>NC_073721.1:40218743-45175245 GCF_023634155.1 Falco peregrinus | reverse complement strand
TTCTAGGGGCCAAACATTGAAGATTAAGATGCTCTGAGTGCTTATGTGTGTACAGCCTTGTTTTTTCTTTGAAGAGCACAGCTTGCTTATGTTCGCATTGTCCAGGGCTCACAATAGCAAGTTTAAGTGGCCCAGGTCCCCTGAAAAGGCTGGCAGTGAATTAGGATCTGTGTTGTTAAGGGGATTGTAAGTAAAACTCTCCTGGACCTCACTGAGATCCTAAATACGAGATGTTTCTGTACCAAGCTGGCAGCATGTGCTGCTGGGAGGTGCTGGTGCTGGCAGGCAGCCTGCAGCCCCGCAGAGCTGGGTGTAGCTGCTCGGGGCAGCGTGGCAAGGACGAGACCAGGAGCTGGGCTGCACCTGGGCTGTGCCGAGCTGTACCGAGCGCTGGGCGAGAAGGAGGGAGCGCAGGCAGTGACAGGTCATGTTATTTGCAGAGATCTGCTGGGTAACAAGCTGAGCTCCTCTTTGCCGGTGTCTGACTTGCTACAAGCCCGGCCTGGAGCTTGTCCTGTCCTAGTAAAAGCACAGACGGCTGTCTCGTGGATGGGGCAAACAGAAGCGAGCCTCAAGCATAGCTCTAGAAGGAGGACAGGCATGCTGGTCTCTAAACAGGTCAGAGTTTTCCCCTTTGAATTTCAGTCCAGAGAAGTAGAAAGGAAAGACGTTTCTTGAGCTTGAAAGTTGGCTTCACACAGCAGAGTGGTTGAAGATCCACATGAAACGCTGCAGCTATCTCCACCAGCCTTCTGCTCCTCTGCAACCTCTCTGCATTTCCCCACTGATACTCAGAGGAATAGATCTTGGGAGAGGAGGCAGCGAGTGCTGGCAGTGTGGCTGAGGTGGGTGGCTGGCATGGGGATATTCGTAGTCAGCTGTGAGATCTGCCTCTTACTGCCAAATCCGTAGTTTCTCGCAGTGCCTCCTGTACTGCTGTCTGCTCTGGCTGTTCCCAGCACACAGGGTGTCTGCATATGCCATCGTGGCTTGGGAGGAAGAGGCTGGTCCCTCGGCACGCTGTGGTGGTGTGTGGTTGCTCTCCTTGCACAAGGACCCAAGGGCTGGCGTCGCTGACCCAGCCCCGTGTGTGGCAGCAGGTGTTGCATGGAGCAATTCTGCAGGGCCGTGCTACCTCTTTAGGATGGGGCAAGAGTTTGGGCTCCCAAAATGGGTCCGAGGTATGACTTTCTTCCCTGCTTTCTCTGTAGCCACTAATGAGGGATGCTGCCTGTCCCTGGTCCAGCCCGGGCTGTCCTGTGGGAAGGCCATGGTGCGTTGGTGGGCAGCCTGGCGCTGGTGCCTGCAGTGGGGAGGCCAGGGTAGGTGGCACGGTGAGGGCAGGGACAGCTGTGTGGCTGTACACCCCTGCCAGGCTGCGCGCATGGGCTCTGTGCTATCTGGCTGTGACGGTGCAGCCACCTCTGTCCTTGTGGGCTCTCAAGGCAGAGTAACCCCATTCCCCACACCTCTCTTCCCAGGCTGTTGGGTTGTCACGGCGCTAGGACCTGCATCAATCTGAAGCTTAAAAAAAAAACCCCAAACTTGTCCTTTTCTTGCAAGAGGCAGTTCTGGAGAAGGGATGCTGGGGGAGTCCTCTCTGGAGCACGTTTGGTGAGCAGTGAGGTGGCTGAGGCAGCAGTGATGTGGTGGGCATCGGGGTGAAGGGCAGGACAGGGTGCAGCCTGTTGGTCCACACAGATGCCACAGTGTTTGATGCCTGTTGCTAAGGAGCTGCTGTTGCCTTTGGCAGCAGGACTGGCAGATCCAAGGCACAGGCTTTGTGGCATGTGGGCATCCCCCTCCCACAGCCCGTGTGGCCTTGTTTGCCAGTGAGTTTTCCACCCACAGCCTGACATGTGCAAAGACAGGCTTGTTAAATGTGCTCAGCTGGGGATTTCATTCCAGATGTTTGAGATGACCCCTTCCTCTGAGGGCAGCCAACGTGCTGATAAAACACTGTGATGCTATAAATAAACCTGTCAGCTCTACAAGGGAGAGGAGCCTTCTGTTTGAACAGGAGTTTGTTCTAAACGGGAACCCAACAGTTTGCTTTCTTCTCTTGGGGTGTATGTTGACCTCTTACTCTGGGGAAGAGCTGGAAAGTATAGGTTTCCCTGTTGCTCTCAACCTGATGGAAGAAACTGCTTGAAGAGCGGAGAGGATCAACCTGCCTGGGGGAGGACTCTGAGAAGATTTGCTGCTTTGCTTTTCTACAGGCACACACCTGCCCAGTCTCCCTTTGGAGACTTCTGCATTTGCTAGAATGAGGACATCCTCCATGTGTCGATACTACCTGTGTGAACGTGCCACTCCTCACGTTGGACTCTGGCTAAAATAACTCGTGCACAGCCAAAATAATGGCTGTGGGCGCTCTGCCTTCCTAGTAGAGCTGTTGCTCCCTCATTGTTGGTACAGGTGGAGTTTTCACCGGCTGTGTTGAGGAGCTGGTTCCTGCAGTGTGGGGCTGCGTTTGTGGGTCTGGGCTTCCTGCAGGTCGTGTGGGAGACCCAGCGGCGTCCTCCTGCTAGAGCCTGACAGCAGGCAGATACAGCCCTGTTGCTACAGCCAGGGAGAAGAGGCACTTGTGGCCCAGCCCTTAGGATGGGTTTTGCTTAGTTTGGGCTTGCAGGGCTGGCTCTGCTGTCCTGGAAATCAGCTCACTGAAAGGTCAGAGCCAGGAAGGGAGGGACTGTCCCTTCCATGGCTGTGAGTCATTTGGCTGGTCCAGCCTCTTGCAGGGTGCAGAGGGCAAATGCCAACCTGAGGAAGAAATGGCTGAGCAGCAGATCTTGCTCCTGGAGGCTAAATGATGTCAAAGCTTGTGTCACTGCAGAGGGATCTGCAGGGTGGTCCTGAGCTCCAGCTGGGCTGATGTGTGGCAGGAGCATTGCCCGCAGCCAGCTGCACAGGGACAAAGATGGGTCAAACTGTGGCAACAACAGTATTTTGCTGGGAGCCGGTCTGCAGCCTCAGAGTGGAGAGCTGTATTAGGTGTGACTTGTGTGATGGGCTGGTTGGTTGTGGGAGGTGGGATGTCCCCTGGGTCACAGGGAGCAACTGCCAAGTCCTTTGTGTGCTCGAGGCTGCTGCTGGTGTGGGAGATGCTGCTCGATGTGTGTCAGCTCCAGATAACTCGCCTCCCAGAGCCTGGCTGTGGGCTTGGGTTTGAGTTGAGACGGAAAGCATGAACTACTCTTCTAGACAACTCTTCTCCATCCACATTAGAGGCCGAATCCCCTTTCTGCCCCTGCGCTGGGCTCTTGGGAAGGAAGAAGATTAAAACCTTCCCAGACAATCCTTAACCTCGTGCCAGACTCGTTGCTGCCTCTAGCATTTGGTGTAAGCTCTGCTCACGCCTCGCTGGCTTGTGAAATGCTCAAGACTATTTGTGTCTCTGAGAACTGACAGGATGGACCCAGAAGGATGGGGACAGCTGAGAATTAATTAGGAGCTGCTGGTTTAATTAGTAGTGTCTCAGTATGTTCGTGCATGAGGGCTGGGTGCTGAGGGAGTAGCATATCTTGTGAGCATCCAGCCTTCCTGCTTAGCAGACTTGAGCCCTTTGTGTCCGGCATTGTACTGGTGTGTTGCTGTGTAAATGCCATCAGTACAAAGGCCTCATCCTGCCCCTCTTCAGGTTCTCAGTGTCCTTGGTGTCCACTTTCCAGGGAGCTTTTCTAGGAATTGCCCAGTCTCTACAAACTAGTTGAGATTAACTTGCTCTGTCTGTGGGTCTTGCTGTCTCCCAGGCTTTCTGTTTTCCCAGTACCATCTGGTCCCACTTTACTGGCAGTGTGGGTAACCTCAAACCCATCATCTTCATCCAGATCCAGGGCAGGGGCTTTACAGGGCCAGAAGACCTCAGGGCATACCAAAACTCGTGATCTTTCTTGAACCCAGAGGTTTCACTCGAAGGTGGAGCTGTGTGTTGAGGTGGCCTCCTGCTGCCACTGTGACAGCCCATGAAGTCTGTCGAGGGCAGATCCCCGCTGCCATCGGTCAGGGAGTGGTTGGGGCTCAGGGCCATCCATCATCCCCTTCTCCCAGGGCTGTTTCTGACCCCTGGGGCATGCAGGGCCAGGGCGGGGGAGAGGTGGCTCGTTCCCAGCTCATGGGATGCTCTGGATGTACAGATGGCAGCTTGAGGAAATCTAATTAAAACGTGGTGACAGCTGCCTGCCGAGGCTCTGATGGAGGGGGATGAGGAAGCGGGGATCTGGCTTCCCGTGGCAGGTTTCCATGAAATGAAGACTTCTCTGATGCAGACTCACTTGTCTCCCACAGTGCTTCCTCTGCCTCTTCTCCCCCGTTATCTGGATCCAGTCCCACGCAAGTTTCCCAAAGGGTGTCTCAGTCCCCAGGTACCCTCTGAGCCCATTCCAAATGTGCGCCCCGGTCCGCTGTGCTGTGTGCGGTCACTACAGATGCACAGGGTGGCTTTGCTATCCATCTCGTCCCTTTCTCACAGGGCTGGGCGCCTCCTTCTCTGCAGCAGGGACGGCTGGAGCCTCCGGGTCCAACACACAGCTGGGGCCATGTGCTGACTCAAGCAGGCTTCAGCTGGCAAAAGCCCAGGGCTTTTTTTTTTTTTCCTAAGTGCCATTTCAGAGCTCAGTCGCCAGCTCTTTGGCTGTCCTTGCTGAGGAAGGGGAATGACGGGACAGTCCGTTTGTCCTGCATAAGATGCTGCCAAATGCGACAGCCACCACCCTCCATGGTTTTTGCTGCTTCCCTTCCCCACCCCAGAAAACCCAAACCAACCAAGCTGTCAGCACCTCCTGCCCGCTGCTGCTGTCTGTTGCCTGTACCTGTTGCAGCAGGTGTGTGACACAGAAGCGACTTGAAGCCAGGGGTGGTCACTTGGGACTGGCCCTGCTGCTGCTAAGTGCAGGGTGGCCGGTGAGACATTGCTTGCTCAGCACGTCACTGGATTTTGGCAGCAGGGTTGTCCACACACAGCCTGCCCCTGGCAGGGGAGGGGGATGTCTGTCCTCAGCTTTCCTCTTGCCTGTGATGCAACACCAGCTCCCCACTGAAGGCCATCTTACTGGGTCACCAGAAAAAGTAATTTGAAGTCTATGGCTGCTCTCCTTAAATCACCTTGGAAGAAGGCAGACGTGCCCAGCTCCTGGTATCTCTATTTTTACTTCATGCAGAGATGGATATGGCTGAGCTGTCTCCTTTTATTTCCAGCATTTGGCACGTGCTGTAGCGTGTTGCTAAAGATGTGTCTGGCTGGATGTGAAGCTGCCTGCTTCCCTGAATCCCTGGGGGACTGCAGGGGTGAAGGGCTCTTGCCTTCTACATGGCTTCATAATGCTTTTCTTCTCTGCTTGCTGTTCTTTGCCTCCCCCTTCCACTTCCCGTACAGTTTTTTGACTTATTTTGACTGTATTTATTCAAAGCAGCCTGGATAAACATGCAGCAAGAGTGTATTAACTGGGGCCGCTGGTAGCACTGGATTCTAGAGACATTTTTAATGGGTTTCTAGTAACTGGAACTGGCCTGTTCTGATGTAGTAACCTTTAATTGCTCTATCTGCAGCTTGGCACAGAGATTTCCTTGGGAAGGCTCAGCACGTTTAGCCTCCTGACAGGCTGACAAGCTTTGCACCTCAGTTGGCTCCAGTTGCAGCAGCTCCAGTGGTGCTGGTTTGCCAGACCTGGCCCACCAATGCTGGTTTGAGCTTGCAGCTGCCCACGTGCCCGAGTTGTGCCTGTCAGCTGCCCCTTGCCCTCCTCCTGATTGTGGGCAGGAGTCCATACACAGTAGCTGGGCAGGTCCCCAGTGTCCTGCTTTGCCCATGGGATGCTCATGGAGAGGCTGACACGGTTAGGTGCTCCAGAACCTGGTTAGGAATAAGATGAATGGTTTGACCTGTTGAACTGGGCACCTCTGAAACCTCCTAGATAACCTGGGGGGAAATGAACCCTGCAGCTGCCAGGCTTTCCTGCTGGGGCTTGCTGTGGGGGTGAAATGGGGGGGCTCTCAGGCTCCCCCCAGCATTGCCCACCCTGTGGGGGGCTGGCTGGCGAGGGGGAGTGAGTTAGTCCACTGGCACTTCCAGGAGCCAGGGGGATGAGCTGGGACACGTGATCCCCATATCTGGCCATAGCTCTGCTGCAGGGCAATGTGTAAGCTCAGAGCTGTTGTCTGCTCCGTTTCTCCCCCAGTGAGGCAGAGAGAACTCATGTTTCTGGAGCAGGTTGGAGAGGATGCTCCACAACAAATCCTCTGCCACCTGAACTGCTCCAAGGCTTGTCCTACATCTCATGACTTGGTGAGCCTGGTAATGGTACGCTAGCGGCTTTGGAGAGCGCAAAGGGAAGAGTTTTTCCATTGCTATGGAGTTGTTTTCAAGCTTTTCAGCTTTCTGCCCCTTTGCTTGCCCTCACGCACCGGGAATGGCAGCCCCAGGGAGTGTGGCGGTCAGGAACATGGCTAGAGAGGGCTGTCCTCGGTGGGGATGTGGGACTGGGACCCCTGAGAACCCCAGAGCTCTTCCTCCAGGGACCATCCCTCCTCTGTAGGCAGAGGCTGGCTGTGACCACACCAGTTTGGGGTGTCAGTGGTTAACTGAGAAGCCTGGGAGCTGGCAGCTCCTGTGCCTGCTATAGAGAACTCGTTATCTAGCTGCAGTGAGACTTTTAGATAAGGACTTTAGCTTTGATGGGGGGTTATAGGGGGGGTCCACAATTGCAGCAGGGACCACCAGGCAAGGGTTGGCTCCAAGTGTCAGGCTGCAAACCCATTGCCTTTGGTTGCTGAGTCTCTGTCTGCCGTGGGAAGGGAGATGGCCATAACATGTGTGTGTGTTCGAACATGCCCACCCACCTGCCTCCCAGGAACAGGAATGCCTCAGCACCGCAATGCAGCAAGCGGGCTTGGGCTTGAATTCAAGGCCATCATCCCCTTATCTGGGTGTTGCAACAGATGGTGGTGATCTGTAAACTTCTGTGGCGAAGGGAGGCTGGGGGGGGAGCTGTTCAGGGGCTGTTCCTCCTGAAGGATGCGAGCGTTCCCCAGTTCTTGGTTGGGCTTTTCTCACTCGCATCTCCCCCATGTGAAAATGTGGGAGTGGAGCAGCTGTCTGTGCTAACTCAGAGCAGGACAGGCCTGTTGTGAGCCCAAACATGTGGTGGGATGTCCAAGGTGGGAGCGTGAGAGCTGGTACCAGCGTGTGAGTACACAGGCTGCCACCCTACTGAAACCACTCCCTGCTCCTTCTGGTGCTGAGACCCCTGTGTGATTTTTGGCTCTGCCAGCTGGCAGAAGAGGACTGGATGTCACCCGGGGGTGCGCAGGCAGGTTCGGTGTGGTGGTTTGCTTTGAGAGGGGTCCTGTGTCTGCTCAGACCGGGTGGGCTGTGTGCTGTGATGTGGGCAGCTCCTGTTGTGGGCCACGCTCTCCTGTTCTCCCCCTGCCTTGGAAGTGCCGATGCACATCACAGACACAAAACAAGTGAGCCAGCGTGTCTTGCTTCTGTATTGATGTTTGGTTAATGAGAGTTGGCATCTGGAGCTGCTTATCCTTTGCCCTTGAGATAAAACAGCACTTTGACTGCAACCGGCTCTGGTATTCAAAGTCGTGATCAGGCCGTGAAGGTATGGCAGGAGATCTGACGGGGGAGGCTGTTCTTCATTGTGGGATTAGAGGCTTTTAAGCCCTGAGGAGACCATTCTGCCTGAATGCATGTAGCAAAGCACCAGTAAGGGGTCTGAGGTAAGGGCTGTGCATTCCCCTTGCAAAGAGGGCTGGGTTTGGGTTTCTTTCCACCCTGTCTTGAGTCGGTGTGGAGGACAAGCTCACACTGGCCAGGCAGGTGCTCTGGAGAGCTGTTTGAGGTGGCTATAAGCAGCATCACTTGCAGCCCTTGGTGTCTGGGTAGGTGGGTGGAGGTGGTGAGATGCGCATGGCTGAGAAGGCTTGTGCAGTGGGGAGGGGGAGAGCTCCGAAGCCAACGCAAATTGGCCACCTTTCTCCCAGGGAGATGCTTCCTGTGAGATGTGGCTTGAATACAAGGGAGCAGATGGGTGAAATGGGAAAAGAGTCTGTCTGGTAGCGCCTGCCACCTTCCTGCCAGCAGAGCTGTTCATCTGGCAAATCTGGGGAGGGAATTCTGTGGGATCCATTAAAGCTGTTGCAAAACCTGGTGAGAATCAGGACAGGAGATGTTCAGGCTGGGACAACCCTGAAGGCCCAGTCTGTGTCTCGACAGGTCTGCCTGCGTCCTCCCTGCGTGGGGGTAGCACAGCAGATCATCTTGTGCTGTGCACCAAGGCCAGTCTGTCGCGTTTGTCTGTCTCTTAAGGTGCAGTGTCGACATCAGAGCTCGATTTCAACCTCCCATGAATTGGCCAAGACTAACTGAAAATGTCTTGTGGGTACCTCTTCTGAAAGCCACGTAGCTCATTGCCACAGGGTGAGCTCTGGGGTGACTTTCCCATGGCAAGACACAAACATAGCTTAGATTACTGTCCTTGCTTTGGGAGGGTCAGATACTTCCAGACCTCGCTGTGTGGCTTTGCTGAGAACCCTGTGTCTCTAACAGGAGGAGGAAGCCACTCACTTGAAGTGGTGTCTGGCTGCTGAGAAGCAACATGCTTATCAACGTGACTGGAGGTCCTGGTGAAGGATGAGCGTTAATGGCCAAAGTGCTTCTGCTGTAGTCCTTTGAAGTAGAGGCTGACCCCGGGACATGGGAGCAGTGTCCCACGAGCTGGGGATGTCCTTGTGAGGGTGGGTGGGCTGTGAACTCAAGCAGCAGCTGAGCTTGTTCAGGCTGTACTGGGGGGTCCAGCTCTCTGCTGCTGCTGCGGACAGGGCTGTACACCTTTTTTAGCAGGCTAACGGGCTCGTGCCAATGTATCTCTCCTTGCAGGGGTGGTGGGACACTTGCTGGGATGCCCAGATACTTGTGTGGTGGGAGGTAGCAGAGCCCACTGCCACTCATCCCAGTCTGGAATGTGACAGCCATGCGTATAGGAGAGCATCACTGCCACAAAGGTCTCTGCTGTCAGCCTGAGCACCGAGGCTGATGCGCATATTGGGAAGGGGGATATTGCTTCATTTGGGACAAACTAGAGAGAGGGTTGCTGCTCAGGGAGCTGAAATCACTGCTGTTAAAGGCTTTCACAGTGCAAGGAGGCCAGCTCGAGGACTTGAAAGGTGATAATACCTGGGAATAGCACGGGGGTAGCAGGGAGTGTGCAATAGTGCTGTGAGTAAGGGGAAAACGTGCTTCTGAAATGAAAGCATGACCTGATTCCTTTGCTCCATTTTTCCACCCTGTATGGGTTTTCATGAGGCACTGCTGCACAAGTCCATATGCAGTACCTGAAGCAAGCCTGAACCTGAGGTTTTGCTTTCTGCCGGTGCTTATGTGTGTGCTTTTTCTCAACAGCCATCAAGGTGAGCTGTGTTGGATCCTGTGGGGTGTCTAACAAGATCAATGACACAGCATGGACCGTGGAGGAGCAGTACTTTAACAGCACGCTGTCTCTGGCAGACAAAGGTAAGGTCTGCAAAGATGCGGTGGAGATCTGTGATTCTGAGATGGTTTACAGAAAAGTGTCACCAAGACTTCAGCATCTTCTCGATGTGGAATACCCCTTCATAGGCTGGCTTGGTCTGTGTATGGAGGATGGGAGCCAGTATTAGAGACTACAAGAGCTTAGGAGGAGCTGTGCTGAGAGGCATCCTGAATAGCTGCAGAACTTGGCCACCACCCTGCAAACACTGCTTGCATCCTCTGGCCCTCGTCTTCCTGAAACGGAGCTGCCAGCCGTGACTTTCAGTTTTTTCAAGGCCCTGTGGGTTCACTCTGCTCCACTTCTTATGTATGTTGTCTGTGGTGGTCACAAAACACTGATCAAAGCTGGTCAGTAGAAGCCAGTTGTGGGCCAGGAGTAGTTTACACTGAAAGAGATGTGAAAGTGGCACTTGTCCTCCAAGAGAGATGCTGAGAGCATGGCAGGAGCAGCCTAGGACAGTTTGCCTCCACACCCCCTCGCAAGCCGAGATGCCCAGGGTTGTATTATCCCGTGGGGGTAAAGTGACACCAGCAGCCTCTGGGGAATCTGGGCTGGAATGAATGCTGTCTTTCTGCTGTTAAATAGGTCAGCCTTACCACAAATAATTCATGCTGTGCCCTGGCTCCTGTTGAAATCGAGATGTGCCAGTATTCACCTGCTGAAGGCAGTGGCTGTAGCAGTAACTAACGTGGCAGAAGCCCCGGGGTAGCAGGAGCTCAGCCCTCTGATGCCGTTTTATCTAATAACAGGAAACGGGTAGACCAGAAGTGGCAGTTCCTGCTAGCTCAACAATTTTTCAAGCAGAGCTTTTAGCGTTGAGGGGAGACTGACCTCATCCTCGCAGCAACTGGCGAGAGCACTGCTTGCTCTCAGGCCCGGGAGAAGGGAGACAGCTGGCTGGCTTGCCTCTTGGCTTGGCTCGTAGCCCAGGGGCTGCAGTTGGAGGTGAACTGCCTGGGAGGGCAATGAGAATTGTTCCTGATTTTTGAATGCAGCACTGAGCACAGCCAGAGCGCCCAGCTGTGAATGTCAGGATAGCAAAATCCCGGAGGCTTTATAAGGTGCTGGGGGCCATTGAGCTTAGATGAGTTGGGAGCTGGAGGCTGCAAACAATTGTGGACTCCTGGACAGGTTTAAACCTGCAACTGCATTGAAAAATGCACCTTCCGAATTTATTTTTTTTTTTGTTTCTAATATTTAATGATTCAAGGGAGAGCTGTGATACTGTGGTCAGTTATGTCCTGGTAAAGCTGAGCTGTGGCAAAAGCCAACAAGGAGAGACAGGAGTGTGAAGAGGTGGGTGTGCTGTTGGTTTGCAGCCCCTCAGAGATTTTGATGGTCACTTCAGCAGTCCTTGTGAGGTTCCCTATGGGAGCCATCCCCTTGACAGCTAGGGCCAGTGTGGACTGGGAAGGATGGAAGGAAAATGCAGTAATGGCTACACGCTTTCATGGCTCTGAAACGCCCCCTTTGAAAGCCCGAATTCCAAAGACAGCCACAATTTGGTATTCCCAGCTCTTAAACTGTTCATGGAAAGCCCTAATCTTTTGGCTTCCAATTTTCTGGGACCCAGACTCTTGCGTATCACCCAGTGCAGTGCTGCTATCTGTCAGCCACTGTGTTGCAGACTCTGCCAGCCTTGAGCAGGCACCAGCGATGGGGTGGCAGGGCTGGGCTGCTCGCTCTGTGTCGGAGCCAGTCGTAGAGCTGGCAGCTGCCCAGCTGCCTGTCTGGAGTGTGATGGGACAAAACAGGCCAGCTGAAGTCTTCCAGAGCTACCACAGCTCCAGGCAAGCGAGGCAAGAAGTGGTAGTGCATGACTTACCAGGGATGTAATGAATTGAAGGGAAAATCTGAGGCATCATTGTCCTGTCTTGCAAAGCTGCAGTGCAATTATGGGGTGAAGCCTGGTCTCTGCTACCAGCAATCAGTCTGGAGCAGTGTGCCAGGTACTTACGGTCACTGACCTGTGCCCTTCAGCTTTTTGTGTCAGAGTGGACCCAACTGATGGGAGCTCTCAGCCTCTGGCTTCCAGCTGCAGGGAAGCAGATAAGAAGTCGGGCAGTCCCTGTGCGTGGGGTGGCAGCCAAGGGCAGTGCTCGTGGGGCATTTACTCTTTGCGTGACTGGTACAAGCTCAGGAGTTACTGTCCTGGACTTGCCATGTTTGTCCTGTGTCTTTCTTCAGGCAGGGTGGCTGGGCCCCTGTGAGAACATAGGGATGGGCTGTATGTGCGAGGGGACGGTATTGATGCTGCCTTTGGACCCGAATCCTCCAGCAGAGATGGCTTTGAAACCGTCCCTTGCAATTGCTGCACTGGCCTGTGCGGGTATGGAAACAAAAGCCCTGGGGGCTGGCAGCACTCCAGCCTGTGTCGTGGGGAAGCGAGATAACGGCTATCACAGCCCTCGTGGTGGCATTGATGCATGTCTGGGCTGGCAGAGCAGCAAGGGAAGCCAGGCTGCTTCTCCGTGTCTGTGCCTCCGTACGTGCCTACCTGCCTTCCTCCTCCGAGGGCTGCTGGCAGCACAGCATCCTGGCACGGCACGTGCAGCGCGGCAGTGGCAGGGGTTCGCTGGGACAGTCATGCAGTGACCTGGTGCAGGCAGTGCCTTGGTGCTGACTCAACCGTGGTGGTTTTAGGCTCCCCAGGAATAGCTCTCAGCTGCCCCAGCCTTTCCTGAACAGATCGTGAAGGAGCTTCAGGCGGGTGGACCATCCCTTGGGTGCCTGCTCTGCACAAAGCAGGGCTGTCCCTTTCCCTGTGCCTCTCGCCAGCAGTGTTCAGCAGCGACGAGCTTCTCCGGTGTCTGGCAGAAAAGCGGTTGCCTCTGGGGAGCTGCAGCCAGTGCTTGTGTGTGCTCCCTGGGGTGCCTCCCTTGCAGGTCTGACACTTGGCTGGGAGGGGAAACTGAGGCAGGCTTGTACCCTTAGGGCACGGGGTGTTGAGCTCGCTGATGGAAGCCCAGGGAGCAGATGAGTTCAGGGAGCTGGAAGTGTTTCCAAGCAAGGACCTCCAAAGGAGCATGGGGCCAGCTGGGCTGCTCACCCCCAGCACGTGCCTCCTTCCCTTCCAGCATCTGACAGCCACCGGTGAAAAGCAGCAGGCTCTGTGAGCAAAGGTTACTGCCGCTGTGGACAAATACTGCGGTGGCCTATGGGATGTCCTACCATGTGCGTAAAAATGTGTAGAACCCACCCAGGGTGAACACGTGCCCTCTTCTTTCAGGTGAGGGCTGGCTGTGCCCACCCATCCTTCTCACGCCTGGAAAAGCAAACAGCAGAAGGGCAGGCAGGGACCACAGGAGGCAACGTGCTGCCTTTCTGTGGTTCTGCAAGAGCGTCTTATCCACAAAGGGAGATGTCACCTCCCAGCAGCACAAATGGAAAACGAATGAATGAAGGGGAGGAATTTGCTTCTGCCTCAGAGGGCTCTTCTCTTCCTCTGTGTGTGTCCCCTTACAGCAATGCTGTTACCTCTCCTTTTTGAACCTGTGCATTAAGAAAACAAAAAAGGAAGGGGGAACAGCGTGTCCCCGCTTCAAGAGGTAACTGGCAGCCAGGCTGTGCCCTGGGGCAGGGGGTGGTGATGCCAGGCATCCTGCTGGCACCATCCCCAGCCTTCTTGCAGAGGGCTCATCCAGCCTGACAGCATCAGCTTAGGTTGAGGGAGGATCCCAGGTGTCCCTGAGGCCATGCAGCCAACAAATCTCCATCTTGCCTGTCTCAGTGCTCCAGCGGGGCCACAGCGGTGCTGGCACCTGGAGGACGGTGCAGCGAGGCGGACTCAGCCTGAAAGCCTGAAAAACAACCCGCCGTGCTCTGTCCCTTCCCACATCCTGAGCAGTAACTTCAAAAAATGATGATCTGTGTTCTTTGAGGACGTGGGGGGAAGGGGAGAGGAACTATCGAGCCTTAGATTGCTCTTTAAGCATGTAAGAGTGACACGGCACTTCTCCACCCACACACCGTTGCATTGAAATAAGTGAGGGGGCAGCTCATCCTCTGTAGCGTCAGCTGTTGCTTTTATTACCCACTGTTTTGTTGATTTTTTTTTTTTAATGGTGTACGTTGTATGAGAAATGAGGCGAGCCCTGAAATAGCCCAGATGCCCGCTTTGCAATGTCAGGCACTTGTTTAAGGCACTGGCCTCATCCTTAATTCCCCTTCTCTCCCACCCTCAGAACAGCATCCAGGGTGTGGAAGACTCAGCCTTGCCGTTGGAGCATCTGCAGGTTGGCGAGCGGTGTTTTTGTTACAGAGGACCCTGCTTGCATCGGTGCTGGCGTGGTGCGTGTCCCCACTCGAGCAGTGCGGTGGCCGTGCACTGGGAATTTCTCGCTGGGCTGGCCGGTGCCGAGCGGGAGCCGGAGGCAGCAGGCACCCGTGAGCTGCTGGGGGATTGCGCAGGGCTGCGCTGTAGCCTTGGCAATAACACGCAAGTCAGCGGTTTCATGAACTCGAGCTCTTGACATAAAAGCTGCTGGAAAGTGCTGAGCATATACCAGCTGGTCTGGAGCCTCTGGCTGCTGTGTTTGCTGGAGAGCACACTGCGGCACTGGGGAGGTCACCCAGCCCACCGGTGGCTCTCGGGGGAGGCACGTTATTTGCTTCCTGGAGGGGAGGCTGATGGGGAGATTTGCTTTTCCCACTTGGCTTGAGTTTGACTTGTACTTCGACTATTCCCTGGTGCTGTTTTTTCTTGGGTCCTTTTTTTGTAAAGAATCGCAATAGGAGTGTGGGGGTGTTGGGTTTCTGTAGGTGTCAGCAGTGCAGGAGATCAAGTGCGCCAGTTGCCCTGAGTACAAAATAGCACCGCTTGTACCCGCTGCTCTTGGACAGAGAGATGCTTCTCTTGATCCGATATAATGGAGTAATTCAGCTCTGCGGAGGCCTCCTGCTCTTCTCTCCCTCCCCTGCTGCAGCTCTGGCCTTAATCAGCCACCGAGGAGTAGGTCTGTCGTGTGCCTGTACCCACATGGGGCTGTTTTCTTTGGACACTCCGTATCTCCGATGGCACACACAGCTTTTGGCCCTGTGGATGGGTTGTGCATGGAAAGGTAGACTTTCATTTTTTTCATTTCCTTTAAATCCTACTTGTACCTGAGTTGAACCCGTGCAGGGAGCTGGCTGTAATTTCCAGTTGACCTTAGTTTTGGCAGCTTGTTAGCTAGCGAGAAGGCGCTGCAGGGAATTCCTGGCTGCTCCACGCGCTTCCTCTGCTGGCAGATTTCTTGCACAAATTGCTAAAAAGGGGCAGTTGTGCATCACCTCCTCTCTGGGTTCTCTGCCGGACTGGCACAACACCTTCGCGGCCAAGAGTTGGCATAGGGTGACGATCCTGTCTTGCAGCTGAATTGCAGGAGCTTGGCGACCTGACTTAAGCAGGCATTGAGAGACTCTGTCTCTTGTTCTGTGCTCAGGAATCACTGAGCAGGAGGTAGTGAAGCAGCAGGTGATGCTCCTGGGCAGCCCCTGGCTGGGTGAGAGCAGGAAGGTGCCTGTGGGCAGTGGTGAGCCGTTAAAGGGTTCTGGAGCAGTGACTGCAGGGTCAGCCCAGGAAAACCACACGGAAGGAGCTGCAGTTGCTTTAGGTCACAGCTGCTTCCTCAGCGCTTCCCAGTTTCTTGCCTCAATAGATCACTGTTAATCCTCAGCGTTTTTTGCAGCATTGCCATACCACCAGATCCTGCTAATTCATTGAAAATCTCACGGAAAGTGGCTGACAGAGATTTATGAGCAGTGGCGCCCGAGCTTCAGTGCTGGTCTTTCCTGTGTGTTTTCTTCCTTCCTCTCTCCCGCCTGTGTTACAGAAAGGTTTACCTTGGCTGCTTTAACCGTATCGGAGCACTGGCTGTTGTTCCTTCTGCGTGTCTGTGTGCGTTCAGAGCCGGTGTGAGCAAGCTGCTGCTTTGAATGGGAGCTTGGATCATCCTGGGGACAGTGCTCCCTTGCTGCTGTACGGCAGCTCTGCTCACTGAAGTGCTGCTTCGTGGCCTGAGAGCTTGTTTGAGCGAAACTAATTTGAGCTAAATACGGAATCTTTCCCCGGCAAGTATGGCTGTGCTTGCTGGCAGGTCACTCTTCTGACTGTCAGCAGCTCCCTCTGAGGCACCTGTATCTGCTGCAGGGATAGCACGAGCAAGTGTGTGTGTTTACCCTCATTTGTTGTAGTTTGTAATCTCGTGTATGAGTTTAATCCACTAGAGACCGAGTTGGAGTCCTCATGCTAAAGCTGCAACAGCCCAGCATTGCCTGAAGTGCCCTGACACAGACAAAATTAATGCTTCCCATCTGATCTCTGATACAGCCTCCTGCAAGCTAGTAGAGCTCTGACCACCTTGCTTACATCTAATACTCACTTTTCTGCCCTGCAAAGGTGGATGAGGGAGAGATGGGAAGGCAGGGGTGGTGAGCAGGGTGCTGGCTGTCAGGGCTGCAGCGACTGATGGTTCTTCCAGTAGCTGAGGAGTCGGTATCCTGTAGCACAGCATGGAGGCAGGGCTACCTGTTTCTCCACCCGAAAGTGGAAAACACAAACCTGCTGCTTTCCTGCTTGCTGCCTGGAGAGCCTCGAGAGGAAAGTACCCGAGTTGTGCATCAGCAACGCTGGCGTCAGTCTTCAGCACCTTTGGAGGAGCTCACCCTCCCTAGGGGAGAGGGAAGGCTGATTTTAGGCAGCAGGAAGACTGTTGCTACAGGCGATGGCAGGGGGACCAGCAGGCACAAAGTACCTTTCCGTACTACACGATTTGGCCAGCACAGTTAATGCATCACTCGCTAAGTAGCCAGAGAGAAACTGCCATATGGCTCACCCTGCTGTTCCTCTACTAGAAGAACCAAAAAATATGTGTATTCCAAAGGCGCAGCTTGTTCCCACTCTAGCATCCGTGCATGCAGCAGGAGGGAGCAGAGCCACTGCTGTCTGCTTGGCAGGTTCCAGCTGGAAAAGCCGGAGGTCGGGGCAGGAGCCCTGTTTTGGCTGCTGCCTGGCTCCTGTGCCTGGGATGCAGGGACACCTTCCAGGTTCCTAGTTGTGGCTATGGAGCAAATAGTATCCTCCTCTTTGGAGGACAGAGGGAGCAATACACAGATATTAATCTTTTTTGCCCTAGTCTAGCCATGGATGAAGCCTGCCAAGGCAGAGGTGTGTGTTGTGTACCGTGCGCTGCCGTTGCCTGGCCCTGCAGCCTGCTGTGGGCTCAGACATCTGGGCTGTCTCTCCCAGCACACTAGAGCATGAGATTTCACAGGGGTCAGTAATGTGGCTCGTCTTGAGTCTGTCGTGTTTGTGCATCAGTGACCAAGGCATCTCTCAGCCCTCTTCTGGCTTCTCTCCAGTGCCTTCCCCCGCTGGCACCAACCTGGAGGTCCTGGCTTTGTTGTGGTGGCGGCCAGCCTTGCAGGGAGACGGCTGTGACTGCCTGTGGCTTCCAGCTGTCCAGGGATGGAGACACTGAGGCTGGGGGAGCCAGGCTGGGAGGAGGCGTTTGGCAGATGTCCTTGCGGTGGCACTGGTTTGAACATGCAGCCCAGGCAGATCTGGCCCCACCAGTACTGTAAGACTGACCTGTTTGCATGGGCCACTAACTGAGAAAGCTGCAAAACAGCCCTGGGAAGCCCAGGTGGGATGCAGCAGGTCGGACTCTGTGTCCTTGCCTGTGTTGGTTTCTCCTGAAGCCCAGCCCTGCCCTGCTCTCATGCGGGGGCAGAGGCTGCCAGAGGACCTTTCCCAGCCCTCGGTTGGCTGCTGGCAGGGCAGGGTGTGGGCAGCAGCTTCCCCTCGCTCTCGGAGGGATGGTGGTTTTGGAGGGCTGGTGACTTCCTCTGGCTGCTGGTTCCACCTGGGCAGGTGCCTGGCAGCCAGGAGCCAGGGAAGCTGCACTGCTCAGAAGAGGCTCCAAAGCCTTTCAGCACCTGAGCTGTGGCGGAGTAAGCCCAACTTGGATCATTTGTTTAGCAGTGTAAATACAGACGTGTGGTCATTTCACCCACACACAGTTATGACGGTGTCGTGTTTTCCCATGTGGTTGTGCAGCAGCATGCTGGTTTGCAGTGAGCGTAGAGAAACCTTTGTGGGTCAAAGCAAAGCTGTGTGCCAGGAGGGAACGGTGCATCCAGCAGCTGGGTAGGCTCAGGGACATGCTCAGCTCGAACTTTGCCTGGGAGCCCCATACAGCCCTGGGGAAAACCCGTTCTGTCCCTCCACTGCACACCGGTGTGACCGCAGGTGCCCCAGGTGCTGTGGGACAGTGCTGCAGCATTGAGGTCTGTCGCGCCGTGCAGGCTGGGCTCGGGGCCATGCTCCCCAGCGCTGGCAATGCTTTGCAGGCTCTGATCGTGCAGGGGAACCCCATCAGGCTCTGGCTGTGTCACCACGTTACCTCCTGGGGACCCGGCAGAGGGCTCAGCATCAGCTCTCTGGATCAAAGCATTTCTTTTTGGGTCCGGCCAGGCCTCCTCCACATCCACTGGTGCAAGTGAACAACCCCCCATCCCAGTGCGGAGCGGAGAGGAGCAGCTGAGCCGGGAACGGGAGAACCCATTTGCTTCCAGACAGATCTCCACTGTATTCAGGGAAATCTCCAAGGTCACTCTGCTTTGCACTGTAAGACAGCTCTTCCGCATCGTTTGCATGTTGTTGTTGCTGCTGCTGCTTGTCTGAGTTTATTCTTTTTCCAGGCTGTCTGGGGTAGCAGCTCCTTTCCCTCCAGGAATTTTTAGGGAGGATGTTTCGAAAGGCCATGCAGAGGCAGCCAGTCTGCTGGCTCAGTTCCTATCGGGAGGAAAGGCTGCTGCAGGTATGGCCCCACAGCAGAACCCTGCTAATCCAGCTGCCTGTGTTGCCTAATGGATTTCTCAAGGTATTTTTAGCTGCGTGTAAACTTCAGGAAAAGCTTTTTTGCGGCTGAACACACTATGGCCTTTGTTCAGGCTTCTGGCAATGGGGAGGTAATGGCTCAGCGCAGCTGCGGTGGCTTGCACAGCCCTTTCCTCTCGCAGTGTGTTTGCAAGCTGCTCGAGAGCATCGCAGCCTGCTGCATGGGGCTCTGGGAGATCCCTCGAGCGATGCTGGACCCCTGGCCTGCACTTGCCCGTGCACACACTGTGGCTTCGTTTGGCAAAGCTGCTGGTTCAGGAGCAGCTTGGAAAGGAGCTTTCAGGCAGGGCTGCCTCCCTCGGGTTTCTGCGTGGTGGGGTGGCTGTTGGAGGAAACCATCTCACCTCTGCCTGCTGTCAACAGCTGTCTCTGTTGCAAAGTCAATTTGCAAGTGAAATTAGCGCATTAAACGTCCTGGATCTTTCCTAGAAGCTCTCAGGGCTGGAAGGATAGGGGCAATGAGCAGCTTCCTATGGGCTTTGTGTCCGCCTTGCTGCCTGGATGCTGGAGTTGCACAGGAGATGCAGCTGGGCAGGCAGAACAGTTTTGCATGCTGTGCATGCTGCCCTGTCCTGCTGTTGTGGTGGCTGTGCAGGTTGAGTGAGCATTGCAAGTGTCCCTTGCGGGGAGCCGAGGTGGCTTTTGCTGCTGTTTTCCACAAGAGAGGTGCCTGGGTGCTGGCACAAGGTTAGACTGTGCCCTGCCTGTGCTCACAGGGTGGCTGGGACAAGGGAAATTGCAGATTTTCCCCATTATATCAAGACCAGTCAGCATTTGGAAATAGAAGCTCAGCCTTTAGGAGCAGAGTTGCCAGCTGGAGAGTTTAAAAGTAGTTGCCACCTCCCTTCCCTCTGTAAGGGGAGACTCAGCTTGGGACTTGTCAGCTTTCCACCTGCCAAAGGCACCAGACACATGGCAGAAGACCAAAATGGCTTTGTAATCCCAGGCAAGTTGAACATGGAGCCTCCACTGTGTGCTGGGGGAGCTTTGGCCAGGAGAGATGAGCAGGAGCCCAGGAAGGAGCTCCAAGGGTGCCTGCAGCTGGGATTGGGGGTCCCCAGGCAGGTGGAGGGCTGAGGGTGCTGCTCCTGTCATAGCCTTTCCACCAGTGACCTGCCCAAACAGCTTCCATGCTCACAATAAGGCCAAGAAATGCAGGTGTTGAGCTGGATGCTGGGGCGCGGTGGGCAGCTGGCTGTTAGCTGTGCTAGAAGTGAAGCCGCCTGCAGTGGTGGCTGCACCTGTGGGTAGGACCTGGGTGCTCGGTCCAGCCTGCTGGAAAATTCCCTGTACCTGGAGGATCTCCGGGCAGGCATAAAGATGCTTCCCTCTCTTTGGGGGAAGAAGAGTGTGGGCTGGAAGGAGCAGGTCTGAAAACAAGAGCTACTGCTAATTGCCTGCAGCATCTCTTTCCTTAATGGAGTGGAGAACAGAGCTCACTGCATTTTCCTGGCTGCCTGCTTGGTGTAGGACAGAGGTCTGGGCTCTCTTGGCTGCAAGCCAAGTGCTACTGCAGTGCCCTCGGTCTGCGTGCACTGGGATGGGGAACAGCTTTAGTCTGGGATGGCTGGTCTTGAAACTCATCACCGGCTGTGAAGAGCAGGAATGGCCTTTTCTAGCCCTTACGGGCAGTTTGTTGTGGGCAGGAGCTGTGGGAGGAATTTGCAGGCTGCTCCCTGCCCCAGGTGGGCTCACAGCCAGTCTGGGTACGCCGTGAGCCAACAGGTCTTAGGGTGCTTGGGTCTGAGCTGTCGGGGTCATCCGTGCTGACCTGTGGGCAGTTCTCACTTGGTGACTTGCTCTGAGGCTGGGCTACCTGTGTGGAAACTGTGCCAGGGCACCGAGTCACGCGGTGGCTCCAACAGCCAAACCACATCCTCTGCGAGTGATGCTGGCCATGCACGTTGCTGTGAGAGTGTTTTGCCTTGCTTGGTGCTGCCGTTGGCAGAAACCTTCAGGACCCCTGGCTTTCTGCAGGGGGTTAGGAACTGTGAACGTGAGATGCTTGCAGGTTCACCTCCAGCACGACTTTCTGTTGGTGCACGTGAGCTGGGTAGGAGCTTGGCCGAAAGGACCTGTTGGATCATGCTGCCTGTAATGTGGAAGAGGAACTTTCACTTTGTGGAGTCCATGAGCTTTTCCTGAGGGTCCTGGAAAGCTCGTGAAGTTTCATGCTCCTCGCAGGAGACTTGAAATCACTGCCTGCGTGTTCATCTGGGGCTCTGCAGGTCAGACAGCTGGAAAGTCTCCAGGTCTTGGTGAAAACTCAGCGGCCACTGCCCTTTGGGGCTCTCATCTGCCTTCTGTCTGCATTGCAGTGACAGGACTTGCTCCCTCTCCCTTTCAGGTGGAGCCAGTCCCCTTAGCGCAATGCAGAAGCTGTGCGGGAGAGTTGACGTATTCCACTTTATTGATTCACTTTCCGAAAGTGAAATGATAATAAGGTCAAAGTTGAACGGTGCCCGGTGAAAGGCAGAAACCCTTGGAGCAGCACCAAGCCCTGGCTTAGTTGAGCGATTCGGATTAGCCAGACTTTACCCCGTAGCCGACAAGCAGAGGCACCTGCTGCATCTCAGCTGCTGCCCTGCACGGAGGGATGCTGCCCGGGGAGGGGGCAGGAGGAGCTGCCCTGCTCTGCCTGTCCCAGCGCTGCAGGCAGCAGTGCCGGCAGCGGGGGCAGTGCCTGGCTTTGTGCCTCCACCTGGTGACAGGACCTGGTGCTGCATTTTAGCCTACATAACCCGGGTTTGGGGGGCGAGGAGGGAAATCACCGGGGGGGTTTTCCGGGTGGGGTGATGGGAAGGAGCAAGTCTTGCTTGCTCCTCTTTGTAAGGGCAACGTGTATAAATAGCCATCGCTCAGTTCTCTCCTGACTTGCCTTTGTAGCGCTACGCGAAGGGATGCTTGTCGTGCTATTTATGGTGCCTGCCTGTGCGCTGTGGGCGGGCTGTGTGCGAACTGGGGTGTCCTCAGGTCCCCGAGGTGTGGCTGAGCAAGTGGAGGGGCAGAGGTGCAGCTTTTTATAACGTGAAGGATGCACTGAGTCAAACGTCACCTCCCCTGCTTCCTGCCTGGATTGCAGTGCCAGGGAGGGGGATTTACCCTTCTCTCTTCCCCACCTCCCCCCGTCACGTAATCCACTTAATCTCCCAGCGATAGGACTCTTATTACTGTCAGCTCTGCGGAGCCAGCATTGCTAACAGGCAAGCTGTCTCCGTCTTGCATCAACAAAAGTGCCAGCCAAATCCGGAGCCTTGGTACCTGCAGCAGTGATCCTGCAAAGCAGAATGAGCACAGCGTGGTTTCATCGGTATCCGGGTCTCCTCTTAGCACTGCCACTTTACAAACAAAACCTCTCCTGTTTACACGTATTTAACAAATGTGGATACACCTTAGTGCTTTCTTACTGAAGGCAGCTTCGGGAGCTGCCCCTGTGGGTCAGTTCAGCCATCACGCTGCCCTGGGAAGCAGCTGGAATCTGGATGGGAGTGCTGGAGGGTGGATGGGGTTGGGGAGTCTGAGTCTGCAGTGGTGTCCAGCCGTGTGCTGAGTCTTGGCTCCGATCCGTGCCCTCCAGGCCACTGTTGTAGGGTGGGATATGGTTAAAGAAAACCAGTGATGAGGTTTTAACGTTGTGGTAACTTTTTCTCTGCTCCTGTTGTCTAAGCAGCCAGACTGGGGTACTGCAGGTCCCTTCTTGGGATTGGGGATGGGTTTGGGAGATGGACCTCTGTTTCCAGCTCCTAAGCACTGCGCAGTCTGCATGGGGCTAGGTATGTGGCTGAGGCTGTAGAGGCTTGATGCCCACCAAACCTCCTTACCACCCTCTGACAGTGCCTGTGCTTTCTCACCTTCCCTCTGACTGGCTGTAGCCTGCTTGAAGAAGGATAAACACACAGCAACCCTTCTCCATGCCCTGTCAGTAGTCTGGGGCTAACCACTTGCCATGGTACTGGGATCCCTTAAACTCTGCCCCAAACTACCTTATTTACTGGGTATCTTAACATAGAACCAGTCATTGGGAATGAAGCCGTCTCCCGTCCCAAGGAGTGGTGGTGGCAGCAGATGCTCCTGGTGACTCGAGCACTGCTCGTTGCATCTGCAGTTGTCCAACCGGCTGTAGGCAGCTGAACAAGTCATCTGTTATTCCCCAGGTGGTGACCTCTCGCTCCAGAAGATTATGCTCTCCAGAAGATCATTACCATTCCAAGGCAATGGCCTGTCCAACTTACCTTTTACTCTTGTTTCCCACAGGGGTCCTGACAGCTGGAGAGCACAACTTTCCCTTCCAGTTCCTGCTGCCAGGTATGATGCATTGGCTGAAGGCAGTTCCATGTAAGCCTTGGCTTTGGCAGCCTCTCGAGGTGTGCTGAGCAGGGCTTGGGCTGGATGGCAGAGGCAGGCTGGCAGCTTGGCCTGGAGATGCTACGGGCAGCAAGCGTGAGGTCAGCCACAGACAGCAGAAGAGCTTAGAGAAGTAGGTACTTTCTGTGTTGGTGCAGAGCCGGGTCTGAGCTGTCGCTGGTGCCTCTCCAAGCGTGCCCCTGTGAGCTCTTCAGGTGTGTGCAGGGGTCCTGGTCTGTAGCCATCCATCCATCCTGCACAGTGTGCCCAGAGAGAGGATCTCTGCTCTTGCGCCTGTGGTTGCAGAGGATCCCTTCTGTAAGGAGGTTGCAGCAAGGCCTCTGAGTGACCTAGGTGTTCAGGTCTTTTTTGGGGGTGTCTCTACGTGCTCTGTCTCTGAGGTGCTTGCAGAACTCCTCAGGTCAAGAGGAAAGCTGTTTAAAGGGACTGTACTTCCAGTTTGGAAATGCTTGGTCTGACTCAGCCTTGCGATCCTCCTCTTTCTCTCTCAACTCCAGCCTCTGCTCCTACATCATTTGAAGGCCCTTTTGGCAAGGTCCTCCATCAGGTGAAAGCTGTGATAGACACACCTCGCTTCTCCAAGGACTACAAGTGCAACAAGATCTTCTACGTTCTCTGCCCTCTCAACTTGAACGACATCCCTGACATCGAGGTAAGAACAAGGAGGAGCATGGCTGGGAAGTGCCGAGGCTTCAGCTCTTGTCCTTACCCTGGCATGCTGTCTAGGGAATAACTGTGTGGTTGGACAGCTCTCTGACCGCATGCCTGGACTGTGCAAGAGCAGGATAAGGACTCCTGATCTGTCCTGCCTTGCCATCTGTCCCTGCTCCAAGCAATTTTTGACTCTTCTGCATGTTGCTTTGAAAGATTTAGGTGAACGTTCAGCACTCGGAGGTACTGGCCAGTATCACCAGGTGCTTGCAGAGACCTGGGTTTAGGGAACTTGCTTTGGAGGCAAGAGTGGCTAATAGAGCAGCGAAACTGGGGAGATGGAGAAGTGAGACCTGTTGTCTGTGGTAGTGCTGTGTTGCTGGTTCTTTGTGTCCTCTTAGACTGGTATTTCTGCTTGAATCTTTGAGTGTTTCCCGGGAGGCTCTCTTGAGCCAACATCTCTGTCTCTCTGCTGTCCTGCAGCAGCCCAACACTATGTCAATCACCAAGAAGTTCAACTACAAGCTTGTGAAAAGCGGCAACATTATCCTGACTGCCACCTCGGATCTGAAAGGGTACATCGTGGGGCAAGCCATCCAGCTCCGCACAGACATAGAGAACAAATCGGGCCGGGACACAGGGGCCGTGGTAGCCAGTCTGCTCCAGGTAACCGTCCCAAAGCACAATTCTTTGGCTTGTGCTGGTACTCCACTCCCCTGCGACCTCTATGAATCTGGGGCGGTTCTCCCCAGTGTGCCTCTCCGCTGCTGGGAGGTGGCAGAAAGGAGTCCAGACCTCTGGCTATCTCTGTTTCTCTCTACCTCCCTGGGGAAAGAGGTGGTAGCACTTGTCTTGCTTAAACCAACTCAGTCTGTCATACAGTGATGGGTATTTCTGCTCTGTAATATGCACGTTAGGTTTATGCTTGTGCTTATTTGACAAAGCAGTTGGGTGGTTTTGTGTACCGGGTTAGGTTTGTGGGAAACAGAAGACCATCTGCAAGCTTTCTGCTAGCTGTATTTTCTCCTGTCCGTACAGAAAGTGGCTTATAAATCCAAGCGGTGGATTTACGACCTGAGGACTATCGCAGAGGTGGAGGGCTCAGGAGTGAAAGCCTGGAAACATGCAGAATGGAAGGAGCAGATCCTTGTGCCAGCACTGCCCCAGTCCATTCTGCAGGGCTGTAGCCTCATACATATTGACTACTACATCCAAGTGAGTACACCAGTAGCCTTGTGGAGCTCCAGTGGGCTGTGCTGCAACTTCTGTGCTCTCTGCTGGGTTGAGCTCAATCACTGAACTCCGTAGCTGTGTGGTGGGGGTGGCCCTCACATCAGGTGAACCTTCCCAGTGCAGTCTATAATGAAGAGGATGCCACTGTTTTTCCTTCTCTTCCAGGTTTCCCTCAAGTCGCCAGAGGTTTCCGTCACTCTCCCCATTTATATTGGGAACATTGCCGTGAACAGGGTACCTCTGAGCCCCTCCCGCTCCATCCAGCACATACCGTCTGCAGTGGTACCCAGTGCCCCGCCGGAGGAAGAGGAGGCTGCCAGTGGTTATCACTCGATGGACAATGTCTCGATCCCCACCAAAAGCCATTCCCAGCAGCAGCCGTTTAGCTACGCCCCAGGACTGAGCTTCCAGGAGATAAGGGTGGACTCGGAGCAGACGGGCTCCCCAAACCATCCCACGCTCTGCCTGTCGACGGGAGCCACTGTCCCTTACTACGCCGAGGGGAACGTGGTGCCCGTCCCCACGGCCAGCTCGCTCATTTTGCCTCCAGAGTACAGCACGTGGGGCTACCCATACGGTGAGCAGCCCGCTCCTGAGATCTGAACGGGCTGGCAGCACGCTGGTAAATGTCTCCTACCACGAGAGTTCCTTTGCCAGCTGTGAACTGGGTGGGAATACAGGGATGTCAGGCTACTGGGGTCCGATGTCAGAGGGGATCATGACATCTCTCTGCCTGCTTTAGCCTCCGCAGGAGTCCCCTCTTACAGCTGTAAAAGCCGGCTGTCCGTTCCCACATCTGCACCCGTGCCCGCCCTGGGCTCGTCGTGAGAGGATCTCCCTGTTCTTAAATGAGCTTCCAGCCTCCCACTGATAGAAAAACTTCTTGGCTTGCGGTGAGGCTGGTGGGAGCAGAGCCAGGAAAACCGTGTAACTGAAATCTTCTGTCTGACTTGGAGTGGGCTTGCAGCTGGTCTGAAGACACAAGCTGCGGGGGCAGGAGCTGAGAGACTGTCCAGGGTGGAAAAGCTTGAGGAAATCCCAGCGTGCTGGATGCCTGGAGCTGTGCTTGTCCCAGGCGGCTGGGGTGGCAGGGGCCAGCAGTGTCTGTTAGCACAGTCCTGCCCAAATAAACCTGTCTGTTAGCACCGGCGTGATGAGGCACTTGGTGTGTCACTTCAGCCCTGGCTTGGGGTACACGGAACGCAGGTCACCTGTGATCTGGAGGTGTTGGAGTACGTGAGGATGCTTGTGAAAGAAAGGGAGGAACAGGACAGGACTCTGAGGTGCTGATTTTAACCCCTGTAGGTGTCAGCACAGGGGTGGGACTGGCTGGCTCACGTTCTACGTGCACATGTGCAAACCCCATCTATTTCAGCAGGGCAGGGTCCTGGAGAGGGAGTGCCTGTGTGCATGACGTGTGCGTTGTTATAGTAGTTTGCCTTACTCTACGCTGAGTTACATGGACTGGGATGAAGGGAACCTCCCAAACACCCACCATAACGGCTCTTATTCTTTTTTTCCCCCGCAGAGGCACCTCCATCCTACGAGCAGAGCTGCAGCAGTGCCAACTCCAGCATCAACGGCAACTAGCCTCCCCTGCTTCGAGTCCTGCTGGCGCTGCCCACCCCCAGGCGCCATGGTTCACCTGCCTACCGCAAAGTCTGGTACAGCACAAGGTGTCTTTTTATCTCTCTGGCTGCTTGGTGGGGTAAATGGCACATCCCTGCCCAGGCTTTTTAAGTCTCTTTCTAGGGAGGGGGGAAGAAAACCAAAAAGGGCAGCCAGAGCAGCCTGTGTGTGCATGTAGGAGAGGTCTGGGAAACTGAACTGTCTCCTGCTGCTGCACCAAGTGCTGGAGAGCTGGTTTTGCCCCAGGGTTGCCCTCTGCAGCAGCTTGTGTTAAAGTACTGTAGTCAACACTAACTGCTTTACTATCAAAGCACCTGCGATGCCTTATCCGAAATGCTCCTGACTTGGCATGTCTCCACTGTAGGTGAAGGCTGGGCTGTGTGAACTTTCTCGTCTTTTTTAGGGGCCGTGTGCTCTCCAGAAACAGTTTCGACAGCCCTTCGTCCTTGTCCTCATGGGTCCTAAGGGTAGCTGAAACAAGAGGTTTCTTGGAGTAAGTGGGTTCAGAAGGTCAGGGACTCTCAAAAAGCCAAAAGCACAAGCCCTCGCTGTGCCCGTTTGTGCGGTGAGTGACCGGCAGCCTTTGGCCCTCACAGTGGGCTGCACCGCTGCCTGCACGCGGTGAGCTCGCTGGGGCATGTGCTCATGACGCAGGAGGCCGTGGTGAGCTGTGGAGGCAGAGCCCGGTGTTACCGTGGGGTGCCTGCCAGCCCGCTTCTGGCCTTTCCCAGCAAGGGCGACTTTTCTCTGAAAAGCCTTGTAGCAGACAGCACGTCCTTGCTCACCGCTAGACCGCAGCGCCCAGGCTGAACAGCGCTAGCCAGCCTGCAAGCGGGGGGGACCAGATCCCCTGTGTCCCATCTCCCAGCCCTGCAGGGTGCCCTCTCCATCCCAGCTGCCACTGCCCAGGCCAGAATTACGTGACGACCAAGTTACAAAAGTCAGTCCAACGCTACCTCTGAGTCTGCCCAAGGACCCTGTCCGTGGAAGCCCATCCCTCGGGACAGCCCTCCCGCGGGGCTCAGACGGGTGTCCCTTGCGGGAGCGGTCAGTGCCACCAAGCCAGTGCACGAGGGTGCTTGGCCGGGGGACTGTTCTCGCCACGAGCTGGTGCTGGTTTACTGCTCGTCTCCTGAGCCACAGCAGAGTGCAAAAACGAGCAAGTGGGAACACAAACAGCTACAGCTCGTTCGCAGCCTCTGCCGGACCTGGCAGGTCAGGGGAAGAAGCTGGTGGATGTAAAACAACATTTTTCTTTTTGCGCTTCTTTTTTTACCCCTCCTCATTTAGCTTTTTTAGTTATTGACTGCCCAAGCTGAGGAAACCACAAACCAGATACTCAAGAGCTGCAGGCATCCAGCCACGGCTGAAATTATGGGCTGCAGACCTTTGGCATCCCTGAGGACTGGCCTCCAGGCTGCCTCACACTGGGCAGGCAATATCTAACAAACCCGTTAGGAGCACTGCAGCCTCTGCCACCTCATTTTAGCTCGCCGCTGCACACCCCTGGCAGGCAGCTGGGGACAAGCCCTGTTTTGCACTCTTTTCTTTGCAAATGCTTTTTATTATTATTTTTTTTTAAGTGTTGAACTGCTTTAAGGATAGTGTAGAGAAGGTGCTGTTCTGAGCAGTGCTGGCACAACGTGCACCAACGTTGATAGAATGATTGTCGTTGTCCTTGAATATATATATATATATGAGATGAAGTTTTGTTTTTAATGATTGAATTCATAAATACAAATTTTAATGCTGTATTTAATAAATTATTCTAAGAGAAATGCTGTGCTTTTTCATCCATTTCTGATGCTTATTCATGTGCCTGTTCATGCCAAATCTAGGAATGCACCTTGCTGATTTCTTACAATATGAAGCAAGTTTTTTGCTCTTGCCAGAAAGGATGGTGACTTTTGCCAAGGCAGCTCAGGGAGAACAAGCACGATGCAGCCTGACCGTGGTGCTAGGCTCCTAGTTCCAGATGGCTGGAGGGAGTTTGGCACCGTGTGCGCTTGGCTCTGGAGCACTGCTGCTTCCCTGGCCCTGTGTCCCAAAGCTGTGGTTTGTCCAAGTGGCCCATGGGTCTTGGGCAGTGCTCTCTGCTGCCTGACTGGAGAGGTGAGCCGGTGGGGAGGAAGGGGAGAGTGGATTCTCCCTTCAGGAGGATGGAGATGGAACAGCCAAGGACTGGCTGGAAGGGCTGGAGACCACCAGCCCATGCCCTCTCCTAAAGGGACATTTGGAATAAACTTAGAAAAGTGGAAGAAGGCTCCTTCCCATACCCACAGTTTGGTGATACCATGTCTGAAGCATGTAGGTGTTGCCTAAATGTTGTCATGGCAAGTAGCCTGAGGTGTGATCTGCGTCTGAGACACAAGGATCCTTCTTCACTCTCTGCTCAACTTATGCTTCTGCCCAGCTTTTATTAGTTAAAGACTCTCTCCTTTGCCTGGTGGTCTGTGCCTGCCACGAAAAGCATTCTTCATCTGCAGGGGGTCAAAGGCAGGTGCTTGTTTGTTCATAATGGCGCATCTCTTCCCTGATGCTCTTCCTCTTGCTCCCAGTTAGCTGAACCTGTTTTGCTTGGCTCAGCCGGTGGCTCTTGTGCCCTTCCTTGCTGTTGGCAGTACATACCCTTCCTTCCAGGTCTCAACCCACATCCCTTCCACAGCTCTGGAAAAATTCCTGTGAGTTGTCAATGCTTCTGGACCTGCTGGGTTGGACTATGGGCTTCTGAGCCAGCCGGGATCTGGGAGAGGCAGCCTGGGCTGGGACTGAGTTCCCGGATCCTTGTTCGCCGTCCCTGAAGCTGAGCTGCTGGCGACATGTCTAGCCCATGTTTCTTGGCTGGAAAACTTGATTGCTGTTTGGTGACTGTGGCCAGAGCCACTGGGCTGCCTTTCTAGACCCCCAGCCAGTGTCTGCCCACCTTGTTTTAACCTTCACAGCTGGGAACGCAGTGTTCGCGGTGGAGGCTGGAGAGGAGAGGCCAGCTGTATCGCACACAGCTCCTGTGTTGTGCCCAGCATCTCTGCAGCACTCCCGTGCACCTGAGCTTGTTCTCCAGATTGTTTGCTACGAACTGGTCCTTCAGCACCCGATGCTGCACGTGGAGTCCACTTTGCAAAGCAAGGAGCAGGTGGGCACGCTCTTCTTCGCTGCTGAGGAGTGTCCATCTCCCCTGGCTGCTGTGGAGGGAGCGGGAAGGAGTCGGAGCTAGGCTTCATGGTGGTCCTCATTCTTTTGGATGCTGGGGCTGGGCACGCACAGCTCCTGTGGAGCGATGCCTCTGTCAGACCCGCGAGGCAGCTCTGGCCAGGATGCAGCAGGTTATCGCCCTGAGTTTGGCTCTGAGCGCCCTCGCTGTTGTGCAAGCAGCCAGCCGTAACCAGCGCAGCACCGTGATTTCCACCATTCCTGCCCAGCTTTGCCTGTCCCCCAGCGCTGCGGCAGGGAATTGAAGCCTGACACAAAGAGCCTTGTTCGTGTCTCATGGACCCCTTTGAAATGGTCCGGGACTGCAGGATGGAGGAGTTAGTCCAGCTCTTCTTAAACCCGCCTGCAGCTGGCCCCAGGGTGCTGTGGCAGCGAGGTGCTTGGGGTACGCGAGTGCTTTGGGTGAGCACGATGAGGCAAAGCCCGGTGCCTGGCTTTGAGTACGTTCCCTTCTGGAGAGGGCGAGCAGACAATCCCTGCCCTCTGCCTTGTTGCTGTCTCTCTTCTCTGCAGCCTCTCCAGCTTCAGCCTCTCCGGCTTCAGCCTCTCCAAGTCCTGGGGAGTTTCTCTAGGCTCTCGGTCATCCCTCTCTCCTCTTTCTGAACTCTGGAATAAAGAGGGGGAAAAAACCCTTTTTTCTGAACCCAGCTCTGGGTGAAAAAACTTCAGTACATAGGAATTCAAATTCCTGGCTCAAATTTTTTAAGCAATTGGTTTTGGTTTGTTTGAAATGGGGAGGGGAAGTGGTGGGACATGAGTGAAGCTTGAGCTAATTGTTTCCGAACTCAGCATTCAATGGAAAATACCAAAAACATCATCTGCCTTTTTTTTTCCTCTGCTTCTTTTTTGTCCTTTATGGTTTTGTTCTTGTCCTGCTCTCCACATGTGCTGCCTTCATGTTTTTGGCTTTTTCGTTGTTGTGTCCTACTAAACTCTGCTTTGGCACCTGTTGTCCCGCTGCCCACAGGAGATTGGGAAGGGGGGGACGGGGGACACACGGAGGCTCTTATTGTTGGACCAGTGAATCTTTTTTAGCTTTCCACTGAACTTCCAGTAGTTTTGTAGAGGTAAATATTTTCTGCTAGGAAGTTTTCCTGTTGAGCCAGCACAAGAGAGGAGACAAAGGGTTTTCTGAGGTCCGTTTGGTTTTTATTCTGTATTTGTAAGTATTTCCAACTATCTGCAAGAGGAATGTCCCATCCCTCCTCCCCAAGAGAGACTGGTGGGGTAAAACCCTCAAAACTCGTGCCCTTTCTTGTACCAATACTCATGGCTGTAATTCTTTATCCCTGTGGTTCTCTTTACAGATTTTGGGGTTTTATACAACAATATTTGTGATGGCTCTGTACAACCGGAGATTTCTGCGCAATTTATTACTGGGTTTTAAAATGTAAACTAGTGGTTTTACATGTTTGCCACGGCTTTGGGGGGAGTATTTTTGTCCTGGGTTTTAAAACACCAAATGTAAAGATCTGAAAGGGTAAATAAAGCGCTGCTTTTTTTTTTTTTTTTAAGACCATGGGTGCTTTTGCTGGGGGTAGGTGTTTGGTGAGCACAGCCTGTCCGCTGAGACCCACCGGGAGGGCATCGGTGGGCGAGAAGTGGCCATCAGCTTTCAGAGGCGGCATCCACAGCGGCAGCTGGAAGGGAAAAGCTGGTTTATGGCCAAGGCGATGGCAGAGCCACGTGTCCCCCGCGTGTCCCCCGGCCCCGGGCAGCCGCTGCGGGGGGAAGATGCTGCTGGGGCCATCTCGGCTGTGCCCACGCTGCCGCCATGGGGAAGGGCCCAGCTGGAAGGACGTGGAGGACGGAGGAAGCGCCGGGGCGGTTGGTTGGTCTCTTCCTGCTGGCAGGAATCCCAGGATGTGGCGTCCGTCCCTGCTCGGCCGGCTCGGTGCGGGAGAGGGCGATGTCAGCCTGGCTGGAGAGCCGCGCCGCCACGGCCGAGCTGCGGGCTGGCCTCATGCTGCCTGGGGCTGAGCCCCTGCCCCACACACCCCTGGGGCTGAGCCCCTGCCCCACGCTCCTCTGGGGCTGAGCCCCCAGCCCAGGCTCCCCCTGGGGATTGAGCCCCTGCCCTATGCTCCCCTGGGGCTGAGCCCCTGCCCCACGCTGTCTGGGGCTCAGCCCCTGCCCCACACACCCCTGGGGGTTCGCAGCAGGGAAACGGGGCAGTTAATGGCCAAACAGGTCTCGCCCTTGCCCCGTTCACTGTAACCGGCCCGTGAGGCTGAACTAGGTGGGCCGAGACCCGTGATGGCAGGCCGTGGCGGGCTGCAAGGGCTCGCTGCCTTCACGTTATTTCTCCTTGCGGGAGCCTCTTCCCTTCCTGACGGCCCAGGGAGGTTTGGCCCAGGTGTCCCCAGCTCCCGCTCAGCAAGATGAAGCCCCAGCAAAGGCACAGGGAGGGGGGCCAGCAGCCCCTGGCCCTGCTGCTGCACCCACTGCCCTCTCCCCCCAGCCCCAAGCACTGGTGTGAGGGTCTGGGGGAGCCAGGGCTGGGTGCGGGGGTCTGGGGGAGCCGGGGATGGATGCAGGGGTCTGGGGAAGCCGGGGATGGGTGTGGGGGTCTGGGGGAGCTGGGGCCGGGCATGGGTGTCTGCGGGAGCTGGGACCGGGTGCAGGGGTCTGGGGGAGCCGGGGATAGGCATGGGGGTCTGGAGGAGCCAGGGCTGGGTGCAGGGGTCTGGGGGAGCTGGGGTGGGGTGCGGGGGTCTGGGGGAGCTGGGGCTGTGTGCAGGGGTCTGGGGGCCGCAGGGTGCAGGTGGGCGCTGCCCTCCCTCCCACGCCAGCTGAGCATCCCCAGCACAGCGCGGTGGTCCCGGGTGACGCCGGGTTTTTCCCGCCGCGCCGCATCGAGGGGCTGGGGGCTGGCGACGGACGGTCACTTCATGCTGGGGGGAGCCAAGGGGGAGGACACCCACCCTCGCCACCACCGGGGCAGGGAGCGAGACCCCGGGGACGCGCCTGGGACCCCAACGGCAGGGACTCCGCGGGGGGCTTCTCGGGGGGATTTTTTAGCTGCTACTAAACCGGGGCGCGGCGGGGGCCGGGCTGGGCAGCGGCTCCCCCGGCCTATCCCGCCTCAGCCCCGGGGACTCTTATTTTGACCGCGGCGCGGCCGGGCGGGGGCAGCAGCAGCCGCGGCCGGGCCCGGCTCCGGGGCCGCGGGGGGCCGTGGGTCCGGGGCCGGCCCGTGGGGCTCCGGGACCGGCGCGGGGGCCGTGGGGCTGGCTGCCCCTTGCCCTCCCGGGGGCGGCAGCGCCGGGGGAGTGGGGCCGCCGCCTCTCGCTGCGGTCTGGGGTCTTGCCTGCAGCCTCGGACGGCCATTTGGGGTCTGTCACCCCCCAGAGAAGCCCCCGCACCCCGGCACTCGCGGCTCTGCTGGGTCCGGGGGTCCCGGTGGGGCTGGGGGTGGCAGCCCGGCGTGGGGCCGGGGCTCCGTGGGTGGGTTACAGGGGCTGCCACCAGGGCAGATCCTGGGGTACCCCCGTGCGGGTACCGGGGGGCGCCTGTGCTCGCCACCCCGGAGCCTCCTGGCTTCCGTCAGGGCAGCGATGGCCGCCCGGCACCGGGGCGGGGAGCCCGGCGGTGTCCCCAGGCGCAACCCCCCAGCAGAGCAGGGTTTGTGGAGAAAGGCGGCAGAAGATGGGGGGACCCTGGGGTGGCTGGTCAGAGATCTGTGAAGTGACATCGGGCCACCCAAAGCCCTCCTGCCCCCGGTTCCCAGCCCAGCAAGAAGCCAGCCGCAGCCGGACCCCCACACCTCGATGTGGCTCCCCGGCTGCGGAGCCCTTGGGGGGGGGGGGAGGGGGGGCGTTTATCTCCCCCTTGCAGTATCTTCTGCTTTACTGAAGAGCTGTAAAAGGGATAATTGTTCTGCAATCATGGCTTTAGGGCCTGGGCGTTGGGAGGGGATTTGGGGTGTGTGAAAGCAGCTACAGGGGATATGAGAAGGGGACAAAGACGCTCCGTGGGGTGTCCCCCTTCCCCTAGCCCACCCGTCCCCGGCTGTAGCAAAGAGAGGTGCTTAAGGCTGGGATCGGCTGGTGCTCTGGCCCCACGCCGGGCCGCAGCCGCGGGCAGCAGGGACACAGCCCATGGTGGGGTACCCCCCACGGCACGAGGGGCCAAGGCCACCGTGGCGGGGTCTCCCGACAGAAGTAGTGAGGAGTCCGCGGTCCGAGGGGTGCCGGCGCGGCCGTGCGTGGGGAGCGAGGGGCCCCGTCCCACCCGTGTCCCCGTCTCACCCCATCCTCATCCCACCCCCTGCCCGGCGCCGGCTGTACGGCCGGCAGCTGGTGGGCGCCGCCATGATGCCGTACGGCCGGAGGGGCGCCGTGGGGGCCGCCATGATGCCGTACGCATGCGCGATGGCCGGCGGAGCGTCTCCATTGAGAAGAGTGAGGGGAAAGGGGCGGAGCCAAGGCGTGAGGAGCCGCCGAGGGGGCGGGGCTACGCTCCGGGGCTCCGGCCATGGCCACAGTGGATGCCGAGGTGAGTGAGAGCGGCGGCGTCCATCTACCCGGGCGGGGGGAAGGAAGATGGGGGAGCGTAGAGTGGTATCGCCCAGGGCCAGGCGGGTTCTGTCGGAGGCCTGGAGGGGGGCCGTGCCCCCGCCGCCCCATGGTTCAGTCCAACTCCTCTGAGGGGAAGAATGTGGGAGCTGCTGCCATTGTGTGTAGGGGGGCCCGGGACTCTGTATAAGTAACACCCCTCCGCGGTGAGTCAGTGGTATGGGCCATACAGATTCCGGGGTTCCCCCCAATGGGAGCGAGTGCGTGTGGCGGAGGCGGGGGGAGCGGCGCGGCCGCCATCCATGTTCCGGGGCCCCCCATGCGACGGGGCGCCGGGCGGCGCTGGAGCGGCTCCATCCAGAGTCCAGGGCCGGCCGGGCGCGGCGGTAGCGGCGTGGCCGCCGCTATGAGCTATGCAGGGTCCCGGGCGGCGGGCCCGCGCCCGTGCGGGGGCAGGCATGAGGCATGCAGAGCCCCGGGCCCGCGCGGCGGCGGGGCGGCCCCGGCCCGGCCCCCGGCCCGCCCCCGGCAGCCGGGCCGCGCTGCGCTGGGCGGGAGCAGCCGGCGGGCGGCCGGGGCCCGGTGCGGGCCCTGCGCGGGCGGGAGGCGCGGCAGGTGCTGTCCGGCGGGCTGTGCCCGCGGCCTGCGGCTCTCTGGGCAAGGGCGGCCCGGCGGGGCAGCCCCCGGCGGGGAAGGCCGTGGAGTTTTCCCTCAGAAAACACTCGGGAGTTTCCCCAGGGGCCGAGCGCGCCCGGCTCCCGCCTGCCCTCAGCGCGGCGGGCCCGGCAGCGGGGCCGGGGGCTGCCGGGGAGCCAGGGGCGCTCAGGGTGGCTGCACACACACACACACCCCCCCTCCGGCCGCAGCCAGCCCGGGGTGCGGGGGCTTCCAGCGCGCTTTGCCCATGTGCTGTTGGGGTTTGACTGTGAGCGCAAACCTTGAGGAAATTCTGGCGTCGCATCCAAAATCCCCAAAGAAAATGAAGTTTGCCGTGTAATGACAATTGGCTGTAATTAGCCAGAGCTGGAAACATCCCCAAAGAGTTCGGCTACTCCATGAAACTACGTGAGTGGCACGTGGAGCTGGGACACTGCGCCTGCAGTGGGTCTTTGTGCCAGGCTGAAACTTTCCCCCCTGGTTTTGTTAATACATTATAAACTCTTTTTATAAAAAGTCTGTTTGCCCTTTTGTTAGAGTGTATAAACTCTTGTAGGTCTGTTTGCCCTCAGGTAAACACCAGCTTGCAGCATGCTGGCTGCTGAGCCTGCCCATGCAGAAGGAGCGCTGAGGTGGTGATAAAAACTATATATATACCTCGTATAGAAACTAACAGTGCCCTGTCACTACAGCCCGCTGCTGTTACCTCAGGACCTCTGGGCACCTTGCGGCTCAGGTGTGCCAGGTTGTGCTGCAGCCTGTCCCAGCGCTGTCCCTGAAACACCGCGGTCGGAGGGCTGTGCTGCCGCAGGGAGCTTCTGCCCCGCCTGGGATGAGGTCTGTGGCATGGCCACACAGGTGGCAACGGCGGTTCCTTGTGGAGCACTGCAAAGAACAAGTTCTTGGACAAGATTCCCTTCATTTTTGGTGGGAGTTTTGCCCAAGGGTTTCCTTTACGGTTTGTGTTCTATCACAACAGCGGTTCTTTGGGAAGCGCTGCAAAGAACAGGTTGAATTAGTACTCAGACAAGATTCCCATCATCTTTAGTGGGAGTTTTGCCCAAGGCTTTCCTTATGCTTTGTGTTCCATCACAACTGCATCTCAAGGCCTGATCCTTCTGCCCTTTGTGTGTGCTTCTGAAGTGAATCAGGTGTTAATTTTGCCTGTGATAGAGGAATCAGCCCTCAGGTGCTCGTGTGACTCCACAGTTGGGTTTTGCCTTCGGCTACCTCCGTGTGATTGCTTTCAGGAGAGCGCCATGGCTGTAACAGGGGCAGGACTTGGCTCACAAATCATCAACTTTTAATGCACAGGTTAGTCTTAACACTACAGATGCCCATCTTTTATTTTGGGAAGCATCTCCCAGCAGTCCTGGCTGGGTCTGCTCTGTACACAAAGCATCAAGAAACATCGCTCTTAGAATCAGGCTTAATATCCACAGATGTTGCTGTGGATTATGGAGGGGGAACGATCACTCATTTGGAGTTTAATTCCTCCCCTCCCCCATAAACTCAGACAAATCTGAGGCCAGAGGGGAGGAAGTTGGTATAAATCAGGCTGGAATTTAGAGACTGGAGGAGATGCTCTTTGCTCCCCCAGCGCTGGCAGGGGAGAGCAAGGATAAACATCCCGCAACTGTGATGGTCTGCCATGTGCAAGATGGAGCAGAAACGAGGGATTATTTCACTTGAGAGAGGGGCAGAGGTGTGTTGCTGGGAGGAGATAATTGCTCCACGCAAAGAGCTGGGTGGGAGTGGGCAGGTTGGAAAGAGTGCTGTCTGTGTGTCTCCAGGGAGTGTCCATACCACCTCTGCAGATAAGGTTGTTGGCTGTTAAGACAAAAGCTTCCAGTATAGAATAGCTCCTTGGCAAATCTTGGTGTTGATGGGTGAGGGAGAATCTCTCTGAGCACCAAGTTCTTTGTAAGTTCTCAGCTTTAAACTTCGATGGTTATTCTCTTCTGGGTGCCTTGCTCTGAGGCAGCCCCAAGTAATTTCTGTGCTTTGGTTGAGCTGCCAGGTAAGTAGCCATGCTGCAGTCATTAGGCACAGTAACCACATTGCTTCAGAGAAGCCTGGTTTTGCTGCTGCTTTGCTTTAGCAGGTCTCTTGTGTTCCGTCTGGTTTGGGACTTTCACGTATTTTAGACCTGCTGCAGTTACAGTGCTAAAGATTAAAGTTTTAAATAAATGGGTTTGTCTTGCTCAGCCAGTTTTTTATTGATAGCGCAGGTTCATTTAATTTGATGCTGCTACTCCAGTTTGCATCGGTTTAGTGAGGAGACTCAGCTGACCTTGTGTTTGTGTGTTTCCTAAAATGATTGTTTGGTGTGAACTTGAAAGAGAGGTTTCAAGCCATGATGTTTTTCCTCAGACTCATGCTAACCTCAGGAAGGCTGGTGCCTGCATGCTAAGCAGGAAGTAAGGTGTGTGTGTGGCTTTGAATGAAGTGGTTCTCTTCAGAAGTCACACTGCATTTTTCATCATTTTTTTTTCCTCCTATCTGTTCTGATCTGTAACATCTTTTTTTCTGGAGATGCAGCTTTGATCTTTAAAGTGAAGAGACGGTGTGCAAGCCACATAGAGGACAGATTTCCCCACTGCTCAGCATCCTCAGCTGAGGTCGGATCTCCGACGAGTTCAGCACCCAGCAGCTCCCCACCTTTTAAAGGTGAGGACTCAACAGGCTGAGCAGTTTTTGCAAATCAGGCTCGCGGTGCTGAGGCTTTGCCCTGGCTTTGATCCTTGCTCTCATCCCCTCAGCCAGCTGGTGCCGGCAGCTCTGTCGGCAGCCCTCCGCCTGTTCAATGAACTCCCCACTGGATTAAGGGGCAACATTCACTCATGTCAAAGCGCTTCCTATTCACGGGTCCCTGGCTGGAAGGAGGTTGCTGTAATAGGCCACTGAGTGCAGCAGTGATAATAGGAAAAGCCAGGACCTAATGAGCAGTGCCTTTGAGCAGTGAGCACACAGATGACTACTTCGGTTTCCCACTTTCTGTTTTGCAGGTGACGTGAAATCCAGTGCTTCTTTCAGGCCTGCCCTGCCCTTCCTCCTCTCTCATTTACTCCTGCCAGCTGGTATTGCAAGTGAGGAGAGGGCTTTGCTTTCCCAGGGCTGTTGCTTTTAATACGGAGTCTGTTTCAGTAAGTTACAGCAGGAAAACTTGGTGCGTTTAATCTTTTCTACTTTGTGAGCTGTCTGGGAGCCTGCACTTCTTGATGGCTGCAGGACAGCTGTTTCCCTTGGTCTCCTTAGCACAGTGAGCTATGTCAATACTACACTGACATGAGACTGTGAACGCGGGCAAAATATGTGTGTTTTCAGTTGTCTTAAATTTCTTCTGGAGTACCAGGGTTAATACATTTTATCTGTGTCTTTGTATGAAGAGAGAAGGTGGTTTTTCCCCTCTTTGATACTAAAGGCCTAGTAAGGAGATTTTTAAACTTTTGTCAGTTAGGGGCTTTCGCACAAGGGTTGCTTTGTTGACATGTTAAAATTGCACACTACCCTGTCCAGGACAGAATTTTGCCCTCTATCAGATGGATGCTAACGTTTACTTCCAAAACATGGGTTCTCGTGTGCTGAGCAAGCTGTGGGCTAGCATAGGCCCTTTGGGAACTCATCCTTTTCTTCCACATGGAAAAACTTTAAATAATAACAGAATGGGCAAATGCGGCTTCTGAAGTTTTAAGAAAGCCTTAGAAGTGCCCTTCAGTTGTGTTAAGCTAACGTGGCTGAGCCAATGTGACTAAAGAAAGCATCTGAAGAACGTTTAGTCAGTCAAGGCAGAATCAAAGGCCTGGTTTATACTTTAAAAAAAGCCCTTCCAATATAATTACGCTGGCTGGAGAGGATGATTTTTCATTTTCCCTTGCTGAAATAGTCATGCTAATATAAGTCCTTGCTGTGGACGTAGCTGTATTAGCTTAGAGGTGATTTTAGACCAAGGTAGTTTATTTTTTGCTTTCCAAAGCAGAGGCTTGGTCTACATTTGAGAAGTTTTGCCGACTTAGTTATCTGTCCGTGAATGCAAAGAAATTGCTCTCCCCTCCACCATAGCTGTGTCAGCAGAAGTCCTAGTAGAGATGCAATTACGAGCAAAACCCCCAACAACAGCCAGAAAAAACAAACAAACAAACAGCCAGCTCTTCTGTGGAGGGAATGGATTCGAGCTGTGCTGGCAGATAGAGCTGGATGTGCCCTCACCTTGCAAACAGCTGTGCCAGCTGATGAAGGCATTAGCATCCCTTGGCGGTTCATTGCCGCTAGCAGAGAGTGATCTACCGGTACCCTGGGGTATCACATTTCCAAATGTGCATGAGAGCAGCTGATATCGAAATGATTAGGGACTGATGCTGTTGTGTTGCCACTGATCTGAAATGCTAGTTTGGGGCCTTGCTCTTGATCAGCTTGCCTGGTGTTTTGTCATCTGTCTCTTCCCCTCCTGAAGCTGCGGTGATGCCACCTGCGTGGCCTCTCCGCTCGGGAAGCGGGGCTGTGGAGGGGATGGCAGCAGGCTGTATTCCTCTGGCTTTTCCCTAGCAAAATGTTTGGAGCAGAGGGCAGCTGGCGCCTGTGGTTTGGGTCACTGGGTCCCAGAAAAGGAGGAGGTGAAAGGGGGGGTTGTGCTTTGTGCAGGACAGTGAGAGGTGCGAGGGGTCTGTGTGAGTGCTTCAAGACACGTTTCACTGGAGATTTCCCTTTTCTTGACTGTCATGGGAGCCAAAGGTCGCCGCTGAAAGGCTCACCTAGCTGTCTGTGTCTCCAGTAGATCAGGGAGAAGTTGTGTGAGTCTGGCCTCCCTCAGTGTGTGGGCAGGCACGTCCCCTTGGTGATGGCTGGTGACTGGTTGAAGCGGTAAAGTAAATCCGACCAGGAGTGGAAGAGTTTGCTGTAGCCCTGCTGGCTTAGCTTGGCTGCCAGCCTCTGTGAAATGCATATAAACCCAGAATAAACTGTACTTATAAAAGCGCTTGATGCTGGTATCACGGCGTCTAAAATAGAAAGGCTTTCCTGCTTTTAATTAAAAATTTCTAGCATAGGCAACGTATCAAGGACATCCAGCGTATCCTCTTTTCAAGTAGGAAATGTTCTTCCAAGAGGATTCCTGTTTCCTTAATGCCCAGCCTGATCCCCTCCATTGTCTTGCTGTCTGCTTCCGTACCAGCTCATTTTGCCCGAGTTTACATTTAAGATTGTTTGGCTCCACTGAGAAGTCCCCCCGGCTCAAACACGCTGCCCGCCATAAACTGCAGACAGCTGCTGAGCCAGGTGAGCTGACACGGTGTAGGGCTGAGCTGCTTGTGTGTTCAGGGGACTGGCTTGGGGGTGGAGGTGGGCTATTAAATATTAAATCCATCCTTTTCAGTGTCATATCTCCTTCTCAAGGGAGAGCTCTCAGAGGCAGTGGTGAGCAGTGTCAGTTTAGGACAGCGAGACGGTGAGTGGGATGGACTGGTAGCGTCGAAAATTCAGGTCCACTTCGGTTTGCATACGGCTAATCATCCTGCAGGGACAGCACATGGGAGAGGGAGGAAATTTGCAGGTGGCGCAACTGGGGAGGAAGTAAATACAGAGCAAGATAACCAGGCTGACACGGATAGACTCAAAATAAAGCCAGGTAAGTGACTTTCCCCATTTGTTACAGGGAAATGTAAAAATTATGCAAAGAGGGATAAAAATAATCAAAATCATTAGAGCTTCTTGAGTCAGCTGGAGCAGTACATGACCCAGAAGATAGTTATGAGCTTGCCATGGCTACAGCATTCAAAACCAGCAGCGGAGAACTGGGGAACTGAGCAAACTGCGGTGAGCAGAGATAATAGTGGTGCCCAGAGAGCATGCAGCAGGCCCATTACCTGTGATTTGGGGCAAAGCATTTGAGCCAAGTCCAGGAGGCTTGTGATGCTGCAGAAGAACGTGCCTGCTTGTGCTTGTCTTGTTGCTAAGAAGAAGAAGAACATGGTGCTTACTGCTTCTGGGAACAGAGGGCAGCTGGGGTGAATCTGATGGCGTCAGCCATCCGTAGAGCTGAAGGGAACATAGCACGAGAGCACGGGCACCTCCGTGGAGACAGAATTGCAGTCCCGGTGTCCAAACTGAAATATGCTGTGCTTTGGCCTTGGTTATATTAAGTGTCTATGTGTCCTTCAGAGTGCTACTTCAGATTTTTTTAATTGATTTTAGAACTCAAGTGTAGATGTGGACAGATGTATTTCAGCACATTAACTGGCAAAAGGGAACCCTGGTCTCCCCAGGACTATTGGCCATGACCTGCTGATGCATTTGAATCAAATGCAGTGAAATACATTTTTTTTTTCCTTTTTTTTGGCCTCCTTTTCCTTTTAAAGCATGAGCTGCTGGATTCTTAAGAATCTCAGCTACCTTCTTCCTCTCCAGTCGCACATTTCTAGTCCTTGCAGTTTCAGAGGAAGTTATAATAGGTAATTTCTCCCAAAGGCTTAAAGCCAGAAGGCATATTACCCGAATGTTTTATCCAGCTTCTGTGGTAACTAGGGATGCTTCGTACTGCTGGCCCAGAGCATTCAGAAGCTATAGTCTGTTTCTCTCAAAAATCATAATATTGTTTCAAGAAGTGGGAAATTAAACATGCACGTGGTAGAAGAGTTAGAAAGGATTAATGGGTTTCAAAATTACATGTTTTATCCAGCTGTTGATTTGGGAACTGAAAGGACGCCTGTCGCAAAATCAGGAGGTAGTTACTGAAATGTGATGCTCGTCGGTGTCCAGTGAATGCAGATGCCCAAAGGCCTTTGACTGAAGGCTGTGCCCTACCTCTAAACCGACTCTAAAGTTTTTGATGCTGCATTAACTCAGCCCAGGTGCTTGCAGTTGGGCAGCAAAGCCTGTTCTTCCCTGTAGTTTTAATTTATCCTCTCGATAATCTCAGTTCCTGGGGTGTTACCCAAGGCATGTTTTTATGCTGCCCTTGACTGAAGTTCATTCCCTGTGAGTTTTGCTTTAGGCACGTGGCAGGGACTTGCAGGAAGGTGCTGGAGGCTGGCAGCGCCGTGCGGGTGGTGTCAGCCCTGCGCACCCCGTGTATCGCTGGCCAGGGGGATTCAGGGGCTGGAGAGGCAGCACCTCCAGCCTGGAGGTCATCAGGACCTGCACTAAATAGGAGATGGATGTTTTAAGTCACTTGCATTTTTGAGACCTGAGAAATTAACTTTTTTTTTTTTTTTTTTTAATGCCTTTCTTACACCCAAGGCGGTAGGTAGTGGATATGCAACCTGGCAAACGTGGGTTTATCAGCGTAAAGGGAGCGTGTGTATTGGGGAGATGACAGCATTAACAGTCAGGCTGTGAGCTGGTTCATAGGATTCCGTCTAGTATCCTGTTGGCCTGCGAGTTTGAACATAAATCTTTAGATTATGAGGACATAAAGGATAAGTCTAAATATTTCATTAATTGAGGAGCATTATTAATATTTGATAGATTAAATCAACACCCAGAAGGCTTTGCAAAAAAGCACGGCTGCTGAACTGGTAACCAAGATATTAGGTGGTTTTAATTGCAAACTTGTTTGTAATAGCTTTTGTCAACTCTCTGTTTTAAATGTTAAGGATCTGTGAATTCCAGACATTAGAAATCCTTTTGTTCTTTGGATTAGGGAGGGTAGTTTTTAGTGCTGCTAGGATGCATTGTTTCAAGTTGGTGCTTTAATGCCTTCTTAATATGCAAAGATGATTGTTTATAAGCAGGTGTCCTGTAGGACCTGGAGATGACATCTGGAATATTTGATCTTTTTTGCCACACTTTGAGGAGAAACAAGGAGTGTTCCTTTAAAGATGGCTTTCGGATGAGATGTAATATTTACTCTTGCTGTACTGCCAGATCCTGTAGCTTTCAGAGCGTGTGTGGAGAGAGGAGGTGAAGAGCCATGCTGTCTTTTAATCAACATCCCCTTGTACCAGGGAAACGCCACCAGTGAGCAAACAAACAGCTACTGAGCACATTTGTTGAAGATTCGTCTGCTTTGACTTTTGAGAATTTACAGTGGGGAAAGGTTAGCACTGCCTCCGGCTTGTATCGTTTGAAAAGGCCAGAGAGGGGGCATCATATTCTATCTCGGTTATTTCCACATTGTTTTCCAGTCTGCAAGTTGTACTTCCCATCTTTTTTTTAAGATTTAGACCAGGTGTCTCTCATACACAGTGTACTCTGTGCCTGACTCCCACGTCTTTGGTATTTCTTTGTCTGTGAGTTTTATGGTCTCCTTCCCTGTTGAAAGCACCCTGCGTGCTGGCAATACGGTTATGTTCTTGGGTTTCTAAGAGTTTTGCACCTTTTCTCACATAGCTCTACGTTGATAGCACATTGGTCTTGATCTTTTAGGGCTTTTATTAAAAACTGTTTGGATTGGTGTCTTCTCAAATCCACACCCCTAGGCTATCCTCGTGTTTTATAGACATAATTTATCTTCTCCCTCTTTGTGACAGCAGGCGTAAAATTTTGCCTTTTGCTGCGGATGCAAATGGTGCTTTATGCAGTGACAAGATGTGTGTTATGTTGCTGTTGCTGCTGCTTGGCCTGGAGTTGTGGCTGGAGGCTGCCGTCAGCAGTGACACACGACACAAAGATCCTCCTCGCCCCCAGCCAGCACTGAAATACAGGTCCTGGTGTGATCCCAGAGGGATCCCAGAGGCAGCCTGGCCACGGAGGAGAAGGTCAGGAGGTGATGAGGGATGAGGGTGATTTGTCAGGTCTGAGGCTTGGCTAGGGCTAGGAAGTTTTACCAGCCAACTTGCCTTTCTTCACCGGGTCTTTGTTTGCAGCCATGCTTCTGCTGAAAGGCAGAAACGGCAGCTCCTCCATTGGCTGCAGGAAACCACCTCCCCATGCGGCACAAGCCCTTGATGAACAGGCGCTGCGGCCGAGTGCCAGCGTGGATGCGCTCCCGTGGCAGAGCCGCTTTGGCAGCCGCGAGCCCTGGGCTCTTGCTTGTGGGGTGCTGGCTCCTGCCAAAACAGCCTCCTGCAACGAGGAGGAAAAACAGCTGGGAGGGGGGATTTCCATGAGATCTGCCTTGAAACGCACCTACCCGAGGCGCCTGGCAGCGCACTGGTTTGAGCTTGCGGTGCCTCTTGGCTCAGTGAGGGCAGGTAGGCCCCCATGGAAGCGCTGGGATGTTCTCGGCAAGCTCCCTGTAGTGGGGAGGTGGGATACGGTGTGTCCCCCCCCCCCCCCCCCGTGCCTGTGATCCAGCAGCTTGAAGCCGATGCAGGGGCAGAGCTGTGTAATGTGCGCACATGGCCAAAGAGCCCATGGCGGGAGGCCCTGTCATGTGTATTTATACATCAGATGCACAGGGATAGTCTAAATTCTTCTTTAAATGACAAAAGCTCCACAAGTGGAAGCTGGTGTGGGGCTGCCAGGAGCTGCTCCTGATGCAACAGTGTCTGCTTTTAAAGAGAAATGTGAACGGTGACAAGCCACCGAGGTTCCTGCGTGCATTTCCCTGATGAGTCAGATATCTTCGCTTGCACTGGGATGGTAATGCTGATGCAGTTGCTGATTGCTGCCAAAGCAAGGAGTCCACACAAGGAGATTAGACAACAGTCCTTTTCCCTGCTGGGTCTTCATTAACATTTTCTTGCTGATGTATTATTAATTAAGCTAATTTTTATTGCCCTGTAAGTATAGATGGTGCTTTGCAAGCACGGGACATAACCTGCTTGTTTCGCAGAGTTTCTGGAGTGTGTGTTGTGCCATGTGCAAAATGAGTATTGGAAAAACTGACTGTGCAGTAGAATATTGAAGTAAAGTAAATCTATGGGTTTTGTTTTCTTTTTGCCTTCTTACTTAGCCGATGCCCCGTTTTGTGGCTGACTGGGGCTGGAACTTGAGCTGTATGTGCAGAGAGCTGAGGACCTTTATATGCCCTGTATGCAGAATTAGTGCAGACGGATAATAGGACTTAAGTGTAAGGAGAGTTTGCAGCATTGACCCCTCCATAACATGGAAGATTACATAGACTGAAGTAGAGTATTACACTAAAAAGAGCGTGGGACCTGATCCAAACCCACAGAAATCAGGGAGGGATTTGCCATCAGCTTCAGTGAGAGGCAGCCTGCTTGCAGTGTACACAAGCAACGGGGCAGTCAGCAATTTAAACAATAGAGGTTCAAGAACTGTCCAAAAAAGGCTGGGTGGTGGAGTCCGATTATGAGACTTAGACTTTGTCCCTGCTGAAAAGCCGCTGTGCCCAAGATGACTTCCTATCGTAGTCTTGTTGAATGCCAATGAATTGAAATTCTGCTAATTGGCCTGCCATCCCATTGTGCTTTGTCTACTGCAAACGCAGTGTCCTTGCTGTCAGCAGCTTGTGTGCCTTAGAGGTGCAGCCGGGCGCCGCCGGTGCAGGCGTATCTGCCGGGGAAGGGGTGGGCTGTCATCTCCAGGTTTGCTGTTTCAGCTCAGCTTGAGATCTGCGTGTTTGGAAGTCCCTTGAGTCTGCTGAGGTTACCTGTGTAGATCTGTACGGGTTGCTTTCTTGTGAGGTCTGTGAGGTGGCCTCTTCATCCGAACGTGTCCCTTGGTTCCTTTGGTGCTGGTGGTGTCCCTGGGGATGAGGGGAGGCTCCCACTCTGGAGCTGTCCTGGTTGAACACTGTGGCTGGGTTCTGCAGCCTGTGCTGCTGCCCCAGGCTTTGTCCCTGCGGCTGACAGGTTGATGTTTTGCCACCTGTGATGCTTTTCCAGCGAAAACGGAGGTAATCTTTTTTACAAAGTTGTAACACTTGATTTGGTGTTAGAAGCCTGTAACTGGGACTGTTGTGGAAAGGCAGAATGTTAATTTTTAAATGTACAGATTATCTTCACTGGGTAGGAGATGGCAAGTGACACAAGTCAAAGTATTCACTGCTTTATATGCTCTGGTTTATGTGCTCTGGTTTCTGGCTTCATTCCTTGAGATCATGGGTGGGCCTGATTAAGAGAAATAGAAAACTTCTAGAAGCACGTGAACTACTTGTGACAAAGCCAGTATGGCTGCAAATGTCCAGCACCTCTGTTTTGGACTTCTCATAGCAGCATTGGTCTTTACCTTGAAAATGTGATCTAATTTTTCACACATTCTCTTATTCCATTCTTAAATTAGGCTAATGTATCCTGTTCCAGCCTATGCAATTATTAACAAATGTATGCAATTATGGGATCTATTGTACAGTCATTCTGTGCTCCTTGCTAGGAGAAGTCCATTTTTAATAAACAAATCTGCTTTGACAACGTGTCGCTGACTTTTCTAAAACAAAATGTTGGGTAGAAAAGTGACTAGCGAATTTTCCTCTTTTATTTTAAAAAAAAAAAACAAACCAACACATCTGTTTCTTTTTTTATGTGGTTTTGCAAGAGCATAGCAGTTGCAGCTGGGGGTTCAGGCCTAGTTTCACATTGCAGGTGACTGGAGGAAAGCAGAGAGGGGACTAATGGGGCTGGACCCCCATCAGCATCCTCTGCTGTGGGCTGCGACATGGCCACGCGGCCCAGCCGTGCCCAGTGCAGGTTTCTCCCAGCCACAGTCTGGCTGTGGCTGCATCTGACCCTGCAAAAAGTGCTGGGAAAAGCTCTGCTCTGTTGGTTGATTCAGCCGTTTTATTTTTTTTTTTTTTTGAATGAGAAAAAGCCCTTAATATTTTGGCATGAATTCACAATGCTTTCTTTTATTCCGTGCGTGACAAAACCATGTGGTTACAGTCTCTTGCTGGGTAAGGTCCACTCCTTCGTGGGCTGCCATCAGAAGTTCAAGGCGTATCTTAAATCCTACTTAAACCTCGCTCTGCAGTGGATCCGCTGCATTTGGCTCTGGACACAAGAGTGGGAAGCAGTGTGTTACATTGAGTACTAGAAGTTCAATTTCATGGAAGGCAAATCAACCCGTGTTTTTTTCACAGCCTTATCAGAGCTTCGTGAAGGTTTAGGCAATGTAGGCTACGGTTTCTGTTAATTGTAAATATTCCTGTGTGTTATGTCACCGGAGGAGCAAAGGCAGGAGGGAGAGGTTTTCCTGCCTCTGCCAGACGACATTACCTCTTCTTTGGGTTGCCAGCCACGTGTGTCCCAACAGCTTGCGCTTCCAGCATTGTTGTCCAGGGAGTGCCAGACACAGGCCACCTCTGGAAATGAATTTCCAAGAATACAGTCATTTCCCCATTTCTTTCTACAGGAGTACTTGAATCAAAATTTTTGCTATTCTCCATATGAATTCAGGGACTTTTCCTAAGCTTAGTTTTAGAGCTAATCTTCACGCAGACGCTGCCATTATCTTGGTGATGTGTCTCCTCCCCTTAACTCACCAGCTGCACTGTGGCATTAAGCACGTCTGTCTCTCCTGACACCGGAGTGCTGTATCGCGGTGCTGCCTTCTGGGCTGAGCAGCATATGGGAGGAGTAGTTAAAATCTCTTATCTTTTCTACTAGATCCTCTGAGTCCCTTATGTGACAGCATCAGCTTCTCCAGGGATGTGGTGCCCAAAATCAGACAAACCCCCTTTCCTGTCCTGACAGCCCCCTGTGAGTGTGCCGGGTGGTCTACCTGTGACATAGGTTATTTATGTGAATGCAGCCTGGTGTGGGAATGAGCCCACGACACCTCGTGCAATGGTGCGCTGCGGATCCAAACCAGGCAGAAGAGGAGCACAACCATGTGCAGCCGAGCGCTCTGCTCTGTAATTACCTAAGGCGGCTAGACAGGTACGTTTCCATCTTGCAAACGTTTACACATCTGAGTAATAATTACTAATATGCCATAGTATGCAGCATCACGGGGAGAGCTGTTCATCGGTGAACATAAGGGCTCAGGTGCTGGCTGCACCATGGGTGCAAGGCTGGATCCCTAAGCCCTGGCGGTGTGGCTAGGTGTGAGCCGTGCCTCTGTCCAGGAATGCTTCCTTGGGAAGGCTGTGCAGGTGTCTTGGGCTGGTGGAGTGTGGGTGCAGTACTACTGGCAAAATCAGCCCTCCTGTGTGAAGCAAGCTACTGCCAGGGCATAAAGACCTCCCAGCTGAGGGCTGCAGAGGTGTGCTCCTCACAGCCCTCCGCAGCACGGCGGCGAAGCCAGGAGGTGGGGGATGCTGCTGGTGTGTATTGAACAGCATTTGCAGTTTTTCAGCCACGAGCCACTGGATTTGTAGAAATAACCGTTGACAGGATGGTCATGGCAGTTCCTATGCATGTTGAAAGCTATGACTATTAATTAAGATTGTACTGTGAGAGCTCATTTACATCCAGCTCAGCATATACAGGCTGAACCTCTACAAATCCTAATTAACAGTTCAAGTTAGCACTTCTGTATTGATACAGCTAATTTGTGTGAAGACACAGGGCTTAGCCATGTCGACAGAAGCACATTTGTGCTGGTATGAATGTAGCTGTGCTGCACATCATATAAGTGCGTTGACCAAAGTCATGTTTCTGTTGGCATGACTTTGAATATACTTTGAATTGTCTCAACAGAACTGTCATGCTATAAAGGATGCCTTTATCAGGGAGAGCTAAAAAGATGCAAAAATTGTGGATGGACCAGTAATCAGGTCCTTGAATTAATTTACTTATTTTTACATTATACTGTTTCAGTGTTTGTCATTCCATGTGTTTGTATTTTTCTGTGTTTGGGATTTTCTTTTTTTTTTTTGGAGGTGTTTGTTTTTGTTTTTTTTTTTTTAATGGGTCAAATGGGGAACAAACTATTTTGGAAACATACAAACAAAAAGCTGGAACGTAGATGCCAGTTGAGGTGAGACTGGACCATATCCCACTGCACATTCGCTTTGCATGCCTCGTGAAAGGTTTGTTGTTGAGCAAAACAGAGGAAGGCTCAGGGTGTGGAGGAGGCAATGATTCTCCCAGAGCTGCGAGCAGGCACTCGAGGAGGCATGTGAGCATTGATACCTGCCTGTTCTGGAAGGTCCCAGTCACAGTTTTGTGCTATCAGGGCCTTTGGATCAAGTTGCAGCAAAACCCTTCAGTTTTCCTGAGGTCTGAATTCTCCCCGTGCATTACAGCAGCTTGAGAGCGTGGGGCTTGACCATCTGTTCCCAGAGCAAGGCAGGCGGTCAGCGCTGTGATCCTCATCCTCAACAGTAACTTCTCCACCTTTGAATTTTAATTCAGAGGGTGGATAAATAATGCTCATCCTCTTCACTGCTTGGTTTGTAACCTGTACAGGTGTTACAAGCCAGAGGTGAGGCCACATCAGAGCCTTGAAGCTGGTACTGCCTTTGCTAGCCATCATACTCACTTTCACAAGCCACCATGAGAATTTTTGCCTTTGTCAGCTTCACTGAGGCATTTGCTTAAGCTTTGAAAAAAAAATTATGTATTTTTTTTTGGCTTTCGTACTTCCAGCCAGATGCCTCCAGGACTTCCTCTCTGATACTTCTCCTTAGTTTGTCAGCGTGGTTTTTAATCCCATGCCAGTAGGATATTAAACATCTGTACAGCAAATATGACTACTGCAAGTGGCTTGCTTTTCTTAGCTACCTCTCAGAGACTTCTGGAAGTAGTTGGCAGACCGAAGGTTGAAAGCCACTGGTGTAGGTGACAGGAAGACCAGGCACAGAGGGACAGTTTTTGGTAAATGAAAGAAGGACCCCTTTAAACAGTGTTCTTTTCTCTTGAGAGACAAATCTGTTAGTCAGGTCCTCGTGACCAGTGCAGGGCAAAATGAATCCATGTGCGTGTCAAGTACGAGGATCTTCTGAGCTCTTCCGAAGTTCTGCAGTGCTAAAACTGGTGCTGCAGGCAGCACGATGCCGCACATACAAGCCACCGTGGATTGATTTTGAACAGTGGGTTGCAATCACACAGAAGTCTGCTGTTTGCTATGCTCCCACTCGCCACACTCCAGCAGGTAATGTTTACAACTGGGGACTCTGCACACATCTTTGGTGTAGTGTCTCCATGCTGAAAGTGCTAGAAGGGACAAAGGAAAGTCCCTGTATCTGTCTGCTTTGAGGATTATTTTCTAAAGCATCCATATTCATTGCAACCACGTGGGCTGTTCTGACAAGCCCTGGAAGGTGCACTGAGATCCCATTAAGAGCCTAATTTTGTCTGCTCTGCCCAATAAACTTCTGGAATTTAACCTACGTTGGATTTGTCTGGTGGGAGGTACTCTGACCACATCTCCTTCTGCAAAGGCAACCTGGCAGACGTGCAAGCAGGGATTTACTTTGCCTTTACAGAAATGTCTGTCCCTAATTCTGCCTCTCTGCACCCAAGTCAGCTGTGAGGTCCCACACTGCAGTGGCACGTTCGTGCTGGGCATGAGATGATGGCTCATGAAGAGGGCAATGCCTTGGCTGGTCCTGGGGCTCCTGATAAGAAGTAGACATGGGGCTAAGCTGCTGTAATTTCTTACGGAGATGGCGGACTTGCTAAATTATCATTCTGCCCACCGAAAGTAATGAAGATGGCAGTTCCCTGCTCTAAGGGAGGTCTCTTGGTCCATTTTACATTCTTGCTATCTCCTTGATAACATCCTCGGTGGGGTCGTGAAGCCCTTTTGTTCTCTGCTCTAGTTTCTGGCATTTGTTGCTCTAGCAACACTTTCAGACCCAAAGCAGCGGGATCCTGGTGCTAACACACGCTCCGTTTTAAAAGAAGGAAGCAGAGCACAACAGATGATCACCGGCTTTTGTATGGAATGGTCGTGCCTTGAGGTCTGAAGGAGGAACGGCAGGTTGCGATATCTCCTCGTCTTGCAGCTGGCATTGTTTTCATTGTAGAAGATGAGAAATAGTCTTGTGTTACTGCTGCATTTACAGTTTGTGACGGTGCTGTATTATTTTCCTTTTCCAGAGTATGCCAACGCAGGTTAGGCTGAGGCTGTGTATCCATCGAAGCCAGGCCCAGAGCTGGCAGCAGGATTGCTTTCCTTTGTGGGGAAATAAATAACTATCTCAGTGGTCAGCACCTCCAGCGGTTTTGCAGGCTCCCCTTTAGAGCTGTGCAAAAGGAGTAAGGACTAGACTGTCCTTCCAGTGCGGATGCGCAGACCTGCTATTTATCTGGATCTTTGGAGGGGGAGAGGAAAGAGCACTATATTTTATACCAGAAAAATGCAGGTGGTGTGTGAAAATAATTCTGGTAGGCTGCAAAACTCAGGAGTCCGCTGTTGCTCTGGAGTGCGGTTTGTGGGATCCTGTCAGCTGCTTTGGCATTTTGTGGCTTTACTATAAATGGCAATAGTGATGCAGTGTTATGTGTTAACACAATTTTTTTCTCCCAAGCGCTCTTCCATGCTTTGCCACGATGTTGCAGACTAGACTGACAGTGTAAAAGCCACCTGTAGATGCTTTGTGGGTAAGAAGTGGAGAAATCCTTTTCAGATTTCGGGCATACATTCCCACAGCTTCCTGCTGTCCCAGCCACTGATGAAATGAAGAACCGAGTGCGCTGCATGTTGCTAGAGGAGGAAACCTCAGTAGACTCCTCCACAAGAAGTCTGACCCAACTGGCGAGTGCAGTTGAAGTAATTCGTTACCTGCTGCCTTTCACCTGACCTTCTTTCCCAGACCTCTGAAAGATGGTGAAGACTGAGGATGTGTCCTCAGATGCCTGCGTTTTGTAGCAGATGGAGTGAGTACCAGTCATGGGGTTGATCCTGCTTCCAGTGGGTCACCCCTTTTTGTTTAGGTATCAGGCTCAAAATCTCAGGTTTTTTTCAAGCTAGTGTGATTGGAGATGCTTAGTCTGCAGTATTTGGTCATCGTTATACAAATATGTTCCTTCCTGGGACCAGTGGGCATGTCAAACGAAGCAAGATGCCTCTGTGCTCTGTTCTTTGGGAGCTGCTGGTGGGACGGTCCCAAGTCACGCCACCTTCTTCTCTGATGTCTCTGGCATTGCCTAGAGCCCTGGCAGCCTGCCTAGGTGGGTCACAGCTACACTGCAGCATGGTGGCGGGGCTGCCCCAAGCTTGATGAATCTGGGACACTTCTGCAGCATAAGCAGAAAGCTTCACGGGCTCCAGGGGTCTTGGATTTACGATGCTTGTGCAACTTGTTGGTACGTTGTTTACCCCCTCCTGTGCCAGCAGGTTAGCACCCGATGCAGAGGATGCAGCATCCTGTAGGCCGCCGCCTACCTCCTCTAGCAGCAGAAGCAGAATTATTTATTAAGTGTTGCTCTGTTCTTTTGGTACTTTTAGATTGTTTCTGTGACTTGTGCAAGAACCCATGGTTTAAACAGTGAAGGTACCAGAGTTTCTAGGTTCTGCAGTACTAGATAGAAGGTTGCCGATGCTCTAGGCTTGTGTTCCAGCTGCGTGATCTCCTGCAAATTACATAGGCAGTTCTTACCTCTTTTCATACAAATGAGTCTTTAAAGGCAGTCTGCACTGAGAGCATAAAATGCCTACAGGAGTTTTCGGCAAGGCTGGTTTTCTTCTCTGTTGTCTGTTGCACAGTGTTGGCACCACTGGATTTAACAGCATCACCTCTGGGTCACTCCGAAACGTGGAAGAGGAGCCTTTGGCTCCCGTACTTGTATCATGTTTAGTCCATGAAAGAGCAAAGAAGTGCATTTCCTAGGATTAAATGATTAATTGTATAGCCAGGGTATAGAGGTCACAGCAGGGATATTAGAAAGATGCCATCAGTTTGCTGTCACGGTGGTGTTAAACAGGCTCTTGCTGCTATTTCCGAGGCTCCCAGGGTACAGTGAGGTGGGTCACAGGGAGCCAGCCAGGAACGGTGATGTGCGTTTGGAAGGCTGCCCCGCTCTGCTTCTTCCCTACAAGTGACTGTTTGAAGGAGAAGGGGTTTGCTTCCTCCTCTCTCATCTTCTTCGTCCAGCTGCAACTCTCATGCTGCTCGTGACAAGTGAGTGTCAGAGGTGGATTTCACCACGTCATGTACTCTCTCTTCTGCGGTATATTAGCAGTACGCCACTGTACCGTTCTGCAGGAACCTCTCTGTCCTAGCTGCTTTTTCAGCCAGGTTGAAGGCTGGGTGGGTTTTTAAATGATGATATTTTAAAATTTGAGAACAGCTTTGATTTATTGACCTGCTGCCTCTATGAATCGAGCTGTCTGGGCTGGCATCTGGAGATAAGAGGCTGTCGAGTAATTGCTTATTATTGACCGATTGCCAGCTTGGGCTGTTTGCTTGAAGAAGAATCAATAGCAGTCAATCTTCAAAGTCTAAACTCTCAGGGAGTATGACTGGTTTCCAAATTGGGAATGACAGGTCAGGATAACTCCATATCTGATATCCCAACTTCGTGTTTGAGTGTAATCCTGCAATGGAGGAGGAAGCGCAGGACATGATCTTCCTGCATCAAGGCTTTCACATCTGCCTGCTCTGCAGTCTGGGATTTTTCTTCGCGGGGATTTTCAGGGACAGATTCTGCCCTGGCTCCAGACCTTCCTCTGAGAAGTTGGAGCAGCCTCAGCACTACCTGAGATACGTGGGAGGCCAGGGCAGGATGAGTGCAGGCATCGTTCATTAAGTCCCCAAGGGGTAGAGCTGGGAGGGGTGGACGAGCAGCCTCTGCTATGACACATCCAAACCAACCAGTTTGGATGCTTTATAAATAAAACAATGCGTCTATTTTAATGCATGGTAACAGAGATTTCCTTTCTGTGAGTGATTCTATTTAGGTGACAACAGAACAAAATATCCAGTGTCACCATACGTTTTATCATTCCTTATGGAGACTTGTCGCTATGGTGAGCGTTCATTTTAAAAAGCAGACATAGCCCTTATTTAACACTATCATGACATGTTGCCTTTTTTGTAGATTCACGTGTAGGGCTCACAACATAAAAGGGGCTTCATGGCATCAAAGGCATTCAAGACTTTTATTCCTTTTTTTTTTTTTTTTTATAAATGTTTAGATCTTTGTAGTGGCTGGGGTGAAGGCTGGCGACTGGATTTGCGAAGCAATCTCACACCTTTGGCTGTAGCCCACTCCGGATTTTCCCCAGCGCTCCAGGGATGCTGCAGGGTCTCTGTCCTAGACTCAAGCAGGGTTTAAAACTTGAAATAAGAGCCTTTTGTGGGGGAGGGGGAGGCTTGAATCTCTATCAGCTACAAAGAGCAATTAAGCAACAGGACATAAAATAGATAAATGGGAAGGGGAACGGCAGTAACCCTGGTAATATGGGAAGATGAAAATGGAGGAATCTGCTTCTAAAGCATAAATATTTGTCCTTAATTTTGGAGCTTTGTTTTCACCAGGAAAACTGGGATTTGAGGTGCACCGTGTGGGGTGAGGGAGGAACACCTCACGAGGAGCAGTTTGATCTACAGTGGTTGAGGAGGGAATGGACAAGATTACTGGAACAGCCTTGTTTAGATACTGGATTTGTTGTCTACTAGCAAATCCTCATTTGCATGGGTCCTTAATCTGTGGAGTTAAATGTGTCTCAGGATCTGTTACCTACTGTGATGCAGAGTTGGGAACTAGGTTTTTAAAGCTGTTCCTTTTTATTTGAACGTTCCCCCTCCCCTCCCCCCCACCCCCCAAATTACCTCCCTGATTATTTATTTTTTTAAAAAAAGCAAAGATGAGCCAACGAGTGACACAAAGGAAAAATCTGCCGGTGAGAAGGAGCTATTTTTGACTTAGGATTCGGTGGGTGAACTGTCCACCAGCTTGTAGAGAAAAGTCAAGATCAGACATTTAAAACGTGTGTCGCAGGGAAGCCACTAGCCCCCCCCCTTCCTGACAGGGCACATGAACGTGAAATCTGTAAACCTCGTTGGAGGTGGAGGGTTGGGCAGGGATCCTCTCTGGAGCCCTGGGAAGGGATCAGCCCTTATTTTTGGGGGGCTGTGTAACTTTGCCTGTAGTCCTGAAATGGCATTTCCTCATGTCTGCAGCAGCCCTCATTTCATGAAATGGATGCAACTGCTGAAAAAAGATCTCGCGTGAGCATGCTCACTGGAAGATTAATCCTTTAGAGGGAGTTGGAGAGTTAAGCTACTGTAATTTCTCTGCAGTTGGCTGCAGTAAACAACTGCTCTAAAGACACGAGGAAAAAAATTGACGGAGGTATATGGGATTAATGTACATATCTTTTTGTGTTTCTACTTTAAGGTTGAGGGTTTGCTAAAGGTTTTTTGTCTAAGAGCTGGGGAAGAGGGATCTGTGTAATGATTTTATGGGTGACCTTCATGTTGTGGTTTCTGTTTTTTCCTCCAGGCCAAAGCAATCCTATTTCCGTGCAAGGCCACGCTGAGGCACGGGCTGGCTTTCTAGAGCTGGGGTAGAGCACCAGGGTGGCTTTGTGTTGAGTTAAATGGTTGTACGAGGGTACGAGGCGAGGCCTGCTGCACGTTGAGCTGTGTTGGCAGAAGGGAGCTGAAAACACCTAGTCCTGTTTGGTTGTGATCAGAACCCAGCGGGGCTCGAGATCTCGTGCTTCTGTTGGGAAAGAAAATGTGTCAAGGGATTAGCTTTGATTGCCTACAGAATAATAGTCTTTTTCTTTTTATTATTTATTTTGCTCCCCCTCCTCCCCATGCCTGAGGAGCTGCAAACCTGTGTCAGATGGGGGAAGAAAAATAATCGTTGAGCTCTTTGGCTTTGCTTTAAAGGATGATCGCTTTTCGCATGTTGAGGAGCGAATGCCTTGCCAGCGAGGTAAGTGTTGCAGGCACACGGGTTGCATCAAGGTGGAACCCAGCTCCTTCCTTCCCAAGCGCTGCTTTCCGGGTGCATCCTGGAGGAAGGAAAACCTCTCCTGGCTCCTAGAGAGTGAGCAGTGTTTTGTCTGCTCGCCTCCAGAAAGTGTGGGTGAAGGAGGATGTGATTTACCACCCTTGATGCTTTCTATCCGCTTCCTCCAAATACTTACAGCACAGGCGATGGAGGGCCGGCCTGGGGGCTCCCAGGACATCCTGCAGGAATACCTGGGTGGCTTGATTTTTCTCGGGCTGCTTCAGCGCAGTGCTTGAGCTGGGAGAAGCAGTGCTCACTAACCACAGCTTGCATCTCTACCTCTTAAAAACATCTAGCTGATCCCTCTAAATGATGAGGAACTGAAGGTGAACTGCCAGCAAAATGTGCCTGGCTTGGGGGGGTGGGGGGGTGTGGTGTGGGTAAGGGCATCGTTTTGAGTGTTCCTAACTGGAATAAATCGCCCCCCTCGAACTCGAGTTGTTAGAGATTGTCCTCAGCAAGTCACCAGGGCAGTGTGGGATGGGAAGAAGGGTACACCCTTCCTCCTTTCCAGGGAGTGAAGAAAATAATAGGTGCAACTCAGCCTTTGCCACTGAAAACTCATTGCGTGGCTGTGGTAGCAGCCCTGATGTTACCCGGTATTACTTTTATGTCCAGCCGCATGTATTGGAAAGTGGCTTCGTATTTCCTTGGAGTGGTGTGAAGAAGGGAATAATAATTCAATAATTTTGCAAATGTCAGTGGTTCCCACTAGATTCGTCCTGTGGTAGCTGTCAGCTTACATGTGACACACAGGTGGATGCTAATGCTGTCGGATGAGTTCAGAAGGGCAATTCTATTACAGACTTGGCTGAGCTCGAGGTGCTGCGTATTTGAAAAAGAAAAAAATTCTGCCACCCCAATGTTGAGGATTTTCACTTAGTCCCTCCTTTTCCCCTCCTTTCCAGAAGCTCTGGCTAGCACAGATTGTCTGTTCTGTGGACGGTTTTAGGGAACATTGGTGGCTGTGTGCGTAGGGGGAATAATTAGCTACCAAATGCAAATAGATTGTTTCTTGCTGTTTCAAAATCATTGTAATTTCTATTGAGGGTGGGTTAATTATATCTTTGTTTTGATGGGTGTAAGGAAAATGATAGAGATATAGCAATATAAATCTATATAAGGAGGAACGTTGTTTTCAGAATACTGTTTTGGAAATTGTGAGAACAAAGACTTGTCTCTTGGAGGACCGTGGTTCTGTCGGGATTCAGCGGTGTTGCGTGTTTCTCAGTGGTGGATGAGTGTTTTCTGTTTCAGATTTTTCTCTTATGCCAGCGACACATCTGCCACCACGACAAGGAGTTTGTAGTACAGAGGAAAACTATCAAGTTCTGGTGAAAGTGCATTTGGTTGAAGGGCTGGGACATAGCTTTTTGAAAAGCCAAGGTGAAAGCAAGAAAGTGAAAATAGCCCTTAGAATTTATTATCAGAGTGTAACAAAAATACATCTTTAACCAAAAGTGTGTAAGCAGGGGGCTGCTTTACCGGTACAGTACCCAGAGGTCCCTTGGCACCAGGACTGGTTCGTAGGCTGAAATGAGGTGCTTGTCCCTGGTCATCACTGTCTTTCCCTCTTGCAGTGGGCCACTTTAGGGAGCCTGGGTCCATCAGCTCATTCTTTATCACAGCCTCACCAGGAAAGGGAATTGGGTTCATCTCTGAAACGGTTTGGACTGGCTGGAAACTTTTTCCTTCAGTCTCCAGTACCAGGGTGGGCATCTCTGGCACCAGAAAACAGGGGAAAGGCTCAGCAAAAGGACAAAGGTGACGCTGTTTCCTCAGTGCCATGCCTTTTGGCTCGAAGCCAGGGAGCAAAGCCCTCCTACTCTTCCTGTTTTAGAGTAAAATGGGGAAAACGAGCCGTTTGCAGTGGCTGAGGAGAGCCCCTAGCACAGAGCGCTGTGCTTCAGCCTTACCACACCTTGGGCGGCTGGAGACTTTGTGCCTCCGGGTCGGAGCAGCTTTTGCAGAGCCTCAGCCCACAGCTGCTTCCCTCCTGCGCAGGGCTCTTCGGTGCTGAGAAGACGTTCAGCTCCTCTCCAGCAAGCTCTGGAACTGCTAAGTCTGAAAGGGAAAAAAAATAATAGCTACAACCAAGTTTAATTTGGTCGGTTTAAAATTTGTGGATCTGTTGGTTCTTGGGCTCTGCCAGAGGAGCTCTGCAGCTCCCTGCCAAGGTGTTCTCATGGAGTGGGCACGCCCGTGCAACGCCCCCAACCCTTTGGTATGGTTAAACGTTGGTTCTTCATTCAACCTGGGCTGAAATGGGGGCAGTGCCTGTTGTGGGGCAGGTGGTGAGCCCCAGCAGCCGAGGGGATGGGGCACATCAGCGCCGGCTGTAGGAGCAGCAGCCTACAGGGAATGGGGCTGTCGGTGGGGAGGCAACAGCCAGTGCTCAGGCTGGTGTCATCTGGGGGGAGCAGAGGTGTCATCCCACCCAAAAACCTTCCCCCGGGTGTTTCACTCCTGTATCCTGCCCGTCAGCACACTGGGGCTGTGCACACTGTGGTGGTGCAGGGAATGCAGCGCAGGGGACTCCTGATGCTGTTACCGAGATGAGTAACTCGAGTTTTTCAGGAGGCTTCATTGCCTGAATTTGCAGGCTCCTGTCTTTAGGTTTCTGTGAGAAAACCTGCCCGTATGGCCAGTTTTGTCTCTTCCTCCATCAGCATAACTTGGTGCAGTGGAGGAACTGAAACCTGAATGTGGGACTTGCTCACATCTTTGGTATTGTAGCAGCCAAGGACTGCATTCAAAACAGAAAGAACAAAATGGAACTGAATCTTACAGGTCTATCTAAAGAAACCTTATGCAAACCTGGCAATCACAGGGAAAGTTACTGCTCTGGGTAATGCATTGCATCAAGGTCCTGGTCTTTAATAATCAAATGCTGACCACTTCAAAGCCCAGTGTTTTTGCATCTCACCCTTCTAACTGCTTCAGCCAACCTTTAGTCAATTGGCAATGACTTGAAAACCAGACATTATGATATAAGCCTTGTAATTATTTGCTGTGATGAATCCTCTTTCTGCTGTGAAGCTGTGTGGAAGGGTTTTCTGTAATGCGCAGCATTTCTCCACCTTCATGCCTTACTGAGGCTCGCTTCAGAGGAGAAGTTTTATCTCCTGCTCTCCAGCCTTCCTGGGCATTTTGGAATCCGGCTTACGGCTGCATTTCAGCTTCTTTAACACCCTGAACCAGCTCCTTGCTGCTGCAGCCTCCTTCGTGCCCTTTCGCAGCGCTCTCCCTCTGCCCCGAGCCCTCCGGCTGGGCTGCCAGCTCTTCGCAGGTCCGGGGGAAAGCAGGGAAGGGTCTTGTGGCATCTCCCCGGCGGCTCCCATGGGATCTGCTCCAAGGGCGCTGGTGGAGCTCTGTTTTGGGAGGGGACCGGAGCAAGCCTGAAAGCAGCAGCTGGCAAAGAGGACTCCCTACCCCCCTTCTCCCTGAGGATTAATAAGTGAAGTTATGGACATAGGGGAAGGAGCTGCATTTTTTAACCTGGTTGTGAAATTAGTAGAATAACTACCTTTCCGGTGGTGGATGAGGCTTAATGAATTGATCAGTGTGGAGGAGGACGTAACATTTGGGCTTCTGAGTGTTAGAAAAGCAATGCACTGCAGTATGTTATGCTTGGGAAAATACGGTCTGTGGTGAAAGGGAAGATGGAAGAAAAATCCTGCTTTAAAGACCTGCCTCCACCTGCAGGGAAAGATGGAATTAAACAGAGCAGGGAGAGAGCAGAAATGGAGGAGACAGGGCTGTGGGCATAGCAGCCAGAGGAGGAGAGGACCAGGAGGGATGGATGGATGGGGCTGTGCTGGAGGAGGAGGCTGCTTTTGAAGGTGGTGGTGAAGTGACTTGGTAGCTCCTGAAAAAAAAAAAAAAAAAGAAAAGGGAAGGCAATGAACTGCAGGTGATTCTTCAAGCGCCATCTAGTCCGTGACCTACTTGCTGCCACAGTGATTTGCAGTTCGAGAAGCAAACAGAAGACATGGCTGTTCCCCGTGGGAAGGGCAGCGGTGCCGGTATGTGCGGGAGCTTTTTCTAGTGGTGCGTTCTCCAGCTGCTGCAACGTGGCTGTGCCTGGGCACCTGGAGTTTGTAGAGCCGCTGCTGGAGAAAGCAAAGGGAGCAGCTTGGAGCCATGCATTTCCCTCTGGTGTCACAGCAGTGGGGGGGGGCCGGGGCCGGATCCTGGAACCAGGCTCAGATTTATGAGCTGGCATAAACACGTGGGCTCCTTGATGCACGAGCGAGCTCCGTCCCCAGGAGGGGTGCGGGGCACTACGTAACTGGCCTGTCTGGGGACATGGCTTGCCAGGACATGATACGAACAGTAGGAATTATTCATCCCTAACCTTCTTAATAATCCACTGCAAACTAAGAGCCTGCTTCTGCTCCTTCAGGAGGCCCCACTAACTGATCATTCTTAATCTCATCTTATTTTCCAGATCATCAATTTGATTTCTCAGTACTTTTACAGTCAGTGTTCCTGGGAATCTGTGCCTCCATCAATTACCTCTCTTTCTTTTTCAAGGCTGTAGCAACCTTGAACCACAGTTTCCATACTATTTTTATAACTCACGCTGCTTATTAGAGGAGTCCTTCAGAAATAACTGTACAGTTCCTACCAAGATATCCCAAAATTTTCTCAGTAAATAGTAACTCCGTCTCTTGCCAATACGAACTTGAAGGCTCTCCTTTTCCTCTTACTCACTTCTCCCACTGGGGTTTGGGATTTAAATGTCTTACCTTTAATTTAATTGCTAAATGGAGGTATACATGCATGTCACGGTGTATCAGATACTCCTTTAACCATATTAATCATGGTGCTGAGCATCACGTGCTACAGGCTGGTGTCAAATAGTGGCGTTGGTAAGACAGTCGCTCTTCTGCTTTGCATTCATCAGCAAGCATTAGCATATAACCTTCCTTTGTTTGCTTTTGAAACTGGTTCTGATAACTTCTGCAGTGGCTGAAATCCAGATAAATTCATTAATCTCAACGGACTCAATGTGGATTTACTGGGGGCAGAGCCCTGGATGGGAAGAGGACCCTAAAAAGCGGTGACCTGATGTTGTCAGTGCCCAGTGCTGTAGCTGTGCTTGCTCCTGTGGCACCTTTCCCACTCGGACTGGGGCTGCTTCAGGCTTACCTCTGTACAAAATGAGATTGGCAAGTGGCCTTTGTGACTTTTTTTTGGGGTGTTCTAAGTTGCTATATTAAAAAATTAAAACAGTGGCTCCAAGAGTGTCTGAAATGACCGTCTTCCTCCTGCTGATGGCATGTAGTGAGTTAGCAGTCCAAGGTTATTTAACTCCAAAACTTCTGCACTTGCCTTGCAGACTCCATCCAAGAATATCTTCTCTTCGGAAAGAAAAATGAAAAAAAGTCCTCTGTTTTTCATAAGTTGTGAATTGTGTTCTTGTCTAAGCTGATTATTTTATTTATTCCAATAATCCTCTCTTCTAGAATAAAGGAAAATTAATTGTCTTCCTATTTCCGTAATGATTTGCCCTTCAGACAGTTGCCAGGCAAAGTGCTTAAAACCTGAAATGAAAAGATGGTGAATGTTTAAGATCACTGAGCTACTGTAGGAACATGTTTGTATTTTAATAGGGTGGTATTCAAGTAGTCCCAAAGAGTGCTATTTGCTCAGTGTTCTGTAGGATTATGAAATTGGGTTTTTTTTGCTTCTGCATATGAAAATGGGGTCAAGCCTGCTGTGGTAGATAGTGCAAGTCTTAATGTAGGATTTTGCTAGCAATATGGACTGCCTGCAGTTGAAGCCTTAAAATTATCCGGCATTAATGGGGAGCGTTGTCCTTGGGCTTTGTGGTGTGTGTTTGCTGGAAGGTGGCTTTGCTGCATTTCAGTGCCTGGAGACGGGCAAGGACTGACTGACTTACAGGTGTGATGGGACAAGGTTTTCCCTGCAAGAGCTTTTCAGTGGCACCTGCCTGGCCCTTGGTTATTTTTAACTTTGTCTTTGGCTGAAAAAAAGAAAGTTACCTGATTAATTTGGGAAAATGCTGGAATGCTTCCTTAAAAGGCTCAAAAGTGATGTACGATCCGGTGATGACTCTCAGAGCTAAATTAGAGCTTTTGTGGGTGCGTTGGTTGAGGAAGGGAGTTTCATATTTTATCAGCTAACACATTTATTTTTTGATACCAGACTAGGCGTTGAGGGCTCCTGACTAACCGGGCACGCTGGCGAAGCTGGTGTGGACGCAGCGGCACAGCTCCGGATTTAGACCAGCACCAGGGGCCTGGTGAACCTGCCTGCCCTCTGCTTCGCTTCCCAGTTTTATTGCCATGAACTTTGAGAACTGGGGATGGCCGTGCTTCCAGTGGGGGTTTAGACTGAGGGTGTGCAAAGAGAAAAAAGCACAATGTATTAAAAACAAGAGTCTTGCATGATGAGAAGGGTTTGATGCCCAGTCATCCAGGTCCCCATAAGCATTGCACATCCAGGTGTGGGCTCCCAGGTGCAGGGAAAAGGTGCTGGCACCAGACCTGGATGTGGCCCTGACTCATTCCTCATCTCACAGCGTGACCGGAGGCACTGCAGACAGTTTCAATGCTGGGTTTCAACACAAGAAACCACATGGCAATAAATTCCTCATACCTGTCATATGTTCCCTCTCCCCTTACATGAAATTGCTCCAAAGGAGCAGAGTGCAATCCATCGTGGAAGAGAGAAGGGTGGGGGTTAATTCATTTTCATGATCTTTCCGTAGCACTTGGTCCAGCTAATAGTGATTTGTCTTACTTGGCTGCTGCAGTAATCCCGTGAGGGACCCACTGGGAGAAGGCTCGGCACAGAGCCTGTGGCCCCCAGGTATTTCCATGAGCTGAAGAGCATGTGTGATCCCACCTGTTGTGTTTATAGCCAGAGGTTTGTGCTGCCATCTCAAGGAGAAGAAGAATGGAGGTATCTCAATACCACCCAACCCCAGGAGACTGCTGTACCTGGGTGGGATAGCAGCCCATTGCCCAAATGTCCCTTAGCACGAGGGAGCGAGGGGGGCTCTCGCTTGGGTAGAGTGAGCTTAGGGGACATAAAACCAGGTGTGTGAATGTCCTCCTCAGGTCTCACCTGGTAGTGCTGGGCATACAACAATCTTTTTTGTTAAACATTGTAAACCTGGCAGGGGAATTAATTAAAGTGAGTCCTGACAGCCTTTGGTTTTGCCAAGGACTGATTTCAGATCGCTCTCCCTGCTTTTCATAGGCGAGATCTCCCTCCTCCCTGTTCAGAAGTCCTGGGGTGGTGCAGGTGTAGGCTGCGACACAAATCCGCCCAGTGGTGTTTGTTCTGTAGCTGGTCTGCATTGCTATTGCTGCTGTCGGTACACTTGGCTTATTGCACGTAGCATGGAAGAAGATATCCCAGACAGAGAACACTCAGGTGGCCACCTCCTGTCTGTGAAAGTTGCTCTTGATTTCATTTTTTTAGGCTCAGTCTCTTAAGTTGCAGATGGAGCTGTATTTCCAGGTAGTACAAACCCATACAGTTCATTGAAGTAGGTGAAAATACTCCTAATTTACAGCAGTTACGGTCTTGACCTGTAGGCATAAGCTACGTAGGTATGATGTGGAGGGAAAAGCCTGAATTTTATCAGTCACACAGAGGCTTGCTTGCATAAAAGAGCTCTATGCTGGCTGGCATGGTTGTCAGAAGGGCTTTTGAAACAGCAAAGGTTGTGAAATCGTGGCAGGGAACAAGAGGACAGGAGCTGGGCAGAGCAGCGTGCTACCCTTCCTGTAGCACAGCAAAGACTGGGAGCGTGGGTGGTGATGGCTGTATTTTGTAAGGCACCTTCCTCATGCTCCAGGCGTTCCGTGTGCTAGGCAGTGACCTATGAGCCTTTTTCAAATGAGAGGAGTTTTATAGACATAGTCTTTTCTCCTGTCTTTTGACGGCTCTGCAGGAGTAACTGCTTGTTAGCTGGGGGCTGTTACTAGTCCCGTGAGACAATACTGCTTTTGAAAATTAATAATATTTTTTTTTTAGTCACCACCACTATTCTGTTCATCTTGTCCTTTTGCCTCCTGTTCCCCAGGGGAGTTTTTGCCCTTCCTGGATCTCATCCTGATTCCTGCTTGCGAAAACAAATCCCAGGTTGCTGATGAAATCAGTTGTCTGATGAGCTGCATCATCTATGATTGTGCAGGGAGGGAAGGAACTGGTGCCCTGCCAGAATAGCAGTGCATTAATACTGTGCTCTGGCTAAGGGCATCCAATCTTCCTTTCTGTGTATCCTCTGTGTAGCTGAAGTAAGAGGAGTTTATCATACTTGGGTCCTCGAGAGTATTACCTCTTGGCTGTGTGGTTAGGACTAACTATTGCACAGCATCAACAGCCTTTCCTTCCTCTCCCCTCCCGGCACCTCAGTTCTGTGTTACACATGCACAAGAGATGGGCTGAAGGGGCAAACAGATCTCCATCGTGAGCGATGAGCCTGTCAATGAACGTTTTCATGCCAGCAGTATCACTGTATGTTCTGGTCTTTCACCCTCTGGAGCTCACAGACAAGGAAATGATGAGAAGCAGGTGATGGGAGATGTTACCTGCTGGGGCTGCCTGCTCAGCTGCTCCTGCTGAGCAGCTCCCCCGGGGAAACACCTCTGTGTCCTGCATTTTGGAGGGCACAACTTGTTTCGACTGTCCTTGCTGCGGAGCAGCCTGGGCTGACTCGTTTTTCTGTTGGGCACCTTGGTGATGAGCTGGCGTGCCCAAGGTGGTCGCCCCAAAGGCATCGCTGGGTCCTGTGTGACCTTCAGGTTGCAGAGGGATTCACGATGAGCATGCATCTAGTAGGCTGCATCTGTGTAAAAAAAAAAAAAAAAAAAAGTGGCTTGTTCCTCTTTTTTTTTCCTAAGATCAGTAGAATTGTTGGCTTGGAATGTTTTGGTCTGCTTTTTGGTGGTTGTGGTTTGCTTTGTCTCCATGCACCTACAATGTCACAGCGCCACGCACAAGTGTTCGTAAAATCGGAGCCATCTGGGTGGCCTGGGGCTGAGGCTGGGGAGGAGGGGGAGGCATGGCTTCCAGGAGTCTGGTTAAAAATCAAACTGCTGGATTTGGAGTGACAGCTCAGCAGTAGCTGCTTGTCTCTGTTTACTTTTCCTTGGGATTTGGAAGCTCGCACAGGCCCTGTGCGCTGCGGCGTGGACGGACACGTGGGTTTGCGTGGGGTTCGTTCTGCCCGTGGAATCGGGCTGGGGCACATCTGCGGGGTTGCGCCTCGGCATGGTGGGCTTCTCACTCTTCCCACAGAGCTCTTGTCTGAAGAGACACCAACAGACGTTTGCTATTGATTCTTTGTCTGGAGAGAGAAGTAGAGTGTTTTATATATATATTTATATATATTTTTATCTCTCTCTCTCTATAAAATTAAGCGAGTATATGTGTGTGTGTGTGTCTATATTTTAATACATGAGATTAACCCAACAAACTTCCCTCTTTCTGAGTCACCGCTGCGTTTTGAAGCAGGTGGAAGACTTGCCATGGCTGAGAAGATGGTTGTTAGACCTTTTTGAGGTTTCCAAGGCTCAGAAAAAAAAAATGAGGAATGGATGATTTAGATCTGTAACAACAAGAACAAAAAAACCCCAAACAAAAAAATCTTTATCACGTTTCAGATCTTCCACACACACACACACACACCCCACTTCCAAATGTGCTTTTTAAAGAGTTACAAATGCTTGTTGGCATAGAAACTACAGAATCTGAGTGAAGCATGCAAATGTAAAAGGAGCCATTCTGCCTGAGCAACATGGACTGAGTCTCTGCAAAGCTGGCTGAAATCTTTTACGAGGCAAAGAAAATTGTCCAGATGTTGCTCGAATTATAATGGCACTAAATATTTAGGTTTCTCAATTTGCACTGAAATCCAAAAAAGCTTGCAATGTAGTGAATCAGATCCATTACCAGTGGGCTTTCTTTTCTTATGAAAGAATTTGTAGTCCAAAAATATTACTAAAATCTGTTTGGCTCTGAGTAGTGCCAAATCCTCATTAAAACATGTGGATATTTCTGTGGTTTAATCTGTTAGAAATGCATTGGGGATCCAGTTATGTTAAATTAAGCAACAATATTGGCCTGGATGTTGTTTGAAATATTAAATGTGGCAGTCGGAACACCAAGCAAAATGTTTGCACATTTTAATCGCTTGATGAGTAATTTTTTAAAAATTTTATTCTGAGGAATGATCGAGAGTGGTTAAAAACCCTCCCTGCTCTGCTCCGTTTGCCTCCTTCCCCCCGCCAGGCTCCTGGAGCATCCCGGTTCCTTGCCTCCCCTTGCAGCGGTGGGCTCTGGGAGGATGCTGCTGCCTCTGAGGATGCTCCTGGCCACCTCCCGTGGTGCGGAGCCCATGGATGTGCCGGTGTAGGCCTCCGAAATCCTTGATGGGAATCTAAAAAGCCAGCACAGCCCAGCAGAGGTATGCACCACGCCAGGTTTTCCTTGAAAGGTTTTTACTGCCGATTCTTCGCTCCATTGGGGTTTCCTAAAGATTGCCTTGGACAAAATGCCTCTAAACTTAGATGGCTGAGCGGCACGTAGCAGCAGGTTGTCTCCTGGATAGTTTATCCCAGGTGCTGGAGCGTCCGGCAGCATGATGCTGTGCTCTGCACCGGGCTGTGCTGAGGATGTTGCTGTTGGGGGGCTCCCCTGCACCTCTCCCCCCGGCAGGTGAGGCCATGGGTTGCAAAGGCACTTCGTCTTGCCCAGTATTTAATTTCATTTTCTCTTTTTTGCATTTGTTTTGGTTTTGGTTTTTTTTTTCCCCCAGTTAATTGCCTCATGGGGAGGCAGGCCCCCTTTTTTCTGCTTTAAGTGCAGCTGTGCCAAGGAAGGGCTGCGCTGGTGCGAGTGGTGCGGAGGATGGCCAAAGGAGCCATGAAGCACTGCTCGGGCTGTAGTGCCCAGGCACGCACTGGTAATGTATAGCACGTAAAAAACACCACTGCTGGGTAGGTTTGTAATGGGCTACGGGTCCGTGTGTCTTTGGTTTTGAATTTGACACATTGCAAAAATAGTTTTGTATTGCTGCCTTGCTCCTTGTTTGAGGTAAAATGAGAATAATCGGGTCTATTAGCAGGTTTTTTTCTACAGCCTTTTGTTTTGGGGCTTTTTTTGTTGCATGGCAGCTTGTGTTGTATTAAAATGAGCACCTAGCTGGAAAGTGGTACAAAGCAGGATCGGATTGCCAGTACCTGTGTGTGACTTGATAGCATTCACACCTCTTTGTTGTCGGACACAAAAAGGGCAGTGTGGAAGCCTAGTAGGCTCAAAATTCAACCATGCTTTACTCTTTCTGTTTTTCTTTTCCTCTTTAGTATAAAGTGCATACTTTTCTGTGGGATGGTTAGGTGTTTGTTTTTTTTTTAAAAACCCCACCAAACGAAACCGTCTGAAGGTTCAGTGCAATTTCCTTTATTATTTTAATTTCAAGAATAACTATATGATGATAAATGGGGATTCTTAGTGATTCATGATGGCAGAAAGCAAGTGAAATATAAAGTATAATGGAATGGAGGTCATCGCTGTAAATGTCCTCTGCAAAAGTAAACAGGCTTGCGGGGAGGGGAGGCAGAGGTCTAGAGTCAGAAGAGAAATCAGCATCAACCCTTCTTTTGGCTAGTTTTTGTGGCTGTGAAATGCACCACGTGGAGGGTCCAAGCCCCAACAAGATCCTTGGCAGGAGGCTGATGGCTCAGTCATCACTTGTTTGTTCGATTGCTCATCCCGTTGTCCCTCTCTTGGCTTTGTCTGCTTCACTGTAGGGACCTCATAGCACAAATTAACTTCAAGCAGGTGCTTGATTTATTTAAGCAGGGTTTTTTAATGCTTAAAATGTGTCACTCGGTTAGACCAAAGTGTCTTGAAGCTTGCAGAGTCAAGGCTGTGGGATGCGGGAGAGGCTCGGAGGGATGCTTTCCCCCTGCTCTGTGTGTTAGCTGTGCAGGGCTGGTCAAGACCCCCTTCCCCGGGGTGACAGTGCCAGCAGCCTTGCCCAGACCACCTTCACCTACAGGGTCCACAGCACCTTTTCAGGGTAACCATGAGCTCTGGGGGGTTTGATTAAGCAGTAAAGGCTGGATTACCTGCAGTTGTGAGTGTTGTATGAGAAGGGATGTCTGGTGTTGCCTGAGCTAAGAACTGTGGGTGTACAGAGAGGCTTCAGCTCCACCGCTTGTTCGCTCACCAATTTGATTTGCAGAGGGATGTTTCTCTTCATTGTTGGACTGGGTTCATATTTTTGCTGCACTAATACTTGCTTAACAGTTCGCTTTACAAGTGGGATAGGAGCAGCTGTTTAAAACAAATTTTCAGGTGGGATCCAGTATGCATCCGACAGAGCAGCATCATTAGTTGGGCAGGACAAGGTAGGTCAAGCTTGTAGAAAAATCTTGAATAAATGACAGAGAAGCAAGAAAACTCTTCCTTGTATTTCCACGTATGTGGATGTGTGTGCATATGTATTCAGTTATATACATTATCACTTTTCATCGGTCAGGCATTAACGGGGAAGAGTATTTAGATTTATCCCTTGGTTACATTAGGATACGAGAGACTACTCCTGTGTAGCACTACCTTCCTGTCTGTTGAGTCAGTGGAGTGTGTGTCTGTCTTTGGAGTGGATTTGGTGGGTTTTGAGACTGGAGCAGGGATGTTGGCGGGGTTTTTTGCCTTTTGTTTCCATCTGGGTTCTCTCACTTTCAGAGTCTGCAGAATAAAGCAGTTAAGCCTTGTTGCAGCCTGCACCTCGAGGTGAGCAGCAGCAGGATCTTTGTTTTAAAACCTGCCCCAAGAGGATAGTAGGAAAGGATTAGAAAGGCAGAAGTGGGATGGAAAGAGTAAATTAGAAAGAGAGGAGAAAGAAAATAGAGGAATTAAAAATAGAGGAAGAGAGTTCAAAACAGGAGAGAAAAAATGGAGTGGATGATGAAGATTTGAGATGTGAGGGGTTGGGTATCTGTGTGTGTGAACAACCGCAAACAGAAAAATCTCTCATCCCAAAGCAAGGTTAAAGGACAGGAGCCTCTCTGTGTAGGCGAGAAGGTGGGAAATGGGTGAGGATGGCCAACAAAATGAAGGATTGGGAAGCAAGTACCAATTGTTGTCTCTGCAGCAGGCTGCGGAGTATTTGCTTTAATTGTCCTTTATGCCAGTGACTAAAAAGTGACACAAAAAAAGGGTCCAGAGCCCTGGATATGGATGGGGTGATGAATGGGAAGGACTGACCCATCTGTTCTCCACAGGGAGCATCTCAGAGGGCTGGCAGTTCCCATCATTTAGGAGAGGCTGTGGGGAAGGCAGTGCTCTACCAGGCTGAGAAACCTTCTGATTTTGAAGGTCTCCCACAAAACCTGTGAATGGTTGAAGGGAGAGGACATCGAGCACAACTGTACCTGGCTAATGAATGAAGAAATTGTGTAAGTCACATTTCCCACATCTGCTTCATGGTTGTGTCACAGTCTTGCACTGTCCACAATGCCAAAAGCGCCGTGTTTGCATCAGGACTGGGGACTGTTTCAGCGCTGCAGCTCAGTGACGATAAAGGATTTTTTGACCTCTACATCTCAATTTAATTTAATTTGCAATTTTATCCTATGTACCTAGCAAAGGCAAGGTAATATAATTTTAACTTCCTGTAACCTGGCTTCAGGTAGCCCTTTTAACACAGACATGCATTGGCTCTTGCAGTGAAGATAGATCCTCCATTTAATTGTCAATTAAATGGCAAGAAAGAAATGAATTGTGTCGCTGTTAGACACTGGAAGTCTGAAAGGCGTGAGCTTGGTGGAGTTTCCTTCTTACCAAGAAGTCTGGCTTTCACTTCTAGAAGTGTGTTTTATGTACCTGTCAAAATACTTGGTGAATTTTTATGGTGACTTAACAGGCTGAGCTGACCTTCATTCTGTAAGGAGCTTGTTGTAATGCAGCTGTGCAAATCAACACAGCTGGATCCATTGGGTTGTAGCTCTTTAAAACAAAATGATGGCAGCAACCTTCCTTCTTCCCAAGCAGATTGGCAGACTTCTGGAGGTGAAGTTAACTGATGGGTGGAAGGCAGCATTACAGGGATTAGAAATGAGGTATACAAACCTGATAAAAATAAATGGAGAAGAATCTCTCAGTTACTGGACTCTGTTACTTTATATATACATCTTGGTGTCCTTCCTTCATCACTCAGATCCGAAGAGAAGCTCCCATTTACGAGCATCCCTCCCTGCAGAGTTAATCTTGCTGTATAAACACGTGAGACTGGGACTTATTTAGACTGGTGTGTATGAACTACACTGCTGCAGGAAAATTCGTATGCACTTGTGTTACTTAGGAACTTTCTTTTTGTTTTGTTTGTTTGCTTGTGCATTGCAGTGGATGCAACCTCTTCTTGAGGTTTTATAGTTTAAATCAAACTTTGATTTATGACATCCATTCAGTCTCCTTGGGAATGGGGCATATCTAGATTAGCAGAGGAATATGCAGGGGTTTATAGGAACTTCTGCAATGCTTTTTTTCTGTATGGAGAGGAAGAAGAGTGTTAAATGCAGTTTGAAATGACAGGCGTTTTGGGTTGCTTTACAGCTGACCCTTTACTCTGTTCCTTCTAAAGCAGGGCTTAGGAAAAAATATATTGGTGCTCCTGGCGTCTCACAGCATATTGACTTGTAAATACCCTCCCTTGCAGGTTTTCACACCAACATCTGAAGCGTGTCAGGAAAGGGGAATATAAAAAATATTACTGTGATGATGGCAGTACCCAAGGGATGTTCCCATTATAACCATCTGGGCTGTTGTCATTATTGTCATTATCTGTGTGGGTCTTTCCCTCCCTCTTTCTTAAAGGGGGGGAAAAAAGCTGCTGAGCGATCTTCCTGCTAGGATAAGAATATTGTCTACCTGCAGTCAAGGCTTAGAAGTGTTTGTGTTTCTATTGAGTGTGGATACGTTACACCTGAGGTGGCAGGGAGAAGACAGGACAGCAGTCTCCAGGGCAGATGGCACATGGATGGTGCTCGGGGCTGGCTGGGCTGTCCCTCCCTCGCAGGCTGGGGACCTTGCTAGAAGTCTGCGCTCTTTGGGTTGGAATTGTATGGTGGGCAGCAGAATGGTCAGGGTACGTATATACCCATGCAATAGATTGCAAAGGATTTTCCTTCCTCTGAGGGTTTTTGCTTTGAACCCATATATCGCTAAGCCTCAACGAGGGCACGTTTCTTTGGAAGCAGTCCCACGCGTTTCAGCGGGGACTTGTTTTGGTGGCTTGGGTGTTGGGAGCAAGCCCCATACTGCGGCTCCCAGGTGCGGTGCCGGAGCACAGCCGCAGCCCCCGCCTCGACGTCAGTCTGTCGCGAGAACTGAATGCACGGAGCAGGCAATGAAAAAAAGCTGAGCGATGCTTGCCAGGTGATGCAGCAGCTCTTCGCTTGAGTCTCACCCGGCTCATCCCGCAGGCTGTGTGAGGTGTCAGGGACCTGCCACCGTAACGCTGTGCAACACCCTTCCTCCGTGACGGGGTCTGGCTGTAGGTTGTCAGCTGCTGACTAGCAGGGAGTCCTGGAAATCTTTGTTGAGGGCCATATCCTGCCCAGCTGGCTGGTTTTTCTTGGCTTGAGTGTGAAAACAAAGCTGAAATTCAGTTCCCCAAGTGAAGCAAGAGCCTTTAATCAAAGGTGCACGGGAACAAGCTGTCTTGGTGTGATGCTCTGGTTGTGGGTTTTGAAGTCAGTGACAGGGAAGATCTAGCTGCTAATAAGTTTCATGTGAAACTCCAGAGCTTTCAGCTACCGAGCAAATGTCTTACAAAACTGCTCGAGGAAAGGAAGCAAACTTCTGCAGTCCCTGACTTTGTTTAATTGAAGCCTGAGAGTGATCAAGTGGCTGCTGAAGGCTGGATTTGGCTTCCTGTTACAGAAGAAAAATACTCAGGATTTTCTCCCACCACCCCCCCCCCCCCCCCCCCCCATTGCCTGTGCACTTTTATTTTATTTTATTTTATTTTATTTTATTTTATTTTATTTTATTTTATTTTATGTAGTATTACCAAACCAGAACCAACCACTTCTGCTTGCCTTTTCTCTGGGGTAAGGCTGCACGAGAGTGGAAGAGACACTTCCAGAGGTCCATGATGCTTTTGAAGCACACTTGAATTCAGATCAGCATGGGGACGAGAGTCTGGGCTCTGTACAGAGCACTAGAAGGGTGAAGCCCTTTCCTGTTGCTTGTGTGATAAAAATAGTGCAAGTAGTCTTTTTTTCAGTGTGCAAAACTTCTCTTCAGTAGACTCCAGCCTTCCCTTGCTTGGCCTCCAAAACAGATTTTGGATGCTGTGGCCAAGAGCAAGCAAAGGAGGAGAGGGGCTGCTGTGCTCAACCGCAGACGTTCATCTGTCCCCTGTTCTCAATTCACCTCTCTGAGAGCTGGTTACATTATTGCAGCATTTTGTGTTGTTTTTGGGTTTTTTTCTCCTTGTGTTTTGCTGTGTTTTGAGTCCTTCCGTTTAAAATGTGAGGGGGTGGGGTGGGGGGAAGATGGGAGAATTTAAGGGAAGTAATTTTTTGAAATACTAGTTTAATTTTTTATGTGAAACCAGAGCTTAATTTTCAAGTGTACTGACCATTTGGATCTTCCTATAGTGTCTCTGTATCACTAGGAGATGCAGGGTCCCGGCAGGTCTCAAAGACTCTGCCTGAGCTGGCCACCCAAAATCGGCGTGTGACTCTTGATTTGTAATTTGTTGGTTTTTTTTTTTTTTTTTTTTTTTTTTTTTGTGTGTGTGTGTGTTTTGTTTTTTTCCCCCCAGTGCTTTCATGTGAGAAAGCACCAGAATGAGAGAATGAGCTTATCAGTCTTCAGACCTGAGCTTTAGGTACCATCCTCATGCTTGTCCTCTGTATTACAGCAAGTCTTTAGCATTGTAGCTCTGGGAAGCTAAGCAAATAGGATAGTTTAATGATTTGGGCATTAAAATAAATCCCATGACTGTCATCCCAAATTTAATCTGTGTTCAGAAGTCACCAGATGTACATGGGGCTCACGGCATCCATCGGCTCTTTGTTCCTCTGATACCTGCAAGCAGCATGCTGAAGGGGCTGCCGGGCTGGAGGGGGAAAAGAAAGGGAAGGGAAGCAGTAGTGAAATTTGTTAGTAAGTGGTGTAATCTCATTCTATTTCCACATTTGCTTTTGTTTCAATACAATATTTCCACCTAAGTGTTTGCCAGGTGTTTAATGCATCTGCATTAAAAAACTGTAACCAGGCTTATTGCCCCAGGGGCTTTGAGCTGCAGCCCAGTTATCTGAATGTATTGCTCCTGTTGGTTGATTCAGATGTGACTGAGTTCTTGCATGAGCCTGGGCTGTGTCCTGGTGTCACAGATCCACCCAGCTTTCAAATCTGGCAATGGGCATAAAAAGCTCCTTAGTGATTGCAAGGTCACTGTTTTGGGTAAATATTTCCCCTCCCCTCCAAAAACATGTTAGTTATAGGGAATATTATAGAGAGGGAGGAAAAAATACTGATCTGTTACGTACATTGACGTGTTTTGCATTTTGTGGTTGTTTTTAAGTAATGGAGGATAAGATTGTTTTTTTCAGGGGAGCTTAAAGTGCTCAGACGTCACTGAGATTCAAAGCCAGGTCATCCCAGACGAGCTGTCCCAGCACGTTCTTTGCTGCTCCAACTTGGCCAGCCGAGGTGACTCAGTAAATCAGCAGTAAAGTGTGACTTCATGGCCAGGTCTCCTGTATCATGTTCCTCTGCTCCATATGTTTGTGAAGGACCGCTCCAGAAATTTTTGGCAGTTAGCTCTCCAAGCCTTGATTGTCCCATCTGCAGAATGGAGGCATCAGTGTTGCCGGCTATTCCCATCTCTTATTATAAATTGCTTCTAAAATGTCCAAAGTAGTAGTATTGTTGCAATGCATTTAAGCAAATCAGTATCTGTCGGGTTCTTTTTTACATGGTGATGTTTAGATGCGGTTTTGAGTACATGCTTTGGTTTTTGATCAGGAAGAACTGGATTGTTTTCCTTGCTCTTCCCCCAGGATTCATGGTGGCTGGAGCAGTCTTCAAAACCCCTTACTTGATTGCAGCAGGAATGGAAACCTGTGTTAGTCATCTTGAATGCTCTTCAGCCACATTGGAAGAGTCAGTGGGCTGAAGAGAGATTGTTTTTTCAAGCCTTAGGGTGAGACCCTTGGGCAGTTCTGCTGGACATCTGCAGAGTTTCGGGGTGTTTTGGTGCTCTTTGTTTACAGTTTGCCCTCCAGGTGACTGCAGCGGTCCCGCCGTGAGCATGTTCAAGAGGGCAGCAATTCTGCTCTGCCAGTGTTGTGGCATTTGCAGACTCTGAACCTCTTTGGAGTATCTGGTGCATTGGAGTCCAAGGCCTGATTTTCCGAAGTGTGAAGCATTCAGGGGTCACATCAGACAGGAACAAGAGACGTGTCAGGCTCTGCTCCCTTGGATACAAAGGGAATCTCCTCAAGCAGAGATTGCAACCCAGCCTCGGCCCAAGCATGTTGGGAAATGAACTCTGTGCTAAGTCAGCCTCCTGCACGGCATGTTTAAGGGACCATAATTTTATTTGCTGTTCTCCTGTGTGTCCATTTTATGCCGTATCTGAACAGATTCTTTGAAAGGTGCTGAGCTGCTGTAGTTCCTGACAAAGGCTCTGGAGGCTGGAGGAACTGCCTGCCTTTGCAAATGAGGCTGTGGAGACTCAGACGCTTTTTGCCCTCCCTCCTCTTTCTTGGCCGCACAGGGCGGTTGTGTGTCGTCGCCGTAGGATTTACTGGCTTCAGCGGGAGGACCTTTGATGTGAGCAGGCTCTAGGAGAAGAGTTACAGCTGCGTGCAAAGGCTGGCTTCCCACTTCAGCCCTAATGCATGCCCTCGGTGGGAAAAAGTTGGGCTTAAAACTGGCACAGCATGTCTAGAAGATGTTACCGCTTTCTTTTTTATTAAGCTTGTGTTGACTCTTCAGTCTGTGTTGAAAGCAGGTGTGTTTTCAGCTGTACTAGTGTATCTTTTGGAGCGATGTGGTAGGAGCAATACAGGGTTTCCCTCTTAAGTTGTTCCTCCACTGGAACCAGCGCTGCTAGCCTAGGTTAAGAAAATGACTCTGGTTTTGCTTTTTTTTTCTTCTTTTTTTTTCCTCTTACCTGTCCCTAAGGAAACAATATAAATGCCATGCCTCGAGTGTGTATCTATTGAGGGAAAAAGGGATTTTTAAATAGCGATGAACTGTGGTTTTCCCTTAGTGCAGCCAGCCAATTGTTCATTAGTGAAATATATTAATAATTCTCTTATGAACCTTGTTGGTAAGTGAATCTGCTTTAATTCCTTTGTATCAACAAGAGCTGCAGGTATGTATGTCTTCGTTACATAAAAAAAAAAAAAGGAAGAAAGCAATGCTTGCAAATTGGTCTTTGTTTCCAAGGAAACAAATTTGACATGCTTGAGCTGTGCTAGATGCAAACACTGCTAGATTCAGCAGACATGTCTCGGGATTATATGGTCTGAATATTATTTTTAAACTACCTCCAATTTAAAAGGCAAGGAAGAGGACGAGAATAGAATTTGTCGGCAGGGTTTACCAATCTGTGCTTAATGAAAGCACTGTGCGGTGTCTTAGAGTTGCCTGATGTGTAGAGAGAATCACGTCCTGCGCTGAGCATGGAGGTCCCTGATGAATGTGCCTGGAGAAGGGGCAGGCGGGGGCCATCGGCCACCGGTGAAACCCTTCTGCAGAAACAGACTCTTTGACACGGGCTCTCTGTGCCAAATTATGATGATTTATCCTGGGTCACTTTACCAAAGCTTTTGTGCTCTAAAATTATGTTAGTAAAATGCAACTTGGCGTGAAAGGCTGCCTGGCGTGCAGCAGTCAAATGCGAATACTGTCCCAAATAATTTGCTAAAAAGCTGTTGCCTGATGTTGAGGATTGGGCTGAGTTTATCGGGGAAGAGATGGGAGAGCAATATTAGGGGTTGTTTGCGGAGCGTATCTGACACGAACGTGCTGCGGGCTGATGAATATCTCAACTTTTGGGTTATTGCATTGTACAGAAAGTCTTTTAGTGTTTTTGTGATTACTTCGGAAGTTTGGTTCAGGAAAAAGCTGGGGTTTGGCATTCATCTGTCACCCTGATTATTTTTCTGAAATGCTGTGTGGATAAAATCACTTTGATTTATTATTATTATTATTATTATTTTTTAGTCTTCCTTTGAAGAATGAAAACTCCAGCACTGAAGCAGACACTGTACATACATGGCAGAAATATTAGCCATCCATGCATGGGAAACAAGCACCGCTTGGCAGAGTGCACACACAATTAACGGATTTGAACATCCAGAGTTGTTTTTGGCTTGGGCCCAACATCAGGAATAGGGTATACATTAAAACTTTGTTGGGATTAAAGAACTGATTTTTTGCCCTGGCCTGCAAAGCTTTCCTTCTGCAACAACTCTCTTTGCTTTCTGGAGCAGCTCTGTGAGCTGGTAGGGATCTGTAGGGGATGTGCAAAGGATATACAGGGAAATACAAGTTTTTAAGGAGCAGTCAAGTTCCATGTGCAGATCGCTTGCAGTATGCAGGGCTGTCGTCCTCCGGCACTGAAAATACCTGGTGGACTTCAGCGTTGTGTGTCTTTGCATATATTGTTGTTTGGAAAACGGGAAAGGGTAAACACCCTCCCCCCCCCCAATAATCCTCTATTAATTCTTTGAAATGGTCCTGCTGCATTGAGGAGACAAGGTGATGATGGAGTAATTTCGGGGCTGACTAGTGGAAAAACAAACCTCTTAAAATTGAGGTCGTTAGGAAAACACAGCATGAGGTGTGTTGTACTGTAGTCTCTCCCTGCCCCCCCCCCGCCCTCCCATCCTGCTTTTTAACTTTCTTGCAAATGGAGTTAAAATAACCTTGGAGGTGATAGAGGGTAGACTGGAGTAGGTTTAGCTTTAAGATGGATGGGAAGCACTATTTGCATTGTGAGCTCAGAGACTCAGTTGAAGACCATTGGGGGGGGAAGGGGGGGAATAATATTAATGGCATTTCATGAAAATATTGTAATTTGTGGAAGGCCCAGAATGAAAAACCTGCTGGTTTGAGCATCACTAGGAAATGCTCCCTTTTGCACAAGGCTTGCCTGAGACAGGATTTTCCTTGCTTTTGTTCTAAAACAAGACGCTTGCTGCCTAAAAACGCCTGTGATCCCTGCAGCGAGAGCTTCACCTCCTTGATAGAGGATGGAAACAGGAAGGTTGGCCTGATTGGGATGAATCCTGCACCTTTTTTTTTCTTTTTTTTTTTTTCCCTCTTCCTAATGACACTTCCTTATGCTTACATTTCATTAAAGCTCTGAAATGGCTGAAGATCAGCCGGTACTGAGCATGCTCCGGGGTGGAGGCTGCACCCATAGAGTGAGATGGATTTGTGGCTGGAGGAGGGATAGGCCTGGAGTCAGGATCTGGAAGGACCCAGCAGCTTCCCACAGACGGGACGGAGGTAGGGCAAATCCCACCGATTCCTTCCCGTGCCCCCGGGCCGGGGGGAGCGGGGAGACTGGATGAAGTAAAAACTGTTGGAATTGATTCAAAAGCAGCATAGTTAACCACTGACACGAGATGGCTTCAAACCGCTTCCTGCGGATCAGCGGGGAGGGGTTTTAAAACCCTGACCTTTACCGACTGGCGAACCTATATAAAGAACGGACCTGTCTCATGTTAGGGTGGTGACATAAAGTGACAGCAGGCAGGGGCTGGCAGCGAGGGCTGCGGGGACTTGCTGGGTTGTGCCTTCATATTGGAATGGCATGTGATCGCGTCTCAGTCGTGGGCTGCGCGTCTCGGTCACTAATTATTATTAATGGGAAGCCTTGCAGGGCGCAGACCTGCTCTGCAGTTTAAATCCAGATCCGTCTGTGATTGTGGGAGGGTGAAAGAATGTAAAACTCAAACTCCCTTTTTTGGACTTACTTTGCATTCCAAGAATTACAAACAAACCTTGCCACATCAGGTCCTCCAAACTGGCAAGGAGAGGAGGGAATATAGATGTGTTTATTCCTTTGGCTGAGAGATTTTCCATGTTCCTTGCAGGGGTTTTAACGTGTTGACGAGTGAGTTTTGGGGAAGGAAGGGGACTCTGAATTGTGCCAGGTTGGGCTCTTGGATTTCATCTGTAGTTGCCAGCTTTTTACAAGGAGCGTGTAAGCACCAGCAGGTGTGTGCTGCGTGAGCTGATTGACTCCAGTTGTTGTACAAGCAAGCTGCGTGGTAAGGTGCCAATAAAACATGTACGTTGGCCCTCGGTGTCTGTATCGGTGAGGTGTAGGGAAGATCTGACCATGTGGAGCAGGGGGTGAGATGTCAGCCGGGAGCCTCAGCCCTCACAGACCCTGTCTCCCATGGGGTGTGTGTCATTGGGTGCCCGCGCTTGTTTCAGCTCGGCTGTAAGTCAAGGTAAGGCAAGAGGTTTGCTCTGCTTTGGGCGCTGCGAATACGTTGGTATTACAAGTTTATTGTGTTTTATTAATGGGAATCACTGCAATCACGGTCTGTCTTTCGGGTGTGTGCAGTGAGGTAGGTCAGCTCTTTCTTCAGGGCAACTCTGGCTGCTTTTCAGGGGGTGATCGGCAAGGAGCAAAACATCAATTTTTATTTTATTGCTGTGGCTCAGGTGATGGTCTCACCCAGTTGGGTCAGTCTGCATGGTGAGTCACTTCATCACCTAAAGTAACTTGCCTGTTCATTGCCTGCTTCTGAATTTCTTGTGTGCCCAGTGCTTCCTTGACGTTTTCTGAACCAGTTTGATAATGTCAGCCCTGCACTAAGCTGGTGACCAGTTTGCTTACTGGTGTTGCTTTTATGGTCCCTGAAAAAAGGCCTGCTGGAGCCCCAGCTTGCTGGCTGGCCATGCAGAACTTCTCTTACTCTTTAACAGATGCTGGGTTATTGACGGTTGGATGAGTGCACAGAGAAAAGCATTTCTGTAAAATAAATGGCATTGTAATTGCATAATGAAAGGAAGAGGTTTTGATTTTCTTTGGTTCTGGTGGGGGCTGCGTTCACAGCTTTTCAGAATTTATCCCGGTGGCTTGTTCTCCTTGGGCGATTCTGGTGATGAGGTGATCTCAGCCCCAAGCTTTCATGTATGGTCTGTCTCCCTTGATGAGGAAATTTGACTTAAAACAGTTTCAGATGCTGGAAAACCACTGGTGTGATAATTTCCTATTGTGCTTGTGCGAAAGGTGTAAGGTAGCCTTAAAGACCCACTGCCACCTTATGGCAGTTGCTGAAAAGCAACCTCTTTAGAGCCAATTCTGTATACACATCATGCTTGCTTTATTTCTCCACTCTTCTTAACTAGTGATATTTGCATGAAGGCAGGAGCTTTGTTTTTAAAGAGTTCATCTGCTCCTTCTGTTCCTTGCAGAAATTTTATAATGTCAGCGGAATTGCTTGTAGAGCCATCAACTGCGATATTTCATAGGCGAGTTCATGATGTGGGGAGAGACACAAAAGCATCATGAAGCACTGCTTCTCCTCCAGCGAAGAACTTGGCTTATTTTCATGCGAATGCCCTAATCCTTAAAAAAAATAGGTGTGAGGTCAAAGAACAGGGACACGTTGAACACGTGAGGCTCATCGGCAGAATCTACACCCGAGCTCCAGCGTTTGTTTCAGCGAAGTGTTGCAGCAGAAGCCAGATCGAATGTGAGCAGCCATTTTTACAGCCGCCTCTGCTGGCACAAGACTGCTAATGAGCCGGATGGCTTTGCACGGACATGGGTCTGATTCCCACCCCATCTACTGTCCCCCAAATAAACCAACAAAACATTTGCCTGTGGAGCGAACGGTGAGTGCGGTTAAAGGGATGAGCTTGCTCGCTGTTGCTGAGACAGGATTGCTGTATTTAGGATCCTTCTCGAGCAAGGCTGTGTTTGTATGGTAGGAACTCTTGATATGCGATAGCTGAATGAAGGGGAGAAATGGTGTTTTTAGATTTCCAAAATAGAGCTGTGGTTACTATAAGTTAAAGCTGAAGGAGTTTATAATTGGGAACTGTTAGGAATACAGTATGTTCTAAATTACAGCTGTCTGGCCAATATGCTTCTAAATAAAGTTCTAGGATTGCCCTGTAAATGAAATACTCAACGCATATTCTTATCAAAACATAGCAACATCTCCCTGAGAGCTTACGTCTCAACATCTGTCGCAGCAGACTCTTTTTTTTTCTTTCTCTTTTTCATTTTTATTCTTCTTCTTGACATGTGTGATGTACTCAATGTCGTGTCTCCGGGAACATTTCATGTTTCCTATTAAGTAAAAGCAGTTTTCAACTTTGCTGGGGAAAGAGGGGGAGGAAGGGAGATGGCTTGGAAGCTTTGAGGGGGGAAAAAAGCAAGTTTTGAAAGGTGGAGAAAGCTGCGATTCCAGAAGCGTGCATGAATGACTGCTTGCTCCTTGGAGGTGGTTACCTGAGCCTGGAGCCAGACATCCGCGCTCCCCTGGAGGATGCTGAGGACACTCAGTGTGTCCTGGGACGTTCTGGTTAAGAAGTGTCACATGTAATGGCTGAGGAGGGAAGGGAGGCACTTTAACAGCTTCCTGCAGAGCTGGGGAGTGGTTCGTAGCAGTGCAGGAGCAAATCAGGATTCCAGCAGGAATGCTCATCTTATATCGAAAGTCCCTTCAGCTTGTCGCGCTTTTGGGATTGCTTCCGGGGAGGCTGAAAGGGAGCTTCGGATTTGAGCAGCTGGAGGGTCTGGAAGAAGAGGAGCCTGATTGAAATAAGGAGAACCTCTTGTGTTTTGCAGACCTGAATATTGTTCTTTCTATGGAAAGAATAATCTCCCCTTGCTTCCCACTTGTGCTTCCTCTGCAAGGGAGCTGTGAAAATGCCATACGTAATGGTGTAATTAAGCAAAAGCCCCGAGGAACCCGGTGTCCTTTGTGAAGAGAGGTTGTTGTGCTGCTGCCTTCCTCCTGAAAATGTGAGACTTCTGAAAGGGATATTCTAGCCTTGAATCAGAGAATGGAGGCCACAGAGTGCAGGAGGAAAAACACCTTGCGGTTCTATGGGCCCTGATCAAAGGTGCTTTGAAAGGGGGGTGCTGTGCTGTCTCGTGCTGGCTTGGGGGGGAAACTGCTGGTGCGTACTCGGGTTAAATAAAGGAGAGAGTCTCACGGGGCACAGGCTTGTTCTTGTCCTACACCATTAGAAAACCTGCTTCTTTGGCCAGCCTGGGACTGGATCTCTAACCAGCTGGTTAGGAAAGAGCCTACTGCGGCACCTGACCTCTACAGAATGGGGGAGATGGGGGTCCTGGGGGTGCTGGGGCAGGAGATGCTGCTCTGACAGCCCCTGCTCAGGCACAGGGGAAGCTTCTTTCTCCTTTCGGGTGGCATACATTTGAAGTCTTATTTATCAGTGCACAAGCAACCCCCATAAACGCGGGTCTGTGGAGTGCTGCTGGTATGATGGCGATCGATCGCTTTGCTCAAGTTGGTTGTTGAAGCACCTGTGATACCCCGATCAGCTTTGCTTTTTCTTTCTTTTAAACAGTGTTTAGTGCTTTCAGGGATGGCTGTGAGATGTGAAAAGCATCTCTGGTAGCTTCTGCTCTCTGTATATATTTAACCTTGGCAGTAAAAACATGTCTAGTGTTGAGATGGAGCGGGGAGTGCTGCCCTTCTGCATGCACAGGAAGGCTGAAGCGTGGTGCTCCATCGCTATTTTATCTGTGAAAGGGGATGTTGACTGTGGTAGTTCATTGATACTGCCTTTGTTAATAACTTTGTTTCTATTTCTGGATATTTAATGAAAGCTTGGTAATTTCATGCTGCAAGGAAGGGCAACGTGTCAACTGTTTTAAAGCCATCTTTGGTTTGAACTACAGTACTCTTTTGATGCAGTGGATAATACAACTTCTGCCTGTGTAGTCAGTTTTTGTTGCTTTTGTTTGGGGATTTTTGAGTTTGTCTTAAATGGGTTACCTCTACACCTCTCAGTGACTGATAGAAAGGCCAGGACAATCTCATTTTGTGTGTATTAAAACTTAAGATTTACATCAAACAAAAACCCAGTGGGTGAAAGAGCGAGCCTCGCTTTATACTGTCACCTCAAATATTTCTTCCCTACGAATTTCAGTCATCTCAGTTTAGCCTTGTGCGTGTTAACTGTTGAGCAGCGAAACTTCTGCAGAGTGTGGAGAGGAAAACAACGTCCTCGTAGCCGAGGCAGATCTGTAGCAGGCTCTTCTGCTTCTTTAACTATTGCTGTTTTACAGATGTGCCCTGGACATGGTGGTGAGTTAGGTGCTTGGGCTGGAGAAAATGTGGCTGGTTGGTGTTTCCAGCCTGCAGTGCTGCAGTGGCAGGACACGCTCCTGCGATGCTGGATACAGAGGAGGGGATGGGCAGAGCAGAGCAGGCGACGGCTTCGTGCTCGAGCTGAAGGCCTGACTGCTTGCCTGCTTCTGGTGCAAAGTGTACGGCAAACTGAAGCCTTGGGCTCCTCAAAACCTCACTATGGATTGCAACGGCTTTTTTATCTCCCTACAGTGCCGGCTGCTCCCTGCCCCCCCCAGCCCACAGTAACACATTGCACTCAGCTCATCTTCATTTTAATGTCTGCTCCTAAAGAGAACCATCTTCTCTTCTCTTGCATTATTTTTTTATTATTATTATTTTTGAAAGTGTTTTTCCTTTGGCCAGGAGCAAGCGGGTGGTGCCACAGTCCAGCGCTGTTTCCTCTTCCTCCTGGCCTCCTCTCCGGGGTTGCTGGCCGCCCTCCCCCTGCGCGGTGGGAGGTTCTCCAGCTCCATACGGGCTCCAGCAGCCTCCTGCTCCTGCCTCCCATAAATGCCAGCCTTGCGCTTGAACCCCTTCCAGCCCATCTCTGCTTACAGATGTTCCTGTGACTTGCTCTGGCAGTTTTACTGGGAGCTTGAGCAGATGCGGAGGTTGCCAAGAGTTTATACTTAATTGTTAAGTGGAACAGAGGCAAACTACTTTTATTTTGAAGCTAAAATTTCATCTTTTATCTTGCTGGCTGGGCCAAGCTGTATCATATGGTTTGACATGGGCTGAGCTCAGAGCTCCTGCACCCACTAGTGCACTACCACTTCACTAGGGTTTTCCCCCCTCATCCCACCCCCCCACCCCCCTCTTTTTAACGACTGCGTTCGTGATACCCTTTTAAGGTTGGTTGTACCAGGTCAGGTTGTCTTATTAATCCCCAAAGTGAAAAACAGCTCTCCTTCAGCTCAGCAGATCGGATCTCGAATGCATTTGCAGTTGGACACTGCACGCTGCATCAGTTTAACCCGTGTGCCTTCATCCCCGCGCTCAGGGGTCGGGCGCTTTATTAAGCAGAACCAAATTGTCACGGGAGCATCCCCCAGCCGCGCAGCATCCCTGCCTGTCCCTCCCGCCTCTCCTTTTCCTGCGGGCAAGGGCTACTCTTGAAGGCCACCGAGAGAGAACACCTCGCTCTATGGTTTAAAAGGCTTTTTATTTTTTTCAGGCGAGCGATCAGTTTTGAGGCCTGGCACCCTGTCAGAAAGTTGACAGATGATCTGCATTACCGGTGCGTCCCCGGGATGCCCGGGATAATCGCGCTCCAATGGACGCCCTGGAGCCGGCAGGTTCTCTGTGAAATGGCTGCAGCTTGGAGGGAGCAGTGAAATGGTCTCCTCTGGGCATGCTCACTCTGTAGAGGGAGCTTTTATCACATGAGCAGAAACTGAATCACGGCTCATGAGGATCTGGAATATGCAACTCTTTGAGTCTTCACCAGAAGAAGACAACAGATGTCCGCAGGTACCGCAGGGTCCACCTCCCGTGCCTCGCACAGAGCGGCTCCCCGCCGGCCCTGGCCGCAGGCAGGCTGGGGAAGGAGAAGCCTTGGAGAGGAGGAAGACAGTTTGGGGAATCATGGCTGGGGGTTATTTAGTTATGTGCTTCTGGAGGGATGAGTTCTGCTGCCCGCTGCGCGGGCGGGCATGCATGCGGGGGAGCGGGCTGCGGCGGCTGGCCTGGCCCCAGCGGTGCTGTGCGGCTCGCTGCCGGGTGCTGGGCCATGGGCTTGCAGGTTCCTTGGCATCCCACGGCGCCTGGCTCCGGGAAAGCTCGGCCTTTGTTTCCTCACGTCTGGGTGGGCTTTTATTTCTCTTCTGAGGTGGGGAGGCTTGTTTGGGGCTGTTTTTTTTGGTTTGTTTGTTTTGTTTCGATTTTTGGTGCTTTTTTAAAAAAATATTTTTTAAAGTGTGAAGTTTCTGGAAAATTCTCCCAGCTTGCAGCTCTTGTAAGCAAGAAGCGCAAACCTTGGGGTGTCCGAGCTGCTTGAAGGCTGAACTTCCAAAGGGGAGGAGAGGGCCTGAGGCCACATGGCACCTCCTTGCTCAGCTCCTTTGAGAGCTTCTGCTTGCAGCAGGCGAGCCGGCAGCTCATGTCTGCGGGTGGAGGCAAAAGCGAACATTATTTTGCCAGGAAGAAGAAATAATCCTTTTTATTTTGGGGTGGCTTCCTCCCCCCGCCCCTCTCTCTCTCTTTTTTTTTTTTTTATATATAGTAGCTTGCAATCCAAGGGAACAGCTGATTAAAATGAAACATCCGTGGTTGATTTCATGGCAGGAGGCCCATGTCTGCAGTTTATTTTAAAGGTTGCCTGAAATTCAGATCACTGGTCCTGCCATGCTCTTGGGTTTTGGTGTTGGTTGTTGGGGTATTTTTTGCTGTCATTTGTGTTGTGCGCAGACAGCTCTGTTGGCTGCCATGGACCTTGGTGGGACTTGGGGTGGACACCGAAGGTCCCAGAGCCATGGGGGGTCCAGGCAGCCCTGGCAGCGGGCAAAGCGCTGCCCTGAGCTTGCTGTGTTCTAGAGAGACCCCTGAAGCTGCCATGCAGACATGATACAGAATTTTCAATCCAGGAGCGAGATGTGAAGATGGCATTTAAAAGATTAGGGAGCTTACAGGATACCTAATCTAAATATCTACCGTGTCTCCACTGGACTATAAGTACGCTCACTGCTCGTCATCTAGAGGATGTCTGCTGAAGGAAAAGGCATCAGAAGAAGCCAGGAGAGAAACAAGATTTCATTTTAACAGCGAAGAGGCCTTGATGTGCTGCCTGATCAGCTCCCATCCAAGGCAAAAAAATGTGCTTTGGGTTTGGTGAAGGAGACAAGCAACCAAAACCACACTGAGGTGTGCAACGTGTGCTCTGGTGTGGTGGTGACCACAGTGACACTGGTGTGACAGCCGGCCGAAAACAGCTAATGCTCCATCCCTGCCGGCTGATGCCCTTTGAAAAGCATCTGTGGAGAGACGCTGAAAAGCCTGACCTACTTTGGAGGGAAGAGAGAAGCCCGAGGTCTGGACTGGACTTCACGCTGCTGCTGAGCAAGGGTTAAGAGCCCCAAAGTGGGGCCTTGGGTTTCTTCCCCCTCACATATTTAACTGACTTTTTAAGTGCCAGCACGAGCTCTTCCCCTCTTCCCAAGAACATGTTTGGACAGAGCACACATGGGGCATATTTTCTGCTGATCAGCTCCTGTTAGATGAACCCTGGGCCTGGGGGCAGGATCAGGCCCAGGACTGGGGTTCGGGCAGCAGGTGTTGTCCTGGGGCCGCTGGAGCCTCCTAAGGGAAGAGGACCACATGCCTCTTGTGCAGTGGCAGGGAGCTATTTTATTCCGGTAAACAAGGAGTTTTAAGGAGCTTCACCCTTCTGGCTAGCTGGTTTGGGCGAGGGCTGGCTTGATTCCTGCTGCTCCTCTTCGTTGTCCTTTTGTGGCTTTTCCCTGAAGTTTTTCCTGCTCCCCTTCCCACTCCTGGAGCCGAGAGCAGTCGAGGAATCACCGCGGCAGGAGAGTTACCTTACTTTTGTAACTCGGGGCTCTGACAGTGCGTGCTTCCCGCCCGTGAGGCTGGGAAGACCATATGTTCCTGCAGTGACATGTAATGTCAGTGATTTGGAAACGAACCTTGAATTTATAATCCTTAACTGCCATTTTCAGCCAGTTATTTTTTGACTCCTGTGAATTTCGACTTTTAATAGCAAACCCTCCTTGCAGAGGAGACCCTTCTGTCCCCTCGTGTTTCCCTTGTTCCCATTGGATCCGTCCCTCCCAAGGGTGAGGTCCTTGGTCTCTTGGGTGGAGGGGGAATGTCTGGCTTTGCTGTATGGTGGTGCTGGTCCTGGAGGGGGGCAGAGGAGGAGGACGGGCAGCAGGCAGCACTGCCTGCCAGGATTTACAGTAGTCAGGAAAGCAGCAGGAGCGAAGCCCACAAACTGTATGAGCTAATTGGAAAGCATCCTTTAAAAAAAATAGAGGGGGAAAAAAGGTAGAGCAAGCTTTCTCAAAAAATATGTTGGGATCCAACATAGCAGGTTGCTTCCCCCAACCAGGTAATTTATTTATCTTTTTTCCTTCGGTCCCCATCAGGAGGGGGAAGGCTGGTGGACCTGGTGGAGAAGGGTTGAGGCAGTGGGGGTTAAGAAGATGTGACGTGCAAATGTCTTGCCTGCAACGCAGCCATACTGTGTCGGAGCAGCACAGTGCCTCTCGCAAAGGAAGCTTTTCACAACTTGTCCTTGTTCCAAGGGTGAGGAAACTTCCAGCTCTTCTGGCATTTTCTTTCCGTCATAAGTCAGAGCTGCTTTCACCTGTAAAGTACGATCAGCTTGGATGGGGAGAGGACTGGAAAGGAGAGGGGCTGGGGAGCAACCTTGCAAGGCTTTTCATGGAGCTTTTGGTGTTAAATGAGGAACTTTTCCCCTCCTCCTCCTCCTCTCATTTTCCTGTGTGCCTGCAAAAATACTCTGGTTTGCATTTAAAGGAGAAAACTGTATGTGCTGGGACTAAGCCAACTTGTTTATTCAAGGGAAATACCATATTTCCAACCCTTTCTCTCACCGAGGAAGGCTTGACAGAGGATGGCAGACTGGGCTGGGTATTATATTTTTAGGCGACATCGAAGCACGGTTGTGATTCGAAGAAGCTAAAAATCATGGCTGGCATTTTGCATCGAGCTCTGCGAGACCTCTCCTCCACCAGCTCCCCCCCAGCCCCCAAAGAGCTTAACTTCTCCCCCCAAAAGCAGGTGGATTTTGACCTAAATCAAGGAGGGAAAAGGAAAAAATAGACAGACAAACAAACAAAGAAAAGGAACACACACAAAAAAAAACAAACAACCCAAACAACACAAAACCAACAACCAACCAACAGACCCACCACCACAAACCCACAGCCTGCTGCTTTTGCAATTTCCCTTCTCCAAAGCGGATTTTTATGGCGAGGGGCTGGGGGGCCGCGAGCGGTCGGGAGGCGAACGCCTGCTCCTCTCCTCCTGTCAAAAAATGGCAGGTCAGTGTGTGTCTGTAAACAATGCCGTTATGAAATGGCAGCGCCAGGCCGAGCTGAGCATGCTCGGGAGCAGCCTGCAGGGGGAGGTGAGCCCAGAACGATGAGCTAATTCAGTGCAATTCTTGGGATTGAAGGAAAAGACCAGGCTCCACTCTTAATGACAGAGCAGAAAAAAAAGGCCCCACGCCGGGGACGAAGCCCGTAGGCCATGGAGGAGAGGGTGTGAGGATCTCCCACCTCCAGGACTTCGGGTGCTGGGCAGCGCTGTGTCGCTTTCTCACCCTCCAGGAGAGTAAAGCCTTGGTGAGGTTTTGCTGTAGTTATTAGAGGGACAGGCCCGAGGGTGCAAGTTTTATTATGTGTTTTTTTTCATTCTTCTTCTTTTTATTATTATCATTATTTTTCTCCCCCCTTTTCCTCGTCCGCTTTTCTGGCTCGCAGGCATCGCTGTCTTGCTGGTGGCCTCCGGATGGCTGGAGGTGGCCCAGGTGGAGGTGGCGTGGGCACCGAGCGAGGTCCTCCAGGTCCCCCGGGAAGCCCGTGCGGGGCCTTCCCTGCGCTGCCGCCCCAAGGAGCCCCTCCGCCGGGCGCCGCCGGGGCGGGCAGGGGGCGAGGGAGCTGCTCCGCTGGCTGCCGTCGTTTGGGGGCGGGAGGAAGAGGAGCACGGAGGCTGAAGAGGTGCCTGAGCCCCGTCGATGGGGGCAAGCTGTCTTCCAGCTCCTCCGCCCCGGGCTGCTGCAACCTGCTGGCTCCAGGCTCCTCTTGGTGCTATGGTTTTATCCTGGCTGAGCCTTCCTGGGGACCGGGTGTTTCTGAAATGGCTGGTGTGCTTTTGCTAGAGATAGTGATGGATCTTGGTCTCCATTTTAGGGTTTTCTTCCCCGTCCCCCTTCCCCTCACGGGTGCTAGGAGAAGGCAGGCAGCAGCTGTACTCCTTGCTAACCTCAGGCTGTGGAAGGAGGAGATGCCTTTGTCTGCTCTGGATTTACACTTGCCTGCACGTACCAGTTGCACTGGCTTTAACTCTACTGGGACACAGCTAGATGGGTACAAGGCTTCCCAGTGTGGAGGCAGTGAGGGAGCGGGAGTGGGATCTCCCCTTCCAGGAGGGCATGGGCTGCGCAAACCCCCCTTGCCTGAAGCCTGCACGCCATTGTGGACCGCGTTGCCTTCCGAGAAGTCACTTTAAGTCCTGTTGTGTTCCATGCACGTGTCTCCTTTTCCCCAGCTGTTGCATGCAGGGACCTTGCGCCTCGTTTCTATGCTTCCCCCTGTTTCGGGAGTTGATTTGTACGGCTGGAATAGGAGAAAGGACATGGGGGTCGAGGAGGAAATGTTTCTTTTCTTTTAGGGAGAGCCTGGATGAAAGGAATTCGGGAGACAAAAGAATTGCAGAGTTTGATTTGGGGACAAACTTCAAGCTGAGGGCAGTGCTTGTTGTGAGCTGCAGATAAAATTCCATGTTCACATGATTGCACGAGGCTTACAAGGAAGTGGCCTTAGCCTAAAAAAAAAACAAAAAAACCCACCACCAAACCAAAAAGGAGCTTTGAGACTGGTGACTGCTTTGTAGGCCAGGTATGCTGCTGGTTACGTTTCCTTCCTTCTCCAGATCAAATGCTTCTACTGCTTCTAATGACAGGCCCGTGGTCAGCGTCCCCATGAGCAGTGATCCCAGACCTTGCCCGTGTGCAGCAGGACTTGAGCAGCGCCGAGATCTGAAATGAGCAGCCTTCGCACGCCTACAAAAGAAACACTCTCTTTCTACAAGTGTTTTCTTAATCATTACTTTCAGCATAGTTAACTGCAAAATGTTTGTCTTCTTTTTAAGGCAAAGGTTATTATGAGCAAGTTGGTTTGGGTTGTGTTTCTGGTTTTGGTTGTGTTTTTTTTCTTTAGCAGAAGAAGGGAGGGAAAAAAGAGTGAATGAGAAGCTGCTGCTGCTGCCGTTGCATCATTTATTGAGAGCTTTGCCTCCCTGCCTTGCTGCAGTGTATTGCAAACCTGGCCGCTGCCTTGCACGGGAGGTGGAATCCTGCCCTGCGGAAGGGCTGGCGGGGGCTCTGCCTGTGCCCCGGCCCCACTGGGCACCTGCACTGGGGTACATGCCCCAGCTGCTCGTGGGGAGCGATGTCCGGTGGTGTCACCTCCGAGGGGTTGGTGTCCACCTCTGGGCTGGAGGCTTCGCAGGCCGGGCAGGATCAGTCCTGTCCGTCCCGCCAGCTCTGCAGGCAGATGTGTTGGTGCAGCTGCTGCCCCGAATGGGAGCGAGCAGTTTCAGAGGGGTCCTCCTGCGCCCAGCCCTCTTTCAGATCGACGGGCTTTAGCTTAGCTGCATGGCTCCAGTCAGAACAACGCTGCTGCAAAGCCTCAGGTTCCTAGACGGTTGATTTTTAAGACAAAAAAGAAAAAAAAAAAAAAAAAGACCCTGGTGAAGGTAGACATCTTAGCACATCAACCTCCGCTCCTTCCTGGTCTGCCTGGAGAGAGCTCTGGTTCATGATGTAACTCACTGGTCTCTTGGGCTTGGTAAGCTGCAATACGTTGGAGTTCTGCTGTGCATGTATTGTCTTTGACTATAAAACCTGTTTGGACCTTTGCGAAGGGCACCCGGATGGCTGATGAAAATGCCAAGGAGGAGGCTGAGAAAGCTCTTTCTGTGTTTCCCAGCTTTGTTCTTTTTCTCTTCTTTTTTTCTTTTTTTTTTTTTTTTTTGGGTGGGCTTTTTTTTGTTTGTTTGTTTGGGGGGTTTTGTGTTTTTGTTTTTTTTTTTTGTTTGTTTTAAAGGCACCACTGTAGTTTCTAGTCGTTGTCTGGAAATGCTGCAGAGCTTTCCTTGGCTGGTCTGACCTGTCCTCCATCCCCTCCAAAGACCTCTTGGAGGAGAGGAAGCCTGTTTTCTTGTAAACAGAGGTTGGAGAGGAAAAACTAAACCAGCACTCGCTCCTCTGCTTGGATCCTCATGGCTTTTAAAGCCCTCTCAAAGACCTGCTCAGTCTTTCTTAAGATGGAATAATTTTTTTTCTTCCCCTTGAAAGCTAAAAATAAAAGTGTTGGGGCGGGGGGGATGCTTCGTTGGTGCTGGGTGCGCTTTATGGAGGCTCCCCAGCACGGAGGGTGAATAATCAGGCTGGGGTCGGCGAGGGAATGGAGGCGGACGGCTGCGGGAAAGGGGGGAAGGAGGGGAAAAAAAATAATGGAGAGAGTGAGACTTTTATTGTGAAGCAGCTTGTGCTTGGCAGTTGGCTTTTGTTGGGACTGCTGCAAGAGCAGGCATTTCTCGGCGGGGAGGGTGGGTATAGGGTTTCCCTGCCAATCGGGAGCCGACGGATTGGGGCATGGGGAGTGTGAGCAGTAGGGAAGTTTGCTTTGAATGTGAGGGAGGGGAGGGGAAAAAAACCCCAACCAACACACACACAAAAAATGGAGGTATTGACACTTGCGGTGAAGTTGCTCTAAGTTGGCTGGGTGGAGCCGTGGACTGGTGGGAATGAACGGGCAGCGTTGCTTGGCTGGTGCTGGGTGCCCCCGGTGCTGGGTGCCCCCGGTGCTGGGTGCTGCATCTGCCGGCTGGTGATGGAGCAAGGAGGGGAGAGTGCTGGCCTGGGGGTGAGAGGCTTCGAGTGCTTTGCAGAGGTTTCCTGTAGCTTCCTTTTCATCAAAATGCTTCCAAATTCACAGTTGGCTTCTTTTTTTTTTAATTATTATTTTATTTTCTACCTTGATGCAGAGTTTTTGTTTGTTTCAGAGCAAGGCATGGAAGTTGCAAAGCCGCTGCTGCTGCTAGCCAGGGATGTGTGTCTGAGATAGGAACTGGGAGACCCCGTCAGGTGCCACCTCACTCAGCCTTGCCCTGGCACACAGCTTTTTAACTCCCACAGGAAAAACACCATGGTTTCTCTCTTGGTGTTGGAATTTCTGCTTTGAGAGCTATCACTGCTGGGCAAGAGCCAGGGCAGCCCCAAGCTCCTGGTAATTGCAGCGAGGAGGGAGGGTGCTCATTAGCTGCCAAGGTCTAATTGACTCCAGGGTCCCTGCAGTGGCTTTTCTTCAGGCATCATGGGCTGAGCAAGCAGCAGTGCCTCTGTGGAAGGGAGAGCATGGATGCTTTGTGGAGTTGGGGGTACTGCTTGTAAAATAAAGAAAAACTTAGAATGGAATGGCTAAGAATGACCTGCTGGAAATCCTGGGGCTTCTAGCAGCAGTCAGCTTCATAGCAGGAATATCAAGACCTTTCCTTGTTGCAGCAAAGGTTGGGAAAACAGGCTGGTCCCTCTTAGACTGAGGCTCTTTATGTGCTGCCGGTGTCTGTGGTGAGGACCTGGGTGCCCCTTCCCGTGGGTGGGAGCCGTGGGGCTGTGCTTGAACCCCGGCTCTCTGCAGCTCTCATTGCCTTAGTCTTGCAGCAGGGTAAGTCCATGAGAAAAATGAAGTTATTCCCAGTTTACAAGAAGTCCGGCTAGAGGAGAGGTAGGGTTTACAAGCAAATGCTTGCAGCAAGGTTATGTAGTATTGGATTAGCAAATATATATATATATATATATATATATATATATATATATATAAAAAGCTGGTCTATGTTTAAACTGTGGGCTGTGTTGTTATGGTTGTTCCTCAGTGGAAGCTGTGGGCCAGTGTCTGGTGGAGGTATGTTCTGTTCCAGGCTATCTGATCAGTTGGCAGAGCAGAGGTTTCAGATGCTTACAGCTTGCATTTTTGGTCTGTGCCTGAAAATCTGAAGGTGGTGTGCTTGGGGCACAAGTTCCTTCTTGCTGAGAGCATCTAGACGTGGCCGTGTTTGCTGTTTGCTTGCGCTGGGGGGCAGGCAGCCACCCACAACCACCTTCCTTCTCACTGGAGGAGCGATCCTTGAAGGTGCCCTTGGCTCCACACGGGTGGGCTCGGCAGGCGGTGCAGGCTTTCCCAACCAACCTGCACCCAGCTGGTGTCCCTGAGTCTTCGCCTTCCCACCAGCTGTGTGTTGCCTTGCATGTAGTGTTGTTCAGGTGCAGGGCAGGGTGGTCGTGCAGGCACCCAGGGGCCAGGGACCTGGTGCTGGATGAGCCCTGGCTGGCTTCACGGGGTGGGAGGGCTGCTGAAATCAGGGGGAGCAGACCCCGCTGCAGGACGTGGCATTGCAGCTGAGTTCATGTGGAAACGAAAATGACAAAGGTGGCTGGTAATAGCGATCAATCGCAACACCAGAGCTCATGTGCCCTGCTAGCTTTGGACAGAAAGTTGTGTGGGGAAGGGCGAGCCACTGCTGGGGATGGTTTTGGAGCTGGTACCCGCCTGTGTGCATCCCATCTCTTTTGCTTGTTTTACGGGAGATGGGCAGGTTGCTTTTTTTATTATTTTTTTTCCTTTATCACTCAGTGTGCTTTAAATCTTGTGATTTGCATGGCTGCAGGCACCATCTGCTCTCTGTGGTGGCCTACAACAGTTGGCTTGACCTGGGCTTATTCTTCTCCTGCGAGGCCGGCAGTGTGCGGTGAACCCTTCACCCAGCCTGGCCCCGGCCCCGGCAGTGGGCAGCTCTGCAAGGCAGTTGCCTTCTTTACCTTTCAGAACAGCTTGTCTCCTTAAACTGTGTCAAATAAACCCTTCTTTTGTGCGTTTGGGGTTTTTTTAAATACCTTTCTCCTTTTGTTTTGTTCTGGTAGCTTCTTTTTTTTGTCTTCCCACCTCAAAAGGCAAAGGGAAGGTATTAAGGCTGCAAACCTGATCTGGCAATGTGACTGCAGGTGTGTGAAAGGCTGAGGAGACGAGCAGGTGTTCCTTTTTTACAAAGAGGAGAAAAAAGAACAATTACTTTCTATAAAATTAAAAATAGAGCTCGCTAACTATAATAAACATGGATGTTAGGAGTGATGAGTTAGCTCACTGATGGTTTGCAGTTTGTATGTTACATTTGAATGAACTACAAAAAAACTCCAGACAAACTACCAAAAGCATACTCGGGCTGTAAATGTTGATAGATGATGTGTCTGATAGATCTGCCTTCCCCTACCCAAAATCTAAAAAGTTTGGGGGGAATAAGGGGTCACCTCCTCGAGATGCCTTTCGTGACTGTTTTAATCCGCACCTCTACAGACACGTTCAGCTGGATTCCCAAGCACGTTACGCTGGGAAGATCTGCCTGGCTGCATCTTGACCAAAGAGTCGTGAGGTCTCGGCCCTGGGCACAGCTCGAAGTCCCTCTGCTTCTTGGGCGAGACGGGCTGTCAGCTGGGGCGAGCCTTGTCGTTCTTTATCTTTGACCTGTGCCTTGGTGGCAGTTTCCTGGCAGCGTTATTTTGCAGAATGAGGTTTGCTGGTGATGTAAACAGGATGTGTCCATGATTGTCTCTTCTTTTAAACGCAACGTGTGTATGATCGTTGAGCTAAACCGTGCTGTTTTCTTTTTTCCCACCCCCTGTCCCTTCTCTCCCCACCCCTAGCGAACAGTGCTGAGTAAGGGAGAGACAAGGAAAGACGCCTGCATGAAGACTGAGCTGCTGAAAGATATCACCAACAGCAAAGAGGAAGGTGAGCGTCTGCCTCGGTTGAGGGCCAGACCTTGTTGTGAGGTTGGCATGTGATGGGAACAAAACTGGGGGTTCGGAGATGGGTTCTGTCCCCTGAGCTCCCACAAACAGAGTAGCTCCATTCTCCTGTGTTTATTCTGAGCAGGGCTCTTCCCCAGAAGATGCAGATTTGCTTTTCAGTCCATCTATTGCCACCCACCTAAAGAACGGTATCTAATTTTCACTTCTGCTTTGGTGTGGCTGTGAAGCACAAAGGAATTACTTTGAACCTCCTCTGTGTAACTTGTTTTAACTGAACTCTGATCCCCACCACACGATGACCTAGCCCTTTTCCTCCCTCTATTAAAGTTAACTTTCTGTTCTCCTGTGAGTTCCTGTGTTGCTCCAGATCAGGCACCAACTGCTGCAGGATGGCCGGTGGGGTTAGACACTCCACCCATCATGCTGTTGTGGGATGCTTCATGATTTCTCCCTTGTTTCTGCTTGCTTTTACTTTGCAGGATGCAGAGCACATGTTAATTTGACGAAGTCTTTCCTGTGTAGTTCTCTATGAGTTGCATGCACACAAATCTGAGGGCTAATTTTTCCTAATCTGGGATTAGGAAAAAAAAAAAATCACCGCCCTTTATCTTTCACCCCTCTCTTTTCTTTCCATGGCTTTATTATTCCTTTATTAGTTACTTCTCGTAGCTCTGCAGGGATCTGATTTATTTTTGTTCTCCATTCCATAATAGAGCATTTGAAAAGCACTGAACTAGTCCCATCAAAATACCTAGTCTTAGATAGAAACAAAATTTTGAACTTAATTCAGGTGTGGTGAGGACAGCATTGCTTTTTATTGCTCTTCTGTCCAGCATAATTTTTTGTCAAGCTGCTCTAGTTAGAAAGTGAAGCTCAGAGCAGGCAAAATACTGAGTGCCGTGTCAGATGTGGCTGCAGTGCTTGCATATTAACTGGGAGCATGTGAGCGCTGCTGCTGACGCCGGTTGCGTGTGGACCTCTGGTCTGGGCAGACCAGAGACGAAGCCTGAGGTGTCCGTGGGAGGTTGTGTTACTCTGGGAGGAGGCTCTTGCTTCGATCCCTTGCCTTGCTTGGCTCAGGACTACAAAGTTAGTTTATTTAGCTCTTGGTTGATCCAAAGGTAAGTGTCAAGAGCCTATGGAGGTAAAAATCCAGGAGGAGGGTGGGAAGAGACATTTCTGTGCCATGTATATCTTGACTGATTTTTAATTGAAGCAAATGCTGTGTATCAAAAGGGAGCTGAAAACGGTCCCTGGGTAGGAAAGGTCTCGAGGCTTCCCAAGGTGCTCAAATTCTAATCACTGCAGCTTATTGTCCAGTCCTGTTACAGGGGAAGGAAGGGTCCTAAAAGGAGAACTGCGCAGTCTCCATTTTTGTGGCAGTGTTCAGATTGTACCCTTCTCTTCCCAACCGTACCACGTGTGTAAAAGACAATGCGTATTTGCGTGGTTGTTGTGCTCTATGCATTGTTCTTTGCTGACCTCCGTTACCCAGCTGTGATCATCATAGGAGTTCGATTAGCAGTCCCTAAGGTCTGTTATTAACAGTGTTTAGCATTGGCAGAGAATTTATATTTTTGAGCATTGCATAAACATGAAGTCATTATGGCAGACTTGCAAGATGGCATGAAATAGTTTCTTTGAGCCTTGTTTCCTGACTCAGGGATGAGTGGCAGCATACGGAGCTGGGATGTGTAGACTGGAAAAGCACTCTGAAGTCTTGAGATTTCTCTGTTTAAGTTTGCTTGAATAGTCTTATTTTTCCTTTAGCGAGGAGGATGGCACCAGTACAGTTTTAATATTTTCATCCAAGGACATAGCGGGATTGAATGCACCCTCAGCAAGGTTGCAGATGACACCAAGCTGAGTTGCTCTGAGCAACCTGATCTAGTTGAAGATGTCCCTGCTCCCTGCAGAGGGGTTGGACTAGATGGCCTTTAAAGGCAACAACGTTGGCCTGCAACATAAGGCTAGATCTGTTTTGGGTTTTAGTCCCTTTGGGAGAATCCCCTTGGCAGGTTATCTGTCAGTATTAAACCTGGGATCTAAAATTTTCAGGGGCTTGAACTTGCAGATCCAAAGGCTGACTAGAGGTGCTGTTTGGGCTAAAGACTTAGTGTGAATTATTGTGGTTTTCCCTCTTTTTACTCCCCCTTGACTCAGAAGGGTACTGGTACTGAGGTCAGTATCAGATCCCCATTTGCACTGTATTAGCACATACCATAGCTCTGCTGCTGCCTCTCTGAATGGCCTTTTCCAAGTTACACGTCTGTGTCCAAGAGGAGCTGGGAAATTTCAGTAGCTTGCAGCCTTGAATGAGATTTAGGGGGTCTGTCTCCCAAGCAAGGCACATCAGCGCCACTGCAGCAGTGCCTACGACTGCTGTCTGACTCCACCACTGATGATCGCCATCATGTTGGAGATCTCTGTGAAGATCCCTGGTTGCAGGGAAGGCTTGTACTCTTGTAGGGCAATAGCTGAGCTGCCCCAGTTTATCATCTGCTGGTTTGAAGCAGCACATCGTCTTTCTTGGTTGTCCTCAGTGTGCCATCCTGCCATTTGTGACAACGGTAGCTGCTGCCGCAGGGAATGCGTTGTTGGGGCAGGGGCCTGGGAGGGTGCTCCTGGGGGGCAGCCTGGGCGTCGGAGAGCCTTGGGTGGGCAGTCGTGGTGTTTTGTTCTTTGTTGTGCCAGTGGAAGGTATTGCAGAGATGCAGTGTGTTACCAGCTGGGATGTCCTCTTCTGGCTTGATCCTGGCACTGATGAAGAGAAATAATTGAACTATAAATTTAGCGTACATCTGTAGAAACAAGATCTTTGTGTGTTCCCAGCACTTCCATTTCCAGTTCTGGGGTTGAGTCCCAGCCCGCGTGAAGCCAGTGTAAGCTGTGCGCTAGACTCAGTGTCCCCTTCTGTGTAAAATTGCTCAATACAGATAGAAAAAAACGAGCTATGCATGAGACTGTTCTGTTGTTCTTGGGGAGACGTTCCAGTTCAGTTGTGGGGAAATGTTCCAGTTCGGTTTTACATGTGGGTGTGAGTTTAGGTCCGTCTTTCCCTTTGACAGGGAGATTGAAGAGATGAGCAGAAAAAAGTTGCTCTCATGTTTTATTAGTCCATATTGTCTTTAGTCTGACTCAGAGAGAAACTAATTAAAAAGTGGTTTCTTTGCAAGAATTACAAGTGATTTCAGTTCTTCTCCTAATGTACATAGCTTCTAACCCTGTGCTGCATCTCACTTGACCTTTCAAGGCAAACCGATCTTTTTCTGATTCCCCAGCCCCAGAGGTGGAAAGTTCCACTAAAGCAGTGGCACGAAGGAGCAGGAAGGGGAGTTGGTAACGAAGTTCTCCATTAGCCTCAGCGTTCTGAGACTTCACCCGAGGCAGCTGTTTTACAAGAGCCACGGTGCTGGAGCGTAGTGCTGGATGAGACGTGCACAGTCACTTTGCTCTCAAATAAACTGAAAACTACTTTTAGAGAGTGTCAGAGGTTTAAATTCCTGGAGGCCCCCCCTCCCCCCCCTTCTCTGGTGTGTGTATTTCTTTTTCTCCTTCTTACTACAGATAGGAAGCTGCCGTGAGTGAGGGAAGTGCTGCTTTCCACTGAGCAGCTGCAGCCTTTGCATCCCCAGGTGCAGGGATGGCCGCTTTAAAAGGAGAAAAAGAATAATCTCCTCGCCTCAGCAGACTCAGCACTTGGATCCCCTGCTGAGACCAACAGACAGCCAGGAGACCAGACGAGCAAAATGATGCTTAGGTATTTTAAATGTTCACCCAGATGTGCACCCAGGTGCTCTCGGTGTTCCAGACCCCTGTGCCAGGGGAGGCTGTGCCCTGCAGCAGGCAGGCTGCGGCAGCAGAAGGAACGCTCGGAGCTCCGGCAGCCCCAGAGGGCTGCCAGAGCAGGAGCATCCCAGTCACAGCTGGGCTCGAGGCCTTGTGGCCAGTGCTGTAACACGGTGGACCCGATCCCACGGCAAAGGAACAAATTAATTTCACGCAGGCTGTTAAACTGCTTTGAGTCCCCGCCGGTATTCACAGGCAGCCCACCAGCAAGATGCTGAATCCCATTTACCCAGCCTGTGTAATCTCAGTATTGAGCATTCACAGCACAAATTGTTCTTTTTTTCTTTTGTTTTTTTAACTTTTCTTTTCCTGTTTTGACTCTCAGTGTGTCTGAGGAGGTGGGAAGCAGTGATACTGCCACAGGGTGACAGTGCTCCAGGGCACTGGGAGGAGTGGCACTTGTGTTTTGGAAATACAAGGCAGGCTCCTGTATGGATATCACCTGCCTTCACGGATTTAAAGGGGTGAGGGAAAGAAGAGAACATCAGTAACTCACCCCAGAGAGGAATTTTGCCCTGAGAACATAATTCTGCTCATTTCTTGGCTTCAAAATGCTCCGCTTTTTGGCTTTAGTGATAGAGGTGGTGCATTCCTTTCCAGTGGATACAGGATCTCCAGCCACCCATCCTCTCTAGTCTGTGTGGTTTCAGTCTTTTTTGTGTCAGTGGGGCTTCTCTCTACTTGACAATTTAAAAAAATTTTTTTTTTTTGACTTGGAGGAAGAAGGGTGGAGGGAACAGTTGCAACACAAGGATTATAAGCAGGTGCATTTCCTGCTCTTAAAAGTTTATCCAGCAGGGTAGTTGGGTATTGAATAAATGACGTTGGTATCTGTGGTGTTTTAAAGATCATCTGCAAAGTGCTTAAGGTAAAACACATGTGGAATATGCATGTGTGTAGTACTTGTACAGCAGCACTTCAGAATCCTGAGCTTTTCACTGATGCTCAGTCTTTGCTTGTTTCAGAATCTGATGTTTCTCCTGCGGCGGCTGAAGCCTCATGGCTCTGCTGAGCTGCCCTGTGTTCCGTGCTGGGCACTTGAAATGTGTGGAAAATACCGTGCAAGCCGTGGGCAGCGGGGTGTCTTGCCTCTACCAAGTTGTTCAGAAAAACGTGTAAAAGTTCCAGATCAGATATTAGTGCATTTGCTTGTAGGATAGGGTTTTTTTCTTTTTTTTTTTCCCCTCGGACTAGTGATGATTGCATTTTGGCCTTTGCATAAGGGCTCATAATGCTTGGGTCTTTTTCTTACTTTGTCTCATTGAGCAGTGAGATCTGAATTTAAAAAAACCCAACATTTCAGACTAGAGCGTTCTCAAAGTAAGACAGTTTTGAGCTGATCGTCTGGCTGTCTGAATGTGGGAAGTTTCTGGTGGCTGCTCATCCCTTTTGGTCCCACAGAGGCGATTCGGTTCCTTCTGGCCGTGGCTGGGCTGGCTGGTGGGGCCGGCAGCACATCTGTTAGACAGGCTGTGCCTTGGGCAGGTTCTGGCAGGCTGGAGCGAGCTCCGGGGCAGGACGGGAGCCAGGTCTGGCTCTGCTGAAAGGGCTGGAAGCCTTACAGGCAAAGGCAGTGGAGAAGAACCCTCACTGCAGGAGTCTGGGCTGAGAGAGCAGAGGTAGGTTTCATTTTGCCTAATTTAGGGGTATTTTTTGAAGTTACGGTAATTCTGAACTAGCCCAGCTAATTTCTGCTTCTACGTGGTAGGCATGTCTGGTGGTGATTAGTTTATCTGAAGATAGATGCTTGAAGTCAGAACGTGGTTTTTTGGAGCCGTCACCTTCACTCCATTGGTTGGAACAGTGGCTTAGGGCACCCTGGTGTTTGAGATACCTTTTAGGTACCTAAAATTTGATGAGGTGTCCTCATCCTGTGTGACAGCTTCTCCCCAACTTCCATAGGATTCTGTTCTCTACATGGGAATATCATTTCAATTTTGAATGACTATGATATTAAGAAGAAAGCTTAAGACTGAAACTTCCACAGAGGGTCTGCTTGAGCCGGGGGAGAGGTGGGAGGGCTGAGAACTCTGCATTGCTTTTAATGAGTTATTAATTCAGACAAGTGATTTAAATATATTTCTGATTATTCTTTGCCACGTGGAGTTGCAGGGATAATGATCTACATGACTTGCTGAGTCTTAAATTCTTTGTGTTACTAAAATGCAGTCAAGCTCCTAAATAATACACCTTTGCTGAAGTTTGTTGCAGCCTGGAAGAACGGGCATCATAACAGAAAGTAAATCTCTTGGGCAAATTACCTGTCCTACACGTTGCTGGATTTTAAATTAATACCAAATGCTTGAATCGGGATGCAGGCAGCATTGTGGTCAATGTGGCAAGCTGCTACTGCTGCATATGGCGTAGGGGATGCTTAAGGGAGCCCTGAAAATACTGGGATGCTTCTAGTAAATGAGGTTACACTTCCGTGGACATAGGCTATATCTTTCTACGTTTCTTCTTTTTTTTTATTAAAGAAAGAATGGTGTTAGATTAAAGAACAGTGAGTGAGTTGGAGTGAAAAGTGGATATGGAGGAAATGTTTTGGTGTACTTCGAAGGAATGAACACTGTCAAGTTGTAAAGTTTTAGAGAAATACTGATTTTAGGGTTTTATTCAGTTGCACTTGCAGCGCAAGAGCAGAAGAGCTGTTGAACAGCATTTTCAAGAAGAGAACTTGTTGCCACAAGGTGGATTTGAAGCCAAAATTTTAGCAGGTTTGCAGTGAAACCTTTTTTTAATAATGGAAAAGGGGAGATGTAAAGGTCACATCAGGGACAAGTGTTTCTTTAGCTGTCTGGTGCTGTTGAAGAGCTTCTCTAAGCTGTTTTATTCAGTATTTCTCCATCGTGATGTTCCTGCTGTCTCTAGTTTTGTGTTCTTATCCCCATCTATAGGCCATATTTCAGCAAAAGTGTAAATATATATTGAATTGTGTCTATTCAGCAATGCTTGTAAATGTGTATTTAGTGGAGCTAAGACTTGTTGAACGTGGTCAGACTTGCAGATGTGTCCTGTGACAGAAGGATGGAGCAACGGAGTTAGAGGCAGAGCATCATGGCAAGTGGAACAGTAGCCTAGCCTGGGATGGCAACCCCTATTTTCCTGTTACCAGACCAGGTACTTTGGTTGTGAAAGCCAGACTAGCTTACTGGGGTTACGACATCTTATTAAGCAATGTAGCTCCTGACAGAAACTAGTTCTTCGTGGGGTCTCTTCCATTCAGTGTCCAGGTAGTGCCTTGGGATGCCGAGCTCCTCCAGTGGGCGGGTTGGCTGTGGTGCTTCTCGCAGGAGCTGTGCGGGAGCTCAGTCTGCAGGAAACAACGCTGTTCCAAACTATTTATCAATTTGTTTTAGTGCTGCCAGAAAAGGGAGCAGGAGGGTGGAAATGGTTTTTCCCCAAAGCAAGCAGCAGCTCAGGACAGCCCTGCCTGCGGTGTTTCAGACTTCTTGGATGTTGGAGAGGGACATGGTCTCTCTTCCCATTCCCACTGGCCTCTGCTGACTCTCGCCAGCCAGCGAGCTGGGTGATGACAGTTGCCATGATAGTTTTTGTCATGTGGATGCATGTCTGTTAGGCACTGAACCGTAACACCCCACCGGTGGCAGCACAGATGTTTGGGGCTGGAGCTGAAAGCCCTGGGACCTTGCTTTGCCCTGCAATGTGAGCAGTCACCTCCGGCAGGGCAGAGTGGGTGCGTAATCCTGTTAAATCAAAACCATACCCCTGACCACTGCTGTGAAGTTGTGCGCAACTTCAGGGACTATGGAATTTCCTCTCTTTTCTTTTGTCAAATCTCTAGTCATATAGATTTGGATGTCTGGTGCCTGTTTATAGGGGATTGATGGCACTTCCACAACCAGATTGCATTTTGCACACTTAATGAGAGTGTGTGTGTGTGTGGGAAACCGTATGTGGGATTTTAATTTTAGCTTCATAGATTTTTCATAAAGTCTGTGACGTTTTCTGGAGGAATGCAGTTACTCTTTCCCCTAAGGCAGTGCTCTAATTTACCTTGTTTTGGTTACCTTTGTGGCAGGTAGAGTAATTCTTGCCCTCTGCTTTTACAGTTTATCTAATACACAGCCACTGCAGTTACTTGACTGCTGTGGTGGGAGTGCACAGAATTTAAATCAACAAATATTGAAGGCTTCATTCTTCCAGGTGCCTAGTGCTGAGTGCTAGAAACCTCCGTCTGTGGTTAGGGAGCTCATTTTTTGTTTTCTTCTGGCACTGACTTTAAACAACTGTTTCAGCAAATGGCCACAGCATGACCTTTTAAAGACACTGATTGTGAAAAGAGAAACAAGGACTGAAAGAATAAGGGCATGGCTGTTGGTTCCCTCTGTCCAAGACCTTGCTAATAGTTAAATGAGTGAAAAACTTAGCACTTTATCTTCTCCCAGAGTTGTTGCTACCCAAAACAAACCCTTGTGTGTCTTACCAGAGCTTTCAGTACACAGAAGGTGGTTTGGGTGCTCAGAGAGGGCAGCAGATGGAGATGATGGCTTTGAGTCATGCTTGGAAAGCCAGTCAGTTACTGCCTACTGGAGGTGGGGGTTCTGCCTCTGCCCCCTTGTGTGTGCTTCAGCAAGCACCGAGGAGCTTGTTTTGGAGCTCTTTTTGGAGGCTCTGAGCCAGCAGATTCCGCATGGGAGGCAGTCACAGACTGGGTAGCCTGAGTTTGGGGGGAATGGACTGCTTAGTGCACGTGTCTCGTCGGGAAAAACGGCCAGAGTTGAACCCCAGCGAGGAGATACCGCTTGTCATCAGGGTCTGGAGACACCTTCCAGTAAGATGCTTTGTGCCCAGTGTCTGTGGCTTTCAGTTGGAAATACAGAGCCAGGACTAGGACTGTCCCCCTTGTAATTTATGGGTAGGACTAGGCTGGAGCAAGTTGGGCACTGCAGCAGGTCCTGGAGACCCACCTGGGCAGAGCCCTCACCAACCGGGTTTGAATTCAGCACTGACCGTGCTTCAAGCTGGAGGTCAGATTGGGTGGTCTAAGCGTATTGACCGGTTCTAAGGAGGCTTTCAGTTTGGTGCTGGAAATGTTTGTCTTTAAATCTCAGATGAACACCAAACCCAGGAAGTTTAGGGAATAATACGGTTGTTTCAGGTACTAGAATGCTTTTAGAGTCTAGATCTGCAGTGCTGTTTGTGCAGAAATCTGTATCAGTGTCTTTTAGGTCAACCCAATGGTAAGGAGATGGACTGAATGAATGCATTGGAAAGGGGTAGAAAGGAGGGGGAGGCCCTCAAATAGTTGGGGAGAGATTTTTCTTCCCAATTGTCACTGACTGGAGAGGGAATGTGGTGCGTTTTGGGAAGAGCAGTTCTGGCGAGCTGTGCAGCGCTGCTTCTCCTCCCCGCAGATGTTTGCACTGAGCTGCCTGTGCTTGGGGGCATGCAGCAGAGCTTGGCTTCGAACAGTCAGCCCAGGTATATTGGACTTGACATCCTGGGATTCAGGATCTTGGATCTTCTTCATGCTTTAGCCTTGCATCAGGTTTTTGCCAGGTCGAGACATTCAGGGTGTTGTTTTCCTTGAGTGTTTGGGCTTCAAGAGCAGCATGAAATAAGATGCTGATACCCAGCGTGCTGGTCTGACTTGCAGCGTTGTCTGTTGATTTGACTCGGGCTCCTTCTGAATACTGTAGGTGAAAATTGCTGTGATTTGAGCTGGTTGTGAATCAGTCCTACCTGCTTTGACAGCCCACTCGAACAGAGCTTTTGCTGGTACTTCTTGTGATGCTTTTCATAACTGTCTGGCCTCTGGAAGGAAAACAATACAAGGAATCCCTAACAGCAGGTTGATTTAATCATTTTACTGATCGTGCCAGTGAATTGTTATCACTCGGGGTTGCCTGGGGAGCTGCTAGTTTGTCATGTTGGAAACCTTTCTGCAAGTGCATGGCATTCGTACTTGGATTTTTTTCAGCTCAGGTCTGGAATCTCTGATGGGACAGATTCATCGATGGGGGAAGAATGTTTGGAAAGGAGGAAAAACCCCAGTCTTTTTACATGGACACTCCTGGTTTATCTGTGCATGAGCTTTTAGTCAGTCATGCTGCATTTGAATCATGTAATTATTTTAGTCTAGGATTGCATTAACATGCTTCGCTCCTGTCTTTACTCTGGCTGTTGCCTCTGAAATGACACTGCTCCTGCGCTGCTTCATCCCAGCGCAAGAGCCAGTCTCCAGTGGACAGCATTGCCAGGAGAGCTGTGATGGCCAGGGGGTTATTCCTTGCAATGTTTCATGTAGTGGCAGAGCCCTGATGTAGACATTTGGCTGCTCAGCTGTGTCTGTGCCACAAGAGATCACCCATACAGCCCCACCAGCAGGCTTTTCTTGTCTCAGTCTGGCATTGTGAAGACCTTTGCCAGAGATCTGAATGGGAGATTGGACAGCATTTTGTTTGACATGCGAGGTGTTGACATATGGTCCAATAAATGTAGTTATTGGAAAAGCTAAAGATAATATTTACCTTGAAAAATCCATAGTTGGGGAATAAATGGCCACATCTGCAGCTGAGGCAAGTGAGAGTGAGTGCACTGCTTTCAACTGAGCCACCCACCCCAGTTTTCACCATCTGAGGATCCAGGCAAGCCAGTCAGGTAGGTAAGCAACCTAAATGGAGAGATATATGTGTAATATATCTTTATACATATAGCAAGCAGTGTTCTGGAGGAGAGATTTGTTCTTCGTTAGCCACTGTAAGTAGCTGTACCTTCTTTTTGGAGTGTTGATACTGCTTGTGACCCTTTTCTTCCTCCTCTCTTCCTCCTTACCCTCCCTTTTTCTCCAGGGTTTAATGCCATGGCTGCAGATGAAAGTGCTACAGAAAAGCAAGCGGGGGAACCAAAAATGGCAGTAGACGGTGAAACCAATGGTTCCTGTGAGCACAGTGAAGCTGGTAGCCACCCAAACCCAGCTAAAAACACTCAGGACAATACGAAAGTGAGCCAGCAGGACTCCAGTACTAAATTAAATAGGATAGCAGAAAATGGCATTTCTGAACGAGATGGCGAGACTGGGAAGCAAAACCATATGAAAGCTAATGACTTCACACAGACTTCTGTAACAGGGAGCAATGGATATATTCTAACCAAGCAGATGGCACAGGAGCAACCTCTAAGGACTACCAGCACCTTTGCTTCTCTCACCGGCCATGCTGCAAAAACCCTTCCAGGAGGAGCAAGCAAAGGGAGAACTGTGGGCTCCTTTTCTCAGATGCAAGCCACGATGCCAGCCAAGCTCGGGGAGGGCAGTAAGGACATGGATGCTAAAAAGGCCACCGCTGCTAACGCTGAAGTCAAGGTCCACAGAGCACGGAAGACAATGCCTAAACCCACCCCTAGCCTGGTAATGTATATGGGCTGCTGCGATTGCTCTTGGCTTGCTCTGTGTGTGTGAGAGGGATACCTTGCTGCATTGGGAACACCTGCAGTTCGGAGGTGTCCTGCTGAGTGGATTGATTATTTTTTTATTGCATATATTTTATTTCTGTTTTTTCCCTCTCTTCCTACAGAGAGACAGAGGTGTTAAAACAGTCACATGGCTACCATCAGCCCTCTTCCCCAGTGTGTTTCTAAATATGTAATTGATCAATTACCTTCTCCGACAGATTTATGTGAGACACTAAATGGCCTTTCTCTCTTGGCTGTATCGCTCATCAGCCATCAGCTGAAATCCAGAGCTGCTTGTGAAACAAATTATATTTCTTACAAGTTTGACCCAAAGGAAATTAAGCATAGCGTGTTAACTTGAGGCTTCTCCTAAGCTCGGAAGCTGTCAAGAAGCTGATATGTTAGGCAACTTGATTGCATTGCCATATCGTTACAGTGGTAAACCAGATGATGTTTTCTCTCTCTCTGTTGCCTGCAGTAATGCAACTTGTTCAGAAATCTTCACTCCAGAATGCTTAGGGGTGGATTTACCATCACTTAAACAGAGTTCTGCCTTTTTTTCTAGGAGGCAAAAGGAGATGGGAAGTCATCTGGTGCATTGATGTTGTAGCAGGGTGAACAGAAACGGGACTTTGTCACTGGCCAAGTTTGGTTCTTTTGGTTATTTTTGGGTTCTTTTGCCAAAGGTAGGGAATGGATACTGGAACAGGCAGATCTCCACTGTGAGCACTTGGTCTCCAGCCCTGTGACGCTTTATATTTAGCTGCAGTGAGCTAGATCCTCTCATTGTGCTAATGATGGAGAGAGGCTGGCCTTTAGGTATCCTGCACCTAGGAAAGGATTACAAGCCTTGCTTGGAAATGTGAGTCACACCCAGAAATAAATGGGAAGCTGCTGCAGCTTCGTAGGGGTTGGTGCAATGGATTGTCTTTAGCTCCCAGCATGTCATGGCCCAGCACATGCAAAGTGATCCTCAGGTGTCACCCACGTGTTGCAGCTCAGCAATAATACAAGGTGAAGGTCTCAAAGCTGTGAATCGCTGTGGTTTGGAGTAGGGGAAGGCAGGAGAAAAAAAAAGATGGGTGGCTCCTAGCCAGCCACAGATGGGGAAAGGTGCCCTTGGCTGTGGCACCACCTGTGCCTCCGGAAGCAGGTGGGAGTCCAAAGAGCACATCAAGATTATAAACCTCGTGGGCACCCAGCCTCAGCAGGAGGGCAGAAACCACGCCTGCTATGATTTCTCAACCATTCTCCTAAACCGCTGATTTTCCCCTCTCTCTTCCCCTGATTGCATTTAGGTTCTCTCGCTCCTGCACCCCTGCTGTGTTTTCTGGCTAGCAGGCAGGGAAGCCCAGATGCAGTACATGCAGCCTGATGAAAAGCTCGCAGAAGGCTGTCTCCTACCCAAACAAGGCTTTGCGACCAAAACTGCCTCTCAGCTTTCCTCCAGCAGCCTGTTGTGCGCTTAAATTAGGCCGGGCAAACCCCCAGACCCTTGTGGAATTTGACAGGGAGGGATCCCTTGGGGCTGAGCAATTGAAAGAGGCAATTCCCTTCTAAAAGATGAGTGCGAGGTTAGGAGGGAGTGTTTTCTTCATTCATATTTGATGATACATCAAAAGAATATTTTTGTGCAGCCCCTTGGGCTTCAAGGTTTGTCTCTAGAAAGCTGTGTGCTGCGTCTACGAAGGCTTGCAGTGCGCGGGTGCTGGAGTGGCTGTGACCATGCTGTTGATCATTACTTGCTCACACAGTAACAGTGGCTTCAAAAACTGAAACATGCAGTTGTTGGGTGCACAGCTTGTCCTCAGCACCTCTGCCCATTGCCCTGGGGCTTAAAATAGGGAGAGAAACAAAATTCGCAGGGAGGGTGGTAAGAAGAGGCTGTTCCCATGTGCTCTGCTCAAGCCTTAGCATCTGAATGTGAAACCAAGATTTGATCTCGTGTCTGCAAGACAATGAAACAGCTGTTTTGTTCAGCCTTCCTGATAATTGCTGCCTAATTTTTCCCCATTGTCTTTCGAATTTACATGCTATTTTCTTTTGGTAGCAGAGTCCTTGCTAGTTGTCATTTTTCTGTCCTGATGATTTCTCTGTTGAGCTGCTTGTAAGAGGCTCGGCAGCACGGCACTGCAGTCACTTTTCACGCACCACCCTCCACGTTCATACTTTTTCCCCTTCAAAAACACCACCATAGCAGGTGCTGTATTCCAGGAAATAAATTGTGGAAATCACCCAGAATTGACGTTACAGTACACAGTAATTTTCTTCGCTAATATTTTTTAAAGCATTGTTGTTTTCTTGGTAGACTGTTCTTGCTGACCTGTGCTGCCTGGAGGAGGGGAGGAAGGTATTTTGTTGTCTGCAGGGTGTAAACATTTGTTCCCACTGGCTCCTGCAGAAACCCACTGGGGCCAAGAAGTTATTTTCTGTAATCCAATAGCTGTCAGGGGACCTTGGTAGCCTTTTCCTGCGCATGTGGATTGGTCTTTGAAAGGAAGAAAATAATTTTCTCACAAATTTAACCAGCTTTTTCTCTGTTTAGGAGTTGCTTCCTGAATTGGGATCGAAGCTGAATCTGAAACAGGTGACAGTTTTAATTGATATTGTTGCATGTTAAGGTGGTTTTTGAACAGAGACCTCAGAAGAGTTTTTGGCAGCATCATTTCTGCTCCCCTTCTGAATAGCGCAGTTGCACAAGTTTTGCACCTTTTGGAATAATCTTTCTTTACTTCCTCATTCATTTACAATCCCATTAAGAACTCAAAGGTTTCCAGGGCCAGGCAACAGACTGAAGGGCAAGTGTATGCGTGTGTGTGTGTGTGTCCTGTGCTTGGAGAAGGCCCCTCCTGCTTAGAAACTCCAGTTTCTGAGCTTAATACCACTAAGACGTGTCTGGAAGGGATAAAGGATGGTAAAGGTAGTGAAAGCATGCTTAGTTCTCTCTTGAGGTAGGAAGAGCAGGTGGCTGAATTGGGAATTCCAAGTTACGTATCCATTCATTATGTGGTGACCACGAGGCTGTAGTTTGAGGTGTGTGTCCCTGGGGGTATTTTTTTATGCTGTGCAGAGGATGGGGTCAGGGGAACTGAACTGTCAGAAGAAATAGTGCAGAAATCCATGACATTAATCTCTCAGCCTGATTCACAGTGTGAGTCCAAAATGTAGAGTACCAGTTTAACTAGCGGAGACAAAGCCTGGGAAGGAAGGAAAGAGGAGCTTGGAGCAGGAGACACTTTGCTTGTGTTGGTGTTTCTACCAGTATGCATCAAACTATACCTTTAAGCAGCGTTGCCACTAAATATCTGACCCCAGGACTGGTAAACTGCTTTCTTTCTGTGTGCACACAGGTGTTGCTGTTGCTGTATTGTTTTCCATGTCAATGTCCAGCAGTACTGCAGCAGTGTGCTGACAAGGTCTGTGGGATGCTCTGCAGGAGCTCCTGGCCTAAGAACATCTCATGTTCATCTCTGGGGGCCAGGCAGGCGGCAGTTGGTGGTTCGCAAGCATCTGGGATTGCTCAGCAGGCTAAGACCTTCTAATATGCAGAAAACTCAAATGGTGATGGAGATACTGTCTCCTTGGGGGGAAAAAAATAAAAAGAGAGTACAGAGCAGAGTGAGATAGAGTCTGCATCTGATTGCAATGCTGCGGTCAGCTTGTCTGGACCTGGAAGGTGCACCCATCAAGGAACCCTCTCCAGATGGGTACCCAGGTGTGCGCAGGCAGACTGACAGTGCAAAGTCCATGTTTGTGAGCTTGGCCACAGCTTAATATCCCCTGTGGGAAATCTTCAGGCATGATGAGGCTATAGGCTACCCCTGGACTTCTTATGTAGAGGGTTTACTGCAGAGGAAGGTAGAAAATGAACGCTATTGCGCAGTACTTTTAATTGTATATTTAACTGGTTGTGCTTGTGCTGCTGACACGGCCACACTGGCTGGGTGGCTGCTCCAGCTGCTGACCACAGCCCTCAGAAATAACTGTCCCAGTCCCAGGTCACCAGCAGACCTGTTTCTGTCAGGAGGCTTGCTGTGGAAACTGGTTTGTGTTACCCGGTTTCATTTTGACTGGTGTGTGACACTCCCTTCCTCTGGAGCTGCTCCATCTAGGAGGGCACAGGGATGAGGAGTGGGGTGTCCTCCCCCTGACCCAGCAGAGCACACACCTCTGAACGATGCAAGTTCGGAAATCCATTAAATGCATGTTTGTAGCTTGGTTTAGGAACGTCTACACTTAAGCAAGTCTGCCTGGCAGCCTAAACTGCTACGATTTTATGCAGATATGACCGCACACAAATTGTAACCAAGTCGCACCAGAATCCCGCTTCTAATGGGCTTGTTAATCTGCAGATAAAAGGGCGTTAATAGGTGGATCAGCCTGGCAGCTTGTTTGGTCTAGATGAAGACCAAAGCCATGCAGGTTTTTTTTATTGCTCCAGGGTAAGGCTTAGGCAGTGGCTGGAATCCCCAGGCAGCTGCGCTGAAATTTGGTGGTGAAAAGTGTAATTCTGCAGCAGTGGAGGAAAGGGAGAGTAACACCACTACAGCTCCTACAGGCGCTGTCATCTGCTTGTGATAAATTTTTTATAGCAGGCTGATATTTCTTGCTTAAATATCATTCACCAGTTGTTAGAGGCAGATACCCCTGGGAGCTGCTGCTTTGTGGTGTTCAAAGGCAGCGCCTTGGTACAAATCTCGTTACCCCTCTGCGTGATGGATGGAGAGAAGCGGGTTGCTCCGTGACAGCTGCTGTGTTGCCCGGTGGCGGTGGCAGTTAGTTTAGTCCTCCTGGCTAGTTGGCTTTGGTTTCAAGCTCGTACTGTGCTGGAGATGAAAGTCCTTAAAAGAAGAGAAATAAGGCAGCTCGTATGTCTAAGCTGGAGATGGTTTCAGGTGTCGAGAGCGAACAGCACTCCTGCGGCACTCGTCAAAGCTGCTCTGCTCCAAAGCAGGACCTGCGGGACTTTTGCCGGTGTCGTTGCATCCTTGCAGCAGCACACGGATGGAGTTCTGGTCTGGCTTCTCTTCGGTTGTTCCTAGCTTGCTTGATTTGGTAATAGAAAGACCTCTTAATTGCTGGGCTGTGGTAAGAATGCAGCGTGCAGTCTATCAAATTAGCGTGGGGTTTAATTAGTAAGGTTTGTTTATTCTGTATTTTTGCTTTGGGGAAGGCTAAAAAAAAAAGGGATATTCTGTCTTTTGCCATTTTTAGTAACTTCTCCCTGCTGCGGTAGGGGACTTAAGTGCCAATAATAGAAACATGGTCGATCCTATTAAAATGTAGAGAGCACTTGAGTTTAATATTTATAAACATGTAAAATTCTCTGTTCATGTCCCAGCCTAAGCAGTTTGCTTGATTATTTTTCTCCCAGTGGTGTCGGACATAGTTGTGGTCCCATTTTTGCTGTTTCCAGACACAAGCATCTCTAGAAATGCTGGCCTGAGCCTTGGAATAGCTGTCTTCAGCTACTTGGCTATTCCTTGCAATGCCCAACATGAAATAGTGACGTTACAGCCTTTTCCATGGAATGAGCTGATACCACGTGAGAAGCTGCAAGAAATGAGGATGTAGTGACACAGTTACTTTCTTTCTCTATTGTTTTTGGTCCTTTCTTGGCCTTCAGTGGCCCACACGTGTGGTGGTTAGGACAACATGTGAACACAGGGAGCTCAGACTGAAGTTGCCTTTGCATGGGATTCTCCTCACTGTGCTTCTTTAAAACTGGAGATGAAAACTGTGCTTGACTGTTAAATATAATTGAGGGGAAAAGAAAAAGACCATGGCTGCTTTGGACAAGGATAACACACAGCAGTGGCGTTTACAAGGGTCAGGAATAGTGCTTCTTGCTTCTAATTTTGCTGTTTGCAGTGGAGCCCATGTAGGTGTTAGATGAAAGCACCTCTGCTCTCTTGAATGTTTGTTGGTTTAAGGGAAGGAAGATGATCTTCATCCAATTTCTGGGTGTAGGAGTCTGCTTAGTTAAAAATGTGGGCAACTCAAAGTGTGCGTGGCCTCGTTAGTATTCTTGGCAGATCAGTCCGTGCCCAACAGATCACTGACAGCCGTGCGTCGCTTTCCCGGCGTGGTCGCTTCTGGTGCAGGCTCCGGCATTGCTGGTCTGCATTTTCCACCTTTAGCACAGGACTCTGGATCTTCAGAAAATGAAGCAGGGGCGTGTTAGCATTTGTCACAGCAAATTGGATGTGTAGATGTTGACTAGCAATCAGCTCCACTGGGTTCTTTGAAGTGCCTGCTGTTGGCAGCCCCCTTTGTGCTTTGCCAGCACGAGTGTCCTCTGCTGTTAAAAGGTAAGAGAGGCTGTAAGCCAAGGAGCAAGAGTTTGCTTGGGATGGATCCTGAGCTGCAAGCAGTTTTATAGGTACCTGCTTGATGCTGTGCTTGTGCTAGGAACCGGGAAGGCAGGAGGAACCCATCCATCATGAAACTGGAAGAAGGAGTGTTCACTGCTATCAGCTGTGCCAGTGACTGTGTAGCCCACAGAGGTGGCTTGGAGATGGGTCCTACCAACCTGGGGCAGGGGCATGGGGTGGCAGGGCTGGAGGTGGCTGCTCTGCCTGCCCTGCCTCTTCTGCAGGAGAAACCTTGACCTGAGGTTTTCCTTGGACAGCCTTTTCCCTAGCAGGGAACTTGGTGGAGCTAAATGGATGTGCAGTCTTTTGAGAAGTCATCTGATGGTGCTGGGGGCTTGCAGGTGGATTTGTGAGCTTTGCGTTTAAGTGGATTGCTGTAATCTGGGAGCAGCATTTACATTTGGAGCAGATAGAGCAGAGCATAAAGGCTCAGTGTTGGAGACCAGGATGGGCTGTACCTACAGGCTGGAGTTAAGGAAGTGGCAGAATTCAGAGACATTAGAAATGTGAAAAGAATACAAAGTTTCATCCACTGAACACTCTTACTTGCTGGAAGAGTAAAATTTAATCAGAACAGTAAAGTTCTGGTTAAAAAAAAAAACAGAACAGTAAAAACTTCTATCTAGCTAAGAATGATGAAAGATGGTGAGAAGACTCAGTGTAAGTGCTTTCAAATCTTTGCTGATCCTTTTTATTATAATCCTTAGATTAATATTTATATATATATATATTTATACACAAACACACGTGTGTGTGTGTGAGATACATATGTTTTACTGCTGGCCTGCTCAGCTTCCCATCCCATCAGGCTTCCTGAGAGATCTGGTCACCTCTCTGTGGGAATTCGTGTTCTTTAACATTACTGCATATGCCTCCGAGTAATAATCCAGATCTCACAAGGCTTAATTTGGTTTAAAAAACTAGTTTACTGGAATTGCCATGAAAAAGTCACATTTAACAGTTGTCTAGCAGCCCTATTGAAGATTTTAAATTTATTTCCATACTGTAATTACAGGGGGAGAGAAAAACCCCAAGCTAATAACATACTAGTTTTTCATTTAAAATTTGATTACGTTCTTCCAAACCATCTGGCATGGTCTGAATGTGAATTCTTGATGTTTTGGAGTAGCAGCACATTTTATCAGAGACCAGTTGCAAGAACCTGCACTTAAAGAACAAAAAATGCAGCCCTTGCTTATACTTGTTGCAGGCAGCTCTGTGTCAGATCTGCCTCTCCCAAGCTCATTTTTCTAATTTTAAGTTAAAAATGGAAAGCAGTGGATGTTCCAGGGGACTTGGGAATTCTCAGAATAATCTTGTAGCCAAGAGTTACCGTTAACCTTTAGATCTGTAAACTAGGGAATTTTAAGAAGTATAAATAGTATTGTTGAGACTATCATTGGTATACTGTGCCCAGCACTCCTGACGTACATTTTGAAGGGGTAGAACAAGTGGGAGCAGTCTCAGAAGTGATTCAGTGTCCAGAAAATGATCCTATGGACACTTAATTTGCTCATTCTATTAAACTTACTGAAGAGAAAGTTGGGTGGTTTTTTTTTAAAAAGGAAGTTGGCCATAGTCTATAAGTATCTGCTTGGGGTGAGAGTTTCTGATGATACAGGGCTTTTTAATTTAGTTGAAAAAGCATAATGCATTTAATTATTTGACAGCGAGAGCAATTAAGCATTGGAACAACATATCAAAGGATATGGTAGATTTATTGTCTTTGAAATTGTTAATCCAAGACTAGATGCCTTTTAAGAGAAGATGTGGCAATTCAGCCATAAGTTATGGGCTTGATGCAGGACTCATTGGCAGTTTGATGGCCTTTTTATGCAGGTCATTTTTGATTATCATTATGGCTTTTCTGTCTGTGACCGAGTCCTTGCTTTCTGCCAGCAGTGTGCACGTGGCAGAGCCGTAATTATGAGAATCAGTCGCTTCCCCATTTGTTCACAAGGTCACATCACTTGAAAGCAGTGTCTGAGAGCGCCTATCTGAACCTGGACTTTAAAGAGTGTTTTTATTTCTTGCTTCTTTTTATTCCTATCTTTTGTTTGCTTGGGTTCCTCTCTTCTGTTTTGGTATTTCAGCTGTTGCTTCAGAAGTCCCATAGGAAGTATTTTCCTGCAAATGGAGCAGCACTAAAACATTGCCACTGCAGACCTCATGGTCTGCTAACTGTGCTTTTGGTTTTGTGGAGCATCTTTGCCAAACCTGCCTCCTACCTGACAGCTGAGTGGACAGATGTATGGAGAGGCGTGGATGCAGCTAGGTCATCTGTTAAATACATAAGAGGGGCAAATCCAGTGTAAAATGTCAAGTCAGAGTGGCAGCATTTGCCCCGTGCTCTGTTAATACGGTGGTTGCTGCCAAAGGTGCAGCGCTGGGATGTGGAGCTGTAGGAACCCTGCTTTCCTGACCAAAGATGCTGGATGAAACTTTGCCTTAAGTGCAAGCTCAAGTCAGAGGAGGTGCAAACTGCCTTGGGACCTGGGAGCCTGGCCCCAGCGACAGGCAGGGCAGTGGCAACTACAGAATTCTCGTGGTTTTCAGTAGGAGCTTGTAGCTTGCTCTGTTTGGTGTTGCAAAAGCTGGGTCAGGAGTGCCTGCTTTAAAGTAAGCTTGGGCAGGTCTGTGCTGCGCCAGTGGCATGAACCTGCAACATCAAACAAATGCCAACTTTGCCCATGTTTTGTTGTATGCCAGGCTAGAGGTGGGAGCCTTTGCTAAGATCTGATGGTGCCAAATGCTGTCCAAAAGGAAGGATGCCTTCCCGTTGCTGCCTGCTTTTCCAAAACATCTCTGCGAGACTGTTCTTGTGCATGCTTGATGTGACAGCCATGCCTGGGGAGTGTTTCAGGGAATAGATGTTATTTGTTGCATTTGTCCGTCTTCTCCAAAGCCAACCAAATGCCTGTGTAAATAGTGTCTGATCCTTTCCGTGACTGCAGTTGCTCTGGGTCTGCCACTCTGCCTCTGTGAGGTAGCCTCTCACCCTCAAAGGCAGCAGCCTTCACCCAGTGAGCGGGCAGCAGGCTGGGAGTGTTTTGCAGTCTTTAGGCAAAGTACCATTATGTGCCAGAGCAGGGGCTGTGCGCATTTGTTCCGGATGCATGGTCCTGTCTTCAAAAGATTATGCTTGAGAGAAAGGAATTAAGTTTATTTTCTGATTATTATTTTTTTCTTTAACTGCGGAGGTGCAATTTACCTGTGTTTTGTTTTCCAGCATGCAAGTAAAGACCCCAAAGATGGGAGAGACAGCAGAGATCAAAAAGAATCCAAGGAGGAAGGCAACAAAAACATCCTGGAGTTTGGGAAGCCGTTGCCGTTGCCCTCTCTCCCGGGCCTTCACCAGTCACTACCTCAGAACCAGAGCTATGTGGCCACCACGAAGTCGCAGACAGGTAAAAAGGAGAGAGTTAAAGTCCTCGGCAGCACCCACCTCCCAAAGCTGCGTGTGTGTGTGGCTGAGTGGGAGGTGAGGGAGGTTAAGTGGGAGGTGAGGGAGGTTAGGTGGGAGATGAAGCAGGTTAACCTCGTTAACTGAAGCCTCCGTTAGTACCTTTTTCCCACTGAATGTCCTTCGGGGTTTCCTTTCTGCTGGCATCGGTAGGGCTGCTGCCACAGACCTCGCTTGGCAGAGGCCGTTTCATCTGGCTGCTTCTCTGCAAGTGGCTGTTGCGCTGCAAGCGCGATGCTGGTGTCCCCTGGGCTCCCTTCTGCTCACCTCTGGGTGTTGTACAGGGCGTCTTCTGGCGGTCCCCTGTTAAAGCAGCCTCCCAAGTGAGGTCCACCAGTTTTCTGCTCCACAGGGAAGGACTGCATGGCACGTGCTCCCTTGTTTCGTGGGGTGCAGGTCCCTCCCAGGTGGCGTGGGCAGGTAGACGTGCTGCTCTGTCAGGCACCACCACACACCAAGGATCTCTCTTCTGCTAAAGGTTTTTGTTAGAGGAGACACTTCCATCCCGTCTTCCTCGGTGATACTCTGAAGATGTTTCTGTCAGGTCTGAAGGGCTTTGTATATCACCGCGACAACTGCTTACTGTGAACTACAGCCTTATAAATAAAATTAATTGGGTTAACAGCGTTCTTTTGAGAGGTCTCTTCGTACATTTTTGGTGAAATTTCATCATAGTGGGAGATGAGGAAATGCTTTCAAGGAACAGGCTGTGCAACTGCAAATGATAATACTGGTACTGAGGCTGGCTGTTCCCTGCTGTATGCTATTCTTAAAAGAGTCCCATACTAAGAGTCCTTCTGATGTGTGTTCACCAAAGACAGCATCAGGCAGTGAAGTGTGATGACTGATTTGATTAGAAGGCCAGAAGGGAGACTTAACAAATTAAGACCCAATCAAAGTAGTGAAAGGAATCAAACAAACTTTCATAGTAGGTGTGAAATGAGGTTAAATGGCAAACGGCTTTTTATTTCAGGTACCTTTTCCCTGTGTGTTCTTCAGTTATTGTACAATTGCTTTCCTTGTAAGTCGGTATTATTAGCCTTGCAGTATCTATTTGAGCAAGTTGGATTCTATTCAGCCTCCTACAGCGGAGCAGTACTGCCAAACACAGGCTAATTTAAGGATTTGATATTATGTATGGTGATGGAGGGACCAGAAGGAGCGTGGCGAGGGTACTCAGAATTTGGGTGGGTTTGCAGCCCTGGCAGAAAGCTCTTTGTCTGTTTGCACATATGCCTGTGTCATCTTTTGGTTGACTTGTAAATAAACTAGTTGGAGGGGAAAGCCTTTTTCTCAGATCGTGCCCTCAAATGTGATCTACCCCCATCTCTCCGCCTCTACTCTCTGTCCTTTACTCTTTTGATTCCTGAGCAAACTTTGGGGTTTTTTTGCTTCTCTTTTCCAGCTGCTGCAGTATCTCGGAAGAAAAAACGGAGAATGGGAACCTATAGCCTGGTTCCCAAGAAAAAGACCAAAGTGTTAAAACAGAGAACAATGATTGAGATGTTTAAGAGCATAACTCATTCCTCTGCGGGTGCCAAGGTAAGGGGAGCACTGAACCCGCTGGACGTGTTTGTCGTCACCATATGTGTCTCTTGTCCTGGCACACCAACCCCCTGTAAAGGCAGGAGTGTGCTGGCTTACTGTGGTTGCCATCTTCCATTCTGAGTCTGCATCTTCTCTCTGGTGACAGCATCCTGCCTGTAGCAGCCTTACTGCCTTGAACATGGTTTTTTGAGAGGGGTTGGTTAGATACCAGCTCTTAAACAAACGTTTTCCAGTGGATGTTCCCCTTCTGTCTAATGAGTCCTGTGGAACTGTGGAGAGATTGCAGGCATGCCCCACGTGGTAACTTTTTTGTTTCAGTGTCCTCAAGGTAACGCTGTATAGTGTTGCTGCTTGAGGTTGTGCAGCAAAACAACTGGTTACTTACAAAGGTTTAAACAGGGACTCACTCCTTTTCGATTTCAATTTTGAAAAAATTTTGAAAAAAAAAAAATACTGAAAATAAATTTGATTTAAAAAAAATCAAAAAGATCAAATTCTGCTCTTGTTGCAACCCATGCCCTGAAGTTTTGGTCTTCAAATTCAAGGAGGACAGTGCTAGGCTTTCATGGAGTGGTGTGAAAATCCTCTATGATTTAACTTCCCTTTCCATTCCCTCGGAGACCTTCAGACATGCCCTTCCATGTTTGAATTGGACTGCAGGGTTCTGTCTGAAGGCTCCTGCCCAGCAGCCTTCCCTTAATGCCTCGTACAGCCACGTGAGTCTGGAATGACTCCTCGTGGCTCCTTGGTCCCCAGACTGACAGGGGTAGGTGACACATGGCAGGCTCTCAGGCTGGCTTTGCTGACAGCACTGATGAGCTCCAGAGGGAAATTCAGCCAGCTTCCCCTGGCAGCTTTAGGGCTCCTAGCACGGAGGTGGTCTGGGGTGCGTTCAGCTGCTCTGTCCTGTGAATTGATGTTGTCTCTGTGGCTTGTGTGCTTGGATGACTTTCAGAGCGAAAAGGACCTGGGTGATGCCAGCCCTCATGTGAACGGGGAAAGCATAGATGTAGACTCTGAAGAGGAAGACTCTGATGAGTTGGAAGAGGAGGATGATCATGGAGCAGAACAGGCAGCTATGTTTCCTGCAGATGATAACAGGACCTCTAAAGACAGCGCATCCGATGCAGACAATGCCAGAAAGGTACTCGCATGTCCTGTGCAAGACTTGGAGCGAGATGGGGCACTGCTTGTACACGTGGGGTAGGACTGGCATGAGTTGAGGCAATTTCTGGGTTTTCTAAGCCTGCAGGATGGCACAGAGTGCAGCAGTGGTAGTGAGACTTTTCAATGGTCACTTCCTGCTCCCCACTGCACCTGTGAGAGTTTCCCCACCAACCCCCCAGTTTCAGCCTTGCTACGTAGGTAGGTCTGTGGTCCACTACACATGCAAAACCCCCACCATGTTTCGTTATGGGATTCACTGAACCAGTAAGAGACATCTTCCTGATCTTGCTTGTAACAGGCCGGTAAAGCACTAAAATGAGTTTAATTTTTTTTTTTTTTTCCCCCAAATCATGCTACATGCTGTAGACATGAGGCTGGTTTTGGATAATGAAGGAAGTTAAGATACGGTTGGAAAACTTGCTTCTGGAGTCAAAAGATCTTTTCCCTTTACAATCCCCCATGAATATACCATGACGTGCATTAGCAGCCTTGGAGTTGTTGCCCTGGAGAGGAAATTCTGTTGGTGCATGTGCAGGCTGGGGCTGGGTGCTGGGCGCAGCAGGGTGATGGGGTGATGCTCCACTTTGAGACACCTGGCTTGACTGACTTTTTCTGTTCTTGGGCAAATGGCGGCTGCAGATTGATGATGGTGAGTCTGAGGAGGAGCAAGAGTCTGGAGAGTCTGGGGAGGAGGAGGAAGATGGAGATGAATCTGACTTGGTAAGCCTGGCTGCTAGATGTCTTCCAGCCTTTGTCCTGTTGATAATAACTTCCCTTTTGCACTGCTGCCAGAAGGAGAGAGCCAGAGAGCACAGGGGTGTAGTTTCATGCCTCTTCTACAAAACTTACTCTCGGAAACCACCTACACACAGAGTATTGTTTTCTACAAGGTGCTGAGCCCTGATCTGCGTTACAGTTAATTGCTTTCTGATGCTAATTAATGGGCCGATGTTGTTCTCAACAAGACGTTGTCTGCTTTAAATCATTGGAATGTTAGTAGAAATATTTAAGGATGCTTAAATTCTTCAGATACAGACTTGGCAAGTGGTGGGAGCCAGCAACGTGTTCTTACAGCCTGAAGCTCTGCGTGGCTTTTTGGAGCTCAGGTGGAGTTGTTCACAAATCCATTGGCCCAGCCCACAGCCTAAATTCACGTTGATCTGATGTGCCACCTCGCAGCACCAGATGAGCAGCTCTTATCTGGGAGACATACAAATAGCAGACAGACAGATACAACAACACTCCTCTAGGAGGTTGTTGTATAGTGCTAGGGCAAGACTTTCACCAGCTGCTGGTGATTTTTACTTTTTGTTTTTAGATGGCTGGTGAAGAGAACCCAATTATTTTTTTTTAATTTAAATTGTTGTTCATCGATTGTCCCCTGCCCTCCCCTTTACTTAAAAATTTTGCTCCCTTTCCACAGCATCTCAAATTGAGGAGCCAGCATTTAAGGCACCCCAGCTCTTCAGTCACCTTGAGAAAATTCTTGGCTTTATTTTTTTTATGTTTTGGGCTGAAGGTAAAAATGACTGTACCAAGTGAATCACTGAAGCACTTTAGGGTCTTGTTCCTTGTGCTCTGACACTACAGGAGCCAGAGAGGACCAGGCAGCAGGGGCTGTGTAGCCTGCCCCTTTCTTTGGGTAGCTGACACCAATCTGTAGCGTTAGCTCAAACCAAAGGTTGAACTTGCAAGTCCAAACTCCCAAGTCATACCTCCACATCCTAGACGGTGGTTTTTGCTTGCTCATATCTGGTGAGTCAGTCAGTTCCCCAGACAGGGACTGGCTCAAAAGCAAACCTCTCCCCCACAAGCAGTGTCATGCAATTGATGTAAGCCACGTGGCAGGGCGCAACTGAGCCCACACTTTGGGACAGTTATCAGGGACAGCATAGACACACCGGACAGCTGCCCTGGAGAGTCAGGGCTCAGCACTGCCTTTGCCTGGCTTCCCTCACTGATAACAGGGCATGGTGCAGCACCGGCTTCCTATGAAGGTAGGGTGTGATCCAGGGACTGCTAGTGGTAGCAGGAGGTTTGTTGTAGGCTTTGGTGGGAGACAGATAAGCATCAGGAGCTGACAGTTCCAGTTTGAACATGAATTTTATGATTGATGCGTTGAAGACTGCCTTACAGGGTTGGGGTGCCTGATTCCGTGTCCCACGTTGACTTTAAAAACCCACCACAGGCAACTGTATTTTCTTAAACCCAAACCCTGTTTAGATTCATATATGTCTGAATATTTGCTGCATGATTAGTCTGTGCTACCGTGTGCTGTGCTCGGGGAGGGGGCTGGTGCTACCCTAAAGTTCAATTCCCCAGACTTCATCCCAACCCTGTAAGGTGGCTCTTCAGGTGCAAGGTGGGGTTGTGTTGGCATTTTCTAGCATGACTGTGGAGCAATGTGAATATTTTAGTTTGAAAAACCCACAGTTTTTCTGGGGAGAAGCTAAAAGTGTGCATGTGCCTGCATACTTGCCTTGCTGCGTGGAGGTGCTCGGCTACTACTGTGATGAGTGTGGTGTAAGAGCCTACGTGGAAGAGAAAGTGAAGCATGCACTATTGAAATGACAGGAAATACACCCACACATGTGCTTGTGTTTCCTTTTCGTCGTTCTAAAGACATCTTAGCACCACTTGGTTTTAAACCCCCAGTCCTTAAGGCCTTTTCGCACAACTCAAGCTGCGAGAAGGCTCTTTCGCATGGGCGCAAAGGACTGCTGGGACGCTGATGCCAACATGCCTTACATGCACGTGGCCTCTCTGGTTATTCAGAGCTCAGAGTCCAGCGTCAAGAAGAAGCTCCTGAAGAGGAAAGGAAAGACGGACAGTCCATGGCTGAAACCCACCCGCAAGAGGAGACGGAGGAATAAAAAGAAACAAGCCAGTGTGCTAGGTAACTAACTAATTGTGGTTTGTTCCTTAACTACACAGAAATTAGCCTTCCAGGTGGAGGGCTACGGACCTGAGGCAGTGGCTGTTGGCAGGGCTCACTCTTCCTTTACAAGGGTGTATGATAAACCAGGGTGTGAACTGGCATCTCACTTGCCAGTAGCTGCTGGTGGGCACACTTGAACAGCAGAACACATGTGAGGTGGCATGCTGGAGGAATATTTTTTCGTTCATGAGCTCCCTTTATTTTAGAGTATCCAAACAAGACCTCACGGACTTGTGTCCGCGTGGACTCATGTCCCATGAGCTCGGGGAGTGTGGTTAGATGCAGAAGGGAAAGGAAGAACCACCCCGGAGTGATACTCAGTTGCGTTTGTGTGGATGTTTGTCCAGCTGAATGCAATGTGCAGGTTGTCTCTGCTTATTCTGAAAGCGCTGCAAGGTTTGTAATGAGCTACCTGTGGCCCAGCTCATGGTGTGGACGTTGTTCAGGGGGTCACCCTTGTTTGACCTAAGTTACCCAGCACTCAAAAGAAAGTTTCAGTGGCCTTTGTCTTCTGAAAGCTGTGGGGAGACCCAGCAGTGCAGGCTGGGTGTGATACTTCTTCAGGAAAGATAACAACATGGGGAAAAAGAAGTGGATGGTCTCAGAAGTGAAGCTCTGTCTTCAGCTTTGTTATTGAGGTTTCATGCACCCATTGCCATCAAAGGGTTTATTCTTCTGTGCTTGCTAATTCTTTGCAAACAGGCCTTTTTCTTTTATCAGCAGATTTGTGGCTACTTCTGAGCTAAATGACCATGTTTCAGCCACTCTGTGCCTGGGGTTTGTCAGCTGTCTGACTTGCTCCTCTTCCTCCCACTGCAGCCCTTTTCTCAAGACGAAGCGGGGGCCATTGAACCCTTTCACAGCAAATAGCTAATTCTTCATTTCAGATGCAAACTGGTTTTCTGCCCTTTCAGTAAAGGTGGCGGCCAGTCTTCCAGGCTAACAAAAGTCTCTTGGCCAAGCTGGAGTGGGAGAAGCAAACCAGGAGAGGAAGCGAAACAGGGGTGCGCAGAGAGATTTGACAATTCCCGTGAAGGCTCCGAGGGATCCCCGTGCAGTCTCTTCCCAGCCAGGGATCCCCGTGCAATCTCTTCCCAGCAGCAGCTTTGTCCACTTAAGAGCCAGAACTTGGCTTTTATGTTTTTCCCCTTTCCATTAAGCGGAATGTCGCCTGTCTCGCCCTCCGTGGGATGCAGGTGATGAGCTGGCTGGCTCTGCCTGGCCGGGGTGCCCCTGGAGCCCTTGGCAGTGGCTGGGGCAGGAGGATGAGCCAAGCCCTGTTGCAGCCCTGCCTCGTGCCATCTCGGCTGCTGCTGGTGCCTACAACAGCAGGCAGATGTGCCTTTCAGAGGCAGAACTTGTCTCATTTATTCTTTTTTTTTTTTCTTTTTTTTTTTTCCCATGTGTTACCTAGTGGAAAATCTTTGTGATCAGACAGGGGAGGAAATCGGAGATCGATCGTGCCATGTATGCCCAGATGTTGCATTTCCATAATTCAGTGCGCGGTGTGCTCGTGGCTTCTCTGAGGAGCCTGCATACAGCCTGCTGGCTTAGATATGGCCCCGACACCCGCACGTGCCTGCAGGCGCGTTTATTTCTTGTTTTAGTCTTTTCTTTTTTTCGTCGCTGTGTAAATAGGTGTGTGTTTCCATCTAGGTGCCGAAGCCTATAAACCATCTCTGGGAGGCAGAGAGGGCCCCGGCCAGGAGAACAGCATGGAGTACATGGAGGTGTCCCTGGATTCCCTGGATCTCCGGGTGAAAGGAATCCTCTCCTCGCCGGCGGGAGGTGAGAGGGGCCGGGATGGAGCCGGGATGGGGCCGGGCCTTTGTTCCACGGGGCGCAGCTGGGCGGCGCGGGGGCCAGGCTGCCCCCTGGCGGCGGGGACCGGCACTGCCGTTGCGCACCCGCCGGCCCCTCTGCGCCGGGCTGCGGCGGCGATGGGGGACCCCAACTCGGGGATGGGGCATCCCAGCCCGCGGAGGGAGTGGTGGCTTGGGAGGGCACCCTTCAAGGGGTGCAAGGTGCTGTGCCAGCCCTCTGGTCCCACTGGGCAGCTCTCTCCGTTCCTTGAAGGATGCTGGTTTAGCATCTCCCCGCATGGCTGCTGCTGCACCCCAAGATCCTCTTGTTCAGCCCCAAGAAGAGGAGGGACTAGTGTTGGTTCCTGGGTGCTCACCCCCGGCTGCTGTTACCAATGCTGAGCTTGCCTCAGATCCTGTATCTCCTGGCTGACCTGGATCTGTCCGTCTGTCCCCATCACTCTCACGCTTTCCAAGGGTGTCTGGCTCTTCTGCTGGAGGCGCATCAAGGAGCGGCTGGGAGTGCTCAGCACCAGGGGAGGGTCCGGCTGGATGAGGGATGCTTTCACCAGAGCCTCTGGATGTCAAAAAGATTGTGAAAGTGGCAGCTCGGAGGGTGAAGAAGGAGCTTTGTGATTTGCAGTACTAGAAGAAGATCTTAAACCTTTTCAGGTCTTGACAGGTTTTTACATGAAAACTGCAAGGACTTTCCCTCTGCTTGTGTGTCTTGAAATACCCCATCCGTGCTCTTGGCTTGGTCTTGGAACTTTTTGGCTGAAGGAAACCCTTTACAAGATGAAAGGGACTTGTGCTCTGCTGATGGGGCCGTGCCCACGGGCAGGGTGCTGCGGGGGAGAGTGCTGCCATTGCCAGAGCAGCTAAAGAGGAATCTCCCCCAGGAATGAAATTAGTCTTCAAAACTTTGCAGCAAAATAATTCCCCTTTCCAAAGCTGAAAAGCCAGCAGCACGCTTCCTTCACGCTGGGACTCAGTCCCACAGCAGCCTTGGGTGGGGAGAGCTTGTGGCACTTCAGGGTGAGCCACTCCAAAGGCAAATGTGTGAGGGTTTGCTTCTGTATTAAAAATGTTGCAAAGAGGTGTTACAACTGTGTAGGATTAGAATAGGAGGGTAGGACTAGAAGCAACCCCTTTGTCATTAGGCCAGTGTTTTGCAATCACAGGTGACCTCATGATTGAGTTGAATCCAGAGAAGCCACAGGAACGTTCACTCTGTGCCCCCGTACCTGGTGGTGAGCCCCCTCAAAAGCCATTATCCACCTTTACATAGGTTTGAAAATGTTTAAAATCTGAAAGAGATGAGGAGAAGGCAAGAACATCTCAGCGTCTTGTTGCTTTCTTTTCCCTGGTTTGTTGTCTTTCCAAAATAAATAATTCTTGGTTGACTGAGACCAAACAGTCCCAAGAATTTTGTTTTCCCATCTGTGTAATAAGCCTCTACAAATAGAAGTTTATGCTTTCCTGATCTTCTCTATTTATCACTCCACTAACTATTCAAATTTCTAGTGCCGGCTGGTTTCCTACAAACACTCTGGTGCCAGAGCAGTGTTGTGGGGCAGGTGGGGAGGAGAGACAGACTGGTAAAAATCTGTACCTAATCATTGCTTTTCCTTGTTGAGGTTTTCTCAGAGTAAACTGTTCTTAACTTACTATTCCTGATTTCAGCACAGTCAGCAGTGGTGTGGCTGGACTTAGAAAAGTACAGGATGCTTTTCCAAACTCCAGCTGGTGTAAGAAAGGGGTCTCAGAGGGGTTAGATAATGCCTTGAGAGCATTTCAGGACATGAAATGGGAAGATGCCACGGGACAGGGGTGGTGTTGACGGGCTGCATCCTTTCTCTGGGAAGAGAATTTCTGAGTTGATTTACTGGTCTTCTGTACTCCAGGTCTTTCCAATGGTCCTGAAGCAATGGAAGTAGATGGTCTCCAGGAAGTCCCCCTCTGTAGCTGTCGAATGGAGACCCCCAAAAGCAGAGAGATCACCACGCTAGCCAACAACCAGTGCATGGCCACGGAGAGTGTGGATAACGAGGTAGGAGCCTGTCTTTCAGCTTCTCACAGACTTTTCTGCTGAGGACAAAGACACAAAGAATAAAAAGCTGTGGCAGGAACACGTGTCGGGTCACGCAGGGGCTCTGCAGCCTGCTAGAGTGGGAGCCCACTGGTGTGCGGGAATGGCAGGGCAAACACCTCATTGCTAAGCTGAGGGCTCCGGCGCTCTGCGTGTGTCGCACGGTTGGGTTGAAGCACGCAGAAGGGAGGAGGTGGTGCGCTCTGCAGTTGGAGAGGCGCTGGGTGGATCTCTCCTGCTTGTCCTGGCCTGTGCGGCTGGATCAAGTTGATGTAACTGGCACACTTGAGGCCAAGTGGGCTAAAATACATTAGCATGCATCAAAGTGAGAAAATCCAATCAGAGGAAGCTTGGAGCTGGTTTCCCTTGACTACGAAGGAGCTGATGCAAACCTTTCTGTAGCCAGCTCTTGAGCTTCGGGAACTTGGCATGCCCTCCGCCGGCTCAGCCTGCCCCAGCCTTCCTCTCTCTTCCTTCCCTAAGAGGCTTCTGTGACAAAGCTTCCTATGTCCCGGCAGCCCTGCGCAGCCTCCAGGTCTGGCTGACTGAAAATTACTGCACTCGATGCTTTTCAGTCGATCACAGCTGGGCTAGTTGGGCTCTGCTGGTTCCAGAAGTGTGGAATTAAAGTGGCAGAAGTGACCCTCTCCCAGAGGCTGGAGAGTGAGACTGCAGGACAGGAACATACTTGGTAGATCCTCCTTTTGCTGGGATGCTCTTGGGTTTCTTCTAAGCTTCAGCTGGCTGCAGTCACACTGCAGTGCTCGGATACTTGCTGGTAGTAGGACGGGGAGTGAGAATATCCCTGGTTCTCCTGTAGGATCCCAGGAGAAGGGTGGATGGAGGAAGAAAGGGATAATCAGATTGGCATCCCAGCTCTGCTTCTGTTAGTACATGCTGGTACCTACAGAGAAGAGAGTTTCTGAAGCATGGCAGAATTGATTCATTAAGGGGAGAATGCCCTGAAGACTTCCAGGAGAGAGGGGGACCCCAGGGTTTCTAAATAAACGAAGGGCAGTGAAAGAGTTCCTTCTCATGTATGTGGTGGTTTGACAGTTCTGTCCCTGGATAAATCAGAGAGGAATAGCAAAGGCCATGCTTTATGTTAGATTCTTTTTCATAATGGGATAAGTGACTCATAGATGTTATAAGAATATTATATGTGTGAATAGTGGGTTCTCCAGACTGTGATGTCCTTGGAGAATGTTATAAATAGTTATGAGCACCCTGCTGCACTCTCTAATGGTTGGAAAATAGCAATTAATCATGTCGTAGTTTTTTAGAGTTTCTAACAAATAAGTAGTGTGACATAGTAATGCAGGGGCTTCCTCACATGGACAGTACAGCTTTTCACGTGTTAATGAAATTTCCTCAGCTCATAAGTAAAAAACGATGCAATGGTCCTATCCTGCCACCCCTGCAGCCCCTGGGGTCTGTGTGTTAGCGGTGATCAGGCTAGCCAAAGTCTCACAGCCACAGGTAGACTTTGCAGCTGGAGTTTGGGTAAGTTGAGTCAGAGATTCTAGGGGCGAGTGGTGAGCCTAGGTTAAAACCCGTTCTCTTTTTTTTCTGTAGGGGTGTTGATTCTGCAGGAGAAATGGAATTTTAAAAAAGAAAAATTAGAGAGAATGTCTAGTTTTGTTGAGAAAAAGCAGCAGATGAAAGAACTAGACCAGAGGGACAGTCTGTTGGTGGTGAGCAGGTTCCTGACTGACTCCTCTGCTCACGGTGACAGCACGCAGTAAACCATGCACAGATTTCAGTAGGGACGTTTCCTTGTAGCAGCCTTTCATGTTTGTATGTCTAGTTTATGAATGTCCTTTGCCAAGCATCTGGGGAAGGCAAGGTTATTATCCAGAGGAACTTAGAGAACCCAAATGGCGTTGTGGCACACTAGCAGGTGGCAACAGAGTTGTGAAAATGTAGAGGTATGAATGGGGGCAGCAGGAGGAAGCGCTGATCCTTCTGAGGCAGCAGAACGAGTAGCACTGATTAGAAAAAGCGAGCCCCAATTACGGAGCCTGCTGTCATTAACAGAACAAGGTGGTGCACGAGAAGACAGCATTCTAAGCCCAGAGCTGTACGTTGGTGAAATCCTTCAGAAAACACGCTCAAAGTGTGACGTTAGCTGAGCTCTTGTGAAAGCCTGGCTATTCATCCCTGTGGTCTGGGCAGGGGCCAGTGCTGGAACCAGCGCAGGCGATAACTTCCCTAGCAATGAAGAGCAATTATTTTCCCTTTATCTTCCTGTGACTTACGCTTTTGAACAGTAACAAGATTTAGTGCATATGGTCTTGTTCTCTTGGTCACCGACACCCACTCTTCCTGGCAAAAGGAGAGTGTATGTTGTGTGAGTCAGGCCCCTGGGACTGCCCCTTCTGCCGCTGCTTGGCTGTTGCGTATTTCCCGTGACGATTTTTTTTTTTTCCTTGCAAGGGGCAAAGGGCCCGGGGTCCACATGCATGTTAGTAAATGATGCATTTCTTCCTGAGAGAGCAGCTTTCACAGCTTCCTGCTGCACTGCTAATGCTATCTGGCACACATCGGAATTACTGTGAAAAAGCCAGGGCTCATCAAAGCAGTGTGCAAAAATCTTCCTCCGCACAAGCACAGAGAGTGTTTTGGTCTCCAGTAATTTCATTTCCTTTAATTTCTCCTGTTCCAGCTGGGCCGATGCACAAACAGTGTGGTTAAGTATGAACTGATGCGCCCGTCTAACAAAGTCCAGCTTTTGGTGCTGTGTGAGGACCATAGAGGGAGGATGGTGAAACACCAGTGTTGCCCTGGCTGTGGATACTTTTGCACTGCAGTAAGTCCGTGCTCTCGATCTAGGGAAGGGGGTACCTGTCGCAGTAGCTGGAAGAGCTGAAGGTGGAGATGGTACCTAAAGGGGTTTACTGACTTCCTGGCATCAGCTCCACCTCGTTCCACAGCACATCAGGTGGTGTTTTCAACAGGGATGTGTGTGAGGGTAGCTGCAATCGTCATCTTTTATTTTCCTGGAGACCCTGAGGGGTGTTACCGAAGGGTTTTCACTGGGATTTCACACCGTGGAAGACTTGCCTTAGGAACAAATTTCTTTGGAACAAGGTTTTCTTTTCTTTCTCTGTACAGACCAATCACATCAAAAATTGTATTAGTTTGGTTTGTAAATGAATCTGTGTACACACAACTGTGTCCCCCCAGCCTGTTCACGACGGTTTAGGTGGGGAACCTGAGTGATGGCACTGGAACAAGGCAGTCTTTGAGATCTGCTGCTGCTTCCTCCACCTCTGCCACTGAGGCTTTTAATAGCATTGGTCCAGTCCTTTAAGTCATCAGTGTCCTAGTTTCCCTGTTGTTAAAGCTGAAAAACACCAGTTGAGGGCCTCACGGGGTGACGAGAAGGCTTAATTGTCTGATGGTAGTGTTCTTCAAGATGACTCAATGAAAGATGCTACAGTAGTCTTAAGCGTTATTGTAATAAATGGAGCCATCCTGGGTTTTCATGCTGAGTCAAAGATCATTTAAAAGATAAAATCCTCAAAACCCTTAAAGGCATTTTGCAAAGCTGAAACAGAGTTAATTAGATTGCTTGGGAGGACCGTGAATTCAGGAGAAGAGTGGGTTTTAACTAGCCTTCCCTTACATGCTTGTACGTCTCTCAGTGACATGTCACTTCACACAGGTGAACCTGGGAGGGTTTGTCTGTGCTATCCATCACTAGTAACACAGAGCACAGCAGGGCTTCGGGTAGCACTGGTACCACAGGGCAGTGAACTCTGGGGTACCCTCAGTTCAGTTCGAAGGACTTCGCTGGAAAGGGAAACTTAATTTTAAGCAAAGTTGCCCAAGTTTGTTGAATGTGCAGTCAGCCACATTATTGGCATTAAACAGCGTATGGGGCTGGTCCAAGCAGGGAGGTCGCATACGTGAAGTTACATTGGGGTGACAGCTGATGTAATTATATTCATGTAGGTCCTTGAATGGTTTGTGTGCAGGTTTGTTGGGTAGTTTTCATGCTGGCTCAGCACATAGGCCTGAAGTTTTCTTTTTCCAGTTTTGGGGGCGTCCTTACAGTACACTGGCACTTCTAGGAACATAAGTGAGAACTTCAAGCGTTAAGAGGAAAGAGCTGGAAATTGGGACTTCTTGGTTCTGTTTCCCAAGCACAATTAAAAAACTTGCTTTGCAGTCCCTAACCGAGTGAGTTTTTTCTCCCATTACCTTGCTTTTGTTCTTTTCTAAAGAAGTGGCAGTGCTTGCTTACTGTATTGGAAGCGCCAGGGACAAGAGTGGTGATGAAAGAAGTGTTTAAGAGATCTGCGGATGAAGCATGTAGAAGGGGTAAGGCATGTAGTGACCAAGGTGTGAATTTCTTCCATGTGGTCTTTTTAGGGCACTTTCATGGAGTGTCAGCCGGAGAGCAGCATCTCCCACCGTTTCCACAAGAACTGTGCCTCCCAGGTCAACGACATGAGCTACTGCCCACACTGCGGGGAAGAGGCCTCCAAGGCAAAGGAGGTGACAATAGCAAAAGCAGACACGACCTCGACGGTGTCACTGACCTATGAGCAGCAGAAACCAGCGGCTGTGGAGGGAAGGGCTGACACCACGACAGGGAGGTGAGCTCGGGAGACCATACTTTGCGTTGGGATGCTTGTGCTCCTCCTGATGGAGCAAAGTGCTTTCTGGTCCTGCTCTGACAACCCAAACTCAGCTGCAGGAATCTGCAAGTGTGTTTCGTTTTGCTCTTTGTGCTGGAGAAGAGCACAGCAGCCACAGGGTGAGCTGGGGCAGAGACTGTGAAGATACTGGGGGTTCAGGACTTAAACCCATTCCTTCCTCTTGTTGTTAGGAATGGAAGTAGTAGTGGAACAAGTTGATGTTGCTAGGTCTGCTGAGTGACAGGGAAATTCATGAAGTATCGAGCTATAGCTCCTGACTTTCACCAGTGGGCACAGGTATAAAGAGAGGATGAAAATGCAGAGGAAAGCACAAACCAAGCCATCCCCGTGTTGAAAAGTGCTCCGAGTTCTTGTCTGACCTGATCTTGTTCTGGTGGCTGTTACAACTTGTGCTACATTCCGGGGTTTCCTGTAGCACAGAGTACATCAAATTGTAATCATAGGGCAGTGCAGCTCTTCTTTGGGGCAAGGTCTTACCGAAAAGGCTGTATAATATATTGGTTTGTGTTTCAATTTCACTTAAGCTTATCTGTATTTAAAATCCATTTCCTTTCCTTCTTTGGCATAAGATACGCACTGTTGTGTATTTTTAATGGTTGTGCTTTGGCTGTCTCTCATTTTTTTCTCTTCAGTGGCACTGGGTCACGGTTGTCAGAGGAAGACAAGCCAGAAAGTTCAGCTGCTGAGGGGTTTGACATGGCTGGGTCTTCAGTTTTTCCAAAGCCTACTACTAGCCTGACCCAGGGACCGGTTAAAGAAACTCTGGAAAGTGCCCTGATTGCCCTGGACTCCGAAAAGTAAGAAAAAGACTGCTGGGTCCCTCCAGTTCCCAGCGAAGCTGCTTAACCTAGAGAAGAATGAGGTTTAGCTTCTCTGGATTTTGGTCCCACCCAGACCCTTTTTCAGTCGTTTGTCACCCCCAACAGATCACTGATTGAAGAGAACAGTTACAGCTCTAAATGTTGCATTGCTTTATCTGGAGGATTTAGTTTTTCACTGTCCCTCCAACCACAGCTGTAACTATTGGGAGTGCCTGTTCACAGTAGTAAGACCCAGAATCTGTTGGTGAGCGGTGCTGTGTAGATACGGCCCTTGTTAGCCCAAGGCTGGCTGTGGTCGGGGCTGGAAGTTTTAAGACCTCCTTCTGGAGACTTGTTGTTCTTGTGTTTTGCTGGCACTCTGGAGCTGTGCCATAGGGACAGACTTTGTCATGCATGTGGGGTAGCAGCGGGGTGGGATGAAATACCGGGAGTGTTATTCAGTGAGTATTAATTGTGCCTCTTGCCTCCCCTCCTGTAGACCCAAGAAGTTACGGTTCCATCCAAAGCAGTTGTACTTCTCTGCGAGGCAAGGAGAGCTGCAAAAAGTCCTGCTTATGTTGGGTAGGTGGCTCCTTCCCAGGACACTGCGTGTCTGGCAGTACTCCCAGCTCCTGCCAGGCAGCTGCCAGAGTCCAGTTCCCAGCATGGCAGGACGTCATATTCCCCACTGCCCCCTGTGAGTGGAGTTGGAGGAGAAAAGACACTTTACAAGTGATGTGTCATTGGAAATGGCTTCATCTTTCTGTGAAATGTGGACCTGCTCCCAACCTGTTTCTGCATTTGGGCATGGTTTTATCCAGAGAAGCTGTTTCTGTCCCCAGGTGACCTACATGTGATTTTTCCAGTCCCACAGAACTTTTTCTCTCCATGCCATGGGATAGTCAGGTTTTTGCATCCAGTAGAGAGCTAAAAAGGTGGGAGTCTGCTTAAGCTGGGAGGCATGAGCAAGAGAGCAGAAAGAAAGAGCCCTTCAATATACAGGGTTTGTTTTGGGGTACATTGTTGTCTGTCACCGGATGACTTGGAGCTGCTGAGCTTCTTTTTACCAGCAAATATTCCGGAGGAATCTCCCCCTTCGAAGGACACAGTGTTTCCTTGGGATCATTTCCTTTCCACTCCAGTACTTTGCAGTACATTTTTGGATGCTTTCTGTTCTTGTCATTTATCAGATTCTTCTTTTTTTGTCTAGCAAGTGTTAGCTTCATTGTTTGTGTCTTCAATAGCACAAAAATGTTATTCATTGATATTTAACTACGGCCTCATCATATGCAACATGTTATCATGCCCAGACATCTTTGTCTGGCTGTCATCATCGTCTGTCAGTCTTTGCACAGCTGTGTGAATCTCTGGCCAGATCCCGAGCTTGTGTTAGTTGGAGAAGCTCCATCCATTTTGTAGCCCTATGTTTGCAAGGATGCAACAAGGATTGCTAATATTAATTGCAGTTAATAGTGGTGAGACAAAAAAGCCCAGGTAGTACCGACTCTGTCTCCAACTTCTGTGTTGCTTTAAACAAAGCAGCTTTTTTTTTTCTTTTTATCATTGTATGGTGTTTGTTGGTTTTATTGCACTGAGAGGTGGTGAATTGTGAATCTGAGGAAGACAGCCTGTGCAGAAATTGTAATGCCTTGAAAGGTATTAAATTCCATGGTGTTTCTGAAACTCTTGGTTGGAGGGCTGTTGCATATCAAATGTCTGTGGGACTACCCTGAGAGCTTTCTGGCTCGAATGTGTAGTGAGCCTTTAGAAGGACTGAGGATGGGCTGGGAAGCTGTCCTTTAAAAGCCTTTAGCTGAGACCAGATTCTCCTGTTACGCTTTTCTCTGATCTCTGAATTGAGGTTGAAAGCATCTGTGCTTTCTTTTTCAGTGGATGGGATTGACCCCAATTTTAAAATGGAGCATCAGAATAAGAGAACCCCTCTCCACGCTGCTGCTGAGTCTGGCCATGTGGACATCTGCCATATGCTGATTCAGGTCTGTCTGCACTTACATTCTTCTGTACAAGCAATTTTCTGTGGTTTTTGGTCTCCTCCCTCACATGGCTAAAACACGCTTGGAAATCAGCACTGAAGCATCCCTCCTGTAAAAAAACCTTCTCGTTCTCAGGGTTTGCTAAGGAAGGAGTGGTGCAGAGTAACGTGAGGTCTTAGGTCACAGGACTGAAGCTGTCTTTCTAGGCTGTTCTCCAAGCAGGCTTTGCTCTGGGCAATGAGCATGTGAAACTTCGATGCAGGGCACAGTGGAGCACGTGGGAGCCGCAGAGCAGAGTGGTGTTCCAGCGCAGGCTGACCGCAGGCAGGCTGCACGTGGGCTGCAAGCTGCTGCCGCGTTGCTCTTTGTAACGAAGGCAGGTAGGCTCTGGAGCCCGGAATGTAGCAGACCCTGTCTTCCCTTCTGTCAAAACCTGAATAACTCCAGCAGGATTTTCCTCTGTGATGTAAATGTCCCGCACGTGGACAGGAGGGAAGGAAAGATGCAAGTTTGGCTTGTTGGCTGAGATTTGGATTCTAATTGAGGGAAGATGGTCAAGGACAAAGAGGTGCTCTTGTTGACCCACTCCAAAATGACGTGAAGAAAAAAGGATTTTAAAAGTTACAGCTTTTGCGTTTTGTACTGGCGTACATGGTCCGGAGTGACTGCAAGTATGTTTTCTTTACCCTGTGTGACTGGTAAACCTTAAAGGGCTTTCGAGAAAACAGCAATGCCACATCTCTGAAAATGAGCCTGCTGAGATGTTGCATTTCAGTGTCTGGAGTTAAGATGCTTTCGGAGTGCTGTCCGAAGATGCAGCTATGGCCCTACCTTGCTGCTCTCACTCACTTCAGTTACTGTACATGAAGGCAATGGAACGACTTATATTAGTAAAAGGAACAAAATTGGCAAGGGGTGACAAACAATTTGAACTGAGTCTCACTAGGGTTGGCTTGTATCCAAGGTCCTTCATCTTCTTGTCTCTTCCCTGATGTCTGGCTACTGCAGTAGCACAGTATTTGGCTGGGAACGTCCCCAGCTTGTTAAACTCAAAGTGCCTCTTCTCTGGTCTGGTTTAAATAGCTGCAGCTATTTAAAAGTGATCAAAACAAATGCATTCAGTGGGAGGCACCTGGAAGCCGTGGGGCCAACTTCTTGTGCCAGGTGAACCTGGGTCAGTGTGTGGCTGCTGTAAACAGCTCTGTGCTTCACCCGTACGTACGCCTGCATGGCCTGCCCGGAATTGTGCCATCTCTACAATTTTCTTTTGGTTTTAAGTATTGGTTGGGTTATTGAGCTAAGCTGAAGAGTTAAAGCAGGCAAGGTACATGACACAGTAGTGTTTTGGAAAAAAGTAAGATTTTGGTCCAAGGTACTCCATGTTGAACTGAACAGATTCTCAGAGACCTCTAGAAATGTTAACGTTGACTTCAACAGGAATAGTTAGCCAATCTCTAGGACTTTTTTTTTTTACAGCTCCTGCCTCTTGCAATCAGCAAGTTGTTCCTACTGCTTGTGACATTGGGAAGAGCTGGTTGTTTTGTTCATTGTGTCTGTAGAAATGAAAGGCCAGGGAAAATGAAGCTGCTGGAAAAAGGAGGGGGCTGATTTTTCCAAATTGTTACACAAACAGTATCTAGAATGTAGCGATACAAAATCCATTAATAACAGGAGATATTTAATAACAGCTCTTGGCTTCCTTATGCCCCAGTTACTGGCTGTAGAAGGCAGGAGAGGGGGCAGACAGTGTGTGCTGCTTTCCAAAACAGGTGAAGTTGGACTGCCGCCTTTCCTGGTTTTATTTCTTCCCACCCCCCCCGCCCCCCCCCCCCGCCTCTGCTTAATATGGCTAAATTTCAGGAAAAAACTTCCTACGAAATTTCTGCTCCCACATCCTTCCGCTGCTAACTGGTGATGATTATAACTGTCCTTGTGTTTGCCTTGGCCTCTGTAACAGGCTGGTGCCAATATAGACACCTGCTCTGAAGACCAGAGGACCCCACTGATGGAAGCAGCAGAAAACAACCATCTGGAAACTGTGAAATACCTTATCAAGGCTGGAGCACTAGTAGATCCTAAGGTAGCAGTTTATTTCTTCTCTTTTTCTCCTGAAGAAGCTTCTGTTCACCATTTCTTTCTTGATAGGTTTTAAGTCTTGGGTGGGAGTACACAGGCCGAGGGGGAACGGACCTGCTTGTCTTGGGCGTGAAGGCTTGGCGAGGCTGTGCTTGTTGGTAGGATCATTCTCACGGCGCTGTGTCCTGGCTGGGAGCACTCTGGGGCAAGTGCTGCCACTCGCTACATTAGTTTGTGGCCCCAAATGTAGCAGGTATTTGATTTTGTATGGGGACCACTAAGTATTAGTGTCATAAATCCATTGCATTTGAATTTGGAGTTTGATTTCAGAGTTTCCTTCTCTATAGACTCTAATAATGAGGATTTTAGGGTGACATTTTAAAATGAGTTGGTAATTAGGTGCTTGCCAAGCCAGCAAAAATGACAGAGGAAGCTTTGCTTTCCAAAGGACTGATGTGTGGTTTCTTGCAGTCACGCTGCGGTGGCAAAATTGGACCCCATCTTTAAACTCTACCCTTTAATTTAAACAAATACAATAAAATGCAGCTGTCTGTTTGCCTTCAGCATGCTCTGGTTACTTTGCAATCTTGGAAAACGTACAGATCGTTTATTAGTCCCATAAATCAGATGCTATTTGGAACACAGGAACCCTCCCCATGTGAACTTCTTATTGTTACAACCTGCTGCTGTAGGCACGCTCCTCTGCTATTGCTGGGGAGTACGGCAGGGTCAGGATGTTCTTTTCATGAAGGAGCTAGCAGGGCTAGGAGGATTGCACAAGATATCGAGTGCTGCCCACCCCGAGCCTTAAAAAGATCCTCAGGAGCCTGGTTCTGAGCTGGGAAGGGGGAAAAGACAGGACAGGCACACGTGAGCTCATGCTGGCCACTCTCCCAAGCGTCTTGGAGCAATCCAGATGTCTCTCACCTGATTTGTTCCTGTGGAAGAGAAAAGAGGGGGGGTTTAGCTTTTAAAGGAAGGAAGAAAATCCTGAGCTTGCAAAAGCAAATTAGAAGCCCGAGATCGCATCTGAAGTCTAGACTAGTTTATTATGTTAATTAGTTTCTTGCACCAAATTAGTCATCTTTTTGAAAGCAGCAACATTGCAGTTTAAAATCAGCCATTTCGATGAGGAATCCAGACGGTAACTGCTGTGGGTGTGCTGAGCCTGCCCAGCCTGGCCCAGCAGGGCTGCCAGGTGGAGGGGATGCTGAGGACAGCGGTGGGGTGGATGGGGGCTTCTCAGACCCCTGGGTGAAGGTTTTGATCCTGTTAAAAACCCACCCACAAAATCTGCAGGAACTTTTTAATTAAAATGTGCCTGCTGCCCGTAGGGCTGAGAAGCTGCACTTGGCTCATGCTAATTTGAGGGGAAAGCTGTAGCATGATTCAGGTATGGCAGGCAATATGGGGATGTGGAAATCCCTTCTTTACCCAAAGGAGCCCACACAGTGTAACCCCTAACCCAGGATGTCCCATCCTTGCTCCCCAGCCCTGTGCCACCACACTCTCAGCTCTGCTCCATCCAAAAACTCTCACCTCCAATGTTGTTTCCAGAGTCTTAGCTGGAAGGAATCATTTGGGTTTTCAGTCTTTCATTTCCTCCTCCTTATTTCCTGGTCTCTGGGCCTTGCAGCTTGCTCGTGGGATATAAATGCCTGATAAAAATCAGGCTTCAGCCACTGAGACCTTTCCTGTTAGTGTGGGAGTGTCTCTGTCGTGACTCACAGCCTGTCCCATCTCCACCGGACCCTGTATTCTCAGCTCCCAAAGGCATTTTTCCTTTCAACCTTCACGTTCTGTTGTTTTTGGTTTTGTTTTTTTTTTTTTTATCTCCTATCTCAGTAGATGGTTGCAGGCACACTGGGGACTTGGTCTCTTGGCAGCCTGGTAGCCCCTGGTACCCCTTCGCCCTGCTGCCAGGTGCTGGGATAATAAGGCCTTGTGCTAATAAAACACAGCAAAAAAATCTGGTATTGAGACAAAGCTGATGTAAAGTGCAAGCTCTGCCTGTGTAAGGGATTTCTGTCTGCCCTTGGCTCTCCAGCACATGGAGAGGAAGAGCTGGAGAGGGTCTGTTGTGGAAGGGGAGCATCAGTCTGTCAGGGTTTGGGGCTGGTACCTTCCCTAGGCTTTGCCAGGGCATCTGTTCCCATAGCCTTTGCACTCTCAGCCTCCTACTCTGCATGGGTTGCACCTCTGAGCTGTGTGTAGAGCTCCCTCTGCTCAGTGCTGGCGTTGGTTTGTGCTCTCTCCACTCCTGGCAAGGGGCTGGGGGGTTTGGAGTCCTCTGCTCTGTCTGAGAACTTCCCTGATGTTCCTGAGCATCACTGGTGTCATGCCAACATGGGAAACACTAGGAAGCCATGTCTCCTGAGTGCTTGTTCTGTGGTTATGTCCAGGATGCAGAGGGCTCCACGTGTCTGCACTTGGCTGCCAAGAAGGGGCACTACGATGTTGTTCAGTACCTCCTCTCCAACGGGAAGATGGATGTCAACTGCCAGGTGAGGCCTTTCTGCAAGGGTAGAAACTGCTTTTCTCAGGTCAAGGACTCAAGTCTCAGCAGTGTGGGCAGTCATTGCTCAAATACAGTCCTGCTGCTGGGGGGCACCTGAGGAATTACGGGGTGACAATGCCATGGGCATCCTGGTTGCTAGAGAAGGCGATCCTCTCCACTGACCTCATGGAAACTTTCGTTCCATGTGCCTTCATCTGCATTTTGTCCTTGACCCTGGATTTGCTGGTGGAGCTCTTCCTAGCAGCAGGGGTGGTAGCATCGTGGGTGTGCTGTGGAATGGGTCGAGCCTGGCACTCGCCATGGCAGAGCTTAGCCATTGCTGTAGGGTGAGGCATTGGGGTTCCTCGTTCTGGGGGAAGGCCAGCTCCCCCAGGCTTCTTGGGGAGCTTTTGTAAGAGCTTTTACACAAGCTGGATGTTTGTTGTGCCTTCTGGACAGTCAGCTGTGTTTGAACAACCAGGAGATCCATTGCCGGTGTGTTGAGCTGCAAATAAACTCCAGCCTGCTAGGCGTGTTGGTTCAAATCATGCTGGGCATGCAGGACCCTGAGGGACCTCTCCCTGGAGTGGTGGAGACAAGGATAGCGATGAGACACAGACATGGCGAGGGAAGGGGTCTGTGGCTCCCAGGCAAGGTGCTCCCAGGCAAGGTGCACCCTGCTGCGGCTGCCAAGGGGCTTGTGAAGCCAGCAGGAGGCTGAAGCCAGCAGGGCATTGTCCTGCCCGTTCTGCATGTCTCACCCTTTCCTTTCCCTCCTCAGGATGACGGAGGCTGGACGCCGATGATCTGGGCCACCGAGTACAAGCATATTGAGCTGGTGAAACTGCTGCTTGCGAAGGGGTCAGACATCAACATCCGCGACAATGTAAGGTTCTTCCTGGAATCCGTTTCAGAAATGAACCACGATCTCTGTCTAAAAGCCCAACAAACCCAAGGAGGCAGATTCTGGGCTCAGTGCAGGGAGGCGCAGTGGTCCCTTGACACAGGTAGTTTGGGGCAGTGAGTGAAAAGTACCTGGTGGGAGAAGTTTCCTCCGTATTCTGGGGAGAAGTTTAGAAGCTGGCAAGAAGTCCTTTTCCTTCAGCTCTTCTGACACAGCCCATAAGGATGCTGTACGCAGCGCTGCAGGCTGCAGTCAGCTCTGTGCCTTGCTGCTTCTTACGCACCTGGGTCCACCGTGCTGCCACTTGGATGCTGCGCCAGGCAGATCCCCCTCTAGTCCAGACTTACCAGCTCCACGTTGGTCACAGGCCAGTGTGCACTGGGCATGGGTTAGGGTTAGGGGCATCCTGCGTGCTTTTTGAGGGGCGTAAGCTTGTGCTTAGGTGTTCTGGATGGATTGGGCCGACCCTCTGCCAGCAAGTAGCACAAGCCTGGCTTTTCCTAGGCATAACAGGCATGTAGCCACCAGTGTGGAGCGAGCGTGCCCAGGCTGGCGGCAAAACGTGCTGGAGCTGGCTCTTGGCCTGCTATTCACCTCCGTAAATCCTGCTCAAGTGGGATGTGCTCCATATCTGAGTCTCTGGGAGCTCCATGGGCCCAGCAGTGCTGCCTGTGGGGCTGTGCCAGGCAGTTTCACAGGGATTTCCAAGTAAGCAGGGAAGATACAAGGGAGATGTTGTCTCCTTTTTTCCCCAGTCATCCAGCTTTCTGTTCAGGAGACTCATTATAATATCAGCACTGCTCCTCTTCTTTTTTTCTTAATAGTATGTTTCTCTTTCTTTCTTTTTTGTCTCTAAGGATATTGAAACCCCAGAAGTACCTGCAAGGCAGGCTTGAGTGTGAACCGGGGTGTGATTAGATATTCCAGGCACTGGCCTGAGAATAGTTTGAGATAGTGAGATAGTTTGGTAAATGAAAGGTAACTGGCTTCACTGCTTTCTTCACGGAGTTTTTACAGTGAAGTACCTTCCCCACCATCAGTTCACGCTCTAGCATGCCTCATGGCAGTCTGTTTTGTTGTCCAGGGCTCCTAGTGCTTTTTTAATCCAAGGGATTTAAGCAGCTGGTTTATATTTGTCTCCCTAAACGCCTCACTTTATCTTGGGTGCTAGCAGAGGTAGGTGTTGGCATGTTTGTCTCCTGGGGCTCAGAAAGGCTCCAGCTGTGCCTGAGGAGTTGCCGTCCCCAGTCTGAAAGCCCTGCTGGGTAGGAACCTCCTCGATAGCTTAGATAGTTCCCAGGCAGGTCTGGATCTGATACTGTGCCTAAAAGCAAAAGTCGAGGGGACTTTCTGGGTTGCTGCGTTGCTTCAGAGCCCTACTGCTGACTCTGAACAAAACTGACTTGTTAGATCTGTCACAGAAGCCTTTTGGCTACCAGTTACAAGATCACACATTAAATGATGAAAATCAAATCAGCTCAGTCAACAATTTACTTGAAAGAAAAATGTCCTCTTAGTAGATGTATGTATGGCGTATCCGTTACTGTACCTAGGTTTGGTGTCTCCTGATTGCAGTCATTAAGAAGCAATGTCACTTGTGCTGGGAAACATCATACTCTGGGAGAAATGCTTTGGATTGTAATTATGCCGCTGTTAGGCAGTAGCCGATGCAAGGTGGAGCAGCGAACCTAGGTGTCTGTAACCTGTCTGAGCGGCAGCACATGGTGTGCAATCGACAGGATTAATTTTTTCTGTAGATCGGTACATGATGTGGTTAGAGTTTGGTTTTTTTTATTCTAGATGTTACCATAATGGGAGGCAGAAGCCTTATAGAAAAAGGGCTCCCCACTCCCTGGTGTATGTCAGTACACCCATTTAAGGAGGGATATAAGTTAAGTTGCGGTGACTTAAAGATGTGCTTTATTTTTGCTTAAAAAAAAAAAAACAAAGGAGAAAAGTTAGGTGATCATTACTATTATTGCACTGTTGTAATGGACGTCTTTAGAGCTTGTCGTGGGGAAGTGTTCAAAGTGTGCTGCAAATTGCACTGTAACAGAAAACAGAGTATCATCGCTTAAAATATCTCCATCAAAAAGATGAGTGTTCAGCTATTTCTAGTGCCGCTAGTGAGAGATGAGTACATACAGTATTTAAGAGATGCCTGAAGTCGGATTGATTGCTTTCCCTGTGGCTCACGGTTCGCTTTCTAGTACCTTCATATACCCTGTAGCTTGTGCTCTGCTCTTATTCTCTTAATTTTGTAGCACTGGGAGACATGCTGGCTTTTCTGTCTGTCTGGGCTGGGGAAGCTCAGCTTCTAGCCTTTTCCAGCATGTTTGTTCATGTCTGTCACCTCTCTCATGGATTGATCCAGATTGTTTTGTGGCTTAGAGACAGACGATTTGCCTGCATGTATAAGGCAGGCGACGGACCGCTTTATGTGCAGCCTCCCCGTCGTTGGTGCGCGGAGGCGGCGGGAGTGAGAACTGCCTGCTTGTCTGCACGGAGATTTCCCTGCCCGCCCTGGCAGTCCCAGCCAGAAGGAGCAACGCCGGGAAGGAGACTGCAAGCCACATGTTGCATCCTGCAGGTGTAGAGCTCCCAGAGCGATAGGGTTTTAAGGCACTAAACAGCCTCTACTCTGTTTTCTATCTCTCCAGGAAGAAAATATTTGTTTGCACTGGGCTGCTTTTTCTGGCTGTGTTGACATAGCGGAGATACTGCTGGCTGCTAAGTGTGATTTACACGCAGTGAATATTCACGGGGACTCGCCCCTGCATATTGCAGCCAGAGAGAACCGCTACGAGTGTGTCGTGTAAGTACAGCTCCAGTCCAGCCACTTCTCTCCCCTCCCCTGGTCACTTCTTTTTACTGGATGCAGGCTGGCAAGCTCAGGAGATCCTGGGAAACGCCTTTGGCATTTAAACACAAACCAAAATTGCGATGGAGGGCTTGTTTCTCCATTGCCTCGCTCCTGGGGGCACTGGGCCTGAGCTACCAGCTGCTGCCAGAGCTGGTGTAAAACATCAGAAAACAGGGAGTGGTCCTGGAGCCTTAGGCAGAGGGCTCGGGGGGCTGTACTCAGCCTGGGCTTCCCAGCAGAAAGGTGTCCGGCATCCTCGATTAAAGCTTTTTTTTTCCTCCCCTACTCGCCCTACAACTAGCCAGGCATAATATGGTAACAGGGCTTTTCCTTTGCTCCATCGCTGCTGTGAATGAAGTCCCCGTGTGTACTCACCAAAAGCTGGTGAGTATAAACAAGGGCCAAGTTCAACACCAGTTTTCTGCGGGACTGTTCCGTTTCCAGCCACCTCTTCCCACCCCATATCTTTCCCTGTCGGAGAGTTTCAAGCCTGTCTGAAGTTAGGCTGGTACCAGCCAGGTACCTGTCACGCCTGAAGCAAGGCGAGGTTTGCCTGGAGCTCTCGTGAGTGCCTAGAGCTCCAGTCTGTGGCTTCTGCCAGCGCCTTCACCTAGAAGGATTCACTGAACCATGCTTAATAAAGAAAACTCAGGTGATTATTCACTACTACAGATTCTTCCTTGTCCCTTAAGGGCTGGCTGGAGGATGCAATTCAGCTTGTTTTCCCCTTGCACGGTTTCTTGTGGGGAATGCTTAACTTCATCCTTCCTTACTGTTTTGCAGTCTCTTTCTTTCCCGTGGCTCTGATGTCACTTTAAAGAACAAGGAGGGTGAGACTCCACTCCAGTGCTCCAGCCTTAACTCTCAGGTCTGGGTGGCCCTACAGATGAACAAGACTCTCAAAGAATCATCTACTGACAAGCCTGCCCAGATAGAGAAGGTTGTGAGCAGGTGAGAATACGCCTGGCTTTGCTTGTGGGTCATGAAATAAAGCCTTTGCGCGGGGGCGACAGGGGACCTGGTTTAAGAAAGGATTGCAAGTGTATGCTTAGCTTTTTTAATTAGTGTGAAGGTCAGTTTGGGCTTAGCAAGAACGAAGCATATGCTGATTCAGACCTTGGTTTGTAAATTCATCCTCCAAATGGAAATACTCACAAGCAGAACAATCTGTAAGACGGGGCGGGGAAAAAATGAACTCAGTTCTAGTCTGTGATGCTTTCAGGCTTTGAGTGCTCAGTGATCAAAGACAGTAATTCTGCCCCAGGATGGCATCTGAATGGCCCCTTGTTCAGCAGAGCTTTTCTCCTGTGACAATTCTCTTTCTCCTACTGACAGAGACATCGCCCGGGGTTATGAGCGGATCCCAATTCCCTGCGTCAATTCAGTGGACAGCGAGCCTTGTCCTAGCAACTACAAATATGTTTCGCAGAACTGCGTCACCTCCCCAATGGACATTGATAGAAACATCACTCATTTACAGGTGAGGAATCGTGCATATCCACATGTTTTTTCTTGTCCTGGTGTGTGCATTCAGAGATGTTGCAGTGCACTGCACCTCAGAACAGGTTTTGCATTCAGAATGGTCTATGTCTAGTACTAATATTGCCATCAAATTCCAGCTCAGGCTGTAGTCCTGAACTCCAGCTCTTGCTCTAGGAGGTGAGATTCTGCTTTTCTTTGTTTCCAAGACTTAAGCTAACCTCTGCATTCAGTCGTGTGCTGTAGCCTCAGCCATCTTGTGCTGGCTGATGTGGCTCCCATTTATCCTTTTCCTCTGTTCTGTATCTGGAGAGTTAGTGAGTTGGTGGGAGACCTTCCTCATGCTGTCTCCCTACCGACTGCAGCATCCAGGCCAAGGTCTCTGTTGTGGTACTGGAAGTCCCTGAAGAACTGGGTTGTGAAAGCAGAGGTGAGGAAGCGCAGGGTGAGGGTGACCCCTCTGGGCACAGCTTTCAGGTGGCCCAAGTGACCTTCCCATGCCTCAGCCCCTGTTGTGCAGCAGCTGGTGGTGGGACTGTGCTGGCTGGTGGAGTGCTGGGGAAGCAGCCAGCTGGAGCACCTGTGTGGGAGGAAGCAAGCAGCAGGGGAGGACTGAGACATCATGTTGCATCATCTCCCAGCTCTGGTCCCTCCTTGGAGCTTGCCTTGTCCTCAAGTGTGGAGTACAGCTCATAGGGCATGGAGGGAGGTTAGTGACACAGGGGAACATCTTCTCATGAGAAAGGAAGGTGGCTCAGTGTGAGATTCTTTCCTCACATTCGTTGCACACAGAAATAAAGAATGGAGTGAAGATGCCACTGGACTGATGAGACTGATTATCTTTCTGGCTAATGAGCTGCAGCAGGAGAAAGTGAAGACTTGAGGTTTTCTCTCTGACCCAGTCACAGAAGTTGCTCTCTCAGTTGAGTGAGTGTGGTGTGGAGTTAACCCCTTTTCTTCTCTTCCAGTATTGTGTGTGTATAGATGACTGCTCCTCCAGTAACTGCATGTGTGGCCAACTCAGTATGCGCTGCTGGTATGATAAGGTGAGGACACAGAACCTCCTCTTGGGCTAGACCAGTGCCTGTGAGCTGAACTTTGCACGTTCAGTAGTACCTTGAAAACAGTTCCTTGCACAACTCCTCTCTTCTTGTGTTAAAATGCCTAAAGTTGTAGTCCCAGCTTTGAGATGTATGTGACAATAACGAAATGAGTACTCAGGGAAGCTTTTCTAGTGTTACTTATTTGTGTTACTGTCATGTCAACTGAGCCATTAATTATACCCATGTGATAGAGAACATTTAATAATCCATGCGTGAAACGGCTTCCGTTTCAGAGCAACGTAGGAAATGCTGTAATATCTGAACAAGGGGAGGGTGGTAGAGAGATTTTTTTCCCCTGCTTTTATTTATTGTGATCCTTCTGGATGAAGACAAAGTAAAGATGTTTTAACTGCAACATTGCCAGAAGCCTGGTTTGTTTTGGGTAAGTGTGCTTCAATCCTCCAGGGAGGTTTTGAGGTTAATATTTGGACAGGTTCTGCTAAGATCAGAAGTTCTGTGAATCTCGGCAAGTTTCTCCCAGGGGGAACGTTGGCATCTTTCTTTGCTTTGTAGCCATTTTATTTACACGGTAATAGGTGATTACATCTTTCAAGCCTTAAAAGCCAAATTTGTTAAATATGATGAACTGCATCTATCACTTCTTTAATCCTACGTGGTTGGTAAATAATTGAATTGCAGCCTTTTTGGGACTGTTATTTGGGAAGATAAGATAATGTGGTTCACAGAACTTGGGTGTACTGGCCTTGTACTCTGGAAGTTTAGGCTTTATTCCAGAGACAGACTAAGCGTCTGCTTCTCCCCTCCAGCACTGCAAAATGATAATAATGGTGATGCACACCGGCTTTTTGCACAGCACTGTAAGATGTGGTTTTGGTTGTGCATAGGATGATGCCAGGCAGCAAATATCTAGACCGTTTCTTGCTGTTTGTCAGCTGTCAGTGATGGTGGCAAGTGTGCCACTGTCGGAGTGGAGGAAAACTACTGCAGAAGTTGAGATCTGGTGCTGATTTTGGGGAGCTCAGGGCCTGTCTCCACCTTGGGGTGCTCTGGCCTGTTCTTACACTTGGGGGAATTTCTGCTCTCGGCCTGCCTCTGGTTTGGAGGGGTCACAGGAACAGACAACTAACCCAGTCTTGAATGCCTCTCCTCTTCAGGATGGCCGACTCCTGCCTGAATTCAACATGGCTGAGCCACCACTGATCTTTGAGTGTAATCACGCGTGCTCGTGCTGGCGAACCTGTAGGAACCGGGTGGTGCAGAATGGGCTCAGGTGAGAAGGAGGATCCAAACGCAGCTTATCTTGGCAAGACCAACACCAAACTTTTGAGCTTTCTGGCTCTCTAGTCTCAGCTCACCCATGAACCCACAAAAGCCCCAGACTTCCCGAGATGAGACAGGAGGTGGGGCAGGTACCACCGCACATGCAGTGTGGGATGCACGTGGGTTCCTGCGTGCTGCTGGTGGGAATGGAGCAGCAGTGGGTTGATGAGCTCAGTTAATATTTGCACCCTGTCCCTGCCACGTCGTGTAGGAACCGCAGTGTTCTTTCATCAGCCTGACCATGAAACATACAAAGGGCTGGTGGGTTTGCATGAACAGCCTAGATGTAACTTCTCAGATGGAGATCTGTGAAGAAAATAACAGCAACAGAAACGGCAAAGCCTTAATTTAGAAGATCTTGTGAGTTAGCAGTCTATATTAGAAATATAGGCCAGCATGCCCAGACTTGGCTGCTTAAAATTTCCAAGCTACTGGCGTGACTCCCCCTGAATTGCATACCTGAATACCTTTTGGTCTCCGGTGCTGCAGATTAGGCTGTTCAGGTTTTGGTGCCAGGCTAAAAATGTACGTGTTTTGTTTTGGACCTCTGCTATGGAGAAGTTTGCCACTGCACTATGTTCAGAGGAATCCCACTGGAAAAAAAGCCTTTTGCAAATTTTTTGTAGTACTGACAACACTTTTTTTTTTGCAAGCTTTGTAGTTTCAATGACATTTCAAAATGTTAAAAATAAGTAAGGAAAAAGCTCGATGTGTTTCCACAGAACTTTACCTCTCTGGTTTTCCCTGCCAAGCTCCAGTGCTCCATTGTCTACGTGGGTGTTTATTTAGGAGCTGTACAGCTAGAGCTGTTGCTTTTACATTTTTGCTTTGCTAAAGTGTTGTGCTGAAAGATGGGAAGGGTTGGAAACCCAGCCATGAGCCTGGGAGAGCAGCTGTGTTGGAAAGCTGGCGGTAAGGTCGTCAGGTGCATGGCAGAGCTGTGCCTGAGGTCCCTGGGGAGGCAGTGCAGGGAACCTCTCGCATTTGGGCTGCGGTGTGACACATGGGTGCTCCTGCTCCATTTTCAGTGCTTCCTTTATCAGATTCGCTCCAAATTAACTCTGCTTGGCAGCACACACGTTTCCATCTGGCAGGCTGACCCAGCTCAGCTGGGAAGCTGAGATCGGAGCCGTGGTCCTGCTGCTGTCGGTGTTGGTCCCGACAGCAGAGCCTGAACCTGAGCTTGGCTCTCTGTTCCGCTGTGATGGATGAGGCAAAACATGGGGGAGCTTCCTCAAGCCTGAAATACAGTGTTAATAACTGGTTTCTCTGAGGGCAGCCGTTCTCATGAAGTCATGTTTTGCCCTGGTGAAGGATGCAAGAGTTGTGAGCGAATATGGGAAAATGCACAGCCCCTGGTTTGAGCTGACGGTGCAAGGATGGGATGGGTGGGGGGAAGAGGAGACAAGTACTGGAGAAAGCAACAGGATGAAGTTAAGGTGACATTGGGTTTCTCTTTGTTCCGATAACAGCGTTGCTGAGAGTGGGTTTTGGTTCCCTCGGGGACAAGAGCGAGCCTTCCCTAGCCCTGGAGACTGTTCATCCTGCACTTAACTCAAGTTCTGGCTGAGCAGGAGGCAGAATGACTTACAGGATTGTTTCTCTGCCTATAAACTCCCCATCAGTAAAATTCCACAGAGCAGCTCTTACACCAAGAAGTTTCAGGTTGCAGTGTTTCTTCCTTGTCTTTCAGCCAGGGAGCTGGATATGATGGAGTTGCTAAATGCACTGGCCTCAGCAGAGGGCAAAGGGATCAGAGCACTTAGCTCAAGGTGTTCTTAACTCACTGTAGGCTCCTGCAGCACACCTCCTGGCAGAGCTGCGTTGCCTTAAGTCCCCTTCCACCTTCCCTGCCTTCCCCTGAGCGCAGGGGGTGTGCATGGAAAGGAGAAGAAATGCTGGTGGTGGGATTCTGGTATCCTAGTGTAACCACACAGAGCATCCAGTGCCGTACCCTCTTCCCCAGCCCCTCGTGTGGACCTCACAAGGTGCAGCTGGGCAGGAGGAGGGGTTAACAGGTGCCCATCCCTTGTCCCCAGGCAGTTTCCATCCCAGCATCTGCCCACACGCTCTGAGCAGCAGTGGGAGTGGAGCGTACCCACAGTGGTGCCAGCATGAGAACTGGGGTGGGGGGTGGATAGTTGGATATTGAAATCCTCTTTGAGTTTGCAGTGGTGGAAGGAAGGTTGCTGGCTGTTTTGCTCATCTCTCAGAAAAGTCGTTGCCATTCTGCAGAGTGCTGCCATTAAGGTGGCTTTGTTTCCTCTTTTCCAGGACTCGATTGCAGCTTTACCGGACACAAAAGATGGGCTGGGGCGTGCGAACAATGCAAGACATTCCACTGGGAACCTTTGTGTGCGAGTAAGTTATTCAGCTTTCATTAGCTCACACAAACCGTGCTTCCCGAGGGCTGGGTCGTTACACCTCTTTAAGGCAAAGAAGTGGTCACCCAGCCAAGCTGCTTGCCCTCGGTCAGAGGTTTCCTGACTCCATTTCCTATTGTGTGTCCTTTTCCTCATGGCATGGAGCTTTCTCCACCCCTCTCTGTCTTGCTGGAAGCGGTGCTCAGCTCTCACCCCTCTGAAACACAAACGGTGCTGGGGGGGTGGGAAATGCATTTGGGTTGTGCTGCGAACGTGCTCAACTCACATGTTCATCGTGGATATGGGACATTTAAGGCCAAGGCACTTTGAAGCAACTTTTTTCATATTGGATCTTCTTCCGTTTCAATACTGATGTCTCAAGAGGTTTTCCAGTGTCACAGCTCTGGTTTTAGTCTGATTCAGCAAAACAATGAAGCGCTTGGCGTTAAGCACATGTTTCGGCCCTGATTCAATAAAGTACTTAAGAACAAAAAATGTTCAGATTTACGTCAAGTGAAAAAAATGCTGTCAAACCCCATGGTTTTTAGGCTTTAAAGTGGTATATGTACTTTATATTTTGGAAATATTTTGGGAAATGTTCTTTCCATTGCAATAGTACAGTGACTTAAGACCTTCTAAATAAGGCTGGACTCATGATCTCCATGGAAATAGCTGCTGGGGTTTTGTGGAAGTAGTTATGGATGTTTTATAGAATTGGATTGGGGGTTGAGGAAGTTTATTGTAGAATTTAAAAAAAAAGGGGGGGGGGAAATAAGAAAAATCTTCAGTGGATCAGCCAGATATTTCTTCCCTGTTAGGAGCTGCTAGATGATAAAATGTTTTTTTCAGAGTTGAAGCTTAAAACTGCTGTTTATGGGGAGTGTCTCAGGTCCATCTTCAGGTGAGGTTAAATACCAAAGGTCCTGGTGTCCTGGTTTAGCACCCAGAGCTGAGCCAGAGCCTGCGAGTAAACTGCTCTCAAAGAAAAAAGGCGCTGACTTGACCAAATCCTACTGGAACGCTAACACACGAGAAGAATAAGCTGTGGTGAACAGGCAGCCCAAGGAAGTGGGGCAGCCCTGCATGACGGTGTAATGAGTGTGTTGTAGAGCACATCAGAGCTGATGGGATGCAGATACCACAACCATGCTTAACTCTTCCCTCCACCCTTGCCAGGAGCTGCTGACACTGTTTCAGTGGTAGGCGCTATCTTCTTCATTATCTAAATGAGCTGCATACTAAAGAGCTGAGCTAATTTATGTCTTGCCCAGGTGCATTCCTCCTAGTCTCCATCACTCTCACAAATTATTTACTCAGCTCACCGACTCAACTCGCAGTTCTCCTCTCCTCCTCAAGCTGGATTTCATTGCATTGATGTCCTTCCTGTGATTCTTTATGGACAACCTGTAGACCTGGTTTCTTCTTCTCCTCATCTCTGGCAAAGAAGCCCCAGTGCCAGCAGTGCTCGGGGGCTGCTTGCACACAGCAGCTCCCAGGATTCGCTCTTGTGGAAGAGCATTTTGCATTTAACTCCTGGTTTAGAGCCCTGAGCAGGTAGTAGTTTTGTATGGCAATTATGCTGCTTCAGAAGGATGATAATTGGTGTAAGGATGACTTTTATTTCATAGTTTTTCACATATGCCCACGTATGTGAACTGTAGTTCTCACAGCATTTTTATTTTGCAAAACTCTGCTGGTCCTGGCTGTTTCTGTGTGTAAATCGTAGAATCACAGAATGGTTTGGGTTGGAAGGGACCTTAAAGATCATCTAGTTCCGCCTCCCCTGCCATGGGCAGGGACACCTTCCGGGAGACCAGGTTGCTCCAAGCCCCATCCAGCCTGGCCTTGAGCACTTCCAGGGATCCACAGCTTCTCCGGGCAGCCTGTGCCAGCGCCCCCGCCATGAAGAATCTCTTCCTAACACCTAATCTAAATCTACCCTCTTTTAGTGCCTTTCTTAAACACACCCTACTTTTCAGCCTGTCCTGTACTTCAGATACCTCTCCCCTTTTCTCTGTAATCACTCCAAAAGCAGGGTCACCCTCCCTGCCCCAGTGGGGTCCCGTGGAATTTTTAAGCTTTCCACTTGCAGATGCTCAGGGTACAGGTTTCTCCCTGGCCTCTAAATGTGTCACTGCTCAGAAGCTGCTGTTCTTCACCCTGTGCTGATGTTGCTGTGGGTTGTTTTGAATGTGAGGTGGTGTAACGGCTCGTTCTGGAAATGGCACAGCTGGTCAAGGGCTTTTACTGGAGAGGCTGTGAATTAGCAGGATGCAGAAACTAGAGGCTTGTGAGGATCTGGTCTGTTCCTTTCAGTGCACAAGCATGGTGGGGTTTTCAAATATTTTCTGTACAAAACAGTGATGCTTTAGTAAGATACCATCTGCATTGAGCCAGATATTTTAGCTACACCTTCAGCCAGAGAAGCCCCAGGCATCCCATCTCCCACACCCTGGGGAAGATGCTGGAGCCTGTGCTAGGGACTCCCTGCTGGTTTTGATCCCTGTGTGGAGTACCCTCTGATCTTGCGGTGATGAGTGGCACTGAAAACCTCTTGAGATGTGGTTACTTGCCACCAGCATGCTGAACACCTTGCTGACAAGGACGCTGGCTTGACTTCGGGGGTTGTTAAATGAAGGGGCTGATGCTCCTGCGCTCTTCTGGGTAGGAACACGTACCTCTTGCACATCCCTCCGTAACTCTGGACCAGGGAAACTTTCGGACTAGGGAAACTAGGGAACCATCTGATCTGTAAGCAGGCTTGGAAAGGAAATGAGTTACAGGAATAGTCTTTAAAGGAACATCAAACCAACAATTTTTCATTAGGTTGTCGGGTTTTGTTTCACTGAGTTGTAAACCTGAAGTGGCTGTCCCTCAGCAGAGTGTCTCTCCGTGCAGCATTATTCAGCTGTTTTGCAGCTGCTGCTGGCTACTGTGCCACGCTACAGCAATTTCTCTCCCTCTGTGGCCATCGTCTATCACTTCAGGTCACCACCGAGCGTGTGATTTCCAGTAATGCCGCAGCCTTACGGGAGCGCTTAATAAATAACAAGATGCAGTGGGGGCAAACGGGAGGATCACATGCGGTAGCAGCCTCATGCTCTGGCAGCGCAACTTGGCCAGATCGCTCAGATCTGGGAACTGCAGCCAACTGATCCCTTGTCACGGAGCACGTGGGTCCTCTCCAGGTTAACGTCTTGTGGCTCTCCTGTCCCCCAGCCCTGGAGGGAAACGCTGCCTTGAGCCACAGGGGGAAATGTATACAGTTGGTTAAGGCTTGCGAACGCTATGAGAGCTGCAGAGGAATAATGTGATAATGGCTGCTGCTCCTGGAAGTCTCTCTTGATGCTGCGAAGATTTTTTATTCGCATTGTGGATCCTGTGCTTATGATTAATTAGCATTAGCATCGCAGGCCAGGAAGACTTGCAAACCAGAACCTGCTGTGCTGTTGCTTCTTTCTTGTATCCTCGCTCCGGCTCAGTACCCCTCCCCTTGTGTCTCTTACCGATTGCAAACAAGTCAGGGCAGGGGGTGTTGAACCTTGACAGTCCAAAACTGTTCCAGACGGAGATGGGGAGACAAATGTGGGAACACCAGTGCAGCAGGGACTGCTGCAGCAAGGGGGTTTGCATCAAAACCAGCCAGGCTAAGCAGCACATGCTTCGTGGTGGTCAGAGAACCTGATTGTAATCTGCCTTACACCTGGTTTTCCAACAAGGTGGTTGTTACTGGGATCCCAGCTCTGATGTATTCTGATTTGAGAAGGGTTGAGAAGGAAGCCTAGATCCTTCCAGGGATCTTGCCAGGTTAGGTTTTACCTAAGACTTTTAAAACTTTCAAAGGTATGTAGCCTATGTAATCAGTCACAACACCCAGGAAAATACAGGAAGGACAGACACAAACATTTTACTTTGGGCTGTAAACAGCGCAAGTACTGCAGTGGTGTATAGGAGAGCCAGGACACGAGTCTGACCATGAACATAAGGAGAATTGGATTAATGTGTTGATCTTGGCCAACAAAGTGATTTGCCAAAGGAAACAAAGTCCTCGGGAAAGAGTAGATTTTGTTGGAAGGAAGGCTCCATTTTTAATATTAAAAGTGTTGCCCTGAAAAGATGGAGTCTGGAGCCAGATTTCAGCTGCCGTAAATTGGCAAAGCCCGGTTTGCCTTGGTGGCTCTGAGGTGACCTGCACTGCTAAGGCTGTGGGTTGCTGCCTGTGGCTGGGCTGCATCCCTTTCTTTCCCTCTTCCCAGAAAGAGGTGTCTAAACCCAAGCTTGTGATTGCATGAGCGTCTTATTTCTTCCTTTCCTGTTTGTCTGCAGGTACGTTGGTGAGCTGATATCCGATTCCGAGGCAGATGTCCGTGAAGAGGACTCCTACCTCTTCGACCTTGACAACAAGGTACTGTATCTGAAGGTGTCTAACAAGACAAACCCAAGGTCTTGCCTCTACAAAAGAGCAAAGAGAATATTTGCCTCCATCTTGACGTGCAGCACGATCTGAAAGCTTGCAAAGAGGAAGACCACGTCCTCACTGCGTTTTAATAAAAATATAGAGTGGCTGAGGTAAGGCTTATTACCAGCAGCACTGGGCCACCGCGGTCCGTGCTGCCCACACCAGTTTTGATGCCAGGTGCTCTTCTGTCAAAACCGTTCGGGGTTCCTGAGTTCAGCTGTTCCATTTTTGATGCTCAAGTGTTTATATGTAGGCTTGCAGCTGTGTTGATTGGCAGCTCTGTAATTTCTTCATAAAAAGATGAGCTGGAATACTGAAAGAAAAAAAAAACCACCACCAAACTAACAAAACCCCCTGTTCACTTACAAAGGGATCCATCAGATACCCTGGCAGGGACTTGTGGCTTGTTCTACGGGTAGTTACCCCGTGCTGCTCTTGGAGGGCTGTCTTGGAGCAGAAATCTGGCTTCGACAAGTGCAACCTAAAGCTTTTAAGCAGGGCCATCACTCCAGACTTTCCTTGGGAAAGGAGGAGAGGAGAACGGTGAGCTGAGGACTCAGAGGAGTGGGGTGGCTTCCAAGGAAGCCTGTTAAACAGTGTCTGTCTTGTTTCTGTTGTCAGCTAGTGACAAAGCAGCTTTGCTTTATTGTTTTTTTTAAAGTGACACACATTCAGCAACTGAAAAAAGGTAAGTAATGAGCCTTGCACTCGGTCTGAAAACAGCGAGGTAAAGCTGTAATTACAAAGTTGAAAAGCAGCAGGGACTTCAGCCTGGTTTGTGTGTTTATGAGCAAGAGCCCACCCGGGCCTTGCCTTGCCTTTAGGTTGGCCTCTGGCTGTCTGTCTTGAGGGAGAACCTCTGCGTTTGCTCTTACAAAGCCTTCAGTGAAGCCAGGAGGGAGACCTAAATCCAGGCATAGGCATTGTTTTTTCAGGGTATCTTCAACGTGGAACATCCCTAGAAAACCAGGCACCAGGTCATTGAGTGATGGTCAAAAGAAGCCCCTTGGGCCAGGCGGAGGGCAGGGCAGAGCCAGCCGGGTCCTGCGACCTCCTGAGGGATGGGAAATGGCTCCGGGTGTGAATCCCAAGCCTGGGACGGGCAGCCTTGGGGTCCTGGTGTGTCCTGGAGGGGTGGCCTGAATGGGCTTGCGCTGGAGTGGAAGGGTGTGGCTGGGTCATCATTTCTGCTATCCCTGTTCCTTGAGTTGTCACTCGAGTCCACATGCATGGTGAATCGTTCAGTGCACCAGGTCCTGCAGGCACATCCCATTCTAGGACTGAAAGAGGGCAAATGTCACACCGCCAAAACTTCCTGCCGTTGCTGGGTTCCCAGGACGGAGGCATAGCATAGCAGATGCTCTCTGAGCTTCCGCCGGTTGAAGGGATAGCTTTCTTGTCTCTGTACTGGAGAGCTGGGAAAACTCGTGCTATTTCTGGGAAGAAAGGTGAGGTTGAGTTTTAGCTGCTGTGGGTGCTTTCTGTTATGTTAAGCCACCCCTTTCCCCCGTGGAGGCTTATCCTCCTCGGTCCTTGCTCACACGGGTGGCCCTGCTGCACTCTGTCGAGGGGAGGCAGCGGCTGGACTGCCTCCCTGCTTGCATCCCTGCTTGCATCCCTGCTTGCATCCCTGCTGCATCCCTGCTGCATCCCTGCTGCATCCCTGCTTGCATCCCTGCTGCATCCCTGTGGCCCCTGCGGGCACAAAGGGCTTTCCTGGCCATCCTCCCTTCTCAGACACCCCAGTGCCTTCCCGCCCTTAAGGAGACTCACCTCCCCCCAGAGCAGATTCACATTTTCTCCCTTTCCTCCCTGGTTGCCACCATGTGTCCGTCAGTTCCCGATACCCTCAGAGCAAGGTGGGAAGCAGTTTGCTCTGGGACTTGTCCTCCTCAGCAGCTTCCCGGTGAGGTCACCGCCTGTGTTGGTCAAGGCACCTCTGGAGAAAAACACCTCGGCTTGCAGAGAGCACAGGTCTTCCCAGATGGTCACTGGATGTGGTAGTGGGTGATGTCCTCACCAACCACGGCTTTCCCATGGATGAAAGCAAGGGGGTGACGGGAATGACTTGAAACTAGAGCTGGTAATACTGTGTGTGATATGGGACGGTGTGGGGTGATGCCTCCCCCAGTTGTTGGGACATCTCTCCTGGGCTCCTGCACCAGTCAGGTGGTGTGATCTGGCACAGCTCATCCATTAATGATTGCAAGGTGCTTGCCCAAAAGGGAGTTTGAGCACTGCTAATGGATCCTTTTGCTTTTGGCCTCTTCGCAACTGAAATTAGCTTCTGTAATTAAAGTCTCTGCTTTGCACAGTCATTCTCTGCTGGAATAAAAAAGCCCTGAGGGGGGTTCTTTTATTTTCAAGGAAGACAAAATATTACTGCTCTCTGGGCAATCTGGAAAGGGAATTTCTGTGTTCTCACTTTCACTTTTATCTGCAAAACCCTGTGTTTTCTGGAGGCTCTGGCTTTGTGTTTCCTAGCTGTCATGTTCAATTAGAGGACAAACAAGATGCCTGCTCCCCTAACCAGTAGCTTTTACCCGTAAGGTGTCTGTCTGCAGCAAACATCCATCCTGCTACGCCAAACCGGTGCTTTAGCAGGGCAGGGCTGGGGGATAGCTGGTGTCCAGCCAGTGTCAGGGCATTTTAAAAGGTCTTTGGGCTTGTGGGGGCAGAGTGTCTTGCAGAAAACTCTTATTTTTAGGATACTGTTGAATATAAACGTGTGTGTGTGTTGAGTCCCTTCAGACCCACAGTGGGTGTCCTGCCCTGGTTGTTCTTGAAGCTTCCCAGAGTTATTAGCGGAACGACCAGTAGTTTGATCATTTGTTTTATTTAAACAAGTAGCCGGGATAGTACTAAACCCAACCTCATCTAATGAAAGATGCCACGTTTCTCCCCTAGGATGGAGAGGTGTACTGCATAGATGCCCGTTTCTATGGCAACATCAGCCGCTTTATAAACCACCTCTGTGAGCCAAACCTCATCCCAGTGCGAGTCTTCATGTCGCATCAGGACCTCCGCTTTCCCAGGATTGCCTTCTTCAGCACCAGGCATATAGAAGCTGGAGAAGAAATCGGGTAGGTGGTGTCCCCAGGGGCCGCCGCTGCCTTGTGTGGGGAAGGACGGGGCGCAGAGTGTGAAAGCTCTGCTGCTCCTGAGCTGGTTCTCTCCATCCCTTTGCTCCCCGGGCCATGTCCCCAGGGTCCCTCGGGGATCCCACGAGCACACTCCATGCTCTGAAGCTTTGCAAAAACCCAGATGGTGGCAGCGCGGAGGGTCGCCGACCCCGGCATCTCATGACGGTGCGGGGTCCCTTTTGCTCCTCAGTGTTGCTGCTTTGCAGTGACCCCATCTCTGTCTCTCTCTTGCAGCTTTGACTATGGAGACAGGTTCTGGGACATCAAAGGCAAATACTTCAGCTGTCAGTGTGGTTCACCCAAGTGCAAACACTCGAGCTCAGCACTGGCCCAGCGGCAGGCGAGCACCTCGTCCCAGGACACGCAGGAAAATGGGCTCCCCGACACCAGCTCTGCCACAGCAGCCGGCCCCTTTTGAGGCTCCCCGCTCCACAGAGACTGACTTGTTTTAACCCTATAGATTCACATACTGTCTGAATTTCCATTTAAAGAGAAAAACAACAACAACAACAACAAAAACCACAAAAAAAACCCACACAAAAAAAACCCACTCAAGGAAAGCCAAGGGTTCGTGACACTTAGGGCTGTGCCACCGACTGTTACTTGAGGAATAAGTAAAAGCAAATCCCGCCTCCGTGATGTTGTTCTCCCCTCCCTGGTCCTGGAAAGCTGCTGGTTTTCACAGTTGCGTGTGGAGGGGTGGCTGTTGCGTTTTTTTTTTTTCCATGCAAGCTGTCCTGGCCTCCATCTCTTAATGTGCTAAGTGTTGTCAGAGCCAAGGGAGAGCCGCCCGTCCTCCGAATATTGTTAATTGAATGGATCGCACATGCCAAGTCATCTCCAGTTCACTTGTAATAAACTTTGAATACTTGATGGGACTTTCTTTCTAACAGCTGGGGGGAGCGGGGAGGGAGAGGGAGGTGCTGGCACTTGGGTTTGCTTGGCACAGCCCCAGGGCAGGTTCTGCTGGTTGGTTTTTGTTGGTTTGTTTGTTTTTTTGGTTGTTTGGTTTTTGTTTGGTTTTTTTTTTTGTTTGGGTTTTTTTTTTTTAAGTCAAGTCATGATTTTCTCCCACATCTCACAGGACATTGCGGTGGGACCTTTCCCTAGGAGCTAGAGGGCATTTCTAACAAATACCCTCCTTGTTACCAAATCCACCGGCTTTTTTCTCTTCTGAGGAGAAGAAACCCACAACCCTTACAAATCCCTTTGCTCCCTGGCCCTCTCCCGAGCCGACCAGAGACACTTCCCCTGAGACCCCGCTCCCTCCCAGGCTTTCTCCGTTACAAACCAGCTCGTCTGCGCCGCTTGGCCGTGTTACTGTCTCAGTGTTCGGTTCGTCTGTGGAAGGATTTCCCTCGCCCCATCGCAGTAGCGGTTTTAGAGAGGGAAGGTCGAAGGGGATTGTACAAGACACTAACTTCTTAAGAAAATCAGGTTTTTTTCTTTTTTAAAAAAAATAAAATGAATGAGATATATATTATAGAGAACCTCGACTCACGTCTGCCGGCTGGGGCGAACAGACAGGACGTGTCACGGCAAGAAGATCCTAAGATGCTACCAGCTCGTCTGTTCCCATCACTTTTCTCAATGCTGGGCACCTTCGATTAATTTTTAAGCCACATGCTATGAGGTTTCAATAAACTGTTTTATTTTTTACCATTAACTGAAACATTGGGGACTAGCATTAAAAAGAATAATAAAAAGAAAACCACAAAAAACCAAAAAAAAAAAACAAAAAACAAAACGACAACAAAAAGAAACCACAAAACAAAAACGGTGCTGATTCTGGTGTGATTTTTGCTCACCACGTGAATATAAACTTATCAATTGTATAAAAAGAACAAAGTGATTTTAGTATAAAAATGCAGGAAAAAAACAAAACTTTTTTTAAATTGTTAGTATTGTAGTGTGAATAAATTTGCCATCACCTTTTGTGTGGTGGCTGGGCAGGTCATTATCTTAATTTTTTTTTTTTTTGCATATACCTTTAAATACTGTAATTAGTGCAGTAACAGTTTTTTTTGTTCATCTCTTCTAGAACATTCATAAAGCCGTCATGTTTATTATTATTATTTTTTTCTGTTAATGTTTTTGACAGTTTTAAAGGAGCAGTCTTTTGGCTCTGATCATTTTCTTGTTCTGTTTTCAATGAAATCAATAAAAAAAGAAAAAAAAAAAGTGCTTTAAAAGGAGTTTGGCCTCTTTGTCTGCCTGCGGCGATGGGGCTGAGCTGGTGGGGATGGCACCTCTGGCCGGGTGTGAGCTTCTCATCCTTGGGTGCAAAAGGAAGACGAAGAAAACAAAAAAACCCAAAAGCCAAAAGAACCCTGCATACTTTCAAGCAAGAAAAAAGAAGCGTGACTGTCTGCTTTTTATTTTGTGGGATTTGGTGTTTGGTTTTTAAATTCTGTATAATCCTTCGGTCGAAGTTGTCCTGTTTGGGAGCCTGGGCTCTGGCTGGGGCTGGGCAGTGCTGGTACCCACCGGCCATGCAGGGCGCGGAGGGACCCATCATGCCTCCCCATCACCTGCATGGAGGCAATTAAATAAAATTAAATGAAAAAGCCCAAGGAAAGGGGCAAGGGGGAGAATCTCCTACTCGCCAGCAAACCCTGTTTCCTGGCACAGGGAGGAACTGTGGGCCTCCACGGGTTTGTGGCCAGGGCAGGGGCTGGGTTTGGGGGGTGCTGTGGGGTGCATGTCCTGGGGGAGCAGAGCTGGGGGGTCCCCAGGGTGCCAGGTGCGGGTGGGGGCAGCCGGGGCTGCGTGACTAAGCACAACCACCGCGCGCCCTCGCCGTCAACCTGAGAATAAGCGACTGAGTCACTGCCAGTCGATAGCTCATAAAAATATTCATAAACAGCAGGAAAAGCCCGGCCCGATGCCAGCCGGGAATGGCAGGCATGGGCAGGGCTTCAGCTGTAGCCTCACACGCTTGCCCACCTCTCACCCCACCTGGCAGGAGCCTTCATCACCTGCAGAGCCCCGGGGATGCCCTCAGCATCCTCACTGACGGGCGGGTGGCTTGCAGGCAGCTGGTCAGTAAAACGCGGAGTCTGCAGGTTGCGTTGGGTCGATGAGAAATGAGTTTTTTCTGCTGGAATTGCTAAAGGTGCCGTTAGGAACAGCCAGAGCTGGTGGGGAACGCGAGCAGAGCCCTTGAAGACATCCATGTGCCCTCACACCTTGAGACCATTTAACTCTGGGCTAACGCTAATTATAACCATACATTCCAATATTGTATAATTAAACACTATAATGAAAATAATATGCTTTAATTGGAGGTGAGAAGTGGAAAAACCCCCAGAGAAATGGAATCTCTGAACATAACTTTCTCGACATCAATTGTTTGCCTGGGGTTGAGGGTGGGCAGCACACGTGCTCCTGGGGGTCACACGCTGGTGGTCCTGAGCGCAGAGGGGATTCGTACCCGGCGGAGACGGGAGGAGGTGGAACCCTGCCGGCTGGCACACAGCCACAGGTAACACCAGCACCGCCGGGTGTTGCCTTTGCTTTTCGGTGCAAAGAACTGTGAATTAAAAACACCCCTTCCACGCCCCACCACATCCCGGCAGGTAAGGGGGAGGTGGAGAGGGGCTGCCTGGTCTGACATCACGGTGCTGAGCAGGGGGCTCTGGGGCTGGGGTGCGCAGGTGAAGCTGCCTCAGCCGCTCTGCTGGCCCCATGCAACTGGGGCAGGGGCTCGTTGAGATGCTTCGTTTCAAAGGATGCAACAGTTTCAGCATTCACATTTCCCCCAAGCTAAGCTGCTCTGTCCCCAGTTGATGGCTCCTTCCGAGCTGTAGGTGCCAAGCCTCTGCTGCGTGCACCCCAGGCCACCCGAGGAGGTGCCAGGAGCTCTGATTTTGCTTTTGTTTGAGAGAAATTTATTTTCTTTTAATGCGGGGAGAGCATCTGCCCCAGGCTTTGCTCTTGAGCAGCTGGTAGACGCTTGGCACATGGCAGTTACCAGCACGGGAGGATTTTCTTTTCCTTTTCAGCTGCCTTGCACGGGGCCAGGAGCCTCCCCTCGCCTCTGCTGAGGATGCAAAGGAGCCCTCCGTCACTCTTCGGCCTTTTCCAGGGAATTTCACTGCTTGGCACGTGATACTTTGGGCTGGCCCCATGGTCAAGTAACTATCCTAGGGAGCAGGACCAGGGCTGGATGCTGCATTTGGGTGCCGAGCTCAGGCAGGGCGTGGGGCTGAGCTGTGGGGGGATTTTGTGCATCCCACAGCATCCCACCCCCACCCATGTGGCTGGAAGGAGGGTAACAGGGCGAAAGCCCTAATTTCACAGAGCTAGAGGAGACACTGTTCTCCTTCCATCCCTGCTCTCCCCTTCTTTCTCCCACTGGATCCTCCCAGTGAAGCTGGGGACCCCCAGACCAAGGGGGGTGCACAGTGGGTCTGCACAGAGCTGGGTCCTGTGGGACAGGGTGTGATGGCCCCTCCTGGGGGGCTGCACCACACTCACGACTCAAGGCACGTGGCAGGCATGTGTGGATCCACGACAGGAGCAGTGCCGGGCAGTTCAGGGTGCCTTGTTGGGGTCCAGGCTGTGGCGCTGGGTCGGGCTCCTTCCTGCACACCTCCCCCCTGCACCCACTCCCAGTGGGCATCGCCCCCCCTGTAGCTATAGGGGAGCATCGTGCAGAGGCCAGTCACCTGCTCTGGGGCCAGCAGATGAGACGAGGATGGATCAAATCCAGCTGCATGGGATCACCCGGCACTGACCCACGCGAACCCTCTGCACACCGAGCAGGTCATGGAGTGGGTGAGCTCGTGCGGGCTCGTCTCTCGGGGGGCTGCTGGGCACGGTGGGGTGTCAGAGGCACCCGAAAGGCAGCATCCATTGCCCTGCAGCTGAACTGGGCCAGCGAAGCCATAAAATTACCCTGAAATAATGAAGCTGATCTGGCTTCTCCTCTTTATAGACATCATCTCTCCCTTCCTCCCGCAGCTATAATCTCCCTTGCGATGAACCGGGAGCGATGGCTATCCTGCAGCCTGGGAGCAGCAGCTAAGAGTTATAAAATCTTTATAAACGTACAGTCTCACCCCACATCTTATTCCTGAGTCTTTGCCAGAGCTGGAAGAAATATTAGTTTATCTCACTGATAGCACAGAATATTCCCCCGTCTGCTGAAAGAGCTCCCTTATCACCATTTTAATTTCCTTTCTGGTGCTACAGGGTGGCATGAAAAGCCACAGGTGCTATCGCTGTTGGCAGGGAAAGGCCTCGATGTCCTGGCCGCTGGCTAGGAGAGCCTCGCGCCAGGCTCAGGGTCAAGTGTAAAGTCTGCAGACGGGATGGGAGTGATGAAGTAGGTGAGGGCGAGGTGCTGGTGCTCTGGGAGGTCAGACTCAGCCCCCCCCATCCCCTCCTCAGGTATTAGCAACGATCTACTAAATGCCCAGGAAAAGCAAATATTGCTTAATGCGGGCTGCGAGCAGGGGCGCAATGCTGCCATTGAAGTTGGGAGGGGGAGGTTGAACAAGGACAGCCCCGCACATGAGTTTTCCTGCTCAACTCTGCCTTTTAATTTCTGTTTAACCAATGTGAGAGTCATTAAAGAGGGCTGGACACCCAACGGCTACATCGAGCTGCTGCTGGGGCTCCCACTGTGCTGGTGGCGCTGGACGGAGCACACCGGGGGGCGATGCCTTGCGGGAGGTACCTGCGTGCTGTGGAAGGTGGCAGTGCCCAGGTGGGGAACGGCACCGCAGTGCCAAGAGAAACCAAAGTCCCCGGCTCCGTGCCAAGGAGCTGGGTGCCCAGGAGCGCACAGTGCAGCCTGCTGCTCCTGCGCAGGATGTGGCTCAGCCCACTGAGACCCAGCCCCAGTGACCGAGGGCTTCATCCCCAGCCTGGTGAGCCTCGCCTCTCACCAGCCCCTTGGGTTACCTCTGCTCTTACTGCAGCATCAAGGGGACCTCAGCAACCTCTGCAGCAAGGAAATGTCCCCGTGCCCGGGCACTTTGTATTTATAATGAATGGATGCTCCCCAGCCCTGCTGGGATGGGTGGGGAAGTGGAAGGAAGGAAACCCAGGCAATGAGTGTCCCGACAGCGTTACACCCTGAGCAGCATGTGCTCAGCACTAGCGTAAGGAGCCCCAAACTGTTGGGGTTTGTTAAACAGCTGTTTGCCATCCTCTCTTTTGGAAGCCTGAAAGGTTTGCAGGTACCTAAGACAAAGGCCCTCGCCCTTCTGGGACCAGGGGGTTTATGCCCCAGGGCTGTTAATGCTCTTACTGAGCCATCACAGCCTGATGTTTGGCTGGAATGAAATTCATCATGACAGCAAAATTCCCCAGCTGACCTGGTAGGAGCAGGGCATTGGGACAGTAAGCCAAGACTTTGTTTAAATACTTGGAGCTCTGCTATCTGACAAGAATGACAAGAGATTACATTAGGAAAAGGGCTGGCTATTTTAAGAGGGATCTGTTTGCCAAATTCCCTGGCGGCAAAAGTCTTTAATAGGGCTGCAGGAATAGAAAGCGTCGGACACATATGGATCCTACGCGCCCAGTGAACCACTGAGGGTGGGTTTGCAAAAGGCATAAAATGCCTCGAAGCCCAGGCAGAGCCGAGCGCGTTTTGGGCTGAGTTAATTTTAAGAAGGTGACTGTGGGAGCAGGGCAGGGACAGGGAGCTGTGGGGACATGGAAGGATCAAAGCTGCATTTTGCATTTGGGATGTTTGTTTCCTCCCCAGGGAAAGGGGTGACAAGGTAAGTGTTACCAGCTCATCCTCTTTACAGATAAATTAGTTCCCACCCCATCGCCCTGGCTGCCCTTCCAGGGAATGCTTTAAAGCACCAGTGCTGGGGACCTGTGTGGTGATGCCTGACCTGGGCCTTGCTGTGTGAGCAGGGGGTCAGTGGGGTGTTCTGTAGCTGAATAAGTTGGAGCAGAAGTAAGATGAGCATTTGTGGTGTTGATGAGGGGGAAAATATACAGTTTTTTGGGCTAGAAGTTCTCTCTGCTGGGGTGTTGCTTACTGCATCATGCTAATCCCTTGAGAGCCCAGCAAGGTGGGTGTCTGGAGCCCACCGTATTAAGGGTGTAAAGCACCTGATTGTTAACGGCTTCCTCTCCTCTGAAGGAGCCTCTGTCTGTGTTTTCAGAATGAGGTTGATTTAAATGGTGATGTGTTTGCCTATGATGTGTAATAAGCTAAAAAAAAAAAAAAATCAGCAATCCTTGTTCAAGAAGCAGAACAACATGCAAGAAATCACTGATGTTTTAATTCCTTCTTTCAGAAAATATAGTGGCAATGAAGTAACGGTGATGGGTAAATCATAAGTCTTCTGCATGGCTCACTTGTACTAGTTAAAGTATAAAGCCTCACTGGTGCAGGGCTCAGGATGGGCAGAAAATATTCCACCTGAGCAACAGCAATTAGTGCACTTGGCTTTGTCTTTGCTGTGCTCTGTAAATATAATTCTGAACAGCAAATAAGCAGATAAGCTTTACCCAGACATAATAAGACGAATATCCTTTTCTTCTGCCTCTGCTGGGAAGAGAATTTCTTTCTAGTTGTGCAGCTGTTGGAGAAAAATAGCTGGAATAAATTGCTTGGGAATTTGTGAACAGCAAACACGGCCCGCAACATTAGTGAAATGACTGTATAAATGAGTCAAAAAGGATTGGGGGGAGTATTCTCATTTATATCATGAATATCCCTTTGACACAGACTTCAGCTGAAAGAAGTTCAGAAACTTCTGTGGCACGAAAGCATTTTGTTCTGCTGATGATTGTCTGCATTATCCCTCCTGCTGCGGCAGGGACCTGCTTTTCTGCCCATGGTGCAAAACTCCAGGAGCAGCCGCAGCTCTTCTGGGGAGAGTGGGTTGAGTTGGGTACCCAGCGGGATGCTGGAGCTGTGCACCTTGGGGTGGAGAAAGAGCAGGAGTTGATGACTCAGTGGGCAGATACATGATGCTCAGCATCAGCACCCTGTGCCTGCACAGGAGCAGGGCAGTGCCAATCGGCGGGTTTTAAATGGGAGGCAAAAATGAATTCAGGCAACTGTGTGCTGATGCGCTTTTGCCGAAGCTATCCCTGCATTTCATTTGGGTATAAAGCCTCTTCCTGAAAGCAAACGTGGCTAAATTGCTCGGCTCTGAGCCACGAATGTGTCCTGCTCTGCCCCAGGGCTGGTTGCATTTGGAAGTGGATGAGCAAAATAGCTGGAATAAATTGCTTGGGAATTTGTGAACAGCAAACACGGCCCGCAACATTAGTGAAATGACTGTATAAATGAGTCAAAAAGGATTGGGGAGAGTATTCTCATTTATATCATGAATATCCCTTTGACACAGACTTCAGCTGGAAGAAGTTCAGAAACTTCTGTGGCACGAAAGCATTTGCCTCTTACTCACCCCAGGTGAAGGCTTTGTATGTTTGAAGTAGTGGCACAGATCCTCCTCCCCATCCCTCTCCACAGTGCATCTTCTCAGTAGCTGGAAGATCTCCCTTTGCCTCAGTTTCCCATCAATAAATTGGGAATACAACTTCCCTGTGGGTTGGGCGGTCCTTTGTGCTCCTGATTTGCCTACGGATGATTGAAAACCTCACCCCGAGTCATTAACAACTAATTCTGAGCTGGGTCCTGCACGTGCTGGTGGGAGGAAACCCTCCAGCTCTCGTATGAAGGCAAACAGAGTAGAAAGCCAGGGATTTGGGGCCAAACTTGCAAAGGCACAGGGGAACATAGAGTCTGGTATAATATCTAGTTTGGTGTATATTTAATATCTGGTCTGGTATAAAATCTGTTTTTTAAGAGGACCAAGCTGCTTCTCTAAAACTAGCCTGGAAAACACACTCAATTGTTTGGGCAGATATATATTTTTAGTTAATTTTCGTTGCTATGAAAGAACTATTGTAAATTTAACTGATTGTAGAGAAGGGAAAAGAATGCCCCGTGACCCGCAGACTTCCCAGCCTTGTCTCTCCATGCGATGTGTCTGCGGGTCAAGGTGGTGTTCGACCCACAGGCTGGGTGTGCTGTGAGTTCGGTGGTCTGGCTGCCGAATGTGTGTATCTCGGTGCTAATTAGCAGCCTCCCATGCTGCGGTGCTGAGCATCTTCAAGGATGGAGACCTCCAGTGTGGCTCTCCAGCTTCTCCTGTAGTAGGAGGCTGTTGCAGGCAAGCCATCTCCCCCCATACGGTTGCCACGGCTCTTCAAATGGTTTCTCTGCCCGAAAATTCAGCTTTATGCAGACTGACCCATCTCACAGGGTTATTTCTATGTGCCTGGGAGGTGAGTGTCCCAGGAGCTGCTTGCTGGTGTGGCAGCTGGGTTGCTTGGGAAAGCACTTGCCAGACCCTCTGCTGTGGTGTGAAGATGCTGTTTGCTGCCTCTGCATTTGTCCTGACCAGATGTGGAAACCTCCCCGTGGGTAGAAATGCCCATTGTTTTGGATGGTGCCTGGATCTCAGGCTCTACTAGCCTATGAAAAATCAGGTTTTTTTCCAGTTATTTGCAATGTCTCCATAAATCTTCATAAATTGTGTGCAGAAAAGAAGTCAGACAAGGGATGCATGGCTTGGTTGCGCACAGGGTTCCCTGGTCTTCCAGCATGGTGAAGACGATGCGGCTGCCCAGGGCTCAGCTCTTGGTGCTGAGCCCTCCTTGCAGCCGTGCTGTCTGTGTGATCCCGGTGGCATCGCTGCCCCAGGGACCCGGGCTGAAGGAAGCTCTTGTCTGCGGTGCACGGCTCCTGCTGGTGCTGGGCAGAGGATGGGGACAGGGAAGGGGCTGCTGGCAGCTGCTGCCTCCCTGAGCCGTGGGGGAGGCAATCGGCCAGACCTGAAATGTTACATTTCTCTGGAACAACAGTTTTGCTGCATATTGGATTCTGTTAAAGGAATTCAATTTAGAAAACATTATGCCAGGGAGAGGAGGAGAAGGGCAAAACATTATGGCTAAATAATTTCAATTAACCATTCCAGGCCTTTCTTGTTAATTCAGTTGAAATAAGTGCTGCCTGGTCTACAGATCTGCAGAGCAGAGATCCTCGCGCAGCACCAGCGACTGCAACTTTGATGATGCCCATGATTACCTCTTCCAGCCAAGGGCTGGACCTAAGGACATGCTTGTTTGATGTTATTGAGCCCTATTTCTTGAAGCAAAACAGAGAAAGAAAAATCTGGACGGTGAAATAGAACTCGGGTACCTTTATGCAGGCAGTCCTTGCTGCCACTTAACTTGGCACACATGACAATTTCCAAGCTAATTCTTAAATCAGTGTAAACATCAAAGTACTGCCTAGAACTAGGCAAATTATCTAACTCAATTCTGCTTTGAAAAACAACCCAGATCCAAATGTGAAGCTTTACCAGAAGTCTTTGGCAATCAACCATGCATTTGAAAGCTAGCAGATATTCATGCTAGAGAGCTAAATTCACTGTTCAGGTTATTGATTATTCATTGACCTTTTAAGTAGTTGCCCTTGGTATTAAGACACCAACAAGTGTTGGGCTGTTTGCCTTACCCAGCTGTATTTCATCAGGCCAGTTCCCAGATTTGGATGACAGAAATATTTACTCATGCTTGGTAAATCCTGGGATTTTACCTCAAAATCAAAGGAAGCTCAACCACCTGGAGGTTTGGGAAGTGCTTTAAAGCCCTGACCAACCTGTCTGGGCTTTATCTTCAACATATCTCTGCCAACTCTGACTTCTGCAGGGAAGCATCTTCCCTGGGCTTCCTAGCCAACCCTTCAGTCTCCTTCTCTGACAGCTTAAAAAATGAGAATGAAAAGTTGAAAATAGTGTGCTTTTTCCCCAAATGTTTACATGCCTCCCCTATCCACTTCTCTAAATGTCTTCCCTCTGGCTGTTTTCCTTTTCTGTTGGAAGTCTTAATTTTTATTACAAATTCTTTGGGGCAAAGACCACGTGGCTGTGTAAGTTCTTGAACTATGTGGTTTCTTAACCTCCGAGATGCAGTGTAAACTCAGGTCTTTCAGTGCCTTTTATTTCTGGCATCATGGAAAATGCTGGCTTTCTGCTTGGTCTCCTCAATCTGTTGTCTTTCTACTCTTTTTCCATCTTTCTGTACTTTCATTCTTTAACTTGATACTTGTTTCACACCTGTCCCCGCTGAGGCTTTCTCCCACATCTGGTTATGTAGGGGGAAACAAAAAAAGCTTTTATTTTCCTCTTAGCAGGAAAAGCAGTTCCCACACAGGGTGACCTGACCTGGTGCTGCTCAGACTCTGCTGGGGCTCAGTGTTGAAGGACAAACTGTTGCTACTGTTCTGCAAAACAAAAAGGATCAACATGTGCCATTAGCTGTCGGGATTTTGCTTTTCTGACCCCCCCAGCTCCTGCCACCTGCCCCATGCTGATGCGTGAGGTTACCCAGAAGATGGGTTTCTTCATGGGCTGTACGGAGTTGGCTGGTTTTTATTTCTTCTTTTAAAAGTAGCAGAGCTCTTGATGTTGGTTCATGCATCTTAGCTCTGCTGGAGAGATGCAGGCCTGGAAGCTGTCAAGGGGGCTCTTTTATGAGCACTTTAAAGAAAAAAAAAAAAAAAAAAGCTGGTGCCTGAAGAGTAGATAGGACTAATGAAGCTGTTTTATCTTTGCCATTTGTATGTATACAGGGTGGGGGTAAGGGGAATCCTACGGAGTGTAGCAAATACATGTAGGGCAAAGCAGTTAATAGGATGAAAATGAAATCAATAGCCAAGACTTAATTAAGAAGCTGTTTTTATTCATGTCCCAGGAGAAAGGCCCCCCAGATCAGAGATGCCAAACACTTGCTGGATTGCAGTCTTGCACAGGCTGCGTCCTGCAGGCCACTGACAACCCAGCAGCCTTATGAAATGTTATTTTCAGCTGTGTTGGTAACAAGAGAAGGCGGCAACGAGGGGGAAAATGAGGATGCAGTCTAATGGTCCTCCAGCTTTGGTAGCTGCTGCTCAGAGTTGCACAGATGCTTGGGGTTAGTCTGTGCGACCCCCAAACCCCTGTACATGGATTTTTGCAGGTTTTGCGCAGGGAGAGGATCACCTTCTGAGGGGAAGGTTTACAGGGCTCCCAGGTGGGATGAGGAGGGAACACCAAGAGTGCCTAGCACTCTCTTGGAAAGCATTGAGCTCTTCTGCTTTTATGCTGCTTTCAAAGCAAAATGAGCCTGATGTGTTTATTTCTCAGTGAAGTGAAAAATGCAGCTGTTCCCAAGAACTAATCCTTTATTAAACAGTCTGAAATAGGAACAGTAAAGAGCTCAGTATTTTCTAAACGGTGAACAGGGCTGCTCAGTTATTGGGTGTTATCAAATGTTTTAGGACTAAAGCAAGTAACCGATTTCTGATGGAAATACTGATTATTTTTTTTTTTGTCCTGGTTAAGTATAAAATGAATGAGGTGTTTGGAAAGATTGGAAAATGGGTCAGTGAAGGCCACACCTGGCAGTGCGGGCATGGTGCTGGATCTGGTGTTTGCAGGCTGACTTGGCAGGGGAGACTGGTGGAGCTGGGAATAAACGGAAGAGAAGAGCAAAACCTATGTAACTATGCTGTGTGCCTGTTCCTCCACCTTGGCAGGGAGGAAAGACCTCAAAGTGGGTATAATAGTCATGCTCCTTTCAGATTTTCTCTTCCCAGATAGTGTAAATCAGTCGTGGCGAGGCTTGCTGATTTCTGTGACTTGTTTCACTTGTAACCTTTCCCCCATCCATGGCTGCTGCTGCCGTTATCTTAGCAGAAAGCCAGGCTTTATTAACATGCCTCCAGGCTCTCCTTGCTTTAGAGAAACATCTTTTCTACAAGGTGTGCTGTTCCTCTGCATGTTTTTTGGATAGAAGTATCAATCTCTGTGGCTATGGCTGCCTGTTCAAGTGATGTGGTCCACTCCTCCTCCACAGACAGGGCTGCCCCTGCTGTGTACAGGATGGTGGCTCAGTGGGGCTCATCTGGGCTGTTGTCCCTTCCCACCCTTGCTTCTCACAATGGCTAGGGGGCTATTTGTAGCAGAGAGTGGTCCTGGCAGCTTTGTGAGCACAAGGATGTACCATTCCTCACTGTTCCCACTTAGCTCAGGTCACAAAAACAGGTGGTCACCTTGTCAGGGATGCTTCAAAGCCACTGCCATGACCTTGCTGCCCGTACAGCAGGTACCACCAACCTTGCTTAGCTCCAATACCCAACAAGTCCTGCTCCTACACAAGCTCTGATCACTCTTAACTCTGTCCTTATTGCTCAAAAGCATGAAAAGCTCAGTGCACTGCATGCCAAGCCCTTCTGATTCTTGGTCCTGGGGGTCTTGGCTTTCAGCCCTCATTGGGCTGCTCTGCAGCTTCAAGTAAGTGACCCCAAAATGGGGAGGCAGGGTGGCAATGGTGCTGGGAGCTGAGCCGACCACCCTGCTCCCTGGCATTAATGCACATTTCTATTCCACCTGGGTGATGATCCCTCTAATTTTCACTTTCCAGGAGATGATGTCAAGTGGATACTGAATGCCCCGTTCACTGGCAGAGGAACTTGTCCCTCCCCTGAATGCTTGTGAGCTGTAATTACTATGTTTAACTTGTAGAGATGCCAGTACTTAAGACGCTAGCTGTACATTTGTGTTTTGCCAAGGAGTAACTTGAATAGCGGAGACCGTCATTTGAGAGGAACAGGGGGACTCACCCCTTCTTGGGGAGGGTGAAGAGCCATCACATTTCTGTGCTCATGGAAAACTGACCTGGGGAGAGGAGCAGTCGTGATTGCATCTAACGGTCCTGGATTGGTTAACTGAAGAAAGATTTAGAAGCATTTGATCTGATGATCACACGGGCTGCTTAGATGCTAAAGAAAACATCAAAGAGCTGGCTGTGGAAGGCAGTCTGCTCCTGCGGGATGGCCTCTGTCCACCCAGCCCGCCTCCCTCAGCTGGGCGTTGGGTACCGCTTGTCCCTGAGTTGTGCAGTTTTCTTTCTTCATGGAAGGTCCAAGTCCTGCAGCAGATTGAGATGAGGTAACTTCCAAGGGGAGACAGGCTGTGGGATTTGGATTTTTTTTGGTTCAGATTATGAAAGATTTTTCATTATTTTAAGACCATGGACAATTTCTCCTATCACAGAAAACCAAGTGAAGGCACAGGAGTGTTGTCTTTTTAGGAATAATACAACCACAGGTTTGAATATTTTTTTTTAAAATACATGTGACTTCCCTTTGGATTCCCACAGGTTTTCTTAATGACATCAGTTTGTGTCTTGCAAAAAACTTCAACTGCATTCAGGTGAAAAAAGACCTGGAGCTCCTCATTAGTCTAACCGGTAAGCTCCTGGGGAGGGAAGCAACCGTTAGCATTTGAGGGGCTGTTGTCACCTCTGGGCACTATGTTGTGTGTTGATGATGGGATGTCAACTTCTGGACTGTCCCAGACTGGAAACAGCAGATGTGACCCCTGTGCAAGTTGGACGGTGCCATTCTCTGTGTCTTTGGTGTCACTGCCACCTTTGGGAACTACAGCACCATCAGCAGGTGTGTCCCACCATGCCTGCCATTGCTCTTAGAGGTGGAAAACATGTTGCAGTAAGTGCTCGCTTCATCAGGAACTGGGTACCTGTTGCTAAGTGCTTCTGAGAATCCCACTGGGCTATAAAGACTTTCTGAAACTTTGCCTTAAAGTAATTTTTTTAAATGGAAATGCTTTAGAGTGTGCTTGTTTTTCACAAGCTGGTGATAGGTTTAGTGCTTGTGAAAAGCTGCCTGATACCTTCAAGGCTCCTCTTCTGACCACTGGGCTCCACTTGCTGCTGAAACTCAGAAAAGAACATGAGCCTCCTGGTCCTACCTCTGTGTGGCTTTTTTTTATTGAGAATTTTTAACCCTTGTCCTTGCCAGTTCTTGTGATGTGAACTTGTTAGAAGAGGTCTCTTCCTCTGATTTCCCACTTTCTGGCATTGCTGGGCCTCTTCTGCAGCACGACTCTCTGGAGAGCTTGCTCAGCTTTGCCACATGCAGGTAGTTTCTCTTGCTGATGGGTCAGCCTGTGGGGTTTGGGCACACGTGGCTGTATGCAGCGAGGGTTTGAGATATGAGCTCTTCAGCCATCTGACTTTCCTGGCGATAAATATTTGGTTGTGGCATGTGCTCTGTTTGCTGATTAAAATTATTTTCTCAGTAATAGAAGCTCTCAGTGTCTCCTCTAATGTGAGGAGGAATAATTAAGTCCTCTCAGTAATCCAAATAAATAATGCCTTTGGAGAGTCCTGAGTGCATCATAAATCATCAGAGTTGTGTTCCTAAGATGCCACCTCCTTGTGTCCTGATGCTGAATGATTACAGCAGGGTTTTATCATGTGTTCTATACAGATCACCCGCTGGCCCCTAATGCCACCTGTAATGTCACTGCCTGAAGAACCAGTTGATGCTGTGGCGTCCCTGATGCCTGGTTGTGACCTGTTACCATTTTATGTAACCCCTTTATAACGGGAATGAAGCAACCTGGGACTTTTGGCACTCTCTTGTCTAAATAGCCCTGCTGTGGAAGGAAATGCTGCCATCCCTCCACCTGTACTGAGGTGGAAGTGTCCAAAACCTGGCCTGACAGAATCCAGTGCTGTGCTATAAATATATGTACACATGTGTATGTATATATGTATGGTTTTTATATATATACATGTATATCCATTTGATTTTTTTTGTTCTTGTTGTTAGAGCTTTGGAAGCCTGTACAGAGCACATGGGCACCTACCAGGTGTAAGGGAAGAGGCAAGTGCCTAAGAAAGAGATTCTCAAAGGGCAGCTGGGAGAAATACCATGAAGAAAGGTGCAGCTTTTCCAGCAGGACATAGCTATTGGACTCTGAACTGTTTCTATTGTGGTTATTCCTCGAGTTGTAAATTATATGCTCTCCAAGGTTGGCCTCAGAAGACTTTCTGGGTGGCAGGAGGCGGTGGTACCTCCTGTTGCACAGCATCCCAGCAATGAGAGCATCAGGAGCTCCTGTCAGGGTGCATCACATTGGAAGGGAAGTGCCTGATCCATGACACTTGCTGGTTGTAAGTGTGCCTTTTTCACTTGGCATTGCAAAGGCTTGGCTAGTTTCAGGCACAACCAGAGATGGGTGTATGGAGGAAAATAATTTTCTGGTGGGAACTTGAAGTCTTAGAGACTTAGGAAGGTTAGGAAGCAGCCGGGCAGGGGTTTGCAACTTTGGGCGGAGATGTTCACCTCTGCAGCAGCAAGGTGCAGAGCAGGTATCCCCGAGGAAGTGGCTTCACCCATGTGCGTATCTGTAAGCGGCTCCATAAAGAACTAGATCCTTTCCTTAAAGATTTTGGAAATGTCCAATTTTACACATGATGTCCCAGTTACCTACAGCAGGTTCCAGTGCTGGAAACCAGCATGGATGAAAATCCTCCATCCCTGCAAGAGACTGAATGGACCCGCCACAGGGCAAAGTTGCTGCTCCCCTCTTTCAAGAAGAAACCTGTCTTGTGCAGAGCAGGGGTGGCTTGGTGCTCTGGGAGGCTCAGCCATAAGCTTTTTGAACAAATGCTAGCAGCTTCCCTCTGCTGAGACAGACTGGCTTTAGTCTGGTTTGTTTACAGAGTCTCTGGCATATGAGCATGCAAAGGAGCTGCAGGAGCAGCTCTGTGCTGTGGGAGCATCTGTCTGTCATGTGGACCAGCTTCTCACAGTGCCCGATCCTGGGGAAGGAGGAGAAGGGTCCCCCAGGTTGTGGCAGGGAAGCTGGACCACTCTGAAGGGATGAGAGCCCTGGCAGGGCTCCAGCTTCCCCAAGATCAGCATCACAGGAGGAAGAGCTCATGGTGGGCAGTGGGTGTTCTGCTCCCAGAGCTTGTGGGAATCAACAAGGAGTGGCCAAATACCTATATATATACCTGAAGAAGCCACATGTGCCTGTGCTGAGGATGGAGGAGCTGTGTAGCGTGGCACTGGGGGCTGCCTAAAATCCAGTGCCAGCCCGGAGGCTGTGTCCCGTGCTCCCGGAGGAGCCCTGAGCAGAGCTGACTGCAGAGATGCTCCCGATGCCTGGAAGAGCTGATGTCCCCTGGCTGGGCAAGGGGCTTTGCACCTCCCCCAGCAACTGCCCTTGCAAATCATCAGTCTTGCAAAGGCTTGTACAAGCCAGAAAACTGCTTAATTGATAAGGCCACTCTACTGAGCGCCGGGGGTCGTGCTGGCTGGTGAGAGCCAAAGGCAGAGGTGCCAGAGCGGTGGTCGCCGGGCGCAGAGGCATGGGGGTCGGTGGTACCCAGGGCCGCGGCTGAGAGGAGTTTCAGTTCTGTCCGTGCTGGAGCAGAGGGCGCTGGAGCCCGACGAAAATCCCGAGGCTGCGGCGAGCGGCTGCCCAGCGCCCGCCGAGCCACCCGTGGGCTGGCGAGGAGAGCCCACCGGCTGGGTTCTGTGGGATTGATGTGTGTCAGTGGTGGGCAATTTCCCCCTTGCAAAGGCGGCCTGCCCGCCCCCCCCCCCGCCGCCCCGGGGTGATGCCTGCCCCTGAAGCGTGGGGCCGGGCAGGAGGACAGGCTGAGGCTGCAGGGGAATGGTTTTCCTCCGAAAGCAGTTTCCCACCTTCTTCCCAGCAGCTCTGGGCAGTCTAGGAAGCCAGACCCTCGGCTGGCGTTTCTGTCCCTCGGCCACCAGCTCAGGGACAGCGTGTGCTCCTGCCCCCTCCCCGCCCTGCCCCCTGCTCTGTAGGGTTTCCAGCCTCCCTCCCTTGGCACCCGGAATTAGCTCCGAGCAGCTGGTACTTCTTGCCAGAGGGATAAACACTTCAAAATGCTGGTGATCACCGGCTTTTGCATTTGGGATTAGCTAGTTTGTACCTTCTTAGCCCCTCTGTGCTGGCTCTATAACCTGAAGAAAATCTTCAGATTGCCTATTTACCACTTCAGTGCAGTAATCTTGCTCCACTGACTGGTTTTCCCCTCTCTTGTGACCCTGGGGGTTGATTTTCAGGCTTTCCCACATCTCTGTTTCCATGCTGTCTCATCCCCCTCCTACCATCTTCATGGGTTGGAAGGTGGCCCCTGCCTGTGCCTTGGGCTGCTGCTGCTCCTGGCCAAGGGCATGGCACTGTCAAGGATGGCTCTTCCCCAGCATCCCCCCACTGCTGTGGTCCACGGGCATGGACCCTGGGGCTGCTGCTGCCACAGACAGGGGCTCAGGGGCTGGTGGCTTGTGGCAAGGAGGAAGCGTGGCCCTGTTAGCTCAGCACTTCTCAAGCCAAAGGTGTAGCAGCACTCTCCTTCCCTTCTGCAAGGAGCGTCACTGTGGGTTTTGCTTGGTCCCCTGCCTGTAGGCGTGATGGGTCTCTTGGGCAATGAGCTAATGTCCTGAGTGGTTTTGCTGGCTCCTAACCCGAATAGAATCTTCTCCCACCCGTGAGAAAGAGCAACCCCCACTACTTCATTTAATGTTTGTGTGATGGGGGTAAGTGATATGCCTAAAGGATTAACTCTTCCTTTTCCTTAGTCTCTCTTCACTTTACTGTGTAAGCCAACAGAGAGAGTGTGATAGAGATTGCTGTATCGTGTGTGTGACCACAAGAGATTAATTAAACAGCAAGCCCTAATTACTAAGGCTAAGGCTGACAGACTTACTGTGCCTGTAAAATAGCTGAATACTTCATTTACACTAGCATGTGGACATAACTTTCACCATTAGCTGAATAAACAACGAGCACCCAAGCTAAACGGATTGGTTGCCTAATAGATGTACCATTATAAATGGAGCTATCTCCTGGCGCAGGCGTTTGGCTGCCCTCTGCCTGGCTCTGGCTGGCCAAAGATACAAAAAAGCATATTTTGTAAGGGGGAGCTGCTTTACAATACACCAACCTGCCTACACCTGGGGGATTCCCTGCCTGTCAATATTATTCAGCTTTCAGGCTGCTTATCAAAGTCGTTGTCATTTGCATTTCACTGCAGGTTGGGGGAAAAAAAAAAAAAAAAAGGAAGATATTGAAAGGCTAAAACAAAACCCCAACTCCCAGCGCAAGGCAGTGGAAGTAGGGCATCTAGCTCCTATTTCTGCCTTTCAATATCTTCCTTAATAACAATAATAGATTCTGAGAAGTGAAAGTTAATCTGTAGCTCCAGAGCTTTTTATTGTGTTTCTCCCTTTTTGTGTGCATTAACCTTTCAGATTTTAGAAGGCTGTGGAGTGTGCATTGCTTTTTTAATTCTTATTATTCTTGCTTGCTGCATAGTTCCTGATCTGGTCCTAGACAGAGTACCAGCGCATCCACGCATTAACTGTAGCTCATTGAGCACTTCATCAGACCTTCAGCCTGTCTCTTAAATTTATGTGTTAGGTGGATTGGAGGTCCCGAGTGGGTTTGAAGCTTCGCTGAGCTGAGCACTCTGCAGAGGAGGAGGGAGCATCCAGGATCACAGAGATAATAACTGAAACAGGGAAAAGATAAGCAAAGGATGTCTAGATGCCTGTTTCAGGATGGGGGGAAATACAGCGATTCAAAGGCCTGTGGTGTGTCCATGTGCTTGGGACTGCTGAGGGTGCTCGTAGCAAAACCTTGGTGGACCCTGTGTCTCCAGGCTCTGGTTCAACGCTTTGCCAGCGGGCAGTAGCACTCACTGCATGTTGGCTAAGATTACTCCTGCCACTGAAGTTTTGGGAAGGGGGAGAAGTTACCTCTGCACTGGCTTTGCTTCTGCCTGCGTATTTGATGTGTGGCTGAACATGTCTGCAATCTCATTTAGTCAAAATGAGTTAAATGCTCAATTTTTAGCTAACTCAGCCTACTTTTAATATGCATAGTCTCTTTTATTTTGTGCCTTATGAACTGAAGACCCCATAGAGGAAACTGATCCTTGTTTTCTGTCATCTGACTGCATCACTAAAACCTATTCCTTTTCCTCAGTTAAAAGGACGAAAACCATCTTGAAGCTGGGAAGACTTGGTTTGTGCTGGTAAAAGGATTCAAAGATACTTTGAAGAACATTTCCCTGCAACAGTGTTCTGCAAGAGGATGTGACGTGTGAGGTGAGTGCCACCAACCTAACCTGACGTGTGAGGTGAGTGCCACCAACGTAACCTGATTTTAGCTTTGCCAGGATTTCCTAAGTCAGTATTGAAGGATGAAGGTGAACTCTCACTTACTGCAATTGCAGCACTTCCGATACTATCATTACCCTATATTGCTTCTTTGCTCCATAGTGATGCCGTCTGGGAGGTAAATGTGCCCAGACGGCTGTTTCCAGCTGTTCCAGAGCAAAGGCTTTTATTTTTAGTGCATGAAAATACTGTAGAGGTTACCTGTTCCCCCGACATGACCTCCCTCAGAGACTTCGCATACACACATGCCTAATTATTGCAGATGTCAGGAGCAGAAACACCCACAGAAGCTGCAGGTGCCCAGAAAGCAAACGATCATCCTCCTTAGTTTTAGAATATGAACTTTCACAGCAACAGCCACCCTACAACTGAGGAAGAAGAAGGCTTTGCAATGTGTTATTCTTGTTGTGTAATATTGTTCTTCTGTCCCCAAGTTCTTCAAAACTTTAGAGGCACTTGGGAAAGGGGCCTTCCTACAATTTGTCATTGGGCATCTCAACCCAAAACTTGGCAGCTATAAACACTGAGCTGTTTGCCTGTATGTTCGTTTCTCCATATTTTCTCTCTTTATGCCTGTAGAACTTCTCTTGCCCGTCACTGAGAAGATGACAAGCTCTTGGTCCTTAATCAACCTGTGTTCAATAATAATCCTGAAAATAATTCAGGAAAAGTGTGATTCCTTTTGCAGTGTGATTTGACATGTACCTGATGCGCTGGGAGCTTTGCAATAATATACAGCAGGCATCTGTGGGGGCAAGTACAGACACTGCTCAGTTTATATGGAAAGGAAACTGGGAGAAGCTGTCTTCTGCTTGCTTTAACCTTTGGGCAAGTGACTGATGAAATTCCAAAACTTCTCTGACTTTCCTTTGCCAGCCCATCTGGCTCCTGATCTGGACCAGTAGATTTCTGGTGCTTTATCAGTCCTTATGATATTTCTCACTCTTGGATTTCAAGAGTGATGCTCATGCAGAGCTGAGCCTCTACGTTACTCTAGTTTGTCTAAAGTCAGATTTGAAAAGGTGTTTCAACACTAGATGTTGAGAAGCTGAGAAGCATCTAGGCAGATTTTCAGAAGAGTCTAAGCAGAGGACAGACCTGAATCTTAAGGAGGATTAGATGTCTAACCATTTTGTGCCACAGACATATATATACTGAAAGACAGACTAAAGCTTACCTAGTCCCCCTCTCTGGTGATCAAGTCCTCAGCTGAACTGAGGTCTGAAGCAATGGAAAAAAAAGTGTGAACTTGTTGCCTTTCCCTGCTGGCTGGTCAGTCTTGGAGACCAGTCGTGTAGAAATTATCTTAGAAATGCCACAAAGAATAAAAGTATGAAGCCTGATGTGAAAATAGTACTTTTTATCCATCATTTTATCAGAATTCCCCTGCTCCGAGCACTGGGTACATGTAGGCAGGTTGCTTTTCCACAGAGTAAACACTGTTATGGTGTTGCTGGGGCTGGAATGTGGTGCACTGACACTGTAAGTGGGACACTGGGCACCAGACAGGAGGTTTCTTGTCTGTCTTCAACGCACAGACAACCTTGCTTCACTGTGTCTTGTGAATTCATGGCTCTATTGCTGTGAATTTTCTAGTGTGGTGTTTTTCAGACTTTGATCCTGCTTGTTGAAGCACTTTCTGAGTAGACTGCCTGGCTATTTAACTACCTGGGACACGAAACAAAGGTGCCAGCAGACTTAATTGCACTAACTTCTTCCACAGTCAAGTAACAGCTGCTGGGTTTTGTGTCATGGTCTGTCTACAAAGGAATTAAGTTCAGTAGAAACAGAGTAAGTGCAACTGCTCTTGGCTCCTGGTGTTCATTCAGGGTTAAGAGGTGATGTGGGGAAGGTGCTGAGCTGGCACTCATGGTACCTGATTTCCCTCCATGACCCGCTGTGTGTTTGCAAGCACCGTGACTCTGTTTCCTTTTCCTCCATTTTAATGGTTTAGACTAAGCTCTTGTAAATAATAAGCCTGATCTGATCTGATCTGATCTGGGCTGGGAAAGCAGTGTGGTGCTGTGGCCTTGGGATGGTGCTAGCTTGGAGGTTTTTGCGCCCCATCATGCAGAGATGAAACTGCCACGCCAGCCAGCTGCAGCCCAGGGGCTTTGCTATCCATACCCCCAGCCCAACTGATGAACTCCCAGGAGCAGGGTGCCTCCTACTCTGCACTTGTGCAGCAGCTAAGGGTAATTGGCCCCAGTAGTTTAGGACATGATTACAGATGACACCACAATCATGACGTGTGTGTAGGAGGAGCTGTGTCTTCATGAGGCCTCTCTTTCCCTTTGTCCACTCTTTTATCCTTTTATTCTTTTGCATAATAACACTGCATCTTCTGGCAGACTCAAGCACCAATCTTTAACAGTTTTCTCTACATGCATCACAGCAGGGTTTTCCTCTAGCACAGCTGGAGTGAAACGTGTGCATGCAAGTGAGGAGAGCAGGATTCACTGGCTGCTCCATATGCTGCTTTTCTTGGCCTGGAGCTGTGGACCTTCCTGTGGGCTAGAAGGTGATGTGAAGTCTGTGGTGTTTGTTTGTTTTTTAAAGGAAAGAAGCTAGTGGGAGCTGCTCTGTTTGAGAATAGCCTGGGTTCAGAGCTTCAAGGTGTGTGGGATTGAGGTGGCTGCTCTGTTCCTCAGTCTTGCAAATTCTGAGAGCAAATAACAGCCTACCTACAGTTCTCTGATCCCTGAACTCACCTGGGCACAGGGAGTGCCGGGAAACCTTGGCTTTCCCTCTGAGCTGCTCAAGGGGACCAGGACCCAGGGGAGTCAGAGTGTGGTGGGAGTCCCTTCCTCTCTTAAAGGAAGAAATCTTACTTTCCCGCTGCTGTTTCTGCAAATGTATCCCTCCTAACCTGCTCAGTGGGGGATGACAGCTGAGGGGATGCTGGGATAATGTCCCTAAATTTTAGCCACAGTCCCTTATATAGAGTACCTGTGCTCATGTCTCTGGAGCACAGCAAGTTGGAAGTCTACTTCGTGGTTCAACCAGAAAACCTCCCAGAGATGGATCCAGACTGTCCCAAGCGTCCCCATGAGCTGCTTTGCCACAGCAAATAAATAGTGCCACTGGTGCATGCCATGATCTAGGTGTCCCAGTCATCTGACATGCAAAGACCTGCAGTATTGTACTATTTTTCCCTGCCCTGTCTCAGCAAGGCAGGCTTTGCCTTTCCAGGTGGAAGTGCTGCTCCATTAAGCCCAGTCACCCGCCTCAGGCTTGGTGCCTGGGATGGGGGTGAAAGTCCAGGGAAATGCTTGGCTGCCTGGCCAAGCTGCTCAGCGAGAAGGAAGGCTCCTTGCTGAAGCCAAGACAGCCAGTGCTGGAGAGCAGTGTGATATGCTCACCTCTGTCTTCGGGGTTTATGAGGAGTTACTCATGACCAAATCCATTTTTAGAACTTGCCATAAAATGCTCTTTGCCCTCCTGTAGTGGTAGATTATAGATGTCTGACCTGTTTCAGTGCTCTAAATTTTTTGCTTTCTCTTAACTCCCCTGCTCTTTTCATAATCTTAAAAAGGCCAAATAAATCCTGATGCTTCCCCTCTCAAAGCTAAATAATCCTGCAATTGCAATCTCCTTCTTGTCTTTAAGACTTTCAATGCTTAAAATCTGTGTGATCTTCCCTATGGTGTGTGTGTGTGGGAAAAAAAAAAGAAAGAAGCCCTGAGCATGCATATTGAGAAAAGGGCAAACTGGTTTATAGCGCATCCCCATGACATGCTCGCATCATTTTCTTGCCGTCACAAACACCCCCACCACCCTGTCTGCTGACTTCACTGCAATGCCATGGTGGGGAGTTTGTTCCTGGGAGAGGCAGGATGGTTTGGTGGCTCTAGGAGTTTTACCTGATTCTTAATCCCACCTGAGGCAGAAGACAGCACTTTTTTTTTTTTTTTTAACTTTTCAGATCTGTCATGTCATTCATCCACCCTCCCCATTTTGCAAACACAGAAGGATGCAGACATGAAGATTTTGGAAACCAATTTATTTCTTTTTTTCTGGATGATGATTTCCATCAGAAGAGGTGGGGGATTACTGAAAATGGCATTTCCCCTTCTAGTGACTGCTGATAAAAAGAGCCAGATTTTTCCACTGAAAACCACAAGACCACAGAATATATTAGATTTAGTGACCAGAAGCAGAGAAGTGAAAAATTTAGACAACTAAATAAATCAGCTGGGGGAAACTTGATTTCCAGATGAAAAAATGAATTCATTATAGAAAAAATGCAGTGAGAATGAAAATGTTTTTAGGGGAAACTTTAAAGAAAAAAAACCCCAACATTCCTCTGCTCTGTTCAGCCTGTGAGTGCCCCACATGCTCCTCCTCCCTCCACAAAATAAAGAAACTTTCCCTCATGAGCCAGTTGTGTGGATCAGCTCCGCGGTGCTTGGGGGTGAAGGCTGACAGGAGGAAACATTTTAATCTCTGCCCAGGGTCTGCTTGAGTGTAACAGGGATCCTGAGCCAGCAGGAGCTGGAGCAGCCTGGTGGCAGCCAAAGCATGAGGCCTCGTTTCCCAAAGTCTTCAGCTTCTTTCTCCAGGTAAAGCTTCTCCCAAAACCTCCAGCACTCAATTTAATCTGCAAATTACCCAAACCTGGGGTTTGGAGAAAGTCCTCTTATTGTATTCCCAGCATGTGCATGGGAAGGCAACATCCATACCGGAGCTTCTTGCTGATCTTTCAATTGCTGATCAATTCCCAGGGCTTTGCAGAAACGGTGTGGCCACGTTCGCGTTGGGGCGGTTGGGTGGCTGTTCCTGTACCAGACCCTCAAGGCAGCAGGTTGTGATGCGCCTTCCTCCCTTGCTGCTTCCTTCTGTGGCTCCTTGGGTTAGTGCTGTTGCTGGGTCACCTTGGCAGCCAGTGCTGCCTCCGAGGGTATCTTCTGGCTGTGCTGTGGTGTGAGAAAGCCCTTCAGATGCCAAACCCCTGGGTAAGAAACCACTTTCTTCTGGGGAGTCACCCTCTGGATATTGCCAGCCCTTATTTGTGCCATTTGTGGATGTTGCCAGCCCTCTTGCAGTCTGCTGAAGCCAACAGATATTATTGCTACAGATTTGCCTAGTTGGTGCGTTGGTTTTGAACTGAGATGGCTTGGATGACTAAGGCAAAACCCACATTATCAGCAAAGTCCAGGGTTTCCTTTCTGTGGGAGAAGTGACAATGCCCCTCTGTGACTACCCTGACTTCTCTGGAGGGTTCCTTCTAAAAGTTAATAGTTTGTATTCCAGATTTAGCCTAAATGGGAAAGCATGTCCTCACCAGCTGCTGCAGTGCCTGTTGACGTGAGGCGCTCCAGGAACGAGGAGGAGTTAGCTTTCTGACTTGTGCTGGATGGAAGCAACAGAGGGTGTTGGAATAAACAGGATTAAAGGATTTCATCCATACGTACAGGATTAAAGGTATCCAGTGCCCTGCTGGAGTCATGCAAACCAAGGAGAAACAAAGTAAGTTGTCCAGAAGGGCACAGCTCTGTTCCAGTCCAGCCTGTGTGCACCAATCCTGCACCACCTGGGCCCCCTGTGCTGGTGCGGGGGCTCATCCCCCCCTTCTGTCCTTGCCACGGGTCCTGGGGCTGGATCTGGAATGAGCACCCCCATCACCCCACACCCCAGCTCCCTGCCTAACACATCCCCACCCCCATTGCCCCCAGCCTCCCCCTGGGGGTTCTGGGGGCAGGGGGCAGGGGACGGGTCCTGCCGCGTCTGGGGGCACCCCCGGCTTCAGCAGCTGGGCAATGCACGTCTGGCCAGCGCACACCTGCGCAGCGGCGCGCAGGGGCAGCTTCGCCTGTCCTGTTCCCCCTCCCCAGACAGCGGCACCCCGCGGCCGGGGCTTTGCGCGCCCGCGGAGCCCTGCGCAGGGGGCGGGGGTCGATCCCTCCTTCCCCGCGGGGAGTGGCCGCGGCTCGGCTGTATTTATCGGGGTGGGCGGCGGCGGCCGGGCCGGCTCCATCCCTGCCTGCCATCCCTTCATCCCTGTCTTCCTCCATCCCTGCCTGCCGTCCCTGCCTCCCTGCATCCCTGCCCGCCTCCCGGTGCCGGTGACTGGAGCGGGCGGAGCCGCGGCGGCCGATTGGCTCCGGGCATCACATGCGGCGGGGCCGTGCCGAGCCGGGCTGGGCTGGGCCGGGCCGGGTTGGGCTGGGCTGGGCACGGCGGAGTGCTCCCGCGGCGGGCACGGCAGCAGCGCAGCCCCTTCCCAGCCCAGCGCTCCGCCGGCTTCCGCGGAAGGGAGCGCGGCCGCCCGCCCCCCCGCCGCCAGCCCCCCGCCGCCCCGGCCATGAGGTCGGGCCGGAGAGACGGCACCGGTGCGGGGAGGTGAGCGGAGCCCCGGCGCCTGCCTCCCACCCCCGGGCAGCCACAGCGGCGGGGAAGCAGAGGGGGTGGAGGAAGGGAAAGGGATTATTTTTCTCTCTTTTTTTTTTTTTTTTTTTTTTTTTTGTAAATCAATTTATATATTTTGCCGCGATCAATCCCGATCCCGCAACTGAAGCCCCCGGAGGGAGAAGTGCTGCGCGCTGTGATGCGTCTTCCTCTCGCCTCGGCTGCCAGTTTGGATTGTAGCGCCCGGCTCTGTGCACTGAGAGGATGGCTCGGTTTGGGGATGATCTGCCAACCCGCTATGGAGGTGGAGGGCCGGCCGGGGCTGGAAGAGGGAGCAGCCGGCAAGGTGGCCCCCAAGCCGGCCAAAGGATGTATAAACAGTCGATGGCTCAGAGGGCCAGGACTATGGCTCTCTACAACCCCATCCCTGTCAAACAGAACTGCTTCACAGTCAACAGATCCCTCTTCATCTTCAGTGAAGATAATGTTATACGGAAATACGCCAAGAGAATAACAGAATGGCCATATCCTTTCAGGGAGGGTGTGTGGGCATGGTGGGGAAGGTGGGGAGGGAGACCAGGGGAAAGAGACACCCCCCTCTCGGCAGCTGAGGATGAGTGTCTGGTGCTAATGTAGACGTGCATGTGTGAGCCAGTGTGTGTAACGGGTGTGTGTGACAGGGATCCGTGTGTCCGACATAATGTATGGCCGTGTAGCTGGGTATCATAGGAAATTGCTTCTGTGGGAACGCAGAGCGTGCTTTCGACTATGCCAGGGGTGTGTGTAAGACATACGTGCATGTCGGTGTGTGCTTAGGTATGAGAGATACAGTTGCATAGATCTACATTTCCTACAATTGAAGCCAAATGTGAAGGGTTCTGTGAGATTCAGGATAATGTATCCTGATTCTTATTTCCATCTTAGAGCCTTTCAACTCTTCTTTCTCACTCTGAATAAAAGAAGGAACATGGGATAAAAATGGTGACACCTTGGCATTAAAGCTGCATTGATAGTAGGGACATTGATAGCCAAGATATCTTATGAATCCCATTAATACAATCATTGCAGCTAGGTTTTTAGTGGATCACCTTCTGAATCCTGAATTAAAATCAACATGAATCTTGTCACTTTGGTTAGGTGTATAGCCAAAGCTTAGGCTGTACTAAAAAAAAAAAAAAAAATAAAAAAGAAAAGCTTTGTGGCAGAGAGAGGTAGTAAGTGGAGAGAGGGATCATCTGCTGTGTTGTGAAAGGGGCAGATGCTTTCTGTCTCAGAACCAGCTCCCAGGCCAAGTGAGCTGCAGAGATCTTCCTCAGAAGGGGGCTTTGCTTGTAATGATGCACACAGTGGGGTTGTAAGCCATGGGAGAAGGGAAACAGCCTATTTGAGGTTACCAGGGAGTAGATATAGTGTGTGTGTGCGCGTGTGTGCATACAGGAGTGCATTACACTGGCGATCTCAAGGGAGCTGGTTGTTTTCTTTTCATTTGATATCACACACCTATTAATCCTCAGCTACCAGCAGCCAGGCCTCCTCTCAGCCTCCTAGCAACACTTTCAACTGCCACAGAGGCCAGCTCCAGTTCAGGCTTCCCCAGTTTTCACTTCCTGAGGGGCTAACAGGAAAAAAACCCACACCAGTAGAGTGAATGCACTTCCCTTCCCCCTGAACACACCCGCACATATTGATTTTTCTGTCCGTATTATAACATCGCAGAGATTGCTGTAGCTCCTTATCCGTTGCTCCTTCCCTGCATTCAAGTCGGGATAAACAGGCCCCAAAGCTCCGGTGGCAGGCAGAGCATCGCCCTTCCTGCAAGGGTAGGCGCAGTCTCTCCCTCTCCTCCTGCCCCTCGGGCGGCCGGCCTGCGTCTGTCTGCCGAGGTGTGGGGGGACCCACAGCGCTGCGGAGCCGCGGGCCGGGCCGGCAGCGCGCCCCACGCCGGAGCCGCGCCGGGCGGGCGGGGCAGGGCGCTGTCCGCGGTGCTGAGCGCGGCTGCCCGCGGAGCTGCCCACGGTGCTGAGCGGAGCCGTCCTTGGTGCTGGGTGCAGCTGTCCGTGGTGCTGAGCGGAGCCCCGGCGTCCCGCCGCCGCCCGCGCTCCGCCCGGGGAGAGCCGGGGCTCGTCACAGCTCCGCGCTGGAGGCGACGGCGAGGGGCAGGGGGCTGCCTGGCGCCGGGTTCACCGTCCCTGGGGTCCCTTCCCCGGGGTCCCTTCCTCGCACATCCCCACATCGCGCCGGCGGTTATTCTCTCCGGGAGCGGGCATTGCAATCCAGCAGCAATTCCTGGTTCAGGCCTCTGTAGACACTCTAAATTGAACTTTTCTAGCCCATCGCTTATTTTCACTATGCACTCCAGTTAAACGGCAGGGAATTTCTGAAGAACAATTCAGCAGATGGCATTCAACTGTATAATCTATTTTGGGGCAGTTTAGCTTATTGGTGTCATTTAAAAATTATTAATAGCTTTTTGTTTCCTTTGGACCATTTGCTTTCTTGCTCCCAAATTTCCTGAGCAGCTTAGGTTCTAAGTCACTAACTTTCTCAAAGAAGAGAGCCATTTTCCTATTTCCAAAGTCATTGCAGAAAGAACTGAGGAAGACAAGGAAACTAAATGTCTTCAAAAAAGACGAGAGATCTTAGAACACTCAACTAATGTAACTGTTTAGGTAGAAATGGGAATTGAATGAGTTTCTCCTTGTGTTGTCTAGTGTATTCTTTAACTTCTGGTCCCCACTCCATTTGAATACATGATTTTAGCTACAATCATAGCCAATTGTATTGTGCTGGCTCTGGAACAACATTTGCCAGATGGAGACAAGACACCTATGTCAGAGAGATTGGTGAGTTGTATTCACTTATTCACTTTTTTTTTTTTTTTTTTTTTTTTTTTTTCTGGGCTAATACAAAAGCAGTAAGTTACCTAAAGCTGCAAGTGCTTGTATCTGTTTTAAATATCCACATGTAAACAAACAGGCATTGACCTGACAATCAGAAAAGATAAGTCAGTGACAACAAGTATAACTCTGACCTCCCAATCCCATCTTCACAAGAATGCTTCATCACTCTAACCAGCCCTGCCCCGTTGCAGAAGAGCTGAATCTTACATTATGATTAGAAGAGCAGCAAACTCAGATTGTCTATAAACCAAGACAGGAAGGGACTGCCAAATGCTCAGAATTATCTGTAGAATCAAATGAACTTCTGTGATATTTTCCCAGGAAGTGGTAGAACAGAGTAACCTTTTAGGTTTGTATGTCTTACAGCTATCTTCCTGATACAGCATTTATCAAGGACCCTACAAAGCAAACTTTAGGTTTAGATGATTACACTTCCCTTTCAAAAAAAAGAAACCAACTTACAGAAGAAAATAATTTACCTGCAGGGTTTATGTTAATGAGCCAAATTAGCTTATTTCAAAAGAAAATACAAGAATAGCTTCAAAATCATTCATCCATTTATCATCACTGTAGGAAAGATAGGTAGTATTACTTTTACTTTTTTTCCCACTGTTAATGATCTGGAATATCTTTCATGCCTAAATGCATTAATCCTGATGCATGTTCAAAGGATAAATAAAAATGGATCCATATGTGTTTTACATGTAGATATCAAATTATGCAAGCAAAGATAATATTAGGCTTGCTGCCAAAAGCTAGAGCCTCTGAATGCTGGTTGCTGCAGTTTCCAGGGTTGGTCCATACCAGTGGGCAACTCTCACAATCTTATTCTTCAGAAACAGGAAAAAGTGTGTAAGTGATAGATCTAGAAAGAGCTTCAGAGTCAGCTAGTTGATACTGCCCACCTACATTGTGTTTGCTTAGCCTCTGAATTATTTCTACTTAAGAAGAGATAAGGAAAAAATCAGAGAACACGCATGTATGTTGATCTTTCTGCCATTAACACATCTTCGTATGTTTTGGGGTTCGCTAGTAAAGCAAACCTGGGCTTGTGAGAAAAGCACAGATTTAGACCCAGGGCAGTGATTGAGAGCTGGGAAATGCCTTCCATAGTTATATGGACTAGTGAAGGAGAAAAGTAGTTTTGTGGATGTTCTGGCTTGGTAACCCTTTGGTGATATGTTCTTTTAAGCAGCAGTGGGTATGGTTAGCACATTGTTTCTGTGTTCCTCTATGTCACTAGATACGTAAGGGGATCCTAGATTGTTTTTTATTGGTCCTTTCCCCCCTTTTATTAATTTCATTTTACAACACACACACCTTCAGTTCCTGCCCAAATCGTTCCAGAGGGTGGCACTGGCATTACCACCCAAGAGTGTAAGACAACTGTATGAATTCAGTGCACAGTCTCCAGCTTGCTGGCTCTGCCTTGGTGATGAAGGAAGAATTAACCCCTGAGTTTTGTCCCAAACACTGCTGTGCAGCATTGTCTTTGATCCAGACATTCTGGAGCCATTTTCACTACACCACATTTTCAACTCTGAAGGTTTATCATACCCTTTATCAAATCCTCTGAAGGCGTTTATCATAGAATAACACGTATGCTGGACAGATTAAGCATTGTGAGTAAGAAAACCTGTCTTCTGGTTTTCAAAGTAAAACTTCTTTAGAATGCTCCTGCTGCTTCCATAAACCGTAAGTTTCACTGAGAATGTTACAAATCCTTGCCAAACCAGAGTGGGCAAACGTTCCCATACATTTACAGGTTTGTTGAGCCAAATTGTAAGTCCATGCACAACAGCAGGTGCTTTATTGCTGTCTTTGGCAGGAATGGAATGGGGCTTTTTTTGGTTAATGATAGATGGATATACCTTTCCTTCTCCTGGGTTCATTAAAATCTCCAAATTGGAGTGAGGGCTCATGACTGAAGAGCTAATCATATCTTAAGGTATGAGATGTACATCACAAGCCATTTGTGACTGGGAGGTGTAGGCAGAGCTGCTGAAGGAAAATCAAAGCTTCCCGGATACTTTGTGCCACATATACAAAGACAAAAAAATCTCAAGATTGTCTGTTTTTTAAATCTGAGGAAAAGAGGGAGGACTTGATACAAACATTTTCATTATTTTTCTCTTTTAATCAAAATTTTCGTCTATGAATCTTTCAAGAGATCCAAGGTATTAACCTGCAGTGCAGTCTCACTTGGCTGTTTTCTGTGCTCATGTTACTTGCCAAGCAGGGTTAATTAAACACATGGGAAGAGCAAGTGATGTCTCAGTATATGCAATATTTCAAGAATTGGAGTGGCTGAGTTATGAGTAATCTTTCTTTGTCCATTTTCTGTATGTAGTTTGTAGAATGGAAAAGCATCACTCGGCTCTAGGATGGAAAGTCTGATCAAAACCAGGGCTCTGAAAAAACACCGTCTGGTGGTCAAAGCATTTAGTGGTGAACTGGAGCATGGACTTCAAGTCCTTACTCTTCAGACAAGAGAAATAAGCTCATTCTTCCAGTAGCAGCAGAATGGCCTACCCCCTAAGGGCTTGCCTGCTCTGAGCTGTGAGCCTCGCATGCTTTGGCTGCTGGAAGTGTTTATTTCACATCAGTAATTATCCACTGGAACAGAGATGCTACAGACTTGCTACTGTCCATCTCAGCTGAAAGCCTTAGCCAATAGGTTGTAGAGTCGGTCCCTCTCTCTATCCGAATAAATATTGCGCTGTTTGTATACAATGAAGTGATGCCAGCTGAAAAGATGCTGAGGGAGTTGTGCTGAGTAGCCCAGAGCCTGCTGGTGAGAGATCCAAATGCGGGAATGTGAGCTTCACATCTATGCCCTGAGTGGCCTTGCAGGTGGATGTCTTGTTCATGATGCTCTTGGCTCTCCAGGCTGAGGCATGCTCATTCTCCCTGTCTCCTTCCTAATTTCTCATTTTTTCATGAGGCACTTCAGTAGACCATAGATTTGTCCCAGCCTGATGGAGGCGATATCAGAACTTGCAGGATGGGAAATTTATTTTCTGCCCCGTTCTGGGGCACACCCTGTTTGAAGACACCAGTGGGTCTGTAGGATGTTCATCTGCATGCCAGGGCTCCGAGTGTTTGGCTTCCCTGGGTGTTTTTGATGTGAGGGCAGACTATAACTTTTCTCAGACATTCAGCATGACCGCTCTTGCACTTTACTAATGGATTTAATTTTTTATCCTATCCACAGCCGCTTCGTGCAGTCATATGCGAACTGTTCATATTAACCTTTGCATGAACAAAGCCCTACACACCCAAACCGATCAAGGCTGTCACATCCAAAGGCCAAGGAAAGACACTAGGACATGGACTAGGAATAGTAATGACTTTCCAGACTCAGAAGTTGTTTCTGATCTGAAACATATTGATTAAATGTGTGTTTGGCCCAGCCTCAAGCTTCGCTGTGTCCACAGCAAACAACCTGCTAGCACAGCTCTGGCTGCTACCCAGAATCTCCACCCTCCTTTCAGGCATGCACAGCGATACTCTTCATCACCTGCTTTCCCACTCCTGAACCCAAGCAGCAACACAGCCTCCTGTCTGAAGGGGCTGCAGGACACCCTGGCAGCAGGGTTTCTGAGCTGACAGCAGTGTCACTTCAGTGCTGCGCAGGGCATCACACCTGTGTCCTTGCCCTCCAGCTCCTTCCCTTGCACAGAGTCAAGTGAACCCTTTTTTTTCAGCAGCAGACCCCACTACCTAATGGGGCATACATTTTATTTTTCAGCCTGTTGTTACTGCTTTGATTCTTAGGCTAAATTAGTGTCAGTTTAGATAAGCTTTAGTAAAGACCCTCTTTCTATCCCCTCTTATTTCCCCAGCTACTAACTGCCAACCTTAGAGATGGGAGTTTTCCTTTGACCCACTTCCTTAGAGCTCTGTGTAGTCCTAGCTTTGGGAATAGCATATTCTATCAAACCCTTGAGTACCTGAAGCCTGGCTTTTTAAAGCTGGGAGCTGTAATCACAAGGCACCTGACCTAGATTGAGCATACGACTGGTAGCAGAGTAGATACAAGGCTTCCAGGAAGTGAGGGAGTTAGTGAGGGGGAGTGTATGTGGGTAAAGGTGTGTTTTTTTTCTGGTGTGTGTTAGAAGAGCTGTTTTTAGAAGCATGCTAGTAGCTGTGGGATGGAAACATAGGCTGGGCTAGGAGACCTTTGTTTGCAAAGACTTGGTGTACTTGTTGAACTAGGAGGTGTGGGGTTGGAGAGCATGCAGACTAGGCTGTCAGAGTGCTCCTGTGTGCAGAAAGGAAAGCAGAGGAGCAGTAAGGTAACTTTTCCTGAAATCACAGCTGATGATTTCTGACCTCTCTTCTTCTTCTTCTTCCCCATTTTCTGTGCTGGGTTGGAGTCCCAGGATGCCTCTAGACCTTCCTGTGGAGAAACTTCTGGAAGAAGACTCTTATTGTAGGGTTTTTGTTGAAGGTCACGAAAACAACCATGGCCTTGCTTTGTTCCTGTTTCTCTGCGGGTAAATAGTACTGACATGGGCAGCTGAGTTTCTCAGTCTGTCAGCAGCAGCTTCTGTGTCCTCTGAGCAGTGTCAGGAAAGCTCTGTGGAGGAGCAGAGGGCTTGGAGGTGCTGCTGTTTGTGGAAACACTTCTTTGGCTGGAGGAGAAGCTAGTTATGGGTTTGGTTTTCTGTCGTTCTGCCCTCCCCCGTTTCAGCCGAAGGCCTGTAGTGTGAGGTCAGCAGCTGCCCACTCTGTGCTGCTGTCTGGTCAGGCAGTGTTTGTGTGGGTGATCTGCAGGTGACCAGTCATCTCGCTTGGCCGTAGGGGAACGGGGGGTGAAGTTGCTGGGCCTGTGAGTTTAGGAATGGTGGAGAGGAGTAGAGACAGGGTGAGAGATGAAGTATATGGAGCAGGTGGGGTCACTGAGGTGTGTAGGGATGCAGGGTGCTGCTTTGTAGGGAACAAAACTTTAATTCAGGTAATGATGAAAAAGCTTGTCCTGAAGTAGCACTTTGCAACAACTTGGAGATACCTTCAGTGATTAAAGTTTTGTGGCTGACTTGCTGAGGATGCACTAAGTGTGTAAGCCCCTTTGGGAAGGGCATGCTATTATATGGGCCTCCTAGGTGTGCAAATCCTGGCTTTCTCTTGCAAGTACTATGCCTAAAGCATGGCTCTGTGTGCCAGTGCTGGGTCAGAGTTGAGCAAGAGTTGTCATGCTTGTAAAAAAATTCTTGTATCAAAACTGCTTTCTTTGTTCTGTGGCCACAAGACTTGACATTCATGTTCTTTTTGTATAAAAGAAAGAAAATTACCTTTTTTCATCAGTAGAATTAAAAGTGTAAACAGCTGTGCATCAAACGGCAGCTCAGCTCTTTGGCTGTGATGGTCAGAAATGTCAAAGCCACTGCAACAAAGATTTCTTATCTCTTAATTTGGGGGTTTGCTTCCTTTGGGTAGGGCTGCTTTACTTCCATTGACTTCAGCTGAAAACAGAGATCTAAGGCACATTTGAAAGTTGGTTACAGGTGCCAAATGTAATTAACATGTTCTTGAAATTGATGCCCCTTGCTTTCACCTTTTGCTTTGTTCCTGCCTATGTCTTCCTTCCAAATGTGAGTGCTTCCATTTGGCATTGAAATTCTTATCGATATAGTACAATACTGAGGGATCTGGTGCCATAGATGGAAAAAAAAAAGATTTAGTAAAACTGTGGAGACTAAAAAGCTTGATTTTTGCCTCTAGTGAGTTAGGATGTGAAACTGTGATCCTGTGGTACGCTTTAGTCTGCGCCACGGGGCTGAGCCACAAGCCTTACTGCTTCTGCTGTCAGTGGAAGGGAGTGGGGGTTTCTCCCTGAATCAGATACAATGAAAGGAAAACAAATGAGACTGCAGCTGTGGAAACTGATAAAATGGAGGAGAAAGAGTGAAGGAAGAACCGATGGAATAAATGATAAGTAAATAATTTCCTACCAGTGTTTGCAAACTTGCTGTGCTGGCTGTTATTCCCTAAGATATCCTCCTCTTTAAGTTTCCTGCATGAATTGTAAAGCACATTTTTTTTTCTTCCATGTCAATAGCTACAGAAATATGTGATCTCAAGTTTAAATATACCCTTAGAGCAAAACTCAGTATTAAAATTCCCTCCAGAATACTGAGTAAATGTAAAAAGTGTAGGGTGAAGTCATCAGAGTAAAGGCAAATGGAATTTCCAATGTGAAAAAACAAATTTACCTTTAGAGAAATAGTAACGAAATTCTCAAATTCTTCCCTGTGCTTAGTTCCAGTAAACTTAAACTTCTGGTTTTGGGTCTGTTCAGAGAGCTGAAAAGGTTGTGAAGTTGGTGCACATAGTTGTTCATATGGTTCTTGCTTTTAGTGCAGAAGCATAGGTATCTCCTTGACACCTCTGATTTTTGTTTTTTTTTCAGGATGACACTGAGCCGTACTTTATTGGAATATTTTGTTTTGAAGCTGGTATAAAGATCATCGCTCTGGGGTTTGTTTTTCATAAAGGCTCTTACCTTCGAAATGGTTGGAACGTGATGGATTTTGTTGTGGTCCTCACAGGGTAAGTGACCTCCTCTTGCTCTAAGTTTAAAGGGGACTCTTGCTTTCATTTGTGTTGGTTTTTAACTGTGGGTTGGGGTGGGAGTAATTTCTATCTTTAAATAATGACTATTGTGCTGAACGAGTTGCTTTCAAAGCATCGTTTGAACCAACTAAAAGGAGGTTCCGAGGACATTTATTTGTATATGTGCTGGCATGTGTCTTATCCAGATGTGTACTGACATTTCTTGGGACTTTACAGGTTCTAATGGCCAATAGGTACTTGAACCTGATTTCAGTCAATCTATCTCCCGATGTGATAGGGTAACTTTAGAAGTCAACATGGAGTGAGCTAACAAAATTAATGTTTAAGCCATTACAACTCTGAAATCGGTGAAGTTTCTGCAGGAATGAGTTTGGTCAGCTATAAAATAACTTTTCTAAAAATAATTCAAAGAGGGTGCCTGTCTTACAAAGGATGGAGCTAAAAATCTTAACCTGTGCATTTTGTACCATGGTTTAAAATGATGTTGCTGATTTCTTTCGTGGAAATGCTTATGGTATTTCTGTTATACATTGCAACAGCTTCTGTATCTATTGATGTAAATGTAGTGTAACGCAAGTGGATAATGAAAACCTAAACATTAAGCAATGGTTATGATCTACAAAGTGTGCTTTAAAGCTCCGAAATAAATGCTTCAAAGGTCTGAGTAAGGTCCTGATCTTGCAGTCTTCATCTTGGAAGGATTTCAGTTAGTTTTTCCTCAAGAAGACTGCAGTCTGGCTTCTGTTATTAATATGCACTCATTTCACACACCTTCTCTGCTGCTGTGTGTGAGGAACATATATATTCCTTGGTCTGGTTGGTGGAATACAGTAGGATGCTGTTGGGAAAATGCTTAAATACATATACAAATGTATTCATTAGATACATTATGACTATAATTCTATTTGCATTCAGGGTACCATGTGATATAGCAATTCAGAGGCCAAAGGGAATTCTTTATGTATTGAAAGGAAGAAAATAAATATGCAGGGCTTGATTCCCCTGCTGCTGGGGCTGGGTATTTAATCAATAGAAACTTCAGTGGAGCCATAAGAAGAATCAGATTTACATACTTGGAAGCATAGGGGGTACCAGGATGAAAAGAGAATTAGCACAGATGCTACAATTATTCACACCGACGGTATGTTCTGATTCCTAGTTAGCGCTATACCCTTTTGTGTGTTTAAAAAAAAATATTAATATATAAAAAAAATAATCAAGGCCCTGATGCTGGAAAGGACTTTGGCATGTGGTTTAATTTATCCTTCAGCAAAGCATTCAAGTACATGTTTGAATTCAGCTGACTCCAGTGGTTCTGTACTTAAAGTTAAGGCTATACATAAAAGCTTTCTTGAATTACAGCCATGTTGTTATTTGTTTAGGCATGTTTTAGATTTGTCTTTTTTTATAAACACAGGCCAAGAATCAAAACATATTAAGAAAAAAAATCGAACCCATAAAGAGCCTAACTGTGACGATGTGAGATGTTCAAAGTTTTGCAACAGTAGCTGAAACATCACATGAGGAATCGCAGCCGAGCGTGCAATGCTATAGTTGTGGCACTGGCGTCTTACTGGTGCTGATTTCATTGTGAGTGCTGTTTGCAGCGCTGTTTGATCTCTGAGCATAATTGCGAAATATCGGCTTGATTAGACAGCTGTAATAAGGAACCCTGTTGCCATCTGCAAACATGCATATTCTTTTGAAGTACAGTCCTGTTAACGTCAAAGCTGCTGGTTTCCAATGGTGATACTAGCTGGGCTGTATTGAAATTGTCTTGTACATGGACTTCCCACCAGGCAGGCAATGCAGGGAAGGCAGGGTGTAAACTGATTGACATTTAAATCCAAGAGTCCTCTCCACTGAGGAAACCCACAGGCCTCTAATCCTGTAATTCAAGGGCTGGATTTAGCAAGATGCTTGAGCTTGTGCCTAATTTTTGGTGTCTGGGGTGGGGTGAGAGAGCTGCTGAAGATAACAGGGTTATTTGTGTGCTTGGTTAGATAGATGCTTTCCTGAATCTGGGGCTGTATTTCCAAACCTAGTGGTGAGATGGAGGGACCTATAGCAGAGAAATCATGTTGAACGAGCTGCAGCTTCACACAGGGGATTGAATTAGTGTTTTCTCTGTAGCCTGTTGTGTTTTCCTCTGGATTTCTTAGATCCTTACTATGTTCTTCGCTCGCTCCTGTGTTGCCATGGGTCTGTGCTGGAAAGCAGGAGCTCCTCTTCCTTGGGTTTCCTTCACTGGCCAAAACCTGTTCCATCTGCCCATGCCCTGCCCTAGCTCAGCTGACGGGGGAAGCCTGAGCAAGGGCCTTTATCAGAGCCAGGCATCACCCTGCAGTTCTGCATTGGGACTATAAAGGCAGGTTGCTGAGGAAGAACATTTACTCCTGACAACCCTGGCTGTCTCTCCAGGGAGGGGATGTGGGGTGGTGACACAAGTGGGACCTTAATTTTTGTTTCTGTGGAAGATAGTCTCATGTTTTGAAGAATGATCAAGCAGGTTCTGTAATTTATTGGAGAATAATAAAAAAGGGACAGTGCTAAACTTGTACTTAATGTGTTCTTATAAATATAGATAGGTAGGAGATCAGTTTTTGAAATCTATTACTACTCTATCAAAAGCTTTCCATTGCCATATGTGCAAGGTTTCTACTTGAAAATGTTACTTCATGTTTCCCAGGCAGTGATCAGCATTCAGTTCCTAAGCTCAGTTTTACATTGATCTTCAATATCACAGAGGGATTTTGATTTCTCTTTTTTCTATGTAAGCATGAAAGATCATGAAAATGCATTTCATGATACCACACGTGGAGTTGTATACCTGCTAATCCTGTTGAGTGCACATTTTTATTAAGGTAAATGGTGAATGTCAGAAGAATCTGATCTCATTTTCAGCTTTTAGCTAAAACCCATAAAAGCAAAGAGCAGCTTTGCTCTCGTTAGCTGTTTCCATAGGAAGAAGGCCAGCCAGTGTCTGGGTGTGTTTTGGAGGAGGCTGTGGGAGAAGGCTCTACATTTATTGAACTCACCCTTATGTAAATATTACAGTGATCATGCAGTAACCCTTTCCACCTCTTTTTTTCCAGCCTCCTAATTTTGCTGCTCAGTGCCTGCAACACTGGTGTTGATGAATATGTATTCATTATTTATTTACATAAAATTATTTATTTACATGCAATAATGGACATTTGGTTTGTCAAAATCGGACAGTAGAACTTGTTAATCAGAAAATAAATCAGAGTTGTATTATATGCAGCCAGGATCAATATCCTAATGAGCTAAACCAGAGTCTACAGATAGTGGCCCAAAATGGTTTGGCTTGCTGTTCCAGAAAACACTCCCTCAGTTTCTTTCCACAGCAATGCTATGGTGCCTTTTTCTCATTTACTTTTAAGGAAGCATGCTGATTTGCTATTAATAAAGGCCTGGGAAAATAATAGGTTGCTGGTCCTCAAAAGTTGTTTTTTTTTTATCTCTTGATTTTTTTTTTTTAGTAATTTCTTGTAAACTTCTCCAGTTGTAGATGAATATCGAGGAAAGCTGCCCTGCTGTGGTGTGCCTATTCCTATTGTGGAGAGAGACACATGCGTTTTATAGCTCCTGCTCATTTTATTTTCATATTTTTATGGGATTGCATTTGCTCTAGTGATGACATCAACCTCTAAATCACGTAGAAATGCAATTTCTCAGCTGGCCTGGGACTATATGATCTTAATGCGCTTTTCCCTCAGTAAGAGCAAAGGGACTTTTTGCGCTATTGGTGCAACCTTCCTTGGGGTGGAAACCTCAGAAATCCATAGTTGTCTTGGGAATGAAGTCCTCCCTATATCCAGCCCCCTCAGATAGCAGTGGATGGAGCTATGAGCCCGGATTCAGGGCCTCGAGGGTTCAGACTGTTCCTGTTAGAGTTCATGGGATGACTTCTCCTGGTGTCCTGGGCTTTCAATGCAATAGCCTGAAGAACTGCAGTACTGGATTAAACTGCATCATCTCTAACTGTAGCTGGTGTAATAGGGTGGCAGTTAAGGGGAAGAATGGAGAACAAGGCATGGATAAAATGATCCTTCTTTTCCCGATTCCCCAAACTCAGTTGTCTAGGGATTTATGAGAAAAAATATGCATCTGATGGCTTTTAAACTGTATGGTTCAAGCAGACAGTCTTCCTTGGTTGTGTTTTGCAGGCTGTTTATACTTTTGCCTTTACCATATCCTGGGTAATGGGTTTCATGGTTCATTTACATATCACGAGAAAATGTGCTGCTTATCCCCTTTTTCACCACTAGCTTGATGTCCATTGGCACCTTCTATATTTTGTGTAGCAAGATCTGGAGAACAATCATTCCCATTTCTGCATGCTTATGGTTTTATGAATCCCCAGCATTTCCCCAATCAGAGATCTATGCTGCCCAACCTCCCTCGACCTGAAAGCTTTTCTCCACACCACTCACCTGTGCTGTTGCTCTGGTCCTTTCCTAGCTCTATCATATCCCCTTGGAGGCGGTGACTAGAACAGCGTGCAGTGTTTGTCCAACACCAAGAGTTGCTGAAGACTGGTATAAATAAATGAAGCGCTTGGAAGGGTTGTGCTCTGTCCTTTATGGACAGAGTTAATTTTTTTGGCTTTCAATCAGCCTGGATTAAACACTCTCGAAGAGTCCTGGTAGCTTCTTGAGCCAGTTGGATCAGCTGCCTGGATCTCTGGATGGGACTGGCAGAGACAGTGTGTGCCAGGCCTGGAGCTGCCAAATGATGTGCACAAAGTCTCTGTGCTGTTACTGATGTCTCAGGCTGTCGGGAACAAATTAACAAAAGCTAGAATTATCTTGAATGTCTGGATGACTGAGAAATGTGTTCCTAGCTCCTGGTGATGCTAATAATTTGAAGACTAACTCATTTAGTAGCATAATAAAGACCTGTTCATCCTTGATGCTAGCTTTGCTAGTTACCAGGATCATCTTAGTATGTGGGCAGTCCGAGATGCTATTCCTGGTGCAGTGTATGAGGAGCAGCAGCAGCCTTGGTTGCAGTGATGGCTGTCAAAGGGGGAGGCATAAGAACCATCCAGCCTGGTCTGAGTAGCAGGCTGTGAACCTCTGATCTTTCCATTTGAGGTGGACATACACCTTAGACAGGGTGTGGGGTGAGATGCGACCATGAAAGTATGAGAGAAGTAGATGTCCGGTGGAGGGCTGGGATTTTTAAAGCTGTCAAACATACATAGATGTCTATAGTCTTTAGCATTTTTTTCTCCATATGCATGTTCCTGTGAATTTGAAAGCTTTTAGACTAGGATTTCTGAATTATGAGGTCCTATGTGATGGGCTCTTGCACACTCCCCCAAAACACCTCAGTCTTGCCACCTGCAAATAATTATAGAACATGGTAATTTGAAAAACAAAATTAAAATGAAATAAAAGCCCTTGGGTGCCCTGCCAGCATCACTTTGGACACCATGCTCAGTGCTTTGTTTATAACCTTTAGAGCTAGATACCTAGGGAATAAAGGGGCTAGGAGCAGGGAAATGCAGATTTCTCTCTGCTTTTCCAACACGGAACTTCTGGCACTTCTGTGCTAGAAAGGAAAGCTGAGCAGCAACAGGATTTGGGAAAATGGATACTTTAAGAGGGACAAGTTTCATCTTGATTAGTTGTCACAAGGAAAACGAGTAAGCCTCTTTGCATGGTTATACAGTATGGGTGGTGATGGACAAAGGCTGATTGCTATTAGCATTGTGCATGAGTCACGCCAAGAGCAAAGCCTCTATAGATTTTAATGGAGCTGGTCCTTGTTTTCAATTTCTTTTATGTTCTAATGACGGATGGATACGTGCTGGCTCAGAAAAGCTAAGGGTACCTTCTGAAATTAAATCAGATAAAATCAGACAAGGCAAAGAGAATTTACCTGCTTTCCTGAATGCAGGGTGTTGACTTGTGATCTGGCTGGTGTAGGGGGGCAGTAATGGAGGAAGGCAAGTAACCAAATTTTTTTTTTTTTTTTTTTTTGAGGCAGAGAAAACAAGTGGTTGGTAACTGGAAGGGAAGAGAACATGTGAGGTCTCAGTTAGAGGAACTTCCAACTGTTTTTGACTGTTGAATTTTCTGTCCCCTGGCCATCTGGTCTCTTGGGGAGCTGGAGAAGCAGTTTCTTTCAAAGGAGAAGATGTTGAACAGGAAGTAAGGATTTGTGGGCTCTAAACCCACCTTGGCAAACGTCCCTGCTTCCTTTTATGCACTGTTACAGCCAGTTTTGCCCAGTGGGGCAGCAGGTTCTTTGAGACTGGAGCTTGCTTTCCCTCTGGGCTTGTTTAACCAAGCAAAGGGGGTCCCAGGCCATACTGAACCGGTTGGAGTGTTAATAAGGGCTTCTGTCTTTTTGTATTATAGTGGCTTTTGTGCACTGAGTCTGGTGGGAGTGGGCAGAGGCAGGCTGAGTTAAGCGGGTGGGTGTCTAGTTGTGTGGCTGGCTGCTAAATTAGAAGAAGACTTTCCTGATCAGTGGAGGACTCAGGGCTGTGCTTAGAGGAAGGCTACAGATGGTCATGGACCCTCAGAGGACCCACAGGTGGGGACAGCCCTTCCCAGGCATGCCCCCCTCGCTCCTTTGGTTTTTTTTGGGGGGGGAGGGGAGAGGCCTCCCTTTTTTTGCACCTCTTTCCTACTCCTGCATGTAGGGTAGACCCTTGAGGCCTGGCTCTGCTCTGGTTGTGGCAAGCCCAGTGTTTCAGGTCAGAGCATTTCTCAAAGGCAAGTAGACTATGAGCTTCATGCACTTCTCTCTTGCTTTGCTTCTCTCTTGCTTGATTAGAAGTGGCTGGAAGGTGCTGAGTACCTGGTGTGTCAGCTGATAAATGGCCGTAGAGCACCACGAGAAGCCAGGAAGCTGAGGCATGGACAAAATGCTTTTCTCCAAAGACAGAGGAAGCAAAAGCATTTCTTCACATTCCCATCTTGTGCCACTTTCCATGTTTTGTGCCTGTTTATGCTGTTTTGAAGCTTTTTGCTCACAGAGAGGAGGGTGCTGGACACCATCAGAGGATGCTTACATCTCCCTGGCCTGCCGGCCCTGAAGTTGGGCAGCTGTAAAGTGAAAGTGGCCACCCCGAGTGAAAGGGAGCTGTGCTTTCTCATCACGGCCAGGCTTTTATCAAAGCTAGGCAGGATCGTTAGTCCAGAGTCCAGACAGTATTTTTAGCGTTTTTATAGCTCTTGAAGGGAGGCTGGTGGCAAGGAAATACTGTCCCTCTTGAGGGACCCAGCTGTTCCAGGCAAAGGCAGCTGTGGAGGCTGCAGGTGGGAAGAGGACTCTGGACCCTGCAATCTGCTCCTAACGCCTGCTCCTGCCCCAGCAATCGTGTCATGGGGGCGTCTGCTCGCTATTCTCCACAGGTGGAGAGCATTGCATACCTACCCGCTATTATAGCTGGGTATGAATACAAGGAATTCAAAACCAAAGCAACAAGTAAAATTGCAGCTATGAAGTGCTCTAAGATTAATTTACTTAATGCTCCCCAGTTTATAAAAGAGCAACAACCCAACTCCAAACCTCAAAACACCCAAGTGTGGTGTGGAGTGCTGTGTCATGATTAGATGAGCAGGAGCGTGTGGGATTTCTTAGGCTCCTGTTTCTCAAATGTTGCTCCTGCTGCTGTGCCCCATTCCCAAGTGACCAGCTTTTGATGGCAAAGTGTCTGCTCATCTGAGGTGGTAAGGACCTGGCTGTGATTGTTGAAAAGAATGAGGATTTAGAAAATCAGCCTGTTTTTTAACTATAATCTAATCCTGAGTGCCAGAAGCAACTGTGTCACATTTGCACATGCATCCTTAGATCCACACCCCACCCCAAAGGTTTTGGGTGCTTTGGGAGCATTGCCTTCCTCAGGGCTCTCTGAAAACCTCAGGGAAGCTTAGTGGAGGTGGAAAACTGATCTTTGATTTTGTTCTTGCTGAACCACTGCCAATGTGTGTGGGACGTTCTGGCCAGGGCAAGGCTTTGGTGCTGGAAGCTTGAACCAGGTGGATGAGTGGCCCCAGGTCTCTGTAGGTAACCCAAGCTTTAGGCTCAGCACCTCATGTTTGGGTACCTGGAGGTGCTTTTTGACACCAAGGTTAGGCGCTTCGCTTAACTTCAGCCATCTTGGATACCTTCTCTCTGCTGAAGGATCCGACTGAATTGGGATGGAGGGAAAGGATCCCCTAAATGAGTTTACTAATACCAGTGGCTGTGGGATGAATGGGGCAAAGCGAAGATTGCATGAGCTCTTGGCTGCATGGAAGGGCCACTTTTATGCCATGGGGAAGCCTGGCAGCTTAGGCTGAGAAAGAACTCCTGCTTCCTATATGTGGCACATTAAACATGTAGTGTGAGCTAGCGGGTTTGAAAAGTTGCCTGGTCCTCACAAAGGACCATGGCCACCTAAACAGTGCTCTTCAAATACATGTGAGAAATATTTCCTTCCTGGCATGGTCAGCATTAACTAAATCAATGACTGACAATAAATATAAGGCTTTGTCTCCTTCCTCCTCCATTTACCTGTGTGCTGGTGGTCAGGAAAATCACTTTTCATTTGTTTTTGATTAATAAATGAAATCAACTTATTTGCTCAGTGATCTCAGGGTAGAATATTGAGGAAGCAGGTGAGGTTTTTTTCCTGTGGAAATTCTTCTGCCAGTGCTGGAGAGCATGTCTTGGTTTCAAGTGCTGGCTACAGGGCTGGGTGTGTATGTGTAGGTGGTTCTTGTGATCAGCTGTAGACTTTTAAAAGCATCCCTCTGGAGCAAGAAGTTCAGGTCACTCCTGAGTGAACCCCCAGTTTTTAGCCAATAATGGGTTTAGCTCTTGGCTCAATTCAAGTCAGCTCATGTTGGGCTGTGTGAGATTTAAGGAAAAGATCAGAAGTAGAGGTAGGAGTGATGCTGTGCTTCACTGGGAACAGAAATTGTACTTGGTGCTCTCAAAAGAGAGGGCTGTTCTCAGCATGTGACACCTATACCATAAATCTGTTTGCAGATGCTGTGAAGGTTGTTCCTGATGGATGTTCCTGGGCAGAGGTTAGTGGAGAGTTGACTCCTGCCCTTTACCTCATTAAATGTGTCAAAATTCCCTGCAAGGGCCTGCAAAACAGGAAGTACCCAGTGTCAGACTAAGGGTTTAGGAACATGTTGATGGTCCATGGGGTGATGTAGAGGTAAAGAAATGAAGGACAGAAATGAGTTGCTTGGAGGAGTCTAAGACTTTTTCAGCTGCAAAATATCCCTGTGCTGAAGAGCACTCAAACTGAACTGATAATCAGAAATACTTAGTTGGACAAAGCTTGGTTCTGGTTCAAAGAGGAGATAACTCAAATTTGAGCTCTCAGCTTATTTTCCAGTTAAAAAAAGAAAGAAAGAAAGACTGGAAGATTGAACTTTCTTTTGGCTTAGTTCCCCATCTCAAACATCCTGAACCAGCATCCTTGAATAAAGTTTGAGCATGGGAGGTTAGGACAAAGGCTGTGAAAATGATGAAAGGGTTGGAGAAGCATCCATTTAAGGAGAAATGAAAAGGCTGGGAGAGTTAAAATTAAGAGGAAAGTCTCATAAGAGCGAGATAAAGAAAAAGAGAGAGGAAATCTTGTTTCCCTATCTGTTTTGGCAGGGTTCAAAAAGCATCAGTGAAGAAATTGGAAGTTTAGAACTTCTTTACTAATGGAAATGTAATTAACTCATAGAACTCATCACAAATTGCCTCAGCTGAAATGGTCTGTTTTGGGTCTTAAGACCAAAGGAGCGTAGAAATCATCTACAGATTCACCAGAGAGGAAATGGATTTTTGAAGGAGAATGATTAGGCCCTTTTCCTGGTGCTCCCCGAAATAAGTTAGGTGGAAATGTGAACAGGCTGTTTCATAATTGTCCTTTTCTTTATCTTGTAATTTCTTCTGAATCATGCTGGAGACATGATTCCGGACCAGCAATCCAGTCTGTTACAGCATGACCTGTGAAATACAGCAGGATATGTCAAGGCTAAACGTTGTCTTTTTATACATGAAACAAAATCAATGGAAGTAGTGGTATTCCATCACTTAATGTCTGATTCAAAGATCAAATGTCTTTTTGCAAGCTGTGCTATGGCATAGAAAGAAACTTCAATACTCCAGTGCTGTGTTAAGTGTGCCCTCAAAACCTGCAAGCCTAAGCTTCAGGGAAAGATCTGGGTTTGAAAATTGTCACGTTTCATGTGAACCTAAGGTGGTTTCTTATAATGTGGGTGCCACTTTGGTAAAAGTGTTCTGGTTTGGTAGAGGAGTGAGGTCTGGCACCATCATGCCAGGCGCTGCAGGAGTATTACTGTTCTCTCCATGGCAGAACATCACCTTCACCTTGTTCTGGGAGGAGAGGGCTCTCCTTGGCTACAGTCTCCAATCTTTGCAGGATTTGGAGCATGGAAGAAGATTATGGCAGGTGAAGTTACCTTGTCAGAGGCTGTCCCTGTCCTGGATGAGGCTTCAGTCAGACATGTGTGTTTTCAAACACATCCAGCTGCCAGAAATTGAGAATCAAAGCTCTCATGCTGGGTAGGAGTATTAACAAACCTCCCTCCTGATGCCAAAGACAAACCTCTGCTGCTTTTCTGGCCTCCAGCATTGGGTGAAGGGTGGCACCCACAAGCTGGGTAAAGTGGCAGTGAGCTATTTCCGTGCCATGAAGAAATATGCAGTATTGGCTGGTGCATTTGATGGTAGATGGGTGGCACCTCTCTTTGATGGTCATGAGAAGTAAGTCTGGGGAAAAGGCAAGATGAAACCCTCAAGTTTTAGCTTGGTAAAGACATGTACCATTGCATCCTGGCTGCTATGGTGACAGGACAAAGACTGAAGTCCAGCAAATTCCTTAGATGTCTTTTAAATCCCATTCTTTTCAAAGGCTCATAACCATGTGCTCCAAGTGAGTGACGCTGTATCATCCCAAAAACATTTAGCTGATAACATCTATATCCTCATCACTGATCTATGCAGATTTTCTTTACCCTGAGAAAGATGTGTGAAATGAAAAATTTTACCTTTCTTTTGTTCTCTGATGCGAAATCCCAGCCGTGTTTACCTGCTCCCTGGGCAGAAGCACTACAAATTCCTGAAGTTCTGTGATCAAACTTCTCTTCTAGCCTAGACTATGGGTAAATCCTGAGCTTGTTGTGCAGTTCAAATTTATTTTCTATATTAATGAATAAAGTACTTAAATTGGTTATGTACATTGTAAGAGGATTTGGAAATATTAAACATGACCAACAGTTGTGGCAAGGGTAAGACCACTCCATGATCCACTAAGTCTATTATTAAAAGAACACTGTATTTTTCTTTACCTCCCAGGTTACAACATTAAAGCAGGTATAAAATTATGGTAACCCCTGACTTTTGCAAGAGGTGAAAAGGACAAAGGAAGCTTAGCATGATCCAATTTCCTTGCTTTAATTGGGAGGCATGAAAGAACACGAGACTCTAGCAAGCAGATAATGCTGTGTCTGAGACAGATCCAAGAGAATACAGCTTCAGTTCTCTTGCCTAGAAGATTGAGCAATGGAGTGGGATTTTGGGTGTCCTGTTTTTCTCTTCAGTCCATGTCATTGGCTACTAAAGGGTTTTAGGCCACTGTTTTCCTCTTTTGTGTCCACATTTCTACCTCTTTAAAAATGAAGGTAATAACGATACCCAAATTTGTAATGTACTAGTGAAAAAGGCTGCTTGACGGTATTGAAAAGAAGTGAGTTTAAAATGTCTCAAAAGAAGTAAAAATAAGTCTTTAAAAATGTTGAAATCAAGTGAGGAGAATTTGAATCAGAAGTAAAATAGATGGTAACAGCATAATCTTCTAGAAATGCAGATGCTCACTCACAGTGAGTGGGAGAATCTTGCATGGAGCTCAGTGTTCGTGTACCACGGGGAATGTGTTAAAACGATGGCGTGCCACACAGGGGAAATTACAAATGTGGGTGTCTGTCAGATTTTAACCTGAGGAAAGATTGGACCTTTGGGGGAGGTGACATGCTTTGAGTCAAAATGTCCAGAAGTATTGTCACTGATTTGCTAGAGAATAAAAAAAAGGAGTGGCTCTACTTTTGCTGGAGCAGAAGTGACTGAACAGAGAAAGAGAAATGTCATCCATGGTAAAGTCAGTCTTTAGGATAATGTCCTGGCTTTAAACTGCTTGAACCATAAGTAGATATTGAAAAGATGGGGATGATGTACAGATACAGGGAATGGATAAAAGGGAGAAGTTGAAGTCCTTGCCTGGTGCCTTCTCCTTTCCACAGGAGGATAGAGGCTGTAATGGTTTACTGCAGCACAAGCCTCACCAGGAAAGCAGCACTGCTGAAGCAGTGGACTATAACCACTTGCCAGGTTCACCTGTTTGGGTTTCAGAGGCCTGATGTGAGAAATGAGCCACTGCCTGCTTGGCATGAAGGAGCGCAAAGAACAAGAACAGGCAGGGACATGTATTTTATTTTCCTTCTTTTTGAAACCTGGAAGACCTCCAGCTCATCAAATAGTATTTCTGCTTCTGATCCCTCTAGGGCTGTCCTCTGGTCTTGCTTGTGTGGGAAGGATGAGAAAACCTTTCCCTGTAATTACAAACCTCTGGTTTCTAGCAGTGGTGGGATCAATGCCATGTGGGGTGGAACGTGGGGAAATTAGTGTCCCTTTTCCCCAGGTCACTGTAGCACCTCCCTGCCCATTAGCAGGAATGGAATAACCCCCTGCATCTTTGGAAACCTTTGTTCCTAGGGAGGAAGGCTGGGGTGAGGCTTAATTTCTGTCTAATAGCCTGTTAAAATCTTCACGTCGTTTCTTTGAGAATGCCATTAAAAATCAATTACATTAATGGGGCCCAGTTGGAGATGTTCTGAAATATGGATAGGATCAAGAAAAGTGACTTTGCAAAACAGGGCCCTTGGTGCTGCAGACATTTGCTCTGCTTGCTCTTCCCAGTCACATGTATGGACCAAACCTGATCCTTGTTTTCATGAGCTCTGCAGAGCTGACCTAGCTCTTTAGGAGCAAGTGGTCAAAGTCATGCACTATGGTGCAAACCCATTGCCAGTGGGGTTAGGAGGGAGTAATTCTCTTGCCCTGATATAGGCGATGCCCCAACAATACAGTTGGGCTGGTTGCCTAAAATTACTCCAGCATCACTGCCAGGTCTAGGAGCTCCTGACCTTGGTCATCCAACTCGGAGTACAGGCAGGTACCTGACATCTTAGGGATGTCTGGTACTCCATGCTGCTGATGTTGCAGGGGGTCCGTGAGCTTATTGTGTCATTGTGTGACAAATGGTCCGTGTTCTTACTCTGATCCCAAAGAGAAGGACTATCCAGCAGCTGGACATCAGGCTGGGTGAATGGAGATCAGTGTTACTGCATGGTGACCAGCACAGGCTGTGTCACTTTGTCCCATCTGGGAAATAACAGTACTGCCCAAGTGTGTAGGGGTGTTGTGAGGATGAACGTGTTGGAGAATCTTTAATAATTGCATCCTCTAGTAAGGGAGGCTGCGTGGCTTTCTGAAATGGCCAGCTGAGTAATGCTGTCTCCATCCTGCCTGCACTGGACAATGTCTTCATCTCTAATTCCTAGTTTGCAATTCACCATCCTCTCAAATCTCATTTTATGCACAACTGTGAGCTACTATTTTTCACGTGGAAAACGTGAAACATCGGTTACATGTCTATTCCTCCTTTGGAAAAGCCTGGCCAGTGGATATTTTTGTTTAAAAACTGAAAGCAACTTCTAAGAGCTCCGAGTGGTTTGTGAACATGCTTTTTCAGACATCGGGAGATGGTATTTCCCCAGCCTGCTGCTCCAGAGGTATGAGAGAACTGAAACAGCCTTCTGCCTGTAGCTAGGTTGTCACAATAACTGTCATGCAGTTTGTGAAAGAGGATCCTGACCCATGGAAAGAAGGCTGCAGTGGAGCGAGGCTCAATGTCCTTGCAGGAGTGGTACAGGCACTGTGTATGGCAGGGGAAGGTGACCCATGTGTGCAGCTTGTTGTGAGGCTGATCAGGACCTTGTACAGTGGGGAGACTGAGAGAACATCCACTGCGGCTTCCATGGGGGGTGATTTAATGGGCGCTGGGGATGTGCTGGAGGGGGAAGAGCGCCATGTGCCTATCAGTCTGGCTCGTTTCTGGCCATGGTGGCACTGCTTTGGTCCTGCCACTGGTGTAGGAACTGTGACTGAAGTTGGGGTGGCAGTGAATATGCTGGGGAAAGCTCTTTACCTGGAGCCTGGCATCACTGGGATGGATGGATTGAGGTGAGGCTAGGAAGGAGTCTGAGGTACCACAGTGACTTGGGATGAAGAAGGCACAGGAGAGGGACAGAGCATCCTCACCAGGACAGAGGCAAGGCCTTGGTATACAGCCCAGCTGGGCACTTTCCATCATGCTTGGAGCCTCCTGGCTCTTTCTGCAGGAATGTTTGTAGGAAGGGAAGAAATCTGTGAAATCCAGCTGCCTCGTGCCAGTGTTTCCAAATGGTGCGTGGGCAGCTCAGCTGCATGCAAGTGGTCTGAAGGACTCAGCCATGAGGCAGAGTCCCATGGTGTTTGCAGCCAAGTGTCAGGCAGTGTATGGGTGTCTGTGTGAGGTGCAGAGAAAGCCTACAAATCTTGAGTACTACCTCTTATCCGCAAGCAATTCCTGGCTGTTACTGCCTGCTCATCTTCATCAGGAACCATGGGTCATACTTATGTCTGCTTTCCTCCTTAGGAATGAGGGACTTGAGGAAAAGCAGAACGACCAATAAGACCTTTAAAACCCTGACAGAAGTGGGGTGAGGACCCACATAGTTGCTCTGTGTGCCTGGATTGAAGGACATACAAGGTGCAACTAACAAGAGCTAGCTGTTGCCTTAGCTAAAGCATTGACGTAGGGTGACAGGTAGAAAACTGCTGATCTGGTACCCTTCACCAGAGCTGCATCCTGTGCAAGGGCTTCAGCCAGTGTGTTATCACCCTTAATATCTCAGGGCTGAAATCTAAGATGGCATGTGAGCTCCTCAGGCTCCTTCCCCTCCCTTGGCACCGCTGTCTGCCACCTTGTGCAGCCTGCAAATCAGCTGGGGCTCGCTGTGCGTTAGATGCTGCAGACCCTGGGAAGGTGACTTGATGGAAATGATTGCTGAAACGTTCAGGCTTGGCTTTGCAACTTGAGGCTGGGTAACTGTGGCGTGCCTTTCATAAGACACGATCGGGTGCTGCTGAGGCTCGGGCGTTAGGTAGCTGGCTCCTGCAGCGTGTGGCGCTGAGCTGCAGTCTGTGCCGGATGCAGATCCTCTTCCCTTGTGCTTTGATGAAAGCAAATTCAGCAGCACAAAACCCACCTCCTGCCACTTCCCACCTCATCCGGCCCCAAGTCTGGTTTGTGTGTCTGTGCGAGGCGGATTGCTACATCCATGAGCTTAATACGAGTGTAACCTTGTAGTAGAGAGATGGAAAGGTCGTTGCTTGAGACTAGCCCCAGCCAGACTAACAGTGCAGCTTTCTTGGAAACGAGCTGTGTTTCAGGCAAATATCCGGGAGCTGAGGATTTTTTTAGCTTGTCTCTTGCTGTTCATTTTCTCCCTGGCACTGGGGCTGCAATTCCAGGAACCCTGGCTATACTTAAGAGTGCCTCTCAAACATGGATAAAAGTAATTAAACCTCTCAGCTTTCTCTTTTTTAGACTTAGTGTAGTTCTTCAAATGTAGATTTAAGATGGGGACAAAATGTACAAGCTGAGATCTGACATCCTGTTCCAGCATCGAGCAGGTGAATGAAAGGATGAAGAGACTATTCAGAGGGCTCCAGTGCTGCTCCTGTAGCACTGAGAGATGGTTGCTTGCTGCCAGGTGCAGCCTTTCTTACTGTTCCCCTCTTCTCCCCCCATAATTAAGCAGTTAAATTTAGCTGTCTGATAGGTATGGAAATGTATGTGGCACAACTACTTTGGCTGTGCAAATAACTGTTATTTCAGCTTGCTTATAGCTCTGCAAAATCAGGGAAATTGTTCCATGCCATGCACAAGCACTGAAAGAACTGAGTTTCAGATGAAAAGCAGATTAAAAAGACAAGACAACTGGGTGAAATGAGGAGTAACGTTTTTGTCTGATCTCGATTTAAGGAATTTTTTTGAGCTTTTAATGTTCTCAATAACTTCAGTTTTATCTGGGAAATTAAAATGTAACATCGTTTCAAGCAGAAAAGACCAAACTCTAAAGGTTTCCATTTAACAATGTTGACATATGAAATGTTCTCCATGTTCTCTTCCTTCAAGGAAACATTTTGGCAAACTCGGCTTGAGTTACTCAAGTGTTGTTGTTGACCTAAATTTAGCAGGGGGTGGCAGGGGGGAAGTCAACAAAAATTATCCAGCAAAAAAATTCTGTTGTGCTGCTGTGATACTTGGTTCCTGGGTAGATGGGGGCCAGCAGACAGAGCATCCTTAAAGATGGAGTCTTGCTGAAATGTCTTCTCCGTTAATGAGCCTCCCTGATTGCTCTGTGCTTGTTGGCATGGAGCCATGACCCAACCCGCAGAAGCTGAATTTCAACGTGCTTAGGCTGATTGGAGGGTTGCACACCTGTGGTCCTTGGAGTTGTTTTGAGGTATTATGGGTCTCCACCTCCTGGGGAGCCGGGCTGCTCTGTCCATCCCTGATGGAAAGCCACTGCTTGCGCTCATCAGCAGAGGTGCAGGGGATGCCTGCGATGGAGCGTATGGAGCAGATGAACATCAGCCTGGGTGCCTGGTGGGATGGTGCAGGCTGTGCTGCCGGGGCGCAGATGGTGTCCTCCCTCTGTCGAATATTAACTTACATCTCTGCCACACATCTGCCCCTGGAGCCTTTTACAACCCGTGCGTGCAGCACGCATGCGGTGGGTGGTGTTGCAGCTCTGTTTGCTCTCGGTGCTTTGCTCCTGTTGGGTGCAGCATGGTAGGGAGGAAGGCTTCTGGTCTGCCTCAGCCTGGCTGCACCTGTGTCACGAGTAGGGAGGAGGTGGCCTTCCTGGGAGCACAGAAATGCTCTGTGGCATTACTCCTAGGAGGAGGGACAGCCCACCAGACACCTAGTCCATGTCCAAGCTGACTTGTCCTGTTGTAAAGCAGACTCTGTGCCCCAAACCTATCCTCAGCTTAGTGAGCAATTTGTTGGAAATGGGGAAATGTTGGAATTAACCCTGTCTGGCACTGTGATGGTCTTTGATCACCCCCATGATTCTCTGCTGGGCTCCAGCTTTGTTTGGGGCTGCAGAAGATTCCATGCTAATCTCATTTGCCATCTTTATTCTTCAGTGCACAGCCCTGGGTCTTATTTACAGCTCACTACTCAAACTGTGGGCTGAAGATGGAAGTCTTTGTTTCTTTCTAGGCCTTTTTTTATGGACCTCATTGCTATAGTATGAGTGCTTCACACAAACATTAATTCATTTTCACAACAACCCTGTGAGATGGACTTTGATGTTTCCTTTTTACAGTGGAAAGGGAGGTACAGGAATATGAAAGACAAAAGTAACCATTAATTTTCACGTAATACTTTCAAAGCATATTTTTGGGAATGGCAATAGGCTCGTTTCTATTGTATGGGCTTGTTCCCTGTCAAGTTTCAGGGCACCGATCCAAAATGAAAGATTTCTAGGGCTTCTCATAAACTCGCTGGAGTTTTCTTACAGTCCTCCTTGATTTTGGAAGGGGCTCTGCTCCATCAGTCACTGAAAAACCCTCAGACACCTAGAAAGCTTCACCTAAAAGTAGAAAACTATAAACAATAAAAAGAGGTGGGAGTGTTTGGCTTTAAGTCTGTTGGTAACTTCGTGTACTTCTCGTCTCATGATGCATAGACACATACAGGAAGAAAAAAATCACGTAGGTGATGGTGGTAAAGAACGTCTTAGTGGACGTTTTAGCTTAAAGATGACAGTTTATGCAACTTGTACTGAATGCTCATCTGAAACCTTCAACCACTCATCCCATCATTTAGCCCTGTTTGCCATCTGTTAGTGAAAAGTGATTTTTAAGTTGTTGGTGATATAGCTGTACTGTGGAGGGAAAAAAAACCTTAGTGGTATTATTTCTTTACTTGGTATATATGTACTTCAGGAGGAAAATGTCCAAGAATAATTGAGATGAATCAGTTTTCTATATGTGGATTGTTTGAATATTTAACATCTGAGATCTTGTGAAGCAAAAGGGGCAAGGAACAAACACTGTTTATTTTTAGGACTGGAAAGTGGTTGAAGCTGCTGGCCTAGATCGCGTACTCCTTCCAGGAGGGAGGAGCAAGGGAGAAAACAATTGTAAGCAGAGCGTGTCTTTGTGTGATGGGGAGGATTTCTCATGTTTGTTTAAGCTGACAAAAGCAGTTGATGTTCATGTTGAATTCTTTCAGCTGTGGAGGGAAAAAGTAAGGACTCGTGTGGAAACTTTCCTTTTTTTTTTGAAACTGGTTTCATTTCCAAACTTGTCCAAACTGAAAATTGTCTAAACTAAATATACGTAAAAAAATAAATGATTAAATAAAGCAGGGGAAGACCTTCTCCCTCTCCCCACCTTTTTCCCCATTCAACCCCTGGCTTGTACCCCTGGTCAAGAGCTGTGAGCTGCCTGGTGAAAGAACCTCCCAGACTCCCATTTGGCCCAGAGCTGTGGTAGATGGGATGGTGCCTTGGCACTCAAAGGCTGTTTTTGTTTCAACAGAGCAAAAATGAGCACATGGCATGGCATGACACAGGGGAGCTGGCTGGTGCCCACCTGCAGGAGGGGATGGGGTGGGCTGCCATTGCCACATCCCTGCTGATGTTCCCAGCTGTCTGTAAACCTACACTGAGAGATGCTGAGCATAGAATCATTTAGATTGGGAAAGACTTTTGAGATCACCAAGTCCAACAGTTAACCCAGGACTGTCAAGTCCATCTTCATCAGCGTTATTGCAGTGTTTTGGGGCCCACAGCCCCATTGGTGCCAGGTGCTATGCGGAGCAGGTGGTCCAATTCGTTTTTGAGACAACAGCTCTGCAGGGCTGGTTGTAACCCCAAAGTGGTTAAGCCCATTAGTGGCTATAGCTGCTGCCTTAAAAATTTACCCGTTTGACCACTTGGCAACAAGAATCTGGGAGGATTAATTTGTGAATAGGGTGGCTCAAAAAACTAACCCGGGCCGCCACCACCCCCTGCCCCATGTTCATCTGGGGAAACAAGACTAAACTGTTAAAATATAAAATACATATGTCTGATTGTCTGGTGGGTAGTCACTTCCTTGCTTTCCCAGCTGCCACAATACGAAAATCTGGGGAATCCTGTGGGCATTTTTCCCTCCCCTCCTCTTCCCTGTGCCATTCCTGGTGCTTTGCACTGGTTACAGTGAAAGATGCACCGTGACACTACTGACCTGCTCAGAAAAATTCAGCTGTTTGTCAGACAGGTTATAAATAGTTATCAAATTAAGTGATAGTTACAGGTTGGGAAGAAGTCTGTGCTTTCTCTGCATTTCTTACTGGGATATATTGCTGTTACTTTAAAATTTAAAATAAGAGCAGGATAAACTGCAAGGATGGAAATAAGTGGGGAGAAAAATTGCCTTTCAGTTGAGACCGAGAATGGAAAATTTCTACCCAAAAGAAGAATATTTCTGGAAATGACAACACAATGGAAACATAGTTCTCTAATGCATTCACTGTTAAGTGAACATTATTTATATTGGAGGAAAGAAACACAATGTAGCATAAGTTATTTGGCTGCATGCTTGGAGAGAAAAAAAAAAAAAAGGAAGAAAATCTGTGAACAGACATTCATAGCTTGCAAGTGGGGAGACTGGGATACAGATGAGATAAAGGATGAAGGCTCCAGACTATTGCTCTTGTAATTTGCATTTTGTTGCTGTATATATAAAATTAAATTACAATTATATTTGTTTCAAGCAGAAGTGCTTAGCAGGCATAGGAAAAGCTGTCTGAAACGTTAAGCATATATTCAAACTAGTTTTCTTGGAACGAAACCATTAGGAGTAAATAGCTACTCTTTTCTTGCTGGGGTGGGATTGTGTTCTCTATGTTGCTCTAATAGCAAGTCTAATGTAATTTTTGATATCTTTTTTTGGAGAGGCAACACATTCTTGGCCATGTGATCCTGCAAACAGTGGTGTTTTTGTGTTAATACTTGGATGCCTCTTGCTCCAAAGGGGAGATGCAAGCCCCAGCTGACTTGGGCTGATTTGTGTGATTAACGGATAAATTAAATTCTGGTGCAAATCTAAGCAGAGGTTTTATTCTTCCTTCCCTTTACTCAGCCCTTCTAAACGTGTTATAATGGTTCAGGCTCTATAGTTGTGCGGTGCTGCTGTTCTGTGGCACAGGCCATGTGTGTGTTGCCAGGACCTACAGCTCCAAGGATTTTGGTGTGTTTTGTCATACAGATGAGAGTGTGATGGGAAGGTGAGGGAGCTCCCAGTGATCCTCCTCTTTCCCAGCTTGAAAATATTCTTCTTGTGCACAAAAGAGGTTTTTCAACATCAGTGTGGTCCCTTGCGATGGTACGCTGGTGAAGACCCCTTTTACACACTGCACTGCTGCTTGTTCAGGCAAGTCATGTCTTTGGAAAAGCCTTTTCCTTTTGCCAGTGGGAAAGGCAAGGTTTTGTGGTTAGGTTTTAGCAGTTTGCTGTAGGTGGTAGATCCTTAAAAACCTTGTTGCTGACTTCAATGGCTTTCAGATCAATCCCAAAATCTTTTGATCGTGTTGCTGTACAGAATTCCTAGCTTAGGACTGGTTTGGTTGCTGGCAGAGGTCCCACTGGCTTCTTAGGGGTCCGCACTCAGTTCAAGGGGGTGAAGGTAGAAAGGTGTCATGTTTGTACAGTGGGAAGAGATGGGCCTTTCTGTCCCACAGCTCATTGTGCTCTACATGTCCTTCCCTGTTGTCGCAGACTGATGCACACAGGTCGGGGCATGGCTGTGCCATTTGTACACCCCGTGGGCAGGAGGTTGGGAAGGCACAACATTGCTGGTGGGCACCTACTGGCTGCTGCTTGTAGGGCAGCCCCAAAGATGTTTGGGTCTGCAGGGCTCCTGTGTGCTGCTGAATTATTCCTTCAGCAATAAAGAGAGTCAGATTGACAGCTAAAATATTTTCTCTCTTTGTAATGACTTTTTTCACTCAAAATTTATGGATCTCTTTATGCTCATAAAACATAGAAAGTATCTTCTCTGTCCTATTCCAGCATCACTTGCGTAAATTTGAATCCATCACTTTGAAATGATATCATTGCAAATGGGGTGCAAGATGAATAATGAAATATCTTGAACCCTAGTAACTTCAAATTAATGTCCTTTACTGCAGAGTAATTACTGTCCCATAAACGAATCCTCTGTACCTCTGAATAAGGCTTTCTATCCCCTCACGCCACAAGGTCCTTCAAGCTGTCTGTTTCAAGCTGGTCCAAACTAAAAATATACATAGACTCCAGGTCCTGATACTTTTTCAGCCCTTTTAATTGGTTTCGTAGAACTGTTTGAGGCTGGAAGTGTGGCTGGAGCACATCTCTGCATGACTTTGTCCTGGACACCAGTGTGATTTGCAATAGCCCTGTTGCTTTTTAGGACTCCAAACAGCATGTCAATTTTGCAGCTCTGCCTCAACCCTTTTGGAGCAAATAACAAATGGCTGCAGTCATCTTTTGTTGCAAATGTGTTCTACTGTGTTCTTGTGGCTGTGAATAGATGCTTCTAGGAACATCTCGTGATAGGATTTTTGCTGATGAAAGGAAAGGCAAAACTCCAAACCTAGGTATAGGCTAATGTAACTCATGTCCTTCTGTGTGTCCAGTTTGCTTGTGTTTCTCAGTGCCCACAGTGCATTGAAGGAGAATCTGGGCCCGGTATTTCATGTACAACCGAGAAACCACTGGTATCACTGAATATGTGGAAATTTCAATCCGCTCTCTTCCAGGAAAGTCTTTCCTCCCACTTCCCCAGTACTTTGTGACTGATCTTGCTTATTTCTACAATTGCTCTCTTGGTTATAGATGAGGGACTGACTCCGGTGCCTGAAAGGAACCTTAGCAATATGTATATATCTCCACAATTTTTAGGATTATTACTCTGTCTTACAGGCTAACAATCAGATTTTTTCCTTGTTTCTTCTTTTGTGGTTTGCACTGTTATGTTTTTGAAATTTCAGTTTGTATAGTATTATTCAATCTATTCTGTATAAATCCGAACCCCGTGATTGGCCTTTTTGCACCACCTTATCATTTGAAACAGAAAGATCATGAGCAGAAAGCCATGCAGACAGATAGAGTATCCCACCCCAGGGCCTCTAAGGATGGGAAAGGCTGGGTAATGTATTGGAGAGACCTGAACCTGTTTGTGGGCTAATGAATCTGCTCCACAATTACCTCATTTTATAATGACTAGTTGGTGCCAGAAGCTTCAGGAAAATAATCAGCCCCAAGCTGAATGACCATCAGTCTGTGTCATTAAACAGGGACTGACCCAATCAACCAGAGCTATTAAAAAATTTAAATATAGTCTCTTAGACGTCTGTGTCTGCATGAATCTCTGAAGGCTGCAAATCTGTGTTGGGTCTTCTAAGAAAAGTTTTCAAAAAAGATTTAACTTTCCTCTCTCATGCTTAGGATCACGAGCAAGATGGCCCTGATGATCTACGCAAATGTGTGCTGCTCTTGGGCCATTTCATCTTCATAAGGGCCATTTAGCAGTCTTCTTTCAGCTGGTGCAAGGGAGCTCTTTGAAGTAAGGGTCAAGGAACTTGATGCAGACAACTGATGCCATCCTCTGAGCTGTCCTTGCCAGCTGCCCAGCTTTAAATATCTCAGATGACACTGTGAAAGACTCCCCGCAGGGCTGTGAGAATCCAGAATGAATAAGTATCCTTGGATTAAATGATGATTGAGTGGCTGATGAAATGGAATGAATGAGGTGCTGCAAGGCAAGAACTCCTCCATTATAACGTCTGACCTTGGGCCAAATTTCCTCTATATCCCCATTTGTAAAAATGGAATTCTATTGTGTCATGAGTTAAGGTTGAAGTTAGCGCCTTATAAACCAGCTTGCTCCGGAGGGCAGAGATCACCATTCTGTTCATAGCACCTACCTCTTGCTGCACAACTAATGATATTTAAGCAGAAACTTTCACTTAATGGGCTAAGTTATGAGCCAGGTTTTTCGTGGGGCTGAAATCCTTTGTGTGAGCCATGTGCCAGGTCAAAATGGCTCCACCAAGATGTCCCCTAACCAAGTCGTCTTGAGGCCTGACAGAGACAGTCATGCTTCCAGCTTCTGTGCATCTTTCATCGAGGAGCTTGTGGCAGCTGGCAAACAGACTGTTATTGAATATCTCATGAAAGATGAGAGAAACATAGCTATTACCCATCTTCTAGGAGAGGAAATGAAGGAGGGAGGTAGTAGAATAGTAATAAAGCAGCACAGAACAAAAATGCAGTTGTCTTGATGTTTGATTTAGGCAGCTGCCTGCTTTTTTAAGACCAGGAAGGGGAGTGGGTACAGAGCATGCTAAATTCCTCCCCCTCTAGAGCTCGGTGTGCAGTTCATTGCAGATCTTCCTAGCGCAGATATAAAAGTGAGGCCCCAACCTAGCAAGGTCACTGAGCCCACATGGCACTTCTAGCTGAACTCTTTGGGTTTTGGGTTTGTTTGTTTGGTTTTTTTTTTAAGTCCTAGCATCCTGGCAATGACACATCTTAGCATCTGCCTCCGTAAGCTTTCCTTGCACCTTTAATTGCTATGGTTTCTCCTCAGCTTCCTCGCTGGCTCTTCAGGGCACCATTGTACATTGTGAAATGTACATCCTGCCATCCAACCCAGTGGCTGTGACTGTCTGTTATGTGAAGTGACTGTTACAGCTTGTAAAACATCCTGGGATCATTTGCTAAGAGAGGTGCTACACACGTTTAGGATCGTGATTATTAAGCTCAGAGTGCTTTACCTGCACAGTTCGGTTTTACATAAAACCAATTACTTTCTGAATGATGAGAAAAATGACCCATTGCAGGCTGGATGAAGAATCCCTGGCTCTTATAAAAGCTCAGCACTGTCACTGGGAGCTACTTGTTATGTAAATCTGGAAATCCAACAGATGAAGTAAAGAAGTGGAAATGTGGTTTCTGATGGAAAACTACTTTATTTCTTTACGGTCATTGTGTATTTGAACAATAGTGTTATCTGGGGGTCTCAAACACAGCAGGAAGCATTACTGATATTTCCTGAATGAGTTTGCTGACCCCCTCCCAGCTTGTAAAAAGTAAAAGAAAAAAAAAAGGGCAAAAAAAAGCATGCTTAAAATGGACAGATGACAATGAAAAATACCAATGGTGTTCTTTTGTATCAGCGTTGGAGATTTTATGTTTGCCTTCCCAGAAATGACTGTTTCTTCCACAAGCAGTTGATTTACTTATTCCTCCTGGATGACGCCAGTTTCTTGAGCCTTGAATGCATTCCTAGTCAGGCAGAAATACCAGATGTGATTCTGGTCTTGTTCAATGGTGTAAGTCATTACCGTCAAGAGAATCTTGTCGCCACCTGGATGAGAATGGAGTCACAGAGAGCCCGTTTTCCTGTATTTCAATTTATTTCAGTCAGTGTGGAGCAAATATTTAATGATTCTTTTCTTCAAAGGAAGTTAGAGATCTCCTTGAGATTGTTCTAAATGAGCTCCACAGGCTTCTCCATCCAGATTTTAGGCTGTGAGCAGCTTTCCTTGCAGTCTAGGTGGTACTGTCTGCCTCTTTGCACAGACAAGTTATCCAACAAACCCTCAGAAAAAGCTTGGTGAGTTGAAGGGGAAAATATTGACCTGAAGGAGCAAAAGGGCACAATTACTTTTGTGTGGACAGGGAAAGGTATATCAAGATGCTCAGGGATTGTTCTGAAGGGCTCAGGGTGGTTGGGATCAACACGTTTTCCTCGGTGCTGTGGAGCCTGGTGGAGAGCTCTGCAGTCTGGTTCATCTAGACAGGCTGGCAGGGAAGGAATGGAAACTGGTATCAGAATTGCTTTTAATGTCAGATAGATTATTCAGACGGTCCTGGTGGCTGGAAATGGCACAACTGAAAAATAACAGGACCTCTGCTTATGGGCAGTGTTAGCGTCCTTTCATGTGTTCATAGTGCTGGATAAAAGTGGGTGGGCGATGCTGGCTGCTGAGCTTTCTTAGCTCAAGTATCTTGCAAAAACAGGGGCTGCATGGAGAAAGAAGGTATTGTCTTTGCCAGCTTCGGGAAAATCTGGCAAAAAAAGAGCCGGTTTTGCAAGCGATGATGTTTTATATCCTTGGGTGCTTGGTGAGTTTGACAAGAGGTTGTTGAAAGGCTGGTGGTTACCTGGACTCTTACCGTGGAAAGTTTCTTAGCTGTAGCTTAACCGTGTTTCAGGGGCTGGGGCACATGAGGTCTCCTTCATCATCATTTTCTAAATTCTGGTTCTGACTTGTTTGTAAGAGTTGTTTCAAATTTGTTCCAGCTCAAGAAACTTTCACCCACTGTGCTGAACAAAGGGCTCTCCGGAAGGCCAAAGAGACAGTTAAGAGCATACATAGGGAAAGAAGCAATGTCGTAAGGGAGTAAAACATGAGTGGTCTTTTTTTTTTATTTATTTATTATTGAAAGATGGAGGTTTCAACACAAAAATGGGGAAGGAAGGAAATTTTAAGTGCTTCGTTTTGGATGCCCCTAAATATATTGCTTTTACATATTTGAAATTATACTCTTTGACTTTATGCTTTGAAATAGCACTGGTCTAAACGGTAAATAAAAATTGACTCAGACATCATAAATCCATTACACTCCCATAAAACTAAATATTTGGTTGGCTTCTCTTAATGCTTTCCCCCTAAGAAAGCACACTGTCTTGCAAACTTTTTTCTCAACTTGTTCAATTGGATCATCAAACTGAAAAGCTCCTTTATCCAGCTCCAGGTGGCAATAATTATTTCTTTCTGTTGTTTCTACACTCAGAATTATGATTTCCACCCAGGGAAGTGTCTGCAATCAGGATTTTCCATTGCTAGTCTCCTGGGAAATGAATTCCTCTTGAATTAGAAGGGACCTGCCTGCTGGCGTGGGAAGTACTTAAACCTGACAGGGAAACAGAACAAAGTAAATACAGGAGAATAAGGAAATGAAGATAATATTTCTGACAGCTTCTTTGCACCGAGCCCTGAAAGGGTATTCTATAGAAAGAATCTAGCACGATGTGAAAAAGAAGTGGCTTTTATTCTGTTTAGTGGGACTGTTTTCAAACCTGTGTTGAGGAAGCGTGTGGATAGGAAGAATCACCTGTTACACAAAGCAGCAGCATGTCTCTGGTCTTCCGCAGTCTGTAATGCCAGAAGAAATACACGGAAGAAAACCAGTTCCTCAGCGTAGCATTTGGACTTTGCTGGTGGCAGGGCTGGGCTGCTAAATTCAATTTAAAACATCTGAAGGGTCTGCTGAAACAGTTCAGACCTTAGAAAGAAACAAAAAAAGAAATGCTGAAAGGTTAAGAGTCTTCTACCAGCGTTTTCCTGGAAAACGTGCAGCATTACAGGTGCTTTTGTATCATGAAGAGAAAGTCAAACCGTTTTCAAACACGAGCAATCAGAAAGGGCTGCAGCCAAGCAGAAGATGTACCAAATCTGGCAAGAGTCAGAAAGATGCATCTCCAGGCAAAGTTCCTGGAGATGAAAGCATAGGTGGCTCTTGCCCCATAGTGACCAAATTTCATGGGGAAAATGTTTAAAACAACCCTGCAATGATTACTTTAAGCCTCAGAGGTTTAGAAAAAGGGCATCTGGTGTCATCAGACCTCCCTGTTCCTCCCAAGATAGATGAATTGCCAAAGAGGTACTTGAAGATTTAATTCCGTTTTGTTTTCCCCTTATTGCCTGCAGCCTCTGTACTGGGGGGGAGCGTCCATGGATGGATCCCCAGTTTTCTCTGGATTTCAATGAAATCAGGAGGCGGCAACTTTCTCTTCGTTTTATTTTACACAAAATGCTTTGAGTGTTTCACATGTGTTGTGGCAGGCTGTCTGCTCGTAAAATGGGGCTCTGGTGAGGAAGGGGAGGAACAATCTTTGAGGCAAAAAACCACTCAGTAGCCACCCCCTCTCCCAAACTGAGGATTCACGTGTCCCCTCTGCTTCTCCCTGAGAGGGAAAAGGAGCCGAAGCTGAGTGAAAAAATCACGCAGTTTTCAAAACAAATTCCTGGATTGAGCGTGTCACCTGCCAGTCACCGCCCCGAACGTGCCGTATGCTTGTCTCCTTTTGTCTGGTCTTTTTTTAGGATTTCAGCTGTGCAGTGACAGGATTGTCTTACAGCCTGTTTGTACACTTGTCTATGAAACAATTTGCCTGAGATGGCCCTTGTCCAGTTGTAGGCCAGTCCTGGAAGCCCTCGGGCAGGAGAAGAGCAGCTGGCATGTCCATCCTTTTCCAAACGCTTCTCTACCTGGGATTTCTTCTGCCCCGAAATGTGTGTTCATATATATTTATGTAATTTTTTGTTTGTTCTGAGCTGGGAGGTTTGGTACATTCATACCCTTATTTCTCAGCATCTCTTTATCTCCTGGTGCTTGTCCCACCAGTTTCACCCTTCAGCTCAGGAAGGACCAGGGCAGGTTTCCTCTAACTTAAGAGGAGGAACCTAAAATCTTGTCAATCATTTATTTCAGTGGTTCTTTTTTCAGGGTGTAGTCTGTTGGGACCAGATGCTTCTTTCATTTTACATTGGATTGTCCAATGAGGAGCCATTTGTAGAGCTGTTAAAGTGGAAAAACATGTTTTAAAATATATGTATTTATATGTATACATATAATACCCCTCTCCTCCCCACCTCCCCCGCACATACAGATATCTTTGAACTGAAGTGCTTTCTTTCAGTGTTCCTAAATTTAAAGCATCTGAAAAGAAGTGCTTTTAATTTAAGTTAATTTCTTGTTACAGTTTTTCAGCAGAAGTGGGGCTCAGTCATGGATAATCTTAGCTTCCAATCATCATGTCCAAAATATTTTAATTTAAGAAATTACTACATACCATTTCATTTTATTAACCTATTTATCTACAAAGAGCCCATAGATGATCCAGGACTGCGTTATACTAGGTCCTATACAAATGTGAATTGGATCTGAAACCAATTAGAGGCTCAATTTCAACATGTAGGTCAGTCATTAATCTCTGGTTTGCCAGACAATATAGCTACTTTCCCCAGTACGATAGCTACACATCTATATTTTGGGAATGTGATTCAGAAGAAATTAAGCTTGCATGTAAAACTGTAATTGTTGCATCTCCGCTAGCAGGAAACCCTAGCAGCATCTGTTTTAGCACTGATGTGTAATGTATTTGTTAATGGTCCAGAAAAGTGGGTTGTGAAGATGCAAGGGTCAAAGTCTCATGTAATTAGTGAGATTAGCCAAGACTGAAGGATTTCAGGAGGCAGGGACCAAGCTGGCAGGATGGATAGCAGGTGGAAGTCAGCACTGACAGCCACAGAAAGACAACTGATGCCATGGAAGGAATAATTTGAGCTTCTGGTATGATAACCGCACCTTAAGCGAGTGGTAACTGTGGGGAAAAGGGGGTGAGGTAGATCTGGGTGATGTTGTGGAGAAGGAATGGAAAATCTTTTCAGTGCATGGCAATAGTGGAAATAGTAATAAACACACTAGGGTTACAGTGGGATAAAAAAAAAAAGTGTCTTAATACCAATGAAAGACCCTTTCCTGAGCTACTCTCTGATCCTTGCATCTAATGGAGTATATGGAGTAGAAATAGAAGTCGTTAAGATGAAAAGCAGTAGAACTAAAGCAGCATTGAAGTCTAGGGTCATTTAATGTAAAGACATGACTAAATGGGGACATGAGAGATGTAAAAAGTAAGAAATGACAGACCAGTGAATCAGTGGCTCCTTTTCTTACTTTTGAAGCACAAGGAGAAATTGCATGTAACTACTGAAAATAGTAATAATAAAAACAAACACATGCAAGGAAGAATGATATTTGTACTTTTTGCAGAGGACACAAGCTGGGAAGCTTAATCTCTAAATATTATCAAGGCTGAGGACCTGAGTATGTGACATCTCCAGACAGTCCAGCATTGCTAATGTTGCATTAAAGACATGGTGTCATGGTTGTGTTTCATGGCACCTGCAAGCCTGGAAGGGAGGGAAGGAGGCAAGTGGGAAACACTCCAGGGTTTCCTGCCTTTTTTCCAGGTCCAGGCTGCTGTTGAAGATTGATTCCCTGAGGCATCTCCCACGCCAGAAAAGGCCTTGTTGCGTTACAAGATCGTCTCCAGGCTGGGGATGGATTTAAATTTGTGCTGTAGGTAGAAGGTTCAGGACTCTGTGATCTGTTCCCAGACCATTCCCTTCCTCCTCTATTGAACTGTGCAGATGAAAAAGAAAAAGATGCTTTGTCTCTGCGTACTCCGCAGCTGTGGTGGGAGCGCGCGTGCGTGGTGGAGGTGTGCGGGACCAGGCACCGCAGCACAACGGCAGCATCACGGGGGACGCTGTGTCGCAGAGGGATGGTGGGTGGCTGGGGAGGAAGCCTGCCTGTGGCTAAAAATAAAGCCCAGGGGCGGGTGGGGGATCTCCCCACCGGCACACATCTGCTCTTGGACTGGCGCTGCTCCAGGCATCCTTCTCGCCTAGCCCACCTCGGTCCAAAGCGGTTGGTCTCTCTGGTTGTTGTCATGTTGAAATTAGCTGGGGAGAGACACTTCACCCGTTTCCTCGCCTAGTTTCTATGGTGATATTCCACTCAACTGTTTTCAGCAGGTCTGAGTTTATTTCCCTGCAGATAAGGCAGCCTATGCTAATATACTGCAGCCTGGGCTCTATATCTTGGCAACAAGCTGAGGGTTCGTACCACTGAAATTAAATGGCTCTAGGTAGAAAGTATTTCATGCTGGCTTTGGCAATAGCTGGCATTATCTCGTAAAATAATATTTTGATTGTTTATTGCTGCTGTTTGACACCCTAAGCTGGAAGGCCAGGAAGCACATGGAAATGTGCATTCTCATGTTCTTCCTCTGTGCTCCCTGGTGCAGAAAGCTCAGGGGCTGCCAGCTCTGGCTTGGTGAAGGCTGAAATACGGTGCAGGATGTGGGAGGAAACAAATGTGTGAGAGAAGGGCGTTGGAAGCAGTGGGAAAGGGGCTGTGCTAGGGATGTTCAGGCTGGTTAGATCTGTCTTGACTCCAGGTGAGTAATTCATGCCCTTTTCTTTTGTGAAGGAGCTGCTGCAGCTCCCATCTCTGCTCCACCGGGAAGGGCTTTGTGAGTAGGCTCACCTGTTTTTCACTAGCGTGGCCTGAAGGCTTTGCATGCTGGCAAGGGAAGGTGATGAACATCTCCCCACGTGCAAGGGGGATGATGGGGGATCACTTACACGCTGCTCTTGGGGCTGGTGCAGTCCTCACCCAGGCTGCTTGCTGGACACCTTCCCTTGGGATGGTTCACAGGGCGACAGCTCACCCACCCACTCAGAAACTGTCGGGCACAGGGACCCCCAAGGACCCTGTCCTTCCCTCGTGCCCCACAGAAGAAGGCTCAGTCCCACTGCTTGGTGCACCAAGCGCCACAGAGGGTGGTACAGCAGCTTAGCTTTGACTGTGGTGTTATTTGGGAATGGATGTCTTCTCTTTAGCCTTCTCCAAAGAAAATATGGTTCCAAACTTGTCTTTACTCCAGCACTGTTGCTGTGGCAGGAGTAGTCTCTCCCTGTCGCTGTGTGCAGTGGTTTGCTCCTGCCAGACAGCACGACATGCTCAGTGAGGCTCACCTACCCGAGTCATGCCTGCATGGTTGCTGCAGAAGGAAGGCAAACTCCGGGAGAAAATGGAACCCCCCAACCCAGCAAGCCAGACTGCGACCTCTGAAAGGACCTGACAAGTACAAACAATTATTTTAATGATTTAATACAATATCCTGCAGGGGGGAAGAGGAAGACTAGGAATATTGCAGCAGAGCTCATGGCAAAGTGATGCTGATCATCGTGGTTCTGCTCTGAGCAGGAATACTCCTGTCCAGCAGGAAAAAGAGGGCAGACAGTCCCAAACACTGGGATGCACCCTGGGGACCAGGGACCCTGCAGTGCATCATGGAGCTGGCAAAGCAGCTGAGCTTGTGTGAAGTAATAATATGCTGAAACCCACCTCACTCTGCCCTGGTGATCATTGGACTCTCAGCTCACGTCTTTCTCATTCTCACTTCTTCACCTCTGTGTCCCCAGGCTAAAGCCTGTTTTGAGAGCTGCCATCTTGAGAAGTGCCTCGGAGCCTCAGTAATGCTGACTCTTCCCGCAGTTGCTGTGTGAGCAGGCAAGAAAGCAGGTCTGTTGTGGGCTCAGACAGCATCTGTGCCTTCGCAGGAAATGTGGTGGCACCATCAAGTCTCCTGCAATGTGACGCAGGTAGTTGGCTGCTTCCCTGATACACTTCACACCTCTCAGAAGTATGACTGATCTCACCAGTGGCATTTTAACATACCCACCACCAAAGCTCTGGGCTGACGTTTCCAGCAAATTCTGTTCCTTTTCAAAGGGCCTCAGTTTAGAGAAGACCTGTGAAAACAAATGAAGGTTTCACTTCAGAAGTTGCAAATTTAAGCTCATCCCAGGCTCACCCTGAAGGTGCTGCCCACCTCCCACGGTTGAGGTGACTGAGGATGGAGCATCATCAAAACATGGGCTCAGCTCCCACCACCCGTGACCAACCCTCATCTCCTTGGCCAGCTTTGGCAGCCAGGGACCCTGCCTGTGGAAGAGTGGAGGTAATCCTGCCCTGGGTTGGAGAAAGGATTTGGGGAAAATCACCACTGCTTCTGAGGGGCTCAGAGTCCACTTGCAATGAATGCTATGGAAAAAACAGAGCACACTTCTAAGAAGCACTTCAACCCAGGGCAGCTCCCTGAATGTCCTGAATCCATGGGGACTAGGGGCATGATCTTGTTCCTCTGTGTTTTTAAGAACAAAATGTTTTCTTGGACCCAAATGGAGAATATTGATGTAGTGGACAGAGCTGGACAGTTCAGGAAACCTTCGAAATTTATTCCACGTCTCCAGGATGCTTATGGATCCAGAGCACTGTCCACCTCCATGTTCTATAAGGGAAATTTAGTAAAGGTTATGGTTGTAGCCACTAAATAACTACAGACAACTGACCTGTGTTGCAGCTAATTTTGCCGCTTGGGTTTATTTTTGTCCATCTCAGACTAACAGCTTGTATGTCTGACAGAAGCTTGCTTTTTCTTTTCCCCTTCCAGTGAAGGATTATTAATAGATGAGGCATCAACAAAGACCATTTGAGAAATAAGATGGGACACTTGCTCTACAGTGGAAAAAAACAACAGCACACACCCACATGAAACATTCTTTTCTTTTTAAAGAACATTGACAAGAAAGCCCTCTTTTCCTTCGGGAGGCATTCATATTCCCCAGAGTTCATGATTCAGCCAGCATTTCTGCCCTCTTCAAATAGATTAAAATCTGAAGGGCTTCTTTTTTCTGCTATCGTGCTTGAATGATTTTAACTTAGGTCAGATGCTGACTTGCAAAAGGCTGGGCTTGAGCATCATCTCCTGTTATCACTCCTATCTGAGACTTCATGCTCTTCATGCTCTCTCTTCAGGCTTTAATTAAAATGGGACTAAACATAATAAAATCTTATGCTTCAGGGTAAAATATAATTACCTGAAGGAATCGGGGAAAAAATATTTTTCTTTTGTGAATAGCGCTGGTTGATGTAACGTGGGTTGATAGTGTTTTTTTCTGAGAAGCAGTTACGGGCTACCACTGGAAACGGACCTCTTGGGCCAAAGCTTTCTGCTTGTGAGAAGCTGATGGTTCATTTGATGGGGCTTGGATGGTGGATTCTGAGAAACAAAGAAACTTTATCTCCAGGGTCTGGGAGACTTTTGGATTCAGAGCTGAAGTAGCACTTCACAGCAGAGCAGTGTGGAGGAGCTAAGGAGAAGTGAACGCACTGCCTCTGTTCAGGTGCTGAGCTGTCCCCAGGGTGCCACCACTCATGGGATGCTTCTGCCCTGGCTGTGCTCTCTATTTGCCCTTCTGTGAGATACAAGTGATGTAATTGTCCTTAAATCTTGGCACTTGTGGTGCTGTAACAGGCTTTCTCTCAGCTCAACAAGCAGCCTCTGAATGCAGAGATGGTTTCAGAGAATTTATTGTGTCAATGCAGCACCTGCCCTGTTTCCCCAGGGATCTTCATGAAAGATCCCTTTTGTTAGGTAAGTGCTTGAGAGTATTGGAAGCGCTGATGGGAAAAATGAAACATCACTGAGTTTAGCAGAAGTTTTATTTGAGGGCCTTGAGCCACCTTCAGCCCAGCTAGGGGATAGGTAATGGGCTGCAGCCTTATCCAGGTGGCTCAAGCCCTAATTGTAGTCCTGGTGTCAGGTGAGAGGGGAGGAGGAGGAGGTTTAAAAAGGCAGAGGGTGACCAGCTCCTCTCCTGGTGCCAAGGAGAGGTTGATGCTGGTTGAGGCTTGGGGGCAGCAGGCAGCTGAGCTGGGAGCTGGACTCTGGCATTGCTCTCGGGGCTGAAGATGTGCTTGCTCCTGAATTCTTCCTCTCTGTGAAAGGATGGTAGGTCTGGGTCTTTGGCTGTTGCGTCTCTCAGGAATGCAGGTTTCTCGGGGCTAGGCATGTGCTTTTTGTATATAAAGCTCTGTGTTTGTGTGAGGTATGGTGGGGTGTTGGCCAAGCTAAGTTTACCAGGGCTGTTGTGATGTTGCATGATGTGCTGTTGGAAGGTAGCTGGTTGCTGAACCTCAGGCTGCTAAACTGTCCATCAGTTCCCCATAACAACAAGGATATGGCCGTTCATTTGACAGATAAAGCTTATGAAACCCCTTTGGAAAGGGAGCAAAGGCTCTGTTATCATCAGTGGTGGGCCACGAAACCTGCTTGCTATATGATATTGCTGAAGAAGGTGGCTGAGTCTGAGACTTCACTGTCAAAGACCGTGTCTCCTGTGTTAAACCAAACCAGAGCTGTATTTCCTCGTAGAACAGAGTTTCTGCACTCCTCGTGCAGAGTTTTGCTTCAGCCAGGCTTCAAGTCCCCCATAAATTGGGAGGGCATGTTAGAGGAGGGGGAGCACACTCTGGTCTGTCTGGTACTTCTTGATTTACACTACAGCTGCATGTGTGACAGTAACTTTGTGATCTAGGGTCACCCAGCCCTAGTATCCCTGATTTTCCTGTTTGTCTGCTGCACATGAAAATAAAGTAGTCATAAGAGCAGCACATTTGTATATCCTAGGACTTTCTGGCATGCTGGGCTGTATTCTCTGTCCTGTTGGCTGCAGATAATTGGTGGCTCAGGTACCATTAAAATTTTAAACAGCCTCTAAGAAAGTGATATAAAAAGGAAAAGGGAAAAAAAGCAGCCTGTTATGGTTCCTGAACTGATATCTGAATTGTGTGGAAAACAAGAAGTATAATATCTCCAAAAGCCCTGTTAGTTAGGTATCTGAAATGCAGAGATATGCTGAGACTCCAACTGTTTTGCTAGAAGTGTCGACACCAAAACTAATAACCTGCTGGCTATACGAGGATCTGCACAAACAAGAAGGGCATCTAACTGTGGCCATGGGATTCATAACTTTCTTAACTGTTTTTTTCTTGATGTTAAATCCTTAATCTTATTAACAATTTTATTTATAAAGTACCTTCATAGAGGTGCCTAAGATGTTGTACAAGCCATAAAAATGCACTAATAAAGAAAATAGCCTCATAAAAAAGTATAGAAATGAAAAGAAGTACTAGAAAGGTGCTATAATGAAGATAGCAGCTGTTACAAGTCATATATTGATGTCAAAATTGTCCCTTCTTATGCTGTAAAGATTAATAGTTCGCCACTGGGAGCTCAGATACCATGGTGACAGGACCAGGGTGAGATTTTGAGTGGAACAGGACAGATGGAAAGAGCAAAGTCAAAGCAAAGGATGCCTTGTCGCCCTTGTAGAGTGAGGAACAGCACCTGCTGTATTGTCCTGGGCCCCTGAGGTGAGCTGGTTCCTACCAGGGCTCAGCACAGCTCTTTGTTATGTACCTGCCATCCTCCCCTGTGCTGTCTGGGGCCAAAGAAATGAGTACAATAACTGGCCCTTGGCCTGAAGCATTAATCGATGGAGTGCAGTGCTGTAACCCCCGGGCTCCTGCGTGAACACAAAAGCTCTGTCCAGTGAATGCAATGGTGTCCTGTTGGTATTTGTCTTGAACCAAGCATCTTGTGGCTTTGCGCTAATTTAGAGGTAGAAAATCTGTGTCATCTACCTATCTGTCCTTCTTCCTGTTCCCATTCTGCAAACTTTCTGGTCCAAATATTTCCAGAGCTACAGCTCCTGAGCACCAGTGGTGTGCCAGGTTGTGGTAAAAGCCGTGCTGTCCTCGCTGTGTGTTTGGTTATGTGCGATGGCAGGGATGAATGGGGTCTGCAAGCTGTGCTAGGGGTGTAAAAGGTTAGAGACTGGGGAATGTACAAAGTGGCTTATCTGGTTCCCTCTGCTGAGCCCAGAGACAGCCTTGACTATTGCACAACACTGGTGGCACAGGAAATTGTGCCTTTTGTAAAAAAAGTGGGTTTTTAATCAGTGGCAATTGCTATTTGATTTCTCAGAAAGAGGAGCAAAACATACCCCCACTTTCATCCCCACCTCCGTTTTCAGCCCCCAGTTTATTCTGCCTAGTCTATTTTTGACTTCCTAGAGTTACTGGGAGAACAAGATTAGCAACTGATCATTTATGCTGATTTTTAAAGTGTTGAAATGTCTTTCATTAAAACTGTCATTCAAGAAAAAAATGTTAAATTGTGCGTTCAGTTTCACCACGTGCTGCAGCTACGGATGCAGCTTCTATCTGTGTCTCTGGGACAGAGGAATGTGGATGTTGCTAGTGGCAAATTTGTCTTGTCTTGGAAGGAAGAGAGGGGCCAGCAGAAGCAGCTGGAGGGGGCAGTTGGTCCCAGCTGTGTTTGATGGCATCCCTCAGTGATCCCCAAAAAGCTGTGGAGTGGCAGAACAAGCTGCATGGAGCAGGACACGGTGTGTCCTAGCTGTATTGTGTGTGATCCTTGCTTTTATGCAGCCACAGGTGGAGACGCTTTTGTGGCCTGAAGAAAATAAGGGCTTGTTTGTCAGTAGTGTTGACAAAAAGAGTCTACTTTTGCCTCCCAATGCTGTGGAAAATGCTTCCCAGTGTCTGATTTAGAGGCATTTACGGTCTGAAGCTGGGGGTGTGCCTCTCTCCAGGATGGAGGTGGTGTGGAAAAGTGCCAGCCCAGTAAAAGCTTTCAGCTGGGCTCCCCAGAGGCACTGCAGCAACCTGCTCTCGTGCTGGGGTTGGGAGGCTGAGAAGGGATCTGGTCTCCAGCTCATTTCGCTGTTAACCCCTCCATTCTGGGTCAGGCATTCTGCTCCTTCTCCCTGGCACCTTGGTGTTTTCTGAAGGCTTTCCCCTCTGGAGCCACGCACAGCTTTGCCGGTACCCCACTGGGGTGCTCAGCCAGCTTCCCCTGCCCTTCCAGGCTTCAACAAGAGTGCTGGGGTTGTACATGGCAAATAATGGGGCCTGGCCTGTGATCACCTACTTTATTCCCTTTGTAACCGCAGGCAGCATCTGCAGTGTTGAAAGGCTGCTGCAATTACCCACCTTGCCAGCCATTGCTTCTCTCCACATGCTCTGTTTTGATCCATGCTACTCCTGGCAACTTGTAGCATTACCTACCAGTGCTTTGATGTTTTGAGACTGAAGTATGTCAGAGGCAGCATAAAAATTGCATGTAATTATCCTTGGTCTGGGTCTGTGGGAGCAAGGAAACATCAATATTGATGTGTGACAGCATTTATGTTTTATGTGCGAGCATATATCTCCTCTCCTCCATATTCAGCAGGAGTTTTTGATCGCTGCCTGTGTGCTACACCATTAGAGAGCTGCTCTTGTGCTGTTTCCTCCTGGGACTGGTGCCTGGGGCTGGGGGCTGGATGCTGCAGTGGCCTCTGGAGCTCATTACAGTGGATGGAGCCCAGCCCTGGGGGACTGGCGGTGGCTGCACAGCCAGGAGCAGGGCGACAGCTTCCCAAAGTGTCTCTGCACCAGGTTTCTTCTCTGTCTGTACTTCTGCACTGCTGCTGACATCGATGAATAATTCAGGCTGAAAGGTGGAAGAGGGAGGATGAGTGCTCTCGTGGCTGGGAGAAGCGAGGTGGTGGGAAGAGGGGAGTGGCAACAATCCTGCAGTGGTCCTGGACCGGGGAAGGGAGGTGGTCGGGCAGCAGTGTAGGTGTTGGTGGGGTTATAACCACTGGTGCAGAGACAAAAGAGAGGGCACTGCTGTCCCTGGAGGGAACTGGATCACCTCTCCTCAGCCTGAGGATGCAGGGGACATGCAATAGGAGAAGGGGTGGTGGTGCAGAGAGGGGCTGGTTGTGTTCAGGCATAAACACCTCACATGGGAGAAAATCCTCATGGACTCTGGTTGTCTGTGACCTGACCTTAAGTCACAGCCAGGACCAGGCATTTCCCACCTCGCTTTCCCTTCTGCACCCAGCCTGGCTCCTGCTCTGTCTCTTCTTTCTCATGTTGGTCCTGTTTGGACCATGTTGCTTATTAGGCAGCTGGGCTTCAGGAATTTGTGCCCTGAATGTCTTTTAAGGGTCTGTCCCCTCAGATGAGTGTGCTGGGCAAAGCCTCCCAGTGTGGGGTGGGATGGGATGGGGGAGCACGGGGTAGTGTCTCTGCAGAGGAGGCAGCAGCAGGGCCAGCAGGTGAAATGCCACAGCACTGATGGGCCGCACATGCTGGGACAGGCCAGTGGAAACACCCTGGTGTGGACTGGGTGGGGTGAGGTTCAGGGGGTCCTTGCCATGTCGGCAGGGTTTGCTCTGAACCAGAGTGAACAAATGAGGGTGAGCTTAGGAATGAGTCTGGACAATCCTTTTGAGAGAGTTAAATAATGGAAAGCCACGCGACAGAGGGAATCTGTGGGACAGCGGCATCATCCCCTTTGGGACAGAGTATGTGTGTGCCAGGCAGAGCGCAGCAGGGATGGTGGGATCTGTCTGTGCTCACAGGAGCATTGGATGCTTGTAGCACTGCGGTCTTGGTAGTACCATGCCCAACCCTGCCCAAAGCAGGTGCACCTTTCAGGCTTCCAAGCTCCCGACCTTTTGCAGCTTTTACAAACCTGGATCTTGAATCTGGTGCACTGGGGTCTTGCTGCCATCCCTTCAGCACGTGGAAAGCTATCAGGTGTTTCTGACTGGGGCAAGGCTGGTGGGAAAGAGCCAAACTGATGTTGCAACAGAACCTCACGTGTGGACAGACAGATGGCTGTGGGGTGGTCTGCTGATGCATGAGGCGATGGACTGGGCTCCTGTTGGCATTTCATGATGCCTTGGGACAATGAAAATATTTAAGCCATGTTGTGCATGGGTACATACCCATGCAGAGGTCACACTTAGACCACGTTGCTGCCCCTGGAGTATCTATCCTAGGGATTCGAGATTTGCCCTAGTCTTCAGGGAGCTGTGCCCGTTCTGCACAGGCATATCTGGGACCAGCACCTGGCCCGCTGAGCACGCTCAATGCACAAGATTTCACTGTCTTCTTCCTACTGCAATTCAGTATTCCTATTCTCAACTCTCAGAGGAGTGATTTGATGAGAAATGCCACCACTCTGGTATTCGTAACTGTGAATGGCTTCTCCCAGGGAAGCTGCCATTTTGCTAATACTGCATCAAAATCGATTTCCCTCCCAGATATGGAGTAAACCACAGAAAGAGAAAAAAAACCCAACCCCAAACCCCAACAAAAAAACCCAAAACCAACCCAACACCTCCCCCTCCCTCAGTCACTAAGAAATTTATAATTCTCCATACATTTGGGAGGGAATGACATTTTCTGTGCTTTGCTTCTCCTGTAGTCACTTTTAAAATGTCCTTTGCTTGAGATGGCTGAATAACTTCAGCCCTTTCAGTAAATCCAGTATAGTATCCACTTCACTAAAGCAGGTGTGGCCATGGTAAGTCATTGGGTTGTCAGTGTCAGCTGCTCTTTATGTTAAAAATTTTCCTAATTACTGTCAAGACACCCAGACATATTTTTTTAGCAGCTTGCTCCCCTTTGTTGAAATTAGTTGCTTTGATGAGGATAATCTATTATGCTTCAAAGTGAGGTTAGGTTCCTGTAAGTAATGCTGTAAATTGAGTACCACAGGGGCTGCTCACACCACTTGAGAGCTGAGGATAGAAACCTTACTCTGAAGTTAAGCACTAGTGCACTGGACAATGCTGATGGCTTTCCTGGAGTGTTGGTTCACTGCAACGCTTCCAAGAAAAATCAACTCATTCATAACTGTTTTGAAAATGTAACTTTTTAATGTTGGGACCTTGTGGGTTGTGTCCCCCAGTACCTTGTAGGATGATGATGGAGATTTAGGTGGGTGATCTCAAGAGGTTCTTTCTGCTGTTCCTGGTTTGGTGGATTTATTCCTGTACTCATCAGTCTAACTTAACTGCAAACAGACTGACACTGAATAAGTATTGGTTTTGGTTTTGCTCTTTAAAAAAGACTTTCTTCCCTAAAATGCATTGTTTTAAAGAAGATTACAGTTCATATTTGTCTGGGTTGTTAAAATCTCTAAAGAAATTACTTTTTGCTTAAAAAAACAAAGAGACAGCTACCAACAGCTTTCATTTCCAACATATTGTAGCTTCTCAGCGCAGTTAAAAGCAGTCTCTGTTGCAAGGCACTCATTGAAACCATGACCTAGGGCTGAGATTAAACAATCATTTTGCAGGTTTGTCCCTGTGTTGGCATATTTGATGTATTGCTGATCCAATTAAGTTTTCACACAGTGGTTGTATTGTTACTGCAGGACTTCTTTGTTTATTAACCTTTCTGAGTGAGAAATTCCTTCCATAACCCTCAACAGATTGGACATATGCTAATCTTGTGCAATAGAGAAGGGAAAGTGTCAGAGGGAGGTGAACGAGCTGCCATTCTGCTGGAGGAGGTAACTGGGCTCTACTGGGGCTCAGGTTAGGGGTTCAGCAGTTTACAGGCTCGCAGCTGCTGTTACAAAATTAAATATTCTAGACGGCAATATAAGCATCTTTTATCCATCTATGCTTCCATTAAAGCTTTCCATGTTAGGTGGTTTGCAACCTTGAATCATCCATGTTTTTGTGGAAATACATTTTGCTCTCCATCTTGTTGCTGTTGGCATTTCAACGCCGTTGTGTTTGCTCTCTATTATTGCAGGCTAATAACTCACTTAAGACCTGTGATGTTGTTTCTGCTCCTTGACTGGCTCGTGTCTGATGTGCTGGAGAAACTATATTGTCGGAGGGCACCCTGACTCCCAGGGACAGCTGTGTGGGGCTTTGCCTGTGCCCGCACTACGCATCTGAAGCGACAGGGGCTTGTATTCCCCTGGGCAGAATCTGGAGGGTTGCAATGCAAGGGCTGGAGATGGGCGGTGTGTTTCTCGTTGCACAAACTGTGTGCTGGCTTACAGAGCCAGGAAATTGATTTTGACTTGCTGGTCTCTGCTTCATGTCATTCATCAGGTATGTGTGCTTAATAACACGTCTGATTTACTTTTCCCTGGAGCCTGTACCTAGAACCTCCGGCTGCAGATGCACAAACCCCTGTGACTCAGGCTGCAGAGCCAGCAGAGGTTCCAAAGAGGGAAAAAATCTTTTTGCCTTTTCCAGCCTCATGGGGGAAGAAATTTCCCCACAGCATCCATGTGTACAGACCAGCTGCTCTTTGCTGTCCCTTGCTGCATTACCAGGATGTTGGCTAAGAGAGTTAGCAGAATCACTGTGTGTGTGTGCTTCTACTATCCAGCAATGCTATTATAATGGTTTCTTCAAGTGCAGGAGTCAAGTGCTCTGGCTTTTGTTTCCTGCCACTATTTTTCCCATGCAAATTCTAGCCAAGTAAGAAGTATACCTGTTGTAAAACATTAGTGAAGCAAACTTTCCTCTTCAAATGCCACATAAACAGCAACAGGAAGGGACTTGAGGTGACCTGTGCTCCTTTTCATTGTAATTCACTATGCGCCACGCAAGGTCTCTGTAATAAGTCCAAAGCACATCCTTGAGTCTGTCCATAATCAGTGAAACATAAGTAATGTACTTAAGCCAGCAGGATTTAATTCTGTGGTTATGTGCATGCTTACAGGCTTCGTTGTATCAAGGCCTGCACCAATATTACCAGTAAAAATAAAAGTTGTTGATGTAGATTGCTTTCCCTAACTTTAAACAAACCCCAGATTTACTTCCTCTTGGGTTTCTGTTGTAGCCAAAGTTTTATGGCCCTTTTATTTATTTTATTGCATCTACCCTGAAGCAACATGCAACAGCCCAGACTCTCTGCGGCTGATGTCCCTGCTTAGATATTTACAACCCTGCAAGAACCCCTATAGGAATTCTTCAAGTAACAGCCTGACTCTTAGCAAACTGTAAAGGGGGATGAAGGATATTTGACTCGCCTGGTGCTGTCTCTGAAAAGAAACAGAAGTAAATAAGTTCTTTAGGCTTTACTGTTTTTCTGGTTTGACTGCTTTGTTTGAAATGGCACCTATAGTGTTTATAGTATTCTTTGAGAACAGACTGAGCTTGGTGAAAGGAGAAAAACATTGGAAAGGACTGACAAAGAGCAAGGCTGGCTCCCAAACTCAGAACACAGTTCTGTTACACCATTTAAAGGGAATTTTCTTTCCTCTAGTCACCCCTAAAAATACAGATTTAGTTCCAACATACCAGCTACATTGTTCATCCATTTGGGAGGCTGGGGAAGAGGAAAAATGCTTCAAACATCTTTGGCTTTCTTGGCAATTCAACAGTCTTAACGGCAGATGTGGGGCAGCATCCCATTTTCTTCCCTTTGGCTGTTCATCAGCAGTAGCTGCTCCGTAGCATTCCCGATCCTCTGGGCTATGCACCACCACGGGCAGCTGCTGGGGCACAGCAAACTGCATAAAGACTTGGAGGGGCTCTGTGCCTCTTAAGGACCTACAGTTCTCCCAGCACTGCCCTATTTTTTTTTTTTTTTAATGCCTTAGATATTTTTAGATCTTCAGCGACAAATATAGTTAATGCATTCAGCACTGACGTCAAACCCAGAGCCAGTGGGTAGCTGGAATAGCTAACATTTTATTTAATCATCTTGGTAAGCAATATTTTTTCCCTTCCTTTCTTTTTCAGTTAGAGAAAGAGGATCTAGAAAGGCAGTTCAAGCTGGGCCAGACTTGCGAGTACAGGGGAAGGTTGGTTTGTTTTGGTTTCCAAGAGGAACTTCATTCTCTACCTTGTTGCTCTTCAGGCAATAATTTATCTTGGAAAAGTAAGACTGAGATGCTATCCTTTGGATCTGGCATCATCAAAACATTGCTTTTTGATAACTGGTTAGTTATGTTCATCCCTCTTTGTGCCCAGTCCATGGAGGATGTGAATTACAGAGTAATTACAGTTTTGTTCTCTAGTTCAGACAGAGGTACGTTGGTCACTGGCATTTCAGCCATGCATCCCTGCTGGATTAAGCCATAAGATTTCCATAGGGGTGATGGAGCTGTGACCTTTCCCATGACACGAGGCACACAGAGAGCTAGTGTGGGAATTAATACAAGGTATAACTGTACAAAAATACGACCTCTGCAAGCACCAAAAGCAGCTGTGGCTGGCCCCAACCATAGTTGTTATGCCATGGATCTCCTGATGTTATTGTCCTAAGCATCCACTGCGCTAAATCATTGAATGTTAAGTAAGTGTTTGAAAGTGCTTTTATTGCTTACATTTTGTATGAGATAAACAAATCAGTTGGTCAGAGGGAAGGGCTGTGAGACTGAGAACATAGAGCTATGTGCCCCAAGGACATGGGTAACCTCTCAGGTGGCTTCTTCCCACTGTCCTAGGGCAATCACCACAGACCCCACAACTTACCTCCTTATGAAGACAAACCCATGGAGGTCTGCAGCAGACCTTGGGCAAGGCTGGGGAACGGCCAGGTGCTCCTGCACAGGGAGAGGATGCCAGGTCCTGCCACTTGCTGGAGGTGGTAAAAACAGAGAGTAGGAGTTTTGGGGAGGGCAGGTCCTGCCTGCTGCCAGCCCCAGGGCACAGGCAGGGCTGCCCACTGGGAGTGCTTTACTCTTGCCCCATGTTTCCATGCAGTGGTATGTCCAGCCCTGGCAAAAAGCACTAAGAGGGAAAATGTTGTGGGTGCTCTTTCCCTGGGGGATAATGAATGTAATGGTGCTCAGACCCTGGCAATTATTATTATCCTGTTTTTTACAGCCAGTAGTGCAATATTTGAGACCAATGTCTCCATGACATAGAGCAGAGGTGAGAGAAAATCAAAATACTTAGCACTGGATCTTAGCTGCTAGATGGCTCTAGCTCTGATTTATATTTCGTGGATAAATTATTTGATTGTCCTGGGAACTGGCCTTGGAGCTTGGCTCCACAGGGTGACACTGACACTGAGTACTTGGCTGCTCCTGTGTGAACTACCCAGGCTTCAGGGTTGACCTCTACCTCCTTTCTGGAAAGTACGTCCTTCCAAAAAAATGTGGAAAAAATATTTTGGGTTATTATTATTTTACCTGTATGCAAAGGTTCTTGCTGAAGTAGTATTCTTGATAAAAGAGGTTGAGTGACAGGAATGAAGATCTCCAGTCATACAGCTCCAGTGAGAGTATAAGCATTGGCCTGCTTAGCACTGGAAGTTTTGTGTGCGTCTTTTTTGAATATGGAAAACCTTTTATTAATCTCTCTTGGAAGAATGTGTTTGGAGGAGCGATGTATTCGGTTGGACTCTTCCATGGGCTGGGTGGGAGCAGCAGCAACCTGTGTTTTGGCACTTGGCACTGCTGTTGCCGTGGTAAAGTGCTTGCTTTCTCTTTCCAAACACATCCACTGAGAAAACGGGAACATGAGCCTTCCTCTGTAGGCAGCTGGAGGACTGAGCAGCTATGATTGCCAGGTATGTTGTGCTCAGAAAGGGGTAAATCACAAGTTACATCCCATTAGCTCTCAACAGTAAGCTGAAGTAAAGTACGGGAGCATCTTAATACTGCAAGTTAAAACTTGAAGATAATGCCGAAACGAGGTTTCTACAGGTAGCTTTAGAGCTGTTTAATTGTTTTCCCTTAAAGCAGTCTGGGGACTTGCTAAAGCCTTGGCTGTGCTGAGTGTATAAGCCTATAAGTAAGGTTCTTGTAAGTCATGTAATACCACGAAATAACGGTGTTTGCAGAGCCCTGAGGTAATATCCATGGGGCTCCCAGATTCAGCTCTTACCATCGAGCCAGATGGTGAGAAAAACTCTCCAGTGGCCCCAGGCATTGGTCTGGGCTCGGCCAGCCCTGGTTCCCTGCGGTGCCTGCTCCCTGGGCAGCCTTTGCTTCTGGTTGTGCCACAGTTGCTTGCTGTGAGCGAGCTTGTTCTTCTGCTTGGCAACTTGAGGTTGTTTTACCTCATGTGCCCGAGCAGCAGAGCTCTGTTGTACTCCTGGGGCACCCACAGGCTAAATGTGAGGCCGATGAGCATCCAATGCATCCTCCTGGGAGATGGACCATGTTTCCTTGCTCCTTTGCTTTGCTGCTGTAGGGCAAAGCTGAGACTTGCTGCACACAGCCACTGCCATGGCAGAGTCCACAACGTTCTCTTTTATTACTCAAGGATACTGGTAAAAGTGCCTCCAAGGGACCCCTCAAGCGGGTTCTGCCTGTGTCCAAGACTGTTTTGCTTTCTGTAAGCCATCTAGCATGCCCTTCCCCTCCCTCTGCCAGCAGCTCCCGTTATTTCAGCTCTTCCTCGAGCCTCATTCTCCAGGTAACAATGTTCTTTCTCTGCAACAGTAAAACCAAACATTTTTCTTAACAGGCAGGTCTCTTTGTGCTATTTTGTGATAATTTCCTTTTTTTTGGTTTTGTAAATGAACATTGCTGCAATCTGTGTTCTAGAAGGTTTTTTGGGGGGGCCTTTGGCAATTAAAAGATTGGGGTCTGATCACTGTTATATAGGGCACGTTGATCCAGGAACGAGCTGGTCTTGTGATTTATGTGCAGCTCCAACTAGATATTGGACCCTGACCAGCATTGATCCAGCCACAGAACAATGACTTTTTCTACCCTAAATTGATTCCTCTGAAGGGTTCTGCTGGGATTCCTCTTTTCTCTTTGTCTAGTGAGCACATCAGGTAGGTGATCTCAGCTGACGCTTGCCAAGTATTTTAATTTCACCCTACTCTAGCTGTTGCAAAGCTCAGCACGTTCCATACTGAAAGCGAAGGTCAGCATTTAGCTGCACCAACTTTCTTTGGCTCAACTTAGATCTGAATTGCTTGAGGAAGGATTTGTGGTGGTGTGGTTTTGTCCAGGGTCTTACAAGCGGAGCTTATAGTGCTGCAAAGTCTCTCCAGGTTTGGGATGCCTGTAGGTGCCACTGTAGTATAAATGCAATTATCTGCCTGTTCTCTAGGAAAGGGAATTGTGCTTGTTCGTAGTTTTTCTGCTCTGCTGTGGGGCTGCGTGGCCACAGCAGAACAGCCAGACCGATTCTGTGTGCTCAGACCTACGCAGCACAGCTTAATGTCTTCAGCAAAGTGCTCTACATGGTAATTAAGTTGCATATGCGGCTCTGTTAAGTGAGCCATGAAGTCAGTATCTCCAGTTCCTCTGCAGACACCCCCTGCCACGGTATTTATAGCATACCTGCTAGTGGGCGGTGTGATTCTTTCTTGTGGGGTTTTTTTTTTGGTGTTTTCTTAAATTTTCATTCATGAAGGATGAGGCTGCACCGCCCACTTGGGAGTGATGCTGTCGTCCTGTGCTGCTGCGAGCATCAAAGCTCAAGTCCCTGCACAGAGGTGCCCACTCTGGAGGGAGCTGGTCAAGCTGGTATGGCTTTCTGCTGGGTATGGACCAAATCCCACCACCACACATCACCTGGGTGCCTCTTGGGACTGTGGTTCTCATACAGGCTGAGTGCAGGGCTGCTTTTGGCTTTGCTAGACAGCCCCAGCTGCCTCCCCTCTGTGCTTGACGCTCTCTTCCCTCTCCCTCGGAAGCTCTCCTCCTCCCCTGGTCTTGTCAGATGAACCTGGCTTGGGCAGACTGGGATTTTTGTACCTCAAGTTGATTGTCCAAAGGCAATTACCTTCCTTTCCCATCTGAAAATCAGGGCTGCTTTACCAAGCCCTAATTTGTACACGAAGAATCCCTTCTTCCTTCATTTTTTTTTTATATTGCTCCACCCCTTCAGCAGCTTCCCCAGCATCTCCAGCACCCACCCCTGCTCGCCTGCAGCCTCCCTTGCCAGTGTGTTCATCGCCCCCTTCCCCTGACAACTTCTCTCCTGCTCCTGATGGACCCTGATGCCTTCCTTGGTGCTTCAGGCCTACGCCACCTTCTTGCTTTCTCTGGCATGCTATGGCCTTCCTGGAGAAAAAAACCCTTCCCTTTGCTTAAGAAAAATAGTCGTGTGAGCCCCAGCTGCTTGCTTTGCTCGCGAGCCCTCCACCACCTTCCTGAGTCATGCGTGGGAAGGGAGCTGGGATGGTTGTGGCTCTGGGGGTCTCTGCTGTGCAGCTTGGGTGTCTTATGGGTCTGGTGAGCATGGAAAAAGGATGCAATGGAGAAACTGCATCTGTGGCTTTCTCAGTGCAAGGTGCCAGACTTGGAGCACAGCATCTGAGCACGGGACGGGTGCCTGTGTGCCTCCCCGCCAGCAGACCTCAGAGGACCCCATTCTGCTTGTGCCTGGCATCCATCCAGACTTCTCCTCACAAATAGCGGGTCTGAGACACAACGGACACCTGCCTGCTAGGACCTGGACCAAACCCATTTGCTTCACACAAACCACCAACCAGCCATCAGATGGTGGTTCTGCATCCCTGCTGCTCTGGGCTGGACTCGGACCAGCAGCTTGTGGGCTGGGCAAATGTCTGCCAGGCTGCAGTAGCCCCTGAGCTACCAGAGATGCTGGGGACGTGCAGGTAGACACGTGCTGGATGGCTGCACGTGGACCTGCACAGCACGAAAGCATCAAGGTGATATTTTTTGCTTTGCCCTTCCTTAGGGATAAGGAATGTCAATACAATAAAACTCACTTAAACAAATGCCTAATGTGAGACTAAACATCCTTGGAGGACAGAGTTATTTTGTAGGCTCTTTAGACAGCTGCTGAGTGCACTGGAGGCCTCCAAGTGCAGTTCAGAGGAATAGATAAATTTTGTTGGAAGAATATGACCCCAATGAACACAGTGCTTTGAAGGAGTAAACTTCTAGATGGATATACCAATAAGCCCTCTAAATAAGCAAACCCAGGGATCAGTCTCTACTTTTGCTTGTGTGACTGCACATGTGATTTTTATTTTTTCCCTCCCCTGGAATCTAATAAAAGAAAACATTTTGAAGAAATTAAGTCAATTTAAACAGTGAGTTGGAGAGAGCCAGGGGAGAGCTGAATGAAAATTACAGTGAGACGAAGTGAGAAGGTGGCTGGTGTCCTGCTCAAGTCGGTGATACCTGTTTTTGAATACCGTCATGCACTGGGATATGGGATGGGAACTGCTCAGACCTGGTGACAAGTCTGAGCTGCCCTCCTGGGGGACCCTCTGTGGTCCTGCCTTGCTTCAGGAAAAATGCTTTCTCTTGTGTGGATGCATTTCTTTACCTGCAGCCTCTGAGCACAAGGAATAAGAGTGAGAGATGGACACAGTGGGCAGAGGTAGAGCTGTAGCAGGAGAGCTGAAAGGAAACTGAGAATGAGCAATAACAAAGCCAAGGCCGTTCTGGAAGAGGTTTGGTTTTGGGCAAAGGATTTCAGGAGCTGAGGACAAATTCTCCCAAACGCTTTGGAAAGCTTGAGCCATCGCAAGTGGTTTTACATGAAGTCACGGCATTTACCAGGTCAAGGCAGCTGCTTTCAACCTCTTTTAGTTTCTGGCTCCCCAGAGAGGAGGTGCAGGATTCTGAATTTCTGATATAATTTTTTTTTTTTTTTTTTACATCTCTTGTAGCCCCCTTTAGGAATAGACCAGAGACCTTCTTGGGAGGTCCATGGCAGGTGAGGGCACAGTGTGTAGGAAGGGTGGGATGCTGCTGGCAGTGCTGTGTTGTGCTGGAAACACAAAGACCTTCAGACTTCGGTGATGTTCCCAACCTTCCTGTCTTTGGGACACCTGGAGACAAAGGTCCATGTGTCACGAAAGATGATTGAGCAAGATTTGGATGCTCCAGTGCTCTGTTGAGCCAGATGAGTGAGCCTGGTGGCACATGGACAACATGGGCTTTTTCTTTCTTTGTCCGTGTGTTTCTGCATCTCATCACCCAAACCCAATGTGCTGCCAGCAGCTTTCTACAAGGGAACATGGGTTTTCTGTCACATTAGTGGCATCTTTCTGAGTCCTACTGACAGCAGCCAAAGTGGATTTGTTCTCTCAAAATATTTTCAGGTTATGCCCAGCAGCCTAAGCTTATAGTTTGTGCCTATTCCTGTGACTTGGAGAGTCATTTACTGTGTGATTCAAAGGAAAAGAAAATGTTACAGCATCAGATGGGCAGCGCTTTGCACCAGGGCACTGACGGATTGAGCTAGCCATGGGTTGTGTTTGATCTGGCACTCACCACCACATAATCTTGGCTGGTTTTCAGCCTAGCACGTATAGTTTGCCATATTGTGCTGCAGTAAGTGACAGCTCTGAGTGAGATGTGGACTGGTTCCCAGTCCTGACCCTACCTGAGTGGGAGGCTGCGAGGTTCGGTTGGCCAGGTGCAGTAACTCTGGTGACAAGGGGAAGGCTGGGATGTAAAAATAGATCTTTGCCTCCCCTGTTCCCCTTCTCCAGCCCTCAAGAGGGGTAACCATTGTTATGGGTCACTCCCATGTTGCTGCTGAGACAGCAGGCAATTTTTCCTCCAGAGGAGGAGGGAGGAGATAGGCAGGCTCAGCAGAGGTCCTGAGAAAGGAGAGCCCTGAGCGGGTACCACAGGCAGGGAGGTGAAGCTGCTGCGAGCTGTGCTTGGAGGTCTGAATGCTTCTGGATAACACGACCCCAAATCTCTTCAGTGTGGGCACAGATCCACAGCTTCTGCCTGCTCACTGGTTGCAGCTGTGGCTGCTCAAGCCTTCTGTATTTTTTCCTTCCCATTGCTTTGTTTGGACTTGCACAGCTGCCCATGAGGAGTTTGCTTTTCTTTTTAAATAAGCGTCTCTCCTCTCTTAGTGCTCTTGGCTGCAGAGTAGTTTCAAAGCAGGACTGTACTGCCTCAAAAATGAGAAGAAGAATCCTTTTTGGAACTCTGTTGGAAAACTCTCTGCTTCCTCAGCCCGTCTCCAGCATTGTGAGTGGGGCTGAGTGCGGAGATGTGAGCACATGGCAGTGTCAGTGGGGTTATGGGCACAGACCCTGGCCGCCGCATTTCACTTCTAGTTTGATGGTTTCAGTGTAAGCTGTGAATTTCTGCCTGGAAGTGGTAGGCTGTCCTCCTGTATCGATATCATTCCGATCTGGTATTGCAAATCCCATGCTATAAAAGCATGATTAGGAGAGAGAGAATAAACAGAGCAGCCATTATTGATGCCACATAATGCATTGTGTCCTTACAATATAAATTTTTCCATTTCCTTTTCTAATTTCTAGTAATTGAGCTCAATGAGCCTGCTTGGAGCTGATTTCTTGATACAGTTTTCTTTACATCTATTTCTGATTTCTGGCCTCACTCCAGCTGCTTGCTTGATGGTGCATTTTATTTTAGCTTCTTAATTTGCTGTTAGAGTTGTCAACACCATGGGGCCCCCTTGCTGCTTTGCTTTGCTTAAGTAGAGTGGATATATTTCTTAGATTAGTTAACCACTTCATTGCTGCTAATATAATAAACCTTGCAGGTGTTATTAAAAGACACTTGCTGTGTTGGTGGCAGGTGAATCTAAGCAGGCAAAGTGGGGCTGCTGGGCTGTGCTGCTGCGCACATTCCAGGTATGCTCAGGTAGGGAATGAGCCACAGACATGGAGATGAATTTACCAGACTCATCCTCATGTACCTTCAATTCCAATGACATCCTCATACAACTTGCAGCTGCCCAGCAACAGCCTCCAAGGACCAGATGCGGATGCGGCCGTTGTCTCTTTCCCCATCCACATCCAGGTAGTTGCATTTAGAAAGAATATTATGGACTCACAAGCAAACTGCTTTGAGTACAATTCACTCTGATTGCAGATTTGAGGAGGTCAAAATCTCACTCTTTTCAAGTCCAGGCAGTTTTGTTGAGTGCTGCAGAACAACATTGACCTACAGCTACCTCAGAGCTGGCTCGCTGCCTTTGCAGTTATCTTTCATGCTGGCTTTTGTTGATGCAACAGAAAGCATTTCCATCTTCTCTTTATCCAAGTAACAGACATGATCAAATCAGGGTTGTGATGAGGGAAAATGAAAATATGAGGCATAGAACAGAAGCAGAAATGCTTTCCTTCATGATTTTCTTTTCCCCCTTGGTGGCTCAGGGGTTTATGGCTTTACAGAGAACTCTCCCTAGCACGTTTTTCTTGCATTGCCCATTTACATTTTGCAGAGCTTGGTTATGCAGGCAAAAAGTAGCTGTTTTGCAGGTGTCCCCAGTACATTTTCACTTTTCCAGAAGATCTTTTTGACACAGCATGTTCTCTTAGGCACTTCCATGCTATTGCTAGTTGAAATGTCCCAGCTGGTCTGTGTTTACTGCTGCCTGGATGTAAAAAAATTGGTCCTAGAATGTGTGATCCCCTATGGGGCAGAATTTTATTCCTTTTTAAAGCTTTCACGTAGGTGTTTTGGGTTGATGGTCATGTGATCAGCTCTTGACACAGGGACCATGCTGTTGCCTGATGGCTTTATAAGACATCTTGTTCTATTGCTCACTGAAGAATCATCATTGAGAAAATAAAGCACATGTTTGTAGCCTGTTGCTGAAATGCTGATCTGCTTCTTTGGCTGAATCATCACCCCTATGCACATAATCACTGTTTATTGTTTACCTTGCTTCTGAATTAATCAGCGAGTGGCTTTATAGAGGAGAAAGGAACAAGCAGTTGTTTAACCTTGCTTATGGCAAAATCTCTTTGGATTCCTCATTACTGCAGAATTGCTTCTGCATCTTGGGCAAAATAGGTTTTCATAGATGGGGCTCATAGCCTAGCATGCAGTTGTGACTATTGCTGCACTGGAGGGTATCTAATTATGTTTATTTTTTTGTTACGTAGTGAGTAGGAATTAAAAAAAAGAAGCTTGATCTCATTGTGTTATGTGATATACAAAGGAATGGGAAAGAAGAACAATCTCTGCCATCGTTGTCTAGCTGTTGGGTGGACAAAACAGATAAGAGGGAGATATGGTTATGCTGTGGGTAGGGTTTAGCAAGAGAACGTAAAGCTAATGATACAAGTTGCTGGTACAAATGAGGCTCTTTCAGCCAACACCATCAATAGCACAGTTCCTTTTGCAGCAAAGAAACAAACTGCAATTACTTTCTGTTTATTAGCCAAAAGAGGATTTCATTGCTGGTTTGTTTTTTTTTTTTTCCCCTTGAACACAGACATCTGCAGAAGATATACATCAGCCCACTTGTAGCTTGAATAGAAGAGCGTTTTGAGCTTGATGGTGATGGAAAAAACCCAACTATGGTTAATAGTTTCTAGCTTTAATCCTTTGCTGGGTACTTGTATTGGCAAAGACTGTCCACCCTTGGAGGCAAGTGGGTGGTGATTTGCATGGAAAGAAAGAAAGAAGATGAAGTTGAGATGTAAAATAGAAAAAGAAATTGCCATTAATTGGAGAAAATTCATCCCAGTTAACTTTAAGTACTTAAATGATGTACCTGCATAAGAAGATTAGGTCTCAGAGAGGAATGTCTCCATGGGGCAGTTCCACACAGTGAAATTGCCTCAGGGGGCATCTCTGTGCATTGGGGAGAGAGAAATAAGAGTGTGTTCAGGTAGCTGGAATGCTACTGGGTTACGCTACCCTGAGTTGTCTTTGTGCAAACCCTCCATGGCTGTGCTGGCTTTGCTTTCCTGCAGTCTTTCAAGTCATGTAATGAAACTGGATGTGGCAGTAGAGGGAGAGACCTGGGTGAGATGGAAATCATGAAGCTAAGCTAATTAATCGTTTAAAATAGCCTTGGCTTGTCCAGGTGGATTTTGCAATTTGCAATGCAGCCAGCAAGTCTCCAGCCATACGCAGGGAGTTGCAGACTTGTAGGGTTGGGGCTTCAATTACCATCCCTACACTCCTCCAGCCTGGTTTCCGAAATCTGAGGAGACTGCAGTGTGAAGCTCTGTGGCATGCTGCCACCGAACACGTGAGATGAGTGCATATTTACATTTTTTTATGCACAGCACATAAACCAGTTTTTACAGCCTGAGGTAAAACTTTAATAGTTGTTTGATGGTAAATTTCCATGTCAGCTGCTCTGGAATTTGGTTTCAGGGCCGAGCCAGGAGAAGCATATTGTAGCGGGGGGATTCCTGGTTATGTGAGAGCCACAAATGTGACCCGGGAAGGCAGAGATCCAAGAGGAGAATGTGAAGTTTGAATGATAACAGTTGCCTCCTTCCAAGATGCAAATGAAACACCAAATGTTCAAGTTCAAGCTGGGGTGGCAGCTTTTTTTTTTTTTCCCCTCTTGAAGGATCTGGCCACCCCCAGACTGGGTCTGATGCAGTTTCTTTCTTGAACATATTGAAGGCAGAATTCATCATCTTGGTAACTTTTTCCATATGGCTGTTATTCCTCCTGGAAATAATTTTGTGTTTGGCTTCCCGTTCCCTGGTCCTCCTTTCCCATGTCTGATTTTTCTGATTTTTTTTTTTTGCCTTCTTGAGTATGATTGTGGGTCCTTTGCAGTTCTTGACTTGAAAATGAGCCTGTATTGAATTTGGGATAAAGATTAGTAGGGAGCAGTTAGGTATGCACAGCACTGCTGTCGTAGCACGCATGTCTCTAGCCCACTTCTTTGCTCGGACATACTCACTCATCCACATGGTTACCAGCACCAGGCTCAGCTATCCCAGCTTGCGTGAGCACACTCATTCATGTCCTTTGCCAAGTCCTCAGCTCCACCTTGGTGTCAAAAAACAGGATAATTACATTCCCAAACTTTTGTGACCCTCTATGTTCTTTCTATTAGCTCACCTTTGCAAGGGTGCACGTTGTCATGGGCCAGCTGCTGAAAGGGAAGGAGGTCAGTGGGTCTCTGCTTTTCCAAGAGCTAATGGAATCCAATCAGCAGCATGTTTTGTGCCGCTTTATTAGAGTGGTGCTTCTGCCTTGGGTTAGTGGGCCTGGGCGGGGAGCTTTGATTCAGTTCTGATTCTTTGCAGCGAATCCTGATTGCAATCTTACAGGTGTCACTCAAGCAGCCAGAGGAGGGGAGGATTTGTTGACAATGGTGCTCTCACAGCCATCTCCTTTCCTTGATAGCCTCAGTGACTAACACCTGATGCTAAAGTAGACTTGATCTTTGCTGGAACAACCTTGAGGTGTTCTATTGCTGGTGAAAAACCTGCGCAAGTGCCAAGGGCTGATTCTCCCAGAGAACCGCTCAGGGCCAAAACCTCTGGGCTCTTTTCAGCGTGCAGGATTGCAAAGCAAAATTACATTCAGCAGTGTAAGTTGATGGCCCATAAAAGTTAAGAGCTGATGCTAACTCTGGAGGGAAAGGCATAGAATATAGGTTGCCCTCCCACGCTCTGCTCTGCCCAACACCTGAATCTCAAACTACGTTCATCTTGAGGGGAAGAGGATGAGATCTTGCTAAGCAGGCTGAGAATATCCATCTGAAAGCTCTGACACTCATTTGATTTGTGCCATCGTGCTCGTCAGCATCCACGTCTCCAGTAGTGCCAGGCAGTGGTAGCACCCTGTTGGTGCCAAATACTGACTTCACTGGGGTGTCTGGCATATCATGGGTCAGGCTCTGAATGTCCAGATGGCAGCAAATTGCCCATTAGGTGAATAATTGGGTTTTCTGGAAGGGAACAGGACCTGTGACTGACCTGTGTTCCCAAGAGACACTGCTTAGTAACTTTAGATGTTGGTCCTGGAGCTGATGGCCTTTGGGAAACAGAGAGTCCTCCTGGATAAGTGTGGTACCCTCTTGTGCATATGTAACCCATTGCAGAAAAGGCCCTGAAGTATGTTTCTTTCTCTAGTGGACAACCTTAGATGGGGCATGGAGACCAAGGAAAGCTGCTCTTTTGGAGCTGAATCTTTTCTGAGCTCCTGGCTGGTGGAGCCCAGAGGTTGGTAGGGGTGGTGAGGGGTAGCAGGAGCACAGAGGCTGTTGTATATGATGGTGAGATCATTAGCACCACCTAGCTAATGAGAGGGAATAAAGTTCCTGAGAGCAGGCTGGAAGAAATTGAAGGTAGCTTAAAGCCCCTGGAAGGAGGAAGGAAGGATCATAAACTGACCTTGCTTGGCCAGGAGCCGGTTCGCATGGTAGATCGCAGGCAGGGGAGACTGTGAGAAACAGCCTAATTACTGGCACAGGCTCACTGGCAAATGCTCTCCTGCAACCCCCCCGGCGTGTGCTGCCAGCGGACACGCGAGGACAGAGCTGGTGTGTGGAAACCACTTGACTGGCCTGGAAAAACTGGGTTCGGTGGGTCTCTGAGGGATCCTGCCTTTTAACATCTAAAAGGAATTAAATGCATTTAGAGCTTTGGGAAAACTGTTGTGTCCTCACCCGAAGCACTTGATCTTTGAAAGAACAAAAAAGAAATGTTTTTTTTCACTTTTTCACTTGCTTTCTTGTCAGTCTGCTCCCCTTGTAACCATGGGATGACCAGACTCTCATCATAGCTTTGACCAGCCAGTTCAGCCCATGTTTGTGTGGGCACTGCTGCCTTCCCAGCTGTGGAAGATGTGGGAGATGTGACACCCTTGAGCAACCTGGGGAGAAGGGGGTGAGGGGATGGATGGAGGAAGACTTTCCTCTGCTGTGCCAGCTGACCTGTACTCAGCTTTCCCAGCTGGAAGTGGCAGTTACCTTGCCTTCTACCCAAGGTGTGTTTAATCCATGGGAAGATAACACTGGTGCAGTGGCAATCTAGATATTTCTTGTTGGAGCAACTCAGGGCACTGCTGAGAAGGCAGCTGCATTGCCGGTATCTTATAGACAACGTACTTGGCATTATCCTTGATATTCAGCATTGTTCTATTAATTTTTCACATTAAAAGCTATTGCCCTTGTGTAGGAAGGAGGAGTAAGGACAGACACTGACACTGCTGCTTTGTGATGTGCCACCTTCCAACCGAGGGTTGTTCCTCTCTAGATGTGGGGAAGGACAGCCTTGTTTCCTACAAAATGGGTCTTCTTAGGACACTGTAGCTATATGGCAAATATATTAAAGTGTTAACTGAACGATGCTACATGCTTTTAACTGCCTTTACTGGAATATCTGAAAATATTAACTAAACCTTGCGAGAATCCCTGGAAGTCAGAAGACTGCTGTTACTAATCCCTGTTTGTACCCATGGGACACTGAGACAGACGCTGGTGCAAAAGCCTGTGAGTGGAGCCCCTGGCTCTAAATCATTGATCAACGATCACATTTCCTTCCTTCCTTCCTTCTCTCCGCCCTGGAGTCAACAGTGGGTTTTGCACTCTGGGGGATGGTAAGTAATGGCTGGCTGTCACTTGGTGTCATCCCCATGCGAGGACTGATGCCATATTCATTGTGCTGCTGTGATGGAGCCTGACACAAACAGAAGCAATAAACTGTCAAACGTTAAAATTTGACCTCTGACTCTAATCTTGGTGTGCACCTATGTTTGCAGGCCTGGGTCCTCATTTTCTTTTCAGTCTTTACCTGGTACATTAGAGCTTTCCCTGACGCTGCTAGCACTCATTAGGAGCTTTTGTTTTGGGACATGCTCAGCTATCACCCAGTTCTTGTTAGACAGACAAAGGTAACATTTCAGGAACCTGCTAAGATCCCACGTTCTTCCCTGAAGTGTCAGTCTCGGCCATCTGCACCCCTTCCCACACCCAGAGCCGGTGCCGGTGCCTTTGTTTCTTAGAATCTCCACCCCCACCCCCCCAAGGCCAAAGCAAATGCAGCTGGGCTCCTGCAGTGGACCCACGCTTTTGTGCATGGACAATTCCCAGGTGTCTCCTCCAAACCCTCACATTCACCAGCATGCCTGCAGGCTTGCAGTGAGGGCATGCAGCGTGGGTCGGAGGCAGTGGGCTTGCAGTGAGGGCATGCAGCGTGGGTCGGAGGCAGCTTGGCAAAGCCCAGACCACTGCTTCCCTCTGGGGCAGGCTGAAATGCCAGCCTGATGCCTACTTCAACCATTTCTTGGCCTTCAGCAAGGACTAAAAGCTAGTTTTACTGTCTCTAGTACCCATTGGAAGATTAGTTCAATGAATAGTGAAGAGCACGTGTTAATTGCTGGCTCCATTCCAGCCTGGGTCACTCCCTGGGGTTGTTTGTGTGTGACCCTGCTGTTCCCTTTGCTGCAGCCTGTCCCCTCCTGCTGCATCCCAGGGGCTGGGAACAGGGGGTCTCCCACGGAGCCCTCTGATGCTTTGCTCTTTGTGTGCCTGGACGGCAGCATAGCACATTTCCCTCTTTTAATTAAGCTAACTAGGTGTGGGCGGGGCTGTTTGTGCAGCTGGAGGGGCTGGAAGCACAGCCCAAGGTGCCCCAGAGGGGCTGTTTTGACGTTGGGGGATACGATGCTGTGCCAGAGGGACCCAACCCTGCAAGGCATGAGCTGTGTATGACCGCTCCAGTGTGATACCCTGCAGGGGCAACAGCCTGGGTGTCACCAACGGGGACTATTCTGCCCTGGCTGAGCTGCCCCTGCTCCTAGCAGAGGTGACTGGTTCAGGCAAAGGGTTGTGCTCATGTGCTGGTGGTATTTTTGGCGCTGGAGTTATGCTGGATATTGCTGCATGGCATGGTGCTGCATGGGGAAGCGTTGTTCGGCCCCAGCAAGCAAGGCTGCCCTCTTGGCATCCCACACCACAGGATGCACCATGGTGATGTTGGAGAAATTCAGCTGGATCCATGTGTAGAAGGTAAATTTTAAGGTGTCTCTGCAGGCATTGTGAGCCCTGCTGGTGGAGGCTGACTCCTTGCAGATCCATCCCATAGCTGCTTGATACAACTTACAGATTTTGCTCTGTTCATGCTGAGGGTCAAGGTTAACAACAGATTCCTGAGTGACATGCCTTGATTGTCCCCTCTGGCCCTAAGATTATGATTATTGCAGGATGAACTCTTGTGGCATTTAGATTTTGAGTATTAACAAGTTTCTCAAAGGTTTATATTAAGTGAGCATGATAAATAAGTAACGAGGCACACCGGTGGGGTGATGAGATGTCCAGGAAGTACCTGGGTCTTGGTAAATTATCCCTAGAAAACATTATACCGTGTCGTGTTTAGCAAAGCCAGCTCTAACCACTGCTCAGTGCGTTAAGTGCCCCTGTCTCTGCAGGAGTTGACTCTGGCTGGTAATTTATCCCGTTGAGATTTAAATGTTTTTCTGTGGTGACTTTATTTTGGTCCCTTGTGCTGGGCAAGGTGGCAGATGCTGTGAAAAGCCAGACCATTCCCATTTCACTGCTGGGCACCAGCTCACCCTTATGGCCCTTCAGTTTGATCCCATCCCTGTTTGCTCCCCCAGCAAGCTCCTGAGGACCAGGCTGATGGATGTAAGGAGGGACCTGGTGTTTCTATATGTATACCATACCTAGCTTTGGGGTTTGCTTACAAAAACGAGATTTTCAGTCTTGAGGACTTTCAGTAGCCATGAGACTTGTAACATTTTGTTGTTAATTGTCCCCTTCTTGTGCTGGTTGGCTGTGAATGAGGAGCAGGCTGGATTCCTGTCACCCTGTCCTAAAAGAAATTCCCAGGGTGAAATTCCCATTGATGGTGGCTCCCTTTGTTATCCTTGTTGTTAACAGCTGAGATAAGAGACATGCAAAGAGTTCTTTAGGAGGCTAAATTTGTTTTGCAAAGATAAGGGCAGGAAAGATGAGTATTAGTTAATTTGGCTGCATCAAGGTGGCTACTTGACATCTGCCTCCTGTGGAACTTTGCCTGGTGACCAAAGTGGCTGGTTTGGTCCCTAAAGCAGACATCACTTTGAAGGCAAAGTCCTGCTTGCATCAGCCCCTGTCCGGCTCACCAGACGTCAGTCAGCTGACGGGGGGAGGAGGAGATGGCCTCATCCTGCCCCGAGCAGCCCAACAGTGCACAGCCAGTTAGTAGTATTTAGGCCAGAGATCAGAATTTGTTGCAGTTCCCTTCAATATAGGAGGTTTCAAATAATCCCATTTTCTGCTTCTTTTGCTTGCAATTCTACGTGCTTCCCAGCTGAGGGGTTCAGGGGAAAGCTAGGGCTCCTGGTTTTCTGTACAATATTGGTTTTCTAAGCCCAGTTTGCACCAGTGAAGAAGAGGGATGTCTTGTGCTTCAGCATTTCTCACCATTGTCCCCATGTTGCAGCATGGTGCCTGCAGTGGGGGAGGGCCTCTGCCACCCCCATGTCGGGTGGGTGTTCCTGCCCTGCATGGGGCATCTCCTCGTGCTTCTGGTAGCCAACCCCCACACGTGGAGTCGGGCCAGGGGACCAGCCTGGCTCTGGAGCACTTGCATAATGTGCAGAGCATCTAATTGGGCTTGCTGAGCCGCAGCAGGGCTAAAATGCTGCCTCTCTTCTATAAATAGAGTGAGTAGGCCAGTTTGCCTTGAGACAAAAATCTTCCCTCCCCCGAAAGCATCCTAAACTTTCATGCCTGATGGAGCTGGAACCACTAAAGAAACGGATTGCTCCCTATTAATTGCCCCCTGGTCTTTCCTTTCCCTTTTTCAGAGTTTTTAACCCTAACTGTAGTTTGAGTGCCTCTGTCCCAGCAAGTTCTCTCCAGGTGAGGGTGAGGATGCTCTGGTGGGGGATGTCTTAGTGTGGTGAATATTGGAGGGCTCTTCTACAGGTGGCTTCCTAGGATAGAGGAAAATTTGCGAGTTCACTTGAAGAATGCTTTCGCAGAGCTAGCTGTGGGCAAATTCCTTCTGATAAAGGCAGACTACGTGAAGGGCAAGTTGCTGAAGGACTCAGCAGCTGAAGGACAGGTTTGGAGAGCTGCTGGAAGCGTTTCCAAAAGGAATTTGAGCTTTGCATGCTGCCAGGTGCAAATCCCACAGGACCAGCATGGTGCTGCAAGAGAAAGCTGTGCCCTGCCTGCCTGTGATGTCCCTCACCGTTGTGATCTCTTTGTGTATGTCTGGTCCATCTGGCCCCAACGTGTAGTGCTGAGTCCGGTACAGCCTCTGTCACGGTCCCTGCTCAGCACTGGCCATCCCTCCTTGTCTCCAGCCCTGCTCAGCCACTGTCCACCCCTGCTGTGAGCCACTCTGCCAGGCTGTGACCTTGTGGGTTATTTTTCATCTGAGGGTCAGGCCAAAAGCAATAACCTCCCTGCATTGCCCTTTGCTGGAACCAAAACTGAGCTGAACCTTAAAAAAGTTTCCATAAAATCTTTTGGTGTTCCAAGTTCAATCCTTTTTTTAATTTTTATTTTTTAATAATTTTTACTTCTCTGTTAATCCATCCCTTGAGAACTTGGCAGAAATTCGGAGCTATGCTCCCCCTTACCAGCTTGAACCTTAAAAAAGTTCCCATAAATTCTCTTGATTTGGTGTTCCCGTTCGATCCTTTTTTGTTTTATTTTTTTTTTTATTTATTTTTACTGCTCTGTTAATCCATCCCTTGAGAACTTGGCAGAAATTTGGAGCTATGCTCCCCCTTACCAGCTTGAAAATATTTCTATATTAAAGGTTCCAAGCTGCTGGTTAAATACAGTTTCATTTTCATTCATTCCTGCTGCAAGGGATAAATGAAGTATGCTGAGGAGCTAATTATTTTGGGATGTTTTAGACCATTTCTGCAGCCTGGTGTGCTGGTTCGTATTTCTCACTTGGCCCCAGCTCTGCCTCCTGCTAGCTTCTTCCATTGGAGCTGTGTTCTCAGGGACTAGGGTAAATGGTTTGGATTATCGAAGCACTGCTGGTGTGGTTTCCTTGAGAATGTGTAGTCGGTGGCTGAGGTCGTGTTCGCATAGTCCTTGTGTCCTCCACACGGTGCTGCCCTGGCCCTTCAGTGCCTTTCTGATAATCATTGTTCTCTCACCGGGACCTCAAACTTCCTTTTTCTTTAGTAAATGATTCTTTGTAGGCATTTCTAAATGGATTTTCGGGAGGAAGCGGCCTTTGCGGAGTAAGCACTGTCTGTGTAGCTCAGCACATCTGGCAGACCAGGTCTTGCTGAGCTTCATGCTTGTGCTGAAGAGAGAAGTGACTCAGACTAAAGAATCAACTGCCTGTTCTCCCCAGGTGCTGAACGACAATGGCTGATGTGTGAGATACACACACAAAATCTGAGAAACTGGAAATCCGCCACTTGGACTCAAAACCAATTTTGGAGTCTTGTTGCTCTCTTTCTGTCCTTGGTCTGTAGCCTTGCCAGGCTGGTTTGGAGGCAGAGGTTTGCTCCTCAGATGGCTGTGGGAGGACAGGGGTGTGTGTATCCCTCCTCACCGCTGCAGGACGATGCTCTCTCCAGAGTCAGGTGCTAGACAAAAGGGAAGGCAGGTCTAGGCAAAGGTGGTGGCAACCACTGCCCTTTCCTTCACACGTGGACATAAGATGCTTCATGTGTTTCTTGTCATTCCTGCTTTGGAGGTGGACTTTGAGGAAGGCTCCTTTGGTGCTGTGTCTAAACCAGAAAAGCTTGTGTGGTCCGTGTTAGCATGAAACCTTGCTGGGTGTGGGTACATTGCTGGACACTGGAATGTGGTGGTGGGAATGTCCAGCACTGGTGGGTCATGCTGTGCATGCCCAGCCCTGTCCTCTTCCAGGTGCCTGAACCTCTCCCAGGAGCACCGTGAGCGAAGGTGAAGCTGAGAAGCCATCAGGATGCTTTCGGAGAGGCTGGGGGTGTGCTGGGGAGGCGGTGGGGTGGCTCTGGTGGCTCTGGTCCCTGCTCCAGCCTGCAGGCAGCATAGCCATTCCACGGGGGAGACCTGAGGAACTGCCTCCTTTGTTGGGTTAATTGCAAATAAAACTCCAGTCAAGGAAAAACGTGCATCCCATTTTTCCCCCTTATAAATGCTATGACACATGGTTTTGTATTTGTTTAACTTTTTGTGTTTCTTTCTTGCTTTTGTCCTCATTTCTTATCTGTCTGCTAATGGGGCCTGGTTGTCCTTTAGGAGTTACTGATTTCAGTTTGCAGCACAGTGTTTGGTGGCCTCTGGACAAAGTATCTTAGGGATTAGAGGGTATATGTATTTATTTTGTGCTTTTTTTTTCTCTCTGGCTTACCGACTTTTAACACCTTTGAATCCTACTGAAACATGTCTCTTGTCCTGAGATTTGGAATTGATTCTGTTTCCTCCTCTTTTGGTGGCTTTCCTCACTGGCTCATAAATTTCACCAATAAATCTATGGGCAGCAGCTTTAACATTGTCAGCTGAAAACAGGTTTAAAAAAATCTCTGTGTAAGGAGCCAGAACATCCTTAGCTTTGATTCTATCCCAATCCTGAAATTATTTCTTTTCGGTGGGGGGAAAAAAAAAAGAAGGGACAAGATTGGTTTTCTGCTGGATTTGCTCTGTCATCCCAAGGTGGATCTGCAGCAGTTACCAGAAAAATCCTCCGGAGATTGAGATGAATCATTTACCAGTTGAGGCGGGCGCTGGTGGAAGCCTGTGTAGCCAGGGCATGCAGCGCAGCAGGGGTGAGCTGTCTTTAGCCTCCTCGATAATAAGAACCTGTGGCTTCCTTTTGTGCCGCTCCACATAGGAAGATGCAGTTGGAAACCACTGGGGAGACAAATGATTCAAGTAAACATCTATTTGGCTTTAAGCTATACTAGCTGTGTTCTTTCATTCCCTCTGAAAACCAGATTGAAATTTATGAGGGTGGTCCAAGTGCCTGGAGGGTTGTAAACTGCTTAGGGAGACGACGGGTGTCATTTGGGTTGAGTTTGCATGAAATCACCTCTAAAGAGTCTGGAAAATGACAAGAATTTGGAAAATAACAGGAATTCAGGATATTCTGATATAACTCATTTTCTGCTGAGTTTTTGCTGAAGGCTGCAGCAGACCTTGGATGGTTACTGTTGCTCCTGCTGTTAGCCCAGGCTAGGCTCTGCTGCCCTGCTGGGCTGCGGTGGTGTCTTCCCCCGGGCCAGCAGAAAGCAGAGCAGGGCCATGCTTTGAGGAGACTGGGGACACTGCTCATTGTGTGGGACACGGACAGTGGTGCTGGTCACCCTGCTCTGCTGCAGCTCTGAACTGGGGACAGGCTGGTTACTGCAAATCACTGAGGTGGGTTTGAGAACAAGGACCTGTGGGAGAAGAATTAGAGTTCATACTAACCCCGAGAGATGCCCTGGGCATTTGCTGGAGGATTTTGCAGATGGCAGTGTTACTGCTAAAGGGAAAGAATTGGGCAGTGCCTTGGGGGAGGCAGAGAGACAGAGGAACCCTGAGTGGGACAGTTATTTGCAACTCAGACACTTATTTAATGTGGTTGCTTTCCTTGCTTTGCAGCAGGGTGATTTCCTCTTCCCCCCTTATTTCATCCCAAGTGTTTCTGCTTTTTCTCATTTTATCACCTTCATCCCAGATAAAACAGCAAGTACCTTTGGAGACTTTATTTCCTACTCCTGGTGTAGCTGCCACTGATGTCGCTGGTAGACCCGCCTAGGTGGAAGTAACTTTTGGTGGCAGTAGGACATTTCTGCTGTGGTCGGAGAAGAGGAATCAGGACTGTAACATGCGCTTGGGAACAGTAGAGGGAGCTTGGAGATGGGTGCGGGATCCAGGCGGGGCGATTTTGATCTTTGCCTGCTTTGAAGGCTCCAGCTGGAGCCGGTGAGCTCTCCATGCCCCAATACCTTCCCCCATGTGCCCAGGGAGGGAAGGGACATGGGAGCCTAGCAGATCCTTATTGCTTTTAGGGTGTGTGAGACCTCAAAGGCTCTCCAGTGGTTATATACTGCGTTAGCCTCTATCTCCTTATTATTCTGGGAAGTGTTGCACTTGAACAGCTCCTGCTGTACTTCCCTGTTAAGCCCTTGAGCACAAGCTCAACTCTGAGCATGTGCTTAAGCGCTTTGCAGAGCAGGGCTCCTCTCCCAGGTTCCTCCCTGGCAGGAGAGGGAGCCCGGGCAGACCCAAGTGGATGCAGCGTGGCTTGGGAGTGAATGAGGCACTCTGATCCAGTGGGAAAAATATAAGGAAATGAAGTCAAGTGTCTATGGACTCCTTCTCTCAGGCTTCCAGCGGCTTCGTTACATGACCCTGGGCAAGGCAATTAATGTCTCTCCAGGTTGCCTGCCTGGTTGGGAGAGAGGAGCTAATGCCAATCTACCAGCAGCAATGGGAAGTGCTGCAGGAGCTATTGGTGAAACTGCAGCTGTGTGCTTGGACTGGCACCTGGGGGGGGACATGGGTATGACCCTGAGGCCCTGGCCGTGTCTGCCGCTCTCTAGCCAGACCATATTAACAGTAGATTATCCTGCTTTATTTTTAATGATAAAAGTTTGTTGGTTGTCAGTGGCTATAGACCTTACACCAGGGTGTTTTGTGTGTCAGACAAGGAAAATGATGTATCAGACAAATGGCTTGATGCCATGCTGAGGCTGATGAAAAGCTTTCTTTTCAAAGAGCTACCCTATATTGTTCCCTGCTCCTGTGTTTTGGGAGTTCATTTGTTGTTTTTCTCTTTGTTAATCACTACTGATAATTATCAGTCTAATAATTCTGGGGTTTGTTTTTTTGGCTGGGTGCTTTTTCACTTTAGGATGAAGGCTAAAAAATACCTCCAGTCCTAATCAACCTGTAAAGCTGCTGGGATAAGCAGGGACCAAAGGGCTGTGCAGCTTGTGTGTGTTAGTGCACACACAAGGGAAATACCAGTGCTGAGCAATCTGAATGGAAAAGCCTGCAAAAGCTGGCTGGGTTTATTGTATGTATAGCATAGGTGCCGTCTGCTTCCCTGGAGCCTGTTCTAAGTCGGGTCTTACTCACGCCGCAGCTTGTATCACTGTGGAATTCACACTCAGCACTGGTGAACAAAGCAGGGAGCGCTCTGTGGGTTTAGTGTGGTGCTGCTTACATTGCCCAGCTTATAAACTGCTTATGATGCTCGTCGTGTGAGTCCCTGCGGTGGGGAGCCTCTGAGGAGTGGGGTGAGATCTGTCCCCGGCTCTGCCTGGGGCACAGCTCCATCGGATTTACTCGCTGCAGAGCCTGGCTCCACAGCATAAGCTTATCGTGATGGTGGTGATGTGTTTATTCTGCAACATAGGGCAAGCTGCTGAGGCTGCATGCGTATGGCATGTTGCTTTGTGCAAAGTGTTGCAGACGTGCTTTCGCTGATCGGGGTGGGCTGGCATGAGAAATTCCTGCCCTCAGCTGCAGGTTCCCATGCCCCATTAAGAGGTAACGTTAGGGAAAATCGCAGGAAATTGCACCATGTCTTCAAGGGGGAATGGAGGGAGGTGAAATAAGGTCACCCAGACCCAGATCTCTTGTTCCTGGCTCGCTGCAGGCAGAGCAGAGCGAGTTGGCTTAGTTCTGTCTCAACAGCAGTTTGAGCTGAGCTGCATTGAGCTGCATCCCTGAGGTGGGATGATTGCCTCTAACCGGGGCAGGAATTTCTCTACCTAGACCCAGCGAGATCTGCAAGAACACGTGTCTTTTTGGGGAGACAAGGTGGTGGCTCTGCAGCACCTGGTGGAGGTACGGGCACACCCCATCTCATCTGCTCTGGAAGCCCCTGGCTCCATCTTCCTTGTCGGTCGCTCCATGGTCACTGTTTAAAATACGATGCTAGAAAAAATTCAGTGCGGACTTCAGGACTGCTGACCACCTCCAAAACCCAGACAGCAGAAGGGATGCAGTATGAGCAGCGGGGTTTGGATTCGGTGTTGCATCCTCTGCATTCAGCTTGTGGACTTGGAGCGTGGTTAATGAACAGGGTTATTTGAAAGGCAGCTATGTTCCCCCGTCTTTCTTAATACTGTATGAAGAACAGGCGTATAACAAGATCAGGCTGGCATTTTCTAAGTGCAGCTGAGGCTGATTTCACATGCTGAAGGCACCAGAATTCAAAATAAATGCTTTTAATGTCTGAAAAATGGAAATTAAATGAATGCCTTCAGAGTACTGGAGGGAGTGAGGCAAAGGCGATGGTGAATGAAATAAACTGTGATGACAGGAGAGAGGAGAAAAAAAAAAAAAAGAAAAACAGGGAAAAGAACAGAGAGGACGGAGCAGGTGTGAGAAATAATATCCCCAGCCTGGATCCACAAAAGATTTGGTTCCTGGCTTGCTTTGAAAGCAGTGGGAGATAGATGCATAAATGCTGTTGTGACTCTGGTCCTTGGGCTTTTTGCTTATTTTTTGTTACTCTTAAAACTACATTTTTTTGCTCTACTTTTGGCAACATCTGGAGGACCGAGACCCCTGTGCTGCCATGGCATGTTCTGCTCAGTAAAGTCAGGGCACTCGCTGCCACCCATCCATGGGGACAGGTCACCCTCTGCATCCCCAGCTGGGTCTGCTGGAGGTGGAGGGATATTTTGCCAGTGGATCTCCAGTCTTTTGGCACAGGATCTTGCCGTAATTTGCAGCCAGGAACCTAAAAAAAACCCCAACCCAACAACCCCATGCAACAAAGAAGAAAACCCACCAAACCCCAAAACTACCAAATGAGAAAATGTTTCCATAAAAGCACGCCCAAGCTACCCTTAACCTCACCCATTCTCAGTGAAAGGTATGATTACAGTTGATATCAGTTTAACAATTAAAACAAGTATCACAAATACTCTATAGAATTAGTTCATCCTATTAACGCTTTCGGGCAAAAAGTACTTACACCAGTTCAAACTCAGGGCAGAACCTGGCGTTTCCACTGTGAAAAGTATTTTGCAATGTCAAAATCCACTTTTGGAAAGCTGAACTATGAATCTTCCAGTACAATGAAAATGGTTTGTTTGGGGCAGAAATAAGTTGTTAAATTTTATTTTTAGAATTTAGTTTTGGTATGAGTCTTAATAAAATGAAAGTAAATGTGGTTTCAAATTAAGAACAAACATGTTAAGACATATTGGGACATAATTAAGACAAAAAAATGTTAAGACAGATTGGGACTGTTTTCCTAAAGAAAGTTTTTGAGTTTGACCCATGCTAATAGAAAACTTTGATATGATCTAATTGTTGTTTTCTATCAGAAAAGTGTTCTTACAGAAAATTTACAGCCAGTTCTAATCAATATTTTCCTTTCTTGTGACCTGGGTGTCCTTGGAAATGGATGTCCTGGCACAGTTCTTCGTAATGTTTTTCCTACTCTGTGACATAATTTAGCTCAATTGCACCTGGAGACAGAGGAAGCTTTATAACCTCCTGCCTCCCAACCACCTCCTCCACAGCCTGCCAAGCTCAGCAAAATTTGCTTCTCTTGCTTGAAGCCACTTGAGGAGAGCTGCTGCTCTTTGACCCTTGTCTGGTTGCTGCTGCTCCCTGCCGGGACTGGGATCCCTCAGCGCATCCCTCCTGGTACCCTGTGCAAAGCCCCTGTAGCAGGGCTGGGATCCCTCAGCGCATCCCTTCTGGTACCCTGTACAAAGCCCCTGTAGCGGGGCTGAGATCCCTCAGCGCATCCCTTCTGGTACCCTGTGCAAAGCCCCTGTAGCAGGATGGAGCCATCATGTTGCCGGTGGTTGGCAGGCTGGGTGCTGCTCGTGGTGTGGCAGCAGTGCAAGGAGAGGGGAACAAAAGGTTTGTGCTGGCCGGTAGAGCTTGCACCAGCAGCTCTCTGCATGGGGCTGAAGCACTACACTGCGGAGCTGTAGCTTGGCTAAAGAGCAGAGGGTTCACATGGGAGCCAGGCTCGGCTCTTTGCAGGTGGAAGCGGTTGCAGGAGTCAATGGGAACTTTTGTGCTTGCTACATTCCTTTCCTGTCTTTGATCCTTAATTCCAGAGAGGGTTTTTGATGCCGGTCTGGCAGCATGGATGCCCTGGCCCAGTTACAGGCATCTGGAGTCCAGCTCTGCCTCTGCCCTGTGCTGCTGGAAATCAAGCTGGGAAATCCCAGCAGGCGATGCACAGCCATGGGGTTACACCGGCTGCCTGCCTGCCTCCATCCTCAGCTGATGGTGCTGGGAGAGTGGCTGGCTCAAGCCCCGAGGCACATAGGCAGGGCCAGGCGTGCTGTGCATCTCTGCCAGCCGCAGACCTTAAAGCTGTTTCAGTCCCCAGCTCCTTCTGCAGGGAACAAACTCACCCTGCATGTCGGGAGAGATGTGACATCTTGAAGGGTTGCTGTGAAATAAGCCCCAAGTGATCTCTGGGGTTGGGGGGAGCATCTCCTTGGGGTGGTGATGGGGTGTAGAGTGAAAAGGGATGAGGTCTGAGTAATTCTTATTTGATGTCTGCTGTTTTGCCTGAAAACCTGAGTCTGGCAACCTCCTGAGCTAAAATCACAAATTTCCAGGGCTGAGCAGTGGGGGCTGGTCAGGCAGTGTGGGTGTTTGGGGAGGTGTAGTCTTCTGTTAGACCAAATGATACAGCTGCAAGAAAACACATGATTTTATTTATTTAAAGCAATCATCTAATGATGAATGAATTCTTGAAAGCTGCTGTTTTCCCAGAGGGCCTAATAGGAAACATTACCTCTCCCACCCGCCCTGCCGCTCCACTGTCTGTCAGGAATTGAAGAGTTTTTTTCTATAACATGAAAAATACCGGAGTTTGCTGATTTAATTGCAGCCTTAACAGACTCCTGACTGCTGGCTCAGGCAGGGAGAGGAGGTATAAAACACCCACCAGGGAGTTATGTGTGTGCCAGAGGGAACTGAGCAGCCGAAGGGCAGCAGTACCTTTACCAGAGCAGCAAAGCTGGCGTGTCCGTGAGCGGTGCACGCTGCCGGCTGCGTGATGGCACAGCCTTCACCTCACACAGGCAGAGCTTCCAACGGGCCTGAAACCTCTGGGCTGTGACTTGCCCAGGACACATCAGTCCAAATGTGGCACTCCCGATCTGCACGTGCTCTCTCACCATCAGCCAAGGTGGAAAGGTGCATGGATGCTGTGCTAATGCTAATCTCATTTCCCTTTGATAAGAGCGATCCCAGTGCAGTTGTTTAGGCACCAGTATGCAGCTGGGTAGCTACTGGAGTGATACGCTTGTGTGCTGCAGCGTGCCTCTGCAGGATGCACCTTCTATCTCCAGGGTTGTTGCCGGTGGGAGGAATAGTGGAGCAGAATGAACTTTCCCCAGTCTGGGACCAGCTTGGACATGAGGAGTAGTTTCTGGTTTGGGCAATTAGAATGGACAGGTGGAGGTTTCGTGTCTTGGAGGAACAAAATAAGAACATCTTGTCCTGTGTTAAGGTTCCTCTTGACCTGATCTGGTTTGGTGTTTGGTCAAATGGTACGTCTGGTAAACAGGAATATAGGTGTCCTGCTGCAGGGGTGAAGCCATAACCGCTCGCTTTGATAGCCTCCCTGATGGTTTGAAGGTATTTATGTCAAGTGGAACAGTTCCAAGTGAAGAGGCATAACTTGTCCAAGAGCTCCCTGCAGCATCGTGCTTAGAGCTTTTTGCATTCAGGAGAGCAAACTTCAGAGCTAAGCTCTGCTCGATTTTAAGACACGAATCAAAAGCAGTGTTGCATTTTTAAAGAGTACTCTAATCATCAGGCTGCTGGGCGTTTTGAATCCCTTCTGGTGGAGTAGCTCTTCTACTCTACAGAAACAACGTAAGTAGCTGTTGAGGCAGGGACCAGGGAGGGTTCCTCAGCAGGTGCTTCAGGCACCCACACTGATGTTGGCCATCTGTCTTCTGCTTCCTGCCCAGCACAGGTTCATCTGCTCGGAGGGAAGCAGCTTTGAGAGGACGCATTGAGAACCACTCATCCCTGCTCTCACATCCTAGGAACAAGGACCCCCTTTTGGCAGAAGTGAGCCCATATCTGCTCGCTGGTGGGTGCAACGTGGCCTCCGGTGCCCTGAGCAAGCACATCAACCTTGAGAGCTTGGGGGAAAAGGGGTGGCACCGGTGTTTCATCCTTCTCTAGTGTGGTTCTGAATTTAAGCCCCCCTTTTCCCAATCCCATCTTTTCCCCTAGCACCCAAATATCTGACTTAAGAGTCAACAAACCCAACTGAACCTAATTGGGGGGTTATTAGGGGTGCATTCTTCTAGGCAAAGCTACTCCAAAAAACATCACCTAAATCTGCTGAAGGCTTGTTCCTCACACATTTTCCCTATTAAAACATTAGCTCCTGATGAGCTGCAGCCACACAACAGGTGAGAGAAACCAGGTCCCTGAAAAACAAGTGAAAAGGGATGCATGAGGTGTGGGTAGTAACTCCTACAACACCCTTTCTTCTTCTTTGAGTCTTTTGCAGCTTTGCTCATCTCCGGAAAAAGCAGAGCCACCAGGACAGGCTTACTGTCTTGTGTGGTGAGAGCCTGGGTTTTGGGAGAGATGGAGAGACATGTGGGTTGGCAGCTTTGGTTACAGAGCGCCTGGTGGAGCAGGGAGTGATGTTGCAGACTGGTCCCATTGCTTTGGCTGTGGGGAAACTGCCACCTTAGGCAAGACCAGCTCCTGATCCAGGTGGCAGTGAGGGCACCTACCTCAGGGTGTCCATCACCTTGAAGCCACTGCCACCACGGTACTGCTCACCCAGCTGCGAAGGTCCAGGCATGGGCTGGCACAGGGGTGGACTCAGCTGTCCAGTGGCTTCCAGGCATCTCTCTCAGCCTGGTTCCTCGAGCTTGGTCTATTTTCCATTTCTGTTCAATAATCTGAGAAAAATAAGTTCCAGCTTGCTTGGTGGACCCTAGGTAACTTTCTCGTTTTTTTCTAGTAAGATGTGAAAATAAGATGGGTTTCTCCATTTCCTGTTTTTATGTATATATTTTAAAGCTCGTTTATGCTGACATATGGAGAACTACTGAAGTTAAAACACCATTTTGAACCACCTAATTTAGCAAACACTGAAAGGAAATGTTTGATTACTCCTTCAGCTCTTCATTTTTCCTGGCTGAGGCTATTTACTGTATTCAGCCCAAATTAGCCAGCACTTTTGGTTTCACTCCACATGCATTTTCCTTTGATAAAGTATTTTCCAGAAGCAGTTTGCTCAGCTCTCTTCCTTTCCCGGTGTTTAAAATGCGAATGAAAATAATATTTCTCATCTTCAGAGGGTGTTGAATGGGAGACTCATGTTATTTAGGATGCACACCAGTGCTTTTGTATGGGAAACAGTGTGTGTGGATTGAAGATGCTGTAATGTATTTTATACAGATTTTATTTTCCTCCGGTGATAGCTGTGTTTGCACACAAACTAGGAATTTGCACGTGTGTGTGCTGGCAACGTATTTTTGTATGTGCCCCGAATAGCTGGCTGTGTGAGGGAGATGTAGCTGACTTTTCCCTTGGGCAGCTGTAGAAGATGGGTTTCTCGTGTTGCTAATATTGAGGCTAAACCTTACCAAGTTAGCGTATGTGTGGTTAAATTTTTATTAGGGTAATTACTGTAGAATAATTGAGAGTTTTGCTCTGGTTTGACCTGTATCAATTAATTTGTTTTTCCCCTTAGTGTAAGAGGATGGTGCTCTCCACCATCTGAGGTATATCGTTTCAAAATACATTTTCCACTCCTTCTGATGTACTGCTGTGATTTAGATGGAAAGAGAGGCCCGCTTTATGGATAGCTTTAATTGTCATGCACTTACCACACAAATGCTGCAAATCTCCAGATGCTAACAGTTACTAGTCTCTGTGCAGATTTACAGATTTTATATATATGGGGCTTTTTTTCTTTTTTGGGGGGGGTGGGGGTAAGGTAGAAAATTGTGTGTTAAGCTCTTACTTGGCTCTGGGGTGGGCAGGTGGGCATGGGATTTGGTCTTGGCAGAGTTATCTCTGCATTTCAGGCAGCCAGACCCACTCTCCCGCCTGAATATTCAGCAGAAATATTCTTGGGTTGCCTTGATAAGCCCTGCTAAAGAATTGATTTGCCACTTGTCAGTGCTTGCACATGGCTGAGGCAGGTGTAGACAATTTTGGCATCTTCTCTCCTCCTTTCAGAGGAACGTAACCTCATTCATTGCAGCCTGTGGCATGCAAGCGCCCTGACACAGGTCCCCGTGGGTCCTCATCGCATCATCCAGCCCTTGCCACAGTGGTTTCTGCCAGCAAGGAGAAGTGCTGGGGGGGTGGCTGTGTATCTGTCTCCCGCATGGTGCCCGGGCCCCCAGTGCAGGGTACATCCTGCCAGTTGTGCTGGGGGGGTGCAGCAGCCCATTTCCCTCATGCTCTGTAATTCCCCAGGTCCCTTTCTCAGTCCGTGGGGTTTCTCTGCAGGTCAGCCACAGGCCCCAGGTGCTGCATGTGAATCCAGCTCCTGAAACATGTTGGCTTGCTTAGGGGTAATGAATTACAGAGTGATTTCAGTAACGTTGTGCTGGCTTGCAAGCCCAGGAGCTGGTGTTCTTATTAGCCCCGTTATATATGTGTATGTTATATATGTATATCTGCCTTTTGTTCTCCTTTACACCTTTTAGAGATGAAAAATCTCTCTTAGATCATCACAGCTGTGTGTTCAACAAAGCTGCTGTTCAGGGAAGCGAGGGGCTTGGCAAGGGGAAACGTGTGATGTTGCTGACTTGACGTGCAGGGTTTGAGGGCATGTTTTGGAAGCCTTTATGCCGCTGGGTTACACATTGCTTTTGCAAGAAAATTTGGAGGGACTCGAGGCAGTGATGAGGTTTGTGTGAAGCTGGGCTCTGTCTGGGGATGATGCAGCTCTCTCATGGGTGCAGGTGTCAGATATGCAGTGGGAAGGATGGCATGCCCTGGAGGTTGGAGGGGACAAAAGGCAGTTGTACGTTCAAGGGGGTTTTGCACATGAAGTAGGGAAATGGCATCTATGGGGCAATCTTAGTCATGCTTGCCATCGACTGGAAGAGACAGCAATACCAGTCTACCTCTCCTGACACTTTTTCATGCCTCTTTCTAACCTCCAGCACCTGATGAATGGGCTGTGGGGATTGCCTTTCTGCGTTATCCACCTCCTCCGTGGTGGCCAGGAGGGAGTCTGTGCTGGGGGGGAGGCAGGGGAGGCAGGTTTGGCTCCTCACTGGGAGCAGGTCCCTGCCAAGCCCAGAGCCCTTTTGCTATGTACTGTTTGGAAGTGAAATATGAACAGGCATCAGCTGCTCCTCATTTAAATGCTATTAATATTTGGAGCTGGAAGCTTTGGAGCAAAGGAAACTGCTCAAACTGGGGTAATAAATTTTATAGCGGGCATTGGTACTTACAGCCTGGAGGGGGGAGACCAGCACATGGGTCCTAGTGGAAATGCCTGGCATGGCCCATGGAGGTAACTTCATTCAGCGTAAGGACATCTGCATTGCTCCTCTTCTTTGCCTGCTGAGTAAAACAGCTAGCACCACTCTTGCTCTGTGTAAATTATTGCTATTTCTTACTATTGATGTTACGTTAGTGACGGAAGGCTGCCTCTGTGAGATGCATTTCAGACTTTGCAAGTCTGTTACCCAAGTCTGGGCAAGGTGTCCAGCTTGCCTTGCCGAGGAAGAGGAGCTGCTTTCCGTGGTGCTTCACCCCACCCTTCCTGGGTGCTCCTCTTCTCAGCGCATGGCCTTTGCAGGATGTCTGTGGAGGGACCCAAAAGGATTAAGTTGAATTTTGTGAGCCTTGAGGATCTTCAAGGCTGGTTGAAATGAACGCTGTGTACGTGGAGCGACAGTCCCTGTGCCATGGAGCACTGGTGCAGCAGGGCATGCCTGAGCTGGGCTTGTTCCTTGTGCCGGGGATGGGCTGTGCTGGCTGTATGGGAATGCCAGCCTTCCTTGCACCGCCTCCCTGCCGAGGTGCTTCTTCAGGCCTGAAAGGAAGGAGCTTTGCTGTTCAGCAGCCCACATTTAGCATGTCACCATGCCCCGGGATGGTTTGTGGTGTCCCTCTGCCTCGCTGCCACTGTTTCATGAAGCAAAAGCCCAGCTCGCACTACAGGCTACTTGCAGGGACCTTACAGCCTTCGTACGCCTGGGGCTCTTTAAAATACTTGCTAACATGGTTATTGCTGTCTTTCTGAACCCATTCTGGGGGGCAAAGGAGGTCTCTTTGAGCTAGGACAGGCTCATTGCAGAGCTGGTCTCGCCAATTCCCCAGACCCACCAGAGTGAGAGCACCCTGTGGGGAGGGGGTGGCTCTGGCCACTGTGGTCCTGGGACACGGGACCTAGGAAGGTCTGTGCATGCTGGCCTGGCCTGGCTGATAGCAATACCTGTTGCCCAGGGATGGCACAGCTCTGCTACGCTGCTGTTATCTTCTGCCTTCAGGATGTTTGGAGTTTTATACTGTAGTATAATTTAGTTATAAATTTTTATTGCCACCAGTGATCACCACAGGTTCTGCTTCTAAGGGACTAATCTCACTGATAGACGTTAGGGTCAGCTTATTTATTCCAGCCTGAGAGCGTATAATGTCAGAGTACTGTAGAAATCGCAGTTTATGATTTCAGAATTAAAAGATGGATCAGAAGATAGCTGATGTGAAGCAAACTGGGAGCAACTGGGTGTGTGGAAGGAAAGGCCTACAGTTACATGGGCGGTGGTTGTAGGGGGGGAGCGTGGGCAGGCTGCTGATGCAGAGTAAGCGTGGGTTTGGATGACTGTTTTTGAAAGGGTTGGGGGGCAATGTGGTCTGTAGTGCCAGGCTGGAGGTGTGCAGTGTGTGTATGTGCGTAGTCTGAAGGCAATGAGGAGGGTGTGAATAATAGCATGAGTGCTGCTGGTACTGGTGCATTAGGTCTTGGGAAGATTGTGCTCGTAAGTCAAGGGAACGAGGCAGCCGGTTGTTCCCTGTCGGAGGGGTAAAAGGCTTCAGGCCAGTCAAAAGAGAGATCTCGTGGGACAGAATTCCCCTTGGTCAGCGCGCTGCCTGGAGCCCCCGCGCTCCTGCCCGATGTCAGCATGAAGCCGGCAGGTTCGTGCCTCAGCCCGCTCGTCCTCTGAGGCTCCCCGGGAGCAGCACAACCTTGCAGACCTGGCTGGTCTTCAGCAGTTTCTTTTCGGCAGGGGAAGAAGGACAGGGTAAAGCTTTAATTATAAAGCTGCTCCTGCCAGATATTTCATGCTTCTAATTGCTGACACAAGCTGGCCTGGAATGTTTTTCTCCTTCCTTTCCTGCTTAAATAAGTAAGTAAAAGCAGGTTAAAGGATGCTCAAGTTTCGGAGCAAGCTGTGTGACAGATGAGAGATTTCCACAAGTGCTTTGGCCTGATCTTTCCATCGCTGTGCTGAGAACTGCGGGGTGAGGGTGGTAGGGATTTATTGACGGGCAAGGGTGGCACGAGGCAGCTTGAATTCTGAAGGTGCAATTTGACTTCATCTTCCCAGCCCAGGGCAGAGATGAAAGTCTACAGATGAGTCAATTATCTGGGCTGCGGGCGAACACAGTCTGAGCCGTGGAGGAGGATTTGCTGACCTCGCACCCTGCCGAGAGGCTGGATGTTGCAGAAGACAATCCGTCATTGAGGTGGGGAGCATGGCAGAGTGCTGCCACGGCTCGACCTGGCCAGGGGGGAGCATCCCACAGCGCTGGTGGTGGGCGAGGAGAGCCTGGCCCAGAGAGATGGTGCAGCGAGTGGTTGCTGCTTGTTTGCTCCTCCAAAACTGCTTGTTGTGTGCCTGTGGTGAAGGTGCTGAAAGTGGCTGTGCTGCAGGGAGTCACTGACTCCCGTCCAGCTTTTGCCTGGGTATCGAGCTGGGGGATACGGTTTCTCATAGAAGTAATTTAATATATGCATTTTTAACCTGATGAAGTCTCATCGGCTCTGTAGCCCTGGGCCTTTCAAGTGCCTGGCCCTGGCTGTGGTGTCAGTGCAGAGCTCTGTGAGATGGCTGTGCCGGGGAGAGGCTGGAGCTGGCAGGGTCATGCCACCCTGCAGGCAGCTCCAGGCAAGCCCCGGGCTCTGCGTTGCCCAAATGAGAAGCGGATAAATCCTGCTGTTCTGTGATTCCCGTGCTGCTCCCAGTGCCCCCTTGGAAATGATGGGCAGGACAGATCACTCAGATAAATGAAGGATTAGAGAGATATTTCTGTAAGCACACAGGGCTCACTAAACAGCCGCCTTTGAATGTAGAGGGGAGCAGTGAGGGCAGGGGGAAGGAACATCGTGTCAGATAGCACAACTGATTTTATCTGTCTTTACTTCTTCCCCTCTGCTTCATCCAGCTGCACCCAGCAACTACCTGGGGAGAGCTGTTTACAGACTGAAAGTTTTAAACCTAATAAAAGCACTAGCTCCAGCCAAATCCCCTCTCCTCGTTGCCCCATCTCTGTGTGTAGCTGGTGGCAGACTCCTTTCCAGGCAGTTTCTGGAATGAGCTGGCTGGGTTTTTGGGAAGAACATTCTGCAAAGGTGTTGCTGGAGTCATGTGCTGTCAGGAAATGCTGCTGGAAGGGCAGGTGTGGGATGCGGCAGGTGCTTGCTGCTTCCCGCTGCATCCTCCTGCATCGCAATCCTCCTCCATCCCTCTGCCCTGCCCTGGTGATGCTGCTGCTTGTAACCTGCAGGTCTCACATGGGTGTTCATCAGGGAGCAGAAACTCCCTCAAAATGGCTTCTCACTGCATCTTGTGTCCTCAGGAGGGTCCTTGGTGCACAGGGAGGATGTTAGAAGGTGTTTGGGATGGGTGCTATGTCCTTGAGGGAGCTGGGAGGGTTGGTGCCAAGCACAGAAAAGCTCTGATGCTGTGTGAGACTGCATATCACCATGAAGATGCAGGGACACAGCACTCTGAGGTGATGAGATGTATAACAGCACAAGGGGAAAGTTAAACTCCATGTTTCTGCATAGGTCATGAGTGCTATTGAGTGGGAAGAGACAGGGAAAGGTCATCTGCTGGTGCCCAGCAAAGCACTGGTGGAGGTGTAGGCCAATGTCCATGCTGGTTCTTCTGTGGTGTCTGGAGGTGTTGGCTGCTGGCTGGTTTCTGAGGGCTGGGACCAAAGTCCTGAGATAGTTTAGGTCCACCTTAAAATAGAAAGCATTGGAAGTGGGGGGCAGTGGCCCACAGGCACCAAGCATTCAGTCCTAGCAAATTTTGGTGTTGAGCAATCTCGGCTGAAATGTGTTTTCACTTTTGGCTTTTTGAGATACCTTTCCGAATCATTAGAGCATCATTTATCATTAAGGGGAAAAAACCCATCCTCTTCTGCAATGGTATGAGACAAACAGCACAAGCTGCTGTGCTGGCTGGGAACCGATCCTTCTGGGAGCCTTTGCAAAGTACTGTCCTATCTATTAATTTGGAAAGATCGAAGAAACTCTGGTGACAATAGTATAGAGAACATCATATGGTCAGTTATGCATTGGTAAAAGACAGTAATTTTTCAAAATGTTCCCCAAAAGATTATAATTAGTACAATTAAGTGTCTCCAATGGTAATTTTATTCTACTCAGCAATAGTACAAAGGATAAAAAAACCCCTCTGTGAAATAGCGCACCCATCATATGTAAGCCAACATCTTCATGTTGTGATCTGTACAATGTGTGCTTGTCTAAAATTATATTTAGCTCACTCAATTCTGGATAATTTATTGTCTGCTGGAGAACAGCCCTTGTGTCGCTTCTGCGCTTAGAAACAGGAGCGTGGATGGCTCAGGGGCCAAAAGCAGCTTTGGTCACACAGAGACTGTGCTGGTGGGGTCTGACGGGGGTGAGGGTTGGGAACGCCCATGGCCTTGCACTGAAATCCCTCTCCCGCTCTGTGCCTCAGTTTCCTTTTTTTTATTTGTAACCTGCCAGCTACAGCCAGCAACACGGTGAGCTGGTTTGGCGATGATGGGATGGCACCCTTACCGTGTTAATCAGTGGGCTCAAAAAGTGAAAATGTCTCTTTTATTTTAACATCCCCATAGCCCTCCTGATGGTTTGGAAAGGGTCTGAAAGAGCAGGATCCATAGGGCAGGTGCCTTGAAGGAAATGTGTATTGGAAAGCATGCTGCTGTGATTTGGGGTGCTTGTGTCTACAGCTGAAGGGTTGGGGGTGCCTCCAGGACCCAGCTCCGTGCTGGGCACAGGCATCAGCACCAGCCAGGAGCTCTGAATTGCTCCTGGTTCAGGGTTCTCCAGCTCCGTTCTCCTTCGCAGACTTGATTCGCTGGTTCTCACGTGCCAAACAGACAATTAGCTTTTACATTTCCCAGCGATTTTTTTGTGGTGGCTGGCTCCATTGCTGCAAGGATGAGCTGGAAACTTCATTATAGAAAGCAAGCACAAAGTCAGGTGGAAGAAGAGATAATTACCTTTCTGATATAATTATGGCTGGGCTGGTGAGCCTTTTATCTCAATCCGTGTACTTCTGGTGGTAATACAATAACAGCAAGGATTAAAATTTACTTGGTTATCCCTCGCCTATGGCAGTCAGAGCCATTTTCTCTGCGCAGTGGGGAGAAGTTTGTTAGAGGAGACCTCAGGTTAAATGTTTGGGGAAGAGGAAGGAGCAGGGGGAAAAACCCTTTGAGCTGTTTAAGCAGCTTGGAGGGAGATGTCCTGTCCAGTGTGTGAGCCTGTGTTGGGAGATGGTCCCATCCCAGGCGGAGGTGCCACGCTCCGATGCGAATTGGGCTGTGGAACTGGAGCAGGGAGGAGGTCTGGTCTGGTTTGATTGATGTGAGCTGTAAGCAATTTCCCTGTTGAGGTTTTGTGTGTGTCTGCCTGTCAACGCTGCTCTTTGAGCAGCCCCTTCTGCCACTGCCGGAGGAGCAGTGACGGATGTGGCAGGTCCCTGCGCAGGTGAGGAGGGTGCAAGCAGAGCAGAAGGCAGGGCTCCCTGTCCCCCTCCCCAGCCAGGTGACAGCACCCACTTTAAAGCTTGGGAAGTAGCTTGGGCTTGTGGGTTTGGGGCTTAGCTTGTCTTTGTGGGGCTGCATAAGGTGTGGGACTTCACTGCATCTTCGTTGCACAGCTGGAGAGACCAAGGGAATCTCCTTTCTGTGCTGTGGAAAGAGCTAGCCACCCTCCAGCAGCGCAGAAGTATCTTTCCTTGCTGTCTTCCTCAGGCTTGTGAAAGACAAAATTGAATCCCTGGGAACTCCCCAGGGCACTGTGATCTCCTCCCCACCCTGGTGCCCTCTGCCGCAGGTGGCATGGCAGGGGACCAGTGTCAGGCTCCTGCTTTCAACCCGCCGATCCCAGGCAGAGGGCTGATGCTGTAGGCGGCATCTCCGCAGCCCTCTCCCACCGGGAAAGCCCTGTTGCGGTTCTACTCTGAGCAATGGCAGGGCTCTCACCAGCTGCCCCCTCCACCCTGCTCGGCTGGGCACGGAGAGGGGACAGTGGATCTGGGCAGCCGATGGTGTTACAGAACACTGAAAAGGTCAGGGTGGTACCGTTTGCTGTTCTCTTTCACGGAACATAAATGGCATTAAAATTCTGCTGTCTCATTCGTGTAACGATGGAGAAAATGAAAAAGGGAAAAGTCTTCCCTCCTGTTCCTGGGTCAGGGAAATGGAAATGGTGTGAGTTCCTAAGCTGTGCTCAGCTGTGACTTCCAGGGGTCTGATGTATCTGTGTGTGCAGGTCCAGCCTCTCGTTTCCGTGAGGAGTTAAAAATATTCGGGGACAGTCACTAGTCAACGAATTTGGTGGTCTCAGCTTTCTTCTCAGTTTGGGTTCACCACCTTGATCTTTGGCCTAGCTTGCCTCACACTCTGGGATGTGTTGGGGATGGGGAGACATGGGTTCTGGCAGGTCGGTTTGATGTGGTTTAAGCTGAAATAACATGATGTGAGGATGGTGGCTCAGAGGTGCTGAGGGCTGGGACAGCAATGGCCAGGGTACACGTGCATTTAGCGTTGCTTCTAAAAGGGGCAACGGGGGTGGCACGAAGCATGGTGGGACAGCAGTGACATGCATCAACTAGGTGACCCACTGCCATGAAACAACTGCAGTAGAAGCAGTAACCAAACTGTGGTCAATTTGGGATTTGTAATTGCTGCAGGATATGTGATCAAACTTGTATGTCTTTATCTCCACGCCCAAATTACAGTGAAAAAGCTATTGCCAGTAGTGAGCAGGTCTACCTGAGCAGAACCCTGGTCTCCTTTGTCCCTCAGAGCTGCTGCTGATTCATCCGAGCACCTCCGTTGTTGATTTTGGGAGCTTCCAGGCTACGATGCTGCTTTAATTTTTTTTTTTTTAAGAGCAGGGCCTGAGATAAATGCCAAATCCTGACTCTACCCCAGCCTGTAAATTTTGTCATCTGCAAAACCCAGATGCAAACTTTATCACTCCTGCACTCTCCTGTGCTCTTGGCAAAGCCATGCAATTGATTTTGCTTGGCATCCTCCAGCCTCTCTCTCTCCTCCCCTCCTTTTCTCCCCCTCCCACAACCTAACTTGTCCTCATTTGCTGGAAGCTTTGCTGGTGATCTGTGTCCTGCATGGCTCCAAGATCTGTCCTCCAGGAGAAGGACTCATCTTGCTAAGCTTGCTCCTTCTGAGGAGGATCTTGCCCCCCAGCATTGCATTCTCTCTCCTTGATCTGATGGTGCAAACCTGCCTTGGATCTCTGCTCGTTCTCAGCAACCTGTATTTGTGTTTGAACTCTCCTGCCCTCACCTCCATGCCAGCCTACCAGGGAATATGACAACAGAAGAAAAAGGCCAACATAAATCCATTGCTTCTCCATGAGTTGCAAGGAACTGAAGGAGTTTCCCCTCCTGCCAAAAATGTGGTTTGCTGGAGACTGCTGTGACAAGCAGCAGCTCGTATAAATATCCATGTGCAATCAGTCATCTGAACCATCAGTGAGTGAGGAGGTGAGTGGGTTTCCCTGAGCCCTGGGAAATCCAGCTGGTGATGGTGGCTGTGCAGGAGCATGAGCACTTTGACTCTTGGGCTGCCTCACGGGGGGACCTGCTGCCCCCAGCTGTCCTGGCCCCCCCAGCTCTGAAGGTGAATGAACATGGGGGAGATGCCACCAAACAACTGTCTCCACCTCAAACGCTGAGACCCTGCACCGATGGGAAGGGACCATGAACTACCTTGGGCTGAGGGCAGCCTCCCTCCAGGTTTGAAGGATGGCTGCCCACAAATCCAGATTTTTTTCTGCCCCGCCTCCCCCCCCCCCCCCCCCCCCCCAGCGAGAAATAGTGGAGGGAAGAAATCTTGGTTCCAAAAGTTTTTGTTTCAAAAGCTATAGTTTCCCCGGGAGGGTTCAACCTGATTTTAAGCAAAAATGCCTGCTTTCAGCCAGCTTTACAGTATTGCAGTTAAAAACAACCAAATAAAAATAAAATCTGAAGTCATATTTGAAGTAAAAATGAAACCAAAGTGTTTTGTTATTTCCCAATGGAAAACTGAAATTGATGTTTACCTGAAAACAAACATTTTTGGTGGTAAAAGGCATTTTTCAGCACAAAAACCTTTTTTGCTGAGTGCTTTTTCTAAAAACTAGCAATACTTCTTGATTTGCTTGAGTTACTGCCACTAAGATGCCACCTATTTGCATTTTGCCGAGGCTGCTCTTAATGTAGGAGTTACACAATGCAGTGTTGTGTGCTTTCTGCTGTTTCTCTTAATCGAGGTAGTGCTTAGAGCCCTGAAACATGATGGTAATGCCATTGTGCTGGGTGCTGGAGTGCTGCAGAGCTGCTGGCAGTATCTGGTCTTGAGCTATGGACTGGTCCTTGTAGGCAAAGCTGGGGAAAGCAGAATGGGAGCAGGAAGAAAGCAGAGCAAGTTGCTGAAGGCCCCCAAAACAAGCTGGGGCCCTGATGGAAGGAGGACTTGATTTATTTTTTTTTAGGTGCTTCTCACTGCTGGTGTCTCCCCAGATCTCAGTGCCATGGATGCATTTTATCTTGCTGTGGCTTAACCCAGCTGGCAGCTGGGTGTCGTGCGGCTGCTTGCTCCCCCCACCCCGGTGGGATGGGAGGAGAATTGGAAAAAGGTAAAACCTGTGGGTTGAGGTAAGAAGACTTTAATAACTGAAACAAAGTAAATAATAATAAAAGTAATGAAGAAGAGAGGGAGAGAGAGGGATAGCACCCAAGTGACACAATACAACTGCCCACCCCCTGCTGACCGATGCCCAACCGGTCCCCCAGCAGCGATCGGTGGCCCCCGGCCAGCTCCCCCCAGTCTCTGTACGGAGCATGAGGGCCTGTGGTATGGAATAGCCCTGTGGCTAGTTCGGGTGAGCTGTCCTGGCTCTGCTCCCTCCCGGCTCCTTGTGCCCCTCCTCACTGGCAGAGATGGGAAACGGAGAAGTCCTTGGCTCAGGGTGAGCACGACTTCACAACAACTAAACCATCGCTGTGGTATCAACGCTGTTCTCGCGCTAAATCCTAAGCGCAGCACTGTACCAGCTACTGGGGAGAACATTAACTCTATCCCAGCCAAAACCAGGACACCTCCCCAGCCCTCCACCAGCATCCCAGTTCCCTGCTGTGTGGTGTGATGCAGGAATTACCACATTAAGTTGTCGGCTATGTGCTGTGGGAAGATGGACTGGGTGGTGGCAAGGATGGCTGAGGGGGACAAAGTGCAGTTCCCCCCCCAAGTGCCACCTTGCAGCAGCAGCCCATGCCTGGAGCTGCCGCCTCCTGCTGTTTCCAGGGCTACAGGAGGAAGGAATCACTCGGGATACCAAACTGGAGGGAAGGCGACGACTAGGCAAATGTCAGAAATGCTTACTCTGGAAACCATGCTGTGTCCTCCCCGCACCTTCCCTGGTTGGAGCTTAACACTGTCTAGACGATGGTCTGCTCTGTGCAAACTCTCAATTAACGTAATGCTGATAGACTGGGAAAGTGCTCAGGGGTCCTTCTCCGCCTTGATGCTGGCGGGTGCAGCCCCAGAGCTGCAGGTGATTTAGTGGAGGGGGTGTCACAGTCAGGAGGGGAACTGAATGGGCAGAGAGCAGACCTGGCTACTACCAGCCCCCTAAGATTTAAACCCAGTGAAACGTGAAGCATCTCCTCCTTAAAAATCACAGGTTAAGCAAGAAAGGCATATTGTAAAAAGAAAACAGCACATGGAGTGAAGCGGTGACTTGTCTTGCTCTCTTGATGATTAAACTCGTCAGATCTTAAAGCCACTCTTGCTACCCCTTGCTGAACCCAACTCATACATTTTGGACACCAGAGATCACCAGCACAGCTTTTGGTTTCTTCTTCTGTGCTTGTGCTTTTCTCTCTGTTGCCTGTAGAGGTAAGCCTGGTATGATTTACCTCCTAACGAAACACTTAACTCTGGTGCTGAAAAGCTAGGGGGGGATTTCTGGACCATTTCACAGCAATAGGCTGCATCAACAAAAAGCATCTGATGCTGTTGGCCTACATCCCAAAGTCCTCGGTGCTATATTCTTGTGTGCTGCCTTGTCAGAAAGCTGCTGTGGACTGCAGGATACTTCTCGCCTCTCCTGCAGCTGTCTAAGAAATTCCCCACAGATGTCTTTCTCGCCTGCCCCATAATTCAGGTCTGTCTTCATGTCACGGGGAAAACTTGCCGCAGCAAATCAGCAGCGCCAACGAACATACAGTCTTCTCTGCTGGATGCTGCTGTCTGCTTGTATTTCAGATGGCTGCAGCACACGGGCAGACTCATCTGCCTGGTCAGTGGAGTAAAATGAAGCTCCGAAACCCACGACTGATGCAAGTGTAACCTCCCCTGGAAAACTGCAACATCCATCTTCGCTCTGCTGGCTTGTAACTGCCCGATGGGCCCAAAGGGACTGCTCTGGAAATCTGAAAAACACAAACATTTGCTGCTGTGCTGGGACCTGAGATGTCAGCTTTCAGCCCAGAGCATGTATTTTTTAATGGCTGGATTATACAGCCCAGAAATGTTGAGCTTATGATGAAAATGCTGCCAGACTTTTTATCTGCAGCAATTCCGGTGTTCTTAACAGCCCAGTGGAGAGCAAAAGCCTCCGTTATCTGAACTGCCGATTAATTTAAGCACATTCCCCTGTCCCGTTATAAAGATGTCACTTCCTTGCACCAGTGATATTGCTGTGGCCTCTGAGGTCCCACAAGCACTGCTCGGTGGGACCTGGTGGCACTGCCCTCTTGCATTGCTGACTAGTAGGTGTCTGCGCTCGTGTTGGCTTTGGCAGGGGGGTTATCATGCTCTGGTGGGTGAAAAGGGATGGGCAGGTTGGGGAAAGAGTGGGCTATGGCAGCGTGGGGAGGAGGATGAGGAAAGCAGGACTGGCAAACCAACGCTGGGAGGGGGCATGTTTTATATTGGCGTCGGGGTGATCCTTGCAGGTATTCGGTGTTGCCTCCTGAGCGTGCCGAAGCTGTGATGCGTTCTTGGGATGTGTTGATTCCAGACCAGTGTGTACCTGGGTGCATCTAGTTAATTAGACTGCATAGGCAACAGGTTGCTGCTTCTCCAGTTTTTTCAGTTTAAGGACATTGGTGGTTTTTGACTCCTGTGCAAAGTAGCTGAGCACTACTGCTCTCTGACAGGTGCTTCCAGTCATGTCCTACAGAGGTTAACTTCAGCCAAACATCCCCCTCTTGCCTCGCATCTGCCAGCAGGCTGCTGCACCCTCTGGTAAGCTGCATCTGGGTCCCTGTTTCCTCAGCTTTGCCAGTGGGGAGCTGGTGTGGTAGCTCCATTTGACTCAACCAGAGCAAGAGCAGCATTGTTTTAAAAAAACAACAAAACCCCCTTGTTGAGCCATTGCATTGGTATGGGCTTAGTCTGAGTGGGTATGACCTGGTGATTGACTTCCTAGCAAATCTGGGTGAGGGTAACTTGCATGCCATGGTTCTAACAGCTGAGCGTTGCCAGAAGAGACTTTTGAATTAAGCCTTAAAAGTTTCTGGGAAGCCAAAACGTATTGTGTTGTGGTTGCACCATGCTGGGCAGAAGCAGCTCTTGGAGGCTGCTGTGCTGCAGACAGTGCTCGCCTGGGACTGCGCCGATCCCTGTTGGCTGCAGAACCTGAGCTTTATCTATTATCTATACAAACTAGGGAAAAGAGGGGGTTCATCTGTCACGTTCATGAAATACTGTTCCCCAAGCACCAAGCATAGGAGCTGATATAACTAAATTATCCTAAAAAACAGAAGGGGGGAAGCTACAATTTTTGTTTGCAGTATGGAAGGAATAAATTCTTTCTTGTGTCCACAGCCCAGCTTGCAACAGGTTTAAAGCACGGTACAGATGGCTGTGCAATTATTGCCAACATCTACTCATTATATTAGATAAGGCCCAGGGTTTATTTAGCAGAAGCAGATGGAGGGAATACACAATATTTTAGATGTCTTGGCAAACTGTGTTTTCCTCAGAACAACATTGCATGTTTACTGTGATAGTCCTGGCCAAAAAAAAAAAAAAAAAAAAAATTCTAAGAAGGAGAATGATGTCTTTTGGGAGTGAAAATGAGGTGTGCATTAAAGTGATATTATATTGCAAGTCTTATGATATCTGGTGCCTTAATATTAATCCCTGTGACAAGAGGAGAGCTTCAGCTTTTATATGAAAGTGTATATTTCCTGTGGCTCATACACTAAAACTTGAAAGTGTGACCCCAGCTGCCTACAAAAGCTGAGGAATTGCAAGACAAAGAGAGAGCCCTAATATTATTTTTTGCATGGTCTCTTGGCTGTTAATCCAGCCTTGTCGATTTTGGGGCTGCCTGCTTGTGTGACCTGGCGATACAGCATCTCTCAGCAAGGGGCACCTGCTGCAGGCTGAAAAATGCTTGGGGTTTGGGTCCTTTGAGGCAGCAGGTTTGGACAGGAGGTGCATGGGGACCATACGTGTCTCTGCTTGCTCAGAGCATTCATAGGCAAAACCTCCCTCAGAGACCACTGACCTGGGTGACAGTGTCCCCTGACTATCTGTGACATGGCTAGGAGCAAACCCCCTGGCCAGCCTCCCTCCAAGGGGAAGAAACCCAGCTCTGTACCTGCTTGTAGAGGTCCCAGATAGCCTTCCAGTCTTTGTCTTTCTCCAAAACCTGGGATGTCAGAGTAATTTCCTATAGGAACATTTGCCAGAGATGGATGGCATGCAGTTTTCTTGCCTTGTTGAACTCAACTTGAACATCATCTACCTTGATTCAAGCTGTTGTCTGGAAGACACAGGGTGGCAGGTGAAGGTGAGGGAGTCAGCACTGCCCCTAAGGGTGTAACAAGGTGGTGTAACATGGTAGTTGCTTGATCACATGGCCTGGAGGAGCAATCAGACATGGTGATGGGAGCAGGAACACATTGATAGTCAATATTTTACTATATTGTGGGAAAAAAGGAACAGGAACACTGGAAATTCTGGTTAAACTCTCTTGCTAGATTGGCTTGGTTCAGTTTGCGGGTGGTTTTGGGTCTCCAGTTAGTCAAGTGCACGGGTACATCCAGGGGTGGATGATGCTGATGATCCATTTTTGCCATTCTCATCCGTCTGGCTGCACCAGTGAGGGCTTTGCTGGCCAAGTGCTGGAGAGGGAACACAAGAAGTGTGCAAATGTGGCAGCACGAATTAACTACCTCTCTGCTCTCTACCTTCCCATTTGTTATATGAATCTTCTAGGTTATCATTTTGCATGACGTGTTTATCTTTGCTCATTATCTGCCCATCTCTCAGCTGTTACAGGATCCAGCGATGCAGTGACAAGGTGGAGCGGAGGGAGGCCATCCCTCCCAGCACTCCCTCTGGAAACTAGTGTGTGGTTCAGCTGGTGGCTTGGTGGAAAAGAAAAGCCTGTGGTGTAGAAAGGCCCAGACAACAGTAACCTCGAAGCAGTCTCCTTTCCGTCCTGAGCAATATGTCCAGCACTGACAGATATTTTTCCTTGTCCTTTGCACCAGTCCTTCATTGACTGCTGCTCCCCGTCCTTCTCCAGCAGCACCACCAGTTCAGCACCCCAGGAGGGAAGGCTGAGCTCTTATTCTGACCCATTTTGTTTTGGTTTGCTTTTTCAGCTCTAGTGTAATTTGATAGCGATGGCATTTTCTGCTCAACTCATGAACAGCTACTTCTGGGGACTGGCCAAATGGAGAGGGTGATGTGGTTCTGGTTCCAGATAACACAGGCTCCATCACTGCTCCCAGGGCAATCTGGCACAGAGGCTTTCGTTGGGTGGGTCCTATGGGGAAGGAGGGTTGAGATGTGCTTTTAGTGACCTGGAACTCTTACCTCCTGCAGGGTCTGTGCTGCCCTGCTAGCCCACCTGGCAGAAAAATACATCCACCTACCAGCTGTCCCATGCTTTTTGCTCAATTCCAAGCTGCCAGCTAGCAGAGAGCAGCCACGCTCCTCCAGACTTTCTGGCACAGCCATGAAATGTAGTGTCTGGTTTGGGTGACGTTTTTCATGCAGACATGATTTGGGGCGTTGTATTTTTCAGGAAAACGACAGCTTTAAATCAAGTACAAAATATTTGCAGACATGACATCAATTGCTTTCACTAGAAAGGAATACATTAAAAATCAGAATACTTCATTTTAGAACTTGACAAATGGAAGAAACAATCCCAGATGATGTTTTGTTGTTCTCTCTTCCACCTCCTGCCAAAGTGAAAATACTTGAAACATTTTGCTGACCCTGAAATCCCCCTCTCCTCTTTAAGAATCGTTTGCTACTGAGCTAACCCCCTTCATAGCTTGCCCAGGCACAAGAGGCTGTAGGGTGGGGGGTGTGACCCCAGATGTCTCCATGAAAGTGATTTGGGCTCCCAGTTCCTGCTCTCCATATCCTCTGATGCCAGGAACAAAATACTGGGATTCCCATTTCCAAGGACAGAAAGCAGCCATCTCTCCTTTGTAACGTTAATGTAGTGAGACTCAAGGTATGACCTACTTTCTAGCCACAATAAAGTGCAGGATGGTTTTAACTCCTCAGTGCTCAGTTTTCCCAGCGTGAGCTCGCTAAAATATTTTAGACATATGCATTTTGCTGTCAGCCTTTATTGCTTATTGAGAATGAGCCACCTTTTCTACTCTGCGGTGTGGTATGTTCATGCCTTTCCTGCTTAGAAGCAACAAGGACTTATTTGAGCAATTGTCTCGTAACCAGAGTATCTTCCTTCATCCTGGGCAGAAGCCAAGCCCTCAGCAACCTGCACTCTGCAAAACCTCGTTTGTTTTGTTCGAGTGTTGCACGCTGCTTAGGTGCTGTGTGTCTTGCTGTAGCGGAGGAGGATGTGTCTACAGATGCTCTTCTCCCTGGAGCCTGGCTCAGGAATTAGTCAGGAAAGTAGGTTGCTGGTGGTTTTGGGAGCGGGGGGAGCATTCTGCTCTCATTTTGTTGTGTCTCCTCCCAGGACTCTGGAGCATTTCTGCCATGCAAAGAGGAGAGAGTTTGCATTCGTATCTGGGCAGCATTGTATGCTGAAGGCTGGTGGCAAATTTAACGCTGGCTACAAAAGGCTCAGAAATGTGCTCGTTTGGTGTGACACCAAGGAATGAATTGGCTGTTTGTGCCTCTGAAGCAGTGCAACCCCGTACTATTGAATATTGTTATTTCCTCGGTATATTTTATTTTACCCTCTGTTTCCTTTGTGTTATAGCTAAAGACAGGCTTTTCTTTCACCATAGCGAGGCCGTTTTGATGGATACAGTGATTTTTGGCACAAACACATTTATCTGAGGAAGGGGATCAGTCTGAGTTGCTGTTCAGTAGGCTGGTATTAAGGAAAGGGTTGGGAGCCAGTACGTGGTGGTGTGGACGTGCTTTGAAGGGAAGCAGCAGGCTGAGACACAATCTGCAGATATCTGCTTGGATGCTCAGACTTGGTGGTGGCCATCCAAAGGAGAGGCAGAGCTGGCAAGCTGGGTCCTTTCATTTGGGAGGGACTGTGGACAGCTGGTGGGGAAGGCACCAGTGTGGAGTGATAGAGCCAACAGAAGAACCTGGTAATGCCATAAATTAAATGGTGCAATTAGCATGCCAGATCTACTTATCGGCTCAGACCTGGTGTTGACTCTGTCTCTTTGGTAGGCAAGATAAAGCTCGCATGCCATGAAATCAAGCTGAGTGAAAAGGGGCATCTTTCCAACTGCTCCTGTCACCCACCGCTTGCACGCAGGTTTGTGCCGTGGCTGGGAGAACCAGGCAGCAGCGGGGCTGGCGGCCACGTCGCTGCAGTCCAAGTGCTTCTGGTATTCCTGATTCTGGAAAGTCTTGCCAGCTCCAGCCAGGAGCAGACTGTGTGCTGGTTTGGGGTCGTTCAGGAAAGCAGCAGGCAGAGCAGCCTCCCATGGCAAATGGTTTCAGGGGAAAAGAAAAGAAATGGAGAATATATATTTTTGTAAATTTTTAATGCTCTGCATATGCTGTTGAAGGGAAAATGCTGGTTAAAAAGCCCAGCTACTTCAGATGAATTTTAGAGGATTTTTTTTTTTGGGAGATGAATCTTTTCCATAGAATCTCTCATTTCAAAACAATTATTTCTTTCCACTTAATTTTTACTGTAAAATTCTCAAGTGCTGCCACAGTGGCATAGGACCAGAAGGTTCCCTTGGATTGCTAGCTATCATGAACACCACGGCAGTGATCCTGGTGGTGGCAGCTCCCATGGGGTTGGGGTCCTTCTCCATCCCATAAGCAGCAGAGGAGAAACCGGGAAGGAGCAGGTGGGCAAGGATTACAGCTGGCAGGTAGCACAGACTGAGGCAACGGTTAGCCCACCGGCTGCCCATGGGAGGGAGAAAAGTCTTGAAACTACTCAGCCAATACTTATTAAGGTATTTATTTTATTTATTTTTCCCACTGGTTTCCATTTCCTGGGGGTCACTGGGGCTTGTTAAAGATCAGCAGCCTGTGCCTAAAGTCGGGATGGGGATGATTTATTGGAGTTTTCTGTGCTCCTGTATCTGTCATGGTTTTGGGGGCGATGCTGCTTTAGGTGGGGTGAATCTGTGGGTAGGAAGTGATAGCTGCTATTTCTTTTCCTAAGACAGTTGCTGTGCTGCTGGCTAGGTTTATCTTTTTTTGAGGGAAGCTGTCTGGTGCGTGTTCAGTCTTTCTCCTAATCTCATGGAAGAGATTGATCCACTTCTTAGGAAAGGGTGCTTGGGATAGGGTCTCTGAAAAAGGCTCTGTTTCCACATACTTTCTAGGACTAGAATATAATAAATAGCAAGTTTACATTAAAAATGCCTATAATTTATGCCCATGATTCCTCCTTTAGCAGAACCTGCCCTGGCACCAGTGTTGTACAGTGGCAAGATCCCCTTGGAAACGTTAATCATTCTCAGTTATTCATCGTGCTGCTTTTTGCTGTAGCTGTACGTTATCTGCTCACAAGCAGACATGCTGAAGCTGCTGGACTTGCAGCCAGGTCCAGTTCTTTCCTGCACGTCTCATGCCACCTCCATTGTGATTTATAGGCAGTGATGCCAGGAGACCAGGTGGAAAATGTGCTCCATCACCTGCAGATATGTGTGTGTCAAGTGTGGCCTCCCTGGCTGCTCTTTGAGAGGCCGGACCCAAGGTGTGGTTGCTCTTATAAGCAGAGATACGTATAGAAACCCCTGTATTTTTGATCATCTTGGCTCTCGCTCAGAACATCTCCTGTGTTTCTGTTCCTCCTCCTCTTCCTGCCTTGGGGGAGATGCAAAGCACCTCTGCCACCTGCTCCCTGAGATATCATCTGGAAAAGCTGAAATAAATCCACTAAAAGGCCATTAAGGTGGGAGGAGGACAAGGTGGGGATGATCCTGAGGAGCAGGGCTTTTCCCCACTCCAGCCCTCGGGATTTAGAGATCTGGGGCTAAGCTGGAAGGAGTTTCAAGGCAATTTCTTTGGTCAGAGCTTCAGTCAGGAGATTTGTTATCGGGCAGTTCTGAGAAGTGCAGTGCTGTACGACAGCAGGTCTGGCTAAATCAGTACACAGAAATCCCGAGCTCTGAGGTACTTTAAGAAATGGATTGCTAATTATTTATGTTAGCATAATGTTCAGGAAAGGAACTTTCCCTTCGTTCTTTGCTTTCTTTTATACCCAAAGGAATAAGATGCTTTTATAATTTATTCCAGGCTTTGCTAGAACAAAAGTTGTCAAGTATTTCTCACAAATCCGACCTCTGTCTCTGGGAACAGGTGTCAGTCAGAGCTTGTTGATGGAGGGGGTGATGGAGAAAGCAGCATTTCACCAAGTTGCCATGAAAACGAGGAGTGCAGTGGTCCTGAGCACTACTGGGCTGGCAGGATGCATGCCCGGATCTGGCACAGCAGCATCTGAGCAAGAAAGGTTTGGTGACTGGCCGTCCTGCTCTTAAAAAAGGCAAATTACACGGAATAACTTATTTAACGAGATTTTGTTGTACTTAAACACTTGAAATGCTATCAAAGACAACTTCCTACCAAATCCCAGTGTTTCTGTTCAGCCTGCTAGCAGATCAAGCTGTTCTTTGTGAGGTTATCTCCTAAAAATCTTCTCTTTTTTGCTATTTTTTTTAACCTTTGGTAGCTGATTTCTTCTTCCGGCACTGGCTCGCCCGCCACCTCTGCTTTGTTCTCAGCTGTTCGCTTGCAGCCAGGGATGCTTCGCCAGGATTGTCAGGACATGCTTGTCAGCCTGCTCCTTTGATCTCTCTGTTTCTCTTACTTTTAATGATAATTTCCCACTTGTTCTGGCCTAACTCACAGTGGCTTCTGCGAGCTTTCAGCTGGAGTGGGGGAAAAAGTAAAACAGAAAGAAGGCACTTAGGCAAATGCCATCAAGTTAATTAAAGCTTTTTCTTCACTGGGGCCTTTTTCCATGCATGTCTGTGAATGGTTTAGGGGAATGGACTGCTGAGCAGCTGTAAATTAACTTTGGTTTTGTATGGAGAGCAGGCACCATCTCCGCCCTGGCACGGCTTCCCCCCACCGAGCCACTTTGCTGGGCTCCAGCTGCTGAGAGCTGCCGCGGGTCCTTTGTGCCACCCCATGTGCCAGGGCTCCTGGGGTAGACACTGACCCCACAGCACTTCTAAAAGCCCTGGGACCCTCTTTCCCCTGGTTCCCCTGTTCGGAGAGCCTGTCTGGGGCAGCAGAGCGATGGTTGTGAGCAAGCAGTGCAAGAAGGCTGCAACGTCCAGCCCTCCCCGCTCCAACTGGTACAGAAAACCTGTTGGATGCCCCCCTGGGTTTTCTCATCATCTGCCTCATTTACCTGCAAGGCTCAGATGTGGATTTTTAGACCTAGAGAGCTACCACCTCATGCCATTGCTTTTCTGTTTCTTACGTGAAAGGTGGCTTTGTTTAGGATGCAGCTGTATTTTTTTTTTTCCCTTTCTAGGCAAACTCTGGCCAGGGTTGTGTTGTTTTTCAGGAGCGGCTGATTCGTGGACAGATGTAGCAGTGGCAGCTCAGCTGTGCGGTTATAGATGGTTTGCATGATTCAGCTGTGATTTGATATGATCCATGGACCAGCTCTCCAGTCATGGGAGATGGTAGGCTGTAGGGTACCCCATGTAGGTTAGCTACAGTAGGTTCCCACAGTGCCAGTGATGTGGCAATTAAGGAATGATTAGGGGTTTTGACTGGGGAGGTGGAGAGGCTGGTGTTGCCATGGTTTGAGTAGGCTGGTTTTAGCATCAAGCCTATTAGGAAGACAAGACTGGAATGAAGACCTCCAGCTACTGGAACGTTTTACTGGCACCATGGGACTAATTGATGGTGTCCCCTGTTTGCTCCCATTTTGTCCATGAATTTAGAAACATCAAAGATGAATGTATCAAGCACCCCTCCTCTCAGCTTGTACTAGGAACGAGGGCTCTGCCTGATGACAGCACAAATCCATCTTAGCTCACTTGAGACTAATTGTGCCGTTAGTAGCAACATCCAAGCTGGATGTTTAAGATTATCTTTTGACTTGAAGTGCCTGTGCTATTCCCAGGCTGCAGAGGTTTATAAGTGAGCATTTAAGTTGTGAGGATGGATGGAAGGGAGGAGAGCAATGAAATAGTTGGCATGGGTGCAGAAGACTAAATTAGAAGTCTCTGCATGTGATGGTTCTTGGTTTGAATTGTCTCCTGTTGCTTATGCTCAAACAGCATTGACAGAGCTGATGTAATGTGAATTTTCTGGTTGTGAAAATGTAGGAACAGGTGTCCTATAGAATAGATACTCTGCTCCTCAGGTCCTGGCTTGCTGCTGCCTCTCTTGCCATCCAACATCTCAGCGTGGGTTTTTCCTGATCTTCAGCACCTCCTGCTGATGGAGTCTGGCCCTTTCCGCACAGCAATGCTGATCCTGCTCTTCCCTGCCCCATGCTTGGCAACAGTGCTAAGTCAGTCAGTAAGTCAAGGACAGGGTTTTCATCTGAGTGTAGCTGTGCTGTGAGTGCTCCCAACACAGTCGTGTCCTCTGCTGCTGAATTTGCCAGACATATTATGTATTATATAGGAAATCAGTGTGTCTTGTTTTAAAAAGCTTGTCTTTTTCTTGTATTTTTTTTTTATGGTAGCTGGCCATTTTGTTGAATGCTCAGCAGCCTGATACCAGGAACTGAGAAAAAGGGCACCTGGGCAGGCACAGGTAAATCGCAGGTGTACGCTGTGGGTGCTCTGCACCTCGGAGCATCTCTGTGCTCCGGCATGGGATGCTTGCTGTGTCTGGGTGCTTAATCCCCAGGGGACTGCCTGGGATTAGCAGTATCCTTCCAGCTCTGCCCATGGCCCATGGCACCTCTGGAATCCTGCTTTCCAGCCAGATTTGCAAGTCCCTCTTGCTGCTGTAGCTTTTGGGGAAGGCTTGGCAAAGTGAGTGGTTATGGTCCCCACTGGCAGCGCTTTCAGCAGTTGCAGGTAACAAAGTACTGGCAGCTTGTACATTTGGTGTGTACTGGGGTGGCTGGGGGCTTGCAGACCCCACTGGTGAACTGGTTGCTCAGCCACTTCCACCTTGGTAGAACTGCCTGGGGACAAACCTGGTAAAATCTAATGGCAATTGCTTACAATCACGTTAAATGGTGCAGTCCATGGGGAGCTGGTGAGAGGTGTTTTGCTCTGAAGTAACTGTGTGGTTGGCTTGTGTTAGGGGAGCCCGGTCTCAAATTAAGAATATTTTTGTTGAAGAATCATAGCAAGTGCTGCAGTAATTAACGAACACAGTTTTGCCATGCTCTCTGTAGGTAGCTTGCCTCACAGGGTCTTTGCTTAAGGAGTTTGCATCACTGTGACTTGTGGACACTGTGACAATATTTCTTCCTTTACTGTGCCCTAAACCAGTGAAGACATTTCATTTTTCTATGCAGAGCACTTACAATTTTAAGAATCATTCTGCTTTGGGAGCTGTATTTCTTATCAGAGTTACTGCAGTGTATCAGAAGAAATACTTGCATCCAGTTCTCTGGATATTCTCCTCAAAAAAAGATGCTCTGAACAAACCTGAATTTTGCACACGGAGTAAACTGTTTAACTAGAAAGTGCTTCAGATATTAGGAAACACCAGACATCAGTACTTGAGGGATTTCTGGATTTATCACAGGGAAAAAAAGCTCTGGCAGGTAATTTCTAGCATAACTGAGGGATTTATTTCCTTCTCACAGTCTCCTTCGGAAAAATGGCGTGTGCTTTCCTAGAGGCACAGGGTGCTGCTCTGTAACAGCCAGAGCCAGGCATGCTCGCTGTGTGTAAATGGCCTCGTAAGGAGGCTGATGTTGCAGATCTGATGTTGCAGGTTTTCTTACAGCCTGAGCAAGGCTCGGCAGCTCTGGAGGAGTGTGTGAATTGATGGTTTTCAGGGGACACAATCTGCAATGTGATTGCAGGTATAAAGTTCAGAGCAGCTTGAATATTTGCTGGTTTTAGACAACACTTCTGTACGCTTTGGAAAGAGGGATTTGCATTTAATCTCAGTTTTTCCCCCTCTCTCCCCTTTTACAATTAGGATTCTAGCAACTGCTGGGACGGACTTTGACCTGCGGACCCTGCGAGCCGTCCGAGTGTTACGACCCCTGAAGCTTGTGTCGGGAATTCCAAGTGAGTGTTGTGATAAGGTCGTCTTCATAGCCAACGGTGCTCTATAGCTTTTGGGATGTTACGTGCTTTTCTGAGCAGCATTTTCTTCGCTTGCTTCTTCATGGTCTGTGCCACCTGCCCTTGCTAGGTCCTGATTTTTCTGTCATCCCGTTTTGTGTGCAGCCAGCCGATTTCAGCGCTGCGCTCACGAATGTGCAGGTGTGCAGCAGGGACTCCTTTGCCTTTGGGCTTGAATTAATTTTCTGGGGTGTGAAGACCTGAGACTCACATTTTTGCAGCTTTCAGGCCCCCAGCCCTGAGGCTGGATCTTCTGACAGTTTTTACCAGCTGGGCATCTTGCACTAGGGATTTTACCCCTTAATAAGGGGGGGGGGGGGGGGCGGCGCGGAACAAAAGGAAAAAGCAGGTAGGACTTTGCTTTGCCTTCTCAATGGGTGACTTGATATATTTGACATGTTAACGTGAAGGGTCTGAGTGCTCTGGTGAGGAGCTGCAGCGTGCCGTGCTGATGCCCTGAAGCCATCAAAGTCCCCACACCGTTGCTCACTGCCTTTTTATTTGTCGCTGTTTACCAGCTGCTCCACCCGCTAGCGGGGGATCGCTGTCAGGAGTGTATTTTGTTTCTGATTGTGGAACAGAGAGATTTTTCCCTCCAGCAAGAGCTGGTGAAAGGGAACTGCTGCTCTGTGGGACACTCTGCTCTTCTCTGCGTTAACCCCTTGGCAGCCAGACGGCCCCCTCTCCTCTTGGGCAGCGGGCTGGGACATCAGCTCTGCCACCTCCCTGGCTGCCTCAGCACTAAAATGTTGGTGCTGCGGAAACCTGCCAGGGGTTATGCTCTGCACTAACAGCTCCAAAATTTCCTGAAACCAGCATCCTTTCATTGGCAAGGCTTGAATTTGAATTCCCCCAGGGAAGAGGTCCTTAGCTAGGCTTGGGAAAAGCATCGTTTATTAACAAGATCTCTAATAAGGAGATGCTGCTGGCGGGTTTTTCATGGACTTGTTGCCTGTGTTGTCATAGTGACAGTCTGAGGATGTCAGAGAAGTAAGGTGGCCCCTCAGGGGTGTCCCTGTTCTGGTGTGGGTGGCACGCTGCCCCCAGGAGGATGTGCTTTCCCACCCAGTGATGTGTCCTGGACCAGCACAGTATTTTCCCACAGAGCATTATTTGCTCTCTTATTTTTAGTGATGCTGTGAAAGCTGTGTGCTGAGGTTTTTTTCCTGTAGTAAATAAAATGTACAACCTTGAGGTACATTCATACACAAGCTTGGTGTATGATTTTCTTCTACTCTCTCAGTACTTTTCCCATCCAACAGATCATGCTTTTTTTTCCTGCATGCCCTGGTATTGACCTCAGTGCTGCTGTACAAGGTGGCAAGACAATGATGATCCTTCATTCTCTACATCTTAGGACAGGCCACCAAGGTGGCATTCAGCTGCTGCTTATCGCTGAAGGTTTTTTTTTGTTACATGCATCTATATGACGTTATCTGACGCCTCCATCTCTCCAGCCTCTCTTGCCTTATCGCCCCTGGTTTTAATTGAAAATGAGTTTTAGTGCCAATGGAAAAACTGTGGATGGATAGCTCTGGAGACAGGGTTTTGTTTCTCCAGAAGCAAGGTGTGATAGGCATGGCAGCATCACGGCTATTGTGTCAGGGAGGCAGAGGCAGCCCCTGTGCAGCTTGAGCCCTCCCTGGAACAGGGGGGGTGCCATGGTGCCCAGCTCTGCTGCCGCATCTGTGCTGCTGCAGGATCTGCCTTAAGGACCTGATCCAGCTCCAGGCTGTGTCTTGGAACTCCACTGGCTTCAGGAAAAGTGCTTTTTGTGTCTCTGAGGCTTAAGAGACCTTTGAATCTGTGAGCTGAAGAAAAGGGGTCAGAAAAAGATAAAGCTCCCGATTTTCTCTCTCGCATCTTGAGTGCACTATGGCTGTAGCATCTTTTTTATAGTGCCCTGGGAAAAGCAGCATTGCTTGGCATCACCAGTCCTAAACTTCCCCTTGGACAGCCCCCCTCTCCTACCTTGTGCCCACCCCCAAACCCTTGTTTTTCTTCCCACTGATTGTATGTTTTTCCTTATCCCCACAGGCTTGCAGGTTGTCCTCAAGTCCATCATGAAGGCGATGGTGCCCTTGCTTCAGATCGGGCTGCTCCTCTTCTTCGCCATCGTGATGTTTGCCATCATCGGGCTGGAGTTTTACATGGGGAAGTTTCATAAAACCTGCTTCTCTAATGAGACAGGTGAGCTCTGAGCTTTGCCCCCCTCCCAGTGTATGGTTACTGTGCTTCTGGTCCCCTGCATCTCATCGGGATGCTTTCTACCCTGCTTTTATGTTGCTTTTCCTTTTTCCTCTTCCATGTTCACTGCATTCTCTTCCTCTTTACCCACCTATTCTACAAGTTAACAGACTTTGGTGCTCATCCTACACCCGCTGGAGCATAGTCTCCTCTCTCTGTTACACCACCCCTGATGCTAGTGGGTTGCTCTCAGTCTACACAAGAGTGAGACAAAGGTGCTTAGGGCCTCCTCTCATGGGAGAAATTTTTCATGGTAGAAATACAAACCAAATTCTTGTTACAGCTTGTTGAAGGGTATGGGGTTGTGGTTTTTTATTTTTATTTGTTATTTTGAGTGATTAGCCTCTGTTTACATTTTCATTGGGTTTAGGTCTCTGAAGAGCTGCTGGATGTTGAATTTCCTTGCAAGGTTTCTGGGGCAAGTTGCATGGGTATGAGAAAACTTTGGTGTAAATAGTAAGATTGGAAAGACTGGGAGCAACCAAAAAATAAAATAAAAAAAAGGACAATAGATGGAAGGCAAGGACCCCTTTGATGGAGAAAAGATAAAAATGTCCTTCAAACAAAGAAGGGCAAGGAAAATGGGGCACTGCAGAGTGAATGATGTGTCTACCTGTGAGGAAGTGATAGACCCTAGAAGATGGAGGTGAAGAGGAGTAATGCCCAGAGACCCTCGGCTGGGACTGGCTGCCATGTCAAAGCCAGCTGCTTGTCCCTGCCTCGGAACTCACTGCAATATAAATAAATAAATAAAAGACAGAAAACCAACCAGCCAATTTTTTCCATGTGATATTTTAATATTCCTTTATAGTAGTGCTAATACGTGTTGGTTATCTGGGCTATTCACAGTTGAAAATATTGTTCCTGTCTCCAAAAGATTGCAATTTAAGGTACAAATGGCAGTCTTTAAAACACAGTCTTGTATTTTCAGTGATTATCACTAATAGGTCTTAATATTGATTTATTTATATGCATTCAAATGGTAATAAAACAACTTCCCTGCCAAATCTCTGGGCATCCTTCACAGTGCTTTCTAACAACATGGAAACAGTTTAATTTATTCAGTTTACAAAAAGCTTTTCAAAAGCAGGGTGAATTTTTTTTCTTGTTTATGTTCCTATGAAATGTTAGAAAAACAACAGGACTTGTAAAGGACAGTCAGATATTGTGACTTGTAAGCGAAGCACAATGATTCCTGGAAGAAATGAATTTTTGGACTGGATTTGTAGGAAAGGGAAATCTTTTTGTGAGGGGGATGTGTGTTCACGCCAAGCAGAACAGGTCTCAGCCCACTGCACAGCCTCTGGGGCTACTGCAGCAATTGCAGAGGAATAGTATCGCTGACAATATAGATGTGTAGGAAGCAGAAGCGTTCTCAGTGACATGGCAGGGAGAAAGCAATTACGAGCAGGTTTGCATTCCCAGGTCTGTTCAATTGCAACCAAAGTGGGTGATTTTTTTGCATCCTTTGTTTGCAGGTAGTTTGCTGAGCTCTGAGGCTCTCTCGCTGATGGGCTGACTTTAGCCAGTGGGCTAAAGAGAAGAGCAACTTCTTTCCTCCCTCCAGAAACTAGTTAACGTAAAAGGGAAAAATAAAGCCCAAAGCTGTTTGTGTTCTCTGCAGACAACTCTCTGACATCAGTGATGACTGAGAGACCTCTGTGCCAGGACAGATTTTTGTCATGTGTAATGTCGTGTGTAAGTGACTCTTGCTTGCTGGGTGGCTTCCAGCTAGGAATTGGGCGTGCAGCCGAAAAACTGGTGTGTGTGTTGCATATCTCTGCATCGCAGCACCTGGCACCTCGGTGGGAGGGCGCGGCGTGGCCCGACCCACCTCCCCCTGAATCCGCTTGCCGGGTGGTGTGGGAAGGCGCCTGCGTTTACAGGCACTGGCCCCTGTTTTTCCCAAGGGTAGCAAGCTGGTTGTCGGATGAATTATGGGGATCGATTCCACCTGCTCAGCGGGAAATGGCACGATGGTGTTTCTGGAAAGGCAGGGAGCGGTGAGGTTTCCTGGCGCTGTGGTCCCTTGTGAGTGGAGCAGCAGAGCATCCTGCAAAGCCATCAGCTGAGCCTTTTAAAACCTAAGTGCTCATCAGCTACAAAGAGGTACATTAACAAGCCCAGACCTGATACCATGGGCTCCAAAGGCTGGCTTGAGTGTGGAAATGTGAGCCTCATTAAAGAGATGCCTCTGTCAGAGGGTAGCAAATTGGAGAAGGAGGACTTGCTCATGCTTGTTTCTGTTCCAAATCCCCAAAGTGAGCAAACTGGGATTTTTCCTGGAATCAGGAGCCACGTGAGAGGTACCAGCTGCTACTTCAGCACATCATGAGGGGAACCGAGTGCAGATGTCAACAGCAAATGTTGCTATAACCCTGCTAATCCAGTAGCCCTGGGTAGGTTATTAATAAACCGCAACGAAGAGAGAGGCTGGGGACCGAAATATGGCAGAAGAGTTATTCAAGGCATTTGCTACTCAGCCTGACAGGCTGTTGTGAGCTAGTGGAGATATTTCTCTAATGAAAAATGGGTAAAAATTAATACTAGCCCATGTTCCAGTGGATGTCCACCTTGTTTTCCTCTCCCTGCATCCTCCATGCTGTACTATTCTGCCGGCACAGCATTGTTTTTAAGTAGCCACCCTGCAGTTGAGCCAGCCCCAGTGCCTTGAATGTGCTTCAGGAGAGGAGAGCAACACGCTTTTCTTTGAGAGTCCCCTTTTCTCTGTCTTCTCCAGCCTGGGCAGTAGGGACCAGTTCTGTTCTTTTTTTAAAAAAAGGTAAAAAATAAAACAAAACCCACCCCAACACTTCATGGTAGATATGCAGTGCATTTTCAGAGCATTACCTGGCAACAAAAGGCCAGAGATAAAACTGGAATCTCTTTTAAGGCATGCTCACAAATGGTCTGCGAGAGCCAGATTTGGTATTTTCTTTTTGCAGGCTTGTCTCACTAAGCCCCTGTGAAAGCCTGTGGTGACCCATATGGGAGCTGGAGAGAGATGCCCTGCATTAAGGTGTTGAGTCAACAGGAAAAAGCGTCACACACACACACATAAATATATATATCTCCTGGAGCCACAGTGACAATCTTGTTTTCCTCCTGCAGGCTTTGCTCTATGGAATGATTATTCCTAATTATTGCTAGTGCTGATCTTGTTTTCCCCCTGGTGAACTTGATTTTGTGCAGTTTGCTGCTCCATTACCATAACGTGTCACTTTAAAAACCCTTTAATATTTCCCGAATTGCATCTCTGTGTAAATAGCAATATTACTTAGTATATTTATTTACTTTGAAACCCCAGCACTTTAGTTTTCCAAACTGCTCTCTGTTGGTGCTTGCAATGTCTCTGGAGGGCTGCAAGGCTTCAGACTTCACACCTGACCCTCGAAGATGCTGGCCATCCTCCTGGCCATCCCTTGTGGTCCTTAACTAGGACAGATTCATTCTCCTTTGCCTTCTCTGGGTTTGAAATGAAACTCAGCAGAGAAACTTCATCCCTGCTGCAGACAAGGTGACAGTTGAATGCTTTCCCTGCCATGTGTACCTATGGTCCGCAGCATTGCCCTTTTGGGCAGAAATATGAAGCTTACGGAGGGGCTGGAGCTCTTAGTCCCCCTCGCAGGCTGCTGTGGTGGTACTGCCTTGTGATGAAGCCAGGGACTCGCATGCAGCTGTGGTCTAACATCTGTATCTGGACAATTTTGGGGCTATCCACAAAGAGCTCTCGCTTAAGCCACTGGTGCAGCACCTGCCCTTTTGCTTTGATGTTGTAGTGCCACTATTTAGCACTTGGCTATGCTGTATGAGGGTGAGTTGTTGGCTCACGGTGTTTGAAGTATGCACCATTGTCAGATCCTTGCTTTTACTGCACTGGTTTTTTTGGTAGCCTTTCATATATATGACATGGCTGAACACTGAGCCAAACTATAAATCATGGGCACTCCAGGGATGTCTCTGCTCCACCCTGCCACTAAAACATCTCTTATAACATAGCAGTAGATAAATGATTGCATAGGTGTAATGTCTTTTACATGCCCATAGTGGCACAAGGAAGCCTGAAATGTAAATTACATTGATGTGGTGGTGCAAGGAGGATGCAGCAGCACCTGCTGCTTGAGCAGCTTTGGTCGGTAACTCTTCTCACTGCTGTTCTTCTCTGCAGGTGATGAGGTGGGAGATTTTCCTTGCGGAGAGGAGCCTCCTGCCAGGCAGTGTGAGAGTGGGACCACCTGCAGGGAGTACTGGCAAGGGCCCAACTATGGCATCACCAACTTTGACAATATCCTCTTTGCTGTGCTCACCGTCTTCCAGTGCATCACCATGGAGGGATGGACAGACATCCTCTACAATGTGAGTCACTGATGGGGCTGTAGCACTCCTGGGGTGCTGTTATGCATTGTGTTATTTCAGAAACGGTTTTTCTGGGGGAAAAAAAAAAAAAAATCAGTTTGTGCATTTTCCCCGTATTGATTATCACCTCATCCTGCTTTTAGGAGGATAGTTCCTGTTTTCCTGAGGGTTTTCCTGTGGGTTCTGTAAGAGCTTTTGAACCACTGTTGTGGCCTGTGGTGGTTTGAGGCTGCAGACTTGCTTACCTGCAACGTAATGTTTTGTGTCAGTGTGGTGTTAGCATGTGTAAGAATTGGTGTGTTGCTCCAAGATGCTGGTGTTTTCTGCTGCAGCATGGGGGGGTGATTAGGACCATGTTCTCACTCATGATGTCCCATAGAAAATCAGTTACTAAATTGCACAATATAGGGTGGCAAAACCAGTGACTCATTAATATTTTGTACTTAGGGGCTCTCTTGACTGGATCTAGCCTTTGTGGTCAAACTTGTAATCTGCACCAATGAACAGCACCAACTGGATGTTAGCATCGAGATCCAGTACTAGTTTTGGCAACTCTGATACAATTTTACAAAGCCCTACCAGCCACTTCTGCACCTGACATGACTTTTGGCTGTAGAGAAGACACATCAGGCTGAATTTTCTTGCTAGGGTCTTCACTGGCTGTGACTTCTGCCAGCCTGGACCATGTCACAGCCACTCAAGGTCAAAACCTCTTGGTCAGTTTTACTATTTCCAGTTTTACAAAGAGTAGGGCAACCTCACCCAAGTAGTAACAACTGAATGACTCTTCTGTCTTTCAGGCAGTGTAATGCTCTTGTTTGTCTCTGAAATATCTACCCACCCTTTTGAGGTGTTCAGTCTTGAGAGGCAAGCACCTCACCCTGGCTAACAGGCTGGGAATAGAGCCTGTCGGCTGGTTTCCAGCATCTGTGTCATATTTCCTTGCAAAGTGTGATGGCTGCTCTTTGGGAGCTGTAAGGGACCTGTGTGTCTGTTGCAGACACGTTCTCCCCAGCTCTGTGACTTACTTAGGTCTTCACGTTTCTGCAGTGGGTGTAAAGTTCTGTGGTTGGGGTCTGGAGGATAGTCTAGCTGTTTTGTACTCCCATTTTCAATGGTGGTAGAGGACTTCAACAAGTACAGGGACAGGAAGGAGGGAGCAAGTGGTGATGATTAACAATGTATGGCTATGTTGGCTGCTTCTTTCTGGTGACTGTAGAAGGAAGGACAATCTGGCAGCCGTGCACAGGTGATCTGAATTACCCCATGCTGTCCTAGCCAGAAGTGCCAAAGTGGAAAAATAACTAAGGTAGGCATTAATAATGCCTCCGGACCATTTCACTGGCTGGTAGGATTACAAAGTGTTCAGTCTACTTCATTATAGACTCTAGACCCATGCTGGGCTCTTTCGCAGACCTTCCCGTGAGGGTTTCTGTAGCAACAGGAAAGTATTATTAATATCAACGACAGTAAATTGCACGGTACAATTCTGCTGTGTTTGTAGCCGATATATCTGATTTATTACCTTCTGCATTCATTGTTTCATTCCTCTGTTTTTTTTTCCCCCGGTCTCTACCCACTTAGAGCAATCTCTAGAAGGGCCCATTTCCCCACTAGCATGCCCTCCCCTCTCCCTGAAACTTTATCACGCAACCAGTTTTGCCCATTCTCATTCAGCAATCCTGCTCCTTCCTTCTAGTGCCAACTGTTGTAAGAAAAGCCCATTAGCATCCTGGCTGGAATCGATTAATCAATACGTGGTGTATTAGATCATCTTCTCCCAAACTGCCTTTTGTACCACATGCAAAAACCAGAGCTTACTATTGGGGTATTGATTTTGGGGGTTGTTTTGAAAATTATAGTATCATTCTAGATACCCATTAATCTAATTGGAAACAGATGCCTGGATGAGACACAGTTGATTTGTTGTTATAATGTCAAGCCTTGACTGAGACCCCAGCTTAGGTTTTAATGCTTGGTGGGTTCATGTCTCTGACAGATCCGAGGGTCTCTGGATGGTCCCCTTGTTGGGTGGAGGGTGAACAGTGTGTGTCATGCTACAGGACCACTTGGCAGATGATGCTCATGTAACTAGTGCCAGCAGCGATCTCTGCCCCTCTTCCCTTGGCCCTGCCCTGCACGCTCTGTCACCCCCTCCCTGTGCTGCTCTGCTTGCTGAAGAGCTGGCTGTGCTTTTGCAAGTTAGTAGCTGAGAAAAGATGTGGGTGGAGAAGATCCACTCTGTGCAGCCCTTTACTTTTTCACAGCTTCAGTCATCTGCTGTTTTCTGGCCACTTGGCTTTCATCTTGGTTTCTTCTGTGCCTATTCTTAAGTTCATCAAGTTTAAAAATGGAACAAAAGCCCAAACGAGGTTGCAGCAATGACTGAAACCCCAGCATGATGGGTGTTTGTGGATGCAGTTGTCAGACTGTGCAGAGGTACCAGCAATGCAATCAGACTGTCCATCCAACACCAGTCAGTTCAGCAACTGTACATTAATGCTGCCTGAGTCAGCTGGATCCCTACTGGGTTGATATGGAAGGAAGCTGGGAGATGTTGCCTCTTGCATCCAGAACTTGAGCAGTGGGATAAACGAACATGTGTCAGGGCCCTTTACCTTGGTTTGTGGAGCACAAGAAGTAAACCAGCATATTTTATTTAGGCTCAGACAGCAGTGAACATCAGAGGTTACTACTTGTTCAGGGAGCTTTGATTCACCATTTGGGTTCTCCACTGCTGAGGAGAATGTTTTTGGCCAGGAAAACTTTGCAGTGGTGGAGCTAGTTCCCCTGCCAGCCTCAGCCTCTGGAGTCCTCAAGGAAAGCAGCGTTCCCCTGGGTGCAGGATACTCATCAGAGCTGAGCTGTGAACCTACTTTCAATGTTTTGCTTAATTAAGATTTGCAAAAGGCTGTGGACCACAAGAGGCAGTCTATGTAAACTGTGATCGTGCATTAGTAAGAAAATGCTTTCTGATGCTTTTTCTCCCCCTAACTAGAAAGTGGGAAGGTTGCTGCTCCTGAGGCTCAGCAGAGCGCTTCCTTCTCCCCTCCCTTTGTGTGCCCACTGCCACACGGTGGTTTGGTTGGGGTGGGTTTGTTGCTTTGCTTGTGCAAACCCTCTCCCTTCCTGCTGCTAAAGCAGACAGAGCCCCACATGGGTCTGTCCTTAGGGCTGAAATCCCCTTGATGCCAGGCAGTCTAGGACCCAGACCCATTACGGGGAAGCTGAGGTTATGACTGCTTCCTTAATGGGCCATTCATTTCCTTCTGCAAAACTGTGATTGATTGATTGTCCTGCATCAATAGGGCTTTGTTATTGCTCCTGTTTTCCTGCTACTACATTTGTGGTGGGATATTTGGAAGAGTTAGGGTTTTTTTAGTTGGCAGCGGTGGGGGCTGTGTGTGTGTGTCAGTTTCAGGGTGACTGGGGGGCATTAGGAGCATGGCTGGCAGGTGGAGGGAGGTGATCTCCCACTCTGCTCTGCCCTGGTGAGGCCACATCTGGACTGTTGTGTCCAGTTCAAGAGAGACAGGGAGGGTCCAGCAAAGGCTACAAGGATGATGAGCATCTCCCTTAGGGGGAAAGGCTGAGAGCACTGCGCCTGCTTAGCCCAGAGAAGAGAAGGCTGAGGAGGGGGGATCTTATCAATGCACACAAATATCTCAAGGGCGAGTGTCAGCAGGACAGGGCCAGGCTCTTTGCAGCCGTGCCCAGTGACAGGACAAGGGGCAACGGGCACAAACTGAAGTGCAAGAAGTTCCAACTGACTGTGAGGAAACACCTCTTTACTGTGAGGGTGACGGAGCACTGGTGCAGGCTGTCCAGAGAGGCTGTGGAGTCTCTTCTGGAGACATTCAAACCCCACCTGGATGTGACTGTGCAACCTGCTGGAGGAGAGCCTGCTTCAGCAGGGGGTTGGACTGGGTGGTCTCCAGAGGTCCCTTCCAACCTCGACCATTCTGTGATTCTGTGAGATGTGCTTTACCAGTTCAGCATTATTTTCACCAAGGGAGAGAGTTTGCTTTGTCCTGAAAGTAGCTTTGAGACTAAAAATTTGGGCTGTGGTGGCATCAGGCAAGCTGAAGAGTTTTGTGTAAAGTGGTCTTCAGGAAAGGGGGAGCTTGGGCTTGAGTTTGATGGTTTGGCTCAGGTCTTTCCAAAGTGAGAGGTTTGTTGTGAAGGTTTATTCAGTCAGTTCCGAGGGACTTTGTTTGTGGTCCAGGTGCAGCCTTCCTACAGACTTGGAGAGAAATAGCACCAAAGACTTGGCTTTGCAGTAAGTAATCTACCTTGCAAATATTCGTGCCTTCTGTGACAAATTATTTAGGAGGGCAGGGAGAATGCAAGTCCACAGATCTCAGCCCAGTATTTCCTTGCTGATCCACTGTTTATACTCAGTTTCATTTTAATTAGAGCAAATCATAGAATCTTTTGGGTTGGAAATGTTCTTTAAGATCATTGAGTCCAACCATTAACCTAGCACTGCCATGCTGGTGAAAGCTTTCTAGCAAGACTTTATCTGGAAGGTGATTTATGCTTGAAGCAAAAAACCTGAATCATCAGCTGGTGAAATGCTTTAAGAATAAGCCGGGGGAAGCTCCTTCCTGAATCACAATAGCATCAGAGCAATTGCTCCAAACAAGCACTTCTGTGAGCTGCAGATCTGTCAGCTGTGGTCTGTTTCTACTCAAAAAGGTCCAAGGAGCAACAGGTGATTTGGGAAAGTTGCTGTGTCCTGAGTACAGGGAAGAACCTTTTCTCCAGCAAATGGAGTGCACTTAACCTTCTGCTAATTCAAGGCTCCAGTGTGATCTCGGTATGCATTAAAATAGAGTAAGGAACTGTTTTCCTCATCAGTGTAGGAGGACTCAGTGTCACAGTCCAGTGTTGTGAACAGTTTTTCAATCTAGTCCAGTTCAGATAGATCAGAGGTCCCTGAAGTTTGGGCAGAGCATCTTCTGGACCATGAAATCAGGGAAAAACCTACCTAGAGCACAGCTCACTGTGGGCAGCGATGCTGCTCAAGTACAACCTGCCCTAGAGTAGCAAACCTGTCTCTTTGCAGCTGGGATGAGTTTGGTCCCAGGCTCATGCACCCAGAGGAGTCATGCCTCTCAGCAATGTGGACCAGCCCCTGCACCGGGCTGGTGCAACCATTCTGCATCCTGGTTTGGTGGTGCTGACACAAGCTCTGCTCTGGGCACTGTTGCTCAGGGTGGGCGCTTTCTGCAGTCAGTAGTGTTCGCATGGAGCATCACACTGGGGTTGGGGGTGATGTGAGACCCCAGGGGTTGCTGCATCCTCTTTGCTTGTGCTTAAGCTGTTACTGAGGTAAGTGGTAACTGGTGATCAGATAATCCCTTGGGGCCATTATATAAATTTATTCATTAGTTCCCTTCAAGCATTTTAATATGTTAAGTATTACCTTGTTGCACTTGTTATCATGCTTTAAGCATAGTCATCTGACAACTACCAGTGGCTGCTGGAGCTTAAGGATGTTAGCATTGCTGAGGGAGAATGTTTCCAGTGATGGCCTCCAAGTTCTTGGCAAACCAAGGTGCAGAATCTGGGTAAAGAAAACTGAGTCTGAGTACTGGGGACAAGGCAGAGGTGGGAGGAAATGGGACAAATGCCAAGGTGGGAGGAAATATGGCAGATGCTCAGCAAGAGAAACTGTGGTGCCCTGGGATCCGAGTCCTTCTGAGTTCTGGTCTTCCTCCTGATCTAGTAAACAATGATGTGTAGAGCATCTTGTTTCCATGCTTAGTGTGGGAACATTGGTGGATTCACCTATTGCATATTGCTGATATAGGCTATTTGGAGGTGTGAAACTTTTTGAAGAGACAGTGGAATAACTTCTGGTTTGCTCTTCTATAGCAGCAATGCTCAGTTTTTCCCATGCCTTGCATAACCTTATTACTCACTGTAAAACACAATCCTGATTGCCATGGGAAGCTCCCCTTGTTTTGCAAAGTGAGAAAAGCCTGAAAAGTCTTGTTGCCCGCCCATGAATTCCCCAATTAAAACAATTATTTTACTATGCCAAGTAGAAGCATTCATTACAAAGCCTGTAACCAGAGAAGCAGCACGCTGGTAGCCTTCCATGAGATATCTAGGGTAGACCTAGCACCGTAGCTGCAGTTAGCTTGGAGCTCAATGTTTTCCGTTGTACACAGAGTGAATTGGGAGGGTTTTTGAGCTCCTCGCTGCAGTCCTTGCACAGCCAGCACTGTTTGAGCTAGCTGGTCTATACCCCTCCATGAAGTGTAGTCATGCCTCTGCAGTGGAGGTGCATGATGAGCTTCCAAGGAGCTGAGGAGTGTGGTTTGTGGTCCCCATTCTACAGAAAATCATGGGTCAAAGCTGATTCACCTGAATTTGGCAGGAGTCTTGATGTTGACTTTCAAGGAGCTGGGTTTTCACCTTTTATCTTTTCTCTACAGGAGTTCAAAGCTACATGGTGGAATTTGCTTTGCAAAATAGGGACTCCTTGCAGAAAAGGAGAAATGTCAAAGTGTACACTCACTCTCTTTTGATCTTAATGGCAAGAGATTTTCATGTTTCTTCTATTTTCTACCGACAAATATTAGTGTCCAGTGGGTATTTCAAGACTGTGGACTGGGCCTAACCTAATATGCTTGCAAGTAGGAACAAACAGTTCAAATAAAATGTAAGTCTACCTTAAATTGGATCCCAAATAGAACTCTACCCTCACTGAATTTAGAATAAGTTATGATTCACTTGGTATTTTTCATTCCCCTTTGTGTCCTTGAACTTCTTGATTCTTATAAATACATAGAAATGGAAGATTGGTATATAATTGATGTTCCATTTCCAGCCCAACCCAGAGATGGTTTTGTTGGTAGGATGGTGGATGTGTTGGGGCTTGTAGGAGCAGAAAAGAGTCAGTCTGATCCAGTTTTTTGGAGAGCTCACATGTGCCTTTCTGGGGGCATTTATCTATGAAGATTGAACTATTGACACTCTGTTCATCAGTCACAATTATGAGTTGAAGAATCCAAGGTGATGCCCTCATGGTTTGCTGCCTGCTTGTGAGATACCTCTTGGGCTCAGGCCCCCCCCATACACTTTCAAGCACCTGGTTAACGCTTGAAGGTGACTTAAGTGGATTTTTGAGGCTCCTTTGCTCATGATTGTGGTTTCCTGTGGGGTTATGCGCTTGGCTTTCCTCATGTGTGACTGTCACACCTGCTTTGGGAGAGCAGCAAATGCAATAGCAAAGCCTGTGGGACTCCGTGAAGGTGGCTTTGAAATTGCACTTGTCTCCGAACACACCTAATACGCTGTTGTCTTCTGTCTCTTGTAAGTTATCTGAAGCCAGTCCAGTAAAGCACAAATCCATAATTGCTAGATACTGAGATGGATGAGAATAAATGAAGTTTTGTTTATGGTAATATTTGTGTGTCTTGGTGCTGGCAGCCTGCGGTGTTAGTGGCTGAGGGGTTTTATGACAAGTTCAGTCTCCTGTGATCACTCTTTGTTTGTGTGTGTGTATCTGCTCTCCTTGTCCTGAATTAACATACTTATGAACAAAACTGTTTAGACAGCAGAAGCGTAAGCAGACAGGAAAAGGGGGAAACAACCTGGTGGAAGTGATTTCCTTACATTATGTTCACAGGAAGAATAAGCCCAAGGAAAGGTTTGGTTTGGCCACTGGGAAGCACACAGTGCATTTCTGATACAGTTTTTCTTTTACACTGCATTTTCTGTTGTGTCCAAGGGCAAGCTTTGCTCCAGTTGAATGTGGGGTGTCAGTGGGATGCCAGGACCCGGGGCTGGAAGAGAGCAGTACCAGCAAAACAGACCAGGGGACTGATGCCATGCTTGGCATTGACAGCTGTACAAGGGCAGCATGGAAACAAGGGCGCTCTGCTTTCACTTAGGCTTTCTGATATTGTGTCTCATGAGCTGAAACGCTCTCTGGGAACACAGCATGCGGCCAGGGCCTCAAGATTTGTCTGTGTCTTCAAAAAAGTGGGCATAGGCCTACTGAAGATCTAATAATTCAGCACACTGAGGGAAGTGAGGAGCAAAGGGATGAAAAAAATTAACGATGATAAAGCAAGCAATGTGTAGAGGTGTGTGAAGAAATGTGCCTCCACAGTCTGTGCATAGCAAAAAGCCTGTTCTGATTTCTCAGCTTTTTAGAGCATCTCAGATGCAAGAGCAGACAGCATCTGCCTAACAGCTAGGTTACACATACAGTGTAAAACTTCCCATAGCCCTGTCTTGGGGAAAGATTAACCTTGGGACCTGATGTTCGTCAGTGCTGAACTTTTCCTGTCACTGTGCGTTTGCTGTAGGAAATGCACTGAGTGCCAGGGGAGATGCCTGGGACCAGGCACTGCGTTACAGAGCCAGCAGTGCATGTGTGACATGCTGGTGTTGTGCACTCGTGATGGAGATGGGAGCTGAGCTCCTGTGCTGTGCTAAGGTGCTGCATGGATGTAACTGTGTTCTCTTTCTCCCTGTGGTTTCATAAAGAAGAGAAAATCCCTTAATGTTGTTAGTGTTAAATGGCATTCACTATTGAGTTAGCATGACTTTAATTTGCTAATAAGAATCAGCCATCTTGTACGTGCACACAAAGGGGATAGTTAATTCCCAGTCTCTCGCTGCTGCTGTGGGGCTGATGTTGATTTGTGTTTCAGTATCACCAATCAATTACAGGAAAGCTGGGCAGCACTGGCAGGATTAGGAGCAGGCAGCCAAGAGCCTGGCAGTAGCTGTGAGTGCAGGATTGGTGCGATAGTGAATGGCTGGGGGAGAAGGGAAGACTGTGGATTGGTGTAGAACCAGTACTGGAAGTGTGCAGAAGGCAGGGACTGACTTAGGGATGACCAAACCCTTGCAAGGAAAGCACAGAACAGATCAGCCAAACTATTAACTTGAGCACAAAACTACATTGGAAGTTCTGGCTGGAGCTTTGCCATGTGTGAAACCCACCCCAACAGAGAGCCTGCATGTTGCCTGTGTCCCATTTATACCTCTTCTGAGGTCTTGAATGGGTTGATGTGTAGACCTTCTTCCAGATGGTTTTAGAGGTGTGGATTTCACCCATGTTTCCTGCTGAATTTAAAGCTGCTCCATCCCATTATGTTGTTACACCATGTGTATTGCTTGGGTGGCACGGAGGTTTATTATTATGTAGAAAAATTAGTCTTTTAGGTCAGAGTTCATTTAGATTATCATTATCACTTGTATGTGACAGTCATTTAGTTCCCAGCATCTTTCCCAAGTTTCAGAAATTCTTGTATGAACAGATCACCCACTACCTGTGCCCTGCTGCCAGGCAGAAACCTAATGACACAAAAATAACCAAACTTCTCTGTGACTGGAGCTCCGTGCCAAAACTGTCCTGAGCATCTTGCTCTTGAGCAGAAGATGGACTGGATTTTTCATCTCCCATTTCCCCAGAGAGAAGCCTCACATCAGGCTTCAGAGTTACATATTTGCTACTAATGAGACTTTATCGTGTATATATATAAATATAGCAGTATAATGAATTGGTGTGTTCATCAACAGACTTGTAGTTCAGCCTGAAAAATCCCTTGAAGCAGCAGAAGTCCCCCCGACTAGCTGAACTACTCTGTTGGTGCCTGTGAGAGAAAAGCACATGGTAAATAGAGGAATCTGTACAACTGATAAGTCCTGTGTGGAATGATGAGCTGTTAGTACAACGATCTTATACCAGTCTTAACTCTGCCCTGGCTGATATCCATTTGTTCATGCTTTCCTCCTGGATTTTGGAGGGCCATAGCACCTGTCTGCCAAAGGGCTGAACTCCCAGATCTGTTAGGGGTGTTACTGCATAGCGGACTTTAAATACTTCCTCACCTGGAAGGTTTTGCAGAAATCCAAAGATATTGTAACAGAAAATGCAAAGCATGTCTAAGGCTAAAACGTCTCTGAAGTGTTTAGATGCCAAGGTGGGTGCAATGCACGTCCCTGTCTGTGCCTGGATGTCCATCCGTCTGGAAACACAGACTAGCTGACCCTGTGCCCCTGTGGACGTTCTTTCTAAGGCTAAAAGGATTGGGACATTTCAGCCCTGAATCAGCAAATTGCTCTGCTCAGAAAAGCACTTGAGCAAACGTGTAAAGCTGAGCAAGAGCTTAAGTGCCTCACTGAATCTTCTGCATTTTATTTAATGTTTCAGTGAAGGTATGTTCAAAATGATTGTGGGGTGCCTACCGCCAGGTTTAATAAGGAGACATTCTGAGGTATACAGCAAGAGAGTGACATATATCATACAAACTTAAAGAGCCCCTTCAACAGAGCAATTGCTCTCTGGAAAAAAAAAAAAAAGAAAATCTCCCCAAACAACAACTTAATCATCAGTGCTTGCCAAGAAGTGAAAACTCCAGCTGAAGAAATTCACTTGCAGCTTGACAACATTATAGCATCAAGGGTACAAGCATCTCTCTTACATGCCCAACAATTGCTTTCCTACGCAGGATGAAAAAGGCAGCTGCATGCTTTCAGTAGTATGCCAGTCTGCTTACGCCATGATTACTGCATCTGTGGCTGGAGTGGAAGAGAAGAACAGAATGCTTCTAAGAAAACCAAAAGTGAACACTTTGTTTGCTCCTATAGTTCCTACAAGAACCCAAAATACCTGTGTCTAGGCTCTCTGATAGAAGAGGCTGGCTGTGCGTGGGCTCTGGGAGAGTCGTTCTTTAATCTCCAGGCCACATGCCCTGGGGTTTGGGAGAGGGAGCAAAGGCAGGCTGCTCTAACGGGCACAACGCTGGGGTGTTGCTGTGGCCTTGTGTCTGGGTGACCTGGTGGTGGGACAAGCGGGATGCTCAGGGTGTGGGTGCAAGGCAGCTCAGGTGGTGCTGGGCTTAGGGACCGCTGCAGATGGGTCCTACCAGGGCTGTTTTCTGTGTTGTGTCAGCAGCAGAGAAGACGGGGAACAGTCTGCTAGGTTACAGGTCACCTACGGTCACTCTGTTGGCATTACGCCATGGGGGTGCTACAACAAGGTGTGAGCTGAAGTTGCTCTTTGGCAGAAGATGCCATCGTTCTCTCTGCCTGGCCTTCAAGGTCAGCACTGGTGACGTTCAAGCTTCCGTCCTTCTTTTTATAGAATGATAGAATAGTTTGGGTTGGAAGGGACCTTTAAAGGCTCCTGCAGTGAGCAGGGACATCTTCAACTAGATCACTTTGCTCAGAGCCCTGTCCAACCTGACCCCGAACTTTCCCAGGGATGGGGCATCTACCACCTCTCTGGGCAACCTGTTATTTTGCCTCCAACAGACAAAATTCCCAGCACTATAGAGACTTTCAAACAGGTGATTTTTAATCCAGATTTGGTTTTCCATCAACATTTTATTATTTTTTTTCTTGTGTTTTTTGGTGCCGAAATCCAGCAAATGCTCCGCAAATTCCTTGTAGGAGGAAAATTGCCCAGTAACTGTGGAAAGCGGGGTAACTGTTCGTGAAATGAGAAACTCTAAATCAAAGTCACCTTGCCTAAGTGTCCAGACAGGCAAGTCATGTACAAGTTGAGAGAGTTCATCCACATGTGTTTGTAGCCATGTCAGAGCTCAAGGCACAGCCCAAGCAGCTGGAGAACTCTGCACTGGCCACTCTGGTCACATATTGAAGCATTTGATGTTGTTTTAATAATAGTTAAGTCACCTGCTCATCAATGCAACAAAAAAAGCTGGGTGTATCTGCTTATTCTAGGGTTAGCTGGTTTGTTAGCTTGGTCTGTGGCAAAGCCTTTTGTTGTTCGGCAGCATCATTCCCTGCAAAGGCTCTTGGAACACAGAGAAGAGCAGCTCTGGGCTAGACTCATAAATTTCTGCAGACTTAATGAATTGGCACTATAGTAAATATTTTAACACTTAAAATTGGAATTTCACAGACAGTCTTCATTCAGATTTGGAACAGTCTGGCAAGGCTTGTGGTTATAAATTTTTTTTCCTCTCTAGCAGACAGTCCTTATCTCTTTAAAACATCTTCATAAAATGTCGCGAAACATCTTTAGATGGAGCTGAGAGGATCATGACCAACTGTGTTTTGCTTTGTTTTGTCTGAAACAGGAAAATGGTAGGGATAAAATAGCTTTGGCCCCCTGTCCTGAGCAGGAGGGTTTGCATTGACCAAGGACTGTTGGACTTGGGGGTTTTGCCATGCTCTGAAGTTTGTGTGACTGAGCCCTCGGCTCCGGCTAGTTCTGTGGGCTGTAGACGTATCTCCAAGGTTATTTTCTGCTTGTAATTAGCTAGAAGAGAAGCTGTACCGCTGGAGATAGTGTCATTAGAGGACAAAATGAGAAGCTGGCCTAACCTAAATAGATCGATACTCTGCTCAATCCCAATCCTCTGCTGAAGAATGCATGCATGTAATAGCCTATTGTTACAATTTTATACAATGGAGTCAAGACTTTCATTAATTTAAACAGTTTTCTGCTATTGAAAATTTCTTGGGAAGCTTTTACCGGCAATGTTTAGAGGGGAAATCAGAAAGAATCTAGATCTGCATTGAACATGATGAGGAAGCCTGTGCATTATTCTTAGGACTGTTGTTAATGATAGTGATTTTGGGCATTGACCCACAGTTTCCTACATTCAAAGTCAGAGAATGATCGAGGATTGGATTGTTTCAGTGTTCTGGGAATCGGTCCATGTGACTGGCCCTGTCTTGCTGACTTAGGGGCTGCAGCCCACAGGAGCTGCTGAGTGGGAGGAAAAGTTTATTCTGCATCTACTCGCTAGACCAACAAAACCTGTGTATTGCTCTGAATGTATCCTTATCTAAATATCACACGTATCCATGAGCAACCAAACTGAACAGAGCTCTAAATACACGTGCCTGTGTGCATACATAAGTATTTGTATTTCTCCCTCCTTATGACTTTAGGAGTGCATTTCGGGACAGCTTTGGCTTTTCAGTGGAAGATGGCAGATATCTGAAGCCTTGTTGGTTGGCTTTGCAGTATAAGAAAAAAACATCAAGAGAGCACTGAATTTATTATAAGTGTATCTTGACTTACACATGAGTCTTCTCAAGCAATGAATGACAAGCACAGCACTCCGGCTTTCCGAGAATTTCAAACTTAAAAGCAGTGCCTGTTTCTCAAGGGGTGATCTTTCCTCAAACTCTGCACGACCCAACCCCAACAGCCTCTGTGCTAACCTTGTGTGGGGACCTGGCAGTGCTCCCTCCCCTGTCTCAGCAAAACAGAACTTGGTTGCGTGCTCAGAGAAAAGGCACTTGAGGATAACGGTGAGGCATCTGCAGTGCTGGTTTGAATTGTAGAGTCTCCTGGAGTTTTGCTGGATGAATTGGCTGCCCCCTTAGCATCTCGGTTTGAGTCACATTTAGGTGAAACTATTTGAATTACTCGGTCTTACTAGCTATTTGGCTTTTAGATTTATGATGAATATTGAATACAGGTAAGGAAGGTTTGTTCTTTGTTCTTTGTTAGACATCGCTTCTGAGGGTGTTGAGGTAAATGGGTCTGGCTTGGTGCAGATGCTGGGTGACCTGTGGGCTGAGTACTGTGGCCATTAGCAAGGCAGTGCCTTGGTCTGCTGTTAAAGACTACTAGCCAGACAAAAGGGTTTGGGGTTGCAGGTAGCCCATGAGATGCATTTGGGTGCTTCTGGTTACAGCTTTGGTCTTTCTGGGCTCTGTTCATCATTGTGCCATTAACTTTGCTGTGTGGCCTTGCAGAAGGAGCTCATATTTGAAAAATGCATGTTCCAGACAGCTTCAGGGCCGTAACTTCCCAGGGTTCACAGGGTTGCTGGGGTGATGCTTTCTCCCGAGTACCTCCACCACAGGTCTGACCTTGCTTATTGTGAACATGCATTACCTGTTTCCAATAGGAATTGCCCATGCCAAGTTTACATTCATAATTAAAGTCCAGAGCTTTTTAAAAATAAAAGGGAGGAGAGATTACAAAAAAAAAAAAAAGTATTAAAAAGAATAGGTAAAGTCCCTTGGCCAGTAGTTTTTGACAGTGAAAGAGCTTTCACAGTGCCAGGCAGGCAGGTAGGTATGCTCATGAATAAAGCAGCTGAGTGAGTCCACACTAGCTGGGGAAAGAATGAATTTTTTATCAAGAAATCTTGTTAGCTTATTTACGTATTGATTTATTGGTGCCATAAGCCTTTGGATCAAGGCATAAACCATCAGTGGTTTTGCCTTTTCAGTTCCCCCCACTCTGTAAGGCTGGAGAAGGGGAGAAACAAAGGGAGGCATTTGCTTCTGTTTAAACTTGGCCGAATTAACGTTATTATTGCATGCAACAACTACAGTTAAAACATGTTCATACAAGGCTAGCAGTATTGTAGCTAAGTGGAAAATGCTGCCAGCTTGTAGGATGTTAGGAGCAGTGTTTAAGACTGACTCCAACTTTCCCTGCAGCTTGCTGGGCTGAGGCAATTCACTCCCTCTTCATGCAGGGGCACCTGCCCTGAACTCACTGATCCCAGATGGAGGGATGCTCAAGGCAGGGATTTGAAACCCAATCCAACCCCGTTTTGCTGTATGTAGCACGTGTGGGAGTGTGAATTGGGCTGACCACTAATTTCATTAACCAACCTGTTTTAGTTTTATCCTTCACCCAGATGAGCACACCAGGCAGGTGTGCTCTGTCTTCTCCCTCCCGTGGGTGGTACAACCCCTGAGCATCAATTGGAAATGCACCTCGCTGCCAATTTAATTTTGCTCTGAAGGGTCAATCACCAGCACTCCCCCATCCCCGGCTGTCATGTCCCTGAAGAGCTGAATACCAGATGCTCTCTGCAAATGGACTGTAACATCTGAAAGTCAGTAACCAAAGTTACTGGGCTGACTTTGTGCCAAGATTGTATTTAAACTGGAAGGGATGGGGGGAAATGCTTTTTTTGCAGATATTTTGTGTAAGCCAGCACATTGGGTCAGGACTTGAGAGATGGGACTGCTCTTGCTGGTCTGCTGGGAAATGTGGAAGCAGCTCTGCTCTCACCTGGCTGTGACCCAATTTCACCTCCTGTGAAGCTGGGGATAACAATAAAGACCTCAGTGCAGGGCTTGGTGGTTCTGGGTGAAAAATGCTAGATAAGACTTACAAGATAAAAGCCTTTTTTAAAAAATGTGGTGTTTCTTTGGTTTTTTGTTTGTTTTTTCTCCTTCTGTTTTTAGTTGATCCAAAGAGATTGGGGGGGGGGGGGGTAAGTAGGAATAAAAGGAGAAAAATTAGTATTTTGGAAAAGCAATACTTATTAATACCTTTTCAGTAACTGAATAAATGGAATAGAGAAAAAATATTTCACAGCTCTACTGAATGATCTGTTAAGGTGTGACTTTCTCAGGGAGATGAGGAAGATGCTGCACTCCTCAGCTCTTCCCAGTATGTTATTGATGGGAGACTAAGGCCCCTTCATTATCCCTTAGACCCCTGGATTTATTTCTGAAGGCTGTAATATTTTAAGTTTATGCAAATCCCTCCAGTCATATTTGTTTAAAATGAAACCTGAAATACGATAAAGCTATCCAAAGCCCTGCTAGGTTTTAGGCTTGAGATTATCTTTTTAAGGGGGAAGCCAAGGTCTCATGCTCTAATCTGACAAATACATTAGCCTACGCTGCACCAGGTTGGATTTTGGGACAGATACTTTACGGCTTTCAGCAGAATGGGGTCCAGCCTTGCCACCAGGGATCTTGCTTACAAATACATTGCATATGATAATGAGTATTTCTTAATGAGAGTAGGCAAAGCTTACGCTTGACCACAGCTAAATGCATTCAGGGACTTCAGATGTGAGTTAGATTTGGACTTGAACCTGCTCAGTTCATATGAAGCCTCTGTGCCTCGTTCTCTATCTGCGAAAGCACTTTGCACTCCCCAGAAGTGCAGATCGATGCTTTAGGCTGTTACAGTCATGTGGAATATGTAGCATCTCAGAGAAGTGACTGGTTTAAATGTCATTTGAGTCTGTGACTGTGTTGTGAATAGGGTAGCTTGTCATTGATTCCGCAGATTGAACTCGGAACGGCTTTCCTCAGCAAATTTGGGGTTTCTGCCCTTATAGCCTCCTGTGCAAGGTCTGTCTGTCTCTGATGAAGAGCTCAGCGGGAGTTGCTTAGCGCCTAGAGAAAATGTGCTGGGTAAGGCAGGGCTCTGTGTGCTCGTTGTACACGCTTTTCATATTTTTGGGTTTGTTCTTAGTAATTTCTGTGTTCACCTAATCCTAAGAATTGGAACAGACAGAAATAAATCAACCATAAATAGCGTTGTTAATTAACAGAAGTAGCAAGGAGCGAATTGTGAAAAATCAGATGAAGGGTAAATAGAGTTCATCTCTCAAAGACAGCTGAGAGTTTTCCTCAATGCAAAAGCACTTATCTAAGGGAAAATCACACTTTAATTGCCCCAAATAAGTCAGGCTCTGCCATTGATTAGATTAAAGTGAGTAAACTCTAGGTGTACTATACATTTTGATTAAAACCATACTAAAGAGCTAATGGTCTGTGGTGTTTCAGCTTTGGCTGTATCTGTCAAATTATACCCCTTCTTTATTGAACCCCACTCTGGAAACATTTCCAGAGGATTACATGTTAGCCCATTAATTGCTTGTTTTTCACGTTGATGGACAATGTGCTGAGCAAAGTGGTGGCAGAATTTCCTCCTCTCAGATCCGGGGCAATTGCCTCAGGGTTACTGCTCTTGTCAAAAGTGGCTGAAATAAGCAACTCGTATAAGCAGCAGAATGGCTCCTTGCTCAGGGGCAGAGAGAGTTGTTTTGTTATTCTGCTGGTAAAAAAAAGTAGAGTAACTTGAAGTCTAAAGGGGTTTCTAACAGCCTGAAGAGGTCAAAGCAGCGTCTTTGCCCAGCCAGGGAACCCTGGCTGGAGACCCGCTGGCAGGACCAGTCCAGACCACCTTCTGAGGTTTGTTACTCAGGTTGGTGCTGCCACACAGTGTAATGGTCTGTGACTCCACGCGTCTGCAGACACTGCCCTTAAGGTCTCATTTAGAGCTCCAAGCCAACAGAAGAACACCTGTAAAGGCATTTTGGCTGCCTTTAGGTGCTGGCAGAGGAGCTCTGGTGAAGGCTGTTGTACAGCTACTTGCTTTGAGAGGTGCCTGCCACCCATAGCAGCGCAGAAGGGAATTTGACCCTGAGCCATGAAGCTTGGAGTGTGTTTCCTTTGCTCCTGCTGTGAGCAAGGGTGAGTTTGCATCGTGACTGCACCCACAGAGGTGCAGAAGGGGGTCTGTGGGGGGTTTGTCCGTGCTGTGTGGGCAGTGCTCAGCGCCTAGCTTGCACTGATCCTGTGCACTGGCTTCCTGAGTACAAGTCAAAGTCATCAGGAAGTCTGTATAATTTGTACTAATTATAGCCTTACCATAAAGTCAGGATGTTCGCGTGTGGGTCTCTTCCTTCCAGGACAGGAATAAAGGAACTGCAAGTGGAGGCAGCCATGATTTTGGGAGAAGGGCAAAGAGAATTATGATTTTGTTCAGAAGCCTGGAAATCAGGAGCTGAAATGTGAGACTTTTTTGCTTAGGTTCATTGCAGCACAACAGCCTTCAGTCAGGGTATCCCATCCCTGCCATGTACCACCTGGCATTTTCCTACAGCAAAGGTCTTTGTTGTTCTGCTGCCTTTGTGTTGCCCGAGAGGATTTAATCAGGTTCAGAAAGTGTTTAATAGCTTATTTTAATAAGTTACTTAAACATGTGGTATCAGTGCCTGGCTCTCTTGGTCCTTGGAGTGTGCTGAGTGGGGCTGTGGGCAGTGCAGGGTAGTGGTGGGTTGGTCTGCACCAGAAAGAGTGGGGCAGGATTTGGGGGATTATTGTGTTTGACTGGCTCTAATTTGCTGTCTGTAAATCTCCCCAAACCTAAGATTTGCCAGCCATTAAGCAGGGGCAGTCACTTGCCTGTGCGAGGCTGTGTGTAAACCAAATTTCACTTAATTGTGTGTTTGTTATTTTGGGATCCTGGAACTAGGATCTCATCACTGATGTAAACGGTGATCAAGCAACCTTGGGAGAAATTGCACAGGCTTCCCTTCCTCAGGGGCTGCTGGGTCTTTTTTCTGCAGGAGCTCTCTTAGTTTTCCCAGTAACTTCCCACTGCTGATGGAAGCCTTGCTGGCAGGGAAGTGCTGTGGAGTATTTACATGCTCCTTCCCCTACCAAACCAGCTCCTGCTCCCTTTGATCAGTCCCATTTGAAGTCAGCAGTGTGTGGGATTCGGCAAGCTGCGAGGCTCCCCAGTGATGCCCCAGCCATGGGGAGCACCGAGCTGGAAGCAGGCAGGATCCCCAGAGAGCCGGCATCGCGCTGCCAGGATGGGGATGGCCTGGGAGAAGGATGTTGGAGCAGGCAGGGCCATCTCACAGTGAGGGCATGGGGCTGGCTGGAGCAGAGCTGCTTCTGGAGCAAGAAGCTCCAGCAAGATGAGAAACTCATCTCAGGGCAGCCAGGCAGCAGGGCTCTGCCTCCTTGTGTCCCTCGGAACATGGGAACTGCCGAAAGGAAGATGGAAGGTAATACGAAAGCATTTCTGGTCTCTGCAGCACATTGCAAGCAACAGCAGGCTGCTTTCAAGTCAATTGTTTCAAAACATATCTTTAAATGAATTAATAGTTAGATGCAGCTGCCATCTTGTTAACATAACGAAGTGGTGGCCGAAGAGCTCGGTCGCTGGGAGACAAAAGCGAGCATTAGTGCTGGACAAGGCACAAAAGTTGTGCCTTGGTTGTGGGAAATACCTCGTGTTGTGCCGGAGTACACTCCGTTCTCTTTGGCTGTATTGAGAGCTCAGGGCATTAATCTCCCTGCGTGACAGAAGCCTTTTAGCCTCTGCATTTGTTGTAGATGATGGTATTCACCCACCTTTCTCTGTGTCTCTGTAGAGAGGTGGCTGTGCTGTCACTGCCTGGGCATGCTGGCAATGTGCTTGGTGCTGTGTGAAAGCAGGAGAGAGCCCCCAGGTGCTTAAAGCCAACTTGTGCAGAGCCAGCATATAAAGGTTGTCCGTTGGCATCCAGCTGTGACCTGGGTGCTCCTGCTGAGCAGTGGCATCAGGCTCCAGGGTGGATGATGAAGCAGTCTCACCTGGAAGAGGCTAGAAGGATGCTGTTGGGCATTTAGGTTACACTTTTAGCAAAGTAAAAGCAACCAACCAAAAAAACCCAAACCCCAACAAAGATCAAAGGAAAAGGAGGCAGCAGCTGTGAATGGGCATGGTGGGTGCATCTTGATAAAAGTGCCACATCCAGGGGGTGGAAGCTGCTTGGAGCTGAGAGGGAGCTGTGGCAGCTGGGCTGGTTGGGAAGAAAGCTACAGGGGCTGGACAGTTTGTATGGGCTTTAAATGCTTCAGGTACAGATCCCTCTGACCCTGAAAGTGTCTCTCAGACTTCCCGTGCCTCGGTTTCCCGCTGTGTAGCACCTTTCCTGTGGGGATCTTGTGCTGTCTCCTGGAGAAAGGCTGCAGCTTGGTGTAGGCACTGCTTGGGGGGGCTTGTGAAGACCCCTGTGGCTGTTACTGACTGGTGGGTTCCTCAGCTCCTGAGCAGTGAGGGAGCTCTCTTGTAAGCCCTTCCTGTATTTGGGTGTAATTCTGGCACATCGTGACAAGTATTTAGTTTCTCCTTCTTCCCTGTCGGGTTAGACCTGTGATTAGGATCAAGTAGCACTGACAGTCAGCCAGGCGTTACACCAGTGAAATCTTTTACCTGGAACGTAAGAATTGATTTGATCTCTTGACTCATCCTACTTAACGAGCAAGCCTGGAGCTGAGCCACAGCCCAAGCCCCAGTGGCTCTGCAGGCAGAAGGCTGCCTCCCCTGCTCAGTGCAGCCAGAGGTGCCTGTGGGACTTGGGGGCTTTCCTTGGGGGAGAGGATTTTGATTTTCCTGGCAGCAAACAGGTTTGATTCATTAAAGCATCTCATGGCAGAGCTGGTGCCACAAATTGTGTTTGGGTTCAAGCACGCTTGGGAGCACTGGGAAAGATGCTGCATGTCCATGAAGGTTCTGGTTTCTCGGGAGAGGTTTTCTGTCAAACCTTTGGCCTAGTGTTTTGCCCTCTAGTTTGTCCTGGATCCCTGTCTGCGAGGCAGAGCAAACAGAGCGAGTCCCTGCCCTGCCCTGAGCATAAGGTAGTCTAGCAAATGCTCAGAGGAGAGTGGTTAATTAGTCGCATTTCAGCACATTTCATTTTTAAGGGCTTTGATCATGGCATGGAATTGTGGATCTGTCGCCAAGTTTGGGCTTCAAATGAATAAATAAATGATAAACGATCATTTGGCAGCAATGAACCTGCTGCACTCTCTTTGCGTGTTTATGTGGTTTCCCTTCTCCCATCTGTTCCCTTCCTCCAGCTCTTCCTTGTGGGCTGGCTAGCAGTCCCCAGCCGGGCTGAATGGGATGCGCTTGCTCCCACTGGAGACGATGAGGGCTGCCACATTGGTCAACAAAATGAGAGTTGAAGAACAGCCTCTAAATATAACCCCCAGGTGTTGCTCTGACCACCCCAGGAGAGCAGGCTGGGGCGGGTACCAGGTGCTTTCCCCATGTGTCGGGGAAGAAGCACTGAGGGTGAGCGTCCTTGTTTCCTCCGAAGCCGCCTGTAGAGACGTGGTGCAGGAGAACAGGGAAAAGAAATAGCTAAAAGCAGAGAGAGAGGAATGGAAAGACAGAACAGTGAATGAAGAAGTAGCACCACTGGGGAGGGGTGATGGGTATTGCAAAAGGCATTAAAAAACAGTAATGAGAGATTGGGCTGCACAGAGTTTTCCCTGTCTGTCTGCTCTCATTTTCCCAGCCCGTTTTCTCTTCAGATTAATTTGTCTGTCACGCGCTGGTTTTGCCTCTAGCAGGGGTGGTTTGTGGTGAGGCTAGTTAGTCCCGGTTTCTCTCGGGTGAGTCACTGATCAACTGACACAGATATTTCTGAAGATGTTCACTGTTTAGAGAAATGCTCGTCATGTGTTTGATCCAGAGCATGTTCCTTGAGGAAGAATTTGTGCAGATATGCACCATATTAAAAATGGCTCAGAAGGTATTTACTTTCCTTAGTGCTGTCAATGTTATTCCTTGCAAGAAATGCTACGACATTGGTCACCTGCATCACACATCGGGTTTGCTTGTTTGGTTTTGCTCATGCAGAGATGTTTTGAGATGGCATCAATTGCAAGAAGTTTAATTCACACTTCTTCCTGTGAATCCTGTGAGCAAAATTATGCTTGCAAATACAGTTGGGAGTAGTGACCAAAAAGCACCACAGCTAATAAGTAAAAGGCACCAATATCGGTTAGAATTGCTGCATTTTTTACAAATCGGTGTTTGAGAGCACTTCTTTGCGGTCTCTGCCAGCCCCTGGGGCTGGGCAGGTAGGTGAGCTCTGTGTGTGTGTTCTTCACCCTCTGCAGGAGGAGGGGAATGTCTTTGGGTCTTTTTGCTTCCCTTTTGCCCTCCCTTACACTCAACGTTAGATTCTCAAATTGCTGCATTCTTCATGCACAAGAGAAGAATTTGCATTTTTCTCCACACTTGGCTTCAGTAAATGGCCATGTGGCGTTTTACTTTTCAGCAGTTCTTTAAAGAGCTCCCTTGTGGCTGATGAATGCAGAAACTTTGTCATAAACTAAACCACCCTTCCCTCCCCTTAATGTAGACTGCTGCTTGCTTCAGGGAGCCTCAGGCGGGTTTTGATGACAGAAGCCAAAAGTGCTGAGTAAGCAGATGTGGAATTGCAATCACTCTGAAGATGCCTCGTTTTCTTGCAGACTTCTTGTCTTCTGCTCTGTGTGTACGTATGCACAGATCCTGGGCACGGTGCCAGCTCTGCCTTAATTGCAGCACAGATTAAAGGAAGGCTGTGGTTCCCTCCCGTAGTTGTGTGTCTCAATTCAGATGTAAATACCATGCTGATGCTCAGCACATGGGAAGTCAGAGCTGAGCTGGGCAGGGAGCAGGCTGGTGTAGAAAGCCTGCAGGGAGCTAGGTCGCTCAAAAGTGTGTTTTGGCCCTGCAGCAGGGTCAGCTTGGAACTGTGGAATTAGTTGAATCTTCTCACTGGAGCTGGTGACAAATTGTGGTGTGGACGATGGGATAAGCAGTGCGGTTCAGCAGTCCTTTTGCTGGCATTTTAACTGGAGAACATAACAGAACTGGCCAGTATATCACTGGTGGACAGCCCTGGGGGAATCTGAGGGGCATCCCCCCCCGCCCTTCTGCCCTGCAGTTTCTGTATGGTACTTTTTTTCTGAGGTGAACTAATATTTGATTTTCTCTCTCCCTTTTTCTTTGTTTCCAGACAAATGATGCTGCAGGAAATACCTGGAACTGGCTTTACTTCATCCCTCTCATCATCATTGGCTCTTTCTTCATGCTCAACTTGGTGCTGGGCGTCTTATCAGGGTAAGGCACTAATGACTTGTGTGTCTCCACCTGGATATGGAAAGGGAAGACCTGTTGGCTTTAGCGCTGTGGGAGGATGTAGGTGAAAAAGAGAAGATGGGGTGGTGCATTACACCGTACGTTTAAATTTCGCACATTTCCTACCCTGCCCTTTCCTTGCAGAGGGGTACTTCGATAAGACTACAGAGGCATAGGATGGGGGGTAGGCAGATGAAAAATCATTACATGAGTTGATTCTGAATCCAGACCCAAGAGTTAAGTGAGCTCCCTGTAACTGTACTGACTTTGGCTTGTGCAGCCAACACTTACACTTGCGTTGTCTTGAAAACCCATCAGGAACCCACCGCTGCTGGTACAAATACTTCAGTGCTGGAGCTGGACATCAAGGTGTTCATAACCACATTTTCATAACATTTGGTGTAACTGCGCAGCACGGAGAAAAGGGAAGGTCAAATAAAAGGCAATTAGAAAAAATCTTAGGGTTTTGTTGTTTGGGTGGTTTGTTGGTGTTTCTTTTTGTTGGTTTGTTTCTTGCGGGTTTTTTTGTGTTGTTTTTGTTTTTAGTGGTTTGTTTTTTGTTGGGTTTTTTTTTTTTTTTTTTTAATCTCTAGCTGTTTAAGCCAATGTCTGGATTTTGGAGACACACTAGTCACTTGATGTTCAAACCCCAGGGTTCAGCCAAAGATTTGGTGTTTGTTGCCTATGAGTTTTGGGTTTGGGCCATTGCAGAGATCAAGCTGCCAAGTTTGAAGCCTAGCTGGAATGTCCCCAACAGCTGTGGAAATTTGATCTGGAATTAACAACCTGACTGATCTTAATGGTTTGCAAGCCTCAGGCTTTGGCACTTCATTTTGCCCACAGTTTCTTCTTAGCCTGTCCAGGTGATCTGGATTATATAGATCTATAAAGATCTGGATTTATTTCTGGCTCTTGGCAGCATGGGAAGAGAGAAAAGAGTTAACGTTGCTGAGTGGTTAAAACCCTTCAGTGCTGCGCCTTTGCTCTTTGAGTCACTAGAGCAAGAAAAATGTTTCCCAAAGAACAGATTCGTGCTCAATTTTATTATTTTGTTAAGGATCCTTGTCCTCAAAGCACATGCTGGGGGCAGGAGCAGGGAGGCAGCAATGCAGTTTTCTTTGAGGACTGGGAGATGTGCTGCTACAAGAGAGGGTCATGGGGGAGGCTGTGTCATGCTTTTTGCTGTTCCTTCAGACCACGAATAATAGGCATGATCAATAACTGATCAAAGCCATTCATCGGACATCCTGTTCTATCAGAGGCTTTGTAAAGGAGAGCTTCGTGACCATCGTTGTTTGATGCATGATTTAAAGCGAGCGCTGGAGCCAGGGCTGAGTGCGGTTCATTAGGTAGTTCATCTTTCTCGTTCCACAGTGGGGTCAGCCCACGTTGGCTGAAATGATACTTGTAATTTAAAACAGAGCTCAGAAGCCTGCAGGCTCCTGTTCCTTTGTGTTGGATTCAAACGTGTTTGGTGACCAAAAGATGGAGACCTCTGTCTGGCCCTCCTGAAAGCCTGTCGTTGCTTGGGGCAAAATATGAATATTATATAAATGTGTATCTTCTATTAAAAATGCAGCTCTGTGCATCAGGCTTCCCTTTGTTAGAGGTAAGGATGCTATCTTCTTCACAGAGGGGAAACTTTTAAATTCTATTTTGCATAGTGGATTGATGCGCTTGGCTGGAATAATTCTTGGGGACAGGCTGAAAACCATAAACACCAGTAGCACAGGTGCTGAGCACACTGTTCAGAAGGCTGCTGGTGGGCTTGCAGCTATGGAGCAATGAAGGAATCTGGGTATATCTGAATGGACTGGTGATGAGAAGGCACCAGACAAGACTGAAAGACCCTCTGAAGACAGAAACTGTTGTAACTATATTCTCTAGCCCAAAGCCTCAGGCAGCACTGTAGGGGAAAAAAAACCAAAAACCAACCAACAAACAAATTCCTGCCAGATGTTATTGCTTGCATGGGTTTCTGGGTTGACTTCCATAGCAGTTTCACTCAAGGACATTATGCCACCCATGTCCCAGTGACTGTCAGCTTTGGCTCCTGCAACAGAGACTGGCAATATCCCACGTTCCTGTTTCAATAAAACAAAGTTGGTTTAGGGTTAGGGGTTCTACAAATAGCACAGGGTTAACTCAGCAATCACTTGCCTGCCTCTTATTTTCATGATCTGTGCATCTCATAACCTTTACTGTTGTCCTTGCTGTATCCTGGGGGTGATGCAGTGCTCTGCCCTGCTCTGCACGTTACAAGAGGGAAGCACGGGGTAAAAGGGATGCAACACCTCCAGGAAAGAGCTGCAAGGCCGAGGTTAGGTCACTCCTTTCCCAGGCTTGTGTGTGATGTTCATTATTGTCCTCTTTCACAAAACCCCTGTTGGTCAGGTTGTATTTTATTTTCCAGTACTTTGCCATATACACGGTCAGTGCTAGGGGGTTCAGCTTCAGCATGTTGCTGTCTGTACCTTGGAAAGCCGCAGAAAAAGCTTTTGCCGGAGTATTTTTCACTCCTGTTAGTTTTTGAGCTATTTCTTCTCATATATTTGTGCTCCTCAGTGGGAGATGAGGAAGCTAAAAATTTCTGAAGTAGGTATGCAGACACTATCACAGATTATGGCAATATAAATAATCTGAAATGACAACACATTATTGAGCTTCCTACTGACACTAGACTATACAGAGTTTTGCTATAACTCTTAATAGATTTTTTTGGTTTTCTGTAGTTATTTGTGAACCCATGTCAACATTGGGCAGATATGAGTAGGCTTAGCTCCTGGTTTATCTGTATGAGCAGTGTAGGTAGATTGACCCAGTTAGGATCCGAAGTCTCATCTGTTAGCAAAACGTGGAAGCATTTGCATTTCAGATGCTACAGAAGAGATGATACCTCTTTTAAAATAAAGAGCAAACAACCTTTCCCCTCTGCTAATCCTTCTGGAATTATAATAAAAACAAAGGCAGGGAAGTGATAGGAGATGTGGAAATCTGTAAGTGTTGGTAAAAACATGGTATATAAATAAGCCACAGTTGATACGACACAAATCTCTGAGTACCTGGCTAAAGATGTAATTAAAAGCATGTTGACTCCATAATTCAGATTAGATGAGGCTCTGCCTGCTGTACAGTGTGTCCTCCTCATGTGTGCTGATCAAAGCACTGCCAGTGCTCCTGTAATCAGTTAATATTTAAATACCTTCCCCAAATGGCACATTCTGCCTTCTGTTCCTTTCCCTTCCCTGATGTGAGCCCTGGGGGCCAGCCAGCAGAGCTCAGCTCTGCTTGTGCCACCAAATAAGCAGGTTTCCCCAGTGTTCCTAGGATGTAGGGTGCAGAGTTATTGCAAATATCTCATTTCTGATGGTGCAGTAGGGACACTGGCCTCTCCTTTGTCTTTCCATGACGCGTGTGGCAGTAGATGCTGGGCCGTAACCCCTCACCACTGCGCTAAAGGTGGGTGCAGCTCCCCCTGGCCAGGCTGCACATCACAAGCAAAGACAGACTGTGCTGTTCTCTAGCTGTGAATATGGTAGGATTTAGAGTTTTCCTGGAGTAATGTGGTGGTCACAGGTATGCAAGTGGACTGCGACTGGAACAGCTCCTAAAATCCAGGAGCAGCCTTTGCTTGTTGGCAGAAGGTCCAGGGCTCTCCAGCAGGAGCACAGCATCCCGTTTGCTGTGGAGTAGTGGTAGTGTGGGTTTCTGTCCCTCGCTGGGGATTTTCCTCTCTGCTCCTAGCTATCTATTCCCCCTGCTTTCTGTTTTCTCTCTCTGGTGCTTGATCCCTCCGTGAGCTGATAAAACTCAGCAGAAACCAACAGAGCAGAAAAACACAGATTATTTTCTTCTGGAGCTTTTATTGTGTGCCATAGCTGATTCAAGAGAAGATCAGGACTGCACAGGGCCAGGAGAGCAGAAGTGGGAGGAGAGATTTCTCGCCCCTGTGGTAGCATTAAGATGCTTGGTAGGCCCATTTGCTTCTGCCTGTGAACTGTAGAGCTCTGCCCACTTGATCAAGGTAAGCAGATGCCTCCACGTGCTGCGAAGCATGTTGGGGTGGCTGCCCAAGCCTCATACCTCCCCAGTCCCAGGCACAAAAGAAGGGAAAAAGAGAAATGTAAAATAAATAATAATAAAAAAAAGGAGATTAAATACCTGGTTAAAATTCTGCTGAACCACCCATCTACTCAAAGGATGAGCCAGGTTTTGTTCATACCAGACTGAACATTAGTTCTCTGTTTTAACCATGAGAAGCCATCCTAGCCATGCTAACCTTGTTTCAGAAAGTTAGGACGCCTTGGTTCCCAGAAATCGGAGTAGCATTTTGTTAGGTTTCTGGCACAGAGTGGAACAACAGCAGTAGTGAAAATGTTTAGAAATTTGTATCCATAATATATTTCTTTTGAAACATCTTTTTACATTGGCTGTGGTGGGTGGTTATTCTTATTTATTAGATTATTTGTAAACTCTTTCTGACATAGGGTAGCAATAAAGGCATCCATCCCAGGGAATACAACCTTTCCATAGAAAAAAGATTGGCTGCCTCTGATGGCACCATGGGAATGTTCTGGCTCCAAGTCCTGCCAAGAAGGATTGACCCCAGATGCCTTTCAGTTCTCCCTAAACACAGTGTTGTTTGTTGCTGGGAAATCATGGCATTTGGCTTCGACATGGAGCAGAAAATGTCCTGTGATGATCCTGATAAATTTTTTATTGCACTCTGCACGTGGTTCTTCTGCACTTTACAGTGAGGAGGGAAAAAATACGCCTCATTGAATTGACAAGTCCTGACCAACGTTCATTCTTCTTTTGCCTGTGTACTGTTTTCTGGCAGCCCTCTGCCCCCCTGCTCTGGCAGCTGTTGCCACCGAGAGGTGGGCACCCATCTCCACACACCCCCCCCCCCCCCCCCCCCCAAGCTTCCAGGCATTCCCTCCCATAGCAGTGATTCCCAGTGCTGTTTTTCTCATCCTGCTGCTTTTCCCCTCCCAGCCCTCAGCCTCCTCGCAGCCCAGCTAGCAGGTTTCTTCTGTGGGCTGGTGGGATTATGGAATTTTCTACTGCTTGGGTGTTGAGCTGGGTATTAATTTTGCCTGTTAATGAGCTGGATGATTCTGTACAATATGTTTGTGACTGTTTTGATGCTTTGGATTACACAATGCAAAGAGGATAAACGTTATCATGGGATGCTGTGAGGAAGATGATTTAACTTATTTCAAGGCTAAGTGCTTTTTGGCACCGTTTCACACAGCGGTGGGGAATGGTGAGGGTGGCGAGACAGCAGGAGCACTGGCCAGGGAGGGCAGCACACTGTGAATGATGCATGTGAATACTGAGAGCCTGTGTCTCTTGAGTGTGAAAAATGCTGCTTGTCACGTCCTCAAGTATTTATGGTGATGCTGGAGGTATTTCCAGACCAGCCAGTGAAGAGTGATGATCTTTCCTAAGGTTTACTCATCTGGCTGCAGTAACCAAGTGTGGAGAGGTACTGCAGTGGCCAGTCTGCGTCTTCCCTGCTTAAGTATTACCGTAACATGGTCCAGACCTGGCCTGAGATGTGCAACACCTGCCTCTTGCTATAGGAGACCACCTGGTGTAAGATCTGCAGGCAGACATTTCGAATGGATGCAACATCTTTGTGACAGCAGGAGCCTGGCAAGGGATGCAGCTGTGGACCGTGCTGGCACCTCACAGCTGAACAAGGGTCAGAGTAAACAGCGCTTTAGTTCTTCACTGCTGCACCCTGTTTTGAGCGGTCTGCAGTGTGGGGTGATGTTCTCTGGGCAGGGTCCCATTAAACATTTGCCCTGCCATGCTCCTGTCTCCCTAGGGGCTGTCTGTTTCTGGCTGGCGTACCCTGGGGCGCTGGGGCTTTTGTGCTGTTAGGGCAGCTCCCTGGGAGGGTGCACAGCCCCATCGAGACCCCATTGAACCTGCTACCTTGGTGACTTCTCTGCTGAGTTTCCTGACATGTTTTCCAATCCTGAGGTTTTTTACCAGATTGAGATCATAAAACTTCAGCCTGCAAGATGTGCAGAGGCTGGAGAAGAATCAAGCTGATTAATTTGTCATAATGGCAAAGCATTCTTCTGTCCTCCTTTTCCCTCATTTCAGAGACAATCATTCATTTTCCCTGCAATTTTTTTCCAAGTTCACTGTTACCTGCTGTGATCTGACTTTGGCTGGTGTTAATTATTTGCAGCAGAAGAGCTGCATCATGAAAAATATGAGATTCTGCTTCCTTTCTCATTGCTTTTAGTCTTTTCACAGCTTGTCCTTAAAAAGCAGGGGAAAGACAGGGCAAAAAACCATATTTCTTTCCTGCTGTTTCTTGCTTATCACCTTTTTTAACCGAGACGTTGCTGCAAACAAGAAATGTGGGAGAAGCACATGTGTTTTTTGCAGAAGGGGTCAGGGAGCAATGAGTTTGCACGTGACCTTTGTCACACCAAGCTAAATGTCCTGTCGAATTTGGATCCTTTGCTGCTTCTGTGTTTTTGGTTAGCGTAGGAGAGGTGCACTACCTTTATTTGCCTTTCTGTTAAGCTGCAATGGAAATTAAACCCTGTAATATAGAAATTATATATAAGAGACCTAAATTTGAGCCTCCTGGGGCCTCTGCTTTGGCGTGGAGACATGATGAACAGAGCCAGGGTTTCATCCAGCATGTGCAGTAGGCTGATACTATGAGATAAATAGTACTTTTTAATTCCTTTTTCTCTCTTTGTTGTCGCCTCCTTCGAGCCAGGTTTGCCCAGCTGTAGCACTTGCAGCATTTCAAATCGGAGTAGGTGGAATCAAAGAGAAATCGACACAAGCTGAATGTAAAGACAAAAGGAAGGAAGACACATTGAAGGCTTCACCTCTGTGCTGTTCCTCTTCTCTTTCTAGAAATACAAGACGTATCCTGTATCTGGCTTGTATTTGAAACATCTTCCTGCTATGTTCGGTGATAAAAGTGACTGTGAAGCCCGGTTCGGTGCCGAGAGATGAATCTCTTGGTGATACTTTCATCCTTTATCAGCTGGTTTCCCCCCCTTTGGAGCAATGAGGAGGAAGCAGAGGCAAAGCCCTAGCTGTGCAGGATTGATAGAGCCAGTCCTTACTCCTAAGCAGTGGATGCTAGGGTGGGTTAAGCCACTTGGCCAGCTGGGTCTGTATGTTTGGGCTCAGTCTGGGAAAGAAGGACATGCTTCTTCAGTCCAGTGTGATCTTGGCCAGCAGCAGCTCTAGGTGGGACAGAAACCTGTAACGCTCTGTGTCTTTGGGATTTCGTGCAGCTGATGGGACAACCTGGGGTGGATGATGAGCCGCAGAGCTTTGTGGCCACAGAGCTTCTATCTTTTATCTTCAGCACTACGAACTCTCAGTCCTCCTCTGGGCTTTCCTTGTTTAAAAACGGGGTTCAAAACTCTGACTTCTCAGCAAACCACCTCTATGGGCAGGCAAACTATCATAGAGGTACCAAACATCACCAGCATAAAGAAATTCTAACTGATGGTTTTCCAGGTGAATCAGTTGCTTGGTTTCGTCTCATTCCAGCACTTTCCAGCCTGATATCCCTGCGCCCCTGGGATGTGCTGTCTTTCACCTCCCTCAGATTTTCTTCTTGCTCAAATGAGGTGCATTTCCATGCTTTTTCTTCTTGTTCCAGATGGGCTTTTTAATCAATATGTTTTGCCTATGTTCAGTGGTGACCTGGGCCTGATTTTTAGAATTATTTAAAACCAGTGATTTAACAGTACTCTATATGCATTTCTATTCACGTTTTCAGATCAGTAAGTCGGAGGCATGAAATTATTTTTAGTTTTGCCTGCAGGTTTCTCTGCACTTGAGGATTTTTTCTGTGAGTGAGAAAAAACATACCTTGACTCATCCTAAAGTCTTGCCAGACCTTACTGTGGTAAAGATACCCAGTGTTATGGTAAAGAAACTGATGCCCTTGCTGATCTCCTCTCTTTTGTTTGTAGCCCTGCTGGGTGCAAGGTGCTGGCTATGGCTACAGCTGAGCCATGTCCTCTTGGGTTTGCCTCTTCCCAGCTATGGGCTGTGACACCTTGTGTCCAGGCAGCTGGAAATTGCACTGCTTGTCTATTTACTCCTGGATTTATTTTGTATTTTTCTTTTCCTAAGTCAGTTTTGATTCTATCCTCTGAAGAGGGTCCCCCGTGGAGAGTCGGCTCTCTTAGTCAACCGTTTGGTTACATCTATGTCCTGCGATACTTTCTGTCTCTGAAGACAATCCTGCAGGGTACGGTTTGCCCTTTCAATAACTGCTTGCCTGGTTGGGGAGTGAGGAATCCCTTTAACGTATTTAATTCCCCAAGTTGTCATAAACCTAGAGACTTGTTGACTACTGTATGCTGGACCATTGTCTGTCTTCATTTCTACAGGTACTCCCATAACAGCAAAACAAGACATTAAGTGTCTCTCCACATGTAATGCCTTTTCACCGGTTTGTGCAGTGGGCCACATGAAATGAGAATAGGTGTCAACTGTGACATGCACATACTTAAGCTTCCCAAAGTCAGGTACATGTGTTACATCCATTTGCCAAACCTGAAGTGCCTTCAGACCTTTTGGGTTAGTGCCCACCCCTAAACTAGGTCCATGATGACTGCGTTGAGGACAGGAGCAAACAATGCCCTTTGCATCTGCCATGGGTATTTACATACTGTTGATGTAAAGACTTTGCATTTTGATGTAACATCTTGTGGCTGTTACGAGCTTCTTCAAACTTATTTGTTGGAGGAGTTATTGCCAGACAGCTGACTGCTTCATCAGCTCTAGCATTACCTTCGCCTAACCCAATGGTCCACTGATGACTTCTAATATGCATAATACAAAATTCATGTTTTCTCTGTCGAAGAGTACTACACAGTTGTATAAACATTTCACCAAGATGTTGGTTCCGCCTTCGTAGTTTCCAGAGTGTTAACTATGGACCGCCATGTAGCTCCTAATGCTTTAGCTTCTTTTCCTTCTCTACCTCCCTTGATTGTAGTATCCCAGAGGCAATTGCCCACTTGTCTCCATTCCGTAATACTAAACAATAACGCGGGCTCGGGGCTCTTATTCTTTTTTCGTGCCCAGCGAACTAAGGTCTCCACTTCTGTCTCTTTAACACCCTCCCCTCTCTTAAAGAGGATGCTAGTTAGCAGTTTAATTGCCACATTTAATTCCATCGCGGTCTTCTCAGAGCTCCCCCCCTCACAGAAAGGATATCAATGGGGAAGACCCACCGCACTTGTTGCGGCCTTCCGTAGTGCCCTCCCTCTCACAGAGAGGAATTTAGCGGAGATCCCCGCCGCGATTTACTCTACGTGGTCTTACCACCAGCAGGGGTGCGATCTGCAGCTCTACACCAAACTCTGGACTTCGCTTTTTGCCTTCCAGGTTCTGCCCGCCTCCGACCTCCAGCTCCCTAATGGGACAGCTTCCCTTCGGGTCTGATGCATGGAGACTTCCGCATTTAAGCGAACAGCATTTAAGCTAAACCGCATTTAAGCGAATAAATGGGTCCCTGTTTGGGCGCCAGACAAAGAGGGTCCTCCGTGGAGAGTTGGCCAAGGCACGACAATCACACCAATATGGCTACATGCCGTGCTCCCTTTATTAAACAAACAGGCCATATTTATAACAAACTGACCGCTCACCTGACTTTACACACAGGTGATTGGATAAAAGTCTCTGCCCACGTGGGCATCCGTGTCACTGATCAGTGGGCATGCTGCAGGTGCCTGATCAGAGTGTGCCGATAAGAGTATGTTGATTCCACGGTTACCAGGACTTGCTCTGCACCTGGCTTCTTGTTTGTGCATAGCTTGTTTTCTTTCTCACCCTGCTTGTTCCCAGGACAATTTAAAGTTGCTCTGCAGCTTTAACTAACAGGCCTGGGTTGTCCAACACGGACAATGGTAACATATGTCCTCAGTCCTTTAAAAATCCCTCTACAGTCCTCCACCTATATTTCTAACTTGCCAGCATCCACCCGAGTTAGTGCACTGAAGGGAATGATGTGCTCTCCCCTGCCCCTTCCTCTCACCACTTGCCTCCTGTGGGCTGCTGTGAATGATTCAGCCCCTGCTGTGGCTGCCTTTCCTCCTCTCCTGGAGGAGCTTTTGTGAGAAACACCAAAGGCTGGTGCCTTTGAGGTGGCTGGCCTGCAGGGTGCCATCGCTGCAGGACTGCGGTTCTCCTGCTGCTGCCTCCCTGGCAGCCCCTCTCAGGATCTCAGAGCTGTTGTGTGCTGAGGTGAGTCCTTTAATCTCTGAAAGAGTTCAAAGAGTCGCTGGTGCTGCGGTTGATGAAGGTTCCCTAGTGACAGGGCACCCTGCTGAAGTGAAAGGTTTCAGAATCAAGGGAAGATGGTGTCCACTGTTGCTGCTCCGATCCTGAGCTTTGCTGTTGTGCTTCAGATACCCTCCTTCCCACCTGACCCCCCTGCCTGCCTCCCTCTGCTGCCCTGAGTCACCACAACACCCACAAGACGGTGAGGATGCTCAGCAGGTCCCCAGGCTCTTCCTGCATCTGCATCCAGGACACTGAGCACTTTCTTTTTTCTCTTTCCACTTCCCACTGTTCGTCTCGCTCCTGCTCACTCTCCATGGGCTTTCTTTCTTTTTGCTAGGGCTCCCTCACTGCCTCTGTCTCTCAAAGAACAGGTTTGCAGAAGGTAAAGAAAATGTTTAGTGCAGCCAAGGCTTTGTGTCCTTAGTTGCATAAACAGTTACAGTCATAAAGGTGTTTGGCTTCTTTGTTGCATCCAGCAGAGGCTTCTCCTTATAAAGAATTTACTGTTCTCCAGGAAGGCAAAAGACAGAGATATGAACCTGCAGAATAAATTCTTTCCCTGGAGCAAGAATCTGCTTTTCTATGAACACTTGGATGCTGATGTGATTAGTGAATGAAATGTGGGCAGTATTAACTGGGTCAGACCAGACCCTGGTGAAGCAAGCCACAAGGGGCTTTGCAGGACTGAGTGTATGAGGCAGCAAACTCAATCACTCAGGTACTGCAGGAGCTGCAGGATGGCAGGAGCGCAGGGAAGGCTGGCTCAGCAAGAACCTGCCTACCATGTTATTGCAACAGGCTTCACCCAAGCAGTTGGGATATGGTTGGATTAGGACAAGGTGACGTACTCCAGCATCAGAAACAGGTGTGAGAGGGAAAGGAAAAATTAACCAAAGGTTCTTTCTGTTTCCTTGTCACAGTTACTAACCAAAATAAATGGCAGGAAATGGACTTCCAGCCTTAAAATGCAATTAAGCCTTTCTGCTCACATGTGGATGCTCTCAGGATGCTGGGAGGTGTGTGCGGTCCCTGTGCTGAGAAGTCACCCTAAGGCTCTCTGGAGGGTCTCCTAGGTGACGTACAGCCTCAGAGCAAGTGGTTGCAGCCTACTAAGAGTACAGGAGGTTTGGTTTTACTGAAAAAAGCAGATAGTATTGCGTTCATCTTACCTCTCTTAGCATCCAGCATGTTCGTATGTCTGGGGTGCTACAAGTGCGTGTTGTTAATACAGTTCCTCTGCAGCCTCTTATGGAAATTCCTACCCCAGTGTTGCTCTTACTGAAAGTTAGGGGGGGTAACTGGCACCAAGTTTCTTTGGAGGTTCCTTCCTCGCTGATTGTGGAAGGGGTGGACTGAAACGGGATTTTTTAATATTTCACCTCTCCTCATTCTGGCAGCCCCCGAGTAGCACAGCATGCATGATGTGGTACCACTGCTGCTCTTCCAGCTCGTGTTGTGATGCTCCTCCAACTCACGTGTCAGGCAGCCAGGGGAGTTTGTTTTCCATCCTCTACCTTAGACTGTCCCTCCCTGCTTCCGAGTGACACTGGCTGCTTACAGGCTGCTGACAAGTATCAAATCCCTTCTTGGGCACTGTTCCACGTTCAAGCCACAAAGCTTAAGCTTACAAATTAAGCCTTCTGTCTCGGCCAATTTTGTTTCTCCACCTGGAGAGTTCATTTTGGCCTGTAACTCAGTCAAACATCTGCAGTCCTGGCTGGTTCCTTCGCCAGCAGCTCACCCATTTGAGTTATTTGGCTCCTCTCCATTCCTGAGGGCTGCATTTCTCCAGGCAGGACTATGTCCCTAGATGTCACATGCCATCCAGGCTCAACTTTACTCATTCTTTGGATGTACTTGGACTGGAGATGAAGCCAATCATAAAACACTGGGGGTTTTGTTTTAGACTTAAAATTCTTAAAGTTCTTTACAGCTACTTTTCAGGAGTCCCTGGTGGAGTCCTCCTGAGATCTGAGCTTCTTTCTGCTCACTCTGAACAGTACTTTAGATTCAGTAGATGAGGGCTGTTCTCTCGTTTTGAGATTTGAGGTTTCATTAGATCATGTGTAGCTCGGGTATTATTCTGAATGAGGAGCTGATTACCTGTGTTGTTATTACACATCGCTAATCATCAGCACTATTAGTGGTAGCAATGACAGTGATGCTGTATCATCTCTCTCTGCCTCTTCCCTGTGAGTGGGAAGCATTTCTGTCTGCTTTCTAAGTGGAAAACCTGAATTGCAGAGGTTTAATGGTGTGATTAGTCTTGTAGCAGGCGGGCTGTCGCTGGCCCTGGGAGTGTGCCATGAAACCCAAGAGCAGGAGGCGCATCCATCTCCATGCTCCATCTCTGCTCTCTGCTGTCGTATAGGAAAGTTAATCATGGATGAAGATTATGGTTTGTTTATTTTTTTTCCGTTTTAGTTGCTGTGACAGTATTTTTAATTTAAGACCAGCATGGATTAAGTACTTGTAAGAATTTCATGGGCTTATAATCTTTTACTGACCCTGGTGGTTACTCATGAGTTGACCCTGTCTCTTTTGTGGCTGCAGGGGGCTCTTGCATTTCCATGGAGTGGCTATTCCAGTGCATATTTATACCGAGATTTATTTCACTTTTCCACCCACCAAGGTGATAAGCAACAATCATCCATTTTCCTGGTGACTTTAAGCACCGACCACTCTTGAGAAGAAAAATGGGACACATTGAGCTCGACGGGATGGCGTGTGGTTTCCATGATGAATGCCCTTTCTTTGATTTCTGTTTGTTCCTGCTGTCTCTATAGAATCAGTTAGTCACCACTGTCATGTTGTAACTAAAATGCATTGTAGTCATCTACGCAGGCAGAGCTCGGCTTCCTCCGAAGCGGTGCCTCCTGTTGCTGTGCTGCGTGCAGGAGTACCCACCTTCCCTCTGCTCTGCTTAATGCCTCTCTGGACGGTGCTGAAAGATGCAGATTTTGGAGGGGTTGGGGGCATGTGGTGGTTGAGGAAAGCCAAGGGTGAGAATGGGTGAATTTTATTACTCCTTCCAGAACTGGCCAAGATGTGGAGGACCCACTATGAAGAAAGTCCCAGAGGTGCAGTCAGACAGGAGGCAGCATGTTTCCTGCTCAGGTTTCCTATCTGCTGGTTTGGGAGATTTTTGCAAGTCAATGGCATAAATAGCAATTAAGCTGAGTAGAAGAGGAAACTTATTTACTGCTACCAAACATTCCCATAGGACTTTCTGTGTTTTCACTTAGAACTGGCAGGAGAATTTCAGCTGAAATATTTTTAGATGAAATATGGCATTTTGATACAATTTCCCCCCCTTTTCTTTGACTATGTTCTGAAATTTTGTTGAAAAGCTCTCAAACAGAAAATCTGGGAGTTTTCCAGTTGCTGCAATTGGGGAATATTTCAGCTCCTGAATGGTGATGAATGTAGTGGAAGAGACACACGTGTTTTTGTTAATACATTTGATGAAAGAAACCACAGCCTTTTGACAAGTTCCAGCTTCATCAAACCTCTCTCCTATCTCCTGGAAATAGGAGAAAAGGGCAAGTGATGCGTTTCTCTGCCAGGAATACCATACAGCAAGACCTTCCACTCTTCAGCCTGGATGATTTTGCTACAGCTCTGTAGCACTCGAAGGTGTTCAATGAGCGGAGATCCAAGGCACTGCCTTCTCCTGGAAGTTCCCTCCCTACCCCTACAGCAGTGCCAAGCCTGCCAGCTCCAGGGAGCACAAGGGTGCAGGTGGCTTTAACCTCAGCAACATTCCTCACTGGTTTCTTGTGAAAAAGCGTGCATGGTTGCACAGAAACTACTGAAGTTTTGCAACTTAGCACGGCTTCTCCCTCATTTTCTTACACGTTTGAAGTTGAGATTAAAGGGACAAGTCCTAGGTAGCTCTTACTTTCCTTAGGCCAGATAGGAGCTGGCAGAGAATGAAAGGCTTTGCAAGGAAAGCTCTCCCCCCTTGCCCGCTCCTGGTAGGCGAGGGAGCAGTATGCAGCTCATCTGCTGTCCTGCCTGCCTGCTGTGGTCCTTCGGGAAAGTCCTCACAGGGTGGTGCCTCCTGCTCCCATCCAGCACAGCCCAGCTCTGGGGAATCTGTGGTGACAAGAGCCTGTAATGCAGGAAGCGTGGCCCCTCCACGTCTGGCAATTTAAATGCACGTTGTCACCTTGTGCTGTCTGAGCTCATTCCTCCCACTCTGGAGAGAAATGAAAACTGAGAGGGAGGTCCATGGCCCCAACCAGCAGCCAGTGAACCAGAAATGAGAACATTAAAAAGGAAAAGGGAGAAAATGCACATCCAGCTGACATGTGCAGGATCCCAAATCACCCAGCAGACACATGCTGAATGCCAAGGAGGAGCTGTGGGTTAAGAGCAATGTTTTGGTTTCTTCTATTTCAAGGATGCGGTCATGGGCTGTGCTGTCAGATGGGGGACAGGAGAAGGGAGTCAGGAGATGGGGATGTGCTGCTAAAATCAAGATAATGGCTCAGCCGATAGCAGCTCTCGCATCAGTGGCTGGTATCGGTGTGTGTTGCAGGGCTGAGCCAAGATCTTCCTGCAGTCCCTTCTCCGTGGGTCAGACAGTCCTGCCAAATGAAGCCAAAGTGTCAGCTTTGAAGGGTAAAGTGTAGACTGTGAATGTAAAGCTGCGTCTGGCACTTGCAGCTCCTTTTGCCCCTCCATTCTTCTGCCTTCCTCCCATCTCCTGCTCTTTCTGGCTTCTGAGGAGCTTGTGTGTGTAAGGAACAGATGATTAGGTGAGATATTCAGTCGAGAACAGTGGTTAATTACAGGTTTGCAGCAATTAACAGTTAACTGAAGATTTGAAGGACACAGCAGAGTTAAGATGTGAAATGAGAGAATGAGCGAGCCACTGGTATACACAGGGGACAAATGCCCGATCCCACATTTAACCATATAGCTAGAGCCACTGGGGGACTCACTGCAGTGTGTGCGCAAAGCGACGGGCTGCAAGGGCTGGTTTGCATGGTAGGCAGGGATGTACATCTCCAGGTGGGACATGAGAAACTTCCCAGAAGTGATACGAATTACCTTGGGGAAGCCGCCAACGTGGGTGTCTTACAGTGGTGGATGCAGTATCGTCTCAGAATCCTTTCAAAGTGGGAAGTGGGATGAGCTTGGACAAGATTTTTGCAATGGTTGGTTTAACCTTAGGTTCGAACTCTTCTGTACGGTCCTGTTCTAATGATTTGATATCTAGACACTTGCCTTCCATGTGATTTTAGTAAATAGCAGGATCATTGTTACCCTCAACCCAGAGCATCTGGGCTATTTCACCTTGACCCCAGAGCACCCATCCTCTCTTGTAGCTCTTATTTGACTTGTGTCTGTCAAAGTCATCTTCAGCCTGGGAAAACTCAAGGAAAGGCTAACAGGGAAGAGCAGATGTCTTCCAACACCAAGAGAGTGTTGGGGTGTCTGTGACATAATATTGTGCTTCTAGAGGAAATTCTGCTGTGGAGTGAGTAGTGTGGAGGGAGATGGAGGACAGTTTTTAGTGTTGAGGACAATACTTTGTATTGCATGACTGGACAGGTGGTTGTGCATCGGGATCTCATTGCAGTGGGTACGGTGTGGCCCTAGAACACATGCACATGGCAGTTTGCAGCCCTCCTTCAGGATGAGGGAGGCAGAGAAACAGCTGAGCTACCATCAGAGTAGTAGTTTGGTGGACAGCAATGCGTAGCATGCTGTGGTTTCCGCTCACTATTGCTGTCATCGATTCCACGAGCTGTGCGAATACAATCCTAAAGACAAAAGAAGGGCCGTGTATTTTCCCTGACCACTTATGACGCATGCTTTCTCATTCTTCTCTCTGCATAGTGAATTCGCCAAAGAACGAGAGAGGGTAGAAAATCGTCGCGCTTTCCTGAAACTCCGTAGGCAGCAGCAAATTGAACGGGAACTAAACGGGTACTTGGAGTGGATCTTCAAAGCAGGTAAGGCAAGAGGTCTCCTGATTTTGGTTCAGTGTGTTTTGTGGCAATTAGAGTCTGGTGATGACAGAGAGGACAAGGGCCCTAAACTTGGGGGCCATTGGGGTAACCCACGACTGGAGAGGGCCCAGCCAGCACTTGGTGGTTTTGTTGGGCTTGTTTCTATTGCAAGACATCTCGGTTTGGTTAAGCAAAAATAAAGGAGATGGGCCAACTTACGTTATTGCTGAGATCAAAGCAATTGTCTTAATACAGTATAATATAAAATGTGATACAGTGCCCAAAGTCTCCACCGTGGGGAAGCTGTTCCCTTATATGAGTCATTTATATTTTATTTACTTTCCACCACAGCTGTTTTATAAGCCTCTCTTGCTACGATGGTAAAATACACTGGAGTGTCATTTTTATGAGCTACAGAGATCACTTGCATGAAACTCACCCCAGCACATATTAACATTGCTTTATAACTATTATAACTGAACATTGCGGTTTATTGCAAGCTGTGAGCAACTTTAACAAGGACCCAAACACACTAATTTAACGAAAAATAGCATGCTTTTCTTTTCCTTTTTATCGGACAGTAAAGATTACCAATAACCTTTCTGCATTATAGAGTAGCTGAGATATATATTGACATAACCACAGTGCAATTCATTCACATAGCATCAAGAAAGCTTCTGGGGCTAATTTGCTTCCTTGCTTACTTTTCCGAAAAGCTGAAACATCTGAGTAAAGGGAAAATTAATTTCAAAACAATTGTGGAGAGAAAAAGCAGCAATGGTTTCTCAAATACATTTTCAGATGCTTTTCTAGGCAGGTCAGCTACACCCTTGTCCTTTACAAATGGGGAAACTGAGGTCCAACATTATATGGTGACTCACCTGACGTCAGCTGGTAGGCGGGTGGCAGGAGTGGTGCTCCTAGACTGTGGGCTGGCACCACACTAAAATCCATGTCATCATTCCTTGTTTTGAAATCCGTGCTGATGTTAGAGGCCTGATGTGCTAAAATGTGCTTGTGCAAGGATGTAACTGGATGGTCACAGCAACTCGCTGCAGCATTGCACGTGCGTGAGCCGTGTACCGGCCAGGGGCCAGAGTATCCTGGTGCTATTCTGTGTGCGAGTGGCTCTGTGGGTTTTACAGCTCCTGTTTTATGTGCACAGCCTCGGTGCCTGTATTTGGAAGAGTGTTTTCCCATAGCTCCTGCTGCTTTGCTTCTGCTTTCCCCTCTGAAAGGTTCTGCCAGCCCATGTGGCGTGGGGACGGGGGCTCTGCCCTGCTACAGGGCTCAGGGAGCGCTGGAGGGGGCGACTGCAACACCTCCCCCTGGGGCCACTGGTCTGGGCATGAGTTTTGACAACCTGGCCAGGGAGGAAAAAGACTGAAGCGCTGAAATGTAGAATAGGAAGAAGCAGCAGCAGTTTGTATGGTGTCTCAAGCCCGTTATTTCCCATAGTGCTATGCACAGTGACAGGCGGGTGCCACTCGTATTGACGGGCTTTTATTCATTGTGACTGTTCAACAGCAACTGTCCTCAATTAGGCAACCACACTTCATCCTGTGTTTCTGTAGGATTCAAAAAAATGATCGTTCATTTTCTTTCCACTTACAATTTGTCTTCCCATTTGTTTACAGCTTTTGTGCTACTCAAATTCAAATTAATTAATGGTTTATCCAGTGGCTGAAGCAGAGTACACTGTGGCTCTCCCTTGGTTCTAGTGCCATCTTGCTTTTAAGGCTCTTGTGATCGCTCGATCTCTAAATCCTGGTCTCCCCATCAGTAAAATAGAGATGAGAATTCTCTTGCAAAGATGTGGGTTGCTTTGTTTCATTTTGGTGGCTGTTCTGCCCAGAAGAGCTGTGCAGAGGTCATTAGCTGATCTTGTCTGCAAGTTGAGGTGAAGTTCTAAACCGTACAGCCCTTCTCTGCTCCAGTTCTGCATCCCTGTGGGAATGGCTGGCTCTTCTTTTTCTGTGTTGCCAGTGCTGTATGAATGCCATATCAGTTTAGAGTGAAATGCTGTAAAATGCCCACCTTTTTATTTTGTCTAATAACAGAATAACAGGAGGTTTCTAATCTTCTAATAACAGAAGATCAGAAGGTTTTCTAGAACAGGAAAGTGTATGCAAAATAACCGAATCAGGGAATAATAAAAATATTCTGTATAAGCATTGTTGAAAATACAATAGGAATATAAAAAAGCTTCCTAGTACAGCTGAATAACGACAATAATTAAAAGCAACCTAGCAGCGTTAGTAAATCTTTGAATACAAAAGGTAGTGTGAAGGCTGACCAAAACTGAAAATCGTGTGTTTAGAATTCAGGTGCTGAAATCTGGGACTATGCCGTCAGTGGGCATTCCCCATTTCTGTTTTAGAGGCCAGGGTTTCAACTATGAAATGATCATGAGTTACTAAACTAGGTAATCAGTCTTCCTTGTCCAGGACTGCATGTCTGCAGACTGCTTGGTTGGGGGGAACAAAACAGGCAGGGGGGGACTGGGACGGGGGATGGTCATGGGCAGTCCAGCCAGGACAGAAATCTCTTGCAGCAGCCCCGGGCACTGAGGTACAATAAGCTGTTTGCATAAAAGAGTGAGCAAAAGCTCTTGGTCTTCTGCTCCAGTGTAACTCTGGAGGGTTATGTTATTATTCATGTGAATATCTAATTGTTTTTAAATCCTTCTAACATCCTTGACCTCTTTGAATCTTGTAGCAAGGAGTTCCACATACGCTTGGTTTGGTGTTAAAACCCAAACCAACCCACCAAACAGTATGTCCTGTCCTTGATTGTAAACACGTTGCCTTTCTGCAGTGAGAACAAGAGCTCAGGAGCGTGCTTCATATTTCTCTTTATTAATTTTCTGTCTCTGATCTCTCTCTACCTTGTTTCATCTTATTTTTTCAGCTCTAAAGCACGCAGAACCAATCTGCTCAATCCTCTCGCTTCCCATGGAAAGCTCTCTAGGTTTCTAATATTTATAGTATCCTCTCTAAGCATTTTGTTTGTTCATTTTTTCTCATTTATTTTTGATGCGAGGTAGGAAGAGTGGAAAGCTGCATTCCAGTGATTTGTGAAGTGGCATTTTAACACTTAATCTGCCTGATTTTGCTCCGTAATGTTTTACATATTCTGAGTAGCTACTGGAGCTGGAAAGGAGGTTTCCTTGTTCTCACTGCTGCTCAGGTTTTTGCCTCAAGGGCTGTAACTGGTTTAGGACCAAGGAAAGTATTTGAGTGACTAAAATCACTCCTTCATCTGTACACTACCTCCCATTGGTGAACTATGATTTTAATTTAACATTGTGCTCATTATTTATTGACCACTCTTGAGTGTCTTTTATGTTTCTCACAGCCTTCTCTATTTGTTATTTGAATGTTATATTATCTCTTGCTGTACATATTGCTTTAAAAAGGTGGTTCAGATAAAACTTTGGGGTTGTTTGCTATCAACCCTTTCTTATACTGCAATTGTAGACTGTTTAGTCCCCCAGAAAAAAAAACAACCAAAGGGTCTTTGGTTTCTACTGCTTAAGTGCTGTCTGACTCGAGTGTGTTCCAGACCTGGTCTAATGACTTGTCTTATATTTGTGTTGTAAGAATGAAACTTCAATAGTCTGGCTCTTGACTTTTATATTTTTCTTTTTTTCTGGTGGTACTTTTAATTTTTTTTTCTAGTGGTAAAATAAGAGGATAAAAGAGAACAAAGTATTAATTAAAAGTGCTTGTGAGGTTTTCAGGTAGGTGCCTTGGCACAGCTGAAAGATTTTGGTGCCAGCTCACTATTAATAAATTGTCAGAGATGCAGCTGTGCTTGAAACTGAAACAAACACAGCTCAGTCTGTTTTAAATGTGGATTATTTAATACTGGCAGCAGCACATCTGCTTGAGGGATCTATACCAAGGTGTTTTAGACAGTGACAACCTTAATGTGCAAATGCTTGTGTGAGTTATACTTAATACAGGAAGCCTTAATTGATGAAGTGCTTAAACAAATGGCTTCTTAACAAAGGGTTGGAGAACTAAAGGGAAGATTGTAACACAGATAATGTGCTGAAGTGCTGAATTTAAATGTGCATGACTTGAAAAAAAAAATCAACTCACGGTCTGACCAATTTCCTTAGAGTTTGAATTGACTTTCTTCACTTAGCATTATACAGAGGCCAGGTATGAGATTTCTAGCTTGGCTTATATCTCAGGTGCACGTTGAAGAATGAATACATAGGGCAATCAGGAGGGTTTAAATATTTTCAAATGAGATACCAAGTGATTTCATGTAAGAGTCCCATATCATGACATCAAGTCTAAGCAAGGACAATTGTAACTTGGTAGGTTCCTCTTGAGGATGTCAAGAAGAAATGCCATCTTATATGATGTAAATCTGTGTCTTCAAATCTGTAACATTTTCAGTCTTACAAAACTAGTGCAAGTTACAGGTGGGAAGCAATGATCAATTCCTATCATTTCTTGCATCTCAGAATTCAGGCCAAAATTTCGTATGCCAGTTGCCATGTTAAGCTCATAAACATTGACTCTGGATCGTTTAGAAGTGACCTGTATGGATCACTTAGAAACAGACTTGTAATCTTAAATTTAATCTTGAAGAATAAAACCAACTGTCTGTTTTTTAGTAAATTCTTTGAAGGGAACAGCTCTGCCCACCACTAGAAGTCAGCTGATATATGTGTAAAAAGCAATGCTTTGCACTGTGTTGCTCCTCTAGGCACGAGACAGCAGTTCTGCTCCCCAAACGCCTCTTCTTCAGTTTTTTTGGCTTTTATTTTCAAATAAAAACTTCAAAAAAAACTTTCAGTTTTTTATTTGATATTCAACCAATATCAAATAAAGGCTTATGATGAGCAAACCCTGTCCTGCTCCACCTGCGGCGTGCTGGGACAGGCTCTGCTCTTCATGCCGTGTTCTCGCTGGGCTCTGTGCAAAGGCAGTAGCAAGTCAGTTTGAAATTGTGCCTGTCAGAGGAATTTTAAAGCGGTGAAGCCAAGCAATGTAATCCATGCAAATGATTTTGCCACCACGGCTTTCTCCATTAAACTCCTCAAAACCATAGCAACTTTTAGGCTGTCGTGCTGCATTTCCAACTGAGAGTGTGGAACCAGAAGTTCTCTGCACAGAGTAAAGTGCTTACAAGCCCACAAATATTCTTTTGAGGAAGTTTCTCTTATCTTACAAGGACATGCATCGTTTTTGAAAATACTTTGCTCAGAGACTGGAAGTCTTTCAGTTCAGACCTAATCAAGTTGCATGTCTTTTGCATTTTAATTCTTTCCAGGTCCATCACTTTGCACAGCACTGACTCTGAGTGTTTCTTTTCTCCTGGAGTAAGCAGGCTTTGGGAATGAGTTTAACCTCTCTCTTCCAGTTCACTGTAACTTGAATGCCATTCCTTGAGATAACAAAGGTTTATGAACCTCAGGTTTCAGCTTTCTGTAGAAGGAAGAGAGCAACAAGCCCCTTGATACCGCTGCAAAAAGGCACCTACATAGATGAAAGAGAGCAGCAACGTGTGCGGGATGGCAGGGGAGGATGACTGCCGGGAAGACAAATGACAGTTCCCTGTGAGAGAGTGACGACTTCTTCGAAGGGCTGCATTTTTACTCATTTTTTCTGTTTAACAAGTCTGAAGCTTCAATGGTTAAATTCAGTTGTTCTTCTTTTCTTCTAACCTCTTTTGCCTGTTGAACCTCAGTCATTTCCTGGAATCCGCTCTTGAGCCCACAATGTTCTGTCTCCCCATGCCAAGGGGAGAGGGGGCACCGTGTTTCTCTGCTGCTTTGCCTGTGTTGTTCAGCTTGCCAGTCCCTCAGTATAAGGTTTGCCTTTATTTCCAGTCCTGTAACATGCTGTGTGTTGTCAGTACTTAATGACCAGCAATTAATCTTACTGCTGAAACACCTCTTACTCTGATGTCCTAGCAAAGCCCCTGTGCGTTCGTTTGGAGGCGAGGAGTTGCTGGTCTGATACTGTCTGTGTGAATATTGCTTCTTCTACTGCAGGGGCACTGTTGTTTGGAGGTTTTTCAAGCATCCTAATTATCTTCTTCCGGTCTCTGTGTTACAGTGATGACTAAAGGCAATACAGCTTCTGATCCTCTGCTTAGGATGCTGTATGGTTAAAAAAACCCAAACCCTCAAAACAGCCTAGCAATGATGAGTAGCCTGCTGAGCTGTCTTTTTAGCTGGCTTTAAAAACTGTGTGAAGCCCCACTAGAGTAAAGGTGGTCCCTTGGTGTCCCAGAGGATACAAGACAAGACAGGGAGTGACTGTCAAGGGGGAGAACTGGGGAGCGGTGGTGAAGTCAGGCTTGAGGGAATTGCACTCGTGAAACCTGGCTTTTGTTTATTTTAAGGGAACAGTAAAACCGAGCCTTGGTGAGATACGTCTATGGATGGAGATATGTTTTGGCACCAGCTCGGTGCCCTGAATTTGGGGCGCATTTGCAGAGGTGTCTCGAAAGAGCATGTACTTTGTAGGTGAAAATATGTTGATAACAAATTGTCACACCTTAGAAATTCAGGTCCCACTGGCATTTATCAATCTGGTTTCTGAAACGTCAGTACGGCTAAACTCCTCACCCATCTGACTTGGGGGGCACAGGAGCATCAGATGGCATTATCACACCGTGGCAAATCGCGATGGTTATGTGTCCATACAGTTCACAGGTCACCTCTGGGGACTCAGGATTGTTCCTCCCCTGCTGCCCAAAGGACAGCGGAGTGTCAGCACAAATTGTTACAGGAATGTGCGGAACAAGAGGCCGCTTAGACATGGGCAAAGAAGAATTTCTTTTTCCTACTCTGAGATCGTTGAAAGGAACCGGTACCATGATTCTCCTCCTGCACTGACACAAATCAAGTGCAGAACAGAGCTTCCACCTAAGTGAACAGGCTTTCTTTCCTGGAGTCTTCTAATTTTTTTAACAAGACATGACTGAAACCAGCACACCTCCGAGCACGAACTGGGAAGCGTGCTGGCTCTTGCCGAGACCTTCCTCCCGCAGACGCGGCTCTTACGCTGCGCTCGCCCGTAAGAAGAAGCCCCAGAAGAACAGCCGCCTGCCTTCTGACCTTTGCTAGCTCATTATTTTCATTGCTCACCACTTGCGTGGCAGTGTGTCCATGCCCTGCAGTAGCTTGTATTAGTCTATTTAATTACCAAACACTCTCTAAAAGTCAGCTTTTCGTTCTCGGAGTGGCAGAACTGCTCCTCTGGGAAGTGTTCGCCTTCCCGTGCTTGCTCTTTGTTGTAAGACCCAAATGTGCACTCCACTTCAAATGGTTTTGCGTTTTCACTGCAATGTGCTAGTATGTTGCATAGGAAAAAACCACATCTGCATTATGTAGAGGAGCATGAAATGGAGAACCCCAAAACACTGATGGCAGAACTAACCCCTGGAGCCAGGAGTGCAGAAACATCTGCATGGCACTATTGACTTTACTGGTACTAGGTGCTAGACTCATTTTTATGCAGAGTTCTGTGGCAGCAATATGGGTATATAACCTTCAGATACGACATAAAGCTTTTAAAATCACACTCCATGAGCAATGTAGGCTTTAAGAAAAATCTGTATAAAATGTCCACTGTAGTAGCATCTCAAGCTTATGCTTGTTCCAACGCAGGTTTGCTTTGTGTTTCACGTTTACAGGCCTTTGTTCAGCTGCCTTTGGGAAGGGGTCTCCATATCTAAACCTCCCTTCTATGTGTTTTAGGGCAGTCATATTCACCGCTAATTGCCATTTAACTCCTTCCATATTTTTAGCACCCAAATACCAGTACGGCTTTTCCCTAGGCAAGACTTCAGAAGAACCTTTTGGTTTCTGAGGGGCCGGTTTGAGAGAGAAATCTCTTGAGCTGTCTAAAAAAGCTCATTTCACTTTTCTAACCTGTCTTAAAGAGCCTCAGAAAGCACCTGGATTGTATTGGCTTATGGGCTTTTGGAAGGATTTCATGCCTTTTAAAGTGCAGATTTTTAGCTCAACTGACATTTGTAACCCTCTAGCAACTCTCCTTTCCTCTGTGCCTCTGGTGCACTAGTTTGCACTTTCTTATTTTGTTCTCCTCTGCTTGGGTTTCCAGTCTTCCCTAGTCCTGGATATTATTTTTCAGCCTTCTCAATTTGCTCTGTTATTAATGTATCATTCGCTCTCTCCCCCCGATGATTAATAAAGAGATTATATAAGGCTTGTGTGGTAGTGCTGATCCCTCTAGTATACTAGACAGCTTTCAACTACACGCTTTGATGTTTGGCCTGTGTTTTTTTGGTTTGTGGGTGTTTTTTTTTTTTTAATAATTTTTTTTTTAGTTAGCCTTCCATCTAGTCTGGTTTAAATGGACTTTAAAGCAAAATTTTGTGGGAACTCAGTGTCAGATGATTTAGTAAGATCCCAATTTTACATTTGTAATTTAAATTATATTTGTGCCAAACGTGAAAAAAAATGTCATTTATAATATTACAAGGAAGTGTACAGTTTACCAGCTGCCAACTCAATGTTTTGTTTCCTTTAGGTTGTCGTTTAGAAAACCATTACCAAATTTTACAGCAGCAAGGTCAGATCTGTGGCTCAGACTGTATGAGCTGTATGGTTTCGATATTGGTGCAGTGTGGTGTGTACTGCAAATTGACCTGGCTGCTAACATTTTTATTGTGAAACCTTAGGAAATTTGGTTGCTTTTCATGCAGATAAAAATGAGTCAGTTTGGGGGGGTTGAATTTTTCAGTGTTTTTTGAATTCTTTTCTCGTAGGAAGGTATAAACTTGTATTTTGGAGATGAGTTACACAGGAATAGAAAATGAATGGTGGTGTTCTTGTGTGAGCTGTGCTAGCCAGAACTCCCCCATGGAAACTTTGCTGTGGATTTTATTTGGACAAGGGTTTGATGCAGTGGCTCTTTGGTGACATACTGTCTCCTGCAATGTGGTAGACATCCCTGCTTGTGTTACCCTGTGCCATGACACAGATCTGTTCCCAATGGGCTGAGTCCTGGTCTTATTGATGGAGACAGAAGAATAGCAATGGGTGTAAAGCATCTACCACTTCTCAGTGTCTCCAGTGTGGCAGGGCATGAGGGACCATCCTCTGGCTTGTGGAGACCTGTGGTCTTGCTTGGGTCAGAAGGAAGGTTCTTGGTCTCCAGAAGTCTCTTGGGGACGATAGCTGGGTAAAGAAATGAGTGGGTTGTTGGGGGTGAGCAGGGAAATCATGGAGGAATTGCTACAGTCTTCCAACGGTTTGTCTGGCCTCCTCCCGCTGTGGAAGAGGGGCACAGGGTACAAAATATGGTTGTCATCCATCCCTTCTTCCGCAGGCTTGGTGTAACTGGTGGCACAATGGGGTAATGCTAGTGGCAGCTGGTTTTAGAGCGAGGATGCGCTAAATGTGAAATTGAATCTTGCTGGTTTACCTTTTACAGAGGAGGTCATGCTGGCGGAGGAAGACAAGAATGCAGAAGAGAAATCTCCTCTGGACGGTAGGTCGTTCTGCTGTGCAGTTTTCCTCCTGTGATACGTGAGAGGTTCACCTGCTGTACGCTGCCGTGGCTTTCCGTTGTAACCAGCAAGGTGTGAGGAACATGCTCTTTTGCATGCACTTGGCATAAGCTGGGCTAAAGAGTCCCTTTTCCCGTATCGGGTCTGTTTGAGGTTGCAGGTGGATGATGAGCAGTTACATGACACCGCTCTGGGATGGGGATCTGCCCTTGGGGTCGGTCGGTCCTTAGGCTGCCTGTGGGACCGGCAGCGTGATGGGGACGCCCGCCAGCCTCTGCCGAGCGTGGCTGGCTGTGTCTACGCGCAGGTTGTGGCGGGGGTAGGCTGCAGAGCGGATGCCAGAAGAGAAATGCATTGACTGAGAGAAGGCAGGGCTCCAAACCGAGGTTTCCAAATGGATTTGACAGAGACTAAGACCCCTGTTACTTGTAAGCAGTAAGACATAACAGGGTGTGGTGATCCTACCTTCCGACGTGTGACCCTAGCACTGCAGGACGGCTGGAGGTACCGAGCTTTGGATGCAGGTGCAGCGGGGCCATGGGGACTGCTCTCCCTGTGCCTCCAGACCGATGAGCTCTTAGGATGCGACAGCCAGTCAAAGTTCAGTTAAAGATTCTTCCCTCTCCCTTTTCTGACCATCTTTCGTCCTCCCATGTCTCCTCCTTTCCCCTCCCCTCCCTTTCCCTCCTCTTTTTTTTTCTCCTCCCATTCACTGTCAGGGAGGGCCGCCTCGGAAGGGCCGATTCAACAAGGCACGGCACCGGCAGAGACTAGCAGCGGCAGCAGCTACAACAGTGAGTGGATTGCAAATCACCAGGGGCTTAGGCGGCACAGCGGGGCAGTGCTTCTCCCCCCGCAGCCCCACGTGCCCAGGTCACCGGTGACATTTCCTGGCTGGTTCTGCACCTTGCTGGGAGCCACACGGCTCCTTGGGCTATCAGGCGCCCAGCTGCTGGTCCACCTTGGCCAGCCTGGTGACCTGCGCTCGGGGGGGGGCTCGGGGGTGGAAGAGCTGGGGCTGCAGAAGGTCAGGGCTGAGGTGTGCTTGGAAAATCTTTGTGTGGGTGCGTGGGTGTGTGTGCGCTGGGGAAGTTTGTCCGGCACGTGGGTGCAGACAGGGCTGTTAGTCTCAAGGTGGAACGAGTGTCTGGAAGAGTAGTCTGAAAAGTTGAGTGGTGGAAGCAAACTCAAGGTGGGGACAGGCCACGGAGTAAAGACCCAGGTACACTAAGGCTCCCTCTATGCTAGTAAGCTAAAGGAGCCCAGCGATGTCCCCAACTTTGAAGGCAACTGTTATGGAGCAGCCCACATCTATGCTGGTAAATTATCTTAGTCCCCAAAACAGAGGGGCATTGCACCCAAGGTGCCTGTAGAGGTGGCACGACCTAATTGCTAAACACATGCAGGAGTTATTTGGGAGAGAAGATAAAGGAGAAGGTGCTCAATTCATGCTAGGGAGTGTTGTAAAATTTTACTCCCAGGGCTGGTTATGTTCCAGTGCTGGGGTTGGCCCTAGCCATGCTGGAGTGTACTGGGACAGATGCAGCCTGAAGGACCCAAAAGCTGGTATCGCTGGGACTGAGGATCCAGCCTACTGCTGGGTGGGGAAGGAAAGAGCAAAAGTGGTTATTTGCAAAAAATTGGATCCAGCTCACAGGTTCAGAGCCTCTTCTCTTTGAGCCTCTTTGAACCTGGGTGATGATCTGGGAGTTTCTTTGAAGTGACAAAGGCACTAACTCTTGCCTTAGCTGCGGAGGAAGAAGCGCATCCGTTTCTCTGTCAGGGCAGGGACATTTGTGTCGAGTGAGGGGATGTTCTGGTAGGAACCTGCCCCCAGGGTAGTCGCTGCAGAGTGAGTGGGTTTGCTGTGTGTGCCTACTGAACAGTATGTATCACCACACCGTGGGGTGTCTTACTGCTGATAGAAAATGGTGCTTAGTTACTGTATGTCTTGAAGCTGTTACCAAACTGTATCAACATATTTTTTTCTGCTAGTTCTCAAGGTTTTGCAGGTAGGTGGTCATGGGACCAGCATCCACGCTGTTCCTGCGTTACCCCTTGCACACTGGGTGAACAGTGCACAACTCTCTGAGCCTTAGGCTATAGTTCTCTTTCCCTGTTGAGTAAAACGGTGTAGCAATGTTTGCCCTCCCCACAAAAGATGCTATTGGACAAAGTGTGTTTTCAAAGAGTTATGACATCCCCAGGGGGAAGGAATTGTACACTGGGTGCTATTAAGGGTATGTTCACTGATCTGTGGCAGTTGCTTTCGACATAGCATTTCTGCTCCTTAAGGCATTGTTCTGTGGTAAACTGTACCCGAGCACCGTGAACGCTAACTTCTTAATGGTGCACGCTGTAAACAGCATTAATGTTTTAATGGCTAGAAGCACTCATAACCCACTGGGGCTCAGAAAGGTTCAGTGACCCTGCCCAGCCTTTCTGCTGTGCTAGAAGGTCCAGCAGCTGCAGTGACTCCCCCCCTCTCCTGCATCTGTGGGGTGACATGGAAGCCTGCAGACCTGTGCTTGGCAAACCTTCGAGATCTGGAAGGTCAAATAAATAAGCGACCATGGTGTGGAAGCATACAGAGGCCCTGCGAGGTTGTAGGTGGTCTAATTTGCTCCAGCTTCCCTTTGTGTGAGAGCCTGAAGCTGGCACTGGGAAGTAAACGCTGGCCCTGGAGAGTGAAGGGAGGGGGAGAGAGAATCCACTCTGAATGCTCACAGGGCATTTTCTCTTTAATTTGCACACAGTGTTGAAAAGAGCTGCAATAAAGAAGAGCAAAAATGACCTGATTCATGCTGAAGAAGGTGAGGACCATTTCACAGACATTTGCTCCGTGGGTGAGTACTGGCTTCGCATCCCCTGAGGTTTAGATCTCCACCTAAACGCGGTCATGCCATGTTTCCTCTGAGCGGCTCCTTTGCTCCAGAAGCTGCGGTTTCAAGAAGGAGAATGATCACTGCTCCTGCAGCAGCGCTCTACTTCCCAAAGCTTCGCGGCTTCACCCGCTCCCCCCCACTGCCCCGCTCAGCTGTTGCATGCTGCACCCTTTAAAAGAGCCCTGCCAAAATGCTTGGAGAATCTGTGCTGTGTTGGACCAGACTGCAATTCTGCCTGGAACATGCTCATTTGTGCTAATGAAACCCAAATATGTCAAACGATACTGCTAAGCCCCATCTGTTGAAGGGAGGAGAGGCAGTGGACACAGTCACATCTGCCACCGATGCACAACATGTGGTTTTGCAGCCTTTGCCATGTGAATGGCTGCTGGGAAATGCCGGGCAGTAGCCCTCATGCTCTCATTCTTGCCTTAAAAGAAGATCTTAAAGCAATTCTCTTCATTTTTAAAGCCAAATGTGGAGATACACACCTGTGCGCATGCAATTACCCCCGTGCCTCTGATGCAGAGAGTGGCATCCCGCATAGGGTAGCATTGATGGTGCGAATTTGGCGTCTTCAGCCCTGGAGAGTAAGACCCTGTCAGGCTACAGAGTTCCTGCCTGTTCAGCAGTTAGCAGGGAGCTAGTTCCCTCCTGAGATGCCAGGTGGAGAGGCAGGAGACAGGTCTGGGGTGTGCAAGGGGAGGCAGGCTCTGAGTGTGCAGCATCTCATCTGTGGGGAGCTGTTTGGACATCAGCAGAAAGAACTTTCAGTCGTGGGCTGTTACTTGCTGGCTGGGGAGACATCTTCCTGACTACTTTGGAGTTAGCTATTTTGCTTATTCCTCTCCCTGTTGTTTGAGTCTGTATTTTGTTTTGCTGCTGAAGCAGCAGATGTTCTCATTATCTTCCAAAGAAATGTCTTGGCACCCCAGTTACCATGAAGCAGCAAATCCTGGATGCATAAGAGTAGCAGCACAAACAGTACATTGGAGAGCACATGTCCATATAGGCTTGCGAGCATGAGTGCTTCAAATGCACTTTGGAAACTTGGCATTAACGTTTTAAGAGATTACAGCTGCTGCTGGATTCCCCATCCCACCCCCCACCCCCCCTTTAAATGAAGACCTGGTTGCAGGAAATGAATGTTGCTGAGCATGTTACTGACACCATCACCCACTGTCGAACTGCCACAGTCCCCCAGGCTGAGCAGACTGCAGGTTTTGTGGCTATAAACTGCTGACACTTCTATGAGAGGTTTGTTGCTGAAAGAGGGCAAAAATGCAGCAACCGTCCGCATTTTTGTTTCAGTTTGGTTTATTCTGAGCAGCTCGGATCCCTGCATGGATAACGAGGAATGGTCATTTCTGAAACATTTGTTCATGGTTGCAATAATTATGAGATCTTTGTATTCACATCCAAGTCCCTCCAGGCTCTGGGCACCCATGCCACGCAAACAGATCTTTGAATTCAGCGTTTCAGGTGGCAACGGATGACGGAGCATCTGGACTCGTGGATAATCTGATGCGGAGCTGGAAACTGTCTCAGGAGCATATGGCAGGGAAAATAACAGCAGTGCTTTCCACCTTCTGCAAGTGGTTCACCCACTTGGGAAAAGTGTTTTTGATTTTGATTCATGGAACAAGGCAGAAAAGAAGAGATGGATACAGCAGATACTTCTGCAAGCTCCTGAAAAGGCTGAAACTGTGCATAACACAAACAGTCAGATCATATGGGCAATTACGCATAAAGAATATGTTTTTGAGAAAAGGTTTTTTTGGATGATTTTCTATAATGTCTTGTTGATGGGAGCGTAAGGAGCACGGAAGAACTAGCAGTATAATTACTGAGTGCAACACGAAGATGCAGACCAGAGTGGTAAAGACTTTGACAGGTCTCTTGCTGGCCGTTGACTGAATACGTTGCACTTTAATTCAAACACAAGTACCTCAATGAGCCTTCTAATTGCATTATAAAGCTCTACAGTGGTAAACACTTCCCAGTGTGTTCTCTGGAGTTGTTCTTAACAGTTATTCTTTTCTTTCCTCCTACCTCTTAGCCTTTCTTTCTGCACTAATAAGCGTGCAGCAGTAGGTTCTGGCTCCTTCTGGCTTCCCACCCTCTACGCTGCACCAGACATGGGACACTGTCTTGATTGTCAGACAGTGAAGCCTGGAGAAGTGGATGTTTCCTATGTTAGACCAGTTTAAATACTGCTGGTTGTCTTTTTTGGAAGATCAGTAGAGAGGGGATCAAAGGGCAGCAGACTATTCCCATGCAAACCTGAGGGTATAGACTGGCTTGAATATCTGAGACCTCTTTACCTGCCAACAGTGTTATGGTATGGTGCAGCCTGCATCTTTACCTGTAGTTCATTTTGTTGTCTTAAAGCAAGAGATGAACACTAAGGGTTTTATTGATTTATTTTTTACACTGCCAAAGGAAGGATAATCAAATTAACAGAACAACAGCACACCAAGGTTTTCTGCAAGGAGTTTGTTCAAAGCCTGGCCAGGGCCAGCTCTGCCTTTGGCATATTGGTGGATGGCCAGAAATGTGAGATGGAGCAGAGAGCTTGCTTTCTGGTGGGGAGATGGTGCGGCACGCTTTCGTGTGGCGGTGAGGCTTGGAGAACCCATTGCTGTCACATCTGGATGCTTCATCCTTTCTATGGGTGCTGCGTTTGATGTTACTGTAGGATGAAACAGGGTGAGATTCCCACCCCTTCCAAGTGTTGAAATGTAAGTGAGCGCACTCAAAAATTTGGCTGCTGCAGCCAGAACACTTTGTTCATGTTAAGTCAGCCATCTCCAACGACAGCCCGTGCAAGTCATCTGCTCTGATGGTGCTTGCTCCAAGACAGGACGGTGTGTGTCCTGGTCAGCCCTACCCCCCGGGAGGCTCTGTCCCACAATGGGGAAGGGTAATAACATATTATCTTGCCACAAACCATCTGGAAACAAGTTTGCTAGCCATTTCAGAGGGGTGCCAGCACAGCGTGAAACAGGTAGTGGACAGCCTGCAACAATCACGATTTTCCATGCTTGCAACGGTGTCTGTGGCTGTTGCAGAAGAACTCCAACAGATGCCTGTGTTTATTACTAACGTGTGCTGATGTCTCCTGCCTCCGCACTGGCCGGAGATTGCCTTTTCATCATTCGTCTGAACCGTGCCTGCTACCACAGGGGGAGAGCTTACGTTAGAAATCATTCCTTCCATCAGCTTCCTACGGTTAAAAGTATTTGACTCTTTTCCAGGGTTTCAGACTAGAGTTGAAATGTAGCTGATATAGGCAGAATTGATACAAATGAGTAGCTGTGCCCAAAGTACGATGCGTGGAGGCAGGTTGAGCCCTCTGCTGTAGAAATACATGAAGTTAGAGAGTAAAATAAGGAGACTTTGCCCTATTCAGTCCTAAGGGCTGGGTCTTTGCCTGGTTCTTGGAGCAGGGGAAATAGGGACCAGCTTTCCTGTTGCCAGCTACCCGGCTCTGAGGGGATGTGCTCCACACCACGAGCAGAAACACCACTGTGCCTGGTACTTTCTGTCCTTCCAGTCAACCCAAAAGTTATGAGTTAAACTGAGACAACCAAGATTGCTCCAGAGGGTTGAAAGCCCAGTTTCTTTAGATGGTGGAGCTGGACATTCATTCATGAAGTCTTAAAATCCCAGCCTTCATTCCTCATGATGTCATTGCAAGCAAGATGCCCTTGCTCAGCCCATAGTCAATGTGCCCAGCTTTCTGCTCAGCTGTGTTTCTGGCGCGTGGCAGAGGGTCTCTGTGCCCAGGAACACCTTCCAGCCTTTCACCTGCCAGGATGTGGTGTGGTGACTCTTCTTTCTGTCCCAGGGTCTCCTTTTGCCCGTGCCAGTTTGAAGAGTGGGAAGAATGAGAGCTCGTCTTACTTCAGGAGAAAAGAGAAAATGTTCCGGTTCTTCATTCGGCGCATGGTGAAAGCTCAGAGCTTCTACTGGATTGTCCTCTGCGTGGTGGCCCTCAACACACTCTGCGTCGCGATGGTGCACTACGACCAGCCGGAGAAGCTCACCACTGCGCTGTGTGAGTACTGGGGACTCCACCTCTCCCCTAATGAGGTCTTTCATTTTTGAGCGTGCTGAGCACTGCAGTCACATCCCCATGTGGTCGGTTTTTGGCTTCCTAAGCCTCCCTGAGAGGAGATAATGAGTGGTTCTACTAATTCAAGTGTAATTGTGTCACACAATTCTGAAAAAATCCTCCAGGACATAATACTGGTTTGAGATGGGAATGTTATCCTAAATGTTATCTGAAACTTCAGATTCAACCACATTTAAATCTTGTAATGTGGCAGGATTTGTTCTGTAGCAGGCTTCATTGAAGGAGGGGGAACGGCTCCCCATGGGGGTAAAGGCAGGTTTCTCTGTCTAATCAGCATCTGCCCAAAGAACTGCAGAATTCATGCCACTTTGCAGCTGGTCTGCATCCATGGCTGTGGTTGACCTTGACTCAATGTGAGGAGCCCACCAAAGCCACTCTATTACTCTCCTCAAATAGATGGGAGAGAAAATGTAATGAAAAGCTCATGGGCTGAGATAAGGACAGGGGGAGATCACTCTGCAATTACTGTTACAGGCAAAACAGACTCAAATTGGGGAAATTAATTTATTACTATTCAAATCAGAGCAGCATAATGGGAACTAAAATCAAAACTTAAAAATACCTTCCCTCCACCCCTCCCTTCTTCCTGGGCTCAACTTCACTCCTGATTTCTCTGCCTCCTTCTTCCGAGCAGTGCAGTGGGAGGGGGAACAGGGCTGTGGTCAGTTCATCACACGCTGTCTCTGCTGCTCCTTCCTCCTCACGCTCTTCCCGTTCTCCAGCCTGGTTCCCTCCAATGGGTGCAGCATCCCAGGCCCAGCCTGCCCCAGCCAGAGTCTCCGCAGGGTCTCTATTCTGGGCTCTTCTCCATGAGGCCACAGGTCCTGCCAGGAGCTGCTCCAGCGTGGGCTGCCCATGGGTCACAGCCTCCTCTGGGCATCCCCTGCCCTGGCGTGGGACCCTCCAGGGGCTGCCGGTGGGGATGGGCTCCACCATGGGCTCCATGGGCTGGGGGCACAGCCTGCCTCATGGTAGGCTGCACCATGGGCTGCTGGGGAATCTCTGTCCTGGTGCCTACAGCCCCTCCTGCCCTGACCTGGGGGGCTGCAGAGCTGCTGCTCTCACATATTCTCACTCCTTCCTCCAGCTGCAATTGTTGCACAGATTTTCCTTTCCCCTTCTTAAATACATTATCCCCAAGGTGCTACCACCATCACTGATGGGCTCAGCTTTGGCCAGTGGTGGGTCCCTCTTGGAGCCAGCTGGCCTGGGCTCCGTTGGACATGGGGGAAGCTTCTAGCAGCTTCTCACAGAAGCCACCCCTGTAGCCCCCCACTAACAAAGCCCTGCCACACAAACCCATTACAATGGGTGATTTCTGCTGTGGATATGCTTAAAGCTCTGAAGTCCCTGGGATAACAACATGTGCATGGGCAGTGCTACCCGGGAGGACCAGCTGTCTGTCTGTCTGTGCTTATGGAATTACACACTAATTCACTACAGCTGTAGCAACTATTGTCATATTCTTTAAAAGATTGCAACTTTCCAGAAGGTCTTTTTTGATAATCATGCCTTCCCTTACTAATGGTGTGTGATTAGATTGGATAGATGTCACGATGCCCTTCTGCAAAAGTATGTACAACAGTAATAAAAGTAATACCATTCAGAAGATAATACTATGTTTCTGCAAAAGCTTTTATTTTAGCTTGGTTCCTGTGATCACCTATGCGTTTAGGCTTCAGGTAGCCTGTAAGTGCTTTTGAAGTCTGATTTTTATTTTTTAATTGCATATTGTTTTGTCCTATGATGAATAATAAATAGAAGCAGCTTTCTGCAGCTGGAGCCTTTACACATCACAGGGTTACACTGAGGTTTCAGACTTGCTCACGAAGCCTGGGGTTTTTTTAAAAAAAGTGGAAGGTGAGGGCCAGAGCTTCTTTGTTTAATGAAGGTGATAGGTTATGACTCCTAGAGCTGGAAAACTTGTAGAAATTGGTACAGTCAGAATGTGGTGACACTGAAAATGGGACACTGCAAGTTTTTCCTTCTGAAAGGAAGGGATGGAGAGTTTGTTTCTGGAAGATGGAGCCATTGCGTTGGCTACTTCCGACTCTATAAAATGACCAGGATCAAATCTCGTGTTTAGCACCTGATGTTCAGATGTGGCTAGTTCAAAATTTTTCAAATGAAACTTCTGAAGCAAGTGAACAGAGGGCTAGGAATAAACCCTTCAATATTTCAAACAGTCTAACCTAATAATTTTGGCTTAGATCTTTAAAGATACTTATCTACCTAATTTTCCTTGATTTCTGTGTAAGTTAGATACTTAAATATTTCTGGCCCCAGATTCTCAGGTCTTACCTTATTATAAGAAAGCAAACTTTTGAAGGGTTTTCTTTTTGTTGGTGTGGTGGTTTTTTGGGTTTTTTTTTGGTAGACTAAAAAGGTCAAGAATAGTAGCTGCTCTGACTTCAAAGAACTCCCTATTAATATTTGCTGAAATATTTAATACTACCAGGTAACTGGAGGTGTAATAAGTGATGCATAAGAAAGAAACTTCTTTCAACTCTGGGTTTTTTTTGGTTGTGAGTTTTTTGTTGGTTTTTTCCCCCTCCAAGATTTAGACTGAAAAGAGAGACTGACTGCATGGAGAAGTCAGTCTTACTTTATTAATTTCCTAAATTTAATAGAGGAAATAATAAGCTAGGTTGGCAGAGTAATTAGAAGTTCGAGGCTTAGGACTTCCTCTTGAATTAGGACTAAATGGCTAGAAAGAAAAACTCAAAATAAGACTCAGATTCACAAACCCACTTTCGGGAACACCTTATGCAGTAACTTTTCAAAGAGAACATAAAGAAATCCATGAGCCAGCAGCTTCTACTGAATGTTCATATGAGAGCTGGAAGAGATGTTTCTGTTGATTAGGATTAAAAGGACACCTGAAGGTGGGAAACATTTCTAGGAGAGAAGCCACAAATTAGGCTCCCAGCTTGCCTCAGCTGAAGACAAAACTTAGGGAAGGTTGAATTTGTGCTGTGCCTGGGATCAGGGATTGGGATGGATCTTTCTTTCAGGAGCTCTGCGTGTGTCTGTAATGCCGTATTGTGAATTAGTTTCAGAAGCACTTGGGTGGCATACTTTAATTTGTTGGTGCTAGGGTACAACCTAGCTAAGAATAAGTGATCCCATTGACTTATGTTTAATGGATAAATCAGAAAAGCACCAAGGAGCTGTGTTCTCAGGAGTTAAATCCTCAGCATCCTCCCAGCCATAGGTACTGTACTGTGTCTCATCTGCCCTTGATATGTCTTTGCATCGTTGCGCTGCCATTTACTCATAAGGCTTGAGTGTCCTTTGTCAACAAGGAAACACCTGTCCAGGTGAACCAATTCCTTAGATTCACTAGAAGAAATCATAGTGGCTACAGATAAGCACTGCTAGAAACAACACTGTAAGTATTAAGGTGCAACACAGAGATGGGTGACAGACAAAACCAGAATATCTGAGGATTCACATGATGTTCTCATGTAGGCATAAGCATTGGGTCTTTAAATGGAGTACAAAATTAGCCACTGTGATATAGAGAATAAAAACCCGAGATGCAGAATGAATGGTTGTCATGGAAATTCTAAGATACTCTAGGTAACTTTCTCTTGTGGTTTTTTGTTTTGTTTTGTTTTTGTTTGTTTGGGGTTGGTTTTGTTTGTTTTTTTCCAAGATAGTTTTCTCCAAGACAAGAAGCAGAGGTGCCATGGGTTCATTCTGGCAAGGATTATCTCTGGTCTGTCCTGCGGCATAGTGTAATGGAAACTCTGGAGAGAAACCTATTTTAATAAAATTTTAGAACAAAAAGCTTTGAGAATTGTCCATTGGAAAAGCTCACAAGTTCAGCCTCTTAAATTAAATTCTCTTCAGACCTTCCCAGCTTTTCGGGATGATGAGCTATAGTATTGTATTCACACCTCTCTTTGCATTGGTAATGACCTAAAGTTTCTGCCTGCTTTCCTGAAGGATGCCATAGTTTTCATAGCATCATTTTCCCTACTAATCTAAAGTTGAATCTTGAATGCAGGGAATATTTTACCCCTTAAGGTACGTGGGACTTTGCGTGGACTAACTGGTTGTTTTGTTACTGCAATCATGGTTAGACTGGACTTGCAGCCTGTTTCTCCCGTGTGTACTAAGCTGCAGCCAGCCTGGTTAACCCTGCAGTAAACGCATTTGTGAGCGAACCCAGCTGTGGTTGAGCCCTCCAGGAGTGCTCCTTGAAAGCCCTGTTCCACCCAAGGTCTGTGCACAAATCCATTAGGTATAGGCAGAACAAGATATCACAAAACGAGGGGATTTTAAACAGCTCCTGGAAATACTTAGCAAAATCCTTTAACTGTAAGAGTGACAGGTTTAAAAATGGCTTTTAAGTTAATCCATGATGAGTGAACTTTGCTGCAGAGGGGTAGGACTTGGCTAGTCTGATGTAGAGCAAGAGAGAAATAGCCAATTCTAATTATGTTGTTTCATGGAAGGTGCTTAGAAATGAACTGATGAGGAGTTTTGTGACCTGCAGCAGCAGGAGAGGAGTGTGGTAAAGTCTTGGGAGGATCCACTAAACCCTGGAACTCTACCCAGGCACCTCTAATTCAATTATACCTGTCCCTCTGGGGAAAAGTTTAATTACATTACAAATTAATTTTGCTTAAAGAACAATTGGTAAAAGCCTACGGGTCTGCATTGATTTATTTTCCCCTTGGTCTTTTCTTTTAACTTTTTTGTTCTTGATTCATTCTGATTAGCTTTCTGCTTGACTCTCCATATTGCTGCAACTGCTTTAGAAAGGGAACTGTAGGAGCTCTAGAAAAGGGCTTGGGTTTTCTTTAGTCTTACTGAAAGAGCTGATTAGAAATTCTTTGAATTCTTGTGGTGTGATGAATAACAGGACATACTTTATGCCCCTTTAATTATCCTCAAATTAGGTCAGAGATTTTCCCTCTCCGTATGGAAAGGACTCCAGCGCCGAACTGCAATAGGAGTTTTCTGGTAGGGCACCTGGACACATGGCATGTTCTGCTCACTGAAGCATGGACCTTCAGTTAAATAAATTGCAGCTCCCTATAAATGTATAATTTTCATGCTGCTAACCAGGACTGTCACTTGTTTGTGCTAATTTCCACCGTTGCCAGTATTCTCCGAAAGAAGATACCTCTGTCAGAAGACAATTCCACTGTAGCCTAGAAGAGCATCACTGAGATCTAGTAGCAGCAAAGATGCACCTTCAACTGAAGGCAGCAAACCAATGAAATCTGTAAGGTGGGCCCACGTTGGAGGTACAAAATTAAGAGATTTGCAAAGGACTGTGTCCTTTTGAAATATGTGCTTCAGCTTGAGCAGAACTTGCAAGGCTGATGTGGAAACGGCAGAATGTGTTTGTGTGCTCCGTGCTATGCAGGAGGCCAGCAGAGGTGGTTGTGGGGGGGGTCTCCTCTTCCTCTGGCTAAAGCTGTGGAAGAAGGCTGGAACCAGAGCAATCTGGCCTCCATGGGGTGGGCTTTAGGGACCATGGTGAGAAGGTTTTAGGACTAGATCAGTAAGCTTTCACCTGGTGCCTGCTCATTGGGTTTCCCTTCCCCTGTGGCTGCCCTTCATGAAGCAGCGCTCTCTCCAGCTAACACTACGGTGATCCATAACTTGCTCCTAAATTTATATCTGTCTAAAACCATGACTGAGAATGTCTCCTTTCTGAGAAATACAATATTTGGAAACAGTATTTTAGCCATTATGGCCTGAGAATGTCTTCCCTGTCTGCTGTGCAATACTGAACCATATGTTTAGTGCAATTAGACCTTTTTTGATGATGTTGTGTTTGCCTTTGAAGTAGATAGCCGGCTCCCTCTGGATATAAACAGGCAGCACTTGCAACTGCGAGGAAAAGGCTTTCTGAAACGAGCATATTTATTTATGTCTGCTGAATGTTTCACGTCTGCTTTGTCAAGTTGTACTCTGCTGAGGTTCTCCTCCTGGCTGGTTTAATGTGCAAGGAGGATGAGGAGAGGAAACCAAAGTGTCAGGCTTGGCACCTGCTCCTAATGTCATTGGACTTGGAGATGGAGCAGAAATGGACTTAATCCATGAATGATTGACAAAAAAGAGCTGCTAACTATCTAATTCAAACATATGGGGCAAAAAAGATGCTAGCATGGCCTTTGCCAATAGCACAAATTTGAAATTAAATAAGAGTATTTGTATCAAACTTTTTTCCTTAAATCACATTACAAAATGCTTCTGCTTAAAGCAGATTAAATTACATATGGGGTCTGAATACCAGGAGGTCCAAACAGTGAAATTGCATTTTCAATTATATAGGCGGGGCCATGTCAGAAGAAATTGTGTTTCTGATCCATCTGCTGCAGAAGCTGATTCATTCAGAGTCAATTCCTTCTGCCCCAGGAGTTCGCTATGTCCGTATTTTCCTTGCCTCCATCCCTTGTCCTCACAGTACCATCTGGTACCTGCTGAAATACAGCTATTGCTGCCTGTTTTGAACTCTGCTCTAGATGGAATTTGTTCGCTGTGAAAGGATAGGTTGGGTGAGTCTTCAAGACCAGCAGGAGGAAGTTGTTTCTTGAACGTTCTAAGTTTCTAACTTTTTCTGTTTGTTTGATTTTTATTTTTTTTTAATTGAGTATTTCTTGATTGTATTTCACTTAAAGCTAGTTTTTTTTCTCCTATATTATTCTGGTTATAATGGAACATTGCACTTGTTGGTACCTGGGATTTGTTCATAGTTTTGCTGGATGGGTGACTGAACACTGAATCTTGTTTCTTTCCTCCATTTCCTTCTTTTGAAACGATGGTAATTGTCTTGGGAAAGTGTACTGAGATCTGCTGGTGCAAATTACAGTAAACCCCACCTACCTAGTATTTTTGTTGTTCTGTGAAAGAATATGGGGTGTACCTGCAATGTAACTCTTTGAGGTGAGTCTGGTGGACAGACAAGGGGACAAGAACCTCCCTGCCAGAGTGGGATGTGAAGCAGGTGGAGGTTGCGTGATGCTTTCTGTAGGTCTGATCTACAACCTCTACTTATGACTTCAAGTTTTGCCTGCTGAGTGATTTAAGCAAAGCCACCAGTTTCAAAGCATTGGTTTGATATTGATCCTAGTGATAGGGAGACTTTACACCGAGGTCATTCCAATCAGCACCATCCGCCTTGCTGAGCTCGGCTGCACGTAAAAGCGAAGATGGGAGTGATAACATCCCAGCGAGGGAGAGACGGCTGCCAGCACAGACACCGGTGTGAGCTTTCCCTCTAGGCTAATGACCCAAATGGGTGGCAACAACAGCACAAACATTTCTGCACCAGAAGATGTGCCTACTTTACTGGGGAGTTTTGCCTTCTGTTTCTTACCATTTCTGAAGTACATAGGGTGCAGAATGGAAGTTCAGGGTCTGGCCTGGAAGCTAGTTTAAACTTCTGATTTACAGGGCTGGCTATTAATAATTAAGGATTTTGACATTCTTACTGCTTCACAATTGCGGTCTTTTTAATTATGTGCAAGGAAATTCAATAGCGGTGAACATGTGTTTGTTGTTGTGTTTTTTGTTGTTTGTTTTTTTATAATTCTGTATGATTGGACTTGTCAGCCATCTCATTTTATGCTTGACATTGGTTCCCTCAGGTTCTTTCTCGCACCCTCTGCACTTGTATAGTCATATGGATTGCCAGTATAACTGTGGGTAACTCCCTGCTCGGGGATCCCTTGTGTCGAAACCCACTTATTGCTCACTGAGCTGTTGCGTCTGATGTCAGAAAGGGGGGAAAAGTTGTAGCATGGTGCTGGCGTGAACATGCTTCTCCCAGCAAGTTCCAGGCTTAAAGGGATACAGAGATGTGCTGCTCCTTCATGTGACCATGCCTTCCCCTGAGCACTGAGATCCAGAGGATGGAGCCTACCTCTCGGTAGGAAAAAGGCTGAGAAGTCTCCAGACCTCATACTTTGTCACCTTATTCCTCAAATGTGAACTCTTTGCCCTTGATAATCTCCTTTAATGACATTGCTCCTGTTTTCAAGGAGAGTAGTGGTACATGGTACAATTAATCCCCTCCTGGTATTTCCTCCCTTATTACAAATGTTGGCAGAGGGTTCCTTGTAGGCTCCTCACTGAAGTGGTAATAAAACCTTTCCCATCTAGTTAATGCTTCCTGGATTTCAGTTAACTTCATGCTCATAATTTTTCATTACTGTCTTTCATTTAAAATTGTAACCACCTTTTTATTTTTTGATAATTGAAGCTATATTTCCTCCAGCAATTTTAAAAGGCGAGCAGCAACACTGCTTGACCTGGGCCAACCATGCTTACTCAACGTGAATGTGCAAGGCAATGAATGGAGCAAAAAAAAAGTTTGCAAGGACCTTCCTTCCCTTCCTTTCCCTACATCCACTGGCTGAAGCCGCCTATTGCAGGAGGTGTACAAAGCACCTGGGATTCAACATCCTCTAACTGAAATTTTCCTTGTGGCAACTTGTATCCATTGGCCCTTGTCTGTCCACGTGCACCTTGGAGAAAAATTTGGCATCAGCTTGTCTTTATCATTCCTGGAATCATAAAACTGCAATTACAGAAGACAACTTTCTTGTAGCATCAGCACCACTGCAGCATCTGAGAACCTTCTGTACTGTGCTAAGCAACGTGATTAATCTCTGCTCTTTGAAGTTTGATTCTTTTCCTCATCTTTTCTCTAAATGGAGAGGTGTGCCTTATGCTGTTAGGTTTATTTCGGTAGTGTAGAGGGGCTTTGCCCTTTCCTTATTTCTTTTTTGACACTACACTGTTGCTGTTGCTTATTGGTGTCCAGACCTAAACTTACATGACTTAAAATGCCAAAGGCAGTGTTTTCTGTAGCTTCAAGTCTTGAAAACTTTATCTGGAAATTGAAGTCTCTGGCTATGTTCCTTCTGCCCTTTGTTTCATCATAAGTGATAAATTTCCCATCAAAAGCTTCACAGCCTATTTGCTTGTGATATATAAAGCAGAAGGAAACAGAACCTGCTCTTCCATAATTATATGGTTATACAGGCATAATAAAAATAAATGGGTCTATGTGCTAACAGTAGACACAACACCTTTGGATGTGAGCTCTCAGAGGCAGCAGTTCTGTTGGGTATGAAGGTATTTTTATCATGAGAGGGTGTTACAAAAGCTTATACCCCGCTCCCAAAAGTGCCCATCACTTTTAGGTACAGAAGTCCCAAACATACATTTGCAAAATATTATCTGTGCAATTAAATGAGACCTTTAGAAGTGTTAGATACAGAGCTTTCTTTTGAAATTCCTTTACAAAGATGATGAGACTATTATTTAATGCTCATGGCACATTCCCACAGTACACATGAAACATTGCCTTTGCAGTTCTTGAAGGCTGAATACAGCTTATATGCATATAGAAATAATTATGTCAAACTGTCCTCAGGGTCTTGTTTGCTATTGCAAAGGGATTTTCTTCTGGCAGGAGGCAGTCTGTGTTGTGAAAAATTACCATTGTTCCCCACATGAAGAGATCTGCCTAGCAAGGTCTTGTGGACTAATTTAATCTCTTTTCCTGTTTCCAGATTTCGCAGAGTTTGTTTTTCTGGGTCTGTTCCTTACTGAGATGTCTTTGAAGATGTATGGGCTGGGGCCAAGAAATTACTTCCACTCTTCATTCAACTGCTTTGACTTTGGGGTGAGTAGCCTTCGGCTGTGGGGATGAAGTGTGTGGCTCTCCCATTGGTCACTGGGGTTGGATGTTTAAATGGGAATGTGGGAATCCATGGGAAATGGTGCTCTAAGTGCATCTTCTGTGGGGACTGTAGTCATAGTATAAATTAGCTGCAGTGAAACACGTTAAGCTTCCCCTAGTTATCATCCTTTTTGAAGAAATGTGACAGCTGGGGATTTCGCTTCCTGGGGTGTTCACAGCATCAGCACCAGTAAACGCTCTGATTGCTGCGAGATTCTCTCTCCCATTTAAATGAGGTGATTGAAAGACAAAACCCGCACACATCTTATTGCTCATCTTCCCTATCATCCATTTAATGGCCTTTCCCTCAAGATACAGTAGTTTTCAGACATGAGTGCCCAGAAGCTGAAGCCTAAACATGTGGTTAGGTGACAAAAAGGCAATAACTCGCATCCCTTTATTGCAGAAGTACAGGCTGTCCCCTTGGTGCTAGAACTGTGAATGGTGGGGCTGGTTTTTGACTTGTCTAACGAAGAATGTTGCATACAGATGTTTATTTACTCATTAAAAGCTATTAGGCGGCAAACTGCTCCTGGAGAGCTTAATTTGGCTTCTCTTACCTTTAGTGTGGGCTGAGCAGCGCTTCCCAGAGTGGGACTCGGTCTGTAAGGTTCCTTTAACAAACCAGATATGAAGCTTAGGGTACAGCCATGAGGAAAATAGCTCAGGTCATTACACGTGTCATCCAGGTCTTCAAAATTTAGTTGGTGGTTTCTAGTCTTTACCTGACAAAATGCCAAGAGTGATTCCCCCATGGAGCAAAATTCCCTGCTTCAGCTCTGTCCTGCTAGGCGGGAGGAGGTATTCTTACCACTCCGAAATCCAAGACTATAGGAAAAGCCAACTTCTCATTTCAGCAGCATCAGCAGGAAAACTCAGAGTTAAACAGACTTTGAGCTCAAACCATCCAGCCCAAGAATCACCTGTGTCCAGCAGACTGAGGTGTTGCACCAGGCTGCACCCAGTGTGGGGCTCTCCTCTCTGGGGTGCCCACGGCAGCTGCTGGTAGCTCAGGGCATCGAAATGGCTTGTGCCACTCTTCCTGGCTGCGTAGCCCCAAGGGCAATGCACAGATGCCAAGTGTCATGAGAGGAAACCAGGGCACCAATAACACAGACAACGTAAGCTAGCGGGATGGCTGCACATCCAGAGCTGGCGCCTCATCCGAGGGGCAGAGAGGCTCTCTCAGCTGAAGGCAGCCCACCCACGGCAAGGTTTAATGGCACCAGCAAGATGTGCCACGGAGGCTGGAAGGGAGAGTGTGCCTGCAGGATGCAATGGGGCTGACACCTGGCTCCCGTGGAGTTCAGCACATGCCCAAAGACCCAGCTTCTGTGAGCCGAGTCGAAGACATCAGGTGGCCAGGCAATATCGCCCAGTTGGTCATTGAAGGGGATCGTTGCCTTGTTTGCATTGTCTGGTGACAGATCCTGGATCGATGTCCTTCACCAATGGCTTAGGTAGGCTCCCAGCTCCAGCCAGCTTGGCCCCATGCCAGCTGCCAATTTCCCTGGATCCTTATATCCAAGATGCTCCTTCCACAACAGAAGAGCTTGTACCTGATGGTCAGGGACAGGTCATTTAGGAGCTCGCACTAAGCAGGAGGTAAACCTACCGGCTCTCCCTGCTTTGTGGCATGCTGTGGCAAGTGTGGCACTGGCAATAAGCTTTGCCGAGGGTTTCCCAGGAAGGAAAGCTGTTTCTAATTCCTCCTCCTTTAGAGAATCCACAGGGATCCCACTTCTATCTATTTTTCTTCCTCCTCACCCACCTTCCAGCCCCCAGAATTAATTCAGCTGTTTCACCCCCGCTGGAACATCACACAGATCTGTAGTCAGTTTAGTTTGACAAACCATCAAGATGAAACCGTTCAAATGCAAAAAGCGGAAACAACAAATCGGAGAAACATCAGTCTTGGGAGTAACAGTCTGTGGGGTCTCATGTGAAACGAGCTCCCAGGAGGCCATGCTGAGATGCCAGGAAAATTAATTATCAGCGTAACATGTGGAGGGGCTAAGGAAAAGTTTTTGCTGATTCATGAGGGATCCCCAAGAGTGATAGACTGTGGGAGAGATGTTTTAGTTCCTTCTTTTTCTGATAGGAGAAACCAGATGAGCAACTGTTGTGTATGTCCCTTTGCTGCTACACTTTCTTGAAGCTCAGGGTATGGCATTTCTTGCAGAGCAGCTGCAAGCAATGCTGACCCTTTGAAAAAACAGCCAGGTTTCTGCTTGGGAAAAGGGTTTCCAAGCTGGTGAGTCTTCTTGCACTGCCCAGGTACTCAGACACAGCTCTGCCAGCCCTGGCCTCCCACTACCGCTCCCTCTCCAACACCAACCAGCTGCTTGCTGGGTGTCCAGTGATGATGTGTTTATGGTGTGCTTTGCACAACTGGGGACCATGGTCAATGGGAGCTCTTCAATGCTGCTTTAATGCAAGTAATAACAGCAACTGGCAGCAAAATGCCTGTCTTCTCTTATTAACTGTATAGGTATAATTGCCCTTTTCCAATTGTGCTTAACCCATTATTATTGTGTCCTTTTTATAATAAAGGATTTTGGAGAAGAGTTCTTTATCCCTTGAGGTTAGTTCTGTGCCAACCTTAAAAAAAAAAGCAGACAAAACAAAACTTAAAAAACCACCTTGACTGGGGACAATTTTTTCAATAACCTGAGGCTCAGGGCCTGACAGGCAATTGGATGTGTATGCTAGAGGCTTTACAGGGTGTCTTAATAGCTATTACCTTAATTGCTCTCCTAAAGACTCTCAGTTGCCCGTTTCTGGTAGGTGGTGCCCAGAGCTAATGCTTTGCTGTTTTGCAGGGCTGTGGGTGAAGGCTTTTGGGGCTTCTCATGGGAAGGGGCGGATGGGGCAGTGTACCCCTGCATCTCTGCAGTCTTTGCAGACAGACTGCATGGGGTGGGAAAGTGAAGTGTTGGCATTTACAGTTTAAAAAAAAAAAAAAAAAGATAAAAATAAACTATGTATGATGCCTTTCAAAAAAACGTGGTTTTCAGGCAGTTTGCTTGCTAGAGAAGAAAGTAACAAATTCCTGTCTGTGCTCTCCCACGTGTCTGCCCCACTTCCAGGTATTGCCCTTTTTTAGGCTGGAATGTGGAAAGCTGGAACAAGATTTTGTAGTGCTGTTGGCTAATTTGTGGTTTTGCTGAAGCCTCCCTCCATAAGCAAACCAACACAGCACAAGCTCTGATTGTTGTTCTGCCCTCAGCCCCTCTAGAAGCACTACAAAGACCTAAGCAGAAGTTTTGCCTTATGTAAAATGGATTTTTTTTTGCAGGTCATCGTGGGAAGTATATTTGAAGTTATTTGGGCTGCAGTGAAACCGGGTACCTCATTCGGCATCAGCGTACTGAGAGCGCTTCGACTGCTGAGGATTTTCAAAGTAACAAAGTAAGTCCAGCTCCCTTTTCTGCTTACATTGTACTTGTAGCATCATTTGAAATCCGTATCAGCAGCCCCACAGCAAGTAGTACTGCTTTCCACTTGTAAAAAAAAAAAACAAATCCAAAAAACCCCCATCTAAAACCTGAAAAAACAACCCCCAAAACCTCTGTATTAGCTGGCACAAAGATCTTGCCTGTCCTAACATCCTATGTCTGCACTGGCCCTAACTGGGAGTGGGGGCAGGAGCAGAAGAAAACTGCAGATGCAGAATTGCCCTTTCCTCAGCTGGGCAATTGGGGTTCCTGGCAGTTTAGGGAGTTCCTGAGTCTGTATTTGCATCCAGAAGGACTTCTAATCCCAGCCTCAGGTACAGGTACCCTTGGGCGGGTGGCTCCACAGTGTAGTGATGGGCTGCATGCCACCATCACTCTTCTCTTTGTTTATAAGCTTGCTTAAAACAAAAACCTCGCGAGGTGATCCCTTATTTCTTGTGGTAAGAGAAAAAAGTTTCTTATTTACCTTCTGAGCCACATCAACTGCTCACTGACTTTGTCTGCTGCTGAGCTGGTGATAGTTCCTTAAGTATTTAGGAACTGGAGAACAGAGCTACCCTGGTTATTGCTAGATATTAAATCCTAGTGCCTGAACCGCTGTGTTGACACAAACACTAAGTCTGTTGCTGCTGCCTGTGTCTGGTTTAGGAATGTCTGAAGTTTTCAGGCTTGAGCCTGTGAGGCTGAATTTGCAGGAGAGTTGAGTTGCAAAGCTTTTCAGTTGTTTTCATGCTCATGCATTGCGTTAATGTGTGCTGGCATTAGCAGACAGCGACTATGCAGTTTATAAATCTATCTAGAGCAATTTTCTTCAGGGTTTCAAAATTGTGGTGTGGAAACTGATGACACATTTAGGTGCTCCTGCTGTTGTTTTCCACTTTTTAAAATTTAATTTTTACACCATTTTACACCATTATCTCCTTAGATCTCTCCTTTTTCCATCACACTCTTACTTGTTTTTGGCTTGTAGTGACAAAAGGAGGAATAGTACTTCCCTCAAAAAAACCCAAATCAACAACCCAATCACCTCAAACAGACAAAGCACAGGATTGAGCACATATTAGAGCAAAACAGTCTTTCGAAGTAACCAGGTGCTTTTGCAGCTGGTTAAACCCAGTTTAGCTCTGTAGGGTTTGCTGATTGGTATCTGCTAGTTGTTGTGCAGATCCAAGGTTTGTGTGTGATGACTCCAGGTTTTGTAGCAAATTCATAGCGATTAGTTGTCAGCAGTTAATTTTATCCAGAGCTACTGATAGTCATTTATTTGTGCGTTTAAAAATTTAGTATACCTGTGTGTTGTACTTTTAAAGAAAATCTGGACATTTTTGATCTTTCTGTGAGTTTTGACTCTTTAGGATTTTAGCCACTGTAATAAAGGGATGAAGCCTGAGATTTAACTTAAAGCACGTCGCGGAGCAAGCTGAGTGCTCTCCCCCCAGCTCAGGACAGCGAGTGGAATTCTCATCCCACTGGTGCTGAAGTTCCCTTGACCTAATGGTGTGGATTTTTCACATAACAGAAGCCGGGGACACCTCAGCCATGTCCCACATTACCCCAGTGCCTGAGCTGCACACCCCAGTCTGAGCAAACTCATGGGGAGCCAGCAAAAGTGATGGCACCAGGCACTGATTGCTGCCCGCCCACTCTCATTACAGTCTTTGCAGTGGAAACATCCTGACCCTCAGTAGGTCCTTTTCCCTTTTTCCATCTCTTTCACAGCCATTTTTCTCTGAAACTCCCTGCCCTGTTCTTCTTTTTTGCCTCTGTGTCTATCAAAGCCAGCTGCAGTCCACTCGCTTTGAATAATCAATATTAGACCTTTTGATTCGTATGTCCCCACTCAGTGTGACTGCAGAGAATTGAAATAGTTAAAGAGTTAAATTACAGCTGGCCTGAAAGGTGACGGCAGGGTGTACTAGGAGGTGACACAGCCTAGGAGGGGTTAAAATTCAACTAGGGGGACAAGGAGAAAACAGCTTGATGTGTTCCACTCTGTCATGACAGAACTGAATAGGGACTGGCATCTGTAGAAATGCAACTCCTCATTAAATCCTGGTGATCGGCAGGCAGGCAGGGTTTGGTGCTGAGCTATTCCAGGACAAGACAGAACCTCCATCCATATCTGTGTCAGGTGGTGTTAACCATGAGGTGCGAACGAACCCTTTGCTTGTGGCAGATTTTGCCTGAAGCCTTTGTGTCGAGCAGGGGGGAGTGGTGCGACCAGCAAAGCCTCCCTCCTCCTGCAAGGGTCGCAGCTCACCCCTTTTGGCTTCGGCACGGACCCTGAGTAGGTTTGCTTGCAGCTTTTTCAGTTGAAGGTTTTCTCCCAAGAGACCTGAAGCCAAGTTTCCTCTGAAACCTCTGTTGCTGTATTGTGGATGTAACTTTTCTTGGAATGGGTGCAATGGGAGTGCATGATCCTGCTTCTCCTGGGATGGATGTGCCTGTATCATCCTCAGCACAGGGAAGCACAGGGCACTTCAGTCCTCCCAGCTACACCTGGGGGGAGAAAGAGGAGGAATGTGAAGATAAAGAAAATAGAAGAGATGGCGCTTCTGCTCTTCTGACTCAAGCTCTGAGTTTTTCTCCCCATCAGCAGATCAGACAAATCCATGGGCTTCCTCCTGCTGGATACCCACAGCTGCACTGGGGGAAGGAGCTGGGTGCATGGCTCTGTCCCTGCAGCCGGAGGACAGGCAGGGCAGGACGGTAGAGCTTTCCGCTGTGGAGCGTGACCTCTGGATGGCAGCTCCTGGTGTGGGGTGGTGGAAACAAGAGAAGCCGCTGGAGAAAAAGAGAGAAAAATTTCCCCCATGGTCTCAGATCCAAAACTTTTAACAGAGGACATGTGAAATGGCTCTAAATCACTCATTTCCTACTGCCTGCTCCAGCACCACAGTTCTGCACGCCTGTCTGTCCAAAAGGAGATTGTCAAAGAGCTCCTCTGCTTGATAGCTCTTTCTGCATTTTCTGATTCATTAGTTTTCCTAATATAAATGCTCCCTGCCTGTTCTCAGCAGGGCAATAAAGCCAAGGAAGAGATCTGTTCCTGAGAACCCACCCCAGCATGCCGTCACTTGACGTGCCTGCCTGCGAGTGTGCCAGGAGCCATCTCGGGGGACGTGGGACATAGAAGCAAAGTAACTTCAGTGTCTGGCCAGATGCGGCTTGGATGTGTCAGTCAGGATTATGGTTGAGCCGTTCCCTCTTGCCATGTCAGACTCATGTCCTGGATTTGTTTCCATTCTCCGAGGCAGTTGCTTAATCCTGGATGCTTAAACTGTGTGGCTGAATTGCCCCACACTGAAGGCATCGCTGTGCACGATTGTGGGTGTTAAACATGTACAGAAATGTTTAAACACGTGGGAGTTTCAGTGCACTTGTGGGGGCTGGCATTCGGTAAGTGGGAAGGACGTGCCGCGGGGACGTGCTGGTGGAAATGAGCTGTTTATTCCTGATCCGTGTCTTACGAAGGGAGATTCACTGTCCCTACATTAAGTCTCACCTTGTTGATATGGCTACATCCCTGGTTTTGACACCCCTGCTGACTGCTGTGCTGCATGAGAAGATGCAGAAAGGTCAAAATCTATACCAGGAAAGGGGTTACTGAGGAACTAAACTGATGCTTTCCCTGCAGATGACTGCTCTGTATGGGTGCACGTATACCAAGGTGCCCGTCTCTGCCCTTGCGATGCTGCAAGAGCCTCTGTCACTCTGTGAGCTGTATTTCCCCACCATAGAGGGGATATTAAAAAAGCTGACGCCCCTTGCTATTCTCTTCTTTTTTTATAATAAGGAAATAGATCATTTTAGTGTTTTGTCAAAGGCTTTTCTCCCACTCACGTTATCTCTTGGCTGCTCTGATCTCCAACGCAGGTACTGGAATTCCCTGAGGAATCTGGTGGTCTCCTTGCTGAACTCCATGAAGTCCATCATCAGTTTGCTCTTCCTGCTGTTCCTGTTCATTGTGGTGTTTGCTTTGCTGGGGATGCAGCTCTTTGGAGGACAGTAAGTCTAATTAATTATTGTCCTTTCAGGGGCAATCCAACAGCAATTGCCTGGAATACGTAGCAGGGAGAGGGGCTGCAGGGTTTGAGGGGTTCACATCGTGGGTGCAGATGCCAGTCTTTCTGGGCTGCTAAGTGCTCTCAGTGTGTAGGAAAATACTTCTTGTTCTGATGTTTTACCTGGAGCTGAATTCTTTCTGGTTACCCTTGCTCAAAGCTGCTGTGTCCTGCCGTGGTCCCCATGTACACCCACAGATCTGAAACTGGGCTGGGGGAGGCAGCACTTTCCCTGCTGTTGGGGGAAAGGCACGTCACAGTGCATTTATTCACTTGGAAACCTTTTCTGCTGGAAAACAGCTTTGTTGAATCTGATTTTTCTTATTAGAAATGCCAGTTGTGATGAATTTTGCAGTAAGAAATACCAGAATATTACTGTTCAAACTCCAGCATAAATTTTGAGGAGAAACAATATGGGGTTTGTTTTGGTTTTTTTTCTTTTTTCCCTAATCAAACCCTATTTTATCTTTAAAATATTAAAATGAAATGATCTGCTAAGAGAGCAATTTCAATTTTGACTTGTACACTTGAGGACAGAAACTTTTGGGAATGTTTTGTTGTGCAAAATCGTTTCAGATTTTGATTGTTCATTTTAATTGTGAAAATGAATTTCAAAGACTTTTCTGCAGGAATAAAATTGAGTTTCTGATAATAGTTCTGTTAAGCATCTTCTCTGAGATGCTGTGTTCCCTGCTGTGGTTGCCTGGGGTGTTATTGCCAGGTGGAACAAATGTTGCTCTCTGCCTTGTGTTAGAGGGTATTATGAGGCTGTGTGAGAGTTGCTTGCCCCTTACTGCTCTTTTTCCCCCCCCCCCCTTTCTAGATTCAATTTCCAAGATGAAACACCAACCACTAATTTCGATACCTTCCCTGCTGCCATCCTCACAGTATTCCAGGTAAAGCCAAACCTTGCCCTGGGTAAGCATTAGAAATTAAATTTCTGAGTATCTCTTTCTGCTTATGGGGGGGTGCAGAGGGTCCCCCCAAAATCCATGGAGTTTAGGAAAGGGGAAGCCGGTCGTTCTCGTGTATTTTGCTACAGTGGCCAATCGATACATATTAAAAATCAAATTATTAATTTTTTTTTAAAAAAAAAAAAAGGAAAACTAGAACAAAATACTTTTTGCTAGGAAAAGAATATTGATAAAAATAGACATTTCTGTTTGGAGCTGACAGTCTGTGCATGCCCACGCTTTTCCCCCCTGAGACCCCTGCTCACGGCTACGGGGGCAGCACTCGCATGTGCCTGGCTGGGTGAATCGTCCTTTCGGAAATCCTAGACCAGCGAGGGAGTGGTTGACCTGTTTCACTTTCTCCTGTGGTTGCCACAATTTAATGAGAGAGGCCTGAGCTAGCTCCAGGCAGTAAGGAAATAATGTAGCATTTTTGCACGGTAATAGCTCAAGATAAGATAATGCTGGATAAGAATGACAATCAATGGGAGAGCACAGAAAGAGGCATCAGCCTCGGGCAAGTTGGTGTGATGGCAGGGAGATGTCACAGTTCTGGCAGATGCAATGCTAATGGATTTAAGAGGCTAATTTTGCAGCTGTTCTCTGCATGCCTTTTTAAAAAACAGTTATTTCAAGTGTTTCGGTAGAGAGCTGGGGATGCTGCACCCTGCTTCGTGTGTGGGTAACACTCATGGGTCCATGGAAAACTGCCCAGCACAAATTGTTGATGTGGGCTTGAGCCGAGGCTTGACCCCAGAACTGAACATTTGTAGCTCTCAGTGAGTGCCTTACGTATTTCAGTGTCATGCCCCAAAAAGGAGGGGAAGAGGGAAAAAAGGGTTAGTGTCAATTTTTTGCATTAAAACAGAAAAAGAGTCTAAAAGAAAATGTGTCCTGTGACCTCTGCATAAGCAGCTTCACATGGGTATTGCTTCTCTCCAGATGTGAAGCAGGTTTGGTAGTACTTACCTCACAGGATATTGGAAATCATGGTAGATTAATATTTGCATAGTGTTTTAGTACACATCAAAGAAAAGGCTTAAAGAAACGTAAAGGTATCGCCACAGAGCCAGAACTGAACACAAGTCAGGCTCCGGATATGAGCATCTGGGAATTTTGATGTTATTTTGCTTTGGGACTATAGCTGCCTCTTGAGAAATACTTAGCTGAAATATTTCCTTTCAGTTTCTGAGATAAATGTAATGTAGTGGCTGTGGGATGAAGGAAAGCACTGTTGCTTTTATGACACTTGTCTAGAATGTCAGAGCTACGAATTGAAACAAGCAAAAACCATCAGCGTTAAGTCAGTGTAGCTTCACAGAGGCATTTCGATAACCTCTGCTCCCAGTCCATCCCCCCTGCTCCCCTGAATTGCAAATACCATGGCAATGTTTCTTCATCACATGGGCTCTGGATTTTCTTCTAACCTTGCCTTCCATCAGCTCAGGCAACCAAGCAGGCTTGTTCTGTTGCTGCTGTAATGAGCAGAGTAGCATCTTTCACTGAATGCATTCGGTGTATGGAACAAACATAATAAGGCTAGATACACCCTGTCCATCCCTAACCCCTTTGGAGATATTTTTTTTAAGAAGCAGTCTTAAACAAAATCTTCTGCAGCCTCCCTTAGCCTATTTTATTCGAATAAACCTGGCTGGGTCACGATCCTCAGCCACGCGACTCCCAGGACCTCTTTTGCCCACCTGGCTGAGCTCAGCGTTGGGTGCAGCTGAGCCCCGCTCCCCCTAAATTCCCTTTGACGAGCGCTGCACGTTTTTCTCCAGCTCCTGGCTCCCATGAAAGTCTTTGTAAGCTGAATGTCAAGCTGTGTATATACAAAATACAAATACAAATTATATGTATATATTCATATATGCCTATATACACGTGAAAAATAACTAGTTGCATCCTCCTATTCCAGCAATCATAGAGCTGGAAGCATGTACAACATCCATAAGCGCAGAGACCATAAAGCAGAAAGACCTGTGTTAATTCTACATGTTCTGCTCCCCGAGAGCTGCCAGGTAAATCCTTGTGCACTGCCAGCTGCTAAGGAGCACAGCACTGGTGGCTGCTGGAGTGGCGGTGGCAGGATGGGACTGACCCTCAGCTCTGCTGGTGGGTGCCCTGCTGAGGCTTGGGAAGCAGAGCTGGCTTTGGTTTGATGTCCCAGTGCCCTGGCTGCCCCTGCTGACCTGCCTGCGAGATATAACACTAAGCTGATGTGATTTTTGCATTTGCTCAGACCCTTCTTCAGGAAAGCATCTCACTTCCAGGACAGTCCTTTGAAACGGTGCCGTACTTCCTCTGCAGCAGAGTGTCTCCCACCGTTAATGTCATCATTAGTTCATTAAGATTCACTGCAGCTCAACAGCTGTTTTTATTCCATCACCTGGTGGCTCCTCAGCCAAGCCTGGGTATTAAATGCCAAGACACACTGGACAAAATATTCGTCGTCAGCTCTGCCCAGGCAGGCTGGTTAGTTTACATTACCCATCTCTATGCAAAAGTTCCATAAAACATATTTTTTTTCCCCTTGAAGTTTTCATTCCACTTCCAAAATAATGCAGTTGGATTTTCGAACACAGACCTGACCCTGCTGGACTTTTTTATGTGCAGCCTTTAATTTGTGATACCTGCAGCTCCTGGTCTTCTGCAGCGAATAGAAGCATTCCCACCGGTTTCCCTTTCCACAAATGTTTGTGTGATCAAATCACTTCATGGCTGTTCCCTCAAAGCAGGAGCAGTTGTAAATTCATGGAAATTATGTGAATGCAAGTTTGTGAACAGTGTTTTGCATAATTAAGTGCCAGAGTTCAAAGCCTTGTGCCCTGGTTCATATTCTCTGGTGTAAATCCAGAGTAACTCCAACGTTGTGAGTTAGGCTTGGGCTCTGAATTCTGGTTTCTGAATTGAGACCAGATTTTGCATTTAGGAAACAAGATTGTGTATGTGCTGTGTGTCCCTGTGTCTGTACTTGTTCTTAGCCTACCGCTGTCATCAGCACCAAGCCTGCAGCAAGAAATTTTCTCTCTATCAGCCACGGACGACTAGTTTGGAATTTGCAATCATTTCGAGCATACCGTATGCACATGGGACTTGATTACTACAACACGCATCATGCTTTGGGCTCTTTTTTGTGGCTTTTTTTATTTTTCTTCTACTAAACACAAAGACAAGTTCCTATTTAGGAATTTGAGCTTCACATCCCAGTGGGCATGTTTTAATGTACTAAAAGTAGCTATTGTTTGACTCTGCCATGGCAGGCAGATGAAGTGCTTTCCACCCAAAATGCTGTTGTGTTACAGTCACTGGTGAGGAATGGGAGCGGCAGGCGATTCAGACTGGTGCAAAATGAGCACCTAGCATGACAAGGCTTATTTGAGTCTTAGGTGTTTTCACTTACTCTGATTAGTTTTTCTATTATTCATGTGTTTGCTAATTAGCCTCGGGTCAGTATCCAGAGCCTGCAGCCAGGACAGCTCTGCAGAGCCAGGCTGCGGTGGTGCTTGCCTCCGTACAGGGATGCCAGAGCATCACGGTCCCCTTCAAGCCACCCTCATCTGTCCTCACTCATACACACTGGTTACTGCTGCCACTTTGTTTTTTGTTTTTGTTTTTTTGTGGTGTGTGGCTGTCTGGGTGGCTGAGCATCCTCCTGGCCTTGGCAAGCAGGAAACCTGGGGAAGAACCGGGTGTGGTGGAGCTCCCTGGCAAACGGCGCCGTGGCTGTGCTGCCCGGTGCCTGGGGTTTGGAGCTGTGGTCACCATGCACTAGCTGCAGCGAAGCTGCCGGCAGCCTTGTGGAGCAGAGGATCAGTGGAAAGCGATTACAGAAGTTTCTCCTCCTGTTGTGCAGGCACTCAGGGTGTACAGCGTGTGTGGGCTGGGGGGAGCTGAGCAAACCCTTGGTGTATGGAGTGAGTGAAAGGAGCTGACGCTGGCAGAGATCCCGCTCAGGGCACTGGGCTTTGAGGTCAGAATTTCCTTAGGTCTGTGGGAAAGGTCGTGCACAGAGCTGTTGGAAGCTGGTATTTCCATGTGACTCAAAAATAGAGATGGGGGAGAAACTGTGCTGGTGGTGAAGGGCTAGAATGTGGCTTTTGCTGCCTCTACCCGCAAGAAAACCTGCGGTCAGAGGTGGGCGGCAGGTATGGCACTAAGAGAGGGCAGGAATGGGGCAGCAGTCCTCCCTCACCAGTGGTCCTCTCTCCTTCTCAGCCCGTGCAGAGAAGAAAACTGTGTCCAGCCTGGCATGAGACCATCCAGGGCTGGGAGGCTGATGCCCAGCACTGCAGTCTGCCACACTAACCTGCTCATCTGTTTTCCCCCTGGAGACCCATCTGGGATCGCATCAAGCTGCCTAGCTCCCCCAGACTTTACCTACTTCATCTCTCCTTCGAGTCACCCTTTCTTCTTTTCTCTTGAATTTCGCTGTGCAGATCCTGACGGGGGAAGACTGGAACGCAGTGATGTACCATGGGATAGAGTCACAGGGTGGTGTCCGCTCGGGGATGTTCTCCTCCATTTACTTCATCGTCCTGACGTTGTTTGGTAACTGTATCCTTGTACTTTGCCTTGTGTTAGCAGCACAGTGTGCCATGCACCCTTCCAAAGATGCTAGAAATACCTAGTTTTGTTTAAATTCTCACACCAGCACTTACACTTTTTAAAACTAAATCGTTGCTATAACTTTGTTCATTACAGCACCTGGGGTAAGAGGTGTAGGTAAGTTCTCCAAGTCGGTGTCACTTTTCTGATGGCAAAGTGAACGTAATCTTCATTCATTTTAATTTTCATGTTTTACCTTAAGAATGTCCTATTATGAGTTAATTTATATTGTGGGGAAAAAGATTGAGGTCAAGGAAGAGCTGGACCTCTGTACCTTGAACGTCTTCACAGACAATTTGCATTAGGTCAGAGGAAGGAAGAATTGAAGTTGGTTTGGTGTGTCATCAGGCTCCTGTCTCTTGGTGCCTTTGTCTACATGGCAGCTTAGCCTAAATGCTTGAAATTGTCTTGTCTCCACATAATGCTTAAAGCTCAGGTCTGGATCTTGGATTTTGGGCTCTGGGATTATTTGGTCATGTTCTAAGACCTGACACATGAAGTGTCTGGAAGATGTTTTGTTCTGCTTAGTCATGATAATCTCTTGAGGGCAACAGGAAACTGGGAGCTTCTGTTCCCCCCCAGATCTCCCAGGGTGTCTGCTGGGGAACCAGCAGCATTCCAACATGTGCTATGTCCCCAGGGAGGTCTAAGGAGGCAAGAACATAGCAGTCATGTGGAGATGGGATTTGAAAAGGAAGGCTCTATTTTACAGGGAAATGAGCAAAGAGATTCTCCAATCTGATGGCTGGGTGTGATTAGGAGGGCCAGCAGAGCATAGCAGTTGTGATGGCTCTGTTCCTGCTTCGTGATGGAGGCTGCTAATGGGCTGATGTTGCGTAGCATTGCTCACATTAACTAGGTACAAAACTGGTGGTGGGAGATGCTGGCTGGCTGCAGTGACAGGCTGTGTGGAGTCAAACAGAGCATCCTTAAAAATGGAAACTTAAAACCTGTTGCATATATGAGGCAGCCTGGCAGGTTTGTTTGTTCTGTAACATAGGGATAATAATGCCCAGCACTGCCGCTCTGCTGGAGAGCTCTTTGGAGGGTTTCCCAGCAGTGCAAACCTTCTTGCTAGTTACAGTCCTAGTGTTGCTAGTCTTTTCCTAAGAATCTTGTTTGGGCTGGCAGCATTGGCTGGGTGGTTAAGGAGAAAGGGAAGGGGACATGGGGGGCAATACTTGTACTAAAGGTGTAGAGGTGTTCTAGACACGGACCCCTTCAGCTGCTGTTCAAGATGACAAGTGATGAGATGTCAGCACCCACGGACTGCACAGCAGGGCTCCAGCCCTTTGCTTTGCCTGAAATGTCCCCATTAGCACGAGGAACCGAGACAGGGAACAGAGGAGCAGACAGCATGCGAGCTGTGCTTGTCACACAAGTGTGTCTCTGCGGGATTTATCCCATTAACGTGCGCTGTCAGAGCCAGAGCAGCCGTGATGCCTGCGCTGGCTCGGCAGCTCTGCTCAGACATCTGCCTCGTGGCAGGCAACATGCCCCCTTCCAGAAACACAAGGCTTTGGAAAACTGGGTCAATGGAGAGCCGGGAGGGAGGGAGATCTCTAAATCCTCAGGGCTTGGCATTTGAAAATGAGATTAAGCTATAATCAGGCTTGACAGCAGAGCTGAGAGAGAGACTTCTAACCTTAGAGCAGCTAAGATCCAGCAGTTTTGAGGAACAGGATACAAATTCCTTTCTTGCACATTTAATTCAGAGGGGGCTTCTCCCTTTTCCTTTAGTTTTCCTTAAAAGGGGAAGAGCAGGGGATGCTCAAAAGAAGGGAATAAGGTCCTGGTTCACCTATTGCCGCTGTCATGAACTTGGTATTTGCCTCTGCTTGCTCTGGCAGCGTGGCAAGTTGAAACCTTACCCCCGTTCTCCCCAAACACCATCCTGGCAGAGAGCAGCTGTATTGGTTTCCCTTCTGCTGCAATGGAGATCCTGGCCGTGGCTTTCCTGGCTGCTTCTCTGGGACCATCTCTGGTGCCTCTGTCACCCCCTTTGCCCGCAGCCTCATGCTGGTGGCACACCTTGGGCACAGCCAGAGCACTGCTGGGGACACCGCCTGTGCGTTCAGCCGGGGAATATGCCAGGTGCAAGTCTTTAATTCTCCGTGAGTCCTGCAGATGGGGATGAGTTTGCTGCAGGTGAGTTTCTGTGAACACAAAGTACAGAGAGAGGGGGGAGCTGGCTGACAAAGTAACAACACTCAGAAACCCTTTTATAATGTCCCGGAAGACTTCTTTCACCAGCTTCTAGTGATCAGAGGTATAAACCTGAAGCAAATCTTTTAATTTCTTTGGAGATTTACCTTCCTGTTGGAGAATTAAGAGACCTGGCCCAGCCTGTCTCTGTAGAAACAGCCTGAGAGCATCAGCTGCTCTCACAGGGAGCTCCTAAGAGCCTTTCTGCATTGCACATAGACCCGTTTGCCTTTAAGCATCATCAGCAGGAGGGGAAAACTGAGGCTGGAGTGTATGGTGGAGAATGGGGGGTTAAATCTTTTTGTCTGTTGACCACGTAAGCCCACTAGCTGCTTGCACTGATATTTCAAACAGTATCTAAGCAAGGTCAGTGCTACCCCTGCTTTTCACTAGCTACAGTGTCGATGCTGAGAGCAAGCAGCAGGCAGTCATTTATCTCTGAGGGAAATCTGAACTGTATGACTTACCAGGGACTTAAGTTACCATTAACTGTCAAAACATAACCAGGAACACCTGCAAATAAAGTTTAGTTTGCCAGAAAAGAACAGTCCTGCGTTTTTGTGGGAAGAAAAATAGTCGTTAGTGTCAATGATGCTGCAGCACCCCAGCGATGTTAAGGACAGGCAAGTGTAGAGGGTGAGGTACGTGCCTGAGCCTTGGCATCACTTTCCCAAGGAGAACCCTGCAGCCCAGTACACAGCAAGAGAATGCCCTACAGAAAGCAGTCCAAGTCGTTGATTAGCTTAATTATAATGTGAGCTGTCTTTTCTGCCCTAACTTGGGACTGCACAAAGATGTGCCGGCCCCCCCTGCCCCCCCCCCCCCCCCCCAACGGCTTACAGAACTGCCCCTAAAAGCTTATTGAATGTTCTTTTTTTATGCAATGTTGTTTTTTTCATGTGGATTGGCCATCAGCACTCATCACATGGATGTTCACTATAGCTGAATTTTTAAAGTGGGACTTCTTGGTTTTATTTCCTTATATCACTACTGTTGAAATCAGTCTAAGCCCTTCTGGATGCTGGTCAGCAAAAAGCACTTCAGTTCCTCTGCTGGGAGAGGGGTCTTATCTTCAGTTTTTGCATGTTGGCATTTGGTGTGTCCATTTTTAAGGGTTAAGGCAGATTGGATCAAATCTCATTGAAGAATTGGCATTGGCAATCTTGAGTCAGCTTGCAAAACCTGCTCTTTTTAAACATAAGTGACTCCTCTTCTCCTATTGCTGCTTGGGGCATCGTGATTGTTCTTTTTCATGAAGAAGAAAGGTGGGTGGGTGCCAGCTTCCCCTGCCTCTTACTGCAGCCCAGTTGTTTTTGTGAATCCATTTGCATTTTCAAGGGACTATTCTAAGGAAAAGATCCAGAAACTTTGTTTTTCTAAGTCGGAAGTCTCTCATGTTACATTCCCAGTTCCAGAGAGTCTTTGTGGAGCCAGACCTCTGCATCTGAAGTGGTTTAATGGAAGTAGTATGATTAGAGTAACAGCAGGATTTGACCTATTTTCTCAGAAATTGCCCCATGCCTGCATTCATTGTTATCCAGTTAATTGATAAATTGATGCATCTGTTGAGGAAAGAAAACTAGAAAAAAAAACCACCCTGACCATGAAAAACTGCAGAGGACCCTGAAAGGAAAAGCAGCAAATGCCTGGAGCGTGCTGCTCTTCCCCTTGTCCTTGGCTCTGCATGGGAGAGCTGTACACGGCACCGTGTGCTGGCTCAGCTGCCCGGCTCATACAGCCTGGACCAGAGACCGGAGTCTGGGTGATATTTGGGAATCCCTGAGCTCTGCAGAAAGGGCTAAGGAACTTTTTTTGGGGCCAGAAACACCCAAGACTGCCAGATTGTGTCTTCTTGGAGATGGATCAAAACAGCCTGATCTGCTAAAAAAAAAAAAAAAAAAAATTAATTATATTTCCAGTGGTTGATTATGTTACACGAGACATTTTCAGCATGTGTGTGTAGGAGGCAGGGGTAGGAAGACAGTTTTATTACCAAGACATTTATTCCCAGAGCAGGAGGCCTGGAAGTGTTTCCAACATGTTGGAAGCACCCCAGAGGAAGAAACCCAAACAGCCGGCACCAGCTGGCACCCTGGCGGTGCTGTAGGCAGTGGTGCCCCATCCTCCCTGCCTGCACCCCCATCCTCCCTGCCTGCACCCCCAGCCCACAAGGGGCAGCCCCCTCTTGCGAACTTTCACTTAAAAGGAAATAGAAATTAGTATCTTTGTAAATGAAAAGTTGATTGAGCTCTGACTTCAGCGTGGGAGGGGGGTGATTATTTCAGCATCATCATTCACTTTTTCTTGTTCTTTATCTGCTGGGCTCCCTAGGATTGAGGTGCTCCCACCCTGCCCTCCTCATTGTCCTGCTGGAATGGAGGAAAGAGCAATTGATGGGCATCATGTTTCAAAGCTCTGTCTGTGCCAGAGGAATCATCTTCCTGTGATAAACTTGCATCCCGTATTACATGAAACAGAGAAAACCTGATGGATGACCTGGCCTTTGCCTGGAGAAACCCCAGGGCTCTGCATCCCGTCCCCTGCAGGGTTTGGCAGTCAGGATGCAGATGCAACCTGAGAGATTAAATGCAGCTCCTGCTCTCCACTGTCAGAAGCAGACGCTCCAGTTTTGATAGGCATTCCGGCTCTGGAGACACTTGTCTCAATGGGAATTAGAGACGTGAACATCTGGTTCTGCAGTCTTGGCTGAATTATGTTGAGTAAAAATTCTTGAGAGGGAAGGCAAAGCAGCTTTGGGCTGGTTGTTTGAAGCAGCTTTGGTCCCTGGCTGCCCTGGGAAGTCTCCTGACGCCATGCCAACGTGGGGCAACGGCTGTGCAGCCTCTGGAGGCTGCTGGAGCACAAGGATTTCTAGGCACGCTCCTGTTCAGCAGGAGGCTTTCAGGATTATCCAGGTTCAGCAGGCTGGGTGCGTCTGTCTGGCTTACCCAAACAAGGCTATTCTGTTTAATGTAGCTGTTCTGTTTATAGAGAAATCTCAGATGCCTCCTCCAGGCATCCTTCTGAGAAATGGAAAGTAACCAGAGGGGCACCAAAACCAAGGTTTTCCCAAATCCTGTTGCAGGTTTGCTGGCACCCTGGGAGCTCACGCCTCGCCTCTCCCCACCTCGCCGGAGTGGTCGCTTGGCTCCCCTGGCATGCTGCCCTCCTCCCTCAGCCTTGCCCTCGCTGCGGCATCGCTTCCAACTCGCAGTGTGATGCAGGGGACACATTAACCCAATAGAAAATAACTGGATCAATTGCCTAAAACTGCTGCAGTCATTACACTCAGCTTCTGGGGACCTGCATCTGGTCCCCGACTGGCATTTGGCTCTGGCGAGGCCAGTGCAATACGAACGCACATCAGCGTGCTGCTTTAAAGCCGTTGTGAATTTCCAGAGGGTAAACACTCATGAGATCACCTTAATTCTTAGAGACATTCATATTTGGAGGACTAAGCATCACTTTACACAGCTATGGAGCGAATGACTCTCCTGTCACCAGGTAATGTGCAAGAGCAAAATGGGTTTTCTTATTGGAGAGTAATTTAGGCTTGGTTGTGCTTTGCTGGCTCTCCTTTCACACAAAGGTGTCTGATTTACAACTGGTTTGGGGCTGTTTTGCAGACGCATAGCTGGAATAACAACAATAAAATATAGGAAGGGACAAGTAATAGCTGAAATCATTAAGTGGAAAAACGAAAATAAAATATGAATAAATAATTACAGGCAAATGTTATATCTTAGTGATACAATGCAGTGCTCTGCAGAGAGACCCAGGCTAGCGTGGGCGCTGGCAGTTGTTTAGCTGGGCTACCTGCAATTTGGCCTGGACTAACGGCCCATTTCCCAGCAGAGCTCATTAGCTTGGGCTGGGTGTCCTGCTAACAGGCTCTTCTGGAGATGCGCTCTGCGGGATGCTGCAGCGTTCAGGATAGAGGACGTCCATGGCCATCTAATTGTCATATCAGCTTCAGTGTGATAAGTCATGATAGTTTCCTTCTGCCAGCAGGTAATGCAGCAGTGACCTAAGCTTAACTTTTTCATGGTACCCGATGCCTTTATATAGCTATATGTATATATTATGCAAATGCTGGCTTTAAAATGACCGATTTCCAGGAGCTCTGCTGGTTGTCCTTTTAAGCAAGAGGAAAAAATGAAGGTGGTCCTCTGTGTGTGTGTATGGGCAGGAGAGGAGGTGTGGATTTTCTGGAATGAAAGAAGAGGGGCCATTATGTCTTTGAGACAACCCCAGGGTCCCATAACAGTTGCCCCTATAGCGCTGTGAAGCCCATTGCTCAGCATGTGCGCACATCCTCCCCGGGGGGGTGCTGGGCCAGAGACAGACAGATGTCTGGGACCTGCTATGCTGTGGAGCTGGCTCCCGGCCGAAGCGGGGGGGTTAGAAATGAAGATGAAGCAGTGGTGCAAGGAGTCAATCCATAATATACCGATGGCTGGAATCAGGGAAAGAAAGGTTGTGGCAGCAGAAGGGGAACATTTTCTGTATCTGCTGTGTGAAGATTTTTTTCCCTTAACCGCTCCCCAAAAGATACGCTCCTGAATGTCTTCTTGGCTATTGCTGTTGACAATCTGGCCAACGCCCAAGAGCTGACCAAGGTATGTATGAGACTTCTGTTCCTTCAAACTTAGAGCACAGCTGCTGGATCTAAAGCACACGCTAATGAACCTCCCAGACACTCAGAGGTTTCCTCTAGACCCTGTTCACGCGGCATCTCTGTTTACCGGTTTGCATTGTGGAGAGGGACTTGGAGGCTTATTCTTCAGGTTTGTTTCATTTCAGGCTTGTTTCAGCCAAATCCTTTGTTTTTTAGTTGCGTTTTATGACAGAGTGGGCAGTGGCATTGCTCATCTCGCTGCCACGGGGAGGTGCACAGGCATTTGTAGCATTTGCTGTTTTCAAGACCAGAGGCGAAGCAATTAACGGGTTTTGGCTGACTTGAAGCTTAGATTCGAGGAAACACAGGTGTCATATTGCTGCTTTTGCTGTCTCACACTAATGTTTCATACCTTGTTGAGCTTTTGGATGAATCAAAGAATTAACGTTCTCCAATCAACTCCCTGGAAAACAACTTGCAGAGGCTATTGTGAATTCTCAGTGTAGATGTTATAATTTTCCTGCCTTTCACCAGGTGCAAGAGAAATCTGAGGCAGCAGTCCAAGCGCAGGCAGAAAGACAGGTCCTGGCAAGAGGTGGAAATGACACTGTACTTTACTGTATGCACAGGTTTATAACGGAGCATTCCCTATGGAAAATAAGGTATAGCCTCGGTATTGCGCAGGAAGGGCTGCAAGTGCTGCAGTTTGTATTCATGTTATTAGATACTTTTTTTCCCTCGTTGTACCATAGTTGTATTTGTGAGGCAGCAGATTTTTTTTTCCACGTTTCTAGTTTGTTCTTACTAAGTGCCCACCCCATTGCTGTGCTGCTGCCAGCGCTGTAAGTCAGTGACCTGCCAGTGGCAAAAGCAGCACCATGTCCACCTTGGCAGTTGTGTTTTACAAGCTTTATTTTATATGCCTTTTATAGGGTAAGAGGATCACTAACTACGTGTTTACACAGCAGCGGGCAAGGATATTTTCTCTTTATAGAGTTGTAGAAAGGTGCAGTAGTTTGTGGATAAGTGATGCAACTCCACAGTTCAGGGGGACAGAGATTTCTAGGAGCTTCCTGCCCCACTCCAGCTGCTGAAGACCGAAGCAGCCAGCCGTTCCCAGTTAAAATCCGTGTCTCTGTGGCAGCTGAGCTTGTCTTTATCAGCTCTTCTCTTCTGTGGAGCTGCGTGACTGGCTTCAGGTTCCAGCTTTGACTGGAGCCTTGTTTCCTGACAGCTGATACCCAGCGCAAATCATACAAGAGGCTTCTGGCTCTCAGGTGTATAATAAATGTTCCTGTGTCTCTGAGAGCATGTTCTGCATCCCTCCTCTCTTATCATGCAGCTCAGGGTTGTGTTTAATGGCACACTGTTTGTTTGGTTTTGGTGTGTTTGGTTTTTTTTTCCTGGGAAGTTTTTCCCCTTACAGCAGCTCAGCTGTTTCTCTTTAAAGCCCACAGAAATCTCCAGCCTGGAGGCATGCATCCTCCCAGCCTGTTCGGGAGATTTATGGGCATCCCTTGGATGTGTTGAGAGACGATCAGACCTAGGACAATTCTTGGATAATGAAGCTCATCCTACTTCTGCATTAATCCTTTTAGTGCCTTCTTGTGAATATTTCAGCAGCTGACTGGGACAGTTAGAAACCTGGCTTTGTTGATGTTTATAACGTATAATTAAATATTGATGAATTCAGCAGCATTGCCAAATCATAAAGCTTCTTGAGAAACTCTTTTTTGCTTTAATTTTATTTATGATCCCCCAAAATCACTAGGGCTTTCAAAAGAAGAGCAAAAAGATAAAAGTAATTCAATTATATAGCATACCTGGAGAATGAGGGATTTATTGCTAAGTAAATACGATCATGCAAAACCAAAAATGGCCTGGAGATATAATTAAGTTACTCAGGAGTCGGTTGATCTCAGGAGACTTTCTTGACATTTACGCTGTAAAACTAATAGAGATCAGTGCTGCCTACAATGTGGGAAAACCGTAAGCAGTTTGCAACTGCCTCTGTTTTGGAAAGACGGAAAGCTTTCCAGCTGACCTTCAGGACCGAAACTTTTCAACCAGTATTTCTCCTCCTGGATGCTAATTTGGATTTTTTTTGTCATGGCATTGGAACGTTTCTCAGTAGCCTTAGCTGGGCCTTGTGACCTGTCACAGAAGTTACCAGAACTGTAACTATATTTAACTTAAGCTTGATCATCTGCTGTAGGTTACAAAACTCACCAGTACTTTGGAATGACTCAGTTTTGGGAAAAAAACCAAAACGACTCACCTTCTTTGCGTTGAATATACAAAGAATCTGCTCTCCAGCCTCTGCCTTCTCCCCCACCAGGTCTCTCTCCTCCTTTCCCTTATCACTGACTTAAATTTCACCAACTTAATTTCTAGTGATTTCTCAGAACTGTCCCAAATCTCTGTGGGTTGTCTATCCTCTAGTTTTTTCTATACACTGGCAGGTTTTTTTTCCTGTTCACTTATTCAGAGGGGAATCGAAAATTGCCCCCCAAACGTGCTTTGAAAATCTTCTTTCTGCTGACCATGGCATGGTGTCTGTGCTGACCACAGCAGTTCATTCTTCATCCTCGTTAAAGTGGCACATAAAGCCACCACCAGCGATCCTTTATTTTCCTAAATGTCCTAAAGCACAAAGCGTGTTCTTCGAACTCTGTGCACTGCCAGCAATCCCTGGGAAAACAGTATAAAAACATGCAGTGTGGGGTAGGAGGGATGTGTGAATTTTACATAGAAATATAAAAAACTTATTAAAGAGTTGAGAAATTCGCGGAAATAATGGAGTGAAGCGAGCGGCAAAGGCAAGAGTCTAACGGCCATGAAGGTTCTTCCTCCTCCTCCCCAATGGAGAGGGTTTTAATTGGGTGAGGTTAATAAAGAACAGTCAGTGTTAACTGTGCACATCATTATGGGTAGCACTGAAGATGGGCTTTTCCATGTGATAAACTGGTTTAAATGAAGATTTAGAGCTCTAGAAGACAGAAAGGGACCATAAAAGAGAGATGCCCTTATAGGCAGGGCCTTTATATGCACTTGCCCCTACATAACGATGGTGACAGTCCGGGCTGTTGGTGGGATGGATGGATGTTGCCATCGCAGCTCAGAGCTGGCTTCAGTCGTGCACCGTCACACTCCTGCGTGCTCCAAGCAGAACAGGACGAGCCTGTGCCCCAGTGAGACCTGGCAGTGTAAGTACCAGGCAAAAAATTAATTAATTTTTGTAGTGATCTGCAATCTCTTGATGGAAGGAGCTACAGAACTATTATTAAGCAGTCATCTGCTAAAGAGTGTGCTTGTTCGGAGTTAGGGACGGCTGCAATTATAGTGACAACAGATACTGGGTGCTTTACTTCAAGATACTGAATCTAGCAGAATTGCTGATGCACCAGGGAGAAAGGAGCAGAAGCTGCAAATTTTAAAGAGATGGTAAAAACTGCACCTGGTGCTTTAGGTACAAAGAAAGGAAAATCAAGAGCCTTTGAATGTATGTGATTTTAACACTACTAGTGAGTCCTCAAGAGAAGAAACAACTTGAACATACCTGTGGAATGCAAGGAAAACATTAAAAGCTTTTTTATGGGGGTGGGGGCACTTATTCCTCAAAAGATTCATGCTCTGCAGATACCCTTTGTGCTGGTTTTGGCTGGCACAGAATTAATTTTCTTCACAGTAGCTAGTAGGGGCTGTGTTGTAGGTTTGTGCTGATCACACAGGGATGGTTTTGCTCACCCGGAGCCAAGGGCTGTTCTGCTCCTCACCCCACCCCACGGCGAGCAGGCTGGGGGGCACAAGGGGCTGGGGGAGGGGGGCACAGCTGGGACAGTCGACGCCACTGACCCGAGGGATGTGCCGTGCCATATGGCATCAGCATGTAAAGCTGGGGGAGGAAGGAAGGGGGGGGGTGACATTTGGAGTGGTGGCATTTGCCTTCCCAAGTCCTGGTTAAGTGTGCTGGAGCCCTGCCACCCTGGGGATGGCTGAGTCCCTGCCTGCCATGGGGAGCAGGGGGGGATCCCTGGTTTTGCTTTGCTTATTAAACCATCTTTATCTTAATCCACAAGTTTTCCCACTTTTCTGATTCTCTCCCCCATCCCACTAGGGGGAAGTCAGCAAGTGGCTGCTGGGATTTAGTTGCTGGCTGGGGTTAAACCACGACACCCTTGATTCACAACAGGCTTCCAAACCACTGATGAGTTTACTGGAAGCTGGTAGTTGATTGACTTTGTATAATTGTTCAGCAGGGCTTTTTTTCATGGCCTGTCTCAGGTTCTTTATTCACTACAGTAAGAATTTACTTGTTATAAACTTACTGATTTCTGGAAAGGAAAAAAATAAATAAAAGAATTTACCACTATTAAATTTTTGGATTAATTTTTTGTCATTTCTTTTTCTTTCTGAAGGAGAAAGAAAAACAGTTTCAAAATGAGGTGCAGTTTAAACAAATAACACCAAAGTCAGAGCAAGGAATTGTTTATGCATATGATATTCAGGATGGATAAATCTATGGTTTCCTATTGCAAAGCTAGATGTCTTGCTGTCTGCTCTCGTGATTTTAAGCATAACTCTTTCACAGTGTTATAGCTGAAGAACAGAGGTAGACCTGTGGCATTTCAAAAAGTCTCACAGAAAAGCCTGTGACTGCTCTCTTCTTGACGTCTGGTTATTCCTTGAATATGTGTGATGCCGACATGGCCATCAGAGGGTCTGGGTTTATCCTGCCATGATTTTACTATCTAATTTGACCGGCTAGAGAGTTTAAAGGAAATGTAGCCTAGACGACCATTGAAGAAAACCCAGGGCGTTTCTTTGCTTTTTGCCTTCATCTCATAGCTTAAGATCCTGTAGTTTAAATTTGAGCAACATTTCTCCTGTTGTTACACTAGGTAGGAGGAAATAAATAAATTTTTTTTATTCTCTGCGGGAACTTGCAATGGCAATAGAAGTCAAAAATCCACATGGTCTGGGGGTATGAGTAAAGCATGGACACAACCATCTTTCTGATGATTGCTTGAGTCTACAGACTGCGCCTTAATACGGCTCCTCCACCCTGTCAGTCCTCAGTAATTCAACTGAAATCAGTGGAAATATCTGGGGTAAAGCTGGTGCGAGCTAGATTGCTATTGCTTGTTGGACTTACTGTTTCACAGTACTCACATTGGCAAGAGGTCATGAAGGATTCAGGAGTCTGCCTCATATATTTCAGCAGGAACGTGGGCTTTAGAATGTTTTTACTCAGGTCTGAGATAAACGGGGCTCCCTTCACCCCAGAAATGTCACATTGTGGTCAGGTCTCTCCCCGTAGTTTCCTTTCACAAAACCAAGTGGTAAGAGGAGACCAAAGAGAGGTAAGAAGCTTTGTGAGGGAGATGTAATCCTGGTAAAAATGCACTGAGCACTTGACCAAACCCTGCATTTCTCTTCTCGACCAACTGTTGCTGGCCCCAAACCCTACCTGGCAGTCCTTGCAAGAAGTGACGAAATTTTGCCTTACATTAATGAGTCTGCACTGTTCTTGCAGCATGGTGGTGACAGTCACATGCCACTCGTGCCTTGGGGACTCTGGTTATCATCGTTACATGATGCATGCTCTGATTTCTCTTGGTTTTCTGCACCAGGATGAGGAGGAGATGGAGGAAGCCACCAACCAAAAGCTCGCCCTGCAAAAGGCCAAGGAAGTGGCAGAAGTCAGCCCCATGTCTGCAGCTAACATTTCCATAGCCGCGTAAGCATTATTTTATTATTTGGGAAGTTTATAATTTCGTTTCTGTTTTTTCAGTGTCAGTATGTGTTCGTTCAACTGGAACATCCCATAGTACTCTGTGAGCCCTCTTATACCGTCTCTGTTACTGCCAGGGCTTTAGGTTGACTGAATACTTCAGTGCTGATTAATTAACCATGGATTTAATTAAGTATTTATGTTAGTTTGTTTCTTCTTCTTTTTTTTTTTTTTTTGTAATGTCTCATCTTTTGCCTTGCTATAAATAACTGTGTTTTAGAAGGATTTTTTTAAGCTGTCCTAGGATAGATTTCACCAGGTGAAGTGTTAACATTTCACTTTGGATTTTTAATTACAAGAGGTATGTGTGGACATCATGTCTTAGCTATTCTTTAATGATCTCTGCTTTGAGAATTTAGAGTGTAAATGCATCCTCCTAAATATCAGACTGAAAAACATGCTTGAATGCACTTTCCTTGCTGTTTGAAGGAGTGCTGGGTTGAATAAAGTGATGTATGTGAAGAGTCACTGGTTTGTAGCTAGAAACATGGATTTGCATCTTCAGATGCAGGTCTTCTGCATGGATGTGGACATATGCACAGACTCTGTGATACCAGAACCCTTAGAAAACATTGTCTTGTGGTCCATCTTTTCATATATACTGATCTAAAGTGAAGTGAAAAAATTATATGTAGGTGGAAATACTTGTCCATATGTTGCTGAGGTCAGTGCAGAGTTCTGCCTTCGTGGAATTTTAGCATCGGGACTACCAGCATCAAAAAATTTGGTCATGCATTTTACTGAGAGCTGCTGATGTTTTCCAGATCAAGCATAGAAAAAGAAATTTCCTGTCTAATTTTATTGCAAAGTATCTGAAATGCAGCAGGATCCCTGTTTGTTCCTTCAGTGTGAATCTCTTGAGACCTTTGTCACTGGGAGTTTAATCCACTTCATCAAAGACAATAGGCCAAATGGAGCCAGTTCATTATATGTGAAGGAAAAGAATGGTATTAATTTGGCTTTTTTATTCTTCTTACCATTTTACTCTGCTATTACCGCTTTAATCAGCTTCTATTTTCACCCTGTATGCTTGTTGGTTTTAAATATAATCCCTTTCTCACAATGATTTCCTGTCTGGTCTTGAAAAGAAGTCAAATGAGGATATTTACTCTTGTCCTTTGATGACTTTCCTGGTACTGTTGTTTTAAAATGGAAGATAATGCTGCTTATTCTTTAATCAAAAGCACGATGCATGTGAAGATTTCTTAGAAATAAGCAAAAAGCCCCCAGTTTAACGGAGCTAAGGTTTCTCACCACGTTGTTTGTTGCTTAAAATAACTTTATTTCATGATTTTTCACCAGGTTTGCACCTGGTTTTCTATATCACAGGGCCGGTTTTATGACCACAACTGAAAGTGGGTACAAAATTGTGGATCTCTGCTTATTTTGCCTCAGATTGTATCTGCCCAGTTCCCTACTGGCTGCATTTGTACAGGCAGGTAATTAGGGTGATGAATGAGCACATTTGGAAGTGCGGTCAGTCGCTTGCACATCTAGTAACCACAGCAACACCGCGCACGCTGGGGGGTTATCTCTGCTTTAGTGCCAGCCAGGGGCTTACCAAGCCACGCATGAAGCTCGCAGGGCTTTAGTTTGGGGAAAAAAAACATGTGTTAAGGTCAACAGGTTGATGACCAAATGGATGATAACATAGAGGAGAAGGCAAGGGAGAAGTTTGGTCTTTGGTGAGACAGAAATAGGTGTATGGATGGGTTGCTGGCTCATGATCCAAAAGGTATTTAATGAAAGCATGCCGAAGCAATTTGTTTAAAATAGAAATACACACATAGTGTACTCCAAAGATGCTTAACAGCTACAGCTTTTGGGTTTACAGCACCTATCCCTTAGATATCTCTATCCCATACAGTAGGGCTGATGATGGGGACCTATGGCTGAGAGCCAGATGTGCCCCATGACTTGGTTTCTTGCACTGTTACACTACACAGTGGTCCTGAAGAAGGAGCAGATGCTGTGTTGATGGCAGGGCTTCTCAGATCAAGCCTCTGATGCAACTCAAAGCTGAACATGCTAAGAATGAAAAAGTGCTGGGCATGCTTGGAAAAAGGATTTTTGGTGTATGGAAATATCACCGCAAGAAGAAAATGCCGGTAGTGCCTTGGTGCACCTAAGTGGGTGGTGGTGAGCAGGGGCTGGGAAAAACTGGGACTGAGCTGCCAAAGGCCTGCTGCAAAGGTGGGTCTGCTCTATCAGTTTATATTTTTGTTTTCTCCTAAGGAAAAATTGGTTTAGTTTTATAATTTTATTTTGGTTTCATAACATATGAAAATTATTTTCTCTAACAGGCATCATCTATAGCATGGATCAATGTTCTGAAAACATCAATGTTTTCTCAGTAGAGGAATCATTTTTTGCATCAATTCAAAGAGGTCTTTCAGGTGTTAGCAGAGGGTAGCATGACTTTCATTTCCTTCATCATGATGTTCATGTTCCCGGGATGCTTGTGCACTTCCCACAGAGGTGGTAAAGGTGTCCTGGGGCTGAGGCTGGCGAAAAGTTATGTCAGTTGTTCTGCTGTTTCACCGACGAGGTGCTGTGCTTGCTGCTTTGCTTCTTTCTCTTGTCAGTCCTATATCAAGGACTGAGGGTGTGTATCTTCCCCTGAGTCTCCTTCCAGACCATTCCACACTCTGTAGTGTTGTATCTGCTCCCCTGCCTCTGCATTTTCCCTGTGCAAATACAGTGTTCTGTGCGCTCCTGTCCTGCAGTTTATCTGCACCGGTTCTTCTGCTCTCCTCTGCCATTCAAGCCTTTGACCTCCAGGAAACATCAATCTGTTATGTCAGGTGCAAAATATCATTTCCTAGGCATAAAAAGCCGGCTGCTGGTTTAGTGTGTCAGCCCACTCGGGGTGCCTGAAGAGGTACCTTCACCTTTACGCATGTAATAGCTGCTGCGTGAGCCACGGGGGTTTTATGGTTGATAGATGATGAAGCCCTACAGTCTCATGGGGATCTGTTTTAATAATATATTCATTATTACAGTGGCATTAAGATATCATCTGCCTTGCAACTGACTCAAAGTGCTTTATTACAATGTTCTACCTGCACTTGCTTTGTAGCTCCTACTTCATCAGTCTCCCAGGACTTTTTTTGTCTTCTGCTCCACCAAAGGGACTTCACGTGAACAGATTTGTCCGACCACAGTTTGTTTCTTCACCTGGTGAACTCTATCCTGAAGGGGCCTTTTTGTTTTGTGGTTTTTCAGGATTAAAAGCTAGGATGGTACATTGTTTTTCTCATTGTTGCAATGTTTGGTTTAAAACAGAATCTCTGTTTAACATGTGTTATTGCATTTTAATTTGAGCCCATTGTTTCATTCTTTTTTTTGTGATTTTTTTTGTTGTTTTTGTTTTCTGTTTAGCATTTTCCTTGCTTTGTTGTTTCTGGAGGTGAGTTTCTGGGTTTGTTCAGTTTGCCCAGCATTGTCTTTAAGACCCTCTGTTTCGTACAACATTTAAACCACTCAGCCTCTCAAACTGAGCGACTGTACAGACTGATGGGTCTTCAGAGCAAACCATCGGTGCAGCTTCCCTGGTGGCCAGAATGGAGGAGGGGGGGGTGGGAAAGGGGGCAGTTACACAGGCAGTGAGTGCGCAAAGCACTTTGTGATGCCCCTGTAAAGGTGCTGGTAGAAGGGAGAGCCATCAGGCTCCTTCCCATGGCTCATACAAAGACCCCAGTGCAAACACGGTTTGATTGTCTGGTTTTGCTAACCTGAAGCCTGAACTCCCCACACTGGGGTTCCTCATCCACCTTTTCTATTCCGGCCAGAGATGCACCGATGGCGCGTACAAAAGGGGCTGCAATAAGCACACCCAGCCCAGTGTGGGCCAGCAGACCAGCCGGAGAGGACACGAGCTGTGGCTGACCTGGCACCCAGAGCCCACCACATGTTTTCCAATGGCCTCTCTTCACCTTTTCTTGGGAGAAGTCTTAAAATACTAATCACAACATCAAACAGACACTAAATTTGTAGGAACCTGCTAGATAGTTAGGCTGAAGACATGCTGAGTGAAACTATCTGCATTTTGTAACTGATGGGATGTTTGCAATTCCACATGGTAATGGGTTACAGTTGTAGCCAGACCCAATGAAATTATTTAAGGACAGGTATAGGGTGTGAGTTCTGGGTGGGAGAAGAACTTTCCAGATGCAGTGGATGAAACTTTGTTCACAGTGGCAGAGGCAGTTCATGCAATGTGGGCACTAGACCTAAATACAGTCTGCAGAATTGCCCCCTACCGTTTTTCGAAGTGACATGTGCTTCCTAGGACAGCCTTCCCACCTCTGAAGACCTCTTCATCTGTCCAGGCTCTGACTGGTTTCTGCTGGTCCTTCAGAAGGTTGTTCAAAGCAGTTTACATTTTAATTGCACGCCCACAGGTGGATACTGCCTGTTAATGTGAGCAAGTTGACTACTCATTAGACAAGTGCCAAGGGCAAATACAGGTGTCACATCTTTTCACAGTGACTTCTCAGAGTTGTCTGTCCCTTTTGTACAGGTCTGGGGATGAATGGGTTGGGGTTGGGGGGGTGGGGTTTTTGTGTGGGGAGTTGCTATGTTTCTCCAGGACATTTTCCATCTCAGAGGTTCCATATTTTCCTTTTGTGTTGGGAATACTGTGGTCTGTTTCCAAATCCCTGTTGGGCTGTTGGTACCCAACAAGACCCAGCAAGAAGTGTGCCTGAACACCCAGCCCATCAAACGTTCTGTGCTGGGTGATGTGTAGACTAGAAGAGGTGTTCTTTTTCTCTTGCTGGCCTGTGCTTACTTCCCTTTCCTTTTCCCCCTGAAGTGTGTTGATGTGTGAGGTACTGTGATTCCTCCTGTTAGCTTACCTTTTTGCCCTTGCTGTTGGTGGCATGGTCACTCAGCTACACCTAAAGACACTCCCTCGTACTCAGCCCCTCGCAGATGGTAAGTAGCATCAAGCAAAGCTCAAGTACTTCTGTCATTTTGATTTGGAAAAGGAAGCGGTCTTTGTTTCGTGGCTTTACACCCCGCAGTTCCAGCAGAAATTTAGTCAAATTTATGGTTTTAAAAAAGCAGACTCCAGCAATGGGAGCAGAGGAGCGAACCTGGAGTGCTGCAGGACTTGCATAACGCTGGCTGGCCGGGTTACAAGGATACTTGGCAGGATCAGAGCGTGGCCTCCGTCCTGCACTGCGCCAAACGAGGCAGGGATAAACACAGAGGTTCATTCAAGCTGCCTGCCGAGGGATGCTGAGATCTGCTTTCAGCAATTAAAAGCAAAATTTCCATGGGTATTGCACAATGTTGGTGCTGATTTTCAGGCAAACTAGGGCAGCCCAGTACATTCTCCTCCACCGTGAGTTTTCTACCTGTTTTGCCCAAGAAATTTCTTACCTACGCTTGAGGCATTTATGCAGTCAAGGGCTTGTTCTCTGCAGGTTTGACTGACACCCTGGGGGTTCAGCATCCAGCCGAAGAGTAAAGGGGTCCACAGCTTGAGCAACCTGGAAACAATAATTTTCTTGGCAAGCAAGCATGGCATCCCACCCCCACTTTGACTCCTGCTCCCCTTTCATTTGGCACAGTACAAATGTAGGAATACTGAAGTTTAGGCAAAATACTTTACCTGACTGTTGAGCAGATTTTTCTCTCCAAGCAAAACTTTTATGATGCCTTTCATAATTTGTTTTATATTCATTCCAGGTTTCTTGACCTCTGGATTGTTGTGTTATAGACTTTACCTGGGCCAACATTTCTGTTCAGAAGAATCCATTAATTTTAAATAAATTTTTATTTAAAACTCTCCTTACATGATAACCAAAGAACATTAGATTTTAACTGGACCTTCTGGTTGGCTAGTATTGATTGTTAACAGATTAAGAGTCTCATGGAAGCAGGAGAAAAAATGCTGGAACTGAAAAAGCAAATTCAGGAGGTGAATGGATTTTATTTTCAGTCTTGGGGAGGTTTCTTTGGATGATGTAGATTTATAAAAATTATTTATAACTATGAAAAAATTAACACCTCAAGCCAAGATCTATCAAGATGTTTAAAATTCTGGTTTTCTGTAGATTCCTTGCCAAAGGAAGAATAAACTCCTTTTCTGTGTAATTCAGTGATTTCTGTATTTAGAACCCCCCACGTATAACAGTGTTTGTACAAACACTGGATGGAGGAGAATCTACAAAATTATTTGTGAACTGAAACAAGCTCCTTTCCATAACACGTGATGTCCTGCTCAAGCTGCAGCAGACCGATGGCTTTTAGACATTGTGAGCCACATTCGGACAATCTGAGCCCAGGCACATCCCCGTGCCTGTCAGAGGAAAGAGGTAGGTGCCACTGAAGAACAAATCCAAGGCAGGGACCGAGGAGAAGCAGCCTGGCACCAGCTGCTGGGGCTCAGGTCGATTTTTGGTTCTCTGGATGTGGCCCAGGGTCCTCCCTCCAGCCGGGCTCTTCTCCATGCTAAGGCTTCTTCCTTGTGCCATGGGGCCAGAGCAGGGATTAGCATCCTGCTCCCACTTGGAAATAACTATTTGCAGCACAGCTGTAAAAGCACTCACCACCTGTTTCTACAAAGACCTCTACCCTGAGGTCTTAAAGATGACTTCTGCGGAGGACTTTCATTGTGTGAGTATAGCGTATGGAGGCATAAAGTCCTGATATCATCGTGTGGCTTTTGGTTCACCTTTTGATTTTTTTCCCTTTTGGTTCTGTTTTTGATTCTTTGGTTGTTTCCCTGTTAACTACAAGGTGGTGTGTCTGTGGCTTCCACACTTTCTGAAGCTTGCCTGGTCTCCTACCAAGATGCACGCTGCAGTCTGCATTCGATAGGACACAGCCTGTATGAGTCTTTTCCCAATGTCTTTTATGGTTTCTCTTCTCTTCTTTTTTTTTTTTTTTTCTTTTTCTTTTCTCACTTTTTGTTTTCTTTGTTTGTTTTGTTTTTGCATGTGCAGTTTTGTAAAGCAAACTCGAGGTACTGTATCTCGCAGCTCGTCAGTCTCCAGCGTAAATTCACCGTGAGTTGCTCTCTGTTACAATATTCAGTAAATGGATTTATGATTTATATCTCTACCTTTATACACCTCCCTCTTTCCCCTACTTCTGTTGCCTTTGCTGCCCCCTTGTTTTTTCCAAAATTCATTCCCATCATTGTGGAAAGCCTCCAGACCAGCATACGGTGGAAGGACTGGAAGGTGTGCAACATTGCCATATCATGCTTGTGATTTGATCATGAGCAACTCTGTAGTGTTTCGTACATTGACTGTGATCCCCCCCCCCCCTTCCTTCCTTCCTTCCTTCTTTTTTCTGCCATCCCCTTATTTTCCTTTGTTCCTTCCTTAACTATTTTCTGTCTTCTTCTGTCTGCCCTTATTTGATGGTTCGTCTTGTTCTCACTTGTGTTTTTGTTCTCTGTGTTTATTATGTGCTGGGCTGATGGCTTTGATGTTCCACCGGTGTTTGCACTTATGGTTCAATAGGAGAATGAGGGCCCACCATGAGTGCGCTCTGTAAATGAAAATTGGAGGAGGACTTTAAGAAGAAACTTCTGGAAATGGGGCCCAAGTGAAACCAAATTGGAAAACTCTACATAAACATCCTTGGGAAAGTTATGCTTGTGAGAGCACTGGTTATGCCCGTGCTCTCTAACCTTCTTGAGCTGGACCTTAAAGCTACAGATATCAAAAAAATGAGGCACTCTGCAAACTCCTATGTACCCGTTGTTGAGCAAACACAGTGGTAGACCTTCCATTCGCTCCACGCACTTCCTAACAAACAAATCTTGCTGGCTTTGCTGTGAATCACGAGTGTGCTTTGACACCGATGCAGGTTTGTAGAAAATACCATGGTTCCCTGCTGACTAATACAACAAAACTTGTCATCAGCTTCTCCTCAGCCCATCTTAGTGTCTTTGCTTTGGGTTATACTTTCACCGTTTGATGTTATCTTTCTTCTTTAATGCTTTTGGAGAGACAAGTAAGTGCAATTCAAAACCGTGTGGGTTTGTCCTTACGTGCACCATAGCAGATACTAAAGGTGTGGTGAATCAAAGGAGGTTTTCCACCAGCTTCCTGACATCTTCCTTTTCCCCTGGGTGTTTTGGGGGTCCTTGTCCACTGGTGGATCTTTTAATACTGTTTGTATTAAAAACATGTTGATATGACGTGTGAGTTTAGCTTCTGTGACCAAGACTGAACTTTTGCGACTAACAAAAGTAGGTGTGACATGTCTGTGCTATGGTCTGAGATCTCACGGGGTTGGGACAGTGAAAATTAGGGGAATAAACTAGACCAAGGCAGCTTTTGACTCACTCCTTCCAATGCATTTTCTGGCTGCCTGGAGTCTTGACAGGCAGAAAAGTGCAGAGAGAGGTCTGCTGCCCTTTGGGTCTCTCCCACCTGCCAGGAGGGAGGGGAAGGTTAGTGGTGGTGATGGAGGAGAGGTGCTGCCCAGCTGAATTCATCCCAGCACAAGTTGCACCAAACCGGTCCAAGGCAATGTTTGCCCAACTAGGAATAAAGCCTTGGAAAGAATGAAGAATTTGACACCTTTTCCAAAGTTCCAGTAAGGAAGCTGCCTTTTAAAAGGGTTAAATCAAACTGCAGGTACTAAAATCCCCTTGGAAGCAGGATTTTTCTGTATTTGGAGGCGTCTCCGTTGAGGTCTGTTGCTCACTCCCCACCAGCAATAGAGTCAGTATAATAGAGGCTGCTTTTGCTGATATGACTCACATCTGTTCTCTGAACAGAATAAATTTTTACTGTAAAAGGCTGTAACTGAGGATTCTCATCCTCTTTAACATTTCTATGCACTGTCTGGGCAGTAATTTGTAATTTCCTATGCAAACCAAGGCTGTTTTTGATGGATGAGCCAAGTGTGCATTTTCTTCTTTGTGCATATCCAAAGAGCATTTCCCCAGCAACCCCCCTGGTTTTGGTTAAATAAATGACTGGACCCCATGGCAGTGTGCAATGCATGAAAGTACCAGTCATCACAGAGCATCAGTAGAGCCCCCCCTGAAGTGTAAAGGCATCTGAAGGTCTATTTACTCAGTATAAACTTCACGGTTAGAAATGTGGTTTTTATTGTAAATTCATATAGATAAACTGGAACAACTCCTCTTAGGGCCATGCAGGTGCTGTGGACTCTCATTCCCTGGATGAATATTAGTATGGGTTCCAGATGCCTTTATAGCTCTTTGTTTCTACCCACTGTGAGTGCTATTGCTGTAATTATACTGAATAGATAAGTGGTCTAATTTCTGTGCACAGATAAAAGTTGAGCAGTAATCTACTAATTGAAAAGAGCTTTTAAAGGTTCAAAAAAATCCCTGTTCCTTTTTCTCCCTTGGATTGCTCAAACAGCATAAAATACCATGTGCCTTTAATATCAGTAAGCACCAGGATCTGCAAAACCATGGTTATCTGTTCTGAAAGAACAAAGCTTATTCAAAAATCTTTTCAGATACAGAGGATTGGGTTATTCCCATGTTCTTTTTTTTTTGATTATTTAAAAAAATATATTTCTAAGTTGCTAAGAAACTAAAGACAAAATACTAGAGCTAGTTTCTTAATTAAAAAAAAAATATCAAGGTGAGTCATTTTCTTGTGCTAATTCCAGCCTTTCATGCTATAACAAATTTGTGATACAAGCATGCAAGCAGTACAAAATAATTTTTTAATTTACTAAGGAAAGGTAATTAAATACAGTTATACTCTATTTCTTTAAGTAGATCAGCATTTATCTAAAATACATATTGAAATTGGCAACTAATTTATGTGTACACAGGTGATGATACAGCTAAGTGAATAATTATGTTGTATTTTTCCAATAGTATGTATTTAAGAGTTATGGGATGTTGAATTTTCATGTGAATCCTTATATTGCAATGGCTGATGAAACTGAAAACGCTCCATTTAGTAACTGGAGGTTTTCTTTGTATTGCTGTTCTTTATTGTTTGTTTCTAATAGGATCCAGAGGTGTCAGTCATTGCTTGGACATGAAAAATGGCATGCTCTTAAGACATTTTAGAGAATGGTAAATAAAGCAAAAGCCAGTGTGTCACAAGCCAGGGATGTTTTTTTTTCCCCCGAACTGCTGAACACCTGCACCTGCCATAGATTATTCCCCCCCCACCCCCCACCGAACAAGACCTGGTTTTCTTTGGCAGCTCTTTCTTTCCCACCCCAACCATCACAGCATGTCTCTGCTGTATCCATCCAGCTATAGACAAGCTGATAGTGAACACAGGGAAATGAAAAAGCCTAAATATCTTCCACCAGGATGAATTTGTCATTTGCCATCCAAGAACCCAAGTCTTTCTTGATCTCTATCGCTTGCTTTTGTATATTCACTGTCTGGGCCATCTGCTTTATTTCCATCCTTACAGTGCAAAAAAGGGGCTGTGACTTCATTCCCTGATGGGTTTTGTCTCAGTTTTTATCAAAAGCTTGGAACTCATCGTGGGACTTGGGCTGTAGCAGGGTCTGGTCTGAGCCATTGCAGTGGTTAGGAGAGTGTGGCTTGAACAGTTCAGAGGAAAAAAATAATTTAAAGTAAATGTAATTTGACTGGGTTTCAGGAGAACTTAATGGTTCCACATATTTAACTTTGGTGTGTTTTCTGTTAAACCAGGCCATAGCAATGTGGCTTTGAAGTTTCATTTTTTGTTTTACTTTTAACTCTCTCACCCTGTTATTCACCACTGAGGATGCAATTATTTGATCACAATTCATAACTGAAATACCAAACAAGTCTTAAGGTCTGAAAAGGGATCTAGTGACTAATGATAACAACATAACTTGAGGCAGGATAAATATTTTCTGGCATTTTCTTAAGATCAGAGTGTGCATAAAGCTAAGCCTCATATTTATACTTCTGGGATTAGTGTGTGATGTACTTTTGCCGAAAACAATTAGAAAATTCTTCTTACTAGAGCAATAGGGAGCAGCATGCAGGACGGTGAGTGTGGTTGAGTGAAATCATTCTGTTATGAAAAAACTCAAGCTGAAAGCAATAAAACTTTTGCTACATTAACACCAGGAAGCTTTGGCTTGCGTGAGCTTTCCATCACTTCAGAGCTGTACAAAACCAAGTGGCACAACTGCCTTCAAGCTCTAAGCAGCAGCATTTAACAGTTTCTGCTGCTCTTAGGAAATCGTGGCCACGGACATCTCATGGGACTGGTAGCAAAACGCTAGATCTTTCCTGACTTTTTTTTTTTGGTACACACCTCGGAAAGTTTCTGACTCTATGTTGGGCTTGCAGCTGCAAAGCCGTGCATGCCCACATGCTCAGCAGCTCCTGAAGGACCTGCAGCGGCGCTCAGCTCTGTCCCCCTCGGGCATCTCAGCTTCTTCCTCCTGCTGAGACCAGTTACCTGTGCTCAGCACATCCTGTATCTGCAGCTCTCCAAACTGTCTACAAGAGCAAGTGAAGGGAGTGGAAAGTCAATCTGAGGATGACCATATATGAAAAAAAATCAAATGTTGCATTTAGTGAACTGTCTCGGTCTAAGAAGTTGGCATCTATGATAGTCTGAAAGGCATTTCCAATTTCAGTAGCAAGTTTCTGAACACAAGGGTGTGATATACAGCTAGTATTATATACTTAGACACATTATATAGGCTCAGACACATTCAAAATTTAGAGTTTCTAGCTAATAGACTTTAACAGGAATATTATGGAAGAAAATGTTTTCTTTCTGAGAAACTGCAATATCAGAAATTCTAATATATAAAAACAAAATCAAATTTAAGAATCATATTGGAAGAGACTGGGCAGTGTTTTGTGCAGCGGTCCTCGGTAAGGGTGTTTCAGTGCTGCGCACCATTGCAGCAGCTGGGTGGGAGAGCACAGTGCATCTCCCGATGGTGCTCAGGCAGGAGGTGGAGCTCATAAAGAAGAAAAGGTGCAAAAGCATCCAAGCGGCAACTCCCAACGTCACTGGGAAAGCAAATTCAAACACTAGTGGTGAGTTCATCTGAAAGAAAATTGGTTTATCAAACCAAACGGAGAGAAAGCGTTTGGTTTTGTGCATGCCTTCTTCAAACTAAAACTGCTTCACTTTATTTCCCGAGTGGAAAATTGAAACATGGGAGACACCTTCTCCATCTTTATGAACAGCAAATATGATTTTAGTGGAAAGGTTTTTGCATTGCATTTTGTGTTGAAACTGTATTTTAACAAGAAATTCCCTTTTATCTGTAATCAGAAGATATTGTTTCATACCCACAATCTAATATATAGGTATTTTTAACACCAAATTATTATGTTTGTAGTCAGCTTTCATTCATTATTTACTAAAGCAAAATTTTAAGGATTACGTTGATGTAGCTGATTAAACCAGGAGTTCTGGGAAGCAAAGCCATTAACTCTGAAGCAGTATTTTAAAAGATTGTGATAACAATATCTTTAATCATTAAGGAATACCCTAAGATTAGAATATGACTAAAATGTGCTTTCCTTTCTTGAATGATCTACACAGTGACTGGTCACATTTTTTATTTATACCAATATTAGTCACTGATTCATTCATATTAATTTTATTTGATTCTACAGGACTGGTATGGTTTTCTTCCCAGCCACAGACAGGAATTGTTTGACTGCAGGCTTCTTAATCCAAGCAAAACCAGTGGAGCTACTCAGAGGCGTATTAGCAGTAACACCTACTAAACGTTTCAAGCCTAGAGGACCTGAAAACCGAGTGTATTGCCAGTACGCTGTACTGCAGACAGAAAATAGGGATGGGAAGTAATTGTAAAGAGAGTGAATTAACGTTAATCTTTGTACTATGTTTGTAAATCAGAAGCGATTATTGCAATCTTCTTAATGGATTCAGCAGGATTTTAAGAAGCAAATAGTGAACAGGATTTCAGATAAGGAGTTGGCTTCATAAATAGATAGTTTTCCCTTGTGGAAAAAATATTTGTTATCGCAAAGGCTCATTTTTTATCAGTTTGGGCAAGTCATGCTCCACTGCAGCGTATCGTGCTTGTGCTGTAGGTGGTTGGTGTCTGCCCCAGTTCATGCAGCCCCCAGTAACCAACTGACCCAAGCACTGGGGGAAGCAGAGGAAATGATTTTGCCCTGGCTGATTCCCATCACTTCTGCAGTTCTTTGTGTTCCGTGTGCACAGGCACTGTACCCTCGTAGGCAGGCAGTTGTAATGGAACTGGATTTTGTTTTACTGTGATGTTCCTGTTGTGCCATAAATAAGTTCAAAAGCTCTCCTCCACTAAGAAGTACAGCAGAGCAACAGGAGAGGAGAAGCTGTCGCACATGCCCATGTTCAGTTGCTGTGGGAACTTGCAGAACGTGAGTGTCATATAAATTTAATTGGACGAGCAGGTGACATGTTCCCTCCAGTAGCTGCTGCTTTGGCTCTGAAAACCCTAAACATTGTCCCTAGAGGGACCAACCTGTTCGATCGCTTTACCTCCATTTCCTACAGCTGACTTTATGTGCACTGTCACTTGCGCCTGATATCATATTCAAATCAGTCAACAATAATGAGCTTGCAGGCAGGCTTTGCATTTTCCTGATTGTGTTTTTACTGTGCTTCATATTTCTGAGTTTATTTGTGTGTGTGTGTGTCTTTTTATGAAGAAAAAAGAAAGAATGCAGTCATTACCTCTGAACCTCCTGCTCTTTGACTTGTTAGTAACCAAAGCCAGTGGGTGGCTGTGTGTTGTGGTCTTTTGACAGTCACCTCTTCTGCTTGTGTCAGCGTTAAGGATGCATCTCATTTCTAGATGCTGAGAAATTCGAGTCTGTAATGTCAGTGTCTGATTTAAGGAAGGGATTTTAGCAAAACAGGCTTAGTTAATATGTGCATTACTTGGTTTCTGCAGATTCTCAGTGGTGTATGTACCTGGCAGCATCTTTCAGTTAGCCATGAGTGAAGTACAGTGGAAACTTTAGCACCTCAGAGATAATTTAAAGGCTGATTTATGTTCTTGGCCTAACTGAAACACAACTAAAAAAAAAAATCCTCTTGAAGTGATACATCTTGTGTCAGAGTCAGCAGGTTCTGAGTCTCTCCTCTGCACTGTGTGATGTATACCAGCCCTGCATCCTCAAGCTTCCTCCTCACCATACCCAGGCTGGTTTAGGAGATTTTCTTTATATTTTGGCTTTGATAGGCTCAGTGCAGGCACCGATGGAGAGGCTCTGTCCATGAAAGTTGCCTGATGATTCATTGTGTGTTTTACTTTGGAAAGTCTCTGCAGGGAGGCTGGGGCTTTGTGTCCCACCCCTGCGTGGTGCCTGCCTCCTGGAAATGGAGCACCGGGTGGTGCACGGTGAGCAGGCGGTTGGGCTCTTCTCTGTGCTCTTAGTTTTGTAGGTAAATCGAAGGCTTCAGTCAGCGTAAGGACAGTTTCCCAGCCCTAACTCGTTATTACTAGTTATCACTTCAGTGTTGACAGCTCGCTCTGGCTGTTCAAAGCACAAAACAGAAGCTGGTCCCCACCCCAAGGACTTTAATTATAAAGTGAGAAATGTCCCCTAAGAACAAATGTGCCTGGTGGCCCGCACCGAGGCAGCGCTCGGGGAGCTCAGACACGCATCGACACATCCCTGAGCTGTCTTGTTTTGCTGAGCCTGTGTGCCGAAGAGAAGGCTTGTTTTTGTAGCCCAGTTCAGTTCAGTGCAGCAGATCTGGAGCACTGCAGAGCAAAGCACTCTGTCTATCCCGGAGGATGCACGGGACAGCCCGGGATGCCTGTCCCAGGCAGCTCTGTCTCTCTGTGCCCATCTCTGCTGACTGCAGAGAGCTGCACATGCAGAGTGCGTGGCTTCTCATGGGAAATCCTTGTACCGGGTGGCAGGTCTGGGCAGTCAGAGGGTTTCTATGTTGCTTGTTAATTCCCCATAAAACCAAATATACTTGCTGATGAGTGATGGCTTTTCAATCTTTTGTAATGTTGAACCAAAAAGACATGGCAAGGTATTGCCTGCTCTGATGAGGCTGTTCATCCTTGTGCCACAGTTACTGGGACAGCCTGGGGGTGCTCTCCTCTGATGAGGAGCCTGCTCTCCCTTCGATGTGGGATTTTTGGTGAGTGGGGCTCTAACTGATGTCCCCAGTAACTTCAGGTATCATTTTTGTTTAGAACTGTGATTTTTGTCTCCCGTTCTTCTGCTGTGGTGTAAATGGGGCACTCAGCTGCTGGAAAATTAGTCCAGAGTGCAACTCTGGGCAACGGGGGATGTAGGTTTTTAGTTTTGGTGATTAGCTCTGCTCATTCTGATTTCTGGATTAAGTCAGATTCCTTCACATCTGCCTGGGTGCCCTCATCCCGTCTGCAGTGAGCTTTTAAGTAGCTTTTTGTCTTTTTAGCAGAACCAGGCAGCAGCACCTTCTGCAAAGCTGCAATCCCCCAGCAGAGCTGGGAGATGCAAAGCCTTTCCGACAGCTCCCACCGTGCGACATGAGCCCGTCTGAACGCCACCTCCCCCAGGGTCTGCGCACGGCAACAGAGCCTGACAGTTCAAATCAGCACATACACACACAAAAGCTGCTTTCTTCTGTTGTCAGGGGAGCCCAGAAAATACATAGGGAAAAGACGTCTGCCTCCCGCGTGGGCTGGGCGCTGGTGAGCCCCACGCGGCCCCTCCAGCTGCAGAGGGCAGGCTGATGTGTAGTGAATGGAGACATCTGAGCAGGCTGGTGGAAGGAAAATGGTTTTCCTGTCTTTGTCAGAAGAAGTTTCATTAAGGAAGAAAATGGGTGCTGATCCTCCACCAGGCTAAATCCAGAAATCCACCCTGGAAGCCAGTGGGTTTACTGTGATTTCATGCAAAAGCAGCATTTGACTTGCAGTCTTTAGGAGGAAAGAAAAAAAGCTGTCCCTTCCTGCACTGGCCAGGTAGCGACCCATTGGCATCTGGTGGTCAGAAACCAAGTGCTGTGCTGGAAAATCAAAGCATTACAGCAATGCCAGTGGATGTACCCTCATCATAGTAGATGCCAGAGGCAGAAAAGGGTCGGTCTCGTCAGAGGGTGAAGGTGTTCTCATCACATCTGCATCTATGGATGACTCCCCCAGTCCCTGGGGTCTTTTGACTGTACACAGAACTGTTTTCCTTTCTCACTTGTACTTTTCCAGACTGGTGATGCTTGGGCTGGGTGGTCCATCCTCACCTTGGAAAGTTGCTGCAGGTTTAGAGCACCAGCTCTCCTGTGCCGTTAGCCAACGGGCCAGCGCAGCCCAGAAGGTGACCCCCCGGCTGTCTGTAAGGGGAAGGGGCTGGTGGCAGGGCAGTCAGCCAGGGGTCCTCGAGGGCAGATTGCATTTCCCCTCGCTCCTCCTGCCAACCTAACTTCTCTTTCTCACTGCTAATCTGCTCATCCAGCCATTTCCAGGCAGGGAGAAAGGTGCTGTTGACTGTGGGGCAGCCTTGTAGGCTGTTCAAAAGCTCTGGTTGTACTAGACCATTTTTGTGTGCTGAGACTCTAACCCTTCAGACTATACCTGAGGCTTCCAGCGGGGATGGCTACCTACTTTGTAGAAATCAAGAAAACTCCTTTCCAGAGGGCCTGTTTCATAGTGCCTAATGCATATGGGGGCAAACTAACACTGATGATCCTGCTGCCTTTCCCTGCTCATGTTCTCCACCAGCCATTTTCTCTCCATTCCTACAATTTCTCTGGCTCAACCCTCTAATCCCCCGTCTCAGCTGAAGTTTTCCTCTTTTTTTTTTTTTTTTTTTTTTTTTGGTTGTTTTTTAGGGAATCACTGTGAAGTTGGATACTAACTTTTCACCTTCTACCCCTCCTTAGCAAGCAGCAGAACTCCTCCAAATCCAAGTCTGTTTGGGAGCAGAGGACCAGCCAGATCCGGATGCACAATTTCCGAGCCAGCTGCGAGGCGCTGTACAATGAGCTGGATCCAGAGGAGCGGGTGCGTTACGCTACCACACTTCACATCAGGCCAGACATGAAGACTCATCTGGATCGACCGCTGGTGGTGGAGCCGAGGAGTGAAGGGAGGAACAACATCAGCAAGCTGAGCCCTGTGGACGTGCAAGAGGTGGAGCAGACTAAAGTCAGCTCTACTGATGGGGCAGAGGCTCCGCGAAAGCACCACCGACATCGGGATAAGGACAAACTGGGAGAGCAAGAGAAGGGGGATGTGACTAAGGATGAGAATGGGGAATCTGGTGCCAACAATAAGGAGGAGCGGCACAGGCAGCACAGGAGCCGCAGCAAAGAGGTGGAAGGGGGGAGTAAGGAAGGGAAAAGTGATCGCAACAGGAGTCAGGAAGGGGGAAAGAGGCACCATCGCCGAGGGTCAGTGGAAGAAGGTGCCGAGAAGGAGCACCGTAGGCATCGGACTCACCGGCACTCTGCTGAACGGCAAGGCAAGGAAGGCAACGGGGCAATCAATGGGGCCAGGAGTGAGCGGCGTTCCCGACACCGGGGAGGGTCAAGGTCTGGAAACCGGGAAGGAGAGCCCCGCTCCAAGGGTGAGAATGGAGAAGAGCCTCACAGACGGCACAGGTTCAGGAACAGGGCTCTGTCAACGTATGATTCAGTGGAGAAGGAGAACGGGGAGAAGGAGGGGGAGGCTGGCGAGAAGGAGCACCGGAATCATCAGCCCAAGTAAGTGAGTGCTGCGTGGCCAGGCTTGTCCCTGGGACAACTCGAGGGTCACAAGGCCCCAGACACATTTCAGGGAATTACTCATTCCCCTCCCCATGGCATTCCCTGCTGTTGTTCTTGCACTCACACCAGCCACCGTCGTAACCTGCAGCTCTGTTTTGTTTAAATCTGTAATGACAGAGGCTCCCTAAGGTGACTTCAGTCCATGATGGCCCATAAGAATAGCTCAGGTTTAAGGAAGAAAATATCCATGATGGAAATACCAACAGGCCCTCTAGGACATAACATCAAGCAGAGAATTTCACAGCCTCTGAAGGAAGTTTCCGAGGGACATTTTTAAATGGCATACAGTCTTGCTTATAGCCCTTTGGTTTTCTGTTTTTTGGGGGTTTTTTGTTTGTTTTGTTTTTTATCGTGAGCCTGTCAGCTGCATCACCAGTTGTCGCAGCACATGGTTTCTTCCATTAAGAACAATGATGTACCCCATTTGATTTAATTCTCATGTAAGTCAAGTGAGAAAAATAGTATTCGTGAAGCATTTGGAGTAGTTAATAAAGAAGGATAGATTGCCTTTGTAGCTTTATTAGTCTGATGGAAAAGAAATTTCACTGGGATTCTTTAGAATAGAGTTCATGTCACCGTGGAGAGCTGTGAGTGGCACTGAGATGATAATTTTCCTGTCTATATTATTCTCCTTTCAGATGAATTTCAGAACACTTTGCATACTGTTTTAGTTTGATCATGTGCACAAGCTCACTTTCCTCCTCACTGAAATATAGCTTCTGCTGAAGAGGATTGCAGAAGCTATTTAGTTGCTTACAGCAATGTTACAGAATGGTTTAGGACTGGAAAAGAGAATCACCAGATTTAAATAAGGCCTCAGGAGAACATTAAGAAGCAGAATGTCAGACTTCATTCAGAAACCAGCTGACGCTGGAAAGCTAATGTCACTGCTACATGCAAGTGCCATGTGGTCCTTGCTTATCAACCTCAGTTCTGAGTCTCATTAAACCGAACAAAATGATGTTCAGTGGCACAGTTCTTCTTAATGTTGTGCTTGGATGTTGGAAAGGTCACATGCTGTGCCAGTAGTAAGTTGTCCTGCAATCTGGGACTTTTCTGCAAAGCACTTCCACAAAGAAAGCAGTCTATGAAACTGAGCAAGAGATGCAGCATCAGGGCACATATTTTATCTGCATCCTTCTTGGGCCACATTTAATAAAATCTGGTTTTCTACCTTAGGGAGAATCAGTGTGAGATTGAGGCTAGTGGAAGCGTGAGTGTCCCTGTGCACACCCTTCCCAGCACCTACCTGCAGAAAGTGCCCGAGCAGCCTGAAGATGCTGACAACCAGAAGAACGTGACACGGATGATTCAGCCACCTCTGGACAAAACCATCACTGTGAACATCCCTGTCACTATCACTGCCCCGCCGGGGGAAACCACTGTCATTCCAAGTGAGTGCCTTTGTCCCCCTGCTTTTTGCTATGAAATTGCCAGAAAAGAGCTAACTTTCCTAGGAGCTAGCAGCACACACTGGGTGATGGGGGCTCTCCTGGCCACCAGCATCCTTGCAATAGGCAGGCAGGAGAACTTCATATAGGCTTTACAGTTCATGTAGCCTGCAGGAACCCAAAATGAGTTCCTGGGTCACCTGGTGGCTCTGGAAGACACCACGTAAGGTTCCCTGGAGATGGCTCACCCAGAGCAGATCCACAGATCTTTACATAAGAGAAAGATGAAGGAGCAAGAAAACCAGCACAATGTTAGTAACTGAGAGCGGTGCAGCAAAATAAGAAACTTGTGTAGCAAACTGGTCGAGAACTTGTGAGCAGAGGAGAAGGTCCTCTGCTTTATCACCTCCCTTTGCTGCCATGCTGCAAGCTCCTGCTCCCACAGCTCTGTGCCACAGTTCCCCTGGTGTCCCAGGGGCCTGGCTGACCCCAGATCCCTCAGCAAAGGAAGGGGAGGCAGTGGCGTTGCATTCAAGCCCACAGATGGAATTCATGCTCCTTGGCGTGTTAGCTGACCCCGTCGTGGAGCAGCACATCTTTCATGGCTGCACAGCTACCAGAGCACCCACCTGTGACCCTGCCACCTCGGGCTTCTGCAGGCTGTGTAATTTTAGAGCTTCTTGCAGCCCCCTGCACCTCGTTTTCAGCAGATCCACCATAGCTTGCCCTTTTCCAGAGCTCTCTGCCCTGGGTCTATCAGCAATAGATTTACGCCGTTTCACAGATGGTCCCAACATCATTGTGCCCCTCGTCTGCCCCGCAGCCACCATCCTGCTGTGACCAGCTTGCGGCTCATCCCTGCCAGCAGAGGCACAGCCTGGAGAAGTCTCGAGAGCTGGGGGTACAAGGAGAACTGCAGGGTGAGATCCAAGAGATCCACCTTAGGTTGCAGGCTGTCAAGACTCTGCTTTCCAGGAAGCACAGCCAAAAGCTAGTGGTTTCTATGCATGCTTTTTCACTGTGTTTTCAGCCACACGAGACTTGTCTTTCCACCCCCTCATCCCTCTTCATTCTTCTTCTTTCTTAAATGGTAATTTAACTATATTGCAATCCTGAGTTCCTGTCAATCAAGATTTATTAGGCTCTCTCTTTCCTGGTCATTTCCTCTGTATCTGGCTTGAGATACAATAAGAGTTTATTGAACATGTCACTCACACACAATGAAATGTCATTTTGTTGCAAAATAAAATAAAAAGTAATAAACCCCCCTGCACCCAACACATTGTCAGTGGGTGGGATTTTTGGATTCTAGGTTCCATGAATTAATAGACAAATATGTATATCTGTGTAGCAAGAGAATTTGCAGCATAAATGTTTTCCAGTTCATATATTGGAAATTATCTTAAGTAAATCACTCTATAAACTCACTGCAAGTAAACTTATGATGGAAATTATTTCTAACTTTTGGAAGTAAGGTTCAGAACAGTTTTCTAGAAAGGGATCATGCAAATTAAAAACCTGATGTGAGATGGAGCTTGACACCTTTATACATAGAAACCTCTGCCAAACCTGGGGTGCACTATGCAGGCACAGAGCTGGGGGGTCCAAGAAGTCCCTTCCAAGTCTCTGTTCCTAACGCTGGGAAGTTCAGCAGTTTTAGTCCCAAAATTATTAAAGCTTGTCTATGAATTTGTTCTTCTACATATTCCAAAGCCAGTCATGCTACTGCTCCATGGGAGAAGATACAGAATTATGCAGTCGGTTAGACTTACCATCTTTTTTGCTTTCCAAGGATCCCTAGCTGATCCTGTGTCCCTAATAATTTATGAAATTTGGAATGAGATTTCCATCCCCAGTTTGGCAGCTTTTGTATATGTAAGTGTAAGGTTTCTTTGCCTGCGCTGGGCATCTTCGTTTCCTGGCCATTTCTGAGATATTGCTCATCAGTGCAGTTAAGGAGTATAATTGCAGTGTGTATCGTCCTGTAGTAAATAGCGGTGATAATAATCAAATGATTGTTCATCACGTTTAATCAACATATTCAAAGGCTGTTTGCTATCCCAGCTGCATTGTTTGCATATCCAGCTGTTGTAGGCAGCCTGCTGTGTGAAGACTGCAGATACATTTTTAACTCTCTCATTTCTGTCTCCTTCAATTCATATTTCAGTGAACAATGTTGAATTTGAGGGTAAAACAGAGGAGAAGAAAGACATCGATGACTTGACGAAAAATGGGCCTAAACCAATCTTGCCTTACAGTTCCATGTTTATCCTAAGTCCTACAAATCCGTAAGTCCTCTGACTCCGCAATACCACTCACGGGTTACAGGTACTTCAGGCGCTGGTATTTCAAAGCAATAACATTAGCTTGATCTTCATCTCTGCCAGTCAAACACGTTGGGAAATTAAATAAAAGCTCATGTAGGCTGCAGAGCAGATGCTGCCTTTCAACCAGGCATTCCTGGGAGAATAAATTGCCAGGACAGGGAAAAGAAGATGCTTTAGGCAGGTCCCTCTGATGCTCAGGTGGGCAGTTATTTGCTCTGCTGTAGATCACTAAAGGGTGGGAGCATGGACTGTCGCTGGGTCGTTACGGACATTATCGGGAGAAGCAGATTGGGGGCTGGTTTTGTTGTTGACACAATTTTGCAGGTTCCTTGGCGGGACCTCATGCTCTTTCCATGCTAGTACCATTGCATCAGTGAAAACTTTGAGCTTCTGGGAAACCTGAGTGGTTTTCATTTGCCAAGGCTGGGAGTACAGCTTGAGGGATCTGCTGGGATTACAGCATTGCTTCCGCTTCAGGCATCTCTACCTCATGGGGAGCTTTGTACTCAAAGCCTGTAAATACTGAATATGTCGCTCTGAAGGGCTGCAGGACTAGACAAGAGCAGCAGGGGTTGTAATAATTGTAGCATGAAGTTCTATGAGTCATTTTAAGCAGTAACTTAGGGCAACGTAGGGCATTTGAAACTTCTGCCAATGCAGAGATCTGCTAGGACCAAATGTGATCATTTCTCTCTGGCTCAGGTAGACATGTTGCTTTCTGGGGTTGTACACTGTGTGCTCAGATACCGAAGGTGAACTCAGGCCCTTCCTTTGGCAAGATGATTTAAGAGAAGAATGGGTGCTGCTGCACCTCCTGCTGCTCAGGGCTGTGGCATCCTGGCTGCCTGTGCGGTCAGTGGAACAAAACGGGCTGCTCCGTGTACTCATCTTTGGCATCAGAAATGCCTCTGTGGTGGAAGTCATGGTCTGACACCCCTGGTCAGTAGGCAGGCTGAAGAGTTTCTTTAAACTCAAGTGCCAGCTGAGTAGTTCATGCTGCAGTCCTGAAAGGTCCAAGATGATACAGCTGTGAGCAGAAGGAATTCGTCACTGGGGGAAGTTAGAGACTATCTGTCAGTGCCAGCTGTTAGGGAGAATGACCCCAAACTACCACTAATCTAATCTCATCTCCAAAGGAAATGAACTGAAAACTCAATATCTGATCCTTCTGCCTCAAACCCGCAAGAGAGATGCTTGTGTTTCCCCTCTGCCTTCCCCAGCCACCTGCCAGGCAGACCTCAGGACACTTCAGGATAAATGAGCCAAAACCCCAGAAAGTTGCCCCTTTTCAGAACACTGTGATAGCATCGTGCTATTTCAAATACAGCAACGTGTCCTTTGAATTCATGTGAAGGGGGTGGGGGGGGCACTTGTAATATTTGCACTTCAAATACAGCAACGTGTCCTTTGAATTCATGTGAAAGCGTTAGATGAGGTGCACTCATAATGTAATTATACTTTCTGGGTCAAATTTGAATTAAGGAGCTTGGCCCCTGCCTGGCTGGATAAGGAAAGAGTTATTTCCCTAATATTTGGTAGCTCAAGCCTCTTTGTTTTGGAGTGACCACCAAAAATGAGTGTTAGCCACAAAATGTCTGCTGAAGGCAGCACTGCAGAGTGGGAAGCTGGATGGTCCCAAGCCCAGAAGGGTCTGAGATGAGGAGTGGACCGGGCAGAAAAAGAAGCAGAAGAGGTTTTTTTCATGTGTGTCTTCTCTCACCATGTCCTACAGTTTTGACCTTCCGAGCATCACGGTCCAGGGTTTGGCATGTTGTTTCAGTTGCCTTGCAGTCTTCTGCAGCGCACATACCCCTTCCCCAAAAGCTGTACTAAAAGACCATTGAAAAAACAAAGTTCACTGGAAAAGACTTGTTATAACACAGGGCCAAGGGGAAATAACAAGACAAAGACCAAACTCTAGGAATGTCAGCGGCTTGTTTTTCTTCCTCTGGGCAAGATTCAGACCCAGCTGGATCCCCTCAGGTGTTTTGGCTGGTGCTGACTTCTCAGGAGAGGTCTTTCTGTTTGCTGGGGTATGAAGGTTTTCAGCACATCTATTGCAAACTATCTCCCTTCCAAGCCCTGCTGGGGATGCATGACCCGGGTGCTTCTAGTGGGCAAAACAGTTCTGAGAAGCGTAAATGAAATGTGTTACTTTCCAAGTGCCACCACCCCATTAAAGCAGACATGCATTTAAAATGAGTTCTCAAGCACCACTGGCAGTTTGCAAATGCTCCCACATCTCACTGCTGGTTATGAATGGTGAAGATCTGAAAATAGGGTCTTGTTATTTGTCTGATGAATCGAGTTTGATGCAAGAATTATGGTTACAAATGTTATTGAAAATGTTGCCTTTCACTTCTATGAATTTGTGGAGCACGTAGATGAAAATCATCTTCTCTTGGGCTGATGACCCGGAGTGAAGGGATCCACAAAAGCACTTTTCTTCATGTTATTTTGTATCAAATCTGTTTCCTTGGTATTTGTAACTCTCTCTCATTCTGAATCCATTAGCAAGCCAGAGAAAAGAGATATAAGTAGATGTGAAAAATAAATTTTAATTCTAACTGTTCAGATATTTGCTTAGAGAAAATGTGATACAGTAACTTAATTATATTCTCAGATAACAAAGTTGTTGGCAAGTTGCACATATAATTTGATTCTTGGGCAGAACCAAAGTCCTTTACTCAGCTGACAAATAGGGTGCAAATGTGGAGTTCTCTGTGCAGTTAAGTGTTAGTGAATTGTGGCCAAGGAGAGTTACTAACTGAAGTTTGTGAATAATTTTGCATTGCTTAGAAATTGAGGCATTTGCCACTCAGACATAATTTGTGAAGAAAAAGATTAGATTAATCAAATATATCACTAAAGTATTTGTGCAGCTTATAAAGCATATCTTAGAATAAAGTGCAGGCAGAAGTACTTGGCAAGAGAGAGTTTGGTAGAAATAATACTCATAGTTACAAAGCCAATTTCAGCTAAGTCTCAAAGTGCATAGCATATATCTCAATTTTAAAGGGATTAGTTGATATTAAAAGGATTGAAAACTTCGTTTTGAACTCACAGGACTTTAGCCTGTGAGTTCAAAGTGAAAAGGATGGGGGAGTGTATAAACATAATTTGTAGAATTGAGTCTGAACACTTGAAAGCACTCAGTGCCCCTTTGATGGGTGGGTAGATGTCATTGCTTTGCAGAGGGGTAGAGAGCAGTGCGGAGATGTTAAGTGTCTATCTTTAAATCCCACCGCAGATCCATTGCAATCGAGAGTTTAAAGCCATCAATCCTGGTTTTTATTTTCTTACCATTATTGTAATAGGAATCCTAAGGTGGTATTCCTGACGAACGTTGTCCCACTAGCCTTTTGCAGCACTGCGCCTGGCTTCCAGCACCCGCAGTAGCCCTACCGTGTACTTATGTTGTTCGCAGGATTCGGCGTCTGTTCCACTACATCGTCAACCTGCGCTACTTCGAGATGGTCATCCTCATAGTTATAGCCCTCAGCAGCATTGCCCTGGCTGCAGAAGACCCTGTCCAAGCTGAGTCACCGAGGAACGATGTAAGTACCAACCGACATGGCCAGAATAGTTGTCGTGCTTCTCCCAGCAGTTGTGCACGTGGCACATCCGTTCCCATCTCCAAAGGGTAGCATGGTGCATGGGCAAGTGAAAAACTGGAGCTTTCTTTAATGACATACTCAAAGTAGCTTGTTCCACTGTCCAAGGGCTCACAGTTCCTGTCCCCTTCTGCTGCTTCAACCACATCCAAGGTTGAGAACTTGGAGATCACCAGGTGTTTGGCTGGTGTGAGTTCCCTGGAAGGAGCCTACGCACCCTTCAGCAATGGGAGAGGCTTCCCCACTCATGAGGCAGGGTGGTCCTGCCATCCCCTGCTCCTGCCAAAGCAGGGCTGAGGAGGGAAAACCAACCATAGCTTTTTATCTTGGTGGGACATAGTAACAGTCTCCTAGAATTAGTAGCAAATTACTGATCCGTGGATGCCAAACCACACTCGGAGACGTTGCGGATGGGTGCCGTTATGAGCAGTAGTAGGAGTGTGCCATTTTACGTGACGGCATGCTGCCCAGGAGCGTTCGTGAAGTAGATAGCTGGGCATCTTTTTTTGAGCACATTCACATGGGGACATTGGCACAGAGCTGGTTACAGTTACATGACGACTGAAAGTCTACGGAACTGAAGATGAAGTATAGAAACTGCAGTATGCAGTTGCCTAATTTTGGACTCTTCTCAGTGTAGATAGTTGTAGGATGTGAATATTGTGATATTTATATTGAGTTCACATCCATTCACTATGTATAACCATATGAATCTGTGATAGGTGTATCCCATCCACAGAATTATGTTAAGATTTAGAGATCTATAGATATTTAATGGACTGGTATTGCAGTTACCAGGATGTGCGCTGAGGAGTCTGTGTTCATCCAACCCCTTAAATTAAGGAACTGAACTGCTCCAGAGCACAGGTCGTCAGACTGGGTCAGAGCAGGAATTGCCTGGCCTGGCCTCCTGCTTCTGGACGTGGTCAGTACTAGCGTTTTGCAGAGGAGGATCCACAAACCCCTGTGTCTGTATCCATAATGAGCTGAAGAAGCTACAAGCAATCTCTCTTCCTCATCCTTAATAACTGTGGAAGCAGTTTTACAAAAAAGGATTTTATCACTCTCTTAAACTCCCAAGGTCTTTAATAATACTATCATCAGCTACAGCAGAAGAGAAACCCAGGCTGCTACACAGATGCTGGCAAACAAGCTCTTTAGGAAAAAAATATTCAAATATTTCAATTTGAAATATCTGTTTAGCCTTATTAAACCTGCCATATATGCAGGTGCACTGGAGCAACCCATGGGCATGCACCCTGCAGTCTGGCAAGGGCTGGAAAAAATGCCGCTGTTTAAATCAGATGATTCAAGTTTGTGCTTAAGCTATTTGAAAGCCTCTCATCAGATGCTATTTACCCATTGTAGCAAATAGACCATTGCTAGAATAGACTTTTTACTCTTCGCTTAAGTGCAGATTATTGCAGTGTGTAGTCTCCCCCTAACATGCATTTCTTTTCCCCACTTAGGCTCTGAAATACTTGGATTATATATTTACTGGTGTCTTTACCTTTGAGATGGTGATCAAGGTAAGAATTTTTCCAAGCAGAAAGGTTCACCTCTTTTGGATTTACACTCATCTACTTGAGGGAAGCTGTAGGAAGAGGGTGGAGCACGCAGGGGCTCCCAGGGAGGTGGTGATGATGGGAAGCTTTAACTCAGGAACAGCCAGTGCAACAACAGATGCCTTTCTGTAGGGGCTCTTCTATTTTCTTTAATCTCACATTTTATGGAGGAAAATAAGTATATCTTTAGTAGCTGTGGTTGTGTAAGAGGATAAGAAGAATGCAGAAGAACGATGCAGAAATGCCTGTGTGTGGCTAAGGACCTGGGAGCTGTTAGACATTACTGAGACACGTCTGATTCTTCCCTTTTCCTTTGATGCTGGTCAGGAATATTAATAGCAACTGATTCTTGGTCTGTCATGTCACGAAAAGCTGAGGTTTTATCTTTTTACTTCACTTAGTAAGGTGATAGGTTTTGCTAAGACTGTGGACAGTAACTTTGCAGAAAGCACAATTCTCATGAAGTCAGGATTCATTCTTAGGGTGACGATGGAGTTAGTTATTACTGTCAGAGCAAGATGCAGAAGAGAAGCAGAATAAAAATCAGATTTTCCCTGGTTTGCTCAGTAGAGGGATTTGAAGCGAGGTGAGGAAAGTAACGTTATGTGGGCAGTTGTAGAGCTCTCAGAAAAACAGATCAAATGTCTAGCATGGATCTGGAGACTCAGCTGTAGATCTTGAGCAGCACTGTAAGGAGAGACTCAGCCCCGTGCAGAAGCCAGCTGGGCTGCCGCGCTGAGCAGCATCCTTCAGCAAGCGCTGGCAGGCAGGTGTCTGACTGTTGCGTTTGGCTGTGGGTCTCCCAATCCCCGCTTTGTGTTTGGTTGTGTAATATCCTGGGCCAGTTGTTAATTCCTGCTAATCTGGTAGGATTGGGGTAGAATAAAATTAAACTATGTGGACGTTTCACACGCAGACTGCTGTTCCATGAAATAATGCATGTCTGTACGAAGATTGCTATGCAGCAGTTAGTGCTCTTGTCTCTTGTGCTTTTGGTTATGGTTTATTGACTTCAGCTTTGCTTTTGATGGAGCTCTCTGGGCCTCTTAGAGCTAAGCACTTTGACTAATCATCTGGATGTTGCCCCGCTGCTGTGAAGCCCTGAAGAAGAGTTTGTGAAGGGTCATTTGATCGAGGACATTCCTCTGTGCTTCAGTAGCATTGATTCGGTACTTGTTTTAATAAAACTCTTTCTTTTCATGTGTTTCCTCTGAAGATGATTGACTTGGGGCTGTTACTCCACCCTGGCTCCTACTTCCGTGACCTGTGGAATATCCTGGACTTCATTGTGGTCAGTGGGGCCTTGGTGGCATTTGCCTTCTCGTAAGTACATTTTCCTTCATATCTGAATTTTGAGGAAATAAGTTGCAGAGGAGGCAGGACCCTGGCCTATAGAGCTTGTTGAAGTGTAGTGTTTGTGGCTCTGTTTCTCAGTGAAATGTTCAGTTTCTGCCGTTTATCATCTCATGGCTCTGGGGGAAGAAAAAAAAATCCCTAAATTTGTGTTGAGGAATCTCTCGAAAATTCTCTCAGCTTTAGGTTGAGGCCATTCACTGCTCTTGCAGACATTAAGCCAAGATTTGTGTGGCTGTATCTTTTCTAGGATATACTGTAACGGCCTGTGGCAGTCCAGTGTTTTCAGGCAATTGTTTTAAAAATTGTTCTTGCTATGAAAAAATAGTTGATGAAATCAGCTGATAACTCAGTGAACTCTTTACAAAGCATTATTTCTGGAGTCACAGATCTTTCTGGTTGATATACCTTCGGTATTTCTCTCTCCTCCTCCTCTCTCATTCAGCTTACTTGTATTTCCAGAGAGTTTAACTTCTAGGGCTAATTGCTCCCTCCCACAAACACAGCTCTCTATTTTTGACATTAAATAATGTTTCATGTTCTTCTCTAACGTCATGGAGGATTTTGAGTGAGAGACACAGAAGAATTGCTTTTTTAAAATGAAGATTAACTTTTCATTTGAGCTTTTTCTCTCAGAAGAGACCAGAGGAAGAGCAATGCAGGTTTTTCAGAACTTAGGGAGCTCAGAGTTGGATGATGGAAAGAAATTTTCCACGTGTAGTTCTGGGCCACAGAATAATTGTATTGCAAATATTTTCCCAAGAAATTCTAGGAGATGCCCTGGAAACAGGCTAGAGGACTTGGCCAGTTTAATCTTCTGCTAAATAAGCCTTGAGTAATTACAGTGCACATTTACCAGCCCATGCCCAAACTCCACTCACCTGTTTGTTGACATGATGATTACAGAAGGCAAAGAAATTGTTTTACTTGCTAATGAGAATTAGCAGCGCTTTACTTGCTAATGAGAAAAAGCATTCACCTTTGTCAAGGAACTGCAGAAGCGTGTCTAGTGTATTTTAGACTGACAGTCATTTTTAGGCAGACAGCCATATCCATTGCTCCTTTTTATGTGCTCTGCTGATGAAAAATGCTGCCACGTCCCTTGCAGCACAAAAAGTTACTGGGACCTTTCTGGTGAGGTTGGCCTGGAATATTTCTCAAGGCTTTTTCATGTTCTGAGGTGGCAAAATCCCTTTCACAATAAGGCTGGAAGATTTGCATTTTAGATCTTCTATTCTTCATAGAAAATGTTGGACAAAACAAGTGAGAGCTAATTTGCCCAAGGAGCGGATAGACAGAAGGAGAGGGGATTGACATGCTGGCACGATTTTGGACCAGTTGAGGAGTGGCAGGTGGTGATATTGGGATCTGGGCGCTCTGTGCCAAATCCTACACCAAAGAATTGTTTAGATCTTGGAGAAAGTCATGTCCAATACAAGTTTTCCAAAAGGACGCTCCCCTCCCCTTGTTAAAGACACTGTCCCTATTTATTAGAAATTTGGTTTTCAGAGAAGCTGAGGGCTCTGTTGGAAGCAAGATTGTCTTGAGATGGAATTGCTGGTCTGGTCTGGTGAATGTCTTGCTTATCTAAAATTTGACATCCAAAACTAGGCTGCTTTTTAAGCTTGACTAGACATGTGTGTGGCTTAGTTTCCCTGCACAGGAGCTGTATTAGGGTAACATCTTTCAGAACTGGATATGGTCAAGGCTGAGTTAAGCAAAAAATTACTAAAAAAGAAGTTTAGCAAGTTAACGGAGGTCCTCGGAATTGAAGAGAGGTATGAAAGTAAAATATTATTCATCACAAGTATTGCTTTGCAAAAAAGTATTACCCAAGCCTGAGGTTCACTGAGAATTTCCCATTTTCATTAAGAATTCAAACTTTCAAGGCAGGCTGTGAGAAGGGGCATTTTGTGAGCCCTTCGGAGCAACTCCGTGTGCCGTGAGAACAAACACCAGAGTTTGCCTTTAAAGAATCTTCTCTTTGAACAAGATTTTCTTTTGGACGAGTTATGAACGAAAATGAGTAATATTTAATCTTTCTGAGTCTTTCAGTGCTCAGGTTTTCTGTTGCTCACATTGGGCCATGAATATCTAACAGCACCTCATCAGCCTCTAAATAAATTACTTGTACATTCCCTGACTGTGCTTCATAATAGTGTGCCCCAAGCTGCTTCTATTTTACATGCTCTTTGAGTAAGTATTGAGCAGGGATTTGCAGAAAGCGAATGCGTAAAACCTGCCTGCCTATTTACTGTCTCCCAGATTAAAGTGAGTCAAGCCTATTTCTGAGACCTGGAAAAATTTGAATTTCTTTTGTAATTTTTATTATGACTGTAACCTCTGCTACATGCCCGTGTTGCGGCAGGCAGGGAGTGCTGACGTCCAATTCAGAGAATACTTGCGGTATCTCTGGTCTAATCTGAGAGCTGGCAATCCAGTCGTTGGGAGGAGATGATTTGCTCTCTGTTCCCACTAGTCCAGTTATGAATACTAACAAGTCTCAGACCGCTGAGATGAAAATTGGGTAGATAGTCATGTCCCTAGCTCAGCTGCCTTGTTTGGGTAAGCCAGACAGACGCACCCAGCCTGCTGAACCTGGATAATCCTGAAAGCAAGCTCTTGGAGAATAAACTCTCTAATCTTTGTTGTTTAGTTAGTGGGATTTTTCTAGCAAACACTACAGTCCTGTCACTCATCATCAGTGTCACTGTAAAAATGTATTTAATGTAGCTGTTACTGGTTACTGTTTGCAAGAATACACAATTGCCACTCAGTGGGTGTGATTTAATTCATGCATGTTCTTGACCTCATTGTTGTCCAGTGAAGATGATGTGAATCAACTTCTTGCTGAACAGACATGTCACTGAAAACCTTGGAAAATCAGAGCCCCCTGAAAGTCTTCTATTTGGAATACTGCAGCAGCCTATATTTGTTTAGGCGTACAACGTGTTATCAGCTGTTGCTGCAAGGTTCACAAAATCCATCTCAGCCTCTCAAACTAGCTATCAGCCTACTTTCTGCCTGTAGCTCTTTAGAAGCTATTTTGTGCTTGACTGTAGTTCAAAAAAATAAAACAAAATGTAAAACATGGCCCCCAGTGAGATGCTACAAATATTAATAACATTGATGATGATGATGATAAAATAATGCCTTCCATTTAGCAATGTATGTCAAAGAGAAATTCCTTTCTTTTGCTAGAGATAAACACGCCACAAACATACAGACATGTTTTGGTCTTTAGGGAAATAGGAGAGGAGCTTAAAGCAAACTAGCAAATTTATCAACATTTATCAGCCCCAGGTGTAAAAAGTACTTGCTTAATAGAAACAGCTGATGAATAGCAGCGCAGAGATTGCCTTTTTGCATTTTAAACAACAGAAAGGCGCTGGAGGTGCATGTAATTTCACACTGGTCTTTGAAAGACCAAACAGCAGTTGCCAAACAGTCCAGGTTATTGCCTCCCAAAGTACTGGAGGGATGAAGGTGTGTTTGCCCTGTCAGCCGAGGGGCTGATGCGCCATGGGGGGGGGGTGTGGGTATGTGCTGCAGAGCCGGTTTGTTGCTTCCTTGCTTGTTTTTACGAACATTGAGTTGGTGGGTGTGGGACAGGGATTGGGAGTATCTGCCAGCACATATCCGTGTGCACGGGGTGCACTGTATAGCCTTATGTTTCTGTTTGTCATTGACTCTGCTCTTTCTTTGTCTTCCTCTTGCTGGAATCTCTCTCTAGGAGTTTCATGGGGTAATATGTTATTCCTGTCTCTTGCTGCACCGTTATGCCTGTCACACATGTGTGCACACACTCGCCACTGTGGAAACAAACCATGTTACACCCATTGCATCGACTCCTTTGTCCCTTTATTACTCATTATTCAGTGAAATGTATTTTCCCTTAACAATCCTCATTCATCCCAGTTTTCTTTAAGCATAGGACAGAAGCAGACTAGAAAGCTAAGTAGACCAGAGAGTCTTGACTAGAGTCAGAAACCACGATAAGCAGATATATTTGTACTGAAAAGATTTGAGGGGATGACTTGGTGGGTATATTGTTAGTGTGTGAATAGCAATCCATGAAAATCCTCATAACTTGGTTTAAAGAAGCTGTTTTATTCAGAGGATTGCACCTCTAAACTATGTTAGCAGTGCTGGAAGCATCAGGACTAATTTCCTGCAGCCTGGGCAGCAAGACCCAGCTGGGATTCAGGCTGTCCACCTCTGACACTGGGGAAAAGTCTTTGGCATGAAAACAGAGTATAGAGAGCTTTTTGTGAGGTTGGCAGGGGCGATTTGTAAAGGAGGTAGAAAAAGTATTTAAGCACCTGCAAGGAGGTGGCAGTTTTGTTGTCCATGCAACTCCACTTTGGGGACAGCGGGGGAGGCAGAGCTGCAGGGTCTCACGCCACAGTCCCGAGCCTGGGTGGGCTCCTGTGCAGCAGGTAACCCAGGCAGGTGCTGAAAAGGATGCACAGAACAGTGTTTGGTGTGGTCCGGGAAACCGGGTACTTGTTTCTTGCTTCTATCTAGGAAACCAGATTGTTTAGTCCCTGGGAGAGGGTGACTTTGTGCTTGGGCAGAGTTCTGTGACCTCCTTTACTCTGCGTGGAGGAATTCACTTGCCACCCTGGGGATTTCAGGTGATGACAGGAGGCAGCGACTCCGCCTTACACTCAATATTTGATGACCTGTCTCTAAGAGGCCCATGTTACATGAAATCAGAGCTGTCGGCAGGAGCAACAGAAACAAGAAGCTTCCATTTTAAAGAACTATTAATTTTTTAAAGGATCGTTTATTTATTAAAGCGAAAAGGGCCATGCAAAGCTCTTTTTAAATATTGTTAATGTTTTAAATAAATGAGCAGCAAACCGCCCCAGAAAAAAACAGAACTGGACTAATGCAACCAGAATTGACCTAATGCGATTTTTTTCTTGGCAGTGTTCTTTTTTTTTTTTTTTTTTCAAAGTCCATGGGCTTCTTTTCACTGTCTGCCTGTATCCTGCTTGCTCTCCTGAATTTTGTAGTTGTTATTCTGCAGTCACCTAAGATCTTGTCCTTCCATAACAATTTATTTTTGTTATGAGGAATGTTCTGGTCAAATGTGTACTAGTATACAACTTCTGACTGAATCCTAGTTCCATCTGGACCTTTTATTTTGTGGGGCATCTGGATTTGTGTTAGAGTGGCGTAAAAACCACTCTTGGCAGAGGGGTTCTTAAAAGCACTGGAAAAAACCCTTAAGATTTTATTTGAAAGGCTGAGATAGTTGCAGAAGATCCATTTAATTAAAATGCAGTTTGCATCACTCTAGCAGGAACCTTACTGTGACAAGAAATCAGTATGCTTTTTCAGGATTCTCTATATGACTTAGATCATAAATCCCATTAACATTTAATTGGCTCATGCTCTTTATTTGCTTAGGTGCCTGAAAGGAAAAGAAAATAAAATCAACCCTTCTTAGCGTCCTTCGTTCAGTCAGAAGGAATGTTGTAAGATTGGAGCTGTCTGCCCTTCACCTCCAAGCTCTCAGCACAGTCATCCGCACGCCTCCCTGTGCGAGGGAGAACCAGCTGCTTCTCTCATAGACCCAGGAGGAAGGATCTGCTCTACCCCACGTATTCACTAGTCCCCACTAGGTCTGTTTAATCTTCCTAGGAATATTAAGTCCACAGAGGTTGTTGCTTCAGGCTTGGAGCCGGACCTGAGCTAGGTCCTTCGGTGCCAAAAAGTGTCTTCGTTCTTTGTCTTTAAGTTCCCTTCCAGGGGGGCTTGTTAGTGCAGTTGTGATTTAGTGCAAATGCATGGCAGCGTGGTGAGTAGGTGTTTAGGTCTCCTGGAAGCAGGAGTACTGGAAGACACTATGCAGAAATATCCTGTGGTTCTGCTTGAACCCAGGTGTGAGGGCTGCTGAGGTTTATTAGTTCAGTTGCTACCTGCCAGTGTCTGTGCTGCTAAACCAGGCTGTGTGTGTTAGTCTGCAAACCAGAAATGTGGACACAGATCATCAAAATTGAATAGTTCTGGGCCAAGGTATCCCGCCTCTTTCTTTCTCCTACTGCTCCAACCACATGCCCCTTAACACTCTCACCTTCACTCTTCTCTCGCCCCTACCTTCCTCAGCTCCTGCCTCTTTGCCCTGGCTTCTTCATCCAGCTAAACCCCAAAGAGCTGGGCAACAAGGATCAACCCCAGCCATTTGCTTGGCCTTTAGTGGGGAGGGGGCAGAGGGAGCAGCAGAGGCAGCCAAGGTGATGGGCTTGTGCTGGGTGACCATCAGCCATGGGGACAGGTTTGCTGGCCAAGCCAGGTGGTACCTCCTTTCCAGCAACCTACTGCCCCTTCTACCTCCCTCCTGCCACTGACTGTCCTCCTCAAGAGGCTGAACAAAGAGTTTTGCAGCCAGGGCATTGCTAAGGGTCAGACAAAGCTGCCTGGGGAGCAGGGCAGCTCCAGCTTGGCTGGCTCAGCTGGAGGCTGTGGTGACCAGGAGGTGGCTGTGGTGACCAGGAGATGGCTGTGGTGGCTGTGGCAGGCTCAGTACTTGCCTGGGAGCTGGTGATTTGAAAGCAAGTATGTGAAGGCAGATATGGGCCAGATCTTCAGTTGTGCTAAAACCTGAAGAGAAAGCCAGTAAAAGCTACGCTGACAGTGTCTGCTTCATCTCAGCCAGATTAAAAGGTCTTTAATGAGAATCAAAAAATGATTTCTTTTAAATATATAATAGTTACTTTGTGGCATTAAATCGGTGCTGTAACTCTGTGAGCATTAGCTCAATCACCTGGATTTACAGCCACCGGTCGGGATCCATCTGTGACTGATTTAAATGGCCCTAAAGCAGCCCTGAAAGGGAGAGGACAGGTAAATTTCCATCCTGTTCCCACCCTCCTCCATTTCTATTAAACATGTGCAAAGGCAACTTGCGTTCAACGTGTAAGTCATAAGATGACACAACCCACGGCCCTCCAAAAATTCCTTGTGTCTCACTGCTTATTGCATTTCAGGACAACTGCAGTGACTGGTAGTTGGAGGATGAGACAGGAATGTGTATTTCTAGGTTGCAGATTCCAGTCCGGTGTTAGTATTGAGTAGTACGGCATTCGTACTGAGTTATTAGTCTTTGAGAAGTGGATAGATTGTAAAAAGATGCCTTCCAGGGCTGAGCAAGGTCAGCCAGCCATGAAACTGGGTGGTTTCTTCCGCTCTTGGTGCTTACCCCTTAGCATAGTGTGTGGGGCTGGCTGCTAGCAGGGTGGGGGGAGATTTGCAGCCCCCTGCCTGCACATACCTCTTGGGTTACTAGCATTTCTATTGCTTTCCTATTGGAGAAGAGAAATATTTAGCAAACTGGAGGAGCATAGAATAGGTATATCAGCATCTGTTCAACATGTTACTCATTCACACCTGTGTTACTTCAATATGGTCTCAGACTCAAACCTATAGTAATGAATAAAACTCCGTTAAAGATTTTCATCCCATTTTTCACTTCATATGAAATGAAAGAGAATGTCATTGTTTTGCTGTTGGGTTGGAGGAAGATGTAACTGTGTCTTTTTTGTTTGTTTTGGAAGTGCACGAGGAAAGGACCCCTGTCCTTCCCATAAAAACCTCTTAATGGTAACAAGAGGAACCATCTCAAGTCTTGCACTCAGTTTTAACAAAAACTAAAACCAAAATGTGACTTACAGCACCTGCATGCGTAAGTGGGAGGTTGCCCTAGCACTGTTCCAGGCATGTAATATGCCGTCATATTACATGTTCCTGCATGGGTTTGGTAGCATGTCTTCCAAGAGAGACTCAAGGATGAGGGTACAGGCATGGAGTGGCTCTGGTCCCCAGGAGAGCTCTGTCCCTCACCATGAAGGCTTCAGTTCCCTCTGGTTACTATCTGCTTGTCTAGACACAACATCCCTGCCAGAGAAGTGCAAGAAGCACACAGAGAAACACCCTCCTGTCTCACCTAGGTGCCTCGCGGTAAGGCGAGCCAAGTGTGACTTTCTCACTTCTCCTGCCTGGGGCTGGGGTGAACATGCTAAGCCTCCTCTCCTGGTGGCTGCAGCCAAGGCGTGCTGCTCCCTGGCTTGGACCGTTGCCTGGGTGGGGATTCGGGGCAGGAAGGTCACCAGTCCCTGGGTGATGCCCAGTGAGTATCTGTGAAGCGAGTGAAGGCTGGAGAGCATGCGTGACTGAACGCTGCAAGGACACAGCCTTCCTCCTGTGTGGTGATGAACATGTCTCAAGTGGGCATTCATCCGCGGTCCTCACTAGTGTCTGCATCTGTGGTGAGGATGACACCCAAACCCTGTAAAAAATAACAACCCCAAAACGATTCCACAGCCAAAACCACACTGGGTACCTATAGATATTCTAGCTGGTGACCTACAGACCAAACTATTCGCTCTGTTGTTCTTGTGCCTTTTATCACTTGCAGAGGAACCAAAGGCAAGGACATCAACACAATCAAGTCGCTGCGAGTTCTGCGAGTCCTAAGACCGCTGAAGACCATTAAACGGCTGCCAAAACTAAAGGTTAGAGCATAACCACAAATCTTTCTTTCTCTGGAGTTTTGCAACTGATCTCAGTGGATGCTGATTGACTAAGCTTCATCCAAGTTATTTCTGTTCCTTTTCTTTTGTTGCAATTGATCTCTTTGCCAGATTTATAAAAATAGCTGTGCAGATGTTTAGCAAATGTGAAACACTTATTTCTTTTGCAAATATTGTGTGCAATATTATGAATTACTATGAATCCACATTAAAATCAAACTTCTAAAAAAAGAGAAGAAAAAAATGCAAGTAAATTAAATTACAGTTTGTAAATGTGACGCTCTTCGAAATTATATAGGAGAAAATAGGTTTTGGAATGTTTGATTTTCCCTAGAGAACTTCACGTGAGTATTGCAAGATTTTCCACAGTCAGCCCAGAGAGAAATGTCATTGCTGCACGAGGACTTTTAATCTGTTCATCTCTTCTGTTAAAGAATATGTAGTGTGGGGCTTGATAGCAGTACCCTTTCATCTCTAGAATACTAAGTTAGGAAGTAAAATGCACCTAATGGCCTGTGGTTAGTCATTCAGCACCGTTTCACAAACGCTTTGAGATACAGCCAGCTCCCGGAAGCATAGAATGGAAGGAGTAAAAAATTTCATCATTTCTGAGTTTTGGGAACTCCTGAATACCTACTGTAGCATGTCTTCATGTGTCATCACTGCTTGCAGGCTCTTTTTCTGTGAGAGATGGGGCGAAAAAGTGATGCGTGCTTTTGCAATGGTGAAACTGTCTGATGATTCCCATTTTCACACAGTGGCATGTAAAGGTCAGGGTCAGCTGTTATATAGATTTGCTTTTGTTCTTGCCCCCAATCCACGCTTAAATATTTTTGTTTTTATGCACTTCTATGCCTACTAAATTCACCTCAGAAAGGAAGGAACAGTTATGTTGAACAATGTAGAAAAGGGTCTTTCTTTGTTTAGAAATTTGGAATGTGCAGCTATTGGGTCATAAACCAGCCAACAGTAGCTCAGTCCTGCAGCAGGATGCTGAGCACGCTTTTTAAGTGAATGTCTTCCTTATTTTCAGGCCATTTTAGGGAGTAATTTTACCACTTCTGAAGACGTATTCAGAAATTTTTGTGTGAAGCAGAAGTCATATTCATGTGATCTGTGGACTGGACTGTGTTCAGTATGGGGCCCCTCGCTACAAGAGGGATGTAGCGATGCTGGAGCGTGTCTGGAGCCGGGCAATGGGGAAGAGGCTGGGGCACAAGTGTTATGGGGAGCAGCTGAGGGAACTGGGGGTGTTTAGGCTGGAGAAAAGGAGGCTTGGGGGGGACCTTATTGCTCTATACAGCTCCCTGACAGGGGCTGTAAACAGGGGGGGTCGGTCTCTTCTCCCAAGTAGCAAGCAACAGGACAAGGGGAAACGGCCTCAAGTTGCACCAGAGGAGGTTTAGGTTGAATATTAGGGAAAAAATTCTTCACTGAAAGGGTTGTCAAGCACTGGAACAGGCTTCCCAGGGACATGGTGGAGTCACCGTCCCTGGAAGTGTTTAAAAGACACCTAGATGCGATGCTGAGGGACATGGTTTAGTGGTAGGATGGGCAGTCCTGGGTTAACCGTTGGATCCGATGGTCTTAAAGGTCTTTTCCAACCTGAATGATTCTATGATTCCACAACTAAAAGTCTTCAAAATTATCTCAATTTTTTCTCCTGGATGTGGTCTTGTGTGCAACAATCAGCAAAATTGGTAGGGTGATTAGAGATATTTCCAGTGTTTTAATTCAGGATTTCTGGGTTGCATTAGGAGTGTAATTTTCTGAATTATTCACTTCCATTCAGAGAAACAGGAACAGTATTGTACAAATCCCATGCTTGGGCAGTAAGACTGCTCAATTTCTATTGTTATGACAAACTTCTCAGACTAAAATTAAACTGCAAATTACTTGTAGCAATGAATCAGTGACAAATAACCAAATAATAAATGTATTTGAGAAGGTCTTTGTTAGAGAGTCACATATGCTGACTGAATTAGTCAGACTTAATCTTTATAGAAAGTTCATTAGAAAAGTATTATTTGAAGCATTTTGTTGTTTTGTATCTGGTGTATTTTCCTGATTATTCAAACAGTTCAAATAACAGTCAATGAATAATATATTTGATGAGTTTTTACTTATCAACTGGGAGTTAATTAAACTTGAGTAATTTTTTCATTTCATAATTGGCCATGGAAATATTTGCTCAGGACTAATATTCATCTCAGCAAGCTGTGATTGTCTTTATAAATTGTATGAGCAGCACCAGAAAATTCAGTGGCACAGCCAAACTCACTGAGAAAGCAGGAGATGTAGAAAGCCGGAGTTAATTCTCACGGTTGGAGCATGACTCTTGGTCAAACCCTTGGTGTGCAAGTCGATGAGACCACCTATGGGTTGTAGGTTGGGTAATTGCTCCCGAGTGTATTTAGATGCTAGATGCCAAGATGTTAGATGCACTTTTCTTTCAACCCCTTAGCCTTGTTCTCCTCCATCCCCAGGCTGTCTTTGACTGTGTGGTGAATTCCCTGAAGAACGTCCTCAATATCCTCATAGTTTACATGCTCTTCATGTTCATTTTTGCTGTCATTGCGGTGCAGCTCTTCAAAGGCAGGTTCTTCTACTGCACCGATGAATCAAAGGAGCTGGAGAAGGACTGCAGGTACGTCCAGGGGCAGGGGCTGTGGCAGGGGGAGCCTGGCTTTCCTCCAGCAGCAGCTCCCCAACTCTCCCAAAGCTGCATCAGTCAAACCTGCATCAGCTGCATCCCAAACCTGCTGAGCTTGATGAGTCTCCTGTAAGTAAGAGCCGTGTTTCAGCATAGTTACCCTAGAGGTGAATTTTCCCTTTTGTTGTTTTAATACCTGCGTTGTTCCTGGCTCTGATCTAGCAAATGCTTACCCGAACACTTAACACTTAACGATGCAGGGGAGCAGCCGCCTTTCCCAGGGAGGGCTAGGTGTGATTTTAAGGTAAAGGTTTTTTGAAGGGATGGTGTGACTTCTCTTTCTACCTGCTGCCTTGATTCTTAGGGCTTATATGAATTAGAAAAACATAATGAATAAATAATCAGAAGTGAGTTGGTAGGCAGTTAAATAGCTCCTAATTAGCTAGAAAAGGGGACAGTATCTGAAGATCTTAAGAGCCCTGTCATGCTTTGTCCTTCCCGGCAGCCTGTCGAGGTGTATTACTCACCACAACATGCATCTTTCTCACTTGGCTTTTCTCTCGGCACCCAAAGCACCTCCTCAGCACTGCCCAGGGCTGCCCACCTCACCCGCCTCCTGCTGCCTTGCAGGCGCAGGGCATACCCCCCCGTGGGACCCCACGCACACAGCAGCCGCAGGGGCTGTTGCTGCAGTTCTCCCTTGCAATCAAGCAGATGTGTTACAGAAAGGAAGGTGAAATTACAGAAAAGGGTATGTTGGAGGGGAACTCTCCAGGTGCCAGGTCCCTTGGCCCCTCAAAGCAGGACCCATTTAGAAGTTAGATCCAACCTGAAGTAGGAGCCAGAGACTTCTCTCCATCCAGCAGCCCTGTATTTTGTGGGGTCAAACAATCTGGGGGCCAGCTTGCCGTTAATTGCTGGCTTTGCCTAATGAATGAATACCCTGATTACAATTTCTTTCGTTTCTAGATCTCAGGTCCAGTTCCTGCGGCTCAAAATGGCTCACAAAATGGACTTTAACTTCTGTTACAAACCTAGGGGCTGTCTTTTCATTTGCCTTTAATACACAGCACAGTCGGACTCTGCTACTGGGGCTCCTCGATGCTCCTCAGTGAGTCATATGAAATGGCTGATTTGGTTTAATTTTCTCATTTGGTTTGAATCTCTGTTTTTCCTAGGGGTCAGTACCTCGATTATGAAAAAAATGAGGTGGAGGCACAGCCCAGGGAATGGAAAAAATACGAGTTCCACTATGACAACGTGCTCTGGGCTCTGCTCACGCTCTTCACTGTCTCCACAGGCGAAGGGTGGCCAACGTGAGTACATGGGACTTGGCAGGGTCAGTGACCATGGAGGTAATGGCAGTTTCCACAGCTCTGAGGGACGCATAAACAGCAGGCAACCTGTGAAATAAGGATAGTCTTTTATCAGCTAAGCTTTTGCTTTTCCTTGTGTGATTATTGGGTGAATCAGCAGGCAGGGCTCGCTCTGCGGGTTTTTTTGACGTTCCTCTGAGCTTGCACAGGGATGCTTAGGCAGTTTGCAGTACTTAGTTGCTTGCTTGCTCCAGGCTTTTGGACTTGCACACCTTTCTCAGGTGTAAAATTGATAATGGTAATGTAAGAAAATTAGGGGGAAAAGTATTGTGACCTATGCTGAAAGTATGCTGGGTATGGCAGTCCCAAAATTATATTTACTGTTCAGCATATGACTTTATTTTGGCACACTTTTCTGCTGGGACACGTGGAGTACAATTCATGGTCAGGGTTTCTCCATGGCAGGGTCTTCCCTGTTCTTCACGTTCAACTGTTTCATAAAATAAAGAGTAAAACATACAGCATCAGTCTTCCTTTTCCAGTCCCTCACTGTGTTCCCCTACTTGGAGATCATCAGTCCCTTTCTTTTCCCACCCTTTACTTCATCCCTGTTGACCAAAGAAGAGAAGCCAGATCTAACTGTATCCTCTCTCCTTGGCTGGGGGATCAGTGGATCTGTATGTAGCAAATCTCCATCATTCTGCAGAATGGTGAAAGCTGAAAGGGTTTATCTAAAAATATCCTCAAGGAAAACTTCTTCCCAGCCATAAAGATGGGAGTGAGTTTGACCTGAGCATATGTGGAAAACCCTCCACACAAGTGAAGGCCAGTGAGTGACTGTCAGGGTGTCATCGGTGCTTCACACTGATTTCATTGACTTTTCTTCTCTCTTTGCGCTTGATTGCAGCGTGCTGAAGCACTCAGTGGATGCTACCTACGAGGAACAGGGTCCCAGCCCTGGCTACCGAATGGAAATGTCGATCTTTTACGTGGTGTATTTTGTTGTCTTCCCTTTTTTCTTTGTGAACATCTTTGTGGCGTTAATCATCATCACCTTCCAAGAGCAAGGAGATAAAGTGATGTCAGAGTGCAGCCTCGAGAAAAACGAGGTACCCACGTCTTCTGAATCCAGAGTTAGCACCTGGGGGCTCAGAGCACCTCGATACCGGTGGAAGCCCACTCCTCATCCTTCCCATGCCGTGGGGGGCTTTGGAGCAGTTGTTACCTGAGGGTGTGTGGTGTAGAAACCAAAAAAATTACAGACTTTTTCAGCTTGTGCATAAAACCAAAACCAGGCAGAGCCCCTCAATGCTTCACATTAGTAAGCACTGTCACAAGTCCCCATGGACCACACCTCCGCTTCCAAGTGAAGATTGGCTTGCATGTCAGCTCAAGCATGTAGGTGTGAAAGGAGACAAATCTTCGGCCTTTTAGAGGCCAGGCATCAGATATCAAACTGAACTGCAACAGCTACAGCTCACCAAAGGAAAGCTCCTCTCACCAGGCTGGTTTTGTGCCTGGCTGAGATGATGTCCTCCTGACATGCCATGGGAAGAGCGTAGGACCAGAGCTAGCAAGTATAAGGCTTTTCTTTAATGCCCTAGCCAATACCATCATTTTCAGCTCAGGAGTCTCCCAAGTTGGATGTGATTTTTCTTTAGTTAGGGGTGTCTGTGTATCTTTCTTCCATGGATGTAACCAGTTTCCACCTGAACCCATGCAGATTTTTAGCATCTGCAACATCCTTCATCCGGGGTCCCACAGCCTCAATGACCTGTCGTGCGAAGAACCATCTCTTTTCATTTATTTTGAAACTGGATCCTAATTTTTCATGAAAAGAGATGACTTTTTAACCAGTTATTAATTAGTGCATTGTTTGTCTATATGAACAAAAAGTCCAAAATAAAGCAGAATGTTTAGAGATGCTTTACCCACATTATTTTTCAACTGAGCAGAAAGTGTTTGTGCAGTAATTTAAGATTGAATTCTTATCTAAATCCAAGATGAGAAAATGTTCCAGAATCAAAACTTCTTGTGGGTAGAAACCAATATTTAACGCAGTTTTATACCCATAATAATGTGGACAGAAACAGCCAACTAAGGGAGTCTTTGGGAGTTCACCCAGCAATATTTGTTGGATAATTTATTAGTTGAGTTCCATTCACATTCTATGAAATGTTATTAGCTGTACAGGTTTTGCTATGTGTGAGAACATACCTGAGTTTCATGATACTTTTTTTAAAACACAGATAACATCTTTACCAGTCCTCCAGTTTCTACAATTACGTATCAGGAGGGAATTAGCAGTGTTTGCTGAAGTGAGCCTGTGGATTTAAAACTCCCTTTCCCAAGTGGGATGGGATCGGGACCTACTGGGAGCTGGACTGGGATGGAAGGCTGTCTCTTAGGATTGGAGGGGGCCGTAGGGGTGCTGTGGGGTTTAACATTTCAGCAAGTGTCCAGCAGTAAGCACAATTTGGGGATCCTGCACTGCATTTTAGAGTAGTCACTACTCGCAGGGTGTGTGAGAAACACTTAGAAATACCATCCTCCACTAAATGCTCTGCTCACTCTCCCAACAATATCCTGACTGATAGAGACTGCCAGCCCTTTTTTTTTGTATTCTTTTCATCCCATTTTTGTTTTGTAGAGGGCCTGCATAGACTTCGCCATAAGTGCCAAGCCACTGACCCGCTACATGCCTCAGAACAAGCAATCTTTTCAGTACAAGATGTGGAAATTTGTGGTGTCCCCTCCCTTTGAGTATTTTATCATGGTCATGATTGCACTCAATACCATTGTCCTAATGATGAAGGTTAGTGGGTTGTTACTGAATGTTTGCAATTTTGGGCCAGTGAATACTGGAGTTTGCTTTGTACTCTTGACCTGAGAGCTGGGGGGGGGGGGGGCGCGCGGATCGGCAGGAGCAACCACCACTTCTCGTTTGCTTGATGTCGTTTTTAGATGCCTTGTGGGGTTCCTTCAGTCCCCAAAGCGAGGTGGTTTAGTTGTGATGAGATACTGAGAATGGGATTTCCCTGCACAGTGCTGGTCTGGCTCGTACCCCTTTCAGCATGTGGCCAGTGGGATGGGAACTGGGCTCTGCAGGTCCTGAGCTCCCAGCTCAACCTGGGCTTCGTGCTGTGAAGCAGGGACACTTCTTGGGGATGCTCAAAATCCAGCCACGCCAGGGAAACTACTCGAACATGCAGTAGCATTGAGCTTTCTGGGATGTAATTCACAGGGCTTAGGAGGAACAGGTGCAGGTAGTGGTGGATGATATGGTGGGTGATCTCCCCTCCCATCCTTTGCCTAATTTAGACTATCTTCATAGTCAAGGGGTCACCATATTCTCAGGGTCTGCTGGAAGGAAACACAGTTCTGCACTTGTCCTCTGTTTTTGTAAATGACCTTTTTCCCTCTTGGTCCATGTTGTGCTTACAGGGAGATGTACACCAGCAACAGTCCCCGAGTCCTGGGGTGATGTTTGCTGCCCCATTAGGATAGCGTGTAGGCAACAGTGTGCTGCTGGAGTGGCACAAATAACTGGGTTGTAAACCCACTAAAATGAGCAGGAGCCTTGCAGTCAGCAAGTCAGCTGGGAAGGTTTTATTCTGTAAATGATCTTCCAGTAACAGCGTTTCTTCCATCCTGATTTAGTTCTATGATGCTCCAGAAGCATATGAAGAAATGTTGAAATGCCTGAATATTGTCTTTACATCCATGTTTTCAATGGAATGTGTGCTGAAGATCATTGCCTTTGGTGTGCTGGTATGTGCCTTCCTCGCTTACTTTCAACTGTTTCCTCTCTACATGAAATGCTTGTATTTCATGACACGCGTTTAAAAACAAGCAAACAAAAAACCCCCTGTGTTGCAAAAAGAAAATAACCCCTGGATCTCTCTATCCCCCTTGTGTTTTCATTTGGCAGAATTATTTCCGAGATGCCTGGAATGTCTTTGATTTTGTAACAGTGTTGGGAAGTATTACTGATATTTTAGTAACAGAGATTGCGGTAAGTACAGTTTGATCGATTCTCTTCATTTACAAACAAAGCTGTACCCTGTCAGGATATTGCACCTTCTCCCTACCAGCCTCGTTCCCTAAAGCTGCCTCCAGGACTCATCATGTGATGAAGTCCTCGGGTGACCTGGCAACCTGTTCCCATTAGCTCTACTCTTTCCACAGAGATGAGCACAGCTGTCTGCCCCAAAGACTCTGGTGCAAAAAGCTCTGATGAGAACAACAGTGCTGGTGACCCTGCCAGGAAGCAGTGTCTCCTCATTCCTCCAGCGACTCGAACCCTGAGCCGGTTTTGCCTATTAATGGAAAAATCCTGTTGAATTTAATAGAGGGAAAAGATCAAAAGGAATCTGTTGAAGATTGCTGGTCTGTGGTGTGAGGTGCTTTACAGGGCACACACACACCTCTGTCCCTTGGGGCTCCTGCCCAACCATGGTCACGGGGCAGAGTGAAGGCGATGAGAGGAGTGAGAAGTGGAGAGGTGATGGGAAGGTAGAAACAGCCAGAAACTCCTCAGCCTGCATAGTCTGGATTAGGGTAACACAGTGCATTTTTTGTTAAGTGCACAAAAGCTTTCTGGGGTGATTATTAAAACAAGCAAGCAACTTTACCATAGGATTTGTTGGCCAGCCCTACAATGGCTGCTGTCTCCCTGCTAAGAAGTCCTGTAGATTACACAGGTGTACAAACTTGCCATTAAATTCTAGAGGATTTTTCCATAAGGGCATAAATGTCTGATGCAAGCCTTGACAACCTGATATTATCCAATTTATAAATTGCTCCTCTCCTCTCCCAATGCATGTTTTAGCTGATAATGCTGTATCTGTATGTGATGAATTTGAACTTTACCATATTTTTTTTTCTCAGTCCCTGGGATTTGTTTATAGATCTGTTTTGTGTGTGCTAAGAACTATGCTCCCCAGACTTCTTTACAGGACATTCAGCTGATGGTGAAGACTATATTACTGTTTCTAACAAAATACATCATTACCTGATCTCCTTAGTAAAAAAAAGCAGACAAACCCTCAAAGTTTTGCTCCCCACACAAACTGTGTTGATTTAACTGTTGGTGAATCCTATCTCATAGACTTTGGATTACCTTTTGTTTCCAATGCACAGCTTACAGCCAGGGTAAAGTTACTCGGACCAAACAGAAGGTCTAACTAACGCTTCTCCAGGTGTTTAGGAGATTTATTGCACTGTGGGCAGGCACTGGCTGCTTGCCTCCACTCCCTCTGTTGTGGGACACTCTTTCTTGCCAGACTCAGGTACCCGAACTCTTGTCTTGGTTTGAAAATTAGTGAAAAATTTTGCAAGTCAGCCACAGGCAGAGTCCTATGCTCCTCTTCCACCCCTCTTCTGACCACTGTCACTGGGAGGAAGCAGCACAGCCACCTTGCACGTGGTAAGGGAGCCTGTGGTCTCACAGAGATTGGTATCTTCTCTTCAAGAAGGTGTCTCCTTCACAACCCCAAGCTCACATGCTTCTTATTAAACCCCTTCTTTGTACAGCTATTTTGCAGGTAGAGAGCAGCCATCAGTGTTGCCCGGTCCCTGCTGGGCAGGTAGCGGTCCTTGCTTGGTTAACAGCCCATTGCCTCTCCCTCCAGCTCCCACGGGGGTGGACCAGCCTCGGGGAGCGTGGCTGGCACCTGGGGCATTGCCTACAGAGCCATCGGGTTGGGCTGTGCTACATCACTGCATTAACAACCAAGTCACAGCGCAGTCGGGGCTGTACATGCATGTCCCCAGCTCATTGGAAACAGCAGCTGTCCCTCGACACTGCTGGCCAGCCATCGGGGGTAGGAGGGTTTGTGTGTGGGGAGAGGTCCCCCTTCCTTCTTCTGGTCCTTGGGCTGGAGAGTAGATGTTCTCCCAGACACCCTTGTGTGAGTTGGCAGGCACCGGAGCGATAACCTCGTGGGTGCTGGGGGTGATGGCGTCACCCTCCCACTCTGCAGTAATTTCTCTGGTTTCCAGCATCAAAGATAGCAGCAATTTGGGGATGCCTTTGAAAAGTAGTGTGAAATACCTCTAAAACCTATAAACTACAATAGGGCCAAGCTCCCAAGCACCAATACACCTTCCCATTGTCCTCCCAGGTGGCAATGGGGAGAGGCTTTTGGTTTATGAGAAACTAGATCTATTAAGTCAAACCTTAGAGAGGACTTTCTAATGTAGTCCAATACCTTTCCCTAGGCGTTTATTCAGTACAAAGCTGCTCATAAATATGTCTTTAATATAAAAGCTATATATCCCACAGCACCACTCCAGCCCCTGACTTCTTGGTCCTCTGTCTCAGTCTACACACCCATTCAAGCTCTGCTCTCTCTAAATCTTCCCCTCCTGCAGGATTTTGGTGTAGCCGTCATGCCTCCTTCCCACCAGCTTTCCCCTGCAGACAGGGAGTGCCCAGAGGCTGCCTCTCCCCACTTTTTGCTAGACTTGACTTTCAGAACTCCTTTCATATGGCTCCTCTCTGATCTCCCTCCAGCCCGCCCCACCTGCAGCAGCATGCTCCTCCGCACCCAGCGGCTGTAGTAGCCACCATCTGTGCCTCCTTAAGCCACACACATCCACCTCCCAGCCTCAGGTGGGGACAATGAGCTGGGAGCTCAAAGGCATCACACGCAACTTGCTGAAGGGGTGTTAGGAACTCAGTTTGATGATGATGCACGGGTCTCAGAATCACTGCTTAATTACACGAGCAGGAGTTTGCGGCGGTGCCCCAAAGATCAGTTATAACAGAAAAGTGAATGGCAGCAAATAATGGCAGCTTTCAGGATGCCTTTCATGGAGCAGTTCATTCTGCTTCATCCAGTGATATGTGGTGGAGGCAGTCTTGTATAAAGGTCTCCACCACCACTACAAGCCTTCCTCCTCTTCCAGTCCTCAGAACAGTCTGTGGCACAGAGGGTGGAAAATGAGCAGAAGGATCCAGCACTCTGCTCCAGTCCTGCTTTGTTGGCTCCACGATAGGTTGCAGCACATGTTATTCTGAGCCACAGCACATTAGAGGAAACCCAAGGGGTCCCAAAGCTGCCTGGGAAACACCAGGACCATTTTGCTGCCTGGAAAGTGGTACAATGCATGTATATCCTGGAAGAGTTACACTTTAAACCATCTTTGTAATATAGAACATACTGCACCTAAGTCACTTAAATATTTCTGGTATTTAGAAATGTTAAAAAAAAATGTAGAAAAGGGCTGAAAATCCAGATCAGTGATGGTGAGCATGCTGTTTGCAAGCAGCAAGGACCAAGGTGTGGACTGGTGAGCGCTTCATTTGCAGCGCACAGGTCAGATGTATGGCTTTGAGTCTTTAATCCCACTGCTTCTGCCCAACTTTTTTGCCCTTTGTGTTTCCAGGTAGGGTAAAGTAGTAACTAAGGCTTGGGATGAATCATAGAACAATTTAGGCTGGAAAAGACCTTTAAGATCAAGTCCAGCTGTAAATCTAAGGCTGCTAAGTCCACCACTAAGCCACATCCCTAAGTGCCACATCTACATGTATGAACATCCACTCTGCCCAAGATGCCATAGCTCATGCTGAACCCCACTTCAGCTTGCTGGCTCAGTGCAAAACCTGCAGTGGAGCAGCTCTCTGCACCTTGTTATGGAGCTGAGAATAACCAAAGAGGAGAACAGGTCTTTACTCATCACCACTCAGAGCTGTGTCCCCAACAGGGGATGCCCTCTTCTCTGTTTGCCTTCCTCAGCCTTTCCTCGGCTGGTGGGCAGCTGTGGGGGTAGGTGGGTGGCCTTCCCTGTTAGCCTTTCCCTGGGCGTTCAGCCCTGTATTTACCTGGTCACATGGGAGGGTTGCTTGGGCTGAGAAGCCCAGGTCAGAGCCACACCATGACCTCGACTGCCAGTCTGCATTCCCTCTCTGTACCAACCACCCGGGAAGGTCCCTGTGGAGAGGGGATGCTTCCTGGGCATGACTTTGAGGTCAGGCTCACAACCAGTTGCAGGAGCACCGCCTTTCTCCATGACTATAATTTCCAGCTATAAGTGTTCTCCAAGGTAAATACACCTGCTCACCTGGGTGATCTCATCTTGAGAGACTCTGCTTCCACCAGCCTTGCTGCATCGGTACTTTTAACCCCCTAAAAAGTAAAGATAAAAGGAAAAGAAATGTGTTGGTTAATTGCTTTATTTTAATTTTCTAGTCGTGTCATATGTAATTTACTTTGTGAATGCAGTGGAATATATATATATTTTTTTATTTCCTTAGGCAAAACCACATATGTCAGTTTTTTTACCCTCTCAGTAATTGAGGTAAAATAGGTGGCATTAAGGAGAAGGTGTCCTTGCGGACACGGCTGGTCTCAGGAGGCCGGATGGGTGTACGGCAAACTGACATCTATTGCTATGCCTGGAAATATAAAAAGCATACTGAGAAGTGTTTGTGAATTGTCTCCCAATTTGCATTACAAAATGAAATGCAAATAACTATTGCACTGTCTGTGTTACCTTTAGGATCTCAGAATCTCTTTTGGTTTGAAGCATTTTTATTTATATAATTACCATAAATTAACACCCCCAAAAGCCCAACAGTTTTTTTCCAGTGAAATTTTCAGAGTTTCCTTTTTTGCTTGTCCTGATTACTCATTTTCTCTTTTGTTTCCTGTTTTGTTCTTTATTTTCCTTATCTACCTGCTGAATCACGCCATCCAATCAACATACAATGCGAAAACCATGTCTCCGTCTGTATGTTGTGCACCTGCTGCTCAAAAAAATAAATTTGTAAATAAACTTGCAAATATCCATCCATGAAAACATCACATATAGGACACGGTTGGTTTCATTGAATTTAAACAATTATTTAAATTCTCTGCTTTTATTTTCTCTCGTTTTTCTTTAATTTAATTCGTTTTGATGAGATTTCCGATTGCACTGGTGAAAAAGCCTCACTGCAGCGTGCCTCAAAACTGGCTTCTGTTCTGCATCTTCTTCCCTTGGCTAATTGGTGACGTGAGGCAAATGCAGTTACCAATAGCCTGTTCTCCGCTGTTTGTTACACCTGAACGATGATAAAGGGGAGACTGACATTTGCTTTATTTTGGTGGAAATTGGCATGAGAATAGGAGGGGAAGGATGCTTCTGAATGACCTGGAGTAGCGAAGATTGGCTGGCTGGGAAATCCTTCATTTTGTAAGTGGTGGTACCAAATTCAATTTTTCAAAATTCAGGTTTTCTGTTATGATGAGACACATTGAGCTTTCTGCAAAGGGAAGCGGTGCATTTAAAAGGACTGCCTTACAGGTATTTTAAGCCCACAATTTACACTATATTGTAAGGCAAAAAAAAAAAAATATGGTTGAAACAATTGCAGATGTGCTTCCCTCAAATCAAAAGAGAAGTCACAGGACAGAGTGATTTTTAGTCAACCTTGAAAATTCTTTGTGATAGGAGCATATAGAAGCATTTGACAGCGTCCCTGGATGCAAAAGTAAAATGCATGAGTTGTGTCATGAAGAAGGCTGAAAAGTACCGGGAACCGGATCCCACTGGGAATTTAGTGCCTGATTCCAAAGATGCCTTTGGAAATGTTGGCCTTTGTCTTTGAAAATCATGAATTAAGCAAAAGAGGATGAACAAAGGAAAATAGAGTCTAAATATATATATATATTATTCCATTTTGAATTGTCTTGGCTATGGTTAATAGCGCCAGTGAGACCATAAGCCTATCAAAAATACTTTCTTGGTCACCTGGCAACAGCTGTTGGACCTGTGGTAGCACCTGGGCTTCCTGTTGCACAGTTGCTGTCAAACAAATTGGAGGGCACCCTCATGGCATTTGCTTCCTGCAAATAAGCTCCGTGCGTGCTTCATGGAAGGTCACAGGAGGGAGGTTTCTGCTAGGAGGCAGCAAAGAAGAACATGACAGTCTATAAGTTAAAAGTTTGCCTAGTGCAACCTGAGAGGGGAATCCTCTGTGTGTGCGGCGGTGGATGGAACTGTCACAGATGTGTGGGAGCTGTGAGGATGTCAGTGGAGACTTTGCCTTCTGCACCCCTGGCCCAAGCAGCATGGATAAGTGCTCTGGCATCAGCTGTGCACGTGAAAATATACTGAAAAAAATCAACTTGTCTTTGTTTGGCCAAATTTTAGCTCTCTACGTTGCAGGTTAAAGATTTAAATGGTCATCCTGCCATTTGTTAGGATTGCAGTGTCTGTGGTTACGTGTGCAGGTCTAGGCTCCTGCCATCACTCAGCAGCCAAGACGTCCAAGTTAGACCTTTGGAACATCTAGTTGTCCTCAGGAGCTGCCACTTTCCTTCTACTGCTGCTGATGGGAGCCTACAGTGACTACAGCAGAAGCACCAAAGCCAAAAGATAGTAGGGAATGAGGAGAGATACTGACATCACACATAAAATCCTTTTTCCAGTGTTCCTGGCTCAGGATGAAAGGATGTGATATGACATACATGTAAGGGCAGAGTCCCCCAGATGCAGACAAGTGCGGCAAAAATATTCAGCTACTTAAAATCAGCCAGGGTTTCCCCCAAGTGTCTGAAGAAGAAAAGACCCTATGCAAGATTCAGGAACTCTTCAGGACTGGCAATGCCTTGGACATTTGGATGAGAACACACCCGATTCCCCCTCAACAGTCGTTCCTTAGCACAATGGGTTGATTCTTGCTGATGCCAGATGAAGAGAAGTGCCAAAGTTTCCTGAGTGATCCCATTCTTGGCTTGGTCAGATTCCTCTTCCTACAGCTCTTTGCAACTTTGGTTGAGCTCTTCATTTTGAGGACAAAAATCTGAGGTTTCAAGCCTGGGGGGTGGTTGTGTCCTGCAACTCAGCTGCAGGAAGAAGCAGGGTTGAGCAGCTCAATTTCTTTGTGGCAGCATAATGTAACCTCCTCCACTAAATCCTGCAAAGCATGTCCAGCCATGGCATAAACCCATCATATTCCCACTGAAGGTTTCAAAATCCAAGCCAGTAAATCCCCTGAGCTGGCGTGCAGAATGGAGCTCATTCTGCACCCCTGTGGACAGTGGGCATGAGTGCTGTGGTCTGCTGCTGAAGATGCTGGAGGAACAGATCCAGGCAATGGCTGTACAGCCTCTTCTTCATGTCTTTTCTACTTTTCAGTGCAGAAAACACCCTAAGAAAGGGTAAAAGAGCAAGCTTCCCAGGGTGGGACAGCAATCAAGGCTAGTTCTGTCCCCATGATATCTGTTGTGCCTGTTTCCTTGCTGCTTTGCAATTTGCTCCAGGGATGCCTCGTTTGGCTGAGCTGTGGTCCTGCTCCTGCCATGGGAAGCTGTGGCTCTACCCAGACCCTAGCAGGCTGCTGGATCCCTTTGGTACCAGCACTCCCTCTTTTAGGAAAATAGTGACAGGCCACAGGGAAAGGTTTTTCAAACAGAATTTACTAGTCCTGAGATGGATCATAAAATCATAGAGCTATGGTGCCTCTTGCAAGCACTGGTCAGCCTTTAGCATCTGTGCAACAGAAAAGCAAACGAAAATCCTGGCAAGAAAGACCTTGATAACCCAGAAAATGATCATACCCATGTCATTGCAGAGGTGGCTAAGTGGGAGGAGAATTGATGCAAAATGCTGTTATCCACAAGAAATATCGCAATGTGGAGTTTCCCCTTTAACTGCATGCAATTTAATACCTGCCTGGACAGTTGAGGTGTCGAAGGATGGGTTTTCTACGTGATGTGCTGAGGGTTACACACGCGGAGCCCTCCCATCCATCATGAGCGTGTGTAATTTTGCCTCCCTACGAACAGCGCAGAGAACAGTCCTTCGAACGGTCTGCGAGTGTTGGTGATGGTGGATTTTCCTGGGTTGTGAGTGATTCCTTGCGGAGCTGAGGCTTTCACTGCGCTTTAGGAAATGGTAGTGCATGAGTTAAAAAAGGAAGGGTTTTTGGGGCTGGGGAAGGGAAAAAAAAAAAGGTTCTGTACTGTTTGTCCCTCCAGATCCTAGGGAGTGGGGGTTAGGGACGTAACTGCACGGTTCTGAGCCCCCTGTTCCATATTGTGTGTGTACAGACTGGTCTGTACGCACGTCGCACAGGGGTAGCCCGTGCTGCACGACCTTGCAGTCAGCTGAGACCACAGCAGATGTTACGCATCATGTCAGCAGCGATTATGAGATTCTGGCAAAGTCTGAGCCAAGCAACGTTCTTGCCATTAAGCCGCAGTAACATGAGAAAGAGGGAGGTAAGGCAGGTCCATACACAGAGATGGATCCTGCAGATGCCGCCTGGGCACGTGCTTCTTGGTGGAGCATTAAGCTTGTGCACGGGAAGGATCTGGCTTGAGCATTGCTCCAAAGGTAAAAATTCATCAGATTCACAAGCCTGATGCCCAAATGCCATGAGCATTACACGTAAAGTCTGGTCCTGTTCCCACTGGTGGGGAGACTCTGGTTAGGATGGGCTCTGGGTTAAACCTTTGTCCTGCACTGAAACCTGCCGCGACTGTTCCGCGGAGGTGTACCAGCCTGTACCGCAGCCAGCACCGGGGAGCAGGTTACTAAGGACCAGGTTAGTGATAGCACCCGGTTATCCAGCCGTATGCCAGCTCTGCCCCCAGGTATATATGGCCTTACCTGCTAAGGTGAGTTCAGCCCATGTTTTGGGAAGGCAATGTAAGTGATGTGAAAAATAAACTGATGCTGAGGCAAGTATTGAATTTTTAGCACCTATTTTTACTGACCTTGAACAACCCAGGGGAATCCTTGCTTGTGTTTTGCCTGCCAGAGCTGATTTCTGTCGCTGACTTGAATGAGCTCAGTGTTGTCTGCTCTTTCATTGAACATACCTGTGCTTTTCTCTTTTCTCTTTATTTGAGGATTGAGTCTGATATATGGTCTGTGCCTAACTGAGCTGCTTGTGTTTTTAACATGAGAGAAACCGAGTGCATGCCTGAGACTGATTTCTTGAACTCTCTGATGGGATTGGTGGAATGTGATGCTAATGGCCCCAAAACTGAGCTGGCATTTAAAGAAATGAATAGATCCAACAAGCCCCCCAAATCCAGCATGAGCTCTGTAGCCAAATGAGCAAGAAATGTGGGTCAGTTCAATATGACTGGGTGTCTTCTGGTAAAACAATAATACAAGGGAAAGACTGGTTTTGCTCATCTTTACCAACAAGAGCTCCTTATGATTATATTTTCCACTCCACTGCTTGATAGTTTAGAGTGGGATGCTTTCTCTCTTTAGTTAACTCAGTCAAATAAGTGGCTGTGAACAGAGATTCACAAATAAGTGAATTGGAATCAGTACGGAAAGGGGGGATATTTTTCATCTCCTTAAAATAGGAGGGCAAGAGGGATCTGGCTTTTGCATGTTTTGTTTTGGAAAGAACCCTCTCTAGATTAGCTCATTGGGGCAAGAAACCTCTTTTCCCTGGATGAAAGAAAAAAATGGGGTGCGGGGTGGGGAGAATCATAAAACAGATGGAAATCAGAATCTGTCTCCAGCAGTTCTTTGATTCACCTGTGAAGGCACATTTAATAATAATTTAAAAAATCAGCAGGTTCCTAAGGCACCCTCCTGCTGCTGAACGTTAGCCTCCCCAGTTGATTTTCTGCCATTGATCCATCTTCGAAACAGTCTTGCTGGTGCCATTTCTCCTTGATGAGCCTGTCCAGTCACATGATGTATAAACATTTAAAACCTCCAGGTTAGAAAACATCCTCATTCTTTCAAGGATGTTTTAATCTTCACTGGACAATGCCTTTCTTTGTTACGGTAGAGGCTATATACGCAATCCCTTGCAACTGTCTTGGCTAAAGTTCAATTCAATGTAGAAAGCAAGCTGACCAAGACTTAAAACAACCTCATTCTTTACAAAATGATAGTACGGCACCATTACCTCTCCCTGAGGCTTTAGGGGGAGAAAATCTGCCTTACTCAAAGAAAATACAACCTCCATGGACAGTGTGAAAGGGCCTTTTCTGTCATTGACCCAGTAGCAGAGGGGAGGGCTCTTGTGGAGAGGGATTTTCTCATACTTGCTGCATGTGGAGTGATCTGCACTGACGAATGTTTCTTTTGGAAGGTTTTCTGGTGGCCGATTTGCTGCTTAGATCGTGAAGCTGGTAATTTTAATTTCTTTTTTGCGGGCTGTGGTTTCTAATCGCGTTAATTTCTGAAGGACACAAAACCTTTACTTTCCGCAGGACAACTTCATCAACCTCAGCTTCCTGCGGCTCTTCAGGGCAGCGAGACTTATCAAGCTCCTTCGCCAGGGTTACACTATCCGCATCTTACTCTGGACATTTGTGCAGTCTTTTAAGGTGAGTGTTAGGCAGGTGGGAGACAGGAAAGAGATGCGGGGAGATGCTAATGCTTGGCACACCTGTAGCATCCTCCATGGAGTATCAAAGATTTTCCCCTTGCCCTAGGAATGGCCTCTCTGCACCTCTACAAAGCGATTACAGGAATATTAATTCTCAGAAAAGCTGACTGACTTGCACTGAACATCCCCTGAACACTGCAGGTGCTGAGCATTTTGGAAAATGAGTCCGAAAGCTGGACGGCTACTGATGCAGGCTCGCAGCAAGCATGCAGAGCTCAGGTTGCTCTTGAAACTGCCACAAAATCCCTATGGCAAAGTCTGAAGACTCTGGTATTTGCATAAGGAAACAGTAGTCTGACTAATAAGTGCCTTCCTGCCTGCTGTTTGCCAGCAGCAGGTCTGAGGTTGATTGCTTTCACTAGGCTTCAGTCTTGGTAAGAATCTGATAGAGATGAAACCCAAACCCTTGCATTTTGGTAATACAAGCTGTGTTTTTATGACGTGGAGGATTACAAAAGGAGGTTTTGTTCCACAGTGGAGACAGTTACTTCACCTGGTTTGCTATAGCCCTGCCCTTCCCTCCCAGCAAGCAGCAGCACATTGTGGCACCAGGGTAACTGGCCACAGCAGCTGGATATGGCGCTTCTGAACTAAGCGACCCTCCAACAACTGCCTTGCAGCAGCTTTGTTCTCAACCTGCGCTTAGTTTCGAGGTAGCTGTTTTCCAGATCTAAATAAGAGCCCACATGCCCTGAAGCTGGTTGTTTTTAACAGGTCAGCTGGCGGGATGCCACGCTGCCCAGCGCTGCTCATGACGTGGCAGGTGGCCTGGCGAGCCTGGGGACCATACCTCTGGCTTTGCACAGGGTGTCCTTATTCTGGGCTGAGCTCAGAGGTCTGTGGGTGATAGCTTATGTCCTGGGTGCTGACAGAAGCTCAGGGGAGTGTGTCTGCGGGGGGGTGCAATGCCAGGGTATTTTGTGTGGTGCTCTCTGGAAGGCGTTATGGTGGTGCTTGGTATTTAACGACGCAGCGTGCGGTGGGATGCAGGGATGGTGGCACTTGGTATTTAACGACACAGGGTGCGGTGGGATGCAGAGCAGCTGCGGGTTTTTTTTGCTTTAGCTGCGCTTTCAAATACATCACAGTCTCTGAGTCAAAACGATGCAGAGAGGTTATTTTGGGTGATAAAACTGTGGGAAGGAGTCTGGTCTCTCCAAGAATGGAAAAGGCTTTTTAAGAGAAGAAAGACATTCCCCTCCTGCAGTTGGAGGGAGATGCCAGGTGGCTCTGCCCACACCAGGCTGGGAGTGCTGACCAGCCCTGTGCTGGCTGCAAGAGATCTGGGGTGGAGAAGGAGTTTCAGCAGAGTGTGAACATGGCTACTGCTCTGCACCGGAGCTGGTCAGGAGGGGAGTTTCTATTATACTATTTAGACTATAGGGCAAAGTCTTTTGGGAGGTTGAAGATGGGAACATGGTGATTGCTTCTTTCTACAAGTAACCTGGAGAAGAACTGCAGGCTGTGCTGGTTTGTTTATATATATATATATGTTTATATAAAAATATACAAATAAATATATATACACACACATAAAAAAATGTGCTGTTATCCCATGGCCAGGGGTGGAAGCAAGTGCTGTGTTGTATTACACTGTACATCCCTTTGGAAGACACCAGAGAGGCAGCTGAAGCTCTGGCATTCAGCTTCTGTGTTATGCTTTCCCCTAGCCACCCAGCAGCTCATGGAAAGGGGCTGCGATCTGGCAGGTTGCAGTGCCTCAGGCTTGTTGGGTCGTGTTTTACTTGAGGATGGACGGAGGTGGTGTTGCTGCTGCTCTTATCTTGTAACACATGAGGAATCCTGCAGCCAGGAGAGCCTCTCCCAGAGGCTGAGATGTGGGGTCTGCAGGTATAAGATGTTCTCACTCAGGAGAGCATCCTTGGACTGTGTGGTCTTGGCTGGATCTTGAGAGAAGGGCTCAGCCAAGGGCCTTTTCAGTATAATCCCAACCCTTTCCAGAGTGTGTGTGCAGAGAGCTGCCCCTGAAGCTGAGCTGGGACAGTTCTGGAGCTGCACAGGGAGCTGCTTGTCTGTCTGTCCCCCCAGCATGGAGCTCTTGGTCCTTGTCCCTGGTGCAAAGGTGGCCAGCAGAAAGCACATCAGCCCTTTGCCCCGTGTTCCCTGCTGGGCTCCCCGTGGGCTGCATAACCCCTCTCCTGCCCTGAGCATCTCATGGTCTAGCCCTAGGACAAGGCTTCTCGATTTTTCAGCTATTACTAATTAAGAGGCATTAATTACCCATTCATTTAACCTGAGTGGAAAGCAGCTATTCCTCTCAGCTTGGGTGACATAATTACATTGTAGTCTTCACAGATTTCTTGCTAAAACTCAGAATATTTTTGTCCTCCTGGGATTGCAATCTTGCTTGTTTTGGAGCAGGAACTTGTTTCTTGGATGTACATTTCTTTTCTTGTACTAAATTTACAGCAAGATCATTAATAATTAATGTTCCTACAATTATGCATAGAAAGTGCCAATGCCTGCCAGTAGCTCCAGTGCTTGTTGTGGAGCTTCTTCTTACTGTGTTTTCCCTGCTTACTGCTTATCTGCTTGCAAGGATGTAGAGAGACCCCTTGGAAAGCCCAGGCTGGTTTGTGATCAATGAATACCTGGCTCCAGGGGTTTGTCTTCTGAAGGCTGCCAGAACTGTTCATATTCTCTTCCCCGTTCCTTCATCTGAAGGACAAATACCACAATACACGGTGTTGCCCAGGAATTAAATGCTACTGGCATATATAATGCATTTGCTGACATTAATATCTTCTTCTCCTTTTCCACAGGCCTTGCCTTATGTGTGTCTCCTCATTGCAATGCTCTTCTTTATCTATGCCATTATTGGCATGCAGGTAAAAATTTTAGGTTTTATACTGACCATAGGTAGATTAGTTTTGTCCCACCAGTTCAGGGTGCAAACGGGTTATTGCCTCCACAACAGGATCAACAACTGACTTAGGATGAGGCAAAAAGCTCATCTTGTCTGGTGCCAGGTATCTTATAAGTGAAAAAAAAAAAAAAAAAAAAAGTTACTTTTTCTGCCCTTATTACTAGGTCTTGTGCTGATCCCTGGTTGTACAAAGGGTGAGAGTGGGCAGGGAAACCGACTGTGGGTGATGGGCTGGCAGCACAGCATCGCCGGGGCAGGGGGTATGGGCACATCCCTCCCACTGGGTACCGGCACGCCAAGGGGCACTGCACCCTTCTGAAAAGAAATGGGAAAGTTTTCTTGCCCTGGGATGGAGCTGAACTGTGGTGTTGGAAAGGGTCTGTGTGAAGGTGAAGCATGTTAACCTTGGCTTTTTCCCCATTTGATCTCCACAACACATTTTTATCTCTCTCTTCAGCACAGGAATTATTCCAGATTTTGAGATCCCTTAAACCAGGACAGATTATTTCCCTGCCTTTTCTTCCAACTCCCCTTGATCCACCTTTATTGACAGTGTCCACGTGAGGATGTCTTTGGCCTGAATCCTTTCTGTTTTCTGCGGCAGGTATTTGGAAACATTGCACTAGATGATGAAACCTCCATTAACCGGCACAATAACTTCCGTACCTTCCTGCAAGCCCTGATGCTTCTGTTCAGGTAAGTAAAGTTTAAAATGCCACACGACTTGCACGTGAGCAATAAATAAGCCTTTGCTTTTGCCACTTCAGCTGCTGAGACTTGAGCATCCTCTAAGAAAGGTGTTTGGAGTAAAGCATTTCTGCTTCCTCCTCCTCCTCCTTGGCATTAAGGGTTGGCCTGGTACATTACCTGAGTACGATGGATGTGATTCAACACAGCAGCACCTCCCCAAAGTGACACCCATGGCTGTGACATGCTACATCAGCTCAGGTGGAGTTTAATATAAGACTCCCCTGGTTTGTCTGCTTCTTGTCATGAAGCTTACTTTTTTTTTTCCTTAAGTGAGAATTCCTTTAATTGGTCATTTTTGCATTACCAACAAGTTAACACTTCATACGCCAATGCCACCTCTGCTTCAGAGTGAAAGTGTTTCCATCTGGGTTCATTCTGCTGGGAAATGAAGCATTTTCAAATGGGGAAAAAAAAATAATCAATGAAATGACAGATTTTCATTTTCAGACCCAGCAAAAATGAAGTGTAGGCTCTGCTCCCAATCAGGGCAGCTGGGGGAAGATTTCCCTTATCTGGATGTGTGCCATGTGGTTAATAACTGCTCCGGCCCCACAAGCACCTGCCGGCCGTGCCAAGGCTGGGTTCCACAGCGCTGGTAACTGGATATCTTGCCTGGGATTTCCTTTGCATCGTTTCTGTGAAGCTAGATGGAAATTAAATTAGCCCTCTCTAGCTCAGCATAATCACTCCACTCAAAACTCTGAATTTTAATAAAACCGGATAATTATTCAGCCTCATGTCCAAACCTCTTGGTCCCTTTCCAGACCCATGTGGCAGGCACGGTGGGACAGAGGGTGCAGAGGCAGCAGGACTACGATGGGAAAACGGGTATCTGCACAGGGGAATGGGGCTTTGGGACTCAATTCAGAGTAATCTGGAAGCTATTTCAGTTTACACTGAGCATCAGGTTTTCTCCCTGACCGGGAGGAAGGCTTGTGAGCTGGCTCTGTGCACAGATTTGCATGGCTGTGAGCAGCACTGCAAGGTGGGCTCTTCATGGTGCTGCGGAGGGGTGCCCCTGACAGCACCTCTGGGTGTGCTGCAGGAATTACAGAGAGAAGAATCAGGGGTTATGTAGGAAGTCAGAGTAAGCCATCCTGGGGGATCCCCTGGCTTCCAATCCACGCATGCACGTTGCAGGGGATGGTTTATTTTGAGGATGGACCCTCTGGAACTCCAAAGTTTTTCCTTTTAGCTATTTTTATCCCTATAGTAGAAGTAGAAGTTAAAGGGGGAGGAGGGAAATGATGAAGAAAACCCAGGAACTGTCATGAAAAAGGGACCCGAGTCACTAGGACCAACCAGCCCATCCTGGTATTTCTGTACCTACCTGATAAATAAGAGATTCAAGCGGAGAAACCTGGTTTTATTTCCCATCATTGCCACAGGGTTCACAGCCAGCACTAGGGCAGAGGCATCAGCTGCTTCAGAAGGGAACAGTCTAAACTCTGTTTACTTACATTTGCACTTTGCACTGGACGTGTTTAAATCAGTCTGGTTTTGTTCTCCATAAAATCAATAAAGCTGAACCTACCTGAGCCTGTTCAGCTTCTTTTACCCCCCTGTAACAGAGGGAAATGTTTTTTCTCCTTTCTTTTTCATGTCAGCAGGCTGATAGTTCAAATTCACAATGTAAATGCAGTCTCTGCACCTGGACACAACCTTGCACCTAGTTTAGTGAATTTGGCACAGTAATAGCACGAGGTGGATGCCCCCAACCCCAGCCTGTAATGAGGAGGGGGCTGGATGAGCTTACCCTCTGCCCTCCCCATCTGCAGGAGTGCCACGGGGGAAGCCTGGCATGAGATCATGCTGTCGTGCCTGAGTAACAGAGCCTGCGACCAGCTTTCTGGCCTCACCAAAAATGAATGTGGCAGCGATTTTGCCTATTTCTACTTTGTATCGTTCATCTTCCTGTGCTCCTTCCTGGTAAGTCAATCCCCATCTGTCCCAAAGTGGAGGTGCCAGTGTGGTTACCCCCCAACCCCCATCCCTTCCTTCCCCTCCCCCTCTTTCTTCCTCCTTCTCCCTAATTATGATTTATACAACATTACATGACAGCTTCACTAAAACCCATTTATCATCCTGGTGATAAAATCCCTTTAATCCCCAAAGAGATCATTTAGTCATTAGTTTAAAGGGAAGGTTTTTATCTTTCTTCTCACAGGGGGGTCTAATATTTGGAATTAGGCATTAATCTGTTTTGTTGTGGTTTGTAATGTGGTCCTTTGAAGAAGGGGCTCGGGAGAGCAGGGTGAGAATGGCCAAGATAACACTGGTTCAGAGGTGCTTGCAGCAGGCAGCTGGGAGCATTACACTTATTTGATGACTTGTGTTTTGTTTTGTTTGTCAAATAAATTAAATAATCGCTTTCTTCTGCAATGGTGCCAGGAAAGCTTTAGGCATGAAAGTACATGGAGCTGCTGTACTCAATTCGTGCCCGTGGCCATCGTATGGGGCTGGGTCTAAGCTTTAACAGGTGCCAGTGTTTTCTGATCACTTACATGCATAAAAAGCTCTCTGCTCTTGGGGCTTCGTTCACTTCTGTGCACCACTGGGACAGAGGAATAGAAAACCAGGGACAGAGACCCAATTAATCTTCAAGCAGGAAGAGATGAAAGTCACAGCTCTGAAATGTACCAAAAAGCAACATATCAAACCTATGTTCAGTTCCCTGGATTTGCTTTAAAGTATAAGATTTGATGTTTCATGCAGCTAATCCTTGCTATCATCAGACACCTTTAACCAGGCAAAAGAGGTACACGTGGCAGTTTGAAGTTGGTCTCTCTACAGCCATCAGCAGTGGCCCCTACTGAGATCCTTTGTCCGACTGCTGTTGCCCCTTTGACATCCCATGGTTTATTTCTTCTACATATATTAAAAAACGTGGAGCCCTGAAAGCTTATACAAAGTTATCACTCCATTTACTGCTTCCTTCATCACTCTCTATTTTAAAGCCAAATTTTTGCCTTGTACAAATCCCTAACCCATTATCAGACACCCTCATTGTTATTTTCAAGTGCATTATTATTCCTAAAGTTTTCTTTAAAAAAACCCAACCAAACAAAGGAAAACCAATACACACACACATTCACTCACTCACTCACTCTTCCCGGCTCACATCAGCCATTCCACTCAGAATGTAGTAGCAAAACTGGGGGCTGGAGCACATCTGTGCAGAAGGCAGTTTTGCGTGAGCTTTGCTGCTGAGTCAGCGCTCCTGGAAAACCCCGTGAAACTACACCCTGGGTTTGGGGGTTTGCTGGCAGGGAATGGGGAGAGCCCTGTGTGGGGAAAAGGCAGGGAGGGCAGGCTCCAGAAATAGGCAGCGGAAAGCCAAGCAGCTGGACTGCTACGAGACGGGGCTGTAACTCATTTTTTAGAATGAATTTCACTGCAATGAGATATGGTTCCCCACAAGCATTGCAAAGCTGCAGCCTGGCCAGGAGGGCATGTTTTTATGGTTTGTTCGATGCTGTTACACCACAGACTGGGGGGTATTGGATAAAGTATTTGTTTTTAAATGTTGTTTCTGGCTCTTTGTGGATGTCCAGCTTGACATAATTTTCCTCCTGTAATTTACACTGTTGAAAAATACAAACTGAAATTTAAAAATATACAGGAAATTTAGAAACAGCTGTGTGTCAGTGAGGGAAATGTACTGAGCTGTGGCTGAAGCTGGGAGCAATAGAAAGGGATTTGGGATCAAGTAGAAAACTCTCAAAAGTTTTGCTGCCTCTTGATGCTCTGGGGGTTCTCTGTTACGTGTACCCCCTAAGAGCCAAGAACCCCTCCTTCCTCCAGATCATGCAGGAATGGGAATTCTTTAAAACTGCACAACCCCCAACCTCCACTGCCTGATTTTCTTTTAACAGCTGAGGATATCTATAACCAGTTTAATTCTGCTCCTCCCCACACGAGAGCTCACAGCGGCCCTTTCTCAGCACATTGCGGAGGAGCCGTGCTGGCGGCAGCAGCTCAGCCTCCCTGCAAAGGGCACGGCAAAGGCGGAAAGGGGACTCATACAAGTCAGGTCTTTATCCAGCACAGGAGCATCCGTTCCTGCCTGCCCTCCTGTTCTTCCATTCTGCTTGATCTTTTCCCATTGAAATCCTCATGACTCTTCCGTTGGCTTTAAAAAGAGGAGAATCTTTCTATGCCAGAAGCATTTGCCGGGCTCTGTGTTAGACAGCAGCCATTAGGGACAGGAGCCTTCGGTGTGTCCTGCCCCTCATCTTTCTGGGGATCTTTGAAGGTTTGAACTGTTATGAGTTGAAAATGGGATGTTCCGGTTGAAGAATCATTTTTCTTCTAGCTGTTCTTGCCTTGATGTGCCTTGATATGAGAGTGCTGGAAGAGTTCGCATCACCCAGCTGGTGAAGCAGCCGGTGCATCCCATGTGCTGGTCTGCACTGGTGTAGGGAAGAAGGGGCAAGGGAGAGGTGCTGAGCCAGTGGGGTTCTGGGGTGGATCATGCAGGGCATCACCTGGGATGTGGATGTGGCCAAACTTTTCATGGCCAAAAGCCGTGACAAACCTGCCCTGTACTTCAGAGCTGGAGGTGTCTTGCAGCATGCAGGGGAGGGTGAGGTGGCAGCAGGTCCCCAGGGACAAGTTTGTAGAGTTTATTCTCCAGGGCATGGCTGCTTCTTGTGGAAACCACTCACCCTGCTAAGGGAATCATACCTGCTCCCCTTCCAGCTTTTTCTTCTCTCTTCTCTTTCCTCTTCCTTTCCCTTCCCTCTCTGACTGCATTATTGCTTCCTCTCTGCAGATGCTAAACCTCTTTGTGGCTGTGATTATGGACAATTTTGAATATCTGACAAGAGACTCCTCCATCCTTGGGCCCCATCACCTGGATGAGTTTGTCCGTGTCTGGGCTGAATATGACCCAGCTGCCTGGTATGTATGCTGTTACGCTTTCACGTGAAGAGAAGGATATACATTATGTATAAATACCATACCTATACAGGCAAACAGCCCGTTTTTAATGTGAGTACAGCTCCAGAAGGAAAACCACTCCAAAGCTTGAGCTAACGTTGGTGCTAAATGCTCCAGCTTCAGCTCACTGTGCACTGGAGATGAGTGAACCTGATGTCATTACAAGGGCATTTCCTTCTCATAGACACGAGATAGACGTAAACCAACAAACCAAGAAAGTACAGCTCACCCTCCCCCCCGCCCCCAGCCAAAAATTAATAGGGTAGATTCAAATGATCTTGGCTAAATTGCCAAGTAGAAAAGCTCTTCACCATTTCTAAAGGGAGCTTTGATTGCCTTTGGTTTCTGCGTTGCAGTTCGGAGATAAAAATGTGCTGAATCTCTTGCCATTGGCAGCACTTTGGGTAACTTGAGAGGCTGGGTCTTGTCGTACCCCGTTTGTGCAGCATTTTTTTCCGAGTTGAGAACCACCTTAATGGTTTCACAAATCCTGTGGAGAGACAGGAGGCCACATTAAAAAACAATAACAAAAAGCAAGTTTTCGAGGTGCTCTTTCTTTCCCTTGAAAGGAGATGATGTACCCCACTGCTTTGCATTTGAGTCAAGTTCTACAGACTCAGGCTTCATCATTTGTGTTCACCCACCTGTGAGGCAGCAGGGAGTGACGTGATGGTTCTCAGTGTAAGGGTGGTTTGCTTAAAACATCCGATTTTTAAACAGTTGTTTCTCATCCAACCCAATGTTTTGATGTTGGAAGTCTCCTTCTAATGACATCAAATTATAGAAGGGAATTTTGTTCTTCTAAGCAATATTTTAGCTTTTGGACTTAAGGCTGAAACGTAAGGTGTAAGAAATAATAAGAAGAAAATGCAATAAGCCTAACTCTGGAAGCATTGCAGTTCTCAGTGAGCTGCTGATAAAATGTTCCTGATATACGAGTGTGTTAAAGGAGGAAATGATTTTCTGGCAGCCAGGTGGTGAGGTGTTTGGTTCTATGGTTTTATCTCTTTGTTTTTCTTATTCAAAGACACTTGCAGGGAAAGCTGCACACCTGGGCTTATGTACCACAGCAGCGGAGGAGTGGCACTGTGTGGTGGCAGACCCAAGAGCCACTGCTGAAGTATTTTAAGGCATTTTTTTAGAACAGTGGCACAGCTCTGGGCAGTGATCACTTCTAGAGAAAGGCTGACTTGAATATATTTGTTTTCTCCATTGCCCAGAGAAAGCTACTGCACCACGGTCCTGGTGACTGTGTTATTTTCATTTCTAGATGCTCTAACATACAGGTCACAGTAATTTCCTTTATATTCTGCAGCTTGGGAATTTGCCTGTTGGGAGAAGTTTTTTGATTTAAAGCCCTACTAATTTTGTATCCATTTTCCTCCCCACGAGTCACTCTGCAACGAATCTCCTCTGTATTTGTAATGAAACTGCCTCCAGCTCCTCCAATATCTCCGCTCTTTTTTGTTTCCCTTTAGTAGAGACAGATGCAGAAAGTATTTGTGCAATCAGCATCTCAAACTCCCTGCTAGGATGCAATTAAACTGCTTTAAAATCTCAGTTAAATTGACTTAGGCTAACTTTAAATGTAAACCTATTCCAAAACAACTGCATTTCTCTGAACTGTGTGCGATTTTAACTAGCTCAAAGCCATCCGTACTACAAGCCTGCGTATATTCTGCACACATAGTAGCAGCTTGTAAGCTCCAAGCAGATTTTCATTACCACGTGCTCTGTAACACAGACAAGTCCTTTGTGGCTATTTGGCAGGCAGTAAATAGCTTTTTATTTTTTTTTTTCCTTTTTCAAATCCAGTCCTATCTCATATCTCTAAAAAATCTCAATGAGACTGAAAACTTGGGAGTGCCCGTTTTCTCCTTAGAAAATAGTATTGGCTCTGGTTAGCATCCGTGGGAGAAGTAACGCACCTGCAAGGGAAAAAAATAGTATTGATGTGCTTCTTTAATGTTTATGTGTTCAGGAACTTTCCACCCGTAAGAGGCACAAGCATTAAATTTACAGAAAGATGTGTTTGCTCTATTAACTCTGAGCACAGAGGTTACATTTTGTGAGTCACTCAGGGGCCAAAGCTTTTAACTTCTAGAGCTGTTAATATATAATATGTCATATATTAAGATTCTAATTCCTGTTTTGCTCTGGTGTGAAGCTATTAATGTTGGCAGAGTGACTGGGGGAGGGAGTGAGAGTCAAAGGACAAGCAGGACATGTTGCTTGAGGCTTGATCCTAAAACATGTGCATATTCTGGATTTTCCATGTGTGAATAGTTCCACTGAAATCACTAATGTTTTCATAAGTTGGACTAACGTTTCCGCAATTTAAAAGTAATCTGAAATCTGTTCACAATTTAAGGTCAGAACTAGTCTTTTGGTCATTTAGGCTGAACTTCTGTGGAGTTCTGGACATGGTATTTCATAACAGCTACCTGTGGATTGAGCTTAATAGCTCACCTCTTAAGGTCCGGCTCCCAGCAGTACACCCCATTGTGATCTGAAGACACAAGGTGTTAGAGGACCAGGTTTTTATTCAGCTGTTTGTTCCACTAGTTGGTCAAACTCATTGAAATAAAATGTTGATCCAAATTTTTTCTAAGTCAGCCATCTCCTTTTGGCATTTCAGCTCCCAGTATAGACACGTGTAGGGCTATGGTAAATAACCACCATAGCATAATTGGCAAGAGAGATGCCTCCTAGGGAGTGTTCTCTTATGTTTACATGCAGGTGAGCTAGTTCCTACTTCCATCTGTCACTGAATGATCGCCTCTCTCAGGGTCTCTATTTCGCTTGTCCCAAGGAAAAGGAAATTACAGTCTTTGTTCACTTCCCGTAGCTTGAGACCCTCAATGAACGATGCTGCATGGGTAGAAAGTACAAATATTTTTATACTTTTGTTATATAGGTAATATTTTAAATATAGGCTTGAAGTGTATTATTTACATACCTATTTCCAACATCACCTTTGGTTTTGTTACAAAATCCAACTTTCTGTAAACTTTTCCGGGGAAAAACATTCAAAAGGAGGTAAAACAGTAGCTAGCTGCTGCTGCTCTAGATGTGTGTCCCACGCGGTAGGGGTAAGTACGGGGAAACTGCTGGAGTTAGGGGTGGCAGAAGCCTCGGGCTCACAGAAAAAGAGAGCGAGAGAGAAATGGGGCACAGCCAGTGGTTTGGGCCAGGGCTGGGAGTTAATCAGGAAAGAAGTGAAAACACTGAATTTAAGGATTAACTGGGAAAGAACAGAAAATTGTCTTTCTATGAGCTTTTATTTGTTCAAGATACATAAAGTGAGCGCTTTATCTCTCTTATAACCCCCTTCCCAGTGCATACCCCTTAGAGATACTGGAAATGTTGGTCTTGCCATCACAGTCCCGTTAGTCGCTCCCCAGAGCTGAGGGAGATGCTATTGTGGCAGCACCTTCAGCAGTTGGGAGAAGGTGCAGGTGCTCCCAAGGGAGAGCTTTTTCGCACCTACCTGAAATAAAGGGATGCTGATGAAAGCAAACAGAACTCAAATAGATATAAACAACCTGGGAAGGAATCCCTGTTTGTCATAATTTGTCATAATTTGCTGCCATGACCTTCCAAAGCAATACTTCTGCTGGTTTTCCAGCCCTCCACAGGCTCTTGGAGAGCTCAGGGAACTGCTCATACGTATTTTCTACATGCTGATTTTACATAGCCATTCTAAAATTTCAGTAAACTTCTTGACTCAGTTAAACCAATATACTTTTTATAACCATGATTAGGCCTGCAGCCAAGACTTGCACAGTTCCATTTGATCTGTTTCTGAATTAATAGTTTCAAGTTGATTGTGAAGGTTTTGAATAGACCTTAATTTTTTACATCCAAAAAAGCAGTAATATTGAAGGAGATATTCCAATATATTCCAACTTTCTTTATATAATGTACCAAAATAAACATAGTGAAGCCAAATCATCTCGTTTTTCTTTAGAGGTCATTTTGAAGTTCAGTACAGCTCTTTTTGTACACGATTTGGTTACTTTTAAAAGATTAAGAAATGTAATCCTGCTGTTAAATTAGCTGAAAATATTGTTGAGAGTTAATGAGACTGGCCATAAAGCTACCTCGAGGTATCTGATTTCACCTACTGGTAATGAAGGCTGGATTTTCCCAGTGCCCATGGCCAAGGCAGCTCTCGAGACGGTGGTTTCTGGACTTCCAGCAAATTGCTTATTGCCCATGAAGCCAAGCACAGCCCTGCTGGGGTTATGTAGGTGGTAACAGTGGAAGGTAAAGGTTCCCAAGTTCTTTTGAACCAGCTCATTTGAATCCCATTTAATAACCCATTAAATAGGCGATTTGTGTGCGGCAGGCTCTGGTGGTGTTGGGCTGCTGCAGCACCTGGGTGGTGGCTGGAGACTGTCAGGCGGCAGTTGCTCAAGCACAGAGAAGTAAAACATCAGTGATACAGGTAACTGAATGTAGTGGTTCAAAGGCCTTGCCGTGGCACTGAAGGTTTCACAGAAGAAAATCCAAGACTACAGAATTTGTTAAGGAGTTGGAAGTTCTCTCTCTCTCTCTTTCTCTCTCTGTTAAAGTGCCTTTTCCATTGCAAGCCTGGTTGCTGTCAGACTAACTTTGCTTTTCAGCGTGTTTTGCCCTTCCAACTTCTCCCATTTGTCTGGGGAAAAACTGATTCTTCTTGGGTTTTGCTGTCATAACATCTGATGTTTTCTTTCCAGTTGCCGGATTCATTATAAGGATATGTACAATTTGTTACGTGTAATTGCTCCACCCCTGGGCTTAGGAAAGAAGTGCCCTCATAGGGTGGCATACAAGGTTTGGAACTTCAGAGACTCCATCCAGCATTTTCAGTTCTGGTTTTGTTTCTTTTTAAACACCCCACCCCACCACCCCCCAAACTGCAAATGCAAAGAGTACAGAAAAGAAACTGTAATGTAACTAACCCTTTGCCTGAAACAAGGAATGATTGACTGACTGCCTCCTTTTTCCTCGATGCATCTCTTCCCCATCTACTCCCACACCCCAGCTGGCTGAAGACAGGCAGCTTTATGAGACAGTGAACCCTCCAGCTTCCATCCTGCCGGGTCTAGGTGGGAAGTGTTGGGGAAAAGCAGCACAGCATCTGAGCACTTTGTCTATATATACACACAGTGGAGAGAAATGTCATCCCGAGATTTCTAAGGAGTAGCAACTCCATTTTGTTTGGGTTTCATAGCAGCATTGCTCCAGTTGAATGCCCGGTATTCAAACCCTTCCCTTTCCTGAGCTGAAAAAACATTTGATGTGGACATTGGTTAACTGGGCAGCAGGGTGGGATGGGTACCTAGGCTAGGAAGAGATGAAGGGATGAGCTTTCCACAGTGCAACAGCCAGGGATTACCTTGGGAGCAAAATTACCTCTCTGAGATCATAAGCTATGGTGGACATCCAGTGAAACCTCCTTCCTCATGGTGCAGGAAAAGTACCCTGTGCTTGGGAGCTGAGCCAGGGAATTGACAGATCTTGCCAAGAAATCAGCACAGGATGACACTGGACCTCAGTGGGGTCCCAGTTACAGGCAGGGATTTTCCTGTAGTCAGTGCACAGAGAGCAGAAGATGCAGGAGAGGGGAGTGGAAGCAGTCAGTGTGGAGCTTGCTTTTCTCTTTCACCCCAGCCCAGGTGTTTTCCACACCTAACTGGGGGCTTAGGAGTTAACAACCATTGCAGAGAAGGCACGAGACCCTGTACCTCCAGCCAGGGGGCAGGGGCAGAAGAGAGAAGCCAGAGGGAAGCCATTGGCTGTAATTAGAAATTGTGTCTCTCAGCAGCCTTTAAATTAGCTCTGGGCTAAAAAGCCTGGGTGATATTTTAACTGTGTTAGTTACCAAGGACAGGAATAGCTGCTTTTGGCTTGGTAAGTTCTCTCTTCCACCCCCTCTTGCACTGATGCTCTATATAGGAATTGGGACCCGTGTCAGGGTAGTGAGCTGGCATACAGGTGCCTGTTTCTGTAGGAGAAAGGGATTTCATATGGGAACTTAGATCTTTGTTTCCTTCCTAGTATAGTGGAGATGATAATGCTGTCCTGCTTTTCCAAGGGTTAAACATTAATTAATAACGTGCTGCAATATACTTAGGTCTCCTCAGATGACAGGCAGCACAGATTTGCGCAGCGTAACAAGCAGGCAGCTCGCTGGGACAAGAAAATGAGATTGTTATAGTCATGCTCCCAGTTTCAGTAGTCAGAAAAAGGCAAAACAGAATTCCTGGCTGTTTCTGCACTTGCCTTTCAGGGCAGGGTTTTATTTACCACGTGTGCTGAAGGTAGGCACCATCAGCTGGTTTAAGGGCTTTTTCCCAAATCTCTGCAATTCCCAGTTCCCTCTAACGTACAGGACAGACGGCCACCCTCGGTGGCGGAGACAACCAGTTCCCATTGGCTTGATGAAAGAGGGTCCCAACAAATGACAGGGAGAAACAGGTCCCCTTTCCATCACCTTACTGCAATTCAAGGTCTGGGCTCTGGTTTTGTCAAACTGGAGTTCAGGCTGGAGGAGGACTGAAGGCTGGCCGAGGTTTTGCGGAGCTGCACCCTTGGCTTGGAGCCAGAGCAGTCCCAGGCTGTTCCCTGAGCAAACACACCAGGAACTGGCTTTTCGTTTCTCTCACAGCCCCTCAGGCGAGCCTGAAACCCAAACTCTGCATTTACTGATGGAAAGCTGAATGTTTTCTCTAAGCCCTGTCTCTCCCTGTCCCATAATTCTGCCTACCAGCTCTCCCTGGCATGGTGAATACAGCCTTGACCGACTGGTTCGGGGGGGGGGGTGAGAAAGGGAAGCATCCCTCTACCCCCGCCAAGAGCCAGCCAAACCCAGCCCTCCCCACACCTACACCCTCCACCACCACCCTACCCCCCCCAAGCAGAGACATCAATCATTCCCCACAGGGACCCACGTGCCGAGGCACAGCTCTGGCCACGGGACGTCCCTGCAGTGTGGAGGAGACGTTGGGCATTGAAACGCAGCAACGGAAGTGGAGAAACCTTTCTATTTACCCACCTCTTCATTTTGGTTTTGTTTTCCTGAGAAATCTGATTAACCAGATCTCTGTTTTCTTGTCTGCTTTCCCCTCTCTCTCCTCCTTTTCATTTGCTCCATTGTGTTGCCTTTTCCCCTTCCTTCCCCTCTTCCCCCCCCAACCCGGTCTGGTTTGATTTTTGTGTCCTCTCGCTTTTGCCTCCCTCCCTTTGACTCCAAGCGGGCGCATCAGTTACACAGACATGTATGAGATGCTGAGACACATGTCCCCACCTCTAGGCCTGGGAAAGAAATGCCCTGCTCGCGTTGCCTATAAGGTAGACCAACCCCCTAGAAACTCCTGCCAAACCACCAGCTTTTTGTGCCGTGGCTGACGTGGGTGCCGGTTTTCTGTGGCATTAGTGTTGTTCTCCTGGACTTCTCTGGTGCTTTCTCTGCTTTCCAAGCAGACTGGATTTTGGATCTTCTGCTTCTTTTTTTATTTTTCTTTCTTTTTTTTTTTTTTTAAACCTTTTTTTGGTCTTTGAAACTATGGCACATCAGTTTGTCTTTCTAAGTATGTCTCTGCTGTCTCTATCAGTGTTTCTCTCTCTCATTCTGCTTCCATTTAGGCTAATTTGAGGAAGGAGGGTGCTAATGAGCAAATTACCCCACCAATATGATCCCCATTTATCTTCCTACAGCTCTTTGACTATCCATTCTCACTAGCCCTTCAGTAGTATGTTGTTTTTCCCCCTCCTTAATTAGATTGGAGTAATTAGAGTAGGCAGTACTGTAGGAGTTAGCAAGCTATTAAACAGAGGCAACACCAGAAGGGCTCCTTAAATACCCTTGTGCAAGAAATTATTTTAACAGAAAACATTTAAGACTGTTAGATGAAGAAATCATTCTAACTTATTGTTTATTCTGAAAAACTTTTTAATTCAACCACAAAACTGCAAAAGGCTGTTAGCTGCCGCCTTTCAGATGTTGTGGGGATGAAACTGAGCTAGACATAGAACTGGAATTAAGGAGCAGACCCAGACCCTGCCAGTTAAAGCTGCGCTGCCTTCCCAACGGCTCGCAGGGCGCTTGGAAATTTACATTTGCAGGGCTGATTCCTGGGAAGCTTCTAACATTGAATGTCACAGTTTTAGAGGGAGAGGTTTGTCATAAGCATTTAGCACTGGCGTAATTGGGCGCCCATAAAACTCAACAGGGTTTTTTTTGGCTGTTGATGTCATTTGAGTCACCACCAAGCCTAATTACTGGCCCCCACCGTGCTTGGTGCAACGGATCCCAATCACAACAGCCCCTCCAGTAGTGCTTGTTTGTTCACTGAAGCCTTATGAAAGCAAGATTTTGCAAAAAGACTCAAGCTAAACCCAAACCTTGGCCTGCCTTTATGTAGGGCACTTAGCAGCAAGAAGAGGTTCAGATACAAGATCCTTCCTCAAAGTGTTAGGATTTAAAATAAAAAGAAAATTAAACATAACCTTAAGGCTAGCCAGTTAGATAACTTTTATGTATTTCTTCTGATTTGTTTCTGGCCACTTTGGTAGCTGCTTTAAAACAGCATCTCTATTATGAGTAATTCATACCCATCGTACCATAACTAAGCCTGAGAAACCCAGCTACATCAAAATGCCAGCTCTCAGCTATTTCAGATAGATGAGTAGATAGGTAAACATCTGGATAGAAGTGCCAATTATACGCAGAAACCCACTGATTTTAAAGTAATCGGTGTCTCTTTTTAACACCTGTAAGTTTCCTTTGACTTAAGATGGAGCTGTGCCCTGCTGAAAGCCCGGCAGTAGGCATTTGCAGCTGGACAACCCAGACCTGCTGCTCTGTGGTCACACGTGTACCACAAGCATAAAGCTTCCCCACCCCCCAATCTTGTGCAGTTAAAAAAGGAAGAAAATGAAAGGGGACACAGAGATCATGTGTTAAAATAGGCATTTTAAACAAACCCTTTGGCTGATTTTCTTAGTGTGGTGTTTGTGTGCCTCTGCGATTGCTCTTGACGGCTGCAGCAGGCTTTCCCCGGGCAGAGGCACTGTAGATGTGCCTTTCTTGTCTGTCTTTTCCCTGTGAGTCAGCTGGGACCTCATTTAATTTGTCTGTCTTCACAGAACAAATCCACAGAACTTAGGTACATACCAACGGTTTCTTTCTAAAATACAGACTCCTGATTTTCTTTAAAGGCATCTTTGATTTTTACTTATCTACTATGAAACCTCTAAAGGGTGTCTGTGTATGACTGAACCGAAAGTAGAGACTGGTTCCAATCAAACAGCTCAAATCTAGACTGGACATCAGATTTCTCTGAGCTTGAAGGTGATCAGATTCATTTTGCATGTTATCAAAGAGCCCCAAAATACAGAAATATGGATTTAAGACCAGATTTGAATTTTTTCCAACAGTGTAAGGCTGCAGCTTGCACTGACCCTCACTCCCAGCTATGGCTGCTGATAAAACTAAACCCTTGTGGTGAGGCAGTACTGGTTTTGGCTCCTTCCCTCCTCCCCTTCTATCTGCAGCACTAGGAACAGCATGTCTACCGAGACAGATTGGTGCTGAGCATCTTCCCCCAGGTGGCGGCTGCGTGTGGGTCGTGGCATCCCCTTGCCCTACACCTGCCAGCTGTTCCCCTACCAGTGCCAACCTTGCTGTCCTCCCACAGCTGATGGGAGACTTGGGGAGCACAGGGCAGCCCACCCAACCATGCACACCTTCCCGCAGAGCCAGCCTGCAGAGGGACAACGACCCCCTTGTCCTGCAACTGCAGCAGAGTCAGTGCTGACAGCCGCCAGGGCTTTGTCTCTGAGCTGGTTTTGCTCTCTCTCTCTGAACCAAATGATATTTTATAAACCTTACTGGTCTGTCTGGCAAAAGCTCTTTTGCCCCACGTGTCCATCCTTTTTCTTTCCATATATTTTTTTCCCAGTCCTCTCTGCAAAGGTTTGATGTGTTTTCCCCATCTTTGTCTGTGTTGCCTTCTCAGTACGTGCACACTGTCATTTTGTTTGGATTTTTCCCTCTTTGCAGCCCCCTTGGCTGCTGTCCTTCCTTTCTGCTGTTTTCTGGTTCCCCTTTCTCAACTGGTCTCCTTGGCCGGCATGACCAGCCTCTGCAGTTCCGTGCGCGTGGCTTGCTGCTTGCCTGGGGCTGCATGCGGGTGGGCCCCCGGCTGCGCTGCTCGGTCACCAGGAGAGCTCTGTCCTGCACTGGGGGGTGAGAAGAATGTGAAGGGACTGAATTTTAAAATCTTTTCTACTCAAATGAAAAGAGGAAAGAAACCCACTTTGACTTCACTCCAGTGTCTTGAGATTTGATTGCTTGTCCATTTTCAGATGAGGGTGGTGATGTTTTTTCACGCTGTTGACAGTCATGTGTTGAGATTTTGAGGCCTCTTAGACAGTTGTTTGTCTTGATATCAGCTTGTTGATAGTGAAGGGTCCTGGGGTTTGATGTCCTATCCAGTAGTAGCAATAAGGGCAGAGCCGCAGCCAGCTTTGCCGTCACCTGGAGTCAGTCTGTCCTTTGCACTGCAGAGCATCTTTAGAAAAAATAGGAGAAGGAAATCTCTCTGACACTGCAGTGCCATCAAGGTATCTTGCAGGTATTTGCAAGAGTGAAGTTGGAGGAGGGTTTTTTTTGAGAGCCTGAGGGTGTGATTCTTAGGAATGGTGTGATGCAGGAGAGGCATTAACACAAGCCTTTCTCCACTGCTCTTCAGAGTCATTTTTTTACCACCCTCTCCAGGGACAGGAGAAGACAGCATCACCAGCAGCCACGGCTCTACACTGTCCAAGTCCTGCTCTAGGCAAAGTCCCACATGGAGTCTGCTGGGCGATGCTGGCAGCTGGAGGGGGCTCTTGACTTCGTTTTGTGGCTCTGTTGATGCTGTCAAGCAGAGCTTTTTGCTCCCTATTTCAAGGGCGATTGATTTACTGCAGGGATTAGAAGGGCTCTGGCTTCTTCCTTTATCACCTCCTGACATGGCCAAGGCTCCTGGATATGCGATGGGGGGTGATCCCAGAGCTGAGCTGGCTCCCCAGCCCAGACAGGTCCAGCTGTGTGCCAGAGACAGAGCCCACATTTTGGGGCCCAGACCTCGCTCCTCTGTTGGCCATGGGAGGGAGGAGGGCCCTGGCCAGCCTCTCTGAAGCCAACAGAAGAGTTAAATGAGAGTAGAATAATTACAACTAGGTCAGGGTGAATTATTCATAGCAAATAATTTATTCACCAAACTCAGCCTTGTTTCCCACCAGCAGTGTTCCATTGTCCTGAATTTATTCCCATTTGGGACTTATTCGCAGAGCAGTTCTTGTCCCAGTGGCTGCGCGGGGGCTGTGGATGGGGTGCTCTTAATGATTCAAATCCGTTGGGGTGCCAGCTAGTTTTCCTGGCATTTGTAGCTCCATATGCTCCTCTTCCTGCTAACGTTTGGACAAATGTGTCGGTGAATAAAATTTACAGTGCAGATATTTCTGTTCGGTGCTCACTTTCTGGGTCAGGCTGGGAGCCAGCAGGAGACCTTTTATCCTGACTTTTCATACTGGGAGGAATTTTCCCCCATTTCTCTAATAAATTCCCTGCCTATTCAGACATTGTCCAAGAAGTTCTGAGCAGGAAATCTGCAGAAACCAAATGTTGAAAGGGCACAAATTCTGTCAATTCTGCTTGACACACAGGTTTGGTTTCTCGTTAGCAATGTCTTTGTTTATTTGCAATTAAGTCACTACTAGAACCTCTCTGACCACACAAGTAACCAGAGCAAAAAGCATTGCCTCCCTAACCTGGCTGTAATCGGTTGCTGTCTCGTTATCTGCACAGAGTTAATTAGGAGACTCTAGAGACACTGTTGCAGCTCCTGCCTCTGGGGCCTTTTCCTGCAGAAACACTAACGAGCTCCCCTTACTCAGGAGGGGGATGCCTCCAAAACCACCTAATTAAAACCAAGGGCTGGAGAAGGGTTCCCCAAGCGCAGCTGGGAAACAGAGGCGGGGACTCCATCTGCTGCCAGCTGCTTTTCCTCAAAGGAAATTGGAGATGAAGGGAGGAAGAGGAGCAGCCGGGGGGAGGGGGAGGCCCTTTCCTGCCAGGTCTGGGCACCTGGGAGGGATTTTAACCTTTTTTTCTTCCTGCTTCCCAGCTATTTTCCTGGATACCCCTCATTTGTGGCTGGCAGTTTCCAAGGCACCCGAAGTGATGCAAGCTTTTTACTAGTGTGGGGAAGCATCGGGTGGCCTGACATCTCCATCAGCAGGCTCATATGTTTTCCTTCTGGAGTCCAGAAAGATGAAAACTTATCCAAATCAGATTTATTTATTTTTTACCAGATTTTTGCATTGACTTCCAAAGCACAAGGGATTGGTAAGACATGGCCTTGAAGAACAACTTCAGCCAGGAGTAACAGCAAAAATAGGGAGAGATGTTAATTTTACTTTAAATTGCCATGTACAAGCTAAACAAGTGGTTCAGTTGTTTGGCTTTTGTTAACCATGTTGTTGCCTATGCTGTATGAAAAGCATAGAAATTTTCTCTTGTGTCCTGGTTAAGGATAAAAATCAGAAGTTCGTGATTCATTTTTCAAAGACCAATTTTGGGTCAACAAGAAAATTCATCTTTGAGAAATTTTACCAGTTTCAGTTGGATTCCAGTTCCTTTTAAATGGGTCCTATAGAAATGTAAATGAATTAAAATACAGGTAAAAGTAGGAAGCAGCTTTGAAAACGTTGGAATTTCTTGCTCCGTGCATGTTGGAAGGAGATGTTTTTACATTAAGGTTGTTTTATAACGTTGGAGGGAAGAATTAAGGTATCTTTTTGTTTGCAGTTTCGGCCTTTCCATTGCATTTATGGCACTAGGAACATGCACTAGATGATGGGCAGGGACATTCTGGTGCCGAGTGCCTCCTCTGGGGCAGCTGTGCCAACATCTGGATCACTCCTTGGCTCCACTGGTGCCTATGGTGGTGTGGGGACATGGAGTGAGCATGTCTCACCAAGCTGCCTTCTCCCTTGCCTCCCACATGGCGTGGTGACAAAGCTATTTTGAATCAAAGATGAATTAATTCCTTTCTGGTACCTGCTTCATCTTCAGCAGGAGCTCTCACAGAAATGTGGCATATCCATTTAAGCAACATATTTTCTCATGTCAGGGGCTTCCAAGAAAGCAGTTTTCACTGGTATTGGGAGGGATCTGGGGCAGCTTGTAGCTGAGACCTGTCAAGCTTTGCTGTAGCAGGTTATAAGGCACTTTTGTCTCATTTTATGGGGTTTTTGGCTAAGAAATGGACAGCTGCTCTGCTCTGGTAAGTGCAACTTGCAGTCCACCTTGCAGTGCACGTGCTTCTCAACTGGCAGTCAACAACCTACCCCAGAGGAGGATGGGGAGATGTGTTCGGGTTTGCTACCCTGATAGGAGAGAGGGAGACATCCCACCCAAGCCAGACCAAGCCTCCCCTCTCCTGATGTGACTGCTAGTGCTGGCCATCCCTAGCTAGGGGCTGTGAGATGCATGAGGAGTGATACAACAACCCCGCCTTCTGCTGGTTGGTGATTTACCAGAAATTTCAATGACCTAAAGGTGTCTGGGTTGACCTGTTTGATCAGTTTGTATTTTGGGATGGGAAGAATGCTGTAGACCAGGCAGCATGGAGGGCAATGTGAGGAGGAAGGAAGGGACATGCTCTGGAGAAAGTTTTTGTGGTTGGTGGCTGGCTGCAGCACTCCTATGCAGCATTTCCATGTGGCTTTTGCTCAGCCAGCCTTCCTGCAAGTGTACCATTACAAGTGTGCAACCTCTTGGAACATCACTCTCTAAATCCTTTGTCCCTGATTAAATTTAGGAGGAAACACCACCACCCAGCATTGCTGCATATTGCTGGGACATGGCCCGTGTTTTGCATCCATGTCCTTTGGGAATTTGGTCTGGAAAGTCAGCTGGGGGGACCTGGGATATCTCAGTCCCAAAATGCATTTTGGCATTAGCTTTTGTGAGGATAGAGCTCTCCTGTGGGGAATTCTTTCTCATCTGCTTGTTCTTCACTTCCATGCATCTTCTTTCTCTCTCCATCCCTAAACTCTCTCTCCCACTGAAATGGGATTCAGTGGGACTCTGTAAGTGATAACCATGGACTCTTGTCGATATAACAATTTTTTTGTGTGCTGAGGGCAGAAGTCTGAATTGGAATCCTGTTTCATTCGACACCAGTGAACAGAAAAAAATTGTTGTGGCATTGCCAGCATTTGATACTCTCATTGAATTGTAAAAGGAGGAGAGTCTTGGTTTTATTTCCCTATCTCTGAGGCTTGTCAGACATGGAAGATAACCTCTGGGCGTGCTTTAACAAAAATCTTTGAGATTGTAATGGTTTGTCTCAGACTTCAGGAGGCAGGGTAAGCTGTTACATGAGTTTCTTGTCCCTTTGGCATGCAACGAGATCCGGAGACAAGTAATAAGATAAATAAGGAGGTCTCGTCTGTTCCGAATGTCAGCTCACTTCAGAAGCAGAATTTCTGCACTGGACCAGTGCCCTGTGCCCCCATCAGTGGTGACACATGTCCTGCCTGGAGTGGGGCATTTTCTCCTTGGCTGGCAGAAGGTACCAGGGCTGGAGTCTGTCCTCTTTCAGGCAGCAAAAGGCCTAAGGCAGCTAAGTTCATACTCTGGGAAACTGCGTATCAGAGATTTCTGTAAGCAAGGAGCTAACCCAGTGATGGACCAAGTCCTCGTTCACCAGTGTTGGCTCACGTTTGAGTAGAGCATAAGAGTAGGGAATCGGTGCTCACGCTGAGCACTCTGCCTCTCACCTCACCTGAAACTCCAGGCAGATCCCTGCTCTCAGCTACACGCTGTTTCCCCTCACCAGCAAAAAACCTGCCCATAAGCAGCAGCACTTCCACCGTGCAGCTTCCCCAGCCAGCGAGGAGGGTGAGTGGGGCTGCGTGAGGTACCCCTGAGCCACCGCCGTCACATCTGCAGCTAGGTCTGCGCTGGCAAAGCTGCAGCTACGAGAAACCCTCTCAACCATCGCCATTGCACAGTATTACAGGGTGCTGAGCCTGGGCAGGATCTGGCCTTGCCTGTGCGCTGCCTGCCAGGGCAGCTTGCTGCCTCGGTGAGCCCGCAGCCCACTGCTGGCTCTGCTTAGATTTCTTTTGCAGCATGTTGAGCTGTTGTTAAACAAAGAGAAGGTTTCTGAACAGTGATAGGGATCAAAATAACAGACTAAGCAGCCTTCAGATATGGATGAAATTCCCTCCCAAGCAAGGGGCCCAGGCCAAGCTCACACTTGGTTTTACAGGCTGCTGGGAGGCTCTGCTTAGACGGATGAATGCCCAGAGACTTCCTCAGGTTGCACGTACCCTTGGTGAACGGAAACACTGAGGCTCGTCTGATATGGGTCTGGCCAAGGAGGTTTCTGAACAGCTTGTGAAAGCCGAGGAGCTGAGAAATCATTAGATTGCCAAAGGAGAAGAAATCCATCCTTTAAATGTGTTGCTAAGGTTATCAGCAAGGCTTGTCTCGTCTGCATTTACATGATCTGCTGCCAGGAGTGTTAAGGGAGCCACAGTTTTCCAAAGCAATCTCAGGTACTTCATTGCTTACAAGAAGAATGACTTTGCCCTGTCAGAGCTGGTCCTGGCTGGTGATGAGGATGGAATTGCTACCAGGTCTGAAGATCTTGGAAGACACTGGTCCTGAGGGACTATTCCATATCTGTCCGGAAAGAACATAGTTGGGGGAAACTATAGTCCTCATCGTGTTAATCCAGCCTCTTCCTCTGTGGATAAGGTCCAGATGGAGCTGTGTAGCTCACTGACTGGAAGGAAAGGAAGAGACCTTCAGAGCTCCTAGGATGCCCACAGTGAAGGAAGTAAGAGACAGAACCCAAGGGTCTCAAATAAAAAGGATGTCACACACCTTTAGCAGCCAGCCCCAAACTGCCCCAGAGCACTAGAGCCACACCGCAGGGCTCACCAGCCTTGTTTTCAAGTGTGCTTCAGGCTGTGCATGAAATGCATCCTCGTGGAACCACTCCAGAGACTGCACAGCTCCTGTACAAAGCACTCACATGCCTCCTGTTGTCATTGTCACTGACAGTGCCTTCCTCACGTCCCACTCACCTGCACAGCTGGAAGAGGCTCGGTCACTTTCTGGATGGAGCTGCATCCTCGGATGGTAGATGCAAATCCTCCAGCATCTTCCTTCATGTGATGGTGCCAGGTCCCATTTGTTGCTGTCACTCCTGTTGTAGAACCATAACATGGGTGAGGGTAACTGGGGTAGGCAAGGATGGTGGAGGTGGCTCCACAGTTTGTATCTCCTGAGCATGCTGCTTTGGTAGGGTGACGGGTACCAGCCACGTGTCTGGAGGCTGCAGGTATAGTTGGAGACCATCAGGAGCAGGGTGCCAGGTTTGAAATGGAATGAGAGCAGTCACATCGGCTTCTTTTGGAAGGAGGCAGGATTGCAGTACAAATGCTGGCAAATCAATTGTTTAACCACTAAAACCACTGTTACAACTCAGACCTGCTCCTGAAAGGGAGGTGACATCTATATGGAAAAGATGCATTTTAGCTCAGTGTGCAAAAAGTTAACGGGCATTTGTAATCTGGCTGTTTCTAAGGCCTCACAGAGGGGGAGGGAAGGGGGGTGGGGGGAGGAATCCTGACTCACACTCACAGCGATTGCATTTCTCTCTCCAGCGCCTGGTGCGGATGAACATGCCGATCTCACCTGAGGATTTAACCGTCCACTTCACGTCCACGCTGATGGCTTTGATCCGCACTGCCCTAGAAATCAAACTCGCCTCAGGTGAGAGGGAGCTGATGTTTAACGGCATGCGGGGGCTCAGACCCCGATTTGGTGTCTTACCAAAACCACAGAAGTCCTGCCCCAGGTGGAAATGCTATTTTCATATTATCTGCCAGCGCCTGAGGACAAGGGAGCCTGGGGCAGGCAGCAGTGGGGTCCTGAGCATCACTCTGCCTTTGGGGTGGCTGCACACTGGCATCCCTGCCGACAAGTTGTGGAGAACTTTGGCCATCTCCATTGAGAGCTTTCAGAGAAGCCCTGTGCATGGGCTTGTTGCTGTACATCGGAGATGAGAGTTTCCACACCTCTTAACTATTCCAGCATGAGGGAGGAACAACCCTTTCTCTCCAGTTGCTCTCTGCTGGCAGCGAAGCAGTGACTCCAAGTGCTGTGAACTGCATTCTGCCTTGAGATAAAACTTAATTATTTAAGTGTTTAATCAGGCATTTACTTGACTTCCCAATTAAACTTTGCAATGTAATAAAATCATTGGCCTTTTCTCTGGGTCGTTACACTAGTTAATCAGGCTGGCTGGGGTCAGAATCAAGGCATGACTGGCCAAAGCGCTTTTATACCTCATTTAAAAGCTAACAGGAGGTAACAGTGCTCTTACAAGCAAAGGGCAGGGCAGGGTTAGGATGTTGTGCTTTTCCTAAGTGGTTTTAGGCCAGCCATTCAACCTCTACATATTAATTACCTCCCTCATATGTTGCTTAAACTTTGCCTTTGATGCTTTGGGTAGGCAGTGCTGGAAGACAACAAAAATTTGAGGTCACTGGGACTTCCCTAGGAGTGACACCAAGTATCGCTCATTTCTAAGGATACGTTTAGGACCGCCTGGGGTTTTAGGGGCCATCGCCTTATTTTAGTAATACCCTCTAGCTAAGGATGCAGCGAGTTTGTGTTATTTTAGGTTTCTAGTTACCTGTCAGCAATGGTAATCCAACCAGCCTTTTCCAGTTGAAAAAGGCTCCCCCCACCCTTGTCTTTGGCTGCACACTGGAAGGGAACCAGAGAAGAGAGCTCAGCTGATAGCGCTGGATTCTTTATAAGGTTTATATTTGCTGTGGGTTGTGAGGTTTTGACCTGTTTTGTTGATATGTGCTTTGTTTGAATAGGTGTCATGTGCTACATTTAATTGAGTCTTTAGTGGGACTAACAGGCCCTTAATGAACCCTCCCTAATGAGTTTCCTTGGGGAGTTCAAATCGCCACGTAGCAGAGTACCCAGAGCCTCCTCCCATTACTTTTCTCTTAGAAAAATAATCTCTGTCATTCAGATGAACTACTTAATTGGCTACCGTGCAGTGCATTCATCTGGGAGCTGGCCTGTTGGCTTACATATACTTTAATCACTTTCCACTTGTGTGTTAAGACCTCACTTTGGCCATTTGAATAATGCTGCTGTGTTCGGCTCTTTCTCTTTTACCTTGTGATATCGCTGCTGACACCGAACAGCGTGCTTACGTCTCATTGTCAAAGACTTTGGGAAAAGTTGGTGGAGAGGTTTTATAATCAACCATGGCATTGCCTTCTGTGTTTGCAGTGCCAACAGTGGTACGTGCGCACAAGGGTTTTCACTCTCCTTCATGTGCCTCTCTCTCTCTCCCCTATCCCATTCTGCAGGGGGTGTTAAACAGCACCAGTGCGATGCTGAGTTGAGAAAGGAGATCTCACTGGTTTGGCCCAATCTGTCCCAGAAGACGCTGGATTTGCTGGTGCCTCCTCACAAACGTAAGCGGTTCATCAGCCAGCCCCCAGCCCCTCACAGCCACCTAAGAAGCAGGTTTCTCCCTCCTTGCCCGCTCTGTCCCTAGCCCCGTCTAGGTGCACCTAGAGGATGCAACAAAGAAACCAAGTGCAGTTTGGCTTCTTGATGCCCTCCCTGCAGGGTTCACAGCTCACACCTCCATGCTATGGGCATATACGGAGCAGGGAAGCTGAGGTCACCTCTAGGCATGTATTTCATCATGCTGCAGCAGGTTTCCTATACTTAGAAAGAAAACAACAACCAACCCAGTGCCAAGAAGGGACCAGTGCCCTGTGTAGCCTCTTCCAAAGCCTTTTCCTGGCCTTTGTCTGCCTTCAGCCTGTGCCTTTCAGGATGAGAGAACAATTTCTACTCTCTGGGCTCCAGAAAACCAGGACAGGAAAATTAAAGTTTGCTGAGAACTTGCAGAATCACAAGTGGGGTATTTTAAGGTTAAAGGCCTTTGTGTCACTTGATGATGTACTGGGCAAATGTGCCAAGAAAATGGAAAGTTTGCCATTATCTTGATTGACCCAGACAAGGGCTCTGGATTCCTGATTAATAAGAATCAGTGCAGAGCAATAAAGACATTGTTAATTAAGAAAAAATGAGGGAGCTGAGGAGGTGCAAATCAGTGGGTAGTGACTGCTTAAGGCTTTTCTTCCCCTTCTCTCTTGATGGCTGTGTATCTGCTGCCTTAACCCTCTGCTGCACAGTAAGTGCTCCAGCCGTGCCAGGAAGGGCTGCTAGCACAGCTGTGAGGGTGGAAAAAGGCAACTGGAAAAACGCAATACTCTTTCAGTGTACGTTAGCCCATTATGCCCCAGTTGACTATAATCCAAAGAAATAGGAGTAAGGCTTCTTTGTTGATAAAAAGCTAGCTGTGGGTCTGGTATTAATTTAGCGAGTCTTCTGAGGGCAATGCTTACAATGCCACAGAGTTTTCCTGCCTGGTCTTGTTCTGCACGTTCTCTGCGAATGTTTGCTGCAGGGAGCTAGAGGCAGCGGCCATCCTCCTCAGGTGTGAAAGGCAGCAACAGGCAAAGATCTGAAGAAGTCTGTTGTAACTTTTTCTTTCTTTCTTTCTTTCTTTCTTTCCTCCACTTCTCTCTGTCTATTTTGCCTCATTGTTCTAACCTCACCTCTTCTTTTGCCTTGTTTTTGACACCCATTTGTTGTTTTTTCTTCTGCTCTTTGACTTATTCTTCTCCCGATCCTTCCCTGCTCCTCACATCAACATGTCTGCCGTGTTTCACCATCCTCTGGCAGCCGATGAGATGACTGTGGGGAAGGTCTATGCAGCGCTGATGATATTTGACTTCTACAAGCAGAACAAGAACACCAGGGAGCAAGTCCACCAGCCACCTGGAGGCCTGTGCCAGGTACCCAGCCACGCGGTAGCCTCTCGGTCCTGCCCCTGGGCAGCTCTGACGAGGGTCATCAGCACATTTCATCTAGAAAGCCTGGATGCTTCTTCATGCAGGGTTTGAAAATGCTCTTTCAGAAATGGAAACCTCTCCTCAAAGTCTCTTTCTGTCAAAAAAAAAAAAAACCAAAACTGTTGCAATTGCCTTTTCCAGTAGGTCAGGAAAGATCTTTTCAAAAAAATGTCAGGTGACGTTTGACAGGCTAAATGCTAGTTTCAGAAGTAGTAGCCTAGAGACTAGGGAACACTGAAAGATTTATTTGGGATACCAAAGAATTATTGAAAGCTGATGCTAGTTTGTATATAAAATGTTTAAGTTGCTCCTGAAAATGGGAATTAATCAAAATTGTTTTGGCTGTAAAAGATTTTAAGATTTTTACAATTTTTTTGAAAATATTTCCACACAACTGGCTTGGGGTTGTGTGCCCAATGGCATCAACCAAATTTCCTTCCCTCTCCTTGCTCTAACCTGCTGACTCCTACCCCTTATAATCTTAGCCTCCCAAAATCACCTCCAACACAAACCCACCTCCCGAAAACAAATTTTTATCCTTACCCTAGGACAAATATCTGTTGATTTCAGGATACCCTCCAGCTGATCTTCAGCATGGCCTGACTGGCTGGCTCACAGATGGGAGGCTACGACAGACGCTGTGTCTGAGCCACCTGAACTGCAGAGCCCCTTTGGTCACGTCAGTGGGTGCAATCCCCTAGGGACCGCAGGATGCTTTGTCAGAGGGCAGGGGGCTGCAGGACAACTTTGGCTTACCCAGAGCTGAGGGCAGCAAGTGTCCTGCAGAGCACCTTCCAGCTATGGGAAGGCTGGGGTGTGCTTTCTGCTGGGCTGATCCCTCAAGGTGACAAAGTGGAATTCTTATTAATGAGGAAAAGCACTGCAGGGCATCCCCTCCGCTCACAGCTCTGTCTCTGACAACCTTTCCTTGTGCTTCATAGCCTGGACCGGTGTCACTCTTCCACCCCCTGAAGGCCACCTTGGAGCAAACCCAGCCCACAGCGTTCAACAACGCAAAGGCGTTCCTTCGCCAGAAGAGCTCAGCCTCACTCAACAACGGGGGTGCCTTGTGAGTATCCCGGGACCTCCTCGCCAAAGCTGTGACACAGAAAGGGCACGCTGGGTGTATGCACCAACCCCAACCACTGCTGGTTCAGTTGCTTTGGAGGTGGGGCAGCACCGCTGGTGACACCAAAACCAATGGCTCCTTCACGCCATGGATGGGACAATTTCCCACCTGTGGCTACCAAAATTCCTCCCTGTGGCTCTGCTTCCCACTGCTGTCTCAGGTGTAGTTATCCACGTGGTGTTGGCATTGGGGTCTCCAGAGCTGTGTATTTTCTTAATGGTGTCCTCTGAATCTTAATTGGAGAGCTTGTCATTGTGGCTAGTTGTAAGTGTGAGTCTGCTCACAGGAATTTGGGATCATTGCAAAACAACCAAACACATCCCGACCCACCAACCCCCACTGCAGTGAGTTCATGGGAGTCAGAACGTCCTTGGGAACAAAGTCATCCCTCGAGCTCATGGCACTTGGCAATGGCAAGAGCTTCTTGAGACTTTCCAGGACAGAATCTGGCTCTTTGTCTTTAGGTAAAATAATACCTCCACAGAGAAGAGGACAGTTATTGTGTCAGTGATTCCTAATCTATTCTCCATTTCTTGCTCTTCAGGTGACTGTCCTCTGGGTCACAAGCACTATGGTTCTTTAGTAATAGACATCCAAAGTATAAATATCCCAAATAACTGTGATGGGGAAACTAAGATCAGACTGAACAGAGAAACCCAGGGCCACCTGTACCACTGTACCTTCAGTGTATGTACTTCAGCATGGCCACAGATGGGTTTGACCCATGTCCAGCTGGTCTTGGACATAATTTGCCTGAACTCCAAAATTCTTCATTCTTCATCAGAACTTAAGCTGCAGAAGTTGTTTTCCTTAGTTACTGGGGGAAAAAAAAAAAAAAAGTGATAGCTGGTTTGATTTCCTTGTTGCTCATGAGATCTTCAGGCTGTGTAGGAAGTGGCCAGGGACGTTATAGCTTCACCAGCAGCTGCGCCTATCCTGAAACTAGTTTCACAAGTGAAACCTCAAAGGGCATCTGAGCCATTTACCTTCATCACAACAAGGTCAGCAAAATCTCTTTGCAAAAGAATTAATCTTTTCCTCTTTTCCTTCTGACAGGCCAGCCTCAGAGGGTGGGATCAAAGAGTCCAGTTCTTGGGGGACCCAACGCACCCAGGATATGTTTTATGAAACCAGGACACCAGCTTTTGAACGAGGCCACTCAGAAGAAATTCCCATTGAACGGGTGAGAAAACAGGGTGAAGATGCGAAGATGGGGTGAGATGCAGTAGGTTTTAGAAATGCAGTAGGTTTTTAGAAATTTTAGAAAATGTTTGGAAAAAACAGGTAAAGACAGGGTGAAATGCAGTAGACGGCAGATCCGTCCCTTGCGACAAGCATTGTTCTGTCTCTTACAAGGCCAAGGTTGCCTGAATATTATGGAGAAAAAACAAATCCAGTAGCTTTTACAGTCTGATAGCTGTACATCTGGGCACGCTTTTAATGGAATTACACGTGGGCTGCAATAGGTTACTTAAGGTTATCTCTTCCTAGGTGTCCCATTGTCATCAGTGTATAAACTCAGATGAGGAGTTTCACAGGTCACCTGGGGCTTGTTGCCATGGCTGGTGGAAGAGCTTGGCCTGCTGTCATCCTTGTTGAAGACAGCACTGTAGATAGAGTAACCTGGGCACTCCACAGCTCTTAATTTACTCTCTTTCCCTCTTTACAATTAAACCAGACTTAGCAGAAGCCTGCTCAGATGAAGGCTTCAAAGCTGACGTTCATATTCTTGCTACTGAAACTATTTCTTGTTTCAATCAGGTGGTAGAAATGAGGGAAATCAGCCCCACACTTGCCAACGGGGAGCACCAACCAGGCCTGGAGAGCCAGGGGCGGGCAGCGTCCATGCCGCGCCTAGCTGCCGAAACTCAGGTGAGCGAGGAAGATGCTACTGGTGGTGGGAGGCTGAGAGCGGGTCAAGAACTCGGTATCTTCTCTCTGCTTGCCATGTTGTTGGAAGTTGCTTGCAAATATTTGTTTTAAAAGATGTTTGCTGAACCTGGAGACAGGTAACCAGCCTTTGTGCTTGGATGGCAGGTATTTATAGGTAGATACACCACTGTCCCAAGTTCTACTCATCCCTGGTTGCAGCAAAAAGAAACCAAAGAAATCCCTCTGGCTGGGTAGCTGACTCAGGACTACCTACCCAGTACTGTGTGTTCTCATTAACCGAGGACAATACTGTTTGCCAGCCTGTATTCCTGGAAGGCATGTGTTTCCCGTTGACAGTTGCATGCCGTCTATCCAGACAGCCAGTCAAGGCGTGCTCCTGTGCCCCAGCCGCAAAGAAAGCTGGAGATGTGCTGTGATTCTCTTTGATGAATGTAGTAGGTACAGAAGTACCAGGGAGTATGTGCCTGGTAGGCTGCATTGAGACGTTAAGCATCCTCCCTGGGTTTTTTTCTCTTCCCACTATATTATATATTTAGCATATATTGTATCGTGGCTTTGGTCAGTAAGATGTTGAGGATTTCCCTTGTTCAACTTCTTGTAAAGAAGCCTCATCGCTAAAGTTGACTTTTACAGCAACTTGTGGATGCTACTTAGCGTGCAGGATGTCATGGTTTTCACAGATCATTTTGGGGCATTTCACATGTTCATTGCCAGCTTGTTGTCCCGGCTGCTCTCCAGCCACCGTTCTGCCTCCTGTGTGTCAGAACATCTTACTGCTCACAGTCATGTCTCTCTCCTCCAAAGGGCCTGATTCATAGTCAGGAAGGAGCAGCCGGTGGCTGTGGGCTGTTTCCCTTGCTCTCCATGGGAAGCAGAATGTAAAGGGTACGCTGCACCCTAGAACTAAAAGCCTGTGTATTGCACGTAGGGCAATAGGTCCAACAGATAGCATCTTGTTGGTAATGTGCTCAGGCTGGCACAAGCTACACTTCATCAGCTAGCGCATTTCCCAGCTGACTTCAGAAACTGCAGCCTTTGTATGAGCACTGGGATTCTCTGTGTTATCGGGAACACTACTCAACATGCTTAATAAAAGAAAAAGACCCCAAAGCAAACCCATACCCCCTCCCTTCCCCCTTCCCAGAATAAAATTGTTCTTTATCCTGGACCACAGGTAGCATCTTTCCTTCCCAGGCAGTGCGGTTGGCAGCAGCAGTGCCAGCAGCATGAGCCTTTCCTCAGGGAACTCCTCTCCCCTGCACTCGAGTATTTGCAGGAGTGAGTGTCTCTTGCAGGAGCATGGTACGTGTTCCCCAGGGCACAGCTGCCCCATGCCAAAGCTCCTGAATCTTGTTATGAATCAGGCCCGTAATATCTGAGCGGATCTAACCTCATTTAATAATATTATGTTTTGGTGGTTGTAGCTTCAGGCAAATAACTGATGTACTTTTTGTGTGTGTCTTCCCCCTCCATGCCCTCACCCTCCTTCTCACATGCTGCTTCTGCTCCCCCCAAACTTTGATTTTTTTATAACCCTTATTTGCAATGCTTTCTGTTTCTGGATGTCTCCCTTTCTGTTTGCCTGTCATTCCTCTGTCTTTTTATGTTCTACTTTTTTAATACAAAAAAAATATCTTCCTATGCTTTCAATCTCACCTCCTCCCTCGCTCTTTGCTGTCCTCTTCCCCCATCACCTCCCCTCCCTTTTTGTCATCGTGTCTGCTGCACATCTGCCGTGATGTCTGACAATGGCTGTACTGTGGGGCTGCTTCAAATAATGTTCTCATCTTGTCCGAATTGTTTGCAGAGGAGCAAAGCACGGTCACCTGGGAGTTACCTAGCAGTATGTAGTTTGCACTAAGTTGTACCTTATTAAATTCATGTTAAGAAATAATTAACTTTCCTTAACCCTTTACTTTTTTCCCTTCTCATTTGGAGTCCAATGTTGCACCGTTGCAGCCGCTATCTCTTTCCACTTTGCTGCAGTTCCTTCAATCCACGATTGCACGCTGCACGCTGTAATAGCAGGGATTTTTTGTTTGTTTGTTTGTTTTGCTTATTTATTGGTTTTTGTATGCCTTGTTGCACAGGAATTTAGGAAGTGAAAACAATCGGTTTGGTAATGAAGAAGCAATTAGTAATTCTCTGAAGGGTTATGGTATAGTCTCCCGAGGCTTGTGGGGAGTCTGTGCATGCCCCGTTAACGTAACGAGAGCATTGTCAGGATTTATGGAAAGGGTATTCACTGCTTTGCCACTTCCCATTAGTGTCAGTGGGGACTTTTGTCCCTGGAACAAGCACAGAATCATGTCCAAAGAGAAATGTTCATTTCTTATCAATGGCTGGCTTTTTGTTGGGAAATTTCTGTTGTCTTCTTGCTGGCAGCTTTTATATGGATTTTGGAAATCTGAGGAAGGGTTTTTAGTAGGAAGTATTTTCACGTTTTTTGCCCATCAGACCATCCACCGTACAGACCTCTCTGCCTCCCTCCATCTTCAGGCTGAACAGCAAGCAATGAGGACAAACATGAAGATCTTCAGTGTAATTTCTTGTTCACACAACAAGGGCCACAAGAGTGGACAAATGCAGCACAACGTGGTCCCGCTAAGTGAACTGGTGCAGACCCTGGGCTGCATCGATGCCACAGGCTGGGCTGTGCTCCCCTGCCCCTGCCAAGTCTTCCGTGTGCCTCTGAAAGAAACGGGAAGCACCAATATTTAGGTAACTGCCTAGCAACAGAGAGAGCACCAAACAAAAACTCAACTCAGACTGCACCTTTGCACACAAGATAGCCTGCCCGCAACAGCCAGCTGGGAGAGAGAGTGGTTCTTTCTACTCAAAATAATGAGCAGAGCTGTGAAACAACTGGCTTTGCATTGTGTAAATATCATGGGGCAACAGAGATCTGAATTTCAGGATAAGCAAACAAAATAGGCATAGACTGTAAAAATAATACAAGGCTCTTTGGAAAGGTTACAGTGAACAAAGTAAATGTTCTGCAAGAACTGTTGTTGGAGGCACATATTGGATTGTGAATTCCAGCCAGCGTAAGAGCTGAGGGACCGGAGGATGTCCTGAGCTCCTTCCCTGGCTGGCTGGACCCCCATGCTCCGAGGTCTTTCCACTGCCATGCAGCTTTGATGCAGTGGCAGACCCAGGGAAACCTTCAGAGGATGGATGAAGCCCTGACTCCACCACAGAGCCAGCTGGAGGCCAGCAGAGTGAAAGAGAAGGACGCATGGGAATCGTCCTCATTTTCTAAGCTTTATACCTGGCAATTGGGTAGTAGGGAAGGGATAGGCTGTGAGACCAGCTGTCCTGCAGCCCACTTGCCCTGGCTTCTGCAAAGCATTTTTGTAAGGTTTTGAAGCTAAAGGGAAGGGAACAGGGTCTGGAGATGCCACTGGCACAAGGACAGGGTCCAGCAGTGCCCGTGGGAGGTGCCCAGTGTCCAGATGTTTGGCCACAAATGATCTGAAAATAGCAATAGCAAACCCAAGTAGTGATTTTTTGAGATGTCCTGGTAGAGTTGCAGGACATGCATGCTATCCTGCTTGTCCCAGCCCCAAGGGCTTCAAGAAGCAACAGTGGCAGAAGAGAGGTTTAAATGTTTGATTGGAGTGGTCTTCAACCACAGGGAGATAGAACTAATTTCTCAGTGGCTTTGCTTGTACCTTGCCCACTTGTTCCTGATTTTATTCCCTCTCCACATGATGCCCAGCAATGCTTTCACGCTTTCTTCTTTGGAGTTGCTTTGGGATGACAACAGGTCCTGAAGCAGCTTTGGGTGAAACTAGTCTTGGAGAATTATCTTTGTGAGATGCTTGCTACTGTGCTGCCCTATGACCCTGCTAGTCTACTGTTGACTCCTGTGATGCTGTGTTTGGTGTGAAGTGCTGCATATTGCTCTGCACCCATGGTACCTGTGGATTGGCACTCTGCTAAAAGTAAAGCCCATTTCAGCAAATGGAGATCACATTTGCTCCTCAAATTTAGCACTCAATCTACCATTCCACAAGTCCTTCTACCCATTCCAGTTATATCCAATTAACCATTTTTTCTCCTTCCCCTCCTTGCCCCTTTCTCTTACTGTATGACCCTCCCCGTGCTGGGAACCAAGCAGCTGAGCACGGTGCAGTGCCTGCCCTCACCCTGCTCCATGTCCCTCCATCTCCCTTGCAGCCCATCCCTGACACGAGCCCCATGAAGCGCTCCGTCTCCACGCTGACCCCGCAGCGTCCTCACGCCATGCACCTCTACGAGTACTCCTTGGAGCGCATGCCACCAGAGCAAGGGCATCACCACCATCACCACCGCTGTCACCGGCGGAAAGAGAAGAAGCAGAAGTCCTTGGACAGGTCCCCCCACCAGCTGGCTGATGGACAAGCTGGTAAGTGCTTTGCAAACAAGAATTTTTCCCTTGTCCTTCTCCCTTCGGGATGCCCAGAAGTCATCTGATGTGCTCTGGAGTCCCATCTACCTGGAAGAACCTCCCTGACCCACACTTGGAAGTTCCTCCCATGTTAGTGACCCCCAACCAACATTCTTCTTTCAGTAGCCCAGTCTGGTGAGTCTTCTTCCAAGGACAAGAAGCAGGAACGTGGCCGGTCCCAAGAGAGGAAGCAGCACTCTTCCTCCTCCTCCGAAAAGCAGCGCTTCTACTCCTGCGACCGCTACGGCAGCCGGGAGCGTTCTCAGCCCAAGTCTGCCGACCAGAGCAGGCCCACCTCGCCCAACGGAGGGCCAGAGCAAGGTCCACACAGACAGGTGAGGAGATGCAGGGCAGGAAAAGAGCCCTAAGGCCTTCCAGGGACGTACACACATTTTGTATGTTTAGAGACAAGGAGAAAGGAGACAGAATGGGGAAGAAAAGCCAGGCAGTAGCAGATAAAGCCATTGAGGTCCTGCTTGACGCTTCACATCCAAAAGAGGCATGGAAGTGTCACTTGATGGCTCTTTAGTAGCCGCCTATGGTGTGAGTGACTCAAGGCATCTTGCAGAGACCCCACTGCCAAGGACTCCCTTGCTCATGGTTGCAGCAAGAGCAGCCTGGGAGCCCTGAGAATGGAGAGCTTTTGATGCTGGTGGAGAAAGTCCACCTGAGCCAAGGTAGGCTGGTAGCGTGGCATGGGACCTGGGCAACTGAGCTGAACCGTTCCCCTGCCAGCTGTGTTAACGCAGCACCCACTGCTGCCCCGTGCACAAACACGTGGTGATTGCCAAAGAGATCCTGGCCATTGCAGTACAAGCTGGTGCGATACTGCGCAGGGATCGCAGGCAGCCAGAGCTGTGATTTCAGCAAGGTTTGCTCATATTAGCAGGATTTTCCAACTGCCGTCGCCTGGGCTTCAGAGCTGTCCTTTATGGTGGAACAGGTTAATTTTCTGAAAATTGAGGGAAAATTCATTTTTACCTACTGTCAAATCAATCTTCAAATGTGCTCGCTAGCTGGGAGAAGAAATCACAGTAAGGGAGAGGAGGGATGTAGGAGAAGGCAGGATGCGGGTGGAAGAGGACTCCCAGTGATGCACAGCCGCTGTGCCTGGAGGGGGGCTCTGGCCACTCTCCAATGTGTCCCTGAGCTCGCAGCCTGCTGGTGGTGTGTGGCTGACCGGGGGTCTCCAAGGGGCTGAGGGGTGCTGTCAGCCCTGAGCCCCTGCAGCAGCTTCAGCTGGTGGGGAGCGGGCAGGAATCCTGTGTTCAGCAGGGGTTAGAGCCCAGGGGAAGGGTTTAAATGAAGCGGTTTCTGCGCAGCATCCTGCTAGCTGCAAAATGAAGCAGCTTTTTGTCTTCTTACCCTGTCCTGTGCCTTTCTCTCTTCCTGCATGGTCCACTGCAGCATCAGGGGCTGTGTCCTGCAGTGAGCGCTCAGGGACTGCTGCCCCGCAGCTCTGGAGAGCCCTGGGCGTGGGACATGCTTTGCACGGTCATTGTCAGCCTGGGGGGAGATGTGACATCGGTGTAAGGTCCCATGCACCCAGGACTGCGTGTGGCCATAGCAAGAGGGAGCTGCAGCCTAACGTGTCTTTTCCATTTCTGGTTTCTGCAGTCCCTGACTGACCTTCATCTGATTTTTCAGATGAGTTTTTCTTCCCATTTCTTAATTTCTCCCTCTGGTTTGAGAGGCAGGAAGATGGCACTGATTTTTAGCATGATGCCTCTCCTTTCTTGCGGGCTCAGTTTACCAGAACTTCAAATATCACGTATGTTTTAATTAAAAAAACGGAAGCATTCCCATAGTTCATAGACATGCAGCGTTCTTTTCAGCGCAGGAGAATTATTAAACATAAATCCCATTTAATCTGGGAAAAGCATTTTTTTTTCAATGAGATGAAACTTCTTAGAATTTCCATATGTTTCAGCAGGAAGGAGCTTGCTGGACATTTTGAAAAAAGACCTCACCATTTTTTTTACAGTCCAAGACCCTTTCCTGCATTGGTCCTGGGTAAAGAAGGTTTGAAAATCTCACAAAAAATATTTTTAGACAGCGCAATATTTATCTAAACAATTTAATTCTGGTTTGGTTTTTTTTTTTAAGTATCGTAATTTTGAGGGGCTCAGCCTCAGGGTCTTGCAAAAAGCTGAGCATCTTCTCCTGGATCTGGGAAAACAGTAGGTCACTGGGTGGGGGTCACCACCTGCTCCATCACCACAGGGAGGGAGGTGATGGGAGGCAGCTCAGCCGGGGATGGGAATACGTGTCTGTAGCAGAGAGTCAAGCTGAAATGTGAGGAAGCCAGAGAAGGGAGAGGGTAAAAATGAAAGAAGAGAAAGGCAAAGACTGTTTCCAGGCTGTGAAAGACATGAGTCATTGGCCCAGCAGCACGAGCAGCAAATGCCACATCAGTCCCCAAAGCTTGCGGAGAGCAGGGCTGCAGAGCGTGACACCCACGGTGCTCTGCACCCCCAGATAATGCAGGTATCACCCCTTCTTCTGATGGACAGGGCAGGGCTCATGTGAACAGCTTCTAAAATAGCCTCTGCATCTAGCTCCTGGGCTGGTAGTCTCCAGCACTGCTGCGCTTGCCCTGAAAACTGTGCTGGCAGAGCAGAACAAGCACTGATTGCTAGCCCAACAAGCAACACCTTGATGTTTTTCTAGGAAGGAAAAGAGGCTCTTTAAAAAATAAAGGTCTGGTCTCAAAATCTGCTGAGAGATTTTTAAAATGCGCTCGCGGGGCTATTCATGTACTGCCCTGGGAAAATGTAAACAGAAATGCCACAGCAAGAGTCTGTTCCTCTTACTCGTGGCATTTTTTAACTTACTGTAGCTTAGTTCACTCCCACGTGTCACTATTAGTAACCCAGGAAGCTGTCAGATTCTTCTGCCACTCAAAAATAAAATGTGTAGTATTAAAGAGGAGGAGGAGGAGGTAAATGTATTTTTGTTTAAGGAACTTGCTAGTTAAAGCCCACCCCAAAAGCTTTTCATTGTTGGTTTGGGTTTTTTTCCAGAAAGGGGCTATTTAATCAAAACGCATTTCATTCCCAAACCTACAAAAAATTACTCTGCCCCCAAACCCTCCTTCCGTATAATTCTGTTTTGAACAGAGAAACGATCCCCAGCACCAGTAACCACAACTGTCAGGTGAAGTTTTGCAAAAATCCACCCCCAGAGCAAAGAGTTCTGTTTTGCAAAACTGTATTTGCAAAACTAAAAACCCCAACCCCCAAACCCTCCCTTGTTTTTGAGCTGCTCCCACCTAGTGCAGGTAAGGCGCATGTCGAGCCCGTGTATGATGTGGATGCCTTCCCTCCGGACAGTGTCCCCTTCTGTTGGAGCCGTCTGCCAGTTTGCGTCCTACTGATGCTCTGATCGTTTCTGTTCTTCTTTACTGCTCGCAGAACTTTAGTTCTCCAGCACTTTACATCTTGTGTTGAATGATTTCTCGAGAACCTCCTCCCCCTAACTGTGCTTGTCTAAACTCTCTCTTTTTTGCTTTTCTTTCCTCTTGTGACTTGTCTCTCCCTTCTGTTGCTTCTCCTTCTGTTTTATACCTGCCTGCCTTTGTGTTTGTCTGGTGTTTCCCTTTTTTATTTTTTGATTTGCTTTGTTCCAATTTTTATGTAGGGCAGTGGTTCAGTTAATGGGAGCCCCTTGCTGTCGACATCTGGTGCTAGTACCCCATGCCGGGGTCGGAGGCAGCTCCCACAGACTCCACTGACCCCACGCCCCAGCATCACTTACAAGACCGCTAACTCCTCGCCCGTGCACTTCACCAGTTTCCAAACCGGCCTGCCCACTTTCTCCCCGGGACGCCTGAGCCGCGGCTTGTCTGAGCACAACGCGCTGCTGCGCGGGGACCAGCAGCCGCCCCCGCCGGCGGTGGCCCGCATCGGCTCCGACCCCTACCTGGGGCACCGCGATGACGCCGACAGCCCCTACTGCGTGGTGCCGGAGGACACGCTCACCTTCGAGGAGGCGGTGGCCACCAACTCGGGCCGGTCCTCAAGGACTTCTTACGTCTCCTCCTTGACCTCCCAGTCTCACCAAATCCGCAGGGTGCCCAACGGCTACCATTACACGCTGGGTCTCAACACGGGCCCTGGGACTGGCACCAGAGGACGTAGTTACTACCATGAAGCCGATGAGGATGACTGGTGCTAGCGGCATGGCAAAACCCTTCAAGGCATGCGTGTTAAAAATCGATGAGTTTTATCATCTGGAAGGCTGCGCTCTCCGATGCGCGCGGTGCCTGGGGCCGGAGGGAGGCCCATGGGGCAGCCCCTGCCACGAGAACTGCTCTGCCCCTGGGTCTGGAGACACTCCTGCAGCCTTTCTCCTCTCGCCTTCTTTTTTTTTCTTTTTTTTTTTTTCCTCTCTTTTTTTTTTTTTTTTTCTTTTTCACTAGACAAATCGAGGAAGAAGGCTCCCTCCTTAGGGGGAAGGCAGTGGGGGGAATGCATCTTTCTCTCCCCTCTCGCCTGCCTCCCTGTTGCCTTGTCTAGTTCAAAGACACGCACCAGATGCCAAATCTGCGACACATGCGAGAAGCCGAAAGAAGAGCAGTCCTCACCCTCAACGGCAGAGAAAGCAGACTGTCGATCCTTTTTGAGATTGGCGCAGATTTTGTTGGGCTATTTCTTAATTAATTTGTTATATTTTTTCCCCGGTCAGGGTGGGAGTCGGGGGTTGCAAACGGACACGCACGAACAAAGATCGCATCCGCTTTTTATCTCATTCACTGCTAAGAAAGAAGTGATCTACCCAAGAAACTGGGAGAGGAGAGACACAGACCAGAACAAAGGACAGTCCATTGGGACTTGATGTTCAGCCACAGCAATCCTTTTTGGCGGAGCTGGTGACCCACCCCCGGGCTGACGGAGCGCTCTGGCAGCCAGGACTCTGCTCTGACACCGCTGCCATGTGGATCTCTTTATTTTACTCACCACGTCGGGTCCTTCACACTGACACATGATAAAGCCACAAGAGAGCTACTTTCTAAGGACTGTTTCCTTGCTGCTGAGACTTTTTCTTTCCGTCCCTCTCTCCTGTTGACCGCAACATGCCCTCACTGTTTTGTCTTGTTTACAATATAAGCTTGATTTAGCAAAAAAAAACAACTAAAAAAAAATATCCAGAAAAAAAAAGAGGAAAAAGCATAGGGGTGAGAAGAAGAAATGTTATTGGTTTTATATCAAGCTATTAGATAGAACTTTAACTTTTCATTGTGTGCATTTTTGTAAATTGTACAGTAAAAAAAAAAAAAAGAAAAAAGAAAAAAGAAAAAAATACTCTTTATGTAGAGAATTAGTCCAATTGTCATTCCAGGTCCCACTGTTTCTACCGAATGCTCCAGTTGTTCACTACTAAGTGCCTAACCTTTGAAATCTTTCACAGCGACGATGCAACCTCTTGCTTCGATGCATCAGACCTTGGGCGAGCGTGGGGAGGGGCAGGAGGGGAGGGAGGGCACAGCCCGGAGGAGCTGCTCGTCTTGGAGGTTCCGCGGAGCACACAATGCCCGCGTCGCGTTACTGGACAGTGTATTTGAGTACCAGGTTGGAAGCTTACAGTGGGGAAGGCAAACACGGTTTGGGGTTGGTTTGGGTTTTGTTGGCCTTTTTTTTTTTTTTCTCTTCTTTTTCTTCTTTTTTTATTTATTTTATATATATTTTTATTGGTGGGAGGGGAGAGATTGCAGCAAATAAAACCGGCCTTTTCTCATTGACTAATGTTTAGGTCCTGCAGGAGAGATGCAGGTGGAAAAGTACAGTATCTGCAGAGATGCTCTTGCAGGAGCAGCAGCGCCTTTTGCACTGCATGTCAAGTTGCAGTCGGGCTGCGAGAGCTCTGGCCAGGTTCTATGGGCAGTTGGAGAGAGCAGTTGGAGAGAGTCTTGATTTTGTTGCCTGTTAAGAGAAGGTTAAAAAAAAAAAGCGCTAAACCTCTAACTCTGATTCTCAGGGATGAGATGTCTGTGTTCTTGCAATGCCTCCTGTGTTGGATGATTTCCTTCTTTTGGGCACGGGTGAATTTCTGTGCTTTGAGCCTGGGAAAGGGGCAAACGCGTTGTGCCAGTGGGGAGGGAGCGCTGAAAGAAAAGCCAGGGCAGTACCTGGTGTCTGTGGGTCTGACAAACCGTTGTAGGGCTAATTTGGGGCACAGGCAGCCAGACGACGCGTAGTGAGCTGTCAAAAGGTTAAAGAAGGAAGGGTGGGAGGTGCCAGGCAAGCACATGGCTAAAAATGCTGATAGGAAGGAGGAGATGGTTGGGCAGATAATTTTTTGAGAGGATCTACCAAGCCCCAGGACTGTGAAACCTCTGCAGCCGAAGTGGTCGCTTATGATGAGCAGAGGTCCTGCTGGACCCTGGTGACTCGTTTTGTCGCTGGGGTGCTTGGAGGGCATCAGATGCTACCAAAATGCTCAGGAGGTCTCTCGTGCTCTCAGCAAAAGTCTTTCAGCCTCAGGCAGGGAGCAGTCTGCTGTAGGGTGGGTCTTCACATCTCCTGTAGCTCTTCTGTTGAGGCAATTCAACCTGTTTTCGTTTCCTTCTGTGTTTTTGGTTTTGTTTTTTTTTATGTTCCGTTACGAACTAGTAATCTCTGGCCAATCTCATCCCTGGATTCTGCTAAAGGATAACTCCTGTCTATATCTTTGTCTCTGTATTTATGTGCACTTTGAATAAAGCAAGTGCGGTGGCCAGAGGTCCACCATGGGTAATGGCTGTAATTTGCAAACGGAGGGCTATGCAACAAGATGACACGTTTGGAAACACATCCAAACCACCAACAGTCAGAAAGACCTTCATCCATTCTGTAGCTTTATCTGCTGGATTTTCCTGTTTCAGGCTTCAGCATGATTGTGACCAAATGTTTTATACATTTTCCTTATATGAAGGCACAAACACTTTATTTGAAATTTTAAAGAAAATGTTACTATTTTACTCCAGGAAGGAGAGGGAAAACACAATCTCTCTGACAGTGCATGCAAACATTGTACCCACAATGGAAAGCAAAAGAGATGTCTTTCTGTACTGAGTAATTCTGACTTTTTCTCCACTCTGCCTTTCCCCTTCCTCTACCTTTTCAGCCCCCCAGGCCCCAGCCCCTCACTGACACACCATCTGGAAGCGCACAGCCAAACGACGGCCTTGGGTCACTCCAATTCTTAGGCAGAACCCGAAGAAGAATAATCTCAAGTTGTCTAATCCTCCACCCGCCTCGCAGGGGTCGATGACAGTGACAGACAAGCCTGACCACAATTGTTCATAACCCTTTTCCTGCCTTTTTTTACAGCCTCTCTGCTGTCTCTTCAATGCATACATGATATTTCCAAGAATCCTCATAGTGAGTTGCCAAACTTGAATTGCACCAATCAGTTTTCTGCATCCAGAACCAGTCTCGTAGTGGCTGTACTTTGAATAAGTAATGTTTGCATGTAAAATATATACATATATACATATATATAAAAAGTATGTGCATGGAAAATGTTTATCTTCGTACTTTTTTGATACAATGTATTCATCAGTTGTTAATTTTTAATTATATTTGATATAAATTGGGGGTTTGTTGCAAAACTTTATATTTAAAAAAACAGTGTTAAAAATTATAAAAGTTCCAACCATGCAACACAAGCGGAACTTTACCCCCCCCCAAAAAAGGGGGAAAAAAAAAAGGAAAAAAAAGGTTCTGTGATTGCCTAGTTTGCTGCCTGAGTAATATTTATCAGCCAAACTTTGAATTCTGCAGTTGTTTCTACAATTACATTTTGTATGAAGCAAAGTCCTTGAATTAAAATAAAAACTTAGCAAAAAACCTTACAAATTCAAAGATGGTGTGTGCAGTGTGCCTAGTGACCGGGAGAGCAGCCTCCCACCGGCGGGCTGGCTAGGAGAGAGCTGCAGGAGGCAGCTTGGCTGGACCACCGCGCTGAGGGATAGCCCCTGAGATCTGGTGTGAAACTGGATGTAGTTTAGCCCAAATTGGGATGCTTCAAAGAAATTGGCCACGTCTGTGTTTGTTTCCATACAGGCTTCACAGATGCTTGGTCTGAGTAGAGAGCTGTTTGCAAATTTGCCTTTGCAGTGTGGATCCAGTATGGAGATTGCAGTTCCTGGAGTCCAACAGGCAGCAAAATCACATAATTTAAGCTGAGGTTTACAAAAAAACCCTAGCAGTAATTGATTCCTTCAAGGTTTTTGACAGAGGGACGGTTTCTCTTGCTGATGTGCAAAAATGTTGCGCATGCGGCTCCCTTTAGCATTAACCCTTATTAAATTTCTGCATTTGAACCCATTTCTTGGCGTTACCTCAGGGAAGCACGGGCATGGACATCAGTGGCTGTGGGGCTGGATTGGTGCCAGCAGTCTGCCACGTGTCCAGGGTGTGCTGTAGCACTTGTAGAAAAAAAATAATATTAATAATTATAATACTTGCTGGGTGTACCTTGAAGTTCCTACTCCCGAGGCTTGCACTGAGCAGAAGGAAAACCCAAGGGCTGTTGGTACATGGGCAGGAACTTTTTCAGGGAACATCCTGGGTGGAGAACCGCCCTGATTCCCCACACAGGGGAAAAATCCACTGTGTGCAACTCCTTTATCAGGGACTGCTGGTGCGATGCTTCTGGCAGCGCCAAGGACAGCTCCAAAAAATTTTTGAGAAAAATTAATAGCAGCTGCAGAGCGTCGCTGAAGGGAGGACCATCGCACTGTTGCATTTCTTAGTACTCTCCAGAGCACGAGGTCTATTTTAGTATGCAACTCTTATTCTTCTCTCTTGCTGCATCTTTGCTGTGATGAGACCATCCCAGGTCCCACCTGAGACTTGGGCATGGTGTGAAACGCAAGGGAAAGGTCCTTAACTTCCTGATCACAGGTCAGGCTGTAACATGGGAAGAAAATTGTTTTGCTTGAGGTCACACAATACATTATTAGTGAAGTTTTGAGCAGAAGAACTTCTCTTGACTTGCAGTCTAGTCTGTGCAGGGTTTGGGTTTCTTGGGCAGGGTGACAGGGGAGCACAGGGGAGAAAAGTAGGATTTTTATTACCTTTTTGAGATATCCCAAACAAGCATGCAAAATGGATTTCTTAATGTGTCTGAGCAGTGTACAAGGGAAGGTTTGTGCATCCCAACTTCAGCAGAGACCCCGTGGCATTTGCTCCACCACAACCATCTGGGGAGCTGGAATCTGCCTGGAGGACCAGATGAGCAACCTCTCCCCTCCAGATGTGTGTCACACAGGAGCTCCAAACCCAGTTTACAATCCCATATGTGTTTTTAAATCCGTAAAGCCTTTTGATGGTTTTCTGCCCCCACCCCCCCCTTTTTTTTTTTTTAAATTTCTTTTGACCTGTTTCAGTTGTATTCTTTTGGTCCGTGAGACCAAGGCAGCAATGCACCCCACAGCTTCTACAGGGACTGCCTAAGCCCTGGGCTGAAGGAGCTGGAGCAGCTGGGATCCCTGCTGCCACACTCAGAGCATCTCCCACATCTTAGACACTGGAGCTGAAACACCTGGCTTTGCTTCGCAGGGTTTGGGTCCAGCTGAACTCCACAAAACGGCTCTATTTTTGTACCTTGGCCCCAGCGCTGCCTGGTCCTCATGGCCAGTGTGACAACATTCATGAAAAGCTGCTGTGAGTGAGTTTGCATCAGGTCTCTTCCCCTCAGCGGCACATCTTGCTAGCAGAGACCGCTGTATTTCTGTTCCCTAGATCTCCACTCCCAGCCCTGCGGATACAATCTGGATCAGTATTTCTGAGGACAGCACTCCCATGCTTTGTTCTCGCATTAGGAGGTAGCATTTTCAGGCTTTTTGTACTTTCTAGGGAAACAAAAAATGGAAAAAGGCTGGTTCATCTCCCCTTGCCACTCTTTGAGGGGCATTCCTTGAAATATTTGTCTAAGGATGCAGAAAACTCAGGGCAAGACACTGAACACACCTGAGTCCAAGGTGCTTAGGGAATTTGGCTTTTTGTGCTCCGCGGAGCATGAAAACCCAGCATCACCGGCTGATTCCCCATTCCAGCCACATGTGCAGACAGTGCCTGGAGACTCCTGTGTGCCCTCCAAAGTGATGAATTACTCATCCCAGTAGAATTCATCCCTTTTGATCAGCCCTGAGTAGATCTCCTGATATTTTCTGAGCTGTAGAAAGCACCGTTTTCAGAAAGTGCCTGACCATAATAAGCCTCAGCTCAATGCTGTCCCCCAGCACATTCCAAAGTATTTTGAGAGAGAGGCTAGTTTTGCATCTCCATGTAACAAAAAAAAATAAACTGAGATGCCTCGAGGGGACTAAATTACCCAGGGTCATGCAGCAAACGAGTGCAGAAGAGAGGACAAGGTCCTGAGCTCTTGCAGGTTACTCTGCCTCCTTCATGTCTTGGTGTTTTAAATCACTGATGTGTGCGTGATAATTTTACATCCACAGGCTCCTGGTAGGGTGCTAGTGAGGTGCCACAGGGAAGCTGGCATCTCCCTAGCAGACCCATTGGTTCATTGGAGGGAATTCAAAGAAAAGGAGCAATAATGAAAATTATGAAAGGCCGGGGACTGATGTATAGCAATAGCTGTGAGGAGCTCTGCAGGGTGATGCGGAAGGGTGGCTCTGATAAGGCTGTGCAAGTATTGGTGGGGGTGAAGTCCTGAGGTGGGGCATGAAGGAGGTGCTGAGCTGTTTGAGAAGGGCGGTCTGAGCAAACCAGCTCCCGAGCGAACTGATGGAAAGACCAGCACGGAGACCCCTGGCCCACAGAGGAAGCCTGGGACATGCCGACAGAGCAGGGCTGTGATTTTTCAAAGAAAACAGTATCAATAACCGTAGTTTATTCATTTTATCTTCATCTCCCCTTTCTGTCATTGCTCTGAAACAGAATATCCCAGCACTGGCTTTGTCTGTGTCTTTTTATTATTTCTTTGTTTCTGGCAGCCTTTCCTCTGCCCAGCACGGCACAAGCAGCGGAGGAGGAGGAGGAGGAGCAGGCACAGTCCTTGTCCAGCTACTCCTGCACAAAAGTCTGAAATACCCACAGGGGTGTAAACCCCCATTTTTCTCACAGGAGACTGAGGAGGGGAGTGGATGTGGTTGTGTCACTGGATTCAGCAAAATGAGAGCATGTTTAGAAAGAGGATGCTGAGCTGAGCCGACAGGACTGCTGCAGGATAAATGCATGACTTTTCCAAGGGTTTTTTTCCCCTCCTCATGAAGTGGAGAGCTGGTTTAAAAGACCTGGTTCTGCAGCTGATCCACCTAAAAAAAACCTTCTCCTGCAGTGGGCTGGCGGCACGTGAAAGTAATGGAGGGCAGCACCTCTGCGCTGCGAGGAGGTTACGTGTCCCACAGCAGCAAAGAGCCAAGGGATGCGACAGGAGAAGTGCTGCTGGGAGAGGTCACAGCCATGGAAGTCAGCAGGATTCAGCAACACCTGAGAAAGGAAAGCCAAGCCTGTGTCACATGCTCTTGACAAATAAAGTCTTCTATGGGGCAAAACAAATGTCTCCTTGAGTGTCTCTGACCTTCATTTCCTTGACCAGCTGAGTCAGTGCGTGGCAGGGGAAGGGCCTGGGAGCGGCTGAGCGCAGAACGCCAAGATCAGGCAGCAATGGAGCTTACCGAAGCCTAATTCCCCACTGCCATGGTGTGGTGTTTGAGCAAAATGACAGCCAAGGTGACACCGCTGGACGTCTGAGCATCTCCTGTGCTCTGGCAGGGTCCTCCACCCGCAGGCAGGCAGGTCTTCAGCCCCTCGCTCCCATATTTTTTGGGGGTCTCTGGGTGATTGCTGCAGAGAAAACATGAGCATGGACTGGGAGTGAGCCTACCTCCCCAGTGGGCATGAGGCATAACCCCCCAAGGGCCTCTGGGAGCGTTCAGGGGTTTGTCACCCAGGGCAGAGCAGCCTTGACGTGGCTACAGTGGCAGGGACTGTGCCACTGGTGATACTGGAGGGCTTGGTGTGCAGCCCAGTGGGCTCTGCCAGGGGGATGCACTCGTGCTGGGTGCTGTGCAGGCATGGGGCTGTCTGGGGTGGTGATTGGGGAAACTCACTTTTGGGGTGTCTGCTCGCAGTGCTGCTGCTGTGGCTCTGGAGCCTGCAGTGGTGTGAGGACTGGGCAGGACCTGGGGGAGGGGGGATTTAACCCATGCAATGCCAAGAAGGGGGTGAACCAGCCCAGATTCTGGGTACGGAAAGCGGCATTAAATCCAGATGACCAGTACAGCTCTCAGGGGGTGGGGAGGGGGGGGGGAGGGGGGGCCGGGGTCCCTCACTCACCCCATGATGCCACGGTGGGAGGCTGCCCTGTTCCCATCACCCTGTGGGAGCAGGGTCGGGTACCCCCCTGGGGGAGGCAGCAGGGTGGGGTACAGCTTTGGAGACAAAGCACTCTGGAAAACACTTACAGCAACTATTATTTGAGTAGCTGGGGTGGTGGTGGAGGTGTCTCCTTTCCCTATGAAGTGCAAACCAGCACGTGGTGGGGGGCAACCCAGCACGTGTGTGTGTGGGGGGGGTCATTAACCCCTGCAGCACCCGCTGGATGGACAAGCACGTGTGTCCGAGCCGGCACAGTGGGGCAGGGGGGGATCCCGAGGGAGGGGTCCCCTCGCCAAGCACTGCAGCGCCGGGGGGCGTTGGGAGCGCTTCTGATTTGGGGTGCGGGGCGTTAACCCCTGCAGCGCTGTGCCCCGGGAGCAGCAGTGCGTGCGGGGCAGGGGGCGGAGGGAAGCCCCCCCGCGGGGTGTGGGGGGTCCCCGCAGCGCCGGGCGGGCCGGGGCGGGGCGGGCCGGGGCCGGGGGCGGGGGGGCCGTGCCTGCCCCGGCGGCGGGGCCGGGCCGGGATGCGGCGGGGCCGGCGCCGGGCGCACGATGCGCTGCGGGGCGCTGGCGCTGGCGCTGCTCTGCGCCTTGCCGCTGTGCCCCCCGGGGCTGGAGCCCCCCGAGCCGGGCTCGGGGCTGCACGCAGGTAGGAGCGCACCGGGCCGGGGGGCGGCAGGGCTGGGCAGCGGCCCGGGGGGGACGGGCGTGCTGCCGGCTCGGGGCATCCCGGGCCGGGCTGCTGGGCGCGGCGGTCCCCGCTAGGATGCACTGTTAGCCCGGGGCTCGGGGCCGGGCCCCCCCCCCGGGAGCGGCCAGCGCGGCTGGGATCCCCCCCGACAGCGGGTTCCCGCGGGGATGCGGCAGGGGACACCCCCCACCCCCACCCCCTGCAGCCCCGGCATCGCGGCCGCGCTTGCTTTGAGGGCACAAAGGCTTCCCACAGCTGCCGCTGGCATCCCCCGGGGGCTGCGGGGGGCTGCCCCCCTCCAGACGCTGGGAAGGGCTCTCTTTGGGGGGCTCAGTGTGGCATAAGGGTCTCGGCGGCAGGGCTGGAGCAGGGCACGGTGTCCCTGCTTTCCAAGGGATGGTGTCCCTCTTCTTGCAAGAGCAGAGCAGCCAGACTTGCTGGAGCTTGTGCATGGCTTCTCCGATGTGTAATATAACATAATGGGCTTGTGTGTGCCACAGCTGGAGCTATTCTTCTATCTGGGGCACTGCAGCACGTCCCCATGTCCCTCCTCTTTCCCCGCTGCGGCCAGTCACTGAGTCATGAAACTTTTGGGTATGAGAAGTCCTGCCCCTCCCTGTGGCAGGAGCCCCCAGCCGGCTCCCACCTGGGGCAGGCACAGGGGGGTTCAGGCCCCTCACCCTATGGAATGGGCCATGGGGCTGGTTTGTCTCATGAAAATGACAAACAAGCTGTTCCCAAAGTTTGGTGCACAGGGCTGGGGCTTTTCCCTGGAAAGTGCTGAGCTGTGCGGGGCATGACAAATACTTTAATAAAGTGACTGTAGAGAAGGATGTTTATTTTGAAGGAAGCACCAACGTTTGTGGTTGCATTTGCACTGTGCTAACACGTATGGGTCCCGGTCAGAGGCAGTGACCCCATGCTCCTGTCCACTGCGCAACCCCCTGCCCAAACCCATCTGTGTTTGAGTGTGCCGGAGGCTTCAGTATGGCTGCATTGGTGGGAATGTGTTTCTGAGAGGGAAACCACTGATTTATCTCACTAGAGCTTAACTCCACTTGAACCTTGGCTCAGAAACAAGGCTGGAATGATGCAGTTCACAGCCTGAGAAACTGAGCTGGGACTTGTGTTCCAGGGGCTGGGACTGGAGCAAAATCCAAGTGGGAATAAGGTGCAGGGGACTGGGGTTGAATTGAGGAACGTGGGAGGTGGTAACTCCCGTGAGGGTATTGGGCTGCGTGGGGAGCAAGGGAGAGGGCAGAGAGGGGTGTCTGCAGCCTGGCGTCTCCCTGGGCACAGCAGGGATGGGGAGAGCTGGAAGTGCCGGTTGGCTGTAGCAGCATTAGGAAGCCACATGCTCGTTATAAGGGTTTATTTCCTTTGGGTCATGGGGCAGCCCTGAGGAAGATTTGACTGAGCGTTGTCCAGGTGTGTGGCTTTACCCTCTGATCACTGCTGCCTGGGCTGGCAAAGGTCACAAGCTTCGGCAGGTTTTCAGGTCTTATTGTGGATTCTGCTGGGCAAGGGGGCACTGTCCTTCAAACGTGTGGGCTTCTCAGGCACTGGTGTAAAACAAGACAGTTCTTTGTGGCCGAGGTTCTTGTTCTTCAGCCAGTCCCTGCTGATGGTGCAGTTTGCTCCAGGGATGGCCTGAGCAGCACAGCTGCAGCATATACCCTCCAGGAGGTGGATGGGGAGCTGGGGGCTGCGGAGCCTGGCTGGCCTTCCTGCCCTCGGAGCTGGGCTTGGCTTTGCAAGCTGGAGCAGTGGCCCGTGGCTGGCCGGGTGCTTTGCATGCTGAGCCCAGAGCAAGTGGGGAATAATTGAAGCAGGGAATGAGCGCCCAAGGAGAGCAGCTAATGACTTCAGGCAGCGGTTAGTTGGTGTGCAAAGCTGGTAAGACCTTGTTGAGGTTGCATGTTCTCTCTGCTCCATGCAGAGGAGAGGGCATGCCGTGCAGCATCTGCAGCACCTTAGGACTGGAAAAAAATTAAGATTCAGTTCTTAGATGGATCCATTAGGAAATTAGGATCTGTCTTCTTTCCTGTCCCCAGCTGAGTCAGATGATTTGTTGATGCCTCCTGGTTCTCTGCTTGTGTTGGAATAGCAAGCAGCTGGTATTTCGGCAGTATCACTGTCATGGGGGTGGCACCATCTCCTCCCTTGTGTCAGGGTGGAAGAGTGGTTTGCATGGGTTGAGCTTGGGCGAGGTCAGTTTATAAGTTCATAAGCCCCAGCTGGGGCTTTGGGTTGTAAAAGCAGGAGGTGAATCCATCTGGGAGGGAAATGGGGCTGTTGCTGTTTGTGGTGGTTGTAGCTGTTACCAAAAGGATGTTTGCTGATGATCTCAGGAGGTGTGAGGGCACCAGAAATGGGTGGGAATTGACTCCAGTACTCTGGGAATGGGGTCTCCATGCATCTGTTCCCTCAGAGCACACCCATGCCCTTTAAGCAAACTGTTTGTGCTGAATCAAATCCATCCCTTGAGCTCTATTCCATGCACCACCCAGAGCTGTAAGCTGGTGTGGAAATGGTGGAGAGGATTTTTATATTTTTTTTAGGGGACCATTATAAGGCAGCAGGTGGGACCTGATCTCCCTGCGATCACTGCTGCGGTTGTGCGAGCTGGTGTGCATGGCACATTGTGCAGGGTAGGTAAAGCCCCAAGGCTGAAGAACTGACCTTGCACCTGTTTTTCCATTGTTTCAGCTGTAACAATTCCTGAGTGAGATGCTTCGCAGCACCGTGGGTCTGTGAAGGTGGGGGCAAGGTGGCACTGGCCGCATTTCTCTGAGTTTGGGGTGCTGTGGGGTTGCACAAGCCCTAGCTGCCTCTGAGCATCCCCCCTCCATGTTCCTGGTGCCCAGATGTGCTGGCACCAGCAGGCACAACACGGGTGTCTCTGGGGCTTTGCTGAGCTCAACCCACTGTTCAGGGGATGCTGTGTTTAAGAAGGAGGGGAAAATGGGAAACCTCCTTGGGGTAGTGGGAGTCCAGTGGCTCCAGGGCCCCTGAGAGTTGTTTTTTCCCCCCGTGAAGTGCAATAACCATAATTGCAACCCGGCCCCACAAAACTCCCCAAATCAACCCAGAAAAATCCCGTCTGGGAACGTGACCCAAAAACGAATGTGCATGAACAATTTGCCATTAATTAAAGCTTAGAGTCACCCAATTAAAATCTGCTTAATTAAGGGATGCATCTGCAAATGCAACGCTTGGCTCCTGCAGATGGTATTTCTTGCTCGAGGGTTGGTGAAAGTAGTCTTTCAGTAAATTATCCTCCTGGAGGTCTGGTACTCCAAAATGTCAAATACAGCATTGCGGAGCAAGGCTCCACAAATCTGGTGTCTTATGCTATCGGGTGCTTGTAATTAGGATGTGTGTGTGGACTTTGTGAACTAAATGTGTAACCTAACATAAATAAGCAAAATCATACATAAATTGTGGTGTGTTAGTACTGTTTGTGTATGTATAGTAGCGTATACTTTATAGATCACATCTGTGTGCATGCATGTGTATGTATATAAAAATGATGGTAGTCTTAACTAGTTTCAAGTCAAATTGCTTAAAAATTCAGAAATACCACATTTGGAGTCTTCATATCATCTGCACTTAACCCTCCAGTGCATGCACATTACTATGGAGTCCTCAATTAGGCAATTATATGGGTTTTGGTTTTTTTCCCCTTTCACAAGATCCTAAACTGTGCATTTAAAATGGCATAAATACAGGGGTCACTGCCCCTATCCCCATCACAGAGAGCATCTGTGCAGCCTTCCCCTGTGGCTGTTTGCCCCTGTGAAGGCTGAGAATGAATGATTAAAACTTCAGAGCTTGTAGGAGTTACAAGGGCCCCCAGACAGACCCTGCCAGTATATTTTTACAATGCAGCTTTTATCTCAGAGGTCCTTCGTGTGATCCTCTTAGCCAAGGTTTTCTGCACCAAAGGATGGAGGGGAGAGCCAGCCTGGCCTTGTTGTGCTTTGGGTCCATTCGAAGGGGGCTGGAAGGATGGATGCAGGGTTGCTGCAGTGGTGAGGTGGTCGGTCTGCTCAACTCCCCTGCAAAAAGAAGAAGCAAAACCTGGAGAATTTGGTGTGGTGTTTTTTGGCCGGGCCTGAAGGAGTGCCTCTGTTTTCCCATGTGATGTGAAAGTTGTCCCATCGTAGCATGGAGGCTTGGAGCGATGGCAAAGCTGGTGTTCCCAGGTGAGCTGCAGTGGGAGGTTGCCCTTGCAGCTGAAAAACACCCCCCTCATCTGAAGTCTGAGTTTGCTGGGCATCAGTTTCCAGCTGTACCTGCTGGATGAAAGAGCCCTTTTCCACCCTAAAATCCTCCTGTTCCTTTGTCCAGGAATTGGAAGGAGGTGGGTAGAGGCAGGAGCCCTTGCTGCTTTCCCTCGGACAAATACAGGTGGCACAAATGCCATCACTTGCACTTGTTAACTCTTGGTTGCTGGGTTGTATCCCCCCTTGCACCACCCTCAGTGCTGGCTTGGGTGTTTGGGGAACCCCAGCCTGGATGTGGCCCCAATTTCCTCTGATATGTCTGGAGGAGAAGGCACTGACCTGGGACATGACACCGCATTTCAGGATGTGGCATACGCTGGAGGTTTTCACACTGCCCCCTCTAAATGCTGCCGTCCCACCTGCTTCTGCTTTCTTCCTGAGGTGATGGTGACACACTATGCTTATGGCAAAGCCGTAAGGGACGGGACCCCGGGGTGCAGGGACACTGGGGGGTGTGCATGCACAGAGCTGGTACTGGTCCTTGGGCTGCTGTATCCTGACAGCTGCTGTGATGATGCTTTTTGTTGTGGTGTTTGACTTTGCCGAACTTGAACTGTTTGGATTGAAGAGTCTTTCTGTTATATGTCTGTCTCATGCTGAATTATTTGAAAAATTTCAGCCAAAACTGTCCAGCAATTCCCAGGATCCCTGTCTTCAGTGTGTATTTGTATTCCTGTAAGCTGGAGCACAAACTTGAAGTTTGGCAGCAGCCCCATGAGAAATCCTTCCAGATTAGACCAACTCATAAAATCTTAAACCTTTCCATGAGCAATGGGCCATACAGAACCTAATTTCCTAAAAACTCTCTCTCCCTGTCGATTTATTTTTTTTAAGTGCCCACCTTCTCTGCGCCAGCAGGTCTGGATGCGGCCCTGGGTGGGCTCTGGCACTTGGCAGCCCATGTCCCCATGCGTGCCACCACCTGCCTTGGCACCAGGGATGCTCATGCTGCTTGCACCTCTATTTTTTTGCACGTAATGGGTGGAAATCATTACATTTCAGCTCTAATGTACTGAGAAAGGGCTTCAAGGGTGCATAAGTGCTCTTTCTTAGGGGAAGGTTTTTCTAAAGGAGAAGGAGAATGGATAGCCTGTACGCTGCAGGTTTACAATCACATAAACTTACCAGGAAGTTGAGCTGGATGATAGAAGCATCACACCTGTGGAAAAATAAACAGTTTGAACTGGGCTGTGCACTGTTACGCCTAAACTGGGGCCTGCTCTTGTTGAAATACTGACAGGAGCCTCGCTGCTCTCCCGGGCAAAGCCCGGTGCCGGCAAGCAGCTCCAGCTCCTGGCGCTCAAGCCAAGACTAAGCCAGACTGGTTTTAAGTTTGCTTCCAGCAAGGTGGAGGGGTCCTGGGGGGTGGATGCAGGGTCTGGTGTGAGAAGCAGCTCGGGGTGGCTCTCCCCACCACTTGCCTCCGGCAGGCTCCCAAAAGGCTCCTGATTTCTCGCAGGGGGAACGGCCATCTGCTCCTGGTTGAGGTCCTGGCTGTGCCGTGGGGGCTGACGTAACGTTCCACCGCTGGGCGAGGAAGCCAGAGCTCTTTGTCTATGTTCAGTATGTGCTATATATATCCACAACATTAATCTTCTCTTTCACAAACCCTGTAGTCATTGTGGGGCCATGGGCTGGTGTTAAGCCTGTGTGGGCAAGGGATGCTGGCTGTGCTACCACTACCACAACCACAGTAGCTGCGAACGGTTAGGGCTGAGCCTCCAAGGAGAAGAGCTGATCCACTGATCACTGTGGTGTGGGGGGTCATTCGTTCCTCTGGGGGTTTGGGTTTTTTGAGGCTTCTTTGGGAAGGAAGGCTCAGGAGCCCCTTTGGAGAGGTGGATATCACATAGCTGGTGGGGACTCTTGGGTGCTGGGGGCTCGGTCCTCAGGGTCATAGCTGGGTGCAGGCTTGGGGCTTGGCTCCACAGGGTGTGAGGAAGGAGCCCTCCTCTGCAGGGATGCCCTGGCAGCTGGGAGGGTCTGTACTGGTGGGGCAGCTCTTGCCCAGGCAGGCAGGGAAAGGGTCTCTCTATGCTCCTGCCTGCCAACCGCAGCAGCGTTTCAGGGGACAGGTGCGAGCACAGAAACCTCCTTTCCTTCAGCTAGAAAGAGAACAGGTGGCTGTTCGCCCCTACCTACTATCCCATAGCATGGTTTGTGGGCTATTTTTTTTCATGTCCTTTGCTCCCTATTTTTAAATGAGCCAGGTTGGGTCTGTCCCCTTCCTTCACAGCGCACAGCAAGCGTGGGAGAGCTCAGCGAGAGGCTGACCATCCTTGGCTCTGCGGGCTGCATCATGGGGTGTAGCAGCGCAGTGAGATCTGGTGCTGCCATGAGCTCTGCTTCACTGGGGGCAGACGGAGGCATTGGCAGGGGGAAGTGCTTCCTGATCACCAGCTGTGGCAAAGGGACTCCTTGTCCCTGTTGTTCCTTCATTGTGCAAAGGCTTAATTCAACCTGCAGCCCCTGTGACAGAGCAGTCAGCTGAAAAGCTTTGCTCCCTTGTGGTCATCAATTAAGAAAAAAACCTCTCTAAGACTTAAGCAACCTCTTCCCCTGCCTTTCCCACTCCCAGAACTCAAGGGAGCAACACAGTGACAAAAATCAGCTTCTGTTTAGGGCACGTCAAGCTTGACAGTGTGTCTCTGTCCCACAATGATGGCAATTAGTGCAGCACTAATTACCCACATGGAACTTTGCCTAGCTCTCCCATCCTTCCTGGCAGTGTAATTCCTGCAGGGTTAAAGGCCACCTCAGGTCACATCAGGCTGATCCTGGTGCTGCTGGGGACAAGGGTGCCCGGGCGCGCAGCTGTTGGTGCTGGCTGGGTTGATGGGATGCAGACAGCGGGATGGGGGCTGCAGCAGCCCCTTGCCCTGCGACCATGAGTCTCCTTGTTTCTTTGCCACAGTGGTTTCACAGACAGCTTGCAGCATCTCTGCAGGACGGAGCAGCAGTATTTGCTGTGATGAGATGGATTTGTTTTCCCTGGTATCTTTTCCTGCTCCTCCCTGCCCAAGGTGCCTGCTGGGGGACAGCATTTGGGAAGGGGCAAGGAGACCCAAGGTGACACGATGGCTCTCCATGAGCAAAGCTGCCTCTGGCACTTCCCCTTCCCTGCTCACTTCCAGCAGCCCTGATGCCTTCTGCAGGTGTCCCCCCGGCATGCAGGAGGATGCAGGTGCACTGTGGCCAGCTTCCTTCTCCAGGAAGGACAGACCCAACTGTTTCAGTCTCTCCTCACAGGCAGGTTCTCCAGCCCCTTGATCATCTTCAAAGCCCTCTCTATTTTCTGCCTCCCCTCCCATCAGCTGCTTGGTGGCCAGGGCTGGATGATGTGCTCCACAACAGCCTGCCAAGGCCATCACCCTGTTGCAAGCCCTAAAATTTGCCTTGGTTCCTCCTCTAAAGCTCATGGGAGCTGCAGTGGGGAATTCTTGCTGCAGGAGTTTTTGTTGGGGAAGGTAAATGCGGAGCTGCTTGTGGAGCCCCCCCTTCTGCCTTTCCATGGGGGTTCACTCCCCGGAGAAGAGTGTAAAGGGGTGGTTAATTAATGAGGTTTCAGCCCGGGCTGGTCTGCTTGGGGTTTGGGGAGGGCTTCTGAGGCCGTTCAGCCAAGCTGTGCAGTGCAGTGGGGGAGCAGTTGTGCTTGGTTCCCAGTCGCCACGGGCAGCAAGTGAGCGGCGATGGCTGCGCCAAAACTGCTCTTCACCCTGGCGTCCTTTTCAATGCTGCAAGTTGTCAAGTCTTTCTGCCAGTGTTGCCAGTCCAAAACATTTTAAGAGTTTGTCAAGGGACCCAATAATTCTTTCCTGAATATCAAGACATAGATACACGCTTCTGTGCTTATTTCTGCAGGAAGAAGGTTCATCAATCCGCTTTTTAGAGCAGAAGGGGAGTTTCTGCCCAATTCCCATGGCTTCCAGAACTGGGGCTCAGGGAAGGCTCCAGCCTTCACTGGGTGATGAGCACAAGCTCACTGGAGCTGCTGTGCATTATTGAATAACCGAGCGCATTAAGGGCTTCGCCAAGCAGTCAGTTTGCACAAGACTTTCTCAGAAGCTTCACACTGGCGTTAGCACAAATACCCCTCTGTTAACACTGCATCGTCCTGCCCGGAGCAGGTTCATCCTCAGGTGCTTCTCCTCCAGGTCCCTCTCAGTGTCTGCAATGAGGAGCAAGAAGTAATTGACCCTTTCTAGACACATGGCTTTCTTTTTAGGCTTACTGTCCTTTTCCTTTTGTTTTTTAAAAAAGGGAAGGTGTTAGTGCAGACCATGCAGCTTTGTGGCTCCCAAGGCAAAGGGAGGCAGCTGGGGTTTTCTAGAGGTGTGATGCCCTTTGGGATCGGGGTGTACCTAAAATTGGAAAGATGCTTGTACTAGACTCTGTCTGAAAAATGCCTGTGCTGATCTGAGCATGCATAGCATCTCCCATGGCAGCTTGGCCCACAAGGGCATTGTTACTGCTTTTTTTTTTTTTTTTTTTTTTTTTACACAGTCAAGTTCTTCATAAATTAGTTCATTATTTGAAAGATGGGAGTGATTAGTAAAAAAACTGGCAGAAAATGGAGATGTGTTGGGAAGGGAATCTGGCCCCAAACATCAGAGCTGGCTGGAAACATTTTCCCCCATGTCTTTCCAGTGTGTTTGCAACACGAAAATGCACTTTCGGCACTTGAGATGCTGAGATTTTCCTACATAAAATTTTCCCTTAGAATAATTTGTAGCTTTTCCATTGAGAAAACGAAAATAGGATATTTCACTGCGGAGCAGTTTAACCCCAGTAAAACCAGTTACCCCTTCCAGCTTGGAGCAGTGGCTGCACACCTCAGGTGATAGGAAGTCTCCTTTCCTCGGGATCTGTCATCCCACCCTGCTTCTCCTTCCCCATCCCAGTCCAGGAGAGTGGGTCCGTTCATCCTGGGAACTAACACAGCTCTGCAAGGCGATGCAGGTCAATACTAAGCTCCCTCCAACTGAAATAAGATAGTCCATTTCCAAATATCTCGTTCAAATTGTTTCACTTGGGAAGAATGTCAGAATTCCTTTTTTATCGAAAACGCCTCAGTGAACTGCCTGGTGACTTTAAGACATTCCTTCCCCTTCTCCTTCCTAGCTCCACGCATTTTTTCTCTGCTCTGAAACCAGACAGATGGAGCAGGGGTATTTCAGTGCCTGATCATAACCACGCGTGGAGGCAGCGGTGGAAATACTGGCGTCTCCCTAGGCTGGGATTTCTCATGTCTGCTGGAGTTGCTGAGCGCCGGGGGCTCACCAGGCTGGGGAGGGCTGAGCTTCGCTCGCCCCTGCTGCCCCAAAGGGTGAACTCTGAAATATCGCTGCAGCCACTTGCATAAGGTGCTTCACATATTTCCCCGGACAGTCTCGCAGGGTAACAAAGAGCTAATGCGCAGATTTGGTGCTGGGGATGAGTTGGGGCAATGCGTCTGGTGGAAAGAAAGGGCCAAACCTCCTGTAGCTCGTGTCACCCTCACGGCTTCTGGCCCTGCTTTGGGCAGTTCGTGTGGTGCTTTTCCCAGAGGCTGGGCATTTGCCATTCAGTGTCCCAGTAACCTTCCTGCCACTGAAAAAATCTGGGCAGGAGATGCTGCTGCCGAGAGCAGAGTTGTGGGCTGAGGCTGAAGCACAACACCATGGGGTGTAAGCTCATTCCCAGGGTGGCGGGAATCTTTCCATGGGCATATAGCCTTCTGTCCTGCTCTAAGGAGTCCCATAATCTGCATTTATTGTCACTTGAGAACTCTGCTTAGTGGTAGGGGCTCAGCCCTGCGGATGGGACCTGCTGCTGCAACACGTGGTGTTCCTGCTTGTGTGTGGTGACTCCATATGGCAGGTGTGCAGTTCGTCCCCTTCTGCACTTGCTGTGGGGAAATTATAGGGGTTGGGCACAGGTCAAACAGATTTACCCCAGGGAAAACAGTTGATTTTTGTTACTTTCACCAGAGTGCAAATGAAAATCAAATTTTATTTTTATTTTTTTGTCTTCTAAAATCATTCAAATAGTAGTTTCTATTATCTTAAAGAAAGATAATCAACTTTTATTTGTTGAAAGCTGACTACCCTCACGACTAGCATTATGCAGGGGTATGCTTCCCCAGTTGCAGAAGATGGGTGTAAGTTGATACATTGAGATAAGACATAAAATATTTCCATCGGGACTTGGAGAAATAGGAGAAGCATGTAGGTAATACATTGCAGAGACATCTTAAAGCACTTCAGTCCCGAACTCACCCGTGACAGATGTAGGGATAATCTCTCCTGCTGCTATACTGCAGCTCTGCAGGAGGATGCAGCTGATCCTTACCGCAGCAGCAACCGTTTAGAGCTGGCAATGAAAACCAGGAGGTCATGGTGGGAGGATGGTTTAGTGCGGAGAAGGGCAGGGGGTCTTCCACACCAGCTCACCTGGATGGTTTTGATGGGAGAAGCTGGTCTAGTATCCCTCCCTCATTCTGGGGTGGTTGCTAAATGCCTGGTGTCCGGACCTCTTTCTGTGAAGGCTCTGAGCTGACATCTCTTTGCAAGACGAAATGCAGCCAGGCAGCAATGTTCCATTAGCTCCTCTCTTTCTCTCTTGTTTTTTTAAACCTGCTAGACATGATGTTTTGAAGCAGTGCTGTTTTTTTGCCAGCTTGCTGTGTCTCATCCTTATGCATTCCCTCTCTCGCTACTCCTGTCAGTGCCAACATTTATGCCATTGCAGTTTCAGCAGAGCGCTCTGGTTTAGAATGGAGAAACACGGGAGTTGATGGGCTTGCTTGGAGCAAATCCCACCAGCTGGGGAGAATGCCGTGTTGCAGTGCAAGAGCTGAGGGTGACACAACTCACCCCTGAAAACTGTAAATTGGAAGAGGTATTCAAAGTAACCCCAGGCATGAAGACCTTGGAGTCGTAGGGTGAGGGTGGGGGGTGAGGAGAATTTATTGGGGTATTTTGTATGTGGGACCCAGACCTGGTGTGTTATGGGGCATTTCTATGCCTCTGTACTAACAATTAAGTGTGTGTATACTTAAGATTGAGTATGAGTACATGCTACAGGTTAAGTATGGCTGTTCAGAGTGAAAAAGGTAAATTTTGTTACTACTTTTTCTGCTTTGCGACTGCTGAGCCTTTGTTTCTAAGCCACATTTTCCTGGTAGCTTCCACTGGGAGTGGGAAATGCTTTACTGAAGAGGCAGGTTAAATGAGTTGCCATCCAATGAAGGCATCTGCTGCACAGAAGTGAAACCTTTGGTTTGACAGAGTTGCCTTATTAATATTTTCTTAAAGCCCTCAAATGGATCAATTAAACAGCTGGGTTTTGCCCGTGGAAATGCTGGTCTTTGTTTTGGCAGGTGGGAATGTACCAGGCCTGAGTGAGATGTTCTGTAATGAGAGCTATTAAAAGGTCATTAGCGATGCAGAGGGGTTTTGAAGTTAGATCTCACTTTCCGGCAGCGAGCTTTGTGTGAGCAGATTTTTAACAATCCCTGTGATTTTTTTTCTTCTTCTTTTTTTTTCCTTTTCCCCTTACTGGAGCATTTCAGCTGTTTTAATTTTGAAGGTGACAAACTAAAAGATTTGGGTGAGAGAAGTGAGAGGAGACAGACCTAGTCTCCATCATGCCACATGGTCCTCCTTGTCCTGGCCAGTGACTAGGGGACACGGATGCAGAGATTTAACTGAACTGCAAAGAAAGAGGGAGAAAGAGAGAAAAACAGTGGATGCACACTCTGTATGTAAAGTTTGAGTGACTTAAAGAACAGCTTTTTGGTAGGATGGCCTCACTGTCCCACATCCCTTGGAAACTCCTGCCTGTGCCTGGGTCTAGCCAGCTCCTTGGTGCCTGTCTGGTGTTTTCCCCATGGATTCTGTAACAGAGGGTTGAACGCAGCCAGCACCGTGGCACAGAGATGCTTTGTGGTGTGAGTGCCGGAGATTTTGCAGGAACTCAGTGGCCACTATCAGCTGGTTGTGGGGTCTCGCTTTCTTCCAGGACAGGGTGGTTGGTGTAGGAACCTTCATTCCTGGCAGCACATGCAGAGGTCTGGTTTGATTCCATGAAGATTGTGTTTCTGCCTTGTGGCCTCAGAGCAAAGCCAGACAACCGAGCCCTGAGCTCCCTACCACAACTTAAATGAAAAATTGCACTATTTGTTCCTGTTTCATGTCAATAACTGCAAGGTTTTGTACTCATCTGGGAGGAGGGAAGGGCCTGAGCTCCTCACACAGGAGTGTTTGAGCAAGACATCAGCCTTGGGGAGATTGTAGATCCTGTGCTGAGCCCTCCCATGCTCCATAGGCAGCTGGAAATTATCCCCAGCCTTCCCACTGATGTGCTCTGTTGCAGAGACAAAAGCAAAGCAGCTCGCAGCTGCCCCAGACCTGCTGCTTCAGCTGGTACAGAGGAGGAAAGTGCTCCTTCTCCCTTGCCAGTGGGAAATGCATGAGGGTGAGCATGTGTTTAACACACACACACACCCAGCTGTACGTCACCGCCAGGTGTTTTCTAGTTGCCATACAGTCTGAAACGGCTTTTGGCGTTAAATCCCTCAGGGCTGAAGTCCACTTTGATGGCTATAAACTGGATGCTGCAGTTGTCAGGCAGGTCAGTGCTTGCCCCTGCTCCCTTGGCTGACTTGAACGTGGACGAAAGGTGGGGGTTCCTGGGCTGGCTGCTCACCCCTGACCTGCTCCCAGCCTCCAGGAAGAGCTGCTGATCCCAGCTTGCTGAGGATGAGCCACAGCGGTGCCCAGCTCCCTGTGTGTCTGTGGCTCATGGAAGCGAAAATCACCCTGCTCAGGCTAGGCAGGTCTTGCAAAGCCGTGCTTTAACGGCGGAGGTCCACGATGTTTCCCTCCTTTGCAGGATAAACCTTTAAGCTGCTAAACTTGCTTTGAGCAAAACCTTCCTTTGGTGGGTCTTTCTAAGGAGATCAGGCGCCTGCTCAGGGTAGGCAATTTTCTGAATCCTTATTAATGGGTTCATTTTATAATGCCTCTCTCATGGTTTTCCTCTCCAAATGAGTAGACTTTGGGGAATCCTATACCTTCTGCAGTAAAAGTGCTGTTAATTTTCTTCCACAGCTCTGATGGTTTTAGTTTTAACCTCCCACGTTAGCTGTAATAACCCATATGTTGATTGTATACATTATTCGAGTTGCTGCTGGCCTACCTCAAAGTTGGGTTGTGGTCAGGTTTCAGTTGCTGGTAGGACTTTAAATCCAGATGAGATGTTTTTCCTAAAGGAAAAGATGTTTTTCCAAATTCAGCCACAGCTGTTGGTGTTAAAGTAGGAGTTAAGCTGGAGATCTGCTTTGGCATGTTCTTTGTAGGACACCAGATCACAGTGGTTTGGGTGGTTGGGGTTTTTTTCTGTCTTGAAAATGCATAAATAGGAGCAGATCCCATGCTCAGTGACCAGTTTCGTACTGTTTGATGGATGCTGAGCAAAAGTAACCCAAGATTAAATTAAAACAGCAAAAATGCGGTGCCTCACTGTTCATCCCTGGCATACATGCTTTAGAAGGCAGTACTTAGAAGTCGTGTCTTGTGATTTAACTATTTAGATTTTATATTTTTCTATCTCAAATATACCAGGCAGTCATGGTTCTGGGTGTGACTGTACTCCAGAAGCGCTACTTGTGTCACCTGGGTAGTTGCTTGCTGCTCTCTGGAGCTGGGCTGGTGAGAAATCAAGTTTTATGGCTGTTGAGATATTGCAAGTCAGTTTAATATCACATGCAGTGGCAGGAGGTGTATCACCCACATCCAGGAGTAGGAGATTGTCATAGCGTAATTCACGTTGGAAGAGACTTCTGGAGATCACGGAGTGCAGCCCCTTCTCGAAGCAGGTCCATCTAGACCCAGCCACTGAAAGGGCCACCTGGAGATGACAACTGCTGGGTGATCATTTGCCTGTGGAGGCATGAGTGGCATTTCCAAAAGTGTTCCTTTGTGTCTGGGCTCTTATTTCTGGTCTGTGTAGTCTGGTTTAGTTTAACTTGGTCGTGAGCCTTGGAAAGAAGTGTCTGGGGTTACGTCAGAGACTGCAGCTTTCTTCTTTCAAGTACAAGGAGCCAACTGATACTTGAATGAGCAAGGGGAAGGGGAGACGAAGCTGACATGCTCCAGGAGGTCCCAGGGTATGGAGGTAGCTCCAAGCCTTGTCAGTGTGTGGGAATTTTCCCACAAAGAAGGGAAGGAGGAGAAGGGAAACATCAATAGCTGGAGACTGATCCTAAACTAGGAGGTTGCAGCTCTCCCGGAGGCATTAAAGCAACGCAGGAAGGAGCATCCCGGGTGTCCCAGCATGTTGTGCTGCTCTGCCTTCTCCCCAGTCTTTCATTTCAGCCAAGGGACCCCTATGCCTTGCAGCTTCCTCCCTCTCCTGAGCCAAACGTGTGTAAATGTGGCCATCAATCCCACTCTGGATGGTTTTTACACACATAGGCTGGTATTTCCTCCCAGCTCCCTCTCCCCCTTGCACGGCCCCTTCACAAAGAACGGAGTCAGGCATCGCTCATGACCTTGACCTCCGAACCTCTCCTCCCCCTCCTCCCAAAATGTGAAGCATCTGGCAGGCATGTGCTGCCCGGCTGCTTGGTGGGGCTGGTGGAGCTGCCGTGATGTTACACAGCCTGTGGCTTGTCTCCAGGCTCCCTTGCCCTGCTCATCCTTTTGGGACATGTTTGCTTTGCAGCCCCGGAGTGGTGCTGCTCCTGGCTTGGTGGCTGCTGTTGGGGAGGCCCTGCACCTAAAAGTGATCCCTAAGAAAAGGGGTGGCCCATGCATCCCTTCTCCTTTCGTGTTGCTCAGAAAACGTTTCCTCCAGTGAAAGGGTTTGGTGGCTGCATTGCAAGTTATTGAGGGTTTGACCATCACAGAGCAAGGAGTGATCTAGAATGACTCCAGCCTGTGAAGAGTGAGCCAGATCTCCTCTTGGTTCCTGTGTGCTCCTGGCTCCCAGCCAGGGAGCTCAACGGGAGTTCTTTTTAGGGGCCATTTTGAAGAGGAAACCAGCTAGTTCTCGTTAATCTCTTCCCGGTGCCTCCAGCAGCCATGGTGTGGTGTGGTCTGGAGCTTCAGACTGACACAAAGATACCCAGATGTCTTGTCCCCTGACCATGGTGGGGTCCTCTCCTGCCGATGCAAAGGGAAGGGGAAAAGAGACTCCCCCTTTTCCATGGGTGGATCTGGGTGCTGGGGCTGGTTCATCCGTCCACAGAGCCAGGAGGTCCCTGAAGTGCTCCCCATGGGCAGGAGGCCAGGGCACCCCTGCACTGTGCAGCGCCATGAGGCAGTGGCGGTGCTTTGGGCAGGGAGAGGTGGGGTCGTCATCATCAGGTTGTGGGGGGTCCCACTGGGGCTGGTCCTCCCCCAGAACCACTCTCTGGTGGTGTCGGCAGGGGCAGGCGATGCATTTCTCTCTAGGATGGCTCACTGCAACGTGAGTTCCCATGTCTTGCATCTGTGGGGCCAAGCTGTGAGCGCGGTTGGTGCTGTCGGGGGGGAGGCTGGGGCTGGGCACGGGTGCTGCCGTGGGGAGATGGAAGCTTTCATCAGGGCTGGGATGTGGTGGCTGGACAACGGCTTCCTCTTGGCGGTGTGGATGGGCTGGGTGGTTTTCTGGCTGGATTGAGGGACTTCTGGCTTTAAAAATAAAAATAATACGAAGTTTTAAAAGAATAAATAAAATTCACCTCTGAACCTTCGCGTTCAAGTTTTCATGTTTGAACCGTTAGCAGTCAGATTTTCCAAGCTTTTCTCTATAACTGTGAGGCTCAGGAAGCTTAATTACAGAGGGATTCAGATCTGTTAATGAGTCCAGCATCTGGAGCATTAAGTCTTCGTCTGCGTCAGCAAGTAGCGTGCTCCACCAAAAGCAGATCTGCAGAGCAGCGGGTCCAAGGCCCCTGTGTCCACTCTATTATGGGTCCTGTGGTTTTTACCTTGAAATGGTCTTGGATTTTCAGTGCCCAGGATACTCTCCATGTTGGAGAACATCAAATGTCCTCCACAGCACTTCTCCTGGCTCAGTGTCACCAGAAAGGTGTCCGTTTGTGCAGTCCAAGGCTGCTCTGAAGTAGAAGCTAAAGCACAATGTGGGGGTGGTTGGGGTGTTTGTTCATCCTGAAATGCCTTCCTGATCCTAATTAAAGCAACTTGTGCACTGGTGGGGTTTTTTTTTTTTATTTGCTATGTTTATTTTCCCCCTTCAGAAACAGTTTGCAGAAGCATGTTGTGAACACGTCTCCGCTGCAGCTCGGTAGAGCGTGGAGTAATGCTGTCCCAAGGGAGCCCTTCTCAGCCTCCTTTTCTGAAGGAGCTGGGAAGTGTGGAGGTCCCCGCTGCACGCTTGGGTCTTTAAAGCAATGCGAGGATGGCAGAGCTAGTTTTCAAGCCACCTCTCATAATCTGCATTAAGATTTGCTCCGGACTTGTGAATCTGAAATGACAGAGAGGCCCCTGGCCCTGGGCTCCCTCCCGCGTGTGACTGTGACTCACGGTGCGGTGACAGACGTGCTCTGGCTTGTAGGCGTGCTCTGTGCTGGTGGAGTACACGTGCAGCACGTGCGCGGCTCCCTCAGCGGTGGAATCGCTCCTCCACTGGAACCTGGCGGCAGTGTCAGGGTGCTGGCTGGTGCTGCCCGTGGGGTGCCCCATCCTGGGGCTGAGCCCCCCCCCCCCCAAAGCACTGCCTCAGGCACTCTCCACCCAGCGAGATGTGAGAAATGAACCCTGCTCTTTTTCACAGCACACAGTTGCCTTTTCCCTGCTTTAATCTCCCCAAATGTGTTTTTGTTTCATTTTTATATTCCTTTCAGGCCTTCGCTGGAATTCCCACAGGGCCCAGGCCAAGCGGGTAGGAGATGCTGATTGGAAACAGAATAGCGCTGGAAGTAACCGAGATAAATGGCCTGATAAAACAGCAGGAGCCTGGCTGATGTGCAGGATCAGCATGGGACTGTCCTTGTCCCTTCCTCCCTGCTTGGAGACATCCTGAGCCAGCCAGGAACCAGCCCACTCCCATTAATTGCTCCATCTTTTTTTTTTTTTCCTCCTTCTCTTTTTTAATACCAGCGTACAAACATTGCTGTAGAGAGCAGGGGTCAATGCAGCTCAAGCTTTGGCTCATAAGCACCCTGAGCCCCTCTGGTGGGGTTGTGCGTGGTGAGGTCTTGGTCCATTCCTGCTGCTTTACATGCCTGCCTGTATAGGAGAGTTGGCTGCCAAGAAGGGGATGGGCATCAAGGTTTTCCGTAGCATAAAGGCATGCATGTTGCTCTGCTTGGAAAAATGAGTTGGTTTTTCTTCTTATCTCAAGCCTAAAAGTGGATTAAGCGTGTAGGAGAGTAGATGTCTTTTTTGAAGCCTGTAACATCAACAGTTGCCATATCAAAGACAGCGCAAGAACTGCTTGCTCAAAGCACGGTGCTGTAATCAGGAGATTAATGACGTCTCAGGGTGCTGGTTGCTGTGGCGTTTAAAGCAATGCCCTGGCTTTGTCGCTTTTGTAGCTCTTTCTGCAGTCGAGCAGAGCAAAGCTTCAGCTGTAGCTCCTCAAGGACCCCCATGCCCCCACCAGGGTGTTTCTCTTTAGCTTGAATGACAGTTTGCTGCTGAGCACTGTGTTGCCCAGGTCTGGCAGCCATCCCTCCTTCCCTGTCCCCTTCCTCCGTGGATTTCTGTGAAAAAGTAACTGTCCGTTGCTCTTTCTCCAGGAGGGATTAGCACCCACAGAGCTGCCCGGCGCTGGCCGATCTCTCCTCCAGTGACAGCCCAGCTCTTGTAGGCACTGACCGCATTGCACCCATGCAGCTGTGTGCCATCGGGCTCGCCGTGCCTTAAGGTGGTGATGACAGAAGGGTAGGACAGGCTCTTGAAATGTAGGAATCAAATATTTTAGGGAGAAGAGGTGTCTGACCCCAACCGTCCTGCACCTTAAGGCAGCATCCTGGCCCCTTGGCTGCAGCAGGGAGGGAACAGCTCCACTGACTTTGTAGATCTGTGATTTGCTCTTATGTTTTATAGATTTTTATAGTGAATTAATATTAAGTATTTAGGGCTGAACTGATTCCTTAAAGTTTATTTTGCGGAAGTTTTGGTGGGAAAGGTACAGCTATTGAAGCCAATTCTACTTTTCATGTGATTTTTCTGTTTGCTTCGCTTCCAAACTGCAAAAAAAAAGAAGGAAAGATGCTTCTTCATGTAGTTCTTCTGCTCGGGGAGGACTGAAGTGTGCTGCAAAGACTGGAAGCACTCTTGGTGGATAAATCTAGCAGGTACTGCTGGGATTAGACAGGAAAGTAATGTTCCTTGTCCTTAGGAAATACAGGGTGAGAGTGAGAGCAACCATCTCGTGGTGTCTGGAGCACACCAGCCTCAGAGAAGTACTTGTACCTTCACAGAATTTATTCTTATTAGGGATATTTTTGGGAGAGCATAGAGGAGCCGAGCCATGCTGTGGCAGGGGGTTGTCCATGTCTAAGGAGCTTACAGGTGAGCTGTGGAGAGGGTTTTTGGAAGTATAGGAGACTTAGGTCTGGTGGGATCCCAGTTTCTTAAATCCTGTCCTCCCTTGGGACCATGCTCTCTGCAAAGGCACTGTTGTCAGATGCTTTGCTGCTTGTTCCTGTGCTGGACGTCTGTTCTGGGGTGATCTGGACTTCCTCAGCATGTGCCTGGGAAGAAAAAGCGGTGGAGCCTAGGGTTGGGAAACAGGGGCTTGCCTTTCCCAAGTCAGCTGCGGATGCTGGACATCGGCACTGCCCCTCCCTGGCCCAGGAGCTGTGCGAAGGCGCAGGGGTTGCCTGTCCCACAGGGATGCTGTGCAGATGCCTGAAGCTGTCCTGCCCCTCCAGCATCTCCACACAGTGCCTTGATAGATGTGCCAGTGTAGATGGGTCCAGTAGGCTGCCATGACCGGCCCTGTTCCACGGGATAAACCTTTTCCTTCCCTATCTACCTTCCTCACCCTGCTCCCAGTTTTCCTGCAGAGCCTGGTCCACACTGGCTGAGATCTTGAGCTTCAGGGCTGAGAGCTCCAGGTTGCTGAGGATGGGGGCACCTCTTCAGGAGCTTGCAAAGCCTAGACCCTTTGGGGGTCACTGCCAGGAACAACGTAGAGCCCCCCTGATCTGCAGTGTGTTGTGGCTAACCTACTTGCTGGCAGTAAGATTCAAGGCCAGGTGACAAGGATTGGTTTTCACAAGTTGGGAATGTTTTAACGTCTCGGAAAGAGAAACCTTGAAACCTTCCACCAGAAGGATTTCTCTCACTGTGATACTGGATACAGTATGCAGCTTAAAAAATAATTCCTGGTACTTTGTTTTAGTTTAGCAAACCCTTCTTTTTCAGTCTGGGAAGTTAGCTCATGGGTCTAGCTGCTCGTCTGGTTTTTAATCATTACACAGAGGTGCAGGGCAGTAGCGTAACGCACTGCTCACTTCAGTGATGCTGGAGAGATACTAGGGGGGGGTTATGGGTGAAGCTCATAGGACTAGAGGAGTTCTGGTGGCTTTCAACCTGTGCCTGCCTATAAAGGTGGTCATTGGAGTGGTCCTTTTCACCCCTTCAGAGTACTTTGTGCTAGAGGTGATTTGCAAGTGAGGTGCAATAGAGATCCAGCAAAGTATTTGCCACAGAGATTATCAAACACGGTGCTGGGGCACTAAACCAGAAGATGCATCTATACGTGGGGATGTTCTATAGGAACAGTGAAGTTGAGGGAGGGTGGGCTCAGGTATCGGCTTTGGTGGACCTTGATGAACTTGGTGGAGCCTGAAGCTGAGCTGCCAGTAGAGAGGTGTCTCTTGGTGGCTCGGTGCTGGTGGTGAGAAGGGGGGTAGATGGAGCACAGCTTGTGAAACTGGGTCTAAATCGGGTGAATGATTTCAAATTGGGAAGTGGGAGTGAAATTCAAAAGCATTAAAACAGTTGGTTTTCCTGTGTTTTGCAAAGAAAGCTTTTTGGGGAAATGTGCTGACACCTCAGGGGTTTAAAAACAAAATTTCATTTTCAGTTTCAAACACCTGTCTGTGTTAGTTAACTAAAGTTCACTTGCACTGAGTAAAAGAAAATAAAAAAGCGGTAACTCATCCACAAAGATGAAACCTTTCATTTCTAGGCTGACTCAAAATGACTCATTTTCCTTCTTTTTTCTTTTTTTTTTCTTTTTTAACTCAAATATTGGGAAAGTTTTCAGTTTGACACGAGTTTCTTTCCAGCAATTTCGTTTCACCCTGAGACCTCCCCCACATCCCAAATCCAGCATTTTCTCAGGGTTGTCTGTTCACAGAAGTGGTGCATCTCTAATGAATGTGTTTTCCCCCACTCCAAGGCAGCAGGAGGAATGAAGAGCACATTTTTTTGAAAGGCAGATCCATCCTTGCTGTTAAAACAAGACTCGTCAACTCTGGGGCTCTCCCAAAATCTGCACTCTTACCTGAGGTGGGCTGCACAGAGGCAGCACCCATGGGTGAGCGTGGGTGACCGCCACCTTTCTCAGTTTTACTTGTCGTGAACAGTAAAGGCTTAAAAAATTCTCTCTTTTTTGGTGGAAAACTGAGGGATTTTCCTCTGGGTTCTTCTGCATAAGAAACTCTGTTTTCCTTCCTGGGAAATCCTCTAGGTTAATAAAGAAATGGAAAGAAAGGAAAACTTACTGGAGCTGGGAAGTGGTTCTTAGCGGGTAGGATGCTCCAATGCAACTTTACAAGTAGAAGATAGAGGAGTAGACACAAGCCAGCTGGATGGGATGCTTTTCACAGGGAGGAAGAGGATTTTGAGCTCTGGGGAGAAAACAGGGGTGGAGATCTCCACATCCAGCAACGGGCTTTTGTGTAGAGGCTTGCTGTTGCAGACGTTGACCCATGGCCATGAGGCCATGTCCTCCTTGCAACCTCATCTGTAGATGAAGCTGCAGGAGGCTGCTTCATTCTCTGTGGAGCATCCATGCCCATCCTTGGCCAAGCTCGCTGCCTGCAAACCCTCCTCTGCCCAGGACTGGGCCCCGGCGAGCCAAGGCTCAGCCCGGGGACATGGGGCAGCGGTGCGGGAGGAATGCCTGCTGAGGGAGCTCCAGGAGGGTCAGCCCTCCGCGGAGGTGGTCCAGCGGTGCCTCCATCACAGTCTGGGGTTTGACAGCTTCTCTCCACATGAAGGAAATCCTGATTTATGTTTATTTGCCTGAAGCCTTCTGAGCTGTGGTTCAAGCAGCGTGGGCTCAACCTGACCCGTGAGGCTTTGGTAAAGCGAGACTTTACAAGAAGAGGAGGTCTTTTTGCTTGAGGGTCTCAGGGTCCCTGGCTCTGCAGGTGGCCCTGATGCCTGAGAAAACAGCAGCTCGTGGCATCAAGCAGATTGCCGTGAAACTTGAAGGCTCACAGGCACCCTAAGATGCTTCAGGTGCAAAAATACCAGTGGAGGGGGAGAGGTGGGAGGTGAGTAGCTCTGTGAAACACTGAGCATAACGAACTTGGAGAAGCATTCAGGAATTGAGTAGAGGTTGAAACCACAACAATTCAGTCGTTTGTGCAGGAAAATTGGCAGCCACGAGTGTGGAATGAATCACAAATGTGCACATGTTTTGCCTGAGGTGAATATCAGAGTGCTTTTTGGCTGTGAAATATCAGCTTGTTAGTCTGGGAAACACTCATTTTTAATTTTTTCTTTATTCTTGTGAGCAGCATTGAAGGGAGCATGAGTTGAAGGTCAGGACTGTTGCTCCTGCCCTGCTCTACCCCAGGCTGTGCTGTTGCTGGTACATGAGGCTCTTGTACTTCTTTCTCTCTCTCCTCTCATTCCTGCTCTGTTTCTGCAGATGCCCCGTGGAAGACAATGAGTGGAAGCTCGATAAAACCTCCAGAACATTGCTCTGGATCAAATGAATTTTAATGCCAGGTCACAGCCTGAGCACTGACCCTTGCACCAGTATCCAAATGTGAGGGAAGCAGAAATAGATCCCTGCAAAGCGCTGTGCACTTCACTTGCCTGCAGTGGAAAACTCCATTTAATTAAGTGCGCTGGTACTAATTTTGGGTTGGGCATTAGTCATGTGCTGAGTAATGGGAACTGGTAGAGACACTTGCAAGGCGTGGTGGCAATGCTCAGCTCAGGCAGGTCCAGCACCACAGCCCGGGGCTGTGGCAGACATGGGCTCCCAGAAGCAGCATCGGTTTGTCCCCTCTGTCCCAGCATGGGACCCTTGCTGCTTTGCAGGGAACGCCAGTATCTCTGAAGTGATTAATTGCAGCATGAAGTGGCTGTATTTTAGCTAAGGTCAACCATGCACTGACCTGTAGCTATTCTTTAAAGCAGAAAATGGGCCTTGCTGAACGAAGGCATGTCTAAGAGTGAGTTTCCCTGAGTTAGGGTGGGTTTGGATAGAGATAAAAAGTTTGCCAGATGCTTGTGCAATAGGCAGTCTCCTGCAGTAGACCCTGTGCTCTTGAGAAGAGCAGACAGGAGTTGCCTTTCCCTGCTGGCAGTTGGGACCTCAAGTCTTCAACAAGCTCCCATGAAGCATCCCCAGTCCCATCGCTGCCAGGCAGACGGCTGGAGGAGCCTGGCAGCCAGAAGACCGTGTCTGGGAGCCCTGGCTCTCTGCCCGTCCTGCTTGGCTCAGCATGGGAGCATGTCCCTGGCAGCCTTGTGTCCGGCCCTGTGTCCCCTGCCTGTCCCCTGACTTTTGCCCTCAAGCTGTCTCCCCTGAGTGCCAACTTCTCTCCAAAGCCAGGTGCGTGGGACAGGGAGTGCTGGTGTGCATCCAGTCTGGCGGATGTAGCTGTCGCGCTTGCCCTGTGCTTTGGGACCGTTGGTTACTCCAGGGTGATGTTTTCAATGTTTTCTCTGCAGACTGGCAGGCAGGAAACAGCTTTAAATGTGAAAGCAGATGCCAGTGAGCATCCAACCCCCTGGCTGGGGCACGATCTACCATCACAGACTCCAAGAGTCTTGTACTCATGGCAGAGTTCATTGCGAAGTCTCTGCAGTTTGCTTCTCTGGCTTCTTGTCACCCCTGAACTTGTGAGTTCGTACGTGTCAAAACAGATCTGAGTGTCAGTTTGCCAGCTTTATGCATGTGGTGGGGCTGGAGGGCACGAGGCCAAGGGCACAGTAAGTTCTGGGTAGGATCTTTGCTCATCCTCCAGCTCCTCATGCAGGGATGCAATAACAAGGTGTTCCCTAGCTGAGCGAGGTGGCAGTGACCTGAGCCAGACCTTTACAGTTGCGTTATACGTTTTCTCCCTGAGTGAAGTCATTGGCTCTTATCAAGCTTGGAAAATTAAGCTATCCATCCGCCTCATGTTCCCCCAGCCAATTAGTCTTCTGGGCCACTGCAGGGAGGTTGATAAAACACATTTGTCATGAATACGCTGAGACCCAGCAGAGCAAGAGGGTTGTGATTGCCAGGGCTTGATGTTAGGAGCAGAGCAGGCAGCTCTGCAAAGGACCTCCAAGCGCACAAAAGGTGAAAGCTTTGAAAAGATGCTCGCTGGATATCTCTGGTTCATATGGAGGTTGCCCTTTTGCCTGCTCCTCTCTAGCTCTGCTGAAGTCTTCTGCCCCTGGGGTCTGCTGGCAGCAGAGTTTGAGAGGTGAAAATCAGCCAGGTTGGGGAAAACACACTCTGATTTATTTGATTGTAATGAGGACAATAGCAAACAATTTGGTCAGTGCAAGGACTGGATTGTGGGATTGCTGGGGCTAAAAGCTGCAACTTTTATTGCTTTAGCTGGAGTGTAAAAGATCCCTGCTTGGCATACAAGGTCTCGAGGGAGCAGGGAGGATGGGCACAGGAGAAGACAGGCAAGAGCTTCCAGGCAAGTTCCCTGAGACTTCCCTTCGGCTAGGGCATGCACATGTACATCCTACTTACCTCAGCTCACATATCCTCACGGTGCCTCCCAGCATTAGCTCTGCTTCATCTCCCCACCGGTACAAAAGGAAAATCAATTTACCCATGATGGTGTGGAAATGGAAATGGAAACCTGGGCAACATGCTGAATCATTGGGGGGAGCCATTACATAGGTAGATCTGCTGGAGCCGAGCAGGTTACAAAGCAGGATCCGTTTGGACACTTCAGGGAATATGTTGTGCTCAGCTGTCATTTTTCCTGGGGATCTTGGTCAGCAAGCACACGCGTGTACAGCTGGGGACAGCGCAGGCGCTGCTCGTGTGTGAGCAGTGTGGGGATGCTCGTGGGTGCAGCCTGCATGGGTGTGAGTTAACCTGAGACTCCTTTTTACGCCAGCTGGGTGGGTTTGCTGTTGCTCCCTCCAGCTGTGACCCCTACCAGAAACGAAGCTGCACTTGCAGGTGCTGGTGTCTGACCCAACAGGGCAGCTCCGGTGTTTGAACACTGGATCCCCTGGGTCTGAAAGCACAAAGGACCTTTCACTACTTTACTGCTGCTACTTTCCTGTGGTTTTTTTGGTACTTTGATTGTAACTTGGAAAACAGGAGTCGCAGAGGTTCTGAGCCAACGTGTGCTTTTTCATGGTGTGACAGATGGCTGCTGGCACACGATCAGACTCTTTCTGGTTGCCTTTCACCAGTGACTAACATCTGGACATATTGCCTTGGATCTGGCTTGACTTGCACGTCGCCAGTGATATCAGGTTTAAGCTTCAGATTTTCAGCCTCTGATGACGTTACACGTACAGTTTAAAATCACTGTCAGACTAAACCGAATGAACCCATTCATCACTAGTGGAAGGAGCAGTCGCAGGGGAGTTTGGAGGAAGGGTTTGGGTTTGGGGCGCACCAAGCCCTTATTTGCTGAAATGAGAGGAATTCCCAGGATGGGCTCCCTGGACATATTTATTTTTATTTTCTCAGGCTGTAATCTCTCCCAGATGTGTACGTCTGCAGCAGAAGATAATACTAACCTGACCGTTTCCCTTGTTACTCAAGACGCTTTCAACGTTGTTGAAATAATAGCTCAGGCTGAGCCTCTGCCAGACTTTAAAATAACTACTCTAAGACAGTGGGAGGTTAAGCTGGAGAAACATGTGTGAATATCAACTTGTAATGGAGAAGAAGGGAAATGAGGTATTTCAAAAGTAGGTATTTCCCATCAAACTATTGCTTCCTTCCAAAACGATGAAATTGCATTTCCTTTTGTAAGAAATCTTCCTGCCTTACCTCTACCTCTTCACTTCAGTTTTGTAGCTTCTGGTGTATGTTTTGCTGATCCCCCTGCCATTTGGTGAAGAAAGAGGAGTTAGGAGGTAAACCAAACCCTTCCACCTCCTTCCCTTCCTACCACTGCTCTGAGAGCGTAGCCTGCAGAGGGGCTGCTTGTGTGCTGCCGTGCTACGGCTGGCTTTCCTGCTCCCACAGCATAAAAGGTCTGAGATTTTAAAAATGCATCCCATTCTGCCTTAGGAGGAGTTTAAGACTTCACAAAACATCATGAAAGCTCAAGAGGGAGAGAATGAAAGCTCAGTGTGTCCAGGGATCTCTTAGGCAGCCCAGACAGCTGAGCAGAAGCATCCTCCGGTGCTCCCTGGGACAGGAGAGACTGGAGCTCAAGTCCCTGCTGCTAACACAGGCACTGCCTTTGGCTCAGCAAATCCTCACACTGCAGGGATCTGGGAGGAAGCAGCAGGAAAGACTCATTCTGTTCCTGCCCTTCTCCTCTCCTCTCCTGCAAGCATCTGCTGTTGGAGCCAGGGATGGGGGCTGGAGAGACCTTCCTGTGGTCCTGACCTTGTAGTCTGTCAAATCCAGACAGCCTTGGCCATGGGAGCCTGGGGGGTGTGTGTGTGTTTGTGTGCGTGTGTGCATGCCAACGTGTGTGTACTTTCCATCAGCACAAGAGGATGCTGAAACTCCAGGGTCCAAACCCTGGCTGTGCCATGAGCTGCCCTGCTTGGTGCTGACCATCCCACCCAGAGGGGGTTCTCATGATCATCCCTTCATTGCTTTTCTCCAGTGGCTTTGTGCATACTGACGTTGTGTCTTCCAACCCTATAAAACAAAACAACAGAGAGGGAGGCTCTTGGAAAGCTCGTACTGGAAACAAGCCCTTGGAGTGTGACAATTTGTAGAATTTGCTATTAATTTACTTTGACAATGAAGCAATAACGAGAAGCTTATTTACTAGCAACAGTGAGGGCCAATGTTTTTGGGACATGTCCCCACTCAGTGTCACACAATTTTTACTAGTATGTTTTTTCAGTTATTTTTAAATTAATCCCACAGAATCTGCTGTATAGGCATTGTAGACTGATTCCGATCTGGTTTATGCTGATTCACTTTAATTCAGTAATTAAGTTTAATTGCTGTGAGGCAGACTTGAACAGATTGAAGAGAGGCTGTGTGAGGATTTGTACAGGTTTAAATGAAATCCATTTAAAAATACCTCTCTAGTTAAACCTATTAAGCAGTGTTAAGAATTGAATTTGGATAAAACATCAGTTCCACCGTGTTTGGTTTGAGTAAAGTGAGTGTTTGAGCTCAACCCAAAAGCATTTGCCGTTGGTGGTCCAGGAGGGGACAGGACATGCATGCACAGAGCAGCAGAAGGGGGAACTGGGAAGGATATGTGGGGAACGGGGGACAGGAGATGCACCAGGGTGTGCGTGTGCCCTGGGGGATGAGGGATGTGCAAGACTGGGGTGAAGTGTCGCACCCCAGAGCATTTTCCTAGAGACCAGGAGCTCTGGGTTGAGTTAGCTCTCTCGGTTGTTCAGGAAGGAGATGGTTGAAGGAGTTGTGTGGGATCTCTCAGTAAATGTCTTGGGAATGTTAGAAGTGGCTTCTTTTTTGTTTTCTTAATTAAAAAAAAGGTGAGGCCACCAAAGCCTGTGGAACAGGTAGCCATTGCGAGCTTTCCTCCCAGCACCTCCTTCAAAAGGGTCGTCAGACTCATTTCTCAGCTGTCAGGATGTTGATTTACTCCATGTTTGCAAAGCCTTTCCCTGTCCCCACGAGGGAAGGAAACATACCCTTTTGGTTAATGGGGTGAGGTTTTCATGCTGTCTCATGTCTTGGGTGTTTAGGATTTGCAAGGAGAAGACCTGGTGAGGATGGTGAAGCTGGAGGCTGGAATCCCCACCAAGCCCACCGCCCCACTCCTGTGGCCACTCTGGTATCGTCGTTCCCGTAGGGGTTTAGCAGCTCTTAAACTTCTTGCTTTCCTGCTCCCATTGCTCTTCTCCCAAAAACTCTTTCACAGACTTCTTCCTTCTGCCACTTGGCCTACTTTTTCTTGTAGCCAGTGTATCCTTATTCAAGGTCATCCTCGACTTCCAGCAGCCCTACCTTCTCCCTAGGCTTTGTCCCCAAAAGCCCCTTCCCCATGCCAGCAGAGCCCCCCATGCTGCACTGGTACAAAGGAGCGGCAGCATGCCTGCAGATCTGCATAATGAGCTTGAAAAGAAGTCTGTGCTCTGATTTTTCCTGTCTAAACAATGTGTACAGCTAGCTCTTTCTTCTGCAAAGGTTTCACTTCCCTGAAATTTTCTGTCCTCTCTGTGGGTGCATGGTTGCATTCACTCTTCCGCTAATAGGTACAATGTTCTCTGTGAGAAATGTCCTTTTTCTTTTTCTTCCTGCTTTGGCTCTGTCCCCTTCAACTTGCAGCTGCTGGGTCAGAACCAAATTATCTCTGCTCTCCAGAGCAGGGAGGCAAAGGTTGAAATCCTCTTGCATAACCCTCAGGATGCAGGTCCATCACCGCGAGCTGCATCCGCTTCGGTTCAAACCTTGTCTTATGGGCCTTGTGGTGTTGCCCTTGAAAAGAAATACTAGATGACAAGGGAAATGGGAACAGTAGGAAACAAATGTGGCACAGGAGGTGATGCAGATGGCTGCTGTGGATGTTATTTACGTTACAAGCAATGCTAGGATAGAAAGAGAAGCAGGAAGAGCTTGTCCTGCAAACACAACACTACCAAGGTGTCCTTGACCTTGTCCACCCAATGTGCAGAGTCATCAGGCAAGTCCAAACAAAAATGAAGCTGCCATCTTGGTCAGCTTGGTCCAGAGAAGGTCAGGCACAACCTCCAAGCCCAAGAACATCTTTCAAGAGGCAAAGGGTGGAGACGTGTGAGCCATCAAGAGGGGAGTGGAGGAGCATCAGTGTTTTGAGAGGGCTGTCTTGTTTCAAGTGCTTGGCTACAGACCATGCCTGTGCTAATGTGGTGGTGTCAGTGGTGTGAAGTGCCAGGAAACACTTGCCCCACTATAAAGTCCTCTTTTTCCATCATTTAGTGCAGAGAGCCTTGATTATTAAAGTCTAGCGGTGATGTACAAGCCTCTCTAATTCAGAGTTTGAAGTGCATGGCTTATGATCTTAAGCAGACTTCTGGCAGGACATTTTCATAAGGCATTCAGAAATTAGAGGGAGAAAAGACCCATTAAATCATATGCTCCATTCTCCAGCCAGCAAGCACCAGGGCTGTCCCCTGGAGTTGTCCCCAGGGCTTGTCAGCCCAGTTATTTCTGGTCCCAACCAGTGGTGCCACATCCAGGGGAAGTGACTCAGTCTGACAGACCCTGTAACCAGTTCTCCCAGGGCTCCAGTTATGTTTTATGTTGTTTAATGTCATTGCCTTGTGCCTCATTTCCCTCCTTTGGGGAGAACGTAAAGCCGAGTATAAGCTCCATATCTGTGTACAAGCCAGAGGAGAGCACAGATGGTCACTTTTCTACATTTGCAACCTGGGATACTCTCCCAAGGAATACCTTCCATCCGGATGGAATGGTGGAGAACTGCTACCAAACCCTATCTGGTCCATGAGAGCACTAATGGGCATAAATGGCCCTGACCAGCCTCACCTGGGACCTCCACCCACACCCTTATCCCTGGAGCCACTTTAAGCTCAGCCCTGTGCCCCTAGCTTTCCCCTCAGGTACGGTGTGGGGTGCTTGCTTCTCGCCTTGCCTCTGGCTTTGCCTCCTGGACAGACCATGGACCTATGCTGGGTGTAGCTTGTCTCTTGGTAGGACCCCTTGTATGCCTGTTGTCCTATGTCTATCTGTTGGATGGACTTTGCACCTGCTGTGTCTCCCTTTGTGCTGTGCTCCCTGGGGGACCCTGGCCCTGGCTCATGGCTAGCTCTGCCTGGGGCTGCCTGTAGACCCCGTTATCAGTGCCTGGCTCTGCTTGGTGTGTTTACCACCATTGGGACTGTGTTTGTTGGCAAGGCACTGCCCGTCAGGGGTCCCCTGGCTCACCAGCCCCTGAGGAGCACCTGGCCCTTGGTGCTGCCTGCCACCTCCCCTCTCCCCCGCCCAGGCCAGGCTGGTGGGGCCATGCACACCAGCTGTCTTCCCAGTTGGCCTTGCAGGGTAACCCAAATCCATCTCTGCAAGATTCCCTATGCACCTACCCTCCTCCTCGGAGGACGGATTTACCTTTGGCGTTGCCCTCTGCGCCCCCAGTCTGACCAGGGCATTTTCTGTGTTTCCTGGTAATCCTATTGTTCCTTGGGAATTTTAACTCTGCGTGGGGCCAAAAGACTGACGAGGGCAGGAAAACCCTGTATTGAAAACATTGAGCTTATGGTGTGATGCAGGTATGTTGGCAAAGTCCCTAGCACCAAACAGTGAGGGGCATACGCAGAGCCCTCTGCCTTCATTTCTCCTTTGTCCTAGAAATGCTGGTGCTTTCTGTGTGCTTTATATTTGAGCTGGAATTTGTTTATAATTTCTCAGAGTGGTGGGGTAAAGTCTTTAATCCCTCTTTCTGTCTCTTTTTCTAAGTGACTTCATTTTGAAAAAGGGATGCACAATTCTTTTTTTTATTTATTCACCATTTAACTTTTTTACAAAGGAAGCAAACAAGAAGTCATAGTTTTTTAAATAGTGTTTCTTAAAGTGCACCAGTGTGCTCAGACCAAAGTAATGATTGTCCAGGGCATGCTGCTGAAAACTAGAGCATGCACCTTCTCTTGCTGAGCTTTGCAAAAATTCTGCTGGTTTTCTCTTTTAGCCTGAGCTTAGGATTGCTGGGACAGCCGCAGTTTTTACTGTGGTCAGGTCAGGTTTACCACAAGGTCGGGATGGCTGTTACTCTTGGTACGGTTTCTGGGCTCTTGGAGGCAGGGACCTCCTGTCACCACACCAAGCATCTCAATGAGTTCGTGGCATGTGACTGAATAGCTCTGTGGTGTATCTCTAACAGCTAGTTACAGGCATCCCCCTTTGCTGTGCTCCCCATCCTTGGAAGCATTTCTGTGAAAATATGCTTGGCACCCTGATGGCCGCTGGTTAACCTCAGCTTGGGGTTAACTTCAGCTTGTGATGCCACGTTCTTGGCTCTGGCTCCGGTGGCCGGTGCTTGCCCTTGCTGAGGTTGGCCCATGCACAAGTCTCCCTGGCACTGGGCTGCCTGGGAAGATTCCTGCGCTGCTTTAGGAGCCCAGAGGCAAGCTGAATTTGGCAGCAGCTGTTGAACTCCAGGAATCTCTTTTCCAGCGTAGAAAGAGCCATTCTGCAAGCTTTTGGTTTGAGGTTGAATAGCAAAGATGCTGGTGTGGCCTGCTAAACGTGCACTGCAGGCAGTCTTGGCTGGCATTTCTGCAGATGGGCGAAGAAGAACCCAAGCCTAGAGTCCAGTGCAAACACAGCTGGACTGTGCACATCTTGGGGTGAGCCCTGCCTCCGGGGTCCTGGGCAGCATTGCCGCCAGGGTGGAGGTAGGAGCATGCTGGTAGTGAAGGTTGCACAGCAGTGGTAGAGTGTTTGTGAGCATAGCTGCCCACTGATGGCCACTGGAAGGGGATGGGGAAGCCTGGCTGTGAAGCATGGCAGCGGGGTGCATACCCGTGGGGATAAGGCACCAGAGCCCCTAGGAAGGCTGAAAGCTCATGAGAAAACATGATCTTTTGTAAAGGAATACAATTACCATATTGATTATACAGTCCATCCTGTCCCTGACTGGCTACTGCAGTGACTGCGCTCGCTGCATCCTTGCATCCACCTGTCTGGGATTAATCTGTTCCCAGAAAGACTGTGACCCTGATCTCTGATAGCTGGTGACTCAGACTCTGCAGCTGAGAATTGTTTCCACAGGTAATCCATGTCCTTGAGAAGCAGCACGTCTGCTCCCAGAGGTTAAGGCAAAGAGAGAAAAGAAACCTGCTTTGAAATTTAATCTGTGACATTTCTTGAAACAACCAGAAACCCACCAGTGTCAGGATGGAGAGTTGACCCTTGGTTAATCCTGGAGAGAAGTTGCAAACAAAAGCTTGGGTGGTGAAGCTGGTTGAAGCACTAAATCCAGTGTTGGAAACAACCTTGCTGTGCGTCAGCTTCTGCCCCAGCATGAGAGCATGGTGCCACGAGCCTCAGCTACCGCAACAAGATGCTCTTCAAAGTGTTTGTAGATCAATCCAATCTGATGCTTTGCTGGCTCGTGCAGCACGGGCTTCTGAGGCCCCACTGGCTTATCCCAATGGCACAGACACTAGCCAGATGTGGCTCAAATAATACATGGAAGGCTGCTTCTGGAGAACAGGGAGGGAGGAGAAAAAGCCATGCATGTGGAAGAGCTGCAGTCTGGAGCTGGTAAAGTGGGAGAAGGGCATCTGCTTTCCAGCTTCCCCAGCTCTGCATGAGGACTGGTGTCTCAGAGAAACATCATTTTTATTTCAACACTTCTCTTTTGGCTCAGGGGGGAAGTGAGGGAGAAAAGACTGGGGTTTGCATGGCTGATCTGCCCAGAGTATAACCGTGCAGCTGATCCCCAGGGTTTAAATGCTGATCTTCTCTGGGGATTGAAATGACCTGTTGCCATTCCATTGCCCTTGCTTGTCTCCAGTAGAGGTCTGGCATCACCCTCTGAACTGCGGGCATCGTGCAGGGGCTGTGCTCAGCTCAGCTCTCACGCTGCCATTCCCAGCGTGCATGCAACCCTGTGGAGGGGTGCTCACAGGGACGGGAACATGACTAAATCCTTCCATCAGAGACATTCAGGCTCTGACGGCTGTCATGGGGGAGGCTGCAGCAGTGTGTAGCTCCTGTGTCAGAGCTGGGGTTGCTCTGGGCATGCGGTGGGAACAGCCTGTCTCTCCCTTGGGCTAATAAGCACGATGTGTGCTGGTGCCCTGCACAGTGCACAGCTGCTCCCTTGGCTGTGACGGGTTGTGCTTCCTGCCTGAGCATTAAGACATCTCATCAGTTTCAACATAATTCTGTTTTTCTTTCATGCCATATTTTTTTCCTGGGGCTGGTGAGGGGTCCGGAGGAGAACATCAACGCTGGCTGTTTAAACCTGCTGGTGTAGCCCTGCCCCTGTGATCGCTCTCCTGCTACCTTCCAGTTCTTTGGCCTTGGGGAGAGAAGTCTCTGCTATTTTATTTAGGAAAGCACCAAGCACATGCTTAACTTTAACCCTAGATGCATATGTTGTTGTGGACCATGACTTTAACTTTCAGCAAACGCCCAAGTCGTGTGTTAAAGCCATACTCTGCCCAGGAAAGCTTCCATGCAAACGTGTTATTTCTGGTACTAAGTCCCCAGCCGCAGCCTGTGGAGGAAGGCACTTCACCTGATAGAATCCACTGAATTCACACTTGTCTGCCTGTAATCACCAGCAAAGCTGATGAGTGATGAGGGCTGCAGCCCCCTGAGATGGAGCGTGTGGGTCTTGGCACATCCGCTGGTGTCAGCAGCTGGGAAATAACCTCCCAAAACTTGCCTGGGAATGAGAAGGGACAAACATCCCTGATATTTTTTTCCCCTCCATCAGCGGTGTTTGGTCTCAGATTCATTCCCCACGCTGTGCATACACATCACTTGCCACTCTGATAGCTCTGCCAGCTGGGTACTGTTTCAGGATTTATGACTGTTCAAGTCTGAGGGGCTCAGCCCTGCACCCCGTGGCTTGGTACTGGTTTTGCAATGTTCCTGCTGCTGAAGGCTGATGCACGTTCACGTTGCTGAGCTGAGGGTTGCCTGGGAACATGTAGATGCTGTGACCTTGTGGGGAGCTGGGGAAATACCAGCTGAAATCCCAAATCACCATAAATGGCTGCATCTCCTGCAGGACCCCATCCGCTCCCCTCCTTCCCAGCACACTGGTCTTTCCCTTGCAAAATCTGAGGAGACAGTGGCAGGCCTGATATGTTAGTGTCTGAACTGGATCAAAGCAGCTTTCTGCTCAGCTGACTTGTTATTTTCCAGAGCAGCGGATCTATACGGTGTGTATATCTCCTGTCGGGCTGCAGCACGCCTGAGGCTGTTCATCTGCCCTCAAATAAATCTCGCGCCTCATCAGCAGTGGGGACTGGAGTGAATGCAGAGGCTGGCTGCCTCCCAAGTGATGGCAGACACTAGTGCTGATGGTACTGGCAGGATTCCTGGTGACAAGTCATCAAGTGGGATTGTCTAGGCCCTCCCAGTGCAGGGACTGTGGATCCAGAGTGACCGAGACCCTTCTGGCAAGTCTGGACCCATGGGGTGCTGCTCTTGGTTGGTCCCTCATCCCCATGCCTTGCAGGTGGCAGGGTTATTGCCACACCGCCCAGCAGCATAAAGGGATGACAAGAAAGGAGGGACCTGGCTGCAGGTGGCTCTGAGGTAGAAATGGTGTGTCCAGGTAGAGTCAGATGCCTGTGATTTTTATTTTTTTTTTCACTAATGGAGGGGAACAAGAGACCTTGTAATTTCAAACAAACGTTTATTCAGGTATTTCTGTAGTTGAAGGATTCTTTAGTTACAGCATGAACTTGGAAGGGGAATGTCTTTTATTCACCAAGGGAGTTAAAAGCCCCTCATGAGACTGAAGTGACAGAGCTGCTGCCAGATAGCCCAGACCAGGGGCTTTTGCCCAATTCAAACCATCTTGCTTGTTCACAATGTAATTCTCAAAGTGGGCCCTTCACCCGCTGGATGATGCACAGCTCCTGGCCCTGACACAGCAATGAACCCTGTTTGGGGCAGAGGGGAGTGCCCTGTGGTCTGGCTGGGCCACCTGCCCCAGTGAGGGACACGGTAACTGCGTCCTGCTCCTTGGTCTACTTCTTTTGAAATCAGGCAAACTTCAACAAGGAAGCTTGGGAAAGGACTGAGCAGAATTTTCTATTCCCAGATGATCCAGGACTTGTGTTTTAGGACATTTGTGTCCCCAGCTCTGCTTTAAAGTCCTGAGCATCCCAACTGTATTGTCATAAAGGTAGCAATGGCCTTTCGTGTCTCTAGGACACTGACTTCTCAACATGTATTCTGTTCCAAAAATCACCTGGCTGCTCCTGAGGTTATCTGAGTGTTTGTTTTGGTCTGACCTTACTGATTTTGTGAATTATTTTAATTTGCCCAAATTGCATTCTCTTCTTCCTGGGGGTTTTGTCTGTTGTTTAATAGGAAGAATAAAGAGAGCAGAGCCCTGTAGGGAAGGTCTCTCAGCTACTGAGCATCTCTTTCTTCTCCCCCAATGCAGATGAAGTTAACTTGCTGGACAAAATTACTTCCCATGCGCAGGACCTCAGCAATGTTTCCTTTGGCTATGATGAAGCCAACTGCAGCATCCTGGAGATTGGGCAGTACGCTACCCTCAACATCCCTACAAGGGAGGCGTTTGGGGACAGGTAGGCTGCCTTCAGGGGCTGGGGTGCTGATCATCCCATGCATGCTTGTTGGTTTGAGGGGTTGCTTTATGACCCCGTTCCATAACGGCACAAAGATAACACATCCACTCTGTGCTCTCAGGAGCTCAGTGCTTCTTCCCTCTCTTTCATCTGCCTTGGTTGTGTGCAGGCAAGACACATGGGCACAGTGCTTGACTGACCCTTTCCAGGAATGTGTTTTCTTGGTGTTCCACCAGGAAGACCTCTCTGCTCCAGCACATAATTGGAGGGAGGAAGGGACAGCACAGCCACATCTATCAGCATTGCCTGATGCCAAGGTGCTGGTCTATGGCGGCATAGACCGGGCTGGGACATTGCCACACTCGATACGCGGCTGTAGCTTGCTGTGGGCAAGGACACAGGACATGGTGAGAGAAGGCAGCGTTGAAAAGCTGCTTGTAACAGGGTTCCCATCCAACCTCAGCAGTGGGCAGGGCAAGACTCCCATGGGAAATCACGTGCTGAGATTGCACCTGAGAGGGATGTGTTAAGGTTATACGGGCAATGCTAATTTTGGCCTCACCGCTTCTTTTTGAGTACCTGACCTTACAATCTGAATGATTGTTTGCTCTTGTTTTTTTTTTGTTCTCACTGAGTTCATTTGTGCTGTGGCTCCTTTTTTTTTTTTTTTTTTTTTTTTCCTGGCCTAAGAGGGCAGTTAGTTCATGGTGGTGTAGCAGCTGCTGTAAGATACCATACATCACTTCTTTCTGCTAGGTTTGCAGATGAGCTGAGTGTACTGATGAAGCTCAGGTACTCACTGAAGGAGGACACCAGCCTCGTGACCATCCTTAGCCATCGAAGCCATGTGCTCTTCCAGATCAGGATTAACCCCTACGCCTTGGTATTTGTCACCACGAGGAGGAGACACTATGAGTAAGTTCCAGCTCAGGTGCTTTTTTTCTGCCTTTTCATGCTTCCTTTTCTACTCTGAGGGCCAGAGTTAAGGTTTCCCACTACGGGCTTTGAGCAGTGATGCTCTGACCCCACCTCAGTTGAGTCAAGGTCATGTCCCCCCACCCAGGTGACAACCAGGTCCCTCAGACCTGGTGGTGTGACTGCACAGGTAGTTGCTGCCTAACTCCACTCTGACAAAATGGTGCAGATCTGGGAAACAAAGCAAAGAACAACAAGATTCAAATACCTGGAGGTAAATCAAGTGGTAAGAGACACAAATACCGATAATTTCCCAGACACCTCAACTGGTTGTAGACCTGCCCAGATTCATTGGATAGAGATAGCATTCCCATGCTGGAGGAGAAGTGGTGGTGCTTACTTGTGACAATAAGGTGGTCCTGATTTCTCTAGTATTGTCCTTTACCTCTGCACTAAGGATGGATGCATCAGGGACCCTGGGAGCTAGTAAGGGCAAAGCCTAGTCCTGCACAAGGTGTGGGACCTGTTTCATGTTGTGCCTCTTCCCTCTCCCCTCTGGGACATGCAGGTTCCCAGTTTCCTTTCTTGGTGACGGGTGCTGGCACCAAGTTGCTCTCAGCATCTCCTTGGAGAGGCTGGAGTTGCATGTGGACTGTCGGCTGGTGGACAGAGTGAGCTGGTCCAGTTATTTCGGGATGGGAGTGAACACTGAAGGGCTGGTCATCATTGGAGGCCTCATCGAGTCCTTCGAGATCCCCTTTAAGGTGAGAGCTTGGGCAGACCTGGCAAGGCTGCCTTTGAGGACGTGGTCTGCTCTAGCTGCATGAAGTGAGGTTGCAACTCCCTCTGAAGGAATCCATCGCCTTCTCTTCCTAAAACACACCATTTATTTTCCCGGTTGGGGAGGGTGAGCTTTGCGAAGGCTTTGCATTGTGCATAGTGCTTGCTTTTGGGCCAGGGCAATGCAAGTGCCCTGCGTTGCAAGGGTCCCTTTCGGTGCTGCCCCTGCACCAGGTACTGCTCAGGCTGGGTCAGGGCAGGATGCTCCCTTAGAGGGGAATAGTAAGGGCCTGATCCTGCAGTGTGCTTAGCGCTTCTTGAATCCTCACTGTTATGTAATTCAAGGATAGCTTGTACGTTGCTGGCTCTTAGCCTTTGCTCCCGGGATCTTTGCATCTAGCTTTTGAAGATGAGCAGTGAATGCTGATCACTAAATCATCCTGTAAAGAAGTCCCTGGCTATGAAAGGATGGAGGCATGCACCGAGACCTTTCCCTCTCCTCTGGAGGAAGCATGAGGGTAAACGATGGTTTCTGTGTTTTCCTCCCCAGGGTGCTCTACAGCAACTGACCTTTGTGATGGGAGACCCAGCAGCCGCTGGCGAGCACTGCCACAGCTACAACTCAACGTGCACACACTTCTTCAACCTCAACCGCTTCGCTTCCCCATGGGACCTTTCACCAGCCTGGCCAGAGGTGTGACTGAGGGCAGCTGACAAATCTGGGGGTTGCTGGTCCTCTTTGGTGTAACATGGTTCAAATGAAAGGACCAGCCCAGGACATCCATGCAGCCTGGAAGTACTTGGGTCTCCAGTTGAGTTGAGGTGCAAGGAGGTGATGGTGGCCAGCACATGGGATGGTTCTTCATTCACCATCCAAACCCTCCTTCCAGGTCATAGATGGGTTTGGTGCAAAGGGAGAGTTAAAAGGAGAGTTTCTGAGCCAAAGAAAGGCTAGGGGGGTGTATGTGCTTATGTGTTTAACACAAGAAAGTTTTGAGTAGCTATTGAGTAATACTGCAGCTGGAGCTTCACTTTAGGAAGAGGCCAAAAGCTGTACTCAATAATTGTACATCACTTTGAAATTCTTGCTCACTCCCAGCAAGATGGCTGCATCGCACCCTTTGGTGCATCATCCTTTCAAAGGTGGTCTTCTCTGTTTTGTGAGCATTGCTGGAAAACAGAAGTTTTGTGGATTTAACATTTATTACAGTGTTCAGCCATTTTCCAAGAAATATGTTTGTGCCAAAACCCCCCAGATCACATAGTAAATCCCCATGGAGCACCCCACCCAGTCTTTCATCAGGAGCTGGAGGTGGCCCAGGGAGACACCTCATCTCTCTAGACCAGGCACCCAGAAGGGTTTTGTAGCTGCCTGGGAAGGGCTTGCTGGAGGGGCAAGCACCTATCGTCAGTTTGGCACAAACCTCTGGAGTGTAATACCCTTTTCTGATGGTTTGGTGAGGAGCTGGGCCAGCTGCTGAGGACGGGCAGTGTCAAGGGAGGGAACTGGGTGTCGGATGGGGCATCTGCCCTGTCTGGATCCTGCCCAGTGTTTCCTTCCTGCGGGATCCTGGTGCCAGCACACCCAGGCAGCGAAGTGGGAGCGGTGACACCCAGCTGGTGCTGCTGCCCCTGCCTCTCCCTGCCCCTGGGGCAGCCCTGCAGTAACTGCCCCATTCCCTAGGATGGGCTGCATCAACCTCTGTATTTACTGTTTTAAGAGGAGGATTTCAAGAAAAGCCTGGATCATAAGGGATTGAATAGGAGCTGGCTTTGCCAGGGAGTAAATGTGGAGAAGGCAAAGTATGTGACGCAGAGCAGGCCACACTGGCTGCCTGCTCTAAGGAGACTGGTGTGTTTGAGTTCCCAGCAAGTGTCACCCATGGTCAGCCCCAAAATGTTACCTGGCATTTCTCATGCTGACAGGCCTTAGGTACTAGCTATAGCTCCGACAAAAGTTGGACTTACTCCCTAGAGCGAAGAAGGACAAAACCCCACAAACCAAAAGCTACAAGATGTGACTTCTGATAGTGTAAGGTGGTGGGCTCCTCTTAACCTGCTCTCAATATCTAATCTCCTGTGCTCTGTAGGTGTGGAGCACTCACCTGACCGGCTCCCGTGGCTTACCCAGCAGAGAGAAAGTTTTATTTTAACCATCAGTAAGTTGACTGTCAGTGGGAACGCACAGGATAATTGTGCCCCACCTCACACCAGCTCCCACCTCTTGCGGGCCTGCTTTAAGACTGATCAGCTTCAAAACGAAAAGAAACTGTAAAAGTCACCCAAACACCTCAGAGGTTTAATCAAAAGCTGTTCCCTCATGTCACTATGAATGGCTGGTTCCCGCTGTGCTTTCCCTGGATGTCTCCTGTGCCGTCACAGGCAGCGTGCCCTTCAATCCTGAAGCCAACAAAAAGCACGTGCTTAAGTCAGTGGAGGTCCTTGGGCAGTGATATTTTTCCTCTTTCTTTCTCCATCTGTCCAGGTGCCCAAGGAAACCAATGAAATTCAGGACTCGTCTCTTCAGGTATGACTCCTGCATTGCTGTGGGAGGTATGTGCAGGGACCCTCTCTCCCTGTGCCCCTCCGGTATGTCTCATCACCAGAATGTCTCCTGGGGAAACAAGTTGCTCTAAGGAGCAATCGGGTACAAAGGCAAAATACCCAGGCAAAGCTACTAGTTATTATTGGCTTTATTGCAATCTTGCTCTTTAATGGTTTGAATGTAACTCGACGTGTCTGGGAGCTGGTGGAAGCCAAGGTGACTTCAGGTGACCTTCCTGAGCATTTGCACTGAGCCTAAGAGGGGTGGCTCGGTGAAGGTGGTGATGAGCTGGGTCAGGGCACTGCACGCACGGAGGTGTCGGTGGGTCTGCCCACGAGCCTGGCTGTGGCTGGGGTGGCTTGGAGGGAAGGAAGCAGCGAGGTTAGTGGGGTGGCAGGTCTCACCATGGGACAGGAAAAAGCAGGAGGCTGGGTGACTGCTGCTTCTGCCTACATGGGACATGGCGCCGGCCTGGGGAGGGCTTGCTGCTGCTGCTCGCCATCCTTGAGGTGGTGGGAAGGGCTCGAAGCTCTGCAGTGGGCGCAGGCAGCTGTGGTTCTGGGGGTTGCAAAGCATCATGCTTCCTTGGCATGGTTCCTTGGGGAGCCTGCTGGTGGGAGAGGGATAGCTGCTCCAGAGTCCCACTGGTGCTCATGGTGCTGGGGGCTGCCACCTTCCCCTCCGAGCTGCTCTCACCCAGCAGGAGCTTGGTGGGTTGCTCCAGGCTTCTCTCTGTGCATCGGGGAGATGGGTGATCGCTCTCAGTGGGGCAGGCTGCAAGCCCTTTATGTTTCTGCTTTATTGGGGATTTCTAGCCAAGGTTTGCTGTTCAAGTTCATGCAAACAGGTGTCCTGAGGGGGAAATCTGCCAGCGAATGTAAACTGAGATTTTTTTGTATGTGTGGCTGAGCAGTACAGAGTCCTTTCTGTGTTCCCTTCGCTCTCCCAGGCGTTGCTGTTAACTGTTTGGGGATAGCCTCTGTTCTCATGCCTGATTTAAACTGTCTGGCTGCACCTTGCTAACTCCTTCATGCGAGCTATGCTTCATGTATGGCCAAGTGGTCTTTTGCAGCTGGGTTTGTATCATCTGCTCCGGGGCTTAATCATGGCACAAGCATTGCAGCAGCAGGCATCCTGCTGCTTTGCTGATGAGGGTGCTTATGGGTTGGGTTTGTGATGATGATAATGAGCTGAGATGGCAAAATGACTCTTCCTGAGCATGTCTGAAAGGTGGTCTCTGCCTCCCTGCAACCACTTCTCAGGTCCTGATGGATCCTCTTTAGGATGTGCTCCCCCATCTGATGCTCATTTGCCAGCTGACCTCGCTGCCAGCGGTTCTCCCAGCAACTGGTGTGAATTGGTGAGATGTTGCCGTAAAAAGAAAAGTGGTGACATTCATGGGTCTACAGGGGAAGACTAACAATATTCTGGATTTGGGACAAGTTTATTTTTCAAGCACTTAATCAGGACCAGAGGCGCCTCGGGATCTCTGACATTTGGATTTATTAAAAGAAAAAAATGCACTACTAACGTGTTACAGTTTGAAAATAATGAAGAGCAGATCAGCTCTGCTGCAGGGATGATCCACAGCTATACTTTGTACTGTGCCTTTGTTCATTTAGAAGTAAATTAGTATAATGGTGAATTTCTTAATTGCTAATTAGAGCTAAATAATTGTGGAGGGCTAGGGTGATGGTGGAGAAAGATGTAAGTGGATGAAGGCAATTGCTTAGTTGTTTGTTACTGGAAGCCTAAATTATACCTGAATCGCAGTCTGGTCCGTTTTTTTTTTTTTGGTTTGGTTTTTGTTTTTTTTTTTTTTTTTTGAGGGATGGTTTGTAATTTATGAGCAATCTTTGAGACCTGGATGGTATTGAGCCACTTCTACCTTTTATCTTCTCTTTGTCTGCCTGTACTAAATGTGAGCAAGAGGGCTGAGGTGATTACTAAACTTAATGGCTTTTTCCAAAGCAATTTGATCTGCGATCCTAAAGCCATTCAACCAAAAGTCAAATAAAGCCTAAATCTCACTGATTTCCAAAGACACAAAATTTGACAGGTTTCATTATCTGGACAGTTCAAGCTACTTCCGAGATTTCTCCGTGATTAAAAAAATAAAGTGCTATTCCACCTTACCAAGCCATGAGGCATCCTCTAGCGAGAATTGCAGCTACTCCTCCACATTTTATGATTTGACCTTCTGCCTTAGTTCAGGTTTTTGTGCCCTTGCTGGCTTTTATGGCTTGCCATATGCCAGAAGTATTGCAGCAAGGGCTTGGTTTGATCGGCAGCTTCTCTGCTCCTTCTCAAGCAACTTCACGGGGCATTGCACCTCCCAGCAGTGCCTGGTGCCCTGCTGCAGGTTGGTGGCCACTTGCTCGGGGCAGCTGCGTCTCCTGCGTGCAATGGCAGCAGGGCTGTGCTCTGCCCCAGGGTTGCTTCAGAAACTATTTTTGCTCTTTTTTTTTTTTTTTTTGGAGGAGAGGCGCTTGTGCTGTTTGAGAGCGTGGCAGGGAGCATGGGGAGTCCTGCAGAGTTGTTCCAGTCTGGATGTGACCCTGGGATGTGATGCTTGCAGGGCTCTTCAGGCTTTGGGTTGCTTCAGGGTGCCTGGGTAGGATGCCAGCGAGCCCCAAACATCCCCCTGTGAAAACAGGGCACTGCTAAGGCATCTCACATGGACTTCCAAAAGGAAACAATTAATCTGGTATATTATTTAGGCTTACAACATATTCAGTTCCAAAATCCAGCACCCAGGTACCGTATGAAACTTGTGAGAAAAAATTTCTGCCCTTGGTTATACGAAGTAGTGATGGGGGAGGGGTTTGCTGTGGGGAGCTATTCCAGTTTTGATGGAGCAGATGTCTGCTGCACTCCTGGCCCAAAGCAACTGGAGAAGGACCGTGCAATGCCTTAGCTGGGGGCTGCAGCCCTGTGCACCTCCCCCGGGAAGCAAGGGCAGCGCCAAGCTGAGCACCAGGAGGGGATTCCCTTCCCCAGACCCCTGCTGTGGATGCTGCAGATCCAAAGGCAGAATTACATCTGGCCTGATCTGCTGCTGAACGCCGCCCATAGGATTTCCTGGCAAGTATTCCTCCTTCAAATCAGTGAAGCTTGCTTAGTAAGAAGTCCAACCTTGATTTTCAACTTCCCCATGACTGAGCTTCTTCCAGGGGCTTGATGCTAGAATGTGCTGGAGAAAGAGTTTAAAACTGTCTTTCTCTGATCTTGAGCTTGTAAATCATATTGTACCTTTGTGTGTTGGATAGAAGCCTCTTCTAGCCAACAAAAACGTGTTTCCTGAGAGGAGACACTAAGCTTTGAAAATACACATCACCTAGCTTGACCTAGCTGAAAACTAGGGCAGCATGTTATGCTGGTTGTCTGGGCTTCTGTAGGCAGAGATGCTCCAAGCTGGGTTTTAACCTGTTTGCCATTTAGAAAGTCAGTTGAGTTTTTGGATCGTGGTATCAAACCGTACTAGCTGGGAAAAAAAGCCCTGCAGAAGTCTGGGATCATTACATCAACGTTACATCTTTGTCAACAAAACACTCTTAATCTCCTCAGGCAAGATACAGAGTTAGTTACATGGCTACTCCTTTAAAACCATGGCATTAATTATCTGTGGTTTCTTTATTAATGAGCCCCATATTAGTTGCTGTATTATTTTTCTTGGGCTTGGCTTGAGGGAAGAGGTCTGTAATGACTCAAGGCCTCCTGTTTGCATTTTTTCTTTTTTTCTTTTTTTTTCCTTCTTTTTTTTTCTTTTTTTCTTCCCCCCCTGGCACAATATAAAGCCTTTTCCCGGTCCCCTGGAGCTTCCCCAGCTTTCTGAGCCACATTGAAAAATCAGTGCTCGTGTTCGGGAGAGCCTGCTGCTATTTGAATGCTTTTTAGTTTGAATTCTTGGGGCAAGATTGAGAAACCCCTCCTCCTTGTCCCTTCTGGACTAGAAAGTATCTCGTTGTCTTCTGGTTATGTCATCTGGCTTTTGTGAGACATAGACAGAGGCGGCAGCTCCTGCTCCCCGCGCCGCTGCGGGTTTGGCTGCTTCCACGTGGCAGGGGGTTGCGATGGGGACCCCGTGCTGGCACTGGGGATGGCTGGGTCAGCGATTTCTCCTGTCTTTACTTTCCTTGTCCAAGTTGATTTTCTACAAATCATAAACTCCATATTGCTTATCACAGGCCAATTCCTTTTTTTCTTCTGCTTTACTATCCTTAATGGTCACTTTCAGTTTCTGCTCATTCCCACCTTCCCATGTCCAGTTTCTGGGGGTTTTAAACCCACATGCCTTCTGCCTCAACTCTCAGGCTTTGGATGACTCCCGAGCTCTTTAAAGCAGTTCCCAATTTGTCTTTCTCAGCTGGTTCTTCTCTAAATTTGGCCTATTTGAAGGAGCAAACACGTACGCTATTGATTTTGGCTTTTGGTTCTGTTTACACAGAACGGATCTAATTCAGTTATGACGACTTGTGCCTAAGAGACCAGTAACTCTCAGCTTGGAGAGCCCTTTCCCCTGAGCTCGCCAGATGGGAGTTTGCAGGATGGACCTTTCCCATGTCGGACAGTGAAGCTGAATTAAAAAATGTTTGTCTGCAATGTGTTGGAATTCAGGGCTGTGTTAGTGCAGGCTGCCAGGGCTGGATCCCGGCTTCCCACTGGGAGTCGGCATCCCTGGCTGGTGTGCATCCTATGGATTCCTTCTGTGCTGCCTTTACCCGAGTACCTGAACGCCTCAGCTCCTGCCCTGCAGTGCCTCACAGCCGGCAGTGAATAAGACCTGGGCATCTGCTGGCAATAACACTTAAACCCGGTGTTTTAGGAAATTGGGATCAGAACTTGGGCTGTAAGCCCTGGCTTCCCACCATACTCTTCCTCACCCGATGCCATCTGCCAGCTGTGCCTAGATGTCTTATCCACAGGTGACTTTGCTGTGAAGAACTTGCTTTTAAATCTTTGGCTTTGTGGAGTTGTCCTCATGAGGCAGAGTCTCCAGCATCTTTTCAAGCCAGGTCTCCCGTTGTCCTCTGCCTGTCCCGTTGTTTCTGGCTGTTGATACCCATGGGCTTCATGGGCTTGAGCCTCCAGCCCCCCGTGATGCCCTATGGGGAGCAGAAAGGTGCTGATGTCATTCATTAATTTCCCTCTTTAAGGTGTACACAATGAGACACTAAATTCTCTTACAGGTGGCTGTAGCTGAAACTTTTCAATACTCTGGTTTGATTTGTTGCAAAATGTGTTTAATGAAATTAACACTTTGGATCAAAACTGGTCTTCAACCAGGAGAAATACAGGTCAAGTTGGAAAGCTGAAGTGCTTTGATTTTTTTTTTCCCACCATTAAAGCTATATTTCAAGACTATTTTTAATCAGAAAACCCCTGAAAGCAACAAAAATGCAGCATCAAAACCACACTACTTTGAAATTTGATTTTTGGAAGAAAAACCTGAAATCTTTATTTCAGCTCATGAGGAAATGGTTGTGGATTTTATCCCTGCCAGGGACTGCTGCACAGAGGATAAATATTCACCTTGCTCCCCTCAAGGGAGCTGTTCTCCTGTGGCGATAGTCACCCGGGGGTTGTGTATCCCTGCTGACATTTGTCCTCCTCTTAGGAGCTTGTCTGGGATGTATAAATGAGGAACGGGTCTGTTACGGTTCTCTCCAAAGTGGCTCCTCAGACTTTGCAGGTCTGCAAAGCACTGGTCACACCACCACAGCTGGGCAGGGAAGACCATGGAATCATTCAGATTGGAAAAGACTTTTAAAATTGAGTCTAGCCATTGGTGATGCTCATGAGTACCTGCATGGATGCAGGCTCCAGACCTTGGGCAAACCCTCCTTCCAGCGAAATGAGGCTGGGGTGGAGGCATGGCTTGCAGGATGACAGGTGATGTCAGGGCAGGCTCGGTTATTATGGAATCATTGGGTAGTTTGGGTTGGAAAGGACCTTAAAGATCATCTAGTTTTACAAGCACATGCCAGCATTTCTGGGGGGGACAGTGTGAGGGTGTCTGCTATGGGTGGTGTGTGATGGGGTGAAGGAAGGGTGTTGAGAAACCTCCTCTCTGGTTTCCTGAGAGGAGCGATGCCTCTGCTGATTCATTTTAATGGGTTCGATGGGACCCTTGCAGCCTCTTTGCCTGGGGTTTCAAGGCACATCTAGGTGTCAGGGGCTTCTCAGTTTTGTTAGCAACTTAACAGCAAACTTAAAAAGACTCCGTGTAACAGCCCATTGATTTTAAGAGCTTTCTTGCTACAGGCATTCACATGGCAGCCCATAGAAACCTGAGCCCAGTCTCCATGGCAGCAGCCAGTGCTGCAGATGAGAAGATGCCCTGGAAAACCTGCTGGCACCTTGCGGCCAGTGGGCCCTGGGACCAGGGCTGGCCACTGCTCACCCTGAAGATGTGCAGTAAACACCTGGATGTTGTACCTTGGTGCTTGTTTTAGAGATGGATGTGCACAGCTGGCTCTTCGTGCGACCTCTTCTGCCTGTGAGCAGGGAATGTCAAATCATCCGGCAAGGTTTTTCTCTTCCCATAGCAGCTTATGCCTTGAACTTGTCCATCCTTGTCCTTTGTGGAACAGGTGAATCCCTGCGGGGGGGAAAACCTTCAGCTGCTTCTGCCCCCAGCTCCCTGGGCCAGTGCTTTGATCTAGTGCCTGAATCCTCCCTTTTATGGCTCTGTTGGGCACTTTTATTTCCTTGGGCTGCTGTTAGTGATTAGGAAAGGCCTTGGCTAGAAGGAAGCTCCGGGTGGGAGTGGGGCTGTTGTGAAGCCAGTGACTCTCCTGCAACCCCAGGTCTTGGTGGGTTCTGGCTTGGCTCAGCTGGAGCTGCGTGCCCTGCTTGGGGGTTTAGGTTGGGAGATGGTGGTGATGTCCATGGTCTCAAAGGTGGAGCTTGGAAGTGAAAAGCCCCTATTTTCCCCCAGAAGATGTTGGTGCCTCATTAAATAAAGGAAGAAAATGCCTGTTACGGAGTTTCCTGCATCTTTGGGTGGCTTAGGTGCTGCGGGAGATGGGACCTTGCAGCAGATCCTGGTACCCAGGTCACGGCAGATCCTGGTACCCAGGTCACAGCAGCCTGAGACAAGGTTCAGCACTGCTTTTTGTTCCATCTCAATTGAAATACTTTCACTGTCACATTGAAAAGCCATTTCTTAATGTCCTGCATTGTTGCAGGTCTGTTCACGGATGAAAAGTCTGGTTACAAAATAAAAAGCCAAGAACTTTTCTTTGAGGGGGGTGGCTGAAGAGGTCGTCTGCACCCCTGCTACAAAATACGCCTAGAAATAGCAAACCCCAAAGCTAACGAGGAAAAAGTCCCTTTGTAAAACTATTTTAATTGGAACTTAGAAATAGGCCAAGTCCCTGCCCCCTCCAGCTCTTGTTTCTTGTTGGATTTACTATGCGCCAAGCCCAAAATTGAATCATGCAGCTGGGATTGCAGAGGGTTTAATTACCGTGCACGGCTGCAGGAAGAGGCTCATGGAGGAGCATCTAACGCCTGGTCCTCGCCTCCAAGCCAATTTGTGCCATGAGGAGGATGGGGAGATAAACTTCCTCTGCCTCCCTCTGAGATGAATTTTTAGCCCCTTTCATGTTTCAGATGCTTTTCTCCAGAGTCCCAGCTGTTGGAGTTGGAGGTTTACAAATAGTGCTAAATATGTTTGCTGGCCAGATGTTGGAGTGTGTGGTATGGAGCTGCCGCCAGTTTTGCCGTGGTTTGCTGACAAATTATGCAGGCTGTGGACTGCATTGTTCAGGGAGGAAAGTGAGCTAGTGGCTGCTAATTATAGTGCATTAATAGGAGCAATTAGCATCTTAGACTACCCAGAATCTTCTCCTGGACAAGCCACAGGAGCCGGGTGCTGGGGAGGTGAACGGCAGTGGTATCTGTGGCCAAGCACGGGCTTTGTGGGTCTGGTGAGAGGGTTGTGGGTAGAGCTGAGGGCACTTTGTGGGTCTGCAGAGTCTCCAGGTCTGCCCCATGCTCTGTGCTTCCCTTCCCAAGGTGGGAAGGGTCTCCTTGCTGGGGGTTGGTAAGGAGTCAGCCCTGCAGTGCTCGGCTGGGCTGAGGAGGCTGAACCAGCTGCCTGCAGGTCCCTTGGGTTGCCCTTCGGTTCCTCTCACATCCTCCCTGCGAAGGTGACCTTGCAGGGAATGTGGTTGCTCATAATTAACAGCTGAATCGTTTTAAAGATGTACAAATGATGGAGTCAAGTTTTAGCCAGAATGCTTTTTCTGCAGCGCTCTGTTTGATTTCTTGCTTGAAAGGACTTTGTAAAATAAACTAGGGTTTTTTTCTAAGGCGTATTAGTTTAAAAAAAAAAAAATAAAAAAAAATAAAAAAGTGCTGGTTTAGAGTCTGTATGTTATAGCTCCTTACTGACTGCCGCCAGCTCACAGTCATCCTGCTTAAACAGAAACAGGACCACAAACCAAGTTAGTTAAAGCTAATGAGAGGGGGACTCTTAACTGGGTTTGAAATCTGGCTTATATGTTACTTTGAAGGAGCCTCTGAAGGGTTTTATCCTCATGTAATTGAATCCATTGATTCTGATATATTTGGGAAGACTAATTTAATCCAGGGTGCTGATGGTCTCTGCATCAGCCGGGCGGTGTGGCTACATAGGGGGAGCCCGGGTGAATAGTGTCTGCTTTTCATACAAGCCGTCATTAATCCCTTGGAGCTCCCTCTCCCCGGTGGCTGGTCGTGCTGTGTAGGAAGGGAAAAAAAAAAAAGAAAATTACTATGCTGTGTAAAAAAGGGCTGCAAAATGGAGACAGAGGAAGAAAGCCCATCATAGCAAGGGCAGGTTTCTGCCTTTCCTCAGCTCCAGTTTCACAGCCCTGTTTAGCCTTGGACTCACGTGCAAGGAGAGGGAAGGAACAACGTGCACGATGGGAAAGCACCAAAGGCTCCTGCCTTGTCCCGAGAGCCTGGACTGCCGCGGGGGCCTGCGAGTCGGACCTGGCAGTGGGTCAAGCTGATGCCTGGCAGCTCTGTCCTCACCCTCCCCACATGCTGCATGGCTTCAACCCCTATTCCAGCAACTTTGGGGTTCCAAAAAAAAAGCCTGAGGGTTTGATGAGCTGATGGCTCCGGTTTTCTTACTTCCAGGAGAAAGGTGGGTCTGCAGGTGTGCGGTGGGTTAGAGGAGAACGTGGCTGGCGGGGCGGTACTGGTTTGCTCTCTGGGCTGTGTTGTATGCTGTCACAGGGGAGGAATGTTCTTTCTTTGGTTGTTCACTAACGTTTCTGAATGGCTTAAGCAAAACCACAGGGTCTTCAGCTGGAAAGGTGCTACGTTCTGGGTGGAGTTTCTGATGCTGATCTAAGGGCAGCAGGGCAAGGGCTTGTCCTGCCCTAGGTCCTGTTCCCAGCAGTCCCCCATTCAGCACTGTGCTCTGTGAACTGCACGGTAGGGTCCATGCAGCTCCCTGGTCTGCCTGAAAAACCACTCTAGCACCAAAAAATTTCTTTAAAAAATCCGGTGCCATTTTAATGCAGTGCAGAGTGTGTCCATGTGGTGAGCTTTGCCCAGCTTGCAATTGCTTCCTCAGACCGACTGCTACCAGCCACTGCCCAGGCCCCTGTGGCTCTAAGCAAAGGGCACAGGCTGGCCAGGATGCTTGGATGAGGGCAGGGACATGCCAGCTGGCCACACTCAAGAGCTTGCCGTGATGCTCCAGGTCCAGCCTGCCCATCCTGCGGATGAGCAGCACTGGCTGCTTCCCTGCTCTCACCACTTGAAGCCTGATTTCCTTCCACCTCAAAGGCAGCAAAACCGCTGTGATTTAATTGGCAGCATGTTTTAATTTGTTCCAGACTCTGCAGGCTTGTTCATTGTACATTAGCATTTCTCTTGATGAAAACAGCTTCATTGCAGCCTGTCCCCTTCAGGTGCTTTGCTCTGATGACTTTGTGCAGAGCTTTTGCCCCTTACTTTCCTCCATCTCCTTGAATTTTACCCAGACACTGGGTGCTGTTCAGGAAACACAGTGTTTATCTTCCTTTGCTCTTCAGGGCTGCAATGATAACAAGCTCACCTGGAGGTTGAGCCGGTGGGCTGGGAAGTGCCCAAGGGAAAATCTGAGAGCATCTAACTGCTAAAGCTGGCTGAAGGGAGCTGGCTGGAGATGAATGAGGCTTGCCTTTTCTAAATTGCTTCTCCCTTCTCTCTTGTTTTATGTGTTTTACCCTTCAGTTGCATCCAGTGGTTTTCCCAGCCTGCAAGGCAGGACCACAGGTCCCTGTTAGAGGTCTCTGGAGAAAGAGGAGCTGGCTAGTCACCTCTGGTCTTTGCTTTCCCACTTGCTATCTCTCTTTCCTTTGCTTTCTGTCTTTTCTTGCCTCATCCTGACCTTTCTCAACCATTCCTCCTTGGCACTGGGTTGCCACTTGCCTACTTAGCACCTACTATAGACACCGTTCTTTAGTATAGACTACTGGGTGAAGGTGTCCAGGGGTTGTGTCCTTGGCTGGCATCAGCAGTAGTTATTGGCACTGCTCACTTTTTAGGAGGATACTGATTTGCCCTTGTTAGAACTTCTTGTGGGGAAAGACTCTGTCTGGGGTGGATTTTGGAGGGGGGAAACAGTTGTCAAAATACTTCATTTTGATATTTAAACAAAAAAAAGTCAACATATTTTTTTCTGTCTTGAAATGAGGTTTAGTTTATAAAATTGCTTGTGCATGAAAGCTTGACATCAAAGTAAATTATAACAAATTCTATATAACAAACAAAGCCAGGACCGCCCAAAAAAGTTTTTGTCAACTGAGAGCAAAGCATTTTGACTGTTTTAAAAAGAAACTCTTCAAACCTGACATTTGAAAATTGAAAAATGAAGATGTTTGCTTTTCCTCCCCACTTGGAATGGGAAGAGGTTGGAAATCTCCAGCCTGATGGCATGACATCCAGCAGCAGAGCAAAGGCTTCAGCAGCTCTTGCTGACTTTGGAGCTCCTCTGCCTCCCAGAACCCTCCAGAAGTGGGGTTGACCAGAGCGACCTCCCCCGACCCACTGGTACCATTGGATCCTCACTTGCAGAATCATCACTTCTGGCAGTGGAATTGTTGGGTTTCCTGCTTGTTGTTCATGCAGCTCCACGTTAGTGCTGCCAGGCAGGCATACACCTTGGGTCTGTGGTGCAGAGCAGAATTAGAGCCAAGTAATGGGTTCAATCAACAGAAGATAGGATGGGAAGGATGATGGGAAGGATGCTCCTTACCTCCTTGTACCTCTCTGCTCCCCTTCTACAGCCCCGCAAGACAAGCATGGGCCTGCATCTCCCTCTAGTGACTTCTTGCAGACTATCTCTTCATCAGCTGCATGGCACCAGCCCCAAGGAGCCACCAGCCAGGGCTGAGCTCTCACCCAGCTCTTCTTGGTGCCATGGGCCAGGTTGTCTGTGCCCTGTGGAGCTCAGTGGAGCGCGGAGCAAGCTCTGAGCTAGGGGTGGTGGGCATGGAAGTGCTGCCAGCTGGTCCAGGAGAGGCGAAGGTCCTTCATACCCACCAGCCAACCCAGCCCTGGGTCTCTGTCTGTGTGGCTCGGTGTGCAAGCCCAGTCTGAGACACTTACACTGGTGTGTAATGTAAAGCTGATGTGTGTTTTAAATGCAGGTAACTCTAGAATTTAACTCCTTTTCTACATTCAGTGCTTTTGCCTTGAGCGTAGATGTTTCTAGCAACATGGCAGTTCTCCTCCACCCATGGGTGGTGCCTAGGCTCCGCTGGTGGTTGTAGGGCTGAAAGAGGCATCGTGACCTGCACCATCCTGAGGGAGCCGTTTAACACGGTAGCTGAAGACAGAATGAATTCCTGGCAAGCCACTGCCTTAAATTAATTTGCCACAAGCAGCCAGGAGGCTCCTCCACCTGGGCTGGTGCCTGCCTTCCCTTCCCAACCCTCGGAGCTTTGCCAGCAGCACTATTGCAGCTGCTGGATTGGGAAGATGTGTGGTGGGGGCTGCGAGCTCCCCTCTGACCTGCCCGTACCATTGCCCCGAGACCACCAGGAGCCTCGAAATAAGGCAGAAGCAGCAAAATCAAAGGCTGAAGGGGCAGGCTGATCCCCCATGTAACTCTATACATTTGCTTTAATTGTTTTAGTAATTGCTCTCAAGCTTGGGTTTCTGTCGTTAGGCTGTGGGCTCTTCTCTCGGTGCCTCTCCAGCACAGAAAATTGCGCGGGGGGCTCAGTGCGGTGGGACTGTGAGAAGGAGGTTCATGTTAGCGTGACCCACGCCAACAACTGGCTCGTGTCCCTTGTCGAGCACCAGTTTTATTTTGTAGTGGCTGAACTGACCTGCCTGTTGCTGACGAGCTGCCCTGGAGCTCAGGGGCTCCTGCCTGGGACTTGCAAGCCATGAGCTGCTTCATCCCCCACAGCAGCGTTCATGCATGTGGGAAATTAAGAAGCACGAGTGTGTTGAACAGGGAAGGGGGCGTGGGTGTGAGGAAGGAAGTGAAAACTTCAAATTTCATTTTTTCCTTTCTTCCTTTTCAGGACTCCAGACTCACCAATTCAGATCTGAGCCTGGGGCCACCTTGGACGTGGGACAACACCCAGGAGACCCTCAACCTCCAACCCGATGGGAGCTCCCTGACATCGCTCTCTGCTACCGAGATGCCATCTGCTGAGGAGGAGGAGGGGAGCCTTTCTATTGAGGATGAAGACTTTGAGCTGTTGAACTCCACCTATAATAAAATCACTGGCCCTGGCAGGCCAGGGCTCAGCAGGAGCAGCCCGTGGGTCGCTGGTAGCTCTGGTGAGTTCATAGTCATAGTTACCTCTGGTTTTCCTGCACAACATTGTGACGCCTGGGTATCTGATGGTGCTTTTGTCCACCCAGGACCCTCCATCAAAACACACAGAGCAGCCAAGAAGGAGCGTGCCTCCGACCCCCGGGAGGAGAACGTCACCACAGAGAAGCTGACGGGTGATGCGGGCAGCCGCCGACGGCTGTCACACGGCAAACCCGGCGATGCCATCGCTGACCTGGACGTGCCTGCCACCTTCGCCAAGGTCTCCCCATCGGTGCATCAGGCAGCTGCCCCCAAAGGAAATGTTCCCAGAGGTCCCCTGGGGACGGGGGTCAGCGGTGGGTGTCCTGGAGCATCCTCCAGTAGCAGCCAGCCCTGCTGTCCCAGGGCTCGGGAATGGTGCTGCCCGCTCAGGGCACCCCATCTCACCGGTGACACGCAGGCAGCAGGGTCATGCGAAGCCGGGACCACCGGGGCTGCCAGGACCACCGGGGCTGCCGGTGAGTGGTGGAGGTGATGGCTGTGGGAGGGGAGTGATGGGTGGTGGGTGCATCTTCCCCTCCAGAGTGGGTGGTGGGTGCAGGCTGCTGAGCTGCGGTGCCAGCAGCTTCCCATGGGAAACTGGGGGGGAAACTCTTCTCTGTGCAGGCAGCATGGGGCTGTGCACCAGCCTGGCCCTGTGAGAAGAACCAGAGAAGGTTTTTTGATGTGCCTGAAGAAACTCTACTGGCAACTGAAGAGGAGATGATGATTCCCTTATCCCCCCTGCCCTAGAGATGGTCTCAAGTCATTTCACCACATTGTTAGTTTTCACTTCACCAGGCCCTGCCCAGAGGCAGGCTGAGGGGCTCAGTGAGGCCAAGCCATCTCCTCCAGCCCCTGTCCCCACATCAAACCCCACGTGTCAGCACATAGTCCCCACCGGCATCTCTGTCTTTTGCTTCTCTACCACTGTGACACCCCAGAATTTGTGCTGGTACTAAGCAGAGCATTGAATTTGTCTTGAAATAAGTTTTGAAGTTTTGATATTTTTCAGATTATTCATCCATCACAGTGAAGTCACCAGTTTTCACTGAGAAGCAGCAGAATATTTTTTTTTCCTATGTTTATTTTCTTCCAACAACATGATTTCCCTTATTTGGTTACATTTTTTAATTCCTCTAGCAAATTGCATTTGATTTACCCAGTGCCACATAGTGACTGACCATGGGCACCTTCTCACCCACCCTGGGCATCTGCCCACACAAAAGCCATCTGGGATGCCCTGAGCTCGGGGCTGCCCTGGGGGATTCATCTGGATGCTGCAGGGCAGGTCTCCACACGTGGCTGGTTTTATGGCTGTTCAAGGGACTTGGCACTAAATTTGTCACGGATGAGCCAGGCTTCATAGGATAACTGTTAAATTTAGGACTGCTAGCTTCCCCCTCGAGCCATCTCCTTGCTGCTGCAGCTATTGCCTGCAAAAATAGAAGAAAATGGCAAAAGGAACAGATGCTGAAGGATGAAAAAAATCCCAGAAGTGCAGGAAACATCACGGCATTTGACAGCCCTGCTGCCAGCCGGCAGAAGGGGAGGCAGCACGAGGAGGGGACCCAGCCAGGAGGGAACTGCTTTTCCCTCCTGTAAAAAGCATTGAGATGGGGTTTTCTTGGTTGTGAGCATCCTGGGTGGAAACACAGGTACAAGGAGCTCCATTGGGGCATTAGCAGTTTGAGATGCTGGCACAAGCAGGTGTGGGCTTGAAGCTCTGCCATGGCATGTGCCGTGCATGGTTAGAGCTATTATTGGAGCTAAAATTATGTCCTGAGCATGTCAGCCTTTCCTGATGTTTCGTTACTGCTCCCCAGGGCTGAGGACAAGTGGGGTCTGCCCTTGCTGCTGGTCCCCGAAGGTTCTCCTGCCTCCTTGGGTCTCCATCCCACCAAGCCCCTTCAGCCGCCCTGAGTCATGGGGGGTCCCAGGCACATAGAGGCTGTTTTGGGGCTGCTGCCCAGCCCTGAATTCATACCCACACGCCTCGCTGCTGCCATGCCCCATGCTCGTGGTGATGCTGGCAAAGGTGCGATGGATGTTTTGGGTGTTTAAATGTATCCTGTGGAAGGGAAACCAAAGAATTGGTGTCCTTGCCTTGGAAAACTTCATTAAAAGGGGTTTTCCTTTGGGAATGGGTTTTTGCTGTACCTCTGGTTTTGGTGGGAGTGATGTGTGGCTCACCCTTTCACTGCATCATCTCGGGCAGCCTTGCACCCGGGACCTGGGCACAAGGCAGGGTGGGTGTCTGAAGGTGACATCTCTCATTATTCTTGGAGGAAAGCTTTGGGAATAATGGGGGGTTAGCATCAACTTTTTCACTTGTGGGTTTTTTCTTCTCCTCTTTCACTGGCAGTTGATTAGGGAAATTGGTGGGGCACAGACCTCCAGCCCTGCACCCCACCAGGCTCCTCTCCTTCAGTGCAAGTTCATGTATGTCGTTTGCCACCCTCAGAGATTTTTATGCCTTTGCAAACACTTTGAGTAGCTGTTCCAGTCAGGAGGTTTGGATGGAAGTGTTTATTTATAATCCTGCCGAATCCTGATAATGCTCTAATGCTGTTCAGGGCATTTCTGGGCTGCAGACCCCACAGACTGCATGCCCTCAGTTCCCATACCAGTCACCATCCACTGTAAAGTCATTGGAGATCAACTGGGGAAAAAAACAACACGTTGTGAGAAATTAAAAGTGTTTCTTTAAAACCTGCTGATTTTTATGATCTTGCTAATCCTCCTTGCAGGGGTTTCATTGTGTTGCCAGTATTCAAAAGCTCCTTGGCTTTCATAGACAGTGTTTCATGGGGGTTCCCAGCTGTCACTATGTCCCCATAGGCTTTTCTTTTTTTTTTTTTTTTTCCCCCCTCAAACTTAGCACTAGCTGTTTAGCAGCAGAGATGTGGTTTCTATTTGTAGGCTTAAATTGAATCCTGCTGGAGGCATCTGGTATCAGGGATGACGTGAGTTTGGCCTCTTTACCCATCCCAACTTACCATTACCCATCCCATCGGCACAAGGCAGTGAGGTCGGGGCTTGCCTCGGTGGTCACAGGAATGCTGCCGTGTCTGTGCTTGGGTTGTGTTAATTCAGGGTGGATTCCCAGGCTCGCTACCAGGCTTGGATAAGGCTGTTTGCAAGCTCAGAACAAAAACGACAGCAGTAACTGGAGCCACCAGAGCCGCAGCTCTGCAGCAGACACACAGGTAGATGCTGTGCTGCAGCCCAGCACGTTATCAGTCTCTGCTGACATCTTCCAGGGAGATTTCTTTCATCATGAAAAGCCAGGATCTCCCGTCTGACTTGGTTTCTGTCTGGACAGATGCTTCAGTAAGCCCTGAAGTGGGGTCACCGCTTGGCCAAAATGCGCTCTTTTGACTAGAGATGGGCTAGATCAGATCTCACACAAGTTAGAAGCCACAGATGTTTGCATCCTTGTCCAAACTACTGTTTGAGTATGTGGACATCATCCAACTTTATGGGATTTTTCCCTAACACTGTCTTTCCTCACCAGGTGTCAGGAAATGTGCTCCTGCTCCCCGGCCATATCATCTGGGATATTTCTGTGATGGATGCTGCAGGATTACACTGTGCAGCTGCCTGAGCAGAGCTGCTTTCTGATGCCAGGGCAGGAGACTGGGAAGGGAGCAGCATAAAATAGGTTGCACTTTCCACCCGCTGGTCTTTGGGGTGTTTCTTTGAGGCTCGGTGCTGCTGGGTTGCTCTGAATCAGCCGTTTCAGTTCCTGCTTCCCTGGAGCTCGGGTGGCCCTGGCCATGGCACTGGTCACCCAGCCACCGTGGGATCTCCTCTGGTTGTGGGGTCCCCCTTTGGGGTGACACAGTGCTCCTTCTTTGCCTTTCAGGGCTGTCCTGGGAGACGTGGACTGGTGGGACCCAAAGGAGACAAAGTGAGTATCCGGGAAAACACAGGAAGGTGCAGGATGGGGTGTAGGGTCCAGGGCAAATCCCACAGGTGGTTTGGGTTGGTTTGGCTGTTTTTCACCAGGAGGGCAGTGTGAGCTTATGAAGTAGCAGCCTGGTGGCCCTTTGTGTGCATTTGGAAGAGGAAAGAACTTTTTTTACTGGGTATTTGAAGCCCAGACTAAGGACTAAGCTGTCCAGACAAGCTGCTCTCCTTCCTCTGAGCCACTTCCTGACTCTGCAGAGGCAGCAGAGCAGAGACAAAGCAGCTTTAGCTCAGGTCACCTGGAGGAGGGATGGTGGCATGTCGCGAAGTTCAGCCCCATGCTATATCCACCAGCTCATCTTGGAGGGACACCTGTCCTCCAGCACCATGTTGGTCAGACCCTCGGCTGCCCTTCCTGCTCCAGGAACCCGGCACACAGCAGCGCGCACGGTGCAGCTTGGTCTCCTGCAGCACACGGCATTGCCTTGGAGATGCTCTGGATTAAGTGCGGTGCCTCGGTTTCCCCATCAGTAAAACAGTGATAGTGCTCCCAACCACTTTTGCACAGCAGTTTCCATTTTTCCCAAGCTGTAGAGGGTCAGTCTCATTGCCCCATGAGTCATGCCACTTCTGTGTGCTTTAGCTTCAATTCCTGTGGCATTTAGATGGGTCTGGGCACAGGCACGTGTGTGCGAAGCTCATTCCTTTTGCTTTCCATCTTGTCATGGTTATTTAGATGTTAAGAGCTGGTTTGAACCCAGGAACGTGCCTAGACCCAGCCTCCACCCAGAGGCTGACTTGAGTCCGAGCCCATGTCCAGCCTGTGTTGACTGTTAAGCCCCCGGCTGGTTTTAAGGAGCTGCCCTTGTCTTTCCAGGGGTACCCTGGAGCCATGGGTCGAACGGGCCCCCCCCGGTGACCCGGGCCCTGTGGGCATCCCCGGTGTCCCCACCATCGTCCTCTGGAGGAACTCCAGGGAGGACTGGCAGATGTTCACGGTGAGTTACAGCCACAGCAGGCTCGGACTTCCCCGTCGGCTCCTGGGCAGGCATGCCTCTGCTGGGATGTGAGCTGGGAGGGAGGGTTTGCCATGGTTTGAAATCCCAGATATGCAGGGTGGGAAGACAGAGATGGGGTGGGCAGGTGGGGGCAGAGGGAGGATGCCAAGGCTGCAGCTCGCTGGGGGTGGCTCTGCGGGCAGCTGTGCTTGGTGAAACGGGATCAGCATGTGCCCTATTTACAGCTGTGCTCACACAGCTCTCACTTTCCCCTGTGACCGACTGGGAGATCTTGGGTCCCTGTGGTCCACGCACATCCATGACATCCCTAGGTTGGTTCGTGGCCTACCGCTGTAGGACAGGGGCCAAAGAAGGTCCAAGCCATGCAGAAGGCAGCCCCTCTCCTGCTCTGCATTACCAGTTACGAAGCATTGCTCCTGTTTTCCACCATATTCCAGTTTCCTGCTGTGCCCCAGCTGTGTGCCGTGGCTTTGGCTCACAGGGTTTGTGCCTGTCAAGCTTCTTGCCAAGACGAGGTATTTTTTTGCCTGAGCTCTGCTGCTGGGGGGGAGCACAGAAGCAGGGATGGGACCTGTGGGGAGGCAGGAGTGCTTCAGCTGCTGCATAGCTGGCTGCAAAACCCCACACACTGCAGAAGCGATCACTGCAGCCACCCAGCCAGCCCCGTCTGGGTTTCCCAGCTGCCTACAGCTAAGCAGCTGCTGTGGTTAATCTCAAACTCCCTCTCAAGCCTTGCCTGAGGCAGGCAGGGCAAGAGCTGAAGGCACTGGCTTTCTAACTGCCTTAGGCACTTCACCAGCCTGGGGCTCCCTGGAGTGGGATCGCTCTCTGCATTGTGCATCTGTAACATCCCTTGACTTATCTTCAACTCATTGATTTGTGAAGTGTGATGGCACCCTCCACTCCAGGACAAATGCCTTTGGTGCTGGCAAGACCATACAGCGAGGAGGACCTCTGCTCTGCAGCACAGCATGTCCTGAGAAAGGGATGATGCTGGCTGGAGGTATGAGGTGGGGAGTGGCCCCGTGCTGGTCTGGCTCCGAGCCTGGACTGACTGACCAGAAGTCCTTGGGCCAGACCTGCCCCTTGCTGTTTTGTGTTGGCTTAGATCAAAGCATCGGCAGATAAATACCTTCCTTAGAGAGCAGATTCCCCCTGGGAAGGGCAGGAAAGCTGATCATTGGGCGATACCTTGGTTGACCTGGAGGACCTCCATGTTCTCCTGTCCTCCTGCTGCTCTAGAGCAGGTGCTGTGCTGTTATCGATGCTCACAAGACCCATTGCAGGCACACAGTGTGGGAAGAGAGTAAACGGGGAGAGAGGAGAGCAAGCTGCAAGTGATGGCTGGAAGAAGCTGGCAGTGCCAGAGAGCATCTCCATGCCTGCGCCAGGGCAGTCACCTTACTCCCAGAGCATTTGGGGTGGACACCTGCAGAATTGATTCCTGTTGTCAGAGCATGATTACAGCACTTTGCAGGGCTGCTGATGCTCTTTGCTCCGCACACTCAGTCAGAATTGCATTTTTTTTTCCCCCTGCCTGCATTTGGAAAGGGATCTCGGGCTTTGTTCTTCTGCAGGCAGAAGTGCTCATGCCTACGGATGTTGCTGCAGACTGTGATTCCTCTGGTGCACCATTCCTTTGGTGCTTAGGTGCTGGGAGTGCTGGAGGGAGCAGACACTCGTCTGGGTTTGGGAAGCTGAAGCTGGAGGGCTGCCGGGGCCCTGGCCGCAGGCTCCCGGCGGGTTGTGTGCTGGCACTTGGCCCGGTGCTTTTGGCAAAGTGCCGATCTCAAGGGGAAGGCAGTGTCTGGCAGGGATGACGTGGGGCACCCAAAAGCCTTTCTGGGCTATTGTGTCTGTGGCCATATGACCCCCGCAGCGCCGGTGGCGGCGTTTTGCTCAGCAGCAGGAAACAGGAGTGCAAAGCTGTGGGCTGGGATTTGCTAATCTTTGTTGAGATAGCACAGGGGTGAAAAGCTGGGTTCTGTGGGGATGGGGGGGGGGGGAGGGGTGCTGTCTGCTTCTGCCGTCCCCTGTAACTTACTGGGGGGCTGGAGAAATGTTGTGGCTTGGGACAGTGCTGCTTTTGCCAACTGAATGCTTGTGATTTGGGGGCTGCAGGGGTTGACATTCTGGGCATTTGGGGTTTGTTGTTGGCTCAGCCTTTGGAAATGCAAGTCAGAGGGGCTGCTTCTCAGGCTGGGGGATGTAATGCGGTATGATGGACCAGGAAAGCAAGGGGCGTCCCAGAGCAGTTATGGCTGTTGGGATGCTCAGTAACCTGTCCTGCTCCTTCCTGGTAAAAGAAGCCTTTGCCATTCATGGAAACTGAGCAAAACCAGCTTCAGGCCACCACGGTTCCAACCCAAGCCCCTGTCATGCGTTTATGTTTACAACAGGTTGACAGGCCTTGGGTTTGCCAAGAAGTTGTCTCAGTGTAGCTCGACGGGCAGGAGCTGTTGCAGTCTTGTTCTAGCAGTGCTGACTTCAGTAGTGGTGGAGTCCCAGAAGCTGGGGAATGAGGTGGGAGAACTGGAGCTCCCATAGTTATTAGGGAGCTTAATTTACAGTACTAGAGTCCTTTATCTCTCCCAGTATCTTTAAAAGCAAGAGGTCAGGCTGGGAAATGAGGGCTGGTAACCTTAGAGCAAAATAAAATAGTGCTTCATGCAAAAAAGAAGCAACCTTTAGGTATGTCCTGCTACTGAACAGTCAGCAGCGATGCAGTTCTATGGCTGTGTGGCTTTGTGGCCGTGGGGAGGGTGGGCACAGGGTGGGCTGGGGAGGGTGGCTGAGACCATGCTGCAGGGCATGACCTGCTCCTCGAGGAGCTGTTGGAAGGGTTTTCTCTGCCCTACTCTCGGGCTGGAGTTTTACAGGAGGATGTATCCATACAGCAGTCACTCCCCGTCCTCCATCCCCTCTATCTGCGTACGATCCCGCTGCCCGTCACACTGCTCCCTGCTGACCAGAGCTGCAGCGAGCAAAGTACCGACTATTTCCTGCTGAAATTGCAGAAGGCAATTAATTTCTCTCCCCTCTCCTTGGCATCTGGTGCTCTGAAATATGAGTTCATGTCTCCTGTGGGATTTTTTTTTCCCCCCTTTTTAAAAGGCTGGAATATTTTTTTTTTAAGCCTAATGAAACAATATCCTGTCCCAAGTGAATCTGAGTTCACTGATTCCCGAGACAAGCAAAAGCTTTGGCCATGCTCCAACCACCTAAAAAAAGTTTTTCTGAGCATCTTTTGAGGGAAATGAGAACTGGCTGGACAAGAGGACTGTGGCCTGGCCCTGGAAGGCTGGCAAGGATTGCTCCCGTTCACTCACAGTAATCAATTCGGGATCAACTTGAAAGGAACCAAGATGCCTGGTGCAGCATTAGAGCTAGTTAAATGCATCCATCCATCATCTGCCCCCGAGAGCCCCGCTCATTATTAGAAATATTTCCATATGTTGAAAGGTCTGTGTTTATTTTCGTTAATGAGTTCCTTGGCTTTTTCCCTTCTCTTCTCTTTGGTATCGGAGGATGGATCTTTGGGGGGGCGGACAGGAGGGGGTTTCCTGGCGCCCCTGAGGCTGAAGCTGGGGAGCACGTGGAAATCTTGCCCCTCCAGCTGCTTAGGACTGGGGTGATGGACAAGGGGGGCTTTTCTTAGCCTTTGATGCAAGCCAGGATTTGGAGGAGCTCTCTGGACCATATGTCTGGGCTCACCGTGGGAAGGAGGAGGGAGGAGCAGGAGCAAAGGTGGGTTTTGCCTCCTGAGTGTCTGTGGTTTGTGGTGCATGGGAGGGCAGGAGGATGGCTGGTAGCTGGAGATACCTGACGGTACCTGCACTCACCAATAGCATGTTTCTGACCTCTCCACATGCAAAACATTTTTGGTGTCCCAAGGCTGCAAGATCATCCACAGGGAAGCTGAATTTCAACAAACTTCAGAAGAAGTGGACTCTGTCTTAGTTTGCTAATGAGGCCAATAGTTCCTTATCTCCTACACATTGTCCTTAGATTAAGCCTTCTCCTGTGACATGCACAGAAGTAATATAAAAAAAAGTGGATTAGAGGATTGGTTCATTGCTGTCTTCCCAAACAACAGGAAAAAAGTGTTGAAGACAGCAAAAAGGGATTTGGGATTGGGTTTTGGGGTTTTTTTGACATATTGCTTTTTCTCCCATTCTCCTTTCAGCAATCATCATTTTACCAGCTTCTGCATGCAGGCTGGCCGGTGAGTATAGCTGTTAAGTAACTTTTTCTGGTTTGTTTTTCCCTCGGCTTGGTCAGCTGCATTTTTCTTCTCTCCAAGCACTCTGTCAATGAGATCTGTTTTACAAGTGTTTCTCTTTTTCATTTAGAGAAAACCTGGAGCCCCTGGCCCCCCCGGACATCCAGGGAAAACAGGAGCACCTGTAAGTAAGAAAAGCCCTGGTGTCCCCACCGTGGCTGGGTGCTGCTTGGCCCCACTGCCACCCTGGCTGGCCCGGGGCACCCTGCAGGGTCAATGGCCTCAATCACTTGCACAGTCCTGAGCTGCCCCAAAAAGTATCTGCTGCCCGGTGGCTTCTGGCATGCTGTAATTAAGGGCTTTGGGATTAGGTTTCAAAGAAGCCTAATGGTTTGCTTGTCTGCTTTCCACCGAAACCCAGATGATGTTTGATATCTAACTCCCCGGGTTTTGTTGGCAGACGCAGCCCCTGCCCCTCTGTCTCTGCCAGCTGAATGGTGCTGCCTTGTCTTCCCCAGGGCATCGGGTTCCTGCCCCCCTGTTTGGATAGGGACCATGTGGATCCCTCCCAGAGGCACAAAAGCAAGCCAGAGACCAGCTGATGCAGTACTTGAATGGGGCCAAGCCCCATGCTGGTGGGTGTGCAGCCCCGTGCCCATGCAACCCTCAGGATTGCTGGGTGATGCTTGCCCACCCCGGCATCTGGCCTCTGCAATAAGGGCAGTGCCATGAGGCAAAAAAACCAAAGGCAAAACTCCCTGTCCTGACCTCCTGTAGGGCGCCAAAGCAATGGGGAGTGGGGCACCAAAGCTGTGGGGAATGGGATCTGTTGCTGCCTCCAAGCCTACCCTGGCCACGGACCCTGTGATGGTGGGCAGGGTGGTGGGTGCGCTGAGGGATGCGAATCCTCCCACTCTGCCCTTCCCAAGGCTGCCTCTGCATTGCTTGTTGTCCTCCCCGTGGCAGCCTCTGCAGGGCTCCAGCTGTCCTTGGCATGGAGCAGGACCGGGGGGGAGGGCGGAGGGGGGGGATGTGTTTTTTGACTCAGTCCCTGTTTGCACACAGGGACCCTGTGGAGATCCAGGGGAGCCTGGTGAGAAAGGCCAGCGGGGATATGCGGTAAGTGGGGGTGCTGGCTGGGGGGGGGGGGGGGAGCTTGGCTGCAGGGCAAGCCCAGTTTGGAGAGGCTGAGCGTGCCCTCGGGGCTGTCCTGGGGACCCTCGGAGACCCTGCCCCTCTTGGATCAAACCCGGGAGCACTGGGTGAGGGAGAACTGTAACAGCCAGGTGTGCTGCTGGTTTGGGAATGGTGCAAGGACATGTGTGCCTGGTTTGAAAGCTCATGGGAGGTGATGTCCCCTCCCCCTGGGGACCTTGCTGTGGCTGGCAGGGGTGGCTCTGCACAGCAGACTCATTCCCCTGACTGAGTCAGTGCTGTAGCTCCTCTTGCCCTGTGCTTGCAGCACCCTGCTCCAGCAGGTACATGGTCTCAATGGCTGCTCAGCACAGTCCCGTTGGGTGCTGGACTCTGCTGTGTGTTACCTGATGCCCTCCCAAGCCGGTGGACACAGGTTGGCACAGTTGTCCCAAAAGCATTCTGTCCTTTTGTCACCTGCTGAAAACCACCCACCTCCTTCCCCGTGGCTCTGGCTGAAGGGATGTGCCAGTACCTGGCCACCTCCCCCAGGACTGACTGAGTGAGCCCATGGGGTTTGGATGCCCTGTGGGTAAAAGGAAAGGCAAGCAGATGTCCCAGTCTCCCAGCATCACTGGAGCTTTCCAAAAAGCTTATGATAGAAGTTAGAGTCAATATCTTGGGCAAGAAAGGGAGCTACACCACCAGGCGCTGCGTGTCTGCTCTCCTTTGTGTATCCTGCCACCCTGTCACCCCTGGCCCCACTCTTATGCAGCAGGGGTGCACCCCAGGGATAGTATTTTACCAGCTGCTAACATCTGGAAGACATCACTGACTGTGTTAAGCCGGTTGAGTGTAAACACTGGAGTCTGTCAGTATAGCTTAACGAAAAAGTGCCGAAGTTATTCTCCATCTTCACATAAACAGGATCTGTGAGGAGAGTCAGAAGTTCGGGGTGGGGATCAGCACAGAAACGGAAAGGAGTAAATTTTTTCCACCCATCACAGTCCAGCTGCAAGCCTGATGTCTTCAGTTCGGGGGGCTGTGTCACAGCCACAGCCCTGTCCCCAGCTCCTTGCTCTCCTGCTCTTGCTTTGGCATCTACCAAAGGCTTTGTGTGGCAGGTTTCCAACAGGGAAACTCAACTCTGCTTTGGACTCGGCTCTTGACCAGTCTGGGGTGGTTTTTGTTAACGTTCATGTTTCTACTAGATGTTGGCCCAAGAGGTCTTTGATGCCTGTTCAGGCTCCAGCAGGTCTCCGCTCCCTGCTCTCACTGCCTGGGGCAGGCTGATTGTATGACACCAGGGGTGAGGAAGAGGGGGAGGCACTTCATCCACCTGCACCAGCCCCAAGCACCATTGGGTTGGGTTGGGTTGGGTTTGCCCACGATCTGTTTCGTATTTGGCCTGTCTCCTTGGGCTCGCCTGCCACAGTCACAGCCCAAGGTGCATCGCAGCCCAGGTCTCTTTCTTGCAAAATTGCAAATAACAATAAATATTCCCCAGAGCAGGGACTAGGAGTGGAATGGGGCAAAAAAGCTGGCTTTGGGGCTGGGTCCCCCAAGCATACATGACCACTAATGAGCATGGGGGATGCACGTGGGTGGCTGTGCGAGGCTGAAGCCCTTGGGGGAGGGAGATGGAAAAACAAACCTCCCCAAAACAAGCTTTTATATTTTCACAACCAGATTCTTCACTTGAGAAGTAACTGAGGCAGCTGCATGTTTCTGCCCTTCCTTCAAACTCTGACTTTGCAAACTAGAACAAAGTTCAGTTTTTGGACTTGACCAAATGTTCCAAAATTTTTGAGAAATCAAAAGTCAAAGTGAGTTGAAGGGAAATGTCCTCTCTTTGTTCCAGACTGCACTTTATCTTACCTTAATTCAGAATAGTCCATGAGCTAAGGGATAAAAAAGCTGCCTGTAAGCTTTAGCTGGTGATGCCCAGTCCAGAGGATCTGCTCAGGCTCTTGCATATGGGAAGGCATCAGAAATGGCTTTGAGCATAAGCCCCAGAGCAAGAAGCAGATGCAAAGGGTTTTCGCTTGCCCTTCTCTTAACGTATTGCTGCTTCTTTGCCTTCTACTTTCTTTCTTTCTTGCTGTATGGCTGCTGGTTGTGACTCTCCCACGGTTTCAGTCGGAGAGCCTGGGCAGACCCACAGGCCCAATGTTTACAGGGAGGTTCTCTCCCTGCCAGCCTCCCCGTCTCCTTGTGAGGTATTTGGTGTTCAGCAGGTATTGCTGCAAAAGCAGGAGGCAAGGAGAGCTCAGCATTTCATTTATTGGTTTCGTAATGATGTGGATTTTTTAATTTTCTATGCTTGGCTTTTTTCTACCCAGGGTGAACCCGGGCTCCAGGGCTTGCCAGGACGTGTGGGTTACCCCGGCTCAGATGGCTTCCCTGGACTGGATGGCAAACCTGGGCCGTGGGGGCTGCCAGGCGAGCAGGTGAGCTGCAGGCAGGGCCATGGCATGGCTGGTGTCGAGGGGAATGTGCATCCCCAAGCCCTGGGCAGGAGACAAGAGGCTCCTAATGCTGCTGCTCTTTATGTTCCCTTGCCTCCTTCAACTGAAATATTCCTCCTAAGCCTACAAACCCAGGCAGTCCTGGATTAATGCCTCAAGTTTCATGCTTCCCCCCTAAAAAAGCTGTAGAACGTCACGTGTGTCTGTTGAGGTGCACCTGGGATAGCCTGAGCGCTGCAGATCCTGCACTGTGGGTGGCCTGAGCATGAGGGCTGGGCTGCTCATCTGCATCTGAGCCTCCCAGTTGCTTTTACAGGAGAAAATAACTGGGAGAGGGGAAGAAAGAAATGAAACCAATTATGGACTGCCTGGATAGAGTTCAAGACATGAAACTGGTCACTTGGTGGTGTGACAGTTCTTGCCCTTTTCCAGACCCCTGGCAGCAATCCCTGGGGAGCACGGACAATGCACCTGGGCTTGGAAGCTTTCTCAGGGGGGCTATTGGAGGATGGTATCAGGGGCTGGACCACACTGAGAGGTTTGGGGGTCCCAGCAGCCCCCTGGGAGTGTGCACCAGGGTGGTCGTGGGCAGGAGGCAGCACAGTGGGGAGGGGGGAGTGGGTCTGGAGCTGGACATGGGTGGGAGGCACAGGGCAGCCCCTCAATGCCTGCTTGGCTCCTTTTCCCTCTCCCCAGGGACTGCAGGGCTTCCAGGGTGACCGGGGACTGGCTGGCGAGAAGGGAGAAGAGGTAAGGTGGCTCTCACTTGCTCAGCACTCAGTGCTGTGGGCACACCTCGGTGCCAGCCCCAGTCTCAGTCCACTTAATGCCAAGCAATAAGAGCTTTCCAGTACTGGTTCCACTGGTACTGCACCAGCAGCGCCTGGTACCCGCATCCCCCCAGGCCTGCAGCCACGTGTGCCAGCCTGATGTGATGTTATGGGGTGGGATGCCCTATTGCCATGCTCCAGCCGTGTGGGGTCTGGCTGGCAGCTGCCCTCACCACTGCGCCCGCTGTGCAAGCCCCCAGGCAGCGGGGGCTGCTGGTGCACGTCGCTGCAGTTCCTCTCCAGGCTACTCCCAGGGTTTGTCAGCCACGATATAAAATGTTCATAAAAAAGCAAGTGCTTTTTTCCCCCTTTTCCACCACCCAGTCTTTTTAAGGCAAGTGTTAGCTAAAAGTTTTGGAGCTGCCCAGGAGATTTTGGGCTCCTTTGAGGTCTGATCATAGTGGGGTGTTTGAAACCTAGTTTCTTCTTTTTTGAAACAGCAGCCCCACACAGTTTATCATATAGCTTTTCTGGCCTGGACTTTGTACCCTCTGTGCCTGTGAGCATCCTCCAAGCATCCAGACAGAGAATCTCTTGCCCCTGGGCTCAACCTCTGTGCACTTGAGCACCCAGCAGCTGCAGACACGTGAGGCTTTGCACCGCTCGCATGGGCCCGTGAAGCTTTTCTTCTTCTTCCCCACGGCCACTGTGCACAGCTCAGGGCACCATGGTGTCCTCCAAGGCACAGGCGATGCCACCCAGCGTGGCGCTGCTATGGAGAGCCCTGTCCCAGCCCTGCGGGTGCTGGAGCACACCTCCGTGTCACCATTGGGTGCAACACTAGCTTGGGGCACGGGAGGGGAGCAGCCACAGTGGGGTGGCACTGTGCTAGGGACAAGCAAGCAGCCAGGCTTTTCTTCTGGGGCTGCCTCATTTAGCAGAAGCTTGAGGGTCCCCATCCCCCAGTACCACGCCAGCAGCCCTTTGGGGCACAGCAGCCACATTTGAACGCCTGGTGGTCCAGCTGGGGTTCATACATCCTTGTTGTTCCATTTCAGGGTTTCTTAGGTGACCCTGGACCAGCTGGGGAGAAAGGAGAGAAGGGAGCCAAGGTGAGGGTGTCTGTCCTTGCTTTTCACAGCCCTGCCTGGGTTGGGCAGGGGGTTGCTCCTTCCCTGCCATGGCCCCCCAGCTCCAGGTCTCTACTCCATCGCTCAGGCTGCTCTTGGCTTTTCCAGGGCATGAAGGGAGAAAATGGTCTGCCAGGTCCTGCAGGGCTTCATGTGAGTTAATGGAAAAGCTGATGGGGGGGGGGGGTGGGGGGGGTGTCGTTCCCTGCCACACAGGGATTGCTCCTTCCCTCCATCTCCTTTCCTGGGCCAGCACCTTTGCTTCTCAGTGATGGTCCCAAGCTCCATCCCTGGCTCCAGGCCACATTCTGGCTTTGAGCAAAGCCCTCATGGTCTCTGTGTTTTCACTGACCTTCCTGCAAGGGATGGGACAAAGGCAGCTGCCACCTTGGGGTGAGAACCTCGGGGTGGGCACCTTGCTGACACCCTGCTCCCGGCTTCTTTCCCAGGGGATGTCAGGTCTGAAGGGTGCGATGGGGTTCCAAGGCCCCATGGGGCTGGAGGTGAGTGGTTTTGCTTTCTCTGTGTCACCAGCCATCCCGAAAGAGGTGCAGGAGCCTGCTGCACCCCACTGGAAAGATGGGTCCAAGGAGGAAGGACTCGGGCTCTGTGGGTCACTGGCACTGCTTTGTGGTTCGCTCTTACAAAATCCTTGAGTTTTGTTGTTTGGTTTTTTGTTTTCCTGAGACCTGGATGTAATTACATCTGTATCTTTGTCCTGGAGGTGGCTCTTATTAATGGGATTATTGCCCCAGAGCAACCAGGTACCTTGTCCCTCTGCGTGTTGGGGGCAGGAGCCTCCCCTTGCCTCCAGCCTCTCCCACATGGCTGTTGGCATCCCAGCTCATTCTCCTGGCTGGTGATGAAGAAAAATGAGCTTTTGTGGATCACGTTGCATTGTGGTTTATTTTAGGTGACCACCTTCAGCTGAGATGAATCCCAGGCTGACAGCACCTGGGTTTTTCCATGCTGCACTCAGCCCACTGATAGCTTAACTGTTGCCACATCTTTGGGAGGCATCCCAGCCTGGGAAGGGTTTGCAGAGGCTTTAAAAGGCAAACAGAGGTGGTGAATGGAAGCACCTTGCAACTTGAAGGGAGTGGGGGAGCCAGGGGCTGGCCAGGTTGCTGTTCGAAGGGGCACCAAGTAGCTGATGCTTGAGACAAAGAAAAGGGAGAATTTGGGGTGTGAAGATTAAAACGAGAGAACCAAAGCAAAACAAGCTAGAAAAACTGCATTCTTTCACTCCTGGTCCAGGGAGAAGGTGGCTCGGTGGGTCCCCCAGGCCCTGCTGGCCCCATGGTAAGTCACAGCTTTTCGGTTCAAATGGCCGCTGGAACGCAGGTGGTGGCTGGGCTGGGGGAGCTGCTGCTGCCCAGCCCGCAGGAGCAGGGCAGGGCCACCATGGGCAGGCTGGGATGTGCCACGATGTCCTGCCCAGATTCATCCCTTGTGCTGATTTACCCCTGGAAAGGATGCATCTGGTTAAAATGCAGCCTCCTGGGGGGAGGGAGGGTGGATTGCAGAAGGTCAAATGGTGTTAAAACTCACACATGCTAGTAAAGCCCCCCCAGTACCCCCACGAGCCTGTGGCTGCTGCCATGGGAAATGCTGTGGGGAGCCCTGTTCCGCCTCCTCCTGCATGGTGCAGGCGGCTGCAGGGCTGAGCATCCTCTTGTGCTGCAGGGAGAGCCAGGCCAGCCGGGATCCGTCGGGTGCCGAGGCGTCAATGGCTCTCAGGTGGGTCTGCCCTGGCTGCCTCCCTTTGCTATTTGGGATTTTCTGGCCACTGTGCTCACCCCGTCCTTTCCCTGCTTTCTCCCCAGGGAGAAATGGGCCCTCCTGGCTCGCCTGGCCCCCGGGGCCCCAAGGTACTTGCACCAAGGGATGAGCAAACCGCACGGTGCAGCGGTGTCCTGGGGGACAGCTGCTAGGGGTGCTGGGATGGGAGAGTGTCCCAAGCATCACCTAGCCCAGAGGGGTCTCCTCCAGCTGGGCTGCATTCTCAACCCACCCCAAAGTCTGCAAAGAGGCTGAGACAGGGGTGGGAATCCATTCTGTACTCCGTGCAGTGGTGGGGGGGGTCCCCTCACACCAGCCCGCTGGGAGCCCTGGAGCTCCTCAGCAGCACTGTATTTCCCAAGAGAGGTTTTGCACCACAGGCTTTGCACAATGCTTACAGGGGTTTGATTCTAACAGCAGCATCTTGTCCCCTCCTGCTTTGCAGGGACCGCAGGGCTTGCAGGGGAGACGCGGCCCCCCTGGCCCCAGGGGCGTGCAGGTAAGTGGATGCTGTCCTGGCTTGGAGCCTACCATGTCTCCAAGGTGTGAGTCCCCCCGCCATGTGCTTGCTGAGCAAAGAAAGAGCTACTGGGACTTGTCCCCCATGTCCTTTGCAAGTGGGCATGAAGTCCTTGACCCTGTGGGTCTCTGTGGCTACCTGGGAGCTGGTAGGAATGGGTGGGTGGGAAGAGCTGTGTCTTGTGGGCAGGCTGCTGGCAGCGGGACAGGCAGACAGGAGGTGGGGGGCAAAGGGAAGGGTGAGCTGGTGGGGACATGGTCCATGGGGTGTGACAGGCAGCTGCTGAGGGGCTGGGCAGGGTTCCTATGGGCTGGGGTCTCATCCGCAGAGCAGCACAATAAGCAGCATCCTTCTTCTGCCAAACCTCCGACCTCCCACCACCTTTGCTTTTCCCCAGGGTCCAGCTGGGATGGAGGGATCAGCTGGTCCCAAAGGAGACACAGTAAGAGCTTCTCGCTGGCTTTCTTTGACCTTGGTTGGGATGAAGTGAGGGCTTGAGGGCTTTCCCTTGAGGGACCGGGGGGTGAGGGGTGGGGTGGGGGGGGTGTAGGTGTCCCTGCCCCTGCTTTTGGATGGCAGCGCTTGCAGCAGACCCCACAAATGAAGCCTGGAGGTCGCCAGCAGCCCTGGGGAGGGGATGTGACATGGTGGGGCTGGGCGCTCTGCCCAGCGCCGCACGAGCTGATGCCAGCACCCCTCTTGCAGGGTGCAGACGGTGTCCCCGGGCTGAGGGGACAGCTGGGACAGGAGGGCCCTGGGGTAAGTCCATGGAAGCGGGTGGCTGGATGTGGGGTGCTCTCATCCTCCCCCTTTAAGCCCCCCAAAGCAATGTGGGGGAATGCCCTCTCCCTCATGCCACCCCCAGCTTCCCATGGTGTTTGTGGCTTAAGAGCTGGTGGGGATGCCTGCCACATCCCTATGACCACACTCCTCATTTCCAAAGCTCCTCCGCCTCTGCTGCTTGCAGGGACCTTGCTTTTAATTTTTTTTCCCCTATGGATTTATCAGCAGTGATGCCCCAGCCCTGCCTGTCCCTTCCCTGGTGCGCAGTTAAGTGCACCCCTTTTCCCAAGGGGTTTGGGTGCTGAGCCGTCCTTTCCAAAGGGTTAGGGTGCTGGGGCAGCCTGGCCTTCCTGCTGCCTGACCCACAGCGTCCCAGCTGAGCACAGCCCTTGGTGCATTTGCTGCTTGTGTGCTGAAACTGGTGCTTGCAGAGGGGATGAGGGATGCAGGGTGGGATGTGTGTGGTGCATTTTGGAGGCTGACAAGGACCATCAGCTGAGGGCTGGTGCGTGGGTGGGGGCAGCCCTGGGTGGGCTTATGCATCCCCTGGTCCCTGCTGGGAAGCAAATTCCACCGTGGCATCTCATCATCATCAACTCTGCAGAGATAAATTGGTGTCTCCCATTTATCAGCATCTTCCCATCCCTGTAGTGTGGGAGGGTTGTCAGCCTCCATGAGTGCATTTGATACTTTCCTTTGTGTTTTTTTTTTTTTTTTTACTTGCATTTTGTGTCTCTCTCTGAAGGGGTTTATTGGCCTGCCAGGCTCAAAAGGCACCCAAGGAGAGCGGGTGAGTGATGGCACCCATGCCATCCCTGCTTGGGAAGCAGGAGAGCTGTGTTAGAACAGCCCAAAGCACCATCTTCATGGTCTTTGCCTGTGTTTGAACTTGACGTTTGAATAGGTGGAAGCTGGAGTTGTTTGGGATGGCAAAGCTGCACTTGGGCTTGTCTTGCTGTAATAAGAGGAGCTTTCAGACACAACATGTGTCCTAAGATACTGTCTGCTTTGGGGAGGCACAAGAGGAGTGCTTTAGTGCTTTAGTCTGTGCTGGGGAACACAGTACTGAGGACAAGGTGCTAGTCATCATTGTCCTGATACCAGGATGGTGCAGCTGGGATGCCACCACCGGGTGCTGCAGGTGTCCTACCTGCCAGGGAGCTGGGGCTAGGATTGGCACAGGGTGCGGGGGCCACTGACCATTTGCTGGTGAATGAACCCAGAAGCTCTGGAGCACCACACACACACACGCACACACCGCCCCCCCCCCCCCCCCCCCTGAGGAACAGATCCAGCATGTAACCTGCCCCCGGTTGCAAAAGGCCCATCAGGAGGAAAGCCCTGATCTAAATTGGGCAGAACTCACTTTCTTTGATGCCAAAATGGGATCAAAGCATGCTTTGGTTGTTTGGTTGCAAGAAGTGGCAATAACATGGTTTTCTGAGTGTACCCTCCACCTCTGCTCCTTTTGCAGGGCTGTCGAGGTCCAGGTGGAGCCAAGGGAGACCTGGGAGCCAAAGGAGACAGGGTACCACGTACCCAGGCTTGGGGGGGATTCTTGAAGCTGCTTCTTCTTCTGTTCTTCAAATGTGCTATTTTCCAGCTGGTGGGTGGGTTGGTGTGGATGTCCAGGGACCCAGGGGCATTTGCTTTCAGGGACCGTGGTCCTGCCCCTGATCCATCCTTCCCTGCTCCATCTTGCTTTGGCTGTTTAAAAATGTTATATTGCCCCACTGCTGGTGCCCCAGGGATGCTCTTGGAGGAGGGTTGTGGGATGTTCACCCAGAGTGGCCCCATGGCAAAGGCTGGCTGTGCAGAGAGCTGGGGCAACAAGCGATGGGGGGATTCCTGTCTGCGGGTGGGGGAGCCCCAGGCGTGGGCTGTGGCTCCTGTTTGGGAGCCCTGCAGTGATGTGCTGTGTCTTGTTCCTCCAAGGGTCCACGTGGAGCGCAAGGAGCAAAAGGGCCCCCAGGGATTCGGGGGCCAGGCTGGCTTGCAGGGCTTTCCCGGCCCACGGGGAGCAGTGGGGCCCCGGGGACCAGATGTAAGTGCCATGGCTGCTCCAGGGTGCCACGTGGTGGGATACATGGGTGCCCAGTGCTGTGCCATGAGGTGGGTGGTAGGGGGAAGGGACAGCGCTGAGGGATGCAGGCAGTGTGGGCAGTGCTGCCTTGCCCCAGCCGTGCCCAGGGTGAGCATTCCTACCTGCTCCCGAGCCGGGCAATGGCCAGCATGCCGCTGTGCCTGGCCAAGAGCCACGCGTTGCCGTGCTGCTGGTGCAGGCACTGCAGGTTTGCAGGATCCCTCTCTCCCACTGCCTAAACCCAGCTCCCCTCCAGCATCCTGAGCATCTCTGCCATGTTGCACTGCCTCTTCCTCCTCCTGAAGGAGGACTGAAGGCACTGGGCTGTCCCCAGCAAAAGTCCACTTGGCAGCCGTACTGGTACACGCTGGTTGGGGTGGTGGGAGCTGGTGCAGGCCAAGGGAGCCCTCTAATGGCATCTCCTTCCATGCTGCTGGGGCATCGCTGGCCCCTGCATGGCCACGGGGAGCTTGGCTCAGAGTCCCAGTCCTTGGGGTCGCAGGTGTGCCTGGCACCGAGCACTTGGCACCGACACAGCTTTGACCCGGCTGCTCCAGACCCCTCCAGCTGTGCCCCCATCAATGACCTGGAATTAGGTGGTGGCTTCAGCAATGCGAGGGGATTTCCAGCAGGTCCAAGGGGGAGCCCTCCCCAGCTGCCTCTGCCTGAGCACCTTTGCAGGGTCCCTGCCCCCCATCAGCACCCTTTGCGCAGGTATTTTGAGAGCACAGGGCTCACACTTCACTCTCTTGAACTGATGCTCATCCCTGACTCCCGCCAGGCTCTCTGCCTCCTGGAGCCTGTGCTGGCAGCTCCGGAGGGCTGCTGCTGCCCAGCCGGCTGCCCTGCTTCTCACCAGCTATACCACCTGGCCCCAACCCTCGCCAGCTCCCAAGAGCTGAGCACAGCAGTGCCAGGTAGCCACAGGAACAAGGCACAATTTTCAGAGTGCTTTTTCCTGCAGTGCGTGCTCCGGGTGAGTTGTCAGGATGGATGAACCCAGCTGCAGATCAATACTTCTACCTGGGAACTGAAGCCAGGCTGGCTGCTTGTCTCTAGAGCTTTCCAGCTTCTCAGGAGAAGGGGGATTATATTTTCCCACCCACCTTTCTGGTCTGCAGCATCCCCCTGCATGTGATGCCCTCTGCTTCGGAGGGCTTTTGCGATGCCTGCCTGGATCTGCTCTCACATTTGCTGTTCAGGATGAGAAACGAATCCTCCCCACCTCTCCAAGAGATGGAGATGCAGCACGACTCATCTCGCTGCCAGGTGGTGCCTTTTCCATCCAGCCGAGCAGCGCTGCCATCACACCACATCAGTCTGGAGCCAGGGTCTGGGCTGTGCCTGCCCTCCCAGGGCTGTAACCAAGCAGCCAGGAGTCTCGGCACATCAGTCCTTTGAATTGTCTTTAATTTGATCAGCAGGCAACAAAAATATTCAGCTGTGCTGTTTTGGGCCAACACTGAACCTATTAGGCTTTTTTTTTTTTCTGGCCAGTTTTATGATCCTGATGGAGGTCTCCATCCCTACCCCAAAGCTCAGCTGGTGCCCCAGGTCACATTGCCATTTAATGAGTGCCACCTCCGGCCATGCTCCCCACATTTCTCCCCTACACAGGGCAGGGGCATGGTGGCTGCCATGGCTGGGGGAGCAGGCAGAGGATCAGAGGCTGCATTTTCTCTGGCTGACTCCTCTCCTCTCTCCTGGCAGGGGGAAGAAGGGCAGATCGGCTCAGCAGGGCTGAACAGCAGCGAGGGACCCAAGGTCAGTGCTGGTGTTTGCTGCTGTGTCCCCTGGTTTCCTGCGGGCTCCCCTCATCCTTGCGTGGGGGGGCAGGGATGCAGCCTCCCTGCCCAGGAGCTCCATGCAGCATGGGGCCCAGCACCCAGGGACAGCATCAGGATGCCCACCTGGGGCGGGTCCCCAGCCTCTTGGCCCCCCACCCTGTGCACAGCATCCCTGCACCCACTGCAGCCATACACTGACCTTCCAGTGTGGCAGTGGTGGATGGGTCCCCTCGGTGCTCTCCAGGGTGGAGGGGGCTGGGGGACACCTGCAGGGTTGTCTAAAATGACTTCTGTTTCCATTTGTGTGAATTTTAGGGAGGCCAAGGACCTGATGGCCTGAAGGGAACCCCAGGACCGCGGGGAGCCCGGGTAACTAATGGGGTGCTGGTACTTGTAGCTGAATCTTGGAGCATCTTTGGCTGTGGGAGACTGAAACAACCCTGGACACCCCTCGCTGGGTGGCTTGGGATGCGCTGGGGCTGAGCCGTGACATGTTTGGGCACCAGCTTTGCCTCCAAATCTCCAGCTCTGTTGCTGGCAGGGAGATGCTTTTCTTACTGCTTGCTGTTTTCCAGGGCCGCGTGGGTCAGCGTGGGCTGGTCGGAGTCCCTGGGCTGCCTGTAAGTAGGAGATGACCCATGGCCCTGGGTTGGCATGTGGTGCCATCAGCGCTGGGATGGGAAAGCCAGCTCTCGGGGAGCAGCATCCCAGGATGCAGCCGGATCAGAGGGAATTTGCACAGGATAAGTTGGGAACGAGCAGCTCAAGCTTTTGCACATTGCATGAAGTGTTTTGACAAACCACCTGCCCAACACCACAACTTCTCTCAACCCTGAGTGTAGAAAACTCAGGAAATAGCAACTTAAGAAAACTCTGTTATTCAGAGTCGTGTTTGGTGACAAAGCCAGGAATAAATAGCTGGGGCAAGAGGGGACAAAACACAGTTGAGGTGTTCACGGTGGGAATGGGTTTCCTCCTACACTCATGTTACTTCCCAGTGATTGCATCCAAAGGTGGAATGGAGCAGGGAGGAGCTGCAGGAGCTGTGCAGGGAGGACCTATGCACTAGTGAACCCATGGCTCAATACAGATCAGCTGAACACCCTGGGGACCATGCCACTGCTAATTTGCCACCTTTTTAATACTGGAGGGAGGCTCTGGGGCTGGATGAGGCCCTGATGGGGGCACCCTGCCACCAGACTCTGCCTTCCTGAGGTGAGACTCTCCTTCCAGGGCTCGCGGGGCATCCCAGGAGCAGAAGGTGCAGAAGGAAAGCCTGGTACACAGGTTCCCATCCTACACTCTGTACTTGACAGTGGGCAAGGGCTGGGGCAGTGGGTTGTATCAAGAGGGGGAGCTGAGCCTGACATAAGGGGACTTCCCAACCCCACCATCCCCATGGCTGTGTGGGTCAAGACCTTGACACCATGTTGGACCTTGCCGTGATGTGCAGCAGCTGGCTGTGGGCTGACATGGTGGGACTGGGAGAGGCTGCCTCTGCCTCCCCATCCTCATCATTGCCTGCCTTGTCCTGCAGGGTCACCCAGGGACTGTGGGCAGCCCAGGCAGGAGAGGACCACCGGTGAGTAGAGCTGCGTGGCTGCCTGATTTCTGTCCTTCCTCCTTTCTGCTCGGGGCTCTCCCCCTGGGGATGTGCCTCAAAAGCATACCCATAGGATGAGGCACAGGTGGTGGGTGGCCCTGATGGAGCGAGACCAGCCAAAGGGTGCTCTGAAGAGTGCTTCTCCAGGCAAGAACCTGCTGAGAATTGTGCTGAAGGGTGAAGGAGAGGGAATGGGCAGTGCTTTTAAGAACTGGCTATTGCAAAATGATGTCTCATCCCTTGTACTGCTATCCAAGACAGGTCCAGCAGCAAGACCTGGGCTGGTAGCAAGTTTTCCCTTCTGCAGGATTTCTAATATTTGTTTATCTTTGAGCTAAAAGCAAAAGCAAAACCAAATCTGGCACTTCCCTCAAAACAATACATGAAAAATGTTCTGCTCTGGGTCAAGGAGACGCACCTCTGAGTTGGCTGTCAGCATCACGTAGCGCTGTCTGGATGCATGTGTGGGTGTTGTGCATGTACACACACATCTGCAGCGCTTCAGCAGCGAGAAACCAAAGAGCTGGTTTGAAGTGGAAAGCACCAGCGCTGCCTTCGAGGGGCTGAGCCCTTCGCCTGCACCTGGCCCTGGGCGCTCGCTCTGGTTTGGGTTGGTCTCAGGCCGTGCACTGCCAGAGGAGAGCTGCTCCATCCCTCCTGCTTCTGCCTTCCCTCCATTGCTCGTCTTCCGCCCTTTCTTCCAGGGTTTTGCCGGCTTGCCAGGGGGCCGTGGACACACAGGATCTCCTGGATCGATAGTAAGGAGACAAAAAAAAAGTTCCTTCTGCATGAGCTCTGCATTTTCTTAGGTGGGAAGTCAGCAGGGTTGGTGCTGCTGCTGGGCGATATGGGGCTTTCCCGCCTTGGGAACTGGCAGGGGATCAGGACATCTGTAGGACCTGGTCTTAACTTCTCGTTAAAAGACATGGAAAAGCCTCATTGGCAGAAAGAGCTGGGGCTAGGGAAAAGCAGAATGATTTCCCCAGGGAATCTGCCCGAAAGATTTTTTGCAGCTTCCCCAAGCCTAGCAGGGTCTCCATGGGGGATGGCAGCCCGTGGAAACCCTTCACGCCTGGGTGGCTGAATAGCAGCGTGGTCCTGAGTCCTGGGAGGGGATCAAAGCGTACGCTCCATCCCAGGAGGAAATGGGTGGTACAGGTTCAGGGAGGAGGTCCCAGGTCCTTGCCCACTGGGATGGGGACCCAGAGCAGCCCCTGCTGCTGGAAGAGCTCCTCCCTGAGAGCCTGCTCTCAGCTGGGCTTGGTGATGACCCCAGGATTGACTATTGTCACCTTCCCTAGGACAGCCCTGCTGGAGAGCCAGCCACAGGGTACTGGTGTGCAGGAGCCACCAGGGTGGGCCACAGTGACAGAGTTTGTCCCCAGCAACCTGGCTTGGACCAGGTGACTCTTGTCCGTGAGCACAGAGGCAGCAGCAATGGCTCGGTGGGGCTTGGCTCATCTCAGCCTTTTGACTGATATCTCCTCCCCAAATATTTCCAAAGGGCTCTCTGGGAAAACCTGGACCTGATGGAGACCTGGGTTACCTGGGCCCAAAGGTGAGAGCTGGGGCTTGTGGGGGCTAGTTGGAGCTGTGATGATGGTGAACAGCCCTGAGAGGCTCTTGGCTGCCATGGGGAGACCTGGGGGGATCCTGTGGGCACAGACATGGACACCAAGGGTGGGAAGTGCCTGCCAGCATCCCAGGAGCAGAGGTTCATTAATGATCTCATCTCACCTGGCAGGGGCTGCCTGGAAAGCCTGGCTCGGAGGGGCCACAAGGACCTGTTGGCACCTATGTAAGTGATAATGTCCCTGGGGGGAGGGGGGAGGGTGCTGCCCACCTGCCTGCAGGAGTGGCTGAGTTGGGAGGGAGGCTCGCTGGAGCAGGGCTGCCTCCAGCCAGGCACTCGCCATCCTGCCAGGGCTCCTGCGGTGCCCGGGGGTCCTGCCTTTCCCTGGCGAAGAGCTCAGCCTCAGCAGCCACCTTCTCCCAAAACCCTGGAGATTCTGGGCAGCCCCGGCTGCCTCCTGATGCCATGCTCTCCTCAGGGCTACCCGGGACCTGCCGGTGACCGTGGGAGGCCAGGGCGCAGGGGAGACAAGGTAGGGCTGGGAGGTCCAGCACAGCAGTGAGGAGATGCACTGGGGTGGGAGTTCAGGCTTCAGAAACTTTTTTGCATTGGAGCGTTGAACCAAATGGGTGGGTTTGGGTGGTATCTGTGAATGGTCTCCATCAGGGGGCTGCAGGGGTGGCAGGAGGAGAATGGCTGGAGCTGGCTCCCACATTGGGTGAGCTGATGGTTCTGGGCACTTACCTGCCCAGACTCCTGTGGCTTGTTATAAGATGCTAGGCACCTGGTTTTTTGGTTGGGTTGGGGGGGTGGGGGGAGAGTTGGCTGGGGTGGGTGGTTCTCACTGAAGAAATTACGGCATTAAAACATAAAGAAGAAAGGAAATCTTTCCTGCCTCGTAACAGGGAGAAAAGGGAGCCCAAGGCCCACCAGGATTTCCAGGAAAAGCTGGTCCCAAGGTGAGTGTTGTTTGCTGCTGCCCTGGGCAGCTCCAGGCCACCAGAGAAGCACTGAGCAGGTTGCCTTTGCTGGGCTGGGTATGGGAAAATGGGAAAACTTTGCCATTGGCATCAAGGGGCTAAACTGGGGAGAGGGGAACACTCAGGGCTGCGGCGTGGGGCTCTGATGGTGCTCTCCTCCCCCTAGGCCCTGCCAGGTCCCCCTGGTCCCCGAGGCGCTCCCGGCTCCCAGGTAGGGCTTGCCATGCTCCCCGTGTGCCTGGCTTGTTCCGCTCTCTCTGCCGCGGTCCCCTGCAGATGTGCAATGCTCTGCAACAGATACATGTGCTACCTGTAGCATAAGCGGCGTGGACCCCGGACCCTTTTGCAGGAGCAGGCAGGAGCCTGGTGTCCCACTTGCTGCTGCCCGGGCTTTGTGCTATCTGCCCAGACACTGCTGAGGCGGCCCAGGCACACAGGGATTGTCCAAGCAAAGCCTTACCCTACTCGGGGTCCCCTGTGCCTCCTTGCCATGACCACGCTGCTGAGCATCCTTCTTGTTTCAGGGCAGAGCAGGAGACCCGGGTCCTCGAGGGCTTCCAGGGCCACCTGTAAGTGGGAGAGCTGTAGCTTGCGGAGATGCTCTGTAGGCTGAAGTTGGGTGATGTCCAATGGGATGAAAGATAGGTGCCCACTCTGGAGGCAGCTTCATCCCTGGGCTGGTTGTGGGGCAGAGAATGACCCAAACCCTGCATGGGTAGCTGGGTGGTGACCAGTCAGGTACGGGGACAGCAGGACCCTCATGCACCTGCAGTGATGAGGCACTGGTACCCACCAGGTGCAGGTGGTACCTTGCAGACCCTGTGGTGGCCCAGCTGCTTCAGGCATGGGGCTCCCACTGGCCTGCCCTCCCCGGAGCTGCACCCTGCACTGCATTTTGAGGTACCTAAGTGGCCTTTTGGCTTTGCAGGGCATTCCCGGCACGCAGGGGCTGGATGGCATCCCTGGGAAGCCTGGCTCAGCAGGAGAAGGAGGAGCTCCTGGAGTGGCTGGTGCTGCTGGCCCAGCTGGGTACCCGGTGAGTGCAGATGGGGCTCCTTGGATCGATGCCCAGCACAACCTCCTGCCTCAGGTACTAGGACAGGGTGCAAGAATTTTGCTAGTGCAACTCTTTGGGGAGTTCCCTAAAGCACCTGCAGGAAGAGAAGGATAAGGGAAGATGGTGTGTGGCTTCTCTGCCCATGGGGATGTGGTGTGCTGGGGCACCCCAGACCCCTGCTTAGGAACTGCAAAGGCCTCCTGGGTTAAGGCAAAGCCTTGCTGCTGATATGGGTTGTTTGTTTTCAGGGCCGGGAAGGTGCTAAGGGACCTGAAGGGCCTTCAGGGATGAGAGGAGAAAAGGTAAGGATAGAGAAAGTGGGTTTATTCCCTTCCCGGTCCCATGAGTCAGGAGCTGCCCAGGCAGGTCTTGGTCTCACTCTGCTTGCCCAAAGTGGGGTTTACTCCCCAGGGCTGTAGGGGCCAGCACTCCTCCCAGTTTGGCCATTGGCTTTCCCCAGTTGGATGGGGATTTACATGTCTGGTGCAGGGTGGGAGAAGAGTCTTGCAAGCCCTCCTGCAAATGCTGGACAGCTGGGGCAGGGAGGTCTGTGGGGAACCTGGTTGGAGGACCACCATGGCTGCCTGTCCTCATGTCTGTGTCCTCTGGCAGGGTGATGTGGGAGATCCTGGGCAAGCCGGCATCAGCGGGCTGGATGGCGAGCAGGTACATCAGCTGGGGAGCCCTGCCCTTCCCTCGGCTGGGGCTGCTTCAGCCCGCCTCTCCCCACGTGCCTTCTCCAGGGATGGGAAATGAAGGGAGGAGGTTGCTGATCCTCAACTAAACCAGAAGGTTAAAGCTGCGTCTGCATTAACTGAGCCAAAGGCTTTGCGCAATGTAAAAGAGCTGTGCTAGGGCTGGGCTGTGTGTTTCCTCCCCAGGGACCACCAGGACCACCAGGAGCAGAGGGTCAGCTGGGGCGCAAAGGCGAGCAGGTTGGTCCCTGCTGGGTGCTGGGGTGATACCGATGCAGGTGCTGGGCTCACCTGGCCCCGCTGCTGCAGGGACAGGCAGGCACCTAAAACCACGTGGGACTGTTTAAAATCCACCTGCAGCATGTTCATGTCTGGGGATTTATGTTGCTAGGCATGGTAGGTGGGTCCAGGTCCCCTCATAGTTGGGGGTACCTGTATAAGGAAAGCTGAGGTGGCTGTATGGTGAGAAACGATGGAGGGCAGAGCCAGGGTCAGCCGGAAGAGACAGCCAAGAGTAATCCTGGTTGTCTTAATCCTGTCCAGGGGGAGGCAGGAACCTGCGGAGCTCCGGGCATCAGAGGGGACCCCGGGGAGCCAGGGGATGATGGGCCAGAGGGGCTGCCGGGGAGCCCCGGGGAGCAAGGAAAGGAGGTACGTGTGCTGACTGACACCACCACGGTGGTCACTGCTGCCCACCAGCATCCTCTGCCAGGGAATGGGGACAGGATGGGGATCAGAAAGCTGTGCACCCGGTGCACTGGCTCCGGACAACTGCACGTGCTACAGCTTTGCCATGGATAGGCTGAGGTGTCCCCATGGAAGGAGGGAGCTGATGCTTTGGGTTCCCTGTGCTGGGCAAGGTGCTGCTTGGCTGTGCTCAGCATTTTGTCTTCACCCACTTTTAGGCCAGTGTGGGTCATAGCTGGCCGTGGCCTCCTGGTGCAGGCAAAGCCACACGGCCAGCTCTTACCCAGCACAAAAATCCTGGCCAGAGGAGGGTGGAGAAGCCCATGGAAGTCAGAGTCAGCTTTTAACCCACCCTGGGATGGTGCTGGGGAGCAGTTGCAGTTGCTGCATCTGATGCCGGTATTTCCCCTCTGGGCAGGGTGACACTGGTGATGCTGGAGACCCGGGTGAGCCAGGACCTCAGGGACAGAAGGTGAGGAGTGCCTGTAGCTCTTTCCCCTCCTTGCAGCACCCATGGAACACACCCATAACCTGCTCAGCATCTGCTGCTCCATTTGCCATGGTGGGGGCAGAAGCATGGCAGAGGTGTCCCCATGGCTGAGGACCACTGGAGATGCGGGGCTCAGACCTGGCATCGGCACCTCTGTTGAGCACCCTAGGGTGAACTTCTGTCTGCAGCACTCAGTGAGAGGGTGTGAAACACACCATCTCCATGAAGAAGCTCATTTAATTGGAATGCCTTTTCCTTCTTTGTGGTGACATGTCTGTCTGCATCCCTGAGCAGGGTGATGCTGGCCCCAGGGGGCTTCCTGGAGTGCCTGGCCTTGGAGCTGCCACGGGGGAGATTGGAGAAAAAGGCCATAAAGGAGAGAAAGGCCAAGAAGGTTTGCTGGCAAGTACAGAGAGGGGCTGCCTCAGCCCACCAGGCTCCCAGCATCCGTGCAGGCTGGTGGTTGGGGGCTGGGTGCCAAGGAGGGGGACCTCACCCCTGGCAGGAAACCTTGGGCTCCAGGAGCCACATAAAATACTAGGAATGGGTAAATGTCCATAATTAGGGAGTTTTTGTGTCTCATGGGCATGACTCCAAAATTGGGGTTTGTTGGCACAAAAGGACAGCTTGGATTTGCTGGACAGCCTCGGTTAACGTTGCCTCTGGCCAAACTCCAGCCTCCTGCCCCCCAGCCGGGCTGTGACCCTGCTGAACGTGTCTCCTTCTGTGTCCCAGGGCCAGGTTGGTGTCACTGGAGTTGCGGGACCTGCAGGAGCCAGAGGACGATTTGTAAGTCAGGTCACTTCCCTCCTCCCCTTTTGGCTGATCGCAGACCTGGCTGGGGAGGAGTGTGTGTGACTGGGAGAACTGGGCAGGGGTGAATCAATGGGGCTCCTTTGCTTGTGCCCTGAACAGGGTGGGACGGGTCTCCGAGGTCCTCCTGGGCTCGATGGTCCCGAGGGAGTGAAGGTATGACATGGTGATGGCTCCAGCCCTTTATCTGTGGGTGAAACACCCTTTTCTGGTCTTTTCCCAAGCTCTGCTTTCTGCTTCTGGCTGATGGGGGATGGGGTGGGGCTGGCTGTGGTGAAGGACCTGGGTCAGACTGGGGACCTGGGGGACCTGCCATGGAGCACTCCCTGTCTTTTTGCCTGAGATCCAAAGTCAACAAGGCAAGGAAGGGTTTTTTTTGCAGACAGAGCTGTTTCCCCTTCTTCCTCAGGGAGAGCCAGGGCCACGAGGCATGGATGGACCCACTGGTGCTCCAGGATTAGAGGTACTGAAGCCTGGGACCTTGTAGACCCAGGAGCTGCCAAAGGCTTCCCCAGTACTTCACCACTTCTAATACAAACCAAAACCAAAGGATTTACTTCCCCTTAACTGCCCAGGCCAGGGGGCTCAGGAGTGAGGAGGGGGTTTTAATGCCTCATACCTTGGCACTGACTCCCAGGAGGTACTTATATGCCCCCACCCCAAAAATCAGACCATTTCAGCCTGGCACCCAGGGGTGCCCTGTGGAAGACCCGTTCCTGTGATCAAATCGTGTTCACTCCCACGTGGTGCCCGGGTGCTGCCTGGGCATGTGCCTCGGCCAGCTGAACGTGGTACGAGGGAGAGGATGCTTAAAATACCTGCAGGGGGCCTGAGCGCAGAGCACGTGGTGGTGACGGGCTTATTCTAAATCCCCAACATCACCGCAGGGACTCCCTGGAGATGATGGAGTCAAGGGGGATGGTGGCAAGCCCGGTTTGGTGGTGAGTACCTGCCCTACCTCTGCAAAACTTCCCTGGGAAAAAGGTTTGGTGGCATCTTGTGATGGAGCAGCAGAGCCTGGGCTTGGGGCTGTGCCTCACCTTCACCCCGGGGGTGGCCACAAAGCAAGCTCTGGCAGCCCCGGTTCCAGGCAGTGTCTCCCAGGTCCTGCCGTGCAGTGGCTTCGTAACTGAGTCATTGTTTCCCTGGTTTCCCTAGAGCCAAACCTCCACAAAGGCGTTTAATACAGCTGTTAAAAACCGTGCAGAAGTGCCGCCAGCTGTTGCGCAATTAATGCTCGGCTGTTGGAGTCTGCCTGGGGCACTTGGTTTCCCCCTCTGCTGTCCCCGAGCAGATCTGTGGGTGTCCATAGGGTCAGGTGGCTCCAGGAGCCACCTGTGCTCAGGAGCACTCTGCCCTGAGATGCATTTTTATGGTCCTGGTCCTGACATGCACAGAGCCCCAGGTGTGTTACTGGTGCCCTGCACTCAGCAGCAGGATACATCCCATGTGCATCCCAGTTTTCCCGTGTTGCAGTGTCGCTTTACCCAGGCAAGACATGTCCTTAACTCAGGCAGTCACCTTTCCTGGGAGAGGTTGGGATGCAGAATAAACTCTGGGTGGATTTGCAAAGCAGACAGCAGGAGTTGTGGCTTGGTGTGGTTGAAGCCCCTCAGGGGGCAGCTGCTCAAGCCCTGCTCCAGGTGGGGCTGGGCTGGAGTGTAACCTGTGCCCCCCTCTGTGTGCACCCCAGGGCGCAGCAGGTGCCCGGGGGCCAGTGGGTGCCCCTGGGCTCCGGGGCTACACTGGGCACGAAGGAGCCAGAGGAGCAGTGGGAGCCAAGGGAGAGCCAGGCCAGCAGGTAACTCTGCCATGGGGATGGGCAGGGGATGTCCCCACAGGGTGGTCTTCCCTGGCACAACACCAGCAGTCCCTGCGGGGAGCAACCCCAGCCCAGACGCTGGGGCGAGGCAGCTGGCTTTGTACGCGCCCTCCTGCCTTCCTCCAAATAACCTGGCGCTGATGCCAGCCTCATCTGTTGGTCTTTTGTCCCCTCATGAACTCAGGGTCCTCTCGGGCCACCAGGTGAAGCTGGAGCCCCAGGGCTGAGTGGCACCGAGGTGAGTGGGCTCCTCTGCTACCCTGCTTCTCTGCCTCTGGTTTTTCTGTCTCTGCCACTCTAACAGCCTTCCCAGGATTTGGGTGAATAACCCTGGAGCTTTTTCTTCGAGCTGGGTTGATTTTCATACTTTTTTTTTTTTTTTTTTTTCCCCCACTTCCTAGGGCCTGGCAGGTGTGAAAGGGAAGCCAGGCAAGCCAGGAAAACCAGGGCAAACGGTGAGGAATGGGGTGGAGCCATACTGGTTCTCCTGGCACAGATGGTAGGATGCTGGGATCTCCCAGCTGCGGTGAGATCCCACATGGGCAACATCTCCTGTTCCTACTGGAACGCCCTTGTTGCCCCACTCTGCCCAGCCTGCTCCAGAGAGGGGCAAAAGTCTCAAATGGAGACTTCAGCTTAGAGCATCCTCCTGCGCACGCTGTGGCAAGAGCAGGAAGGGAGACTGGGAGGAGACATCCCTGGCACAGCATCCTTACGGAGGGGTTTCCTTCTCCTTTGAGATTTTAGGGGTCTCCAGGACAAGCTGGTCCTAAAGGCTGGAAAGGTCGCAAAGGAGAAAAGGTACCTTTGAAATCGTCTTCTGTGGATGGCACCTGGGGGGGAGACCAGCCACCAGACATGGGGTGGCTGAGCCTGAGCTGGTCAACCCCACTGTGGTCTGTGGAGAGAAACCAGGGGGAATCGCCCTGGGGGGACCTGCTTCTCCCTGCTGTAAAGGCAGCTGTGCACCAGTGCCTGGCAAACACAGACCCCTTCGATGCCTTTGGGCTGTCTTGGCTGGTTTTTGGGTGAGGGGCTGGCAAGTCTCCCCAGTTCAGCCCCACAGGGCTGCCTCCATCCTGACTCGGGTGCCCTTGGAAACAGGGAACCTCCCCTTCAGTGGCCAGCTGCGCACTATGGCCTTGGTCTCCATCCCCAGGGTCCCACAGCACCTGCTGAGCTCCGTCCCCATCTCCACGCAGCAAGCAGCCCCTTTTCCCCAGTCCTGGTTCAGGCTGTGGCTGGCCTGCTGGTGACCCACGTCTCCTGTCTCTTCTTCCCCCAGGGTGATATGGGGCACGAAGGGGAAGAAGGGGTCCCTGGAGAAGCTGGCAGACGGGTAAACGGCGTTGTTGTCCCCATGGAGGTTGGCAGGAAGCATGGGGCTGATGCTTAGAACCCACAGAGATCTTGCAGAGCACCCCCAGTTTGCTGGGGGCTCAGCAACCCTGGGGGGGCAGCGAGGGGGATGTGGGGCAGCCAGCTTAGTGCCTTTAACATGCCTGAATTGCTCGTGAGTCTTTCATCTGTCATTCCCAGGGGAAGCGAGGCAAAGTTGGCCACCGACCCCCGAGAGGTCCCCAGGGACCCAAGGTAGGTTGGCTTTGCCCCACCGGGGCAAGGGCTGCTTTGGCACCCTGACAGCTCAGGGGTGCTCTCAAGACGGGGGGTGCTCCCAACTACCTGAGCCCCAGCTCAGAAAACAATAAGCCAATACAGGGGCACCGCATAGCTGGAGGGCTCTGTGTCCCCAGTCCCTTCCAGCTCAAGACAAGGGTCTTCCACACCCCCAGCCCCCATGGGCTGCTTTCCCTGCAAGAGGCATCAGGGCATCACTCCTGCCTCCCCTCGCCCTGCCCCTCTGGGCTCACCAGCCAGGATCTCTCGCTTTTGCATTTCAGGGCTACCCAGGTGACAAGGGGCTGGAAGGACCCCAGGGCCCCCAGGGACCCTATGTGAGTATTAGTTTGAAGGTTTTGGGGTGACAGCTGCTCACTGTTTGGCCCCCACAGGTACCACTGTGCAACCCAGCTCTGCAGACAACCAAAGCAGAGACCCATTTAAAATAAGTGATGTTTCTAGGTGTTTTAACCATCTGTCATTTAACCATCTCATTGTGCCTTCTCCTCCCAAATTAGCATCCCAACAATGTGCATGCAGTCAGGCAAATCACGTAATTTCCAATATGTTGTTCTAGAGGCCAAATACTTCCCTTCCAGTTAAGTGTCTGATGCTCGGCAGTGCTGAGCACTTGTGGAGGACTGTGCCCATGTGCCCAGCGAGCTGCCATGGCTGGAGGGACTGGCTGCACTGCAGCAGCCAGCATTCCCCCAAAAAAACTACTCAGATGTTTGGGGTTTTTTTAATTGCTGAGAATTGTTTTTTCTCATTTAAAATAAAAATCCTGACTTTGGAAACTTCACAGAAGAAAGGTGGCATGTTCGGCAACCAGCTAAGGGACCTGAACTGCACTATTTAATGGTCTTTGCTTGAGGGATCCTCCTGAAAGCAAAAATCAAAGATATGATGAGAAAATACCTCAAAGTTTGTAAAACTGCCTGAAATTCTCAGAATCCTGGAAGCCACCATTGTGGCAAGGTTCCCCTTTGCCAGGGAGCCGACGGGAGCAGCTCAGGCGCAGGGTGATGCGGTACTGCATCATTTCTCTCTTAGGGCATCCCAGGGCTGAAGGGCATGAAGGGAGACCCTGGACCGAAAGGACCCAAGGTAGGTGATATGTACTGGGCACTTGAGTCCCAGGCACGGGGACAGGGGGACTCTGGGCTGGGCTAGCATTTAATTTGCTGGATGCCATCACTTATTCCCCTCTTCTTGAACCCTGATCGCTGCAGCATCCTTCTTTGGGGGTTGACCATGTCCCCAGGTGCTGCGAGGTGGGACCGTGAGGCTTTCTCCAAAACCAGGTCCTGTTCCAGCCTCTCCATCCTCCTGGAGTTGCAAGCAGCAGCGTAGTCCTTTAATCCCCTGCTCTCAGTGTTGATGCTGATGCAGCACAAGCACATACCATCTCTGTGCCATTACTGATGAGCTGATGGATCCAACCTTGGCCTGAGAAGCAAAGCGTATCCTCACGGCCCCATCCATCAGCCATAAGGCTGTAAATAAGAGTGACAAGCAGTCCCTGGTGGCGGGTAGTTGCTCACAGCATTCAGGAAAATGAAACCTCAGCATTAAATTTATTGCGAGCTAAATGAGCAATAGCAGAAGCTAAAGTCCAGGGTGTTCAGCAAGGCCAGAGCCTGGGAGAGGAGGCTGTGGGCAGCTGCCCCGCTGTGGTTTCTTCCCCTGCTCCACCAGATTTCAGCACACAAGAAATTTTCTTTGTTTTCCCAAAGGGTTTTCTGGGAAGTTGCGAGGTTGTCTTGAATGATATTTTAGTCTGGGACAAAATGCTTTCAGTTTTTACCCGTCACAGCTGAGGAGGGGAGGCAGATGCGCTATCACACCTCCTCCTTCCCCAGCAATATGGCTACAGTTAATTCTACCAAACCAGAAGAATGGAGGGTTTTTTTCAGAAATTTTGCACCCAGCTGTAACTGGGGATTTCCCATTTCCAACTGTTTGCTGGAGGCCAGGAGATATTCGACCTTGGGAAACGTCCTCAGGCAGGTGTCTCCTGCCAGGGTCAGGCAGCAAGCAAAACCTCTGTTGCCTACGCAATGAAACACCACTGATGGGGTAACTAGAGTAGGGTTCCCGAAGCCCACCGTCCAGGGCAGAGCCCCCCACCTCGGCCTGGTGTCCCAGGGGGTTTCTACCCTCCTCTTTGCCACCAGAGCTCTCCCTCACTCTCTCCTAGGGCGAGAAGGGCAGTGTGGGCGAGCTGGGACAGCAAGGGGACGATGGCTTCAAGGTGTGTGAAGGGGTTTGCTCTTTTCCTCCCCCCTCTTGGTCCCTTGTCACCCTGTGTGACACCCTTCCATGTCTCCTAGGGCAAGCTGGGACCCCATGGCATCCCTGGGAGGCCAGGACCCAAGGGACAGCAGGTAAGGGCAGGGTGGAGGGGGGATGGCAGGAACCAAGGTGACTATTTGGGGTGAATTCCTCATTTTTCTGTGCAAAATCCACCTGGGGAAGGGGCTGAGCTGTAGAAGGACATAGGGCTGGGAGATGCCCCATGCAGTGTCCTGACCTCCTCCGGTGTCTTTGCAGGGTGACACTGGCCCCCCCGGCCCACGGGGACACCCTGGCATCCCTGGGACACCGGTGAGTCCCTCACCCTCTGGGCAGGTTTGGGGTTCACTCCTGGACCCACCCGCAGTTACGCTGTGATGGGGCTTCAATCCCGCCTGCCTCCGTCTTAGCTGGGACTTGTCCTTCTCTTCCAGGGCTTGTCTGGACCCAAAGTAAGTAGGGGGAAGCACCTGAGCTGGGCTCAGCCCTGCTGTGGGGCACCATCCCCCCCTGTCCTCTCCCCGGAGTGCAGGGTGGCCCTGTGGGGCACCCTGGGGTGCAGCTCAGCACAGCAGCATCTTGCCACCTTGCTTTTCTTCTCTCCTCCACCTTGACCTTTGGCAGGGGCCGAAAGGCTTCCCGGGGCTGCCGGGACCCAGGGGCACACCGGGCACACCGGTAAGCAGAGCCGCTAATGTCCCTCGTGCCAAAATTTGGGTCCCTTCTCCCTCGGGTTTGGCAGTGAGGTCCCACCATGCCATGCCATGCCGTGGGGATGGCCAGCTGCTGGCACTGTTGGAGGAGCTGCAAATGGGGGGGGGGGGGGGCTCGTGGGTAGCAGTCAGCATCACCAGCATTGTCATTGTCACCCAGGGTCTCGCTGGCCCCCCTGGTCCCAGAGGACCCACGCTGATGCTGTCCAGGGAGCAGCTGCGGGTGAGTGCATGGGGGCAAGGGCTTCCCATCCTGCTTTTGGTGGGTGTCGACTGGGGTGGGAAGGGGCTGACAGTGGTGCTGTCCCATCTCCCACTGCTTCTGAGGTCCTGTGTGCACAGGGGCCAAAGTCCTTGCAGAGAGAGCAAGCGGTTCTGGTTAATCTCTCTCCCACCAGGCTTGTCCTTGTGCCCTGCGTGTCCCATCCTCTCCCTGAGCACCCAATGATGCTCCTAGACAAAATAAGAGGTGGGGAGGGGGGAGCTAATGTCAGCTTGGTTATATCCCCCTCTTTTTCTTTCAGCACCTAATTTATCCCTCCAACCACCTGAATTACACTGCAGTCTGGACTCTGCTGGACACCTTGAGTCAGGAGCTGCAAGCTCTTGTCGAGCAACCCAACGGCACCAAAACCAACCCAGCGGCCACCTGCAAGGAGCTGCTGCTGGCTCACCCCAGCCTGCCCAACGGTACTGGGGTGCACACGGGGTCCCCCCACAATGGCCTCACATCAGGCCAGCCCTCCCTGCTGGCCAATGTGGGGGAACAGGCAGCTTCTGCAGTTAAGAGGGAATAAGGATTTGGGGGGATGAGCTCAGCTGCGTTTCATGAGCATCCCTGGAGAAACAGGATGGCAGCTAGGCTGCATCCCAGGAAGATGGAAGTTGCAGCCGGGAATGTGCTACAAGCTGGGGTGGGATGGCACGGTACAGCATGGCATCCTCCTTGTTCCAAAAACTGGGTGCCAGGACCTCCCCTCTGCCTCCCTCCAGGGCAATACTACATCGACCCCAACCAGGGCAGCCCCCAGGACGCACTGGTGGCCTTCTGCAACTTCACAGCAGGGGGTGAGACCTGCATAGCCCCCGTCCACAACCAGGTATGGGGTGGCTTTCATGGGGCAGCTTCAGCCCTGTGTTATCCCTCGGGGCAGGTGAGGACAGGGGTTGTCAGGGCTGGAGAGGGGACAAAGTGGCCGGTCCCTTGCTGTGGTGACCACTGCCATCCCAGGGAACTGTTGGAGCACTTTGGGGTGAGGATCCTGGTCACAAAGTTTGCAAGTCCCAGGGAACTGAAGCCTGGGACAGTGTGACATGGTCCCCACTCCCCACAGGTCCCTATCAAGGCTTGGCTGAGTGCCTACACCTCCAAGGACACCTTTGAGTGGTTCAGCGCCCTGCCCGGGGGCTTCCTGGTGAGTGCCTGGCCAGGACAGCCAAGGGGACACAATGCCCATCTCGTGGGATCAGGGGTCTTCCAGTGCCTGCCCTGCTGTGGTGGGAAGTGCCTGGGCACAAGGTCCCACTGGCTGTGCATGGTGGGATGTGACACCTCCTTCTGCAAGAAAATCCAAACGAGTGCTTTAGCAGACAGCTGAATCCTGCCTAGTTTGGAACTGGGGGAAGCACAGGTACCTCCAGGCAGCCCCCGCTACCCGGGTTTCTCTCTCGTTGCCCCTGCAGCTGGAGTACGAGGGGGCCAGCCCGGTGCAGCTCCGCTTCCTCCGCCTGCACAGCCACCTGGCCACCCAGAAGGTCTCATACTCCTGCAGACCCGCTCCCGAGCAGGGCCAGCCCCAGCCCGAGAAGGAAATCCGCTTCCTGGCCGACTCCCGGGAGCAGAGCTATGCAGCCAGCCTGCAGGGCTGTGTGGTAAGCCTGGCTGTGGCCAGACCCTTTTCTAGTCCCCCGACATTTGCAGAGCCCCTCGGCATGGTTGGCACCCTCGGGGTTTGGGATAAACCTGGTGGATGCAGCTTCACGTGGCGGGATGGGGATGGAGAGCATCCTCTCCCTGGGCCCAAGGAGCTGCCCTGGTCTTGGGAAGCAGGCTGGGATGTGGCAGGGCATGAATGGGACAGGGGGGAGGCCACCTCCCTGGACAAGCCACGAAGGGCTGGGGATGGAGACCTGGCCATGCCCACAGGGCTGTTGGGTGTATCGAGGAGCAACCGGAGCAGCAAAGGGGACAGCAGGTGCTCTGAGAGGGTCCTCCAGGCCCACCAGCCGAGGGTTTCTGTGCCACTCAGCTGCCCCTGGTGCTTGTTTCAGCTGGACAACGAGTCCTCCATCACCGACACCATCTTCCAGTTCACCACAGAGGAGCTCTCCCTGCTGCCCCTGCGGGACCTGGCCGTCTTTCACAATGGCGATGCCTCGCACCAGTTTGGTTTCACAGTTGGACCAGTTTGCTTCAGCTGAAACCGGTGACACCCAAACCGAGCCGGCCAGTTCGCTCCCCACCCAAGAACTGTCCTGCTGGGGACATGCGCGGAGGCTGGGGGTGGCATGGGGCTCCCACCCGCTCCCCAGAGCTGCTGCTCCTCTTTCTGAGATACGTGTTTGTAGCTGCATTATGCCACGGACTACACTTCCTTCTGGAGTAGAAGAATATTGTTTACAAAATTCATTTCTTTATAAATTATATATTATATATATATATGTATGAAAGAAGGTGCTAATTTAATGACTGATTGGGGGAGGCTTGTGTAATTATAACCACCAAGAACTAAGCTGTCTGCTGAAGAAAAAAACGCCAAAAAAAGTCCCGCTAGCTTGGGAGGAGGGAAAGGAAAGGGGGTTTTCTTTGCCTCGGTCAAGTGCACAAATGCTCGGAGGCTCATCCCCCCAGGACCAGGCTGAGGAGCAGCCTGGAGAGCCCCAGCAGGCAGGTCCCTGCTGCGCTACCTGCTCTCTGCCGGGCAAAGCGACCGCAGGCTGCTGCAAGCAGCAGGGATTGAGAAGGGCTGGAGAATGCAAAACCTGCCCAAGTTCTGGCTCTGTTGTGGGTCTGCAACTCAGGTGGGGGTCAGTGGGCTTTTGGTGGGGTAGACCCGGGTGCTACAGCAGGACTGTGCTGCAAGGCAGCATTGCTCTGCTCGTGCAGGGGCAGGAACTGAAGCCCGTGCTGCAGTACTGATACTCACTGCTCTATTTCTGTTGTTCCCACCAGTGTTTCCCTTGCCTCTAACCCTCCTGCTATTGCTGGGCTGCTTGGCCCTAGGTGGGTACAGGTGACTCCCAAGGGCAGAGGGCTTCCGTGTGGCACCTGAGCCATAGCTGTATTCCAGCACCCCCATTTCGCTGGTGCACAGCCCCAGACCCCCGAGATCTCAGCTGGTTTTGTGCTGCACCGCTGGTTTTCTCAGCACCCTTCACTGCAGAGTCTAACGCGGAGCTTGCCTACCTTGCCCTTGCAGCATGTGTGCCCAGGTGAGTTGAGCACCAGTGCCGGTGGAGCAGCGCAGCACCCAGACCCTACCCTGCCCTGGGGGTCAAGGAGAGCAGCAGGTGAAGCTTTTGGGGGGGGCACAGTACTTAGGGAGCAGCTTAAGCAATGCCGAATTGTGTGTGCAAGCTGTACCGCTCTTTGCTAGCTCAGTCCCTGGTGTAGCATCTTTTTGTGGGTTGCAGTAGCCATCCCCACTGTGCCCAGGTACGTCACCAGCCGTACTCGCCAAGGGGGACAGGGGGCAGTGACCGAGTGCCTTGAAAAGGGTTTTTCCACTCTGGCATTTCATTTCTGTTTGCTGCAATACACTGCTTGTCATGTGGGGTACCCCTCTGTAAAACCGCTCCCAGCTCTGCCCTGCAAGGGCATGATGCCAGTCCTGGACCCACCGGCCTTTCCTCCCCCTGCAGCTGCCACCACCCTGTGGGAACCCCCCGGCGACATCCCCTCACCTGCAGCCCACCATGGGGACATGCGGGTGCATTGTCACCCCGGTGGTCCCTGCCATGCAGCCACCTCCCTTCCTGGCAGGGAGGTGAAAGGGGAAGCGGAGCTGCTCGTGGCCGGGCTGGCTGGGGAGCAGGGGGCAGGCAGGGGCTCGGGCAGCACCCATGGGTGCTGGGTGCTGAGGAGAGACACCCTATGCAGCAGATTGCAAAGGGAAAATTAAATCCCAACTCAAGGCACATGTTGGATCCAGGGGACATAAGCAGAGCAGACTCTCAAGTGACAGCAAACCAACATTTTTTTCAGGGCAGAATGTTTTTTGTTTTCTGGGGTGGGTTTTTTTTTTGTTTGGTTTTGCTTTTTCTTTGCACAAATTACTCTTTTTAGCAGCGTTCTCCGCTGTGTTTTTGCAAAGGAGGAAAGCAGCAGGCACAGTCTTCACCTCACCTGCCAGCCATGCTGGCCACCACCCAGAGGAGCTTCAGCTGCCAAAAAAATCGGGTGTCCATTTTTGATGGAAACTTGAGGAAAGATTTTAAAGAGAAGTAGCGCATTGGTGGGTTTATCCAGTATTTTTTCTTAATTCAAGTAGCCAACACACCGTGAATAACTTCAATTCCACCTCTCTAGTGACAAGGAAAAATACACTGGCTACTAACAGTGGTGTTTTGCCTGCGGCCCCCTATCCCCTTCCCAAGCAGGGACTTACACGTATATCCCCTGGCAGGCACTGGGTGCCTCTGTGGGCATCAGCACTTGGGGAAACTGAGGCAGGGGCAGCTCCAGCTCCTGCCCCCCGGGAAATGGAGATGGGCAGGGAGGGCCAGCAAGGAGAGAGCGCCTGCGTGCTCTTGCTGCGGCCCCAGCTGGGAAGCCAAGTTCCCCTTCGGAAATCCTGCCCCTTTCCGGGAAAGCCTTGATGGTGGGGGGAAGACTTCTCGTCTTCTGCAGCTGCGGGGCGGCTGGGGTTGCAAGCGCCCTGTGATTCCGTGGGGAAAGCGGCAGAAACACTCGTGAATGCTTCGAGGGGCTTTTTGCTACTGCTGGGAACGGGGATGGGGTGGGAAACGGGACCAGCCCCCTCCCCGCTGCCCGGGGATGCTGAGCCCCCTCCCCGCTGCCCGGAGATGCTGAGCCCCCTCCCTCCGCAGGGATGCTGAGCCCCCTCCCCGCTGCCCGGGGATGCTGAGCCCCCTCCCCCCGCAGGGATGCTGAGCCCCCTCCCCGCTGCCCGGGGATGCTGAGCCCCCTCCCCCCGCAGGGATGCTGAGCCCCCTCCCCCTGCAGGGATGCTGAGCCCCCTCCCCGCTGCCCGGGGATGCTGAGCCCCCTCCCCCCGCAGGGATGCTGAGCCCCCTCCCCGCTGCCCGGGGATGCTGAGCCCCCTCCCCCCGCAGGGATGCTGAGCCCCCTCCCCGCTGCCCGCGGCCGCCCCGCCCGGCGCGTGCCCCGCCCCCCTCCGCACTACAACTCCCAGCGAGCCCCGCTGCTCGCGTCAGCGCCCGCGACGGGCTGGGCCGGGCCGAGCCGAGCCGGGCTGCGACGGGGCGGGCAGCGACGGGGCCGCGCACCGCCGCCATGCAGGTGAGCCGGGCCGGGGGGCGGCCGGGCCGGGTGTGCGTCCCGGGGGGGCCCCGCAGGCTCACCGGTGCGGGACCCGTAGGTCGGCGCGGAGACCACGCACGTCCCTGCGTAGCCGCTGCGCCCCCCCGCGCCCCCCGCTCAGCCGGGGCCGGGCAGCGATCCCCAAACCGCGGCCCCGGTGAGGCGTGCGGCGGGTGGGCAGCCTGCGCCTGGCATCCCGGGGCTGCGCGTCCCCTACCCGAAGGCTCCCTGTCACCCGTCACCCCTTATCACCCGTCACCCACTCCCCCATCACCCACGCTCCCCCACCGCCAGCTCTCCCCTATCACCCACTCCCTACTGTCTCCCACTCCCGTCCCCCACTCCTGTCACCCCCGCTCCCCCTGTCACCCGCTCTCTGCCGTCACTCTCTCGTCCATCCCCGTGGCGGGGCTGTCGCGGGTGCCAGCTGACACCAGCCCCTCGAGCTCACGTCGTGGCAGCAGCCTTAATCCATCGCCGTGGCACAGGTTTGTGCTTTAAGCTCAGGTGTGAGGTGCGATGCTTAAGGCTCCTGGGTCCTCCCGGTTTGCTGGCACCAGCCTCCTGTAGCAGCATCCCAGTGAGGCTCAAGGGGTGGCTCCCACTGGCTCCAGGGAGCACCCTGGTGTGGGGACATCTCCCCAGGCCACTGTGTCCCCAGTGGGGGCTGCAGCTGGGGCTGGCTGGAACAGCCGTGCTGTTTTGCATCCCAGGGGTCGGTGCGCTGCAGGGAGGCAGCTCATCCCGCCGTTCGGGGCCAGGTGTCCCAGTCAGACTGGAGCAGCAGGTTGGGATGTGCCAGGCAGCCCAACACTGCTTCACATGTACACCACTGGTTTTTTCACTTAATGGTGAAGGTTAACCCCAGAACTGCAGTGAATTAAGTGGTGACACATAGGTGTTGCGTGCATGGGAGGAGGCAGTGCAGGATATCTTTCAGCAGCTTGATTTGCGTGTGTGAGCACCAGCAAGGTGCAGAGGAGGAGCAGGGCGCAGCCTTACCCCGGCGCCTGCTGAATCACTGCCGTGTGGGCAGGGGCGTGAGGACAGGACCGCATCCCTCCAAGCCATATCCCTGGGCCTGCCCCATCGCCCCGCCAGCACAATTCCTCTCTTGCAAAGGGCGCAGAGATTTTTAGGGTTCATCCTTTTGAGGTTTGCATCTCACCCAGCAAGATGCTGTGTCTGGGGAGATCATGCTCTAGCGTGGCTATAGGAGAGGAGCGAGGGGTCATTGGCCCAAGAGGCATCGTTTTGGTCTCACAGCCACGCTGGGTGCCTGAAGACACATGGCTTCACCCCAGGCTGGGAGACCTGGTGCGGTGAGGGGATCTTCTGCTGGTCACTTTTCTTCGCCTGTCCTTAAGATAGTTACTTTTTCCTTACAAGACACTACAGACTTATGGGTGAAGCCTGCAAAGGAGAATTAGCTTTATTTAAAGGCTAATTATCATTAATCTGTTGCCAAAGGAAGCTTAAAAGCATGAGCCAATTATACATGCTAATGTGCTTTGGGTAACAAGCGGCCGAAGGGTGTAATTAGAGCCTGTCTGCGGTGTGGACACCCGGTTATGGGATGGTATTTCTGGCCGAGGCCGGTCCCGTCAGCCACATCTGCTGGTGCCAGTAACGGTGGGCGCGGGCGGCCAAAGCCGGGTCAGTGCAGCAGAGGAGAGAGCACAAGCCCCAGGAGCACTAGCTAGAGGGAGGCGCTGAAGGGAGGCAGAAAATAACCCAACAAAATTCCACTTTTTGGTGGAGCAAGACTTGGCAGCTGTGGTATCAGCACTGTAGGTGGATTCGTTACGCAAGAGCAGTACTTGTTCTTAGTGTTTGAGTGTGATAAAGAGGGGGTTGATGCCTTTGTAGGTCCCGGCAGCCCCAGTGCTTGGACCGATGCTCCTGTGCCAGGGAGGCAGCCCTGGACCAGCTGCCCTGGCGCCCATCATCAGGCCTGTGGCTGTGGGTGCTTTGGCCGGTCCCAGCGATACAAGAGGAGCCACGGGAGGCAGAGGAGAGCAGAGGGTGGCTGGGCTCTGGCCACCACTGCTTCAGGCTGCAGATGATGTCCACTAGCTTCTGTCTGTCTCCCACAGACCTTCCCTTCTCAAATCTGGGCTAATGAAGCCCTGGGCTCGTCTCTCTCTCACAGGGATAAACTCTTTTTCTCACCATCCCAGACACAGGCGCGGGAACTGCTGCTAGAGGTGAAAACTGTCCTGCTAGAGGGTGGTCTGCGTGATTGATTTTCAGTGCAAGTTCCTCTTCCAGTTTCAGGAATTTGGGGGTGGGAAATTGCACCATTTGGTAAAACCCCGGCTGAGCATCAGCACTGGGGCTCAGCCCTTCAGAGTGGTGGGTGCATGGACCCACTGAAGGTGTGGGCACCCCAGCCCCTGTCTGCCCCATCACTGCTTGACCTCTCTTCCAGATGTCCTTCTACTTCTCGGACACAGCAGTGCTGCTGTTTGACTTCTGGAGTGTCCACACCCCCACAGGTAGGCTGCCAGCCCCAGGACACCCATCTGTTCGGCTGTGTTTTCCACCCAGGGAAAGGGATGTGGGGCAGAGAACCAAGCCGTGGCTTTGCATTCCCAGCCGGAGCAGTGTTAGCAATGGGCTGGGAGTAGGGGGAGCAGGGCCCCCACGCAGCATTAGTGTGGGGGCACCTACTGCTTGGAGGGGTCGGGGCAGAGCTCTGGTGGGCTCCACTTGCCCCAGAGCTCGGCGGGCACTGTCTGTTTTTGGCTGACCCTTTCCTACCGTGATGAACAGTGCCGTGCCCCCGTAATGCCCTGGGCAGGGGGTGATCCTCCCAAGCTGCTCAGGGAAGCATCCCCCTCCCAGGCCTGCCAACCCCCGTCTTCCTGGTCACTCGGTGGTGACTCAGCTTCCTGTTTTCTTTTATGCTGTTGGGTTTTTTTAAGTTATTGTCCCAGCATCATACTTCAACCTTCTCATTTTTATGGAGTAGATGCAAAGATGCTGATTTTTTTCAGAGCAACCCCTCCAAAAAATACTCCCTAGGAATATGGAGGGGGGATTGGGCTAAATACGTCGTTTCCCAGCACATCCCAAACCTGCTGCCTGTCACTGCGGCCCAACCCCAATCCCAGGAGCCCTTCGTTCCTTCCACTTTATCCTATGGATGTGCCCAAGCCCTCTGTGCCAGGACCTGCTGTCCCCCTCCTTGCCCCCACACCCCCTCTCCCACCAGCACGCAGCAGCAGGGTGTTTCTCATGCAGGGATGGCACTCTCAGTGCTGGTGATCCTGCTGCTGTCGATGCTTTACGAAGCCGTCAAGATGGGTAAGGCCGTGCTGCTGCGGCGGGCGCTGCTGGCTCTGCCCCACAGCCTCAGCCGAGAGGCACTGGTGGAGCCGGAGGAGGAGGAGGACACTGGCCTCACACAGGGCAGGTACTGTGGGGACCCCCATGCACCTGGCTAGTGGGGTCGCCTGGGGCTGGGGCTCAGGGATGGATGTAGGACCCCTGGGCTAGCGCAGGAGAGGAGCAAGGCTGTGAAGGGGCAGACGGGGATTAACAGGCTTGCAGGAAAGAGGCAGGTGTACAGCCTCGGGAGGTGGCCCTGGGGGCATCCCAGCCCCTCCAGGTACTGGGGGAGATGTCCAGGGTGTTCTTCAACTGTCTTAAATGCTTGCATTCCCCCAGGAGCCACTGTGGGTGCAGGAGGGTCCTTGTGCTTCAGGGCTGGGAACCAGCAGCAGCTCAGGCACCCCAGCAAAGCTGGCCCAGGTCTTTCCTTCCCAGCACAAGCCATTGGAGCCAAGCCCTGGGGTTTTCTGTTTCATCCCAGACCATTCCCGAGGCTCTTCTTCCTGCCAACCTCTTAGTAATACCCTCCCGGTGCTGTTGGCGTGGGATTTCCCCCTGCACTGCTGGTTGTAGCCCCCATCCCTCTCCCTTCTCCCCAAACCCATCTCTGCCCGCTGTGGACTGCTGGCGAGGCGGGGGTGCCAGCTGCCCTGGCCCCTCGTTGATGGGGTTTCCCATCTTCCACAGGTGGTTTCAGTACCACGTCGGCCAGACGCTGTTCCACGTGGTGCAGGTGGTGCTGGGCTACATGGTGATGCTGGCCGTCATGTCCTACAACACCTGGATCTTTCTGGGGGCCATTGCGGGCTCCACACTGGGCTATTTCCTGGTGTACCCCCTGCTCGGTCGGGGGTAGGCACCCCCCCTGGGATGGTGGGCGATGTGCTCCATGCCTCCTGCTACTTTGTCTGGAATAGCTGCTGTCACTTCTGCTGGGTCTGTCCTTGTCCCTGTCCTGTGCGGGACACAGCACACCAAGGATTTGCTGCAGGGACCCTCAGTGCTGGCCTGATTCGGATGGGGAGGTGCTGGGGAGTCCCATGGCCAGCACTCTGCCACACTGCCACCGTCCTCGGCTGGTGGCTGCCCCCCGGCTCTCAGGGAGCTTTGGCCGGGTGATGACGGCAGGGGGGTGCTGGGCATTTCCTCCCCCCAACACTTCAGGGGGGTCATCCTGGCTGGAACAAGAATGGCCCAGTGACCTGCTGGGGAAGGGGACATGCTGGGGACAGGCATCCCTGCCCTCCTGCTCAGAACTTCCCTGCACCAAGCCCCAATTCACACAGTGCCTTCTGGGGACAAGGGGGGGTCCTGTTGACCTTCCCCGCCCCCATTGCCCCCTACTCCTGCCCAGGGCTTCAGGGATGGGGTCAGAGCAGCCCCCAGGCCATGCGTGGGGCCGTGCTGAGGGGAAGCTGCTGCTGCGGGTGCCTCTTGCTGCTTTCTCGGGACACCCCTTTTAATAAAAGTCATCTCAGTTGTTCAGCTCCTGGCTCATATTGCTGCTGGGTGGTCTCAGGATGGGGCACCCCCCCAGTCTTAGTGGGAGTAGGGATCCCCAGCCCTACCCCTCCAGCCCAGCCCCCGGGGGCGGGGGAATAAGAACAGTCTCCTCTGGCTTTAAATAAAGCTTTTCCGTTTTATTAATTATTATAAGCATATTTTTAAACATTTGTATAACTTTCTTAATAAAATATCCTGGAAGAGACAGGTTTTAAGTTCCCAAAGCAAGGCACTCTGGGGGGTGTCCTTCCCGAGCGGGTTCAGCCGGGCACCCCCCTTCAGAGGCAGAAACAGCGGCACCTAAAATACAGGCGAGTGTTGGGGTGCTGGTCCCTGCTCCGTGCACGTGCACACGTGTCTCACGCTCACGAGTCCTGCCAACTCCCACCAGCTCCGGGGCTTTTAGCATCTCTGCATGGGGGCTGTGCCAGTCCCGTCCCCCTCCCCACGGTGGGCAGGGCTGCTGGGGGGGGGCAGCAAGCCCCTGCTAAGGCACCAGCTCTTTGCTTCACCATCGGTGCAGGTGCCAAAACCTGCAGAGCCTGAGAGCCAGAGAAATCATCCGTGCACGGTGCTGGGGAGCACCAGTGGGCGAGAGCTGGGGTCCCTCCGCTGCGTGGCAAGCCTCAGCCCGGAGGCAGCCCCTGGAGGCACTGCGTGAATGCCGCCTTCCCCTCTAACATTTTCCTCTGAACTTAAATAGCTGCTTGAAGACCCTGCGGTGAGGGTAGTCAGGGTGTGGGCGCTGGGTGCTGTGAGCTCAGCCTGGGCGCTGCCAGCCCCAGCTCTCGCCTTACCAGCAGCAGTGCCAGCACCCATCCCTGCCCTGCCCCAGCTGCTATCACATTTTCCATCATCCCCTGCAGTCCCCTCTCCCACAGGCACTGCTGGAGCTGGCTGGGTAGGATGGCAGTGGGCAGGCTTCCAGGAAACCCCCGGGTTGGGGCAGGGGCTGACCCTCACCCATCCACGGTGGGGTTAGTGCCAGCTCCCCCCTGGCAGCCAGAGGCACTTGTGCTGGGGCGGGGGTGGGGGTGGGAGGAGGCAGATAAAGCATCTCTTCAGTAGAAAAGAAGAAAATAAGGCAGAAGGACAGAGCAGAGTCCAGGGGGTGCCCTGTGCCAGGGCAGGGGCCCCCCGGTCCGACCCAGTAGGACCACTTGGCTGTGGCCAGACCCACGCAGCAGCGAGGACCCCCCCCAGGCTAGGCAATAAGGTCTCAGTGTTCCCCATCCCCTCCCTCTCCCGCTGTGCTGCTTTCTGTCCCCAGCAGCACAACAGGTCCTATTCCCCCTACCCCAACCCCCAGCATCACTGGGGCCAGTCCATGGGGCTAGAACTCAGTCTGCACCCCCTCACCACTCTCTGTTGTGCCCATGGGCTGCGGGGCTCTGCACTTGCCAACCGGGGGGGTCACCTCCTCACCCGTCTCCTTGTCACTGGGCTGGTGGCAAGCGGTCCCAGCGGATGGCGATGGGGTCTCAGCTGTGGGCACGGGCGATGCTGGTGTGGCATGGGGCACCTTGGCCTCTGCTGGGCCATCGGCTGCCCTGGGTTTGGGTGGTGCTGGTGCGGTGTGTTGCACACTGGCCCCTAATGGGACATCGGCTCCGGGCATGGGTGATGCCAGCATGGGTGGTGCTGGTGCGTCATGTTGCACCACAGCTCCTGATAGGACCTCGGCTCCAGGGACAGGTGATGTTGGAGCAGCATGTTGCACCCCAGCCCCCGATGGGACTTCAGCTCCAGGCACAGGCGATGCCGGTGTGGCGCAGTGCACCCCGTCCCCCTCACTGGCTGGATCTTGTGGGAGGACGTCACCTGTGACAGACCCTACCGCCACCACCACCACCTCCTCGGTGGCACTGCTCTCCTGTGTGGTGTTGGTACCGTTCGTCAGCTGCTCCTCCTCCGCCTTGACGCTGTCCCCAAGGCTCTCCTTCGCCAGCGCCTTCCGGATCTCCTGCACCCCATCGGGGGAGCTCGGCTGCGCGCCAGAGTCCGGCTCCTCTGGCTCTGGGGAGCCGGGCTGCAGCAGCGCCTCAGCACGCACCGTGTAGGGCAGCCCCCCCTCGTCGTCTTGGATCACTGACACCACTTGCTTGGCTCTGCGGCGCTTGTCGGCCGCCGGCTCAGGCTCCGGCTGCCCGCTGTACTCCTCGCCCCAGTCGATGGGGATGCTCTCACCCAGGAGGTGCAGGTTGGGATCGCTGTTGTGCATGACCATGCTGTCTCGGTACAGGTTGTGCTTCCGCTGCACGGCTGCCTCCTTCACAGCTGGGGGACCGAGAGAGATGTCAGACGGGCTGTGGGCACAGGGCAGTGCCCACCACGCTTGGGCACCTCTCCCCGCCAGCCCCTTGGGTGGCTGGAGCTGGGCAGAGGGTTCAGCATCTCACCTACTGCTCAGCTGGGAAAGCTGCTCCTGGTACAGCCCCCGGCACCCTCCTCAGAGTCATCCCTCCTCCTATGTTTCCCAGCACCCTGCATGGGTGCACCCTTCCTCCTATGGTCCCCAGCATCCATCACGGTCCCTCCAGGTGCTGCTGAGCTCAGGTTTGGCTCACACTGACTCCATCCAGGACCAAACACCCACCCCAGGGTGCTGGAGCCCCCCGAGGCAAAGAGCTGAGTGGGTCCAGGCTCCCTGGTGCTGCGGGACCCTACCTTGCATGATGTCTTTCATCACCGACTGTAGCACAACCTCCTCGTAAGTGTTCTCCACCAGGATGAAGCTGGCAAAGTCCTCGAAGATCAGCTCCTGAAACTTGGCTAATTCCTGCCGCAGGGGAGAGCCTGCTCAGCTGGGGGGCAATGGGAGGGAGGGATGCTCCAGCCCCTCCGTGGGGGAGAGTGGTCCTTCCCTCCGACCCCAAACTGCACCCTCTTACCCCCTTGCAGGTCGGTGCCAGCTTCTTCAGCAGGAAGGGGATGGTGATCTGTAGCAGGGCCTCCCTGAAGAACTTCTTCCGCACAGTGCTGCTGTCGTAGTCATATTTCTGCGGGGTGAGTGAGAGGTACTGCTCAGTGAGGGCTGCGGGCTGGCAGCTCCCCCATTTGCCCCCCCCCCATCCAATTTCCATGGGCATGAGCAAGTTCCTCTGCCCCTCACATCCTTCCCTCCAGCCGGTTCTGGGGGTGCCTGAACCCCGGTAGGAGCCAGTTCCTCCATCACGATCTGCAGAAAAGGTTTTTGGGCCAGCCTGAACCCGGGTGGCTTTTACAGTGATGCATGTGTTAAAGAGGGACCTAGTTCCTCCAGGTGATTTCAAGCTCACCTGCCCCACATCCCATCAAAATGCACAAAAAATTTCAATATAAAGAAATATTTTCCCTGAAGACTTTTGTTAAAATTGGCCAGGTCACTCCTGGCCTCTCCCGCAGGCTGCTGGCCCTGGGAACGAAGCCACCAAAGGCCCTGACCCGCCACCCCTCACCTTGAGCACCCTCTCGAGGATGCGCTGGATGGACTTGCACAAGTCGTCTTTGCCCTGCAGCTTCCCCAGCTCCTGGTGGAGCAGGGTCTCAAATGTGAACACGGCGTCATCCATTTGCTGTGAGCAGAGGCAGACAGTCAGTACTGGGGGGGGGGGGGCGGGGGGGGGGGGGGCAATCCAAAGGGACCAACCATGGGGGTGAGCAGGGTGCTTTTTTGGGGCACTGCCACACCAAGATGAGCCTTCACACTGGTAATGTCCCTGGCATCCCAGCACGACATCCACTGACTCTACCCTGGGGACCAAGGGTGCTGGGGGAGGAGGGTGCCCAAAGCTGGTTTGCACCCTCCCTTCTACACCCCGCTCCAGGTTTGGCTGGATCAGATCCCCAGAACTGGGCTACTGGCCCTGCTGGTGCCAGTGGGCTCAGCGGCAAAGGGGCAGCTGTGTCGTGATGCCCAAGCCTGGGTGCCGAGCTGGAAGGGTGCCCCACGCTGCTGCCCACCCATGGGGTTCCACCCTGCCTGGGCTCCAGCCCAAAGGGCCAGATCCATCACACGTCCTTAGGTGGGTGCTAAGGACATGAAGGTCCCCGAGACAGGACAGACATCCCAGCCAAATCCCTGCCAGTGCGGCACAGCCTGGGCTCCCCACCCTGCCTCCCATCTCCAGCACTCTGCTCAGCCAGGGGGACACAGGAGGACCCTGGTCCCTGTCCCACCTGTCTCATGTGGATCTGGGCCCTCTGCTTGAAGACGGACGTGCTGGAGACATCGAATCGCTGCTGAAGGCCCTCCAGTTTCAGCTGGTCCATCTTCTCATAGCACGACTGCATCTTGACTGGGTGGAAAGCCAGGTGGGAAAGCTTCTCCATGTACTGGGGGTAAAACCAAGCTCAGCAGGGCAGGACAGCCTCCCTGCATACTCGGGGTTGGGACATGCCACCCCACACAGGATTCATCCCCATGTGTTTTCTCAGCCTGGCATTCCCCAGTGCTGTCCACACTGAGGATGGCAGCAGGACTGGCCCCACCACCCCCAAGCCCACCAGCCAGCAAGGAGCATCACCAGGTCTCACCTCCACCAGTTTCTCCAGACCACCTTCGTTGATGATGTTCATGTTCATGTCTGTCACCTCCTTGAAGAAGACCTCCCGCACCTCAGCAAAGCCCTGGCTCGTGGGGGTCATCAGGGCTTCCAGGATGGAGGAGATGTAGGGCTGGACATGGTTACGGACACAGACCTCCGCTTTGGGAAGGACGAATGCTGGGCAGAAAGCCGGGATAAGCATGGTGATGCTCCTCCTCTGCCCTTCCAGCTCTTCCAATGAGGTCCTGAACCCACCCTAGGTGGGGGACCTGTCCCCCTCCCCAAGCCTCTCCAGAAGATGGCTCCCAGACTTGCAGGACAATGCAAGTTTTTTTTGCAGAGGGCTCTCAGTCTGTATTGGACCCATTCCTGCCCCACTGCCTTGCTTGAGGGGGTCACTGTCCACCTTGCCCCCCACCTCTGGGGACAATGCCAATGAGGATGTGCACCCTGGCAACTGTGGCTACTGGCATCTCCCCAGGGGTGCTGGGCTGTGCTGGCAGGAGCCACACTGCACCCCAGGAACAGCCACATCTTGGTGACATAGTGGTAATGCCACACCAGGAGCTGGTCACAAACACAGCCACATACATCTATGTCCATGCACCTCCCCACAGGGCTGTACCTCGGATCTTGCTGGCCAAGTGCTCCTTGGAAGTGATGATCTGGTCCATGTCTGTGCGGATGGTGCTCTCCATCTGGGGCCGCTCCTGTTCGCACTTGGCCATCGCTGCATCGTACTGGGCATTAGTCTGCTCATAGACCATCCTATAGACAGCATCCGAGATCTGGCAGGAGAGAGATGGCGTGGTCAGCTGCCCCCCATGCCTCCTGCTGCCCCCCTAACCAGCGCCTCCAGCACCAGGTGCCTGCAGGACCTGTGGAGCCTTCACTCGTGCCCCCAAGCTGCATGGGATGAAGCTCCCACAGTACAGAAGCTGCTCTGAAGTGGTACCCGAGGGGCAGAGAGCCAAGCCCTGCCTCCATCAGCCAACCTGCCCCAGGCAGGTCTGGAGATGCTGCAGGTCTGGGGATGCTGGTGGTCCAGGCAGGAGAGCCCCTGGCCCAGTTTGAAAGCTATGCCCTGCCCCATGGGGTCTCAGGAACCAACCCCAAGCAGGTGGAGCCTCCTGCTGAGGCTTCGTGCTCACTTTGCAGCCAAACTCCGTGATTTCAGGGCTGCTGGGAGGCAGAGCTGCCCCCCCGCACACACACACCCCTCCCTTGGGCTTCCCAGCTTTGCAGCTAAGACCACAGCTACTGAAAAAGTGCGTTTGTGCATTTTTAGGCTGCTCCAGTGGCACATTGTGAGCCTGGTGGTAATTATCTATCAGCTTTTAAGGTTTTAACAGGCAGTTTTGAAGAGCCTTCAGTCTTTCGCAAGGGTTCAGGCTGGATTTAGCCTGTGCTGCTCTAAAAATGGCTCGGCTAAATATAGACAGGACGGGCTTCGCTGCGGGGCTGGGCTTCCTCCTGTTTGCTTCCCTTGCCCCAGGGAGCAGGCAGCGCAGGCAGGGATGGGCAGGGCCGCTCGCAGGGGGACAACAAGGAGCTTTAAAGAGCCACAGTGGAGAATAAGGACGGCTGCCTTGAGAGGGGGCGATGCGGGGGGCAGCGCTGGCTCTGGCAGGCAGGAAAGCTGGCAGGCACCCAGCCCGGTGCGAAGGGAGGCAGCAGCGCAGCCCCCAAAGCAGAGTTAGTGCGGGCAGGGGGGGAGCAGATGATGATGACCCCCCCCCCAGCAGCCCCAGCCCCACACCTGGATCCAGGTCCGCTGGCGCTCCTGAGCCTTGCCCTTCAGCCGGGGGCCGATGGCGGTCCTCAGCTCGGGGAGCAGCTCCTCCATCACCAGGTTGCTCAGGACCTGCAAAGGCAGGAGGCTCTGGGGACCCTGCTCAGCCCACAGCCCACCACCCCAGCCTTGGGGAGAGCTCCTCACCTGGGTTTCGTTGCCGCACAGCATGTCCCAGGTGCCGTACTGCTCCTTTGACTGGCGGTACATGCGGACGGCATCTGTGAAGGCTGGAGCCTCCACTTTGGAGTCCTCAGAGATCCCTGGGGAGGAGACCAGTGAGCAGCCCAGCACAGGGAGCGAGAGGCAGCCCAGCTGCTTGCAGCACCCCAGCCTACCTTCACAGGGGGTCCCTTGCACCCCCCGACACACTCGGACCCACACAAGAAGCTCAGGGCTATCACTGGGACTGGGGGACCCCACTCCAAGCTGCTGTCTCTGCCCGGGTGGGGGGCAGCGATCTCCCAGACACACCAGATTCCCTCCAGAGCTGGACGAAGGGCAGGGAGGCAGGAGCAGGGGCATGGCAGGACGGGGGGCTCAGTGACTCTTGAGGGTGCAGGGGACCTGGGGGGTCAGAGAGCCATGAAGGCACAGCAGAAGCAGGGGTTCAGCAGTCGGGGGGGGCTCACTGACCCCCAACACTGCAGGAAGCAGTGCAGCTCGGGAGGGAGAGGGAATCAGTGAAGTGGTGTCGGGGATGAGCCAGGGCCCCATCCCCGAGCCAGCCCCAGGAGGCACGCTATGCTGCAGCTGGTGGGGCTGCCCCCTGGGATGTCCCTGCCACCGGCACAAGGGGGACTCTGATATCACCCCCACCCCCCCGCAGCACCCAGGATGAGGGGCAGGGTGCTGGGAGCCTGCAGCCATGTCCCATGGGGAGGTGGAGATGGGGACAGTGGACAGGCAGGACAGCCTTGGAGCCCACTGGCACATGTCCCACACGTGTCACTGCCTCGCCCCAGCCTCTCTGGGCCCTGCCTTTTGGGGGTCCCTGTCAGCCAGAAAGAAACGCTCCTGGGAGGGAAACCCACCCCAGCACCCCAACTCCCCTCCCCATGCCCGGAGCCCTGGCAGGAGGAAAGCAGGATGGGACCCAAGCCCTGGGTGGCCCCATGGTGAAGGGTCCCCTAGCAGAGCCACCCTGCTCAGGGGCTCCCAGAGAGCATCCCCACAGCAATGACAGCGGAGGTTCGTGGCACGTCCCTGGACCGCCCAGCGAGCCGGCGTGCTGGGGAGATGCAGCCAGGGGTGATTCTCCCTTCCCAGGAGGGACAGCCCAGGGCGGTAAGCGGATCTTTTCCAATGAACACAGATTTTTCTAAGATGATTACATTTAACTCCAAGCCTAAGCAGCTTTTCCTAAGGGGCAGCTTAACATACACAGGAAAAATACTCAGAAAGTCAAGTCTGACCCTTTCTCAATGCTCAGTGGGAGCCAGAGCAGGGCTGAGCTCCCAGGGGCCAGTGCTCCTCCATCCACGGCTCCTTGCAGCTCAGCATCACCTCCTGGTTGGGACAGCCTGCTACGGGCTTCAGTCCCCTGCCAGAGCTGCTATAGCCAAACCTCATCCTCCAAACCATGCAGAGAGCAGGGCAGGATTTGCCCCCTGAGAAGCCACCTGGATCTGCCCCACCAGGGTCACTCATCCCTGGCTCAGCCTGGGGGACAGCAGGCTGCGGGGACCCATCCCCAGCCCTGTGCCCTGCCCAGGGACAAGCAGACAGGGCTGGCTGCAGGAAGCCACTGTGCCACTTCGCAGGGCATATTTAATGAGTTTGCTTCATTAATATCCAGCTCATTAGGCACTGATCTGAGCTTGCCTTGTCAGGGACGGGAAGCAACTGCCCAAGCCTGGACTCGGTCCTGGAAAGGCTCCTGGGGTGATGGTGCACCGTGGGATAGGAGTACCCAACACTGGAGAGCAATGCTACACCTTGGCTTTTCCAAAGTCCAGCCCGCTCACAGCACAGGATAATCCCCTCTCATCAGGGGAACAGTGCTGAGGAAGGAATGTGAGTCTGAAGTTGTTTTTTGCCCTAAACACAGCTGAACAGGGCAGCCTGCCCACAACAAGGTGCAAGAGTCAGTGGGGCAGGCACTGCTTCAGCCCCATGTGCCACCTTACAGGACATTCTCAGAGCAGCCAAGGGCACCCAGGCTCCAGGGAAACCAGGCTAGACACCTCCTGCATGAGGAATGATGTTGCACATCCCCAGTCCATACAGAAGAGCTGGTGTTACAAAAATACAGTCTTAAAAAGGGAGGTGAAAATTCCCACACTCATCACAACCAGAGGCAGAAACAGAAACTCTAGTTTAGGAAAAAAAATATAAATTGCTCAGCAACAACAAAAGAGCTTTCATGGAATTTGAAACAGTATCTCGGACCTCGCAGGAGCAGTGAGGGGCAGAAATGGCACTCGGGAGGGAAGAACCATCTCGCAGAGAAACTCAGGCTGTGGAAATGCAGAAACCCACCAGCACGGAGCCTTCCCCGGACCACTGGGAGGAGAGGATTTAATGGCACAACCCTGGCTGGCAGCAGGGGTGGTGGAGGGGCTCACATCTCTCCTCTCCCCCACAGCAGCACCCAGCAGCCAGGGCAGGGGGGAAATTAAAGCTAAATAAAGTGAATTTTTGTTAGTAGGCACAATCGGTTTCTCTTGTATCAGGAGCTGGGTTTGCTCACAGTGTCCCACCTTTGTGGGTTCAGCTAGCAAGCACGGGGGGTGCAGCAGCATCCCCTGGGGGGACAGTGGCTGGAGGGGTGGCTGCACCCAGCCCCTCGCCAAGGTGCCCAGGCCCCGGGTGGGCTGCAGGGACACTCATCCCAATGAGCTCTGACACCCCCAGCTCACCAACAGTACGTGGATGTGTCCTGCAGTGAGGAGCACCAAAAGGAAGGGAAAGAGCAAAGCTTTCAGAAGATTTAACCTAACATGGGAGGATGGAAACCCCCATCCAAACTCAAGCTCCAGAACCAACCCCGCTACCCCACTCCCCAAACAACTAAACTCCCTAAACATTACTAAACTCCCTAAACAGCAGCTCTGGCAAAATTGGGGCTACACAGAGCTCCCAGGAGTGAAAGAAGCACTTTTAAAATAGGCAGCATTGCTCTTTGCCCACTGAAAGACACAATTTTGAGCAGATTTCAGCACAGGCACCTCCTTCCCCAGGAAACTTCTCACTATCCAAGGCACCACTGGGACCTGGGTCTCAGCCCAGGAGTGCACAGGCCACAGCCAAGCAGGAAAATCGTGTTTTCCTGCCAGAGTATCGCTGACGTGGGAGGCAGGTCCTGCCTCTGCCCTGGCCCCTCGCAGCCCTGCACCCCCCCCTGCACCCCCTCTGCCCGCTGCCCTCGCTTGCCAGAGCCAGGCGGTGCCGGTGGGGTGGGGAGACGGACAGTGGGGCTTGGGGTTTCGATGACTAATTACCAAATATTTTCTACCTCAGGGTGGAAAATAGGCATCAGGGTGTCTCTTGAGCCAGGCTCTGTGCTGGCTCCTGCAAATGCTGCCTGCCCTCGTGCAGGCATCGCATTCCTTACGGGCAGTGGGATAAAGCCAGGCACAGGGATGCCCTGACCACCTGGATCCCTCCCGCTCCCCACCCTCGCTCAGAGAGAAGATGAGATGTTCCATGATGCTCAACAACTCCCAGCCAATTCCTCCTCTTGACACCCAAATCACCCCCTTTACCCTAAAACCAAACCCGAACCCCACAGGGTCCCCAGGACCCTCTCCAGAGCAGGAGGACGATGCCATCCCCACCCAAAGCCCCTGTGTCTCCCCTGCCAGCGTTGCTCACCATTATTGCAGTGTCGTACACAGTCCTGGAAAACCGCCTGCCACTTCTCCTGCTCCTTGCCTGTCATCACGCAGAAATAATAGTGCCGGGCGTAGGGGTGCCAGAGGATGAGGGGGAAATCCGTGGGGCACTTCAAGATGGGGGAGTGCCCCGATTTGGGTGTCACACCTGCAGAGGGGGGAAGGATGCTTTGAGGAGCAGGACAGGGATGGGGACGCTGCAGGGCTGGGGGTGTCCATCTCCCCCAGCATTCGGGACTGGGGCTACAGCAGGGGTACACAAGGCTCCTCAGCTCCTTCCCAGTGCCTTTGCTGTGAACTCTACCAAAAACACGGGGCAAAAAAAGCGTAAAAAGCCTCTTCCTTCCAAAAAAGAGATCGGAAATGAAAATTGGAAAATAAATATTAAAAAATCATTAATTCCAGCGTGAAACCCTCCCCAGAGCTGCCAGTCTGCCCCTGCTGCTGTCGTGCACATACCCCAAACTGGCAAAGGGCTTGTTGCCCTGTGCGAGCTGCTTCAGCAGCTCCTGCCCCACTCCCCAGGGGCTGCCCCGGCCTTTAGGGACCCAGGGCAGGAGGACAGTGAGCAGGGGGGTCCTGGATGGAGGAGTGGGAGCTGCAGCTCTCATGGGGCCACAGGAACATCTTCCTTCCTTCCCCAGCAGCTGTGGCAGGACCTTAGCAGTACACACCTCACATTGCATCCCATACCCCACGGGGGGAATGGGGCTGTTCTCCTTCCCTACAGCCCCACACCCCAAAACCACCCCTTCCAGAAGGTTCCCAGGGATGCTACACCCCAAAACCACCCTTTCCAGAAGTCCCCAGGGATGCTACACCCCAAAACCACCCCTTCCAGAAGGTCCCCAGGCATGCCAGGTCCCCAGGACCACTCACCAGGCAGACTGCTGTTCACCAGCTCCAGGTACTGGTCCACAGAGGTGAGGATCTTGTAGCCAGCGCTGTTGATCATCACACGGGCCGGCAGGTCCCGCTCATAGGCCTGAGCAGAAAAAGATGGTCATGGATGATGGGGAGCACAGCCACACCACCACAGCAATGGGGTGTCCCCCTTTGGACCTGTGCCCACCAGAGATGGGCAAAAGGGTGATGCCCCTCACCAGTTTGTTCTCGTAGAGGACCAAGCCGTAGTTGTGTGGGACCACGCAGAAGCGGTTCCTCCACTTCTTGTTCTCCTCGATGTACTGGAAGAGGTTGCCTGAGTAGATGACATGGTCCTCCAGCGGGACCTGTGGGGAAGAGACGCATGTGGGTGGCATGGGGCGGGCAGGGAGGGGGGAAGCTGGGTGCCCCTCTATCCCATGGCCACAGCCTGGCTCAGGGAGATCAGCAAGGTCCATTTGTGGTGGTTTTTTCTGCACTAGGGCTATGCTGAGGGTCTCCAAGTTCACCAGTGGATTATCTCCCCTAGCACTGCAGATTTTGATGCCTGAATAAGTGCGCCTGGGTGACAGCTTTGAGGGGTACCACATGCAGAGCCTGAGAAAAAAACTCAGAGGGGCTGCTCATACAGCAGCAAAGTCGCACATGGTGGTGGTCACCATGGTGGTGGTCACACCTTCATCCCTGGTGTCCCCTCCCTGGGACTGATCTCAGCTGAGCAACAGGAGCTCACTTGGCTGAGCAGCAGGTTGGAGCAGAGCCCTCCAGCAGCTCTTCCCAACCTCAGCTGCTGTGAATTCCTCAGCTTGGGGCCAGCGGGAGCGTGCGTGGTACTGCGCAGTGGTCGCCGTCAACCAGAAGGTCCTGCCAGGGTGTGGGCCAGAGGCACGCTGCAGATGGCAGGCACCAAGCCCTGCTCTAGCATGGGCTCCAGATGGGACATGGAAGAGGAAAAGCAAGATGTCACCCTGCAGAGCTCAGCAGCAGATGATGCTTAAATACTCTGGACTCCACAGAGGACCAGTGACAGGAACAGGCTGAGGACATTCCATGCCCCCAAGCCCCCCTGGCTGAGCAGCCCCTCGCCAGCTCTCCAGCACCTTTTGGCCCTCACGCCGACAGCATTTACGCCATCCCAAACACAGGCTGGCTGAACAAGCCAAGAATTTGTCCCAAGAATTTTTATGATCCCAGGAACATAAACAAGAGCCAAGAGCTCTCGTGAGGGTGGGAGCATGTGGTGGCTGCCTCTCCTGCCACGGCCACCCACCATCTACCACAGTGGCCGTCAGGATGGACCAGCCAGGGCTTGGGTCCCACCATGCCCCAGCAGGACACTTCTGCAGGACATTTCCCTCTCCCCTCCCTCCCCTGTCCATCTCCTGGTTCACAGGAACCCCACTGCCTTCCCCAAGCCCCCCACCAATCCCTGACTCCACACCCCCATGGGTGGCAGGGAGGTCTGAGAGCAGCCTGGCTCAGCACCTCGCTCCCAATACTGCTTTCCAGAGCCCTTGGAAGGGGGAGAAGATATCACAAAGCAAGCCCTGCAGGGCTGGGGGACAGTGGGAGGGATGAGAGCCCAAACCCATGGCCACCAGCAGGGATGGGGACAGAAAGGTGGTGCCAGCTCCGGGAGTCCTCACTAGCATCTCACCAGGGTAGCTCATCCAAGGAGAATCAGCCCTTATAAATTAGCTTTGAAACTGCTGCCCAAGGCAGACGAAGCCATACAGCCTGTCTGCTAATGAAATGAAATGAAATGAAACCCAGGCTGAACTCTGACCCTCGCTCACAGCCACCAGCATCCTGGGAGCCCTGGCGCAGCCGTCCCCTCCTCACACCACCTCCTTGCCCAGGGGAGGTACTGAGGCGGCACCACCCAGCCCCAGCAAATATTTGGGACAGGCAGGTATGTGCCAAATTGCTAGGCTGGGCAGGGAGGGGGCCAGGAGTGTGTGGGAGGAGGGCCCCACGCTGCCGGCATCCCTGCTGCGGGATGGGGAGCGATGGGGAGCAAGACCAGGGTCTGGTATGTCAGCAGTGGGGCTCGGAGGGAGAGGCTGCTATGAGGCAAGATTACGTCTGGGGACAGTTTTTCAGGGGCGCTGGCTGGGGACACCCGGGCTGCTGGAGAGACCAAAGGCAGAGACATCTATTCCTTATTCTCATGGCTGTTGCTTCTTCCTGGAATTTCAGGTGACTGAGCCATGCTTCACACCCCAGCCCAGCTGTCCCCCTTTGCCCAGGAGGGTCACCAGTCCCTGGCATCGCTGCAGGAGCTGCCTCTGAGCACTGCATCCCCATGGAGATCACAAAAGAAAAGGTAATAAATAAGTAAATTATAAAAACCCAACTGCCACAATGCAACTGGACCTGCCTGAGGACAGGGAGAATGCTACTCCGCATCTTCTTGACACCCACAACTTTTTGGGTATATCTGGGGGTGCAAAGCCCAGCTGGAGGATGTGCTCTCCCCAGCTCTTTGCAGATCCATCCCACAAACACACAGGTCCCCATGGTTTCTGGAGCCCCGGTACATCCCAGTGACACTGCCGGGACCCTGGCACCCTGGCAGAGGACAGGCAGCAGATGGGACATTATGCAAAGGAATGTCCTATTTATACACCGCTGTTTTAAAAGACTTGCACAGTGTCCCTGACCTCCCTGCCTTGCTGCCATTCCTCAGACATTCCTGGGCTGCTTGCTGGAGCTTTTTAATGAAGCAGCCAACCTTGGGACGGAGGTACCGCCCGGGGAGCTGAAGACATCTGCCAAATTGCAGGGAACTCAAGGGACACCTTGCTGAGGACGCTGGGTGCTCAGCTCCTGCCCAGGAACCTGCACACCTTTATTTTGCTCAACACACCCAGCACCCAGCCAGCTTTCGGAGGAGATAGGGCATGTCCAGGTGCCTAAGCAAGGTGTCACCTTCATGGGTGGGCCAGGGAGACAACTGCTGTGAGCAGCCAGGGCTTAAGTCTGGTGTCGTGCACGCAATTTCTACAGATTTCTTAAAAAAATACTTCTTTAAGTCCCAGACAAAAGCAGAAGCCCATCCCCATGTGCAATCCACATCTGCTTTCAAGGAGCACCCGCAGGACAGCAGCTCCACTGACACAGCCAGGGAGGAACCCCCAACCCTGCCTGCTGGCGAGCAGCCCCGGCTGCTGCATCTGCCTTGGGAGGAGGGAGGGGAGGGCAGGATCCATCCCCAGCCGCCAGAGGCACAGGCAGCAAGGGGGGATGCTTGGGGACCTTTTGCCAGGCAGGAGGCATGTGGCTGCTGGAGATCAGGCTTGGAGCCACCTCCTTTTGCCCCACAGGGTTAGGGACACCTGCCAGGGGGTTCCTACCATCCCTGGGCATTTGTCTGGGCTGGAGCATTGCTGGCACCCAGGAGCAGGAGGACGAGAGCCCAGCATGCCCTGCTTAGGGTTTCACTGGGCGCAAGGGGGTCCCGGGAGCTCTTGCCAGCCCTGGCATCAAACACAGACATCCACGGGGGCTACAGCCAAAAGCCAGCTTTGCCCCTGCTTGCTGGCTGCACTCATCGCACGGGTTGGAAAGAAAACCATCCCAAGGAGCCCCGTGCGCTGCACAGATGGTGGGACACCAGGGGGATGGTCTGGGCCAGTGGCACAGGGGCTACGTTCCACCTTGGCAGGGTGTAATGGGGAGGGGGCACAAGCCTGGGTTTTGGGGAGGGCACTGGTGCAGGCTCACTGGGCACAGGGACAGAGCTCCCTGCCGGCTCCAGGCTCCCGGTGTGGAGCCGGGCTGGGCTCTTACCTTGCGGTGGAGCAGCTGGGCCTGGGGCCCTCCGTTGCCTTCGATCTCATAGCGGACACTGTTGAAGAGCGCTACGCCGTACTGCTCCTTGTAGCACCGGCAGAACTCCCCCAGCACCTTCCCTGTCTTCTCTGCAAGGGGAGAGCACAGCTGCGTTAGGCAGGGGCTGGATTCAGGGGTCTCCTGGCTGCAAAGCCCCCTGGCACCCTGCTCGGACACCTTCCCCCTGCCCTCCCCACCCACCCAACACCTCCCGCTGCCCTCCTGCCTGCCGGAGCAGGCTTTGGTGCAAGGGCCACGGCCGAGCCCGCTGCCCTCTGCCCTCCCCATCCAGCCCAGGGACTAATTTGGGGTCAGGATCATCTCTTTTTCTTGGCCTTTCATGTTAATGCCATGGATTCCTCTCCCCGGCAGGAAATTCCTGACATTAAGCTGATTCCGGCAATGCTGATGGCTTCCCGTGCCTTGTGCAGCTCCCCAGCCCAGCTCCAACTGCCTCGACTGGCTAAGACTGGGGGGAAACCCCCATTCCCAGCCCCAGGCATCGCCCACAGCCCCTCGACCCCCTGCACCCTGGTAAGGGCCATCCGACAGAGGGGCCAGGCAGCTCCAGGCTCTGCAGCCAGTGATTCTTGGGGCTTGCATGCAGCACGGAGGTTCCAAAGGGAAAGGACAGCTCGGCTCCCACTACACTCCCCGCGTCCCCCCCCCTGTGAGGCAGGGACCCCCACCAGGACTGCCCCTCCAGACTGGGGTGAGCCCAAGGTGCTGGCAGAGCTTGAGCTTCCAGGTGCCCCGCTGCACCCCACACCAGAGGAGGTCCCCTCCATCCCGCAGGCAGTCCCAAGGCAGCCACCTGCCCCTCGATGGATGGGGTGGGGGGAGGTTGCAAACCCCCCCCTCAGCAGCAAGGATGGTGCTTTCCCAGCCCCAGGGCTGCAGTCACAGGAACCCCCTTGCTCCTCCCGGGGCATCAGCCACAGGGGTGCAGGGCTGTCCTCCCAGTCTTTGCCAGCACCCCTGCCCCACGCAGCAAACCCTGCCCCATGCAACACTGTTCCCAATGCAGCAAACTCTGCCCCATGCAAGCACCCTGCCCCACGCAGCACCCTGCCCCACGCAGCAAACCCTGCCCTTTCTCCTCCCCAGCCCAGCTCCAGACCCCACATGTGGCTCCTACACCAAAAACCCCATCACAGAGCATCACAGGTCTGGGGAAACAACGCCCTCAGAGCTGCCTTTGGCACACGGGGCCTCTACTTTGAATTTCGCTCTCAACTTTGCCCCAGAGCCTGTGAAAAGGAAAGAATCTGAGTCGCCTCCAACTATTTCTGACGGCTCAGCCTCTGCCAGAGCGCTGGCGATGGGCGCGGGGAAGAACGATGCTGGCTATGCATCCCCAGTGCAGGAGCCAGCACAATGCTGGGGGCATGAACCCAGACAAAACAGACCCCCACGCCGGCCCCGGCGCAGCTTGGCAGGAGCCAAAATCTCCAGCAGCAGCCGACCCGGAGCTGTGCTCGCAGCCAAGCCATCACGAAGAAGCGGGTTGCTGCAGGGTGCTGCAAATCCCTGTGGGATGAGCAGCTCCGGAGGAAAATGCTGCCCGAGGACAGTGGCTGGAGGCAGATAAACCCATCCCCAAGGAGATGCTGGCACCACCAGCACCGCAACAGGAGCAAACACCGCAGGCCGGCATCTTACTGTGCCAGGGCTGAAAACCCCCTTAAATTTAAGCAACCTTTTTTTGTGGCAAAGAACGAGACGCCTGCTCGTCCCAGCAGAGAAATTCCTCACCCCCGATTTTGGCATTTTCTCCTGGAAAAGAAAGAGCTCGCAGTCACGCCGCGCTTGCGTCCACGCCACACCTCTGTTGCAACTCCCGTCTACAAAACTGTATGATTTTGGCCAGGGCTCTGGGCAGCGATGCTGACAGCTGAGATTTAGAAGGACATTTTGAGGTTTCATTTCCTTTCAGTTCATGGGAAAAAAAGAGCCCCTGGTCCCCAGGCAGGCGAGACGGCTTAGTCACTCATTCTTCCCTGATTAACGACGGGGCCAATTAGGTAATTTTAAGTAAATGGAAAAGCAAAAGTCGATTACTTGCAGACACTGAAACAAATATTTGCAGTCAAATATCCAAGGTGACTAAATCCCCCCCAGCTCAGCAAGACCCTGTGAGGAGCTGCGGGGATGCTGGGGGGCCCACTGATGCTCCCTGCTCCATCAACCACCGTGCTCAGCCCCAGGGAGGCAAGAGGGGCAGGGACCCACGGGGAGGTCGGGAGGGGGTTGCCAGCAGCATGGCGAGGTGACACAAGGTGACACCAGGTTTGACAAGATGTGGACTGCTAGCAGTGGTACAGCCAGGCTTTGCTTGAGAGCAGAGGATGGGAAGCCCACGCTGATGATACCAGCGGGTGCCCTGACCCCCGCATGCCTGTAGCAGCCTGCATGGGGCTCACATGTCCCACACGGGAGCTGGCCTGGCCACCCACCGGCTCCTTCACCAGGCTGAACAAAACCTGGCAGCGCTAGGGGCTATGCAGAGCACCCCCTGACCCACCTGCATGACAGAGGCCACCCATGAACAGCCGTCCCTCTATGCGCAGCTTTGGGTGCATGTCCAGCCAAGAGCTGGCAGGTTTGGGGACAGGTGGCAGTCCAAGGAGCTGTGTCCCCTGCCTCCTCCTGGCCCCTCACCTCAGCTCCCCCCCTAGTCACGGCAGGGTGAGGGAGGGATGGGGCTCGGCTGGCTCCCACCCCAACCTGGGTGTGGGCTCAGACACCCACGGCAAAGCGCTGTGGCAAGCTGGGTGCACATGCAGGGACCCTGCAGGGCCAAGTGTCCCCAGCCACCTACTGATGGTGCTTTCTCAAGCCTGGTGTTTGCTCTGGGACCACTGTGCTCCCAGCACTGACACCTTCCCGCTGCTCGGGGTGCCACCACCCTGGTCCCTGTCACACTGAGCTATGCAGGGGGGCTGGTCCCCAGGCAGCCAGGGTTGCTGAGCTGGTGCAGGCTCTGGCACGTCCCTTGGGTTCCTGGCAAGGACAGGGGGAAACTGCCAGTTTTGTGGTCACAGAGGTGTGCCAACAGCACCCACCAACATGAACGCCTGGCTCAGCAGGAGCTCCAGCACCAGCACCTCTGATCACAGACTTCATCTGTTACTTGGCCTCTGGGTTCCCCTCCTTCCCTCCCCAGCCATCCCTATGACTAAGCTGCACGTGGTGGCTGCAGGCAGAGATAAAGGGGCTCTGCAGCAGCCAGCTTTGCATGGGGAGGGTGGAGAAAGGGCTCTGAGCATCCCAGCCACCGGGCAAACCCCGGAGGTCAGGATGGATGCAGGGCTGGGCAGGATGCTGGGAGCAAAAAGCAGGGTCCATCTATGCCACAACAGCTTCGCATCGCCAGGCACACTCCAGCCCTCCCTGACAGATCCCCAGGGATGCACACACCCTCCGCATCACCCAGCCACCACAACACGGCAGGACAAGCAGCTCCCACGAGGACACCCTGACAAGGAGACGAAACAGGCAGCACAGGTTTGCCCTTGTCCCGGATGACGCCCGAGGACCACGGAGCCCGAGGCTTGTCTGGGCGAAACTGGCTGGGAGAGGCAGCTCCTGCTCCTGGCCACCCCACCGACCGGTCGTGCCACCACAGCTGTCACCAAATCCAAAGCACAACGGCACGGGCTGGATCCTGGAGCAGCCGGTGCTGCTGGCGATGTGGGCTGCATCCCCACAGGCATGTGCAGCCCTTGCATGTTGAGAGGTCACAGCCGGGCCAGAGCAGCCCTTGGTCCAGTGGCAGTCCCTTTGAACCAAGGCAGGAGGTGGATCTCACCCAAGGACTCCAAAAGCCACAGCAAGCTGCCCAAGCTGGTCCAGCAGCCTGGACTGGATGCACCCTGTCCTTGGAAGCATCATGAGCATCACCAGCTGCCCCCCATGCGCACATCCCAAGGCAGAAGTCAGCTCTTACCCTGACCTTCCATATGACCAGGGTCAGCCCCAGCTCTGGCATCTCCTACAGCAAAGCCAAGAGGAAAAAATGAGCCATGAGCTCCAGGTCTAGCCCAGAGACCTTATCACCTAGAGAGCAGCTTGGACAGCTTGACCGTATCCTTCCCTCCAGCTGCTCGTATTTGCTCCCTGCTGTTTGTTTCCCTGCCATGGGGACACCAGAGCGCCAGAAACACCAGCCTAGCAGCCCTGGCTTGCAGAGAGCCGTGCCAGCACGAGTCCGTGGCCGGAGTTCGTTTTCCTCATTACCCTCAAAATCATGTGAAAATGACAGTGATGCTTTAAATAGCCCAGGCCATGGCCAGCAGTCACCAGATCTGGCAGCGGGGCAGTCAGATCCTGTACAGGTTTTGCTGCAAAGTTTGCTCAGCCCCCACCCAACAGCAGTGCCCTTCCTGCTCACCGTCCTCTCAATGCATCCATGACCTGTGGAGGTATCTCCAGGACCAGGGCTGCTGCAGCATCACAGCACATCCCAGGTAGGACAGAGGCCAGCAGGGACAGGGACGTGGCTCAGCCCAAGTGGCTCCCTAGGGCTGGGGACCAGCTCAGCCTCCCCCGGCAGTAGGCTGAGCTGCACACTGCTGGGCAGGCTCTGCTGGGGATGCTCAGGAAAGCTGCTCTTCAGATGAGCATCCCTCTCCAAGCCCTTTCAAAGATACCTGATAAGCTGAGGTTGGAGATGTCCCTTCCCCTTTCCTGATGTGGCAGGATCCTGGGTGGGCAGCAAAGGGTTAAAGCTGAAGGGGAAAAGGTAGAGGAGCCTGCACTGCTCCTCTGCACCCAAAACTGCCTTCACCCCTCTGCACCCCAACAGTAGGCAGGTCCATGCCTTTGGGGACGCAGAGCTGCCTCCTGCTCCTCAGCTCCCCCCCAGGCTGGCTGGGTTGGCCCCTGGGGCATGGCCACCAAGATCGTGCCCCCCCTGAACGGGGTGGCATTGCCACAAGCGTGCATGGCCCAGGAGAACATCCCACCTGCACCTGCGGGATGGGGCTCTCCCAAATGTACGCCATGGGGCAGTGCAGGCACAGCAGGATGGGGTGCTCTGCAGCTGAGCTGCTCATGCTCAAAGCATCACATATCCCCACACACTCATGCACACCCATGCACACACCCATGCGCAAACATGCACATACCTGCATGCACACACACCCATGCATACACGTGTACACCTGTGCACACCCCCATGCCACACACACCCATGCACACATGTGCACACACACGCACACCCCCCAAGAGAAGCTGGCGGCTGACAAATCCGAGCGGGAAGAGTCATCTGCAACCTCCCTTCAGCCCACATCCCGTTTTGCAAGCCCAGAGCCCCAGTTCCTCACGCCAGGCACACCCTCCAGAGACTGTGTCATCCCTCTGCTGCTATTTTCATATATTCAGGGGGTGAGAGTGCCTTTAAAATCCCAGCCTTCCCCAGAAGACCCCCTGGGTTTATGTCACTGAGATGAGTGGGAGCAGGAGCAGCAGCTGGGAGCTGGGGGATGCCATAGGGATGCCTCACCAGAGGCAAGGAATTTTCCCCCTGGTCCAGAAAAAAAATAAAATAATAAAAAAAAAAAAAGGACAAAAAAGCTCATTGAAGCAGAGCCCCCGGGCTGGCTGAGCCGTGTCCCCTGCACTCGTGACGAAACCATGCCTGGCTCATTTCCCCAGCCCCCGCGGGACAGCCTGACTCAGCGGGGCCACAGGAAAGCCCCAGCTCCCCCTGCCTCCACGCAGGCTGCCCATGTCCCCCCGCTGCCAGCTCAGCAAGGGGGTGATGGCATTGGGAAGTGTTTGCAGAGCGATGGAGGAACAGACACCCGGGGGGGTCAGCCTGTCACATCCCTTTGCTGGGTGTCCCTGCCCGGTGAAGGTCCCTCTGTGCTGTGGTGGCCCACAGGACACCCCGCTGGAAGGGGAACCATGAGCAGCGTGTGCTGGCCTGGCCAGGCTTGCCAAGGCTGCTGGGAAGGGGTTAATCACTAATTTAGCCAGTAAATTATTAGCGAGCAGGGACAGGTTGCTGTGAGGAGTACAGGCTCCCAGCAGCCGCAGAACCAGTGGCACTAACAGGGACATCCACGGGCTGGCACATAGTGCCACCAGCCCAGCCAGCTCACACCTCAGGGAGGCAAGAAAGGACAGAAGCTGACGGTCACCCAGATAAAGGCACCAAAACCAAATGGGCCCCTCCGCACCCAGTCACCGGCTGCTGGGCGCAGGCAGGGGTGCCGGTGCGAGGCAGTGGGGCACTGCTCACCAGCACAGCCCCATGGCATCCCTGGCTGTCCCCTGTGTGCCAGGCAGTGCCCACTCGGCTAGCGGTTCCCACACCTGGCACGCAAGGGGTGTAGCATTGCTGCCAGCATCCTTGCACCTGGCTGGCGGGAGGGGAGCTGGGGAGCACAGGCAGCACCACGGTGCGTATGCCACCCCAAAAGTCACCCAAGCGCCGACTTTCCCATGCTGACCCCCTGCCTCTGCCCTGCCCCTTGCATCCCCTTCTTGGACTGCTCCGATTCTCCCTGGTAGCCTGGGAGGACAATGAGGTTGGCTCTTCCAGCAAGAGAAACAGAGGAAAAGGCCACTGCAAGGAGGCTGATGTCACCAGCTGCATAAAGGGTGCCCGGGTCACCCACTGTGAGAGTGGGGCTGCTCCAGCAGTCCTGCATCGCTGCCTGTTCTAAACGCACCCGGGGGGTTCGCCCACTGCCCCTCGGCTGCCCTCATGTGCCCCAAATCCTGGCATTACGCAGACAGTGTGTTTGGGCATCCCCTGCTGAGGGTGCACAGCACACTGGGGATGGGGTGCAGAGCATGCCATGGAAGGGATGCACAGCATGCCTTGGATACACTGCCCAGCACACCGGGGATGGGGTGCACAGGATGACAGGGACGGGGTTCTGAGCCAGACCTCAAGCAGCAGCACCCTGGGAGCCCTGAGCACCACCTGCAGCTGCTGAGCTGGGAATGGCCCGTGGACACAGGCTGTCCCCGCCAGGCACAGAGCCCCACTGCTGTGCCACCTGCCCTGATGCCAGCTCCCCCCACTGCAGCGCTGGGCTCTGCTCAGCACAGGCTCATCCCTGAGAGATTTTAGGAGTCAGCGTGACAGCACGTGATGGCTCGGGGCAGTCTGAGCATCAACAACGCAGTGACAACCAGGAGAAGGGACAGTGCAAGAGGTGCCACTGTCCACCTCCCTGTGGAGAGCCAGGCGAGCATCCCGCAGCACTGACAGGTGCCCCCAAAGGGTTAAGTCCCAGCTCACAGTTTAGGGTTCGGGGAATTTGATTCTGAGTTCATTTCCACCCAGAGACACTAACTCCTTCATATGGGCCTGACTCAGCCCAGCTGAGCATCTCCTGAGCATCCCCGGGGAGGAGGTTTCCAGCACCGGCTCCCAGGGCCATGCTGGGGCTGGGGGGAGTCGGCTGGGGGGACACGTGCCAGAACAGGGGCTGAAAGAGGGTTATTCCTGGGAGCAGCAAAACTCCCAGGGTCGACCCGGGCACTTTGTATTTTCCCCTCTCACACAGGCCAGGAGAGACTGAAACAGGGAAAAACAAATTGAGGGGGGAGAGCAAAGCCCTGGACAGTTTCCCCTCTTACCGCCCCGTACCCAAACGCACCCTTCGCACAAATGCACCCAAACCCAGCCCAGGGCGTCTCTGCTCCTGGCTGCTATCAGGTTTTACACGGAGCTTATCTGGAACCAACCAGGAATGGAAACTGCTGCAGCGCTCCGTGCACTCCCCTGATGCCTGCACCCCGGGCACAGCACTGGGGGCCCCGGCAGGACTGCCATCACAGCCTGGCTCCAGCACCACTTCAAAATCCATCGGGAATATTTTCAGCTACAGATCAGCTCAGAAGCCCGGTCCGGGTGGCTAGGGGACACATCCTGCCACCCCCGCCGGCAGCAGCCCCGTGCAGCTCCACGGCCAGTAGCGCCAGGGACGTGCGGAGCAGCCGGCTGCCCTCTGACTCATGCCATTGTGGGGACGAGTGGGCAGGACGGAGGCTGAGCAGCAGGAAGGGATGAGGCAGCGGAGCCTCGGAGAAACCAGATGGGCCCAGGCCTGAACCGGTTCATCCTCTCCCGCCCTGCCTTTGCCGCACATGGTCTGCCCCAGATGAGTCAGAAGCGCCCGTAGTGCCAGCTCAAGGCTGGGGCACCCGTCGGGGACACGGCTCTGTGCTTCGCCGCCTGCAAGGTGCACCCTTCACCAGCACCCAGCACCCTGCGGCATCCCTCATCCCAACTGTGTCCCTGGGGACGGCCCCGGGGATGCTCGGGGGGTGCAGCCCCAGCGTGGCAGCACCCACCCCGTCTCCCAGCACCGCGCCCAGCCCCGGCGGTTGCACAACGCTGCTCCCCTCCCAGCCCAGAGCAAACAAACCTGCCGCAGCAGAGCCGTGCCCAGCGCGGCCGCAGGAGGATCTAACGCAGACCATGAAATCCGTGGGGCCCAAAACGAAGCAGCACACTCAGCGGCAGCTCCCTGGCCTAGGAACAGCCAAAAAACCCCAACGGTGCTCTCGACCATGCTTCGGACAGCCTTCACCCGCTGCTCCTGCTCCCCAATCCCAGCCACAAAGCACAGGCTCAGCCTCCTGCATCAGCCCCGCTCCTGTGGCTTGGGGCCGCATCCAGCCCAGCGGACGAGGGATTAGCGTCCAGCTACGTGCTGGCGGGTGTTTTCCTGCAGTGTGGATGCCGGTCTCCCGCTGCTCCCCAGGAACAAGGCTGCTGTGGGACTGCGTGCGAGGAATGTGCATGTGAATAACAAACAGCGTTCAGCGTCTTTGAACGTCTCCGAGAAGCTGGTTGGGGCTGGACTGAGCCCAGTGCAAGATGTCTGCCCTGAACCTCCCTACCCAAACAGCCTCTGAGGGATGGGGGCAGACCCCTCCTGCCCACCCAACCCTGCCTGATCCAGGCAAGACCCTCCTGCCCTGTCCCTTGCCCTTTGAGCAGCCTTGCCTCCAGGGGTGATGCTCCAAAGCCACGGGGCGCAGCTGCCCACACAGGTATCCCAGCAGGAAACCCAGCCCAAAGTGCCACCCACCTGGGACCCAGGTTCAAACCTACCAGAAGAGGTGAATGCACTCACAGGACAGTCAGGATACATCCCACAGGCAGGGAGGTGGCTGTGGGGAGACGAAGCATCCCCATGGAGCACCTTGACTCAAGATGGATACCACCTGCCAAACCCTGTGCTGGACCAGGACCCACTGCCCTCATCCAGGCTGTAGTCATATCACCCTGCATGTCCCTTGTCCCCCAGGATCCCACCACCACCTGGTCAGGCTTGAGAGGAGCTGCCAACCCTTTGGTGCTCACCCCATAGCGGGTGCTGCCCCACATTAGAGTGGGACTCAGCATCACCCCTCCCCAGATAAGGCACTGCTCATCCACTGGCACCGGCCCAGCAGCGTTGCATCTGCTCCAGCATGGTGCAGCCTGCACCACAGCTGAGTCAAAGCAGGCAGTGCCACTGCAGGGTGCCGTGCCAGCATCCTTTGGGCACCCATGGCACCTGGGAGCTGCAAGACCAGGGGGTCCCCAAGGCAAAGAGGAGTCCCCAAGGCAAAGGGGCCAGATCAAACTTGGGCATCTCTTGGTCTCTCATGCTCCAGGTGCCAGGGACAGCAGGGACTGGGTGGTCCTGGCTCTGGGATGTCCCAGCAAATGCTTCTGTGCTCAGCAGGGGACAAGCAGCCAGCCCCCTTGTGCCCCTGCCGTGCCCAGCCCTAGGGAGAGAAACTGAACCTGGCACACTCTCCCTCTGCTGAGCTGGCCAGTGCCAGTGGGAAACCCAATCCAATACCACGGGAGGAGACCAAACAAAGACTTTTATGTACATCCAAAAAAAAAAAAAAAAAAAAAAAAAAAAGGAAAAAAAAAAAAGAGGTATTTGAACAAAACAGCCCTGAGCCTGTTCAAGCTCTGCTGCAGCCCCTGCTGCCAGGGAGGTTCCTGTGCCCGGCTCCTCTGCAAGGCCGGGGCAGGACAGAGGGTCTCGCCCTGCCTCACAGTGCCCATCCCACCCCATGCCCCCAACACCTACTCCCTCCTCCCCACAGAGGGTGATGTCCTGGCCAAAGGTGGCCACGAGCTGTGTCTCCCACAGCCGAGGACACTCCAGAAGCACCACAGCCCCTGGTGAAGCATGGACAACCCAGGCTGGTGGGCACCTGCCCCATGGGGCTGGCAGCCAGTGCCCAGCAGCACGGAGCATCACCAGCTCCCTTGCTGCGGGAGGGTGGGCAGCAGCCAGCAGAGCGAAGCAGCTCCTAGGGAGAGGAAAGTCAGGGATGTTCCCCCAAGCAGGGATGCTCCCAAGGCAAGGTTCTGTCCTGGTCTCAGATGATGCCCTGCATGCGTTGGGATCAGAGGAAGGGACTCAGAATGCTTCCCATGGCTGAGCCACCACCATTTCGTGTGCCTGGGGGCTGGCAGCCCTGCTCTCCTGCCCCATGCAGCAGCACTGAGGTCACCCCCACTTTGGGGAACATCCCTTCATGCAGGGAAACCCCCAAAGGGGCATCACACCTAGCACTGAGCAGAGCTGGCAGAGAGGGGAAGCCAGGACAAGTGTTCTTTGCCCCGCAGAAACCACTAGCATAGCAGGAGGGGAAGGAGGTCCTGCTCCAGGTCCTCTGCCAGCACCAGGGCAGAGCATCCCATCCATCCCTGCTGCATGGGGACAGCCCACCCTGGGGACTCCCACAGCAGAGGGGTCCAAGCCCCCAGGAGGAGGGCTGGGAGCCCGGCTGCAGGCACGAACAGATCCCTGCCAGGGAAGGGCAGAAAGGTATGGAGAAGGGCAGGAGGGCACGGAGAAGGCACCAGCCAAAGCAAGGAGCTGCACAGAACGCTACTGCCCTTTCCCTTTGAAAAAGGGGAAAAGGTGGAGTTTTACTCCTTCCTCCTCCTCTGGTCCAGGAGGCTGGGAGGAAGTCTGTTTGCAATGAGCAGCTCTGCTCGGCCCCTTCCTCCCCTCCCAGCTCCCCCTGGCACCGGGCTCTCCATAGAGCTGGCGTGGGCACATCCAGGCATGGGGCAGGGCTCAGGGCTGGCGAGGGGGCACAGCTGCTGCCTGGGGATCTCATGGCTGGGCACCACTTGGGCTCTGGGTGCTGCAGCCCAAGGCTGCGGTGATGCCTTCTGCAAACTGGGCAGTGGGACCAGACCTGGGTCCTGTGCGGGTGCTCAGCCTTGCGCTGGAGAGCTGGTGCTGGCCTGCCTGCAAACTGCACCCCGGCAAGCTTCCGTGTGGATAAGGATCCCTGGATCCCTCCAGCCCTCCTGCCTACTGAAAAGCTCCAAGACATGCTGAGCCCAGGGTCCTGGGAGTGTGGACGGCAAGAGCCCCATCCTGCAAGCAGACAGCTTCCCAGCTTCCCCCCATCTCCCCACTCGTTGGGAGCACGGGCAGGGCCACTGCTGGCTGGGTTGTGAAATAAAGCCTGGTCACAGGATGCTGTAACAGGGATAGAAATGGGACGGGTGGGTCCCACACTGCTCCTTCCCCATGGGCTGGACCAGACTTCTGCCTGGTTTGTCCATGAGATCCACCACCCATTGCATCCTCATGGACCAGGGCTGTCTAACCCTGGGCTCTATCAGTGGCTATTTCGGTGACTGTCTCCAAGCCCACGTGGCACCTTTTCTGTTCCTAGCACAGGGCCGGACCAGCAGCACTGTGGCTGTGGCAGAGCCATGGGTGGGAGCCAGCGGCTTGTTGTAACCTGCTGTGGGGCTCAGGCAGAGGGACAGGAGCCTGTCAGTCCCCAGGAGGGTGGGATAGAGCTGCAGTGGCGTGCCAAGAGGTGCCAAGCCTCCCTGGGCTCAGAGCCAGCCTCTGTAGCGACCTGAGGGCAGGAGGGAGGCAAAGGCTTGGGGAACTCCAGCTCTTGGCTGTGCTTCCTTCGCTGGGTCGCTTCAATGGGTTTAGGGGTGTCCGATACTGCAGTGGCAGAGGGGTCCTGGTCTGCGGGGTGCTTGTCTCTCCCTGGGCTGACCCAAGGGCCAAGGAGAGCTCTCGGCCATGATGCCAGCTGTGCTCCTCCTGTCCCCAGCCCTCCTGCTCCCAGGCAGAGCAGGGATGCCCTCCATGCGTGTCCCAGCCTGCTCAAGGCAAGACCTTGCTGGGGGAGGCAGGGAAAGACCCCTGGGAGGGGAGGCAGGCGCTGCCTCAGGGCTGAGCACAGGCAGGGCCAGGAGGGCTCCTGCCTCCTGCCCACGTGGGAAGGCCACCGGCACAAGAGGCCCCCGAAGCCAGTGATGTCCCCTGCCCCAACACGCTGGCTCAGAGCGAGCCCCGTGCCCTGACATGACGGCTGCAGGTAAGCCCTGGCTTGCCAGAACCAGCCCTTCCCCGCTGGCAGGGAGCCCTGACATGCCAGGGGAGTTATTTATTTCACAATGAAAGAAGACACACACTTCATTAGGAGAAACCACTTCACATCTCCAGCACATTACAGCACCGATCCCTCAGAGCCTCCCTGCATTGGACCCCTCCCAGGGCAGGGTGAGGGTGTCAGCCTCGAGACCAACCACAGAGCACATCACCAGCAGCCACCACCTCCCGCCCTGGCTGGAGCTGATCTGTGGTCAAGGCTAGGAAACAAGCATCATGCTTAAGGAAGCCATGGCAAACCTCTTTCCACTGCCAGTAACTTTCCCCCTGTGGCACACAGCAGCCAGGTGCCTTTCCATGTTTGCTGGGCACCTCCGGACCTGACCCGCAGCCTCTCCCGCCCACACTCAGCCTTCCAGCAGTAGGATGCTTCTCGGTGGCATTGCAGATACGCAGCCACTGATGCCCAATAAGGCTTGTTGGAGCAGAAAGGCTCTGGGTCCCAGCACCAGGGGTGAAGCTCAGTGTCACCTCTGCCATTGTTGTGTGGGCAGGTGTCTGTAGAAGTCCCACCCCAAATTAACAGCTAGTTTACTCAGTAATTAACAGGTTGGCGACTCCCTGGAGATACCAGAACAAGGTGTGAGATCCCGGGGACCCTCCCTGCACTGCCACCCACCTCCCACCCACCTCCCCATCCCTCTGGCCACAGAGGCACCCAGCAACTCCTGCTGCACCCCTGGGCTCTCTCACCCGCCAGGTGCCTGGGACCACCAGCCCCATCGAGCAAAGTCACCCAGCTCCTGCCAACCACACTCCTCCTCACCCTCCTGGAGAAGTGGTCCATGGGGCTGGGACGCGCTAGGGAAGGAATTATTCCAGCAGGAGGAAAGAGCTTCATGGAGTCCTGTGCTGAAGGCGCTATTGCCTTGGACATGAGGGGACACTGTGCAAAAACTCAAGACACCCTGTGACATCCTGGCTTTCCTGGGAGCCCTGGCAGGACACCCCATGCCTACCACCCTCGTGTCCCCAGGTGATGGTGCCTGTACTGGGCATCCTTACACAAGAAGAGGAGCCAGCCCTGCTCCAGCCTACGAAGCAGGTCAGAAGCAACTCCCAACTCACATTTGGGAGGAGGAGGAGGGCAGCTGAAGTGTGTTGACAAACAAGCTGGGTGACTCAGTCCAGGATGACATCCAAAGCTAGGCGACAAAAGAAAGCATTTACAGGTCATAGAGACCCTGGAGAAAGGGATGCAGGAGCTGCAGGCAGCACCACCTGAAAACCACCCCAGTGTAGATCACACCCCCTGGGCTGCCCTGTCAGCCCTAGCGCAGCAGAGAATCATCAGTGCTGGCAGGGACACTGCCTGCAGGCCTGCTTAGGCAGCAGGAGAGCAGTCCAGCCCCACCAGCACTGCCGGTGGGAGGAAAGACCCTGGTCCTGGGCCACCAACACACAAATCACGCGCCTGTGGCTCATAACCTCCAGGAGGTGTTGGCATCAGCTTCACTGCAGCCACTGCTGCGTGGGCTGGGACAGGGCATGGGACTGTCGCAGCACGGCTTTGATGGCAGAGGTCCCAGCACAGAGGGGACTGCACTGTGCATGGCACGGGAAGGCTTTTTGCCACCTCCCTCCTGCCTTTAAGGCACTTGCAGTGCTCAGAGCTCCGCTCCCAGCATGGGGGAAGATCTGGCCCAGGCTCTCACCATCTCCCCACAGCCCCAGGGCTTGCTGTGTGCCCAGCCAGCACAGTTCTGCCACTGTAAGGGGGCTGCAACCATGGGGAGCATCGCCAAGACCAGGGGGCTCCTGTCCCTGCTGCAATTAGGAGTCACATCACCCTGGGAAGCCCCTCCAAACTCCCCAGAGTTGGGAGGACAACTGGGAAAAGTTTCTTGGAGAGAGGATAGATCATTCCCTGGGTGCCGGCAGGAGAAGCAGCAGCAGAGAACAGGCCGCGCTAAGCAGGAAAACCTGGAGTTTTCCCCGCCACGTTGCTTTGCATGCCTGACAGCAAGTCGTGCCTTGCCTGTTGGGTTACAGCCCCTCCCAGCTCCAGGGGCTTTTCACCCATCGAGGAGCCCGGGCGGAAAGCGGAGAGGTGCGTACTGAACCCAGTGGGCTCCAGCGTCTCCCAGGGAGGTGTCCCAGTACAGGTGTGGGTCCCCCACCTTCCTCACCCCGAACCTTCAGAGCTGCAGCATGGCACAGGACACATACCAGCACAATCTCCGTAATCCTGTCTCATAGGAATCCTATTTTCACCATGAAAACTCATCTGCAGACCCCGGAACCCCCTAGGCATGGGCTGAAACCCCCCTGGTGTAACAGCTCGGCTCCTGCCAGCATGCAGCCATCCAGCCTGGCCTCGCACACACCCAATTTCTAGCCCAGCAGAGACAGATTCCTGCATAGGAAACCCAGCCAGGCTTTTCCTTGTTATTCTTCAGGATTAAGATCACAGGGCTTGGCCGGGGAGCTCTCTCTGCACGGAGAACCAGCAAGTTAAAGGGAGATTCGGGATATGCTTCGGACCCGAAGGTGCTGCGGTGAGCAGCCGCGTGCAGACCCAAGTTGGTGCAACCTCCCGGATCGGCGGCGGCGAGCTTTTAACTACGCAACACGAAAACCCCACAGCATGTTACAAGCTTTCCTTCAAAGCTCGGAAACCTGCTGGCGTCCTGCTGAGCCGCATACCACGTAAGCATTCCTGCCAGCCGGGCCAGGATGGCGGGGCCTGGCAAGGCAGATGGGCTCCACCATACGCTGCAAGACATGGAGCCCGTGTGCCGGTACCACAGCAGCAGCACCATCAGCGCCGGACCCGCAGCCGCTTTTTCCCCAAAGTCCTTGGGGAAAAGGACTTTCGAGCTGCTCCAGTGGCTTTATGGTGGAGATGGAGGAAAGATACAGCAGAGCCACCTCCAAAACCCTGGCGCCCCCTGAGCCCTTGAGCCCTCTGCAAGGCGCACAAGGTCCAGCACGAAGCCAGCACGCTCCTCCGTGCCACACAGCTAGGTGCGGCTTCGCGGGGGGGTTGTTTAACCCCCCGGAGAGGTGGATTTTTCAGCCTGGGGGGCTGAAACCGAAGCCGGCACACGAAAGGGCTCAGAGGTCAAGTCCTGCCTGCTTGGAAGCCCCGGGGAGCAGAGCGCCCGCATCACAACTGATGCAAGGTGGCTTGGGGGGGGGGCACAGCACCCTGCCAGAGGGGTGACCCCACTTACAGGGGTCACGCGAGTCACCGCAGGCACCAATTAGCAGCCCTGCCGCCCCCCCAGCCCTGGCTCACACAAACCCCTGCCTGTCCAGAGCCATAATCCCACGTTCAGCGATTCCCAGCCAGCCCTGAGCAGACACCCCGCCGGGGGCACAGGCGCTGCCGACACCCCGGGACAGCCGGGCTCTCAATAACCACATTGTCACCCTGCCCCGTCCCACTGCGGCAGGGGGGGCCTGAGCGTCCTGCCCGTGCCAGGGCAGGCCTGAAGCATCCCAGTGAGACCCCAGGGGTGCAGCCAGTCCTTACTCCCACCCCAGAGCCCCTGGGGGGGCTTCCCTCGGTACCCCCCGCTGACAGCGGCTTCCCTGCACAGGACCCAGGTTGCCAGCATCCCCCCGGAGCCCAGCTCCCCCCTTCCCTCCCCACCGCCCGGGGAAGCTCAGCACACGAACACGCTCCCCGCTCCTCGGAGCCAACACAAACACCCCCGGCACAACCCAGCCTTTCATTTGGGAGGCAGACAGGCACCTCGGGTACCCCCCCCACCCCCACCCCCGGGCTGTGCCCAGCCAAGGGGACAGGCAAAAACACAGAGAAACTGCAACGTGGTGGGGGAAAAAAAAAAAAAAAAAAGTTTAAAGTCCGGGAGAAAGGGGCAGAGCAGGCGGGGGGGTCCCGGGAACACGGGGAGGGTGTGTGCCCAACCCGCCCCCCACCCCGGAGTGCGGCAAGGCATGGGGACAGCCCGGCTGGGGCAGGGGGAGGGGGCAGCGCGCCGGGGGCTCACCCGCGATGTGCTGGCGGCGACCCTCGTCCAGGTGCGTGGAGACCACATCTCCCATGGCGAGCGGAGCCGGGCCGGGCCGGGCGGCGGGAGGAGGAGAGGAGGAGGTGGAGGAGGAGGAGGAGGAGGAGAGGAGGAGGAGGAAGGCAGCGCCCGGGGCGGTCAGGCAGCGCGGCGCCCCATGGCAGCCCCGGCTCCGCCGGCCCCCCCGGCCCCTCCCCCCGCACCGCCCCGGCCGCGTCAGCGCCCGGGGAGGGCCGCGCCGGGGGGGAGTGTGTGTGCGGGGGTGTGAGGTGGGAGTGAGTGTGAGTGCCTGCGTGTGTGAGTGTGTGTACGTATGTGTGAGTGTGAGTGCCTGCGTGTGTGTGTGTGCATGCGTGTGTGAGTGTGAGTATGAGCATGTGAGTGTGGGTGTATGTGTGTAAGTGTGAGTGTGTGTACACGTGTGTGTATGTGAGTGTGTGTGTGCATGCGTGTGTGTGTGTGTATGTGAATATGGGTGTCAGTGAGTGTGTGAGTGTATGTGTGTGAGTGTGAGTGGGTGTGCATGCGTGTGAGTGTATGTATGTGTGAGTGTGCGTGCATGCATGTGAGTGCAAGTATGTGTGTCAGTGTGAGTGGGTGTGGGTATGTATGCACAATTGAGGGGGGTGTGATGGGGTGTGAGTGTGTGTGCACGTGTGTGAGTGTTAGTGTGTGTGTGCACATGTGATATGTCTGTGTGGGTGTGTATGTGATTGTATGTGGGGTGTGTGTACAAGTGTGTGTATAAAAAAGTGTGTGTTTGTGTGTGTACAGGCCTGTGTCCCATTGCCTGTCCCCTCACTGTAATTAGCTGCCCTGACACTGCCGGGGGAGGCCCAAGGAGGGCAGCTGCGCCCCCCACCAGGCTGTGCCCCTCGGGTCTGGGTGCCAGGGAGCACCTCAGCCCCCCCATGGCTGTGCCCGCGGGTCCCCAGCCAGCCCGTGGCTGCTGGCACCAGCCAAACCAGCTCAGTCCTGGCACCAGCCTCCCCTACTCCTGACATCCCTTCACCCGGCTGTTGCGGACCCTCCTGACATCGCTTCACCTGGCCATCGCCGACCCTGCGTGCTCCTGCTCCCTGCAGCCCTGCACTCCCCAGTGCCAAGGTGGATGGTGGCCCTGGGAGCCGGAGTGGGGCGGGGGTGGGGGTGGGGGGTGGGGGGGTGGCAGGCAGGGGGCCTCCCTCCCCAGCCTCTAGGCAGCCCACGTCCTGCGGGGGAATGGGATGGAAAAACTCAAGTTGCCTTAAAACACATTCCATAGATTTTGGACCAAGAGCTGTTTGGCTCCACTCGCCTGGGGTGGGGGCTGGCATCCCCCACACCAACCAGCTGGGGAGCTGGAGGGCACAAAGTGGGATACTGGAACCAGTAACGCTCCACCGATCCAGCCAAAATCCATTGGCACACCCTGCGTCGGAGCTGAAGATCACCCGGCCGGCTCCCCGGAGCGCTGCGGGGAGGTGGGTGAGCTCCCACGCCGGGGCTGCCCCACCGGGGAGGGAAGCCGCGGGGGCTGGGGAGCTGGAGGAAGCGGTGGGAAAGCTCCTCCTTCCTCTGCTCTTGCTGCAGCTCCTCTCCCGAGAGCAACATGCGGAAACAGCCCTCGCAGGATCCTCCACGCGCTGCCTGGGCAGGATCCAGCGATCCGGCTGGAGGAAAGGCCTTGCCTGCATCCTTCCCAGACCCCTGCGCACAGCCAGCAGCCGGGCTGTGACCAAGGAAGGAAGAGGAGGAGGAAGGGGGAGGACGTGGTGGTGTGGCCAGAAAGTTCAGGCTGTTCCCAGTTGGCAGCTCCAGGGAGTAGCTACCGAGGTGGATCCATGCCTTGGGATTGCTCTGGTCCCTGGATGCTTCCAGACCACTGAGAGCCTGGGCTTGGCGGGGCTTAGCCACGGCCAGGTTGCTTGGCCAGGTCCAGGCCAGCCGGCATGGAAACGGCTCGGAGGCTGCGAGTCTTTTCCTGGGCTGGACTGTTTACCCGGCGGCAGGAGCGGAGAGTGGAGGTGGCCAGCCTGGAGCAAGGCATCCTGTTTATCCTGCCTGAAATAGCTCTTTGCAGCCGGCCGCAAGCTGCTGGGCTGGGGAGTGGGACAGGAGGCTGCTTGCACCTCTCCCTGCCAGCTGCCACCAGTCCTGCCCTGAAATGGCACCCACCACCCACCCAGCACACCCAGGGGGGGCCAGGGGCTCCTTCCCTCCCACCGTGCCGGGATGCTACCACCCTGGGGCTAAGCATCCTCCTGAGTGGGGAGGCTTACGGGTACTCCCACGCCAGGCTGAGCTCTGCTAAAGCCAAACACTCAACACGATGCCAAAGAACATCAGGACATCAATTCACACCCAGATGCCACCCTGCACCTTCCCCAGCACCCGTGGGAGCAAGGGGGGCTGGGGTGTCCCCTGGGCTGGGCTCACCCCCCGAGGATGCCCACCATGCATCAGCCCTTTCCATCTTAACACAGTTCTTACCCCCACAAGACATTTAAAAGGGAAAATCGTTCCAAAGCTGAAATATTTGCCTTTTTTTCTTTGCCATGCCTTGTAAGAAGGCTTTACCCTTAGCACTGGGTTTGTTTGCAGTTTGTTTGCTTGGCCAAAATGCTGTTGAAATCAAGGGAATCTCGTGGGAAATTTAGCTACAGTGAAATCTCATTTCCAACAGAAAATTGTTCCACTGGAGACTTTTAAACACTTTCCCCATCGCTGATCCCCGAGGAGTCTGGCTCTGAATTAATTTGAAAGTCTGCCTTAGTGGGGTGATGGTATTTGAAAGGTGGGGAAAATGCATCCACCTTCCTCAAATCGAAAAAAACCCGTCGATGTCTACCCACAGTAATAACTCCATTATTATAAACCAAGCTTCATTCCTTTAAAAGAAGCAATGTATGGAATAGGATTTAGGCAGTGCGCACAGAGTCCTGCTAAATAGGCCAAGAAAGTGGTATAAACCCCTTATTTTTGAAAAATCCATCCACATAAGCACTGGAGCACTACATACTGAGCCATTACCCACCTCTTTTGCCCACTGATGTATTTCTTAAATAAAAAGCTAAAGCAACCAATTAAAAGGTAAAAAATAGAGGCCATTGATATTGTTGATTTGCAAACAGAAAGGTTATATTTGTGGCATGCTCAGAATAGCATGTCAACAGAGACTGGAGGCTACAGCACAGACACAGAGGCCATTTCTGGGGCTTGAAAAACCACCTGAAGATGGGTACGCCACTCCGGCACCGCTGGTGCTGGGTGGTGATGCAGCGCTGGGCTTTTGCCACACACTGGCTGGTGGCAGAGACAGGCTCAGCTGCTAAAGCTTGTGAGGGGGAAAGAAAAGGAGTTATCTTAAGGGTTTTGTTATGATAGGAGGCGTTTGGAAGCTCAAAGCTCAGCTGCGGCATCATGTTGAGCACTTCTCGATGTATTCCCACGTGGCCATGTGCAGAGGTTGTCCCTATGCAGTCTTGGTGGGGATTTGCTCTGTCCCTGCTGCCCCACTGGGTGCCTGAGGAGGATGGGGACAAGGATGGGGTGGGGACAGGGATGGGAATGGGGATGGTTTGTCCTTCCTCTATTACTGCCAGTTTCTGGGAGTAGCATGGGGCAAAGCCCTGCTCAAGTGTTGAGCCTGTCCCGCCATAGCTGGGCAAGGGGTGCAAGCCCCCCAGTGCCCCAGTGCTTTCCTGCCACCCCCCCAGCCCCATCCTCCCCCAGGACACCTTTAAATTCATCCCTTCTGCACTGCCTGTGTGCGAGGGTGGCTCGCTCCTTTGGCATAATGACAGGCAGCAGCGCCTGTCCGCTGGCTGGGACATCATCCCACGCTCCTTCCCCACATCCCTCAGCAGAGGCACCTGTTCTGTGTGCTGCTGCTGCCGCTGAGGCTGGAGCTGAGCCCTGCTGAGTTCAGGAGCCCTCTGCAGCCCTGAGCAGAAGGAAACCAAACACAGCAGCTCCTGCACCACAGATGATGTTTAAATGGGTTTATCAAGCCCGGCCCCGTGTCTGTCCATGTGCCCAGGCCGTGAGCGGACCCAGCACAGACATCCCTCCCGTTAGAGACTGTGGAAATACAGTTTTAAAAAATTACACTGTGATAAAGTCTAATCATCCCAGCTAATTACATCTCACAGAGCAGATGGAAATAGTGCTTATCTGCCTGGAGCTGGCTGAATTATCCTAGCTTCGAAATGAAGGATTTCCCTGTGAAAATAAGCCTGGGAAAACAAACACTGTCATGGTTTCAGGCAGCTGCCCGGGACCACGGCGATGGCAGCAGCGATCTGAGGTAGTCCCTGAATCGGCAAAGCCCTCAAAGCACCCGTGAAGCCTGAGGCTGGTGTAGAAGTCCACCATGATGAGCAAAGTACTCCAGACCTCTCCTTCACCTTCCCAGGGACCCAACACAGCTGGACGATCCTGATGCCCCAATCCATGTCCGTGAGGGAGCATTAAAAAAAAAAAAAAAAAAAAAAAGTTGATTGTTTGGGACACTTTTGTGTTCACAGAGGTCAAACTAAGCCTGCCAGGGTCAGCATGCTCAGCTCCCTGCCCCTTTGGCTGGTCCCCCTGGGTTCGGTACCCATGGGGAGGATCACCCCTGCCTTGCTCCCTTTGGATTTCCCACGCAGTCATTATCACGGTGTAAAATCTGACCTCTTAGCAGCAAAGGTGGTCAGTGCACCTGCAGAGCACCCAGAACAGGCTGTTCCCCATCCCTTAACACCTCCAGGACCTGCTGAATTCCTGCAACCACCGAACACAGGAGTACATTGCAGGATAAGGCTTTCAGCCCAGTAAATATTTATTTCCCTTTCTCTGGCATAAGGAGCAATCAGCAGTTTTCCTTTCACTTTCATTGACCCTGGGGCCAGGATCTGTTTCCACCTCAGCCAGATCACCAGGAAACCTGATCGCTTTGGGGGAAGAGCCTGGAGGTGCTTGCAGGCAGGACGTGCAGCCTGGGGGGTTTCAGGCTGTCCTTTGCAAATAGAGCTGCATGCATTTCTTTGGTGGTGCTGGCAGCCAAGGCTCAGGTCCCTATCCACGGGGGGACAGCCACATGCAAACCCACCTGGGGTCACCCCTAAGGCCTCGGAGGTGAATAAGACATGTCCCTGGTAAGGGACTCTGCTGTGGCACAGGGTCTGAGCAAGCCAAGGTTGGGCAGGAGGGAAAAGCACCCCTGTCAAACAAGAGTGTGAACGTGTCCTTGAGCGCAGGGGGCTGCTCGCCTTTGAGCAGTGGTCTTGGTGCAATTAACAGCTGTATAATTGCAGCAGTAAAACTTCCTTCTGCTGATAAAGACAAGGGCAACTCTGCGTAGCCCTGCAGAGCAGCAGTGCAGTGCTCGTGGCTCCGGGGATGGGCCCCATGGGTTGTTGCAACCCTCAGTTCCACCGACTCCAGGGGGATTTGCTGTGCCGGAGCAGCGCTCTGAGATAACAGGGTGACTAAGCAGTGCTGAATCAGGCCTGCCACGACCCCGGCTTTTGCTGAATCAGGGCCAGAGCCGGGGCAGGGCAGGATCAATAACCTCCAGCCCCAGCTCCAGCCTGGTTCTGCGCAGAGGGATGGAGAGGACCAGCTCCAGGCCTGGCCCTGGCTGGGGAGAAACTGGGACCCTGCAAAAAAACACAAGCCAGTCCCACGGGGCTGTGGCAGGTAGCACAGAGGTCGGGGGGTGCTCGGGAGGTTCACCCCCACTCACACACCCCGTGGGTGAGCACCCACCCACCGCGCCTGCGAGCGCCGCGCTGCAGGGAGCGGGCGACGGGGCCAGGGACCGCAGCCCCCGGGGCTGCCCAGGGCACGGGTGGAGGCGGGTGGCTCATGCGGATCACCATTCCCCTCTGCTGGTCGGGACTGGGATAACTGGTCGCCGCCAACCAGGCGGAGGGTGCGACAGCCTGGCTGCCTCGGCACCAGCACTGGCAGCGGCACGGGCGTGCGTATGGCATGGGCACGGGTATGGGTATGGCATGGGTGTGGGTATGGCATGGGTGTGGGTATGGCATGGGCATAGGTATGGGTATGGCATGGGCACAGGTATGGGTATGGCATGGGTGTGGGTATGGCATGGGCATAGGTATGGGTATGGGTATGGCATGGGCACAGGTATGGATATGGCATGGGTGTGGGTATGGGTATGGCATGGGCACAGGTATGAGTATGGCATGGGTGTGGGTATGGCATGGGCATGGGAGTGGGTATGGGTATGGCATGGGTGTGGGTATGGCATGGGCATAGGTATGGGTATGGCACGAGTGTAGGAGTGGGTATGGGTATGGCATGGGTGTGGGTATGGCATGGGCATGGGAGTGGGTATGGGTATGGCATGGGTATGGGTATGGCATGGGTGTGGGTATGGGTATGGCATAGGTATGGATATGGCACGAGTATGGCTTGCGTACAGCATGGGCATGGCATGTGCATGGGTATGGCACGGGTATGACATGGGTATGGCGTGAGTATGGCATGGGTATGGCATGGGCGTGAGTATGGCATGGGTATGGCATGGACGTGAGTATGGCATGGGTATGGCGTGGGAACAGGCATGGGCACTGGCACTGGCACAGGGTGTGAGAACTGGTAGGGGAATGAGAATAGGCACAGGCACCAGCACGACAGGGGCATGGCAGACAGCCTGCCTGCCTCGGGCAGCGGCACTAACATGGGCAAGGGGTGTGGGAACGGGCACTGGCACTGGCATGGCTGTAGGTGTGGACACCAGAACTGGTATGGGCATGGGGTACTGGCACTAGCATGGGCACCAGGGTGACCACAGGGTGTGGGCATGGGCACCAGCACCAGCGTGGGGCATGCTTGTGTGTACAAGGCGTGGGCACAGGACACAGGGCATGGGAGTGGGAATATGGCTTGGGCACTGGCAGTGGTATGAGGCGTGGGAACAGGCACTGGTATAGGACGTGAGAACAGGTATGGGCACGGGCACAGGCACTGGCATGGAGCATGGGAACAGGCACGGGCACCAGCACGGCATGGGCATGGCAGACAGCCTATCTGCCTCAGGCAGCAGCACCAACATGGGCAAGGGGTGTGGGAACGGGCTCTGGCATGGCTGTAGGCATGGGCTTAGGCACCAGCACTGGCATGGACATGGGGTACTGGCACCAGCATGGGCACCGGGATGACCACTGAGTATGGGCATGGACACTGGCACAGCATGGGGCATGTTTGTGTGTGCACAAGGCATGGGCACAGGACACAGGCATGGGATATAGGGCATGAGGATGGGAATGGGGCATGGGCATGACATGGGGCACAGGCAATGCCTCCCCAGCCCCTCCAGCTGCCTGCAGGCTTCTGCAGGGACTCTGGAGAGGCTGGGGGTTCTGCCAGCTGCCCAGCCTTCCTGAGGAGCCTACGTGTATGGGCACTGGACACCAATAAGCATGGGAACGATGGTCTCAGCCCCTTTGGCACTGGTGGCTATTCCCAGTGGCAGTCAGGCCAGGATGCGGCCCTGGCTCTGCTCTTTGCTGTGGGATACCGCCAAGAGTGGTTTTCTGACCTGTAGGTTCTGCTCCGCTTCTAAACCCTGGGCAGGGACGTGGCGTCACTTCATGCAAATCCTGGTGCTGGGTCACTGCAGCCACCACCCTGGCATTTGCACCAGGGAAAGGAAAAAACCCTCCTATGTCTGAACAATGATGAACAGCTGGAAACAGTGGGAAAACCCAAAGCACAGAGCCTGAGCCCCACTTGCACCTGCAGCAAGGTACCTCTGCTCAGCCATCACCCCTCACTGCCTCCAGTGAAAACACTGGACGCTTGGAGATGATTAACCCTGAGCAGCTTCACCCCAGGCAGCGCATGGGGACAAAGCAACGGGTGAGGCTGTGCCCTCCCTATCCCTGCAGCCACCTTCACTTGGGACACATTCCTGGCCCCAGGTGAGTCATTTAATGGTCACCAATTTGTCCCTGCCCGCACTGAGGGTGGGGTGGAAGCAGCCTGCCTGTTTCACACCCCCTGAGGATGGATGCATCCCCCAGCGGGATGAAGCCTGGGGGGTTTCCACCTCTCTGGGGCTCTGGAGGAGAGGACAGCCCCAGGGCTCACACAGTTTTGCAGAGACTCACCCTGCCTGCTAGCCAGGGGAATCAGAGGGCCCAGGGATACGCTCACACTCTTCCCCCACTGCCCTGTGAGTGCCCCTGAGCCCCCCAGTGCTTCTGGGGACTGCCTGGTCCCCGGGGAAGGTGGGCAGGGGGCAGTAGGAGCTGCTGGTGTTTCCCCCAAGCCTCAGGACTCAGCAGACTGTGGGACATCCCCATTTTTCCCAGTTAAACTTATTTCCCACATCTCAACAGTTTTCAACTGAACTTTTGGGGCTGAAAAAGCCCAGAGCAAGGCCTCCCAGTCCAGATGCCTTAGGAGAGGACCAGCAAGGAGGAATCAGGATGAGGCCCCGGGGCTGCTTGGGAAAGCTTCTCCTACATCAACCCCACCTCGGTGCCGCAGACATCCTCAAACTTGTCATGCAGGAAAACCAGTTTCAGCCAGCTCCCTCCAATTTCTTGACCAGTCCCCCATCTTGCCTCTGAGCTCCCCCCGTTATTTAGGCAGGGTTCAATCCCATGCCAACAGCCACTGCTCCCTGCAGAGTTCCCAGCTGCCAGACCCGGTCACCCCAATTCACATCACCTGGACCAAACCAGCACAGGATGGAGCGAGGGGAGCAGCCACCACCCCTCCCCTCCCCCCCTGATGTTCCTTCTCAGCCCTGTGGTGGAAAGGGGGGATGAAGAAATGCTGGTCCCCTTCCCTTACCTGCAGATGGTGGCTCTGCTGTGCTGGGGGGGTCCAGGCTGCATGGCTCCAGCTCATGACCTGAAGCCCCTTGCAGAGAATGGCTCCTGGTGGTCCCCAAGGTCTATGGCCTGTGGCCAGCAGCCCATGGTCTCTGCCTGGGGGACCCACCAGCCCGAGGTATTTTGCACCCCAGCAAATGCCTTCAAGTGGGAACCAGCCTCCAGTCCCCCAGCCCCAAAGCCAGCAGGCTCCTGGGCATCAGGACGTGGGCTCCCCAGATCTGACGGGGCTGAGCCCATTCTGTCAGGAAGGCAACACCAAAGCATCCTTCCCACAGGCAGCCCACTCCCCACCCCAGCATCTGCGGGACATTTCTGTCCCTGCCCACCCAGCGCTCACCCCCAAAAGCCCCCCCCCCAAGCCTGGCACCCTGCCTCTGCCGGCACATCGGGGTGCTCAGCATTTGGTTGCTGATTTTTTGAACGAAGCAAGTGTTACTCTATTTTTTTTTTTTTCTGCCAGGTGTAATGGATGTGAGAACCAACTGGCTGCTGGGGAGCCGAGTGTCCCTGAGGGCAGAGAGGGGGGACATGGCGGGGACCCCAGCAGATGGGTCCTGGTCCCGGTTCACCAGTGGCTCTGTACACGTGCTGTATTTTTGCCTACAGACAAGTGATGCTCGGCCTCACTGGGAAGATTGATGGGGAGATGAGGAAGGCAATATAAATACCTCGCTCTTAAATAGCCTGCTGGTATTTATAGCCTGTGGTTGGCAGAGAGTCCGGCAGCTCTGACAAACTCAACTCCAGCTTATTTTTAAGGAAGTATTGACGAGAACAGGTTTTAAAGCAAAGGATCGAGACACACGTCTGCCTGACCTGGGGTTGCTGGGGGCCGACGCAGTGGGATGGAGCACTGGCCCTCATCACCCTGCTGTCCCCCCTACTCACCTTTGCCGTCCTCTGTCCCCAGGCACCCTTGTCCTGCCTCACCTCTGAGTGATGCAGTGGACACTTATATGGCCACACAGATATATATAAATATACATATATATATATATATAAATATAAATATATATATATACAGACACAGACACTATACCTGTCTGTCTGTGGAGCACGCTGCCGTTGGCTCGGGCTCTGTGCTAGCATCATGCCATTTCCCACCTCCTTTCCCATTTCCCCCCCTTCACCCCATCACACCCTGTCCAGCCCTTGGGGGGAGGGGGATGCACAGAAACTCTCAGACCCCCCCTGGCACAGCCAGGAGCCAGCTTGGCAGTGCCTGGCAGCCCGGGCACCCACCCTGCACCCTAGCCTGGCAGGAAAGCTCCCCCCCGGCAGCACACCCGGGTGCGGGGAGTGGCAGCACTGGGTGCTGGGGGGCGCAGCCTTTGCCCCCACATTTACAGCCCTGGCCATTGCCCATCTGCGAGTGGCTGGGGGGGGGCTGCCACCCCTGCGTGGTGGGTGGGGGGTGAAGTTACTCCACTGGAAAATAGACACCCCAGGGACCCCCGCCCCACTGCCTTCCCCGCTGTCCTGTGCAGGGTCTTGCCCCCCCAGGTAGATGCTGCAGGCCGGGGTGGGGGGCATAGTGTATGTTTGGGACAGAGCTCTGCTTCAGCAGAGCTGAGGCTTGGGGAGTGCGGGGCGAGGGGGGGCTTAGCGGTAGGTGCCAGGGGGTGCTGGGTGCCAGGGGGATATGCCGGGGGGTGGGGGGTGCCCGTGTGGGGGTCCAGGGTGCCAGGGGATGCTGGGGTGCCAGTGTGGGGGGTGTGGGGTGCCAGGGGGATATGCGGGGGGGATGCCGGTGTGGGGTGCCAGGGGGATGTGCTGGGGGGTGCGGGGTGGGGGTGCGGGGTGCCGGGGGGGATATGTGGGAGGGTGCGGTGCGGGGGTGCCAGAGGGACGTGCCGGGGGCGTGGTGCGGGACGCCAGGAGGTGCCGGGGCTGCGGTGCGGGGTGCCTGGCTTCGTGTCGTGGGTGCGGTGCGGGGGCGCGGGGGTGCCAGGGGGACGTGCCAGGGGGTGCGGTGCGGGGGGTGGCCGGGGGATACGCCGGGGCCGCGTTGCGGGGTGCCAGGGTTCGTGCCGGGGTTGCGGTGCGGGGGCGCGGGGCGCAGGGGGCGCTCGGCCGCGGGCGCTGCGGCGCGGGGCGGGGCGGGGCGGGCGCAGTGACGCAGCCCCGCCCCCCGCGCGGTCAGCTGAGCCGCGCCGCGCGCCGCCCCCCGCCCGGCCCGGCCCGGCCCCCCCGCCCTGCGCCGCCCGGCGCTGCCCGCCGCCCGCAGCCTTACCCGGCGCTGCCTGCCCCCGGCCGCCCCCCCCGGACCCTCCCCCGGCCGCGGAGGGCCCCCCCGGCACGGAGACATGGCACCTATCGGACTCAAGGCTGTGGTGGGAGAAAGTAAGATCCGCGTCCCGCCGCGCTACTTGCGCACCCCGCGGGGGGGGGGCGGTATGGGGGGGGTTATGAAGATGACCAGGCTCCGGCCCCCCCTTTTCCGCGGGTGGGGGGGATGCTGCGGATGCGCAATACGGACCCTCGGGGCGGCATCGGCGCCCGGCGGGGGACGGGGGAGGGGGCTTGGGACACCCCCGTGGGGACAGGCCGGCCCGGTGGGCTTGGGGGGGGGGACACGGGGCTTGCTGTCCCCGTCCGCGTTTTGTTTATTTAATTTTAGGGGAGGGTGTTGAGGCTGTTGGGATTTTTCTGCAGTGCTGAGGGGAGGGGAGGAGAAGGGGGGGCGGTGGAAGTAGGAGGGGGGGTAAAGAGGGAAGCGAGAGGCGCCCGAGCCTTCCCACCTCCCCGGTTCTGGCTCCGAGGTGGCCGAGGGGCGATCGCCTCATCCCAGCATAACGAGGAAAGCCCAATCGCCCCTCACGGGGGGTCTGCCCCGGGGAGGCGGGGGGGGGGCACAGGGATGTCCGGCTGTGCAGACCCCCCTGCACCGCCAGGCCGCCCGCCTCTCGGCTTTGTCTGCCACAAATCCCGCTGTAATGGTGATATATAATTTTTTATTTATTTTTTTTTCCCCCGGACGTGACTCGGCTTCCGTGATCCCGGGGCCGCCGTGCCCCCCCGGCCTCCCCCCCGGGGCATTTCTGCGCCCTTGGGGCGGCGCTGGGCCGCGCTGTTTCGGGGGGGGGGGGGGGGGGGGGGGCGGAGGAGCAGCCCCGGCTCCGCTTCCTCCTTCCCCGCTGGTGCAAGGCGGTATTTTTTTCAACGTCTTGATAGCGGGGGGGGGAGTTCTCCAAAACGCCCGAGGCTGGGAGGGGGGTGGTGTGTGTGTGCTGGCGGCTCCCTTCCCCCCTTGCAAAATTAAAGCGAAAAACTCCGCATTAAGAAAAACCAACTAAATCCAGAGCAGGAACGGCAGGAACCGGTGGGAAGTTCCCGGGTTCCCGCAGCCATGAAAAGCCCTTCTCGTCCCTCCCCGCTCCCCCTGCGTGATTTATTTCCGTGGCATCGCGGCCAGCGGGGGGCCGGATCGCCCTTTATTTTTTTTTTTTTTTTTCGGGGCGGGGGGTGCCCCTGGGTGCAGCCCCCGCGGGTGCGGTGGCTCCGGCCGCGCTGTGCAGCGCAGCCCTCCCGCGCAGGCTGCAGATGGTGCGGCCGGGGCTGGTGGTGTGATCGGGTGGGTGGTGATGTGATGGGGAGGGGGGGATCCCCCTGGATTCATGTCCCTGCTTTGTTCCCAGCCATCACCTGCCCCGGGGATGGGGGGCTGCGCCACCCCCCTCCCCCCCCCCACAGGGTTCTGCATTGGGGGTTAGAGCCCAGCCCGCTGCAAAATGAAAGGGAAAAGCCAGGGAAATGCCCCGCTGTTTCTCTGCTGCAGGATCAGCTTTGGGGAGGGGGGAGGCTGGCTCTTGTGCTTGGCTGGGTTTTCTTTTGGGGGGGCGAGTCCCCTCGCCTCCAAGGTGGGCAGAGGGGCAGCCCCCAGCCCAGCCGAGCGGCGGGGGGGAGCTGGACCAGCTGCCCACATGCCCCCAGGCAGGGCCGCATCCAGCTCATCCAGTGCCCTCGCTAACCAGGGGACAGGGACCAGCGCCACTGCGTGTTCCTTATTTTCATTCATTGTCTCTCCGCTGAAATAGGCTGGGAGAGAGCACACACACACACACACAGAGGTTCAAGGCAGCATCATGGAAATCTGGCTCAGTCCTTCCCTTCAGGGTTTTTTAACAAACTGCTCTGTTCTTCCCTGAAAAACATCATTCCAGATTGAAAATGATAGCTGGGCATCAGTGCTGTAGCGGGGCTGCCGGGGAAGCGTGGGTGTCTGGAAGGAGAGAGCAGGGTTTGTGCAGGCAAAATGCTGCATAGGAGCGAAGGACGGGGCCCTCGGAGGAGGGCCCTGCGGGGTCCAGCCCTCCCCTCCTGCCGGAGCTCGAGGTGCTCCTTGGGCTGCCATGGGAGGCTTCTGGGTTTGATGGGCTCAGCTCCTGCCTCGAGGTGCTGTTTCCAGCTGGAGCTGCTCCCCCAGAGTCAGGAGCTGCAGGGTACCCAGATCTCCCCCCTTCCCTGGGCACCAATGCAGCTGGCACAAGGTCTCCCCGGCTCTCCCTCACTGCACCAGCCTGCTCCCAGGCAGGGATTCCCCAAAGGTTTACCTGCAGGAGAAGATGCTGGTTCATAAGGAGCAAAAGGTCCAAGCCTGGGGCAGGGTATCTCTGCTGGGCTCCCTCCGGAGGAGGGTGGGAATGATGCTGCCGCGTTGCCATGGCTCGCTCTGCCAGGCCCCCCCCTCTGGAGCTGCATTCTGCCCTGGCTTCCCTCCAGACCCGGATTAGTCTTCTGACCAGCTGGTGCCATAACAAGACGGGTTTGAGAGGCCCCTGGAGAGGTGGGAGGGGGGTGGCAGGGGAACGAAGTGGGTGAGTGTTGCAGGAGATGGACAGAACCGGATTGTCACCCCCCCAGAGCTGTGGGGTGTGTGCTGGGGGGCTGTCTCTGTGCCTCCCCGCAGTCTCCAGCAGTGATGGCTGCATCCCTCCAGGACTTGTTTTCATCTGACTGGGCTTGGACCTGAGCATGCTCAGCCCTGGAGGTGATGCCCGAGGACCAGGTCCTCCTGGTACATCTTCTTCTGTTCCCTCTGCGGCTACCTCCCAGGGAGCCCCATTGAAGAACCAGTCACTTTGTTCTGGTACTGGTTTAGAAAATTCTCATCCAAGCATGGGAAGCAGTCCCCACCTCTGATGACACCCATCCCCAAATCTTCATCTAACCCCCTTGCCACATAGACATTCCTCCCATCCCTTCATGCCCCAGGGCCTCCTTAGATCTTCTCAGGGCAGCCTGCCCTGAGCTTCCCCTGCCTGGCTGGGTCCCTGCTCTCCTGCAGCACCCTGCAGTGGAGAGGAGGAGGAGGCGGCTGGGTTTACTTCATTGAACTACCATCAGTGAGGCAAGACGAGCTGTGCTGCAGGGGTGACACCTGTGCCATGTCTGTCCCCGTGGTGGGCTGGTGCAAGACATGTAGGCAGAGCATACAGAGGTCATACGTGTGCTGGATCTGAAAACCCCTGGACCCCCTCACCTGTAAGAGGAGAGAATCCCCCCCCTCAGGGCTTCCTTTTGCTCAAGTCACGGACAGATGGGAGAGGCAGAGCAGCGCTGGGATAAAGGAGCGCCCTTCCAGAGACAGCAAGAAAACACCTTTCCCCCAGGACAGTAGCTGATCCTCCCACGGAGCACCCTTGTCTATTCATCCTCCTGCAGAGGCGACCTGTGCCCAGCTCCTGCCTGCTAGAGCCACACCGAGGAGCCCCACAGTTAAAACCTGCCTGGATGAGGTCTGATGGCCCCTCAGCACCCATGTGCTGTGTCAGTTGGGGTCCCCATTTGTACCTCTCAAGGGTCCACCGCCACCTGGGGATGTGATGACTCAGGGACCCAGGCTCATGTGGAGCTGCACATGCTGTGCTGCACCTCCAGGGACAGGGAGGAGGCACTGGCAGGGCTGCCGGCCAGCTGCCAGCCTTGGGGCACAGCCTGGGGACCTGCCACCCATGTGTGACTTACCCAGGCTGCTTGGGGCACCTCACAGCTCCCACCACCCGTTTGCTGAGGGCACAGGGAGACTTTGTGGGCCAGATGCTGCTCATTGAGGATGCTCCAAGCCCATCTCAGGAACCAGGATGCCAGGCTCGTGTGCTGCCCCAGAGCCAGGTCTGGCAAGGTCTTTGCCAAGCAAGAGAAAGAGGCGGCAGCAAAAGGCGCAGGGCTGGCTGGTCCTGGTGGGACCATTGCAGGGATGTGTGCTGCATCCTCCTGCCTGCACAAGGGCAGAGCCTTCAGCCCTGCCATGTTCTCAGCATGACGGTGCAGTGGATGGCTGAGGAGGAGAGGGTCTCTGTGCCCTGTCCCCCATGGGTGGGAGATCCTGAAGCCAGTTGCATCCTGGGCAGCCCACCGTCCCAGTCCCCAGCTTTGGGGAGTCCTAAGGGCAGCTGCCTGCCTGAGACGTGGGTGAAGGAACAGGCGCTTGGCAAAGCCTCTGCTGGGGCCTTTGGCTCTGTCACCAGGGTCTGTCTCGCCTCCAGTGTTGGCTCTAGGTTGGAAAAGCTTGAAAAAATAACTGCAACATTCAAGGCTCACCTTCACACACATTGCAGAGCAATTTCAGGCTTCAATCTGTGGTGTGCACCAGGGGCTGAGAAACACTTTGCCTGTATGTGACCATGGAAGGTTACCAAGAATGACAAACCTCACTTTGGCAGGTCTGCATCCACCCACCAGTGTCTGCATGTGCAAGAAGGTTGAAAAAGCCACCGACATAGAGGACATGGACTCTTTGCCTCTTAGAAAAAAAAAAAAAAAAAAAAAAAAAGGGGTCTGGGTCTAATTCCCCTGCACCTCTCAGGAAAAGTGTCCCAGGAGAGATTCCCTCCCTCTTCCCACAAAATCAACACATTTAAAAAGAGAATCATTGTCACATGGCTTATAGCTGCACACTGAGAAGCAGATGCTGCGTCCACCAACTCACGGTGCGGGAAGGAACTTGGCTGTTGTGCTTTGGAGAGTGCAGAAATAGATCAAGCTGAAGGTGCATTAATTTATGGGCTTCCACATTGCCCATGCGCATACGCAAACACGTGAATGTGTACACGCACACACTGACACATGTGCTATAGGGTCATTCATGGGATGGAGTCCATCAGATGGTTTGACATTTGGCCACTAAGGGAGCAGAAAAGACCATTCAGAGTTGGACCAGCTACCCTCCAGCCTGTCCCTGGTGTCCGTGTGGGCACAGGAGACCAGCCCAGCCTGAAGAGCCCCAATTTATTGATGTGCTGCTCCCTCTTGGTTTAAGGCAGAGAAGAGCCAGCACAGAAAGTCATGGCCACATGCGTAGGAGAGCGTGACTTACCCCTGGGAGAGGGTCACCTCCCCTCCAGGATGCCATGACACCCCATATGTGCTGTCCTGCTGCAGGGAAGCACTTGACACTGAAGCACTGGCAACGCTGGCTATACCAACAGCCCCGACAGCCAGGTACAGCATCTGCTGGGGATGGAAACACCTGGTGGAAGAGGACAAATGTTAGTGAGGGGTGATGCCTTCAGAAGGGACCTGACATGGTCTGTGGCCCGTTGACTCTGCCCAGATGAAGAAACTGCTCAACTCCCAGATCCTTGTGCAGACCTGAGGAGATGGTGCCAGGAGTGACCCGGCAGTGAAAACCTGTGATTTTACCCTGATTCTCCAGTGCTGTCAGTGAGAGTGATTCATGAGTGTGGAGATGCATTTCATTTCCTGTATTTCCCTTTGGGTGTGCTACTCAATTTCTAAAGACTTCAAGACCTCCAGGTCTCTGTCCTTCTTTCCAGGCTGTGCAGGTTTCCCATGGCTTTGGCTGGCAGATATAAATACATACATCCTTCACGAGAGCCGTGCAAATAGGAAGAGGAGGAATTAATCACAGGTTACTACGATTACTGTGACTAATCCTTGAAGCTAGAGCCACAGCAGCAAAGCAGCGCTGTGTGGTTCCCCGGAGTAGCACAAATACTGGTGTGGCTTTGACACGTGGCATGTTTCACCAGCGGCTCTGAGGGAGATGTGGTGCTGCTCTGGATGTGAAAATACCAACATTCACCTCATCCAGGGTTGGGGAAGGAAGGGATGAAGCTTAGCCTTGGCAGTTCTGCCCATTTCAGGAGTTATTGCAGCTGGATGGCACCTGGGCTGCACCACTAGCAGGTTGCTACATGAGGTTATGTGTCCTTCAGAAAGGCTGAGGTCTTCCAGGTAGACACCAGAAATAATCCAGTGAGAGAAATAGATGTTCAGGACACAGACTGCCAGAGAGGAGATGTTTGAGACTTGCTTGCTTTATGGACACAGCAGTCTCCAGGCTCAGATCGTCCCCGAGATGGCTCTTAGCTGCACTGAAGGACATCAGCTAGGCTTTGCCTCCTCTAAATGGAATTATTCTCTGTGCACTGAATGGGGCTGATGGCCTTCCTGCCATCCTGCGGTCCGTAAAACCTATTTTATTAGGGACTGCTTGGGGATGGTACACTGGCACCTAGAGATCCCTCACTGAGGATGTTCAGAGGTAGATATGTGCTCCACTACATTCAAACGTGGTTGTATCTATGTAACATTCACACTGTCTTAAGCAATTAGTTAACAAACCAGCAAAAAGGCAGTTGCCAAGCCAACCCAAAGCCAAACTTGATTGTCTTGGAGATGCACTGTGACAGCTTTTTGAGAGAAGTGGGTCTTGAGCAAACCTCAGTGTGGATTTCTGAGATCTGGCTCTCCAGAATATTGGATCCCAAAACAGAGGATACATGAGGGGAGTGAAAGGACTGAACCCCACCTGTGACAGGGAAAAGCCCACGGTTAAGACCACTCATCTCTTCTAGGACCTTGGGCAATTCCTACAGCCTGCTGCCCATCCGTAAAGCAGCTCCATCTTCTCTCACCACATCAGGCCAAGGTGTGCAGCCTGTGAGGTCCTGGGACGTGGCAGTGAAGGAGCTTTTCTGAGCAGCAGGAGTCTGGCCTCCTGTGTTGCTCCAGGAGGGAAGGGCTTGGTCATCACTGCTGGCACCGGCCAGGCTTGGGGCAGCACTAGAGCAGAAATGTCCCCTGGCTGTGGCATCCCTTGCCTGCAGCATCCTTCACCCATCCTGGTGCTCCAGGGTGAGGTGGTGGCCAGGACAAGGTTTTACTGCTTCCTCCTCCGTGGAGAAGGTCGGGGCTGCTCATGATGTTTCAGGCTCTTTCTGAAGCAGGATAATGGGGCTGGGACATCCCCAGATGAGTCCATCTCAGCACAGGCTGTGTTTGGGCGCAGCTTTGCTGGTGTGGGTGCAAGTGGTGGCAGGGTTGGTCCCTCTTCCCCCAGGACCAGCTGGAGGCACGGGGCTGGTTGCTGTTGCCATGAGCCAGCGAGGCAAGGCAGGCCTGGAGAAAGGCTGCCTGGCCAGCTCGGTATAAATAACGCGGGCTAAGCCTCTTGGAGTGACGTATGGGCTTGAGTCCTACTAGGCCACCGTGTCACCAGCTTCTGGCCCTGCTTGGAAACAATGCAGTGGGTCATTTCCATGCCACGTGTCACCCCAAGAACGAGGCTAACTGCAGGCAGTGGGCTGGGCGAGGTGGTTGCTCTCAAGCCTGTTATCTGCATGATGGCACTGTTAGGACCGTATTACTGCAGTGCAACGGAGGTCCTCCATCCACAGGTGGGATGTGCTTCCTTGTCCATGTCATCTCTACATTGGAGGAGAAGTCTAGAGCTATTTGTATTGTCTGTTCTTGGTAGAAATTGTCATTAAAATTCTTCCAGCCTGAAGGAAACAGATGAAGTGTGGTAGGTCCAGACAAGCCAGGTGTTGAAGGCACTGGGTGAGATACACATACACGTTTTGTTCCCCTCAAAACCCAGTTTATCTCCAAGATTAAAAGCTTGACTGTGAGCACCACTGACTGAAGTTAGAGCCCAAAAGTTCCGGCTGGCCAGACGGTTTGAGTATATGGGTGGGAACAGCTGACCTGCTAATGTAGAGACATGAGAACAGTGCTCACCTCCTGCCCAGCTTCGCAGCCACAGCAACACAGACAGCATCCAGCCCCACTGCTAGCAGCCACGTTAGCCAAAACAGCCCCAGGGAGCAGCTGGCACCTTTCCACCTTGAAATTCCCACATCTTCCCCCTTTCCTTGCCAACCCTGGCCACAGCCAGCATTTAGCATTGCCCTCTTGGTCCACCCAAGAGCTAACAGACTGCTTTTCCCTAACCTGGGGGTTTCACGGCTGCTGCAAGGACACCCAGGATGTCATGGCCATGTCTCCTCCAAATGTGACACTGTGATCTCAGGCTTTTCCTGGGGTCTGTGTGTCGTGCCCTCCTGGGCTTTGTCATGGCCACAGAGCCTCTTTGGAGGATGCTCTGTGGATCTGCCTTTCCTGACCCTGCGTGGGCTCTGAGCTGGCTCTGGCAGCTGGTGGACAAGCAGCTCTTTGGAGCCAGATCTGAGCCATGGTCAAGGCAAGAGAAGATGCTGGTTTAGGGAACGGCTGTGCCTGTCTGCAGCCCAGGCACAGGGCAGCTCTGCAGCGGGGCTGGCCCCTAGGGCTGATGGGGGCCTGTCGCAGCACTAACAAAACCAGCATCTTCCCAGGTTAACTTCCATAAGCAGTTCCCCTGCCTTGCCCCAGCACAGCCACCAGTCCCCCTGCAAGGTTTCAAAAGTCCATCTACTGTCCATGCTGTTTCTCCACCCTCTTCATGCCAGTCCACCTGCTTCTTGCCTCTGCTGCATCTGGATTCTTCCTTCTCCAGGCTCCTTTTCCAGCCAGCCTCTCCTCATCTGGCCCCCTTGCTTCTCCTGGGACCTCTCCTACATCCAGGGCACTCTCTCTCCTCCCTCTATATCTTCCAGGTTTCTCTTCATCCAGTGCTCCTCTTCCACCCCCTTAGAGCTATTTAACTCCTTAGCAGGAACCAGCCACAGCTGCACATCATCCACACCAGCCAACCCACCGCCCCTGAAGCCAGCCCACAGCTGCACATTATCAATGTTAATTAACCTGCCTTCGTTCCTCTGTAATTCCTCTACAAGGGCCTACCTCAGACCAGGGGATGGACACCCTAAAACTGCAAAGCTCAGAGCAGTCCTCCTCAGAGGTGCCCAGCTGCTGCTCTGGGAGGCCCATCTTGGTGTCAGGATCAGGCTAGGGGACATGATGGTGCTTTTTGCACGGGGAGGTGCACAGCCAGGTAGATGCTCCCCCCATCAAACATGCACACACCCCCCCTCCAGCTCAACCCCTACGCAGGCGATAGAGAGACTTCCCGCAAAGCCAAGCACTGAAGATGAAATGTCCCCTGCAGTGGCTGTCACAGTGAGGACAAGCTCGGGGGTGGCTGAGGCAGCTTTTTGGGGTCCCTTTCCCTGCGACCCTTGCCGCAGCAAACAGAGGGTGCCATGAGCTGAGCTGCTGGGGCCTTTGCACCATGCCTGGGCCCCAGGTTGCTCCTTCCCAGCCTCCTTCTTCCTTCCCCTCCTGCCCCTGGACCAAAGTGGTGTTTTCCTTGCAGGGGCAGGATTTCTGCCTGGCTGCTCCTGACCCCTTCCCGGGTGGTACCGCTGCCCCGGCACGTGGTGCGCCACCGCGGTCCCCTGTGCTTTGCCCCCCGTTGTTGGCGACTGAGGTGGTTGGTGTGGGATGGAGGGCGCGTGCGTACTGCCTTGTAAACAGCGCTGTTATTTCTGGATCCTTGCTCTGGGGAAGGAGCCAAATGTGAGTAATGAAAGGAAGAGGAGGGATGCGCTGGCATCCCTCCCTCCCGGCCCTGCTTGTGCACCAGCAGGACTGAGAGGGGACCAGAGAGCAGGACCGGGGACACACGGGCAGCCCTCGCTGCTGGCTTCTGCCCACGGCAGAGGACAATTCCCGGCTCACTTTTTTGCTGTGTGGGAGATCTGGATTTGGGTGGGCAGCACACATGGGTGCAGGCAGCAGGATTTACCCCCCAGCAGTGTCCAGCTTGGGGGCTCAAGGGTATAGATTATCTGTACCCCGTTACCCTCCATCCCCCCTTCCCCACACCTGCACCCCCTTCACCAATGATGAGGCTAAAGGATGTGACCAAGAGCAGGCAGAACCCCAAGTTCATGGCCAGCATCCTTCTGAGGTTCCCCCAAGGCAGATATTGCTGGGAAGGAGATGGATGTGAGTGGTGGGAATGGCTGCCTCCAGGTTTTGCAGCAGGACAGACAGACCAGCGATGCTCACAGGCTCCTGTTCTGTCCCTGCTGGCACTATGTGCTGCGGCTCTGAGCCCCTCTGGCAGCCTGGGAGGTGTTCCAGCCTCACTCAGCACGTGAAAACACTGCAGTGTGTTTGGGTGCTAGCATGGTGAATGAGCCCAGCAGCATGGGGAAACCACAGGGAGCATCATCCCGGGGGGCCGGGGCCAAGCTGAGCCTGGCAGGGTCCCTCTGCTCTCCTGGTGAGGCTGCTCCATGCAGCACAGGGCAGCTGCCAGGCTTCGACTGTCCCTGAGCCGCTCGTACCCGTGCAAATCCCCAGTGGGGGTAGGAGCTGGGAAGATGAGGTGTTTTGCCCAAATTCAGCATCACCCAAAAGCAGGAGTTTCTACGGCTGGGTGCTCCCAGGGCAGTCCCCCCTGCATACGACCCTCACGCCTTATTCCAAACAAGGGACAAATTTAGAATCCTTTAGATTGGAAAAGACCTTTAAGATCATCGAGTCCATTTAGACCCCAAACTGCCCCCTGTAAACCCAAACGGATCTTTACCTGGGCGACCAGCACCCTTGGGGTCACTGCCACAGGGGAAGCTCCCAAGGCTGAGGCTGGCAGGGTGACACCCTCAAAAATGGGCTCCCCACAGCTCACATGTTTTCTAATTTAGAAACATTTCTTAATTGGCTTTTAATTGGCCATTTGCATCCCTGTCCCTGGGACCAGAGGGAAAGCCAGGGAGAAGACACGGTTGCAGAATTTGCTCTGGGCTCACCCAGGCAGTTCCCTGCTCTGTGAAGGCTGATGGTTCATACACCAGGGTAAAAAGGGGTTTGGGGCACCTCATGGCCCTGCACACAGATGTTTAGGCAGCACATGTGTCTGGCGGGACAGGCACCTATTCTGGCAAGGCTTGAAACCCCCTTCCTGCAGCCCAGCCCCAAAAGGTAACATCACCATCCCACTGCTGGGACCACCTCCTCGCATGGCCTTACCCTGCATCCCATGGGGAGCAGCCCTGCAAGCTGCCTGGGGCAGAAGCAGGGTGTCTGTGCCTGGGATTGGGGGTGCCCCAGCCCTGAGGGGTCCCTGGGGTGCAGGGGGGGACCTATGGGTGCTGTCGTCCTGGCTGGTTGCATAAGCCCAGCAGCCACAGGAGGTGAAATGAGATTGCGGGGGATTACAAGGAGCAGGCTCAGGCCGCTTGATTCTTGTTTCTAAAAGGAGCTCTTAAGCTGCTGCTGTTTTCCCGATGTTTTGGATTAGGCCTGAGACATATGGGGTGGCCCCCAGGCTCCCCAGAGGGACCCCCCAACCCTCTGCCAGCCTGCGGCCCCCCACCGGCGTGGGGTCCATCTGTTAGTGCCAAATGTGAGAGAAAACTGGGTCTGGGGGGTGACCACCCCTCCCTGGGTACCCCAAACCCACCCCCCATCTCCCCAGGCCCCCAGGAAAGGCAGTGGGGGAGCGGGGCTCCCCCTGGCCCCACAGATGGGTGGGTGTTTGGTGCCCCCAGCGCAGACCCCACAGCTGCTGGTGGGCCCTGGCGTGTTACAGGGGGGAACTTGGGGTGCTCACCCCACCCCGCACTCCCTCTCTTGCAGAGATTATGCACGATGTGATCCGGAAAGTGAAGAAGAAGGGCGAATGGAAGGTGAGTTCAAACCTTGGGGGGGCCAGGAGAGGAGGAGGAGGAGGAGGAGGAGGATGGGGAGGAGGAAGCAGGGGAAGGGGGTAGGTGTGGGCAGGGAGCCCCCAAGGGTGGGGAAGGGCAGTTCCCTGGCTGCCTGCCATGCCCCCAGCTCACAGCCCCTCTCCCCAGGTGCTGGTGGTGGACCAGCTCAGCATGCGCATGCTCTCCTCCTGCTGCAAGATGACCGACATCATGACGGAGGGTATAACAAGTGAGTACCGGCTCCCAGCTGTCTCTCGCAAGCCTCACCACGAGGAGGGCAAAACCTCCCCCTGTACCTGGGACCTGCAAATGCAGCTCCAGGCTGGCACAAGCCAGGCGAGGTGGTGGCATGGCCCCCACGCACCCCCCTCCCACTTGGGATGGAGACATGCTACAAGGACTGGGACAGAGCGGGGACAGCCCTGGCCCCAGCTTCTGAGTGGGCAGGGATGAGTGGCTGGGGATGTTTTGGACACGGGGTGGCTGGCAGGGCTGGTCCTGTGCTGCTGTGGGACATCCAGTAACCCCACGTAGCTGGGTGCCCCTGCCTGCACCCGTCCCTGCCATGGTGCCTGTTTTTTCCCCCTAGTTGTGGAAGATATCAACAAGCGCCGGGAGCCACTGCCCAGCCTGGAGGCTGTCTATCTCATCACCCCCTCCGAGAAGGTGAGAGCATGGTGTGGGGTGTGGGGGCATGGCCTTTGGCTGCGGGGAGGCAGGGGGATGCCCTGCTGGGATGGTAAGCCATGCCCATGGGAAGCGTCTTGGCCCCAGTGAGACCAGCGGTGCCACCTGGGTGGTGGACCAGAGGTGCAGAGCTTCCCCCGTGCCAGGAGGAGGGAGGACCCTGAGTGACCCTGCTGAGATGTCCGCGGTGCCACCCTGCCAGCTCGGCTGGTCCCTTCTCTCTTGCAGTCCATCCACTCCCTCATCAATGACTTCAAGGATCCCCCCACCTCCAAGTACAGAGCTGCCCATGTCTTCTTCACTGACTGTGAGTACCCAGAGGGGAGGGAACGTCCCTGTCGGTCAAGCAAGTGGGGATGGAGGGATGCTGAGCGCTGCCCTCCTCCTCCTCTTGCAGCCTGCCCCGACGCCCTCTTCAATGAGCTGGTGAAATCCCGTGCCGCCAAGGTCATCAAAACCCTGACGGAGATCAACATTGCCTTCCTCCCCTCTGAGTCCCAGGTGAGGCTGGGCTGGGGCCGACCCCACCGGGGTGGCCCGGGGATGGGATGGCCGGGGGATGCTCTGGGTCCTTCTCTAGCTCATGGGGGTTTGTGTAACAGCCTCGCACTCCTCTCTGCCGGCTGTCTCCTCGCCGCCTGCTTGGCTCTTCCTCGCTGTCTCCTTTGATTACTTCTCAGGGCTGATCCGCTGCGGGGGATTTAGCCGGCGCCGCACTTTGGCCCTGTGCCGGCAGCCGCATTGGCCAGCTCTGTGCCGCCCCAGCACGGCCCCTGCCAAGGGCACCGGGGAGCAGCCCTGTGCCATCTGCCCCTGCTGGGGACATGGGGATGGGAGGGACAGATGGTGCCAGACCTGCTTGGTGCCATTAACCCTTCAAGCCTCAGCATTTCTGGGGAGACAGGCAGGTGGAAGATGACCTCTTGGCATCTCCACATGCAACCAAATTGGCTTCTGGTTTTTACCAGGGGTACGTCTGGGAGCGGCATGTCCCTGCTTGTCCCAGGATCTCTGGTACCCTGTCTGGGAGCAGGTGGCTGCTGTGGGCAGGGGGTCTCCTGCCTCCTCTGCTCGCCCTGAGGGCTACACATGGGTAGGGACCGTGCCATGGAGTGGGAGCTGGGGAAGGCATCAGGGTTCAGGGCTGGCAGCCAAATGCCCAAGGGATGCCCTGAGCATCACTGAGCTCCCCTGCCTGGTCCGAGGCTCAGCTGGGGACCTTCATCTGGGATTGAATCTGGTTTCCAAACCCACTGGGGTGTCCTGTGGGGCTGCTCCCCTCCGGATGTCACCTGCAGCGCATCCCCTCTAACCTCCCTCCCGCTGCACCTCCCAGGTTTACTCTCTGGATTCGGCTGACTCCTTCCAAAGCTTTTACAGCCCCCACAAGGCCCAGATGAAAAATCCGATCCTGGAGCGCCTGGCCGAGCAGATCGCCACGCTGTGTGCCACACTGAAGGAGTACCCAGCTGTGCGGTACAGGGGGTAAGGGCAGTGGGGTCTGCACCCCTCCAGGGACCTGTCCCCTGCCCCAGCAGCTGGGGCCGTGCTGAACATGGGGCAGGGTGAGGCAGTGCTGTGTCAGGTGCTGGTGAGGATGTGGGGATGGAGGAGGTGGTGGGACGGACAGACATCCGCGCTCAGTGTAAAAACAGGCTCAGACCTGAAGATGCTCTGGAGAGTGGGGGGGGGTTGGGACTCTAAAGTCCAAGTGGCACCAAGGCAAAGTGGAGCACCCCAGGGAGAGACGGAAATGGGCATCGAAACCTACTCAGGTCCCTCCTCTCCTGCGAGCCAAGGATGTTAACGCAGGGAAACCAGCAGCTCATCCCCATCCCATGCTGGCGAGAGCCACCCGTGCCAGGGAGCTGACCTCTCCCCCTGCCTCCTCCAGGGATTACAAGGACAACGCCATGCTGGCACAGCTCATACAGGACAAGCTGGACGCCTACAAGGCTGATGACCCCACCATGGGTGAGGTGAGCAGGGATGGTGCCAACAGCCCCGGGGGAGGATGCTCGGGTGATGCTTCACTCCTAAAGTCCTGCTCGAGCTCTGCCACGTGGCAGTCGTAGATCCCGAGCAGGGACCCTGAAATGGCCCTGGCTTCCCCTGGCTGCCTGTGGGGCTGGAGGAGCCCCCGGCCCGGCTACTGACGGCTTCCCCGGCTCTGCAGGGGCCAGACAAGGCTCGCTCCCAGCTCCTCATCCTGGACCGTGGCTTTGACCCTGCTTCCCCGGTGCTGCACGAGCTGACCTTCCAGGCGATGAGCTATGACCTGCTGCCAATCGAGAACGATGTCTACAAGTGAGTGCAGCGCTGCTGTCCCCCCGACCCCTGTGGCCCCCCCCGACCCCAGCCCTCAAGTGGGATTTGGAAGCATTCCTCCATCCGTCACAAGTAATTGGTTGGGAGGAAGCATTCCTGCCTGCAGTCTGGCAGCCGTGGTGGGCAGGACGATGGAAAAGGGGCTTTTCTAGCCTTCAGCCCTTGGCCCCTTCCTAGCATTTAGCAGTTGAAGAGGTATGAGAAGGCAAGATGTGAAAACTGAGTTGAAATAGCTTTGCCTCGCTGCTGGCAGAGCCAAGAAGATTCCCCATGTCCTCCCATGTCCTGCCCCCCTCCCTAGAGCCCAAGCAGTGAGGAGATTGTGTGCCCCCCCAGCCCTGTCCCCATCATGATGGTCCCTGCCCTCTTCCCAGGTACGAGACGAGCGGCATCGGGGAAGCCCGGATTAAGGAGGTTCTCCTGGATGAGGATGATGACCTGTGGGTCACCTTGCGCCACAAACACATCGCCGAGGTGTCCCAGTGAGTGTCCCAGTGGGCGGTGTGCCAGCTGGGTGGGATGTCAGCTTGGCATCGCCACCCACCCCCATTAGGGTCTGCTCCCCGCTGACAGCTCTGCCCTCCTCTCCCCAGGGAGGTGACCCGATCCCTGAAAGAGTTTTCTTCGAGCAAGAGGATGAACACAGGCGATAAGGTGACCTGACTGCATCTGCGAAGCTGGGGACAGGCACCTGGGGGACTCGGCCACAGGCTGGCATGTGGTGAAGTCTCCTGGGGGACTCCCAATGAGGACCTCTGCAAAGTGCCCAGGGTGCTCAGGTCCCTGACGGGGGGAGATGGCCGTGGGGTGCCAGCCCTACATCCCAGCCTGTGGAGACAGAGTGCCCTGGGAGGGCGCTGCACCACAGTGGTCTGCTTGGTCCAAACACGGAGCCTGTGCACCTCGTGCAGCGGCTGCCCCTGTCGCCAGCTGGTTCTCTTGCGGAGACCCCGAGCTGGTCACAGTGAGGAGACACAGGTGGCAATAGGATGTAGAAGTGGCCAGTAGCTGAAAGCACCATCTCGGCCTCAGCCAAGTGCACAGGGGTCCGGGGGGAGGGTCCTCAGCGGATTTCTCCCCCCAACACTCCAGTTTGCAAAGCTGCAGACCCCGTCCCTGCCCCTCAGCCATAGCAGAGACCTGGCAGTGCCACAGCAGAGACCTGGCAGTGCCACAGCAGCACCACCAAACCCCCTCAAGGGGCTCGTGTGGGGGCAGGGTCACCCCTCTCTGCTTATGGTCCCCAAGTCCCTGAAGTTGAGTGACCGCGTCCCCTTTCCTCGCAGACCACCATGAGAGATCTGTCCCAGATGCTGAAGAAGATGCCGCAGTACCAGAAGGAGCTCAGCAAGGTACGAGGAGGGGGGGGATGTCTGCAGAGCAGCTGGCACTGAGCCCACCCAGAGAACGGGTGATGGCAGCTCTCCCCAGAGGGTCCCTGGCCACGGGCAGGGGCTGAGGCTGGGGCTGAGGCTCGGGTGGTGGCATGGGGACTCTGGGCTGCTGCCCAGCACTGTGAAGGTGACTGCACCACTTGTGTCTCCCCAGTACTCCACCCACCTGCATTTGGCTGAGGACTGCATGAAGCACTACCAGGGCACGGTGGACAAGCTCTGCCGAGTCGAACAGGTACCAGCTCCCCCAGCCCCCCAGCCACCATGGGGACAACGGGCTGGCAGCTGCTGCCCCACAGCTCAGCCCTGAGCCATGGGTTGAGGGGTGATGAGCATGTGTGTTCTGTGCAGGACCTGGCCATGGGCACCGATGCTGAAGGTGAGAAGATCAAGGACCCCATGAGGGCCATTGTCCCCATCCTGCTGGATGGGAATGTCAGCACCTATGACAAGATCCGCATCATCTTGCTCTACATCTTCCTGAAGAACGGTGAGGACACGCGCGCACGGGTGGGCAAGGCATGCAGGCAGCTCTGGGTGGCAAAAAGCTCAGGGTTCAGCCGAGATGAGCTGGATGGAAAAGCTCAGCCCCGTCTCCCTGGTCACCATTGCGGTCAGGGTGTACTAAGGTGGCAATGGAGGGGCTGTGTCCCCACCGGGAGGCATTGCCCAGGAGGACACCATCTCTCCATTGCATTTCCAGGTATCACCGAGGAGAACCTGAACAAGCTGATCCAGCACGCTCAGATCCCAGCAGAGGACAGCGAGATCATCACCAACATGGCCCACCTCGGGGTGCCCATCATCACAGACGTGAGTGTCCCCGTCCCACTCCCCGTGGCCCTCCTTGCCCCCTGGAAGGACCATGGCACCTGCTGTTCTATGGGAACCGTGTACCCCCTGGAATGTCCCCAGCACCCCTCCGGGGTGGCCCTGGTCCCACCACCGGAGCCCCTGTGTCTTAGGGTGTCTCTGTGCTTTTTCTGCCCAGTCCACCCTGCGCCGCCGGAGCAAGCCTGAACGGAAGGAGCGGATCAGTGAGCAGACCTACCAGCTCTCCCGATGGACCCCCGTAATTAAGGACATCATGGAGGTGAGCCAGCACGGACAGGGATGGAGCAGGGACCCTAGCACTGCTTGGGAAGGGACCTGCAGGGAGCTGGCTGCCTCCAGCCCAAACCCTGATGCCTCTCCCCCACACATACCCTCCATGCTGCTCGCTGCCTGCCATTGCAACAAGGTTGGGATGTTTTGGGAAGCTTTCCTGGCCCCCACGTGCGTGCTGGCCCCAGGTGGCATGCATGGCCCTGTCTGGACTTGTACAGTGTCCCTGCAATACAAAATGCAGCAACAAACTAGTTGCTCTTGTGCTGCACCATGTGCCATGATGGTCACATCTGGGTGGCCTCATCACAGCATTACCCGTGTCCCAGCCAAGCCGGGGGACAGGCACGGCACCATTCACCCCTGCCCACAGGCACAGCTGTGCCTGTACCCATGGGAGCTACAAGCTCTGCACTTGGGTAGCACTGGGCAGAGCCAAAATGTGATTTTTTTCCAGGCTCTGCCTTCCTCCTGACCCACTCCCTCCTGACCCCTCCTCGAATTGGGGCAGCGGGGTTTGCCCAGAGCCGGGGCATCCAGGCACCAAAACTGCTCCCCAACACAGACATTTCCCACCTGCTCAGACAGACGGACCGACCCTGGGGACACATTTTTTTTGGGGGGGGGGGTGTATCGCTGCAGCTCAGAGCCACCCCTGCTCCCAGGCACCGATGACAAGCAGAGCTGCAGTTCTCTCGATTTCCGAAAGCACACAGCTCTTGCCTTCCTCTACCACAATCCGTGCAAACCCTCCTGGGGTGGCTTCATGCCCAGGACACCCTAAACCTCATCCCCAGGACCAGAGGGAACTGCACAGGGCAGCGACATCTCACCAACGTCTCGCAGATGGCGTTAACCCTCCACCACTGATGAAAGCAAGAGCAGGTCCCTTACTGTGTGGGGGGGTGTGGATCACAGGTGTGAAGCTTCCAGCTCAGCTCATGCCCCTGAACTTGCAGAAGAGCATCTTTCCTTTGCCCCGCCCCTTAGCCTACCTCCCCAGACACCCCCAAGCTGAGGGCAAGCCTCACCCCCTGCCCCACGCTGCAGCCCCCCTGCACTGTCCCTGCCTCACAGCAGCCAAGCACCACCCTCCTCCCCCTAAGTGCACCCTAGTACAGAAACACAGCCAAGTTGTTCCAAAAAATTAAGCTATGCAAATACATGCAAATGATTCCTGACCCCCTTGGGCCAGTCCTGGGCGCAGCCCTGCAGAGGGGCTCCTGGGCCAGGGGCCATGCCCAGCTCCTCACGAACCCCTGATGTGGGGCTCTGCCCACAGGATGCCATCGATGACAAGCTGGACACCAAGCACTACCCGTACATCTCCACCCGCTCCTCCGCCTCCTTCAGCACCACTGCCGTCAGGTGGGTCCTGCGCCCCATGCCCTCCTCCTGTACATTAGCACGTATATCACCAGCTGCATCCATCCCTCACCTGCCCGGGGGGGCCGTACCCGTTGCCAGGTCTGAGCTGCTCTGCGGTCACTCAGGCATCCCGTGCCTCAGTTTCCCTACCTGTAGCAGCGAGTGGCACTTGCGGCTGGAAAGCTTGACTGTACTTGCTCTAACAGCAATGTGGGAGCTAATTAATGCGTGATTTAGTGAAAATGTGAGCTCAGGGTTGCCTCGTGTCCATCCTTCATCCTTCTTTTCCTCTCTTCAGTGCCCGCTATGGCCACTGGCACAAGAACAAGGCTCCCGGTGAGTACCGAAGTGGCCCCCGCCTCATCATCTTCATCCTGGGTGGTGTCAGCATGAACGAGATGCGTTGCGCCTACGAGGTGACACAAGCCAGCGGCAAGTGGGAAGTGCTAATAGGTGAGTGAGGGTCGGCGCCAGACCCTGCGCCCCGTCGCGCTGGCTGCTCATCCCACGCTCCCTCTGCCATCCCACAAATTCCCGGCTCCAGCTGACTGCGGGAGCTGGAACTCTATGGAAAGGTCTTGTCCTGCCGCCCAGTGTCACCCCTGTGTCCCCCCTCCGCAAGGACAGGGTACATTGTGCCCCCCCACCCACCCCTCCGCGCCCCCGGTTTTGCTCCCATCTTTCCCCTCCCTGGCTGGTTTTGTTCGAGCAGAGCTGGGTGAGGGGGTTTTGCAGGTTGAATTGCTCCTGTTGCACCCGTGTTGCACATTCATTGTTGGGGTCAGGGAGGAAAAACAAAATAAAGAGGCGTGTGACACTGCACGCCAACCCCAGTGTGCCCTGTGCACGCAACAGGAGATGCATTTTCCTGTTGCACACGTGCTGTATGTCTTGTTGCACATGCAATGCAACAGGAGATGTGTTCTCCTGTTGCACATGTCCTGCACATGCACAACAGGTCGTGCATTGCGTGCTCAGTCTCAGTACCCTGGCTATGCTCCCAGAGGAGCCATGGGTCAGGTGTGGAGGATGCGGTGGAAGCCCTGCCAGATGTTAGCAAGGAGCTTTTAGGCCCCCTAAAATTCCCTTGGAGAAGCGCAGCTGGATATACATCTTGTAGGGCAGGGGCAGGAGCCCCTCACCATCTCATCTGGTCCCTGGATTCTTGCCTGGGGTGTCTGGTAGAGCCTATTGCTGGCATTTCATCTGCTCCTTGTATTCCCCTAGGAGCAGCAGCCCCCTCTTCATCATTGGCCCCCGGCCATGTGCCCCCGCCACTGGACCACCACCACTGCCCAGCTCCATCCTGCCTCTTGCCCATCTCATCCCGCGTCTCTCCGGGGACCATCTCCTGCATGCGCCTGTGATGCTCCGGGTGGCAACCGCGTCCTTCCTCACCCCGAAAAATGGTGGTGGTGGGGGTCTTGGCGCAGCCGTCAGCCCCGCTCTGTTCTCCCGCAGGTTCTACTCACATTCTCACTCCCACCAAATTTCTCATGGACCTGAGGCACCCCGACTTCAGGGACTCTACTAGGGTATCATTTGAGGATCAGGCTCCAGCAATGGAGTGAGCCAAAGAAACCAAGTAAAGGCAGCTTACTAATGAAAAAGAAACTCTTCTTCCCCGAAGGGTTTTCTTTGATTCTTCCGTTCCTCCTTTCTTTAATTATTATTTTGGGTTTTGTTTCCGTTTGGTTCTCTGATAAGACAAATGCTTGCAGTTCCTCCTCCCAGGTGGAAAAGCATCCAGTGCCGCTCCATCATCCCTCTGCCATGTCTTTCGGCCAGACCTGGCCGGCTCCGTCATGCCATGAGTTCCCCCTTGCCGGGGCCGGAGGGGCCGGGGGCGGCGGGGTCGGGGTCCTGCCTGCCCAGTAGACGCGTCCCAGGGCCAGGCAGGGGGACGGAGCCCCCCTGGGATGCTGCCTGCAGTGGGCAGCTGGAGTGGGGCTGGGGGTTTGGCGCCCAAGGGAGAGCATGCAGCGGTGGGCGCATGGTGCAGACCCCAGCACTTGGCCCAGCTCCAGCCCCTTGTCCCCTACAGCAAAGGCTGGGTGCTGCTGTGACCCCTCAGCTCTGGGGTGTGATGGGGCTGAAATCCTGAGCCGATGGGAAAGCTCAGGTTTGCCTTTGTGGCTCTTGGTGCCCTTGGATGGGCAGGACTCCCTTGATGTTGCAGACCCCCGAAACCCATGCTGGGGTTTAGCTTCTGCCAGTGGTTTTGCCCATTAAAGACCCACCATGACATCCCCCTGAGCCACCGCTGCCACGAGCTGGTCCGTGCAGAGCCAGAGAGGCTGCCAGGGTGGCACGGTGGCACGGAGGGCAGGGGCCGGGCAGCACGGCGGGAGCCACCGAGCCAGGGCCAGCAGAAGGCGAGAGCCCTTTTCCTCCTCCTCTCCCCTCCCACCCACCTCTGTGACCCAGCGATGCTCTGTGCAGGCAAGGAAGAGCCGGGGGTCCCCGCAGAGGGTCCCTCTGTGCCCGCCTGCTGCCTGCCCGCCCCTCCCGCCCCCTGCACCCCCTGGCTTTTTGGCCAGTGCCTCCTGCATCCCCAAAGGGTCCAGGAGTGACCCACTGCATGGGCACCTCCCGGCCTCTGCCTCATCCCACCCTGCTCCATGCATCTCCTTCATTTCTCCTTTTCCGTTCCTTTCCCGTTATCCGCACCCCCACACACACCCCCACCCCCCATAGACATACATTTTCTCGCAAGCATTTCCACCGGCATGCGGGGCCATCGCCGCCAGGTAAGGCCTCGCCGGGGGGGATTTGGGGGACAGCGGGGCCGGCGGCCGGGGCACAACAGGGGGGGTGGTCCTGAAGCCATCACTGATGCTCCCCCACCTTCCTCTGCTCCACAGGGTCCACGCACATCCTCACCCCACAGAAACTGCTGGACACGCTGAAGAAACTCAATAAAACAGAGGAAGAAAGCAGCAGTTAAAAGGAAACACCGCCACCAACTCGATGCCGAATTCACCTTCCCTGCTGGGCGCCCAGCCCGGGGTGCCATCCTGCACCCAGCCCGGCCCAGCTTTCTCTCTTGTTCTTGTGTTGGCCCCCCTCTCCCCTCCCACTGCCTTCCCCATCTCATTTTACCCACAGGGAGGGGACAACAGCCAAAAAAAAAAAAATATATTAAGAAAACGGATGCATTGTGTTTAAAAGAGGAAAAGAAAAAAAATTAATAATCTATATATTTGTAGCTGCAGCTATCGGAAGCACCCAGGAGCTCATTGCTGAGTAACCCATCTGCCCATTGCTAGCGAATGATGGCGATGAAAAAACAACAGAAAAAACCCACCTTTTTCTGAAAGCAGCTCCTCGTTGGGGTTCTTTGTGGATTTGGATGGACAGCGGGGGGGACAGATGCGCACCCCCCCCCCCCAAGCCTCTGCTTAGGCAGGCACCGCGGGCTGGGCTCGGCTGTCACGTCGCTCTTGGCTGGGGGTCCCCACCGCTGTCTGCTGTCCCTTGTCTTTTTGGGGTGGTGGGTGCTGCTGCTGGATGTGCACGCCAACATCTGGCTTGGGGTGTGTATGTGTGTGTGTGCGTGTGCGCGCACGCGTGTGCACCCGGGATGCTTCGCGCTGCTGCGATTCCCATGTGAAAAGGGACCAAAATGGTCAAAACATGGAGATGGGGCCCGTTTGCTTGCACGGCTGCTCCTCTATCCTGCTGCAGCCTGGCCTCCCCCTTTGGGTATTCCTTAAAATGCATATATATATATAATAAAAAAAAATATTTTTTTTTAATATATATATATATATCTCCATCCATCCCCATGGAAGCTCGGTGTCCCCACACCTGGCTCCGCTCATGTCATCCCGTGGTGAAGCGTTTCTGAGCGTGCCGTCACCCCGAGGCACCCCCTCTCCTCCGGGCCCCCCCCTCTGGACTCTGTGTATATTAATGACTGTGTCTTGTGACGTTCTTACAAGCTTGGTGTATAGTGATTTAACCAAACCTCTGATTTTAGTTGGTTTTTTATGTTACACCCAAGGATTGCCCCCGCCTTCCCCTGCCATTAGATGCACTGCAATATTTTGGGGTCCATTGTTTTGTTCTCTCCCCCTGAAGGCTGTGACTCCCTTTTCCTTCCCCAAAATCTCTTTCTTGCCTCGTTGGTGGTTAGCCCCCCCTTCCCTCCCTGTCTTTTCCTTGCCCATAAAGTTAAATATATATTTTTAGGGCAAAGGCTGTATCATTGCACTGATATTTGTTGGTTCCTCCTTGGTCCTCCCTCCCCATTTGAGTTCCTTCTTGGTTTAGCAATGCAAATGCTTCAGGATCTTGTATGTTGGACATTATTATTTTTTTCTGTTACAGTTATTTATATAAAAAATAATTTATCAAAAAGGAAAACTTTAAAAAAAATAATCTAGTCTGTCTTGGAACTTGTTTACCTTGAAATTACTGGAATCTAAATGTTTGAAAGTGTTGAAGCACAAACATGTATCATCTCTGTATATCTGTTCTTCTGTACTAAAGCACTCGAGTGACTAAATAAAAGCGATCTCCATCCCTAGTGCAACCGGGGCTGTGCCGTGCCGCTTGCTCAGGGGCCAGGCAGGCGAGGGAAAGGCTTGGGGGAATATCCTTACCAAAACTTAGGTGCCTCCAAGGGAGGGATCCTGGTGTGGGGATGCCAAAACTCACCCGAGAAATGGCTTTGAAAGGAAGATGAACCCAGAAGCCAACCAACCGCATTTATTTCGTTCAAAAATAAGGCGATTATCTTCGTATAAAATACCATCCAAACGGCTCTGCTGGTCATTACAAAATAGGAGATACAGAAAAAACAGATCATCTTTGCTCCTGGCTATTGCATTTGGGACAGTTAAATACGGCCGCACGCTCCCTGCACGCTCCCGCACACCCCGGCTGGGCTGGGGGGGGGGGTCACAGCTGCCAGCGTGGCCACAGCCTGGTCCGCCGGCTCATTTGGGACACAGGTACAAGCAAATGCAACCAGAGACAATAAATCCTCCTAAAATCTGCCCCCTCCCTGCATGTCCCCAACCCGCCCCGCTCCCCCCAAAGGGCAGTGCCGGGGCAGCCCCGTTCCCAGCCCCTCCATGTCCCCCCCCGGCTGGCTGCAGGGTCTGGGCTCAGTGGCTTTGCAAGTGCTTGGGGAGGGTCTAGACCTGAGAAACATGCTGGGGGCATGAGTGGTCCCCCCCCACCCCAAAAAAAACACGTGGGTCTTTGTACAACAACAACAACAAAAAATAATTCAAAAATAAATAAATTTGACACAGGCACTTTAGGTAGGTCCTACACATAAACGCAGCCGGGTCACTGCAGGCTGAGATGCTCCGGGTGGAGCGGGGGTTTGGCTGGACCCATCCCGGGTTCCACAGGGGTGCACCAGGGTTTGTGGGGTGCAGAGCTGGGCCCTCTCCAAGGGCTGCTCCCACCACATCCATTTCCCTAAAAAAAATAGGCATTAACTCATTACAAACCCAGCGTGGAGGTACAGGGGCTCCGCAGACCCACCTCAGGGCCGGATCCTGCCCCCGCCTCAGCCTCACGGGGTTTCCTCTGCCAGCCTAGATGCCCTGGGATTCCCAAGGAAAACCCCAAATCCTTCTTTTTTTTGTCCAGATGATACTGTGGGAGGCCACATCCAGGGGTGGCCAAAAAACCCCACAAATGCCCTAAGGATTATGCTGGAAATTAAAACCAGAACATATATATGTATCTATATATAGAGAGATAGATGTAGATACATATATATAGATACACACACACATCACAGATCATCGATCAACCCTAAAAGAGTGATTTAGCTGCTTACTCGCTACCTTGGAGAAAAAAAAACAAAACCAAAACTAAATTCACATAAAACGATGAAAAGAAGAGCTTTCCCAGGGAGGACCTGGCTGGGTTCAAGTCCAAGGGCAGAGCGGGGGGCGGAGGGGGCACTCGGGTCCAGCCCCCGGCACGGAGCCTAAAGGCTGGGAAACAGGCTGGATAGGGAACCGTGGGAATTGCTGCTCACGCAGGCACAGAGGTAAACACAGCTGCCAACGGGGACCCGACCTGTGTTGCAGTAGGACCTACACAAAGTCAGAGCGTCCCCAGAAGTGCTCAGCTCAGGGTGGCATCTGCCCTAGGGGACACAGGGCCACCCCGTTGGTCCCAGGGCACGGTGCCCTCCTGCCGGGGCTGCGCTCGCACCCCAGGGTGCTGCAGGATGGAGCAGGTCTTGGGAGACCTCTGCCCATCTCTTGTGCCTCTCCTGTGGCTTGGGTGGTCCTGAAAATGGCCAGACAGACAGACAAGGATGCAGGAGGTCTAGGGCAAGCAGGATGGGGATGGGGGCCCATGCAGGACCCTGCCGAGATGCCTCCAGTCCTGCTGCCCCCAGATGTGGCAGGGAGCATCTAATGCTGACTGGGGGACCATCCTCCTCCTCCTCCTCCTGCCCCCTGCGAGGGCAGGGGGGTTTGGCAGGTGCCAGTGGGACCCTCAGAAGAGGCAGGAGCCCCGCAGGTCCCGTGCCCGGCTCAGCTCGGCAGCCAGCACCCGGCTCATGCGGGTGGTGCTGAGCCTCACGCTCTGGGCAGCCTCCATGGCCTGGCTCAGCGACCAGTTCAGCTCCTCCAGCTCCTCCAGCCCCAGGGTCAGGCAGCGGCGGTGGGCAGCAGCGTGGGGCCGGAGGGGATGCTCTGCGTGCCCGTGACCTGCGGTCTGTCGGAGGGGGACCCCAGCCACGGCTGGGGCTGAGGTAGGTACCGCTGGGGAGCAGTAGCTGGGGAAGAAGAAGGACATGGGTTTGGCTTTGCTCCATGGGCTCTGCCCCCCCCCCCCGGGCTCTGCGCCTCCACTCTGCCTTGGTTTTCATCCGTCTCCCCCTTCTCATAAATCTCCAAACCAGCACCCATCCCCCCAGACAGACCCCCCCCCCCCAAAGGAGCCAGGGGCTGTGTGACCCCACTCCCAGCCAGCTGCCACCTGTGAGCAAACCAGCGGGTCCCTGGGGTGGCCACAGCCCCTCCAGTGCTCACCGCCCGCCCCCCCCCCCACCATCACAGAGCATCCTTACAGCACAGAGGGCACATAAGGCACGAGGGGGACGGGCGCAAGGCAGCTGACGGCAGCGGTGGCACCAGGGCAGTACCAAAGCCTGGGCTGCTCCGGCTTCTTGGCTTGGGGACCAACGTGGGGGCCTGAGGGGGACGTGCCAGTGGGGCCAGGCTCTGCTGCGGGGAAGAAGGCGGTTAGATGTCCCCAGGGGTGTTTGTTAGATGTCCCCAGGGGTGTTAGATGTCCCCAGGGGGGTGCAGCCAGTGGTGGCCACAGGTGAGCCCACCCGTGCCGCACTGGGCTGCCACTGCTGGCGGGGAACAACACCCATGCCCACGGGTGGTGGCACCACAGGCTGTCACTTCTGTCCCTGCGCAGCATGCCAGCGCTGTGCCAGGGGCCAGAGGGCTGTTCCGTGTCCCCCAACCCCAGCACCCACACAGGGACAAGCCATGCCAAGCATGTGCCACCCCCATCACCCACCGTGTGTGGCTCCGTCCCTGCTGCTGGATGCAGGGGCACCCATGGGTGCCTGGCAAGTGGGGCAGCGCGTCCTCCTTGGGGTGCTGTGCTGGGGCTGCCTGGCGGCATTGCCTGCCTTGAAGCCAGCTACAGACAGAGGAGTGAGCGTGTCCTGGAATGTCCCCGCGCAGCCCAAGCAAGGGCCGTTTGGGAAGAGCAGAGCAGTTTTGGGGAGCAGGTGGGAGAGGAGGTGAGGAAGCCTTTCTCTGCAAGGGCAGCTGCAAGGGGGGTGGCAAAGGGGGGACTGAAAAGGCAGAGCTCCAAAAAGAGGGGTTTGAAAAGGGGGGTTATGAAAAGGAGAAGCTGCAAAGGGGGGTCTGAAAAAGGCGGGGGGGGGCGGGGCTGCAAAAAGGAGGGTCTGCAAAAGAGCCGGGGAGTCTGCAAAGCAGGGCTCTTCAAAATACAGGGGTCTGCAAAACAGGGGGTCTGCAAAACAGGGGGTCTGAACAGCACTCTGCATGCAGCCAGCTCTGTTCCAGGCACCCATGGGACACAGCAGAGCCTGGCTCTGCGCCGGGTGAACCTTTCACTAAGGGACAGGGCTGGGGACAGGCTCCCACTGACCCCGGTGACACCAGGGGCCACAGCCAGCACAAGGAGCAGGGTGGGTGCCCCACAGCAGGCGGGACCCCCAGGCCACGGGGGGTGGTCTCATATCTCCCCCCCTCCCCTCTGCAGTTAATGAACTGAAGTCATTAGCAGTTCTGTTAGTGGGCGTTAGGGAAGGCCAGAGGGGCTGGGAGCATCTCTGGGGACCACTCACCCGACAGCGTCCTGCTGCCATGGCACCGGGGGCACCCTGGGGTGCCCAGCTTTTCCTGGGGTGCCGGGGCGGTGGGCGGCATCACTGCCTGGTACCACGTTCCTGTCAAAACCCAGTGTGAGCGCAGCTGGGGACCCCAACACGGGCAGCTGCCCTCAGCCCCTGGCACCGCCTGCTGCTGGCACCCACCTGTGTACTGTCCCCGAAACGTCACCACACCCGGAGGGCTCCCAGGGCTCTTCCGTGGGGAGGGGGCAGCCTGGGGCCCAGAGGGTGAGGGGTCCGAAGCGGAGGAGAGTGAAGCGGGGTGGGATCCAGTGGGTCCGAGCCCTGGATCTGCAGGATCTGGTCTTGGGCTGAGCACTGCGGGGTCCCATGGGGACACCAGGACCTGCCCAGTCCCCGTGGTCCCACAGCCCCCCACTCCGCTTGAGGAAGCGGTGCACAGGGGGGAGCATGTCCCCACTGTCCCCTCCATCCCCACTTCGGCGGGGTCCCACTTACTGAGATCCAGCTCTGGCCTCTCCCGTGGCAGCGATGCCGACCTCCCCCTCCTCGTGGGTGCGACCCTGGGGGCTGCCCTGCCCCGCACCGGGGGGCTTAGCTCCCTGCAGAGGGGACAGAGCTGCCATCAGTGTCCTCGCAGTGTCCCCCTGACCCACCACACCATGCAGCCAGGCTGCCAACCCCCCGAGCCCAACCTCCCCCCGACTGCATCAGAAATGGGATGGGCTGGGAGTATCCCCATCCCATGGGACACCCACCGCGCTGTCCCCAGGCAAGGGTGGCTGCTGCCACCCCCCTCCCCATGTCCCTCCTGCCACCTACCCCGAGGATGCCGCGTCCTTGGGGGATGATGGTCTGTTGGCCACCGGGTGCCTCCTGGCTGGGGTGGCTTTTCCCTGGGGATGGGTGCGGGAGCGGCGCAGGCTCTCCTCCAGCCTCCGCTGGAGCTGCCACACTTCGTCCCGCAGTGCCCGGATGGCCTGGCTGCCACGGGACAGATGCCACGGTGAGGGGCGCCTGCAGCCAGCAAAGGCTCCCAACAGTGCTGGGTGCCCTGCGGGGAGCAGCCGTGTCCACCCTGCGCCTGCCCCCACCCCTGCCAGCCCCAGGACCCAGCAGCTCATGCTGTGGTGCTCCCCAAAACCAAGCCTGGGGCTGGTCGCAGCCCACCCACTCATGTCATGAGTTGGGAGGACTCAGCCCCAGCTATGTCCTGGCTCTCAAGAAGGGAAAACCTGCCACTGCCCAGCGGGAGATGCTGGGGCCTTTGGGGACATTGCTTGGGGGGGTTCCCGTGTCACCCAGGGGGAGTTTGGCCCCGTTGGGGGGGGGGGGGGGGGGAGGGGTATATGGATACTCACTCACGCTCCAGACGAGAGCCCAGCAGATTGCAGTGAGTCGGCTCAAGGGACAGCAGGGTGGGGGACAGCTGGGGGGGTGATGGTGTTTTGGGGGCTGGCGGGGGGCTGGCTGGGCCCCTGGCTGTGGAGGGGGGGTGGCAGGCGGTGCTGGCACAACTCCTGCCTTCTGCCTCCGAGTCCGCGTGAGCTAGGAGAAGGGGGTGCACGCTGAGCCGAGCTGGGGGATGTGGGGGTGTCTCCCCGCCCCAGAAGAGACCTGTGAGAGCAGGCAGCAGACACCCCCAGGCCAGCACCCCAAGGGGGCTGGGGGAACAGCATAAACCAGAGCCTCTTCCACACTCGTGAGCCAGTCCCCCCCCCAACCCCCCCCCCCCCCCAATCTCCCTCCCTGGGGACACGTCGCTCCCCAAAATGCTGCCCACTCACCGTCAGGTCCCACCTCGCTGCCTGTGCTCTCAGCCCAGCCGTGGGGAGAGCTGCTCTGCGAGGGGGTGCTGGGGGGCAGGCGGGGCCCCTCCGTGCCCCCCTGCCCCCCTGAGGGGTAGATGCCCGTCACCGTTGTCTCAGAGGGAAGCGGGGTCACCTCTCTCTTCCGCAGAGGATGGAGGGTCATGGGGATGGAGAGTCCCAGTGAGTGGGGGGTCCTGGGGATGAATGGGTCATGTGGGCAGCCCCCACAGCTTGTCCCCCAGTCATGGGCCACCCTGCACACCTCCCACCCCCCCAGCACCCCCTCCCTGCCCCCCACGTCCTCGCTGCCTCTCCCTCCATCCCTGCTCCCCTTCAATGCCCCAAATCCCCCCAGACAGAGCCGACAGCCTGTGTCCCTGAATCCTCCCACCCCCGGGGTGAGGGCAGGGACCCTGCGCCATACCTGGTGCCAGGGGGCCAGTGCTCGGGGGTGTGCATGGGGGGTGACACCCTGCTGGCCTCTGAGCCCATGAAGCCGCTGTCTGTCTCCGGTGACACAATGCGCTGCTCCTGCGGATGCATCAGGGAGAGCAGGATTGGTGCTGAGCACCCCCAGGACCCGGCGGCAGGGTCTGGGGGTGCTGGCAGATGGGGACCCACAGTTCCAGGGGATGGGCTCACCTTGCTGGGCTGGTGCTGGTTGGCAGCGCCACCCACCCTGCTGCTGCGGCGGGACAGGGGGGGCCGTGGTGCCTCGGGAAGCCCCAGGGGGGGCTTGGCTGCAGCCGGCAGCTCCTCCGCGGTGGTGGGGGACAGGTGGCCCCCTGTGCCTCCTAGCCATGAGGGCTCCCTGGGGGGCAGCAGCGTGGCTCTCCTCTCTAGGGGGTGCCTGCGGGGAGAGGATGGAGCATGAGCGATGGGGCAGAGCAAACCCCAAATGCAGGGAAACGCCCTGGCGCAGCCAGCTTTCCCGTGGAGGCTGTTAACTCTGAAGCCTATCAATGCCAGTGATGCAAACCCTGAGATCTGATGTAAAACCTCCCACTGGCCCTGCCGAGGGGACTTGTCCTCCCACAACACTTACAAAGGGGAAGTCTTGAGGTCAGCCCCCTTCTCTAGAGCCTGTGTCCTGCCGGGGATGTTGCTGGGGCCACTGTCCCCTGCTGCGGGGCCATCCGCCTCCTCCTGGGACCTGCTCCCTGCCAGGCTCAGCTGCTCCAGGCTCAGCGACTCCGGCAAGGATTTGAAGTGCTTGTACCTGGTGGGGACCCACAGGCAGGAGCTGGTGATTCCGGGGAGCCGCTCCCTGCCCATCCCCACCCCGTGAGAGCACTCACTGCTCCAGCAGACCACCAAAATCCTCCTCCACTCTCCGCTGCTTGTGCCAGAGGGGCTGGGGCAACCCCCCTGTCACCACCTCACTGTCCCCCGCTGTCCCCTGGGGTCCCTCCATCAGCCTGGGCCTCTGCAGGGCACAGCAAAAGGGGGTCAGAGAAGCATGACACACCCCCCCCTCCGCATTTTTGCATCCCCCAGCCCCACCTGCCCCGCTGCAGCCATGCCCAGCTCACCTGGGGGCACAGGGAGCCGGTGGCCAGCGGCGCGGAAGGGGCTGGTGGGGAGCGGGGCTGAGCTGGGTGCTGCGCGGGGGGCTGCCACCTGGCCCCGGGCTCCAGCCGGTCCTTCAGCTCCTCCAGGCGCAGCCCAAGGTGGAAAATCGCCCCTTCCACCCCGCTGCAAGACAGTGACCATCAGTATCAGGGACACACGGAACCCTGCGGGGCGGCAGCACTGGGCGCTGGGGCTCTGTGGTGGGCAGCGGGGGTCAGGCACTCACCGGTCGGGATCAAACTCCGCCGAGACCCCTGGGTGCTGCTGCCGGGCTTGCAGGTACGCCCGCTCCAGCGCATCCTGCGCATCCTTCAGCTTCCTAAACCTCTGCACACGATGGCAGTCAGGTCCGAGCCTGCCAGTGGGGCCCCTGGTCCCCACCAGCCCCCCCAGCTCTGCTGCACATCCCTGGGGTGGGGTCCTGGGAAGGGGCTAACTCACCTGGAGCTGCTCCCGGGGCACGGGACCCCCCGCCTGCACCCAGCCTTCAAAGGACTCCACCTGGCCAGGAGAGAAAGGGCTGAGCCCAGCCTTGCTGCAGCCCCCCCTGCAGCCCCCCACCCCGTGTCCCCTCGGGGCTTGCCTGTGCCTGTAGCTTGAGGGTCTGTCCTGCCAACGTCTGTGTCAGCCGGGCGCCCGAGCAGCAGCAGGGCCCTGGGCAGGTGGGGCAGACCCCCCTGGGTGGAGGGGGGCAAGGAGGCTGGGGTGATCCCCCCCGGTCTGATGGTCCTGGTGCTGGAGCTGCAAGAAAACACCAGGACAAGGTGATGTTGGGGATCCCCATGCAGCACCAGTCCCCCACACCGTGAGGAATGGGGGTCTCAGCTGAACATCACCCCCAAAAACCAGAGCAGGGGGGCGATGAGGTGGATGGGAAGATGCAGTTAAACCCACCTCCAGCCGGTGAGGACGGTGGGGCCACGCTGAACGCCGCCATGCTGGCCTGCGGGATGCTGAGGGTCACCACCTGGCAGCCAGTGCCCACCGTGCCCACAGCCAGGCTGCGGCTGGGCTGCGGTGGGTCCGCGTACAGGCTCACCTGGGGGCAAGGAGAGGGGGCTCAGGCACCCACCCTGCACCCCAACCCTGGCACTGCCCCCCCAGCCGTGCCCCTTGGGCACCCTGAAGCACCACTGGGGACAACAGGCAGATGGGGGCTCAGCCCGACACCAGCCCTGCCTCCGTTTCCCCACCCACGCAGTGGTGCAGGGCAGGAGGCAGTGAGGGTGACATGGGGACACGCTTCCATCCTGCTGTCCTGCCATTTCAGTGACACGCCATGCAGCTGCATCCCTGGCAGAGGGGAGCCCCCCGGGAGTGGGGGCACAGCAGCCCCCAGTTTTGCCGTGGGCTCTGTGGTGGCCTCAACCCCCTCCCTGGGCTGTGCTTGCCGAACTACAGGTCCTGGGAGGAGGAAGAGCTCGGGGCCCAGGGGAGCAAGCACCCCAAATAACCCTGGGGAGGGGGGAGCAGAGCAGGGAGACGCCCCTGCAGCCACACCAGCCCTGGCACCCACCCTGGCACCCAGGCGCAGCTGGTCGATGGTGTTCTCGGCCTCGGCATACTTGGTCAGCAGCTTGTGGTAGTCATCCTGCGGGGAGGGCAGACAGTGGGGTGACAGCACCCGGCATGGGGCTGGGGGCTCGGAGGATGCCCCAGGGGTGGGTGTCAAAGGGGGATGTGGCACGGAGGGAGGCATCCCTGTGTGGGGATGATGGGGCTGGGAGGCTCCCTTGGGTGTGGGACACCCTGGGGTGCTGAAACCCACCCCCCCAAAGCACCCGGCTGCTGTTTCTCTGCATGGGGGAGAGCCTCCCTCTGCTCCCGGGGGATGGGAGGGCATCCCCGGGGACAAGCATCCTGGGGGTGACAAACATCGGTGGGGTGTACAAGCATCTGGGGGGGACATGAGCATCCCTGCCTCCAGCCCTGAGCGCTGCCCACATCCCTGCCTGGTCCTTCCCTCCCTGCCAGCCCCCTTGCAGGACCGGGAAAAGGTGACCAGCACCAAACCCCGCATCAGTGACACAGGGCTGGCTCACAGGGCTGGTGCCATCTCTGTTTCACCTGCACCGTCTTGTCCCCCCACCCTGGAGACCCTCCCAGTAAGTCCTCGCTGGCTGAACTGGGGGAGCTGGGAGTTACCTGGAGCTGCTGTACCAGCTCGGTGGCTTGCCTGGGGGACCTGAACTCCTGTGGCAGCACAGCGGTGGTGGGGGGCTGCGGGGGGACCCCCTCCCCACTGCTCAGCAGCACCTCCCGGACGATTTCGGCTGGGGACTTGAAGCTGACGGGGCCGGTGGTGCTGGCACGGGCAGGCAGGGCTCGGCCCCGCGGTGGCTGGTAGCTCTGGTCAAACTTCACCCGTGCCTCCACCTTGGAGAGGTCAGGCAGGGGGTGGTTGAGCCGCCCTCGGCCGTATGGGGTGCCGTGGGCGCCATGGGTGCCTGTCCCCAAGGGACCCCTCGTGTCCTTCCTGCCCGTGTGCCGCTGCCGGGGGCTGAGGGACCATGATGGGCGGCCAGGCTTGGGGGGCTGCACCGTGGGTGCTGCTTTCTTGGGCACCTGGAACCTGTCACGCAGTTGGGGTGCAGAGGAGGTCCCAGCACCCCAGGGCTCCCTGGTGGGTTCCAAGCCAGTGGTGGCCGGGGCTGGAAGCTCTGACCCAGCTGGCTGGGGCTTGGGGACAGGCTCGATGCTAGTGGCATCGTGGGGGTCATCAGTGGAGAGGTGCAGCAGGAGGCTCCGGCTCGGGGTCCAGCCCTGCCCGTGTGCCCCACCGGTGCCCCCAGCTGCACCCCAGCCCTGGTGCCGGTGGGACGAGGTGGCGGGGCCAGGGCTGGCATCTGAGGTGTCACCACCATCCGTGCTGCAGCGCTGGGGCTGGCAGAGAGCTCGGCTGTCCCGCAACGCCTGGGGGCTGCTGCTGGACCCCGAGCCCCACTGGCCCTCGTAGGAGAGCTGGGGGTAGGGCTCCCCATCACTCTCTGTCCCCCAGGGCCCCTTGTCCCCCCTGAAGCTGCCCCGCTCCTCCTCCACCAGGTCCGGCTGCGGGTGCCAGCGACCCTCCTCCACTGGGGACCCTTCCTCCAGCTCCTCGCCATCGCCTGCAAAACACCAGCGCCGCGGGGCTGCTGCCAGCCAGCCGGTGCCCCCCAGCCCCCTCCCAGCCCTCTCCCAGCCCCCCGTGGCTCCAGCAGCTCCTGGGACCCCCGGACACCCCCACGAGGGTCTGGGCAGCAGGGAGGGGACAACTCACCCCACTGTGGGCTCCCGGCATCCTCCCCCAGGCCGATGATCCCATCCTCGTCCATTCGCCTTTCAAAGTTGTCGTTGTCTTCTTCCTCCTCCTCCTCCTCCTCCTCTCCCTCCCAGCGCGTCAGCTCTGTTTGTGTCCAGCGCAGCCATGGTGCCGGGCTGGCCATGGCCCGCAGGCACAGCGTCCCTGTCACTTGTGCCGCTTCATGGCCCTGCAGCGGCAGCGGCAGGCTGGGGACCTCCTTGCCACAAATGTAGGTCACTTCATCGCCGCTGTGCCCTGGTGGGGGCCGAGGCAGAGGGAGGGATGCTCAGCAGGACACAGTGGGCTTTGTTTGAGGTGTGTGTTGTCCCCCCCACTTCTGGGGCTCCCTCTGTCCCTCAGACCCTGGGGACAACCCACCATGATGGGGGGTGACACCCTCGGGCCAGCCACCCCCCCTGCATCCCACCATGGGCCATGATGGTCCCCAGGGGTCCCAGTGGGGAAGGAGCCCCCCAGGGCACCCCAAAGGCTTTTTCTCACCCTGGGGGTGAGCACTGGGGGACACCCAGACCATGTTGGCACCCTCTGGATGTCACCCCAGCTGGGCAGCCACAGCCTGGGGACCATCAGCAGTGCCACCATGGCACAGAACAGTGCCGGGGGAGGCAGGAGCACCCCAAGGCCCCTCCAGCTCTGGGGGCTGAGAGCAAGAGGGACCAGAGCAGAGGCCTGGCACACTCCCTCCACTGATGGCCTGAACACAGAGGCTCGCCCTCGCCCCGCTCCTCAGCATGCCGGGGTTCCCAGGGCCACAGCCGCAGCTCGAGACACCGGATGCTGAAAACCCAGCTGCAGGGCGGGTAGCAAGAAAGGCCACGAGGTTTTCCCGGCAACATCCCCTCGGCCAGATCTGAGCCCCCCGCAACTCCGTTTTGTCCATGGGGTGCTGGAAGTGGCAGCTGCCTGTGTGGCGGTGGCTGGTACCAACCATGGTATTGGCATCACCTGCAGCCACCCCAACAGCATCCCCACGCAAGGCTGGAGCATGGAGGAGCCACCGGCCCCACACAGGGTACACTCACCCTGTACCGACATCCCTGGAACGTCCCCATCACCATGACGCTGTTGGGGGTCCCCAAAGCAGCATTGCCTCCGAGCACCCCAAAACCTTCCTGTGCCTGAGCGGCTTTTGCAGAAGTAGGAAATGATGCTCGATGCTCGGGTGCTTCCTGCAAGTTTGCAGGCGGCCGCAAATTTTTTAACCCCATCAGGCCCTGCGCGGCGGGGGATGAACCCTCCTTCCGCACTGCTCGTCATCAAAACCCTTATTTTTTAACCCAATTTGGAGCACGACACTGAAGCAAAATGGGGGAGGAACCCTGGGACTGTTAGCAGCTGCAGCCTCCAAAAGACATGAGGGTCTTCCAGGAGGACAAGCAGCTCCCAAATTCAGCCATACTGTCCCAAAATCCAGCTAGGCGGATCCCCCATCCTTGGAAATACAGGGTATGAGCTTTGCCTGTATCTCAGATTTCCAAGTAGGGGGTCCGCCTGGCCTCCGCCCTGGGATGCTGCTCACAGCCCCAGGGATGCTGGCGGCCATAATCAGGCGCTGAAGCGCATCCTGGCACATTTACAGGGAGACAATTAATCCAGCTCGTTACTATGTAATTAGTGGCACGCGAAGGAGAGCTTGCACGAGCTCCTGGCTGCTAACGAAACCACAGCATGGTTCCTGGGGTGGCTGCATTTAGCCCAGAGGATGCTGTAGTGATTTTGGGGTGCTGCAGGCTTGGGGATGACAATGACAAGCAGCAAACCTATGGCACCCACATGCTCCGGGAGAAGTCCTCTAACCCACTCTGAAGTCTCCGAACTGCAACTTTCCTCGCTTAAATCCTACTGTTAGTGGAGGTTTTGGGGTTATTTTCTGGTGTCACTGTGCATCAAGGTCCTCAGGCACCATCCTTGCACCAGCAGCACTCACTCTCCCAGCCCTGCCGCAGCCCTGGGGTTTTCTGGGCAGGAAGAGAACCCTGAAGCATCCCTTGGGGTCTTGCAGACCTGCTGGGGTGTTCGCACAAAGCTTTTCCCCATACGCCAGCTGGGACACTCCATTCTCCGTACCCAGAGATGCTCCACAGCTTCTCCTGCCTCCACGGAGGATGGGGCTGCCCATGGGATGCTTCAGGCTCTGCAGCTGCTCAGTGCAGCTATAGAGTGATTATGGCTTTAACCCCTCTCTGAGCTGGGATGTTCCCAGCCCCGAGCCCCTGCCTGCACCCTGGCCTGGAGAAGCGGCATATCAAAGTGCCCCCTAATCCATCTCAAGCCCCACAGCATCCCCGAGAGATGAGATGCCCAAAACACCAGCCCCAGGGAGGGTCCCTGCGGGTGGGCAGTGGGTGAAAGGAGCCTGTGGGTCCTGTTGTCTCAGGGCAAAGAGGGTTAAAACGTTTCCAACCCAGTTTTGGCAGGCTGGCGCCTAGATCATGCCTAACCCATATGCCATCAGCTGTCACCCCATTTCTGAGCAGCAGCCCCCTCCGGGCTGTGCTGCCCACAGCAGCCGCAGTCTGCAGGATCTGCTTGCAAATCCAGCCACATTTATCGCTTTCCCAGAAAGTCCCTCCACTGATGGTCATGGTGGTAAGGGACAAAAATCTCTGATTTTTTCCCCTTGAAGTGAGTTGCTGGCTGTTATGGTAGCACAGAAAAGCTTGAAAAGTGATGTGGCCACATTCTCAGGAACCACAAAGCAAATGCAAACAATCTCAAGTGTGTGTGTATGTATAAATATATATATATTCTGAAACTCGCTCTTCAAAAGCTGAGATTTTGCAATGGGGTAACTGGAGAAAGAGCTAAAAGGAAATTTAAAACTCTCAGCTAGAAAATGTCTTGCACCCCTGAACTCTGCTCTGCCTGCAACCCTGGGTCCCTCTCCTGCCCTCTGCCCCTCAGCCCGGGCTGTCCTGAATCATGCCTCCGCGGTGGAGGTGCTGGGGAGAGGGAAGGGATGCTCAAGGGCAGTGATGAGTGCTGCCAGGCCTCTGCCCAGCCAGCAGGCAGGAGGGGCTGCCACTGCTGCCCCTGCCCTTGGCTCCTCTAATCTTTGATCCTCTCCACAGACTGCTTCACTCTCTGTCACAGCGATCCTGTCCTGCTCCCTGCCCCACAGACCCCCGTGGGACAGATGGAGGTGTGAGGCTGAGACCGCCCAACTCATTGCATGTGTGAGGCAGAGGGACAGCAGCACAGTCAGGGCCAACACGAAGCAGTGTGCGGCCCCATCGCCGCTCCTGGGTTTATCAGTGGTGACAGCGGAGAAGACCGCCACATCCCCCGCTCCAGGGCTCACTGGGTGACATGGAGGGGGGGGAAAAGGCTGCTGTCACTCTGCCTTCTCTGCCTTGTCAACCCTAGGCAGAGCAGGCAGGGTGGGGTGGGGGGCCTCTAACCCCCCACCTCCATCCCCAAGGCGCAAAGGCAATATCACCCGAATGAAGGGGAACAACCCTCCCTGTGCCCCAAAATAAAATATACATCCCTTGCCTGGGAGGGGGGTTACATCCTCCCCGCCACCTTGGCTGGGCACAGACATGGATATTTTGTTTTCCTAAACCACCGGCTTCAAACCAAACCCACCTCCAGAGAGCTCCCAGAAGTGCCCGGCACCCACATTCCCACAGGGATCGACACCCCAGCACCCCAAGAGGGCAAGTGGGCAGCCCCAATGGCCCTGCCCGCAGCGGGGACCTCTGGCCGCAGGGGGTTGGCTAAAAAGCTCTGCAGCCCAGGGCTGCCCACGCACGCACTGCCCACAGACAGACAATATTCTGCTCGAATGTCTGAAAAGACAGAGAGGTTAAAGCAAGGGAGGGCTGATGTCTGGCCCCAGCGACCTGCAGGGGAGGGCTCAGGAGGGCTGGTTTTTGGGACCGGGGGTTTCTGGCCCCACGCTCCCCTTCCCCTTCGGCTGTCTGAGCAAAGCATCTCTTCTGGGGGGGGTTTGAAGGAGGCCAGAACGGCCTCGGGCTGAAACTTGGCAATGGGTGTCCGCACTCCTGGAGGGAGGAATTCGTCGTTTATAAACCCTTTTTTTGAGCTCACAGAGTCCTGTTTTATGAGCATGAAAGAGGGCAGAAAAGCGGAAACGCTGCTTTCTTAGTTCGCACTCTTTCCCATTAAAACAAAGGAGAAACCATCATAGTGAGGAAAAGCCTGACCAACCCTCCTCATCCTCTGAAAGCACACACGCCTGTTACTATGCCGTCACTCTGAAACCCATGTGTCCCCCAGTTCCTCAGCCTGGAGGGGCCATGTTCCCCCAGCTCCCCTGCACCAGCACATCCCCATGGAGAGCTACAAAAATGCAGAAGCGGCATCTCTCCATCACTTGCACCACAGTGAGGCCCCGCAGCGGGACAGGGAGCAGCTCCCGCAGCTGCTTCCCAGCCTCCTCCTCAGAACACAAACCCTCCTGCGCCTGCCCCGGGGCTCTGCCACCCCTGGGGACGGCATCATCCCCAGGGCCTGCCCTGGAAAGCTGTGGGTGTCCACCGTGGGGCTGAACCCCAAGGTGCCTGTGGGAGCCAGGGTGCCGATGGCTGTAATGCCCCTGCAGGGTGGCCTTAATCCCCGTCTAGAGAGAGCTGCGGCCATGCCAGGGCCAGTGGCACCGAGATCCCTTATTAGCATAGGGCAGGGGGAGGCAGCAGGCGGCACAGGAGGGCAGCCGGAGCAGCCGGGAGCGAGCCATGAGGTTAAACCAGCAACGGGCTGGGTGCGGGTAAATGGTGTGTCGACTGCCATGCTCTCCGGCGAGTCCCTAGAACATCCCGGCCGGCACGTTCGGAAAGGGTGCTGCAGGATGAGGGAAACCCCGTGACACCCCGCCGGCGCTGAGGAACACAGCTGCCCTTTAAATGCAACAAGGAACCGGGGCCGAGGGCAGCCCTCGCACTTCCTCAGCGGGGCCGCAGGCAGTGCCACGGCCTCCATCCCGCAGCCGCCCCGCAGCCCCGCTTGGCCTCCTGCTGCCCACTGTGGTTCCTGAAATCCGACGGCAGCATCGCCCGCACCGGGCCCTGGTGGGATTCGGCCCCGGCTGCGCAGGCAGCGCTGGAATCAGAAAAGTTACGACAAGTTTGCCCAGGGCCACGAAGGCTCTGATGGCGTGGGGCGGCGTGGGGCAACATGTGTTGTCAAGAAGCATCGCAGCGCACATCCTGCATCCTCTCGGCACATCCCCTCGGCCACAGGGACCCCCCTGGGGTGGGGGGTCCCCCCCCTCCACCCAGCGGGCTCCCAGCTGTAAGCCAGCCCTGCCAGCGCCAGGCTCAGCACAGCCGGGGGTGCTGGATGCGGCCCCCCGGGATGGGGCCGGCCCCGCGGGTTGTGCATCCAGCTGTGCCCCCTGCGGTACCCCCGCGGCCCCCTCCTCCCCTCCAGCTGCAGAAGGCGGCTCGCAGGGAGCAGCCCCGCCGCGCTGCCCCCCGCCCTAACCCACCCCCGCCCCCCCGGCACAGCTGGAGGGCACATCTGGCCCGCGGGCACCGCTGGAGGGGCACCCCCCGCCCCGCGCACGCAACGGCTGCCCCGCCACCGCCCCGCGGCTGCCCACCTGCAGGGGGGGCCCGGGCGGCCCCTCCTCGCCCGGCGCTGGGCGGCCCCGCACGGCGGCCCCGCTGCCGGCCCCGCTGCCGCTCCTGCTCCCGGCCCGGCCCGGCCCGGCCCCGCCGGACAATAGCGCGGCCCGCGGCGGCGGGGGGCGGGGCCTGCGCCCCCATTAGCATCCCCGCCGCTTCCCGCCAATCCGTGCGCGCCGCCCCGCGGGAAACGGGAAGTCGTTAGCATAAAGCTCGTCCCTCCCCGGTATTTGCATAGCCCGCGGCCGCCCGCCAATCAGAGCCGCGGCGACTGGTTTACATTGGCATAATTTATGCAGCGCGGGCACCCCCTGGTGGGGCGCAGCGGGGCCGGGGGCTGCCCCGTCCGCGGCCCTGGGCATGGGCATGGGCATGGCCCTGGCCCTGGTCCTGGTCCTGGCGGGCATGGGGACTGGGATGGGATGGGGATGGCCCTGGCAGGGATGGGGACAGCCCTGGTGGGGATGGGGACTGGGATGGAATGGGGATGGCCCTGGCAGGGATGGGGATGGCCCTGGTGGGGATGGGGACTGGGATGGAATGGAGCATTGCCTCCCTGGAGACGGGACAGGTTTGCCCAGCCATGATGCCCATCACCACCGCACTCCCACCTGCCCTGCTGGGGTGCCCCAAAGGCGTCCCTGCCCCTCACCCACACGCAGGCTTTTTCTAACCTGATAGATTTATTGAAAAATTAAAAGCACAAGCTCTGTATATATAAATACGACGACATTGCCAGCAATTTACAAGGCCTCCGGTTGCTCTCTTTGCATCCCCACCCGTGGCCTGCACCTCCTGCCTGAGCACAGGGGGGCGAGCACCCGAGGGAGCAGCGACCACCCGAAACACCCTCCAGCCTGAGCCACGGGCCCATCTTGCTCTGTGTGTGGCACTCAAATGACAGCGGGGACACCCAGACCTTTGCCATCCTCCTGCCCCGCTCCCCAGCCTGGCCAAGGGGGAGAGGGTGTTCCCAAAGGGGCAGCCCCCACCCTGGAGAGGTCAGGGATGGAGACTTTAAGGGATGTGCACTGAGTTCTGCCCGTTCTCAGCCTGCCCTACCCAGCCAGTGAGAGCCTGCAGTGGGTGAGGGGACATTTGGGGACAAGCTGGGGGTATCTGCGTGTGCGGGGTGGTGCAGCGGGTGAGGGCTCTGCGTGGTGGGGATGCTGCTTTCACACCGCGGCGCTGCCTTCCATCCCCCTCCGGGTGCTCTCCAGCCCAAGCCACGCTCCCCAAACCCAGGCAGGTTCCTAAAGGGCGACGTTGAATTCTGTGACCAAGAAATCAATGTAGTCCTTTTCCTTCAGCTTAAAGGCTTCAGCGATGATACGGGCGGCTTCCCGATGCTCTTTGCCCCGTAGCCCCGTGCCGTTCACCTCCAAAATGACGTGGCCCACCTTCAGCTTCCCGCAGTTGTGCGCCGAGCCCCCACGCTGCAGGAGAGAGGTGGTCAGCTCATGCCCAACCCAGGGTGAAACACAGGTTTGGGGAAAATGCAAAATACTTCATTTCCATCATGTTCACCCTGACCTGGTGAACATGATGGATGCGAAACATTTCACATTTTGGAAAGAGGGGAAGAATTTGGCTTCTCCTCTGCTTGCAGTGCCAGCTGGGAGGGCCAAGAATAACCAAGGCGCAGTTGGCTCTGCTTTTCTTTTGCTGTAAATAACTTGAATTTTGCTCCAAGTAAACAGCAGAGAAAACAGTGCAGGGAGACACTCCCGAGGGCTCGGTTCTCCAGCCATCATCCACCATTCCCCCTCCCTAACCCTCCGTCTGAGCAGAAAATGGGAGTTGCCAGACATCTGGAGACACCAGCCAAGCTTTCGGGGCTGCCCAGAGCCCTCTGAAATGTCTGCAGCAAATCCCAGGACACGCTTTATGGTACGGGTTCATCCACGGGACACGACTGCGATCCTCAGCAACCCCCCCCCTGCAGCAGAATGACGCCTCTGATGTCTGGGGAGATGCAGGGCTATAGGAGGGGGAAAGCACACCTCCAGAACGCCCCCCACCAGGGGCAGGGCTGTCGCTGCGCTCTGGCCGTGGCTGAAGGGCTTTCCTGAGCCTGCCCAGGGAGGAAAGGGGTGGGATGTGCATCCAGCTCTTCCCACTCTCTGCCTGCCCTACCTGGATGGTGACGATGCGGGGCAGCGGCTGCCGCGTGTTCGCTCCACCCTCAATGGCGATCCCCAAGGTCGGTGCGCTCTTGGACACCCGGATCAGACACGACGTGGGCTCCAGGAGCCCCGGCTGTGGGGACAGATGGCAGCGCTGCCGATGGATGCTGGGCACCGTCTGCCTGTGGTGCTGCCTCAGCTGGGGCCCCAGGGCAGCAGCCCACCCACAGCAGCGGGACAGACACGCTGCCTGCAGTTGCTCTCCGACTCCTGACATCCAAGATCCCGACCACGTGTGGGTGTGGACGGGCTTGGGGAAGAGCAGAGCAGCCCTCTGCCTGCCTGCCTACACCCCTCAACCTGGCCACCATCAGAAACCCCCCAGTTTACTTCTGATACCCGGTGCCACCTTCCTTTCTGGGCAACAGCTGACATCACTGATGGGACGGTGAAGCCCCATAGATGTCTCCTCAAAGCCAGGAACTCTGCCACGTCCCAAGCTGCTGTTTGCTGGAGCCGGGAGGGATGGGGTTTACCCTGGATGGAGTGGATCAGCCATCCACTGTCCCGCTCAGCCGCCCCTGGCTCCCTTCTCCACAGCTCAGCCCACCACCCAGCTGACTCAGCTCATCAAACAAGACGCTAAATAACCCATCAAAGCATGAAAAAGGGGGTGCTGCCTGCAGGCAGTGGGAGCAGAACCGGCAGGCAGCCAGTCGAGCCGGCGGGGAGCAGCACTGCCCCTGGGCAGCCCTGGGTGCCCACCTCCCCGCAAGGGCAGCACCCCGCGGCCCCCGGGCACCCAGCCTCACCGGCTTGGAGGCCCCTTCTGCCGCCCCCTCGCTCCTCGTGGCCTCCTTGAGGCTTCGGCTTTTCCCAGGGACCGGCTGCCAGCTCTTGTCCTTGCCGCTCATCTCGACCTCCCCGATGTCCACCCCGCTGTCCTCGCTGAGGGTCTGCCCGCTGTCCGACAGCTGGGAGAGCGTGGAGGCTGGGGAGAGACGAGGGCTGTTAGAGGCCGGGCAGCGCGGCTCTGCGACCAGTCGAGCACCCACAGGACCACATACCAGAGGGAGGACATGTCACCCTCTCCCAGGGCTGGGCAGGCTTCCTGGGATGTGGAGCTGGACTTCAGAGCGAGGTTCCCAAGAGGACGCCTCCCCAAGAGCAGAGCTGTGCACAGGGAGCATCAAGTCGTTTCAAACCCAAGCCTGGGATCCCACCTACATCCCAAACTGGGATGGAGGGACCTGCTGGAGGCCAGATTGAGCCAGTCCATGCTCAGCACAGGGTTTGGGAGGAGATGGGGACAGACATCCCTTGGGGGATGAAGGCTCTGAGTGCAGATGGAGGTTCTGCCTCTGGGAACAAGCATCAGGAACAACGGTACAATGGGGAGGGCTGGGGGCCTGGAAGATCGGCTCTGGGACTTGGAGGAGTCGGGGCCACACTGCTGACACCGCTTGGGCAGGATCCGGCCAGCATCCAGACCCCCTCATCCATCGCCTTGCCAGGGATGAAGCAGCTGCAGGGGGGTCACAATGCCACGGGAGGGCGACAATGCCACTCGCATCAGGTCCCACGGAGCCCCAGCACCAGCGTAGGCACCATCAAGACCTTTTTTTTTTTTTTCCCCCTCCAAAATCTGGGGTTAATGGGAAAATCTCAGAAGCGCTTCTTTTTTTTTTTTCTTTTAAAACCCCACTGGAAGCACATTTTATTACCTAACACAGCCAAGCCCACACAAGAGAGAAGTTGCCATCAGCTGCCTGACAGAGCTCGGTCTTTCAGCAAAGGTCAGCCTGAATTGCGGGGGAAGCCCAGGGAGGCTTTGGGGAGCTGCTGCCCCTGCCCTGCCCTCACAGGTTTCCCAGGGCTGCCAAAATCCAGGGCTGCAGCTTCGTCTCCGAGATTAACCGCTGCTGCTGCTGCTAGCGCTGCGCGGGGCTTTATGCGGTTCCTGGCTTTTTTTTTTTTTTTTTTTTTGCCACGATGCCATCAAGCCATTTTCTGAATTGAAAACTCATCAATGAAAAAACAGCAAACTACCCCCCAGCTACCCAACAGCAGCACACCGCTGCGCCCAGCTGGGCTCTGGGGCTTTCACCCCACCCTGCTGACCTGGAGTCTGAACCGAAACGGCGATGTTTTCCCCTGTGACTTGCTCAGGACCTGACGCAGGTCTTGCTCTTCCAACCCCCTCGCCCAGCTCCTGCCCTTGAGATCCAAATCTTCTCCTGTTTCTGTTTCCCTCTCCGCCCCCCGTGGCTGATAACCCACCTCTGGCCTGGGGCAGGGGTCTCACTTCATTGACGTCAGGCTCGCTGTTGGGTTGGTGCACCTCCACCATGATGAAGTGCTGGTTGGCCACAGCCTGCGGGCTGCCCTTGTCTGGTGGAGGGGGTGCCGGGTGGGGGGGAGGAGGAGGAGGGGATGGGGAAGGGGGGTTCTGAAGCCCCCGGACTGCAGGGCTCTCTGGGGGTGGGCTCTTCAACCTCGTTGGGGACTGGACCCTGGGGAAGGGACCGATGGGGTGCTGGCTGACCAAGGAGAGCTGGGCATCCATTTGCCTCCTGGAGCTGTGCAGGGCCGGGGAAATGGTGGCATAGATAGCGCTGGGGGCTGACTCCTCGGTGGATGCTGTAGCGGTGGAGGTCACGCTGACTGTGTCCTTCTCAGGGTGGCTGGGGGGGGGCGTGGGGTTTCGGGGGGCCACAAAGAAAAGGCCTGACTGAGAGGACTCGGAGGAAGGGCGCTTGGGCTTGTCTTTCCCTGGGTTCCTGTGCTGGGCAGTGGAGGGGTCCAGCATCTGAGGGGCTGAAGGAGGAGGCGGAGGCTTGAAGTTGGGTGGTTCCTCTGGGAAGGAGGAGAGATCATCCTGCCGAACCAAGAGCAGAAGTTTTTAGGACACCATGCCCAGCCACAAGAACTTCCCCAGGCTCACAGTCACCTGCACCTGCCTTCTCACGGTGACCATGGCAAAAAGAGCTCATTTTCACGGAAACACCTTTCTCATCTTATTGATAGTAAGACTCACAAATGGGAATGATTAGAAGACAAACCACCCAACTTTTGCTTTCGTTCACACAGATGCTACTCTTATTCAGACAGTCAGAATCCTCTTCCTAACTGGTTTGATTAACTTGCTTCAGTGACTACAGTGACATCCATTGGATGTTGATGTAGCAAAGAGCTACAGAAGCCGAGGCAGAACCCAGTGTCATCAGTTTTCCTCCAGCTCCCACCCGAGGTGCAGCAGCACAGTGCGGTGCCTTACCAGGGAGATGTCCGGCAGGGTGTTGATGCTACTTTGGTGGTCGACTCCACCTGCCTCCAATTCTGAGGTGTTCTGGTAGGGCAAAGAAAGAAGAGAAAACCCCGTCACACCAGCAAGGAGCAACCACCACAGGGCCAGCATGACAGGGAACATGCAGAGGGATGCAGGTTATCACCCAAAACCCCCACACAAGGCCAGTCTTTCACTCAAAGGTTTTTGTTTCCTTGGAGGTTCCCTGGAGACTCACACAACATAGGAACAAAGCAACTTTGTTGGAGATACAGACTCTCCCAAACTAAGAAGGCTGCCCAAGGCATGCTATGAACCTGACTTACTGGGGGAACCTCCTCCGCAGTGGAGTGTGCTCCTCTTAACCCAAATCTCAGCTGCTCTGCTCCTTTTGATTTGGAAGGAGGGGGGGAACCAGCTCTGAGGGCTGCAGGTTCAATACCTGGATCTTTCCCGGGAAAAGGGCAATAGAAAAGTTTAAAACTTCCCTCCCTTGCAAGCCAGAGCAGTCTTGTGCAAACACCAGCTGCTGCCACTGCTTTCCCTTTATGAGTCAAAATTCCATTAGAAAACACAGCTCTGAAGACGCCAGAAGCTCCAGAAATCAAGAAGGGCTATGGGGGTCTGTCAGCCTGTCTGTGCAGGGGCAGCTGTCAGTCAGGATGGACCCAAGGAGAGGACGTGGATAGTCAAGCAAAGCAGACGGGCCCCCTGGCTAAGCAACAGCAGAGCTGGGGGTGTGCAGCGGAGGCTGGGTGCGCAGCCTGGCCCTGGAGGGGGCTGAGCCCAGCTGGTCCTGAGGCCAGAGGCATGGGTCTGCTGCTGGCTCTGCCCCGGGCAGGTACTACTCTGGGGGATGCTCTGTTGGCAGTGCACATCCCCAGCTCCACCTGGCTCCCCTGCAAGGCCCAGTAAGAGCAAACCCAGGCTCAGCACTCCCCTGCCACAGTGACTCCTGATCTGGAGAGGTGCTGCTGCTGCTCAGAAAGGGTGTACTTAATTTCTGTCACGTTCATAGGGATGTTTGTTAGTTTGTGCTGGAATGGGCAGGGTACAGTTTGTGTTTAACTGCGTGTTATTTATTGCAGGGTAAACAACTGATTAGTTGAAATGCTGGTGCATCTGCATTTCCCCCATCTGCTGGAGGCTGCTGCTGTGCCTGTAAGATGTTAGCATCCCAAAATAGACACGGGAGACAATTAAGAGCATTAAAGAAGCAGCAAAAACATTGATGGAAAGTGCTTTTATCTCTGTGTCTTCAGAAGGAACCCTGGAGAATGCAAACTAAAATAAACGGCTTGTTCAGGGGGTGACAGGTAAAGTATTAGCTTGGGAAACCACTCCTTCCTCTGACAATGGTTGATTTCATCATCAATTAATTCAAGGTAAAGGCAGGTGGCTTTTGAAAGAGAAACATCCCCTACTCCTTCTTGGGTCACTGACCGTGTGGCAAGCCAGGGCAGAGACAGATTTGGCTGAAGTGCATGGCAGCAGGAAGGGAAGGATCAGGCTTCAGCCAGACCCGACATGCCACAGGATGGTGCAAATCCAAGCACTGGCATGAAGGATGGGGTGATCCTGTATGTCTGAGGCTGGAGGAAGAGCCAGGTAGGGCTATTTCAAAAGCGACCTGCCTTCATATTGATTAAAATGAGCACGAACTGCTCTGGGCTGTGCACACATTAGCAATGGGACTTCAGATTTGATTGACGTGCCAATGAATTTAAAAGCTCGAGTGCCATCATGTCCCTGCATGATGCCAAGGCAGAAAGATGCTCAGCTGGACAAAACGCAGTGCTGGGGAAACTGCACCAAACTGCACCAGTGCTCTGGCCGCAGAGCTCCCTGCTCTCGCCGTTCTGCAGAAACTGCCCAGGCATCACCCTCCCCCTGCACCAGCCCACCTTCAGATGCTGCCCGGAGCCTTTAATCCAGCCAAATGGCTGCGTGCACGAGGAAAGGAGCCAAGGCAGAGACGGTGACATTTCAGCACCAGCCTGGCTGTGTCTGGGAGGATCTCAGCTGTGTCCCTAACTCTTCCCTCTCCAGCCCTGCCTCTACCAGCCTCAACCTGCCTTCACCGAGCTCTTAGCGAAGGCACAAAGACCAGACCCCTGCAATGCGACCGGGAGCAGCCTGCCGTCAAACAGCTACGGGCACGTTGCTACTAAAACAAAAAGAGTCTGCCCAATGCCCCCCTAAAATGTGCCAGTGGCATCTCCCCCCTGACCTGCCACCCTGTGCCCATCACCATGACATCAAGCCCACTCCAGAGCACACCACATGCTGTGTCCCAGCCCCAGCCTCATAGTGTGGACCAGTCTGCACCGAGACTTGAATCCTCCTGGCAAATGGAGGGTGGGCACAGCCAGCTGCACCCCATGCCCTCGCCCCCGCCCCCCCCCCAGCCCGAATCCCGCTGCCCTGGCTCTGCTCTCCCTGACCAGCCAGGGACACTAATACTGCTCATCTTCTTCAGGCACTTTTTCTGCTGAAGTGTACAAGCAAGAGATTTGCCTTTCCCCAAGCTTAGTACTTTGGGGGCAAAAGCAATTAAATAGAAATTGCTCTGGGCTATAAAATGTAACGGCTTTTAAGCTGAGCACATTTGCTTTCAGGAATTGGCTATTTTAAGACTGTGCTTTCCTGGATTTCCCTTGAAAGACCCATTGAAGCCATGTGCCACTGCTCTGAAAAATGAGCATTTACCGAGGAGGCTGCTCCCTCCTACCGCTCTCTGCTCCTTTACCCCATCTATCTTCTAGTTACTTATAGAAACTGGGGGCCAGGCGAGACCCTTCCAGCCCTTCTGCAGGGTGCAGCTGAAAAACTGTTGTCCTTCCTCTCTTACACAGAGTCCACAGCAGGAGTGATGGAGCTGGAGAGCATCTTTCAGACAGGCAGCCAGTTTCCGTCTGCAGATTAAGTGGTGGAGAAACTGCCACCTCCCTGGGGAATAAAACCCAACCTTTAATTAACCTCACAGCTCCAAATGAGTCCCTTATTTTCCAGTTACTGCTAACAAGAGCTTTGCAGAGCTACTCAGTCTGAATCCTGCAGGCTTTAAATTCTGAACAGCTGCACCAGTCTGAGAATAAGCCCAGCTTTCCTCCTCTCTCCCCTTCCCTCTCCCACCCCTGAAAGCATCCACAGGGCTGGAGGAGCCCCAGAGCCCTGGCTCTGCCTCAGCCTGAGCACAGACCTCTCTGACTTCGGGGGCTCTGAGGGTGATTCCATGACACCCACAGGGTGGCTTCATCTCTATCCTCACCGCCTGAAAGGATCATCACTTAGGAACCCTCCACGTGGGATGTCTGTGCCTGTCCTGGAAGGGGTCAGAGGACCAGCTGGGAGCTGGGGCAGCTCTGTATTGGGGGACATAGATGCAGAAGATGTCCCCTGTTTCTCTGCTCTCGTTCTGCTCTCCCTCTGGGGATGCAGACATCACCTGACAGCTGCCAAAGAGGCTGTGGGCTTTTGCGCTTGAGATTCACTTTCCAGAGAAAGGAACTGCTCAGCGCCATCCTCTCCTTAATTACACTCCTTGTGAAACAGAGACCAAAGACAGAAGGGGTGAGCAACTCAACTGGGTTACTGCACGGGGCCCAATCCTGCAGCTTCAGGGAGCTGGGGGGCAAGTCACCACCTGTGGAATCGTGCCCTGGGAGGAGAAGGCACCTTTGGATGGCAATGTCTTTGCTAGGAGGCTGTGGAGAAGCAAAACGAAATCCACAAGGATTTCAGTTCCTTAATCCGCACAACGAAGGCTGGGGCAGGAGGGACAAAGAAAATGCTAGGCTGCCTTGCTTGTAAGCAATCAGAAATTCATGCTGCTCTGATAAGACAAGTTACACATGATTATTGCAGTCCACAATTAACCTCTGCTTTGCAGGACTCAACCTGAGATCCAAGATTTGCAAGAGGTGATGGTGACACTTAGGCAGACACACGTCATCCATCGGTGGCACCATCAGACATGGCTTTGTCTCATTTCCAAGTATCATTCCAGCATCCCATAAGGGAAACGCTTTTCGCATGGTAGGTCCTGACCAGCCCCATACTGGTTATTTTTGGTGTAAGTTCACCCACTGACTCACGGAGAGTTGATGGGACAGGGAGTCTGGTCTAGCGTCACCGCCTTTGGTCATGAAGCCAAAGAAATCTGTGTCCCACGGTTCAGGGTGCCTGTGATAAACTCCCTCTGGGAGCACTACAGCTGTTCTCTTCTAGCTGTGCCATTCCCAGAGGAATCTGGCTTTTGAGCCACGTTCACAGCTACCAGAGGTCCTCTCTCCCAAAGCAGCACTAGCTGCTCCCAGCTCCACTGCTCGCGGTGTGTGCTCAACCCGCTGACCCCTGTGATTTCCTCCCGGACAAGGAGGAGGGAATGCACCCTGCACCATGAAGCTGCACTGCAGGGCACAAGCCAGCAGCTTTTTCCAGCCTCCTCCCAACCAAGAGCTTTGTTACAACAGAGGGATTTCCGAGGCTCTCGCCACATCCACATCTGGCCTCCTCTAAGTCTGCATGAGGATTTCTCCAAGGCTGAACATGCACAACGCGAGTATACCGACCCCTCCTGCACTGTAGCGTGGATTTGTGCAGGCACCTGGCCTGTAATGAAAATTCTCTCCCATCCCTGAGGATGCGTGGTAGGATGTGACCAGCCTACTGGTATTTAGCCAGGGTGCCCATGTAGCAAGACAGCACAGCAGCAGGTAAAAGCAGGCAACAAGGCAGGAAGGGCAGTCTGGGGTCCATCAGGCATCAATGCTGCTGGTCCTTCTACAGCCCCAGCCTTCAGCTCTCAGTGGCACTCGGAGCTTTAGTACCAGCAGGACACTGGTATCAGCTGGGTTTGGTTCAAGGCTGAATCTGGTCTGCACTGCAGCACCGAGGCTGGCAGCCCTGCTGCCGAGCTGGGGAAAGGGACTCTGGAACGGCTCAGCCGAGCCACAGGAAGAAAAGGCAGAGATGGGTGAAACAGGGAGGCTGTTCGCATGGCCGAGTCGCATGCTGGTCCCTGGATGGCCCGTGCCCGCCTCCCCCACGATGCACATTCGCACGCACTCTCAACCCGTCTACTATGGCAACCACAGTACTCTAGCTCCCCGTCTCGCTGACAGCCCCTACCTCCATCAGGTCTATTAGCCACAAGAGTCGCTCCTGGGGATGTGCGAGGGGAAAAGCAGATTAAAACAAGCATAAAAGCGACAACAGAACATCAGGGAGGATGCAGAACAAATGAGTGAGACAAGCAAATCCCGGCATAACGCGACCCTCCTCCCCCAAAACCCACCCTGCAGAATCCACATCCAGCTGCGATGAGCCCCTCCCGCGAGAGATGCTGGGGAGGGCAACGGCAGCAGGGGCTTCGGGTGGCAGAGGGAACAGTTTGGGAGCTCTGTGCCTCTTCTCTCTCTCCTGCTTGCTGAGATAAGCACCCATCCAGCCTGCGCTGGTGCTCTTTGCTTGGCAGTTGTTTCAGCAAGCAGTGGTGACAACCACCTCAAGTGGTAGCGTCCCCACCACCCCAGGCAGAGCTCAGAGGGACCTATGTTCTCACGCCCCTGGAACGAGGTGCCACACTGTCAGGGAGGGCCTGCAGTGCGACCACGTGCTCTTGAAGGCAGCTTTTAAAACAGCGGTGCCCACCCTCTTCTCTATGCCAGAACTGCACCCCGGTCTCCCTCCCTGACCGTGGGGCTCATGTGCCAGGCGCAGCAGAGCCATGGCTCACACCAGGCCCAGCAGCCGCGCTTGGCACGGGGTGTCATGGCGCAGGAGGGAGAGCACGGCACAGCTGAAGCACGAGGTACAGCCCCAGGCACGGGGGTAGCGTGAGAACAGGGTGTCACGCTCAGTGCACAAGTCCTGGCAGACCTGTGTTAGCCCTCTGATACTTCAGGAAGATTTTCCAGCAGGCCTTTGGAGAGCAGAGCAAAAATCGCTTTGTTTACCCTGATCCAGAGAGGACCGCACCGTAATCCACCCTGAACAGAGCAGATGGCTTTCCTATGGGTATTTGTGAAATCAACAGGACAAAAGCACAGATCTGATGCTCTGAAACTCCCCGAGGAGGCTGGACCAAACGGTGTAGGCAGGCACAGCCCCAGGAAAGCCCCCCACCTCTCTCCCTGCTGGCTTTTGCCTGGGCCCTCCCAGCACAAGCCCACTCGCCCTGGCCATGGGCTGCCTTGCTTGCTGTCAAATGAGCAGAAAGCCCATCGTCATCCGTTCTTTTCATGAAGGTTTTAATTTCCAAGGTTGCTAATGCATTTATGATGAAAGGCATTTTATGGCTAGGAAATTAATTTCGGGGCTGTGTGCCTGCACACTCTGAGGTGATTACGATAACTTAATTAGACTGTGCGTGCGATGAAGGCCTGGCAGAGAGATGTGGGAGCACTGCCACTTAATGCTGGAGAGTGGGCAGGGGCTGGGACAGGATGCAGCTGGCCTGGCTGCTGCGGCCCCACTGGGACGGGGAGCAGGCAGCCAGCGTCTTTAAGGAGGTGATTTAAAAGTGACAGCCAGAGCTGGTGAATAGCGGCAGGCACGGTATGGCAGTGACAAGGGGCTGAGCTTTCTGCGTGGAGGCAGCTCGCATTGCACAGTGGAGGTCCTGGAAGGGAGGCAGACTTCCTCCCTCGCTGGGGACAAAGTGACATTTAGCACCAGGCTCAGCCCCCGTGCAGAGGTCAGTAGAATCTCAGTCTCAGGAGCACAGAGATACCAAACACGTGTCACGACATCACCCTATTACACCTACAAATCACGCTATTGCACCCAGCCTGCAAGGGAAAAGAAAAAGGCTTCGGAGGAATCCACTGGGGAAGCAGACTGAACAGGGTTTCTGCGGAGTGAAATGCTTCTGTAGCACCAGGGAAATGAGTTTGTTGTAGGGCTGCCAGGAGCAGGTGCTGAAAGAAAAAGGAACAGCCAGGAGGGACTTACCCGGGCTGAACTGACGGTGGTGGCAGTGAAGTGGCTGCTCGAGGAAGAGACGGTGTCACTGTAGGACATCATAGAGTAGGAGTCGGTGCCCGCGCTGGGTCCTGAGGGCTGACGTGCCTTCATGGACTCGATCTCTCTCTTCAGCACCAGGTTGTCGAAGCGGTCGAGGTCTTGCGGGGAGATCACGCCCCGCACCTCTGAAAGCAGTGAGAACTGGGCCAGGCAGACAGACAACCAAAGAGAGGTTGGAGCACGACCATATTCCTGGCAGAAGACCCATCCTCCCACACTGCTCAACAGCAGTAATGAGCTGTACTAGCAGGTAACGCATGAGGAGGTTTGGTCCCCGACTTTACCAGAGGAGCCACTGAACACGAGCCTGTATCCCCCATGATGTCCTGCATCCGGGATTTTGCCTTCCTACCCTCACCCTTGACCCTGAGCAGGTAACCTTGGAGGCACCGAGCCACACCGTGACAATGGCTCTGCTCAGTCCACTGGGTACAAGAAACTGTCCCTGACCTTGGTGTGGGCCTCACCTTAGCGTGTGTGTTGAGTAGCTCGAAAAGTGCCATGACCAGAGCATCCACGGAGATGTTGCCTTCCTTGTACTCATCAAGGTAGTACCCCATGGTGGCCCGCTCCTGTTCGTTCAGCAGGTGCCGTGCCTGCTCCTCCAGCATGACGCGGGTCTGGTTCACCATGCTGCTCAGTGTCACCTGGGAGCCAGCCAGGCCCCGGTAAAACACAGGCTGCGGAAGAGAGGAGAGAGGTTTGCCAAGGGATGACAAGGAATCAGCTGCTGAAGGGGCTTTGCTGAGACAGCTGGGCAGCACCAGCAGGACTGAGAACTGCCCCCTTGCTTTGCTCTGCCTGCCAGCCCAAGCTGCCTGTTCCATTCGCTGCTCTCAGCCAGCTACCGGTGGTGAAGCTGGAAAGCAGGACTGGCAGGGGGATGCTGAGGAGGACCGGAGGCAGGTACCCCCAGGGATCCACCAGCACGGCCGCTCACTTAGTGTGGCTACTTGTCTGGGCAACTCCAGAGCCAAGAGTTTATGCAGCACCAGCTGAATAGAGAACAGCTTCCCAGCTCTGTTCAGCAAGCAGGGATGCCGTCCCATGACCAGCTACTGATCTAATAGCAGGCTGTATTCCTTCCTGGGGGGATTGGGGCCATGAGAGAGAGGCAAGCTTCCCATCTTGTGTGAAAGGCACACTTGCGCCCACTGCAAGCTCGAAGCAGACCCCGGTGAAGATAGAGTCACTGGCAACCAAAGGAGTCCCAGGGAGGGACGAGTCTGGCTGCAGATGAAAGGCTTTTTATTCTGAGAGGGATTTCTAAGAGGAGATCCTTGCTGTTCCCCTCCCAGGCAGTGTTGGCACTCTCAGCACAGGGATATGGAGCCAGTCAAGACCCTGACTACCCCAGAGATGCTGACGGGAGCTGAGGCTGGGGGCGGGGGCATGTATTGCCAGCAAACAGCCGTTATCAGTGAGAGCCACCTGTGAAACCTTGCTGCTTCATTTCCATTTGAAAGAAACATACTTTGCAAAAAGGTGTTGGGAGAAGACATGCAGTCACAGGGCTGCAGTCACAGCACTGGGTGAATCCCTGCCACTGCTGCAGCCCTGCCACCAACTGGTGTGCTGGTGAGGGCTGGCTCAGCTCTGCTTTGGGGTGGGAAAGATCCTAGGAGCTGTCAGGGCCCAGAGACAGCCACTGTGTGGAAGGCACCACGGTCACCTCTGCAGGGTGGAGGGGGTCCCCACAGCCCTTGCCCACATGTGATCATTGTGCCTGGCCCATTAATGGGATCATTCCCAGGTTAGGAGGTACCAGATGCACTGCAGAACTGACCCACCAGCGGCACAGGAGACGGGGCTCACGTTATGTGCTTGCAGAAACACAGCTGGCAACATGAGGCGAGAAGAAAGGCTAAAGCCACCTACCCCCCCACCCCACCCCCGTCCTCATAAAGCTAGCATCCCCTTTATAATCAGGAGCAGAAAGCCCTCCCTCCCATGGAAAAGAAAAGACAGTAACAGTGATTTTTTCACAAGGCATCAGGAAGGATTTGTATCTCTTACCCTGGCTGTCACCTCCGCAGCATGGTTGCCCACTGCCCTGCGAGGAGGGAGAAGATCAGTTAGCACCGAGCACAGCGTGCCCACTGGTCAGTACCTGGCACAAGTCCTGTTATGTACCTTCCCCTCCGTGCCTGCAAACTGAAAGCTTCTGGCCTGAGAGAAGAGGGAAGGGGGAGCAGAACATTGCCCAGACCTGATGTCCAGGCTGGAGATGCTGCCTTCCAAGCACTGGATATGGAGGCCACACACCCGAGCACTGGGGGTGCTCCCACCAACAGGCTGCCCGTGCACCCTGCTGTGTGCACCTTGCGAGCGGGAGCTCTGAGCCGACAGACCTACACAGCAAGCTTGCACTGGGGTGTAGCGAGCACATACCCTGCTGAATTGACGAGGGTCTCTCCGATCTGGGAGCTTGCTATCCACCTGGTCTCATCCACGGTGGTGCGGGCATGGGGCAGCCTCCCGATGTCCTTCACTGTCATGATGAGGTGGCGGGAAGACTTGAGCAGCTTCACTGCCTCGTCGTGGGGGATGCTGAGGAAGCTCCTGCCATTCACCTCCAGGATCTGGTCTCCTACCTGTGGAATCAGGACGGGGTGAGCCCTGCAGGGCTTTCCTGTTAGGAAGATACACCTTCCTCTCCCACCAGGGCGGAGCTACTCAGTCTAACCCACCACCAAACGAGGGACACAGCAACTGGAGGGACCAAGAAAAATGAGGGAGAGGGGCCAAGTGCTGGTGGCTGGAGACCAAGCACTCAAGCTGACAGCCAGTAAAGGACCAGGCTGTGAAGCCTGGAGGAGCCTGTTTAGGATACCAAGTCAGACCAATCTGCCCAGTCTCCTCCATTAACTAGATCTGCAGGCCAGCTTGGTTAAAACAGCCCCCAAAGAATATCAAGACCTCCATCTCCAATCCCTCCTGTTGATCTGGGAGGCCAGGAACCATCTGCAGAAGCCCCAAACCTCAGATCCCTGTGTGCAGCAGGGAGGGTTCACCTCGGATGCCTCACCACAGCCTCCAACGCCCTGTAAACTGTCGGTTCTGAGACAGCTGCATTTCATTTCTCCTCTCCTCTTATTTCCTCCCCAGCTGCTCCTACCAGCTTTCATTTTTTGGCCAGGGCCTTTGCTGTCATCAGGAGCTTCCCCCGCAGCCCAGCCACGCTCAAGATATAGCACTCATCTGGCATTGCCCCCTTCTTCCCAGGTCCTCTTCCTCTTTGCTTCTAGGGCATTCAGCGCCACTCCTCCTCGCTCCCGTATCACAATTCACCCTCCTCCTGATAAGGCACCTCTCTAAAACTGCTCTTTCATATCTTTGCTTAACCACAGGCTTCTGTTCAGCTCTGTCAAAACACAGTTTTACTTTCTTTATGTGCAATGCAAGCAGAACGAGACATCCCTTTAAATTACTGACCTCCATCTTGGAGAAGAGGAGAAAAGAGGGAGGGGGGAGAATTTCTAAGTCTAAGATAACACGGAGAGTCAATATGATCCTTTTCAGTTCACTCCATCTCATTCTGTCGCTGAGTTAAGGAAGCCTCAGAGGACTGGAATTAATTCTCCAGACTCTTATCCCAGTGAGAAGCCATGACTAACCGCTGCCCGGTCTGTTATGTCAACTCTGCTGTCATCCAAGTTTCCCCCAGCGCTACCCAGAACTTCCCTGGGGTGAAAGCAGCCATCTGGGGTATCACCAGCAAAGCTCAGCTCAGTATAAAGCACTAGAGATCCATCGACTGCTCCAGCAAGGAGGGGAAGCCAGTTGCTTGTCTGAGGAGAGAGCAGCTGATCCAGGAACCGCAGCACAGCCCCCGCACTTGGACATCGCCTCTGGTTTACGCTACGGCTGTGCTGAAGCTCACAGGAGCACAGGGCCAGAGCTTGCACCAGCTCCTCTCCAGGCACAGCATTGCCAGCTGAGACGGAAGAAGGCCAGGGGCTGTGGCAGCAGGACTGGCACACATACGGGCAACTTGCATGCCTACTCCCGCTCGACTCCTGCTAGGCTGTGCTGCTCTGCCTATGGCATCCAGACGGTCGACGCAACCACCATCGAGGCTTCAAGGCTAACAAGACCCCTGACAAGGCATCCGCTGCTCTCACTTGGCCTTCCTGGGGCAACATGTCCCTTCCACTAGTGCATCCAGCAATGGGCACCGAGGGCAGAGTGGCTGTGCCACAGTGTCACCTAGTGCTGATATAACCCAGCCGTGGCTTCTCCAGGCACCCCCAGGAGGACATCCTTGGTGGAGGCAGCACAAGAACAGGGAAGAAAAGGCAGAGAGAAATCCTGCTGCATGGGCCAGGAGGGACCCCTGCTCACGACCCTGGCTGTCTTGAGGTCTGTGGGGTGACAGACACCGCTCAGACCACCTGAGAGGTGATCTTTATGAGAAATCAAGCAGAGAAGAAGAGTGAGCTGGTGCAGAGTCCCTGGGTGGCAGAAGTGATCACGACTTCGTAGGGCTCTGTCAGAGGTGACAGGGGCAGCAGGACCCTGGCTCTGTGCTTACCTTAAGAGCCACTGACCCACCTCGGGCTGTCTGAAACTGATGCAAATCCTAGTCCTGAGAGTCCTGCTGGGTGAGGGTGTTTTGTGAGCAGGGTCTGACCCTGCCAACAGCCACACTCAGGGACAGTTACCCAGTGGTGAGAGGCTGTCCCAACTGCAGTGTAACCAGCAAAGGGTGTGGGATGCAACCGGGAGCATAAGCCAGAGTCTCAACAGCAGCACGACTGACCCTTTCAGACAGAGGGTTTTAGCCTGGCAGCTACCACCATCAAAGCAGAGGGCACAGTCCATCCCTGTGGTTCCCTCTCATACTCTGCAGTGCCGTGGTCTTGGCATCCCATTTCTGCCAGGTTTTTTATATTCTAGTAGCACCAGGGCAACTCCCGGACAGACTGCTGTAGAGCAAAGTTGGCTCAAGAGCAAAGAAAAACACCATTACCTTGAATCACGCTCCTCCCAGCAGTTCTCAAGGGGAGACTGCAGCAGTTTGATTATGTTTTGCTTTGTTTTGAAATGAATCTTAAAGAAAATTCCAGGTGCCTTTTACAGGGGCCTTGGGCCGGGGGTACCAGGCACTCCACCCCCAGTGTAAAACCAAGGGCAAGATGCAGGAGCCTGGAGAAACTCTGGGACCCACAGTCCGCACAGAGAGGCTGCAGAGCACTACTTCGGGCAGGTGAAGACTGCCAAAGTGCCAGCTGTCAGCTCAGGGCTGTTCCCAAGGAGGGTCTGGCTCTTGCCATCCAGCTCAGCACTCACAAGCAGCCCTCCCTTCACCTGCCCCACAGTGGTGATCCAGCTCGGTTAACGGAGCTGGCTGAAACTCACGGCTGCTTCTTGCAGGGCTGAGTTTCTGCTGCTTCAGCTCTTTCACCCAGCCCCCACCCCACCATGGCTGCAGGATCAGGCAGCTGCTCCGGGGTGGCAGGAAGCCCCAGGACTGTCCTGGGCTGGTGGGTGGCCGCCACGGCAGCAGAGAGGTGGCATGGCCTCAGAGCAGCAGAAACCTCCAGGAGCACTTCACTTGCTCCAGCCTGCTTTCCAGAGGAGGGCAGAAGAAATCCTCCAAATCCACTGCACGGCACTTGTGCAAATAGGTATGCTCGGGCTATTTAAGGGATTACAGAGGTTCTGTATGCCAAGGAGCCATGAGGTTTCTCATTATTGCCAGCATTGCCAGAGCTTCTGAATGCCAAGGAGCCATGGCAGCTTCCCTCCCTGCCCACTGCAGGCCACGGAGGGTCATATATGGAGACCTGTGTGCTCCTCTGACCTTGCAAAAATAGATGCAGAGGGAGAGATGGCACATACTGCTTCTCCCTGAGAAGCAATAAAGAGATGCAAAGGAACAGGAGAACCTGGGAGCTGGTTACTGAACATCCAGAAGTTGAGGAGGAAAATCCTAAGACGCCCGCAGCAGCAGTGTGAGAGCGAGCCCAGGAGGGAGTCGAGATCTGCCAGCAACACTCAACTGTTGGGGTTAGTTCAGACTAGAAGTGTCAGAAGGGGTCGGTAAAGGTGCTTTGAAGAACTAGGCAGGACTTTGCCACTGGCCGAGATGTGGCTGATGCCTCTTCAATGACCAGAGAGGACACAGGCGAAAGACTACAACCAATAACTCATGGACCACCTTGCTCAGGGTGCAGCTGTGAGAACGATCGAGTAAGCCTGCAACAAAAACACATGATGGCAAACTTAAGAACCATATCAAGAATAGCTTTAAAACTAGCGTAATGGCAATATCCAAGCAAACGTGTGCCCTTGCTGTGAGCGCATTCCCTGGTCACGTCTCTGCCTGCCCAGCACAGAGATGCAGAGAGAAAAGTTCCAGAAGAGGGAAACAAGAATGATTAGTGGTAGATGAAGGTGCTTGTGAAAGGACAGATCAAAAAGATTAGGCCTGTTAAATTTAGAGAAGAGATAATGTGTGGGGAGCTTGACGGAGCTATACAAAATAATGCTGGCAATAATGAGAAACCAGAGAAGGGCTCCTGTTTACCCTTCACTCTGATGAAAGGACAGAGTATGCTCAGTGAGGCTGGAAGGATGCTCCGAGTGGCACTGACAGGAGAAAAGGACCTGGAGCCAGAGCACCACAGAATCCTGTAATTGTTTAGGCTGGAAAAGACCTTTAAGATCATCGAGGCCAGACGCAGCTTGGATGCAGCAGAGCTTGGTTCTGCGTTCAGCTCTGTCCAGTGACCTTGAGCAGATTTGCCTCATTCTTCTGGGGACAGTTCGTTCCTCTGGGACACACAGAGGGGCTGGTGGATAGCCAGGGCTGTGGCAGCACAGGACAGTTGAAGCCCCTACCAACACCACTGTCAGGGTCCCCAACTTCCATCTTCACGTGGGTCAGCCGATGCCCTCTGTTTGCTGTCTTCATAACTGCTGTTAATGGGGCAGCTGCACAACTAATGAAGCAAAAGAGGTGACGCAGATAAGAGATAAACCCACAGTCCTACGGCCAGCCAGGAAGGCAGCTGACACCTTCAAGCTGGGCTGATGCAAGCCCGCAGCTCAAAGGGAATAGTGACACATGCGTTATAACAGCCACTGCAAGGCTCTGGTGGTGGCACGGGCCAGGTCCTGCTGCACCATCTTCTGCTTTGGTCCCGGTAAGACCCTTAAAGCAGCAGGTCCTGCAGAGCCACCTGCTCTTGGCTGGCCTTTCCCTCCTCTGACATTCTCTGGGCAAGGACAAGAGACAGCACGAGGCACAGGTCGGACTTGGCAGGTCACGACCAGGGGATGGCCCTTTGCACCAGCTGGCTGGAAGGGAGAGAGTGCAGGGCAGAGCTGGGTCAGGGTGGGACACTCACACTGACCCCAGCAGACTGCCAAAATCACGTGCCAGGGATGTGAAACTTCCTTGGTTTGAAAGAAAGGACAGCCTGGAACCAGCCTCACCTCTGTGAACCAGCTGCAGAAAGAGCCAGAGGCAGCCAGCTCCACAGAGACCAGGAGACAAGGAAGGAGGGAGGGAGCCCAAGGAAAGGCAAATGACACAGATGACCACGTTCCCAACCATCAGACTCCACAAATATCTCAGGTTCCCTTCAAGCTCTGTCAGCTTTAAACCAACAATTAGAAAATTGCTGAGCACCGACGTAACAGAAAGGGAAAATTATGCAAGTGGCTGAACTGCCAAGAGAAACAGACATTCAGGTGTAATGAGTATCATCTCTCAGGTCCTTCTAATTCACTGGGCAAACCAATGGAGTGGATTTTGCTGCTAAAATAAGGAGCACTGGGCTCACTGCGGCACCACCAAAACAATGAAAATCCAAATTCGATTGGATAGTTTTATTGCAATTATGAAACTGTAACAGTTTTCTGCATCAGGGATTAAACTGTCATGATTTTTCTGTTCAAGATGGTTATACAGATTTAATAACCTTTCTTCAGTTTCTCCTTTCAAGAGTGGACCAAAAGAAACCTTGCCATATCACGGAGGTCAGAGGGGCCCTGGACAAGCTACTTCACCTGCATCTGTCCTTAATTTCTGCCTCAATATTTATTCAAAGTCCTTCATGGTTCTCTGGTCTCTTGTGCTCCATTAAGTAGAGTGCCCAGCACCAGACCACCTCTGTTTGGGGCTGCCGGAGTATTAACACTGTGTGAGAACAACTAGTCACAAAATACTTGGGTAACTTTGAGCACCTCGTGCAGGGGGGAAAAAAGACCTTGCAGAAATAATTGCTGGTGAAGGGCAGATAAGGGAATCACCGGACAGCCCAAATGTCTGCAAATCAGCCTATCTTGATGATAGGCTCTTATTAGAGCTGGAAAGGAATTTTTGCTAATTAACGTAGATAATTATTATTTTTTTCCTCCAAAAGTCGAGGACAACTGGGAAGGTAACAAAAGACTGCAGCGACGCAGAAGAACCATCTTTTAAACCAAACATTGACGCTGGCAAATTATTTGCTGTATGCACAGCTCCAAACCAGCACAGAATAAAAGAATTAATAATAAGACACAAAAAAAAAGTTATAACAAAACATACAAAAATTATTACCCTGGATATTTCAGGAACAAGTTTTCAGTTGCGCTCAGTTAATGGTGGGTGGACACAACAGGACCTGCTAAGTGCCTGATCATTTCTGAAAATGGAATTATTCTCATTTCTTAGGGAAAAACCTACCCTGAAAAGCAGGGGCTGAACACGATATGCAAAAGGTGGCAGCCTGCGGACAAGAAACAGAGTTCAGGAATATCACACCTCAGTGATGAGCTTGCCTTCTCTTCCTTATGACAGAGTAACATGGGAAAGGGAGGTGCAGTCAAGAGAAACTAAATGGGCTTAAGACAAGGGTTCTGAGCACTCAAGTCTCTTAAAAATAATCAAAATTGGCTCTGGGAGAAATTCAGTCACACAGATATAAAAATAGGTGAGAGATTTTAAACATGAGTTAATGTTAAATGACACCAAATTGAGCTGGGAATAACAGGGCTAATAGGATGCCAAATGGTTTGGCACTAGCACTAGTCTTATTTAATGCCACTAATGTGCTAGAAGAGAGGTTAAATTACACTTGTGGATACCACTGAAGTAGAAGGAGTCTCTCTCCAGCACACATAATTACCAAAAGCAGACCTTAAGAAATTAAAAATACGGGTAGGAAAAAGCATGAATCGATTTGGAAACAATCAAATTAAGATCCGCAGAAAAATAAGGGAGGTACTCAGCTTCCCCAGGAGCGAAACGGGTCGGGGCAGATGATCAGTGTCCGACGAGGCCAACACAGCCTGCTGGAAGGATCAGAGATGGATTTGAGAGCAAGGGAAGGGAACAGCAGGTGCCCAGTGCTGTCTGAAAACGTGTTCTTTTCCCCAAACACCTTGCAATACAAAGACGAGGAACAAAGCAGACGCTGACTGGAAATGGAAGCATACAGGGCAGGAGATCGCCTCTTGGAGCAGGCGGTGATTTCGGCACAGCTGCAGGGAGGGCTCTGGTCGCCTCCCAGCAGAGGAGCAATTTAAGTAACGTCTGTCCCCATAAAGGTGGCATTGCTTGAAGGACTGCTGCACGGTGCTTCCAGTGGAAAGGTGACATCTTGTGCAGCACAACCATGCGCCCCCCCCTGGAATTTCTCACTACACAGATTATTCCCCAGACTCCAAGAGAGCCACAAAGCATTTTTTAATTTTTTTCTTTTTCAGTATCCTTCTCTACATGCAGACCTCAAAATACAAGCCAGTTTTCAAGAGGCAGCTTCATGACTGCTCCTGATGACGTAAAATCATTCACCTCTTCTTATTTATAGTTTCTCTTTTTCTTTCCTTCTCTTGTATATGGATGTACACGGATTGTGGTAGCATCTTTTTACTTCGGCTTTCAGGCTGGGAACACAATATTGAGTTGTTTGTTCAAAGAAAGCTACTTGAAATCTGCTATTTCTGATCTGAAGGTCAAGGAGAGAAAAAGAAAGTGGCTTAAAAAAACCCTGACAAAATACACTATCAGAAAAAATGACTGAGGAAGAAATTGGGATGAGCAGAGCTACGAATGGCAGCTGAACAAGCTCAGCTCCTGTACGGCATCGCTGCAAACGTCACGCAGGAGGCAGGAAGGACAGAAGCTGAAAGCAAACAAGACTGGCTCACGTTCCTCCTTTGCAGTCCTCTGCTCACCTGCACCTTTTCAGTCTGAGAACTTTACATCGAGGCAGCCTATTTTAAAACGTGCCAAGGAACACGTTGTCAGAAGTTTCACGAATGAATAAACATAAAGACCACCAAGGCCAAGAGTATGAATATTTAATTATTGACTGACTGCAGTGATCCAGCCTGTTTTCTGCTGGCACCTGCAGAGCACTCTGCCTCGTGGCCATGGAGCCAGAGGGAGCAGAGCAGCAGTACCCAAACCGGCATCAGCAGGGCTGGATCTCCTCTGGGACTCTCAGCTCCTCTGGGACCACGGCCCCTGTTTGGGTAGCAGGTAAAAGCCAGCTTGGCTTTTGGGCCCAAGATAAACTTCCTTGGTTTTGACTGGCTTTCAATACCATGCTGTTCACCCTTTAATAAAAATTTAAAGGAAGTGTAAAATGTGTTATTAGAACATTCGAAAATTCTGATTTGGTGCCACAGATGCAAGAAGGTTTTACCTAAAATGAAAAATCTGGCAGAATCAACTCACACAGTTCTGGCAACGAATTCAGTGCAAGCAGCAAAACCCACAGAAGTATTTGCTGCCTGGGAAGTCAGCAGGAACCTTCCCGTGGACCCGACAAGGCTGGGTTGCGCCCACATTGAAAAAATCCACAATTTTTCTATTTTAGAGAGCAACGAGTCGCCTGGAAATCACATTTACCTGTCAGCTCTTCCCTCTTCAGGATATTGCAACCCTTCCACCACCACCTGGAGCAGCGCAGGGAGCGTGGGGATGCAATCTACACCCTACCGTGTCTAACAGCAGGACATAAAAGGCCTTTCTTTATCTCCAAACCTCCAAGCAGTTCTAAATTTACAGCCTGCAGCATACACAAATCAGGGTGGGAAGTGTCTGTGCGTATCTGAAATCACATAAAGCCTGACATTCAGGAAAGCATCGGCCTGCTGGCGTGCACAAATCAGTTACTAGAAAACAGAACAGCAAGGAGAGAGAGATATAAAGAATCAATAAGCAGAGGCTCTGGTGTGCAAACAGTTGTGGTGGCACAGGCACCCGGCTCCGCAGGGACGGAGGGGAGCAGCACGCACCACTTTGTGTGCTTTACTACAGCGTGTGCGCAATTGTTGTCTTGCCTTCCTGGCAGGTATGAAATGAGAGGTGGCAGGGTAAAGCTGTGCGTTGTGTAAATGCTGCTGTGACTTCTCCTACGTGTGCGAGACTGCAGTGTGACATTAGGTGTGCTGAGCTGACCAGCACCTGGACTGACCCAAGAAACGCGGCAGTTTTCCCTGTGCAGTGAAGAGAGGGATTTGGAGCAGCGTGGAAGCACTTAACGTGAAACAAACAGAAAGAACCGTAGGAAAACAATGCAACTTCTTTTCCTGCCTTTAATCCTCCAGGCTTCTGGTGTTTGTGAGATGGAGTCTGACACTCCGGCACAGGGTCAGCAGGGAACGAACAGGCTTGCTTCAGACGGCGGGTCCTCTGACTCAGCAAAGTCATCCGTGTGACGCCCGGGGCAGCTCCAGCCAGTCCCTCTCTTTCCAGCTCTATTAGGTAGGAACAAATTGTCCTGCGCCTCTTATCATCTGTCCTGAAACCCTCGTGTCCCAGAGCATTGTCTCTGCTGCCTCCTACCACCACCTTGCACCCCTGACCAAGCACGGGCTGACAGCCTGGGGGACGGCTGCGTGCCCTGGTGGGGTGTGCAGGCACAGCAGCTGCGAGGTGGGCAGCACAGGGGGCATGTACACCCTGCGAGAGGATGGTCTGCAGGGAGTTCCCAGCAGCAGCTCTCACTTCTTGCTGCCCTGAGAAATACTCAGCCACCTCCCTAGGATGCTCCCACAGCTCTTCGTCCCTAGTGCCCAAATGACCCTCTCATATGGCAGAGTCCAAAACCCCTTTTTCCCTGCTAAGGACCTGAGAGAGTGACAAAAGCTTGGACTGACCCAAACCCTCAAGTTCAGCATTTACATTCTATGGCAAAAAGAGCCAGCAGTGAAAAACAGGAGCCTGCAGCAGCCAGTTAAGTTCAGCAGTGGCTGCGTTACCCCCATAAATGTCTCCTTGTCTATAAGGGCAGCCCTGCTCGACCTCAGTGCCCAGTTAGATGCAATATTTTGTGCCACAGCAACTTGAGGGACAGGACTGCATCTGCCCCAGCCCGAATCACAGCCCTCTCCACCCGACTGTCCAACCCACTCCATGCTACCAGCCTCAACAGATTTAAGTGACTTTATGACGCCACCAGAGCAAAGCTGAAGGCTTAGCCCTAAACTCTCCAGGGCCGACCAATGGAGAAATGTTATCACTCCACAATACAGAGAGGGGATCAGGGCGGATTACCCCTCGATCCACAGCAGTCCAGCACTATTTTCAGCGGACAGAGAGAACATTAGGGAGTTTAACATCCATTGAGTCTTGATCGACACAAGGAGCAGTGAAAGAACTGTCCCTCAGAGCCCATGGGATTGCACTGGAGGAAGCAAAAGGGCACAATGTGATTCCAGGGAGTTGGATCATTCAAAGAGAAAAAACACATCAGAAAAGAAACCCTGAGTGATGAAACAAAATGCTACAGCCTGAGGAGTTTATGCTCCATTCACGAGGAGCACAGAGATACACCCAAAGTCCAATGGCTTCTTTTTCAACTTATTTTACTGGTGAACACCCTAGAACACATAACATTTTAACCCCAAATGCCCCTTCCAAGAACAGCTGAGGTCCCAGGGTGTCCCATCCTGTTCTCAGGAAGACTGGAGGAGCTCGGAGGTGATTTTTGTGCATGTGTACATGGTGGGATGAAAGAGATGTAGGATCTCGCTTTCCAAGAGGTCTGCAGCAAAACTGTAGCCAGCTCTGGACCAGCGCAGCCTCAGCAGGGCCCAGCCAAACCACAGAGCATCCTTTAGGAACCTGTTTGACTACGGAGGAAGCCTGATGTTGCTGGAGGTCACACCAAGTTAAGCTGCTGATAGATCAGCTCTGCTCTGAGGGTGATCCTGCTGTTTCTGCCTGTTAAGACACGATCCTTGTGAACGCCAGTGCTGCCGGAGGAAACTAGCAGGCACCTGCTCCCACCTCAGCCAGCCTGTCCGCCTCTCATCACAGCATTTAAACCATTCCTTGCAGGCAGGCTAAGAGCACCTTGTGCAAAACACTACCTCCAAACATAATGGATTTGGATGCCAGACGCAGGAACAGGGCACAGGACCAGGATCTTTAATAGGAAACTCTCCCCTGCCAGCTCAGGGAGGTGAGAGTGACTTTCTTCACCTGCCAGGTCGGGGCTGCACTTTTAGATATCTACACCAAACCATCCCCAGGCTCTCTCAAAGGGGAGAAATCAGGCGTGGGGGCGTGCTAAGGCAGAAAGCAAGTACAACCTACTGCAGAAACTGTAAGACTGCATTTTTCTCTTCACAACCACCTCGCTCCCCCTAAGCTTAGTATCCAAAACGCCCAAATAACATGCCCTGAAAAGCCATCACTGACCTTTCCACTGAGAGCTCGGCTTGAGCCAGGGGCAGAGGGATAGGAACAGCCACAGTTACATGCCGACGTGGCTCTGCAGCCCCAGCGTGTGAAGCTCTACTTCCCACCCCAGCCCACTCTGGGGTCACTCGTACCTTTAAGCCAGTGCTCTCTGCTTCAGAGCCTTTATCTACACCAGTGATGTAGATGCCCAGGGAATATTCTGCCCCTCCTCGGATCATAAGGCCCAGGGATTTCCCTTCATTCAGGACCAGATGCACCTGCAGAGGAATAGGAACAGTCATTTATGTGGCATCTGAGCGCTGCACAAAGGTGGTGGCAGCTCCACGCTTCTGACAGCAGTCACGTCCCTGCTGCTGCCACCAGCTCTCCCACCACTCCCCTAGCGAGGGGCACACACCCTGGGACAGAGCCCCTTCTGGAGATGCCTCTAGACAACCCTGGACAGAGCTCTAAACCAGCGCTGTCCCCTCCTGCAGCAATGCAGAGGCGGGAGAAGTGCAGGTTTAGCTGTGGCTCCCCAGGCTTGTCTGTCTCCCCGTGCCTAAAACAGCCAGTGCTGGCTGTGGCTCGAAGGATGCTTTAGATACACAGCCTGTGGGGTGGGCAATGCCCCCTGCATCCCCAGAGAGCAGCACAGCTACCCGCAGGCACAGGGTGGGGGACAGGCAGGGTAATTCTTCCAAGAGGGGCATTTTCCAGTGAAGCGTGGAAAACATGCAACGTCCGTGATTTGGGTTTGTTTTGTCTTTTCCTGTTTTTCAATAATTTAGAGGCTCAGGTGGAGTGAGAGGGCAGATCACGTTGAGAAAGTGTGGAAGTTTGGCTCTTTGAAAGGAAAACTCGGAAGAAGAGAGAAAGATGGAATGCCATCCAGTAGCCAGACGACAAATCCAGAAGTAAAGCACTGGCACGGAAGGAGGTTAATGCCTCAAGTGGAGCAAGTAATGTTATTTCAGGAGAGGTGTGGGCCTCAGGAAAGGAGACACAGCTTAGGCAAGGGCTGAGAGACCATTCTGCAGGTTGGAGTCCAGCTAACGTATCGGCCAGACGAGGGACTGCCAGAGCTCTGCTGGATACTGCCCTTCTCCTCCTGTCTGTCCTAGAGAAAACCAGCCTCCAGGCGTCAGCAACTAACAACATAACTAAAAAAAGCAAGCTACAGGTTTCACTCCAGTTTATGGAAAACGCTGCCAGGGGTCCAGACAGCTGCTGTTAAGCTCTTCAGCCGAGGGCTAGGCTGCTCAGGCCCATTGCACCTCCCCTGGCACCGGCCCCAGGTGTCGCAGGGTGACAAAGCACCACCCAAGGGGCCCTTCTGCTCCTGTTCTGCAGTCCTCAGAACCATGAGGAGGAAACGGTGCAGGCGAAGAGAGAGGCGGGATGCACGGCAAGCTGGAACGCAGGGCAGCTGTGCCCACACTGTGTCCCCTGCCCAGACGGGGCAGCTCCAGCGGCATAGAGGTGGTGGGGGGAACACAGGAGGGAAATGCCAGCTCTAGAGGACCGAGAGGGTCCGGCTACGTGAGGGGCAGCGCACATGGCCTGGGAGGATTACACCCATAAAACGGAGGAGGAGTTGCTGGCAGTTTCAGCTCTCTGCTTCCCCAGGTGTATCGCTGGGGGTAGACAGGCAGCTGAGAGAAACCCCCAGAGCACCACGGGCACTGACGGCAGCGGTGCCAGTCCGCACGGGCTGTGAACGTCCCCCCCTCTGCCTACCCGTGCCCTGTGCACACGCGTGATGGCCCAGCAGTTACCCACACCCACCCTCACGGGGAACCCAGCTCCATTGCTGCCCTTCTTTTATGCAGTGGTGACTGCAAGGGGCCACCCTGGGCACGCTCCCCTCAGGACAGGGGACAGAGAACAAGCAACAAGACAACACAGAGGCACAGGCTGCAGTGGGGAAAGACCCCGAGGCAGCACAGGCTGCTCCTCACCCACCTCCACCAGCCCCGTCACGGCTCTGCACGGATGGCAGCGTCCCAGGACACCCCACCCCGGCACCTCGCCTGCCCAAGGCACAGAAGGCACTCGGGGGCTCCCCCGCTCAGCCATGTACCTTATTATCTCTAATTAATAATACTAGGATGGATTTTCCATCTATCCTGCCCAGAACAACCAGCACATACTGCAACAGACGTTGTGTATTTTCCACAGACCTGAAGTACCCAGCAGCAGCTGGACAGCTGTTTTCCCCACCAAGCGCTGCCCGCAGGGCTGGGTTTGCAAGGCATGCCAAAGCTATTAGCCAGCTTCCCATCTGCCTTCTTCCATCCTCTCCTACTCAGAGGGCCTGATGATATATGGAACTTCAGGTGAGAATTTAGAGTGAATGAGCAAGCCTGTATTTAGCTCCCTTGAGGACTCTCAATTTAAAATGGCCTTTGTTCACTCGCTGCGTGACATTTCCTAAATGAATAACTCCAGGGCTTTTTTTCTGCTTTTGTCCCAAGTTTTAAGTCAATTCTGCAGAAAAGCAGACAGCAGGAATAAAAACAAATGAGAAAAGCCAAATTGTGTTTCACACTGATAGAAACAACCAGAAACAGACTGTTTGCGAATGGCTTTTATATTTAAAATTCTTCATTGCACTCAAAGCAAAAGCTTGTGCATTTACCTGGATGGAAAAGTCATTTCCAGCATCAAGTCACTAATTAAGCTGCCTTTCCAGAGGAAACAGCAACACGCAGGGAGTTCAGCCCAGCCTTAGAGAGGCTGGTATTGAAAACCCATTTTCTGTCTTGGTGGTGGTGCAGTAGCAAGAGAGAAACCAGCAGCAGGACATAAATCTGCCTAAGGACAATACACTGCAAAATTCTGTACTTTCTAAGAAACGGCTGCCCAAACAGTTCTTGCTTTTCTATACTGCTATCGCAGCTGGCTAGCAACTGTATTAATGCCTCATCGGCTGCACGTTTTACGGATCCGCAAGCTAAAGCTGGGGTGATCAGAAAGGGGTGACCAACACAGGCAGGCTCTCAGCACGGCACCGCTGCCCTCTGCTCCCGCGCCCCGGGAATGGCTGGACCGTGGAAAGGCCAAGAGCTGCAAGACACGAACCGCCTGTGTCAGTGTCCTTGTCCAGCACTGCACAACGCTGCCGTTCCCTGGGTTAGTCCCTCCCCTGCTTGAAAGTGCACAAAGTGCTGGAAACAATTTGAAGATTGAAGCATTGTAAAGGAAGCACATAAAGGGACCTTCATGCTTGAGGCTGGAGAAGAGAGCTGGGCATTGTCCCTACCCAACGGAGTGTTTGCCTGTCAAAGTCAAGGGCAGTTTAACCTTCTTTTTACATGAAAATGCTGCTTTGGACATAGAACGATTACTTTATAGAATATTTCACTGAGTTTCTTTTTAAAACCAGAAAAATATTCAACTTTTCCAAAGCCCTTCTGTTTTTTGCCTAACGACATTCAGGGTTTCCCTTCTACTACACCTTCTTCACCGCACCGTGGCCATACCGTCCAAAAATCCCCCGACATCAGGGAAAAATACAAGTAGCAGAAACGCAGCAAAGCGCACGCAATCACAGATCAGGGTCACAGCAGAGTAGTAACACCAACACCCTCTCTACGAGCCCTGAACAACAAATAGATGTGGCAGCACTGCACTGGGCTTGGCAACAGGAGGAGTAGCTCTGTATCAAGATATTTACATTTCCCTTTAACACCACCCTGATGGCCGGGTAAGTTGAGAAGCTGCGCTCTCCACCCGGGTATCATCAGATGGAGTAAGAGATACTCTCCCTATAAACCTGAGGTGTGGTGTGTGAGCTGGTTTGTTTACGCAGGTACCAGGCAAACTTGCGTCTTCAAGAAGCAGAAAGCGATGAGAATACAGCCCCGAGTAATCAAGGTCCAAAACACCTTCCCGCAAACCCAAAACTCCAGCTGCGTGCCAAAACCTACGCACTACTTAAAAATGTGTTGCCACCGGCAATCCCAGAAAGTTGGGCTCTAGGGTTTAATTGCATTTCTTAATCAACTAATGCCTATGCCTCTGCCAATAAACCATGTGGAAATTGCAATAGAAACTCAGGCTGCCATGAAAAGCATGGCAGCAGCAGGGGCCAGGGAAATAACCGCTCTCGGGGCACTCGGCTTATTGACCAACGGCAGATTTAGGGAACAGCTGAGAAATGAAGTGAGTGCTCGCAGGCAGGGGGCTTGGTTTGATCAGGCTGGAGAGCGAGGAGGGAGGCGGGAAGGAGGAGCAGAGAGAAGGCATCCAGGAGCCAAACGGAGAGATAAGCCGATTGCCAGGATGAAGCAGAGGCTGAGTCACTCCATGTTAAGGGCTTAGGGATAAGACGGGAGACTATTTTGCACACCATCTCCCAAGGGCTTCCTGCCTCCACGAGGCTGTCCCCAGTGCCGGGGCACACCACAGAGACAGTGTTAGGTGGGTTGGCACCATCATGCCGGATGCCCCAAGCCCAGCACTGCCCACACTCGCTGCCACCCTGCTGAGGGCACCCTTCCCACGCCGTAAGCCCACCCTCCGCACACGGTGTGGGGTGGGAAGGAGACTGCAGGATGACAGTGAAGCACAAGCCAAGCTGTGCTGTCCAAGGAGGGAGATAAACATGTCCACTATGGCCAGGCTGTTGTTTCCAGTGGTTCCCACCTCCATGACTTGCTCTTGCCACGATGAAAAGTGTCCATCCTGGGTCCCACTGGGAACAGACCCCCAGGACACCATTCCCCAGACCAAGCGCTTCTTCTTGAGCTTGTCCACTCAGGTAAGCAGGTTTGTACACATACAATTAATACTTCTGTGCAAGTCTTGTCCCAGAAGAGGGCATTTTGGTTCCATTTCCACTTTGTTTCCTCCCTCCTCAACTCTCTCCCTGTTCTACTGCCAGGCTGAAGCTCAGGGGGAGAAGCTGTAACATACCACAGGGGCTAGTTTCGGGGATAGCTGGGATCACTCCAAGCTGCTAAATGCACAGCTGTCCTGACACCATCCTAAACCAGGGCCAGCAATTAAGGCATGCAGAAGGGCAGCTATTCTGTAGGGGGAAACTGAGGATATCCAGGCAAGGTAACCCCTCCTCACCTTGCTGAGAAGGGTCCGGTATTCCCAGGCTCACAGTGGCACAGATGCTGCGCGGTCCCCACCTCCTCCCCATGCCCTACCGAGGCCGCGTCCAGCCCCAGGCTACTCCTGTGTGTACAACACAGGAGCATTTGAAAGATCAAGGTCACAAATTTAATTTCAATTTCAACACCGAAACATCTGCTGCCTCCTGTAGCAGGAAACGAAGGAAAACATGCCATCATCAGTCAGGCATTTGCTCTGAGTAGATTCTTGCATGGGATATCTTTTCTCCCGGTTTATGAAATTACCTGTTGACAGATTCGATTTTACCATTAGAAAAAGCAGTTTCAGACAAGAATGACTGCACCAGTGCAATTCAGCACACAGCTGTGAATGGCTGAGGAGGTTTCACCCATGCCGACAGCTATTTCCATGCCATTACTGCTACCACACAACAAAAAACAACACTTAAGGAGGCTCACACGGCTCATCCTCCTCCTGCCTACCACAGAAACCCCACTGACTTATGTCTAGACATCCTGCAAACGTGCGAGCACAGCTCACAGGAACACAGAGCCAGCTCACGACCCATTAACCGAGGTCCTGGGAGCAGCAGTCACAGCTGCTAGAGGTGCCAGATCCATCAGAGCTGCCTCTAATACCAACCCCACTTCCAGGCCAGGCTTTGCAAGGCTGTGCCAGTGACTGCAGCCACAGCTGCCCTGGCAGCCATCTCTGAGCATGTTTAATAGTAGCGCAGCTCCAGGGCTGCCTCTGGCTACGCAGCAGGAGCATGTGGGGCGCCGATTTGCAAACAGGTTCTTGTAGGAGGTGTGTGCCGGGACAGCGAGCATCTCCCACGGCTGAGAGGTGGCACTCGGAGCAGAGGGACAAGCAGGCAACAACAGAAGCAGCACAGGACAGCCTCTAAACCAAGCCCGCTGCCCCGGGGCCAGATCCCCGCTCTCAGCCCAGCGGTGCTGCCCAGCTCTCACCCACGCTGCTGAGCCCACCGGCTGCCCCTCCCCACCCCCCGGGGCACCGCTCGACTTGCCCAGCACAATTACTGCTTCTGGGGGCTTTTCTGCTAAAGTGCCTGAAATAATGAAGAGATGGCACTGCCACCCACCAGCGTGGGGTGAGCTGAGGTCTGACCCAAGGGGTGTTTCGGGGTAAGTCTGCTGGGACAGTGCTACAGGCCACCCAAGGCAGGAGGACCCCTTTAATCCCTGGGGAGCTGGGGAACCAGTGGCTCACGTCACATACTCCAGTCACCACAGGGAACTAACCACATACCCCTGGAGCAGCCTGGATATGCTTCCAGCTGTAAACCAAAGCAAACCCCAGCAAGGTCAGAGCAAGCAAGCAGTGAGAGACGTGGGGAGCTGTATCAATTCTCACTGAAAATATCATTACAATTTAATAGAAAGAAATCCTTCCTTATCTCTCCTGCATCTCTTATCCTTCATGCTCAAGTAGTCACCATTAGTGTCTCAAGCATTTGAGCCATGCAATGTTATCACAGATATATTTTTTCTTTTTGTTTTTTAACAATTACAGCTACTTTTGGATACAGAACTGCCTGAAGGCAAAGAGATGCTCACACTCTCTTTTTTATGTGTATTTTCTTTCTTCTGCTGCATCAAAAGCTTAAAGGAATAAGCAGCTCCCCTGGCAATAAGCACATTAGAGCAACGATTCAGCTGATGAAATGGCGTTTCTCAGAGAATTAGCAGTCCGACACTTGCAGAGCATTTTGCACAGTTAGTCTTCCTCCCAGCTCAGCAGCACCTATGAGTTTTTGCAGGCTGACGGTTTCCAAAGTGCTTTTAATGAAATAAGCTGTTGATCCCAGAAGTATATCAGTGACAATTCACAGCACAAATGGTCCTTGCTGTTGCAAAAAATCTAGAGGACTTAAGCCCGGACAGATCATAAAAAGTAAACTGTTCTGAAGCACAAGGTGACCACGGGAAGCAGGTCCCATCCTTCCAGCAAGCAGGCTACATCCTCTGCTGGGATTGCGCTGGGGGACTGTGACTTGCTGCTGTGTCTGTCCTGGAGACAGGTGGCTCCAACAACATTTCTCCAGAACTTTGCACTAGTGCAAGCCCTTCATGTCACACTTATTGACCACCATCAATGGCTACTTCACTTAAGGGGAAGACGGGCACAGGGCTCTCACGAAACACTGCATCCATTGATTACAACCACAGGGAAGGCTGCCCTTACTGCAGGAAACTAATAGTAGCAAAACTTAGGAAATACGGCCATCTGTTTTTATGTTACCTGCCACAGACAACACAGACACGGAAAGCATAAAATTTGCAACAACTTGCACAACCACAAATGCGTACCTGCCAGCACCTCCATCATCTCGACATTCCCTTTAATTCTTGCATCCCTTCTTGTGCCTTTTCATGAGATATCATTTGTGTTAGGTCAGGTCTACAATGAATAATCGGCCCAGATCTTAGCATTCACCTCCTGCTCATCCACACAGAACAGCCTCTGACCCAGGCTTGGTGCAAGCTGGATTTTGGCCCAGAACCACTGACTGGAACAAGATGGTGAAAGCAAAGCCAGTGGACAGCTGACAGTCCACCCATAACCTCCCAAATCCCCGTCACTGCTTCTTCCACAGCTGACAGTGAAGGAATCCCACTGTCTACACAAAAACACAATTCAAAGCCACGGGCAAGGAATGTGCCAGCACTGGGACAGCAGCATTGGCTGCCTTCTGCGCTGAATCCGCACTGCAGCAAAGCTACCCAAGGAGGTCAGACTGACCCGCCAGCTGAAAGCCCAACCGCCCTGGCTGCACACCAGCCCACCTGCCCCACGCCTGCAGCCCACCGCCCACGTGCCCCTCCAGGAAGGTACGCAGCTGTGCACCAGATCTCCCCTCCACCAGGCAGATCGGTTACACTATCACACACACGCCAACAGCAGCGGGGTTTCCATTTCAAGCCTTTTGATAACAAATGCTTCTGCCTACAGATAAGCAAACTTGTTAAACTATGCTACAAAAGCCATCCTTTCAGGCATACAGAACAGATGCGCTGGAGGAAAAGGTAGCCAGACAGGGATATCTCTATTGCCTGATGAATGTAGGATGCCTCCACCAACCTTGAATTTAACCTTGCAAAAGCTGGAAATAACCACCTTAGCTACAGCAGCGTTGCAGGCTTACTGAACTGTAGCGACGTATTAACAAACTTGCTGGTTTAGGTGGCTTCAGCCTCCTGCTGTAGGGCTGAAGGCTGATCTCTGCTGTACGTTTCCAAACGGTGCCTGTTCGAAAGCTTTTACATATGTATTCCAGGACGTTCAGATCGATTAGAAATGGGGGGGGCGCAGGGGGGCACACACCAACGAACTAATCCCCAGCCCTTCTCTCAGAATATAAAACCACCCAGAAATCAAATAGCCCATGGCAGTACCTGTCAATTCCAGTTGACTGGGCTGAATTAACCAGGGACCAGTTGCATTTATTTGCCTGATATTTGTGAACAGAATAACCCCATTTTCAACAGTTAACTCTCTCTGTGTATCTACACATAAAGAGAAAAAACTAGAGGCAGGCTGCTCCTGTGTTCTGGGACATGTTTTCATCTCTTGATGGCGCACAGCAAGTCAGGACAAAGCGGCTCAGCTAATTCATGCCCTGGAGCATGTGTTCAAACAAATGACACAGGCAGTCACACCAAATAACCCCTCTTAAATCTACTGGCCAGGTCAGGCTCTCCTCACTGCCAGGCAGCCTTTGATCATGGTGGGGCTTTCTTTCACCGTCAGCTGGCAAAGCCAGGGACCTCTGCATACAGAAGCGTCTGGGTTGCCTTGGCCATTTAAAAGTTGTAACACCCCGTAATTTTCTTTTGCTGGTCTTACAGATGGGATTCAGGAGTGGAGGTTATTGCAACGTGCATACCAAACCTTGCATGCTGACACCAACGAGCAGGACTGTCAGGAGGAGCTGAGTTTGGAGGCAGGCTCAAGGTAGTGCAAGGAGTGGAGGGGCCAGGGTCCTGTTCTGAGCAACCTTGGATCCCATCAGCACTAACAGCTACTGCTGAAAGCGCTTCTGAACTGCTGAGCCAGCAGGCTACGGAGAAAGGTACACCATGCTTGTGGTCAGCAAGGACGGAGCCGCGTTAAGACAGCAAGGAGGCAGCTTCCAGGGAGCACCAAGCTGGGCTGCAGCGAGCAGAAGGCACGCTGGAGTCTGACACAAGAAGTCAAGTCTGGAGTAGCAAAGGCAGCCAAGGGCCCCCACAGGGCTGCGCAGGGACCCCAGGAGTGCAACAACACACGGTTGATAGCTCCTGTCACAAGCATGGTAATGGGCCAGTGTGGCCCAGCGGGGCAGGAGGGGAACAGCAGAGTGACCGCTGTCACTGCTGACATGCCACGGAGGAGCAGTGCCAGGAGAAGGTTGAGCAGTGCCTGTTCTCATGTTGCCAGCACTGCCCTCCACATCAGACCTCTGTACACCCACTTCTGAGAGCTTCAGGTATCTCCTGCAACTGTCATTTTGATTCTTCCCAGGTTAACAGAGGGGCCTCCACACCCCTGCCCTGCAGTTAAAGACCATTCTCCACTACAAGCCAAAGGGCTGTCCGACTGTGTGAAGCAGCACCAAGGAATGGAAAAAGCAAGCTCAGATTTTGGAAGAGCAAGGCTCTTCCACCACCCCTCACATCTGGGCAAAAGGTCCTGAAGCCATCAAGCCGCAAACTGGTAGCACCATGAAGATTGGGCATCCCACCCAAGGCTGGTAGATTTCCTCAGTGCTCTGTAAGTGCAGCGCTGACACAAAAAGGCATCACAGCAATGGCACCAGAGAAGCACAGCTCAGAACAAGGACAGCCACTTTTGTGAGCCACAGCCCCACAACCTGGCTCAGCCAGAATGGTGCCACAGTGGGCGACCTGGAGCTGGGACCCCCCCCTCACACCTTGGGAGTGTATCCAAGAGCAGCCAAGCCCAGCACGGATGCTCTTCGAAGTTTAACGTGGCCTTCATTCAACTTGGCTTCATTCCCTTCCAAAGCAGATTAAGTCACGGTAATTAAAGGTCTTTTAACTTGCAAAGTTCAGTTGGATTCATTTTCCTGTGCCCCACCTGGAAATGCCAGCCCTGACGAGCTTGGGACCAGGAGCAGCAGAGGGGAGGCTGCTTTGGTCTGATGACCGACCCATGCAGCAGCCAAGCAGCCCAGGGACAGCTCGGGCACCTGGCATCACATTTCCTTAGGGACTGAGGGAAACGGGCTGTCTGGGGCCCTGCAAGGCTCAGGCACCCGGCAGGGATGTGTACAGCTGCAGGCTTCTAAGGGGTTTGTGTCGATACACAGCAAGGACTAAAGGAACAATGTGCAGAGGAACACCTCCTACCCACAGCTTCAAAGAGTTGCTGCCTGCTGTATCAAGGTGACACTGAGTGGTAGGGGGTGGGGGACACCAGCAAGCCAGCAGTGCCTGCTTTTCTCTTTTCCTTAGAGTAAAAATAATGGGCCCTTCTCCCTTGTGGCCCACATGAATATTTCATCAGTCAACTGCCTCATCCTGTATTAATTTTTTCTCCCTCTGGCTGAGATGGGAGGCTCCAGCCTACAGATCCTTCCACAGCCTTTCCAGGAGGAGCTGAGGACATTTTGGGCATACAATCAAAGCACTAGGGACAGGCAGAGCAATCTCAGGATAACAGGATGGAAATACCTCAAGGCTCCAAGCAATTCTGTGCCTTTGGGAAGCAAGCACCCTGCTCGCTCTTATGATAGTTCTTTGATGTCCCATGAACACCGGTGAGGCAACAGCATGTCCTACGTGCACAGGACAAACAGGTTCCCTATCCATCACCACCAAGAGAGCCAGCAGAGTCTGTCCCTCCAGCCTGTGCCTCACTGCAAAGGCATCTGAGCTCTGTTCCTCTGCACCTAAAACTCTCTACATCTCCCTGGGCATGAGAAGCATGACAGAGGAAAAAAAATAAAAACCCCGAGATCAGAGATTGCAGCTTGAACATACCCTTTGCTGGCTTCACTTACTATAAGGCCTATTTGAAAGGAGGGCAGGCTCACAGTAAGAGCACTGGGAATTAGATGTGCTGATATGCTTTCCTTTCCGTTGAGATTGAGGTCCTGCTGGAGTGGCCAGCGCTGGCCTGGCACCGCCAGCTCCCCTGGGTACTGCTAAGAAAGCCATTCCTTTTCACTTGCAAGCTCCTTTTTCACTTGCCAGGGCTTTTTACACAAGCACTGCTCAGGCCCTTCCTGCCTCAGCCTGCCTCTTCCCAAATGGAAAAGGAAAATCATCCATTTTATTTTACAGCATTTTTGGAAGAGAAAAATTGGTTTCGTTCTGTTGGGTTTTTTACTTAGAGAATTCTGCCAAGAGACCCAAGAAAGCTTCACGGGAACACCTGAGGAAGGATCTGAAATGCAGGAAGAAGGGCAGTGATGTATTCTGAGATCTAGTGCTCCAAATCCACTCGCTCTCCTGAACATAACATCTATGTCAGCCTCTCAACGACCATGTTGGCAGCAGGCCTCCAGCCAAGAAAACAACCTGTTTGGGAAAAGTCTTCAAAGCAACTTCTGGTTTGACCACTCTTCCTGGCAGGACCCTCACTGCCAGACCAGTCAGCACTGGGACAACACCTTCTCTCCAGCTCAGGTTCTATTTGTGTCAGATGGGAACAAAGGCAATCCATCCCATAGGAACAGGACAGAGGGAAAGCTACAGACAGAGTGAGAAAATCAGGATCCAGTGCATCCTAAAGGAGGAACAAGCTATCCCCGTGGAGGCCGGCATCGCACAAATCAAAAGCCGAAGGGGAACGAAGAGGGTTGGCACCTACATGGTAACAGGTACTCACAGACAGGCCTGCAGGGCTGTAGCCCATCCCCCTTGCTCACCTTTTTCTCATCTCCCTCTTGCAGGAGCTGGAGGTGGCTCCTCTTCTCGCTGTCCTTGCGGAGGGAGCTGTTCTGGTGGTGTGGCAGACCTGTCGGCGGGGACACGCTCCGGCCCTGCGGGTCCACCCAGGTGTAGATGTGGTTGGTGACATAGCCCCCTGGGATGCGTCCCACCGAATGTACAGACAGGTTCAGCTTCTTGCAGCCTTTCAGTACCTGGAAGACAAGCCAAGGAGAGGAAAGAGTTAATGCCTATGGAGGGGGAAGGACAATCTGTCTTAGGACTCTAGGGTCACACGTTTTGCTCTTCCTTGAGGCTGAAAGATCTCAAGCTATTCTGCAACTAGCAACTGTATGACCGAGTTACATAAAAAGCTAGTGAAAAAGCTGGGATTCTTCTATTCTCTCCTGAACTGCAATGGTATTAAGGCAAAGCTGCTGCTGCTGACAGAAAAAATACACACTTCCCATCAGCCAGGGAAAGAGCAGAGAGGGGCAGAGTACAGGGAGGCAAGGTGGGCAATGACATGCCCAAGAGGAACCCCCCAGTACGGGCTGAACCTTAGGCTGAGCAGTTCCAGCAGCTTTGGAGAGGAGTCAGAGCAGGACCGGGACTGATGCTGGAGGAGAGCAGCACTGCCGCTCCCCACAGCTCGCTCCCCACAGCTCGGCCCCAAACTCTGCCATTGGAAAAGCTCCTGATGCCTTCAGGGGACGCTGACAACACTCCCAGAAGTTCAGCCTCTGCTGCCATTTCATTACCAGCTGCCTTCCCCAGCACAAGCAGCCAATTAATGAGCACAATAATTATTAAATACACACATATATTTAAAACAGCATGCACAGAGATGACCTTGGGACTCAGATAAGGTGACCTACAATTACTCCTCTACCCCTCCAGCTTCCACTGTGAGAAGCTTTATAGTAAAATTAACATATAAGAGTTCTCCCTGGGGACATCTGTAAGTGCTAACTCCTCCTGAGGCCTCAGGAATGTCAACACTCTGGATCTTCTCTCAGAAAGGAGATGCTTTGGGTTTTTTTTTCCATATATACGTGTTTTTGATGAGCTGCTCCCACAAGGTCTCCTCTCCCAACTGAGCAGAGAAGCTGCCGAGCAAAGCTCATGACCAGGAAGAACTAATACGGGCAGCTCTTCAGTAAAGAGTAATATCATTAGTAATAGTGGGCTGGCTGGATCCCAGCTCTGACCTGGCAAGACTCCTGTCCCTCCCTGCCAGAGCTAGACAGAGTCCAGCTTACCAATTCCCAGTTCAGCATCTCCATCACATACAGCAATTTGGCTGCAAATTTGTCACACGCTCCCAAGGTCATCACGTGCCTGGAGAGCTTAAACAAGGATTGCAAAACCAACAGCCTCATCAGAACAACTGCAGAGCACCTCAACATCCCGGGCTGCTTACTAACTCCAGCCCCTGTCCCCTTAGCTCCCCCAGTCCCCCAAACACATCGCCTGCCATGATCTCTGCTCTCCCTGTGAGCACACGGAGCCCAGCCCGGCTGGTGGGGCAGGCAGAGGTGCTCACTGCTCTCCAGTCTTGCCAGCATCAGCCCAGATCTCATCGGGACAGTGAAGCTACTTCTGAGCCTGCTGTCCACCCCAGGGTACCGCTCTGAAATGGGCACCACAGCACCGGGGCCCATCTGTGCTCCAGGGCACAGGTCTGCTTCCTGACCCGCAGCCCCTGCACGAGCTGCCACGCAGGCAGGCTCAGGGTGACTGCAGCTCCACGGCAATCAGGTGGGGGTGGCAGGGTTTCTCACCTACCTTAGAGCTACCAGTGCAGAGTGACCCCCATGAGGTGGGGAACAGCCCCTCCCTGAAACATTCTGCATTCAAACTAGAGGCATCTCTAAGAAAACCTCTTTTAAGCCTGCATAACGTCACTTACTTACCTCAGTACTGGGACAGCAAACAGCAAGGACAGTCCCATGAGCAAAATCTCTTCTCTGAATGAAGCTGCAACCCCTCATCGAGCACAAGCAAATGATGAGGCTATTCAGTGATTTGCCCAACTGTACAGGGTTACTGTCCTCCCTCTGCCACAGAAATGCCACGTGATCCTAACAGACACTCGCACTCCCACCCTTCGCCCCCTCTAAATGAAAGAGCAGGCTCTCCGTCTGCACCGATCCTGGCCATTCCTCCCCGTAGACATTCATACAATGCCTCAAAGCCAGCTGCTGAATGTCACTGTAATCTAAGGAAGGAGCAAAGAAAAAAACCTCAGAGCTGGGGCCAGGTCAGGAGTGTGCACAGGGCCCCCGCCAAGCTGCTCCCTCCCCTTTCACACCACATTCACTGCCACCCCATTCCCCAGCAGGTCTCTCTGGGACTGACACAGGGATCCTGCTTCTCCCCTTCCTCAGAGAGCCTGTCCTGGCAGGGGAACAGAACGTAACCCTCCGGGTTTTCTCCCACACAGGAGGGACAGACACCAGGCAGAGCGCTCCCAGGCTGTCCCCAGGACAGTGGTGGCTGCTGAAGGCTGGCAGCAGGCAGAGCGCTGGATGCTCCCGTTCTGCCTCAGCGAAATGTCAGCCCCTGAAAGAGCAGCAACAGCAGCAAAGCTGCTCTCTGGAGGCACAGTAAAGTTTCCAAGGATGAGAGGCCAGAGATTTACAAGGGACTTTTTACGTCCCCCTGCAGCTCCTTTGACAAGGCCACCAGGAGATGGGATCTCAGTCAACAGGGAGATGTTTTATGCATGAAGGTGACAGCAGAGAGCTGGGAGGTGAGGAAAGCAGCCGTCTGGCTCGAGGCAGCAGGCTGGGCCAGGGCTCCCGGCAGCTCAGTACCAGAGACACAAGAGGAGGGAACGAACAGGAGCTGACCGTGCCTGTTGGGACTTGCTGGTGACAGTCTCTCCCAGCAGAAGGCTGAGCTGCAGTGGGCAGGCTGCTGACACTCTGTGTAGCCCTTTATAAATTTACCGAGCCCTCTTTAAGCACTCGGCGAGTGAAGCAGTTTCCTGCCCAACACAGTGCTCTCCCCCAACATATCCCCTCTGCTAATGCCTACTGAAGAGCTAGTGCAGGTCAAACAGTACCCCATCCACACCATTCCCTACACCTGGGAGCCCTTCAGGACACAGCTCTGCTGGCCCAGCCACTGCACTGGCAGGTGATCTGCACCTTCTGGAGCCCTTTTTGATGATCACAGGTGGGGGAGGACAGTGACACCCACGAAGGACTTGCCTTACTGCTGTGAGGCACAGTGAGACCAGCCACATGGCCCGATGGTACCCCACCGAGACCTCAGTAGCTGGGGATTCCAGGTACCTGCCCTCATGCCAGGTGCTAAACACACCCAAAGGGATGGGGCTTGCCTCCAGAAACACAAGCGAGAGCAGCTGAGCAGAAAGGGGAGAAGAAAGGCAGGACCCCCCTTGTCCAAGGTGACCCCACAAAGCCCTGAGCAAGCTGGTGAGAGCCCCCCTCTCAGCATGGTGTCACACCCGCTCAGTGACACTGCCGCTGCATGTGGCCAGGTCTCCGTGCCTCCCACTGCAACTCCGACCTGCTTTCCAGCACTGCCTTTGCTGAGTGAGGCTGCACCTCGGCCCCCGCCTGCTCCCACCCTGCCTGCCCTGATTCACAGCCTGCACCAGATGGCCCCTCCATCACATGCCGCTTCCCTGCAGCTGCCACCCTCTCTGGTTAAACTCCCTCTTCCCCAGCTTCATAACCCAGGACACAACAAAGGGCCGTGACACAAGCAAACCCTTTCACCCAGCTACAAGCTGGTAGAAGAGCTATAGGCGCTTGGGCATCCCCAAACCACACAGAACTTGCATGTATATACTGACACAGATGTGTAACGCACCATCACAAGCACCACTGAGCAGCAGCTGTTTAACACTGCAACACTATGTATATTAAGAGAGGTAACAGATAATTTTTTTCCTAGAAGACTGTCTTCCATAGCCCTGATTCAACATGGTCTTCAGGCACGCGCTTACATGAGCAAGCATTTAAGCCTTTGCTTAAGCACAGGTCTGAAATTCAGCCAGCAAAGCTTATTTCTAAGCTGAATCTCTTTGTAATCTAATCTATTTATACAAACAGATTTTTGACTTGTGAGCTTGCATCCATTTGAATAGATTATTTTTATTAATTGTAGGGTAAGCCTAGGTTTGTATCAGCTCAGGGGGTAAATCCTTTTTCAAGCAGGAGCACCAATACCTTGAGGAATCCCTGCTTTCAACTTCCACGAGAAGCACACCTGCTGCAGTAAGCCAAAGTACAGCTCCTGTCTGAGGAACGGGCCCAGCAGGAGAGCTGGAGGTCGAGGAGCACAAAGCTCGCTCAGCACCACCCATGTCCTCCCTCTGGCCACCGCAGTATTGTCAAAAACCACAGGACAGTCAACACAAACCACTTCCCCAACCCAGTGACCACCAAAGTCAGACGTGTTCAAACGTTCGAGCTTCCAGGAAGTCTTTTTTCATTAGGAAGCCACCAGCTATTGAAACTAAAGCTGCCATGGCTATGGGAAGAGGTGAGAAGGGAAGCAGTGTCTTCCTTCAGACAACAGCACCGCACACGCTCCGTAACGAAGCGCAGCAGGCATGGGAACAAGATCTGGCACAGACCTATAAACCTTTGTACATCTACACACTGAACTAGACTTTAACAAAGCACTTGGCATGCAGAGCTGCAAAACAACAAGGCGTCAGGTGAGCCAAACAGGAGCAGCTTTCATGGTACCTACAGAGACAGAAATCACTCTCAGCTGCCTTGAGCTCCAGGTGAGCAGAGCTACTACCCATTTCCCTGCACGGAATGAAATGCCACCCTTCCCGCTCTGGTTTTCTTCTGGCTCTATTAAGCCTGGTGCATCTGCTCCAGCCCCAATAGTGGCTCCTACGAGGAATCCAAGCAACCACCATAGCAAAGCATTCACCATAAATTTCTTAATACCACCTTGGTCCCGACAATTTTTATTGCTGCAGCACTGGGATACAGAGCAGATTTAATGAGGCCATTTATGCCTGCTACTAAGGTAATGAGGTGCAGCCTGCTGCCGCACCGCCTCTGGGCCAGGATCTCACCACCTGCTTTACAATGGAAGCAAGGCCAGGCCTGGGCGAGCCAGGGGGCCGCAGAGGCTTCCTACGGCACCGCTCCTCCCAGCTCAGGCTGCAGCTGGGTGCTGGAGTACCTAAGGAAACAACTTCACAGTGAGAATTGAGGGGGAAGTCTTGCCTTTCATAAAAGAAAGCGCTTTGGGCGTAGAGGTGTTGCAAAAATGGAAATCGTTTATAGCCATTCAAGGAGACAAGAGCAAAGGCTAATGGGCTGAGCTGGAGAGGCAGCAGGCATCCCGCATGTGGATACACCAGCGCCAGGGGATGATGGCAACTGCATTACAAACCGGCAACTCAGCAGCTCAGGCAGGATGGAAGGTTTTCAAGCCAAGGATGCAGCACCAAAAGCCTTTCATCACAAGGAGGGGAGGTGGCCAATGTCAGGGCATCAGGGAGCACAACAGCCCCTGCTGCTCACCAGAGCCAGCTGCGCTCACCTTGTCCCCTACCGCAGCAAGAGCAGAGAGCCTTGTTCTCCAGGGACACGGTGTGGAGTCCTGGTGTCCCCTGGGAGCTGCCAGCAGCCTGAGCAGACTTTGTGCTGAGGGACAGACACCAGATAGAGCCTCCAGCTGGAGCTCTGCACTGCCAGGAGCATTGCCATAGCTTCACTTCCCACTCCCAATGAGGGGTAGCTGGTGCTGGCTCTGCTAAACCAGCTGGGAACCCAGGACAAGGGTGGAATTAGTCCTGGATGGGCAGATCCAGGCCAGTATCCAAGGGCAGATCCAGCCCTAAGACTCACCTTTACCCAGCTGTCCCAGCAAGCAGGATTATTCTCTCCTCTGCTTCATTTTAATTTAATTTCTCAGTTTATTTGGTTTGTGTGGCAAGGGTTTGGTAGCAAGGGGGCTACAGGGATGGCTTCTGTTAGCAACTTCCCGTGTGTCCAACGGAGCCCATGCCAGCCAGCTCCAGGACGGATCCACTGTTGGCCAAGGCTGAGCCCATCAGCGACAGTGGTAGCACCTCAGGGATAACGTATTTAAGGAGAAAAAGTTGCTGCGTGACAGCAATTGCAGCTGGAGAGAGGAGTGACAACATGTGAGGGCAGCAGCCCTGCAGACACGCAGGGCAGGGCAGGAGCAGGCAGGTGGGTCCATATCTCGACCCATGAGTCTTTCACTATTATTTTCCCTCCCCTGCCCAGCTGAGGAGGGGAGTGACAGAGCAGCTTTGGTGGTCTCCTGGCATCTAGCTAGGGTCACCCCGCCACACTCAGGGCTGGTGAAAAGGGGCTAACTGCCCACCTGCGGATCAGAGGTGCCAATTGCTGACAGACCAGGGACCACACAGGCAGCTTCTTCAATAAGTCTTTCCCTGCTGTCGCACAGGCATTTTGGCCAGCAGGGACCATATCTACAGCAGAGAGCAGGAACCATTTTCCAGCTGATCTCCCTGAACATCAAGCAACCAGGAGGAATTGTTTTCCAGCCCTGCCACAGAATGGTCGGGGTTGGAAGGGACCTCTGGAGACCACCCAGTCCAACCCCCTGCTGAAGCAGGCTCTCCTCCAGCAGGTTGCACAGTCACATCCAGGTGGGGTTTGAATGTCTCCAGAAGAGACTCCACAGCCTCTCTGGACAGCCTGCACCAGTGCTCCGTCACCCTCACAGTAAAGAGGTGTTTCCTCACAGTCAGTTGGAACTTCTTGCACTTCAGTTTGTGCCCGTTGCCCCTTGTCCTGTCACTGGGCACCGCTGCAAAGAGCCTGGCCCTGTCCTGCTGACACTCGCCCTTGAGATATTTGTGTGCATTGATAAGATCCCCCCTCCTCAGCCTTCTCTTCTCTGGGCTAAGCAGGCGCAGTGCTCTCAGCCTTTCCCCTTAAGGGAGATGCTCCAGTCCCTCATCATCCTCTGCTGGACCCTCCCCAGTAGCTCCTTGGCTTCTCTGCACTGTGCATCCACCCTGGCCTCCTGGAATGTGTTTGCAGGGAGTCCCAACACCCATCTGAGCACAGGATTTTGGCCAGCTGCACTGGCCCCTTGGTGGAGGGGGGGTTCTGACTGTTTCCACCACTGAACCCCCCTCCCTTGTGTGAGCTTTCAGGCTGCTGGTCCCTGTGCCTGGCAGCCTGGCTACTGCTCCAACATTTAGCACTTTGCCCTTCCCCGATCCCAGCGAGGTGGACTCGTGCCAGAATGCTGGCACTGTGGCACTGACCTCTATTTTGCTGTCAGCCTTACTTATAAAGCAACAACGGCAAGTGAGAGGGCCAGCACCTGCCCACATAAAAAAAGACACTTCCCATGAAGCATGTCACCCCAGCTCCCTGGGACAAAGGGAAAAGCTTTTCAGGCCAGAGTTTTCATCTAACTTAAAAAACATGCGGCCCACGGAGAGAAAGGATAGGCTCTGGATGGGAATATTGCAAGAGAGAACTTCTTCCTCAGAGACACGCAGGTTATCTTGCGTCTGGTGACTGCAGAGATGCCACCACAAAAGCAACAGCATAATTCATCCTGCAAGCTCTTTGGGAAAGCATGTTATTTGATGGGCACGCTGAACCTAACCCATTTGCATTGGACCATTAAATACAATAATTCCACCTCCCTAATCCCCTCTGCAGCATCAGACAGTGCAGACTGCCTCTCCATTTCCTTTCTCAAGACATTTCAGGGACTTGTTGTTCAGTGCTGCTGTGTTTCACTCCAGACTCAGATAAAATTTGGCTTTGCCCCATCTAGAACATGTTTGAAGACTGGGGCATGAAAGGTTTAACACTGGCACCACAGTGTGCAAGCACACTTGCTAGAAGACAAGCTTAAGAAAATAATGTAGTTTAATCTGTGGATCTGTGCCAAAACATTTAGCAGGGAAACAGTCACCAATTGCCTAGAAATGTTACTAGAAGAAGCAAGTGCCAGAGAAGGGAAGATTGATTCCATAAGGCCATCGATCCCCTCACAACACTATTTCATTATCCATCAAGTCCTTTGAGAGTGAAGTAGATAGCTTAAAATAGAAAAGGAAACACACATCTCGCGTACCCACAGTTATTAGCTTTTTAAATAAAACTAAACACAAAACCCAAGCCAACACACCACACAGCATGTTCTTTCCTAAGATCAAGACTGACAGCTGCCACTGTCCCTGAAACCCACCTGTGCCAGGCCATTCTTGCCCAGCAGGTCTTACACCACCGACAGCTTTCCTCTCTCCCCTTCTGAATTTGACCCTTGTTATTTTTACTTCTCGAGGGCACCGAAAGGTTGAAGGCTGCGTAAGGCCTTCAAAAATTCTCCCAGTAGGAACACACAGATGTCAAATCAATGGCAATTAATCACCAGTATTCTTCTGGTGGTCTGAATAAAATATGCATCTTATATGGATACAACCCACTCACTTACCTTCACCGCTAATGAAATGAGCAATCTATTCCAATTCATTCCGTTAGTGGGTAGATCACAGTTTGATACAAGAAGCATTAACTATGAGCCATCCTCCCCCTTGCTACAGACGCCAGCTGCTTTCTTCTGGCGATAATAGACTCACCAGAGCTGTTTGGCTTCTTGGGCTGCTCAGATAATGGGCATCCGAGCACTTGCTCCATTTGCGAGCGGCAAAGGTCAGTGTGGAGGTTATCAATCATCGAAGCACCACGCAATTTTGCACCGAGTTCCAAAAAAGTAAGGTACGGAACTGAGGGGGGGGGGGGGGGGGGGGGGAAGCTGCAAAAAGGGAAAGAAATGCAGAGATACCACAGGAGGGAGGCAGAGGGAGCTTTTACAGCATGCTGTACCATTAGAGCACCATGGAGGGAACAATTCGCAGAAGTTTGTCTAATCACCATTTCCTGCGCTATCCTGGGGTGCTCCTGCTGGACCCAGGTAGTTTTAAGCTTGTGGGCTCAGCTAGACTGAGCAAAACCATCTCAGTGCCAGTGGGAATGATGAGGCCCCCCGTGTCTGCTATGGAGTGGAGGGGGCTGCACGGGCAGGCCTGTGAGACATTTTACAGGGGGATGGATTGAGCCATATAAGCCAAGCGGCTCCTCTGCCAGCAGAAAGGACTGAGCAGAAGACAGCAGGCAGAGGCACTACCTGCCTGCCCACCCCCAAGGCTTGCTCCAGGGACGCTCTGCAGGCAGGACAAATACAAGACTATCCCAGTTCCCACTGCACGCCTTAGACCAAGTTTGCCAGGTGCCATATAAACGCATGGGGAGAGACTTTCCCCTGCCCCAGATGGCAATCTGTAGCTGTAAAGAAGAGGGTTTGGATCAAGCATCTCCCCTCCCCATCTTGCCCGGCAAAGACCAGGGAAGGGCTTCTGTGCAGAGGAGCCGGGAGGCAAACGCTCTTCCCTGCGCGGGGAAGGTGCAGCCAGGAACGAAGGGAACTGGTACAACGAGAAGGTGACACAGAGGTAGGTGGAGAGAGAACGAGATAGAAGGAGGGATGAAGGAAAGCGGAGGCACTCCAGATGGAGTGCTGGGTGAGAGGAACCAGAGAGGAAAGCAGTGGGTAACACAGCATAGGGGACAGAGGGTGTGAAATGTGTCATCCCCCCACCCCATCATAAAGACAAATGGGAATTGCAGGAGGCACAGCCCAACATCTCCCCCTATCCCAAGGCAAAGGTGACAGCAGTTTGGCTTTCAAGTAGTGGCATTATGCAAATAAATGCAAATGGATGCATAATTATGGTGATTGCACACATTTAGCCCCCAGGCATCAGGATGCCCATGTCCCTTTCACCTGGAAAGGTCAGATGAAATCTTAGCCCCAGGGCTCTAACCCCTCCGAGGGCTGACACCCCCAGCCCCGCTCCAAGGCAGCAGCTCTGTAACCTCCCACCCCCTCAAAGCTGGTCACTGCCCAGTGTATCCCTCAGGCAAGTCCAGGACAATTTTAAGAGCAGCAGAAAACTCCACATACCTTTATTTCAGTGCAAGCCTGGAAAGCTGTTCAGGTGCTTTCTGGGGTGTGGGGGGCACGAGGGGAATCTAGATCAAAGCAATCCCCCACGCTTCCTCTTGCCTTATTTCTCCACTCCACCCCAAACAATGCTGAAAACCGGCATGAGAACCACCAGCAAGCCCATATTGTCTAGACAGGGTTAGTTGGTAGAAAAACTAACTCCCAAAGGATCAATGGGGTGAAACGAGGAAGATGCTTGACTAAGCACCAAGGATACCCCGGCAGTGCCTGCACAGAGCAGTGGCCCTTCCAGCCTTCCCCTGCCAGCACATCCCACCCCAGGAGGCTCAGATGCAGTTTCTGAGTCCAGCAACAAGAAGCCAGCAGGAACAGAGCTCCTCCAGGCTGCCGGCTCCAGGCCCCGGCTTCACCTGTATTTGCTAAGCACTTGGTGGTCTGTGACAGGGAGAATTTTCAGAGCACCCAGTCAAAAGAAGCCAAGCCAAATCATTTTAGCAGATGCATTGTCGGTTTAGGTGAGGGGATTTAGAGCTGAATAATTCTCTGAGCAGATGTGCCATTGAGGAAGGTGTCAAGAAAATCCATTGTCTTCCCCGAGGGCAGAGAAACTGAGTAAAAGACTTTTTAATCCATCAGTTATGCTGCACACTAATGCTTTTGTTTTCTTCTAATGGACACTGGAATGAAAAAGGCTTTTATCCTTTGGGTTACCTTAACAATTTTTCTATTGAGACAAAACTGTTTATTTACAAGAAGCCCACTAAATAACATTAATGTGCAAAGAACTCAAGGATGCCCTAACAATACTAATGCTGATGAACGAGCCAATACCGAAGCCAAGTATTATGATCCTTGCATTATGAGGAGAGGAGAGATTAAGGACCTCATTCTAATCTTTCACATCAGTATAATGCCATTTGATTTCATTAGGGCCGATTTTGATTTGCTGGTGTAATGAAGGGAAACAGATGACTAAGTAACTTGCCCACTAAGAGAAGTCAGTGGCAGAGCAGCACATGTAACCTGCTCTTAACTCCAGTGCATTCCCAAAGATCCCCTCCCAATGTGCAAGTTCACCCCACTCCAAGTTACACACTACATTAACTTGACCAGCTCCGATTAGCTCACAGGCACAAGGGAGCATCGCCCCTCAGCCCCCAGCCAGGCCCTCCGCACCAGGTGAGGTCTGGTGCTCCAGTCTGCCGTGTCACCCATCACCAGATCTGCCTGTGAAACCAAGACCATCACTTGCCAGATCTACGCTCTGCCACTACCATGGGCCCTTCCCTTTAAGAAGCATTAAAACTAATTTAAAACATACATGCCTCCAAATACAAGGAGGACCTTTTTCCCTTCCCCTTTTTCCTCAAGGGAGATCCTGGTGACTATATACTTTCTACCCTCTCCCTCTGAGCTCAGCTCGCTACAGAAGTTAAAATGGAAACTGTTTGCAGGACAGGAAAGCAGAGCAGAAGCCTGTGGCACTGCACAACACCTGTGTTTTAAGCTGTAGGTGCTTTTTTGTGTGCAGTTCTTGGGTTTGGGTGTTTGTTTGTTTCTAAGCAGACCCAGACATCAAGGAATACATTACTACTTTACTGTTGGGGCAGATGCTAGTCACATCCTTGTTTTCCATGCTCCAGCTACCTGAGATCCCTTGGGAAGTGGAAAGGTTTCTAGCCTCTGGATCAGTCAATGACTTCTAAAAATATAGACACGCTGAGATAAGCAAGCAGGCATTTAAAGGAACAAGTCTGATACCTTTACAGAATCAGGGGGTTGGTGCACTGCTTTCACTCCTCATTCATCCCAGCCATGACTGTGTGTGATGGCCCACTACTCCAAATACTGGGAAGGGTTAAAAAACAACCAAAGAAACCAAGCTGCAGTCATTCCTACTAGCTGTTATGACTCTACAGTACGGTAGTGACTACTGACTACAGCAAATAAGCAGTCTCAGATAATGATAATCAATTAATTGGGCATCACAAGAAACAATGAAATGAGATTTGCTTTCTTGTAAGCTGACGGGAAAGTGAAATTGCTCTAGATATGCTTCCAAGGCTCAGGGCTGCACATTTCTTCTGTCATTTCTCAGCGGTCTTTTAGCAAGAGCAGAAGCAGCTGGAGCCCTTTCCACCTCGCACGAAATATTACAGTCTCTGAAGAGATCACCTTGTTTGCCATCACGGAAGTCCAAATTAATAGAACATACAAAGAATTGTAATCCCCTTTTAATTATTTTTCAATGCCTGCTTGACACGGTCAGAGCAGGAGATGGAAAAGCTGGTTTGGAAGGAGTGAAAACCTCTGCCCCAGCAGGCAGCCAGCAATGTGACCCCGGCCGCTGGCGATGCCTCCCTGGCAGGGCTGCAGCAGGCAGCAACCCACCAGCCAGCGAGCCGGCGGAGCACCGCGCTGCCTGCCAAAGACCCCTGCCTTGTCAGTAACAGATCTGCCTCATCACACCCCCACCACGCCTACAGCAAAACCCGCCGCTTCTCTCCAAAGAGCCCAAGACGGTGAAGTCAAACCACCCCAGCTCCTTCGATGCAAGTCCACTGACTTTAGCAAAGCTACCACAGATTTATGCCAAGACAGAAGAATCACGCTCCCTAAGACCATTGCATACAAATTAGTCTAGTTTTGGTGATTTTGACCAAGCTCATTGGGATTTGCCCAGCTGTCAGCACAAACAGAAAGACGCAGCATGGCAAATGGTGGAGTCAATGCAGCAATTTTGAGGCTGGTGTAGCTCACTGAGCCAAATCCTCAATCAGGAATGATCCATCATAGCTGTGATGCACTACACTTTCTCTTGTCCCCTTCTTCCCTAAATGATTTAAAGGGCACAAAAACCTACTGCAGAGACACAAAAGTAAGGGGTGAGGGAGAAAGCAGGTGTGAGTTTAATGCGGACCCCGGAGTAGATGAGAAATACCTCCCTGTGTAACATTTTCATGGTCTAAACCCACAAGCACCTCAATTTTAACTACTCTGGACAAAATATTACAGCTTGTCAATATAAACTTTCAGCATGACTGCTACAATATCAACCGTATACTATATAGCAAGGCTGATGAAAGCCAAGTAAGCTCTAAAAATATGGCAGACAATACAAGCTTCTTCACTTACACCATAATTCAAATTACAGTGATCTGTTGCTAAAGTGCACTCTTGAATGCTGGAATGATAGAGCTATAATTGTAATGGAGTCATTTAATTTTGATTTGGATGAAACAGCGAGCACGAAGCAGACAAGGCATAAAACTCTGCTACTCCCATAAAGGTTAAGAAGCTGGTCATTAAGTGAATTGATTTGGAGTGCTTAGGTAATCCTGTCATTTAAGTCAGAATTCTACTTTTATCCAGTTTACACTAAAATATCTACAAACCCCACAGAACTGGTCACGGCACACCAGGCAGTTTTCAGCTAGGACAATACCCAGCTCGTTACATTTGTTGTCTTTGCCCAGTGTTGTGACAGTTTTCATCTGGTGACCTGATTCCACTTTTGGTACATCACAGCTCTGCTGAAAATACAGAAGGCAGAAATTGCTCCTACCGCACAGTCAGTGCCCCTCTCCTCCCAGAGAGGAGCGCTGGAACCAGCTGGGGTACAGCCAGGCATGCACAAAAAGGCAGCAACCGAGCTATCGCACAGCAACTACTGTGTGAATGCTCTTACAAGGCTGTACAAATGAGTTAAGGCTCCGTATTTCTTCACTGCTCCATCTGAACAGCTGCCTCTCTGCCGGTATTCACAGCTGGGCATCTCGGAGCACCCTGACAGACAGAAAGTTGATTTCTGGTTCAGTAAGTTTGTCATGCTCACCCCGGAGAAAGCGAAGCACCCGGGAGCAGGCCAGGCCAGCGGTGAAACAGCCTTCCCAACCTCTGCAATCATCTTATGCCCCCAAGAACAAGCTGTGACAACTTCTCGCACAACACGTTCTGCATATTACGAATAACAACACTGTCCTAGACAGACAGTTTCTTGCTGCAGGACAGTCAAGATGGAAGCCCAGCACAGGAACGTGCTCCTCCTCAGATGGAGAGCCGCGCCATCGCTCCTCATGCAGAAACAGGAGCTGTGCTTTGATCAGACAGCTTCTGACGGGGAGAGAGTTCACCGCGTCTACTCGTCTAAAGCAGGCAGAGACAGTGTGTGGGAGATCGAGCTACAGAGCCATGGTTTTGTGTTAAGCAAGCCTCTCTCGGCTCACCTTTCTGCCCTCTCTGTATTTGATCCTGAGTAAGTGTACGCATAAATTCCAGGACCAAACCCAGCTCTGGTACAAGGCTGTTAATCCAACATTTCTCTCTTCATTAATCTGCTACAGAGCGGACCCACAGACATCCATGAGGACATCAGGACACAGTGAGGTTTGCTCTGCTCAAGGAGACCAGAACACAGCCCAGGCCTTTGTGGAGCTGTTAACACATCAAGAACAAGCAGCGAACACGGGGCCAAGCCACCCTGTACATCACCACCTCTTGTCCCTGCAGCTCTGACCCTGCACAGCGTCCAGAACAGTAGGCTGAGGTATTTGTACCTTAACCCCTGGGAAATTATCCAAAAAGTGCCCTTTAGCATCACTGAACACCATCTACTCCTCATTTCCCTCCCCTCCCAGATACAGCATGCGAGGACAAATTAGCACTTGCCTAATTTGAAAATCTCCAAAGGAACTATTAGAGCTGCACTGTAAATCACTCTGTGACTCTTCTGAAGGGAGGTGTTTTTACCACTGCTACGTGGGTCATAAAGCCTGCCTAGATGCAACAAGAGCGCAGGAGCTCTGGAAGACACCAGCCCAACCGGGCAAGTGATGAAACCGTTGTTTAAAGAAGTTCAGCTCATGAGCAGACAATTTCTAAGCTTTTTTCCTATCAGGATCACATTAACAAAATACAGCTCTCAGCACAGAGCAACCCCTTGGCAAACTGCATCCTGCAGGAATTAGCTCTATGCAGGAAGCACTTAGTTTCACTCAATATTAATAGTGTCTACAAGGCCTCACATATGTTATATTAGAGAACAAACTGAAAGCGAATTCCCCAGCAGAGCGGGTTGAATTAGAGATTAAGTCATTTAACAGACCAGAGCATTCCTTACACCTGGTTCCTACCCATCCCAGCACCACAGCCAAAACACAGGAGATTTTTTTTATTTTTTTTTCAGTCTTCAGGGCACAGAATTGCAGACTAACTTCCGAAAGCTTACACCGTAGTCCTATCGTTAGGAACAACACCAAAAATAATTCCTATAAATCTTTTCTCCTGTCTCGAGATTACCAGGGGCTCAGTTCCAGCCTGGAAGACGTGCCCTTGCCTGGGGCACAGATTTAAAGCTGGTGCAGGGCGCAGGCAGGTTTGCTGTGAAGATGCTGTTCAAAGCCGTGCAAGATTAATGCACTGTTGGAGGAGCGTGCCACATGAAGCGGGCTGCGAACAGAAGCGCTTTAGCTTATTATGTTAGAATTAAAGCACAAACAGCTGGAAAACAGTCTTGCCAGCCCAGACCCCAGCTCTCTGTGCGCTGCCTAATTGCTGTCCTAAAAGCCGATTCTCCATTCAATAGGTTTGTGCTGAGCACTGCTGTGCTGAGCTGAGCCCGCCAGCCACCAGATCATCTCTGTGAATGGTCCGGGTCACTCGGACACGGATTTTGCCTCAAAACACTGAGCTTCAGGTGAAAATCCCACAGTTTATGGAGCCCCCCCCCCCCCCCCCCCCCCAGCCTTATGTGAAGGCTTTTATCGATAGCACCACAGCCGCTATGTACTACAACAGGTCTCCGGGGCATAGGGGAACCGCCGTGCTGTGGGAAGAGCCGGGGGCACTTCAGTTGTGTAACTGCTCCCCTTTTCCCCTGACAGTCAGGATCCGAGATCTACTCCTGCTTTCGGCACTGGGCAGTCCCGGGGGGGTTGTTCTGCTTCTCCATGCCTCAGCTTCTCTGCCTTGGGGAGAAGAAAACACACTACAGCAGTTCGAGCACATGCCTGAAAACCCGGTTCGAGCAGATTCCCAACTTCCAGCAGCCTGCCAGAGCGAAAGGCAGCCACAAGCAGCATCGCTACGTTCCACAGACGTTGCGATTAAAATATAAAAAAGTACCGCTTGGTCCTGCCGGGCGAACTCGCCGCGTCAAGGGCTGCAGACGATGCCAGGCTGGCCCTCGGCAGCGAGTCCCTGCCCGTGCTGGCCCCAGGCACCGGCGCTGCCAGGGCAAACTCTCGGGCTCGGCTCCGCGCTGTCCCGCACGCCGCCCGGCCCAGCCCCACCTCCCCGGCACGGAGCCGCTCCGCGAAGGGGCTGCAGGGGGGCCGGGGCTGCGGCGGGGGGGTACCGGGGCTCATGCCCCGCGGCGGGATGCAGACGGGGGGGAACCGGGGTGGACCGGGGCTCCTGCCTTCCCCCGGCCGCGGCGGGATGCAGACGGGAGGGAACTGGGGCTCCCGCACCCCCGGCCGCGGCGGACAGCACCGGCGGCGGTGCGGCTGGACGGGGCGCCCTGCAGCAGCACCGGGGAAGGGAGGGGTGCGCGAGGGGACACACGGGACGTCCCCGCGGGACGGGGCGGACAGTGGGCAGGGATACGGCGGAGCCCGGGCCGGTGGGGCAGAGCAACCGGAGCCGGCTTACCTTGACAGCCTCGGCGTGGGTCACCCTGTCCAGGGGCTTGCCGTTGACACCCAGGATCTGATCGCCGACGCGCAGCCCCTCCCGCTCGGCCAGGGAGCCCGGTTCCACCAGGGACACGTAGATACCGACGCCGTGCTCGGCGCCGCCGCGGATGCTGAAGCCCAGGCCCTCGTGGGCCTTGCTCCGCCGGAGGGTCACCTGCCGCAGCTCGCTGGGGACCACCGGCGGCGGGGCGGGGGCGGCCGGGGGGCGGCCGGGCGGCAGCAGGTAAGGCCCCTCGGCCGTGTACTGGTCGAAGAGGAGCTGGTCGGAGCGCGGCAGGACGAGCCGGAGCAGCGGCAGGAGCTGCCGGCGGCGGGGCCCGTCGAGGAGGGCGCGGAGGGAGCGCACCAGGTCGCAGACGTTGCGGCGGCCGTGGTAGGCGTTGAGGCAGAGGATGAAGCGCTCCCGCTCCGCCTCGCTCAGCAGCGCCGTCAGCGCCTGGTGCAGCCGCCGCACGTTGGCGGACAGCGGCCGCGGAGCCGGCCCCGCCGCCGAGCCCAGCGAGCCCGACGAGGAGGAGGAGGAGTGCACCGACACGCCGTCCAGCTCCGCGCTCATCGCGCCGGGCGGGACCGGGCAGCACCGGCACCGACCGGGCAGCACCGGCACCGGCCGGGCGGGACCGGGCGGCACCGGCGCCGCACGCGCCACTCCACCTGGCCGCGCGCTCACCGGCGCCTCGCGGCGGCTCCCCAGGAAGTGACGTGCCCTCCGTTGCCGGGAGACGGGTTATACAGAGCGGCCCCGCGCCCCCCCCCCGGGCCCCCGCCCCGCCGCCCCGCCCCCGTGGGACCGGCAACGAGCGCGGCCGCGCCGGGGCGGGGCTGAGGCCTGGCGCAGCTCATCGCAGCTGTGAGCGCCGGCCGCCTCGGCAGGGGGCCGGGCCCCGCCGGTAAGTTACAGCCGTGGCAGGCATACCTGGTAAGTTGTTATAGTCCTGGCAATCATACCTGGTAAGCTGCAGCTCTGGTAATCATACCTGGTAAGTTACAACCCTGGTAATCATAACTGATAAGTTACAGCCCTGGTAATTTTAAGTGGTAAGTTACAGCCCTGGCAATCGTACCTGGTAAGTTGTTACAGCCCTGGCAATCATAACTGGTAAGTTGTTACAACCCTGGTAATTACAACAGGTAAGTTACAGCCCTGGCGATCGTACCTGGTAAGTTGTTACAGCCCTGGCAATCATAACTGGTAAGTTGTTACAACCCTGGTAATTACAACAGGTAAGTTACAGCCCTGGCAAACATAACCGGTAAGTTACAGCCCTGGCAAACATAACCGGTAAGTTACAGCCCTGGCAATCATAACCGGTAAGTTACAGCCCTGGTGATTGTACCTGGTAGGTTACAGCCCTGGCAACTCACCCATTCAGCCGTGATTCAGTCAGGAACTTCAGCGCAGGCTTCAGTTTTAATCCCAAATCCATGGGATTTAGGCTCGTGCCCCCCTGACAGTGTGTTGAAGCCATTGATGATGTCGGGCTTGGAGTCGAACCAGAGGTCGCTGCAGGTAAGCCCCCCTTCATTCAGCAAACACAGCCGCCCCAGAGAAACCCTTCCTCTGAGCGATCCCGGTGATCCAGGCCCAGCAACGAAGGAGCTGGCAGGGCCACAGACAGCTTTTCTACTTGCTGCATAAAGTATTTGTTACTCCTTGAAGTTTTTTTCTTCTGCATCTCTGGAGCACTGAGCCTCAGTCATCCAAAATCTTTCTGTCTTCACTGAAGTGCCTTCTATCTGCTGCAGTAGAGGAGGATTAAACCTAATTTGTCAGATGCGTCCTGATAGCAATACAATTCATTTTGTTCATGGATATGATGGAAGAGCTTTAACAGCTGCATTACAAGGGGGTTTATGTATTAAAGCTTTGTTGGAGTTTTCAATGCCTTGTTTAAAACAAAACTAAACAGAGCAGATTGCTAATTGAAATTTGGGTTCTAACTGTGGGTGATAAATAAGCAGATGGAACAGTCAACATTACTGGAAAAAAGGGACAATATAGGACAGAAAAGTGAGTAAAAACAAAAATACACCTACATCAGCCAAACAAAATGAGAAGGGCAAACAAGGTATTGCATGTCTTTGAATTGCGCTCAAACACAGTGTTAATGCTTAGTACCCTGCTCAAAGACTCCTCTATTTAAAGTACTGCTATTCCCACAAGCACAGTCTCTAAGCATCTCCAACCTTTTTTTATCCTACGAGAAGACACCAAGTATGTTAAGACAAGCAGATGCAGGAAAAGCTGCCACTGTACTGCACTAGCTCCAGACTGGAGTAGCACATCCCATTCTGCTCACTTGAGCAGAGCATGGCAGTACCCAAACCACAGCTGCCACGTATTCAGTGACCAAACCTGCCCAGCAGTGGCATTCTGTCCCTGATATTTTGACCACTGCTCCAGAAGCTACCACAAAGCCAGTTTCCCAAGCCTAAGACAAGTTCAAGTCAATGCTACTCGGCAGAAATGCCCACAACATCCACACTGAGTAGGTGCATTTGGAAATGGTGGTTTTCTTGCTGCTACTACAGCCCTACCAGCAGAGGCTGTTCATCCTTGGGATGCCCCATCCAGCTGCTACTCACTGTAGGACAACTCTGAGGCACCCCTTTGGAGCAGGGCTGGCTGCGATGCCTTCTAGTTCACAGAACACATACAGGGTTTTAATCCCCAGATGTTTTACAAGTTTAGATTGTTCACACACTGTGCAAGCTGGGTCTTCATCAGGGACCCCCACACCTTTGTTGAAGAAAGGGACGGAGATTTTCTCATAGAACCCCAGCCTTGAAGTGAAGCTGATTTATTTCTAGGGGCTTTATCCTTTCCACTGCTTTAAGCACTTAAGCCATGCAGTTGAGAGACAGCAGTACATAGCCTTGGGAAAGAGGGGGTTCGTCCAGCTCTCAGGCACAGGGGTGTTCCCACACCTGAATAAAACCTCTCAAAGCTTTCTCAGCACAAGTAACACCACCGAACAAATGCCTCACAGCAGCTTGCAATACCTGTGTAGGGCTGCATGGCTCAGTGGGCCAGGTTCTCACTAGTATAAATCAAAATAGTCCTTTCAGAAAGGGAGCTCTGCCAGCTGGGGAGTCAGCAGCAAGTGCTTGGGGTGGAAAGTCAGTGCCAGGCACAAACAGCATTGCTCTGCAAACGTCCAGGTAAGTGGTCCTTCAGAAGTTAGTGAATGCTGAGAGTCCATATTCATTTGTGGGGCAACTCCTGGCTGAACTGGACCTTTGTAAGCAGAAGGGCTACACAGACACCGGCAGCGAAACTCGAGCATCCTCACACACAGCTGAGAGCTGTCGAAGCAGTTGGACACTACACACGCTCAAATCCCAAACAGCATTTCAGATCCAACGCCTCGCTTGCGCGGCAGAGTGCCCTAAGGCTAGCAAGAGCTGAAAAGGTGTTACTCATTTTCTTTTTTAAATCATCCTTGCAGCACAAAATAATCCGATGCATTTGCTAAGTGCCACATGAATAAATTGCCTAACCTTTCCACTTTAATCCATTGTAATCACTTTCCAGAGCCCTCTTTGAAAAGTGAGCTCCATGTTTCCAGAGCAGCTGTGCTCCTAATTAAAAGGCACTGTTGCAAGAAGACAACGGAACATAATTCTGGTTGGAAATGCCTCGCTGCAGAGTTGGAGGGCTGAGCTGAACTGCGAGATGGGCCAGGGAGGAAGCAGCAGCTGCCTGTGCTGCTAAGGCTCCTTAAAAAAGTATTAGGAGATAGCTGGCACTCAGGGCTGCCTCTTGGCTAAATCCCTGTTTAGCAGATTGGCTCCCAATCCTCTGTCCCTGGCCAGCTGGACTGGTTTGTGTGGCTCAAACGTGCTGTCCTCAGTATGGGCAAGAATCAGCTGAGCGCTGCAGTTAAGCGGTCTACAGGAATAGCCAATGCAGAGGAAAAAGCGCCGTGAGGGTTTGCTAACAGGAGGCCTGGGTACTGTGGGTCCCAGCACCATCTCGCTGGCTTGCGGTAAAGCTGAATCCAGCACAATACAGACACAAGATCCCCACTGTGCTGGGAGCTGCACAAACAGCAGAGACACACCTTCCATCTTTTCAGCTCCAGGTATAACGGGCAGAAGCAGGATTTAAAGAAAAGCCCTAGGAGCAGTGAGAAATCATCATTTCAAGGGGGATTTTCTAAGCTCTGAGTTATAAGCATAAATGTAATCCACTCGCAACAGGAATGTTTCCAATTTATGGGCGCTGCCATGCTTAATCAGACCAAGTTCAATTTGACACGTTCCAGCCAACAGCCAGGGGTAGATACTTGACAGCACGGTTCAAGCAGGCAGAGGAGGCAGGGAATTCAAACACTTCTTAAATCCTTCTGTGTCTGCGTATCTACAGACCTTTATGCTCAGCGCCACACTGAGACTGTTACTGAGCAAGGCCAGCCTGAAACAGGTTCAGCTGGGGGGGAATTTGGTGTTTTCCGTTGTGCGAGAGAAGATCAAATATGAGAATTTTAGCTCAAAACCACTGAGACATACTGCTTCTATAGGGTGGGCACCACAGGATTACAGTTTATCAATCATTTAGATACCGCCTAGATTAAAAGTCAATTAAATCAGAGTAATAGTTTCACCTGTACTACCAGAAATACATTGGTTTAATGCCACTGAAATTCCTTGACACTTGTTAAAACCCAAAGTCAAAACAATTCAAATTAAAACAAAACCACATGTTCAGAAAGCTTTAGATAAGGCTACATTTTCTGGTGAAAAACCTCTTCCAACTAAAAGAAGTTTCACCCAGATTTGCCTGCAGTGCTCTCTCCACTGTGCCAACATCTCTGAGTGTAACCCTGCATCACAGTGCCAGGCGATTTAAAAGCTGCAGTCCTCCTCCCCTCTCCAGCAATTTCTTGCACTTACACTCTCTCCAGTCTTTTTTGAAATGCCTGAAAGAAAAAAGCCATTTGCGTCACTGGCTTTTTTTTTTTTTTTTTTAAATGCCCAGCACAAATAATCTGTAAGTCACTATGTGGGCTTGAATGTTACAGACAGGCAAAGCAGAGACTGGCTGAGGGGATCAGTCTTTGTCATTGCCTGGTCTCCCATTTGGGGACCATGGCTGTTGAACTTCTCCGTGTGCAAAGGACATGGAGCCTGTTTGTGGGGGTTGATTGTCCTTAAGTGTGAAGTCTCTGGAGTAGTGGTGTAGGGCAAAAGAAACATGCACATGCAAAAGGAGCCAGCCTTCGGGTGCAAGCTACTGGCTCCACAGAACCAGGCTTGTTTATATTAACTGTGGAAATTGTAAAGCGAGTCCAGTATTGTCACATAGATGAGCTTTGCAGCAGAGGAGCACTAGGTAGATTTGCATGTGAAGTCGCAGGATGCTTTGACAGAGGGGAGAGCACAGACTCTTTATGCTGGGTGTTGCCCTTATGCATGATCTGGAGTCTACCTTGTACATGGCTGGTACAAATCTATGCCTCCAACCCTGAACTCCCTTCCTGCTGGGTACATCACCTCCCCAGCTCAGTGGCCTAATTAGTCTCCACCCTTCAGGCAAAGACTGCCTCATACTGAGCATCTGCACACTGGAGCCTTGACTTCTCTAGAAGCTACGGCTGAGGCACCCAAGCCAGTGCAACACCTGGCACATGAGCAGTGATGCTTACTCACAGCTGTCACTGTGGTTGGAGAGTACCAAATAAATCTGGGGGAAGTACAGTCCCTTCCTGAAGAGCTCTCTTAATATATCTGACAATTTCAGAATAAGCCTGAGCATTGCAGAGCTCATTCACACAAGTTCAGCCTCCCAGCAGGTGGGAAATTCAGGGGCTTCACTCACACCGAGAACTGACAAACTCACACAGAGCTAATCTAATTTGAAGACATTTACCTAATTCAAATAAATCTAAGTCTGCTACTTGTGGAAGCCTGTCAGTCTGGCAGGATTTATAGGCTGACCTCTCGACTGCATTTTCTGCAGCAGCGGAAACCCAGCTGGCTGCCTGCAGCGGTACACACTGTCCCCGCAGGTTTGCATCAGGGGCACAATTCAGCTCAGTAAGCAGGAGAACTCAGCATCAAGGTCTGATTGCACAGATGTGGGGGAACAAACTGTGTTCTGGGGAGAAAGCAGGGGTTATTCCTTAGAGCCTCTCACTGATGCTATCTCCTTTCCTGTGCATCTATCATCATAGAGACTGTCCTGTGTCCTGGGGACAAGTGCAACACAAAAAAAGTCAGCTCACTCCTGCTGTGACAACCCTGAAACACTGGCAGAGCACCGGGCAATTCTCTCTTCCTCAGACATTTTCACCACACCGGAGGTCTTGCACTGCTGAGAGTTGTGCTCCCTATTCAACCATTGCCACAGAGTTTTGGGGTCAAGATTATTTGCCAGCTTATGCTGTGGGAGCCTGGAGGTGAGCAAACCTTCCCATGAGCATCTCTCCTGCTAAGGACGATTTACACTGTGTGTCCTGCACTTAGAGAAGTAATAGGGCTGCAGGGTCACTCTCCTCATCATAAGCATCAGCACTCATCTTCTCCAGCCCACAAACCCATCTCTCCCAGGCTGGAGAGGGATGCTCTGTACTTTATTACCACACCGTAAGAAGGCAATCAAAAGAAAAGTCAATAAGGTACTAATCACTATTGATTTGTAGTATATAAAACAAATACCTGCTGCCATTAATTAAATGTAGCAGGTCAAAGGCATCTAATTAATCACACCAGCCATTTTTCTTTTTCAAAATTAATTTCATATCATCAGGGAAACTCTAATAGATGCCAGCAGACTGACCTCTGGCCCGAGGAGCATGGCTGGCTGAGCAGCTACAGCCTCAATTCCCTGCCAGGACCCACCACAGAACAGCAGCCACATCACTGGCAGGCCAAGCATTGCTGATGGGCTCCATGAGGTTGCACTGAAAAAGCCACAGTGAGGAATTGGGAGCATGGATGGATAAGAAGAAAGGCCAGGGCAAGTTTGAATCTCTGCAGGCTTTTACTTGTTTGCTTCCAGCCCCAAACCCCATTTTATTGTAGAAATTAAGCATCTGGGAGAATACTGGTTTTAGCAAAAAAACCTCTTCTGAATACTGAAAGTTCTCCTAAAGTGAAAAATGGCCAATAGAAAACAGATTAAAAATAAATAAATCTCGAGTTGTCATCGCATTTCTGAAACTCCCCAGAAGAGAGAATAAAGTGCTCAGACTTCTGTTAGTGAGACAACTATGAGGGAAACCCCCTACCAACCAGGTGTAGGCACTGCCCTGGTCTGGCCTTGAGACACAACGGACAGCAGCACGGTGCTATGCCGAAGCCTGAGTAACTCCAGCACATCGGAGGGTGTTTCTGGCTGCACCGGACAGGCAAATGGTTTGGCTACCAGTAGAGGATAAGACTAATTAAGGCTGCGATCCCCTGACTCACACAAACTAATGCCCATGGATAGATATCTAATGCTCTCAATTCCTGCTCATTAGCACAGGCAGCAGAGACAAGACAAGCATGTTATGTCATTGTTTAAATCCTGTCACATTTCCCCAATGACTCTGATTACATTTTTAAATATTTATTCTCCTCTCCTGAGGCAGGACTGGCTTGCCCTGGAAGCTCTGAACCCAGCAGATCTGCTCCGAGCAAAGCTCCCACACATGGCAATGACGAACTGATCCCCAGCCCTCCCCTTTCCCAGGTCCTGAGGAAAGCAGTTCCCCTGGTACGAGCTTTCAAGGCATCGGCTCATCCTCCCCTAATTTTCAAGACTACTTTACATCTCAGACAAGAGTTAAACAGAATGTTTTCTAGTTGCTTTTGCATAAGGAAGGAGAACCGCAGCAGTGGACATGCGAGTAGGTGGCTGCGCATCTTGGTGCATGAGCAGTCACACTCCAGTTAAATAAGCATAAAACACTTTTGCAGGCACAAGAAGCAGATTTTTCAGGTCAACTAGCAGCAGGACTGAAAAGAAAATATTTATGGACACATCTTTCACTAATCAGTACCAGCTGTATTTATACCAACCCTCCTTGTGCCCAGAGTGTGGCTTCAGCCTTTTGCCCTCCTGAGTCTTCCCTGCCCTCATTGCCTAGCGACCCTGTTGGTGACAGGGTGGTTGGAAGGGTTATAGCTCCCCAGGGACCCCAACCAGCCCGTACCCAGTGGCTACTCGGCAGCAGCATCCCCCAGGAGAGCATCGGGCAGGGATACAAAAATCAGCCTTCATCCTTTGAAAGCCTGAGGCAGAGCACATCACACCACTAGTCACAAGCACAGCTCCTCCTGTCCAAGGGGAAAGAACGTCCCCCACTGAGTTCAATGCAGGCTGGATCCAACCCATTCATTCTTCCTAGGAGCAAACTATCTCCACGATAATTTTACAGAGGCTACAGAGGGAGACCTGGGCCAGGAGCATGAGGGACAGCCCAGTGCTTCCTTGCAAGCTCCCAGCCACAGATTCAACCCCACAGCACATCCACCCCATCGCACTCCTGCTTTGTTTCCCCAGCTGGGCTGTAGAATAGATGGTGTTGTAGGTCTGAGACTTCTGCGGCCCTCCCTTTAGCACTGCAGACAGCACCGGCAGGCACTTGGTGAGTGAGGTTTTTACTGCAGGATCTCCCAGGGGAAGGGCTGAATTGCTTTTGTTACAACAGTTGTGGATTTCAAATCTTGCATATCAAAGCAGGGAAAGGAAGAAATAACAGAAGCCTGGATGGAGTCACATCTGCATTAACAGGATGGGTTTACACTAGATGGCACCTGATCTCATAATTTTAGGTGCAAAGAATAAAGCCACCAGGATTATTATACTGAATGATGTTATTCTTTTACCAGGAGCTGGCTTTGTGGCCCTCCCTGAGCTCCCAGCAGCAGTAATGCACGAAGCACAGCTAGCCCAGCAGCCAGCGCACCGCTGTGAATGTTAAACACCCTTTGCATAAGCCCAGTCTGAATCTCTTCCGAGATGCCGAAGTACCTGGGTTTGCTCAGCTCAAGCCACTGTCAGAGTGCCCAGTCTTTCTTCAGCAACTTGCCAGACGGGCTTCATCTAACCTGAAGAGCCACCTTGCTGTGTGCAAGCAAAGGTGGTTAGAAGGGCTCAATGATTTACCTTGGTGTTAACAGGCAGCAAAACTGCTACAGGGCTGTAACATGGTTAATCCAGCAGATACCACCCACTCTGAACACAGCACTACCAGGACAGCCACTCAGGCACACGAGGACACTAGCTCTGCCACAAAGCCCAAGATGTGGCACAGATATGCCAAACCCAGCTGCAAGCTCAAGCCCCTTATCCCAGCTGCTCCCTATGAGGATACGGACAGCACCGTGATAACAGCTAAATTAGACACAAAGACCCTAACCATGATCTTTACAGCACTGGTGCACAAGCAGCCCCAGGACCTGCCCACAGAGGCAGGTGTGGATGGAGGGTTTGCAGGAATCACTGCTCCACACTGCACATGGAACGATTCAGTGACTTCTCGGGGGGGGGGGGGGGGGAAGGGAAACACTGCCATCTGGGAAGAGCAGAAAAGGAGTCTTGAGGCTCAAACTTCAGGCTTGCTCCTAATACAGCATCCTCTCTCCCTCTGTCATCAAGAGCCAAACACACTGAAGGTGCAAGCTGGCTCCAGCCCATGGGCAATTAGTGACCATTCCCTGAATTACCAGCCTGACCCCCAGCTAGAGCTGCCCAACCCCACCCAGTTTCTGCCCCTAAATACTATTGCTGAGATTCCCAGCTAAATGAAAGATAGTAAAAACTAAACAAAAGCTAAGTGGGTGAGTGAGGAAGTGATCCTTCCACAGATCGGTGGATCTGCCACCAGCAGGTCTCAGCCCAACATCACAGTCCCTCGCCTCGACTGTTCTACCTCTTAGAGTCTACGCTGGGCTAGGGAAGAGAATTCTGCTCCTGGTAGCTGTGCAGCACCTTTGCAACAAGTCTCAGAGTAAGGTCACTATCATGCTGCTCTGAAGACATTCACAGGGAAATTATTCTGCCTCTCCCAAGCACAGATAGTCATCGCTTCAGCAGGAGGCAGCAACTAGATTGCATGAGATAATTTAGTAGCTGACATTAAAAACATCTCATTTAGCCTGGAATAAAAATATCTTCACTCAGCCTAAGCTATATTAAGATAACTGAATTTATAGTAACTTCTGAATAGCTGCTCACCTGAGCAGTTGAATGAAGATTGCCTCCTCCAAGCCAGCACCTCCCTGTCATCATGTCCTTGCTGGAAATCAGAAATGACAGCAGGGACTACTACAGTAAATGGATTCTCATGTGGCCTAAATCTTCCTCTTTGGTACAACAGATTTAATTTTCCAGCTTTCCTATATGAATTGCTTTTTACCTTCTTCCTCATGTGGGCCCACAGCCTTCAGCTAATAAGGAAGAGCAGATGAATTTTGCTGCATCTCAAGCAGCTGTTGCTCTATTTTGCCTTAATGCTGTGCTGTAAGCAGAGCTACGACTAAAGTGATTGAGTTAATAGTATCCTGAATGAGACAAGCAACAGGGAGAAGAGATGTAATGGGATGCAGTGAGGAGGCATAATATAAGCACTGGTTTATCTGACAAATTCTGCAGTTATACATCCTGTGCTCTGCTTTTCACCACAGCCCATCAGCAGACAGATGAAAACAATTTTTGCATGGCATAAGCAAAAGAGAAGCAATCAAATCCTTGTTCCCAGTGCAAAACTCAACTGCAGAGGTGCCATTTTCTGTAAAATTTGGAGACCTTCATAATAAAGGAAATACAAAAAAAATGAAGGTACAATCCTTGTCCAACCCCATTTTTGTGGCAGCAGCTGCTCCAAGGTGTTTGGGACTCATTCAGGCACTAGCCCAGGAGAATCTCCTCCCAGGCAAAGCAGGTGAAGGGGTCCTGACTTTCAGCAGCAGAACCAACAGCTCTGTGCACAATGATGCTATGACACCCCCCTCACCCCCAAAATAAAAAACCCCAAACCCAACAAAAAACTCCATGACTGCAAGGGCCACAGCCTTATGTGGCTTTAATTTCTGATTGCCCATCTCTGTGCTTTTCCCCCTGCCATGATATCTGGAGCTGAAGAATCACAATTTGCACCCCCCCACCCCCCAAAAAAAGCTTCTAGCAGTTCAAGATCTCTCACTCTTTGTAGCTGCTCTGCTAGAGGGGACTCCCCTGGAGGTGCACATGTGCTGCCCCAGCTCTCCCACCACACTATCAGCAGAACACTTTTAGAGAAGAAATCCTGATCTAAAAAAACCCTCCTGGTCTGAATCCCAGCTCTGGGCCAAAGTCTACACAGAGGCAGGAGCTGGCTGGTCTCCATTTAACATTTTCTTTAGCAGCTCTAAGCTAAAGTCCTTCAATACCCCAATCTTTCAGATCCCTTCCAGAGGTGCCTTGGTCTCTTTAGACAGTCTGGGTACCCAGCTCATGGTTAGTGTTGCTCCAGTTGTTAGACATATCTGAACGTAACTCCTAGTTCTGTTCCACAAGGATTTACTCTGATGCTTTATGGGTCAGATGCTCCTGGAGGCGTCAGACAGAGGGACTTCCAGCCATGAGGAAGTGCAGGACAATCTCACCTGGTATAAACCACAACAGCACGCTTGGCTGCAGCAGAGCTGCCTGACCTACACCGGCTGATGATCTGGCCTGAGGACCAGACCCCAAAGGATTGCAACAACGCAACTGCAAAGGCTCCACAAACCCAAGCTCTATGTGTTCGTGGACTGCAAGAAATACTGACATACCAGAGCAAACCTGGGGGGCCATAACGGTCCTTCTGGATTTGCTCTCTGGAGCTCAGCAAGAGAAGTCAGAGAACATTTGGCACATGGAGCTAGATACTAAACCTACAATAAGGATGTCTGGGCTTGTTTTCCAACTTTGAGACTAACCTAGTTTGAAAACTTAGTTCACCTTCCTTTCCAGGCCTGATTTCTCCCCAGTTTGCACCTTATAGAATCATTTTGTCCCTGTACAAAGCATTAACCCAACCAGAACATTTTGCTCACTTACATGGTTGTCACATTTTAACATCAACAGAGGGGTACTTTCAACATCACTTAATGAGGCTTTTCTACCTCACATTAAAACTTAGCCATAAAACTTGCAATGAGGATAAAAAAAGGAGAGCTGCCAACTGACAGGCAGGGAGACAGACAGTACCTGACACCCTCCACTCCCTTGGGCACAAGCAGGAGGGTTGTAATGACAACAACACTGCCACACCAGGGCTCCAGCAGCCCTCAGGAACTGAATTCACATCCCCTGAAGCTTCCCACAGCTCGAGGAGGGTTAAAACTCCATTCCTGCTCTCTCCAGCCTCCCCTCGGTGTGCCTGCCCCAAGCCCCAGCTCACCTCCTCAGGCTCTGCAGTCACCAAGGAACTTGCTTTTCCCCAAATCCAACACCTTGTGCACAAGCCAGTACAGAGAAGGGAACAGCAAAGTTAAGAAGATAAGAGTGCATTTTCACTAGCTGTATTTTCTCACTGCTTTGAGAAGATCCTACTCTTAAACCAGAGCTCCCTACAAAGCCACCTCTTCCAGCCAACAAAACCCAAGACAGCCACCACTCTCCCACCCAAACTCAGCCAATAGTTGCTGGCTACTGCCCTGCCCTCTTATACCCCCCAGTCGACTTTTCCCAGGTGCTCTCTCTCTACTAATAAACATATCAGGGCTTGCCACCACCTGAGCTCCTTGCATTCCCTCACAGGATTTCTGTGGGAGAAGATGCTGTGTTTTGAGAGCTGTTGACTCTCTGGACAAAATATTCTGTGGAAGTGAACTGCTGGTGCAGCTGGATGGCCGCTGCTCCATTGCTGCATGGCCTGTGCTAGATGTGGGAATGGTTCCTGTTCCCTTTGCTCATTTAGCTCAAAAGCAGCTCTCAGAGCTGCAGAGGTATCTCAGATGGGGTGGTCCCCATTTACAGCTTGCAGGTCTCTTTTCTGTGCTGTCAGGGACACAGAAATGTAGCGTTGTCACCGAAATCTCGGAATGAAGAACTTAACGACACCAATGTGATGTAGATAAGCAGACACTTCATTATTGACTGCTGGGTGCGGGAGTGAGTCCTCTCACGATCAACGCACACCAAGTTTCAAAATCATGCACCATATATAGAACTTTTTAATGCATATTCATTAAGTATTCATGCATAATCATAGTATTTCTGGAAAATCATTAACATACTCTCCTCCCATATCCGATTCTACGCAGTAAAGGTTAGAAAGGTCTAGAAATGGGTCTGGGGTACGATTTGGGTAGGTGGTATATGAGTCGGTGATTGCGATCTCCCCCTGCCGGAATTACCTTTTACTAAAGTTCACGGTTTCTTGGGAGGTAACTACAATTTGTTCCAGTCGACTCTCCCCAGTTCCCATTAATTCTATATTCTGACATTTCAATACACTTTCTACATACAAAAGACTAGTCAAATACAAAGAAATCTGTAAAATCCCAAATTTGTTACCTAAGTTTTAAACAATGATTCTAGCCCATTCTTCTGGCCTTGGTACGGGACTGTACAAAGGATTTCATAGCAGCTTTTACTGTGCAACTACAAGTTTCATTAACATATATTTCTTATTCCAAATGATTTTATAAAATCAAATAAAGTTAATTAATTCTAACATTAGCAGATCTGTAACAGCGTGGCCAATGTCACCTTGGCTTCCCACCCTTCCTGCTGGCTTCTTGTGGCATCTGTAGCCTTGCTGGCTCAGGACATGCCCTTCCTTCCCTGGGGAAGGGAAAATATATGCCTCCCTGCGCTAGTTTCAAACAAGGAGCTTGCCAGTGACAGAAAGTTTCCTGGGTTTTGGCACCCAGCAAAAAAATTAATTTGCCTCTGAGAGTGGTCAGTGCCGTAGCTGAGGCTGCAGCTTTGGTAGCACCGTGCGGGCTGGTAACGCAGCATCCTGCGACCCCAGGACCTGCACTCCCTGCAGAATGAGCCCCGCTCCACAGCATTTAGCTCTGTGTGTTAGGAGATACAGCCTAGTGTTTGATCTAGACAGCATTTTTTTTTTTCTGGTACAAACCAGGGCATTTAAGTGGTAAATTAGATCCATCTGGGATATGTATAAAGATGCAAATAGATCAGAAGGCTGCTAGCATGGTTAACCTTGGAAGTTCTGAACTACCATTTATTTCACTGTTGACAGGGGACTTTGCAAGGATTACAACAAGAAATGCTAGAACAGTAGGCAAAAAGAAATCTTTTACGCTATCAGAGCTATCTGTGTCTTATTGTAACATGAGTGACTATGGCCTTCCAAGCCAGCAGGAAGTTGTAGAGGACTATTTTTGTCAAAACCATCATTGCAAATACTGTTGAATTTCCTTTGGCCTTCCAAGAACCAAACCCTTTCCTTGATTTGGGTCATATGGATCAGGGACACATCCTCCAAAATAAGGATTGCCTGTAGTGTTGCACACTTAACTACCAGCCTCCTGCAGCATGGATCTTCTGTTTTCCCCAAACACCAGACCCTTTTCACCTCTTTCTCATGAAGGTGCAGGTAGGAAGCCCAACATTGCAGTAGGCTGAGGGCTTGCTCTTGCTATGATCAGCAATCCACAGCAGATAGGAGCTCACCTCTAAGCTGTCGCTTTAGGACAGTGCAGGAGCAAATCCCAGGCACTATGGTACTGTGGCACAAGAACAGCAAAGAGGCCCTTTTATTTGATATATAACATACAACCCTTTAGAACAAATTCAAGGCAGAAAACACTTAAAGCCCAGATTTAAGTGGAAAATAGCATGAAAGTCAACATGACTAATGATCTGACAAAGAACATGTAAGGCTAATTTAGTACTTCTTCAAGTAGGCTGCTTGATTTAATAGGTACCAGAAAGGCATTAAATCAAGTAGGTGCTCTTTGGTAAAAGCACATGTAGTGAGGCTATGGTGGGAAATTTTTGGTGAAGTTGAAGCAAACAGACAAGGAGGAAAACAGAGAGGATCTGGTGAAAGAAGAGATGGTAACAGTCACTGACAAGAGATCACTGACACTCCTGATTGCAAGGAGCACTCGGATAGAGTTCCTTTAAGGACTGATTTTGCTTAATAACTCCTTAATTACTCTGGCAAAAGGGTAGGACTGTGCAGATGAAATGTCCTCCCTTGCTTTGGTACTCTTTCTCCCTGTGCTCCACCTGGCTCTGACTGCCCTGGGCAGCCCCACCTGGGGTCTCTACCTACCAGCTTTCACCTCTTGGCTCAGGAGGTGTATTTAAGCTCAGCCCTTTACTCAGCTTGTGTTGTATGTATGAGGTGTGGGGGTTTGTGCTTTAGTTCCTTGATCTTTTGTTGATGGACTTGTCTGGAAATCAGTGGATTGTGAGCCAGCCTAGAGCTCCTCCTTTTCTTGTGCAGGTAATGTGGCACTTCACCCTTCTTGGTGAGGCTGTTGCCTTTTCTTCTCTGTTCCCTTTCCCTTGTACAACAGCCTGTTTTGCTGCTGCTAAGGCTATAGCAGCAGCCTCATGCTCTGAGGAGCTGTGATGCTGTGGCTGGTTGCTATGGTCATGTATGCAATATGATGTGACAAAAAAAGGTAGTAAGTAATTATCAATAAACTGTGTTGTCATGTGAAAGACTCTGGAGGCTAGACAGAGTAACAGTAGTAGTTACTAGATGAGAAGAGGCAAGCTGAAAGAGTGCATTAAAAAAAAAGTGTTGCTCCACAAACTTCCTTCTTACCCTAATGCTGAACACATCACTCCTTTATGCAGCATCTGTATTTTTGGTGTTTGCCTACAGCCAGATTCAGTTTTGCAGAAGAAACTCTGGGCCTTTGATAGTGGATGAAATGCTACCCAGTAGCCTATTAGCTGAGACTGTTGCTTTGTTGCATACCTATACAGGTACCAGAAAACAGATGCTGTCTCCTCTCTTGTTTCTCGTGTCTAGGTGTCCTGTGTGAGGCATGGGGTTTCATTTTTGCTGACCTCCTGCTTTCCCAGAGGATGCCAGAAGCTAGCTCTGTCTGGTGGCTAATGCCTGGAGCAGCTTGTGGACTCTCAACCACTCTAGTTTGTATTTGTGGGATAGTGACCAAGTCCTTTCACAGCAGCAGTTGCACTTGTTTTATTTTATCCAGGCAGTGTTGGATGCTCCTTTCGAATAGCCGATGTACAATGAATAACCTCATGTTTTCATATGTGATTACAGTCTTCATAGTCTCAATCAATAAACACAATGAGCTTGAACAGTCTAGTGCTGCAAGTTCTTTAAAATCATATCCTCTATTAGGGACAGAAATCGATAGTACTTATTCCAGTTTAACAGTGATTATATGCTAGCTACTGCAGAAAGTCACCAGCAATCGGGAAGGGAGGACTGGGGTTTTTTTGTGTATAGCACATCTGCCCTGCTCTACAAATATTAGTTTTTAATTAAAGTGGATAAAATGCTTTAGAAAATGCAGTGTGCTTGCTTAAATACCAATCATCATTCATGGGAAAGGGATTTAAACAGGAAAGTCTGAGCATTTTGTAATGCAATATGTAGCTGACTGCATAAGGTATCTCACTTAGCTAGATGCAATTCATTCAGTGTCAGCTCCAAATCACATGTGCTTTCCAAAGTAGAGGGAGAGGAGGAAAAGGCTGTATGTGTATATATATATACACATTCCGTATAGATCTCAACTGTCTGGGTTTGATAACAAACACTTTTACTAAAAATGGTTGAAATCACACAGAAAACAAACACAATTGGGAACTAATCACCTTACTATGCCAGCACAGTGCTTCCACCTGAAATAAGGACCACCAGGGATTTTGTCAATTATTAAACAAAATTCCAGGTGTGGACATAGCAGATAATTGCTTTGAAAATTTGTGGCAGAAAAATGTCACTTTGAATTTTATCTGCCAGAGCACTGTAGGCAGACAAACTGCAATAGTCTTGACTAAAATCCCAGGATTTAGGGTTCCTATACCAGCAAGCTTGGGTCAGAACTGAAGGGGTGTGTTTTTTAACCTATCACAAAACAGTAGCAAGACCAAGTTTCCTAGAGCTATGGGCAGGCTGTCTGCGGTAGGAACAAGTAAAAATTTCATCTAATCTCTCTTGCTGGGCTGGCTGAAAGGAAGCTGGAGTTTGGACTCTGGCAGAGTTCTACCCAGGAGCAGAATGAGACTGCAAAGAGAAACTCCTCATGTTTCTTTCCTTTTTTATTGCAAATTCACTTTATTGTGTTTTATGTTGGGCAGAACAACCAACCTAGCAAGTAGCATAGCAGGAACTGTGCTGCTGGTGCCAGGTAGGCTTGATGTATACTGCTCCAAAGGGACTACTTTAGGCTACATCAAGAGGGGGGTCATGAAATCGGTGTGATTTGGATATAAAGAGACAGAGGCTGTATAGCATAGGACATCGATGGGCTCTGTCTCTGTGTATTACTAGGAGGGAATTCAAGGCTCGTACACCACTCAGCGCTCTTGTAGACCTTGGTCTGTGGTGTGGCTCGGCAGTGAAGAACTGGCAGCGTGGAGCTAACTTACTGCCCAGGCTGAACAGCTGAATTACAAAGTGTGTTACCAGGGAAAGCAGGTGTTTGTCTGCTGTTATGGAAGGTCTGCTGCTTCCCAGAAATGTGGGGAGTGTGAGGGTCGAAGGATGGCTGCTGCGGCATCAGCTGATTTAGTGTGTTGCAGGAATTGGAAGGGAAACAGCATGTGCAATTTGCACAGAGTTAGACCTAGAAGGATGTAGATTCTAGTAGTGCTAGATGCTAATGAGCATTTTCTTTCTGCACAAAAATGAATCCATGGAAGTCTTATGAGAATTAATATGTAAAAGTTGCAGCCAAGTAGCAGAAGTAAATAACTCTGTGTGTTAAAACTGCAGCAGCACCCAAAGGCCCTAGTGGGAGACTGGTCCTTATTTAATGCTTCATGTATGCAATAAAGATGTGAACAATCTGGGAAGAATTTTTTTTTATGCATGTTTGACCTCCACTTGATTGTGCTATTTTGCTACATAAATTAACCAGAAGCTCCCACTGAAACAGATGTGGGATAACTCAACAGTCCATCCTTCCCTAGTAACGCAGCATCAGTGCAGTCTTACCAGGCTGTGACTTCTGTCGTGTCACAGTGGTGACTCACCAGTGTTGTGTCTGGGGCATAAAGGTTACTAAGCACAGAAGTAAAAGGCTGCAAAAGCGGACTTTTGGCAAGGTACCAAGCGTAGGTGTTTCAGACTTTGCTTGTATACAGATGCAACTCAGATCATGGATTAACATGTGGCAAGCTAAGCTGTCACCGTTTCAAAATGTTACAGATACGTGGGCAGGTGTAGTGCAAGTCTAAAAATGATGGATCTGTACACCAGGAGTGGCAAATTTATCCCTGGATGAATCAACTGCACTTTCTTATTTTTTTTCTAATGCCTGCCTCTGGATGCCCAGGCACAACCTCCTCATTTGTAGGCAGCTGCTGGGATGCACACTGGTCCTTTGGCACCTTGGGGTTCATTTCATGTGTCCATCACCTGAGCAATGCTGATATGAAGTAACATTCTGAATTGAATGCAGCTTTACTTTTATAAAGATGCCTCCACTGTTAGAGACTCCCTTCTCTGCTCATTCTGCTCTAGGTACTGCCATAATTTCAGCAATACTTGTACTAGTAAGAGTGAGCATTGATTTTTAGGCATGGTTAAATCTGCACAGCTCCCGTGTACGGGCAAGGCCTAACATGAAAGCTTAACCCCCTCGCTGTATGTGGTTAGGAGTTTTATTCTGAGAGTCTCAGAAATGGGATTCTCACTAAGTGGCACTTAGTGTCGTTGGTAGATGCACAAATGGTTTTAAAAGCCTGTTCTTGCGTTGCTTGAATATTTCAACATCTCTTTGTGAAGATAATGTGGGTTTATCAAATACTGTTGAATCACTTTGGCTTAGTGGGAGCCCCTCTTAAAGCTAAATTCCCACTCGTGCAAACCCTCGGGGTCTGTTTGTTCACAAACGGAGGTGGGTACAGAGCACACAGCTGTACTCCGGCACTGCCACCGGCGCTAGCCCCTGCACTCCCTAACTACCTTCTCTCTACGCTTCGGCGTACTGATTGCAAAAGGAGTGAAAAGATCAATCCAACAGAAGAGCCTTACGGGGGGAAAGAGCAAACTCATGCATACTGGCAAAACCCAAGTGACGCTTTTAAAGCCCTAAGTAAGCAAAGAAGTCTTTATAGGAGCATTGTTCTGCCTCAGGCATTAGGAGTGCTGTGAAATGTGTCTGAAATCAATAGGTTTTGCTGATCTGTGCTGTCGGGGCTTGGATCAGGTTGAGGGTGAATACAGAGCTACGCTGCAGCTACAACGATTCTGCCTGTCATGCCAATGGCTCACTGTTGCGCTAACACATTGCATCCTTCTCTAAGTAATTGCCTGTGTTCATGTATCATGTTATTATCTGCAAGATGAATTTGTAGCCTCTCTCGGGATCCTGTGTCTCATCACTGGCAGATTAAAATAATGGATCACTCTTCCTCCCTCCCCCCGCCCCCCATCCTCAGTTCCTGGCAGCAAAGTGAGGCTGCAGGGAGACCTGTCTGTTGGGAAGAGCTGCCAGGGCAGGGCTGGGGAAGCTGGATCCAAGGGGATGGCCTTTATATCATGGATGTCCAAGAAGCAGTAAGACATTTTAACCATTTAACTTGCAAGTTCCTCGATGGGAGAAGAGTGCTGCAGTGACTCAGTGGCTCTGGGGATGGCAGCAGAGCTGAATTACTGAAGAACTGGAAGCTGTTCTGCTAGAAGAGGTTATGGGAAGGAGTGACCAGTCCTCCCTCCAGAAGTGAGCCTTGTCCCTCTGGACGCATTGCTGCCAAGGCTGGGAGAGGGAAAGTTCTCCTACTTGCTATCTCAGTCTTTTCATGTCCTGACTCCACCACCACTGCAATGTGGATAGGCTTTGAGATACCTGATCGGCAAATCTCTGGATTTTTCCTGGTCCCAAAATATCTCTTATGTAAAAGTCTCCTTCTGGGAAGAAGAAGGTAGTGAACAGGGTGCAGGGGAGCCTTGTTGCCACTCCCGGTGGGTTTCAAAGCCCAAATGGGTCACCACAAGCTGTCTTTCCTCAGATGTCACTATTAATACAGGCCAACAGATAGCATGGTACCAACCTATGCTGGCTCAATCCCTGGATGTCTTAGTGATCTCCTTGGCTTGGATTTAATTTTTGTCACTGGCTATAAATTATTCTCACATTAAAGCAGTGAGCTGTGGCCCAGCAATTTGAATTGGATGGCTGGATTTGCTTTGACTTATTAGCAGCAGCAGTTGGCATTTCTTGTCCCATCTGCCTATATGAAGACTCCTGCTCAACCCTTAGCCTCAGTACAAGGAGCACAGAGCCGCTGCATAACTCCTTACGCACTGGAGAGCCTGCCAGGGCAGAGGGCCGTGAAGGGGTCTGTCTGCTGTTTCCCAGTGCAGATGAGAGCTGAGGGAAGGGACGTGCACAGGGGAGTTCTGAGCTACAGACAACACCTGAGCACCCTCCTACAGAGGTGCTAATTTTAAGTGTACTTGAGCACTTCCAGGTATCCTCTGGATGCTAAGTAAGTCCTGGTCTGCCCTGGGACTGGTGTAATGTACACAGTACTGATGCCTCTTGGCGTGCGGGTGCTGACTGGGTGTAGCAGAGGACTCTGGGTGCTAATCCCAAGCCTAATGGCTATTTCTCTGCTGCTGTTCCTGTGTCTGTGGATAGCATTGCAAATTACCACCTGAAATGTTCCCTGATCTTATAAATAGCCTGCATCAGAAGGAGGCACGTACTTTCCCCCCTCTTAGTCGTGCTCATCTCCAGCTCCTTCGTGTGGATATGTGCACTGCAATGCAACAGCAGATGGTTAATGAACCTCTCTGGACAAAAGGTGCAATCACCAAGGCAAGACAATAACTCATCTTTGCTGTGTGTGAGCAGGGAGGGCCCTTCCCAGGGCTCACTCAGTGTTTCCTTTCTGGATCAGGAGATGTGAGCAGATGACTTTTATTCCATGTGCAGGAGTTATTCACTTGTGCCTCAAAGGAAACGAGAGTTCAGTTTTTAGCTGTGACTTACATTGAGTGAGATTTGGTTATCTGATGCTTTAAGGTTCTTCAAACACTGCAGCGCAGTGAGCCTTGTTGGACCCCTGTTACTGCTGCTGGGTAGACAGCTGGATCCAGTGGGATTGTGCCTTGAGCAACACCCCAGAGTCTGCATTCAAAGGGCTGCCCACGGAAACCTGCACGAGCAAATCCAGGGAGCTCAGGGCTTTCGGATGCAGGTGGAGGCAGCCCATCACTCACAGTTCAGTATATCTTGCAGGCTCTGGATTGCTTGATGCTGGAGTAGCCACGCTCCTGCCCATGTCCTTCATGCCCAGAGCAGCCACATCTTCTCCTGGCTCCAGGCCCTGTAAAGTCAGTTCCAAAGTCTTCTGAAAAGGACTGGCGGGTAGATGGAGGTGGGGAGGGGCAGGAAATTAAGATGAAAACTGTCACGTGTATCTAAATCTTAAAGATGTAAAAGCCAGCAGCCTTCTCCTCCTTTGTCTTCTGCATTCCCAAAATAGTTTAACCAAATGCTGTTTAGCCTTTTCCTGGGTATTGCTCTCTGCTGGAGGTGGTTATGGTCCTGTAGTCAGACTCGCGGTTTTCCAATGCATTAAAAAAACCAACCACCCAACAAACCCAGGCTACCTGTATGTGTATGAAGATGATTTATTGTTCTTGATAACCAATTTGTTACTGTGGTTGTTTCAGGTTAATCATACTATTAATGCCCTGAAACCTACTGAACTGCAATTTTATTACACAGAGCCCAAACTCTGCTTCCATGCCCCTGCTCATAACACAATCAGGCAGATGATTGCAGCCTCTGCACTAGCAGCTCTGTAATTCAGCAAACCAAATGGCCTTGGGCTTGTTTGGTGGTGGCCAGCTGCTGGAGAACTCATTTTGGCAACAGAAGGCTTGATGCTGGGTGAAGCATGAAGCTGATGGATGAGGCGATGGAAAAATAGATTGATTTTTATTTTTTTCCCTGCAGCTAAGAGCTGTCTGGAAAATCACAATGGAAACAAGTGGGATGGAGTAGGGTTTTGATCTGGGGAGGGAAGAGCAGTAAGAGAATGAACAAGGGGGTAATTCAGGTAAACTAGGCAGGCTTGATTCTGCAATGAACTGTGCCTTTGATAATTAAGAGTAAAAAATGGGTATACAGTATTGCCAAAGCAGGTCAGCAGCCTTTGGGTCTCGTTGGTCAGAAATATTGGGACCATGGCAGGGTTGTGCTGGCTGTTAGTCTATTTTTGATATTTTCCTGTAGCCCTGCATGAGTGGATGGGGCTGGTAATCACAGGGATATAGAGCTGAGATTTTCAGAGGCATTTAGTCTAAATATAGGAACTGGTTATTAAGATTTTTCCATGAGTTTTGTAAACAAATTAGTTTCACTAGGTAGCTATCTGCATGCATAAGTGCTTATATACCTCTGAAAAACCTTACTGGAGGAGCTATTTGTTGTCAGATTTCAGGCTCCAAACTCTGCTGAGCTGAGAGTGAGGAAAGTTCCTCTTCCTGGAGCATTTAGTTGAACTTCTGCAGTGAAGGGTCTGTCGCTCCAGTGACTCTTTATGGAGAAAATCTGTTTCATTTCTGCTGGAGTCCTGTAGCTGCCTGATGTGAGCAGTCCTGTGAGGAACGTGCACATCGGCAGCTCTTGTTATATATCATATCAAGCCCCAGAGGCAAGCAGGATATTTGCTAGAGCCCCAGACTCTGTCACTTGGATGCTTTCCAGAATCACTTTTGTTTGAACAAATGTTTGAGACTGATCCCCCAGCACCCACATTATCTTCCCTTGTGGCCTAGAAATACATCAGCTCTCCACTGCTTGAAGCTGGTTGGCGTCACTGCGGCAGTGTTTTGTTGTCACATTTTTCCATTTCTCTAGAGCCCGTGATACACATCCAAATTAAACTGAGGCCTCAGCCATTTTTTTTGATATTTCCAAGCAATATTGATAATGAGTCTTATACTGCAGTGTGTCATTTATTCAAACATCTCTCAAAGCACCAAACAATCTACGTATGCAGGGATTATTTCATCCATCACTGAAATTCAGCCACCTGAAAGTAGTGGCTGTATCGTGATATACAATGACTTAGAGGTTTGGGGCAGAGAAAGCTGAGCTGAGAAGCCAAAAGATCTTTTACGGCAGGGAAAACAGTACTGGGCGGTGTTTCTTCCCAGTGGAGCAGGAGTAATGCTCTTGTTCTTGCAGAAGCTGATGAAGAACTGGTAGTTGCCTTCAGCAGTCAAAGCTTTGGTGCTATCCATTACAGGAGAAGCTACTTAGTGTGTAACAGGACCTGCTGTGTTTTGCTGTCATATCTAAAAATCCTGGTCCAGACAGCTTGTATGCTGTATGGATGTGGCTGAGTCCATGACAGCTAACACAGTTGTGCTCCCTAATGCAGGCATCTCCAAGGCTTCACAGACATTGGACGCACCATCTCATAACCCTGAGGCAACAGCCTCATGAGGAGCATTCAGTCACTCATCAAACCATGGATTAAACTTCCCAGACATGTCCCTTGTGAAGGACACTTGACCTCTGATTAAGAATGGGCACCAGCAGATGTCAAGGAAATAGGAATGGAGATTTCTTTTGGTACACAAGGAATTTGTAAGGTCTACTGATATTTCATCACAACAGAAGAATACAGAAACAAAGTTGCCAGCTTCCCTGACTTTTATGAAAAGATTCTGATTTGTATGCAACTGAGACCTCAGTTTGCTGTTACAGGTGGTGAGGCGAGGGTGGGTTTGTGATGCCCGGGGATGGGGCCCTACAGAAGATGCCTTGCAGCAGGGCACTGCCATGACCTGGTTGGTCCTTGGTACCATGCTCTGACAGCAGCTGGTTAGTGTTGAGGGACCATGTTCCTCAGCTGGGTCGGAGTGTGGGAGCCCAGCAGAAAGGGCTGCAGTGCACCTCGGTGCAAGAAGATGTGGCTCTGGGAGAAAGCAATCCTGTGAGGAGTACCTTGCTTGGTGGGCGAAGCTCAGGGAGCCTCCAGGGTGCCTGGCAAACCATTGAAACAAGCCTAGTAGCACCCCAAAGCTGCTTTTCCCAAAGGGAAGAGTTGATACCAGAAGTATGGCTTCTTGAACTGCCTTTAAAAAAATGAGTTCTTACAATATAAACAATATACACTGTTCTTACAATATAAACAAGAAATATATAAATAAAGTCCATTCTTCTGGTGCAATTCCATCACTGGGTTACTCCGGGCTTTCAATTGTCCTTTATCACAAAGACACTCCAAATTAAGCATGAAGCATTCTCTCTTATTTTGGGATATTTGGGGCAAATTCTTGGTGTAGGTCAGGTACAGCCAAGCAGTACTGACTTAGCACTTTGGGGTTTGGTTGATTTTTCTATGTGAATTCTATTGCTATGTTGTACTTAGATTTCTAATACTCAGATAATAAATTTAAAATACCCCTCCAAACTATGAATTCTAATTGATAATTATTCATTGGTAGTCATTTAATGATCAGCCAATGATCATTTATCAACAACCACCAGCTGCATCCTCTCAGTGCCTCAAAGTGATTTGTGTTAATGAGTTAAACCTCAGAAGAGAGAAACCAGTTCAGCTACCAGGCGTTCAACACAAACCTTTTAAAGAGTAGGCAATTGCACAGCGTAACAGTTTAAGTCAGGGAATGGAGAATAATAACATATCAAATTGAAAGTGCAGGGGAATTTAGAGAGGAAAAATGTAATTACTTGATCTGGAAAGAAGCCAGGCACAATGTTTAAAATCTCATTCTTATGAAATGTGTCTTGGAATCCTTAATGACTGCAGGATCATAAGATATAGCACATGTTTTCTGTGCTTGGAAACTAAAAGAGAAACAAAGGCAAAGGAAAATCTGTATTTATTTTTTTTATTCCTAATTCTAGAAACATCTTCTCTTATTTCAGCAACCAGTGTAACATATGCTTGGAGTTATGACCCAGTGTAGAATGAAAGCAGAAAAACGAAAGACACCAATCCAAAATGGAAATCAGTCTTCAATGTTTGCAAGAAAATAAAAAAGCTTTTGGAAAGAGAAAGAAAATTCATTAAGAAATGTGCTTAACTTCATTTTCATTAATGAGACCTGTGGAAACAGCCAGTGGAAATGTTTTTATTTCCTTCAAATTCTGCAGGACAGTATTCCCTTTCTGGAAAGAGCCGTGAGGCCAAAGTCACCCTCTGGCCCTGCGCACCTCCTTTCTCCTTGGGCATCAGGACATTCCAGATCCTGACAGACTCCAGATATGGAGATGGTGTTTCTAAAATATTAACCTTTCCATGTTGCTTAAATATCTTAGTCTATGTTTAGCCAAAAGGCTGGAGCCCCGGCCCAGCAGGGCGAGCGGTGAGGATTCACATGTTTGAGGTGTTGGCTGGCCTAGTCCAGGCAGGGCAGCACCAGAAGAAGCAGCTTTGTGCCAGAAAGATTTTAGCAATTTATTTTCCCCATGCTAGAGAGAGACACTAGCCTCAGCCTTCTGAAGATATTTTTCCTCCAGTCTTTGTTGATTGTGAGGTACATAAAATTTAGGATTAGTCAAGTTTATGGTATTAAGAAATCAGTGCTGGACAAATAATGGGATGCTTGTACCAGTTTGAGCAGTAGCTGCTTTCTCTGTAAGAGCGAGTGACAAGCTCATGTACAATGAAAAAAGCCAAGTTCAGAAGTACTTAAGTACTTGTGATACTAATTAATTATAAATCCATTTCTGATAGAATTAAAGCCATACAAGCAGCTTTTTTTTATTCATGCAAATGTAGATCTGAGGATTGGAAACACTTTTTTTTTTTTTGCAACAAGTGAGAAGTGATTTTTCAAAATTTGAAGTGAACTGAAAAGTTGACCAGCTTTTAGATTCACATGTGCTTCATGTGACACACACCATGAGGTTTCAATTAGCTTTTGAGACATCTCAAACTAAAAAGCAACACAACAAACAAAAGATTGTTTTAAATAGAAATAATTACCTCCTTGTTTGTTAACCAAAATGAAACTGCTGAAAACTTGTTAAACGTTTTTTCGTCAACCCAAAGCTGTGCTTTGAGAGGGATTTTTGTCTGGAAACTTAGTGCCATCATAGCTGGGGTATTTTGGGGGGCAGAAAAGGGCAGCGTTATCCTTGTTACATTACAGACAGAAGCAGCAAGTCTGAAAATCACAATCGCCCTGGAGGGAAATAACACCCTGATGCGCGCTGTGACTTCAGGGGAGAGCTGGGCCGGTTTGGGTCCCTCTGCTGCAAACCTGCTGGATTCACCGTGTCCCCTTCAGAGCACCCTGCTGGAGGCGCAGTCTGTGGGTTCAGCTCAAGGGCTCTAATTAGCAGCAGCAGAACACCTCTTGAAAATCCAGCAGCAGCTAATGAGGATGGCGAGTATCTAGCTGGGAAGGGGACTGATGGGCATCATCTGAGGGCTGCGGGAGAGTTTAATGATTGTGTGGCTTTTGCAGGTGAGGAGACAGGAGGACAGTGGCTCCTCAGGTTTGGAGTCGGATGAGGAGACTCGGATCTAGGCTGTTTCTGTTGCGAAGGAGCCTGGCTCTGGCCCAGCTGAACCCCACCAGGTGTTTTGGCTGTGGCATGTTTTGAAAAAGCCACATTTTCTGCCCTTTCTGAGCTCACCTATCACCTGCCCGGCACCCAGGTTGCATCCCCTTGGCTGAGCCTGCCCCACTTGTGGCAGATGATGTGGGACCGGGTTTGCTGGGTCTCCCTGTGCCCCACCAGCACAGCGGGTGCCACGCAGACACCCATGTGTCCCTCTGCCCCCCGCAGCTGCCCCCGCGCCGACCGCCGGCTCCCAGCCTTGCTTCAACCCCCCAATTTGCCATCAGAGCTCTTCTCCCCACCTTTCATCTTTTTTCATTGAAGCAAATCTAACACTCGATGGACAGGCCCACTAAACCCATTTAATTGCTGGGAGATGAAGGTCACCTTGCTAGACACTCATAATTCCTATTCCGCACTATAAATATGCATTTGATTCACTGCCTCCGTCCCTTGCATGACAGGGAACTGAAGCAGCGCACCACGACGGCCCCCCGTTCCCCGCCGCAATGATGTGAGGGCTGCAGCTCTGGTGCCTCCTCAGAGCAGGATTATTCGGCAATAATTGTAATTTATGCTCTGGAAGTGGCGGGGGAGCCGTGTACAGGGCTTTAAATCACCCCCGGGATGTGATGGCCCAGCGTTGGGGTGAGGCAGGGGGTGTCTGGCAGGGCCTGGCACCCTGAGGGAAGGTGGCCCTGGATCGTTATGCATTGACCCCCCTCGCCCCGGTGGCTCCGCGGGGGGCTGCGGCCCCTCGGCCCGCGCTGCCTGGGGTGCCCGGGAGGAGGCGGGCCGCCGGGTAAAAGCCACGACACAAATAAGGCCCCGCCGCCGCCCTGCGGGGCTCTGGGGGCGCTTTCCCGCCAGCTCGCTCGCGGGCGGGGCAGGGGCGGTGCTGCGCAGGCCCCGGTGGGCGGTGCCTGTGGCGGGGCGGGGCCCGTGGCGGGGCGGGGCCCAGGCCGCGGTGACGCTGGCGGCGGCGAAGGGCCGGGAGGGCGCCGCCATGGCGAGCCAGTCGCAGGGCATCCAGCAGCTGCTGCAGGCCGAGAAACGCGCCGCCGAGAAGGTGGCCGAGGCCCGCAAGCGTGAGTACGGCAGCGCCCGGCCCGGCCCTGCCCCGCTCCGCCCCACCGCGGGGCGCTGGGGGGCCTGCAGCGGCGGGGGTCCCCGGCCTGGCCTAGCCCGGCGCGGCCGCCTTAGGCCTCTCAGGCCTGGCCGCCTCGGGGGGCTGCCGGCGCGGCCCCGCCGCGGGGTGCGGGAGTGCGGTCGGTCTCCCGGAGCTCCTCGGCCGCGGGGAAGCGGGGGCCGCGAGGGCCGCCGGAGCCCCCCGTGCCCCTGGGGGACCCCTCCCCGCCCGGAGGGGGTCGGGGTGGCGGGGAGCGCCGCGGGGCGCCCAGGTGTCCAACCGCAGTGGGATGTGCCCGGGCAGCGGTGCGGGCCGGTGGCTGGAGGGGCCCGCACAGGCCTCGGAGGGGCTGGTGGCTCCTGGCCCGGTGGGGCAGCTCTCTAGGAGGGGATCCCTGTCAACACCCTTCATGGCAGCAGGGTCTTCAGCTGGGGGATGCTGGTGCTTATCTCTTTCTTTCCTATCTTTAACTTGTTTTTTTTTTCCTTCTGGATGAAAACAGTGTATTTGCCCGTCAATGGTTAGACATTTTATAGAGCAGAAAGAGCTACTTCTTGGGGATCCATGTTAGCTTTTCCTGTTAAGCAACAGAAATCATGTTACAAAGATCCCCCCACCTTTACAAATCTCCCGCTTCAAGCATATATACATTTACTTATTTTTTAAATGAAGCTGCCTTGTCTAGTGGTTCTACCCCGTGACAGTGTTGCAAGAAGCAGAATGCTGTAGTTCACTCTAATGATGATAACCTCAGAGGGGAGAATATGGTGGAAAGTCCAAGAGGGGAAGTTGATGCCGTAGCCAGTTTTTCTATTGCTTGCACAGTTGGCCTGCTGCAGAACTGAGCCTTCATGTTCTTCTGTGCTCTTTGGGATCACTCAGATGGGCTGCACGCTCCCATCAGCAAGGCCGGACCTGCAGGTTGCCTAATGCATCCGCTGGCTCAGAGAACCTCTTCATTTCTCACTGGTGGAAGCTCACTGTGTGGCGAGCTTGGTGGTCGTTTGGTGGCACACAGGGTGACCTCGTGCTGCGGAGGTTGGCTAACACCTCAAAGCTGTAGGGGCTCCGAGGGTGTGCGATGCCCTCCTGATGCATCCTATAGAAGGGGCTGCCGCAGTAGCAAACGCTGTAGTGGCTCTTGTGCATTGGGTAGCTGGAGAGGTGTGGGGGAATATGCTTTCAGTACTTTCTCTTTGTTTCATTTGGTATGTTCTTTGAAAATAGGAAAGAATCGGAGGCTGAAGCAGGCAAAAGAAGAAGCCCAGGCAGAGATTGAGCAGTACCGTCTGCAGAGGGAGAAGGAGTTCAAAGCCAAGGAAGCAGCGGTTTGTTTTCTAGATCATTCTGTTACCTACCCAACCCCTTAGCCTTGTGTTTAGGGTTACTGGCCCTGAGAGCAGCCCTCGGAATGGAACGTGTTGCCAGCAGAGTACTTCCCTAACTGCCTTCCTCTGATGCACAGCCACGTGTCGCAACAAAAAAACAGTGGAAGTGAATCAGAACATGGTGTGTTGCATCTCAGCAGCCAGAACTATTGACTGGTAGGGAATTAGCTTAATGAGCTCGTGTGTTGGCTAGTGCCCTGATGGGTGGCAGCCTCCCAAAACCTGCTGTATGTAGCAGCATCAAAAATATACCAGGCTTATTCCCCCGTGACAAGCTGTTTTTTGTGATGCTAACGTGGTAGAGACCACTTGCCTCATAGATGCTTTGCTGTTGCTGAAGCAGTTGTAAGGCTTGTATCCTGCTTAGCAGTGTTGCCTGCTGTGTCCCAAGAGGTGTGTTTGCCTTTCCTTCTGAGCAAGAGGAGGTGCTACCAAAAGGTGCAGAACTGAGGCCCTTCACCAGCTGAGGTTGTTTCCACTGCCTGTGGGCCTCTGTCAGTTCTGAAATCTTCAGAAAATGGCCTGGCAAGCCTCCCCTCTGTCCATCTTCCGGTTAGCACAATACCACCTCCTCTGTTCTTCTGCATAATAGGCTTTATGTCAGTAGGTCAGGATTAATTTTTTATAATTGCTTGTTAGCTTAGTTCACTAGGCATATGGTATCACATGCTTCCAGGCTAATAAAGTGAACTTCACTGCCTGTCGGCTGGGTTTGTTTTATTTATCCTTCTCCAGAGAGAGAAGCTCTTTGAATTTCAGTCCTAGGGTACTAGTCTCTTTCAGCATGTTTTTTCAGTGCCTTTTTGCACCCACACCCCCCTCTTATGGGGGTTTCCTCTCTCTGCCCTTGCTCATGGGTCAAGAAGGCATTGTAAGCTGTGAGAGACTCTTGCTGTGTGTATCACGTGGCCCACAGTCCTTTTTAGGAAGGCAGAGATTTTTATATATTCTGCAACAGTAAAAGCAGTAGGGTGATGTGAAGACTGTGTTTAAACACGGGTGTTCCTTTTCTTACACTGTATAGTACAGTAGTGCCCAGGGGTTCCTGGTTGCAGTTGCCAGTGCAGCAGGACCTTTACTGCAGGCATTCTTCATAAGCTCTTGCTTTAAGGTGCTAGATAATGGATAAAAGAGGATAAAACGCATGGGCTGTGGATGAAAGGCAAGCTTGGGAGAGTTTAGTGGGGAAATCTTGAGCAGAGAATCCAGAAATACTACTATTTTTAGTTTTTTTTTAAGTTCAGTTCTTTCCCCAGCAAATATTAATGGTTGAGATGCACTGAGGCAGTCCAGAATACCAAAATTCAGAGCTGGGCATAGTGTTTCCTTTGTCAAAAAGAAAGCATGTGAGCTTTCTCTTTCCTTTGTTATTTGTAGGCACTTGGATCTCATGGCAGCTGCACCACTGAAGTTGAGAAAGAGACCCAGGAAAAGATGAGCGTAATCCAGCAGAACTTCCAGAAGAACCGTGAGGTGGTCCTTTCCCAGCTGTTGTCACTAGTGTGTGACATCAAACCTGAGATCCATGTGAATTACCGCATCAATGGGTAGTAGTGGAAGAAGGAATAAGCATACTGGAAATGCTGGTAGTAACATCTTGAGCTTGAGGTGGAATGTACAGCTCTCAGCCATACCTTAACTGTTCCTCCTGTAAATGTGTTAAATTATTTCAGTGAGTTGTAGGTCATCAGTATCTTACTGGAGTTCTGTTAGTTTCTCTCTTGACACTGATTCGGAGCTTATTCAAACATTAAATGGCCATGTCTCAAATCTGTGCTAAGTTATTAAATATACATTCAAGTTGGCACATCAACTCTCCCTTTTTATGTGGGTGATATTCAGTGAGAGGCTTTTCTCTGTGAAGTAGAAAGGAGAGAGATTCTGGCCAGGTTTAAATGGAGAGTCTGTGTCAGTAATTATTAGATCCATATAACTGTATTCTTGTTGACCAAAATGCATTTTTTTGGTGTGGTGTTAAACTTTGTACAGGGGTTAAGCCTTGTAAGAAGAATTCTGTGGCTGTACAGTGCTCACTGATAATTTTCAGGTGCTTGAGTTTCTCTATATGGAATATCCTCTGTATATTCTGCTGTTAGCTTGAGTTACAAGTCTGGCACTATGACACTTGAAAGTAAAAACACTTATTTAACTCCAAAGTCTGCAGTCACTCTTGTTGTTCCTGCTAACTTGTTCTGAGTGCTGTCAGGTTTCTGTGTTGCATGGGAGTTTGGACTCATAAAAAAATCAGTACTTAATAGTCATTCTTCATTTTTTTTTTAAAAGAGATACAGCAAGTGTCTGAAGGTCGTTGCAGGTAAGTTAAAAACCCATTACAGAGCTCCTCCTCTTGGCTTCAATCTGATGTGTTACCTGCCAGATCATTCTGAAAACCTTCAGGAACAAATGTTCTTGTGCCATTAGGGGAAATAAAATGTTGCCAGTTCACTAGAATAGTTTGATAGCCAGGCACTGTGCAGTAATTATCCTTCCTTTAATCAAGTACTGGTCACTGCTTGTTTATACCAAGGTCACACTGTACCCTGCAGCATTCCGCTATACCTGGGAACAGCGTGAAATAAGTGTGTTGTGGTTGTCTGTGCAATGCTTTCTAGCTCTAATCAAAAATACACATGAATACATCAGGGGGTTTCATCTTTCAGCAGTTTCTTCCTCTCCTTGTCACCAGAATATGAAATGTGGCTTTGCTTTTTTTGTTGAGTTCAATTCAAGGCTTTTAGCAGAAAAGAGACCTAGATCAGCATGTACCTGATGTAACCCAAGAATCATTCAGTTCAGGATCTATGCAAGAAACCTTATTGATGCTGTTCCTCAGGCAGAACATCCTGCATTTCCACAGGCCCTCAGCATAGCATTGAAAAGCCTCTCAGACTTCTAGAGCTCGAGTGCGATTGGGAGGGAGGAGAGCGGGATGGATGGGAAGTCATAACAAAGGAACTAATGTCTGCCTGCAGTCACACAGGGCAATAAAAGAGTAGATGGGTATGGTGTCTCCTGTTGTAATATTTTTGTGGTAGTGTACTGTAGCTCTGAAAGGATCTCTTTAGGAATTCAAGGTATTAAATGGGTTGTAAAATTAAAACAAAAGCCTCCTGCAAAGTCAATTGTGCCAGGCTGGGGGAAAAGCCAGGCTGGTACAAAGCGAACATGATCAAAGCAGTTTTAATCAGTCTGGTCTAATGACTGGAGAGGTGCTATGGCCTCATAAAAGGTTGCAGCCATGCTAATTCTACTCTGTCCTTCGGAGATGAAACATTTCTTCCTGTTGAGAACAGGTGCTCAGACTCCAGCATGATATTCCTCATAAAAGTTGTCCTAGCTCCAGGCTGTAATTAGCAATTTCATCCCATTAGTTTATCAGTGAAAGACTGCTGCTCTGTCCAGAAAAAATATAGTGTGCGCCCCAGTTTCTCATATTGGTTCATAAGTTTCCCTTTGTTAACGAGGTCTTTCTATCCTTACTGTTTAGAAGAGGAAGAGGCAGGAGAAAAGGAAAAAACCCTTCCCTGCTTATTTCTTCTTGGCAGAAGGTGGTATGAAGATGCTCCCCTTAGACTGTGCAGAAATTGCAGTATGTTGCAAGAATATCAGTTTTCTGTACTACTTCCCTGGAACTTAACTGCTGAGAGTTGCCTTACTCTATAACTTTGAACATAAGAAAGAATTTCCCATTACTGCTCTCCAGGAAGGCTGGCTTTGTTTGCAGTGTAGATGTTTGAATTTATACTGAGATTCTTCCATTTTGCACTGTGATGCTCTGAGAAGGGGGGGACCTATTGCTACCTTCCTGCCTAAGCTAGGCTGTGCCAGAAAAATACTCTGCAGGAAACCGCCAACCTTCTGACAGAGGTATGGAGTTGGACATGTGGCTTCTTGCCTCTGAGATCTGATTTTCTGTACTTTCTGCAGCAAGTTTGATTAGTAAAACACCCCAGCTGCTAGTACAAGCCTGTCTCCAAATTCTCCCTGTTGCTGATCTGCCTCTGTAATCCCTCACAGATGTGGCTCCGTGTGTATGAGCCATGGCTTGCTCTTGTACCAGGAAAAAAAGGTCAGGAGGTGCTTTGGGTACACATACTGCTGTCTGAGTCCCTTAATTTGAGCTCTCACCCTTGGAAATGCCAGCCAGCTGCCAGGATGGTCTGAGTCCTGGTACTGTGTGGAGGTATGAAGTGGTCAGCGCTCGTGTCTTGTTTTGTGTGTGCACAGTCAAGTGAGTGAGTGGCTGCGGCTGTTGATTTCTCCGGGTTAAAACGGCTTGCAAATATGCACTTTCCTGGGATCAGCGCGGGCATGTTAGGAGTTACACAGTGCAGTTTGGCTCCAGTCACAACCATGTTCATCAGCAACGGTTTGGAGCTGATTTTTGTGGAATTTCTGTTCAGACATGATCTATGTATTTATAGAGCTAATACTTTTTGCTTTTGAGATACCACTGAGAAGGTGTGTCATCTGTACAAGCGCCAGATGGGCAAATGGCTTATTAACACCAGAATACGAGTGTCATCTAGATGGCTTAACATGCAGTACAAGGAGTTTGTGCTGCTTGAAGCCAGAGTTCAATTTTTAAGGCACGTCTGTGTCAACAGAGCTTGCTGCCCGCTCGGCTCGTGCTGTTCGGCCTGAAGGTCAGTGTCTCCTCACTGTCACCTGTTTAAGCACAGAGTTCAAGAGCAGTTAAAGAGCTCAGCACCACTCTGGGAGGGGAAGCGGGGGGGAAGCCACAGCCCCCCATTCCAGTCAGGTCCACCACCTCTGCTCTGTCTAATGATGCTTGATGTTTGTTTGGTCAGTTCAGAGCCCGTCTGGGTTTGATCCCCTGTGTGTCTGTTGGGGTGAAATCCAAGAACATGAGGGAAAGGTCTAGTAATGAACAGGAGGAATGAAACAGTGAGCGCGGTGGTGGCAGGGAGGTCCCCGGTCATTCGCAGCCTGGGGGATCCTGCACCAGGCTGCGGAGAGCGGAGAGCGGGTGAAGGGCAAGGCGGTGCTGCTGCTGGAAGGGTCATCCAGACCCAGGGTGTGGAATGGCGGGGAGTGTGCTTCTCTCTGCCTTTGGTTCATGGTGCTTCCCGTGACATAACAGTGATCATTTAATTATTTTGATAGGAGCATTCTGTGTGATACTTAACGTGTAATTTGTTTCGTTTGTTTCAGAGAAAGCAATTTTCCCCTCTAAAAAGCCTCCCTGCTCCTTTTCCTTCTTCCCTTTCCAGGGTCCAAACAAGAAATAAAGGAGGGAAATCACCCACAACTCCGTATCTGGAGTCAGGAGTCTGAGGGAACTTTCATTCAGCAGGGAGCAGTTTTGACTGCCAGTGCTTTATCAGAAACTCCCCTGGCAGCTTGATTTGGCCACTTGCAGAACCACTAGAGAGGACCCTAAATTTTCCTGGTGCGGTGGCTACTGCTGAAGGTCAGCGAGCTGTTCCTCATTCTGCATTGTGATGTCAGGCTGGCTGCTAGATAGTAACATAAATGAAATGTTCAAGGTATTCCAGTGTGTAAATCCAAATCTGGCAACCTGAAATTCCTCATTTTTCTGCTTTTGTGAGGTCCCTCCACAATTCCTGATAGTCTTTATTAAGCAGGCTTATTAATTGAGGAGGCTTTTTTAATGCTAGATATATGACCATCAAGCTTTTGGCAGTCCCTGTCCCCTTCCTTCTGTCCACAGCTTTGGGGTCCTGCTGTTTTCTCCCACGCTGGTGCCCTTCTGACCCTGGAGCAACAGAATGAGCTGACAATAAGTAAACCCTACAGAAAAGTCAGCAGCTCCTGGCGTGCGAGGCAGCTCGTGGGGGATGCGAGCAGCAAGATGGTGAGTCCCAGCAATAGCTGCACGTAGAGTAGCTGGGTGCACTTTTATAAAAACACACCCTAATTTTGACACGCCTAAATGCTCTTGTGCCCTCTTGCCATTCTGGTCTACCATCACACAGTCCCTTCTGTAGGTTACAGATAGCTATTTCAAAAGACTGCCATTCCTCTTCCTTCTCTGTGCACAAACACTGCTTGGTTTTCCTCTTTCTTTCTATTTTCCTCATCTAGGATCTTTCTTCTTTTTATCTGACATCACTAGTTCTTGCATTAATGCACAATAAGAAAGACAAGCCTAGAACCCACTGATCCCAGCTGAGGTTTTGGCTTCAAAGTGTTAAAAGACTATCAAGAACCCTCAAGATCAATGTTTTGTTGAAAAAGTTCCCCAAACTAATCCAAGAAAAGAGCATAGTTTAATCTTTCTTTGAGGTTGAAAGGAGAAAGTACTAATTTCATGCAGAAAAGATTCTATCTTGGACTGGCATAGGAATAGAAAATAAATAGGTATTAAATTACATTCAGTTGTCTCAAAATAATCTAATAAAGCATCTTCTGGATCAATAGCTGAATCATTATCCAAGACACATACCAAGCTTTCTCTCTTTTGAGATGCAAGAAAGAGGATTTTACATTAGCATAATAAAAAGGATAATATTTTAACTCTTCATAGGAAAAAGGCAGAAGTAGGGCAAAAAACCCAAGAACCACATTTTATGACTTAATCAAGTGTCACTTTTCATTTGAAACGTAATTTAGGGATATTGCCTGATACAGTTTTTATATTTAATGACTGTCAATCTGTCAGCTTTGCTGAGTTGTTAGACAAAAAAACCCCAAGCTCAAACAAACTCAACCCAGAGTCCGTGAAAGAAGGCTGTGTGCAGGGAGAGAGGGGAAGGGCAAGACAAGGCTTTCAACAACTTTGTTCTCCTAATTAAGGCTCACTGAAAGAAAAAAAAAAGAAAAAAAGATGGAACAGTTACCCACTGAAAATGCAATTTCATCAAAAGAAAATGAGATCTGCCTGTGTTGGCTGCCACTCATGGCTGCAGCGTGTGCAGCCACAAGACTTATGTAGGGAGAAACTGCCATCGCCCGCAGACTGTGGCAAATAAAGCAGAGTAACAGTGATGTGTCATCAGCCTTTTGGATATTGCAAAATGTAAAGTTTATCAAACCATGTAGTAAATATAGACAGAATATAGTTTTAGGAGTCAGAATAGGAAAAAGTGGATTAAAGAGTATATGTTTCAGTATTTCAGGCAGTGAGACTTGAAGTAGGTAAGAGTTGTCTCAGAAATGATGTTAAGAATGTGTAGAGGATGAGGTTGTCCCTGAGGACAGGAGGTATTGGTGGTTACAGTCAGCCTGGGCAAGCACTTCAAATGGCTGATTTTTTTTTTTTTAATTTATTTTTTGTCTGGAATCAGGTTCTCTAATATATTCATTAATGCAGCATGATGGAATAGGGAGTACAGTTATATGTCCAGGGCACCAAGCTGGGAAGAGATACAAACAGTACAGAGGACTGAATTACAATTCAAAATTGTCTTGATAAATGGGAGAAATGATCTGAAACCAAGAGCAAGAGATTCCCCAAAGAGAAGTGTAACTCTGAACTAAGAAAGTTGAAATCAAATCCACAAAACCCAGGCAATCAATAACCAGCTGCACAGCACTGCGGAGACTGTGAAGGTGAGGGTGAACTCCCTGGACTTAGCCAATGTTTTGTTTTTGAAATGAAGTTGCCACTGTACAGCGCAGAGATACGAGTGTCCTGTGTAAGATGGAGGTGAGAGAGCGCGCTGTTACACTTGTGAATGTGATGAGGTCTCTGTGTCCCGTTCAGATGCTGAGCCTTGAGAGAGCTGAAAATAATTGCTCTTTGAATAGAGCATTGAAGGGCCTGGGGAGATTTGGCAAAGGCACCTCAGAGCGATGGTGATGGGGAGGAAAGGGGTTATTTAGGCTAGAGACTCGTGACAGCGCAGAGTGAAGTCCTGAAGTAAATTAGAGGTGGTTTCAAAGCAGGCAGACATTTGATTTCCCGCCCTCCCCCCCCCAACCCCCCCCTGATTCGTTGAAGCTAGAAGTGATCAGCTTCATTTGAAGATTTTGTTTAGAAGTGCTTTTTTCCAGAAAGGTTGAGGGGCTGCGGGGTGGATGGCTGTGGAGGCTCCAGCATCGCCCCTGCCGGAGTCCTGCTGTCCCCATCTCCCAGGGCTGTGTGGCTGGGTTTTGTCCCCTAGTCCCTGCTGGCCCTGGTTTCAGTGGCACTGGAGGGAAGGGTGAGGTCTCATTTGACAGTAGGGTGAAAGTATCCCTTGGTGAGAAGGCTGCGGTGGGAGCTCATCACTTAATTAGTGGAAAGTTGAGACCGGGAAGCAGAAAATAGGAAAAGAGCAAGTGAAGAAAGATAGGGAGACTCTGCAAATAGCTTTGCCATGGGTTAAGGTAAGTCAGGACATGTTCCTTCATAGATACCAGTGAGTTAAGCTGAAGACAAACCTCAAGCTGCCTTAACTCTGACTTGTATAACACAAATCCCGAAATCTCTGGCCAGCCAGCACAAGTCGAATGTACAGCGGACACGATGCTTTCTTGAGTGGAGAAACCTGCGTTTTCATTCATTTTCATTTCATTCATTCTCATTTCAATTTTTGGAAGATCTTCATTTGCAAACCTTCATTTTTAAACAGGACCAGTTTCAGAGGATGTCAGCTGGGCTCCACAAAACAGAAGCAGCTCCGGTCTGTGCTGGGATCCTGCCAGCATCCTCTCTCTGGTTTTACAGTCAAATAGTTCCCCAATTCTTGTAAGCCTTTGCATGGCTCTCCACATTCCTTTCTAGATTACTGACTGACTTTGTAGTTGCTGCCAGTTACAATTCTTCCTCTTGGCTTTAAGATGGTTAAATTTCTAATGCTTAAAGTTTTGGTAGGGCCATTTATAGGTGGGATAGGAACGTTATAGACGTAGCTTTGCATTTCGGAAGCCCAGATATAAAGGCATATGTACAAATACAATAGCGGTTTGTTGTCCAGCTAGAATCTAAAATGTGTTGTTTATTGGAAGATATTAATCACTGAATATTTTTTAGACTATTCTGTGGGACCTGTGGCTATAGGATACCTGCTTGGATTTTGAAGATACTTGGTAGGATAAGAATTATGTGCCAAATAAGACAGTCAGAAAACTAACACCTGCCAAGTGTTTCTCAGCGTGTGGCTTGATGACTGCTGAAGTTGGGAAGAGTCGAGCAGGGAGACCTTGACTCCTTACAACCCAGCCTACAGATCCATCATCTCCTTTGGGCCAGAGCTGCAAGTTCAGGGAGGTGGCTGGGTAGAAAACTATCTCAGAAAAGCAACTGGAAAACCTTCCTTTCCATTTTGGTTGGTTTGAACTGCTGTGGAGCTTTCTCCTCAGTTCCTTAGACAGCTGTGAAACAGATGTTTTGAAAACCTTCAGAGAGAAAGCCTGTCAGTCTAAAAGTTTCTAAAGATTTAATAATGTGTGCCTCTTTTGCTACTTCAGAGCAGTAAAACTGGGATTGCTTTAAACTTGGAATTAGTTTTTTTTCAATTTTTTTTTGTTCCCCTCCACCCCACTCCACTCCCCTCCCAAATGAGCAGGATTTTTCTGCTTGTGCTGGTGGGATGAGGTGCTGATGCCAAGTTCAGCCCATACACGCAGGTCTTGCTAAACAAGAGGTGTATGATGTATGTGCTGCACATAATTATGGATGTTGCTTTCGAGTTTATTGCCCCCGCAGAGTTTTGCCTCAGGCATTTTTTTTGCAGTGAGCTGACAGTGCTCATTCTAAGCACTTCGGTCGGCATATTCTCTCTCTCCCAGGATCTTTGCGTGGGCGAGAAGAGGAGGAAACGAAGCCAAAGCTTTTGAGGTGTGCAAAAGAACCTAAAGCTTTGCATGGCCCTATCTTGGGTGGGGATTAGAGCTGGGCCTTGAGCTAGTGACAACAGCAAGGAGTTTTATCTGATTTTTCTCAATACCTGGATGATGTTCCTAGGTGAGTTGCCAGTTCCCAGTGTAACAAGATCCCGTGTGGGTAAGCGGCTTTGGAGTCAGTTCTGTTGCCCATGCACCATGTGATGTAATGAACACATTGCTCAGCATTGTCTGGAGCAAACAGGGCTGCATTAATTCAACTCTCCAAGAGAAGAACGGCATTTTCTCCAGGAAGTGTACACAGGCACTGCAATGAAGCTGTGGGTTTTTTTCTGCCTCTTTTTTTTTTTTTTTTTTTTTTTTTTTTTAAGCCATTCACTATGACGAACAGTCACTAAGATACTTGATTGACTTTGTTCCTGGCCTCCATGGATTTTCTAGGTTTTGGTGAGCCATGAAACGACGATTCCCAGGCTAAGGACTCTTCTTTCCCAAGTCATCTCTTAGTGTTGCCTCTTTGCATGAAAGCGAATGACTTCGCCTGCACGTGAACCTGTTCTGGGGCTCTGTCTGACCGTGTGTCCAAGCCCACTGCTTTTCTTCTGAGTTCAGCAACTGGAGAGGAAACTCTCGCCTGCCCTCCCTATCAGCTCAACCTCCTGTTTCGAGGGGGGCCACGGTCCCTAACCTGCGTGTTATCCCTGTTTTGCTGTGCTTTAATATGACCTTTTGCTAAAAATACAGGGCCTGTTCTCAGCCTGGAGATCTTCGTTCACCTCTTCTGATTTCTCCAGCCCTATCATCGATGCTTGGTTTTGACTAATATATTCACGGCAATCTGATGCAACGTTGGGATTTGTACTTCGTAAGTCCTGCCTGGCTCATCAGGGAGGAGGAGGAGGAGGAGGGGGAGGAGAGCTTCTGTCTGTGCCACTCTTCTGCTTTGCAGCCTTTAGGATCCAGCTCCAGCTCTGGACCCCCACCCTGCAAAAGGTGAGGATAACTGCATGGCAGGATCTTCCATGGCTGTGTCTTGGGTGGGGAAGCACTTTTGAGGAACTCTAGAGGGTTAAAACCACATTTCTGAAACCAGCCTAGGGGAAAAGTCACATGCACAAGGGAGATTTTGCAAGTAGGTGCTTGCAGCTCAGGGTAATGAGAGGGAGCTCAGGGGCACGGGCTTCTTGCCTTGGGTGAGCTGTGCCTGGTTAGTCCGTGGTCCCTGGGAGATGTGGGAAAGAGGGTGACCTTCCCTGGCACAGGTTGGGGCTGCGGGACCAGAGACCTCCCCACTCTGCAGTGGGACAGTGTGACACCTGGGCAGTGCAGAGTGGGATGATGGCAGGTAAAGGACAGTGAGGAGGAGGAGGGGGAAGCTGAGCTGGCTCCCCAGGACCAGAAGGTGAACTGGACCAGGTAAGCCTCTGCTGGCTGCTCTGGAAATGAAGCAGAAAGATTTGCTAAATGTTTCTCTGCTGTTTAGCTAGGGCTTGGAGGTGTCCTATGAAGGAGGTCCATAGCCTGAAAGAGGCAAAGTCATTAGAGAGACGTTGGTGTTGCATAAAGAATAAGAGATTAGAGAGACACTGAGCCCAGGGAGTGCAGGAGACGAGTGGATGCCCCTCATGTTAGCACAGGAGGTGGCAGAGGAAGATTCGTTGGGACCCCATCTCCAAACCCAGGCAGTTGTTCTGCAGTAAAAGGCGATGGAGCCAGCTGAGGTCTATGCTGCACAAAGAGATAAAAGGAAAGCTGCTTTTGCCAATGAGCTTGTTGTGGCCGGGGAAGGCAGTTTGCCTCCTGAGGGGCTGGGGAAGGCTGAACTGCCCTGATCCTGCTGCACCCTTTGCTGTTGCTTCCTGGGCACTGTCCTCCAGAGACTCAAAATTCACAATATCTAACCCAGAGAGTCTTCATTCATCTCTAACTTAACATGACAGCAGCAACAACAGGGTGGTAGCTTTTAATTTGCTTTTCCTTTTGTTTCTGGTTTTTCACTCTTTGCTTTGCTGCTGTTTTGTGTGGGTTTTCTGTCTTGTTTTCCATTTTCCCTTCTGTTTGATGGTAGCCTGAAGGGATTGAAGGCAAAAGGGGGAAAGGAGTGAGAAAATTCACTGTTCTTCTCCAACTTTTTTTGTGCTGGGAGATGTGCTCTGTTACACGTGGCTGGCTGTGCTCTTCAGGGAAGTAGCACTGGAGAGCTGCGCTCAACGTATGGCAGAACCACTCCTCACCTGCACTGGCAAAGTGGGTGCTGTGCCCACTCCGTGTACACACGCACACTGCACACCTCTTGTGCAATGTCTGCTGTGGCTTGTTTCTCTAAAGCGTGAGTTTCCAGCCGTCTGCAGGTTTTTTTCTGCAATCAGAAGAAACTTTCCTGTTGTTTCTCTTGCCTCAATTTCCTTTCCAGCAGTTCTTCAACCAGTGACTATCCTGCCTTTGTGCAAGGGGGTAACTGCAGCAACAACCACGGGTCAAAAATAAAGCAGTCCTGCTTTGAAAGGGGAGCGGGTGAGCTCCATGAGGCACCCTTACACCAAGAGCACCTTACAGCAACAGGCTCCTGGTGCGAAAGTAAGACTGAGTGGAGGCTGGAAAGTAAATAATAGCCTTGGAGAGGCAGCGCAGGTGCGCCTGAGCCATGTGAGTGGAAGATAATTGAAAAGTAAACTTCAGTCTCCCAAGCATCTGCTTTAATAACCACCCACAGGTCCTGGCAGCAGGCTAAAGACTTATGTCAGCAGTGTTTGCCTGTAAAACCCGGGGCATGGTGCCTGCTGTGGGGCCGTGCCCCATTGGCTTTTGGCACTGCCCGCGGTAGAGGGGAGAGGGGAAGGGAAAACAGAAACTCTTCACTGCTGCTGGGTGAGAGCTCCTGCTCGTCTCTGCCTTCTGTGGATGCATTTTTCTTCCTTATCTACACTGCTTCCTTCGTGTGGTGGGGAATCCCCCATCGCGGCAGTGTGCGGGGTGCCCTGCTTCCTGGGGGGGCATTTACATTGCCCCCACTTTCTTCTGAAAGTGCCCGCTGAGAGCAATAGCAAAAAGCCAGTTGGCTTTGCAAGGAGAAATCCTGACTATTCCTTGGCTAATTGTTTACAAAATGTGAATATTTAAGACTGCTGGGATAACTTAAGGAATATTTAAGGATAACTTTTCCACCTTTTAACAAAACAAAAAGTAAAAAGTAATTGCGGCGGAGGGCGAGCCTGTGCGTGCTGCGCTCATGGCTGCTAACACCTACCTGGTGGTAACATCCACAGGGAGCGGGGTCCCAAGAGCAGGGTACACCCTGGTGGTCTGTGCTGTTACCCTGTATTTGCTGTCTCTGCAAGAGGTGGGATTGTCTTTTCCTCTTTTCAGGGCTAGAGAATGTCTCCTTGCTCACGGAAAGCAGGGTCTCCAGGAAGTCCTCAGTGGGAGTGTGAATGAGGATTTTACAACCTGCTCCTCAAGGAGGAGAGCAAGCCGGCTGCCTGCTGCCTTGGGGTGGAATCGCTGTTTCTTAGCAGTGAAAGATAAGGCAAACCCACAAAGCACTGAATTTCTGACGATACAGCATAAAGTCCGTCAAGGAGAGGCACTTTCAGTATGGCCCATAAAAGCCAAGCTGGTGGAATTGAGAAAAACAGGTCAATTCCCTCCGTCCTCTACTGTAAGAGTGATTTAAAGGAAGGATCCCTGCAGTGGGTGAAAGGTAAGCAAGCAACCTGGTGCTAAGGCGAAAGGCAGTACTGAGTACAGTGCCCTTAAAATCACAGAAGACAAATTTTTCAAAGATGTTTATTAACAGCATCTCATGTAACTAACCATGTTTCATGTTTAGTTTTATGTTTTTTAGATTTTTAGATTTTTATTTATTTATTTTATTTTGGAGGAATATGTAAATAATAAATAAAGAATGTATTTTTTTAGGTTTTTAGGTTTTATGCTGAAACATAGGTGTTTCAGCATTCTGGGGTGGCGATGGAGACATTTTAACTTTTTGGAAAGCCTGATATATAGGAATGAATGGGCATCCACTTGTTGCAAAGCAGGACCCTGCAAGTCCTCTTCTCTTGGCCTTTAAAAGTCAAGAAATCTTTGGGAAACTTGACCTGTGCTTTCTAAGTGACTCCCTTCCCTGGTAACAATTTGCTCCCCCTCTGCAGCACTGCCTCCAAAACCTCCTGAGGTGCTGTGTAGAGACAGAAGGCAGCGCCATGGATGGCAGTTCTCACCGAGACCTCCACGCACCATTCAGCAGGGCACCCTTTTCGCTTGCTCTGTTCATGGTACCTCCTTAGTGCTCAGTTTTTGCAGGGGCGAAGCAGCTTTTGTCACTCCAGCAGAGGTCAAGGAGCTGAGCCTCTCTGCAAATCTCGGGTATCTCAGCTTGGCACCCGACTTTGTGCCAAGCAGCTTGGCCAAGGCCATGAATGGGATAGCTGAGCCCAAGGCTGAGGCCATTTGTTTTCATTCTTGCTTTGTACTTGCTGCCTCCACGCTCTGTGCCAGGAGGAGGTAAACCTCAGCAAACAGTCAGGACCATGTTACCCTGGAGGTTTCAGATGCATCTACTCTTCCCTTTTTTACTTGATGCAGTCATGCCCTGTTTTAAAGTAATTGCCTCATTTCGCTTAGCATCGCCTGTTCCTGAGCAGTGAAGAAGTGATGAGGATGGAGGACATAAGTGGGAGGGAAGGGTAAGGTGAGTGCACGCTGCATTTCAGCCAGCACAGCGGTCTGGGAGAGCACTGAGTGACAGTGCCAGCAGGAGCAGCCCCAGGGGACGTCTGGCTGACCCCGGATCTGCAAAGGGGAAGGACAGCTGGGTGAAACCTCCCTTAGACCCACTCGCTTCCTCCTGACGTAGCACAGCTTGTGTAAACTCTAGATGAATGCCAGATGGCCTGCCAGGAGATCACAGCTCTCCTGTGCTGCTCCACGGCGGCTCTGCCTTAGCTCCGAGCAGCCGGCTCCTCAAATCTAGGCCAGGCTGTCCTCTCGCTTGCTAGGCTGCAACCTGGATCTCTAGATTACATCTCTGATCCTAGTCCTAGCTGAAACTGGGAAGCTGAGAGCCTTGAGCAGAGCCCAGGAGCACTGCTGGAGTAGGGAACTGGACACTGCAGGACCTACGGAGTCACGCTGCAGGGCAGCCCTGCCACATCCCTGACAACGTGGTTATTGGAAAGCACTTTAATTTGATTGCTCAAACTTTTGCTTGTGGTGGGTGGGGTGAGTAGGCAATGGAGGATCTCTCTGAGAGATAGATATCTTCAGAAACACCAAACAGCTTCAGTCTATTGTCCTTTCAGTCAAGGATCAGTGAGGCAAGGCGTTATCCTGGGGAAGATTAGAGCATCATGTTATCTCTGTCTGCTCGTTCCTGGAATGTGTATGGGGTTTCCTCCCTTCTAGTAGGTTGTTTCCTTACAGGGGACATCAAGCTGCTTCCAAAGCTCCTTGTGGTGTTCTTAGAAATGTCCAAGGGGGAATTCTGGATCCATTTTAAGCATGTCAGGGTGGTCTACGTTCCTCAGCTTTCCCTTTGCCATGTGCTCCTTAGCTGCTTGGAAAAAAAACCCATTCCAGAGCCGTGCTCATGACTCCTTTGGGCTCTTGCAGAACCCTTCAATGGCCAGGTGCTCATGGTGCTCAGCATGGACAGCAGTTGCTCAGCCACCTCCTTAGACATGGAGCTTTGTGCAGAGAAGCTAAAGTCCCTTGGGGTTCAGGTAAGCTTCTCATGCGCTATCTCCCCTGGGCACCCTGCAGGAGTGAGTGCTAGCTGGATTAGCATTTGCACTGACATCAGAGACAGTTTCTGGGTTTTTATTGGTTTGAGAGTTGCTTGTTTCAGTTCAGCTTCAGTCTATTCCCCATGGACAGCAAGTCAATTGTAGCGATCTTGGCCTAAACCTCCATGAAGATACCCATTCGATGTAGGTTCTTTTGAATTGCTTGAAAGTCACTCTGATGGGATGGAGCATCCCTGGGACAATCTGTCTTGTCTTGTCCTTTTGTCATAAAAAGGTGGTTTTCTTTTGTGACTTTCCGTGCACTTCCCAGGGAGATATTACTCATTGCAAATGAGGCAAGAACACTAGTTTTTGGTGTGTGACAGCTGTATGGATGAGACTGGAGGTGCGCTCTGTGAGAGGGTGCTCAGGGACACAGCTTTCAGTGCCAGCCCACCCCCACGGTGGCTGCCCAAGCTAGTTCTGATGGGACTAGGAGCCTAAAACTGGAGAGTGGCTCTAGTTTTCTGTTTGCTCCCTGAGCAGGTGGCCACAGATCAGTGGAGAAGGTTAATCCAGGATGCGATCCTGAAGCCTGAAGTGAGACGGTACATGTTCTACAACTCCAGGGTGTTCCAGATAGCCCTCGCCGTGGTAAGGACAGTGGGGTCTTCCACAGGCTTGCCATAGACATGCACTTGCTGAGATGCATCAGGACCTACACCTGGGGTTCTTGTGCCCAGGGAGAGAGAGGGGTTTGGGTGGGGAGGAGACACTGCTTTTCACACATCCTAGTTGGCTCCTTTGAAATCCCAGTTCACAGAATTTCTGCAGATGGAAGGCAAGGCACCTTTTCCAACCCCTTGCTGGTAGTCCCACCAAAGTGGGCTGCCAGTGGTTGGATAACCAGTGTATTCTGAGGTTGTAGTACCTACATCAGACTTCTTTTTTTAACTTGATTTTAAAAGTCTGTCAATATTCTCGCCTTGATGCTAATTTAGACCAATGGATCAGTCAGCTTTGGTTAATGAGACAATTGTCTAGCCTTGCTTGTCATCTTTTGGTGAGAGCAGCTCCTTCAAAGACCCCATTAGCATCTACGGTAAGGCTGATACTTTGCAGTGTGCTGAGGATGTGATAAAGTCTGACTCCTCTGTTTTAATTGCATTTATTTTTTTGGATAGCTGTTATACGTGTTGTCTTCTCCTTTCACTAATGTTGTAGCAATTGGTGCTCAGTATTTTGAGGATTTTGGTGCCTGTTTAGTGCAAATGAATTATATTATTGCAAGATTGATGCTCTGACATGCTGTGCTGTACATGTCATATTTGCTTCTGGGCAATCTCCTGCCCAAATGCAGGCTAGCTGAACTAAATGCCAAAGGAATTCTGTTTTGCCTGGCTTTATGCAAAGACCAAGTTTGTCAGTTCTTAACATAGTCCTTGAGCCCAGGTCAGTGTCCACCATTTAAGCATTATTGTAACTGAGTACCCTCTGCACGACCTTGAGCTCTTTGACAGAGGAGCTTTCTAAATACAGGGACTATTAGAAGTATTATCAGTATGCCTCGGTGAGTGCATTTCTTATCTAAATTGAAGAACTAGGTTGAAATCCTTCCCAGGTATGAATCGTCATTAATAATTCACTCTCTGTCTTTGATGACTGGTAATTTTTTACAATAAACTAGGGCTCACTCAACCCTTCTAGTCTTTTCCCTATTTATTACTGGAAAGAACTTCTGTCCTTTATCACACTCTGAAGATCTCATGCGACTTAATTTATGGTAAGGTATTACCCTGTGAGAAGGGACTGGTAGTTTTCTTCTTCCGTGACTTTCTCACTTTCATAGTTTTGTGAAGATCATCAGTCTCTCCGGGTTTTTACAGGTTTTGTACGTGTCTCTCTGGACAAATATTTACTTCACAGTGCAGCTGTGTTCCTTCGGACGCTACTGGGAGGCCAGTGTGCTGGTGACCCTGGCTGCTGTAGCAGTCACCGTAGTTGTGATACTGGTTATCGATCGTCGCCAGAGGAAGGTAAGAGGTGTGTGGGAGCACACAGGACTCCCTCCCACCAAAGTGCTGGGATGCAGATCATCTCCTAAATGCATACGAAGAACAGAATTATCCAGGAAGGATATCCAGTGGACTCGGGGATCAAGTTCAGGCAAGGGATGTTATACCGCCAGCTTAGGTGTCGTAATGCCTAAAATGTTGGTGTTGGAGCGCAGCTGGCTGTCTCAAATTGCCTGCTGTCACTGGAGATAGGACAACAGTTGCAGAGCGTGGTTCATGCTCCCACAGCTGGTGGGAAGCCACAGGGGCTCTCCAGCAGAGCCGGCTCCTGCCCTGCTTCTGACGACAGTCCCTTGCGGTATCAGCTGCTTGTTGCCATGAACAGCATCGTTTACTTGTGTCAGTGTGGTGCTCTGCAGTCATGGTCCAGGCCCCGCTGTGCCTGCCTTGCAACAGGTCCCGAGCAAAAAGGCAGCTCCTAACTTATAGAAGTTGCAATGAAATTATAAAACCAAGGTTGACTGGGCAGTAGAAGGAAGCAGGGAGATGATGTTGGTGTGAGAGTCAACCAGCCTGCAGCATCCACTGCTTTGTTGTTGTCAACTTTTATTTGAAGGAATCATAGGAGCATGGAAATTTCTAAGGAGTGATCTGAAGAATAATATTGGAAAGGCTTGATTGCAAAATCCAGAGGGATCTTTGCACTGATTTTAATGGATTGTGGAGCAAGCCTCTAATGACAGCTGTGCAATGGTTCTTCCAAGGGGAACACTGGCAAATGTGTGGGTACCCAGAGGTTCAGGAAAGGAGCCCCCTCACTCGGGGGCTGCTGGGGGACAAAAGAGAGAAACTGGAAGTCAATTCCACTTCAGACGCCTTGTCTATAAAAGAAGCAATCCTTAGTGAGATTTCTGTCTGCACAGGTGTCTGCTAGTGGTGGCCAGGCTGGTACCGATGGCTGGTGACAATCCTGCCCTGGCTGCAGGCTGCTCTTGCCATGGTTTTCCTTTCAGAGATGCAGCGTTTGGGATTACCCAGCTGCAGTTTGTAGCTGTAGGTTGGCCCAGGTTTTGCTGTAGAGCATGTTAATTTTTCTTGCGTTCTTTAATAGATAAATATGAATACAGATGTGAGGCTGGCAGCTGTCAATGAAATCTTTATTAAACACAGTTTAATTCTGGGGATTACAGATGTCCTGGATGGGCCACGCAGCATCCTACAAGTATCCTTTCCATAGGGAATAATTTGTATCCCTCCTGGGTAGCTAATGATGTGGAGGTATTTATTGATGTTATGATCCATGAGGATTTCCAGAGGGTGGCATTTCTAGAATTTGGTTTTTTTCCTATTGGATGGCATAAGGGATTGGGTGTGTTTTCTTCTCCTATAAATGGGGACTGAGATACCTCCAAAGGCAATTGGAAATAGAATCTAAGAGGTTGAAGTGGGATTAGTGCGTTGTGCAGACAATTATTCCTGAAAGTGTGTTATACTTACACAACAGTGATGATTGCTGTCACTCTGCTCATAACAAGAACGTGCCTATGGCAAAAAAACCCCAAAAACAGCCAAGCACAGAACCTCCAAAACAACACAGAGTAAACCAGAGTCCCCATCCCTGGGCTCATTTGCTGCTTTTCAGAGATACCTTTTCTGGACTAGACAAAGATTTAGGGGAAAAAGAGTTTTAAGACAGCTTGGAATTGTTGAAGGAAGGTGAGAGAGATGGTATCTGAGGTTTGCTGGTGGACCTCACACCACCCCATATATACAGAGAGGTGTGAAATAGAAATGCAGAGGGAAGCAAGGCTGAAACGCAGGGTTGGAGAAGGGGTCAGGGAATACAGCAGGGGGCAGGCAGGGGAGAAGTCCTGCAGAACAAGAAGGAAACATTCCAGAACCTGAATTACACGTGTGTTCAGACCAGCATAGTTTTACATCTTGGTAAGTGAGGACTAATGGGACGAGCCTTTGCCTTTACCTACGTATGCCAGAACTGTCTGAGAGCAGAAAATAACCCAAGGATTTCCACTTTCCTCTGTCTGCTCTGGTGTCAGGTCTGTTTAAACCCTCTGGCTTTTACGCTGCTCCTGAATCCCCTAGATAATGGCAGCTTGAGCAGATATACAAGGGCAGACCTTTGGCTGCCTTCTGGGGGGCTGCTGCTCTCAAAGCTGGCAGGACACATCCCCAGCACATTGCTGTTGGTAGACTTTTCACAGACAGTGCCTCTGTCCTGCAGACAAGCACCGAGTACAGTCAATTCTGTAAAAATTAAATGGAATGAATGCCTAGAAATAAAGGAAAGCAAGCAGGAAGGGGTTTAGGGGAGCTAAGTCAATGTGACCCACCAGTTTATTATTTTGATGTAAGGCCACTGAGGTGAGTGATGGGCAATGGCCCTGGGTTATCCCAGTTGTCACTCCACCAGGCTGCAGGAGGTGTGCGAGGAGGACTGGCTGCTCTCTGAGACAATGTCCACCTTCCTTGCCACCCCTCTTCTTTTCCCCATTAGCTTGAGATTTTGTCTTAGCCCAGACCCTCTTGGTTTAAAATTACCCCTGTGATGTGTTACTTGGTTCCTGACTGCCCTGAGCATCCAGTGAGCACCAGTCACTTTAGCTCTGCTTCTTGCAAGGTCTGTACCATGATCCATGTGGAGGCAGAGGGCTGCGGAGGGGGAAACATGGATAGACTCCTTCCTTAACCCTGCTGTCCCAGCTATGGTTCGTGCACTTCAGCCCGGAGTGCTGCCTCCAGTCCTTGTCAGCCCACATCACAGACCTGCAGAGGACACGAGAGGTAAATGACAGTAGGCATAGCCCGAGCTCCCGCAGTGACATGTGCAGGTCCTCCCCTACACCCCGGATTTGGTGGGATGGTGGTGGGCAAGGAGAACTGAGTGTTTGGGTGTCCTCCTGGGCATCCCCTGCTGTGAACTGGGACCTGGATGGACTGGGAGGTGGATAAACTGCATCTGTTGGTGCCCAGTTCATCAGGAATTTGTTTAGGCCCTGTGGTGGGTGCATGTCTGGATAATTAAGTGTACAACTTTAATAAAGGGAAGTCATCAAGAATCAAGGGCAAATTTTGAAAGCATGTGTCACAATTTGAAATAGCTGACACCTTGAGCTGTCCTCCTGAATTAAATGGGATAGCCTGAGGAATAAGTAAACACTATACTGGGTTAACTGTATAAAATTTTTGTTCTCTTGGCCTTCAGAAAATGTTTTCCTCTATACGAGTGTATAACTATACGGGCACTGCGCTCTTCTGTGCCGAATCGCCCTGGCTGACCACGGCCGCAGGATGAGAGGTGAAGGGGGTTCAGCCCCCTGAAAAATCTCAAGGCTGCTCCTCTTTGTGGATGAACCGACAGATGCAGATCGGGAGGTGGACACTCACTCACCAATTCACATATTGGCTGATATAACTCTTGTAGTTTTTAAAGACCAGGTTCTCCATGCCAGATGTGACCATCATGCTGGGAGCACTTGCCGGCACAAGAGGCAGCCAAGGCAGCCGGGCTGGGACATGAGGACACTGAGCTTCAAGTGCTGGGCACGACTCTGGGCCAATGCCGTTTTTTACTCTTGGGATGATAATTCCCAGAAGTAAAAACATGCAGGAGGGAATTGTGTCCTTTAAAGGCTGTCCTCAGGACACCACTGCTACCTGCCTTTGGGGACCCCCAAAATCTCTTTCTCTTCCAGTTGTGCTTGCGACACAGCCTGGATGAACTCTGTGTGGTCATGGAGGCAGTGGTTCAGCCCAGCCTGGGGACGAAGGAGGACGCTTTGCATGAAGACTCCCCTCTTCTATCCAGTGGGGTGAATAAAAAACCGGTGACGTGCAACAAGCTGCTCCGCCTCATTCCTGAGGGCCCACCAGAGGTAATGAGAAATACCCCTCCCTGACGGGTAGAGGCACCGAATCGCCCCCCCCCCCCCCCAGGCACCTTGACTCCAGAACTCATCCCAGCAGCTGCCAGCCACCTCCTTTTTCACCAGTAGAAGCTCCTGGAAGCCTGGAGGTCCACACATGCCTTCTCCAGCCCTGACACTGAAAGCAGTTAATGCTTACTGAGCAGCTAGTGCTTAACCCTTGAGGGATTCATGGATTGGGCTCTTCCTTGCTGGTGCCAGGGGTCCCTGCTTGGAAGCCAACCTCTACCCAGGGTCTGTGCAGGAACCTGGCACCTCTGTCTGGGCTGGGGATGGGGCATAGACGTGCCCAGCCTTTGTCTCCTCCATGGGGTGTGCCTTCAAAGACTTGTGCCATGCTGCGTAACAAATGCGCTCTCATTCCTGCTCAGCAAGAAGCTTTGAAGGGATGATTTTGATTTATTTTACGTTTTTCTGCTCACTGTTACCAAGTGAATTCAGTGCAGCTGACATCCCTGCAGACTGAAGCTCTTTGGCATCTACAGGCAAAAGAAAAAGCAACAGGAGATGGGGACAGAGCGGGCAGGTCCCCAAGCAGCCTGGCTCCCCAGCCACCCACCGGCGAGCAGTCATTTCATGTCACTCCCCTGTGGGGACAGCGTGCCAGCACTGCTGACCAGAAGGGGATCTGGGACAGTTATATATGCCATTGGCTTCTGTCCTGTTTCTTTCAGACAAGGACAGTCCTTGAATGAGGGAGTGAATGGTATTTAGTGTATCACCCACGTTGCCTGCAGGGAGATGCTCTGCTCTGACATGTCTCTTGCTTCTTCCAGGTGATGGCCCAGCAGCTCCTGGTGATCTTCAGCGGATGCTACGTCCGGCTCCTGGTCACGGGCCGGCTCCCTCGAGCCATGGCAGGGGGGCACCTGGGGCATGGCAGTGTGCCCTGTCTCTGCCAGTTCATCAGGACCACCGCGCTCAACACACAACAGAGCTGGTTCACAGGCAGGTGACCAGAGGGGCCTGGCAAGCGCTAAAATAAGATGTCCATACACAACAGTGTGAAGAAGCTGTGGGGCAGAGGAGAGGCCTGTAATCGCTCATCTGGGTGAATGAGTGGAAATATGACTAATAAAACATGCAAGACACTCACCAGAAAGCTGCTGACCTTTGAGACCTTCTGCCTACCCACTGGCTTGGTGGGAAGGAGCTGCTTTGGGGGTGAGAAACAATCCAGGGGCAGCCTGGAGCTCCCTTGGGAAATTTCCCACTGTTCTTACTTGAGGGCCTTGGAGACCCATGGGGAATAACCTGTAGGTGCCAGCCCCATGCCTTCGAAATCAAGTACATGGGGTTTTTTAGTACAAGGAAGACAGGGAAAACCTGTACATAGCAGTGTTGCAAATGTGCTGTTTGCGCTGGATTATGTTTTTGTCATGTAGTTGTCAGTGACAGTCAGCTTTGTCCTGTGACAGACATGGACCATCTCTCAGCTGATGACTTGGCAAGCTTTCCATGGAAAAACCAGCTCAGGCTGGTGCTTGGTACCTGCTGCTTCTGCTGCCTTCCCTGGGAGGATGGTGATAGATATCGTGATGACCCATGTGATTAAGGTTTGAAGAAGGCACCGAGTGGGGCATGCAGGAGCATGGCTTCTTTCAGACTCCCCTTTCTGCTCCATTTTGGGACAAGCTAATTTCCTTCCCCCCCTTTCCTCCTTTCTTCTCACGGTGTTTGCACACAGCATGGAAGAGGAGCCAGTGGTGAGCAGGAGACCTCAGCTTTTGATGGAGTCTGTGCGGGAATGGGAAATGAAGTGCTCTCAGTCTGCAGGGGGTTGTGTGCTCAGGTGGTGCCCATGCACGGAGCGCTGCCGTACGGCCCCGGCGCTGCTGGCATCCTCTGGCACCAGAGCCAGGCATTTCCATGAAATCCAGGGGAATACACGCGCACAACCTAACCACACGGTGTGGCTGTGACAGCTGCCCTAGGAAGTGGCAGGGGTCAGAAGAAGGCCTCCTAAGGGCTGTGTTTTCCAGCCTTGCTGTGGCTGAGCGTGCTTGGGAGATGTGGCTCCATTCTCAGCCCTCCAGCCCACCTGCTCTCCCTCCCTCCCCATATCCTGCAGAACCCTGCAGCCCCCTGGGCAGAGCTTCTGCCGTTCCCACCTCAACAAAGCTCAGCATGGGACACCTGCCCTGCACAAATCCAGGAGGGTTTGAAAATTAAGGTCACTAGTTTGTGCACATCCTTCCATTGTGTGTATCCCATCCTACCACCGACCATTCCCCCCTTCACGTAATATCGTACCAGAAAAGTTCTGGTACCAAAGATCAAACCATCGTTCAGGGCAGCAGCAAGAGGCTGAGCCCTGGGGACCCAGGAACTTACAACCAGCTCTCCCCAGGGTGCAGGATGCCTCTGCTCCCTCCCATTTTGTTTCTGTCACAAGCAACGGTGAGACAAGATTCATCTCTTCCCACGTGAGCAGCAAGGCGAGCCCCGGTGCTGCCACTGAACCAGCCAAAGCACCAGCCTGTTCAAACACTGCAATGCCAGCAAACCCCTTCCATGACAAAAACTACCACGCTCCCAACCAGCCGCTTTTCATCCATCTTTATTGTTGGTTCAGCTTGGGCAGTCACAGGAAGGGGTCAGGCAGATTCCTCCCCGCAAATGCGGAGTTTGTGATCCTGCTGTCATTGCTCTCTGTGACAGGGTGGGGTTCGCTGGAGGGGGATCCCACTGTGGTCCCTGCAGTGCTCTGCTCTGGAGGTGCTGCGCATCATGCCGCGGTGCAGGCTGCCCAGTAAGGACAGCTTACTGGGCACAGAGAAGGGGGTTGTACAAAACCATGGGATTTCTGCAGACTTAAGCTCTAAGACCCCTTGCTATAGCTCAGTAACTGATTTTAGTCTGAACGCATACCGATATCATTGGGAGCACAATTCCATTTCACAGTATAAAAAACCAGTTTGCTGCTGGGGTGCAATGGCTCATGCTCTTCCCCTGGCACTCTAGGGCCCAAAAGTGCCCAGAGCATCTGATACACATTGGCAACCTATTTTTTCCTACCAGCTATAAAATTCTGGTAATGAGAGACCGATTGGGACATTTTCTATTGCTGTGCTTGTGTGTTGAGAGCAGATACAGGAGAGATTTGCTGGTATTTTCCAATCCCTGGGCTGCGGGATTACCAGCAAAGGGATTCCCTGGGGAAATCGGTGGGAAGAAAACTCATGGCCTTCCGGGGGGGACCATGAGGGCTTTTATCCTCAGGACCTGCAGGGCTGGTCTTGGATGGGGTTGCTGTTCCTGGGAAGCGAGGCTCTTGCTTGGGGGGCTGCTGCTACTTCGGCCTTTACATCTGCAAATGCACAAGCATTGGAGAAAAGAGTGGGATTCAGGTCTAGCCAAGGGGAGAGATTATTGCTGCAGGGATAAGGCTGGGGTGTGAACAGGCAAGGTGCTCAGAAAACCTCCTGATGGGAACCATAAGCAACATTAGATTAAGTGAGGGAGTCAGGCCAGGTGTACGACACAGAGCTATCCAGCAGAGCCCACCTTGCTGCAAGCAGGGGATAAAGTTTTACAGTTTCTCAGCTGTGACCTGGACACCACCGGTGCCACCAGGTTATCCACATTTCCCAGCCAGATCCGTCCAGATCTGTTGTACACTCCTCGTGCCCTGTCCTGGGCCAGCCTTCCCTGGGGTGCAGCAGGGTGCCCAGCTGTGGGCTGCTCCCAGCTAAAGAGAGGTGCAGATCCCCCCCCGCCCCAGTTTGCACTGGTGCAGCCCCCTGTATCCACAGCATCTATGGGCCTGGTGTGCCCAACCGTCCAGAAAGGCATGGGGCCAGATCCTCTGCTAGTGCCAGCTGGGCAGCTTCCCTGATTGTAATTAAACACCCAGCAATTAGCTGCAGAGAAGGAGTTGAACTTCTTTGCTCAGAGGAGGAGCTTGATTCTTCTCTGCAAAGCCCAGGCTCCCATTGCAGGCCAGATGACTTAACACCCTGCTTTTCCTTCATGTGTACTTAATTAAGGCATTAGTGAAGGGAAACATCCCCTTTCCCTCCCCTCATTCTCCCATTAACGATCCAGCTGTTATTTTAGGGGAAAGGTGATATTCTGGAGATTTTATAGGACTCCCTAGGCATGCAGTTCCCTTCTCCCCCTCACACGCAGCAGCAGCAGAAAGGGAAGGGCTCAGCTTTACATCTTTGCTGTCAGTCTCTGGTGACAGCCCCCACCTCCTGGGAGAGGTAGGAGACCACAGGGCATGACCTGACCACCCTGGAAGCTGCCCGGGAATGTGCTCATGCCTGCGTGCAGCTCTGGGCACGATTGCACAAGAGCAACCAGGAGTGACTCAGCCAAACCAGTGAAACTGGTAATGGTGGAACAGATATTTCCTATGCTGCGATTACTCTGTCTGCTGTCAAAATGTTTGCGTTCTGGCAGCATGCTTTAATGCCTGAGCGGCACCCCTGGGTGATGCGGGAGCAGCTCCCTGGTGAGCCCCGGGAGCACCAGGGCTGGGATGGGGCCAGGACCCAGGATCCCACCATGTTCCGCATGCCGTACCCGCTGTGCCGCGTCGGGGCGGCCAGGAGAAACAGCTGCTCTCAAGGGCATTGCATGAGTGACTTGCAGAGTCATAGTGATTTGTGTGTTTCAAATGGGCCAGGAAGGGGCTGGGGGAGGTTGGCAGCAAGGACAGAAATCTCTTACTGCCAGCTGGGGAGTGTGGGGATGTGTTTTGGTGTTTAGCAGGGTGCCTGAAACAAGGATTGCCCCAGGGAGATGTAACTCTGGGGAACAGAGATCAGTGCTTCAGCAGGTTGCATCCACTCATGCCTCTGATTACCCCCAGAGCAATCCTGTCCTCCCTTCCCAGGGCTGCTGTTTGCTCACCCTCTGCCAGGGGCTGGGATGCAGCCATTGCATTTAGAGACAAAACCCAGCAAGGGAAGATAAAACAGGAAAGAAAATAAACTTTTGCAACTTCTACCTGTTACGGTTCTTCCTCAGACAAAGCACCCAGCTCTGAGGAAGACTATGGTCTCTGGAGCACCGGCAGGGAGGGATGGGGACTCAGCACACCTCCCCCGCGGGCAGGGCAGCAGCCTGCCCAAGGCAGCGGGCAGCAACGGGGGGTGCCCCCCGCCACCAGCCTGGCAGCCCAGGCAAGCCCTGGCCCCTCTACCCCCAGCGTGACCGAGGTGTGTGAATGCCCCCGTCCCCAGCGAGCCGCAGACTTACTTTGGTGGGGGCTGCGGGGGGCTGCCTGCGCCGGGCAGGGTGGTGGCTCTTGGTGCTCCCGGCTGCACAGGGTCCTCACCTTCCTGGCCACGTAGCGGCAGGCTGGGGGGAAAGGGGAGACCTGTCTGCTTGCTGCAGCAAAGCAAAACACCAGCTACCCTAAAAAAACATCCCCAGAGAGCCCAGAGCTCTGGGGCTGCTTTGTGAGCTGGGGACCCTCACGGAGGAGGATTGGCTGGGGGCTGCGTTGGACCTGTAGCAGGTTACGGCCAAAAGTAGCAGTGGAAATGGAGGGGAATGGATTTAACAGGCTGAAAGGGAGTTACTGTGTCTGGTGTCCTGGCTGTGTTTCAAACCACTCCAGCACCAGTGTTTCTCCCCCCACAAGCAAAGGCCATAAAATATGCAGAGTATTTACCACGCAGAAATCCTTCTAAGCTCTCTTGCCTCAAATGAGAGGTTTCCTTACCGTTGATAATTACTCAAACCATTTTCTCCCTGGCTCAGCAAAGCTGTCCTTTCCAGCCAGCTTGTCTCTTCGTCTCCGTCCTCTCGCAGTCAGCTCTGCAGTGGTTTTATTTCTTAACAGCCCGGCCGCCTCCTTCCTTCCCTCCCGCAGGGATGTTGCTCCAGTTGCACGGGGTCACGTGCGGGGAGGTAGGCTCAGCCTGGCGCTGCCTTCGGGCAGGGCTGTGCCAAGCCAGGCACGGCATCCCTGTGCCTCCCTGGAGGGAGAAAGCACTCCGGGCACTGGCTTCGGGCAATGGCACTGAGGGGTGAGCCGACCGTGCCGGAAAGGTGGCTTGGTCGTGGCTGGAGGAGCTGCTCTTGGTGCTCTGTGGCTGATGAAGGACGTGGGTTTGAGATGTGGGGAGGTAAACTTGGCACTGCGATCTCCAAGCTGAGCTGGAGAGGGTCGCTGCGGCGTGCACTTTGTATGGAGCAAGGGTGAAGAAGCACCTCCTTTCCTGCTGCTGTCTGAATGCTGCAGGAATGAGAACGTCCTTCCCCACCCCCAGCCAGACCTTCAAATCCTCTTATACCACATCCCGTTGTATGCAGGGGAAGGTCAGGGTGACATCCCCAGCAGACAACGTGTAGGCAGTAGCACTGGCCTTGGTTTCTCTGGAGTCCTTGCCCACCTCCAGACCACTGCCTGATTTTTGTCCTCGGGGTCACTGCAACCAGTTACTACAGAAACGCAGGTTTTGTACATCTTTTGCAAAACCTTGCTGCTGTTTATGCGTGGTATGTATTCCTTAATCTCAGTCAGGTGAATTCTGAAAGCTCTTTGACCAGGGCAATGTACTTCTTATCTCCAAACCAAGCACTCGCCGGTTCAGGCAGGTCGGACTTTGGTTCGATGTCCTTGCCTTGGCATTATATACGGTCGGCCAGACGTGCGGTTGATGGACTGCAGGTTCTGCATCTCACGGCACCTGCAAGTCAGCAGCCTGGGCTGCTGCAGGAGAAAGTGCAAGGTCAGTGTGTGAGACAGAGGGGAGCTAATGTCGCCCTACCCCACCCTTGGTCTTATTCTGGTGGTCTGTGTCAGGAGATTTGAGTAAGCTCTGATGCACTGGATTGCATAAATGCGGCGTACAAACGTTTAGCTCAGCTGGTGTCCTGTCATGCTGCTGTGTGGTGTGAGCGAAAGGCAAAGGCTTGAGCAGACATGAAGAATGACCTCTGCTCTAAACTATAGAGGACTGCCCGTCACATCATCAGATGGATGTCATTGGAGCGTGAAGGAGTATGTGATGCAAGATCTGTAGGTGTTTAAAAAAAAATATAATTCAAGAACTCCCCTCACCTCCTGAGCATCCCCCTCCAGGGGGGAAAATGCTCCAATCCCAACACCCTCCCCAAGCTCCAATCCTCTCTGGAGGACCCACCTCCCCATTTCACTGCAGAACTCACCAGGACAAGGGGAGTGATTGCACCACAGCTGTGTGCTTTAACAAATAGTGAAGGCAGCTGGAGGAGTAAACGACTCTTTTGAGTCTTTGCTCTCAATTGTTTGGTTCACCCCAGGTTTTGCAAACCTTATCCTTTGCCAAACGTGCGCTGTGGAGCTGACACCTTGGGTTTGCAGATGGGTCCCTCTAGATGGTGCTAAGCTAAAGAGAAAAGGTGGGTGGCGAGACGCTTTGGAGAAAAGGTCCTGCGGTGCACTGCCTCTGCACGCCTGGCGCTGCCTGAGGTCTCCTGCCTGGGCTGGGAGAACATCTCCGCTCTGCTTGTTCCCAGCAACGCACCCATGCATTCGTACGGGTGCTCTCCTATGGTGCTCAGTGTTTGCAGCAAATACTTCTCAGGCCCTTCTTCCACTTGGTATTTTCCTTGCTGATGTACAGGACTCCACAAATGCATCATGATTTTAATCAGTGCAGCTGCTCCTATCCATGCACTAAATCAGACAAGTTGGTTTTTAACAGCAAAAATTCATCTTAGCAATTTTTTCCACTTCAACCAGTTCTATTGAGCAAGGCAACTACGACTACATCAGCTGTGTCCTTGCATCATTAGCCAGAATCTTAACCAAATTCAAGCATAGATAATGTATGATTTATTGATGTGGGCAATTGGGAGAGAATTCACCCTGACTGCTGGAGAACAGCAAGGATCATTGAGGATTAGCTGTGAAGGGGAAGTCTTTTAGATCAACAGCTGAACAGATTTTACTTTGGAGTCACAGATGGGTGGTAAATAAGCTATTCAAAGAGAGCTATTGTTAGAAAAGACTTTTAAAAAAGACTATCCACATTCAGGTCTGTTTTTCTTCCCACTAGGTATAACTAGGGAAAGAACAATTCTGTTAACCTCAATAGCACTGTACTGGTGGCACCGCTGCTGGGAGATGGGGATCGAGCTCAGTTCTTCTCTCCCTGTGCCTAGTTCTGCGCAGGGAAAAGATGTTTGTGGGCACTGATGGGATCAAGGCACAGCCTGCTGTGCTTGGTAGGGCTGCAGAAGATGACTCTTTGACACAAGCAAGCTTTGCTTGTCCAGAGCCGAGGAGTGTCCAGCTCCTGTCTAGGTGTGTGGCCTAGAGAGCAACCTGAGAAGTGAGTTCTGGTGTCGGTCCTGCTCCTGTGCAATTAGCTCTGGCTGCTGCCCCAATATTACCGCTTCCTTCCATCGTGGAGAAAGGCTCTTACAGGTTTTAATTACTCCCCAATCTAGATTTGCTGGCCTGAGCTTTGAGCGTGGTTTCTATTGATACAGCGGCGAATGGCTGCTTTTGCCAAGTTTCCCTTCCAAGAATGGCTCAGCTCCATTCATGATGAGCCCATAAACTGGATTAAGAGCTCAGGGACAGATTTTCTAGTATTTGAAGCCCGTAATCTGGGCTGGGCTTTCAGAACAGCTCAGTCCCCTTGTAAGCAGCAAATTATGGTCATAAGTGCTCAGCACTTGGCAGTTTATATTGGGCTACTTGAGGCTACGTTTTCTGTAAAGCTCAATACTCAGCCCTTCAGGATTTTGGGAAAAACAGGGCAATTATCCAAGCGCTGACATGAAAGCTGAGCTTTTCTGAAGATGAGAATCCTCACTCTTGATTTTCCTTCTCAAAAGGTTCATGTCCCTCTAAGCAATTAGTTGTCAAATTAATCCATGGGCTGCAGGCAGCCTGTCATTCATGAAAACCTCTGATTTGCCCATGACCACAGAACATTAACTCATGAAATTAATGAGACACCTCATCTCCAGCCATCAGTCCAACTGTTGCAGAGCACCTCGGCTGCAGCCACTTCTGTGACCTGTGGGTTCTGCGGAAAGACCTGAAAATACCTTTAGTGTGAACGAAACGAGCGGTTACAGGGAGCGATGCAGCCACAGCTAAATGCCCGCTATTTTCCCAGTTTTGTTGGTGGATTTTACCCTCAGCATTGCTACACCTGCCCTTCTTCCAGTAGCTCAGTGTAGCTACGCAGTTGCACCTTTCCTTGAACACCTGCTTGCTTAGGAGGAAATAAACTGTGTGAGACGAATTTAGGGATTTGGTCCAGTTCAGAAGGAAGGAAGGTGACATTTAGCACCCAGGGGGCTGGGTCGCTGCAGATGGGCTGAGCGTCGTGGCCGCTGCTCCACAGAAGCTCCATGGGCATCTGTAAACATGGTGCTCCTGCGGTTCACTTTAGTGCTGAAACCTTGACATGCTCTGTCCAAAAACCTTAGTGGCATCAGGAGGAGCCAAGGCATAAGCAAAATGCCAGCAAGTCCAAACAAGGCTTTCCTCCAGAGATCTGGCATGCAGGGAGAGAGGGGTCTTGGTGTGCAGGAGCAGGTGAGGCCCCTGCGATGGCAATTATTTGTGACAATGGATAACAAGATGGGGAAAAGCTTTTGGAGCCAAAGTTAGCATTGTGTTTTTCCGGATGCTTTGTTCTTGGCAGCAATGGTGGGGAATTCCTGTTTGTTCAAACATTCTTCAGGTGGGACTGGCACCTTGGTGACCTCTTCGCTGTAGCATGGTGCTCATGTCTGCTGGTGGGCCCGTGCCACTGGCCCAGCCCAGCGCTTCCTCTCCAGCCTGGATACAGCCATTGCAAAAAGCATATTTCTGAATAACTGCTCCTGGCATTTGCAAGTCTGAGGAGAGATGAAGGTGAATGCAAGCCTTTCACAGCAAAACACTCCCAACATTGTTTGCCTGTGCCTTTCCCAGCCCTTGGCAAGGTGACATCCTTGCTGAGAAGGAAGAAGGACACCAAGGCAACTCAGAAATCAATAACCATGACATGCAAAGTGCCCAGCCATTATGGGGAGGGTCTCAGGAGGATGGGGGGTGGGTTGTAAGAGCCCCAGGGAGAGGTGGTGGTTTGGTTTGTCCCTCAGGCAAAGGGCAGACAGGTGGTAGCAATGCCCACCTGGCTTGGCTCGTCCCCAGGCACTCTGAGCAAATACTGGCAGCTGAGCCAACAAAGAAGATCCCTCGGGGTGTATTTCATCTCCTGCTGTTTGCTAATTGCTTTAATGACACGGGAGCCATCACCTGGCCTGGCCTTGCTGTGGTTATCATTCTTGGCTGGGCATTTCTAGCAATTACTGGCAACCTCTGAAGAAACAGTGTTTTGAGATAATTTGCCCACAAAGCACGGATAGAGATCACTGTCCCCTGCATCTTCTCTGGATGAACATAAATGAGTGAACATGCAAGTCAGAGCTGCCAGGACTGGTGTGTATCTCCTTCAGCAGCCTGCTGGCATGCAAGGCAGCCTTAAAAACCCATACAAAAAAGGCATGCAGGTAAAACAGTGCTTCAAAGCCCTGCTGAAACTGTACCTATCTGCTTCCATCTTATCCACACACGTCAGGAAGGCTGTTACGTGACACAGTTTGCTCTCGAGAAACACTGTTTGGTTGTCTCTTGCCATTGCGGCGTCCCCAGAGGGCTCACACAGAGCCTTTTCAGCCCTCTGATGTTGCATCTTCTGACCATCCACGCTCTGCTTTGCCTTGCTGAGTGACTGGCTCGTCTCTCCCCTTCCTCTGGCCCCAGGTCGCCACTGTCTTCAAGGAGATTTTGGGATGTCTGTTACCACTTCAGAGTCTTTTGCCCATTAAATACCAGAGTTTTCAATACTACAAAATATTTGATGTATTTTTAAAAAAAATCTATACAGTCTTTATTTTGTGCTGTATTCCTGCCTCATTGCTGGGCTGGTGAAAATGAAACTTTTTTTTTCTCTGATGACTGAAACAATAAGGGTGCATAATACTGTAGCTTTCCCTGTGGCTCTTGCTGTTCCCTTTTCTTTTCCTCTTCATTGTGATGAAAGCAGAAAACTTTTTTTTTTTTTTGGTGTCTCTTAGCCCTTTCTATCTACTCCTCAGTTTGCATGTCAGCATTTGAGTTTATCACTAAATACTTGTGCCGCTCATGGGTAGCTCTCATTTCTAGTATTAGAAATATTAGTAATGGAATGTATCGTTCATTCTGACTTTCTGAAAGACTTGTTGCAGCTGTGCTGGTTCTTTGTGACACTTTGTATTTTTCAGCATGGGGCAGTTTCCTATTGTGCCTTTATTTTTCTTTTTTGAGCTGCCTGCTCTTCTGCTTCTCTTTGGTCACTTTCTGGTTTCACTCGGTTCATGTTATGCACTAAAACTAAACCTGACTGTTCGCATGATCTGCAACAATTTAGAAATGTAAATTTCCCTGCTCTCTAAAAGCTGTGGCTGTGTTTTTCCCTCGTCATGGGCATCCGTGCAAGCACAGCAGCACATGGCAGGGCCCAGGCTGGATTTAGTGGGATGTGGGAGACCGAGGGAGCCCTGGTCCCTCCGCCGGCTGGGTGGGCAGGCTGCCTGGAGCACCCCATGGCAGGGTGCCCGGCAGGATTCTTTCTCCCTCCCTGCTGGCATCCAGGTGCACCTATCACCAAGAACAAGAGCTGCTGACTTCAAGAGATGAACTGGTTTTGACTGAAGCCAAAAGTAGTATTGGGATCCTTAAATGTTCAAGCAGAACGTCTTATCCACAATCCTTGGCTGTTACCACCGTGTTTGCAACGAGGCTCATGTGATGCAGTTTTTTATTAGGAAAGAATCGGGTCTGTGGTTAAATCATGCTACAGTGCTGTAGGGCAGCCAAACGAGCAAAGGAAGTTTGGCTTATGACTGCGAATTCTGACTTTAGGTTTTCTGTGACCCCAGGTTCATTTCCAATAATAAGCCATGGCTCACAATGCTCAGCAGAGCTTCCAGTAATAAGAGAGAGACTATAGCAGGGATGGAAAGGGAAGTGTCTCGCCTGAAAACACTGCGTGGTGTTATGTGGTTAAACCACAGATTTTTTATTTTTTTTTCCCTGGGCTGAAACAATGAGAAAGCTGCACCAGGAGCCATCAGTGATAGCCATTTGAAGCTCCTGGTTCGTTTTTTTTACGCCCAGGGCCATGCAGTCTGGTGGTTAGCTCACAGGGCAGGCGAAACAGGAGACCAAGATCCTCTGGGCTGTGAATCAGAAATGCTGGGGCACTCTTGCCAAGGCAACAAATTCCCTCTGGGTCAGTAAATACCATTTACCTGAAATGGTATTTAAATCCTCCTCCTCATCAGAGTTGAAACCATGGCTTTGGGTGGCAGTCAGGTGTGGGATGTGGTTAGTCAGGGACTGGGGAAGGTTGAAGTGGTGTGGGGCGAACTGCACCTTGCTGAGCCCTTCTTCACCATCACAGGGAGCTGCCGGGAAATCCGTGCCAAAGGATTATTAGGTGCAGGATGGACCAGGGCTGTTGGTTGAGCTGCTGCCTTTAGCTCAGGGAAAAAACACTGGCCACTCTCTCCCTACTAATAAGCTGCCTCATTCGGTGGATATTGCCAGCATACCCCATGTGCTGGGTGTAACACAAGGACCAATGCATCAGCTTCAGGGTGCATTTTACTTAAAACTCTTTAAGTGGTGGGAGAATACTAGAAAGCCTCAAAAGTAATTTCTTGAAGGAGAAAATAACCCGCTAGAATTCAGGCTCATGGGGACTTTTCCATTAGGTGATGTTTAGATGAAAAATTGAGGGAGAAGTCTGAGGTCTTAGGCAGTTTCTGATCAGATTTTATCCAGTATCTTGAAAGAGGGATGGTGCAAAAACCTGATCCTCAGCCACGGTACTAACTATACCCCTGCTAGTAACAGTAATAAATGTGATTGACTTCAAGGGAACTACATCACCTTTCAGCTACTGATGGTCTGGTCTGTCAGCCTTGGGAGCAAATTAAATAAGAACAATTGCTACAAATTTAGACAGGGGTGAGGTTTTTAGACCAGACCAGGGATTAAGCTGTTAGTATTAATGGACCATTTATGGAAAAACTTCTCTGGGCTGCTTTACAAATCAGCCCAGCGTGGCTGTAGGTCAGGCTGCTGACTGCGTAGACCTAACGTGACTTTTACTCATAGTAGTTTTAGGTCTCCAGCGTCAGCTTCCTTGCCTTTGGTGTGGTTAGCCTGGATTTACAGCATTGCAAGTGGGGCTGAAATCAAGGTCGTTTTTTTGTGCCTATTAGAGGGTGAAATTAATGTCTTTGCAAAAAGCCCAGACAGCCAAATCTTCTGCAATACTGAAATCTCAGAGCGGATGGAGAGTGGGATTCTCAGAACCACCTAACAGACTTCCAGCGAGACTCATGTTGTGGGCTGTGAGGCTTTGAAAATCTCAAACAAAGCCTGACTAACCCTATAAAGCGAGCTGCTTTCAAGTGACTCAGCCTTAGCGCAGGGAGGTGAAGTTGATTAAACCACTTTCTAAATTCTGTTGGCTAAATCAGCATCCCTTTTCTCACAGGAACGTGGCAGTAGGAGGTGGGTACATGAGCAAAGCAGTGGGACAGAAGCTGCTCCCCCCCGCATGCGTGTCCAGCACGTCACCACCGAGTGACCCGGGGCATGGGAGCAGCCTCAGCACTGCAGTCTGGGGATCCCACGGTGCCTGAAACCAAAAGGCTGACTGCAGGAAAGCTGCTTCTCGTCAGATGTTCTGCCTGACCAGAATCGGGAAGTGCTGAAAATTCACTAAAATAGTCACAACTCAGAGATTTTGCACAGATTTCAGGTAGACCCCAGATAAGCAGCGATGATGCTGAGTGTGACCATGGAGAGGAGACCTGATGCTTGCCTACCCCATGCTGGGTGCAGCCACTTGCCTCTTTGCAAATGCGGAGGGAAATGCTGCCCATGGAGGTGAGTATGGGTCTTGCAGAAGGGATGGTCAGCATGGCTTGTGATGCTTGTCTCATCTGAAACTTGGTGGTGTGAAACTGAGCCCGGTGTCTGAGGAAACAGGACCTCTTGTTGTTAGGTGAGAAAAGTTGGGCTGAGCAAGAGTCATGCTCTGCTTATTGGAGCTAGGGCAGGAAGGTGGGATTCAGTGAGACCCCAAGGCATGCATCGGTCACGCTTGGTCGCAAGTACAGGGAACACGGTGCTGCTGCTCCAGATTGCTGAGGAGCAGCTGCTGAGTCAAAGCTGCTGGTGTGTGGGCCAGCTTCAGCCTGCTCGTGCTCTCCCTACTGCATGGCAGGAAAAGCTCCTTTGCAGGTAACAGAGGTTGATGGTGCCTGTCCCATCTCTGCAGCAGTTTCTGGGCTGGGGTGATAGAGCCAGGACTTTCTGCCTGATCCTGGAATCTATTCCCAGTGTGCCCAAGTAAAGCATTCCTAGGAAAAACAGATTAATAACTATTGAGGGTAATGAGAAGAAATCCAGCAGAGATTCCCACCTGCACAGCAGAGGCTGTCACCGCAGGGCCAGTCCAGCGAACAGCCCAATAGAGGTAGTCGAAATCTCACCGCTAGGGTTAAGTATGGCAAGGTGGGTGAAAAGGCTGAGATCTGTGCCCTGGGATGTGCCAGTGCCCTGGGATGCACCTGTGCTGTGCTCTTGGAGGCTGGATGGCGCTTGGTCTGTCCCAGGTCTGTGTTTGATCATCACGGGGTAACTCCTCTCGCTACCTGCACCTTCAGCTTCCCCAGCAATTTGTATCCAGGCACTCCTCTCTGTATCTGATTTCCATGTCAAAGATGATTTCTCCAGAACCAGCTTTCCCAGACAGGAGTGAGGGAGTTCAGGGATAAAAGATGTTCAGGAGTCACCCCTGTAAGGGACAGATTATATCTCCTGGGGTAAAGAAATGCCAAAAGGCCTCTGCTGCCTGGCATGGTCTGGTGATGCACAAGTGGGTGCAGGATGGGTGCTCTTCAGGTAGCCTGGGGACGTCCTGGTGCTCAGCTTTTCAGTGGAGCCAGGAAGCACCCCTGCAGAGCCGACCCTCCTTTTTAATACTCACTCTTCTCCTTCACCATAAGCCAAGCGAGACATGGAGGATGTGACAAACTGTGTGGGAGGTTTCCTATATGGGCACAATTGTCAGGTGCCTGGGGTAGGGCAGGAGAGACCAGCACCACTCCTGGCTCTGCTTGCGCTGTGCTCTTGTGCAAGAGGCTTCATTTCTCCATTTCCTTCACATTTGATTAGCTAAGGCATTTTTCTGGGCAGGGACCAGAATATATATAAATAAATATATTTACTTAGGAAAAGCATCCCCTGTGAGAGAGGCTGGAGGAAGCTGACGGAATAAAAAAACCTCAGCAGGCTGCAGCTTTTGCCTGGGGCAGTTGTGCAAGGAGTTTGCTCCCAGGGCACGTGGCACACAGCCTCGCTGTGCCCTGTGGCAGGGACCCTGCTGCCAGTCTCCATCCCTGCCAACGTGGGATGCCAAGCACCAGGGTCTTGGAGGCTCTGGGGTGCTGCTGCTGCTCCCTGCACAGCCCTGCAGCCCCCTCCCTGGGTCCTGGGTGCCAGCAAGAGGCAACAAGTGTGGCAGGACTCGGATGGGAGAGGGGAAGGGGGCACGGTTGGGAGTGACGTGGCTGATGTGGCTATGGCTGTTAGAGGTTTTGTTAAAAGAGAATCTCCAAAATTATTGATTTCTTTTTGTTAACATACTAGTAAAGATGCATTGACTCCAGGACAATGTTGTTTCCTCCTCAGTATAAATCTTAATAAATAATTCCCTACAAAGGCAATTAATCATCTCCTTCCAGACTTTGGATTATTAAATGTATAGCTGTTAAGAATTACTGTCTCATCTGCTTTCACTGTATATTCAAGCCCATTACTGTAACTGCTCATAGAAATAACCCCAGCTAGCTCACATTTTCCCTCGGCTTCCTTACACTATTATTGTTCTTATTCTTCTTTTGTAAGAACCCAACAAAAAAAAATATTGAGAAATGAGATAAAATAATGACAGAGTACCAAGGAGATTAAACATTGCTCTGATGAATTTTGCCAACACTGTATTTTCCTGGAGGATGCTTTAGAATTCATTTACTATGATAAGCTGCTAGATAGAGGGCTTTTATAAATTTGCATTCATCCATATTTCTGCTGGTAAAAAGCTCTATATCTAATCCATTCCAGCAGCTCTGCTGTATCACATCCATTGGCACTAGAGATGGGTTGCGTTAACGCCTAGATTGTATAGAAAAATCCGTATTACAAATTACTGTGGCAAGAAGCTACTGCAATGGGCTTGAAAGGCAGAGTCAACTCATCAGTGTCGTTTCCTTCGCTGAAGCTGCTGATGGCAGGGAGTGCAGAGCCCTGTGGCTACAGGGGTTTGGGCAATTTGGGCTCCATCCAGGCTTTATCCAGGCTTTCTTTGTGATGATGGACCAGTTGCTTTCAAAACCCTCCCCGTGTTTTGGGGCTGTGGGTGAGCTGGGGGCTTTGGTATTCTGCCCATGCTGACCACAGGGACATGGCTAAATTTTCTTCTTCTCCATTTGCTGGTTCTGAAACGGAGCATGCAGGCTGCCTCCCCCACTGTATCCCACCTGCAAAACATTTAAAGCACTTAAGGCCTTTTTTAACTACTTCCTTCCGCAAGCCCTTGGAAAAGCTGGCTGGTCTGAGAGGTGCCAGTTCAAAGAAGGAACAGGGAGAGGCTGGTCCTTGGGAAGCGCAAATAATGTGTTCCAGGGGAAGTAAACCCAACCAGTGATGGGTGCTGTGTGCCTTCTGCAGGGAGCAGCGCCGCTTTCGCCCCCCAGACCTCTGATGCTTGGCGCAGCAGGAGGAGGGGACCCAGGAGCACCTGACTGCCGTTGATCCAAACCCACCCACAAGCACCTTCGTGGGGCCGGGTGGGAGCCCTGGGGAAGTGCAGGTGACGTGCGTGGCAGCAGCAGGTTGGAGGTGCCCGGAGCATGCCCAGTGCAGCAGTTTCCCATGTTGCGCTCCGGAAAACAGCTTTTTTGGAGGATGCTGCTGGGTGGATATATCCCCATGGAGATTTCTCCCTGCTTGCCAGCTGGCAACATCCTTGTTTACTCTCATTTAGGAAAAGGGAAATAAATCCTCTGAGCAGCCATGCTTGTTGAAATAGCCAGGCCTTTGGGGAAGCTGATGAAATTCAGCGGTTCTCGTTGGTCCCACACTCAAGGAATATTTTCTTCTCTATGCTTGGCATGCATTGGCTTTCAGATTTGATTTTCTCCCACCATCCTTTTCTCTGTGTATCTCTGGCCGAGTGGAAGCAGGGAGCTTTAGCACCCAGAGGTTTCCAGTCCCTCCCATTGGGATACTGGGAGCCAAAGAAGCTTGCAGCAGAAATGGAACAGAGTTTGGTGTACGCATGGACCTTTTCTTCCCAAACAGGTTGCCAAGCTGTGTGGGGGATGAGTTTCAAAGCCTCTTCTTGGTCTGAGTAATACATTTGTTCCTTCTAAACAGGTGACCTCACCGTAGCTGGTTTGCTTACAGCGAGCAAAGCCAAGCGTCAGCATGGGCGGTATCATTAGCCGTGATGCTGAGGTCCTTCCTCCCAACTGGCTGCTTGTCCGGGAGCCAAGAGAGGGCTGTAGGCAGATAGCTGGAACCAGGATCTCCAACTGGTTGATTTTAGCAGCCTGCTAGATTGATTTCTATTTATATGCCAGATCCAGCACTGAGTTCCTGGGCTAGTGTGAAAATTTAGCTGCATTAAATAAAACAGACTTTAAAATCACCCAGGTTACTGGATCTGAGCTAGCCACTCCAGAATAGCTTATTCAAGAGCTTTACATTTTCAGATAAGCACCTTACTGTTCAAACAGCAGCTTCCACTTGGCTCATCAAAACAGCAGTCGGGGAAATGGGGTTTGTTTATTAAGTTTGAAAAACAAACAAGCAGGGTTTCATATAGCTCTTGCGCTTTAGCAGAAATCCCAGGTTAACGATGCAGCCAGGGGTTGAAGGCAGTGCTGCAGGAGCAGAGGTCTGTTCAGGATCTGCTGGTGTAAGCAGGCTGCATGCCCTGCATCAGAGGGGACAAGGGCAAAGCCATCCTTTTAAACATTATTTTCCTTAGGCTTTGGCCCTGAGGAATGATTGGAAAAGAAATGTGCCCCGAGGGACTGATGATGCTTCACTGGACATAATGCTCAGGGATGCTTTCAGTGAGTCATACAGATGCTTTTAAAAAAGTAAAAGTTGCCCTGCAGAGTCACTCCTCAAGCAGGGCAAACCACACTTGTGTGGTGGCGGGTGATGCATGGGGGACTTCCAGCGCACACCAGGCTGATCTGTGTTTCAGGTCCTTATCTGTAGGAAATGGGTGATAAACGCATCCCTGTGTGTTTAGCCCATGAGGTGTTTATTATTAGCCTTATCGTCAGTGCACTGAGCGTCGCTGGCACATTCGTGTCCAGGTGTGTTATACAGGTCAGGGCTGCTGTGAGACAGCGCTGATAAGGCTGCACCGTCAGGAGGCTGGAGAAGGGAAACCTTCTCCGCACAAATTGATAGTGTTTGTCCAGAGGAGCTGGGTACATGGAAAATCAGCCTCTTTAGGAAAAGACGGGGGGGTGGGGGAGTTTCAGGGAAATGCCAAGTACCGTCGGTGCAGTGGGAGAATGGCATGTCAGCTCTGTGTGAAGGTGTCACACATATCACCGGTACGGGGGGCCAGTAGATCCTATCAAACCTTTGCAAGTCAGCGTCTGAATGCTGCTGAAAAACACTCTTAGCAAAGTGCCCAGATGTGTATCTGCAAGGGTACCATTAAGAGCAGAGACTTGCCTCCATCCCAGAGGGTTAGCTGAGAATTTTAGTACAAGAGCTGCCTGGTGGTGCTGGTGATATTCATTTAATGACTGAGAGCTGGCGTAGGGAGAGAGACCACCACTTCCAAAAAGACCATTTGACACCTTTAAAATCCAAAAGGAGGATGTGCCGTTTCTTCTTTTTGTTATGTACAGCTGATAGGATGTACTCCAAGCACTAAAAAGTTTCTTACCTGGAGGTACTGTCACAGCTTCAGGTCTTCTGGGAGCACCTGGTGCCCCACAGGGGTCCCGGTCCTGCACTGTATGGGTACCATATCTCCCATGGGCTGCTTTGGTGATACTGACTCAAGTTAAAACTCAGCCTGTCTTCTCCACAGTGCTGTTTGGTCACCCATCAATCAACCTCAGTTAGCCACCATATGTTATTAATGTGGTCCTGCTTTTGTCTGGGCTGATGATGGATGTCTAGTGGATGAGGGAAAGGCTGTGGATGTTGTCTACCTGGACTGTACTCAAGCCTTTGACACTGTCTCCCACAGCACTCCCCGTCTCCTGGAGAAACTGGCACCAGTCACACGTGGTGTTCCCCAGGGCTGAGCGCTGGGGCCAGTCCTGTTCAGTACCTTTATCGATGATCTGGATGGGGGGATGTGTTAAAGTGGGGCGCACCAAGAGCAGCGACTGGTTTATGCTCACAGAGGAACTCTGTGATGAAAGCAGGAGGTCAGTTCTGGTCCTCAGTGAGATGTAGTATTTTAGACCAACTGTGCTTTTCAAACAGCAGGTTTCCAGGGGGCAGCCAAGCGGTACCTGGGTGTTACTGTGGGTCCCACACGATATGGCAGCATTTGGGGATGGTGAAACAACCAAAATGGACAGGAAAGGAAGGGCAGTCATAGAGTTCTTCAAAACTTACAACAGATGCAGAACTATAAAGGCAAATAGATTAAAACAAATCTTCTTGGGTGGAATTATCAGGGAATTATCTCTGATTTATACCAGCTAAAGGTTAAAAGTCAGGTTTAAGAACCTTACCCAAGTTCATATCAGATGAATAGTCTTGCACACCAGCATGTTAGACAAGTCACACCCACACCAATATCTAATTATAATAAACAGGGAAGTTATTTATGAGCATTTTTAGCATAATTGAGCTGCTGATGAATAGAGTTGCCACTGTCAAGTAACAAGGCACACAGGCATGATTTACATCTTGCAGATGAGATTAGTAATTGCTTGTATATCAGCCTTTCAGGTATCTCGTGTGTAAATATTCAGACACCTCTGGCTCATGTTAAAGAAAATGGTTGATTAGAGAATCTGAACCAGCACTGAAAGCCAAACAAAAAAATATATCAACTTCCTTGGGGTAGTTCCAAATCTCAGCAAAATTAGGAAAATCTTGTGATTGATGAGGTAAACTGATTAGATCATCCCGACTAGGCCTTTCTACTTGCAAAACTGCACTACTGTAAAAGAGGGAAGAGAGCACAAGGCTTCTGTGGCAGCAGCTGACTTTGAACAGGCAGATTTTGTGCAGCTCCCTCCCTGCAGCCTTGGTGGTGAGAGATGCCTGAGCAAAGTCAAGGTTCATGGTAGATTTAATCGGTTTGGTGTGAGCTGGTAGGTTTTTTATGTGATATTAGTGCCCAACATGCTGATAACATGGACTAGGGATGAACTACCTATTAGGAAATAGGCATTTCCCTGTGATGGGGGGCTGAGCTCACCTCCCTGCCCAGGTGTGGGGCAGGAGCCTCCTCCAGGCAGCCCTGTGTAGGCAAGGGGGCTGGTGGAGAGGGGTCTGCAGAGCTCTCCAGGGAGTACATTAAAATCATAGAATCACAGAACCATTTAGGTTGGAAAAGACCTTTAAGATCATCAAGCCCATCCGTTAACCCAGCACTGCCAAGCCCACCTCTAAACCATGTCCCAAAGCACCCATATCTATGCATTTTTTAAAATACCTCCAGGGATGGTGATTCCATCACCTCTGTGGGCAGCCTGTCCCAGTGCTTGACCACCCTTTCAGTGAAGAAATTTTTTCCTAATATCCAATCTAAACATACCCTGGTGTAACTTGAGGCTGTTTCCTCTTGTCCTATCGCTTGTTATCTGGGAGAAGGACTGACCCCCACCTGCCTACAACCTCCTTTCAGGTAGTTGTAGAAAGCAAAAAGGTCCCCTCTGAGCTGCCTCTTCTCTAGGCTAAACACCCCCGGTTCCCTCAGCTGCTCCCCATCAGACTTGTGCTGCAGCCCCGTGTCCTGGTGGGTCCCAGGTGAGATCCACCCAGAGATTTTGGGTCAATGCCAAGGATGGACTGGGTGGGATGTCTGGGAAGGGTTCATTTCTGCTCTTTGACCCCAGTCCTCTGCCACTAAAACCTCCTCTTCCTTCTCCATGGCAGAGAGATTCACACTTCACAGAGGTACAGAAGAGACAAATGCATTAGCCGTTGTTGCAAGGCTTGTGTGTATTTCCCTGATCAGGTGGATTTCTGGGAAAGGACGAATGGTAAGAGTTGCTAAGGATAGCTGGGAAAATAAAGCATCTTTACAGAAATCCCCATATGAGCAAACACAGACTGGGATGCACAAACCTGTCCTGCAGCCTTGGGCTTAATCCTTTCTCTACCCAAGTGACTAACGTGCCCTTTGAGCAGAGAGCAGCACGATGGTGATGAAGATACGGCAGAGCCCGACCCAGCGGTGCCTTCCAGTGTCACTCTGCAGAGAGAATGAGAAAGCAAAGAAACCAGAACAAGTGACAAAGTGAGTAATTTGCCCAGGAGGATGCTGCCTGAGTAAGCAGAGTCAGTCATTTCAGGATTCAGAGTGCGGAAAAGCCCTTTCTCGTGCGGTTATCTTGAAGGTCACAATGGCGCGATGTGCTGGGAAGTGGTCCCAAGGCTCGGCGACGAACCTAACCTCAGAAGAACAATCATACATTGTTTGTCGAATTTCCCTGCTACCTAATTTTTAATTTCCTGATTAACCTTCAGCCCCTGAACCTGTTCTCTGTGAACTTGCAACCGAGAGGGCTGAAAAAGGGATGGGGGACTTTTACCAGGACCGCAAAGGTACAAATGACGTTTTAACTCGTTGTTTGCTTTTTTACAGCCAAAAATATGTTTATATATGTATATCTGACTGAATGGAAAGATGGGGTGGAATTTTTTGTGTTGCTTAATATTTCCATGCGTTTTCTGAGAAGATTTAATGGGTACTGCTGAAGTCATTTGCGGTAAACAAGTAAGAGGCGTCAGACTCAGAAACTATCCAGTTACGTGACTTTCCCAAGGTCCTGACACTATTGTTTTGGATGCATAAACTCAGTGTCCTTGCAGTGATACCGCTGGTGCCACCTATAAGGCCTTGCTCAGTGTATGTGCACAAAGCTGTCCGCTGGGAAGCGGGTTTGAGACCAAATGCAAGAAATTCTGGGCCTGGCACAAGCCCTCTGCTGTTGGTGTCAGCAAGCCTCAAAGCAGCAACGGCACCGCTGCGAAAGCAGCAGCAGGGCCTGTGCAGCTGGGGGAAGGATGGAGATCTCAGCCTTGCTGCCAGCTGGCCGGCGGAGGGACTTCCCAAGGGCTGCAGAATCATCCTGACAGCACAACGCTCTCAGCAAAGCACAAGCAGGAGCCCCAGTTGAGCTCCTTTGATTTAGGAAGCTTTCTAGCCCGTTGTTTCAAATGATTGATTATGTCTTTTCCTTCCCAGCTCAGAACTGATTAGAAAAATAAGTAGAAGTTGGAGAAATTCTAACCTTATCCAGTATTTTCTTTACCAGGGGTACGTGCAGCTCAGGGCTCATGCTGTCAGAGACACCGTAAGATATTGGAGAATCTTCTCTATTCAGCTGAGGTGTGAAATATAATTACTGCTGCTAGACATGGCAAGGGTTTAAAATTATCAAGTTTCATGAAATCTCTGCCGTGCAAGCTGAGCCTTATCTCCTTCCAGTGTGCTGACAACACAGCCCACGTAGGCTTGTTCCCGTTTGTTAGAAATTTGCTTGTCACTTAATTGACTTAGTTCTTGCTCTGCTGTCATGCAGTGCAGAGCAATAACCTCTCAGAAAAATGCTTGTTAAAGAGTAAAAGTCCAATCCTCTTGAGGCACATTTCTCTTGTTTGGTCTAAACTTTAAGCAGAAAGTTCACAGTCTAGTGGGGCTACTCTTATTTCTGAGCTTAAGTGGGGCTTTGGCACCAGACAAACCATTAAACCTCTTGGCTGAAGCTCTGAGCTCCAATACTGGAGTCCTTGTGGCTTCCCCTTATTTTAAGAGCAGAAAGCAGGCAGGTGCCTCCACCGAGCCAGGTAAGATTCAGGCTGAAGTTATTTAAGGTTTACAGCAATAGGTTCCACTGGGTTAGAACCTGTCAACAGCTGATTTCTTTTGCTGGACCAGGTCACATTAGATATTTGCTCTTGGCCTCAGGAAAGGCTCAGCACGCAGCCTCTGGCAGCAGAGAGAGGTCTATAGGCGATTGCCTGAGCTGCCCCATCACTGGTTTTTAAAACCACCAAGCTGGGACCTGTTCCCTTCTCCCCTTATATCAGTGTTGCAGCCAGTTCTCAACACAGCAGATGCTCTTAGGAGACACTTAAGGATATTCTGGTGGCTTCTGTGATGTGCACAGCTGCTGGGTGGGAGCCAGCCTTCCCCTGTGCTGTTCAGGCTTTGTTCCCAACAGAAGCTGGGGCTACCAGAGTTCAAAGTCTCCTTCCTATCACTGTCTGTGGGGTCTGCTACAGCAGAACATTCCCGTGCTGTGGGCTTTACCCTTTCCTCCGAGCTCTGCAGGGATGTGTATCCTAGGTGCAAAAATAGCGCTCTGGAGGAGCTCACTGTATTGGCATGGAGAAACAGCTGGGAAAAAGAGCACCCAGCCAGAAGCCCTGTATCTTGGGTGGCATCCCATGTTCTGAGCTCCTACCACTACACTCAGGATGGTCAGGAATACCATGAATAACACCAGCTTTGTCACACCCATAGTTGTAACCCTGCTTGGGGCAGAAACACGTGCAATTTGACCAGCAGGTTGATCAACACTGCCTCCTGCCCTTGTCAAACAGCAGTTTCTTCCACACATGCACATGCTGTCTGGGACTTCCAGGAGAAATGAATCATCTCCAGCCAAACAAAACCAAGATAATATGCCAATTTTGAGGAAGGGCAAGGCTGCAGGACAGAACCCTGCAAAACCAACACAGCTTCAAACCACCTCAAGCTGCATCCAGACCCTGCCCAAACACGAAGCTGGAAATTTGTAGGAGTGGGATCGAGCTGGGTCTTGCCTTGGGACTTTCAAACGTGAGCTGCTAAAAGCTGCCTTGCAGACACCTCGGTGTTGGTGCTGAGCAGGAGGAGATGGGTGAGTTTTGGGGACACGGGCACCTGCCGGGGAGGAGCAGGGGGAAGCGGTGCTGGGGCTGGCTGGCTCACCACTGGTTTCTATTTCCCTGTTCTGGCTGACTGGAAGTTGCGCTGCTCATGGTAAAGGCCCATCCTTGCCTGCATCTAACCCTGAGATGAGTGTGGTTGCAGCAGAAATGAGCCTGGCACAAGGTTTTATTTTATTTTTAGCCTGACTGGAAGTAGAAAGCAAGAGAAATTTTGTCATTGAGCAATTTCCGGACTCATTTTGCAAACTCTAGAAAATTCTGCTGCTCAGGTAAACATGCAAAGGGCCCAGAACTTTGCACTTCTTCGTCATTTCCCATCACTTCTGTCTACCTTCAGCCACAGCACACAGAGATGAAAAGCTAGCAGTCGTTTGGGATTTAGGTGGTTGGCATGGAAATAACTAATTTGCCACAGTTTGGGCGAAGGGCTGAGTCTGAGCCCCTATGTCCCTCCATCCCTTGGCTGCATCCCTGATGGAGGATGCAGGAACACCCTCAAATCAGGAAGGTCTCAGGTGCTCTGGGAGTGGCAGCTGTGTAAACACCAGCTATAAATAGCTGTCATGCTTATGGCATCAGCGAGACAAGTTCAAGCCTTTATGGTGAGCATGTGGCTGTGGCTTGACAGTAAAGCTGACACATTGAGAAATAATTCTCCCAGTTACGTCAGAGCCAGGAAACTCTCTCAATTAGAGAAATATCCTTTCCATTACAAGATGCAGCCACCATTCACTTGACTCAGAGCTCTCTTAATCCAAGTGGCTGTGCCCTACTTTGCAAACATCCGCTAAGGAAGGTTTAATTTTGGAGCTGAGATGCCCAGAGGCTGCAGGCAGTAAAGTGTCAGTTGGGATGATGTTTGTAGGCAGCAGCAAGGCTGCTTTTGGTCTTCTGCTGACTTTGGTGGTTGGCAACCATGTCTGGCAGTGACTAGCCTGGGCATTTGCTGCTTCAGTGAGCACCCCTGCCAAGCACTGCCTCTTTTTCTGTGATGATCCAGGTGTACCACATAGCAGGATGCAAAGAAAAAGTCTCATGAAGTCTCTCTTTTTATTAAGTTCTTGAATTTTTCTTTTTTCTTCTTTTCTTTTTGAGATCTCCACCATGATTCAGAGTTTGTTGGTCTTCTGCTTTTGCACCATGGACCTGTCCCTGATTTACACCAATACCAACAGAAGCAGGATCAAACCTGTACTACTTATGGTTTCTTTTCCATACCTGCTCTTTCAGCTCTGTAAGAGTACCAGCTTATTTCATCCTCTGTGCTAGATTGTCCTGGGGACACCCTCCTGCACATGCTGGTGGAGCTGCATGAGGGCAAGATGCTGCTTTCTTGCTCCTCAGCTCCGAAGTCACTTGTGATGCTCCTGCGCTACCTCCGTGGTGGCCTTCCAAAAGGAAACTGGGGTTGCGCTGGGATAAAGCTGCCAGCCCACCATTCAGCCTCATTGCTCTGAACTTTACCTGAACTTTTTCTGACTGCTCCCCTTCAGCTGTAAAGCCCAGTTGCTGACTTCAGCCCTCTAGCCCTACCTTCATTTCCTTCTCATATTTTAACCATTTCTGCTTCCCCTTCAAGCCCTGCTTTTAGCTGGTCTCTACAGACCCTGGGTAAAAGGTGCTGAGGCCAGAGTCTCTTCCATCCTGGAGAACAAGGCCAAGATTATTTGCTGGTGTCACCCTTGGTGACATGGTGATCGGACTAACCCAGTGCCGATGAGAGCTGTGTGGTGCTGATGCTGCCTGCTCTGCTGGGTTTAGCTTGGCCTCCCACACTGTCACATCTCTCTCTGTCTGTTCCCAGGGAAGCTGGTTTGGTGGTTTATTTTTTTTTCCTTCTTCTTTTCTTCGTAAAACCAACTTCAAAGTCACTCCAAGAAGTACAGTTGGTGGTAACCTCTCTGCAGTCCTGGCACCTGAAAACCAAGCTGCTGGCATGGCTGCTCTGTGCAGGCAGTCCTTGTGCACACAGAGGGTGCTAGCTTCAAAAAAGCAGGTGTGAGTGCCTTTGACAAAGCTTTCCCTGTCTCAGGATGCTTCTGGTGATGTTTCATCTCAAGGATTTGCCATCCTACAGCTGATCCTCCTCTCCAGTTGGCACACGGAAAGCCATCGAGGTTGAACCCCAAGAGATGTAAATATCTCAGATGAGCAGATGAGCTTCTAGCTACTGAGTGGGAACAGGCAGCTGGAAATGCAATTTGCAGAGTAAGCAAAGTATAGAACTGCAAAGCCCTGCTTTCACAAGATTCCCTATTTTTATTGTTTCCATTTACTGGGATATATCTATGTATATCCAAGAAAAGACAACTCTCTGTTTCCAGTTACTGGGTGCTCTGTAATCTCTAGAATAGATAGAAATATATCTTACAATTTTCTTCTGAAGGAAAGATGTCTCTTTCGAATAGTTACACTGGATAGCTTACACTTTGCTATGTCCAAGCTGTGGAACAGGAGGCAGGAAAGTTTGCAGATGCTTGCCCTTGAAACATACTTTTCTGCACAGAATAACAAAGGGAATTTCTTGGGTCTCACATCAGTCTGCTTTCCGTGGTTAGAAAGAACATGCAATAATCTTGAGCTGCATAAATTTTACCTGCCTTGTCAGAAATGAAAGCAGCGGTTGCCTGTGATAGGGCATACAAATTCCTGCAGACTGGAAACTGTTTACAAATATTAGCACAAGTAACTATTATCTATCTCAGTGTAGCTTTCTTACACGGTTTCAATCATTCATTCAGGGAGTAGAAACATGTATTCACACAGCCATCCACACCGCACAGATAGCAGGTCTCCGTTGGGAACAGGCTAGCTGAGACCTAGACAGATCTGAGAGGTGACTTATTGATCCCAAAGTGAAAATTAAGCCTGACTGCAGCACTTTGCCTGTCTGCCCTGAGCGGTACTGGCAGAACATGCATGCAAAACACTCCCACCGGTGGAAGTGGAAAGCTCTGATTTGATACCGGTTTGCACAGATGCACCGTCTTCTTCCAAAGGGCATGCAGCGGTGCAAAACCAGCCTCAGCTCTTGACAGTAAAAAGTTTAGCCAGCCTTGCTTCCACAAAACCCACCAGTTAAACGAGAACAGAAATACCACTGCAGCCTCCTCACACAGTTTCTCCTGGCGCTGTGTAGAGTGAATGAAGTTCTTCAGGATGAGATCTCTGTTCCTATAATCAACCCTTCAGCATCTTGCCTTCCTTTCTGGAGGTGTTCCTTCAGAGGTTTTTCTCCATTTCTCCCTCCAAGCTGGTAAACAGAACTGTCTTCTCATGGAGCATCCCACCACCTTCTCACACAACCAGCTGTGAATGAAGTGATGACAGGACACCCAGCAAGGTCCTCGGCCAGGCTCAGGAGATCTTTGCATGGTGGTTTCTTGCTCTGTGGTGAGAAAGTGTGGGACATAGATACTATTCACAGGGCAGCAGATGCTGGGGCACCAGCTCCCAAGGCCCCTGCTCATTGGTACAGTTAACTGCTTTGTTTCAAAACACATGTGAGTGCTGGTTCTTTCACTTTTAAGCTGTGTCTGGGTTTGTCAGCTTGAACAAGAGGATCTCACACAAGCCAGAAGCAACCAGATACACCAGTGCAAAATACTGTGGGAAATGATAGCCCAAGTTCTGGCTGTTTTTTACATTTTTTACTGTTTAAAAAGGACTGTGAGCCAGACTGGCTTTTTTCTTCCACCAAGGAACTGGACAGCTGAGCAAATAGTAATAAAGGTGAGCTTGTGAGAGGTGTCCGCCCACCTCGCTGTCATGCTGGGAAGCTGAAGTTGGTGCTAGGACTGTTGAGACTAGAGAGATACCATTGCTAATAACAATATGGAAGTTTTAATCATCAAGGACAAGGATTCACTCTCACAGAAGTAGGTGGCAGTTATCTGAGGTTATTCTTTTCCTTTATGACATATTATCTATTAAATTTATATTATGAATAAATATAAAATCTAAAGCCGACTCCCCCAAAGGGTCATTCAGGGAAACACCTTGAAAAAAACGAAGTACCTGGTTGGCAAGGAGCGCTGGGGGTTTCCTTCATGTGGCACATTGCCCTGCGCAGGAACACGCCTTGCCAAAGAGCTGCCCCTGGCGTGTTTGCAGAGAGTAAAACTGATATAAATTCAGGAATATTTCACCTGAACACATTCCTCATGTCTGCGCACATCTCCTCAACAGTCTGCAATGTGGATGGGATGGGTTCATGCATTTTCTGGCATTTCAGGAATGAACCTAAATATTTCCAGGGCTGCATGTGATTCACCTTTTTCATTCCCAGCCATCCCCACTGCTCTTGGGCTTTGGCAATGGCTTGGGAGAAACACGGAGGGACTTTTGGGATTGGCACAGGTCTGATCTAAATAACTTCATCTCACATAAGCCAGAAGCAAGCACCAGATACACCAGTGCAAAGTACTGTGGGAAATAATAGCTCCATGTATCTATCATGTATCTGTGTTTAGATTGAGTCGTTTAGAGAGAGGATAGAAACTGTAGAGCTTCACTGTGGTGAGGAAGATCTCCTCCTTGCCCCTTGGGGCCGTCCTGTAGCTGTCCTGCCCATCTAGTATGGGGTTTCTCTTCCTGAACTTGCATTTGTTTCCTTTAAATGATTTGTAAACCAGCCCTTACAGCCACCTTTACAGGTGCTCTGAACTTTTCCAGAGACCTGACATTTCCAGCTGCTTCAATGGAATCAGTTCCTCCTCCTGTTTCAAAATGGTGTATGGCTTGCTTGGGTTTGCTTGTTTAAGTTGAGGCTTAATTAAATTTGCTTAAATGAAAGCAACACAAGGCTGATTACATTTGAACTGAGAGCATCCCCATTCACTGTTGTGACTACTTTCCAGCTGATGACCGAGGCTGAAGTGAGAGCAGTGCCACCCTCCCTATGGTCTCCAGCCCAGAGGCTTGGGGCTGTCCCTCAGCCTGCATCCTGCTCCCATCCCTCCCTGGGCACCGCCGCCTGTGGTACCCAGGCAGCTCCGATGGGCGCAGCATCCCTGGCGCCACAGTGCAGAGCCCTTGCCTAGGCTGGTACCCTGAAGGTGCAGCAAAGCCAGCTCACCCAAATAGGCTGTGACATTTCCACCTGCATACCCATCTGGAAGATCTACATGGGACTGCATGCGCCTGTGTAAGCAATTTGTTAAAATGCTGGGCTTTTCTTTTTAAGTTTTTTATTGCTTATTGGTGGTTTTCTAATTCCATCAGCATTTCTAAGGATGTTAGAAAACCAACACAAGGGAAAGACTAAGGATTTGTGCCCTTCCTTGCTTCTTTATCAGGTCTGAAAGGGCTTATAAAAAATTGCATTGTCCTTGACTGTTGTAGCAGCCTTCTTTTTTACTCTGGGAATGTGAAAACTGATGGAGAGCTAATGAAACTGTGACATCCTGGCAAGGAGACTTCTATGAGTCTGTTTAAAGTTGTTTGCGTTAGCAGTTATTTCACTTTTGCATTTTGTTCAAAGCTCAAGACTGCAATTATTTCACCTGACTGATGGTAACAATTAGTGTTAATTAGAATTGGGAAAGAATTTTTAATGAATCCATTATCCATTGAATTTTCAGATTTAGGTCAAACAAAACATTCTGTCAAATTCTGCATTGATTTTTTTTTTCTTTTGAAACCAAAGTGCTAACTTTCAACACTATTTGGTATAAAGTCTTTCAATGTTACATTTAAAAATAGTGCTTAAATGTTCAATTTAGATACCTTTTGCTTAAAAAAAAAGATAAAGAGTTTAATTCCCAAGAGAACATTTAATCTGATACCCCACCCCTGCCTCCTGCTTCATTTTTCTATTCTGTGTTTAGGAAGAAAATAAGTTTATAATGGGTTTGACCTTAATTTTGCAACAGATAGAAAAAATAAATTTATTAACTGAGTCACAAATGCAGTTGTTTCCCAGAGTCATAATGTAACACTGCATCCCTGCCCTGCACCTGCAAAATAAAGTAGTCAGATGCAAACCCAAAGATTTCTCATGGATTTTTCTAATTCCAGCTAAACCTCCAGGGCTCGTGGTGGGGCAGGGAAAGGAGGGGCTCCAGGCACAGTCTGGCTGCTGCAGGGACAGGGCTGACCTGCCGCTCCTGCTGCCATCAGGGACAGGAGGGAAAGAGCCATTTGCTGGAGCAGGTGGAGCAGATCCAGTATGGATCCAGTGTCAAACTTGCAAGGCAGGGAGCAGAGCGGTGTTCAGGTCACCAAAGTGGCTTTGTCAGGGAAGGAAATAGGGAAAAACAAATGGATCCTCTTTTCCTTGGTACAGTTAGGACTGAGAAATCACCTTCATTGCTTCTCAGTAATGAGCAGGTACACACAGCCTTCAGTCTGGCTTCAAACAAAACTCTCCAAAGTTTTGCTAGTCTTCTGGTACTTTTTACAAAATTTTTGCACATTTGTGCTGTGAAATCACTGTCTATCTGCATCATATTTGCAGAAAGCATCATGCACCGGACTTCTCAGAACCTAGTTCATAGAAAATTCTTAATTGTGCTCATCCCACTGCCAGCAGACTGGAGAAAACCCAGCCAGCTCTGCAGGCTAATGCAGCAGAACCAGGAGGAACCTGGAAAGGGGGTGAGCATTCATGTGCAGCTCTACAGAAATAATTTAGGGCAGAGACCCAGGGTTGTCTCCAGTTTAGGGCATCTGCAAGAGCTAACTTGCACTTATCAAGGGCCTTCAGAAAGAAGCCATCCACCTCCCAGTCAGCCCCAGAGCCTTTAATGAAAGACCTAGCCTTTGCATGCCGGTTACTGACCCAAAGAAGGGCTGATTTTCAAACTCTGACATCAGGTCTTTGTTAACTCCATCCTTTTCCAGGTGCCTGATGAGGGGTTAATTCCCAGAGGAGTGCCCTACTAAATACTGCCCTTAAACAGTTTCCTTTTCCCTTCCCTTTCTTTTGATTTCTTCTACAGACCTATGGAGCTTCTCTTCCAGCCTCTCCACCTTCCATCCTTCCCCACTCCTGAATATGTCTTCCCTTGCATGAGTCTGGTGGGCTGATTTCTACTGGTATTGATGGCCTTGGGTTCCTTTTTCTTAGGCCTGGAACTTTGCTTTTACCAACAAAATTTATCTTCATCAGAAATATTGACAGATCGGGAGATTCATCCAGGCATCTCTTATAATTGCTTTTTCCTCTTTGCTCAGTGGCAAGCAGTAGGTTTGTTGCTCAGCAAAATAGTACTGAGATCAATGGCAATGTTATCTTTTCATTCTTTCATAACTAAAATATTATTGCAGCCAATTTATGAGCTGAGGTGAGAATCAGGAACAAAATAAAGAGTTGCTGCAGCCTCCTGACTTGTTTGGTTTTTTTTTTAGCTGCCTGAGTTGTTTCTAAGATACGTGTGTGCTGGTTTTGGCTGGAATAGAGTTAACTTTCTTCACAGTAGCTAGTATGGACTCCGTTTTGGATTTGTGCTGGAAATAGTGTTGGTAACGGAGGGATGGTTTAGCTCCTGCTGAGCAGTGCTTTCTGAGCCAGGGGCTTTCTGCTCCTCACCCCACCCCACAGCGAGGAGGCTGGGGGTGCGAGGGGCTGGGGGGGACACAGCTGGGACAGCCGACCCAAGGGATGTGCCATGCTGTGTGGCATCATGCTCAACGTGTAAAGCTGGGGGAAGAAGAAGGAAAGGGGGGATGTTTGGAGTGATGGTGTTTGCCTTCCCAAGTCACCATTAGGCAATGGAGCCATCCAGGGGATGGCTGAGCCCCTGCCTGCCATGGGGAGCGGTGGGGGAATCCCTTGGTTTGCTTTACTAGTGTGTGCAGCTTTTACTTTGCTTATTGAACTGTCTTTATCTTAATCCATGAGTTTTCTCACTTTTACTCTTGTGGGTCTCTTCCTCCATCCCACCAGGGAGGAGTGGGCAAGCAGCTGTGTGGCTTTGTTGCTGGCTGGGGTTAAGCCATGTCAATGTGACGGTGTTAAATCAGTGAAGAAATGAAATCAAGTACTGCACCAGCTGAGACGGATGCACCCCATGCCGAGCTGTGAGGTTGACTGGAACATCACAGGTGACTATGGAGAGGGAGGAATAGATAAAGGCCTCCAGGATTTATACGATCCAGAATACTTCAGTGTGGCTTTCCCTGTAGTGTTTGACTGGAAATTAAAGGCAGGTTCCCAAAGCCGGATGGTGCTTGGACCATGGGAGCTGAAGGTGATGACAGCAGCAGTGGGTACAGCTGTGGCAGGCAGGGTGATACGCGTGCTCTGCTTGCACGGCCAGCCTCCTTCTCCTAAAAGGACAAACAGATGGCTATTCATCAAAATCTGTTTTTCTGAGCCTACGAGGAGTCAAAGAAGGCCTGATAGCTTCTTGGCTCCACTTCCAGCCTCCTAAACTCCTTCTGCCTGCCAGGGCCATGTTGTCAGTGCTGCTTCAGCTGCTCTGCTTGGCCTCTTGTTCCTCTTCCCTTTTGCAGCCCCCTGAGCTGGGAGGGTCTCCCCTGAGTGTGCACCTTTGCTCTGGGGGATGTGCCAGGGAAAGCGAGCTGCTGTTGTTCAGTTCTTTTGTGCCATAAAGAAGCTCTGAAGGAAAAGGCTGTAATGTGACTTCAGACAAAAGGGACTCAATCATTACACTATAATTTGATTGCCAAGAAACAAACATAATGGTCACTTTTGCTCCCGTCCTTCCAGCAGAAGGCATCTGTTTGTTTAGAGGGTCCTACAAGGACACATGAGTGAAAAAAACAGTTTGTAACTTTATCCCAATGCACAGTATTCTTCTGCCTGGATATTATCAGGTGACTGTCCAAAACCAATAGGGTTTGCATTGCTGGTTACTACAGTTTGCTTTTCTGTTTTCTTTTCACCTAAGCAGAAGAGGCTTCTTTGAGACAGTGTCTGAGGACGCTTTGCTCTCCCCTTGGGATGTGCCCTCAGCAAAAGGGCCTCTGTGCTTGGTCACCCACCTGCAGGCAAGTGGCAGTGGCTAGGTGTGACAAATAGAGAGGGTACTGAGCAACACCCTTGCCATTAACATTTCAAACACTTCATAGTTCAGCTGAAAAGCTACTGCCTTAAAATGCCTGACCTGTGACTTAGCTGTGGGGATGGTGTTACTCAGCCTTTTCCTAGCAGTTTCCTCTTGCTAGCAGCTCCTCCTGGTTCAAACAAAGACTGCTGGAACATGCAGCCTGTGCTGCAGGGCTGGGGAAATCATTTTGCAAGGAATGAGACGACTTAATTTAATTTTCCTTAGCCTGCAGAGCATCCGGCTCCATCACCTTTCTCTTAACCCTAGAGCTGATGGATGGCCAAGTTGCACCTCCTGCTGTACCTCTCCCTCTGTAACGACTCCTGTCCCTGTGCTGTGAGTAACTGTGAGGGCACCATGTTTCCCACATTTAATCACGTGTTGGACCAATCCAGTAAAACTCAGCTCAATCCTGGCCAGACTAACCCGCTCCTTGACTGGCAAAGTCTTTCAGGCTGTGTTACTCTTCCTCACGCAAGCCCCTAGCAGCATGCAGAGACAATCAGGGTAAGGATGGCTCTGGCTCAGCTTCACCTCTTCCCCCTCTCTGCAGTGTTTCTGAGTTTGCCAGGTCTGTGCTCTGCAGCCAGGTTCCCCTTTCCATGCTGACTGCCTGGCAGAGGCGTTTGGGAAGTGAGCAGTTCTGCTTAAGAGGTTTTGCAACCCTGACTCCTTACAGCTGCTCCTTACAGCTGTTGCAGTTACTTCTCATCTTTCCTGCCTGCGGACTGGGACAAGGTACAGCTGCTGGGCGAGCCTGGCCACAAGCGTGGCTGTCACCCATCCTTGTCTGTAAGCCTTTATTCATGCTGTAACTCTTGTCCACAAATCATTCCTGGCCCTGGGCTGCAGGGTGTTTCCCCGGTGGGATGCACAAGGGACCACTACCTTCAGCAGAGGGGTTACATAAGGTTGTAGGCGTTGCTAGAAGGTGTCCTCCATTTCAAAATGAAGTCTTGAAGCTCTTTGGGGCTGCTGCGATTTTGGTGTCAGGGAAGGGGAGCTTCGAGCAAGTTCCACATTGCCTGCTCCGAATCCCAATGTCAATTAACCAAATTCCATCTTTCTCCTCTTATTCCAGAGCTGAAGGCATGGGAAGCTGTCCCTGGGACTCTCTAAGCCATCTCAGGTCCCAGTCCCCTGCTCAGAGTTTCCTTCCAGCCCGCAGTTACCAACCGCTCCTCGTGCGAGGCTCTTGTCACTGCAAGAATGACATGGTGTCAGGGTGTCAGTCCGTGACTCGCCTCGGCAGTCTGAGGGGTCACTAGCTCAGCTGTGCCTGGAGCACAGACCTGCCTGGGAGGACACCTTCTTCCCCGGGAGCAGTCCCAGTGCCGCACGCTGGAAGTCCTGGGAGCAGGCTGGTGCAGCAAAGGGTAAGGTGGAAACAGTGTGCTTAGTATTTTCAAGGGGGACAGAAAGGAGTTAGGCATCCAGCTTCCCTACGCTTTTAAAATGTTATCCTGAAAACACCTTTTTTCTTTTTGCATTCTTCAGTTACCTGCAGCGTGCCGTAGTCTTGGCTTTAAAATGCCAGGGCTTTGCTTTAGCTTTTGCAGTGGGAGCTCTCTCTTAATCTTCAATATCAGAAAAGCAGCAAATGTTACATGCTTCTTTTGTTTGCTTTGTTCTCCTCTCCTGGAGGATGTTGCAACTGAGTCCAGCTAAGCAGGGAATGTTGTTTCCAGCAGTCACAGCTTAACACTCTTCAGTTTTCTTGAAACTCTGTGGACATTTGTGACCAAATGGTGGGGGAAGTCAGTGCTTCAGAGGGCTAGTAACAGTGGAAATATCAGCGATGATGTTGACATCTCAGAGAGAACTATGTAAACATGGCTGAATAGTGCCTCACGAGGTCCTGACCAAAGTTAGCGGATTGAAATTCAGAAGAAGGGGAACGAAGCATCCCCTTGCAAATTCTGAAGGGGTTCTGAGCCCCATGGTGCATGACTGACCGATGCCTCTTGGAGACGCCTGTGACAACGTCAGTGCCAGTGTCACCGTGTCCCCCAGACCCCGGGTGCCTGTGACGGAGCACCTTCTCACTTGCATTGCTGTCCGTCATGCCTGAGCAGGTCTGGGAAATTCACCCCCTTGCCGATCTGTGGACTTGGTCCAACAACAGTTGTTTTACAAGTCTTGGTGTCTGTTAAACACACTCAGGTTTTCCCAGTCTGAGATGACTTGCTAACATGGCTGTGGCTGCCTGGGTTTGCCACATATGCAAAATCACCACCTGGAAACTTCAGGATACTTCTGAATCTTTTGATATGAGACTTCCAAGCCAAGACGAGGTGATGTCTCCTTTCTGGGAATGAATCACACCAAAGGCTGGGGACCATTCTGATCTCCTTATGTTTCCATCCCCATGAAGAAGAAAGTGACAGCCTCCTGCCACTGGCAAGTTGTGTCAGGCAGTAGCAATTCGCCCTCCTCTTAGCCCAGGGTGTGCTGTGAGCTGGATACCACCCTGGGAACCCTTGTGCTGAGGGAGAATGGACTGTGGCCGGGGTTGCATCTTCTGGCACGTCTTCCCAGATGGCAGGGCCTTAGAGCAAACCCAGAACACACACAGCTGCAGACGAGCATCATGGTCTGCCTCCCTCTTTCAGCTAGGATTAAAGGTTAAGAACCAGGCAGATTGTTTTGTAATCTTGTTAATGACCTCATGACAAGAATTATCACTTCTATCATGCCATGCTTCCTCCTTTCCTAAGATTCTTTAGGAAAACCTCTGTTGTGTCCAGACGTTCTGTCTGGGACAAGTAAAATTGCAGCTTTTATTACTCAGAGATGTTACAGTAGCTGGATGCCTGTTGAAGTCTTCCTACCCTGTCTCCAAACCCAGCCCATGGCTAGAAGGATTAACAGGAGAGCAGATAAGCTCGTGCCGTGATCTAGCTCCGTGTCACAGATTCCTGGCTGTCCCACTTTGCTTTGCTCTGTGGTCAGCAGGGACAGATGACCTTCCTGTGCCAGGAGCACACCTACTTCTCCCAAGATTGTGTTTCCTTCAGGATTGCTCATGGAAAACCTGAGGGGTCTGTGACCAATGGCTCACACATACGTTCTAGTTCAAAAGGCCAGAGGCCACACAGTTATTTTGAGTGATGGGGGAAGAAAACTGGTCATTTTTGTTGGGAAGTGCTGATTCACTGCATGGTTACTGGAAACACTTTGATGATGTTCCTTTCAAGGATAACATGATACTTCATTCTCTGGTCTGATGGACAGCTCAGGAGCCTGGACTTTGCTAGCTGTAGGGTGCACATTCGCCATTTTGACAGTCACCTTCGGGGAAGGCTCAGCTCACGTCCTGCTGCCGGCGGAACCCAGAGCCCAGCAGGCTTGTGGCTGTGGTGCCTGCAGACCCTGGCTTCCCAGGCTCCGGGTAGCAGTGGACGTTTGGCCATATCAGTGATGGAAGCTGTTGTCACACATCCAACATCAGCGCAGATGTCAATACCTAGAGGGATGTTGTGCTGAGGATTAAGGCACTAGATGGGTCTGAAAATCTCGGTCTTGCTGAGAGAACTGCACAAGTCACTTGGGGATTCACAGTTGTTAGAGATGTTCTTGATCTCCCCTATTCGTTTCCCATAGTAAGTTCATCTGTTACACCAGTGGTGTGGTGCTTGTTCTGCGGATATAACTGGGGCAAAGGGGGCAGGAGTGGCTGGCTGTGGTTGAGGGGGGGTCACACTCAGCCAAGTCTTCCCATCCCACACAGAAATCTGGGGTTGGTGCCCCCAGTGAGTGGAAAGAGGCTATTCCAGAGAGAGCAGCTGTAGCTCTGGCCCAGCTCCACATCATCTGTAAATCATTGTGGTTTGGAAGGCACTGATTTTGCGTCCTCTCAGCATTTTCTTATCTCTGTATCACTTTTGATAATGGACCCTGATTCCATGTGGCAACAAACAGAGGCTGAGACCCTGACAAATACAGTTTCTTTATGGCAAAAGGAACAAAACATACAATTTTAACTCATCATATCACTTCAGAGAGCATCAATTCAGTGCATTATATATCATGTGAAAATAATTGAAATGGCACACTAGAAAGCCTCCTGATTTTCAATGTATCACTTTCCTTCAGGCTTTCCTGTGTTTTTCCTGTTTGAGTAGCTCTAAATATTTGCCGCTGCCTATCCTCCTTATCAGTCATTGCTTTGGGCATGCTTATCTGGTTCCCACCCTCCTTCCCTAAGCTAGCCTGTTTTTTCATTTATGGGCAAGAACCTAAAATTTTCCATGAGCTTTCTCCTGCAAACTCAACCCTGGGAATCGAAGACACTGCTTGATTTGAAAGGAACGTGGAAATTATGCCACCAGGTATGGAAGTCCTGGGGCAAGGTGAAGGGTGAGGCAGCTTTGTGATTACAACACAGCCAGCTCTCCTGATGATGCAGGCTTCTCTACTCACCCTTTGTGTCTGTCCTCCCTGGACCTGTCTCCCTGCCTCTCCTTCCCCCTTGTGTCCATCTGTGGAAAGCTTTTCTCGGAAGGTGGACCTGGCTTCTTATCAGCCCATAGCCACATGTCCCTCCTCCCTTCCTATGCCTCTGCTCTGCTGGCTTCGGAAGAGCCACTGGACTTCATTTGATATGGGGATTCCCAGTGCTGCTGATCTCATGTCATAATTCCTCCTAGAAGCTATTTACAAAGGAGACCCCAGGATCTGTAATTCTCATTGACATCTGTTGGCCTTTGTAAAGCATTTAGAGAACAATAACTGAGTGGAGCTTGGCTTCCTTTTTACTACAGGATTGAAACAGGAACAGCTTAATGACAAAAGAATGGATACCAGACACATGCTTGGTTATTTGGTGCTTCTTTTCACTTAATTACAGAAAAGTTCCTTAAGGAGTACAAGAAATGTGGTTTTCCATCTTCATGCCAAAGCAGAACTGAGCTCGAGCCCATAACCAGCACAAGGAGGAATAGCCACAGGGCAGTGCCCCAAGGAAGCAAGTCCATGAGCCAGTGGTCCTCTGCCTGCTCCATCACGGGGTGGGTGTTAGACTCCTTTTGAGTGAGTTTCATTTACTGCATGCAGAATTTTCCTAGTTTCTGTTAAAGAAAACCTGCTAGCTATGTGCAGATTTCCACAGAAGAAAAGCAAATTTCTTTGAAACTCTCCAGCAGGATGGAATTAATATTTGAAAGATTTAAAAGCAACAAAAGTTGAACAAAGAAAAAAATTCTAAATCAGCACTTAATCCATTGGATTTTCAAAGTCCAATAATTTATTAAGAGAGTATAGAATTATTTCAGTTCTTTCAGCTGCTGTTGGAAAAATTTTACCCCTTTAAAAGCACAGTGCTGGTCCTTAATAATGCTGAGACAATTAAGGCTGTAATATACAATGCTGTACACTTTAATCACTTATTTGCTGTAGTCCACTATTATATCACTGTAGGATGTTCTAAGTCTATGCAATTGTAGTGAATAGCCTTATGAATCTAAAACGTGCCTTTGGCATGGAATCCAAAATGGGATGTGTACCACAGCGTATCTGCTCTCAGACCCAAAGGTATATATAGGGTAGAAATCCTCTGCTCCCATAAACTCGCATCCTTTTTTTGTTATTACCTGTGTGAAAACCCCATGTTATTGGTAATACAGTTAACATTAAACAAACCACAAAACCTCTCAGTTTGGGATTGGAAAACTGCATGTACTGGTCGTCTGAAGAATCCTCACCCTAAAATGTGGCAGACTCAAGCAGTGCTGCAGAGCCGTGCTGCAACTGCAGAGTCAAGCAAATGACAGGACCTCATGCAGGCAAGAATAGATGGAAATCCTGAGGAGATCATATATGATGCCGAACAGTAGCCTTTGCTCTAAAAGAAAAGTCTTCATTATGATGAGCTTTATTTGGTGTGCTCTGGAGTAGGACACAAGCATTTTTCCACGCTGAGTAGAAACATAGTCGAGTTGATCAGAAGTTTCTTCTGCCAGTCTATCTCCCTTCTCTAAGTTTCGGTAAAGAACTTCAAGTCCCTGCAGGAATAATAAAAACTAAATCCTTTGCTTTAATGTTGGTAGAAATGTCATTATGCACAGCTTTCTGTAATTTCATCTGGAAGTGATTCAAGTTGTTGCCTCACACATAATGGCAGTAATGCAAGAGCCAGACCGAGCCAAGGGAAGCTGCTTACTTAATGTGCGTGAACGCTAGGGATGAGTAGACACAAACCTGTTTTGAGAAATTTTTGCTTATACAATGTAGTTTTTAAAATTGCCACCTCTCGTGGAAATTCAAAACGGCACCAGTGAGAGCTGTCTTTATGATAGATCCTGATTTGGGTTACAGATGTGAGCAGAACTTGCCTTTGGGTCCCTGACTTGAATACCTATTTCTGGTCTTTATGCCTTTGACTGCCTTTCATAGGTGAATCATTGGTAGAGCTTCACTGAGAACAGCATTCAAATTTATATACTTACCTCAACTTCATGTTCACAGATGGTCTGGATCTAATTTCAGCTGTGTAGTTGTTTTTACTTAACCCTGATGGAAAAGTCCCCTGTGTTTTATTTCAGTAGAATTAACCTGGACACTTGTAAGGGCATTGAGCTCACCGCAGAAGGCTGTTGGGAATATCTAGCTTGTGTAGGGCTGGGGTGTAAGTTATTGAGCAAAGGTCTGTCCATCCATCTGTACTTTTTGAACAGTACACTACTGTCTGGGTTCAGACTTGGTTTAGATCTCAGTTCCTGGCTTGATTCTGCTCAGGGGAGTGTTTTCATCAGCTGGGTGTTTGAGGTCGGGGGGCTCAATGCACTGCTGAAACCCGATTGCATTCTTTTATTCCTTCCGTTCAGTCAACTACAAGTTCCTTTCTTTTGCATAAAGCCAGATCTTGCTAGGATGCGAGTAAAAACACAGTATCACATCTGGAAAAAGAAAATAGGCAGTGAAATTATGCCCTTTCCATTTTAAATGGCCTATTTATTAAATAATTTTTGACCTTACCCACTTTGGATCTGAGAAGCGTGGAGTGCAGCTCCTGGTCAAGCACAAGGACAAGGCTGTTGCTTCAGCTGTGGCATTTTGCCATGGCCCTCCTTGTAAGTACACATCCAAAACAGACAGACAGGCCAGAAAACTATTTTATTTCATAGGCAAGTTCTCAGAAAGGAGATTTGGTGCTAAAAGTTGAATGTCAGTTCAACTGGTGATCTGATGTTGTTGTTTATTCTAGTTTTGGTTTTAGTATTTCTGTTAAAAGTTGAATATTACTGCTAAATTCCAGACAATATGAAAAGATATAAGATGTCCTATTAAAGCAAATCAATTTGTTCTGCTGTGCCCTGATCAGCCATGCTGGCTGGAGTGGGGTGAGGCTCGCACTAAATTGCAGCCAGATGTTCTCCTCCTCTGCAGGCTGCTTGGTTTGGCCAAAACTGGAGAGGCCAAAGTCATGTCAACTGAAAATCAGGAGTCCGCTCACCTGGAAGCCGATGAGTATAGGCTTGAAAAGAGCTACGAGGAAGATGACTCAAGCTCTGTCAAGCATTCTCTGGTTTTGATGAGATGGGAGAGGTGCCAATACCTCTGCAATTGGTTGTGCTCTGCCTGAGGAATGATTAATCCCTATGTGGGATGCTGTTTGCAACAGGAAGGGAGAGGCTATGTAATCTATTGACTGCAAATATTGTACTGTGGAATAGGGAATGTTTCATTTTAAGGTTTCTGTGTGTAATTTGCCTGAAATAGTTTATACTGTTGAGGAAACAGGATGGCCCACAGGGCAAGGTGTGCTTGCTGCTACCTACGCAGCAGTATTTATAGTGGGATCATTTAAATAAGCAATGCATAAATGATACTATTTTTATTATTATTTTTTTTTATTTCCAAAATCACGTATGTTGTTTCTGGAGGAGAATACTCAGCAAATGGCTGTGCAAGCTGGTAATTTTGAAGATAGGTGAGGCTTTTGGATCAAGAGGGAAAGCGATTGATTCTTCTGGCATTTAATATAGAAATTGCATTAGGTTTCTTAGCAATTAGAACATTGGGTTACCTACTTCCATCCAGTTTTAACAGAACACTTGAGGGAAAACCAGTCTCTTCCTGGAACTGATGGAGGAATGCTGGGCATCATCCATCACTCTGGCCTCTGACCAGATCTCTTGATGGCTGCTGATCACAACCTCTGCTGATCACTTGATGGCATCTACGAGAAATGAAAGGCAATTTGCTATCTAAAAAGGGTTTTCTTATTGTGTCACAGAAGTGACGGCTCTTTTGGTTAGCTTTCTCGGGCAGCCTGAACTCCATGGCCAGAAATTTGAACTCAGTCCAAGCTCCCTAAGAGTCAGATTGAACTGACCAAGTACTTGGTTCCTTGAAAACATTGTTCTGTGCCTGACAGAAGGCCTCTCAGTAGAAATGGGCTGGCTACAGGCGCTGGGGGCTGTTATACCCCTGCATCCAGAGGCTCTGACTGGGGGACAGGAGAGCAGGTGTGCGGCTAATGAAGAGACGGGACGCAGCTTGATGCAAGCAAGTGTCCATTTATTAGTGATTTTCTTACAATTATATATGTTTCTACCTTCTACATATTACACACTGATTGGTTAAATCTTAAGCGTAAAAAACACTAATTGGTTAATTTTTAAGGCACACCGTTAGAACAATAGATACTTACTAGTTTATCTTGACCTAGCAATAATTTTTATTCCAAGGTTAGGGAGTTTCTTTCTACGTGGCTTTCTTAATTACATATTGGCGCCATCCGTTCCCTTATCTGGCTACTTGTTTCTCTGTCCGTCTGGTTGCCTCCTCAACTGTGATGGCTCAGGGGTCTGCTGTTAGCTTTTTCCTTTGCTCCCAGGGCTTGTGCCCTACAAGTTCTAACAAGTCTCTATTCATCAGGCTATCAGTACTTGGACTCTTGTCCTTGAGGCCTTGTCCTACACAGGTGGTCCTGGCTCTGGCATCCTTCAGTAGCCCCAGTCAAAGGCACGAACGCTACGATGTTAAGAGGCACTTCATGCTCTCTTTGGTAGGCTCAGTTTTCTTCTGGGAAGATTTTGAGCTAGTAATTGGTGTCCAAAAGAGATCACAGGGAGCGGACCGTCCCTCTGTTCCCTTCAGACCCCAGCCAGCATCCTCATGTTTACTTCTAAGCGCTGCCAGTGTAATAGCAGGTTTGCGTCACTTGTTTAATACAGTGTTACAAACTGTTCTGGGAGGACTGTTGGAGAGTCGTTTCGGCTTCTCCCAGCCAAGAAAATAATTCATGTTTGTTTTCTGAGTTTGTTTTTTCCCCACTGCTGAGGGAGAGATAGTGTCTTTACAGGTTGTCAAGTTTCCATGTGTACATGTGATTTCCTTACTCCCTGCATCTTCGTTTCAGGCCAAAGTTGCTCATATTTTGCAATGTTCCTGAAGCAATAAAGTATCCTGAAGCTGGTCAAAGCTGTTCTCCCTCACTCATCTCTATCAGGTTTTCTTGGGTGGCTTTTTCACTGCTTTTTCATGATGGCATCAGCTTCAGGAAGCTTGGCTCACTGCTGAGGTTGATGGAGTTCAGGACTAGATGCAGAAAGGCAGCACAAGAGGGATGTTATAAAGCTTGAAAAGTGGAAATTGGCACTGGAAACTAAACCTGCAAGTCATGAGCCCTCAATACTAATCCAGCTCTGGCATGGATGAATTCTGTGACCATCTGCTTTGCTTCTGCTTTGGTTATTTCTTACCTTTTTGATTTCTTAGGCTGTGAACAAGTCACTAGCAATTAGTGAAGGAGCTCACCAGGCCCTGTAAATGTGGCTGAAGGTAAGCAAGGGTTGGATGTTTAGCTTCTTAAAACCAGATGTCTGCAGAGGTGCCACAGGTTTGGCACGCAGCCCTGGCAGTATCTTGAGTAATGGGCTGGTTTTCCAAGGTCTGAAGGGTTATCATCTCTCTGGTTTTTGTTGTAGCCTTTATCTCAGTGGAAATTTGCAAGGACCACTGTAAATAATAATAATACTAACACACATCCCCACACCCATTTATCTGTTGTGCACATGGTGAAAGCATGTGCTCAGTCTCTAGTGCCTCAGCCCCAGGGAGAGCGGGCAGGTCCACCTCTCCATCTTCCTTCAGGTTCTGTGGGGCAGAGGACAGGTCTGTGTTCCTCCAGCCATGCCTCCCAGGAAATGCGCTGCCTGGGTGAACAATCCCCATCAGCTTTCCTCTGGCTGTCCTTGGGGAGCTGGCTGGTGCTGCTCCGTGCCTTGGGGCCCTGCCTGGCGCTGTGTCACTGAAGCTGCAGGACCAACCCCAGCTGAGCACGTGTCCAGGGTTGCTCACAGCCCTGTGCCTCCAAGTCCCTGTGCTGGAGCTACACCCTACAGGTGGGGGGATAGGTGTCCTCAGCAGGATGCGGGTCATGCACTGAGCGCCTTGGTCTTTGCTTTCACTGACACAGACGGGAAAAAAAACCCCATAACCTCCCCCCCCCCCCCCCCCTCCGACCTTCATGTCTTAACTCTGGTTAATGTTATCCGCCAAATCTGTAATCTCATGATTTCTTTTTTAACATGAAACTCTTCTTTGAAAGAGGTAGTATGCAGTGACACTGTCCTCTCCCTACTGAGTGTGAGGTTTCAGCTCAGCGCTTCCACCGCCTTGTGCGGGGCTGACGCCCTGCCTGTTGCTGGCTGGGACATCCCACTTCTCCATCTAGCGAGTGGGCCTGGCTGGAGCTCCCACCCATGCAGGACTTCCCTGGTGTGTTCTGACTTCATGTGGCATCCGTCAGCGGCTGGAGGAGTCTGCCAGACTCCTGAGTGTCCACTAGGCAAACCCACTGAGGAAAACCATCTGGAAGAGGTTTCTGTATCTTCATGCACTATAAATACACCACCCCGCTCCATTTCATTGATAAAATGAGGATAAGAGTAAACAGAGAAAAACTCTGAAGTTCTCAGGTTTCTCTTAAGGTCCCTTTTCTTACAGCAGTGTTTCCACAGGAACATAGAATCATAGAATTATATCTTGCAACAGCACACTAAGCAAAAAATACTCAGTCAGGAATAATGAAACGAACATCATATTCTTTGCAAACTGAAGGCAGTTAGGTTTGACAGAAGACAAGGGAATTATTTATGGTTGTGTAGAGGCTTCAGTCCAGGGAGTAGCTCTGCTACAGGCTGCAGGTGGACACAGTAAAAGAAAGAAGATAAATTTCGTGGTAACACTTGGTGCCTGCAGATTAGCAGACTGCTGGAGATGTTATTTGTTAAAAGTCAAAGCAGACATTAATATCGGTATTCAAAAAGTGGGGGAAAACATTCCCACCTTTACAGCCAATGTCAGTAGTTTGCTGAGGTTGGAATCAATCCAGCTGCCAGGTTTTGCACGCTTTGGCTACACTTGCCTCATTGTTTTAACCAAAATTTCAAGCTGTGGTATATTTACACTTGTGAGTTGGTATGTTGCTCAATGCAAAACAAGCTGAAAGAGAAAACAGGGAATTTTGTGGTTGGGTTTCCCATCTGCCCACTCACCTTTGTTTTTCCAAAAGTTTCTCTACTTCTTTTTTTTTTCCTTTTTGATGACATAAAAGATATTCTGGAGGAAACTACCTTGTAAAATTCAGAAGTTTTTCTTTCTTTCTTTTTTTTTTTAATTTTTATTTTTGTTTGCTGATATATTTCCCAATTCTTTCCCATTTCATTTCTTTATGTGATGTTCAGGGCCCTCAGCTGTAAGCTTCTTCCTCTGACAAATCATGTGAGTCATTTGCTGGCTTCTTGTCTTTGGCAAAAGCATGCGTAAAGCTAACAAATACCTCACCCGTGGCGTAATAGCTTTTCCTTCGAGGTTTGCGATGTTTGTTCATTGCTGTTCTGCATGAATTAGATGGTGTGGTACCAAAATACAGACACGTTTTGAGGCTACTAAATTGATTATAACTGTAAATTTTATTTCTCTGTGGCATGTTAGGTGCTTCTGTGCAGTGGTTTGAAAATGTTTGTTAAAAGAAAGCCATTAACTAGGGTTCAGGATCTAAAGTTGAACTCTAGGTTGAATAAAGGCTGAATAAAAATTTTCATCTACAACAATAATCCTAATGAGACCTTGTGATATATTGAATTGGTTTTTTTTTCATGGGAGCATAATGTTTCAGAGTAAAACTTCTGGTTTTAGGATAAGGAAATACTTGTGGAGGAGACATTTTGAAACACCAACACTGGAAAAGGAATTTATTTCTTTAGAAATTTCAGAAGTTTTTGTTTCATCTTTCTCAAAGAAAAAATTCTTGAATGGCTTTATTTGGTGAACTTCTTTATTTTTAGTTTTCATTCCACTTTGAGGCAGAAAGCCCAAATTTCAGAAACTGCCCTGGGGTGCAAGTTCTGTTTTTAATGTGGTAGACAAGGACTTTAAGGTCACAAGTCTCTCAGTGTTCCCATCATTACACTTGCTTAGAAAAAATACTGACTTTGTAGGAGCTCAACCTGTCATTCCCTCCTTGCTTAAATAGTTTTGTATGTTTGAAAGTTAAATGTTTCAAAGCTGGGAGGACTTTTACCTGAGGAATAAATACAGAAAGAAGTAGATATTTTAGAATTTTTTCCTCTGTACTTTCCAAAGTTGGGTTTGAAGGAGGACAAGCGAACCCTGTAAGCTGCAGATGGAGGTTGCAGAGTCCTGCTAGAGGTGGGGACAGGGCGCAGGATTCCTGGATGCCAGCACGGTCAGGTTTCCAGTATCTATTTGTGACCACCACATTTTTCCAAGCCTCAAAATCTGAAATGCCAGGTTTGAACTAAAGCAACACAGAACCAGCCCTGAGCATGTCAGGGAGGTTCAGAGGTAACTTCCCAGGAGAAAAAGCTGTTCTGTAACTTTGGCTACAGAATTCACTAGGATCCTCCTGTATGTGCCACCAGAGATGGAGAAACCAGGATCCAGCTGCAGCTGCTGGCAGGTCTGGTGAGCAGCTCGGAGGTGGGCGATGCTCTTCACTGCCCAGGGCTTCCCAGAGCTCTGCTCCAGTGAGCAAGCGAACCCAGCATCCATGCCACCACACGTGTTTCCAGAGCCTCTTGCTTTTTGGTTGATGAGAATCGTCAGATCTAAACTTTCTACCTGTTCCGCAATTCAGTGACACAAGGAGAGGTATCGCAGATGTCAGGCTGCATTTTGGAAGTCTGATGCGATTTCTAACCACTTGAATGAAGTCACCCATCGCAAGGAACCCATGGAAAAACCCCAACAACCCCAAAACAAAAACACCAAAATGAAAATCACAGTTTACTCAGGGAGACTGGTTTCAAGGAGAAGCAGGAACTCAGATTCAGCTCCTGGTTTTTCTTCATGTTTATTTTGTAGTGTGGAAGCAGCTTTACTCTCCCTGTGCTTCAGCTCCCAGATCCTGCCCACCGGGTGCTCCGTGTCTTTTCTCCCACCCATTTCCATGCATTTCTGTGCTGTGCTTAACCTCACCTCTCCTCCTCCTTTGCCACGCTCAACACATCCCTTTGTGTAGTTGTCTCAGCCCCAACTTTAACAAACAAAAGTCCTTAATTTTTCTTAAGGCAGTTTAGGGAAGGGAGAGTGTTTGAAAGTTCGCACTGAGGCCCTGGATGATGTCTACAGTGCTTAGTCCTTGGGGCAACTGCAAAGAGTCTGTCTGTCTGTCTGTGCATCCAACACGGACAGATGGGGCCCCAGAGTCCTTGGGTTTATGGGTTTTCTCCGCATGCTTTGTTTATTTAGTGACTCTGAGTCAAACCTGAAACATCTGAAGGATGCATGCCTTGAAATATTTTACCCTTTAAAAAAAACAAAACACCAACACTTGAGGACAAATTTGATGACAAGGAGCTGCTCAAGGAGAGATCTTGTACAAGAACGTTTGTGCATGAACGCTTGGTCAGTTTAGGCTAAAACCAGATGGAAAATGGGAATCCTTCCCACATCCTCATGTTTTTTACGGCATGATCAGTGCTCTCCTGAGCCTGTCAGTTACCTTCTGCTTTTTGCGTGTCATTTTTACTGTCGAGGCTCAGCAATGCTCTCCTCAGAGCAGTGTTTAGCGGACAGACCTTCTTTGTTAGTCCATTTTGCATGTCCCCCAGCTGCCAGTGGTGTGGCAGTTGGGGCAGATCATAAAGTATAGGTGGCTTTTTGCATGGCCCAGAGCCACCAGTCATGCTGTTGTTCAGCCAGCCCTCCAGCAGTCAACCAGGTTTTACTCACTGCATTAGACAGTCTGTTCTGGTGCAAATCTTGCCAAAAATAAAGCTTCAATCCAACATTCAAAACTCCCAAAAGAATAACGACCTTAATATCATACTGAATGCATGAGGGATTTATGGCTCTGCCAGACATTGTTCAAGTAGTTTCTATTTTAAAGGGAGATTGGGCAAATAAAAGAAGATCACCAAGGAAAAAAAATATTTCAGACACATAATCATAATAAAATAAAAAAAATAATCAGAAAATTCAGAGCACAGTCTGGATAAAACTCCCAGGAGACAGGAGGTGAGTTTGTCCTGCCACCACCAGCCCTGAAGGCAAACTCCTCTGTAATGATTTTCCCTCTCCCCTCCCTGATGGTTCTCCAAGAAGGGAAATGTTTTCTTCTGGCTGTGACGTATCAGGAGCAGGGGCTGCTCTCCTGGGAGCAGAGTATGGTGTTTATGGGCAGCACAGGTAAACACAGATTTTTGGTTTGGCTGACCACAGGAACTGGGGTGCTAATTCAGCTCTTCTCCCAGATTTCTTGAGTGCAGAAGTTGCCAAGTCTTCCCTTGCCTCAAAGTATTTACAGGAGGTGTTCTTTCACCACAACAGCATTTCTTGTCCCATAAGCTGTGTCTAATTAATAGGTTCAAGGGTGTAACCCAGTCACACCTTGAGATCATACCCAGGTGAAGCCCAGCTAGGAATAAATACTGTCTCAAAACCACTGTGGTTTCCTCGGGTGGTTACCTGGATGCTTAAGGCAGACAGCAGCAACAGCTGGAGTTTGCATTTCCCACTAAACCGGGTGAGGGGAGCTATGGGCGGACATGAAGTCGCCTGCATCAGTGTGAAAACCTCCTCCGATGCCAGTGGGATTGCACGAGGTCCAGGAAAGGATCTGGGCTCCTCTCTGCAGGACAGCCATGCATGCATGTGGGCTCCAGCAGCCTGTCCCCTCTGGGTAAGGGTGTATGATGTGCAGGCACTCATGATACTCATAGCAATATTATTTAGGGGACTTCACGCAGCTTTCTTGAACAGCCCCTGGTAATTATTCACTGGCACACATCTCTCCTACTTGTTACAACAGTTGTTAGAGGTGGTTCATGCCAGTAGTTTTCTTCCTGGACACCCTGCTCTCTCCTTGGCTCTGTGCTACTCCCAGCTCAGCCCTGGGGACTGGTAATGGATAACCACGAGGAAATGTGGATTACTAAAAGTAAATTAAGCCACTTGGCTAGATAATAAATGCTTCTAAAAAGTTAACTCACATCACAACAAGTCTTGAGGCTGGGACAGATATTTAGTACTCGAAGAAATGGCAAGTGGGATTTATTGCTGCCCCTGTGACTCCAGTGGTTTTGTGGAAGCCCAAGGGAAATGTCGGGGAAGCCCTGACCTCTGCAAGACTCTCCCTCCCTGCAGGCTTTGGGCGACTGCTTGGCTCCATGTGCCCCCCACCTGAAGGCTCCGGGGTGGTACTGCTCCCCCTAATCGAGCTGGCCTGAAGATGCTGCAGCCAGCTGGCATGCTGGTGGCTTCCTTGCTGGTGACTCTCTAGAGTAAGAGCATAAATTGCAGTCCCTAATTAGAGACTGCATGGATGATAGTAAGTCCAGGAACAAAGACAGATGACAGTAATCAAGGACTGGATCAATAACTTTAATCCTAGAGCAGAGACAGCACATATTAATTCAAAGTAAAACCCTCTAGACTGAGAATTTAGTAGCTAGGAAAAATTGCTTTTGAATACACATTTGTTTTCTTTTTCTTTTTTTTTTTTTTCACCTCCACTAATACAATGTTTCCAGAAGCCGATGGGTGTCTTCCTCCAGAGAGGAACATTGCCAACCTTGTCTGCAGTCACCCTGCGGAGGCAGCTGACAAACTGGGGAGGTGTATGACAGCTTTCCTGAGTGCAGCTTATTCCCCCCAGCAGCAAGTATTTCTCAGTGGCAGCAGGTCTAAAGCCCGTGCATGCTGCGGAGCCAGCTGGTCCCAGCCCCATCCTGGAGCTGGGCTGGAGACATCCCACTCCATATGTGTTTCGACTGCTGCTGACTGACTACCAGGGAACCGCAGTGAAGGTCCAGGTTCTGTGCCAGTCCCCAGGGAGACTGGGCTTGGCTTTCCTGGGCCCCTTCACTGCCTGCTCCTGCTTCTTCACTCAAGCGATGCTTTCCAATGGCCAGGGGCGGGTGGATGTGCAGCCCGTGCTGCAGAGCAGGGTGACAGCAGTGTCCCCCACTGACTCAACCTGTGTAGGAGGGGGAACTCCTCGCAGTCTCGGTGGGACTGGCTACATGGGCAGGGGCTCTCAGTGTCCCCTGACCAGCAACACCTCACTGGGTACCGGGGGAAAGGGAAGAGGTTAAAGGACAAGTGGGGGAGTTTGGAAGACCTATTTGATTCCCTTTTCTTTCCCCACCACAGATTTCCTGTGTGACTCCAGACGAGTCATTTAGTGTCTCCATGGTTCCTCATTTGCAAAGACGGACTTTCCCTATCTCATAGGAATGAGACAAGGATAAATATGCTAACGAGCCTTGGATACTCTCTTGATGTAGACTGACTGAGTCCGTTTAAATCAGGACCTCCTCTGAGCAAACAGCCAAAAAAGGTCCTGTTTTTCTGGGAATACATGTGTTATTCCTAAGAAAACAAGTAATGTTTTGGGTCACTGCATCAGCACACACGGTGCTGTCTGGAAGTTATTCTTGATAACTAATTCCATTTGTCATTTATAGGATGTTGCAGCTTGGCTGTATTGCAGTGTGCTGCTTTGGGTCCTTGAATAGATAAAGGACAGGCTGTAAAGACAGAGAAAACAAAGAGTAAATTACAAGTAATATGTTCTCCAATGCAAGCAGTAAATGTTCTTGTTGAAAGCACAGAGTTCACTTGTGAAGGGAGAAACTTTTCACATCTGTGGATGGGCATCAGGGCATCATTTGCAAGGAGGTGCAGAAGTCTAATGGCAGGTTCTTCACTGCGTCAACATGAGAGCAAACATGCAGGCAGGAAAGTAATTACAGGGCTGAGAACCTGCCTGTGGCTTGGGGGCTGGGCTCATGCAGTGGAGGAGAGGGATCCTGAACATCTCAGAAGGCTCTGGAAAGGATGAAGGCAGTGCTTAAGCATTTTGGTGTCATTTTGTTGACTGTTGTATTTTCCTGAAGAGGAGGGTAGAGCGCAGAGACACAGACAGCCTGTGTTGAGCTGCAGAAGCCCTCCCAAGGCAGTGCCACATGCAGGTGGGCTGACAGGACAGCTAACATCTGCTTGGAGCTAATTGACTCCATTAACCCTGCCTTGTTCCTGCAGGTGTGTGCATTGGAGGGGAAGATAAAAGGGGGAGTGGGAAAGGGAGGTGGTTGTGTGTTGGGTGGGTTGTTGCAGGCTGGATGCTGGGGATGTGTCTGTAGTAGGTGCTTTTTGTGTGTAGTGGGGGCTCATGTGCCTGGAGATGCTGATCCCTGAAGGTGGTGGTGGGGGAGCTGAGGCATAATCTATTATTTGGGGTGGTTGGAAGGGAAGCTAAGCAAGCCTCGCTGCTTATAGGGTTGTGTTTTTAGTTTAACTATTTAGTTCTGGCTCCTTTAAGTACCTGATAAAAAACATTCAAGTAATGCAATTGCTTAGGCTAATGTTCGTGTGATGTTGAGTTAGTGCTTTGCTGCTTCAGCCAAAGACTTTCTTTGGTGCCTGCCCACATAAGCCATCAATGGTGATTACTACAGAGTGAGTGAGGAGATGCTGTTGTACTCTCTGAACCTACTGGCATGATTTCTGAAACTCCTTGTAAGTCCCTGCTGTGTGGGAAGGCTGTGCTGTTGTGGATAGCAGCCTTTTGCCATGCTCTTCCCTAATTCCTGGAGCATGGCTCTCAAAAGAACTATGGAGTGGGCTCCCAGCTCTCCCTGGCTGTGTGACTGCCTGTCCTGAAGTAAATGGGGGGAAAAAGGGGAAGAAAATAAATATGTATTTTTGCTGAAAAGCCAGATGGAAAAGCCAGCAAAGGGGAAAATAATGACAAGCCAGCAATGTCTTGGCTGATCTCTATTTTCTGTCTGTCTCACCGATCAGAGATTAATGCCATGTAAAAATGGTGGTGATGGATGGCAGGGTTAGAAGAAATAACACTTACTTAGTGGTATTTTCATTGGAGTCTGGAACCTAGCTGATGCTGTTGGCTACTCGTGACTCTTTTGACTAAAGCTGTCCCAGTAGCCCCTTTGACACAGGGTGCTGGTAGGGAGCTCTCTGCTTACTGGGGGTGGCCTCACGGTGCAGTATAGCCAGCCAGTCTGTAGGTTTTTAGCATCCACGCTAATTCCTGTGGCTCCAGGGGTGGTCTGGTAGCCAAGGCACACAGGCTGGCCACTGTATCCACATGGGAGGGCAAGAGGGTGTGACCATGGATTCTGATGAGATTTCTTTCATGTGGCACAGGTTGCTGAATGATGAACAACTGGAAACATGAATGCTGACATGCAACTGTCGTGTTCCAAAGCTTCAGCCAAAAAGGAGAACCTGTCCCAGACTTGAGTGATTTCACGTCTCCTGTGCTCCAGGTGAGTGCTGCAGCCCCAGGCTCAAGGGCTGTTCTCGTTCTCAGGTTGAAACGGGCAAGTGTGCTCTTACGCAGCAGGCAAAGAATTTAAAGACTCTGCCACAGGAAACTGAAGGAATAAATAATGCTGACTTATTTAGAAAGTGATTAATCTCTTCATGGACCTGTTACTCATGAGTTTAACTCTAAAGGGAATAGGAATGGATGTATCGTCTGAAACTGTTGCTGTGGCAGATGTGAGCATGGATGCAACAGGATAGGAGGGAAACAAAATAAATAGTCCTCAGACAACTGTGTTCTCCCTGAACAGCTTCTTCTGCCACTGTTGTTCAAGTACTGGCCTCAATGGACCATTGGCCTGATAGTTTAGGGTGTTTCCTATCCTTTAAGGGTCTTCAGTCTTTGGTTTATTGGGAGAATGCTCTGTCTGCTAGGTTGCTGACCGGCAGCATGGCTTGCATCAATCCCAGCAGGCCTGTTGGGAAGCATGGGCTGTGTCTGGACTGCTTGGCAAAGGGAGACACGGTGTGCCCCCTGGGAAACCTGGGCAGAGCATTCTGTAGTTGCTGCCTGCTCCCTTGGCACCTATGTCCTTCCCCTGCAGACCAGGGGAGAGGCTGGGTGGAGCTGGGAAATGGTTCCTTCCTGGGTCGTACTCTGATGTGTGCTTTCCAGTGCTCACCTGTTGTCCGTAGATGTAATATTTTCGCCTCCTACATTTCTTGTCATGTAGAAAACTCCAGCTCAGAAGAATCACTTTCTTGTGCCATGAGCCTTGGGGGAATTGCCAGGGGCTTTGAGAGCATCTCTGGAGCATGGTTAGGCCTTTTGGGAAGGGACCCTTGTGCCAGAGCAACCAGCACTGTGAGGGCCCTGTCTGTCCCCCAGGATATTGGAGACAAACCTTAAGTTTTAGGTGGAGAAACCTTTCCGAAGAACTTCCATTGAAGCTGCCGCTTCCTCCCACCAAGCTCTTATTTTGCCGAAGTGGTGTTTTGGAGCTGAATGCTGAGCTGAATGCGTTGCCTGCTGCCAGTACTCGTAATGGATTAAAATAGTCTTGGGGTGCTTTTTTTTTTTTTCCCCGAGTGGCAGAGGGTTGCTTATCCAGAATCTGGGGAAAGCCACTAAAAGTGGAATATTCCCAGATGCTGGGGTGGTGATGCCAGAGTCTGATACAGGCTGTTGGAGCCCTTTGGAGAGGACAAGGTGTTTTGTGAAGCACGAGCTGAAGCTGTTAGTCTTCTGCTGACTTCTAAGCTAAGTATGCATAAACCTGAGTGAATGAGCCTTGATTTGTTTTCACCAGATCTGTCATTAGACAGGCCTTAATGTACAATGAAGGTAAAATAGTTTAATTTATATCCTGTCTGCGAAGGGAAAAGTGTCCTGTGTGGGAGCAGGGGGAACCTGGGATCCTTTGGAGGGAACTGTCTGTACTCTCTACTCCTCTACTATCTTGAGGGACCACAGCCCCAGCATAGGAAGCTACCAGGTAGCTTCTTAGCCTGCCAGAACGAAGACATAAACCCATTAATTGCAACATCAAGACAGTTAGCTTTAGCATTTGAAGCTTCGCATCCTGGCAACGCACATGCTTAAAGGGAAGGTGGAAAAATTGCATAGTTCAGAATCACTGGGATTGTGGTGGCCCAGGAACCTGCCTGGTGTCCCCTTTCCCTTGCTCTGAGTGTGTGGTGATCTGACTTGGGCTACAGAAAATACAGGAAAACAGAGCAGGTGGAAGTAGTCCCTGCTGCCTGTCTGCAGGGCATTGCTAGTGCTGCTGTCACAGCTGACTCACTGCAGCCATGCTCCCTGTGATTTTCCAGAAAGTATTGAGCAGGTGCTGGTGTAGTATCATAGTTTGCCTTATTGCCTAGGAGATCCACCCTGTGATGCATTAAGACTTTTCTGGGAAGAAATGACATGAAAATTCCTTGTGGCAAGCATGGCAGCACTTCTTTACTCAACATAGTTTTCCTAAAAATAGTGGGGCTTTGCTCAGCTATGTCTTGGGAACCTTCCACAAATAAAGTAAAACCTCATTAAAGAACTGTTGTTATTGCTACAATTACAACTTGAAACCATGGTGTCCCGCTGAAGCAAGAAAATACTCCCAGAGCGAGCTGTGCTTGCCAAAAAAAATGGTTTGTGGTTACCCATTTGGCTTTGAATGGGTGTGTAAATGCTGCCTTGAAATTGGGAATAATTCGGAAGCTGGGGTGAGGAACAGCAGGTTTGCTCAGCAGAATGTGCCTCGTGATTAAGCATGAAAGTCTAGTTTATGACTGTAGAGGGTCAGTAATAGCGTGATACACAGGAGATCAGTCCTGTGCTTTTAGCCTATGTGAAAATTAGTTGTGGCTGATGGGTAAAGGCAAGGTCCTTTTCAGTCCTCCTTACTTCACCTCCTCTATTGAAGAAGCATAAAAGGGTGACCTCTGAAGGTAAGTTAATGAGGTGCCACCATGCATAAGGCAGTGGTAGCAGAGCCCTAGGGACTGTCTAGTTTCAGTGGACCTAGAAGTTTGTACCCAGATACTGGAGTTTTCCACATGCTGTAATATCTTTCCTACCTTCTCACCAGCTAATTGAGCAGCAAAGAGGAACAGTCCCACTGCTCTAGCAAAAAGCTGTTTCGTACCTCCTTGTTTTTGCTCTAGAGATTCCCCTGATTTACATACAGATGTCCCACTTCCTTTTCTTCAAAAAGTGAAGTCATCTTGCTAAAGGGCTAGGGCACAGGGCACGGGCAGCGCTTGCTGCTAACCATCTCTGTGAAAGGATGTCATTTTTCATCCCTGGCTTTCAGGCACTGATGAGAGAAGGGAAGTGTGGCAAGCAAACATCTTTGTGTGATTTCACCGATAACTGTGCCCTGGCAGCTGTTTGCTTGATGATGTCTTGATAGATCTCTTCCACTTTGATCTCTGCATGCAGAAATGTGCCTCTATATCCTGTCTGCGAGGACTAACTCAAAACTTGGGGAGATTTTGGTGTGCCTTTACAGTCATCAACTGGCTGGACCATCAGAAGGGAATGCTGAACCTCCTCCACTCCTGGCATATAGGACAGTGGTCTCATTTAACTAGTGAGCTTATTCTCATCAAATAAGGCAGGAAGAGAAGGGGGAAAGCCAGTTGCTTCGCTGTCATGTTGATTGATGAGGGAGGACGGTCACGTGGGCTGGTGCAGTAGCCAGCTTCAGGTTCTGATTCTGGGGAATGCTGAGCTGGCTTTTCTGGGGACCACAGAGAGAGCTGGTCACCTGAACAGGCACTTGTTCAGCTTGGAAATGAAGTTCAGGCTGTGATTTCCACTCCTTAACCTCAGCTGTGCTGAAACGTTTCCAAGTTCTCTGGAATTAATAGAGAAAGGGAGATGGCCCCAAGAGAGAAAGCTCACCCATCTCCGTTGGAATTTAGAAGAAGCCAGAGTAACATCCGACGTGCAGGCTGCAGACTGGAGCCATCCCTGTAACTTTAGCTGGCTCCCATGAACAAGATTTATTACTCTAGAAGACACAGTTATATTTTCCCTTTGGGGTTTTGGCAGAAATTGCAATTTATGGGGTCAGTCAAATGGATCTTATCGTGAGAATCGGGGAATCCACATGAAGTCTGGTTTTCTGAATCATAAATGCTGTTGTGCTCCAATGTTCTGAAATTCTAAAGAAATCTCAAAACACACTGAGGTTTTACTAAATAATATTGTTGAGCAGAAAGCAGCTCAATGGGAGTTTTTAATTCTTGAGCAAGATGTGTCATCTTTGGGATGCACTGATTCTTTTTTTTTGGGGGGGGGGTGGGTGGGAGGGGATGTTGTCAGTGGAGTTAGGAACATTTAAAAATGAAGGTGAGATTCAGCCACATCAAAAGAAAAAATCAAATCTGTGTGAAATTGAAAATTACAGTCTTGGAACTCAGTCATATACTACTGGGACAAAATTCTTTAATTAAAGCCCTTAAAATGAAGGCTCATGAAAATGTCTGTAACTTGGCCTCAGATGAGCAGGGCTTAATTTCACTGTTCTTGAAATGTTAGTGTTAATAATTTTCTGCATGTATATTCTGTATGTGATTAATAGCTTATGTAGAAAAAAACACTACATATTTGAGAAAACATGTAAAATATGCAATACACAGCACACTTCAACCCCTTTGGCATGCAGAAATTTATACGCTTCCTGACTGTAAATATGAACACTTGGTGGGTGCTTATTAGAATAAAGACAGACTCAGGAATAAATATGAATAAAATGAAATGCTTTTATTTTTTGCTTTAAGATACAAAGCACATGTTAAAGAACTATTTATAAATTTCATTGACAGAAGGCATCAGAGCTATTTTCTAAAAAAAAAATATAGCAGTTTAGTATAATAGATCTAAATTTTATACCATGATTTTTAGTCTCTCTTACATAAAATTGACATCTATATGTACAGTACCAATAAATATGCAGTAATCTTTTTCAGTGCTTTTTTTGATGTTTTAATATAAAACTTTACAATCAATGAAAGTATATATCTTGATTTGCGCAAGAATGAGAGTGTCTGGAAAGCTAGTTTAGTTCATTATTCAGCAAAACCCCTGAACACTCCTGGCTTATGGTGCTTAATAAACAAGGTCACAACTTCGCAGGCAATGTCTTTCATGCTGTTCCAAAGGCTTCAGCAATAATAATAATAGGCAAAATGAGTTTGGAACTGTCAGTGTTGACAAACTTTGCTCCTGTTTTTGCACTTTTTGAAGAGAACTGTGCTAGCTTTGGCACTGGGTCTCAAAAAGAAACTGAACAGTGGAGTCCTCATTTCCTTTGAGAACCTGTTGGACAGATTCTGAGTGTGTTAGAAGATGCATCCTCGATTCAGCTGCCTGTCTGTGAGCTGAAATTTTTATAGCATGGAACCTTCCTGTGAGCGCAGATCACTTCCACTTCACCTTAGCTTATGCTGCATCCTGCAGGGTGCTTAGGAGACAAAGTCTCCGTGCCCTGCCAGAGTGAACTCAAAGCTCTTCCCAAAGCTGGATGCGTTAACTGTGATATTGAGCTTCCCCCCAGCTTGGACAAGCGATCTTAGTGCAAAAGCAAAGCTGACAGCTAGCAGATCCAGCAGTGGCTGGGCACCTTGGCTGACAGATGAGAGCTGGGAACATCAAACTCTCGTGGGTAGTGCCCTGCTCTGTGGGATGAATTTCATGGAGCCACAGCTTCGTTGTATGAAAGTCAGGCTCTTCTGCTGTTATTTTACTTGCATTTAGCTAGAAAAATACTATGTACATCCCTCTGTAGCCCTGGGAGAGAAGTACCTCTGTTATCCCCACCTTCTCTAGCATGAGCAGCCTTTTGGAAATGTGCATCTCTTCCCCCCACCTCGCTACAGAGGGACCCTATTGAGCATGGGCACCTTCTGTATAATTAAAGGCAGGCAAACACTCACATGGAGGAACTGTATGTGCCAGTGTATTTAGACCACAAAGAAGGTGTTAACTCAAGTTATTACCCTGTATGTGCAAAGCACAGTAAAATGGCAATAAAAAAGTGAATTCTGCTCAGCTCAAGTTAAAATAGAAAATAATAATAATAAAATTATAATTTTGTTTTGCTATTCTTTTAAATGTGAGGTAGCTATTGGATTTAAAAAAACAAAAAACCACCAACATTTTTGGAGTTACAGGAGAAAGCAGTCTGATTCGTGCTGTCTAATTAACTCTTGGCTGATCTACAGAGGCTGCTAACAAAGCATCTCAGGTATTTGCACGTGGGTGGAAACCTGTAGGTAGACCTATGCCCTCCGTCAGAGTTTTCAAGGGAAAACCTTTCTTGAGCCAGAGCACTTAACCAGAAACCTCTCCTGAAACAAATTAAATACGCTACTCTGAGTTCAAGCCAGGAAAACAAAATAAATTTTGGAACTAGAAAATAATATGCCCCATGGGAGAGTGTTTCTCAGTTCTGCTAGTGGAAAGAAAGAATTTGCATTCTTGGCAGCAGAGAAACTGAAGATAACACCGCTCAGGATAAGAAATACGTATCCAGTGGATGTTGCTTATTATGCTGAAAGTGTAAGGACAGCAAAGCTCAAGCTAGAACAGGGTAAGGGTGCCTGGAGCTCTGCTGCCTTCCAACAAGACTTGGACCCTGATTTCCTAGCTGGGTGGTACCTGGCAACCAGGAGCTCAGCAATCGGAAACGTTCAGTTCCCAAGCTGCCAAGGTGCTCTTGTGTGTGGTTGCGGACAGGGCCAACGTGGCTTGTTGGCCAGATGGTGACACTGTGGTTCCTGTCTCCCTTGGGCGCTCGGTGGGAGCTATGGGTGCCCGACTCAGCAGGCTGAGGGTACAGCTGTGATGCAGTTTCTGATGAACGCTGCTTTTCCATAGGACTTGCTTTTTCAAAATAAACTATGAAATAACAAAAAGAGGGAACCAGCTGTTCCCCACGCTGCAGAGGGGAAAAGGGACTGAAAATGAAAATCTGCTCAGCCTTTACGGTTTTGCCTTTTGAAATGCAAGTCTCTATATGCCCCTGGGGGACTTACATATGTAGGTAACTGTGTATATATATATATATATATATAGATATACAGCAAGGCTGTATAAGCCCCAGTTCACTCTGGTGAGGGACCTTCAACTGTGCAGAAAATAAGCCATTCACATGTTAACACGCCACAAAATAGGTCACTCATACATCAGCATTATCTGGCTGCGTGATGGCTCTAAAGTGTGTTATTTGGTTAGTGTTTTTGGAAGGGGACCAGGATCAGAAGTTGTCACATTCATTAACTTGCAGTTTTATTATCATAAAACTTGGAAACAAGAAGCTAAGTCAGTTCTACTGGTAAAGACACACATTGGTACCAAAGCACAAGACAATATACAGTCACTTATATAAAATTCCTTACAATAGCAAAATGCTATACTGGTGTTTTGTACCCAGATCTGGGCAAAAATTCTTGACATTTTCTGATTCTTCTAAAGAATGAATTTTCTCCTCATTTCCCATCTGAAATGATGGGCCACTCAGGACATTAATAAAACAAAGCACAGTGTGGTCAGTTACACCAAACAGAAGTGAAGAATGAGATTCCTTTGAAATTCTGAAATATCTTTGTTGAAAATTGCAAGTGAATACTTTCATCCCTTCTCCTTGTTCTGTGCAGCAGTTCAGTGTAGCCTGGTAGTGCCCCCTCGTACCAGGGGTCTGCTCTTCCTAACGCCCACTGAACTGCTACATCCAGAACCACCTCGGCAGCATCTTTTCATCATTTGGGCTGCATTTTCCTAAGGAACACCACCAGCTTTACACCTCTAGACCCTAATCCTGCCAACATACACGTGCTGGAGATGGTCCACATAAGTACTCCTGGATTTGGAGGATTGCTCCTATAATTGTGTAGTTGAGGGTAAACCAGGTAAAACATTTTAGCTGCTTTTAATTTAAGCAATGAAGATTTTACTCCTGCCATGCACCAAATAGGAAAACGGAGCTCGCTTTTACGATACCCCTTTAGCCATGTACTCAGGGCTAAGTACAGCACAAATATATGTTGGTAAGATTTGAGCTGTGATCCTTACAGCTTTAAATTTACTTCTGTAAGTTTATGGAGAAAAAATTAATGCTTATTTACCGATACTTAGCTTTAAAGGAGAAGGGAAGCGGTAGGTAAGTGAGCATTTTCATGTATTTGGGTTATATTTAGTGTTAGTTTTGAGGGGATCAAAGGGATTAGGGAAGAAGAGTATTACTAAGAACTAAAATATTTTGATCAGATAAAAAAAATCTGTTACTTTTTCTTTCAATGGTTTTGTTCTGAAAAGTGCTTTTTTTTTTTTTTTTCCTTCTTCCTAAGAAACTTAAGGGTCAAAGCCTGAAATGATATATTTCTTATTCATTTAGCATGAGCTGTCTATTTCACCCTTTTTCTCCAGCTCGGATTTTTTCTTATAACTGTTTTAGTTTCACATCCACCCAAAACAAAACATATTTTCAGTTTGACCACCGACTGAAAGGTCACTTGTTCACATGACCAGATTTTGTCATCTTCTCATTCATTTGAAAATGCTGACGCATATGCATTTTCACATCTCCAGAAATGATTTACTTTAAAAAAATGTCCAATTCAAAATCAAGCACAGATTTCTGAGAACACTTCTGTCCTTATGCAGCTTTGGAGTAATCTGAGAATCCACAGCTTGAGTTCACTCTTGAGATCGCTCCCTTTAAGCTTGACCTCTGTCTCGCTCAAGTGGCTTTGCTCTGACTTCATGCCATTGACCTTCTGTGGAGGAATAGCTGATCTACAACAGGGTCAGTATCAGCCCCTGCGTTCTTATTATATTTGCTGGTCACTATTACAGAAACATTATTAGCACTGAGAGGGGAAAAAAAGGGAGGAAGAGAGAATTTCCACTAGGGTAGATGTGTGGATTAATGTGCCTGCACCACTTTAAAACAAGTAATGCCAGATATATTACTTTATGACATATAAAATGTGCTAGTGTGCTAAATGTGCTAAAAGCTGGTGTGTGTAACGAGGTGCAAAAGCTTGCTCTAAATGGACTAAAATAAATAGTTTTGAGCCACGGATAATGGATCAAGAGTTACATCTGTAACAGCTGCAGCAGGCGATATTTTGCTTGTGAAATTTATCATTAGTGTACAGTGGACACAAATTATGTGCCTTGTGGTAAAAAAGGCTCATTATTGCCAGTGGGCTTCCAAGAACTTCTATGAATATACACAAATATATGTCTGTCTATGTATGTATGTATGTATATCCTATAGAAGGTTCTTTCCTTGTGTACCAGATACCACATTCACCACTCTGCTCCCCTAGATCTTGTATTTACCATCATTCAATGCACCAAGCATTACGTGATGATGACTTTAGATACAGTTTTTACGGAAATCTGCTGTACAAGCCTATCAGGACTGCATCACGGCCTCAGAAGAATGCTACATCATCTCATTTGTAGAAATAAAGAGCTTTCTGAACTTCTGTGACTGTCTCAGAAGAGCTAGAATTTGCACTTCAATTTTCTCCAAGGATAAATCAAATCCATCCTATATAACACTTCACAGAAGCTTTCCTTCCTAGTTGTTTAGAATCACCTGCCCTGGACACATCACTTTTAGATTTTCCTTTTATAAGATTTATCACATTGTTCGTGTGCTAGTTACCTAAAGTTCTTTATGTGGTGGTCTGCAAGAGCTGCAAACGCCATGTTTTTATGTTCTGGGCACACACTGAAGGATCAGAAGCTCAGAAGGACTCTGGAGTGTGGAGAGAACACTAAACAATCTGAGATATGGGAAGTCTTAGGATTTCCCAGAGAATAACCTTGTCTTGAGCTGCCAAAAGTGTAAGATTTCACCAGATTTTACTGTGGTGGTGGTGGTGGCTTCTGAGTGGTAAGAAAAGCCCTGCCAAGGAGCTGAATGAGCAGACACCCTTTCTGAGAAGTGAAGAGGCCAGATCGCACGTGCTAGTACAACCGATATGTGACGAATAACTGCTCCTGTCTCGGCCAGCTTCAGCTTAAAAGAAAAGGCTGAACAGGTGGAGAAAACATAGGAGTAGGGACTTAAACGTGAAAGTGAATCTAGCTAATAGGGGCATTTGTTTTGTCCAAGAGTGTTTGCACCTTCTAGCAGGACCGTTACCTTCACTTTCTGCCATCCTGAGCTATTTGTGGTTTTCTGTGTGCATTAGGGTGACTGTAAGGGAGATGTTGCACGTAGAAAACTAGCTTTGGACAAAGGGGTGTCCTTATACCTAATAGGTATAAGGGCCAAGAAGGCAGGAAGGTGCTCGTGGGAGAAAGGGATCAAGAGGACAGCTGAGATGTGGGGAAAATGAAGGACAAGTCCAAGAAAGGATGTGAAGCCAAACTGTGATGAGGTTTTGGCGCAGGGACATTGTCAACATCTCCTGGATAAGCAGTGTTGTACAGTGGACCAACACCCAAAGATAATCTGGAAGCAAGAAAGATGCCCCCTGAGGAAAGCAGGGCAGGACAAGATGGCAATCTCCTCGCTTTTATGATGTGTTTAATGCTGTCTCAGGGTGGCTAAAACAGTGAAGGACTGAGAGCTGCTATGGGACACAGGCACTGCCGAATAGGGAAGGACGGCCAAAAGGCTGCCTTTTCTGAGATGATTTACTGCATAAAAGACCTGTGAAGTTTGAGGTAGCTGACAGCATGAAGGTGCTTCCACTACTGAAGAGGCAAAGATCCTGGTGTTGCCTGGGTCTCCCACCTCCTACTGTGCTCCCCTCCTCCCTTCACCCCCCATCTGCCTTGGCCTTTCTCCATCTCTACTCTTCAGCCGCGCTACTGACCTTTCCCTGTTGGCTCAAACAGATCTTTATACAGCAATAAATGTACTCTGGCTAGGAGGAGGCTCGCTGCAGGCGAAGCAGCCTGGTCTCACTGCTGGTTGGGCTGCAACATCACACACGGTCTTTTGTAGCTCTGCCCATTTGAGCTCTTCAGCTACAACCCCCCATCCCCAGGGCGACATGTCGCCCAGCCTCAGTGCGCCCTGCCCCCGACCGTGTGCTTCTGGGCTCCACCGTGGCCTTGAGCAGAAATGTTAGCTGGGCAACCAAGGCTTGCTGGTGCTTCTGGCCAAGAGGTGGAAAGTGAAGGAAATCCAGTGAGGTGAGGCAGGAGAGAGTTGCAGAGAGTGAAGCCTGGTTGTGGCAGAACAGCTGGGTGGTGGGTGCTCGGGTGTGACACCTGCTGGCACCAAAGAGTGTAAAGTCCAAATCTATGAGAACATGGCCTTAGTCACCATCAGCGATGTGTTTATTGTGGGAGGGGAAGGAAAGCTGGGGAATTTCCCTGAGAGACAGTAAGGTCTATGAAAATAAATAAGTGCAAGGTGGGAAGCAAAACGTTCTTAAGCTCCACACCTGGCTGTGCCATGCCGTGGTCCTGTCTTTGGGTCTCTTGACCTTGTGTAGGGACTACTGGTTGCCAGCCTTCACCCAGGGAAAGGCTGGGGAGTTCCTTGTGGTTGGGGGACTGCTGCAGCATTGGCAATGGCTGCAAGGGGGAGTGCCAAGACAGGGATTTCTTTAGTTGCACCTGTTTTGCATTAAATGTAATGGAAAGCAAAATATTGCAGAGGTTTTCTCTCAAAATTTTGGTGGTTGCTTTAAAAACTGCGGAAAATTTTGCTGCATCTCTCTGCCTTGTCTTTTCTGTTTTCCTAATGTTAAGACCTGGTGGGGGGATTTCACTTTCATGCTGAAACAGAAAGTGTGTGTGTGTCTTGCCTAGAAATTTTGCATAAAGCTTTGAGGCTGTATATTGACTTAAAGAACTGTAAACAGTTCCTTGGGGAAAAAAAAAATCAAGTAGCTTCTTCAAAACACATGATGTAATTTTAATCTACAGGAAAGTTGGAAGGGATTAATTAAGCAGTTAATGATTAATCTGAGCTTTATGTTAGTGCAAAGTACTGAACAAATCTATTTGTAAGGAAAGGATGACAAGTCATACCTTTTAGAACCGAGAATCTGAAGAAGAGTCATGCAAAACTACAGTGGAAGTGCTGGAGAAGGTCCAAAACACTGTTTTGAGTTGAGGAAATCGTACCTCGGAGGTGGAATTCATGATGTAGCCTAGCTGCAACATTCACGATCAGTATTCCTACCCACAGATACAAAACTGTTCCTCCCTAGCTTACAAAGTTGTGAAGAGCTCTCAGTTTTTACTTTAAAAAAAAAAAAAAGCTCTTTTCCCTCCAATCTGACTTTCATTTTCCTAGTTCTGTTTTGGTTTTTTTTTTCCCCTGCTGTTTGTTTCAATTCAGCTTGTGCTTTCAGCTCTCCCTACCCCTTAATTTAAGGCTGCAGGGAGCTGCAGAGGAGTGACGGTACAGAAGAAGGGTAAAAGCACAGAAAATCATACCCCAACGCATGCTCACAAAGCCAAGGTCCAGCAAGGTCACACCAGAGCCCTGAAGGGAAGCCCTCCCCAGCTGCTGCCAGCGACCTACAGCAAAAAGGCACCAAAAAATGTTTTGTGCTCCTTGGTGTAATCCACCAGCTTGATGTCACTAACGTTGACCACTAGCTTGTCTCCTACTTCTAAGGAGACGACGGCGCCCAGATAAATGGGCTGGAACCAGCTGTTTCCCTTTTCACTGAGGGTCTTGGTGCCGGTCAGCAGCTGGGTGGGTTCAGGGTAACTGTCAGTGACTTTGGTGATGATCTCGGTGACAGAATTTGTTTTACTGTAAGTTTCAATGGGCCCTCGGAAAGTGACCTGAGCATAGACATAGTAGTCCCCAGACACGGGTATCACCAGTGCGTTGCTGGAATAGCTCAGGTTGTTCTTGGTAAAGGCCAAGCCTCGTTTGTCTTCCCACTGCAGGATGGGCAGATGGCTTCCCATGGGCTTGGTGAGATCTTGTTTCTTCACTGTAGGAGAAAGAGAGAGGGAGGAGAGGCGGGTTAGTTTGCTGCAAGGGCAATATGCTGCTGAATGTGAGATCTCTACTCCAAAGGGCAAGCAATTTAAATAGGGTAATGAAAATGCTAGGACAGAAACCTCAGAAAACCGAGGTCAATTTGCTGCAGGCCAACTGTCCAGTGATATTTTTGGAGGGTGTCCATAGAGTGTCCAGATCTGAGCAATCAGGAGCAAAAGCCAAGGATGTTTTTAGAAGACCTTGGCCCGTGCAGGCTGCCTGGAGGGGTAGCTGTGACTGGGTGTCCTGGTAGTGGGCCAGATCCCAAATGATGACACTGTCCTTCCTAAAGGCTGAGTCTCATGGCACTGTGGAGCAATGCAGATGGCTTTACCCTGCAGGTCTGGAGTGCTGTCTTACCTAATTACAGAGTAAAAACCTTGTCCTTAAGTGAAACCAGTGCTGGGGCAGTTGTACACATGGGTGCCATGCCTGTAACCAATGGTTTGGGACAGCAATAAGAAGCATCATTTTCTAAAGCATCCTTTTCTTCAGTAGCAATGGATCACAATTATGTTCTTAGACAGACGCTACTGTGCTTGCAAAAGTTTCACAATAATGAACATGATCTATCCGCGAGCACCGAGACACCTGAACTTCTCTTCCTGCTGAGTTGCTTCTGAAGAATGGCAGGGTTTGTTAGCCCCTGACAGGCTTTTCTTCCTGAGTGTTTGCAGAGAAATCTTTTGCTGTAGAATTGCCTTTGGTTTGCCAGTGTCATTTGATTTTACCAAAGGCTCAGAAGACCCCATGTGCTTCAAGAGGCCCAATTCCAAAGCAACGCATTATATTTAAAACCATTTTTATATCTTTTTTTTTTTTAATGCTTTGCTGGAAGAAAACACTAAGCTTGATGTTAGCCTCAGCTTTCCTCCAGACTTTTTCCCAGTCTCGTGATTAGCTGATTTCAAGCAGAGCTCTAATCTCTAATCCAGACCCCCAACATGAGTGTGACCCAAGCTGAGGATGCTCCCCAGGCTGCAGGGGTCTCAGGAGAAGAATCAGGGAACTGCTGCCCTATTCCCTTCACCATTTTAATTTCTTTCACACAACAGCCAGCAGAATAAGCAAAGCCCTAGCACTTACTCATTTTTCTGCAGGGATGCAAGGGTTTGCTCTGCTTTTTATTGATTGCCACATAAAATTGTTGTGGTAAAAGAGCAGCTGAGGCAGTGAAAAGGAAGAGGATAAAACCCATTAAGATTCTGCCAGGTATTAAAATGAACCTGGAAAGCTGAGAAAGACTGAGGCGACTGATTTCTAGGAAATGAGACCTTCTTCACGAGCCTGAGTTAATGTTTAAAATTGATTTTGACTCAGTATCTGGGGACAGGGTGTGTGTGCATGGACACAAAGGCAAACAGAATGCAGGTAAGGGAAAGCTTTGAATTTCTCTTTGCAATAACTATTAGTTTTTTCCTGGGTGAAATGAGATTCAGAAAAACTAATATATTCAGCTCCCAGTGGCACCCGTTTCCCTCTCTTTTCCAGCAATAAATAATCTGTAGGGAGACAAGAAGGTGTTAGGAGTACAATTTCTTGCATATTCTCCAAGTAGCACAACAAAATAATGGCTTTTTTTTCAGGCTGCCTGTCAGTGCTGCTGAAGTACCAAATCGTTCTGATCTTCCCCCATGAGGCAAAGTACGTGAGGAGAGTATTTCTGTGTGGGAGAGCGACAGACAGGGATTGTGATAGCAAGCCAAGCTAAATTATTGAAGTGTTATAAGAACTACGAGGCCTTGAGCCAATACAGCTTTGCCTGATACAGAGAGAGGAATAAAAGGAAGGGAAAGTATTCATGGTCTGCCTTCATTTTCACCTGCCTCTTTGGTGCCTATGGACTGGTTTGAGTCCTGGCAAAGACTAAAGTAGCATTTGGTTTACAAGAGCTTGGAGTAATACCTTTCAGAGACTAGTTGGTAGCAGACGAAATTTTGTTTGAGATGGGAAGGATCAGAAAAGATCAGAATATTGCCAGAAAATGTCCTGGGCTTTTTTCCATCTTGGGAATTTTGGGGGAAAATTGAAGAGAAGCTGCATGTGAAATATTCTTTTCCGTGTAGAATGACGCATTTTAAAATGTCAGTGACACTCAATTCTTCAATATTTTTTATATCTCACAGGCATCTCAAATGAAGTACATGATTTCATAACTTCTAGAATTAGGCAACTTAAGTTTTACAGCTATAACCTCCCTTTTAGGATAAACCTCACTCTATTGATGCTCTCTCTTTTCAAGTTAATGAATTTTTCCCGTGCTTTCAGTATTGATCAAGAGGAAAAATGCATGTTTAAGTGCCTTTGAATATAGTACAGCTCCTTTTGTAGCAGCAGTTGTACTTTGTACATGTCATTTATTTGTTTCATAAATATATGGAGCTATACTTCTTGTAAATATACCTCTTATGTTAACTCCTGAAGTAAAAACAATCAGCTTTTAGTAAGGGATTCATTGCTACAGTTCCTTCAGCCTTCCCATCCACTATAAATTTTTGGCATCCCTTACATATGAAATTACTCCCTTCCCCAAATCCCTTTTGGTTTAGTCCCTTGCTGGAGAATCTTTGTTGCTTGGCAGCTTTTGGGTACATTTTGTGGCATATTGCTGAACTTACGGGGTTTCTACAGTTCTTAGCACTCAGTGGTGTGGGCACCTGGTACTGAACACTGCACCCTGAGGCCAGGCTCCTGGTCTCAGCAAGAGGTTGGAGACAGGGTCTCCTGTCATACAGCATGTACTGAAAGTCCCGGGGCTGCAGGGTCTCTGTTGCTCAAGATCATGCCCTGGGAGCTTAATAACTGCCCTTACAAACTCACTGCTTCCAACAATCCAGTGGATTCAGAAAGTGATGTTCTACCCAGTTTTAGCGGAGCACCCAGATACCAGCACAATTAAGTGTGAGCCAGGTACTTGACAAGGTTTCTGCAACATAGTCCATCCAGCTGTGGCACAGGCTGGTGACAAGAAGGAGCTGGCATTAGTCTGCGTCTTGACCCCAAGTGCAGCCAAGCAAGTTGGAGAAGGGATGGTGGCATGGCACGGGTCTGCCAGCACCAAACGTACAGTAGTGTACAGGAGGAATGGGGATGGAGGAAAGTCCTAGCTCAGTATTCACGTTGTGCCATCTGCACTAGCTATAGCCACCCAGGGAGAGGAGATCTTGCTGCCTGATTGGGTAAGTTCAAAATGCTCATTGTGTGTTAAAATAGCCAAAAGCAGGCGGAAGATTCATCACAAAGGAACAGGGGCCAGAACATTGAGTCATTCTGCTGCTGTTAATTCAGTGGTGCTTTCCCATGAAAGTACTGTGGTTAGTTCTCATTCCTCTTGCTCCTCTCACCTTTGGAATATATGTGCCTAAACCTAGGAAAAGACAGAGCATATAGATCTGGCAGAGACTTCCCACAAGTGAGAGTCTGTAGTCTATCACCTTTTTTTTGGAAAAGGTACCTGAGGTGGGGTACTGTAACAAAGATCTCAGGGATAATTATTCCTTTTTCACTTTCTATGCACGAGTCATGGTTTCTGAGAAGGGAAGGCTAGGGTGGCACCCAAGAAATTATTATGCAGCAGGTTTAAAATAACAGGAAATATTTTCAGTCTGTGATGCACTATTAAGCTTGGGAACTTGTTGCTGCAGGGTACAGCACCAAAAATACACTTGGTCTAAAGAAAAGTCAAAGATAAACTCATGGAAATTAGATTCCCTGATGGCTACACAGCACAGCGGCCTGGGCATAGCCTTTTTGCACAGCAAAGAGGGATAAAAACTCCTTAGCTCTTCCCTTTGCATGGTCCTTGCTATGGCCAACAGTGAGTGGCCCAAGTGATAGGTTGAAGGGGACGAGTGCCATCCCAGGGAGACTGCTTGGGTTTGATGGCGAAGGAATTTTTGCAGATGAAGGGCCTGAGGAAATTTGAAGAAAACCGTTGGGTGCTTCCCTGCAACAAATGGACTTTTGTGCAACCCAGGAAAGTTCCCGTCAGCAGGGCAGTGCTTCGGCTGCGCTTCTGAGTCAGCTGCACCAGGAGCCTCTGGGTCTCTCTGCCTTGGGGGGGACTTGGGGGTGACAGAGAGACTTACACCAGCAGACACGCTCCTTTTGCACTTACAAACTTGCACTTAAGTGAAAGTGTGATTTTGAACAAGGACAGGTCAGTTCTGGAGCTCTAGCAACCTGTGTGCAAAAGGGGATGGGACTAAGGGTGTGCATTAGGAAAGAATGTGCTGATTAGGGAGAATAAACTATGCTGGGAAAGAAATCAGCCCCGAAATACTGTTTGATCTGACCCTGTAGGTGAATTTGTGTGAAGCATCACACCACTTCTTGCATGCTTCAAGTTAACAAAAGTGCTCCACTGAGACAGCACACAGGGTGTTGGGGTGCTTCTGCAGTGAGCTGTGTTTCTCAGAGGTAGAAATTGCCTTTGGTCAGAGCAACTGGAGAGCCTTTCCGCACTGAACTCCATCCACATGGGAACCAGACATGAACCTTGTCCCCTTCTCTGGTAATACCCTTCCCCTTGATTGCTTCGACGTGTGTTAGAGATGGTCTTACTGGAAACAGGGTGAGTTGATGGCAAGATGGTACATGTGACCTGAGTCATGCCTTGCAGAAAACTAAGGTCTGAAGAGGTCTTATTTGACCCGATTTTGCTACTAAACTGGTAGTTCTTCCCAATTCATTGCTCCGTGAGGATCCATTTGAACCCTTTCCCCCACTTTTCCTAGGGGATTCAGCAGATCCCTAGGATACCAGGCACCTATATAAGTTCAGTTACAAGAGCTGCTTATTCAACAAAGAAATGGCTTGGGAAAGTGGCAACACTTCTGTCAACTACCTCATTTGTGGGTCTTTTTCTACAAACACAGGCTACAGTCAGTCTGTCATGGTCAACAAGGCAAAGGCGATGATTATTTTCCCTCTGCAACACCTGATCCTGTCAGATCCATATAAACCAAGATCATTGCAATGCAACTTCTACTGCAATACCCGCAGGAAACGCTTCATTTTCGAACAAGCATTACCTGTCAGGTGTGCTCTTGGCTTTTCTGTGCTGGAAAGTGTATCTGTAACTGAGGGAAAAAAAGAAAAAAAAAAGTGTTTAAGGATCTTTGCTGCTATTCAGGTCAATGAGATGTGAGTGGTGATCGATGCCACCGAGGCAATGTGTGCAGCCCCTTTCCATTTCTGCATAGGTTTGAGCCAGGAGTCATTTGCCGGGATTGTTTATTGCCACCCTTGAGGTAATAAAATCCCTTTACAAATGAGGGAGCTTGTCAGGCTGCTGTGGGGTCGACAGAGCATGTCACAGCCGTGTCTTAAATTGCTGGAGGGTGGACCGAGGGGCAGTGTGGTGTGCATGGGCTCCCGAACCCGTGTTTTGGGGAGTTACACTGATCTCAGAGAGATGCTGGGAGGTCTGTGCCAGCATCAGAAGGAGCAAGCTTGCACAGCCCTGGGGTTAGAAATGCTTGCACTTTCGCTCTGGCCTGTTACCTCCCTGCATCTTGTCACCCAAGTTTGCCTCTGTCTGCCCTGGCTTGTTCAGCTGGGGAGGGATGTGGGTGGTGAGAGTGGAAGGCAGATGGGGAGGCATCTGCCAGCAGCATGCTGCGGCAACGATTGCAAAACCTCAGTAAAGTGTTTGGGGTGGGGGAAAGAACTGGCAAACTTACCAGTATCTACTGCCCGTTGCTTCAGAAAGCGAGAGCCCCTCTCTTCTGTGACCTGCAGGAGAGATTTACAGCAGTTAGCCCCAGGCTCCAGGGCACACGGTACCTCCGCAGAGGGTCTCGTTTGCATTATCCCAGAGAATGGAATATGCTACAGTAATGTTATCGAGTTCAGCTAGAGCTTTTGTGTAAAAGGACAAGTCCTGACACAGCTCTGCTTCATTGCAAGAGTTTTGTGCTGTTTGTTTGAAACCGCCTGCATCTCTGAAAGGGTGCTAGGGACGGGACTTGAGCTCCCATGGTGGTTATTGTGTTAATCACCAGTATTGTCCTGACTCTGGACAAGCCCTTGGCATATCTGGGGGAGACTGGCAATGGCTGGTGTGAATTAGCCATCGCCACCACCCCTTTGGGATGGTGACTCCATTCAGAACTGCTGGAGCACCTCTGCTGCTTAGAGACTCTCCCGTTCCTCAGTCTGCACAGGGCAAACAGAGCAAGGGGCACAATCCTTCCCTGCCTCGGGACTCAGCAGAGCCTTTGCAGGTGCAAAGGTTCATCTGCAACACCAGGGAAGAAACTAATGGAGGTGGATCAGCTACACCTGCTGTTCTTCATCTGTGTTACTTCCGACTGTGTTGCCCGGCTCTGCCCTGACTGTTGGGTGGGCTGCTCGGAAGGCGGAGGGGAGCCGAGCAGCCCAGCGAGCGCAGCTGGCCGAGGGCAAGTGGTCTGTGGGCCACAGGGGGAAGGCAGGGTGGCTCACGTTTCCTCACCTCTTACATTCTCCTCTAGAGCTGCACACCAGCACACTCACAACACATCCCCGTGCCAACAGGCGTTTGCATGGCAGCAGGACATGGCCCTGGACCATGCCAAGTGCTCCTGGTGTGTAGGTCGAGCAGTTCAAAGGGAAGCTGCTGCCTGGCTGCCACACACCTACCAGGGCTGGTCCTTCTGAGTCACACCTGGGCATGGCCAGTGGCTTCTGCCAAGTGCCAGTCCTCTTACACCAGCCTGCAAAGCAGCACGGCTCCCCGCCGGAGGATGCTGTGGGATGCTGATGGTGGATCTGGCACCCCTGGGGTGTGAGGAGTACCCCTTATGCTTTCCACAGGGCAAACTTCATTGCAGGTCTAGGCCAACATGTGGCTGCAGAAAGCAGACCGTCTGGGTTGTGCAGCCAGCTCAGGGCTGTCAGGATCCCCCATCATGCAGTGTTTGTCAGGAGCATGCTGGCCTGGTCTGGTGTCTTTTATGGACAGCTACATAAATACATGGAATAAATTGCCTCTGATCAGCTTGCAGCGAAGGATTTGATGCACATTGCTTACTAAACAGGCTGAAATAGTATTGGTATGTAGGCGCTGAAACTATCTCCTGGTGGCTGTGTCTCACACAACTTCAAATACACTGGGAAAAGCAGAAAACAGATAATTTATATTGGCCAGGGGAAGGAGAGTGTGTGTGGGAGAAGGTCAAGCTGCCTGGGTTTGGGGACTGCTAACTACCCTAGTGAGCTCAAAAGTATTTTAATGTTCTCTTAAATCAGTAAACATCCGTGTGCTCCTGCAGAAAACCATAATTTCTAAAACAGCTGCTCAGGTGTGTTGGAAAAAAAAATGGAGAAGGAAAACTGCAGGGAAAAGTCTCCTTTTCTTTTTCTCCTCCCCACTACCTGTACACACAAATATACCCAGCCAGAGCAGCCGCCTGTTCTGCAGGAATTGTCACCCAGAGGAGACAGCGGTGCGAAAGCTCTCTGTGTGGCTGATGGAGAAACGGTGTTGCGCTGTCGGTGAGCTGTTGGGACCTTTCATTATGAGTAATGACTTTCTCCAAGGCCCTGTCTGTTTGCTGTGGTGTCTGTGACTGTACTTTTGATGTGATACAGAGTTGTAGCAAGGTGATTTTGTCCTTCCCTTGGTAGGATGCACAATACGGGTGTGGAGGATTTCCCTCAAACACTCCCCCTTGCCTTTGGCCAGAGGTATATGCATATGAGTGTATTTACACTGTTATTTATGTGACACTTCCTACATAATTATCAAGTGACATGTTTTCTAACAACGCTAAGTACTTCAATGAGCTACAAATCAATCACAGACCTACATTTAATCAGCTAACTTCAGTGGGACTGTTTATGTATTTAAAGCCTAACTTTGTGCTGAAGTGCTTTATATATATAAATGCAGATGTTGCAATACAACAGAGGTAATGGGGGAGTGGGAAGGTTATAAAGAATTCTGCTTCGTTATAAAAAAAAGTAACAAAAGGGTTTTGACTAAAAACTGGGGGAAAGCTTTTTATGCAACCTCAATTTACTTGTTTCCAAAGAAGGCCAGAGGGAAACTCCGGGTGCAGGAGTTGCTTTCATAGACGCAAAAGGACGGTGTGATGCAGTAGATAGAGCAGGGTGCTGCAAGGTGTGAAATTATCCTTTTTTTGGCAAAAGTAGGGATGTAGTTTTTTACCTGATCGTGCTATTTGATAAGGATATAAATCTGAACCTCCTCTAGAAAATATTTTAGTACTAGGCAATGCCACATAATGACCAAGTATTTGTAGTATTTGCCCTAAATAGGCACGGATGTTGTAAATTGATGGTGTAGATGAGGTGGTGAGCGAGAGCTAAACAGCACGAGGCAACAGAGATATCATTTACACAGTTACTGGTTTTCTGTCTTTTCCTTTCTTGCTTAGCTGTGATTCTGAGAAGTTCACAGCATGGCTTTAATTTTCCCTTTGGTTACTGTGGAGAGACTAACCAGCACTGAGTTATGCCGAAAATCCCATCTTACAGCTGACTTAGAAACAAACAACATCTTGGACAGCCAGCTCTAATTACCCTGAATACTGTGGTACACCAAACACTTCTATATTGTTTCGGTACCAAGAACATCCAACCCCCCCCGATGCATTTACATCCATATATTGCTAAAGCCAAAAAGAGGGGGTGAACATCCCCTGTTCATGTGCTTTGCCTCTTGCATGTCCAGGAATAGCCAGGGGTATCCGATAGAGAACTGCATGGGCAAAGCAGCTTGGCACTGCAGGCAGAGAGGTTAATAAGCAAAATATTCCCAGCACCTCCATCCACTCCATTTTCTGCACAAAACACTATTTTATGGGCAGGGTCTCTGCAGGTCATACACGGTACATACACCCACAATTCTGCTAGCTCCAGAGATGCTGCATGGACTGGGCTGGGCATTTTTGGTAGGGACCTGTCCTGTGCCAGCAAAAAACCAGCTTCAATGGGAGTATTTTGGACAGACTGTAGTGCCCAGTGTAAGCACAGTCTGCCCACAAGGACCATGTGCATCAAGCAGCAGTGGCCAGTCAGGGGTTTTACTGCTGCTGGCTTTCAGAAGGGGAGTTCCACACACCTGGGCCTAGGTGCAATGTTCCCTGCTGCTCCCTGTGTTTCTCCTTCCCTACAGATCAGGAAGCTATTTCAGGTTCTCTGTCCCCTATGGGCAGGCCATTAGGGCTTCTGGCTCTGTGTAAATTGTGGTGCTGGCAGTGCTTTTTCAAGCTTTGTTGCTTGCTTTCTGGCTTCATCCTTGTAGGCAGGATCCAGGTGGAGCTGCTAGGACTTTAATGTCCCTTCTGTACTGCAAGAGCTCCCTTCTCCATTACAAAGCTGACACAGCACACAGGTTCACATGCAACACTTTGGACAGGTTTTGGAATTTCCCTTTAGGCTGGTTGTGGTTTCCATGCCAAGGACGCCATGACAATAAGCTGAAGTACCAACATCTTCAGGCAACAGGACTTGATGCTCTGCGTTATTGGGTTAGCTGAGCAGGTTGCTAAGGCAGCCAGAGATGCTCTCGTGGTGGCTGTGCTATTCCCTCGGTAGATTTGTGCACTCAAACTGAACTTTGGCTTCCCCTGGGGGAAGGCTGCATGGCAGTCTTGGACCTTCCTCTGGAAAGTGACAACTAGAGCCTTTTATAGATTTTTTGCTAATAACACAAGCCGTGTGTTATTGCTTAAAGAACCCCATTTCCTCACCTCGCTCTGCCTTGAAGCACAAAAGAAAGTGATTTCGCTTTCCAAAAGGGAAACAGTGTAGTGAGCCTGGAAGGTGTCCAGGGAAACCATCACCAAATCTGAATTATTCATGCAAGGCATATTATACCATGAAAAAGAGAGAGAGGAAGCTGTGGCTGTAATGACATAACTTGCCCTGCTTTTTCCTGACTGGGATGTTTCCAGAGGAAAAGATGAGTTTGTATCCCTTCAAAGGCAGAATGTGATACCATGTGCACCCACACAAAAGCAGGGATGAATGAACTGCCTCAGCCTGTGGGCAAATGGGCAAATCGGAGGCACACCCCTGTTGGTGAAACCTTCCCCAGCTCCCCTTCTCCTCCTCTGTGCTCCAGGAAGGATGGTCTCAGGAATTTACTACGTTTGTTTCTCATCTGCTCACCTGCTGAGTCCCTCCCTACTCCCAGGACTGTCCCCAGCACACAAGAAGTTGCTGATCTGGCACGTGTGGGCTGAGCTCTGGTTCTGTGCCCGTCCTGTGGGCTAGCTGCTTCAAGAGTCAGCAGCCGAATCCACACCTGGTGCAAACTCGGCTCTGCTCACTTGCTGTCAGTATGCCCAGGGCATCCACACCCCAAAACGAGTGCCACCGAGAGCTCCAACACACGTGTCTGGCCCCAACCTCGTCCTTTGGGTCTGAGCTACCAGGGGGGCACATGAGGAAGGCATCTTTTAGCAATCCAGTTTTAATACTTCACATGCAGAAGGAAATGCAAAAAGACATTTTCCCGAGAGTCTTTATGCCCAGAAATGTTCCCATGGACTGAAACAGCTACAGACATGCTGAGCTCAGCCTGTGACACGGCTTTTTGGGGAATTAACAGAAAGCTACACAGGCAGACAAATCCCCCCATCTGCATTCCGTTGCTGGACAACACTGGCAGTACAGCTGGTCACCAACAGAGTGAATGAAAAATTCAGAAAATGCAGGATCCAGTTGAGCTGCAGCTGGGCATCCACCCACAGGACTTGGCATGGAGACAGCAGGCAGCTGGCCAGATCCCGTCATTTTCCTCTTCCTCACTGGGACTCAAAGAGGCTGTAACTCATTGATCACCTCGTTACATCACTGTGGAATACTATGTGCTAGTAATTCAGTGCATATGTGTGGAAACACATTAGCATAGGCCAGGCCCAGAGCAAATCTAATGGTTTACATTGGTCTTTTCCTCTTAAGAAGCCAAAGCCACTCACAAAAAAACTTTTCTGTGCTAACTGTACTGGCAGGGTCAAGAGCCAGGAACATGTCAGTCTAATCAAACAGGCTAATATTTGATTATTATTTCACTCTAAGATCACTTGAAGAACTGAGATGTTTTGCTCTGTACAACCTCACAGGACATGAGCAGAGAGTGATGCAGCTGAGGCTGGCTCAAGTGCCTCTTCACTTTGTGTGCACCCGCTCCAGCTGGCCTGAACAGCAGTGACAGAGTCAGCACAGGGACGGAGATGGGCAGATCTCACAGCCTGAGGCACTGTGCAGGGCTGCTGCATCTCCTTCTAGCTTCGCACGGAGGTGTAACCAAGGTAACACAGATGATGCTGCAGCCAGATGCTGGTACCTCCCAGGTACGAGATGCAGCCGTGCAGACTTGGGGTCAGGCAGGGGCTGGCACATCTCTGAGCACCCATGGGCACAGCTGTCGTGTTCCCTACACACCCATAGGATAAAGGAAAACTGCCTTCGAGGCCACTTAACACAGCTTTTCCTAAGGGAGCGTACAACAAGCAGGCTAATTAGTTGGGGAATTTCAGACCTGAAGCTAAAATCCGAACCTCAATTCTTCAGACCTATACGCATATGTGCATGCTTCTAGCATGGGGCAGTCCTGCAGAATTCATAGCCTACCATGGAAACAGGCACTAGTTTGCAGTCTGGCATGAGGAGGAGTGGGACAGCATAGAAAAGTGTTCGAAGCAGCCACAGCAACAAGCTTGTGTTGCGAGGAGCAAAGTGAGTTTAGCTTTCCGTCAAAGGAGAATTTCTGAGATGATTTCCAGGTCTAGGGAAAGTTTTGTGGGGAGTAAAAATGGGATGTGAAAATTAGGGTCAGACTTTAATTGTGCGAAATCATATCTCTGCAGGATTTTGCATTAATAATATACAAGAGCTGTAGCTGTTTGCCCAGTAATGGATGATGCACGGCTGACCCACTGACATCATGAGAGCGGTCAGCAGATGTTTGCTGAAATAGGATGCTGGGTGGGGAAGTCTCAGAGTTAACCCAAAAGAAGGGAGGAAAACGAGCCATAGTATCAAAACCTCCACTGAAATCAGCAGAAACACTGATTTCCATCAATTAGGGATTTTTCTTAAGCATTTCCTGCAGCCCTCCAGTAAAAGTTTTAAAGTAGCACATTGTACTGTGACCTTGGTGAAATTAAGACAAGAGGAACAGAAACCGTTAGTTATAAAGACCAAAGAATAAGACTTATCCGAGGCAGATTTGCTCTGCCTAAGGAAAAAGGAATGTAACAGCGAGTTTCTCACACTCCCTTAAATGTGAGAAACTCATAAAGAGAATAAAAGAACCAAACAAGCCCATCCTTGGAGATGCAGGATGGGGTGCTCTCCTCCTCCTAGCACGGCAGGACAGAAATCGGCCGTCAGTCTCTTACCTGGCTGGCGCAGGAGCTGGGAGCTCTGAGGTTTCCAACCAGCAGGTAGACAGTGGGCATCATGAGAAGCAGCATGGAGAGCAGGCACAGCAGCACCGCACACCGTATCCTCCTCAGATCCTTCCTGAGGTGCATCCTGGAGGCTTGGCTGATCCCAGGAGCTTCCTCTTCCAGGGTTATCTCGGACACACGGTCCATGCCAGTGCCTGGCGTGCGAGCTGCTGCTGTTCCTGGATGGGAACTGGGAACGGCAAAATCTCTTCTGGCGTCTGCCCTGCATGGAGACCCCCATTAAATAAGAGCTGCCCCGAGTGTGGGAAGGCACCGCCACACACACACCCTCCCTCCCAAGGAATGCACCGCCTACAATAGAAACCTAGCTCAGGGAGAGAGCACGGCGGCTCCCCGAGCTCCCCGAGGTGCCTGCTGCCGTCTGGCTTTTTTCCCCCTCTCGCCGTGCAGAAGGAAGCTAGGAAAGTCCCAGTGGGTGGAACCAGGATAAACCCTGCTGCTGGGATGGATAGGTTTGAAAGCTTTTCCGCATGGCAAAGGGAACATGAAACCAACGGGAGTGAAAGTGAGAAGCAGGGGGAGAGCGAGAGCAAGCGGCAGAGGCGAGCGGCTGGTGGCCCAGAGCCCAGCACTTGCAGCAGAGCCCGGGAAGAAAACAGGAGAGCCTCTTAGGGAATTGCAAGACCCCAAAGAAGGAGCTTGGTTCTCTGTAATGTTTCTCCGTTCCTATGTGTTTCGCAGAATTTGCAGCGGGCTGCAGGTTGCTCGATGTACCTTTTGCATCAAAGAGTCCAGCCAGGCCTGAGCAGGGTGTTCAGCTCGTCTCCAACCCCCTTGTAGTGGTGCTTTCACGTGAGCCGGTTATCAGTGCCTCAAAAAGCCATGACTATTGCACTTATATAATGCTAGTGCACAAAAAGCCATGACTATCGCACAAAAATGTATGCCATCTTACTTTATTGATAGCTGCAATCTCTGATGAAAGGGCCTGTCACCTACTGACCACCTCAGGAGCTGCTCAGGGACTGATTTAGGAGAAAGAAGCTCAGATGGCAGCTGGTGTCGGGCTCGAAGGGGCTCCCTTTTGCCCAAGGAAGGCTAGTTGCATGCCTACAGCAGCAGCCCACCCTCCATCCCCTGGCTTTGCCAGCATCTAGAAAGGAGTCATCACTGGAGATGTTGCCATGTGGACTTATCCAGATTGTTGAAACTGGAAATTTTTTTTCCTGGGAAAACATCATTCTCATCAAAACTGAAAGTGTCTTTGATTTATACAAGCACACACACTGGTGTGCAGAAACTTCTCCTTTTTCCCTGGGTAGAGAAACAGGGTGGAAACTTACTTAGTTTTTAGTGAAAGAGCAAAAAGGTTTGGATTCCCCCACCCCTCCATGAAAAACATTTCAGATTTGTGTTACTACAAAACAATATCAGAGAAACACATTTTCTCATGTCCAGTCTGCCTACAACCCCCACTGATAAGAATGCAGCCGGTTGTCATCACTGACACTTCGATGACGCTGCCGGGAACCTCCCTGTGACAATAGTCTGATGCAGCTTTGGATAGTGGAAATCTGGATAGATAGAAAGATAGACAGAAAGTGGAAAATATGCACTGAGCAGAAAGTCTGATTTAGTTAGTGAGGATGGCTGAGGCTGTTGGCGGTGGGGCAGGGACCCCTGCCAGCAGGCTGGATGCAGAACGGGCCAGGGAAAGAGAAAATTTGAAGGAGAAAACAAGGAACAGTGCAACCCAGTATGGTTGAGGGAGATGGGGCAAGAGAGCTCATAAAGCAACAAAGGATGCGTGCTCTAATCTGAGCCAAGCCGCATAACTCCTTTGTGACCTTAGGCTAGTCACTGACTTTGTTTCCTTCTTTAATTCATTGTTTGTTTTTATTTAAGCTGTAAAACCCTGAGGATAAGGACTACTCTCTGTTTTTATAGCACCCAGAACTGATTTCAGGGCAGGTGTGGCTCCATTTATCATAAATTTAAAAAACAGAATGGGCTGGAAGGTGCTGCTAAAGTCAGTAAAAAGAAGATTCATAATTCTGTGGAAGTGCTGTGTAGAGATGTGATTTTTTATTTTTTATTTTTTATTTTTTAATTATTTTTTTTCCCCTGAGGTCCCACCTGCTTATTCTAGGGCAGAGTACTAAAAAGCCAATACTGATCTTTCGGTCATGAATTCCAAAGCTAATTTTATTTTCTCTTCATTGTGAGTGCCAAAAAATGCTCGCTATATATTCAAGGCACACGCCTCACAAGCAGCCAGCCACAGACATCTCCAATCTGTAAGCTACCAAACCTCTTGGAGGTTACTTTTTTTATTATTATTTTCAAAGGAATTCCAGAGAGGTCAGTTCTGAGTTAAAACAGCTCATAAGAACATTTATTGGCCTGAGACTTCCTGCAGTGGTGTGTGACCAGCAAAGCTTCGGCTGGAAGAGGATGAGTAGATGAAGCCTCGGAAAGCGAAGATGAGATGAGCTGGGAACAGGTTCATGCTCTCCACCTGGCTCGTGGGGCCAAGCTGAGAACTTGTTAAAACCCTAAGAAAGGACGGAGAAATTTCTTTTTCCTCTCCAGAATGCAAGTGCATCTGGCACATGGCGTGCCTTTTATTTGCCAGGAGGTGACTCACCCGGAGGGCTCAGGAAGGCAGCTTCACGGCAACCAGAATGCGGCTGAGTCTGCGAGCTGCTGGGCCAGCGCAGGGCTCGGGTGGCCACGGTGGCTGTGCCACATCATGCCAGGCACCCCTGCCTGGGGCACAGCCCCTGGCCACACAGCAGCCATGGGGACCTTTGGTGGCCACTATGGCCTCATCTGTCCCCTGAACGGAGCTGGCAGGGGCAGTCCTGCTCGGCTGCCATGGCACTCTTCGCCTTTCTCCCGCTGCTCCCCACTTTCCCCAGCTGAGTTCTGGGCCTTGACTGGGGGGCACATTCTGTTCGTGTCAGACATGTCAGTGATCCTTGACTAATTTCTACTGAATAGAGAAATGTGCGAGGGTTCCCAGTGCAGCTCACCTCTGCGGTTTAACAGGTTTACAGAGGGCAGGTGTTTTACTGTGGAGTTAAACATATGGGACTTAGAGATATTTTTAAAGAGAAGAAAAAGACTACATGCTTTTGTATGACATGTATGAGAGCATTTTGGCTGAGGTCAAGTCAGCTGAATCATGTGTATAGTGAAGATAAAGCAGTATACACGAGGGTGGCTGGTATTACAGGTATTTCTGTCTAGCATGCAGGATCGTTAGCATATTGCATCTTTATTCATTCCTTGTCTACGTCAGGGAATGGATGCGGTTTTAGTTTTTAAGCTTGCAGTGAGTATGGAGACAAAAGTAATTTAGCATTCAAAGATAAGAGTTTTCAAAGTTATTTTTGTTTGCTATGTTCAGAATGGTTAATGTTTTATCTGCAAGGTTTCTAGCTGAATCCTGTGAGATTCCCCTTAGAAAGACAAAGCACAGAGCATCCTTCAGCTGGGAGGAGAGGGGGAACCGGGACGTGGTATTTGCTCCTCTAAATCTTGCCATATCTTTCCTGCTCAGTGTTTCACCAAGTCGTCAGGAGTCTCCCACCAAAGATGTCATGTGTACAGAGATGCAGCATGGATAGATTGTAGCTGGTGCTGAGCACTCTCAGCACCATCCATGACTTCCCAGGTTGGCGTTGCGTCCTTCCCTCTTGCTGCTGCTGCCTCGACACTGTGGCTGTTGGTTGCTGGCAGTGGTTGGTGGTTGCTCCTCACTGTGCTCTGCTGTGGCTGCGTGGGGGGCAATGGGCGATGCCTGCTGCTGCCAGCCCATGGCTGGGGCCAGGCAGGGGGAACGCTGAAAGCAGGGAAAGATAGTGATGTGGAAATTTCTACTACACCAGGGTCAGCCCATGGGCATCAGACAAATTGAAGTGCTGCTGGTTGTGGTTGCTGAGAACAGCAGGGCTGGGGGGATGGCAGAGGGATGGAGGCTCATCTTAGCATGACCACCACCACCTTGGAAGAGGAACCGTGACTTCTGTTGTGCACAAGCGTTGTGGGAGGGTTTTGCCATAGGCATGGTCAGGTACGGATATGTGTCAGGAGGGGCTTTTCAGGTCAGTCATTACTCTTACGCAACTCCTGACCACCAATAAGCAGAAGTAGGATGTAACCGGTCACTATGTGGAAATGTTACCCAGTTAGACTGGGTTTGTCACCAGACAGGAGATGGGGACCAGCTCCTTGAGCTGCCCCTCGCTAGGGGATGACGTGTGACGGGAAGGAGTGGGAGGGTGCAGGAGGGTACAGGATGGTTCCCCACCTCCAGCCACTGTGTCCTTGCCATGACCTTCCACCTCTCTGCTGCTGAAATCCTCCTCCTGCCACATGGCACAGGTCCTGTGAGGATGTTTCCCCTCCCACACACACCAAGTGAGACAATCAGCTGGGTGGTACTCCCGTGGTGTCAGAAGCTGCAGGAATGTCATGGCCCAAAGGGGTGCTGCTCCCATGTCCTTGGCTCCAGCCCAAGGCTGCGGAGGAGGCAGGGGCTGTGAGATGGGAGCTGCGCCAAGGCAGGGACTCCGGGAGAACCTTTCAGGGTGAATCCTGGTCTATCCCCTTGTGTATGATGTTGCAAGGTGCTTGTCAGTATGATGTAGACAGCCTCAAATTTCTTGAATCTGAAGTGGCTGCACTGAGCACCGCATTTGTTTGCCATGCTGAACTGCTTCACCTTCTACTGCTGCTGCCAGCAGATTTTTTCCCAGCAGCGAAACCCCAGGTGAGACACAGGGAGACCAGAGCTTTAGTCTCTTCTGGTGCCCAAGTAAGCTTTCTTTGCCCCTCTGCCTTTACTTCAAGGAGAGAAAGGCAAATAATACACAGGATACTTTGCACTGTACTGGACTTGTATTGAGTGTGCTGGGGCAAAGTGGGATGGATTAAGGGGAGCATAAAGGCACAAGGACTCCTAGAATGCTTTGATGCAATGTCTTGAGCAAAGGGACCAAAATCCAGCATGATCCCAGGGCTATGTAGACCCTGGAAGAACTCAGCCTCTGTTTGTGGGTAGATTTCTCACCAGGGAGACTAGTTGGTTTGCCCAAGACTGAAGCCCAGGATGGAGTAATGTGTACAGTGAGTGTTTAGGTGACTAAGGAATAAGGTTGGGGCATGACACAGGGAAGAACCAACTCGACAACGGAGAGCACCTTAGTGTCTACCTTGATCTTCAAGACACTAAGATCACCTTTGTCACTCTTTTCAAATCTCTCTTGAAGCCAAAGAGGTCAGGTGCAGAGATCCCTAGCTCTCATCTAAGATAACTCTCTGCATTTGACCAAGGTATTTTGCTTCTAGCACGTACTTAAGAGTTGTTGCAGCTCAGCAACACAAGGTGGTTTATTCTTTTGGAAGTTAATTTCTGGTGATCTGAAACCATTTTGCTGTCTTCACTCCTTCCTTTTATTTATACTTCTTCTCCCGGTAGATTTCCCAGGATCAGAGATAAGGAGGAAAGCTCATCATAAATAAACAGTGGAAAACATTGTTCTGTCAACCAAAAAGATCATTTACATTTGCCATAGCTGAAGCCCAGCTGATTACAGAGCTAAGAAAAGTATTCTTAACCAAACTCCAGGAGGCAAGGTTTTCAAAAAGGTACTGTGGGGCAGATGCCCTACTTCTGACCCCATTGGTACAGGTCAGTTGAAATCAGTGAGTGACACCAGTGCACGTGAGTTGAGGATGGACTTTCCCCACTGCTGTTCGGGTGAGGGTCACACAACGTACCTGTGCCTGGGTGCACGGTCTGAACTCTGTATCCTCGTGCATGAGGATACAGACAGCAGCAGGAAATAATATAATCAGGTCAGATGTATAACGCTTTCTTTCCTGGACTGAGTACAAGGTGTGTTTGCAGAGACACTGCTCATTCCCTTCTGTTGCTGGAGCGGTGTCTTGCTCAGGTTTTGCAAAAATGCATTTGTATTGTTGGGGACAGGTTAGGTGCCCATTTTCCCGTCTGTCTCAGTGCATATAAGGAAGCTGGCTCTGTAAAGTGTTCCCTTCATGAATCCAAGGGTTTGTTTTCCTCCTTACTGCTGACGGTCCCTAGGAAATGGTCCAGTGAAGCAGAGCTCTTGACTCGGCACCAGCCTCCTGCTCTACGTGCTTGTGAGTCTGTCAGAAGCAAACACAGCTAGTGATTGTCTAAACATCGCGAGGTTGCTGAGGATACATGAAACGCCACCAGTGATGCAGGTTTCTGTGTGGCAAACACAAATAAAGAAAATCTGATTATACAGTGCAGTTCCTGGTTATTTCATAGAAAGGATTATATGGCATGGATTGGGGGAAGAATGACTTTGTCATTGTCTTCCTTTTATATGTTGCAGCTGGACTTTCCTATTGCCTCCTCCAGGAACAATGCAGCCCAGGAACTGGCAGGTGTGAGAAATGGGATCTTGGTGCTCATTTGCTTGAGACTCCAGATTTCCCCCATCAGGGCAGTGGAGACACAGTCTCAGCTCAAGGTCTTGGCCTGTATTGCCCTAATATGCTCTCAAACCCTTGAGGCTCAGTCTGCCAAGCCACACTTTTGAATAATTCCTGTTTCACTTTTAAGACAGGGCTTCGAGTTTTAAGCTGCCACCAACACATGAAGTGCATGCCATAAAAACCTGGAGGGTAGGAGTAGTCTTCTTTCCCTCTAGGGATGCCCCACATTTCCTCAGACAAGGCCTGCTGCTCCCATAAGCAGTGAGTCTGCCAAAATAGCCCCAGGCATGGCTGAAATGCTGGGGCAGGATGGTGCTGGTGTGCCAAGTGGCATGGCTGTGTGCCAGGCAAATGGAGCCAGAGCTGAGCAGAGCCACGGAGCAATATCCACCGTTGCCCTTGTTCCTGCTTCTCTGAACCACAGGGACTTTGCCAAAGCATGAAGGAACACTTTCACAGAGAGAAAAAAACAGGAAACAAATCATATTTGTTTTCAGACGAAGCTCAATGAGACAGAGATCTTTGCATGATAAAGCAGGATCGTAGGGAGATGTCTTCTAGATGTGCTTTAAGGAAGTTTATGTTGGAAGGTTTGTGTCAGATCCAAGTCTTTTCCACTGTATTTGTGGTTCAGCTGCAGAGTTTCTCCAGTGCTGAAAAACTTATTCACAAAGGAAAAGGTTCTGATGTCAGACTTGACTCAGTGGTACAGCAGCGGAGGTGGCTGTGCGGCCACAGAGGGAGTATCTCTGCAAAAGGTAGAGCCCTCTGGCTGAGTAAGTGCAGAAAAAATTAAATCCCAGCTCTTAATCCTTATGCTTTGGGGAACAGATCATTATCAGTGCTGAAAAGGAAGGATGACTCTACTTGGGATACTGTATCACATTGCATAAGTCAGTATGGTCACGCTTAACCTCATCCCAGGTATCAGGCCCTGGCCAAGGACAGAGAGAGGAAAGACAAGTCAGCACAGATTCACCTGAGGATCTCTCTGTCCTGCTGTGCAAGTGCCCTTCTGGGCATGTGGTAGGATAGCCGCCTTTAGCTTTTGCATCTGAGAGTAATTAATGTCACTCCATGTGCTGACAATTTCCTGGTGCTGATCTGACCTTGGTTTTCTCTCGAAATGAACAGTGCGATGTATTGATTCATCATTTACACACCTCCTGCCATGCTTTGCTATCAAATACATTGCCCTTCATGCCAGTCTCTAGTAGCCTTATGGCTCGCTGTGACAGAGGCTTTATGGACCATTTCCCACCAGGGCCAGTACCCTTCACTCACAGTTATTTTCAGAGCTCTCCTTCCCCAGCCAGTAAGCCAGACCCTGCTGTCCTGGGGTATGTGTGAGAGTAGAAAAGGAGCAGTTAGAGCCTTACATTAGACACACAATGGGGCTGTGACTCCTGAGCATGGCCCTCGGAGGCTGGCTTTGCCTTTGGCACAGTTCAGCCACCTCGAGCCCCACTGGAGAGGTGCTGGGAGCTTGGCTGGAGGGTGGCATGGGCTCACCAGCGCTCAGAGGCTGCAGCGCTGCTTTGTACAGCTGGGGGAGGGGAGGGGAAGCCACCCGCCTGGGTGTCAGTGCTGGGGGGTTGGAAGGACTCTGAGAAAACCAGCAGCTTGCCCAGGAGAAGCAGCTGACCTCTTGTGAGTTTTGAGATGAGTTGACCTGTGGCCTGTCACCAAATAAAAGTTGTTAGTGGGCATCATGATACCAAGAAAGCACTTGTTTAGATGGACAGAATGTAATTTAAAACTGTACAAGAAGAAACCCCAGTGAGGTCTTTCTCTCTCTGGTTTTGGGCAGGATGCCCAATCTTCCACAGACCAGAATTTTACAGTTTATATTACTGGTGTGAATGTCTACAGCTTGGTTCATGCTGGGTTCTGTGAACATCACAGGAACCTGCACATAAATTTTATGATCAGCCTTCACTGCCAGGTCTTTATGGCCACCATCATTGAACCAATTAAATTAATGCTAGGATGAGTTCTAACATTACTGAAAATCTAAACCAGCAAGAGAGAAGTCCAAAGAAAGCAACATCTCCCCCCACCCCACCTCCATTTAAGTTGTAGAATTCCTTTCTATAGGATATTGTGGATGCTGAAAATTGACATGGGCTCAAGCACATCCTAGATGTGTTCGTAGAAGAGGACTTCTCTGTGGGGATGGAGAACTCAGAATTTCTGTGTCTCAGGAAGTCCTTGGGCAACCGGTGGCTGGAAGCTGAGGGAATGTTTTGGGGAAGTGTTGTATATGTTTGCCGTGTATATCTACCTGTGCTTCAGGGTGGGGGAGATTTGGGACATGCCTGTGGAAATGCCCTCGTGGTAGATCTCCACACTGCCTGCTGTGCTGGGACACTTCTGGAAATTACTCCACCATGGCTCTCTGATACTGGCAACTTGTCGTGGCTCCAATGGGAGGAAATAGGTGGAGTTACTTTGCCGGGTCCCAGGGCTATAGCTGGGGGTGGTGTGGATACACCTTTATGACCGGCAAGGGATGGGGGCCCACACTGAAGGAGGACCTGCTCAGCCTGCTTCCTTCTTTTGATCCGTCTTAATTACACATTTCCTGAGCCGAGCCTTTCAGCCCACTTACCGGTCTTTTCCAGAAAACTGGTCATTTGAATAACACCTCTACGCTTTCCCAGGTGGGCTGGGGAAGCCTGTGCCCAGCTGGGCTGCTGGCAGCTGCCTGCCGCGCTTGGCGTGGGAGACTCCTCGCTTGTATCGCCCTTCCCCACCCTCCAACACACCCTCTCTGTTGGCTGCACTTCTGCAGAACCAGCTTGCCCACACAAAACTCTTTCCCTACCTCAAATGGAATTAGGGATTAAGAAATAAATCAACTTCCACAGAGGCTGGAGAGGCGGTTTGCCGATGCTTCTGGTCTGATCTTCAGGAGCTGATCTTCAAACCGACGCGCTCAAAAACATGATGTATTGGGAGCAATGTCAGGGTGTCAGGCGGAAATAGCGTGGGGAAGTTCTCCAAGACCAATTTTACATTTCTAAATCTATGAAGCAAACACACGTTTCAGAAATGAAGCGGGCTGAAAAAGGCATGAAGATTGTACATGACTTAATTTTATTTTTTTTTTAATGCTGATTTTACCGTTCCAGCCCCCTTCTCTTAGAGGCCCCGTATGAGACTGCATGATCTTACGGTGTTTTCATTAATACAAAGGGATTTTACTTCTATTGACACAGATTACTAACCCACCACAGGTAGTTTTTTGTTGTGAAGTACAGACAAGCAATTGTAGTTTATTATTCTGACACTGAAAAAAAGATGCAGGCACTAATATCAGCCAGGCTCCAGCTCATATAGTTTACCTTGCAGCGGGATAATTGCTTATTGTTTATTGATTCTCCACCTGTAAAAAATACTCTTATTTGTCCATGAAAGCAAATATTTCATGGTAGTGGACCCCAAATATTGCTTTGTAAAGATGAGAAACACTAGATTGTTCAGTCCATGAGAAAGCATCATGGTAAATTCTTTTGTGCTTGAAAGCTTTCTGTCTCTCCTTTTTTTTTTTTTTTTTCTTTCTTTTTTTTTTTTTTTTGGCTGAAGAGCGATTAATAAACACTGCGAGTGTTGCCAGGCATATGGGAGATGTTCAGCTCTTCCTGGGGGGACAGTGACTTCTCAGGGTCAGCTTTTTGATAAGTATGTAGATATGTGTTTGGATCCATGGAGGGTGATGTTTCTCTTTTGCAAAACTATCCTTAAATTTAGCCTATATGACCTGGTGTATGATTTGAGGCTAGTTGTCAGCCATCATTAAGGTTGTTTTCCATCTATCCATAAAGGGCTGACCTTGATTTTTGTCCCTGGAAATTGAAACGTATAAGCTGCTCTGTTGAATTAATATAAGATAAAGTTCATTGTGATTCATAAGGGTGGTTCAGCCCAGAGCACAAGACATGCAAATCAAAACAGCAGACACTGTGTAAGGTCTCATGAGCCTCCGCTGTGAGTGGACAAATGCTGCTGCCCATGGTGAGCAAAGAAAACCACGACCTCATACGAGGATGAGAGGTGAGGTGGGACTGGGGAAAAGAAATTACAACGGGAGGGAGGGCATTACTTTCGTGTTGCACAAAGTTTGTGGTCATGCCTTCAAATGCAGAAGTGACACAAATGTGAACAAGGAGGGACTGACCCAAGCCTTCACTCACTTAAGCTTTGCTATATTTAATGCTGAACAGATTCATGTTTCAGGGGTGATATAAACATCTATGAAATTCTGAACAGAAGAGAAAAATCATCTGAGCTTTATAGAATTACCAGGAGAATCTGATTAGCTCTACACAGCGTTTGAGTGTTTATGTGGTTTCTCACTGTGAAGAACTCTCAAATGCTCTGTTAATGGTAACTCACTGTGCCTCTCAGCACCTGTGTAGTGCCAGTATCATACAGACAGCTCCAGGGAGCTGGTGTTCGTGGACAGATTAGGCCTATTTTTCTCAGGCTGATGCCCCAAAAAGTTGACAAACTGTAGCTTCCCCAAAGAATAAAATGGTGCATTCCTGAGATGCACAATTTGGACTGGAGTAAAGCTGGGAAATTCCTCCTGGTTTTTTGACATGACATTTTTGCGGCGGGAAGTCTCCTGCCAGGACAGCTATGTACTTGCGTGCATCTCTTCCAGTGCAATTACTTTGAGTTTGTTTGCTTTGAGATCCATAATTTGATTTAAGATTTTGATCTGAGACTCATAACTGGAATTGTTTGGGGAACTGGGAATCCGGTCCCTCCGTGATTTGTTGGAAGAGTATACCGAACTGCAAAAGCATGCTGCAGCTCACGGTGACTAGCTGTTAACCTGGGACAGCACACAGCCGTGATGGCTCATGGTGCTTTTGGAGGGCTGGCTGCCCAAGGGCTGCCCAGGCAGAGAACTGTCTGCATCAGATATAACTGCCATCTATCAAACTGAGTAATAAGATTGGACCTCTCAAGGGGTCTGAGTAGATCACTACTAGAGGTAGTACATATATAGGACTCTAGTACCTAGAGGGGTTGTATGAGCCTAGTGCTGGTATGAACTGATCAGTGAGGTTCCCATCACAAGAGGAGAGTGCTTAAGGTGGACAGGAGACAGGCTTGAGCTATGAACACATCTGGCTTTGTGGGCAGATGTGGCAGAAGGATGAGAGAGCAGTCTGGAAAGACTATCTGTGGAAGGCATGATGGCCAAATCTCACGGTCAGTCAGTGCAGAAGGATGTGGTGGAGGTTGGTAATGGCTTAGCCACTGGGATCTAGGTTTAGGGGGCCTGAGCTGGGGAACTGGATCTGTCACGGCCAAGAAACTGGCTTAGAGCAGGCTTAAATGCACCCAGAAAAAGCATGCTCCGATATACACGGGTTTTAGTAAAAGTAATGGTGTAACTAGGGCGGAGTTGGGCCTCTGAAGTCTACCTCTTTGGGATAGGGGAAGAGCGTTGAGAAGAGCCTTCTCAGCACAAGTGAAGGTTGGTAACACACTGGGGTGTGGTTGATGAGGCAATTCACTGAAAGGCATTATTGCTCTGTCAGCTTCATGAGTTGAATTACAACTTGAGTGGGTGAGGAAGGAGACTTGTTGGAACAGCCCAGCCTCATATGCAGGCTCCAGGTAGGAGCTCTGTAAAGCTAATGTGTCTGGCTGCTTTCTGAGGTCAGAAGTTTGCTGCTTCTTAATTGGGCCTTTCTCAAGTGCCAAGGAAGTTAATGAGTCAATTCCTGAAACCTGTTGACAGTTCTGTATCCCTCGTCTCTTCCGCTGGGATCTCTTGGCAGAATCTCACCCGGGGGATGAGGAGTCCTTCGTTGTACCCGCTGTTCCTGGGCTGTGGGTGTGTTCCCAGTCCATGACCACACTGCAGGCCAGAGCAAGGGCTGGGACCACTTCGTCCCCCGAGCGCTCAGGGGTATGCAGGCATGGGCATGCCAGTGGGGAGGCAGAGCCACCGCGTGCTGCACTGTGTCCATGAGCCTGGAAGGGTGATGCAACAGTCCTCATCTCCCAGTCCTGCTGTGTGGGCAAAGCCAGTGAGTCAATGACCTCTGGGAAAGGTAGAATGCACGGAGCATTGGAGCCAGGATTTCCGGTGGATGAAATAATGGGTTTGCTGCAGTGCGGCGGGAGCTCTTAGAAGGATCACTATCGCTTAACACAGGATGTGACTATGCCACAGTCAAAACTTCAACCTTTTTGACTTCTGACTTTAAGACTGATCGGATTTCATTAACGCTCATTATTTTTGTAGAGCTGAACTCTGAGCTATAGCTGCTAGAAGAAGTTATAGGTTAACCTATACAGAAATCAAGCTGTAAAAGTCACATTTAAAAAAAAAAAAAATTGGGATTAAAGAATTACTTGAGAAAGCAAAAGGCACTAACATTTTACTTTTTTCTCACTTGCAAGCTCTCTGGTATGGCAAAACCAAAAGAACAGTAGTTGAGGTTAAAAGTATATGGAGAAAATGCTGAAAAACAGCTGCTCAAATAAATGGCACAGTCTGTGCCTTTTCACAAAATTATACCTAGTCCTATAGCTCCTGTCTGCATGCGCATCTCATTTCCCAGGTTAAACAGGAGGCTTGCCGGAGGCGTGCCAGAAGGGAGGTGGATATGTCATGGATAACATGCAGATCTCTTATACAGAAAGGCTGTTCCCCGATACTCTCCCATTCAGTTGTTAAAGGCAAATCACTTCCCGTTCTACATTGATCAGTAACGTTCTGGCTTTGGTAATCTAAAAATAGAAGCAAGGTGAGACTGTAGGTGGGGGAAAAGAATAATTCTATTAGGCAAAGTTTTCTGGGGTATAAAGGAAGAAACATGATAGAAATATTTTATGTTCCTCATCTAATTTCACCTTGCTACATACCACTATCATACAGCTTACATACTGGTACTTTAAAGTATTCTGTCCATATTATGAGATAGCAGTGATCTGGCCTTCCAGGAGGCACCTGAGACTCAAACATGTCCTGCTCCTCTGGGCGCAGGAGAGACCTCCCAAGGACATGTATTGTCCTCTCAGCTGTGTGGTGGGTCCTGCTACACCCAGCTTGGCAAGTGGGAAGAGGAAAGCTACAGGGGGTGGCGGAGGGAAGTGCAAATGGACTGCGAGTGGGCTGTGGAGCTGCCGTGGCAAATTAAACGAGATGCAGGCAGAAGGATTTTAGCCTTTTTTTCCTTATCCTCTTTTCTGTCCTAAAGTCTCACCACTACCAACTCCAAGAATGTGCACAAGGACTTTCAGAAATACCTGGAGAACCCCGAGCAACACTGGTTTAGGGGTTCAGTTTGAAGTACTTGGAAAGGAATTGTTGTGTATAACTTACTAAACAGCTTTGAATGAGAGAAGTGGCACAAATCCTACCCTCACTCTCTCTCTCATGCTATCATAGGTGGATCAAGCAAAAATTACATGGCTTCTCCCAAATCCTCAAAATAATCTTTGCCCCGTGTTCTAGTCTCTTAGTCAAGTACAATTGCATGGTATTGGCTGTAGCTGAAGGACTAATGCCCATTTCTTTGTAATTATTATTGATTAAACTCTCCTTTTTAGTTGTTGGAAAGTGAATTATTGTGGAAAGCTTTAACATCTGTCTGTAATTTGTAATAAAACTCTTATATTTGCAGAATACTATGCAGGCTGCCATGCCATTCCCAGAAACTTTACCTATTATCTAAAATTGTGAAGTATAGCAAGTGGGGAAAAACATCCTAAATCATCTCATTTGCTGAGAAAAGCAATGATCTTAAGGTAATGAAGCTGTAGAAAACCACAGGAGGGTCATTGTGTCTTCTACAGCTTTCAGCAAAACAACCTTGATAGAAATCAATGGCCTGTGTGCGATCATTTGGAGCAGATGCTGGATGAAAGATGCCTTTGTGCTTCTTTCGTCCTGTTCCACTGGGTCTTTAGCAGAGCCACCTTTCCCACCTCATGGGAGGAAAGGAATGAGCTTGAATCACGAAGCTATTCCTGTCTCCCTGTCTAGGCTCCTCTGTGTTGTTTTTCCATTGAACTTTCCACCAGCTTTTTGAGTCACACCATTTCCCTTGCCTTCCCAAGTTCCTCCCATTCCCTCTTCCTCCCTTCTCCTTTATTTCCTGTCTCATTATAATAACATTTTGTTTACAACACTGAATGTTCTCCCTCCATCCTTCAGTCCTCAATCCCAAACGCCCAGTGTGATGTCTCACCACTGACCCCTCTGGATTTTGCAGGAGTTACCTAAAGTGTTGGGGATTCAAGGGAAAAATCTCCCTTGATGAATCAGCTAGGACTGTGTTTTAGAATGAGTAACAACAGGGCTTTTGGGGTCAAGTGGTATCAGTACAAGGAATGAGTAACTATTGTCTTTAATGCAAATCACAGACCTTTGGTAGGCAAAAAACTGGCAAGTAAAGGTAGAATGGCTTCTTTCATGTCTACAACTGGTTCGTTCTTTCATTTCCCTCCATGCCTTCCTCCAGTTGCACTGCCACAGGTGTGATCCAGGAGGCTACAGCACCTCTGCTCTGCCTCTCTTGGCTGCATGTCTCAACGCTGAGGTACCAAGAGGGCTTCTTGCGGGTACCGAGCAACCCACCCCCGTCCTCATTCATGGGTTTGAACTGTGCCGGATCGCTCACAGCAGCCAGCTGATACAGCCAGGCTGAATGGCTTTCATTGTAGTGCCTGTGCTCACGGCAGGGAAGTCCTGCTCCTGGAAATCACCAGCGCTGCTTGCACAATCCCTGGCACCCACGGCACGTAATCACATGCCGTGAGCCACCTCTTGCTGAAGTGCCAGGGGACAGCGATGCAGCAAGCCTGGAAGGCGAGGGCTGCCCTCCCACGCTGGCGTGACTGGCTCCCCAGCCAGCCCAGCACTTGGGGTGCACTTGGGGTGCACAGTTCACATCCCTGCCAGGGCACGGCATTTAGGGGACCATCAACCTTGGAAAAGACTTTCAGAAATAGCTGGACATCTCTGTGTCTATCGAGGCTGCTGAGCACTTGGTCTCAGGATTTTTATTGTGCTCCCATGGAAAAGATGGTCCTGAATAACAGTATGAAGTTCTGTCACGTGTATGTCTCTAGCATCTCTGTAGCAGCATGTCCAATTGAATGTGTTCCAGGAAAACTCAGCAAGGATTACTATGAGTGTGGAGAATGTAGGCAGCATAAGGCATAAACGTAGATGAAGTGTGTGGCTAAAAGATGATTACAGGCTTTTTTTGAGGGCTGGCTACAGTTACTATATAAAATGCCCTCAAGCAGAGGGAAAGGACAGAGCACTGACCTACAGCCTAAGCCCGTGCATTCTGCACTGGCCAGTTGCTTTGCTTGTCTGGGCTTTGCATTTACAACAGGAAAACAGGAGCTACGATATGGAGCTTCTGGTCTGTGAAGCACTTGAGGATTTCATCAGGAACTGTTATTACTATTATTACTAGTTTTACTGTTGCTTTTATTGTTAATATTATTGAAGTAGATTTCTTCAGTAAACAGGCATTTCTTAAATGCTAATAATGTTTTCACCTGTAACATTAATGTTGTTTCAGTTAATCTCTGTACTGTTTAGGGTTGCAGCTGTAGTGCGGAAATACTTTCTAAGTCCTCCCAGGTCACGTAACACCAAACTTACGCTGTCTGCCGTAACGAGTGGGGAGAAGGGAAGCGACACAACTTTTTTTAGAGGACTCTTTTCTTGTTTGTACTGTTGTTTTATGTTATTGGGAAACCAGCTGGGCTAATGCGAAGCTGTTCCTTGGTGCTAATGCAGTGACACTCATCTGGAATGGTTCTTATGTAGCATATTTAGTTGCTTTTGCAAACTGTGCTTGACCGCAGTCGGTGAAATAGGTGCTGCAATGCTGTAAAAAGTCTAGCCGCTACACAATGGTCTCTGCCTTAATGCTCAGCTTCGAAAAATTTGTGTATCACCTCTCAGGTCCACTGCAAGACCATTTGAATGGAGGTTATTTCATGCTGTGCGCACAAATCCTGCAGCACCGAAGGATTATACTTTGCTCAGTGCAATTATAACGTGAAAATAAAAAAATGCACTGGGATGGAAACGCAGGAGGCTGGTCCAGGAACAGAGGGGTGATAGTAACTGCAAGGAAACTTGGGCTGGTAATGCTAAGGGAAATTTCTTGCAAATTAAGATCAATTAGCTCACAGATCTCTTCTATTGGTGTGAGTGGAAAGCCCTTCACTGAGTTCAAGAGAGAAATCTGCCTAGTTCCAGGCAGGCCACTTGCTGCCTTTGCCATGTGCTGGGATGATCAGCTCATTTGGCACCCAATTAAAAAACTGGAAATGGCAGAGAAAATTGGCACTATAGACTGAGGCACAGCAGAGCCTGCTGCTGTGTAGTTTGGAGAGCTAAGCTGGATTAGTGCAAGGAGGGTGAAATGCAAAACTTGCACCCCAGGGCACATCCATCCCTTGACACTTCACTTTGAGCCATGTCAGATCTGGCCAGAATATATCTGACGAAAGTATTTTTCCTCTGGAAGGAAATTTTGTTTGAATGAGGAGGAATGATGCTGCCTTTGTCATTACGAATAATCATCCATAGATTTCAATTATGTTTGATTTGTCATTTCAACTCAATTTGACTTAATTTTAAACTAATCTTATCAAATTTTTTTCTCCCTTTTGGTGAAAATTATGAAGCAGCTCAAATCTTCTCAAGTTAAATCTAGAAAAAATAAATCTTAGAAAAAACAAGGAATACTAGTCAGGAGAAAGTTTTTAGCTTATCATTCTGTACTGGGAGATAACAAAGTGAAACAGCTGAGCATTTCCCACAGAAAGGAAATTCCAAGTATCATCTCAGTTTAGCAGTGACAAACTGAAAACTATGGGTGTCATAGCATGAGACAGTTTCTGTGAGAAAAAAAGTATTTTTTGTAATACAAACCACATTTTGTGCACAATATACAGAAGCACATTTCCAGAGTTGTCTACTATGTTTTGATTTCACTGGTCAGAAACAAGTGTTTCAGTTTTTTCCTGTGCAGTACCTTTATTTATCTTATTTATTTAGAAAAGATGTGTGCTAAAAATAGAAGCAGATTTTTAAGCTGTTCCATGATAAATTTTATATGAATACGACGCAATTGACAGAATGTTTGTGAGATGAACCCAATGGAACAGTCACATATGTGTTGCCGTGATGTTCTTTCCTATGGATCTGTTAGTTCATATTTGTCATTCTGAGCTATTCTGAATGTCCTCTGAGGTTATGACAAAGAGCTGGGCTTGATCCCAGTGAACATTTTAACTTCTAATTATTAATCACTTCTCATCTGGCCTTCCACAACTTCTTCTGGAGAAGCCTAGATTAGAAATGGCTAAATGTAGAAATGCCAAAGCTTGGGTCTGAGATCAGACTCAGGCATTGTCCACACACATCAGGTTTTCCAGAGTTCAGACTCAGGCATTGTCCACACACATCAGATTTTCCAGAGGAGGATTGCTTTACCTTTTAACACTTCCCCCATACCATGTCAAGCATATCCACCCTCCTTGGCAAGCTACAACAGCATGAAGGCTTCTCCAGCTTGTGCTTGCAGCAAGCAAAGCTGGGGACAACCTCGTGATCTGAGCTGGGCACGCTGAGAGTACGCAACTTGCTATCTCAGTGCATCTGCTGATACTGATGGGTGTTGATCTTTGTGTAGTGGTCCTCAACAGGGCTTTTTCTGAGAAATTTCTGAGAAAAAACCTCCTTTTTGGTTCGTACGTGGTGTTGGCCACCTCCTTTCACAGCTAGCAGCCTGCACTGCTCCTTAGGAAACCCAGGAGTGCCAAGACTTCTTGGCTGCAATTTTGTGTTGAAGCAAGTCACATGTAGTCAGTCCACCTTTGAGGTCATTTGAGGCTTTGGTATGGTGTTTCAGGTCAGCATCACAGCACCCTTCAGCTGCCTCCATACAGGTGCCATGAGTTCATGTCAGTGCTCCTCCCCACCGTTCAGCACCATCTGAGGGTGGGTTATGTCTGAGCTGAACCAGAAGCCTTTGTGCATCAGAAATGTCCCTGTGGTCACTTTGAGCAACCTGAACTTTACAGGGAGAACACTTCATGACAGCCACCCATTCACATTTGCTGAAGGAAATGCTCTGGGGACAAAGCTGATGAGCACAGTGTGCTAGGAATTTATCTGGCCGCTAGTGAGGCTGCTGGCTATGATTAACACATATCAGAAAATCGACTAAGTCAGAAAATGATTAAGAAAAATTAAAATTTTCTTATGGTTGAAAGCCTACATTCAGTTTTCCTATTTTGCTGATGAAGAGGAGCCTAGGGAGGAGGGGCAACCCTGTTTAATTTATAAAGGTCTTCAGCCATGATGGAAGAATTCCCAAGGAGGAGAGGAAAGTTCCAGAAATATGACCAAGCTTTATGTCCTTGCACTATTATTCACATTTCCAGTGAAAAATACCTACTTCTACCTCTGTACAAGGTTTGCATAAAGACACAGCTGGGAAAAAAAGAAAAACAAAATTAATCTGGAAGCCCACGCATGTGACCACATGGGATGAAAGTCCCATTGCTTGTCTCAACACACCCTCTGCAAAGTGTTTCCTTCCCTCCACCGTGGCCTGGGGGGGAAGAGAAGGCCACCTCCACGCAGAGAAACTGCGCTGCATCTTCTTGACAAACAAGGCACCGAGGAACGACGTGGGCGTTGCAGCTGCCGGGAGCTTTGTATCTGCCAAAGCAAAAAGGGATTTAAAATAAACTGCTTTCCACATACCTGTGCTTGGAAGGAATGCAGTGAGAGATAACATTCTCCGTAATCCTGGCAGGGACACTGTTCATTTGGTCCAGGGAGGGTAAAAGACCAAAATCCAGGGGAGATGAATTCAGACTCATGCTCTCTGGGCAGCTGGCGGTGTCATCAAGTTTGTGGCAATGCCAGTAAGATATGAGCGCCTGATCCCAATCTAGCAAAATAAGTGGAGGGTGTTCTACAGCTTCTGACAAAGAGTTGGCTTGGGCCTCGTTACACCAAATTAGGTGTGGATGACAAAACAAGACGGTTTCTTTATATCTTGACAAAAGTTGGGAGGAGTGTGGCCAGCAGACCAAGGGGCATTGTTGCACCCTCCGGTTTGGAGAGAGTGAGGCTGTACCTGGAATACGGTGCCCATTTTTGGCTCAGGAGAAAAGAAGAAAGAACAGAATATTTCAGTTAGAAGGTACCTACAAGGATCATCCTGTCCAACTGACTGACCTCTTCAGGACTGACCAAAATTTAAAGCAAATTATTAAGGGCATTGTCCAAATGCCTGTTAAACACTGACAGGCACGGGCCGTCGACCACCTGTTTAGAAAACCTGTTCCCGTGTTTGACCACGCTCTGTAAAGAAGTGCTTCCTAATGTCAAGTCTAAACGTGCCCTGATGCAGCTTTGAACAGTTCCCATGTCCTATCAGCATACCAGGGAGAAAAGATCAGCACCTCCTTCTCCGCTTCCTATGGGGACTGCACAGATTCTCAGGGTCCTGGGCAATATGACCTGCAGGGACAGGTTCAGTAAACTAGGCTTACTGATAATATATATTATTATGCCCAGGAACCGTTCACAGCCATCAGTTGCACTTTAGAAACTTGATGACGGATGTTAGGATGACCTTGTTTACTCAGATGGTGGTACAGCACAGGAACAGGCCATCAGAGACGTGCCTGAGTCCCTTCCCTGGGAAGCTGGCAGGACTTGGCTAGAGAAGGCCATGGCCAACCTGACCTAGTGCCAGTGATAGTCTTCCTTTGAGCAGGAGGGTGGGCTAGAGATCCCCAAAGATCTGGTTCAGCCAGCATACATGCAGATATATATAACATTCTTCCAGCCAAGTACTCACATTAATTAAAGAAGTTGATGTTATTAATAATCATCTAAATAGCACTGTTGTAGTATCAAGTTTTTTGCATCTCAGACACTGTGCAAAGTGAAAAACAGTCCTTGGTTATGCCGCCAAATTCCTGGTATTTCCTGCACTAAAATCCTCCGGCTTTGGTCAGCTTAATTGTCAGAAGTGACCTGCAAAACAGTGCTTTTTCGACACACATGTTTATTGGTTTGGGATAGCTCCAGTTATCATTGCAGAGAAGTTTATATACCGGATAACTTGCTTTAGCTGATATTTTCTAGGGAGAGGTTTTGGTGTCTTTTGAGATATATCTGCAATGATAACAATTGCTCAGTGTAAGAGGGGAGATGGCTACATGCCATTAAGAGAGAGCAAGGATGAGAATGAAGCAATACTGGTTAACAGGGTAGGCAGCAATATGCAACATTATACACGTCACTGTTTCATTTTTCTAATTCTGAAATGATGACCATAAGTAGAAATGGAGAAAGCAGAAGGAACAGTAACAGCAGCTGCCATGAGTCACCAGGAACACGGGTTTAGTGGAGCCCTGCCTGCACAGCTTGCTAGCAGAGCAGCAGAGACCCTTTGGTAGATGCAGAGGACCACCAGGGGCCAAATGAGGCCTTTGATAGTGCCCTGGGCCACAGTGGCTGAGAAGGCACAATGTACCTCACCCTCCTTTTGACCTCTTTTGGGTCAAGAGAGATATTCACTGTGTTGCTACTGAGCTACATGTAGACCGTGCACAGCCTTCCCCAAGGGTGGTACAGGTCCAAGGAAGAAGGAGGCTTCACCTAACATGTGGGCTGCATGGTGGCAACTGGACTTCCCTGCCATAGGAGCCCACATGCCAGATACGGCTGACAGAGCAGCCCAGCCACATGAGAGTGAGGACCTGCAAGGATCCCAGGACAGATGTGGAAATGGGTTGTCACCAACAGCACAGTGGAGCTGTAGGAGAAGGAGGTTCACTGGGGCAGGGGAACCCCAGTCCTACCCACAGTGCTTCCAGATCTGTGCTTACCCACAAATCAAGGTCCCTTCTGCAGGAAAGCAAGCGTGGAAAAGGCTGGTCATTTCTGGCAGCTCAAGCAGGGGCACTAGGATCAGGTGAGGCAGCAAAATCCACGTCTATAGAGCTGAAATACCCTTTTGCTTTTCCCCCTAATTTTTGGCAGGTGCATGCTGAGCTATGTCACACTGCTTAGGAAGGATCTGGACCCCAGGGCTTTGTAAAGGCATTTATTTAAATACGTTTAGCCTTTGTTTTCTTAAAGTTTTTCTCTCAAAATCCCATCTTCCCTTCCTGCCAAAAAAGGCTAATTGTTTGCTGGATTGGCCCAAGTCCTGGAATCATTCAAATCCCTGGCAAGATCCCATTCATTTTGCAATATCTGGTAGTGCCTGATCAAATGTCGTCTTTCTGATTAAAGAGCCCAATGCCTGTGTGTTGCAGAAAGAGACCAAGAGCAGCAGAAAGCATGTGCAGGGCTCTTAACGTGCACAGATCAGGTTTAGGCACAAATGAAAGAAAGTATGAAGGGAAATGTAATAGGACCTTGAGGTCTTGCACTGACGTTAGTGAAAATATTAACGTAAAACAATGTCAAGTGGGCTGTTGGCTATTCCTCTGCATCTTTGATTAAAGCAAAGATTCTTCTTAATTTAACTTTTCAAGCCCTTTGTAAAGAGAAGGTGTTTCAGGGCACTGTGGTGGTGGTGGTGGAAGGCAGCAGGCGTTAGATGCTGTACCTCACAGGCATGTCTAAACACATGTGAAATGGGAATGAGCAAGATCTGCACCGTGAGGGCGTCACCATGCTCTTAAAACATTATGTAAGTTGTTTTGTTTGATCTTGAGCAAGAAGCCAGGCGTAAAAAGGGAGTGTGAAAACTGTAAGGCAAATTGTTTTAGCTCCTGGGCTTGAGGTCTTCCCTCGGATGCTTCTTACCCCACTTCCTTCGTAATGGTGCTCCTTGCCCAATTTCTGAATGAAGTGGCTAAGATGGTATCATTGCCTCATCCGTCACAGAATAAAGCCTGAAAAAGAGCGCACACGTTTAACCAACCTACTAGCAGACTGAATAGCGATCATTGGCTCACGTCTCATAAGGTACACTCATTCTCTACTCACTTTTTGCTTTAAGTGGAGTAGTACCTGGTCACATCAAATGTTACTGTAGCCTTCTTCAGTGCCTGCACTCAAACGCATCTTCTGCTTGCACAAGAATTGGTCATTGGCCTCTTTCCATCGCTGAGATGATCCGGGATGTTGGACAGATTCGCAGTGTCCTCTCCCGCATGGTGTGCAAGTTGCCACAAAAGCCTTGCTGTTGAATTGCAATGGGCTCTGACCGTGATAGAATGTCTATAGAATCACTGCTCAGTGTTCTACCTTGAGTGATTTCCTCGCATTCCTCACCGAAATGCTTCACTGTATGAATCAGAGCCTGGATTTTTCGTTGGTTTGTCTGGAAACTTACAGATCCTCTTTTAGAGGCTTGCACTGGTAAATAAAGATTTGCCACTTAACCTTGGGGCTCCATTTGATCCACTGCGCCTGTTGACGTGTACAGGGGACAGAGTGCAAAAAGCTCTTTCCTTGCCGCTGTGGAGAGCCACAACAGTGATAGGAGAAATACCAGCAGTCCCCGAGAAATTCTCTGGGTGGTGGCATCTGGCTTACCAGGGGTAGGGAAAGGCACAGCTCTAGGGGTTTCCCCTCCTCACCATGGCCTTGGTATGTCCAGACCTGACTAATGCAGATCGGTTTGTTTGACTTCATCAGTGCCTTGCCACAAACAAACAGTGTGCTGAGCTTGTGTGGCAGCTGAGAACCAGCTAGGCAAGGTGCTCTTCTAGACTGGGCTGCAGCCTGAGCTGGGGTGGCTTTGCACGGTGCTGGGGCACCAGCTGGGGGGACTGGGTCTCCGTGTGAGGGACAGTAACAACCCACATGGGTCTCGAGCTGGGCAACTGTGCTGGATGCCTGCTGACTGTGAAGGGAGTGGTGCCTTTCCTTTTGCATAATAAAAAGGAAAAGCAAAGAGCAAGGAAAGTCATAAAAGTAATGTTTGTAATGAAGCATATGAATAAATGCATAAATGTGGTTTGCAAGGTTTAGGACATTCAGTTGTTCCAGGGGAAGTTGATGAGAGTCTTCTTAGTGCTTATGATTGCTTATGACTTGTGATTAAATGTTCTTAATGTTTTCTAGAAGATAATTAGAAGACGATTTGAATGACTTTCCATTATATGATACAGATAATTATTTTCCAGCATAAGGTTAGATTTTTTGACCCATTCTTTCTATCTCATTGTATTGAGTCCCAGCTTCTGATACCCTACATGTAAGATTAAATTATTTCAAGCAAACTGAAATATTTTGAATATCAGAAATCACAATTAAATAGCAACACTTTAACCAGAGGAATGCACTCCAATTAAACTTTCAGCCTAAGAAAACCAGCAGACAGTAGCAGAATTAAACTTCTTTCTATACGAAACTTTTCCTTATGATTTGTTCTTTGGAAGACATATCTTTATTTGTGGTTGAAGTGCATAATCTGATATGTGATGTACGGTTGAAATGTCTCTGGATTATCTTAAATCTAAACTGCCATGCTGGATTGGTTCTGTTTTCATAGTCTAGTATCTGGATTGTGATCGGGGATGCTGTGTGAACTGCCTTACATCATTTTCATCTCAGGGGCTGTATCCCATGGGGGTCATTCATACCTGTGCAATAATGAAAACTTGACTTTTAAAGTGTCTTCTACAAATGCATCTGTCATTGTTATATGTTTCTCTTTTGACATTGTTGCTGTAATTTTGAAGCATCTATCTGATGATACAGAGCTAAAGTAATGTTAGGTACGTTTCATTGTGGATCAGGAAACAAACCTCACACAGGATAGGGGCAAATGTTTTTTCATAGATGATAGCTCATTTTGTGCAAATGCTTTTGGAGAATGGGGGATGCAGGGATACACCTCAAGTGGGGCTTGTGAAAATGGAGACAGCCTGAAATGGTTGCATTTGACTTGCCAGAGCTTGCAGAGGGTGCATTTACACACTGGATGTGGATTTTGACTGGATCCTGAGTCCAGCTTTGCTGTCCCATGCTGTCAGTGCATGGTCTGAGAAAAAAACTGAAACAAGCAGCAGGATACAGTGTAAGACTTGGTAAAGGGATGGGAAGGAAAAGTGAGCCTTAACTTGGGCCAGGAAAACACCTGCCTAGAGGCGAGCCTGGCCAGCCACACTGCCTGCCTTGTAGCAGCATCACTGGTCCCCAAATCCTTCCTGGGATGGCCAGGTATGGGACGTGTCACACCCTGACCCCCGCCCCCATGGGTTGTTGTACCAGTAGCATTCAACACTGGCATTGCCCAATGCCAGCACCATGCCCAAGACAAACCTTGCCCTTGGGTGGGTGTAGGCACAGCCAGACTGACTCAGTGGCAGAGGTGGGAATGCCTGGGAATATGGTATTTTTAACAAGCTGCTATTCAAATGTCAGTGATTTTCTAAGTTGTGCATTCACTGATTTGGAGTCCTTGGAAAAACCCAGCCAAAATCCATCCTGAGCTCTGGCAAGTTAAATGATCATTCTTTTCAACTTACAAAAAAATTTTTTTTCTTTCTTTAACTCCCACAAGAGTTTCTCCCAAGAAGAGGAAGCAGGCAGCTGTGTCCCGTTGCCCTTCTACTAAAGAGTTTCTGGCTGCCTCCATTTTTGAGACAGGGTACGTCAGCTGCGTGATGCTCCCCGAGCAGCCGGAGAGGAAGGCAGCAGAGACTGTAGCTGGCACAAAGCAGGGCAGTGCCAGAGAGAAATGTACTCGAGGGAAGGGGAAGAGGAAGCTCTGGTCAATACCTTGCACTTCGCGCCTTTCTGTGTGGTGAAAGAAAATAGCAAAGCAAAAGCCTAGCATGCATTTTTCAGGGTTTTCTTTGTTTTTAAGAAAGGAGTAAGATCCTGATGTCAAGAAGACAGTGAGGCATAGCTGGAAATTAAGTATGTGAAGGAGGGCAAGTACTCTTGGTGCCACTTAGCTGACATGCTGTTCCAGGTGCTCTTCCAAGGGGATGCTTTGCAAAATTCAGAAGGAGTGGGTACTGCCTCCTTTGGGGAGTTACACAGCAATGGCTTTTTCCAGAAGACTACACCAACTACAGACTGTAGATGCTGAATCTGGGTTGAAAATCATTCCTATGTGTTGCAAGTATTTCCAGCTCCCCAGGACTTTCTCCAGAGCTTCTCCCATCACCTTCAAAACCCATAACCAAATAACTGAAACCCATTTACTAGACCTCTGATACAGGGCTGAGGCATTCTGGTTCCCCTGGGGGAAATCAGCAGGTTTCACACCACCAGCCCTTCCAGCAGAGTTTTATTGCGCCACCCTGAGCCGTGGCTCCCAGTTTTGCTCTTCCACACTCAGCTCCTTGCTTAGCGCTTTGCGGATTCTCAGCAGTAACCTGTTATTAGCAAGGAGGCATCTACTCTGCAGAAAAAGGAGAGGGGCATCCCAGCAGGATGCTATCAGCCATGATAAATTCCTTGCAATTCACTGACAGAGATGTGAGCAGTTAGGCTGGTGGTGGTGGTAACGGGGAGCATAGCATCGGGCATTGGGGCTGGGGGCACTCGTCTGCCAGAGGGGACCTGGCACAGGGCTTTGCAGCCACGTCCTCCTGCCTCTGGGAAGAGCCAGGTCCTCTGGATGTTTTGTGTTAGTGTCTTGGTCTTTCTGTGGTTTTGACTAGAAATTCCAGCTTGGTCTTAACAACTTCTGCTGACATGCATTTTGGTGAAACTGGTACTTTCCAGAAAAAGAGAGAAAAAATGTGGCTTTGTTGAAAAATTCATGGCTTGTACTTTCTGGGACATTGGTTTTCCTTGTGGGGCTAAGCCCTGCAAGCCTTGGGAAAAAAGTGTGTGTGTGTGTGTGAAATTTACTGATTTTTATTTCTTTTATGTGATATTCCCTTTTGCCTTTGACATAATCAGTTCATTTTGATTCTCTGGTCGGCAATTGCTAATGCAGAGTTGAGAAACAAATCTTTTTCTTCCTCTTTGGAGCCTGTTTCAGAAAATATCCCCACCATTATGAAGATATGAGTTGATGTATTCAGTAATACAGGTCCCCATCAAACAGGGATGCATATCCTATCTGAGTAGGCTCAGAATATTATAGAATCCTGTAGTATAAATGAACCGTAGCATAGGAACTTCTAAAAACCATTAAGGAAAAAAAATCCTTGCTGTTAGAAGCTAGAATTTTTGCTAATGAACAGGAGTGGATTTGAATTTTATTTCCTGGATTTTGTACTGTTGTTGAACACATTAATTTTGCCCATTTGACAGGATTTGGGGCGTATGGTAAACAGATAGTTTCCAGGAAATGTTTACAGTCTGTAAAACCAGATTAGCTGAATTATCTCACAAGTTGAGTTACAGCTCCCTGCATTTACCCGCTTTCCTTTGTTATCATGGATGGCTCAGATGGCAAAAGGAGAGAAAACATGAGAAATGGACTGTAAATAAAACAAAATTAGCTATGATACTTTGAGTGAGGGACACGTGAGTAATTTCTGCTTTGGGAACACAATAACTAACCAAAGCCAGGCAGCAGTGTCTCACTCTGATATAAAGGGTCCAAACCAAAAACCAGCAGAAAGATCTGTTCCACCTCCCACCCCACCCCACCCCACCCCCCACCTCACATTTCTGAATAGTTGGTCTGTGGTTATTGCTTTTGAGGAATTTTGTGAATTACAAGATTTTAGTGTGATCTTTAAGAGTGATGACTTGTTGGTATACATACAGCATGTTAAAAATAATTGAAAAATCCCATGTCAGAGGTTCAGGTGATCTCCATGGTTGCTGTAGGATGGGGCAGTGCATGGGGACGGGCCGCTGGGGGTGCCAGGGTAGAGGATTTTCGTTTTGACTCAAGCCACCAAGTTTTGCCTTCTTCGGCAATACATACACTGGTTTACCTCACCTTTCAAAAAGTATCAGTCTTCTAGCTGGCAGTGCCGCTAATGAAGTATATCCTCGATAATTAATAACATCCTAGTGAATCTGCTACAATAAATTGTATTTTTGTTTCATTACAGACTTATTGATGGTAAAACTCAGACCAGTAAAACAAAAAACTCAAAGCTTTTGAATTGTACATGGCATATACGTTATGGGATGGTTTATTTTCTAATTTCTTTTACAATATCTTTCACAAAATCTTTTCCAATAAGGAAGTGACTTTGTCTTACCTGCACAGAATTTAATATAAGAGGACTTGTAGAACGAGTCGTGTCTGTTGTGTTTTCTCATCCAACTTATAGCTGCTGCAGTTTTTTCTATTAGTTTTATTTAATTAAAAAAAAGAAAATCAGCTTAAGAATTTTTTTGACTTTTGGCATTTCAATTCCTGCTGTCCTTTGAGCAACTTTACATAATATCTAAACAAAATGCATTCTGAAATCCTTGTTGCTTATGGAGTTTTACAAACTTTAAATTGAAATTATTTGGAGCGTACCCCCTAAACTGTATGGTAATCAAGGATCAAAATCTCAGGAAAAGCTTAAGTGACTCATTAAAAATATCGATGCTAGATAAACTTATGTTACTGAATTGTTTGTATGATGCCATGACCCAGAATTGCTCAGGCACCTAAACACATGCATTCTGTCTGCTCCTGCTTAAAAATACTCAAGCATTTAAGTGGCCACATATTATCAGAGCCTCTTGATGGCTGTAATTAAACACCTGCCTGAAGTGAGGTTTACACTGAAGTGTTCCTCTGAATCAGAGCAAAAGTACTGAGCACTTTCCAGGACTGAATTCCAAGACTTTAATTACTGTTCAGCTAAAATGTTTACATCATTAGATCTTCATACAGACTTTATTCTCATCTGAGAAAAACAAAAACCTTCCAAGCACTGAAAGATCCTACTAACTTTCTGCAAACTTCTCTGCACCTGTGAAATGCAGCTGTTACAGTGTCAGGGCCAGACCTGTCTCTCATCACTACCCTGTAACATCAGGAGTACTGAGATCCTTTCAGTCGTCTTTACTGGGATGCCACTGACTCAAGACAAGCCTGGAGTCAGATCCAGCCTCTTGGTCCAGTAATTTGCTGCACAACCTCATCCCACTGCTGCAGGTCTGAGCTGTGCATCAGGGGACCAGTCACCCAGCACCCATTCGCTCCAAGGTGTATTTCAGCTCACAATGTATTTAAAGCAGCCAAAATTTCATAAGCTTTTCCCTGGCCTTCAGCCTCTAGTCAGTAAAAGGCCAACTAGACCCGTGCATGCGTGTTACTGCAGGTGTTACAGGGGTCTGTGCTCCTGGAGAAGGGCAAATGCTCACTGCAGCCCCCTTCCCTCTGGGTGGTCCAGAGGGATGCTGTGGACGAGCATCAGGTGAACTTGCCCATAAGGAGTCCTACATCCTGTTTGGCTGCAGGATCAGGTCTGTAGCGGATCTACTTGTACACACGCTCTGTGAAGTGTCAAGCAATGATTAAAGACACAGTCACCCCTGTGCTATGAATCAGATGTGTTTATTCAGGAAAACACCCATGCCCCCAATATTTAAACTGCAATAATTAACATAGAACAATTTCATTTTACATGATATAATTACTTGGACATTTAATATGTGTCTATTGCTAAAGCCCCCAGTGAACTGTCTCACAACACAGTCAGGTTTATACATCAAAAAAATACCCTTTAAATATAAAGGCTCTGCTATACTGCACACAATTCTGCTTGCCAGAGGCAAAAGTTCTGCTCTTCTACCACTGTCAAGCTTGAGGAACTTGGTTGAAGCCCCTGGAATTACATTCATATAAAGTATTAAAAGAAAGCTTAAAGTTCTCCTTTTTAAGCATTAAACTTAATCTTCCTCTAAAGCATAAACTGTAAAAATACCTATTTTCAGATCATTGCATCTGCCAATATTCACTCACGTCTTTGGAGCACTCATGTAACTATTCAAGCAGGTGGGTTTTTTCCCCCCAGTTCTTCATGCTTCTTTGGTTTCTTTCCTTCCCCCCCACCTTCCCCCCACCCTTTATTTGCTTTTTCCCATCTATTTTATGCAGAGAGGAAAATAGAAGAAAAGATAGGAAGAAGCAGATTAATAGAAAAAAAAAAAAAGGAAATTAAAAATACGTAAACTGAAGGAATAAAAAAATCTGTCAAATATTTACTAACCGGTTGTAGATGGCAAAACCCAGTCACTTCAAAATCTAAGTACTGAATTGGTGCCTAATTCCACAATGTTGCTCTCCCTCTGTTAGTTCTGGACAAGTCTAAGCAATAGGTGCTTGTGGGAATGAAGATGACCTAAGCAGGCAAATCTTATTCTTTTGCATCCATAAATCTAACAGCTTGCTCAGCTGGCATTTACGTTTCACCTTACAGACTTATTCTTCTAGAGAGCCGTGGGCTTTCCGTGAGCCACACACAGCCTCCAAGCACAGGCAGCACTCTGGGAAGCTGTAGAAAGTGTCCATAAATTATCAATCCACAGCTGAAATAATCTTTTCTGTGTCTTGCACTGATGGAGACTGAGGACGCGGTGAGTGGACTGAGTGAAGACTCACCCAGCTGTTGCTGGTGTCTTATCTAGGCAGCTATTTTGGGTGCTCTGACTCATCTCCTGGCAGTTCTTGCTTCACGCTCGCTATAGAGGGAAATAGGGAGCCTAAATTTAGATGCTGTGGACATGTCTGAAGGGAAATGGTGTACAAGTACTGCAGCATACGGCGCCCTAGGAAACACTGATGACTTCACCCATCCTGTACCACATTCTCGTCTTACCAGAGGAGGGTGGCTGCTGCCTGCAGTGACCCCTGTGCAGCCCAGAGGGATGCTGAGTGTGGAGGGGCTGAAGGCTCCAGCCCCGATGCGAATGGCGGCTCTGGGGGCTCAGTACGTGAATTTCAGAATATGCCGTGCTGTCCTTGTTTGGTCTCTACCCTCCTCCACCCCAAATCTTCAAGCTCCTGGGATCAGTACTGAAAGGAGAAATCAGGAATTTGAACCACTTCAGCCGAGCATCCCTGAGGGGAAGAGGGGAGCAGGGGGTCATGGCTGCAGAATGCACTTTTCCAAAACATTTTTCCAAGACTGTATCGTCACAGCCCATCATACTTTCTTGAAGCTGAGCCTATTATAACCATAAAAAGCTGAGGCTGAAAAGGTTTTGAGGTCACTCAGTGCAATGCTTGCTATCACAAGTGTTGCTCATCATAATTTGCATTTTTACAGTTATTCCTCTTACAGAAGCTGCCTTTGAGGTTTTCTCTTGCTGTCTCTCACCGAACACAAGCTGTATCACTTCCAGTTTTTAAAGACCTGTGAGCAAGGCCCAGTTAGAGGTCCCCAAAAGCAATGGCTTTTTATTTATTTTGCTTTTCGGCTCGTTATTTGTGTTGAGTAGTGCCTTTCTTTCTTCAACTTCAGGATAGGGTGTTCCAAAAAAATAGAGCTGTTTGTAGTTTTTGCATCTAAGAACATTACAAAGAACAATAATATTCATTTAAGAGCACAAGCAAGTGGCCAAGGATTTTGCAGAATGCTGTTTGCTCTCCAAAGGAATCCAGGTGTGCAAGAGGTGTGCAGTCAGGTAGTTACCTTGCAGAAGTGCACTGTTGATGTAAGTGGGATCTTTAAAATAGGATTGCTGGATGTTTTTAGGTAGCACCCAGCCCCTGGTTGGCCCACGGCACGGTAAAGGATTTCTCTCTAAGTGACTGTGTTATTGCCTCCCTGTGGGAAGTGCTGAAAAAAATAAAATGAAGCAAAACCATAAGTGAAGTGAATGCAAAACTCCCTCAGTCAGCACTTGCATAGCCTCCGTCTGTGTCAGATGAGCTGTGACCTAACTGTCATATCTGAGCTTTGAGGAGTTCGGCTGAGGCCAGTTTGGTGGGAACTGTCATCAGGCCTTGTGAAGTCTGATTAGAATCCTGGTTTCAAAGTCTTCACAGCTTTGGTGAAGTTCAGATCCAACTCTGTTATCTCTGACAGTGAACTTTATCTGGTTTTGGTTTGCTGTCCCAGATGAGCTTGGATGGAAGTAAATTGCATTGTCCTGAGTTCTATTTAACTCTCTATTCACATTTTCTGTAGCAATGAACAACCAGAATTAAGCCAATAATAGGCATTTTCGCCTATCAACCAAGAGTATGAATAATGGCATGTATTAACTCCCATAGGCGCTGCAGAAAGCAGTTTAAGGGGGCAAGTTTTTCAGTGTCTGAGAAGGGTCAAGAACCCTCAGCAGAGCAACCTGGCTTGTGAGATTGCTGATGCTGCTTGTTTCTGGTGAAGTCAGCCCAGAGCGTACGCGCAGGACGCTGCAGGTTGGCCACAGTGGAGGACGAGGGGAGGAATTTTCAACATTTTTCTGTGATTTCAGTGCTTTCTGCAGTGCTCCCTTCTCCTGGACTGAGCCCTGCGGTGGGGAACCAGGTCAGGGTCCGTAGGTCTGCGATGCTCCTCGGGAGGGTGAGGACCCTCCTGCAGAAAAGCTCGTATGCTGCCAGCCCATCGGGGAGGCTGAGGCGTGGGAACAGGCTGTTCCCCAAGGGGAATTGCTGGTGGTGTTGCTGAAAAGATGCGGCATTGTGTGAAGGATCAGCCTGGACTTTTTTTTTTTTTTTTTTTTTGGCACAGGGTTGTTGTCAATAATGACCTGCTTCAAAAAACTAATAAGTGAAAGAAAAAAGGCTGAAAGAGTGAAGGGACTTGGAGCCCACTGGAAAGCATGGAGGATGCTGCTTGGCTCAAGGCCTTGTTTCAGTGAAAGCTATTTAACATTTTTATAACTGATGGCAAAATTGCACACTATTAATGGGCTCTCTTTATGCCTATAATTTATTCCTGTTTCTCAGAGGCAACAGAGTAGAGGCCAGATTGCTTTATCCTGTGGTATTAAAAAGCCTGGGGCTGAGAAGCTTAGCACTGCTTTGTCAGGATTTTCTCCATCTGGCAAAATAATAGAATAAAATCATCCTATGCAGAGAGCTTCTTTATTTTTTTAAAGAATGGTCTTTCTCTTTCAATTCAAAGCCTTCAGAAAAGGCGGCGAGGAGTGTGTGCGAGTGGTGGTATGTGTGAGTAAATGTATATTTTCATTCATCAGCTGCCTCTTCTATATTCAGAAGCTATGATGCCTGACTGCCTGGCTTGCTTAAACTTCTCTGGGCATGAGTCGTGTATCGAGGTGGAGGCAGATAGAGATTAAAAACCCTATTCAGAGACATGAGATATTTATAGGATCCAGAGAGGTGAGGAGATCCCAGTGAAGGTTACAATGTCATAGGCAGGGTAAGCTGACTCCTATTAAAAAAGAAAAAAACCTTTAAGGAGAAAAGAAAGAAAGAAAGCACGGATTTAGTTTTCTTCTTCTTTCTTTCTTTTTTTTTTTTTCCCCTCAACCATTAATAGCAAAAGGAATTTTTGTTTTCAGCCATGTTTATCCAAGCGGAAAGCCGGTATCTCTAGCAATGAATTGAACCAATTCCTCATGACTCTTTGAAAGGTTCTTGTGCATTTTGAAGTCACCTGATCAATGGACGAAACCTCACCAGTATGTACCATTGGTTTCTGGTGATGTAACACAAGTAACAGACTACTACTATTAGGAGTATTTTGAATGCGCTTACACAAACTAAGCTATATCAGCTGAAAACATCAGCTAAGCCTGAATAATAAAACACTGAGTTTCTGAAGCCAGAAATAAGATCCGTGACTAAATGTTTTGATGTGGACAGTTCACCCAGCTCTAGTCATGTAAAGGACAGAAGGTACAGGTACACAAGAGGAAAAACTTGAAAAGAAGTGAAAATACACCTTAGTAGGATCTCAGGGATGAAGGGAAAGGAGGAAAGAGTAAACTGGTACCAGCCTTTGGAAAGTTTTGGTCCCTTCCCTTCCCATACTGTAAGAATTAAATTTCCAATAAATGCCTGTGTTACTGCAGTTCATAGAATAAGAGGGCCTGAGGTTACTCTTTTATCCTTCATTATCTAAGCCTTTGAGTAAACTGAAGCAGCTCAGATCACATCATCCTCCGGACTGCCCAAGTATCGCAGCTCTCAGCCAAGGGCCAGGTCTGAGGTTAGCTTAGGGAAACTCTGGACCTCAGATCTAAATCTTGGATTTTCAGGGAGTGCAGGTGTTAGAAGTGTATTTACACACAGTGTGGTCTGCTGCCGTGCAGGGAACTGTCAAACAGGCAGGGCAGGATTCAAGGAAAATGTGTGATAATTAACTTTGTTATGTGGATGGATTTGCAACTAGGTTACTATTTTAGTATTTGTTACAAAAAGGTCTAGAAACCTCAGGTGAGAACAGAGGCTGTGCACTGTGCATAGACAAAATCTCTGCTCCAAAGAGCTTAATGTTTAAATAGAAAAGATGGGTAAGTAGTGAAAAGGAAGACACTTGGAAGTAAATTGCATAAAGTCTATAGCAGAATGCAGCACAGAAATATCCCGTAAGTTCCATATCTCCTACGTCCTGCCCCAGAGTTTTAGCTACCAGCCTGAGAGTCAATAATTTCATCATCTTTGCTTTTGTCCAGTCTATCCATAAACCTACCCCAGAGCTGCAGTTGCACACTCTGGTTGTAAAGAAAGCCTTGGTTACAAGCTTTGACTGTAGCTTTTTTGCAAAAAACACTTAAAAATACTACTCCATAGAATTCAGTTTGAAAGATTTCCCCATCTCCTGAGCACAGGCACCTTGCCAGCGGTCCACGGGCTAAAAAGTATTCTTCCTCTAATCTGCTTACATTTTAATCTGTGTTTACACAGTGCTGTTTTGAGGAACCATCGGCAGGTCTGGGGTTACACGCTGGATAGTCCAACAACAGTGCTGCCCTGAGCCAAACCAGAGGAATCTGTCGGGTGTGGGTCTTGGAGTGGTTTAGGTTTTGTTCTGGGATGCTCACAAAGTTCCTTGTTTACCTTAGTGACCAGGTAAAATAGGAGATTCAAAACAAGGTGTTGCTGAGGAAAAGCTGTTGTTCAGGGAAAGGTGAGTTTGGGCAGCAGTGGGAAGCCAGAGAGCTGCTCACATTTTGTCTCTGTACCTCAAGACCCCGAGAACGTTTTCATTGGGAAGGGAAATTTCATTCAAGAATCTAGGATGGTTAAGTGTTACTGATATTCGGTCCTCCGCCTTCAAGTATGTCAAATGGAGCTGGAACAAGGTCTTGAAAGTCTTTTCTTGGCACGTTTCTGACGCGCACCATGTGGTTAACGTTTGCCTGTGGACCTTGTTGTTCACCAGGAGCTCTATCTTCAGGTCGGTGGGGCTGTTAGAACAGCTGGAGAAATGAAAGTTCAAGTTCCAATAGATCAAGTAGAGGCCTTGTTTCCTGATCACCAGCTCTTCTTTCTTGCACTGGATGTCCTCACAAACACCCTTCTCGACGAAGCTCAGTTTTGACCTGTTGACTGGACTGGACACTAGAAAGGAAAGGAAACATGTTTAACAATGAGCCACGGGGCTCTCGTGACCTGACTTCAGCCTTCTGTGGGGTGGCCGTGAGCTTCCTGGGAAATGGAGGGGCCTGGGCAGTGGTTTTCCTGCAGGAAGCTCAAGAAAATGCCCCGGCCAGGCGGCTGGGATTCACACATGGAAGCCGGGTGTTAAAAGTTCCAAGGACTTACACAGCCCTTGGGAAACCCAAGGCAGGGGGGTGGGGTGTAAATGGGTTTCTATAATATTGGAAGGGAAATAATGGAGGTGTATATTCGTGTGTTTGTGTGCAGAAGGTCTATCTTTATTTTTTCTGATCAAGTTTAGATAAAGAAATTTTATGTGATCAGATAGGGGGTTTACCAAATACACCCACATTTCAGGAAAGCTAAAGATTTTGTTCCTATAAAATGCCCATCTGGTCAGAAAGCTGTTAGCCACTGAAACCAGTTTGGGTGACATGAACAGCCTGCTCTTCAGCCAGCTCTGCAGCCTCGCTCCACTGGCTCTTGCCCTCTATGGGGCTCCCCACTGACCTCTCATGTACGCAGCCGCTCTCTTGGTCGGGACATTCTGTAGGATTCTTAAATAATCTTCGGAGGTGTTCCCTGAAGGAAACAACAGATTAGGTGACCAGTCCTGATTTTTTTTTTTTTTTTTTTTTGTACTGCAAAACGCTGTCAGCATTTGGCACCTCGTTTATTTGCTCTAACTGTGTTACGGACAAGCTCCATAGTGGCAGCTCCAACGTGACAAGCAGCAGTAGCTAGAACAGCACATAGGAGACTTGGTTCTTACTCTTGGCTGATAACATCTGACCTGCACAGGGAATCACGTAACTTGACCGGTAAATTTTAAACTGGTGAAAGCTCTGGTGGATTGCAGCTATCAGTGCGAAAAACGGTGTTTCTTATTCTTCTTACAAATCGATTCTATGTGCAGGTAAGCAGAATTTAACCATGTTATTTGTACGGTGCAATTACAGAAAGCAGCTTTTAAACATTGAACTGGAACGTACTCCTGAAAACGGCTCTTTGGGTGCTTTTGAGACGCCGCTCTGCTCTCTCGCGGGTGAAGTGTGGATGCCGCCGGGACTTTAGGCGAGGTTGTTGGTTGCTCGGACCCCAAGGCTGCCTGCTAGTGGGGCCGGCACAGCCCTGCGCAGCTTCCTCCCAGCCCGGGGCGGGGGGCTCCCGCAGCGCCGGGGACTGTCCCCCAGGGCCGGGCGCCGCCGGGGAGGCTGCGGGGCTGCCCCGCCGCAGGGCGCCCGGGGCCACGCGGGGACGGCGCCCTCCCACGGCCGCGCCCGGCACTGCGGGGCTTCGCATCCCGGCACCGCATCTCCGCGTCCCGGTACCGCATCCCTGTGTCCCAGCCCCTGCATCCCGGCACCGCATCCCGGTGTCCCAGCCGCTGCAGCCCAGTACCGCACCGCTGTGTCCTAGCCCCTGCATCCCGGCACTGCATCCTGGTGTCCCAGCCGCTGCAGCCCAGTACCGCACCGCTGTGTCCTAGCCCCTGCATCCCAGTACTGCAGTCCAGTGTCCCAACCCCTGCATCCTGGTACTGCACCACCGTGTCCCAGGCCCTGCATCCCAGTGTCCCAGGCCCTGCATCTCAGTACTGCACCCTTGTGTCCCAGCCCCTGCATCCCAGTACCACATCCCTGCATCCCACTACTGCAGCTGATATCCCAGCCCCTGCATCCTGGCACTGCACCGCTGTGTCCCAGCACCTGCATCCCAATGTCCCAGGCCCTGCATCCCAGTACTGCAGCCTGGTATCCCAGTCCCTGCATTCCGGCTCTGCATCCTGGTATCCAAGCCTCTGCATCCTGGCACTGCATCCCAGTGTCCCAGCTGCCACATCCCGGCACTGCATCCTGCTGTTTCAGCTCCTGCATCCCAGCATCATATCCCTGTGTCCCAGCCCTCACATCCCTGTATCGCATCCTTGCATCCTGGTGTCCCAGCTCCCACCCACATCCAGGCACCACATCTCAGTGCCCCAGTCCCTGCATCCAGTTACTACATCCTGATGTCCCAGCTCCTGCATCCTGGACCCTGCACCCTACCACCCCCCCTTCCATTTCACCTCCTTTCCAGCCACATTTCACCTTCCCATCTGCTCTGTGTAAGATTTTCCACTTCTAGCCTCACTGGCCATTCAGTGCGTGTCACTGACTGTTCCTCCATTATTTTGCGGTTGTACAAAGCAGAGCTTGTACCTCCCTGTGCAGCCCACGTATGGACACAGGGACAAGATACAGACTCAGGAAAATAGTGTAGGATATCCCAGTGGCTGCAACCAGACAGATGAATGGTATTTCTCCTTCCCTTGGCTCTCCTTTACATCTCCTGGCCCTGCTGCAGCTGGGGAAGGGATGCGTAGCAGCTCAGGTGGGAGACCGGGAATTTCCTGTGTTTTATTTTACAGCTGAATACCAGGAATAGAGTATGAAGGAGTTTCAGTAAAGCCTTACCAATAAATACTCCCCTCTCCCTGGGTACACAGATCACCTAAGTTTTCCTGTGAGTCAGTTTATAAAATTGGTGTAAGTCACACACCCTAAAAGAGTCTCTGAAGGATCAGTTAACACACTAAACTAAGTTCTGCTAAATCTTGATGCTATTACTTGACATCAGATGACATATTTCTTGTTCTTTCCATGAACAACGAATCTACTAAATGCAGTAAGACAAGCATCTTAAGTTTCATAGGATTCCTGAAACTAAGGGTACAAACCAGAGATTCAAACCTCCAGTCCCTGTGGTATCTGCATGGCCTGGTTTTGAAGACCTACTTGGTCAGGAGGATGGATAAATCAGGGGGAAGCTGGTCCTACACACAAGCCCCACCCCCCCACCCCCCGTTGCTGATCTCTAACACTGCACCCATTGCACTCATTTGGAGAAAGGAGGCTGTGGGTATCTTGAAAGAATTGCAATCTTTCATTACAGTAGTTTCAACACTTTTGAGGGAAGCAGGTGCCCACTGCACTCCAAGAATGAGTAAGGCATGTATCAAAGTCCCTTGCCCATGCTGGAAATCCCCAAAGAAAAACCAAAGCCTGCTTTCCTGATGTTAATGTAATGTTTTAGTGAGTGCACAGACACTACAGAGATGTGGAGAAATGGCACAGGATAGGAGAAAACCCTTCTGGCCCTTCTTTCAGACTAAAGCTGTTAGGGGAGCAGCAACAGGCGCTGGTGATGCATAGTCAGCATCCTGAGCCCACCGGTATTACAAGTGTCCTGCAAGAAGGGACAGTATTTTTGCAGAAACTCCATGCCATTTCGGGGGTTTACCCTAGAAAGCAGAAAATCCCCTGCTGCTCTGGCAGACTTTGGAAGCTGGCTGGCATGGCCAGTCTGGTGCTGCCGGGGGACATGAGCTGCCTCGGGATGTTCATGGCATCTCTCCGGATCTACCCCACACTGACCCAGCTGCATTTTGCATTTCCAAAGCTGTAGTTACGTTTATTGGTGTCAGCAAGTTTTATGTGTGGTGTGTGTGTTTAAACCATTTATTTGGTGACATCAGCTGTGTTTGTGAGAAGGCAAGTTATGGGGAAAAAAATGGTTTTATAGAGATGTTTCCGGTTCTCACTCTGCTGAGGCAGCTTGTAACTGTTTTCTATTTTTATTTCTCAAGTTGATTCTTATATCTGAAATATTTCAGTGCAAGCCAGGAGGGACTGAAATTACTACAGTTTCGGGACTGATCGATGGATACGTTCAATCACATCGCCTAATTGGCTTTGCACTAGGAACAGTGTAAAGCAGAAGTAATCCCACTGAAGTCAATAGGATTATATGAGCTTAAAAATACTGTGAGAAGGAGGGGAAGAAAGCATGTTTGGGACTAAGGACCAAGGAGACCACACTGGTTTCGTGGTCTGCTGTGATGCATGGATGCTGTAGATCAGGCTGTTCTAAGGAAGCCTGCTGATAAGGAGGGAGTCTTGGTAGGAAGCTGTTTAGGGTATTTTGTTGTGAAGAAGCTATTAAGAGAGAATACACTTTTGTCTTCCTGACCCCTTTTAACATAGGATGAGCATCCCGAGGGTGCAGCCCTGAGGAAAAGGGCCAGACTCTTTCCATGAGCTTAATGCAGCTTTTCCCCACTGAGCCAAAGGGGGGGCACCACAGGACTGTGAGATGGGACTGAGAGGAGCTGCAGCCTCGCTGACGCTCCCATGATTTCCACCTGCAGTGCCAAATGGAAAGAGTCTCATTGAAACACAATAGGCCTCTGTCCAGCCAGGAGGAACACACGGGCTTTGGGACACGTGGACATATGGGCTGCTGCCTGCCTCATCCAAGGCAGTGTGACTCTGCCTGGGAAACTCTCCACACTGCTGGCTGCCTCAGTTTCCCCACCCAAGATGGGTATAACGGGAGCACAGGCAAAGGGCACTAAAACCAAGATCTGAAAGCGGCATGCCAGATACCAAAGCATTGCTACCCAGGCATGGAAAGCCCCTCAAATAGGGTTTCTGAAGTTTCTCCTATTACCAGTCATCTCTTACAGCGAGATGCCTCTGAAGCGTGGACACGCATTGCAGCTCACTGGAGGCTGAGCGTAGACAGGCACAAGAGCAGGTCAAAACCCTGAATTTGTTTTATGAAGTAAAGAAGTACAGGCAGGCAACAAACAGCTTTCAATTCCTGCGTACCCCACACCGATTTAAGTGCTTATACAATTAAGCAAGGTGATTTCATACGTCTCTGTCAGCATGCTGGCGCTAGCAGAACTGCAGAACTTGCCTAATTCTATTTCTCAGCAGCCACGCTCTGAAGTCGCTGTAGCTATCTTTAACTCTCTCCTTCCAGCTTAGTGTCCTGCTAAGAGCTGCCAGCTGGCGCTGATGGACAGTCCCAGCTGAGTCATGCTGTGACAAGTGCCACAAGAGGACAAGTGATGTCCTCTCCTGGGCTCAGTGGCGGAGCTGGGCTCTGCTCGTGGCTGTGCCTGTCACACATGCACCAGGGTCTTTGGTTCTTGAGAACCCAAGGGCTGTCACTCTGGCCCTGTGCGTTTGAAGGGGACAGAACTCAGCTGCCAATTTTACCTCCTTCTGAAAGTATTAACTTTAGAAGCATCCCTTTCTTTCCTCCAGATGTAGGAACCTCTTATGAACTCATCACTGCATACCTGGCTACTGCAAAACTTGCAGAGTTTAAGGCCAAAGCTATTTAAGTCTCTAGCCTGCTTGTCAGCACGGCACAGGTCACAAAATTTCACATATAGGTTCATCTATAAGTTGTGTTTTAAGTATTGGAGAGATGGAAGATCTAACATTCAGTATTTTGTAGCAATACCAATTATCTCATTGTTAATTAAATAAGCAACCAGCCCCCATTATGACTGACTGGAATCTGTCTAGCTGCAGTTTCCTCGGGATGCTTACCTAGGAGGATGCTCGTGTGCTCTTTCTAGCATTTGCAAGCCCAGGCTTGCCAAATTTTTTTATTTTTTTTTTAAACGGAGAAACACAGCTCATCTGCCCCGACCTCCCAAGGGCAGACAGGACCTTTTACAGTTTCACATACACGTGCATGAACACATACATGTACTGAAGCTGAGAAGGCAAATATCTATATGGTCTAAAGGTGAGATATCCGTTTCTGAAGAACCAACCATCATGGGATTTGTGACTGACAACCCAGCAGCATCTTTAGTGTTGCACAGGGACAACTCCAGGCTGGAGGAGACCAGTTTGAGTTGCAGAAGACCAGACTACACTCAGAGGTATTGCTGCAAATCTGGAAAGGCTTGTTTGCTTCACTGGCTTCAGCCCCATTTACTCTAGGGCAGCAAGGACGTGAATGTCGCCTGTATTATACTAATTTCTCAGAACCAGATTTTTATTTGAGAACCTATTTCCCTTGCAAATGTGAATGGGGTGTTGGAATTTCCTTTCCTGGTCTGTCCATCAGCTGCTAATAGATCTTACTGCCAGACAAATATATCTATAAATAGTGTGTGTGAGCACAGATATCTACCCGCAGGTTTTTCCTTTTATAAATGAGAAGAGATTTTGGTATCATGTCTTTGCAGTTCAAAATAAGAAGAAAAGCCTTCAGTTCAGGGTGACAACATTTATGGAGAGATGAGGTTTGGAGAGGATGACAAGGAGGTGATGAGGGCTGAACCTCTCCAGATGTTGGCAGGTCATAAATTTCTCTGTGACATAGCTTTCCCTCTAAAATATGAACCTAACAATACCTCTTTGGCCCATACTAATATATAATTTGATATTTATGAAATGTGGACGAGTTTCTGCAGAGAAGTATTTCCACAGACAGTTAGTTCATGAGGAATTTAATTTTTTCCCCCTATTGCTCAGGCATTCTACTGACAATGGCACAGAAGCTTTGAGGAGACTGGCACTGGTTTTCTTACAAACATTTAATTAGCTGACATTGCATTGCTCTCAGCCACTGCCTATGGAGTCCTGCAAACCCATCGAGGACTGGCAGCTGAGTCAGGAATGTCAGCCTTCTATCAATCTGCTTTACTGCCCACTGATGTGTAGCTAATAATAGAACATATTCTCATTGGAAATCTAAATTAAATCATCGTGATTTTTCTGCTTTAATATTACAAAATTTATTCAGAGGTGTAGCTGTGCCTGGACCCCTGGCCACTTGCATTACAATACGATCTCTGCCTGAGTGAACCCTGCTGTTCCCACTAGCACAGCCCTGCATCCCCACCAGCACCTCCGAGATGTCTGCACAAGCAAGGCACTGCTGCAGGGCTGAGCGCCCAGCTGGCAGCCGGGCAATGCTAATTTATTCTTGCTTGCCCATTTTTACAATGCAAGGCTTTGAAGCCCTGATTTGAACAAGTTGGGCACAAAATGTGTTGAAATTATGCTATCAACATCTGGGCTGCCTGAGAGGCAGACACAGATCTGAATCTAAACCCCCAGCAGCTTCAGCCTCCCCGCAGTCCCCAGCCTGCAGTGTTTCTTACGCTTCTGGTTCTTGCTGCTCTGCAGCTGCTGGAAGAGACTTTGCAGCAGTCGCCACAACTCTTGGCAACACATGACAGAGCTTCCTGCTGAGGGGGCCTTTAGTAAATTACCCACTGGGATATATTAATCAATTAGCCCTGCTTTATGCATTTTAAAAGAAAAAGAAAAGGCCGTTATAATTGGCTCACACTTCAAATGCTCTATTAGCCTGCCTGAGATGTACAATCGAGACTGGTCGGCAGCGCAGGGTGGGCTGACAGAGCACTTACACGCAGTGCAAACAGCTTTTAGCAACTCTTCCTGCCTTGTGGGGTTTCTCTGTCATTCCCTGCTTTGTCTTTTCCTAATGGCATCATCTCCGATTTAGCAGCAGAACTCAGAGCTAGAAGGTGCCTGTAATTGTTATCGACCCAAAGCAGAAAAGTTTCTGGCTAATGAAGCAGCATCTTGTACGTTCCTGGAAAGAGTGAATCCCTCCTGCCTGGCACCTGCCAGTTATTGATGAGGAGAAAAAGCAGTTGGCACAGGTTGGCAGATATGAATATGAAATAAAAAAAAGAATAAAATATAAATATCTAAATCAATGCATTTTTGGATTAGTGAGAGCTCTCTTTCCTGCCCTGGGAATGCCAGTATCACTTGTGCTTTGCTTTGAAAAATACTGACCTACAGATACAGTCTCTGTGGCTCCTCTGTCAACCACTAGACTCAACACCAACAGCTTGCCCTGTCTCCTCCTAACTGCTGGTAAAACTCAGCCATTGAAAGCCAGCCTGGTTCTGGTGACTTCTCTGATGTTAGGCTGGTTTACAAGAGGTTGCAGGTTCTGCTTTGGGGCTGTACTGCCTCGTAGCTGCCAGTGACTCTCCATCGTCCCAGTGGACCGAGGACAGCAAGGCTGATGCTCTGCATTCCACTGGGTTTGCAAAGCTCCTTTTGGGGCACCTTTGGGGACTCACTGGATTAGGGCTGGAGTGTGACTGTCCAAGCGCCCTTACTCAGATCTGCCTTGTATGTTCTGACCTTGCTTTATTTCTGAGGAACTTCAAGCACAATATAAACCACTAGAAATTTTTTAAAAAACTTAAAAAGACTAAAGGAGCTACTTAGGTTGATAGAGAGAAAGTGATACATGCTTAGGATGTCCGGGAAAAGAAAATCCCTCCAAGTTACGGGGGGAATTTTAGAACATAAAAAACTGATGGTCAGGCAAGATGTGCGGTTCTCAGGAAGGACACAGTGACATGCAGGGACTACTCTGAGACCTGTGGGCTGTGAAACAAGCTCAATACTGAACAGTCCTGGATTCAAAAATTATCCAAGATAGGGTATGAGTTGACCAAATGCTACGTTATGTCACCTGTGTGCAGAAATGCAGCTGCAGGAAAGCTGGTTGCGTGGTTAGGACTCTCTGGACCTTGAAATTAGATTACTTCAATTTCCCATTCTGCCTTCGTTTCTAGATGAACACTGTGCTTCATTTTCCTCACCTGTACAGTGGGAAGCAACGGTATCTCCTATCCTGCGGGACCGAGTATGAACTTGTATTTGCAAGAAATCACAATCCTTGGTCCTAAGGGCTGTGTAACCAGGGAAGCAATGTTGATGGAATAAATGGTGCTCCTCCTGATTTATGCTAAGGAAAGGCAGAATCTTGGTACACAGTCTCTGCTAGTCCAGTTAGACAGTTTTTTCCTGTTTTGGGCTCCCTGTGGTCATACTCTGCCTTTAATTCCTTGCTCTGTGGCTCTTGCTGCTGTTCTCCACTCATCCCTTCTAGATCTACCCATTCCCTCCTCCCTTTTCCCCACAAACCAGTAGGAAACATATGACTGCTCCAGGCCAGAGCAGTACAAGAAGAGCTTCAGTTGTTTTGAACTATGTGCCAACACATTTGCACCCACGCCTTGTGAAGACGGGGTGTTATGCCCACATGTGCAAGAACTAGCCCTTAAAATGAAACCTAACGGACTGATGTTCACATTTTCTAGCAAAAAAGCTCTCTTGCAAAGACACCTCAGGGCAGATTCAGACATACTTGTTATTTCCTCAGCCATGTGTTGGTTTCCGGAGCTACCGAGTAATTTGAAAGCTTTTTCTTCCCCACCCCACCCTGCTACCTTGGCTTTTCACCAAGAATAGACCTTATGTGAAATGATAAAATGTCCACAGTTGGCTCATTTGTGATCCTGGACAATATTTGCATTACAGATGCAAATCACATGTATTGCTTAGGTGTCTTACCTGTCCTGATAGGTTTTGAGATGCCCTCTGTGGCAGGATCAGCTGTCTGAATGAGAAGCAAGACAAGGGGTGGTTATTCTGGGAGCAGGGCATATCCATGTTCAAGTACATCCATGCTTTAAATATGGATCTTAAAAGCTTCTGTAGCAAGCCATGAAGGTAATACAGAGCCTGATGCGCAGGGAGCCAGTGCTGGGTGCTACAGTGTATAGCTCCTATAGAGCCTCACAGGTCAGTGAGGGATTAGTGTGGAGGAAACAGCTCTGGCAAGGTCTCTGCACTCATCCAGGTATCATCCTCTGCCATCCCTTGTTACAGCCCTTTTTTTCTATCATAGAAAAAGCTACATTTCTGACACAGCCAGCAGTTCTTTCAGTGTGGTAAGAAAGGTGTGTAGGTTTTGTTGGGGTTGTTTTGGAGACACAAACACTGAAAATTTCAGTCTGTGGCTTGCAAAACTTGGAGCAAGTAGGACAGAGTGGGACTGAGCACCCTTGAGAGCCAGTGTATGTCCCTAGAAAGCCATTAACTGGATGAAAACACAGGCTGTAGAGCCCCAACACAGGTCTGAGAGTGACAGTGTTGTCCTGCTTCACCTCTCCCCCTGCTTCTTGCTGGGATGTCAACCCAAAGGTTAACATGGCACAGGGCACTGTCCTCAGTCAGCATGGCCTGAGAACCTCTCAGGAAACAAGCTCCACATGTGAAATATGGTATGTTTCATCTGCGGTCTCGCTTCTGTTTTTCACACCTCTCTGCCATCCAAACACAGAACCCCGAGGCCTGTGCTTGCTTGCAGATTATTTCCACACAGGGAAAGTCACTGACAGCTCATAAACGTCCAGCGATGCCCTCAAGGAATAAAGAAATTCTCCCAGCAGCTGAGGAAAGGTACTAAGAGTGCCTCAGTGTTGGAAACTCTGTGTCATGTCCCTTCACTCGCACACACCAGACAATCCCACACTGATTTCAGTATCAAGGAGTGTTTTTTGCTCAGGCTAACCTAAACCAGCTCCTCTTATCTGGATACCAATTAGCTGGGCTAAGTGTGCAGGCTAACCAGGCCAGGCCCAATTTAGTGTAGATTCGTAGAATATCTGGAGCTGGAAGGGATCCATAAGGATCATTGAGCCCAGCTCCTTGCTCCTCACAGGACTACATAAATCTAAACTATATGACAAAGAGCATCATCCAGATGCTCCTTGAACTCTGACAGGCTTGGTGCTGTGACCGCTTCCCTGAGAAGCCTGTCCCAGTGACCAACCAGGATGCCCAAGAAGAAGAAAGCTAGGAAGCTGCTACCAGCTTTAGCAGGCCATCTAATGTCTCCTGGGAGAGGTGAGGCACACCATGCATGTGGTGGAAGACAACTCCATCCATAGTGGTCTTAAAACATCAGCATTTTCTGTGTGTAAATAGGACAATATGTGGTGTGGGGAGAAGGAAGATGGTTAGACAGTGAGAGAAGTCATGTTGTGTCTGTTTGTGGTACTTATGTTCTAGCCTTAAATGTTTAAGAATACCTTTAATTAGACTTTGGCCTAATGTGACCATGTTTTCAACCATGGCTGAGGGGTAGAGCTGCATATGCTCCTGGCAAGTCAATGTTATCCTTTGGTCTAATGACAAAATGTGTCCCGCAGATGGGGATGGCGTAGGCGCTTCAAAGTCTGTATATCTGTAATATTGATTTGTTCATTTTCTTTCCCTGCACCTATGTAAGACGGGCAGAAGTTATCTGTTGAGACAGTATTTCTCCAGGTGATCTTCCTAAGCTTTACAGGCTGCTGGGTTAGGAGAAGAATGGGAACTTACAGCTGTAATTTGAAAAAAAGCCAGGCATTTCCGAGCTTTTTGGTCCCCTACACGACATCCTCCCTTGCAAACTCTCATGGATCCTATGCACACGTATAATCAAGTGTGGGACTGAGAACAGCCTCAGCTGAAAGCGCTCCCAAGGTCCATCTGCTGGAGCCTCCCCGCTCCCATCCTGCATCCTGCACCCTGGCGCTGGGCTGTCCTGCCTCCATGCACTCGGTGCCGGGAAGCGCCGCTTTTCAATGCAATGGGTGAGCATTTCTGCCCTCTGCAGAGAGTTAAAGGCATTTTTTCTGTGAGGGAAAGGGGATGCTGTGTCCCTGGCTAGGTTATGCTAAATGAAATCAGGCGGCAGACCCACCGCTGCCTGTAGAGGAGTGTTTGGTAAAGCCATGAGACATTATCGGCAGTGAGGTGCCCACCTTGCAGCCCTCCCGCGGAGGTGGTGTGTGGGACACGGCTGGTGGCTCGCTGCTTGCTTTGTAGTCAGGGCCACAGAAACCAAATTAAGACGTACTAATGTGTTGTGTTCTTCTCTGGGAAGTCTCCCAGTGGGTGAAATCAGCAGACACTAATGCAATTTATTTTAATGACAATTGAGTAGATATTCAAATAAAATTATAGAGCTGGCTTTGAAATATTACTGACATTGCTTCTTTCTATTCTAACAGCAAAAATAGTGCATGCAATGCTGTAATTTGGAATGCAGAGAGGCACACAGTAGGAGCCCCAAAATATTAAATTCTACAGTGTCAGCTCAGAGAGAATTCATGACAATGCATTTTACCCCATCTGGAGTGATCTGGGTGCTGCTGGTGAAAGATCTTGGTCTCCACTCAGTGAGCAGAATAATTTCAGTTTGCTTCATTAGAGAAAATTATAATCAGGTGCCAGTGAAAGGCATTTCTTTCTTCTTTCCCTTAATCGTTTTGCAAGAAATTCTCCTAAGCTGAGACAGTCTAGTGCTGCTAGAGGGTCATTCTAATGTCCTGTGTCCGAACTGTGAATGTTCATTTACCCAGAGATCTCTGAAGTGTGTGTCTGCCTTTAGAAAGCCTAAGAAAGCACCCCCCATGCCGAGTCCCCCAGAAACTGGTCTGGGAGCAGCTTAATTAAATCAAAGGCTTTTCCAGAGTGTGTTCGCACCGCAGCTCTGCAGGGATGAGCTCTTTGGACTGCTGTCCTGAAAGAAGGTTTTGCAGCTTGAAAAATCCTCAAGGCTGTCCCGTGTTTCTGCTCAGCCTCAGGCCATCATCACTGGTCTGGTGGAGGGGCAGGCAGGCAGTGGCACTTTAGGTAGGTGACCCTGAGCTGCCAAGAGGCAAAAGTAGAAACTAGACGTGAAAACTCCAGAAAGTGGAGCACCGTCCCACAGCTGATCCAGTAATGAGCATCACAGGAAACAGCCCCGTGTGAAATTCAGTTTTTCCAGTACAGACAAAACCTGTTGAAGTTACACCTCTGGGCAGCAGGTGACTGTCACTGTACAGAATACCGGCGGCAAGAGTTAGAACAGTGCAGTTTGCTTCTAAAGTGTCTCAGTGGTTTTCCTGTGGTGTTCAATGAGTGGGAAATCTGTTTTCGGGGGCAATTTTCAGTGGGTTTTGTTTGGTTCCCCCCCCCCCCCCCCCCGTTTATTTTCCTTTTTGTCAGGGTGTCCACCAGAGGGGGCCAATAGCCACCGAGTGGGGCAGCCCACGGAGGGTTATTGCACTGTGGGTATGAGACACGAAGAGATCAGGCAGGAACAGGCCAGATGCTGTAGTAGCCATTTCTGGTTATGGCAGTCCCACTGCTAAAGGGGTGTCCTGGTTTTGCCTGGGATAGGCTTAGTTTTTCTTCCCAGTAGCCAGGACGGTGCTGCGTTTGGGATTTGGTGTGAGAATGATGTTGATACCACAGCGATGGTTTAATTGTTGCGAAGTCGTGCTCACCCTGAGCCAAGGACTTCTCCGTTTCCCATCTCTGCCAGTGAGGAGGGGCACAAGGAGCCGGGAGGGAGCAGAACCAGGACAGCTCACCCGAACTAGCCACAGGGCTATTCCATACCACAGGCCCTCATGCTCTGTACAGAGACTGGGGGGAGCTGGCCGGGGGCCACCGATCGCTGCTGGGGGACCGGTTGGGCATCGGTCAGCAGGGGGTGGGCAGTTGTGTATCACTGGGGTTTTCTTGGGTTTTATTATTTTCTCTTCTTTTTGTTATCCCCTTGTTCATTACTATTATTATTATTATGAGCAGTAGTAGTAGTATATTTTACTTTATTTCAAATATTAAACTGTTCTTACACCAGGGCGGGGGGAGTGAGTGAGCGGCTGCTTGGTGCTCAGTTGCCAGCTGGGGTTAAGCCATGACAAGGGGTTTTACAGTTTTAACTCCAGCAGCCTGGAAGACTAGATCAGCAAATATCAAAACCTACACTGACTGTTAGCATTTGCCACACTGATGCCTTAACTGTGCTGAAAAGATTTGCCCATGCAGTTTGGAGGTTAAAAATATGAAGTCTACAAAATGCAAAGCAGTGACAGACTGCCCCAAATTATGGACTTTGGACATCAACACAGAATTTGTTCGTAGAGGCGGGTGACCTAGGTGTCTGTTACAGCATACCTTGCAGTACAGCACAAGATTTTCTAGGGTCCATGTGTCTTAAAATTTGCCTAGTCCATCCTGTCCCATACACTTTCACTGATTTTACATCTATATTTCTATATACATAAGTATCTGCATAGGTGTGTGTATATATTTATATCCAGCAGCAATGAAAGCAGAAGGGTGGAAGTTTTAGCACGCTTCTAACAGCGTTAAGAAGAACAATGAAGGCTACAGACCATAGTGACAGCGACTATTCTTTTTCCAGAGAAAAATAAAGTCACCTGTGAAAGATGGAGACAAGTGAATGGCCTGAAGCCAAGGGTTTCTGCAGATGAAAGCTGAAGAAATGATCTGACTTCAGTAGTGCATGTAGTTAGTTCCAAAAAATGTAGTGTAGTTCCAAAAAATGACAGTTCCCAGGTCTGATGCTAATAAGCTGTGCCACCCTTCTTGAAAACAAGGTGTAAAGAAATTCCTTGGGTTGCTGGAAAATGCAGGAGCAGGTTGGATAACGTATATTAGCAGTGCAGTTAGATTCAGAGAAGCAGCTTTGGAATCACAGTTGCTTTTTTATTTTGATCTTTCATGTTGGATTTCCCTTATTCAGAGCACCTAGATGCTGGGTAGTACAAATGCCTTGCTTCTACACAGTTTGATTTGCCCTTTCCAATATGTCTTCCTTCATCTTAAACGAGGCAAGTGTAAATTAATCAAAAGGAAGACAAGCAACCAGCTTCCATGTACCTGCAAAGGGGCTAGGGGACTGTGTGGTCTCCCTGCCACCAGAAGCCTCCTCTTAAGGCAGTGGTACCTGAGGCATGGGTCACAAGGCCTGCATTGTCCCACAGACCCTCTAACACTCCTTTGAATAGAGGAAAATAAAAATTTCTACCGCAGCCTAGCATAGGGGGAGCATGAAGTTGCCACCATTGCCCTTGTGGTCAAGGACCACTCACATAACCCAATTGACAGCATCTGGAGAGAAAACCAGATCTTCCCAAGAGGTCAATCACACAAAATGTTGGCCCTCTCTTCAGGAGTCACAAAGGAAATAATTAAGCCAGATGATGATGCTCTAATTCCTACAGCAACACGGGTCAATATCCACAGGGCTCCAAGTACAAGAACTCCCCAGACCCTCTGTCCTGGAGCTGCTGCAATCAGCACTTCAAGATGTTCAACCCAGCCACAACTCCTTTACCGAAGGAGCTTGTGCCTAGCCTTACACTGACAGTGTGACCATGAGCTGAAGTGTTTTTGGAGGAAGCCTGGATTTTCTTGATGAACCCGTCTCACAAAATCAACATTTGTTCCCTGGTCTGGAAATTCAAAGCCAGGCATGGATGGAGAAAGACTATGCTGCTTCCGAACTTGGGGTCTTTCAGCTCCCAGAGAGCAAGAACACAAGTTGTGCTTTTACTGCCAAACTCCTCTCACAGCATAGAATTGCTGCTCGATTTTATTTGTTGTTTCTCACACACCTCAGCTTCCTATTTTCTCCTTAAGCCAAGCTCATTTCCGAAGCAGCTGCAATAATGTCATTACTCTTTTAAATGAAAACCTTGACTCTTTGTGTAATATTACTCCTCTGGCAACTAGTGTAACTGTGTTTATCCTGATGGAAAGGTAATTTAATGCTTACTTTCATAATAAGTACAAATGAAAGCCTCATTATATAGGAAAGCTGTGGCAATTCTGTAATTACCCAAGCTGTTATTTTAAAGATCTCCCTAAATGTCCCTCTGTTTATCACTTGAAAACGCCCATGTCTCATTCTAACTGTGCCCAAACTGCTTCTCTTGTGGAAGAATGCTGATTTCAGGTAAATTACTCCTCTCTGGTGCAACTTAAAGAAGTAACTGTCAAGCCTTCATGGTTTAATTTCTGGGTAATGTGCATACACAGGCACACACATTGCACAGGGTAAATTTAGTAAGAGAAAATACTGAGCTGAGAGATCATGTTCTGTTTTCCATGGCGAACTTCCTCCAGCAGCCCTACACTGGTGTTTTCATACTATGAATAGTAGTGGAGGTACTTCAGCACTTAGATTTTTGCAAAAAGATTTCTAAGCCTGTAAAACTTCTAACCTGGCATTTTACCCTGGTAAAGTTCATGCCAAGGTTCCTGGTAAGATCAGAAATGCACTTTTTATATTCAAAACCACTTGTACGTCTCTGCCTTGGCTGTAACTGTCACACTGATCCCCCATCCAACCCCAGATCTACGTGAGAGCAGTCCTCTTTATTTTAAGAAAGAAAAAAAGTCTGTAGGCAGACAGAATAGTTGGTTTTGTGAGACTTTGCCTCACTTATATCCTCAGTCATCCTTGCTACAGCTCTAACTCCGCATTAAAAATCACACCCAGGAACAGATCTGAGAAAAAGAGAGCACAAGTGAGCTACTTTGCCCCTATCAAATGCTCTGGTAGTTCCAGAGCGCTTTGCTTCACCACATCACAGTGCATCCCAGCAGACAGCACCACACAGTGCCACACACAGAGATGTTCTCTGTCATGTCCATTACTGAAATGTATCAGTATTTCAAAAGAACACATGTAGATGCTACCAGACCAGACCATCTTGGCTGCTCTCCACAGAAATGAAGGGAGACATATGTAAAAACAGGTAGCAGACACTGAGGCACTGATCTATCTTCTCTCCACCTCTCTGCCTAGCTAGGCAGGACAGAGAATGGCTTGCATCATGGCTTATGAGCTTTCCACTTCCATTTACAGATTAGAAATTGCATGATAGAAATTAATTCTGCCCATGGAGAAAGATGGTCTTTTTTTGAAAGGTCTTTTCTCTCCCTCTTTGTTTCACTGTTCTCTCCCCTAATTCATGCATGTGCATTTGTAACGGGAGGCAGTGACTGTGTTTCTGGCCACAGAATAATTTTTGGAAAGCAGTAGGTGAAAGAAAGAAAGAAAAAAAGGAAGGCAAGAAGAAAGAAAGGAAGGAAGAAAGCAAGTAAGAAAAAGCCAATGAATAAAGTAAGAAATTTCTTACCGTCCTCTGAACGACTAAGACCATGATGGTGGCTAATGCAAAGACGAGTAACACAGCAAGGGTAGCGATGATGCAATACAAACATGTTTTGTTGGTGGCTCCAAGCCTCCTTGAAACGGTGTCTTCATTCACATGCATGGCTGATTCATGAGAGTCCTTCACCTGAAAAAGTGTTTGCTCTTGTGCCGAGCACATTCTTATATAGCTCTCAGGGTACTGCTCTGTATCTCCCCTCGATCAGGTTCAAGTTGCAGCCCATCTCTGTTCCTGGCAGGATTTTCCCCCTTCATCCTGCCTCATGTGATCTGGAAAAAAAACTTCATCACTTGTAGTACAAAGAAAGAGGGACCTGGGGGCGTGAAGCAGGACGCAGCTGTGAAGAGGGGAAGGAGCTTCATGTTCTTGATCAGGGATTTCGCGATGGCAGTCTTGTATGCTGCACCGGAGGTTTCTGATGTCAGAAGGTGAGCAGTTACCAAGATCAGTCATCCCCCACGCCGCCACTGGCTTTCTGCGGAGAGCTGTGCAAATTCTGTTTCATTTTATACTCAGAGCAGCTACAGTTCGGTACAGTAAATCACCCTGGAGCTCTGCCTTCCTGTTGCACAGAGTAACCTCTTACTTCCAGTAGCGTCCCCGAGCTGTGATCTCCAAAGCTCGGTGCTCAGAGGTGACCTAGGCTGTGAATTTGGTGACTGTTGTTACTGCCTGTGAAGGTCTGGAGGTGCTGGGTGAGATTTTCACTGAAGTATTTCACAGAGATGTGTCAGGAAGATCTTCGATGCAGGATGCAAGTTCTAGGCAGAGGTATAGAAAGAAACTGGTCACACCAAAGCAGCTGAAAGCAGGATGTTGGGATGTGCCAATGTAGAGGGTGTCTGTGTTCACCTCCCTGCCCTGGCTTGTTTGCAGCCAGAGAATTAATGCTCACTTCTGTCCTGGCTGCAAGCCTCTCCTCGGTTCTAGCCTGGGACTATCACCCGGCCACAGGGCTTCTCACAGAATTTACATGGGATTTCTTTAACTTGAACTATTCCTAATTCATTTCAGTGTGGAAGAACCCTAACCCTTATTCCCAACCCTACATTTTTTATGTGAGATGACTCCTTGATTTCTAGGACAGTCCATCTTGAAAGAGTCTTGGGTGTTTCTGAAGATTTTCACAGTTAGATGTGTGTCTTCTGCAAGCCAGTAAACTCGTGTAGGGTGATCACAATGTCTGGCAGTATTGCTTATCTCAGCTATTCCAGGTTTGGTAATACAAGGACATCAGAGAAGCCAAACAAGATCTTGCCAATGGTCCACCTAGCTTAACATCTTGCCTTCAGTAGGGAGGAACAAGAGGTGCTATAGTAAGAATATCAGAACAGAACATTTATTGAGTGTAATTCTCTGTAATTCTCAAATTCTTCTGATTTGGACTTGTAGGACTCCCAAACCAGAAGTTGTACCTTTCTATTTTAATCCAATTCTTCTTCACACCCCTGATGTTACAGAGTCCTGGCATCTTACTGTTATTACTACCACCTTTAATCACATCACTAGAGCACAACACTACAGAGGCTTCCACAGACTTCCGCAGTACTGGTTTTCAGAGCATCTCTTATCACCGTGGAAACAGGCAAAATCTATTTTAATCAGAGGCAAGGGGAAGCAGCCACCTTTCCTTAAGGGTGAGGCAATAGTCTCACTTGGTCAGGCCTCCCTCAGGAGATCTGTCGCTCGAGCCTGACAGGTTGGATGAGGTGGATCCTCACCTGCTGGGTCCTGCCTGGTGGATGCAGAACTGCTGGACAGCCACTAGCAGCAGTGGCTCTCACTCACCCTGGTTTGTACTGGAAATTAATTTTGATTTTCAAGGGAAAGATGTACACAGTGTTGCTTGTGAAATTTTGCTTGACCCCTCAAAGCAGCCAGTACCACAGAGCAGCAAGCCTACCCTTTAGGAAGCAGAACGTGGAGATCCCCTAACACCATCATTGCTTCCCAACCTTCCCGGGCAATGTGACTATTCTGAAATGTGGGAAAACCTGAATTACAAAGATCTTGCAATGAGTGGCAGCAGCTACCATTCTTGAAGACAGTCCAGCATCTCTTGCTCATGGCTGAGCAGAACCATATCTCACCAAGGAAGGTGATTTCTGAGAGAGTAATAATGGTCTAGTTTTAAGGCTATCACATCATGTTTGGTATCATGAGGAGGGCATGGTCCTCTGTGGGTTTGTAGGCTTTTAAGGTTGCATACATGTGCATGGTCAGCTCTTCAAACTATAAAACACTTATGCTAAACATGTACAGGTAGACAACCAGCTACTGTAGCAGTCAGGACTGGACAAGAAAAAGAGATCAGTGAAAACCAGTGAGGGAAAGCAGGACAAATTAATCCCTTGTGTCAGTAAGTGCAATCCAGATTAAATTTGGCCTGTTACTTTCTAAGCTAAATTGGGTTAGTCCACTAGTACAGTATTGAAAACCTGCAGAGTTTATTGACTTGGAAATGCTGAAATCTGCTGGGAAGGCCACATAATACTATATAGGAACACAGAGCATCCACTCATGCAGTAATATGCTCTATAGAGTTCCAAGAGAGCAAAGGCAAACACCTACGATTGCCTCAGGTCACAGCAGGATCCGTGAATGATTTCTGTGATGGCTAGAAATATCTTGAAATGTAGAAATGAGATAGTGCTGAGCTAAAACAGCTATACTGTTAAGGCAGCCAGTAATTTTTAAACAAGATAACGCTGCAGAATGAGTGGACGCTTCCGTAGCTTTGTTTTAGGCAGTAAATAAACCACTGCACTTCCCCATTAAATAGGTGTTCTTGGGGTACTGTGTCTGTACACCCTGGCTTGTAGGTGGTGCTGCATTTTCAAACACAACTTTAGGGCAATGCTGTTACCCTCTAGTTCCTAACAACATCACTCTACAAACCCTATCATAATACCATCTGCCTGATTACCCTGATTTTCAGAGCACAGTTCACCGCTTTCATGCCTTCTGACCAGTACTGCATCAATTCTCACAAGCTCTGGTTCAAGAGGCTAAATAGCAGGTGCTTGCCCTGTATTTGCATTGGCACGTGCTGCACCCTCTGCAGCAAAGAGCTTTGCATAAAAGAACAGAAGGGAGAAAACAAGTGAGCCACAAAACCAGCAGTTCTAATTATTTCTTGGTAGATATTGCAAGCGACTCTCTTCAGTAGAAAAATAGAAAATATCCTGGCCCCTTTTTAATATTTATTTATCTACTCCTCTGCAGAAAGGAAATATACTTGCTGAGAACTGAAACCCCATCTGTGTAGTCAATGGAAATTTGGCCTTGACTGAAGCCTGTGAGGACTGAAAACCTTCCTGAAAGACAGTAATGACCAGTTCTTCAAAGATGAGTAGGTACCCAGCTGCCACTGGAAGCCCAGGGGTGTGAGGTTTATAAGTTCCTTTAGAAGTTTCTGGTTTTATCTTCAGTGGGAACTGGGTCCATTTCTCATGGAAACATTCATATGGTCATTCATATTTGCACCCATGTAGTTCGCTACCAAAACCTCATCCTTAGCTTTTCAAGATCCAAGAGCTCAGAGAAGATGCAGCATAATGTATATGTTATTCCTAGTGCCCTCCTAATTATGGGTCTTAGACAACAAAGATGCTACTAGGCTTCTTATTTTCAAAAAGAGACTTCATTAAATATAGGGTTATTTAACTTCTGCTGAGTTGCACCAGAGTGCACACATGTAAACATGTGAGCACATGTGGACACTTGTAAAAAATTGATATGGAAATGCAAAAATCAGTTAATTGAGGTTACTGCAAAATGCCATTAGCACTCAAGGTATGAATCACCTTGTTCTCGGAGGTTTTTAAGTTTCCTCCGATGAATCACCGTCTCATACTGCACTTCAGCATTATGTTTGTACTCCACATCTCAGCCTGGGCCAAGGGAGATGGGTGCCTGGGCCAGCGTTGACAAAGTTGTTTGGTTTGTTTCTTTTTGGTTTTTTTGGGTTTGGTTTGTGTTGTTTTTTTTTTTAAATTATATTTTATTATAGTCTGTGGCCATTCATGTGGTCCTAATCCAAGGCTGATCACAGAATGAAGTGAATGATGCTCCAATACCACACTCCTAACCCTCTTGTGATTATATTGTTGGCTGTCACTATAAAACAGTCTTTTGAGGGAGAGGCTGCATGATGTCTTTCATCCAAGCCTTCTGCTCCTGCAACATATTGGAAGGTTTCCAGGAATAGCAATGTTCTTTTCTCATTTTGTTTCTCAAATAAAATTATTGAATAAAAATAGACATCAGACAGGAGGAAAATAAGGGGAAAAAAAGCAAGTTTAGAGCTGCCATTGTGCAGTATTATCTCCTTGGGAAGCTAGATAGTGTTTATTCATGCTGTGCAACTGTCTTCCTTGTTCAAAAGAATTATATCACTCACCCTTGTAAGGCAATAGAAAACCAGTTATATTTAATTAGCTGAAAATTTGCTATAGGGAGAAAACATCTTTTTATACTGTAGGTGTATGCACCATCCATTTCTTTTGAAGCGCAGGTAGATACCAGAGGCATTAGAACAAATAATAAAATGCAATAATAAAACAGTACAAATGGAACAGTTATAAAAATGCAATAACTTTCACAGATTTGTCAGAGAGCGCGTTTGCTCAGTAGGAGTTATTGTCTTCCCAAACATAAGTTCTTTCCATGCAGCATCCTCCCCAAAGTAGGGAGCTGCCTGCTTTGCTGGAAAATCTTTGGTATCTTTCAGCAGCATTTACTGGTAAGGGTCAATCCAACTGGAAAAGCTCTTTTCTGGGTATTAAACCCCTCTGTATTCCGATTAATTAATTGGGAGTAAGATGAAGAAGATAATGCATGAATTGTAAAGCTGGAAGAAACAGGATAACTGAACATATAGCTTAAATAAAAAAAATTAAAAATAGTGATAATAATAAAAAAGTGGAGTTATTTAGAATGTGCTTTTCAGGCATATGTAGGGATTTCAGATACCTGAAATTCCAGTTATTCTGTTGCAAAACACCAGCAGGATCTTAATTTCCTACCTGGTTCTCATAATTTCCTGAAAAGCTGCCTATTTCTGTATGATCTGAGCAGAATAATAAAAAATTGAGCCACCCAGAAGTATATTCAGCCTCTGGCACCTACTCTGCATTCTAAATTCAGGAGGAGGAGGAGGATTGTATCAATTTTAAGTGAGAGGAAAGGGACATTCATACTTGCTGGACTGAGCGTGGTTCTTAAAGTCTCTGGACACACCTGAAAATCTTGGCCTGAGCAAATCCTGGAGGTGGTTTTGGGTCAGCAGGAGGGAGTTCTAATAAATGGGTTTGGGGAGCCAGCAGAGATGACCACAAGCACTGAACCCCCTGACACGAAGGGACTGGCTCTGTTTCGTTGGGCACCAGCTGGATCCAGGTCCAGCCTGGGTGGCGGAGGGATGCAGAGCTGCAACCAGGGCATCATAGAAAAGGGTCTGACACTCAACCTGTGTGAGAAATTCAAAGGTGTTAAGTCAGAAAGGGGCTTTAGATGATCTAATCTGACATGCTATTCAGGAAACGGGCATACAGTTTTACCTGGAAAACCTGGAACATAATAATGCCGATGAGCCAGGCAAAGGAACATCAGGCGGGGGCTGAGTTTGGGACAGGATCAGACTCGAGCAGTGTTTTGCTCCTCGTGTGGCCCTCCCACCACACCTAAAGATGAGCATGAGGCACGTAGACACGTGGGGATGGAGATGAGCAATGGTTTCAGAAATGATGACAGTGCCTCTTGGAACGGGGAACTCAGATGACTTTGGAGACATAGATATAAGGGTCTAAGTCAGGAAAGGCATTGCTCTGGAGAGGATAGGTTGTAATAATAAGAATTTTCCTGTGTGTGAATGTGAAACTTTTGGTAATTGGTCACGGTAAGGAGTGGAATCCTGATCTGAAGACAATTGATCTGGTTTATGTCAAAAGGTATTAGTGTTCCCTGTGCATAAGAAGTGTGTTGAAAGCTTTTGATTGAAGAGAGATGAGTGACCTGGAGGTCAGATCAAAAATAATTAAACCTTCATAGGGACCACATAATCTCTGGTTAAACTTCACTAGAAGAGGAGAAGTTGTGATGTAATTCATGACTGAATTTATCTGGCAGTGTAATGTATCCAGATTAGAAATAAAGACCACACAAATGGATGGCATTCCACATTTGACAGCTACTAAAACTCCCTGTGTCTTGTAAAAAGGGAAATATACAGTGTACTCAGTGCGGTGTTTGTACAGCAAACCCTATCAGGAAATCGTTTGAGAACCAGCAAATAGCCAAAGCTGCAACTTGCTTGAAATGCAGTATATGCATCACGGGAAGAGCAAGAATGTAGGGTGAAAGTGTATTTATAATTCTGGCAAGTCGAAAGGCTTCAGTAGTTCACCTTTCTCAAAATAATAAAATGCCATCACTCTTCTTCTCAGGGAAGAAACTGTGAAGCTGTTTATTTTTTCCATCCCTATAATGCAAGGAAGGAAAGAGCTTGCAAAATTTCCACTGTAGCATATGTGATAGAGTCAGCTGCCTTTGGTACCAGAGCTACCTCATGTCACCTCACAGTCTGAGATGGGTTTATCCTCACAGCACCTATTTGAGGTGGGTCAATGGTGGTGTTTCTCCTTTATGTCCCTGTTAAAGACAAGTAATGAAGCATCAGAACCTGGAAGTGCCTCTATATGGGCTCAGTGGTACTGTGTGCTCCAGTCTGGGGACACCATTCAGCCCACAAAAGCTGTCCAGGAGGACCCCAGACCCCTACAGAGTTGATGTGACATGGTTCAGAAGCACGTACAGAAAAGCTGCAGCCAAGGACATCTTAGCTTAAGTGACCTGGCAAAATCCACAGAAAAAAATCCATGGTAAAAGAAGGAAATAAGCCCTACCTCCTCAAGGAGATAGGAGCTTGCTCTCCAGATGTGGAATGGATAGAAATCTGAAGAATGAGGCAAGGACAATGTGCTTGCTAAGGCAAAAAGGCTTAAATTATGAAAGTCTCCTGGAGCATTTTATTCATGGCAATTAGCACAAGTTCAGCTTGAAGGTACTGGTAGCTTTTGATTACCAGCTTGGGCGTGGAACACCTGCAAGGTGTAGCTGCTTTCTAGTCTCCCATAACTAAAGTTAAAGACAAAAATCACCATGAGAAAAGCTGTAAGTTCCCTCCTTGGAGCAGTGTAGCTCTTGGCCGCAATCCACGTCAGTAAACAGAGCTGTTGAGATCCCAGCTCTATGCAATTTACAATTATGCTAATTCACAGTTGTGCTAATGCACAGCTTTGGATGAGCATTTTTCTGCAGTGAATTTTCAGAGTGGCTTGGCTTCTCACAAACTGTACTCCCTGACAAGGGGCAAGATATTCATCAATGTGTTGGATGAAATACTTCTCAGCTCCCCAGGCCAATTCTGAAGGCAGGCATCTGTGCAAGCGGGATTGCACTTTCTTGGTAAGTGATTCAGCCTAGCTTAAAATAGTTGAGTTAGGTGGGGTGAATCAGTTTGGTAATGTTTGTGTCCTCAACCCATATCACTGAGGGATTATAGAAACAGCCTAGACAAGTTGTTTGGTCTAGGTATCTCTCAGGTAGCTAAATACAGGGGAAATGACTGGGGGTGCTTGTAATTTAAGAGCATGAGCCTCATTAGCGGGCAGAGGGCTGGGAGGTTAATCATTGCGGTTCTTGTGAGAAATCACACCCACCTTTTGACATCACCCTTCTGAGGGTGGCAACCATCAAATAAGTGTATTGAATGAGATGAATGATGTGATGCATGATGACGTGATAAGAATGAAATCATAAAAGGGCATAATCAAGCAGGGGTGACCCAGGGACTGAGAGCTATCTCCGTCGGGTGCATCCTGGTAGAAGTTCTAACAGCAGGATAAGGAAACTGAAGTATCACTGTGTCACACAACAGCAAAGACTGTCAAGGCGTGATCACTGGCGGTTCATTTATGTAAGCCAGAGAAAATGTATAAGTCACAGGAGAATGAAAAAGCAGAATCAAAATGTTCAGCCTTAAGTGACAGTTCTTTTTCCCTGCAAAGGTGATTGTCAGGCAAAATACTGCATCTGCCAGCATTTTCACTAGAACAGTTACCGTAAAAATACCCAAATCTTCCACTGAAGCTGTATATCTTATCCACAAGAAGGACATATCCACCATGGATCCTGTTTTGTTTGCCCTCCATGGAATTAAATTTGGTGTTTCTGTCTTTGATTCCAATCACAGTGTATGAAAGCTCTGTGCATTCCCATTGATATTCATATCATTTCTACTTCAGCTTCTCTTGAATTAATGTGACCCAGGAAACTTAGCAATGTCAGGCTCAATTTATGCAGGCTGATGCTGAATCTTGTCCGTTCTTGAATTCTGCCATTCTCCCCAATTTCCTTTATTTCTTTCTTGGATGCCTTTATGCAAATGCACTTCCTTGGGCATACAACACACAGCAGGCTTTTGCTGATGGAAAAGCAGGTTTTTCGCCCTGCCCACACGAGTTGGGCACTGAGATGCCCAAAGGGCAACCAAAAGAACCCATCAACACGGACCACTGTACCAAATAGCAAGTATTTTTTCTGGCAATACTACTTCTCGGTACCTTTTTCCCCCAGACTTTTCCCCACTGGAGGCCTGTCAGCCTACACTGTGAATTTCTATCCTATTAGGGCAAAGCAGAAGAAACGCCACAAGGTGAGGCACAGCCATGCCTTCAGAGATGCTACCATGAAACCAGCAGCATTTGGGTACCTGTGTATTGCCACAGCAACCTGACAATTCACAAGGAGTCAGAGAGTCATGGGGTCCACCAGCCAGCATTCCTGGTTTAGCGAGTCAGCAGCAAACACCATGCAGAGCAACTCAAAGTGGTGCTAAATTCAGTGAGCAGCCCTGACCTGCGGTTTCATGCAAACCTTTTTTCCTTTTTTTTAGACTATATGGGTTCATGCCCCCTAAATTTCGCTCTCAGTTTCAGGTATGAATGAATTCAAAATCTTTAGGTAAAATTCAGCTAGAAGAAACTACCTAGTTTGGACCAGTTTCAGTACAAACCTAGAGCAAAACCACAAAATTGCTCATGGTTTCCAGACTAAACCATACATTTCACCTAGTTTTTTGGGGTTTCATTATGAAAGTTTCATGGAGTCTGAAAAAAAAAAAAAAAAAAAAAAAAAAAAAAAAAGCAACACATTTACAAACTTTGAATTGCTATCTCTACACTTTTGTCTACTGGGAATATAGAAGTTGACAATGGAAGTCGTTGCTATCAGATGCCCAGTTGGGAAGTTTTCTCTGCGCTGTGGGAACCTCCAGTTCATTTTAAGTGGAAATAGCCTGGTTTAGTGGCCCTCCTCGACTCCTGAGCTTTGGACTTGGGTTTGGCCCTTGTATTGGTCTTTTTAGTCCAGTTTCAGCCTTGAATAATACCTAGAAGACAAAAATCAAGGATCCTCTTTGTCATGGTGGGACATCTATGGATGGTGCAGGCATGGCATAGATAAGTCTACATCTTTTATATCTCAGGGTTTAAAGAAACTGGGAAACTTCTCTCTTATTAATTATTATCTCTCTTATTAATTATTATCTCTTCCAATAGAGAATAAAAATTTCTAAGTCGGGCCTGGGAACTCTTCAAGAGCTTGGTAGCTCAGGCTACTCAAAGGCGTGTGAGTGTGGTGCAGCAAGGGCTGTGCAAACAAAAGATAACTTCAGCCTTGAATTCATGATAGTCCAATAGTAGACAAATGAAAATATGAGTGAGATGAAGGATGGGCAGTACCAGAGATACATTACACTGTAGAAAATTTGTCTTGAAGTATAATGCATTTTTAGTGATATATACGCAAATGTGTGTATTTTTGCTGGATACATTTCTGAAGGCTGCGCCTCATCTACTGAGTCAATTCTGTCATCCAGGATACATCAGCACTGATTTTTTGGCTGAATTCCTTAGAAATTACCTTATTGAGCACAACTGAACCAGGAAACTCAGCTAGACTGGAATATTTCATTTTAAAAGACAGCTAGCTTTCTTTCAAAGACTTCAAGTCATGATGGACCTGCTGTTTCTTTCAAGGAGTCATGCCAATGTTAAACTAACTTCTGTCTAACAGATTTGCTTCTCTTCTTGATTGGATTGACAGAGTCAGCCAGAAAGATAGAAAGCAGGAAAGCCTTGTGGGTTTTCTTTTTCACCTCATCTGTCATTAACTCTCATTTCCACTGGTCAAAACTTTCCTTTTTTAAAATTTAATTCACATGGACCCAGGTTCAAATTTCCTTCTTTCCTCAGTTTGGATAAACAAAGAAACCAAATTGCTCAAATTTCTCTCGGTAAAGGTTTTTTTTTTTTTTACCCCAAATCATTTGCTCACTCCTGCTACTGCAACTGTTTAGCGGAGAAAATCTGTAACAGAGTCTCTTTCTCGGGACATGCAGGATGGGGAACTGCAAACGGCAGCTTCAAACAGCGCTTCAAATGCAAAAACACAGAGCGAACAATTGAAAGTTAGAGGCACTCACTCAAATGCAAAAATATTCCTTTTCTCTAAATGTAATGAGGCAGTTTCATGATGTGTCTTGACAAGCTGGTTTGTTTTGTTTTGTTTTGTTTTAGCTCTTTTCTAGAGGAGGTTGGCCTGTGGGTAAAACTCAGGCTGAAAGGGAATCTGCCACCTGACCAGCGTGTCACTCACCGTGTCCCGGTCTCCCAGCGGCTCCGGCAGGGAAGTGGCATGCTCACCCAGTGGGAGCTGGGCCAACATGGCCTTGCCACCTGCCAGCATCCCTGGAGAGGGGAGGATAATTATCAACAAGATAGGAATGACTTTGCCTGGACTTTCTTAGGCCAAAAGGTCAAAGGAAAAGGGTGGGAGGGGAGCAAGTGACCAGGCTTCAGGGAAAGCCACCAGTGATGCTCACCGCTTGTCCGCTTCTTCTGTGAACACTTTGGGAAGAGAAAAGTTTGAACCCAACCCTGAGCAGAAGGACTTGCTAATGCCTGTGGGCCTATTGCAACGTACCTAAAGCCAGCCTTTTCCACCCCACAGCTCAAATCGTTTTTCAAGAAAGAACTACCTGATTTCTACCGTTTTACAGCCAGAAAAACTGGGGCAGAGGGTGGAGAAGTGAGTAGCGGAGCAGACACTCTGTGTCTTTCCAAAGCCTTTGCAAGAGGCACTGGACAAGTGAGATCTATAGAGCTGTGATGGGTTCCTACCCTGGATTCAGTTTGCAGAAGCAGGGTCATGGGCTGAAGGAAAGCTCCAGGAGCACTTGTGACAGTGGGTTATCCCTGCCATCCCAGCGGAGCCTCCTCACATGCAGCTGGGCAAGGCAAGGAATGAGGGAAGGAGTGTGGTGAAGACAGTGAGAAAAAGGAGGAGGTGGTGTAGGTTGTGAGAGGAGATGAAACGGCTTTGACACAAGCAAGGGAAACTTCACATTTGGAATTTCAAAAAATTGACTCAACATTTCTGCCGTAGGAGATAAACATCTATCTGGTTTATTACTGGGAATCATCTTTTTCTGTGTATAAATAGAAAAAGCATGTTACCTCATGTTATTTCCTCTGGGGTTTTCTGGGGGTAGATCTATGTGCATGGTAAACAGCTTGCAAAGAAGTTGTTATTATTAGTAGTCAATAAGAAGAACAAGAAGGCAGGGGCTGAGGCTGCAAGGTGCCAGGTACGAGCTAGCCACAAGCTAGCCACAAGCCAAGTATGTCTTTCACTCATCTGCAGTGCAGGAGGGACAGCCCAGCCAAACCGCTAGTCTGTGCCTGTGATTGTTGTTGCTTTGTGATGCTGTCTGTATTCCTATAAGCATTTTTCTTGTTGAAGGACAACTTAGGTGAAGATACAAAGACCTTAAAGTCTAAAAACTAGCAACAAGACACAAAACCATCGATAAGCAGCTAGGCAGGATTACCAGTGCGCTCATTTATAAAAGCTTTTTAAGCCTTGACAAAGCCTTGCTTGTGTCGTGGTAACAGTCAGCAATGGAAATGTGGTGTTGGTTGCTGTACGCACGCATTTGAGGCAGTCTTGTGAATTTGCAGTCTGAACAGGTGATGCAGAGTCTGATAGGAAGCTAAAGCATGGAGCACCACTTATCTGGTCTGTAAGGCTTTGCCTTCCAGCCTGAAGTGCATGAACTGCACTTGCTCGCCTGGAGCATCCTCAGGGGTGGGCAGAAAAGCCCTTCAGTGCATGACGGATGGTCCTGCAGGGAGCAGGTCTGGCTTTGGGGTGAGGGAAAGAGAAGACCAGCAGGAGAAGGGACTCTGGAGATGGGGCTCCTGGGGCTCCCACAAGCATTTCTGCATGCCCAGGTGGGCTCCAGGCATGGGGGATCGTCTCAGATAGCTGGTAGATATGTGACAGTAGGTTCATCAAACCCATGGTAACCTTAATCCTATGGGTGCCGTGGCATATTTGGGGTTTACTGTAGATACATCTGGTCAGTGCAGGCTTTAGATGACCTTCAGGGCAACCTTAACTCTCAGGGTAGCACTAGCCTGAAGGCCGTGACCCATGACAGTCGTACAGCAGGTCTGTGTCAGACCTGCACCAGGGCTACTCTGCACCAGGGCTTTGGTCTTCTGAGTCCAGCTCCAAAATCGCGTGCAACCAGTTCGAAATATTGCAGTGGAGTCCCTTCCTCTCAAAAATGTTGTTTTATTAAGAGTAAAACCCTTTTGTCAAAAAGATGGCCATTCTGCTAACACTTTTCAGAAAATTAAAAAAACCCTTATATTTTAATAAGCTCGAAAGATGCAAGTTCATCATTTTGGAAATAGAATGATTTCATCTTTCTATAAAAATGTTTTGTTTTGGAACATTCCACTTGATACTGTTTTATTTATTCAATCTATTTATTCAGCTTGAAACTATGGTAAAAATCAAGCCCTTTGATCTCTGTTTGCTACACTTCAGTGGTGGAGAAAGGGACTTTTTCTTTGTGATACTCTTCTAGGATTTTTTTGTATTATGAATAAAAGTTATTCTTAAATTGCAGCATTGCAACCCAGATACAAAAGCTAGTTGCTGATGAAATATTTGCATGACCAGTGGTTCTCCAGTGACGGCAAACTGTCAGCACTTTTATTCAGTAATTCGGGAAGACTTCCCTTGCTGCCAATCTAATGAATTTCAAATGCTTTGAAAAATGATCGGTTGGCTTTGCTTTCCAACGAGACAGCTCAGTGTGATAAGGGTTGGGTGCTGGTGCACAAAGACATGGGGAGAGGGGTCAGGGATTAGCAGACAGGCAAGGTAGGTGGAATATAGGAAGAACGGGAGAAGTAAGGAGTTAACAATAGGTAAGGGACTAGGTGGTTGAAAGATTCAGTTTGTGGGTCCAAAGGGAATGGAAGGGATGTTCTACATGAAGACAAGTCTGCCATGACATGGTTTAGAGCCAGGGCTTGCTACTTCTGCCACCACTACATGTTGCTTGGGAACATTGTTAAATGTGCTGGAAAAGGAGCGCAGGGCCATGGCTGTTGACAGCGCAGCCACACGGCATGGATGAGCTGCTGCAGTGCTGGTGACTCTGTTAAAACAACGGGAGGTGGGCTGCCTTGCTGGCAGGGGAGCAGCTTCTGCCCTTCTTGACGCAGCACTTGAGTGTGGCAGAGGGCTGGAGGAGTGAGCTGGAGTGGAGGGAGAGCCATGGGGTGCCCGGGGTGAGCATCAAGGGGAGTGGGGGCAAACCAAGGATGAAGAGATAGTGTGGGTATGGTTCAGAACCGGACAGGATATTTGCACATATGATTGGGGGACTGAAGAGGAACAGAGAAGAAGAGGTGATTGGGGATAAAGGCAGTGCAGTGGGGACAGTGGAGGCTCTGTGCCCTGAGCTGACACTGGGGTGATGCACAGCTGCTGGACGGTACAACTGGTGGTGAGTCACTATGTAGGCAGAGGATGTGGTGCAAGGCTCGGAGGAGTGGGGAAGACCCAGCCTCAGCACTGCTGCTCACCGCTTTGGAGAAGAGTGAGCAGCAATGGGGTGAGACAGCTGAGGTCACAGCTTGTCCAAGCTTCGTGGGAGCTGGGCACGAGGAGCAGGTGCCCAGCCTTGCAGGCAACTACCACTGGGGATGGAGACAGGCAGAGGTCAGGCACCTCCTCTGGTGAGCTTGGATTGGGGGACCATTTTTCTGATTAAAACCAGCAGTTGGGACAGTGATTCTCCACACAAAGAGGGATTTCTATAACCACCTTTGAGACTTTTTACCTCTCTTTTTTTTTAATAATGTTAAAATCTAAATATTTACCTTGACCTACAGCTAACCGTGCAGCAGTAAAGGGAGGGAAACCAGCCAGATGGAAAGCAAAATGACAGAGCACACGATGGACCTACAAATCAAAGCACATCCCAATCATAAGGAGACTGCAGAGGCTGGTAAGTTTAACGCTGGTGAATAGTTTGCTGAATGCAGTCATTGAGTAGCAATAAATCTGCTACACTAATTGCAAGTAGGTAGAGGAGGAGGTACCACGACTATTCAGGTTACCACAGAAGATAGTCCTAGCCGGCTGCACAGCCCACAGCCTGTGCTTTCAATACTCCTACAGTGGAATCAGTTGTGATAGCCATCTTTCTGAGCAAAGAGCTGTCCTCCATTAAATGCTGTGGCTCTAAAGCTGGGAGAAGATGGTTCAATGAATCATTGATTCATTGGAAAGGGCACTTGTGGGTTGGCTGAGCCACTTCATGAATTTGAGTTGAATTTTGCTGGGTGGTTGAGCCAAAACTACAAGCGCTGAAAACTTTTGGCAGGTGTTGTAACACGGGAATTAGACAAGATTGAACAGTGATTGGAGACAGTTCCAAGGTTAGTTGCTTTTACACTTCTGATAAGTTTGGTTCTTGCCCAAACCTGAGCCAGGTGATGCAGACGTTATTCCTCATCCATTAATTGGCTGATTAAGGTACCAATGCACACCATAATAGCTGTAGATATGGTATCTCTCTCTGAGTAATGCAGACCACATATGAACAACCTTCTCCTGTCATCAGGAAATCATTATTATTCAATAGCATGCACAAACCAGACCACCATGGTCTGAATGAAAGGGTAGGAAAATACCTGATAGTAATTTTCTGAAAACTGCAAGTTATAATTCCCTCCCTGGGACTCGCTTTTACAGGATGAATACTTATTAGACAAATCTGAATTCAACCACTTATGCTCTGGACTCTGCAGGGGATCAACAACCCTTTCAATGCTAGCTGGATAAGGAAAGAGCTGTAATTTTATTTTTATGCCAGGAGCAGCAGCAATAGGCGCTAGAAAGATGTGCTCCATACATACAGCAAAACCATTCTGGAGCCAACCGGTGGATGCAGATAAGAGCCACTTGATGAAACATCAGTTAGGTCACCCCCCGCTGTCTTTGGTCACTGCAATGAATCAGAGCACTGTGTGAGTCAGACCAAATAACCCCCAAGACCACTACCCCACCTGCGAGCATGGGGGTTAAGTACAAGATGCTTTAGGGGAGAGTGTAAGCAAGAGGCAAAATATCGTGGGCATTCACCTGCATGATCTAATTCCTGTTTGAGTCCAGTTAGGCACTGTGACAAGGTAATCCACAATTTAGTCATGCAATGTATAAAGCAAATGTTCTTTTAATTTATTTTAAATGTTTTGAAGGGTTTGTTTTCCGGGATGCCCTTTAGGCTTGTTAGATAAAGAACTGGATTTCACTCGGGCTTGCTGCCCCTATGCCTTCAATATTTCATGGTGCTCTTCCATACCTCTTTACTTTGCAACCGAGGGGGAGAAATGAACACTTTTCGGAAGGAGTTTGTCTAGCTTATTTTATGTACCTTCTTCAGAAGGGCATGACTGATGCCCTGGCAGTAGCTGTCTTTCCTCAGTGCCTCAGCTGCCATCCACTTTTGATGAAAGGGCTCCATCTTTGGGACACTTGAATGTCCGGGGGAATGGAGAGCCCAGCTGCACCGTGGAGCAGCTGCCTGAAGTCTTGGACCATGGGAAAGAATAAAGAAAACCAAAAGCAAGGTGTGCTCTTTGCTATGACCCCTGCAGGGCTGCACAGCCAGACCTGGAGGGCTGTGGCCCCCAGGAGCAGCCCCTGGCAGCTGCTGGTGAAACCCCAGGAGACAACGGGTGGAAGGGGTTGTGTGCCAGTGGTGTGTTTTGATTTGGAGCAAAAGGCATGAAAAGCGAGCGCAGTGAAAGGGGGAGGCGTCGCTGCGGCTTTCTGGGAGGAAGCAGCGCAGGCAGCAGGATTCACTGCCTGTCCCCATGGGGCTGGGAGGGGTGGGGGGGCAGAGCTGCACCCCAGCCACTGCACGCAGAGCCAAGAGGGATGCAGCCCTTCCCGGGGAAACACTGAGCATCTCTGCTGACTCTTAAGATATTTTGCCTCTTACTTATACTCTCTCCTAAAGCACCTTGTACTTAACTCCCGTGCTCGCAGGTGGGGTAGTGGGCTTGGGGGTTACTTGGTCTGACTCACACGGTGCTCTGATTCATTGCAGTGACCAAAGACAGCGGGGGGTGACCTAACTGATGTTTCATCAAGCTGATGTTCATCCAAGGGCAGGAGAACCCAAGCTGGCCAAAATTATGAAGAAAAACTAAAATGAAACAATATTTACTTGTTAAAGATGCTGAGGCAGGTATTTGGGTTTGTTTTTCTTTCAGCTAATGCCAGGTCAATTTTTCTTTTGATCTGCCTTAGTCCCCTCATCCCTATAGAGGCAGGCACAGTGAGAACACGCTTCAAACAAAGCTGACAGCTTTCTGGTGTGGTTTTGTATGGTTTCCTGAGAATCAGGGGACATTTCTTGTTTTGCAACTTTACAGAAACCCACAAGTATGCTGAAGTGCTTTAAAGACCTAATAAACAGGTTGGTGTTGTGAAAGTTTAGCGAGGGGCAAAAAACGAGCACTGCCACGGTCAGCTCATCTGCTGGGCCCTGACAGCAAATGCACTTTGAGCTTGCTTGTAGCTGTGGCAAGCATGCGGCGCCAAGGGATTTAATGTACCGGTGAGGCGGATGGTTATGAAGCTGCAAGAAGAATGTGGTTAGTTTTACTAGCACCTGTGGCAAGTTCCTTTCAGAGGTCCTCCCACAAGGCAGTCTGTGTTGTACAAGATGATGCAGAAAGAACAGGAGGAGGGAGATGATTGTGTCATATGTTCCCCTGGGGCTCGCTATTTTATTAAAAAAATAATTAAAAAAAAGAGATTAAAAAAAAGCAAAAAAAAAAACCACTAACACTCTTTAGATGCTTTTTTTAATTTCACAGGGGACATTCAGTGGAAACTATTATAGTGACATCGTAGGAAGGAGCCAGGCAGCCTCCATCTGTGTGCTGAGCTCATCCCGATCCCTGTGCCTCGAGGAGGAGGGAGATGAGGACAAGAGCAGGCGCTTGCATGGTTGAGGCAATGGTGGTGGCAGTCGAGGGAAGAAGGTGATGATGCTTTTGGCTTTGGCAGTGATTTGCTCTATGTATTGAACTGGGCATTTTCTGCCCCTGTGCTTGGGCTTTTGAAACCGATAACATGGAAATCCCTGGCGTGAGGAGATCTCTTGTGGGACTGATGCCTCTTGGTGTGTTTGAGACATTCCAATAGAAAGTGTTTTCTAGTAGATTTCTTTATGAGGATTAAAAATTAGTGTAAGAAGAAGAAAGATTAGGAAAATATTTGAAGTACAGAATGGCAGTAAGTAGCTCTTATTTTTCACTCTTCCCACGTGTCGCTGGTGAACACGTCTATCTGGCTATGCTTTTTTTTGCAATTATATAAGCAAAGACATAAGGAAAGCTTTCTTCCATAAGTGTTCACCTAAGAAGAAAGCAAGAAAGTTATAGAATCAGTGGTAGTAGATGATTAATGAACCAAACCATCTCTCTTCCCCCAACCACAGCACCACACAATGGGTTTTCACTTTCTCCCAATGGCCTTCAAAACATCCTCATCCTGAGGAGCAGGTTGTTTTGAGCTGATATTTCTGTACCTCAGCCTAGAGAAAGGCACTGGGGTCTCAGAAGGGAAGGCACGTCTATATGATCACTGGTATACCTCTTTCTTGATGGATAGGTGGGAAGCATTGAAACACCGATGTTTCTTAAGCTAGAACATATAAAGCTTCTCTTGAAAGGACAATGACATGAAAAATTATCTCATGACTCTTACAAGGACTGACTGAGTAGCCTTCAACTTAGTAAATTAGAAATAACACCAGTGCCATTTATTGCTTTACGTTCAACTAGAACCAATGTAAGCAGTGAAAGAAGAGCTGCCAGATGTGAAAATTGGCCAAAAATGATCAGATTTGGACAATATCTCTTGGTTTGCTGCTTTCTGAAGTCCAGCTTGATAAACTCCATATTAATTTTCTGAGCACCTTCAGCCCTCACTGGGAGTCAAAACAAGGTCCTGCAGCTAAGGCTGGCTGGAGAAGGTGGAGACGAAGGTTCCCAAAGTCACGAGTGGTCGCACTGGCTGACACGAGAGACCTTTCTGCCCAACTTGGACCTACCTACACAGGTTGTAGGCTTAAGGCTGTCAACAGCTTTAAACCATTAAAAAAGGCAAGAGGCCACCAGGGAAACTTAAAAATAGGGTGCCAAGAGTGCACTAATGGCTGCTTGCATATACACGTGGTTCAAAGGGATGTATGTTTGCAGTAACTTCATTAAAATAAGCTGCAGTAATTTGAGGGGAGGAATTTTCCTTTCCAGTGAAGTCCGTCTGGCAGTTTACCCACAAGTGGTCAAACACAGCAACGTCTTTGGGGCTGTGGTGCCAACTCACAGTATTGCTAAGGTGCAAAACTTTTGTTAGAAACAGAAGGGGCGGTGGATTTTTTTTTTTTTTGTTAAAAGTGTTTGTTTTCTGTGCTTTATTTTTTTCCAGGAAGAGATAGACGAATCTCAGAACTGATGCACTCCAAACTCTTAAATGCTGGCACTGCTTATTAGCTGCTTGCTCAGTGGAGAATATTCTTCCTTATATAGGCCTTTCAGAAACTAGGTCAGAGGATTAACATGAACACTGGCTGCTAAAAATCCTCTTTGACAGCCTGCCTTCCTTTATCATTTTTTTCACTTTGCTCATTGCAGACACCAACACCTTCCAGCTTCTCTATCGATTTCTCCAGGGGTGAGCTGTGCTGACCACCAAAGGTAGCTCCACTCCCCACCACTGCTGCACACCCTTGGCCAGCTGGCCTCTTCGACATTTTTGACCCCCAGCATCAGCTGTCTTCCCTGGAAGGAGAGGTTGTTTTTCAAAGAAATGTGGCGGTGCCACACCAGCCTAGGCGTTCAGTTGATTTGTCAGTGGAAAAACATCTGAACACAGCTGCCCTGGTGTGCTACAGGATGGGTACTCAGGATACGCTGCCTACGTTTTCCAAAGGTCCTATTCTGAGAAGAGGGGAGCTCTGCTAAGTACCAGGCAGGGTGCCAGACGTTTACCCAACAGTCCCCCTAAAAGGCTACATCTTCTCAATTGGAGATTCTAGGAAGGCCTGCCTGGCAAATAACAATAATAGTCACTGACGCTTTCTGTGAAATGTTTGCACTGAACCGTAAAACTCCACAGAATATTCTTGTTTTTAGATGCTGTTGCTAACTCTGAAGGATCACACACGATACATTTGTGCTGATGGGACATTTCTTGCCATGCTGTTTACAGGTGAGAGATAACATCTTTCTGTAAGACATATGTATGGAGATATATATTTATATATTAAAAATACATACACCCACACATATTCACACATGCACAAGACTTTAAAACTATCATGATACACCCACTTGTCTGATGCAGAAGTGATTTTCTAGCAGGAACAGCACATGCCATTATCATATATCCACTCTTAATCTGATTCCTAATTTGTATGCACATGCATACCTATTTTAGGACTAAGCTCAGGACTAAAGTAAGATTCTCAGTGAGGATTTTAAAATCTCTAGATGACCTCTTAGCAAGGGGATCTTTGTTCCAGAAATGCTAAGTGCAGTACAGCCCTCCAAAATCTGCTGTACCTTCAGGACTTTGAGATTCTGACAACCTGGGAGGGAGCAAGGCTCCTGCAGTACGTTCTGGTTTTGCAGCTAATCATGCAGCCTTCAACTAAAAAATAAAGTAGCTGATGTTTCTTTGGCCACTAACGTATGCAAAGCTCAGAGATCTTTTGCTACAGAAACCTTAAACTCTCATCATGTGTTGTTTTCTTTGCAGTTGGAATGAAAGTCACTTGTCAGCTATGTGTATCCTTTCTTCTCTTTCTTCTCCAGATCCAGGTCTAGCAAAGTGTACACGAGTTGTCCACTCGCCATTTGGGCACTCCCTGTTCAGACAGCTGAGCATGCCGATGATTTTCTTCCTTGCTCTATTCTAACTCCAGGCAGTCCATTGGTTGCTGTTGCCTTTGTGATGGAGTCGAGGGGATAACCTTATTTTTTACTGCCTCTTGTTTAGATAAGAAGTAGGTCTGCTGTCCCAGAGGTGCCGTGTGTCTCCTTTTTTGCTGTACTGTAAAGTCCCCTGGGCATCCACCTAGGTAACACCATCAGGTGATGTTTGTTCAGTGCTCAGCCAAGAAGGAGAAAGCAGATGTCTCCAGAATTCAGTGTTTTGCAAAGCCTCCCAAATCAATGCTTTATTGAGGTGGGAAGTTTGATGAGAGTTGCCCAACTGCAATAAGGAGAAAAGTTCTAAAGGCACAGATTGTTAAAATCCTTCCCTGGGAGAAGCAAAAGTTTCCAGCTAGGCTCATTAAAGCTAGCTGTACACTTTGATTACCTGCTCAGGCCTTCGGCAGATGAAACAAGGTCTGATCTGGGATTATTCCCTCCTAGGATAGAGTCATATCTTTGGTTTTTCTTTTTTTCTGTAATGTACTTTAAGGCATATACATAAGCGAACGAACTGATTGCTACAGAAAACAGAGAACCCCTACTTAAAAACGCACTATAACAAGAAATATAAACATGCTTTTTTCACATCCTAACAGAGGATTGGAAGGGGGTATCCATCAAAATGTTTTGGCATGTTAGTGATTTCTGCTTGCGTGTAGTGTGGGGCTGGTGGGACTCAGCAGCCATAGGCAGTTGCTGTCAGCTCACCAAGGCTGATGCTCAGAGCTGCCACCTGTGAAACCTCAGTGGTTTCTGCTCGCCTGCTGAGCTGCCAGAAATGCTGACATTTATGCTGAGCTGGCAGAATTTTAGGGCCTCTATACCAGTGATGCTCCCAGCTTTGCAATGTTATATATATATATATATTTATATATATATAAATATAATGTGTTTGTGTGTGTGCATGCTGTTCATGTGTACTCTCCCTCTTTAGCCCCAGAGCGGTGGGGAATGGAGTGACATCCTGCTGGCACCGCTCACACGTGGTGTTCCCCAGGGCTCAGCGCCGGGGCCAGTCCTGTTTAGTGATCTGGATAAAGAGTCCTTTATCAGTGATCTGGATGAGTGAACCAAGTGCACCATCAGTAAGTGTTCGTGGATAACACCAAGTGGGGGGGAGCACTGACCTGCTGGAGGGCAGGGGGCTGCCGAGGGACCTGGGCAGGTTGGGCTGATGGGCCGAGGCCACTTGTATGAGGTTCAACAAGGCTCAGTGCTGGGTTCTGCACTTGGGTCACAAAAACCCCACACATTTTTTTTCTTTTTTTTTTTTTTTTTTTTTGTTTATCTCAGCCAGTTACACTTCTTGGCTCTGTCATAAGGGACTTGAAACACCTCTGTGGGGACTACTTCAAAATTTCCCTTCAAAACGTTTGTCTAGGGAAGACAGGTTTGATTATTTTTTTTTTGTTTTGGCTATGTATCTTCTCTGCAAGGAGCATCCTATTTACCTGGAAACCTAGAACAGCTTGTTAATAAAAAAGTCCCAACTCTTCCTAAAGCTAAGACTTTTAGAATTGGTTTGATGAAAAAGTGGAAATTATCTCGGAGAATAAATCTGAATGGTTGTGCCCATTGGTGACATAGCCAAGAATTTTTGCTTCCACTTGGGCAAGAAACAGCCCTTTTCACATTATTTCTCTTCTTCTCTTTCTTTGCCAGCTACGGAAATAGAAGGACAAGGCACTAAAGTAAAGTAAAAGTAAAGAGGCAGGGGAAGGGTGGGGAGGAAATGAGCACATGGAGTCCTGAAAGTAGTCTCAGTTTAAGCAGTGGCCAAAATTTCAGGTTAGCTCCTGGTTTTAAACTTTTCTGCACAACTATAAAGAAGGGGGATGCCTGAAGCAAAAGGAGCCACAACAGCGGCAGTGAAAGGGGTTGTCTGTACTGAAACCATCCGTGTGTTGGTTTTTTCCCTCCTAATCTGTCAATCTATCTTTGTCTTTTTCTCTCTTTCCTCTTTGCAGCATATAATTTACAGTAAAAACACAGGAAGCTGAATGATTTCCTCTGAGGAAAGTACCTGACAAAGAGGTGAACGAGTGAAGTCACCAGGCCCTTTGACTTCATCGTTACCCATGGCTCCTCAGTGGTTTCAGACAGAGACGCTATCTTGCAGAGACACCTTTGAAGTGGTTTTGCCAGATCATGGCAGGTGGGAGGCACACGAGGCCTGAGTTTTTCCCTGTGGCAATCCAAGCACGGGGAGTCCTGAGCTTGTGAATAACACCAGCTATTATTTACGTTGCATGTTGCACACCAAAAAAAAACCCTCTCAACCATTAACAGGCTGTGACCAGAGGTTGTTCTGCACACAGTGCATGGGCTTCAGAGGTTCCTTGCTTATCCAGAGGCTGGGCAGTTTGAGGCTGACTCCTGGGGGCTGCAGTGGGGGACCCAGGCAGGGGGAGGCAGCCTGCAAGCTCCTGTCCCTACGGCACAGCCAGGGCTGCCGTTTGAAGTCCATCTCCTCCATCCCTCTCTGCAGTCTTCTGAGAAGCCAAGTTGGAGAAGCAAAACACCAGCACTAAGGAATGGGACTTGGACCTCCTGTGTTGCAAGGTCCCTTTGAAAAGCTCAGCCCAAACTTTTGCGGTTTCAGACGTCCTGAAGCGGCATTTTTACCCGAAAAAAATGTATCTTCAATGTAACTTAAAAGGGCACAAGTGAGTAACACTTCAGATATCATCTCAATGAGACCATGAGTTCCCCACACTTTAAAAGTGACTAAAACTCAAGTGGGTTTTTCAGTGTGCATGTGACTAAATGCAGGAGTAGAAGGGTTGAGAGACAGACAGAGATTGTAAACTTGGGAGAACATCACCCTCTTTGTTTGACTGTAATGCAATAACCTCCTCTTTTTTTCTTCTCCAACTCCTACTACCTCCAGAAAACCTTCCTTTAAATTGCAGATGTGTTGAAATGATTGCATGTGCTTATATTTTCCTGCTCCATCCTCCACTTGGGATGTCGTTTACACTGCAAAATGAAATAGAACTGATTCATTTTGCAGAAGGAACATGATTGATACAAGCCCGGATGGAGACTCATTCTCAGCTCTGTGGAAATTCCTCACCAAGGTTGCTAGTCAAGTGAAAACCTCTTCACTGTGGAGTCATCAGGGTTGTGTTGCTACTCCTAAACTTCTTGGGCTGGAGCCAGAAAAAGCTTGTGAGCAGGTAAGAATGACCCAGAAAACCAGAACTGTTCTTACATCATCTTTTTATTCTTTTTTTTTTTTTTTAATGAGAACTGTCTCTCTCACCTAAACCAGCTGCTTCTTCACGGCAAAGATGTCATGTTATTCTCTAGACTGAAGGTCTGATGAAGGTGTGTTCCTTTACAGCAAGGCTGTCAGCCTTCCAAGAGCAAAGATCATATGTGCAGCTTTTGCTGATATTTGTTTGCAGTCTCCTGGTGACAAACTGCACCTTGTTTAGCAAGACAAACATATGTTGTACTCACACAAAACTGCTACGGCATGACAGGCTGAGATTTCTTTACCTGGTGAGGGTCCCAGGAAATACCCAAGAAAAAGGCATATGAACAAAGACTACAGTCAAGAGGGTTTCTGAGCAGATTTTTTTCAAAGAAAATGGTAAGGCAATCCTGAACAGGGGATATCCCCACCTGGAGCTCTAAAGCTGTTGAAGGGTTCCTGTCTTCTGTTTTGTTTTTATTTTTACATAGATTCCCCCCACACACACTCCCCATAAAATACGTTTTATGATTTTGCCTGATGTCCAGATCCTATATTTGTAAATTTATATGAAGGTGCCTCGTATCTGCTCATTACTTCCAGTCTGCCTGTAGCTCCTGATGAATTGCAGAGAAGAACAGCAACCAGCCAAGCATCGTCTCAGCAATCCCAGCTGTATTCCATAGGTCTGTGTCATCTTGTCCACATTCCTGGAAGGCAGAAGTACGACGTGGCAAGGTGCCTATCAGGCTAATGCCACCACCTTGACATTTTCTGGGTGGAGGATCAAGCTGCTGCTTATTGATGATGGCTAAACATCTCTGTTCAGCTTTCCCTGCTGCTAATCAAGGTCTGACAGAGAAGGTTCATTAGGTTAAGCACCAAGAATGCTAAGAAGAACAAGAAGAAGAGGGGGTAAAAAAAAAGAAGAAAAAAAGTACTGTTCCTGCAGAGTGTGACAGCCCTCAGAGTTAATGTGGCAGCTGTGAGAAGGTTTACCAAGGCTGCAGTGTTGGATTCAGGTAGTGAAGACTGAGACCAAATGGGTAGCTGGGGCAGCCACTGGATCACTCTATACTCAGATTCCTAGTTTTACACGCTCTTCAACCCCCAGTTATGCCCAACTCCTCTTAAAGCAAAGCAAGTAAAACTTTTCTGTAATTTTGAATGAAGTTATTTGTATGTAATTTTTGTAATTTTGTTGAAGTGACATCCTTGTACAGGAAAGACGGGAAATAGAAGGTGTCTTCTGTTATAAATCACTGCAATAGTTTGGGCTACTTATTCACTAATGTTGGCTCAGGCAAGATGCTCTGGTTTTGTGGTTATATTTAGCCCAGCAACAGGTGAGATCAATTCCCTTGATCAATGAACAGAATGGAAGAGCATCAGGAGAAGAGGTAAGGCAGCTGAACTCAGAGATGGTGCAGCAGAGGAGGGTGCTCTCCTGGGGTCAAACTGGGCCAACATCAAGGTCTCACTCTGGCTGAGGCAGATGGAGGAATCTGAAGTATCTATCATCTCCCACATCAAACTGGAGTGCTCTAGCCACTCTGTCAGTGTGGCTAAAAACTCATGCCTGGATTCAGAAAAACCCCATCATTTAGCAGTCCAAGTCCTAAAAAAAGCCAGAGGATTTAATAACCTAAAAGCTGCCATCAACTTAAGCGTCAGTCCCCAAAAATTATCTGTCCAGCTGTATTTGCCCAGCTGGCCTGAAGCGCTCACCTCACCCGTACTTAAATCCCAGTCTCAGATCTTGCTAGGACTGCAGGGTGAATCGAGGTGTCTGCAGGGCTGGGCACACACATTGACTGAAGGAGGCAGAATAGGTACAGTGGCACTGGAAAAGATGCTTTCCATCTACACGTCTCAAAAATACCCCTTATGGATACAAACAACGCCATAGATCCCACTCATTTCCCCAAACACCTCCTTCATTGCCTTTGAGACCTCGGATCTTGCTGTCTAAATATTCCTGAAGCCCTTCCTCTCCTGCCCCCTGTGAGGCTCCTAAACTGCTTCATCGCGTTAACTATTAACACCAGCACTAAGGTGGTTTATGTTTTTTTAAGTTGACAAACTAACCAGACAGCAATTTGGCCTGCCCTTGTCAGGTTTATAAATAAATTTCAGAACTGGGGGTGTTTTAAAGCTAATCTCACAAATGACAACCAGGAAAGGGGGGAGAGAAATAGCAGAAAGCGAATATCCCTGACAGTGGCCCGCAGCAGAGCTGCTTGGTACCAAATCAAGCCCGTGTCAGCTCTGAAGGGTGCTTTGGCACGTGTTCCTTCAAGGATTTGCCAGTTTCTCTCTCACAGTAGTAATGATGAAAAATACCAGGCAGGGCATCTGTCAGTGAGTAATTACAGGCAAGATCATCTTTCTGCTGTGCAGTGTTTGTGTCATTTCTGGAGTGAGGTACAAATACGAGCAAATCCAGCAGCCCTCTTTGGATCTGCCAAGCTAAATGACATCACAACCAGATACAGACAGCTTTGGGATGTTCCTAGAAATGAGAAAATAATTTCATAAATGTCATTTCTTTCTCTGAATGTCTGCAAACAGACTGCAAGATCTTTCAAGTCCCCAGTTATACAGATTTAGTGCCATTTCCTAATAACTTGAAAAGCATCTTGAGAGTAGAGCATATTTCTTCATTATTGGATTTGCTGTCTTTTATACTGCCAATCATTTGCTCTGAAAAACACCAAAGAGGGGCTATTAATTAGAGAATAAATTGAATAGAGTGCTGCAGCTCACATCCTTGCTAGCACTCCGGAAGGTCAAAAGAGGCTTGTGATCCCTGTGCAAAACATACAGGATTCACTAGTATAACTTCAACTGAGGGGCAAGGGTGGGAGAGAAAGAAATTAAAGGTACATGGAATAACGTTGATGAAGGAAGTTCCTCTTTGACATGTGCTTTTGCTGTGACCTAGTTCCTGCAAGCCCAAAATAAACTTTTCCCCACAGCTGCCCTTGTGAAGTTCCTGCTGTGTGGCCACAGGGTGATGCTTTACTCCATGCAGTTAGTTTTCCTAACCAAGACCACTGCTGCTGAGGCACCACCACCAGCTAGGAAGCTCGGAGTGCTGGAGAAGACAGCAGTGAAGAATGGCAGCACCTGGACCGATGCTGGGTACCTGCAGGATTTCCAAGCTCTGCCACAGGGCAGGCATAGCCCAGGACAGGCGGACTCCGTGTGCCATCTGCCGGTACCTGGGCTTAAAGCAGATGAAGGGAGTGGGCAGCGGTGCCAGGAGATGCTGGAATAGAAACAGCGTGAAGAGAAGACCTCCAATAGTTTTTACTAATTTTGTTAGGAATGTCTCCCACTTCCCCTGCCAGGCATTGCCTGTTCCCAGACGGTAAACCCTCTGCACCATCCCTGCATTCTCTTAGTCTGTGGTCCTAAAGTCTGCCTAGCCATAGGTAGCTGTGGCTGTCTGAGATGGTTCCTGGGAGATGAATTACAGGTATCCACAGAAATTAGACATTTCTGAGTTGTAGTTGCTGAGACGGATTACTAGCAAAGCATAGCACACAGGTTTTGATGCTCTTGTCTGCAGCACCTTCTGTGTCCCCATTCAGCTATTGCTGTGTCCTGGGGCTCTCTCCCAGTAAAGCTGGTCCCAGTGCACACCCTAGCACTGGGGCGCCCCACCAGGCTCTCCCCTCTGTGGCGATGCCAAAGTTTCAGTCAAGACCATGAACAAGACAGCCCTGGGACATAACCATTCCCGAGGGCTAACGCTCAGCTAAAGCTCAGAAATGCAATAATCAAAGGATTACAATAAAAAATAATGACAATTGTAAAAGGAAAAAAAATTAGGAAGGTGGGACCTGAGGGTGAAGACAAGTAATGCTCTCCTTCCTTCCTTTCCTCCCTCCTGATTTGGAAGCTTTTCAGTGATGTTTCCAATGCACACACACTTTTTACACCCTGTTTCAAAGCAACAATATCCAACCTTACCCAGGAACTAGCACTTCATGGTAAGTCTTACTCAGAGCTGATCACATCCACTCTGACTGAAAGTATCTTCTTTCCCAGCCACTTCCAGCGAGCACCAAGGAGGAGACAGAAACACTTGTCTTGTTTGAAAAGTACAGCCTTGAAACAGGGCAGAGAGACTGGATTAAAACAAAAGATCTTTTATTGCCTTCAGCTGAAGAGTATGATACAGAGGAACTACACATAGGTTTCATTCTTATTAAAAAAGAGAGCCCTTTATTTACACAAGTGTTCAAAGCTGCCCATGGTACCTAACAACAACTCTGTATTTGTATTCTTCTGTTAGTTATTCCCACCTAGATGGAGCAAGCGCTGGTCAGTAACAGTTAGAAAAAACATGTAGGAAGCTTTTGGGCAGGAGAAAAAAGAAAAGAAATATGTTCTAAAAGAAACCAGATCCTTAGGGGCATTTCACTGTTACAGACCCAGCAGAATACTTACAGCCAGTCACTGACACAAGGAACAGTTTTCGTATGGGCTCAGCAGCCTAATCATTCTCAGCCTTTCTTTTGCTTCCCCATCTAAGGTAACATACCCTGGACATGCACAAACTCAACATGTATGAAAAAAGGTAGAAATTTATTTTAAAGTAATTGTGCTTTTATTTATAAAAAAAAAATTTACAATCAGACACTGTCCTGCTGTGTTTCCGAAAGCATGGTTCTCTTAAAAATGACAAAAACCTTAGCTTATTATTATTATCATTATTATTATTACTTTTTCATTATATTAATAATATTAATCTTATGTTTAAGTTTAAAACATACTGCTTTCCCCTTCCCATCCCCTCCTTCTCTGTGGTACTTGATATATATATAAAAAAAGGCTTTCCGACGACCAATGAATTTCAATTATAGCTAATAATAATAATAATGATGATAATGATAATTAATCATACAAATTTCTGTGTGTAAAATATGGCTGGTTCTAGAACAAACTACCAATGTACAAAACTGTTCTCCCTCCCTTACCCCGGGTGACCCAAAAGATAGTCAAACTGCGGAAGAAACTTGTCCCAGAGGCTTTCTGAGAAAACAAAAATCAATGAAACAACATACAACCCTTGAGATTGTTGTCTTTGGTGTGGAGGACATTACTGGTGGGCAGCTGGAGCTGCTCTGCTGAAAACACTGGGACGCTTAAGGCTTATTGTTTGGGCTGCTGCAGAAGCCTCTGTCGGGCCACGGGTCACCGATGCTTTGGTACGACTACCAGCTCCTCACATCCCACCACCCCAGTGATGCCAGAGGTTCTCCCCACACCCCCACTCTATTTCCCTCCCCCCCATCACCCTGCCCATAGCCCCTTCGCCACCACTCAGGCTTTACGCTCGCTTTCGCCTGCCTTCCAGATTTCGGAAGCTGGAGGGTCTCAGCTTCATCTCTGCAAACTGGATGGAATATTCGTGGCCCTTCCAGTGGAACCAGTTAACACCCTGCCAAGACAAAGATGAAGTGTGGGAGGTCACACATTCCCTTTTCCTTTTGTCAGCTTTCACTGCTTTTGTTTCAGATGTCGGGCTGGTTTATAATTTGAGAACAGAGCACGGCAAAGGAGCAGGGCTTGGGGAGGCATGGGGCATGGGGTGCTGGCACGCGTGACCTGTATGAGCAAACCCACACAATTTCCCCTGGAGCTGTCACCCTGCCCAGCTTTCATGCCATGATGGTTTGCTTCACATGTTGAAAACTACAATTGTTCCCTGCACGCTTGGGATATTCCTTTGGAAAATCATACAAAACGATCAAATTTTCACCAGCTGACATTAAATTCTTGTTTTGTGAGCAACTGTCCATATCTTTCCCTATGATCCTTTGGTCTGGAGGGTGGGCTTGGCTGGTGCTCTTATGTCCGGGTAGCTGAACCACCAGGCAGACCCATAATTCCAACTCCCCTTCTCATGCATTATGGAAGCCTTCAAACGCCAAACTCACCTGACTGTGGCTGTTGTCACCGTATCTGCCCATCAGATTGACTCGGTGACAATTCTTGTACCAGAAGGCACCCTTGTATGACAAAGCACAGTTGGTGATGGCAGAATCGTTGTCCTTGTCAAAGGTGGAGAAGGACCTTCCGTTATGGTATGTCATGGAGTCACCTGAATGGGGGAGACAAAAGAAAGAGCAAGGTCAGTGATTTGCCTGGTTTAAATCACATAGGAGTGACCGTTCTACAGAAAATGTTTGGACCGTGCCATGCACCATCTGTGAAGCCTGACTGTGTATCTATGTTTTTAAAAATTGACTTGTTTTAATACAGAAGGAAGTGACAACTTTTATTGTTGGAAGCAAGTAAAAATATTTTCCCAGGTGGTCTCTAATCCCCAATTTATTAAGTGTATTTTTATGCAGCTCAATTTTTCTGCATTTTGTGCTGAAAGCTGGATCTTGGCCCTGTACAGAAGGCAGTGTGAACAAAGCAGGTCCAGAGACCTCCGCAAGGAGTGAATCAAGACCAAAGGAGTCTCCACACTTCCCTGGCCCATGCAGTAAAGCCACCCATCTTCTTTAGCTGGAAACACAGACAGAGAGACGGCTGCCTAGCACTGACCTCCCACTCCCAGGGGCCAGGTGCCCATTTACAGGTGGGTGCAAGAGGACCAGCCTTGGGTGTACGCCTGAGGCAGAGCTCCCATTCATGCCTTACTATCTACGTTGCTCCATCCATTAATCCTCAGCCTGGATGCTTAGGAAAAGGTAGTAGTAGAATTGAATCCTACTAACTATAGCAGCTACTACTGCTCTGCACCGGTGTGTTTGCCTCAAATAGACATTAATTCTACTACTGCTGCATATTCTTTGTCTGTAACCCTATAGACTGTGCATAAAGTTCATGTGATGGTCACAGGGCAGAGTCCATACATACACATCTCTGTGGTCTCTTTTTATGCACCTAGCAGCAGAATCTCTTTTCAAGACATCCTCTGGAGCTGGATTTATCTTTTAATCCTGTGAAGCCCTGATGAGGACTCACTAAGTGCTGCAGGGTTTGCCCCAGTGTAATTACAAAAGGCAGATGATTTGTTCAGCAAAATTAAAAATCATGTTATAGCAGGACTTTGCCGCATATTCGGCTGAGAAGACACGAGGCTGTGCCAAGCTATTCTTAGCTGTATAAATGACAGCCAAGCATCAGCCAAATGAGTTATATGGCTGTTTAATACACTTGTTTATATTCTGTCATAAGCATGCCATAAAATGTGGCACCTAAATGATTGGAAGATTTAAAATGGAAACATAAAATATATTGATATGTTTATATTTTCAAACACCTAACGTATAAGAGGTACCTGCTGTGACACTGATCTGCAACATTCACAGTTATCTTGAGTCAACTGGGAGGAAACTGCAAATCAGAAGCAAAAAAAAAGCTTTCATCTCACCTGCTGTGCCACTGTACCCATCCACTCTTAGCCGGTATCTGCTCTTTGAGTCTCCAACGCTGAACCTGTCATAGACAGCATAAGCTGTCTCACCTTTGTCCCGCAGATCCACACGCAGCTCGTACTGGCCCTGAGAAGTGATTTTGTGGAGGTTCTCCAGGCCTGTGGATGTAAATGAACAATTCATTTGTCTCCCCGTGTTTATTTCTCTACCGTCACATTATCCCATAAAGAGGGTCATACTGGCCTGTATAGATACAACAGGGCATACAGACTGGTGAGGGAAGTGAGCTATTTCAGCTGTTAGCACAACAGCAAACAGCTAAACCCAGGCTGGCTGGGAGACCTCTTCCCTTCAAACCACGGCACAAGGTAGCCCGTTGGGAAAAGCAATCAAAGTTGTGCTGTGTGATCATAGCTGCTTTTCATTTTACAACCAAATAAAATGTAGCACAATCTTTGAAAAAATTTGCTTTTTCCTTCTCTTTTCCCCACTTTGCTTCATTCAGTCATACGCCTGTGTTGCTGCGGGTGTTCTGGAAGTACAGGCAGAAGGTTTGCTGTTGCTTCTCAGGCTGCCTTCTGACTCTCTACGGAGCCCCGGTGAGCACTGGTATGCTATGTTTGGTGACCCAAGAAATGTGACAGCTATGACCTGCAGCTGTGGGGACTGGCTTGGACCTGGCAGTTCCAGTCTCCCTCACATGCTCTCCTCAGCCTCCCTCAGCCAGGTTACCGTCCCCTTTACAAATATCCTTGCCAGCTAAGCGGAGGCTTCCAAGAGGCTCCTAATCTTTTGGGCTGCGTTCATCTTTTCTTTTTAAGAAAGACAAATTCTTGACACTTACCTATCCAGAATTCATCCTGAGGATCTCCAAACCCAGCCACATAAGACTTCCAGTTCTTGTAGAAATCCTCCTTTCCGTTTTGACGCCTCAGGAACACCTACAACCATGGCCACAAGCAGTGTCACCGACAGAGTGCCTTGGGCAGAAAGGGCACTAGTGATGTGGCTTTGCCAAACGCAGAGCCTGGCGTCACTGCTGCCCTGCCTTTACCACCCGGAGCAGCTGCTGGGTTGTACCACGACTGCTGAATGCTCCCTGCTGGCTTGGAGTGTCTAGTTTCTCTGTTGGGTACCCAGGCTCATTCCCTGCACAATGCTCTCTGCTTTTTTAACAGCCTCTTGCACTTCTCCATTTCTCAGCCAAGACTTTCTACATCCCTCAGTCCCCTAGCCATGCATTTCTCCAGCTCCTTCTTTTCTTTCTGTGCCCTGGGCCCCTCTGGCATGTCCAAATTCGAGGCTGTCAGTGCAGAGAGCTGGTGAGTTTATTGCCATTCATTTGTTGTCCAGGTGGGATGTGTCCCTTGCCGGGCTCACCACCATGCCCCGTGGCTGCTGAACACCTGATTTTTCTGGCCTGTGATTAAATCTCCTTCACTGTCTTTATCATCCAAATAGTCAGTCCACCCTCCTCTCACCTAATTAGCTATTTAGAAGGTGTGTATCTGATCTAAGATGGTAATTTCAGCATCCCCTATAGCCAATGGAGAGAGATCAGTGCTTTTCCTAGGTGCTGAAACCACTGATGTGACCCATCCTTTGGATGGTCTCTCTCCTCTCCTCCAGCTCCCCCCTCCACCTACAGAAAGAGCTGGTAAGCTTGTTCTAGGCACCTAGGTGTCCTACCTGAGATAAAATTCCCCAAATTTACAGACAAGTCATCCCTACTCTGATAAGAGAGCACTATGAGGGATGCTGTAGGTGAACAGGGATGGGATGTGCTATCCCTGCCCTTAGTACAGGCAGATACACGTAAGGGTGGTGGGGGGCTCTCCCCCTTACTCACAATCCAGCCGCCGCCGTCCTCACCCATGTCGCAGAAGACTTGCAGAGGCTGAGCCTTGTCCCCGTTCAAGTAAATTGTGTAGATCCCAGAGGTGGTTTCTCCATTCAGGAGAGCCTGGGAGCAATCTTTGGGGTAAGGATAGAGAAGACCAGCTGCACACACACAAAAAGAGAAAAAAGTCCTTAAGAAATCAGCAGTTACAAGGAATTTGTTGAATATAGATGACTCACGAAAATCTGTTTGGGGTCAATGGCACAGCCAAGTACATAGTGCAGGAACAGGGTTGTAATTGCTATCCTACATGTAGAAGATTCACAGTAAACAGCAGATGATGTAAATTTTTCTTTTGAATATGCTTTTGCACATCTGTCCACACTTTTTAAGTGCTGTGAATGCCGCCTAACTACTCCCTGCTATGATGGGAATGCATCCGCCAGCTAAATACTGAAATGGCATGAGCTGTGTTCACAGCAACTTTTGGGTAAAACCAAACCTACCAAACCCTGATAATGTCATAGAAAAAGGAGGGGGAAATACAAAGACAGGATTACAATGAAAAATAAAAAGATTGGTAGTATTTTGCTAGCAAGTACAATATTAAATATGTTACAAAACTTTCAAAAAACAAAGCAAACACTAACAGTTGAAACTACAGGGAAATGTCATTAAGCATTTCTTTCTAACAAGCTAATAGCATCATTCCAGTCAGAACAATTTCTAACCCCCTAAAAAGCTTTTCTTTTTACTTTTTAAATTCACTCAGGCTATTAACTTTTCAGTCAATGGTCCAATTAAGTGAAGTTCTAGGTGTGCCTGTTGGAGAGTTTGAACTGTGGCTGTTCATGGGGTGCTTGTTGCTCCCTTTCCAGAGTGCTGGCCATCCCTGCCGCTGCCTCAGCTACAGAATTTGCATCAGCTCCTGGATTCGGAGGAAAGTAGCTCTCTCCCTCTAACTTAACAGCACACAAATGCATGTTTCGAGTTGAGGCCAGGCTTAAGCATCTGCCTGAATGTGGCTGACACCCTGTTCGTATGGGCAAAGGCACCCCGTTAAGTCCCTGCTTGCGGTCAGTTTCCCAACTGTTGCTTAAATACACCCAGGTTTAATTCTCCAATATCTGGTTGTGCTTTGTTGCCTGGTGGTAGAGTTTATCCTGCTCTGCACAAGGAGTGACTGTGAGCAGGGTCGGGGATGTGTCGCTTTCATCAGCACTTCTGTGAGCCCTTGGGCTGACGGTCCAAGTGACAGAAGGGACAATGGGAACGGCTGAAGGTCCTGCTGGTTCTAAAAGGCTGGAAACCATGGAAAGTGAGACAAACAACAGGTGAGGTTTCACAGTTAATACTGAACAACTTTTTCTTTTAACGTCAGCTGTGAAGTGACCTTCAGAGAACCCAATCTACTCTTGCATTCTGCTCACTGGAGAGCTGTCCTCTTAGAGCTGGAACAAATGCTGTGTGGCTTTATGAAAACTGATCTCAGAAAGAGTAGAAAACAGCCTGTCCAGAAATGCATCTCCTTGGACCACTGAACTGGTTTGTGTATGTGTGTGTATGTGGTTTGCTTCATTTCAACTTCAAATGCTGATTTGTTTTAAGCACTTGCTATGCGTCAATACAGAGGTCAATCAGGGTGTCAGCTGGGATTTTAAAGAGCAATGTTCCTTTCCAAATTTGACGTGGGAAAGATAGGATGTTTCATCAGAGAGAGGACTAGAGATGTAATGTGGATGGATATAAAGAAAATAATTTCATCCTGACAGTCTGGTGAAAGCAGGTGACACTGCAGCTCAGGGGGAACAGGGACTTTTGCACTGACACTACAAGCAAAATGAAGCACATACTGACAGTTGGAGTAAAAATCTTCTATGAGATCTGTGCCTGCTCTGGCCTGAGAGCAGTAACTTATATGTTCCTTCAGCTGTGCGTGTGCTTTAAAGGCCTTACTTGTGGTGAAAAGAGTCTGGATTGTTTTGCTCTTCAGGGATCCGCTCAGCGCCTGGAGTTTCACCGTGTACTGAGTAGATGGGCTCAGCTCCGTGAGGCTGTAAGAAGTTGTCTCGGGGTTTAGGATGACTTCCTGTGGAGAGGAGAAATAATACAGGTAAACCTGAGTGAGCAAATCATAATGACCAGAACTGTTATTTATTTTAGTTTGTCACATTATTTTTTTGTGGTAATTATTTATGGTATTTTTAATGATCTAAATTATTTAATACAAAACTTCTATTCCTCTAAGATTTTTATTAAGCAAACTTCCTTTAGAAGTTCGAGAAAAGTTGCCTGGAAATGAATGTTTACCATCATAATGTATAAATTGTGTGATATAAAAGCAAGTTAGCATAAAAGTTTACATGCCCTAAACATACCCATTGTATAGATTTGTTTGTGAAACTCATAAAAAATCAAGAATAATCACCCTTTAGGACAAGGAAATATACTGCAGTCTTCCAAAGGCTGCTTTTCTGTAACTTTAAAGGACTGGTTTTCAGTATGCTTAGGGAATTCACCTTCTTGAAACTCAAAACCCTTTCTGATGTACCAGGCTGGACATCCAAAATTATTTGCAATTTTTTGCTGGGATTTACCTCATTTAAGCAACCAGTGTAATCTAGTTATTTAGGAACATAATAAAATTATTGGGGAGCAAGAGGCACTTTCCAAGGAGATCCATCCTGCCTTAGACACCTCCCTTGCAGAGGGGTGCGTTCTCCTGAGTTTGGAAAGGGGAATCCCATTTTTTGAGGTGTCTGAGTTTATCCTATGGTACAGGTTTGGAATGAGGGAAAACGGCTGCTTGTGCTTTTATCCATATTGTGGAGAGATGACGGTTGAAATTCTGGCTGCAATTGAGCTTGTTTCAGGCTGTGATATAGGAAAGTACTTACTCAGGTTTGGAATGCATTTGTGTTCAAGCAGGCACTGAAACAGGCACTTTGTATTTTACCGTGTTTATCTTAAGGCGTATGATTCTGTTCCATTGCTGGATGCTTCAGAGCATCTCTGCTGCCCAGTTCTGAGGCACAGCCCTTCTGGTTTTGTTACAAGTGCTCTACCTTGACTCTGCCATCAACGGACTCGTAGATCAGGAGATAACCAGTGACAGGAGCACGAGGAGGCCTCCAAGTCAACACAGCTGTTTCTGACTGAACCTCAGTGGCACTTAAATCTCTTGGAGCATCCAGTCCTGATGGAGACAAAGGATCAATTAAAATCACATCTATATGAAGTTTAGTACTCAGGCTATCTTATGAACAGTATATTAAAACAGGAAAGCAAACATTTTCTCCCCAGAAATTTGAAATTGAAAAATATTAAAACCTACATTTTGTAATCAAACAGTAATTTTCCCATTGGAAGTTTTGAAATAAAGGTATTTACTTTATCTAAGTCTAAGTATTGGCTTGTGTCAGGCACTTTATAAGCAGTTGCATCAAAATGTCTTTTGAAACAAAATTGTGCCTTTCATTGTTTCACACAAGAAGAGGGATTGGTATTTATATATTCCCAGGAAGAAAATCTTTGGTTTCAATGACACCTCTTTTGGACAGGAAAATTTTTCATACTTGGTCTGGCTACAGCTTCTCTTCTTCACTGTAATTATAACATGGAATTTGTAAGACTTGGCTCTTGGCTCCTTTGCCCTGGGACAAGCCAAGTAACAGTGAGGAAAACAAGAAATGTCCATGATTTCATTGATGCTCCTGGAAAGCCCTAAGTATGAAACTAGCTGGATACCTTCAGCATTGGTATTCCAGCATCAGCCCCAAAGAAGAGCTCTTGCTCCTGCTTTGTTTGAGAATCTGTAGAAATGGTGACAGAAAACCACCTTCTGGATCAGTCACGCCAGCCTTCCACCTGAGAAAAGTTGGTGCAAATGCTACCCAAATTCAGGTTTCTACTAAAAAAAGCACAACGTGCTGGGTCACTTGCTGGTATTAGAGAAACGTAAGCCAGGAGGGACTAAAAGAGATGGCAGCTCTCCCCTGCAGTGAGGTGGGACATAGCACCGGTAGTAAACTGAGTGGAGAGGGTTGCTCTCCCCTGCAGTGAGGTGGGACATAGCACCTGTAGTAAACTGAGTGGAGAGGGTTTCACTCTTCTGTGTGTCCTTCAGCGCCTGGATACTCAGCGTATACTCAGTTGCAGGTCGAAGGCCCTTCAGGTCATACTCCACAGTGTTTCCTGATACCATCTGGGTAACTTCTGGTTCTAAGAAGAAAACACAAAACAGAACAGATCCCAGCATTATTCAGACATGTCATGATGTACTCAACTTCACACTCCACTCAGTGATTTTTTAATTTTATTTTATTTTATTTTTTACTAGCTGGGGAGCAAGAGCAAAATAGTAAAAGCCCAGAGCCCATCTCCCTGCTCTCACCTGTGCTGATTCTGAATTACTACCAGAGTACTTTAGCGAGAAGTATTAGCACTCTCTAGTGTTCATATGAATTATAACGCCATCTTTTCAAGAATCTTGTTACCTCTGCTCACATCTGAGTTGGGAATGCCTAACTGAAATGACAGTTTTTAAAATGTTTCCCTCAAATAACAGCCCCCTGCCATCTTCCTGGAGTCACGTCGCTGCACCCATTTCGGAGCATCCTTTGAGAGCTGTACCGCTGTCAGCTCCCGGACCCATCACTAACTCCTCACCGTCCTCAGAAGCGTAGGAGACAACGTAATTATCCACAGCAGCAATCGCTGGCTGCCAGGTCGCCAGAGCCTCAGCATCTGTGATGTTCACCACTACTAGACCTGACGGGCTGTCCAGAGCTGAAAGGAAGAGAATAACAAATTGAAGGAATTTGACATTTGACAAATGTTCTTGGCTCTGTGCAATGCTCTGTTGTAAATATATGATACAAAATGCACAAACACTGCAGCTTTTCTGATTGCCTTTGGAATAGTGGAGCTCTGCAGGAAAGACGTCAGTGCCTGTAAAGAGACATCAAATGCCTCGGCTGGAAAGGGGGGGTCAATGTCTGGATTAAACACTGGGAACAGCCATAACCATGTTCTCAGATCAGTCTTGATATCATCAATCTTAACGACTCTGTCAGAGCTGACATATTTCTCTCAACACCCCGAAATCTGGGCTGCCTTTTTGGAGCAAACTTGGGAGGCAGAGCTGGGAAAAAGAATTAATATGACAGCAACTGATCACCACCATGACCTTCCACCAGCTTGCCCTGCATGTTTAAAAATAAACCAATCAAACAGGCAGCCAACCATCCAAAATCCCCACACGGCCTGCCTTGCTTCCTCACAGGACTCTGCTTTGCACATGGCTTTATGCTCTCCCTGAACTAGGATAGATATCTGCCTCCAGTACGGCTGGGATGGGCTTAGACATTTCATGTTAGTATCCAATACTCGTCAACTTGTTCCTTGCCTCTGTTCTCTGGATACTTGCTCCCCCCCAAAATAAGAATGAATGATGGAGACTGCAGGGTGGGGTCAGCAGAGGCGGTGAACCCTCATTGCCTGCAGGGATATTTAAAGCTGCGTTAAAGAAAAAAAAACTGGAGAGAGAATGTTTTTACTCTTAGCACACAGTCTGGAACCTGGGAGAGTCTGAGTCCACAACAAAAACTGGTCTGAGCTGCTCAGCTGAGCTGGCACTTTGCTCCCTTGTCTGTAAAATAGTGTTAAGTAGCTTCTGGTTTTTTTTCTGATGTATTAGGACTGTAACTATGTGAATTGTCTCTGTCTCACTGGAAGTTGAGCATCAGCACTAAGCAGATGGGAGCCTGATCACTTGCAATTTCTAGTCTCATCTGAAATACAGAGGCACAAAGAAAGAGTAGGCAAAAGGACAGCAAAAATGGGATTTCAGTGGGTCTGCAGCTCCAGTTCCCCAGCCTCTCCTACGGCACAGACAACACATTGGAAAAACTGCTATTTGCTCTTTATTTATCACCTGTTTTCAGAGTGCCAGAGATGGGTTCACTTTCTTCAAAGCCTTTCACGGAGATGATACTAACATTGTAGTCTACACCTGGCACTAACTTCACCAGCTTGGTCCTTGTCTTGCTTCCATCGACTGTAACAACATTTGGAGTACCTAGGATGAAGCCAAATGCCAAGGGATTAGTGACACAATACTCCAGGAAATGCTTGAAGGATGTGTTTCAAGCTAAAGACATTTTGACCAACATGCACCTACTTGTACAGGAGGTGGTGAATTTTCCCTAGTTAGTTACAATCACCGATGTCAAAGGGTAGCCTCAGGAAAAAATATTGCTGCCATGACATGTAAATCTAAGACATTGGTTTCTATTCATTCCTAATGGTATGCCAACAGTAAGGAAAAATTAACATTTCTGTTCAGAAAAATAGGATTTTACAAATGAGATGTAAGGTGAAAACACAATGTACTCTACATGGAAATTCATACACCTGCAAGAGGACAGGACTTGCAACTTCAATCTGCCTTGTTTCTGGTAAGGGCTAGAAGTTTCTCTTTCACCCATCTCATTTCAAATAAGGATACAGTATATATCATTTTAAGAGGTGCTGTATATGTGGGTGAGGACTTAGGACACATATTTGTTTCAGATTCTGGGTTTATTCCAGGAAAGCACTTAGACAAGTGCCTAACTTTATGATAGCGGATTGCTCCTTTTCTTCTGTGGGACAACTATATATTTAAAGTTGTGTGCATGCTTACATACTGTATTTTCTAAAGGCTTGTGTCTTTACTTGTCTTAGTCAATAGCATGTCTTTTATAGTTCTGACATCTGTAGTGTTTGCTGTGTAGCTGTTTCCATTCAAAGATGTCCCCAAGTTATGCTAAAAACCTGTTTAAGTATAGGAAGTTTTTTAAAATGAACACTAAAACCAAGATATAATGGATGGAATAAAACAACATTGGGGAGCTCTAAGAAAATCACTGCCTTGGAAAACTATTATAACCATGAACTACGATTATTGTTTCCAAGGGCCATTTTTTCACATATGCTTAGCTCATAAAGTGCCTACAAAATAACGAGACAGTTTGGAAAGAAATCCTTACTTAGGAGGCTCAGGGGGAATCTAGATTTTTGTGAACATGACCCTATTAGGGTACCAACGATTCCAGTACTCAGCTCTGAGCACCCTTACAAGTCTTGTCCATGGGATGTAGGACACTGCCGAGACAGAGGTTGGCTCACTGGGACCATGTATCCACATCCACATTCCTGGTCAGCAGTTTGAAGAAAGAAATGATCTGTGTAAGGTGAGCTGGGAGATGCACTGAGAAATGGATATTGGCACAACAAACCCTTTCTTCTCTCCCTTTTGTCACCTTCCTCCCCGTCCCTCTGCACAGTTACCTCCTGTGATGGGGACATAGGTTATCCGGTAGCTTTCCACGCGGCTGCGAGGGGGTGTCCAGCTGACTGTAGCAGAGTTTTCCGTGATGTCAGAGAAAGAAATTCCCTTGGGAGATCCAACAACTGTCAGTGGAGAACAAAGAACACACACACACCACATAGAAAGGAAAGGTAAATAATTGCTTATCAGTTCTTAGTGCTGGAACTCTGATTTGTCTTACCCCCTACCCCAAGAGCTGATGCTATCAATATTCTGTCCTAAACAACACTAATGCAGGGAGCACCAAACAGTTAACGGTGTTATTACATACTGACAGCAGCAATCTATTTGGTCTAAATTTTCCTTTTTCAGTAATGTTGCAGTAGTGCATAGCATAAAAATACCCCAGACACATATTGGCATATTGTGTACATAGAGGTAACAGAGATTTCAGTGTTACAGAAAGGTATGGAGGAACCCTTACAGGAATGCCACCTATTACTCAGGTATCATTATGTTTATATTTTTTTTCTACCTCAATTTCACTTGGATGGTTTTTAGACTTTCCATTGAGTATCAGAGCCGCAGCTGTGACACACAGCCGTGGCAGCCCTTAGCAGTGGAGAGGTCTCTCTTTCTGATCATAAAGTTTTTATTCTAGGATGCTTAAAAAAGACCTGGACTCAGGTGCGTGAGTTCATCAGGGGTCTCTCCTCTCAAGCACTAGCTGCCTGTAAGTTTTGTTGGCTTCAAACTAGAGGTGACTAGATTTTCTCCTTGGAATCTTTATCTGAGACCACGAATTTTCTAGGTATATTCAAACACATACATCCAGAGGATATCCAAGTACAACCGTTGTGAAGAAGGCACTTGTGGTTCCCCTGCAGATTTTTGTTATACAACCCAACCTTTCCCCATATGAACCTGAGCACTACTATTGCCCCCATAAATTGGATCAGTAAGCTGGGCTAAGAAAGCCCAGTTTTGCCCAAATGACCCAATCTTATGATGCAAACCAACACTGACTTGAAACATTCCAGTTCAAGACCTATTTAAGCTACTGCAAAAAACATGGAAAGGGCTTCTGGAAGGACACGGTAAAGAGAGCTGCTACTTCAAAGTTTACATTGAGCATCTCACTTCCAATTTGTTTTTTTGACTGTAACCAAAACAACCCTGATGTGTATTAAAAAAATAAACAGCCCACACAGAGTAGCCCATTAGCACAAAGAGCACCGATACTCAACATCAGCTACATTAAGAGCGGTGAAGACAGGCTGAGGGCAGGGGAAGGAAAGGCAAGAGGAGAAAAAAGCGACCATGCTTGAAATAGCTTGGAAAGAACGTGTCTGCGGGAAAGAAGTCAGAGGGCTGCTTGTTCCATGTGTCCCCAAAGCTTTAGCAGCAAAGCCCTAAATCAACTGAAAGGCAGGGAAAGATAAACAACAGAGCTCTCAAGAGAAATGTAAATTATTACTCTGGAGCTCACTAAACATGTTGCATTCATGGGGTTTGCTCTCATGGAAAAGCCAAAAGAAAGAAAAGAATTAAAGATAATGAAGGAAGCAAGGTGGGATTAGTAAAGCTACAATGGCACACAAAGTTGCTACTGATCTAGGTACAGTCTGAAGAAAACAAGAGCATAAAGGAAACCTGGGAAAGAGAGAGAAGTGAAAATCACATTGATTTTGTTGCACATTGTAGGTGCCCTTAGTGACTAGAGAAAAGTGCTAGTGATGACTCTGGAGACCAAAGAGATGGATCAGCAGTTCATTTTCATACATATGGGGAATTCCAGCTTTTACCAGGAAAAAAAGTACCCAATCCATCCTACTTGGGCTCTGCTGTGCACGCTTTCATGGGCTTCGTGCTTGTTTTCTGTACCAGAATCTGAACTGCATAACAAACAGTAGTAAGAAGGGCCTTGACTATGTGAGAGTTCCATATACCCAGGTACCCCAACTGCAGCTACTTTCCCGGGAGCAAACCTGGCAGAGGCAGTATAATGGACCGCCAGAGCAAGCATCAGTCCTGGAACGAGTCCCAGAGATTTAAGAGGGTGGTACCTTTGAGCAGAGGGAAATTAGAAAGGAGCAAATGAAACCATCTTCTTGGTCTCCCTGAAAGCCAAAATTAAGCAGGCAGAAAAGATGGCCAGCATGCTTCTGTTATAAAAAACCACAGTATATCTGTTGGGCAGAGACAGGTAATTAGCATTGTCCTCCAGCATCACTCCCCATTAGCTGTAGGAGAGACAGAACTTTCCTGTGAGGTTGCTAAAGCACTCATGATACCTAAGGAGCTGCTACTCTTTGGTTTGTTGGGTTTGTTTGCAAAAAAATTGTTCTTGCATTCCTAACAGACTATAGCAGAGTGTTCCCTGACTTTCTTCTCCTAAGCAACAGGAAGCACCAGGTTGCATTTATCATGTAATAAAGAGCATGTAAAGTGTTCTGTGACCATCTCAGATAAAAAATGCCGTCACAGTGTGGCAAAACTCCATTAGAAGAGGAGGAAAGTAGCAACACAAGACTCACACTTCCGACCAAGGATATTAAATGGCACATACCTGTGTTGTGGTCCCCCAGTGAGGGCTGAATTGCACCTTAACAGACATTATACACATGAATTTTGGAAAGACACTGTCCCTCTGAGAGCATCAGAGGACAAACTCCCTTGTGCCAACTTGATTAGACACTGCAGATCTGTATGATGCTGCCTTGCACTATGGTGATTTTGTAATTGTCTTCTATCACAGCAGAACTGGTGAGGCTAAAGTGACAAACAAATGCAGAGGGTAGGGAGAATGGGTACCATCATCACCCCGAAGAGGATAGCCTTTTAACAGCATTATTATCAGCAGTTCTGGGGGAAAAACTCTTGCTGTTCATTTGTACACATGGGTAAATAATGGAGGAAGAGCTATTAGTGATGGGTATGGGAAGACAGACTTCATTGTTACTTCTCCTGCCCAGCAGTTTCACACCACATTCCTGGTGTGATGGCAGCAAGGGACATCATCTCAGCCTCTAGGCAAGTCACCATGCAGGACCAACACAAGCTGCATGGACAAAATAGCAAATGCCAGTCCTAACCTGCTCATCCCTTCCACATCCGAAGCCCACGGCTGTCACTTGATCAACTGCCTTGCCGACTTCTTCTTACAAAAGGAAGAAGGAAAGGAAACCACAGAGGAGGACAAGGCAGCAAAAGGCAAGCACTGCAAGATCTTTCCTCTCTCCTCATGGCAGGCGGGTGGGTGCTGTACAGACCCTCGGTGAGGATGGCTTGGGATGCTCAAACCAGACCCCCTCAGCTGCACCAGTTACATCAACTGAGGACCTGATCCCCTAAGACTGCATTTGTGTATACGAAGGGTATGTGCCCAGGTAAGTAAGAAGGGGGAAGCTGCAAGTGATAAATAGAGAAGGATTTTCAATCTAGATTATTTTTCTGCCTTCATTTCCCTGATATGTTCAGTTTAGGTTTGCTGGCCTGTTTGCTAGCTTTATTCCCACTGTTATTTTACTATCTCCTCTACTAAAGCTAAAGACTTGCTAGCTAATTTATTTCTTGCTCACTCATAACTTGTACACAGGCAGAAGAAAGTAAGACTGAATCTAAGCCTGTCTGAGCTACCCCTTTCAGGGACAGAAATATTTCTTTGCAACCAGACTGGAAATGCTATAAATATACATATGTTTGTGTAATAATCAACTCCTAAAAAAGACATTAGTTAGATGCCTTGGCAGCCCAGCTACTCGATGTTGTGCAACCTGCAGTCCAAATTATTTAGCTGGATTTTTGTGGCTCCAGCTCTATTATCAATTATCCATGGGCTATTTACATCTGACAAACATCTTTGGGGCTATTGGCTTCAGTAGGTGACATGTACTAAATCTCCCTTAAATAACCGAATAAGAATGTAGTCATAAGCAAAATGACAACTCCTAGTGGTTTACCATAAATATCCTGGAAGTCAGTGAAAACGGGGAGATGCTGCTAACAAGTGCAGCTGAATTTAAACATCCCTCTCCATTATGAGCTCCCCACGAGCCTGGGGGACAGCGGCTTGTGATGGATGCATGTTCTGCTCCATGTAAATGTCTGCGTGAGTGTACATATGCCCTTGCTGTTTATTCAGGGAATGTGATGCCAGTCACTGAGCTGGTCAGAAATGTGCCTTTCCATGCTAACAAGTGGCACCACAGACATTAAGTTAAATCATGAGGTCCTGCTATTTCAGGAAAATACTGAGTTATTATTGTCCTTTTTCTGTGTGCTGTCTGGAGGACACTGCTATAGTTGGGCAAATGCCTCTTGTATCCATTTCTCTTGGCTTTCTCATGCACTGAACTTACTTGTTTCGTGCTCCTTGCCCTTCTCCAGGAACTGGGTTGATTTAAAATAACTGTTTTCATATCAGCAAGCTCAAAATTTTTAAAAGAGTCAATTTGGGTTGAAGAATGTTCCTTCATTTGCTTTAGATTTCAATATGTTTCAAAATGAAACCATAATTTTGGTGGAAAAAAATCAAAAGCTTCATTCAAAAGTGCTAAAATGAAATGCTTCGAATTATGAACCTTTTTTGTTTGTTTAAATTAATTTAAGAATTTCAACATAAACTTCAAGAGCTTTTTACTTGACTAGTATCTGCACACTTTCATAGAAAAATTATAGAAGAAAAAATATTCCAGCTTTGAGCAGCAAGAATGTCCTCCTCCCTGCCACTGAGAAAATGAAGCTCTGCTCCAGTGGAGATTTTTCAGAAATGTAGAAAGGTTTAGGCTAACTTCAGACAGAAGATATTTGCAGTTATGTTTACAATGTTGCTTCATTAATGTGAGACTATGAAAGGCAAGAAATCCAGCTTTGGGGAACTGGCATGTTGCAATTGAGGATTAAGGCCTTGGTATTTATTTTTTTTTTTAAAAAAAAATGTATGAATTGGCAGGCATACCTGCATCTTTTCTTCTGGATTATTTTACCTGGGTAAGACACTAAGCTAATTTACATCAGGATTTTTGATAGACAAGAATGAGAATATATAGAAACTTCTGCTGAGAGAGTTCAAAGTTTTGATTTTGCAAGAAACTCAACTTCATGTTGAATTACTGAGAACATCTTGCTTTTGGTAAGATCAGTCCAAGTTAAGGGTGCTTAGTCCTTTGCTGATCAAGCCACAAATAAACTCCTCAATAGCTCTGGCAAATTAATTTTGTTGTACCCCCTTTCTGGGGAGGTAAATTGTTGTATAGTGGCGATATGCAATTAGTCACAGTGAATCACTGAAACAGGGTGATACAAAGAAAGTATTTCTTGGACCCCAGAGCCAGTGCTTTCATTGCTAGACTGCTGCCTAATTCCAAATGAAGAAAGTAATGAAATAAAACCACATTATATAGACAGTGATGAAACTAGGGAATCAGAGCTGACTGATTATAAATAACTACAGCACATGGGAGCAGTAACTCGGCTAAGGGACGTGCAGCGGGCAGCTGGAACACCTCAGGAGCAGCTCGAGCTGGCTGTGCAAAGGAGAGATGCTGAAAGAAACAGGCGTGAACATGTTACACTTTTCCTACTGCAAAGACAATACCTGTGGTTGCTACTGCATTTACGGGTTGGGAACGTCGTCCACTGCTAACTCCATAGAGCTCAATTTCGTATTCAGTGCCCTCTTTCAGCCCTGTTATATCCTGGGTGCGCTCGTGGCCTGGTACTATTAGTTCCAGTGGATCAGATCTCCTTTTGGTATCCCTGATTTTTAGAACAAAACTGTTGAAAACCCCATCGTCTGCAGTCCAGGACAGACGGAAGCCATCTGGAGTAGCATCTGAAACCAGAAGGTTGTCGACCTCGGGTTCTGCTTCTAAAAAAGGAGAAGATAGCAGCAGGGAAAAGAAATGATTTGTTAATCAGTTCATTGGAGACCTGCCTGAGGTCTGGCTATAGCACACTGCAAAAATCCAACCACAGTTCAAAGAAAAGGGAAACAGCCTGCCAGCTATGGAGACCAAACCGAACCGGACTGTTAGCATCATAAACCTACTGAAGAAGATACATGTGAGTGTGTGCAGGCCCATTCAAACTTTCACTCTTTAATAGCAAATCCACCGCAGGGTCATACACCGTTTGCCTCTGGCATGCAAAATTACATACATGCTAATAGTAAGTTTCATGTGCATTTCTCCCTTGCTACCTATGTGAAACCTTTACATATGATAAACACAAGCTCTTGTTATAGATCTGCAGGCATGCCTGTAATGTTGTCAGGTCTCTCTCTGTTAGGAGGACTGCATAGAAGCCCCTTGAAAGGGTCTTTTTCTTCATGCAAAACCCTTATTTCATGCACTTCTGGCATCTGTGATGCTTCTGATCAGATGAATCCTTTACAGCAATATTAAATAAATGCTGAAGCAGCTCAGGGGAATTATGAAAGTTTATGTTCCTTAAACTGCACACTTAAATCCAAATGCAAGACCTACTGGCTTTAGTGAAAGAACCCATTCAAGAGGATCCCAGGAGCTGTAAGTTATTAATTACCTGCAAAATATCTTTAGCTCTGTGTGGTCAGGCGTCATTACCTAGAGAAATGCTACTGGAGTGGTTACTACCTTACAGCATCTCCAATGCACTTCTTTCTTCCACAGAAAGACATTCCTATTCATTTTCTTGCAAACCTCCGATCAGGTAACCCCCAGCTTTGCTGCTGCATACACAGCAATATGCAGATGAGACTTGATGGTTATGGGGCTACGGAATCAGTCTGCAAAGATTTTTCAAGAAAGCTCAAGTGCTGCTGGCAAACAGCAGCTATGATGAGGTTGAAAACATGAGCTAAGGTTTTCTGGAGAGACATGCCAACTTTGTGGGTAGCAATGATCACATTTGATGGTCTTTGGGTGGAACCCACCCAGAGAGTGAAAGAAAGGAAGCCTTGGGCAAGAAATGCATCACCCTTCCTGAAGGTCCTGATGGTTGGCAAGTTGGAGAATGCTGCCCAACAGCTGTTAACAAGACGAGCTCCCGCATGCAGCTGTTTTTCTTTAAAGACTTCGGTTAGAAGTACCTGCATGACCATACCAGAAACTTTCACCCCTCAACCCACGTCATGCGCCTCTACAGGATCCCTCATAAAAACAAAAAGGGAAACATCAAGTTAGAAGGAACAGGATTTCATTGGTGAACCTATCAATCACCAGGAGTTATGTGTAGCCACGATGCAGAAAAGGATGCAAAAGCCAAAGTTTGCTCTGCAAACGGATTGCATGAAACATCTTCCATGTGAGAAGAAAAGCAAGAAAGAAAAGGTGGAAAAGAAGAATTTGTTCACATTAAAATACCTGTAACAGCCACAGTGCTTAGGGGCTTTGTTTGGTGCCCCTTGGCAAAACCATAAAGCATAACCTCATAGCCAATGCCAGTAATAAGGCCTTTAAGCTTCAGTTGCCGCTGGGCTCCCGTAAGGAGGAACTCCTGTGGGTCCAGCAGCTTGCCGGAGTCCACCACGACTACTAGAAAGCTGTCAAAGGCATTCTCCGATGCCATCCACGACACTGTGAACCCATAAGGGTTAATATCAGAGACAGTTAGGTTTTCCAGTGGGGGCATGGCCTCTAAAAGAAGGGAAGGTGCAAAAACACACACACAAAAAAAAAAAAGAAGCGAAAAACATTGCAAATTAGAAAGTGTCACAGATTCCACCAAACATAAATCACATTTTTCCCCAAAGTACGGATTCAATAGAAGTGCATAGCCAGAACCACGAGACTTGGATTTTCAGTGGAGCCTCCAGAAGTCAGATGGTCAACTCTTAATTTTCATCAAGGGTGTCTCAGCACCTTGACTCGCAAGCTCCATTGAAATTCCTTCCAAGCTCACTGTGGAAGCACATTTCTTCTGTTACACATGCACTGTAAGACAGTTATAACCAAAACTCTTTTAGAAATGCTATGCATGAAGCTTTTATTTCCTTCTATTTGTCTCCACCACCAGTGCTTTAGGGACAAGCCTCAACTTTGGCATTCACAGCTCCTGTACTGCGCTGCTTTGCCTCTCTGCTTCACGTGAATATCTCCAGCTTTTCTTTTCACAATGGTGGAGGGGTCAGAGATGCCTGAAGGACTGCCAGGAGCAGGACATTCATCAGCCAGGGTCACAGCCAGTGCAAGTACTAAACACTTCTGCAGGGGACAGGCAAGGGGCCGGACTTGTCCTGGCTCAGGGCAGGGGCTAATGCCTGCGGAACAGAGCAATGAGACATGATCTGTCCAAAGAGCTTCATGTGCAGCTGCTAGCGTGGTATGTTGACAACTTCAATTCCAGTGAAGTGCCTTTTTTTTTTTTTTCCCCACGTCAGCATGACACTTGTCAAAATTTAGAGGCTGTGGATCAATCCTCAGAACTTTCACACCAAGTCTCTAGGTGGGGGGGGCGGGGGGAATGAGAAAAAAAGAAAAAAAAGCGCCATCATTTCACAAGACAGTTGCTCAGTGCATTTTGCTCACTCAGAATCTGAGAAGTGAAATAAGATCAGCTGGCTTTGCTAAACCCTGGCCTTGATCCTGCATCCCAGGCATTGCTAGCTTTTCTCTAAACTACTTGTGAAACTTTGCTTTGTTGGCTCAGCAGTGAACTCATCCCTTCTTCCAATCGCTCAAATTCTGCTCACTTCAGAAAATATGAGTTAGCTAAACACAGAATTTTCTCTGGAAAAGGGTTTGGGGTTTGGTTTTGACATTTCACAACTGCTGAAACTGATAATCTGTTAGAATTTAGCATAAAAATTACCTCTTGAAGTTTTATAATTTGGAAGTCCTTGTGTTTTGATGTTTACACATTTGGATGCCAGAGATTCAGCTCCAGTTTATGCAGTTCAGAGACTTATTTGCAGCCTACTTGCTTCTGATCATGCAAGCCCAAAGATCCACATTTTGGTTTGGTCTCTGGGAGGGTGAGTAAACAAGCAATAAGCTCCAAATGCCGAAATTATTTTCCTGGGATAGGTGTTGAGTGACACCACCACTCTAAACCCAGCAGGTTTCTGTGAACTGCTGGCACAGCTCTCTGCCGCGCAGTGCCACGTGTTTACCTAGCTGTGGGAAGCCTTCTCCCAGAATCCCAGTGTCCGTGGTTTATTTTCAAAAAAGGAGGCATCTGTGCTCTGGTGAAGCTAAAGAGCAGGGGTTTTGAAAGCTGAGTTGCTCTTTTTTATGTGACTGAATGTCATCAGGGGGCAGAGCAGAGCTGGTGCAAATGCAGCCGTTTGCCTTAAGGAAAATGATGGTGGACTTTGCCTTTGGCAGAGATGGACAGCCTAACGCTGAGAGGGATGCTGCTACTGCAACTGGTGTCCCCACTGCATGCAATGAAGAGAGGAGAAAAAGGAAAAGGCCTCGATTTCTTCATTAATCCATCTCAGGGTGCCCCTGTGCCTGTGTGACAACCCCTAGTAGCCCATACTGGCCACATAACACATCAAATCTGTGGCATTTATTTGGTCATCTGAGAGGTGTATGATGTACAATCCATCCCAGTCAAAACCTGGCTGAAATATTCAGACATAAGAGGTGGGTTGAGGGGACATCAGAGGACAGGAGATGCTCTAAACTCCAGTCTTCTCTGGACCCTTCAGGTGCAACTAGTGTTAGGCAAATTTCCCCCTCAAACTTCAAAGTTAAAAAAGATTATTCGATATGGGAGAAAGACTCCAGAGAGTTCCTAACTCTTAACTAGTACTCCTCCTAGAATGCTTTTTTTAAGTTCACACAATTGGTCTGACCCATCCTTGCACTAGATTTGCAAACAAAACCATTGTTGCTGGACAAGATATTCAGTGCTGTAGAGAGTTTTGTTTTTGTTTTTTAAATCCATGCTGGAATATATACCTTTATGAGCCAATAAACAGACTCCAAACCTTTAAGCAGGTACCTGTCATGACAAAAGCAGTGAGGGGCTCTGTGTGAACACCAGCATTGGTGGTCCCCTTAATGTTAATGTCATAGCCCGTGTAATCTAGCAGGCCTGAGATGTGAGCGCTGCGAGCACCTCCCGACACCGTAAGCTCCTGGGGTTCGTGTGCTGCATAGGAATCTCTAATGTGTATAACAAACTTGGCAAAAGGCCCATCTCTGGTGGTCCATGAGAGGTTGAAGCTGTCAGGGGTAACGTTTGTGAGTGTGAGCGTGCCCAGCTGTGGCTCAGCCTCTGAAGGAAAAAGGAACACAGGTGAAGACACAGCATTACTCCAGGGGACTGGGGCAATTAGGGGCGGAGGTTTATAGATGCTTAGAGATAAGGCTGAATGTTTCAGCCTTGTTTTGCAGTGGTTAAAGAAAAAAAAAAAGAAAAAAAAAGGGAAAAAAAAAAGGAGCATTGCAAGAGCCAGTTTGTAAGGTTTTGGACAGAAGCCACTGAAATTAGTGCTGACTTTTAAATTATTTTTTCATTTCATTTTCTTAAACTCAATTTTCCTAATGAAACATGGGCCTGATTTACAGAAGCACCAACAGCATGCAGTCCTGTGGTAAAGCCACAGAAACTGCAGGAACTCACACTGGGAATTTGATGGGAATACAAACCCAATGCAATTCCAAAGTAGATAAAAGTAGGTTTCAGGCAGGAATTAGGCAAGTCCAAAACAGACATCCTTGAAATCCCAGTTCAGCTTCTGTTCAGTGTTTCTGTTGCCTGGAGCTGTATTATTTTTGGACTCCAAAATTTATGAGGGGGTTCGGTTCTAACAGTGATCATCTCAGCACTAATGTCAGGCCAAAACCTCCCTGGACTCCACAGAGAAGGTGTTCCCCATCCTCTGATTAGGCACAATCAGAGACTATCTAATAGAATGAACAAAAAAGACCCCACAACGCTGCTGTTGCTCTCCTCTCTGACTGTTCAGTGGCCAGGACACTTCCTTAAGAAGAAAAGGCTTTCCTTTTCTGTTAGAGGAAATTCAAAATCACATCTCTCCCCTGCCAGGGGAGAAACTTGGCCTTCAGGCTGCAGGAGGGGGAGAGATCCTTACCCATCCTGTTTTAAAGCTATTCCATTTAGCATAAAATCATTAAAGATTCATTACAGAACAGAGAGCACAAAAACATGACCTGGAAGCCAGGTGGTCAGAGAATCCTTTGTGGGCTCTCAGGGCTGATTTTCTGCTTTTTCTCTTGCCAATTGAGTATAAACCAAGAACACCTTGGGGAATGCAGCCAGTGAGATACAGGAAAGTAACTCTGGAAGTGATTCATGCTGGGAGAAGAGTCAGAAAGATGTATCCCGCTGGCAAAGAGAACAGTGAAAGAATGAAATCCTTTTCTTAACTAAAACATGAACTGCTGCAAGATGTTCCAACTTTTTCTCCCGTCCCTTATTGCAAGCCTTTTAAATAATAGTCCACCTTCTTATCTAGAATTGTCTAGGAACAGGTGAATCCAAGTGGCCCCAATTAAGGACACATGCTGTTGTCATGCTGTCAACCAGTGACCATCAACACCTTCATGGCTGACAGTGAAGATGTCACCATGAAGCATGGTACTTCCGAAGACAGGGAAGGAGATGAGAAAATATCCACAAAGCAAACAGGCTTGGGTGGAGAACCCAGTGAAACCGAGTGTGGAGCCATCAGCCCCGCATGCAGGTCAGAGAGGACAGACCGATCCTCTCCAGTCTCATCCTGAAATGGCCACATTCCTCCACATGCCACTTGCATCCACTCAGGCATGTTCATACCATGACACCCAGACTCCAAAGAACACTACATGCAAAATAAGTTGAAATTATCTCTTCAGGCAAGTCTTGGTGATCTCCCACCACCCTGGAATCACCACAGAAAAAGCTCTGACATTCAGTGAAACAAGACAGATCTCAGAGACTCAAAGGTAGCAATGCAAGTGGCAGAGTGGTGGGCTGCCCATCAAGAAAGGCTGAACTTGCATTCTGAGCCCCGATCTCTGCTGGGAACACACAAAAATACCAGGCAGAGAAGAACATTGGAACCAGCATAAGGTGGCCAGACCACTCCATGCAGTTTTGGTTGGTTGTTTAGCATGCTGCGTGAAACTCCCTCTGGAGATGCAAATGTCTTGGAGGACATTTAAGAGAGAACCAAAAGGACATGCAGGTGCCTCTCCAGGCTGATAAAGACATGAAGGCCTTCCACCCACAACAGAGCAAGTGAGGATGGGATGAACAAGAACTTCATTCTAGATCAAGTGCAAAGATACTCTGTGAAATTATTAACCATCTGGAGCAAGTCAGTTATATATACACAGAACTTGCAGATAAGTGTATATATAAGGAAACCAATCATGGTTTACTACTGGCTCCCTTAATGCTGGGGGCACTTTTTCAGCCTTTTCCATTGTCTCAGATCTCCCTTTGCCCAAGCACTCTCAAGCCCAGCATATTTCAGCCTCCCCTTATAGTGATCTTCCTATAATTTACCAAAGGAACGATGATGAGTTGGAGCCATTTTTTAGAGCAGTTCGGTGGACAGCAAAAGAAAGAGGAGAAAAAAGCAAACCTGGAAGGTGAAACAGTGAAATACCTGTGGTTGCCAGTGCTGTCAAGGTCTGACCACCTTGCCCATCAATTACACCATGGAGTTGGACAGTGTAATTAGTGGCGGCTTTGAGGTTGGTGACTACATAGCGCCGGGAGGCCCCTGGCACTGTGTGCACCAGGGAGTCCAAAGGGAAGTCAGAGTTTCTGACTTCTAGAATAAAATGGTCAAAAGCATTGTCCTGCGCTTCCCACGTGAGTGACATGCTGTCTGAGGTAGCATTTGATACAGTGAGTTTGCTAAGGAGAGGTTCCTCTACTATGGGAAGAAAAACAAATGGAAATGTATTGCAATCATTAAAACCCAAGGCAACAAAATAAAATAATATAGAAGTTTGAATTCACATGAGCCACAGTTCACAAAGATCACCTAGACTTGCGTTTCTCACTGTGTTTCATACCACTACCCCTGCAGCCACCCTGCCCACATTACCCAAGATTCAGTGAGGATATTCACAATCTGTTGATGCTAAAAACTGCAAGTCTGTATTATCTGATCACCAAAATTTTGTATTCTGCTTAATGTCATTGGCCACATCAAGCTATCGCTATGGCAAACTATGACAGCTCTTATTAAGATCGTGTCAGCAGACAAAATTTGGTGATGTTAAATGTTCACCATGTGAGCTATCATCTGCCTACTATGAAAAAGCACTTCCTGCTTCCATTGTCTAGTCCTCTCCTTCCACTTTCATACTGTAACTGGCTAGAGCACACTGAACACTTGGCTTCCTTGTCTTTTCTGGAAAAACTGTAAAACCTCGAGATGTGCAATGCACCAACAGCTAAATGCCTACCTATTTCACTGACCAACATCAAGTCAAATGAGCTCTTTCAATCTGTCATCTGATGTAAACTGGATTCGGAAGGTGAATTCAAGCAGGGCGTCTGCCTTATAGGAGCCTGTTTTCACAGACTGAAATATGCCTGAAATCTGTTTAGAGAATCAGGATAAAAACTGTATCTAGAAATCAGCTTATCTGAGAGAAATAGCATCTCCTCTATGCTGTACAACAGATGCAAATACATGTTGCAAGCTAACATATTGAAACATTTCCCACTTGGTTCTTGGGAAATCTGCTTTGCTTTTCAGCTCTGTCAAAGGTTGCCCCAACCTTAACGTTTGAACAAGAGCAAACTTATTGTGTGAATGAAACAATCACAATGTGATTGACTGACTTTGCTGGATGGGATGTTGGATTAACATTCACAGTTCAAAATGTCTCCGGCAGGTCTTCCTTAGGTGGTATCAAACAGTGAGGTAGAGGATTTGGTAATGGGTAGGCTGGTGGGGTAGCTGAGGGCAGGGAAAGGGGCACAACCTGTAAGGAAGAGTTAGAAGAGAGTTAGCATTGAGGTGGGTTTTATATACCTGTTGTAGCTGCAGCACTTATTGCCTGCGTGCGGAAACTGTGAGAGATCCCATAGAGGTAGACAATAAAATCAGTTCTGGGGGAAAGCCCTGAGATATGAGCAGTCCTTGAATTGCCTGAGACGTTGAACTCCATGGGCTCCAGCAACCTGTTAGAATCAATAATTTCAATAGTAAAGACGTCGAAGTCCTCGTTGCTGGTTGTCCAAGAAAGGTTGAAGCTTTCAGAAGTAATGTCGGAAACAGTTAGCTCACCAACTTCTGGGTGCACTCCTGAGGAGGAAAACAACACTGGTCAGAAGGGGACAGCCCTGCACTCCTCCAGCGCAGAGATCCGTACATCTCCCTGCTCATGCTGGCAGCGCTCCAGGCTGCCACTGGGGAAGAGGGTTTGAGTAAAAGCTTGCTACAAGCAGACAGGTACTAAAGGCAAGAAATTGAATGAAAGCATCTCAAAATGTTAAATAAAAGGAAAAAAAAAAAAGAAAAATAAGCTTTAAAGCTCTGGCTATTTCCCTTTACCTCCAGGAGCAGCCATATGTCTTTGAGGTCTGAGCATAAAAGCAGATGCAAAAAGAACTTTTCTGAATGCCCCTGGGGCATTTGGAAAAGTCAGCTTCCAGTTTTAGGAGAATCTGAAACTAGAGCTATTGCTTTAGCCAAAGGAAAAGGTTGTGTTTTGTTTGCTCTTCTACTTTCCCTTTCAGCTTAAGACTATGAAAGCTGGCATGTAATTTTGGAGCTGGAGCCAAAATGCAAAACAGTGATAGCTGCCTCGGGGTTTCTTCCTCTCTGTAGACATCCCTGATGCGTTACAGGAAGGCTCAGAAAAATCTGACAATTGGAAGACCCCAGAAGGGAAAATTTTGAAAAGCCGGGTGCTGAGCATGACCCAGGATGGGAAGGGAAAACCTCAGCGGGGCATCTTCTGCTGTTTTCATTAAGTTAATAAAAAGCGAGCACATTGCATATTTAGGCAGGACACCCATGACGTCTGTTTTCTTGTTTGTCCATGTACAGCCTCCTTTGTCTAGCCACATTTGTCTGTTCTCAACGGGCAATCTGCTACCAGCTCACAGTCAGGACTCTCAAAGCACAGGACTTCTGGCCTGCAGTGGGACACAGCCCAAGGCAAGTGCCTTGTGCCAGACACATTTTTACCTACGCCAGGCTGCTAAAAGCATTATTGAAACAAGCAAGCTCTACTGCGTTTCATGTTTTAATTGCACTTTGTTACGTGTACTTTTATCCTTTTCTGTGCTGGGTAATATGTGCTTGGGGAAATCAAATATGACCAAGCTCTGGGTATCTCATAATCACAGGAGGTTGCAAAGGTCTGTAAGGAAGCCCAGAGGCAGCAGATATTGTCTACAAGAAATTGTCTGAAGGAAGAGCCACTGGTGCCCCTTTACTATCAATTAATTCATACCCTGTTCATTGCCAATGATCATAACACTCAGAAGAATCAAAGGATAGACGTGAGTATATATGTATCTTTCACAGTCAAAGCTCATGATAAATTCTCATTTAAAACTGCCATCTTTCACAAGGTCAGCCAGAAAATGATCATTGTGGCTCTTGATTAGTTTTTTTCAGCCTTCTGACAGTGCAGGGCTTACCTTCCTTCTTTCAGGTCACTTTTATGCCAGGGTAGTTCTGCTGAATCTGGCTTTCTTGCATTATATCTTTTTCAGACCAATCAGACTGTTTAACAGCCTTGTGTGGCTTAATAATATGTTACTACTGGTGGTAGGAATTAATTTGTGTTCTTTTCTATATCAGACCACATAGATGGTGTCTGTCCTCGCCCACGAGTCAGATGCACACATTATACCCCCGAGTCTGTATGTACACAGAAGCTAGTGCATCGTTTCAGAGGTAGCTTCTGAAGGATAAAAACAAAACTCTCAGGCTTTGATTATCTGGGCTGTAAAGAACGGAATTTTATAATTTTACAAGGCAACCTGGGCTTTCCCAAGCCTGTACAACCACCAGTTGGGTTTTGCTGTTAGTGTCAACCAGCAGAAAAGCGAGTAAAGGGAACAAAACCAGCCATTGGGTGGGGTGGGGGGCGAAGCATTCCTAAAAGTGAAGGGCTCCATGGGGGCGCTGAGATTCTTATTGGAAAGTCTGATCAGGAGACATTTCCATGCCAGAGATGTTCAGCCAAGCTTTAACGAGTTGGGTGCACCTCAGGCGAAGCCGAGCAAGTGAGCAAGCTTTGCCGAGAGCTGTGCTAGCGTTGGCTCACGCCCCCATCTGCAAAGAAAGGGAGCCCTGGGGCTGGATAGGCGACTTGAGAAGATACCTGTCATGGTTTCAACAGAAAGGGGGTTGGTCCTGTAGCCTTGAATCACACCACGAAGTGTGACGTTATAAGGTGTGTTGGCCTTAAGGCCTGTCACATTCGTAAAGCGCAGTCTGCCCGGGACTGTGATATTCCGAGTTCCTTCGGGATTGCCAGGCTCCTGCACCTGAATGATAAAGTGCTCATAGGCGCCGTCGGCTGCCGTCCAGGTGAGCTGGAAACCATCCCAGCCTGTCTCTGATACTGATAAATTTCCAAGCTCAGGTTCCTCCTCTGAATAAGGACAGAGAGTCAGTCAGTTACTCCAATTACAGACTAGTAGCCATGATGTATCATTTAATGATGTTCTGCGTTAATGCATTTCACTTGCAATCAGTGACACAGAGATGCACACACACACATTTACATTTTCAGCTGCCCCAGATATCTCGTAAAGTCTCTTCAGAGACATGGCAAAACAGAACAGTAAGAAAAGAACTATAATAACAAATAATAACCACACTGATGCGAAAAGACTGCTTACAGAAAGCAGCTTATAGACCATCTTACAGCTGCAAGTGTTTTGCCAACATTAATTACGAGTCCCTATGAGACAAACAAGTATTACTATAACCACTTTACTGGGCTTTTAAGAAGTCAGTGTTTGCCATTGTGCCATTCAAGTGACTGTGAATACTGCAACAGTGCCTGGTGTAAGGATAGGAGGACACCGAGTTTGGGGATTCAGATGTTTATGATTTTCATTGTGCCCACATGAAAGATGCTATTTATTCTTCCAAACTATTTCCAAAACAATAAAGAAGGGGAAAATTCCTCCATGTCTGCATGTCTTTAGTTTAATGGATTTATCTTCCTTATATTATATCATTCTGTCCACAAAACCTTCCTGGGGGCAGAGAAGCTTGGATTTTCAGAGTTGCTGATATTAATCAGAAACTGACATCTGCTTTCACAGAAATTAACATTCTTATAACCCATCACAAGGGGTGGCCAAGAAAGTTGGGAACCATCAGAGCTAACTCTGAGATGCTGTTAAATCTAAAAGTTTGGGGTCATCTTCTCAGCAAAAATAGAAAGTCCTCTGTTACAGAGAAAATAAAACCGATTCCACAGTCAATTATCGTCAGTGAGATTCACTAATGTATAGTAAATCGCTGCTACTGAGGAGCACAAAAGTTTTGATGAGCTTTCCCCATCCTGTTAGAAAGGAAGAGATTATTTATGAAATAAACACAATGATGTTCAACAACAACAACAAAAAGCATGAATCCAGAGCTGGTTTGCTTTATCAGGAACAGAAACGAGACTTATTAAGGCAAAATATGAATCTTGTCAAACTGGCACTGTTTAGCTGAAAAGGAGAAAGCAGGACAGAAATAGAACTGGTTGTATCAGAAATAATGATCTCTTGGTAGCAACAGAAACAAACAAAACAAACACATTTCCTTAATGAAACTAAACCAAAAAATACGGTAAGGTAAAAATCTTTTAAGTAAAAGCTTGATTGAAATAAGTAATGCAGTAATCATCATAGCTTAAAAGCAATCCAGATTCTCTGAAAAGTGCTCAGTTTCATTCGCTCCCAAGATGCAGAGTCCCTTTTGCTCCCGTTCTTTTCTCATGCACATTTGACATGGAGCGTACCACTCCATCATGCTCTTTAGGGACCAAGGGATTCTCATACAAAATCATGCACCAACTTGAACCGTTGGAGACCTCCAAAAGCCTCATCCATAAAGCATCCAACATACGTGACAAAACAATGACAATGTCATAGCAAATGATATAAAGGGATGATGTTTCTTACTTAAAAAAAAAAAAAAAAGAAGAAGAAGAAAAAAAAAAGAACAAACCATTGAGAGATGAGACTGCCCTAGCCTTGTAGTAGGTGTGGAATAATCTGTGTGTTTCTATGTAAATAATTTATCCCATGTTGTGAATTTGGTTTGGATGATGGACAGGTACAGCCATTAGCCTCCAGCTAGGTTCTCCAGACATGAGCTTACACACTGGTACTTTGATCATTATTGAGCTGAGCCCTGTGGCCATAGGCCTGCTTCCTCATGAAATTCATGTCATAGGGATAAGAGACAGAAGTTTTCAGAAAGGTATACTCCCAATGTGTTCCAATCTTTTTTTTCCTCTGACATCACCACTTTCATGCCAATGCTGCAAACTGCGACCTTTTTGCAATCTTTCTGGTGTTTGAACCACAATCCAGATAAACGCTTGTAGCATCCTGCTATTTGCATGTGCCTTGTAAATAGCAGATGCATCAATGCCTCTCTTCGCATGCAATTTGAAAAGAGGGACTTGATGCTACATCACCTTAAAAGCTGCATGGGGCATTGTCCATGCTGTACCACTCAAGGCTCTCATTCCATAGCAATAAGAGTTTTATCCCATGCAAAAGGAAGAAAGGGGGGAAAAAATCCCACAAACCACAGCTAAGAAGAAATGCATCACTTACACAGCCTAGCATTTCTGCAATGGAACAGCAGTATGAAAATGAACTTCTGTATTTCAGAGCAGAAAAGGAACACATGGATAATGAATCCATAGAAAATACCTGTGGTGGCTAGGGCTTCCAGGGACCAAGAGAGCTGACCTTGAGTGCTTCCATGGAGGTTAATCTGGTATTGTGTGCCAGCTGTGAGATTGGTAATCTCTGTTTCTCGATGGTTTCCCGGTAAAAATATTTCCTGTATTCTGTTTAAACTGGACAGGTCTTTCAGAGTGATAAAGAACTGATCAAATACCTCATCCTGTGCTGCCCAAGACAGGGAGAAACTACTGAAAGTCCTGTGTGTTATATTAAGGTCATGAAGAGCAGCAGTGGCTTCTGAGGTGGGAGGGTCAGTGGGCACCCAAAGCAGAGCCTGAGAATCAGTGCTGGGGTTTGTTAAAGAACTGAGCTCTGTCGGTGCAGGACTGGTAGGATTAAATGATGTTTCATTGATTGGTTCTCCAGGTGTTGTGACTAGAAGTGCTAAACAGAGGCAAATTACAAGTTAAAATTTCCTGAGAACAAACCCCCAAACATACCAAAAGACAGCTAACATCTGCTACCGAACAGTTTGTATGCTTTCTATTAAACAGCTCTAAGAACAGAGGAAACAGATGAGTACTTCTGTTTTGGAGACTGAATCCAGGCCACAAGCAGAGGTAGCATCACTAAGCGCAACATGGTCCTCACGCGACCACACTAAATAGCAGATCCAGAGCAACAACCATTAAACACGGAGAGGAGCTGAAATGTTTCCAGTAGACAAATAGGCACATCCTCAGCTAATGTAAATCAGCGCACTTTGACTGCCTCCAAAGATTTCTGCTGATTTACATCGGTGAGGATGTGAACCCTAAGCCTCTCAAACATGCCTTTTATCTTTACTACAGCGTGTCAGTTTTGGTTTCTGATAAAAACCGTAAATGGAATGCATGCCAATTATCACAAACATATCCAAATCCAGACTGAGAAATCAGCTGCAGCAGAAGCATGCTAAATCTCATCCTATCCAACCAAAAACAGGCTTGGAGGAGTTATCCATCTGGTTACATGCAGAATTTTCAAAAAAGGCGGGGACACACACAGACACACGCATCCTCACCTAAAAACTAGGACAGCAAGAACTCAAGCAAGCTTTCTTTAAAGAGATCCAAAGGAATGGAAGGGAAAAGGCTTGGCCTTCAGCATGCTGAACCATCTGCGAATATGTCCCGTAGCACAGTCAGAATCTGAAAATCTGGGAACTGTGGAGATCACAGGGCACGTGTTTCTGATTGCAGCTGCAAGGCAACAGGCAGGTGATTTTTCTGACATGCAGAATTATCTCCTCATTAGTGGAAAACCACAGCATTTCACACCTCAGTGAATGTCTTGCTTTCATGCTCCACTTGCATTCAATTAAGAGAGAGCAAGTCATCTACCACCATCAATCAGATCAACACAAATAGGTACTCAGGATTCATTATCTGTCTCCAAATTCACACATGTATCAGAAAAAAAGGTTTCAGAGGAGAAAAATAAGTCTAAACCGCTTTCAAACAAATGCAGAAATGTTATCTCAAAAAAACCCAACCACCCTCTCAGGACAAATACAAATGTAGAAATATTGTTTTCTGCTCACCTCCAGGAAGGAGGGAAGCCTGTGAGGCAAAGAGTGATTTATGTTTTTATATAACATCGATATTTTTGACTTAAATTACCCCAGCACATGATCTGGACCAGGCCCTACATATGCTGCAACCTGAAGACAGCCATACTGTCATGACACCAGCACACCCGCAGTGGTGACCACTAGCATAATTCCCTCTTTCCCAGTAAACCCGCTGTCAGAACTATTACCTGGTTGTACCAGGGTTACTGAGCCCATGTAACAAAGCAGAAAGACATGCAGAATGGAATCATCAGCCTTCTGCGATTCCCAGCTGCTTGTGCGCAATTAGATGCCAACCAGCTCTTTCCTGTTCTGGAAACAGGCAAAAAACTATGGCATCAAGCAAGTGCACTGGTGCTTGTTCAGCCTTAAGGTTTTCTACTTAACATGCACAGTGGTAGCTGGGCTTTACTGTGAAATATTTCTGCAAAAGACGTGCATAGGTAGCGTGAAGTGGGGGAAAAGGGCAGCAGTACATCGCACAGGTACAGCTCCAGGTAGTGGGTGGTCGTGGTCCCACTGGGAAACTGGCACGTACCCTGAGTTGGAAGCTGAGGACAAAACATTCAAAAATGCAAGGGAAAAAAAACCCCAAGGCTGGCATTACGCTCCTGATATCCACGAGAAAACCTTGTGTAATATTAGCCCAAACTATCTTCTCACTTGCCCTCATTCCACTTGACCACCCCTACTGACATTTCTCCCAGATTGCTGCCAGTTACAGCATAACCACACAAGGACTTGGTCACTCCAGTCTGGACGGGAAATACAGCAGCAATTCAACTGTATCATACAAAAACTGAGGGACCAACCACCTAAAAGGCATTTTAATTCAGAATTTTGCTGTCATAAGAGGATTAATTAGATTGTGCCAACCTTGACGTGGGAAGCTGCCATATAGAGATGGTCTCATGGAGCATATGTAATTATATGTAGTTACATTACCTCTGATTTCTTTTCAGACCTAATTCTGAATATTACCCTGGGTTTAATGACATGACTCCACAAATGAATTTGTGGACGAGAAAGAGTGGTCTACCCTCTACGCACACATATCCCATATTAAGCCCATGTGTAATAGAGGAATATGTGGCTTTGTGTACAAACAAACAACAGACAGAAAAATGAAATTATATGAATACATGAAAAATAGCACAGGTAGTATCAGTGTTCATTATTAAGCAGATAGAATACTGTAAGAGGTAATGGAAAATTTGGAAAACAGTTGAACTGTAGGATAACAAGAACAATGAAGTTCAAACACTTGACTTTGCAGCTAAGGGAATGGATGGGGAGAAGAGAAAGAGAGCTCTAGGAGCCCTAGGTGTGTGGATGACAGCCAGAGAGCATGATTCATGGTGGCAAGATGAATGAATAGTAGGTGCTGAAGCTGAATAGAGCTGAAAACTATGTAGAAGGCAAACTGAATGGACAACAAACAAATGCTCTTTCTCAGACTGGAATACTTTTCAATATAATTTTCAGTAAAATCTTCTGGCTGAATATGGTCTAAATAAGTCTATAATGCTGTTGCTAGCCTTTTGAGGAATTCCATTGTAATGCTGCGTTGGTAATTTTACTAAAAAGAATGCTAATGTCCTGCCAGGACATTTCCCCAGTTCCTCTGGATGGAGCAAACAGTATTCTGTATTATTTCTTGCTTCTGTCTCTGGGATTTTACATGATTTGCCAAGAGGGGCTATCAGCCAGTTTTGCTGCAGAGTCTCTCATCAGCTCAAGCACTCTGTAAGATGTGACGGCCTACCAAGAAATTTGCATTCTTTTCAGAACCCTTTGGCTAAATGGCTTTCCCCTCCTCAACCTGCTGATTAAATTGAGCTCGCAGTGCCTGCGCACCTCTGCATTTCATGAAGAAAGCACCGCAGTACAGCACCAGCCAGAAATGCAGCGGTAGGTACCACTAAAGGTTCCCCTGTTGAAGTCAGGTTCCAGGTACTCTCAGCAGAGGAATCAGCTGAAGAACTGGGCAGTCTTTACTGGCAAACTTTGTTTCCCAGTGGTCAGCGCTGCAATTTCCCATTGAACTGGCTCACCTAATCATTCTTCCTAACGTTTGAGTTTGTATAAAAAAGGGTGGTGCAATCTAAGACTAGCAGAAGCCAGGAGAGGAAGACAGACTGACGCACAGCACAGACAAGGGTCTTTGGTAAACAGCATAAATCTTCTTAAAAACATTCAACAGAATGGAAAAGTTACTTCTCCAAGCCATGCTCCTACGTGCAGCTCACTTCCAGAGGTAAGAGAGTATCGCATCCACGATTCAAGAACAGTTGCTGCACAATCTGGGTCCTTCAGCAGAAGAATTTGAGGTTGGCACTTGGTTTCTCTAATGTCCACTCATTTATCTCCACAGGCCTCTCATGCCTGATGTATTGCCATCCGTCCTCCTCCAGGACCCACATTGTGCTGTGCAGGCAGGGTTCCAGAACCAGAGCAAGAAAGAACAAAGCTGCAGTCTGACTGCTCAACTTCCTCAGCGCTGGGTTACGTGCTCACCCTGCAGATTAGTTGTTAATCTGATGTAACATTCCCAAGACATGCTGCCAGAAAGGTCCCTCCAACTAGTAAAATGGCTTATTCTCTTTGATTTCTGAAGTAGTTCTGAACCAAAACCTTAGTGCAACGCTGGGTAGGTCCTCTAACAAACAAGTAGTAGCCTAGTTCGTGATACCTTCGTTAATAACGGAAAGGAGGTACCTGTTGTGACCACAGCTTCCAAAGAAGAACGCTGCTCTCCAGCCAGTCCATACACCTTGATTTTATAGGAAGTGTTAGCTTGGAGGCCGTCAATCACAGCGCCTAGGGATTCTCTGGGCAGGAAGGTTTCTGCAGGGGGCCCAGCTGCCAATGACACTTCCTTGTACTCCACCACAAAACTACTGTAGACTCCTGTATCCGCATACCACGAGACACTAAAACTGTGGTCTGTTACCCTTGAGACCACAAGGTCCCTCAGTGCATCCTCCTGCATCCCTGAGGCCTCTGGAGCAAGAAAGCTCCCAGAGCCAGAAAGCTCCTCTGGGTCAGGAGTCATTGCCTGCATTAGGGTTAGGCTATGCAGAGCTACAAAGAAACAAACAAGCAAACGGCAGTGTGAAATATTAAGTCTTCCCTTTTTAGCAAAACAAAATAACATTTAGCAAACTGTTTGCTTTATAATCTTTACCTTCTCCTGAATGCAGGATCATGAGTTAAAAAAGCCTTGGTCACTTGAGCTGCACTTCATCCATATGAAGAGACAGAAACAACAGAAGGCTTCTATTCTATTCTTATATTCTATACTATGGAAGAATTAGAGCTGTGTCCTCTGCTAGAGGTTCATGAGCTCAGAACGTTTCAGTTGTCTGTGTGCGGAGAGTTGATATACATTAAAAGACACCAAGCAGAATGTAAGAGAGGAGGGAAGGCACCAATAGAAGACCCTCAGCTCTGGGGCTGAAAGCAACTTTACCCTCAGTGGCAGAAAATTCACTACACAAACAAATACAAAGCATTTGTGGGAAGCTCTTGAGTACCTGCCAGCAGAGAAACCTGACTGAACCATCAAGAGGCTGGGAAGAATAGAAGATGAAAAACTGGCAATTTAGAGAAGCAATGGAAACTCTGAAAGGAAAAAGTCTCAATCATTCTGCAGTCCCTGGCTCCTTGGGGCAGCAGGGATGGCACATGCCCCTCTAAACAGCAGGACTGTCTCCTGCACCTGCCAAGCAAAGCTGCTCCAGTCCTAGCTGGACTACTGGCACTTTCCAGTTCAATCACTCCTCTCTCTCCCTGGTTACTCCAAATACTCTCCCCAGCAGTGCAATGGACCTGAGCTCCCCATAGCTCTGCATGAGAGGGTAAAACAACACGTTTGTTTGGCTTATCCTGAGGACTTCAAGACTGGGAACGTAGATAAAGAGGACTGACTTGAGGGTGGATCAAAAAGTAAACTGAAGCAGACCTCTTGTCTCGTACCCTACAGGCTTACAGAGGGCTGCTGCCTCCCCACGCTCATGTGTTTGGATTTGTCCGCTCCTACGCAGGAGGAAGGTCACAGAGACAGGTTATGTCAACTGCTGCTGCTGCTTCCAAGGAGCCCACTGCAGAGAACGCTTTGTTTACTGGCTGCTCTGAGTAAAGACTTAAAATAAATACACTGGCCAGATGAATGTATTTATAATAAAAGAAACAACACCAAAACCAAACCAGGAAAAAGAAGCCACCATGTAGGACTCTGGAAGCTGGTGCCGGTAAGACCAGACTGTGAAATTCCACAGTATGTTGCTTCTGTCTTTTCACCCTCTGCATACGTCTTCTGAGACCACTCAGTCTTCAGACAGATGGGGGACCAGATAACTGGAAAAATCAAAGCCTGCTCACTCCTGCCACATAAACTTTCAGCTTCCTGTCATGTGTGTGCCTCAAGGCTTCCGAAGTTTTCCCCGCATTGCACGCAGGCCTGACTTATACATCAAACAAGTAATTCAGTACTGATGGTTGTCTGTAGTTGACCCCATACCACATGACCCTCTGCTGCCCTACATTCCTTGACTCTAAAAGTGTTCAGAGAGTCTGCTGGCACAAACACTACCAGGGAATATGAAAACAGGTTTGATGAGTTAAGCTGTATAGTTATTAATTTGTAAAATCCACAGCTTCTGATGTGTTTACCCTTAGATAGTCTTCAGGGAGAAAAGGATAAACACCTTGATATCTGCTAAGGACAATAATTGCAGTGCAGCTGATTCTGATTTCATTGTCTCTGCTCACTTATAGCAGTCAGGGCTTTGCCTCACAGGATTTAGCCTGAAGGCACTTAAAGATTCAGGACTGACTTGTGTTCTATGCCGAGATATACCTCTGTATGCCACAATCTTCGGGTCAAAATGTTTCATAAAGAATATGAATTGAATAAGTTGTCAACTGAAACAGGTTGATTAGAATGGTTTGTACACCTGGAGATGGCAGAAACAGACCCCTTCTCTGCCGGCAAGTGTAACAGCCATGGTATGCAATGGAAACGGTGAATGTGACCTGATCTGTGGCGGTAGCCTTTCCTGCTTTTGGAGGAGCAAACTGAAAAAGGGCAACGTCAGAGCCCTGTTGACCCTGCTGGCACGTGATGGGTAGAGGCATGCTGTGAAGAGAATTCATTAGGTGGGAACAAGCAATGTTAAATACACTCTGGTTGTTCTTCCTCTTATTTTTTGGCTGTAGAAAGAAACCCTCAAATTATAAGACACAATGCACGAAAAACCAGCCTCATTTAAAACAAAAGATGAGGACTGTGTTTCGTGCAGGACAAATAGCTGAGTTCTTTGTGAGTGTTCTCAAAGGATAAACAAGAAATCATTGAGAACATGGAGCTAAACACAGTAGGTAGGGAAGTACACAGCTCTCCCTCCATTAAGCCTATCATGTTAGACAGAGCTAAGCCTGCTCTGCAGGCAGCGGATGTTTTTCAGCAGTTCCCCAGACATGGCTTACAAAATCAGGTGAAGTTGTCCTTGGGTTAGTCATTGCCCAATGACCTGGTGCATGACCCTCATCAAAAGCTGTTACTCACCAGTTGAACCCTTGACAGTTGTGGGTTTGCTTTTGTGTCTGCCTTTCTCCGCCACCAGACTAATGGTATATTCTGTGCCTGCATCCAGCCCCCGCAGGATAAAAGAGGTGCTGTCCACAGGGATCTCCACTTCGTTCTTCCTTCCAGACGGGCTAATGTAAATGAGGCGATAGCGATCAAACTTGGCCACTGGTCTTCTCCAGCGAAGGGATAAGGTGGTTTCAGTGGGGTCACTGACTTCCAGGTCCTTGGGGTTATCAAGATCTACAGGTTAAAAAAGTGAAGTTGAGGTGTCTCTGAACTGCCCTGGGACAGTTTTTTAGGCATCTGTAGACAAAGTGACATCTATACTGGCAGTCTAGCAACAGCTCAGAGTCTTATCCACCTTTTGGAGCTTTTGAAGCCCTGTTGCATGATACAGGTAGAAGGTGACGAAGTTCTTTTTTACAGACAAATCACACCAGAACAAATTTCCCTCACTTTCATTTACTTCAGCAGGCACTGCATGGAGAAGAGGCTTCACCTGACTTGGTGTTTCCTCCAGAGCACAAAGGGAGATCAAGCTACTCACCAGTGCCAGCATTAATGGTAGCAGGAGCGCTTTCCCTGTCCTGTCTCACTGCTGTCACTCCAATGCCATATTCAGTCCCGGGCCTCAAACCTAAGGGATGAGGAATAGAAGCATGAGTTCCTGTCTCTGGAATATGCCTACGGGCAATTGTTTAAGTAAGGAAGTCTGAATGTATGCAGGGTAAGATACATGTTTTCCTGTGCATGCAGAGAATCGAGGTTTCAGTTGACCCTCCAGCTGACCTGATGCTAAATCTTTTTCCATGTATATGCCAAAGGATAAAAATTATGGCTGACTGCATTTTGGACACTGTGCAACTGCGTAATCAGAGATAGCTTCTGCTTTCCGGAGCTTGCAGTGTAGGTACTTCTGCCAAAGCAAAGCAGGTAGACATCCATGTGACACAGACAAAGTACCGTTATCTAGCCTTGCAGGCTGGTAAGGCAGCTTGCAGGTTCACAGAAAAGTTGCAGTCTGGCATCAGTAAATATCATCCCTAGCATATGCAAAAGCCTTTTGAACTCAGAGATTTGGAGCCATCTCCACAAAGACATGTAGCTACCTAGAACTTGGGGAACTGACTAGTGGGATTCAGAAATGCACATGAAACTGAAATGGCTACATACCGTCTGTTGGCTAGTTACCCATCTGCAGGTGTGTAAATGTATATCGTATGTATTTTAATTTCTTTGTATTGCTTGTACACAAAATGAGTAACCTCTGCTTGTACCTCTTACATATAGTGACCAAAAAGGCATTTTTTCACTACACTACTGTGCTCTAGGGTGATGGTAGCCGCACAATATTAATGGCAAGATCTCCATTCCCCTACCTGTGAGTGTAGCTCTGGTTGTGGCCTGATTACCCTTTGGCACTGTGATCTCAGCGTGGTCTCCACCAGAGATGGGAGCAAACTTGATTCGATAGTTGTCAATATTTGCATGGCTGTTCTTCCACTCCAAAGTGATGCTGCTGTCTGTCTGTGACACCCTCTTCAGGTTTCTTGGAGCATCCAAGTCTGTGTTCAATCAACCAGTAAATAAATAGAAATAATTCTCTTATGACAGCAGTCTTTTATAACAGTGATTTTTAGAAGGTGAAATGATCTGAAAAAGTTAAGTTTCCTCTCACACGATACTGCTACGTTTTTAACTACATCACGCAGATTTATTTTAGCATGAAATGAAGAGTTCACTAGCTTTGGAGAAAACATCAGTGGAAGAAATTCAGCTTTATGTCTCCTGGGACAAAAATAACATTTTCAATTTTAGTAATTATTTTTCATTACAAAACAAGCTTGTGGAAAAAACATATTAGGCTGAAAATACTGTTTTTCCTTTATAAATACATCAGCTTTCAAAAGGAAAAAGGCTGCTAAGAAACAACAATTTATCATCTCCAGAATTTCTGTTCAGTAAATATCTTGCATTCATGGCTGAAAGGAACTCTAAGGCTCAAAACAAACGATGAATATTCTGTAAAAATTCAACAGGCTTTCACTGTTCAGACCTATAGTAGACTCAAATTGTGCTGTGAATGAACACATTTTTCATTTTAGGATGAAAAAGGAGGTAACTGTCTATGTATCATTTACACAGCTACCTTAATGCCTCAAACCTGGCCAACATGTTAAAGGACCCACACTTTCATAATGCATTCCAAGGATCACTAAGGAGCAAAGTCAATTTTTAAAAGCGTAACAGAAAACATTTGGAGAACTAAGAAGAGAAAAAAGCAGTTCCTTTAATCTGTTATACATATAGAAAAAACAGAAAGGTCTTAGATTGAATAGGAACCATGGAAGATATTAAGCTCAGCAGACAGACAAGCAATCCAGAGGAATTTGTTTCCTGAACTAGAGATTTAGGGTATAATGAGCAAAAGCTTCTAAGAGACTTAATACCATAATTCCCATTTTCAAAATACATTTAGATACTTGGAGGGGTCTAAATATTTTGCCGAGCCAGTAAGGTCTATAAGGCAAAGAGAAACATTCTCCACTTTCATGTACCTCTATAATGGTGCTGATTCTGTGTTGATGCAGTAACTATCAACTGAAGCAACAGGATACAAATAGCGTAGGAAATTAATGGTGATTACATTACTTCCCAGAAGTTTGGATTGGTTTCCCAGCTTCTTACCTGTGAAAAAGACTTCTTTCATGGGGTCGCTTTCCATGTCCCCTCGACGAGAGATGAGCGTCACTTCATATTCTGTGTGCGGCCTCAGGTTTCCAATAGAGTATTGGTTTTCATCTTCAGAAAGGTCAATAGTTGTCCTGTCCCCTGGAACATCCTTTGGGCCATAAATGAGCTCTATGCCTTCAATTTCAGCCAGGGGTTTGGACCACGTGATAAGAGCTGTGGTGTCTGTGACATCTTTTGCCTCGATCTGGCTAGGGGCATCAAGCTCTGTTAACAAAAAGAAAAAAAAAAGAAGTTTTTTTTAAGGAAAATTTGCCAGAAAAATCATACACATTCTTGTGCTTTTAATTGATGATTCAGAGCAAAATTAAAATGAGTGGCTTCTACCAACTGAAGATTATCTTCATTTACTTTCTTCCTTTACTTTCTATAGTTGAAGAAAGTGCCAAATGGACTCAATTCATCAGAAGCAAATTCATCAAAATTCATTACCATTAGGAGCTGCCAAAGGAAAGACAGGCAGCCTAAGAGGTTCTCCATCTGCACAACAGAAACTCTCCTTTAAATAATTTCTTCATGCAAATATCACCAGGGTGAAAGAAATTCTAGTTCCTGTTGATGTACTTTTTGAAAAAGAATAAAAATGTATAGCACTTGCTACCTGCTAGCTAAACGTAAATTTCCTTTCCTCTTCTAACAGGTAGCATGGACAGGATTTAATTTCTCCTCATGTATTCTTCATTAACAGCTCCACACTACTTTTTTCCACCCTATCAATTCACAGTGTAGAGCTTGGCTTTCTCTTTGTTTAAAACCTCCCTAGGCCACCCCAAACAGCAGTGGTTTTATAGGTGGCACTACAAACACAGGCTGTGCTTACTTGTGGTTATCACTCTGGATAGTCCTGGTCCTCTGGTGTTGTTTTTCACTATATGAAGGGACACATTATACTGTTGCCCTGGTGCCAAACCTGGCTGCATGTAAGATGTCTCTGGCCTTTTCAAGCTGCTGGTTATATCTCCGTTATCATCCTTTTTCTGTAACACATGGGACAATCAGTCGGTATAAATACAAGAAATCCAGGATCTTGCACTTATGTACGGCCTCTGTACAAGAGACACTGCTTCCTCACCATGTTACGGAAGACCAGCTCCCAGCCATCAAATGAAAAGTTCAGAGGATCCCACTCCACCTGGACAGATGTTTCTTTAACGGATTTGAATTTCAGACCTTCTGGAGCCGGCAGATCTGTGACAGAAAAGGATATCATTACATGAGCTACAGGTTCCCATCGACGGGGCACTGCGGGTGGGACATCCTTCCACCACTGTAACTACCTGCCAGGCAGCTATCTGCAGCTAATATGTTTAAACTCTCTTCCCAGCCAGTTATTCTGCCTTTGGAGAGACCTTTTTCTGCCCTATTTTAGATGTCACCTTAGAGTAAAATGAATTTGGCCCTAGAAATCTTTTTCTACCCTCTTCAAAGAAGCCTAGAGAGGACATTTGAAGCTAAGCAAGATGAATCCTGCCCCAGATCTCTAAAAATGAGCACAGTGACAGAAGTCAAAGAGCACCTTTTGAGGCTGGGGTGTTTAGATATGGCTGTGGTGTGCACGATACAGAAAGGAACATGAACAGCAAATGAATTGAAAATAGAAAATACAAAAGAATTAATACCCTAAAAAAAAAGGATGCAAATAAATACATACAATGGAATAGACAAAACAATGAATACAGGGAATATTAAACGCACATGTTGCTACCCTGGCACTGACTGGAATACTCTTCTTGTTTTTAAGGATTGCAAAAACACGGATAAAGTATTCTACACCCGGCTCCAGCTCATGAATAGTGGCAGCTGTCTGGTTTCCTGGCACGGTGAACTGCATATCTAAGCCACCACTACTGGTAGGGACGTAGGTGATGAGGTACTTATTGACGAGATTCTCATGCTTCCATTCCAGATTTACAGTTTTATCTGTTACGTTTGTCACGGTCAGCTCAGTTGGAGGAGACACTAGGAAGGGGAAAAAAAACAAAACAAACTTATAAGAAATTTTCAAGGCTCAGAAAATAATGACTTACCCAGTTGCACATTTTTCCCAGGAGCAGATTATAAGAATCATCTAACCAACAGGGGATGGGGAAGCCATGTCACACAAATTAGGCACTTGAAGAAAGGAATGTTTAGCTGATGAAGGCTACAGACATCTCCAAAAGTCATGAGCCAATTTCTGCTCTCACACTTGCACACAACCTATGGCTGACTGTGTTCCAGCTCCTCCGTTCATGGCTACTGCACAAGACTATTATAGCTGGGTCCCTAGGGATTCAGATGTTTAATTCAACTGCCAGAAGCACATGATTTTATAGCTAGAAGTCCTAGGGTTTGCAAAGATTTTCCAAAGTAAAATAAAACATGATTATTTTTGTAAATACTTACAATAGATTACTCCACATTTGCATGTACAAGAGCACAAAATGTGGTTTAGGAGTCTTCCAGAAGGAGGAGATGAAAACATGGAATTTCTTTTCAAGGGTACTCATTGTCTTTTATAATGTTCCCACCCCCTAATATTCTTTGATTACTCTACAAAGGTCTTAGGTTCCAAAATCTCTCTCCTGGGATCTACTAAAGAAAACTACCTCATTAACAGTGTAATGCCTGTCACTATCTAGCTGCCAAAATTTTCTATCAATTTCCATAGAGTCAGTGGTACTGGGAAACTAAGTGCACGTTTTTATAGCTAAGTTTCCACTGCAGCTGATTCCATGATTTTACTCTAAGCTTTTGTCAGATCTCACATACACACACATACGTCTATATAAATATATATATAAAAGTAAACATCAGGTTTTACTTTGGTTAGAAAAATCACTTTGGCCAATTGGAAGATAGTGAAGGCCCCTGTAATAACCCTGAAAGCTTGCACTGCAATATTTACAACACCTGGCAATTGTTCCATGGTGGCAGTCATCTCCGTACGGATCACCTCAGGATGTTGCTTTTGTGTGCCTTGCCTCCACTATGCCCTCTGCCTCCACCAGGGCTCTAGTTCAGTGATCTACCTTCAAAGCAAAGCCAATGAGACCCTGAGGTCTGTCAGTGTATACTGTCAGTGCTGTGTGGTTCATTTTCACCTCCTACAATAGCGATAGCATTGTAAATCAGCCACTTTTCTTATCCATCCAGCATGAGACAGCGAACCAGAACCTGGTTGTAAGAAACATTTGATACCCAGGCTCTTTATTCACTGACATTCATTATCTACGTTATCTCATTCCTGCAAAGTCTTATTCTTCAGTCAAAATTCAGGCCCTATTCTTTTGACTGACTGATCCTGCTGAATACCTAGTAAGACGACTCTGGATACATCTCCCTTTTCTCTGTAGCTAGAACAGTTTCTTGCAGATGCAATTTTTTTTTAGCATCAAGAGGTACTATGAGAAGCTGAAAGGTCACGGTGACAAACCCCAGCTGGTGCTAGCTCCAGCAACATTGTGGTGAGAGCAAACTTGAAGATAACAAATGGACCGCATCACCATTATCAGCCTGCTGGCTAGCTGACCACAAAAAGTCACCACCAATATAGCCCTGAAAAGCAAGGGAGGCCAAGATCCTGCTGCTGCTGGTGCTACTGCTCTGATTCAGCTGTTTGGACTATGATAAAGAAAGGTGGCAACAGGGCCCAGCTATACGGAAAAGGTTTCCAGAGCCTCCGAGGCTGCTGGATGGACGTGGATGGACACGGGGAATTACCCAGGGGAAGTGGTTCAAAAGGGACATTGCAACCTACCATCAGAGCAGTCATCCCCCATGTAACCATCCTCACAGACACACCGTCCGTCGATGCAGTGGCCCACATTGTTGCAGTCATTGGGGCAGGTCTGTTCACGGCAGTCCTCCCCTGTGAAGCCCTCCTGGCACACACAGCGCCCATCAACGCAGCGCCCACGCTGGTGGCAGTCATTGGGGCAGGACAGCTCGCCACAGTCCTCCCCCGTGAAACCGTTGTCACACTCACAGCGCCCCTCCACACAGCGCCCGCGGTTGTGGCAGTCTTCGGGGCACCGCAGCTCCCCACAGTCCTCTCCGGTGTACCCCTCGTCACACACACACTGCCCATTGACACAGAGCCCGTGGTTGTTGCAGTCATTGGGGCACCGCAGCTTGCCACAGTCCACCCCGATGAATCCCTCATGGCACACGCACTGCCCGTTGACGCAGCGCCCACGGTTGTTGCAGTCCCCGGGGCACCGCAGCTCCCCGCAGTCCTCACCGATGAAACCCTCGTGGCACACACACTGCCCATTGACGCAGCGACCATGATTGTGACAGTCGTTGGGGCACCGCAGCTCCCCGCAGTCCTCGCCCAGGTAGCCCTCGTGGCAGATGCAGCGGCCGCCCACACAGCGCCCACGGTTGTGGCAGTCCTTTGGGCACCTCCTCTCGCTGCAGTCGTCCCCCACGAAGCCCTCGTGGCAGACGCACAGCCCATTCTCGCAGCGCCCATTGCTGTTGCAGTTGTTGGGGCAGGTCAGCTCCCCGCAGTCCTCCCCAGTGAAGCCCTCCTCGCAGAAGCAGGTCCCGTTGACACAGCGCCCACGGTCAAAGCAGTCGTTGGGGCAGATGAGCTCGCTGCAGTCCTCGCCAGTGTAGCCCTCGTTGCAGACGCACTCGTTGTCCATGCAGCGCCCGCGGTTGTGGCAGTTGTTGGGGCAGAGGGGCTCGCTGCAGTCATCACCAGTGAAACCCTCGTGGCACACACAGCGCCCGCCCACGCACCTCCCGTGCACGCTGCACCCCTGGGAGCAGAGCTCTTCGCTGCAGTCTGGGCCCGTGTACCCCTCGAAGCACATGCAAACCCCATCCATGCACTTGCCTTGGTCGTTGCAGTCGGACGGGCAGGTGGCCTGGCTGCAGTCCTCGCCGGTGAAGCCTTCGGTGCAGAGGCACCTGCCCTGGACACAGAGGCCCCGGTTGAAGCAGTTGCGCGGGCAGTTGGGCTCGGAGCAGTTGGGGCCTTTCCAGCCAGGCTCACACACGCAGCCGCAGATCTCGATGCTGTAGTTGCCGTGTCCGCTGCAATAGGGTGTTGTGTCCAGCTGACCTGTACCAACGATCCAGAAAACCCATTACTCCCCTCAGGTCTAGGATACATTAAACCAGTGTGGCACATATGACCTAAAAGGGATCTGATTTTTCAAGCTCCCTACAGGACATAACTTCCAGAATCTCCAAAGCTTTTAAATGAGAATCCCTCCATCTTCCTCCAATGAGCTTTAGTTTAGCAGGAATGCTTTAATTCGCATTAGTAGCAGGGAAGAGCTCCTGCCAACTACTTGGTAAACGAGCACGCTGGATTCCTCTGGCCTTCTCAAAATCCCTCGTCAACTGACTGAGCAGCTTTCCTGCCTGCTCCATCAGGGCATTACTCACCAATTCACTCCAGAACATCAAAAGCCAGGCAGCATGGTGTATCCTCAGCCGTGAGTCTGGCTTTGTGCTCAGAGGGACAGAGCACTACTGAGAAGACCTGTGTGTTCTCTCTTGTTTGAGCAATCCCCTACCACAGTTTAAAAAAAATCCTGGAAGGATACCTTTTCCCCCCTTCTCTAACTGTTTGTGCTTGTCTATTGCCTTATGCCCTGCTGTATTTTTATTGGTTTCTATTAAAGAAAACTTGGAAGCAAACCTGGTTAGATTGGCAGCTTATTCAAAGGGACAAAACATAGAGCCAAGAGCTTGGACTATATGAGTTTTAATCTTAACTCTGACATAGACTGTCACCCTGCCCAAATGTCGTACACGCTTGGTGCCACAGCTACAAAGCAGCCCAGGCAGACTTCTGACCCACAGATTCATCAAACCACAAAACTGTGAATGAACATATCTTGCAAGCTGGCCAAATACATTCCCAGTTTTGGTTACGGTTCAAATTTAACAGGTTGACTTTTGCTCATTCTTGAAACAGATCTGCGTATCTACTCTAAACAAGATCTACAGCCAGCACAAGAATTTCCTCAAGAGCAGTTCCCCTGTCTGCCTTACCTTCTACTGCCTGGGAATTAGGACAGCATCCAGCCCCGCTGGCACACTGCTCCCGAAGGGAGGATACCAGCCCCTCCAGCTCCTCTAGCCTGCTCAGCAGATCCTTAATGTCTGGGGCAGCTGCACAGCCGCAAGCCCGGCGGGGAATGTTAATACGGTGCGTGAAGACAATCTGGTTCTCCTCATTCACTGTGTGCTCCTCATAATTCTTGACAGGCTCAATTTCTGCCTTCAGGTCTTCGTCGCCACTTGCTGTGTCCAGGTCCACAGAGCAAAGGGAGCCAACAGGCAGCTTAATGTTGTAGACGTGGTTAAAAACCACAGGCTGGTTATCCTCTGGCAAGGTCATGTTTAGCCCAGCCTTCTGCTTCTGCCGGATAGTTCGCTTGATGATTCCGCCATTGACATCCTGGGACAGCAAAGCTAAGATCACACAGGCCAAAATCTGGGTGGGGAGTCCCATGGCAGTGGTCAGTTCCTTTTCAAAGCTGATGGAGTCTATATATGTTTGGCCTTTGTAATCTGGAACAGAAACCGGAGAGCCAGTTCAGACCAAGTTGGATATCCCTTCCTTTCCTCGTGCACTTGTTGCCTAAAAGACAAAGGAGCAGTGTAAGGGATGAACCACAGCTACACCACCCAATAAAAGGCCTATGACACCAAATGCGGGCCGACATCCTTAAAGAACATGGCTGGGTGCTACTCAGCATACCACCTCACTTCACCCAAGCTGCTGAGCTTGTTCTTATATATAACATCAGTGCATTACCTTGTTTTCCAAGATCTCAGTGTGCTTGTGAACAGAATGTCACAAGACACGAATCTTGAAGGAAGCTACTGTTATTTCCCATTTAGAGCAAGCATATTGGAGTATGGAAGGTTTAACCACCTCAAGCAGAAGACCAAGTGGAATTGCCTCAAGCAGACACCTGCTGAGTTTCATCTCAACTGAAAACACTACTTTGGGATGGAGGTAGCTAAAACAAATACATGTTCTGTTATGATTCAACTGATGGTAAAAGTTTGTAGTTCCTTCACCCATTAGTCTGCTGCTTGAAGGCTACTGAAGGCTGGCCTACGTACGAAACTCGAGAGGCTGTCAGAAGGTATATCGACATTACTAAGTCATTGCAGACCTTTTCCATATGTTTTAAATTATTCCAGTTGGTTGGGAATCCAAACTCCAGGGCTTGTAGCCCAGTAGAAGTTTCACTATACTGATGATTTGTCTACAGCATGAAGATAAATGGAGCTCTCTGGGGAACACTGGAGGTTGAAGGTTCTGATGTCAATGCCTGTATCATAGCTAGCAGTATTTTAGCTCAGAAGTAGTGAGATACAACAGGTGAGACTCTAACAAAGGAGGTACAATGTAATAAACAGCAATAAAAATACATGTGCACACGCGCACACAATAAAAAGGGAGAGGAAGACAAGGAAAAGAAATCCTTTGAGTATGTAAGTCCTTCAGGAAAGAAAGCCATACATCAATATAGGTGTAAAACCATCTTTTTAGCAACCAATACGCATTTCCACTAGACAACATTTCCCATTGTCTGATCTTCCATCAGCTGTAATACAATAGCTTGCTTATGGGTACAAACACCTGGCTGGGCTGTATGAGCTCTTTCTGAAACTGATTATTTTCAGTTAGCTTCAGTATTTCCTCTTCCTCCTCAGTCTGTCCCTGTTCCTTTCATATAAGCCAGGGGAGCTAAGAGACGTCTGTTGACTTCCATGCAGAATCAACCCCTCAGCATGTAGAGTGAGAATGAAAAGCAGCTAATGGACTGGCTAAACAAGCACACCTAATAAATGTCAATTTAACTTTGCTTTTCTTTCTACACCCAGAAAACTTTGGTTAAACGGTTAGCTCAGTGACTGTGTTTTAACTAGCTGTAAGCTAGTGAAATGCCAGTAATGGAGGAAATAGCAATTTATTCTCTAAACACCACTGTTTTGATGATAATTCATTTGTCAGATGAAAGACTGGCTTCTTCCACCATTCTGCCTCCCCCAAAGTGTAGAGATAATTCTTTTCCCATACTATTCCTGATGCTTTTGTGGAAGAATGACAATAATACGTCAGACACTTTACTGAAGTTAATTTTCTGTAGACAATGTTGAGCTCACAAAGAGTGAATTTCACCTTTTATTGGGGAATAAACCAGAAGTAAACAAGCAGCAGCGGAGGCTTTTTTTTTTCTTGCCATGGAAAAACATTCAGCTTTAAGCCATTTCTAACGCTTACCCCATTTGTTCAAATATGTCTGCAACCCTTGTCTGCACCAGAAGACAACACAAGGTAGCTAATAAAGAATAACAGAGGCAGACATGATCCAGGTCTCATTTGTGACTCAGGCCAATCCCTAAATTGGGTTGCCAGCTCATGAAACATGTTCAGGACAGCATTTGAGGTAAGATTTTATGCTCAAGCACTCCCACTCGGGGTTTACAAATTGCTTTCCATACAATGAGATTCCATGTACTACACACTTTTTGCCCTGAGACAGGGTCATATAGCTAAAATTGGTGCCTAATCCTTAAGCAGCTATTTAAGGGACAGGCTGCTTGACAGATGTATCACCAATGGAAAATGGAATAAACTGGAAGCAGCTCTACACCTAATTCCCACTGAATTTTACTGAAAGTCAACCATCGATTTCTTTATGATTTTTGTAAATCCCAGTCTACAAGGATATGTGCCTTGACCAAACCAAGAAAATTGATTGCAGCTTCTCTGCTGACTGACATGAGTTTACACATCATTTTATGATGGTACAAACCGTTATTTTTAAAATATAAAATATAAAATCAGAAAATGAAAAATATACTTCTGACAAGAGCCACTGTCACTCTTACCTTCGCTGATGATGAAAACCACAGGAACATCATTACTTTTACTGGATGCTCGCTGCAACAGAGTTGGCCAAACCTCAGCCTACAGATGATACTGGAAGACTTAATGTATCTTAGCTGACATCCTTTTGAAGTTTATGAAGAAACATTGTGATGGTTTAGGAGAAGCATTCCCCAGCATCTGAGCTGTGACCTCAGTGTTTTGACACCTAGTGTGATATCTGAGCTAATTTACATCAGGTGTTTCTCATCTGATCTGCCAAGGATCCAGCATGATTAGCTGAGCTCCACTCCTAGATCTGAGATCTACAGAACAAGACACTTTCATACAGTTATTTATACATTAGTCATATTTTTGGCTGGGAGAATAAAGACAACATCCTTCTCTCTAACTCCCATTCCTCAAACATATCTAAACAATAGCTCAGACCATGATGGACCACCCAGGAACAGGCTGTTCTAGAGACAGATGGAAGCCACAGCAACTGTCAGGCTCTGTTGTCCCTTTGTTTTTCCCCATTTTCTTCCCCTCAGAACAGTTCATGTAGATTGTATTTTAAACCTGCTTCTTGGAGACATACTCTCTCTATTTTCTTTGCAGACATCAGTTGCCAGATTATTAACAGACTTGTCAATAAAGACCTAGAAGTCTTGCAGCAAGAAGTCTTTGCAAAAGAAGATGGCACTTCTCGTCATAAGTTTGGCCTTGCTGTAACGCATATAAAAAGGAGCTGGGTGTGTTTGTACCGTATCTCTCAGGTATGTGGAGAGGCTTGTAGGACCAAGAATGTGTCCGGTTTTGACAAGGACTTTGTCTAATACAGAATATTACTCATCCTAATGAACTGTGCCCCTCATGTTGGAAGATTATGAAGATAATACAGATTTTTTCATCCCAGCCACAGGCTAAACTTGTTGTTTCCTCTCTACTCCTCGGTCTTGCCTGGCTCGGGCCATGTTATTATTCACTTTAGAGGGGTCTCCTGCCTATTAAAAAAAAAAAAAAAAAAGAGACTATGAATTGGCAAGCTAATCATGGCATCTATGTAGTACCACATGATGCAGAAACACATTGAGGAAGAAAAAAATTCCTTGTCTTGTATGAACACTAACTATAGAAGTTAGATGTTTTCCCAAAGAGAATAAAAAGAACATTTCTAGAAGAACACTTGTTTAAAACCTGATCAGTAGCTAATACTACTCTTAATAATATGTGCTGGAAGTCAGATGGGCTTTCAATAGCACAAAGAAAAGGAATAGTTTTCATTTCCACTGCAGCCCTTTCATCTGAGGATCTGAAAGCACATCACAGTCTGGCTGTCAAAAGCTGAAAAAATGTTAAGGTTATTTTTTTTTGTTTAGACATCCCCCCTCCCAACACCAGAACTTTTTCAGGACCTTTCCATTTAATTAGAAATTTGTTTCTTACTAGGAAATTTTCAATCAGTCTTTAAAAAAAACCCAGGAATCCTGACTCCCAGGGAATACTAAGCAAAGTTAATATGTGAAAATTTTCCTTCCCCAAAGACATATTTGCTGGAAACCAGCAGGTGTGAGAAACTAAATTAATGTTTGCATAGTTTAAAGTTGTAGTGTACCACTCCAGCTTCTCTTGAAAATTCAGTAGTGGCAGAGTTGTGAGATGATTTGTGGGTATATGGAGTGATAAATATGCAGATGAGAACTCTGTGTGATTTCAATCAAAACAGATTGCAGCAATGAAGAAATGGAGGTGTTAAAAAGTATCTCAGCTGTCCTTCACAAAGGAGGCAGAAGGCTGATTAGATTTGCTCAGACACCCTCTACATGTCATGACTTGGAAATTAGACTTCAAAAAGGCAGAGGGGGGCAGGGGGAGAGAGAAAAAAGGAAACGAATGCTCCTTTAAAGAGATACTTTCAACATTACAGCAAGAAGGGATCAAATATTGTTAGCATATATTGGATTTAAGCACATAGTGTTAAGATCTGCATAAAAGTAGCAATGGGCTGGATTCTGACAGAGAGGAAGGCTCAGCTGGAGAAGAACCATAGCCCTCTACGGAAAGCACAAAAAGGTATGTTTTTAAATTTGTTAATTGCCAATCCCAAAATAGTTTTCTGGGATCTGTTAACCGAAGAAACTCCATGTTTCAAGAATTTCTACCAAGGCATGACCTGGCCATCTATTCCCTCAAGACTGGGGTATCCAGCAGTGCGCGTGTAGGCATGGGCATCATGATATCATGGAGCTCTTCCCTTTGTCTATCGCCATACAAATGAGCCTTGTTAGGAATTTGATCTGACCTGGAATACTCTCCCTTTGCAGACACGGGGAATTTGTGCATTTTCTACAAGGAACACAAGCAGCGCTATTACAGAGGATTAATGAATTGAAACTGTCTGCCAGAATGCATTTTTACAAGGCTTCAAAAGATGCAGCCTCTTAAAGAAAAAGTGTTAACATAGCTTTTCCAAGAGCATGTGACTTTTGAGGCTCCAAGCATCTTCTCACACACAAATGGATCATTGAAACTTTCTCAAAGAAAGGAACTGGGGAGGGCAGCCGAAAGTTTTGACATGGCAGGCCAAAACACGAACAGTTCTGACTTCATAGTCTTTCACTGCTGTTTCCATACATTCATAACTACAGAAAATAATTTTCTTTCCATTCCCAATTCCAACAGGGCAAAGGAATCAGCAGGGATACTCAGTGTAGGTCAAACTCCATTAAATCACAGAAAAGAGCAGAAATTCATAACTGTCCTAAACCATCACTACCAAACCTTTCCAGCAGAAATGATCAAAGCCAAATCGTTACTTCCCCTCCCCCACCCCCCCCCCCCGCCTCCTTCTTTATTTACATTGTATTCATTCTAAGGAAAAGAATTTTCAGGCAGCCAAATCTTAAGTGATTCAGAAAATTAATTGTGTTTCCCAAGACTCACAGAGAAAGTGTGTGCAAAGAAATGTTGCAATTGTTTCAACACCAATTAGGCACCACAGATCTGAATAGGTCCCTAGAATGTGGAGCTCTAAAGGGAAATACACATAATTTGGAAATTTTGTTCCGAGTCTTAAATCGACTGCATGAAGAGAGGAAAAAAAGGAATATAATTATCAAAGAAAAATGGAAGAAACTGATTCCCTCATTCTCAAAAGTTCGAACAGATGAAATGCAGTGTGATGAGCTGTAACCCATCCAGCTTCCAAGCTGCGCTGGAAACCTCTATTCAAACCTCTATAGAAATGCCTCTATCTGAACAGCTTCACTTCTACCTCCATGGCCAATTCATGAAGAAAAAAATCTAGCCTGTACTCTACAGTTTTTTATATAAGAAATCCAGCACGTGGAAAACCCACAAACGACTGTGGATCTGGATGCAGTGATACCCCCCTGCACCCTTTTATAAATGGCAAAATGCCAAGGCACTGATTTGAAAGCTTTGCCACCCCACCCTGCTCCAGACTTGCAGAATGAACCTGCTCCTAGAAGTTAAAAGGAAATAAAAGCATTAACCGAAAAGATCTTGCTGTCTGCAGGTGTCCAACAGCAGCAAAAAAAAGAGGGAGAGGCAGAGAGGAAACAACCAGGAAGGACTTGTTTAACTAGAGAAGTCTGAAGATACAAGGTGGCCAGGTACTAAAATCCCAATTTACCTTACAGAAATGGTTCAGTGATGTCCATAGCCCCAGAACAAGGGCCCCATGGTCCATGTGTGCTGTAGGTGTAGCAGAAAGCCTTTTCTCTGTAAGTTTGTATTTATCATGGACAAGCAAAGTATTATTCCTCCACTTTAAATATGGAAAACTGAAGCACAGAGAGGCTGGCGCTGAGACAGCCGAGCTCTGGGAAGCCTCTGCATTTTGCTCTAAGTATTTTACCCACTGCAAGGCTGGCCAAGCTGAGCCAGCCTTGCTGAGTCTCATCGCAGTAGTTAAAACACAACCACCTCCCAGAAGGCATTTATAGCGCCTTACAGCACCAGACCCGAATACCACACCTCTTTTCATGATTCTGCCTTTATGTCTTAAATACTTTTTATTTCAGGGCAGACCGCCAGTTTGTGTTTGATGTGGGTAAGCATCCACAACTCAGAGCTCTGGATGCACCCTGAGGCAACCTGTGTTTCATCTAGGGCTGGCATCGCACATCTAAGAGCAGCCACCTTCACAGGAGTGAGCACACTCACAAATAATGGCACTTTGAATGCAGAGATGGGAACTGATTTGCACAGTTAATTTATGATTAACTTCTAAGTTCTTATAGATCAGAGGGTTCATGTGCAGAATGCATCCATTGCACGTTCTGAGGGCCTTGCCTATGCCACTGGAATGATTAATAAAAACAAAACAAATTTTAGATCACCATAAAAGAACCCTACAGTAGATCCTGGCGATCACTAGCATTGCGATTAGATTTATACCTCAGACTGTTTCCAAGAACAGTAATTAAAACAAATACATTGACGTTTTTTGCCCCATCCAGCCCCTGAGGTCCTGCATTAAACATCACTCAGCTAAGCATGAACTCCTCACTCCAGTTAGTATTTAATTTTTGGCTTTGTCTCTTAGATGACATTTCTACTTTGGGGAAGCTGTGTAGTCTCTGGTTCACAGATCCTACTGTATGTCATCTTTAAATGAAACCATTTGGATTCATTTTAGCCTCCGCCCATTCTACCTTGGCTGAAAAGCAGCATATAGACAGGGCTTCGCCAAGGCTGTTTTGGAAGGAATTTTAATTAATTGCTTTGTGTACAATTTAGAATTTAGCAAAGGCTCATATTTCAAAGCCATCAGCATGACAGTGCCACAAAAGGGGAAGGAATAATAACCCGCTGAAGCCAACATGCATAAAAATGTGAAAGAGCTATGGTAAATTCTGAACGATAAGCATATAAGAAACCCCATGAGAGACTAAACCTTGTGTCGTACAGTGACTATTTTGAGTTAAATTAGCATGATTACTCCATTATAAACTACTTTGTTTCAAAAGTTTTGTACTCTTAGCCATGGAAAATCTCTCTAGGTCTATCCTTGTTCAGGATCTCAGAGACAGAACAGACCTTTCCAAACTAAACAACAGATTTGGCTGCTTTTCAAAGCAGAACAAAAGTTCAGAGATCAGAGGTGGTCTTCTTCCAGTATCAGTAACACCTTTGATCAATAAAGTATTAAATATAATGAGCAAGTCTCATGAATTAAATGAAAAATTAGAGTCAGCTGGCAGAGATACTGCTGGGAGAAAATGACTGATGAAAACATACAATAATTAAACAGAAGTGAAAAGCAGATCATGCGTTGAGGTGCCTGCAATAACAGGATATTGAGCTCAACAACCAAGTTTCATAGTCCTAAAGATTTTGATTTAAGTTTCTTAGGAATTACCTGATTGATGATTAGAAAAGCAAAGAAATTCTGCCTGAACATACTACTGCTGCTTTTGCTACTCCATCAGGAGCAAAGGAGCAAGAACTCAGAGGAGAGCCAGGTGTGTGGAAATGGCGCTGTGCTGGGACTGGTGAGGTCTGAGATCATTCTTAATTTCTGACATGAGTTTAGCCAATTATCATTCTGATTTCTAATAAGTCTGTGGGAGATTTGCACACTAAAAAAAGTGCAAATAACTAAATTGCCTCTTTGAGACTTTACTTCATGTGAAAGTCTCCCTGTGAAAAAACTTTCCCTGCTCTCCATTTTTCTGCTTAAGCTCTATGATCTTCATGCTAGATGTTGTCTCTGAACACTTTTACATACCACCTATATTAGAGGAAGCCTCAAGCATGTTAAATAGTGGCCAGGTGGCTACAGTTCTTAATAAGGTTTAATTACAGTCACCTTCTAAATAAGCCACAGATAGAGAGTAGACACGATTGATGGTGAAAAGAGCCAATGAGATCCCTTTGGGAATTATTCAATCTGGCTAGAGCAGAGCTGCTCTGAAACAACCACCATATTGTTTAAGGCTGCTGGGTATAAGATACTCTTGTTAAGGCCATACCTAGGCAATTATTTATAGAATAAACTCAATGCTTCCTTTGGAGCCATTCCAGAGGCCAGCTACCATTGGCGGAAATGAAATAACAAGCCTGGTTTTAACATTATTAAAAGAAGATTAGTCGTATGGAAATGCTTTGTGCTACTGTAAGGAGATTTCTATTTCAGGTGGGGGTGTTTTGCACAGTAATGCAGAGCAGCAAACAACGTGGCAGAACCCGCACACCTTCTGCTCACCCTTCTGCCCGGGCACAGCTCCTGTGGGATGCACCAGGGCCACTGCCCCTTGACGTACCTCCTGCAGGTAACTTCAGAGACAGCCTGCTGTCCCTTAAAGAAACATAAAGGCACAGCATGCATTGTAACATGATGCTCCCAAAACTGCTTGAACACTCAATTAATCAAAACAATCATGAAAATCAGTGGGGAAACCTCAAGAACAAGGGTTTGCAACATCTGTTGTCTCACAGACAGGTAGCACAAGTGTTATGCAGAATTCACATTTACAGGATCAGAGCCTGAGGAAACGACATCTGCTGAACCCTGGAATATCCCAGCTTCTCTTAGCTTGTGCCAGAGCTGTATGGCTATTTAAACACAGTTGTTTATAGGAGAAGCATCCAAAGCGGTATTACGTAGTAGTTATATGTAACCAACTAGACTCAGGAAGAGACTCATATTAAACACAGGAATCAAAAGTTCTTAAGCACTCATTTTTGGTATCATCAGAATAAAGAAAGTTATCCAAGTTCAAAATGAATGAAGATAATTGCTGTGTGGCTTAGATGAATAACGCAGAATTAATCAGACCATGCTCATAACTTGGTGTTTGATCTCGCATACTTTTAAATTTGCATAATTAGAAACAAATAATACATCTCAGTCTGAGTTACGGATGTGTTGTCTTCCAGCACGCTAATGACTGTGGATAACATGGTTTATACCAAATCACCAGCTTGTGACTTGATAGGATCTTGCCATTTCAGTTAATTTTACTTCAACAACTTCAGAAGCCTTTCCTGCCTTCTCTTGGAGACGCTGAGGTCTCTGCTGATATACCTTAACCAGCAAAAGCGTGCTAGGGTGGAAGCTGCACTGCTCTTCACACCTTCCTCTTCATTCACAGGGGCGATGCTAGTGGTGTCTTTACACCCAGACGGAGATTTCAAAGCGACTGGCTAGAAATCCACATACTTCCTGAGAAGTGCCTACAAAAAGGATAGATAGCCTAAGGATATCGATGCTGTTCGGTATTAGCTGCTAGAGACCCTGACAGCATCGAGGCAGTACAATGGTGTCAATTCTGATTTATTAGGCAGGGATGTGTGCCGCCTTCTGGCAAAACATTAGTTTTGGGAGTGCTGTGTGTGACCCCACCAGCATTCCCAGAGTCAGCTCCTGGCTGCCAAGGCTCCCGGCACCCAACAAAACCAAGACAGACAATGGGAGCTGTGAGCGAAAACCAGACTTGCTCCACGACTGCAAACCTGTGCCAGGGTTGACTGGTTCCAGGAGGGCAATGGCCCAAAGGCACAGTCCAGCCAGCAGCGTTGGAGTGCACGGCCGGCTATTGGAGACCAGGAAAATCTGCCTCCTGGGCTGAATTTCCATACACGTTTAATCCCAGGGACTGAGGAAGACATTGGCAAAGCATATGCCCTGCCGAACGGAGGCAAATAAAGCACTTTGCTGCCAGCGGAGCCTAACATTTATTTTGGGTTTGCGATGGAGTCTGAATTCATGTGATAGAGTAATCCTGTCGATGAGGTCATGTGTTCCTCTGAAGGGGCTTCTTTGTACCCTGGGTTAGTTAGCAACGCTTTTTCTGTTATCAAGCATCTGATTAAACTCACAAAAGAAGGGTCTTTAAAAAAACAAAACACAAAAAACCACAACAGTCTCAGGCAGAAGTGAGAAGTGAATAAATAAATTGTTGGGGTTTTTTCTTTTCGGTTTATACAACAGGAAAAGGGAAAGAGGAGTAAGATGGGAAAGGGGCACAAGAAAGGGGTTCAATGTTCTCAGATGACAGAACAAAGGTCTTAATCTATTTTCAAATTTTCTACAGAGCCCAGTCCTGTGACAGATACTAGTTATACACATCTGTGTGCATAATTCCACCTTGAAGGATCACAGTGCGCTATACAAATAGCACAAGCCTCCCAGAAGTGATCCTATCCTTCTCGCTGCTGGAGCGACACAGTGCCTACCTTCTGCAGTAGTGAAATCCTTTACCAAAACACTGGGCTTTTGTTCCATAACAGGGGTGGTAAATTAAAATGTGTCCCTGGTTTTTATTTGCCTTGAAGAAAGACTTGGCCCTTTAGATGAGAATATTTTTCATCCTGCAGTTCAGACTTTTGTAATGTTCTGTGGTACCCCTTACCATGTGGCAGGAACACCAGCTCAGCTCTGGCAGCAGGGGAAGAGTGACTTATAACTAAATCATTACTAATTTCCCTTGCAGGACACACCCCCAAGGTCAGGTTAGATTGTGAAGTCTAAAAGCAGCAAAGCTCGAGCTCTTTTGTACTGATTTATCTGCAAGCACTGAAAGACACATAATCAGTAAGATACCTGCTGTTAAATGCCTGTACTCATTAGAATGACATTATTTCAGATTAGTTATTTGATGGCATCAGTGATCCCCTCTACTAGAAAGCAAAAAATTCATTCAATCCCTCTCATTCTGGATTATCTCATTCAGTATTTCCCTGTCCTCTCACTGGATATCTGAGCCACCAAACAGACCACGAAGATTGGCTTTATGAAAACAGCACTACAAAAGAAACGTGACCAAATTACACTAAAGTAACAGGTCCAACTGGTTGAAAGTGTTTTCACAACATATTTTTCATTTGATTCTGAAAACTCAGCAAGAATAAAACGTAGTCAGCAGCATTTCAGGAGTTCCCTTTCTGAAGAAAAAATTCCAGCCTACCCTGAAAAACTTTTCTGAGGAAATCTTTGAAACCAGTAATTTTCCTGCTATGGCTTGCATTGAACGAAGTGGCCTTTCTGAAAGAATAACCACTTCAATCACATCTTCAGCCTCCTTTTTCTAAGAAAACACAGAGCAGCCTGACTTCAAATACTAAGTTAAAAGTATTATGGTGGTGAAACTACAGTGCTTGTGCTCTCCTTCATCCCAGGGCAGGAGGAGAAAGAGAATTAATCTTACATTCATTTACACCTCTAAAAGTGCAGAGATGTGCCTGTGGGGAAGTAAGACATGTCAATGCATTTGAAAATACCATAGGACACCAAACTGAATTTTCAGATAGCAAAATACTACAAAAAATAGTGGTCCAAAAGCAAACGAGCTTTTTATTGATGGCTGGCTTATTGTGCAATTACCTTCCTGTTTTCCTACCACCCTTGAGGACACCGGTTCTTCTGTTTGCAAGGCAGGTTCTGCCTATTCTACAAAAAAAGTATCGTAACTACAGATAAACAACACTTCCCACCACCACCACCCTCCAGCATGTTTGGCTGGAAACCCTCTTGGCTCAAGATGTGAAACAAACAGCTTGAAAGACTGGGAAAAGAGGAGAAAGAACTGGGGAGGGGCGGGTGGGGGAAGAAGAGGAGACAGATCCTGAGATTTCTGTTTTCTAATTTGATTGTACCATTATGGAGTATCAGCCAACTTCACTTTCTCTTTTCCAATCGAGCATGTCAGACCAGCTGGTGAATATGACCTGTGGCACTCCAGTGATTCACAGTGGCTAAAAATATGTCTCTGTATTACTTTTTTAAACCCCCAGTTTTTGTTTGAGGCAATATAAGGATAAGATCATGTAAAAAGGATGCTGCTGGATGAGTTCAGGGGAATAGCGCAAGCAGCAGTAGGCTGGCTGAGGTAATGTCTCACATGGTTTGTGTTGCTGCTGATTTCTGCCTTAGAGGTGCAAAGCCCAGGAAATTAAAATGCTGCATCTGTAAAATGCACACATTTTTTTTACAAATTAAATTTATTCCTTTTATTACGTGAAGAGGTGAAACTCTGAATGCTGAGCTGATAAAGCCAAACAAATGTTCATTTGCAGTAATTTTATTATTATTATTATTATTTAATATCTAGTGCAGCTGACATTTGCAACAGTGGTTTGTATGTTGGTGTGATTTGGGTCCTGCTACTTAGGCAACATAAGAAAAGGGGCAAGTATCTTCCAGATTTGTCCTACAGGGACATGTGGAAGATGATGGCAGGCAAGGGAGCATGCAGCTCACTGCTGCTCTACCGCAGAGCCCTGGTTTGTGGTGCTGTGAGGATGGATCTTTTTGGAAATTAAAGACACTTCTTTATGAAAACTGGGAAAACAAACCACCAGATGGACTCACCAGGGAGTCTACTGCTGACTGATGGGAAAACCAAAATGGAAATAAAGCTTGAGATGAACTGAAATACAGGGCAGCTGAAGAATACGTTCTCCTGGGCGTTATAGTAGAATGGAGTGGTGAGGCATAGACCATTACCTTAAAGTACCATTGCAAAGTGAGAAATGATCAGCTCTCCCACTGAAGGGATTTCCCAGGGCCATAAAAACTATGTCTCAACAGGAATTGAGACAAAAGCTTCCCAACCAAGGATCTGCCACATCTGAATCTTCTGAACTGTAATGAGAGAAATGAAGCTAAATAGAGCTGGCTTGCTAGGGCTGGATGTGGAGTTCCCACAGAACCATGTGCTCTCGGCAGAGGCTCCAGAAAGTGCTCACAACCTTGGGATTAATAGTCTGGTCTCATGGTTAGAGCTGAGGACTGAAACTCAGGCATCCTGCACTGAAATTATTTTATAAATCGTCTGGTATGTCTCAGTTTATCCACCGGTAAAACCTTACAGAGGGAACTTATGTCCCAGTGAATTAGGTACTCCAAGGACCCCTAGGAAAGGCACTGTTAAATCCTCATTTCCATAATTAAACATCTTCCTGAAGAGTCCTATAAAATTGCCAGAAAATACATAGATAAAAAGCCAAGAACTAGACTGTTACCCCCTGCAATGTAAAGGAGAAAAAGAAACACAGATAGGGCAGTGTCTTTTGCACTGAAGAAGAAAGTCTGACCAGAGATGTGTAGCCTGAGTGCAGACAGCTCCATGACTGTTTGAAATTCTAGGGTAACAATAGAAAATTGAAGACTTATTCTGAAGCCAAAATGTAGGACGTGCCAAGCCAATTACTAGAATAAGATGAATCCATGAAAATAAATGATAAGGTTCACAAAACCCACAGAGAAACACCGGAAAAATTGAGAAAAATCTGCAACTGAAACAAAATATACAGGTCCAGCTAATTATCTTATAACTACAGAATGCCCTTTCATCTATAACGGCCTCCAGACATTTTGTGAAATCAGAGGAGTCATTCATACACACATTGTTTCTCCATGACGAGCTGTGTGCACTGTTGTGTAGTAACGTTACACAGCTGAAGTGATTCATACTTTCAGCAAGGAAGGAAAGAAGAATACTACATCGAGCTCAAACTGCAGAAAGATTTTTATACAAGCCACAAGAGGCAGACAAGTTATTTTATGGGACATGTTATTCAAAGGTGTTACATAAAAAAGAGAAATAGAATTGAAGAGGTAACTATGGGACACTTAGCACCAACCCCATCTGGTCTAGCTCCCAGTGACTGAGACGAGGCACAAGTTAACAGGGAATTCAGTCTGTCCTTGGCACTTGGTTTTTTGTTAAGAACTCAGAGGCTTGAGCATCAATTTCTGGAAACGGGAACTCAGAAAAGAGAAACAAAACAAGCAGGTCAGTGGGGTGCTTTTGAGCTGCATTCAGACTCATGGCAGGGTGCACAGCAATCAGCCAAGTAGAGCAATTTGCTACAAACTTGAGAGAAAAAAGGGAAAGGGGAAAAAAAAAAAAAAGACAGGACTATGCATCTGCTAAATACTCTTTTTCTCCCATCTGCAAAGCAATCTCTATTCTTACTGTAGCTTTCAGAGCTGGAAGAAAAAAGCCACTAGCAGATACAGCCTAGACAAAACCAGTGGGTTAGAAACAGCAGGACCCATCAGTGATGTGCACAGCAACAAAGACAATGAATGGATTCAGAAAAACTGTCGCTGTTCTAAAAACAGAACTATAGAAATAGGTCATCTCAGAAGGACTCTGTGGAAAGCAGAAGGGATGTGTTTGCACGGTCCTTTTGCTTAGCTTCCCACTGAAACCCCTGTTTGTATTTCCAGCACAGAAGTGAGTTTTACCCATTAGTGTCTGAAGACACACGTAGAAGTCTGGACTGTTAAATGTGGAATTGAATCAGGTCCATAGCAGAGCTGCCACAGACACTGAAGCCTATATTACTGCCTTTTCCAGTATAAAAAACCTTTTCAGAGCAAAAGCAACCTTTGTGCATAATCTCACAGCAGAAATCACTCTTGCCTCCTAAGTATGTACTGTACCTTTTAATAAAGCCTTTCCTAATAGCAAAAGCATTCGCTTGGTCTCTTGGCTTTTTCCTCCTCATAGCGAAGACGCAGAGCTGGAAAAGATCTATGGTTTTCTAAACTTGTCTTTGGAAAGTTTCTTTGCCAAGTTACACTTTGTCAGGAGCTCATTATTTTCTGGGTAGACACTAGAGACCTCACTTCAAATTATTTTGAGGGCTTTGCTGATGCAGTTTCAAACTATGAGGTTTGTGTGCTTTTTTGCATGAATCACAGCAACTTATGTTCATTCCACAAACAAAGCTCTGCTTCATTTCCAGATGCTTCTCCACAGTATTTCTTCTAAAGCTACCTATAGGTTTTCCAGAGCTCAACTCACTAGGTTCTAGATGGTTTTGTGATGAGATGGGAAGAGCAGAAATTCAGGAATTCTGAATTTTCTTCCCACGCCTTTCACACTGAGCAAGACTTTCTGATAACAAAGCAGCAGCCAGTTCTGGAGGTGGGAGCTTAGACAATCTCATTTGTCTCTAAAATTCACAACTGAGGTATCATTTTCTACAGATAACGAGAGTTAAGAAACGAATCATCAATACTCTTGATAAATATATGAATAGGTGAATAAATAGGTGATCTGCTATAAAAAGCAGATGCCAAATGAATAAATTTACCAAAAATGTTGGTGATAAATATGCAGTAGAAAATAGGATCTTTGCATTTCTAAGAGCCATGAACCATTGACATATTGAACAAACACACAGCGTGCAAGCGAATAGCTAAGCACACTGAGACAGCATTGCTTTGTATAACATCTCCAATGAAACTGTTTTTTAAACTTCTGGAGTTCAGAAGCAAGAGGTTAGCCAAAATTTTACTGTATACACACAGCATCACACTTTTCCGTATTTAAACTGATTTTAGCCAAAGGAATGTCACATTCAGAGGCAAGTGGTAAGGAATTCTTGTGTTTTAATGACTTTGCTATATATAAAGGCACAAGTAATTTGCACATATATTGGCCTGAAATAAAAAAAAGTGTTTAAGTAGTATGAAATGCTACAGATAATACTGGTCAGCAGGGAGCAGGATGCTTTCAGAATTCACTGTGGTTATTTGCATGAAGCTTATAATTTGACTTTGATTTCACCATATACTTATTCAAGCACTGAAAATTACATCCCTAAAAACGTCTCAGAACTCGGTCGTAACAGCCTGTATATTCTTTGTGATCAGAATTATTATTATTTGCCTCCTGTCATTAGCAGACTTTGGCCATGATTTTAAAAGAAGCTGGGGAAATGTATGGGTAATCTTTCATTAGATAATTATTTGATTTAAAACCAATTATTAGTTTACTTGGGCTGCTTTTCCTCCCCGCCAGAGCTCCTCTGTCCTTGGTACTAGCATCCAAAAAGTGCCGGAATGTGCACATTTTTCAAACTCCCCAGACCACAGAAGGAGTTCCTTGAAACCTGACTTCCAGTAACAGCCCCCAGGCTAGATATCTGCTTGACCTAGTTCTGTCAGATGTGGGAGCATCAAGAATTTGCCTCTTCAGCAATCTAGGGTAGGATAGCAAACTCTTAGTAGCGCTAAATATATAATGAAGAGTGAAGATGGAGTGAAATCAACCATGGCTTGGCAAGGCAAAATAAAATATAAATTAGATTCACAACATGTGAAACAAATTGGGTGCAAGGCATTTGGAAAAAGAGAGGAGATTGTTTCTAAAGAGTCCAGTCTGAGGATTTCTTTCAGTTCTCTGATGTAAAACAGAGGCGCTTATGTAACGTAATGGAAAATACAACCATATACACAGCCCTGAGCAAGTGATTAGTCACAATGGTGACGGAACTCAGACAAAAATCTGCACTGCTGCTTCAAATGTCAACAAATTGGGCACTGTTACACTAATGGGAGACTTGAGAGACCTCCAACAGCAACACTTTGACCTCGTTCTCCTAACCCACAGTGACTTGAGACCTGTCTGTGCTAAAGTCTTAGCTGACAGCAATTTGAGCCGTGGAATAAAAGAAGGGATGTGGAGCTCAATTATCCAGCAATAGATCTCCAGTGAAATCAATGCAATTGTGTCACATGAGAATTTGGCTGGCAGCCTCTGAAGTCTGCATAGGAGAAAACCATCCCCTCAGAAACGCAAGCTGAAGTGAAGCGTAGAAAGAATAATGTAGACAATGAGGGCTATGCATGAAAAATGCTTGGTGTAGTCTAATTTCCCCTCTGTCAGACTGGTTTTATCCCCCTGCTACTCCATAAGCAGTACTTGTGACCTATATGAGCACAAACCCAATCAGATCAGGCCAAGGCATCCTCTGCGGAAAAAAATTTCTGTACTATATAATTAAGACAATGTCAAGCAGGTATGCTATATGCATATTCAACATCTCATATCAAAGTGAAATAGTAATTGCTCACGTTAGCAGAAAAAGCTTTCTCCCCAGGTGAAATTGCTGAAGTTAGACACTGTAGACTGAATTTTTATTTACACTGAGACTCCCCCTTTTTGTCAGTCTAGTAGGGCATATTAATAGGCTATTAGGATATCAGGATTATAGGATAAATTTATACGAATTGCACTTACATCAAGCGTGGGGTTTATGTATATACGCAGAAACAAACACAGTTAAGAGTTCTTGTACATGTTCTGACCAACATAAATAGTACAAAAGAGAGTCAGGCTACAACCTGGAAAGTACTGTTTTACTTCAGGATTGGCTCCCTTTTCTTACAGATGAGATTTCACCCATTTGAATAGCGCCAGTAGAACCAGTAGTAACGTGGAAAGGTAATCGCACCCAAATCTAGAGGGATCCCAATCAAAGCCAATGAACTCTGTGTCCAGACTGAGCTTCCTCAGCACTGACACGTCATTACAGTACCAGAAGCATGGGTCTTCTGAGAACAGAGATGGGGCAGTGACACTGAGTTCCCAGAGACACAAGAGCCCTGGCATCGTGCCTGGTGATGGGGAAAGCGTGGATAGGCACACGTAGCTGGCTGGTAGTAAACCATATTTCCTTGCTTCCGACAGCAACCCCGTCAAGTCCTAGTGTACTACTACTAAGGCAAATAAACATTATATGAAATAATGGCCTGAGAATGACAAATAAACTACAAATAATGCTAATGCATTTCAGAATGGCACTCTCTCTAGGTTCTGCATTCTTACATCAGACCTGGAACTGCAGCACTTGTAGTGCTGGATTACTGTGATTGACTTGCTAACCTGTAAAGTGTATTAAGTCTACACCATAATTAACACTTGGCAGTGGAAATATAAATTCCCTGGCTTGTAGATGGTATATCCTCCTATAAACACTTCACTTGGCCACCAAACTGGAAAAATAGATAGGACATTCATAAGGAGAGCTCAACATGGGAAATGCCAGCATTTTTTCCTGGAAACTATTTACATTGCCAAAATGCTTCAATAAGAAAAATTATCTGAGACCTTTCCCTTAATATGCATCCTGTTCTTATTTGGCTCGCAGTCTACAGTGTGCAGCATTCATTCTGAGTCAGACTTGAATTACTGTCGTACAAGCAATGCAGGAGGGAAGTACAAGTCACAAGTAAAGGAAAAATATGCATTACACTACATCTCACTAAGAAGAACAGTTTGCCTCCACATCACAAGCTACCTTTATATCTTTCTTGGCATAGACCTTGGTCCCACAGCACAGGGAAACTCTTTAGGAGGATTCAACACACCCAAAAGAGGCTGGCTTCTCAAAAGGTGCAGTAATAACAAAGAACCAGCACAAAGTCGACACTGAGCAACTTTTGGACACCTAACGAACTGGCTTCTGAGAAAATGAGATCATGACGGTCCAAGAAGGGAGATAACCACTAAGGTCTTGTCCTGCAATTTACAACACATACTGACAGCTAACCTTTCCTGTCCGAATAAAGGCTTTTCATCAAACCAAAAAGGCAGAAAACCACAGTCACAAGAGTGCTCAGCTCACAGCTGGCTCTCCCACCTGCCAGCCCTGCATCTTGTCTTTGAGACAAGACCAAAAATGATGAGAAAAATCTGTCTGTTCCCAGCTCTTCTAATTTCTTGGAAATGAAAAGTGAATTCTTTCCTTAGAAACAATATTTTTTTTTTTAAATCCCTTTCCAGCAGGTATTCCTTCATTGTGGAAATAACTGTTTAGCTAGTTCTGATGGGCACACAGGGAAAGAGTTTAATTTTCATGTACACTCAGAAAAAGGTATTTACATCCCCTTTGAGCCTGGTGCTGTCAGAATGGTGTAGAAGAGCATAAATTTAAAAAACCACCAAGAAAGACAGTTTAGATTAATATTACAGTTAATATCCTAATCCGATAAGAAAATTAGCATTTGTAATTTTAGGCTTATGAGCGTATCTTGTTCTGGTGCATCTGGGTCTAAGGCACAGACAAATGCTCCAGTACTTAGCTGAGGCAAAATCATTGCAGTGGAATTTCCCTGGGCACCCGGCTTCAGACCCCTCCGAGTACCTTGGCCAATATCTACACACAGTCGATGCTATGGCCTGGCACAGGGAAGAGGCAGGCTGCTACAATAGACATTTGTCGTGCTTATGATTCAAGCGATCGTTTCTAAAATCTGTATTAAAGACTTCTGTTCTGCTACCCTGCACTTTCTACTTAATTACTAAAAGAAATATGTTTTCTAAGCATGAAACAATATCATATTTGTCAAGAGTTTGGAAACCGAGCATTTATATGAATTAAAGAAAGCTTCCTTTCTCTTCCCTGGGCGGTTCTGGTTATGGGGAAAGAGCTTTCTGTGTGAGTAATCTTTCTAAGTAGGAAGCAGAGCTCCCCTATTGCTAGGGAAGAATGGACCTCCAGTAGGCTAATATGTGATGGATGACTGAATGCAAACTTGGCAACGTTGTTCTCCGCTACCCAAAGAATACAAAATGCCACAGGCTATTCGTACACAGGGACTCTCTAGTTGGAAGTTCTGAAAACTTGGCAACATCCCCACCTTAGTTTAATTGAAACTACAGTGGCAAGACAATTAAGGATGTGAATTTGGGGAAATTTCTCGCAACAAGATCAACTCAGGATGAATTTGTCTTTGGTGATTGGGTCGTACACAAGCCACACAAAAACATAAATGGAAAGGTATTCTCACTGACTCCACAGCCGGAGCAGCAAAATCTCGCATTTGTTTATAGGGGTACTTTGTGGGATATAATGTATATTAACTAGCATTCTTTAACGTCTACATCTAGATACACCCACTGAAGGTATAGGAGGGCTTTTTTTGTCATTTTGTCAGCAACAGGATATGCAGTATAAGGGCACAGGGTTGGGGGTGGGTGTGCATACAGAGAGAAACCATGCACATAGAAAGCCAGTTTTACTTTACCTAAAGGCCATGTCTAGTTATAAGGGCATGTATATCATTCCAGTCTATGTTAAAAAGAGACACAAAGTTATTCAGACTTTGTCCTTCTAGCAGAAGGATCCCTATTATGTTCCTCCTTTCAATGCCCAAACACCTTCTGCTGGATCCAGAGACACCCCTCATCAGGCAGAATCCCACCCCTGCTCCTCCTCCCCAGCCTGCCCACCCCGCACAGCGCAGTTACATCATACAGCGAAAGATTTCACTAGCTGGAAGAATGCCTGGTTTTTAACTTTTCCCACATGTGGAAGGCATTTAACTTCAGCTCAGACTGAAGAGGGTCGAACGCACGAGTGGACACTGTGCACTGCGTTGGGGGAAGTTTCACACTTGTATAAACCCCAGAGCTCAGTCAAAACTGAGACAGCTCAAGACTGCCTCTTGGGGTTGTTAGTTTTCCTTCTTTCCGGTAGTCCCATTCCTCAAAGAACTGCCTGCTTCCTTCCTTTTTTCTCTTCCCTACACAAAGAACTTTTTTGAACAGCTAATAATAGCAATTGTAAGTCTTTTGTGGCAGAGAGCATCACTTATTACATCTATTCACTCTTTCTAATACAATGTGGCCCTAAAATGCTGTAGCAATAGTAACATCATCAACTTCTAATAAACTCCTACACAAAACCAACAGAAGCCACAGACAGCAAGTCCACTTACAGATCAATCAGTTTAATGAATTAAATTCAATTAAAATCAGAAGTGATCTGTATACATCCCTTATTTTTCAGCTCTTGACCTTATGTTGTCGAAGTTACGATGTTTCCTTGAACTTGCAGGCTAGGAATCCTGCAATTGCTTGCACTAGTTTTGCACATTTCTGAGCCCGGGCGATGATAAAAATATTTGCTCAGTTCACTCTGGTTGCTGTCTTTCTTGGTTTCTTATTTCAGTAACAATGATTATTCTGCAATATTACATCAGCAAATCCTTTAAAACTACTAAGGTTAGTGGTTATATTTTACAGTAGCTTCAGACTTCTGTGGTTTATAACCACGGGTTTTGAAGACAGAGATCAGTCTTTGGGAAGGGTATGCTAAATCCACACCAGAAGTTAAGTCTGAGAAAGTGCCTGTTGGTAAATCAGAGCACAATTTTGATGCCCAGTATCTCAAACTGTCACAGTTCAAAACAAATACCTTTTTATTATTGGAAAGCTGAGATTTCTAACTTTCCAGTGATGTAAATCAGCCCTTCCTAAGCCTAGAGTTTTATGAGACACTGGACCTTAAAACTGTCAATAGCCCTTCAGCTTAGCAGACTGTGATGGCATGTGTCCAAGGATGAATATATCAAGTCACAGGCTTCAAATTAGAGTAATTTTTAACCATTCTGAATGTCTCATGTTTCAATGTCTGTCATACAGGTAGGACAGCTAAATGTGCAGCTGCTAACGAAGCAGGCAGCAGCCTCTGCATTTATGCTTGCTTCCAAATGTATTATCCAGCCTGGGCAGATCCCAGGGCACGCTAATGGAAACAGCCAGCTGGACGAACACTGTTTCTCTCTTACAGATTTGCCAATATGGGACAACCATTCACACCAGACAACTCTTACACAATCCAGCACCCTTCATTGCTACTTAGCACCACTCAAGCCTCTGAACACAGCCTGCAAAGCTAGACGAACAGAGGTACTGTTGTGTTGTACTAGGAAAACAGCAGAGAACTGCACAAGCAGGTTTAGTATTTCAAATGGTTTTACCAGAACAGATTAAAGGGTTAAAGCTCTGGCTCTGAAGCAACATCACTGTTTCAAATGCACACTTGCTTCTCAGCTCTGCTTCGCTCCTGAAAAGGATGAGAAAATCCCAAGAAGCACAGACTCTGCCATCTAATCTCATTTTCTTATCAAAAAGTAAAACAATACTCAAGAACAAACTTTGACAGTCTCTTTATAGCAAGTCAGAACACCTTCATGCATAAATAGTCTTTGGCTTTTTTTAGATATTTTGTAAAAAGCAGTAATATGAAAAATAAGCCACCTGATGTGAGCTTCAAACACTTTTGGAAATGCTGTTCTAGAAACATGATAGTTATAAGTGAGTACAGAAGAGAAACAAGCCACTCTTTAAGAACTGGGACAAAAAAAAAAAAGGGGGGGGTGGGGGGGAAGAATAAATTTACATTAACAGAAGCTCTCCAGCTAACAGTTACTCATAATTTTGTGGAGCACTTTTTGGCCTGAGTTTAGGGATATTCCCAATAAGTTCTAGCTTCATTAAGCATCATTTCAACAGGAGAGCTGGATCTGATTGGTTCTCTTTTCAGATGCCTATCACCACATCTACCTGGGTGAGCTTCCTTGAGCAGAATATCAGCTCCCTCTCCAAATGAGACATAACACCCTGATCTGCAGGCTGTCTGCTTTTCAGCAGATCCTTTGGCTCTTCTACAGCTTTGGAAACACTGATAAAGTTACTGTGGTTATAGGATTAAGGACTGGAACTTGCAAAAAATTTCCTCTGGGCTGAAAGGAGCCAGAGGATAAAATTTAATGAGCAAAAAATATGCTAAACGAATAGCAGTTTGCTCAGGATAGTGACTGTGATAGGATCAGTGACAGTGGGGCCAAGCAGTCCCCTGTACAGCATCCCTCTCAGCTGCTCATACCCTGCTCAGTTCAGATGCCCCTCCTTTCCTGAGTGATGGTGCAGAAGCATAGCACCTGCAAAGGGGATGCACTGGGAACACCTCGATAACTCTTCCAAGTACTTTCAAAATTCAGTGCCAGGGAAGGTGAAGTGCAGATAGACAGGTTCTCTTCTTTTGGCTAAACAATTTCATTTGACCAAATATTTTCTCCTGAGCTCCCAACAACAGTAATAAAAACCCCTAAAGACAACATAACACACTTCTGCAAGCCTTCTTGGGATCCAAAGGACTGTTGCTAGCCCCCACTGTCCAACTTACTCTCGGACTACAGCACCCTTAGGATTTCACAGGCAAATGCACAACACAGGCATAATAAAACAAAACTCCACTCATAACATTCATCAGGAAGAGTGTAAAAGGAATTCCCATTATTTAATACAACTGAAAAAAAAAATGAACCAGGAGAGAAAAACACAAGAGCTTGTCAATAAGGCTTTTACCCATTCTATAGGATCGCACGCACATCATTAGTTTCTATTATTTTCACAAAGGAAAATTTAATAAATACCTTTATTAGGCCTTTTAATGTTATAACATCTCTTCTGTGCAAGAGGGCATGCCACCACCATTTCAATCTGAACATATCTTTCTCCTGCATAGTATTATACAAACTTTTCAGAAGTTCAGAATAACTACCAAAACCTCTATGTCCTAGTAGCCAGATTGCAAATCAGGCAGGGAAAACTCTGCAAAGGTGATGCAACACAAAGTTTTGAGTAAGTGGGCTTAACTCCTAAATGAACCTAAGTACGAACACCTTCTCCCAGCCAGCTCCTCTATTTTAAGCCAACTTGAGCCTAACCGGTAAATGCAGACACAGTCATGCAGAAAATCTCAGCGCACAAGGGAGCAAGTAGTTAAGACACATTATAAGGCAAGTGTCTCCATTTTTCCATGATGATGGAGAATTTCACCCTCCCGCTCCCCAGAACCACCCATTTAAGTACTGGAAATAAGATATCAGTTGGATCTTCCTTTGTCTTTTGCTCCCCACCAGACTAAGGTTACCTCACTTTTACAAGAAGCTGGAGCCCAGTGGGGGCGGGGAGGAAGGTGACAAAGGCTTAAGTGCAAATAAGTGTGCAGACAGCAAACTCAAAAGGAAAAGGGCCTGACCAAGTCATACACAATAGCATCGGAGGCAGCATTACCTGGGAGGTGTAGGAACTGCAAGTGGGTTTAGTGTGGTACACGACGGAAGGATGGAGGAAACATTTCTATTACTTCGGTAGCCAAGAGGAAAACCCAGTTTGGATTTTCCATCCTTCCTGTCAAACAGGTTTCTGTCTGTCTGTGTGTAGATGTCCAGCATTCAACTACCTCATCCTTCCTTCATTCATTGGATCGGATTGATGTCACCGAGACATTTCTTGCATTACTATTACACCGGACAATAAAGACAAACCAGACAGGCATGCTCCAATTCAAAAATATTCCCTAATAAGATTCCTGACAATCCAAACTGACAGTCATAACTATGAGGGTCATGACAGAATGCCGTGATATTGCAAGCTGGTGTGGGAGAAAGCTCCTGATTTTTTAATTCAGGAAGGAAGCAGACTTACCTTACAGCCTCTGACAGAGATTAGATCCCGCTGTGAGCCACCTCCATGAAATAAATATGATGTTAAAGTCAGATATCAGGTTCTGACTTGGTTGCCATCCTGTCAAAACTCAGAGAAGTTGCATTGTCTAATTTTGCCTGTGAGTGTGTGAAAGGCAGAAGCGTTTGACAGTAAGGCAAACTGGTCAGAGCAGCCAGATTCTGCTGGGTTTATATAGCTGAGCTGCAAATCCTGATCCTTGGCTCATTCCACTGTAATAGGATGCCTGAAGGCATTTTTTTCGGTTTTGCTTTAAAGGAACAGCCTCTCTCTTTGGCTTAGCTTCTGAAAGACACACAGGCACACTCACATACACACACTGTCATACACAGGCACACACACAGACAAAAAGAATTTGCATGCAACTTATGGCTAAAGAAGGAAACCCCTGAACCATTCAAAAAGAAAGTCAGCTCAGGGCAAATGACTCAGAAAGCAGAATATTTTCCTTGCAGCATCAGCAGAGTACATTATCAGGAGTTTTAATCCCCTCATCCTCATCATTTTAACATTGCGAAAGGGTAGCAAACTTGAATAAAATCAGAGGAATCACGAGCAGGATTTCAATTCCAGAAAATCCTACAGAATATAATGGGTCTTATGTGCAGTTAGTGTAAATTCACCCCACTCTGCTGGAATCGGCTACAATATTCAGATTCACTCAAGCTGACGATCTGGCAAATCCCCGTATTTTCAAGCTTGTGATCTCCTTTGTGTCCCTTCACACTCCTCCTGCTCTCTCAAGAGCCATAAGGAGAAGAGTGGAGAAATCAAGGGAGAAGTCTAGTGGGCAAAGTTCTAGCCTGATTCTTTGTGGGGAAAAAAATAAAGATAAAAAGATAAAAAAGGAAAAAAGAAGATATAAAAGCCTGAAGAGAATAACACAGGAGGGATTCCCTTCCTTCTCAGATCTGATAAAAAGAGATTACGTGGTTGTGTGTGTAAAGATAATTTAACCACTTTGGTGAAGCTTATGGTTTCTCAGTCATTGCATTCTCCCCCGCTTCCCAGCCCAGAGCTATCAGTAACACACAGAAGGCTCATCTGGGACCTTTTCCAGGGGTGTCTGTTAATCTCTGAGTGCCCTCCAACCTTGGGCTTGTGGCAAAGGGTGGAGAACACAGTCAAAGGATTCTCGTTAACACTGATTTCCCTCCTACCTGATACTGAAAGTCCGCTTCTTCCCTGCCTACACCCCAGCCCACTGTTGATATGGTTTTCATATGGGTTTTGTTGTTGGCAGGTGGGTGGTGGCACAGGGGGAGAAAGGAAGGTTAATCTTTAACTTTCGGGTCTGTCTTCTAGGATAAAGGGTGAAATCGCTCTTCTGTTTGATGATTTAGAAAGCAAGATTTATCCAAACACCTCTGAAGACAATGAAAACATAAAACACTACTCAGCGATTTCAAGGGGCTATGGGACAACCGAGTAGGAAAGTATGGGATCCTAGTCAGGAACAAGGATGCTCATACAGATAAAAGTTGATTGCCTGGGCCTTTCTGATCTTGTTTCTTTCTGAATGTCTCTCCTCCCAGCTGGCATTTCCCAGGCTCTGTGGACTCGTGCACCACTTTCAAGATTTCCTCCTTTTCGCTGCTTCACACGCACAGTGCTACCAGGGAGGTTTGGCCCGTCGTACACATTTAGGAAAGGATGGGAGAATTCCTCACACTGAAATTCTGAATAACCATTTTAGAATCATTATTCTGGAGATCATAAAAAGTGGAGCTCTTTTCCTCACTGAATGCTTAATTTTCTTTGCTGTGGCTTTCACACGGAACATTGAACCCATGTGTCTATTCGCTTTTGTCTAATAATATCACTGAGCTCACGCTGAGCTCCTTTCCTAGCATGACACAAATTTTAGTCCTTTCCAAATAGCTGCTGATGAAAAAACAACAAAAAAGACCTTGCAGAAGTTCTACAAATTATTTTTGCAAACAGATCCCACTTCTCCAACCAATTGCAAAGTGTTCAAAAACCAGCAAGATCAAAAGTTTCAGTAAAATTAGTTGTACATCACTATCAGTCATTGATGAAAACCCATTTTTGATTTCTGTGTTAATTTTTTGGCATGCTGTGTTTCATAACAGTCATGCCCTAAGAGAAGAAACAAGCCTCCTTTGCAGCAAGGGTCAGAAACACTAACTAATCCCTGGTAAATCAGATCCGCAGTTACTGATTTCTTAAAAATAAATCTTGTTCTGGACATCTCTACCAATCTCAAAGGCTATGGGGTTACTGTACGCAGCCACTAGTAAACCTCCAATTTTATGTGCAGTTCTTCCCAGAATACTCTCAAGATGCTCATGTTGCCAGGCTCCATTAGCTCTCCCCCAATTATATAGTCCTGTGAAATTAAATTAAAACATATACTCAACGCCAAAAACTGCATGTGAGATGGAACACAATTTTCCAATAAAATCTGATGGGACTCAGGAAGATGGTGCCTCATACAATGAAGTGTTTGCTGTCTCTTACTTCAATAGTCCTTTCACAGAGATTTGCAAAACACTTTATTTCGTCGTCCATGCCCACAAGTCTAAACAAGGTAGGTAAATCTTGGGTGCAAATTGTGGAAAGCAACTTGCAGGATTTAGTTTTGGTGCATTTGCTAATACCAGCTTTTCTGCCAGCAGTTGTTGAATCAAAATTTAAACAGGATTTTTCTTCAATAATTCTCCTCCCACTTACCTGACTTTAAAAAAATAGTCCAAGATGAATTTCAGGTAAGAGTTCAGGCGTGTTCTTGTTTTATCTTTTGGGGCTCACCCATCGTTAATCATACTCTGTGGCAAGCACTGAATGATACACTGAGTCAGAAGCAAACGATAACATGAAAGAACAGGGAAAGTGTAGTGTAATCAGAAAGATAGCTTTAGGTTGTCGTCTCTAACAGGCAGGACTAAAACTGGATTGCTTGCCCTACAGAATCTTCTTTCATTAGATAAATGTGGAGAGAAAATTCCATTAGATAAATGTGGAGAGAAAATTCACTCCAGAGAAATCAAAGCTTCACTGAAAAAAGGAAAAAAAAAAGAGGGGGGGAGGGGGGGGGGGGGATACATAAATATTTTCCATCCAAACTGCTGGTGACACAGAATGACTTCTCTTTTTTTTTTTTTTTTTTTTTTGATGAAAGGAACAGGGAGTAATTAAATGAATTAAATGAATACTGAACTTCACACTCAAGTTTGTTGCTGTGTTTTCATGCGCTTACACACTAATATTAGGGATGAAATTCAAATATGTACAGAAGATCCTACCAGACAGACAAATATAAAAGTATCTCGATATTTATGGAAGCATAAAAGAGACCAACTAATTGTTTCAGAAAATATTAGTGAATTGCAAAAAGCATGCTCATTACTACCGTGGGACAAAGTTGTTACAGCACAGGTAATGACAGACAGTTCCAGTTTAATACCTGTGTTGGTTCACCTACTCCTAGGAGTACTTTGTAGCAGCATAGCTGAGAGAGTGAAAGCTGCCCTGGATGCAAAGATGTAAAGACAGGGCATTAACACCGCTGTTAGCGTAGCCTGGGAAGTCTTTTGCCACAAACATGGTGCAGCCGATTTCAATAACATGCAGATGGGAATGCAGCGAGCAACTGGAATATAAATTCTGAAACATAAATGGCCAGATTATATTGCTTTGGGGCAGGGAAACAGATATTTGATTTGCACAATTTTAGGAGCCAGGAGAAGTATTCTGTGCCTGTGGCTGGAAGGAAGGGCATTTCTCATAGGAAAATAATGTTTGAGTAGGACTGTGCTCAAAAGCAGCACCCAAGAGCGCAGCACGGAGACAGCCAAGCCTGCCAACTTCAGAAACTACTAGTTCATCCAGTGAAATACATTCTGCTGAAGGCAGCTTATCTTACTTAATGTTAAGGGGAAGATGAAACATCAAGATTTAATGAGAGACTATAATATCACAGGGTTGATCCTTAAGGAGACATGGCTTCAAAGACCCTTTCTGTGCTCCGTTCTCATGACTGCTGCTTTCGGGTCATGTAATTTCCAAAGTATGACCTTAATAGATGCACAAACTGAAGGTACAAGTTTGCAGTTGCTGCACAGATGAGGGCTATTGAGAACTTCAGTGGAATGGACTGCACATGTGAAGACAGTAAAATTGAAGTTCCATAATGTCCATTAAGACAGTAAATATCAGACCAAACAAAATTACAAAAATGTACTTGTCAATTTTGGAATTTTTAAGAGATGATCTCCAAAAAGGAAAAGAAAAATTTCCTCTATTATTTCAGTGTATTACCATTATTATTGTCAGGACACTTGCCAAGGGTTGCATTCATTCCCTAAACAAAGAAATAGGAAGCAGCTGTGTGAGAGCAGACCCCCTGGGCTGGGGTACTACCTGCACGCAGGAAGACACTTGTGACAGAAAACCATTTAGCCTTTCCTTAACTGCTCTTGAAGAGCTAAGTATGTCTTGGCAGTATTTGCATGACCTGGAAAGACCTGGAAAGCTTAATCATAAACAAGAGGTGATTGAGCAAATATTGGTGTTTAATAAAGTTGTTTCAAACTCTTTTATCACATTAGTGAAAAGCAGCTGTGTGCCTGTTGAGGGATGTGCTAGAGCGGAGCCAGCTGACATGGGTGTTAAAGCAAGGGCTGCCATGCTCTGAAAAGATGACCTCACTCATCTCTTCCCCTGATCTATAAAGTAAATGTCCTTTGCAAGGCAGACGTGAACACACCAGTAACACACACTAGACAAGACTGTTAGTGATATCACAAACATTTACAAAGACAATCTAGATAGCACTATGCAAAAAATTCACTCCAGAGAAATCACAGCTTCACTGAAAAAAGGAAAAAAAAAAGGCGGGGGGGGGGGGGGGGGGGGGGGGAAGATACATAATTTTTTTCCATCCAAACTGCTGGTGTCAGACCCTGTGACACAGAATGACGTCTCATGTTCATAAATATCCTTGGCTGTTATTATATTTGCAGTAGGCTTTATTAGTAGCTTATGAGACAAAATATGGGTTTCTTATGTATCAAGGTAGGAAAAGCAACAAGGAAGATGACAACAAATTGCTCAGGACTGAGTGAGAAAGTGAAGCTCTGGACATGGGATGACACAAAGCTTTTATCAACATGTTAACATTATTCACAGGGGGTTAATCCACAGATGACACAGGGAAAGTAACTCAACTTCTGTAAAGGTTTATACCATGCCACATCAATCCTGAGTGCTTGAGTTCATAAAAATACTTGAGCACGGGCTTCTATTCATTGCTAAATACTTATGTGTGCTTTACTGTAATCATGTTTTTAAGATTATTGATGTCAAAATTACACCTAATCACGTTAAATACACCCTTAGAAGCCTTGCAGGAACACTATCTGTACTGAAGCTTAAGTAAAGAAAACAGCAATGCAAAAGTCCATAGCGCTTATCCATTCTATATGAATCATGCTCAGATATAACAATAACCATTATTAGTATATGCCCTACAGTAATGAGAATTCCTAATGCTAATAAAGACTGAAAGTGGGTAGTTATACAGCAGAAATAGACATGAGCACACCTAAGTATCTTTTTGTTAGAGAACATGACGCGATTTCACCCAGCTGTCACGCCAAGGGGGCTGGCAGCCTGCATTACCCATGGGATTGCTCTACCTCAACACCCTCTCAGATAGAGGTGGGGTCACCTCATGAACATGGCAGTTGAAGAATGTAGCTCTCCACAGAGGGTGATAGCAATGTTCCCTTGGTCTCTAGCTTGATATATCAAGTATGGTTTTTTTTATAAGAATCTACCTTAATTTGGGGTGGGAATTTGATGGCACTTGCTACCCAAACATCCTTATTTATGCCACGTTACCACCACCCATACTCCTCCTCTGAACCCCAGCAAAACAGCTGTGGACACTCCATAATCTCCGATGTCCTCCTGGACTGAAGGGCCCTGCAGTAAAGGGTGTCTGAAAGAAACACTTCCCCAAGTGACATGTTGCTCCCAAAAACCATGCTCAGTCACAGAGGACATCCCAGTGGTCAGCAGAAATGGACTGTTCACCTGGCATCAGCATGAGACCGCCCCTGCAGGAATGTATGCCTCTCACATGGACTTGTCTTCGTTTGCTACTACTAATGGTGAGATCTACTTTCTTAAGAAAAAGGAGGATGAAAATTTAACAAGAAGATCTTCTGGTACCCAAATACTTCCCTAAATGGTTCTAATTAGTGTGAGTCGTGCTGTGCTGTAATTGAAAGACAGAAAAATGGTTTCAAGAGTTTAAGTAATATTTAGTCCCAACTGCACATTTCATCTAAAAATGTCAAAGCACTTACACAGGAAAAGGAGACGGGACTTAAAGGCAATGTAGTCTTTCCCCAGGGCACAATAAACTACACCAAAACCCATATAGTTTTGTAAAACAATGGTAGAGAGTATAGCACTTTTTTTTTGAAGGGGAACTACACCAAAATTAACTGTGATGTCAGTAGCGGAATGAGAAATCAAAGACAGTGTTTGAGACTTTCTAATACCCAACCAGAAGCCTACATGACAAATGTGACATTTTTCAGCAAGACATATGCAAGGACACAGCACCTTGGTTCTGTCATAATTTCTGCCTTAGGATGAAAGCCTCTGTTCTGAGGAAACAGTGAACAGTTCTTTCCTAAGAGAGGAGGAGGGGGAATACAACTCAATTGAGTTATTCAGGCTTCAGGTGATGCTGTCCATTAGTCTAAAGCTGTACCTGCCCTCGTTAGCTGTTTAACAGGTAACCCCTAACGAATACACACATGCACCACCCCCACCCACCCCCAGCATAACAAAAAAGAAACTTTATGAGGATTTGGATCCCTGGAGTTGGAGGAGGTAGGTTTGATAGTCACTGTGCAGTGATTAATTGTTGCTAATCGGAGAGCGAAGACCCATTGGCTGTCAAGGTAACCACGTCCAACTTTTGAAACAGAAAGCTGGTTGCAATGGCTCTTAGCCCTAAAACAAAACCCGGATACAGGAAGACACTGCAGGAAAAGCTTCAGTTATATACCCACTGGAAGTTAAATAAAAGCCACAGTTTAGGCACATTTATACACATACCATGCATATCGTCACTGGCATTCCTGTGAGTGAAAGTAAGCAAGAGTATGGACAAAAGACCCACCTGAGGATATGCAGATATACTGTGTCTGTCTTGCACAGTTTGACTGGTTTTTAAGAAGACAGTACTGATCCACGGACGTAAGAGAGAAGGGAAATAACATCTCTATTCAAAGCACCCCGATAAGAGAGGAAGAGACCTGTTTGTCTGTCCTTTGAGTCAAGAAAAAACCCCAACCTCCCCCAAAACCTCCAAACCTTGGAGGAAAGCTGTCTGTCCAAGTACTAAAAATCTCGAGCTGTGGTTCTGAAGAGGGGAAGCATCCCAAAACAACTAAAACCTACCTCTTTGTGCTGGCCTTGGACACTTAACGTCTCCAGCCTTCAAAGCATATCCTAAAATTGTTTTAAACTAATAAATCACGGTCACAGATTAACAGATAGGGATATTTAACCTCTCCATCCAGCTTTTTGGGGATGAGCAGCAGATAAGGCATCAGGGAAAGGTGGGAATCTGGCTGATGAAGAACTGACCATTTGCTTTGCAATTCATAGGCTCTGCAATGAGCTGCGGAGTTGAAAGGTTTGCTGACATAGTAAAAGACATAAGGCAGACAGCAGGGCTGTGCGGCCTGCACAGCGTTTATACAGACCAGCCAAGTACTCGAGCGTGGGTTGGAGCTAATCTGTTCGTTTTCAAGGAAGAACTAACTCTGGATGTTGAACCTCGGGTTCAAGAGCGATATCCCAGGAGCAGAGAGGGGGGAGGCTGGTAGGTGCGATAGACACATATCCTTGAAATATAATTCTGGCTTCCACAAGTGCAAACAAAGGGGGGTTTACAGCTACATTTGCCTAATTCTTGCTTCACTTCTTGATAATTTAACAAGAAACATGGTCAAGGAAAAGCAGACGTGAGAATTTCCACTTGACTCTACAGCTCCCATTTCGCTGATTTTTAGTGAAAAGTGCTAATTAGTGTCTCCCTCTCCTTTGTGTTTTTTTTTCTTTTTTTCTCAGAATTGCCCCTGACCAGCTGGCATATCATATCCGAGTTGACAAAGACTGTCGAGGACCAGCTGGGTGATTAATCCCCCATCACTCACAAGAGTCCTCAGAAACGTCCTGCCTGATCTAGCCGTCCATCACCAGTTTGCACCCAGGTATGAATAGACAGTAGTAGCACCCTACCGGCCCAGTTCCTGGGGCTGCCCATGGTACCCCAGACATCTACGGACACAACGAAGCAATGGGGAAAGGGAGAGGTGATGCTGGCTCTTCGCAGAGCTCTGACCCTGTTTGTATGGCCGTGAGGGGGAACACAAGCTCCTTCTGCTCACCCCTTGCTGCGCTGTGTCACCAGCGAGGTCACATATAAAAGCAGAGCGAAGGAGCAGAGGGGGCCGTTCCCCCCTTTGCCTTTTTCCCAGCATTTCCGCTAGAAGCCCATACACCTCTCCTCATATCCTGCATTTGGCTGCTTCTGGGACCAAAGGGAAACCTCAAAGCAGATGGGATTTAGCTTACTTACATTCTCTATAGCTAACTCAGATTTTATGAAACACAGCTGTAATCCCAGACTTCTTCAAATGCATTAGCTCACTTCTTACGTTGCTTCTGTATCTTTAGAAATCCAGGCTTAGCAATAATTTTGAGCCAAAAAAAAAAAAAAAAAGAAAAAAAAAGTTACTTTGTCAGAAGCATCTAAGCCATGAATTTAACAAAAAAATGCAAGTTTGTAACTGAGGCTTCACCAGTCCTTTTTATTTTCTAGTCCTTCACAACTTTAACAGGGCAGCGTAGTCCACCCTTGACTGAGACTTGAGTCCATCAAATAACACTGCAGAAGCAAAATACATGTTAGAGTAAGACAGGGATAATACATAACTGACTTCCCTTACACCAAGTCCCTTTCCTGAATTCTCTAAAACGTGGCACACCCAGTCATCTCATAAGTTTGGGGCTCTCAACACCCACAACAGAAGGGCAAATTCAGTTTAAACCTTCTCTCTTGCTCGTACCCATCTTTCTCAGCTCAGATAGAAGACTGCCTCCCTTTCAGGGCTAGCAAACAAGGCAAGCCTTCCACAACAGAATAATCCAAATTGTGCTGCATTGAAATAAGGTGACTTGCAACCTATTATGTGACAGCACAACAATAGGCATCACATATGCAGCTTTTATTCCGAGTACAATTCTTTCATCCCCATGCTTTTGGAGTGCAAATTGTATGACAGTATTGTGCAAATACTCCTCCAAAACTTCATTTACAAAACTGAAGTTACTTGAAGGCACCAGTTCAAGTCACAAAAGAACAGACTTTTTTGGTTTTCCCTATCAGTATCAATAATTTAATAATACCTATGTTTTCAAAACAAGACAGAGCAGAAAAGTCTTGTTGCTGTGTACAGGGGTAAATTCAACTTCTTGATTATCACAAACAAATGGCATTCACTGTCTGTAATAAGGAATGCATAGAAGCACACAACTGAAACGATCTAACCAAGGAAAAAAAGAGTTCCTGCTATAGGTCTCTGCTTTAATCTGTCATCCCCAAAATAGTCATGGTTTTGTCAGAGTGCTGTTAGGTTTCTCTCATCTAAAGCAATTTTTAGGGCAAACATTTGCATTTTATGAGCTTTTTTTCTATTGCTGTTGTTTTAAACTGCATTTCTTCTGGCCAAGGCAACGTCTCCCACAAGGCTGAATTCTAAAACTGATGCCTGGAGAACAGAGAGGGGACTCAGAACCTACACAGGTATCAAATTCCAAATATTTTCTTTCTTCTTTAAAAGCTTTTTACAGACACCATTATGCAATGAGGATTAGAAGTACTCATGTAACAGCCAGTGCTTTAGTATCCCAAAACGATCATGTCCAAGATTACTCATTACAGTTAGGAAGTGATTCCATTTTGTAAAGCCAACAAAAGATACTCCATGTCAATTATGGCCAAGTTTAGCCCATGTCCTCCTACTGTACTTTTCCACAACTTCAACATGGTAACTGCTACACAGTCAAGTTTGTATCACACAACTTGTTGCTAAATAAAAATAAAATATATATAAAAAAAGATCTCTGTGGTAGGAAACTCAGAATTCAACACATCAAGCATCTTGGATTTCAACTTGGCATTTGGCCAAGGCACAGAAGCACTTACGGACTTTACACATATTTCTCTGATAATATTATGTCTCCTCTTTGTATTTTCTTTTTTTTTTCTTTTTTTTTTTTTTTTTCTTTCTTCCGTCTGCATTACTAGTGTCTGTTCCCAATTTGCTGTGTAATGAAGTAACACAGGACTTAGGAACATTCCCTGGGACAAAGTACCAACCCAACCGCCTACTGCACTGGGGAGACTCGTGGCTCTGACTTCATGGCACCCAGGACCCAACCAGCTCAGAGCTACTGCAGCAGCCCTGGCAGGAGTAAAAGAGCAACCAGACTATATAAGTCCGCCCGGTACTGAGGGGGAAGCGAGTGAGGACAGATTTTCCATTCTATAACCAGAGGCCCATCTTACGGGAAATTTCAGTCAGTAAAAGCAAAATGTTACTGGAATGTTGCCTTGTTGAGCTCGCATGGAATTTTTTTGTTATTATTAAATTTGGAGAAACAGGTGTGAAAAATTCATCTCTTTCCCCACTGGGCTTGTTCAGATGTTGCAGATTGCATGGACTCTGGGAGACGCAAAAGGGCTTCTGTCTGGCAACGTTACCTGCAGAAAAATACCTGTTCCTAATTAGCTGCGGGTGCTCCCCCACCTGCCCACCCCAAGGCAAGCCAGGAGGAAAGTGTCTGGCAATCACAACAGCACTGTCTGCTGAAACAAGCCATCACATCACTTCCTTTACATTCAGAGTATCCCATAAGGTAGCTGAAGAAGTGAGCTGGAGCATCTCAGTTCTTTGTGAGCAGCCAGAAGGCGAAGAAACGGCCCTTTGGAGGTGGGGGATGCTCAGCCCCCCCTGACTGACTGCTGTGAAATGATGCTGAGCCCCTACCAGAACACCAGCTGTTCTTCCTTCAGGTGAGGCAGCACAAGGTGGCTTCGTGGAGCCAGAAAGCTCTGTCCTAGTTGTGCCATCTCCCCACCCATGCTCCCAGACCTCAGGTGCTCCTGACCAGGCTGCCAGGGGGATATTAACCCTTGCTGCACTGATTCCCCTCCTAGCTCAAAGTCCTGTGCTAATGTGGGTGCAGCATGGCTCATTTCAATACTCACATTTAGGTGGCTTAAAAGACGTTTCCAACCAGTCAAGAGTATAAGCAAGCCTACGTCCTATTTAGTGGAGGTGTCACAGTCCTACAAAACTGAAAAACATTAAGGTAAGAAGCCCCTGAGCAGGGAGCCAGATAATGATAGCAAAAGAACTAGGGAGAAATGCCCTTATTATTTTATGGGACCCTCTGTTATGAGCTGTGTGTCTTTAAAAACACATTATAATTCAGGAAGTGTAGTACAATAGAATTTACTCCTTTCAGCAGCTTGGTCAGAAAGCAGAGACATGGATTCAGGGAGTCTCAGATCCAGGAAAGAAAAAAAAAAGTACAGAGAGAATAACAAGCAATGCCTTAGTTAACCAGTTTTCATCTCCAGGCTAATGGATACTTGAGGAAGTTATTAAGATATAATCTTGGAAATTACTCTTGGCACATGTGTCTGTTCCAGTGCTGTGGTACGGATGAATAAATGAACCTTCAGTAAAAGAAGAAAAAAATATTTTACATTTTTTAATTCCACTGACAAACAAAAGCAAGCAGCCCAGTAACAAGGGCAAGGAACATCCAAAATGTTCTGTTTTCTAACTTAATTTCTGTCCTTTCCAGAAGCTGACTGCATAGGATACAGTTGGTACAAGAGCTGTGTTGAGGGGAACAACAGACAACGGCCACCTTTCAGGTTTTCTTTCCCAAGAGCAGTCCAGGGAATTTATACTTCTTGTACTGCATATAAAAAAAAACAAAACAAAACAAACAAAACCCTTGTGCATAAAAGGCTCAGTTGGTTAAAAGCTACAGGATTTGCTTGCCAAGGCCTGAATCCCTATGCACAGCATTTTCTGGGGCCAAATCCAGCCCCCTGAATTGTGGGCACTTTGCAGGCTGGCGCACAGCAGGAGCTGCGCTGTGCTGCGCTCACTGCACCCACTGCCAGCAGAGAGCTGCACCGGCCCCTGCCCGTGGGCTGGCATGAAGGTCCATACACATGTGTACGTATATACCTGCTTATTTTGCACAGACACGTCTGCTCTTCCCTTTCGCTTTTTGTTTCTAGTCCTTATGTTTTGTTGAAGTGCAATGCACTTTGTCAAGGCAAGAATGTACGAGATGCACTTACTAGGAAGGGAATTTTCTCTCCAGGTTCTGGATGATGTGATCATCAGACCTTTTCGAAGGCAGCACTGAAAGTGAGCTATTTGTTCCATTATTAACCATTTCAGAGACAAGTTACTAGGCTGCCTGGACTGCTGTCTAGACCTGGGCTGGCAATTCCCATTTTCCTGCACAGTCTAATGGAGTTGCTCATGTATCACATATCTTTCATTTAATTTTTTTTTTTTTAATCATGAAATGAAATCTCTTACCTCATTAAAGAAGAATCTGATGAAAGGTAAATCTATTTTAGAGCAAGCTACTGTACCTCCCACAATGGCATAGGACTGCCTGACCTCCAGGCTGCTGTGGATTTAATGTGGGAATTACAAAAACTTCAATGTGTTAACCAGGCAGGAAGAGGTTGATAGGAAGGAGAGTGCTCCAGAGCAAATTCTGCTCTTAAAGGAGTGTAAATCCAAAATAGCTTCCCCCCAAAAGTGACATTACTTCAGGTTTTGGTTGGTGTAAATGGGTTTGCCTCCTAAATGACAGGTCAAAAGTTTGGTGTTCTAGACCGGAGGAGAGGAAGCGTGAATATACACCGCACTGTAAAAAGCCAACTGTGTCAACAGATATATTGCACCTGGAGAAAGAAAATTTCTAAGTGGGGTCAGATTTGACATCTGAAATGCATAGGTGCAGCCTCCTATATGGTATCAGGAAACACAAGGCAAGACATAATATGTCAAGAGAACGTGTTTTTTACCTCAAGAGTATGAGTAATGTGATCATTGGAAACGTGGCTTGGGGATGCTCATGACTCAGAGTGTGCAAATCTCAGGTTCCTTCACAGGTTAATAGGTCTATTTGGAGAAAACAATCTGGATGCTTCCACAAAGCTTTCTCCAATTGCCCCCATGTCAATTTGGCTTGGAAACCATGCTGAGCACAGCATGAGACCCAGTTCTCCTCAGAGACCTATGGGGCTTGCGGGTTGCAATTTGAATGGTTTCCTTTGCTTGTAAATTCAAGCTGCACAGGAGGTTTTGAGGACTTAATAAAAATGACTATAACTTATTTAGTTTTCCAAGAAGTTCATTGATGAAAGTTCTGATCACAAACCCATCCTGAAGTCAATTATAACCACTGGGCAAAACCAACAATTTCCATTCTCCAGACAAGGTAGTCAAGGGATATGAAGTGACACCACCTATGCCATGCAAGTCTGAGAGCACGTACACCACCACATGAGAAAGGCACTCGACTCTTACTATGAATTTCCAGTCCTGGATAATCATGAAGTATCATATCGTGACTTAACTAGCTGTCCCTTTCACCGGATGGTGACAGATATTATCCAGAGAGACAGCTGCTACGGAAACATTTACTGGAAGCAAAGACCCACATTCAAAATGACAATATTAAGGAGGGAAGGAGGGCTCAGAAATCAGCTCAGTGTTTCTCTTACCCCAGGACTCACAGCACGCTCAGAAACCCCTGGCGCCTTGTGCCCAAGATAATCTTGTGCAGCACGTGCAGGTAGACTGCTGCCAAAATCTCTTCAGAGAAACATCCTACCTCATTCGTTTTACACTCTTTGCCCTGTCAAAATCCTTTCATTCCTCATACCTGCAGTGAAATGACAGGGAGAGGAGCCGGCTCCAGGTACCTTCTGTTCCACCAGCCAGGCACTGTGAAGCCATATGTCTCTTCATTCAACCCCAATTCAGGATCCAAGGGAAGGCTCAGAAACAGCTTGTGAAGATGTTTTCTCCACCTTCATAATCTACCCCTGTATCACATATGGCTCTTGCAAACAGCTACAGCCCCTTAAATATCTCCTTTAAAAAACACACAACATGGTTTTGATGTCTAGACATACTGCAATTTAAAATTTGCAAAAGCAGCTTATGCCAACTGGTTCTAGACTGGGTAGCAAAGGGAGCATGAACGTGGAGGCATAGAAAATAAAGTTTCCATCTGGGTTATTTGGTAACAGGTTGCCTCCAAACGCAGATGTGGTTGCAGGTGTGTTTCAGAAAGCCAGGGGAGTTTTGAAGCCCTCTGAGTGCCACTGTGGTCCTGCTAGCAGAGGTAGGGGGTTTGTACACCTGTAGTTGAGCCAAGGTTAAGCTGCTGTCACACCACTGCCCTGCAGTTACAGACAGAGACAAAGGCTCCACATAAGTGCCTGGTTCTTTCAAATAGAAAGAGGAAATAAAAGGTAAAGATACTTGCCAAATATCAGAAGCTCCTAGAAAATTGTATATTTTCTGGAGTGACTTTTGGCCTCTGCTTTCCTCTTTAGCCAGGAGTTCGGGATGCACCTGATCCAGGTGTTTCAGGTCCCTCCACAGAGCAGGTGGAACCACTCTGCACGGCTTACACAGCCTTGTCTGAGCATACTCGGCAAGACAGCGAGTTCCCAAGATCGTTCCTGACTGGCTGTAGTGGCTTCCCTTGAGTCACTGAGCTTTAAGCTCAGTACGCTTCAAGCACAAAAGAAAGGAACACAACAGCTGAATTGGGGACCGCTAATAAATACGTAGTTTTTAAAAGCTGTGCACAGACTTGCAAAACTCAACCCTCTGTATCAGTTAAGAATGTAAATAACAGAGTTGCATAATTTTGCTATGAATCTGCAAGTTTTTCCATGGCAAAGACTGGGAAACTCTCTGTATTGACAGCTACTGAGTTCTTTTGAGATGTATAACATCAACTTCATTATAGAAGCTTCTAGGTAAGGCCAGCCCTACAATGGTGGTCTTTGGCCTTGCAGCTGCATAATCTTTGCTGAAAAGGCTGTTCAAGTATACTAATATATTCTTGGGATGCGTCTGCACAGCAAAATGTAAGTGCAACTTGCTACATTGCTGTCACCTCAGCGACACAGATAATGGCTGTAGTAAGGAGGTGGCAGTGGGGGACCTGGCCGCAGCAGAAGAGCTCTGAGAGCCTGCCGGAGGCTGTAGCTGTATAACATGGCATCTCTCCAGTACTAAAACCTACCATGTATTTTAATAGCCCTTTACTCTTCATGCCGCTCCGTTTGAAGCTTACTTGGAAGTTATTCCTGCATATAGTACAATGAAGTCTTTGGTTTGCTGGCAATGTGTGATGGCAGAGAGGACAGGTGGACTCTGAACTGGCTCCTTTCAAAGCAGCTGGAATTGCCCCGAAGTTATGGAATAAGTGACATTCATAACCTCTATAGCTACCAAGTCTTCATGAACTTTTCACACAGGATAAGAGGGATAGCACAGGCATTTAAGTGGCTACAGGTCACCCTTTAATGACCCTCTAACTCACTGAAGTTTCAAATGTACTTGATAAACACAGCTTTGCCTCTCATTCCCACTGTCGACTCAACTTCTACTACAAACCAGTTTCCAGCAGACAATCCTGAAACACCTTCAATTCAGGGTTCCTTTGCAAAAAGGAAGGGGGATGTAAGAACACTTCTAGTTGTTCTTATATGTTGTGAGCTCCAAAGCAGGAAAAATTCTGGAGGCATATTGCTCAATGTCATCAAGTTAAGCAGCATCAAGCAAAGTGATGTCATCAAAGGCAGCAAGTCTATTCCTTGGAGATATTTGGATAAAAAGGCTATGTGGGGGACTGATTTCATTTTGTAAGAATCTCAGCTATAAACAGATTAGGAAATTATTGTGACAGACAGTAAGCCTTTCGTGAGAATGTTTACCACTGAGTTGCACAGGCCAGGATATTGAAACATAACCAATGAGTAGAGACTTCCAGGAGCCACATGCTGCTGAGGAAGGTGCCGGCAAGGCAGGCTGGAAGCTAGCAGATGACTGTGGAAAAGGTGGCGGGGGCAGGGTGGGGGGGGTTACATTCTTTCCGGACTCTCACTCCAAGAAGCAAGTTTGGAAGCCAGAGGACAGCAAGCCAAAGAGCTAAACACATCTGGTTTTGCAGAGGTGTTAGCCAGAAGAGAATGAGAAATGGATCTGTGCCTACAAAACAGGTCCCTACGGTGTCAGGGTAGAACTGTGCAAGCAAAGATGTTTGGTTTGAGTTTTATCTACTTGAATGGAAATACTTGTATAGATAGTCTCATAAAGGAGGAAAGAGTAAGTATTCCACGATCCAGATCTTGTTCCTCCCAGTATAGCAAACAACAATAAAATCCTTTCTGGAACAAGAGAGGACAAGTTTGAAAGTTGATCCTGAAAAACAATAATTTGTACATTAGTGCTATTCTTCGCCTTTCCAAAATTCTCTACCTGAAACCCACACTGCATTTTGTATAGTCACAGACAGAAAACGAAACAAAGACCAAATGACATAGATAAGGTTATATACAGGATCTGTGACAGAGCCAGAAGCCACCAGATCTCCTTCTATCCAGGTGTATTCCGCAGCCAAACCAAATCCTTCATTATTTTGCAAGTCTGCAATTGAATGTGTGGCTTCTGGGCAAGGCAGAACTAGAAGGAAACTTTATTTGGAATGGACGTATCTGGGAAAAAAAAAACTTTCAGGGTTTGTTTTGTTTTTTAAAAAGGGAAAAAACCCAACAACCCTTTCCCAAACTTTAAGTTAAAAGGTACTTTTCCTAATGACTCATGATAAATGTCAGACCCTGAACTTGCAAACAGTTACACATTCAGCTGAACACAACCCACATCTTGAAATCTGTTTTATTAATATCATACAGGCTTACTGCAACTCCAAGCACAAGGGAGAACAAAGCTTATGGGTTCATAAAGCCAGCAGGGAACAAACACATCACTGAAACCAAAAGTCTGTCCTCAACAAAACAAAATACTTCCTCTAATATTTCAGTACATTAACATCATCAAAAGAATAAGTCTTAGCTTGAAATGAGTATCTACACCTCCGTATAGCTGCTTACCTACCTGTCCAGAGCTTCAGAAAGATACCTAAAATCTGGAAAAGAACAGACCCTTTTATAAATTTCACTGGGCCCAGTTCTGCCCTCACGAGCCTCAGTCATGTTTGCCCTTTTCATTCGTATTAATGGCGACTAACAGTGCATTCCCTACCAAGGATGGCTATGTTCATAAATATTTACAACTGACTGAATGAAATCATACTTTGTTCCATCCACCCATCTACACTTAAGTGTGTCAGACAGCCTAAACTCTTGCACTGCCAAATACAGAGACCTTCATAAAATATAAAGCAATACAGTTCAACGTTGTTCAAATAGAGTTCAGCCAATTTTCATCATCTGCAGATTAGGTTTGTGTATAGTTTACGTTCAAGACCTCATAACATCACTTGTTTCCTTGGTATACCATGAGATATCCAACTACCTGTTTTGTCTAGTCTGGCTGCTACGGTTTCTCACGGTTTACTTGAGAATTCCCTCCTGAAGCTCAGAAGCTTCACTCGTGGAGCCTTACACACCCTCCTGGCATCCCTCCCCCAAAGACCTTAGCCCCACTGAGCTTTCTGTGTCTTAAGAGTGATACTAATTGTCCGCTGTCATACCTAAGAACAGGGGTAGGCTGTTCAGCCCACCTTTTCCCAGCCCAGTGCGTATCAAATTCAGCCCCAGTTATGGACTGTAATGAGTTCAGCCACCTGACAGCTCTTCATCCATCATGTTTGTGTGAACTGAGTCTTTTGGTGCTTTCCCCAAATGCACAGTTCAAGTACAGGACACCACAGGCACTGGACTTGGCTTTTTGGCCCAGGGTTTCGGGTTTTTCCACAGTTTATTTACAGACTGCAAGAAACTTTGGGATGGGAAGAGGAAGGCTCTAAATCTACTCTCACTTCATCTTCCTCACAGCAAAACCCCAGGCCTTAGAGCCAAACACTGGTTGTGTTGGTTTTTTACAATATCTATTTAGAGACAGAGGCTTTACCGTCTCAGTTTTATCTTGTATTTCTAAATACTAGTAAGTCTGGATTGTCTGTTTTTGAATACAACTATTAGATATAAATAGACCCATGTAATTTCGACAGCTCTGCAGTGTATTTGTTATTTCTAGTTGCTGCTACTGTGCATTCCTGCACATTGGACACTGAAATTGCCTTTTAATGAAGGTTTTGACTTGCTGCATTTAACCTCATGGATTCTGAATGTAAATGAAGTTTCAGCCTGTTGGATTCCAGTTTGAAGTGTGACACAATGTTCCCATTTCACAATGTTTGGGGGTGGGGGAAGAAAAAATCGAGAAAAGCCCAAGTTCTGAAAAAGATCAAGAGAAGACCAGTGCTGGGTTTCACTGAACCAAGTATGCTTGTTTGCAAAGAAAAAAATCTTCACTCCATTACAGGCCACTCATTTGCACATGTGTATATTCCTTGCCTGCCTTCCTGCTTTATCTTGTCTTTGAGATAACACTAATTCTTTGTTATTCCCTGTGGAGATCATACAGCTTCCTAGGATTTTGATTAAATGTCCTTCAGAGGAAGGCATACTATATCTTCAGTATAGAGAGTTTATACATTTCAGGTTTACGTTTCCTTTCCTTGTTGCTTCTCCTTATTAACTCAAAAGGAAAAAAATCATTGAGAAAAAGTATTTAATATGATCAAAGTTAATATGATCAAAGAGTGATGAGGAAAGACAGTCTTGTAATAAATGCCCTGATTACCCCCTAGACATAGACAAATCATTTAATATTCTTTGTGATACCTGTAAGTCCTTTACTTCCAACTTTTCAGGGCCAGGAGCTACCTTACTTTCCAGGTCCTCTGCACAGAACACAACTGATTAAAGCAGGGCATGCAGTAAGACAAATACTGAGTAAAGCCTGCAAACGAGGACAAAATTTGACCAAGGGTCTTCAGTACATTAGCCTTATCTTAGTTACTGTATATAAAGGCTCAAATCAGAATGAAGTTCAGCATCAACAAGAAAGCATCAATTACATAAAACCATATTTTCCACAAACCTGGGACTTAGTGACATATTTACGTATGATATTAAAGGCAGGATACTACTAACTGACCATGCAAATTCCAGCATATCCCCACAACTGGTATGTTGGAATAGCACCTCGATGTCCAGCTACTGTGAAAAGTATTTGCATAGCATGCTGGGATGGATTAAAAAGGAAGGAAGGAGGAGGAGGGAGCTAACTGACTGGCCTACCACAGCTTCTCCATCACTTTCCTATCCCTATTTGGAGGGAACAGGAGCTTTCCAAATATCTGCATGCAGGAGAGGCTGTGGGTCTGAAGCCTACGTCAGCAATCTGTGCTGTCACCCCCTGCCCTGCCAGACACACACTGCCTGGTGGGAACCGACTTGTCGTAGGACCTGCTGAGTTTGTTATTTGCACTGCAGTGTTTAACACTGCTGCAAGGAAACCCAGGAGATGTTAAGCAGAGCTGTTCCTTCCCTGTCAAAATGTGTAAACATGAACAAATATGGGGTCTGTCTGGAGAACATCAAAGTCAGGTAACACTTAGCCCAGTGCAACACCCCATAGCTGTGGGGAGACCGAAGTGTGAAAGAGTTTTTGTTTTACATAGCTGCTGTGAAACGTCATGTAGCCCGGGGTTAGAGCATGTGTTGGCTGGGTTTCCACACCACAAACCTACGTCGTCCTTCTAGCTGCCTGAGGCCAGATTGTTTCAACCTTTGGGTTACTTTAGTGTCCTTCTGTCCTACCTTTCTTGAAACATCACACCCCCTGCATGGCAGATGCTGCTAATCGAGCGCCCCTGCCTTGATGTATATTCTGGCTTCATAAAGAATGAAGGGATCGTTTCTTCAATGTCACAGTTTGATGTTGTGCACAGAAGAGAGACAAATGAAGTGGACACACAATTCTACCAGGCTGTGGGGGTATACACGCAGAAACAGCTGCTGCTGTCTCAGCCCCAGACGCTTCAGCCTCCAAACACACCAGCAGACTTACACTTTCCACATCTCATAGCCCCACTTTGAACTGCAGACGTGAAATTATGGGGCAGATCTTAATTGTTATGTGAATAATCAGATGGACAAGTCATGTCTTTACAGACTGTTTATACAAGGAAGGTCTACAAGAAAAAACTGCTTGGATTTATACTTTATAAGGCTATGACATCCTATAGTCCAAATATGCTTATTTGTATTCAGGGCCAGATCTGTACTCTGATACAGCACAGCTGATTTTGGTGAAGTCATGCTGAGTAACAAGCTGGCCCTCTCTCATTAGTTCATCATTTTGATGTGCCCTTGCTATTTTAAAAGACCTGCCTGGGGTTTCCCACACCAGATATGACCTCCAGGCTGCCCTTTCTCTGTGATGACACAATAATCTCTAATCGCAAGCCCTAGAGAAAATTTTGTAAGAACATTATGCACCATTCTTGATCAATCTTCCCCTTACCTAGCTCAGGTTCAAAAGAGCTGGCTAGCGATTCAGCTGAAAAAAAATCAGCTAGAAGACTATACAGTTTTGTTATTATAACAGAAAACCTGAATCCACATACCACATCTTTCCTCCAGATGGGGAATTCCTTCTCCACAAAACTCTCTTTAAAGTGTTGATTAGCAGTTACTTTATAAGAGAAAGGAAAAACTGCTTTCCTTTAATCCTTTCTAGAAATAAGTTTGGGTTTTGTTTTTTTGGGGTTGTTGTTTTTTTTTTTCACAGCAATGGTGAGCTGCTGCATCTAGCAGGTATATCTGGAAACCAGTAATATTATTAATTCCCTACAGAAGTCCAGACCCCCTCTGACAGAAGACTCAGGCTCTCTGCAAATCCCAGAGGTCCTCAATGGGCAGGGTGGACAGAGCAATCACTTTGACAAATTTTTCCAAAGTGCTGTTGGAACAACAGGATCTCCTCCCGCTTCATCCCAGCAATGTAATAAAATAAGTGTGTGTTTCCTTTCCTGCTCACTCTTCCAGGAATGAGGAATGCTTTCATCAGGACACAGAGATGAAGGCTCTCCTTGCACCTTTTGTGTATATTTCACTGGAGAAGTTAGACCACCAAAATAAACCCAATGAGTGACAAGTAATGGTCTGTAATTGTGCTTGTACAAAGCCCACTTACCTACCTAAACTCCAGCATTTTCTTCTACATCCATTGCCAATTGGCCCCTCCATAGGATGTGCATTGTCACACAGCCAGTGTCACAGAGTCACCATTGACAAGTGAATGGAAGTCACATGTGAAAAACACTTTCTTAAATAAAAGAGCTGTAAGGGTGTAAGGGGAAGGGTTGTATATTCAGTAGCATTCTCACTCTAGGAGAAAATCTGCAAAAAATTCAGCTGAGGACTGGGGTAAGCTGTTTATCCTATTATTTCACTTCATTACCTTTGGCCAAGGCTTGAGGGCCAGAGCCAATAAAGGATTTTGATACTCACAACCTAAGTGGAGGCCCTGCTTCAGGTGTCTCGTCTCCCCCCCCTTCTCCCTCCCCAAAAGCTATAAAGTCTCGTTTTACCACTAGAAATTACAAAGGAGGTGAAATCAGTTAGGAAAATTAATTCCAGAAGATTTGTTTCTCTAATTGAAACAGATTTCTGTGTGGAGACCTTCGAGAAAACCACGTTCAGAGCAGGAATGGGTGGGGACTTCAAAGATACTGTTCAGATGAAAGATAGAATAAAAATGTTTTAAAGCAGATCCATTGCCACAGAGACCCAAGACTCAGAGTACAGCCTATGTGTGAAAATAAAAAAAAACCAAACCAACAACTTCTGTGAGAGTTTCTGAGCCTTCAGACCAAGATTTTGTTTCAAAATGTACCCATATGTTTACCAGGTGCTTGTTAGAAAAATACTGAAATTTAAATCCTGGATTAAAAGACAAACTGGCACCAGAAAATGTACATGGAAAACATAGGTAAGAACTCAAAACCAGTATACCCAGAACTTATAGCATCTGCTAAGGGAAAAAAAATCTCCGCCCCATACCTCATAGACTTAATTTGAATGATGAAGAGAATCAGTGGCTGGTGATACACCAAGTGGCCATCCTCAAAAGGGTGATGTAAAATGATTTAGGAAGCAGACTAGTTATAGGTGAAAATGTCTTTATGATACGCCAAACCCTGCCATGTGACATGTTGAATGTCAGGTAAGTGCCCGTAGTTACCCTTACTGAAAAAAACACTGCAGTCAAAAATCTTCAAATTCATGGATGTCAAATGAATTTTAAAGTTCAGCATATTCTTTAATAGTTTTGCTGAATCAGGGCCTGTATCACATAGCTATAGCAGGTGTAGAGATACAAGCGTAATGACTAACTGTAAACCATTTGAAATTATTGGTGACAAAGGATAAATATGAGTAAAAAATGCATTACTAAAGGTTCTCATATAATCTTAAGGTGAAGGTCATCTTCAATGGATCATAGTAATTTTTACTGTCATCCCGTGCCTGTGAATTCTCTGACACTGAAGAACATTTGGTTATTCTCACTCTATTTTTGCGTATTAAAAAAATGCTGAAGTTACACAAACAAATCTCTTTCCTTGCATAGGAAGAGAATTAAACATCACATTACAAACTGAAGAGAAGATGCTCAGTTACACTAATGTCTGCTTGAGCTGCCTGCCCTGGAAGGACAGCGAGTGAAATGAATGACTTAAAGCCTCCTTATAGCACCAGCTTTGTATGAACAGGCTTTATTACAAACTAGAACCACCACTTCAATCTTGTTTCGTACCTTACCCTTCCAAAGACATAGACACAGTTCACAACTGCACTGTTTACAAAACAATTTATTCCACCGCTGCAGATAAACCTACTAAGCAAGCAGAGCTGCTCAGCTGGGTCTACACCACTACAGCTAACAGCAAGGAAAGTCATGTTTGTCACCACATGGACACGTGTGTGCCACTGGTTTCTCAATTACTCCTCTGCCTAACAGGCTGGCACGCAGAGGGGAAAGGGAGGTTTGCTGCAGCGGGTTTGGAAGTAAGCTACTGCCTATCCATTCTGCGCGAAGGAAGAGATGGGGGCTCCAGCCTTGAAGAAGAAAAAAAAGTCACAAAACCTACTGCGAGTGACTTCGTTTGCTTTTACCCTCCTGTCGGAACACCTGCGCCGTACGGCCGGCTGACGCAGCATGGTGTGTGCTAGCAAACCACAGGCCTCCTCCACCTGCAACCCAGGTGGGTGGGTCAGAAGCGAGCAAAGCCGCAGCTATGACAGCCCAGCACGGGACCCGAGCTGGTACATCCCTCTCAGCACCACCTGGGCTGGCAATGCCATTTGAACAGGCACAGAGCTCCTTAACCAGAGCCGGCACGCGTCTGCCAGCTTAGAGCTCCTGCTGTACCCCTACGTGAGTGTCTGTTCCCATCTGCCCAGACGTTGTATGGCTTACCTTAATCCAGTTTGGAAGCAGATGAGCTGAAACTTCATGAAGGCACTCAGAAGAATCTCCATAGGAGGATTTACTGCAAAAAAAGCAGGAGAATGAACTTTAATGGCAGTCGTTATCGCCTGATAGAAAAGTCTTGAGCTAGTCTCTTCTCTGCTGCAACAACAAGTTAGTAATAAACTCCCTTTTCTCCGTGCTGCCTCCGCAGCTCTAGACTAGGTCACACTGCAAAACTACTTTCAGTAAATCCTTACTTCAAGCTAATGAAGCCCCAGCTACATTAAACTTTCTTTTCTTTTATTATTTTTTTTTTTCCGCTCAACACAGCAAATTCCACTCCCCTACAGATCCATGACCTAATTCAGTCTCAAAGGATCCAGTAGAAGCACACAGAGAAAAACCAACGAACAATGTGGAATTATGGCACTGTGTCTTTCACACAGGACTTAAACCATTTCATTCCTGATATGTTATTGTTACTCCCGACAGCTCTCTGCGTGTGATTTGTGGCACGCGGCAATGACACAGGGCATGATTGTGGCAAATGTTGCAGCAACAACTTAACTAATTCCAGTTAAGAGTGATCGAGACAACTTGACATTTGCAGAGAGCAGGATTAAGTTGCCTTTGTGTGATGCTCCAGAAGGCTTAGGAGTTCTTGACAACTGCTTGGAAAAGAGTGACTTTTTTTGTTTCCTAGGAACAGATTCTTAAGGAATAAAGTGTGTTATCTGCTTGTATGGAAACCAGACAGAAATGTCGCTGACATCACAGAATTCAGGATGAAGGAGAGGGCAGTAATGGGAAGCAGATGCAAACATTTTATGATTCAGGAGGCCAATCCAGACTAACAAAGTGGGTACACATTGGGCTGGAAAGGAAGCGGGAACATCTCCCAAAAATATTCTGCTGACTCGACTTCATGTCTGCTGGTGGTACTCATGAAATCCTCAATGGTTTAACGAGAGCTGTGGCAACAGCGGCCTTCAGGCTTCATGGAGATGACTGCACTTTGTGGTGGGACACAAAGCTGCCTCTCTGCACTGCTTTCTACTAAAAACCTACCTCATTAAAATTTTTCAGCTTGTGTAGCTGATTCAATTTCTTGATTTGGAAGACAGAACAGACTCTGAATGAAAAGTTGTTGTTCATATGTATTTTAGGAATCCCTTTCCTGCACTACCTATTTGCCTGGTAGCTTCCAAGAGTGTAGCCTGACTGTGTTCCTCCTGAAAGAAGGCAACATACTGCCTTCGCTAAAGGTATGAGACACAGGAAAACCAAGGTCTAGATATTTTGAAATAGAATGTTGACAGAAATTGGGCATCAGCCTCAAAAGCCTTTTTACCTTTGTTATTATTGACAATTTGTCCAGTAAAACTCCCTTGATATCTAAGGCCTTGTTTCCCCACTTCACAGAACAGCTCATTTAGGTCATGTACTGGGAAGGGCTCTTCCTAACCATGGGCTGCTTTGCCACTTTTCCACTGATGCGGAACAATCCCTCTAAAGCCAGTTTGCAGAGAAGAATCAGTCACTGAGTCGACAAAGCAAGGGTGGACATTGCTGACGTACTTTATATTAAACAGTGATTGAAATAAATTCAAATAAATAAAAAAAGAATTGGACAATTCTATCAAATGAAATAGAATCTCATCTGCTTAAGGAGTTACCGACTCACAAAGCCATCAGCACACATAATCCCTCTGTATTACATGCAAAATACACCAATTCAAATTGCCAAAGGAATACGAGCAGCAGACTAAACATTGATGAAAAATAATTTTCCACCTTGTATTGTTTTTTTGCTGATTCATTTGATAAGAAGTAACGCTGCGGAGGCTGTAACTACCAACTTTAATAATGTCTCACAGCCTCAAGCTCAGCACTCATGGCCTGAGGACCCCACCACTGCACCTAAGTGAAAGGCTGTGGAGAAGTGTTACCTTTCCAGTAACAGTTGTTATACTAACAAACTCTGAAGAAAGAAGCATAAGAGATAACACTAAGCTGATAGAAAATAGGCGTGTCAAACTGGGCCAGTGTGTCCTGAATTTTCCACATCCTTCCCCCCTTTTTTCCATCTGACTTCCCACTTAAAACCTAAAAGTTCTTCCAAGTGTTTACTGCACATTTGGCATACTTTATATATAGGTTAATATATTCTTGCAATAATAATAAAAACAATAAAACAGTAAAAGACACTAACTACCATAATCAATTCCCTAGTAGATCTGGAGTAAGTGGAACACGTCACAGCCCTCAGAGCCAAACCACACTGACAGATACTGAGGCAGAGAGAAGCACTCTGATTCTTAATTAGCTAAAAGTTTCAGCCAGATGATTTCATCTGATAATTTTAATAATTTCTGAACACACAAATTCTGTTTCATCTACAATTTCTCTACTAAAATCGTTTTATAGATCATGGAGACAAACCAAATAGATTACCAAAGAAATTATATGGGGTAGCATTGAAATAACAATACAGCCTTACAGAATTCATTTACATTTTTCAAGTGTAGCGACATATTTCACAGGGTAAGTACCATGAAACAGCTTGTGAACCCTACAGAAAAGATCTTTCTGTTGAACTGTTTTTCTGCCTGCAAAGCAAGGAACCTTGTGAGAAAGCACGTCCAAGAGGGCTGTGCCAGACCACCTACCGACCTGTTTAACACATGCCAGGAGCTGCAGGATGCCAAGTGGGCCAGTGGGTTTCTCTCCCCAGATGAACTGTTTGTGTCCCAGCAAGGGCAACAAGTTCAGCTTCAAGACAAAGGACCATTTCAGTTCTCCTGCTTTCCCGTTCCACTTTTGTGTCTGCCTATGAGTCTCCGTTGTTAAAAGCGAATGATTAATTGGGCACTGGGGAGCTGTCAGTGTTATCATTTTTTTTAACCACTGGACTTTTCTCAACTCAAATGTTAAACACTTTAAGATAATTGGGGATTTTTCCTGAAATTTTAAGGTTCTAAGGACATGGTTTGGTTTGAGCGTTTGTTGTTGGGGTTTTAAAATATATATATTATTTTGCTTTCGTTTGTTTTTTTAGAGATTCTTTATCAGAATGTATAGTTGACAAAGGACATTAAAAGACAGTGAGCCCTTGCTATGTATTAATAAGACAGTTACAGCCAAGCCCAGCTCCTTAACTACAGCATAATCCAAAACTAATTCTTTTCAATTCTGCAGAGAAGTAGCAAAACTAGGTACTGCAGCACAAATTAGAGTAACAGTAGTGCTGCTGCAATCTCTGCTGGGCAATTTACACCACCGAGGGGCGGTTTTGTCACTGAAAGAACCATCAAGACCTTGGGTGTTTGGACATGGCCTCTCCTTCTGGGACAGGTGGGCACAAACTTCAGCGCCTGAAGACTGCTCGTTCCCAAACTTCTACATGTTGCTAAAAGCAAATCAAGACCCAGGTCAGCCCCATGCACCTTTTCCACCCACTATGGCACAAGGGAGCTTCAAACAGGCTCAAAGTGTAAGTATGTGCTGTGGTAAAAAATAAATCTTTACTGCACACTCCTTCAAGTCTGCCTTATAAACTATAAGCTCTTCGGGATAGAAATAGATGCCTCTTGTACACATGGCCTGTGTTTGGAAGTGCCAATGGAATTCATCATTGCTATGGGGAACAGAGCCTTTTCAAATGTCCCTTTAGCCCTAAGCCAGAAACAGTAAAGTACAACCAAAAGCACAGAAGTGAAGTTCTCTGCCTACAGAAATCAATGAGAATTTTGTCCTTGATTTCACTGGAGCCAGGCTTTCATCCAATGTATTTGTACTTTAGGTTTCCCGTGGTGAATAAATAGAAATGAAAAGCTAGACTCTTGGCACCAGTGTTATGAGTCAGACAATCAAGTATGTGCACTGTGCGTTTCTTCAGAAGAATCGGGCTTTTAGGGCACCGGTGTCTAGATATACAGCCCTGTGAAAGGGGTAAGCTAGACAGCACGACTGCTTTAGCGGGAGCAGCCACCTCCTGCATGTTTTCTCTTGCAGACAGGGAGCCAGCAGGGTTATCAGTCTCACAGAAGTTGTACAGATAGAGTTGCTCTGGGAAGCATCCAGGGTGGTTTGGTATGCTGGGGAGAGAGGGCTATGAAAAGAATATTATCAAAGCTGGGACAGCCCTTGTCAAAAGCTATGATGTAAACACAACAAACAGTCCATGAAATGAGACTTCACTATTTTATAACCCAAAGCCAACGTGGTATTTGGTCCCAAGTGAGATTCCGCTCCCCACCCCCCCCCACCCCCCCCATAACTCAGCTGAGAGATTCTCTCCTTTGTAGGTATATACACCACTGTGCTGAAAAAGAGTAAAAAGTATTTCCACAACAATTTTCACAATTGCTAATAATTATCATGCTTTATAAACATGTGTTTGTCACATCAGAATTACTGTTCATATTCATTAACTCTGAGTTGTTTGATCCTACATTGTAATTTTCCATTAGGAACATCTGACTGGGAAAAAAAAGTAAAAATCAAAGATGAAGTGAGGCTACTATTAAAAAAATCTCTCTTAAAAGCTTTTACGATGCTCCTTTTGTTGTTTGGTGTGCCCTTTATCTGTTAACATAGTGGAGAAATTACAGCATTCCCATTTTGTATAAACATCTGTGGTTTGGGGTTGGATTTTTTTTCTTTTCTAATAAACACACCCACAACACACAACATGCTTTTACCTGTATATACCTGCACATGTGCACTAACCATCCCAGTTCCCAAAGTCACTGGCCATTTCGGAAAAAAACCAGGAGTAAGTGAAAAAAATCATAAACAATGTGCAGAGCTAGCACATTTCTAGGGTCTGTAAAACCAGAAACATTCTCCTATTAATTGCCTTTTATAGCTTATATCTTCTCGCAGGCAAAATAACACTTGTCTGCTTTGTAAAACGGGTGAAGGAAATATACCATTAAGAACAGCTTATACCAGTAGCCAAGAGTTCTAATGGCCAGGTTTTTCTTTTTTCTCTTTCTCTCTGTTTTTTGGGTTTGGTTGGTTTTTTTGGTTTGTGGGGGTTTTTTGTTTGTTTGTTTGTTTTTAAATAAATCACACACTGAAAGTCTAGCTTACTGCAAAATTACAGGTCTGTGGCATGCAGTTCTCTTTGCCATGTGTCTTTGAAGGTTGCCAGTCACCTGGGAGCATTTCCTTACTCACTGCCCTGCCTCCACGAGGTGCAGCTACAAAAGCTGTTACCGTGCTGCACGCACAAGTGCATCGTGCTCAGCACAGCTCACACATACCAAGGGGAGGGCTGGAGGGGCAAGAGCTGCACCAGCCTATTACAGGTGTCACCAGGAAATCCCGTACGAAGCAATGTGATGTGCTGCTTTAAGATCCCTTAAGGAGGATAAGTCAAAATCCCAGAGCTTTTCCTTCTTTAGGTCATCCCTATCTCCATCTCCTTTTTCCCCTTCTCTGCAGGGAGGTTGGGTCTCTGGCGCAGAGACTTTCCACGTCTGCAGTTGCTCATATTCGCTTGTTGTGGTTTCTTAGGAGCATTCCTGAACTGTGAACTCGTTGATTCTTCCAGATGAGAGCAGGGAAGCCAGTCCAAGTGCCTGGTATTCCCCCCTCGATGGGGACAGACAGAGTTCAGTTGGTTTGCACGTGGAGCCTGAATTCCAGAGAAGGGCTGAAGCTAGAAGCAGCTGCTGATACTATCACAACAGGACGCTAACTGCCCATTTTCATGTAAAGACATCATCACTTCAGAGCTCTCTGCTAACAATCCCAGCAGCTGGTTTTCTGGCTTTGTTGATGCAGATACCCCAGAATGAGATATATGGGTGCCTGTGCCCTTTTCCTTCCTCCAGACTCCTTTTAATATCCATTCAGTCATGTTCACTGTTTTCTCCTTAGTCCAAATGATGATTTCAAGCAGCTCAGTCAGATGCATGCATGGCTTTTTGATGGAAAGGTAGGCATATACACAGAAAGATGTTCTCTAACCAGCTTAAGGACTGAATAGTGTGGATACCAGGGCAGCTCGGGGACTGGTGATCCACTGACAGGCCATCAGTTTCAGCTCATTATTCACTTCGGATATGTGGACATGGTACCCAGCAGACAAGCAGGCGTTTGTGAACCTGAAGATCAGTTGAAGACAGCCACAAGCCCCTTGTAATGTAGCATGGCAGAGCTTTTGCAGGTACATACTTTTGACCAAGTTAATGAGGTCTGCGGACATGTGGCATGTGCTAGTTCAGGCACAGAGTCCTACGTACTTGTGTGTCTTTTGGTCAGTTCAGTGCATGTGGTAAAAAACTCATGTTTGCCTGCAGAAAGACAATGTAGGCATAACCTTAAATACTCTCCAAAACTGCAACCCAGGTCCTCGTTTTTCCTTAGGCTGTCTTGATAATTTTAAGGTTGCCATTGTTTGTTTTGAAATTGCTATGGTGATTACCTAGGCAGGTGTCTGATTCAGATGATCTATTTTAAAATTATTAGCCCAAGGTAATATTATATTCCCAGCTAGAATTAGTAAGTGTTTGCAAAATGTGCTTACCAAGCTTCCAGCTGTACGGTACCTCCTGCGCTTCGCACAGACCTCCCAGGCTCTCAGGGAAGGGCAGCAGCTGCCGAGGCTACGGGCAGCGGTGGCTGTTCTGATCACGGTGCTGATGCTGAGGCATCGGTTCTTCCTGAAGAGAGTTTGGTTAAATGTTAGGAGACTAAGAACCATACCCCTCCTCAACAGAGAACGGGAAGAAAACACGAGGGAAAACTTATGGGCTGAGATAAAGACAGGGAGATCACTTACCAACTACTACCAGAGGAAAACAGACATTTTGTGGGTTTGGGTTTTTTTGTTTGTTTTTAAAGTAAATTAATGTATTGCCAAGTTAAAATAGGTTTGGAAAACGAGAAACAAATTAAAGCCACCTTTCACCCTCCCCCGTCTTCACAGGCTGAATTTTACTCCCGGTTCCTGTGCTCCCCCTCATCCCCAAGCAGTGCATGGACACAGGGGACAGAGGGATATGGTCAGTCCATAACAGCTCCTCCCTGATGTGTGTCCCTCCTGACACTATTCACTTGTTCCAGTGTGGGTCCTCCATGGGCCACAGCTCCTGTCAGGAGATACGAGCCTGCTCCGGCGTGGGGTCCCCCCGGGGGCTGCAGCATGGAGCTGCTTAGCCATGGTCCTCTCCATGGGCTGCAGGGCACCACCTGCTCCCCCGCCTCCTTCACTGACCTGAGTGCTCACGGGGCTGCTTCCTCACACCGTTTTCCCTCACCCTCATTGCCTGTGTGGCATTTTGCCCCTTTTTGAAACATATTTTTCCCAGAGGCACCCGCAGTTATACCTGGCATGCCCAGCTGTGCCCTGCAGTGGGGATGCAGGAGCCGGCAGTCTGGCAACGGCAGCCCTGGCCTCTCCTCACAGAAGCCCCTACCTCCTCGCTATCAAAGCCTTGCCACCAGCACCCCATACACACGTTTATACACTTTTTTCCAAAATGGGATGCTGTTTTGTGGGGTTTTTTTAATAGATTCTTTGGCCCTAAAGCACAACTTCTCTGTGCAAACAGAGATGCCTGTGAAGCTTCCTCGTTAAAATGGTGGTGGACGACGTCCACACTGCGGATCAGACAATCGAGCAGCACATCCAGTCTGATCTAGGTTTCAGCCCAAATCTGGCTTTTGCCAAAGTTTGTAGCCAGCAGCCTCTATTCCATAATAACGCCAACTCCCTGCTCTGACGCACAGGAAATTAGGACGTGCCGATTCCTGCGGGAGCCTACGGACACCTTACAACATCCCATCCTGAAGGACGATGAATAACGCCGCGTTCATCCTGCACTCATCCTGCACAGGGAGCAGGCTGCAGCACTGCCAGCCCTCCCGCCAGCAGCCGGTGAGTCAGCATGCTGGGACGCCCCGCGCTGCCGTTCAGGCAGCACATGCTAACGCAAGTTTGACTACTATTTAAGGTCATTCTGAGCTTCTGCGTGGCCCTAGGCCAAATCATATTTGCAGGGTTTTAGCCAGCTCCTCCTCTGCAATGTTCCCCTCAGATGCAGGAGGCAGCCGTTTCCCCTGCATGTCCCCAGTGTCCTGGGCTGGGGTGGCCGCCGCCGCCTGCGCCACCTCCACACAGCGCTTCTGGGGCGACACGAACACCTCGCTCCCAGGAACACAGCTGGAGCTTCACTTTCTGGACCATGAAGTCAGGGAAATCACTCACAACTGCAGCTGGGGCTCCAGTCAGTCCATAAATGGGGAGCCTTTGGGCCTCGTTACGAGGTTTCGTTTAGCATTTCAACAATTGTTTTTATGTGACTATGCATCCGGTACAGAGTTTGTGGCACATGGTTTTCGGAATAGCACAGTCTCCTGTGCCTCCATAAATCACACAGGCTTTCTGAGTAATCCTGCCCGGGTGAATATACTCACTCTGACCCAGAGACACTGCCCAGATGCACACGATCAAGGTTTTCACTTAAGGTCAGACAAGAATGCCTCACTTCATTGCAGTGAAGCACATTTGAAGACACGGGGGGACCTTCCCCACCCTCCTTTTATGAGGGTAGAGGTAGATTGAAGTTCAGCGTCACCCTTGGTCATGCCTTTCTTGCTGAGCACACTTTGTATTTGTCATCAGCTCAGTGATGTCCCAATTGCTAACAGAAATAAATACTACTGTGAAAAAGAACAACAAACCCAACCCAACTACAACTTGAAATATTTAAAGATTGCTATAGGAACAGCAGAAAACCTTAGCTGAGAGAGACATTACCAGCATAGGGTTCAGCTTTGCTTAACCTTCATTTATTATTCTTCTTCCATATATAGAGACTTCACTCCAGAAATGAAGGCTTTAGACATTAAGGCACTAGCTAAAGACATGTGTTCAACACCTTCTCCGCCACCAGAAATCCCATGTGATTTCAGGCGACACACAGTCCTTTCATGCCACTCTTCCTCACCTGGAAAACCCCAACATCCTACTTCACAGCGGGTGTCACAAAGCAAAATGTTTTCAAGATTAGGAGATGCTGCTTTAAGATCAAACCCAATTGCTTTGGGAGCAAGAAAAGCAGGCAAACGTCTGAGCAAGCTGAAAAATATCACTTTAAATTCCACTTCTGTCTCATTTATATTTTTTCAGTTCTATTTATGCCAACACTTCATTTATCCCTAATCTATTAATGTCTCTAGCTGCAGCTGAGGTGAGAACCTTCACATTTAGAATAAAAATCTTCAAAGAACAAGGTAAATAAAGACAGGTTCTTGATCCTATGCCCAGCCATTCGCGATTACTGAGAAATGCAAACACTTAATTAATTGTCACAATAACAAAAGAGATCTCTCATAAGGTTTTGGAGGAAGAAGCCAGTATATCGAACAGCAGAACGTTAATATATTAAAAAATCAATAGGAGAGAGGTGGAGTCTGAAGAAAAGCCAGTGTTTAATTCTGGGCTGAAATGAGATGCTTATTTCCAGAATGGAGATAACACCCCAGAGCAGCTGCTAAGGAAGACTGTATCCAAGCCTTTAAGCCAGGCGGGGGGACGTCTTTGAGGCAGCTCAAAGCACTCTCTAAGTCCAGCTGCTGATTCAGACACACAAGCTAGAGAAAGCAACATCTAGGTTGTGAGAAGTACTAAAGCTTAGCTGTGAAAGGGCTGCCAGCTTCATTAGCATTGTCATGGATGAACATAAACTAGCAGCAATTTAATTATTCTTGGTTTTAGGAGTAAAAATTAAGATTCAGAGATTTGGGGTAAACCAGGGCAAGCTGGCAGCTGAGTGAGAGCATAAAGAATAACTTCAGTAGGTATGCTATAGGTTTACATGCTCAGAGGGACAGCGGGGTAACCAAGGTCCTACAGCTGATCTTCCTCTCCTGCCTGGAAATGTAAGATCAGGTTCTCTTGGATGTGCAAAGTCAGCTTTCTCAAGATTACGTGGTTGCATTTGTTGTAAGAGTAGAAGAATAATCTATCCTACTTTAACCATACCGAGATCCTAAGAAATATAATCCAGTAGACATTTTTAATTCTTATTTCAAACGCAAGTGAGTGTGAGAAGTTTTGCCCTTGGTGTCATCCAAGACAGAGCAGGTAAAAAAGGAACAGAAAAGTTACCCTATCATGAAGCCTCCTTTTTTATGCTCCTCCTCGTAACTAGAAAAGGATAGCGCAATTTCTTTAAGTTTTTTTGTCTGGACGCCTCCTCAGAAACATCAAAGCAACAATAAAAGCTGGCGTATATCAATATGCTAGCTGAATTTTTATGAGGGTTATTTCTTAATAAGATGTCAATTCATTTGTAAATTAAGAACATGGTTTGTTGTGCAATGTCCTTTTATGCCACTCCAACATCAAACACAGGAAACTAAACAGCAGCTTGCTTACTAAGAAGAGGAGAGCCTCTTCAATTCTGAAGAAAGTTGTTTTGTCTAAGGGTCAGGGTTTTTTTTTACCCCAGCATATGACAAGTGTGCCAAGAACATAAAAATAAAACACACACAATACGTACTTCAGAAAAATAAAAAGCTAAGGTTTGATCTGAATTTAGGATACCTATAAAGAGGTGATTCTTTTTAAGCTATTTATGGTACTCAAACTAGTTCCACACTCACCAATCAGAAACGCTACTGTCCTGGTTTCAGCTGGGATACAGTTAATTTTCTTCCTAGTAGCTAGTACAGTGCTGTGGTTTGGATTTCGGATGAGAACAGTTGACACCATGCTGAAGTTTTAGTTGTTGCTGAGCAGTGCTTACACTAAGTGAAAGAATTTTCAGCTTCTTATGCTGCCCCTGTTAGCAAGGATTCCGGGGGGTGCACAAGCAGCTGGGAGGGGACATAGGTGAGACAGCTGACCCAAACTGGCCAGAGGGATATTCCATACCTTACAACATCATGCTGAACAATAAAACTGGGGGGAGTTGGCTGGGGAGGGGGGTGGCAACCCACTGCTCAGGGACTGACTGGGCATTGGTCAGCAGGTGGTGAGCAACTGCATCGTGCATCACTTGGTTTATGTATTCCATTATTATTATTTTCCCTTCCTTTATCTCAACCCACAAGTTCTACCTTTTTTCCAATTCTCTCCCCCATCCCACTGTGGGGGAGTGGGCAAGTAGCTGTGTGGTGTTTAACAGCCTACCAGGTTAATCTCCAACACCTATGCAAAAAAAGCAAAGCTGCACAGAATTATTTTTTAATCTCTTTACTGTGGAAGTAAATGTGCAACAACTAGATCAGGCACTTTCCCCAGTGTTAGCCACAAATCCTTATTTCATTGAGAAAACGGCATTGTCTTTCAAGTAGCAACAGTGACTTACTCAAAATTTGTTACTGGTTTTCCCTCTGTCAGTACTGGGCCTGAGGAACACACATAGCTGCAAGGCTGAGCTGCAGGAGAACTGGAAAAACAACTCAAAGATGCAAGCAAGATATAACATAAAGGTTTATAATGAGGTGTGTACAGCTAGCTGCCTTCAGTAGTCAGATGCGCTGTACCCAGTAACTTTTAACGTAAAGCATAAGACTACAAGTTGCGTAACAGGGCGCAGGCAAAACATCTTGAGGGACAGTGAAAACTATCGTGCTGTGATACTCGGTGTAATTAGGCAGAACAAACTACTGGAAGAAATGGAGTGAAGAGATGTAGGAAAACATGCATTTCAGGAAACAGAAAGGCAAAGTGATCTTTATTACTCATAAATTAAACTCTGAGCCCAAGTGGTATAGACGCATGCCCATGAAGCCACATTTCTGTTCTCACAAAAATGGAAAAAATTACTTCCAGTGAAGTTTTAATTTAAAAGGGCTAGTTATCAAAGTCACTTTTGTGATGATTAAGCAAAGGCTGCCCCTACCGTGACTTGCAGTGCAGCTTTTCAGGACCCTGAGGTCTGTCTGGTGTCGGCTCATGCCTATACAATGGCTCCATTTGAACTCAAAGGCAGAACTCATCTCCCTCCTTACTCATTACTGATACCGTTCAGAGCTTGTAGCTACATCCATAGCGATCATAAATAACACGCTTGTTTTAGTATGAGGGGAACAATCTTATAACTCTTTTCATATAAGGTTTTTATTTTTTTTCCGCATGTTTTTAGAAGGGATAACACCACTTCATCTTTCCCTGTATTGTCCCATGTGGTTGCTTAACCTTCTCCAAATCTTGCTTCTACACAAGAAAGTGCAGGGATGCTCTGGCATGCCTACACACCATACCCTCTTCTCCTAGATGGAATGTTCTTGGTTATTAAAGCAAATAAAGTCTTGCCTTAATCTTTTCCATTGTTAGTAAATTAGATACATGTAACTTTCCAGCAAGGGATGCACACTCCATCTCAATCTTAATTGGATCCATACATTCAAAAAGAGCATCTTTCACTCCAAATGGTGCTTCAGACCTGATTTTTTTTTTTTTTACTTCTAGAAGAATCCTGCTCCTTCTGATTTTTCTTCTCCTTACAGCCTACTTTTTCCTTGTTCACTTGCTTTTTTTAAGATTGTATTCTAGAAGCAAAATTCTGGGCAGAAAAAACTCAGCTTATTTTTCACTTCCTTTATGTGAGATACTTGAGAATTTTCTCTATTTCATAATAAATGTCGATAAAACCCACAATACTGTTGCAACATTCACAAATTATTCTGCGAAATACCTCAAGACTTACAAATATTTAAAACAAATCAGTCCGAAGTTATTCTCTGAAATATTCTTCTAGCGCAGATGATGGCTTTGGCCCATTCTTCTGTATAAAGCATACAAAAATGATTTGCAGCAGCAATATATGTCACTGGAAATGTCTCAGAGTCCTACTCAGCTCTAAAGTCAGGCCAGCATGAAGATGCTTAACACATTACAGCAACAGGGCTAAACCGAGTCGGTGCTGCATCTGTGTAGGAGAGCAGGCTGCCTGTGGCAGTGAGGACACGGATGTCACTGACACAAACCTCTGGTAGTGCAAGTGGAACACTGGAAGGATGGTAAATCATGTCTGCCGTCCGCTTTCAAACCATTAATATTTTTATAATACAGATGAAAATGAAGCATGAGCTTTTGTGTTCCGGTAGCTAAATGAGAGATGAGAACTACCACTGCGCTCAGTGCAGTGAATCGCAGGCTGTTATCAAGATACTGACTCAGGCAACAAGCACTAGTCCCATATTCACAATATGTCCCATGCTCACATGTGCTCTGTAGCATGTTCTTGAACTTGCAGCAACATCAGAGCATTTCATTACAAAAGCTGACTGGAAAAAAAAAAAATCAAAACCATTTTATAGAGAAGGTAAAACTTCAAAGGTTGTTTTTTTTTTTCATGCCACATCAGGATAAAATAAAAACATTTTCATTCTATTCAGATACCAAAGTATAAACCCCCAAGAAATACTTGAGAAATTAGCGTCCATTCTACTCCCAAGAATTGTGCTAAAGTAGGCTCAAGTCACTGCTCAAAGTGTCAGATTCCAGGAAAGCATCTGAATCTGCAAGACAGCAAATCTTTCTTATCAGACCTGCATCACTTCAAGATAAGTAACTGAACACAGGGTTTGGTGACCTGGTCACCCTCCTAAATGGGACTGAGTTACCACAATCCACCTTTGCAAAAAGGATGACTTGAAGCTGACTTCCACTGCCCAGCCTGAGGCTTCCCCTGATTTTCACCATCATTTCCAGTTAGGGAGAGACAACTCTTCCAGATAAGTTTAATCAGAACTGCTCCATTTCCAAGAACAGCTTTGGAAACCTACCGAGTTTTTAATGTATTCCCAAGCAGCCACTCAGCCTTTTTCTGTTCGTAAAATGACTCTCTGCATGCCGCTGAGCAGGCAGCTTGTCAAGGGACTCCTGACAGCACTTGCAGCTTGACTGAGAAACCGACCACCGGCCCTTCCTGCAAACACCGTCAGCATTGGATGTCTGGGAATGTTTGAAGACATTGCTGCTAATAGAAATAAACTGTCATGCAAAACAAACCACTTGGAAAATCCCATTTCAGGAGGCTGGAGAAGAACTGTGGCCCTTTTCCCATCTAAAGATTAATAGAAGCCCTGTTTTCCTTATGATTTCCCTTTTTTATTTTGTTTTGGGTTTTTTTTGTTTGTTTGCTTGGGTTTTTAGAGGTGGTTTGGTGTTGGGGTGTTTGGTGGGGGTTTTTTTGCTCGTTTGTTTTTAAAATACCTTTATAAGAATCAAGAACCAGCTACTGGAATACAGCTGCAGAGAGGGCAGCGGTCACACCAGCAATGCAGATCAGCCTGTCCAGCAAACCTCACCACGTGGAGGAATCTAGTTTCAGGAGGCCAAAAAGTAATTATTGCAAGCTTCACATCTGAAGACTATCAAGCTCCTTTTATTATTTCAGGTTTATTTTATTTTAGTGTCTTGAAAAGAACCAAGCCTCCTTTGTCACGTAATAAATACATAAAATGGATTAAAGTCTTTGTGAAACAGTTCATTACCAAAATAAAAAGAAATCAACAAGCAATCAAAAACCATTTTTACAGCAACTTCCCTTGGGAATTTAGTGCTCTTAATTCTCATTTAACATTCATCATATTTTTTTCTTCAGTGTTGGGGAAGGAAATAAGAGTCTTGTCTTGTATTCAAGAGCAAAGTTGCTCTGAATGTCTAAACCAGCTATGAACTCTGTCACAGGATAAGAACAAAATGAAACAAATCTGATATTTTCCATTAAAAGAAGAAACTTGAAACCACAGTATTCTTCACTCCCTGCATTTACAGTATCTCCCCAGGAAGGTCTGCCATCTGTTTTGATCTGTAAACCAGCAAGTTGAGACTGTAGTAGTTTGCACTATAGTAGAAGAAATGAATGTTTCTGTGCATAGTCATCTGCTGCAAAACAAACTGCTAAAAACATACACGGATGCATACCCACCCCTTGGGCTTCACCACACAAGCAACAAGAAGAGGGGAACTCAGCAAGGATAAGCTCTGCCATTAATGCTTCTGTCGGCAAACACCGGGAGGCACAGATGTTATTAGGGAAGGTTCATGTTTGAGGCTTTCATCCTTATCACAAGAGCTGCTAAGCCCTACCTAGGTGCCTTTAACAGATGACTTATCTAGAAGATCCACTGCTTTAGTGCAGCAAGTTGCAGAATACCCTGGCAGATATAATCTCTTCCCAAATGCCACTCATCACTAATGCTGCTAGGTTTCGGCTACTTTTCACGACAGCCTGCGATGACAATCACCAGCACAACTTCGCTTTGCCCACTGCGCTTACAGAGCCTCCCCCCCAAGGAAAACCACAAACTCACTGCCTTCCCAAAAACTTCACTAACTTTTCTCAAAAGGACATGGCAGCTACATTTTGAAGACTTCTGAGGAAGAGAGGAGGACTGCATGACCACAAGGTATAAATTATTATTTCTCAGTTATTTCCTCATTACAGTTAATCAAGACCCTGGGGTACAGGCTCCAAGGCAGGCAATGTTGCAGGTGATGATTGATTTCAGGAGAACCAACTGTAGCTCTGGATTTGGGTGGGGGGTAAACTGGGGCAGCAGAGCTGGCAGGAGCTCACATAGCCCTCAGCACTCTCTCCTCTTTAGCTGATCGCTTACAATAAGAAAGCAGCAACTAACCCAAGCATGTAAGTACAGCTTTCGAGGAAAACAGCTCCCAACCTACAGCTCACTCGCCCTCTGAGCAGACAGGCAAGAAACCACAGCTTTCATACTAAATGCGAAAATCTAAGTATTGCTAAATAGGAGATTTTTTTTGCTAGAAAACTGAGGAGGTAATTAACTTTACAGTGTCTTCTACTTTCTTGCGACAGATGGTGAAACCCTTTAGTTGTCTGGTTCTCAATTTGCTCCATAACTCTGATGATAAAGCTATGGCCAGGCAGCAGCTCCCTATTTGCCTTGTTCTGCCTCCTGAGCTGGGGATGAAACAATCTAAGAAAAGCTAAGAAATCCAGCCAGGGGGACCAGAGCTTTGCTGTCACCTGCTTCCCAGCACAGTGCTCTGGAACTCTGAAACCAGGGAGCTTCTCTTCAGCCTTGCTGTGCCACACTGGCTTTTTGCTACAACTACAATTCCCAGCAAATGTGTTTAGGCTTTCTAACTCTTTGTCACAGCTGGATGTTAAACAATTTCCACCACCTCCCTTAAGGAAAATTTAGTCAGGAGTTTCTGGAAGTGCTCAGCATTGTGGTACCCATAATCAGTTTGTACACAGCGCACCATTTCAACTGTGAAGTTACTTTCCCAAGGAACACTCTGAGGTGTTTGCTTTAACAACAGCAATCCCTGCAAAAGCTATCAGCTATCTGCAGTGATCCTGCTCCCTCCTGAAATATTTTTCTGTTAAAGACATTACTGTCTCACAGGAAATCATTACCTTCCATGCATGCTCTACCTACCTCATACTTTTCAGTCACATTGCTATCAAAAGCAAAACTCAAAATTATGCCTAAGCTGGGATGATCATTACCTGTTTGTATAGGCAAAGTACCCTATTCATGTCCTGACCACACAGAGACACCGCCTTTGGCATAGGCTGGAAAATGCAAACACACTAGAACTGCCTTGTTTCTTTTAAAAATAGCATTTAATAAAGGGCTCCTTCATTTCAGGCAACTACATAGGAAATCAGAGCATTCTGTGACCCATTCCTTTGGATTACCTGCTAACATCTCCATTTCATTCAGAAAGCTGCTCTGGGTTTGGGCAGTAAGGAATGAAATTCCCCCCCCCCGCCCCCCCTTCCCAGCAGGAAAATAAATAGTTAGTGGTATCCAAAGCTTAACCAAAGGAAGCCACAAAGGAAGCCTGCGAGCACGTATGGGACACTGAGCAGCTCCCTGTGCAGCCAGCCTTTGCTTCCCCTCCTCACCTCTGTCACTTTTTGGCAGGGGAGGGTCAGAGAAGATCCTCAGCCACAGCTCCATGTCAGTAAAAGCATCACAGCCTGTAACAGACTCCATTACGTTTCCTATGCGGAACAAGGCAGGGGAGATTCTAAGAACCAGACTAAACTTCAGATATGGGTCCAAAACCTTTCTATGAATGTTCATGCACCCAGACATGCAAATATTATTTAGTCATATGTACTTGTCAGTATATACCAAGGTTACTATTTTTGTAAGAAGGAAGATGGCAAATGACTCGGATTTTTTGCTTTCAACCTTTTGCCCAGAATTTTACAGCTAGACTGCAGAAGTGGGAAATGCAAGTGCATTGCCAACCTTATAATATATGTGTAGCAAACCTTGTTTTAAAACCTTGCCTTAGAGTTGAAGTAGGTCACATCTGCATGGGCTGAGGCAGGTTTTGACTTACTATGAGTGGGTCGGACAATGGTTTTACCAGGACACAGAGCCCAAGTTGCCATGCCCTGCCTCTCTGTTGACATGAATCTGAACTGGCTCATGTCAGGCTTCCTTGGAGCACAGGAATTTCAAATAAGGTTTGTCTGCACTGTCATCGACAATGTGCCCTGGACTCCACACAGCCTGTAGAGAATCTTTTTACCCTTTGCTGTTTAGGTTGTGACAAGCAATATTACTCCTTTGTAAAGGAGAAGCATTCTCAGGAAGGCTAGGCAGAGGAAGAGGAGGAAGGAAGAGACTAGGGCAGGGAGAAACCAGAAGAGACATGAGCTTTATTGAGAAGCAAAACGTACAAGGAGACTGAGATCTGGGTCTGATGCAAGACTCCATAAGAACATGCATAGTCTGAAAATCAAACTGGAGAGCTGTTTCTGACAGGCCTGATTCTAGATGGTAGCATCTTAATGGACAGGCTGGCACCTTGCAGGGGCATCTAGCAAAGGTGAAAAATACAGATAACCTGACACAGAGGGTTACTGGAGGGTCTTTTAGGGAAGAGAAAACATTCTGGACCATAGAAGGAAAGAGAAAAATTTCAGGAGTGAGAGCTGAGATGTTATAAACAGACACTAGTAAGACAGCGTGGCAGAGTCACCACTGCTCACAAAGACAGAAAAAATGATTCAAGAGGTGAGGCACAGAGATGGCATAAAGGCCAATGGCAAATCTTTACTCTTAAATCTGTTCTTAGGTAATCTACATGTTAAAAAGCCTCAAAGGGGAAAAAGCAGTGCAATGTAAAGTGGGATACCGCATTAACCTTTTAGCATTTCCATTAATTCTTGCCTTCCTCTCTTTTGGCATGTTGGTACGGCCGGGCTTCAGGAGACCTGGCCCTTTTCTCCTTACAACATCACAACTCCCATCAACATCTGTAAATTAACCGTGCATCTGCCAAGCAAATGTAAACTTTTGTGGATAAAACACTTTGATGACAATACCAGTAACCAACTTGTAATTTGAAACACTTCATCCCATCCACTGTAACATAAGTCAGTCTGCAAGATTATGCCAGCTCTTGAAGATAGCACAATTCAAAGTAGCCTGAGGACAGATATGGAAAGGGAGGATAAACCAGATTCTTTAAAATTCTACACTAGAGAAGAAACACCACGAACAGCTGCCCCACCTTCATTGAGTACTAAAGCAAAGACTGTTTCTGCCACTTTGCTGTCTCTGCAAATCTCTTTCACTAATAAAATCCCTTCCCAAAGCGCTGCTGGCCTCAGCTGAAATATGTTTATTTATTTTTTCCTAGCTATACAGATTTAGAGCAAGGCGGAGAAGCATCATTTCACTACTCAGCTCATGTAAGACAAGCCCCCTTTTCAATCTCCTCCATCAAGGAAAATCGATCTCCACTAAATTAAAAAAAAACAGTAAAGCTCATTGATACCTGCCCCTACAGTCTCTAGGAAGCACAATAGGAACTGGAAATGAAAAAGTTTCTTATAAAAATCACAATCAACAATATTAATTTTTGTGTGGCAACACCAGCGGCTCATTGATTGAAAGAAACATTTGCTCTCACACAGAACACGTTTTGCATCCTTTGTATCTATCACTGTAAAACAGAAAAAAGCCCCTACTGGTAAACTCTCATCACCTCCTTACCTTTAGCACTCCCTCCCCTCGTGTTTATGTCGTTTGTGCTTTCTTTCCACCTCCCTTCTTGGCACCTTAGGGCAGTCACCTAACTTTCCTGTCGGTTTTGCAGCTTTAAGTCAGAAGTTTTGGATCCTTATAGGAATGAGGAGACACATGCCCAGTAATGACTATGAGGCAGCGCTTTTAATAACAAGAGTCAAAAAGCAGCCCTTCTTGTGAGGCAGATATAATTTACTGCATTTTGTGGAAACAGAGGCACACAGGGGTTAGATGTCTTGCCCTGGGCTTCAGTGAGTCATTCTAAAGCCAAAGGCTGGACTGGGAGCCCAGAGATGTTGCTCCTTTACCCTAATCCATTACCCGCTTTTCCTCTGCAGGATTTATTTCCTCTTTCATGACTGATGACTCAGTTGCTGTATAAGAGGGGCATTATATACTACTTCGTGATGAGGGGCTAATTCCTCCTTGACACATGCTGTTCAGTATAACATGACACAGTGTTACTGAGATAATCAGTCCATTGTCTCAGTATGTTAATTGAGACAAATGGTGTAATGAGTCATGTTTAGGTGTCTGCTTCAATGTTTCCTCTTTGTTTTCTGCTCCTGAGATTAATGCCTTCATTCCTTGGAGGTGATTGCTGATGTTCCCCCTTTCTGAGTGCTGCTGCTGGGATACTGTGTCTGCTTGTGTTATCTCATTTGCAAAATATTCTGCTTATTCAGATTTGCTATTTTTAGAGTCTTTGGAGAATTCTTTTTCCATGTTAACTGATTTTGAGGTTAAAAGCAAACAAGAAGAACAGAATCAAAGCAACAACTCCCCTTCCGCCCCCCTCTTTACACTTGAATCAGAAATGTGAACCCATCATCTATAAGAGTCGCCATTTGGGATTGTGTTTAAATGATTTTATTAGCTGAATATTAGTTCGGTTGTGAGTGGCATTTCTGTCTGAGCTTTCAATATGGGAGCTAGTGACCTTCACTCGCAGGACCATAGATGCAGGAAGAGAGGGCAAAGAGTGGTACCCAATTTCTTTACATCAGTGCCTGGTCTTTGGTATTTGCTGTGTTCATGTTTTCACCTTTGCAGGGGAGTCAGTTCCCCACAACCAGCTGCTTGAAAAAACACCATCTAAACCCTTCCTCCAGAGAGGAAACTCACTGCTCAAGGCTGAAAACACAGGCAGTTGAACCGTGAGCTAAAATCCTAAGCCAAGATTGTGACACTTCCTCACTAATGGATGGCTGAAACTTGGGTTCCACCATTTTATTTCTTGTTTAAATCCCAGTAGGTTGCAATCAAAGAACAGCAAAAGGATTTCCTTGGATCTCTTTAGCTATCCTTGTCCCGTTTCTCTGAGTGCTCGTCTGGCAGAGCACTACAAAGGCAGTCAGAGGGCACTGTGACTGTTACCCCATGTGTGGGACCAGTGGTCATCCTTTCACTTGCATTCACTGCAGACCCATTTAAACACTCTTTGCAAGCAGCCACATGCTTTTGCCCGTACGTGAGGCTGGCTTTACCTGCTTCAGGCTAATAGTCATATGAGCCCTTTTACACATCCCTCCAAGCCCCAGGCTTGTTGCCACATCAGCATGGCTGCACAGCTTCTAGACAGAGGCCAATTCATACATAGGTGGCTTAAGTAGGAGCTTAAATACATTCATAAAGCCACAGAGCCAGGGGTTCTGCATTTCTTCAGACAGATCTATTCCTCTGTTTCAAAACCTCACCAAGTGGGAGAAAGGAAATAGCCTTTATATAGAGCCCTGCAATTTTCCTCTTTAAGGGCTATATAATCCTACATATCATCTGAAAGCATTCAGCAGACTTGGCTGAATTAAGTAGTTGCATGTTTTCCCTCAGCTTGCAATCAGTGGTTACAGGTGAACAACTAGTACTCTCAAATCAAAATGTTGTGTAGTGATAACAGAGTAAGCTAAACATAATATTAAAGCTACAAGATTTTTAACATAGTGAAAGGCTTTGAAAGAATGCCTCATTCAGTGGAAATTAAAATCTTCCCTAAGACATCCACTGTGAATTAAGGCAAAGTGTGGACAGAAAAAACCCCAAACTATCTCACTGTACTGTATGTATCACTAGCTGCACTGTAACCATCCATGGTCATAACTCAGCATCAGTAAATTACTGCGTAACAGGCGTGGTCACAAGGGAGTTTATCAAATGTTGTTTAAGGATTTAACAAAAGGGCATAAGCCTGTGTATAGACAACACTCAAACAGGGCTAGCAAAGTCAATACCATGGAACTTATTGCTAAAGGCAGTAGCGAAAATAGTGAAAAATTGGCTCTTTTGACAACTTCTAAAAAAAATATTATGCTAGCTTTTGCAAGGTCACACATCTCATCAGAAACATCCAGGTTTCTATCAACTCATTTGCAGCTGGGCTTTCTGCAGGGGGGGCTAAAATGCAGTAGGATGCCATTGACCACACACAGGGCAGCAAATACGTTCTTATAGGTTACAGAGGCCGCTGAGGTACAAATGAAATAGCTTTATAAGAAGCAAAACATAGCTGTGTGCTTTGCACTCTCAGCTGAGACAGGTTAGAGGAAGACGGCACCAGCTGGGAGCATCCTCATGCATTTGGATATGAACAGCAGTTAATGATGAGGTAGCACATAAGCAGTGGATCCATTTTTACACAACTCTATTCATCAGGATTGTATGGAGGTGTTAAAAGCTAGATGTAGTGACAAATCTTGGTCCCAAGATAGAGCTTTAACTCTCTAGCAAAGTGCCACCCCTCCTCTCCCCATCATGAGGTAGAATACACCCGATGTAGATAAAGAGACAAGCTGCCTCTTGGGTGTCTCTGAGCTGCCCCCAAGCACATGGTTTCAGTTATGCCCTCCATAATTGACTAGATTCCAGACTTGTTTGGATTTTGTTCCCAGCCTGGAAATACAACACATAAAAACAATAGAATCACATTCAAAACAAGTTCTGATGAAGAAGTTTGTTTCCTGGTAAGTGGTTCAAGTACCACCAAAATATTTGGCTGCCACTGCAAAGAAATGTGTTCCCCTCCATGCTGGGCTAGCCAAAATTGAAAGACAGCTTTACGGGTTCTTTCCAGATGTTTAAATAAGGACTTGTCAGAAAGTTCCGTCTGAAACAACAAGAAAACGCTGTTTTTTTTCCCCCTCCCCATTACAGCTATCTGTAATTTCCATCTGACTGTTCAAGGCTGGTCCTCTGTCAGGAACATAAATACCCAAGGGAAGCTCTAAATATCCAGATATTACAAAGATATTTTATGTCCAAGAGTATTTTTCAGCTGATGTTCTTCTATAAAACCAGGCTGTTAGCTGCATAAACCACCCACCTCTATTTCAGTTTTGTCCCTACTGCTATACATCTCTTACTGCACTACACTGCAAAGCTGAATTATGGCAACACACCAAATTCTGAGCCTTGTTGTAGCTAGGGAAGAGTAAGCACTAGAATAATTGAACTTGAATTTTATAACAAGTAAGTTAAAGGTAACACCTGCTGTTTGACATCTGGAGTTTAATCAGCAGGAATTAGGAAAAAGCTAGGCACCCTATTACCCACTCCTTCCTTCAGCCGTCCTGTCATGCTGAATGGGCTACAGTGTGCACAACAAGCAGAGCTTTGCTACAGTGTATTCAAATTAAATTTGCAAACCCTTGAGGAGAGACCAAAAATATATCATTCCTACGCGCACAAATATTCTTCTTTACAGCGTTTTGGCCAAGTATGGCCATTTAAAGCCTTTCCTTGTTGCTGCAAAAACAAACACAATTCCTGTTTATTATTTGAAGAACTATCAAATTACATGTTACTCAAATTCTCACTGGATTTATCTGACCCTGCACAATGGCTTTTAAAAAAAAAAAAAAATCCAGATAAAACCAATTATACCAAAGGATTCAAAGGGAAGAGATAGAATGCAAGCTAGACAGATGAAAAAAGAGTTTCCAAGCCAAGGTCAACATTATTTTGAGAAATGCAGAAGTCTGAGCTGTTTCTCTTAACTGCTGCCCACCACTCTTGCCTGCTCCCCTGCCCATCACAGATTTCCTGTTGCAGCCTCACCAGTACTATAAAACATCTGCAAGGACCAGTCAACCTCCCAGTCGAGACCTATACTTATGAGAGAGGGAATTTGTTCTCTTTGAAGCCCTCCAGATCCCCTCCTCTGCCCCTTTTTTTTTTCCTTTGTCAGTTTTCAATGCAAAAACAGTTTTCAAAAAACAAAGGGTTTAGTGAATGATTTAACAAACTCTGCATTACGTAAAAACTAAACTGTGTCATACACTTAATTCAAACACCTAGAATGGATCTTTTCAATGGGCTTTAAGAGAAGAGGAAAGAAGAGGAAAAAATACACTTAATTCAAACACCTGGAATGGATCTTTTCAATGGGCTTTAAGAGAAGAGGAAAGAGGAGGGAAAAAAACCCCAAACCCAGGTAAGAGTTGTTTTAAAGACAGCAAAACTCTACTGCAGATTTCCAGAAAATCCATGGGGAAGTATATTCCCTAGAGGAAGATGAATGAATGGGGATTACACATTACACAAAAAATTTTATGGGGTGGGGTGGGGGAGGTGGAAGAAAAGGTGTTGGGTAAGAGTGACAGAAGGAAATGGTAGGAATTCAGGAAGGAAAGCAAAGCGCCAGTGAAGAAGAGATCTCTCCTGTCAGGGGCTCTGAAGAGCAGATGCAGCAATTCTTGCCTTGTGGATGCAGTGCAGCGTTTGGTAATTGGACGCTGTTGGAGGGGGTTTGCACAGTGAGCTCTTTATAGTGATTTCTTTAATAGTCTCCTATTCTTCCTGGGGCTGCTTGCAGAGGCTGGAAGGGAGGCAGAAGGCAGGGTAAGACTGGAGAGATTATTTCAGAGGGCTGAAAGACAGAAGGGAATAACAGCAAAATGTATTTCCCCATGGGCTGCAGTGGCAAAAACATACACCAGAGGTTTGAGAGCTTGGAAAGCTGAAGTGGAGGATTTAAATTCAAGGCGAGATAACATTTTCTTTTAGGAGCTCAGACTATTTACATTCCAGTGGTAGTTGTGAATGGGCCTGGATAACCCGCTGACCCAAGCACCCCTCCATCTTCTTGGGCTGACAGGCATAGCCTGTGCCAGGCAGGAGACTGAGTTTTCCTTTGGTTTCTGGTCCACTGTCACCTCTGTCCTGAGAAAAGCTGTATGCAGGTAAATCACTCTGCCAGCATCTGCAAAGAACACACTATCTCTCCTAGCACTTAAAAGCCCAGTTTCCCAAAATGTAACTGTTGGTTCTACACTGGTTCAATTCCTTTCTTTTTTTCCTTCCAGAGCTTATTTCAGTGAAACTGGAAAATAAGAGAAGCCTAAGGGCTCTATTGGATGTGTTCACCTTTAAAGAGGATTTGATAGAAATGGATAAACCTGCCACAGACTTCTGGGAGTTTGTTCAAGAAACTACACCCACCCCTTACTGTGTTTAGGTTTTGCAGCTGTTCAGATCCCATTATTTTCATCTTTGATAAATTCTGTAAGACATTTTGATAGCAACAGCTAAACTCTGAGTTTCTTTACTCCTTTTAAGGCACTGATGCTCTCTGATGCCTTCTCCCAACATACTGTCCCAAAATAAAGAAAAACATTCAGAACAACCGAAAGAATTTCAAAACAGATGCATTGTTCCCACACCCATCCCTTGCATCACCAATAAATCACCATAAACAGATTTTTTTATTATTATTATTATTATTGCAGGATATCAGTCAGCCCCTCCTGGAGATGCAAACAGAAGGATAACTCTAGCAGAGCATAACTACGTGTCACACCTCCAAAAAGGAGTTTCACTGATTTTAAAAACCTCCCATTTCCAAACACCAGCAGAGGACATGCACACAAACACGCAACCTGTGATAGGGAAAACACTTTGCTGGCTTCCTCTGGTCTTTGTTCAGTCTTGTGCTTGTGACAATTACCTCTTAGTTTGGATAATGACAACAGTTGCAAGTGCATATTCTTGCATCAACCTGTACTGCAGCTGCTTATAAACGTGGACTGGGGATTCAGCTATGTGCTGATACGTCCCGGTACCGTACCATGCCAGCCAGGTGTGCAGTGCCATGACCCCAGCTCTCACATACAGCCAGTTGCCTGGTCTGTCAATCTACCAGGCTGTGCCACGTGGCACACTCAAACCTGAGAGCAACTGTACCTAAGGGTGTACCAAAATCCGTGCAGATTGTCTGGTACTGTGGCTCCTGAGAAGAAAACGTGCACCATCAGGTATGTGCTGTGCTCAGGTGGGTCAAGCACTGGGCCAACAGCAGTTTCATGGTCTGCAGTAAGGAAGCATCCTGCTAAAGCCAGAGTTGCATCCTTTCATGTCAAGTCCCAATTTCTTACAAAAATGCCACCTTTGACTTTCTCCCATTTGGACACCACCTGCCTTTAATTATTCTTTCCTTTCTGCAAGTAAAAAATGTCAAGCTGTATTCCTAGTGAACACCAGAGCTACTGAAAACTTATGATCCCAGGATTTAGTCAGCTTCAACAGAAAGTACTAGCTGAGGGGAAAAAACCACAAATATCCCCAAAGACATAATAATGTGTGTTCCCTTTTTACATTTGTACATAGCCAGGTCAAGGGGAAGCAAACACACAGGGCCAGCAGTCAGGGCTCAACACCCTTCTCTGTCCAGTTTCCTCACGCCTGTGTTTAAGCTGGTCATTGTAACCCAGCAGGAACACCTCCATACTCACCTGTCCAACTAATCTTCCCACTTGGAAATCTTCCATGTTCCAGCAAGAAGAAATTGTGTTCCTCCACTTAAGTTACAGCCCGATAATAGATAATACCTCCTGCTTGGGTGCAGGAGATACGGGTCTGAATCTTTTCAGGAAAAAGAAAACCAAGCCAGAATCTTACAACTAACTGAATGCCCCAGCTGAATGTCGGCCTACAGAAAAGGTAGGATCACCACCTTTATGTGTCTCTGTTTTTCTTTACTTAGGCCCCAAGCACAACAAATATTTACAGGTTTTTTGTTTTGGTTTTTTTTAAGGGATGGTTTCAATCCAGAGAGATTTCATGCAGCTAGGTATCTGAATCTGGGCAAAGAATACATAGGCAAACAACTGCTCAGACAAGGCATCTATTAATCCATCCTGTTCCCAATTAAATCATCTTGGTTTTTCTTCTACTTCCAACCCAGTTTCTTTCTCCACACCCTTCTCCCAGTTTCCTGATTTCCTCTCATTCTTCCAGCTTCCTCCCAAGGAGCTGGGCCAGGCCACTGCGGCTGGCAGCAATGGGCTATACCCTCCCTTTGATGCGACTTGTGTCTTGTTAACAACTCGGGGTACCCTCATGGATCTACTGGACTCCTGCAAAACCTTGACCTGCTGGCTTCCCTGAGGCACTGGAGAATTTAAGGAGCAGAAACCTCTCATTTCACTAAACATCACAGTATTATTATTTTTCTTTTTTACAGGGACTGATGTCAGCTTGAACATGTGGCAATTGGAAAGACAACATTTGTACTCTGGGAACAGCAAAAGCTGTTTCCTTTGCTTTGTAATTAGATCTTCAAGTTGGCCTGACCCATGTGCTGCATGAAAAGGCTTATTCTTCTTTGCCTCAGTCACTCCAGTCAGGAAAAGAGGCTGTCAAATTACTCTCAAAGGTATCCTTAAGCCTGTTTTGTGGCATAAACCCCCAAAATTATCAACAAGTGGATCACATATCATTGAAAGTAGTCCAGCAGTGTTAGATGCTGGCTGTGGATGCCATGAGAATGGGCATACCTTCTGCAGCTCTGGAATGGGAATGCTATGAGACATTTTGAATCCAAAATTACCTGCCCCTTCACTGATAGGGTCAAAGTCATTCTCAAAAAGTAAGATAGTTCTAATTCTTCTTACATGTCCACCTAGAAGCATCAGTTCCCTTTACCCTCTATGTCCTAGCTGTCCAGCAACCTGTTGAGGCAAAACAAACACATCAGGGGGGCTGTGGGTGTCTCAGCGTCTCCTGCACAAAGTGTGGATATAGGTGCTAACCCCCTTTATGCGCTACAATGAAGAGTGTCACAGGAGGACATCACTAACAGGAGATGAGTACTTTCTAAGGTTTTGTCTCATTTTACAAAAAAGAAAAAAAGCCTGTAAGCTCCAGCCTGAAAAAACTTTCTTAATTGCAAGTTTTCTGTGAAATAGAGAAAAAACACTGCACAAGCCCATTCTCTCATTTTGTAAAAATAAATCTCCGTATGACATCCACATGGACTACATTTCCTCCTGGGCCATTCTTCCCCCACTGGGAACTAAAGCAGATTTCTAAAATTCTCCCAGCAGGAAACATTCTGTGATGTCTCTACTCCACCACAGCACCATCGCATCAGAAACCGTACAGTCCTTATGTCAAATTTCATTCTAACAAAGTTTATTCATGGGCCATCTAATTTTCATAGCAGAAGGAAATCCTTGAAAGCAACCCTGCGTTCAATTTCCTCATTAGCAAATTCAGTTTGAGATCACCCTCTTTCCCCCTTAATAAATTGTTTATAATGTCCTGGCCAGAAGTGTGTTTTGAGTTTTGGTTTTCTTGGGGTTTTGTGTTTTGGTTTTGTGTTTTATTTTTTACCTTCAGTTGTGGCAATGTAATTCTTCATTAGACTGGACTTTAAACTAGGTCTGTGAAGTGATCTGCAATTAACTAACCTAATATATGTGCCAGTGCATAAATCCATACCGCTTCTGTTTGTAACCCCCCCTATCCTACCCACCCCCACCCCCCTGCATTGCTTTGCTGACCTAGTTTAGAAAACCTCTGCTCCCAAAAATTTATTCAGTACAAGTGAGGACAAATTTAGCAGGGTGACAGTGTGTGAACCTGGGAACTTTCATCATGACCTTTCCTATGAGAAGAAACAGCAAATCATTAATTTCAAAGTATCTTTAAGTTCTGAGTCACTTCAAGAGGTTTCATGTGGATATATCATGCCCTGGCTTGTGGGCACACAAAATAAGTAATTATTTATTCCTTATTAAGAAGGCACAGAAATAAGAATCAGTGCTTCATCTCCCCTGGGAGGAAAGGCTGAGAGAGCTGGGCCTTCTAACCTGAAGAAGAGAAGGTTGAGAGGTATCGGTGTCAAGAGGATGGGACCAGACTCTTTGCAGTGGTACCCAGTGACAGGACAAGGGGCAACAGGCACAGACTGAAACACTGCAAGATCCATCTGAATATGAGAAAAAACCCTCTTCACTGTGAGCATGAGGAACACTGGAGCAGGCTGCCCAGAGAGGCTGTGGGGACTCCTTCTCTGGAGACATTCAAACCCCACCTGGATATGACTGTGCAACCTGCTCTAACAGGGGCTTGGACTGGAGGGTCTCCAGAGGTCTCTTACATCCCCCAAGGATTCTGTAATTGTGCTTTGACTAATTAGCAGAATAATTTCAAGAAATGCAACAATTCATCCAAGCTCAGAGTACAAAATGCTGAGTTTTCCCTAAAAATAACGTGTCTGCTTGTCCTCGTTTCAGCTTAATTAATAGAGTTAGTTTTCTTCTTAGTAGCTGGTGCAGGGCTGTGTTTTGGATTTGATGGGGGAATAATGTTGATAACACACTGATGTTTTTAGCTGTTGCCGGGTAATGTTTATACTAAGTCAAGGACTTCTCATTTTCTCAGGCCTTGCTAGCAAGAATGCTGGAGGGGTCACAAGAAACTGGGAGGGGACACAGCAAGGACAGCTGACCCAAACTAGTCAAACAGGTATTCCAATACCATGGGGCATCGTTCTCAGTATATAAGTATTCCTATTGACAACATTGTGTGTGTGCACACATGCATCACTTATCTTTTCTCCATTCCCTATGGATTTCATTCCTCTCCCCTTCTACCTCCTTCGCATTATAGTTGTTGTTAATACTATTATTGTTTTTATTTTATCTTCTTTCAATTACTAAATTGCCCTTATGTCAACCCTCAAGTTTCACATGCCTTCCCAATTCTCCTCCCTGTCCCCAGGCAGGGGGGAGTGAAGGAGCAGCTGGGTGGTGCTTGGGTACCAGCTGGGGTTAAACCACAAGGTTGCTTTCCTCAGAAAACTTGAAACTTCAATTAGAGCATGGAAAAGTTTCAACTGAAATTCTTAATTTTAAAGGTCTACCTCAAAAAATATGGGTCTTCCTAGAGAAGTATTTGCAGTGTTTTTCAATTATTTGAGAAAAAACTTCTGCTGGAAAATCTGACTACTGCCAGTAGTTACACAATGTCTCATTAGAAAAGTGCCACATCTGCCATCCATAGTGCCTTAGAACCATGATCTTGTTTCTGCCTAGAAAAAGTCATTGTGACAGATGTGGCAGCAATGTATGCACAAAAAAACCCACAGAAAACATACCAACTTTAGATAGATCAAGAGATGTAACAGCAGCACTTGTTAACGATGCACAGAAGTATCTCTGAGACACCTTTTTCCTTTTCCGAAAAAAAATAATAGCACAAGAACTCAAGGGAACACCTCCCAGCCACCATACTATGGGCTTAAGACAATAGCTAATTTTATCTGCACCATTCATATCTTTAGTTGATTTCATCTGAAGTAAAATAAAACTTAACACACCCAAGCTTGTTGCCCTGTATCACAATAAATTGATATGCATTGTACAGCACCGGCTGAGTAACAGGATTTAGATCAGAAGCCAGGAACCTTGCTCCAAAGAAACAGGCAAAACATCAGTAGTCAAACAGCATGACTTAAGGTTTGGGTTTCATTTTGTATTTAAAAAACTTCATGCAACTATTTAGCTTGCTTCAGATCTATGGAAACCAGAGGCCGGTCAGCAGGAGAACATCAAAATGTTAAGCACCGATTTCAACTCACTTCCAGCAGCTGAGGGTTTAGTGAAGAACGTTCCCTTGCCCCCAGCTTATCCTGGGGTACCAATTCCCTTGGCTCAGTATGGTGAGACTACAGTGAAACTGAGCATAGCTTCAGAAAGTAGCCATAAGCACTCTAAGAACCAGAGCAAATTAGCACAAGCGAAGGGAGGGCGGTTACCAAAGCAATCATTGCAGTTGTTCTCTTCTGACTTAGGGTGGCAAGAGAACGGGGCTGTTGTGCCACAGCCTGCAGCTTCACACGATATCAAGGGAAAAGATTAGCTCATCTTTCAGTGACAGACAGGAGCTTGGCCTGTGTTTTTTCACAAACATCACCTTTCCCAAGGGAGAGAGAATTTGCACCCTTGTCTGTCTCAAGCATAAAGTGTCAGTTATCAAATGCAAACCCGCCGCCTTCCAGTCAGCACTTCTCCAGAATGACAAGCAGCTGGAGGGAAACAGCACAATAACCCATTGAGTATGAGAAAGGGAAAGCTTTTTGCCACAGGGCAGCGTTACAGGTCTTTCTGAAGCTTAAGGAAAGGTAATTAGAGGTCTTGTAATAATCTATTCCCATCACATCCTGGCTGTAATGGAAAAAGGACTTCCACAGCTCTTCTAAGAAATTTAACATACTGCTGGAGACTCTCTTTACTTTAAACATATGGCATTTTCAGTGTAGTCTCCAATCATGAATACTGTGTGAAATACTTACAGTACTGGATGACCTTTCCAGTACAATGGCTTTGCAGTTTTTGTATTTCAAAACCACATAAAAGCTTACTCAGTTTAATGCCTTTTGCCATCAGAAAGCTGAACAGCTCTCAGCCAAGTCAAACTTCGAGTAGAAGACAAGTGAAGAACGTTTGCCTGCACTCGTGGTGGAGAATTAAACATTGCAAATGCAATCACAACTATTTTGGTAAAGGTACTGACAAAACAAAGAAGCAAGCCTGGCTTAGAAACTCAGCCTGCATCCATTGGAGTAAGCATCTAAAATACAGTTGCAAATGGATGCGAAAAATGAAGAAAAGCCAGTACTCCCTCAAAAATCCCTGCCACAACTGAAGTTTGTTAAAGGTATCATAAAAGGAAAAGTCCTAAAATAGGAAGATATCAAACACAGTGGGAAATGCAGTTTTCCTATGATAGAAACCCTTTAAAAAAGAAGTGACAAATTGATGAGTGCAACAAATCTAAGGAAAAACATTTTGGAGAAATGGCTTATAGCATGCTGAAAGTGCTTGGCATCTGCCAGGTACAACAGGTGTGGGGGCAAAGACTGATGTGTTTCCTTAAATATGAAGAAAAAGGAAGAGGAACAAACAAAAGAACAAATGAATGAAAGAAGAAGAAGAAGAAAAAAAGACAGAAAACCCAGAGCTAGTAGCTTTTAATGTTTCCTGGAGAAGTAGTAGCCAGTACCGTTGAAATGACGGATACCTCTCAAGAGCTTTTAAACACATTGAAAGTGATTACCTCTTCCCGGGAACTCAAAGGCTAAGCAGACAAGGTAGGTAAAGAAAGGGGTGGAAATAGGAATAATTATCAAGAATTTGTAGATGGGGAACAAAGGGACTAAGTTACTTGTCACACAATAGCTTGTGTTCCAAATACCTAATCCCACAGGCTAAGCAACACAGACCACCCTTTCCCTTGACAGTGTATTTTTAATTGCACACAATCTAAAGGAAAGGAACACTCTATAACCAAGTAGTATTAATCCTCCTAATTAACTGGAGCGGATGGAAAGCAGTTAAGAAAACAAGTGAGAGTGAAAGGAAACCAGCCTGAATAACACCAGAAATAAACACTATACTCTTTGCTAAATATGACACTTCCATCAGTCAGAGCCCCCAGGGGAGTGCAGTGCTGGAGACAGATTGGTATTTTTCGAGGGACATTAAAAGTCTGAGGAGCATTTGAAGCAGTTCAGTATATAATGGCACCAAGAGCCCCACCAGAGCAGGGTACAGCCAGCAGGAGGTCTGGATTGTATCCCTTCAGCTCCCACTGCCTGTAGTAATTTCAGGCTATTTACTTGATTTAGCATCTTCAGTAGAAATGACCAAATTTGAAAGCTTACCTTAAAATAAGCACTTAAACTAAAGAGATTAAAAATCAGTAACCACTTTGCAAGTGCTTTGCCCTTTGCTTCTGCATCCCAGTTTGTAAATAAAGAGAATGGAAACCACCATCTTCATAAAGTGGTCAGGCATCTCTGATGGCATAAGCAGCAGTGGGATGCTGTCTCGTAATTAAGATACTTTGAGAACTCCCTTATTAGTGTACTTTCAGTTCAGCAGCTGTACTGGCAAGTCACAGGCATGTTACAAATCGGTTCTGAGGGGATTTCCTCATCTTGAATGGGAATAAGTATTTTAGCAAGCATGCTCTGTTGATAGTCTTTGTGACTCTTCCTCTGCAACTAGCAAAGCTTTTGGTATTTCCTCCTGGTAATAAGGATTCATTCTGACTTAGCAACAATTTTAGTCTGATTTTCAATGTTTGTTAAGCTCACATCTTCAGGTCATGTACTTAGTCTTCACTGCATAGCTACCAGATTTTCTGTTCTCGTGTTTTCTGGTTTTTTTATCTCCCTCCTTTCTTTCAAACTTTTTCAAAAGCTTTACTTTTTCACATTTACCCTTTTCCTGTGATGCTTCTTGACCTCTACAACACCTTTCCCCCCACACCATTTGGGCTCTGCACTTAGTGATTGACGATGGCTCTACTGTTGCCAGTTGCATTCCAAAATGATTTATTTTACTGATTCTCTCTCTCTCCTTTGTTTATGATAAATATTCCTTTTAGTTTTAACATTTTGACCATGAATAAATTCCTAGTCTCCTCCAGAGCAGAGTCCTTGAGCTCAGCCACACTTCATTCCCCACTCCCCTTAGTGTATCCGTCCCTGTTCTTTTAAAACTGGTTCAGACCTACTTTTGCTTCATTATATTCTCAATCACTGAGAAAATGAAGTTGGTTGGAAACTTTTCTGCAGAAGGCATAAAAGCCTTTAAAGCCCTCCATTCCCAAATTCAAACAATGGAATAAGAAAAGCCCTGTTGCTTCAAGACTGTATAGGCAGCAATTCACAAATTACAACAGTGTATGAAGGTCAGTAATGCAGCCAGTCCTCCTCAGCTGGAATTCCTGACACACAGAAGCTATTGTCTGTCAGAAATGAGCAGATGAGAGTTACTGAGGATTTCTTCCTCTTTCTGAGTAAGCAAGGTCAAACGCGACCTCCAAGAAAACCCCCAAGTCAGCAAAACAAAAAAATAATTGTGTTCTTCCAGGCCAAATATGGCCATAAGGAAAGAAGGAAAAGGTCTTTTGACCATGGAAAGAGAGAGTTGTCAAAGATTACTTGTATTTTATTGTGATGCTGTTTCAGCACAACTGTATACACTGCATTTCTAGAGAGAAAAAAAAAAGCAACAGTAATTGCCAAAGAATTTAAGTTGAACAAACAAAATACCAATCAACTTCCCAAAACAGACTTCCATAAACTTTGTTTGATGCTCTGAACTTTTAGTGAGAAAAAGCAGAAAAGAAAATCTTCTCAACTAAGCATTCTTGAAGACAGGCTTTTGAGTCCAGTGCTCAAAATGCAGAGTATATTAAATCACAATACTTCATTTAATCTCAGTGACTTGGTTTCACAGGTACCTCAAGTTTTCTTTCAGAATGTGTAGTTTTATATTTGAAATCGAGTTATAACATGAACTTTCAAAGTAATGTTTTGAGACAAGTGTTTTCTAAACAGAAGTTACATTACTATCTTCGGCTTTCCCCTTCTGAACAGATAAACAGGAAGATTCTGTGCTCATTACAACAACTCAGCACTGACATGAGGGGCTGAGATGGTCAGAAAACACACTTTTATACACTAAAAGTCGTCCAGTAGCTGAAAAGCTAGTGGAATTGTGTGATACTGGCGTTGCTACTGAAAACACCCACAGCTTTCAATTATTAGTATTTAGTTTGATTTATTTTTTCTTAAATGCTGTTATAAAAACTTCATCTTTGAGAGATGTGGGATGAATTTTTATTTTTCTTACAGAAAGTCAATTTAATCAGTGAGGCATAAAAAGATCAAATTGCAGTACAGCATTAGCAAAAATTTAAATAGCATCTTTCTAGCATAATGCCATTTCAGAAAGTAGTACTGTGTTCCTCCCAGGAGGGCTGACATTTAAATATTTATAGGATCAAATGCTAATGACAGAAGATTTTCTCGACCTTCTCTTCCTGCAAAGAAAGGATACAGCTCTATCATACCTTTCCTAGTACTTTAACTGTGCTTTCTTTCCAGTCACAACATAACCAAGGATTTCTCCCATTGTCTTTTGTTGTGTTTGAGGCCAGGCTTAGCGGCTTGATCAGATTGTGGGCAGGGGCCTTATCCATACCCTCAGTGCAGGTTCCATCCAGAACTGGATGTGATTCTATGCAATAAAAGAAATTAACGAAGCAACAATGTTCTAATAGTTTATTATTTTAGCCTTCCAATGGCTCTACTAGATCACATTGTTACTGAAATCGTAAGATTTTCACAACGTCGTGTCAGTTAAGCCAGTTTTGCAGTGATTTAACACAACTGGATCTGAACACACCAGGGAGAATAATGATTGTTCAAACATCAAACATGAGCCCAAAGCGGTTGTAGATACACCAACTACAGAATAAATCCTTTCATTATAAAACACTAGAATGGCAATTTAAACAGAAAATGCAATTTTTAGGATGTCATCTTCCAAACTTCCTGGGTTTTTCTGAGAAAAAAATCTTATCCTAAAATTGAGACAAGTTCAGACTTATGTATTGCACGTATTCAACTGGCAAGACACAGAAAATGTTAAGCTAACAATTCTCTGCTGGAAAAGCTTTGGATTATCACTACAGGAAAGAAAAGTTCACCACATAGGGGAGTTGTTGTCGTTTAAAGTAATTATCTCCAATGAACTAGCATGATTTGAAGTCTTAGTGCATGTTGAATAAACAGCATCTTACAAAATGAAGCTTTGTCTACATAGAACAGTTAAAGTGATAAAAAACACCCATGTCAATGCATTAACTTTTTCTTTCCCTGCAGGAGGGGCACAGAAACAGTTAGCTTCCTGCTGATACTAATAAAACATCGATTTTAATGGTCTTCATTCTTCTTCAAAACATTGATTTCACACACTGATTTTTACTTTTCTCCACTTGTCTCTGTAGGAAGTAGGAATCTACTACTATTAAAGTCCTCTGATATAACTACATTAGGTATGGTAAAAAGGACATCAAGCATTCTGCAGGAACCAGTGGATAGATAGAGCAAGCAGGTAAAACACTGTTTCCCCTCTCTGATCACATCTGATCCTTGATTTCTTCACCGAGGTCTTCACCAGCATGATGCTGCTAAGCTTCCCTCCAAAGCAACAACAAGCAAAGCTGGAAGTTCTTAAGCACTTTTTTACCATTCAAAGCAGCAAATTAAACCCCTAAATACCTCCAGGGCCCTGGACCTGCATTCAGAGAGAGGCACTCAGCAACACCTTATTCAACTGAGACCCCTACTCCCTGTAGGTTAACTGGAGCTTTTACAGGTCAAGTCACAGCTATATATAGAAAAACTTACTAATTTATTGCCCTTGAGCAGTGTAGTCTTACAAGGCTCTAAGTATGTTTCTCATTAGAAGTGACATTTGAATTTCAGGGGGTGGTGGATGATGTTGTTTTGTTTCACATTTTATTTTTACAGCCATTTCTAATTAGCTGTTTATTAAATTGATTTTAGTGTTTGATGTATTCTGTATTTAAGCAGGACAGAATGTGTTGCACCTTAGGTGTCATTTCATGTAACACCATCTGAAAGAGATTCACATATCCCCTATACACTGTTGAGTCTAAACACAAACAAAACATATTAATCAATGACAGAGGCAAAAGAACTCAACAGAAACAAACTGGGCTGCATTATGGAGTAAGTGATTGCTACATGATACCCTGCACATAGACTATGAACTTCTCTTTGTCCTGGCAAAACTCATAAGTAGACTTTTATCATGACAAAGAGTCAGAGGGTTTCAAATGATTAAAGGCAAGAACAAATCACATCTTTCTCCCTCCCCTAAAAAGACTGATGTAAAGCAACTTGGGATTTGTCTACATTAAAAGCTTCATATAAAATAATTGTAAAAATACCTGACAGCATTTGTCAAACGCTGTCCTTTGAATAGTTTGACATATCTATTAAAACCTCTCCCAATTAGTATTCCATTCAGCATTAGTAAACGGTAAGTGTCAAGCAGTCACATTATAGTCCCAGCTGATGCATCTGAAAAAGAATCTAATGCAAAATTCCAGCAGGCTTCAGACGTAGTTTTAAAATGCTTTCCTTAGAGCCTAGCTCTTTATTTGCTGACAGATGCTTTTGTAGACCTGCTAACTTTTGAAGCCAGCAAACAGTAATCACCCAGGCAGAGGTTGCATCAGCAGAATAAGCACAGCAACAATGAATAAGACTCCGCATTTTAAATGAAACTTGAGCAAATTTGCCAATATCAACAGGTACCACACAATTGTTTCTTGGAGATTCATCTACTTGTGTAAGCTGTCCCAGTTCTCTCTGGCAAAAAGGAAAAGCTGCTTTCAAATTTCACCTACATCAGCACCAACGAGGACTAACACCACAAAAACAGAATTAGTTCCAGTTTATATCAAGATTACTGAGGCTGAAGCCCTTGAAATTTTAATTTTCCAGCCAGTGAAATGAAGACAGTAAATAATACTTGCCTACCATAAAAGGGAATTGGGCTGACACGTTAACATTTGCTCAGTGTTCAAAAAGTTTAGCTCAAATAATTCACATATTCAAATCTGCCGCAAGTTCATCCTGTACCTAATGCCAGTGATGTCAATCAACTTACACCAAAGATGTTTGGTCAACCTTTTTTTGCTTCAGGTGCACTGTATTTTCTGCTGCTGTGGCCAAATGCAACACAAATGGCTTCTCTGGCACGTGGCTAGACAGACATGGGTCTTCTTACCTGGCAGCAAAGCCTGATGCCAGTGCACCGCTCAGAGGTCTGAATGTATCCTCATATGTGAAAAACAAGAAACCACACAGAACCCAAGCTAAATTTTGTTTCCCTTCCTACTTGCCAGCCTCCAGGAGCAAAGAATTTTTGCTTCAGGCTTTTTAATTAGAGCTTCCCTTCTACAGCTGCACTGTGTTAGCACTGGACCTGTTACTTGGCTTGCAACACACCTGTAAAGCCAAGAACCATAGACATGGAACACAGAAATGTGTCAGACTAGACAAGGCGAAAAAGATGTTTGCTGGTGAGACTTGGATCAAAGACAAAAGAGTTCAGCTGTATTCTTCATTGTCAATACATATAAGCACTTTCAACAGAAGTGCAGAAAGGAATGGAAATTCCTGTACTGTTTTGGAGGTGTGCTTCATTGGCTGATCTATCAAATTATTAAGAGTTAAGAGGTTTGCAGATGCAACAGTAACAGGGAACAGTCAATAGAAATATAGTATCTATCATCAATAGGTTGCCAGTTGAAACTAATATCCATATTTACTTTCTTTCTTTATCAAGTGAGAAAACAGGCCTAGTGTTTTATTGTAGTTTTATGAAGAAAGTGACATGTGTTGAGTATTAACATTAACAAAAGAGAGCCAAACCCTTGTAATTTTGAAACAGTGTCCTGGAATGCAAGAGAAAATTTAGATGTATAATCAAGATGCATTTTCACAGCAAGTATTTCCCATTTTCTGCCAAAGAGGACAAAGGAAACAGCATATTTAATGAAAAATAAGCTGAAGCCCACAATCTCAGTGCAAAAAAGGGAAATAGACAATACCTAGAAGTGAATTACAACCTTTTGGCTAAGTTGTCATGCAGAAGAGGCCACACACGAAGCAACCCCACAGAAGCTGGGGCTGCAGTGCTGCAGGAAGTGGCTGCATTGAAGGAGGAAGGCGTGGAGGAGGGCTGGAACTTCTCACCGAGACAAAAGTACTGAATGCCAAGCTGTCTCTGCAGCTGGGCCTGGTGAATTACAAAATGCAACAATACATGATCCTATCTGTAGTACCAGGCACCTGATTGGGAAGCATATGAAAAGAAAGTAATGGATAATTAGCATAATTAACAGTAGAATTATGACAAACTTTAGCTGACTGTCAAGATGCCCCTTGTTTAATGGTAGGCACTTGCTTCCTCAACTCTCAGACATGTCTGCATTTCAACCCAGGTGCTTATTCTTTACCCAAGGTCACTGAGCAGTAGAATTTTACTACAAAATGCTACAAGGATTAATTTGAAAAGCACACTGAAGTTCCTCCACCCCCAACCAAAACAGTTTTACATATCCCAGTCCTTTCCCCCCAACCCCCTACAAAAGCCCATTATTTTTCCCGTTCAAAGCAAGGGCTTCAAAGAAATGGCTGGACTCACAGATACAAAGAATATTCAGAGTTATAATGTGGGGTTTATGCTATAGAGCCCGTATTTTTGAAACAAGGAGTTTTAATTTCTTATGGGCCAATTCAGAAATCAGCCAGCACATACTGAGTTTGGAGCACCCTCAAATCACTCCACAGCTGCCTACACACAGTTCTTCAAAACAGGTAGTGTGGCCTAGTTTAATTCAGTAGAAGACAAGCTTGGCATGTCAGTCCATGCATATATTAACCTCCTATACTTTATAAGCTGTCCCCACAGGTTAGCGTTTTTGAAATGGGATGTTATACCCTGAAGAATGCCCATCCTTCCACCTAACCCCTTTTCCCACAAACTGCACAAGAGTCCAAAATAAATCATCAACGCACAATTCTTACACAGGAGCTTCCGGTGCAAAAATGCTGACAAGGACAACGATTCACCTGAAGAAATGAGAACCAGGCTTCGCCAGCCACGCAAGAGCTTCATGCTGAGACTGACTGCACCATCTGTAAATCCCACCAAGGGCACGGAGAACTGAGCTACGTTTGTGGAAGCTGCTAGAAAGCTTGCCAAGGGCAGAGGCGGGTGGGCTGCGCCAGCGGAAAGGTGACGCTGGGGCGCGGAGGCCCCTGCCCCGGGACGGCCCCGGCCGGGCGCTGTCCGCCACCGCGGTGCTGAAGCGGGGCCGAGCGCCCCGGGGCCACCCGCCGCCACCCCTGCGCAGAGCGGCGCGAAGCGAGGGCTCCCCCCGGTTCCCCTGCCGCGCACAGGGGCCTCCTGAGTTACCAGAGCCGGGCTCCATTCGCTTGCCACGTGCTTAAAAGAAGGATGGTCCAAGACGCACTTTCCCACAAAGGAAGCCACTGAGATGAAACAAGATGTGGGGTTTTTTTGAAGTCATATCTAGGAAAGAAATCCTGTGGAACATCACCAGAAGTAGAAAACTGCACATCAGAAACTTTGCCTCTATCCCCAACTACCTACTACATCTGAAACTCCCGTTTTGTCCCAGTTCTGCTCCTTTTTTTGAGAGCAGAGAACCAATCACATCGCCAGAATGTTCATACTTTAGGGATGAAAATGATGTGTGTCAGCTTCATCAGGTGGCAGTGGAGATGAAGCTTTAAGGGCCATTATAAGCATCAGTAAAGGAATGAAACAATCTTATCTTTAGACGACTTAACATGAGAGAAGCAGAAAATACAGTCAGTCCATGTTTTCAGCTACAGTTCATAGTAAAACACTAGTAGAAGTAGTTATGAGTATGCAACCAAATTTACCAAGTCTTAATGCATCTCATCCCAACCATCTAGAGTTAACTGGAAAAAAAGCATTTTTATCAATTGGCCTAAAACCTTAAGGTATTTTCATTCCATGTTAGGACAAATACTTCAAGTTTTACTCTACAGCTGGAACATCTGTTGGACTAAACATGAGCAAAACTCAAAAATAAAGGATGGAAAAATCAGATCAAACTAGATATACAATGCAGTTTTAAAATGTATTTACATTCACTACAGTGAAAGCACCAAGAGGCTGATCAAGCACAAACACATTGACACTACAGCAATTGTAGTTTAAGAAAAAGATTCATTAAAACTGTTCACAGAAAATTCACATCTGCTAACAGTGATAAAAATAGCAACAAAAGAAAAGCTTGTTCTTAATTCTTTTACTGTTTGCCAGCCAAACCCTCTGTAGTTAAAATAACTTCTCTGAACTCTGCTTTTAAGCTGGATTGTATATATTCTTATATCACAAGTACTAAGAAAAGCCTGGTTTTGCTGTAATTTAACTTAACCAGTTGAGTGTAGATACTAGCCTATGCACACTGCTAATATCTTTCTCTTGCTTGTGGACTCTTCTGCTGAGAACAGCTTTGACTATGGCATCATCACATAGGTCTATCAACAGAACAGCATCCCCTTCTCTCTTTTTTTTTCCTGTTTCTCATGGCTTTTGGGCACCACTTCCAGGAGGTTTCAATGCAATAAGTAGATTTTAAAGGACAGCAACTCCTTGAGAGACTTAAACCACTGAAATTGCAATCTCTGAAGAAACAGCATAGGTGTTCTAATTATTTGTTAGACTCTGAAGAGAGCAGAGCTTGATCTCCTGCTGTGGTAACCACACATTAAGAACTGTGGTGAAGACATCTGTTATCTGACAGGCTATATTTGCACCTACTTTCAGTAAATTATTTCTCAGGCAATTTTTTCTTCTCATTACTTTACTACCTGAACACTTGTCTCCACAGAATTAATCCTTGCAATGCCATGAAAAAAGGGTAATAAAATTTCCCAGAAAGAGGTGTTTTCAAGAAATGTTTCAAGGAAGCAGAAGTTCCTTAAGAAATACCATTGAAACAGACTCTTCTCTATGTCCAAGAATTTTTTTTTCTTGTTTTTTTCTTTTACCATTTTGTAAAGCAAAGGCTTCTCAAATGCAAAACAGTATTTTTAGTCATATATATATATATTTTCAGATCAGGAAGAATAAATTACAAGTGATAATGGCACATATGACATGTTAGTGATGCAGCCTATTTTTAAATCTATAAAGAGGTTTTATTATGTGAACCTTAGGATTAGAATCAGGGTCCCAGATATAATGAGGATAGCTCTTAAGAAGAGCAATCAAATTCACTAGATCCCAGACAATCCCATACACTTTGAACGTTTGAGAATTTTTGCAGCAAAGGACAGAGCTGTACATAGTGCTAGACAATAATTTCTGTTCAGGCTTGGAAGTCAGAACTGTAAATGCTGTGAAGAAAAAAGTCCTATTGAAGATGCTGTGGTACATGGAGTCGACAGGATGATTTTTATCCCAATGTGCCACTGACTTGACCAACATTTTATGTCACGTAATTTCACCTCTGTACTTTAGTCTCCCATTAGTAAAACAGAAATTAGACATTTCATTAAGAATATAGTCTTAAGACCTGCAGATTTTGCTGTAGTCTTACATTATTGTCCCCATTATTGCACTTTATTATCTCTCATTTGACCCTGTGTACAAGTAAGACACTGTAACAGACTGAACACGAACAAGCTACTTTCCATGTGGTTAAGCAGGTTACTTCAGACCATCTTCAGCAGTGCATCTGTCTGCGCCCCAAAATGTTTCCTTGAGAAAAAACTTCAGAGCTCGCTCATGTTCAAATCGGCACTTTTTCCTCTCTTAAAGGGTCACTAGAGGCACTTGCTGCTACTGGCTGAATCTGGTTTTCTGCATTGCAATGGGTGGGATGTCCCAAATTACAAGTCTTTTCCACAAAGAAATCCTATACTTTCAGATTTTTTTTCCTGTGCGTCTTTACTTTGCTTCATAACACTAATAGTAGCTACCTCCTTGTACACCACCAAAATAGTTTCTATACTGTTCTTTTATTAAGCTTTTCAATAACTTGGGTATTACCCTGTCCCTAAACATATATCTGTTTAATTTCTCTAAATGACCAACCCCTTCGTCCTCCTGTTGGATCATTTTTCCACAATACTTTAATTACTCAGATAATCTGGCAAACAAACTTCCTAGACTATATCCTGGGTGTGCTATACCACAGCAAGAGAAAAGCTGGAAAGCCAACAATAATAATTGTTTTTCCACAGGAAAGATATCAACTGGAATGAAACCAGTTCTTTCCTGATAAACATCACTAGCTTCTCACCCAGAAGTGAGGAGTTCCATGGCACTTTAACTACACTACTGCAAATCACTCAATTTACTTTATTCCAAGTTAGTTTTGACTGAGATAATTAATCCTTTAAAGATTACATTTGTGGTCATATCCACATACTCTCTAGGAACTCACACATACAAAGTGCTTGTGGCTTCCTTTAAATAAGCATCCTCAGCGTAACTCCTAACTCTGGCAGTATCTACACTGCCAAGGCAGCAAAAGCTGCATTTGCCAAACTTGCTATAAAACAGCTATACAACACTGCCTGTTAAAAACTACCATCAACTTGATGTCGCCTGCTTTTCCAGGCCTTTAAAGCTTAAGGACATCTCAAGAAGTAGCTACCTAAGGAAGCTGCTGGTAGAAAAACCTGTAAATAACTATTCCTGGTGGGTTTGGTGTTTGGTTTTTGTTTCGGTGGTGTGGGGTTTTTTTATTGTTTGTTGTTTGGTTTTGTTTTGGGTTGGGTTTTTTTGTTGTTGTTTTGTTTGGGTTTTTTGTTATTTTGGGAGGGGGGTGTTGTTGTTGCTTTTTTTGTTATTGTTTTCCCATGAGAAAAAAAACCTGTGGCATCTTAAGACCCCACAGCATCTAACTCCAAGCTAAGAACTTGCACTTTTATGACTCCCCTTGGAAACTGCAATCTATATTTATCACACAAAACCAGTTTGCCTAAACTACACAGGACTTCAAAAAGCCAGTCTCTCCCCATTGTAAAAACACCTGTTCTTTCATGAGCTCTTCCCCCCACCTTACGTCCCCCTCCCAAACTTCTACTTTTATCTCCCTACCTCAAGCCGTTCACAAGACATCTCTGTACAGTCAATATTTGGCATTCATTTTTCTGCTAAACCTAATGGTGCTGGGAAGCCAGAAGTGAGCCACAGCTCCCAGAAGCCAGTTATTGATGACTTTCATCCCAGCTTTTTGGAAATGCATCTCGCTAGGACACTGTAATTAAAGATCCATTATGGTCACCAGGCTTGATGCCCTTCATATGTACATCAATTTAAGCCACAAAAGTCCACAGGAGAGGAAATTAGAAGTGGAAACAGTCATGGCTAGTAAATAATACCTAGCAAGTTTCATGCAGGGCTTTCAGCTACGCTGTAAATTCCTTACAGTTTAAAAACTCATTATCATTTGGTACAATGGCAGGTTATCCTGAATAAGAATAAGTTCTGAAACACTAAATAAAAATCAATGGGACATACACAGAATTAGGAAAATGCATTTTTATTGTTTATTATAACTTTTACTATTTGAGTTATTAGTTATTAGAGGAGACTAATTTTAACATCTATAAAAAGGAATCCTGTGCAGTTTTGCATTAGCTGACTGCTCACAGACAAAGAGAATCAATAACTCTGTAATCCTGATCTTGCAAGACTGCAAAGTGGAGTTCAGCAATGCTGAGCTCCTGTGGTTTATGTTTAAATTGCTAAAGCTTGCTATCTCTGCATTTCATAGCTCATTGACTTCTGTGACAGAAGACTGCATATCTGTACTTCCTTTTCTACAGTAGACTATCTACTTTCCACACACCTTCTGATGAAAAGCAGGCTCCAAGCCACTTCCATAAAGCAGGAAGGAAAATAGATACATCTGACTTCTAAATATCTAAAATTCTTAGACATACACTTACTGGATGGTGTATCTCTATGATTCACTGGTTTGAGTAGGCTGTATCTATATGATAACATAGAACAGGGCCATCACTTGGCCTATCAAAATTTAATGCTATAACTACAGAGACAAAATAGACAAATTTCTTTAATCCCTGTATATTTTCAAGGTGAAATTCTAGCCCAAAGTCACAAGCAAAGATTCTGAATAAATTTCAATAGAATTTCATCCTTTTAATCTCAACATCTTACAGATATATGAAAGATTTCTTTATAGCAATTCAACATATTTCAATGTCATTCACTCTACAGATAAGAGAATCCCATGGAGCATTAGGAGATTAATAAAGCTAGAGTACACTGCTCCTCCATCCATGACTATATAAAATGTATAGAAGTTTCCACTCCAAAGCCTGGCTAACTTTTAAATCCAGTGAAAACAGACATCAATCAATGGGTCCTACACATGTCACTTTTTCAGTAATGCTCAGTAGAGAATACTACTTCTCTAAAGTGCTTTAGCATGCAAGAGAGCGCCAGTGAACTGACTGAAGTGAGTTCCATATGTTAAGCACATCCTTCAACAAAATAGAGACTCCAAATGACCCTGTAATTTATGCAGTGGGAAATAAAAGGAGAGAACGACAACCGATACAATGAGGCTCTCTCCTAAAAGATAGGGCTTATCCACAGCCTACTTAAATCAGTGGGAATCTTTCCCTCAATTTGAAGAGGTTTTGGGCCAGATACCATAAAGAAAAGTCTTACAGCTGGACCAAAATACAGAGACCATGGGGAAAAATATTAAATCTAAAACAACCACTGCTTAAAAACCAGAAGCACGGATCCTCCCCAGATGTCACTGAAATACCTGGTACAGTTTCCTGCATTTAAAAGGCCCTCAAATCAACACTGTGTGCCAAGAAATAAAACAGAACTAGACCATATATTTCTCTGGAAACCCAGGCCAAGGTGCTTTGCCAATGTCTAAGTACTGGAGGTACTCTTAAGGAGTACATAAACTATCGCTAAAATGGACTGGCTCTCAAATCCATCTGCACATTGCCTATCAGACATTATCAATACAATCGTTCAAACTTGCACCATAAACACTGTCAGAATACATATATACAATAACCCACCCACTTGTGTTATTTCAGTATCAAATACCTTTTTACTCTGAGGTCTTAGTCTTCTGGTCAGCCCTTGCAAATGCCTGTATGGACCTGTGGAGGAAGACCTGAATGTGTCCTGCCACAGCAATCTTTGTTATAGAACAAAATTTTGTGTGTTTAAATACATTAGCTGGAATGGAAATTAGGGTCCTGTTTAGCTTTACAAATATGTGTATCTCTGCTTTAAAAAGCTGTGCATATCAATGTTTAAAATAAAAAATAAAAATTAAGTGAGCCTCAGCAATTCCCTCCAAAAGAGTTGAAGTCAGGTGAAATAGAAACCTGAAATCAGCTCGCCAATTCAAATATTTTGGAGAGAATTCTAAGCTTCTAGATTTCCAGCAGCTGAAGCTATCAGATGTCCAGAACTTCCATGCAAACAGCCTCGCTCTGTATGACATTCACATCTGGCACATCCCACACACTTACTTCGGTCCTGTGCAGGCACAGATAGATTCTCCCAAGTCATCAGCATGTGCGTTAACATGTAGCCCATTCCTTCAAGCTAAAGTTTGCCAGCATACAAATTTTCACAGAGTTGAAAAGTTTTTCTGTGAAAAGACAGAAGATTAGAGTTCTAATTCAGCAAGACTTTTAAACATGTATCTAATTTAAGTATGGCAAGTAATTCAACTGAAAGGCTGAAAACTGGGAATGTGCAAATGTGCTTTCCTTAATTACATCCAAAAAGTAGACCAGCACTGGCTGAATAGTAGACCCAAAGGTGATTAATAGTACCAGAAAGAAAAATGTCAGTCTCAAATTATCTTAATCGCTCTGTAGTTTTGTTTTGAACACGGTTTCTAGTTTACCTCTAACAGTAAGACAATTTTGAACTCCTAAAAATATAAAGTCTATCTGAATCTTAAAAATTTATTTACATAAAGAAATCCTTGTGTTAAAATACTTTTGCAGTGTTTGAGAGGTCCATGAGTCTACTTACATTAAACGTAGTTTAAACATACAAATAGAGGGATACGACCTCTAGACAGAACAAAGACAAAGGATTTTTTTTTGCTGGTTTTCCATTTTAAAAACTTCAGTCTGTAGCCACACTGAGTTAGCTGATGAGTTGCTTAAAAAACAGAGTCATAAGAATAAACATGTTATTTTAAGGGAAAAATCCGGTATAATTAGTTTATTCAATACATACCAGCTTCCTCTGATCATTTACTGCTGGGGATAGTGGTAACATCTGCTATGAAACCAATTATTTTACAGGAAGGGTAATCTTAAAGATAAAAGCATAGACAGCATCCATTAATGAACTAAAACAAATCATGACTTTATGATCAGAAGTACTCTGTGGTACTACTGTAATTTGTAATAGTATTCCTGAAAAATAATGCAATTAGCTCCAAAAAGATACATGATAATTAATTTTACCTTTTATCTTAAGTATATAGTAGCAAAAGCACATAGAAAGCTCTGCTTTCTACAGCTCCAAAGCCAAGGTGAAAGTCCACTGCAATAAACTACACCACCAGGTCTGGGATTTTTAACTACGTTAAAGTCGAGACATCATGGAATCCAGTTGGAGCCATTCCAGACTCTCTGCTCCATCACTCAGCCTCTAATCAGAACCAGTTGAGGGGAACCTGACTGCACAGCTCTGACTCAAACCCTTGGCATGCACAGAATAAATAGAAAGTAGCAAATTATTAATTTCAAAACCTACCCTTTCACAGAGGTGATACCTTAACAAATACAAGGAGATTTCAGAAGGATATATGCATGTAAATTCCCCTGTTGCTAAGGAAAGGAGACATTATATATGCAGTACGGAAAGCTCCAGGGCACAGCACACCTATTTCTTTCCCCACCTTCCCCTCCCTCTTTCTTTCTACTAATTGTCTAACTATGTATGTCTGAAGCAAGAGTTTGTCACAGTTTTCCATGCAATAAGCCAAGCTCAGTAGCTACACACATGAAATACCTGGGGTATTATTAAAGCAAAACTTGCATGCAAGAACACAGAAATTCAAAACCTGAAACTAATATTTGGACATAGGTCTTGTCTACCATGCATCAAAAGAGGAGCTTCCTTTTAATTGTATGTTTTTCCTCCTCCTCAGTCATATTCACTGCAGTATGCTCAAAACTTAAGCTGGACAGTGGGCTGTCTGCAAATTTGGTGCAGAACTTCTGCACCCACAGCAGGGCACGAAGTGCCTTAATTACTCATGTACGACAGACAGAAGGTGTTCTCCAGACCTGGCTGTCCTGAACTGGCTCTGGGCTGGTAACAAAGCAGAGAGATGTACTTTGAAATTAAATCAGTTCCCTGATGGAAATGAAAAATGTACAGCTTCGCACAGAATGCCTCCATTCCTCCTACCCCCAGCAGTGACTTTTGTAGTAAATTACTCAGATCACAACAGAGTCAGATCCAAAGCAAATTTTGAACTCCACTTCCTTTTCTCACAATCCTCCCTACCGGGAAATACAACTTCCCAGCAAACACCTACATGCTGCTGCACTGTGTCCAACACCTGTAGATCTTCACAGCAGCACATGTTCTTCCTTAGTGACCTGATGTTCTACTCTTCCCTTGGCAGAGCTTCCAAGGGACACTGCTCACCTGCTTACAGGTTGGTATTAGCAGAGTGGTTACCTCCAGTTGATCAGACAGACTGTAAATACACATACAAATACAAGCATATGCTGCTTCGGAGTTGTACACTCTCAGGTATCTGGGGTTAGCAGCAGGGGAAGTCACTTCATGCTCCTTGTCCCCAAAGGAGGGAACCTAGCTGAAAAATCATAAGAATGGAGAGGAAAATAAATTCTCACCATCTCAACTAATTACATGAAACTGAATTCCAAGACTTCAGAAAAAGAAATGAAGTTTCCAGAATCGTGGGACTTAAAACCAGATATTGAGAGCTGACAGTGCTGCGAATACCTCTGGTATTTCTTTGTTTCTACAAAGCACTGCGCTTGATCTAGGTGCCTGACATGGAAACCTTTAAATCATTATGAATTCTGTTGCTATGGCATTACATACATACGTAGGTATACACACTTATGTCCTTCAAAGTACTTATTTGTCTAGCAGGCTGGAAAATACAGGACAATGGGGGAATCTTTCTGGATGAGTCACTACAGGAGCTGCTTAGAACCTTCCAGGGCGGTCTGGGTATTCTTCTGGCTTTTAATGTATTTGAGAAAGGACTGTAAGGTTTGGTGTAACCTTAATGATTCTTTTTTCCCTTGGCAGCTTTCCACCTTTGTGAGGTAAAGACTGAGGTCTGTGAGAGCAGTAGGGGAAGAAGGATTAGTAAGTTATTTTCAATAACTCCCTAACCTCCTCCATTTCTTCCCCTCTTGGTTCTCATCATATCTTTCCCCACCGTTCCTCACAATGCACTTTAATTATTTTATTGTTGCCAGACAGAACCACAAAATCCCCGTTGACTAGTCTTCCACAATAAAAAAACAAACACACACACATATAAATACATACACACACTCTCTAATAACCCCTTCAAATCTAGACCTTAGAGTGATTTAAGACACTCTAAATATAGTACAGGCTGTGGCTGAAAACCTCATGAGTTTTATTTTTTTCCAGTCTAGGAAATAAAACTTTCATCAGCCTGAAACTCCAGTTGTAATAAAACAAGGAAGTGCCTTTCACTTAATGTTACCACTAATGCCTCAGGTTGTTCTGAGCACCCAAGGTACAGCACACGCACTTACGGATGAAAACTTCAAAGGAGAACCACAGCTTTGTAAGCAGGAGGGAATCCGCAGAGCTTTTGAGCCTCCTGAAGACAGTTTTGCATGAAGATGCTGGGCTGTTAACCATGACAGCAAGGACAAAGACATCCCATTCCAGCTGCCTGTAAAAGGCAGGACATCTGCCCTGGCTGAGGGATGACCAGAGAAAGCAGGAGCAAAATAACTGTTGATTCTACTAGATCTCAAGCTGCCAGTTCTCTAAGAATATGTAAGGGTAGACTCTCAAACTAACAACAGGTATTATTAAGAACCATATTGAACAGGAACTCTGTTGACCCAGCTCAGGCCGGTTTTAGCCTGATGAATTGCCTTCAGTAGGTCACCGAGGTTTCCTGTAGATTCTGCCTTTCTTGTCTAGGCTATGAGTACATTGTGACAGGGACTGTCTCATTATGTTGTTCTCAAAACACCTGTAAAAGCGGAGACTATCACATGGGGTTGACAAAACAGCTGAAAAAAATCAGAAGCATAAATGATTGGGCTGTTCCTCTATTTACCTCTTACCAACTTTTCTAAGCAAGAGAAAGTACATCCAGCTGATTCATGGATCTGTGCTTGGGGAAGAGCTCCTAAGGAACAGAAAGGACCTTTAGGCTACTGAAAACTCAGAAGCTATTAACTGAAATCTTGAGGGTTGGCTGAGTTTAAGGTGACTATCAAAGAAAAATTAGGCTTTCAGCACAAGAACAGTGCACAAAGTGAACAGCAAGTGACATTTTAACCTCCTGAATGCACCCTGTATCTTAATTTTCATGGTTTCTCTGTCTTGCAGTATTGTAGCTGATCCTGAAGGGCCACATATAACTCGTCTTCTACACTAAACTAGAACAGAGGACAAGTGTGGACCCAAAATCCTCCTCTAAAGCACTGTAAAGGAGATAAAATCCCTAGGGCATTAAGCCCTGATTAGCATCATGTGAGATTTAGCAAAGCAATAGGCAGAAACAGCAAAAGAGAAATGTACCAATACTTGCTCCCTCAGTTGAGGGGTGGAAGCAAGCAGCTTTTGCAATAGCTTTGAGGCAGCCAACATTCAAAACCTAGTCTAAGTACCACCACTTCCCCAGTAGCGCTCTCACCCGTAAAGCAATACAGACAAGCTACGCAACTCACTAGCCTGTAGCTGGCTACTGCAATCAACAAGTTTCCATTTCTAGCAGTGGCTTGCCATCAGGCCAAAATGAAGGCAAGGATGTATTCCCCTGCTGCTGAAGGTTTTGTCTGCCTGTTCCTTAACCCCACTGCTGTGAACTCTGTACTTCCCTCCCTACCTACCCCCCCCTCTTCAGTGTTTAATTTCTGTTTCAGCCTAATTGCTAGCTTGGGTGCGTGTGTTTGCTTTTGCTTTGATTTCTTGCCAAGCTGTGTCTGAAAACGTAGAGGGGTGACGGAACTGTTTAAAAACATATTAAAAGCTATTAAAAATCATTGCTTTTGCATGTTACATGGGTTGTTTCATCCTATTAAATTAAGCTAATGTTCTTTGTCCAGTGTTCTCCCTCACCTTGCCTCCCCACCTCTCCTCCCACCATGCCACTATAATATCCAGGTGTTATTATTTGATGGGATTCTGCTCGAGATCAGTCCATCTAAGTTTGTTAAAAGGAAAAAAAAAAACACAAACCAAAAAACCCACCCAACCACCAAGAAAGTCTCATTTCCCCCATGAAATACAAGAGGTTTACAGTGCAAAAGGATAAAGTATTTTTACCCAGTTGACACTCTTATAGAGCAAATCCCCATATCCAAAGTTAGGCAAGAACAAACTACTTGTAAGCTCCAGCTGATAAATACACCTGGATCAGCCCCAATTAAGGGGACACTTGCACTCAAACTAGTTCTGAGACATCATAACCAACAGATTACACCTCTGTTGAAAGGGCCAGGGCTTTTCCTGCACATTTCCTGAAAAAAACCTTCTTTCTCCTTAGTTTAGGATTCTTCAGCATCCAAGGTAGGGTTGCATAGGAATCCACTTTATTAACTCATTTTCTGCCCTGTAGCTTGTTACAGTTTCTGCTGTGGTTTTTGCATTTGGTTACTGGAGTCCTTGGTCACCAGAAGGCTGAGTGTAGCAGCAGAATGGACTTCAGGAGATGAGAACAATCCTCTTCAATCTTAAACTAGTCAGAGCACAGCAACTGAAATCATTGGGGCACTATCACACAGTGAGGTCACTGGCACAGATAGTGCAAAACAGCATGTCTTTGGGGATGAAATCTCATGTCCCAGCTTTGGCACGTGCCATTCATGTGAGTGTGCATCACTGGAGGGCACAGCCACATATTACATGAAGATTCTTCCATTCTTGGGAGCAGAGGTTTGTTTCTTCTCAGCACAGCAAAAGCTAAAGACTCAAGACAAACTCATAGCCACAAAGCAAACCAATTATGAAAGGCCAGTGACTAGAGGTCACCCTTCTGCTGACTCTCCTAGAATACAGTTTCTTCTCATTTTGCATGCATCAGGTTTGATGTTTCAAATCTCAGGCTTTTAGATATAAATGAAGGAACAGCAAGAGAATTTTGCCAAATTTTTCATATAAGTAATGATCAGAGAAAACCTGCATAGGAAAAGGAAATCCACAGGATTTACAAAACAAGTTCCAGTTTCTTATTGATTTATAGGAACAGTAAAGAAAGTGAAAATAGCAAGAAGATAGAAGGAAAGGTGAAGCTTTAGGCATAATGCTACATCTGCTGTTATGACAGATGCATGACTGTGGCAAAGTACAAACCTAAAGTTTTGCTAGAAGAGTAAAACTGTCCTGTACAGAAGATAGTGGTAGCCCCAGGACTAGCCTGATGCTGTTATGCATACTCAGAAAGTAAGCAAAGGCCACATCATCTTCTTCTGTAACCTTCTCTTTATAGTATCATATTTATATTTAAATAACACAAACAGAGCAGAAAACAGTCCCAAAATACACACTCCACTTTATATAGTGCTACCACTAGAGAGATGAAAGAGCAAGCCATTTCAAAGTTATTAGTCATGTAAGGCTATAACACTGTTTAAACACTACAGAAGTGAAAGTGCACCAAAAGGAAGCTAGTGGACTTGTTTTAAAAAGCCTGCTATCCCTAAACAAGGTCCCTCTTCCTCATTTTTCACCCCAAAAGAAAAAAAAAACCACAACAAAACCCCAAACAAACCCAGGCTAGTTTCCAAGATGTGCACTCTGAGCAAACAACTGGCTGTGAACACATGAGGGTACTGGTGGATTATCGGAATGATTCGATCCTTGTTGCGCTGAACACTCAGTACCAGGCAGGAACAGTTTGCATCTACCGTGCGTCAGCATATACAGAAATCTGCACTGAACAGAAAAGGTGAATTCTGCAAGACTAGTTTCTCAGAGCTCTGGATCTCCATAAATCCTTTACTGGGCATCACGGTTGATGCTAAATACTGGTTTGTTTCAAACAAGTAGAACTGAAGCTCCATCCCCCAGAGCTGCTATTAGGACAAGCTGTCTGGTTCTGAAAAGATGGCAAAGCACAAAAAGAGGGATCTCTGTGTTACATGGTCATGTTAAATGCCCCTCAGTCAGACCAAGTAACATGAGGGAAACTGCGGGGAAAGTTTCTGAAACTATCCCACACAGGGCTTTCCAACAGACAGCATCAAACCCATGTCTGTCCTGTTCCCTACTCTCCTATAACTATGATCCACAATTCCAACCTGAAATATTAAAACTGCTTTAAGGCGAATTTGAATCCATCTATTTATGCATACACACAAAATCTAGTCTTACATTTCCTAGATTCATTACCTTTGCAAATACTTCCCGTAACTTTCTCAGACTGGTATGCTGGGCCTAACTTCAGCCCATCTCACCTCACAGGCATTACAGGGCACAGTGATCTACATTTAAAAAGAAGAGTTGCAGCAAGAAAGGAAAGTGAGAGGAATGGAGAGAAAGCAGTTCTGCGTAACAAAATAATGCAAATGAACCATCACCCCATGATCATGCAAGCATGATCGGTTCATAGGAATACATAAGTATAGTCCAGTAATTATTACAACTCACAGGAGGTCAAAGCACAAAAAAGGGAAGCAGGCATACCCAGGTTACTTGTTAGGGTACTGTGAGATTTACTGTGCAGCCTGATGCAAGGAAAGTGCAAAGTAGGTCAACTTGCCATCATTGTGAGGCCACTCAGTCTCTTCTATGCCTTTGCAGTGCTGTTTCAGCACTTTCTTACAATACTTTTACTAGCTAGATCTCCCTTCTGCTTTAACAGCACACATTGCTAGTAATAAACACTTATTGTCTCTGTAGATCAGCATTTCCCTGGGGCAAGTACACTGCTTGATTTACATGACTTGAATATTCACCTCCTCAGCAGAACCACCAAGGCCAAAGCACCTCTTCCTTTACGCACACACAACCGCTTACTGTGAAGCGGAATACAGTATTAAAAGACAAATTCTTGCATGATGCTAGCGCCTCCATGAAAAGTTCACAATTTAAAGTACTATTGCTGAAACATAGTCATGAAATTTTAAAACGCTTGGGAAAAGAGACTCAAAGCAGTAATAACCTACTATGTAAGGCAGGCAAATGGAGAGTAACAAGAGTACATTAAGGCAACTATTTAGCCATGTGCCTTTAAATCACTACACAATACAGCTTGAATGCAGACCAAGTTCTCTGTTCCCCTGTTGTTAGGGCAGTAGCTGTTTAGCAGCCGTAGGTATTTTTCCACAACAATTCAGAGCAGTAGGAAATAGCCAAGCTCCTCAGAAGAAATTCTTCACTTACTCTACTAAATTTTACAAAGAAATATTGCACAGATACATTCTTGCCATACCCTGTCCTTCCCAAGCCCAGACATGCAGCAAACAGTAAGACTTGTGAACTGAATCCCAAAGCAGAATTCTTCCTCAGATCCTCCCTTTGAAATAAACCCCTTCTCTAATAGCATTAACTCTGGGGTTCTTCCAATTACTGCATGCTGGTACCTTTATGAAGAAAAGCTACTGAGTGTTAAATGACTTTTAAGCTACTACAAGGTAAAAGCTTACAAGAACTGACAGCTAAACATTAAGCCAGAAAAAAGGTAAGTTTAAAGGAAGGCACAGTTTCTTAGCAGAGATGGTGAATGACTTTTGGAACACAACATCCAAACAAGTGGTAGCATCATTCCCTCAATGCTCCAGGAGATGAGGTCAGCACCTCTCCCTCAATATCTGGAGATCAGTGGCTTCAGAAGAAATGCTTTAATTAAAAAAAAGTTACAAGGTTCCATACAGAAATAACAGGGAAATGTATATAGCCTGCAACACGTGCCATCTCTCTGACCTCTTACAAGAGCTCCCTGTAGCTTAAGCCGTGTCAAGCCTTTCTCCTGTCTTCCTTTCAAGCTCAGGCATTTGCTTGTGGAAAAAACAGCCCTGACAAGAACAGTGTAGAGTCACTCAGCGTAGAGTCCTGACTTTGCTAATTTGAACAAACATGAGTCTGGCCAAACTAAAGAACTATTCCTTACTGCTCAGTGGCAATTATGGTTTTCCTGAGGATTTGGTCAGCTTTGGAAGGCCAGACTATGCATTAGTCCACCTCCTCTGGCTTGGTAGCCAATTTATGCTTTCTTAATCATCACTATACTCTCCACGGGCAGCTTCCAAAGCCACCCAGTTGTCCAATGACATTTCTCTTGCCAGCCATGACTTAATGACAGCCTTCTCGGTGGCATTTCCATTTCAATGGCAATCAGTAATTCTCATACTTGCCTTGCCGACTTCCAGCTGCGCAGTTTTGTGCACACTCTGCCCATCAGTTTGGATCAGAAGTCCATACCCGCCTATCATTTCCAGCACACCCACAAATAGCAAGCAAGTTTCCAGAGAAATCAGAAGGACAGGCAAGTTCACCACTCAGCTTTGAAGTTGAAGAGGAGCAGTAAGGCTGAATTATAATAGTACAGTTTGTTTGTTTATGTAGCATTCTTTTGTCCAGCCTCCTAAAACCCCATAATGAAAAAAAAACCATTTCCTTGGACAAAATTTAGATGTTACACAGAGATGGCTGCCTAAACATGACTTCAGATGTTAAAATTATCTTGAGTTGTTCTGAGTGAGCATCCTACGGTAACAAAGAAACACTGCCTTTGAAAAGAGCTGTTTAATTGCAGTGTGCTTAGAGTACTGGTCAAGCCTTCTTGACTTGACTATATGCTTATAATTTGAATGGTCAGCCAATACAGCCAGCCTTAAAAAGAATTAATTGTGTGTCTCACATTTGTGCTCACGTGAGTGCAAAGACATCATTAGGAAAGAGCTAGGCTACAGGATACATCTCTTGATTTAAATATGCATGCTTCATGATGTGCTGTTGTACATGGGAAGTTATGATAGATCATGATGTTAGTGTCGTCACTGCTTTACTGGATGACAACACAGACACCATGACAGTCTCTCAAAGAGAAGAGTACCTCTGTTGGGGACAGCAGGTAGGATTTCCCTGTTAGCCATCAGCTATGGATCTAGAGAATCCTTTTGGATTCTCTGCTAATACCTGGGGCTCAGCCACAATACCATCAGCACATCACTGCAGAGAACAGGATTGCCTTATATGTACTACTCAGAAGTCAAACTAGCACCTTGAACTGAAGAAGTCTGCACAAGAGCTTTCTTCCTTTGTCACATAGGACACAGATTCCTTCTGTAAGTATATTTACAATATCCAGCAGCACAAGCCAAATACATTCTCATGACAGCTAGAAAAGACTTAAAACCAAGTTCATTAGGTTTTCAGGCTTGTCTCACTTGGTAATTTTTAAACACCGTCTACATAACCTGACACATGATATTGCCAGTAGAACTCTACAGTCCTTACGATGTTTGCTTTAGTAACTAAAGCCTGACCAAAGTGGCTATCGTTATTTGCCACTTAGAGCTCCAGGGCAACTGCTTTCTAGCCAACATACCTCTTTCAATATTTGAGGTGACTCCATTGTGCCTTATTGACACCTCAATTCTCCCAAAGCATGCCAAGCATCCCAACAAGCCTTACGGAGTTGCACCAGTGCCCATAATATGGGCATGGAAAGGAGAAGGCAGGATTAATTCCACACAATTTAGAATAGCCGATTCTGTTCAGAGTGTTATACTTTGAGGACTGTACAACAGCCAAATTTCTTCCCAGTGACATAGGAAAGTGGGCTTAGTTTCAGTTGCATGGATCCACCTTTCTCTTTCAAGCAAATTAGAGAGTTAAGATTTAGTACATTGTGCTGGTCCCTCCATTTGATATACTTCTATTAATAACTTTATTTACTTTTCTTTCTCAAAAAGTCTTCAACCTCAAATACTACCAATGACATTAACAGTCATCTTGAGTTACTTCCCTGGTGAGCAACAGAATGTAAAGTTCACAAGGAAGTGAACTTTCAGTTTTGGTCATCTACACCTTTGAGAACTAAAGGATTAATTATAACATATTTTCTTCTTCCAAATAGAGGGAAGGGAAGAATTATCCTAAATGTAGGTGTTTTGCTCTGTAGGAACTCAACTAGATGGATACTTTAAACGTCAATTCATAAGCCAACATAGGTTATAGAGAAATAGTTCAAAGCCGCACAAACCGAGAGGCTACTCAGGTGTCCACAGTTTCTTGCAAAGCGTCATCATGAAAGACTGCACGCTGCTCAAAGTGCAATGAACTGAAAAACTGGCTGCAGGTCCATAGCAGAGTAAAGCTAGTTCCTGATACAAATTAACATAGTGGATCAGTACAAGAACACAGGAGAAAAACATCAACGCAAAGAGCAGCAGCTGACTGGACAACACCTCCGTCACGGTGAAATGCTGTTCCACCAGTGAAAAAGGTTGGTCAGAAAAGTAAAGACATGAAAGTATTTCTTTTGGGGACTGATATTTTCTTACATAAATCTATGAAAGTTAGTTTCAGGAAGTTTTACTTCCATTTTTACTTCTTAAATTTTCTACTCCTATATACCCTCCCCCTCCCACCTTCTCTTTGCTTTCCCTCCTACATCACACATTTTCTTCTTTGCTAGTAAAATAAACAAGAAAAGACAGAGTAGCTTACAAGTTTGCCAAGCTTTCCAACACTCAAGTTTCATGACAGTATAAAATGAAAGAGAATATTTTTCAATATAAAAATCCCTAGAGAAGCCCTTTCCTAAGTCCAGGATCAGCAGTCCTTATTGTGCCAAGCAAGGTAACAAGGGGCATACAGCAGGCACTCCCTTCAGCTACCCGTATTACTGGCTCTGTCTCCAAAGAAGGGGATGCAACTTTTCCTTACACATACAAGTAAGCCTGCTAGGGCAGAAGACTGAGCCAACAGACAGCGTAAGTGGAAAGAATCGGACCTTGGAGAAGGCCACTAGCAGGGTTATATGCAAGAAGGCAATAAAGAACTAGATTTATGAACTCCTTTGCTGATGTGCTTCACGAACAGCAACTACGTGCTGCTTCCAACCCTCAGGACAGGCTGTACCGTGCTCTTCTCCACACCACTCCGTATGTTATACCCAAGGCTGCACAAGTATCCTGGAGACTTTGAGTGCATTGCTGGAGGGAGGAAGGGGGAGGGCAAGATGACTTATGAATAGAGCTATTCACCATATGCCATGGTGGGCATTCTTTTCATCTTGAAACAGCATCCAGGCTCTCCAACACTAACCACAGATGGAGACTCTGCCAAAAGAGATGCTGAGAGAGGGGAAAAAAATTCCTGGTTGATTTCTATTTAATCAAAGTAAGCTACTGCCAAGGCTCACACCATATAGGGACTTAAGATGCCTCTATGTTTTGAATAGTAGATGTTGCTGTTGATAACTAGACCTGGATTATTTTTTTCCATGCAAAAATAAGAGCAGCCCAGGCCAACCAGAGCCGTTTGTATATTAATGCCAAGCTGTGGGAGTAGCTGTGGGCAATTTTATTTTTTTTTTCTTCAAAACATCAATCTGTTCTACTGTTTTTGAGAGCTGAAGCCAAACGAGGCAGTACACTAAAGTCAGGTTGCCTAAAATTTAAAGGGTAATAATCCCAGAAGTATTTCCTAAAAGCCTGAGATGTTTATCAAGAGCAGTTTGATCCCAAAGGATTTTCATTTTAGTTCAGGAGGAAGCCATAAAAAGTTAAATGATTTGTACAACTCAAACACTTCACCAAGCCATCAAGAACCAGGGAAGCAGATTTGCCTAGGCACGCAGCTCCTTTACTTCTTTCATATCTGAGCAACATTCCTGAAAAACATCTTCCTCCTCTTGAGTGGTCTCTATTCTCTCCAGAAATCCTGCATTTCTCACAGAAATCAAATTCTTTTGAATGTTCAAGACCCAAAAGTTCAGCTGCCAGTGTCATGCTAACAACTGTGCTACTATGGGTAAAAGCTCAGATGGACTTCATCAAGACCTTTGTGGACTGTAAGACATCTGCTGCTTAGTGTAAGCTACACTACCACAAGAATGAAATCTAATACATTATTTTAGGGGAATGTTTTATAATTAGGCTGTTTCAAGGGGATATACAAACAGTGCCAAAATGCCAAATACTCTTTTCTATGTATCTCATATGTAAAAGCCTATTGCAGAGCTGGGAGTTACTGCCACACCCAGTGAGCACCTCAACTGTGGCTTGTGTAGAAAGATCTTGCCCTAGAATGCTACAACTATATTTTGCAACTGTCAGACTGTTAAAAAAGGAGATAGATGCTTCAAATGGAAATTTGTTTAGCTCAGGTTAGAATAAGTGATTGGAGTGTAGTCTAACCAGTTTTACCCCTGTTGCCTAGTTACTGTGTTGAATTACAGCAAGTTCATACCTGAAGTAAATCATACCTACTGGCAATAAACAAGGATCCATGTCTAATAATCGAAAAATGCCATGTCTGCACACCAGAGTGGTTCATACAAGAATGTCAAGTTTATTTGCAGAAAACCATGCAGAACCTCTTTTTGAGCATTCAGTATATACTTTATAGCATCCAGAATAATTTCTGAAAGCCTAGACATTTACGGGTCTGTAACAAGTTGAGCAGTTTATAGAAACCTAGTCCTTTAGTGCCAAGCTCTTTTAAGCAGCCCAGCTTACCAGTGATGTTCTTTAGAAGATTTTAAAGAGTTTGAGAGCAGATGTTAATATTGAAAACAAACAGATGCGCCTTCAGCAACTCCATGATTTCAGCTGTATTGTCCCCACTTCACTTCTGGTCATGATTCAACAGCAAAACATGGAAGCAGAACTCCAGAGAAGCAACTTCAATTTCAGCTATATTTCTGCATCAGTAAGGAACTTAAGCTTGGAAAGCAGAAACATATACATAACAAGCAGAAAATCCATGCTATAGCCCCTACTGAATGCAATCAGGAGCCAGGGATATAGCATTTGAAGGAACTGGCAAAGATCTACAGGACTGGAAGATGCACAATTTCCATCCCTAGATGAGAGATTTATTATAACACAGGCTTCTGGCAAGGAACTAGAGACCATATCAAACTTACCTCTTTAGAGAAAAAAGCCTTAAGGGGAAAAAAACCTCAAGAAGGCTTAACAATGAGGATACTAGCATATAGGAAATTACAAAACAAGCAGACACGTGCTCCTACTCTGGAGGTTTGTCCGATGGCAATCAGCCTCCAGCACAGAAGCTAGAGGTTGTTCTGCAACTCTGATCTGAGGAGTTACTCTGTGCACCAAGCTGATACCTCTGCTTCTGCGCTGCAGGGCAGGCAGCTTTAATTAGCACAGTCCAGATGTACACAGGCCTCTGATTAGATGGTTCATGACCCAGAACACAAACAGCTTTAACAAAGTACTAATTCCACTTCAAAAGGCAAGCCTTTTATTGAATTTATACAAGCCTTGAGGCTAGAATTACCATCTAAATATTACTGGCCTTAAAAAGGAGAAAGTGAAGAAGGGAGGAGATAGAAACATGGATAAATTGTAGTCAGGAGTGCTGGCACCAGATATATGCATTACCTGACCTGGTGGTTGGGACAGTGAAGCAGCTGGGGAAGTAATACAGAACTGATATATAACCTTGTTTCAGCTTCACAAGAAGTGCAGTGTTGCAGTACTTCAGGCAGATTGTAGCCTTGAAAACCAAGAGTGAGGCTTTGGAACAATTTAAGACAAACAATGATGCAGCTGAGAAAATGCCTTCACTGGGCCTTTAGCTCCCCAGCTGAAAGACAGCAAATGTGCAGGTGAAGTTCAGAGAGGAAAAGCCCAAGGCAGCATACCTTACCAGGCTTATTAGCTTGGGTTTCATCCTACAACTCTTTGCCCTTTTTGTTGTCAGGGTCAGATGAGCAGAGATATCTAGCTAGGAGGCAGCAGGGTCAACAACTGTTTAGCATTGATGGGAGCACCTAGATCTCCCTTCCCTACTCTGCCACTGACCTGATATACTGAGATAGAACAAGATAAGTATTAGTCTTTATATCATATATTAATCCCTATAAATACTTAAATCCAGATAATGGAAGGGACCGCCAGCAAAGTCTTTCAAAAAATCCCTCATATCCTTGCTGGCTGTTGGCCAACATGCCTCTGTACCTCACCCTCAGGAAGCCAGTTTCCTCCCAGCCGTGCCATGCTCCGAGCCAGCCAGACCAGCTTTGACCCCAAAGCCATCCAATTGTAGTGCAGGGCTAAACCTGAGACAGCAAACTAGCAACTCTGCCTCAGACACAAGCAGAGAAATCAGCCTGTCCTAATGTCCCAGGCAGGCAGAATAGCCAAGATGTGTCAGGAAGACTGTGACAAGTAAGAGCAATCTTTTATCCTGGGGACAGAAAGACTACTGCAGGGAGAGTGAAGGATCATATAAAAGCAGACACTGTCAAATGACTCCTGGCTCTACTGAGTATATAATTTTAATATTAGCTTTCTTGGGTATTTGACCATGCCCTTAGTTGCCTAGGTAGATGGCAATTACAGAGATCATCTGTCCATAAAAACATTTCTTCCCAATACTGCTTAGACCTGTTTGCCTTGTAAGGTAAAGGAAAACAGAAGAAAAGAGTTGTTAAATGGAACAGATCAATCGCACTTAGAAGTTTCTGAATTGCCTGTATGGAAATTCTAGCCTTCAGGAATGGTATGGATAACAAGTCAATAGAAGAGAGCTGGTGATGAGACTGCTTTTGCAGGGCTTTGGCACACAGGAGGAAAAAAAAAAAATATCTCCAAATTCCATCCATATATAGAAGGAACTTCCTTACCTAGTCCTCTCCAAGAGAATGATCACATGGACTGCTGGTAAATGCACTTTCTTTTCTTTCCTACTCCTGTCTTACTTTATTCCTACCATGCTTTAAATAAAAACTTCTTGCCACCTTAAATTCCTAGTATACATTTCTGCTTTGCCTTCCTTTTCATGCAAGAGCCCTGACAACTACAGCGTCATGTCCACAATATGTTCAGTGATCTTTCTGCCAAGACTGTTAATTAGTCCGTCCATTACCCTGCCTCAGCAAGTTGCATCTCACATATCAGCTTTGTTTTCTTACTACTAGACCTGAACCAAAATTGGCCCAACACAGAGATTATCCATAGTTCCATTTGTGTTAATCCTTTACACAGTCTCTATTAACATAGGGTTTACAAACTACAGTATTGAATGTGTTGCAACTATTAAATGCTCTTACCAGTTACACCAGCAGAAAACTGAGGCAGAGAATAAGCTGCATATCCACAAACCCATAGGAAATACACATAAAATAATGACTCGTTTTCAAGTCATTCAAGTCCCATGCAACAGTTACACTTCCTCTAAGTTCACATGTTACCATATAAAGTACTCTAAGACTGCTCAGGTGCATAAAATCAATTACAACCGCTGTTGATAGAAGACCCCCAAAATATATCATACTCTTCATTTGCTTAAACAGTGCTGAACAATGTAAAAACTCCTGTCAATAAGGCACCAAGCAACTTTTCCTACTGACAGTCTCACTGTTCCTGTATCAAGATGGTGAGCAATCTGCACAGCCTGCTCCCAGCGTGGGTGCTCACATCCACCACATCAGTAAAACAGACACGGAGAAGGATTGCCCAGGGTGGACACTGCACAATTTTAGTTGCTTGCATCCAATTACAAGAAATCTGCAGGGGCCAGAAACAAGCCATTTTCTTTCAAGACATTATCATGCTGTGCATCTGAATAACAAGCAAGCAACATGCCATGGTCTGAAATAACTCATGGAGCTGGCTGACTAGAAAAATAAGTTTTCTAAAAAAACCCTATATAAAACCACATGCCTTTGTCAGACTCTTACTGGTGGTAAGTCTACATCTCCCAGGACTTTTTTTTATGAAAACAAAAGCAAATATAATGCTGGCAAGAATCCCACACAGCTTGTATCTGTCCAAATCATCAGCTATGTTCTTGATTTAGCTGCAATTGAGACAGCCAACTTCAACATACTGAACAAGGCTGAGTTGTTTGAAAGATGCTCTGAAAGCAAAGGGAGAGAAAGGCAAACCATTCAGGAGCAAGAGCAGTGTGGTCAGGCAAGGCTCCTAGGACCTCTGTGTAAAGAGTGTTTGGTGTCTTCAGTGCTCATAGATCCTAAACAACTTGGGAAGGTGGGGAAGAGAACAGAACTTTTCCTGTAGAGCTGGGGATTTTTTATTTTATTTTATTTTTAATTTTGGAACAAAACCAGCATTTATCTTTTTATTTGTCCTTGAAACTGTGCAAGACCTCTGATCAATAGCATCTCCTTGTTTTGTCTCCTTTAGCACCGTCAAATGCTGTCTTTTCTGCACAAAACTTTGCTTATTTCTACAAAAGTGTGCAAGGGGCTCACATGCCCCTAAGAGCATGGGAAAAGAGGTGGCATGAAAATCTAAAGTACTTGAAACAAGTAAGCAAGCCACCAACAGAAGAAAGTGGAGGTGGGTGCTACATGTGGATGCAATTCATTCACCAAAGCTCAGACCTCACTTTCTGTGAAGAAGTGTGAAGTTCACATTAGAACTGTCAAAAAATAACTACATATTTTGCATTTGAAAGACACCAGAAAAAAAAAATTGTTGTGAACGTATTTTACTTCTAGATTACACCAATATATATACACTTACACTGCATGATGTTTATGGGTCTAACGTTAGCGTTGCTTATGAAAAAATGGTACCATTGCAAAGCATAAGGGAGAAATAACATTTGCAGTCACACAGCTGACCAATAAAACAGTCTCAAAAGATGAAAAAAGTGTTCAATAATTTTTTAGAAGGCTAAAGCAGACAACTGTTTCCATAAAGACCAACAACTAAAAAGCTGCCCTAATGTGCAGTAGCTATCACGACAGTCAGGCTTCTAGACTTCACAGCTGCTTATTGTAAAATCCAAAGCAAAGCCTTGACTGATAGGATCACACAGGACTCTGTCTCAAAGGCATGCAATAACCATAGCTCCACAGCACATATCAGCTCCTGTGGCCAGAAAAGTCACTTCAACATACATCCCATTTCCAGAGGGCAGCTCAACTTTCCAGCAGACATGCTCCAAGAGAGTCGGACTACTCAAGAGATTTGCATGGAGTTTGCTTAATGCACTATGAACTGGCAGACCACAGTCACTAGTCACTGAAAACCCACCATCTTTTTTTGTACTCTTAAGAGCCCTGGGACATACGGTGACCAAGGTATTACAAGGAAGTGGACTTCAACATTTGGACTACTGTTTTCTGCTGTTGTATAATTTTCTCTGCTTCTGCCTAAGCACTGCCAGCCATCCCCGACCAAGCTACTGAACTGTGAATTCCTAAACAAAAGAGCATAAGCATAGATCACCCCCACAATGGCAAGAGATGCACAGATGATGAGAAATGATGGCTGTAACTACCCAGGCTCTGCAGAGGAGTTTCCAGCACTCATCACAAAATGAAAAATATTAAAATACTCATTATGGTTTCTCTGAAGGCATTAGGGACTAGCCATGTAATCGAACACAGACATTCCTAGATTATATCTCGCTGCTTTCTTTTCAGTGTTCAGTTTTAGTTTACAGCATAGAAGTAACATAAAACCAACAACTGAATTAAATTTAGGACCTGGAGAAGAGTTTCAGCCATTCTAAAAAAGCTTTTAACAGGGAAGATGTTCATTTTAAGAAAAGCTTCTTAAGTTGTTCTTAATATTTATTGCTTTTTAGTAACAGGACTAGGAAAAGGAACAAGGGGCATGATTTCAACACAGAGAATACTTAGTGAAGCTGGAATCTGGAAGTGCTCGCAAAACCCAGTTTAAAAAACAAAACAAAGAACCTCAAAAGCAAACCAAAACACTTGAGAGCACATTGGAACCAGAAGAAAAAAGTGCCTGATGAGACATGCTCTTTTCTCTGTCAGGATTTTGGGCCATTTGCTGAAATGATGCAATGGTACACCTAACACTATCAACTATTTCAGACCTGTAACTGAGGCAGGCTCTTACTTTGCAGTTCCCCCTGCCCCCAGCACCATCTTGAAGCTGTGGGCTCTGTTTCAGCTCAACAGCCAGAGCACAAATGAAGCCAAGCTTATAAAAAATGAAAGATTTGATATCTCTGCAGCTGTGTTAGTCACGTTGACCTATGACAAGCTATTAGACCTCAGATGTACGTCACAAAATTCATGTGCAAGCATCTGTCTGCTTCCTCCCTGCCCATTTGACAGACTCCACTGTCCAGCTGTGCTGCAATGCTGCCCTTCTCTGAGAACAATCTGCTCACAAACCTGGCTGCACTGCTGCTTTCTGCTTCGTGATTTCAAGGAAAATCAGTATTTACTGTTAGGGTAGACACTAATGTACCATTTTTATCTATATGTTCTAACTCCTAAGTATCAATCCCTTTGCAGATCTGAGATAGCAACAGCCGTCCAACAGAAGCAACAGCCTTCGGGAATTCTTATATCTAAGTTCTACCAGCCAGTGTAGCCCAAAACACTGGGAACAACCTATTCAAGCATATAATTTGTTCTAAGATAGCTCTACAAAAGGTTAAAGCCTGACCTTCACCCTATTCATTCCTACCCTTAGTTCCTTTAGTTTTCAAAATCCATTAAACACTTCAATGAAGATATACAAGTATATTAATCATCTTTATAGCACCTGCCAACAAACAGTTCCTGTAGGTCATGAAAAACAGTCAAAATACACTGCTTCCACTGGATCCAGATCAAGTTTCTACTGATTTCAGTACAGCTAGGAGCTAACAGGACATCTGCAAGTCTGAGGACTGCTGCCAAAACAAAATTCTGCCTATTCGCCCTTGTTCTTGTAGATGCTTCAGTATTACAGCTTGCTTTAGTCAATGAACAGAATTGGAAGCCATCATTGAGTACCACCATACAAACAAGACCCATACAAAAACCACACATGAACCATCTGAGCAGGGCTGAAATAATTGTCCAGCACAAAGATCTTTCCTACCCAACCTGCTTTCAAACTGTAGCAACAACCTCATCCAGCAAGAAAATTTGGAAACAAGTCCTGGCACAATATCTTACAGAGTTTTCAAAACAACTTGCTTTGTTTGAAAGATCCTCAGTCAGCCCAAACAAAGTAACTGGAATCAACAACTTCTTTGGGGAAACTCCTGAGTCAGCAAGAAAGATTGAATTGGGTGAGGGCTTCCTGATTCAATACCTGGGTGCATTCAGAAAAGAAGCATTTTTCAAGGGAAGTGGCTTGCAAGAGATGACTGATCAAATATTATCAAGTCAACTGAATAAGCAGAGGCAGAAGGCTCGTACAACAGGGACTTCTGGGCAAGTAGAAGTGAGAGGTTAGCTACAAAAACCCCTCCACCATGCTCACAAGTGAGGCCATGAGCACCTAAGAAAAAATAAAAGGCAAACCGATATAGTATTTCCCCACAAAAGTCTCCCAATTTCAAACTGTTTCACCTCCAGTAAGTCCCCAGATTTGATGCTGTTTGTTATATCGTAAGGCAGCTGCACAGCCTGTTTTTTCCACCCTATACCTAACCTAGCTATTGAATCTCCTGGTCTCACACTGGTGCTGGATTACTTGACTTCTGTTCTGGAAACAGGCTGTTCAGAATTGGAATAATCTTTGTAAACATTTTACTTTCTACAGACCTACATTTCTTCTCACTCCCACAGCTTCTCAGAATCTTCTAGAATTGCATGCTAGTCTACCCCTGCTATGAGGTTATTACCCTTCATACCATAAATTGCATGCTTTAAGAGTCTTGTTTTCTTGAGGCTTTCCACCTAAACCCCAACTAAATAAGATTAAACAGCTTGGTTTTGCCTTTAATTGATGTTTACTTCCTGTTGGTGCACACACATCAGTATTTCCTTAAATTGTTCAGAGCAGTAGGAAGCATTACTAATTCTAACTGACATGAAGCAGTGCATTTATTTATACTAAGGCACACACACGTCACTCATTTTCAGTTCTTTTCAAAAAAAGGAATCAAAATAGGTCCATTGACTAAACAAACTGTCCAGTAGCATAAATATTTTGCCTCAAGTGCTTCAAAATGTTTGATTGTGAGACAAGAGGCAGCAGTTATTGCCTTCCACAGCCTTCACCAGGAACAAGACATGTGGTTCTACAGATGTGGTGCTCTTTCTTTCAGAGCCTAGAGATATTCCACTTGCTCAGAGGATGGCTCTCTGTTGCTTCCCAGCCCAGGCATCACCAACCACATCAGTTAGCAGGCACAGAAAAGACACTTCTAAAGTGTGCCCATACTGAGACATGTCAGGTTCTTTGATCTCTAAGGATCAATTTCCCGAATGCATTTTTGCCCTTTCTCAAAATTTACACACCAAGAAAATACACTAAAGACTTAAAAGAAGCCTTGCCCATTTTAGTACACCTCTTCTCCCTGAACATACACTACTGATCAGAAACTACATATACCTTTCTCAAAACCAGACAAATTTTAGTAAGGTCTGTTGGAAAGGACTTCAAGCTGTCTACCCCCTTTAATAGCCAGGCAATTTCGTCTATGTATGTGATAACCCAAACCTTTGAGCTGTATCTGCTAGTTTTGAGTAGATATTTTACAAATATAGTCCATTTTGCTTGGAGACACACACAGAGGCTTGATTTTTAATGAGGATGCATCTAGACAGTGTGAATTAGCCTGTACATTTGGGTTACACCAGTAGTGATGTACACTGGCAAATAACCAATAAACTAATTCTGTAGTGCCAATCCTGCCTCTTCAGATGGCACAGCATCAACCTGGACTGTCTGCTCATCACTAGTTCAGGAGAACTGATCATTGTTTTCCTTGGCATTGAAGTTTTCCAGTAAACTCTCATTGCTTATTTTTGCCACAGTCTTCAAAGACTTATTACTCTAGAACTATACAGTTTGAAGTCAGAGAAGGAAAAACAAGTATATTTTTAGCTTCAGTTTGCATCAATTCACTCCCCTTTTCCTTGTTTTCAGCTCAAATATGTACTTTAAACACACACTGCCAACGTTTCCTGGAGTATCAGTACTTGCAATTAAAAACACACCCTGACTTAAGCTCCCACGTATGAATCTCACCAAAGTACACACCTATGTGTCTTTGATGCCAAGGCTCCCCCCATTCACAATCAAGGAATGTGATTGAATTTGAGGATATGAAACTTTTTTCACAGTTGTTTCACCACATAACAAATACACATGAGAGTTTCCAATTGAATAGTTGAGAGACATGGGCAAGAAATTTAATCCAGGTAGGCAAGTTGCATATTCTTTCCTGGGTGCCAGACTGCATCCCTGTTCCTCCTGGTTGGTGTTCTCCCTCAGCCCAGCTGGACCTGTTGAGCATATCCATACATAAAAAATTCCTACATGAGAGTTAGAAAGCAAAATCGTCACTCTTCATACGATTGGCTGAGAACTGGTTATTTCAAGGCTTCCATATGAAATTCTTTAGAAATATGAAGTAATGAGTAAGTAAGTCTTGATCCAGATGGGATGTAGAGAGTCTGGCTGCACATGTATACCTGTCAAGGTCTTTAATGCTTCGAACTACAGGCAACTCCATGCCTGGTTTTAGTGTAATACTTTATATAATTTTAAGGTTTTCTAAGATCATGGAAGCTTCTGTGGAAATATACTTCTTTGACACAACTAATCAGAGTATCTGAGGGCTAGATCCCAAGCCGATTTACCAGCTTGGCTCCCTTTAACCCATCAGACCTTTGCATTGCACCACTTCCTAGTGAGTAGCTCCAGATTGCAACAAGAGGGATGTAACCAAACTTTCTGCCCCAGCTCTGGTAATGACCACCTGAGTTACACCAGTTGTCCTCAGATTCAGGTGCTGCTGCTGAAGTATTTCTGTAGCAACACATGGTCTTACTTCTAAAAAAATCAGCTGTGAAAAATTAAAGGATGATTTTTCAGAAGCTTGAGACACCCAGGAAAAATTAAATCAATTCATAAGCAATTGTAATATAGTTACTGGTGTCCTGCTCACATTTGACTTGCTCACTAGTGGCTGTGTCCTTTGGAAACTGAAGGACTCGGGGCACGTGCTGAGAATGTTACCAGTTCTAAGCCAATCCCATTTACACACTACCACAGCATCCTTGACTAAATTCAGGAGGGTGAGAAACACAGCTCTTCAGACACCCTTCCATGCTGTTACAGCTATTCCCACTTTTCCCTCAGCAAGATGATGGGGATGAATTATTTGCTACATGCTATGCACTCTGGGGTCAGAGCATTGGGACGTTTTAACAGTCCTACTAAGAGTTCCTGAAAGCTGTAACAACAGCTAATGGATCTGCCAGACACAACTGCTAAAAAATATCATCAGGCTGCCTAATGGAAACTCCAGCCCTCCTCTCCCTGTTGTTTCACACATATAAGTATAATTTCACTCATGTTAAATATAAAAATGCTGCCCCTCCATTCACATTTGATTCACTGCCAGATCTCCAGTGCTATTTCCAGGGCAATAAATTAAGCATTGATCAAGTTATGTTTACATTACCTCCTAAGGAAACATGGGTGTGAAAAACCAATAACAAAATATGGAGTGAAGTGTCTAAAAGTTATGCCTCCCCTTGGCCTGGAACAATGTATATAAAGCATTGCTTTGGGCATTGTTCCACTAGATGTAGGATAAGCTTGTTGTTATTGTGGCTAACCATACTGATATGTATGAAATACCTGACTTGAACCTTCCACCCCATACCTAACTCAAGCCAGTTCTCTTGTTATTGAAGCCCAGATACATTCCCTCCATCCATTCCAGGCTGGGACCAGAAATGTTGACACACCAAAAGCCCATTCTCTGCGGTGCTCACCCAAACCATATGGCTATACAGCAGATTCAACAAAATGGAAAACCAGGCTGCCCGAAAAAAGGTGCCCTTGCATTTCCTTTATAACAAATCTCTGCTCCAAAAGGCTTTTCAATGCTAGTTTTATATATTCATATTTCAGTATGCAAAAAGAATAGTAAAAGGATGAAAAAGTCCCTGAATCCACTGGTGAACCGATACTAGCACAGCCTCCTCCCACAGCTATAGTCTCCATCACACACCAAGAACCTAATTCATTGGTACTTCTCTTGCATTTAAGATTTTCCATTAAAGGAGACCTCAAGAACCTCAAGTTTTAAGCAGATGCACTACCAGCATAACTCAAATTCCCAGTATAGCCATGTCAATCATGAAATCTTGCAATCCAGACTCCAGATTCTCAGGTGCTCCCAGGGTCACATCCTTTCATTAAACTTGTTGCTTCAGATTTTGACTTGAGATCTGCGAAGGACAGCCTTTCTCTCATTTTCCCCTTCCCCCTGACTTTTGCTTACCATTTAGCTGAAACATTACAGCTGAAGTAAGAACTGTCACTCACAACAGAAGCCTAGCAAGCAGCTCTTAAAGCCTTACCATAGATTCCAAAAAGCTTGAATACTACCACTGGTTAAACCCCAAATCTCAGTTTAAATCTCAGTTTTGTACTGCACAAATCTAATCCAAACTTGGGAATTTTTATCTGTAGGAAGACTGGAAAGCTTTGAGGGCTCTGCCTGTTGCTAAAATCAGGCCAGCCTAGGGTAGATAACACCTTCACTGAAGGACAGTTTCTCCATCTCAAGGAGGGAAGAAAACACCAGCTGAACAGACAAAAAGAGGAAGATGTCTTTCAGAAGTTGCCTTTGCCACATGCAAGAACTCTGATGTCTTGTCTTTTGTGATTACTGTCCATCCAAAAATCATGCCAGGTTAGATACTTGGAAAAAACAAGTCTTTCAACACTCACTAATCCAGAGTTTATATTTCAAAACTTTTTTCCACTAACAAACTTTGATTACTTGCCATGGGTGGAGCCCAGTGAGTACTTCCTGATGAGCAGCACATGCCCTTGTTCTTCGCAGTACTACCGTGAGCAGTGAGCAGTAGAAGCAGCAACTGTTAGCACATTTACAGATCTGTACAAGCATCATACCAGATGGAAATTACCTCATCCATGCCAGTAAAAACTGGAGACTCAACATGTGCTGGGGCACTTTATTCCTACACTAGAATCTTCTTTCCAAAAAGCAGAGAGAGCACACAGGAGTGTTGTTGACTTAAAAACAGAGTCAAGGGGAGGCCCAGATGGCTGAGGCATTCCACAAGTCTTGTGTATATGCAGGACTGCATCACAGTTGTAAAGCATAAGGTGATACGAATATCAAACAAATGACTCTTTAATTTACTATGAAAAGCCAAGCATACTGAAGAGAAGTAGCACCAGCCCTTTCAACAGGGAAACATGTATTCACATCATCAATCTTGGCCTTGCTAAGAGCACACGGCAAGGATGGAGAACAGCCCTCTCCTTCACCAGATAGCATGTTCTCACACTCGTTTTTCTAAAGCTCTATTTACCCACTACACAATCTCACCAGATAGCCTCAGCTTTCACCAAAATCCAGGCAACCTTTCGTAGCACGGGAGGCAAAGTACACAGACTTTGCTTAATGCTTAATGAAGAGCTGACCTTATGGCTGGGTATTCAACAGCAACTGTAAAACAAAACGTGCACTCTACACTTCCGCAGAAATTCCTATGAGGCCAGCAAGGTCATTTACATAGTTTTAATCTTGCATGACAACAAAACACTTGAGTTTTCTAAATATTCACATAGATGTTGCTGGATTCTGAACTATAACTGATGCTAGCCTGAAAACAAACAGAAAATGAGCATTTTAAGGCAGGAGTTTAGTGGTCAAAGATATGCAAGCTAGAACAGTGCCTTATAGGCTAGACTGAATTACAAAAGCATTTCTCTCCTAATAAGGATTCTGTCATATAGTCTATGAAAACGTTCCAATATGGAAAGCCTGCTAGGGGCAGCAGGTAGAAGCTGCAGTCTAATTTGCTGCTGTATTTTATAGGGCCAATAAAAAAAATATTGAGGCTACCACCTCCTGCAGCCAGTTGCCACTGCAGTCCATGCCAGATATCCATTCCTGGAAACCCACCCTGGGCCAATTGCAAGCATAGCTGTTTCTCAAAGCATTGTGACAAAACCCAGAATCAATTCTCGATAGGACTAAGTGAAACAAAGGCAGTCAACAACTCCAAACTTCATCCCTTGAACTTGACACGTACTGAAATAAGGTGTGCCTTGCTGTTACTGACTTTCCATCTATGTCTTTCCACTAACAATTGGCTCAAACTCCCAATTCCAAAGCCAGCCAAAAATCTGGAAGATTATCAGACAAATCTAGATTTGATAGGCAGTGTCTTACTGGCAAAGCAAACGTTTTGAGAAGTTATCATCCCACTGTCAAATACATTGAATATGTTGATGGCAGCACTGGCGAAAAACCCTAAAGAACATCACCACAAAGCTCCCAAGGACAGATCACTAGAAAATACGGCCACTCAGTTGCATGAGACCTTTAGACTGGAACAATGGAATGTATTCAGACCTGAGGATAAAACTGATTAAAACATTAAGCCATTGAGAAAAAAGCACCTCCAGTCCATATTCATATTTACATATGTGAAAGATGCACACATCTAAGCTACCTGAAACTTAACTGTTTTGTAACTTAATCGCAGTTTCAGAATCAATGGGGTTAGGGAAACTTGTATTGATTCTGGATCAACAGTTAGTATTTAAAAACCTCCCTAATTGTGCTATGGCATAATCCTACACAAAGCCTTCACGAATCATGCAGCTAGAAAACCTAAGTAAATCAGCTGCTGCACTTATGCTTCATATTTCCACCAGGCCATCTTGGGTGAAGTCGTATGTTCTTTGAGACATGGGGGTGAGTACCTGATGAATGCTGGCAAATGCTCCCTCAGCTAAACAGCTGCTCTTGAGTAAGTTGTGTGGCAGCTCAGTGAATCACAGGCAAAAGGTAATCTCACAGCTGCACATCGTCATTTGTGCACATGGTTGTGGGAGAATATAGATGTGCCATAGGAAAAGGAGACAAAGCAGAGACGTAAAAAAAATTAAGAAAAGGTGTCAGATTGGAGAGCTGGGATGCACAGTGATTAGACCTTACTAATTTTTCTGGAATAAACTTTAAAAGATTCTGCGAAGTTCTGAGTTGGGAAGTTTCTTCAGTTCCTTTGGGCAGGCAAATTGCAGAAGCATCTCACATGAACAAGCACATATGCAAGACTTCTTGTAAGTCCAGTGACTGATCATCACCCGACTGACCCCTGGCAGTTTGGCTGTTAGATGTAGTTGGAAGCAGCTTGTTATTAGTATACCCATAAAGAACCGAGTGGGTTTACTGTCAGCATCAGTCTTTCAGCTTCCATTAAATAAATAAGCCTCAAAACAGATCTTCTGTTGGAGGACCACTTTAGGCTTTTCCTTGCCTCATGCACATATGCAAGCCCTGTCACCTGGAATGATTCCAGCAGCATACATGTATCCCTAACTCTCTAGCAGCAGGAACCTCTCAACAGAGAGAGATGATAGGAAACCTATTCTCAGTATCTTTCACTTCTGCATTCCAGCCAGCAGCATTGAGTGTCCTAGAGCATTCCACTGAGGACAGCATGGGCAAGCACTGTTACTTGGATAAGAATGAGAAACCACAGCCTGAAAAACAATCGTTTCTACTTTCTTATGTTTATATTTTTTAAAAAATCAGTTGCATATGGGCTTTGTTGTGCCAAAATCTCCACCAACATAATGAAAGAAACCAAGTAAATACCATTCAAAACAAGAGGCCTCCTACACACTGCATTAGCAATACAGGTCCCAAAAGAACACACTGTGCTTCTCCTGGAAGGAGTTATAAACCACCACATACACACCTCTTTCTAATAGAAATTTGGATTTTCCAAGGCACACTGGTGAGCTGTGCACACCCTTTCATATAAAATCTTATAGTTAGTCTAGCTCCTTATCACATCTGTGGCACTACTCAACATCATATTTGGCTGAATACATTCATTGAAAATGAACTTATCAAAGTTGTGGGTTTTGCCACTGTTGCCAGGTTAAAATATCTTTGCTCTTGCTGCCCACCCCCAGATAACAAGGACAGTTTATGTTCAAAACAAAGAAAACCTATCCAGTCACTCCAACAAAAACAGATGAATAAAATGTGTAGATTTTATCAGCTCTGATAGTTCAAATCTACCTGTTAAAATAAGCAAAACTGAATGCACCAAAACAGCTTGCATTTTCAAATTTAAACAGAGTAATCTAAAGTGCAACGATAGTAAAATATTATGACTTGTAAATACTGGGCATTGTGCAAATAACACAGGTGGACAAAGCATCACAGTACACAAGCATTCACAGGAGACTGAAGTCAAAAAGTCTAGTGTTAAGAAATGCCTGAATTTAAGATGGGCTTTGTTTGCAAGCTTCACAAGAACCTCACACAAGCATTCAAATGAATAACAGCTTCTTAAACACTGGAGTTCTCCTTTGAAATTTGAACAATTTAAGCTCAACAAGTGTTGTTTCCAAACTAAAACCCCACCAAAACAAAAAGACCCCAAACACAGAGACAAAGCCTTTTCCTCTGTTGATGTCATTTGCAACGACAGTGAAGTAGTTCGGTGACAATAAGCTAGACAGATAGCCCTTCTCTAAAGATTTTGATGGAAGGCATCAATTTGTAGGAATATAAATAAAAAGCAAGAAACTTTAGAACCAGCTCTATATAAGGAGGCCTATTAACCCCATTAATAATCTTTATTTATCTGTTTTCATAAAAAATCCAGACATTCAAAAACATCCTCATCTTTCCAGGGAGGATGACAGGAATAATCTAACTTTATATACTCAGCACATGTTATTTAGAAAGTAATATATACAAGCCACTATACCTAAGCTCAGCATGAATTAAGAAAAATATTAACTTGGTCCTATGTTAGTTTAATAGAACTATATTAGACTAAATCTTGCTTTCATTGTATAGAATTTTAAGTAGACATGAGGTAAGACAATGCAGCCACAATGAACAAGAAGCAAAATTTTAGTTAATGGGGAAAATGATACACTAATGCGCTTGGTGCTTCAGCTGCCATCAAAGAGGAAATCCTGGTGTAATTAGTAATCCCCCAACAGGTAGGCTGCAGGCACCTACTCCCTACATTTGTGCTTCATTCCTGTCCTGAGGTACTTTATGTGTTGTAGGGAAACCAAGCTTTCAATGCTCGGGAAGCATTTCTTCCCTATTTGACTTACGAACCTCTCACTCCAGACCTCATTCCCACTCTGTAAGAGATCTAGCAAGGAAGCAGGCACATGCTGGAGTAGCTGTAGAAATGTAATGGCTAGATGCAACACCAATTCTGGGAGTGCAAGTCTGAAGCCACATTCTCAGCTGCTGTCAGTCAGCACACAGAGCCTGGGACTCAAGGCCACAGCCGGTGTGTTATCAAAGAAGTTTTCTTCAATTTGTGCTGTCCAAACCAAATCAGGTCAATAACATAAATTTCCTATTGCTGATGTGATTCCCCCCCTCTCCCCCCCCCCCCCCCCTTTTTTTTTTAAGCAGTTCCTTCTAGTCTGCAGTTGCTCTCTTGCCTGAGTGCAAGGTACATCATGAGATGTAGAAGAAATACCCAAAGCCAGTTCTCTTTGTGAAACAGATTGTCAACTGCCTGTGGTCTATTAATTTCAAGGCCTAAGTTAATAGAACAGTTTCTGGTTTGGTTACATCTATTTACAGAACACTACACATGCGGGAATATTAATTTTACTCTTGCAGTCTGAGTAACTGTAATAATGCAAAAAACCATTTTATTTCAGTGCATTTACAGCACAGATGCTGTAGTCTGTCACCTTGACTACAAGCTGTCATTTAACACTTACGCAGAATGCTACCAGGCAGAACATTTTGCATCTACTTTATCCTTCCTTTACAGTGTTGTAAAAGTGCTTTGACGATCCTGCCCTCCCCTGAAATATTTCCATTACTCTTTTCAGTGCTTAACACTCACAGTAGTAATCCTCACAGCAGAGAACATCACTCTTTGAACTGAAAACAAACACCATTCAGAGCAAAAGACCCATCACAACACGAATGTGCAAGACTGATTGGCAACTGCTGTGGCACTGAAGGTTTAGGGCTAATACAAAGACCAGAAAGGAGATATTTATGCTTAGGGGAAAGCACATTCTCAGGCTGTTTCCCCACTGAGACTACAGCAAAGCAGACAACCCCCCTACTTCTGTCGAATAAAAAGACTCTAGAAAAATGAACTCATGCAGACAGCACACAGCAGTTGATCTTCCTCTCTAAAGTTCAGTGTGCACTAAACATTGTGATACATACATCATTACAGGACCCATTCAGACCACGATTCATGACACCAAGATTTTGAAGTTAAAAAACCTAGCTGTTTTACATTTGGCTGCCTTCTAAAATAGTACCCAGGATGGGGTGGAAAGGAAGACATGGCTCACAGATGCTTGCTCTGCAGACTCTTGAAGTTTTGCCTGCAACACTTAAGTGCCTATCCTACCAACTTCTAGTTGATGTTCTAAATGCAGTAGAGTGACTTCTGGAAGTTAACTGCTCAACTTCGGTGCTGGCTTACCTCAGGTTTGATTAAACTCCATAAGAATGAGCATTGTATTTTATTTTATTGCATGTATACCTTTAAGTGAAGTCCAATATAGAATTAATTTTATGCAACAGGAAACTGTAAAAATATAGAATCCAAAGCTGCAAGCTTTTACTCTGCTACTGCCATAGCTGGGAACGCTTCCAACAGAATGACACCTTCTGGAAAACTCATAATTAAAAAGGTGACCTTAAGTGATAATTTCTGAGAAAATGCACAAGAGTGCTAACCTGAACATACTTGATGATGGACTACCAAAAGAAAGCAGACAGCCTATTATGCTTTCTGCCAATTCTTCAGAAAGCCCAAAAAAGTGAAATGTGTTAAATAGTTAGAAAGAGAGTTTTGACACAAAAATCAGGGAGTTGCTTATATGCTAAAAATAGTGCAGCTGAAAGCTAATGGACTATTTTACTATGCAACCAGTTCAAATTCATGCCTAAGGAAAGCGGTCACACTTTACCTGCTGGATTAATCCATCGTGTTTAAGGTCAGCAGAAAGACAGTCAAACAGGCTCTGGAAAGACGCTTTGAAAAAACTTCACTAATAGTTTCTTTATTAGTTAATAGTCCTATGGCTTTAGAGGACAAGACACTGCTGAGTCACAGTCAGATGCACTATTGTACTTAATTTTGCACACAACAGCAGCAAATCACCTGCCTGATGAAATATGCCACAGCACAACCAGCTCTGGCAAAACTGTTGACTACTTAAGAATAACTATAACCTGGTGATTCACACTGTGTACCTAAACAGGTTGTGAGAAAGGCATAAATACCTCCACGCATCCTGCACAGCACACAAGCTTGGAACAGGATTATGACTCCAGATGCACCTTCGCGTCGTTTTGATCAAGAGAGGCAAACAGACAGAACTGAAAGTTCCAAGTTTTTACCATAAGAAATATGTATTTTGCTCCTGGTGAAAGCTGGCATACATTTGTAACCACCTTCTTTCTTTGTAGGAGGAGAGGATTTCTTTTGAAGGGAAGAATGACAAATTCAAACTACATCTTAGTACAGTACATCACACATACATCCCTTTACTCTACAATGCTACTGACAGATACACTTGACCCTTTAACCAAGCTAACGGTAGTTTGGTACAAGCTCCAAAGGAGATAAAGGCCTTATCTGAGTTATAACTAACCCAAAAATTAAAGTTAGCACAGGATTCCTTCTCCCCAAGCCTAGAATCATTATACAAAACATTAGCTTCCAGATTTTAACACACACCCCTACCACCTTGTTCTGGTTATAAACAATACACTGGTATAACTAGGAAAGTATCAGAATGAGAATTTATCAGCATCTTAATTCTAGAAAGGTTAACAACTAATTGATACTCCAAACGTATTTTATCCAAGACAATCAAACATAGGAAGTAGCAGGCACAGAAAACAGAAATAAAAAGGAATAAAATAAAAGAGTCTTAACATAAACAAAGGCAATAAGGAGACTTGCTGGGGCAAAGGCAGAATGCAGAAACTTACACTAATAATTATTATCTAGACATGACTGATTAATCCAATCCTATCTTGTAAGAGAAAAATACTTCCCCATATGTCATCTTCAGCACACGCTACTTAAATGTTTGCAATAAATTTAGACATGGCATTGCATTCCATCAATAGTATTCTCAGATCACTAAAGGCAAGGAAAGGACAGAAATGTTCAATTTATATTATTAGCTGGAAAGACATTTGAACAACTCTGACAGATCAGTGATAAATTACTATTATCTGGCTGCATATTCCCACCTACTGTCTCATGTAATACAGAAAGAATGAAAAAGAATACAGGCAGAAAGGAGCAGCACATAAAAACAACTCTCTCAAGTCTCCAGAGAGGAAAAATAAAATGCCTTAAGAGTGGTTTTGCATGGGCAGTAGTCACATTAAATGCACTGTTACACCACCATGGTGGATGCTGTAAGGTTTATACAGTTTCAAAATATCAGAAGACTAAAGATATCACCTTAGACAAGAAGTCCCTGGACACATCAACAAAGCACAGATTTCCTTCACTTTGTCAGGGAGCAGCAAGCGTTGTTAGTAACTGACCACAGAGCAGAGTCAGAAGCAAAAGGAGACAGAGACAGATCTGGTAACAAGGCTACAGCACAGGAGCAAGATCCATCCAAGATACAGAGCCAAAGACAGGACTGGAGACAAGCTACAGACATACGCTACAAATTACCCTGCCAGGAGATGAGCAACCTACCTCTATACATCCAAAGTCCATTGGGGAGGTAGAGCTAGAAGAAGGGCTGGCAATACACGTACCTATAATACAGCTCTAGGAGATGAGAAGGTCCAGGCCTAAGATTAAATGGTTTTTCTAGGCCCTGGTCAGAGTGTTGGTAGCGGCCCCAGGTGAAGCTGATCAGGGTTATTAAGACCAAGCAATAGGCTCAGGGCCCTGACACACTCATCACAGCTCAGCCACTATTTTTATTCCTCTAGATTTTGTTTCTGCACACCCTAAAGACATACACAGACAACATGGTTTAACATTAACACAGATATTTTGAATACACACAAGTGATCTAAGGTACCTCTGATTGCAACCTCACTTTATTTTTGAACTTTAATCTTCAAGTACAAGTCTGTGCATAGTTAGCCCACACCACCACCACCAAATCACAGCAGTCCAGAGTTAACATCGTTATGCTACTTGCCACTCCTGCTTCCTTTTAATCCTTTCCTCACAGAAAGGGAGGGAAAAAAAAAAAAAGAAAAAAAAAGTCACTCATGACAGCGCAACTGTTTCTGCAGGAGAAAGCAGACAAGAGGCCTGTCTCAGTACTCCATACTGAAGCAGAAGAACTTCTTCTTTCCTCTCAGCTAGCAATAATTTCTAGTCCGAAAGCCATTCCACAGCTCCAGGCTACTAAGAACTCAGCACAAAACATATGGACATGCTTTTACAAGATACAGGCTAAAACAAGCCACTGTCATCACCTGCAGCTAGCCAAATTCATAATCACCATATTAGCCTACAGGAAGAGAGTACCATACTATAGTTTTTCTTAGACTTAGGCAGTAAGCCTTCTTGCCACAAACCACCAGGCAGCATTTCTACTCCCTTTTAAGCTAAGCCTGATCCGCTACTATCAAAATGAAAAGCAAAAAAACCCTAACAGGCCTCATATCATTGACCAAGTCCAATCAGCCTTTTAATGAGCTTGGTACGCCTTTCCTCAGACAAACAAACAAAAGGTGGGGTTTGTCTAGTAGAAGAGACAAGGTGGCTAGAGTACCTAGAAAGGGTTGAGGCTTTAGATCTTCACCTGTGAAGTTGCCGTATCCTCTGTTAATGTAATGAAGGGTCTGATGACTGCAAGGCTTTTCAGGGAAAACTGTCTTACCCTAGGTGTTGTATAGATACATAACTGGGGAACTTTGTCAGTGTATTGAAAACAGTCTTAAAGAAACACATAAATAGCAAGCAGGACTATAAGCAAATTAAAACTTACCAAATAGAATCTGTGCGACAGTCTCACTAATAAAATCAAAGCAAAAGATCAAAACAATATTTCTTAGCTCCTACATGAGTGGGAAAGGCTGTCACAAGTTTGCACATGGAAAAACCTGCCTATCTCACAAGTTGTATGTAAATGGAATCACAGACATGCAGAGTTAATGCACTTACTTTTTAGATTCCTTACCAGTGTCAGTCTCTGACATCTGCTGGAGCAGTGTTTCAGATACTAGAATTTCTCAAAAGAAAAACAAAAGAGGAAAAAACATGCATGAGTTTAATGTACTGCTACTGTGAAGCTTCCAAAAATCGTAAGGCCGTTTAAAAGCAAAAGGCTGCTTGCTTTCTATTTTGGTAACTCCGCCTTTCAGATGCACTCAGTCATTACATTTGATTTTTCTTCCAGATGGACACAGGTTGGGGAAGTGCAGATTCATGGTAATGGTGGCTGAAGTGCTCAGATCACTTGTCAAGTCCTGGAGCTGAGGCACTACAAAAACCTCCAAATCCTGGGTTGTTCACATTTGTAGCACAGCTGTTGGCAGAAAAAACTCATTAGGGCTGGGAGAACACTAATGATTGACTGGCTTCACCTGACCGCAGCTGCGGCAGGGCTGTATTTAAGCCCAGGTGGAGGCACTGAGTCCTTTTTAGGCTGTGCATGGGGTTGTCTTTGGTATTGTTAGGGTTTTGTGTGGTATGCTGCTTTGGCCCTCTAGATCCTGCACTGTGGACTCACCTGGATGGACCTTAAACTTGTCTCATGGCTGTGAGCTCCCCTGCTGCTGTGTGCTTGGCTGTGCCCCCTGGGCTGGCCCTGCTGCCTTGGGCAGGTACGGTGGGGTGGGTGCTGCTGGCTGAGGTCTCTGCCCTGGTGTCCTGCTCAGCTGTTGTTCTGCAGGCTCAAACCACCCTGAGCTGGGCACCCTGGGGCATGGCCCTTCCCCTCCCCAGGGCTTGGGGCTCCTGAGGGCTACCTGGCCCCACTGTGGGCAGTGGGATCCCTGAGCTGGGTGCCCTAGGGCCTGGCCCTTCCTCCTTAGGGCTCTGGCCCTACCGTGGGCAGTGGGAGCCCTGAGCTGGGCACCCTGGGGCCTGGCCTTTCCCCTCCCCAGGGCTCTGGGCTCCTGAGGGCTGCCTGGCCCCACCGTGGGCGGTGGGATGCCCTGCCCAGCACCCAATGCTGCTGTCCTGGCTCTCCCCTGAGGCAGCCCCTAATGCCCCACAGCTCTCCAGCTCAGGTCTCTGGGTGGTCGGTGCCTACCCTCTGGTGGGGGCACCAACAAGCCTTCACAGCCCTGGCTACCCATGCTGGGGTGCCAGGCCCCACCCTGGCCCAGCAGTGCTGCAGAGAGCAGGCCTCCACCTCTGCCCCAGGTTGAGCTTGCTCGGCAGCCTCTGTCCCCTTCCCTTGCCGCATCTACCAGGAGGGACATTTTGTGGGCTGCTCAGCATTGCCAGCTCTAGGTGAAGGGGCTGTGCCCTGTGCTGGGGCCGGTGGCAGCAGGGAGGCTCCTGAGCAGGCAGGGAGCACAGGCGTTTTCTTTGTGGGTAATAACAGGAATCTCCATGCTCCTAAATCACTGTGTCCTACATCTGTGCTCTCCAGAGGAGAGGCTAAAACAGGCTGGAATCAGCAGAGATGCAAAAGATGGGGTGGAATGACTTTCTCAGTATGGCCTAGCTGAGGAAAGGAGTGAAGTGTCAGCTTGGCTTCTTTTGAATTGAAGCTCAAAGGCAGAGAAAGATAAGAAAAATAAACAGTCTTTGTGCTTTCATCCCACCAGCTGAAGAAAATTCACTTTGCATCAATCTATAACTGTTCTTTTGGACTTGTGTCTTTGTTTCTTTTAGGTGTTTACTCTTTTGAATGCAAAAAAAGAAAAAATGACTTAAAGCATTGCTTTTGAGTCAATATATATTCATTTTTCAAACCAGAAGATATAGAAAATGCAATTTAGAAAACAAAACAAATTAGGGTAAAACCATCACTTGGTAGCATTTTGATCTTTTTAAAGTGTTTTTTCCCGAATTATTCTGGCCAAAACTACCTGTTAAATTCAAGGTGCATTTGCAAAGAGCTTCAGCATCCCCTGAAAATCCTTTTCTTTTTTTACTCTTGGTCCTCTCATTTAACCAACTTCGAAGAGCAAATACTTATTCCAGCTCAACCACTGCTAATGGAAATTTTAAACACTCTCAAAGCATTTTCCTTCTAAATCACTAATTGGAAGGGAAGGCAGTAAAACTATTGAATTTATGACTAGCAAAAGATAGCAAGAAAAATTTTCTTGTTATCTGAAAAAGCATTCATCTGAACTATGAAAATGTCATTTATACTGGAAGCCTCTCCATGCTGCAACTGTGTCAAAATAATTATTACTCTGTTTTTTCCCTTGCTAGTTGGGGGGACCCTTTATGGTGTTGCCAAGTGTCCTTGTCCTAGCCAGACATAAACCCTGCGCTGTTTTTCTTGCAGAAGGATTTCCTGTAACTCTTCCCTCTGTCCTTCATAGGTTTTTAAGTATGGACTGTGTGGCAGAATGGGTGTGACATGTTATTACTAAACCACTAAATAAGCAGTCAAACTTCTGGACACGTGGTGTGAACAGCATTCTAAAGTTCATAATTTAACTTATTTTTTTCTTCTACCGACTGAATTTATCTAAGTTCACAGCTCTCATGATTTATCATGCATTGAATATTTGAGTTTTGCCTTCCAGCTCTGGTTGTTGGAGTATGGTATTTGAACACAAACATCTTCTTCCCTGATTTTAGGCATTATAACAGTGAGGATGCAAATCCTACAATTTCGGAAGCTAAAAAAAAAAAAATCTAGTGACTTAAGACAGTCTTGTGATTATTTGTTTTAATGCTTGGGCAAAGCAACACTGACTCACTGTAGCTATGTCTAATATCTCCTAACACCACAGACGAGGTTATAGCCTGGCCAAGATTTCTACTTAAAGTTCCAGCTGTTTATGAGGTATTTGTTGGGGGGGAAGTATGTGGCAATAATTGTGTTTCTTCTAACTGAAAAATGGTTGAAGGGATTTGCCTACAAATTCCTTAAAATAAGTGATCAAATCCAAGTGTGGACAGGAACAGAACACCACTAATTCACAGTAAAAATAATATTTAGGACTAAAATATTTCTGTACCTTCAACTGTGGATGTAGTTCCCCCGTGTATCCTGGGGGTAGCCTATGGAAACAGGGGTGATACTAGCTTTTCATCACAAAGGTGCCTCTGTGGATGATCTGTTAAATTTACTGTTCTCTAATTGTAGACTATCAATATTCTTGAGAATTTTCATTTCCACTTTACTTGGAACATTAAGACCAAGGGTAAAGATCTAAGAAAAGAACATGCATTATAGTTTTTGCAGATTTGGGGCACACCACTTATGCTATTTGCATAACACTTTCAGATAGGTCTTAGCAAGGCTTTTATGCAAATTGAACTGCCTGACTCCTGTGACTTAAAGACTGACCCCAGATCATATCTGGCATTGGATTCTGCAGAATACCCTCTTGAATCGGTGGCTGGACCTTAAAAGGTGAAGCCTAGAAATACTTGCTAGGTTCTGTCTCATCTGGCTCTATATCACATGTCCCTGTTCTAAAAACCCATCTGTCTACATGGTTGTCTTGGTACTGATTGGGGAAGATCAGGAGTAAAGTAAAAAGTAAAAAAACAAAAACAAAACCCCAAAACCCAACAAACTTACAGGAGTAAGCTGTAAAATTTCACGAGGTCCAAATGTCTCAGTTTCCTTCTCCTTCAGCTCAGGATTAGGTTTTAGCTTGCTCATTCCCCTTAAATCACATAAAGCATTTAGTACAGTAGAGAAAGTAAGATAAGCATACTCATTGTAATCATTAAAAAAGTTGCATCTCAACAATTTTTTTAACTCTCCCAAATATGTTAATGGATATTTTTGCAAAATTTGGTGAGGTATCTGAAATTTGCTCTAGGTTTGCTCATTTGTGCCTTTGCATGTTCATTTATACTAGCTGTGTATCTTGCAGAAGCTGTGCATCTCACCTCAGCCCAAATTAGGTTCTCTACGAACTCTTAAGCCCTGAACTGCAGATATTTGGCACATAAGATAGGTATAACCTAAGTTTGTTGTCTAGAACCTAGGTATTTAGTCAAAGTGGAATGTCTGGCTTGAATTACAGTCAATGAAGGATCAAGCACTTTAAAAGTTATCTATTACATTGAACTTGCAGGGCTACTTTGTGTAGGCAGTGAGGATCTCCTTATTGGGTAGAGGGGGCATTCAGATAACCATGGAGTGAATAATAAAGCAGATTTCTGCCATAGCTTATCCAACAATAAGAAATAATTGGGAGGCGCACAGTGATTTACATTTCCCTTTCCAAATGTACACATACAGATAAACCCCCCTTTAAGGATCAGTGTTTGATACCACAAAAATTCATGTTTCACTCTATGAAGACTGTTGGATGTGCGTCTTCAGTGTACATCTGGGTTTAAGAATCCCAGTGTGCAAATAAAGCAGCTTGGCTTGACAGACTAGCAGGCAGAAAGCCCACAGCATGTTTATAGCAACAGTTTTTTGGCTTGCATTTATCTGAAGGGTCCCACTTTTGGTTTAATTGCATGCTGTATAAATCACATATTTAAAACTGGAGAGTTCTCCTAATGCAGAACACTTTCAAGAGTGCTGCAGTTTCTAGAGAAAGAGCATTAGCCAGCCAGGGCAGACTGAGAAAAACAAACCTGAGCAATAACATAGACCTATGTGCAGGCAAAATTTGTGTCAGGTCCTGTTGGCTGCAGAAAAGGCCCAGAACTAAAAATTTTGGAGACCCTCAAGGAAATGTAAATGCTGATTAAATCTTTAATTTCTGGAGGTGCATTTCTAGCCTATAAGGTGTGCTGTCCTAGGAGCTCTAACAGCTTTTTTTACAGCTGAAGTGATTTCAGGGCTACTGCGAGCTACAGATGCTCTTACCTGAGGCTATCTTATCTCTGCATGTGATTCCTATGTCAGAAACGTGCATGCATGCACAGATGGCCTGCATATGTCCTACAAATTTTATATTTCAGGGACACATTTAAATGACTGTGAATGTTTTAAGGATCTGATATAGAGCAGACCGCAGAGGGAAATAAAGAGGAACCTCAAATTCTTGTATTTTGGAAGATGAAAGGCAGAATACAGTAGTATGGGGGGAAGTACACCAGGGTACCTTCACAAGGCTTGCTCTCCTTAGAGCTTCCATCTCGGCATTCACATCACAGGCTTGATGTGACTCCATGAATCCAAGCAGCTCTCTTCCCCAGAAGGTACGCTTTAAAGGCATCTTTTCTCCTGCCTCTTCCAAAATCTCTTTCCCAACTACTTTAAGCTCTGAAGGTGATATGGATAAATCCTTATCCCTAGGGCTTTCTCTAGCCTCTTGTTCCCTGGTATGCAGTGTTTTATTATCCATACATGGAAAGTGTAACTTTAGCTGAACCAAAGCACATAAGCTGGATCCAGATCCAAATGCTGGGCTCCCCTGGTGTTACCCGGCTCCCCTTGCCATGAGCACCTCTGGCAGTGGGTAGGATCCCTGTGTGTATTGGGGTGTGCAAGGCTTGAGTGGGGAGCTGCTGCAGGAGGATGGGTGGGTGTGATGATGGGCAGATTTTTTGTGCAAAGCTCACAGAGGAGAACACTACAGAGCCCCTTATTCCATGCTTTGTCCATGTGCAGAGATGCTCTGCACCACTGTTGCTATACCGTGGAGTGTGTGGGGAATTCCTGCAGGGGTTCCCCTGGGGCTGCTAGGGTGCAGGCTGTGACTTGCTTAGGTGCTGCCTCGGGGCTGGGCTAGTCTTACATTAGCCTCCTTGGGACTGAACTACTGTTTTCTCCGGGAGGAGGAAAAAGCAGAGCAGGCTCCCCTGGATGGGGTGCAGAGGGAGTTTTCATATGTGTCTTGTTGTATGATTGTGCTTGGAATGTTTCTCTATCCCAAAGACATGATTTTCCTTCACCTGACTTTCAATAGCACACAGTATAATGGAGCTCCCCCTGTATCTATGATGCACACCTAAAAGTAATAAATGGTCATGGTGATGCTGTAGAAGAAAAGGGGAGGTGAGAGCTGTTACCTTCTAATGGAAGTTGCTGCTGCTGCTTTTATTTTTATGGAAATGGCATCCCATTTGGAACCGATGAATCCCCTCATAACTCCATCAAATATTGTACAGTAGCCAGTCCTCTTTATTACTGTGCTGCTTCAGCATTTCATTATTGACAATTTTTTCTATTGTATGTTACAAATATGCATAGAAATAACTCATAATCCGATTAATTTTCTGCTGCCTGATACCCACTTACTTTTTCCCATGCATAAGAAAGTGCAAATGGGTGTGAAATACTACTTTATCAGTGTATAAGTTTCTGTAAGATGTAATTAGATAATCCAGGTGTAAATGAATCTGATTTTTTTCTTGCACAATACAGTTGTATATTGACTACCTCCAACATAAAATGTAAATTGCCGGTATAGGGGGAAATTAGGCAAAGTGCTATACAAAACTGTTACCTGCCAAGCTCAGGCACAAGGACTGAAAGTCAAATCATGACATTTTGCCTGACCTATCTTTTAGCTCAGAAAAGGCTGAAATGCAACATGTCACTTTGAAAAGTTGAAGGGGGGGGGGGGGAGGAGAGGAGAAAGTCTGTTGCTAAACTAGGCTGGGCGTTTTGTTCAGCAGCTTAAGCAAACAGAGGCACAGGGAGTAAAAGCATAGCACTTTGAGTGACCTAGCCCTGGCTTGGGGCTATGAACAGGAGCCCAGTAAAACTGGCATTGATTATGCTTAGGAGAAAACCTTGGAAAGGACTTCTATGGTCAGGGTGCAGGCACAGAAAAGGCGGGGGGGGGGGAAGGTGACTCAACTAGCTACTTTGAAGTCAAGTTTCACTCTGACTCAGAAAAGGAACTGAAAATAGTTCTTGCAGTTTTAGTTAATATATCAATGTTTTGGAAACAGTGAATGGAAATTTAGAAATCAGGAGCAGTGCACAAGGAGCTCAGAAAACTTAGACTAATGGAGGTAGAGGTTTAGGCTGTCAGTTAAGGTGAATGACTAGATCACCACAGGCTGCATAACTGTTTACATTAATCCTTATCTGTATATGACATTCCTCCTGGAGTGTGCATGCACAATACACTCCACTGAACAATCATAGTCATTAAAAAAAATGTTATGTTAAAAAGCATAGAAAATTGGATCTAAGCCTGTGAATGACGCCTCTGTAAATGGCTTCAAGAGAAGAAAAGCAGAACTTGATGTGAAAAGTATGTTTTTCTGTCCTGTCTTCCTTCTCTTTCATGGTGCAAGCTCAGTATAATTGATGTGATGCTCAGATGTAACAGGGCTTGCTCTCCGATGTGCTTGTGGAGCAGGATGGCAGCCATGTGGTAATGTCATCCAATCTGACCCATCTTTCTCATGTAAATAGATAAGTCTCTGCTGTAAAATTATGCCTACAATTTCCTCACCCCTAAACAAGGTTTTGTTTTCCATTTTCTAATCTTCAGCTGCCTCCTCGGAGGAAATAAGTTTTATTTTCAGAAGGGAAATAGGAAGTAATGGAAGGAAACCTATTTTGTGGTCAAAGTGGAGGAGTCGTTAGCATTTTGTTTCTTCTCTGGAATCTGGTGATATTGGATTTAGATGTCCATAGAGATATTTGACCTTGTAGCTTTTCTGGATTACTTAAATCTCATACAAGTGAGTGAAAAAACAGATGATCATATCACTTGCCCTATGCTTGTTTCATGTTCCTTTCTATTTGGGTCTCATCTCTTTGTCACTCACTCTCATCCAACTTGCTAATTAATCCTGATGTTATGTTGTGCATAATTTCTTGCCTCCCTTACCCACCCACCCCCATTTTAGCAAATAAAATCTGTCATGCCTGCTCTCATTATCTAATTTTTAAAGAGAAGAGCAATCAGGAAAGACTAATTGCACTGTCAAACCAGCAGAAGTGGGGAGGGGGGGGAAAGTGATAAGAGGACAAACATGCTTCCAAAAATGAAAGGTTGACTTAGGCTTCATCTACTGTTGACTTCAAAGAATTTAAACTCTGAGCTGGGCTCTGGTTAAAGAAGTTTTGACTCAATGCTAAGAATGTGCAAACATATTCAGATAAGATAAGCACCCTGAGCTTTCACTTCACAATCCTGAGTTTAAGTTGTATTGGAATAAGAAGTACCATAAGCAAACATCCTCCTGATATTGTAGCTGTTCTGAGGCTTTATTTGTCCCATTGTTTCCAGACTTCAGATCTCCTATATCCTGGGCTTCTTGCTTCCTGGTGGACAGGACTTCATGAATGGCAATGCACTTGAGGAGAGATGAAGAGCAATTGGAGGAATGCTAGAGGAGAAAAACAAGAATGATCAAAGGTTTAAAAACAACCATGACCTTTGGTGTATGACTAAAAGAATGGGGTTTATGAAATGTTGAGAGGAGAACTGAAAGAGGCGTAATGTTCTTTAAATACATCAAAGTTAGCTAATAAAGATTAAAATGTTCTCAATGTGCAGTATAAATAAGAATAGTAGTGAAAGATTTAAATCCCAGAAAAAGATTTTAGGGAATATGTTGTAAAAGATGTTCTAAAGAGACAGAGGCACTGAATTGCCTAGGGGTGTGTGGAATTGCTGTCACTAGAGAGTTGTAAGAACAGAAGAGTCCAACATTTCTTGGAAATGAGGTTAATTAATGCCAGTACCAAATCTGTAGGGGACAAAATCAGATTCTTTTAAATCAGTGGGATATTATGAAGAACATCCTTGTGTGGGTTTCCTTTCCAGTATCCCCCTCTTAAACAGAAGAATGTACTATAATAAAATCATTTTTAACAGCAAAAAGCCCTTTAAAATATTGTATTCCATTTTTTTGCAGAGATGGTGCTTAGTGTGCTTTTCAGCTTATGGTGAAAATTGAATTTGTTTTTTGCCTCCTGAAATAGATGTTGGCCTTACATCCCAAAGGGAAGCATATGAGTGTTTTCTTTCCAGTTCTCTTCATCCTTTAGATCAGTATTAGAATCTAAACAAGTCCTGTGTGTTTTTTCATGCTGGTGAATAAACCCCAGTGTTTTACTGAAGAGACACAAACTAGAGCTTTATCCTATCACATGCTGGTCATCTTCATGCAGCAAATACAACCTCAGGCCTCAAGAGGGACTTTGAGTATACATGTAGCTCCAATGGCAGATATTTTGGTCTCACAGGATAAGCTACCGACAAAGTTCCACCAAAATATTGGTTTGGAATGTTCTGAAGCCCTCCAGAACAGAGAGAAAAGGAAGGAGAGCTCCTTTCCCTTCCTCAATGTGTAACTGGCTATTAGCCTGACAGTAGCTCTGGCTAAAAATACCAGTGACAGGCTTAGGAAGAATAGACTTTGGGAGCACTGTGGACTGGGCTGCAGCAGCATCAGCCCTGTCTGCTGCACCTGAAATGCACGGAGGCGGCTATGGCCTCCCTTGAGCTGCAGAAGTGTTAGGGCTGTAAATCTTAGGCTGGTGGGTTGCAGGGCTGAGCTGTCTGACAGGCAAGCTCTGAGAATGGGCTTGGGCCCAAACTGCATGTGTAGTGTGAGCAGAGTTGTTAAGCGTTCTGGGTCATAAAAAAGGATTATGGTCACGACTGGTTGATGATTTTATGCAAAACACTGGTTTGTATCCTTTGATTGCTTTTCAATCCTTCTGAGCTGAGGTTTACTGATGTATTTGAAACTGTCATTTGGCAGCCCTCTGCCTCAGGAGCCGCTTGCTTTAGTGAAGTTACTAGTTTGTTCGTGTTCACAAAATCAGAGACTTATTGAGTTGTTCTCCTAAGTTCTTTAAAGCAAGGAAGAATATTTTTTAAAGTATTCATTATGAACAAGACTAGAGAGAGCAAGCTTAGTTGTGCAGCACTGGGAATATATTAAAAAAGGCATGAGCCCAAATAGCAATCTTCCTTTAATGTTTAATGTTCTCTCTGATGAGGACACTGTTTCTGAATCCTTGTCCTGAGACTGTTTAGGACACACCCCACACTTGTGTTGGGACAAGCCAGTGGGGTGTTTATGCTTGCCCTAGGCAACAGTTCAGCAAAGGAGATGTTTTCACCTATCCAAGAGTAAGGTTGGTGAGCAGCTGGGAGGATGCTGTTATAACTTGGCTTTCTGACAGCTCCTCATGTATCTGGAAAGCCCAGATGCAGTTTATTTGTTGCATGTCACTGTGGTAGAAGTCTGGCTACTGACTCTAGCTGCAATGTAAATAAATGATATATGCCTGACCAGTGTTTGTGTCATGAAGTATTAACTATTTGGCCCTAGCTGGCTAGGAGTTGAAATCTGGTTCTCTTCATTAACTCTTTAGTGAGAACAAAGTGCTCATGGAGAAAAATATATTGAATGTTTAGAATCTACTCAACTAAGAGAAAACAAATTCTCTGCATGAGCATGGTAAAGACACTTTAGAAAAGCAAGGGTTGTTTATGCGTGGTCTTGATGAGGCACTTAGCTTCCACTAGAGTCCTTCTGGGGAATGCTGGAGCCCAGAGGGGTATATGGATCCAAATTTTACAAATCATCTTAGTTTCTGGGATGGGCAAGAGCAAGACTGTGAAACTAAACATTTCTGACCTTTACAGAAAAGAAGCAATTGAAATCTAGCTGTGGAAACTGTAGCATCTGAAACTCAGCCCTTCTTTTAGTGAAACCTTTCCAAAGTGTTGAAGTTTGTTTTATTGAAAGTTTCAAAGCCACACTGGCTGCTGGATCATAGGCCTTGAGATATTGCAGTCCAAATGTGAAAGATGACTGGTGCATTTCCTGCAAAAATGATTTTGATTTTTATTCAGCTGGTGAATATGAAATTGCTTCAGTCTGGAGAGTTGGGAAGAAGGCAGTGCGGTAAAATGAACATAGACATTGACTGATATGGTGCTGTTGAAGGAACTAGGAAAATGGTCTTTCAAGGTCACGTCTAGTCTCTGGCTCTGTCAGGCATTCATATCATAAAGGCATTCGTAAATGCATCAAGATGGATTTTCAAATCAAGACTGCCTCCCACTATTTCTGTGAGGAGGCTGCTTCAAAACCTTAGCTATGATGATTAAAATCCTCCTTATTTCCAACTTTAGCGTGTTATTGTCCAGTTTACGGCCATTTATTAATGAAAGCTTTGAGCAAGGCTGCTGAACTTCATTTCATCAAGATTAAGTTCTTGTTCCAGCAGCCTTTTTTACCTAGCTCTGACCTTTCCTAACATTTATACTCAGGAATGCCACTCCAGATATTATGCCACCATGTTACATTGCTGAATGACACACTAGGGAATGGGATTAGTACAAAAACAAGCCCCTTCCCTCTGCCTTTTGATCTGAAACAATTTTTTAACCCTTTAAGTTTTCTTAAAATTTAAATTTCCTATTCCTCATTTATTTTATTCATGTTTTCCTCATCTGTTTGTGGTCTATTCCAGACTGTCCTTTCTGGAACATGAAACATCCCTATAAACATTCTTTTAGCTCTTGTTTTTCCAGACCAAACTCCCTGTAGTTCTGTTTGCACCTTATTCTGGATAAATCTCCAGAGTCCTCTGGGATGGGTAAATGCCTTTCCACTGTAAAATGGTCTCCAGCTCAGCAAAGATTTTTTTTTGGATTGGAAATATCACTAGAAGGGACAAATTTTTTTCAAGGAGTCTTTAACAAAATCCAGCAGATTTTTTTTCCAAGCTGCGTGTTTCATCAACTGGAATATTCCTTTGGCACCAAAGGTACGATTTTGTGATGTTCTCTGCCAGTATCTTGGCTTTTGGGAAATTCTAGAATTTCACTGTCATCCATTACTTCTAGAGCCCTTTCACTCTGTTAAATCAAGCTGGAGTGGTTTAATTTCCTCTAGGCCAGAGGGAGAATTGCATTATTGCCTCTAGTTTCAAATCTTATTTGTAATCCCCAGAATATCCTATAGATACTTTGTAGCTTCTCTAGATAAAGTGTTTACTTTTTGATGATTTTTTTTTTCAAGAAACATACATACTTTTTTAGTTTTTCTCCAAAGTATTCCTTCCAGTATTTAATTATTCATGCTAAGGTGGACAACGTGCTTCTGGTGTGGGCGTTTATTAACGAAGACATATTATTAACAGGGAGAAATTCCAAACATCAGAATACTTCTATATGGCAGAAGATCCCTTTGTTTTTCCCTGAACTTTGAACCTACTGAGAAGAAACAGAATACAATCTCTACTCATGGAATGGCCATGAGAACAGGGAGGCTTATTCTCTGTCTTATTGCATCACATTGCAGAAGAAGTCTCTCTATACCACCACATCTGTCCCCTCCTTGTGGGCCTGCATGCAGGGAAGCTCTGCTCTGTGCCAGAGGAGGAATTGTCCTTGGGAAAGGAACAGGGGAGAATGGTCTGTCTCCATCTGCCCCCTCAGCCCACTGCCATCATATAGAGGAGGTATAGGCAGGGACCAGAGGGGCAGGCAGGACCTGATCAGACATATTTATAGAATCATAGAATCATTTAGGTTGGAAAAGGTCTTTAAGATCATCAGGTCCAACCATTAACCCAGCACTGCCAAGCCCACCTCTAAACTATGTCCCCAAGCACCCATATCTATGCATTTTTTTAAACATCTCCAGGGATGGTGATTCTACCACCTCTGTGGGCAGCCTGTTCCAATGCTTGATCACCCTTTCAGTGAAGAAATTTTTTCCTAATATCCTATCTAAACCTCCCCTGGCATGACTTAAGGGTGTTTCCTCTTGTCCTATCGCTTGTTATCTGGGAGAAAAGGCAAACCCCCACCCATCTACAGCCTCTTTTCAGGTAGTTGTAGAGCAATAAGGTTCCCCCTGAGTCTCCTTTTCTCCAGACTAAACATCCCTAGTTCCCTCAGCTGCTCCTTGTGATACTTGTGTTCCCTCCCTTTCCCCAACTCTGTTGCCTTTCTCTGGACACACTGCAGCATCTCAATGTATTTTCTGAAGTGTGAGCCCCTAAACTGAACACTATTTGAGATGCAGCCTCACCAGTGTTGAGTACAGTGGGACAATCACTGACCTTGTCCTGCTGGCTACACTATTTCAGATACAAACCAGGATATCATTGGCCTTGTTAGCCACCTGGGCACACTGCTGGCTCATGTTCGACTGGTGGTCAACCAGCACCCTCATATCTTTTTCCTCCAGGCAACTTTCCAGCCACTCCTCCCCAGGACTGCAGCGTTGCACGGGGTTGTTGTGACCCAAGTTCAGGACCCAACACTGAGCCCTGTTGAACTTCATACAAATGGCCTCAGAACTTTGGCTCAGCCTGCCCAGCTCCCTCTTCAGCCTCCAGCAGGTTGACACTCCCCCCTGTGCCCAACTTGGTGTTGTCTACAAACTTACTAATGGTGCATTTGATGCCTTCATCTAGATCATCATCTAGATGTGTGACTGGCCACCAGTGGGATGTCACTCCATTCCCCACTGCTGCTGGGTCTCGGCTGGCCAGCCAGCCAGCTTTGAACCCAGCACAGAGTGCGCCCATCCCAGCCACGAGCTGCCAGTTTCTCCAGGAGGGTGCTGTGGGAGGTGGAGTCAAAGGCTTGAGTATGGTCCAGGTAGACAACAGCCGCAGCCTTTTCCTCACCCACTAAATGGGTCATCTGGTCATAGAAGGAGACCAGGTTTGCCAGGCAGGACTTGCCTTTCATAAACCCCATGCTGGCTGGCTGTCCTGCATGATGGCACTCAGGATGATCTGCTCTGTAACCTGCCCCAGCACCAAGGTCAGTCTGACAGGGCTGTAGTCTCCCAGATCCTTCTTCCTGCCCTTCCTGTAAATGGGCATCACATTGGCTAACCTCTAGTCCTCTGGGACCTTCCCAGTTAGCCAGGACTGTTGATAAATGATAGCGAGTGGCTTGGCATGCTCCTCCACCAGCTCCCTCCTTACCCCCGGGTGGATCCCATCTGGCCCCATAGATTGACTTCTGCATGTTATGATGCTGTAGCATTCCTAGCACCTGGTTGGTATGACACACAGCCAGAATCCCAGTACTGCTGAGGCATCTTTGTATGACTGTTACTATATAGCCTGTGCACTGGGGTTACGGAACTCAGAGTTCAAAATACGCATGAAGGCTCACAAGCAATCATCCTTGGGAGCCCCTTGGCTGCTGGCTGAACAATGTTCTCTCGTTGCTTAGTCTCTGCTGTAAGCTTTGAGGACATACTGTCCCACTTGCTCTGATTCTGGCCTGAGTTGGTTTGTGCAAATATTAACGTTGGCTTTCCCCTTTCTCAGCCTGCCTCCTCATATGGTAAGAGACCACATTTATGAATAATGTGACAAGCATTTCTTTTGGTGGGGTTGGAAAATGCAGCTTTCCTAGAGTTAGATCCGGAATTGGCAAGAGTTGCTGCTGCCACTCAGTTTTTGGACTTAGCAGAAGAAGCAGCAACCTCTTTTCATTAGCAAGCATCTGGGGCAGAGAAAAGGCTGCTGTAAGTCGATGGGCACTAGAGAACTGCGTTTGAGAGTATTTCAAGTCACAAGGCGCTCGTGCTGCAAAACGAGGGGTTCCCTCTGTGGGAAGACCGACTGCTCTGCTGCTCTTGAGCTGTGTGTGGTTCAGGCAGCCCCAGGGGGCTCCTCAGAGATGGCTAAATGACATGGCTAACTGTGGGAGGAAACACATAAGCAGGAGTCCCCTCCTAAATTTGCTTGTTAAAATCCGTTTGTGGCTATTCTGATGAGAGGGAACTACCTCGGCTATACCAGTTAATAACTGCTGGTAAAATGGAAACATGGTTGATTAATAAGAAAAAAGGTCAAAAAGCATATGAGTATTGTATTCAGGATTATGGAGCAAATCTTGACATATCAAACTAAATCTAATTGCAGCCATCTTTTTACAGGCTGGTTGGAACTTATTGAAAATAAAATTAAAGCAGCTTTGATCTTGGTCCAAACTTAAAGCTGAAATACTGAAATAGCATGGAAAGACATTTTTCTTATAGTAATTTCTGACCACACAAAAATAAGAAAGTACTACAAATCTTTCAAGAAAGCCTGACTTTATGAGATTTCCAGCATCATTTCCAGATTAAACAGATTTAGCTCAATGTTCAAGCTTCTTTAGGCTCATCCGAACCAAACACATTTTCTAAGATTTATGTCAGTCTGGGCTTTACTCCTTATATGAATCTTAAAGCAGATTTTTTAAAACTCTATTTATGGGTATATTTAGGGGAACTGTGCAAATGCTTTAGCCTGAATCTCAAAAGCCTGGATTATGCTTCAGCAGCAAACCTGGGATCACTGACCAGACGCTGAGTCTAAGAAACTTGGGATAAAGTGCCATAGAAAGGGGGTCCAGCTTGGATTTTAATTATGACTTAGTTTAGAGAAGAGAGGATATTGAGGAATGGGATGCTGCTGTATGATTTCTTGCTGTCTCACAGACTACTTTGATTTTTAAGATGGCTGTGTGACTTCTAAAAGCTATTTAGGTATCCAGTGGCTGTTGATTTTTATCAGAGGTAAAGGAAAACCTGGTGAGGGTTAGATCATTACTTTCTGAGCCAATGTCAATAATGATTTTATGATAATGCCTGAGCTGGAACTCTGTTTTGCAGAGTGTAGCTGCTGACGATGCTGGGACCATCCTACAAGTGTCTGCAGTCTGTGTTATTGCTTCTCTGCCCAGAGACATAAGTAGCTTATTTCAGACTCCAGCTGGTTAAAAAGGTTGTGACGTGGTCTAGTGTGTAGGAATAAGGTTAAGGGAACTGGAGACTGAATAAGATCTCACCTCTCTGCTTCAGGTCTGCCTGCAGCACAGATGGTTGGTCACTTTGGTATGCTAGAGTAGTGTTAAAGATTGTGATGTGCTTCCTTACCACTAGGATTAGTAGGACCATTTAAGGAGTTTTAGATTGTTCTGAAGAAAAAGCTATTGAATTGTGGACAGTTGTTAAAGGGAGATTTTTTTCATCTATTTGAGTATCAGTGGTATGCAGCATCAGAATCATGTTTCATCTAAGAAACCAAAATACTGTTACTTTTGATGTCTGTTGCACTTTTATGTATCTAAGCTCTGTCCAGGTTAATTTGGACATAAATACAGAGGTCACACTATGTAAAGGCTGCATTTAGCCCCCTGAGTGCCATGTTCGGCATCCATTTTGTTCTAAAAGCAACTTTCTGGATTGTAACAAAGGAGATGACTCCTGAACTTTATCTGTTTTCATTCATGATACTCTTGTAAAGAGCAGATGAAGCTGGACAGGATGTGTTTCATTCATTTTGCAGGGAAAAAGGTAAAATAACTGAAAGTCTCTAACAGTTTAAAACACCAAATTCTTGCAAAAATGGAATTGTCCTAATTTAGGTAAAAAAAGGCTTTCACCATAGTGCCCATGTTTCTGAAAGCAATAATGTTTACCAGATTGGTATTTTTGGCTTTTGTTTATCATTAAAAAATAAAATAAGGTTTATAAAGGAGATTTGGCAAAGATGTTACCAGTAACAAAATCTGATCACTTCAGATATTTTTAGTTTAATGAGTTCCATGCTTCTTTCAGAAAGATCTTTGGACTCCCAATGGGGAAGATGTTTACAGCTCTGGACCTTCAAGATTTTAACTTGATTATTTGCAGGCAACATAGTCTGTCTACTTATGTAACTGAACAACAGTTGTGTAATCACCACTGTTAAGTGAAAAGTCACATGATTTGGGTTTTGTTTAAACTCAGCTGGTTCTTGTTTCTTAATGGATTGCCATTCTCTTGTACGCACCCTCAAGGAGAGTGAATTTGATAATTGGAAACAGCATTTCATCTTTGTCTTTTCATGTTTTATAACTTTCCTATGGCTTTCAAAACCTCCCAGACTGCCAGGGAAATAGCTTCCAGTATTAGTTATCCGGACTTATTACATATTTCTGCATGGAACTGGTCTGGCATTAATGGTTCAACAAGAGTTTTCCTAGTGAGCATGTTTGCCCTTCTGCATGAGCAGCTTCCCACAAACCAGTTTGCAGGCTTCAGCTTTTAATGGGCTGCAGAGACTTGGACCACTCTCAAGAACATGGTGGATGTATCACAGGGGACTGGGAGGATGGAGGGTCAGGGACAGCAGTCACAAGCAAATGTACATGTGTGTGTATGATAGAAAATAGATTTCTTGAAGAAAAAAAACCTGAATGAGGTTCCTGGAGAGCTGGGAATGCAATAGTTCCCACAACAGGATCAGAGTATTTGAACTGAGTGCATGGTTAAGCATTGACCCTGCAGAATTTTAATGCCCATCTTTTGTGCCATAGCAGTTCCTATATTCTTACACTATTCTTTCAAACTGCAGGTCTTCTGGCAATAAAATAACAGAAAAAAACCCATCTGTTTTGTCCAGGGTAAGAAATGTTGTTGAACAAAATAACTATATCTCCTGTAGTGTTCCATTTGATGACTCTTCATAGTTGTGGTAAAAATCATTGGGAGATAAATTGCAAGTGGCAATAAATACAAAAAGGTTAATGAAATATGTGATTTCTGGCTCATATGTTGGAAGGGAAAAAACATAAGAGGTTTTGGTGTTTGGAATTCATGAGTATTTCTGTTATCTACCTGTGTCTCCTTTTTTCTTTTGCTCCTAGCTCTAAGATTCTCTTCTTCCTTTCCTGTTTCTTTATCATCCTCTTTTTTTTACTACTTCCACCGTACTGCCTGTGGCCTGGGAGAGCTCCTTTGCCCCACGCTCCAACTCCCCTGTTCAAGTGCCCTCGAGTTGTCTTGGGTTTTCTGCTCAGTCTTATACTTCTAGTGGTCTTTCTGGCAGATCTATTAGAATGTATTTAAGATTTGTTTTCTCTTCAGGACATGTTAAACTATATGAGGAGAGCTGAATAAGTATAGAAAACTGTTTTCATATGACAGTGGTGCTACAGTAGCTGCCCTGGGAGGTCTGTTGATAGTAAATGGCAGTTGAGGTGATCTACTAGTACAGGCTTTGTCTCATGTAAGATATGATGCCCTGTTTGAACAATCTGAAACTTCTGAGCATGGCTGTCTTCCTAGAGACAGGTTTAGCTTGGAAAGGATAAGTGTCATGGCATCTCTGTATGGTAGAGCTACTGCACCCCACAAACAGACCCTTACCTTCACTACAAGACTAGAACTGCAAATGTTTTCCATAGTTCTCCTGCCATTCTCTGTGTGGCTGTTACATTTCGTTGAGTGATGACAATGGCTACGTGCATGAGCAAGATGTCTATTCTTCAACCTCTGCTATAAGCTGATTTTGATTTTCCTTAATACAAAGCAGGCAGAGGACAATGGATCATATTGTGCTTGATTAAGTTTTCTGAGCAAATGGCTTAAGGTCCCCTGTGCACCATCTTAGCCAGGGTTACTTCACTATAACCACAAGAGAAAGCTGAATCAGCCAGCAGATTGAGCCACAGGTAGTGTCTGAATCCAGCTGTTGTTGGGAAACGAGTTTTTCCCTTCTTCCCAAGTCTTTTCCTGTAGCACAGTGTCCACTGGGATGGCGGTGGAGGCAGTATTACATTACAAGGACATGTGTCTTATTCTCTGACAGTCTTCCATGACTTCATAATTTACAGTGTAATAAGGCGAAAATCATGTTGCAGTTACTCCTCGTTGGAGTGGGCAACACAGCTGCTGCCTTGGGAGGCAGGACATCATCTCTGATTTCAGAAGCCATTATGAAAAGAAATAGAGGATTATTGAATATGGTTTATGTGGAAAGAAGCAAAGTCGCTACCAAAATGAGGGAAAGAAATCTATACGTGTAAAAACGCTAAACACAAACTGCTGTTTGGTTTGTATGTTTGAGAGAGACTTTATCCCTCTATTCTTTGCTTCTAATGCCTGAGGAATAGTATTTAATGAATGGGACAGACAGGGTCAAGCTGAGACATGGATTAAATTCCTTACCTCTATAAACAAAAACACATTTCTTGCTGAACTTTGCATGATAAGAGGGAAGAGACGGGGACAGGAATTTAAGATTGCATTCTGCTTACAAAAAAAGGGAAGGAAAATGTTCACAAAGGTGGTAATATTTGCAGGCATTTCTGCCTTTGGGCACTACTGTAACTGATATGTATTTGCACTATTACACTTGGCTTGTAGTGTATGCACAGCGCAGAAACAGTGCAGAGGGGATTATCGATGGATCTAACTGCTTCCCCTTGGATGTAGCCAAACTGCCAGTCACAAGGCAGACCCTGTCAAATACAGTAGCACATGCAAAGGGGGGACGTGATGGGAAGCTGCTCTGGAGGCACAGGATGAGAGAAGTGGTGGGAAGAGCAGCATGTGGTTGATGACAATGGTGACAAGGTGTGGCATTTGGTCACTTACATAGCTGGAGCTGAGACGAGATCTCAGATTTGGCGTACCAATTACTCTTGACAGACAGAGTGGTGCCTCTGGAAATAAAAGGGCAAAGAATCAGCAACCTCAGGCTCAACAGAAGCCCAAAAGTTGGTGTTTTAATGTTTGTGGATCTGCTGGCTCCTCCTGGTCAATCAGCCTTGATGTTTTGTGGTTCCCCATGGCGTCAGCTGTTCAGGGGACTGAAGATAATGCAGTGCTTTGGTGTACCTTTGCTGTACAAACTTATGTTATATGACAGCATATAGTCATGCATCTTCACACATAGATCTGTGCCAAATGTTCCAGTATACAATACACATATACTGGGGAGCTAATGTAAGAGAAATCTTTCTATTATCAGACAGAACCAGCAGCTTAAATTGTACTTGGTGACTGAGAGCCAAGGTGTTCAGATTTGATTGGTGCCGGTATGTAGCCTATATCCTAACCCACACGCTTGACAGCTATTTTGATCAGACTTGGGGGCATGGAAAATAGCTATATTTTTAATGTTTAATAGTCTGCACACAGAATCATTCTGCACCTAGGTAATTTTCTTCTTTTTAAACCTTGACTAACCTCTGAATAGAGACCTATTTCCCATCCCACTGGGGGAAGTTAGAAGGGCTCCCTGAGAACTGTGGAGTCTGAGCCACCTCAAGATTTCCTCAGTGCAGGGAGCTTTCCACTATGGAGCTTGCTTGGCTGCTCTGTTCTCTCCAGATATATTCCAGCTGCTTCCCACTTCTCAGCTGATGCAGGATCTTGATATTTCCATTGTTAGTTACAAGAAGCCAGCAAATCCATATCCCTTTTGCCTCCTCTTTACTCACACACACATGACTGACAGGAAAATAAGCACTAATATGTCATCTTTAAAACAAGAGGGGGGACATGGTTTCCCTATGAAGTAGTGGAAACACTGACATCATGTTTGGAACAGCTTTTTTCCCCTTTCCCCTTCTAATTGCATGGAGTTTTTAAAGCCACAGAATAAAATCTCCTCTGGAGCAGAAGAAAGCTCCCCAGAAGCTGCTGTTTGTCTGGGCTTGGTATGACTCATGCTGCTCCTTTTGCAGTTCATTGACAAATTACTAGAACCAGGACCTGGGAACTTCAGTGGCAAAGGGAGAAGGCAAGAAGTGCAAGTCAACTGGTGAAAGATAATGAGGAGGAAATATCATTTATGGAAAGTTCAGCAACTGGTTCCTTATTTCTGTATTATATTCTTTTTCTTTTCACTTTAAAGGAAATGGCTCCTATAGCAGGAATGACATCAGATGTTGCCATTGATGTGGGTTTGCCAGTTACTTATTATGTTAACCTTTTATCACAGCATGGTGCAAGTGCACAGTTCCAGATAAGACCACAGATGTGAAGGCAGAGGAGGAAAACAGTAGGGGGTGGAAAAAACATCGTTTATAGTCAGGCATCAGTCCTTTGTGTCTGCAATGAGAAGCAGCTCTTTGACAGCTGTTTCAGCTGACCTGAAATAGCATTGAGAGGTTTGTCCTCTGTAGCACTGTGTCCACACAGCAGCATGTGCTGACTTTCATGGGTTTAGAGTTCCATATCTTGACAAAGCAGAGGATGCTCCATCAGGCCTGGAGACAAGTCAGGTACAAGACTGTGTCAGGTCTCTCCACTAAACGTTTTTCTTGCTGCAGTACAGTTTGGCTGTGATAGCAGCTGGTTCTCACCTCTGCAGAGCTCCTCACAGATCCCCAAAGGGCCCCTAATTCTTCATTGGGGAGAATTTCACCTTGTGCCAACAGAGGCAAGGGAAGGAGAGAAACAAAAGAGACTGCAAGTAATGCAAGGAAGTGATCTTCCTAATTTCTTTTCTTTCCTCTCTCTCTGCCTCCACTTGATACAAAATGAGAGTGAAATACAGCAAAGAACAAATAAATAGATCAAGGTATGATGTCTGATCATTCAGTCTGAGGGAAGCCCAAAAGTTGCAAAAGAAGTCTGAGCTCAGCAAAGAAGAAAATAGGACGGTCTTCAGAAGACTAAATCCAGCTGACTTTGCTTTGTGTTTGTGTTGCCTGTTCTGAAATACTTGCACTTGCAAGTAATACTTGAATTTTCACTGTTCTGAAATACTTGCAGACAGCATGTTTTACACTTAGCAGTAACAAGGCTAAACCTAAGATGGTTAGTGTTAGGGATTTGATGTTACACTATCCCAGTCTACCCAATCCCAGTCAAGCTTCCAGCAGTGGCTAGAAGCTGTTCTGCAAGAAGAGCTGGCTGCTGATGGATGGTTCAGTAACACACCTGGCATGCTCTGAGTACCATGAATACACCATTGGTACATCTGTACTGCTAAATAAAGGAGGTCTAGGAGATGAGGGAGGGCAAGCAAGCAAGGACTCTTGGTTGTCTGTGCTGCTTTGTTAAGTCTCTTTTGGACTCTGTTTTGGACCACTTCAGCAAGCTTTAAGATAAGTCTGCTTTACAGAGGGCTGGCAGTAGGCAGCGTGGGTATGAGCCAGTAAGCAACATTTCATGTTAGAACTGGGTTTTAGTTCCTGGTCCACTCTATTCAGCAGAATAAATACAGTCTCTGGAGTAACTTAAAATCCATTGGCTTGGTTGACACAGGCTTTTTTCTGTTTTCCTAATTTCATCCCCACTTCCTTAGTGCATACACTAGAAGGTGCAGCACAAGACAAGACTGAGTCCCTTTTAATCCAAGCTGGCAGTTCATGTTGCTACTCATTTCATCTGTTATCTTAGGACTATCAGAATAACTACATCTGATAAAAGTTTGGACACATTTTCAAGGTAGAGTTGGACTGCTCTGAATTTAAATGGACTTGTCGCAAGAGCAGTAGTGATCTGCTTTCCAAAGAAACTAGAGTTACTCAGGAACCTTTGTTCTTATTTTTAGATCTCAGACATCTAGGGGTGTCAAAACTCAGTGTTTGAAGTTCAGAGTTTGCCACCTCTCAGATGTGCTGTTGTTACATTATTATGGGAGAAGTTCTCTAAAGTGGACCAGGGAAGTGATCATACTTAAAATAAAAGCTATTAAAAATGCTCTTAACCCAGATAATTTCATTTATTTTCTTTAAAACACGTTATTGCCACAACCTAACTGTTAGTGCAACAATTGGGAGGAAGAGAAATATGCACAGCTTGCAGGTCTAAGAGCTCTAACCTCTCAAAACATTGTTGATGCTGTAGAAGATGAGCATATGCATCTTGAACATTTGCGCAAAGGTACAAAATATTTCTTTTGGTGCTTTAGCCTTGCTAAGTAACTTACACTGTAATCAGAAAGGAGTAGAGCATGTAAGGGCGGTGCCATGACTGTAGTTAAACATCCTACAGAAAAACACCCTTGATAAGCTTTGGTCAGCGTGCTTTAGTCCCATTAGTGTTACTTTATAACTTAGATATTACACATGTCAGAATCATGCAGTGAACAAATCCCTTTGTTTTGGACAAAACAGCTAGGAGACATATAAGCAGTACACAGTTTTAATCCCTGTATCCAATATATCCAAAGTTTGGGGTTGTTTTTCTTTGAGTTGATGAAATGGAAATTCAAACGTTACTTTGACAGTGCCATAGGAAAGTCTAAAGTGAGGGACTGTAAATAAGAGTTTGAGCTGACATTTGGAAGTTAGGGGAAGGAATGAAGTGAGGCAGCCAGCATGAATGCTCACTTGAATCTTGAGGGAAAACTTAACATTTAGAAGACTTTTTTTTTTTCTACTGATACTGTAATTTGTAAAGCCACATCTGAAGGCCATTTGTTTTTTTACTCAGGATATCAGTTCAAAACACACTCTTACTTAACACAGAACTACTTGCCATCCTTTCTTACCCCGTCTCTCCATCTGCTCCTTGTCTTTGAATTCATTGCTGTAATTCCTGAATACAGGTTGGAAATGAAGCTATTTACCAGACTAGAAAGATGAAAAGATCTGGTAACAAAGCTTGACGTGCCAAACTTGGTGTCTGCAGTTAGGAGCATTCTTCATCGCTTTTTTGTGCACTAGCCTGGAGTTTTTAATTAAATCTGATAGAACGGTCACTCACAGCAGCCCTGTTGTGCTAGGTAGTATCACGTATCCAGAAACAGTGTGGGCAGTTGCTCTGCTTTTTAGGGCAGCACCTTGAATAGCCTCTGCAGAAGATGTTTTCTATAAGAACCTGTAAAGCAAAGCACTCTGAGGTGAAGGAGACACAGGATGCATGCCTGAGAAAACTCACTAGGACTGGAAAGTGGGAGAGTTGCCCGAAGATCTTTTCCTTTGCATTCCCTTTCACTGTAGTATTATAAACAATCATTAATATTTTTAGGCTTGGTAGTTCTGGGAGATATTATCCTCATTTTGTGCATAAGATCTTGGATGATCCGTCTGTCTAGAGAGGTACTGTTTTATGCTGGGAAACATTTGATCAAGCCAGGCTAACAAAGAAGTGCCTTTGGGAAGTTAGTAAAGCTGGCAGCCAAATAAAAGGCAATATTTCATCATGTGTCTTTCGAAAATCGCCCTGCTTTTGGGGTCTTTGTGCTCTTTCATCTTTGTGTTCCAGAGCACTGTGTGTGAGCCCTGCTTAGTGCTCGCTCCGGGTTGCTTCAGATTGCTATGACAAACTAGCTGTGTGCTCTTGCTTATTTACTACATCCTTGTTCAGTTCTTCACTTCTTTTAATTCCTGTTATACTGAGCCCATTTTCAATGGAAAATGACATTTTTATGGTCAAAGCTTTATAAGCTACTGCTGCTTCTGTAGTCATGAAGCCAGTGTGATTGCAGTTGTAGGACATGCCAGCTGGGAGATTCAACTGCAGCATGAATGGACAAATGTAATTAACTTAACTGCAATCCACTTAGGTAGTGGTATCCAAGCTAAAAAGCTGTAACAGTGACAGCCGTAACATCTTACCTGGTACCCCAGATAAATATTCAACAGCTGAAATCTGTTTCACTGGGATTTATTTGCAGTATGTCTCTGTGCTGTTTTCACGCTTGGTAGACATAACCCCCAGAACAGCCCAGGCTTCCTTGCAGACCAGCATCTTGAACAGCCTTGGAAGATGATGTTGACTATGGTCTAGCTGGCAACATCTTCAACAAGTTCCAAAGGATCTGTAACCTGCTTAAACAATGACTAAAATACTGTGTTCATTAGCTCTATTGCAACATATCCTCTCCACTGGGAATAGGTTCATCTATCAGAGCTGGAAAGGAAGCTGGTGATTTGTATCTGGTATAGGATATTCGGAGCATGCCTTCTGCTGCCAGTCTTCCCCTTCTATTGGTGAATGCAAATACATTTAACTTTCAAGCAAAATTTTAGCTCTAAGGAAAAGGCAATGTAAGAAATTCTACTGACATGAATGGAGACAGGATTTCAAGGGCGCATCTGCTTTGTCTGTGATCTGAGTTGCTCTCTCCAAACTGCAGGGTGTTTTGAAGTGCCATAAATATAAGAAATATCCAACAAAAAACTCCTGTATGTGGAATAATGCAAATCCTGGATGCTGGCTAATTCAAAAGGGATATGCAAATTCTTGTGCATTTAATGGAGAGCTATGACTATTTATTTAGTGTACTGTACTGGGAAGTTCTGAGGATCTTGACAAAGTTTGTTGTTATTAAAAAGTACTTTTTGGAACTCAACCTCACACACGTCACCACAGCTAACTATGGCATGGGTGTTCTCTCATATGAAAATCAGTATCTTTCCAGAATCCAAAAGACTAACAAGATGAAATCAAGTTATGTCACCAGTGAGCCTCATTCTGTTCATCTGCCTTTGGGAAACATCAAAAGCTCATGAACTTAGCCTGGAGATTATAGACTTTCCTGTATCATACTCATAGACATAGTTACAGCTCAAGTGTATTAACCAACTCAACAAACATCTGTTGTGTGATGGTCTCTCATCCTTTTGTCTCTTTCTTCTGAAGTCAATTTTCACAATTTTCAGAGAACAACCCCCAAATTGTAGTCCTTTTAGTATTGTATGGCTTGAAATAACTGTTTTCGAAGTGAAAATGCAGTAACAGCAAAACAGAATAGCAATGGGCAAAGCGCCCATTCCTTCTATCTTTTCCTGTTAAATATTTCCTTCCTATTCTAGTTCATGCATTGAGTAGCAAAACTTACTTGTAGAACATTCTTCCTTTTCCATCCATGGCTGCCTATGGAGCTGTGCTAGGAACCAGAGAAGGGGACTGATCACGTTGAATCAGTCTGCCTTGCAGCACAGGCATAACCACAGTTATTCTGAAATGTCCAAGATGGGAAAGAAGAACAAATAATTGATGTTGCCACTGGCTGCTCTTTCTCTCTTTAAACTATTTTCTTGTTTGGGATCACGAGAAAGCTATTTTCATGATATTCCATGGAGAGAAACAGCCTTCTGGCTACAGCTTGCGACCAGTGTACGCTTGAAGCACAAACCCATTGTCCTCGTGCTAGTGCAAGTTTTGCACATTCAGAACTGCATGGATTTCACTTCAGCTGGCCACGTGCCCATGAAAACTATTCACTGCCAGCACAGGCAGATTTATATTTAAGGGCTGACTTTCTGCCTAAAAGGCAAGGATTTAAAATCCTTCTGTTACCAACTGTTTGTTAAAATACTTGTGATCTGAGGGCTTTAAGAAGAGTTGTATCTTTGTATCTGAAGGAATTGTTTGCGCCAGTGTCTGTTGTAGGTCATGGGCTAAATTCATTCATGGAGTAGCCTGACTGAACTCAAGTCATACCAGGAATAAGCTATCTTGTTTCTGACTGTTGCTAGATGAATGAAAGATTAGAGGCATGTGGATGTTAATGCAACATAAGTTTGAGTGCAACTTTGCACCCTACCAACTTCCCTGTGATCATTCTAAACGTACCTCAGTACTTCAGGCTACACTATAGCATGAATCTGTGAGGGTACCAGCAACAATTATCACCACAGCCCAGCAGAACAACCTACAAGTACTGTTCATTTGTCCTCATTTAGTGTAAGCAACAAAGAATCTGGCATCAGAATGAGTATGCCTGGCTCTGTGTTCTGTCTAGGTCACAGCCCAGACATACCCAGCCTGTGGAGACCCACATGGTTCCCATCTGCACGGTCAGGCTGGTGAGCAAAGCTGATGCTCGTCACGCTGTGGGCTGCTGCGCAGGGATCTCTGCAGGCTGATTCACCGTCTGCAGGCAATCTGCGGTTGAGTAATTGTATCTGCTGCCACCTGCCTTTTTGGCTGAAGTTGGTCTGGGAGTACTTGAAGTATATTCACGTGTCCTTTAGGGAAGATCTTTAACATTAAAATAAACAGATGTCTTGGTGGTTTCTGATATAAGTATTCTTTCCTGTGAACTAATACTACTGGTATTAGGGGGGTTCATATCTATTCAAAGTTATTTTATTCCCCTCTCCTCCTTTCATCCCACATATGTACTAGTTTTCTAGCATCTTACACATTTCACATGTGTAAAGAACGTTGTTGTTGTGGCTCTTGTCAGTGTGTTAAGCTGCTCATAATGGGATTTCAGGGTCATCATGTGAGTCTGGGATGCATCTGCATGGGGATATGCTGGTCGTATGTCTCTATTAAGAACTCTGTTGACAGCTATAGGCTGTTGGACTTTCTGAGTGCATTTTTAGGCATGGACATATCCCAACAACATAAATATAAGGTTAGATTCTAAGCTGCTATGAAACAGAGGTATCAGAAACTGTACCTTGCAGGCATTCTAGGCAAGAAACTTGCAGGTGGGCAGAGTCTTCCCTTCTGAGTAGTTGTTTAAATAGAGGAAGAAATTAGGGATGGGGTAAGAACAGAGAGATGAACTAGGAAAGCGGTGAGAACAATCTGTGACTACGCTCTCCCTAAATTCTCGTAGTCCCAGCTGAAAATTGGATGAAGGTCTGCTTTTTCTGCGATTAGGACACTGTTTGAACAAGCCTTTCTAGGAAGCGCCATGAGGTTGTGACGCAGGAGCTGGACACATGGACAAAATCTTTTCTATTGATTTGGGGTCCTGAAAACCTTGTCATACTACCAGACTGTAGATTCAGAGTACAGCCTGTAGGAGTGTAAGCTCCTGGATTTTGGGCCTATTCTTCCTTGCTAAACAAATTATTGGCAGCTTGCTCATCCAGATGCCAAAGGACACAGGCTGGCTACATTCACACAGGTACAGCTGGGTTTTCTGTTGTGTGTGACTCTTAACACATAGTTATTACTTTTTGCATGCCTTTTTTTTGTTGTTTTGTTTTTGTTTTCAGTTCCAGATGCTGGAAGTGGTGCAAAAGCTGTGTTGTAGCCCATCAAAACAGTGTTGTCATAGTACGAACATAAAGATGCTGCACACCATGGGTTGTGCTATGAACACATACTGGGAATTCCTGAGGGTGCAAAGTCTTCTGGAGCAGAGTCAGGTAAGGAAACCAGCCTGGTGCATGCTAACAAGCTCTGGAACTTGTGTTTCCCAGAACTGAGTCTGGGTGTTGCCCCGAAGGCTGCTAGTTGGCACAGAACACAATTGTGCATGGGAGACAGCTAACGGATGCGTGGTATTGACCACAAACACCAGTGCCTGAGCCGCTGGACTTCCCCTGTTCCGTGTAGCAGTATAGCCACAACCTGTGCAGCTACAGGGGAATTTCCTGAAGCTGGAGTTATGCTGTGCATCAGGGTGCACTCTGGGTGTATGAGCTAAAGACAAACGCTGGCTATCTAAATGGCATAGTGCAGTGACACACAAAGATACTTGCCCTGAGCTCGGTAAGAGTTTCCAAGCTAGTATATCATTCCACTTGTGTTGCTTTCCTTTCCTTTCCCAAGGCTGACTGACATGGCTGTGCTAAGCTGGCCAGTACATTCTGCTTGGGAAGGATGCATTGTATTGTAAAGAAAAATCCACTCGTTAGTCAGCACTGTGCTAAATTCTTTCTCTCTTGTACTTTCTGAAAATGTCTCTGTGTATTTTGCTGCAGCCTTTCTCTAGGGACTCACCTTATTCTCATCTCTCTCCAGCCATATTTCTCCCTACACTGTTCTGCTTTCCAGTACATGCTTCCAGTCACCATTTTCTCAAATTTGCCAGCCCTGATCTCTGCTCATAGCCAGCCCACCCACTTACAAATGCAGCTGCCTTTTGGAGTATCTGCGGTCCTCACTGAGTGGCTTCCTTGCAGACAGTCCTCTGGGGAACACCAGTAAGCCTCTCAAAATGTTGGGAGGAATATCGAATTCTCTTGCTCTCCGTTATGAAATAGCCCCCTACTAGAAGCAGAAATAAACATTACTCTTACAGGCAATGTATTCATTATTTGTGCCTTCCAGGGGTTCCTTCTACTGATACTTGCCTCTGGGACACATAAATCATTAGTTTAACTTGATATGTGTGTTTTCTAGTCTTCTGTTTTCAGGGCAGTGAATATGTTGGCATCCATCCAGTCAACCTCCCCATAAGCAGCAGTTATTTTGTTACAGCTCTCTTGAATGTAGTGTCTGTACATTTGTTCACATATTAGATTATGGTAATGTTAAAAAGAATATTTAACCTTGTTTCAGTCAGGACTTAGAAGAATAGTCTGATTTATCTGCTTCACGGGTGGTACTTCAAGCAGTTAATTAACCAAAGCATAAACATTATTACCTTGACTGTCTCTTTGTGTCTGCCAATAATGTTTAATGTTTCAAATTGAAATTGGCCAGAGAAATGGAAGAATGTGCTCAGTGGCTTATTGTCCTCTAATAGGAAATTCCACTGGTTCACAAATTCATACTGGTCCTGATCCTCTGTCTTCTTGCACTACTTTTAAGCCAGAAATTAATGTGCTGCGTGTTGCAGAACCAGAAACGGGCACCAGCAGTACCAAAAGCTTCCACAGTGGTATCACAGGTCAGTGCAGGCAGTCTGCATTTCCTGGGGCAGTGGAACATTGCCAGGTTTATACCTTAATAGAAAATCTTTTTCTAGTCCTAAACGTGACAATCCTGGCCATCTGACCAAAACTATAGCTGATATGTAAAAAAAAAAAAAAAAAAAGGTAAAGACGTATTACCAACCTGGACAACTGTTCTACTCTGACTAGCTGGAAACAGCCAGAAATAGGACATCTGAGATTTAGCAGAAGGAAACAGAACTGTGGTGAGCTGCTAGGTGTTTGGAGCACGCAGAGGGCATGCTTCCTCCCAGACTCCTAGAGGCAAGCAGCAGCAGCCTGTCAGCATGGGATGGAATTCACTGTCACAACGAACATCGTAACAGTAAATCAGGACAACATTTATCAAAATTGTGTGATTTTTTCCTCATAGGTTTCCTTGTGTCAGCTCTGTAGATAGGCAGTACCTTTTCCTTATAGTGAAGGGCAAGTGTTTGTGAGAGAGTCCTTCTCACACAGTCATAATGTGAAGTTGAGAACTAATGATGTAATGGGAATTGAACTGAACTGGAACTCTGATCTGTAAGTTTCCTTTAAAATTCATCTTGTGAAAGAGTAGTCCCCATGAGTCTTATTCCAGATTTAACCCTTCAGAAAAAAGCTTGGGGATGCAGATTTCTGCCTGCGTGACTTGATGCAATAAATCCAAGTGGCTAGGTGTCTACCTTTGATTGTTTAGCCTCAGGGTGGGACTGCACATTTGCCTGCCTTTAAAAATTCCCCTTGATCTTGTACAGCTGAGGAGCCCTCACTCTTCTGACAAGGTTGCTTCACATCTTTACAAAAGGCAGCCTTGCCAGCATAGCTCTCAGAAGTTTCAGTGGTCAGTAACCATGTTTTAATGTGGATAATCAAAAGGTCAAACTCCATTTCTTATAATCCCTAAAACTGGACTACTTAGAAATGAGTAGGAGATATTCCATTCCACCAGAACAAAGAAAACAGCTGAAGTAGACACTTGCTAGACTGCAACCCAAGAGCACAGTGTTAAATTGCTGGTTCAGACAGGGACTTCTTGTGTGACCCTGGCTAAGCAGCTTCAGGACGGGAATGTCCTTTGTGATTATTCACCAAGTAGGATAATGCTTCTGTCCTTGATGAAAGTGCTTTGGGAAGAGAAATATGGTGGTTTGGGGGCAGGTGGATTACCTTTTGCTCCTGGAATCCGGCAGTGAAAGAACTATTATTTGTTCAAAATAACCATAAAAAGCAGTGAAGTTCACTGTGGAAAGGAAAAGTTTTGCTGTAACAATCGTAAGCCTCCTAAGTGACAGGCAGTATGCCAGTCTGGTCAGAAAGACATAGCGATGATTGTATCTAGACAGTACAGTAAGCACCATTCGGTGTACTTCTGAAGAACCTTCAAAAAAACTTTGTTAGATTTGATATGTTGAGCATGGGCCCAAACCCAAGGCATCTGTACAACTGCTGACTTCTTTATTTGGCATCCTTCTGGTGTCTGACTGCAGAGGCCAGGCTCCCAGAAGTAAACTGGGTGCCTTGGCTCATGCTCATCTCATCCATGAGATTTCTGTCTCCTAGTCTTAGCTCACTTGCAGTCTCTCAGTGTGTTCAAAAGGATGGGAGAATAAAAGGGAGACACAGCGGGGGGAGGAAATCCGTTTCAATTTAGAAACCATCTGGGCACCACAAATGCTATCAGAAAAAGATCTCAAGTAAGATCCAGGAAAAGGGATTCTTCACACTCAAGTAAACAGTTCAATATCCATTTGGAACATGTCATTTTAACTGAAGAGACTCTTGGCTTGCTCTGCACTTAAAGCTTGCCAAGGCCATGGGTGAAAGGGCAGCTTGGGAAAAAGATTGTTTGAGTTTGCTTGCTAACAGCACTTCAGAAATAATGGGTTGTGAATGATGCATAAGGTTGGACAAGGCCTGTGAACCATCCGTCATCTCGTACGTGGAGTCTTTCTGTGTGCAAGGTCAGATTAACATGGAGCCAAGATGAAATTGTAAAAGTGCTGAATACGCCTTAGTGTCCCTAAAAAACTTCTCTGGGTTAACTAAGTGCTCTTTTGAAGGCACCTAAAAGTCTGACTGGGATTTGAGTCATAACAAAAGAACTGGCCTGTGGTAGAAGCACTTATAAACCATCATGTATCTTCAGGTACTGCAGAATAAATTTTCTTAGAGTTTGTGGACAAAAGTCAGCTTTGAAAGGGCAGAAAACCACCCCACCTGCAAATCTTTAAAGTTTAAGTATAGTACTTCACTACAGGGTTTTTTTCAATCTTCTTTTGTAGGCTTTCAAGTATAAACCCATCATGTTAAATGAATCTAGAACAGCACTTGACATTTTAAAAGGCTGATTGACCTAAGTTGCTGGGGCTTTTTCAGACTGCAAGTTCATAAAATGAATTAGCATTTGCACTCTTCATTCTGATTTTCAACAGGAAAAGCATGTGATGTATTTAATGTTTTCAACAGACAGCAAGAAGACATCAGGGCAGAAAGACAGGGCACCACTTCCCATTAATTTCTGGAAAACAGAGGAATAACGAGACATGTCTTTTCCAGCAGCAAAGCTCATTGAAGACATTTCAAATTGCATACTGCCGTTTATATGCCTTTGGTAGCACTGAGACAACTGTCCACACATAGTTTTGAACAAGATTGCTGAAGTGATCTCATCCAAAAATAACTTTTGTTTAAGGAGTTTGAGCCAGGTCAGTGTGTGCCTTCGGAAGGCATCGTGCAGACCCAAAGGGAATGGGACAGGTGGTGGCAGCAGCCAGCAGTCTGGGTGGACATGAGACCTTCCTAAACTGTCCAGAAAAAAACACATCATCAGGCAACACTATAACTTTTTGATTCTTAGGCTACTCTGAGCAAGTGATTTCTCAGAAACTTGTCGTAACACAGTGGACTTCATTTTGTGTTTGCAATGGTGACATCTTCATTTTCCTTATTCAGAGAACTTCTACCTTTAACAGTGACATAGGTTGGAGGGGTATGTTCAGCTAGATCTCCAGTGTAAAATCTAAGGACGAGATTATGATTTCTTTATACATGTTCAGTAGTACTTGATTAACCATTAAACCTTCCCCTTGAAAAGAAGAAATATGTTCATGGAGTTCTACATCATGAAGGACAAGTATCAGCTTGTCCCAGATGGTGGAGGATCACTAGGAGCCAGTATCTTCAGACAATCTGCTTTGTGAGCCCTGGTTACAAATGTCCTGTCTTTGTGGTTTTCCTTTTGTTTTAGGAAACAGCTTTAGAATATCTAAATGTTCATTTTGGAGTTTTTAAGATTACAAATGTTAATGAAATATTTTACTCCAGATGGAAATCCAAAAGTGAATTACAGCGTGGGTAACATCCTAGATGAAAGTTATCTGGGAAAACAGAACAACATAGTGGGAATACTCACTGGTTAAGAATGCTGCTGCTGTCATCTCACATAATTTGTTAATGTTTGGTGTCCTCAAAAAGGCATAAGGGAAATAGGCCCCTAAATTCCATGAGGATTCACTGGGACTTGGTTACACTACTTCCATGGGCTGTTTTTGTAAACAAACCCCATTACAGTCACCTTTGCTCTTCAGCACATATGCATGGCCGTCTCCTGTCACTGCTGAGGAGATGTGATCCTGTGCAGATGTGGATACTTCTGCTTTGGCATACAGTGAAAGCTTGTTGTATTGCATTTTACATATGAACTGCATGGTAACATGCTATCAATATACTAACCCCCCAAGAACTTCAAGTTATTTCTCACGTAAGCTGAGAAAAGCTGCACTGTGGTGCTCCTTTCACATTACTGAACCTTGCTTACTTTATTCCACTGCCCTGCACAACAGAGATGCTGTAGCAAAAGCAGGCAGGCTGCCTCAGAGTCACTGACCAAGGGAAAGAGCAACTCAGGAATGCTCCAGCTGATACTCAGCAGGCTCCATGACCTGTCCTATTCTTCAACAAAAATACTTAAAGGTATGGGGCCTGGTTGCCTCACAGGCTGCAAGCAGCCCAGCAGCTTGCGGCTGTGTTCCAGTGACCAGCTTTGACCTGAGCCCAGGGAGCAAAGCGTGATGGTGTCAGCCCTCCAGCACTGCAGTTATTCCCTGTGGAGATCAGCTAGCATCTACTCTTGGCCTGTTTCAGCTCTCAATGCAACATCCATCTACAGGAAAGAAAGCTGAGAAATAAAGAGGAAGAAATAAGTCTGTGAATTATGAGGGTGAGAGCCCTGAGGGCACTAATAGCCTTAATGGCCCTGACCAGCCTCACCTGAGGCCTCTACTCTGCCCATGGGCTCAGGAGGTGGTTTAAGCTCAGATCTGAGACTTTGCTCCTAGTTTAAGTTATGCTGTAGGATGTCTGGTCTCTAGCTCAGCCTTGCTGAACTACGGACCTCATTGATCTGGACCCTGATCCATGAATCATCCAATCTGTGTTGTCATTATGGCCCTTCCTGCACTGTGTGGACCGTGTTTGCCATCACTGAACCGAACCCTGACTTGTACCTGCTCCTGGCTTGGCCTTGAACCTAATTGATCACTATGAATTTGTCTAGTGCTTGGGACTCTTGGGTGAACCTGTCCATCACCCCTTGGTCTGTCCTGCTCACCTTGCTCCTGCTCAAAGGCTCCTGCTTACTGGGCCCAGGATCACCCCGGCTTCCCCATCCCTTTGGAAGTAGCTGACACTGCTGTGTCCTGACAGAGGGGACTATGAAAACATTTGGATATCTATGCCAGCAAGCCCATGAGCTTGTTGGCCATGAACTTATGAAAGTGTCTCCATTACGAGTTTGCTTGCAGAAGCAGGAAGCCAGCCTTGATGACGCAGGTGATTCCTCCCAGTTGCATGCTGCTAAAATGCACAGGAACAGGATGCAGATGTATTGAAGGTAAATTCTGAATGACCTTGGATATCCTAAAGAAATGCCCAATGAAATGAGAGGACTGGCTATATTGCACTTACCACTGTGAAACACACCTTTATAAGTGTGTGTTTGATAAATTCTTCTTGTGAGATTATGGGGTACTTGGGAATAACTCTGCTGGTTTGCTTAGAAAGTAAAAACTCTGGAGAGTGGATCAGTGGGAGCTGTTTTTACTGTTAGCCTTATTCATGTTCCTAAGCTGATTAAATGAGGCTTTGGATAATGTGTGTCATGTCTCAACACTGTCAGGATGAAGTGTTTCATGAGTTTCAGGAGCCAGAACAGACTTCTAGTTACATCATAAGAACTCTGGTTACACTTTAAAGGCAGCTTACCTCTTCCTCTTGCTAGTTGTTTCTGCCAGCTTAAGTAATTTCTGTGGGTAGGTACTGTGGCCCAGGTTCCAGAAGGGGCTGGGGAATGCAGAATTAAGTCCTGCTATTCTGTATATATATACTGCATGGAAAGGTTTTGATGGTTCAGAACTGAGAAGGAGTTGGAGGGAGGGGGAAGCTCAGAGCAGGGAGCTATTGCCCCCAATAAGTCAGGGAACACTGGGGACAGGCTGTGTTGTACATCTCATTCCCTTTCTATCTTGAAAGTCTTTTCCAGTGAAAGTGAGCTGGTTTTCTTTTTTGTCTTGCTCTCTTCTTAAATGAAAGCATCCTCAGACTAAACAGTGCAATCCAGATCTGATTTCCTTCTCCAGCCACAAAGGCAACAGCTGATCCTCACCCGCTCATTTGTGTAATCGAAGAACAGTGAATGTTGTCTGCAAAGTGGAGCACCTTCAAGCAGAAGGAAAGTAAAACTTCCTTGCCCCTTCCCTGTGCTGTAGCCTGCTATTTCAGGCACTGTCCTAAGGAGCAAGAGCTCTGATTTCCAGGCTGCTAAAGTGGAGAAATGAATTTGGGAATGGAACTGAAAGTCACTGAGTTTTCTCCTTTCAGTACAGAACAGATCAACTTTTCATTATTTAGCATGCAGAAAGGAATGGAATAAACAGTAGATTAGAAACTAAAAAACCAAGATGTGTTGCCTTTCCCAAAAAAAGAATGATTATTTTAGATAAGGCACTTGGCAGAAAGATCATGCATGGTCTAATCTCGGAAGCATGTCATTATTTAGCCTCAGTTATCTCCCAAATACTGTTTAAATATTCTAGCCTCCTAGTAAATTCAGAATAAAGACCAATTAGCCTGATGCTGAAGGTCACTTTATGATACGTCATTGGCCTGTATGTGAGTCACAGGCTTTTCTGTGAAAGAAATCCATTTCTGCTAAACAGATTTTTATACAGAACGGATTTTTTTTGCCAGACTGGAGTGGTTTTCAAAATCACAACCAAAATAAAAAGAAAAATCCTGGAATTATGGGCTTATGCCCATTTCTGTATGATATCTTGCACTTAATTAATGTGGACATGTATCTACCTAGAAAATGGAGCAAAACCCAGCTGCTCATTTCAAATAGGCCACCAAAGAATTGTTGGCTCATGTCAACATTCATATGTTTTTTGCCTGTAACAAATTCGCTGAGAACATGCCTCGTTATGTCAATAATTCTGTTTTAATCTGTGTACAGAGGTCTCTAGTTGGACAGGGAGTTTCTTATAAGGCCAGATTGAGATATTCCTATTTTTTATGAAAAAGTTGGGGTCTGTTTTTTCTGCATATTACTTGCAGTGAAAAGAGACTTTTGGATTCCTTTGACCCAGTAGTGTATCACGTGCCCTTTGTGTTTGCCTTGTGAGAGGACAAGTAAATTCAAAACTCACTTCTGATTTCTTGAGGAGTGATTCTCTGCTTAAACCGGCTTAAGTTAGTGATTTCACCAGGATTATTCCTGATTTATCCTAGTGTTTTTGAGGGGAGAATCAAGATGGTTGATATTTACCTAGCTAAATAGAAACACGTGGGGGGAGAAGAGGGAGGCATGAATATACGCTTACAGAAATGTGGAAACCAACACTATTCTATACTTGTGAACAGACTACATAGCACTTACCTTTCAGTGCATCAAAACTCTTCTCAGTCACAACAAATAAGTCTAAAATGAGATTATAATACTTTCCTATTTTTGAAATCTTTTATCCAAGAAATACAAAGCTGAAGGAATTCTTTGCTGGAAGATTCGTAAACCCTAGAGTGGTTTGCATTGTGTGTATTTCCCCAAAATAATTTTCATATGAGTAATGGAATGCTTCACAAAATCCTCTGTTTGCCTTTGGGGATGTTCCAAAAGTCTTCCAGAAAGTCTAAAGTTTCAGGGCTTTTCTGGGATTATTTGACTTCAACTGGAACGTGCCTTACTTTACTCCAGACAGAAGAGAAATGAAGTCAGCATGTTTCTCCAGAAGCTGAGCCTATGTATATAAACACAGCCCTTCCACTGGTAACTTGTTGTTGTAGAATACTGTAAGCATGTGTTTGTGTACAAGAGAGGCCCCTTTGTCACTCAGATTAGCAAATCTTTATCATGATATGGAAAAAATTAATAAAGCCAAAGGAAACAAATTTATAGAGTAAAGAATTTTTTGCCTAAAGGGAGGTGGTTCACTGGCCAGTTGTTTTCCTGCAAACAAGTATGTCCTTGTCAGAGCTGGGTTACAAAATGGAAAAACAGTGGAAAGGGGAAAAATATGTGGGAGGACTAGCATACAATAGAAAATTTCAAAGATCATGAAGTCTAGAACGATGTATGTGACAGTTGAGGAAAATATGTCCTTGACTGCCAAGAGCCAGCTAGGAAACGGACTTCCATGGGAAGTGGCATGAGTCCAGCGTCATTAAGAAATGTGACAAAATTATTGTTTTACAAAACTCTTCCTCCATAACAAGATGACATTAGTAATGAGGCTCAATGAACCAGCAGGAAGAAGGGGATGTGTTTTTATGTAAAACAGAATGTTGTAGAGGAAAAGTTTTCCTTTGAGAAAAACACATCAGCAAGGGATGTAAATATCTAAAGAGGGGTTTTTTTTCAGCTGTAACCTGCCAAAATATTCATGAAGTATTTAGCCAGAAAATCTTAATACCTTTCAATTAAAAATGAATACTCTTCAAGATGAAAGCAGCTGAAATTCTTTTAAACAAATCTTATTTTTCCATTGAAAAACTGTAAGCAACACTACATACAAAAATGACATTTGTACTTGTTCACTGCACCAAGAATTGAAACCCATCAAGCAGACATTAAAACTTAGTAAGTGATCAACACAAGCAGGGAAATACCAAAGGTAACTATTAGCTCCCCAGTACAAATGTACGTGGCCCTACCTAATTCACTGAAGAGCTCTCCAGTGTTACACAGATTGCTTGAATGGTGCAGAAGGAAACATCTTAAAAATCCTTAAGCAGAGGAGTAGCTGGGACAAATTATAAAAGCTTAATAAAAAGTCTTTTCAGTCATGTATTAAAGAAATGGCAATTAAAACCTTCTGAATCAGATGGAAGTCTCTTTTTGAAATCTTGCTACTGCAGGATTCCCTGGTCTCAAGAAAAATGGGGAAAGGAAATAAAGATAGGAAGAAAAAAAAATATCTCCTCTTTCTTTAGCAATTGATTATGTTGCAAGACAAGTTTTGGAAGCCTAGTCCTGTTTCACCTTTTATCCCAAAATAAATGTAAAAGGATTTCAAAGCTTCAGTCCTCCTATCTGCACTGTACCTACTCTTTTTTTTTCTTTTTTTTTTTTTTTCTTTTATCTTACAATAAACTACCTGATAAGCTTCTGCCTTCCTAGCTTTGGTGGTTATGAAGGTCACTGTAAAGATATCTATTGTAATCTTACAGTTATCTGGAAATCTAAGCATGTCAGATTTTCCAGGTGCTTGTAGCAGTGGCTTGGCATGCACGCAGTAACTGAGCAAATCAAGCATCATTTTCCCCCTCCCAGACTATCATATACGGGGAAGGCTTACAAACACAGTAAGACTTAAAGTACTTTAGGATTACCTTTGTGGTGTACTGCATTTCACCTATATGGGTATTTAGCTACTACAAGCTGTGTTATACATTCTTCAAGGTTCTTTGTTATGCTTAAAACTTTGAAAGACCTGTGATGCCAGAAAGCAGTAAACTCATACTGGTTCCTAACATGGTAGCTCTTCATTTGGCAGGCTAATTGTTAACAGGTGGCGATGAACTACAATCAGAGTGTAAGGGTTTGATTATTCATTTCAAGAAGACTAAGGGGACCTTAGATCTTTTGGCATTTTGCAGATTATATACCAACTGGCTGATACGGGGAAGGGCTTAGATATCATGCAGGGTCAATGCCAATTGCTTAATGCACAGCTGTAGCTGAGCTGTATGTCCATTCACAAAGCCAGTATGCAAGCAGACCTCATTGCAAATTCATATATGTTTCAGGGACAAACAGACATATGAAAGATGCCTTTGAAAGAAAACCTAAAATAGCATTAAGAAGGTCTCATTTGAAAATATGTTACTGTATTATGGCTCCTGATCAGCACATCCCTTGATTCCACTCTGATGAGGGTGACATTTTCTGGTCTGGGTCATTTGCACAAACCAGGAATAGCCCAGCCTGCAGTAAAGGCTAAGGGATAGGAAATCACCAAGAGCCAAATACTGCTCTTCGGCAGCAGGAGCACTCCCAGTGACAGGGATGGTAAGGGCATACTGCAGCAGGGACAGAGCGAGCCTGCTTTCTACAGAAACCTTCAGCTGCAGCCTGGGAAAATTTCACTGGTCCTGGCTTTTTTCTTGAATGGCTGTATCTTGATGCATTTTCTTCTTAGACATACTGGTTTTCTCGAGATGAAACTAAAGATAAAAGGAAAAACAAATCTAACTAACTTGTTTATCTTACTGAATTGATTGCATAGTCTGGCACAAGTAAGGGTTTACTGTAGGTTATTTTGCCAAGTTAAAAATCCGCTTTCTAGATGCACCATGTTTCCAGTGCCTTTCAGAAGGGTTTCCTTCCTGCCAGCCTTTTTTTGTGATACTTACTCAGGGGAAGCAGTGTGTTTACCACAGTGATCCAAATTAATGCCTGCATAAATCCACAGAAGTCAGTGAAATTCTGTTGCCAGCAAAGAAAATGGTCTCTTCATTCTTCACAAGGCTTAGAGAAAATTACCTAAAAGTAGAAGAGTGTATGAGAAAGATCAGGATGTGACCACTAAACACAGAGTCCGCTTGACACACTTGCCCATTTTTTTTACTTCCTAAATTTCTTTGTTAGTGCTGGACAAGGGGTAATGGCTTCAAACTGGAAAAGGATGGATTTAGATTAGATATAAGGAAGAAATTCTTTACTGTGAGAGCAGTGGGCCACTGGCACAGGCTGCCCAGAGCAGCTGTGGATGCTCCATCCCTGGCAGTGTCCAAGGCCAGGCTGGACGGGGCTTGGAGCAACCTGGGCTGGTGGAAGGTGTCCCTGCCCATGGCAGGGGGGTTGGAGCTTGATGATCTTTAAGGTCCTTTCCAACCCAAACCATTCTATGATCTACCATATTATTAATCGTGTTGTCTTTCTACATCTTTTGTTCCTTATTGGTTAGTATTTACCTTGTGTGTATATACCTCTCCAAAGGGTGGAAAGATGGGTTTTTCATAGATGTGGTCATTCTTATGATTCTTCTGTTCAAAGTTCAGGATTTGGAGTACTTTAAGACATGCATAAGGTCTGCAGGGATTCTGCAAATGTGCGAGGGGAGAAATATGGCAGCTAAGCTGAATGGACTTTCTGAAAGTTCTTCCAAAACAGTAATGGATATGTCTGAAATGTTGTATTCTGCATTCTCTCACACTAAAAAGTGGGTAGCCTCTGGAACCAGAGAGTAGAAAACTTCACATTGGCAACCACTGTGAAGATCCAATTCCTACTATAGTGAAGTTGCAGCTTCCTTGAAGGTTAGTTTTTTTTAAATTACCGGCAATAGATAGGAAGGTGATGCAGCCCCTAGTTAAAGTTTTACTTACCTTCCCAGATCCCTCTTCTGAACCAAGGCTTTGCACTGTCATCTATCACTTACCTTTAACTAAAATATTTGTTGGTTTCTGAATCGTAGCTGTTTGCAGAGAACCGAGGTTGATTTAGTCATTCAGACAACCAGACATCCTTTCCAAACAGTGCTAACATCTCGCTTTGCCTCCCACCACAGAGGCACTGAGACATGAGCAAATAAAAGTAGGTCACTCATCTGTCACAAGCATGAGAAAATAACTCTGCCAGCATAGAAAATGAATGTGTTTGCATTCGGGTTTTATACTTTATTTTTGCATACAAAGCAACAAATAAATAAATAAAAAAAAACCCTAAAACAATTGGCACAATCTGACCAACAGAGTTCTTGAGCTTCATTTAATGTTTTAATAAGCTTTTCTAACTCTGAGTGAGAGAGTAAGCAAAGATGCATTTTTCCTGGATCTTTAGAGAAAACACAGAGTACTTCCAATGGAAAGTACCAATCTAGGAATTGTTTCCTGGAGTCCACTTAAGAAGACTTGCTTGCACTGACATCATGGAAGTTGACTGGGGATGCAGTGATCTGAGGTCAGAGGGGCTGATTTTGGTAAGGAAGCATTGTGGAATTCTGCTTTTGGAAAGTTAACTGGAACAGGTTAAGTATTAACATCTATTTTTAAATGACAGTGTTACCAGAAACAATCAGAATTATTATGCTTGTCTTCATGCCATTGCCTTCTCTTTTACTGATGGTTATTTCAGATGATGTGCATGAGTCTGAGAAAGGCTAGACTTTAAGTCAAGTGGTTAGTCAAACAAAGTTTACTAAACAGAAAATTGTTTACATGTATTACAAAGGCATGCCAGGAGAACATGCTTTGTGTGGGTATGCGGATTGCATTGGCTCTTAGTTTTGCTACAGATCCATATTTTAGACACTTAAGGGTCCTCAAATTTGATTCAGCTCTTTATAGACTGTGTGACAAGGTGCAAATCTAGATTCCAAATTCACCAGAAAGGGAGGAGAGAAAAAATCCAAATGCAACTGTACGTTAAACTCTTATGTGTCCTGACCACTGAGGTTAGAGTCTCCAGTGTGAGGGAAACGTGGGCTTGACCCTCTCCAGGCTTGGCACGGAGCTGTTTTACACCTTGGAGGTCTCTGAACATTGACTAGAAACAATCACATATTCTGTGCTTCAGAAACATCCATGACTGTACCTTGCCTTGGTTTGTCCTGGATGTAGAGGCTTTCCAAGCTGGTTACCACTCTGAAACCTGAGGAGAGCCATACTGTCTCCTGACCATGCTAATCGGTGACCTACGCTGCAGAGGGGGAGAGGAGGTGGGTGCTGGGGTTATAGAGCTCTGCTGCACCTCCCGCTTTGCCATTTGAATCCTTTTTGAGCATTTGATAATCTGGCTTTCAGAAGGCTGCACATGGAATCTGTGAATATTAGTGAAGAGGAATGACTCAAACCACAGCCTCCTGGCTTAAAAGCCGCTCCGTTGCCCTACTCCCCTGGTTGGCATCTTTATCCTCTTTCCATTATGCCTGAATAATTTTTATTTTTTTTAAGAAAAACTTCTTTTAAAAGCTACAAAGGACAGTTGAGATGCATTTCCTTGTTTTTGTAAAATATTTTAAAGCTAGAAGCTTTAAGAGTTTTCTAGGAGATTTAGCTACATTATAGTTACTATAGCCATTAACCTCAATGGCAAAGTCTCTGCCACCACTTGTATGTTTTGAGTGATTTTTATGTAAGTGTATTTAAAGTTGCAAGGCAAACTTTCTGAAGCTGGAAAAAGTCAGAATCATAGTTCCTGAGTAACCTGGTCTCTTAATATATGTACATTATGGTACAGTTTCAAAAAATATGATTTTTTTTTCCTTATGTGAGTAAATATTTCTCATGATGAGGATAAGTAACTACCCTTCTTATTGTTTAGAGCAGTTGCATGTTTTATTTACTGGATAATATTCAACTCCATTCTGAGTTTTTCTTTTTTTTTTTTTCCTATTGTTCCCATTACCACAGCATTTTAGCGTTTCTGAAACCCTCTTACATTCATTGCCATTATGCTTGGATACAATAGGACTGATGGGGAAATCGGGACACAAGATATAAGCAACCTCTAACTTCTGGTTGCTTATTGAGTGATCTCCAAAGGCTGGGTTTTTTCAGAGCACATTATTTGTTCCCAGCTCCCCTGGAGTTTAGCTGCAGCTGTGAGTACTTAGCACTTCGGCACATCAGGCTCCTGAGGCCCAGGTCAAACCAGGAACACCCAATAAATGGCCACCTGGCTGAAATGACAGCTTAGCCTGGTGGGGTACTCAGCGGCAGAAGCTGATACACAATCTAAATCTGTATCCAATTGCCAATGATATGAGATCATCTCTTCTTTTCCAGCAAATCCTTCCTCATGTAGCATGCGAGTCTTCCTAGAAATGAAGTAGGAGTCTTAAAGTTTCTATTGTTACACAGCGCTAATTCAGTGCAGGACATGTCTGCTTTTTTTTTTTTTTTTTTTTTTCTTTTTACCCACATGAAGTAACTTGGAGTAGGGAGTGGGAGGGATAGTGTGTGGTCATGGCACAGCTAGAAGAAAGTCAGCAGCTTTGCAGGAGGTAACCTCGTTAAGCGTAGGAATCAGACAGATGCATCTTTTCAGTAGGAGTTGCTAAGAGGAAGAGAGGAAAGATGTCTTAAACTTGTATCTGCCCCCTCAATGTTGGCTTTCTTCTGGTGTGTCTTTCTTAAGTATATACTACTCCTTCCTAATTTGTCTGCTTCCTGAGGGGGTGGAAACTCAAGAGGGATATGGAGTGGTTATCTCTGGTATTGATACACAAGGATGTCTGTTATGGGTCCTACTGTCCTGCTCTGTGTTTGCCATGGACTCCAGAGACATCCCTGGCACTTTTCTCTTGCGGCTAATGTTTTGCAGGTTGTATGCTTTTTTTCCCTGTGTTCCTTGAAAAACCTTGACAAGACACCCATTTGCGGTCTTTCCTCACTAGAAGCAATGAGAAATCTTCCTCTTTGGGGCAGGGGTTATCAGTGCTTAGAGATGCAGGGTTCTGGAGACATTTACTAGACCTTTAATTATCTTCCTAGAGAAAGAGAAAAACAAAGGCCAGTGTAAATCAGCTTTTGCAATTCTCTGTTTTCTTGGCTCTGTATACAGCTGGTTCCTACCACCATCCTACATTAGAGATGGAAATGTTTCACTGAGGACACTGAAACCTTCATGTGTCATTGAGAAATTCACAATGACACCCAGCTGTTCAAGTCCAGAAACTTTCTCAGAGGAGGTATTTTTCTTGATAATGAAATAAAAAAAAAAAAAGATATTTTCTATATCATTCCTTCTTGCTCTAGGAAGGATGGCTAGATACATGAACAGTCAGTCAAGGGATTGGTAAAAGGAGGAGAAGCAACTCCCCTTATATTCAAAGGATTATGGATAAGAATGGTCCCTATAAAATTTCTCATAACCTCCTTGACATGCTGTCTATTCTCTCATGGTTTAATATTTTGAGCTAAAAGTAGGACACATAAACTATATGCAGATGAGCTGAGAAGGCTATTTTTGTTGAAGATGGCTTAAAAATATTGTTCCTAACCATCATGCTCAGTTACAACTGTTGTAAGAACTCATATCTGCGGGTTTTGCTTCAAGTATTACTAAGGTATCCCAAACTTTCCCTCTTCTGCAAGGATGTCAGTAGAACAAAGTAAGTCTGATGCTTCTTGAGGAAGGACTGTATGTGCTGAAGGGGTTGTGTTGGTCATCCACTTTAAGAATATTCTCAGAAACTCAATCTAATAGTTGTTTAAGTGTCCACTTACAAGTGGCATATGAATAAGCTTCTTTGAGCTTTCTGTCTTATTCTGAACAAGCAAGCAGCACTATCAGTCATCTCAGTATTCAGTTTGCAGACTTTTGATATCAAAAGAGGCAGAAAGGTCAAAATACTGACTATGGTTCTGTGTCTTGAAATGTCTGATTCCATATATTTAATGCCAGCCACGCTGCTTAACTCTGTGATAATACTCTCATGCTACTTTGTTGTCTGTTCTTTGGATTTTTTTAATTTATTTTTTTTTTTGTTCCTGGGCCTCTAAACCAGTGACTAACTCACTTCTTTCTTTAGTGTTTGGCTGTCCTGCAGGTCTGATTCCTGTCTGGGAAAGCAATGATCAGTCACAATGAATTTAAGAGATAGTGGTGGCCATGTAAAGTTATTGGAAGGAACACACTGGGAGGGTGGGCGAGCAGAGCCTGAAGAGCTCTTCAGGGAACCTGTTTATTGTTGGGTTTACAACTGCCAGGCAATAGGAACCACAATCTGGCGAAACCAGACTGAAAACATTGTGCATCGTTCTAACAATGAAACACTCTGCTTAATAACTTACCAGTTACTGTGGTTGATTGTCTCACTGATAACCTTCAATCAAACACTGCTTTAACTTTAAGATCTGTTTTAACTAAAATAGCAATGAAATTGTGGGCAGGCTAGAGATGGCAATCATTGCCTTCAGCCACATCTGTGGTTCACCGTTTGGTAGGCTCAGACACTCCCTTGTTCAAAGGCAAAGCAGCCATGGTGAATCCAGGGAAGTATTGTGTTGGCTTTGCAGTCAGGTAACCTCAAAGCTTCTGGCATGGACTTGGAGACCAAGAGCTCTGTCTGTTTGCAGAAGGGGTAAGATCACTAGGTAGTAGAAGATTGTCCAGCCCAGGAGGCTCAGTTCTGTGCTAGTCTAGAGGTAACCTCTTCTGCAACAATTAATATAAAATAATACTCTTTTCTGAGACTGTTATTAAGGTGTTTGAGCTGACTTGCACAAGCAGCACAACGTAGACCTTTGGCTTATTCCTGTTTAGCAAACAAATTGTTTCCAAACACATAGTCTGTGCAGTTACCTAGAAATGAAAATTGTGTCTTACTGCTTGTCCCTCCTGCAATCTATTCCTTCCACAAACAGTATGTGTTTGTTGGAGATAATACTGTCCTAGAGAATTTTGACTCCAGAGAGTACTTGAACAAGCACATACTGACTTCCAAATCACAGCCGTGATGTTTGCACAGCTACTTTTATAACCAGGTATTCCAACCACGTTTACATGCAAAACCTTTCTAGTTTGCTTATGCTTATAATGTGATGCTCAAAACATCCAACTCCACAAGTGCTTTGACCCGTGGTGAAACCTGTAACTTCTAGGTGCTGATTCAGTCAAGAAGATGATGTGGTCTGGTAGAATACTTTCTGGTTTCAGCTTAGTAACGCTAATAATACCAATGACTTACTCAAGGCTTTGTTGTGTGTGTTGCATATTTTCATCTCCATCTTTCCATTCAAAATCATACTTTGTGAGAATAGAGGTAGGGTAGACTTAGGGTGAAGATCTAAGTAAATTTCCTACCCTTTGTACCTCTGTGGAATTTTCCTTTGTATCTTTGGGGAAATCGTTTCTGTGTCAGCTTCATTTGTCTTTCATTCCTTCCTTTTCCCTTTCTTTTTGTCTCTGATTTTTTTCTTGTTTACATTGATAGATGTTTAAATATGGGCAGTCAACTGTCACGAGTGTTGCATGCTGCCTACTACAGCAAAGTTCCTGGCTCCTGCTAAACACAGGGAAGGCCCCTGTTCAGCCAGCTGTGGAGTCTACAAAGGCTGAGTCTATAAATTTTGAGCAAGCTGAGTGGGCTAACGTGTCTGATTCCCCAGAGATCTTGGGAGATATTTGCCTTTTGACTACTTGCAAGATTTCTAACCTGTTCAGTTTTCTTCAATACCCAAGGATATCAATAGCTTGAGTAATCAGAATAAAACTGATTTCTAGTCAGAACCAAGTCACAGGGAGATCTTACCCAACATGTTCCTTTGCATAGGAGCTTGAATCCGTTCCATGACTTTGTCAGACAATATTTATGGTCTTCCAACCTCTTCCCCATGGCAGCTGGCTGAAGTTTGAAAGCAATTACAAGTCTGGGCTGATGTTTATCAGTTTGTAGGAGGGAGTAACTAAGTGCTAACATTCAAAAACAATCCACTTTCTCTGCCTGAAAGAGTCTGTTGGGAGAAGACCCTTTTCTCTAGGTCAAATTGTTCATACAGTGTAAGCATCAGAACTAGTTTGGGTGCAGTTCTGAGATGGAAAGAGCTTGTTCTGCCCAACTTCTGTCTCATGTTTTCTTCTTTTAGAGTCTTTCACAGAGAATCCAGATTTCCCCATAAATTTGTATCTAACCTTAGATACACTCTTTTTCTGAAATAGCAATCATAACATTGTGTTCCATGATAAGTGTCCAAATGTCTTTGCCCAAGATGTCCCACCAGCAACGTTCATCCTCCTCACTAGGCAGACAGCAGTATTCCTAAATTTATAACTGGATTTCAAGCTGGTGGGAAGAACAGGATACATTATCATTCCTTCATTTTAGGAGTGTTTGGGTAATGTTTTTGATGGTCATATCTGGGTTTGGATGGCTAAACGAATTGAAAGTAACTTTTATTCTAATAACATTCCCATTTCACTTTTTAAAGTCACTTTTTCTTTCTCCTAGTATTTCTCCTTCACAAGCAGACCCCACTGTACGACAGAAAGGAGCCGTTACTGCTTCACTGTACAGTGATCAACGGCAACAGTGATCAATTCATGCCAGAAATGCCTTGTTTCTGCGAGCCTTGAGATTGAAGCCATCTCCTTTCCAAAGCACAAGCTCTGCTCCTGTACTACCAATGAAACAGCTTTTGTTTCCCTCTCATAGATCTTTATTCTTGAAATCAATATGAAATTAATAACTGAACAATTCTCCGTCCTGTCCTAAATCCCTATGACATCCACTGCTCATTCCTCACAAGTGTTTGAGTGACTTCTGGGATGGAGATGGTCCTAAATTTGGGATCTGCATTCACGATTCGATCCTGGTCCTGACATAATCTTTACTGCCTCTTCCCTACAATATGGGATGATGGCAGCAGAAGAGCTAGTAGGTATCGCTTCTGCTGTGTGCCCTAGTGAATTGGAAATTGCTCCTCTCACTGACATCACTGCATTGTGGTCCTGGGAAAGAAGCTAAGTATGATTGCAGGGTAGGAAAAAAGCACTGAAAGAAAAATTACATTGGTTTGAGGTTAAATCCATGGTTGTAGTCCAAAGATGCCCTAGGACTGACTGTCCTTTCCAACAAGCCATTGAGGGGAACACTCACGCAGAAATCTGGCAGGAATCTTGAGATAGCCTGTGATAATCAGACCGAAAAATAAGGGAGTGGAGCCGATGGAAGCTGGCCTGGAAATATGCAATCTAAAAATAACATATGATTTCAATAAGTTACTTCTCATAGCTGCATTCTTTAAATGCCTGTTTATTTAGTACTATATATACAGTTTGTTCTATGTTCCACATGCTATACATAGCATATCCTGCAGCCTGAAATAATCTGGGGAGGGGGGAAAGAAAAAAAAAAAAAAGCTCCCCAAAGCATTCTACAGATGCAAATGTTCAGTTTAAGGAACTAGCACCAAACCACTAGGCCAGACCAACACGCCTGGAAGTTAGTAAGCACTTTGTGAAGTTTCACGTTATAACCTGCTAGTGCCTCTCTCCTCCCCTGCTATGTCATCTCTTGAGCTTCCCATCTGGACTCCAGAGCACCTCTGGATGCCTGTTTGAACACAACTGAGAAACACCTTTTTCATAGCTTTATTGAGAACTACTGCAGCAGACCTAAAGTGAGGAGCTGGTATTTTATGGTGAAGCTGACAATAACTTCACGCTTTTTTTTTTTTCTAGCCTAAGCAATTTTTCTTGTTGATGACTGATGAATGTATTTAGCATAAAGAGCTACAGTCCCAGAGCACCCAAGGAGGCGAGCAGGGGAATCCTTGTCTGCTCGTGAGCCCAGAACCTGCCCTCTTACAGGTTTTGTTTCTTCCTGCTCATACCCAAGGGCTAACCCCCCCAGTGTGCATTTCAGGTAGGGAACAGCATGGACAAGAGATGATGTCATGTTTTTCAATCCTTCATGGAGCTTTTAAACGGCTGGAAAGTCTGTATGAGTAATGAATTGTTAAGAATGGTTCATGTCAAGAGCTTGCTGGTGCTGCTGCAGGATGTGCCAGTGACTCAAAGAAAAGGCAAATGGCTTATTTCTTTGAGCAAGCAATGACTCATTAACATCTGCCTTGTTCTATTTATACGTGTGAATTCTCTCATTGACTTGCAGATTTTCCTTTCCATTCTCTTTTACAGTAAGACTGTTGCTATTTTAGTCTATTTTAGTCCTTCTGTAGGCAACTTTTTTCCACTGCCCACTTCTACTTCTTCCTTGGGAAGGACTTGCTGCTGAAGTTCCCTTTCACGGGGACTGGGGCTCTCTGAAGCCAGTTTGTCTGGAACCGGTGGTGTTAGGAGATCCTTCAGTGCCAAAGTCCAAAGCATTTCACAGAAAGTTTTTCTTAGAGGCTTATGAAGTGACTTCTGAAAGGGGTAGATCTGAAGTGATTGCGAGCTGCTATATAACCGCTCTCCTGTCTCTCTGGAAGGAGGTTTCCCCATCATTCACCCTTCTCCATGCTGCCAGGGTGGCTAACCCAGCGTGCTGCTGATTTTGTCAGTTTGGTCAGATCTATCTTTAGCTTCAACCTCTGCAGAAATTGGTCGGTTTTCATGTTTCATCAAAACACTCTGAATCAAATTCAAGCCTGTGATCTTTGGTTTGTGTACTTAGCTGTCGGTAGGGTGCCTGTGGATTTCTTTAATGACAGTCTTGGGCACATGCAGTTGTGCTGTGGTGTTCTGCTTCCAAGAAATGCTGTGTGTTGGTGCTGGCAATGTCTCAGAGGTGAGGGTATGCTGACAAGGCAGTGTCCCTCCTCCTCCTCTGGGCTGTTGTGGGCCAAAGTGTGGTGGGCAGCTCTCAGGAACAGCAACTCAGAGCCTGGGCACTGGTGGGGGACATACTCTTTTGGGCAGCTTCAAAATAAGATGGTTCATTTACACTTGTTTAGTGCTAATGCTTGCTATAAAATGGGCAGAAATGGTTTAAACTGAAGCTTTAACTGTCATCTCTCTAATGCATAGGCAATCCCAGACTTTGCATCCCCAGCAATTTCTGGACTCTAAGATCCATCCAGCTAAACTTTTCCAGACTCTTACATTCCTGCCCTCCCTCTTGTCTTGGCTGACTTTGGCCAGGGCCTTTGTGCACTCCCAATTCATTCAATTCAGACCCAAGTCTGAAGCTAGAGCTGTAAGGGTTTTCTTAGGGATGCTTATATTTGTGACCACAACAGGGAAATCGTGACCTCTATTCAAATAATAAGAATTTAAATAATAAGAATTTGTCTATGGTTTTAGACACCACAATATAGTAAAGGCTTGGATAGATGGTGGGCAGGGAATGATTGTGGAGAAATGGAGGGTACAAAAGTTAAACCAGGAGAAGAGCTCAAGCACATCCCCTCCAGCCACTTTTTGATTATTTTCCCAATAACAGTAGAGATTTGTTCGTTTTTTCTCATGTTTTGGGAATCATTAATCAGTCCTGTTCTCTGTCAAAACTGATATTAAAGGCAGCTAGAGTGTCATTGGGGTTTTTGTTTTACTTCAGGAAGTGAAGATTATGGTGATTAGTTCAGGTTTGAACAAAATAATACTGAAACCCAAATAAACTACTTTGAATAGAAACATTTTATCACATTTTAGAAAATTCAAAGAACATTCCTCTGTGAGCTAAGTTTTCCTTTTAACCAGTTGGTGCATGTGACTTCAAAATTACATTTTGAATTGCAATTGGAATTGCATTTCTTGCTGACCAACACAAGTTAAGACGTGACTCTGTTTTCCTCCTGCAGATCACAGTGTGCAGTCATGCTGCCCACTGTTGAAGGATTTCTATAGACGCTTTTTATGAGTGTTGTCTCCCAAGCCAGGAAATGTCCTTGGCTTTTCCCAGAACAGAGGTCTCATTTATTACATGATAAAGCAAAAATGCCACCGGGCAGGAGACCGCATCTGTATCCTGCTGCTGAAGAGCTGCACGTTGAGTTTAAATAGATATAAGTATTGTGCAAATGGGATGTGACTTTTCTGCTTGCTCTGCTTTTTACACCAGCATTATGTAGCAGGGAAAACTGATAACATGAAACACATGGACAATCAAGTGACACTGCTGCTGCATCAGGGGAAGTTCCCAAACCACAGGCTGCAGGGCTGCCTTCTCCTCTCCCTCTCCTTTCTGGATTTTCCCAGGGACACTTTCCTACAGGAGCAGATGAGAGACAGCTTCAGTATCTATGAATCAACAGTCTCTGGTGATCTCATAGCAGATGCATAAAAGTGTAAATTTCAGCATTTTTCAAACCTCAGGTTAGTTCAGATCTAACGAGTATGCTTCTGCCACCCGCAATGGAGTAAGGAAAGAAAATTTTCCATGCAGTCTCCCACAGCCAAGGAGCTCCTTGATGCTTCTGATGCAAAAGACCCCTGTTTGGTGGGAATAATTGCATTATAGTATCACCCATGCTTGTCTTCTAAATAAAGCTTTTGAATCTCTTTGGACTACCTTTAAGTTGAAGGCCAGATACTCTTAAAAATTGATGTAATTTGCTGAATGTCAATAGCTTTGCATCCTCAGCTGTTGTAAGTTAGCACGGCTCCATAAAAGTCAGTGTGCCTGTATTAATTGACATCAGCGGGATTTATGACGCAGAGTTTCTATTTCTGCAGCAGCTTGCTTTCATAGAGATGAGGGGAGAGGCACTTTCGTTGGGTTCACAGGGAAGGAAGCAAAAGGAGATGAGTTTTAAAAGGTCTTTGTGCAAAATAGCTTTTTCAGCTGGTACTTTTTCAGTGAGCTTAACAAAGAGAGACCACAGGATGAAACCGTCGTATGCTGCAGGGCAGGAGTAAGAGAACGGTGTGGTGTAGGCTGTGCTGCTGAGCATGGGATACCCTCTCCCTCCCTGGCTTAGCTTAGCTTTCATGCACATTGAACCTCTACTGCGTGGAGGACCATGTTTTGTGAAGAGCAAGATAACTGCCGTGAAGTGCATAATTTTACACCAGTCTGGGAGACAGAATCTGACCCATAATTTCCAGGGGAAAGGAATAACTCTAGCTATGGTTCACACTGCTGTGATGCTTTCTTTCCTCTTACGTAGTGTTCTAGGCAAATTATAAAATCATTTTAGAGATGTCACTCGGTGATTCAATGCACTTGCAGAAACAGTTGCATCCATAAGAGAGAAATGAGAGTAGGGCACTGCAAAGCCATGTGATCTAAAATGAATATTTTCCAAATGTCATAGAATCATAGAATTGTTTAGGTTGGAAAAGACATGTAAGTTCATCAACTCCAACCGTTAACCCAGCACTGCCAAGTCCACCACTAAACCGTGTCCCTAAGTGCCACATCTACACAACTTTTAAGTACCTCTGGGGATTGTGACTCAACCCCTTCCCTGGGCAGCCTGTTCCAATGCTTGACAACCCTTTGGTGAAGAATTTTTTCCTACTATCATCCTTGATGCAATGCTGTGACTGGCTGTTGTTCAGTGAGACTTTAGCCTAACTATGGTATTTAGTTGTGTCTGCACAGCAGCACTAAGGTCTGTAGGGAAGGAATCCAGGAGCACCAGCTGGCTGCAGGGTGGAGACCTCCATGAAACGCCAGTTATCCCAGCAACACCTGAATGGGAATGTAGAAGCTGCTTGTCAGAGTAATTCTCTTTAGTAAAGCTTGATTAACCTTGTGTTGCTCACCTATATTAACCACACAATGAACATATGTCTGTAGAGATGAGAGTATTTTCCTATTCCTGATTCAAAAAATCTTCTGAAGGATCCTTAAAGGTCACGTGGTGATCTAGAGGCTTCTTCATGGCCTCTGCAGCCTTTGCCTGCCACCACTGTCTGGCAGACTGATGTTCTACTGTGCCAAGCTTGGCCTTGGATGAGGTACGTGTGTCAAAACATTTCTGTTGAATGTGGCAAACTCCTCAGGTGATGTATGTTGCACTGCTGTCTAACGGCACTATCACAGACTTTGTTGCTTGGAAATTTTGATCAGCAGGAACTTTCATTTTTGTTTCTGGATCGTAAATGAGAGCACGTGAGCATCCTTGCCATTCAGCATTGCGTCTCAGCCACCAACCATTCTTGATATCTCACCCTGCTTGCTTCTTATCAGAATGACTACAAACCATTTGCAAAACTGTTAGAAATGCCTGAGAATATTGTGTATGCAGTACATAGGGTTGGTTTGTTTGAGTGGGGTTGTTTTGGGGGACGGGGGAGATGTTTTATTTTTTAGTCTTAAAACTCCTCATTTGCATCTAATGACATATCCACTGGATGCTACCCCTATGGCTGTGGATGCTCCTGCTGTGCTTTGGACCACTTGAGCTGTTGCTCACAGCTGGCTCTGCACTGAGGTGGATCAGGCAGGGATTGCAGGGTCCGTTCTGGTGATCAGCTGCTGGAGCCAGCTATGAGGACCAGATAGTGGTTAGCACTCCAGCAGTTTTCAGGAACGTGGATCCATCCTTTCTGAGCAAGTTTGTGGTAGATATATGCCAGAATCACTCCCTAAAGCCCACTGGTGGTATTGGCACTGTTCACCAACAGCTGAGTTGCAGAGAAGAGTGCTCACAGCTCGAACTTGCTTTGTCTTAGTTTTCCTTGATACCTAAAACATAGCGTTGAAGCAGGACTGAAACATCCCAAACAACTGCCCTTGCTGCATGCATTTTGTGAGTAAAAAGCAAGTTCCTCTCTCCTTGTCCAGCAGTCCCAGTGGTACTGGTGTCTGTCCTGCTCTTCTCATCCTCCTTTACCTGAGATGTCCAAAGAGAGGATATTCCCACTGCAATTCACTTATCTCCGAGGTGGAAGGTGGAATAAACTCTTTGAAACCTTTAGCAGTACACACAATTTGAAGGAATTCATAGAAGCCAGAAATTCCATACAGCCAGGAGCTCACAAAAGTTTAAAGGGATAGAAATATCACGTTAGACTTAACCAACATCCCTGATTTCTGGAGATATTCTGGAGCTTAATTTCTGTAAACTCAAATAAACGTTTGGTCTTAATGACACAGGCAGGCCAAAACCTCAGTTCACAAGACCCTGCAGGCATCAGCTGCAGCCATGTGGATCACTGTTTTTGTTCTGCAGCATGGTTAGAATTTACTTGAAATCTCATGGAAAAAGATACACCTGCTTTTCCTGGATTCCTCTCAATGGCTCAGCACATATGTAAAAATATATCTTCCATCTGCTGACTTCTGGTTGAAGTTTGTTTCTGTTCTTTAAGGTCTCTGTTTCAAACTCACAGAACCAGAGGAAGATCTGCTTCATAATAAGATTTTTAGAAGGTGGTTCTGTGGAAAGAAAGTTAAAGAAATTGCTCAGTTGTTCCCAGCAAGGAATGTTGGATGTAGTCACTTAATCTCACATTGGTATGTATTGCTGTGTTGAAATCAAGACATACTTAAACTTCCAAAGTGAATTAATTTATCTTCTGTTCTAAATTACTTGTTTTGCTTTAGGAAATATGACAACATTATCCAGAAATGTTCTTTTCTGAGTTGATTTGAGGGATGAGTTGCTGGAAGGTACCAAACGTTTATAACTCCAAAGGGAGACAGACGTTTATGAGTGGTAAGAAACTGTAAAAGCTTCAGGTATTGCATACTCCTGAAAGAGAAGGTAGGCATTGGTGATGTGTAAACAGTTTAAACGAAGTTTGTACAGGAAGGATGTGATGGCCAAGGTCTTTGCCTGGTGTAAAGCAATGTTGCTGTACTTTGTGCAAGCTGGTTCAGGACAGCTGAGGGTCTGCTTCAAGGGCAATCAGGGAACAGACTGTGGCAGGTACAGGGATTCGGTCTGGAAAAAACAAGCTCTCTGTTTAAACAAATATTTTGAGAATGTTTTCAAATATTTTTGGAGGAGGCAAAAATGATGCTGGAAAACTTAAGGTCTCTGTTTTATTATTTGCCTTTTTAATTCTTGGGTTTTCCATGTGTCCAAATAGGCTGATTGATTCTCAAAGGTAACCTAAACTATCCTAACTGTAGCAGTGGGAAGAACCTGGGACATCAGATATACCCACAAGAGAATTAAGAAGGCATCATCAATCAAGGCAGTTAATGGCAAATTAAACATGGAAAAAGCATCAAATTAATTTAAAAGTTGTTGCCCCTGATTTTGAGAATATTTTGTACTAGATAGCTTCCCTGGTAAATGTCCAAATATACTTGGACCTAAAGTGTTCCTAGATACTAGCCAAGCTGCCACAGCCTCTTTTAGTTTCCATGATCTGTCTCCTTTGCAGCTAATCTAGCACGTACTCCTTAATTTATTGACAGCTCTGTCACCTTTGGACTACTAGTCTGTGGTTAGCACGTGTGCACGTTTTTAACTCTCAGCAAAGGCACTGGGACTTGATGTAATGCAGGAGGAGACACTTTTAATAAGATGCTTAATTGAGGTCTGTCCCTGTCAAGGCAACATGGAAACAGATGTTAATATTCTTCTGTTCCTTCCTAAAATCCTGAATCATGTCATATTAACCAGGAAACACTTTTTCTTTCAGTGGAAAAAAAAAATTTATTAGAAGACAATTTGTTTAGCTAATTAACTATGAAAACAGAGATAGAACCAAGGAATAAGACTTGGTGGAATCTTTCAAATATGCACCAAATGTATAAACCAGGGGCTTATCTATTAAGTAATCTAAAACAGGCTGGTATCTACAGCTTCCACTCTTCTTTGTGTGGTAGTTTAGTCCAAGGTTAAAGGTAGCTAAGCTTAGTTTAGCTCACCATAGATATTTTTCTGAAGCTTGGCTAGACTCCAAATGTCACATGTAGACAAATCAAGATCTGATAGCCAAGACCATGCCAACTGCTTGATATTATTCTTACTAGATTCATCTGCCCATGTGACTTGCCTGTCACCCTGTCCATGGTTTAAAAAACATTGTATAAACTGCATTTTGTTATATAGTGTTGCTGGAATTCAGGCTATGAAATGTTGCAAGTCACATTGTGTTTGCACATGCTTCAAGTGTCCAGGGGATCTGAAAAACTCATTTAGCTCTTCTCTGTTTGGAAGGTTTTAAAACTCATTTGGCATTTCTGTTTGGAAGGTTTTTAAGTCGCTGTAAACTAAGCATAGGCTGAGAGACATCTCTCCCCTGAGTCTTTCTTTCATTTCTTGCTCAATCTGCCCATCCAGCCGATAAAGTTGTTCACCTCTTCTGAGGTCAAGAGAGATGGTAGACAGGGGTCCTGGGGCTGGTCTGAAATCTGCAGTAGGACTCTCCGTGCAGTAAGAGTAAGTGAAATGATTACGCTTATAACGTGGCCTTCTGCCCAGGAATAACTTTTCAAATCTCTGTATTTAACTCTTGCCATTTTCTAGCAAAATACTACTGAAAAGTCAAGGGGTCTGTGAACAAATGCATTTCATTTCCAGGGTGGAACGGGAACTCAAGGTACAGTTCCCTGGTCTCTGCGGATGGCAAGTCAAAATCCATATTCTCTTCCATTGCTCACAGCTAAGGTTGTATAGAATCTTTTATGTTGAAAAGACCTTTAAGAACATTGAGTCGCACCATTACAGCTCAGCTTAACTCTTACAAGTCTGCTCCCTCCACCTGGGAAGGCACAGGACTGGGAAGGACCAACTGGTCTTTGAGTCTGCGTAAACCACAAAACATCTCCCAAAGCTGTGAAACATGAATCAGAGTTAAAGACTAATAGTCATAACCAGACAGACCATGGCATAGGAGAGAGGACAATGGTGTAAGGTCAAGGGCCTTAATGCTTCAGGGAATTTGTCAGGTAAAACCTCTGTGTTGCCGTAAGACTTGGTTTTGTCTCATGTCACTGAAGAAAGTAAAACAGCCCCACTATTCCCTCCCTAATAACCTGACTTGGAGTAAATAAAAATATCCATCCTGCCTCCAACCCTGGTTGCAAGCTAGATAAAATGGGCATCTCGGGATGTGAATGAGGCCAGCATTAGTGGCGTATCCTCTGTACAGCCTGTCTGTAGGTATTGCTGGTTCCAGCAGGGCAGAGGATGAGTTTTGTATAAAGCAGAAGGGAAGGACTTCCTAGCTATGCTACATTCCTACCAGAAGAACCGAAGCGTGAGGTCCATACTGCGTAAGTCTGATAAACACAGATATCAGCCCCTTATAATACAGCTTATATGTACCTTAAAATATAATACATCTTATATTGAGCTCATGTAGAAGTTGAGGCAGCATCAAATTCAGATCTGGACCTGAAATCCTACTCGGTCTTCAGTGCATTTTTAAATTCCTGTACCACCTGGTGCTTTGGGGCCGGATTTAGGCAGTATTCAAAGGAAAATGGACCAGACATCAGATTCTGGTTCTTGTAAGTCACTCAGCACCTTACCACTGTGACAGCCTACCCTTCAGCTGCCACGTAAGTCTCTCCTTCAGCATAGTGCTTTTGATTCACCCTCCTGGCACTGTAGAAAATGCATTCAAACCTCACTGCAATGATTTGTTTTCCTTCGTTCAGTTTTGTTTCACCGGTTTTATTGGTGCCAAACAGAACCAGCCCTTTGAACACTTTATTTAAAAACCTTTTCATTGTGGCTGCCGGGTGTCCCCTCCAGAGCTGACCACCAAGCACCGCACATGGCCAGGCTTGCCAAAATGCTCTGAGAAACTGCTCTTCCTTGTCCTCACTCCCCATGCTTCCTTTTGTGGTTCCCTATTTAGAGATCTGGATAGAAGAACAGATGGAATAAATCATCTGGTGGTAGCCAAGTGACTGAACCACTTCTGGGAAATGCTACATCTCTTTTTCTCTTGGATTTATATGTGAGATGCCCAGAAGTTGCTGTTGTATCAGGAGTGTCAGGAACAATTTGCTTTGCAAGACACTAAATCTCCGAGTCTGTTCTGCTTCCGGGAAGGCTCCCCAGCAGAGATGCCTGGAGCCGCTCACAGGGAATTTCCAGCCAGCTCTCCACTAAACCAGCATCCATGTTGTTAGAGCATATGGGAATGAGGCCAAAACCACCATCTATATATCACCTCTGCGGATGTGGCATATAAGAAGGGGAAAAGGGGGAGGCACACATTAAATCTTACAAGTACCATTTTGTTTTCCCTTCCTTCTTCTCTTCACCGTCTTCCCCTCTCCTCCTTCTAACCTCCTACTTTTTTTCAGTAGCTGATGGGGGTGGTAAAATTCCAGGGGGCCAAGACAAACTGTTAAACATTGTGATTTCTAATGGTTCCTCTTGAAAATTGCTGACAGATGCTGCTCCTGAGATCAGAACGGCAGAGGCTGCCAGCGTGAGGCTTGGGGCCAGCCATTGATTCCCTTTTTTAATAGTGAAATCTAAATCTATGGTAACTCTCCAGGCAGACTATGTGCCACTTTTCTGAAAGTTTCTCCTTGTCCCCTCATCTTCTTTCTTTAGTCCTATTCCCTTCTCCACTTCCCCAGACTTTACCCTTTACTCTCCATTTCATAATTTTAGTTCGTAACTGTTCTGTGTGTGTGTGTGTCCCCTGCCCCTTTCTTCCTTCCCTGTTTCTTTTTGCCATCTAGCTACTGACTCTATGGATGTTTGCCCAGCTACAACTTAGAAAAAAGAACAGTGCAGGAGTTTGACTGATGCAGCAAGTTTCTTTTCTTTTTGGAACCTCTAATTCACAAGACTGCTTATGTGTGACTCAGAATAATGGAAGGATAGAGCCATTGAGGGAGATGGGCTGGGAGCTCGTTGGGTATTGAGGTCAGTCAGGGTCTTGCAGAAGGAGACAGAGGAAAGCTGCCAGCTTAGGAAAGGAATGTATTCTGATTCCAGCCAGACATGTAGCTGTGTTTGTGCACACTGTGGCTGTTGCATCCATAATGTGCCCCAGTACCTGGCATAGCAGTCTGGGCTTTTTCCTCACGTAATATAGGCTCCCTGTGACAGAATATTCCTGACTGGGAGTTTTGCAAAGGAAGAGATCAGCCACAATTTCAGTTTTGCTGGTAGAACTTGGAAAAGCACTGACCCAGTCCCAAACGTTGCCATGAGTTTAAGAAACAACAGCAAGCCCTAGGATGTATTTGTCCCTGGAGAAGTTAATGAAATTTGGATGGAATTGGAAATAGCTCTTCTCTAAGGCATGAATTTCTGCCAGCAAGCAGGGTTAAGTCTCCACCTTTCTTTTGATATGATTGCTGTGAATGTGGAAGCACTAGAGGTGCAGGGCTGAGTGTCTGGGAACGGGGTCTGCGGTCCTCACTGTCAAGTAAGTACATATGCACGGTCAGGGGACCAGATCTGCTTTCTTCGGTTACTTCTTTGTGAGTGTGCTACAGCCACAACTTGTGCTGTAGAATATTCATATCGGGCATGGAGGAAAACACGTTCCCTAGGAAGATAGTGCAGCACGGAACAGGTTACCAGAGAGGCCATGCCATCGCTGTCCCCAGAGGCTCTCAGCCTTGGCTGTCTTCATCTAGCACTAGCATCAGTCCCATAGCTGACTGGGAGATTGGACTGGAAACTCCAGAAATCTTTTCCAACCACCACTGCTGTGATTCTGTGATGTTCAGATGATAGTTGGTGTGGGCAGGATGTAAACAAAAGTAGGTAGAGCTCTTTCCCTGAAAATATTCACTGAGATACCCAACTGAGGCATATCCCTATTCCAACAACCTAATCATAAATGTAGTGATGTCTCCTCCTTACCTTTTATCTTCGACAGCAGTGTCAGTAGACCTCAAGACAGCATCACAAAGTTGCTTTGAGCCAGAAAGTATGACCCATGCAGAGTTGTGCTGCTTTACCAAGCCTTCCTTTCGCCAGTGTAGCAATCGATACATGGAAGCCATTTGACTGCTTTGCCTGCCTGCAAGGCAATCCAGTACATCCCCTCATGCTTATTCAACAAGCAGAAGTTGGAGACCGAGGTCTACCAGAGATGTGAATCCCTAGCTTCCTGGCTGGCAGCATTGATGGTCACACTTGCGGAGTGTTGTGCTGTCTTATTAGCAGCTGTCATCACCGCTAAGGGAATGCCTCTCACTCTGACCAACAGCCACAGGAGATTAATGTGTGTGTTCCTAGAGGAATTGTTTCTTCTGGCTGCTGATGTGCCACAATTAGCACCTTCATCTCTAAGCTGGTACTTACTTCTTTATTAAAAAAACGATTGCCGAGGATTTCCTTCCAGAGAGTTGGGGGAGTGCCATGTCAGAGAGGCAGTGGTGATGGCTCCGCTGAACAGAGGCACAGCCTGGGAGCTGTGCAGATATTGCATTGCTCATGTCACCACCTCATTAGTGTTGTTGGTTTTTATGGCACCATAAACATTTGGCTGCACCATTTTCCTCCCATTGCAGACAGCAAAACAAGGGAACTATCAGCACCTCTGAGGAGGCACTCAACATGAGGCAGGAGTGAGTTCAGTGCCTATACAAAGGATACCATAAAAGCAGCCCAGAAGTTTGAGCACAGGCATCCATACAATAGACTATGCATCCTCTCCTGAGGCTGGAGGATTATAACCAAGTTTCAAAAGAAAACCTCATCTCTAAAATGGGGATGTACAGCACTAATGTCCTTTTGTCTCGTGGTTCCAAAGCACAGGAGGTAGCCATGCTCTACGGTGTCTCCTGTTGCTGGAGGGCACTGTGAAGTGAGGAAATGCATCATCTTCACAGTTATACCTACACCACCACTACTGTGTAAGGCAAGATTCTTCTGCATTTTTAACAGGGAAAGTGAAAGGTGAAGTAACTATGTATGGGCATCCCCATAACTGGTTAAACAAAGAAATTCAAGGAATTAACTCACTGACCTGCATCCATTTTCACTGCGGTCTTCAAACCCTAGACAGCAAGGGAGAGCCTGCTCGAAGCTGCAGCCATTTCTGAATGATGAGCTATCCCCAGTGCAGCTTGTCCTCTCCCAGCTTCATGGGGACCACGTTCATTCTGTCCCATAATGCAAAAAAACAGGAATGACAGTATATGCTCTAGGTGAGTGTTGGTTGTTCTTCAGTGCTCTGCTTGCCTGTAGCAGGTATGGCTATGGTGCTGTTCTCTACCTTCTGTAGAAGATATAACTGTTTGAGATCACAGTGCAGTCTGTGGCAGTCGCAGATATTTCATTCAAAACCAGAAGGAATTCTGTTGCTTCAACCCACGGGCGCCTAACCACAGATGGGCAGTTAATTCCTAATGTCGGAAACATGATTTGAGTCTTCCAACTCTTAAAATCCAAGTGCTACTCAGAGAGTGAAAATACCAGCCTTGCCTGTAAGAACCAGTGAAAAAGTATTAGTCAAGTCATTTAACTCAGTAAGGAACAGAAGCAAAATAGCACATGTATGCAAAGAAACCCATTACACTGTTTGATATTTCTGGCAAAATACAGTGTATATGTCATTGTGTTTTTCATTGCCGAGTTCGCTTCCCAATCATAGCAAATCAATAATGCTAGAGGAAGTATCTGAGTATATATTTCTATAAATGTCTGAGTTATACTTGCTGTTTACCATTATAGTGTAGTAATACCTAATGCCATCAGAAATTGCAGCTGTTTTAAGCACTGCAGCCACACGTGTCTAACAGCCTTTGTCTTGCCATGCAACCTTAAATGAGACAGCCTTAAGACCTGAGGTGTGCTTGGAACGAGAGAATGAATATCATCCGTTAGCCTTAGATATTAGTTACTTAGTACTTAGATATTAGTACTCTGTCTGCCGGGAATGCCCCTTGTGAGGGCACCAAACTGACTGCATGTTCTGCAGAGAGGTGTTTGTATCTGGCTGTGGGAAATAGGTTATGAATGGGCACAGTTGCCAGAAAGCACTGTATTTCCTACGGTTGCTATACATGATACAAATTTCAGGTTCTCCTCTAAGCTTTAATTCTCTGTGCACAAACAGGAAAATGAAAATATGAAGAGAAAGTATAACACTGAAAATTAAGTGCTTTCATGTCACAAAGATGTAGTAAATATGAAGTCAGTGGAGTTTTTGACATTTCTACTGATCTGGTACTTTGCCAAGAGCTGGGCAGACTTAACGAAGTCCACCTAGGGAGCTCATACAGGAGGAGGAGGAAGATAGTGGTGTCTTTTCTTTGAAGTGTTTAGTTTTCTGCCTGGAAATACTCCCCTGCAGAACCAAGCTGCTGTGGGAGAGAGATGGGGAACAAATAGAGGTCCAGAATACATAAATAACTATGACAGGGCCTCTACGGAGCCAAATGACTTTGCATGTGGGAAGAACTAAGTGGGGTGAAAGGAAAAGCTATAGGTTAAAACCCAGGAGACTGTCTGTGCTAAAAAATGGCTCATTATTAACAACACTTGTCAAAAATCGGTCCCTTCCCCCTCACACAGGATTGAAAACACATTGGCTACTGAAGTGGATAGAGCCAAAATGTTTTCAGTACCTATTATAGAAAATGAATGAGACCCCTGAGCAGGAGATTTCTTTAAAAGAAGGTGGGAAAGGTTTGACTTTTTCTACCCTAACAATCAGCTAATTATCTAGGCAGAAGGTACCAAGCAAGAACTAATCTCTGGTATCTGTTTTCAGCCACACATCAGAGCCACCAATAACTCCAGAAAGAGCTCAGATTCCTGTCATGCACCAAACCGAGAGCTGCACAGAGCTCCCTGATGCTTTGGGTGACAAATGACAAGAGTGAGATCAGCATCTGACTCCTGCTGTCTTCCCTGGCCTGTATTTTCTGCAACTGTAGGAAAGTATAGACCAGTCCGAGGCACTGAGGTGGAGCCGTGAACACGTGCTGATTTGTGTCCAGACAGCCTGCCCGCTGCCCTGCCCTGCGCTCCCCTGGGCTGGTGCTGCCTTCGATGCACTGGGTCAGTTGGAAGGGGAAATGCTGAAATGCAAACCCAAGGAAATGATATTAACGTCACTTATACCCTGATTAGGTCACTGTATGGCTGCGTCTGTCTGGTGCCCTGCAATAAACTGCATTTCTTGTCCTCCTCAGGGGCTTGTTCAGGCACAGTTTAGAGCACTTCTAGGTTACGAGCTTGCCTTTCTTTGCATGGAAACTGAAGTGCAGGAAGGGCTGAGCAGGGTCGGGGCTTGGTCCCGTCACACAGTTAGAGCTTTGCCAGCATTTACACCTAGACCTGGGAGCCAGGAAGCATTCCTGGGTCCTACAGTATTGCCTGGCTTATTAATCATGGCCTCATAAACCTGCTTACATCAAACACCTTCTTAGTTCACACCTGCATCATGGTGAGATTAATAAAAATCAAGAGTAGGGATGTGAGAGGAATTCGTCAGCCTTTTGGATTTCAGAACTGGAGGTGGAACAGTTTATATGAAGCTTGCAGAAATGCAGGCTGTGTGGTCCAGCTTGGCTTTGTTGCTGATGGAATTTTCAATATTGGAAATAACAAAATTCACAATGAAATACTGAAAAATAACATTTATAAAGTAAGAAAAATAAAGCCAGAAAGAAGTTTTAAATAAATAAAAGAGGAAAACTAGATATTTTTTTAAGTAATCACTTTTAATGGCTATCTCATATAAACACTGTGGCTAATAATCTGTACTTAATTTACCAAATATTTTTATCAGTAACCTAAAATCACACCACCATCCTTAGATAGTTATCTTTCTTTTCTAGATGCTATTGTAAAAGTTTCAGAACTACCAAAGGAAGGAGGATGTTTCACAGGTCGTGGTGCCTGGAAAGAGCCTGTTCAAGTCTGGGTTTAACTGGGCATTTCTTAGGTGACCTCAGTAAAGGCACAGATGGTATTTCAGTCTGTAGCTGTGACTGATTTCCATGGAAAGGAGGTGCCTAAATTCCTGGCAAAAGAGCAAGTTACAGGATGATGACTGGCCTCTGCATGCTGTAACGTGAGAGCTATCGGAGGAAGCCTTTGGGGGTTACCTTTCACTTGGGGCTGCAAATCAGCCACACAGAACTTGGTGTCTCTGAGCCCTTTCGTTGGCTATTTCTCCGTTTCCTATTGTCGGCTATTTCTCTGTTTCCTATCGTCAAAATGAAGGTTTCCGTATTTCTTCCTCAGAGGGGAGATGAGTGCCCTTGCATTCATAAGGTTGACCTACATTAAAAAAATACTGGGATATATAAAAAAATGCCAGAACTGTAACACTGAAGTGGGAGTCTGCGTGGCTTATTTTGTGTGACTTGCTGGGAATGGGGTGCTAAAAGCTGAGCCCACAGGTTCACCTGGAAAGAAGAGTGTTCCTTGTTAATTATTAGTATTTTAATAAAGGTTATCAGCGTTTCCCAGTACCTTTTGGAAATGTATGAATAATTCCCTTATATGATGAGAAAACAAAGAAGTTATTCCTTCTGGTTCATATTTTTCTTCTACGTCTTGTTCTGAGTTGCGTTGATAAATGCTTTATGAAACTGGAGTGATGCCCTCAGGCATCAGCCCTGAGTCCCACAGAGGCTCAGGTTTGGGTCATTCAGCTTTTTGCAGATTCCTGGCCCTGAACAGCCCCTGGCAGGGGCAGCAGCCGCAGGTGACCCCAGGCCTTTGGGGGGGCTGTGGAGGTTCCTCACTGGTGGAGCCAGGGAAGGCAAAACCAAGGAATAACTAAACACATAGCTCAAAGGAGCAGAAAGTGAGTGTGGGGTGAAACCACAGTGGGGAAGGTTTGTTTGCCATTTCTGGGGCAAAGCAGCTCAGACTGGAAAAAAGTCAGAGAGGTGCATGGGGTGTGATGGACAACAGTGATGCACTGCATGACACGTGCACAGCAGTAGGCCAGGGTGGGTGAATGGATATTTTCAGATTTAGAGACAGTTTGTGTCTTTCTTGGAGCACAGGTAGAACTTTGAAACAGGTCTAGTTTGCTGAACCACTCAAGAAACTTAAAATCCTGTGATTCTCTGTGCTAGGTGCAGCCAGGAGCTGCTGACCATCTGTGTACAACCCCAGGCAGGGAGGCACCAGTGCGGGCCCAAGTGGCTCTATCACTAGAAATTATATTAGGATCCTGGAGGCTGAGTACGCATTGCTTCTCTAAGCAAAAAGGCATCAAACGCTTGAAGTATCTGAGCAGCCCTGCAGGACACGGGGTGTGCTCTGCCATTCCCACAGGGCCATGCTTTTGCAGGGCAGGTTACTGGCCTCACCAAGGCAAGCAGGAGCATGCACTGTCCTCCGTGGGCATGAGGAAGACAAGGGTTTGTGCTGTCTCTCTGGCTTACCTCTTTGCTGGATTACTTTATTTTTTTCATAAACAGCCTCTCCCCTGTCCAGGTCTCGGCGCATGGCTTTATGGCTGGGACTGAACGGGTGCTGGTCGGTCTGTTCATTCAGAGCTTTAATAATAATCGTCAGTCCACCCAACTCCTTGATAGTACCTCTGGATCTTCTTTTTAGACACAATTCACTCATCCATCAGGATTCTCCCTTTTGTTATTCCTCTTGAAAAATATCCCTCGCGTCCCAGTCTATCCCTGAGCAGGACGTGTTGCAGTGACTGTGGGGATCACGCCGGCTAGTGACTGCAGCACGAAATGCAGCCGTGCACTGACATGGCTTTTTTCCCTATCTTGTTTCTCTTTTTTCCAGTTTTCCCCACTGACGTTTGTGTGTAATTAGAGAAAAGAAAATGAACGAATAAATCATAGGAATTAAAAATGTCTCCAAAGCAGACGGATCCTATTAGCTATACTTCTCAGGCTGCAGTAGTTTTCCAGTGCTTGGGACAAAGTTCTGAGCAGTGAGATTTGCAGACGGGTATTGATGTGGCAATTACACACAGCATGTCAAGTGTCAGAGAAGATACATACCAAGGTAGCCTAGGAGAGAAAGAAAATCTTTCATTTCATCTTCATAGTAGGAATAAATCAACTGGTTTAGACAGATCAATCAAAATAATTATCCCAAGATTGAGAATACAAAAAAACAAAACTGACAAAAGGCTAAGCTCCCTCTTTTTTTTCTGTCCCCATTGCTTTTCATATTCTCTGTAAGGAAAACAGTTCCTCAAGGACCTGTACAATCAGATGTTTGCCAAAGTGCTGGATGCTCTGGGGTGGTTCGCGTGATGTTCCTTAGTCTTTCAGCTGCCAGTTCTCTGAGTCTGTGCCAAATCCTTCGGGCTCACAGTGTTGGGGCAGTTTGGCTTGGACATGGTGCTGGGATGCCCATGCCTAAATGGCACAGTTATATCCTCCTGACAGTGACTGAATTAAAAAAAAAAAAAAAGAAACAGTAATAAGATCCAAAACGTTAAGTGGGAAAACTCCTTAGTTCCTTTCTGTGGTTCTTAAATAAGGAAAATTCTCCTCAAGCAAATAGTCCATAGGTATCTACACTGCAATACAAGGTCACGGTGAAAAACACAGAGGGCTTTTCCAGGGCTGGTGGATGCCCTTTCTCCTTTCACGTGTGCTTGCCAGCATCACTGTTTGCTCCATTGTTTGTTTGGACATCTCAAACCAGCACCTGGGACTTGCTCCACGTTGCACAGCAGCCGGTCTCATGCAAGACAAAACCATTTTTAGCCTCAGCTGGAAGACAAGACCAAGGGCTGAATCAGGAGGAGACAAGTAATTGCAGAGAAACACATCAGGGAATATTGGACATGCCAGAGATTAAAATGTGTTTCAGGAAGCTCCAGAATGATTTAACGAACACACATGACATGACAACTATGGATAGCAGGTTTTCATATAACCTTTCAGGCAAAAATCAGCTGTCAAAAATCTTCAGCACACATTGTAAAATCTTTCACAAAAAACTCACTTTTCTGCCAAGACAAACTTTCTCCCTTTGAAAAGCAGAAACAGTTTTCAAAGAGCCTTTCTCCCATCATTTATTTGTTATGATTGATTTACATGCCACCCAAGATATTATGCCCTTGACTTGTGTTGTATCAGTGGTGACTGGCAGAAAGTGAGAGGCAGGGTGAAGGAGCCAGCCGGGACATCTGTCAGTGTCCCTCTCTGTGAGACAAAGAAAGTTCATGCTGGTGGTTTTGCATGTGGAGCACAGCAGGTCTGAAAGGGTCATTTGGTTCCTCTGTACAGCAGTGGTCTGGAACCTGAAAACAAAGGAAAGCATGTACATGAAACCCTCTCCTTCTAACTCCATTAACTGATCTAATAAAGTATAAATTATATGATTTCTCCCCACAAAATTTGCCTCACTGATGACTTGGGCCATCACTTCTGCTGTAAAACTGTTCTACTGTGAGATGTCGTTCTGGCACTGTAGGAAGCGTGAATACTTGTAAAAAGGTACCGAAGTTATGTGAAGGCTGAAAAAGTGCTTCAGAACAAGAACATAAATTGGTTAAATATGTTTAATAGCTATAAGAAAATATTTAGAGGTGAAGTAAATATGTAAATATATTCCTGGGGAAAAAGAAGTAGAATACTGGGCCATGCTGTGCAGCTCAGTTATCCAGTAGAGTAAGAAGCAGCAGATAGATCTGAAGCTTAATAAATGTGTAAGAAATCTTGTGTTACTGGATGTTTTCATACAAAGCCTTTCTGGAAGAGACATTTTAGGCAAAGACAAACTATTTGATTCTGAATAATTAGGTGAAATGTAATAGCCTGACCCATATGAAATGCTGGAGTAGGTAACCTAGCGATCCCCCGATTGCAATGCCCCGGAGCATCCTTTGTGGCTGCCCACACTATGAAGAGACACCCAATAGCTATGTGATCAGGGAGTGGGAGTGAAGGCAGAGGTTAAGTGACTTGTCTGTGGTCATGCAGTGGAGCAGGAAAGCAAAACCCCTGTCTCCTGACTGCCCTCGGCTCCCCTGTGTGCTGTCCTGCTCTGTCTTTCCAAACCATGTCTTCTCCTCCACGCATCCTGTCAGGACACTAAAAAAAGAAAAAGGCAGCTGGGGAGATTAGCCAGAAGGTCTGAGGTAGTTTCCTGTCCACAGAATGACTTTCCGAGCTGATGGGGCTGTCATCCTACCCTTGTAAAGGTCAGGAATGGAAAATCCTGAGTATTGATGTCCTCAAGCAGATCAGGACAAATCATCTGTGTATTGGTGGCTGGAGGGTTTGGTGGTACCCACCGGTGGGGCAGCCGGGTGTGCACCACCAACAGCTCTCACTGACCCTCTGAGGGCTCCAGGCTCCTGCGGGTTTTGACAGAACGTATGTCAGACCAACACGTGCTGGTTTACAGAGGTAGTGATGTGTCTTTTTTGCCATACAGCCAGTGGGGAAACTGAGGCACAGGGTGGCAATTGACTTTTCCAAGCTGTTACAGCAAGTTCCTAGCAGATCTGCATACGGCAACTTGGTACCTGGCAAATGGGCCGTTTTGTAATATTTTCTACATCTGACCCTGACAGAAGATCTGGGGCTTCCCCAACAGAAAAAAGGAATGAGGCTAAGAACAGAATGGGCCCTTTTATGAGACATCACTGATGGAGGACTTGGGTTTAGTTCCCAAGTCTGTGAATGACTTAAGCCATTTCTATTTTCTTTGCAGCTGTTTCCCATATCTCACAAATGAAAGCTGCCGGATACTCCTGATGGCTAAAGGAAGTGCCAGTGTCAGATAATGTGCAGTAAGAAGTCACCTCAGGATCAATACATCTTTCCCCTCTTTGGCTGGAGGGCACTTTTGTAGCCTTTTCCTTGGTTTAAAGCTAACTGATGCTTACAGTGCTGGGTACTTCAGCTCTCTGGTGGCTCGGTACCTTTGAGGGTGCCCCCACCTCCTGTGGGAGGCTCGGTGGCAGCGTGGGTCAGCCAGCACATCCACAGCTGCCCAGTTCAGGAGCCCTAGGGCCTTCTGCTGATGAAAATGGCTTGTTTGCCCTTGAGAGTGTGTAGGATCCTCTGGCCTCTCATCTCGGGAAAAAAGACTGTTATGGGCATGAAGGTTGGAGTTCAGGGAAGAAGTCATCTTTGCTGCTTGAGTGAAATGAAGACCCAGCAGTAGGAAAGAGTGAGAAATTGGGCCGCTCTGGGAGGCAAAGTCACAGAGTATAAGAATTACTATTATTATTATTAAATTAGAATTTATTATTATTTATTTTTCTCAAAGGAGAGGAAGGAACATTATGTGCTGGACAAGTTATGCACTACTACACAGTTTGTGAGAAGAATGTGGCTCTTGAAAAGCTGCTAACTAGGTTACAGGTGAGGAAGGAGACAAAAAAGATCACAAACCCATGTAAAACGGCTTAGTCAGGCTCAGCTCACCTTCTTACCTCCAAGTGTAACGGTGGCCTGAAATTCAAACCCGTATAAGCCAAAGCACAGATGTCTAAGCACACATGAAGGAGCATAACCCATAGTAATTTGGTGTTTCTTTCCAGGCTTCTCCATACCATGTCACACCATTAGCTCCCAGAGACAGTGTGTTAGGACACAGGTTCTGCCTGACTGGATCTGGAGCATCCCGTGGAGGGATGGGAGGAAGGGACAGTATGGGTGCTGATCCCCTTTGGCATTCCCACAGGTTTGGCCCCATGTTTCCACTCTAGTCCCCCCCAAACGCCCAGTCAAAGCTCAGGCAACGATCGTGGGAAGTGGTGGCACTCAGAGAGTGCAGCTGCGCTGAACTGGTCTGAGGTCCATCCTTTTTTGTGAGTTTTTACAAATGCTGTTGCTGCTTGTGATGGGCAAGGGGCTGAGGACTGCCAGAAGGAGCAGCCCAGCTCCACAGGGTCTTTCTCCTGAATTTATCTAATCAGACCATTAATAGTGAATAGTTTTGACTTTGTGTCCTGCAAAATGACACTCACCAAACAGTTTCTCAAGAGATGCTGCAAAGCCCGACAGGCAGCACTGGAGCTGTTTTTTCTTTTAATTTCTTTTTGTAAACTGACTTGAAGCCAATATCAATATTTATCTGCAACTAGGGAAGTGTTTTGCTGCCAGGAATTTGAATGTTCTGTTTTCCTCTAACTATAAATGGGGCAATTACTAATGAGAATATTTCCAAAATGAAGGAGTGGAACATTAATTTCCCCTTAGCCCCAGTCTCTAGTCATCCCACAAATAACCCTTTACATGTTTTCAAGTCTTATCTGATGATTAAGTTGCAGGTTCCATTACAAACTATGATTTTATTGAGATATTCTGGGTATTGCTATGCCTCAGACTTTCATATCTAGTTCTTTTGTCCACATTAACTCTTGTTGATGGGTACATTTCTTCTGTGTCCTTCACTATATATGATAGAAGAATATTATTTTTTTTAATCACAGATCATAGAAAAAGTCTGAAAGGTACTTTAAGAAATTATTTAGCCAGCCCCATGCCCAAGGCTGCATTGGCTATACCTGAACTGTTGTCTGCAGATAGCAGTCTGACCTGCCTGCACTCAGAAACCCACAACCCTGGCAAGGCTACAGCTTCCTTACACGAATTTTTCAGGGGCTTTACTGTTTCTGTGCATTCCCTACAGTTTCATCAAAACTTCCTCAGCTACACTTTAAACTTGTGACTTATTGTCTTTATCACAATGGACATAGTAAACTTTTTATTCCCTTCCTTTTTGCAATCACCTTCCAGATATTTGAACACTGTTATCATGCCTTTCCTTTGCCTTCTCTTCTCCAGCCTTAAATGCACCAAATCTTTTCAATCTTTCACCGCGGGTCACATTCTCTAGAGCTCTGATCATTCCTCTTGCTTTTCTTTGGACTTCTTCCAACTGATCTTCCAGTCTTTCTTGATGTGTAGTGCTTCGAACCGAATAGCCTGCCAGCTGGAGTCTTGTGGTGTGAGCAGACTGGCAGGTGATCTATCAGCTCACACAAAACAATAAAGGGATATAAAATAGAAGCTGATGACTACATGTCATCAGCTCCTAGTACATCCACTATCTGTTAATGTTTCTACTAAGTTGTGTTGTATACTGGTGTGCCAGCTGACACCCATGAACCAAAGAAGCCTTATGTTGCTTTCCACCTACACTTTGGCCAACTGTGCTGTGATTAATTTTCAATAGTGGGAGGTGAGATGGCTTCCAGACCTGCTCTTTTTAAACCATCTATCATTATTAATCTACTAAGCCAAATAAAAATGTTCTTTGATGGAAAGTTCTCATGGGGAGGAAAAGGTTGGAAGAAAAGCTGGAGAGAATGAGATATTTCATTAATTACCCCATAGCAACTTAGTGGGAGGCTGGATATTTTTCCTAAACTCCCAAGCTGTTTTGTGCACACATCCTCCCCCGCATTTTTTTCTACTTGGTACATTATTTCCATTGCTGTGCAAAACTCATGGTGTTGCCAGTTGCCAAGCTAGGATCTTGCAGATTCTCCCTCACTGTTGAAAACAGGGTCATTTCTATGAATCACTCAGACCGAGAGGAGTTATCACATGCCAAGATACTTGTGATGGATAGACTTTAATGGAAGCTGTGACTTCACATATTTATATGTATAGATCAGCCTCCAGCTGTGGAAGGATTCCCTCTTCTCTATCAGTTCATCTTGGGATGTGATCTCACCACATTATGCTTTCTCATGGAAGACCTCCAAGTAAAGCCCGGATTACTGTGGGAAGCTGTGCTGTAGACTTTGTAGTTGCCCTCTTCCATTTTGGCTTCCAAGCCAGTCTCTTATTGTAAAGTTTGCATGGCATCCATATAAATCACCATGCTCATGGTAGAGGATTGAAGCCAAGTCCCTCAGCACCAGTATCCGAGATCCTTGTAACTGTTGCCCGTAAAGTAGCAATTTAATAGAGCAGTTGCATTTCTCTTCCTAAAACTCAGACCTAACATTGCTAAATTAGTTCCTGATTTGCTATAAAAGTTGCTGTATTAGAAGAAAAGACGGTGCAGCCAGAGCCTAAGTAGGTGATGCCATACCTTTTAACATGCTTCATTAAAGCACGCACACAAATACCTCTTTGCATAATGAGCCCCTAAGATGTGGGGGTGATCCCGTCAAGAATGAGTCTGAAGTTCTCTGTTCTCTGCCCTGGGCTGTCTCAAAGCTGTTGTTGGGTGTGAAGTTGTTCCTTCCCCTTCTCCTTGCCCAGTTTATCAGACATTTTAAAAAGAGGAAAAAGCTGCTATTGTTCAGCATTTAGTTTCTTTAGGATTTCTTGCCTTTAATGTGATTTAAAGGGTAGGCACTGTATTATTGTCTTTGGATATGGGATTTGCACAGTTTAAAGCCCTGCTCCTAAAACAGTATAGATGAAGGCTGGATTATCCAATGTTAATTTTATGGAAAGTCAAACACTAACACTGGATATCTTACAGATTTTATCAATGTGCATTTTTGGATTAACAGCTAATTTAAAAAATCCCTCTGGTGTTCTTATTTATTCAAGTACATTGTGGGCAGGAGGTGAGATTCAAAAATAACCTCTCAATGATTCCATATTGAATTTCTGATTACAGATTGCCAGCATGAGTTCAGCAGTTAAATAGAAATGAAAAATAACTTATTTTTTTAAATTCTCTAAAGATCTAAATTGCTAATGGTAGACATTGCAAAGTGGAAGGAAAAATCATTAATGGTCTACATTCACAAATTAATGTTTTTCCAGTCCTAACAAAAGCTGAAAGAAATGCTGGGCTGTGTATTTTTTGCATTCACTTACTGTGCTCTCGGAGCACATTTCCCTTGTTGGAAGGAGACAGGCTCCTGATCAGCAGTGTGCCCACAGCTTCCAACAGTTCCAGATAACTCTGGCTTCATCTCATGGGCTCATGAACCAAAATTGTGCAGGAGATCTGACATTCAAATCCAGTCCTCAATTCCCTTCACGCTTAAAAGGCAGGAACTCTCAGTTTTGGTTTTGCCATCTCTCACGGCAATTGGTATCTAGCTATTGTTTGGCTCTTTGAAAGTCTTCTCCATCCCAGAATTTTCTCTTATTACTATAGCATCTTTACACCGCCTACTTTGTGGACAACGCATTAGACAAACGAAAACATCTCTGTTCTTCAGTGTATCTCCTAGAAAGGCTGAAAGTTGATGCTTGCTTTGCACAGGAGGTTAATCTATGTATAGCTGGAACAGCCTTGCTTCCTTCGGTTGTAAATACAATATCCTTCCTTGGTCTTAATGCCATGCCTGGCGTATGGCTCAGAACTACAAAGGATAGTTGTTGTATGTTTTGGGAAGCCATAGGCATTTGTTGGCGTTCCCAGGGATTGTCACTAAAGCAGACACATGCTGGGGAAGTTCAGATAATGCTGACTTCTTTACTTGACACAAATTTTGTCTCAAGCCCAGAAACCTTTCTGAACCCACTAGAGGTGATAATGTCACAAAGTTGAAGAAATATTTGAAAACGCACATAGTAAGTTCTCCCACCCCATTGAAGTTGGTGGCAGAAGTTCCTCTGCCATTAACAGGAGCACGAGCAAACCCCGTCAGAGGTGAAGGAGGGCTGCCACCTTCTCAGAAGGGACTTACTGAAAGAGCAACAATAAACAAAACAAGGAATAAGCGTGTGATTCACCCTCTGGGCTCGCCAGCCACTCAGGCCTGAATCACTGCATGTGCAGAGACAGATTAATTGGAAAGCATTTATTAATACTTTAAGAATAGGCTGACCCTTGGCTATGTGCTTATCCTTTATATGATAGATACAACTTTTTGGTGCTATGTAGAAAGGACTTGTTTTATGACTCTTTGTTGTCTTGTAGCAGTACAAATCACAGAACTGCAGACTCTAGCTTCATTTTTGTGGTGCATCTTTCAGCAAGAGTGTCTGGAAATTGAGGAGGCAATGTTATCCCGTTACAGAGTCACACAGCTATGCAAAAGGCAGCATTGTTCCAGTTCTAAGATTGGTCCATGGCAGATGAGTCTGTATTCACCAAGGTATCTTCACAACCCCATGAAAGGCCAGCAGATGACTGCTCTTTCAGCTCATGCTGTGGTTGGCAGAAATGATTACAGAGAAGCAACGCTGCATCAGCCTCAGCCATGTTCCCTGTTAGCTGCTTAGGAATGCAAGTCCTTTAAATCTGTACTCCAAAGCACGCTGAATGCTCCTCTTCTTCTAGGAAAGGTGTTAGAACAATGCATAAACTTCCTTATAGACAGGAACTTTGTATCTTCTTGTTTAGATAAAATTACCTTGAGCATGTTATCACTGTTAACAGTTGAAATAAAATATGCTAGTCCATCTTGCACTGCTGTGCCACTTAGCTTTGAGCTTAGCTCTTCTCTCTTTCCTTGCTGTGAGTAGTCCCATTGCAAAAGAATAGATTGACACCAGCATCAGTCCTATAGCAGGTCAGAGAAGAAATGAGATCCCTTGGTATGCTTCACTGTTGGCAGAGAAAGGGTTAAACCTAAAGATAAACCACATTGCCATGCTTACTGCTTTCTGTCCCTATCATTTTTTGAACTGTCAAGGGTAGGTGAAGGCACATATTTTTTTCTTATTGGTGCTGTTGCATTTAAAACTGTAGAAAGGAAGAGATTTACAGGGCAAGCAAAGCTCCACGTGGAAGCCGGTTCGAAGCAGTTCTAAGAATTGCTTCTAAGCTTTTAAAAACATATTATCTCTTCCCACTCCAAATGATCGATGAAGAAAAAGACAAAACGTTCCCTATCACACAACAATCACTCTCAAACACTGTTTCCTTAACTGTGTTTTGTATTACTGCCGACTCTCCCATTTCCATCTCCTCCACTTGGCACATACTCTCTGGATTTCCAGTGCCTAGGGAATGGTGTTATCATGATCAAGTAAGGAGGAAATTACAAAAATGGTATCCTGTAATATTTCATGCAGGAAGCAAATGCCGCTTTACTGTGAAGTCATCAGGTTTAGTCTATAAATTCCAGTGCATGTCAGAAGTTTAATTCAGTTACTGGATACAGTTTTTAGACTGGCAAGTAGATGTACATGAACTGAAGTGGATCTGATCCCATTGTCAAGAGAACTCCATCTTTATATGTCACAGCTGTCAGAAATTCACATGCCTCCAGAGAGGTATTTCTTTCTTTCACTCCAGGCAGTGGCAGATGTAGTCCTGGTTTGGCTTCTCAGCCCCTATATTGCTAGGGGTCTGGGCCCAGCCGTGCGCAGTACTGGAGGCTGACGATAACCCCTGCTTGTGCAAGGTGTCCTTAGTCTTTTAGTAAATCCTCTTGTTTGTTGAACAGGGAAGTTCCCACTTGCCACTTGGGTGAAGGATGGTAACCAGATGTCTGCAGCCTGGATCTCCGTAAGCAAAGGGATGAGGAGTGAGGGCACCTGTTAGCTTCTGCTGGGATCCCCAGACAGCTCGATCTGAACAGCACATCCAGAGTGAGCACAGCGAGTGCAGAGCAGTGATCTCCCCTTGCATAAAAGCCATGGTTGATCTGACCAGGCACTGTGGGCATTTCCCCAGAATTTCCAGACATACACAGACTGGTCTGAGCCACTGCCCTGCCTGAGCCGTGCGTTGGGGAAAGTCAAGCATCACCATTGCGCCTGGGAAATGCTGAGGCAGAGACAGCGTATGTATCTGGCTGGGCTTTCCCAGGCACAGGGTGACCTTTCAGCTGTTACATTTAAGCCACACATTCAAAGTTCTCCATCTAGGTCTGTCCAGATTTTTCATCCTCTGTAAATAGGCAGTGCTGGTTTCCCTTGGACAGTCTGGCCAGACTGCATTCTCAGTGAGGACAATTAAGTCTGAGGGCAACCACATTTGCTGATATCCCTGATGAGTCAGTCAGTGATTGATGCTGGTACTTGGATCCGTTGCATGCCTATTAGGAAAAAGCTCTGAGTTAATTTCCTCCAGAGAGTCAGACCTAATGACAGACAAAAGCACAGACGCTCTCAAGTGACACCAGGTCAGCATCCCACCAGCCCCACTCCTTCAGATCCATCCTGAATTCACAGTTGTTTGCAGGGAAAAGGCACATTCAGCACCCTGTGTTCTATGCCAGTTGATAGATGAACTCCAGCCCTGCTGCCAAGCTTTACCTAGAAACCTAGAGGCAAAAGGAGAGATGATCTGTTTAATTCTCTGCTAACACAGAAGAGCAGACTTTTCAACAGAGCTTCAAACCTAGTCCAAGCAGTCAGACCCCAGCAGCTCCCATTCGTTACGTTTCATGGGCAGTGTCTGAATTAATCTGAAATCTGACTTCAAAACTACTGAAAGGCCAAAATGACAAATAAGCTCTCTGAAAACCTTTACTCTCTTTGTAGCTAAAATTTGAATTTTGCAGCCTAGCCCTTTCTGATAAGCTCAGAGGTGAATTTGTTTGGGACTGGACTCACTGTGGGGTTAGGGGAGGATTTGAAGGGCTATTACCTTCTGCTGTTGATTTTGCTTCTTTCTCGTGAGGTGACAGAAGAGACAGAATCCCTCTTCCCCAGCCACACTGGAAGCTGGCCCTATCTTTCTTCAAATGCAACCCTATAACTGAAGTCATGTTCTGCTTTTGTAGAAACACAATTTGCTCTCAAAGCTAAGGCAAGCCGGTTCCACTGGCCTGATGGAAGCTGCTCCTCTGTGTAGTTTAAGAGACTAAGCACAAGATTTTTACAATAGGTTTCAGAGTGGATGGCTAAAATAATCTTGGCTGATCTCTGAAATCAATTCCTTTTTATTGACTATTTTGCCATTTTACTGTAGTTCAGAGGACGTTTACCTTCAGGAAGATCTAAGTACATAAAGCACTGTCAAAAGGGGAAGAAGTCCTGCAATTGGTTTTATGCCTCAAGGAAACTATTATTTTAAAAGTCTCTCTACAACCATACTTTTGAGGACCTTCCTATATTTTTGGTGTTAAGGCAAACATTTAGAAGTTGAAGTCAGAAGGGTCTGGACCAGGTTCAAACTGCAGGGAAGTTTTGCAAAGCAAAGCTGAAGATCGTGTGATTTCACAGAGGGAACCTGCAGTGATGTCTTTTATACTCTGGTACTGACACTGATCCAGCCTGTGGTTTAATTTAGAGCTGCTCGAGTTGTTTTCTGTCTTTACGTTATTATCTAGGCTTTCAGGATGATTCTCAGAGGGCCTGAAGCTACGCATCAGACCTGCATGGATCATCTCATATTCTAATTGTCAAATAGTGATTTTGCCATAAAACATGTTTCAGTGGTCCCCAAGCTGTGGTTAAGGCAGGCTGGATTCACAGCTGAGCTTTGGCTGGAGGAGCACCAGCACGGCTGGAGTCATGGTGCTTTCCCTTCTTTTTTGCAATACTTCACTGTCAAGCAAATGTGAATGCGATGGGGTTATGAGAAGCCTGGGCTTGTGTCTCTCCTCTGCCAAAGCAGGGCTCATCTTCGAGCTCTCACAAGTCTGTCCACTAGGCTATACAGTATTTAGGCTTCATCTCTCCAGCTGGGCTAACTCTACCTTCTATCTGGATAGGAAAGTGGAGAACAAGGTGGTGACTGTCCATGCAGGGACTGCCCAGGAAATGAGATATTACTTCCCACCTTCTGCTCCTGGTACCATATAGCAGAAGAGGATCCACAGCAGCCTCAGAGCACCCTCAGTGATGCCATTCCCTCTGGCTCACTGTTTCTGTGTAGTGGTAAGAGACAGGAGCACAAAACCCTCCAGGCACCGGAGGGAGGATTGCCAGGGCTGCACCCACGTGTCTCATATATGCCCGGAAAAGCCGGAGAGATTTCTCCACAAAGGAGAGCTCTTGAACAGGAGAAGCTGCTGTGTATTACTGCTTGGTTTGACACAATTAACAGAAGCCAGTTTAATGCTGTCATCAGTAACAGTGCTGCAAGCTGGCATTGTTCGAAACAGCTCTGGTGAATGTTGCCCCACTCCACAAAGGCATCCCACACTGGGTTCTTTTTCAGCAATGTGAGTGGTAATTCCCTGCCCATTAGCAGCTATTTCTTTCAGAATGCCCTGCTTATCTTTTCAAATAGTGCATTTAAATACATTTCCCATCTGGGAGAGATTTCACAGGGTGAGGGGAAGAGTTTGGGGGAAAGGATGAAGACCTAAGGAAAATAAATGCTGTGGCTCTGAAAAGGGAAGAAGAACAGACTGGGCTGTAGGTTTTATTAACCGTGTATTATATGCTATTATGCACCCCCAAGTGCACATAAAGGTTGTAATAATATTTTTGAGTGTCTCCAGCTCCACTTCTGTGTTTGGTGATGTCACCAGGAGCTTGCAACGGGTTAGAGGCAGAAGAAAGAGGAAAATAGAATCTTATTTCTTATTTTGGATGATGTAGGAAGCAGGGATGTGTAAAAGCAGTTCTTGGCACGGTACTTTTCTTGTAGACATGTTTGAGGTAACCTGAGCTGCGCTCCATGTGTTTCTTATCAGTGGCCTAAAAAGTTGGTTAAATCCATAAAAACCTTGAAACACCACCACGCCTACTCACTCTGGGAGCCAAGGGAGAATTCATTCTACTGCAGTGCCAGCAAAGGAGGGATGCTGTCATGCTTGTCTTATTTTTGTTAACTGCCTGCTTTGAAAGTTGCTTTCTTTAGGAAAGAGCAACCAAGCAAGTGCCAAGGCTTCATTAAGGCTGATAATTAATAGTCAACACCTGACCCAGGTAGTAATTACCACCCCTGTGTTACTTACAGTCTGTCCCATGAGTAGCTGGGTTTTTTATGGGTTTGGTTTGGTTTGGGTTTTTTTGCTTACCTGGACTTTATGGCCTCACATATTCCAAACTTAGCCTTGTCTGGAAGAAATTAGTTCTTTTCACCTCCGCTGCCTTCAGTATTGCAGTGTCAGGAAAGCTGGAGAAACCACTCTGAAGGTTTCCTCCTGAGCAGCACATGCTGTGTGTGCAGGGAAGGGATGCACCCGTGGGATGGCATGGCTCTGAGGGGATGACAACCTGCCATGAAGCTCTGCAGCTGTCCTGGGTCCCTATTGCCTGCCAGTGGCATTCAGAACCCTGTAACAGAACCAGAACATCACAGAACAAACACATCATAAGGGACAGTGCCTGAACTGAAGAAGTGACAGCCTAAATAAGCCATGAGCAGGAGGGGAAGCTGCCCTTGTTGAAGGGAACAGCCTGGCAGGTCAGTGGTGTAGCTACTCACAAAGCTGGCTGCCTGGCTTCCCTCACCATAGATCATTTGGGAGGGTAACCAGAGCAGGCCCTCTGTGAAACCAAGTGGGGACCTTCGCTTCAGCACCCAGCTACATGTGCATGATACATGGATGCCTGCTTTAGTGCTGCACGTGCTCAGAAACATGTAATTTCTGCTGTCACCCTGCAAGGACATGTCTGTGTGGCTAAACACTGCTTCCACTAAGTGGGATGGGATAGAGGAAATTAAAAGTATGTCTGCTAACAGTCAGAGGGAGAACATGATGTTCTCAAAACCATCTTGATTTTGTCTTCTTTTGGTAGAAATGGATTTAACCCACCTCTTAATGCAGAATGCTGCGGCAAAATCAGTGTATTGAGATAGCCTGGGAAAATGCTGCAGCCTCAGCCTGTCTGACTTGTCTCCTGGTGCCTTGCCCTGAGGATGACGAACGGGATGGCCTGTTATCTGTGATGGTCTGTAGCAGAACACTGCTTCCCCTGTCATTGACTCTGCTAATCAGCCACATTCTCCCTCTGTCTCACACGCAGAAATATAGACTTAGACCCAGGCTTTCACCCCATGAGCAAGCAGGGCTCTGTCGTCCCAGCTTTCCTCAAGCTCTTGGCTTTGGGGAAACGAGCGGAGCACAGAGCAATGTGCATTGAAAGCTTGCCACCTCCTGGACACTGTGGAGTACTGTGTCTGCCACAGAAAAAATAACTACAAAAAGGAAACTCCAGCCAGCAACTGGAAGTAGATAGGCAAGTGCTAGTGTATGTGTGTGACCTTTAGGAATGAAAAAGGAAAAAAGGTGGATGGAGAAGGAATGTGAGTTGCGTAGTACAGCACTCTAACCCAGCCTCACAGAGGCTGGAGTGTTCATTTTCTTCTTTTATGTTTATGTTGCTGATCTTGTGAAAATAAAGAATGGTATAGCACATGCAACTATGTGCCAGTATGCCTCCATCATCCATCCATCCATCCATCCATCCATCCATCCATCCATCCATCCATCCATCCATCCATCCATCCATCCATCCATCCATCCATCCATCTTATATCTTCCCTTTTCCAAGTCCCAGCTGCACACCTGCACAGTGCTGGTGATGTGCTGGCACCCTGTCCTCTCCCACTGCAACCTGCGAGCAGCAGAGCCCATACCCCTCTGTGACACGCTCCCCACCAATGTGTCCTTTGCCCAAGAGCACTAAGCTGTGCTAATGTCTGTGAGAAACCGAATCCAGGACTCCTGTGCTGTAAAACAAAGCACAGACACAATCCTATTCCCATTCATAATCCACCACGGTTTGAATTCAGGGCTCAGCAGATGGGAGGCCATGGAAGTCACCCACTACATCTAGCTGTCAGCCACATGCCACACAATTCTCAGCCATGGATTTCATATATGGGTAAAAATGCCCCTGCCCTAATGATCCTAGACTGAGAGCTATGGTTTCACTTTTTAATGAATAGGTACAGTAAAATAAAATCCCATGGTAATAATAATAGGCTCTAACCGTGGGGTTTCAACATGGAACTTCATCTGTGGGCATGCCATGCTAGAGCTAGAGGAGGGTCTCTGCTGCTCAGAGCTTCTTTTCTCTTCACTAGCCCACAGACATGAACAAATCCTTCTCCTACTAACAAATAATATTGCTGGGATGATGGGAGCCTGCCAGTTTTTTACCTGAAAGCAAAGCAAGACAAAATACAAAGTAGAAGATTTTCCTTTTTCTTTATTTATTTTATCTGGTTTTCAGATGAGCCCATCATTTATGAAGGAAGTCTCAGCACAGCTTTACTATGTGCCTGGACAACGAGAGCTCTCCAAATCCCCAGGATCTGAGAGCTCTCCAATCCTACCCTTTCATTGAAATTTCACAACGTGCACCAGTAATTCAACTCTCAACACAGGAAAAAGGCCTGCAAGCAAGCAGGTTTTATTTTTGTAGCTATATCAGATGTCAGTGACACACTGTGTACATGCACTGGATGTTTACAGGTCTGGGGAGCAGTGACATGGCTACCACAGTGTCAGTACCCTCAGCTATACCACATGAAACCCAAGGCTCAGTTTCAATGTCATTGTATTACTAGACGGGAAATCATGGCTATTCTTTCTGTTTTTTATGTTCTTTCAAATAATCTAATTCTTAAAGGTCAGAAGCTTTCAAGGATGTGTGATTAATGCTAGAACTCATTCTGGTGTTAAGGTGATACTATTGATACTAGTAAGAGTAGATTAAGATTTAGGTCAGCTATGTTACTGATGGAGGAGCTATAAATGTGGATTTTATTCCAAAGTAAAGGCCAGAGTTACATACTCTTGCAAGCTTCAAAAAGATTTCTGTTCCCACTGAAGAAAGCAACTGCAATAGAAAGTGATCAACAGATCAAGGAGGTGGTGGGGCTTTTGCCAGCAAGTATTGCTTTTACTTTCTTGCTGCATCCAGCATCTCTCCCAAATACTGGTACCTTGACATTCAGTTAAAAAGCAGTAATAGGCATCATACAGGATGTACAGCATCCCTAGTGTATTATGATTTTATTGCTTTGAACATTACAAATCACTTCTTTTCTGGCCCTGTTAAGCCTGACATGCCTGAAATTCAGTCCAGGTGACTTGTATAAATTCAGTTCCCCCTCTGTCACCCTCCCAGCCCAGTGCAGTGGCAGAAATTGCTTTAGGTATTTGTGTTCACATCCAGGGATGGTACATTTGTCCTCAAGAGCAAAAGGTCAGAAAGATGTTTCATTCCTCTCCTGCCTACAGTGCTGCTGCTTTGCTCTTAACTTTGCACATGTAAAAACCACATCTTGGTGTGCCCAGTGCAAACAAATGACGACCACAAATTGGGCTTTGAGAAACAGAAGACAACTTTTATACAAATAGACCGTCTTTGGGTCCCCAGGGACATGCAATCCCACATCACCTTTGGGATGCAGAAAAAGGTGTCCTTCTGCACCTTCAAGAGCAGCCTGAACCTTTCTGCACCTTCAAGTGCTGCCCGAATCTTGGTGCATTCTTTCCTCCTGCTTTTGCTTGTACATGTCACAGATGTGCTGGGGTCAGCGAGGTGGTGCATTGCACAAGCCGCCAGCAGTGCCTCCTCAGCAGGCTCAGAATTTCCCATCCCTTCCAGAACAGCTTGGCAGCAGCAGAGATTTTCCATCAGCTTCAGAAACAAATGCTGTTACAGCAAAGATGATGACTGCAACAACCATGCAAATAAGTAAAGTCATTTAATCTAGATTGGCATCATCTTAATTACAGCAGTGTGATCAATCTTCTAGACTCTCTTTTAGACTGTACAAATTGCCTACCAAAAACCTACAGAAAGCCTCAGGGCCCATTGGGCAGAGCTCAGCGCCTTCCAAGGAGAGGGAGCTCTAAGGGCAATGTAAAGGTGTGAGGTGGCATTAAGACCATGTGGTGATGTTTGTTTCAGCTTTGCAACAAATTGTTACTTGTATTAATGTTTGTTTCAGCTTTGCAGCAAAATTGTTACTATGTGTTATTATTTGTTTTCACTTTGCAACTATATTGCTACCATGTATTATTGTTTGTTTCAGTATAATCACTACTGAGAGATTGCTAACCAGCCTTGGTCCCGTAATTTCATGCCATGAGGAAAGGAGTTGTCTAAAACTTACGGTCGATGAGGAGACTGTTGTACAGGCAACTAATGAACCAAACACGAACAGACCAGATAAGGGAAGCAAATTGAGGTTCAGTGTTCGGTCAGCTGTAACCATAAGCTCCACTGTTGTTCCTAAGTCACCTTGGAAGACTCAAATACCTGTAAGGAGCATGTGCGGTGCTTAATTAACATAGTACCACATATTGAATTAATACACATTATTTTTCCAAGAAATGTAATGCATAAACGTATGTGTGGACTATATGATCTTGCTTGAATGAAACACGCAGTATGCATGCTAGGTGGAGCAATCCCCTGTGCATCCAGCACAATGATAAAGGAATGCCTGTTCTTAATGCTGCATTGGTGCTAAGGAGTTTTCTTATTCCGATTTTGGTGACAGCATCAGCTTCCAAAACTTGAGTTCCCAGCCAAGAGGGTGATTTGAGCAACCCCCTCCTGGCTGGGGATTCACACTGATCAGCAGGCATGATGCTGCAAGGCTCTGAGACCAGCAGCTGTAAAGGTGCGTGAGCTGGTTACAACTCGTCTGAGGCTCACAGGGTGCCCTGAATTAGAGGTATGCAACTGCTGCTGCTGTACGCTGTGTTACATCAGGTCTAGGTTCCTTATCCTTTTTGAAGTAATCAGGAATTGCATATCTGTCTCCCCATGCTGTTCTCAGTCATCACTAAATTGTTGTCTTGCTAATTACGCACGGGTAGTTGCTGTTATCACTCACCTTTTAGCAGGGTGTGTGAATTAAGATGCAACCTTAGGCAAAAGACTGACAGTTTTTGGGTTTCATCCCACAAAACAAGCTTCAGTCCCAGGATGCAAATGCAAAACATCGTGCAAATGCAGCAGCATAACCACCTGAAGCAACATCAGCCCTCCAACCCATCATTCCACTGTCTGAAGTGGTTTTGCATCCAGGTGTCCCTTTGCTTTGTCAAACCACCACGGCACAAAGCTAACTTCACATCTCACAAAATCAGGACCAGTCCTGAGATACTAGGGCTGGTGGCATTGCTGTCACTGCTGCTGAAACTCCATTGCAGGGGTGACACCAAGGCAAAAGAACAACCTCACCCTACAATGTTGCACAGATGCCTACAGCAAAACTACCACTGCCAGCCAGCATCTGCAAACCAAGAGAGATGTGTGAACCAATATCAGGCCATGGCAGAGCAACCTCCCAATTTGTAGGTCTTCCCTCCTTAGCTAATTGCCTTAATGTGCTCCACCTGATTCCCAGTAAGAGACATGACTATCTGGGTGCTCTGAGCCAGGTGATGTCTGGCATGTTCAAGGCTTTGTATTGCAGGCATTAAAGTCACCATAATGGAAGATTTCTTGGAATTTTCCACGAGCTGCAGAGAAGACTTTACTCTAAATCCTTGTAGTTCCTTTTATGTCTCTTTTCAGAAGACACCCTAAAATTACTAACATTAACCCTGTTCAAAATACTTTGATTCCTAGTGATATTAGCTACTGAATTTTGTGACTTACAGCTAATGCTCTGTACCTGGAATGAATCCCTTCCTTATTCTCAGGATAAGAAAGTAATCTCCAAAGCTTTTTGAATAAACCCGTCCTGTGCAGATTTCAGGCAGAGGCACACAGAAAAGCTCTGGCAGATGTAGTCTGGACAAAACCGCAGACAGAGGCTCTTGTTTGAAATAACATGTAAGTGCTTTTATGGCAGCAGTGGCATATTTGTACTGTCATAATTGTCGCACATTTATCTTTTATCTTCAACTTTCCCTCCACTGTGTCCACACAGCTCTCTCCAAAATCCTACTACCAAGAGCAGCCTCTTTAATTACATCCATTTTCCTCATGGCACATGCCTTGCCTTTACATTTCCACATACAGACCCAGCTCCTCCTTTTATGTTTTGCCCCTCTCTTTAGGCAGGGCCCCCAGACGGGCTGGAGTGACCCACCGAGCCCTGGCATTCAGGTTCCTCTTGTGATAGCAACGAGTCTTGGGGATCTGGTGGTGTCCCACATTGCAGAAGCAGCACAGTTGCCTCCCGTGGCCTTTAGCTAAGATAGAGCTTCTCTTCTTGCACGTCTTCTCCAGCTGCCAGCCTGTGAACACATCTGGTACTTCATCCCCAAACAGGCCAGAGGCACCCAGCACCCCTCCTCAGCCCTGCAGAAAACTTCTCCTCCCTCCTTTTCTTACTGTTACCATGAAAATATAGCCTTGGCCACACTCAGCATGTCCCTGGCCTCCCAGAGCTGTGCTCCCCGAGGCGCCGGGGTGCAGACAGCCTGCAGGGCACCTCCTCAGCCTGACTCAGGGTTAAGGCACCAGGGCTCAGGGCTAGCTGGCTGGCTGGCTGGCTGGCTGGCTGACTGACTGACTGACACCACCACCACCACCGCACACACCCCCCCACCGCCTGTCCCCCTTTAGACCCCGCAATCAGCTCAGCACCAAGGGTGCCGGGCCAGCCGGCTGGAGGGGCGGAGGGGTCCTGGGGGCCACCCCCCACCCCGGTCCCTCCCGGCGGGATGGGGCTGCTGCTTGGGCGCCAGGCTGGGCTGAGAAGGGTCTCTGGGCTGTGGAGGGGGGTCCCGGCGGGCTCAGGGCAAGGCCACGGCTGGGGCGGGGGGCGGGTTAGGCCCCACTAGATGGCGGCAGCTCCTCAAATTTGCGCGGGCGGCGCGGGGAAAGCGGCGGGTGGAAGGGTCCTGCCACCCCCAGGCTGGGCTCCGGGGACAGGCCCCAGCCCTGCTCGGGGGGCTCGGTGCGGTTAGAGCCGCTTGCCGGGGGGGGTCCCTTCAGGGCAGGGGGTGCTTGAAGACCTCGAACGTGCAATTTCTCGGCTAAGCGCTGCAAACCTGCCCTTCCAGCCCAGTGCAGGGGGCACTGCGGCCCAGCCCCCCACACCACGGCAGTACCCGGTGGTGGGCTTGGGGCTGGCCGGACCGATTCCCCCCCCCCCCCCCCAGGTGGCCGTTAGAGGAGCTGAAAGCCCCTAACTAGGCTCAGGTGTGCGTCTGTATGGGCTCTGCCTAGTGGGGGTGGGAGGTGTGTGTGTGTGTGTCTGCTGGGGGCTGGAGCCCCCCGGGGCTTGCAGCACAACCACCTTGAAGCAGCTCTGGCAGCTGTTGCCGGGACCTTTCGCTGTGTTCAAAATCGGTTTTGGGGAGGTCAGCCCGAGCCAAAGCTGGAATGGGAAGTAGCTTGTGGCCTTGGGACAGGGTAATGAACCCCCAGCTGCGCAGGACAGGGGATATTACACCCCAGCACAGGCTGGGTGACTCCTGCCTCCTGCCTTCCATCAAGCACATCCACCCATACAGGCCCAGGAGCCCTTTCCTGGGTGGGGTTGCCCAGCTAATGCAACTGACAGAAATAAGGATATAGGATTTGTGATTTCTATTGAAGTAAGCATACGGTGGTAAGAGGAAAGGGCGTTTTGCAGCCATCTGTGGCCACCGTGAAATCCTCTGCTGTGTAACTCTAAGGTTATTCTTTGTTCTAGTTATGCTATTTGGTAAATAGGAGAACTCGTATCTACAAAATTTATCAGACTTGCCTCCTGTCCTTCCCTGGAGTGACACCTGGTTGTGGACTACGTCCTGACACTGCTTTAAACAAATGCAGCTCACGTATGTGCCTTGTGTTGTGTGAACTTGGATATGCGTGCTGTGTGAAAGCAGTCCTGGCAAAAACCTTTACTCTCTACAGATGTAGCGCAGTTTTCATGCTACTCTATTTATAGACAGGATATAAATGACTTGATGAAGGTCAGGTGAGGAAGCTGTGGCAAAGCTGTGAGGTAAATAAGCACTTGATTCATGGGCAATGGCAAGGAGAGGGAGGACAGTTGTGTTAGCTGAGACATCTTAATTCCCTTTTCACTGCTGTTGCTGTTAGATTAGTCCTCCCCTTTTGCACGCTCATGTGTACCTCTGGTGTGCAGTGCACACACTCTTCTTTCCCAGGCTGCAGAGAGCATCCCTTTCCTATTGCAGCTGTGACACTTTTCATGGGAGCGAGCATTTCTGGGTGTTTGTCTGCTGTGTTGCTTCATGTGCAATGCTGGGAATAGAACAGCCTCCAAATCTTTCAATTTCTGGTTGTTTACAGATTTGCTGGGAAACTTTCAAGAACTGAGCAGTTTTTCCTAATGCTCAATGTTTCAGATTCACTTCTGTAGCTTTGCAGCAGAGTGTGCAGTTACCTGGGCATCTCTAGGCGTTGTATCAGGTGACAGGTACCATGGTTCTGTTACTGTCATTCCAAAAAAAAAAAAAAAAAAAAGGAATACAATTAATCACAGGTCCATTACTGAGAAACTGTGACTTTTGCTGTAACACTTCCCTAGTGTTAAAGGTGGCTGGCTGTGTTTGCAGTAGTCCGCATGCAAGACACCATTACCTGCAAGTAACTTAAAGATGTGCAAGCTTCCATTTGCTTATTTTGGAGCTCACCAGAGGGTATTTCTTCTATGATGCTTATCACACTGCCGAAGTGCTCACCCAACTGTGCTGGTGAGGTTTGTCCATCCAGATTCTGCTTTTCATGGGGCAGTCCTGCAGGACTGGGACAACTATTCACTGGAGTTCATTGTGTTCAATGCCCTTCCCATCTATGCTTCAGTGCAGTTTAATTGGGATGTGAATTTTAACCTTTTTCTGAAGTGCCATTTTCCTCCTGCTTTCCTAATATTGTATATAGAAGTGCTGGTGTCCTCTGGATGCTGTTACTTAGAGCCAGCTCCTTTCCGGAAAGCAAAAGGGAGCTTGTTAAGTCACCTCCATGTTTAATTAATGGTCTAACCTGATGGGATGGACACGCTCCCTTCTGCCCAGCACAGTTCTGTTACTGTGGTGTGTCGCTATGTACACAAATCTGCGCTGTGTCAGTGCTAAAATGGTAACTGTGCTTGATACAGACGTAAATGGGATGAATATTGGTAGCTTATGTGATAAACGCAGTCATGATTCATGTCAAAAATAGAATGTAGTGTGATAAGTGTAATTTTGTACCCTGTGTAAATCTGGGACCTGTATCGCAGCTGTGGTGAGTGGGCGCATGTGCTTCTCCTTTGAGACAATGTGATGGCTTCCCCTTCCCCTGAGGCAATTGCTGCTTGGAAAAGCCCGCTGAAGGAGATAGGGAAAGCCCGCCAGGGAAAGCCTGCCAAAGGAGACAAAGACCTTGAGATTTGAAAAAGCGCGCCAAAGGAGAGCCAATAGGAGGAGAAGGCGTACCCTAACGACCCAGTGGGGAAAGAGCGGGACGAACATCTGGCGAGAGGAGATTGGTCAAGATCTGGGCATAAAAGATCTGCTTTTAGGACTCAGGGGTGCGTGTGGTGGAACTAATTGAGTTCTCCGCGCACCCAGCGCTGTTTTTGCTTATTGTTTCTCAGCCTAAATGGATTGAACCCAAAATAAAATTGTTTTAATTGTTATCGTTTATAACGCTTACATGTAGCTCCTGATTCCCCTTGTGTGTCTGTGCTGTGAAATGTTTGGAGGGCTGAGATAAGGAAGGGAATAGGATAGTGAATTCGAGGCCTTTATTTCCATTTGCTGAAGTCAAATGACTGGAATTAAGTGTGACCTGTCTGAAAGCCAACCTTGTTTCCAAAAAGTGCATGGGGAGCTGAGATCAGAAGACACATTACAAACATTGCAGTAGCATAACTTGAGGCAAGTGCAATCATTTACTTGACTAATGAATCCCCTGGGCTGCTAGCAAGAGAGCAAATCTCTCATTCATCTTCCTAATTTAATAAGCAGAGGGGTTGGCCTTAAGGGTAAATGAAATGCGTAGTGATCCCATGAATGTTTCAGCAAATTGATGTACAATAAGATAAGGGAGATCCAGCAAATGTCTTGCTTTATTCTGAGAGACTGTCATTGGGCTTTAAGGGAAAGGGAGAGAAGCTGGAGCTGATAGCTCTGGGTAGTGCTTTTGACCGCATTTCTCTCCCAGTGTCTCCAATTTGTGCAGGCTGGAATCCAGGATTTCTGTTAGGATATCATCTGGTGAGCTTAGTACAAAAGTAATGCCTGTTGTGCTTGGTGCTGCACATCGGACAGCCATCGGAGACATCCTGGAGCTTGCTGAGCCCTGCAGCAGGTGAAAGGCTGAGCAGGGAATGTGACCTGTCTGCAGCAAATAACCCTCTGCTGTTTCACATGCTTGTGTGTACATACAGTGAGTTGTTGCTCCTTGGAAAGGTTCATGGAAGAGCTGGAGGATGCCCGTACTTGTAGGAACTAATGATGCTCATTCCTGTCTTTCATGCTCTTAATTACTTTAGAGAAGAAATCAATGGTGTGAAACAACAAGATGCCTTGATGGCTGGAACAGTGATTGCTGGTTCTGCCATCACAGCAACTGCTGCATGATCACCCGAGTAAGTGCTATGCATTAAGGAAACCGAGGCAGAGATTAATAGTATTTGCCATAGATAATAAACATTTTGCTATAAAAATAAAAACGGGGTAAGGAAGCTCCTGAGACATGCAACACATTCTGTAGTTTTAAAAAACAACAACAACAAATAAAAACCCCAGAAGGGAATACTTTTTAAACTTCAATTAAACCATGAACCATATAAAGTGACTTTTGGGAGGCTAGCTAAAGTATAAAGAAGTTGAAAATGGTAATGCTTGTTCTTGGCTATTGTTCGAGAGAGGATTTTGGGATTAGATGGTCCATTGCTATTGAAAGTAGTTCATTACTTATGAACTTCCAAGGCCCTTTACGATGAAATACAGAGCAGAAAGCTGAGCTGAATTATCAAAAAATTAGTGGCTTTTTGGCATATTGTGAAATTCAGAGTTCTTGAAATAGAATTGGATGGTCAGATTTTGTGTTAAAGAAGGTAAAATATACAGATATAATGAAGTTCATGTATTGCATTGGAATCTGAAATAACTGCATTTGTGAGCTCTGTCTAATTTGAAGGGATGGAAGCGACTGTAAGTATATGCATTAGTGTAGTTCTGTATTACAGTAAGATTGTTTATAATGGAGTGCTTTTGGATTCTGGCCAGTATTTGCAAGGCTGCTCTTCTGGAGCTTGGTGACTTTAAGAATAACGTGTAGCAAATTGTTCCTTTTAATTGAGGTAGCTAGTTGTCATGCGCTAAAAAAGGCGTTGGCATAATGTGAGCAGTATCGCTCTATTTTAGGGTTCAAGTTGCAGTTCTGAACACACCAAGGACTGAAGACCTTGAAAATCTCAGTATTGCAGCATTTATGCTACCACAAAGCATAATTTTTCACAAACACCAAACTGGTGACTGGACTTATTGTAAACACACACGAGTTCTTTTCACTTGGAAGCCATGCCAAGAGTCAGCTCATGTGTCCTGCTGTTCCCCAGGTGGTCAGCAGCACGGCTACCAAATGCTGCAGAGTTGCACAGTGCCTGCAACTTTGCCACCTATTTGGCGATTACTGTAGATGCCATGTGCAAGATGCTGCTGGGTCAGGGCACAGTTGATTTTGGTGTGTGGATAGCTTGATGTTGTAACAAAGAAAATCTGGCTGAATTGGACTGTTCCTGTTTTGTGTCCTTTGCTGTATTGTAGCTGGATGAGATGCATGTTGTAAGAAACATTTTTATTCATGTGAGAGAAAATGATAACCAGGTGTTTGGGTTTCAGTGAGCTGGGGCAGAGGGGAAGCTTCCAAAGGGGAATATCCTCATTTCCACTGCAACTAAATGAGAGGCTTTACATTAAATGGTCTGTGCTGTCAAGCCTTTTAGTCTGGGAACTAAAAGCTTTAGGTGAACATGTTGTGGTCAGCGCTTCTGCTCTTTCATGGAGCAGATAGTGCTGGGGCATGAAAGGAGCTGGTGCCACTCCCTTTGCTGCTCCCTCACCGGTGAGGTGACTTTGAACTGGTCAGTAAAGGCCAGACCCATCCCCAAATCAGACTTAACACATGAGTCCTGTTGGCATAGGAAGAGGAAAGAGAAGTGTCCTGGTTCTGTAGTTCTAGAGATGTGAAAGGTGGGTGATAAATGCCTCTGTTGGCTAGGAGTCCCCATCGTTTGGAGTACTCCTAAAGTCTTATAGATTGGCTGCTCACTGCTATTTCAGTTTAGCTGCTGTATCTTCGTTCCTTCTTGAGACAGGACTAATTTTATCAAAGGAACAACTTGAAGTGAAGGAAGGAATGTGCTGTGGCTGAGGGACACTTCGTTCCTGCTGGAAAGAGCAGGTCACATAGGTCTGCTCTTGCTCCTGGTTGTAAAGTCTACCGCTCCCCTTCTTTGCAGAGCTCATCAGATGTGTTGAGCTGATGCGCTTTGCTGAACTAACAGAATTATCCCTCTTGGGGTAACCCAGCAGACAAACTAGTTCTGGGTGCAAGTCCCTGGGTAAGGGACTTAAGTCCTTGCCCCTCTCTGCTTGTCTTGCTGTTTGGTGTGTATTTCAAAGCTGCTTGCTGATGTTATTTCAGCCAGACTAAACCTTTGATGCTTTAGCCTGTTTTCACTTGAGAGTAATTTTTGTGCTGGTGTATTAAATAATGATTTTTTTTTTTTGGCTGTACTACTAGCTGTTCCTTCTTTCCTAAGAGTCTGGGTAACATCTAGCTGTGTTAAGATGGGGAGAAGAATTAGTGGAAAGAGTAAGATGATTCAGCCCCTTTGTTCACATCTGCATGCAGTGTCTACACCACACTACAGTTTTGGTGTGAACCTGAGGAGCGTCGAGGTGAGAGACATTAGATTTCCAGTTCCCATTTTGGTGTGCATAGCTCACGCCACACTGGTGCCAGGCTATGAGAAACAAACCCTTCCTGCTGACAGACCCCAAGCCATCGGCAAACCCGTTGCGTGCCCAGTATTGGACTCAGAGTGTCCCATCTCCCAAGCACCTCCCTTGCTCTGTTGGTTCTTTGCATAATTCAGAAGCATCTGATTAGTGTGTTGCGCTGTTGTGTGCGGCTGGTGAGCAAGTGACTCCAGAGAAGCTTGCCTTGAAATGGAGGAGCTGAATGATAGGGATATGCAAGAGCTGTAATACCAGCCAGGGCCTGAATTTGTGTATTCCTGTGTCTCTGAGGGCAGCCGGTGCCAGATGCATCTGAGAGGTGCCAGAAACTCCTTAGTGTGCTTTTTTAAAATGTCAAACTCTTCTGTCTGCTCCACAGAGTGATGAGATCTTTCATGTCTTCAGCTGAGCCTCCATATTAAAAATGGTAGTTCTGTACCTCGTTCCAGAGCTTGCTGGGTTTCACTTGGCCAGAAGTCCAAACCTCTCCTGTACTCCTGCCCCAGGAGGTTTAGCCTTAATACATTTATCTGTGTGTACAAGGAGAAGGGAACATTTCTGTTTTTACAGATGGCGTGGATTCAGGAAATCCAGTCAGCTGGTGTGGATCTGGAAACCATTCTGCCCTTATTAACACCCTCCGATGATATAAACAGAGAATCCCCTAAGCAAGGAGCAGTCTAAATAAAACTTCAGGCCAAACCAGAACATCTAAGGTGTGCCAGATCTTGCCTCAGGGAAAGAGCGAGGATGGGAAGTGCCAGGAAAGAGAAGATCTTAATTTCTAAGAGAACAGCCCTATGATTAAGGAAAATCTGTACTCTTGCCTCGCCCAAAAGGGAGAGAGGGGAGCTGAGGAAGGGATATCCTAGAGAAAAGGCTTTTCTCTGCCACTGCCTTGTCTCTTCTCTTGGAAATGACTGGTGAGATCTAAGCCAGGGATTGTCTTAAGACAGAGGTTGAAGGCCAGAAAGCCTTTATAGCTCTGAGCCTGTTTGCTGTCTGCCTCAGTTTCCTGTCTGTAGTGCAGGAAGAACAACTAAAAATATCCAGCTGCAGAGCAGTATCTGTGCCTGTGCTGGGAGCCCTGAGGTCTTGCTGTATGACATGTCCTTCCTAGTTTCTGGAGGGATATCTGGTGGCTGCAGGTACGTTACATCAGGGCTTGGGGATGTGCCACTTGCCACTGGGGAGGGTGCCACGGCTCAGGATACATCTCTGCTGTGTGCCCTCACCCTGACTTGCATTTGTAGTGGAGAGTGGACTGTGGAGCGAAGTGGTCTCCAGTGGGGTGTTTCAGAGGCTGTTCTGTGTCCTGCCAAATGGACAGGAGCAGTTCTTCCAGGGCTGGTATCTCTGATCAAGACAGAAGTGAAGGGGCTAGAAAAATGCAGTGTGATGCAACTTTGAGAGCTGAAGTAAGGAAAGGGGTTTTCCTCCTTTCTTCTACTGTCTTATCTCTTTCTGCATTCCTATTATCTCTCTTCCCTTTTTGTTTGTGTCTGTTTTTTCCCCTGTAACTCCTCGTGTAAGTAAGAAAGAATTTAATATGCTGAGACAGGAGAGAAGTTGTTCCATGCGTTGCAGATGCACAACATGTCTTCATTAACTCCCCATGACATTCAAAATAGCTAGAGATAAAGACAAACTAAATCTGGGAAGACAAATATAAATACTGTTCCCCCTCCCTTCCTCTCGCCCCTGCACAGTGCACCCCCCCTAGGGCATGCATTCAATTACTGAAGATGAATGGAGCAAAGCAGCGCAGCATTTGGGATGCTCTGACTAGCGCTGCCTGCTGCTGCCATCAGATGGCCCCACACTTCACGGAATGTGCTCCGTGCCCCGGGTCCAGCCCGGGAGATGCTCCATGGTGCCCCCCATCCCTCTTTTCCCTGGTGGGGTGATAGCCTGCAGGCAGTCAGGGCAGGCTAGCAAAGCCCTGAGCAGGCATTGCTGAGTTTCCTACATCTGTGTTGTCTCTTTTTGACCTTTGGAAGGGAAGACCTTGGTGTTTAAGGCTCTAGATGGGGACCAAGGAGTCAGGCTTGCTCTCCTTTGCCCTGCGGTGGAGTTGAGTGGGTGATGTAGCTTCTCCCCTGGGGTGCAGACCCAGGCTGACGGCAGTGGGGAGCAGGAGCACTTGCTGGGGGAGGCTGCGTGTGTGGTTGCTGCTGCTCTCTAGTAAATCTAGATGGCATCATAGGGAGCTTGAGGTTCTGGCTAGCTTTTGTTTTGCTGAGCGTAGGCTGGAGTTGTTGTGTGCCCATGTCCACCCTGGCTTGTCTCCCTGGCACACAGAGGGTTTGTGTCTCGGAGCTGGGCCCGTAAGGAGAGCTGATGTGCTAAGGCAGTGCAGGTGCAGGGGGTCTCATTGTGGAATCCATTTGACATATGTTCCTGTCCTGTAAAATGGCTGTTAGCGCTTTAGGGGTCCTATTCCCCAGTGGTTAATGTGTCTGTATAGGGCTTTGTAACTCATGGACATTTGGACTTGAGGGTTTCTGGGGAGAAGTCTCTCTGCCCTGGGGTTTGCAGCTGGGTACCCGGAATGCCCCAGCTTGCTCTGACTCAAAGGTGCACAAAGAACTGCTCTTTCATGCATCCTTTCCTGCACTCTACCAGACTTCAAACTTTCCTTGTGTGAAAGTCCCTCTGATCTCTTAGAGCTTTTCTGTTGCTGCCGTGCTGCAAGAGTTAGGGTGAGCTCAGATTACTGCGAGCTGGGGTGAACAGCTTCCCAAGGAAGGACTTGCCACCTCTTTCCATTTTAGTCTTTTCAGTTCCCTACCTCTCGGTGCACAGCAGATGATCATCTCGCAAAAGCATTCTGGTGTTTTTTTTTTTTTTTTCCCTGTGTAGTTCAAATTATCCTTTCCTAAGTGCATTACCTTGCATTTGTCTGCACTGAACTTCATCTGACTTCATGCTGCCCATCCACCTAGCTTTGTTAAATGCAATTGAAATTGAGTTTGGGCTGGGGCTAGGCCTGAGGTTGATGTAGCAGAAAACCAGAGTCCTGTGCTTCCAGGGCTAAAGAAATACTGTGAGCTATTGCAGTTGTTGAGTCCTGTTAAATCCAGTTGTGTTCATGTTACAGTGAATTAAGTGAACATCAGAAACGAAAAGGCAGGGCAGAACCTCATCTCTGCTACACCAGGCTTAAAACTAGAAGAACTTGTGTGGATTTGTGTTTCATGCTCCTTTGTCTGAGGTCAGAATCTGTCCCTGGGAAATTGTCTAGAAAACGGCAACTTCTTTCTTTCTCTAGTAGAAGCAGGCTGAGAGAGCGAAACAGGGATTGTTCCCTCGTGTCAGAGGACACAACCCCTGAGGGTTCACTACAGCCCAAGCAGGAATCTGGACACAGTTTTCTCATTAAGAACAGTATCTGCTTCCAAGGACTTAAGCAAGTTCATCTACACCAACAGGCTGGTGAATAGTCTTACAATTTGCTCTGATTGTTTCATTGTTTAAATTACTCCAAGTAACTGGCTAATCATAAGAAGTTAAGCTTTTAATAGGAATAGTGGGGGTAAAGCCACAAACTACTGTTAAAATGAAGCTGCTTCTTGTGAATACAATTATACAGTCCAATAGATTACAATAGTGGGGGGCTGTATTCAGCAACTCAGGCAATACCTTTCCATCCCTTGCCTATTAAAAGGCTTTTGTGGTTTAAGGTGGCATGCTGTTGATAAGGCCCCGGATCTCTGTTTGGAGAAGTGAACTCAATGCTGTTACCTTTAGCTTGCATGCAGGTCAGGTGAGATGTGTACACTTTTTTTTGTGTGCAAGGAGTCCAACAGAAAATGTGAACTCTGTGTTTATTTCCCTGCCGCAGTCAGTGGAGGAAGGCATTTCAAAGGGTGGCCCTCTGTTCCCATGCTTTTCCTTACAGGAACAGCAGCCATAAATCACCTGCTCAAATGCTGTAATCAGCTTGGTGCTATAACTTGGATAGTGGGATGCTGAACCTCCTTTAAACCCCTTCAGTGCAGGATTTTTAAGCCTTGCAGCCCTGCTATGAGGAAGGGGTTGTGTCATCATACTGTATTTACAGAGCAGACACCTGAAACGGGGCAAAGTTCTGGTTTGATCCGCTATCCAGCACCAACAGAGATGAAATAGAGGGAGGCTGTGGGTGATGTGGGTTAGAAGTACTCTGTTTTGCAGCAGCGACCAGCCAAGTTCTGCTGGAGATCTCCCTGCTGTTCCCTGTACTGCCTCACCTTTCCCTTTGTTGGTGCTTTGTGGTTCTGTTCCTCTCTCTCCTCCCTGTGTTCCTTTTAGTGGTTTATTATTGCCTTAGTGGGGTTTTTCCCTCCTTCAGTTCCTGTGACTCACACAATGAACAGCTCCAGCATCCCTGTACATGACTAGCAGCTTCAGGTAAAGTTTAGTGGCAATTAAATGAGATTCTCCTCCCCCACCCCTGCCCCTTTGTTGAATGAATCTAAAAAGGCTTTTATGGGGGGGGATGCAGGGGGGAAATTAAAAGGGTTCATAAAAGTGAATTTTAAGAAAAGCCTAATGAAGGAAATGAACCTCCTGAGAGATCAAAGCTGAACCTGCTGTGCCAGTGCAGAGAGTTAAGGCTTTTTCTTATGTTTCCACTGGCGTGAAAGCACATGCACAAATATTTCTTCCAACAGCTTTAACTCTTGAAGTCCTGTGGGGTTGGCATTAAGGGCCTATTTCTGTTCTGTCCAGTGCTGGGGCTCAACTGTTTCATTAGAAATTCACTTATGTGAAGCTTCTTTTCACTTACGGAGAGGACTGGTCATCCCTATCGGGCCTGACAGTACAGGGATGCCACCTTCTTCTCCAAGAACCAGGCCAGCGCTATGCTTTGCTTTGTGGCACTGCTCCTGCCTCTTGCTACAATGGCTCTATGAGGAAAATTATAGGTCTTTTTTTCAACCTAAATGATTCTGAATGCTGTCCCAAGTAGAAGATTTGAAGGCAATACCCCTCCATTCCCCTGGCTGCCAGCTCTGCCTCGTGAGGAAGATTGTATTTGAAGGGGGAAATGGCCAATCACCTGGTCACAGTAAGTTATGGAAATGTTACGAAGTCTTAAAATTCCATTTTCCTTAAATTAAAAAAATAGGGGGCTCTCAATAGGCTCCAAGGGGGGATGGAAATGTTGACTGAGTTGCATGTAGGGGAAGTTCCATTAATCATGGAAAGCAAGCTGAAGGCTCTTAATTTTAACCAATTTTTGTAGGCCAGACTCCCCATACCCATAATTTTTCCATTACACATGTAATGTCCTTTCTGAAAAGGGCTAGGTTTGTTTAGCATCAATTTTTTTGGTTGTTGTGGATTAAAGACTGGATGGTTCAAATTTGTCAGGGGCTGGCTCTGGTCTCCTCTCCTCATCTCGTCACTTGTCGCCCTTGCACAGGTCCCAAGGCTCTTACTTTTAAAGTGTTTCCATGTGTTTGAGAACAGAATAAAAATGGGGCTGCACAGAGTGCCTTATGCACTCACAGCTTCCCAGAGTGCTAATGAGGAACATATTGGCAGTAAGTGGCTGAGTAGAGCAGTATAGCAGGAACAACAACTTGCACGCAGCCTTATTTATTGCAGGCCTGTTTCTCAGAGAGAGGGAATGTCAACCTGGATTTGGACTTTCACCTAATCTTCTCTGAAAGTACCCAGAGATATTAAGTGGCCACCTACTCAGCTGCTGGACTTCAGTTTAAAAGCAGATCCGAAAGCCTGCATCTACGAAAGCAAATTACTCGCAGGCACAGTGGTGGCTATAGGTCATGGCTGTAAGCCTCTGGCTCAGTGTAAAACCTCTGGGCCTGATGCTTTTGTGTGTAAGCTGAGGTGATTTTGCCATGATTGGAGTGCTGCTAGTGTAGGATGGGTGGCAAGGGCAGGAGGAATAATGGCCTTTTACTAGGAGGTGATATTAAAGCTTCTACAAGAGAGCTAGACAAAGTGTGGTCTTCCCAAAACCTAGCAGAGGAGGGAACGGTGGGCTTGCTCGGGTCTGCATGTCAGAAAACAAACCCTTCTGACTTCCACAGCAGCCTGTTTGTGTGAGGAGGTGGAGAAGAAAACAATGGGGACTGAAGTACAGACTCAGCGATGTGCACCCAGACTCGGGGAGCTTCACAGGCAGGTACATGCCCGGCATCAGAGCCTGATTTTTTGGGTTGGCCTGTTGCCTTTTCATATGGGTAGTGCTGCCTGAATGGATGAGAGGGAGGATTTATTCATGGACCAGCACATGTGTTGCATTGCTCAGTCTCCTTTATCTCTTTGACCTTTTTTGAATACAGTGTTCATAACCCAGTCTGCTGTGGGTGCTCCACTGTAGTGCCCCGTACTCTAGTAATACTCCTTGCTTAATACAGAAAGCAATGAAAAGTGTTCCTGCCTGCTATTAAGTCTCTATTCATGGGAAAAGTTGGAGATGTCTGACAGACTGTCTCCCCTCTGCTATAGGGTGCTTCCAAGAATCTACAGCAGTATTGAATTTGGTCCAATGAACATTGTTACACTTTAAAAAAGCTAGTCATTGAATTATTTTTATAACTAGCTGCCTGTTGAGATTCATGATTATCCATGTGCATTCTAATGACTTGATTAAAATATCTTTGAACCATGCTTTCTCTGCTTTTTCCCATTCTACCCAGATCCAATCAGACAAAGCCATGATGGAGAGCACTTTGCCTTTTACAGCACTGACTGGGTAGCAATTAGCTGACTGTTAAAACAACCTAAAAACAGTGTACAGTTTTGAAGGAGGCTTCTTCAAGGTGAACAGAAGAAATTTTTACAAAGAGTTAATTTCTTTATTAACAGGCTGACCCAGCTGCTTTGATAGTGCAAAATTGACATTGCTCTGATTTACCCTGGCTGAGAACTTCACCCTCTGCATTATATTACACAAATTACTATGAATATTGCAAACTACAGTCTGTCCCTTCCTGCCAAGGGATGAGCTCATGATTCTTCACTTGTGAGGGTTATGATGACCTAACCAGGACCAAAGATGCAAGTTCTTGCAGCTCCTTTTGACGGCTGTTCATAGCAGGAATGGTGACTTCTCTGAAAACCAACACTTTATCAGCAGTGATGTAGGAATGACAATTCCTTTGTTCTTCCTGGAGTTGGAGGAATCTTACTGGCATATGTGTGAGCAAGATGGGGTCAAAAGACAAGTCCTTGAGTGTCTGGTCATGTTATCTGGCTGGCAGAAGGTTATTTCTGATTCTGTGCTTAGTCTGTTTCTTGGTATTGCAAACAACATAGCTTCCCCTGGGGATGGTGGTTCCCATTCTAACTGGGTATGAGTTTTGTCCCGGCATAAACTTGCTTATTTGCTTCTCAGCCTTTTTACTGCTTGTGCAGGGAATGACGGAGCTGAAGCGAAGCCATCGCCTCGCTTATGCTGAAAAACTTTGTAGTGAAGGAGGAAGCTGGCTCAAATTGAAGCAGATGCTATGTGGGAACAATTACCTGAGAGAAACTCTGGGAGGGAGTGGAAGAGATGATGAAACACCTAGGGATTTGGGAGTCAGCTTTCCAAGGAGCAAAGGGGTTAGCAGTTTAGAGTTGGAGCTTGCAGCTGTGGTGAGAATCAGCTTCCCTTTCTCTCTGCTCCTCCTTTTCCCCCCTCTTTCCTCCCCCCTGGCTCAGGGGATGGAGGAGAAGGTGACCTTTGGATCATGAGTCACATTGCCAGCAAAGAGCCCCGGCTGCAACGGTGCTGTGCTCAAAATGCAACTTGCTGAGCTCAGCTGCTGCCTGCAGCCCTGGCCAAGGCAAACAGCCAGCGTGGGGGCTGCAGCAAGGATATCGCTGGTTCCTGACCCAGCAGCTTGTCAGCAGAGGAGATCTCTCCCTGCTAGACAGGGTGTCACTGTCACCAGATCCAAAGCAGCATGAGTGCTACATGGATGTGAACTTAATGCCCTGCGACTCCAGGAGAGCAAGAGCAGGATGGGTGCCCAGAAATCATCCAGCCACGGATTCCCTGGAGTCTCAGGCTTAGCTAGTTCCCCTCCCCTTTCTCTTCTCCTGCAGGCAAGCACTCCTATTCCATCAGCTCATCTGAAAGGGCCAGCTTTGTTTTCAGTTTACCTACACGGCTTCCAGTACTGTTCATAGGGGATTTAACATATATATTAATAGCAGGCTGAGCTGGGAGGACCAGAGGTTGAATAACACTTTCTGGGTTTCTGTGCCTGCCCTGCCAAAAGCCCACTCTTAAAGGCTGTTCCTATTCAATCCAATAACAAAAACGGAGTATGGACAAGTAGTCACTCCTGCGAGACAGCCTGCGCCGTTCGACATGAGTTGCTGCGCAGGGTTAGGCAACATCAGTAGCTCAATGGTGGAAGCAGCAGCCTTTGCCCTTGTAATGGACCTGAAAGTAAAAATAGGGCTAACTTTTAGCAGCTGAAGGCACCCAAGAGGTCCGCTTGCATCTCGGAGCCTTCATCCCAGTTTTGTTTCAGACTCATTGATCCCCTATCCTGTGCCCTGCTCCTTTCTGTGAGCCTGAGGGTAGAAATGCAGCTTGCCAGGGAGCTGTGCTCCTGCCTCTCCTCTGTGTAGTTGACTTCAGGGCCTAGTTTGAGGTTTTGCCGCTGCTACTGAAAGGCCTCCATGGTGCTGGCTGTGGGTAACGATTCCACCTTCTGAGTTATGGAACTCCTGAGCTGGAAAGAGAAAGTTTGAGTGTTAGAGATGGGTGATCTGTGAGAGATGGGCTGTGGCCCAGAGGTTAGATGGACTGAAAGACAAAGAAAAGCATACCAGGAAATTACTGAAACCACTGTTTTTCAGCTTGTGGTTTGTGACCACCTCTAAGGAGTTGCTAAGAAATTTGTAGAGGAACCTGTCATAAGTGTGCAGATCTGCCTTACAGGCGAGAAACCTGCGTTTTAGGAACTTGACTAATAATAAATATTACAAAACCTCACTTCAATAATCTAGGTCTGTAACGTGAATTTTTATGTAGATCTTGTCAAAACTGTCAAGTTTTCAATGAGGAGAGCTTCATCTTGTCTACTAAAAACCCATGTAAAGTGACATGTATATGGTTTGCTACTTACCTGTGTGTTTTTAACACATACTGAGGGTTCAAAGGACTGCACTGTTTCTAAGCCAACATGCAATTTGTCTTGATTCATATGTGCCTTCTGTTCTCCCACTTTAAATCTAAGCCAAGACTACAAAAGCTACATTGGGTACGTGCTGGAGGAGGTTTGAAATACTACTTTACAATAGAGGAGATTACACTCTCATTTTTCTCAGGCTTGATTAACTGGAGCTATCTAAGGCAATCACCTTGGCTCTGGGTGAAATGTGTCCAGTTAGCAGTTTCTGCAGTAAGCACAGAGAGTGCATCAGCAAAGGTTTGAAATGTCTCTTTGTTCCTATTTGTTATTGTTTCACCTGTCTTGAAATGGTAATTGCAAGTGCTTTGATTCATGGATTAGAATGCAATTTAGTTTCAATTGTTGCAGGCCTGTCCTACCCACCCCTGAGCCAGGCTTTGGAAACTTCCCCATCAGCACCCTGCAAATCCAAACCTACCCCCCGTTCCTGCTGCATGAGGAAAAGATGTAGGGAAGGTTATTCCTGTTAAACCAAGGCATTATGGTGATCTTGTGTCCTGCTTCCCCCATACACACCTCCCTTTTTAAAATTTTGCTATTTAGTGTATTTTCTTCAGTTTTTCATCCTCTGGAAAGAATGGGCCAAAACTGGCTTAGGGGGAGCAGTGGTATTACGCTGGTTGCAGCAGCTGAGCATCCTGCTTTCAATTTAGTCTATTGATTTTAGACACTTGTGGATTTTCTGTACCTGAAATATTTCTCATGCTGTAGCAGACCCAGCTTTAACTCAGGCTGAAATTTGCAGTTAAGACAGTGAGCTGTTTAGAAATGTTTTCTTTTCACAGTGATCAGGAGCCGCAAATTAGCGTTACCACTGGTGTTACCAGCAGGAGATACAGTGCTGGGGGTTGTGTATGTGATTGCCAGGGAAAAACTTTTGTATTTAGCTGTTGGACAAGCTTGTGTGTGATACTCTGAAAACAAGCCCCGGTGTTAATCGGAGAGGAACAATTCCAAAGCTGAACACAATAGCAACGAGCCTGGAAGGGACCTCAAGAAATCATGTAATTCAGCCTGCTGCTTCGAGGCAGGATCTGTTCTACCTAGCTTTTTCCTGACGTACCTGCCTAATCTGCTTTTAATTTGCAGTGAGGGACTACTTTAACAGACTGATTGAGGAGATTTCTGTCTTCCTAGTATTTCACCTTAATCTCCCATGGTTCAAATTAGTGTTGTTATTCCTTGTCCTATCAACCAGGAGCAGAGAGAAAAAACTGTTTTGGCTCCCTCTTGCCTAGTTGAAGACTGAGGGGAACTCGTTCATCTTTCCTAGGCAGGACACTCCCTGATTGTTCAGCCTTGTCTCTCAGTCAGCGTTTTCTAGACATCTTATTCTTAGTCATTTCCTCTGAACTTGCTCCAGCCCTGTGTTTTGCTTAAATTGCAGCACCAAACACTGGATGGAGTACCACTACCTGAGGCCCGAGCCAATGCAGGAGGAGAAATATTTGTGTTTTACAGTGTTCCTTTTTATGTTTATAGATGTTTAGCTTTTTTCCCTCCTAGGAAACCCATAAAAGATGCACAGGTCAGCTCTGTCTGGCCAGGCGGATTTGTATCTACCAAGTGATTCTACAAAGTTTCCGTTATTGGGTTCAACAAAAATCTAAGGTCACATACACAAAATAGAGATGCAGGGGATCCATAAAAGCTTGGAATTAGTGATATTCAGTCTTGCAGAAAGAATTAGTTCATAACTTGGACACTCATAGCAGCCCTCAACATATTGCTGCTACAATGCTGTATGCTTTGCTGTAGCCTGCTGCAGGAGAGCTGATTTGAAGGTCAAGTGCTGCAGAGCAATTAGCTTCAAGTCAGTCAAGCCAAAGTAATTCTGACACCTCGGCACAAGAGGGTGCAATAGGTTTGTAATAAAACCTACACATGTAGTGGATTCGTCCTTTCTGCTGCAATGGTGCCAATGGAGAAGTTTTCCTGAGTCTTGTCTCGCAGACCTAACGTACTGTTAATTGGTGGAGTTCGAGTTTGCCTCATTATTTTCAAGTCCTTTTCACTCTGAGTATTTCCATAATTATGGTAATTAAACTTGGTGGGTTTTTAATTATTTTTTTAAAAAATAATCAGAACTGTAGTTGAATTATGAGAGTGCCAAAATGAGCCTGGCAAATCATAATTTTAGTTTGCTGTGTTATAAATCAAAAGCAGACTTGATTTCCCAGCTTGCTGGCTGTTTTGTTAACCAGATCACTCCAGCTCTCCTGAGGCCTCGTATGCCAAGAGCTGTCCCTGAACGAACAATCAGGCTTTATAAATAGCAGCCTTAACAAGAGCGTCACTGCCAGATGCTGCTGAAATAACTTAGGGACTCGTGCACAAAGGAAACTCCCTCATCTGGGGGCAGCTGGGCTCCCATCCATTATCTAGGACATCCCCCTGCTTGTGAAATTTCAGAGAAGCTGTTAGGATGCGTGCAGATGGGGTCACAAGCGCATTCCCATGTTTCTCAGATGCTGGCTTGCCAGCAGCTCCTCCTGATATGCTTTGTGTTTACTACAGGAGTTCAAGATCTAAGTTTGATCTATTGCTTCCACCCATGTCTTGTATAGAAACAGCAGTAACTCCTCTCTGCCTAATTATCTCTAACCAGCGTGTAGCTGTGCTCTCCCATAGCACGACAGTGACTGAGCTGCCTTCTAAGGATCCCTGAATGTTTAGCAACAATTGCAAGGGGTGGTCCAGGCTCCTGTCTTTCCTGAAGAATCAAGTTCTTTTCTCAAAATCCTTACTTGTGACTATTGCCAGTTCTCTTGGCTGGTAACGCCTGCCTTTCTAAGCAATTAAGGTGAGTAGTGAGCAGCATACTCCAGTTTTCAGGTAAACAATGATTTTTTTAATCATTTTAGGATATGTGTGCAAGTCTACAGTAAGGCACTATTTAAGAAATGCTACATACTGAGATCTGTGTCAGAATATAGCCAGAAATTAGTCTTGGCCTTTCAGACTTCTGTGTAAGCTAACAAGGACCCATTGGTACTTGAACGCCTGAGGGTTTCATACGTAGGCAGATGTCTTCTTGAACAAACCATAAAAGACTCTCCAGAGGTGAGGTAGACAAGAAGCCCATAAGCCCTGCCTGCCTTTCCCCCCATAGCGTGCCTTGTTCTGAACACAGCCTGGCCTTTGCTGCTCAGGTTGGCAGACCAGCACGGTTGACATTGCAGAACTGGGACCTGCTCAGGAGTGTGCTTTGCAGGACAAGAGGGAGGAATGACAGAGGTGAACTCTGTAGGGTTGGGCAAGTCATTTGGGGGCAGTGGCAGCTTTTATCTCAGAACCAGAGCATGGCTAAATACTGTTCTGGATCAGTGTTTTCCTCAAGATCTGAGCCTCTTTGCAGTTTCCCATATATGAAGATGTCACCCCTTGCCTGAAGAAGTACTTTGGGTGCAATGACAGTGGACTACATCTAAGTGCTGTGGATGGAAAGGGAGAGCAGCATATTGCTGTGGAAGCCAGTGACTTCATAGTACAAGAGTGTTCTTCCTGAAGTACTCTCTGCCTTGTGCAGGGTCTGCCATAAGCCCTAATGTACAAGCTGAATGTCTTGCTCTGTCTCGCCAAAGGCTGAGAAATACGGGGGTTGGGATGGCAAGGACAACTTAAACTTACATGCTTTCATCTTTGGGCATCTCTGTGTATTAGGAATGTGTTGGTTCACCCCTGTGCTCTGAAAAATAAGCCCTTGTCTTTCCAGAGAACTGCAAATTTTGCAGCTTTTTGCTGGTTTATTTGAATGTATTCCATATTGCGTAAGCTATATAATTTCTATTTCCTGACTATGCCTCTGCTAACTTTAGTTTTCTGATTTCTAGGTAGGGGAAAAAGGGAATCATGGGGGAAGTCATCTCTAAAAAGGGAAGATAACGCTCTTTCACATCTGGAGCAGTGTTTCTCAGTGAAGTCAAACAGTTTGAGGCTACCTGACTCCCAGCATGTGGCATGCTAGGCTTCAGACATTAAAGGCACAGTATATCCCAGCTGCTGATCATATACCACAGGGTATGTAAACACATAACCCCATGGGTGGAAATATTTGGCTAAGGATTTGCAATCTTTAAATACGTGCAATAAGTGCACCCTGTGCTAAGCAGCAGCTTCTGTATGTCTTTGTCTACAGGAAGTTATCAAAAGGCTGAGGAAAATAATTCTCATTTCAGGTTTTTGTCTGAAATGAGTTTTATATGTATGTAGAACATATCTGAAAAAAGTCTAAAGACTGTATGCGTAGCAGTTGGGATCTGCAATCATTTCTGGGAAGATGCTGTCAACAGAAATGCATACATGCTTGCTTAGTCATAACCACTGCAATCTGTGGACTGCTCTGCTGCTCGGACAAACAAGAGCAGAAATGACCAGCTGGGTCACCACAGAGCTCTGAGGGCATCTTGAATTAACAATCAGAACATTCTCTGCCTTAACGTCATGACAGTGTGCATCATTGAAGTCTCCTGAGCGGGTGGTACGTGCGGTGAGGGCTGGATCTGTTCTGAAATGGTGGTGCAGAGCTAGGACCTGGGGACGGGAGTTTCTCTCATCCTGACTGTTATGGAGCCTGTTACATAGGACAAAAATGGAGATGTGAAGTTTTTTTCATTGTGCTTAACACATTTGCTTCCAATGACAGTGATTTCACAGACTGCAGGCCTGGAAGGTCATGGCAGGTGTGATTCAAGTCCTCGTTTCTGTTCTTCATTTTTCCTGGTATTCTCACCCATGCGGTTTGCCTATTTTAATGACCTACTGTTATGCATCTTGTTATGAAGTGAAATTCCTGGGTGTAGTGCACTAAAGAGAAGTATTCCACAGGAGGATCCACAGAGACTAGTATAGGGAGTTGGGAGCTACTAGTATTTCCTAGTAATAATTGCCCGGGGGGGGGGGGGGGGGGGGAAATTAATCCAATGAACTTCGTAGCTGCCAGAGCTTGAATTGGGCATTACTAAACTCATGTGTCTCTGGCCAGCACGTTTGCTCTTAGAAAACGGAGCAGAGCAATTCCTTGATTTAGTCAGGAACAAATGACAGTGCAGCTTGCCTCTCCAAACTCTGGAAGCTTTGCTTGCGTGAGTTTTGCAGGGAATGCGTGCATGTGTGAGTGAGAAATAGGGAGAAATGTGTTGGCAGTTCTTAATTTCTTACCATTAGGAATTGTGTATTTGATGGATGGCATCTAACCCTCCTGACTTTGCTTCAGTCTTCATGTTAGGTTTCTTAACTGGTATTAGCTGAAGAGTTGCTAATTGTGCCTTTTAGTTCTCCAGAACTGCTCTCGTGGTCCAGGAAATGTAATCTCTTTCAAATTCTCCTTGTGTTCTACTTCGTCCTTGTGTGCTCTCCCTTCAGGCTTGCACTGCTCTGTCTTTTTGATTTAGCTGTGATATTAAGCCCATCTAGTTCAGTCTGAGCTGGCACTTTTGTGATGGGAAGCAAACACCTGCGGTCACCTGCATCTATTGGATCCAGTTTCCATCTGTCTTTTGTGTGGAAGTTGATGATGTTTTCACACTATTGCAACTCGGACTGCAGTACAAGATGCTCCTTTACACCTCTCTCACAAACAGCTCATGTGATGCCGTGACCAAATTCAGTGATGGTGCAAATGCAGCTCTGTGAAACCATATGGAGCTAGGCTTCGCCCTGCGAAGCTTGCTGCTCATCGCACTTCGTCAGGGATACAGCCACGCTCATGGCATCCAGGGTGGAACAACTAGCTGCAATCCTTCCCCTCCCGATGAAACAACTCTCTTCGAAGCAAAGCGCTTACGTTAAGCAGAGGTCTTCAGCAAATCCTCTACTACACAATTGTGTGCATACGCTTCAACTCACGCACCCCACACATGCAATGGGTCACTTGGGGTTCTCACTAGGCAGCAGCTGCATTGCCTGCTTTCCTTCATTATGCTGTTCTCGGCGTCAGCAGTTCCTGTGACACTTATTCTTCTGCCACCCACCTTCTGTTTGGATACAGAATTCATCTCATCGGAAAAAGGGAAAACTGGATGACTGAGCTCATCCTAGTTTAGGGCTCTGATTCAATTGCCTATCTGGGCAGCCTGCAGATCGGACTCTTGTCCCTTGCCCCTTTCTGCATCTTAGGAGCAGAAGGGTGGAAGAAGGAATTAATTTATTAATGAATCCCCAAGCTCTGCTTTTAAAGGACAAGAGGACGGAGGTAATAAAAGGGTGTTGCCCAGGTGATGCAAGCTTTGATTAGCTTATGGTGGTTATTTCCTGCTTGCTTCAAGCCATCCAGCTGCTACTTCTACTGCCCTTTAACCTAATCACTAGACTTCCAAAGCTTGACAAAATCCCTGCAGTGTTACTGTACACAGCATTCTTCCAGTATACAAAATATTATTAGCATATGCTAAAAATATACCCTGGGTACTAAAATTATACCATTTTTTCCAGACAATCTTGCTAATTTCTGTAGATTTAGTACATGTCAAGAAGTGATTTGAAGGTCATCTCATTTCCTTATGTTTGTTTAAAAAGAAGTGCCAAAGGCTAACATTTTGGCAAATGCTTACTATGAGTTGTATGCTTTGTAGTTGCTGTGTTGTTTTGTTTTGGGAATTTTTGGATAATGGTGGGTTTCATTTTATGGAAGCAATCAAAATGAAGCTTGATTTGAAAAATAATAGGTATCACAATTTTTCTGCATATAGGTAAATGTAACTCCTGAAAAGGCAAGATGTATTTTGCAAAGTCTTGAACTAATTGGAAAATAAATTTTTTATCAGTTTCTGTCTCTCTGCCTTTTTTAGGCATACAAATTCTGAAATGTCTTTCTAATGGCTTGAATTACCGTTGTGTGACATCTGGCTGCACAGGTGTGGTAGCAAAATAGTTGATTCCTGATGGAAAGAAATGTGCATCTAAGTCATATGAGGGCATTGCTGAAGTACAGACTTTTGCCTTGAACTCCTCTTTACACCCTGTGTTTCTGATGCACAGATGTTCCATCTATCTGAGCAGCTTAGGTAAGAAGGGAGGATTTGCCTTTGTTATTTTGAACAGCAAGAGGAATAATTGGGGAATTGATGAACTTATCACAAACCCTTTGCAAGTGGGGGTGGTGTTGCATAGAAAGGAGGGAGAAAGGTCTCTATTCAATGGAGAAGTTTGCTGCAAACTTCACTGAGCTAACCCTGGCAGTGGAACAAGAACACAGGCAGCAGGCTGGCTGCAATGATAAGGCATTTTTGGATGCATGAGTTTGGTGTATGGTACTAAGCCAAATTCTACTTTCGTAGTGGTTCTGGAATATAACTCCATTTGTCTTAATAGAGATGTATTTTGGATTTACAGTGGTGGTGGAGGGAAGAGGGAAAAGATTATGCATAGAATGGGTGGGTGGTGGGAAAATTATTTTTTTTCCTTCTACCACAGTTCTCAATGAGAAATCATGTAGACAGCAGCTTCTAGACTGCCAATGCAAATTGAGACAAATTAGAGGGTAGATTAACTAATTATTATAATGTCATGGTGGCGATGCTACAGTTCAGGTTGCAGAAGGCATTCCATTATCAGCTTGCTCTTCACAGTTACCTTTTTAATTGGTAATGTATTTGTATATAAATTAAGGCAAGAAAGCCTCTAGCCTTTTGTTTTATTGTCACTAAAGAAATGCTTCAGTGGGTTTTGGACTAGAAGGAAAGAGGGACCCTTTACAATGATCGGAACAGACGGTAATGCCCCACAAGGGGGATATCTGTAAGAATGGAAATTCCTTTTTAGACCTCACAGTGGAATACAAGTTAGATACACATCTGATAAACAGGCTATTTTAAATCTCTGTTTGGGGATATGGGAAAGTGAACTGTGCAGCTGGCAAGCTAAATCTTGTCATGCTTCACTCCTTAGAAATAGACAGTCACCAAACAAAAGGCCTTACTACAGTTATTCTATAATAGCTAATATACATACCTGTATGTATATGTATATCTCCCTTCAGAGTACAGCTGCAGGAAGAAGCTGTGCAAAAAGATAGTTTGCATTTGCAGTGTTTTGGAGGTGACTGAAATTCTCCACATCTTTAAAAGACTTTGGTGCGCTCTTTAGGTGTAAACCGAGTTTCAACTTTTAACAAAAACTAGTCTAAATAAATCTGCTTCCAATGGTCTATTTGAGAGGTGCTACGGCCTCAGAGATAGAATTATTTTTATTTGAAATGTAGAAAATGTGTGCTATAGTTCTGATACTGACCTGTTAATATGGTGGGTCTTCTTACCTGTGTTCCCAGGCTTTATAAATTAAATTAAGGCAGGTAGGATCTTTGGAACCTTACCTGTCTCATTATGGGGATGCAGTGTGTGTGTATGTATAATAATCATCTTGGAATGATTAGGTGGGTTAAATGATTGTAGTGTGGGGAAAGCCTGGGTAGAATGTGACATTTTCCTTCCAGCCAGAACCTCAGTGTTTTATTTGACTTTTCAAAGAGGCTTTGGAGGGGCCTTGTACACCCTGCCTGTCTGCTTGAGAAGAGCTCAGTGGCTTGGGCTGTCTTGGTGACGCACCTTTGGAGCATCAGTTTGGTGAATTACCTTGGGGCAAGAGCACTGGGGGCTTGCTGAATGTAAAACAGATTATAGAAGCTGGAACCTTCATATTTATGTAGAGTTCCTTCTCTCTCTCAGCTCATCACGTTTATTTTCAAGGCACTGGGACCTGGCCATCCGATCAGCTAGGGCATGGGAGGTGGGAATTGTCTTGGTAGCGCAGAGGGCAAAGAACTGATGACTCAGGTGGGCAAATGGCCTGAGGCTGCTTTCAAAATGGACATGTTTTTGCAGTGTCTTGATGAACCGTTGCTTTTCCTCAAGAGACTAGCAAAAAGGCTCTCAGCTCCATACATAGTGTGCTTGCACTTAAAGTAAAAGCACGGAGACCCTTTCCTGCTCCTGGGAGCTTTACATTTACTTCAGTAGGAAGGACTGTTAATTTAAGTATGCAATTGATATATGTCATCCAAATCAAAACATCTTGCATGAATGTGATTAAATGAAATTCCTCAACTACATTTCTTGCCATCTGGAACAACTTTACCATATTTTGTTGTCTCATTGACTTTTCAAAATTTAACTGAAAATGTATTTTCACTTTTTTCTTTTCTTTGGTAATGCTTAGTTTTCATCTCTACTGTACTTCTATAAAAATCTGCAAATCATTTTGGAATAAGCATTAAGGGGGAGGGGAGCTCTTCAAAGTCAGAACACAATCCTGTTGAATACTGGAGGTTTCCACTGCACTGAGATGCCATCACATCCCATCTCCACCTCCGGGGACCTGGTTTCTCTCTGCTTTTAGCCTAGGAGTCCTATCCAACAAACTATCCACAGAGTTAGACGGAGAAGGATGTGTAGCTGATGTGAAGCCCACAGCCTAGGCAGCTGATGCCACTTCAGCCTTAGAAGAGGCAGACTGCCTGTCCCAGGTAAATGCAGTCCCCAAAGAAGCAGGAGACATAAAGCAGCCCCTATTTGGGATCAGAGTTGCACAGCCCTTGCATTGGACCATCCTGTTAGGAGCAGCAGCCTTCCCAAGTCAGTTTCTGTGGAAACTGGGGCCAAACCACTGTATGAATTCAGGAGTAAAATAGAAACAAACTCCTAAATGCGTGGACAACCTCAGACTTGTTAAAGTCTTGCTGCAAACAAGCTATGCGTGAGGTCAAGGCCTAGCTACGCAGAGGTGAAATGCCAAAGCAGGACTTGGGTGGTATAAAGGCAGAGATCGCCATGCTCGTTGCCTCTGTGACCTATTTAAGCATAGAAATACGGAGTTGTTACATGTTGCTGTGTATGTGTTTCAGGAAAAAAAGCCATCAAAAAAATCCTTCAACTGTGCTGAGTGTGGACTGAATTAGATGAAACCAGCTACTCTCCAGGTACACAGCCTGAGATTTTCAAATTTACCTGGATGGTATGGTATTTAATTTCTTTAATGGCATCTTATTATATCTGAATTATTTGAAAATCTGTAATTTTGCATTGTCTCAAGTTGCTTGATGTTTCTTTTTACTCAGTTTTGCTCTGGATTATTTTCAGTAAAAATCATTGCCTTTTCACTCCCAAAACTTGCTTAGTCTTGGGTGCTGGGTGGGTGCACTCTGGAAAGAACAAGTGGAGAGAACCAGCAATCAATCATTTAGCAGATTACAAATACTGAGGGATTCTGTCCTGCAACTTAAGTAGCTACTCATGTACATTTTTGTGATTCACTATTTCTGATGTGAATAACTTACAGAGATAGTAATGAGGGAAGATGAAATAAGGAGAAGTACAAGAACTGAAAAGGAAAAATCCAAAAGTTAGGTTCAACTGGAACTGTTTGCAATTTTCAATGGCAATGGGTTTAGGCAAGTTAAACATTTAAATCGGAGTGAGGAAAGACTGGCTTTGAGTGAGGAAAGAGAGTGCTTTGCATCAAACTTTGGACCTAAGGTAGCCTGATGAACTCATTTGAATTTTAGTGTTGACCTAAAACTGACCCTACTGAAGACAGTAGCAACATCCCCATTCCTATATGCCTGTCCACAGAAAACTGCACCAGTGCTTGTAAGTTCCTGCTGGTGGTAGAGATGCAGAAAACTTCATTATTGTGTAGCAGAGGGAGAAAAAAACCCTTCAATATCTGCATTAACTCCTTTTAACTTTTGGCACTTACTTCACTGACTAGGACACTGTAGTGTCCTACTATAGAGAAGAGGCATACAAGTAGGTAGACACATCCTGGCACTATGGAAGTTCTTTTTGAAGATGTTTTGCCCCTACACTGACAAATGAAGGGGTCTAAGGTGTTGCATGGCTCTGTCTGGTACCTTGGGAAGGATGAATGCGGACCCATGCCAAGGTGGTCAGAAGCTGAAGGGTGGTCTGCCGCTCATCACCATCCTAGATGGGCAATACAGAAGGCATTTCTGCCAGAGACTTAGGTGCTGTCGTCCTGTGAGAAAACATCTCTTGATCACCCCTCAGTCTCTTGACTCCTGAAATTGATACATATAAGGCAAAAAAGTTTTGGAAGTTTTGGCCCACTCTCCTGCTGCTGACCCCAGTGGGAGTAGGGTGAGTACTTCTGACATTCCAACTCTCAAAGTTCAAGCAACTTCCTTTCTTTTCCCTTGAGCCCTCACCACTGATCTGTTGTGAAGAAAATGATGAGAAAATGTTCCTGCATGTGACTACTTGTTAACGGTGGTAGTGCCGGAGCCGTGCTGTCATGTTGTCAGGTTTCAGCTTGCATTTGCAAATTTATCTGTGAGGAAAACTACTCGTGTCCTATAAACTGAAGTTTCTGGGGGAGGGGAACCTCAATCCATCCCACTCCTACCAATTTGATACCAGTACTAGCAAGAGTTGCCCAAAGCCTGGGGAGGGATCACAGGTCAGCAGAAGAGTGCCTGAAGAGCAGCCCAAAGGAACTCCAGCCAGTAAGGCAGCTTCTTCAGGGCCCAACTTAAATGTCTCTGTGAAACCGCATGTAGCATGGGGAAATAAATGAGTTGGAGACGTGTGCTTGCCTGCAGGGCTACGGTCTTACTGGCATCACGGAGATGTGGTGGGATGGCTCCTGTGACTGGACTGTTGGAATGAAAGGATACAGGCTCTTTAGGAAGGATAGGCAGGGGATATGAGCAGGGGGTGTCACCCCCTGTGTCAGCAACCACCTGAAGTGTATGGAGCTCTGCCTGGTGGTGGAAGAGGAGCTGATAGAGAAAGCTTATGGGTCAGGATTAGTGGGAAGGTAGAGACTGTGGGTCCTGGGGGAACCATCTGACATCATTGATCTGGACTTGTGCAAAGCATTTGACACTGTCCCACAGAACATTCTTGTTTTTAAACTGGAGAGATATGGATTTGACAGATAGGCCACTTGATGGATAAGGAATTGGCTGGATGGTTGCACTCAGAGTTGCAGTCAATAGCTTGATGTCCAAGTGGAGACCAGTGATGAGTGGTGTTCCTCAGGGGTCTGTACTGGGACCAGCATTGTTGAACACCTTTGTCAGTGACATGGACAGTGGGATGGAGCACACCCTCAGCAAGTCTCCCAATGACACCAAGCTGTGTGGTGCTGTTGAGGCGCTGGGGGAAGGGATGCCATCCAGAGGGACCCTGACAGGCTTGTGATGGGCCCTTGCAAAGCTCATGACATTCAACCAGGCCAAGTGCAAGGTCCCACACGTGGGCCAGGCCAGTCCCAAGCACAAATACAGGCTGGGTGGAGAACGGACTGAGAGCAGCCCTGAGGAGGACTTGAGGGTGTTGGTTGATGAGAAGCTCTACGTGACCTGCCAATGTGCGTTTGCAGCCCAGAAAGCCAACTGTACCCTGGGCCACATCAAAAGCAGCATGACCAGCAGGGCGGGGGAGGGGATTCTGCCGCTCTACTCTGTTCTGGTGAGACCCCACCTGCAGTGCTGCGTCCAGCTCTGGGGCTTCCAGCATAAGAAGGACATGGACCTGTGGGAGCGAGTCCAGAGGAGGCCATGAAGATGATCGGGGGCTGGAGCAGCTCTCCTGTGAGGACAGGCTGATGGAGTTGGTGTTGTTCAGCCCGGAGAGGAGAAAGCTCCAGTGCGACCTCATAGCTCCTTCCAGTACCTAAAGGGGGTGACAAGAAAGCTGGAGAGGGGCTTTTTACTTTAGTAGTGACTGGACAAGGGGGAAGAACTTTAAACTGACAGAGGTTGGGTTTAGATTAGAGATAAGGAAGAAATTCTTCACTATGGGGGTGGTGGGGCACTGGCAGAGGCTGCCCAGAGCAGCTGTGGATGCCCCATCCCTGGCAGTGTCCAAGGCCAGGCTGGACGGGGCTTGGAGCAACCTGGGCTGGTGGAAGGTGTCCCTGCCCATGGCACAGGGGTTGGAGCTTGATGGTGTTTAAGGTCCCTTCCAACCCAAAGCATTCCGTGATTCTCTGAAATAGAAGTGGCCAAGAATGGTTTAATTAGAAGTTAATTTACTGTTTGAAGTCTCCTGTTTGTGGTAAAGTAGTTGGAGTAAGAATTTTCCTGAAATACTCATCAGGAAGTTTCCTCAGGTTCAGAGCAGCTCTGTGACAGAGTTGTTGGCTTGGAAAGATGGATAAGGTGCAATTGCTTTTCTGATTAAAGCAGGCTGAAGTCTCTGTTCTCAACCATGTCAGTCACTCTCTCACCTCCCCCTAAATCTCTTGCAGAAGTGTTCTTGTACTGAACCAGTGATAAGGAATGGAATGAAGCTAAATTTCAAAATGCTGGGGGGGGGGGGCAGGGGGGTGGGTTTAGTGGGGAAGAATTGTTGTTCTCTAGCCAGTCCTCCTGCTATGTGAGTGGACTGAAGTCTGGGAGACAATAAATCTGGTTAGCACCATGCCCCCCTTCCCTGCTCTCCCCTCCCTCTCCCTGAGATCCTTACTGAAGAACAACATGGAATAGGAAAACATTGTGGAGCGTACAGTACTTGTTTAAAGGCTTTAAAAAAAACCAGGATACTTATTTATGTTCCTAAACTTGGATTTAGGTGGCCAGTGTTAAGCACTCATCTTTGAAAATATTGGCCTCAATGGACAAGCTGCAGGTTGTGTTTTTTAAGCTGCAGACAGATAAGTGGAATTCTGTTTACCTGTCTGGCAGCCTTGCAGAAATAGGATGGGCAAACCACAAAAGGAAAGAGATGTTCCATCACTTGGAGGGTGACATCATTTGCAAGTCAATGAATGATCTCCCATTTAGGAACTTTCATAAATGGCTATTAATGGTTGTTTGGCAGACCCTGCCAAACAGGGTCTGGATTAATGTGGTCCTTGTTCTAGATTTATTTTCCCCTTTTTTAAAGAATGCTCTTATATTCAAATGGAGCAGAGGCAATATTTCTAGTGTGAAGCATAGCATACTGATTTAGGGGTCACAAGTCAGGCGCTGAAATTACCATCCTGTATTGTGGTTTTCTTTATTGAAAAAAGTGTTTTAATCTGAACGGTAAGCGTTCCTTTGAACCTGCAACCTTTCTTAGACCTTCTCATGATTTATTTTTGAAAGACATATGTATGCTTCCACCTGGGCCAAACTGAACTCCTTTATCAAAGTTCCCTGAAAACTTGGGAAGTTCTAGTCCAGAACTGGATTTCAGCTTTGTGGCTTCATCCCTTTGCCAGATAATGTTAGCATTTATAAGCAGCACAAGTAGCTAGAATTTCCCTGTCAGTTCCTATTATAAGATCCTGATTTTAGTTGATTATAACTTTGCCAGATTTGTACTGTGGACCTGATGTTTTCCATACTTGATTTTTTTTTTTTTCCAAAAGTTGCAGTTAATATGGCTCATCTGTCTCATCGCAAGAGAGGGAGCTGGAAAATATACTGTTTTGCTCATATGCTCTTTTTTGAGCTAGCAATTTTAGAACTAGGAATTTGCCTGGTATAAGGAATTAGTTCAGATGTCAGCTTTATCATTTTTTGTGGCAATGATGTTGGCACTGGATGTTGGGGCTTGTACCATGTATGTAGCTGGTGTACAGGCTTATTCACCCAAACATCTAAGGAGGAGACACAAGGCGGGCAGATTCTGGTAGTGTGACAATTGCAGTTTTGGAATATCAAGCTGTTATAATGCTTGACTAAAGAGCTTTAGCCCACCTTATTTGTAGTTTTCACTTCAACTCTGGATTCTAGAAGATTGGTGTAGGAATCGTATATCTTGAAAATTGGGTATAAAACATGAAAGCTGAAAATGGTTTTGTGTTGGTGTTAGCAAATAAAGGGTTTATAGCTGTAATCAGGATTTTGTTTGAAAAAAAGTCAGTGCATTTAAATTCTATTTTGTTTTCATATAGTTTTTGTCTTGGCTGTGTGTTTTGGTGCTAATTGAATCCACTTTACATCTCTGGTAAAAACTTCAGAATAGCACCCTGTTTAGCACAATTCCAAAATGGATTTGGACCATGTTGTGTTCACTTCTGTTTCTAAATTATATTGCTGAATGCAAATGCTTGTGAAAATGCAAAGAAGCAAGGGAAATAAGAAGGAACCAAACTTATCTGAACTTTCAGGAAAAAACTTAAACCCCATTTAACTTAAAATGTGAGTTGACTGCCCAGGTCTGTTTTTATGCATTTGGATAATGTCCCTCTCCTTAATCAGAGCAGAGATCAGCTGCTAGTTTGTTGTATGTAAACTGTGCACAAGGGCTTACATCGAGGGCAAACTTGGGGGAATGATGTTCCTGGTCATAGAGCAATTAAACTAATATGTTCTGGAAGAAGATAGAAGGGAAAAGGGATGTCCTTTGGCTGGCGGTTACCGTTCCAGCTCTGTACATTATACGAAATGCTGGCTTTGCACCATACAGCTTTTCTCTTCCCCTGTCATTCCTCTGCAGCGCTCTTTAAAAGCGAGAATAATTTATCTTAGCATATGTAAGTTTATTTTTTATGTAATTATGTGTACCATCATGTTAACTTTGTGAAAAGGTTGCGCCTATTGTCCTTAGAAAACCAAAGTGATTATCATTGGTTTGTTTTGTTACACAATTGTTTAAATTATAATAAGTTACCATCATTGTTTCTTAAGTCCAGCTGTGTTTATGGATTAAGATCTACTGACTCAAATATTTACAGTGTTCCAAAAATTATGAGAACATGCAGTGCTGGGGGTTTTTCCATATGCTGCTTTGACTGAGAGAGTGCTCCATCACGACTGGAAAAGAAGTCTTGGTCCAGAAGAGTTTTATAAAAGGCTGTCGGGTACCTCTCACATCAGCCTGGGCCAGTGCTGTCTTTCACTGGTGTTGGTGTGTAGAGGCAATTCCAGGTTTCCAAGAGAGACCAGATCTCTGGCAGTGGTAGGTGCTGAATCCTCTGGAAACCGTGACCCCACTGGCTGAGCCCTTGATGTCTACCTAAAGCCAGTGATAATTTCATCGAACCTGCTCCCACTCCAGTTCTAAATCTCGTCTTGATATGGGTTACCTGTTTCTGCCAGTAGATCCATTTAAGCTCTGAACGGGGGCAGCCCCCAGGAAGTCTCTGGACCTTTTCAGAGCAGATTTGTGTCAAATTGGCTAAGGCAGACTAAGAGTGGCATTTGTGTTTGTATTGTCATTATGGGCCAGGTCTTTCTGATGTGAGGAACTGGTGTTTTTCACGGAAGAGCTGTGTTTCTTGCAGGGCAAGAACAAACCCTCATGACTTGAACTCCTACACTGCGGTTCAGGAGCATGGCTCTAGGCAGGGAAACGCTCCATTCATTGAAGCTTGTCGGATTTGAGCATGTGCCTGTAAGCCCGTGTTTAATGCTATGTTTGTGTTCAAATACTTCCTCACGCAGGGTCTGAGTCTGCTGCTACTGAAGCCATAAGCCAATATCAAATGGCAAGGGGATTAGGAGGAAGCTTTCCCCCTTGACTAGCTGTTCTGTAACTGCCTGCTGCAGAGCTGTTGTATTTTTCCTTTGACGCACTGAGTACCGGCTACTGTTGACAGCAAAGTATTAAATCTGTTGGGCCACTAGTCAGTCACCATGACAATCCCTATGCTGCTAAGAGGGGAGAGGAAGGCACGTAAGAGGTCGTTGTACTTTGCTGTAACTAGAGCAGGGTGAGTTTGTCGGAAGAGCTGAATCATCAGATTTGTCCTACACACCTCCAGTACGCCCTGTCCAGGCTGCTGGCGATCACCCTCCGTTCAGATTTTGGCTCTGGGCTCCTACAACTTCTATTGACCGCAACAGACCTCAAGTTATTTTTTGCACTTCCTTTGTATTTTTTGCCTTGGCAGTAATAAACTTATTAGTTAAGTGATAAACTTATAAACTTAAGCCATCATTTTGCTGTCATTCATAAAGCACGAGCTGTTTGAGAGCAAACATTGTGGCAAGCAGGTGAGGTGCGTGTATAGCTTACCAAGGCACTGCCCCAACATCGGTGTGGAGACTGATGAGATTAGAGCATTGTAGACCCTTTCACGGGTTTTCTCAGTCCTAGTACCACATCAGTTCTTAAACAGAAGCAGTCACTTCTAGACAGCCTTTGTCTGTGCCAAGTCTCTTGAACCAGTTCGCATAAGCATGTGCTCTTACCTTTAGGTCTGAAACTAAAAATATCTTCATTAATGTGGTACATGAGCTTTTTTGCTATGTATGTAACTTAATCTCAAGTGTTTTGCCAGACACCGGTCCTTTCCAACTTATTCATGTGACAGTACCTCCATCATGAGCAAACCTGTACAAGCAAAATGCTTTCATAGTGGTGGTGGGCAGACTGTTCTGCGCATGGCCTGGGAATCTCAGCAGACTGGCCCCTGGATTGTGCCCTGTTTGCAGAACCCTGTGCCTTTCCTAGAGCTGTGTTCCTTTTGTTTTCCATGTGTGATTACCCACAAGTCTGTCACTGGATCTCATGACATGAGTGGTGTCCTCCATGCAGTGTGCCCAGGCACACTGCAGGAATAGTCAGCACTCATCCAGTACTGCTTCAGTTGCACAAAACATTTATGAAGGATGTTTGTCTGATTAAAACTAAGATTATGGCAGCTTTTCAGCCAGACTGTTTAAAAAGAGCAAGTCCATTGTTATTTCTAGCATTGGAATAAGATACTGTCCATGTCTTCGTTCTCTAAGTGATCGGGCACATAAGCATGTGTTTAAAGTTAAGGAAGAGTTAAGTCTTGCCCTGAAAGAAGGCTTTGTGGTATTTTGTTTCATTAATAACACTGTAAACCCTGGTTTTTGTGGGTCTGAGGGTTTTTAAAATTCTCATCTCTATTGCACATATTGGAATAAAAGTTATTCCCCTGTGCATTGGAAATATCACTAATGGAGCTACAGAGGCTTTATTTTCCTCTGTATCGTGCTGAGAACTCACCTCATTGTGTCTGCCTAATTATAGAGTGAAATACAATCCTCCGTCTGTCTCTCTTTACTGTTAATTACTGAGTTTGGATAAAAATATTAACCCAAAGTATGAAGTAGTGTAAGTATGAAAGCAGTACGAAGACAAAGCGAGAAAGCCATCTGTTCTCTCCTTTTCTTCCTTCGGCACATGGAGGCATGTTCTATGGCTAAAGCCCACATATGCTTCCTGAGGTGTTTGTTTTGTTTCATTTATATTTGATTTTTTAATCACAAGTTTTTGTGTGTCTGTGTAGGTGTGAATATCTGTATAATGATACAATGGAAGGTGGTTGATAAAGCTGATGTGCTGAACAGCTGTGCTCTACCTGGGGTTTTAAAATATATTGAAATGTCCAAAATGTATTTACCGCCTCTGGGGCTTTATTTTTAGTACATTTTTGGAACTGCAAGATGAAACTGAGTAAAAATAATACCATCAACTGCTTTTAAGGTTGTTCAGTCCTGTTATTAATGGTATCTTGTGTTCAGAGGCTAATAAATTTGCTGAAGCAGTAGTCATTTGGGTAAATGCTATAAGCAGACCGATATTTTTCTGGAATCTTGAGACAGCTGATCTGTTTGACATATGGATAGAGATGAATGTTTTCCCCATATTTAAAACTGTATTTTTATCTGCAGAGGGTTGGAGTACATGAAATAAGTAGAAGGGTCCTGGTGATGGGTCATGAGCTCCGTCCTGCGGATGTAATGAAAATGTGCAGCTTCAGCCTCCTCGTCAGTGCAGGTCTGAAAACCAGCACAGCCCTATAAAGAGGTGTCCATGGAGGCTACTTCACGTGATGGGCATGACTTTCTCTCCTAGCACCAGCGCCATGCCTGTGTGGGTAGTATTTGGGAGCTTTTGCTTCCTGAAATGATGGTTTCCAGCAGAAAAGGCTGTGATGAAATGAGAGAACAGAGGATGGAGAGTTTGGAATAAATAAATGGTGGGGGAAGTTGAAGTGCTGAGGGAGGGGGAGAGGAATACATGAACATTGCTAGTCCTGAGCCTGATCCTGGTGACAGCCACCATGGTCATGTAAGACAAGCGTTTCACAGGGGTAAGCGGGGCTGAAGGTATAAACAGTCCAGTGTTAACACCTCAATGTTTGTCTTCAATCAGTTGCTATATTGTCTTTTTTTTTTTTTCTTTCTGCATATGGTGTTAAATTTAAAGACTGTTCTTGTGAAATCTAGTTCTTTCATCTGGGGTATTACAGAGATAAATATCAGCTTAACACTCCACTAATTATCTAACACACTTTTATTTTGCTGATTAGAGCTGTGAAACTTCTGAAAGTTTGCATCGAATTTGAATTGTTCATTAAATCTCTGTTGGAACTATGGCACAAGTCAAGTCTGAAGGTGACAGATGCAGCAGTTCGGTCATGCTTGCATAAAATTTGTTTGGCTTACCTGGATGATATCAAAGTATGTCTTTATTAAAAATACGGATATTTTTAACCCTGATGAATGTGTGAGAAACTAGCAACTTTAAAAAAATGCTATTTTGGATGATTCATTTAATGCTGAACACTAATGAGCGTTATCATGCCAGCTGTGCACATGAGATAAAAGAGAGAAAAGAAAATAACCTATAAATATCTGTGGTAATTCTTTAAAACTCCTGGTTTTATCGAGTTGTAGTGGATGAACGTTTGACCAGCAGTCACTGTGAACATAAGACAGAAATAGCATTCATAGAAATCTTAGATGATAACACATCACTAGCTTCATTGTATATTTTCCGTTTCATGGTGACTACAGAGGACCAGAGTCCACAAAACAGTCTGTGCTCATACAAAAGGCACCCCTGTATAGCAAATGAACAAAATGTTCTTGGATCGAACTCTGGGTTTTATTTTATTTCTTTTTAGGCCAGAAAAAGTTATTTGAATGCTCCCACAGCTTTCCTCTTCACCTCTTGTACTGTTACATCCTCTGACATCATACTGTGCTTCCAAGGAGAAGTTTATGGTGTCACGAAAAGGGCCTCAGAAGTTCAAGACGCTGTGACACTGAGAGAAAGTGTCTGTATGTTTTCAAACATTATGGAAATTGTAAGCGTTCTTTCCAAAACTGTCAGAAATATATGCTTTGAAAAGATGAATGCCTGTGTGGGATTAACTCCTCATGTTACACATGTACTCTGGAGTGTGTTGTTTTCTCCCACTGGTCTCTGGAGCCCAGTATCTCAAATGGAATCTGACACACCACACCAGATGCTAAATAAGGCCTTTCCAAATGGAGGTGTGTGTTTTCTGTGCTGAATGTAATCTTTCCAGACCTAGTTTGTGTAAGTCTGATGGGAGTTGTCCTGCTGTTTTGGAACAATTCACCTGGCTCGACCACAGCCCATCTTTCTGTGTGTTGGTGCTAACTAATGTGTGTGGATGTGCGCCTGCCCCCCCGCCTCTGCTTCACCCCCAGCCGATAGCTCTTGTTGGTGTAGTTGGTGTAGCTAGCTGGTGTAGATGTGGAGTGTATTTCTAGGAAATGTTATGCAAACCAGTTCCAAAAAAGAGGCAAGCATAGGAAAAATGATATTAATACTATCCCTAAAGCAGATAAAATCCATTTCATATGTTATTCCTCTTCTTTTTAAGAAAGGAGAAGCAAATAATTATAGCAGCTGTTTGTGCTATAACAAACTGGCGCTGTGTGTTCATAGCTAACACTAAACAGCTGATCTGTTGCAGATCCCAAGACTCTTCATAATAAGGTCATGAAAGACAGGGTTTACCTGGATATGAAACAAGAAATGCTCCACTAGCATTGGCACTCACCAACTCGGAGTACAAATGGCAAGTCAAAATGAGCATAACCAGCTGTGACAGGTCTCTGGCTCAGGCAGGAGATGGCCCATACCTCATCTAGAAGGAGGAAGGCCGTGAGATTGCTTAAGCTTGTGCTGTATAAAGTACTGATGTGGTAGATGGCACAATGTTGTCAAGTCCCCTCTTCATGGTTGATGTAAATATTTTGAGAAGGAAGTGCCCTCTTACTCTCCTGTTGAGGTTGGCCAGAATTTCTGGGTTGAGAAAGGAGGAAGATGGATGAATGTGCATTTTTTCTTTTAAATGTTTTTAGGCTAGTAATTAGAGTTCTCATCAAGCTGCACAGAGACCTTTTCTCCAGCCTTTGCCCCCCAGGAACTTCTACATACATGAAAGTTCACTAATCTTCGGGTACAATACAGTGCCTTTGCCACATTCAGCGTGGCACCGCTTGAATCTGTCTTTTGATGATGTTGAACTGTCTGTTACGCTGTCTTGTAGATAAAGTGCTGTTAACATATCATCTTTTAAAGCATGAGACTTCCACATGGCAGTGACAGGTAATATATATTTCTTTCCCTGAAAAAAAATCTTTTCCGTTAGCAATGACTTGCTGATTGCCTATTTATTTTCACAAACCTTCTCATGTCAAAATATTTTGATAAAAGTCTGGCCCATATTAAATAATCAAGAAAATAATTACTACTTCCAATTTCATTTAATTTTTGACTGTCAAATAATCTAACAAGCTTATTTTTAGACCTCAGGAATACATCTTGTAAGGTGCTGCAGTGAGTGAGCAAAGATGGTTTGTACTCAGCGGAGGTTGGGGAGCGGAGGGGAGCGGCTGATTTCAAAGCCTGGCATATGTTAGGATTGAAAGGCAGAGAGTGCAGGGAAGGAAGAAACACTCTGTGTGCAATCTTGACCCAGAAACATTGGGTTAATGATCACAAAGTGGCAGCCAAATTGGTTAATTAGAGAATAAGTGCCTGCTGTTTGCATCTGTCTCATTAAGTCTGAAGAATAAAGCTGCTGAGCAGAGGTACTGCAGGGCTCTGGTTAGCAGGGTGCTGGCTGTGGGGTGGCTGGGGCACTGCTCTGCTGGGATTGTTTCTCGAGTTGTTGAATGTGACCCCTGTGGTTACGGTATGTCTTGTCATACGCTCCACAAGTTGTATATGGGGTCAAGTGTTGAGTTGTAAAGATTTTTTTCTTCTCGGTTTGATAGGCTGGTCTGAAACGTTACTGTAAAACCTCTGCGTTTTAACGTGCAACAGGAATTTCCTGTATTTATGCCATTACTGTTGAAAATGTCGAAGTTGCAGAGAAAAGCTATGCAGAGAGGAAGGGAGTTAAGGTAGGGTGGGGAGAGTGAAATTGCAGGTGAAGGGGTTGATTTTTTTAAAGGAGGATGTGGGCTATTTGAACAAGTCTTTCAAGGCTGTCCCCAAACATCTGCCAAGTATGAAATTCCCCTTTGAACACCACCGTGGCACCGCTGGGACTGGCCGGAGAGTTTGTGTTCACTAGGCAGGATGAGATTTACAGGAACCAAGCCTAAGTGGATGGGACTTGAGAAGCCAAAGGGCTTGGGATTTTTTTTTTTTTGCGTATTTGTTCCGCTTTTGTAATTTCCCTTTTGGAAGATGAAAGCCAGTGAAAGGACAGTGAATCTGCCCCGACAGGTATCTCCTGGCTGCCTTGATGGGTACGGAGGGGGGCAGAAGGACAGAGAAGGCATGAGGTGGTGCTGGTAGAGCAGGGTCAGTCAAGAAAAAAAATTGGGGAGCAGTTGTTGTGTTTTTCCTGCAGTCCTTGCATGCACAGGATGCATGCACAGGTTAGGATTCAGGCAGTTATTAGATATGCAAAAGCCTTGAAAGGTGGCATGGCATGGGGGACTCCAAACCAGCCCTCGGTAACAGTGAACCGAGGAAAAACAGTTCTGCTGCCCGTTAACAGGCAGCTGCAATGTAAGACTATTCTCTTGTGATCTTTTTTTCTTTCGAAGGCTGAGCGTTAACTATGTTTGGAGGCCTGATACGGGTGAAATGATATTCTGCTTTATGAGAAAGATGGTAATTCGGGGCAGTTTCTGGAGCCTACCGAGGCCATTGGGGACCTACTCTCAATGACGGTCTTTCTCCATTGACTTTGAATCAGGTTGTTGCATCCTACAGCTGAAACTTCCAGCCCTCTCACAAGGATTTTGGACACTTAGTCCCCCATGGAAAATTAAAATGAGATTAGAAAAGCTCAGCCTGCTATTCTAAGTGGATTGATTCAAAAGTGGGAACAGGCTTGGGGTTTTGTTAACAATCAATTGAAACTTAATACTGCAATCACTTTCAGCATCCACAGGGAGGGAAGGCAATATCTCTGGAAAAAGACAGTATTGTGTATCACAGAATTGAATATTCTGCATGGAATATTTATTGGAAAATGATTTACATTCCCTTAATTTTCCCCTACAAATGTCTGCCCTTTTCTGGCTGGAATTGTCTTCATAACCACGTCCCCGTTTCTAAAACTGCTAATAGAGCTGATTTAAGTTGTTCATAAAAAATGATTTTCATGAAGAAAAGAATTGTTCTTAAAGTGCATCTGACTAAAATATGCCAAGGTTATTAGCACTTCACATTTTGCAAATGAATTCGTACCTTATTTAAAATTTTAATTGAACATACGTGGCTTGCTTTTTTTAATAACTTTCCTGAAAAGATTATTCTTTTCCTAATAAAAACCTGACTGTGCTCACTACAGAAAAATCTAAGGAAAATTTGAGCTAAATTACCCTTTCCCTCAAAAAAAGATGTTTGAAGAAATAAAGTAGAAAAATAGGTCTCTTTGGGCCTTTGCAAAATGCAAATATCTCTTAATGGGCAGGTTTTGCTTGGCTGTTAACTAGTTGTAGCTGTTCTTGCTTCATTTGGTTTGCATAACCATGGCCTAATTCAAACCTATTTTTTCCTGATGTACCCTTTTGTTACTATTTCTGTGCTAATATTTTGGCATTTACCTATTTCCTCGATAGCTTCATGTCTCGTCTCTGTTCTGCCTGGCCTGCTGGTGCAGCCAGTGGCAGTGGTGGCTGTGCCTGAGCTGGTGCCTGTCCCTGCCATGTGTCTCGCTGCTGGGTCATGAGGTGTTTGTCCCTCTAAGGACAAGGGATGTGGGGAACAGCAGGTAAGGTGCCCGCTCTGTGCCCCCGAGGGGTGGTGTAGGGGCACAAGAAACCTGGGGAGGCGGGACAGGCAGGGGGGTTGCGTGCTGGACCCTTGGGCGGGGAGATGGATGTGGTGGGCACCATGACCAGAGGTACGACACTCTGGGACCTTATCTGTCTAGCTTACAACCTACCTGAAAAAGCTCTTGCATTTTGTCTCCAGCAGCACTGCCAGGATTGATCATACCCTTGTGTTAGCTCTTCTAGCACAGCATTTCTGTCCACCTTTACAGGTGATGGCCAAAGAATTCAGCCTCTGTTAAAAACCAGAAAGATTAAAGCAGGGGAAGTCCAAAGAACTTTGATAGCAAGCATAAGTAGTACTCAGTTTCCAACAAATAGTTGTTCTGGATTTAATTCTTGCCATACATAAACAAGGGCTCCACCAATTATATTTGATATTAGAATTAGTTTGATTTGAAACCAACCAGAACACTTGTATCCTGGCAATAGATCACTTTTATGTTGCATGTGGTTCCATTAGGAGAGATTTGATGTCACTGTCAGGATAAAATTGCTGATTTCAATCTTGTCTGGTTTCCCTCTTTGCACTTTGGCAAGTAGAGAAATATTTTGCTTTTCTGTGTAGTTTTCCATTGAATAACTAGGGCATCTCAGTAGTTTCTTAGGAAAAAGAAAAAAAAAAACCAACCAACTGGCAGCTGCCATCTTAATGGTCTCAAAAGAGTAAAGTGTCTCAAAGATATATTTTTTTTTTCTGTGCTGACTTGCAGCTGCTGTGTTCATTTATTAAAGTGGGAGTCTATGGGATCCAGCCTTTAATTAAATGTATTCTGAAAAGTCTGTTGCATGGGTGCTGGACACTTTATCAGGATGCATGAGACGTCGTCTTTCTGGGATTTAACTCCAGCTCTTTGTGAAACTATTGATAAGGCGATATTGCAGAAAAGGGCAGACTTTCTGCTCTGAGACCTGGGTTCAACTGAAACACAAGTATGATGGGTAAAAGCAGAGCAGAAGGGGCATCTGGAGAAAGGGTGTTGTCATGTCATTAAAATGTGGTCCCAGTTTGGCATCATTCTTTACCAGTACCAGAAACTGCATGTTAAGCAGTCCCTCCTTCCTGTGACATTGTGTGACAATGTCCATTTTGACACTGTTTTATTTATTTTTTTGTCTCCCTCAAATTTGAAAAGGGATATAATGAATGCAAGATCCTAGTTTGTGTGACATTTATGACTACTGCACTATTGTTGGCACGTTGGCCTGTCTATTCTGAATAATCTAAGCTACAGTTCCTGCCCCGTGCAAAAATTAACTGTGCTTCCCACGCAGGGCTTAACCACGTTTTCCCTGACTCAGGCAGGGGGGATCTCTGAGGGTTGGAGGGTACTTCATGGGAGGCAACGTCCTGAGTGAAATATTCTGTTGTTGACAATATTTTTGTTAAAATTCTTCAGACAAATCTATGTGGAATATAATTGGTTTAGATTTACATTTAAAACACAAAACTAAATTGAACTTTGAATTTCTAGTCGCCTTTTAGGCACTGATAGGTTTTGACTCAGGCTTACTGCTTATGTGTCCCATTATTATCGGTGATATGTTAAAACCTTATGGCCAAGTACCATACTCCCTGTGATATATAAATATATAACATATTTGGAGTTCTTTTGCTTTTACTTCTAATCTTTCAGCAACCTTATACTTTCTGACTTCTCTCTGAAACCAAGGATGGACTTTTTTCTTCATCAGGGAATTCTGTTTTCCATCAAAAGGTGTCAGCAGCTCAGACTTCAGGGATACTGTCAAGTAGTGCGAGATTATTGATAATTTTGCAAGAATGACCACACCAAAACACTGTAAATGTTTGCAGATACTCTGAGTCTGTGGCAAGGCTAGGAGTAAGTGCTACATGTCATAAGATACATATGGGAGATTATTTTTTTTTTTTACTTAATAAAAAGTAAAGAAAACTCCAAGTCGCATGAGAAACAATTTTTCAAAATTTTTCTTTTGTTTCTTAAAGCTAAGCATAATGTTGTAAGGTATGGATCTGATAGAGAACCCAAATCTTTGCAAATACTGTGGAAGGCTTTCTTGGGGCTGGGTACCTGGCAGGAGCCCATTTCTTTTCACATAGTTCAGTCAAGTATTCAGATCCTGCAGTACTCATCCGTGTTGCACAGAACCCTTTTTGCAACTGGATGTTGGAAAATATTGCATTATTTCTCAGTGCAGGAGCTCAAGATGTATTTTACACCTGTTCCTCTAATACACCTGTTCTTCCAGGATCCTCACCAAATAGATGTAATTTATACCGACAGAAATGACTTCTGCTGATATTAGTTGATGATTATTCAGTGAGTGAAAAGTGCTAATAAATGTGCTTTTATATGACTGCGTTGAAAAAGCTTTTACTGGCACACATCACAAAAGCTGACCCTGTTCCTTACTTTAACTGACATCGATGGCCAGACTGGCAAGTTTCTTGTGTAGATTTAGGATCAGTGCTGGAATCAAATATCTTCGTGACCTTCACCAGGGCTCCAGCTCTCAATAATTTGGTGGGTCTTTTTTGGAAAGCCAGGACTTAAGCATGGTGTATGTGTGGCGTAGTGTGGTAATCCCCTTGCTGGTGCCAAGCAGGTTGGCTGCAGCTCTCCACCTCTCTGGCAGCAGCTTTGGTGGGCTTGAATTTAGCTCTTGGAAAATGTGCTGGGGAGTGGAAGAAAAGGAGTTTGGCGTTTACGGGGCCTTGAAAACAAAATGCTCTTTTTCACAGGAGGATTTTAGGATTGGTTTGGTGGAGGGAAGCAAGGAGCTTGTTGAGAGTTAAAGGGAATATCTCATTAATGATTTACTAATGAACTGTAAAAGTTCTGACTCTTTATAACTTCTGAGGATGGAAAATGTTTCTTGGAATGCTGCAGCGCCACAAAGGCTGGGGCAGATCCTGGCTGCCTCTGTGTAGGGTCTTTGATACAGTCTGACTTACCTCTTTACTCCAGTCCCTTAGGCCTTAGAAAAGATTAATCACAGTGTGGTGGGAAGCACATGGAAATAGCAAAGAGATGAGAAATGAGAGCGGGAGAGAGGAGGAAAAAGCCCCAACATGAAACACTGTTTTCTTTCTGGTAGGGCTCGGGCAGGAATAAATTGCCAATGATCTCACTTTCAAGCAATGTCAGTTTATTTGTACTGACTCTGAACTGACCATTTAGCAGGGGCTTCTCGCTCGGAGGCCCGACCGGCTTCTCTGCTCTGGCTTAAGAGGGAAGAGCCTTGTAACGATGCAGGTTTTCTGTACAGTGCGACAGTCAGCAGGCATTGCTCTGGGGGGGGCCAGCGCAGCCCGGGGCAGTCGGTGCAGAGGACACTGACTGCAGCCTCTTACCTCTGTCCCTATCCAATGGACTCACCTCAAGGTAATGCTGCTTATATCCAGCCCACAGGTGGGCTGAACATACACTGCTGTGGCTTATATGGAAGAAATGAGGCAGATCAGACCCTAATGAAATAGAGATAATTAACTGAAACTTGATAACTCTGAAATCAAAGTCCCTGGAGTTTTAAACAGCAAGGACTTGGAGGGAGTCCAATAAGGGCCAGGGTATGGTATAGATTTGCCTTTCCTGCAGTTACAATGCTTTCCTCTGTGTTATGTCTCTAGCTTGGAAGAATTTGGTTTTCTGCTGCCAGTTCTTGTGGTCTTTATTTCTCCAGTAATAGCTAAGAACGACATTGAGGTTAAGGATGGATCTCGAAATCAGTGTGCCATGGTTCAGACACCGGTTCTGCCAGTGACTGGTGCAGCCATCAGTAAGGCACCTGATGGCCTCTGGGCTTCGGTTTTCCACCTATGAAATGTGGTTAACAAAGCCTGTCTTCTCTTTGCTGTCGCTACAGCTCTTTGGGATGGGACCATCCATGACCAAGTGCATGTGAAGTACCTTGCAGAACAAGGCTGTTGCTTTGTTCAGACCTGGTGGTGTTTTTTAAGTGAAATATTAAGAATAACACAAGTTATTCCCAGTTGGAGTTAGCTGTGAAATCTCTGTGGCTTCCAGTTTGCGAGCAATCATTGCCAAGTAAGCACAGCACAGAGAGAGGCTGCGACCTCCCCAAAGCCCTGTGTGCACCTTTCCTTGCAATGCCTCTTGCCTGGGAACCACTCAAATACTGTAAATCCTCCTGCACGGGCAGCACTCCCATGTCCTTGTACAGTAAGGGAGAGCAGTGACTGCATGAAGGTGCTGCACATTCACAGCCTTGTCTTGCTAAGAGAAGTTGGAAGGTACCCAAGCATCCATCTAAGCAGTGTTAGCACTTTGTGTTTTCTTGATTTTAAAGCTCAAGTGTTTAGTTAATGTCTGCACAGGTGGTTAAATACAGTGTCTCCCTCTGCCAAGTTACAAATCCAAAGTTTACTGGAAAGAAAAAAAATCATAAAGTCAAAGTTTATTCATGGTTTTTGCAGGTTGTAAATGTAAGGAAATGAGACCACTCATGCAGATGTATGCCTAGCATGACACCTAAAAATGCCACTCAAGAATTATAGACCTTGATACTCAAAGTGGGCAGAAGTCCCCTTTAACATTGTAGTTTGAGACACAGTTTGCATTTTACAAACCACGTTCAGTCAGTGTGACTATATTTTGGAAGTGTTGTTGCAGAAAAGCCACTTAACAGCAAAGCACATGTATTTTAACCCAAGGCCCAGATGTCTTTCTGAAAAAGAGCTGCCATGCAGGGGCTGTGAGGTTGCTGGAAGTGGATTCTGCATGTGGTTCATAACAACCTCAGAAGTGGCACCCCCAGTAACAGTGCAAGCTGTGAGGTACTGAAGCTCAAGTGCCCCCTGGTTTTGTGGCTCTGTCATCTTGACAGTTCTGGGAGGAGCTAAATTACAAACACAAATCTGAATATCCTTTTAGGCAACAGGCAAATTTCCATCTCTTTCTGGATGCAAGAATGGGGATAGTTTACTACGAGTGACCTGTGAATTACCATGTGCATATTCTTTCCCCATCACTGATCATTCTAGGGGAGAGCTTCCTCCTAGGAAAGAAGGACCTAAAAGCTTGCAGGTACAGGGGTCCTGCCCTGTGCTCAGAGAAAGGCTGTTGATGGCTTTTTTTCAGGAGCTGAGCAAGCTCTGGGGTTGCTGGGACTGCAGAGTTGTATCAGGCTGTTGCAGACCCCTTTCACGCAGGTGGCAGGGAAGAGGGCAGCCAGCAGGTACCAGGCAGCCGTGTCCATCTTCCTTTGTTTAGCATCATGGAAAGAGGAACCTGAAGCTGCTGGGGGCAGGTGTGTGTGTGTGTGTCCTCTTAGGCAATGGTCTAAAATCATTTATCTGAAGTGTTGCTGGTATTGCTGTTGACCCACTACTGGTTCTAGTAGCGGGTCACTCCTCTAGTTTTCTAGACAGAAAAACATTGGTTTGGTTTTCTCCTGCATCCTAGTTTTCATGTCACCTTCAGTTTAGGCTGTTATGAAAGGAAGAAAAAATACATTCAGTTTCTGCAAGCTCTATATGTACAGTAACCTTCTTGCAATGTAAATACATTTGTATATTCATGAGTACAGGCAGTGCTGTGCATGGTTGTCAGGCCTTTGAAAATAAGACTTAATTTTGAAATACATGAGGATGTACTGAATGTGAACAGAACCCATTGACAAGCTGAGCTTCTTTGTTGGGGATGGGGGCCTATTATTATTGCTGCTAAATATTTCTTCTGAAGACACAGTGCTCAGTAGCTATGTGCCCTCCCAGCCCCTGAATGCCCAGTGAGGAGCAATGGGCCAGCTCTGGTACACTCAGGTACCAGCCAGGCATATTTCTATGGTCCACCTAGTCTCTGGGACTGTTTTCCCAGTAGACTAGTTAGGAGGCAAGGAGATACCTTCTCTGCCCTGGTGGACTTATCATTTAGATATCAGAATCTACTTGAACCCCAAGGAAATTATGATTAAAACATCCCCCAAGTGACATGTGTTCCTCTTTGCTGCTTCACAGTGGAAAGCTCCAAGGTCTGTTGGTGAGATAGAGCATCCTGCTGAGAAGTCAACTCAAGTTGGCTGGAGATTAAATAACACTTTTAAATGCCTGATACTGTGAAGCTTAAGGAAAAAAAAAAAAATGACATGCAGTGTCACCTAGGGAGTAAACCAAAGCTTTCTGAAGCACATGGAAAGGTTTCCATTGAATCCAGCAGGTATTGGAGCAAGCTGCCAGCATCATGCTGCTGTGACCTCAGGTTACAGCTGTGCCACTGCCACTAAAGGAGGTGGTTCAGGTTTGGAGTTCAGTATCCCAGCGAAGTCAAATGAAAAAGAACGAAAAGGAGTGGGACGGAATGTGGAGCTCGTTTTGGACACTTTCAGTGTATAGACTGGATTTATCACCCATAGCTGAAATGATTTCTCAGTGTTAGACACCTGCCCTTCCCCACGGCCAGCTCATAAATGACATTGCTCTTTAATATAATGGTTTTAAAGGTACAAAGGGTAAGTTGCAGCTGAAGCAATGTTTAATTTGGCTTTTGCGGTTCAGACAGCTAAGGAGCCATGGGCATGTCAGTTTGTATTTCAGCTGCAGTTCTGTCAGGCACCCAAACCCAGCTCGAAGCCTGTACCACTGTGCCCCCATACAGGGCCTCGCGCTTTAGGCAGCCCTGTACTTCAGGGAGCACTTAACATATGAAAGAATTTATTCCTGTTTTGAATTTGAGCAGCACTAGAGTGCATTGTACTTTATTACAATGCTTCTGAATTGCTTTCATAATTTCCCCTGTGCCACCACCCGAATGTAATTCTTCTCCTGTGCATACTCTGCTCTGGTTTAGCACATGGCTGTCTGCTGAAGCTCGCCTGCAGGCTCCTCTGGCGCAGCTGATGCTTTACATTCCCATATCATCTCTCAACCAGTCTGGATGAATTTCAATTCACAGTAGTCCTGCATGGGAACCAAGTGTGATTATGTCCTGTAAGTGAGGAAAAACAAGGTCAAGAGAGATGAACGCTGTGCGTGAAGCCAGTGGCAATCCATGGCAGGAGGAAAAGCTGCAGAGCTGCCAGCTGCCTCCTTCATTTGTGCTACTGGGTTTTGGTTTGGCCCATCGTCATTAACTGGATTAAAGGGAGAAAAATCTTTTGATTGCCTAAAGCTCATGCCCACCCTGGCAGAGGCAATGGGCAGCCTTCAGCACTCACATGTATTCTGGTTTTAATTACACATTTTTTGAGCTTACCAGTTTCCCTTGAGACGTGCATATTCTTCTGTTTGAACCTCTGGAAATGGAGGTTAAATGAGAAGTTGAGTTTTCTCAATATAAGTATCCTTCTGCTTGCTCTTTCTGTGAAAGTGCAGAGTCCTTCAAGGTGTTTAAACAAATCTGTCAGTGAGGTTATTAGTTGCACCTTGGTCCCATGGAAAAGTTGGGATTATTGCATTAGAAAAGTGCTTAGCATACAGAGACCCCATCCTCTGCTGTGATTTGAGGGAAGGAAACTGGATGCAAAGTTCCATCTTAATAAATGTGTCCTCATTTATCGTCACTTACTGTCTGTGGAAAATGAGAGATTGTTTTTCCAAGTGATCCTGCAGCATTAGGAAGACTTCTGCAGCTTTGACTCATTGTGATTATTCCCAAGTGTTGTCATCGATTCTTCCTGTATTTATGTGAAATTGCTGTTAGCCTGTGCTTGGCTTTCCAAGCTGATCACGTTCAGAAGTTCTTTGAATAGGAGAAACCACACATCCCCAACCCTGCTTATGGTATAAAATATGGTTTGCTTCATTTCATTTCATGCTGCTGGGAGATGCCAGACTGAAACTTCTACAGGTCCCAAATCTTCTGGTTTTCTTTGCTGGGCTGTGGTTCATGGTATAGGTCATGTATGTTGGTTATAATTTAGGAGAGGCTGAAAAGAATAGCATTAAATATGTACCATGCTATTCTGTTCTCCGAATGTCTGAACATGCTACGACCTGATTCTCTGTTGGCCCTGCATGTCGTAGTCACATCCATCAAAGTCATCTAATGTGTCACTGAATGGAACCGTGGGTGGTTACACTCACTTTAACATAAATGACTGATGCAGATTCTAGTCCTGCTTTGCAATGTGCTGTGTGGAGTTGTGTAATTTATGCTGCCTACATGCATAAAGTAGAATCAGCCCCACATAGCAGGCACTGATACGAACTATTACAATCCAGAGTCCATACGGTTAAGGATGAACAAGTCAGAGTGCAACTGCTTGTTACTAAAATTGAGACGGGGTGGCTCTGTAGGGCTACATACACAAAGCAGTCAAAAGAGAAGGCTTGTTAACCTATAGCCTCCGACATTCATTCTGCTGACGATGGATAGTTTCCGAAGTTCCCAGTCTCGTAAGATGTAGCAGGATCCCTAAGCACAAGTAGTGTGCTGAGGCAACAGTTGGAGTATTGTGCAGAGCCACACATGAAAGGTGAAGTTTATTTCTGTCAGGTCGGTTTAGTTTGGAGCTTGAGTGTATCTGCCTGTGGCAGCCATAATGTAAGGATGTTAATAATAACTTTCTGTGTGAACTGGGCATAAAAACTCGCTGTATTCTCTTTAGCAAGTAAACGCTCTCTTTTTAAACCAGTGCTTGTAATAAAGGCGCCTTTCTCTGATTCCTTCTCCATCCAGATGTTTCTCAGTTACCAGTGTAGCAGAGAAACATCTTCAGCTGTTAAGGCTACCATCAAAATATTCCCTACACCCCTGTCTTAATGTCATCTTTTCTGTTTTATTCATTCTATTCCAAGTATGTACTGTATTTTTCTTTTTAGAAAAAGAGTGCAGCTACTTCTAAGAAACTTCCTCCCACACTGAATGTCTTTCCCAAGCATGAGAACATTCTACCCTTTCATTTGCTCACCAGACATTGCATGATTTGCAATGGAAACTGGCAAGAACATTTACAATAATAAAAATAAAAATTGTGATCATCTTGGAACTGGAAGATGAGTGCATTTGCTTAGATATGCAGGGGTTTTGAGCACTGTGATTGAAGTCTCCAGGAATGTTAACTGAATTTTAACTTGTCAGTAACAAAACGGTATGTATGGAGTGTGTTAGAGGTCAGAAGAGGGTGAAGAGAGACTGAGCCATGCAGGGTAAATGCATCGCTTAGTGCACACTGAGCAGGTTTTTGGTTACTGCAGTTTTCAGACTTGTGCTTTAATCTTTATTGATTTGAATAGGGGTGCTCATGCAGTAATTAATGAGGCATTAGTTGTCCACAATACTGGAAAAGCTGTGTGTATATTAGCATTACTCCTGCTGATGTGGGATCTGCAATGACTGCTGGGGCTGGAACAGGCAAAAGTGTGTGTGGATCCTTGGACTAGATTATAAATAGCAGGTGGCCAGGAATCAAGTGAAGGGACGTTTGTTTCTGCATGTGTCTGCTTTTCCTATGTGCTTTGTGGGTGAATCCTTGAGATTTTTTAATTTTTTTTTTGGAATGGCGGTTGAGTTTATTTGCCTCAGTTTTTCAGGAACCCCTATCAGACCTTTGCTCTGGCTTTGTACAGCAATTTGTTTCCCTAAGATCTCATGAATTCTGGTTCAAAAGAAGTACACAATTTAGCTCCACTCAAATGAAAAATAAAGGATTCAAAGAAAGTGCTGGAGACAGCCCCAAAATTGAGGACTCCTTTTAAAATAATAATAACAAAAAAGGCTTCATTCCTTTCTGTAACTTTCTGAGGCCACAAGGTTGACCAGGTAACTCCGAATCAATTTTGAGGTGCTGGAAACTTCACTTGAAAAGGTCCTGCATATTGTCCCATGAAAGCAGCATTAGTAGCTGTGTGTGAGACCACTCAGAAACCAGTAGTGACCTGGTCTTTAATGGAATTGGCTTTTGTGTAAACATGCAGCTGAGCGGTACTTGTTCTGCTCTAACTTCTTTAAGGTCACTTTAAGAACAATTCTTGCAGCAGGTTTTTGTTTTGATACTAGGTGAGGATACTGGCAAGTAATCCAAAGAGCAGGTATACCTGAGGTCACTATGCTGAATCAGGCAACAGCACGCAAGTTGTGTGGACTTTTGTCATTCTATGAAGTCACCAGGGACTATTTTGGACCACATGAGTAGCTTTGCTGAGACAAAACAAGTAGAGCTGTGGGTTGTTTGCTGTAGGTAGGTCAAGGTGAATGCCTTCTTGTGAAACAAGCTTTTGTGCAGCTGCCCTTCAGACCTTTCTGTGTAGTGCACAGCATCCTCCGTAAATTGCATAGTCTCCTCCACTTTTGTCTCTAAGTACGTGAAGCTGTCATCTAGCTTGGGCATTCCTCCTGCTGTTTTGTGCTCCTGTGGTGTCTCCTGCCACAGATCTCCTGCCAATGAAGCACTGAGGAGGAAGGATCATACAGCAAAATTTGTCTCTGAATTGAGGCAGAGATCAAAGGGAGTAAAGGTTTTGCTTCACCAGCATTGTCAGACCTTGTTGACACGTCTCACTCAGTCCTCAATCCATAAAGTGAGACTAAAAATCCTCCCTAAATGCTGGCAGAAATGAGAGGGTGATTTCACTATCATTTGTGAGGTATTAAAACCCAGATCCTTGAAGTATTTCAGCATCTTTTTCCTATTTGAGTGTTGCTGAAATGAAGCATCTAAATAAATCAATCTCATGGTTTTGGGCTGGCTTTATTTGTGATTTTTGAGCTTTTTGGTTTGGCAAAACTGTGATAAACTTTTTGGATGGAGGCCACATTTCTCTTTGAAATCTTGTGAAGCAGCACACGAAGCTATGCGACTCTTTCCATGTTTCGCAGTAATAAGGGAGTGATGGACTGGGAGCTACGTGTAGCGGTCCAGCTGTTCCCACACAAATCCTTCATTTGGATGAAAGGAGTCTGTAGCTGTTAAAATGATAGCAGTGAATGGCATCAGAAATACGATAGACAGATGGATGTTAATGTAACAGCTGTAAAAAAAACATATGAGAAAACTGGGATAAAGGCTAATTTATTCTACTTCAGTTGTATTGCATTGTTTTTTTCTGAATGAATTGGGTACTTGGTGATCCAATGGCAACATAATTTCCAATTGTAAAGTGATAATGCACAATTGGTGAAGCTATCAGGTACTGCCAGCTGGAGGATGGGCTGCTGGGATCCTACTGTTGCCCAAATAAGAAGTGGGAAACTTCTTAGTAAGACACAGCTTCAGGCGTGAGTGCCTGTTGAGGTGCAAAAAAATTTATTCTTCCCTTCCCCTTCATGTTTGCCCCATTCTCCCACAGTACCGGGACACTGAACATGCAGAGCTTCAGTTCCTCAAGCCTAAGGGGGAAGATCCAGCCCAAAGCTGTTGAGATGATCGGGACCCTACAGTATGTGACCGAGCAAGGAGGTTGGCTGAGTTTGGCAGAGGGGCTGAAGCAGCTCCCTGCGAGCAATCTACAGTTAGCAAGACGAGGGAGATGTTAGTAGTGCCAGATAATAAAACAAGGGGGCAGTGGCTGTAAAACAGCTATTTGGAAGCTGCAAGACAAATATCAGGAAAATAGTTTTCCCTGGAAAGGAAGGGCAGGCCTGGGACTGGTTGTCTAGACAGGCTGTGGAAGCACCATCCTTGGAGGTTGTTGAGCCTTGGCTGGATGAAGCCGTGGCTGACCTGAGCCAGCGTTGGCAATGGGTCTGTGCTGAGTGGGAGGCTGAGAGGTCTCTCCCAGCCAATATTTCTGTGATAAGAGATATTGGAAGGGAAAAGCTCTATCTGCAAAAACACTTATTTTGAATAGTCAATGTTGGACAAAATTAGTTGAGGGACAGAAATCATGAGGAAGGCATTTCTTAAATATGTGGAAAAAAGAACAACTTAAAAATGTAAAAGAAGAATGAGAAGTTAAGACACTGCATTTTATTTCAGGCTTGGGGAAAAAAGTTCCGCAGCATCCTAACCTATAGCTACCCATACATGTAAAACCATACACCAGTGGATCTCTCAGCTTTTCTTCATTTTGAGACAATTAAGCATAGACTCTGTGGGTTTCTTATTTTCAGCACATTTACTGTATAAACAAAATTTGGTTTATGTTTACTCATTTGGAAAACAGCTAATACTTGGGTGCGTACTGTGAGATTTTTGTTTTGAACTCGCTTCAATATTTTTCCCTGTGTCATAATAGTTGGCTTGTAACAGCAAAGTGTAGTAATCAGCTGATTGTGGCTGAAATCGGAACCCATATACCAGAGGCTGGTTTGGTCTTTTATGTCAGTTATGGTTACTACAAAAATTTGCCTAAACGGTTGAATTTGAATATAGGAGAAAAAATTCTTGAGCAAAACCTAAGAATGCGTACTTGGAAGCCAACAACAGTGATAAAGCTTTTAAATCTTCAGGATTTCCCAGAGATTCCCTCTTCCTGAAAAGTGTGAGCTGGCTCTGAGTTTGTAGAGTCACGAGAGAGATAGGGGGTGAAGGACTGGCCGTGTTCACTCCCACACAACGGCAGTCCTCCTGCTATGTGTGTCTCAAGCAAGCAGATATCCTAGGCAAGACCAATAAATTCTGACCAAGCCTGGTGCTGATGCTGTAAAGGAAAGAGGGGATATTTTTCTGCAGACAGGCTTGCTAAACCCTTATATTGGATCGTCCCAAGCTGCAAAATAGGGAATAGAATTTAAAGGTCCATGTGAAATGGCAGAACTCCTGAGGCCTCGGTGGAGCAAGAATTTCAGCCAGATTTTCAATAACTACTGTCCTTCTCCAATTTTTCTTATAAGAGATCACATCTCTTGAGGGCATGCTTGTCACGCTGGCTGTGGGGAAATTACCTTGAAGGTGTTCTGCCAGAAGCGTAATTCTGGGCTGGTTCCAGTTTGCTTCGCTAATGGGTAAACGGTTGAGTTATCTTGGGAGCTTAGTCACATCAAGATATTGCTCATACCAAGCACTAATTCATTTAGTTGCATAGAAGGCTTTTGAGATGATGGCTTCATCATGAGTCAGTTATTCATTATCACATTCCTCTGACGTTACCCAGCAATATTGGAACTGCCACAAGAAAACAGATGAATGATACAAGATTAGATGGACCTTGTCTCTGATAATGGCTAACGTGTCATGCCTCAGACAGACACAAACAACCAGCACGTTGCATCAGGCTGCTCATGCGAGGGGAGACAGAAGCCGTTCTCAGCCCCTGCCTGCGGTTAGCTTATATATAGAAATGTGAAAGTGACTTTGCAGCTTGATTTTAGTTACTGGCATGGCAAAATTCCTATTCCTAACCATGTCTAATCATTCCTTTTGAAAATCTTGTTAAGGTATTCTCTTCAATTAGCACTTGTTTCAGTGAGCTTCACGGATTAATTAGATGTTGCATTACAAAAATAATTATGCCTTTTAACCATTTTCGGTTATTTACTTCTTTAAATGTTAGTTTTGTGAAGCAGACTGGCTTGGTGCCATAATCATCTGAGCAGAATCTAACACAGATTAATGAACAAACTTGAAAAGCAAGCAGGAAGTCCCCCAGCATTTTGTAATTAAGCAGTTTGATTAAAAACAACTGGAACAACTCTCTACCCTGAGAAACAAAGTGGAACAGCTCTCTGCATTGAGACCTCCGTAACAGCAAATATCAAACCCAGGTCTGAAAGTAATTTAGGTAGCTTAAAATTTTTCTTGGCTACCTCATAGTTTCCTAGGAGAGGCTTTTGAAGAGTGGGCATTTAGGCAGTGCAGATATTATTTCCTAACTTGCTACTTTGCAATCATGGAATGACAAAAGGATACAGCTGACTTTTTTTGAGGAAGGAGCTCAAATGCTTGTGCTGACATGCTTCTGCTGCTCTACAGACACAGCTCATGTAATTCAAAGGAGACGACTTTTTTTTTATAGAGGCTGAGAATTTGTGCTGTCAGCTTTAATGGAATTGCTTCTGCTTTACTGTGATGCCAGTGAGATCTAAACTGGGCCCTCTAAAAGTGCCGGTGGCTGTGAAAAGTTCTGTTACCCATGTTGGACCAAAGGCTTAAAATTGCTGCTGGGGTAAAATTCCAGCACTGATTTTTGGAGGCATTGTGTCGATTTACACCGAGTGACAAGGTGGCTCAAAGTAAAGCTGAGCGTAATAAGTAGTTTGGCTTTGAGTATCCTAGGGTTTCATCACACCGGTTCATGTGCATGTGCGAACAGTACTGTAATTGGTGTGAACAAGGCTAGTCTGAAAAAGCTGATGCTGCAGCTGAAGCACTAGGCAGTGCTAAATGTCGTTCACCTCGCATTAAGGGCAAGTCAGGTAGAGAGAAGAATGCAGACCTCCTTCTCTCCCTGTCCTAGCGTTGCCTGCCTGAGCTACATTTCTGTGGCAATGCGCCTGTCTGAGGCCTCAGACATCAATTTTCTAACCCATTTAGCTCTCTTCTTCACAGGCAGATCTTGTTTAGAATCGATAGCCCCCACTATCAGTCCCATTTAGTGTATATTCATTTATTGGATTTTTAAAATGGAGAGGAAGAAAAGTTAAAAGAAAAAAAAAGTTTTTTTTCATTTGAAGTCTAGAATTTGAAATGCAGACACTTTCTGTGGGCTTTTAGTAATACTACGTTATAAAACACAGTTAAAACCATTTATGCTCCAGCTTGGCTTATAAAATCTGTAAGCAGACTACAAAGATCTCTTCTAACATCTTCCATACCTGAGACACTAAATGCTGCTTGGACCCTTTTAGTCAGTCCTCTTCTCAGGTGCATCTTCTGCAAATTTGAAGCAGGTCATAAAGTCTTTCAGATCTGGCCTCTACCAAGCTGAAACCAATGACATGAAATGAATTCTTGGAGACATCTGACAGTGACCTGTTCCATCGTTCTGCTGCTTCTCTGCAGAAGGGTGGTCACCCCCTGTACTGAAGGCAGCTGAGATGGTACCTGCAGGGGCCAGTGTGCTGCTGGGTTGCCTGGGCTGTAGATTTGTCAGCTGTTTTTGCAGATTTAAAACTAATTTGTTAGCTTTAGCCACAAATTAAGAAACATCCTGTCTTCTAGAGAGCCTGCTTACAATTTGGATGTTTGGAGAAACAAAGTTTAGGGGAAGTTGTGTCCAGAGTGCTGTCCTTATGAGTTGGGCTTTTCCTTCCCATTGCTGCTGTGCTGCACACGACAATAAATGGGAGTGTAAAACTCCTACTCCTTTCAGGAAACGTGACTGAATGAAACATTTCTTTTATTGATAACGAAAGCTATATTTCTTTATCAATAATGAATCCCCCCTGGAAACGGACAGAGGAAGGAGTAACACCAACGTGGTGAAACAGACATGTTTTCACACTGTGTGTTAACAAGAAAGCCTGCGTGGAAAAACTTTGCAGACATTGGGTGACACTACTCTTTGTAACAATGTGCTTTTGTATGAGAAGATCAGACCAGACTGTCCCTAATGTAAACCTGTGTGGACACTCCTCTGTCTTTATAGTCTTATAAAACCACCAGCTTGATGCAGGTTGCATGTTTCCTTTCTCCATATTCTGTATGGAAATATTCTTATATTTTTATATATGTATATTTTTAATAAAAAATATTCTTATATATCTTATAAGGCATATAGATATGCCTTATAAGGCATGTTCTTTTGCCTTATTCAGGATTGTTTGTGCCTTCCTCTTCCTCAGGACTGCAGTGAGGAGAATGTGCTCATTTTCTGTCTGTTCAATTGGCAAAGTGCTTGAGGGAGTTGTGTGGGGATGGGGATGTAACAGCGTGATTTAAGTAGAATGTATTTAGCTTCTTCACATGCATGGAAGTAATTCCTTCTATATGCCATATATGTATATGCCATTGCATATACATACATGAAGTTCGTATTCCATTGCATATACATTCATATGCAGTATATGTATATTGCGGAACAGAGAGCATTTCTGAGCTAATGCCAGCCCGCAGGAAAATGCTTTGTCAGACAAAAGGGTAACCGGGAAACTGATCTCCTCAATAAACCAAACATAAATGGTGTGTATAGCTATGTAACCTGATTTTGGTACTGTTATTCCTGACTTGCCTGAGTATAGAAACAACAGTGGCAGGTCAGCGTATCCTCTCACACCAGGAATGCTGACAAGCTCCATGCTGGAGATCTGGTGAAGCTGGTTTTATTTGAGAAGGTCCAGCAACATGGGAGAGGTTATCTGCAGCAGGTAACTTCATCACATGTGGCACCTTTGCAGCCCTATGTGTCATGTAAGAGGGTTAAAGAAGAAATAATTTTAGTAATGTCGCTGTCTTAAATCTTGGGGGGGGGCAATGCCTGCCTGTCTGCACTGTTCTTATAAAAGGTCCCAAGAAACATGAACACTTAAAGCAGCCCCTGGTACCTAGGTGCAATGCAGTGTCTTCCCCAGGAACCAGGCCAAAATTCTTATTGTAGCATCAATTATCGAAATGGGCCAACACAGCTCTCTTCTCAGCAGCCTTTCTCCTTTTGGCGAGGACGATATTTTCTGGGTCCAGGGAAAAGAGATGCTTCCTCTTTGGCAGAGGCCTCAAACACATCAAGCACCACAGGCAAAAGTCTTTCTGTTGCAAAGCATCCAGCCCACCTGCTGGGCAGGCTTTCCATGATGTTGGAGGCTCCCTCTGCGTCAGATAGTTACAAACCATAACCCAAATGATCAGTTTGAGTTTTGGACTCTTCTTTTTGAGCTAGGTCTTGCTATCTGGGATAGGGAAGTATGGACACAAAAATAAGTTAATTCAAGGTAAGCTAAACTGAGCTTGCAAAATAGGTTCAGTGCAGTTCCTACAAGTTACCTCTTCTGTCCACGTTCAAAGGGACTCTACTTTGAAAGCAAACATGCGTGCAGCATGGCTGTAGTCCAGGTAGCTCAAGTGCTGATAGATCTGCACCTTAGTAGTACAGGCTTCAATGCAAGATGCACAAAGTGAATTTGAGAGGCTTTGTACAAGTGCAGGATTAATCTTTGCAGCTCCTTCTTCGCTGCTTTCAGTACTCAAGCAAACCAGATTCAAGACACCTTGTGTATCTTTGCTCTAACACCTCTCTCTGTCATTATAACAGATATATTTTTGTAGAGACCCACACTTACAATGGTGATTACTGTGAAACAATCACCTTCCCCCCCACCCCCACCCGCTTTTCTAACACATGCCTATCGGTTGTTTGACTGTGAGTTTCTTAGAGCAAGGTTTAATCTACTTAAATTTTTGGAAAGCATCTAGCAAATAATGGATGCAAGTGTGTACAAACAGTGATAAACTTCACCTGTTTTAGACTGCTTTTATTTTAATGTTTTCTACTCAGCATGGGAATCAAACCCAAAAAATGTTAAATTTCCTAAAGCATATATTATCTCCAGGCTCCAGTACAGTGGCCCTGAAGTCATGATTCTCAAACCTCCTGTTACCTGTAAAGCCCTGAGAGAGGTGATGCTGACCAGGAATGTGGAGTTGCCTCTTCTTTGCATCATGTCTTGTGCTTCACTGCTGCTGCTTATGGCTCCCATAGGTTAAGGGTCAATGCATGTGCATGTATGTAAATTCCAAGTCTGCGTTTAGGTGAAGACTTACACTGAAGTTATGCATAAACTGTTCTGGTCGGTATATTTTCCTATACTCTGTTTGTAATCTCACTGTATTCTGCTTGGTTTCTACCTGAGACTAAGACAAACATCCCTGATACTTTGGCCCCAAGCTAGTTGGGTTCCATGGCTCAACATGAATAAAGACTGCAAACCTGCCCTGCTGGTTGGATCCACCTTAAAACGCTCACATGGAAGTTTCATAGCACAACTACAGAATTTGCACCTTTTACTTCTGATGTGATAATGGGTGATATGAATTCTATTTTCCTATTTATCTAGAAAATACACTAATGTGAAGCAAAGAGGTGTGAAAAATATTGTAAGGATGGCCATCGTGAAGTTTTTCCCAAAACAGTAGAGTCTGCATGGACTAGTAATAAGTTCACCTTATTGCTAAGCAGATGAAGCTGCTAAATGTGCAAAGGCTCTACTCTTAAGCATTCCCTTAAGACTGAACAGCCCTTGCTGGGGAGGTTGAAATAATGGTCCATTTAGGCTTTTATTCAGAGTTTGTTTCACCTACCTCTCTCTGCTTGACTGTATCAAAATCCAGGCACTACTGAAATCCTCTGGAGATCTGAATGAAGATCTGAAGACCTGAATCTGAAGCCAGCCAAGAGGCAAAGGGACTCGGGAGAAATCTAGGCAGCCTGAATATGCTCTTTAGTGGCTATTTGCATCTCATATGTTCTTTAGCCAACAGCTTACATCCAAGAATGTAATATCCTCCTCCACTCTTTCCCCTCTTTCTGTCCAGTCCTACAGCCCTGACGTGAACTTTGAGTGATTCCCATCAAAGTCAGCTGGTTTGCTGAGTGAAGTTCAAATCCCCCTTGGCTCCGTGTAGTACAGCTTTAAGTCCTGGTAATAAAAGAGATTGGGGAATCTACAGAGAATTAGCAAACTACAGGCCAACTCCATATCCTGCTCACTGCCTCATCAGCCCTTTTCTGAAGAAAAGGTAACTCGCTGTCCAGCCTTCCCAAGCCCAGCAGAGAGCCCTTAAATAAAGCCTGCTACCTTCCAGCTAAATGTCTGTCTTGAGATCCTCTTCCCTGAAGCCCCAGCCAGTCCTAGAGGGGAGGTTAATGAGGTACTTTCTCAAGACTGACAGTCTTGACAGCCTTCACAGCATCCTTTTGATGCTCTCCTGACAATAGTTTCCAAGGTAGTAAATGATAACTGGACATAAAGCATTCTCTGAGAAATGAAGGCACTGTTTTGCACTTACCAGCTCTAAATGCAGAAAGAGGCAATTTTAAGCGACACACTTATCAGGATCAGCTTGAGCAATGATTCAGACTTCCAAGAAAGATACTACTTAAGTGGTTTTATTGCTTTAAATGGGATTCAAATTCACTTTTTATCAAAGCATCAAGATCCCTAAACATAGGCTTATATCAAGAATATTAGACTCTAACGACTGTAACCTAAGTTGTTCTATTCCTAACTCTAGTATGGAGCTTTTTAAATGAACCTGTTATGTGCTAAATAGAAGAGGGCAAATGTCTCAGAAACACGTTAACTGTTGTCATTGCAGCTCAGGGCACAGGACAACTTTTGAATTGTAGCTGGGTTTTTTCTCCCTGGAAGCCAGGTGCTTTTCGGGTTTGAAATTACTGAATTGTTAATTGTCCTGGTCTGACAACGTGTGTTGATGTGAGAGCATTGGAGATGCACCCAACTAAAGCAGATGAGAAAGCCCTTCTCCCTAACTTCAGGGCCTTGCCAGACAGATTTGAAAAAAAAGCACGGCGTTTTAGGCCTCCTGTATCGATGTGTCTGAACTGCATCACTTATTCTGACCAGCTTGGAGCTGGAGGAGTTGATAGCAATATGAATCAGTGTCTGGATCCAATATCTGTGGCTTAAGATCAGCTCACTGAAATACAGGCATTTCTGAGAGATGTTGTACCAAGGGATGAGAATAGGAAACTGCCAACTCTAATGTAGCTTTCTCTTCTCCCTACTAATTGTTTTAGATAATGAGGGAGACGGAAGCACTCATGATGTTTAAGCCTAGGGGGCTGAATCCCAGCAGGGTTGACTTAGTTATTCATCTTTGCAAAGCAGATAAGCTTGGTGGTGTGCGTAGTAGAAAATTAAGAGAAAAAAAAAAAAGCTTTCCATTATGAAAAAGGACTGCACCTGAACAATGCTTCTAAAAATGCCCTTCCCCTACTCCAACTGAAGGGAAAATATTGTTAGGAAAAATGCACGTATTTGGAATTGCTATTTAAACAGTTTTGACCAAACCGAAATAAAATGCTAATATTCACAGGATAAAAGAATCTACAGAATAATATGGATTTGCTTCCCCCTCCTTGCCTGCTTTGCAGTCCTGCCCCCCCCTCCAGCCTCGCTGCAGAGCTAGCTGTGCCCTGCGTGCACTGCAGTTGGCTCGGGTATAGCTCCCACTTCAGATTTTTAATTTCCTATAGTTGAAGGTGCTGTAGGGGATTATCTTGCATCTCTCATACATGCTGCTTTTATTTACTTTTCTAAAATACTTATCTTTGCTTAACAGACCGGATTTTCTGGCCCTGTGACAAACATGCTTTTGGTGATACACACGGAGCTACTCGTGTGGTGCGGCAGAGGAACATGCTGTATCGTGTAGCTGGATGCCAGGAGCATGTCCAACTATGTGACATGCCTGTGTGATCTGTCATGGTAAGAATGAGCTTTTTTTAGAGTACAGAGGTGTTGTAACAATATTGCCATGTGCAAATAACTCACCGGTGAAATCTGTGCTGCTGTGTGAAAGTGCAGGAGTAACCACACCAGCACCACGAGGTGTGATGGTGCAAGGTCAGCCTGATGATTTGGGTCCTTAACAGCCTCATAGCGATGCTGAGCAGGAATTCCTGTTTGTGAGCAAACTGGAGTAAGGAGCTGTAGAGCAAACGTTGCTGGATTGAGAAGTTACTGCTTGGGGAAGGACGCTGTGCTCTGCCACACAGGCTTGAAGCCGCGTTGTTGTGCGAGGCACTCCCTGGCTTTTGGGGGGCAGAGGCACTGCTGCCCCCTCCTTGCCCGCTGGTATGCTCATGGTTGTGACTCTGTAGCGACTGCAGGGGCTGTGTGTGGGCAGCACCAGGATGGCACCTGGCTGCCAGGGAAAGCTGAGTTCTCCATATCTACGTGGCCGTGCACACCTCTGCAGTGAACTTGTCAAAGCCTGGAGCTTTTTCCTATAACCTGGGGTTTCTTTGGTGTCTTTTCTAGAAGATTTTTTTTTTCAATAGAAAAATAGAAATAGCTTTTATTTTGTCCCAATTTTGTAGTTGTAACTCCATTATGGGAAGGCTATGGGACTTACCTAGCAGCCATCTTCCTCAATGGGATGCTGTAGGTCAGAGGCAAAGCCCTTTTCCCTATATATTTTGCTTCACAAATATTCCATTCTGGTTATATTCCCTTTGCCCCTCAGTGCTGACGTCTCATCCATGTTTATTTTTTTCTCCATTTCCTTTAGGGACTCACAGGAATGTGTCTATTTTCAATGGGGAGAGGCACCATTGTAACAAGTGTCCTGTTTACCCTGTGACTTTTTTTCTGAAAAAGGAAGAATTTTCAAGGAGGAGCAGGAATGTCATTAGGGGAATCCACTTGATCTGTCCCCACAGTTTTCATGTTTTCTTATCCTTGGAGGGGTTCTTACTCTAATCAGAACTGTGGATAGACATAGCTGTTTGTTATTTTTAGCTGCTTTTGAGAGATGCCAAAAATGGTGGTTTCCATTAGTCATTTCCCACATCGACCATATAAAGGCCATGGCAGGGCATGATGCTGCCCTCAGCCTGTTGCCAGTATCCCAAAATCAGGGTGGAGGACTCTCCCTACAGACTGTACATTAAGGGGAATTCCTTTTCATGGGTGAAGGTTCACATTTTTCCTCTGGGGCTGGGGAATCATCCTGTTCCCTCGTCCACAACTGCAACTATGCTAGGCAGCTTCCTCAAGTTTGCCATGCCTGGGGATCCCAGATTTTGATGGGCTTTGCTCAGGCACTGACTGCAGTACTGTATGGCTTGACGCTAGGGGTAGCGTTAGGTTTGGCATACAGAGTGAAAGAACCAGCATGGATGTAACAAGCACAGAGTAAGGCTAATCCAAAATGCGTATCGTTTCCTCTTTTGTCTTCTGTTCTGATTGTTTGCATTTCATAAAACTGTGGTTAGTTATTTCTCTGTTTTCCTTTTCTCTGTTGCTTTTCAGTTTTGCCAGCTGCTTTCATTCTTGCGGCATTCCTGGTACGAGAGGAAGGGTTTGTGAAACTGTTGGGAGTCCAAGTTGGATGAATATTCAAGTGTTTTACTTCTGTGAGCCTAATGATCAGTGCTGTGTCACTGAATCATAAGCTGTATGGAACATCCATCTACGCAATGATTTTCATTTGTTCTCTAAAACACTTAGTATGTTTTAAAGAGATAGTGGTGTTAGTAATAATAAAAAGATATATTAGGTTATGGAAGTGGTCTCTTTAAAGCAGAGAATACACTGATTGTGGTAGAAAGAACACTGTTGCTAAGTGGTAACTTGATATTGTTCTTTGTTCCTGCTATTACTACCTACAGCTTACAGCTTTGGGTGTATTTTTCTTGCTTATTTATTGCTGCTTGATGCCAGGAGGTCTTCAGATGAGTTGCATTACTCATAGCTTAGTAGAATCCTAGGTCTTTTATTTCTTGACACCATCAAAGTTTGTCGGCGCCTAATAGGCAGAAATGCTTGACCGATATCACTTGGTGTCAAAGAACATATGACTTGAACATAATGTGTGTTAGAGACCCTGAAGTAGCTCCAGCTCCAGGCACCCCTGTGCAGAGCGGACCCACTGGTGCCACCACCTCGGTATCCCTGTCTGGTAGCGAGTTTCCGATTCTGTTGTATGAACTTGCATATTTGGAGGTCTGGAGCATTTTTACTCTTTCTCTTTACCTGCTTTAGATGCACAACTTTCCATTTCCAGGATGGCTACCAAGCCCCGCTCTATACTGAAAGATAAGCGCTTGAGGCATCAGGGTAATGTGAAGCTGAAGGCTTTAACAAGTGGCTTCTGTTCTGGTGCACAGTTCTCTGCTATCAGTAGTATCTTTGCAGTGTGTAAGGAATATTTTTTTCTACTAATTGTGCATTCTAAAGAAATTGCAAGGGAATTTTAAGGACGATATAAAACAAACTCACCAAAGGAGTACCATACTTTAATAGATAATAATTGTTAGTGCTGAGGAAAGAAGAAAATTCAATGAGAAATTACTGCAAAGTCCCTGGAGTCAAACGTACAATTCCTCCTCCCCTTACTGCCCACCCAGGCCTTTGTTCCTATTAATTTCACTCTCACGTGCTCTTCCTAGTTCCTTATAATGACGTTATTTACCTGGAACTGTGGCTTGCTTAACAACTCGAAGCCACAGAAGTTGTTGGGTCTGCTATTTTCCAGGCTTTAGCTGAGGCAGAGTGAAAAGTGATACCTCCTGTAGAAGAGAGCGCAGCACCGCACGGAGAGCTGCTCGCAGCCTGTGCGGTGCCAAGTCACCTCCGTGGTGAGCCCAGCATGCCTGCCAGTTCCGCGGGGCTGTGAGTGAGGACATCCAGGGGGAAAAAGTTGGACATGAGCTTTAGCTCAGTGAAAACACTTCAAATTTTCTGGAAGTGCAGAATGGAAGATGTGCAAAATATTTTGTTTTTTAAAAGTCAGCATTGGTTCTGTTAATTTAAGTCTTTCGAGTCTTTTTTCATGTAGTTAACATTTATCACAGAGAGCAAAGACTTCTGGTGTTAATTTTCAGCTGGTAAAAATTAGTGTGTTTCCGTAGATGAATCTGCTCTGATTTACCCCAGCTCAGCATTTGACTTACTACAAATAACACAATTGTGAGGTAGGGATGTAAGGAAGAAATTAGCCAAGCTGCAGTTTGGCAGAAATCACTGAGCTGTTTTCAAGACTCCTGAATGCTGGAGACTAGAATTGGCCAAAACACTCATTACAAACAGTATTAACAACTTAATGCCTTTATAGTTGTTAAGTAGTGCAAAGCAACCCTGCTTTGCTTTCAGAGCGTTTGTTGTTTTGCAGTTAGTGGGAGGCAGCTCGGAGGGTCGTGCTCGGGCTTCGGGCCCCACTCTGGTTTCAAGTCCCACCGCCTGCAGTGTGCTTGCTTGCCCAAGTGACGTGGGGTTGTTTCTGCTCCCCAATTGGGCAACCAAAGAATTTTAAGCATGAGAATAATTAACAACATACTGCCCTGTTATGCTAATGGAAGCTGCAGGTGTTTGACGTTTCTGAAACCCAGACCTCTATAGGACATTAAAATTTATGAATGTTGTAGCTCTGAGGGACTTCTGCCACAGACAAGACCCCCCCGTTGTACTTGGCAGTGTTCAAATGCCGAAGAGATGTCCCCTGCTCCAAAGCATTTACAATCCAAGTAATTTTTTAATTCTATTGTTAAAAATTACAATGCATCGTGCCTTAGAACTGTGTAACACAATGTTCATGAAGCAGAAACAAAGATACGCTGAGAGACACAGTGCCCACTTGAAAATCGTACATCTGTCTGAAACACTCGACCTACTTTGTACAAATGACCTTCAAAGGTGCTGTCACGGATATAGATTTTGAAGGGGTAGGGAAAAAAGATTGCCTTTTTAGTTTGCTCGTGTTCTGTAGCTGAAATCACTTTGCATGCAGTCAGTTTTGCATCTGAGCTCTTCACTTCTCAGCCTCATGATGTCCATTGAAGAAAATTATTAGCAGTGAACTTTCATACACGAAGCATCTTTTAAAGCCTGGCGTTATATAAACTGTGATTCCTGCTCATGTGTGCTGTGTCTGTAAGCACGTAAAATTTGATTATCTTCGTGTTTCCAGAGGAGTATGCAATCTACAACTTCCAATTTATCGCCTTTATTCCCTCTTTATCATTCACTTTGTTTTCTTTATGTTTAGGAGTCATTGTGACAAATAGTTTTACATTTTTTTTTTGTGTCGAGTAGACATGGGGATTTCAAATTCGCCAAAGGAAAAGTGCTGCTTAGTTGCCTTAGAGAAGCTACCTGGGTAAATCACATTCCCATCTACCTCTTTCCTACAAGTCTGATGTATCTAGTTACAGTTTGCACTAAGCTGCTGCTCAAGTGGTACAACCTCAATTTTCCCCTCCCTTGGAGAGAATCAAACGACCCCGAATACATAAGAAAAAGGTAATTTCAGAAACATTTCTTCTCAGATTTTTTGATTAAAAGACAGGCTTAGAAAAAGTGTGTGTGGAAAGACTTACTTGTGGTCATTGCACTCTTCTGTAGCAAAGAAAAAGATCCCCTATTTGTTTCACTTCAAAAAGTTTTTTGGCCTTTGTATTTTTCACAGAGGCAAAGATAATTTTTTTTCTACTGCAGAGTTTTGTACAAAGCTCTGAATGTCTTCCAGAGCTGAGTGTCAGAGACCAGAAAACTGAAGATTGAGACTCTTGAGAGTAACCGGTAGTTGGGAAATGCAAAAGAAATATAGGTGCTCTACTTCATTTAATTAAATGCAATACTTAGAATGAGTGAATTGGCTGCGTGAAATATCTTTTATCTGTCATGTTTTTGTAAAGAGATGAGACAATTTAAAGGTATGCTAATCTTTCCCATTATTCCGAAGCTAAGCTTTCAATAAGAAAAACTGCCTTTCAAACACAAGTGTCATAGTTAACACCTCTTTATAAAAGATAAATGATAATGGAAAGGGAAAACAATTACCACAGTACTTTCAGCCATGAGGAAAGCCCTTGTGGATGGTAGAGGTTCTTAGCTGAAGATCATAACAGACAGTGCATCATAAAACAAACAACCAAGAATGAGGAAAAGCTAAACTTAAAGAAAATTACTTCCTTTTATTTTCATTTCACTTGACTTATTTTCCTGTGGCAGTCAAAATTGATGCTTCTGGTGGAATTAGCATGTCTGTGACACTCTATTTTTTGCTGTCGTAAATGTACTTTTACAAAGAGATTTAAGGATCCGCCGGAGCTCTGAATCACCCTGTGGAGGATCTTATCTTTTTCCCTATTGATTCTCTAAGGCAGAGAAACTTTCTCTGGTCCAGGCTGGTTTGATGACTCCATTGTGCCCTGCTGTGCAGTCTTTGAGCTGAAATTTTCAAGAGACGCAGTGGGGATTCCACATTTTTGGCAAGAATTGGCCATAGAAATACCTTAGACCCATTTGATGTTTCCAGCCTTTATGTCTTTAGTTCTCCGTTATCTCAGCATGCAGCTAGCAATGGCAAGGGTCAATCAGAAGGCCCAGATCCAGCAAAGCACTCAGGCATATGATTGCATTTAAACAGTAAATAGCAGTGGCATCAAATCATATGAATTAGGAAGAGGGATGATGTTGGTCAAAGCAATGAACCCCAGTGCCTCGGATTCAGATGGTGGGTCTGCCAGAGAATCCCTTATGACCTTGGAAAACCCCTAACCCTGCTGTGCATACCTGTTAATCACTCTATTTTCTTTATATCTTTATAGGGAATTAAAAAACAAATATGTGGGGCCCTGAGGTTTATCAAATTAGACATTTCTAACTGCAATAAAGCACATTGGTGTTTGCAAGTGTCTGCAGGCTTCCTCAACTCCTTCAGCATTATGGACAGATTAGTGATGTCTGGAAGTTGGTCTCTATCTGAAAATACAGCGGTTTGGAAGCTGGAGCACGTGTACAGCTGGCACTGCCTCCCCGAGAGAGGTGACGGTGTGGCATGTGGAGTTGCATCTGGAGACCCGCCCTAGGGCCATGCTGAGGACTGGGCTTGTGATATGCACCGAGCCCAGAAGGCTCAGCTGGGGTCAAGGCAGGCGTGGTCCTTGGGAAATAGTGGACCAGCGTTTGATTGAATATGCCTGGCTGCTCAGGTCTCTGTGAGATGGGCAGCGTGGCTCCCAGAGAAGCAGCCTGTGGGCTGCCCGTGGGGGAGTCAAGGACATGCAGGGTACAGGCCAGCTGCTGCTGTGTCTGCCCACCAGCCACAACCACAGCTAGGCTCTGCCTCCATCCTTAAGCTCCTGCAAAAATCCTACCTTGATTTTGTGCAGACTGAGAGGTACAGTACAAATCAAGTAACAGACTATGCAAATTCGTAAACAGTTGTGATTTCCCCTGGTATTTTCTCAGTGCAATTAGATGGAGTGACTGGAAGGAAGGAATATTGCTCAGTACTCATACGCATGTGAGATCTGACCAATAATACATTCTTAAGATAATACTTTCTTATCTCATGCATATGCTGGGAAGATTGATTAGTCTTTGCCTGTAATGTGCTGGGAAATGGGGAAGCATTATTTGCCATAAATGCTAAGTACTACTCTTACTGAGGCATCTGTGACTCAGTTCCTTAGTATTAAATAAATAAAAGCCTATGTCATTAATAACAGCAAAATAAATGTATAAGGGCTTACTCAACTACAAATCTGTAATTGACAAATTTGAATTGACAAAGCTTAAGTAAGTAAAAGCGTGAGCTGGAAAAGATCCTCAAACATCAGAACAGGCCTGAGATGCAATGCCGAGGACTTTTAGCTTTGTATCTTAATGTATGTTTTTCCTCCTATATCTTTGCAGGCCGGATTAGTACCTTGGATTTTATCTGGCCTCCTATCTAAACACGGGGATCTCCAAACCACATGTGAACATTAAGGCTTTCCAAGGATCCCATTCTGCAGTAGGTATCTGCAGAAGCTTGTATGCCATGTCATGTACAGAGCTTAAATTTGGAGCAATGTTGCGCTGAAACCCTTCCCAGCGTCATTAACCTGGAGAGTGAATGGGATGGGTTCAGAAGGTAGATGATTTTATTAAGGTCGTGAATCTTTAGCGAACACAAAGAAATGCTCCCGGGAGCGTTTCTTAGGTGGGGAAGGCTGATGAAGCTGCTCTACAAAAATCGTCTTTGTGGAACTCCTCTCTCTAAAGAGGTTGAGATTTGTAAAGAGCTGGGTGGTGAAACTTCTTTGCAGATCCTGTGCCTGTCAGGAAATGTCTTGTCCTCTGAGATACTGAGCAGCTTGAAAGGGCTTATATCCCTGCGGTCACTCTAAAACACGCATCCAGCAGGCAGTGTGTACTGCTTTCTGTTGGCTTCATGGAGTTTAACACTTCTCTGCCTCACGGTTTGTGTCCTTTACTACGATATCAAATGGTTAAGATCTAGCAGATTGGTTTTTCTATTTTAATTCCATAGATGGAATGATGAACAGCAGGTTCTACACACTCTCTCTCATGATTTTTTCAAGTGAAGAGATAAGCTCAGCATCTTAATGTGGTATTGATCTGAGCCCTCTGGAATTTGAATTTTGCTTGACTTTGTAAAGTTTGCATAGGTAGGATATCTGAACATCAGATACCTGTCAAGCTAGAGACTGGCCTGTTTGATCTGGCTAACTCATAATTAATTGAGCTGTTAATGTGAGTATTTGATAAGAACACCTGGGGGTGTTTGGCACAAAAGGTGCTGGAGATGTGGAGCTTGACAGATGGATGCTCTCCAGATTTAAATCAGGTAGGTCTTAAACAATGATTTATAGCTGGGGAGAGTGGAATGTAAAGTGATGTGATATTTTCCAAGTGAAGCAGTCTAGTCTTTCTTAAGATCAGGATACAGGATGGAAATGATCTGAGCTGTATGTTAACAGCCTTAATTTCAGCTGGAACAGACTTTTCTATTGTGCTTTTTGTGCTGAGAGTCTCCCTAAACACTTTGCCATGACAAACTGCATAATAGTTCAGTTTATGGAGGCAACAAATAGAGCAGTAATAATGCACGTACCTCAGTACTGATTTAGGGGTACACTTTGACTTGCTAGCAAACTTCACACCCTGGGAAAACTGCCTGCAAAGCCACAAAGCTTTCATTTCCAGTGATAGGTAGAGAGAATATGAAGAGCTTTTATTCTTCCTAAGTTACATCTACAGAGATCATCAATCAGGCACTGGTAGGATTTTTGAGGCAGCTGTAGCAATGTGTGCTGCAGCACACGCGTGTGTTAACCAGGCAGGTTTGCAGCACTTCTTTTCTGGGACGTAACAAGTGGGGTGGGAGAAAGAGGGTCAGTTTGTGCTTAAGGGGTGTGTATTGCTGGTGAGACTAAAGTGTGCCAGGGTTGGAAGTGACTGGCATGGTGTGTTTGCCTGGTTGCCTCCTTATTCTCTGCCCATGAAGCAGCTTTCCAACTGTAAATGCTGATTCGGTCACTGCATACTTCTGTGGGCGTCAGCACCCAGCACAGGAGCAGACCCACGTAGTGCTGTGCTAGCACACGGTTCCTTCTTCCTTCGACGTCTGGACTTGCTGTTGCTGGTTCCTTGCCATGCTGGGCTGTTCCAGCCTAATTTGGCAGAAGTCAGAGCAGACTGGCCCTTGAACCTGAGCTTGTACTTTAGGAAAAGAAAGAACAACTGACAACCTCCCCATCGACTGTCTTACTATGTGGGTGGAGGGGAATATACAGCAATAACTTATTATCTTTTTATTACATCATTCCCAAAAATTTTTAACCTCAGTTGTACTAAGATTGTACCCGGAGTTGATTGGAACACCTGTTTTAACACATTCTTGGCTTGTTTTGCTCCTCAGACTGGAAAATTCCTCTGGGGAATGAACGCATTGCTGGAGGAGGAGGGTGTAGGAAACAGAGGTTGTGCAAGGCACACCGAGCACCGCATTCCTTTTCTGCATAGTGTGTTATATATATACATATATATATATATATATATCTCCATGGGAAAGCTTACTGCAGGACAGCATTAAGGACAGAGCTTTACTGTTTGCTTTTGGATCAAACTCATCAAATACTGAGCTACCAGAAATATTCATTTACTCAGTAAACTTTCTCCCTTTGTGTCTGATTGCTGTTGAAGTTAAACCAGTGTCTGCCCATGCAGTTTTGGACTTTGTGCTGCGGCTGTTCAGAGAGGATCTGAACTAACCACTGTGCCATTGTGAAGAACATGTTAAAGTTGAGTTTCTCTGCCAATCTCTTCTCAATTGCTTTTGTTCTGTCTGTATCACCAAACCAAAGGCATCAAATTCCACTATAAAGAGTGTTTTTATTTCACAGGGGGTTCTGTTAAGTGTACTTACTGTCAGAGGCGCTGCTGTATGCTAAGTGACATAAAAAGGGATTTTTTTTTTTTCCTGTATTGAATTGTGTTCATATTCAAGTCATAGCATTTTTTAAATTCATTTCTGTTGCTAAAAGACTGGCTCCCTTTTCTCTTAGGAAAAATACTGTCTCAATAGAAGATGAAATACATCCTAGAAAAACTAGGCTGTGTGTGAGCGAGGGTGTCTGAGTGTTTCTGGTCCAACCCTCCTGCTCGCAGCAGGGCTAAGCCTGAAGCTGGATGGGGTTGCTTAGGGCTGTGTACCATTGGGGTCTGGTTATCTTCAAGGATGGAGATTGCAGTCTCTCTGGACAACTATGTTGCAGTACTTGCTCTTACTGTTATTTCCCCCTGCTTTTCTAACTGGAATTTCTCTTACTGCAACCTGTGTGTTCCCTCTTGCTCATTGTGCACCTTTAAGAAGAGCTTGGCTCCATCATTTCATTGCCCCCCATTAGGTGTTTGAAGACTCTGATAAGGTTCCTTTAGTCCCCAGGTAGAGCAAACTCTGCTTTCCCCACTGCTTTTCATACTTCATGTGCTCTGAATTACGCTCTGTTACCATTCTAGATGTTCTTCTCTGAGCTCAGTCCAGCTCAGCCTCTTGTTACTGACCTTGGTTCTCCCTCCATGGTTATGCCTGAGACCCTTTTCTAGGTTAATATAACTAACTTAAGGCTCTTTTTCTGTTCTTTTATTTTTGCTAAAATCAGTTTCAGCTTGACTTAGATGATTTGAAACTGGCTGTTGCTTCATGCAAATGCTGGGAGTGGAAATAGTGAAGAGTCAAGTACAGAGAAGTATAGAGCATTAAACTATTTACTCCGTAACTCAGTGCAAGCACCACAGTGAAGCAGGCATGAGCTTACAGAAGTACTCTGGTGTTTTGAACCTACCCAAACATATACGCTGTTATGGCTTCCTCGTCAAATTCTCATGCTTAATATCTGAAATATCTTTTAATCTGATCAGATCTGTTCTGTACAGTTGGCAGTTGTCTTTCCTCAGCCCCCAGTGAGGTTGGTAGCCATGTATCCTCGGAGACAATTGGGAAATAATTTAAATTTTGAAATCATCATTCAGGCAAGGGTGGAAAATATTTTTTATTTCCTAAGTAGCTGCGACAGATTTCACATGAGTGATTGCTTTCTTCTTGAAACCCTTTGCTTTTCTCTCTGGCCACTCAGTGTTCAATGATTCCCCTCAAAAAAACTGTCATCATCAGAAGCACAGGCAGCATTGGGGTATGTATATCAGTGTGGCAGGAAGGCAGCTACCTTCTGCCCCGAACACATGGATCTGTTCTTTCACCTTCTTTCATCCAGTAATATCAGTGCTGCAGAATCCTGAAGCTTTTTGTCATTGTTCCTCATCTGCCTCCCACTTTTTGGATATGGTGTTTTGTTGTTTGTTTTTTTCTCAGCTGCTCTCAAGGGTTAATGTCCGGAGCAGCCCAGCTGATGCCAAGCTCAACAGCAGTTCAGGAACTTGCTTTGGGGCATATATGTGGCCACATCCTGATTTGTGCGGGGGCTCAGCTCACCGGGCTCGTCCCCCCTGCCCAGTGTGGTGTGCAAGGCTTTGGGCACAGCCCAGCCAGCCCCACGGCACAGGTGACCCACGGACCCAAGCACGTTAGGTGACTTGGCACGGGAGACCTGTGTGCAGGCACCAGCGGTCCCCGGCAGCTCTGCACGGCAGCCCCACCATGAGCGCACAGCTCGCAGGATCCCACTGAAATCATAGTACAAAACTATTAGACTTGATTTAGAGACCTGAATCAAATTTCTATCTATATAATGTTTGTTGTTTTTTGGTTTGGGTTTTTTTTTTTTTCTGGCTCTGCTTGTAAAGAGTGGTAGAAGGTGGTGTTATATTTGGAAGTGACTTGGGTTGTGCAGAGTTGTCTGGTAGGAGCTGAAATACAACTGTCCCTTATTTCAGCTGGAGACATCTCCATATAAAAGCTTCTTTAACTTGTCACTGTATTGTAAATTTATTTGGGGGGGGGGTTAAGTTTGAAGTCTGCCCAGTGCGTAGTATTGGTGAGAGTGAAATTACATGAATGTGAAATGGAGGAGTTAAAATATTCAAAGGCCACTAAATGAATTAGGTTTCTTTCTCCCACTGAAGGAACTGTTCTCTGTGTTTCTCCCCAGCATTTTATGCCACACATACATTATAACTTCAGCCTAAGGATACATAATGCATTCAGGCACTATTTCCAGTTTCTCCTTTTCTTCAGCCTGCAGGGTCTCGCTTAGCTGAAAATCAATTTGTTATTACATGAATTGCTGCAGGACATAAAGCTATCTATATAACTAGCCCAATTAATTAATATTTTTGCACTACTTTAATCAAACATAATAGCCAGGCAGTTAAATATGGCCACTCATCAGTATTTTCCAATGGAGCTTATTTTTTGGTGATTACATTATTATTGCAATCTATCCTCGTACCATTCCACTACCCTCCTATTGAAATGAAGCGTTCTCAGCAGCGGCAGAGAAATACCGGGCAGTGAGACTAGTGAAGAGGTGATGGAGAGTCTGCTGAAGTCCTTTCAATGAACAAACTAGTCCTCAGTAAACGTGTAGCCCAACAGACGACCCTGAACCCATCTGTGAGCATTTTGGTTCCGTTTGACTGTCCATCTCATTATGGAAAATCACTAGAGCGGTGTCCTGGAGTCACTTTAAAGCTATCTTAAACGTGGTGTGTTCCTTGCAGGGCTGGTGGAGACACCTGCCCCAAGCCCTTCTGTAGGTTGCTTAATTTACTCCGTTTGCTGCACTTTTCAAAAGGGCATGATCCAGATGGAGACTGTGGCAATGCAGAACACCTAAGCCCTCAGGCCTCATTCCATTCCTCCTTGTCTCTTCTCACCCCTGAGATCAGGGATGAGTTTACATAGGCATAAATCTACCGGTACTGTGCAAGCACAGAAATATGAAGAGTTCATTGTACCAAGTCGGTTATTTTCCTGTCCCTGGTGGAGCAGAAGGGCTCAGACATAGTAATGTGTTCCATAAAAATACTGCTTATACCTTTGCTGTGCATTCTCCTGCAAGATAAACCACTGAGTTGGAAAATAGTCTTTGGGAAGTATTCTCTCTTTCATCTCAAGGCAAAGACAGGACGAGGCAAAGTGTCCGACCGGGAGGTGGGTGCTGTCAGTTGCTTGAAACAATGACAAAGCTAATATAGAAACAAGTTCCTGGAGATCATCACAGTAGCAGTTTGCACTTTAGGTACAACTCTTAATGACTGTCCCAAATAAATGAGTGCTTGTTGGATGTGCTGAACCCATAGGTGTGTGTGTACATGTGGCCAGTTGGAGAACCGCAGGAGATCAGGGCTGGAGAGGGCTTTGGTGTAGCCTTTGAGCCTGATAATTCACCAGCTCTTTTAACTCAAGGACTATCTTGACTCCATAAAAAATAAAAAAATAAAAAAAATCTGAAGACTATCTTGACCAGCTTTGCCACAGTTGTTTATTAAGTCAAGCAAACATTAAGCCAAACTGCAAATATTCATGTATTATTCTCTATTTGCATGCAGATGTGAATGTACAGGAGGTTTTTACAATTGCTTTTACCTACAGCTTCCAGCCCTCCTGAGGCAGACAATTTGGATTTGAAGGATTTCTTTGTATTCTTGTAGTCTTACTTTCTCTTTCCTGTCATTTTCTATTTTTATTTTTACCAGTTTAGGAGTACAGAGAGAAGGAAGAGATGGATGCCGTAAGGAAAAAAAGAAAAAAAAAAAAAAAGAGGGAGAAAGAAAGGAGAAGGAACCTGTGCCCAAACTAGTAATTACATAGAAGAGAAAATCCAGTTCAACCAAATCCTCAGTGTGTCCAATGTCTCAACTTCATTTTTGGAAACAGAAAGCAGTTTTGACTTTCAAGAAACGTAGGGTTGGTGTATTGAAACTTTGAATGAAAAAAAATTCTGTTAAGCATAGTGTTTTTGTATACTTAACATATATATACATAATAGAAAGACCCTCTACTGAAAAGTTCTTGAATGAAAAGTAATTTAATGGTGCAGGATTCACCTGCTGCTTCCCCAGCATCACGTGCCACACGGAGGTTCCCCAGTGCACGCATCAATCGCTGGTACTTTGGGTTAGCAAGTCAGATTGTTGTTGCTCCTCTTGCCTGCCACAAAACGCAATTACAGATCTTGCATTAATTAAAAAAGTGACCTTTTTACTTTCTCCAGAAGTACCGTCACTGTACAAACACAGCCTGAGAGATACTTCTTTTCCTCTCCCAGCAAAGATTGCATAAGGATTGCTAGCACGTGGATCCAGTGCGTGGTGTGCGGCAGCCAAATAATCATGGATTTAAGAGTCCCTCAGCACTCATTCACACGCCAGACCGTAACTGCTCTGATTTTCCCCTTTCAGCAGCTGCAATACCCAGGCACAATGGGGTGAGTTAAGGTTAAGGATGTCGTTTCAGCTTTAACTTGGAATGTCCTAGCTTTGATGGCCCCAAGCCAAATCCTTAACATTATTTTAATGTCATTTTTCTTCTTCGTTTTATGTTTGCATACATTGAAAAACAGAGCAGGGGTTACTTATGTCACAGCTGTGCATACTTTCTAAGGCCAATGGATAAATACAGGCTTTATACTCCAAGAGGAAATTTTTTGTAGGACCCAAAATACAAGTTGGTTGAGAGTTTGGTTGCTGGATGAGATTGGCAGCTGATGCAAAGAGCTGTGTCTCCCTTGATTTTGAAGGAATTCGGCTGATTTATCTCTGCCGAGGATCTGGCCCTCTGTTCTTCTCTAAGCTCAGAACTTTTTTCTGGCTACTTGACATATATTTTTGTTTGTATAGAATTATCTGTCTTTTCCCACCCATTTCCTACTTCCTGTCTTTCCAGATTTAGGGTTTAATTTTGCACAGACTGAATCTATTTATCTGATTTTTTTTTTTCCTAAAGAAAAATATTTATTTATTTTTAAGCCAAGCAAGTGCTATGTATTTTGCATTGGTACCCAAGTGGCTTGGTTGAAATCTCGGCTGAGTGAAGTTTTTCAATTTGTTTACTGGAGTCTTCCCCAGCAACTTGACTGAGTCTTCCTTTTCTGATCAGGATTAATGATGTGCTAAAAGGTGTTTTAGTCTGTTTTTCTGGTATCGAAGCATTGAGCCAGTATCTATAATACGAAGTGTCAAAGTACAAAAATGTTTTAGGAGAACCTTTCAAACATAATTCTTAGCTAAATAGTAGAGAAAAGTATTGTTTTGTTTTCTTTGGGATTTTATTTTTTGTTATTTTCTTTGTAACAGAATGGAGATTTTTAAGATCAATGTCTATTTTTTTTTCTTGGTTTCCTTGTTTTTATCCTGGGTAAAAGTTTCAACTTTATTTTCCTTACAACCAGAAAGGATTTGAAAATAGGGACACCACTGTTTCTGCCAGAACAGCCTGGGATTTTAGTGGACGAAGGTCGCAGGCACCCAACAACTACAACTTTAACTGTATTCATGAAGCTGTAATGGCAAAAGTAAATGATAGCAATCCTAGTTGAGACTACTGCGTTGTGTACCGCGGTCAAAATTCAGAGAGATCAGTGGAAGGTTTTCCACTGACCTTAATAAGCTTTGGGTCAAGCCTTAGACTTGCAAGATGAAATTTATTTCTCTGGCATCCCTCTATACGCTGCAAAACCACCTCACAGGCTTAGAAGCTCAGCAACAGCACATTTCCCCCCTGTACTGCGACTTGCTCTGCTTTCCTGCAGATCCCTCTGGAGCAGCAGAAGGTTTGAACGCGATGCTCATTTACAGATGCACAGCGTGGGTTCCACCCTGGAGCTCCTGCGTGTGGCTCCTCTCCTCCAGGGCCGGAGGGAGATGAAACATTCATGGCCCTCTGGCCCCCGAGTGCTGCTAGCTCCAGAAGTGGATATTTTTTAATGCAGTCACGCTATCCCTGCCATGCACAGACTTTTCAGGTGAGCACTAATGCTCAACCCGAAGACATAACTGCGGCATTTATGGTCAATGTAATACTGATTTGACTCTCCCGGCAGATGGATTTCAAAAGCGTTCTCCTTCGTGGCGGCGCTAGTGCAGCAGTTGCTCTGTTCCTAGGGGACAAAAATGTTGCGTACTTGGTTCTTTAGAAATCTGTATTATTAAAAATACATATTCTGTATTTCTGAAAGTAAGAAAGGGAGGAGGAGAGCACAAAGCAGCAAGAGGGAGAAAAGTCCTATTCTGAGCACCGGGAGGGTTTATTCCTTTTGGATGTTTTGTTCACAACGAATTCTTCCCGAGCCAAGAGCGCCGAGCCGAGGGAAGTGTGCAGCCCTGCCTGCGTGCTGCTACCCCTGTGATGCTGACTGCTAATGCCAAACCCTGCGTTTGTCTGAGTAGAGGGGGTATGTGAGGTAAAGCTTCAAGGGGCAGTTTATTGCTTTGCTGGAAAAAGGCAGAAAGATATTTTTAATCCTGTCAAACTGTATGCCTTTTGTCTTTTTTAAAATTTTTTTTATTTATTATTATTTTATTTCCCTGCTGCATCTTGCCTGAACCAGCAGCCGTGGGGCTGAAGCGTCCCCAGGAGCCAGCGCAGTGTGGGGGGGCTTGCGGGGCAGCTCAGCCTGCCCTTGGCTGGTTAAGCCCATCCTATTTTCACGGCACCAGAGGGTGTTGGCAGTTAAATGTTTGCGTTCCCCTTTGGAGCTGCGCCCAGCTTTGGCGAGCAGTTGCCCTGTGGAAGGGCAGGGAGTCGGTGGGGTGGGTGTGCTGATTAGCCACTGGTGTGCAAGAGCAGTTGAGTCCTGCCGCCTTCCTTCTCGGGTGCTCCTGGGTCTCTGTGAGCCGAGCAGCGATCAGGGCCGTAGCTTTATCTTCATGTGCTTTAGTAAAATGCACCAAAACTTACAAACCATTTTGAGTGCTGAGCTGTGTGCTGAGAGCTGTGCAGGTTTCACGTGCAATGTGAAACTTTATTCTGGGGGATGCTAAAGCTTGCTCTGGGAGCAGACTGAAGCATCCTTGCTTTTTAATATATGTGTTTATGATGTATGGTGCTTCTCTTCACCACCCAGTAATTTCTGTCTTGTGTAACAGTCACAGCTTTCATTGTCCTGACCCACCAAATAACTTCAGGGGTGTGAGAGAGCTGGGCATAGACTCTTGTCATTTCTACACATACATGCACATTTGTGCCTGGCCTTGAAGCTTAATTCTTATCTCTTGTGCACCCACTTCTGCAGATATTTCAGGGTTTTTCAGCAGTGCTTGCAGGCTGTGCGTGGATCTCCATGTTGCAATTGCAACAAAAAACAAGGAGGAGTCAGAGCAGGCAAAAGCAAACCAATCCAAAATCAGCACCGTGAAACCTTCATGAAGTTTTGCACTTCAATTTCCATGAGTTAAAGCTGCAATTCTTGTTCCCAATAGAAGCATTCAAAAGTGTCAACAATTTTCCACAAAATAAAAAGTGTGTTTGGAAAAGCATTTTCCCTATCAGAAAACTGTGTAATCTGAATAATAACTTCAGCCATCTCTAGTATGATACAAACTTCACTCTGCAATAAACTATAGTAACCCAAGCATGCTGGGGACTAAAAATTGTTATTCTTCTCTGAGAATACTGTATGTTTCTGGAAAAACAAACAGAAACCTGTTATACAGGTGCAGGCAACACGGACAGTATCTTTGTACAACTCCGCAGCAGGGGTGTTCATAATCTACCTTGCAGGATGCAAATTGTTAATCTTTTTTAGAGCCTTGCTCTTTAGCCTGCATAAAAAACCCCAACATTGTTGATGTGAGAATTAAATAAAAAAGCCATCGTTGATGTGAGAATGCTGCTTTTGAATAGTGGGATCCAGCACCAGAATTTGTGTCATTGCATCCTAATTTAGGAGGTGACTTTCGCTGTTAGAACTGACTGACTTTTTCCATGGCACATGGTTTGTGCGGGTGGGAAAGAGTATGTTACAAACATCATCTGGTGAAATTATTGCTTCTCTTAGGCAAAAGAAATTCACCCTAATTTACTGAATCCCACAGCAATTCTTTTTCTGAAACTGCCATGCTTGTGATGGACACAATTTTAGCTGTTAGTAGAAATTGAAACTATGTCCAAATGCTTGAAGCTATAACTGTGAAAGGAAAACTAAGAGCATGAATTACTACTTGGCTTAAACTAATATCCTTTAGCAGAGAACAGTCATGGAGTTGCATTTTCTGTGGGATGGACAAGTTCGACTCAGGTACCTTACGGAACAAAGGTATTTGTGGGAGATGGCGGCACAGAAGTGAATCTTGTCCTCATGTGAACTAAAAAGTACCATCCCAAATCAATCCCTAGTCTCGTTCTTAACTTAAGGAAGCAAGACCAGGGGCATACTGCAGATACATCAAACAGGGTCATTTCAAATGTAAGTTGTTTCAGTTGCAGCCCTCAGAGGCTGCTGAACTGTACCAGGAGTTAAGTCCAAGCTTGAACAAATACTGGGGAATAATAATAAGAATATTTCTAAACGCGAAGAAGTGTTATTATTCTCTTCAGTGGTAGCAAACAGATAGTATACTTACTGTGGCAATACTTTTTTGAGTTGGTTTGTTTTTTTGTAGTGGTGGAAAGTACCAATGATATGCTAAACTAGTCAAGTAAACTGTTTTTTGCAAAATGAGATCTGGTTAGATTGATGGCTATGGAGGGAATATTTGGCCTGATGACTAAATAAATCACACCAGCAAAATTTGCTGTCATTGTAGCCCTGATCAAAACCTCAAAATTTTCCAAGAAGGGAAGCAGATGGACTCACCCAGCGTTCCATCCATTTGCATCAGCAACTGAAATGTATCAGAGTCAGAAGTTCCATGGATAGAGAAATAACTTTTTTTTTTTTTTTTTTTTTTTTTTTTGACTAACAATAAAGTCATTCAGCTGAAGTGGAGACAAGTCATATCTGATATCATATTTTTATATCTTTTTTGCTTATTGTAATTTATTTTCTTCAGATTGATATTGCACAGAGAAATATGATGCATTGTTCTGAAATTAAATTTGAATCTGTATCAAGGCAATTTAATCCCACTTGGAGCTGGTGGATAAAGGAGCGAGCGTAACCTTCAATAATTCCTTTTCTCAGAGTTGGCTTTTTCTCATGCACAACAATTTAAACCAAAATCACTTTCTCTAATGAGAGACTATAAATTACTACTTTAATGAGACGCATGAAGTTTGAAGAGTTGAATTCCCATGTTCTTCTTATCTGTAAGCCTGGGTACCTCAAGGGAAGGGGAAAGATCCATAGTGCTGAATTTCTGTGTTATAACATTGTTCAGTATTAAGATGATTATTACAGTATCATTAAATCCCAGATGGGAATCTGGACTTCAGTACACTGAGTATTGTTTCCATCTAATGTGCGAGTCTTAAAATCCTCAGAATTGAAACAACAATTGGGAGGGGAACTTGGATCAGCCTAAAACCAAAGAGCAATGTGGTGACATAGTTTCTCACAGTTCCTCCTATGCTGTTCCTACAAGTGCACCGCTTTGTGTTGCAGCAACTTACTTCTTCATATAGATATTGACATCTGCATTCTCTCTTGCAAAAAAAAAATGCTATTTGGAAAGGATTCCTTACTTCCTTAGATAACTAGCAGGTTGTAACATGGCATAAAGAAGCAAGGATCAAAACCCAAAAGTGATCCTTGTGAAGTCAGTTCCCCAGATCTGTAGGACAGATCGTGGTAGCTCCACAAATTGAATCTCAAGGTATCAGGAAGTTGTGCTTTGATTTACAAATTGATAGAAGCGGAGACACCGGCACAGCCATCGGTCTGTTATCCTCATGGTTAAGTGTCCATAACGCCAAATCCAACCCTACTTTTCCCCATTGAGATGTCTGTGTGTGCTTCCAGGGGTCAGCAGGGCTGGTACGTGGTCCCCAAGGGCGGCGAATGCTCGGTGCCCGTGTGTAAGGGTCGAACGGGAGTCGCTGGCAGGGAGCATCTAGTCTGTGTGGCCGTAGGCTTCACATTGTAGCTGCTAACTTCTGCCTCTCGTGGGGTCACCGACAGCTTCTCTTCTCTTGACCTGACCTTGCAGCACATGACCAGGAGAGCTGGAGGGAAGAACCGTTTGCAGCATCAGCACCGTGCTGACTGCGCCATGTCCCCCATGGCTCCCCCAGTCTGTCAGGCTGGCTCCCCACTGGGCGGCTGGCTGGGAGGGCAGCACTCCCTTCGGAGGCTTTTGGAGGTCAGCTCAGACAGGTCCTGGTCAGGAACGCAGAGGTTGTGGGTAACGGCATGTAGCCACGCTACAGTCAGCACCAGTGAGACACGTACAGCATTTGACCAGAAGGTCATTCCCCAGGGAAATCTTTGAAGAAAGGCCGTATAGCACTTGTGGTGAAAGAAGCTTCTGCATCTATAAGGAACCACTATTTATGCATGATTATGTATTTATATAGATGTTTGTTTATTAAATGCATAGCACTCGATATATTGATCATGCAAATGCGGTACTGGCAAGCCCAATGTATTCTTTGCTGATGTTCTTCAATTGTAAGTAACGTCATAAGAGTGGGGAGTATGATTGCTGGGCTATTCTTCTTTCTTAAAGAAAGGCAGTCTGTTTCATTTATTCTCCATAAACTGCGTGGCTGCCGGTATGATAGCAATACAATTTAAGGTATTAGCATATTTATAAACCAGTGTGTGTTCTAGCAAACCATTTCTAGTTGGAGTCAAAACTATTACTGGTCCTTTGCGTCTGCCAAGACCAGCCCAAGGCAGAGCTGTCTCAGCAGACTTTATGTATGTGTCGTCTTTTCAGAAGATGTGTTCCTTGCGACATGGACTTTCATTTATTAGGTATTTATACAGCACTTGGTATCATGAAAACCGTGATCCAAATGATTTCTAGCACTTGGGCAAAAGAAACATTATGCAATAACACTCATTGTCCCTTGTTGCCTTTTCAGACACTTCAAAACTTAAGCAGGCTACATTCTTAAAAGAGGGCTAATTAAGTAGAGTTGTTCTGCACAGAGAACCAGTCTTTCTCAAATGCTTTCAAAACCATAAAACGATCCGTGAGTAGCCAACAAAAAGTATGTTAACAATGGCCAAATCAAACAGTGATTCAGAATTTGAATTTAAGGTCATAAAACCCCTGTGTGCATTAATCAATGAGCTCTGGTATGAATATTAATAGCAGCTGGGAGCTGTTGAATAGATGTTTTAGTTTAATTTTAAGCATTAATTAAACATTTATTAAAACTTAACTCTATAATAAATACTTTATAGCGAAAAAGCTATAATAAGGGCTAGGCTGGATGAAAGTATGGGCTATTAGTGCCTGTTCTTTTGAGTTAGATGTATCACCAGTAAGACTCAGATTGGTGTGAAAATACGATTTATGAAACCTTATTTGCAATATCTCAAAGAGCTATATATCTTGCAGTAAGGTCCTTGCAATACCAGACTTCAGATATTTGTGAGAAGGTTAAATTTTCAAACTACTGCTGCTACAGTTATCTAAATGATTCCTGCACTAAGGTTATATCAGGATATTTTCTTTCTGTCCTAACCCAGCTCTCAAGAAATTCTTTGTGGACAAGATCTGGTGCATGAGATAAATGGTAGCTGCTCGGAATAGATGGCTTAATGGCTAATTTTGTTCTCGCCTTTAAATCTGTGAAAAATCCAAAAGAAATACCAGAAAATGTGAGTCAAACATGTCAAATAATGTTGTTTACATTTGTGAATGTGCTGAAAATACAATTTTAGCTGGTTTTGCAGACACTGAACATTTCTTCTCTCTGCAGAAATATAAGCGTAAACTCTTCTTTACTTGGCACATCAGTGTTTCTACAGATCATAATTTCTTTCTATTTCTCCCTTTTGTTGTTACTGTAAATAATTTTACATGATTATGGTATAACACTGATACATCAGAAAGAGGGACAAAAGCTAGTTAGATAAACTTGGGGAATGGATAGAAATCACCCATGAAGTTAAAATTAACCTGTGGAAACAAAACCGTGTTTTAAGTGAGCAGTAGAAAATACTGCTCAGGGGGCTGGGAGCCCTGGAGCACTTCTCGGTGCATCTCTGAATTGCTAGACCATTACAGATGTCCAGATAGCTGTATTTGTAATACCTGACAAAATGGGGTTCCAATTTTAAATTGAGTCTCTGGTTATTTGCCTGATAAAAGCAATGGATATATTAATGTTAAGTGGGAAGGAATGGTACATGTCAGCAGACATCAAATGCCCTTTTCTAGTAATTGCACTTATTGAGGATAATGATCAGACAAAATTACCTAATATTGGTTTTTTTCCTGAATTCCTGTGCCATTCACTGACACGTTGTAGGGTTCTTTCAGTTGTGTTTCCTAATGAGCTGTGAGAATGCACAGGGTGCAAGCGATTCTTAGTTGACCCTGTTGGCCTGAATTCACGTTAGCTGGCGACGCTGTAGAGGTCAGTCCTCTGTTTTATTTCAGGAACTGCTCAATAACAGTTGTAGTCATTCACTGCTGTGAAAAGATGATTTAGTGTTTCAGACAAAAACACCTTGTCCTTAAAATGCACTGGATGCCTCTTCTTGGACAGTATGTGATTCCAGAGTTCCAAGGCTGGCTTTAAGAAGCAAGGGAATTTTACATGAGGGGTTACACACGCAAAAGACCTTGTGCATCTTGAAAATCTCAGCTCAAACATCTGCTGGCCTACATATATAGCCAGGAGAAAATGTGTTTTCTTTTGCCTAGCTTGCATATGAGCCTGAACCACGGCCAGTGGAGAACTTGGATAGAAGTTTGCAGAATGAACTATGCACAGGATGGATGATGGGAGCAGGAGTTACTGAGTAGCAAGACAGTCTTCCTTCCTTCCATCATATTTGATGCTATATTGACAGCACATGGTGCTATTGTTTAGGAGACATCTGATGGTAGGAGTTACCTTGGCAATCTGTAAAATCAAAATTCTACCCTTGGGTTGCGTAAACGTCTTTACAAGTGTCAAAGGCTTAGTCCTAGTTTACTGGCTGAATTCCAGAAGGCAGAAGCCTTATTTGTACCATGCCTTCTTTTTGCAATTTCCAATAGATATGATAGACTTGATCTATTCTGCTGTACCTGAGGAGCTGCTATGCTCGACCTTCACAGCAACCACATTTTGATGGCAGGCAAAGTGCTAAGTATGTTCCATTGGGGTCCTTCCAGATAGCAATGCCATGCAAATTTATTCTTTACATTAGATTTATTTATATCCCAGTTGACATGATAGTAGAGGAGAAGTAGATCCTCAGGACATGTAAATTAGTGAATGCCCATCTCTTTCTGCCAAGAATCTGTCCAGAATGTCTTCGGTCATACCGTTCAAGTCGTAATCAGACAGGGGCATATCTCAGTCTTCCAAGGTCTCTTTGTCAAGCACTTGGTTCTTCATTTAAACCACCTTCTGAGTCCAGAAAAAGTTTTCTTTGCTGGATCAAGAGATAGTTACCTTTAAAATTCCCCATTCTTGTCCAGCTGCCCTTCCATGTTGTTGCTAATCCCTGTGCTACTGCAGTGTGCTATTCTGTCAAGCACAGAGGGTGTTCTGTTGGGTGGAGGCTGAGACATCCTCGTGTCAGGAGACAGACAGCCTGGCAGCATCCTGCAGTGAAGCTGGTTGTCCTCCTCGCCAGGCAGAAATAGGAGAAATCACATTGTCAAGGGAAGGCTGCCTGCGCTTCCCTGTTTAGTGCAGATCTCCAGTACTGCAGCAAAGCCCACAAAACATGCAGTCCCCGAAAATCCTTTTAAGAGTCTTTTATTGACTCTTTTTTACTATTTGAATATTTTTTTGAATATTTTTACTATTTGAATATTTACACTATTTGAATAACTTAATGCAAATAAAAAATGTGTGAGAACTGAAAGGTCATGTAGGCTGCAAAACTGAGCATCTGAAACTTATGAAGAGCTCTTCTTCTCCATAAAGAGACAGAAATGGTTTGGCAAATTTTCAATAAAAATATTAATATCTTCATGGACAGGAATAATCTGGATTTTTCCAAATTTCTCATGAGAAAGGCTCTGTTTTTTATAGATATTATTTTATCCAACAACAAAGAATTCTAAATTATATAACTATTATTAAGCTAAATTTAGAGAAAGAAACATCAAGTAAAAATTATCTAAAGCAAAACAGGATATCTTTAATGTTTAAAAAGAGAGCATTCCACTTTACTCAAACTGTTTTTTCTCCCTTTCCTCATTAGTTTTTTGCTCCATACAAACTTTCTGCAATTTCAACTTTCTTTTGTCTGGTTTGGGCAGGAGGGTGGGGTGGGAGGCGAGGGAGGACCTTCAGAATCCTGAAAATCTTTGCCACCCAGAGCTAATGGTGAGAGAACCCACTGAAGGTACTCCAGAAAGTCTAGTCTACCTTTACATTAAGACAGAGGGAATTAACTTCCCTTTACCCCTGCTGCTGGTTCACAGTCTGCATTTCTCACAGCTGCTATTTTATGTGCATTTTAGCTAGATGAAGTACCATTACAATTAGTTCTTAAGACTTCCTGTGGAAGTTCCTTCATTCTGAGGTCAGAAAAGTTTTGCTCTGCTGAAAAGTTTCTGAGGAAGGGGGAGCCGGCAAAGTAGGGAGCTTGTTAGCAAGGCTGGTCTATACTTTGGATTGATTTTGTTTTCTCTAATGGGTTGATCATAACAGTTGCACTCTAATTTTTGTACAGGGTTGTGCACATTTCAGGCAATGTAAATATATACATTGGCATGCTTATTAGCTCTGCTGTTTACGTTACGGATATTTGATAGTGTATAATAAAACCAAGTGGTCCTGTATACCATTTGTCATGCTGAGCTTGGACTCATCTCTTGGTACTCCCACTCCACCCTTTCCAGCTTCATTATATTCCAAATGCTCCTCCTTGCTTGGAGCAAAATCAATCCTCGTTTTGCATTGGGTGGAAGAGGAGAAATGTGTGCTGGGATTTTTCTCAATGCACAGAGCTGCGTGCAGACTTCATACTCGCTTAAACGATAAGCATGGGGCTTCCCTGAGGGGGAACATTGTAAGACAGCTGAGGTCATGGTCACAGCCTCAGCCCCCATGTATTAAACTGCAGAAAGAAGTGGAAATATGAGAGGGCCCTTTCCACTTATCAGAGCAGCATACTACTGTGAATGCTGCTTCCCTGAGCCGCCATACGCTGCAGGCAAAATAGTAAGTCCCTGCAGCTCTAAGAAGTTATTTTTGTTTAATCATTTCTTCATTTCAAAACACCATTTCCCCCTCGGTAGCCCAGGCTGTGTTTCCCTTGCTGAGGGACTGGCTCGTGGCACTGGCTAAATGCATCAGGCCTGTGTTGGAGTGGTGGTAGAGGATGTATTTTTCTAAATGAGGATAAAGGTCACTAGGTGAGATGGAGAGAATGGTATTTATACCCACAGGACCTCAGAGAGGTTAAAAAAGCGTGGCTTTCAAATTCCACTGGGAGTTAGGTGCTGATTTACTTGTAGAACTTGCTAAAGTGAGATGCCAGCAGTGAAGCACAGGTAGGAGAAGCCCCAGTATACATATTAGAGGGTTACATGGTCCCCAGACTCTGTCCTGTCTTGCAGGAGTACATGTTCCATAGCTTATGCCAATCAGGAGGAAAACCTGCCCCAGACACCTTCTCCCTGCCCTGATGCTCCCAGTGTGGGTAGGTTATTGGGCTGTACATTTTTCTTAGGGGTGTCCTTTGCAACCCTTGCCCCCTTCTCTTCCCACAAAGACCAATGGCTCAGGCAAACCCTCAGAGTTTCACTCTGAAGGTCTTGAAATTACCCAGCATTGCCAAAAGAAAGGATTTGCTGACAGTCAGAATCCTATTGGCAAACCTAGGTGGATTTATGATCTTGGGTGGAAACCAATTTGAACTATTTTACATGAATCTGATCCCTCTCCTGAGCCAGGCAAAACTTCATGATTCTGGCTGATATTTCACACTCGGCTTTTGAGCACTTCTGTTCACATTTGAGCTGAAGATAAAACTCTGGACCTGTGATTCTGAGCAACCCAAAACTTCAAGCCCGTGCAAATAGATACAACTCTGTTCCCTGCTTCCTGAGGTCTCTACCTGTAGGTGGAATTTTTTGATGTCTCTTGCTTGGTTGCCTTTTCCCCAAAGGAGCACATCAGGAGTTACAGATATGCTCCAGGATATAGGCTGAGTGACATGTTTAAAGCATGTGTCACAGTCTTGTGTTACTATGACAATTGTTACAATTATTTAAAGCATTGCAATATTATCTCCCTTCTCCTCTCAGCTCCTTCCACCATTTACACCCCCACAAACCCAATGCTATTTGGGCAAGAGCAGTTTTGGGTATTCTGGGTTCGGTTTTGGCGTCTGCTCCAGATCCTCTGTGTGACCATGGAAAAGTACTTCAGAGTTGCCTACGTGCAGGCAGGCATAAGGGTTAAGTGGGTGCAGTCGAGTCCCCTGCAGACTTTCTGCATGTTGCAGCCACTGTTTGTAAACAGGAATACACATAATAGGTTGAGAAATCAGCTCCAAAACAACAGGCATTGTTTGTGTGCTGAGTAACTCTAGTGATCAATTAGGATCTGGAAAAAAAACATGTTGTGTCCAGATGAATGTAAAACCAGAGCCTCCCCTGCCAAAAACTCCCAACTGATACCTTTGGAAGTTCTGGAAAGTTTAGTTAACTTCTTCCCCCATATTTGATTTAACTTATGAGAGTATTTTTCTTTTTATTTCAGCAAACTAATGAGAAATGTTATAAAAATAATGAAATACCAAGTGAATGCTGGCTAGTTGCACCTCTCGCTGCATCATGACAGGAATGTGGCAGGGTTGTGTTCACACTGGTCAGAGCTGAGCCCAGGGAGCTGCGCTACTTGTGTTTACATCGGGCAAAGATGGGCTGAGGCTTGGTGTCAGGATACAGAGATGGATGGGCTGGTGTCAGGAGCCATTGGAGTAAGTGTTTCTCTACCATGCTGTCAGGTTCTGCGCTGTGCGTGTTGTGAAGGTGTCTGAGGTGGGCAGGGGAGTGTTAGAGGATGTATAGAGGACAACATACAGCATGTCCCCTTATTGGCAGGAGATACTTGTGGCCTCACTTACTAAGGTGTTGAGAACCACAAACCTGCAGTGATGTCTATCAGTGTAATGTGAGCACGCTGGTGCCTCGTAGTTATCTGGGCACTGATGGAAATCAGGCATTGGTGCTCCTGGCTGGGTCCAGAAGATGGGCAGATCAGCTGTGGAAAAGATACAGGTTCATACAAGCCACTTCCCTAATATTACAGGGAGCAGAGATGAAACATCTCTTAAAATTTCGTCCCTATCTGTAACATCTGTGGGCATCAGGGCTTTGCCCCTACCTTGCCCCCACATTGCTGAATACCACAGTTGTCTTCAGCCCGAGTTATACCTAGGGCAGCTCTTTCTGAAGCTGCACCGGTGACTTCAGAGCCACTCAAGGTCAGTGACCACGCAAGGACAGCAGCAGCATTGTTTGTGACCTGAGGAAAGTGCTTCAGTTGCTAAATGGATTTGATTTGAGTTTGTTTTTTATCATCCTGAAAACCCACTGCTCAAACAATTGTAATTCTTCTGATGTCTTTCTGGAAAACATTTGGCTTGTTTGGCAGTGCAGTGTTGTGTAAATAAATATGTACCAAGCATCAAAGTCAAGGAGGGAGGGTGAGTTCTCAAATAATTATGTAAATAAATCCACATAGTGTGCTCTGATACTGGCTACCACGTGCATTTATATTAATCAGTACAGACATTACTGACAAGTGAATGTATTCTGATTCATTCTCCTTAAGTTTTCAACATTAATGCTTCATTTTGCTCCTTATTTCCCTGTAAGGGATGCAGGGGGCTGCCAAGGCTGTCTTATTTCAGCATCCCCTTCAGGTGTCTCTGGGAGGCTGAGACCAATCAAACTTTGCATAAATAAGAGTACTCAGCATGAGAGAGTTTAGAAGTTTGATCCAGCACTTAAAAAAACACATTGGGAAAAAAATAAATACACTTATCTGCTGGAATGGCATTTATTTGTCGATCTCATCTTGACCTCTTTGGGGAGGCTAAAGGACATTCAGTGACTGTAAAGTGCAGACTTTTGTATATATCCCCAGATGAACTTTTTCGATACTCCATTGACAACATCTGTAACTCAGCCAACTCGAGTGGCTCTCCATTTCTCTTTATCCAAAGAACTCGTTTGTTTGTCCAGGATTTGGCACCCATGCTTAATCACAGAGTAAGTGAGAAAAAGCAGTTGCTCTTACTGCGCCTGGGATATTTTCCCACTGAAGTATTAAGCCATTGAAGTATACTGTGAGAAGATGGGAAATCAGGCAGCTTGGTGGTAACACAGACTACCTAAAGATCAGATCCTCGTTCAGGGTTCCACCAAACCTGGGGCTGCTGGCTGGCTATCCCTGTCCCTAAGGAAAAAGAAGATATGAGTAATGTGGCAGGAGGTAAAGATGATCAGGAATAAGGTGTGAGGGTTCTCTTAGAAAGCAGGGAAATAATGAAAATAGCAGTTGGAAGTGGTATTTTCTGTTTGTGAAGTTTGAGTTATGTGGCAATCAGCCCACTTGTTAAAGTCATAAGGGTGGGAACGAGGAGTGGGAGGTAGACAAATAAAGGATTGTTACCATCTTCTAATTCAGAGTCCCAGAACACTGGAACTTACCTCATGACTGGGGCACAAAATCATGGTAAATGAAAAAGAGCTGAGGTGTCTTACTGTTTTTTAATTCTTAAAGAGGTGACATGTTGCTTTCTTGGAGAGGCACATCGCTTCAGCACCAGAAGGGGCGAATGCCTGGGCAATGGCAGAGAAAGCAAATCCATGGGGCAGAGGGCTGCTCTGGGACCACGGGTGTTTCTAACACACTAGCTAGAATTTACCCAGCTTTTCTGTTTATCTTGGCAGCATTGTGGCAGGTTCCAGGTAATGTGTGATTGCTGATTACATTATAGCTAGTGAGATTATTTGCATTAGAGTACAGCAAGTGTAATAAGCCCTTGAACTAGAACAGTAGCGTAGATCCTCATGTTTCAGTTTTTAATTGATGCAGAATAGCTCGAGAAAGGCTGTGCATTATTTTCAATTCTTGGTGTGAGAATATCATACAGATTCATTTTATTCACGCTCTTGACTTTTCTCATTGCTGCGGATGGGGATCTATGTTCCCATTGTATCCTGAAGGTGAGCAAATGAGCACTGCATGCATTGTTAAAATTCACTACACCTCCAGTTGTTAAGATGCTGTGAGAGGAGCATTGGTAAATTGATTAATTAGATCGATTACTTAAGATTTTTTTTGCCCTCTCTCTGTGCTTTGCACAGTTTGCATCAAATACCAGTGTTCAAAATAGCACTGCCTGAGTTAGAGGTATGAATGATTACTGCTCTGGCTAGGTATCTCCTCTGGCCAAAACAGTCCACATTGTCAATTTGAAGTTATCTGTTCGATGCGCTCTGCCTAACAAACGGCTTTGGCAAACGTTGTGTTTGTACACAGTATATTGGTAAGCTAAAGTACATGAGTGTTCACAGAATCTGCTCTTACTTGCTGCTTGACACTATTTTTCTACTCCTACTCCTAGCCGTATTTTATTAAGTGCGTATTATGTAAATAAATATGTTTATTGATAGATTACATGCTTTTTACAAAGACTGGAAAGGCAAAATGAGTGTGTTGGTGAAAAATCACAGCAAAACTTAAAAAAAAAATAGCTTTCAGGAAAGCAAGGTAACTGGAATAGACTAAGAATTGGGAGAAAAGATCTCCTGAGAGGCTGAGCTAAGGGAAAGGTGACTTAAGGAAAGCCAGGAGACCCTTAGGGAGTCTTAAGGCCACGAGTTCAAGCTATCCCATTCGGGAAGTATAGTGGGGGACTTAATTGGTTTATCATGATCTCATCGTTGACCTCAAATGCAAGAAAGAAACGTGCAGTAAGAGGAAACTAGGTCAGGCTCCCAGAATGAGAACAGGAGTGTAGCGGGAGTATAGATAGACAAAATCAGAAAGGCCAAAGAACTAAATAAAGATATAATGTTTAAGAGCCATTGGCAGTAACTAGATGTCATTTGGTATCACTGTTACAAGAGGCTGTTCAGCTATACAATAGGGAAAGAAAGCTTTGACATATCAGCACTGAAGATAATTGTTTAATGTTTTTTCTTCATATGAAGTTTAACACTAATTAGATGATTTCTGTAATTAGGACTAGTTATAAAGCAGTAAGGTCCCAACCTAGATATTTGAAAATGGGTTAGGGCCAATGTGGATAATTTCTGTGTTTTCAAATTGGTTGGGATTGTGAATTTAATTTTAGAATACTTTTTTCAAAAAAAAAAAAAGAAAAAAAGATGGTATTTCAGTGCTGCAAGTGGGGTTAACTTGTTAAGGAGAGAATGGGAAGCCTGCGAAAAGACAAGCACAGTGAACATCCTTAAAAAAAGAAAAAGGAGCCTAGAGACCCACCAACTTAACATTGGTTTCTGGAAAAGTGCATGAACAAGTAATCCAACAACCTTTTTTAAACACTTGCAAGGTAACAGGGATAAGAATAACATGCCAAAAATCTCATCACAGCCATCTAACATCCTCATGCAGCATGGCAATAAGTCTTGCGGACAGAGAAGCAGCAGCAGAGTTATGTATTCAGATTTCAGATAGGTCTTTGGCAGCATCTCACTGACATCATAAGTAAGTTACAGAAACAGTGTCTTAGTCCATGTATGATCTTAATTACTTTCAGGAGGGCTTTTGTCTCTTTATTGATTAGAGTGGTGATCTAGAAGGCTTACCCTAGGCTTTACCTCCTGGACTTTTACTTAAAGGCTTCAGTAAGTGTATAAAGTCAGTTGGGACAAATCAAAGCCCGTGTTCAGTGCTGTCGCTTAGAGAAGTCTATTGGCTCCACGGAGTCTCCAGCAGAACCATGAATAGAGATTTCTTCATACTCAGTCCTGTGGGTACATGTTAAATGCTCCTGAAGGAGAGAGGGACCCCCTCTCTCTAGGTGATTTGTGCTTGCCTTGCTGAGCATGGGTGGAGAAAGGCACCTTGGTAGAGCAGGTGTGTATGTGTTAACCATAAGTAGTTCATACCAGCTTCTTCCCAGGTGCAAAGAGCTCCACGGGATACAGGGAGTAGGGAATGAAACCACTGCTGGGTTAGGGAGCTGGGGTGACACGGAGGTGGGAGCGCCTCCATCTAGCTTCTGAACATGCCCTGACTTGCACTGTTGATGGATTTAACCTTGTACTACCTCTTGTGCCCCAGCAGCCCAGAGCAATAGCCTGGTTGGTAAGTTTTAAAATCAGGCCTAATTGCAAACCAGGCCCAGTGGCCGAAGGACGAGAGTATTATGAATGCCAAATATTTGTGAGAAGCCAGCTTGTCCCAGGGAGGGACAGCTGCTCCTAATTTGCCTGAGAGAATCATATTTTAAAGCTTAAAAATACAATAATTTTTGTGCATAGCAGGGCAGCTACTCCCTACCCAGAAGGGTTTAGTATTTGTGTGCCTTGGCCTGCCAGCTGTGAGATGGGAAGAATACTTGTCTGCTCAAAAGGCGACTTTGAGACTAAATTATTTCAAAATACATCTTTGAAGCCTTCAGAAGAAGACGGCTGAATTGCCCTAGAGATTTTAGATACTGGACCCTGTGACAGGTTAACAGTGTCCAACTTCAATTAAGCCGGGTCTTGCAGTCCAGAGGGAGCTCAGTGCATCTCCCAGCATAACACAAGAAGGTAAAGGTAGTGGATGTCCGATATGGTGTTGGATTGTAAGTGCTATTGATAAAGGCACACGTTCCTAAAGAATGAATCTGTCTTGCGAGATGAGGGAGGAGGGAAGAGTCCAACTGGGCTGTTGCTGGCACAGCCAGCATCCAGGAGGGTTGGGAAGGACTGGAGCTGGGGCTTTTTGTTTGTAGCATGCAGCTACAAGCTCTGGCTGTAATTGCTGCTTTTACAAATGGGATATCTTCTCTCAGCACCAGTCTTTGTCAGGTGGCTGGTTCTACCTGGGATAAATTTTGCTTTGCCTGGGGAAGTCATTGTGACTGCTGTTCTTGAAAGGGGTTGTAAATCCTTGGTGGGACGGAGCCCTGCTGGTGCAAGAAGTGACTAATGGGCAAGTTGGAAAGCAGTACCTGCACATGCCCATGGTTATCAGGCAGTTGCTGCATGCTTGCAGCAGATGTCAATGCTATGGGTTGGGAGCGCTGTTTATGCCTTGGCTGCACGCTCTGGCTCTGTGCTTCAGCTGCTGCTGCTTCTCTAAAGGTCTTGTGTGAAAGGATTACAGGACATAAGAGACAAGGGTTCAGAAAAAAACCTGCATCCCTGTCCCAGGGAGACCATCTACCCACCTGCCTCCTGACAGCAGGTAGGGAGAGGATGTAATGAAATTAGCCATCACTGGACCAATGTAATAAGCTTCTTGTCCATATGCAAACATGAATTTGGGTCACTGAAACCCATACAGATCAAACACTAACTTCAAGAAAATGCAGGCATCTACAGATGACTTTTGCCCTCCTACATCATGTGTTTCTGTTGCAGAAGTAGTACTTCCACCTCTGGTCAAACTGACCTAGAATTTTGTTTTAAACGTTGGAACATGTATTTTAAATGTTCTCATTGTTTATAGCCACAAGGTGGCATTGCAGATTAAAGGGAAAACCTCTCTTGTTCAGTGAGATGTGAGGGAGGTGGGAGACTTGGGGAAAAAATTTGTACAGCCACCCTGAAAGTCTTCCTAGGTCTTGGAAATGCAAGGAAGACTTTTCCTTTCAACTCACAGGTCTCCAGTTTTGATAGAAATGAGCATGATGTTTGCTGTATTATGGTCATGAAGAATTTCAACTGATTCAGCATCTGCAAATATGTTTGAGCTGTTCAGAGCTGCTACTTTGCTCTCCTCCTGCCTTTGGGATATGATGTAGCTGTGAGAAAGGTGATGGTGTCACCATGTTTCAGTTTGTGTGTTGAAATCCTGAAGAAAACTATTTATTTCTTCCCCTTCCTACCCTTGCCCCCACCCCCACCCCCACCCCCCCCACTCCCCACCCCCCCATTCACCTTTCCCTTGGTTTCTGTGCAGACTCAAACCTGGGTGAAATTTGGGCTCTCTGAAAGTGTGGCAAGCTGTAGCAAGTGAAGCTAAACCCTCAAACCAAGGTTTGAGCCTAAACAATGTCTGAAGGGCTATATATTTGTTTACTTATAAAGAAGAAGGTGAATTGAGCATGTTGTAGCTGGATCTTCTCTGTACTTCCCAGGTTTTACTGTGATTCAGGGCTCAGCCTTTTACATTAAGGGTAACGAGACTTGGAGCAGGATGCTCATAGGTGTTTGTTTCACTGTTGAGCCTGGCCAAAATAACAAGGCATTTAGGAGATTTGAGTAAATCCTTTGGAAGCCTATTTTGCACCAAAAAAAGTTGATACCAAATCTCTTACTCTGGAAGTACTGACTACTTCAGATCAGAATGTGCTTCATGGGTTTATTTTCTTGTGGGTTTTTGTTGGTTTTTTTTATTTTTATTTTTTTGTTTTTTTATGCTGAGCCCTTGTCCCAGGGAGTGTGTCATTGTTGTGTGTGAGTACAGCTGTAATACAGTGAAGGGACCTGATATTTGCTCAGTCCCCGCTACGCTGCCGTAATATAGCTGCTGCATTGCTGATGGCTCCTTTCTAGTCCTAACTATTCTTATCAGTGCTTGTTGCCTTCATCTGTGTATGCTTTCCATGTAAACCAGGAAAAGTAGCTCTGCTGGAAGATGGATCTTCCCAGCAGTGGAAACAAGTGCTAAATTGGAGTGGGGGAGCACCAGGCCAGCAAAGGAAAATCTTACCTGTTTTGGAAAGAAAGCAAAAATAGTTTTATTTTTACCTCTGCTTTGGAGAAGGAATGAGAAGCGTATTAAATAAATAAATAAAAAAGCTAAGTTTTGCTCAAAAACCACTGGAAGTGTTTGTTATGAATTTTGCAGATAAATGGAAGATAATTGACAGTGTTTTTCACCAGGCAAGAGAAATATCCTTGTTCTAACTTTTCTGAGAAGGAGGAAAACAGTGAAAATTCTTCATCAACATTAATGTGTGCATGACAGCGGAGAAAAACATCATGCAGTTTTGCTTGGACAACTTTCACCTGGTTGAGAAAGCCAGGGCATACAAATACTTACAGATCCACAGATGTAGATATATTTATATACAAGCACATATGTATAGGAGTTTCTTGATATATTGGACATGTCTGATTCCTTTTGTGACCAGCTTTTTTCAGAACCACTTCTGAAAAATATTCCTAGTATTTTCAGCCATGTTTGCTTTGCTAATTGTCCATAAATTTATCCTAGTTTTCACTGTGTGTCTGCCTTGAGGTTACTGCGCTGAGTGGGGAGGCTTTTGCACAAAGCAGCTGTCCCCAAGCTGTGAAACTGGTTTCCTCCACAGTCCAAAAGACCATGGTGAGCTGGCCACAAAAGTGTCCAAAAATGTTGTTGCTCTAGGTAGCGTGGGAAACACTGATCTTGCTCCAGTTCCTTGTTCTTACAGCTAACTTTGCCCAAAATACTCATCTGTCTTTTGTCTCACCAGGGGCAGTGGTGCTCGGCAGCACAGGCTGGGCAGGTTATAGTCCTGCTTGAGCAGACACTGTCTCTTGCTATGTGTAAGGCATGGTCAGACTTGGACTGGAATATAAACATCAAGTATTTATTAAATATTGTGAATATTCTGTCCCTGACGTGTAAATAAGCAGTTGGCATTTCAATTTATGGGATGATTGACTGTGATAGAAATACGTAAGGCTAATGAGAGCATCCAATTATGTTTGGATAATTTAAAAAGGGGTTTATGCATCCTTCTGGGTGCTATGTACTTCTGGGTGTAAGCCAACTTCTAAACGATAGGGGTTAGGATGAGGCTAGCAAGAAACCTCCTCTTACCAAGGTTATTTCATAACTGCCTACTGCAGAGTTTCGTATTTACCACTGGAGCAGCTGGTGCTGGCTCAACTCACCTGTCAGGCAGGGTGCCGAAAGAGATGTATTACTGGACTGACCCGAATAGTGAATCCAATGTTCTTGGCATTTTTTTAGTCTCCCGACCTGAAGGGAGAAGTGAAGCTTTTGAAAAAGAAAAGTTCTACATAAAAAGTTCTGTGCAGTGCACATTTCCGGATGAATGTTCAAGCCAGCATTACTTAATGCTGAAATCAAAGCTTTGGGGATTCGTGGGCATTTCCAAGGCTGCTGTGATACCACAACCCCTGTGTCTAACCTCCTGCTTAAAACGGGACTTTTATTCACCTTGAAATTCTTTTTTTTGCTCTTCAATCTGCTCCGCTCTGGAAGGAGAGTGGGGAAGGAGCGATATGATTTAGCAGGATGTCTGGAGATGAGCAGATGCAAGTCCAAGTCCCCTGGAATCGAGACTTTCATTACAGTGATGGCTGTTCTTATTCCAGGGGAGCTAGTCAAAGAATCTGGGACAATACAAAGGTTTTCTGGGGAAAAGATGCTGTTTAAACTACCATCTGTGGGTAACTGTTAGCAGCATGCATCACAGCAGAAAAACCAAAATTTGCTCCGTCCTGGAAAACACTGTATGAACGTATTTGGTGGATGTAATCTAGTGAAGATGGGGTCTCTTACGCATTTTGCTGCTGACTGATAAGCACCTCGGGGCAGCCTCAGCCTTGCTGCTTCCTCAATGAATGCGCTGTTAATGGGAAAGTTGTACTTCTGCTCAAGGGGCTTGCTGAATGACACGCGGTCTAGCGTGGAGGTGCAGAGGTTCAGACACATATTCTGGTATAGAAAGAAATCACTAACTAGATTTCTTTTTCCTTTCTTCCTTCCTTCTTCTATTTCCAAGAAGGAACTTTGCTATTTTCCTCCACTCCCCAACCCAGTAAACTGTATGGTGCTGTCAGGGCATTCACGTACCGTGGCAAGTACTTGAATTCAGGTGCTTTCTGTAAACCAGACAGGTCTTCAGCCTGCACAAATTTGATTGTAATCACTCAGCCACTGCTGCTTAGTTTGAGTTAGGGGGCAGTAAGAAATATCTCTCTGCTTTTGCTGAAACAAATGGACCTCTGAAAAATATCTTTGACAAATCAGTATTTTCTTTAAAATATTTCTAGTGTGTTTTGCTGAGTTCAAATGTTAAGGCCTTCATCTGGAATGGCATTGAGTTTGAAAGATTTAATTTGGTCTTGAAATCTATAACCTGCTGACACACTACAAAGATCTGAGATGGCTGCCAACACCTAAGCACGTTTTCAAAGCGCAAACAGTGGCTTTAGTCATGGTTAAGTTGCATGAATCAGGCTGCTCTTCCTTGGACAGTCCTTCTGAAGAGGAATTTTTCAAAAATTTCTCCATATTATGCATCTGCAGTTCATGCTTTTGTACAGGAACAATTTTTACATGCGCACCAGACCTCAGAAGCTCTCAGGACATTTTCTAGAGCCTGGGCTGCTGTACAGAGGTGTGTGTGCTTACTCTGGTCTGTCCTTGTTCCTCTGGTTATCCTGTGCACGCCTCCCACTGATCCACCACCCTTGCCAGGGGGGATGAGAAGGCAGCCGAGCCTTACATGCACAGCAAAAAGCCCACAAGTATTTTGAAGGTGAGTGCTGAGGAGAATCGAGTCGATGGGAAGAAGTTTATACTATTGCTATTTTTGTTCTACCTGCTGTGTACATGTAGAGGAATATACTCTCATCAACTGTCAAGTTAGCAATTTCTGTTCTCAGTGGATTCGCTTCAAGGTTAAAGGCAGAGCAACTACTGCCCTTGATTTCCTTAGCATGAAACCAGTGGCAAAGGCCCTGACAATGTCATTTTGAGAAGAAAGTTTCATTTCCATGGCTTAAAATGACACCAAGAATTATGGGCATCTGTGCCCAAGGGATGCTGTTGGTGTTTCAGAGGTCTCTATTCATGCACTCTCTTCTCCCTGTCGCACCTGCGCTGGCTGCTTCTGCCCAGTTCATGCTCGATCACTTTGGTGAGCAGAACACATTGTTCTTAACACTCATCTCTCATCCGTTCTGTGTGAGATTCAGTTAGCTAAAAAGGCTTTATTCCCATTTGTTCTTGTGGAAATTAGGGCAGAACCAGAGCAGATCCAGATTGCCTGCGCACACACGGGGCTGTGAGAACATCTGGGGATGGGGTTGAGTGGAGCATGTGTAGGCAGCCCTCTTTGGGCAGTAGCAGGCTCAGTTCAGGAACCTTGAAGTTAAGGGTTGGGGTTAATATTTATGTTTAATGGAAAAGCCTTAGGGGAAGGAAATTTTTTTTATCTATTTTGACCAAAGAAGTAAAGATGTCAATTTTTCCATGGAAAAGAATTATTCCCATTTTAAATCTTCTTCCCCCAGTGCATTTAAGTCTTGGAATGAAATGGAAACAAGTTTGAGGGCACCTGACTGGTCCTTAAAAATCTGAACAGGAGCTGACAGCACAGGAATTTTGGGGTGATAACTGAGCGCTGAACTAGAGGCTACGAGCAATTACTCCTGAGAGCAGAAGTTGGTATCTGTACTAAGGTGTGGGCGCAGGAGCATAACATCTGTTCTTTGATTTTTATCTTGGTTTTGATTGTATCGTTTAAGAATTATGATTAGGAAACAAAATAACTCTTCTCATGTAATTAACTGAACAATTGCATTAGTTTAATATCACCAATTTGGTTTGTATTTTGTACTTCACTCCTTTAGAGTGCCTTTCTGTGGAGACTTTGGGCTCCCTTCCTCTTTCCTCTTTCCTTGCTCTTTTCATTGCTCTGTTGCTCATGGCTCATCTGGGACAGGCAGAACCGTGATGTTCTTTGTAGTCTCATAGCCCAGCAGGAGATTTTTCTGTGAGCTAGTCATTACCACAGACCTTGACGACTCCAAATAACCCTATTTGTAATCCAGTGATGTTGCATTCTCATAACTTCCTAGGCCACAAGGCACCCAGATCCATCCCTGAGCTGATGGCTGCCAGGTCAGTGGCTGTTGTTAGATAGCTGAGTTTGCCCTCGCGGCTCTGCCCATAGGAACACAGAATTGTTCATACCTATGACTAGCTCTTGTGGTTGAGCAGGGCTCTTTCTAGTGCATTGGCCATTCCAGAAGATGGTTTTCTCTTCTGTCTCTCCCTTCCCACTGACCTTCCCCACCATTTGTCCTTGACTAAATATGTAGTGCTGCACACGAAAGGAAGGAATTTAGAAGTGTGTGAAGTACTTGCAATTAAATGTCACGCAAGCCACTTGTGGTTTTGTTGCTCCAAATTCAGCTCATATAAATGGAAAGGATTACAAAATGAGGGAACAACTTGGTTCAACCTGGAGTATTAAACAAAATATGTTTTCCTACGGTAGCACCTTGGAGTATGTGATGCATTTTACCAAATGAAGAAGACTGTGTGGAAACCAAGTCAGGGGCTCAGGCGAGGTATAATTGTCACAGGACTAAGAATGCTGGCTAGTGTTGCTTCATGAGCCTTACTAGTTCTGGTGCTTGAAATAGTTGCTGCTTGCTTTGGCTTGCGCTGCGGCAGAGAAGGGAATGTTTTCCATGCCCGCTGTGACAGGACAAGGAGGAATGAAGGTAGGAGTCGGAAGTGAGGTCATGGCTCAGGCTCACTAACGGGAAATTAGGTAAAGGAGAGACGGGAACTGCTCATTTTGAGCCTTCAGTGAGCCAAAACTTTGGGGGCTCTCAGGTCTGTAAGATTTTTTTCCCTTGCTGGACCACGTAGCAAATGAGATATCCCCACATTAGATTTTATCACCCACCATTCCTAGGGAGACTGCTATAGTGTCTCACTGAACTCACTCAGATCTTTGACATTCCTGTGATCAGGAGATCAATTTAATCTCCCGATTAGGAAATTTTCCACTGGTTTTAACTAAGAATCGTTCTGTCCTGGTAGAACTGCTCCACTTTTTTTTTTTTTTTTTTTTTTTTTTTTTTTTTTTGGTGAGCCAAAAGGCCACAGCAAACCTGATACAGTCTTGTCATCTTCTGCACACCGAGCTCTGCAAGCTTTGGTAGCAATATCAGATGCAGCAAGGACGTGTGCCTTTTCCAGGAAATCTAAGGAGAGTTATTTGCTCTCTGTATCAGCAATGCCATTGCTTTTCCCAGTCAACTACTGCCAGCTGTGGAAGTCACGTTCCCTCCTGCCAGCCGTTCATTGTGCTTTTGCAGTAGGAAGAGGGGGGATGGAAGAAGGGGGATCTTAATTGAAAAAATAGGCCTAGGGCTTCAGGGACATAACAAAGTCAGTGGGAGTGTGTGAACAGCAATTTATTTTGTCAGTTCAAGTTACAGTCACTCTGACATGTGAAAATTGCAAATGCCAGTTTCTCAATGTGTCACTGTGACACACAGCATCCCAAATAAATAATGAAACTCTGGACTTGGTTTGCAGAGATTTGGAAAGCCTAAAGAAATGGGATATAAAAATTGGAGGATAAACTGACAGAGGTTTCTTTGACATAAGGGGCATGATCTTAGCTCAGCCTTTCTCAAGATTATCTTCATACCTTCCATTGCTTTCACAGAGCTTTCCTATCATCACTGTAGTCTTCATATAGTTTATGGCCTTCCTAGCATCTTCGGGCTTTGAAAATGGAGCTGTTTTCATGAAGAATGAAGCAGTCTTTTTCTCTTTAAACTGTAAAGGATTGGAAGGAGTGTGGCTGAAGTGTTGATCTGAGCCTGAGTAGACCTCCAAGGGGACTCATTAAGGCTAGGATCCAATTAGGAAATTGCCTGTTACCCTGGCTGCTTAGAAGCCTTCTAAATATTTGGGTTCTATTTTCTGTTCTTCACCTGTGAAATGAGAGCAATTGTGATATTTACATCTCCTGTCTTTTCTGACATAGTTTAGTTTAGATCTTTTAGGAAGGAGCTCTCCTTCCTATGTATTTCTGTAGCACTTAATATAATTTGGCTCAGCCTTTATTATGGTATATAGACATTCTAACAAATACCTTGTTTTGTGCAAATGAAGTAGTTGCATAAGTAGTCTCACCAATTAATATTTCGTCCTTGTGCTTACAGAAGTAGACAAATAGCCGTTACTGATCAGGTGACCAAGTTAGAAAAACGAAGGTTTATTAAAAGTTCAGTCAGAAAGAAACTGTCCTGCAGAGGCCCTTGGCAGGAACTTGAGTGGCAGCAAAGACATTCATTGCCCTTAAAAGAGAAGTCCTTAACACCATGGCAAAGCTATGAGACATTTTCTTTCCAGTTTCCCCAGATAAATCTGGGTTAGGAGTCGACAGGGTGGTCAGACAGAATAGGTGACTTCTAAGAAAAAATCCTGAATAACTAGATTTGTTATATCTAAGAAGAAATGAGTGACAGAGGATGTAAGTCTAAAATGCATAAAAGGCCTATGCATGCAAGAAGAAACATGTTACCTTTGGAGAAGAAGAGCAGCACGAGAAGCTGTAACCACAAATTACAAGACAGTCTGTGTCCAGAAGCTGAAGAAAGTATCAACAAGGCCAGTGAAGATGAGAGCTTGTGCATTATCTGTAGCAGGTAGTCCTAGCAAGCTGGGGGTGGAAGGGAGTTCGAGATGCTGTGTACCCAACCCTTGCTCTAAACCAACATCTAAAAGATAAGTGCTGATATTTTCGCTCAGTGTTTCAGGAAGCTGAAAGTCAATGCAGACCAGAAGGTTTATCTGGTTTCATGACTTTGGAAGAGCTGTTAAGCTGACACTTCTTACCAGTAGGTAGACTGTGCCCAGGAGTGTTTCATTAGTGTAAGAGGATCCCCCATTTGTAGAACAGTACATCACCTTCTGCTGTACTGCTATCTTTTTTTCATGTAAACTTAAAGATAGGGGATGGATTCTCAGGAACTGAAAGCCAAACTGTCCTTCTCATACAGCCAGGGCCAAAAGTAATTGTGGTCACATGTGGCTAAAGACAGAGATGTGGGATGAGCCAGAGAGGGATCAGCCTCTCACGGCAGATGAGCAAACGCAGTTTATACGCTTTCCAGGACATGGTTAAATCTGCAGTTCTTTTCCATGGAAAAGCATCCCTTGACTTTGCATCAATGTCCCAAGGGGAAGTCCTGCCTTGCTCACACTTCGAGAGGACCTTTTCTGCTTCCTTAGGAGCTACAGAAATTGCTTGAATTAGGCCGTAAGGAAATCTTAGCCATTTGACTGCATGTTCTTCATCCACGACCGCCCTGGTGTCACACTCTTCTGAGTACATCCCTAGATGGACAGACTTCGGGAGAGCTGATGCAGTTACTTGACAGACCACTTAACATGATATTAGCTCTGTGCTTGTCTCTACTCTTAAAACATGCGTCATTGTACACTGTAATTATAAGGAGAGCTAACTGGCAAGGAAGGATGATTGCATCATTAAGGCACTGGAACAGGAATAACTTAATTCTGCTGTTAACTCTTCATGTCACCCTGGCTATGACACTGCAGATCAGTTTTCTCATCTGAAAGGAATTTTTTTCCTACATTATTAATCTCATTTTATTGTATTGCATGATGTTGCTTCATCTACATAATATTTTGAAGGGACAGACATGAGGAAATTGTGTCTATGGCATGTGTGATGAGGATCAAATTCAAACTGGAATTTGAACTAAAACTATAGGTGTCCTACTATAAGAATTTTAATATCAATAATAATAATATTTATAATATAAACATTTACAAAGAGTTTGGAAGATTAATCATAACAGAAATAGCTAAAAGAAAAGTCTATAGTATATTATAGAACCTGGTTAATTCTTTGTGTCAATTTGCAACCCTGACATCGCTCACCAAGTATTCTGGCAAGCTCGTAGCTCTTTCAAAAAAAGATTTAACAGCCAAGTTACAGCACTGACATCTCATGTTGCTTTTAGTTTATTATTATTGCAAAATGCACTACTGAACACTTACTAGCGCATCATGAAATAAAATGCTGTGGAATTACAAATGAATTTTGCTTGTAAGAGGAATGAGTCTGTGATTTAGAATCTGATATCAGTAACACTGATGCTTTTATGATCAAGATGAATGCAATGACAGGAATGTCCGTTGGTTTTGTTTGTGTTTCGTTTTTTTTTTTTTTTTTAATTTGGAAGTTTTTGCACAATTTTGAAAGGGTAAATTTTTGGTGAGATTCTTTGTAATCTTTCTTCTTCCCAAGGAGTTCAGCCAGCTATGAAATAAAAGTGGTTTTGTTTGGTGGGGTTTTTTTTCTCCCTGGCTTGCTTCTTTTTCCTCCTCTACATCAAACAATTTTTATGAAATCAACACTTTTCTACCTCTGCTCCTACCTCCCACACCCTTTTTCATGTGCAAAATTCCACAGTCCCCTGGGGCTCTGTTGCCCATTGATGCTGTTGGAAAGAAGCTCCTTTGTCCATAGAAGCCGTTTTTTTGTGCTGTGCTCCCTGTGCCTCCATTTGTGTGTCTGTGTCACACTATAAACCCATGCCAAACTATCACAGCTGAAGAGCAAAGTCATGACTTCCAAATTCATAGTGCAAAGCAATAGGGATGTTTGGGGTTTTTTCTTCAATATTTCAGACACAGCTTTTGTCACAATGGGTCATTCTTCTGTCTAGTCAGTGTGCCTTTCCTGGCAGGGACCAGTTCTAGGTGCAAGAACTGCTGCGGTGGGCAGTAATGGATTAAATACATCCACTGTGAAAGAATCTTCCTTAATTGCATTAGTTTGAGGTTTATTTTATGTCCTGATATGTGGCGTTGAGCCAAAGAGACCACAATACACCTTCCTTTCCAAGGTCCGAGTGCCGAAAAGTATCCCTTTACAAGAAGGGTGCTTAAGTGCTTTTCTGAATCAAAGCCTGAGTCAGTGCTTTAATGTACTCTGTTCATGCTTGGAAATGGCTTATATTCCTCTGAGCAAATTTCCTTTAAAGAAGCTAAGCCTACTACAGTGTCTGAAGAATTCAATGTCACACTGAAAACTTATCCCCCAGATCTGTGTCCAAAGAGATCCTGCTTAATGGATGCTACCTATTACTTACTGCCATACAGCATTCTTCTTTCAAGCACTGAAACAGTCTGTTCTCTCTCCAGGCAATGTGTCAAATTTTCGTCTGGTTGCCTATGGTGTTTTCCATTTATATTCAAGGTTCTAGAGAAGGTCACTTCAGTGCAGCATCAATAGCACCTCCGTACCCATGATCTCATACATATATTTGAGGCTGGCTCTAAGGCAAGAGTATGGCAGGACTCAGACTGCCCACTGGAAAGTTTAGGCAGCCATCTCTTGTAGAAGAGTGATTTAGGGATATGTTCTCTTCACCGCTGCTGCTTTCAGCACAGTGGACCACATTGTCCTTTCAGAAAGTCCGAAGCAGGTGCCTGACCTGCCTGGAAATGCTTTATTGTGGTTCGTTTCCAGCCTTACTGCTGGTTCCTTTCTGACTATTGCAGTCCTCGAGGAAGATTCATCCCTCGGTCTTGCTGGGCTATTTTAAGGCAGTGCTTCTAAGTATCCATGTGAGCCCATATGCTTCAATTAGCTTTTGTCTGGCCTGAGCTGTTTTTGTTATCACCCTCTTTTTGCTGATAAAGCAGGAACATTTTTAGAGGTGATTTTCCCCCCGCCCCTGCAGGAGCCCTAGGATGGATGGGAATGAACTTTGTCAGGTGCTTAGAGTAAAAGGAATTGTCAGGATACCTGGCTCCCTGTCGGTCCTGACAAATCACTCGGGGCCCTTGTGTCTCAGGTTGCTCGATCTGCAAAGCAAGGCTAATATTTATTTCCATTATATATATTAATAGCACTTAGTAACTTTGAACAAGGTCAGGACTCCACTGCATTACATACTGTGCTAAGACACGCATATATTAGTCCCTGTCTCATGCCTCCTGTAAAGAAGTGATGTAAGAATGCAGTGCCTGAGAGATGCAAGAAATGAGCCATAATGCATAATGTATCCTGAGGTTCTGCCCTGTCACTCTGGCTCATCTGATGAAGTGCATTATGGGCGGGAGATAACTGGAGCTGGCCTTTCATAACTTGATTATCTTATTTCAGTGTTAATAACCATGATAAGCCTCCATGACTAAAGGGAGATGATGTCTGAAAAACCTCTGCAAAGTTCCGGTGACGTGAACTGGGAAGAGTAAAGCAGCAGTGCCAAAGCACGTGTACCTCCAACAAAGCTGACCTGTGTCTTCTCTAAATGTAAGCCTCTCAATTTCATCACTGCCTTAGGTACTGGAGTCACTCTTTAGATGATCCCACGGTGCTTCAAGCTCAGGCCAACGACTCTCTGAATTAATAGATTAGCAGACAACGGCTCTGTGAACCTAGAGCGAGAATTAACAAATAGGCTGTCCCCAACCACCATTAATGCATCCCAGATTTAGGGCTGCCTGACAAGCAATGTTCTGCCATTGCCACCATGACTTTGTTCTATACTTTAAACTTGGAAGCCGTGGTTAAAATAAAGAATAGTTTGGAACCTCTGGTTGTTAAATCACTGCAAGCTCCTATTGTGGATGTACAGTGACACCACAGTTGCTAAAGTATATAAAAGTGCTTTACAGGGCTAAGTTATTCTGTTGGGACCCACACTGTGTTCGTTCCTTTGAAGACAGGATGAGGGACATTTGTGTGCTGAAATGACGTGTTGGGGCAGCATTGCTGAGGTTACTGAGATGTGAGTTCGAGTCTGTGGTGGGATATGATTTTTTTTTTTTTGACTCCTTCTATAAATGGGCAATATTGATAAATGATGCTTCCTCCCCATATCATCATGCTCATATATTCTGGTTTCATACTTGGAAGCAATAGTTAAAGTTCAATGTAAGCACAAAGGCAACTGGGTGTGGTGTTGATCATGTAACTTTGTTGGTCACAAACAGATTGTGCTCGGTCCATGGTTGGACTACAGTGGAGTGGGTGCTTGTCTTTGAAATATTAAAGCAGGAGCTGCTAGCACTTGAAGAATGAGCAAAGTTTCCTCCAGCAAAACTGTAGTAAATTGCCATCCTCTGCAAGGCACAGAGATGGACCTGCAAAGCCAGCTCAGCAACAGGGCTAAAGCTTTGTGTTCATAGGGCTGCAGCGAGGCTGGTGATGTACCAATACAGCCGTCAACAGAACACTGTATACTTAACCGCAATGGTTGTAATGGAGCGAAACCAGGGTGCACAAGCTCTGAGAGCGGAGTGAATCTGAGATTAGCAATGCTGTATGGAGAGTTCGATCTTGATCTTGTAGGAAAAGATACATAAAATAATTTCTGAAATGAAAGCCCAGTTGTGAGATGGTAATCAGCTGCTGAACTGCAATGTTCTGAAGGTTTGTTTAATGCAGAATTAGTCAGAAATCTTTAAAATAAGTTGTGATTAAAATATCCTTTTAGCTTTCTGTTTATATCTGGTTTTATAATATCCCACTTTATAAAGTTTGAAAGTGAGGTACAAGTTTAGTGAAAGCAATGAATAGAGCTTGAGAGGTGCTGGCTCTTCATGCCTTGCAGTCATGCAGGGCAGTACTTGGGGGGGAAAAAAGGAAAATGATCCAGAGTCTTCATTCCAAGAAAGAGTCTAGACATTAAGCCACTGCATAAAAAGCTATTGGAAATTCAAGGATTTCCTTACAAGTGCTTGCATCTTTCTTTCCTGGCTTCTTCTGGAAATCGCAAAGAGGTCCATTGACTTCTCTGAGATTCACAGTACCACATAAATTAGATGGAAAGACTCCATGGGAACTGGGCCAAAGGAAAAGACAGTTCTTAAATATATTATCTGTGTCACTCTTCTCCTTTGTATGTTTCTCTCCACAGCAACTCTTCCTCTGTACTTAGTGAAATATGCTTTGAAGTAAGTTGATTTGCTACAAAAGTAAGATAAACTGCCAAAAAATAGTTAAGTTTTCATTCTCCGTTCTATATGAAAGCACGTACGACAGTACTGGTAAATACGTGAGTCATGTTACTTCCAGTGTTGATGCAGAGGGCTCAAAGGTCACCTCAAATTCTCTTGCCCATCTCTCATTAAGTGAGGAGGTGACAACAGTACCAAGCAAGCAGCAAAGCAAGCAGAAGGTCCTGTAGGGCGGTTTGAATACTGGGCCTTTTTTAGAACTAGTAGTTTTTTGAGTAAAGAAACTCATGGAATTAAGCCACAGCTGTGCAGCTGGTACCCTCAAAGAGTCCTTTGGAGCAGCGAGTAGGCTGGTCTCAAGTGAGGTGGCCGTGGTGGGTAGCAAGCAGGGGCTGTCCATGCCTGATAGAAATGTCTCTGGAAAGGTAATTTTTTCTATCAACTGCTTCAGGGTTTAGGGGTGTCAAATGTGGCTGTCTTCTGATTGTTAGAGTTGGCCAGCTTCCAACTGCTTTTTAAAGTTACTTATTTTTATAAATGTTGCATTTATCAGGGCGGATTAGCCAAGTCTATTGCCTTCAGTGCTTTGGCACAGGCTGTCAGAAATTATTTTTGCAATGCTCTGCCCTGGACAAAATGCATTTACTTTTCAAACTCTGCTCTCACTTCCATGTAATAAGCTATTGAGAGTTTCACTTACAGTCAGACATTCAGTGGAGTTCTTATCTGCAGCTTTGTTGTGCATCGGATTTGTGTTTGTTGAACTCAAAGAGAAAGGACTACTTCCCCCTAATGGCTTCTGGCTACCAGTAAATGGTGGCTATTCCGCAAGGAGGTATAAAGCACAGTAGGATGTTTTCAGAGAGGTAATAAATCTGCTGGGATTGTCACAAGGAGTGCCAACATCATTTGAGAGTGAAGAACTTGTGGCATTTCCTTTGATCCATCTCGAGCATCATCTCCACAGAGGCTTGAATACATGGGCCAAATGCTCTGCCCAGCAGATCGATCATTTTCCAGCACCAAAGGGCTGGGCCCACCCTCTGTGGATTGTTTAGGGTAATACCATGCTTTATTTCTGCAACCGGTGTTCTAGGGGAACTAAAAAATGGGCCCTTTTCTTGGGCAAGATGATTGACCTCCGATAGTACCTTCAGGGCTGTGAAGTTTTTAATGGAACATAGTCACTGTAATGTTGCTCAAGGTAGGGAAGAATTTAATCTGAAGTAAAGGCTCATAGTTTAAGAGATTGGAAATTGAATATCCTCTTGATGCCATTATCTCCAGGAAAAAGTTCACTGATTTTCTCTTGCATGACTTGGACTAACCTTTACATTCATACGTACCTTTAAAGTAAACGCGACTACTCGCTTCAGAAAGGTTTCTCACTTGTGCGCATTAGTTTGTTCATTCTCATAATAATTCCACTTGCCTCCCCTGTGGATGAATGTCACCGCAACCTCTGTGCTTCCATACTAAAACCTGATCTCGTCACTCACTTCAAAGATGCAATTCAGTGCCAAATACCTCACCTTCATCCATCTCAATCTAAACTCAGCAAAATGACCTCTCAAAAAGTACTCTACAGAGGCACTCTTTAATCAACATCTGTTTAGAGCTTTCCCTGTTAACTTCACATAGGCAGATTGTTTTCCATAATTAGACACAGATAGGCTTTGATATAACCAGCTGACATATAGAATACATATTCATTTCTCCCTCTGACTTCTTGAAGGATCTGAGTAATGCAGAAGAAACACCTAGTGCATTTAATACTAGTCTCAAGAGCTGCAGACTTGTCTAAGAGAGTCACTGAAGCACTTCAGGTAAAGCTCTCATCCCTTGTTAAAATGAGAGGCTTAGGGCAGTGTGACGCTCTTGATGAACTAAGAGGCTGTATTTAGATAAGAAATGGAGAGGAACTTGGAGCTCGTGTCCCATTGCTAGACAGCCTATAAGGGTCAGGAACGTTCTTTAGGGACAAGAAAATGACGACGTTAATAGAGCTATCGCCGCAAAGAGTTTATGGTTTTGTAATTATAGCCCTGAACAGGTACTTGGGGCTCACTGATGCTCGCTGCTGTGGACTGTGCTCGATCTGGATTGTCTTAGGCCATTTGTAGAGACTCTAGTTCAGATAAACACTTAAACATATGCTTGAAGTTATTCATATGTAAAATACGCCTTAAGCTCTTTGGGCTAAACATGACCTTGATCTCTTGGTGCTGCAGTTCCCCAGTGAAAAATAGAAATACGATAACAGCTTTATCAGTCTGAAAACTCCCAGCAGTCCCATGCTACTATTTCTCATGTAACATAACAAAACGTATCTATAAACGTGATAGTATTTACTGGCTTGATTCTGCCCTTTCCCTTCAGTGAAATTAAATAACAACTGACTCCAGAGGCAGGCTGATTGATTTCAGTGAAACTAATGCTACTACTCAACAAGAGCAAAGGCAGAAGTAGCGGAGTCAGGCACCGAGCAGGTTTTGTTATTCCCCTGTTACTGCCACAGAGCTCTGGTTATTTTGAGAAAGCCTGTTCGTATTTTCTGTTTTGCTGTCTCCTCCTGATCTTTTCTTGTCGCATTTTCTCAGCTTTGTAGAATAGTCTCAAAATTTATCAATTGACTGTCAGCTTTGAAATCTCCTACTTCTGGAATTTTCAGGTTCCTCAAGCGAGCATTTAGAGCCACTATATCTCCAAACCATCTGTTATTACTGGGGGGAAAACTCCCCTCCTTTAAAAGCTGACTTTCAGAAGCCTTTAGTAATTGCAGCCCCAGCAGAAATTATTGAGAACTAATAGTAGTCTGAAATGTTTTAGAAAGCCAAGGCATGGAAGGGTTCCTTTGCATTCTGCTGCCTCCAGCCCCAAAATTTTCTACTCTTTCTCAACGTGTTATTGTTGAAGGTATCAAAGTTTGGAGGTGATTAGAACTCGGCAGTTAGCTTGGTCTTTAGCATATTGTTTTCAAACATTTCCAACAGAAGTAAATGCTTAAATCCCATTAAATTGGACTGTAAATGCCTTAGGTTTCTTTACAAATCCTTCTGGTAGGCATCAGATATCAAACAGACAAAACAAAAAAATTAAGCTGAAGCCAGGGTATTTTTCTTTCCCTATGGGGAAAAGGGCATCCATTATGCAATGAATCTTTTGTAATGGTTTGGTGGCTTTGACAAAATCCATTTTATTTCATTGTCCTTTTACTTTACATAATGTCCATAAAATGGCAAAACAGAAGATGTTATTGCTGATCAGAACAATTAGTATAAAGCTCTTGAGTAGAATAACATTGCAAGAAAAGCAATCTTTTGGGCCAGAGCAACTTTCTCAGGAACTGCATGAAGAACTATGACTTGTCTCGTAGTTCCCCAAAGCAGTTTTCATCTGTTGTCTTCATATCGGGGGAAAAAATAAAAAAAAAAGAGAAGGAAAGAGCAGCTGGCTTAGTTCCCCTCACGTCGTAATACCCAGCACATTGCAAGATACCAGAATAAATGTTACAAGATGGGTAAAGCTTAATTTTACCATGATCCCAGGGGATGCTGGAAACTCTAGTAAAATGAGATTCTATGAAATTGAAACAAATAAGTGGGGTTTTTTTAACATTAGGCTGGGGAAGACCTGAAACAGGATCTGTTTGGGAGACCCTGCTCTCATACGGACACCTCTGGATTGCAGAGGGGAGTTTCAGCCAGGTGTAGGGGTGTACCCACACATATAAAGTTACAAGGAAACTTAAAGATCTTTTAGAGAAAACTATTAAACCTATAGTTCCTATAATCCAGGTTTACTTTGTAGTGCACAAGCCTTCCACAGGTAAATCCCTGTGGTGCAGAGGACATGTTTAAGAAGGTTGGCTAAGCCAATGCCCCAGTTCCCATTGATTTTTACTGCGAGTCCGACTCCTGCTTTTCTTTGATTATTGGCCCCTGGTTTACAATGAATATGACCACCCTGCTTTCCTGTGAACCCTGTTGTGTTCGCTTGTGGGCTCTTCTCTTCTGCTATGGAACCCTCTTGGTTGGCTTTGAGGAGCTGTGCCCAAAGCCCAGGGACGAGGGTGATGGGAGGGAGTGAGGAGCTTTGGCTGGCTTAATGGCAAAAACTCAAGGAGCGTAGTCAGGAGATGCTGAAATTCTTACAGGAGGCCTTGCAATTAGAATACAGTTCTGTAGATGGTTATTTCATTGGAGAGCAGTCCTTCATTAACACAGAGCCTCCAGAGCAGACTTTCCCATCTCTTTCTTCCCGTCCCTCCCCTCATGTATATGTCTATGCACATTAATCAAATCACTCTTCTGTTCCGTCCATGAGTTCAACAGGGGGACTGACTTTCTTGCCAGCTTATGCATAAGTTAAAGCCAAGGTATTTGATGTGTGAGAGCCGGCGGAGCTGCGGCACTCTGCAGTGAGCAGGTCTCGGTCCCTGAAGGCTCCCTCCCTCTCGCCATCCCTGATCCTTCATTTCCTCTGATGTCATCACTCCAATTTAAACAGAGGGGCCAGGCTAAACCGGCAGAAATATCTGTTTGGTTTTAACCTCTGGCGAGTGTTGGGCTTGTTCGGACATGTCCAGGGCGTTTAACGAAGTGGGAGTTCCTCCAGCAGACACAGAGCCTTGCTGCCCCCCTCTCTGGCACAAAGCTTTTTGGCGTAAGTTCCCTCTTCTGAAACCTCCGTATTTACACAGGCGCCGTGGCTGTGGCTTGCCCAGGGTCCAGCTGCTGATACTTATCTCCCATTTTTGGAAATAAAAGGTTGAAATCAAAAGCTACAGGAGAGTGCTTCTGCTTGTCATGCAGTTCCGTGTTCCCCCCAGCTGGCTCCACGTTAGCCTGTTTGCAGCCAAGTGGGGTCTCCCAAATATGCATCCAGCAGCCTGGCACAGGATAACAGCCTGAACAAGGCAGCGAAGGTGTTTGGAAAGCGGTGGCTGCCAGCCATGCCAGAGCAGGCCACCTCTCCCCCTCCAAAATCTTTGCATGCGACCATTTGAATACTGCATCTAAAGGGTTTTTTTTCCTGACGATCACACTTGCTGTTCAGGGACGCTACAGTCAGCACACATGTCCAAACGTTTTATAGGAGCAGTACAGAAGCTCAGGGGATACAGAAGGACCTGAACGGTATCCAGTGAGCTCTCCAGTACAAAAGGACAGTGTGAAATTAGCAAATATTTTTCATTAATATTTCTTATTAATATTAATAATTAATTAATATTAATATTAATAAATTAAGAGTAGAAACAGCAATAACTCTTCTAGGCCTGTAACTTATTTTATTTTTTTTTAAGAAGTGCTTCACCAACTTTCACTGAGTCTCTAACCTTTAATTTCTAAGTTTTTTGTGTTTCAACTTGGGATGGAGAACAGTAATTAGTCTTATTGGAGGTATAACTGTTAGAAGTTGGAATTTCTTGAAAACGTGGAGTTTTAACCAAAAATAGAGGGCTTTTGTCCAGAACAGGAACACCCTTAAATGAGAATGCTAATCTTCCAGATAAAAAAGAAATCCTATTTTCAAGTAATACACTGGAAAAACTGCATAGTATTTTAATGAAATTAAATCACAATGAAATGCAGAAGAACTAAATAGGTTGGCTGTCTAGTATAGCTGCTAATCTGTCTCATGTTCAGTGATCTGTTTCACTCTGTCTAATCACAATCCATCCTGCATATGTTGTTCCAGCATGACTACATCCCACAATATTTTGTAGCGTTAATTGAATGCAGCCCGAAATTCAAAGAAAAGGGGAACAGTTAAGATGTACATGCAAGCGATAAATGTATCGCTTTCAGGTAGAGCTTGGAAATAGATAAAAAGCCGCAGATCTATCAGGGAACTTTCTCAGAGCTCCTGTAAGATAATTCAATAGCTCCTGTTGGTGCACAGAGGATTTCAGTGATTCCAGGTGCTCTGTAATTTGGTTTCTGTATCTGGGGCGTTCCAGTTAATAAACAGGAGATGGAAGATGTTCCAACACCCTCCTATGGGCAAGCAAAGTCCAGTGGTCAGATTTCTTTTGTGCTGATAGGATGCAGCTTATCTGAAGCTTCTATATTAGCAATACTGCCTTGGAAATTAGCAGCATCTCCATTGCCTCCACTCCAGTAACATTCATTTACACCAGTTAAGAGATCAGGTTCAGACCTCCAAAGAGAGCTAGGCACCTAACCTTCTTTGAAAATCTAAGATTTTCTCCTAGGTGTTCTTCAGATCTTTTGTAATTGCCTGACTCTATTTCTCAAATGCCAACTTTTTTTTTTTTTTCTTGGCCTCCTCTGCCCCAGCCTCATCCTTTTTCCTTTCTCGATGCCTCTAACCACTTCTGAACCCATTTCTCTGATCGGAGTATATTTTGGTCCGAGTTTGGGAAGAAATTCTTTTTGATCAGCCTGTATCAGAAACACTTGGCCCTGTGCTACCAGTCCGCTCTGGTATTATCATTCTTAGCCAGGTTTATTCGAATTTGCACATAAGCCTGTCTTAAGCAGGAAATGGGGCAGAAGCAAGCCTTCTGTTTCCATCCAGGCACAGTGTTCAGAAGTCCTCAGTTCAGATTTCATCCATTTCTAATTAAAAGCTCATCAAACCTCATAAAACCCGCAGGGTTTCCAAGGATTTCTTGCTAATGGCTGCACTTGAAAAAAAAAAAAAAAGTACTTTGAGTTATTTTTCTTTCGAAGTGCACTATGTACTTTTGTCATCATCTTCCTTTTCTCTCTGTGACATCTGTGGACAAAATGTATTTGGAGATGATTTGGTCATTTAGAAGAGAAATTATATATCGAGCACATTAGCATATAAATTCGCTTTTCAAAATGCTTTTGATCATCAGCTCGTACACAGAGGCACAAGCATGCACGCATGGTCTTGTGTATTCCAGTTACACGATAAACTTTCTTAAAATAAAGCAGAAGCTTTTGCATATGTATTTATATTATTTAAACTTCTGTTAAATTCTAAAAGAATGTTGTAGTCTCTTTTTTTTTTTTTCTTTAAATGGCTCTGGGTTATTTTTGAAGTCAAAAGTTAGGCATAAACTCATTTGCTCACGGTATCTGAGTTTCTTGATAGCACAGATCCTCCTCTTGCATTATTTTATCCCACATAAATCAGTCCCTGAGTCAAACCCCCTTAAAAACATAAATACAAACATTAAAACAGCAAGTGTTAGGCTGGTTAGTCCATTACTTTAAAAGGAAGGAGAGAAAATAACGAATGATAAAGAGAATTAAGTATTCAATGACTTTTTTGGTTGCTTTTCCAAAGAAAAAAAAAAGGTTGATCGTGGTTCTGTATTAATGTAGTAAGTTTTAACAAGGGGATCATCTAAAACAGCAGAAGGCTATGCTGGCTAAAACGTAGATAATTTAGATGTTCTGTAATTCAGCAGGACCTGATGAAATCTGCCCTGGAGTACTTCAGGATCTAGCTGAAACTATCCCAGAGTGATTAGAGATTATCTTTCAGAGTTCACAGATGACCAAGGTAGAGCCAGAGGCCCAGGGAAGGGTAAACATAAGGTCTATTTTTAAATAGGGGGAGAATGAGGACCAGGGGGATTATGGAACAGTAAAACTAACTTCAATACCCAAGAAGTTTCTAGAATTAGCTGTTACAAGCACTCAGAGAATAAGAAGTTAATAAGAAACAGCAAATATGGATTTGTCAAGAGCAAATCATGTCAAACCGGTACAATTTCTTTGCAGAGTGGATGAACTAGTAAGTAAAACCTGAGAAGTGGATATGGTGGTGGTTGATTTTTAGTAAGGCTTTGAACACTCATTTGTGGCATCGTCATAGTCAAAGCAGAGGTACGTGCTCAGTTTCATCTTGCCACGCTGTGGGGGCACAGCTAGTTGTAAATTAAGGTTCAAAACCTAGTTGTAGATAGTTTCCCGTCAAGATTGGGGGGGAGGTGAGGGCATGTCAGGTGGGGTACCCCAAGGGTCTGCCCTGGGTCAGGAAGTGCTCAGCACTTTGGTGACCGTCTTGCATGATGATATGAAGTGCATACCAGTACAATCTTCTGAGGTCATGTTGGGTGGGAACACAGCGTTTTGGAAAGCAGAAGCAAAACTTGGAATTATTTTCATACCTGGTTATATGAAATGAGCAACTTGGAATGTGATAAAACCAAATCATAATGGTTAATGAAATAAATGCAAGTACAGAATAAAATGCAGAACAGAGGATAATTTGCAAGTGAAGCAGTATTAAAAATTTAAGACAATTGAGGATGCAGAGTGCTAGAAAATCTTAAACTGAATTTGATATAACACCATAAAACTGCTTCAGAAAAGACAGCTTATACAATGGAGAGTTTTAGTGGGACTTGTGGGTAAAAGACAAGGGGTAAATTTTGCTTTTCAGGCAACCTTCGTACAGCCTTGGCTGCGTTCCACTTCGGTTGTGCAGTTCAAGAAAAATCTTGACAAATTGGAGAGGGACTAAAGGAGAGCCGTAGGAATGATAAGAGGTTTGGAAAACGCAACCTATGAGGAAAGATTGAAAGAATTGGATTTGTTTAGTCTAGAGAAGGGAAGACTGACAGGACGTGATAACATTCCTCCAATATGTAAAACATTGCTAGAAAGAGAATCGTGATGAATTGTTCTTCATAGCAGCAATGAGTAGGAGAAAAATAATTGGTGTAATTTGTAGCAGAAAAGGTTTAGTTTAGATACTAGAAAAGCATTCTAGCTTCATGGATATTTCAGTACTAAAATAGGCTTTGTGAGAAGGTTCCTGGATCTGCTTCCTTGGAGGTCTTTAAAAGTAAGTTACTCCTCTGTCAGGGATGGTCTAGGAATATTTGGTGTTGTCTTCTGCATTCAGAAACAGGCTAGACTGCAGCTTTGGGTAACTTCTGACTCTTACATCTCTGTAATTGTAAGTGCATTTCAAGATTAGACTGAATAAAATATTAGCAACTGGCAGGTAGATGGAGTGTTGATCGTTTGTCTACCGTGTTTTTCAGAGCCATGATGCTGGTGATAAATCTGAGTTCTTACAATCATGAACAATTTTATTCATCCAACACTTGTGCAAGGTAAGTGACTGTTACGCTTCTTACAGTAGGTGAGAACAAGGTAGAGTGAGTAGTTCCATCAAGGTTATTCTGTGTTATGTCAGCTAACCGGTATATATAACCAGGCCAGGTGCCCTTTCAGCTAAAATATCCTTCAGGTGGTGTGAGAAGTGTTGTGCCCGTCTCATCTCTTGTTATTTGGACAGCAGACAACTGGGAATAACTGTTCAATATGATTGTAGCCTTCCTCAGCAGCTGCGTTGTGGTTCTCATACGTTTCTCAGCCTTTGTTTTACTTTTGTTCTTTATTGTGCTGTGATTAGTAATTAACGTGCCTAGGTTTTTAAATGGCTGAGTTTGTTATTTGACTGTGAGACAACTGATCGAGTGGGAGCAGTTCAGTGATACATACGCAGCTTTCCATCCCAAGCTCACCACTAGCCAGTGAACCTCCTGGGCGCCCAGTCCTCTCATTTGAACTCACTGATGACTTTTTGATACAAAAGGCAAAGGAGGCAGGGTTTTTTCAAAATGCCTGAGATGTCCAGACACTTAGAGCTTCCTGAGACTGATGAACACCTCATTGCTGAAACAAGGATAACTTAGGATGTAATCTTGTTTTCCCCCTTTTTTTCTAGACTTGTGAATAGAAGAATATAAATGTTACTGTATGCCATTAATTTTTCATGCATGAATCCAGAAATGTAAAAGGGACCTAAAAAGGGGTTTGAGTAAATGAAAGCGGCCTCTGGAGAGGCCAAATACCTAAAACCATTTGCATTTGAAATTTCATGTTGCTGCTTAGGAAAAAAACAAAGACCAAAGCACGCCGCTGGCCTTTCCACCTGCAGAGCTTTGTTGCGTTTCCCCAGTCCGGGTCTGGGCTGGCTCCGTGGGGAGGCTCTGCCCAGTGAGGTCCTGCTGAGCAGGGGCTGGCGGTGCAGTCCCCCATTATCCCGCTCTGAACTGCCTTTCCCCGGGGATCTCGTGGCCTCTGTGAAGCTCAGCTTGTGCAGTTAGGGGAAACGGAGACACAGCAAAGCTACCATCCCCACTAAATACCCACGGTCATTTGGGCACAGCAGTGCGAGGTACGCTGGGTACCTGTGGACTGGAGGTTAAGTTAATTTTTGTGAAGTGACCACCCTAACGACAAGTTGAGAGGAGAAGAGGAGGTTGGCAGCTTTTCTGCCTTCACAGCATCCTGTCTTCCCTTACACGATGTTGCTTTGTGTGTCTCAGCAGCAGGAAGCAATTGTCCAAGTAACAAGAGCTAAGTCCTGACCACTGACGTGTGTGTTTAGCCCTGGGATTGCCGTTTTTCATGTCTTGGGAGTTAAGATGCAGAATTAGGTAGCCTGATGGTAGGTTTGAGGGAAGTTGCACAGTGTAGCTGGCTGCCCCAGCACATGACCCTCACTAGGGCTGGACCAGTGTGATCCAGATGGGATGTTTTCCAGCTGCACCGACCAGTTCCCAAATTCCAGTTTTAAACCTGGGACCAAACAAAGTGATATCCAGAAGGTTTCTTGTTCGGGGCGTGTGTGTGTTCATGTGTGTTGTTTTGCTACACAGCTGCAACATCCCAGAATAAACTACCCTAACTAAAGAAAGAGACCTTATGGACCAGGGAGACCTCTGTGTATCTGAATCGGTGCTTACAAACAGCAAGCCTCTACAACCCCGCATTCACACTTTGCCTGGGGAACACAAAAGGTTAAAAGCCAAAGCCGTGTGTTACTTTCCTGCAGTGAATTTACTTCTTTTTCTGATAAAGATAGCAGGGGAGGTGTTCCCCTTCCCCACACACACCTTTTTTTTTTTTTTCCCCTTTTCTCCTTGCTGATCCCTTCTTCTCACCCTGCACACACCATTTCTTCTGCACCACATATTATAAGTGGGGGAGATTTCTTGAACCAGGGGCCTCCTGCTTAATGCACTAAGGATTCAGTCAGGCCAAAAATGCCTGTAGCATATGGGGAAGGAAAGGGCCAGCAGTGAGCGAGCTTGGACAGATGTGCAAGAAGAGGGAGTGTGGCGTTAGTGGGGGTGGAGAAAGCTCTCCCCCCGAGCCGTGTCAGGGAGGGGGGGCACTCGGGAGAAACAGACCCTTTTTAGGACCCCAGCAATCAGGGAGAGCCCCTGAGGCATTTTTGGCCAGGAGGTTGTGCACGCGCGCGCGCGCACACACACACACACACACACACACACACACACACGGAACAGTTCAGCAGCAGTCCAATCCCCAGTGACATGGAGCTTTTTCTTAATTCAGAGCATATTTCAGGCTTCAGTTTAAGGGGGGTGGGGGGGTGCACAACAACACCAAAAACCAACCCATAAACCATAAAGAATCTATTGAAACAATTGTAAGGGGAAAAAATAGAATGTGGCTGCAGCTGAAGTTGCTAGGGAGGAGATGTAGGGGAGAGATGAAAAATAAAAGAAACAATTACCATTTTCCTTGCTGGCCTCAGATCCGCCTGGAAAAGTACAGACCTGTGCAGGCACTTCCCCAAAACCCCAAGTGGTATCCCCCTGAGAAACGCCGCTGCTCTCGGGTGAGCTGCTGCTTAAGCTGGGCTCCCTGAGGGATGCAGCTTTGCTCATTCACTCCTACTCGCCTGGCAGCACCTCCTGCACGTCTCGGTGCTGGTTTTCAAACAGAAGCTTAAAGCCAGGTGATCGGTCATTTGTCTTGTTGTTTGTTCTTACTGAGCCTCATCATTTGGGGATCTCAAAGCACATGGGAAGCAAGAGGCTCACAAGCTTTCCGCTGAAGTGAGGCCATTGGTGAGGCTCCACAGGTGCAGAAACAGCCTCTTCAAAGCACTCAGGTGACTTTTAAAGGGTGCCAGGCAGGGCCAGGAAAGGCACCTACACACCCCCACCCCTTCCACATAGAATCTCCCTACAGGGTAATCTTGCCTGGCAACAATATTTTGTTTTGTTTGCAATTAGGAATTATATGCCTGGACATTGGCATCCTATCCAAAGAGCAATTGACTCAGCCCCTGCCCCAAATACCGTCCAGTCGTTGCTCTCAGGGACAATTATCCTCTAAAGGCAATTTAGGCGCACAAGATTCTTAGTACAGCTTCTTCATGACTGCCAAGGACCTGCAGTGCAGGATGCGTCTCCTCAGTTAACATCTGTTTTTTTGACCAAATTGCCTCAGTTTCTGCATGGGCCCACAGCTGATATAAAATGCTGAGAAATTATGACTATTTTTGTTGTTTGGGTGTTCAGATTTATTTATTTATTTTTTTAAAACCTGCAGTTTATTTTAGCATACTGAGCTGGATTTACTTACAGTTGTACCCAAACAATTATGATGTTAATGACTCGCAACTTACCCCAGTGCAGGAAGGTGCAAAAACAGGGGAGGCGTGTGTGTGGCTCGTGAGGGGAGCTTTGGCATCAGACCAACAGGAGCAATCAGCATTTGGAGGGAAAAGATGCATGTGCATGTTAGGACACAACATCTGGTCCTAGGGCCACATGTTTGAGTGCTGGCCTGGAGTCTGCTGCCACAAGAGTGTGATGCTGCTTCTGCGCCGTCCTTCTGCGTGCAGCGTGGGCCCCTGTGCAAGGGGGTCTGGGGCAAACAAGGTGTCTGTGTGGGAAGTTTAGGCACGCTGGCCCAGATCTTGAGTCCTTTCTCTCTGTCCAATAAGTCAAGAGGAAAGGAAGCAGGCAAACAAAGTCCAATTTTGGAAGGGAACTGGGCATCTAAGATATTTGTCGCTCCTTTTTTTAAATGTCTCTTATGCACTTAAAAGCTTAAAGGACGGTGTAAGTGCTTCTTTGCTGCTGTCTGGGCTCTAATTCCAATGCAAACCAGGGAGAAGTCAGTAAGAGTTGGGTGCCTGGAAATTTCCCTCCTTTTGAGGACTTGAGGTGGCAGGTGGAGTAATGCTGGTGTGCCTTTGACAGCAAAGCAGCACTTTGTCACGCAACATTCACTGTCTCCTCAGCCCTACAGCCCCATTCCAAGGAGTTGCTGTTATGGTTGTTTCTGACCGTATTTTACTGCTTTGCTGTTCTGGGTCTCCAGTGTTCCCCAGGATTGTCGAGGCGGACAGGAAGACTTTGAACTAAAAGCAGTAGCAGCAATTTCCTTGGCTTTAGTGGCAGCCTTTGGGGAATCTAACATTGGTTGTTTTGTCTACAGTTAAACTTTGGATCTGATGGCCCTGACTGAGGAATCCAGGTTCAGCTTTGCATCACCTAAGGCAATAAAATGCCTGGCAGGCTTGAAGACTAATTATGGAGATTAAAAGGAGACAATGTGGCTTGCTGCCTTTTCAGGGGATGCAAGACATGCAACCTCAAAGTAAAACGCCATTTATTGTCAGAGCCTGTCAAGTGAATTTGGAAAGCTTGAATGCAGGGCAGAAAGCGACCAAAGTACAAGGATGGAGAATCTCTTTTCCTTGTCCCTTACTCGATATTATAGAATGAGTTGTTAATTTTTATACTCTTCATTTCCTCACACCTTTGGGCATATTAAGCTTCTTTGTGTAAATTCCCTTTGGATCAAATCTGGGTTACCTGCCAGACCTACTCAGTTTAGATTTGACTCTGTGATGTGTTTGTAGTAGTATGCTGAACTCTGACTCCGGTTTTGCTTCAGCCCTACCTTCTACTCATGCACAGAAATCCTGATATAAGGTGAGCAGGACTGCAGGCTGAATCCATCTGGGCGATGCTGCTGCATGGAAAAGACAAACATGTGCTGCAGGTAGGGGTCAGGCAGCGCTTGGGTGGCAAAAGACAAATTCTAAGTCTGCCAGCATCTTTAAGTGCCATCGCCTCACGCCAATGTTACTGTGCGGTGCAGCCATCCTCACCTGAGTTGCTCTATGTGACCGAACTGTTGAGGAGACCACGTTGTAAGGAAATGGTGCTTCTCTCTGTCTGTCAGCAGCTTGTTCTCCAAACCCATGTCTCCTTCGATGGGAATAAAAGCTGAGCACATCGCTGCTGCCGGCCCAGCGCCTCAGCTCTCGGAGGCTGTGGTCACAGTGCTCTCCACAAGATAGCTCCCTTTTCTTGGCCAAGTATCTATGTGGGTAACTCCATACTTCCTTGCTAAGGAGTTTTATTTTGACTTGCATCTGTTCCTTGTGTGATACAAAGTTTTACTTTGTCTTGACTAGCACTTGCAGCCCCTCTGCCTCCCCCGTTGTGGTAAAAGCCTGAGTTTGGAAAGTGAGAGCTCCTGGGAAGGTGTTGCAGAACGCTACCTTTTCCCCAGTGCTCTTAATTTTCATCCATTGTCAGGGAAGGGGATGGTGACTAGACTAAATAGGCCCAAAGGAATTTAGAAAATGCAAAAGGAATTAAAAAGCCAATGCTTTCGCAGGTTAAGGGATGAATCTGGGATCCTCTGGGTATCCAGATCTCTGTATATACTGGTGAAATCAAAGAACTGTAAGTTCAAGTGAGTGTTTACAGGCTCCCAAATCAAGTTAATTTATGACACGATTAATATGTTTTTTAAAATGTTTGCTGTACTCAAGTAGTGACAATGCTTTATTTGGTCAGTAAAATTCCATCCTGCCTGCAGTATGCAAAGACCTGAATGTCACAAGGATGTTCTGTGTCTAAGGAAAAATATTAACTCTCATTTTAAACAGATACTATCAATTCTTCTCCTTTTTTTTTTTTTTTTTTTTTTTTAATAGAAACTTAAACCTGTCACTGAAACCACCAATAGGACTTCTCAATTCTCACCAACATTAAGGGCTATTTCTATGTTTTCTGGTTTCCATCCATTCTTCCTCTTTTCCTTTTTTTCTCCCCCTTTTTGTTTCTTTACCCTTTTTCTTCAGCATAACAAGATTGGAAATTAGTGCTGGCTTGAGGCCATGGCTGCATCTATGAGGCCATTTAAAGTTATTGCTCTCTACTCCCTCTGGGCCAGTAGGAAGTTCAGCTGTGATCACAGAGAAGAAAACCACCCTAAAATGCTAGAAATAATAATAATAAAAAAAAATCAGAAGAGTATGGAGTTGCTTTTATGCACTCCAAGTTTTGGGTGATAAGAATTGTGAAAGTAGCTAGAAATATTGAAAAGCAGCTTTTAATGCTGAGATTGCTCTGTTGAGATTTGTGGTCATGGCCAGGAGGGAGAGTCTGTTCTATTTTGGACTGAGTTTGGGCTTCTGGCTTCTGACTTTTACACAGGTATAATCAGGAATAGTCCTACTGAAGCTGGTGGGGCTCAGCTGCTGTGCAGTTGGAGCAAGGGTAAGTTCTGAGCATCCAGGCAGGTGGGAGAGGGTTTGAAGCTTTGTTCCCATTCTCGTTCTGAATTTTGCAAATCATCTTATGCAGGAACCTGACCTGAAGCAAGCCTTTTATTGTATCAGTGTGGCTTGGACTAGGATCTGGGAAGGTGGACGTAAGGTTGGTTTACATGGGCTACAATTTTAGTGCCAGAACCTGCTGCCTTAGAAAATACCCTCTCTTGCAAGCAGAAGACTGTTTGGCTGCAAACAGGGAGCTGAAGATGAACTGGCCTGTATACGTGTTCACACAGATAACTGCTTTGTACGTACAAGTTGATGGCTTCTCAGGCAGTTTGTGCACACATCTGAAATCATCTGCCTTGGTCTAGTGGGGAAGAAAGAAGCACATCCTGGCCTAAATGAGTCAATGGGCACCCCTAAGCCATCAAGCCATCATCCTCTTTTTTTTTTTTTTTTTTTTTTTTTTGTGAACTTGAATGACCTGGTCCTGTGAAATCTATTCCCACAAGCTTTCTTTCCACTTTTGTACAGCAGTAGCTGCTGAGCAGTATCTGGGGTAGTTCCTCTTGGGATATGAGTGGAGTTTTTGTCTTTGCAGATGGAAGAAATTTTCTAGGAGGGAAAGAAGGGATGCCTCAAGTACATTTACTTTCAGTGAAAAGGTGAAGGAGTTTTCAGAGCCTCTGTATGAAGAGGGAGGGATATTTAATGGATTTAGACATTCTCCCAGCACCAAATACACAACCTATGTCCCAGATCCATGAAATAAGTTGAGGGCAGGGAAATGATGAAACTTTTAAATAAATTAGCACCAGAATGCCTTGGATCCTCCTGATGTTTTCAGACTCATATTAGCTCTGGATTTTTATTCTTTGAAAATTTCAACTTTCCAGGCAACTGTGAAATGATTAAATCCTGGATTTAATTAATTAAATTAAGTCACTGCTGGAGCTAAGGTCCTGCTGTCTATTGCCTGCCTGAAAGGGTCTGCAGCTGAAAAGCAGCTCAGGACAATATGCGATGATTTGGTATTCATACATGAAGTTGATGTTCCTCCTTGCCTTACACTCCCCCCACCCCCCCACGACCCCTCCAAATTTACAGTCAATAGAGGTGAGGCAAAGAGAGTATTACATCATGTCCTTGGTTAGTAGCAAATCTAGGATGCAATACTTTAAGACCTCTTATCCTACAGCTCAATTTAATGCCATACCAATTTCTCAGACTATTTGAAATTAATGCAGACCCTCTCTTCACTGGACAGAGATTTCAGTATAAATTTTAAAGTTTAGGAGAATTCTTTACATTTCCACCCTTGGGTTTCCTATTTCTCCCATGGTTGTCGGTTGGCAGATCCCATGTAAGAAACTCCTTGCATTTCTATTTGTCATGAAGGGTTAAAAAATAAATAGCAGCATGTGTTCTGGGGTGCCAAACTTTTTCTTCTGCTCAGTCTCCTTTTGATTTAAAAGCTTTGTTTATCTCTCTGTAAAGTCACTGGCAGGCCATAAAGAGATATATTGCCTTGGTTCAGACAGCACAGACTCTGCTCCTGGGAAAGCAATGGGCTGTGAAGTTGAGGGTGTGTGTGTGTGGGCCTGCTCATAATTCAGGAAGGGTTCTCTTTTGGGAAGCTCCCAACAGACGCTGCCTGCAGCCGCTTGCGGCTCCTTGTAGGAGAAGCGTGCATGTATCCAGGAGGGTTGGTCAGGCTCACTGCTTTTGATGTTGTCATAAAGCCATCACTCTAAAGCCTGGAATTGCAAGACTATTGAACTCAGTCATAATAGAGCGGATAAAGTACTCCCGATGGTATTAAATAATAATAATAATAATAATAATAATAATTAATAATAATAAACGATGATGATTATGATAACAATGATAATAATAATAATAATTTTTTTAATAGAGAAATAATGTCATGTCGGAGCCCAGTTTGCTCGGGCACTCCCTGTTTAGCCGACATTGAGTAGTGAGATTCAACCTCAGTATCGCTGCTTTGCTTCACACCCAGCACGGCCCGTTGAACTGTGGGTGCATGCTGCTTTGCAGGAGCCGGGCTCGGTTGTGTGTCTCCGACCAGTATGTTCCCTCTGCACATCCCCAGCTGCTCCCATGGGTGCTCCTGCTAGCACGGGGGAGCAGTGCTTTTCAGTGGGATGGAAGGCAGGGCGTTTTAAAAGAGGTGGAATAGGTGAATTCCATCTGCCTGGCATTTAGACAGCAGAAACTACTTATTTAGTTGAGCAGAGGACGCCAGGGTTTAATCTTCAATGGAATTGACTCGTAATGTCCTTTTTACTTATTACCAGAGGAGGAATCTACTGAAAAAGAGGGCAGAGCACCAAATGCAGCTGAACAGCTGCCAACAGAAAGGTTATTGATTCCCTGTAAAAGGAGATAGGAAGCTGCCTCTTCCCTCTTTTAACAGCAAGCCATGCTTTGTGGGAATCCCCTTCCTGGAATCACAGATTTCCAAAGATGTGAGTCTCCAGAAAGGAAGCTGGGAAGCAGCAGATCCCTCTCTCGGAGGATTTTCTCCACATGGAGGATTGGCATGAGAATGGCAGATCATTTCAATCCCACTGCCTTTCTCGATACATGAAGTGACACATGGCCAAGAGGAGGCCCCTGAAGATTAATGCTTTCCACAAATTCAGTTTATCTTTGGAAACTCTACCAACATACGCAGAACATGGGCCCTCAGCCTGCCACCTCCGCGGCCCTGGCAGGCTGTGCCCACCCTGCTTGTCCTTGCAGCTGATGCGAAAGGGGTTCCAGACTCACTGTGTCTGCTGCAGCTCTGGGTCACTGGACTGAAAAGGCTGTTCATCACAGCCTCTCTGAAAGCTTGTTTGTCTAGGGAGAAATCATTAGTACCTTTTTTACAGTAAGGATAAATCTGAGAATTGCCTGAAAATCTGCAGGAAATTACTTTTCAAGTGACCGATGATATGACCTCTAATTTCCTAATGATCTAGAAAGAGTTCAAGCCCAAGTGCTTGTATATGCAGAATGCCAAATTTGTATATACAAAGCATCATAATTACTGTCATGGAGACTTACAGCGCTTTACAAATCATCAATAATCATAATAATAATATTTACCATAACTCTTTCTGGCAGATTAATTGCAATTCTCTTTGACCATCTTCGAACTACTTTTCTTACAGCCTCTTTCCCATTGGCATGAAAATGAAGTACGCAAACCATAATTTATTGACATAAAAGGTGGCTTTATTTGCATGTGTTTATTGGAGACAAAACCAGATATTTGCTATTGAAGTGAAAGCATAAGCATCAATGAATCAGCAGATCTTTTAAGACAGTGCTGCATATCTCTCCATTTCAGTATGGCATTACCAGGTGATGTGCTCTTAGGTGTTTGTGGCAGGCAGGGGGGATTCTTACAACTCCATTAAGGTATTGTTTGCAGTATTAAGTACATGGAAGACATACGTAGTCATTTGCATTAGAATCTTTTAGGTCTTTTGTGCTTGTTTTGGGGTGGAATATCCAGAGATGATAAATGTAAAGTTTAGGCTACACTGACTGATGTATAATTGATGGACTGAGGTGATAGAAATTTCTCATTCTTCTAAATACCATCAAGATTATGAGTTTTGGAGAAAGGAAAAAGTAAGAAAATGTTTTCCCATTTCCTCTGCTTTCTTACTCCTCAGTATACAGAGTTTGCAAGCAGTTTCAGGTGGCCTAGAAAATAAATATCAGTATGCAATAGCATTTTTTACTTGAAATTTTGTATGTTCATATATTTTCTCATATTTCCTTATATGTTTATAAGATAATAATCTTTATATACTATTTTATTGCAGCAGCTTTATGAAGTTTCCTGCCATTTTTTGACAGCATGTACTATTCCTGCCAATGCCATGGGTATTGTTTCTCTTTTATGAATTATTCTATCTAACTTTGGTTTTACCCATTAGTAGAAATCTGATATTAATAAACCTTTATCCTATGGCAGATTCATTAATTTGAAAGGGCAGTTAAATTATTGCTTACACTATTTGACATTGTTCTGTTACTTATTAAAAAAAAAACAAAAACAACAACACAACTCAGGCAGTATTAACAGTTTGTATCTTAGTTTCATGCTTCTCTTTGTTTATTTATCAAAAGCACATTTTGGATCTAAAATGGTCATTCCACTTGCTGTGGTAGCACAGCTGTAGGGTAGAAGAAATCATCTGTTTAATTGTTTACAGGAATACTACCCACTGGTTGATGGTTTAAAAAAGTCTGGCTCTAAGACGTACCAACCACTCACATCTCTGGTTGAACTCACCGGGAGCTGCGAGTAGCGTGCGTGAGTCGAAGTTGCAAAAACATGTAACCTCATATCAAAATACTGCTTCAAATGTATTATCATAGGATTATAGAATCATAGAATGGTTTGGGTTGGAAGAGATCTTAAAGATTATACAGTAATTTAATAATTTGTCAGATCAACACAAGCTTTAACTGCATTCAGTGTTGCCGCATCAGCCTCCCTGCTGAGGTACAACAACCAGGATGTTAGGAAAACTTACACAATGCGACAGAGAGACATCTCAGACACCCCTAACCTCAGCTCTGTCTCATCAAACTTTCATCTCTGGGAGACAATTACAAAAGCTCATGTGTTTTAATGCAAAATGTTGGACTATTAGTGCCTGCTGACATGGAGAAAAATGGTAATAGTATTTCTCTCCCACCTGCCTGTCCTTCAATTTAATTTTATAGCTGGTGTTCCATAATTTTTTTAAGTTTCCAAAAAAAGACTTGAAGATTTTTTTTCTAAAAGAAAGTGCCAAGCAAGCTAAATGTGGAAGTTGCTGCCAATTCTGCCTTTAATACTTTTAAAACAAATACAGATTTACAGGCATACTCATACCAAGGCTGTGTGCCAAAGGCCATCAGAACTAAATACACGTTTTAGAATATATACCTATAAAGTGGGTCTGATGATTTACATAATTTGATGCCTGGAGACAGAACACATTTACATTATATTTTTAATCTATTTCTAATTTGTGTGATGTTCCTTGGTCTCATCTGTTGGTTCCCCATGCCGTGTGTCCAGTAATAGATGGCGTGTGTTTGTGTGGGACACAATGGCTCACTTAACAAGGGCTGTTCTGTCTTTGTTCATATATTCTTTGTTTAGTGTAATTCCAGAGAGATAATTACCCATGAACGCGTTCTCCTTTCTCAAGTAAATGAAAGGGTTTCCCATACGGTACATCGTCCTGAGACCACAAGGAGTTTTCTGAGAATCTGCAACCATTCAGGTACCAGGAGACTCCCAGCTTAGCTGTAACCTCTGAGGTCCTTCCTATTTTTATACCAACACCTATGTCATCAATCCCATTACAGAAAAATTCCTCTAATCTGAAAACCCTGCTGGTGGAAAACCTGTCCTCATCCGATGAAAAGTAAGAGGTACCATGGGGATGTTTTTGTTGTTAGTGAATCAGATCTGGTAGGAGTTGTTTCTTTTTCTTATGCCACACCTCCAGCCCCCTCCATGCCGTTCAGCCAATTGCTTTGGCTGGAACAGCCGCTGGAAGGGTGATGTACAGTAATTGCTTCATTGTGCTGCCTTAGGAGGAAAGGAAAATAGCTATTACTGTGAGCAAGTGTTTCTGGTGTGTGTTCTTCCTCCCCTCCCCCCCCCCCCCCCCCCCCCCCGCCCCTTGCTGCTGTGTGTTTTGCTTATGAAATGTATCCTATGCCAAAACTGGGTTTTTTTGAGACTTTCTGTTGTTCAGGTGAAAGGTTGAGAATGGGCATCTGTTGGTAATGCAGCTGCTGATAAAGGGAGAAAACGTTGGTTTAGAGATATACTCTTCATTTATAAAAAGGGAGTGAAACTATTACTGATTAATTTCCACCCTGATCTCTTTATGGAAGGTAACAAATCAGCATAGTTTTATTCCTGGAAAGCATGCCGAGGCTAGGCTTTATGCCTATGTACTTTCATCTCATCTTCAGTTACATAAAAGTTAATGGAGATTTGACTTTTTAAATTACTGTACTTACTTGTTTACCCATTTGGCTAGAGATGTAAATATGGAATTTAATGGTCAGTCGGTGGCTGAGATCAAGCTCTCTAAATTCAGGGTACTGCCTGCGTTCTTCCATAAGGCTATTCTGAGAAAAACGAATGAAAAAAGCCCAGCTCCAGTAAACTGAGATCAGACCCATTACTGGAGATACCTAGAAATTTATGACTGGAAAAGGTATTTGGTTGTGACCTGATGGTCTCTTGCTGCTAAGGCTCCAAGATTAGGAAGAAGTGATTTCATTGCTATACGAAAGCTGCTGCCCTCATGCCTGGATTTTTTTTTTTTTTTTTTTCATTGAGAAGCTGAACATGGTATTCAGGACTTTAGAGGAAAAAAGGCCTTCTGACATCCACGCAAAACCTTATCACTGCCAGCTCCTCATCTTCAAAGACCCCTGACTAAAGTTCTGTGTGACTATGTCCACTTAATTCCTCACCTAAGAGAAAAAAGTAGAGTTCAGAAGTTCAGGGAACACTGTTGCTAACCACATGCTTGTGGCTGGCTGGGCTGCGGGGTGAAGAGTTAGGTTGAATCACCCAGTGTTTTGGACTGGTCACAGTCATGTAATGTCTTCTTTCAAGGCAATGAATAGCCAAAAAGGTGGAAGGCTTCACGTGCTGCTGGTGGGACCTGAGCACTCTTGGAAACGTAGCCCTAGGTGTCACCTTGGGAGCTGTTTGATGTGAAGTATCTGGGAGTCTCATCCCAAGTTCTGGGAATGTTTAGCCTAAGATTGTGCATTCACAGCCTTGACAGACTCATATATAATGTGCACAGCATCCCCCTTTCCTCCCAACCTGTGTAACTGTTAATAGTAGTAGTCTCCTATAAAGCTTAAAGTACATAAAGCATTTAAAGCTTATAACACTTAAGGATTGCTACGGTAGCAGGAGAATCAAGCTAATGAAAGGATTGGGTGGGTGCCCTGAATTAATACAACCATAATCTAATCCATTTTAACTTCTTTTTTGCTGCATGTGAAACCTTTCTCCCTCCTCCAGCAGCACACTTAGGGCCCAATTCACAAGCTCGTGGCAGATGATGGGAAGGTTCCCGCACAGTGGGCTGAGAGGTTTTGAGCAGGAGGCCCTTGGGAAGGGCAGAGCAGCAATCATAGAGACGGCAGAGCTCTTCTTTGGAGGGCAGCAGGAGGTCTAGGAAAGGGGGCTTTGGAATTTGAAGAGCGAGTAGGAGAATTGGAGCCAAGATGTGTAGATAAAGCAGTGAGTTTTGAAAGAGGCTCTCTGCTGTACTTTGAAATTAATTTTTTTTTCCTTAAAAATTTCCATAGTACAGAGCTTACTTAGACCCAGAGACTGTCTTACAGGCTGCTCCTTGGCATTTTATGATCATTTGGCATTTTACCCTCCCTCCTTTGCCCTTGCCATTACCTGGAGAAATTGTGTTTGGAGAATACTTCTTGTAGTTGTAACTCTAGGTGCAGGAAAAATGTATTTGATTGTGCTGTCTACTTTTGTTCTTTGTTTTCTCTCCATCTCCCATCAGTTTTGTTTGTTTCAGCCAAAAAGGAAGGATTATTAAGTGCTCTGTAGATCATCCCTTGGAAGCTTGGAGGGTGGGGAGGGAGCTCAGGTCCTGCAAGCAGTCAGGGTGAGGAGCTGGAGGGGAAAGCAGTGATTTTGAGAGTGAGCAAGGCATTGTGGATTGTTCTGACAGATTTTGTTGAACTGTGTTACTGCATTACTGAGTCTAGGAAAACATTACAGCACGTGTCCATGTAACAGCCAGTTCATGCTTCTAGCCTTTTCACATTCTTCTCAAAAGCTATGTACAACACTGTTTGCTATGTATGTACTTTGACAGCCCTTTCTATCTACTAGAGAGCTATGGGAATTACAACAATAATGATATGATAATCTAATAAAGGACTATCAAATTATTTTTCTTAAACCTGAATCCCTGCATGCTATGCTAGGGTTTCAGTAGCTTCTGAGTGCTCATAAGCTAAGGGATGGGCCTGTTCTAAGATGTGGAAAATTCAGTGAAAAACAAGGCATTAAAGAAAGTAATAGCTGGACACGATTGAATGAGGAGCACTGTTCTTCATGGACCTGTCCTGAACTCGTGCCCCAGCACAGTTTGAGGACGGGTGTTGTGCTTGGAGTAAACCTAAAACCAAAGCTGAAGCCACTTGCGCTCATTAAAAGAACCCATGGCAGCTTTTACTGTGCTGGATGAGCAACACCTTGCCCTGGTCAGACATTTATTTGAGTGAATCTTTTCTATGTGTTGGTTGCAGCTATTTATAACACCTTATTTAGGAGGCACTCTCCATCTCTTTCTTTCTTCATTGAGTCCATGAAGGAAGAGTGCATCTAAATTAAGTTTCTTTTCTTACTTGCCTTCTGGAAGTATGTTTTTTTCCCCTCACTAAGTATATAAGAAGTCTGGAGATGCTAGTTGCATAATGTAGGCTAAGATAGGTATCTAAAAGTAAGTGGTGCTTATGTCCCCATTCTCTAAGCATGTCCTGCATCCACATTCAGATAAGATATGCCTCGACCCTTTCTCCTAAATTCCTATGTCATTGAAGCATTTCCAAGGCATCTGCACACCTATCATGGTGCCAAGTGCTTCTGTGAATACCCAGATGTGTATGGGGGTAGTAAAATCTATTTTATCTGAAGGGACTTGCAAGCAGCAAAATACTGCCTTGAAGAGAGAAATGTCTGCAAGGATTTGTGCATACTAAAGGATGAGTAAGTATAAGCAGTTGAGGAAAATCATGGTTGCCCCCCAGGTAATACAGCTAGCAACCACTACTTGTAGATGTAGGGCTGAATTAAAGGTCAGAAGAGTGAATGCTGAGTTGTGCTGACCAGAGCTCCTGCTCCCAGCAAGGTGAGATCTGAATGGTGGGTTCTGTGGGGATGGAGGCGTTTCTCTGCAAGGACACTACAGGCATACAGCTATATGCAGTTTCTCCGTTGCCAGGCTCCATCTGCTCCAACCTGGATTCTGCTGTGAGGTGCACATGACAGATAGCTTTGACACCTCTTGGAGGGCTCTGTGTGCTGCCTTGAGTGCTGGTTCTTCTGCTGTTAGCCAACCTGCAGAGCTGTGGTGCTCATATACACGTCTGCCCACTCTGCGGGGTTGAAAGGCAAGTGGTCCAGTCCTTTAGGTCTGGGATGCAAACAGTGAATACCTACAATTAGCATGTGCTTTATTAATAATCCTTTGCATAATCCTACAGGTAATGCAGAGGCCTGACTCGGTGTCTACAGGGGATAGGAAACCACAGCTCTCAAAAGGGCAGTGTCAGGATTCATGGAATAGTCACCATAAAAATACCGTGTGGTATGGTGAAATACGCCCGTACCAGGCTGAAACCTGCTCATGTTCTTAGAGGAAGAGCCATGTCGTAGAGCCTTCCCTTAAAGTATCTTCAGGCAAAGCAAATCAGATCCTACCCCTGAGGAGCAGCTGCAGGGTCAGGCTTGTACTCTCCAAGCCATTTCAGGATGCATGGCGGAGCAAAGCTGGTCAGCCTGCAAATGTAATTATTTGTTTATTTACACAGAAACTCCCTTCTGTTCCCTGCAGAGCCCTGAAGCCAGAGCTTCATCAGGGAGAGTGCGTGCTGCTTCGGGCAGGAAGCATGGCACGGGGGGCACCTGACCTGGTTGAAAGACAGCTCCTCTGACTCATCAGCTGAAAGCAAAATGAGCTGTATGTATTTAAAGCAAAGCTCTATTTTAAAAATTAATGATCTGCAAGGGAGAGAGGAGAAACTGCTTCTCTGTAATGCAGAAAAAGGCCCTGATGACCGCAGCCTGGGTCCCTTTCCAGATGATGTCATCATCAGTCTAAATAATAAATTTTTAACGATGTGGAAAAAAAAAAAAAAAAGAGGAGGAAATAAAAAAAGAGGGGGACTGTTTCAATGAGGAGTAAAAGTAGCTGGTGGCAACAGGGTCTAAGGAAAATATATGGTTGGGTGAGGTTTCTGCCCTGTGTAATTAGATTATCCCAAGTGTAGGAGTGTGCTGCAAAAGGCACATTGAAATGCCAGTAATTGACTGCTCCGTGTCTTCCCCTGCCACATGCCCATGCAGAGTGGAAAGTTGGGGTACTTGGGATATACAAGGCAGAGGGGCATTCTATAAATGGGGTTGCTAATAATAGGCAGTTAAGATTAGAAGGGAAAGTATTGGCTCTCATCAACCCAGACTAGGGGATATTTTCCCCTCATAAATAACAGGCCACAAGAAATCTATTCAAACAGATTTGTGTTTGTTGACAAATGTATGCAATGTATTACCAATGGAGTACTCACACTGGCTCTTTAATGCAACTGGAATTACTATCAACACATTCATTTTTAAATGCACTTAGTTTTGTTTCGCAGTACCCCCCCTGGAAATCCGCTGCCCATTGCTGTGAGCGTGTTGTGCAGGTGAGGAGGGCTCGGGGAGAGCCGGGCAGGCATCAGCGGTGTGGCTTTGCCAGGGGCTGTGGCACCAGCATGGACTGATTGATTTTGTTCTTTCACTTCATGCTGGCTCCCCATAGTGGGGAGTCCTCAGACCTTTTCTGTGAGATTCCAGCCAGAGTTTTCACCAAAAAAAACCCCAACCCAAAACTTACCTAATAGTGGAATTGTGCAGGATGCTAGGATGTATCTGATGTCATTTTAAGCTGACCCAACTTCCAGATCCTGTTCAGGGCTGGAGCTCCAGGGCGCTATGTATTCTTGTAGAGATCACCCTCTCCATGAAGAACTTATGAGCTAAGGAGACAAGACGGCAGCTATTCCGACCTGGCAGGCAAGGGGGCTCAGTTGTCCAAAAGCAACAAAAAATTCATGTCAAAGCTATGGGCCAAAACTGCATTTCTTGAATCTCGGTCTTGTATTTTGCCAGCTAAATGTCTTAACCCAAACCAAAGTTTTCATGGACCTCGGCTATCTGAGCGTCGGGCCCTGAAAGGAAAAGATGTGTGTCATGAGGTTGGGGGGGTTGTAATGGGAGATTTCAATGGTTTTAATACCCAAATCTGCACTTTCTCTTCAACTGTAAGGGACAGATTTATGTCATGTTTTGTCCTGGGCTGATCCTAATACCCTTGTCGTGAGACAGATTTACTGTAGTTGTCAAGACTGATTTGCTGTAGAAGTCAATACCTCAGCCAGCCAGTGCCTTAAGGAAAAAAGACCTGGGTGTTTAATGCCATAAATATTTCATTCTTGCTCTGCCATACAAACCTTGCATGGCCTTTCAAAAACAACTTACTTCTATTATGCCCCAGTTTCTCATGAGTTAAATGGGGATAACAACACTTCTGAGAGTCAGTGCATAAGGCTGATGAAATAAGGAGACTTCTGAACACGATGGAAAAAAAAATGTCTTTTCTCTGCTAGGCCCTATTATCCTGTTTAAATGAATTCTTTCCTTTTTTTTGCTGTTTTCATTGCTTCTTAAATAGTCCCTTTAATTTCCTTTCAGTTTTGTTCTGGTACGCAAAGGCACACCTATTAGACACTCTTCAGCTTTGTGGGTAATTTGGTGCCTCTCTTGTGTTGCTGCTGCCGTTCCCTTAGCGAGGGCAAAAGACACCCTGGAAAGTTTGGAGGGTGCCATTCACAGGGCCCGGCAGAGATGCTGAAGTTAGCAAATTTGACATGGGTCTTTCTACAGCTGGCTGGTGGTAATGCAGAGGAAGATGCCAAAAATTCAGTCTTGACTGTCGAGTACTTCTGTCTGCCCTGGGTCTCCTGTGAGAAGCGCGGGCACTGCTGCACGCACAGCTGGGCTTGCTTTCCTGCTGGCCAGGCAGGAGGGCACCAAGCAGGACTTAGAGCCTCAGGTCACTGAAATGTCCTTTGTATTCCCACGTTTCTTCCACCACTGTGAAGGATATGTGCTTTGGGGTTTATGCTGGCCTAAAGACAATCTCATCTGTCTGAGTCTGCTACAATTTAAAACACAACTGGCGTTTCCCTGCTCTAATACGGACACTTACGGGCTCTTTGTTACTATTAGCTTGCCCAGTTTGCTGTGGGTGGGCAGTGTGTTAAATGCTGGCTCAGCTTGTGTCTTTTTGTTTCGATAGAGCTGGGTGCCCTATCAGTGAGGAGCGTATGGGGTAAACATGTCTCTTTTTGTACAGGGCAGCTGAGTCAGTTAATGAAAAAGATGAGCAATTTGGATAGAAAAAGGACATCGAGATGGCAGTGGAAACTGACAGTATGAGCTGACCCTGTTTGGTGGAAAGAAATAATGCTGGTGGGAGGACTGGAGTCACCTCACCATTCCTTGTGTGTTGCACTGGCTGCAGTGGAGGATTTTTGCCAGCACACTGGATGCAGAGCTGGGAGAAAAAGTGAACAAGTTGCCAGGGTCTGTCTGGATGGGAAGCGTGAGCCATCACACTGGCTATTTGGCAGTCGAGGAACCCATCTGCAGAAACCAGGCCCTCTCTGAAATGTGAGTTACACCGTTTCTCAAAACTGTATGTAGCAAGAAATGACTGGGAGGCCAATGATTCATTTTGGGTTAATGTAAAGGTACCAGAGGGGCTAATATAAAGGAAGAAAATTGATACTGGCTTTGCAGTGTTAGTGGTGAAGAAATGTGTACAAATGTTTCCCAGGGAAAGAGTGGACAATCTGATGCAATATTAAAAACAAAATATACCTACCCAACAACAAACAAACAGCCAGGGGGATAATAGGGGCTGGTAACAATGTTTGAATATCTGTAAATCAGTGCAGATTGCACAGGTATTCGCTTACTGCTACACATTTCATTGCAGCTGAAAGGAAAGGGCCCTTGTGAGATGGTAGAAATTGTATGAGAAAACTTTGCTTGAATTGTAGCACTGTGATTATCGTGTTAAATAGACTTTGGTGTGTATCCATGGGAGCTACACGAGGGACAGATTTGACCCTTTGGGATGAATACTCTGGGGAAATTAAATCTAGCTATAAAAGCTATATATAGTTGAAAAGGCTATGGTAACATTTAATACAGTATGAGCCATGCTTTATTCTTTACAGAAACCCATATCTGTAAAAAAGCAATTAGAAGTACTTCCCTGAAAAAGGGCAATTGAACGCAGTGAATGAACTGCAGGAATTGTGTAGTTTCCAGAAAATGGTGGTAGTGAAACATTTGTGGGATCCATAAAGTCACCATAAATTCCTAACTGAATATGGATTCACTCTCCAACTCTAAAACCACAAGATTTATTTCCTGCTGGCAGGGGAGGTGAAGCTCGCAGAGCTAGATCTGCCTGGAGCGTGCCAGCAGGTGGTGAAAGCACCGGTATCTTCCCAAGTGTGTAATGTTCCCAACATCACCGTGATTGGGCAAGTCCTTTCAAGACGGGAAGACAGGACTGGATTTTTTTCTTGTTGAAGATTTGTCTGTGCTTTCAACACAAGTAATTGTTTATGGGTTGGAAGGTTTTACTGGTGCGCAGCATGTTCTGTTGGAAAGGGATAAGGTAGTGGGTACACTGCTGGTTTCAATTGGGAAGATCCAATTTTGGCTCAAGCGTTGACTTTGAAGTGACCCGAGCTCTGTCTGTGTGGTGGGGATGCTCACTGGCGATTCACATGTTTTGCGGTACAAACTTAAACAGTATGGTAAAGGTTGCTTTTTTTCCTTTACGTGAAATTTTCTTTGTCCCCCAGACTGTGGACATTTCATGGACAGGTGCTTTCAGGAAGAGGCATTGCTGTGGACGATTTTGTGTTTTTTCCCCTCTCTGCTCATTCACATTATCTATTCCTCTGGGTCCTGGTTCCAGTGCAGCTCATTTCAGAATTCCTGCTTTTATACTGTGCTGGGCTTCTACTGCTGAGCCTCAGAAGGATACCAGCTCTGGCAACCGAATTTTAGTCGTGGACTGCCTGCAATAGTGATGGGAATATGTATATTAACGTGGATTTGGGGTGGGAAAACTGGAGGATAAGTCACAATTTCAGGTAGGATGAAGTAAGACAGGGAAATATGGACTAAAAGTCGCTGCACTGAAATGGAGAGATCTGTGGCTGCAGAAATTTGTAATTGCGTCTTGTCAGAGGTGAATGGCTATGTCTCTTGCTGAAGTCATCTGCATAGTTGGGTAAATGTGATTGCATTGATTTAGCATGTCTTCATGAGTTTTTTGCAACCACAGGAGCTAGAAATATCTTTTGTTGTTGTTGGGTTTTTTTTAATGAAAGCTGACGTTCTGGAGCACAAGTCAGCAGGAAGCGGGGGTAAGTTTATTGGCTGTTTTGGTGGGGCCTGGAGAGTAATTCTGCCTTTCTCCTGCCTTTTGTCTATTCAGACTGTAAATTCATTGAAGCAAGGACTGCTTTCTACTGTGTGTCTTTACAGCACTTGCTGCAATGGATCTGTGCTCTCAGCTAAATCCCCTAAGGCTTAACAAAATATAAATTAGGATAATGGTATAATAAGTTAAATGTTAAATGGTCGTGAGGGGTGGTTTATTTACATGAATTATCACCTTTAAAAAAAACCTAAACAAAACAGTCTTCTGAAATCCTGGTGGGAGTTTTAGCTTTGTGGCAAAAACTGTGCATTCTGCAGTGTTGAGAGGATGGGGTAGTCATATGGTGGTTGTGCCCCTTTTTAATGGAGAGGACACAGTTCTTATACCCGATAGCACTTTCCAGTACCTAAAGGGGGTGACAAGAAAGCTGGAGAGGGGCTTTTTACAAGGACCTGTAGTGACTGGACAAGGGGGAAGAGCTTTAAACTGACAGAGGGTGAATTTAGATTAGAGATAAGGAAGAAATTCTTCACTCCGGGCGTGGTGGGGCACTGGGACAGGCTTCCAGGAGAAGCTGTGGATGCCCCATCCCTGGCAGTGTTCAAGGCCAGGCTCGATGGGGCTTGGAGCAACCTGGGCTAGTGGAAGGTGTGCCTGTCCATGGTGATGGGATTGGACCTCGATGATCTTTAAGGTCCCTTCGAACACATGCCATTCTGTAGCTTTATAATGGTTTCAGACTTCCTGCACCCGAAGCTGTTCTGAGTTTGCTGTTAGCAGTGGGAAATTACTCCCTGCATTTCCTTGCTACAGACCTCAGTGATTGCTTTGGGTTGCACAGTGTTTTGGGCAGAGTTTTGACATCCAGGAATATATCCTGGAAAGATAAAATAATTGCTCCCTCCTTCATCTCCTGCTCAGAGGGATCTTCAATGCATTCTCTGTCTGTCTTGTTAAAGGAGAATGCAATGCTAAGGTGCTCAGGTGTGACAGAGTGGAAGAGTGCAACAGAGCTGCAGCAAGCCTGATGTGGAGTCATGCTGGTGTAGGATCTGTGCCTTTCCTTTATATGAGTGTAAATAAGGCCACAGATGGTAAGACCTTGGGATCCAGGCTGTTGGGCATGTGTAGGAGCTCAGAAAAAAGATGTAGAGTTGGTGAGATTCCTAAGAAATCCAGAGCAGATTTGCTCATCTATGTTCTATGAGAAATCTTAATCCTGCTCAGCAGTCCACCAAGTCCAAGCCCTCGCCAGGAGCTTATTCTCCTGCTTGCAAACCCACAGCCGGTCGTCTATGTCCTTGTTGGTGTTTTGTTTAGGGCAGTGCTAGGACCTGTGGGTTGATCCATAGTTCAAGCTAGTGGAGAACTGGTGGCTAGCTCTTGCTCTTAACGTAGTTAAGATCACCAGCAGCAAAACTTTGTGTTGCTGAGGTATTGGAAGTCCTCATGAATGTTAGTGGCCAGTCTGTCTGCCAGAGTTGCACTGGCTACCTGTGTTTTCAGGTCAGCTGGAGACACCATGTTCTAGGCTTTGTAGTGGGAAGCAGCCCTGAAGTTTGCAAATTTTACTACCACAAAACAGCTCTATTTGCAGGTTGCTCAGTGCAGCTCTGCGACACACATCCCATATCTCTACTCCTTGATAGTTCCTGGAGGCCAGAATACCCTGGCTGCATTTTAGCACTGTTTGATTCAAAAATTTATATACCTGCCTCTCTGAAGCACCCACTTCTGTGATAGATCGCCCCTGGTTTTCCACTTCCAGAGCAGACAGCACAGCTCAGACACACCAGAGAGCCTCACTCCAAACATAGACCAGCATAAGGGAGCAAACTGAGGCCAGTGGTCTGTCAGCAGATAGTCCAGCTTGGGAGGAGACAAACCCAGGATTTGCTGTCAGCTTCATGCCAGTGACAGCACCGCAACGTTACTTGCTATAGATTAATGTGGGAGAAGGTCCTTGCTGACAACCCCTGCAAAACAGTTCAGCTTCAAGTGGAATTACAGTGGTCCTTTTAGATAAGTATATTTTTGCCAGCTGGTCCCCCAACAGCACTCCCAGCGGTGGCGAAAGCCGAAACTATTACTGTAAATACAAAAGGGAAGACATACTTGGCATCCCTTTACATTAGAGCTGGCTCAGAAGAATGTCTGCGTAGCTGTTCCATTGCCAAGATGGATTTTAGTCGGATAGTACACATTGCAAAGGAACCAGAGCACACACTGAGATCTGTTGGTTTTTTTTTTTTAACAATAGTTTATTTGTGTTTCAAAGGGATAGTTACAGGAATCCAGATCAATATGCTTGTCCAGAACTGTGCCTTCCTATTTTAGGGCCTGGATGAATAGGAGGTTACTCGAGTTCACATGCATATTGAGGGATCGGTGCCTGCGGTAATGCAGCCTCCCAGGCTTGTTACTTTTCCTTTTTGAAAGTGAACGTGAAAGAGCTGCAAGACTGAAGTTGCCATTGTTCTGGTTCCTGGAGTTTTATTTTTTTGCATCGAAATCCATGTGGCGTTGCATGTTGTGAGGCTCTTTATGAACAGTGAGGTCGTGTCTCAACTGGAGGTCGTAGAGCTGAACACTCCCCATCCAAGGTGTTTAAATAGGCTTCAGCTGAACCATTGTAGATGCATGTCCTGAGAACATGTTACGGTTTGGACCGAATCAAACACTTCTGAAAGGGAAGGAAGATTGTCCGTTGCAGTTAAGTGTAATGATTTTTTATAAATGGAAATTTTGTACAAAAGTACAACTTTGCTTTGATTAAAATATGCTCAGCGTTTCCCAATACTAGGTTTTGAAACCATCTGTGTATTTTCATGGTTTCAGCACTCTGTTCCATTTGTTGGGACAAGAAAAATGGTTGGCTTATGGAATTGGTTGTGTGGGACCAAAAAAATGAAGTCTGGTTGGTTCTGTTTCTGAGATCTTTTGAAATGCTGTTTCAGATAATGAGTTGTAAGTGCTTGAGAATTAGACCTGTAATTGCTTCGAAAATCTTGGTTTCTGACCAGTTTTTTCTCTACTGATCTTGATAATATTTTTAGGGACACAGGCAAAACGGGAGTTTGAGGAGACACGGGTGCTTAGATGCTCAGGATAAGAGCAAGATGTTTTCCTGTATAGAATCAAGACCTGATTTATAGCAAGCAATAGTTCTCTGGCAGTTTTAAGCAAGCATGTACCACTGCTGCACCTGGGGTTTTGAAAGCAAAATTGCATCCATTATTTGAGCATATATGGTATCTAGCTGATGATGAATTATGCTGCTCATGCTCTGAATGGTGCCACTGCATTTTTTGTGAAGTGTAGACTCAACAAAGTATATCAGCAGACAGAGCCCATTTCTTCTGAATTTCAACCTATGACAACTTTCTCAACACACACTGGTCTACGTTGATCCAAGGGGCTATCTTGATGGGTGTGTTCCAATGCAGCAGTGCTTCAGAGTTCAAATCCCGGTGTCATCTGGCACATTTCTGATGTCTCTGGCTTTAGTGATGACATCCTGTTACATGAAGAATTTTGGCTGGTGCATGGTGTTCTCCTTTCAACTGTTTTGCATAGCTGAGGAAGACACCATGCTGACTGAGTCAGTGTAGCTTGCAGCAGTGTGTCTGGTCTTTTCTGTGAAAAGGTCTTTAGTTTTGCCTTACTTCTTTGCACTTTTTTCTCCTTCTGCCATGTGTCTGTGCATTGCCCTGCCTGAAAGGTGGGGCAGTCACTGGTGGTGGCACTGTTGCAGGAGCAGTAAGCACCGTGGCAGTCCCAGTGAAGGGCAAGAGGATGGAGTTATGGTTCAGCAGGGATTTCACAGCCCTTGTAATTGCATTAGAAGGTGGATGATTGGGAAGGTTATGAAAAGGATGTGGATTATCTTCTGTTTGCTGCTGGTTTTGTTGGTTTGTTTTCATCTGAGCCGATGGGATGGGGGAAGTAGGGAAGACTCTTCCTAGACACACCAGCACTATGAGGGGAAGAAATCGTTTTACAGGCTTTAAAGAAGCAAGGCAAGATTTCCAGAAATGCATGAATTAGGAACCAGGCATAATTGTAGGGGACATTTTGAAAGCAGAGCTCTTCCCAGGTCCAGGTCCCTTTAAGAAGAAACCTTTAGTGTGTTTTTGGCCCTGCAGAATTAGGGGACTTGTCTAACATTGCTGTGAGGAGAGGGACAATGAGAGCACAGTCCAGAAGATGCTTGCACAATCCTTCCTGGCCCTGGCTAGGGCTTCAACTCCCTTGCTGTCCTGAGCACAGTAGAAAACTGCACACTGACACTGCCTTGCAGATAACTGGCTGGGAAAGGATTTCTTCAGGGCTTATGCTGTACCTCCACCCACACTTGCAGTCCCAGAGTCACCAAAGAAAGTTTAAAAATATTCTGCCAAAAGTTTGCTCAGTTACATTTTAGTTTGGGGGGGGTTTAGGTCTTTTTGTATTTAACCCCTCTTTTGATTTCTGGTTTTTTTGGGTGTCAGTGTGTGTGTCCCTGTCTTCCCTTTAAAATGTTTCCCTTCTGGGGAATGACCCTTAGGATTTGGATGTGTAAGAGACTTGTACACAGACTGTCTTAGCAGTAGTCGCCTTGCAAGTACTCCCATGCAATGCTTTTCTCTGTGTACGTTTGTAATCTGGGAGTTTTATTTAGCACTTTTTGATGGGAATCAAATCGGGGTTGGATTTCAACATCTCTTGAAGACAGGGAATGCATGGCACAGACTGCATTGCAGGAAAAAATATCCCCAGCATGTCATGTGCTTGCTCACTCCCCGTTCTTTGCTTTGTTCCTAGTGTTCCTCGAGCTGAGGGACCAACCTCTATTTGTCTGTTCAGGAGTAAAGTCCCTGAACCAGAGGGGTGACTAAAAGCTAGAGGAGTTCTTGTTTTGGTGTAACAAGGGAGAGCTGTTCGCTTCTGCATTTTTGTGCTTTGCACAACTTTTGGAAGAAACAGTGGGCTTCCATGTTTATCATACCTGCAGCATGCTGTGATATCCCTGCGTGTAGTCTGCCTGGGCTTCTGGCTGAGGAGTGGGCGAGAAGGCAAAGCACAGCTTCAGGCTCTGCCCAAGTCACTTAATCAACCCCTCACCTTCAGGGGCTGAGGAACATGCTTGGGACATGCTTCCAGCCCTTGTTGGCTCTCAGATGTCCAGGATCATGGTCCATCTCAGCAATGGTTCCCCCACACACACATCCCCCCACCCCCACCCCCGCCCCTGCCCTGGGTGGTGGAAGTACAGTAACTTTGATGTATAGCCAGAGGTTCCTGTAGAAAGTTTGTAACCTGTCCATTTATCAAGATTTTCAACGTGTGCATGGCTGGAGATGGATGAAAGTAAGAGATTTATTCCTTTAGGAGGTGGGTTAATCCTGTTTCAGCAGTTCCTGGGTGGGGGTGGGTAGCAGGAGAGAGAGAACAGTTTCTGTACGTTGAAGGCAGCATGCTGCGAGGTGCATTTGGATGAGTTTCACCTCAGCACAAACACTGCATCGCCTTGGCTTCCTTAGCAGGATTGCTCTTCAACATCCCAAGAGAACCTCCAAACAAATTACCAATTACATTTTCTGCTTTAATTAAACAGAAAGGTGGGCATATGCTCCAGCTTCACCGTGAGCCACAGTGTTAAATAATCTCTTGAATGATTACAGACCCAGCAAACTGGGGCACTGCTTGCTGCTTTTCTTCACATATCAGTGACTTGACTCACCAGTTCCCCTGCGAGTGGTGAGTTCAGTGTCCTCCTAACCTGCCCCAGAGAGGTTTTGAGACATGGGGATCTATGAAAAGCCTTGAGCATCTGTTGAAATCAGAGGGAGCCCAGAGGGACCCCCATGCCATTAAGGGCTGGCTGAGAAATGCTCAGAATGCTACAGCATCTGGGCCCTGTGTGTAGGACCTGATATTAAAGCTAAGAGTGTAGCCAAAATTTGTGCCACAGAGGGAAGCATCGGCAACATGGCAGGAGCCCAAAGGTTGTGCTTCATTTGCGTGTGTATTTGCATAATTGCAAATGCATGAGATGCACATTAATAATCACTCTTGCTTCTTTATCATTCTCAATAAGTACAGAGAAAATTTCTTGCTCTTGGAGTTCATCAGCAATAAAAACCTGCAGTGTCCTCTTTCTGTAATTGCAGGGAATTAGGGACACCTTGGGAGGGACATGTTTTATTCGTTCTGTTGGATGTGTCTGTCCTTAAATCCGTAGTCCATAAAATTTAACTCTGGACTAGTTCTGGGCAAGAGAAATTAACAGTGAAGGGAAAAGTACCTTGAAATTTTTATACTAGTGGGGGTATTTTGAGAAGCCTTGAAAAGCTGGCACCTGGATCCTGTGGAATTTCAGTGGACGTTCTACTGCTGCTTGCTCTGTTCAAAGCCTCAGCAAAACCCTATGGGGCATGACCAAGGATGAATGTGATTCTTTTTTTTTTTTTGTGTGTGTGTGTGTGTTCTGTGTAAGGGCTTAGTGGGACTTGACTTAGAGTGGCATGTTGGATGGAGCTGATTGCTTTAAATGTATAGTCTGACACTGTGCCTGCCACAAAGACTTTATTTGTCAAGTAGGCAGAATATTAAAAGGATTGGAAGAGGGAATGCAGGGTCAGAGGGTTTTGCATATCAGAAAAAGCTCTTCTTTACCAGCTTGTCTTTTTTTAACCTTATCAACTAAACTTCTCTCATTCTCAGGCTTGTGTTTACGGCTGTTCCGACACCACTTTTCTAACATTATAATGTGATGTCATTAACTGCTGTAAACCACATTGGTTTTAGGATGCAGAGTGATTTCTTCAAGTGATTAAATGATGCAGATGTCTGTTGCAGGAGGGACGTAAATGTGATGGCCTTGACTTGATGGACCAGTGCTGTGTTCCAGCCTGGAAAGTCTGGGCTTTGCTCATGTACTTCTACAATGTTTTTGTTACAGTTGGCCTGAAAATAAGAGCTCAATTCAACAGAAAACATTTTTTTACTTTCTATTGTTTGTTCTCATTTTTTTCCAGATTTAAAACTATTAACATTTTTCAGGATGGGGGAGGTGGAAGTCTATGTTTACATCCATCTGAAACCATCACTGTCCAGTGGCTTGGAATGAGATAATTCAAATTCAGAGTCCTTCTTTTCTTTATTTGGGCCTTGAGTCAAATCTAGGTGGGTACCTTAATCATGTTAGAGGGCATTCTGGAATGGATTCTTGAATCAAATTTTGGTCTTCTTTCAAAACAATACCGTAACTGAAACTTATCACTACAGCATTTGGTTCCACAAATATTTTTTTTTAATAAAAACACATAAATAGCAATAGGGATTAGTGCTATTGTTCCTTTATGTCCTCTTCTGTATGTCCTGTAATTATGGAATATTACCTTAATTGGTAAAGACAGGATAGGTTATATATTTGCTGCTGCAGCATCTCAGCCTGCTGTCTCTCTTGGGATATTGGCTCCAGAGCTTTCTCAGTGAAAAGGGAAATCTTCATTAATTTGTCCTAGGCAGCAACAGCCTGCAAAGAGGGGGATAAGCTACTTACAAGCCTTGTTCTGCATGATGGGGGGTGGGGGTGGGGGGGGTGGGGTGGGGATGATTTTGCAACAAGCAATGCCAGGTTTTCAGGCACCTGCTTTGCCTCAGCAGGATGAATGTGATGCTGGTGAATGTCTGTTCCACTGTACAGTTTCTCAGGGATCTGGGAAACTGCTGACTTTTTGCATAATTGTCTTTACACTTCCATTTAGGATACCTTCAAATGTTTCTTAACTTAACACATAGGAGACTAAGCAGGCATTGATTGGTTTCTCTAAAGCAGAGATCTCATGTTTTTCTTCAACGGGTTTTCACTTTACCCTTCAAATAATGTTTGTGCCCTCAGAGTCATTGTGGCTTCCGTGCTTGCTTTGAAACTGTATTGATCATGTAATTAAAGTGTCTTACGACCGCCTCAGGAATCTAGCAAGATTGAGACCTAGGCTTTCTTGGCTGCTTTCAGAAACCTCAATCTGTCCTTCATTTTAATCTTAACTCCCAGCATGATTCTTGCAGTTACTTACAGATCCTGCAGCCTGTGCTCCTCAGAGTTTCCAACCGTGCAGAATTCAGTCAACTAGAAGATTTAGATGGATCTCAGTTCTGCACTGTGTTAATTCCAGTCTGGCATTGCAACCGTCTCATTTTAGTGGTAGTAGGCTTCTGTCCACAGGCCCCAAGGAAGACAAGGGGAATCGCTGTGCAAACACATAGAGGCACATTCCCTTCGCCTTTGCCAACTTCCAGCAAAACAATGGGAATGATTCTAGTACTTTTTATTTAAAATTATACACCTGATAGAAAGATTAATGCAATAATCATGATTTGCTGTTGAAAACCATCATTGGTTTATTCTGTTAGCTGTGCATAACACCAAAGATGCTTGCACAAAAAAACTGCTTTGGAAAGCTATCTGGTTGATTGACGATATTAAGTTAGTGCTACAAAGTAAGCCAATAAAATAGAAGCAAGGCTGTCAACCATTCAATCTCTTTTCATCTCTGCAGTATATTTCACTGCTGCTACTTCAAAGCCCTTCACAAATTCATCAATACTTTTCAAAGCTGGTTGGGATAGATAGCACAATTCCAGATGCAGCTGAATTATTTTGGGAAAGAAAGGGTTTAAAAAAGTTGTTTTAAGGAATTAAGTACACACTAGTAACAAGAGGAGGCAAGTCAAAAGTGAATGTGAGTACACTCTGAGAGAGCTTCCCAGCTGAGGAATATAATGCACAAGGCCTATTGGCCAGAAGTTTTTCTCCAAGATTTCCAGAGTCCAGCATTACCTATAATCTTCCAGTCTCTTGCTGATCCAAAAACCAATTTTTCAACTCAATTTCAGCTGAAATTAGAAACCCATGTAGAGATCTCAGACTGGTGAAAAAAGCCTGTTACCATGCATGCCAGAGATCATTCCTGCTGCCACATTCTGGACCAAGTGCAATTTCTTCTAATAAAAACATTTCTGGCAAAGCTGTACATTAAGAGTTAGTGTAATCGAATCTGGATGTGAGGAAAGCATGCAAACTTGCTTCCAAGTCAGCAAGAGTTAGGCAGGATTTAATCCTCCATGTATTTTTATTATGATATAAAAAGCTGTTATATTGGTATTTTTAATACATTTATCAAAAGGAAACTGCAAATCCAAAGTCACTTCCAAATTTCCCACTGATATAGGAATGAGTAGCTGAGACAATTCTGAAGTGAACTAAGGCAATGGGGTTTTGTAATATGGGTTTAGCTGCCAGTAGACCAGCACTTAGATTTGACTTTTAACCAGTTCACGCTAGACCTATGCAAATGTTTTTCCTGAACATTTGCTGTAGCACGAAGCTGGGTTGTTTTTTTTTTTGGATTGGGGTCCTGTTTGGTTGGTTGGTTGGTTTTGGTTGTTGGGTTTTTTTCCTGTTTGCTCTGCTTGTGCAAAATTTTCTGTTGGCTTTTCACGAATGTCTTAGCAACCCATAGGATCTCCTGGGATGACCAAGCAAGTCACCAGCCATGTACCAGCAGCTCCCACCACAGCCAGCACCACTTACTTAGAAGCCTAAGAATAGGAGGCGGCAGACATTTCTATTAAACCCTCTTTTTTAAAAAGAGCTTGGCTCTCATTTACTTGTCTAAATAAGGTCCAGATTTTCAGAAGAACTCAATAGATTGCGTGCTGAACACTTGTGAAAATAGAGTCTACATTTCACATCTACTCTGGGGCTCAAGGCTTTCAGAAAGCTGGCCTCAAATTTCTTGTTCTTGGACAAACAACGAATGTTTGGGGATACCTTGGGCTTGATTCTGCCTTCCTTGCCCTGGGGTTTCCAGTGGAGTGATGCCATCCAGTGTGAGTGTCCGGGCTGGTGTGACATCCTGCGGGATGCTAGAGGAGGAAGTGGTAAGGGGCCTCTGATATGGGAGATGGGCATTTTATTCCCTGTTCCACCACAGATGGCCTTCAGGGTCTTTGGCTGGGATTTTGAGGCTTCTTAATAGATATTTGAGGGTCAAAAGGAAGCAATTCAGCTTTTGAGTCCTAAAAATAAGATACTTTGAAAGAACCTGATTTTGAGACTTACCTCTGCTCTTTAATGTCTATCCCAAATTAGGTGGCGAGAGTGGAGGCACTCATAGTCATTGCTCAGGGTTTCCTTCCCAGTTGGTATGCTTGACTTCTTGGTTGGTTTGTTTGCTTTTTAAAATTCTTGCCTCCTAGGGATTTGTGAGGACAAATGCATTAATGTTATAAAAAGTGTTTGGGAACTAAGTTAATAGAGACAATGTTAATCCCATGTACCAATTCTGAAGCCCAATTTAGAGCAGCCTAGGGGCATCTCGCCATCTTTTTATTCCTTCTCAGTACCAATTACTTTTGGATGCTAAACAACCTGTCCTGAAGCCTGACTGTACTCCATCCATCTTTCATCCTTAAAACCCCTAAAACTACACAGCAAATATATTACATAAACCATACCGGGATCATTTTACTCATCTTTAGAAAGCAGCCTTTGTGGGTTTGGAAAGTGTGAGAACAGCAGTGTTATGCAGGAAGCATTATTTTTAATCAGGATGCTTTCATCTACACAGTGAAAGTCCCTTGCCAAAAGCTCTCTCATCTCTGACCCCTTATGCAGTGATATAATGTAGTTCCTCCTGGTGCATGATAGATGCTGAGGTCAGCCTTGCCATGTAGTCTGAATTACTGATATTAAAGAGGATAATTGGCGTTTCTACCACCTGGTACAGTTAATAAGACAGCATCCAGATCAACTGTCTAGAGCGCTGTAAAATAATCATAAGGAGAATACAGTTCTTTAATAGCAATAAAAGTATAATAAGGTCCTCTAAATAGAGTAACTAAAGTTGAACGAACCCAATATTAAAACACTATTTATTATTAGATTTTTTTAAAGTCCATAACAAGGAGATCCTTTGGCGCACAAGTACAAAATCAAATTTAACAAGCGAGTTAAATAAGCAATTAGGACTGGGGATTTTAAACTTCTTTCCAGTCTTGACTGCTCTAATTTAGCACAAGTGGAAATCTGCATTGTTTATTGCAAACCCTCCCTGGTGATGGCCAGACCTAAACAGTGGCGTTATCAGAAAGGCTGGCATTTTTAGTAAAGATTGAAGACCTGATTCTCATGGAGGGTCAGATTCCCTGAAGTGACCTGTTCTTACACAACGGCCCTGTGTCTGAATGCTCACCCAGGATGCTGGAGACCCAGATTTCTCTTCTGTCTGGGAGAATTCAGACTGAAGTCTCCTTTTCAGAGAGATCTCTGCCCAGGGAGCTGGTTGCTCTGCACTGGGTGCGTTTTCCAGCACTGCAGTTAGTTTTACTGGGCTCATAATAAGAATGCAGGAGTCACTGGATAAGGAGGGGGGTGGGGGGGGTGGAATCTGAGGCCTTGTAAAAAGCGCCTTTGCCAGTGGTAGGAGACCTGAGTTCCAGCCGTAACTCCAAGGTTGTTTAAGCGTTTTTCATGGAACAGCTGAGCAAGCAAAGAAGCAAAACTGGAGGAGCTTGGGGAGTTTAAAGGAACTGAGTGAGGTGCCTTTAGGGTTGACGGAAGTTTTTAGGTTGCCATTTTGAGCATAGGAATCTCAATTAGGAGTCTAAATCTGAAGATCCAAGTCCTATTTTGGCCTCATCCTGATGCACTCTCAAAAAAAAATAAATTACCTTTGTCTTAAAAAATGTGTATACACCAAGCAACAGGCATATTTTCTGTTGGATGAACCCTCCCAGGAAACCATAGTATCTTTCTAGCTCAGCCACTGGGATTTTACTGGCAAATTGCACATCAATGTGTGAGGTCCTCAGATGCTGTATGTTGGAGCATGGATCTCCATGACTGATACTGCTGGTATTCACATTTGCACCACTGCCATTTGAAGAATCTGGTCAATTATGGCCATAAAGAACACAAACTATCCTATCTGCTTTTCTAACTGATGAATCTGTTGTGGACGTCCTTAAAATAAGGTGGGATTTTTAAGCCATTCAAGTGTTGTTACAAGAGAGATTTTGCAAAGCTGGACTGGTGTGCTGCCATCCCTGGCAATTCTTTGTTGATAATGGACTCCATCACCTTTAAAGTCTCTGTTTCTGTAATTATTGGAAATGTCATGGATGGTAACTGACCAGCAAAGTAAAGACAACCAACTGTTTTGGAGGACTACAGTGTTTCAGCCACATTTTGCTTTGCCGTTTTCATACAGTATCTGTCTTGCTCAGGAGCTTGTCCTGGTTTAACTCTCTGCTCAACAGCAGCAGAGCAGCGGCACTGGCCCTGCAGTCAGCACTAGACATGTCCCTTTTCATTCTCCTTTGTATGACTGAATATTTCCCTTTAGCTATTTCATTCTTTACAAAGAAACTTTTTATCTGTAGCCACATGTGCAAAACTCTCAAATGGGCTGTTTCAAATCTAGTCAAGGTCATTGAAAAAAGATATTTTTAAAGTGGCTAGGGCTCTTAAAAGTCCTTTTGGATTCCCCAGAAGCAAAAAAGCAGCATTTACCCTGTAAGCCTTATAGATCAAGGACTTTAGTATCTTTCAACATCCTAAAGCCCGTGCAGACTTTAAACTGGTATTCCCAACTCATTTGCCAAAAGAAGAGGAGGAAAATGAAATGAACTGAAAGCTTTTGCCTTAAGGTCTGGTGCAATGGGCCTTCTGAAGTCTGGAGTCGGAATTGTTTCAATCTATGTAAATATCGGGAAATTAAATTCCATATGTCCCATGCCAGATGCTCCCAGCTGCTGCTGCTGTGTGGGGAACGGTAAGTAGACAGTTTAGCCTTGTCAGGCAGGGAGGGGGGAAAAAAATAATAGAAAGGGTGGGAGGGGGCAGATTGTCATTTTGAGGTCAGGAGGGTAATGTGCACAAGTGCCTATGCCAGTGAGCTGACAAGCCAAATCGCTGGGCAGTTGTAAGTGCCATGTGAGGCTAAAAACTGGAAGACCCCAGTGAGAGAGTCACAGGCCTTGGCATGAGAGCTTGACTTTAATGTACATTGTTTATTTCAAAGCATACAGAAATTGCATGCATATGGGAAACAGTCAGGTTTGGGCAATGAGTGGCTTGAGTGGGTAAACCCTGCTTTATTGTAGCCTGGGAAAAACAGCCCAGAGCAGGGAAAGGTCCCTCGCCAAACCGACCAGCCGTGGCCAGTGCCTGCACAGGCCACTTGCCACCAGCCCCTGTGCTTGTCTGTGCCCCACCATCGGCCCTGGTACTCAGCCCGGCTCCAGCCTTTCAGCCGGGCCTTATTTATGCCTTACAGCAGGCTCGCACGTTTATTTAATAGGTTTGTTATTTATATCACGAGCCTCTCGCCGTGGAAGGGAAAGAAGCAGAGCAACGCAACCACAATTTTAAATGACCTGTTCTTAAAAAAGCACACACGCCCTAATGAAACTAGAGATTCAGGAATCCTCGTGGAAACTCCAGCTACCTAAAAATAGGCAGTGCCCCTCTCGCGTCCGCATGGATCCCTCGCCGTGCTCCTGGCCCTCAGTGCAGCCATGCGGCGGCCCAGCTGGAGGTGGGTGGAAGTGCCGCCAGCCTGGCCTGGAGCAGCCCTCTGCCTGGGCCAGCCCACACGTGGGCGGCTGCTTCTGCCTCCCTCCTTTTTATTTTCTTTTTTAACGTGGTGACAAGTGGAATGGTCTCCAAAAAAGAGCGGTCTTGTGGCTTGCCCTGACATCGCTGCAGATGTTCAGTAAACATGAGGCGAGCCGGGGCGCAGGAGGGAGCGGGCGAGGAGGGCTGAGAGGTTACTCAGCATTTACTGTCTGAGAAGGTGAGAGTTACTGTGGAAAAACCCTGAAGCTTTATTGTTCTAACCTTTATTTAAATATAGAATCTATAACCTGTTTTTCCAGAGAATTTAAAATAGTGGTTTTTCTGCTTGCAACTACCCTGTCCAACTTCTGAGGTATCACATACTTATGCATTATTTTATGGAGCTGACAGAGGGGGAGTCTAGGGGGAAAAAATAGCTGAAATCGTCAACAGCAGCATGTGGAATAAACCCGTGAATGTGCATGTGCCTCAGGAGGAAGGTTGGCTGCTGCAAGCCTGCCAAAGCTTGTGCTTGCTTTTACAATAGCCCCCATCCTCCTCCCGTGGCTCCCCGGCATGGGGGGCTCAGGCCCTGGGGCTGCCAACAAAAAACACTGTTTCCCCACGCAGCGCCCGTGAGAAGGGCTCAGGGCAGCCGCCCTCGCCCCCGCTGTCCCGCCTTGAAAGAATTATTTGTAAACTTTGCCAGCAGAGGCATATCATTAGAAGTGATATTTTCTAGTGGCACGCCTGGAAAAAGAAGCGTGTGTACATGTGGGAAGAGGGTATCAAATGAGCATGGTGGTTTCCCTGGTGCTGCCGGAGCTGCTCAGTCTGGTGTAGTTGTACGCTTTGTGGCGGGCTTGCCGGCTTTCGGGGTGCAGGGCCTCCCCGCTGCTGCCCCATCCAACGCAGGCAGCAGCATCTGGGTTTCTTGTATGTCAGAGGAATCCCTTACACTGTCCGTTCCTGCTCCCCGTTCATTTCCTTTTAGCGTGTTTTAATACTTTGCTGAAGACTTTGGCCATATGGTTAGAGGCAGGGCAGCCGTGAGGAAACACCTCCCTTATTCTCAAAAGGCAGACCCGCCCGCATCTGTGGGGTAGCATTTACTCCCAAAGCTGGGCTTTTAAAGTCACAAATACTCATATTGCAGTAGTATCTTGAAGTCCTTGTGGAAATCAGGGCCTGGGGTAGGTCCTGCTGTTCTGACCTTCAGGTCTATGCTGGTGAGACAGATGAACCACGTGCAGGGAGGTTGGTGCGTCTCGTTGAGGGTCATGGCAAAGCCCGATGGTGGTGCTGGGCCAGCTTTGCTGCCAAACGTGGTGCCCGGAGGCTGCTCAGTGAGCTTGCACACTCAGTGTGTGTCTGTGTGGCTGTTTCTGCCCCATTCTCCCACGGTCAAGTGCTTTGTTCTGTAAAAGGCTGGCATTTTTCCTCTTGTAAGAGTGTATTTTAGGGCCTTAAACTGCATCAAAGCAATGAAGGTGTGCAGGTGGGTATACCAGCGGACTCTCAATGCATGCACTTACCACTCATGTATCTGTTTCCCCGGTGCTTCCCTCATGTCATAGGACTTAGTTCTTAATTTTCTGCATTTTTTGAAAGGTTAGCATTTTGAATTATCTTATGCCTGACCAAAAGTTGCCCATCTGTCTCCCAGTCATGAAAAATGAGGCTGTAGAACTCAAAACCTGAAAATCATGGCTGACAGGGCCAGGAAATATAAAATAAATGTAAGTTATCAAAAACTGTTAACCAAGGCAAAATGAATTGAAGACAGTGTGTGGGTGTGCTTCTGTCACATCAGAGTGGGATTCAGAAAGGTGAAGTATGTTTGTGGGGAAACATTTCATTGTTTTTGTTCGAAAAAGAGAAAGGAAATGTTTTACATCAAGTTGGTTATCTCAAGGTGCAACTGTAGTATACACAGAGCATAAAGGAAAAGTTTTCTTTCAAGAGTTTGAGATCTGTATGTCAGTTCTTCACAGGCAGGGTTTTTTTTGTAGCTAGCTAGGTGTATATGAAAGCGATGTTCCTCCCTGTCTGCCTGGTGTTTTACACGGTAACAGTTCTCTTAAGTGTAAAATTGCAAAGAAAATTTTCATTTTCTTTTCTTTTTCTTTCCACCCAGGTAAGGTAAAATCACCAATCTTTTGCCAGTCCATTTAATGGACCAAGTGTAGGCAGAGGGTGTTCACGTTTACTATTAATTCACAACTTGTATTACGTAGTATGACACTAAAATCTCTTTGATGCTCTCAGAATAAACTTTCAAACTGTTTCAAATAAAGACCATGTCAGCGTGTTAATCACTGGCTCAACGAATATGTTCTGATACAATTCCTTAGATCAGTCATGATTTACTATGAAAATATACAGAAGTGCTAAGAGTATTGTGTGCAGTGTCATGGACACATACAAATAACAAATAAAAGGAGAGTGCTAAGGTTCTAAACTGAACAGAAAGTGCAGAGATAGGAATAAGTTTGAAAAATTTTTTGAAAGTATCTGCCCCTGTGTTCCCTCTACTGCTGTTCCATATGGCATCTAAGGTATTCACGGGAAAAAGTGACTTTTTGGGGGAGTCCTTGTGTGAACATAAATTGCTCATAACATAGGTGTCTTTCTGACCAATGTCTCTAAATATGTGGAATGCTAATTGATTTTTTTCCTCAACTTCTAAAATCACATGGTATTTAGGTTTCCTTTGAAGTCCTTAGTGAAAGTTCAGGTTGGTTTTTATTTGCCATAACTTATTTACCTACTTTTAACTGTGAAAAAAAGGCACTTCTACCATGATGTCAGGGGGCCAGCCTTCCTCTCTGCTCCCCTCCCACAGTGTGACCATTATATCAACATATGGCAAACATTTCTCCTATTCTGTGTTTACTCCCAGCAGTAAAAATTCAGTAAAAAGCCAAGGGCCTTCCACAGAGAGAGGAAAACTCAGCTACAACCTTCAGGACAGGAAAAGCAAATACACTTTTAACAAGAAAGTTATTGGGACATTGCTAAATATTTCCAAGAAATAAAATAACAAAGGAGCTTGTATCCAAGAGGAGTCACATATCTTAAGAAAGTATAAGCATCATGGAAAAAAGTCCTGAAGGATTATTATTGAAACATTAGCTGAAATTAAAAGCACGTTTATGCAGCCAAAGGAGTTTTTGGGCTTTAATTCATTAGCTCAGGTTTCATCTACCAGGATTCCGCCCCCGGCACGTGTAATAAGATTAGTTCATTAATCGTTGAGTCCTTGGGAATTAACATACTGGAGGTGCTTTTCTCCCCCTCTGAAAAGTCCCCCTGGATATATAAACACAGCAGCGATTTTGTTGAATGTGGGATCAGAGTTACTCGTGCCAGGTTTGGCTTGATGAGAGTGACTGAATCCTATAAACAAGTGAACAGTGGGAGAAATGTATTAAGAAAAAAAACCAACTTGTTTTGTCTTTTAGAGTTGTACTGCAATGTTTGGCTGATTGCATACGGAAATCTAGTGTATTAGCTCTTTTAAAAGAATTTTAATAAGAAAGAGAAAAAGGAAATATAGAGTGGGTTGTTTTACAGGATAATTACCTTGGGATCCCTGGTCCCTACCTGCCATCCCAGTAGAAAAGTGAGGATGAAAGGTCAGAAAGGGACCCAAGCAGCAGCTGGGCAAGCGTGCACATCCTTGGGGCCAGGCTTGGGCAGAGCAATGGAGAAATGTTTCTGCCTCCTGGAGTTATGTTTTTTGTACATCTGTGGAAGGGACAGAAGCACTGTCCTGGGGCAACACTGGCCTTACTCACAAGGCAGGACAGACAGTCTAGTTGCTCATGCAGCAGTGTCTGATGGTAGGTGGAGGGGAGTACATAGTCAGCAATGTGGGAGAAGGATTTTGGGACTCTCTTCTTTCCTCCCTTCAGTCAGAGCCTAAACAGGGTCAAGGCAAGATGTGGCCCAATCCTTTCCATTGACCGAATGGGAAAGAACCACCTTTGTTAATAAGGTCTTTTAAAAATCACTTCGGTCATGCTCCCATTTATATTGTGCCATGTTGTCATGCAATTTAAGCAGATTAAAAACACATTTAACAAAGTGCAAGGAAGGAAATGCCCTGATCTCAAGTGGCAAGGGTCAGAAGTGACATGAATGATTAGGTGCGTTATTGGGTATTTTGATACACTGTTGCTTAGTTCTGAGGTTCTTTAAGGATGTTGAAGCAGGGAACGTAAGACATGAGGCTCTGGACTCATGGGAATTTTACCTGCCAGAGGATATTCGGATTTCCTTTTCTTGTAATTTCTGAATCCATTTTTTCTTCTCTCTGCAATCACATACAAGCTATTTTGTAACAGAGGCATATTTCTCTTTTGGAGCTATAGGAAAACATTTCTGACATTGGCAAAGGAGACCAGGGAGGGATGATTTATGAGCAGAAGACTAAAAGGAGCTAAATATGGCTGCTTGGTTTAAAATTACTAAGTAGGTATTATGATAACTATCTTCAAATACATAAATACTAGAGAGAAACAGAAACGTCTGGTTTGAGCCAACAGAGGCAAACCTGTAGGCAGTGGAAGGAAAATAAGAAAAATTCAGGCTGAAAATCAAGACAGAATTCCTAGTAGTGAGACCTCTCTAAAAATCTCAAGGTACAACAATGCTCCAGTTGTAATAATGTCATAAAAGTGTCCCAGTGCTACAAATATTGTAAAGAGTGCTGGGGATTTCCCATTTATTATGCCCAGGTGGGATTAAATAACCCCAGCAAAGGAAGGCTTGATTCAGTCATTAGCCCCTGCAAGAATCTGGAAGGAGTGCGGGAGCAAATAGGGTAAACCTCTCAGTGCCAATAAGTGGAGGGAGACGATGACCAAAGGAAAGGTAAATGTGAAATTATCCCATTTGGGCTCAAAGTGCAATCTGAATGGTGAATGCTCTTAATGAAAGCATGGCTGCTTTAGTAACCCAATACCTCCATTACTATTTTAGGCTGTAATTGTAGCTAATAGAAGGAAATGGATTTATATTTTGCTAGAATGCATTATTTATCAGTAAGAGTTTTAGGATTCATACAATGTTGTGGTGAAAACTGCTTGATAAAGAGAGCTTAAATAGACTGAGTCAGCTACACTGTATGCACTGGGTTTTTTGGGTGTAAATGCCTAAGTCCAGAACAAAGCAAAAAAAGAATAGTTCTGTATTGACATGGCCAGATGAGACTTTGTAGAGTAAATCCAGCAAGAAATCCAAGGTGAGTGTGTAACATCACTGTGGGTTATAGAGCCTGTAAAGAAGGAAGAGGGGGAGCAGAGAGAGAGCAGAATCTCCCGAATGTTCCTAAATCAAAGGGCAAATATGTAAGGAAGGACTGAAAAAAACCAGCAGTTGTAGGGCCCCTTTCCAGATCTGCTGAGCTCATGACCAAGCCTTCCCAAGATCATAAGGATCCAGCGGACATCTAATATCCTGGAGCAAAATCCTGTACCTATTTCCTTAAAAGAGAAACTGTCACCACAGGATAAACTGCTGCAATCCCAACAAGTTGAATCCTGTTGGATTTTAATACTGTACCACCCCATTGCCAGAGAGGGAGCACTATGGGGCTACAAAAATAATGGAGTAACATAGGAAAGAAATGTAATAAACCTGGTTATCAGGAAATGTTTACAAGTGAAGGGCACTGGGATATGAAACGGTCACGGCAGCACAACAGGGAATCCCATTGTCAGGGCTTTTTTAAAGCAATCTGGATAAAACCCTAGAAAACGTCTTTGAAGACAAACCTGTGCTGGCAGGGAAACGAGCTGGGTGATCTAACTGGACTTCTCCACCTCCAGCTCTGGTGATGGGAGCACAGCCTCCCTGAAGGAAAGCTGAAGCCCTGCTGCCTGAATCACTTCAGCGCCTGGGTTGGATCCGTGGCCCCTTACGCTCATGACGGGTGGTTCAGAGCTCTGCCGACACGGGTGGGACTACTGTGTCGGTAATCCTTCCCTGTGTAAGACGACGTTGCACAACCTGGCCCTTCCATTAGGAAGTGAGCCATCCTAATGAACAATTAACCATGCACATCCTTGATGCAATTTCTACACAATCATTGTTATTCTATCATCTGTACTTACGTTTTTGTGGCTGCTGCTTCTTTCAAAAACCAAAGGAAAACAAAGTGAGCTATTTTATATTTTGGTTTTCTTAGTAATGTATGATTAATGGGGTAAATCTTGGAGTCCCTACTCAAGGGATTTTCACTTTGTGTTAACCAGGCCTTCTGTTTATTCATGTTTTGTAACAGAAATAAAAAGTATTTCCTTCTAGCCCAAGACACCTAATCAGGATTAGGCCTGGAGCAGAATAGTTTGCATTCTTGCATTCCAGGAGTACCTTGATGTGGAGTTACCTTTTGTCAACTGTAGATTGAATATTAAATTATGCTACCCTTTTGGGGGGGGTTTGGTTGGGTTTGGGGTGGGGGGTTTTTTTGTTGTTTTGTTTGTTTTTTAATTTTTTTAAAGGTATTTTAGGGCCTATCTAATCAACTCACCCTGAGGACAGTTATTCTCTGCATCACATCTCATGGCTGTGGGTCTTCTTACAAGTTCATTAGCTGAAAGCTGACTGTTGTCAAGTAGAATTTAGTTTGTGAAGCTGTGTCTCTGTGGGATTGAGGCGTTGGGTGCCACTCGTTGCTGAGGGAGCTGGGCAGCGCCTGCTCATGACTGGCACACAGGGTTATGTGTTTGTCCTACGCTGAGCTCAGACTAGCAACTCGTGCTTGGTTTATGCAGTATCTGCGGCACTGGAGTCACCGTATCTCCTCCTACCTGTTGGCACTGCCTCCAGCTCTGCAGACCAATGAGCACCATGATGTTTACAAGAAGCTGTGATTTATGTGCGAAACCAAAGCTCTTTTGAAACAGCATCTAATTTACAGTTGCTTGAAATAACAGTCTTGTCCTTCCATCTCCAGTGGGTGAAGATGAGTGACTTGGAGGGAGATAGATGTCAAATCAAGGCGGAGTGTGTCCTGGATGCTTCCCAGTCAGCGCCTCATTATCAACGCTAAGCTGAATTGTAGAGCTTTTCTGCAATTACACTAATAAGCAGCTTTATTTAAATGTAATTGCTTTAACTGAAAAATCCTAATGCAGGTTTTTTTGTTCTGTCTGATGTTTGGAAAAGTCTCCATAGCTTTTAGTCACCTATTTTGAATTTTTAAAAGGTTTATGTTTAGTTACGGTACAGACGTATTATTACATATCGAGGTCTTAGTCATTCTGTTCTGCTCTTGCATCCTGGTGTGCTTATTCACTTTGGTTTATCTGAATAGGGAGGGAGGGAACCTGGAGGGGGTGGAAAGGGTACACACATTGAAGGAGAGGTCCCACTTACATTTAGAAACAGTTGGTCTTTACTTTTTTTTTTTAAGATTATTTTTATTTCATTCACTTACTCTAGGTAGTGTTACAATTGTGAAAGAATGAGAAGGACAGAAAGCCACTATTTTTTCCTAAGACAGCTTTCTGAGCTGTACACTGTATTGGAGAATCCCATTGAGTTGTAACATCAGATCTCAACTCTCTGAATAACTTTTATATTTACGGTGCATTATTTGTTTTTATTTTTATACAAGGGATTACTTGTTCCTGTATTATTATTATTTTTTCCTCTTGCGTTACTGTTCCTGTAACATACTCAGAAAGCTGGGTTGTTACAGTAGTGCTTGGCAGACCTTACTAGGAACTGAGAAAAACTTCCAATCCCTTGACCTTTCATTTTCCAAAATTAAAATTTGCAGCAGAAGTGTGGACGTTAGGCTTATCGCCTAAATATCCAAGCTGGTGCTGCTGGGTTTGGGCTGCAGTGAACCTCGTTATTCTCTGCTCCTTCACTTTTACTCCCCACCCTTCCTGTTTGAGCTGTGGTCTGTTCAGCCACGCAAGAGATGTTGAATCAGAACTCCTGAACCTCCTCTCGACCCCGTGCAGGACTCTACAACATGAGTCACTTCACCAGTCAGCGAAGTTTGGCCTCATTTCACCTGAATATCGGACAGATGACATCACTGGGCTCTTGGCGGGACAGCTGTGGTCTCTGGGTCTTCCTGGCCTGGTGAGAGAAGGGGTAAGATGACATGGAGGTGACGCTGCTCAGCAGAAACTGCCCTAGCATTGTCCCTGAGGCAGCCTGTGTGCCTCCCTGTGACTTTGTCTTCAGGCAGTGGCAAAATTAGTAAGTGTAAAAAGGAGGATTATTAAACAAAATTAATGTGGCAGAAGAACTGCTTAAGTCTATTATGTGGAGGAAAAGCATTGGCCAGGTAGAAGGACAGGGCATAGGAAAATGGGGAAGGACACATCTGTAAATTAATATAAAGAAAGGAAGCAAATTTCCTTTCGGCTTGTCCTGAGCACAGCTCTGTATTTGCTTGTTGTTGCTTTTACCAACAGGGAAGTCAGCCTTTTAAATCTCTCCCCGGCTGCGCAGGTGGCAGTGTAAGTAGCATAAAACAGAACTTGTCAAATCCAGGAATCTGGCTTGTGGAGAGCAAATCCCAGAAAGAGGGAAAAAAAACCCTCAAGCCCAAAACAAAACAAAAACACGATACCTAAACCAGACTTCCACTTCTGGGATCAGATCAAAACAACAAAAAACCCAGAAAGATTAAACTAAGCTAAACTCAAATTAGCTTTTTTTGTGTTGCATGTTTCTCGAGGCAAAAGAGTTTATTTTGGAATTAAAGCGCACACACAAAACACAGCCTTTGACTGGACATTCGACGTGCTAATAGTTTGCAGAGGAGTTCGGGGAAGTTGACTCTAAAAAACAGATGGGTGTCGAGAGGCACCGTTGAGGTCTCCACATTCCTCTCCACATATCAACATGAGGTTGTTGTGCTGAGATGGTCAGAAACTATGCAGCTGTTTGATTCCTCTGCTTAAACAGCCCTGCACACATACAGCCGCCTAACACCCTGTAGGGCCCTATATACCGTATAGAGCAGCCTCTGCCAGGGACCAGTCCTGCTGCAAACATGGGGAGGGGGTGGAGGAGAGGGAGGGCACTTTAGGGGGTTGGAGACCTGCTTAGGGGAAGGGCTCTCTCTGGGTGGCTCTTTCGAAGTGTGTCTGCCTCTGTCATTTCATGTGGCTGTGGGACTGTTGTGTGAGAATTCTCCCAAAAGTTTTCTCTTGTAGTGCTGGTTGGTAGCATTTTGTAATGTTTTGTCAAGCCATCTCTTGGCCACAAATAATTAGTGCAGAGGTGGCATGAAATTGAAAAATGAATTATGAAAATATTTGCTTTTTAACTTTCAGTAATAGCTCTGGTGTCGTGTTTGGGAATAGTTTCTGTTTTATTCCAGCTGGGTTGAAGTTTTTGTAGTTTTCTGAATCATTCACCTTTTCAGGTGAGAGAAGAGCATTTCTTTATGCAAGGGGTGTCCCCACAAGTCCAGCCCCTACATGTCCTTAGCGAATGGGGAAAACATGGGATGCCATGATAGGAAAGGGTCACTGTGAACCCCCTGTGCACTGGTCCCCTGAGGGTGCTGCTGTGTTCTTAGCACAATGGGGGCTTATGAGCCTGCAACAAGTTCATGTGAAATGATGCTTCCAGGAAGCAGTGAAGCCAATGGTAAAACATTTGGAAACCACTGCCCAAGTGACCTCTTCTACAGTGGCAGAGGGTGCAACCTTCCCTGTTACTCTGAGGACTGGCAAGGAACGGAGATACTACCAGTCTTTGTTTTCTATTTGATTTACTTATTTTTAAGGCTGCAGTCTTGGCAATAGGAAAATGCCAATGACTATTTGTGCAAGAGCTGCTAAGCTCCCTTCCATAGCACCACTGGGCTGTCTGCCCTGAGAAGGGCATTTCTTTTGAGGTCGTCATCTAAGGACCAAAGATTGTTCTGTTCAGATGAGGGACAGTCTCTCCTCCAAGGTTGCTTGGCTGGAAGCAGTGTACAGAAGAGCTTCCCAGTCTGGCTGACTGGGGGAGCTGGGATGTGATGAATGTGAATGCAAGGGCACTATGGAGAGTAGCAAGAGTGGCTGAGGTGGAGAACTGGCTTGTCTTTTGTTCTGCTTCTACTGGCCTACCTCCAAGCTCCATCTTTACCCCGTAATATCACCAAAGATAGAATTCTGGTCCATTTGGGGAAGACACAGGTAGGATTACAGGGCTCTCTGGGAGCAACTGAGGGCAGCCATGAGGCCTCTGACACCACTTCCTAGTTGCCTGCAGCAGCAAACCTCCTTTCTGCTCCACCTTCTCCAGGTCTAGGGAGTGCCTGGGCAGATGCCTGTGCTGGCTGGCAGCTAGAAGGAAGGTAAGAAGCAGTGGGTGAATGGTGGGTTGCTTGAAGATGAGTTTCTGAGAGGAAGAGCAGGTTAGAGTCCAAGGACAAGGTGTCAGAGTAGCACGATGCTTGAGAAAAGGATAGCCCGGTTTTCCTTAGTTTGTTTTAACATTTGACCTTTTGGTGAAGGAGTCCAGTCAGTTCAATTTCTTCCAGCATAAAGAAAAGACACTGAGTTTATTTTGTGACCAGCAGCAGAAGGTTGTATTTTTGGACCGGGGATGTATACTGAGGGAACTTATTAATTAGCTTTCCTAATATTCTGAATATTAGTTGCTGCTACTGCTTTATGATTCTGGCTTCATGTGAACAGTGTTTATGCTAGCACTCTGCTTTGATGGCATTGGACGTCTTTCCCAACAGCAACTCCGAAGGAAGGGTAAAACAAGATAAATAGAAGAACCTGACTTTGCTATGGCCTCATGTGCCCTTGACTGTCTTTGCAGTCAGTTGAGGAGTGATGTGGGGTTTCCCTGGCACCAAATCTTTGTGATTTTATACAGAGTTTGAGGCAAGAGGGGGAAAACTACTTGGTTGGTTTTGTTTGTGGTTTTTGTTTTGTTTTGTTTTGTTTTGTTTTTGTTTGTTTCTTTTTCTAAAGGTCTAACTCTTGAAAGAAGAGTAAGAATGAAAAGAGTTGTTAGTAACTACAGTGGGGATTATTAAGCTCACTTTTGCAGATGAGTGGTAACTGCACGGTTAGATCCTTTATAAACCATGGCTGGGATAATATGCAAATTTGAATTCGAACCAGTGGTTTACAGGTTTGGTGTTTTTTCTCCATGCTTGTGCTACTTGCTAGGGACTTGGCCATGAGAAGGGCTGTATTTATTGACTGTTATGTCCAGTCCCAATGAAAACAGGAAATCCTTAGGAATCACAAGAAATCCATCCAAATCTCATCCATTAAATGAGAATCAAGATAGTGAGAAAAGAAACTGCTGAGTCTTCCTGATAGCACATTGATGCTGGAGAGGTGGTCCCTGAAACAGCCAGAAGCTGATAGAAACTGGTGGACTTGAAGCTTGAAATTGGTGTTAGTAGGGCTAGGTGTAAGGATGAAATGTTTCTTTCTCCTTTATGTATCTGTTTACAATCAAACTATCTCCATGTGCCATATTGTGGCATCAGGTTTTTTAATTCCTCATTGATTTGAGGGAGGATTTCTATTTAAAAATCAGTGGCTCAGCGTGGCTTGTGAGGAACAGGGAAGGAAAGCCCGTTTTGTGTTTGTGTAACATTTACTAGAATTGGTTAAACAGACACACATCAAAATAAATGCTGTAACCTTTCAATAATGTTTAGTCTCCCTGAGAATGAACACACTGGAAGTATGTGTGTTAAGTATACACCACTAATAGTCTCTGTGACATTTGGGCTGGCTCCACAGGGGAGATGAAGGGCATGCACTGAAAATGGTATCAAAAGGGAAAAATAATCACCTCAAGTCACAGAAATAAAATTTACCAGAAGTTGCAGGAATAAAAATAGGTTATTTGGGTTCCCTTGATTTAATTTGATCTCTGTGATGTTGCCATCGGAGGACGCAACTTAGGTCCTTTCATAGCCCAGGCTTCCTCTCTGAAGTTGTGGCAGGAATAGGTCCAGAAATTCCTGGAGAAGCATTATAGATGATGGATAATTTTGATGTAGTTACTGCTAATACTTAAAGGCAGTATTGTTTTTTTCTTAAATTCTGGCTCTTTCTGTTGGTCTCTGTTGGTTTTGAATGTTATAACCATAAGCATAAATAGCTAAGGACAAATTCCTGATAAGGTGGACTTTGTCCACAACTGATTCATCATGTCAAAGCAAACTGAGAGTCTGCCCGTGGAAGCAATCTGCTTCTGGAAGCATTGAATGGTGAATGATCACAGTCCTCTGCCCTAAAACGAATGACAGCAGATTGGTGAGGATGGCCTAGATGTCAATTACGTAATTCCATGAAGGAAAAGCAATTTTGATGGAGAAGATGATAAAGTCAGTGAAAAGTTCTGCTAACATCAATGGCCTTGAATACAGACTTGGAAAAGCATAAACAGGATTTTTTTTTTTTTTTCTTGTTTCCTTTTCTTTCAAGCAACATGCTTTACCAGATCACTGTTATCTGTAACACCCCTGCCCAATGATTTGTTTGTTGTTTGGGGTTTTTTTTATGAGCTCAGTAGCACTAACTATGTAAGTTTATTTCCATTAAGATCGAAGCTGAAGAAGAACATGACTTAACTGAAACTCTGAGCTGTATCAAGTTTTGCTTAGGCTCCAGAAAGCTTGGTTATTCCCTTTTTATTAACTTTTCTTGTCTACTTTTATCTCTCAATGATAAGAATGGTTATTATTTCTGGACCATTGAGCTAAGACTATTTAAATTGTTTATTGGTGTATAAAGGCTGATGTGATTTCTGTGGTGGATCATATTATCCTACAATAAACAGTTAGATAAAGTGAGATGGGATGCTTCAACCTGGTGGATTAATGGTGAGTTTTAACAGAACAAGAGTTCCTTGTGATGTCCTGAAGGCCCCTGAGTTCACCCAAACCTGGCCATGGCTGCCTTTTAAGGCTTTGGACAGTCTCTAAAGATAAGTCACTAAGGATGGCTGCAGAGCATGCAAATCTGTATTTACAGTGGATGTACATTTAGTTTTGAGAAAAACTGTTTTTCCTATGGTGCACTGCCCAGCTCTGGGGTGCAGTTTGGGTGAATGTACTTGTCATGAGTTTATGTAACTCCACCGCATAAACTGTGTCCATCTTGCATTAGCCACAAGGTTTGATTTGACTTTTTTTCTGTGGCTGTTAACATAAACTGAACTGACAGAGAGGTGCTGCAGGAAAAAGCTTAGGGCTTTTGGAATACCCCTGGTAACAGGAGGACTGGGGAGTCAAATGCAGATCTATTAATTTTGTATCACCTTTGCGTCAGCCGTGGCCTTGGGGAATGTTCCAGGGTAGACTGGAATAAGCTGACTTGGGAGCAAATCGGGGCATGGCTCAGACAGACCTACATTTGGCTGTGGCTCTGCCGACAGTTTAAACTGGTTTTCCAAAAGATTTTATCATCCGTGTGACTCAGCATCATTAAACTTGAAAGCAATAACCAAATTGGTGATCAGAAAGAGAATTTGGGGACCATCACTCAAAGTTTGATCGCCCATAATAAGTCACAGTGGCATTTGGATGACTCATGTTCTTGCAAGTCTCAAAGCCAGTTTCTTTAAACACAGAAGGGGTTTGGATAAGCTTCTGAACCGGACCCAACCTTCCAATGGTTTGAGGTTCACCCATTACTATTTTCTGTCTAACTTAGGCAAAGGCTTAAATTTAGAAAAAGAACTTAGTGAGTAAACATTAAGCACTTTGTTTAAATATTAAGTATTAAAGTTGCAGGTTGGCTTTTTCACTTGAGCATGGAAATATGTAACCTAATTTGCAGAGGTGTGGAAGCCAAATCAATTTTGGGACTGGAGTGAGCTCAGCTCATTGCGCTTACGATGTGTGTGCTGCTTAGAGCTATAACCAAAACGTTTGCAATTTCACTCTTTGTCCTGAAATAGTCAGTATTTGGGATAAAAGAGAAATTCTTTGCAATTACAATATTCCAATGGTAGGGAATGGAACTGATAAGGTCTGACTACATATAAGAGGACAAAACCCCAATTCTGTGAAGGCTTTTGTGTGTAAACAAAACTTGGCATCCTGGGAGTAGCTGCATGAAACAGCAATCATAAGGTATATATTAATAATGTACATATGTCTTTACAGGCCTGGGGATGTAGATATTGTCCCTTTGAGAGCCAAACCAGAATGAAATAGAAGTATAGAATTCGCCACTGTGATGTTTGTTTGGGGCAATTTTGGAAAACAAGGAACTCTTGCATAAAAGTTTTCTCCTTGTTGAGGCTTGTGGTTTATCCTCCTCCCCCTCCAACAATAGTTTCTCAAGGGCAACCTAAGAATTGTTGAGTAAAAGTCATTTATCTAGTATGGTGTTCCCTAGGATTGCTTTTCAGTCTGGCTGCCACAAAGATTTGATGCTGGAAACTGCCCCAATTCATTGTAGAAGCAAGGTTATTAATACAGAGCTTGAATGTGGATGTTTGAAGGCAGTTGGCTGGAGAAAGAAAAGGCTTTGTCCACTATGAAGAAATAATAGCCTGGTTTACTTTGTTACCTCCTTGCTTGCCATATTGGTATCCAAAGAGCAGTAACATTTCTACAACTGGAAAGAGCAATGACAGCAAAATGAAAAATTCTCCTCATTTATTTAAAGCAGCATCCAGATCTACCTGCTTTGGTTTGGTTTGCTGCTTTTTTTACATGTTTGCTCCATGCACTGTGTAGATTTAGTAGGATTTGCCAAAGCAGACCTTCCAATGCTGCCGGCAGGAGAAAATCTGACAGTGCAGTGTGTGAAGTCAAGAGGGCTTTTCTAGCTCAATGAATTTTCCAGAGGTGCCCTTTCTACCTTGCAACCTCAGCAAAGCACTTTCCCCCAATTTGTCACATCTCCTGCAGTATGATATTCTTCCTACTAGTGCATAGATCTTTCAGAATGCGGGAATGTCCATGAGAGCTGAATGGAGAGTGACGTTTTGAGTCAGGGGCTTGGTTAGCTTTAGTACCATGTATCATTAGGGTGCTGTAACTGAGTTGTCATTCGAATATATCTTGGGTTGTGGGTGTCTGAACACCCAGGTAGTTTCAGCTCTGTATGAGTCAGAAGCAAACAAGCAAATCTCTGATGTTTGGCTGGCTTCGGTTGCTACACATTTAGGCAGTTTCAGCCAAAGAGTATTTTCTGTGTCTTTGTCGGTTCTCAGCTGCAGGCATTTCTCAAGGCCTGGACTTCAAGACTGGTTTGAGGCTGTGGGTATTTGCTTGCTTGTTGTGGAAGGCACCTGCGTAAAAGCTGTCATTTCCCAGATCAGAGTGAGCCTCGTAGACTCCCACTCCCTGTTAACTGCACCTTAAGCCTGAGGTCCCAAGGCTCCCTTAATAATCCAAAGCAGGCAGAGAAGATGAAATTAGGCTCCTGCTGGTTTTTCTGCAGGGTGATTCATTATAGCCTGCTCTCTGGCTATAAAGGGAGCCCAAGAAGGTTAACCTGATAAAGCCATGGATCACCTGTGGGAATGCCCACCACCATCACATGTGCAGCAAAGCCTTGCAGCCACTCTTCAGCGTTCAGGGTGGCAGCGCAAGGTGCAGGAACCAGAGCCGGTGGTTGGGAGGGAGTGGTACGTGCTCTGCAGCTGTCTGGACTGTACCTATTATGTGGATAAGCAATCAGCTCCTGTCTCCAGGGCTGTCAATCTGGAACCTTTCACCAGCACTAAATTCACTTTAGAAAAATAAAATAGAGAGACAGAGAGATTAGTCAGACTTCTAAAATGCTTCAAGAAACTTTAATGTTATTATCTAAGCAGAAAGATATCCAGCAATTCCTCAGCTATTTAACATAGTAGGCAGTTGCTGACAAACGACGTTATCGAGCATACACTTTTGAGTGAGGAAGAGTGATACGATCTTGCTTAAATTGTATTTTAACAAACATGCCTATCTAACAATTAAGCTGGAGCAATTTTACTCTAATAGATGCTTTTGCTGCTTAATATAGAAATTTACATGTTCATTTGTAGCCCCCAGAGATCACACAGCTGCCAGACTCCCAGCTGCCACCACCCTGTTCCTCCCCCTGTGGCTTGCTCTCAGCTTTGGCTACAAGCACTTGATCTAACGAAGCACTTTAAAATACAAATCCCACTGTTTTCTTGGCCGTGGAGCTGAGCTCACTGGGCTGTATTTGAAAATGGCTGTCTGCCAGCCAGACACCCTTACTCACCTAAGCTAATTTTACTCCATCTGATGGCAAAATTAGTCATTCCCCTCCCTCCTTATCAAAATTCTCCTGCATTGTAAGCAATGCAATGAAAGCCTGAAAGGGGCAATCCTCTGTGCACTTGGCCGCTCACCCTGTCCCTCCTCCTGTGTCGTGGCACGAGGGCTGTCCTGCCCGGGATCAGGGCTGTGGCAGCGGTGGACAGTTCGGGGCAGGATGGGCACCAGAAGAAGCAGCAGTTGAAACCCTGCCATCTGATTCACAAGGCATTTCCCAGATAAGGATTTTACAGTGGGAGGTGGCAACAGGCAAACTGGGCGCTGGCAGCATTTTTCCATTCTCCAGTTACTCTGTAGTTCAGCTTGGGACAGACACGAGCCTGAAGTAATACGCTGTGTGCTATTTCAAGGAAAGGGAGCCCGTGTCCTTCAGGCTAGCCCTCAGAAATTTCAGTAGATAAGAAATCCCACTATGACTGTTTCTTGCAGTCTCAGATGACAGAAATAGGCAATGCTTTCTTTTAACTCTGCCAGTGAAATGTAATTGTTTCATCTAAAATCCCAGAAGCAAGGTGCCCACAGCTCAGCATTTTATGTGCACACACACTTAGAGCATTGATCTAGCAGAAGGTGGCAGGTAGAAATGAATGCATGGCTAGCAAATGGAGAGTTGTTAGGGGAATGTGAAATCAGATGCCTGTGGACTACAATGCCAAAAGCCACATCGTGATGCAGGTACATGGCTTCTTTTTCCTCTGGGGTAAGGAGTGGAAGGCTCTGGTTTACCTTCATGTTGTTTTGTCACATGCATGAAGGATCTCCTGGTCCAGGTGCTGCCTTTTGCCCCCTGGACACACTTGGAGGCAGAATACTCAACTAGATGGAGACTGGATCTGATCATGAGGTTATTATTATGCAGAAACCAGAAAAATTATATCCCTTAAAGTAACTTGTCCAGCAACAAGAAAAAAGCCCAAACTTCTCTATGAAGTGATTTGGCATGAATAATTCTGTAAGCTATAGGCAAAGGGGCATACTCTCCAGTATAAATCTATTTGTTTTCTAAGGATTTCGCCTAGAACTTTATTCTCTGACTCGCATACCATTGTGACAGTTTTGTAAAACATTGTCAAGAATAATTCATTCTGATTATCTTGTATTATGATCAGCTGTCCATATCATAACAAGGAGTGTCCAAAAAAGTTATTTCCTCTCCCTCGATGAGTGATAAACCTCATACCAAAGGTGCCTGCGAGGGTTGGAAGGCCAGAGAATCTGTTCCATTTGTTTTTCCATTTGAAAAAAAAATCCCCACACTTCTATTCAACCATAATCAAGGAGGGACGCAACACCACTCCACTTAGCAAACAAACTTCTAAGTGCACTTGCTGGAAAAAATTATAGTTTGTTCCTGAAAAAATAGACTGAGTGTACTGATAGCATAGCACAATCTGACTTGTGCTTCCTGCGTGGCAAAGGGAATGAGCATCCTCCCTAAGCCTAGAGCTGACCTCTCTTCTGCAAGGTGGCAGGTGCCTTTATTGATAAAGAGGCCCAATTAGAATCAGGACGATAGAGCCGTACAATGAATTTGAGAGATTCCTCCCCTCCCAGAGGGAAGAAATGCATGTTCTGAAATACCTTGTGGAAGGTAATACGTTACCCCTGGAAGCAGTGATCCCTGGACTGCTCTAAGGACAGGCAAAACACCCCACTGAAGTATTTTCAGTGAACACCTTTTCCCCACTCTCCTGCGAGCTTTCCAGAAATGAACCAAAATGCTCTTGCAGAGAACTGTCCCATCTAACCAAGCGCTGCAAATGGAGGTCAGCATTGGACAGCTAACTACCAGAAGGTACCTCAAACCAACAATTTAGCCAAATACAGAGGTGTTAATGCAGGCAACAGTGACTGCATGGTCGAGGAGGATGTCTCTGGAGAGCATCTTCCAAACCACACCCAGAAAGGGAAAGCAGACTCTCAGATAACCAGCCTTGGAAATATTTTCCTCTGCCTAATGTGTGTCCAAAAACTCCTGGAAAGAGACTCCTGCAGATCTTGCATAGAACAGATTTCAGCCTGCAGAAAAGCTCTGCTGACATTTGTTGCATGGCCTCTTGTCACTGCCACCTTGTGAAGTGCCTTTTCCTCAAGATGTGGAGGGCATCAGATTAGGCAAAATTTTTTTATGTAGCTCAAAATAAAGCATTGAATGTAAGCCTTCAGTACTTTAAAAGTAAATGGAGGTAGATTTGGACTTAAAACTTCACATGGAGTGAAAACTTGAATACCATAATTTTGAAAAGTTGGAACTGAAACACTTGGACTCTTTCAAAAGCTTTTGTTTTCTGTTCTTTTTCATCTCTTTTGGCCAAAGCTATTAGCTTAATTTTATATAGCTTCAACAGAAATTGTGAATGATCCAGAATTTCTCTTACAGCTTAAAAAACCCAACAAAATCAAAACAACCTCCCAAACCTACCTTAAAACAAATGCCCTCAGGTGTAGCTGCTTCTGGGAATAGGCCATGTAACTGCCAAGGTTATGATTTTCTAGTGCTTTTAGTATAAAACTGGACTTTTTTTCAGTTACTCATGTAGGCTGAAATTTTTCCTGCTGGTTCATCTCTTAAAATGTTTGAGCCAAAGTAGTCTTCTCTTTCCAGGAACAAATTGGGAGGAAATTATTTTGTATTACCCATTAAAAAAACCCAAACAAACTCACAGCTCTTTCAATGTGAAACTCTCGAACCTCTACACAAAAAGACTTGACATTTGTTAATAGGACGTGGGGGCCTCACTCTGCTGATGTGCATTTTTCTGGTCATAAATTTGCAGCTAATTCTGTCTCCAACTGTGCGTGTTGCTTGGTTTTGGAGCCCCTGCTCCCAAGCTATCAGTGTATGGTAGAGGAAAAGCCCACCGTCAGTGCTCACATGCCAAAAATAGAGCTTCACTTGCTCTCCACCCCAGTTCATTCCTGGAGTAAGGATCTATGTACTGAGTGAGGCAGACCAAAGTGGCATGGGATAAAGGAGCATGTGATCGTAGTGTTGGGAACATTGTTGTAGTGTGCGTGCACATGGGGAACAAATATTGATTGCACATTCAAGCATAATTCAGGGATTTCCTAATCACTGAAATCTTGACTCTGCAACCTTATGAATTTTCTTCCATCTGTGGTGGTGTAATTCATTGCTGTAATTGCAACAGAAGGCAGGAGTTTTTTTAAACCATGATAAGGCAAAAAACTGAAATAGTAAAAAATTGAGAGTCTTGTGATCTATGATGTTATACACTGTGAAGAGTCAGGTTTTGATATGAATATACATTTGGTGTTACCTGGCTATAAAATGCAGTTTTCCTAATCAATGTTATAAAACTCCCTGCTTATTTTTTTATATAGCTCACAATTCACTACTTTCTCCTGGGTAGTGACCAGGTAGTAGGCACTTGTCACTGTAGTAGCTTTTACAGCTCTGCCATGGCAGCTTCATATGGATGCATCATCATCATCCATAGCCTGTCTACACTGAGTTGAGACAGAACACAAATGATAGGAAGGTATAATCCTGTCTGTCTTGCAGGCTGCAAGCTAAGGATAGGGGATACGAGCTTGGAGAAAGGAAATGCAACTTTTCTCCCAAAACTTTGGCTTAACTCAATGTACATTGTGAGCCCAGTGTTTCAGTGGAGATTCAAGTTACCTTTTCAGAAAGCCTCAGCTTCTATAGACCAATGCAGTTCCTGGCTTCACAGCACCAGGTATGCCAAAATGTCATGTCAGAGGCTGTTTTGATGGCATCATAGTTCAAACAGATGCAAGATGTAAATCCTAGGAAAGGTTTTCTGCCCTCCTTTGAATTTTGAAGAATTTTGGAGAGCCTAGAGCAGAGGTAGCAAAACATCTGAATTTTTTGAGAGAGTCCTTCAGAACCAAACCTCTGAACTTTTGAGGGATCGTAAGTGATTTAAGGAAAATGTCAGAGTTTACCTTATTTGATATTGGGATAAGCAAACTGGAGAAAACTAGAGAATGAAGGTAGGGAACAATCCCTCCCTCTCCAGTGTTGGAAAGAAATATTCCTGCTCTAAATTATGTCTACCCATCATAATTACCTTTAAATAGCTTTATAAGTTGTGCAGAAAGGGTCTGCCTTTTAACTTTGCATAGCAATTACCTAGAAGTGGTGTATTGATTAAAGATTATACTTTTTACTTATTGTTAATCGACTGTTGGTTTTGTGGCCTATGCTATTCCAAAGCCTTCTAGGTAGACACTATACGGGATAGTAGAGCAAATGGGGAAATGAGTGTCTGTATACTTTTAATAGCTGAAGGAAATATAACTAATGTTAAAAGCAAAACCAGAGCTGTTCACAGAGTGCTAGCAGGGCAGTGACATTAATGTGACATGCTGAACCCTGCTCAGTAGCTGTGGGAATGCAGGTTCTAAGCTTTGGTCCACGCTCAGGATCCTAGCAGTTGGAGAGGCAGCACAGGTAGGAAAAGAGGCCTTGGTGAGAGACAGCGTAAGGGCACGTCTAGGTACACGTGTACCTGCCCTGCTTCACTATGTGCTCTGGTACTGTAGCACGATCCTTTGAACTCTTTGTATTGCTGGTAGCTATTTGGTGGTTTAGTGGCAGATTCTTTGGCTGTATTATTTTTCAAGGAACAGAAGCCGTATATCAGGTGACATAAAGTTATGAGCCTGTGCTACTACAGATTTTGCTGGTCATCATGTGTTTCTCTTGTATGAAAGTTTTTGAGAATCATCACATAGAGGTAGGAGAAACTTGGGCCAGCATTACCCACCTTCTGATACAGGGTGTAGAGCTTTGCTAATTCTCCCTACTGCTCATGGAGTATGTTACAACTGCAGAGAATAATGGTATAAAACTAGCATTATTATTTTCAGAAGACTTTTTTTCACTCAATGCAATCAATTGACTTTATAATTGAGGCTGCCTGTGACATCCTATTAATCTAGTAATGGTATAACTCTGTAACACTCTATTTGAAATGTCAGCATTAGGGAGGGAAAGTGAGCTGGATAGCTGGAAAATGTACTCATTCCTAATACAATTATTAGTACTTTTAAATAACTTGTTCAAAATGAAGGAGTAAGTTGCTGACTGCACGTTCAAAGTTTTTTCCCCACCTTGGGATCCATTTTCATCCCTCGTGTGGAAGAAGGGAAGCCAAAGCAATGACATAGCTTCTGCCTTTAGCCCTTGCTAGAAAAACATCCTGTTACACCTAATATCCTCCACAGCAATCACTTCATTGGCCACAACCCAGAGAACCTTCCCAGTAATGCCAGAGTCTCCTGCATAACAATAACAGACATTGGTGACAGCCACTTGCAAGGTGTGGCTCTGACTCATGCTTCGTGTTTGCGCCACTTCCTCCTGCACGCCCACCCCGAAACATGTCTGTGGAGTGCGGCCCCACGGTGCCTTTGTCCACTTGGTCCTGCAGCCAAGCCCAGGGCCCGTTCCAGCGTGGCCAGCTGCTCCTGAGGCTGCTCCTGTGCTCTTTTCTTTTTCAGTTTCTTGAATCCCTTTTGGAGGCCTTGATATACCCTCCATAATCTCTGGCTGAAAAACTAGATTGATGCCCCTCAAAGGTGTCCTAATGGGCAGCAAAGGTGTGACTGGATGTCTCTGTGTCGCAGGGCAAAGTGAGTGGTTGGGAGCGTTGCATTCACTCCGTTTTGTGTGAGGACTGGTAGCCAACGTGATGGATTCAGCAGGAGCTGCCCTGCGTGCTCTCCCTTCCCCTGTCTCCTTTGGGTGCTGCTCTGAAAACCTGGGGACAGAGTACTTCTAATATGTTAATTATTTTTTTAATCGGTTAAAAAGCACAGGAGGAAAGCAGTAATGGTAGACTGTTGGGATACTTTTCAAACCGTGTTTTATTCCCTTAGTCAACTATAATGGGACTGCAGGAGGCTTTATGATGAGCTGTAAAAACTCACTGCTGAGTGTGGTGGTTTAATGGTCACAGGCATGTTCAAAAACGAATATAGTTTATTTTTATGTAGCATCCTTTAAAAAAAAAAAAAAGTAAAAAAAATATTTTACAGGGAGGATGTAAAATGATCAGTGAATGCTTCCAGGAGCTGGATGCTGCTTTGGACAGGGAAAGGGTGAAGTGGTATGTAAAGAAGGACAGGTACCATTTACAAGCAGGAAGGGTGAGGGGAGAGAATGGAATGTGAGACTAATGGGAGAAAGAAGACAAATGTGGAGGAGTTGGAGAGTATGAGAGGGGAAGGATGCAATTTATAGAAAGGGAAAGAAGAGGGGAGGTGAATGTTACATTGGGGCTAGATGCAGATGAACAGGTTTTGGCAGGATGACAGAGTTGATGGGTTTAGTGGGAGGCAGCTGCTGAGAGGGGCGAGGACTGTCAGAGGAGGGATGTTGGCTGGGCGAGACGTTTGTCTAGCTGAATTGGTGGCTTTCCGTGCTTCTCCTGGAGGTGATGTGTACCCTAGTATATGATTTCTGGGAATTTAAGGGAACACAGTTCTAATATTAAGTTCATTGGTCATGCCACTAATTTCTGGACAGAAGCACTCTTTCCAAAGATGTTCTCTGTAAGGGATTTGCAGGGAAAGAAAGATTGCTAAGCAGAAACACCCTCAGGTAGACCAAGCATCCAAACTCCTCTCTCACTGATTAAAGTATCCAAAGTTATCACTCTCAAAGATAGTCCTTTGTGGTTTTAATCCTAAGTGATTATATGGCAACATGCCCTCTGATGACAAACCTCAAAGAAAGGCAAGAACCCATCTGAGTGAACAGATTTTCTTGTATTCAGGGTAAACTGAGAAAGTAGCTCCTGTAGTCCCATTGAGCACTCAGACTACCAATACCCAGGCACAAAGGCCTGGCTTGTAGCAGGATTAGAAGGGCATAAAGAGACATGGTACCTCCAGGGTGGCACCTCCTGCTCTTCCTATTGAGGAAGGATTATCCCAACATCATTTTAAAGTCAGCATCCAACAACCAACCTGAAATACAGTACCAGAGTATTTCAGTTGCAGCCTGTGTCTACTCCTGTTAGAAGCTCATTGCTAAACCTTGATAGTGCTTTCCCTATTTCAAAGACCTCTCAGGCCTTTAAGAGATGTAAAGAGAGGGACGTCTGGTGCCACTGGCAAATTGAAACAAGAAATAATTTCCCTCCCCCTGAAGAATGCAAGTGAATGAATTTTATGGAGATGAAGCACTTGGTTTAAAAAAAAAAAAAAATGCACACCCACACACACCCAACAAACAAACAAACAAATCCCCAAACAAAACCCAGGATGTCTCACGAGTGGAGAAGGGAACAGTGAGAGAACATACCAAAGAGCCTGAATGCTGAAGAGCTCTTATTCCTCACTCTGAAGAAGTAGCATAGATTTAATGGTCTCAGGAGGAGGGATAAGGAAGCTACAAGCAACAGAAGTAATTATAGTAAACTGTTGTCATGGTTTAACCCCAGCTGACAACTAAGCCCCTCACAGCTGCTCACTCACTCCTCCCCAGTGGGATAGGGCAAAGAATCAGAACAGTAAAAGTGAGAAAGCTCAGGGGTTGAGATAAAGGCAGTTTAATAGGTAAAGCGAAAGTCATGCTTACAAGAAAGCGAAGCCAGGGACCCCCCCGCTCCCCACGGCAGGCAGGGGCGCAGCCACCCCCAGGGCGGCAGGGCTCCAGCACGCCTGGCGGGCACTGGGGAAGGCAAACGCCACCATCCCAGCGCCCCCCCCTTCCTTCTGCCCCCCGCTTCCCATGCCGAGCATGGCACCGCATGGCACGGCATAGCCCTCGGGGCAGGGGGGGTGGCTGTCCCGGCCGTGTCCCCCCCAGCCCCTTGTGCCCCCCAGCCTGCTCGCTGTGGGGTGGGGGGAGGGGCAGAGATGCCCCTGGCTCCCAGAGCTCTGCTGGGCAGGAACTAAACCATCCCTCTGTTATCAGCACTGTTTCCAGCATAAATCCAAAACAGCCCCATACTAGCTACTGTGAAGAAAATTAACTCTATCCCAGGCAAAACCAGCACAACTGTGCAGAAACTTAGTATTTCAGAATGGGGTTATGTCTTGACCATTTGTCAGTGAATAAACTTGGCTTCTGCTTTGGATCTTCCCAATCAGAGCTTCCTGCAGAGTGAAATTCTTGAAAACCCAAGTTTTCCTTAGGGTGCTGCAGGTTCCCCCCCAGTTCACTCACTTCCTCCAGGGAACCTCGTGCGGGGGCAGCCAGGAAGAGCCTGATGGACCATGGACCAGGGGTGCTCTTCGTGCGAGCCTTGGATGTTGAGCTGTAGTACAGCAATGGAAATGCCACTGTGGATTTCTATTCAGTGCCTTTTTGCCTGAGATGAACCACTGGAAAAAAAAAATAATATTCAGAAGTACTCTATTCCTCTGACCTGCTTCTTACCCGGGTATGTGCGTGCTGCCTACTGTAGACATTAAGGCTGTAAAAGCTTATTGTCAAATCAATTCTGCTCTTACTGAGACCAGAGAGATCAGGAGTGTGCCTTGAAAGACTTTAAATCTTGCCCCTCCCTGATGATTTGCAAAGTTTAATTTCTGTAATGGGCTCTGGTGGCAGAGGCATTCACTGTTTTTCCAACAGGAATTGCTGAATGTATGAATGACTCATTCTGTAGGCGGGAGATATAATGGCAGCCTTCGATATCCTGATCTAAGGGTGGGGAGGTTGTGTGGGAGGGGAGGAATGGGGTACACTTTAAGTTAAATTATCCACCTTGCTGCTCCTTCATCAGGCAGCCCCTCCTTCTCTCAAAGTCCCATCCTGGCCCAGTATCAGGATAATGCTGGAAGAGGGAAAGGGAAGGCTGAGGGACCTCCTGTGGGAGATGAAGCTTATAATATATGCATTTGCCTGGAAATGCCATAAGAAATTAATATTACAGAAACAGTGGGACTGCATTAATATTTTAATATTAAATGAATATTTAATTTGAAAGCTTTGATTTGAAAGTGAATGAGACAGCCATGACATGAACAGTTGTGCTGTTCCTGTTAAGAAATGTTAATGATTTATTGACAATGTCGGTAGCAATAACTTTACACTGTTTCAGTTACATAATGCCTTTGAAATATTGGTAAAGTGATTATTGAGAACAAAAAGCAGGCTGGCTTCAGCAGCCCTTTTGGGAAGGACTAATGTTACAGAAAAGTGTGATTTCCTCCAGAAAAAGGATCCCACTCGGGCCCCCAGAGCCAGGCTGGCTGAGGCATTGGGCGGCTGCCCTCTCCCCAGCATCAGCGTCCTACACCAGTTTCAGCCGTCTCTCTCGCCTGAGGTGCCCCAAGCCAGCACGTTGCCCTGGCAGTGGCTCCTGAAGAGTAAAGATGAACCTGGAGGGGCTGAGAGCTTCCCAGCCAGCTTCCCACAGCGACTCCTGCCACGGACCTCAGCGCCTTTTAGAGCTGAAAATGGCTTGTTCCAGGGTGTCTTATGGCTTTTCTGGCTGAAGATGACTCAGGGGTATCTATTAATTTTCATGCATTCAGTAATCTTAAACATCAAAAACATCTTAATTGCTTAAGCAGGTTTATTTTGTAAAATTTAAACAGTTGTTGAAGCTATACCTGTAGTTTCTGGGAGCTCTCTTATGGTTTTACTCTGGGTTGTGAAGGCAGTGAGGGAACAGAGGAAAGCAAACGGCTCTGTTGCCTCATGAGCATCCTGAGTTTAATCCTAAATTGCAGCTGAAGCTGGATGTCCTTGGCTGAATGTGGCTCCAGTGAACCAGAACTAGATGCCTACAGCGTGTAGGTACCGGTTCTGAGGACTCTTTGCCTATAGTTTTTAAAACCCCTCAAAAACTCTTAGAAAAAGCTCTCTTCTGCTGAATAAATAGGGATGTGGAATATTTTTGTGACATGGTCTGTTACCCATTAGCTCAGAACAAGGAAAATTCATCTAAAAAATAATTAAAGAGACACTTTGGCATGGTGTCTTGAAAGCTGTACCATGGTGTAGGTTCCCAATTCCAGAAATGTGTTTCTTCTTAAGGCCAATCTTTGCACAAAATTAAGAGAAAAATGAAACCTAAATTCACAATGTGACCCAATCTAAACAAACAAAGAGTGTTTTTCTTCCTTTCCCTAGCCCCCCTTTCCCCCCTCTCCTCTCTCTCACTTAGTTTCATGCCATTGTTATAATCAGCCTTAGTAAGTTAGTGGAATGAGGAAACAAAAACCCAATATAGGATGCGGTTTAAAGTACTGGTTCTTGAGTCTGATAATCTTTCTCATTTTCCAACTGCATTTTTCTGATGGCAGTCTTGGTGAATTTAGTGTTGGCAAAACATAGAACGGAGGCTTGAACATGTATAATGAGTGTCAGCACATGTTTTTGTCTGCTGGCCCAGTCCCTCTGATATCCCTTCGTACTTTCAGGTGGATTCTAGGTGAGGTTTTGAGGGATGAAGGCTCATGATGTCCTCCAAAAAATCAGGTCGTAGAAGGCAATCAAAAAGGGTCAGGTCGACTCGATAATCCTGGCCATACTTGACAAGGCTGGAAAAAGAACAGCTCGACTCGATAATCCTGGCCATACTTGACAAGGCTGGAAAAAGAACAGCTATCATTGCAACCTGGTACAAAGTTAGCAGTTAAACACGTAAACATCAACTGCTATGTAAATCCTTCACTTCCATTGATGTAATTCAAAATGTAGGCACCAACATACCTGTCTAGCTCTTGTTTTTGACTGATTTGCCCCAACCTATGCAATGGGGCTCATCACCCCAGTCACCTTTAGTGGGAAAGCTGCCTGCATTCCCCACGAAGTAATTGCTGTAAATTCCACATACAGCTTTTCCTATTAAAGTTGGCAATACATTATTTGCCACAAAGCATGTACTGTTTTGGAGCACATGACATTTTAAGGGCTGAAACATTATGAATACTCCTAAGAAAGCTGATTTCATTTGTGAACAAAAACCCTCCCTATTTTTCATAGTAACTGTTCGGTAAACTATTCTGACAACAACTGAAGTCTGATCAAATTAAAATCAGTCCATCGGGTTTTTTTAGTGATGAACTGAACTGAAAAGATTTTGGTATCCTAGAAAGAGTTGCTAACCTTTCTGGGCAGGTCCTATAGCATTTAATAGCAAAGGGTACCTTCTTGTATAATATTGTGAACCATGGAATTTAGTGAGATTTGTATTGTGTTATAGAAATGTACTTTAGAGAATTAATTTTGAAGTCTGTGGGTTCAAATGTTTTCTAAAAATAGTATTGACTATATAGAGGGCTTTGTGCTTCTATGCCTATTTAGTTTTGGAGAATGTTTTCATGTATTATTTTGTGCACTTTTCTTTTTCCTTGTTCTTTTTTTAAAGCATTGGCAGCAAAGGAATGAAAGGAGGCTATTTTTTGCTACAGGATAAATTTTGATATTTCAATTCCAGTTTTTGCCTCCTGAGGAATTTTCTGTTTTCTTGAGATTCTTAACCAGGTCATTCACGTACTCACCAGTTTAATTACCTTCCTTAGCAGTGTATCTGAGCTGCCATTTCAACAATCCCAGGCCATTTAGTATGTGGCCAATTCTGTGCACAGATGTACTTGTGCAGTTTTAAAACTAGCATACGTGAAATACCCTCCAACGCAAACAAGATTATAGTTTTCTCAGATCTAGTTCTCTGCAGCTTTTATACCTGTCCATATGATGTTTTCTGTTTTTTCTATACTAGTGGGCAAAAAGGGTTTAACACTCAATAGCGAGCTGTACTGCATCAGAGATCCGCTGCATTTCACTGGAGAACCGGGTATCACCTCAAAGAGCAAAGGGAATTTTTGGAAATCCTGTTAAATGCATTAACAATGAGCTGGGGATATAGTCAAAACCCTGCTTAGACATTTCGATTGAGAGTTGCCATACAAGTATAGCCAGTGGTGGGTCTTGGTTGAAAATGTATTTATACATTAAGGCAGAGAGAGATGGATTTCACTAGTTTAAACGCAGCTTTAGTGCAGACAAAAGCAATAGGGGGTGGCGGGGAAAGCACAGGCTGCCACCACTCTCACATATGGCAATTGTTTCCTATAATGCTTGCTATGTTGTATTTATTTCATGCAGTGACATATCACAGAAAGCCAATGATGCCAAATTCTTAACAAAAAAAATACCAACCCACCCCAACCTGCAGCATTTAGTGAGTGCTGTCCTCCAATTTATTTGTGCTTGGTTGTTGGTTTTCTTTTTCCTCCTGGTTTTCATCTGTCTGGTTTCTATTTCCACTCTTTCTGTTCTTTCCCTCTTCGTTTTGTTTTGTCTTGTTTTGTCTTTTTACTATATTTGAGGAATCTCAGTTTCATGGAGAAGCCTGGAAGGTATGAGTGGAATGTTTTGATTTAATAGATCCTTGCCTGAACTTTCTTTTGACAAATCAATTAATATCTGTGGATTCTGGGGGCAGAGTATTGGGGGGCACAGGAAGAAGAATAGCCAGCATGCAAGGTGGGTGGAAGGATGGGGAAAGTTGACAGTGGGGCTGGGATGAGGAAGGGAGGTCTCTGGAGCTTGCTTCAGGTGCAAGAGCATGAGAAAAAGTTATGAGATTTTTCGAATTCTGAAGCTAAGTGCATGACTGAAAAGACTAGATCTGTCTTCCAGGCAGGCAGGTAATTGCCTTGCTCTGCGATGCCAGATCCTGCCTTTTTCTGAACTTCAGGGTGAAGGTATAATCCACAGCTGGGCAGAGGGTGGCTCAGATGCCGGGTGCATTGTGTTTGCACTGACATGGCCTCCTGCCCCAGCCTGGGGCAGAAGTTAGCCTTTGTCTGTTGATTTATGGGTGAGCTCAAGAACCCAGGTCCAGGTGAGGATCAAGATGCCTGTTGCAGCTCGGGAGCATTTGAATCAAGGACTTGGGCTCTGCGTGCTGTAAAGACAGGACAAAGTGCTAATTGCAGAGCCGCTGCTGAAGGCTGTGACGGCCTGGCTGGGAGGGTTCCCCGCTTGGCTCTGTACCTTGTGTGCATGGGACTCTGCAGCTGTGTTTTTCAAATGCCATTCAAATGAAAGCAGAAAGGGGAAATCCCATTTCACTGGAAACAGCTCTCAAATGCAGAGAGAAGCTTTTCCTCTGAATTCTGTCTTTTGGCTTTCCTGCTGCAGAATGACACAGAATGTCTTTCTCTTGATCAATTTGTTTATCGTTTCCTTGATTATCCTCTTCAAAAGCAAGACAAGACAGGTTTCTTTTGTTAATCCTGTTAGTACTGGCATCGGAGCAGAAATTGAGTTTAGGAAAAATATTTGGGTATGTTAAACTTTCTTGTAGATGATGTCTGTGAATCCCGAAACATGGCCTGCTAGGTTTGAATTTTCTAGATTATTCCTGAGCCATGTATTTCCATCTGTTTCTCTGAGTCCTGCTCCTCGCCTCTTCCCATGCATACTTACGTGCCAGCATCAGACTTTTTCAGAGCAGCTTCTGTGGCTCTTCTGATACAGTACCACAGTGTGCTGGCTACACTTTGGGGGAGCTGAGAGAGCAGCAAGCAAAGCCCTCTTCTGCATCCCGATCTCCTGGACACACCTCTCCTGCAGTGGTCAATGCCACCTTGCCCAAGGGAGCCCCCCCCCCGGCATGTGGGGCTGGCAAGCCGCCCGCTGCTTCTGCTGCCTTCCTCCTTCAGGACAGCTGATAATGACCTCTCTCTCTTTAAAGTTTTAAAAGTTATGTATGGCTAAAGGAAGATGTCAGAGCAGAGCACTGGAAGACTAATGACCTCCCATGTATCTTCTGCACAGGTACCCAACTAGCAAGGGCCCCATGTGCCTTTCCAAGGGCCCTCTCCCCTCTCTGCACGCATGCAAGCTATTTATCTTGTGGGGAAAACATTACTATGCCTAAGAGGATAGTTTAGGCTCCAGAGCTCACCCAGTCCTTGACCTCTGGGCTGAGACTTGCGGTGGGGCAGTGACTAATTAACAGCAACTGCAGTGGTGTATTTTGTCTTGTGGATGCATGCCCCTTTGGGTGGAACATATCTGCTAAGGTACCATACATTTACAAAGGCAGGGGGTTCCGGTGTAAGAAGCAAGCCCCCATCTTTTCTTTTTTTTTTAGAGTTATTTGACCGTCAGGTGCTGTCTGATAACTCTCTGGTTCAGTGAAATAGTCTTTCCTTCTCTGCCATTACCCTCCTGATTTGATCTTGGTTGTTCTGGGGGCCTGAGGACCCTGTGCATCCCAGAAATCTATTTGAGGTGGCCCCAGCAGATGTCAGGGTGGGCTTGTGGGTCCTATCATGGAGACAGCTCTCTTGAGTTGCAGACTGCAGCAAAGCAGCCCAAACAAACCAAAAATGCTCAGGGGTGAATAAAGCAATGGCCCTGTGCAGTCTTCTTCCTGCAGGTCATAAGCCAACTAGCAGTATCTGCAAATCCCTAGATGATGCAAATCACAAGGAGTTTTTCCCTTCCTGGTCAGTTGACTGCTTCTCTTGTTCCCCTTTTCTTCCTAGCCAGGTCCAACTGTCCTTCCACAGCATTTGACCCAACCCCAGAAATACTGGAGCGCATTACAACATTTGGGTGAGATGGTTTGGGAATGACATAATACATCTCACATTCTGGAAAATCAGGGTACCTCCTCCTGCACTTTCCTGGGTTTTACCTGTTTTTTCAAGAGCAGCATTTGGTATCCCCTCCTCATGGCCCCTCAGAAATTCCTCATTGGGCAAACAGTGCAGAAGTGATAAAAACAGTGTTCTACAGTTCTGGGTCTCACCATCCTGGATTTCATCTGAGGTTCTTAAATCTCTGGGTGAACAGGCTTTTAAAATAGACATTAGATTAACCTCCTTAAATGAGAAGGGAAAGTGAGGCAAAGAGTTTTTTGTTCTTGTAGGGGTTTTAAACGCATGCAAGAGGGGCAGGGGGCTTGAAGTAGGGCTTCAGATATAGGGGCAATGCCAGGAGGGCTGGGGAGGGCGCTGGGAGCTCGCTCTTGCCAAGGATCCACAGGGGATGCCCCAGTGATGTGGGCTGCCTGGGTATGGTGCTGTGGGCACTTGCTGATACCCAGGAGGTCCGTCCTCCTCTCAGTATCTTTTGCTTTAGGCTGTGATTTTGCTGCCCCCATCAGTCTGCTGATTTAGGAACCTGCCTCCTTTGCCTGCGTGGTGCTCTCCCGCCTCAGGATGTGGCCCTGCAGCAGAAAGGTAAAGGGCCTGGTCCCAAAGTCATCCCACCTGACCCACTGGGGCTGCTCACAGAAGCTGTGTGCATCCTCACGTGTGTGTCTTGGATCCCAGGCATATGGCCTTGGAGTGGTGACTGGGTACCACGTAGGTGAGGTCTGTGGTTGTTCTCCTCTTCATGCCTGAGCAAGGATTTCATCTAGGCAGACCATCCCAAACACTCAGAATTACAGTATACAGTCCAAATTAAAATGGACCCACTGAATTAATTGGCATTTACATGGTTTAATTGAAGAGGAAGAATGCCTCATTGCTTACATCATCTACCGTGTCTTTTTGCTCTCACCACAGTGTTGTAGGATAGAGATTATTGACCCACCCCCAAGAATGTATTTCAAGAATGTGGTGGAAAAAACACAAAGAATATGTAACTTTTCTGGAAATACGATATTTCATGAGGGAAATTTGAAGGATAAAGTAACCGAATTCCAGGCAAACAGGCATCAGTATTGTTAGGAAATACAGCTCTCTGCAGGGCAAAAAAGAGTGGTATGCCAGGTTTAAATAGGAATTTATAGCCATTGACTGCAAATTACCTTATAAAATTACTGATACATTCATAAAGTCATCAAGTACATGTTTAGTCTTGATTGTCATTTATTGCACCTTTTAATTGTTCAGTAAACTTTTCTCGATTAGATGGTATATACAAATTGACATAAAGCTGTTTTATTGATGTAAATTAACATAGTGTGTATTTTACATACGGGATGTATGGGACAACTGGGGGGCCAGGAGCAGAAGAGTCTTTTACCCACTAATAAAGGCAATGTAGTGCTGGTGTTCTGATTTCTACTTGGGCTTGCATAGTTGTATGGAATCATGCATGTGCAGGCAATAGTTATAACGAACCCTTAAAATCAGGATTGTTCTTAGTATGGAGTGTGACATTAATGGTAGCACATAGAGTTTTAATCATTTGTCCTTTTTAAAATAGGAGGAGGAAGAACAGATAAAGAAAACAGTTTAAAAACTGGTGAATTTATACTGAGTCCAAAGTAGATCTTCAGTTCAATCTTTCCCAAGACAGAACATTTGACCTTTTTTTTATTGTTGGTTTTTCATTTGTTAGCATTTCTGCGTTTTCTTGAGCTCATGAGAAGCTGTAGCCACATTCTACCTAACGCAAACCCTGTCTAACTGTCATGACACCAAGCAAGTGGCTTTATCTATCTCCTAAAAGGTGCTGGACTTCACAGGATTCGCAACCTGGAATGCCCAAATCCCTTTTTCTTTGAAGCTATTCTTAGCTCTTTGGGTTTCATTCCTTGCTATTCTGTGGAGGCAGCGTGATTCCTATCATACCATTCTTGATTGCATAAAATATTCCCTGAATCCAACACGTTGCATTAAAATCTGGTGTCTGGGCCCTGCTCGATTCTCAACAGAGTAGCTGTTGGGTTGTGTTTCAGCACTCCTCAACCTAAGCCAAGTTCAGAGAGACCTGGCTGGGGTATCTGCGCGGGGTAAAACCCATGCGAACGTCTGCTGTGCTGGACGGAGTTTTGCACAGTGAGGACAAATATGTACAAATACTTGACTAAAGTAGCAGGGCCTCAATTCGGCTGTAACCGGCAGACTTTTCAGCTCGACTTTCAAGAAACATTGTTTTTAATTGACCTTCATGTGAGTAATTTGAAGAGCCAACACTGCTTTTCACAAGGAGAGTTTCAAGCAGTAGAACCTCCCATCGTATGTAAAATTAGTAATTTTACTATAGCATGAGTGATTAAACCTGATCCCCAGGGAGCCAAAAATAATGCTGTGTGACTTCCTTGCCTAATTAACACAGAACAAATGTGAAAATGTGTACATTACAGTAAATTGTGTGCTAATTGGCCTTAGAGAAATACTAAATATGAAGAAGAAATGGGCATATAATTTCTAACATATTTGAGAGGTTTTGCAGTCTGTTCACAAATAGGAGAAAAAAAAAGTCAAAATTTGACAAAACCATTATTTGTTATGATTTATTCACTCAGTTCTAGTCTTGAACCTGGGAGTTATTGGCAGCTTCAGCTGAGATTCCTGCTGAGTATTTCTACTTATAATGACTGCATACAGCATTTAGCTCAATGCTATTTTTTTGGCATGATATCATAAATATCTATTTTAATTCTTGTCTCTGTATGTGTATCTAGGGTTTGGTGCTTTTTTCCTTTTCCTTGTGAAAATACCTCTAGATGGAGGACAATATCCTGCTCCCTTTACTTAGGAGAATACTCCACTCGAGTTCAACAGTAGGATTATTCTCCTTGGGTAGAAGTCCCCCTGCCAGAAGGCCCGTACATCACTTAAGTACTGGCTTAAGCAGAGAATAAATGTCCATCTGTGCAGGGTAGAATTTCATCTGTTGTCAGGGAACTTAGAGCTGACCCACAGGCTTAAGGAATCCCAGATTTACTCACTATTCCTAAAACCACATCTCTTCCACTCTGTTCTTTATCGCTCAGGACTCAAGAGTTTGGGTATCACACTTTCTTTATGTTTTTACTATGTCTTAGAAATAAAACTGATCGAACATGTAACTCATGCACTGGAGGTAAATTCCATCTTTTCATATTTTCTTCTGCCTTCCATGAATACAGAAGGCTGAGCTTTGGCCTTTTTGTAACAAGAGTACCCCAGAATTTGTGACTGGAGCTACAGTCGGATACATTGAAGTGTTGCGTTTGGTCACAGTGAGACTTTGCTGGTGATACTGTATGAAATAGAAGGTCAAAGACATTCAAAGTGAAATGGTGTAGTGCCATTAAACTGAAATGTTTCAATAACTTTAATGATTTCAGCCAATCATAACGTCCCTAAGAAACATGATTTCACAGAATTAGCTTTTCCCACTGAAAAAACTGGAACCTGCACTACGTTAAAGAGCCTGTTCTTCCAGACTTGGTATGGGCAAAGTTCCTGAGGACATGGAGGGAGTTGTCAGGTGGAGAAAGCAGTGCCCCCAGCAGCTCCACTCTTCCTGGTTTAGCTCTTATTTGAAGCTGGAAAAGTTCACTTCTAATTTTTGAATTATTTTTTTTGATTTTTCACTCTCCTCTGTGTGTAGCAGTACTCTGATCTTAAATTGTTTCTGCCAAGCAGGTGCACATGCATAAATATCTTTTTTTGCATCCCTCGGAGCTCTTTGGGATGTTTATGGGAGTGTGTACCATGGTATAGTTTGTTTCCTAGCTAATAATTTCCTCTTGGTTGTTGAGAAAGCTTAATTGCCTTGAGTTCTTCTATTACAAATTTTGTAGATGTTGCCAGTATTTTGTGTCTGCCTTGTAAGCAGAGCTGTTGCATAGGGAAGGTCTGTATGGTTGGAGAGGGGCTCGTCAGCTGTTGAATTCTGGTGAGACTTTATGGATATGTCCAGCATCCCTGAAAATTCCAGTTGTACATTCTTGAGTGTTTGTAAATTAGTTAGAAACTGAAAACAACTATCTCTCAAAAACCTTTCAAGCATGCAGCAACTCTTCCTCACTGAAAAATTTACTTTCATTAATTGTATCATGTATATTTTAAGTGCAAATAGTCATAACAAGCACGTACTAATACAGTAACCTGCAAAAGCAGAAAGCTTACAGTCCCAGGAAAACACTCTTGTGTGATTGCTGTTAAAAGTTTATAGGAAAGTCAGGTGTGACACTCATTGGTTTCGAGATGAAGAGGATGTTGTGGGTTACTGGGTTTGTGATTGAATTCAGTGTGATTTAACTTGGTTTTGCTGCACTTCTGAGTGGATTAGTGGCCCGTAGATTCAGAGTGTGCTACTGCTAAGTCATTTCCACTTATTAAGTACTTAGAAAAATCCTTTTTGTTGCCATCAGGGGGAGCTTTTGAGATCTTTCAAGAGTGAAAAAAAAATATTATAAAAAAAAAAAAAAAGGAAAGGAGAAAAAAAAGAAACGTCCCAGCTCAGAAACAGAGATCTACAAACCAGCAAGCAGCCAGAACCTTACCTGTGGCTACAACTAAGCCAAGGAAGCCAGGGGAGCTGAATTGCTTAGACCAAAAAATTAGCAATATTGAGAGAGGATTTTTTTACTCGATCCACCAATAAAATTAATAATCTTTTTATTTATTATTATTATTTTTAAAAAAACCAGGAGTTTTTGGAGCATTCAAAAGCCAAATCCTGCTCTGTTGCTACAGCTTCTGGAAGGCAAATGCTCTTCAAAAAGCTTCTCTCCTTTTAGCTCCTGATGATTCGATGGGGACCTTTGATGCAACATTTGGATTAGCTGCACACAACTGCACTGAGGGGGACCACAAAAGGGGGAGCCTGGCTGATTGCATAACTTTAAAAAAATAATAAGAGGAAAAGAAAGAATTAGGAAAAGAGAGAGAGAGTGAAAAAGAGAGAAAGAAAGAAAGAAAGCAATTAAAAAAAAATATCTGAGACTCAAGTTTCAAGACTCTTTATGTGCTGCAGAGGAGCATAAGGTTTACCAGCAAAGTGCAACGGGGAGTCTGAGAGGAGAAATAGCTTTCTCTTTTGCCAAGAAAAAAAAATAGGAATGTGTGCTTTGGACTGGACTGGGAAAGAAAGCTGGGGAGATTGCAAAAAGGAGGGTGCAGGATTTTTGTCACATTGATCCATTCATCTCGATTGTCTTCTTTAAAAAATAAATAAGAGGGGGGAAAGTGATAGGAGGAAAGAGGAAGAGAGGAAAAGAAGGGGGGAAAAAGAAAACAGCAAAAGTGTTTGAACCTCTGGAGCTATCTGTTCCTTCAAGCTGATTGATTAGTCATGATCCCTGCAGTTTTAATGGGAATCATTCAATTGGGAAGGTGGAGCACCCTAGAGTAGATTAGCATATTCTTGTTTACTCATCTTCTGAGGGGCTTTTTCTCTTTTCTTTCATTTTGTGGAGAAGAAGGGAGGGGGGGAGGTTGGGGGGAAGGAGGGGGTTGTGGCTTATGTTATAAAGGAGGCCAAAAAAATAAATAGATTAGAGCATCATTTGGGGGGAGGGAAATCAGTGGGTCTGAGTCTTGGAGAAAGCTGGGGGGGTTGTTTTGTTTTTTTGTTTTGGTGTGTGTGTGTGTGTGTGAGAGTGTGTGTGTGTTTTTTTTAAAAAGAAAAAAAAAATAAAGGGAAGAAAATCCAGCAGAGAAAAGAAGAGGGAGAGGAATTCCAGCTGTGGAGGAATAGAGGAGAAGAAGACAGATAGAGGAGGAAGAACAGAAAAATACATTGCCACCAAGAAGGAGTTTTGATTTATTTTATTTTTATTTGTTTTAAGGGGGAAAAAAAAATCTATAAGCAGGAAAAAGAAAGAAAGAAAAAGAAAAAAAGAAAAGAAAAAGCAACTGAGAAGGGTTATAAAAAGAGCAAATACCAAGAAGGGTGAACAAGAGAAGAAAGTCAAGGCAAGGAGGAGCCCAAAGCTGGCAGATCGGGAGGATTTGCAGGGGAGAAGGGGGGGGAAGATTGGAAATGCAGCTCTGGAGTTTGCTGCTGCCTCTTGCGCTTCTCTGTACAGCCCTAGCCAGTGGACCCGAATGTGGGATGGACGAGCGCTCCCGCAGGGCGAGGAGGGACACCAGGCACAGCCGCCAGCTCCGCTACACGGCCCCGGGCACCTGTGCCACCAGGTTAGCCCGAGGAAGGCGCTCCACTGCTGGGCTGGAGCCTGGGCATGTCCCCCGCAGGAGGCAACAGCGGGAGGTAAAGGACGAAGAGGAGTCCCTTACCCCGAGCAGGGCGCTCTATTTCAGTGGACAAGGTGATCAGCTGCGGCTGAAGGCAGATATTGAGCTGCCCCGAGATGCCTTCACTTTGCAAGTGTGGCTGAAAGCTGAAGGAGGACAGAGATCTCCGGCTGTCATTGCAGGTAGGTAGTTGGTCGTGCCTGTGGCTGCAGCATCCCTTTTACGTTTCGGGAGCCAGCAGAGCAGCCAGCTGTAGGCGTGCGTGTGTATAGTTTACGTGTGTGTACATTTAAATCTGCGTGTGTGCCTTGCAACGTACATCTGTGTGCGAGTGCATGTGTAAACACGCTCGGGTGCGTTTATCGTATATATATTTGGTGAAATACCGGAGCTCAGCAAACTGTCTGAAAGTAGATGCTCGCAGAAAAAGTTATGTAAACTTTTGCATAGGGAAATGGCAGTATCCTGGGTAGTTTCTTTATTTCTGTGTGTACAGATCAAGATGCAGATAGGAGAGAGAGCTCTTATGGTGGGTTTTCACCTAATTTTCAGGTTGGGAAAGTGTAAACAGAGCATTTGAAAGTAGCTTGATGTATGTATGAAAAGAAATGTATGTGTCTGGTGTGTGGCTGCAAAGAAACACATATCTAAGATCCTTATAAGATTTCCTTAGTTTTATTAGCTTTTTAGTGTACTTCACTGTTACCTTTTTAGATGCAACGTTAGCATGTGGTTTCCAAAAAGCTATAAAGGAACTTTTGGCTATTGTGAAACCTCAAATGAATCAAATGAGTTTATAAAGTTCCCAACCCCTCGACACTCAGCTAGGGCTGGGACTAGCACTGCAGCTAGAGGATGTGTTGAGTATTTTTGTCTCCACTTAGAAATGGCAAGTGTAACACAAATGATTGTAAGGTCAAATAGCCCTATAAAATCATTTAGTACTCAAAGCAGCTACCAGTCTAAGCTGTCTGAGCTGAACAATAATGAGGAATATTGCACTTTTCTTATTTAAATTTTATGAGCCCATCGTGAATTTGGGTTCTTTCCCCCTGCATTCGCTCCCTCTCCCCCTCCCTCCCACCACCTCCCACCCTCCTCCCCCCTTAGTGATAAAGTGCAGTGAAGTTGTCGTGAAATCGGATACTTTTCGGAGGGTTACAAACCCTTATAAATGTCGCCACATCCATCTTTGCTCTGAAGGAAGTCATAGAAAATGGAAATGTCCTTTAAAAAAAACAGAAAACAAGCCAGAAAGACAAGGGGGGGGGGGGGGGGGGGGGTGCGCTGGGGGGGGGGGGGGGGGGGGGAGGAGGACATGTTTTACAGTTCTTTTGGCAAGGAGATTCCCTGAAAGTACAAAGTTTCCATGTCCTAGGAGATGCCTTAAAGAGACAGGGAGGATTCCCCCTTTCCCTTTAACTGGAGTCCCTTCCTACCAGGAGGCAGCGGGTGCTGGTGCCGGTGGCACCGTGGCTGCCCAGTGCCAGCCCAGCTTACCCCTGCCCTGCCACCCTCCCTGCGACGCTGGGCTCCATTGCTGCCCCAGCCCTGACCTGCACTACTCTGGGCTCGCCAGAAAGTTGCTTTGTCCTAAGGAAAAGAAAAACTAAGATGAACTCAGCAGTGCTTTTCCTTAACTTCCCCCAATCCCAGTTGCTCTGCTCGTTTGCAAGGAGGGGGACGTGGTGTGTGCCTGATGCCGGGGTGGGCAGGAGGTGCTGGGCATGGGCTGGTCCCTTCTGCCCTCGGGAGGGCAGGCAGATGAGCAATTTCATAGGTGAAGTGGATTATTACTTGCATTATTTCCTCTGACTTTCTCATGCTCCGCTCTCCTGGTTCCCAGTCTTCACTGAAACCCCGGGGCACAAAGTGTTTCCCTTTCAAGTTAGGAAAAGCGGCATTTGGGTTTACACAGATCTAATCAGTGTGTTTTCTAATGTGTTTAATCCAACACCTAAGCCCCCATGTCCGCCTTTGGTGCAAGTATCTCTAATTCATACAATAGGGAACCTAGACAAAAACACACAAAGATCATTTGTAGTAAAATACTTTAATTGGATGGGGGAGGTTGAGTTGTTGCCTGTATAAAACACTTGACCCATTTTATGCATGGAAATAACATTCCACTGTGAAAAATGAAAAGAAATGCCCCAGTTTTACACCACAGAGCTTGCAGCTCAGCTCAGGAGGACTTTGTGATTTTTATTTTATTTTTAAGCTCCCCCTACCCCCCTCGCATGCACTCTTGAAGAGAAGCCAGGTTTGGCTCTGTGTGTAAACACCTGGAAGAGGTCCAAGAGGAACTCACTTGGAGTATCCTCCACACACCACAGCCTCCCAGACCTGCAGCGAGCTTAGGGAGAGATTATGCTTCCCTCAATGAGGAAATCAAGGGTTCTGGCTGCCAAAACTCTTGGCTTTCTCATTTTCACTGTTTTGGGATGTGACAGACTCAGGAGCCTGGTTCTGCTGTTGAAGTTGCCTCTGTAGGACCCCACTGAAACCAAGAGCCCTTCTGGGTGTTTGGAGGGGGGGGTGGGGGGGGGTGGGGGGCAGGGACTGGGTGAAATTTGCTGACAGTGCCAAAAGTAAGTTTCTCCCCAACTTCTACCTCAGTTGCAAAGTGGGAAACTGTGTGATTGCACAGATCTGAAGAAGAGGGCAGAACTGACTGGAAGACATCTCTTGTTTGGGGGTCCTCCTTCTATCTTCTTCTACTTTCTACACCCTACCCTCTGACTGTGTTGACTGCTCCCCTTCCATCCCTCCTTCCTGGCATATAAGTAGTCACTACAAGTCATACAGCAGCCATATGTGTGCCTATAGGGGAAGCCTGTTGTTTTTGATAAAAATCTTATGTGGGACCCAAGTTGTTATCAGCTTCTGTGCCTGAGCCCTGCTATAACGGAGCTCTTCTGCTAATCCAGGCTACAGGAGTTTCTGTCTGGAGCCAACTCTCCTTACGTCACCCTCTGCTGCAGTATTCAATTTGTTTTCATAAATGGCTAATTTTACAGTGCTGTTAAGTGGGTTCGTCATTGTGCCGGGCCATGCCCTGTCTCTGATGATAGGCAGTCCTTGGTGCCAGGCTCTGCCAATTTTCACGCTGGCTGGCAGTGATGTTATTGCTGCCCTGTTTGACTTCTCTGATATCTGTTCTGGCATTTGTCAGGGAAGGCTGTTGGGAAACTAGAAGTCTGACCCATTGATCTGTGTTACGCAAAAGCTCGGAAGCCTTTTCGGAGCTGGGCTGTGCTTCCTTTGTGCGGCTCCTGCGGTGCAGCTCTCCAGCGGAGGCAGCTAGCAGCTCCTGCATACTTGCCTCCCTCCCTGGGCCACATAGTTCTTGGACAAACACTCCTTGGATGTGCATACCTACCACACAGCACAGTACATCCCTCTTATAAACACACACATGTGCACATGGTATTAATCATGCAAGTTTGCGCACTTTCCCCTGTACAGCCTTTGAATGCACATCTAGTTGTGAAGGAAGGAGTTAAGGTCCAGACTGTACTCAAGTTAGGTAATGCACATGCCATGCAAAATCAGAGGCTTCAAAGCACAGTTGACCTTGCTTCTGTTGTAATCAAAGATATTTCAGTCCTCCTGTGGAAATGCAACTCCATCCTAAGAAACAGGATCCTCCTGAGTCCCTGTCAGTGTGTTTTCTGGTATATGGCTCAGCAATGGGATAGCTCATGCTTTCATGGGAATGTGATGTTGACTCTTTGCTGGCTGGGAGCTGAGAGGAGCAGGATGAATGATTGGCAGTGGGAGCCGGAGTAAGAAGGCGTGCCTGCTCTGAAGAGTGAAAGTTATTTGTGTTTTGTTTTGGTGTGGGTTTTTTTTCTTCCCCCTTCTCAGTTTCATTCTCCTCTGTCTCTCTATTCCTCTGCCTGCCAACAGAGAGCATGATCCCAACTTAATAAAGCTTCATATGTAAGGGAGTGCCTGTGTTTTCCCAGCTTCAGTCCTTGATGAACATAAAACTGCAGTAGAATCCAAAGGGAAAGAAATGCCAAAATCAGCAGAGTGAAGCTCACTTAAAGCCACAGCTCTTGCATGTGAGAGACTGAGAAACATCTGTGTTGGGACCCAATAATTGGGCAATTATAAAGATATGTAATTGACACTGCATACGTCTGTTCCCTTCACAGGGTTTAAGAATATATGTTTACTTTTGGGGGTTAATTTGGTTCCCTTCTGAACTTTTGGAGCCTGATATTGATTTAATGCACTTCAGGTAGAATCGGTGAGGTAAGTCCTGTCCCTGGAGCTGATCCTTATAGCTGATGTGTTGGGAACTTGAGGATGTTTTCAATAGAGAGTTTACTCTGAGTTTCATTGGCATTAAAGTGATATGTAGATAGATAATGACACATTCTCTCATCTTCAACAGCCTGTTGTCTTTTAATTTCACTAATTTTCTTGTTTTGTTCTGTAATGAAGTATTAGAATTAAGGACTATAGAGTAAGTCAAATGTAAAGCTTGTAGTTCTGTCATTTAATTAGCACTGGCATGTGCCAGGTCCCAGGGTGATGGGCATGAAGGGCAGAGTGGAATAACAGCTGGACCACAATGACAGGAGCTTGAACACCTGCCCAGATGCTCCTTCAGGGTGAGAAGCCTCCAATACACCACTGCTGAAGCCTACAGGTAGGATGTACTGTGTGGTTTTGGCTTCCCTGTAGATGCGTTCAAATGATTAGCCACTTTGTGACTACGGATCTGGATAAGGAAGAGTCAGAAACTGGAAAAGAAAAAGATTGGGTTTTTTTCCCCGTAAGATGTGCAAATTTAATGACTCTTGTTTCATTGACCAGCTACACACTAGAGTCAGGACAGCAAAATCAGAAGAAAGTTTTCTGTTTGGTGTTTACGTTTTTTTCTTTTCCTTTAAGCACTTACAAGTAGGCTGCTCTAATTAATAAAATGGTAATAAAAGGGAGAGGGAAATTTGACTCTCTGTGTGTGAAGGTTGTAAATTTAGATTCCAAAATGATGCATGGCTGTCTCCTGTAGGCACGGAGATGTGTCCCAGGCTTGCCCCAGCTCTCCGAGCTCCATTTCGGCCTGATTTATTTCAAGCCAGCCTGTTTCAGTTAGAATAACTCACATGAGGCACAGAGCAAGCTGAGGGGATGGTGTTTGGAGAGAGAGGGGGAGCAGAGCTCTCCTCAGGGGTTCATGGAGACGTCTAGAGAAGCACAGAGCAGAGCAGTGGTGGGCAGATCTCAGTGGTGGGGTCAAAAGAAGCCCTTGGAAAGCCTTCACACCCTGAGACATCGCAGAAAGACAGACCTGATTGGTGATTCAGATGCCTGAATGTTATTGCATCAGGTTGAAGCTGCTCTCTGGGTCTCCGTGTCACCCTCCCATGCAGAGCCAGGGGAGTGCTGCAGACGGCCGAGGGGACACCAAGGCCACAGCCACACCAAATGGAGGTGCAGGTGCCCAGCATCACCCTAGCTACATGTGACATAGTGAGAGATGCGCTTAAATCCCAAATCCCAGAGGTCTCACTGAGCACTGAAGCAGCTGGGAGGGGGGATGCTGGCTCCCCAGGGACCCTAACTCAGACCCTCCCACGAAGGAAGCTGCCACTCACCTTTCTCATGAAGATCAGGCCAGGTCTCCATTTCCAAAGCGGGCCCAGGAGTTTGCTGATGCTGCTCCACGAGCTTCACATGTTCATCAGCCTTCGCCAAGGAGAGGAGAGATCTTTGGCCGGGTGCACTGAACAGCAAAGAGCCCAAGGGTGGCAGGTACGTGCCAGGGGCTGGACCCTTGGAGTGCTGCAGGGGCATCCAGCTGCTGGGGCAGGGATTTTTGGTGGAGAAATGCCTTCTTCGGAGTCCAAGTCTGGCTCTGTCAGGACATAGGTGCCAAGCTCCTCAGGTCTGGCACAAGAAAGGTGCAGTCATGACACCTGCTTGAGCAGCTTTAACACAAAAATACTGCAGGATCGATGGGTTTTAGGTGCTGTCAAGACCATGGGATTAACCAAGCGCTTTCACCTTGGATTTTCATTGCTCATGCTGGCCTGAGCTAGAAAAAAAGATCCAAAATATAGTGTCTTTTTTCAAAAAGATATATTGAAAAAACAAAAATAAACTGGGGTCAGATGAAATGTTCCTATATAATAGTTTTGCTTCCAATTTTAGCCGTTGTTTTTTCATCTCTTCTTTTCTTTTCTCTGATAGAAATTATAGGAGCAGGAGCAGAGAAAGGACCACCTGGGTTGCCAAATTCAGTCCCCTGCAGTGTCAGGGATATAACAGCAGATAATTAGTCCAAACATTCAGAGAATATCCACTCTGTAGGTTCTGATATAGCACAGGCCACAGAAAATTTCCCAGTGCTCTACTATAAACCAAAGATCTTTAGCTAAGACCAAGAGTCACCGCTATAATGTAAGACAGGAAAAGAGAAGGACAGATTGACAACATCTTAAGTACCTGAGATCCAAAGCGTTTTTTTAGAAAACTGTTAAGTATGAGAAAGAAAAACATTTGCTGGTAAAAGATATGAGCTTTCTTATTTTCAGAAAGTTAAAAAAGAATCAGGTGTTTTGAGAGTTATGAAACTTCTATTGAAATTTGAAGTTAGAATATTTGCCAGAACTGATCCTTTCCCACAGATAGTCTGTTTTGATTAATTTCCCTTTTTCCTGAGAAAAATATTTTATCAAACATATCCCACCCTTCTCTGGTCTTGGTCTGTGTGGCAGTTCCTACATCCCATCATAGTAAGAATGAACATGTTCACTTTATTACATTTTTACTTCTTCAAATCTTGTATTCCAGGTTATCCTGAAAAGGCATCAGAAAAGCCTTGGTTGATCAAAAGTCTCCGCATTTTTCTCTCAGCTATAACAGTTAGTCTAATATCATCTCTTTCTTCATTTAAGCTCCTCTCTCAGTGCTACCAAATTTTTAATTTAATATAGACCTTAAAGGATCAGTTTATGTTATTCTTTCTATTTTAAATATGCAAGATAAGTTGGGCTTTTCTATTTCCTAGGTTCTGGGTGTTTGCTTCATGCACTGTTCTGGACACAGAACAATTGACTGTGCTTTCCTTTTTGTTTGTTTATTTTCCCAAAAATGAGACTTTTAGAAATTACAGGGTACTTTTCTTCCGACCTTACGCTTACACTGTCTTGTGGGCATTTCCCTACCTTGGGGTAGCTGACACCTGAATATGATTCTTAGTTTTATTTCAGGTTTCTGCGGAGAAGAAATGCTTGATTGTTCTTCTCCTGATTTTTGCTTGTCCCTACATTTCTCTCCATTTTTCTCTGGTGTGAGAAGCATGCACATATGCACACAATTTCCAAAGCACCTTTGATTTTTTCCCAGATCAATAGAGCATTTAAACTCCAATGATCAAGGAAGAGCAGCTTGTTTATTTCCCCACATATTCTGACACAAGTGGCAGATCTTGTAATCTGCTTTGATTTGATGTTAGTGCCTGTTATAAAGTTTACTCTCTCCAAAGCCATCCATGAAGTTAAAGTACTCTTACTCTAAATGTAAGCAGAGCAGAACTCCAAAAGGTGAGTTAAAAGGAGAACAAGAGTAAATATCTTGTTCCGGAATTTTGCTTTCTGCTGTCCTTGTTCATGGTGATCAGAACAATTTGCTTAGTTGGGGATTGTTCAATATCCATAAGGCTGCCGGCATCAGGTGAGGGTGCAGTATATATCACAGTTAAAACTGAATAAATACAAATACAAATCAGATTATCCCTTGGTGAGAATGGGGCTGGATTCATAAAGTTAGATTTACACAAGCATCATGGATTTGATCCTAAACATGTTCAGGATCATAGGAAAAATACCATTGATTTTGGCTGATCCTGACTTAGGGTCTGATTTCAGAAAGTCTTCTGCATCCCTCCTCTACAGCCTGGACCCTTCCATAGTACTTTTTTTTGCTGCCCCTTCTTGCTTTGGATACAAGAGGGGGGAAAAAAAACCCAACAAAACCCAACAAAACAAAATGAAGGCCTTACGTCAGAGAAATTGGCCAGGGGAAGGGGACGTTTATTTTAGTTGTTTTTGGTATACTCCAAATCCCATTCTGGCCTCCATCTCTTTCAACCTTTCTCTTCTTTTTGGTTTTTTTTTTCCCAGTGTTAAAAAGAGCACTTATTCAAAACACACTGTCCAGTTTTCTGTTTTGCTGGGTGATGTAAGTGTGTAACTTTCCCATCCAATCTCTCCACCCTCTCTTATCACCATCATAGGCTCAGTTCTTTCTCTATTATCTGGTGTCCTTGATTCCCCTGTCTTTCCCTTCTTCCTGCTCTGCACAGTTGCTGGTTTCCTCCTCCCTAGCACACGCGTGCCGTGGGTGACCCTACACACTCTGTAGTTTTCATTTTCTTCTGCCGCAGGAGGGTGGCATCCCTTCCTTGCAGCCCAAGGGTGGGCACCAGGTTGGTCGCTTCAGCCAGCTTGTGTTGGAAGAGCTGTGGGAACAGAGGGTAAGCAGGCCATGTGTTTGTGTGCTTAGTCAGGCATATGCTCATGCACATTTTCCGGGAATTATTGATATTGTTCTGTTTAATATCCATCCTAGCAGTACACAGACAAGGAGCGAGCAGTTCTCACAAAAGAGGGAGTGAGGGTGAAGTAAAACTGAGAAGCATCTGGGATTGGCCTGGTGAAGTAGCATCTGAGACACATGATACCAGCTCATGAAAACAAAAGAACTGCTGTGTTAGAGAAGAAAACACTCTGTTCTTTGCTGATCAGCTCCTGGGGTCTGGTAGGCTTTCCTTGAGTCTTCCCTTCGAGTGATACTTGAGGCTCCTTTACGTCTTCTCCTTTCTCCCCTTGTTGTGTTTTTCCTCCTTTTCCTTATCTAATTTATTGCCTCTTTATTTGCTTTAAATCACTTTCCCATATGGATTTCTCTCTTCTGACCCATCTTCCCCTCGCTCATCTGATTCCCAGGAGTCCTCTGTTGTCATGGAATTGGGAGAAGAGCAGCCCTGTTCCTGACACCGAGCATCAGCTGCAGGCTCCTTTCCTCCTTCATTTTCTTTCTCGTCTAGTCTCTGCTCTTAGTGTTGGAAGCATATTCACACAGATCATCCATTGGATTGAGGAAACAGATCTTATCACCGTTATTTTGTTTGTTTTATTTAAGACAGGGAAAAAAAAAGGAAAGGAAAGGCCTTCAATGTTACGAGTGTTACTGAGTTTTGAATGTAGGGTTTTTTATCCTGTACTGATGTATTCTAGTACTGTTAGTTTCCTTTACCACTGCAGTAAGACTGATTTTGTGGTCCCAATAACTGCCTCAAAGCATTCTGCTGATGGTGGTGATGAGATTCTTAGGCATGACAGAACATTACCCTTACAATCAGGGAAACTGAGGAAAGGAGGGATGCTCTGATTTGTCCAAGATGTGGTAGGGTGGTGGTGACAGAGCTAGAAACAGAACCCAGCTTGGCCTTTTCTCAAACTTTTTTTTTTTTTTTTAAAGGGGCAATGACAGTTATTCCTTAGCCTAGGTTGTTCTCCATGTGAAGCCAACACACCCTAATTCCTGCAGGATGATCCTTGTAGCTGCTGAGGGTTCTTTGTTTGCTGTGCTGAGCTGATGGTGGTGACAAAATCGTTTTACCTGGTACTGCATTGTTGAAACCACTGGCAACACGGGGAGTGGGTGAGGAAGGCGGTTGGTGTTTGTGACATGAGGTCTTTGGAGATGGCAGAAAATCAGATTTTCTGGAATTACTATGTCTGAACAGACATGCTGGTGATGTTTGAATCAGCATGAATTACTGTATTTCTCAAATGGAACAGTTTATGCAGCCCATAATGGGAGAGAAAAGCAAACATCACCGAGACCCTTAGTTCAGAGTACTCTAAATTGGAATGCTTTGATATTTTTGATACTTCTACACATTGATTAATATATTGACTTGCTGAAACAGCTTGTGAAATGTGTAAGTTGCTCTTCCTAGGAAATGCTGCAAATCTGTCTCTGGATATCTTGGGTTATTAATTAAGGGTGAGAGCAACCTGTTTATCCCCTAGTTAAACATGGACCAGGTGAGAAGTTGCTGAAGGGGCTTTGCACACAGTGTGTTAGTGCCACAGACTGTTTTGGGGAGGGATCATAATCTAGTGCACACCCTCATGGCTAAACAACCAGTGTTTCTCTCGGGAGTGTCAACAGGGAGGCTGTACATCATGCAGTCCATGCGTTTTTTTTTCTGAATTCAGTAGCATCTGTGCCTGTAAAGTCTGAGGTGCTGAGCTTGCATTACTACTGTCTTACATTGCATCTGTCTTGTGGATAAACAGAGCAGCCTCTCTGAGGTCAAAACAGCGCCTTTCACCAGTGATAATTTAATGGGAATTATTTTCAGCATAAACTAGACAAGCATTGGAAGCCTCCTGTGCTGTAGCTCATGAATGGAGATGTTCAGGGAGAAAAGGAGTACTGGGAGAAAAAGCAAATGTTAACTAAATGCATTACGCACATGATTTTGAAACATGTACTTGGCAGAGGGAAGGGTGGGAAGTACAAGCCAGATTCTGCTGTTGAGCACACCAATGTAAACCTAGAGTAACTCCGTTGGAGAGGAAATCAGGGGGACTGCTCCAGACCGATGAACGTGTAGAATCTGGGGCAGAGACAGCGCATGCAATGGGGAAAATGAACAAGCTGAGAAGTGAATGTCATGGAGAACAACCTCCAACCACCGTCACCGCTGTTGATAGTTTAATTTGGGTGTGTAATGGTTATGGTGATGCAGTGGGAAACATTTGTACAGTGTGGGGTTGTTTATACTTTTTGGAGCATTTTCTGCATATACCTATCGTAATCCCTGTGGACTGTGAAATTAGGCGATACACCAGTTTTACAGTGTTTGTGTTTCCAGCAACAAACACTTCTGAACTCTACTCTCCAGTCTTGTGGCCCTAAACTCCTTCACCTCCTCCCATACGGTCCCATCTCCAGCAATAATATCCCCTCCTCTGTTTATAAACAAACACCCTCAGAGGAAGTTCACAGGAAGCAATGTTACTTAATGAAAATCAACGATATGCTCAGGTCCATGCTGTGGGCTGGAGCCAGCAGGGTTGCTGGATGTTTCCTACTCTGCATCTGCTTGTAAGAGTTTCTTTGATGAGATGTTTGCCTGTCTAACTATGTGTCTTTCTCTTCCCTTCGTCATGGAAAATATGAAAAAAGAGGGAGTAAAATTATAAAATCAGCATGGACAGTATTTGGGAACCCAAGCAGGGAGGCTAGCATCAATGAACTTGTAGAATTTCTTCTTAATATATCCACTGATTTTGTCTATTTATGTTTTTTTAAACACTGAAATCTAGATTCTGGCTCCTGGCAAAACTCTTGCTCTTGAGTTGCACAAAGGCTGTAAAAGGACTAAAACAGCCCAAAGGATAATTGTCCTACTGTAGTCTGAGCAGAAGGCTGATATATCTGGTGTTGCACATCTCTCTCACAGAACTACCAGCTTAAGGAGGTAGGAGTGAGCTAGACTCAAGTAAGTAGATAACACAGGACTACACCATGACATAGTCACCATGAGCTTGGAGCAAGGGACAGATCTCCATGTGCTGTCAGCTGGAAAATGCAAAATGCTTTAACTTGCTCCAGAGGTCCCCCAAACCCCTTGCAGCACAGGGGGAACCCAAGAAGAAATCCATTTTCTTGTGACTGCCCCTGGGTTGTGCCTTTAGTACTACACCTTGGTGGCCTTAGACAGGAGGTGAGGGAATTATGTGTTTGTTTCCTTCCAGGAGAAACTGGGATCCTCTAAAAAGCCTTTCTGCCTACTCAAAATGTGTGGGAGAATCACCAGATAAAGTAAAGTTCTGGGAATGAGGGAAGCAGCACTGGTCAGGACTGTGGTTCCTCACTTGTGCAGAGGTGTAGTATTAATGCAGTGCTCATGTCACTGTCCAGGCTCCCCCATTTCCATAAGCAGTGTCTTGGGAGGAATAAGGGTGTTTTTACAGACATAATAGATGTGAAAGCTGTAGTCCCACTTTTAGATGTAAGAGCCTTGAAGTTTTAGATGTGTTACCAAAGGTGTCTGCTGCTGGCAGAACCTCCATACCTTAAACTGTGATGGTTTAAAATAGCCTTATCTGTTGCTTTTTGTTGAAAAAGCAGTTTCTCTTATTGTACAAATATTTTGTCTTATCTATAAGACTGTTCCAGTGTGGTCTCTCCACCTCCCACCCCAATGGGGGGGAAGACAATCAGAAGTGAACATTTTGTATTCCAGCATCAACAGAGTTTATCAGTGGTTGCACAATCACTTTGCCTGTGAAGAGATTAAATAAAGAATTGGGGCAGGGTGGTGGTGGAAATGGACCTGATTTATATTGGTGAGTATCCTCCAAGAATTCCAGGATAACTATCAACAGTTTCTCCTAGGAGGAAAGTTGAGCGAATCATTCTTGCCCTTTGAAGAGCTCTGAATTAATGAAGAGCAGAGTATCTTCTGCTCTTTGTGCTGGGAAAGACCAGAATTCCCCGAAGTCCCCTTGCTAGAGATGGCTTAATCAAACAGACTGTTTACATTCTATGTCTCACCAGAGGCAATGCTCAAACGGGGGTGGTCTTCAGCTATACGCTGTAATACTAGGGGTTTATTTTTTTTTTGTTTGTTTTAAACGTCAGCATAGCACCAGTTTTACTGGGAAATGGCTGTATCCAAACACCTGCAGGCTCCATGGAACAGGCCAGAAAGGGAAGCAACAGCAGCTGAATCACACAGAGGCAATATGGTACCGCCAGAGGTCTGTGTTCCTTCTCCAAAGCTTTCTAAAGGGTTGGAGTTTGGCATCAAAGGTGGGCCAGGAGCACTCATACTCATGGAGGAAGGCACCTGGCAGCATTAGGAGGCTGAGCACTGGACTAGACTTTTCCCTCTGCTTCAAGTGCTGATGGCAGAGGTAGAGAAGCAATGGCCTTTCTGCCCCAGCCATGTGTTTTGTCTTACACTGTGAAGGCCAAAGTGTTTTGGCAAACAAGAAAGCACTAAATGAAATGGGAGCTATCTATTTCATAAGAGAGAGGGAAGAAGGAAACAAGATTAGGATAGCTCTTCCTACCATCCTACCATCTCCTGCCTCTCCCTTCCCTCAGAAGGAACGTCTCTTACACCTACATCAAGAAAACAACACTATTGCACATCTGTATGTCTGAAATTGACTATAAACCTTGAGTCAGGATCTAAACTTGTGTTCTGATACTTTTTTTTTAAAAAAAAATACTTTGGTATCTTCTGGAAGTGATGTATTTCCGCTCCCCATGCACAGGATCTTCTGTGCATCATTGAGGATGATGCACGTAAGTAGGCAATGTGGCCAACATTCTTCCAAACCCAAGCAATCCAACCAGCTGTTCTACAGGGATGTTATTTATTGAGAACTGTCAATGTGTTCAACACATGGTGTCCTTTGCACTAACAAACTCGCAGCTTGGCTTTTATGGGGTTTCTCTGACACTTGTCAAACACTGGTGACAGGGCAAGCTTGATGAGGCACTGGTTTTTACATGAAAATTATTATAGAAGGGCATTGCAACAAGATGTTCTGTAAGGAAAGGAGAGACGGAGACTAGTTGGCAGGAAGGAAAACAGAGGCAGTTGCAAAGGGTAGAGGTTTCTTTTTGGCTGGTGGTTTTGGGAAGAGAGTAGAGATTTCCTTCAGTGATAAATTAGAAGCTTTGGAGAAAGAAAGGGTGTTTGTTTCAGCAGTGATGAAACCGCTGTGTGAGAGAAGCCAGCTCCCTCTTCTGCCAGTTCAGGCTGCTTATTTTGTGGTGTAGTGGTTGGAGGTGCACAGGTTGTTCTGGGGTTTTAGTTGTTACTTTACAACTGCTCTGAGGTGTCTCCAGCTCTGTCCTCATCTGTGAAGGTGGGATAATGGTTCTCAGCAGCTGTCAGATAGGTGCTTTTTGTAAGGATGAGGTAATATCATCAGAGCAGTACTTCGATCATGTATGATGCTGTAAATTGTAAATGCCACTCCATTGTACCAAAAAGAAGGAATGCTCATCCCAGAAGTCCCATTGCCCAGGGTTGTGCTAGGTCCCTGCAGTGCTTCACTGCTATGAAGAGAAGACTGAGATTGTGGAATGCCAAAGAGACAAAACGACAGAGGCATATCTTGCCAATCTCCTCCTTATCTATTTGTCCCATCTTTTTTCTCTTGACTTGTGTAAGCTCGTATTCATGAGTATCACAGGTATTTATTTTCCCCTACTGAAAAACAGAGCTGTTGTCTGAACAGTGTGACTCTGGCCACATTCCCTCCTATTCAGCACAATTTAGTCTTGGCTTTTTACTAGTTAATATTTTCTGTCAACAACCTGCAAGAAAACACAAAATCAGTCCTGATAAAATTTGCAGATGTTGCAGAGTTCAGGGAGTGGTAAACAATGACAAAAACAGGACTCTCATTTGGGTGTTTTCAAAAATTGAGAACATGCAAACAGCATGCATTAGAATAAAGCCAAATGTGAAGTCATACATATAGAAAGACAGGCGGCAAGTCATACATAATAGATGGGTGGTGGGGGAAGGGTCTTTCACCTGGATCTGCATGTGTAGGAGTAACTGCCTGTTGGAATAGAGAAAGCGTGTAAATGTGAGCTGCCAATGTGTTGCTGTGGCCAAAGGTTTAGAGTCATCATTGGCTATGTAAACAAGGAAGCATTGAACAGGACTGGGGAGGTTGTGTTATCCTTGTCCTGACACTGGAGTAGCTGCTCCTGAAGTACTTTTCCTGGTTCTGGTGTCTACAGTTTCAGAAGGATGTTGTGTGACAGAGGGTTTGGAGGGAAAAAAATGAGCCATGACAATAATTATATGATTTGTAACAAGTCTTAAAGTATTTGCCTCAAGAAGATTAAGAGGTCACTTGATCATCATGATCTTTAAATATATGTTTGGGGAATATTAATCTGATAATTGGAGATTGGAAATATAATAATGGAGGATATGAGTAAATCCAGTGGATGCACATGGAGACTAAGCAACTTCAGAACAGTGAGAAAATATGGTATTTTAGCCTTGAGAGTAGTCAATCACTGAAAAAAACTTTTTGGTTAGAACAATGGGATACCTGGCACCAGAAATTTCACAGTAAAATTCAGTGTTTTTCCAAATTGCAAGGTCTTTAAAGAGAAGTCAATTCTGTTGTCACCCATGTGAGTGTCTCGAGTTCTTCTAACGTCAGATCATTCTGGGGTTTTCAGCTATAACTGCAAAAATAATTGAATCCCACTGTAACACACAGGTAGCACTAGGATGCTAATTTCAAATCTTCTGTTTTTCCAGTATTTCTATGGATTCTCCTTGACACTGGGAGGATATTCTAATCACCATATTTCCAGCTCTTTGTAGGGTTTCCTCAGGATCACTCTAGTTGAATTGTCAGGATCATTTTCATATGATGTTAATCTTGGTTAGATTTTGTCACCTTTAACCAGAACAGTGTGCTGAGCAATGCCTTGACTTTTCTCCTTCAAAACAGTCCAGTGTGCTAGTCTGAAAACTATCAGAAAAACAGGACTAAAATCTTTTCTCATTGAAGGTAGTTGACTTCAATGAAGCCAAGAATTTAGCTGTAAAATACAAACTTTGGGGAGCAGAATCATGGTTTCCCTCTGGAAGCTGGAGCATTGACACTGTCAGAAGTGTGAAGCTAACACAGCAGACATCCCTTAAAAACAAAGAAGTGAGTAAAACGAACTAAGCCTGGGGTGACTTTTGCTTGTCACCTTCTTGCTGGGTGGTCTGTCTCACAGTCTCAGGGTAGAACAGCGGTCCAGAAGGGTATGCAGGCTATATGCTGAAATTACCTATTCCTGTGACTTTGGCTGAGTTGCAAACAAAAAATATAGACCAAAGACCTGTTGAAGGTAATGAGTGTTCTGAGACAGGGTTTCAGTTCATTTGACCCACCCCCAGCTGGAGACCATTCCTCAAAATTCAAATTTAAGCCAAGTGCTCAAAATGCCCCAGTTTACTCCCTCAAACCCATGTGCACAAGTATATATAGGCCTATGCACAGAGAAAGCAGTACGTGTACATACTACTTTGCTAGTCTTCATTTCTTTGGTTCCAAATTTAACCAGAAGTGGAAGGGCTGAAATAACATATGAAAGGCTGGACATACGATACTTCCTGCTGCTCAGCTAAACACAAGAATTGCCAAAAATCTTCCAAGGTAGCTTGTTTCTTTTACATTTTTCTCCCAGATCTGCAGACTTGAGAAGGTCAATTACTTTTGAGAAGCATTTGACTTTGGCAATGCTTATGGAAAGCAAAGTAGAATTATGACCTTTTGGAGGTTTGCCCATCGTTGTCCCATCTTGTCCTTTAAGAACTAAAGGCTGAATTTTCAGCTACAGCCTTCAGTTTAACAGGTGTGAATTTGTTTCCGTACACTTCTAAGACATTGTGAGTGTCTGTCTGAGGATTTTCTTTTAGATGTCTATTTATTTGTGCTCACAGATCAAGTGATCACTGGTATTTGTAGAGCAGAAATACAGGCTCAGGTATTTCCAGAAGGAAAATCATAGCAAAACAAATGAAATTGGATTCAAACTGAGCAGAAAAATAGAGCTCTAAAATTATATACTTAGGTTAGTATGTGGTGACTACAGCCTATCTGGAATGCATACTCTAATAGTTATATCATGTTAGAGCAGCAGGTTTTTGCAGCAGGATGTTTCCTAGAAAGCAGAAATATCTCTGTGGTTTGTGTATGGGTTTGGAACTTGCATGCAAGTATGGAGCGGGGAATTTGAGGCATGAAATAGTCATGATTAGAGAAGGCCCGGCTCCCTTTCAAAAGCGACAGCAGAGAACAGGCACAATCAGCTGTGTTCTGCCTGCTGCTGTGGCATGCTGTTCTACGCACCGCATCGGAGACTTTTAAGGTTGGTTTTAAGGTTGGTAAATTCCTCAGTTGTTTCCATTAGTACAGGAAAGATGCAGTCATATGGGAAAGCCAGATGCAATAATATATTTGAGTCTGGATAAGATCTAAGATATTTTTACAATAAGATATTTAATTCTCACAGAAGCAAAGACCTTGCATGGTATAAATCAGTGTAAAGGTGCTGGAACTACTCAGTTTTGCACTCACAAAATATCTGCCCAAGAATGTTCTCAAAATCCAATTAAATAACTAGAACTGTTTCATGTGGAAATGCCCCTCAATTACAAAGACAAGTCTAAGCTATCATGATGTGATTTTTACAGTGTCCTCCCAGGGTGCCTTAGTTTGCATTCATGGAATTTTTTGTTTTTGTTTTGGTTTTGTAATAATGTGGATGTTGGCCATCTGTCTGATCCTGGAAAGGTTGTAAGGTTGTCCCCGCTCCCCAGGTCCTCTTCCCACTCCCTCATTGATCATAATGTTTGATTTAGGTGCCACTAGATTTCCTTCTTTGTTCTCTAGCCCTAACCTCCTCCCCACAAACACACGTGCATTGTGCAATGGTGTAAAAGCTCTTCTCTCTGCAGCTGGGAGCAGTAACTGCTCAGCTGGTTCCATGCTGCTGTAAAGGTCAGAGACAAGGGAATTCTAAAAGGCAAAACAAGCCGTGTTGTTGTCCCCCCTTCAATCCTGGCTGTGTATTTTGATGAGCATCACAAGCAGTCTCATACTAGACCTCCACTTCTCACCCCTCTGTCTTTCTGGCCATCGAGGGGGTTCCGTAGGGCAGCGCGTTGGGCATTTTTCCAGCACGACTACAGGCTTGGCCACTGCTACAGCTGATTGACTTGCAGTGCTTGTCAGGCACAAAGCACATTTTGAAAGGAAATGCCATATTGAACTCCTAGTGAGCTGATGGGTATTGTGTATGGTCATCTGATGGCACAGATGTGCCCCTAATAATCCTTCCAGGAGAGCGTTTCCTCCTGGGATGCTCTGGCCATCTGATCTGCTCTGAGGTATGCTGACCTGTCTTGACCCAGTTTATGATCAATTCTCTGTGCTGTTTTCTAAAAGGAGCCCAGAAATACCACTTTATCATTTAGATTGCCCGGAAGTTATGGGACTTACGTGTCTGTTCCTTCCATAGAAGATACTCTCTGTGTTTGCTCTCAAGCATTAACTCTTACAAAAGGAAGGAAAGTCACTCTGTGTTAGCATGCACAAGAGTAGATTTCTCTGTAGAGCTTTGATAGCTAATCAGTATTTGGCTAATAGCTCAGGGAGGAGGAGATGACGTGGAAACAGAGGTGACGTTTGTTCTACCAAGCATGTTGCTGGGAACATCCATCTGTGTGTGCAGGGTGACCCTTCTGCCGGTGTGCTGTTGTGTTTACGTCCTTTTTTGTATGTTCATGTGTTGTTCCAGTTTTGTGTGTTGTGCACGTGTCAGTGAAAGATGGATTTTCACGCATGTGTCTCGATCCGTATCTCTGTGTTTTGCAAGATCTGCTTTTGAAGTGAGAATGATGTTAATGCTGGATTTCTCTAAAGGTGAATGCACTGCCTCAGCTACAATAGGATGGTTAATTCGTAACCTGGTTCTGCTGATCAGTTAGCATAGATAAGCTTGGCAGTTGAGAGGTGTGTTAAGGCCCTTTTGAGCCAAATCAACAAACTTATGGAGGGCTTTCCATTCCCTATATTTGAAGGACATCTGGGTCTTCATAAACACTAAACTCTGCTTTGTTGTCAGGGAGCCACACTAGAGTGTGTACAACTGGCAGCCACCACCCTGAATTCTTGCCCAAATCAAGCCTGATGCAAAGCCTCCCATGTTTACGGCACACACTAGTGATTCTCTGAAGGAACATGCTGATGGCTGCAGAGTTTATGACTTGAAGTAGTATCCAAATGAAGCCTGCCTGTACTATCTTAATACTGTCCCTATATCTGCATGTGTTATCATCATCCCTAAAAACATGGACACATACTGGTTTTCCAAGCTTCAACCAAATATATTCAGTTGTTTCAGAGAACAAGGCAGGAGAAATAAATTGTTTCATAGATATTATAAAATCCTTACCCTTGTTCTCTGGAATGTTCCCATGGTCCCAGACTTTATAGCAGGGACTGCAGTTTGACCCTTGTAAAGGATGTGCTTTTTGCTATCCATCTAAAAGCCCGCCTAAACCTAGTTATTAGATCATAAACAGCCACAGTTTGTTAACCAAGTACCAGTCTCCACTGGTTCTGCAGCTTTATTGTGAAATGCTTAAAAAGATCTAGATAAGCCAACCTTCCCACTAATACTTGTTTACACTGATACTGTATACGAAGGAGCCCTTGCGAGAGCAATACCCGGTCCAAGAATGACCCTGTTACAATATGGCAAGGACTGAAGCTCGCTTCTCTGTGCCATCTGGTTATGCAGTGTTGTGTGTTCACTTACACCTCAAAATCCTCACAATCTAATAATTTCTCACTAACCCCAGCCTACCAGATCTGTTTGCAGTAAGCTCTTATATACTCTTAGCGGGTATATTCTCACAATAGGTCAGTGAAGTGTCACTAATATGATTGTCCATGCCAGCGGCTGCTCTGTTGCAGCCTACATGATTTTGTTATCAGAAGGGAAGGATTTATGTAATGTTCATAACTAACCAGCCACTACAAATTCATGTTTTGCTGTTTTATCCCTTGTTGTCTCCCTGTTTTCAGGCTTCAAGGTATCTCATTGAGCATATGAGTGACTGGGAATTTGAGAAACAGTACAGAATATATGCTTAATTTAATGCTAAATGGCAAGGATATAAAGATTTTGATATTTTAAAGAGCCTTAGGCCAAATTCTCAATGTTACAAAGCATAGCTGTATTAAACTCCACATTTCTACATGAAGATCTTGTCTTTCACGGCAAAACAAAAAGAACTCCATCCTTCTGTCTCAGATCTGAATCCTATCGCATAGCTTGTAAACGATACTATCTGGTGTGAATTCAGCTAGATTGATAGCAGCAGCAGCAAACATCCCCTTTTTGCTCGCTTAAGTAGTACATTGCCACCTGAGCAAGTCTCAGGTGGTTTGCTTGAGCCACTCCTCGTCTCAGGGGGCGACCTCAGGAGGACTCTTAGCTGTGTTGGAAATGGTATAGACAGAGATGTTGCCTTAAGTACTCTGGACTTTGAATTATTTAACTATTGTAGAAGGAAGTGGGGGTTGCAGGAAGCATGGCAAAGGAAAGGAGAGATTATTTCTCCCCTCTATATTGGGTTCAACATCATACCATGAAATACCCAGTGCAGAACTCAAGAACTGCTCCAGTGGATCTTCACTGACTTATCCAATTGCATGGAACATGGGGATACTTAACCCAAATCTGTCGGTTTTAATTATTTTCCTCTGGACAGATAAAAGCTTTCTATAGGTTCCTGTAGAATATTTGCTCTTTCAAGCGTTCCTCTGTGCTTTGATACTAAACGATTAAAGCATGCTAAAGAAAAAAACAGCCCCAACCTTTAGCTCCCTGTTCTTGGGCCCCCTGACTGCAGCTTTGATTGTTGACCTAAATTCCCCTTTCATAACTGAGTCCTGTCACCTCTGGTTGGAGTCTCCCAGCAAAACAGGCACAGCCAACTTTCAGAAGTGCAGGGCACTGTTTTCTGTTCTGCCTTGCACGGCTGTGACGGGCTCCGCAGCACACCTGATGTGTTCAAAGTCAAACTGACCTCCTTCTTCCCCTTCCCCCAGCCTCTTGGCTGCTGGAAAGGAAAGCATAACAAGTCTTTTTTTTTTTTTTTTTTTTTTTTGCTACCCGTTGCTCAGCAAAGTGGGGAAGATTGCTGTAAGCAAGATGCAAGAAACAGCACTGAAGTGAGGGAGGAAGGCCTGGAGTCTGTTATTGATAATATTAAAGTGGATTACAGCAGCTTGCATGGGCGACTTCGGCCTCTCCTCTTTCAAACTCTGCCCACAGAGTGCTACTTATGGCTCCAGCAGCCACAGCCTCTAGCTGTCAGTTCCCGTTTCTCTGTGGCTGCTGCTGATAAACATCTGCTCCAATCTCGGCATCACAAGCTTGGTTACAGCAATGCCTCGTGTCCTCACCCAGGACTTTCTTCCAGGAGTTCAGCCGCTGATACTACTGTGCTCGTGCTGCCAAATCCTGTCCAGCGCGCAGGGCCCCTGTGAAGATGTGGCTCTTTTTAAGTCCCCAGCAAAGTTCTGAAAACAAACTGGGTTATAAATCATGCAGTGGCCTTGGTTAGGGCCTCCTGGAGGAGGTCAGATGGACAGTTGTGTGCTGGACCAGCTGTGGGTCAGTAGCCAGAGAACTGAGATTTCACTTGTAAAAAAAAAGGAGAGACTCTATTTCTGGTTTTCCATGTTTGGCTTTTGGCTTTAAGCCTTTGGATTTTAATTTTCTAGCTTTCCCCACTCTTTTGATGCCTAGGAATTTACTTTTCCTATATGGGACAAACATGGGACTGGAAGGAGCCTCGTGGGCCATTGAAGTCTGTCTCTGACCAAGCATACAGGAATGTGGCATCTTGCTCTGTTCGTGCACCACTCCAAAGTTGTCTGCAAAGTGACTCATTCCTTTGTGGGGAAGGAAGGTTACCAGTGCCTCTTACTGGAAAGCTGAACTAGCTCCTTGGGCTTCAGGAACACGAGCTTTAGAAGGGAAAAACCCATCCAGACTAGGGAGTTAGAGGGGCTGTCAGTATTCTTCTCAGCTTTAGCTCCATCCCTTTCTAGCAACTCAGGGCAAGCAGAAGTGAGGAAAACTGTTTGCTGCTGTATGAAACGTGTACATATTTTTTTAATCTAATTGCTGTGGGGAAAACAAACATCAGTTTTATTTCGCACCATTTCTTGGCTCAGAAACTGCAGGCGTTTTTGCCAAATTGTGGTTTTTCAGTCATTGGCTTGAGTCTCATTTACCATGAGGCCTCTTTACACCACTTTTGGTTTGTAAAGGGATATTAAGTAGCTAAAAATGTCCCTTACCACATTATTGTAAAGAATTCTCAGTGTAAATGAGACTCTAAACTCTGTATGTTTTTCATGTAAATGTTGGTTGTGGTCACAGCTGAATTTTGAAATTCGGAGTGTCAACCATTGTGAGGGGTGATTTTGCTCAAAACCAGCCTTGCTTGGGGTAAAAGAGGCCTCCTCTTGTTTAAAATGTTCTTAATTATGTCTAAGAAATAACTCATGGCTATGGAACCTTTTACTAAATTGAAATAAATTGTGAAAACATCAAATTATTCAGTTTTCAGAAGTTCTGGCAATTATTTCACATGTCCCTCTTCCAATGGCTTTACCCTTATTAGTTGTCACAGAAGAAGTAATAAATTCTTTTATTATGACATCCAAAGTCCCAGCTGAAATTAGTTTCATTGTGCTGGGGACAAAACGGAAAAGTGACACTCCCATAGCCGGAGGGTTCTTAGTCTAAAGCCAAAGTGAGTGAAGGATTGGGAAAGTAAGTACCGCGTACAAGCAAAAGAAGGTCATAAATAAGCAGTGCAACTTGCAAGTTATAGGGAGTGTGGGTTTCTTATCCCTTTTCTTACTCTTTCCTTTCTCTTAAGAATAAAACAACTTGTGCTGCTGAAGGGATTCTGTTCAATCCATCTTTTCATCAAGAGTTGGATATCTATAATAGTAAAAGTTTGAGAAAAGAATACTGTGTGTGGCGTATGGATTCAGTAGTGACCTTTGCCCTAAACTAGCAAATGTAAGGAACTGGAATAGTAGACTGTTTTAGTTGAGCAGCTTTCATACTGGCGTGTTCCGTGGTGTCCCTATTGTCACTCGTTTTTTTTTCTTGTTCTGCCCTCCTTTGGCTCCCTGTAAATCTTGAATTGATGGCAGCTGTTTGAGCCAAACTCAAGACACGTTGCATCACATCAGGGTTTAAATGCTCAAAGGCAAGGGAGGATTGCTACTATTTTGTAGTATTCCTCCAGCAGCTCCATCTGTTCAGCTGAGGTCAATCACTAGCATCATGCAGCACTTCAGAGAGAGAGGAAGATGTTCTTTAAAGCTGGCTAGGAAACTGAATTTCCATTCCACGATTTATCAGTTCTTTGAGCGAATATTTCCAGCCCTGGTCAGTACAAAAAGCCAAAAACCTTGACCTTAAAGACTGCATGGTGGACTTCCCCAGAGCTGGAGAACCCAGAAGCCTGTGCCAGGATTTCCAGCCATCCATCCAACAGCAGGGATCTTGGATGCCTTAAGAAACAGGTGGAGCAGCTATTGTGTGTGCAGCTGCCCTGTCATCTGCAGGCCTGGAGAATTCAGTCGGCAAAGGTGGCAGGAGATGGTGGGGAACATGGCTGGGATGGGTTGACCTTCTGTGCTTGCAGTCAGAGCAGCTGAAGCTGTCCCCAGGCTTCTCCTGGCACGTTAAGGACCCGCAGCTTCTCAGAGAGGTTTGTTGGGACTAGCCCATTTCTGCATCACTTCTTCTGCTCTCGTTGTGTTGGCATTTCTTGGCAGGCAAGGGCTCTCTTACAAAATGTCTGACCAGCTCTAATGGTTTTATTACAATAAGTTGAGATTTTTATAGCTTTTTTTTTTTCTTTTAATGACTTATTTGGAAGAGGGACTTGCCTTGCCAGCTGTCTTCTTGTTCATTGCAGTATTATCCACCCAATATTGTTGGACAATACTTTCTTTTGAGATTCATAAAAATGCAGATTTTTATGGGTTCTCATACATCTGAAAATGAATGCTTTGTAAAAGTATTTATCCCATAAAGAAAAATTTAAAAATGCTTAAAAAACAGATTCCAGAAGGTCATTGGTAGCTTTGGCTTTCATATCACAAATTTCTCGGGTAAACATCCATCCCAGCAAATGTCTTTTTTTTTTTTTGTTTTTTCCCTGGCATATTTGTTTTTTCCTTGCCTGGTTCTCCTCCTCTCCTTTCTTGTGATCAGAAGTAGCAGTATAAACTAGAAGCTGGTCTCGAAAAGGTTTTGAACCGAGTGCACCCTACAGATGAATAAACACATTACCTTCCGAACCCTGGGATCTCTCTTCCAAAGGAAACAGGAAAAGGGGGAGCTCAGAGTCCTTAGCAAAATACCAGTGTGCAGAAAAAAGGCCTGTTTAAATTTTTTTTTTTACTTTCCCATCAGAAGATTTTTTTTTTTTACAGAGGTAGGAGCAGGAGAGGGGAAGGGTGTGAGGAGAGGGGGGAAGGTGGGTGCTGGGAGAGGGGAGGAAAAATACAGTGAATGCTCCTGTAACCTTTGCTCTGTTGATACTAGACAAGACTGCACTGTTAATGAGTGATTGTTAACAGATGGCTGTTGAGCAACTTAGTCAGAAGCAGAAGATGTTATTTGGTTGTAGTGCTGGGAGGGTTAGGGTGCAGGGGTGAGGTAAGGGGATATTTAGTCTTTTCATGAGGACTCTACTGTCAGAGATTTATGATTTTCTTGTAGGCTTTTGGAAGTGCGGGCTTGGGGGAAGGATTGTTTTCTATATGCTGATAGTAGAAAAGCCGTGTGGTGCTGAAGGCTCTAACGATTAGTTTTTCATTTGAGGGGTGCCCCTGCAGCCCTTGGCCTTTGAGAACTGAAAGATGGAAATGTCTTTACCTTGCCAAACCTCATGACCCAGACTGAGAAGGAGTGGGCTCTTCCCACCACACAGAGCTGTCTGAAGACTGGCTGGGAGCGGTTTAGGTGTGATCCACGCTTTGCCTGTGGGAGACATCATTAGTGTGTATTCCCTGCAGTGCACCAAATTGTTAATAAGTGCGTGTGAGAGGGGGCAGGAATCTTTTTGAGTGTGCGAGTCCATTTGTGCATGTTTCTTGCCCTTTTCTGGTGGGATATATACCTTGTTCAGCACATCCAGCATACCAACATATGCCATGTCCTCACCAGTTTTTAACAGGTATGGATTTGAAGGTAGCCTGGACACATCCTGTTCACTCTCTGTAGGATGTGGGTGCTGGAACCTATCAAGATTATTGCAGCTGCTGAGTGTTTCTCAGACTGTGCAGTACTTAGATTTTATACTTCATCTTTCTCTGGACATTTTGAGATACAGTGTTCAGGGGTATGAATATGAGTGAGACCAACAAGGATTGCTTCTCAAGAGTTGTTCTTATATTCAGCCAACGATGTATGGCTTGGGTGAAGGTAAGAACCAAATGCTCAGTACAACATTTTGCTAATAGGAAGTTGCAAAAGATTTTCGGTCTTTGGTCAGGAAAGGGACATTAGGACATTAGGACACGCCACTGGCAAATCTTGACCTTTAATAGCAAGTTTTAAGATAACCTCCCACAATCATGCACTAGATGATTTAATGTCTTTCTTGTACACGTAACTTTCTAACGTATGTAGGTGAGTGTGTATATATGTGTATAGATATATATTAATGTAATTTAAAGACTATTTTCTTTATTCTGTCATACTTATTTATTCATATTTCTTTTCTGGGGGCACATAGGACTATATGACAAATGTTCTTACACCTCCCGTGACCGAGGATGGGTCCTGGGGATTAACACCGTCAGTGACCAGGGGAATAGAGACCCCCGCTATTTCTTCTCTCTGAAGACGGACCGTGCTCGCAAAGTAACCACCATTGCAGCACATCGCAGCTACCTCCCCAACCAGTGGGTGCATCTGGCTGCCACGTATGATGGGCACCTGATGAAACTCTATGTGAATGGTGCCCAGGTGGCCACAAGTGGAGAGCAAGTGGGCAGCATCTTCAGTCTTCTGACCTTGAAGTGCAAGGTGCTCATGGTTGGAGGAAATGCCCTGAACCAGAACTATCGGGGTTACGTAGAGCACTTCAGCCTCTGGAGGACAGCCAGGTCTCAGAAGGAGATCTTGCTGGACATGGGCCAGGCAATTCACAGACAAGACACGCCTCTACCTCAGCTAGTTCTTCAAGACAGTTTACTGAATGTGAAAAACACCTGGTCTCCCATGAAGGATGGCAGCAGCCCTCAGAGCAAGTTCAGCTATCATCATGGCTATTTGCTGGATACCAGCCTAGACCCTCCTCTCTGCGGACAGACAGTCTGTGACAACACGGATGTAATCGCCAGCTACAACAAGCTCCCCAGCTTCCGCCGCAACAAAATTGTTCGCTACCGTGTGGTAAATCTCTATGACGACAAGCACCAGAACCCCACCGTCAGCTGGCAGCAGATTGAGTTCCAGCATCAGCATTTAAATGAAGCTTTCAGCCGCTACAATATCACCTGGGAGCTGGAGGTGCTGGAGGTAAAGAACTCTTCCCTTCGACACCGACTCATCCTGGCCAACTGTGATATCAGCAAGATCGGGGACGAGAACTGTGATCCTGAGTGCAACCACACCTTGACTGGGTACGATGGCGGAGACTGCCGACACATACGCCACACACTCTTCAACAAGAAGAAGCAGAATGGTGTGTGTGACATGGATTGTAATTACGAGAGGTACAACTTTGATGGCGGGGAATGCTGTAACCCAGAGATAACAGAAGTCACCAAGACGTGCTTTGACCCCTATTCTCCTTACAGGTAGGCAATTTCTTAAACAAGCTTGTTATGATTGTATTAATGCATACCTGTCTAGTTATTGATCAGCCTTCTGGCTGTTGAGCCCTTGTGTTGTTGCCATTATGGGCTTTGGAGTTTGTAATTAATTTATTTTGTCCTTAGTATTTGGCTCATGTTACAGTTACCCAGATGCAATCTCAGTAATGGCCTCAACAGCCTCATACCATTGAATTGGTATTCTCCATCTAGGCTAATAAAGACCAAAGTGGCCAACTTTGGGAGACCCATTAGTTGTTGGTAATGAGCAGTGTATTGTAGCATTGCACAGTTTTTATTCTAACCACAGAGTCTTAGGAGTGGGGATTGGATGTCATAGAAACTCATACGTATTTGGAGAGAGAACCACCCTTCAGGCATGGAACAGAACATAAACACTCTTAGGCAGACTTTAATTCTGTAGGAATTCTTTGAAGGTAGGTAGGTTATTCTATATGCTTAATGCTATGAGCTTTCTGTAAGCACTGCTGCAGACGGGCAGCTGAGTCCGTGGGTTATGAGCAGGGAGGTGGGTACCAGGTTCCTGGAAGTGCTGTTGTACACATTGGGTGCATAATTTAACTCTTCTGCACCCCTTCATACATATATATATATATATATATATAAAAATGGGGCTGAAGCCATTTATTGCAAATGGCAGAGAAACCTTCTGTGGGTGGATGAGAGTTTACAAAATCCTGAGATCCTCAGCTAAAGGCTTCCTTGTGTTGTAGTGTGAAGAGTGGCACCCTTGAATAACTTGCATCACTGGAGTACCATATACCTGCAATTACTTCAGTTTGGTTTTGGTCATCTTCAGATGCGCGTTAGTATGTTTAAGTAAAAGGTGTTCCCTGTGAATGAGTTTGAAATATAAACACACAGAAGATGAAGGTTAAAGCTGAAATTCTGTTGTCTGTATCCCATGTTACAGTTTTTTTAGGGCAGTTCATGGAGTCATGGGGGAAAACCTCTAGATGGTCAGAACACCCTGTGTTGTCAACACTAAGGTTCAGGTTAAGAAGGAAACTATGAGCTGTTCTGGAGTCCCTTCCATTATAGCAATTTAGGCTATATTTGTAACTTCCTTAGTAGAGAGAAGTTTTTAAACAAAATTATCAGCTCTACTGGAGCTTTAAATACACATAATTAAGCTGCAAAGAAATGCTTCCTTTCCATTTTTTTTTAAACTCCAGTGAGGTTGTTTTTGAAAAAATCCTTATAGCTCAGCTTGACTTCAGCCAGTTACCAGTGAACAAACCTCAAATGAGAAAATACTTTAAATACTGGTGATTGAAAATATCGAAAGGAATAATACCAATCTTTTAATAATGTTCAACTGGAGAGGAACACAACTAAGCAAATATCATCAAAGGCATAATGCAAATTGGATTGTTTTAACACCGTAGTTCTGAGAACTCGAGGTGTTAGTTATAACAGCTATGACAATTTTTAGAAAAATACTTTATTTTTAATCTGATAGTACCCTTTTATCACTTGTTCTGTGACCAACATAATACCCATACAAAATGAAACAAGAATAGCCTTGTAAATTTTAGCTGACAGATTTAAGCTTGTGCCTTAATGTTGTTCTGATGTACAGAGATGTTTCTATTTCAAATAAAGTCTTTTTGCTGCACAGATTGTACTTGCACAAACCCGAGCAATAAATTTACTTCTAAAATCTGAAGTTACCTCAACACAGCAGAGTTGCTTTTCCTATGTCGTTGTGTGTTCCTATTGGAGACAACCACCTTTCTGAACCTGTCTGAAAGATTTGTATTTCACCGCATTGAGCTCACAAATCTTCTATATGTTCATTGAGGTGGTTCCAGAAGGAGCAGCCCCTCCTCTTGACTGACACGCTGAAGTCAGTGAGGGAGGCCTGAAGGTCTTCTTCCACAGTGTAGAGCCTGAGAATATCCATGGATCCTCCAAATATTTTTTCGCAACAGTTAGCTTTTGTTTATTTGTCTTTGCACAGACATTGTAAGGCGGCATTTATCATTGGCAATGAAACCAAGAAGGGAGTAGAAGACACTCCATCTCTCTGGAGCCTTTATTTGGTGGCTGATGTGCTTAGGCTAAGCTCATGCCCACCACTATGATGGGTGTTTGCACTCAGTGTGGCAAAATAGAGCAATTAGCTCTGTGGACTTATTAATGAGCTTTGTAAAGCTGAACACTGAGTATTTAGGCTAACAAATACAGGTTTAGGACAGTGGCTTTGGCAGCAAAGCCTTCATTGACTAAAAGGCTGAAGATTCAAACCCTATGTTTGGCTTTGGTATTGCCCTCAGCATTGTCCCCTGAGAGAGGTTTCCATGCCAGCTAGTGACTCAGTCAAAATCTGTGACTCAGTTGGCACCATCTGGGCCCATTTTGCATCACCAGCCCCTCTTGTCATCACTTTCATTGGCAAAGAGTCCTCAGTCCTCTCTAGTGCAGGCCTTGCACCACATCAATGAAGACATCTCCACAGCCACCGACAACTCACATCTAATTCCAGGTATTTCCTCTGCCAAAGTTCAGTTTAACAATAGTAGAAGAAAAGGAAAAGAGCCTTCAGTCTGGTGAGGAAAGGAGGGGGAAAAAGATGCAGTGGGATCAATAAAAAGTTTCCTGAGCTTTGGGCTGTAAAGACTTCACAGTCTTCCTTAGTACTGGGGGGGCCTTCAGATGCTACTGGCTTTTGTTCCTCTGCATCCTTAGTGTCAGCAGTTGTAGCCAGCTGTTCACCATGCAGAGTTTATTCCTGAAATACTTTAGTCCTTTGGAACCAACCAAAAAATTCTAATGCTTGATTAATGTTCTTATAAACAGGAACCCTCTTCAGTGCCTCTTCGTCCCTAAAAAAGATGTATCCATTTCCAGTCACTCCCCTTCTTCTGACTGTCTCAGTCCCAGTCTACCAGGCCTGGGACTGTCCATCCTGGGACAAAGTTACTATGAGTCTTGTCACAAAAAGCTCTGTGGATGCTTCTCGGCTAAGTGCAACCACAGATGAGATATCACTGAAACAATTTCAAGACACCTCAGATCTGATTTATAAATTTCTTGTGATCCTTTTGGCACCTTGGGCAAAGTGCTCCAGTACTTTGATGGTGTCCTTCAGCCACCTTTGTGGTGCAGCTATGGGGATCTTAGAGCTGCTCCCAACAGCCGAACTGGTTTTGCTGGTTTTTGGTTTATTTCCAACCTCTCTTTCTCTTCTGGAACCTCCTCAAAAATATTTTTCTCCAAAGAGCTGAGATTCTGTGCCATAGTCAGGTAACAAGGATGGTGGAGCATGAAGATTTAAGTACAGTGACATATCCATAAAGAAGTTTGCCAGAGGGACAGTTCAGAGGGACAGCACTGATAGATGGGAACTCTGCTCTTAGAGCTGCTCAGCAGAAAAGCTGTAAACATTGTCGTACCATCTCTCCTCTTTTTTAGTAGCCTACAGGGAAAAAACAAAAGACTGGTTATCATTAGCCACACAGCAGGCTTTATCCAAGAATATGTGCCTCACTTCTTTTTATTAATTTTTTGAGTGGGACAAAATTTATTTAGTCCCTGCACAAGATTTGCAATTATTGTGCAGCTTTTCTTTATTTCTGCAATTCTGGGAAATTAGAACATGCTAAGGTCATACAGTCTGTCCCAATATAAAGGGAAGAAGCAAGGATAACCACTCTTGCCAGAAAGACACATTCCTTGTGTTATTTGGGATACTGTTGGTTACAAAATAGGGAGGACTTTGAGCTCATGACACCTACCATGGCTCCTTTTCAAAAAACTTGAAACAAACAGCAAGGGATCATAGGAAATCATGCTCTGTATGTGCCATTTGATGTGGCAAATTCTTGCACCATCCTATGGTTAACTGAGCTGTTGCTTTTATGTAATATTGGGCTTGCACATCAGGCTTCACCACAGGATCGCATGGACAGATAAGAAAGCATTCCCGTTGATGCTGCCTTAGGAAAAGGCTGATGAAATTCCTGAAACAGTAAAGACTACTGGAGTGTCTTCAAACACCCTCGATTCATACAATCTACTGTGAATACTTGCTGGAAATCCCCTCAGAATAACTGACCCTGGGGACTGGCTTTCTCAACATCCACATGTGTGCTCTGAAGGCTCCCACAACCCTTCAGTTCTGCCTAAACAAGAGGCAGGGATGAGCTGTACAACTCCAGAGCCTCTTTGCAGCACCTGCCTGCAGGCTCGGGGTGACACCGAAGCAAAGAACTGAGGCCCAGTGCCCTGCTGATCCAACCCTTTTCTATGGCCTTTTTCAACATTCGTGCAGTTCAGCACAGCTTAGCGTTGCATCGCATCAGTTCACTCAAGATTAAGGGCATCAGCACATTCCAGGCACGTGTAAATTGGACTCTGAATACACATTTGAACAATCTGTAGGAATCTCCATAGTGGTTTCAAAAAGCAATGGGTACGGCAGAGCCTTGTATGAAAAGCACACTGTGCTAGACCATACAGACCCCAGCAGTACCAGCTGGAGGTGGCTAATTCACAGCCAAGTCAGCCCTGTCGAGGTAACCGAGCTGTGGCTACACTTCAGGGCTCCTTCATGGAGTTTCAAATCAGATCAGCCTCTGATCGTTTTTTTTTCCTTCTTTTCCACTGGAAAACTTTTCATGAGGCTTCTTTGCAAAATATGGTCAACTTGCTCTGGAGGAGGGAGGCATACTTAATGTCCTTTTCTAGGAGCTAGAAGAGTTATAAGAAATATTCCTTGATTCTCAATAAAGGACTAATTTCCACTTAATCCTAAACACTAAAAAGAACAGAAGAAATTCATCAAAGCTCTTCGATTCAGGAAGTTTGAGAACTTAATCCCCTGCCTCAAAGAGATCATTGTGCAACTCTTGACATCAAGGATTCCTGCATTCTCACAGGTATCAGACAGACATATAGCAAATGCCTGATTTTTTGTCAAGGGGTTTGACATTAGATGTCCAGTTCTCTAATTTCCAGCCCCAGGGCTGTTTAGAAGGTGGAGAGGTAACATTCTAAAGGACAGAGATGCTGTGGTAGTTGTCACCGAAAAGCCAAGTCCCAAAAGGAAACCCTCTATTCTCTCTGTTTATTCTGTCCTTTATTCCAGATGTCAGGGATGTTAATCGGCTGCGAGGGGATGCATCTGCCCCCATGCTAGCAACTGACATCTATAAGTCTACTATTGAATTCTGATATAGACAGGGCTTCAGTACTAAAGAAACTATTTCTACATATATGATCGCACACCCTCAAAACAGTAGGAGTTTGCTTGATTTAGCTTGACCCACAGTCATCTTTTCCAACAGTTTTTCAGAGAAACATTTTTTCCCCAAGACTCATAGGACTCATGGCTTCATTCATGGACATTATCCATTATGTAAAAAGATCACTGTCTGGTCAAACTGCAGGATGCTTGGAATGAAGACAGCCTATAAAATCTATGGAGTAAACTATCAGAGATCATTAAGAATCCTTGTGGGAGACAATAGATTAAAGTATCATTATACTCTCCAGTGCTAATGCAGACCCATTTGGCTCTGGGGCCCACATGGAAGATTTGCAAGTGCAGAGTCTGTGGATTTGGCAAGGACTGAATTTACCCCTTGATGCTCTGCAGCACTGCATCCTCTAGGACCAGCTGCCCCACTGACACTCTCCAGCAGCCCCTTACCAGCCTCTGTTTCAGCAAACAAGGTGGAGCTCATCCCCTCCCATGTTCTGGAAAGTAGCAGTGTATGTAAGCTGTTTTATTCCCTTTGCTGATCAATTTAGATTATACTGTCTCACACACAGGCCTACAATTTGATCACGTCCAACATGCCTATTTCAAGTGCTGTGGGGCTTTGCATTAATCACTGTTTTTCTCCCATATCCATTTGTGCACAACCTCTCTTCACCAGTGGGTGTGAGGTGCCCTTTGCGTTTTTAATTAGCGGCAGCTGAAACCTTCTGTAAATTCAGGAGGTTGCACCTTTCAAACAGAGAAAGATGCAAAGCATGGGCTATTTCTGTGGCAAGCTTAGCCAGGTGCAATACTTACATTTACAATTCCTGTTCTGTCTTTCAAACTTATTTTTTGGTAGGAATTTAAGTCCAGTTCTTGCAGGCAATAGCTACCTTTTGAGGAAATACAGAGCAGCCACCTCTGCCATGCTCCATTTACAGCATCCATGAACATGATTCATCTGACTGCCTCTCACGTGGATTGCTGGACTTGGGCAAAGAGAACTTCAGTTGGGGTTTTTTTTGCCTAATGATCCCTTCACTATTGCTGCCAGTGGGAACGTACATAAATCTTTCAGAAGAGATGATGCTGACTTGTGCTATGTCCTGGGGGAGTCTGCTTTCTGCAGCCACACTTCAAATCCTCAGCATTACTGGGGCATTCACATAGTGGGTTCACAAGGTTCAGGAGAAGGGGTGAGAAGGATAAGGTGAATTTTCTTTATTCAGTCTCAGCTGAAAATGTTGATGTGAGCAGGGGCATGAATACTGGCCTAGCAGCTCTGCCTTTGCCCGGTATCTGTGAACTTAATGCCAGGGGAGAAAGCCAACCCCAAAATGTGATTACTCAGAAAATAGCAGTTTCTATAAGTAGTTTATATTTTTGTAGAAAGATACCTTTATGCCACAGAGGACTTTCCTGCAACCTCAGAAGATGGAGGATGGATTGATGGATGGATGGAAAGGCTGGGGAAAGAGATACAAGTTTTGACCAGAAGAAACAGATAGTAGTAGTAGAATCACAGAATGGTTTGATTTGGATATGATCTTAAAGACCATCAAGCTCCAAACCCCCTGCCATGGGCAGGGACGTTTTCTACTAGACCAGGTTGCTCCAAGCCCCGTCCAGCCCGGCCTTGGACACTGCCAGGGATGGGGCATCCACAGCTGCTCTGGGCAGCCTCTGCCAGTGCCCCACCACCCCCATAGCGAAGAATTTCTTCCTTATCTCTAATCTAAACCCAACCTCTGTCAGTTTAAAGTTCTTCCCCCTTGTCCAGTCACTACTAAAGTAAAAAGCCCCTCTCCAGCTTTCTTGTCACCCCCTTTAGGTACTGGAAGGAGCTATGAGGTCGCACTGGAGCTTTCTCCTCTCCGGGCTGAACAACACCAACTCTCTCAGCCTGTCCTCACAGGAGAGCTGCTCCAGCCCCCGATCATCTTCATGGCCTCCTCTGGACTCGCTCCCACAGGTCCATGTCCTTCTTATGCTGGAAGCCCCAGAGCTGGACGCAGCACTGCAGGTGGGGTCTCACCAGAACAGAGTAGAGCGGCAGAATCCCCTCCCCCGCCCTGCTGGTCACGCTGCTTTTGATGTGGCCCAGGGTACAGTTGGCTTTCTGGGCTGCAAACGCACATTGGCAGGTCACGTGGAGCTTCTTATCAACCAACACCCTCAAGTCCTCCTCAGGGCTGCTCTCAGTCCGTTCTCCACCCAGCCTGTATTTGTGCTTGGGACTGGCCTGGCCCACGTGTGGGACCTTGCACTTGGCCTGGTTGAATGTCATGAGCTTTGCAAGGGCCCATCACAAGCCTGTCAGGGTCCCTCTGGATGGCATCCCTTCCCCCAGCGCCTCAACAGCACCACACAGCTTGGTGTCATTGGGAGACTTGCTGAGGGTGTGCTCCATCCCACTGTCCATGTCACTGAAAAAAGTGTTAGTGTGCCACTGCTATGTTTTTCAGAGCAATGATGATCTTGGTGTAGCTAGGAGAGCTGAAGCTTACAAGCAAGGCAGGTTTGAGCAGTGGGGTGGGGGGGTGGGGATGTCTTTTCTTAAGGCAATTAATCATGCTAGGAGAAAAACATTATAAAAGAAAGAAGGGTTTACAAGCTTGAAAACTTGTCCTTTTTTCTCCCTAGATTAATCACTTGATCTGGGTAAAAAAAAAAATAAATATTTCTCCCAAGCAATCATTCCTTGCGATTTTTTTGTAGTCTTTCTTTTTTTAGTTTGTTGGCCTGTTGGGGGATTTCTGAGGTATGAGGAGTGTATGTCAGGGGATTTGCGTGTGTATGTATGTTTAAATTTGATAGCTGAAACAGAGTGAGGAGAGGATTAACTAAATGGAAAGGTGATGGAAAAAAGGAAGGTCTTGTAAAAGGTTGAAGGAGAAAGGATGTAGAGGTAGATCTGTAAGCAGCAGCATGAAGCACAGTCTGTCTATTGGCCCTTGTTTGAACTTCTTTGGCACTAGTTCCTGATGTTTTAAGTCCCTGTCTGCCTCCTCCCTATTCTGTCTTCCTTCCTTCCCTAAGGCAGATCATTCCTCCAGTATAGGCTCTCTTCTCTGCCCAGTTCGGGGACAGAGGTGGACATCTCGGTTTATCTTCTCTTAACTGCAGCAAGAAGAATCAACTGTCCCTCAAACACCCCAGGATCAGGACAGTATGGAGCTGTCCCATTGCTTTTGCCCCTGTCCACCACTAAGATATGCTTGTGCATAGTGACTGCTGAGGCCAATTTCAAAGTATATGCAATGTCTTGTCCATTAGCTATATGTTAAGACACCTCCTGAAATGGTGATAGAGTCCTAAAACTTTCTCTGTGTCCATGTGTGAGAAAGATGAAGCGTTTAGGTGATCAGAGGGGCTACAGAGAGCTGCTGGTAATAACTTCCTTAGAGCTATGAGGAAATACAATGATGCAGAGCCTCACAACAGACCTTTTTGGGATTACTGAGTTATGCTGGAACCGCTTCAATATTTGTAACATGTCCATAAAAGCTGTGTTGTAAAAAAGCATGATGCTGATAGCCGTAGTCATTTTTCATCCATTAGAGCCAGATTCATTGAGAAGTAAGCTGGATATATCTCCACCCCACAACACGGTAGAGTGTTTAGACCAGGAATACAAACCACTACTGTCAAAAGCAGTTCTGTGTTTGCTTGATGGCAGCCCTGGCTGAGGCAGAGTTACAGGACCCACATGCAGTGGAGGAAGATTAGTGCTCTGCTGTGGTCAATGAAATCCTGTCCTTCAGTTTTGTTCAGAGTAGATTTGCAATTTTGAAGTTTCTCAGGGTAACTCAACTGAAACTACCCAGTTTGCACATAATTTCAGCAATCCAAATTAACATAAATTTGCAAGAAGGTGTTTTCAGGTTCATTAGTAACATGTGGCTACACCATCGGAGGGCTTGTTCTCAGCTTCCAACAGAATCAGGGTGAGCTGCACTGAGGAAACTTCTTGGAGTACTTAAATGGTTGGAGTATGAAACTCTAATAAACCAAAAAGCCAGGAAATTTGGAGTGAAGGCTGAAACTCCATACCTAGTGCACCCTACTGGGTCTTTGTATTTCAGAACACGTTATGTTTGTTCGCTGAAATATCTCCAGTATGGAGCTCTTTAGGGTGGAGTTTCACCTTTAACTCTAAATTTCCTGGCATGTGTGAGTTTGAAGTACACGCTTAACTTTTCCCCAGTGCTGTTTTTCATTTTTAATTTCCTTTTTCTTTTAAAGGAGGGACCCTGCTAGAGGGACCCCTGCTAAAAAGGGACCTCACTGAAACCAGAATTGGAGGTTTTGGCCTAATTTGGTCTTTCTGAAATTTTTCAGGAGAACTAGGTTGAGCAATTTTTTTCTACAGTTTTTTTAAAGACTTTTGCGGCCAATCCACTCCAGTGAAAGAGATTGATAAAATCTGCACCCCGCAGACCAATTATTTTAGAAGGTACCCAGATGTCTGAGTAGATGTAACAAACCTTGGAAACACAGAGCATCTCATATAAATTCTAGTTAAAGATCTGGTCATGGCCATCAATATGCGTGAGCTGTTTGGTGTTAAATGTATTATTTCCATTAATTCAGTAATTGCAGAAGCAGCCGGTGTTTGCTGTTGACATTTGTTGGGTTACATCAGTGATGGTAAAATAGTGGAAACAGCAGTGGTTTGGAATGACAGCAGTGGCAATTACCTGCAATGCTTTTAAAAATAATTTTGGCCCTAGATGTTGAAAAGATGTGTCATCACTGATTTGTGTGAGGGCAGCTTCAGCAGGGTTGAATTACAAGACTTTGGAGAATAAAATTCTTTCTGCTGCCTCAAAATGCAAGTTTTGAGCTATATTGCCAGTAGATAATATGGAATAAATTTGCTTCTCGTGCTATAACCTTGTCGTGTCGATAAATTGAGGACTTCAGTGAGGTAGTTAGTTTCCCCAGTACAAGACTGTTGGTTTTTCAAGTCATTCCCATCAGCTTCACAAGGAGAATTTATCTTAGTGAAATGTCCCTGGGGGAATTGGGAAAGTGCTGAAGTTTGTGGCATTGGCTTTGTAAGTGCCTGCAGCCTTAGACCAGGTGTGCGCTAAGTGTGGAGAGCCAGCTCCTGGTTTCCAGAGGCATTGAGGCTCCCCCACCATTTCCCTGCCAACCCTTGCGATGGCTGTGGCATTGCACACTTTGCATGGAAGCCCCAGAAACTCAGCAGTCCTTGAGGATTTTCAGTAACTTTAGTTCATGCAAATGAAAATTCAAAGTGATATCTGGGGAGGATTCCTGCTGCCTGGAGCCAGGTACTTTGTCACCCTCTGTGCTGGGACTGGTACCCTGCACTGCTGAGAGGATGAGGAACTCCCTGTGTCCTCTGCTAAGCTGAATATTTCTCATTCTAACACATGAAAGCACTTTGTCACTTTACCGGGAGACAATATTCCTCTCTCCTTTCACCCTTTCCAGTATGGCCCCATCAACATCTTTGTGTTGGATTTCCAGCCTTGACTTTGTGATACAGATCACAGCTGGTTGGTTTGAATTTCCCCTGAGTTACCCAGGATGCTGCTGAAAGCACAGGAAGAGCAGAAATGCTTTAATCAGTTAAATCAATCAAACTAAAAAGTAGACAAGACCTTAAAATTTACCCCACGACCTTTGATACTCGCTGTGATGACGTCTTTGTCCTATTTCTTTAAGTGCAAGATTTTATTGGGACTTGGCAGAAGGGTGGAGTGAGGAAGACACGGGAGGGGGGTTTGCTGAGTTAAAAAAGGAAAATGTCAGTGAGAAAATGGAAATACCCTGATGTTTCTCCAGCCTAGCGCCGGAGTCGGCCTCTCTCTCCTTCTGTTGCAGGGAAGGGGCTCCTTTTCCGTTCGCTTGACTATGGCCTTATTTAATCGGTTTGCCCTGACATGGAGCCAAGAAAGGGCTTTGCTGTGTGATGCCGGGTCCTGCGTGCATTCAGGCATCCACAGCTGTTCCCTAGCAAGGGTTGGCTTTTGACTACTGAGGTATTTTTTTATAGCCACAGAGGGCAACTATTAATAGATGAGATTTACCAAAACACAGAGCTACGCAGCATGGTGTGGAGGGGAAGAGGGAAACCTGTGTGATTTATGCCAGGAAAATTCCATGTTGAAATTATAGTGAAAGACACAGTAAAAATGAGTATGCCAAGAGGGGGATTTAGTCTGTTATTCAGGCCATGCCAGCCTTTGTCTTACATTAAGGATCTGCCCCATTGCAAGAAGTACGTTGCTAAATTATTTCTTGAGCATTTAAACAACACAAATTATACAAAGGATAAAGATAAGGTGCATAGGCACAAAATACCAGCTTTTCTGAGATGTGATTAGACTCTGAAAGAAATACCAGAAGGAAGCAGAGGCATTCCTGACCCTGAAGACATTTCAGTTTGATCAGACATGGGATTAGGTGTAAAATGTGAAGAATTCCACATTATGTGGTAGGAATGAGCTGATCAGGAGTTTGCCTCTTTGTTTATTGATTCATTGCTAATTTCTGTGATATGATGTAATGAGACTTGTGCCCTTCTCAGACTTGCAAATTATATTAATGTATCAAAGATGACAGGTTAGGGAGCATTGAGCAGGAAAGAGTGAGGGTGTCAATTTAAGCTTCTTTTGTAGTCAGAGCTCAGATACTGGTTAAATAACATAAAATCCATCTTATATCAATTAATAGGCTCATTACTGTAATCATCTACACATCTTTTTCTGTACCTTCCAAAGACACAAAAGGGAATTATGTTCCCAAGACAAGACCATTGACTATCGGTACCATGTGGGTATCAAAATCCCCTTTACACTTTGAAAAGCTTTGCCTTAAGTTGTTTTGTGTTTCCTTGAGTCATTTATTGGTATTGTTTAATTAAGAATGAGACAGGGAAGATTAACTGGTGAAAAAATCTAAATTAATAAAGAAATATGATACACTCCTTTAGAGAACCTGGGTAAACGTCAAAAAGACCAGAGCTTAGTTTGCTTCATGTGAGCACCAGAGCGTATGGAAATGTTTTCAAACTGTCTGAACTGCTTAGGTTTGCAGAACTGGTCTAGAACAATTACAAAACAGCATTTTTCTGTGATCTTCTGATGTCCCCGAGTTTGATGATGCTTTATTTCTGTCTTCAATCCCAGGAAGAGCAAATGGAGACAAACATAGTCATGCCTGAGAAATACTAAGAATTACATAAATGTATATTATTCAAAATACCTGAATATGTTTGGGCTTGGCATTTCTGGTTCAGGGTTTTTATTTTGCCTTCACGTTTGGCTTGCTTTCTGTTAAGGACTAATTCTGCAAGTTGCTGATTCCTCCCCTGATGTGTAGGCTCAATGTTATTGCACTAAGTGCTGAGGATAAGCATTGGCTATTTGTAGTTGTTGTTGTTAGTTCCTTAGGGGAACAGTCATGCCATCTGCTCACAGCAGGTATAGACACACAGCATAGGTGTGATTTAGAGAATTAAATCTTAAAGTCTTTATAATTGCTGGAGAAAAGGTAGGTGCTTCCACGAGGATGCAGAGCACCTAGGTTAGAGGCTGGAAATAGGTATGTAAATGCCATACACAATTTACATCAGGCTTCCCCGTCACTGCACTCCTTAACAGTCATTCAATCTTTTCTATTTTTACATATATAATGTTGTCCCAAACGTATGTTATGCTTTCTGTCTGGACTAAGTCACATATCCCAAGCTCTTTGAAGTCCGCAGAAAGACTGAACTCCCAAAGACTTTGGTCTTTGGCTTGGATCTCTACATCCACAGCACAAGTGAGGTTGAGAGCCTTCCTGAGACGAAGGGCAACAGCTAGGAGGAAAGCTCCTACAGAACAACACTGTGCTAGAGTAAGTAAAAGAAATGTTTTGGGTAAGGAGTGATGGCATCAGTTCACAGCATTATGAAAATTACTTCCCTTTTGCCTCCAGCCTTTTACCACGACTGTGTCAGTGCCAAAACCCAGAACTCACTCACTAATTCTTCCAGAATTGATCGGTCATGATAAACTTCCAAACACAGAGTAAAATGCTTCCGTCAGACACATCAGAGTGTTTGTCCCAGTTTGCCTGAAGAAATCGGTGCCATTTAATTTCCCCCCTGCCCCCCACTGGATTCAGAAAAGGGCTAGGAGTTCCTGGCTTCCCCCTTATTCACTCAGAATTCCTCTAATGGTTTTACTTCTGGGCATAGATTTATTCATGTGGGGTTTTTGTCTTCAAAACATCTTATTTTGTCTTAAAAATGCAGGCTCAAACCTTTAGCTATCCTCATCTTGATCAGACACAAAGTTTGTTGTTGTTTTTTTTATCCACCTGGGAAGAATACCTGAAGCATTTCCAGGTTTTGATCTAGAAAACCATCGGGAGGAGATAGTCCAAAAGGTGCTTCCAGGATGGCTGCTCCCCCGCAGCTGAGCGAGGCGGGATGTCAGGTTTTGCAAAGTTCTTGAGATGTACTTGAGCTGGCAGCAGAGGAGTTGTGGAAGTGAGGGAATTCATAACACCCCCCTCTGTCTTTGACAGGGAGCTGCAAGACGTTTCACGCTAACATATGCTTTATAAATGCGGGTTTGTATAATTCTGGGTCTGTGTGTGGGAAACAGTGGACAAAAATGACAACCTGCAATTTTTGCTGGGTCCTTCGCAAAGCTAGTTTTGTAGTCATCAGGATCTTAAGTTCTCTAGTAGTTGTTAGTGACATGTTATCAATAAATTGCTGCAGCAAACCAGGGCGACAGTTGATGTGTGGTTGTGAGATGCAACTAGAGTGACAGAGGGTGCAAATGTTTGGGGAAATTAAACTGTGTGGCCTGTCTATAGCAGTTGTCCTCATGGTAAAAGTCGGTCAAGAAATTTGCTTACTGTAAAGGAAAATTAGAGTTTTCCCTGTCTTGCGTCTTGACAATGGAGAACAGATCTTTGCATTCTCACAGCCCTTTGCTAGAGGTCTGTGTTTGATTCAAGTGGATCCACAGGCTTGTGGTGCCAAAAGAGGCAATTTCTGCACTCCTGTCTGAAGGCCAAATATATGGGTATGATTTCCTATAGTTTACTGTTACATGCTGGATCAGTATTGTACGTTTCATAAGCTGCCAGTCCAATTTTGTAGGGTCTTGGGAAATGTGTCCTCTGGGGAATGCTTACAATCAGCCTTATGTTTTGGGCTGATAGTGCCTGTTTTCTGGTTACATGCGTTAGCAGATCCGTATGTGAGGCAACCTAAATGTCCTTCCATCCGACTAACAGCCTGGACATTAGATGTCCCTGCTGCCCACTGTTTTATCACGGGGTAGAGGATCTTCTGCTTGATATATCTCTCAGCTCAACCAACGCCTACTCCCAGAAGCACACACGTACAACGGTGTTTGCTTTACCTTGTGTCTATGCAGAAGCTGCAGGTCCTGCGTAGGTTAAAAAACCAGGAAGGCTGAAAGTTCTTGAGTGTTTGACAAAGCCATGTTTACATCTCTCCTCCTGCTGCTTAACTCTGGCTCAACAAAGAGAATCAAGGGACAGGATTTTGATGTCAGGGAGTTAATTATGTCAGCAGTATCTGTTACAGCCATTGCTTCCATGTTTCATCTCCCAATGGTAGTCACTTGACAAAGTCCTGATCTACTAAATCCTCTCTCCTGCTCTTTCTTTTCCTTTGTTTCTGTCTTCTTAGTGAACAGGAATAGAAATTAAAAAAAACCAATAATAATTTGGATTTAGAAAATAAACTGTCCACAATATTTTCTTTCTGCAGCTCTGGACTATTTTCATTGCAGCTGTGTTGGTGTTTCTACCAGATCACCTGGCAATTTACTGTGGATTCTGGGAACTTCAAAGCTAAATGTTCTTATATGAAATTTCTGTTGCAGCGGCTGACATTTTCTGTTTCCTTGTAATCTCTTCGTTGTTGGGAAAGAACAGAAGTAACCAGCTTTCATAGATCTTACAATATTTATTAGCTCTTTGAATCAGACTATTCAGTTGTTGGGGTTTTTTTTGTTGTTTTTGTTTTTTCTTAAAAAACATGTTCAGGACTTCAGTGTTGAAGATAAACACTAGCATGATCCATCAGTACCCCCTGAAAAAAACAGAAAATAAAAAGAGCTAAATATTAGTCCTTTGCTGTAACAGGGAGAAAAAAAAAATTCATGAACTTTGAAAACGTGAGGCTTTTAGTGCCAGAGCACAGGTTTTTCTTGGTTTTCCTGAACTGAAGTCTCCATCACCAGACTCTGTTCTTTGTGATCTCACTTTGGTGTCTCCTACCCTTTCCTGCATAAGATGAAATATGAGGAAATGTCAGCCAGTCTCGTTTGAATCAGGTTTTCATTTCTTTCTCAGAAAAGAGGAAAATTGGGATTATCCTAACCATAAGCCACTGATGATCTGCCCACTGCAGCAGGACCAACTTCATGCACAACCCTGCCAGGAGGTTAAGAAATGAGATTTGGAAGTCCATGAGTTATAAAAACAAAAACAGAAAAGAAGCGGCATCTCCAAAGCAAAAGTGATTGTTTTGCAAGATGCATATTTGGACTGGTTATTTTGGCCCATCAGCTCCAGAAGTATCTGTAATAAACATGCTAGGTCCTTTGTGGTTTTATATGATTATTTTTTTTTTCTGATGTCGGCCTGATTCCAAGTTGCTCTTCATTTCAATAGCAACGTATATCTCACTTTGTGGCACGGGGTTTATGTGTAGGGAGGATTAGCGTCAAAAAGTGAGATGAAAGGAGCAAAGAATTTGATCTTGTTCTTTTTTCATCCTGGATTTTTTACAGTGTGTTAATTAGAGAAGATGATAAAGGACCAGCCCCTTAAAGTCCCAGCTGCCCACCCCCACCCTAGCAGGGACGATGCCACGTGTCACCCTCCTGCAGGAGCTGTAACTGCAGCCTAACTGTGAGCCCCCCAAGGCCACAGTGCTCCCTACCCTGACCTGTGTTCAACTTCCTAAAGATCCCAAATACTCCCACAGTAAGTGACCCACCGGAGTCCACCCAGGAAGGACCCTGACCCATCCTGTCTGCCCGCAGTTGCCTACTGCAAGGGCGGGTGGTGCAGGTAGATGGAGCTCAGGACAGAGCAGTATCCACGCAGTAGTAACCCCATGATTTCCTCAGACTCTGAAGAGGGGACACAAAGCATTTCCCAGTGCTCCAGAGGTGCCAGGACCTGGGTTACTCCGGCCGTGACACCCAAGGGTCACGCCAGCAAGGCACTTGTTTGGGCAGGCTGCAGATGTGACCTCAAGTACGACCCCACAGCCACAAGGATGGAGATGAGAAAGACAGGCTGGAGTTAATATTAGTAGTGGAAGTTGTTAGACAACTTTAATATAAAGAGTTGCTAGGAGCTACTTCTATAATTAAAGAAAATTCTGTATCAAAGCCTCAGGTTTCCTCTTGATCTCTAACTTCCAGTCTGATTAACAGAGGATCTACCTAACTCTTGACCTGATTCAAGGGAGTGATGACAAGCTGCATTCCTGGTCTCTCTGGTGCTTTTCATAAAAAAAAAAAAAAATCAGGTTTGTTCTGGTGACTGAAACCAAAATGTCCTTTACTTGAACTATTGTGCAGTGTGCTATGCACGTATCTGTTGGTTGTTCTTGGAAGCTTTGGGATGCGAGGTGTTATGTAAATGCCAAATATTATTAGACCGGTGGCTGCTCACTCGTTGAAAGCAGAGTCCTGATTCCACCAGAAAATCTGTTTATGAAGTAAATGTGCTACATCGTCTTCAGGAACAGTGAAGCCGAGGGATGCAGGAAGGACCAGCTTATTTTAGGGAGCTTTGACTTTCCATCTGCTGAGCACTGGACCTTTAGGACTTTTTTGGAGACTGTAAAATATGAGTAAAAGGTTGTAAAATATGAGTGAAGCCTTATAAAATGTGATTAGTGGCCACCAGCAGAAAACTTAAAGGATCAGCAACACAAACCACTGCTTATTTAAAAGAAAGATGATCCATATTATCACAGAATGTAGGCTCAAGAGATCGAGTTTCTAATCTTTGCTGTCACAGTGAATGATTTTGTTACTTTGGACAAATTATTGTATTTATCTACCTCAGTTTTCCCGTTCAGAAGACAAGGAAAATTATTCCATTTACCTATTTCATGGCTTCTTCAGTGATGGTAAAATTCCTTGAGGGGAGGCCTGACACAAGGATTCCTGCGCCACGTTAGTGTCGCTTAAGCCCGTGGACGGGGTTTGGAGCGGTGCAGAGGGCTTGTGTTGGGGCTTTGACCAGAGTGGAATTTCTCTCTTCATGTTCAGGAAGTACTTTGAGGCCCAGAGGGGAAGCGTCGTGGAAGTGCCAAGCAGTTTAACTGATGGTTAAAATAGCCTAAAATAGAGATACCTTCCCATACTGATTTATATTCTTACATATACGTGAATGTGGTTTGTTGCTGGCAAAATGGGTTTTCATAAAGTGGCAAATCTGTTTTAACAGAACAGGTTCCTGAAAACATCCTTACACCACTTCTTTCTTTATCGTTTGACTTTTCTCCTTGTTACAATGGTTCAGCGTGTAGAGTCTGGAAAAACATCAGGGTAACCAGGGCAGAGGGAATATCAGTTGGAGATGAGGGATGGATAAGAGACAAATTACAGTATGTTTCTCATGGGTCATTTGGCTCTAGTCTTGAAAAGGAGAGAAAAAAAAATCCTGAAGTAGTAAAAGAAAGTAAAAGAGACAATCAAAACAAATAAACCTGCCAGTGGTGCTGATTTCAAAGGTCTGTGAAATGTGCATATATACTTCATAATGCTTTGCTATTTTAAAGAGATGCGTCTTGAAATGTTCCATGCTTTAATCCTACTCACTGTCTCAGAAGTTAATTGTACAGTAAGATCACAATTTCCATTGCCAAGGCTTTTCCTTTGTTTTCTTTTTTTCTTCCTGCAAGTTGGCCAGCCAGCATATCTTTTTCTCGTTTTCTGTGTAGTTGGTTAGCTTAATTATTTTTTATGGTCATGCAAGGAAAAAGGGCTTTTCAGTTCTTGCTACGCAAGTGAACTCAAATGTTGTTCTGCTCTCGAACGTAGACTCTGCAAAGGAAGAAGGCTCAGTGGTCACATATTTCTGGTCTATAGCACTGCAACTTTTTATAAACCTATAGATTTATAACCTTTTTATAAATCTATAAAAAGATTATATAAAGGTTGGGTCTCTACTATAAGAAGTGGGCAAAAAAGCCTGGGAGGATAAAGGGAGAGAGGAAACAAATAATTTTGTGTACATTACAGCCACCCTAAATTTTTGCCCAGAGCTCAGACAGAACATGTTTGACATTTGAAAATTTTTGCATCATCTTTTTCCCCATTCTTTATCCCTGAGCCTCTACTCGTCCTTATCCTGGCCAGAACCAGCAGCAAAAGTGCCGGGGAAAAAAATAAAATAAAATAATCTGTTTTCACTGTATTTCTGAATCTCAGCCCAGGTTTGTGAAGGATTTGGCAAGGATTTACAAATCTTTGAGAGAATCTGTGTGGAGATCTGAGGAAACCCGCCTCCCTTCTTAAAAAAGCAAGTTGTGTTGGCCAGAAATTGGGCAAAAATTGGTTGTTTCAACTGAGGTTTCCTTTGAGATTTTGGATTTGAACCTGAAGCTGTACTTTGGGATTCAGATTTTGCTCTGACTAACTCTAGATGTACACTGGAGCAACTGCATCACAGTGAGTACTGAGACTTGTGTGCAGCCCAGGGAGAACAGAAGTTGGCTCAAACTAGAAGCTTACATGAACCAAACCAAAAGAGGACCCAGAGCTAGGTTTGGAGTAGCCCAGCCAGCAGGTTTATTCCAATCTGTTGCTCAGCCCATGAAGTAGATACTGCATTTGCAACATCCAGAATTTATCTATAGGTAATTGCATAAAATAAAGCTGTATCATCTATTAGAGGTCCTTTATGAGAAAGTCAGATAGGACTGAGCAGGGGTGTGCCATTAGGGTTCTATAGATGATAATACTGATTTTTAGAACTTAGTAGCAAATAATTTCCTTTATGTATGGAGTGGTGGTTTTTTGGTGGTTTGTGTTTTTTTTTCCTTGCAGTTCTATATATAGTGCAAAATGTTATAGTAGAAATGTGCTTAGTTCTAGGACTATCCAGCTGGAAAGCCAGCATTTCAAAGCAAATGAAAGGAAACTGATGACTTGACAATTGTAAGAGTTCCTTACTGTAGACCAAGGAGCTGCTTTTGGTCTCTGTTGCAGAATAAAGAAAACCTAGACCCAAAGGTTTTCCCATGTTTTGCACAGTAAAACTCTTATTTTCTTTCTACATATTTTAATATATTTTTTTTAATAGGGTGAGTAAAGCCTTGAGTCACTAGCATAATCGTAGAAAAAAATCAATTTGGAAAAAAGGGCACCCTAGGATCAATGAACACCCGGACTTTTGTAACACATGGGCTTTTATTTTTTAATATGTGTTGCTTAGGGTTAGTCTTAACCATAGGACCTGCCACTGATGTAAAAGAACCTTGTCCAGCTTCAGCCAGCTAACCTGAATGCATTAGCAGTGTCACAGGGAACGATGCAAAGTTAAACACAGGCTACCAAGCCTACCCAAACCAAGCTGGGTTTATATTTGAACAATTATCCTAACTGTCTTTTCTTGGATCCTTATCTTTCTTTTTTTTCTTTTTTTTTCTTTTTTTCTTTTTTTTCCAAAACACTCCTCCATCCTTGCAACAGGAGACCAGATTTGGGGGCTGCAGAGGACATTTTGCTGCAGCAGATAAACCAGAATTCTTTAAAAGCTGCCAAGTCTGCGTGTGCTGACAGTGTTTGCAATTTATGCTTGTGGACATGACCTACTGACTGCATGGTTTGGATGCGGTCGGAATTACAGTTACACATTTGGATTTCAGTGTGAACACAGGCAGAGACCTGAATCTAAATGGGGACCTGAAGCCTTTCACTTGTAATATTCTGGCTCCGCTCTATTTCAGGCTCTGTCCCAATTGCTGAAAGATTTATACCTTTATCAATAAATTATCGTGACTTTTACTACACTTACACCACTGTCTTAAATTAACACTAAACTAAATGTAGATGAGGCACGCTTCCTGCTTCACAAGATTTATGGCAATCCATCTGAAATGAGGAGCAAAATTAAATTTGCCAGTTAAGTCAGATCTTTAACATCAAGTCAGACAAAAATTTTATTGTAAGTCCACTGCTAAAGGGGGTTTATAGGTTGGCTTTTTGATTCAGGTTTTTGACAGACCTGTAGCACTTTAGGCAAAAAAAAAAAAAAAAAAAAAAAAAAGAAATATTTGTAGGTCTGAAATCTCTACTGTGTATTTTCTGTCAGGTTGGAGGTGATAGACAGGACAAACGTAGCAGTTACATGGCACTGATAAGCTCTCAGCTGGAGGACTGTGTCCTCTTTTGATGACCTGCCTTTGAGAAAGATGTGCAGAGCGCAGATGAGAGCACAGATGAGAGCATCAGAAATGACCAGAGGTCTTAAAAAAATATAACCAGTGGGGACAGGCTGAAGGAATAAGGTGGTTTTAGCCTAAAAATGAGGTGGCTTACAGGAGATATAATAATCTTTCAAGTAAGTAATGGGCTTGGTGAAACAGAAGGGAATCATCTAATCTCCCTGTCTGTGAGGAATGGTACAAATAGTCACGCACATCTGCCGCAGCAAAAAAGACTCAGGTAGACATTCAGAGAAACTTCCTGACTGTAAATGTATTGAGCCATGGGCTGCAGGCTGCTGGGGCAGCAGCAGACGTCTTTGTCGTCTGTGGTATGAGCTAGATAAAAATTCCCTTGGTGTGACATACAGAGATGCCCCTGCTCTGGGGTGGAGGGCTAGCAGCAATGGTCTCTGGACATCCTTTCCAGGCTTGTTTTTCTGTGACTCTGTGACAGAAGGCAAAAGGCAGCTTATACACCGGTATCAACACTGCGTCTCCAGAAGGAGAGTCCCGTGTCTAACCCCCCAAGACTGAGAAATCACAGAGAGAAAAGGTAAATTACAGAGAGAAAGGTAAATTATGCCCTTCTGTCAAAGGGCCCCGTTTTAAAGTCAGGTTTCAGTGCTGTTGATGTCACGGCTCTTGCCACTGTCTTCAGAAAGAACATCATGTATCTCAAACCATCCTTGCTGTTGGCTGCAGATATTGAAAATCTCTAGGTAGACTCTGCACCCTAAAATGTTGGGCCCCCTGTGTTGCTTGAACAAACGGGACAGACAGTTGGTAAGTGTGCAGATACCAACTGGTGTGGTCTTTGCTGCTCTAACGAGTTATTGTCAATCCTGGGGCCAAGATCAGAGCTGGTGGGACCAAGGGAACGCCACCGAGAGCTATCAGCCACACCACGCTGGGAACCACACCTGGATCTGCCCCAGGCTGCTGGTGAGCGTTGCCAGGGCTGTCCAGAAAGGCTTTCTCTTTGTCTGCTAAACTGTATGCCATGGTTTAAGCTGGGCTGACAGCTGTTTTGAGAGCATCATATGAAAGTTGCAACAAGGAGTCTTGGGAAGGAGCATGATGTACTGGGTCCCTGTGATTCCAGCAGGTTTACTCTGTCCTGCCATACGCTGAAACCACTAAGTAAGTGATGGGATGTTTTATGTCAAGAGAAAAAATGAAGAATTTTACAGCTGACTTCCCAATTCAGAAGATGCTGGCATTTGGGGGGTTTTGTGGGCTTTTTTTGTTTGTTATTTTTAATTATGAAATGCAATGCCTTTTATTGCTAACAAACTCATCAGGCAGATGGAGACCATACTCCATAGTGAGCAGACAGCAAAGTTCCTACTCTGTGTTTGGGTGCGGTCTTGCGAGTAATCCCTTAAGTACCCTGTTTGTTTCCTTGCTGTAAAGCAACACTTGTCTTTGAAGGAAAAAAAAACCCACCAAAACAGTCAGATAGAGAGTAACTTAGTGCAAACAGTAGAAAACATTTCCTAACTATAAGGGCTGGAAGGCTTTGCGTTCCTTGCAAAAAACACCCATGAGTGCAAGAGGCTGCACCCCAGACACATTAGGGAAACACAGGAAAGCCACTCTCTGACCTGGAAGAAAATGGGGGAGAAGAATTTCCAACCCAGTTAGAAAACTGGTCGACTCTAGTCACAAAGGCCAAATTTAATGCGATTAGACCTGATATCAACTGAGTTTCAAAGCCATTGTCATCAACTGAGTTTCAAAGCCATTGTCAAATGTGTTTGTAGCTACGTGGCAGAGATTTGTGGCTGTTTTTGGCTTTGGCGCTGAGGGCCAGAAGGGAGCTCCTTGCAGTGGTCATGGTGGGCAGGTGGGGCTGCTGGGGGCGGGGGGGGGGGGGGTGGTGGGGGTGGTGCACCTCACCGCCCAGGGGCGAGTCCTGCTGCCATAGCCCAAATGGACAGGAAATGGGCAGGAGAGATGAGACAGGCATGGGGATAATGGCTCGGGTGACTGATGGGGCAGGCTGTGTGCCGGGTAGGGCAGTCGCAAGACAATGCTGGATGAGCTAAAGACTCCATTAGACTGAAACTGGAGCACTGGACGGGATACATATTACTGATTGAGGTCTGGGGCTTACTGGATAAGGGTGAGCTGCTGTACAGTATGGTTTCAGAGGGCTATTTACACTGCAGTGGAGGAAAAAAGCAAGCTGAAGCTGTGCATTGGAGAAATAAGTCGATGAAAAGATCTGGGTGGGAATGTGCACATTGCCTGATATGATTTGGTGTCCCAAATGGCCTTAAACAGCCCATAGAATTTCTATGTCTAAAACAGATTCCAGCAAAGGAGACCTTTTATGATGCACTAATAGGCTCACTAGGCTTTCTTGAGCAAGGCATGCTTACAGCATCGTATGTTTTTTCCATTACAGGAATTACACGTGTTTTGTTGTGCTTTGGGTTTTGTTTTGTTTTCCACATAGACTTGCCCTGACAGTTCCCTCATTCAGGTTTATATTGGAGGTACCATCTCGAGCCAATGAATTTTATGAAATATGTTGCTGGCACTCACGGAGAGATGCATAAAGGAAATATTCTAATGACAGTTGGAAAGGCTTTGATCCTTTTCCAAGACTGCACTCATGTCTTTGAAATGCAAGTTTGGCAGTGCTGGAAAGGCTGGGCTCTTTGGCTCCCTTTGGCACAAGCCCATGTGACAGTCATTATGTCCTCTATCAGGGGACCCACATAACCTTGAGAAGTGTAAGCAATGCTCACAGATTGCATTGGGTCAGATAGTCTGGGCTGATAACAAAGCAGCCGCGGCAGCAGGGGGGAGTCAGCCCAGTCCAAGGCAATAACTGAAAACTATTTTGACCTGGTAACTGTTGGGTCTGCTGCCTGCGGCTACGTAGTTGGACATGAACTGCAAAAGTAGTTAATTTATGCCTCCTTGAGTGTAGGAATGTGGTGATGATGGATAGGGATGGGAGGTTATTAGAAACATGGGGAGGAAGGAGAGGATGGAATTCCAGCTCATGTTTTTATCTCTTACACACACACACACGCACGCTGGTTCCTTTGCATACATACTCTTGGCTGTCTTGCATGTGTGCACAGTCCAAACCCTTGCTTACACACACCTCTGTTCATGCACGCACATGCAGGCGCATGTTCACACGCTTACAAGGGATTTGCCTAAGCTAAATGCTTGAACATGTTTTTGTGTTGAGGATTGCTGACTGCTTTTACAAAAGGGTTTGCATTTACTTCCTCCCAAGCACTATCTGTTTACACCTACTCCTGTGCAAACCTTTTGCTGAAAATCCTCTTAGCATTCTGCTCTTATACCGTTCAAATATATTCTGCTCATTCTCAGACTTTCCTTGGCTAGCAGAGTAGTGGTCAGAGAAATAATATCAAACCAAGTCCAATTGACTTAGTATGGTGGATTTACGTAAGACATGAGTTCAGTCTCGGTGATGCACTGACATCACTGGCCAATTAGTTAAATGCTGTCTGCTCTGGATGTTGTCTGCAGTAATAATCCATGTACAGAACAGCCCTAGATGTTGAAGCACATAGCCTGTGTGCAAGTGAGAGAGTGATTGTGGCCACACACTGAGGATGTAAATGGGGATTGAACTGTGTAAACAATAAGCAAAGAGACAGCTGAAAATAAAGAAATATTTGTTTAGATTATTTGAAACCATAAGAGAGAAGCGGGGATAAAAATGGTAATTTCCAGAGGGGAGTGTGATTATATCCTACAGGGATTTGCATAGGCCATAAAGCATCTGCATCCAGAGTCAACAACTGCAGTCTCAACACAGACAGGCGGCCTTTCCTTCCCACTGTGATACAAAACACACAAGCATTTTTCCACTTAAAGGTACGCAATGCTTCTGTTTCTGTCCTTTTCTCTCTTGCACGAAGTATCACATTGCTGCCGCATTCTCCCTTATGCTTTTGCTCACTATCTTTTACTGATGCTGCCATATGTGCAGACATACACATTGTCCCCTTCATACGCATGCATCCTCCATCCCATATTCCCCTGATGGGCTTACACTTTTATGTGGAAGTGCACATTAACTGTCACGCAACTGTGAACTATTGCTCGTGGACATGTATGTGTCTGTGTTTGGAAAAGATGTTTTCAAAGGCACAAAGAAGATCCTAGAAATAGGTTGCGCACAGCCTCAGAACATTGTGCAGATACATGCAGAACAAGCTTGAGGAGCTAAGGGGAAGATCTGTGTATTTTCCATAGATGCGTTGGGAACACTGGAGAGATGAGAAATGTGTAAAGGGTCACAGTGCTGACCTGTCCTTCAGGATGTCATCCACATTTGATTGGAAGATAAACACTGTATGGAATGGAAACATACCCTTCCACTGGTGTCCCCAAAGAGCACGTCTTCCTCGATGAGTCAGCGAGGGCCTGGGGACACCCAGCCATGAACTATTTTGGAGGCAATGACTTAAGCAAGTGGCAGGGGAAGCTACTGTGGAAATATGAATGTGTTTTCCATTGGGGAGTCCTCCAGGGAAGGACAGAAAGATCTTGGTGCTGAGCCAGTTCCCCTATTTTTTCTTCATCCTTCTGGGAACAAAAGCCTTGCAAAGTATGCAAGGAACCGTACTTGCTGAATGTGAGCACGTTTGGTTTGTGAGAGCTACGTGAGCCCCACACACCCATACACATAAGGAAAAGGGGGACTTTAGGAAGCAGGACTCAATCTGCTCAAGACCATCACGGCGTCCTTTCCTTACAAGCTACTCAACCATGCTTGACTCAGAGTCAACTCTCTGTTGTTTCCACCTGTCAAGTGAAGGTAGTAGAACTTTGCCGTGTTTTAGATCTGGTTTTAGTACAACACTTGATATCGAAAGACAATTTGAGCTAGAAACAGCGAACCAACGGGTTTACTCTTATGCTTCACTTTCTCCAGCTTTGCTCTGAGTTAGAACATCACAGTGCCACTGAAAGCAATGTGACAGCATGGTACGCACTTCGGCAGGTAGCTCCCGTATTCCAGTATTGACAAAGCCTGCTTCTTTAAAGGACTGGAAAAAGTACTTCCAATGGCCAGCAAGCTTAAGGGATTGGCTTTGCTTGCCTGCAAGCAGGTTGCTCTGTAATCTCCAGACATCCCAAAAGCTAAGAAGAAATGCTGCTCACCTGAGGGGGTGACCTAAGGAGCCTTAGGAATTTATGTCATGATATGGTACCACTCCTGCAGAGATCTCTTGCAAGGGGACCTCTTGGCACAACTTTGCTTGCTGAAAATAGCAATTCCCAAACGCCCACCCTATGTCAGGGTCGGATCGTGGGCATCTTGGCACAATACTGCCACCGCTGCTAAAGGAGTAACTTGGTGAGCTGGTGTTAGATGTTGCGCCAGCCTGAAGATGTGAAACTTGTTATTGTGAAGGAAAATTAGAGGTAACAATAATAAACAGCTTAGAGGAAATGTGTAAGATAACGGCTGATATAAAAAGATTTACTGACCATAATACATGCTTAATTACATTCATAATAAATAGATTCCTGTACTTACCTTAGGAATGTGGACAGCTTTATGTATTTAGCTTGGATTTTGTGGCCTTAGTTAATCAATGGCCTGAAGTCCTTAGATGAGATTCACTCTGTGAATGTGATGTAATTGAAGTTTGGGAGTGCGTTATTAAAATATTTCAGGTGACTGATACGCAGGATATTATAAGATCTTTTCCTGGATTGCAGCACTTCTTCAATACTTTGTTGCTTTTTCTGTCACCTTTTGGAAAAAATGCTTTTCTTTTTCTACAGAGCATACTTAGATGTCAATGAACTGAAGAACATACTCAAGCTGGATGGATCCACACACCTCAACATCTTCTTTGCCAATTCCTCCGAGGAAGAGCTGGCTGGAGTGGCAACTTGGCCCTGGGACAAGGAAGCCTTGATGCATCTAGGTGAGCAATAGAGATGTTTCTTCTTTGTAAAGCTTTCTTTTGAGGCGTGAAGAAGGAAAGATAAATATGCGTTAAGCTCTGTTCTGATTTCTTATCATTCTTCTAATATATAGTCAGGGGAAAAAAAGTATTTCACGATTCCCAGATACTGGCTCACAACCAGGAAAATATTAGGTTATAAACCCAAAGCATATTATGGTATTTGTAGATGATGTCAAGCTGAAAGAATTTCACCTTTTAAGTGAAGCTACTTTACAGGGCATTCACTCCATGGGAGCACTTTGCAAAGAAGATTGGGGGATAGGTGCAGGGATGCTAGACAGAAGTGAATTTTTAACCTTAGCCTGTTAGGTTCTAATCCTTAGTACATTACTTAGTAAGTGTTCAATTAGTTTTCCTTACAGACTTCAGTTAAAATTGTTGCTGTTTTTCTCTACCAATGTGCAAAAGAGCAAACCGCTGAGAGATTGTATTTCTAATGTTCATTTGAGTGGAACTGGAAAGAGTTCACTACCCTGCAGATTGCCCTGCATGTTTCATAACTAGGCTGCTGAGTATGGCTGCTGGAACGCAGGGATCCAGACAAAGCTGTGCAAACTCCCAAATGACTCATTGCCCTGACACCTGCCATGCCACCGGACCTGTGTTCCTTGTGAAATGTCAGATGAACCTCAAAAGGTTCAGAAGGCACCCACTGAGTCTGTGTGTACTCCTAACTGCACAAACCTCCCGCAGGCTGCAAACCCGATCAGGTCATCTTACAAGAGCAGGGATTCTCACAAGTTTTCCAGATATTTCTCCAGCTTGTCCAGGCCTTCCTAGGCTGGAAGTGAAATCCAGTTTCAGCCAAGTTCAGTCTTTGTGAAAGACTGTTTCAGCTAGGTTTTATATTACCCAGCCCCATATTGAGCAGAACAAAAAAGTTGTGGCAAATGTAAACCTAGATGAGGAGAGCAAAATATGGTGTTTATTATTCTGAAGTGTACTATGAGAGCTGAGCTACAGCTTGAGCCATCAGTAAGGGAGGCTTTTCCATGTTCAAAAATACATTACCTCAAAACATAGATGTTAACATCTCTTTATAGTCACCTGTCTCCGTAGCTGAGAGAGGCTCTGTGGTCAAACTAAGCAGCTGGAACTGGCTGCCCTACTTTAGTAGAAGTTTTATTACAACATCCAGCTCTGCAGCTGCTCTGGAAGAAGTGTGAGCAAACTTCCCTTCCCAAGGACCAGCAGTGACACACATCCAGTCTCCTGCCAAGCTAGGCTGGAAGTGAAGCCACTTCCACTCTGACTTGCCTCCAGCTCCATGTCCACGGGCTCCTGCTGGGAGCACCCAAACCAGAAGATGCTGTGAATGCCTGCCAGCGAGCATCCACCATGGCACATCTTCTGGTAAAACCAAAGCTAGATATCAATCCCATCCTCAGCCAGCACCCATGCCAATGTGATTCCTCTCACTTTGTAGTACCAGAGCTCCAGCACTAACCCCACAGTAACCGTTTGCTTCTGATTGTGCAACAGTATAGCTCGCTGGTGGGAAACATTAGCCCTAATGCCACTGCTGGAGTGAAACAAAGCTGCAGTAGAGCTGATCCTTCCCTAAATGAGTATTTTCACAGCTTCCCTTGGTGTTGCCATGGGAGGGAGCAGAGAACAAGGAGAGAGCTCCAGAGTGCCAAGAAGAACCTTCTGCAAGAAGGCTGGGGCTCGCCCAAAGTCCTGAGGAGTTCTTCTGTCACTTCGTTAAGCTAATTGTCAACATCATGCCTGAGCAAAACAATTTAAATTCAGCTGTATTGACAGAATTCATTGACCAAAAAAAGATCTCACGAGAAAAAAAGATGTTAGCCAACAGTTTAAAGTTGACTTGCAGTGCAAAAAGTAAAAATAAATAAATAATGGTCATAATTTCCTGTCATAATAGCCCTCCCAGACCTGTGCTTGGTCTGTAAGAATTCATCTTTAATCTTTTTTACTCTCTTCTATAAATCCAATATGTACTTAATAAAAAATATGAAATATGTCCTGTGGTGCAGATCTAAAGGCTGGGATAGAGATTGTCTGCGTGAGGGAGTTTATCTTTTCTGTAAAACTGCAATTGATTTAGATTCTTGACAGCTGTGAAAAATATAAATTTTCAACAAAGGCAAAAATAAAATCTCCCTCTCCAGCTGCCTCAGGGCTGTCCAGTGCCAGAACCATTTACCCAGCCTGTATTTTGAAGGCACATCCTGCTGAGGAATTCCACCAGTACTCTTGCCATTGGAAAACAAACTCTGGAATTATTTTTGGGAAAACAACCCCTACAAAACATACCAGGGTACTCTCTGCATGTAAATGGCTCCACCTGAGTAGAGCCCAAGCACCAGAGGAATCAGAGCACGTATTGTATAAAGGCGGAGAGAGGGATAGAGGGAACATAGGGGCCGCAGTGGCTGTGTACTGGTGGGTCTGTATGCAATTAATTGGGATTGTGGAGAACTAGTGTAAGGAACAGTTTAGTGCTGTGAAAAGGATGTGCAGATGCTACATGTGGTGTAATAGGCAGGGTGTTGCAGTGCAATTGATTTTATTCATTCTTTTGTGTTTGTATTTAGATTTTTAGTCCTTTTTTTTTAATACTATGTATGTATGTACACATGCCTGTGTGACTTTTCTTCACTGTGTTGTGTGTTGTCACACATGCCCCATGCACAAAGGGAAAATCTTTTCTCTATTGATCTTTATCCATGTGTCCGTGCAGGACATCCAAAGTGGCCCTTCCTCTCTCTTCAGCATTGATAAGATTTCAGCTGGAATACTGTATTGTGTTTGGACAATGTGTTTGGAGGAAGACGTGAGACAACGGGGAAAACCAAAGGGGAAGGACAGCCAGGGAGCTCCAGAAGAAGGATTGCACTAGAAGGAAAGGTTGAATGGATTCCAGTTATTCAGGCTGAAGGAAAGGATCCTGAAGTGGGGATGATGACAATCTAATAAAAGCTGATGAAAGCGGAGGAGCATCTTCTGCTCTTCCTATCCGTGTGAGGCAGGACTGAAGTCGTGAACTTAAATTGCCAAAAAAATCAGGTCAGATCAGATGTGAGTTAAATCCTTGCAGCTGTAAGGATACTGAGTGCTGAAATTGATTGCTGGGGCAGTCATGTCATCAGGGGTTGTAAAGGAAGAGATGTTAGGCAAATACGTGTGAGGGATTGTATAGACCTAATTGGTCTTATATTGTTTGAGAGTGAAATTTAGATGACTTAAGATCTTTTCGGTCTTATTTTTCACTAATTCCCGGGTTATTGCAACCAAGTCTCCAGGCAGATGAGAAGAAAGAGTCCACAGTGTGTCAGAATCTGATGATCTCATCTTCCCTGCACTACTGATAGTCACTGATAAAATTCCTCCTGCCGAAACATTTTTCTCCTCATCGTCACTAAATTATTGGTGTACCATACCTGAGATTTATTTTTCCACGATATCTTTTTTACAAAGCAGTCTCACAAACAGTTTTAAATAAAAGGCTTGGAAAAGTTGAGATCAACAAGCTAAATAAAGATGATATGAAACATATCATAAATCCAAAGGTACATCTAACTGAGCTAAAAATATAATTCTTATGATTAATTCAATATACTGTAAAGCCTCACTAATTTACTATTTGCTTATCTACACATTCTGTAATTCATACAACAAAAAAAATCACCATTAGTTTTCTTTGAGCACATTTAACAACCATGCAGTTCTTTTAGAACTATCACATTCCAGGATTTCATATTTTTTGACACATTAGACTTATGCATATTCATTAGTGGACTGTGCAGTTCAGATCAAACTAGGCTTGTCTGGGTATATGAACAGAGTGTGTTTCTGACAGTTTCTTCAAAGCTGTCTGTATGATCAGAGCACACCCTGCAAAAACTGTTCCAGCCTTGGATGTATTCTGATTTCTTTGTCCAGCTATTAGTTTGCAATTACTGGTGCAACCTACTGCAGTTTTTAGGGTGTTTCAGAAATTAAGAGGCTTCTCTTATGACTTTACCCTGTGGAATACAGAGAGTGCTCCAGGTATGTTTTGTTTGACTCTTGGTATCAGATACATTGCTTACACTCATCTAGGCAGAATCACTCTCTTTAAGCACGTTAAATTATTTGAAATCGCTTAGCATGAAGTAATTGCAGGTAGGATTTTTCTCTAAGTTAACAAACAAGGAAAACTGAACATATTCAGTTGAAAGACTGACTGTCACTGGTTTTTGGTTTAAGGTGTTGGGCTTTGTCCCACGATTCCTCATCCTTACAGCCCCAGATGAAAGGTGAGATGAAACCTTGCTGTGCAGTTTCTCTGAGCCAGCAATGTGCCTGATGGTGCAAAAAGCAGTCTATGCTATAGAGAATCCGATGAACTGCCAGTGGATCTGCTCTTTGGATTGCCTTCCTTTCCCTTTCTCTTGCTCCTCCAAGGAAGACAAGGCAAACATAGAAGCTATTCTGTTTTCCCCTCGCAGGTGGCATTGTGCTGAATCCTTCCTTCTATGGCATCCCTGGCCACACACACACAATGATCCATGAGATCGGGCACAGCCTGGGGCTCTATCACGTCTTCCGGGGAATCTCAGAGATCCTCTCCTGCAGCGACCCGTGCATGGAAACGGAGCCCTCCTTTGAGACCGGGGACCTCTGCAGTGACACCAACCCTGCTCCTAAGCACAAGCTCTGTGGAGATCCTGGACCTGGCAATGACACGTGCGGTTTTCACAGTTTCCTAAACACACCATTCAGTAACTTCATGAGCTACGCAGGTACTTGGGTTTCCTTGGTTTGCTGGTGGGGTCTGTGGTTGGGCAAGAACAAGGAACAGCACTACTAACTCTGATTCCTACAGTCCATCTCATGCAGGGCTTTATGCTGACATGTGTGTCCATTGGTCTAGGATCAGGCTTGATGAGGGAACAAACCTGATGGCCTCTTCCACTTATCCTGTTATGTTTACCCAGCTTCCCCAACTTTACATAGTTTCATGGGAAGACCAGGCAGAAGGTTTGGGGGAAGGAGGTAATTAAATAAACATTAAGAAAAGAGCTTCTAAAGGCTCTACAGAAAATTTGACACCCTTTTTCCCTGGGATCTGGATGCCTGATCTATGAGGTCTTCTTTGAAAACCCAAATTCAGAGATTGTTTACCTTCTCCCAAGGAGATATTGAATGTCAGATGATTATTGGTACTACCAAGGCTGTAGGATACACCTGTGCTAGGTAGACATCTAATGAGACACTGCTCATCCCTCCGGGTGTCTGTTCAAATACCATGTTTATTGTTTGATTTGGAGCCGCTGTGGTTCAGCTAAAATCACTCACATTTGTTTTTCATCATTAGAGTGTGAATACTAGTATAGTACCTGGATCAGGATTGCTTTTCTGGTCAAAGACTACCAGTGTGCTGTGCTGATTTGTGCTGGGACTATAGGCTAAAGAACTAAAGGCTCCATATCAGTGCCATAAAATCACCCCTCCAAGAGGAACAAGCTGCTTAAGCAAAAGCCTTATCTTGTAGTTTTAACTCTGCAGACTTCTGTAGGCACAACTGTGTTGTTCAGGGGTGCCGGTTCATGGCATTCAGCCTCAGTCTAGCATAATGCAAAGAGGGCATGAGCTCCTGTGACCCTTGCCTGTCAGATGGGGGTGGGGTACGGTCCTTGCTGCACCCCTGGAAGCTCAAGGGGAGTTGAAGGATTCTCTGTTATTTCCCAGAAAGAACAGGGAATACCTTGGGTCATATTTCCCCTTATTTTGGGTCACATCTAGCCCTGATGAAGGTCTGTGACACTGAGCTGACAGCATCAACAACATTTTAAAGGTGACCAATACACTTCTAGCCACTGAAGGGCACCTTTATACTCCAGGCGAAAACACAGATTGCCCACTCAAAAGGTCATAGGAGTGCTTATTCTGTAATAAAACTGTAGAGAAGCAAAGTGTTTAATGCCATCTGGGGCACAGATTGAAATGATTTATAACAGAAATGCTTTTATGCCCTTCATGGCACTAGCTAAAAGTGATGCTTAGTTTTCTCTTTATTTTTCTATTTGTTTAGAGGGTGTTTTCAGGGACAAGCATACACTCACTGAGTCAGTTCCTCAGCATGTTGTGCACTTCTGTGCATGCGGTAGGGCAGAGTCTTACTGCCTGATACAGCCTCCTGGTAACATCACATGGATAAGTCAGTGCCAGTCCAGATGACAATATCCCTCCACCAAATCTGCTCATGTCCGTGTGATGAGAGGTGGAGCATGCTTGTTTCCGAATGCTGAGGTCTTTTCTTCCAGCCAGACCTTGCCTTGCCAACTCTCTCGAGATCTTAAAGAGAGAGGCAGACCACAGAGATACCTATCTGCTCTGGGGAGCTACCTACCTGCTGGTGTTCCGAGCAGAAACCTTTTTTTTTTTTTTTTTTTCTTGAAAAATGAAGTGAAGCGACATGATGGGTATCTCTAGAGCTCATGCATGAATCTGTTTGCTTTTCAGTTGTTGCCAGTGGAATAAAAATATAGCAGGATATCAAATTGCTATAGAAATACCTTTGAAACGACTAGGTTGAGGTCATACAGCTGTAGACATTGCCTTTCTTTCCTTTCTGTTTTGCTGCTTGTATACAGCTTGGTTGTGTTGTGTTTATCTGTCTGTCTCTAACATCCATCTGTTCAGTTACCCCCAGCTCTGCAGCAAAGCACTGACTTAAGGAGTAACTGTTCTTTCCCTGAAATCACAAGTTACGATGTCCAGAAGATCAAGGAGTGTGAGAAACTGGACTTGTAAATTATTTTTACAAGTCCAAATAGCCATGGTGTTCCCAAATAAAAAGATAAGTTAGTTGTTTAGATGACTCTTCATGAAATCAGCAGTAGTTCTGCCTCTGAATTCTGTTGGAATAATCATCCCAGCAACATCTCTTGAATTTTCAAGTTACTGCTTCATCTGAGGATCTTGAAACTTTTTTGAAATCAAGTGATCAAGTGAGATCCCTTTCCCCCTTGCCTCCCCTCCCTTCCCCTCCCCCAGGACACAGCCTGTGCTGATGTTCAAACAGATTGAGAATGCAGGTCATCTTTCTCCTGTGCCATTGTCTCACTGCTTTGTCCTATATATATTTTATTGTTCCTTTATGATGGCTATTAAGGGCCTTTGTCTCCTTCTGTGCTTCCGTGAAGAATATTTATGGCTTGTACAGCATGCTTAGGGATAGACCATCGATAATTATTGAGGAAATCCAGAGATGTCATATTAAAGCAGCTTTTTGCATACCCACAGGGATTTGTAGATATTTTCAAGCTGCTGGTGTCTGTCTATCTGCTGTGCGTGTTTGATGAGAGGAGGTTCGCTGCTCAGTGGAATTAGGAGAGACACGGGAGAACATGTGAACTGACATGTCCTCGCTGTGGTAGGGCTGCATTCAGGGCTGTAGTCTGAGCAGGATCCCGACTGGAGCTGTCTCCTTTTGCTTGCATCTCTGGGAAGATGTGGTAAGGTTTTAAATTAGCCAGCAAAGTCACACTTCTCTTTGGAACAAATTCATATTTTTTTGTTCCCCTTGAGTTCCACAGGGCATGGACTTGAAGACATCTGAGCATCTAGTAACACTATTACAATATTGAACTGCCAACTTACACGCATGCAAGCAACTCTCTGAAAAGCCTTTGTGACCTGCATCTTCCCAGAAAAGTGTGTTACTTGACCTGTGCAAAACTGTCATTGTTTTTCGTATCACAGCAGCGTGCAGAGGTCCCATCTGGGACTGAGCTTTACTGGGCTAGGAACTCTGCCGGCACAGGGGAAACAACGCTCCGTGTTTTTGAGAGCTTTCCATCTGATGGGAAGAGTACCAGAAAACTGGTTAAAGAGCTAGCATTGTGTTATTCAGCACAGTGTTTCTGGGTGACTTTGCACAACATATTTATTCCTTCTGTGATCTGCACAATAGAGAAATAGTAATTTTCTACTTGTGTTCAGAGGACACTAGATGTGTTCTTGTTGCCAAATCATGTTTGGGAGAAACAGATGAAATGAGAAATTGATATTTATGGGAAATTATCCAGCAAAATTATTTCTCCATTTTGAATGAAAAACAAATTTGAAACATCAAAAACATTTATGAAAAGTTCAGAAAGGGGGAGATTTAAAATAGAAATAAAGTTGGTTTATTGCACCAAAAATTTACATTTTAAAGTAATTATTTTTTAAATTGATCTTTCAGAGCATTTTTATTTGTTCATCAGAAAATTTAAGGACTTTAAAAAATTATGTATTTTTAAAATTCTGTGTCCTTTTAATCTAAGGAATCTGTCAAACTCTATTGCACACAGTTTGCATGAATTTCAGGCAATCCTTTATGCTAATGCTAGCTGTTCTTTGCCCTTTTATCCTCTCTCAGAGATAATCTTTTAGACATTAAATTCTTTTAAGCCCAGAGGTCCACTGGTAGCCCCAACTGTGACCAGAAGGTGCTGCACTGGGGCTTTCTGCTTCTTCGCCTCCATGTGTCTCTGTCTCACCTAGGGATGATCTCTAGGTGCTTCATATATATCCCGGACAAGAGGGAGGGAAGGTTTATTTATTTATTTATTCCTTTTTAACGTTTGTTTCCTTTCACCTGCCTCCACGAGTGATGATGGCACTAATTTGTTCACAGGTTATTAACTTCCGAGTGCTGCGAGAACCCAGCCCAGCCCTTGCAAGGAGCTGCTGTTCACCGGGTTGTAATTCTCTTGCTCCTGCCTGATCTCCCACGTGGTTGATGTGGTTTCTGTTGTAATTTCAGACGATGACTGCACGGACTCCTTCACACCCAACCAAGTGGCCAGGATGCACTGCTACTTGGACCTCGTCTATCAGAGCTGGCAGCCCGCAAAGAAACCGGCTCCTATTGCAATTGCCCCCCAGATCGTGTCTCGGACCTCCACCTCTGTCACGCTGGAGTGGTTTCCACCCATTGATGGCCACTTCTTTGAAAGGTGATCACGCGCTGCTCTGTACTCCCGCACTGAACTGAATGGAGAGGGGAGAAATAGGGGGACAGCCTGGGGCCCCACTCGCGGAGCGCAGCTTTATCATGTGCTGTGCTCGGTCTGGATTAAGGGTCTTTTCTAAATTGGTTCATACTGAGGAGGTTATTGATCTGTTTTCTGCTCTTCCTTTCTCAGCCTGTAGCACTCAGCTGAGGGCCATTGATTTGCCATGTAAAGGGCAAATCTTTTTCCATATGTTATGGGAGTAATTTTCAATCAACAATTCTGGCCCTGTGATTCCTGCTGTTATTGCTGCTCACAAATACCTGTGGGCTTCAGTTCTGCTGGCACATTCCCCCCTCCTCCTTTTGCATGTTTCCTTTGCAAGGACAAAGTGAATCTTGTTTCTACTCCCGTGACAACACTGAGCTGATGGGCAATGGAGACTCCCAGGGCAAGGAGGTGGCAGGGCCGGGGAGAGGAACAAATGCTGCCTCCTTCCTTGAGCTGCAGGTCTGAGATGGGAATTGAGCAAGACAGAGCCAAGGACCTAAACCCCTGAATATCATGTGAGCGTCATCTTACTGCACCCTGTGTAGAGCATGTAGGTCAGAGTGTGTGTGTGTGTTTGTGTCTGACAGGCACGCAGTGATGTGGTACCCGTAACGACAGATGAACTGAGTGCAGGGCTCGGGACGGGAGTCACACCGCCTTGCAGTTCATAGCCGGTGCAGCTCTACCCCAGCATGACCTGAGCAACTGGGTACTTCATCTAAATAGTCTGATGCAGCTCTTGGATGAGCCGCAGGAGCTATGGGAGTCCTAGCACAGAACTTCCTAAATGGTTGATTCTCACAGTACCATTAACTCACCTTCCCTATTTGCATCTCTTCTCCAGTTTTTGCTTTGTTATTTTATAGGGAACAAACTTCGAGTGTCCTTCAGGACTGTAGCAGTACGTATCGCAGGAGGCTGAATTTACAAGCATATTAGCACCCAAAGAGCTGTCTCAGCAGTGCTGCTTTGTTCAGCGAGAGCACCTTGAAAGCCACTGCCTCCATGAGGGGTGAAACTCCTTCCAGCACAGCTAGTGCACAATGGCCATTTCAGTGGCCAGCCTGCACTTTATCTGAAGAGACAGATAGCTGGTATTTTCTGCCCAGATGAGATTTTCCACCTTTATTGCAAATTAATATGAGGAGGGCAATCAAATCATATTGGGAGTTGATAAAGAGGGGTCTCGTGCTCTGAAAAGTGTTTGCTTTAATTACAATTTTGTAACTGAATCCTTTTATTCCCTGTGTGTGAAAAGGATTTACGTGAAGTTCTGAAAATTAATTCAGGATTTTTTAGCCCATAATCATTTTTAGGTAAATTAAGTTTCTCCAATTTAATTTAGATTTCAGGAGATACTTATTATGTGTTAAATAAATACCATCTGCCTCTTAAAACACATTTATACAGCACTAATTGTTATGTAACCAAATATGTCTTTATTACATATTTCTTATAACTCAATCAATATGTTCTTAATAACCTCTAGTTAGTTGCTTCTTAAATAACATACAGTGGATAGCGTGGTAAATCTACAATTTCATAACAGAGTTATCATATGTTAAATAAATAGCAATTTTCTAGGAAAAAGAAGTCCTTTGGGTTTTCAAATCTGTGTACTCAGTATTACTGAAGAGATTTAAAGAGACAGCCCCAAGTACTTTGAGTCCAACTCCTTGTTAAAATGAGATTCCCAGTGCTAATAGATACAGAAATGTTGCTGTGACCATGTGAAAATGTTACTGAGAGAGATAAGTGATCCTGTCTAAAACATGCCCACATTTCTGATATATTAATCAAAACAAGGATGATAGTAGTATTATAGTGACTAATACTGGAAAAGCTCATGTGCTGAACTTCCAGCACCGATGTGCCCAGCACTGCTCGGTTAGAGCTGCATGCCTATATCAATTTGTAAAATTGGGTCACTGTGCAAGACAAGTAGGCGGTAAAATTGGCCGAGTATAATCTTATCTGTGTGTGGGAATACTGTAAATCTTTGCAGATATTTTTACACAAAGTGCACACCATGGCCCAAATTTTACTTGCCTCACTTGAATGAATAAACTCATTCACTTCAATGGGACTATTCATGTAAAAAACAGAAGACTGATACTCAACTGCTGAGTGCCTTGGGCCTGGTTTCTAATGCACAGAGGCCCCTTCCATGCTGTTTTGACAGTGTAGAACTGCCTTAAAAGGCTGAATGGCTCTGGCTACATTAGCAAGTATTGTGGCCCAATATAAGTAGATCTCCAGCGCAAAACAGTTGTTAATGAAAACCTGACGTCAACACTGTAGGGGTTTCGGGGGGTTGTTTCAGCCTGGCCCCATCAGCAGTTGTAGCACATCAGGTGTGGTCCTGGAGCACATGTCCACTCTGGATTCAGGCAGAAATGGGTCCAGCATCCGTGCACTAGGGCTGCTTTAAGCAGGGAAGATGAAGATTTTTCCTTCAAAACCTCGTTCCTCATCCAAATGACAATGCTACTGTAGGCACTCAGTGTAACTCAAGTTCCTTTTATGCCCCTTTTATTCTCTAGAGCTGTGCATAGGCAGTGACCTCTGCTTAGTGAAAGTTAAGAAAGGAAAATTTAGCCTTGTGTTTAAAAATGTAACACTGTATGTATGGGTGAGATCCTGACAGGTCTGCGGTTGAAGGGACATGAAGCATGGAAGTACAAGTCCATGTGCCTTTTCCCTGCTTAGATGCAGCTTTGTCACAGCTGCCACATATTAGGTGCTTTTCTCTTAGGGCCTTGGTTTTAGGAATTACATCATTAATTACATGGATTTGGGGACAGACAGTAATGCTAACTCATAGTTTTTGTAAATTTGGGGTTGGCTATCCTGTGTCCTCACACCTTGGCAAGATGTGCACAGGAGCTGTGTGCGGAGTGCTGTGCTTTTCTTCCTGATATAGCATCCTTACTTATTTAGTGTGTTCAACTGGTGTCCACTATATGACTCTAGAGAGTCATTTACCTGCACATTTGCCAGCATGTGTTTGACCCTAAGCTTCACCAGCTGGTTGAGCTTCTAAACATCTCTAACAATCAAATATATCAAGAACCAGCATTTCTTCTTGTAGCTACTACACACAGGATTGGAATGCCATTCTCCATCCTCCCATTAAATAAAAGCATGAAAAATGTCACATGTGCATATAATAATATTTAATAATAAAATAATAATAGAGGCAACAAAACAAGTGAAAACAAGGGAGAAAAAGAAAACCCTATTCATTTCCTGACCGCATCTATTAGATGCGTTCATCTGCTGTCGCTAAGCATCCATTCATGCGCCTCCTGTTTGATATGCGTAGGCAGGATGTAAACAGTTATTGTAATAGGGCTCTGCAGAAAATTCTGCTTGGACAGAAAAGTTTGAATGCATCTGGTCTTCCAAGTTTTCATTGAGGTGACTGCATTCATTTCCATGAATCTGATTCTATCTCATTCTTAGCAAGCAAACATTTTGGTCAGTATGGTGTCCCAGATCTAGATGGCTGGGCTTGATAATCACTTGCTTAAACCTTGCTGGGAAGTTTCAGTGCCTTAGAGGGGGAAAGCATCAATTCTGAATTTCAAGTAAGCAGATACAATTTAGTCTGAAAACAGGCAGTCTTTACTGAAAGGAATGATAGTTTTTTACTGGGTTTGAGTTCCCCACTGAACTGGTGCTGGCCCTGAAGAGAATTGTCTGTTTTTCACTAGTAATCTTCAGATTTTGAATCCACTACACTGAAATATCATGCTGTAGGAATGAATTCCTCCTGCGCTCTGAACTTCATAAACTGGAATTTCCCCAGTATTTGGCTTATTAGAAAACAGAGAAGTCTAGATTTTCCATCACCCTGCACTTTGGGGAGTCATGTGCACCAGTGTACAAGTTGTCAGATATGCTATTGTTAACTAATTAATAGTGTTTTGAACCAATTTACGCTCATTTTGTCTTGATGTCAGTGGCTGCATAAGGTGTAAGGATCTGGTTTAGAATTTCATAAGCCTGTAAATGTGATGCCATAATTAGTTTTGACATTCATGGCTGTTTGTAGGATTTGTGTGCAAGCGTCTGCAGACCAAAAACTTTAACCCAGGAGTCATCCCCTGTGTAACTCCTTTCAGCCAGTGGAGTTACATCAGGGTTGAGTTTGGCTCCCAAACTGGAAAAGTAAAAAGAGAAAGTTTGCTCATAGCCTTTCCCACATGATGCTCCTTGTGATTTCTCTTACCTCCAAGTCCTTGCTGGTAAAAGGAAATGTTTGTCCATAAGCCTACAGTTTTTTCCACCATGGCAGCCTGTGATGAAATTGTATAGCTGCTAATTTGAGTAAAAAGCAGTCCTAATTGTGGAAACTTGGCTTTCAAAGCCCTGTCTTCATCCAGGACCAAGTGCTAATGCAGGAGTCTCTTTGTAGAGAAACTGAGAGATTACTATTGCAGGGACTTCTATCCTGATTGTTGGTGGCTGCGTCTGAAAAACAACTGCACAATAATAATCCTACGTTTTGATTTCTCAGTACCTTTTATTCTGGATTCTTGAATACTTTTGCATATATTATTTAGACAAGCCGAGTTAGACACTTAAAGCACTGCTGAATAGACAGCTAAGAAATGAAGCAGGGAGACAGTGTCATACCAATAGTGCAGGTGGGTGAAGTGAGACAGGGAGAGAAGGTATTCGCAACATGCCCAAATTTGTTCATTACCGGTGCTACAGATCGTGCAAGGAAGAGGAGGGCACCTTTGCCTCCCTCTTCTTTATTCTACCTCATTGCCACATTTTATTCTTCAGATGTTTTCAGCAGGTGCATCCCTTTCTGCACTGTCTGCAAGCTCTGTCATTTACCATCTCTTTGTAGGGTGGCTGTGGGCCATATTGAAATGGATATGAGTTTTACCACCGGTTCCATTCCAAGCCCACCCTGTTGACAATCTCTGCTTCCGCCTAATTAAGCCAACAGAAAGTTGACTTTCAGATCGATCCCTGTCAACAAATAGGAGATGCAAAGCTGTGGAGCAGCTGAGCGTGTCATCCGTACCACCGATGGGAAAGGAGATCACACAGCCTGGGAGGGCTGCAAGAGTAGATTTACAGTCCTGGTGTCCTCACTGAGGATCTAGAATAACTTCTGCCTGAGGATCACAGTGCCCTTCGTAAAGCAGTGCTGAAATAAATTGCACAATGGGAGATGGTTAGAATTTGCATAGCTGATTATAATAATTGATGACTCAATCCATACTTACTTGGATAGCTTAGAGAGTACACTGTGTGCTACGCGCAGTTTGTTTGCTGAAAACTTCCATCCTTTCCTAGGTGCCTTTAATCATTAAGGTAATTAATTTTTTTCCTTTTGAGTGGGCAGTGTTCCTTGAAGCAGAACAATGAATTCTGCATAATAAACAACTTACTGGGATGAATAACTACACATTATGGGTCATACATGGTTCCAAATTTTATGAACTTGAGGAACGTAGGGCTGAACTGTGTGAGTTGCATCCTCAGGTGATATAAATCAGCTTAATGATATGGAAGATATTAGAGTTACTCAGATCTACATCAGCTTAAACCCAGAGCTTGTGAGTGTATTAGCAAAAATGTTTGTGAATCGGTGTTTGACTGGGTTTTCCTGTTCAACCGCTTCTGCTCATAGTACTTTATTGACTGTAGCTGGTACTGGAAGTGATGTGCAGGTGAAGTAACATTAGTGTTGGGCAGTGAAGTGCCGTTCTGAAAGCCATGTCATGCCATCTGATGGCGTGGAGCCATAAGATGTTCCAGTTCAAAGAGCCATCCACTGGTATCAAAGCTGCCAGGTGTTGAATCCGGTTTCCCTTGCATAAAGGATTAAGGGCATGTTCTTTTCTGTATGTTCAGAACCCACCCCTTTGCCAGGCTGGTGAGCTGGGCTGTGAGGTACCTCCAAAAGTGGCTCCTTGCATACTTAGCAAAGCTGTGCTTCACAGAGCAGCTCTGTCTGATGTTCTCAGAGCTTGGGACTTCACTCTCTCCTCTAATCACCAGTAAGCCCAAGGCCTACAGATACTACAAGTTCAAGCAATAAATCCATGGTGGGAGCAAAAATAGATCTGAAATCTCCTGAGGCCAATTTTTCTGCTCTAACCACTAAGCAACACGTATTTTCTTTTGTCAGGGTTTGATCCAGTTGTAGTGCAGGGGAGGAAGGGAAAAAAAAAAGATATAGCTGAGTGTGATTTCACAGGTTCCTGTCATTTCACGTTGGATGGCGGACTCACAGATGCCGTCTACACAGGCTGTTAGCCCAAACCTACAGAAGGTCAACGTCAGAAAACACTCTTGTCAGTGCCTTGAGAAAAGAGGGTTAAGTGAAACTGAATTCAAAGTCTTATTGCTTTTAATATAGTTGAATAAGCAGCTCATTCAGCTGTTACTAAGTTGGTGTGTTTTCCTGTTTTCCTGGCCTCCTAGAGAAGTGGGATCAGCATGTGATCTGTGTGCAGAAGGAAGAGTCCTGGTGCAATACGCCTTCAGCGCCTCTTCTCCGATGCCCTGCGATCCCTCTGGGCACTGGAGCCCACGGGAAGCAGAAGGTGAGTCACAGGGCTGGGGACAAAGACATGGTGAGGGACAAGATGGGCCAAAGCAAAAAAAGAGCCACAAAACCAGTGGGACAATCCGGGAGTGACTGATCATACCTGTTTGTAGCAGATCAAGTACACTGTGCCCTGAAGTAATGCCACTGGCTGAAATACCTGTGTTTTGGTCCCCGTGTCCTGACCCTGCCCATGAATTAAATGAATTCCAGAGGCTGAACCTGAATTTTAGAAAGCAGCAGAGTGCCAAGAAATGCTGATCATTCACATCTGCCAGATGAATTCCTCAGGGGAGCTGTTTACTCCTTCTACTCCAACTCCAAAAGTGAATAATTGCTTGGTTTTTATTTGGGCCTGATTTCTGCTGCCTTCCCTTCCATTCAATAGTAATGGGCTGCTCCAGCAGACAGGCTGAGAGGAGATGGCCCTCTGGGCAAGTACTCTGCAGCATGAAGGCAGGTGTCTACGTCAAGCCCTGTCTACTTCAGGTGTCATTCTTACCGTTTCTCTTAGAGCATGTTGGAGGGGGAACGGTCTGCAGGGCTGGTTGTACAGTGCCATTAGATCTCCATCATTAATCCTCCTCCATATGTACCTTCCATGATGTAAGTAGGTGGATGTGGTAGAGCCAGTGTGTAAGATTATACCAGGCAGAGGTCAGTAATCACAAATTACGGTTTGGGACAAGTAGAATATTATCTCAATCTGTCCATCACAAGCTGTTCCTCTGGGAGCAGCACACTCTGGGCCCAGACTTCACTGTAAACACACAGATGAGCTCAGTGAACTCAAAAGGCCAGTCCCTGGATTTTGCAAACTCATTATGCCTATACCTCCTTACATTAAGGGCTTCTGTGTCCTGCAGCTAAAGCACATGGCAGTTGCTCTACGAGGAAGATTATTTGTAAGCTAATACGGTGATATATGCAGTGCTGGAACCCTGGAGCCCTCCCTAGTCCTAAGGTCAGCAGATGTGGCAAGCTTGTGGTGGGCAGATTGAAATAATAATCTGCTCTTTCCAAAAGAAAGCTGCCTGATGGGACAAGACGTGTGAGTGAGTACGTCCTACCCTATGCACCCATCTCCCACGATGGGTGCCCAACAGAGATTATGGTTCACACCAACTCAACCCCCAGAACGGACATCCAAGGGCCAAGGCTGCTGGGCAGCACGGGAGCGAGCCTGCCCCTTGGGTGGATGTTGCTCAAGAGCTCTGTCCGAGGAAGCAGTGCTCCGGCTACAAGTGTGACTGGATTATCAAGTAAACAGGATTAGCTAAATTTGGATGGCTTGCAGTAGTAGTGCAGGGTGGAAGGTGGAATTTCGACTTAGCCAAGGATTACAAGACTTTGAAACCTGGTTGCATTTGGAACAAAACCTGAAACTTTTGAATTTGTCCATGAAGGAAAATTAAAAACAAAAAGTGTTTGAGGCCTGCCAAAATGTTTTGTTTAGCTCATATAATTCCTCTTTCATGAACTTTGGTTAAGTTATGACATTTGAAAATAACCCCTTTTAGTATATAATACAGGGCAAAAGCAACGTTTAATATCAGAATTAAAAGTGTTTCAAAGTCCAAAAATGTCAAAACACAGTGTTCCAATATTGTTAGAACTTTCTTCCCACTTTCTTTTTCAGAGTAAAATTTTGGCCAAATAAACGCAATTTTGCAAAGTGTTTTGATTTTGAGAGAACTACATATTCCATTGAGATACGCTGTTCCATCAAAATTTCTCCAACGAGCTCTGATTTGAAAACTTCTAGATCTCACACGTCTTGCCAGCGGCATCATTCCTAGAGAAACTAAGCTACTCTAAGATTTATTACTCAGCTGCATTTTGCATTTAATTTCCTCTTCTTACAGTGTGTGCCTGCATGTTCTTAACTATGAAGGGTGCAGTCTGATCCTTATCTGTCTCATTCAATTGCTGTTGTGCCGTTTGCTCTGGAAAGAAAATTTGGGAATCCTATCCTCTTACTATGTTAATGTGTTGTCTCCACTTTAGGGTAGAAATATACCAAGTGTATGGTATTTGTTGCTCTGTAATTTTCTGTCATCACTACCACACTCCCTGACATTCAGGATCTCTGCCTATTTGCACTTGGTCTGAGTTACAAATAGCACAGTTAGATCATTGTCTGGCTTCTTTAATTGTCTATCTGTGAGTACTCAAGCATGCAAGCTTTAAATTCACTTTCTGCAAGCGTTCATGTGTGTAAATCTCCAACTGCTTGAATGTTCATGGAAAGTGAATACAAAAGAGGCATAAGCATGGCCAAAATGAACTCATTTTAAAATTTGAGACGGCAGTCATGGAAAATGTTTCGTAGTACTCATCCAGCTTCTTACCAGAAAACCACATTTCTCACGTGTCTCTGAAGCAGCTCAGAACCTGGTTGGTCTGATTTCATTTTCCTGAAGTCTCACAGCATTGTTAACGTTGCACAGTTGCCCCAGGTAGCTGCCACCAGCTGTGCTCTGGAACACGTGTGAGCCGTGCCCATTGCAAAACTCTGCCGTGGGGACTGTCCCCTTCCTGGGTCCCTGCTTGTGCCCCAGCATGGTGGAGTCCAATCCCCTGGGCTGAGATATTTTGTGATTTTTTCTCAGAGCCAGTTGTGCCCCTTGTGTGAGGGGTTGTTTGCTGCTTGGCAGTGGTTGTGGGAACACACTGGAGATCAGGCAGTTCTGATTTACTCTTTGCCTTCACCATAGAGCAAGAAAGCTCTAACCTACCTGGATTCTCACCAGCAACACCAGCTAGATAAACAAACCTTACATCACCTTCACAACTCGGTCAAAGGAGTATTTTATGTATGAAAGGTGATTTTGGCTCAAACCCAAGTAGGTACCTTTGCTTACTGTGCAATATATGCATATATCAGTCAATTCCAACTGCCTGGCTCACTATTGACGAAGAGAAGTGTGAGAATATAATAAAAAATTTTGCTGCCTTAGGCTTCTCTAGTTTGCTGCCTTTCCCAGTGGCCAATATGTCACTCAAGAGCGATTCATTCTGTATTTGCAAGTGGAATTGTCTCAGCTGGACATTAGAGTCCCACTGGATGGTTCCTCTGTCTTGACCATCTAAGAAATGTGGCAAGTGATTCATAGCTGTGACAGTCACTGCATCCTGAGAGGCTGCTGATCCCAGCTGGCCACCCCAAACAAGAGTGTCAAGTCTCCGTCCATGTGCTGGGGCAACAGAGGGGCATTCATCCCAACCGCTTCACTTAACAGCGTGATGAAGGCTTGTGTTGACCCATCGGGCTGTGGTGGTGGCCAATGTTTTTGGGGAAGCCTCCCTCCCAGCCTGCCATTCCTGTTCTCTGACCAGGAGATGAGATTAGGCTTATCCTCACAAGCCTCACATTCACATTTTCTGTTAGGCAAGACGTGATGTTGTGTGAGATGTTCAGTGGCCCATCTCACTGACGACCTCATAAGCCTAAGGATTTTCAGAACCTGAGTTTACAGGGGCAGAATAGCTACTACACCATTCCTTTTTATATACAAATATTTGTAATTTGTGTAGTATATACCCATCTGTAGAAATCTAGAGTTACATGGAGTAAGGTTTCTGTCCTCTTCCACAATTAAATTAATGTTTCTTACCCAGGTCTAAGTGTTTGATGATATTTAAGAAAGGATCTCTTTAACCCAGTTTCGTTGAGGTTTTTAGTCTATGAATGACTACAGTCAAGATCACATTTTGGGGTAATGATATGCATTAAACTCCCTGGAGGCTGGGTCCAGTTCATGTAACTCCAGGATTCACACTCTGATCTACCAAAACATGTAGGTTTATTCTCTATTTAAGTCTTACAGAAGCCTTGAACTGGCAGAGGTGAATTTGCAGGGACTCAAGGGGAGCCCACTTTTGAAAACATTACTGAGCTGTGAGTCATTAATCAAGTCCATTTTCCTATCTGTGAGATGGCAGTGATAAGATTCACAGATCTTTCCAAAGCCCTCTGAGATACCAGGGTTAAAACCCACCTTCTCAGGGCTGCAGTCAGGAGCTTCCTGTATGTCCCAGCCAGGCACATGAGGACGGCAGTGAATGCTGTGAGATAACGTGAGCTGAAGGGGGTATTTGCTCTGCAAAATGATTATACACAGCACTTGCGAGCTTGCCAGGGGGAAAAAAAATTGAGCGTGTTAAATGGAACTCTGGCTTTCTTCAAAATATCTCTCTGCCGTGGTCTCTCCAGATGCTCAGGTTAGTGGCATTCCCACTGCTCTGTGGCATGCAGGCAGGAGAGGAGGGCTATGGCATGTGTGCGGGTGAGGGAGAAGCATTAGAAGTTGTGCATCTGCAGGACGATTGCGTTGGATGGCGGGGAGGGACTGCCTGAGATACCAGGAAACCTATTCTGCATCTGGGTTCATTTGGTATGAGCAGGAGAATTCCCTTGACAAGAGAGGCACATTTCTAACACTTCATTGGATCACAGACAATAAGAATAACCTTCACACGTTGCCCTTTTCTCTTTAAATTAGTAGTGATGTCCTGTTTGTTCATGTTTGCCCAGTACTTTATCTTCCTTTCTTCCTTGGTTGCAAACAGCTGTGCTCTTTTTTTTTTTTTTTTCTCTGCCCTCTCCATTTTCTCTCCTCTCGTTACCTTTCTTTATCTCTACTTTTCCCTTCCTTCTTTTCTGTACTTTGCCTTTTCCCTGGGCTGCTTGCTCCCTTTTCGTGTGATTATTTGTGAAAGAAGAGGGAATTTATAGCTCTCACTGGATTCTGTTACCAACTGTTCCACCCATCTGACCTCTCTGGATCTTGCAGTCCATGACTCTGTGCCAAATTGTAATGTTACCATAGTATTTGGGAACCCAGCAAGCATTGTGGCTTTCATTAGTTTTTAGTAGTACCTCCCATGTAGTTGAACATAGCCAACGGTGAGAAACGTAAAAGTACAAGTGCCTGTTGTTTCATCACAGCGAGCCCAAAGCTACAGCTCAGACCTGTGCTCCACGTGCCTCCAAAAAAAAGGGTTTTGCACAGCGTGCTAGATTAGCCTGTAAATGGCATAGGAGTCGCCCCTCAACAGCACAGTGCAACAGCTTCTTGGAATCAACAAAAGCTCATTTCTTGTCTTTGTTAAAGAGTGGAAGGTTGTACTTCAGAGTGAGAGGCAAGGGAATAAGTAGGGGCGCTGAGGTGAACTGAAGGCAAAGTGACTCTGTTTATCAGGTAAATTACCAAGTGGAAGGAGTAGAAAATATCATTGTTTGGCACAGGGGAAGGCACTAGAAATAGGAAATGCAGGGCAGATGCCCTGGCAGTGTGTGTTGTGTGGTGTCCAGTCCAGCTAGGCACTTAAACTGGTTTTGCATTTCTCACCTGGCCAGGAGACGTTGGCATTATAATTGTCCTCTCTGTGCTGGCCATGCCTGTTCTGCTCAAGTAAATAATTAGTTTCCTGGACAGATAAGCTCTTCTGTCACCAGTTTGTCTTTCAAGACTGATACTAATGATAACCCATGTTTTCTAAATTCTTTTGCTCCCTGTCTTTGCTTCCTTCTTTCTTTCCAGGGCACCCAGATGTTGAGCAGCCCTGTAAATCCAGTGTCAGAACTTGGAGTCCCAACTCAGCAGTCAACCAACACACAGTGCCCCCAGCCTGTCCTGAGCCTCAGGGCTGCTACCTGCAGCTGGAGTTTCGTTATCCCCTGACTCCAGAGTCCCTCACAGTCTGGGTGACATTTGTTTCCCCGGACTGGGACTCCAGTGGAGCGGTGAATGACATCAAGCTGCTCACCATCAGTGGGAAGAACATTTCTCTCGGGCCGCAGAACGTCTTCTGCGATATCCCATTGACCATAAAGCTGGATGCAGGACAAGTGGGTGAGGAGGTGTATGGGATCCAGATCTACACTCTGGATGAGCACCTGGAAATTGATGCTGCCATGCTGAGCTCTGTCCCCCACAGCATGCTGTGTGTAGACTGCAAACCCATCCAGTACAAAGTGGTTCGGGAGCCTCCTTTCCAGTCTGGATCTCCAGTTGTCATCTCAAACCTCAGCAGAAGATTTGTCGACACGTAAGTACTGCTTTCCGCTTTCCAGAGAGCCGAAGAACAATAACCTGTAATGTCCAGTATTAAAATTGATTTTTAGTATTTTGAACTAGATAGATGTAACAAGTATCACCAAGAGAGGATATTCTAATAGTTTCCCTGTGGAACAAGGACCATCACACTCAGGTGAAATAGCCTGAGATTTCACAAATGATTGTGAGAAATGTCAGGGCTAGTTGTGCAGAGATGCGAAATTCAGGCTTTCCTTAACCCAGAAGGATATGCAAACTCCCTAAGCTATGATAAGTTAAATGTTTAAGATAACCTAAATGAGGACCTCTGGAGTAACATGGTCATCGTTTCCTTAAATATAATTTGAAAGTAATATTTTGATGGAGGAGATAGATGGCTCTCAGTGCTGGAGCACCAATTAATTGTTCGAGAATGCGTGCAAAAAAATAGTATGTTCAGGTATATAAACGTATTTCAACCACTTTCATTTCCTTCTTTCATATGTCACTGAAACAAATTGTGTTGGAGTGAGATTGTTCTAACATAGTAAACATGCCAATGCACTAGTTTGTTGTAGAGACTGAGTTTCATCCCAGGTGCACTTATGCTCATCTGTCAAGGAATGCCTGACTGTTGAGGAAATATTCTTAAAAAAACCTACAAAAGATCCATGATCCACCCATAGGTATTCCAAAGCAGCAAGAAAAACATCTTTTACATAGCATGATTCCCTAGAAAAGATTCACTCATCTGTGGGAATAACATGAAGCTCTTTTGAAAAATGAACACCAGATAAAAGGAAACCTGCTAAGAAAACTGCACTCTAATTTAGAAAAGATGATCTAATTAGTACAGCTAATATCAAGGAAGCATACATCATTATGGTCTTCTAAAGCATGTTTAAATATAATAAAAATGATTAATTAACAATTCAGTAATCATGAGCTACCATCCCTTTCATGGCCCAATTATACAGCTCAGAAGATGCAAATTGTCCCTACAGATTTAAAAATTCAAGGTAACTAACAGCAATGAATATAAAAGCAAAAACCCAGGACATCACTGAGTTTACTCATGTGCTGAAAGTTAAGCATGTGCTTAAGTGCTTTCTTGGGTTGTAGCCTTATTCCAACACTTAGCATGAAATGAATATTGGCATATTGGAAACATGGAAAAGGGTGAATTTTCCCAAGGTTTTGCTGTGAAAGCATCTTTGCCTGAAACCTGGCCCACTCTCATTGGAAAATGGGACTGGTTTGGTTTGAAATATTTGCATACCTTAGCACAAGTTCCCACAGAATCAGGTCCAGTTTCGAGTTCATAACAGAGTGTGAAAGAAAAAAAAAAGAAAAAAAAATAGCCCAAAACATAACTTGTATTCTGAGTTCTATTTCCTTGTCTTTTATTATGATTTTGTGGGTCACTTCCAGCTTACAGCTAGAAGAAGTGAAAGAGTAATTAAATCAGTAGACAAGGATTAATGACGATTTTCCTGCATGTCATGGAATAAATCACAGGGGTAACGTTACTGTACCTGTTTGTATGTCTCACCTAGTTACACAGCCAGCTAAAAAACACAAAATCTGTTAGTCTTCTGGGCTCTACCTGTGACCAGGAGGCAGAAATGGATGCTCCTGGCGGCTGGCACAGCCAGCCACCCCGCCAGATCCCAAACAAACCCTGTAGCCTAGCTGGCCTCAGGTCACCTGTGTCTTTCCAGGGACTTCAGGGACAATCCTGCCAGTGATCTTCCATGAGACACTTGGACAGTGTAGCCTTTAGTTACTGGGCGAGGAGTCTTAAATACTTGTAGTTGGTTTTGATTGAAGACTTCCGCATGTGTTTGAAATTTTGAAAAGTGAGATGATTTGTTTATCCTCGTACGTACGCAGCATTGATCCATACCCTCTGGTGATGGGGTCACACAGATCCGTTGGCTGACGCTCTGTGTCCAGGCTGCTGCTGGGCCATACCTTGACACATGACAAATTCATTGAAACTGCATGGAGCTGCGGTTACGTGGTAGAGGCAAAAGCAAGATGAATTAGCACCTTGTGCAAAGAATAGCCACGGTCCTTATACGCCCTAAGCAGGAAGGGATGAAGATGCTTGGAAGTCGGGGACAGAGGTGCTGGGCTGTGCTCCTGCGTGGGTATGTTTGTGTGGAGGTAGATGCAGCCTGTTCGCATCTGCCTGCTTGTCTCATCCTGTACAGCTGGAATTCAGCATATCTGTGCAACCAGACTTTGCAGCCCCTTTATCTCTCCGTAAGCCCAAGCCAGTTACCCCTTTATGCTTTTGTGTGTTTTCCATATTAAATAAAATAACCCCCCCCACACGTGTTCTATGGAAGGTTATTTTGAAGGCAGTCGCATATCTTTACTCTTGCCTCCTCTGACCTTGATCTTCACTGTCTTTTTTTCTCCCAAAGAAAATATTTGCTTGCACTGTTATCTGTGAGCAAGACCCTTTCCCCAGGTGTGGCAATACTGAAAGAAAAATTAATTTCTCCTACCTTTTTCCCTTCAAAGAGAGGGAACTTCTCTTTAAGCTGAGAGGAGAGACAGCCTTTAATGGATAGCCCTTGCCTAGTCAGCACTGAGTGCTCCACAGAGGAGAGTAAATAACTAGAACAGTGGAAACCTTCTATTAAGAAATGCAAAATTATGCCAGACCTTCTGTTCTCAAGCTGGATTTTAATCTCAGCTCTTGGCTCAAGCTGAAGCTAACAATCTTTTCTAAGGGACAGGACCTTTTCCTTGGCCCTTACAGAAACCAGGCAAGATACACTCAATTCCACTGAGTATGAACAGCCAGAACTGCTGGTATCTGTGACACAAAATGAGAGTCAGAGCCTAGGAAGACAGCAGAAAGCTAAATAAATCAGTGGGGAAAAAAAAAAAAAGAGGTCAGGCCAGGTGCAGCACAGAACTGCTGAGTCTTCACACCACAGCGAGTGATAAGGAAGGAGCCTCATCTGCAAGTCTCAAAGTCTCAGCTCACAATTTAATCCAAAGTGTGGGTTGTGCTCATGCATAGAGGGTTGCACTCTGGCTGTTCTCTAGAAATAATGTGCAAGATAGTCACAATAGTGAATGTAGTAATTGCTTTGCCCTCGCTTTGCCCTCACTGTAGCACTTTTATGCTCACATCATTGCAGTTGGGATGTAATCATTGCTCTTGCATTTGTTTGTAGCAACCACTGGTTTTTTAAGAGCTCAGTGACAAGTGAGTGCCTATAACGAGATGTTCTCCTGAGGATGTCACAGGCAGTTAGGTGCCAGTCCCACTGGGACAGTCTGGGCTGAGCAGCCCGTGTTCCCCATTGCACTCTCAGAAGCCAAAGCTGCAAGCAGTGAGCAGCCGGGTGTGCTGGCAAGATCCGTGCTCTCCCCTCCAGCAGGCCAAGCTGAAAGACACCAAGATTAGTTTTGGAAAGTTGTCAGAATAACTGGAAAAGTTTCTAAGAATTGGAAATTTTCCCAACTTTTCTGCCACAGACTTCGTAGGAAACCTCAAAATGTGGTGGACGGTGACGGATCAGGTCATCTGTGTGGTGTAGTTTTTAGGCTTTTTTCAAGACAAAGGCTTTGACTGAAATAACCTTAGAAAGAATCCCAGCATGAAGCCCTGGTACGAGTTTTGGTTTTGCAGAGTTGAGTGTCATTGAGAAGCAAGTGTGCTGTCCTGTGATACATTCCTCTGAGCCATTCCTACACTGACTAGAGCTTTAGTACCTAAGTGACACCTAGAGATACTGCATTCGTACTTGAAAAAGAAAGAAAAGACACAGAGAGAGAAACTTGCATTTCCTCACATTAGGGAATATGCTTTTCTTCCGTGTTTGCCTATTTTACACCTACATTCTATGGCTAAACCTTTTCTGTTGCTTGATAATAGCTGGAGGGGACTGGTCATCATCTGAAGTAAATACAGTATTTTAAAATATTTTGTTAGAATCAGGAGTTCCATTCAGTGCTAAGCTTGTAAACTCCATGTCATTCACTGTGTTGTAACTCCTCACCTAAGACAGTGGAGTGTGGCTGTCACTCAGGCTCCGGGGCGTGATTGCAGAACGACTGAGAAATTACCCTCATCAAGACCACAGGTAGCTGGAGGGCTGCTGTCACATGGGTCCTCAGCATTGCACTTCAGCATTGTACTATACGCAAAATAATTGTTTCAAAATTTGCGTTCTTGATGCATTTGCCATTTGTTACTGGTTACCATTACTGTTAATCAGAAGGGCGTATGATCAGTGACTTGTTGGTAACTCTAGGCGATGAGTGGTTGAAGGAGTTCTATGAACTGAAAACAGTTCTTTAGTCTGAAGGTTCCTACAAATGTGAACAAGCAGAGAGGCTGGAGAATCAGCAGTGACTATTCAGAATGAGTAATAATTCATTACAGCCAATTATTGGTGTGCCTTTTAGCCCCTGGACTCAATAGGAAGACTGCATGAATATCACAGTGATGATATGTAAACCCGAGTCCCTGCCGAATACAACACTAAACTTTCATGGTGACATCTATCCTTATTATGGCATTCTTTCCTTCATCTTGAAGATCTATTCCTCTATTTTCTGAAGGTCTACCAGCCAGAGGAATGTATGATCTAAAGCAGCTGAAATGAATTGCCAGATCCATCTGTCATGAAGATAATTAAGACCATATTTCCACCCAAACGAGATACAGATCACTGGGTGGATGTTCTCCCAACACCAAAAAGCTGAAGCCCATATTATCACCATCTTCTGCTTACCCCTCCTCCGCAGTTACTATGCCAAACCTCTCTTGATATGCCAGGAAATACTGGGGAGTATCTAAGATAGGGCTGAAATGTTAAGAAAGCACTTTATATGCCCAGATTTATCTGCAAGAGCTGCTAGGTTGTCCGTGTGATATCGGCATGCTACACATCTGGATTCCCAACAGGCTTTAGAACTGTATATGGTATTCCAGATGTCCTTGTGCACGAATACTTAACCAGCTACCCTGGAAATGCTTTGCCTTGATGCGTGCAAGGACCTTGTATACTTTTTTTGTGGATACATCCCACTCATGGTTCATAGTTGTCTTGAAATTGAATAAATAACAACCAACTGCTTCTTCCCGTCTCACCTGCAATGAAGAGCTCCCAGTGTATTCTGAGTTTCTTGATCCTAACATGCATAATATTGTCTTATACCACCATATGCACCATTTTGAGACACCCAGTCCTGTAAATTAGTCATTTCTACATTATAACTCCATCCTTCTCTGCCTTGACTGAGCCTATTTGCCAGTTCTGTGTTGTCTGCAGATACTTGGACTTTTGAGGTTCAGATCTTTATTTGCGGGAAATGCTTATTAGTTAACCTCAAAGGGATAACTGAAAGGCAAATTTCCATTTTCATTCAAATTTCTCTTTCAATCCAACCTGTTCCAGCTACTAGAGTTAAGACCAGGACAGTGTCATCTCTTGTTGAGTCCCTAAGTATTTGATGCCTGCTCTCACAGCTAGCAGTACCAGAGACATGCCATTATTAAAAGCATTTGTTCTTTAGTCTGCATCTAGTTTTCTTTTCCATAACTGCACAATTCTTCATATTATTTCTCTCTAGTAATATATTAGAGATCCCTATCTGTATCCATATGAAAGTCTACAGCTCATCTCCAGTAAAAACACTTTTTCCAAGCTTCAACAGGAACAAATTTATTCACACTTTCTTGCTCATTCCTATAAGCTTCCCTAAGATTAGTTTGCAGTGCTGCATGGACTGAGCTATTCTGAGCATTCCCAGGAAGCAAACACCCTTCTGTCCCACCAGGTTTCCCTTATCCCTATAATTTCCAGTTTCAGGTGCAACACTAGCACTGCTAGTTTTCGTTTAGCTCTTCATCCACCGTCCTTGCATTAAGGAGTCACTGTTTCAGTTGTTGCTCTCTGACCCTAGTTTCCCAGCTGGATTAGCAGCCGTGCTGTCACTGTCTGAAAGCCTCCGTGTGTCAGTGAAGAGCTCGGAGTGTATCGGAGCTGCCTGTGGTCAGTTTTGGCAAAGTTGTGAAGTTTAATACTCAGCTGGTGTAGAAGAGTGTAGCAGTCCCGGAGCTTAGCGGAGGTGCTGGCAGTCTGCTAGCCAGCATCATCTGTCTTGGTGCCTCTCCCAGGCCCTGTCTAGCCTTGGCTGCCTTGGCAGCTCCTTCCTTGTGCAGCCAGTATTGATTGCCCTGTTTCTGCTTAATGAACCTGGAAATTTCTTGTGGTGAAAGAACAGAAAAGGATGGGACAATTGCCTGTCCCACGTGTTCCCTTCCAACACTGGGAAACTGGTAACAGCTTCATCTACGCTGATGGAGGTGAAATGCTGGTAGGAAGGAGACTCCTCCATCCAGCAGCATCTTCACTGACAACATACTCCTGGGAAATTATTTCCTTTCCCAAACCATGTGACCTCACCTCTGGCTTGCATGGCAGCAGGGAGCTGGGACTGGGCAGGGGTGACTGATTCTGCTCCCTATGCCAGACAGCAGCGTGTACACCTGCTCTGCACCGAGGGCTTGGCAAGCCGTTGAGAGGAAGCTCCTTTTCCATCTACTGTTTCTGCATCCTTCCTTCACATATGTTCTGCTGCTGAATACTGAGGTAGCGGTTGTTATTATTTATAGCTGCCAGTAGTGTGCCGGGCATTTTACAGAAGAAATACACCAGGTGCCTTCTTTCAGAGAGCTCACGATTAAATGTTAGAGGCTAGCAGTGCTACTGCTCTCGGGGATTATACATCTCCACTTGGCTGATGTGACTTGACAGCTGGAAGCCACACTCTGGTGGCTTTCCTTCTTTCTTGCTTTCTTCATTAAAGGTGCCAGGTTATCTTTGTGAAAGAATAAAATCTGCTTCCTGACCCCACACACAGAACAGATAGAGCAGTTTTCTCCCTTACCACCCTCTGCCAAATTGCCTTAACCCTGCCCTGGAGAAGAGAAAGAACAATTTGACGGTCTGTGCCAATTCAGTAGGCAGCTTTTCCGCTAAGCCTGTGCAAAGATGCCATTTGGTGCCAGCTGTAGTGATAGATTTGTGATTCTTCGCTGTTGCGGTTTCTTATGTAACGCTGTAACTATAGCTGGCACTCGACAAAATCCGTAGCTCCTGTTCTGGCTCGGCCGCACATGATGCAAGAATAAGGTAGTAAGGGTGGGTTGATATCTTTATGGGTTTGTGATCCTGAAACAGGGCAGTCCAGAGGAATTTTTCAGCCTGGGTCTATCTTTGAAGGGTGAGATTGCTCTGAATGACCCATAGCTGCCTCTCGCAAAGAAATGACTTGAGAGCATGGGAAGAGCCAGGAAAGAGGGACTGCCCCATTTGAGGAATGACGCTTGGCCTCGGGATCAGCTCTGCTCCAGCCAAAGGCTCCACAGGGACTGCTGCCACTTTCGATTCACATCTCCACTGTACCTCTTGGATGATATTTGCCTGATCTGTAGAGAGATCAGACCCATAGACTACAACTTAGCCATATGCAAATGTCCCTGAAAAAGCAAACATTCACGGCTGTCCTATTATTAACCAAATAATACTATTAGAAACTGATATATTTAATCACTCCCAGCCAGGGTGGAATTTGAACTCACGACCTAGAAGTAGTAGCAGAGTTTTCAGCTGCAGGGGAAAAAAAAAAAAAAAAAAAAAAAAAGAAAAAAAAAAAAAGAAGGTCAAACAGGACTTTTCCTGCTGGGCAAAATAATTTATTGCAGGTGAAACAGTCTCAGATATGTGGTAAATTAGTCTGTGCATTATCTCATGGATAATAATTTCTCTCTGATGTTTGCCTTCTTGTGTGCATCTTTATTTTGGGCTCTAAATAAGATAAGAAGCACCAGAAATCTCCCAGGAATAACAAATGCATTTTCTTTGCTTGATTGAGGAAAGAAATATTGGACAGACATGTGTTATGCAACAATTTAAAAATAACTCTCTTGTAAAACTTGGAGTGAGCCTCAAATACCGCAGAAGAAGCAGAAATGTGTTACCTACCTTTTTATCAGCAGTGTCAGCCAGTACAGCTTTTTTCAGCTACTTTTACTGAACTATTGGCCTGATCATTTCCTGGGCATTTTATTTTAATATATTTTCCTAGGAAATGAATTCCAAGTCTCTGTTAAATTTGGAGTGGAACTGCACTCAAAGAGGCAAGGATTTGGAAACAACGCTGCAGTGAGACTAAAATACCTGTGCTGTCCTTAATACCTCATTGGATACAGCGACAGACAAGACAGAAGCCTTTTAGGTGTATCATCGCATGGCATGGCATGAACTGAGCACACTGCGGGCCCAAGGCACCCATCGTGTGGTTGCTTCACCCAAACTTCATCTTAGCCTTTCTGGCCAGGAGCTTCTTCAATGCATGGTGACACTGGGCATCTGCCTGCTGCTGCCCCCATTCCAGCATTTTCCTGGAGCTTTTCGTGACAGGAGGGGCAAGCTGGAAGTAGAGCTCATTCTTCACTGAAAATTGTACCCCAGAGAGGGTGCCTGGAATTGGACACCCCAAATTATCAACCAGTACTAAAAATACTGGCCCTGAGAGCTCAGGGCAGTAAAGCAGCTCATTTATTCACAGTGGTACAGATTTTTTTTAAATGTAAGACCAGTTGCGGATGTAATGACAATAGGGGAAATTAGCTCATGATGGGATTTTAGAAAGAGGCTAGTGGAAATATGTTCAGTAATGTTCGGTTATTAAACCATTAAAGATGCCACTGGAGACCAGCTAGTAGGATTTCTCATAATCTGAAGTGGTTTAAGGCAAAACACAGAGCCCCTAAGGAGGGAAATGACAAACTGTTCCTTTGGAATAGTCACCTCATCTCCTCGCCCATCTCTGTGGGCTCTGCTGTGCGGCTTGTGTGACAGCACATACGTCTCGCTCATGCGTAGGCACGTGTACCTATAGGCTCCCTCCCTCCTTGTGAGGAGCAGTGCCCCAGCCCCCACGCCCTTACCCTCCCAGCTGGGGTTTCCTTGAGGAGGGGTGGTAGAGGTGAAACCAGAGAAAACTGCAAACATCTGTGTTCACTTGGGGCCCAATCTAAGCCCCACTGAAAATGCACATAATAACTCCCCCTGGCTTCAGGAGCCTTTGGATCAGGCTCTGTGAGTGTCTGCTCCCATGGCTCTGTTTACCATTTTGGTGGGATTACGTGGAAATGGGAGGGTATTAAGTTCTGAAAATCAGGTCTTGGCTCAGGCCTGTTGAAAGTAAATCCTAGAGGTCAGGTCTGGATTCAGAGAAGCTGAAAAACATTATTTTGCCAAGCTGATAGCCCTAAATTGGGAAGATGCTTCTGCCCACAGGGAGAGCTGAACCTGGCAAACTGGCCCGGGGCTGAGGGTGGCAGTAGACGGGCTCCCAGCCCCAGCAATGAACTGTCGCCATCCAAAAGCTGAGGGGCAGTTGTTGGGGTCCCAGACCCTTGTGCAGGGTGCACACCAGGCACTTCTGCGGTGTGGTCTGAACCAGCGCTGGAGCCTGCAGGGCTGCTGCTGCTGGTGGTCCTGCATGGAAAAGCCGTGGCACAACTGGGATGTCGATAACATTGTGAGTAATCAGGCAGTGCTCATTGAGAGGCACGATGCAACAGGCAGGGGGTTGCCAGTGATGATGACGGCCTTTAAAGCCATTCACCTGTCCTAACCTGCCCGCCGCTTGTGTTACTGTTTTCTCCCTGCCACGCTGGTGCATGGGAGCACTGTTCTCGGGTGGTGGATACTGGCACCAGTCCCTAGAAATCAATAGGGAAGTGCTGGTTTCCACCAGTCGGAAATTGGGCCTTCTGCATGTCGTGTCCCGGATCTTTCCTTCCACGGTCAGAACAGAACAGCCTTCCCTCCCATGGTGGCTGCATCTGAGCTTCGTGTTGAGAAGCGCTCCCATCTCAGCTTAAGCTCAGAGCGCAGCCGTGAAGAAGCAAACACAACAGATTTCCCCCCTCCTTCCCTGCTTCTAATAGCAACCAGGTGCTCTGACACTTAACCTGTGTGCTGCCGTGAAATTGCTTGTCTAGTGCAAACACCCATGTGAGGCCCTGGGCCTCCAGGATTTCCTTTATCCCAGGATTTGTAACCTAATCTCATTTAGATCCCCCATTTATATCATCCACCTTAAAAATTCATAGGTTTTGTTGTTGTTGTTTAAACATGAATAGAAAATTGCCTTTTAACGTGTAATTTTTTTTTTCTTTTGAGAAAAACCCAGGAAATATCTTTAAGGCCTTGGCTGCAAACTTAGTTTTTTATTAAATATGCTACTGTGTTTTAAATTGGTACCAGGCAAATACTTGGACGATTATATCAAAGTCTGCTGGACTTAATCAGTTACATATATATCTATATGCTTGCTACTTAAAAAACTTACAGTTCTCGCACGAAGGACAGAAGAAAATGATCACTGTAAAAAACCAAATGTGTTTGAGGTCCTAAGCAGGACCTGGCTTTCAGAGCGAGGTGCTACAGACCAGCACGTAGTCCTGTGCCAGGGCATCTTGTGCAGGCAGGGAGCTGGTCTGAGCAGCAGATGCACATGTTTGCAGCTCAGAGGAAGAGGTGAGCAGCTGAGCTGCAGTGATTTAAGCCTGGACTGTTTTGCTCAGGTCTCCTAAAGTTGCTTGAGTTTTACACCGGCGTAAGTGAGAGCAGAGCTGTAAACTAATGGCTTGTTTTGATTTTGTGGTGATTGTGAGAGTTGGTGATGACTTTGGTTCTTAGAAGTATTTAATGGAGCAAAGGATTTTTTCCTTTTCCTAACAGGCTGGTCCCTCAACCCTTGCCTTCAATCTTAAATAGGCGTGGTCTCCATGGTATCATGTAAGTGGATAAAGTGGTTGGTTTAGGCATTAGTAGAAATACCTTTCTGATAGAGTCAGAAGGAAAAGTTGAGTTTGGACACTGTCTTGATGCCACTGCTTTGTACGATGAGACTCAGGGCTTCAGACAGTAGAGACACCTGATGGTACAACACATACCTCACCAAGTATTCAACTGAGATTGCCTGTTCAGGTCGTTGGTAGCTCTGTCTTTCTTCCTCAGAAATACCCAGTCCAGGTTTAAGCTGGGTTTGGGAGCAGAAATCCACCGTACCATCCCCACTCTCCCATCCAGCCCATGAGCATTCATTTAGTACTTCAACCACCCTCTTCTGATTTGCTTGTAAACAAAACATAAACAATGTGCTGGAGGGCACAGAGCAAACCCACCACCCCTGTTGGAACCTGTCTCATCATGGATAGAGAGAAAAGCCTCTCCAAGGCTACTTCCTTGGCATTTATGTCTTCTGAGTCAGCTCAGTGTCTGAGAGAGAGGCAGGAGACTTGTTTTGAGGCCTTTGCACCTGCCATGTCACTGGGCTTATCCAAACAGCAAGAGATCGGATCACAGCTGAAAAAACAGCCCGTCGCAAGAGCTCAGGATTTTTGACATCCTTCTTTTGTTTACAGCATCCCACCCCTCCTTTCTCCCAACTGCAGAGCCAGGCAGGAATTCTCTTTATTATCTTCTGCCGTGCTTCTCATGCCATTTTTATTAAAAGAAGGAAAGGCAAGGCAAGGGGGAGCGTGTGTGAGAGAGGAGATAAAAGAAGAAAACAGTCATATTTGTTGTACAGTCAATGGCAATGCAGGAAAAAGAATGGGACCTGGGGAGCAGATCTGTTTGCGTTGTCCTAAACCAACCCCATCCCCTGGGTTAGTCTTTATCAGCTACTTTTGGAGCACCTGAGGCTGGGGGAGCCTGCAGACACTGCAGTGGTACTGCTAAGGGGTAAAATGCAGCACAGCATAATGACCGACTCTTAAGTAGCAATGAAGAGAGTGGTGTTAGCTCCTCCTAGAAACACCAAGCCCTGGTTCAGTGTCTAGGACTGGGAGGCTCTAAGCAAGTCTGAGAAGTGTCGTGCTTCTTCACTGAGTTAGTGGCTATTTGGGGTAATCCAAGACCTCAGTAAATGACGCTGGGTGTTCTGGCAGCTGCGAGCAGCTGATGGGGAGGAATTGGACAGCTCCAGGTGGCGGAGGACAGGACAGGAGGTGGCATAGACCTTCAGCTTTTTCGTGCGGTTGTATTCAAGTGCACCTCAAGCAGCTGATCCAAACCGTTGCAACAAGGGAAGATGTGGGGTCACTGCTGTTTGCCACCAGCAGATTTCCTGTTTTGCTCAGCAAGGCTTCCTTGTGATTGAAGAAGAGCAAAGGTGACAGTGTTGGAGGGCAGCGGGGATGGTGCTGGCAGACCGGAGCTTGTTCTGGCCTGCAGAGAGCTGTCCAGGAAATGCTGTTGTTTAGCTCAAGAGTTTGGTGGCTGTTCAAAGTCAAAGATGGGTCCTTGGTGAGGATGCTTGAGGTGTGGAATTTGCCTCTTTCACATGACACTGCCTGCAATAACCATAGTTTAACTGGGGATGCCTAAGACTTTGTTGTCCTGTCCTTAAGCAACAGGAATGCTGTCTGCTTTCATTGCTTTCTGGCCATTTATGTTTTCATAGGGCAGAAGCTGGGATCAGTCTTAAGTATATTTTCAATTTTGTTGGAAACAAGTCTTTGCTGTATAAAAACCCTCCCTGCTGTGATATGTAGTTGGAAAAACATATATGCCATTGTAGTAGGGAGAGAGGCATGGGATGTTTGCTTTCCCTCGGTGCTTTCATTGCATCTCAAGTGGGTCCTGTGTCCTCAGACGCTGAAGCCCTGCAGTGGGCACAGAGCAGATGGGGCTGGGGCACTGTCGGCCCTTGCAGGTCTGCTGGCACTCCAGGGCAAGCGTGTTGCTTTTATAAATTCAATGATCTTTTAAACTCACCTTGATCTGAGTAGAAAACAACTTCCAGAGGTGTAATTTTTTCCTGTAAGTTTTACAGGAACACCCAAACTAAAAGCAGAGATCTCTTGCCTGGGGAACACAGCAAGGTTAACTCAACTGCCCAGCCTCCCCAGTAAAAACAGGAAAAGAATTAGAGGGTTTTATATTCCTGACCCTGCATCCGTCACTTGCCACAGCAGACAGGAAAGTTGCCCTCATGGTATTTCACACGGCACATCCTAATTCCCCCTCTAAGCAGAGGGCTTGAGTCATTGCTTTTTAATAAGACTGCCTCCCCACGGGCGGAAGCTGCAGCGATCAATGTGGCTTACTCAGTTCTCGAAAAGGTCATTAAAAGACCATAGATATAAATTTAAAAGAGTGTTTGTTCACATCCTTAATGTTAAAGATGTTCTTCTCTCTCCCTTTCTTAAGTAGCATTGTACAAAGCTGCCGTGCATCGGACCTGCCTGACAGCAGAGTGGAAAGAGCAAGTTATCACTGCCGGGGTGCCATCAGCTTCGAGAGAAGGCAGGAGAGAAAATAAATGGTCAAAAACCACACTTGTATCACACTTGGAGCAGAGCTTACCTTACTGACATCTCCAGATATAGTCTGTAATATCGACCCTGGTGCCCTATAACTATATGGGAGAGAATGAATTCTTTTTTTGGTTTTTTCCCCTGCTTTGTTCCTGCATTCCTTCCTCCCTCCCTCACTATCGTACTGGATTACTGCCCAAAGTATTGCACATATCATCCCTTTAGCAGCTATATTTTTCCGAAATGTGGGTACTGTGAAGGAATGCTAAAACTCTCAGTTGCTGCCAATATGATGCATTTAACAGTTCAGGAGGGTATAAGTATCTCAGGTTCCAGTTGTGGAGACATGAAATGCCACATCCAGCTCAGTCAGGTTTTAACACTAGTTGCATCAGGCCAGAGTGAGCTGAAAGTGCTTGTGCCTTGATCTTTGCGCTCCTAACGTGGCTTTCTGGTGCTTCCATCCAGGCGTGCCTCCACCTATGGCTGCGTGATGCTGGATGGCACCCCTGGGGCAGGCGTGCTCCCATTGCTGACCTCCTCTGGGCACAGCTGCTTTGTTGGTGCTGCCCTGGGTGGGACAGCCAGGCGCTCATCTGCTGTCCTCAGCCAAGGGGAAGGTTGTGAAGCTCCATGTTGCTCTGGACTGGGCTGTCCGAAAGGGGAGCTGGGGGAAGAGTGGCCTCACAGCTCCAGTGGGGGTCTGGAGAGGTGGCTCCCCATCCTGCTGTTGCAGGGACCATATGTTTCCAAACATTTGTCTTCCCCTTCTCTATATTCTAACCAGGGACAAGGATATTACCCTCATAGTTCATGGGGTATCGTGAGCATAAATAGTTCAATAGCGATTTTGTACCCAAACTGTGTAGAAGTAAGGGAGACCAGGCTGTGCAAATACCTAAATGTATCTGTAAGGAGTCAGATATTTTGTTCAGCTTCTTTTTTGGAGAAGAAATGGATTTTTTTTTATTATTATTTTTATCACTAAACTATAAGAATCATTTGCCTTTCATGACATATCATTACACCAGAACTTTCTATTTTTGAACAGCAGGCTGTAGTTGGAAATCTCCCCTCCTTACACAGGTGACAGGATTAGACCAAAGCCCATTGCCACAAAGCTATCAGTCACTCTTCTCTGATGCCCACAAGGTCCTCTCTCCATACTGTTTTTTATTCACAATCCATATAATTAAATATGCTAGAGTTCTCCCCACCTAATAATTTTCATTTGCAGTTTTCTGTCTTATTCACCCCATACATGTTCATCTCCAATCACCTAATAATTCATAAACACCATCTTCTCTCCCATGCTTAATTTAGTTCTATGTCTTCTTCCATTATGCTCTGCCAACATCCCACCCTGTACATAAACAAATGTGAACTTTTCCTGTTTTCCGTTTGCTTACATGTATACACAGGCATACACAAACACTCCCACATACTAAACCACGCTCGCAGAGGCACACTTTCTGCTGTTAGCCGCATGCCTGCCCATCACTTATGGGTATCGGTGGAAATCACACCAAAATTCAGTATCTGAAAACTACTGGTTTACACTCATGCGTGTGATCTCAGTGCATCAGGAAGCAGCATGGGTTTATTTTGTAGCTGTTACAGCTGCCTGATCTATTCATTTGCTAAGTCTTTTCAAAGAATTGAAGCTTTTTTGTGGTTAGCAGATTCCCAGTGACAAAATCCACATTTATGCAAGTATACTTATTAATCTTAACTACTTTATGAACAGTTTTGAGAAAGAACTTGAGAAATAACTGCTCTTTAATAATCAAAGCTTGCCATTGCTTTGATTTTATCAGTATATATCAAAAACTTCCCATCTTAATAAGTGGATTTATCTGGGAGTGAAGTCTAGAGGAAACCCTCAGTATTATACATCGATGTGTGTTCGGCCACTGAAGTTTCTTCCTGTAATTTTTTTTTTCTTTGTTCTTTTAAACAGAGCCCAAGGGCAGAAGTTTGAAATTCTTCATTTTGAATAAACACTCTTACCAGTACCTGGGTAGATGTCTCCTCAATCTGTAGGTGAATTAAGAAACTGTTTGTGTGCTACCTGAACACTCAAATTTAGCTAATAGGAGCTATAGACTGTTGCTGACAGGAATAAGGTGAAAAAGCAACGAGAAAGCCATTGTGTTGTGTTTTCATTCCACTGAATTTCACTCCCCATTTCACTCCCATGTGCACTAACAAAGAATCAAATCCCAGTGCCATTCTCGTGCAATTCACTCAGTGGCAGTTACTTTGCAGGCATACTATCCATGAGAAACAGCTTTGTTATAAAATATAGTGTGTGATATTGGGGTTTAAGTCATGCTTGTTAATTTAATGAATGTTGTTAGGAGATACTTATTTCACAGTCTTGAAGATTTCAGTAACTACAGTCCATTGATATCTACTTCAATAGTTTTGTTGCTCTGTATGGTAGATATATCTCTTCATAGTACACACCTCATTAATAGATGCTTTTTTACCAAGTTCCTGTGACAAAAGGACATGTATATTACTGTCAGTAATTGGGGCAATATGAGCATAGTAAGGAGAAGATGGGCATGGGTTAGGAAAGAGCTGGGTTGTATTATGGGCTTTGCAATTAGCTTGATTGATGATTTCAAGAAAATCATTTTGCCTTTGCCACTCTGAGGCTTTACAAATCAGCACAACGAGGATAATGGTAATGAGTTTTTTTGTGGAACGTTTTGACTTCTGTTAATGTAAAAGACATTGTAAAAGAGCTAAATGTTTATATTAGGCTTATATTATTTCTATATTGCATATAAAAATGATTCCTCATTTTACAGATGCACAGAATTTATGTAATTATGGTTTTGCATAAATATGTAACAGTTTGCTAATTCCTTCTTTCTATTTTTTTTTTTTTTTTTTTTAGTTTATTTCAATGCTAATACCATGATCCAGTGCTGTGGTGTGAATCCTATTTTGTGTGCTCTCGTGGATAGGATGAAACCTTCTTTTTAACTACTGTTTTAATACTCATATGCAAAGTGGATAACTTATTTATCCATCATTGAAACATCCCCAGTCTAATTTTGTCTTTAATTCAATAGACAAATCCCCACTGGCTCCAGCAGCAGTTGGATCAAGCTCAGGGCTGCTCAGAAAGCAATGAGTGTTTACAGGGAACTTGAAGTTCCTTAAATGAACTGTGTCATAAACTTGCAGGTAACAGTCACTGACGTGGAGAGATGAGAGCAGAAGTGTCCAAGGCTGGACACAGTGAAGCACAGGGCTGGTTTCTCAAATGCTGCACAACTATCGACCATCAGTAAAGCTGTTACTGTTTGGTGAGGCTCGATACCCTGCCAGGGTGTCAGTGCTGTGCCATCTCTGCAGTGGGTATAGATGTAAGCAGCAACACACCGAGTTGCATGATTTTCATCAGCACATACTTTAACTTTCAAATATCCAAGAGTTGCACTTATTGCAGAACTGTGCACAAATCAAGCACGAACATAGGTAACACTGTTGGGCTCACAGGAAAAAGGCACCCAACCGAAAATTAATCCCACCAAAAAGAGGCAGGAATATTCTGAGAACCTGATGGAACTAAAATTTGCCTTTTGGGCAGCCAACTTCCATTTCAGTACCTCCTTCTCTGCCCTGTGTTACTGCCTTGGTTGTACTGATCACTTCATATTTCCTTTTGTCTTGCAGGGAACTGAGTGACAGGACTACATACACATACCAGGTTGTCATTGTTTCCGGGACGGAAGAAAGCGAGCCTTCCCCCGCGCTTGTGTATATCTCTGGAAGTGGATACTGTGGAGACGGGATTATCCAAATGTAAGTCTGGAGTGAGCAAACAGATAAATCTGGTCACATGTACACGGCCAGAACCTGAGACTAGAAAGGAATTGATGACCTCGGATGTCTTCTTAGTTTAGGCCGGCTCTCATCTGTAGATAATGACTCATGTGCTTGATGATTACCAGGATGATGACATTTAATTGGAACTTAGACCCTGCTATCCTGGCACCAGTAGATACAGACAGAGATAAGATAATGGAGTCCAGACAGCAGGATCGATACAAAAGTACGCTATATGCTGTTTATGCTGTTTGTTAGTGTATCTGTATCTTTATACATGTATATGACATTTCCTATGAGGAGCTGAAGTAAGTGCTGGAAAAATTCTCACAGCCTTTGATGCTCTCCTCACACGTGAAGTCCCATGTGTCTGGCAGCTGGTGGACAGGGTAAAACCCTGCCACATGTTGGGCCAGGTTCTTGGTGCAGCCTCTCATTTGACTGACCACTGGAGCTGGGATGTATTTGGAGGTGATAGATTTGGCCTCTGAAGGAGAGTGCTGGGAACTGCATGTTCTCAATCAGCAGCTCCCTCTCGCCAGCTGCCAGTCCCCAGATCCCCTGAAAACATAAAACAATTGTTCATGACTATTGTTAAGGTTTATTCTTTTACTATGTTGGTCCTTAAGGCTACCTGCTTCAAAGCTTCCTGGCATTAGGTAATGTAATTATTTAAACTATGAAAGTAACAACAAGCAAGTGTTTAATTCAGCCAGTATTATTTGCTTGAAATAATGCTGACCGGCAATCGTGTAGTACAGCTCTGTCAAATGATATACCTGGCAGCAAGGATTTGCAGGATGAGGCCCAACAGGCAGGGAAATCAAAGAGAACAATCAAATTACATGAATCCAGGGCAGTGTTGGAGAGAGAGGTGGAGAAAGACAGATTAATTTTGCTTTCCATAACTTTTCTCCTACTGTTATGTTTGCACATTCCTCAAACATCACTTGTGGCTTTGCAGCAAGCACTGAACAATAGCTGAGCTGCCTCAGGAGCAAGCAGGAACCAGGCTGTGTCACAGCTTGGTTGGTTGTGGCCCCACTGGCAGCTGCGGTAGCCCCTTTCTCATCTGGTTCACACTCTTCTCCCCACATGCTGCTGCAACCATGCGGGTGGGCACAAGGCAGGAAGGACCCCATCCCCGACACCGACTGCCCTCCTCCAAGTGCTGTCACCTGGAATAGCCCAGCACCCAGCTTTATGCCTCGTTATTCCCATGCTGGGGTCACAGGCTGGCCCTTCCAGATTTAATACAAAGAGTTTCAGAGATTCCTGTTCTCTTTTTCCCCACCTGCTGAGTTGCAGCCACATGAGCTATGAAGGAAGTTGCTCACATCCTCATCAGAGAACAGCAAGTGGTATCCACATGTGCAGGAGAGAAGTGGCCAGGCAGGCCTGTGAATGAGGAATGATGAAAGTCAGGGCTGGAGGAGAAAGGGAGAGGTATTTTAAGGGTCGGCACACAAAGCCGCTCTACTGGATTTCAGGGCTTTGGGGTTCTGCAGGGGGGGTGCAGCAATCGTCGGGGATGATGCCATTTGCCATCTAACTCCTTTTTGCATGTGTGTGCCCTGCCTACAGAGACTTGGGGGAAGAATGCGATGATATGAATAAGATCAATGGTGATGGCTGCTCCCTATTCTGCCTGCAGGAGTTATCCTTTAATTGCATTGGTAAGTCTGGCTCAGAGCCCTTCCACTCATGGTGGGCAACAACTCTATGCAGAGTGCAAGGAAAAAATAAACAGTATTTTCAGCATTTCTAGCTGAAGAATTGTCATGGAAGAGAGAAAAAACGGTGGAATTTGTAGGTTTGAAAGGCGAACATATCTTCCCAGCTTCTGGTCATTTGGATGGGAAATTGGTTCTGCTGGCTTTGAAACAGCCCAGGACTTAAGGCTAAGTCAGCCATTGTGGGACTGATCCAAAGCCCATTGAAGTCAGTGGGTGGTTTTCCAGGGCCTTCAATAGGCTTTAGATCTGGCTACGTGAGAAGACATGAACTGATTTTTTCTGGTAAACAGGAGGAGGAGCGAAAGGGGAAGGGACTGAGACCAGAAGCAAGTCCAGCTGAGGTCACACCTCCTTTGAGTTGCAAATCAATATCTGAGGATCAAAGGTCTAGCTAATCCCCTTTTTCAGAGGTGAAAACTACTTAATCAGATTTCATTTGCAAGCCTGGTTTGCTCTGATTAGCAAAACCTGTAAGCACAATGGCCGGAAGATGCTCGAGCTATCAGGGATAGCAGGGCTGCAGTTGTGAGCTTTACATATTTATTAAACTCTCTAGGAATGCTGGGGGCAGAGAAGGGAAATGGAGACCCATTTACACCGCACCTTCGGTGGGGCAGCCCTGTGCTGCAGGAGGGATTGTGTTTCCCAGCCAGGGCTCAACGAGGTCTGGGGAAGGAGGAAACACGCAGAGCTTCTGAAACCAAAGTTAAGGTTTATAAAGGGCTTTTCTCAAGGCATTTTATGAGATTCCTTATCTGGACTGACCAAGCAAATACCTGTCTAGTGATCCCATGCCTTCAGCTCAGGGCATCAGTTCTAAGCAGATAATATAATGTTGGCAAGACTGAAATTTGCTCTTTTTGGCAATCTGATGATTAAATCTTCTGCCTGGAACAACATATGAAGGACCTCACAGGCATCGTGTTTCCCTTGGGTGGTAAGCTGGGGGCTGCTTGTCTCGTAATAACGGCTACATTTTTACTTCGGCATCCCACACCGGCAGACTTGAGGCCCAATTCGGTGATGTACTTATTTACATATGTAAATAGCTCTATTGAAATCTGGGCATATTTATGGTCACCGTTAATTGTGACTATTGGTGGTCTGGAAGTTACGTTTGTGTTTCAAATAACTTGCTGCATTCAAGCCTCAAGCACTGAAAGATATTAGTCATAATATTTTGATAGCGAGATAAACACTTGCACAAATGTTTTGGGCTCTCCGAAGTCAGGCACAGTGCGAGGCTGGTTCCAGCAAGGGTTCAGGTTGGAGCTGAATGGTTACATCTGTATCACCCTGTTCAGCAGCAGGTCTGAGTTCCTTGCTCCAGGGCTGTACTTGGACCACATCTCAGTGTTAACGCTGAGATGTGACCCAGGTTATCCCCTTCTCCCCTGTGTATGTTGGTTCTCAAGGCAACTGGGTTGTGTGGGCTGGGGAGGAGCAGCACCGTGTTCCAGGGGAGTCCATGTGCTGGGGCAGGAGCGGGGTGTCCCAAGCCTTGGGCATACAGTGGTGTCCTGCAGCTCAGCGCCGCAGCCTGCTTTATACCTATGTACATCTTCATCTCCAGGACCTGCAATAGGGGTGGTTAAGAATGTGGAAAAAACCTGTCTGACAGCAATATGATTAGAAAATGAAGCAACTAAACCAGACACACAGATTTTTTCTACATCATTACAGAGGCAGCGATTTTTCAGATTTGCTTGTGTGGAAAAGGAAAGGGGAATTCCAGAGGTAAAAAGCTGTGTGTTTGTCGTGGGTTTGTTGTGGTTTTGCACTGATTGCAAAAGCAAATGAAATCAAATTGTGTGTTTAATACTGAATATGAGGACTCAGGTGAATCACACCAGCTGAATCAATGGAAAGGTGTCTGGACACAGACCTTACAAATGTTTCGTTGTGTGACTTTACAAGTGCATGTGTGTGGTGATGGCCTCAGCATGCAAGTAGGGTCTGTGAGGGTAGACCAGCTGCTATTGCTTTTGGGCAAACACTGCCTTCATCCAGTCCCTGGGAAAGGTTCAGGGAAAAATTCAGGACCTGCAGAACAGGTCCTATTGGCTTTTACAGCTGCTGGGTGACCATGGATGAGGACATCAAGAGCTAGGGAGAAACTGCTGGCTCATCTTTCAGACAGATGAACAATGCTGATTTGTATTCTGCTTTAACATAACAAGCATTAAAATCTCACCAGAAAACATAAAGGTGTTGAGGAAGCAAGTGGCAGTACATATTGCATAATAAATAATTAAAAAGAGCAGAAATTCAGCTAAACAAAAGTCATCTTTGAGACTGGCGGGGTGTTTTCTTGGAAAATACAGAAAGCTTGGGTCCCTGTTTGAGGAGCACAGAAAAATAAGTGTAATTTATTTCCGTGTTTACAAGGCTAACACATGTTATAATCCTGTAGGACAACAAGTAATTATTTCAGACAGTGTTATTTTTGCAGTGATGTTCTTGTTGCATTATGTAGCTCTTTAGAGCCCCGGGAATCACTCCCCTTCACCAAAGAATTCACTGAGCCTCAAACACATGTTCAGAGGCTTTGCTGAATTGGGGGCCTCAGGGTTTGATCTTGCAAATGCTTCCTTCCAGGCATGTTTCTGAACTACCACAAGGCATTCTTCAGACTTCAGCAAATCTAACCACAACAGTGAATGCAATGCTTGTCACAGATTGTCTGCAGGATTGGGTCCCACACGGCTGAGAATAATCACTCAACATTCTGTTTGCAAAGGCAGGGCTGAAGGGGTATGGTCGGGGGCGGTCCATAGCAGGACGTTTGATAGCAAAGCCCAAGTGGATTTCTTCTTTCCAAAGCAGAGACCATGCAAGTCACCTCACTTGGTAGAAAATAAATACAATGGAGCCCGCAAACACCATCAAGCTTTAGATTTAGAGCCATGAATCAGAACAGTTTGGGTTTGAAGGAGTCTCTGGAGACCTCTGGCCCAAGGACAGCCAACTTCAAAGTCAGATCCAGCTTCAAAGTTGGAGCATGTTGCTCAGGGCCACGTCCAGCTGCATTCTGGAGATCTCCAAGGATGGAGGCAGCCTTCTTGCAGGTGTCCCTATGCCTCTCTTGGTCCCTTTGCCTTTTAGGATCGTGAAGTTTATGTTTGGTTTTTTTTTCAATTGGTCCAACTTTCCTTTGAATAAATGGCACAAGGCTCTCAAGACACTTTGCACTAGTGCCTGTAATAAAATTAGACTCCCTCCTCCCCCCCTCGGTTTTGTTTTCCCTCCTCCTTTCCTCTCTAATCAGATAACAGTGGATCAATCTGCTCTGCCACGGGAGGAGGGGCACGGGGGATGGAAGGAGGGAGGCAGGGAAGGAAACTGTGTGGTCTTACTGTCAGGCTGTCCTGGCCTTCTCTGAACACAAAGCCGAGTAACAGAAAACAGATAAGATTAATAGCGTTTTCTTCCTGCAACATGCTGAAGAGTGACAGTGAGATTAATTAATTAATTAATTAAAGCATCTGGCAGTACTCCTTTTTTAAGTTCTGCAGTACACTCACCCTTCCCCATCCTGAAATCTATCATCTCTTCTTCCCCGCTCCCCGCCCCCCCACCCCCCCACCCCCCCGCCTTTGTGTAACAGATTTTGCACATTTTATCTGCTCCGCACAGAATTTGGTTCCACGGGGAAAGTTTTACTTTGCCTTTCGATTTGTAAGAGACAAGCAAATCACCGTCATGTCCGCTGTGACTGATGCAGCCCTCTCCTACCTCTTGGCTGCTTTGCTTTCACCTTGCTTTTGATTACTCCTGGGATAACCGATTTTTGCGATTACTGTGGATCTCAGCCAAGTTCAAGCCGATGCGTCCTGTGTAAAACAGGCCTTGGTTGTAAGAGTTATGATTTACAGTTGTGGGAACTCAAAGCTTTTTAGCACTTGATCCATTCCCACTGGACTGTTGAGAAATGGGTGTCTAACAGGCAGCTGAGCACCTTGTCCTTGGTGTGCACTCTCCCACACACCAACATTGTACACATGCATCTAGATATATGTGTGGATGCTGAAAAAGAGTGCTGCTTTCATTTGCATTCCTTTTGTTGAGTGTGATGTGCATTATGCATTGATTTAGCTCACCAGTGCTGAAGAAAGAGAAGGATATAATAAAAAAGATGCGGAGATCAATAAAAAAGAAGGGAGGGGGAGAGAAAGTAATATGAAAAGAGATGAGTAAAGGCTGATAGACACATTGAAACACAGCTGGGAAGTAGCTTCAGAACTTCTATCTACCCTTAAGTTTGCCTGGTAATTTATGGGGTTTTCAGTTGCGTCTTATTGGTGTTATTATTGCTACACTTTATCTCCTTTGCTTATAAGGGACTCTTTGCTAAAACCTTTTTACAGCAAAGCAGGGCAGAGCTTCTGCCAACTTCCACATGTGAGCAGTCCCCCTGAAGAATGCGAATGTTTCAGGTTAGACATATGTCTCCATGGTTTGTTGGATCAGGGCCTCAGGGATGTAAAATACAAAGAAAAGGCACAGAGTAGAGGAAAAGAGAAAAACATATTTAGCTCTTGAATTTACCACCGATTTCTGGCATGCTTGAAGCATAGTCGCCAGTGGTTGTTCAGAGGAAAGTATGATTTTAATTTGACAATGATCCTGAAACACCTTTCCTTTCACTCCTGCTTGGCCTCAAATTTTTTTTTTTGCTACCTTACAAATCTGGATCTGTCAGAGGCCTCTCCCTCCAGCTGTGAGCCTTACCTTTGTGGGAGCTCTATCCTTTACCTCTCCCATTATCCATAAATTAAGCATAGCACTTTCCCCTAATCTTATTGTTTGGTGGGCTGCATTGCATTCAGGGAAATGATTAATATTCATGAGCTTGCTATCTCTGTTTGGTGCATAATCCTCTAGGGAAATTGCAGTGTTAAATGAGTGACACAAACCTAATTTTATATGTCTTTTCTTTCCTTTCTTTCTTTTTCCTTTTTTTCCCCTTTTTGACAGAGAAGTAATGTGCTTAAAATAAATTGATGGATGACCATCCATATTCATTGTGGGCATGCTTTGAGAGCACTGCCGCACTCCCATCCTCTCCCCCTCCCTCCCTCATACCCCTGCACAGGAACACGGCTTTGACTGCCGAAACCGTGGCCCCACACAGCAGCTAATGGTGATTTTGCCTTCTTTCACCAAGATTAAATAGGCCTTGGCTGACCCTGCTGAGGGCTTTCAGTAGAACAACAGCATGGGAGAAACCCAGCCACCTTGCAAGAGAAACTCAGCATCTCACAGGGCATCAATAAGACTAAAGCCTTGACCAAGGAGCTTGGGAAAGAGCATTGCTGTCAATAAAGAAACTGAGGTTCTATAGAAGAATTTCATAGCAAACAGCAATGAATTTACTGACCAGGGCTATTCAGATGATGTTTGTGTGAATCCTTCAGCTTAAGGCAAATTCTTTGAAGCTGACTGTTTCCTGCATCTCATGGGAGTGTGGCTACATGTTCTAAAATGTCCAAGCACTCATTTGACAAGTTAGTAATCACAGCATTGTCATAAAGTCTCCTAAAGTGATTTTCAGACTGTTGTCATTAATAGTGCAATCTTAGCAGGGCCAGCTGAGCCACAGAGCAGAGAGAGCAGGCATCTCAGGCAGCAAAATACAAAGGACAGATGTTTTTTTGTGGGGGAGAATGTGGGCTGCAGTGGTATTTGCCTGCATTTTTCCCTAGGCCAGTGACTCCAGCCCAGCTCAATCCAGCTTTGGTTTTTAGGACACAGCTACAACCAGAGCCCGACAGAAGAATTTCTCCTTTGCTTGTTGCATGCCTCACGCATTACTGTCCATGGATCAGAGAGGCTTCCACGGCTGGTTGTACTTCCCTCCTTAGAGCATCCTCCGTGACTCAACGGCAACTTGCTGTGCTTACAGGGAGATGCTGAGCACAAGACCTGCCTTTGCAGTAACATCCAGTCACACACACAGACAAGCAGTCTGTTTGCCTCGATGAATGGCACCACTGCGTTTTTTCTCTTGGGCTCCTTCCCAGCCTCCCAGGCAAGTGGGCCAGGCGTGGAGGAGGGCCACGCTGGCCAGCCTTCTCGTGGTCGTGGCGCTTGCTGCCTTGTGTGATAGAAGCCTCAAGATTTTCAGTCAAACAGGCCACACTGGCTCCTGTTGGCTAGCCACAGAGCAGATAATGTCTTACTACCACTGCCAGAGATGGAAATATCCTTTCGCTTAAGTGACAAAGGCTCGTGTTCTTGGAGGTGAAATATCAAATTTTAGTGCCGGGCTCTACAAGGGAGTTGTAATTGTATCTGTCTGCAGCGCGCAGATCAATTGCATAATTATTGTGCTCCAACCGCTATATCATACCGATGAGCCGAGTCATGCCAGACAAAGGACAAGCCCAGGAATGTATTTCCACAAAGCAGCTGAATTACCAGGGAGCCACGATCCGCAGATGCATTATGCCTGCCTGCTCGGTTCAGGAGATGCTCAGACACAATTGTCATATTGTACAGAAAAAGCCTCCTGCGAGGCCCCTGGATGCACCACAGTAGATTGCAACACCCACATCGCCTTCATTTCCAAGGTGTCTGGTTTATTTCATTGAAGAAAAATGTCACATTTTATTGATATGCAACTTTATTCGGAAAGGCCTGCCCAAGCTCTGTGTAATGGTTTTCCTTTTTTCAAATCAGAACATCCAGGAAGGAATATAACTCTCGAATATTTTACTGTAGCAGGAAATATCTCTGTTTCTGGCTTATTCAATATTAAAGAAGAGATTAGCAGATATCCTGGAAGCAGGCCATGCTATTCACTCTCTTCCCACTGAAGCCAAAGGTGAAACTCCCATAGAAATAAATGGAGCAGGTTCTGCGATCACTCAGCAGCCGGCTTCATGTGATCTTCAGTGGAATTATTTCTCCTTTTGTGACAGAAACCTCTGGATACGTTTCTTCTCCTCTGTGAACATAAACACCAGCGCTGAAGATGCCGATCAAGTGACACGGTGGTAAAATCCTGCTTCTGCAGAAACTGCTGACACCGGCGAGCCTGTGATGTGGCCCTTGCTGTGTCTAAAAAGGCCTGCACACCTCTGCACAGACCCTTCAGGGGTTAAAATGTGAAGCTCGCTCTGTTCCAAGAATTTGTTACTCTGAAACAATGCTACTGCATTTTTGTGTGTGTGTCTGTGTGTCCCTTTTTTTTTTTTTTTTTTTTTTTTCGGACAAATAGTTATGTGGCATGAGGCTTGTTATAGTTGGAAACAGCCCTAAGTAAACAGCTGAGCTTAAAAATACTCCTTTTTTTTGTCTGGCCTTTTTAAAAAAATAGTAGTTATTGCACAAAAGAAGACTATGCTGATGCCAATCACTGCGCTCCAGCGGAAAACAGGAAGCCGCCCCGAGTGTCTGTCCCCAGCCCTTTGACTATACGGCTTGGACATTAAAAGCCTTGTCAGAGGATGTGCCCTGTGCTATGAATTGGATCTCTTTATCTTTTTTTTTTTTTTTTTTTTTTTTTTTTTAATGAGGTGGAAGGCTGCCTATCACAGATAAGTGTATATCCTGCATGTCTGCTTCCTGATCTGTGCCAGACTTCACTCATTTTGTGGGCGACGTGCTAGCCTTGCTTTGAACAGGTACCTGTGCTGGGGGGTTACCTGCTGAGCCACAGTGGGTCTGACTGGCATTCCCGGGCACTCCCTAAATTCTCTGCCTTACCTTGTGCATCCTTTCATTTCTGAACCCCGGAGGAGGGGGGTGTGTTTCAATACAGAAGGCTGCCTTTTGCACAGTGCTCGGGCAGCTTAAAAGGCAAGGAGAAGTGGAGTTTGCATCATTTTCTGGTGCGACACACAAGACCCCCAAGATCATTCTTGATCCTGAAGCCCAGCTGCACCAGTAAGCAGGCCAGGTCTTGCCAGTCTGTCTCTCTCAGATATCCCCCTTCTCCAGGCTGATGGCTGCCACAGAGGTTCCCAGGTGTCACAGAAGTCTTTGCTGAACCACAGACGGCCTTTTCCCAAAGCAAGGGCAAGAGAAGGACTTTGGTTTGGCCCCAATGATTTTGTGCCTTCGGTAAGAACTTTGTCAGGGAAAAGGAGCTCTGGCTGCCTGAATGAACACACATTCCCCGAGTTCAGATCAGGATCCTTCAGCATCTGTTGTCAGTCCCCAAGAGACATTGTCTCCTGCTGCCAGGTGCTACGCCTGCAGACATTTTACTGTTCTAGATTTAAGCTGGTTTTCCAGGCAACCGTTTTTTAATTTTTTGAAGTCAGTTTTCCTTGAGGACAAACCAGATTTCCGTCATGTTCCTTCCTCTATCTCTCCTTCAAATCAGATTCAGCCTTGAAGTGAGAAGTCCACAGTGTTGATGAGCATCGTCCATGACGCAGGGCATACGTGACCAATACATCACCATGTCCTTCACCAGCTCTTGGGAACCTACAGACCTCTGTGGAGACAAGAATTTTCTTGTATTACCAAGGCCCTGGGTACTTTTCGTGTCGCAGTAGTTGAGAAAAGAACAGAAAAGACATTTTGCACCATTATGGAAATAAAGATGTTAGCTACTGCTCCCTAGAAATATACCATTCCTGACACTGCCCTCCCCAGCTTTGAGTCTGTAGGACTCTATGGATTTAACTGAGCTGTGTTCACACCACTGTGGAAAGGGAAGCAGCCTGTTAGTTTTTATTCTGTGAGGGCAATCGTAGGAAGAAACAATCTGGTCGTTCTTCACTTTGCTTATGAAAATGTAAAGCCCAGCATGCAACCTATCTAGCATCCAGGACCACAGTGAGGATCAGGAGTCAGAGCTGGTGCTCTATCCCTGTGGAGGGAAGAGCCTCTACTGCTTGTGGGCAGCACACCCAGTGATGCACCACATGCAGCTGTGGTCAGTTGATGCCCTCATCACTCTGCTCACCGATACCTGGGAAGGATTTAAAGAAGCACACACACACACCCCCACACCCCCACACCCCGCCCTTTGCCATCGCTCAGAGGTATGGACCTCCTGGGCAGGAAAGGTCTTCCCTCTTCTCACCAGCGCTCCCCTCAAAGACTGACACTGCACGCTTTGGGATGGCATGTCAATAGTGGGACTTACAGATCTTCCTTAAAAGAAATCTAGAGCTGCAAAGCCACTTTCCCCCATCATTTCCCAAAGCACACAAAGCAAGCGGGTTCCTGATCTCTCGAGGGCCCGGCTGTGGTGGAGGGCAGGGCACAGCGGTGCTCCAGGACCAGCACAGCTGAAGGGCTTGTGACAGTGCAGTTCAGTAAGACTTTGTTAATCATTTAGGCAGTCTCCATTTAATTCAGACATCTCAGTCTCTCCATTCGGTTCCTCCCTCGGGTTTTGCAGACTCCGAGAAGACAGATTTATTGGGGTCTTAAGCATAATCAGGAACAAATTAGCCTCTGTTAGGATCACACACTGGCCTGGATCACAGCTATTCAAGGGCTGCCTTCCCATCCATGTGAATATGAATTAAGTCATCGGACTGGAGTAGGTCTTGAGTATTCTTTTATCCCAAACACATGATCTTATCAGAAGCCCATTACGTTTATCATCGCATTAGGAGGGAACATTTGGAGCCAGTGCAGGAGTACGTTGCTATATAAATGTTGTGCTTACTTCAGTGCCTGTTGTGGAAATAAGTCAGAGCTTCAGGAAGGCCAGGGAAACACTGGCTGAACGCATGTGCCTAAAATTAGGCTGTGAGCTTCTGGGTATGTGTTTGAATCAGTGGGGTGGCTGCTTTGGGGATGTGTAAAGAGAGTGTACGTGTGTTTGTGTCAATGCTTCTGTCAGCGTGGGTGTGGAGCAGGAGGTGCTTGGGTGCCGGTGTCTCACTGTAAGTGTGTATCTGACTGCATATGTTTATCAGCTGAAGGTTAAGTCGTTTTAATATGGTAGGTATTTTCTTTTTTTTTTTTTTTCTTTCCTTTTTTACAGAAATAAGCCCCTTTTCATAAAATGGCCAAGAATCTCTTTTCCCAAAAATACATATTTTCATATGTTTGGGATTTGTTTTTGAGGATTTCGATTGCTGACCACAGTCTTTCCAGAGCTGAATATTTCTCAGTGATTTCTGCTGAGACTCTCACTCAAACTGGGACATAGTGCTCTGAGGAGGGTGAGCTGATAGCTTTATCCTACTGCTCCTGGGTCCACCTGGCCTACGCTTTGCTACGTCTCTGCAGAGAGAGGAGCAGAACAAGAGATGCAGAAGGATAAGGTGAGGGAACTGAGAGTTTGCCTCCATGGCTGTCACAGTGACATCCCAGCTCTGCCCCTTCCGTGAGCTGGCCAGACACAGAGCGTGTGTCTCCCAGGGGTGCATGAGCCATGGTGTAGCACTGTGCCAGCAATAATAAGCTGTGCAGAGAAACAAGGTATGTTACAGGGATGTCCAGACTGAGGTGTCAGGGCACGTATGGTTCATGAGCTGTTCAAGCACACATTCCTAGCTGGGCCAATATCAGATGAGAAGTAACAGAGCCCTGCTGGCATTAAGGCTATTGGGCAATCCAGCTGTGGGAGGAGGCAAGGCAGCTGGGCTGCTGGGGCCAGCACTGCTGGGTTGCCTTAGGGCCCATCTGCACATCCACCCGAGCCCCCTCCCACCGTGGGCTAATGGGGCACCCCAGGGAGCCATTGTCATCTTTTGCCTGTGAAGCACTCTCCCGAAAGCTCCTCCTCTGAGCTCTTCGAGGTGTGTGGTATATGTTTGGTGGCTCCCAGCCATATGAAGATTTTAAGATGTGACATGTAGGGTCAAGAAGTTTGGCCACCCCAGAAATATTCACTCTGACGCAGGGCTGCACTCCTACAGCTGAACGGCTTCCAGCTTAAGCTGGCTCCTTTTCGCCCGCTCGGAGCACTAGCCCAGCAGATACAGTTCCCCACACTCACCCACGTACACAAGTTGTCCTCAGGGGTTGCGATGAAATGAAACCATAATGATATTGTTCCCTGATAGACTTCTCCATTCTTTCAAACTCACCGTCTCTCAAGGACCTGGAATTTTGCATGGGAGATTGGGAGGAAGGGAGGGAAAAAGGAGTGAAAGTCATTAAATAATTGAATTGCAATAAACTGATTTTTTCTGGCTCATGATGGTATTTCACTGTGTAAACTAGGAGGAAAAATAAACAGGGGATTTAGTAGTTTGGAAGTAGCTCAAAATTGAGCAGCCGTTGGATTTTCTGACACCTAGCTTGAGATAGTACAATGCTACCAACAGGACTCTCCTTAGGGATCGTTTCCATCAGTCCAGCTAGCAGCTCTGGCTAATTTCCTACCGTTTTTTCAGCGGGCTTATTTGCCAGACAAAAATACAACAGGCTGTCAGAACTGAATACCTCTGGGGACTGGCAATGATAATACAATACAAAATAGGATACCAACAGGTCAAAGGTTTCCATTTCACAGAGTACTCTAATGACTGAAAGTCATTATTGCTATGCAGTCTGTTTGAAAAGAGTAGATGGATCGCAGTTCAGTTTTTAATGGGCCAGTGTTACAGAAACAACCTCAAAAATTTGGCATCTTTGTTGGCAGTCTCATTAGAGAAGCCACAGAATAAATGGACAAGGGTAATAAAGTCTCCTGCTGCTTTTGATCCTTTCAGGTCAAATCTGAGTCATGTTGGTTGAAGCCATGTGTGTATGTGGCAAGCTTACCCTCACACTATGTATACTGTATCTGCTCTCTGGATAAACAGATCTGTTTGGCCCTTTGGTCACTACAACTGTGAACTTGGCAGTTTTCACCATCCCTAAATTCACAGTTGCTGCTGTTGTTGTTTTGCAGATACCTTTTAAAAACAAAAAGGGAAACAGTGTAGACCAGACCCTCTGTTGGCGGTTTTCCATCCAAGTTGGTGGAATTATGCCAACACCCACATTGTCTCTCTATGTATAATTTTCTATCTCTGCTTTCTTCTGTCTCCATCCTTTTAAATGGAGATAGATGAAAATAAGCAGAAACCCCCCTTACATTAGGAAAAAACTTGAGGGAATCACCCAATACAGAACTCAACTATTGTTGCTTGGCATTTTTAAAATCACCTTGCTGTTACTTAGAAGGGAGCAATGCTTTCACTTCCCAATGACCTGGTCCAGCAGATACACGACCACTGATGAATCAGGTCCTAGCAACTTGATTGCAGCCATGTGTAGCCAGTCTTTTGTGATTTCTTTTCTCTGCTTTCTTCTGGCAGATGAACCCAGCAGGTGCTATTTCCACGATGGTGATGGAGTATGTGAGGAATTTGAGCAAATGACCAGCATCAAAGACTGTGGTGTTTATACTCCCAAAGGCTTCCTCGACCAGTGGGCTTCCAATGTCTCAGTCTCACATCACAGTGACCAGCAGTGTCCAGGATGGGTGGTCATTGGTCAGCCGGCAGCAACCCAGGTAAGGAAAGCATACTCCCTTTCTTGTCCTGGAAAGTGAAATCCAGCAAGGAGCAACATTCATGAGTGTAGGTAGACAGTGCATAGCTAGACAGTCAGCTTTCATTTGTGATGTTGCCCCTGCCTGTTAACTTGCTGCTTCACCGAGGAAGGCCCCTGAGAGAAGTTTCCCTTTTTCTGAGCCTGATTAGCAGTGATGAGTTGAAATTCAGCTCCAGTCATCCAGCTAAAATCTGGCTGAAGTTGTGGCCGGCTCAGTTCCATAGGCTGTGTAGGAGTCACCTCGACTAACTAGCATCACCTAAAAGAGCAGACAGACTCTGCAAGCTAGCACAGGGTACTATCTCATGGCGATGAGTTCTGAAGGCTAATGCCGAATAATACAAAAGAATGTTCTTTCTTTTTTAATAGTTTTGTGTTTTCTGTCTCCCAGTTTCATAAAAGCACCCTATTGTTCTATTCTGAGAAAGGTCCCGTCCATTCCCAAAGCCATTCATTAGCTTCAACCCCCTTCTTACATGTCTCCTTTGTAACATAAATAGCTTCAGTTACCATAACTTTACCTTTTGTCTCCCTCAGAGAATTAGATCCAAATGAGTTCAAAAAGACATTAGATAAACGCCTGGAAAACAGAGCTGTACACGATGCAGATGCAACAGTCCAGATGCAACTTGACTCAGGAAAGCCCACATTGCTTATTATTGGTGGTTTAGAGGGTACAGCAGGGAAAAAAGCATCATAAGTAAGAGCTGCTTTGTATATTCCTCCTTCAGCATCCATTGCTGTCACTGGCTAGAGACAGAGCAGTAGATTAGGTGGACTTCTGGTTTGACGCAGCAAAGTTGTTCCTACAGTCGAATTATCTGGGGGATGTCTTGAGTAGGCAGTGCAGGGAGGAATGCCGTGTCACAGATATGACAAGCAGATTTTGCCGTGAATAGTAAACGCTAAGCATTTCCAGTTGGCTTGCAAGGGAAAACATCTTTATGCAAGAGACTTGGCCTCGTTCACATTGCACAAGTCTGTAACAAATTAATGACCAGGTCAGTTTTAAATGCACAAAGCGTGGTTAGCTGGCATAGTACCAAGACAGAATCCTGAGCCCAGTATTGCCTTTTTGTCATGGTCTCATTTATTATTTTGCGCCGTAAAAGGAACTTTCCCCTGGACCCCTACCAGTGCCTTCATAATTTCTTTCTCATTCGAGCTCCCTGTATCGTAGTACAGCCCAAAGCCCACTGTCTGCATTTCAGGTGCTGCTTTATGTGTACATCCCCCAGCACTCTGTCCCTGTGCAGCCACTATGGAGAGCTGCCCTGATTTTCTCCTAATGCACTGGTGGAAACACAGCCATGCCGTGCAGTAGGTAACATATGGTCCTGCAGTGGAAAAAACACCACCACGCGCACACACAACAGAAAGCCCTGCTGTGTAGCCACAACTCAGGCATGTTTGTTGTACCCAGATGAGATGAAGTTGTCACAGCCTTGTAAAAAAAGAAAAAAAAAAAAAAAAAAAAAAGGAAAAGGCAAAAAAAAGCTGTTGTATTTATAGGGAGAGCACTAGCATATCACACACTAGCAGAGTGAATGGGAACATGCCTCCTGTTATTGCCTGGCCCCTGGGGAGATAACAGTGTGCTATTTACTTCTAGCAAAAGGAATTTTTGCTTTAGCTCAGCTGGTCCTATTACACCAGTTTGAGTGCATGGGGTTCATTGACCTTTTTAATTGTATATGTTGAGAAAGTCTTTGTTTTCCCCAGGAACAAGACAGCCTCATCAGCTTGTGAAAGCACCTGACTTGTCACTCCGGAGAGGTTAGGTGGGGCAGCAGGTCATCAGTCTGTTAGCTAGCAGAGATGAAAATTAACCTAAGTTCTTCTCTAATCACTGCATGTAATGATCAGTGGTGTGTAAACATGTTTGGCTTCATTATCTGCACAAGCATTGAACCTTAGGGAGTTTTTGTATTGATGAAAGGAGCACCTTTCCTCACCCAGATATCTTTCAGAGTGGGTTGTGTGCTTGCTGGGCTTGTGCAAACTTTTCATGTTGTTGCTGGGTAGTTTCCTGATTAATCAGAGTGGTATTTGTGTTGGCTTCTCATCAAGAATGCCATGAAAGATATGTTTGAGTGCAGTGCACAGCAATATACAGCATACATAAACTGCCGGTTTGTAGCCATCCCCATTTCTCATAATTGCCCTGGTGCTCTCAAGGTGCTTTAAAGCATTTTAAGCCTGTCCTTCATGATTTAAAATGTTTCTCATCCTTACTAACACCCGTTTCTCTGCATGACTCTCATAGTTTTGCCTAGGCTGTTTCTAGGAGCAGCATCATGGGTTGGTTTCTTACTGTGGTGCTTCTCAGCAGCATCTGCTTGCGCGCACTTGTTTTCTGTTGGAAGATCGTTTCTGAGCACAAGCAGGAGAACACTTCCTTATTATTGTAGGGTTGCTTTTGCAAACTGACCACCCCACACCTGTTTGCCCAGTTAACCTAAGACATTGCCCCTTTCTGCAGAGTTGGTTGTTCCTTAGAAGTAGAGAAGAAGCCGCCGGTGCTTGCTTACTATTTTGAGAGGGATCTTACCTGCCAGTGCCTTACTTGGTATGAGGCTGCTCAACAGCAACATACTAAGGGAGGGGGGGAAAAAAAGTTCACAGTATAAGATTTGTTTTGAACAACAAAATGCTTACAAAAAATGACACAGTCTTGGCAAAGAGATACACATTTGAAAAATGGAAAGGTCAAACAGCCCACCCCCACACCCACACCCCTTTAAACAATCCCTCCTTCTGCAGAAGCAAGGCTGATAGACAGCCACTTCTACTTTCCTGGCAGCCACTCTTCAGTGCTGATTAAGAAATATTCTCGGTACTGACAGCATCATATTTAGAGCCAAAGAGGACCAGTCAGCAACATTGCACCAGCACAGAAATGCAAGCACTGATGCAGGGTATTTTTACAGTTTGACTTCTAATCTGGCATCCTCCGCAGATCTTGAAGCAGATGCAGCTCCGTACCTGTTGTCAGCTGCAGGAGGAATTCAGCAATAAGGGCTTTGCACACTCTTGGGCTGCTCTTTTCCCTACCGCTCTTGCTGTGAGTTTGTAAACAGCCTCTCCTTGCCATCCACTGTGTGTGAAATATTATCAGTGCTGATGTACTGGTTGTGTGGGGTTTTCTACAGCACTGTTTATTTCTCAGGGCCTTTCTTGTGCTAAAGATTATTGATGCTAGCATTAAGTCATCAGCTAGTGTATGCTGGCAAAGACTACAAACAGGCAGTAGCACTGGGCAGATTTATACTAGCTGAAGGACAGATCTGGTAGGCATAAACAGACAGACAAAGGGTGCTTCAGCCGATCTGTTTTGTGAATAGCTGTGATTTTTTTCTGTATTGGAAGTCCCCAGGGACTTATTTCTCTGACTGGTTTGTACTTAGCTAGGGTCAACCTTCTCGTTACCAGCCGGAGGGGGTAGGGCACGGCCTCCTGGCACCAAGGTAGGCACACCTGGGCTTGACAAGACATGAATTCAAAAAGCCAACTCATGGCCTTCCCAGACAAGCCCTGTTGTATTGTCACTGGTGAAGTTGTGTCAGTGAGGAGTGCTAAGCAGGAACGTGCAGGTTACTGTAAAAGTTTGCCTGTCTTGTAGGGTTCAAGAAACCAGGGTCTTGCAACAGCCTTAGCCAGCTCAGTCGCCATGCCTCATTGCACACCAACTTTGTTCTGCCACAGTTTACACTCGGTGGGCGCATTAGCTCATATGTTAGTCCCTCCTATGGTAAGTTGTACTGAGCAGGAAGGATTTAGGTATTTTGAAGTGTGTTTTCTATATAGATGTGCCTTTGGAGGAGGCTTCTCACAGGACGGTTTCATAAGGGTTGCTCCATGGCTTGGGTGAGAGGAGCAGAGGCAGGTGTGTGCAGACCAGCCACAGGCGGCTGGAGATGCCATTTCTCCTTTCTTGCCAGTAGCACTCCTGCTTCTGGAGAACCCATTCATCTGCAGTTTCCCTTTGGGCCTTTATTATAGTGATAAGGGACTAAGGAATTTTTAGGTGGCTTATTGCTGACTTCGTTACTCCTGTCCCAGCAATGTGTGCTCAAGACATGGGAAGTTGGTGTGTGCATTGCTCATGTAGAGGGCCAGTCCCCCAGGAATTATGTCTTTCATGCACTTCCTCCCAGTTGTGCAGAAATTGTTTAGGCCAAGTAACCACTTATATATATAAAAGAGGGGTTTTTTTCCTCCCTACGCTATTGTTTGAGTTTGCTTTGCCCCTGTATGGAAAAAGCCACACAGCTCAGGCACAGTTAACCAAACGGGGACTCTTTCCTGAGGCTGCTGGGCACAGACAGATCCTGGGATTCGTTTTCTTTCCCGGACTGATGAACACACCCTGTTCTCCTCTGGGTACCCCACAGGGGCTGCTATGGAGTAAGATGTTGTGGAAGAGGATTCTTATTACATCTTTCCCACAAACAGGCCCCCTCCTGCCCCTATTACAGTTCCCACAGTTGCACTCATCCAGACCCACTGCAACAAACTTATTCTTCCACCAGCAGCAGGAAGATGTCTAGAATTGCAGTATGTCTGAAATTGCCCACAAAAGGAGAACACAGGAGGACAAAAATATTCTGAATGCTAGGAAAAATAACATGGTAGAGCGAGGGCTCCAAGTCTGGTAAAAAAATACCATAAGAAAATTAACGAGAAAGATGATGAAGTTTTCTGCCACACAGTTTTATTCTGTCTAATAAATACAACACTGAAGATAATTCCCCAAAGAACCAGCAAAGCCAGCAAATAGAGTAATCTTGAACAGGAGTGGGAAGAGAGGAAACCTGCAACTTTTAATGGAGAAGCCATTCCTTTCCTTTGGGGTGCTCTTGCTGAGAAGAGGGAGGGTGTCTGTCTGTCGACTCTGCAAGTGGCTCTTTTTGAACTTCCCAATTCACAGCCAAGTCCTGTTGCTTTTCAACGGTAAGAGTTTTGCTGTGGTTGGAGGGATAAAAAAATCTCCATTTTTAATAAGATGATTTGCTTTGCAAATGTCTTTGTTATTTATAGCCAGGCCAGGCTTTGAACCACTAATCTCTGGAGGATGAGGGCAGAATCTCACTAAGAAAAACCATTAATGGAGGAACCATGAGTGATCAGAGACCAGTTCTGGAAAAAGATGAACTAGACAATGTGCACAGGCTGTTGCAAGAGGAATGTAGGTTTGCTGTACACATCTGAGCTCCTTTCCAGTACTGGCTGATCCACCAAAAAGCTTCAGCTTAGCTTACAGTGTCTCCAAGTCTAAAGTTAGTTCAAGGGGGTCCAAAGCTTTGTCTTTATTTCAGCCTTCCCCCAGATACTTCAGACCAGTCAATTTGGTCTTTTGCCTGAAGGCTGGAGAGTTACATCACGAGCCTGGCCCTGACCATCAGGCAAATTCAAGCTGGAATGCTCCTCCCTTGGCTTAAATGATGATATTTTACTTTTTTTTTTCAATGTGCAGGGGTTAATTAAGCCTTATCACAGCCACACTGCTCACTTTCTATTCCATTTAATAGAGGTGGAAACCAGAGCACAGAAAGGTAAAGCTACTGTTTGAGGATTAAACCTCAGTATCCTTCAGAGATGTTGCAGGCATTGGGCATTATTGAGCCTAGCCCCACCACCACCACCCAGGACGAGGAAGTTCAGGATGTCTTGAAAGGGAGATGTTCCTATCTTGGATAAAAAGAAAATTGTTCAGGGCCTGCTGAGAGTTGCTGTTGGGGAGCAGAGACCTGCAAGGGGTTTGTGGTCATTTTAGCTCTGTCAGCCACCTCATGTCTTCCCATTTGTGAATTAATCAGTCTTTATCTTAGCACAGTTTGGCTGTTCATTCCCAGTACAAAAAGACTAGAAAACTGTCCACCCAACTCCTCACTTTAATGGCTAGAAACCTTGTTTCCAACTTGTCTTGCTGGGAAAGCTGGATTTTGCAACCTCTCTGCTAAAGGCACTCTACTGGTCCCTCCTTACATGTTTTCATGGCTGCTTTGCCTCGTTGGAGTAGGTGGTCCACGCGAGGGGTCCACATCAAGGTGAGGAATGCTACAAAGATGTGTGCTAACATCAGTGCCATGGCTCCTGCTCAGGAGTCATCTCAGTATTCTGGGGAGGTCTCTAAAGCAAAATAAAATGAGAGATGGGATGTCTAGGTAGGCTGACTTGGAAAAGGCTCAGTTGCGGAGAGATGGCTGAGAAAGAGCATTTACCCTTAAAGTCAGTTGAGAGCTGGCTGGAGAAGAGGGGATGCTGCCCATCACCTGGCTGCCTTCTCCCTGCTAGGACAGACAGTGATTCCCTCCCTCTCACCCCTCCATCCCTACGTCTTCTAGTGTTCCCCTGCTCCTGGCAGTAGGAAACCAGCAGACCCCATGGCTGATGTCGTAGCCTCTGGCTGATTTTTGTAAGGGGAGGACAGAGAGAACACAATGAGATGTCAGAGGAGATTCCAAGAAATTTTGCCAAACACTCAAGGGATATTTTTTTTTTCTTTCCACTCCCCCCCCCCCCCCCCCTTAGTTTTGAGAATAATTTTTCAAGAGCACATATGCAAGTCATCTAAGGGAAACAGAACAGTGAGTACCAGGGGCTGGTACACTGTGTTCCCTTTGTGTACTGTAGAGAAAATAGATAAAAGAAACAAAGGATGATGCAGAGAGCAAAGCAGCCATCAGTACTCTCAGAGAGGTTCAATCTGACCTTTTCAGAGATGAAGGTCAAACCAAAAATCCTCAGGTGCTGGAAACTGGTCCTGTCTTCCTAGGACCAGGAGACATTTACCACTAATGAAATGAGAGCAGAATTCCATGCTGTTTGTTGTTGCTAGAAGCAAGAAGAAAGGCAAGAAAAGAATATTGTCTTGGATAATAATGAGGATTATGTGCTTCTTTAGGAAGTAACTTACCATTTTATGATCATATCTACTGTACACCCAGCCACCCACCCAGATTACATGCAGTAATAGAAAACAGCTTGGACCCCCCCCAAGCATCAGCGAGCTGGAAAGCCGGACCCCACAACCGCGGCGGTGCTCGTTAGCATGCACTCTTCTGAAAGGAGACCCCCCTCCTCGGCCCTTGCCCCTCAACCTGCCAGTCTCTCTGTCTGCTGTTGCTGCTCACAAGCCTTTAGATGCAGAGCATGTCCAGCCGTAAGCGTGGGATAGCTCTCCTGCATCCCATCCGGGTTGTTTGTCTTGGGTCCCTCTCCATTCAGAGCAGAATGATTTTGCATAAATGCATCGACACGTCTGCTTTGTTCATGCATGAAGGGTTCTCGGCATTTCTCATCCTGCCCCCACCCCAGCCATCTTCTCCCTACCCCCCTGGCATGTAGCTTCACCAGCTTTTGCATGATTTCCCTGTGCAACAGCAAATAAACCTGCCTGAAGCATTACCAGTCGATCAAGTGCAGTTAAAAATATCCAGCTGATTATTTTGGATAAAATTAAAACAAGTGATCGGAAGGAGGGGATGGAAAAGGGTTGCAAGAGTGAAGCTGTAGTGGCCTTTTACTATGTAATTTCATTTCATGTTCTTCACAAGAAAACATGTAAAATATGTAAACAGAGCTCTCCAGGATTGCAATGTAGCTACATAGCCACAGATAGACAGGCAGGCAGGGTGCTATTCTTCAGCAGAACGGAATGCCATCCCCAAAACCACACGATCATTTCTTTAAGCTGAAAGTAAACTTTCTCATGCCAGGAGTGGAGAATTTGTTTTTTTTTATTTTAAATGAAGGATTGTCTGCTCTACTTATTCCAAGTACCGTAGGCATTTTAGCCCACATTGTCACAAGAGACCTCATATTTTGAATGCCAATGAATTTTAGGGTGTTCATCTTGAGATGTCTCTAAAAGGCATGGTTTTTGGTGGATGGATGGGGAGGATACCCAGTACTGTCCACAGGTCTCTCGAGTCAATCCCTCTGTCCCTACCTGCAAATAAGTATCTGCTTTAAAAGGAAAAAAAATTAAAAACCAAACAAAAACCCCACAAACCAAACAACAAAACTGAGGACCATTTGGATAAACTCCTGAGCGGCTGTAAATCTCTCCTGAATCATGCTGCCTTAGTTGGAGCTGTAACTGTTGAGGTACCCCAAATCCGTGCTCATTTTTGGAAATACTGCCTGCAAAGTTAGAGGATTGCTGTTTCCTCTGAGGTAATTTTGGTGGTAAGTCTGATAAGAAGACATGATTCACGCGTCTGGTAAGCGGGCCCAGCTCCCCCTGCTACCAGCAGGAGCCTCCCCCGGGCCTGGGTTTCCACCGTAGCCTCAGGGTCTGGCTGCAAACTGCAATTCGTGCCAGGAAATGGTTATTTGCATGTTCAGTGCTATTATCTGCCTGCGCATGTACCTACCCACTGGGAGAAGCCCTCACTTCAGGAGAACATCAAGTTCTGCTTAGCCATTTTGGTCATTGGGCCAAAATCCTTACACTTGGCACTTTGGCCAGAGGATCTTATTTTCCCATTTTTTGGTAATTAACCCTTGCATCATTGCTCTCAGAGAAGACAAGTCTCTTTTCAGGGAGAAGCTGAAGCACAGGGTAGAGATGACCTTCCCTCCACCTTTCTCCAGCCAAATACCTTTCAAAAACCTGCTCTTCCAGCGGAGCAGATCTGTTCCTGGTGCACAGCACTGTGCACTCAGGCCCTTCCCGGCTGGAAAGAAAAGGCGCACTGTGTGGAAATGTAACTGTTTCCCAGGGTCTGTTTCTGGTGGGAAAGACTGAGCCTCAGCAGTTGTGAGTTCCTCCATCCCATCCTCCTGGAGCCTGCTCCTGGAGGGCAGTGAGGCTGAAGGAGCCATGAGCTTCCTCTTATAGATGATCTTCATACTTGAATCCCCCAGTAACTTCTTTTGGGAGCAGGTGGGAGTTTCTGTGAGCTCCCCTGCTAACCTGGGGCTTCACGAATGAAATGCTCCAAGTGGTCTTTTGGCTTAATTTGTTGGAGGTCGAGGTTTATCAGAGCAACAAGGGCTGTTCTGAGGTTAGAGGGAAGTGACAGGCTTCCCCAGACACTTGCAACCAAACCTTGACTTGGGTGGAGATGAGCATGGGCTGGAGGAAGCAACTGGCTGCTGTTCTGTGGACTTTCTCTGGCTGGTCAACTCCTTCAGAGGAATTAGTTTGCATGACAGTGGTTTCGTCACTGCAGCTTCAGTGGGAAAAGCCCGGTGAAGCAGGGGGGGACCTTCTGATTTGCATGGCACAAGCCGTGCCTTCAGGTATTAAGAAAAAGAAGCTACAAGGTTTAACCTTCACACACGCTGGTGTAGGGCCAGGTGGTTGGATAGGGCACCGAAAGGCTTCACCTCCCGAGGTGTAACTGCAGGCAGCTCCCCAGATGGCACATGGTAGCTCCACTCCCCCCGCTGCACTCCCTGGGAGCCCTGCTACAGCCTTCCCTCTTGCTGTTAAATTCAGGGCCTCTTCCCAATGTATCATCTCCCTGGATGTATCCAATTAGGGCCTGTTGACAGCCCAGAGCAGACTTATACCCTTAGGATTAGAGGCATGTGTATGTCTTCATATAGGGAAGGACAACAACTGGGTGGCTGGCTGGCTCGCTGGGAGTGCGGTGTGGGAAGCCGAGCAGCTTGGAGAGGGAAAAGGAGCCAGGGAGAGAGAGATTTGCACCCCCAGTTATCCTTGCATGTGGAAACACTGTGTGATGAGGGTTGCGTGTGGTTTACACAGCATGTTTACATGGTCCATAACCCTAAACAAAGCTGAAAAGCATGACTTTAACTCTGGAAATAAAAGTGCTGGAAACCCCTGTTTTTCTGCACATGAGAAAGTTTTGTTCTTTAAACACACAGATGTTTTTAAATGAAAAATCACTCTTTTGACCTTTCCTGAATGTGATCATGTGGTCAGAGCTGACATTAACCACTGCACGGCTGTTTGCTTCAGCCGCAGGCAAAGCTTAGCGAGCAATCTTCAGAGCTCGTGGTAGCACCTGTGTTGTTTCATCTCTCTTGGAAGCTGCTCCTGTGCCCCGTGTGGACTCGGGGTGGTTCAGGGGACGTGGGGTTAGGTAGGGGGCTAGTTAGGGTCTACTCCTACCATGCTGGAAAAAAAACCCACATTGTTGTTTTTTCCTGCTTTTAGCTGGAAATGTGTAGCTTAATATTCCCCACCAGTTTGTCTCTCTTCCTATCAAAAATGTTGCCCAAGTATTTCTAAGCAACCCTGTCCACCTCAGCCAGTGTGTTATCCTGATGGAGCTCTTCATCGAGCTGAAGTTCTTTAGGGATTTGTCATTGTTGCTTTTGGGCTTTCTTTAACTAGCTGTGTGCTTTCTTCATCCAAGCAAATTTATAGGACCAGTTTTGGAAAGGAAGGAGAGGATGTTACCAAGTAGATTGTAATAAGATCAATCCTGCTTTTCCTCACAGGGGTGCCAAACCAGCAAAACTACAATGAATCCAGTGAGTCAGATCTGCTAATATAAATATAAAAATAAAAATACATTTAAGATCCTTCTAAAGTGTGGTGAACATTCTGCCTTTGACAGTTTGATTTTCTGATGCCAGCTGCTCTCAAATGAAACACTCCAGTCAAAGAAATAAAAAAAGAGGAAAAAAAAAAGTTTTTCTCTATTCTACTCATCAGTGGTAAAAGCTTATGGGATGGGATTGTTTTCCTTTGCCGCAGCACCTCCCCGGCCAGCCTTGGCCCGGATTGTGTGTGAGCTTTGCTGGAGTGGACCTAGCTGGTTCAAGTTAGAGACAGGCAGTTTGGGAACCCAAGTGTGCAGCCAACAATAATGTTCTGGCTACTGTATTTGTTTAACCTTGCTCTCCAGTGGATGGATATACAGTCTGTTAAAGCACTTATCAGTCTATAATACCTTCACACTTTTGCGAGCAGAACTGTGGAAGTCATAGGCAGGAGCTTTTGCTGCAGATTGAAAATGTCTTTTAGCTTAAATGAGGCTGATGTTTGCAAAACTGAAGGTATAAGGTCTTGTTTGGGTGCTGTTTCTTTATGCTATCTGCCTAGCAGGTTGCATTTGGCTGCTCTTTCTGCTGGTAGATGTATTTGTGAATTTGAACATAATAGCAGAATGCAATTCAGCGCTGAGTCTAAGAATTATGCCTTGTAGGTGAGATCCCGGCAGTGCTGGGGTGGAAGATGCTGTTGTTTGAGAGCAGCTTCTTTATGTCCTACTGCTGTGTTGAAGAAATAGCAAATGTCTGATGTGAATAAACAGGAGCACATGGCAAATTGCTCAGCTACACTTTCATGTGCTTCACATGAGCCTGCATTCCACGCTGCTGTGCACTTGGAGTTATCACTTGATTTTGCATCTTTTCAGTGTGTGTTCCTGAACGGCGAATAAAGCAGGGGCAAGGAAGTTGCACTCAGGAGCTCCAAACACTGGTGTTTACTTGTGGGCTTGTATCAAAGTTGACTTGGTTATTAAATCCCATTAGTGCAATTAGTTCTTCTTTTTCTCACATTTTTTCTGTAGTTTCTGTCCCAGGCTCAAATGATGTCTTTGGGGTGATCCTTTGAACCATGCAAAAATCATCTGGTTAGGGTTTTGTTGTAGAATCAAAAATCTATGTTGTTTTTTCCACAGGTCCAGCTAGCATCCTAGTTATTTTGATTACACCTGGCTGGATGTCAAAGCCAATGTGGGTTTGGGATAGGGCCAGTTAGAACTGATTTACAGTTTTTTCAGGTATATCATGTGAAGTTTATGGTTTTATGTGATTTTGATTTGAACTCATCGGTTTTAAATGAAGCTTGCTTTGAATCTGGAGATAACAGAAATTCAAAGGAAAGCTCAAAGAATGCAGGTCTGCATGATTTAAAAATGGAAATATATTGTTCATACAGACTCTTTGGAAGTGGAATAACTGCATTTTTTGAGAAAGTTAAAGTTAATAACACATGTTGAATACACATGCAATCTGGGCCATCACCTAATGGAAACCCCTGTAGCTCCCATTACTTTCCTGCAACTAAACCAGCTTATATGACAAAACAAAACAGCCCTTGCATCTCCCACTCATTTCTGAATCACAGCCCTGTGCTACATCCAAAACTCTATCCAAGGAAATTTCCCTTTGGAAATGAACACCATCATTTTTATTGTAAAGTAGAGGAATTTATCATCGTGTCACATTGCAAACAAACTATTGATGCTGTGCCATATCAGCTGCAGTATTTTCAGACACATAAAGGTCACTTTCCAATGACTAAACAATTCAGCTGGAAATTGGGGCTCTGTGCTGAGAAAGCTGTAGTAACATGCTGATCGAATACTAAATCTGCAAGATCCAGAGACCATCAGCTGCTCCAGGTTGAAAGGGGAGGTGGCTGTGCTGAGGCTGGACATAGCAACCCAGCAACGGGGCTTTATTTCATCTTGCAGGAGATGTAATCTCCTTCCCAACCCCACAGCCAAATCCTGTTCTTCATTACACAGGTAAAACTGACAGATGAGATTTCCTCTTACTTCTGAGCCAACCAAATCTGGGAGTAATATAGCATCAGTGCGTTACCCCAGGAGTTTTATCAGCTTCCAGTTGATCAAACTTTTCTGTTGATCACCTGCCTGCATGCCTTTGTCCTGGAGCAGGACATGCTGCAGTTTTTCATCTTTTGCCATCAGACCTTGAAGTACCCCAATGAAAACAGGCAAAAGCAGACAAAGAGCATGAAACTTAGGAAAGCTGTGTATCAGACGCAGAGGACAAGGAGAGGTAGGAGCTGCAGTTTGTGAGCATCAGAAGTAAGGGAAAATTGCTGCTGGAGAAGAAGCAGCAGACTAGAAGGTAAGAAGGCTGTTGAAAGAGGGAGTACACAGCTTTCTCTCATCATCTGATGCTTATAATCTAGGCTGCTGAATCTTGGATTTGGTTTGGGCTTTTTTATTTTATTTTTTACAACAACAGGGTATTTTAAACTCATTGTTAGTGCACATAAAAACATAATATATGTACCAGTTTGGAAAAAGTAACTTTGAATGCTTTCCTTAAGTCTTAGAGGCCAACCTGAAATGACCCGATGATGACTTTCATAGTTGGGCAGACAACCGTTGACTCAGATCTTCTGATGAGACAAATCCAGAACACTAATAAAAGAGACTAATCCTAAAGCGTTTCTGACCAGAACCTAGAAGAAAACCCAGAGCAAAATTCCTGATGTCCCTTGAGTAAGCCTATGTCTATAATTTCCATCTGAGCTCTGTGGGCTCCTGAGGTTTGCAATGGTCATAGGAATTGGCTGATTTTTGAGGTGTTTGTTTAAGCCCAAATGGTGGCCTTTTTAATGGTTTGGTGCTCACTAATGCAGGCAATTTAATTTTTCTGGAACTCCAACCCAATTCCCAGCCTAAATGAGAAGAACAGTGCAACAGCTTTCAGAACAGATTGGAGGTCTGTGCTGCAGTCGGCAAACTGGGTGGTGTCCATGTGGCAGTCAAGCTGCCTTATAATATTGGGCAATAAACAAGCAGGAACCTTTCTGGTATTTAGCAACTGCACCATAGTATCTCATCCTTAGTAAGATTAACCTTAGGTCTGCAAAAACAATAGCATATTTAAGAATAAAAGGTCTGGGTGACTGCCAGCCACCTTGTCTGGCAATGGAGAGAGAAAGTTTTCATCTGTAAGGGATGTGTTAAAATGCTGCTCGTGTCATGGTTGGGATTCTCTGGCATGTGTTGAGTTAAATATAAATAACATTCTGCAGAGCAGTCAGCTAAAAATTGTAAATTAATTAGGTTTCAGTATTATGGTTGAAAACTGTTCTTTATCTGGATCTTCAAACAACAGAATAGGTTCTGTTGTGCCTCCACAGGTTCCGTTTCAGTCCATGAGTTTTTCTGTGGACTTGTACAACTTCACTTAGGATGTTGTGTGCTCCCCAAATAGACGGGGCTGTGGCTTTTACCAGCAGATCCTGTTCCTGATTGTTCTGTGGCTGCTGTTTTGCAAATGGGACACGGTATAGCCTGTTTCCCAGGAAGCTGTAGCGATCTGCCTGGGTGCAGAAGGGGCAGCAGCATGGTCCCCAGTAGGAAGGAGGGAGGGAGAGGCAGAAGCTGCGTGTGTGGGGACAATAGCCCCTCACCCTTCTCCCCCAGGAGGAGGTTGCTCCCTGCTGCCTGATGGAGAAGTGCTGGTGACAGCCCTTCACAGCCGTACGTAGCTTGAAGACATAGTCTGGAGGAAGCCCCACCATGGGACAGCAGATGGGATTTGGGGAGCAGACAGATCTGTGCGCTGGAGATTTGCTGTGTTTACAGCCGCCTGTGGGCATGCAGACAGGCATGTCCACTCCAGCCGCGGCGTCAGCCGTATGCCAGCACTGAGTAGGGCAGCATCCTAGTTTAAATAGCAGCTTTGCCTGTCAGCATTTAGAATTATTTTGATGTTACAGCGTGAGAGATGAGAACCACCAGTGTATGGAAAGCCTGTGGTGTCTGGCTGTGCTTGCTCAATGGGGAGGACAGAGTGGGATGGCATCTGTCTGTATTTAACCCACTCCTGGGGGAAGGTATATACTTCGTGCATGTATGTGCTAGTTTGTCCTTTCTCTTTGCAACATCTGAGCACCTTTACATGGCTAATGGCTTTTAAGCTCCAGATACCTGTGTGACGTGGGGGAATATCATCCTTGTCTTACAGACGAGGGTCTCGGGCCTGGAGAAGCCAAGTGCTGCCCAGAAGGTTGTAACGGGACCAGGCACCAGGCACGCCCAGGCTGAGGCCTGCTCCAGTGCCCAGCCTGTGGGATCAGTGACCCTTAACCTGTCGTTTGTCTGCAAGAGGAGCCCATCGGCACAACCTAACGTTGCCTGCAGCCATGGGTTGGATGGGGATCGTTCACCAGGGTGCCTCCCAACATTTGCTCTTCAGCAAATTCTTCCATACTGCTTTGAAGGAAAACGGTATGAGGAGATGGAGTTGATTGCAGCAGTAGATGCGTTTTAGATGTGGCAATGAACTAAGTGCTCCCGATATATCACTTTTCCCTGTCTGCTGACACGTTCCTCGGTCCCATTAAGAGAAGGAAAACAGGAGAGGCGGTTTGAAGAACATGTTGTCCCTGTGATTGACAAGAGGTTGTATAAATCAGTCAAAGGGAATCCTCCAGGCATTCCCTCTTGTGGGAAGATCCCACAGTGCTCTCTGGCCTTGTTCATTCTGTCTCTCGATGTTTGTGTACAAAATGTGTGGGTGGGAGACAAGCTGGATTAGAACCTCCAAGAGGAACAGACATCAGCAATTTTAATTGAAAGCAGCTTCCTAGGGAGGGGTATGACATGGGCTTCCAGTAAGTAGACACAAATAGTCCCCGCATACTTTGGAGCAGATACTAAACTCCTGTGGATTGCAATTGCTGTGTGGATCTGAGAACCTGGATAAGCCCCAGTGAGTGAAGTTTTTGAGTCCTGCATGATGCTGTCATTCTTCAAAGAAAATACTTGAGTGTTTGGTAACACCCTGAAATGTAAAGTACATCTATCCCTTCCCTCCGCAGCTGTCAGGTGCTTTAGCTGTTGTTTTGCATCACTGTAGCTAACGAGGATGTTAGGAAATAATTTATGTCTCATAAGCGTGAATTCCTGTGAATTTGTAGCCATGAGGAGAGATGATGCTCTGTCTTCCAGGCCATTGGAACTTGCAGCTTACAAGTGGTGGTACTGCAGCAGTAAGTGCCTTCACGCTGATGCTATCTTCTAGGGATTTAGAGGTGTGACAGACTCTCCCAGCAAATGGTTCCCAGGCTTTGCAGTTGTGGTGTAGCACTCAATAACAGGCTACAATCAAAAAGGAGATGTATTTACTGTGTGCATTAAAGCCTATTGAGGTGGTGGAGTCTGTAGGTGATAGGGGCTGTTTATCTAATCAGATTGTTATTACAAAACCCTAAAGAACTTTTTTGCCATTAGCTAAGTTTACTAGACAGCAGCTAGTGTAGAAAAAGCTCTTATGGCCACTCTGAATGTCGCGTCTGTTAGACTTTTCCCACACTTCCTGATTATACTCTTCTCCTGAAAGAACTTTTTTCCCCAGTACCACTTTGAAGCACTTGTCTGAGTAGCGATGGATCAGCCTCAGCAGGAGGAAGCTTATCTAACCTGTTCAAACCAGGGCAGTCCACTGAGCCTGCACACCTCAGCTCCACGTGTCTCAGACACAGGCTCTTTATGCAATATTAAGGTTTTTGCTAATATTCTCAGGCAGAAGTAGAAATGCACACAAATCAAACAAGGCATTTAAAAGCTATCAGAGATTTTCAACCCACCTCAACAGGGGTTTATTTTGAGTTTGATTCAAACTTTTGGTGAAGGTCTAGGTGAATTCTTAATACAGGTTTTCACTCATCCATTAAGTGGCACTTAAAATGCATCAAACATCAGTACTTTTGTTTCTTTCAGCCACCTTCTTGGACTAATAGAGGAGGAGATACAAGAGTAAGAACAAAATCATATAAAAGTAAGGAGACCTTTGTTCATGTCAAAGGGCTCTCTGACCATATAAATTGCAGATGTGACTACGATAAATTCCCTAGCTGGAGAGGTATTAAAATAAAAACCATGCTCCCAACAAGAGACAGGCTGCTGAAAATGCAAGGGAGAATTGCGAAATGGTACATGTCGAATTGCTGGCCTGGATTTCAAATGCCAAAGATAGTTTATGTAAAGCCTTGCTCTGCTGTAAAATGTAACACTATCTACTGGCTAGCCTCAATGAAGCTTGGTCCCAGTTGTTTAAAAAAAAAAAAAAACCAACTAAAAATCTTCCAGCCCATTAAAGCTGATTTATGTTTTGCCCATAGATTCCTCTGTGCTGGATCTTGAGGGACTCAGATGATGGAGGTGATTACCTCACTTTTAGCCAATCTGCTGTCTCATTCCCAGGCATCCCAGGCTCTCTTTGCATCGCCCAGACCTTGCCTGCTGACACCAAGAGGGCAGTTCCATGCAGAATTACCAAGTGGGCATAGGATTTTGAATGGTTAAAACCACCTCTGTTAATTCTCTTGTTTCACTTCAGGGGTTTGGTTTTGTTTTAATAATCGGGGAAATTGCTTATGGGAACAGCTTTACTGACAGCACGTCACCACCTGATTGCTCAGTTCAGACTCTGGTCTTGGAAAGAAATCCAATACTCTCCCCAAGAGTACATAGCTCCAGTTAGCACCTAGCACAGGTGGTCTGTGTGACCAGTCCTAGACTCTCCTGTGGCTCACACAACTGATGGAGGTGGTTTGACCTCCTGGGTTACAATCATAACTCCATTGCCACTATACTGTATGACCCCCGGGAATTCCCTCTATCCCTGTGATTCTGGTAATGACAGTCACTAAGTTCATGAAAGCTTTGGGAATCTTAATAGGTACCCGTCAGATGTTCTGAGAGCCTCAGCTGGAGGCATCCTTCTAAAGCAGTTGTAGCCTCTTGCATGGTGGGCATTTCTCATGTTTGCTGGGGGGATAAAGGCTATGGTCATGCATGTTTCTTTTTAGAAGCAGCTTTACTGAACAGTGCGTCTACCGTTTCTTGTAGCTTCATTTTCACATCTTACACACTGATGGCACTGCAAGGCTTTCTGGTACTTAGATTCTGGCATTTTTTCCTTTGAGCTTTTCATCCATGCTAGCACTTGGAATGCATTTACTCGTTCCTTAGTGGAAAGAGCAGTTTGCTTATACTCTCACTGCTGTCTGCCATGGAAGGTGCTGTAGGTGTAAGGAGAAGGTGATTCAACTTGCAGGAACTAGTTAACAAAACAAGAAACTAGTTTGCTTAAATTGGGTTGTAGAGACAGGACTTTCCTGGCTACACTTACTTCCAAGTTTACATGGCCATCTGTGGCTTCCCTGGGGTTTCAGTAACGTGCAGGTTTAAATAGGGCATTGCTTGAGTATGTGGAAAGCATCTGCAGACCCTCTGTGCTGTGAGTTGGTACGTTCAGAAGCGATCATCACTTTGACTCCAGTGGGAAGAGTCGTGGTCCATTTGGGTGGGTGCAAAGTTCTGAATGCTGTCAGAGACCTTGTGCCAAATTAAGAGGAAACTGTTGGCTGCCATCCAGCTGCTGTGAGTCTTCAGCTCCTTTTCATGTTTCAGTTTTTCTTATTGAGGTGGAAGACCTGGAAACGTAACTTTTGAATAATCTCATGGTATTTAGAAACGTCATTGTTGTGTATTATTTTATTCTAGCAGTGCACCTGGACTTTTTTCCCCGCTTTAAACAGTCATAATGCTTCCTTACTGTCATCTGCATCTGTTTTGGCATGTGTTTTTTCTCCTGCAGATGTGTCGAACTAAGGTGATTGACTTGAACGATGGAGTCTCTCAGTACGCCTGGTATCCCTGCACGGCCAACTTCCAGTACTCCCACATGACACAGACCATTTTCTGGCTGAAGGTAGGCAGCACACACGTCACTCAGAAGTCTGCTCTCTGCCTGTCTGTAGAAAGTTTCCTCAACAAGCAAAATACCGTGGGACAGCCTTCCCAGGGCCAAGCTGCTCCTTTCTTTGAAGTATGTTTAGTGCAAAATAGCAAAACAAAGTCTGAGCACTGTCTAGAGAGCCAGTCGTGAAGTGCCCTCCTGGGACGAGGCTATTGAATTTCTGAGGGTACAGCCTCCAGCTGCAGGGCTCTTTGACTGGAGTTTATCTAGTTTGTGTAAGAGAGGTTGGAAGAGAAGACTTCTGTGTGACCTGGGGTGGGAATTGTTATTTTAACAGTCCTGGACTGACTCTTGGGTTTCTTTAAAGCCCACCATGGTTCTCCACCTCAACCTTTGCGGGGCTTTTGTTTTCCCAGGCTTATTTTTCCCAGCCTATGGTAGCTGCAGCAGTCCTAGTTCACTTGGTCACTGATGGGACCTATTACCTGGATCAGAAGCAGGAGACCATTGGTGTGCAGCTGTTTGACACTAAAGAGCAAAGCCATGATCTTGGTAAGACTGTATTTTATTAAACTTCCTCTTTATTGCTTGCTTAATTTGTTGGTACCCCCATTCACAAACTGAACAATACTCCTGCTTGGTTTTTCAAGGATCAGATGAAAAAAAAAAGTGCTTGCTTAATGCTCTAGGACCTGAGTTTACTAGAGTGTGTTGAAAATGAGGCATCATTTTATACAAATGTTTTTCCATTCCTTTTCACTCTGTGTTTCGAAGTGGTTAGTTCCTCTTTAGTCATTAAATAAGCACTATTTCAATGTTTCACACACATCACCCCCCTGGAGAGACATTAACAGTGATACAGATAACTGCTGATAGCAGGGAGTGAGGGACCTGCCCCAGCTGCTGCATTCACCAGGTGTAGTCGGCTGGATCTCTAGTCCTGCTTGCAGGGAGGTTTCCATGGCTGTTTAATGGCCAACATTTTTCATGCAAAGCATTTCAGGTTTGATGAAGGTCTAATACCAGGGCTCTTGCAAACTCCTTGCATGGCCTCAGGCAGATGTGCCTGGCAGAGGCTGTGGACCTGCTAGTTGTGCTGAGGTGCCAGGGTGGACCATACCCTGGGCACAGGTACCTGAACCTGGCAATGTTGTGTCTGGTGCATTGATCCTGGCTGCGTTTAAGCTCCAGGACCAAGAGGCTTACCCTAGCTCCCAACTCCACATCAGGGTACGGCTTGCATAATCCCTTTTGAGCTGTCCCCTGCCCTTTTTTGCACTAGCCATGTCACCTCAAGAGCAGTTTTTATGGAAAGCATAACCCTGCTTCCCCAGCTTTCTGTTTTACCATAACTTTGCAATTTTGACAAGCTGAAACTCAAATGAACTTCCTGCTAGTGATGAGAAAGAAAAAGGACACACGCAACTGACAGGTGTTAGGTACCTATCCAGGGTAATATATAATTTGGTGGGGTGTGGAGGAAAAAAAAAGAAAATATATGTGGTGTCTGCTGTCCGAGAACAATCCAAAATTCATAGCAAGTTGTGCAGGTTGAGTCAAAATAGCTCCCAGTTTGCCAGAGCCCCTGGATTAATTTTATCCTCCTCCTTTTGCAAAACAGTGGCACATAGCTCTTTCCCTCTGAGAAATAAATGATGGAGACAAAAGCATGCCAACAAACACTTAATGCAACATTTCATGGAGACAGACAGATTGTGAGAGAAAGAGAACCAGAAAGAGGAGCAAAGAGGAAACTGAGGGTTAGGTTTTGAAATCCTCGATGAAGTTGCAACATGAATTTGGCATGGCTCAAACTGATGCCTGGAGATCTTCACAGCTAAAATGCTGCCTTCATCATTTCCAGAAGAGGCTGGCCTGGAGCAGAGAGGTGTAGGTGGGCTACCCCACAGTTCTCACTTTGGCAGAGCTCCTCGTCACTCTTCTGTCTGAGATCTGGGTGGGACATTAAGTCTTTGTCCAGGATATTGTATTTGATGTGTTTTAATTATCACTGTGGCAAGCTAGTAACTGCAGCTGAGATGCAAACTTTGGCATGCACTGGGTGCAGGACTGACTGCAGACGGTCAGTCGGCCTTAAGCAACAGCTGGTGGCAAGTATGTCCAGAAGGAAGTAGCAATAATTTAAAGCTTGATCGGTCCTCAGTGTGCTAGACGCTCCCATGAGCAAAACACAGTCTATCCAGAAGTGCAGTTTTCCACCTTGATCAAAGCAAATTTTTTCCATGTGAACTCCCAGAAAATAATGAGAAGCTTCTTTTGAGTCTCAGTAGGAGATGGAGAGGTTGGGACACCAAACACCTCGGTGCTGCTAGCTCAGAGCCATTGCAGACACTGGGGTTCAGCTGCCAGGTACTTTGCAAGAGCTGTTGAGCATTGAATAGGTGGATACAGAGCATGGGGACAGCTCTAGCTCCGCTGCCATGGGCGCATGTACTGTCTTGAGTGGCTTTTTGCTAATGAAGGCAGGTTAGTTAAATGAACCTGACCCATTCAGTCCCCGTTTAACTTGTCGGAGTCAGAAAGCACAAGCAACTGCAGCGCAGCTCTGAGGGTCTGTTTTGTTGTGGACACCACCTGAGTGTGAGGAATGAAATTGAAGTGAATAAACAGCCTCATACCATAAGGTCTTTCTTGGCTTTCCATCAGAGAAGGCAGAAACTTCCAAGGAATTTGGGAACCCGGGATTTTGAGTATTAACTGCACCTGTTTGTAAGTGAGAAACGTGCACCGTTCCACAAGGAGCTGATATCAAAAGACCTGTGGGAGGCAAGTAGACAGGGAGGTTATTTCAGGGTCAGGTAAAGACCAAAACAAAAAGACTTTTGCTTTTTTATTTTATGGGTTTTTTTTATTATTACAGGAAGATATTTTTTTTTAATTGGAGGGTGGGAGATAGATGTTTAAAGAGAGTGGTCAGAAGTCTGTCTTAATTCACAGGAAATCACTTTCTAAGGAGAAAAATGAAAACTTTTTTATTCCTTCACTTTTGAGTCAAGAAACCTGAACTGGGAAAAAAAAAATAATAATAATAATAGAAATCCCTGAGCCAGTTAAACATGCAAATATAATTTATTTTATTTCCAAATTTGTAAGTCTCAAAAGGTAGCCAAAGAGCCTGGGCCAAAGCCGTTGCTGGGGGAGCTCCAGTGAAGCGAATGGAGCTGGAGCCAAGCTGATCCTCGGAGTGATGCCACGGAGCCGCGGAGGCAGGGCTTTGCTGGCAGCCAGCAGGCCGTGAATCTCAATTAATGAATTTGAGGCCAGCTGACAGCTGTCTGTCCTTTGAGTTGCCCCTGAGATGGATTTGGCCCATTTGAATTCAATTTGCCTGTACCTGAAGGTGGAAATTTATTCCCAACTATCCCTGAGTACCTTCTCTGCTGAAGAAAAGGGATTAAGAAGTCTCCTTGTCATCTCTGGTGCTTCTGTGCACCTCGCTCTCTGGAGAGACTTATTTTCCCAAGGCACAATTATTTTCTTCTCATAAAAGAGGACCTGTAATACCCTCAGTGGGTCCATCACCCTTGTTTCTGTCTCCAGGAAGATCTTCACCTTTTTTTATCAAAGAACAAGATACCCTAAACCTGAAAACCATTAATAAAAAAATCAAAACTGGGCACATTTAGTGTAGAGCTCATGCAAAAAAAAGTTTTATGCTGAGTGCTAATGACATGCACAGCTACAAACAAGCCACTGGTGTGCTGGCCACGGTGCACAAAGCCACCCAGCCTGCCAGCACCATTTGATGCACGGTATAAAGGGTCCAACTGTCCTCTCAGACTGGTTTTACAATAGCGCGACTCCGCTTCCTCCGTGATGGTTGCTCCTGATTTAACAGAGCACAATAGGAACGTAGCTGTGGTCTAAAGAAACCGCTCTGAGAGCCTGCCGTGCTTGTGGAGAGAATGGCAGCCTTTCTTCAGCTGTCTGGAGGGATATACTTCTCTGTTAAGCTCTCCGGAGCGATTTGGGAAGCCCCTCCAGGCAGCTTACCATAACTTTTCAGCTCTATAGGACCGCTCCTATGGGTGAAATGCTTCTGAAGGGCCCACTGCTTCGGGAAGTGATTGTGTTAAGTCTGACCCTTCCTCTGATCTTGTCTCTCCTCTGGCAGGTGTCCACGTCCTGAGCTGCAGGAACAATCCCCTGATTATCCCCGTCATCCATGACCTCAGTCACCCTTTTTATCACACCCAGGCTGTCCTCATTAGCTTCAGCTCCCAGTTTGTGGCCATCTCCGGGGTGGCCCTGCGTTCCTTCCACAACTTCGACCCCATCACCATCAGCAGCTGCCAGCGAGGACAGACCTACAGCCCAGCGGAGCAGAGGTGAGCCTGTCAGCTTGCTTCCTTCTGCCTCGCCACCCACCGCCCCCCGTGCCGCCCGCCTGCGCCGGGGGTTAAGAGGAGGCAGGAGGGACACGGCAGCTGAACCCTGCTGACCCTTTTGTGTCGCTGCTAAAAAACCGGCAGTGTTCTCATTGATCAGGATGGATGAGACATTTAACCTGCATGGGATACTGTTAGCGAATTATTTCCTCTTCCTTTCTCCTCCCTCCATTATCCCAAACTTGGAATTGGAGCCAGTTAACTCTTCGTACATTCCCCAGTACGGCATCGTTTTCACCACTCACACACCGGCTCCAATCTAAACCGCTTTGTGCTGCTGAAGTGCTACAGGGACCTCCCATGGAAGCAGCCGTGCGGAGACAAAGTGATGCTTGTGCCCTGGCGGGGCCGGATCCTGCGAGGTGCTCAGGCCCGTGCGGCGGGTGCTTGGCTGCCGGCATTCGTGGTGTTTTTATGGCTGGGTAAGGGCCCTGAGTACCTCTCTGGATCTGGCCCATGCTCTGAAAAGCTCTGTGGGACCCCCCAGGATGAAAGGTTTATGGCTACCGTTTTATTCTTGTTGTTATTACAGACACATCAATAGATCACCACCAACCCCTCTCAGTCTCTGCTTTACAGCATCCCACAGAGATTGTGACCTTTCCTGGCCTCTGGTGCGGCAGCTTCATGGATCCTTTCAGCGAGGCAGTGAAAAGAAGAGGGGAGAATTTAGCAAAACCCCTGAAAGAATATTTTTTTTTTCCCTTTGTGAATTCAAAGTGTGAGCAGTCATCATGCTGTAGCGGCAGCAATAGTAAAACAAGTTGCATATCCCAGTAAACCTCTGCTCAGCCTCCCAAGCAAGCTGTCAGGTTTTTTGATAATGTTCTGGCTTGGTTTTAGGACCTGCTTTTATTCCAGGAAAGGCAGGAGGGTGAGAAGGGGGAGAAGGAAGGGAAAATAAAATTAAATTAAAAAAAAATAAAAAAAAGGAGTATATCTATAGCTAAATCAATCCAGTCAGTGGGTTCTGACCTAGATTCAAGGAGTCTGATCATTCTATGCAATAGGTTGTATAAATTCAGAGGCCCAAAGGCAGCAGGATCAAGTTTCCGAGGAGAAGTCTAGTTGTGGAAGTTTGGCCAAATCCCAGTGCAGGACTGGGAGAGGCAAAGGGTGAGAGAGACCCACTGGAAGGAGATGGCGAGAAGCAACAGGGAGCTCAAGAGGGCTGTGGCGCAGGACCACATTCTTCCCTCTCAAGTTTTCAGTAGGAATTGAACCATTTGTTCACTTATGAAATTAGAAGTGCTCTCTGTTTAGAAAGTTATTTCCTTAATAAAAAATTCATTCCCCTTAGGCAAAGCTTCAGTAAGCTTCTGCAGCCCGGCAAACTAACCTTTAGAAATCTCTTGAAGAAGAATCACCCGCCGTTTGCCTCTTCTTTTTCTTCTTGGGTTTTTTTTTTTTGTTGGTTTGGGTTTTTTGTAGGTTGTGTTTTTTTTTTTGCATTGTTTTGTTTTCATGATGCACTGAACCATCTTAGCCCCTTGCTCTCAAAAACCCCGTCAGAGCCTCGCTCGTTCAAAGGAATGGCTTAGGTTTTGCAGGTTACAACGCTGGATTGATCATAAAGTTTCCCATGTCAGTCAAGGAACTAGAAACTCCATGAAATAAAGCCCTGGTCCAAAGCTGATTGAAATCAGTGGGATTTTTTCCACTGGTGACAGTGCTGTAGTGGGGAGTCTCCTGTCTGCCTTGTGGTGGGATAGTTTGGGTGCCCATATGTGCTTCCTTCTGTACAAGTATCTCTGAGCATTTGAGGTGTCCAAGACGCAGCGAAAGCTGTGCATTAGGTCCTGCAGCAGGAAATAGGTGACGCCTTTGCTGTCCCCTGCCATCTTTTTCCTTTGTTATTTTACTCAATCCAGGAAGAATATAGAAAGATGGATTTAAAAAAATGTATTCTTAACCAGATCAGAAGCGGGATGTAGGTTTTCTGCCTCCCATGCTCACGGTCTTCCTACCAGACTCCCTTGGAGTGACAGCCCCACACTGCCTGCCCTTCCCTTCTCCCCTTTCCCCACAGTTGCATTTGCCTAATACAATGTTAAAATATTTATTTATTTTTTAAAGGAACTTTCCTTCCTTATGTGTAAGCATCAATTTTAACCACTTTCATTCTCCTTAGGTCAACATGGATATTTTTGCCTGCTCTTTGGCTTCTTTTTGCAAGAGATATTATTTCTCTCTCTTCGAGGAGAATTATTTTGGTTGGAGAGGATTTATAGCCAGATACAGACACTTCTAGGCAAGGGTGCAGATTTTAAATACGTAAGGGAAAAGAAATATATCGGCCCTTGAAAATTAACAGAGCATTTATTTTGAGGGTGAATGGATCACTCCCATGGGTTAGTGACAACTTAATAACTGAAAATAAAGCATGTACTCACTCTTTTTTCTTAAAACACGTATTAAAGTTAGTATTTTAGAAGAGAAAAAGGAGCTTAAATGGAAAAGTCCCATTGAACTTTATAGGTAGTTGTCAGCCATCGTTACCTCTTTTGAAAATCCATTCCATCCTTCTGAAGACATTTATAGAGAGGTTGAAAAAAAAATATTCTGTACTTTCCAGTTGTTTTTTCTGCTGCAGTTGACCACAGGCTCGGTTTTGTTTTTAGCAAAAGTTTACCTCACTGCTGGAGATGTGCTGTAAAAACAACACGCTTTATTTTCACATTGCATCCTTAGACCAGACATAATTGCTCAGTTAGTTTTTCTTCTGTGCTTTATAGCTCAAATTATTATACTTTTATTATTTCCTATTTAGCCTGGTGGAGCAGACAGTGAAATAGGGAGGCAGAGGCAGAGGTAGAACTGCCCACCCTGCATCACTCCGGCAACAAGCAAGCATGGTGCCTTGGGGCTGCCTTCAACGGCGGTTCCTCAGAAATCAGGGTTTTGTCCTTTTTGCCAGGTGCAAGCATTAGCTGAGGGCCTCCTATCCCTGGCAAGGCAGTTCTTGTGAAGTGCCGCTGTCCCTCGGTGGCATTTCCCTGCCATGTTCACCAGACCTGTCCCCTCCTCCATCCCGCCTGGTGCCCTTTGCTCCTCTCCTGGAAACTGCAGGCAGCGGGTGTGAAAACCCAGGTAGATACCCCAATTCAGCTGTCAGAATTGTGGATTTTAGGAGTTTCCAGCTTTCTAATCCCCCATTAACTCTGTGTTTGTAACGAAGCTAAGCCTGCACACCGCCGGAGCAGGCTCTGGCTGCCCGCAGCTCCCTGTTGTGCATGCCCCACGTCGCCAGCTCCCTGCACTCTCTAGCTAGTGTAGCAAAGAGATTTTCCTTTCTTTCATTTGGTTAAAGCTTGGCGTGAACTCAGCGTTACGGCTGCAAAATTGCTTCTGCAGGGGAGATTTTGGGCTTACCTTCCTCCATCAGTGTGCACAGCTGGGTGTTTGACAGCTGGGGGGGACCAGCACTGGAGACCAAGACTCACTCCTGGCCAATGTGCCATCGCCTGCCCTGGCCCTGGCCTCCGTGGGGGGCCATCCTCCTCCTCCGGGCTTCACCCTCTGCTGCCCTAAGCCAGCCCGGGGAGACGCAGCCCACTCCAGCTCTTCTCTTTGTCTTGCTCTCTCCTGCTGTCAGCTTCCCCAACAAGAAATGATGAAGATAAATCTTCAGCAGCGGAACAAATGCAACCGGCCTTTATAACTCTGGTTCTTTTTTCCCCCTTTTTATAAGGGTGGGGGGGAAGGGTTTCCTCTTTTTTTTTTTCTGGTGTGATTTAATGCAGCTTTCTCTTTCACGATTCAGCCGTCTTTCCCCTGCCCTGCGTTCTGTCATTAAAAGCAATCTCTGTCAGCTTGCTTCTGGTGAAATTAATGAATTTCTCGCAGAACTGTTAATCATAGAAGCTTTGGTCCGTGACATGTGTTATAATTCAGTGGGTTTTTAACCTTCGCCCCATTTTGGTAATTGGCAAACGGCATCATTTGGCTTTTATTAAAGTGGAAGGCGATGCATTTTCTTTGTTTGTCTGGACAGACTCTGGCAGGGAGACCTGCAGGGCTGCTGACGCCCAGGCACACGGTCCCGCTTCCAGGCTGGTAGGGAGGGCGAAGGAGCTTGGAGGCCTTTATCAGTTGAGTACGGACTCCCCCAGGCAGGAATCCCTCCCACAACGGGATGCCAACAGGCTCAAGGCAGAGCCAGTCCCCAGGGAGAACATCTCCCTGCCAGTGGTGGGGACGGTGGTCTGCACCAGGGAATGTGGCTAGAATATATATACGCTTGGATTAGAGAGAGAGAACCTGTTCTTGCCTTTGGAGGGATCTCTACAGAGGAGAAGACAAACCCACCATAAGGGTAAATCTGTTAGAAAAACCATCAGCAGCTACGCATGTGTGAGCTGTACATGTGGTGGTGTAGAACAAAACCAAAGTGTGCTTCAGATCTGCAATCCAGGCTGGCCTGGGCTGTGGAGAAGGAAGTTTTTCCTACGTACAATAGGTAATGGTGTGGCTTTTCTCATAATGAGTGTATACCCTGAGCTTTTATGCTCACTTATGCATATATATGTGCCAGAGCTATCATGAAGGAAACAAATAATTAGGGCATTATACTATGATGAGTTCTTGGAAAAGTGCTTGACCCCAGGGTTAGGAAAAGAAAGTTTGGCTGCTGTAAGCTTTTCGAAAGAGGAAGTCCTGGATTGTTTTTATGTGAGGAGGGAAGAGTTCCACTTAATTGTTATAATTCTCTATAAACATGTTAAAATACAAATGTTTCTAGGATTGTGTCACTAAGACCCCAATTTAGCAAAGCCCTTAGCTATTTGCTTACATCCCCCTGTAGTCAAATCTATCAGTGGGACTTAACTGTGCTTTTGAAGTTAAGCACATATTTAAGTGCCTTGCTGAATTGGGGCCAATATTGGCACAGAGAAATAAAGATTTAGAGGTTAATGACTGAGCTTATTTAGATTAGGGATGGGCAGAATGGATTTGAATAAAGGAAGAACTGGCTCAGAATGTCAGCCTACATATGAAGCTAACTCAGTTCAGGGCTTTTCACATCACTGAAATGGTCTGCCTTGATGGGTGTTTTTAACATGCCGCAGGCAGAGGAATGTGTGCAAGAAACCCACAGATCCTTGCACTCACCTTGGAGCTTGAGTGTTGCTTTGGGAAATCACACACCACCAGGGCAAGAACAGGAACAGGTGAATCCTGAAGTAGACCCAGTAAAATAAACACTGTCAGGAAATATCTGAGGCACTGACACTTGTTCGTTACATGTACGTCAGAAAATCATTAGAGTGGTCTGTGGGTGCCTTGCAAAGCTTTGGTCCAGACCAACTCACATTCCCAGGTGCATTCAGAGAGTTAGGATAGACCAGGGATGATTTGCAATAGGTAGTTTTGGATGAAGTCACCCAATTTGGATTGCAGGACAACGGGATAAACTGCCCTATGACAGGAATCAACACGAGTTAAAGTACAAGTGATTTCAGTCTCAGATCCTCTATATTGTTTCTTTCCTGAGGAATGCATAGTTTCTGGAGCCTGTGATGATTAACCACTGTTAAATGGCAGGACCCACAGTTCTGCAATATGGATGTGATGGGTCCTTTGTCTCAACTTCCTACTTGGAGATATTAATTTCTCCTTCTTAATTCTGCCTTTGCAGAACTCAATTCAGGATTGTGACTTCAAAATTCATTGGGATTTACGGCTGACAGTAGCTGATACCAAATTGGAACCAGTAGCTAGAGAACCAGAAATATTTAAATTGGAAACATTTGGTGGCAGTGGTTGGTTTTTTACAAAAAGTGAATGGCTGTATTGTTTGTCACTGAAGTCATTCATATAGAGTTACAGACAGAGCGAGCTGCCCAGATGATCTGCTAACTGAGGCATAATCTGGAGCCTGGAGGGGGGGGCTAAAAATGTTCCCTGGCCATTTAAGAAGACCACAAGGGGACTTGTAAACAGAAAGAAGAACATCACAATAAGTGTTTCTTAATGCCTTTGTCTGTGGCATTTCAGTTCTGTAGGACTTTTAAGCCCAGGCTTGCTCATCTGGTGCCCTGATATGAACTCAAGAAACCAAATTCTTTTTCCCCTTTACATTGATGGAAATGAAAAGCAATGCCACTGATTGCAGTGACGTTGCTCCAGATTTCCCTTTGTGCAAATTGCAAAGGTTTTCTTAGGCTCATCCTTCCCTCTGAAGCTGCTCAAGGCTGAACTCAGTGCTACATAGATGTGTTGCACATTGATTCACATAAGTATTAAATTAAATAGGTCTGCTATTATTTTGTTTTTCCAACTTTAGCGCACAAAGGTTTTCAGATTTTGCGGGAGTTTTGCAATGGGCAGTCAAGGTTCGCAATACGCACTTCTGAGAATGGCTTGGCAGTAGTGCTTGCTTTTTTCCTCAATGAGTCAACTTCCTCATTTCCGAAGCCCTGGCACGGGAGCAACTCGTTTTGCAGTCTCACCGCCTGAGAAACGGAGGGGAGCAAAGTGACAGTTAGCTATCATGGGTAGATGTAGCTGGGACATGTAGGGAGGGTTCAACAAGATGTCATCCATCATTTATGCTCTCACTCAACATCCATGTTCAGATGTTCTTGCTAACGCCACTGGGTGACTTAGCTAGCAGTGCTGCGGGTTAACAGTAAGGTACCGCTCTTCTTGAGAAGCCACAGCACGTGAGGCTGCCGGGGCTCTGCTGCCCTGGGTGATTCATGTTGGGCATTGACACGACGTTGCATGTGGCTGTTCTCCTCACCTCATTTCTCTGGAAGAGAAGACCACCTGGGCACGAGGATATGCTGTCCACTTGCTCTTCCACCATCGCATCCACAGCCTTGTTGACTGGTGGAAAGTGAAATTGATGGCAGTTCAAATTTGTATGTCAGGCTGTGAGTTGCAGTGACTGGAAAACATATGTGAAACCCTTGGTATGCGGGGTGGGATCCTGCTGAAAGCAGAATCACTCCACGTAGGTCAGCTCTGGCAAAGGATCACCCGTTCTGCAGAAGCAGTGAGTGTCACTGTTGTAGTGCTGATAGACAGGGCGCTGTTTGTTGCATAGAAGGGGATCGGGTTGGCCAAGACAGAAGTGGAACTCTCCTTCCTCAGTCCTATCAGCGGCGATACTTTGTGCAGAATGAGGAAATAAGATCTTTCTGCATGTAGAAATTGTTTATGGCTCATCGCACTCCAGGGAAGGGCTGCCACTGAACACGCAACCTTAAATTACAAGCAGCGGGCGCTTCCCCTATAGCACTAGTCGAGGGCAGAGAAATGAGTTGTGGAGGTACATAATAGGATCATAGAATCATAGAATCATTTTGTCGTCTGATCTGATCTAGAGCTCAGTAGAGACATGTACAGATGTGCTTCTCTATCAGTAACATGGGGATAACAATACCAGCACAAGTATCTCACAGGGTTGTCACGAAAATTAATTAGATAATGTCTGCTCAATGCCTTGAACACAGCAAAATACCATGTACATGCTAAGTCCTGTGCTTACTAAGGTGGATGCGATTTTTGTGGCTGTTAACCCTTTCTCTGGGAGAGGGGAATAACTTGCATGTAATCCATTTCAAAATATGTGTATTGGTGCATTGCTTTCCCCTTTTTATGTAACTGTCTGTTTTAGGTTCTTCCCTACCCACATAGATGGTGAAATAAGTCAAGGTTTTCCCTCCTCAGAATTAATTACACTGTATTTAATTTAAATTCATTTAAATTTTCAGCAGAGGCATATTATCTTGTAGGAATCCTTAACCTCAGAAATTTTGTCTCTAATCCAGCAAAAAATATTTGCATGTAGAATCATAGTACAATTTGGGTTGAAAGCAACCTTTAAAGGTCATCTGGTCCAGCCCCCGCCCCCTGCAATAAGCAGGGGCACCTTCCATTAGATCAGGTTGCTCAGAGCCCTGTCCAACCTGACCTTGAATGTTTCAGGGGTGGGGCATCTACCACCTCTCTGGGCAACCTGTTCTGTGTTTCACTGCCCGCATTGTAAAAAATTTCTTCCTTATATCTAGTCTAAATCTACCCTCCTGCTTCAAGACTCTCAGCATTTTCATTGCCCTTTAGCTGAGGGACTGCCCCATACTCACATTCGAACGTTTGCTATAATGTTTGACTGAGGTCATCAGAGATGGTGAAAGATTTTGTGTCAACCAGACATCTCTGTGTATACAAAAATAAAACAAACCCCTCTTTTTACAAGTTGTGCTAAATGTTACAATAATTTACTGTAGGGAGAGCAGACAGTTTCTGTCCAGGGAAACATTTTATGGATGGCAGGACAGCAACTGGAGAGATCTGAAATGACAGCATGCTGCTGAGCTTGATAAGAGCTTATCAACACAGCTACACAGCTGATGTTTGGTGTTCCTTGTGAAGTGGAATAAAATGAATGTGTTGATTTCAATCACATTATTCACTCGAGTTTCTCAAAGATAAGAATGTCTATCACAAAAACCCCTCCTCACACGTACACACATGCACGCTTATCACTAGCAATATCGGACACTCCTGAATTCAGCAGAGATTTTAAATTGGATGGGATGTAAGGACTGCTCTTGGAGGGAGAGTGCTTTTGTGGGATGAATAGATGGATGCACATTGGTACAGGAGTAGAAAAGCTACAGCGCAGGTGAATGTTGCAGAACGGAAAGTAATTCTGCAGAATTGGCAGGCTCTTCCCTTTTGCCACAAGACCTGTACTTCGCTTTCAATGTCATTGCCATTACCACTGTCCCTGTCCTTTGAAAGACATAATTAGACAGCGTGCTCATTGGTGAGGAGCCCTTTGCCACACTGGGTTCACTCTGTGGTCTGTGTACCGGCTGCCTGACAAGTGACGAGTTTGCCAGTCAGACGCGCTTGCTTTTGTGGAATGAATGATTAAATAATGAAAGCATCGCTTCTTGTCTCCCACCTAGCTGTGTCCACTACTCCTGCGAAGCCACCGACTGCCAGAAGCTGGAGATCGAGAATGCACTGCTGAACTGCACCGGTGGCGGGTGGTACAACGGTGACCAGTGCAACGTGAGCTGCAGGACAGGCTACATTTTGCAAGTCCAGCGAGATGATGATCTCAGCAAAAGCCAGGTTTGTTCTGCTGGTTTTGTATGACCTGCAAGACAGAGATGAGCAAACAGATGTGGTGAAATTGAGAAATAACCCAGTCTAACCCCCAAAATCTCAGCTCAGCCTTGGAACAAGGCTTTATTCAAACACTTCTGATCAGAATAGGAGCCATCTGACTCTGTAGGAAGAGGCACTGACAGTGAGCAAAGCTCAGATGTTCCCCAAATTCAGGAGTTTTCAACCCAAAAGGTTTAAATATGTGTTCAGCCCTTCTTTGTCCTCACTGTTTGGCTCTACTCACCCAAACAGTGTTTCTTAGGCTGGTTTTTGGAGGTGTGGTGGTTGGGGTTTTTTGCACAACTTGTTTCTGGGCAAAATATCTCATTTTTATTCCTTGGGTTGAGGCTAATGATGTCTTAACTCCTTTGTAGTGTTTCAGTCCATCTCCTCCACACCCTGACACTGCAGAAGTGCATGGGATCACAGGTGTGGAAAAAGCACCTAAACTTTTTTGCTTCCACACAAATCACCAAAAACCTTCCCCCATGCACCAGGGAGTGCTCCCCATCTTCTCTAAGCCATGCATTAATAATCCCGTTCCACAACAGCAACACGTCTTGATGCAGTGATTGGGGTATTGAGGGAAACTATCAATTTCTTTAAACATTAAAAAAATGCAGGTCCTTTGTGGTGGGGGAGGTGGATGTGCAGCATCCAGCCTTGGCATGCCTCTAGGAGCAGGGTGCATGGGATATGTGGGTGCAGGGCAGACACCCCAGTTTGTGCTCTTCTCTCTAATGCTGCCGGATCCCGTGAGTGCCACATGGGGGTGGTTTCCCCGTTGGCACCTTCTTGTGTGTGGTTGGGGCAGCGCACGCATCTGGGGCCGGGGAGGGCTGGGGGCAGGCAGCCACGCGCAGCAGCCTGGCTGTATTTGTGAAATACCATGTTCTTCATACGCTCGCAAAGTGGGGAGACAGAGTGGAGGTGAATGAGTCAGCCCTTTCAACTCAATTACAAAACAAATACAGGACCCTGTGAGCTGGGCCTCTTCCATCCTAATTGGCATCAGCACCAGAACCCCAGCTCCAGCTGAGCATTTTTACAGAACAGAAAACAAGTTCTCAAATGAGCCTGAATGGCTGAACCAGGAAATAGTTGGAAGGGATCTGTACGTTGAGCACACAAGAATCCCAAACCAAATAAAACAGCCTAAACATGGTTCACCAGCACTGTGATATTTAAACGCAAGAAGTACCTTTTGGGGAAGCTCAGCCAACTGTATATGGTTTTGCTGGGAGAGGTTTGGTTTCAGAGCCTTGATCAGACTCATATGACGGGAGCAGAGGATTTTAGCACCCCTCGCTAACGTGATTCACTGCCTATTACAACACGCTTCCACTCGCACTGGTCTGCGATTGCACTTCATTGTCTTTTTTCCACCGATACAAACCCTGAGGCCAGGGCTTGCTTTTGCTCAGCGCTGTGCGTTCACAGGGAAGGAGTGGAACATCTTAAAGGTATCCATGTTCAGCTAAGCACATTAAACACAGGCTTTAAAAGTTTATTCGTGTGTTTTGGAGATCCGTTAAAAAGGATTGGGCAGTTTCTTTCACTGTGTCATCTTGTTTTATTTCTTTGTGCCACGTACTTCAATCCAGAACTTGTGGAATGTGTAGGTAAGAAATGGATTATCTGAGAATGTCCAGAATCCATGGTTTGGGTTCCTCGTATTGTGTTGTACTGAATTGCACTTGGCTCCTTCCACAATTGCTTCCCAGCTTCAGCCCCTCTTCAGGTCACAAGTATTTGGAGATGAGATAGGGCCATGTGGCTTGTTATCTACGGTCAGAGGGACTCTCTTCATGATCAAGAAACCTTGCACGGAGCTGTTGGATGTTTCACCACTGTCATTTAATTGGATATTTAGCTTATTTGATGGATTTGAGGGCCCAGAGCTATTTTTCTCATTTAACTGACAGTGTGGGGGGACTACACGAGGAAGGGGAGGAAGGAAAGCAGCTTTGCGCATGCTGTTTCACACTCTCAGGTATGAACGAGGCTGAGGTGAGGTACAAAGTCTCGAAGAGCAAACTGAACATTGGTGGCCCATGACCACTGTGTGCTGCTGCTGATGGACAGACCAGTGAAACCATCCTGGTTTAGCATCTGAATCATATTTGTCTTCCCTATTTCACTGAAAGACAGAAAAAAAGGGTGAACAGAGAATTAAAAGAGAAATTTTCAAAAGCACCTCAGAGATGTAGGGGCACAAGTCACATTTCAAATCAATCTTTTATATCTGAGGGGTCTTTGAAAATCTTCTTAACAGTTTCTGCACTTTCTGGCCTCTGTGTCTTCTGAAGCCACCATTTTAATCAGTCTTAAGGCAAAAAAATCATTCATCTCTGCTCTCTGAGAAGCTCCCATTCCCAATTTCTGTTAAAACTCCATAAAATCACCAAACCCTAAAAACCATCAACACTATGTGCAATAGAAACTGTTTGCTGTTTGAAAATTAAAAAAAGCTGAGCTGTTTACAGACTCATAGGCTCTCTCTCATCCTCACTGAGGGACTTCAGCAACAAAACCAGAAAAGGGCTCACATAGTGATGGAGCAAAACCCTTTGTGTCTCTTTTTCAGAAAGAAGATCTCTGGATGTTTTCATTTCCCCCCTATTTCTTCCCACCCTCCTGACAACTCCATCGCTCTCTCTTCTCTTCTCTTCTCTTCTCTTCTCTTCTCTTCTCTTCTCTTCTCTTCTCTTCTCTTCTCTTCTCTTCTCTTCTCTTCTCTTCTCTTCTCTTCTCTTCTCTTCTCTTCTCTTCTCTTCTCTTCTCTTCTCTTCTCTCCCTTTTCTCCCTTTGTCTTTCACTGTTTTCCTCCCCCTTGCCCTTTGCTGAAAGCCCCACTCATTCAGTTACTTGTTGTCATCTCTCCTTGAAGCTACCACCACTGCTGCTCTGGTCAAGAGGTGTTATTTAAAACCCAGCAGCTCCCTAATGTTGTGCAAAGGCGTCATCAATCATGCCAGGAAAAGAAAGCGCGGCTCATGTGGGTTCAATTAGAGGCACAGTAGTGGGCAGAAGTGGAAGAATACTTAGAGGGGAGGGCACAGCTGTTCATTTTTAAGGAGAGGAAACTTCACACTTGAAGCATCGCTTGAAGAAGGAGCCGGCTGGGATCTTGGGCAGCAGGAAGGAGACATGAATTCTCCCAGGCTGTTAAAAGTCCCAAGGAACAAATCTTTCTGGCACCATATTTAACTTTGCATCATCTTCACTGTACTGCACACTGTATTTTTGGAGGCTCTTTTTTTTCCCTTTTTTTTTTTTTTTTTTCCTTCTTGCTTGCCCTCCCTCCTTGCGTAAGCCTCCTTTGGAAGGCAGGACATGAAGGGAAGCAGTTGCTGTGATGCCCGTCAGAGCAGCACAGAGTGCCCAAAGTGACAGCTAATAAACCAGAGGAGAAAGCCAAGTGCTTGGTACAGGCTGCTGTGAGCTGGGTGACCTTGTCAGATCAGACAGGTGAAACAGGCACGTGTCTGCTTAGGCTTCGGGTGGAAGATCTGCAAAGGCAGATGCAGATGCTGCCGCTAAGATCCAGTGCCAGGTCCGATGGCAGCACTGCTGAGGCTGTTGACTGGAAATACGCCCGAGGTGCAGCACGGTGCTGGGGAGAGATGGGCTCCTGCTCAGCAGGCTGGAGTCCTGTCCCAGGGCACTGCAACGATCCCACCTTCAGGTGGGATGTTGCAAGAGGGAGAAGCTGAAAGCTGGTGGGTGCCATCTGCCATCGTTTCTGTGGTAGGGCTGACCTCCGTGCTTTCTGTCAAAGCCACTAGTCTTTGTTTGCCTCCATTGCAGGGAACGGTCTCTGTTATGTTCTGCTGCAGAAACGCATGTGCTCCTATTGCTTGAAGTGATGACATGATAGACATGCTCTAAAATGTGCCATTATTATGTCTGACCTTGAAAACCTCAGCTTCCATCATACAAAGTGTGGAACAAATTACCGGGAAAAGCTGAGAATACAGGGTCTTGCCCACATGGGTGCAGATTCTCTGGGTGGGAATGGCCTTGCCAGTGTGCCAGGAAGAGGAAAAGCCATATGGGTCTGGAAGGAGGTGACTCTTCCAGATTTGGTTACTGTTTTTGTTGGGAAAGACCATGGGGAAAACCCTAGGGGATGAAAACATGGAGAGACTCTTTCTTTTTTTATTTTTTTTTATTCCCCCCCCCCCCCCCCCCCCCCCCCATCAAGGTCTAGAACAGGGGCAGAAATAAAGTGCAGTGGAGGTAGAGCTGTGATGAGGGATCCCTTCCTGGGAAAGATGACCCCAGGCACACTGCATTTCCAGCTGGCTGTAGTGTCCTGCAGCTTTCTGCTAGCAAAGACCACGGCTGCAGCTGAAATACTCTCACAAGTGTTGGGCTGGGCAAAACGTTCTTGCCCATTTTCTGTAAGGTGCTGTCATGCACAGATATTGCTTCTCTTTAAAACTGCGTGTTACATTCTGGATTCTGAATTTGCACTGTTTATTTGGTGTACATCAGAGGTAGATCTGATGTACAACCCTGTCATTAGAGAAACTCCCTTGTGCACCATGCTGTGTCTCAGCAGTCACTATCAGCAAGCAGGAGCAATCATTTATTCCTAAACTAGATCACACCACCATTAACAACTGAATTCTTGGAGGTGAATCTTCTATCACTGATAGATTTTCCCTGTGCTCAGCATGGATCCAACATCCAACAAGACACAGTGCAAGACCCATGTCTTTTCCATAACGTTTGGATAGCCCCTGACATCAATAGCTTGGTTTTATGTTTTAAGCTCCTGCTGTTCGAGGTGCCCAGCAGCCACGGTGCTGGAGTGTTATTTGATGATAGCATCAGTTAAGGGAAATGGAGGCTTTGCTGAATGCTGGAGCAGCCCAGTCCAGAGTGCAAATGTGGTGGTGATGCTGCTGTATGTATGTGTTATAAAGACATGGAAATATGCCGTATCATCCCTTCTCCTGTGGCCATCACACTGTAACTTCCTGGAAGCACATGCATCTTCAAGTCATCAACTGTCTACAGTATAGATATACCTTTTAATGGTGCAGATATTCTGTTAAGCCACAAAGGCAGAATAAATGGCCACTGGGGAGCAAAATGATTGAGAATGAGAACAGAGTGTCACTTCACCTGAGAGCTCCAAGAATCCCAGAATGTGCTACTCTGAATTTGTAGAAAAGACTTTTTTTTTTTTTTTCCATCAGCAGTGCTCCCTGTTTAAACAAACTCCATGGTCTAGAAAAGGGGTTTTGTGCCCACTTGGGAAGTGTCCAGTTTCTCAGCTCTGGGACTGCTTTTACCATTCTGAACGCAACCATATATCAAAGGGAGACAGGTCTGAACTTCTGTTGAAACCATTAGGGTGTTTTTGCAAAAAGGGAATCCAGGTCCCTTTGATGTGTGCTAGAAAAATTCCCCTTCCCTTTATAAACCCAGATCAATGGTCAGCAGTGCAAATCTCCTGTGAGCGTACCAGCCCTGAATAAAATATTCCCTGGAGGCAGAGGAGTGCTGCTGTATGGCTTGGTCAGATTCCTCGCCGCTATCTTCCCCTTCTCGTGTTTGGGTTTCTCACATTTCTTTTTCTTCTGTCCCTCTCTTTATTCTTTATTCTGGTATGGAGGGAAGACTCCTACTTTCAGATTCTTCACTTCCAGTTTGTAATATTTTTCCCTTTTTCATTAGAAAGTGGACATGTTGTTTATTCTGTTCTTTTTTGCCAACATCTGTTTGTCCTTCAGTCACCCAGTGAATTCTTCACCTTAGCTATGGATGGGCGGCTCCATTACCTACCCCCCCCCCCCCTTATTTTTTTTTTTCCCCTTTCCCTGGCACTTCAGGACTTGAATCTGCTCCATTGCTTGGACTGTTCCTCAAACCCATGGAAGTGTAGCTTCTGTGTGGCTATGATGGTAGAGTGACTTTAGGGAAGTCAGACTGTATTTGACCTCTCAAGTGCCAGGTGAACATACAGGGGGGACATGCTTGGCTCTGTCCATTGCAGACTCCTCCAGCAAAAAGTCTGTCCTCAGGCGTGCATGTCCCCAGCACCGGGACAGTGGGGCCCTGATTTCATTTGTAACCTTGGGGCACTGTGATGGTAAAGCCATTACAGCAGCTTTCCGTGTCTGAAGACAATGCTGACATGGCCCGGGCTACCTCCCGTGGTACCCCAGCCCTACGGGGACTGACACCTTGGGAGAGCCTCGGGTGGGAGTCCCAGATGGGTTCAGGTCAGGCTGGCTTTTCTTTCAGACCCAAGGATGAGTCCCACTGCTCAGCAGTGCATGGGCGTCCCCTTGGAGTGGCTGTGTCACAGAAAGGTGGCAGGATGGGGGACAGCTGGCAGCTCCCACAGCTCAGATTGCAGGCTCCTTTCTGATGGCAGGGCAGGGCAGTGGGCTTCCCGGTGGGCTCAGGGCGATGCAGGCAGGAGTCAGGTTGTTGGTAGTGCTCCACTCTTCACATTGAAGCACTTTGGTGTCTCACCCCAGAGGTGACAGAAATAGACGCTGGTTCTCTGACACTGTTTCTTGTGGGGCCTTGGTGGCTTTAGGAGCTGCTGTCCAAATGATGATGGTAGTGGTCAGGCCCAGTTTTGCTTAACTTGTGAGCCAAAATAAGGGCTGTTGTTGGGCTTGAAATGATGTTGATCTCTCCCTTGCCGGCTGTGGTGACTGTAGGCATGTATCTTTTTCCAGATGGAGGCCAGCATCACCATGACTTGCATGGATGGGAAGTGGAACAAGCAGGTGACCTGCGAGCCCGTGGACTGTGGCATCCCAGACCAGTACCATGTCTACCCTGCCACCTTCAACTGCAGTGAGGGGACCACCTTTGGCAAGAAATGCTCCTTCACGTGCCGCCCGCCCGCTCTTCTGAAAGGTATCAGAGGGTGTGCAGTGACCTGGGGATAGCTGCATGGCTAACACAGACTGCTCCTAGGAATATATGTTACTGGCGCTGGTTTTTAGAATTATTCATGATATTTTAAGTATGAAGAATTATGAGACTCTATGGGAAAGTTTATTTATATTAGAAGTTAAGTTCCTTTGCATCTGTCTATTACCTTCCTTTGACCTTTCCTTGATCACGGCCAACCAGGCAGTAACGACAGTGAATATTGCTTCCATGCAAACAAAACATGGAAAAGTCATGGGGATAAATCAAATTGAACTCTCTCATCTTCTTTCCCATGCCTTTTCTGTTTTCTGTGTCTCCCTTCTATGCCTTCTCCCTGTACTTGGAAAGGCAGAAGATGGAAATGTCCCGTGTCCCAGTGGCACAGTCCCCCATCACTGTTTTTCCTAATCCACCCATAACCTCTCCCCTTTTCCACACTCGTCTTGCTCTATCTCTGACCTTTCTCTCCTCTTCTTGTTTGGGACACTCTACTTTTTTTTTTTTTTTTTCTTAAAAATAACACATTCTGCTGCCTTTTTTCCTTTTCTCCCCCATGTTCTTCCCTGCTGCTTTTCTGCTAGTATCCCCATCATCTTAGCACCATCAACTCCTCTGCTTGCTGGCATATTACCCTTTTTGATCTGGTCCTCAGGAAACAAAAAAAGATATCATTGCTAATTTGAAGGAACATTAGAGCCAAATTAACTTGTCATCTTGCAAGTGGACAACTGCTGTTGTCAACTCAAGTACAAATGCTGTATAAGCTTTTTCTGTACACACGGTATCACCTTTTCTGCTAGGATTCAGTGCAGACCCCAGAAAAGGCTTGGGAAGTATTCTTCATTTTAGTGAAAGGATATGTTGATTTCTTTTATAACCAAATTTATAACTCCAATTTAGGAGGATAACTGCAAGCAGCAAACACACAGTGGAAGTTAAGACTTTAAGTTAAGACTCAAAAGGAAGGTTTTATCAAAGAACTCCCTATTTTTCTTCATATACTCAGAGGGTCATCTTCAACACGAGATGTTTTTTCATTGAAAGTGCCTGGAATTTTTTTGAGGGGGCGATGAAAATAGCGGTGCTCATTATTAGGACCAACAAGAGCTTCAGCTGATGACTCCGGCAGGGGCAGCTGGAGGGATGATAACCATCCCCCGTGGCGGGGGGGCAGCTGTGGTGCAGTATCACTTCACTTTTGCCCAGAAACTCTGTGAGCTGTGAGGTAAAGGCACCATTTGGTGTACAGCCACTGGTGATGACTAATAGATGTTGCCACTAAGCTTCTGGAGAGCAGCGTTCGAATGACTCATGCCTAATTCAATCACTGACGTCATGACAGCCACTGTTGGTCATGTCACAGCTTATCACTTTGCAGTGGCAAGTATGATATCACCGCGGCTGGTGTGCAGGGCTGTGGGTGAGTCAGAGCAGAGGAACAGGCTGGGGCACTGGAGCAGAGCTCCCCTCCCACTGCAATCCCACTGCAATCCCACTGCAATCCCTCTTGCAACCATCTGCAGCCGGCGAGGGGAGAGAAAGCCGAAAGCCGGGGCTGATTTACTGCAGCTTCTCTTATCTGTGCGGGTAGGGCAGGAGGGCTTTTCCACATACCTTCCTGAGCCCTCCAGAGCCTTTTGTTTTCTTCTTCTTTGAATTCCAGCCTCATGTCCCAGCTCTCTTCCTTCCCCCTCAGAGAGATGCCATTGCTTTGGGGTTAGGAGTTTGTCAGTATTATTTCGGATAACGCCGAAGTTGGCTTAGCGTTGAAAATATGCCTTGTGGGTTGAGAAGAGTTCCTGCAGCAATGCTCGGGGATTTCAATCGAGTATTAGGGATTTTTGAAGGGTTAGTGGCTCATAGCTGTGCTTTGTTTCTTAGGAAAAGCTTATGCCTTTTCAACATACAGTATAAAATAACAAAGAATGTAAAATACACTGAGACTAGGCTACTTTTAGCTTAACCTTCTGAAGTCAAGTAGGTCATAGCAGAGGCAAATAGATCTATTGTACCTTTTACCTTTGAGGTGCTGGCCAAGAAAGCTTCCTAAGGAAAATGAGTCTCTAATGAGTGTTATGAATCGTATTTATCACAGTAGTCCCCAAGGACTGAGAGTCCCCAGCTGAGAATGGCTCCTCATTGTGTTGGAGTAGTGAGTCTAAAACTAACAGATGCTGCTCCGAAAGGCTCAAAATTGAAATAAAAAGGACAAATTCAGGGAAGAGATATAACACAGAAGCAGAATGAAGAATGTAATGACAACAAACCCTCTGTTAATGCCATGACTTTGGAGAGGAGAGGGTGATGTATGAAGCAAGCTTCCTTTCAGAGAAGAACAAAATAAGGAAGAGAAATACAAAAGATTGCAAAGCCAGTGTGGTTTCCACTATGCTACAGCATTTCCTGAAATAAGCACTGTCTGCCTGTCACCTGAAAACAGAGTTCTTAATGATTTAATGGCATCATCTAGAAAGAGAAAATGCATAGGACATACACAGCTGAATTTGTCAAACCAACCGAGGTGGCTTTTGATATATTATGCGTGTAACTATATTTTGAAAAAAAAAAAAAAATATATAGTGCTGCTGAATGTTGTTGACTTTGCTCACTGTTCTTCTCAGGAAACAACAGCAACTTGACCTGCATGGAGGATGGGCTGTGGTCCTTTCCGGAGGCCCTGTGTGAGCTGATGTGTCGAGCACCCTCCATCGTCCCTAATGCAGATCTCCAGACTACTCGTTGCCGAGAAGATAAGCACAAAGTGGGCTCGTTTTGCAAGTACAAGTGCAAACCAGGTTACCATGTCCCTGGATCCTCCAGAAAAGCAAGAAAGTACGTGAAAGAGTAAAGCCATGTAGTCAGCATGATTCAGAGAGCCACGAGTTAAATGATTCTGGGAGAGGGATGGGCTGTTTAGAATATCAGGAATATCACTGAACAATTTCTTCACACAGATAGTTGTGCAGTTTCAAGGGGATTTAGGCACCTAGTTCACTTACGCTTCTTTGCAAATCCTAACCAGTGCTCAGAAAACAGACCTTACCTTAGAAATACCCCTTTGATATGCAGCCTGGGGAGTCCCCTTTGAAACTCTGTGGGAAAGGGTTAGTGCTATCATATACTCCTGACTCTGCACAAACCCACTTCAGACCAACCACAGCACAAAAATCTGGGAAGCAGAGTTTTTGAGAGATGTGTCCAAGGCCAAAAGAGGAGTTTAGGCTGGGCAACTCAATGTTGGCTTTGCAAATAATCATTATTTTTGCTCAGAGACTTCATGACGCAGATTCACAACTTGATCCCTAACTGCTAAAAGCTCAAGCACACCCATCCCCTTCAACCTGCTAGCAGAGCTCAGAGGCTTTAAAGGCTCTTAGCTGACTCAGCCACTCAATAAATGGTCTTTTTTTTTTCTGCACAAAAAGGCGAGCCTTTAAGATCCAGTGCACGCAAGACGGCACGTGGCTGCCAGGCGCTTGCGTGCCTGTTACCTGCGACCCTCCGCCTTCCAAGTTTCACGGGCTCTACCAGTGCTCAAACGGCTTCCAGTTCAACAGTGAGTGCCGGATCAAGTGTGAAGATGATGACAATCAGTCGGTGAGTCTCTCTTATCTAAATTATCTCAGCCCACACAATCATGCGTTTAGCATATGTTCCCTAAGGACCCTGATTTTAGAGGGGCCAAGTACCTTTGAGCTCTTCTGAGACCAGAGGCACAGAAATGGAGACGGGAAATACATAATTAGAGGGGGAGTGCTGCAAAGAGCCTGGAAATATTATTTTTATGATAGTAGTAATGCTGTTAACTATTACCTGTGGCCGTGACTGACTTACTGTTTCTGGACAGTAAGTGGCTGAAAAAATTGCCTCATTGGCTCTATGATGTACCTAGAAAATACCAAGTAATGAATGAAAGTAAATAGGATATGAGTTACCCTCACCCTGGTTGTTCATTCTGGTTTACCTTGCTTTCCTCTCCAATTCTTTTTCTCATTATCATTATGTCTATGTGTGCCATATGATAATTGAACTTTATAGGGATTGCCACTATTCAGGTGAACTGTCTCTAAACTGTCATGTTTCTCTGGCAGTGAAGTTGTCATTTGGCATCAGGGGTCAGATCCTCATCTGGCATAAATCAGCATGTTGCCTTTGACTTCCTAGGAGCTTTGTTCACTGACACGAGAAGGTCTGGCCTTTAATATCACGTTTGAAATGCTTAGTGTTCCTCGCCAGAGGTAATTATAGTTTGTGAGATCAGTGACTTCTCCCAGAAGTGCTGCTGCTGCTTAGTACACTTGGGAAGAGAAAGTGGGAGTTGTAGAAGCTGCTGCTACCACACGCACTGCAGAGAGCAGGGAGTGCCATGTCAAAGGCCTTTAACTTAATTCCACGTTCTGAGGACACATTAAAAAGAGACCAACCCTGCCCTAGGACCAGTGATCGGAAAGGCACCTCTGATACCTGCTCCAGATGTTAAAAGCCCATTGCTGCTCCTATTCCCTGCCAGGCTGGCCTGCCTCTTCACGGGGAAAACAGGCAGAGCCCTGGGGTTTTGCATCAAGGCACCTGGAAAAGTTCGACTTGTATAGCTTACATGAGGTTTTGAGCCTTGTGAAATGAGAGGTTGCGCATGTGGGTGCAGTTGGAGTGGGAGCTCTGGGATATGCCGTCAGTGGCTTTGTGCATCTACCACCAGCTCAGAATGGTCAGTGTGGCTGAAGACATGTCCTACTGCTGCCAGCGCAGGGAAACCAGGGCCACTGGGGTTATGAAAATGGTGTAACAGGCTTGTGTTTTGCTTTTAAATGAGCTGGATGTGAAGAGGAGCAAGCAGTGGAGTCAGGGTTACAGCAATAATGAAGTGAGCTCTGGAAAATGAGAGATACGGCTATGTCTCTGTTCACTGTAAGGAAAAGTGTAGTGACTGTTCAGCTGCGAAAGCACCTTGAGCAAAGGACATCTTGAGAAAGGGATTTGCAGAGAAAGGTATTTCCAGATATCCCAGAAAATAGACTACAGAAAAAGAGGGAGGACTCCTGGCACAAGCCAGAACCACTTGAGAGGTGTTAATTATTTAAGGATTAAACCCCACTAAGTCTCTCTCAGCTATATAAGGTGATAATGCACGTTGCATCCAAGCAAGAAACCCAGCAGGGATTTTCACAAGAGATTTTGCAGGTCAGGGAATGATGGACAGTATGTTACTATAGCAATGGATATCCTGGGATCTCTGAGTATGTTGCAGAAACTATACAATAGGACCCTCAAGCACAGCCAGCTCCAGGAACATAAATCAGGTTTCATGGCTCACCTTTAAAAAACATGCTTGAACCCTGGCATGCAAATTGCACTGGAAGTGCACCACGCTTGCTAAAACAGCAAATTGTGTTCAATTATCACTTAGTGATTTCTTCCTGAATTTGTCACCATGCTGAAAGATCATTACTCAGCTGTACATATGGCATCTCTTAATCACCAGGAACATAATGGTCATTTAAGCAGGTACCTCCCCTAGCACACAGAGCAAGGGTCTTCCATTTCTGAATATTGTGCACAAATCATATGAACAGTCAGATCTAAATTAATCAGTCTCTGCCAAACTGGCCCTTAGGTGAGAGTCACCAAGCTGGATCACACCCTGAGTCCATCTGGTCCATTATCTTTTCATATGATTTTCTTATTACTTCTGGCAATGGCCAGATGTCTAGAGAAGGGGAAGCAGGTCCCATGCAGTAGTCTGCCAATAAGACCACTTTGCATCTCACTAAATGTTGTGTTCATCAGCAACGCTGAGCAGAAAAGGCATTAGGACGTTAAGGACAAGACTGACACCAAAGGCTGCTCAGTCTTCCATGCCGGTACCAGGGGCCTGCGCAGATCCATGTGGGTTGTGGGGAAGAGCTCCTAAGAAAAGTTCAGCAGCCCTGCTGGGATTCCAGCATGGACAGCACACTAAAGGGCCCCCGAAGATACCCACCACAATCTCCAAGAGCAGGGTGGGCTGATTGCAGGAAACATGCTTGGCACATCAAACAGGCGAGGAGAAGCAGAGATCCTTCATGGTTCTCCCACCCAGCAAGGACCCCACGGGAGGTTTGGAGCCCAGCCACACCAGACGTCCTCCTGTTGAATGTCCCACATTACCCCATGGCAGTTAGGCTCACAGATCCTGCAGAACAGCTTGCGCAGAAATCCCCAATGCCACAAGGGTAGATCTGACAAAAGATTGCCTGTGCACTCCTTTGTTGTTTCTAAAGAGCATGATATTTCCCCTTGGACTTCGGTATTCATTCTTCAGTATCATACAGAGAATGTTTTCTATAAGAGAAATGTCATATTCTATTCCTTGCCCATTCCCACACCAGAGGATTTTTTTTTCTCCTTTCCACCTGCCTCTGCATGGCTGTCTCAGCCCCTTCGCTTGCTGTCATTCAAGGCAGCCAAGCTCTAAAGAGCACGTTCTGCCCTGCTAAGCATCCCTGCTTGTGTCCCGCTTTCCTTCCTCCTTCAGATGGCCATTGGGGATTCTTTCTGTTTTGAGACAAAGATGGTGCAACTAGTTAGAAAATGGGCAGAGGGGAAAGGTTGTCTGCATTCAACGTAATGTCTCAACAACAGCAAAGAAGGCAAATGGGGAGAATGCACCTTTATCACACCTGGAGTGGGTCTATATTAAGGCAGAGACCTGCAAGGCCCTTGTAAAGACATTGCGTTGCACAGAAGGGGCATGTATGTGTGTTTGTATGCAATGCAGGGTTTTTTTATTATTATTCTTTGGAAGAAAACTCCTCCTTGCCCCCAGGGCTGGCAGTCCCAACCTGGGGCTCTTCCAGCTCCAGCAGAACTTTGCTCCCAGCTCAGCTCTGCCCACTTCTCACTTCTCACCTTGGCCTTGCTGCTGGTTTTGTGACCATTCTCCTTATCTCCTTCTCTCATTCCCAGGGCCGTGGAAGCAACGTGATTCACTGCCGGAAGGATGGCACCTGGAGCGGCTCCTTTCATCTCTGCAGAGAAATGCAGGGCCAGTGCACACTGCCCACACAGCTCAACAGCCACCTGAAGCTGCAGTGTGCCGGCGGCTACGGCATAGGTCTGTGAGCACCAGTCCGGGTGCAGCTCAGAGGGGAGCAGCAAGACGGGAGGTGGGGATGAGGGTGGGAAAGAGAAGGGAGGAAGGAAGGAGCCTGCAGTCCTTGAAGTCACCTTCTCCTGTGGACCTCTTTGCCTGAGTGGGAGGCTGCTGCAGGAGGCTTTTCGGGGAACTGCTTTTAAGAAACATGAACCTTTGAGAGGCCAGGCATCATATAACATGCTCTGATTGCCTGCTCCTTGCAGCGCTTCCAGTTTCATCATGTCCCTTCTTGGCCAGCTGGTTTTAATGGGCAGCCAGCACACCAGACTACACCAGAGACACATCCAGTCCTCAAAACGCAGGGAGAGATTGTACCTGCGTTTGCTCTTACACCTTTGTAAGGTCCCCCTCCTTCAACCACACGCACACACGCACAGCCCAGAGGCTGAAAGTCAGGAAGCTGGCAGGGAAGCACAGCGCCAGGATAATTCAGGTCTCTCTAGAAAGAATATGAGATCAGCTGAGTTTCCCCTTTGGTATGATGGTTGTTTAGGAGCTGTTGTAACGGTATGGTTTTCCCCCTGGTCATTCCGCCAGGGGTGATGACTTCCTGTGCTCAGCCCCGCTTTGTATCACCCAGGCAGAGGGAGGGACAGACTGCACACTGAATTCTACACACTGTGTTGTATTTTCAGCCCCTGTTTTTGAGGTCTCCCTGCTCTAAGGGCTGCAACGGGAGCTGCACTGGCTGCAACCCTCACAGACCCACGAGGCCCCTTCCTGCAGCTCCAGCCCCTGCCAGCCCCCTCCTCCCTCCCCCTGTCCCTTTGAACTTGGAGACATTTCCTCGTTGCACGGCTCCCTCATTATATCGCAGCCATGCAAGGGACCACAAGCCTCCTTGTGTTCCCTCCCTGGGGAGGTGAACACAACCTGGATGAGATCACCACTCTGTAATGATGCCAATTACAGATCATATATCAAAACAAATCCGACCCACTCCTTTCCGTAAGTGTAAATAGCGTGGCAGAGCGCGGGAGAGCGAGTGGCGAGCAGACTGTGGCGACTCAATGTGGCGAGGCATTTTACCCTTGAGACGAGGTTACCTCCTGGGGCCGGCCAGGTTTTTGCAAGGAAAGAAGTACCGATTCCTGGTTTGGAGGGGAGCATCTCAGTACTGGAAGCAGGAGGGTCTGCAGCTGCCCACGCAGGGGACGCCTGCCAACCCTTAGTGCTTTCCCAGCCCTGCTGGGGCAGCTGTCAGCAGGTACCAATCCCAGATGCAAGATCTAGTGGGTTTGATCCTGGGATGGGACCACACAGCCATCAAGGAGGTGAACAATTAATGGGCTGGATCCTGCTTGGGAGCGTGGTTGTCACTGGAGAGAGAGGAATAGCTCAGTGAGGGCACAGCGGCCGTTGGCTTTTATCCTCAGCAGATGGAGACATACCACACACTTTGTTAGGCTCACCCAGCACCGCCTTTTGGGATCAGATTGTTGGGGTTTTCTTCTCTTCTTTGTGTTTTTGGAAGACTGATCGATGTCCTTCCAAGAAGGTGCTCCTCCCCTGCCACCCAGTTGCAATGGGGCTGGTGTCAGTGGGCCTAATCCAGTGGGTCCCTGGAGCCACTGCCACGTGTGCTGGGAAAGCAAAACAAACCCCAAGTTCTCCCCATCCTGCTGGCTCAACGTCCCAGGTCTGCTCTGCTCCTGCTGCCTCCTCCATGTGGGAGTACATGAGAAGGCAGAAGCAGGTGGGGAAAATAATAGCATCCAGTTGTGGTCACTATGAATCCCACACACCTTCGGTAATTCCTCAGACACCTAATCTGCCCTTCCAGGCTGAGGTGTGTGTTGAGCCAAAGGTTCAGCTCTCCAAACCAGTGCAGAGATTAATTCCTCCCCCAGCGCTGATTGGAGTGCAGAAATCCTAATGACATGTTTGCAGCAGCTGTGCCATTCAAGACTGATTTTCCAGGGGGGAAATGGTAATGGTCCAACGCACTAGGGCTTACGGTTGTGTCACCACAGGGCTCTGGGATATTGCTGCAGAGTATCGCAGCATGTTTTAATAAAGAAAGGACAGGATTCCCACTGGGCATGACAGTTAATCAGAGAAAAAGCAGGTTTATGTGTGAACAAAGCCATCATTACCTTTCTGCATACTTCTTATTGACTGTGGGACTTAGGTGATAGCTTGTCTGCAATATCATTAGGCTTGGTCACCCTCTGAAAGATTATTATTGAAGTTCTGTAAATGTGACAGATCAAACGGTAGGTTTTTGTCATGTCATAGGTGAGATGAGTTTGACAGCCTCTGCTTAATCAGTCCCATTGCTTGAAAGAGCAGTTGAAATAGGAAAACCTTCGTGTTTTCTTGATGATCTGAAAGCACAAAATCTGACCCCCTTCTTGGAGTTAATAGCCAGAGAAATACCTAGATATGCAGCTCATACAAAAAGACCCTGGAATATCTGCCACCCCCACGATCTCCTGCTGAGATGCAGGGTTGTACTCAGCATTTCATGTGTGTCTAGAAGATATGTGATAGTTATGGTTGACTGCTAATTGCAATTTAGGAAAAATGAGCCCTAATCCTGTCCTTCAGCTGGAAGGATGCTGAAAGGGTCAGAAGCTGCTTGCTTTATCCTTTAGCTTTATCCTCTCCCATGTTTTGTGCAGGCACGGAGTGTACCACCTCATGTCTGGATCACAGTCACGAGCCCATCCTCCTGCGTGTGAACGAGACTGTGCAAGACATCCAGCACTGGATGAACCCTCAAAGAGTGAAGGTCAGTGCCTGCCAGTTTCCCTCACTATATCCTGCTGCATGTTCAAGTGCGGTGAGTGAACAGCGCTGCCTGTGGTTCATGCGGGGAGGGGAATACACGGAGAATTCTGCCTTTTCAAAAAGAATGCCTGATGTTTGTTGTGTCTTTGTGTATTGTTCTGGTAATGCGGTGGCTTCCTCTCCAAGTTGCTTTCTCTCTGTGATTTCCCAGTGAAAGTCGGTTCAAGGTAAAGGTCCCAAATCGGTGCGCTCAGATCCACCCAGCACCTACAGTGGGTGTGATCTGGAAACAGGATTCACTACACAGGAAGGTGTGATGGACAGTGAGAGAAAGGGCACTGGCCAGGTTTTATTTTCTTCCTCCTGTTCAGTACTTTGCATTCTTTGGTGGCAGGGCTGGATTTTTCGGCACTGCTTTGGGATGACAAAAGCAGCTGATACAGAGGGTATTTCATTTCCCAAACCAGCAGAGCTGGCTGAGTCCTCCCCCCGCCCCTTCGCCCGCATGCAAGAGATGCCTGCTCAGCACAGCCCCTTCCAGAGGTCACCACTTCTTCCTCCTGCTTCTGCAAACACGCAGGCAGCATTAACTGCTCCTGGTGCTCTGTCCTGTGTGTCCTCCAACACCCGCCGGCATCTGTCTGCCCCGATGGGCACATGCACACCCATGCACAGCGCCCGGCACACATGCTCAGCCCTGCACATGCAGGCCACTTGCAGCAAAGAGCTGCTTGGTTTCATGCCTACACTTGGATACCAGCGGGACACGCTCATCTACCCCATTCTGAAAACCCTCGCGTCATCTACACAAATGTGCCCTCTTGCCTAGAAATGCGTGTAACCAGGTGCTTGTGCCTACGCAGTATTTCTGCAGGTGCAGATGTTTATCTGGACATGCTTAAGTGCATGTCGGAAGACGCTGGCACATCACGTGTCACCAGGGTGCAGGTTGCTGGTGGTGCTTGAGCAAACACTGTCAGCTTTTACATACTTGGCCCTGGCTTTGCAGCAGTCTGTTTTACACACTTGAACTCCATTTAGGAGGAGAACAAGCAGCCAGCATGTCCTGAGCAGCTTTGACAGTCTATTTGCTTCTCTACATGCCTAAATATGTACTCAAGGTTTGGGATTTTTGAAATCTAGCCTTGGCTGTGGATAGAGAGCCACTCCAAAAATCTCCACCACTTTGTACTTCCCTACTTCACACAGAGCAATAGAATAAATCCTGGAAAGGGGTGGGGAACCTAAATCCAGAGATTACAACAAGCTTGCAGTGTCCTTCCCAGCTTCCCATGTACTCCAGACACCGAGATTATATTACTGCTAAGCCTAGGCTTTGCCAAGTTTCTGGCATGGAACATAAAGAAAACCCCTATCTCTGTATTAGGGGCAATTTCTCACTGGCCCTTTCCCGAGTGCTAGACTTTAAAGTGGTTTTGTAATTCATGGTGAAATAAAGTGACAGCTTCCCTCCCGTTCTCTGCTGTGCTCCTTCGTTTATTGATGCGGGTACGCAGAGGGAGCTGTAACGAGTTTTATACCTGCAGGTCTCTGGAGGGCTCATTAGGCAGCAGGGAAAACATATAGTAGTAAAGGGATGAGGGGAGCGAAGGGTGGAGGAGAAATCATGTTTCCAAAAGTACTGTGGTAAATCGGACCTTTTTTGCCCTCATGGTGAGGATCTTGCAAGAGTTTTAGGCTGTGAGCAGATACAAGTTCAACCCCACAAACACTTTCTAATTAGAGGGTGAGATTTGGGCTTGAAAACTTGTGTTGGGCGATGGAGGGGAGCCTTTAGGAGATGAGTGGTGTGATGCTGAAACACGCTGGAGATTTTTTTGGTAGTTACAAAACATCCATTTTATTCAACTCTCCAGATAAAAGGACGTCGCCCATGGGGAGTGGTGCCTCGTGGGGTGCCACTGGGGGAAATGCTGCTGCTGGTGGGACTGGGGAGACCCTGGAGAGATGGGGCTGGGATGCCTAAAGGGAAGGTCCCCATGGCAATGTGCTCTGTATCATTAATAATACCTGTCTCTGTTTATGGTCAGTGGCAGCTTGCTGTTGTGCCATACAAGGAACAGGAGCAGCTGGTTGCATTTATGCAGCAAGTCTTTGTGGATCTCAGAAGGACTTGAATGATGCAAAGGAAACAGTTACTTAATTTCAGGCACAAGTAATGTACAAATGAGTGTAGTACGAGCAAATAAAGGCGGGACTGACCTGTGGAGCTTACCTTTGAGAGGACAGGCACAGATAAGACACAGGGAGAGCTGACAAGGAAAAAAAAAAAATATATATATATATATGTGTGTAGCTGTTCAAGCAATAGCTGTTATGGAAGCAAAGTGGCAAGAAGGAACCATCCCTTCTCTGGGGGTTGTTTAGAGTAGAGCTGTACAAATCACTTGATTTTTCGGTTCACTCAAAGTTCTGTCAAATTAAAAAAAAAATGTTTTCCCCTAATCAAAGCGACTCTTTTGTTGTTGTGATTTTTGGTGAACCAAAAAAATTGGAGAAAAAAACATGCTGGTTTGATCATAACGTAACATTTCATTTCCAAGGATTTTTTTTAAACTTTTTGTTTAATGCAAATGAAGAACTAGAAATTAAATGTCCTCTCAAAGGAACAACAACAGATATTTAATTTCAAGCAATGTGTAAATATTACTGTGTTTTTCAGAATTGGTTTAGGCTGAGTTGTTTTGTTGGGTCTGAAACAGTTTGCCGAAATCAGTGTAAGTTGGCAGTGTCTTCCAAATTGGTATTTTCAGCGGGGGCGGGGGGAAGGGAAACCAAACTGAAATCTTCTGTGCATCTGCTGTTCTGCAGTGGGCCGTGTTTGGAGCAACCATTGCTGCTCCTCTGATTTCCCACTTACTGTGCGTGCACAACGGGCAGCGAGCTGTTGAAGACACCTATAGATAGAGCTGCCAAGTTCGACTATGCAGGCAGTGGAGAGAAAAAAGTGAAACATCCCAGAAAGACAGCTTGACAGCTCTTTCTCATTGACTGCAGAGAAACAGGACAGACACCTAATTTCTTAGGTTGTCTGAATTTTGGGTTCTTGCCTTTGTGCTGAGCAGGAACAGGCCAAACACTGTGCAAGTGTGTGCATGCCTGGGGTAGCCTTCGAAGGGTTGGTGTGCCCGACTCTGCCTACCAGCGGGGCTGAGTGTGGCTATGCCCCCCCCGCATGCCTGGGACACTGCCCGACTGCTGGCGATGTGCTTTGCCATATGCACCGCAAGCCCTGGGATTTTGGATGTCCAGAAGTCATTAATGGGGATTCTCCTTAAATACTCCTGGATTCATTTTAGCTTTGCAGCTTCTCTCTTTCCTTCCCCTCTCCCCTTTCTGGGAGTGTTGGGCTCATTTTTCAGACAGGGAAACTGAGTCACAGAGCGGTGAGATGACTTCTTGTGGTGCAGTAGCTCAGCACCCTGGCAGGCAGGAGTTCCCACCCCGTCTGTAGCTACAGGAGGAAACAGCCACCAAGCCCAGTGTCTTTCCTCTCTCGGCAGCAGTGGCCAATCCCCTCACCACCACCACATTAAGCCCATGGTTAATTGTTTTGTTCTTTTAGTGCCTGAGGAGTGAGTTAGCTGAGACCAGTAGATGCCAGTCCCTGGGCTTTAGCCCTGGGGGACACTTGACCCGTCTAAGGTGGAGGAGAGCTCTCCACTGGCCTCTCTTGGGGAAACTTAATCCCCTCTGCAGCCTGCAAATGGTTGACATCATTGTGTTAGTTCCACCATGGGAGGGAAGTGCTGTGACCGGAGGCACTAGGTCTTCCCTCACAAGGAGAAAATGACAGCTGGATTTGCTTTCTTGGCTCTTTGTTACCTACTGTGGGAGCGCATCCCAGCTTCCTCTCCGTTCGCAGCAGATGGAGTCACAGCCACCAAACCGCAGATGTGGCTGGATGGCGTTTCTGAGATGGGGACAGGACCAAAGTCAATACACCCAGCTGCACAGCGTGGCCCACACGGGAGGGCAGCTGTGCTGCAGAAGCCAATGCACAAGGGGAGGTGGGACCATGAGGGCAGCATATGTCACCACAGCGGCTTGGAGCACGTGGCAGCACGGGGCAGGGTTGGGGCTTGCAGAGGCAGCAGCCGGATGGGCTTTATCTGCCATGCACCGCCTGGCACGTGTTGCATGTAGTCCTTCCATCCACCTCCTACTGCATCCCTTGTTGGCCCTGTGAGTCCACCTTCCTTTCTGTGGGCACTGATGCCATCAGACCCTGGTCATGCCTGCAGTAGTGCTGCCTATACCCTTCCTTGCTTGCTTTTTACACATTTGTTTATCTCAGTTGCCCCATGCAGCACCCCATGGCACCTATGTGCGTGTTTGCAGGGATGATGCCCAGCAACCCAAATCATCTCTGATTTCTCAGTCTTCCAGTTCAGTCTCTCCCTCTACCCACATCCCCCCTCCCATCCCATTGCACCACATATACCACAGCAGCAGCCTGAGGGTACAAGCAGGCTGGGCTGTGGGAATCTGGGGCTTGAAAAACCAGCAAGAGGAGCCAGGACCATGGCTGGGGGCCCTTCCCTGAGCACACCCCGCTTCCAGCTCCATGAATGTTAGCAAGATTGAATCCAGCTGGAGCACCTCTAATGGTCTCCACTAGCAAAATATCACCCAAGGAGAGGGCAAAGTAACTGGGACTAAGCTGTGGGCAGGTACCACTCCAGAGCAATGGGAATGTCCCACTGACCCAGTGATTAATCTAGCACAAGGTCAGCGGGCTTTCCTACACTATGGAAAGCGACTCAGGGCTGCACTCCCTTTCCCTGGAGGATGTCCAGCCCTGGGGATTGAGGATGACCCTAAGTGAGAGCTCCAACCAGAGTGTTGTCCAAGCAGAGCCTTCACCTTCCATCCATTCCTCTAAGGGAGGGTGCTGGAGTTTTAATACTGGGAGGTCAGGAAAGTAGTCGGCACATCTTCTGCAAGGGATTGCTCTCACTTGGAAACCTCCTTTCTTAGGAGCCTGTTATGGGGCTCTTTGGCTCCTTTTGTAAGCTCCACATGCCATGCTCACACACATTCACTCATATCGAGAGGTTTTGTAAATATTGGTGCTTCTTACCAGGGGAATGTGAGACGCTCTTTGTAAGTGCACTTCTACTCATTGTCTGGCTGGCCTTGGATACAGGAGGCAAATGCCTGGGGTTTTCTGCTTTGCTTTAATCCTTGGGTTCAAATGCTCTTGAACTGCTTCCTTTACTCTCCCCCTCCCAGTCTGTTGACTGGCCTTGTTTATTTTGAAACCTAGAAAAGTTTCCTTTCTTCTTCCTCTGAAGTGCAATAAACAGAAGGGGGTGGGGGGAATTATCTCACCATTTGTGGCAGGCAACAGCCTGGAAATCTCCAGCTGCCTGTCAAGAGCACACTGGGGGAATGTCTGACACTGCAGGGCCCCGGCACCTTGCAGCCTCCCTCCCGGGGATAAACAACGTCCTCCCCCCTCGCCCAGCCGCTCCCCCGCTCACACAGACGGGCCCTGTTGCGAGGCAGGTGGGGCAAGCCGGGCTTGACTAATAGCGGAAAATCCGAGAGCATCGGAAAGATAAACAGCCCAAGTCAGATAGTATAAAAGTCCTTTTTCTAGCACACGCCAGGTAAGCCTCAAATGACAGAAACTGTAAAAACAGGCTGAGGTTCCCCTGCAGATGGATTAAATTAGCCCTCAAATAAACAGGGGAAGGGATGGCTTGTGCGTCAGGTCTTCCCAAATGTTAATCCCTTCCTTCCCCAGGCCTCCATCCAACCCTGACCCCTGTCTTTGGGTGAGTGCCTATGTGTTCATTTCGCCCAGCTGGACATTGTAGTGCTCCATCCATGGGCGATAACCCAAAATGACTATTGTGCCTGATGTCCTGGTGAAGGATGGGAGTCCGAGCTCCTAGACCTCCATGGTATTGAACCACCATCTCCACTGACCGGCCAAACTTTTCATCCACTCCTAAAATCTAAGCTTCCACATGTACAGGTAAACAGTGGCTGCCCTGCGTGTGTCATCGTTGAGTAGGCTGGTCATCATTTTTGCCCAAAACTAAGGCAAAATCTAGAAAATCTATAAACAGAGTTGGTACAGATATTATTGAAAAGCTCATAAAATGCAGCAGATGATGCTGGGTTATAGCGAAGGTATGTAGTGGGAGGTGCTTTTATTTAAGATGGTGCCAAAAATGTATCTGAAAGTCCACCTTTAGCTGTTTGCATCTTCTAGAAGTACAGGTACAACGAGTAGTGAAAGAGAGCAATGCTTTGCAGCACCAAAGAAATCCCTAAATGGATTCCTAAAATGTCTCCCCCCTACCCAAAAGCAAGAGAGTGGACCTGTGCCTTTGCCTTTCCCTGCCACGTTCCCCCACCATGAGTGAAATATTGGACATGACATTTTAGGAGAACCTTAAATATTATTTTAATCTCAAATGTTCTGTTATTGCAAGTGTCAAGTCCAACACTTCTTGTAAATACCTGGAGGACAGCCAGGTCCTGAGAACACAAGAGGTGTTAGGAACTGAACTTCATTGGTTAAGTACAGGAGAGCCATAGGAGCCAGCATGCTGACTTTCTGTACACTGATTTCTTTGTCTTAACCTGTTGGTTTTTGGTTGGTGTTTTTTTTTTTTTTTTTCTTTCCTCCAGAGCGTTGTCTGCACGGCGGGACTCAAGTGGTACCCTCACCCTTCCCTGATTCATTGTGTCAAAGGCTGTGAGGTGAGCGCTCGCATTAGCTCCGGTGGTCCGTGCTTGCTCTCCTAAATGTTATGGTAACAGTCACTGCAGTCATGTAGGCTGTAAATGCTGTTTTCCAAGTGGGGCAAACAGACTTTTGCCCTCACGATCCTGTCTACCAGGCTGTGATCACTTGCATCAGTTCTTACACTCAGTGGTGAAGTTGGTGGTTTTCCTAGAGCTGATGGTTGAGTGATACTCACAGGACTGAAAGATCAAGTAGCTCAACAACATTGGTGGCCCGTCAGCGTTTCTGAGGATCTGGGAATTTCTGGGCAGCTGCAAATACCTTCAGTTGTTTTTCCTTGATTTTGACGTCTTATTAGAGGGCTAATTCTTTCCAAGGCCAGGTAGGTTTTGGGCATTGGAGTGTGCAGGTAAACTCTAAGAAGGCCAGAGGCAGGAATGATACTACCGGGTGAACAGCACAGCTGGACAGTGAGCAAATCACACATCCCTCCACTGTGCACTTCCATCAGAACTAGAAAAAAAATCAGAAAAGTGCAGTGACATTTCAGCTGTGATATTTTTTACAGTCTTGTATATTATTTGAAAACAGCAACTACTTTGAAGGATGTTGTTTCTGCTGGCAACAGTGTTTGAAAAGTCTGAAAAGTCTGAAGATGCTTCCAGTGGTTAAACGGGGCAGGAGATCTCTGGGTCATGGTGCTCATGCAGTTTCCTTCCATGCCTTGAGTATCTTACTCATGTCAAGGAGTCAATCCTTGTGGTACCTCTGTAAGGCTGAGAAGCTTCATGGCCATTTTAAAAATGGGGTAGCTCACAGGCAGAGGGATAGATGGCTGCTTTGGTTACATGGACAGGCGGTGGAAGAGCTGTGTCTCGACCCCACATCTCCTGCACTGGTTGTGCTCTCAGCAACCCAGTCTTACAAGCGCATTGAAGCTATTTGCCTGAAGAGGCAGAACATGGCACAGAAATCCCAAATCTGACACGGAACTCTAGACCACATTGCTGTGCGACATGATTTGTCTTCAAGTAAAAGACAGGTTTCCTTCGCATACAAATGTTGGGCCCAAGAGGGTAATAACTCTTCAACAATGTAATAGTTTCTGTCTAGTTGTTTCCTAAATGAAAAGCATTCTGCTGTCAGTGCTTTGAATGTCATAAGCCATCTCACGCATTGCAGTCATGCAGGCTGGCTAGGCGCCCCTATTCTCCAAAGAGCTAAAATAACATCCAGCAACCATTAAGAAATGCCATTCAGGTGCTGATGCACCATTGGGTATCCATTCTCCTGCTGTTTAAGGATAGTTGTTACTGAGGCAAACTTTGCAATGATGTAATAATTTACCAGAAGCCATTATTACTGACATGCTTTTTCTCAGCATTTTCTTCCCTTCCATCACTGTTAATTGCCAGACCCCTCTGCATCAATAGGAACTTTCTTCTTTTCATCATTCATCCAGCAGTGTCACCGCATCGCAATCTATCATCTTGGAAGGCTTTGCCCAGACAATTGATAATGGCCTGTAGCATCATTTTTAGAGCATGATTCTTCCAGGATCCACGAATGGGCCAGAGCTTGTTCTCTGGCATTAAGGTTTCAGAAGAAATGCCATCTTCACCAAGCCTTTTCACACGACTAGGGAAACGGGGATTAATAAGCAAGTAAGTCAATATTACTGGGCCATTAAGCTGACACAACCCCTCATGTATTACTATCCCTAGAATTAGGGAGGGTTCCCAAAAGAGGGCTGTAAGCAGGGCGTTATTTCACCCCGGGTGAGCGCGGTGGCACCAGCGTGGTGCTGCAATGTGATTTTTTGTCGCTCCCTAGTGGCAGGAACAGAGGTCTCCTAGTCAGCCCCGTACTCCGCCGCAGCTACCGTAGGTGTTTCAGTGGGAAAATAGTCCCTCTGGACTACCTGCATAGTCCTCCAAAAACACAGGAGCACTAAGATATGCATGAAGGCCTATAGAGACCTCACCCTCCACAGCCAGGCCTCTAAGGTCTCCCAGATGAGGATTTTGGTACCAAAGCAGAACAGATGCTCATTGTCCCGTTCTTCTCCTCCAAAGGACTGATTTGCCTACTCTGCCAGTGCTAATGAAAGGCAAACTCTCCTACAGGTTTCTTCTACTGATTTTCCAGTATTCATAGGTGTAGGTTACAGGCATAGGCATGAAAATTTAAGTCAAGCCTTTCCTGACCAGCAGACACAGCCAGGCAATACAAGGGAAACGTGGAGAAGGCTACAAGATGTCCTGGGAGGCTGGGCAAAGTTCACGTTTTTGAATATGACCAGGTTGGCATAAAAATACCTCTTCTTCTACTATATAAATCATTTCTTCTTAACTCTTAGCATATTCATTAATCGAATTGGAAGGGAGTTTGCAAGTCAAAGTCTTCGCCTATATGAATAAGTCATTCTCTGTGGAAGTCAGTGGAGCTAAGCCAGTTTACAGGGATAGGCGCCTCACCCTGTAACTCTGATTTCCTTGTCAGCATTTGTGGTATTTGCATGTAGCTAAACGAGTGAACACGATGAGTCAGTCACCTCCTAGTAGTCCTACTGTGGTGTGATATTGCCATCACTGCCTGCCTTTCCTGCACCCTGATAGAAATAGGTAAATTTGCAAAACACCAGCAGTAAAAGCGTGTATTTGCACCACTCCATAGGGTCCATTTCAATACTGATGAGCATGGCCAAGGGTCTGCCTGGGGAGAGCACATCAAGCTCTTACGGCTGATTCTTCAGGTATCTATCATCAGGGAGACTCTGGTACTGCAATTGCTGCAAAATCCTCCCAGGAAACATCCACAAACCTCTCCACCCTCACTTCAATGATGCTTTCTTGTAAGAAAGTCCCCAGCGTGTTTTTCTCAGTGCAGAACAAATGAATTTTCCAAAGAGCAGATAAAATGGGAATGGCTCCATGAGCCCATGTGTGTAAGAAGTGTTACAGAGATATGATTCTGCTCTCTGCTGAACATCCATTTTTCTGAGCTTTCATTGCTGCCTGGGATTCTCATACTGGGCACGGATCTTTTTTAGCATCAAGCACAGTTTTCACTTCCAAGAAAGAATTCTCTATTTGCTGACCAAGAGGGTTCCAATATGCAATGAAAAAACAGACATCAAGTCTTTTCTTCAGTTTCGTGATTATTATTCAGGTCCTGTGCAGCACATAGACTAGTGACCACATTTTCTTTTTCAAGGTGATTTATGAATTTCACTTAATAGCTTTCCACAACATCCCTCTGAATAATTGCCATTATCCCAGCTCTGAGCTGTGGAGTGGAGGAAGATTATGTGCCATAGCCAAGGTCACGTGCAGTCACTGGTGGTCGGAGAACAAGAGCATGTGGTCCCTGTGCTGAGCTCAGACCACTTCCATTTCTCTTTGTGGTATGTTTTGTGCCCTCATTGCTGACACATGTTGCATAGTTTGGAGAACCGTGGTGGAAAGTACAGCTATTAAAAGCAAGCCAGTTTTGCTGCTATACATAACCTTCTTCTTATCCCACATAGTTTTGGAAGGTTAGCTTAAAATTATCAAAAGGTGCCACAATTTTAGATGCCTTGATGCTGTCTCTGGGACTAGATAAATTAATATTCCTGAAGCATCATCTTATGTGGGATGTGAAAAGCCAACAAGGGCTCATTTCCCTTCCATCTAGTGTCCTTTTTTTTTTTTTTTTTTTATACCCGCTTTGAAGGGAGAGGGGAATAATTATCTCTTGCTTTTCGGGGCAGCTAGTAATGTTACAAACTATATGGCTGCTTCAAGCCTTCATGTTTTCCTTCCGACATACAGTTACAGGTTGTGTCCATGTCCACGCTCTCAGTCTTTTTTCTGCTTTTTTCTTTTTCAGCCTTTTATGGGGGACAACTACTGTGACTCCATCAACAACCGAGCCTTCTGCAACTATGATGGTGGGGACTGCTGTGCCTCAACAGTCAAGACCAAAAAGGTAGGGATGCCCCTTTCTCTTTTCACTGGGAATTCCTTGCTGAGTGCTCCTTTGCACCTGAATTTTTTTTTTTTTTTTTTGGCTGGAATAAGAAAGGTCCAAGATCTCAGAAAGACCTTCAGTCCAGGCATCAGCTCACCATAGGCACCGAGTTCTTGTGGGTTCATTTTGAAGTTCTCTCTAGGTATACATGTGCATTTCTCATCATAACCCATCTTACACCTGTGCAAGGCAGGTTCTTAAATAAACTGGTCAGAGACATTTATTCATTCTTATTGTAAATAAACTCTGGCTTCTCTATAGGCAAAGGCTGGCTCCCTCCAAAACCCTGGGTCACGTTCATTAGCAAAGCTGCATCTACTGCTCAGGAGACCTTCACCCAGAAACACCGAGAAGGGTATATTTGCCCATCCTGATGCCCACCCTCAATGCTCAAAAGGGAAACTAAAGGTTAGGAGTCATTAGGAAAAGAACAGAGAGAAAAATGAAAGCTTCATTGTAGGTGTGTACTTTGATCTGTGAGTACCTGCATGCGTGTGTCAGTGGGACAGAGACCATAGGCATGGTTAGTGGCAGAGATTTATAAAAACGTTATTTAACAGGAGGATGCTTGGGAAAATAAACCCCACTGTTTCTTATCACACAGCAATAAGGGGATGAAATGGTAATTATGTGGAAGCAGGATCCAAACAAATGAAAGAGGGTGCTTATTCACACAGTGTCTATTTGAATGATAGGATGCATTGCCACAAAGTGTTTTTAAGAACAAAAATATATTTGAAGTCCAAAAGAGAATAAACATATCGGTGAAGGTTAGCTCTATCAGTGGCTATTAAACACTGTGATCTGGATGCAATTTGTGCCTCAGGAATATCTAAACCATTGACTGCTTGAGCCTGGGGAAGGATCCTTCCACACATCTCCCTGTTTTATGATGCTTTAACACCCATTTCTGGCCACGGTTAGGGACAGTGACTGGAGCAACGGTTTGAAGCACTACATTTCATGTGTTTCTAACCTGGATAGATTTTGAACTTGTTTCCCAAAGAAATGAAAGGAAATTTTAGCCTCTGACATGTGAGATTTTTACGTTGTCTTCAAGATTTGAGTGTAGATCTGAATGAAAATCCAGCTATGTTAAGTATTTGATGTATCTCAATAAATAACAACATTTGAGGGAGCTTGGGCTTAGCATATGACATCATCCATATCACCCATCTGAGAAAGAAGGTCCTTTCTACCGCAGCTGAGGTACCAGTCCAGTCCTTTCTAAGACAGTTTTGGCTGGAGGCTCTTTTCCTTGGTTCAGCCAAAGATCTCTTACCAGTACAGCACCGTAGGTTGTCTCTGGCCCATCTGGGAACACTGGCGAAGGGAAGTGGACAGGTCTCGGCAAGCGGAAAGAGTTTATTTCTCCATGGGGGGAAAGGTAGTTTTCCTAAATGTGCTTTTTTGGGGGCAAATTTCCCCCCATATTGCTGTGTTTCTTTGCCAGTGGCTCTGCAAGCCAATGTGCTGGGAGGGAAGCATGGGCAGGTGAGCTTCTGCTCCCCAAAGGTGGAGTAGGGCATGGGGAGCCCCTCCGGGGCTCTCTGCTGAAACAGCCACTGCAGAGACAAGCAGGGTGAGAGGCAGCAGCTTGTCTTCAGTGTCATCTTCAAGAAGAGATTGCCATCTCTGGCTGATTTTCCACCTCCTTGGGAGGAGCAGCCCAGGGGCAAGCACAGCTTGCTCACTGACCTCACAGGCCCACCAGCTGGGAGGGCAGAACTGGAAGTGCCCAGTAGCTCAGCATGGCATTGGTCTTTACAACAGCCTGCCTGGGAAATTCATCTTGCTGCCTCCAGGCTTGAGAGCAGAGGATGAAAAATCCCAAGAGGTGCCAGAGGAGTGGAAGTGAGGTGACTGGGAGGGGACTGACCCAAACCAGCCCCATCAAGACAGGAGCTAAGGGCAAAAAGCATTGGTGGGTTGGGGATGGGAAGGACAAGGGATGTGAGTGCCAAATGGAGGGGGAGAGGGAGAAGATTAAAGTTTGGGAGCAGAATTTATTGCTGGGCAGGGAGTTGAGACAGAGTGGGATCTGCACAGAGTTGTGAGCACTTACCAGCCAGGCGAGTCACGCTCAAAGTATCTGCCGCTTCGCTGCCACCCAGAAATGAAGTGACCACCCAAGAGGGGGAAAGCACTTTGTAGCCCAGTTGGTTACTGGTTTCTGTGCTAAAACTGCCTGATGCAAAGGGCAAGTGGTTCAGAGCCAGGCAGCTGGTCATGAGTCTGATGCACTTCCCCCGTGGAGAGGGAGATTTTATAGCTTTTTGGAAATAAGTCTGCTTCTACCGACTTCTCTGGGAGCTGTATCTTTGTGACTGGGGGAATTCGGTTTGCCCTGCTTTGTACTTTAGAAACACCCATCCTAGAGATCACGTAGTCTGAGGACTGACCTGTGTTGCCCATTGCTTCCTCGGCACACACTCAGCTTCTAAAAAGTTCTCCTCTCTCCCAAAACACCAACAACATCCCAGGAGCTGAACAAGGCACTCGGGAGGAGTGAGAAAACCACCTTCTCCTGGACCTTCCATGCCAAAAGCAAGAGGCTAAGTCCCAGTTTATTACATTTATAGGGTAAAGGGGGGAATAATAACCCAGCCGGCAGGGCTGCAGGGTCAAAGCCAAGGAGGCGGCAGGCACCACCTCTCTGCCTGCAAAGCGGCCGCCGACACCTACGGCAGCAGCCGTGGGGCCACAGGTCTCAGCTCTGCGAGTTATTTTCCCGTCTGAGGCCTTTGACTGAGACCAGATTTCAGGCAAGGCTGTTCAAATACAGCCCTCCCTTTGAAGAGGTTTATGAGTGGAGCGTTACAGGAGATATTCCAAAGGGAAAAACAATGAAAGGTGAGAGAAAAGGGAGCTGAATAAAAATACTCCGCATACCAAATCCTTCCAGCACAGTTTGCCACCTACTTAAAAAGGCACATTTTTAAAATACACATTGGGTGTAAAAGCCAAAAACCTGGAGGAGACACAGGGAGGGGCAAGTCCAGCTCTGTTAATTCCAATACCAGATGAGGATGTATTTTCATACGGTTGGAGAAAGAGCGAGACACATGAAAGAGACTGCTTTGCTCCTTTTCTTTCAGGGTTACATACTATGTGGCAGATGTGTCAGTCTTTTAAAGCCCCTGCAAGTTTGCCCATAAATGTCTAACATTTATGCAACACCTGTTTTTCTCCCAAAATGTCACAGGACATTTTACAAGCTTTAGATTTATCATCTTTTCACCATTGCAGCCACTGCTGAGGTGACACATGGTTCACATTTAACAGAACATAGCAACTCCTCACATTATTTTAGGAAAGGGCTGAAGATTAACATTGCATCATGTGAAGATTCAGGAGTTAACAGTCAAGTAAGAGCTGGCTTCAGGTCTTTAATGGCCACGAACTGTCAAGACAAGTTTTACTGCAATCCCACTACCCTCCCAAATGCACTTTCAGCTGCACGCAATGCTGTGAACCGGGCTGCGTGAAAGCAAAATTATTCAACCCATGTTCACTTTAATTCTGAGCCTTCTTACTTAATGTGAGATTTTGCACGCTTCTGTTTTGTTGCCCTGCAAATGCACAAGAGATTTCCATGCAGTGGTCACTTAGGCTGTGTTTTCCCTTTGCATTTGAGTATTAGCAGCAAATGACCTTGTGCATTTCTGCAGAGAGAGGGGAACAGAGCAGGGTGACTTATCTGACCAACCACTGACTAATCAGCGCTGCTGCTTAGATAGGAAATAATGAGTATTTGCCCTGCTCTGTTCACAGTCAGGCTAGAGAGCTTAAAAGAAATCATTAAAGGCCTCTTTTGAATGCTACAAATGACAACAAATAAATTCAGTCATATTCTGGGCATAAATTTGAGGCAACTGCAGTCAGCAAGCGAGAAAAAGAGACATTCATCAGCTTAATTATTTGTTGTGCGCTAATTGATCAGCGTCCCCTGGCAGCGGGCAAGCAGCCAGGGCTGGCACAGGGTGCAGTGTCCCCCAGGGAAGCGGGGACGCACATCCTGTGGCGCCTGGCGGTGCAGCCCCAGGCAGGTGGGGAGCAGGGGGCGGCGGGGTTTGCACGCGGGGCAGAGGATGGGGGGCCCTGTGTGTGACCCGGGAGCAGCTTTGAGAGACAGGAAGGCCATTGCCAGCCAACCTCCAAGGGAGGGAAAGCTTCTGTTGTGTGTCTGGAGGGGATAAAGTCTTCCGTGAAGGACAAAGCAAAATCCCATCTCCTTTTAATCTTCCTGCCCTCCTGACCCAGCACAGGTTGCCAGCTCCCTTCTGCCTGGCTGCTGTAGGAAGCTGCTTCTTGCTTTGTATCCTGCCGTAGATAAAAGAAGATACTTTTTTTTAAAAAAAAAACATTAAATACGTGACACTTGCTAAAGTGAGAAAAATAAATAACCTGGGCTTAACTGGCTGCCTCGGGGCTGGCGGCTGCCTGCGAGGAACCCCTGGGGTGTGCGGCATGGCGGGGTGGGAGGCGATAGCTGTATCCCGAGTCGTTTCAGGAAATCTCTCCAGTCGCTGTTCTCCTTCACTTCTTTTCTCTTCCCCTTCCCTTTTCCAAGTTTTCCCTGGACAAGGCTGTCTAGAAAGGCCTTGCAGAAATCAGAAATGTCTCTCTTTAGGCTCTGCTTATGTACTTTGTTCAAGTCTCAGATCGCAGATTTGCTTAGTAGAAGATCCTTCAGTCTGGTCCCTGCAGATTTCACTACACAGAATGTGCCGTTTTAAAATTCCTCTAACTTAAACCATTTGAAAGGGCAAACTTTCATCTGTCTCTCCTCTCTGCTTTTCCCTTTTGTCGCATAAAGGGTAAACCTACAGCTCCCATGAGAAAAACCTGTCTCACTCAGTTATCACTCAGGTTTTCCCTTAACCACTTTGCCCCGTAGCACTTAGAAAAGAAAAAGAAGAATCGTCCTGCCCCTTCAGCCTCTTGACATTTCTGTCCGACACCTTGGAGAGGAAAACCAGCAAGTGCCTCAGCGGAAAACAAATGAGGACTTGCGGTAGATAGAGGACCGTGTGGGATTCATCCAAAGCTTTGCTTATCTAAGAGATAGGCAAGTTATCAAAAACTCTTCAGAGACTTTATGGCCGAGAATTCAAGGCCTAAAGAAAGGAGCTTTGAACTGAGGGACTGCTGCTGGCTCCAGCAGGGATTTCCAGAGACTGTCCCTGTCTCCCCAGAAAGGAGGGTCTGCTGCACTCCTACCCCTAAGACAACAGAAATAACTACTTCTTAGCATTTTGGAGAAATAAGTGCCTTCTCCCTGCTCTCTAACTGTGACGCAAACCTGTCTTGGGGCATCTCAGACCTTGCTCCGATGGCAGAACATGGGTTTGAGGCAGTGCGTGCAATTAGCAACCTAAGTGACCACCTCGGCTGAGGAAACTCGGCTTATCCGGAAGCATTGGTGTTCCTGCCATGCTGCTGCTCCCAACGACTTGAGTGTCCCCAGCTGGGTGTGTTTGTCAGCTCTATAATTAGCTGGTGAGATAGGATGAATGGTGGGTGACACGGAGGAAGGAAGGATACAATGTGGGGTGTTGCTTCATGCCCCTGGAAGCGGCTGAGTGCCGCTGCGTGCTCCAAGTGTGCTGGTTCGTCCAGGTGTGAGGGTGAACTTGCTCACCCATGAGCTGTTGGTCCCAGCACCGGTGGCTAGCTGTTTGCTGTGTGAGGAGCCTTTTCAGTCATGGTTGGTTGGGATGGGAACTTATTTTGGGGCTCAGAGCTTGGTTTCATAATTGTTTAGGGAGGCTTTTCAGGCAGTGATAAATTAGAAGCAGTGATGGTAGCAGCACGTCGTCTGTCCTGAGAGAACGTTCTTGGCTTCAAGGGACATGGGGCTTCCCACAACATACAGCATTCCCAGGGGACGTGCTAGCAGAGGGTGTTTGCTTTGCTATCCGACCTCACTTCATTAGCAAGTGTTACAAAAACCAGCGAACAAACCTTCCCTGCTCCACCGCCAGCTATTTGGCTTCTGGGTGGTCTGGCTCCTATTAAATCTTTGGTGATTATTTAGACTAATTACATTCATGTTTGCACAATCAGTAGCACGAGGGTAGGAAGCACAGCTGATTGCTGAGCAACTGAGCTCCGTGTGGTTTGGCACATGGGCTCGCTGTCTCCGCTCAGCGGGCAGGCGGTGTTGTGGGGATCCGTGCAGGCAGGGCTTTCCCGGGGATCCCTGCTGGCTTTGGGCCATCCTTCTTCCACCAGATCTGGTGAGGCTGCTCCTGATTTACACCCGATGGAGAGAGAGAGGAGCGTCTGTTGGGTTCAGCTGAGCTACGTCTTGTTACACCACATTTGCTGGCTTTGGTGGGGGAAAGCCAGGTTTATGGCAGGGCAGTTAACAAAAATTCAAGCCTTTCAAACTCTATGTGCTGCATGGAGAGGAGGTTTCCTATGAGCTTCATCTTTGCCTTTCCCAGGCCCTCTGGAGCGGTGCCCTAGGTGTGAACCTGCATACCAGCGCCCAGAGTTAAAAGGGAGCTTGTTAATTTTGTTCTGTTATCTCAAAACAGCCCTGGTGGCCTAAATGCCGAAAACCACTGAGAAGACCCTTACAAGATGCATTTTTGTCCCACAAGGGCCTTGTCAGGGAACAAAATACTCCCCGGCATCTGAGCTGCAAGGGTCTCAGGAGGCGCGGGGCTGTGACACTCAGCACAACCTGCCACGCTTATCTCGACACGCCGCGCTCGCCCGCAGAAGCTCTGTCTGCAGTGGGGCCTTCCTATTTCCAGTTAGGCCCATCTGGGAGATTTCGCAAACACTTCAGGGCTGAAATCTAACAACAGGCTGTTTCCCAACACTTTGCAGCCCTCCTCCCCTGCTTCCCCTACTGCCTCCAACCCAGGCCCTTCCCTGGGCCTGATTCTGCCTGTCCTGGTGCTGATGTGAGACAGCTCCAAGTGTGCTGAGTGGGAGGTACAGCCCAGTCAACCTGACACAGCCCATGTGAGGGGTGAGCTCCCACCCTTTGCAGAACTCTTTCCCATCCCTCCCTGTACCTGTCTGGGATTTCTCCTGTCAACATTCCCACCAGTTCCCTACAGGCTGGCCTTTCTTAGCAGGGATCTGTCTTGGGATGTCACCAGCCTCTTCAGATAGGTGCTGCATAATGAGGATTTGTGGCCTCTCACTCATTTCTTGACCTGGCTTCTGGTTCTGCATTGCTCTGTTGTACTGTTGTCTTTGTTCCCATAGTCAGGAGCATGGTGTCAAGGACAAACGCAGCCCTGTTTCCAAGTGGGAGTTTGGATTTTATCCAAGATCTCATCACCTGGCATGGGAGAGGATGCTTAGGGCTCCCATACCTTTGTGGAGAATGGAAGTATGGGTTCATAACGCTGTGCAGCATGGGTGGTGAGTTGGTTGAGGTGTAAGTGTCCCATATCTCCTGTGCAATATGCGCCCGATGCCCGTGCTAGCCTCCTGCCTAGCACAGAACCCTACACCTGCTGCAAATGCTCCTTTAGGTTCAGAGCAGTGTATGTCATGCAGTGCATGTTCCTGGGGTGACGAACATTGGTTAGGTTGTGTCTGTTTTCTCTTGAAGATAGACAGGTCTGTGGTCCAGCGTGGTTCAGGTGTGACCCACATTCCCCTCGGTGCTATCAGTCCATGCCATGGCTCTGTTCTGGATTGTCTCCAGGAGATGTGTGTGTGTGTGACGTGTGTGTAGGTGTACGGAGCTGTGTTCTTCAGTTGTGCCTTTTTCAACCTACTTCAGTTAGTCTGGGAAGACAATATCCTGCACTACATCAAAAGACCAAGCCAGGCTCTGAGCTTAATTTTTAGCTTTTTCTCCCTGCCCTCCTACATATTAGCCAGTCTTTCTACAAGGGAAGACAGATGTAGGTGAAACACAGAACTTGGTGAGTGGAAGGAAGAAAAGCCAATTCTTTAGTACTGGCTTTACAATGGGTATATCTGGAAATTTCAGGACAGGTCATATATTCTGTTAATTAGTTGGGCTTTCACAGACCTATTTAAAAAGAAAAAAAGCAGTTAATCTTGGAGTATGTATATCTGGGCTCCACACTTAAATGGGCTATCGTTCAAAAAAGGTTCAGCATTTATTACTTCTAGCACATCCAGCAGCTTTATTCATGGCTCTGCGCTCCAGAAGGCTGCCACTGCATGCGCCCAAGGCAATAGGCGGTCCTTCTTCTAAGGAGTCTTATGGTTTCTGTGAGTTGGGTACTTGTGACAATCCTAGAAGATGCTGTTTGGGGACTAGATTCCCTAAATACCTGTGGAAGTCAGGTCCCTGGGGAATTCAGTTGTTGTAGGTGTTGTTTAAAGTGGAAACCCTGTATTACTGCTAAGCATTTGCAGAATTTTGTCTGGTCTAATGTGACTGTGAATGTGCTCATTACCCATAGAAATCTCTGCCTTTTCACATAATAGAAAACGCATCTCTGGAGCTCACTGCCATAAGAAAAAACAATTCATCTATCTGGACAATAGCACTGTAAAAATTGAATTGCATGAGAAAACTCTGTAAGGGACATAAAGTGAATAAGGCTAATCTGATCAGGAAGAAACCCTCTTACACTCAGGCTACCCACTGCTATGAAGTTCTGCTGAGCCATGAAACTGCTCTCGGGGCCATGGCTCTGTCCCAGGGAGGCTTCTGTTCTTCTGTCCATGACCACTCTTAGGAGACCAGAGGGTTTCTAGAGGACAACATGCAGCAAGACGTTTCTTTTCTAGTGGCCCCATCTCACCAGAAATTGGCCACAATATAGGAGCTCTCTGGTCTCTTACGTGCACATTTGGATCAGGTTGCTCCAGTGCTGAGCACACGCTTACAGTGACCTGTTAGAAAGCAAAGGGGAAAAGCGGGACTCAGAGAAATGGGAGGAGTGGGACTGAAGAAGGTAGATCACTGCAAGGCAGCCTCAGACTCGTGCCAGTTTGGGTTTCTAAGGCCACTGTTTCAGCACAGCCCCCGGAGTAGGTTAAGGGAACGTGAACTGGTAGTTTGGAGACACAGTTGTGCAGGGCTTCCACTCCTGGCTCTGGTGTTCCTGCCAGTGAAATGGCAGCATCGCTGGGATCTTCATGCCTGCGACACATTTTGCTGTCCCACTTACATGGACAACAGCAGAGGCCAAGTGTAGTAAGATGTCACGGCTGTTTTCAGAAACGCCAGAGTTGGCTGTGTGGTTGTCCTGTGTTCAGCGCAAAACGTGCACCCACCTTCCCCGTGAGCCTGCCTCTCCCTTGAATGCAGGGGCCACTGCGTCACCTTTGTTAGACTCTCACAGACAAACGCAGTGAATCCAGGCCAGGGAGAGGAAAGAGTCTGATCAAGACAAATGAAAGAATCAGGTTCCCAGGTCTCGCCTCCAACTAGTAGCTTCGTTGTATGACAGGGAGGATTTTTTAAGTCAAAATCATTGCCAAATGCAGATTGAACTGAATGGTTCAGGATAAAAAAATAAAAATAGGGGAAAACTCCAGACAAATGTTTTGTTTGAGCATTTTCTAAGTGAAATAAGTTTTTATTTCAAGACATAACTTTTGCTGTGAAATAGTCTTTTTCATTTGGATGTCTTGGAGAGAAAGGTCAAACCTGAACTGTGGCAGATAACCTAAACCAAAATGTTTACTGCTACACTGAACAGAAAAAGACAATTTTTTTTCATGTCTCTTTTCTTTTTGCCTTTCCAGTATTTTAATTTAGTCATTAAACAATCCCTCCTCAGCCTCCTCCCCAAACCTCATTGTTTTCAGACTTCTCTATTTCCTATCTAAGAATATTCATAACACTGTGATATGAGACTGTCCTGCTCTGGCTGGCTTCTGTTGGATCAAGTGACCATTAAGCTCCTATTGTTTTCTGCAGTTTATAAACTTTAGTTTCCAATTATTTGATTTAATTTGTTTTTAACTTGTTGGACTTTCTCTTCTCTTTGCAACCTCCGCATTTGGACAACTGTAGATCCAGATTATTCACTGGTTGGTTATTTAGCTCGTAAGTCCCCCAGGGCATGGCTTGATGAAGAGTCATCACCTTATTCTACCTGGAGGGCCAGGTCTTCTGGGAAAGAAGGCAAAAGCAAGGGGAGGAGGCTCTCTAAATCCTGATTTGGTGATGAGCGTTGGCTATTTAATGCCTCTGTCAGCATGTCCCTGCCTTAGGCTCCCCAGTTGTGAAATGAAGATCCACACCCCTCAATCCCATCCTTATGTGCGTCAGGAGAAAGGCACGTTAGAGATGGACATGCAGGGACACGTATGGAAGGTCTAGGTGGAAATGACAGCTATGTGTTCACGCACAGTGCTTGGTCCACATTCCTAGATGTGCTGTTGATGATGCCTAGGGAACAGGCAGAGCCAGGCTTCATAGCCTGGAGAAACGTGTTCATGAAAGAGAGATCAAACGTGGCAGCAAAGCCAAGGGGAGCAGCTGGAGCGCACGCGTGCAGCCCTCGCAGGGAACATTTGAACAGGTTGTGGCACTGTCTTGGAAGTTGTGTAGAGGGGAATGAAGTCATTTGCTCTGTCTGTGCAGATGGGAGAAATTCTTGGGAATTCACTTCAGGGCAAGCGAGACAGTGTCCCACTGCCCCCCCCCCTCCCCCTCCTCCCCCTTTTCTTTATGTAAACACTGTGATGCAATAGTCCAAAAATCAACTTCCACTAGCCAGGCACTGCAGGCTATTGTTTCAGCTCCTTCCTACGCTTCTCCAGAGAGATCATGGACAGATGACGGATCATGCACGCAGTCTCTCACTTGCATACCTTTGCCATTCCTCAGTGCCCATTAGCTGCATCTCTTGACCTTAAACACCACAGGTATTTAGAGAAGTCTCTGCTGGACTGCAGCTTCACTGACTTGCTACATACTGCTTGGTTCAGTTCCTGACGAAATGAAGCCAAGAACATTTATAGTTAATACACCAATGGACATAGGCAGAGCAGCAGCACCCAAGCCATAGGGCCCTACTGCAGGATGATACCCTACAGAGGGGGCATTATGGCCCAGGGGTAGGGTTCACCGAAACCCCCAAGCTGGGGGTGGGTAGGACCCAGTAGCATTTGGTGATCATTTGAGTTGGTCATGTGAGATAAGGGTTTTGTAACTTTGCTGTCATGTAGTGTTTGCAGCCTTTGGGGTAAGGATAGCTTTTCAGAAGAGGCTGGCAGTGTAATGGGATGCCAGCATCTTGGTAAGTACCCCAAAAAGCCCCAGGGTTGCCTGAGAAGTACACGTCTCCCCAGCCAGCTGTGTTCATGTGCTTGATGTGAACTCAAAAGAGTATCTCCTGACCAGTAACTACATGAGTTGAACAGGTTCTTCTTTACAGTTTTCACAGCCTTTCTTATGGACAGGTAGCTCACCTGAGTCCTTGGTGCACCACCAGCTCAACATTACAATAAATCACTGTAAAAACAGGACATAGATGAAAACTGCAGCTAATCTCTGACTATGTCACTACAGAGATCTTGTTTGTTCTCCTGGATGCTGTAGGTGTGTTCCCTCCTTCATGTCTTTGTGTCTTTGGTTTCCTTCCCCAGGTTACTCCTTTCCCTATGTCCTGTGACCTACAAGGAGAGTGTGCTTGCCGGGACCCCAACGCCCAAGAGCACAATCAGAAAGACCTCCGTGGCTTCAGTCTTGGGTAATGCCAAGTGACGTGGAATGGAGGACCACACTGCTCAAGGCAGGCTAGGAGAGACACCACATCCCTTTTGGTATAGTTTTTAACATTTAGCTGCTCAACTGGATGGCATTTCTGCACCAGGGACCCTTAGAATTCAACCAGTCTGCCTTTAATTTTTGTCCAAGGAGAACTCAAAGTAGGGGTTTATGTATTAACTATATCTTAAATAGTGATGACGAGAAACAACCAACCAAGAGTCGAGAAGACTTTCATGTATCAAAACAGCATGTTATGCCCACCTAATTTGAACAGTTCATATCTAGATGCAAGGCGAGAAACAAGCTATTTATGTACACATATTTATAGAAATAAGTAGAGAAAGAGAGAAAGAGTGAGAGATTACATTCAACGCAAAAACACTTTCCCCTCCCCAGCACTCACAACTCAGATCGTTCACGGAAGAGGCTGTGCTCTTGGAGGACTCCAAGCTGAGCCTTTTCTGATGCTGAATGCCAAGGTATTGCATGCTCGGGGCACTGAGGTTGGGGGGGGATCTCCACAGGGCTGTGCCTCTTGGCAAGTGACTTGCCAGATGCCCAGCCAGCTCGAGACATGGGATGAGTCTGCTCCTCACAGGAACGCTACTTCCAGCCAGGGAGCTCAGCAGACTGAAGTGGCCTTTCTGTACAGCTCCTCCTTCTCCCCTTGCCCTCAAAAAGCCAACAAAAAGTCCCCTTGTAGCCTACATGCAAGCTGCAGGGCTGCTGGGATGTTTCTGTGTGGAGATGGGCAGGTGGTCCCATGGTGGAGCCAGGGAGTGGGGAGTCTAAGGACTGGCATCAAGGAATGTGGATGATTGCTTCTGAGGAGCAGAAAGGGTAACTTGCGCCTGCACTTGTCATTTGAGCATGTCTGCTGCTGCTACTCCTGCTGCTATGTCCCATACAACTAGTTTCCTTACCGTGTCAGGACAGGGTGAAAAACAACCCCATGCAACCAAACAGTCTGCCTTAAAGCTTACCTACAGCCTGCCTTTCAAACCCTCTGGTCTCTTCCTCAGCATTGGGGCAAGAAAACAGGACACCAGCCAGCCAAAGGAATCTGCTTTCTCGTTTCCACCCAGCCAAGTGGTTCTCTGGACCTTCTCCACCCTCCTTTGACAGTGGTCTATATCTAACAGCCACTTCATGCTCCTGTTTTCTCAGGAGAGGGGAAGAGGAGGAGGAGGCACATGCTATGGGGAAAGGACTGCAGGAGACAGTATTAGAATTTTGGCTATATTTATCAGTATTAAGCTTCCAGGCCAGTGGGTCAGACACTTTTGATAGATCAGGAGCTTAGCTGCTTGTAATCTTCCAGAAGGAAGGGCATTAGCTGCAGCAGACCTCACAATTCTCTGTCATATAGCTCCATCCTCCTGTTTCAGCCCAGAGGGGAACATGTTGTACCAGACCCCTGGGGACTCATTTCATTGTAAGGTTCATCATGATGAGTCACTGAGATGCCCAGGACATCTACTGCTGCCACTGCTGCTACAGCCCATCCCACGGAAGTCCCAGAGAACTTTCCAGTGTGGCTTGGGCTTTCCTCCTGCTGCTTCAGGGTCCTGCTAGGAAGAACACACATTCAAGAGAGCATCCTTCCAAATGTTAAGTCTTTCTGTTCCTTGGGTCTCTCCTGACATGTACAATCTACAGGTAAAGACAGGTTGGAAAGATTATTTTCCTACTTCTGCTTGATTGAACATATAGGCGCTGGAGCAAGGCAGAAGGGTAAGGAGAGGGGTCATTTAGGTCATGCAGACAAATGTAAAAGTGGGTAGGAGAACTAGAAATGGAAAACTGACAGAGCTGTAAGGCGCAAGGAGCCAGGCTCTTGTCACCCACTGTTGGGGTTGTTTCTGTTGGAATTAACCAGAGATGAATCTTGAAAACTAACATGTAGAGGCCTGGAGAGATGATTCTCATAAGAAGGTGAGGAGCTCTGTTTTATGAAGCTCCTAGTTATTCTTGGAGAAGTCCTGGCCATGGGAGCTGTGCAGATGGCTCTACCCCACCGGGCCGGGGTGGGGTGGGGTGGTGGGGATGCGTGTAGAGGACAGGGAGGCACAGTGGGATCAGGGCTCCTTCCATGGAGTCAGTAGAACGTCCTCCAGTGTAGAGACCAGTGGCAAAACTGGGCCTGGGCAAAACTTCTGCTTTTGCCCCTTGCCATCTAATTAATAATGGAAGTAAATAACTGTGAAAAGGTTGTTTCCTTCTGGTCCCTTCATCCTCCCCTTTTCTGTTGGCAGTTTGTTCATGTGCCAACCAGCCCATCAGAAGAGTCGACAACCTCAAAAGCCTTTCAGATTGCCAGCGCATCATGTCCTCGATGCCTGAGCTATTTTGGCATGACCTCCCTGCTCCACCCCACCTGGGTTTCACCCTCGCAGGGAGCCTCAGTTCAGGTCCTGTGTGCATCCTGATGGCAGCTCAGTTTGCAAGATCCCCTTCTCAGTTACGCAGCTCTGCATGGAGGAGATTTTTCATCTGCTTTTCCCACCTAGGACATTACCCAGGAGAGGCAGGTCTGTACAAGCATTATTGCCACTTGCTGCTGTGGGCTCCCAGGAGCTCAGAGCCCACTGAGCTCCTCTGCCTAGCCACCACCAGCCTCTGCTCGCCGAGTCCGAGTCCTTCTCGCCTCAAGGGTGACAGTGGCCTCTTGCCAGCCCAGCCTCACACCTCAGCTTCACTCCTGCAGTCCAGGGGTAATCCAGTTCCCTTTCCAACAGGCAGGCTTTCCATGCTGATTATTTTTTTCTAGCTGCCATGCTGGCACTGTCCATCTCATCCAATGGAGCTGATGGAACCAAGAGCAGAAGAAGTTCTGTTCTGTGTTGTGTCAAATTCAATAGCTTTTTTTTGTTTCCATTGGGAAAAGATTGCATTGGGGCAAAGCTTTGCCCTCTGCATTTCAGGTGCTGTACCATGCACCTGGCGGATGCGCAGAGGGGAGCTGTGGGGCATGGACACCTGCTCAGCTGTTATTCCCCTGTGCTCCAACCCTGCGGCAAGGCCAGCTGGATGGCCTTGTAGCTTCTACCACTTTAAGGGCCTTGAATGTCCAGTGGAGTACCTAGGAAAGACTCTCCATGCCTGTGATGGCCATTGGGTGGGAGTGAGAGGGACATTATCCACCATCTCCACCCACCAAACTAGTGGTGTAGGACAACATCAAATAAGTTTGGGGGAACGGGAGAGGGTGCTTATGCTGATGAAATTTAGCTGCTCATGAAGTCCAGGTCACATCAGTGCCAAGATCTCTGTCACAGACAAGGAGCCAAGGCTGCACCCTACCTGGGCCACCAGCCAGCCTCTTGGCTATGGGTGGTGTCCACAGCCAGCAGGGGAGAAAGCTGGAGCAGAAAGCGGTGAACGGTGCATGGTGGGGTGGGAAACTCCTATCAGCTGCTACCCCTTTCCCTCCCCACCCTCTCACACAGGGGCTGAGCTGGTGTCCTCCTGCTTTTCTTGCATCTTCCACTGTCCCCCCCCCTAGGCTGAGAAAGGAGGATGGCACCAGAGGACTCTTGGAGTCGGGTTCCAGCTACCTCCCTTCCGGTTTTGGTTTCACTTGGTTGTAACTGTCGGTTTGTTCTAGGTTTTACCTGTGTTCAAGAAAAAGAAAAAAAAAAGGGAAAAAAAAAAAGGAGAGAAAAAAAGAAAGCCCAATAGCCAACAAAAGTTTCTTGCTGCAACTGATTCAAGTGGGGAAAAAAATAACAAGTAAAGCTTTACAGAGAGGAAGAAAAGAGAAAAAAAAAAAAGAAAAAAAAAAAGAAAGGAGAAAAGAAAACCCGCATAATCCAAATTCAAGAAGAGCAAAGCCTATTTTTGTGTGTTCAAAAAGAAAACACTGATTCTGCCAGCTGAGTAGAGAGCTAGATACTTAATTGTAGATTTCCCTAGAAGTACCGTGAGGTTTTATAACATTGTCTGGTTTTGTTTTCCTTGTGCTTTGTGATAAGTCCAGGAACTAAGGCTAAGGTATTTTTTCCCCTGGCATACTGTTGTTTGTGGGGGGAGGGGGGGGTGGAGGTTTTTGGGTTTTTTTCCAGATTATTTTTTTAATTGTGTGTTTGTGCTTATTTTTACGTTATCCAACTGTACATACGCATTTAACCAGTATTTCACTGTGCTCTAATTACTGCACTCAGAAGCACTGCACAGTCTGAATCCCGAAGAGCTGCGAGACTGGGAGTGAGAGGGGGAAGGAGAAAGCTGCTACATGAGCAGACAGGTGATTCCCATCAGTGGGAAGTGGGGTGCCGACCATCCCCTTCCCACACTCCAGCCCATTATTTCCATTCAAGGCCAAGCTAGAAGACAGGAGGGTATAGGATTAAGCCAGCCGACGCTGGGATGCTCGAAGGGTTTTCAGAGCTGGTGATCTGGCTGTTGAACTTTTCTGGATGCCATGGAAATTCCCAGCCTTTGGGCAGTGGTTTGCCCTTGCCTGCCCAATCCCTGGATGCCCCAGTGAGAGTTAATGGGCAGGTTTGTAATCACTGGGAGAGGACCATATACCAGGCTTAGATACACTCTTGGTATCTTTGTGGTTGTGGGCCCCATTTTGGTCTCAGTGGTGCAACTGAGCTGATCTGTCTTGCGTTTCTTCCATGTCATGTCATCCCATCCTCTGGGGAAAGCCACCTCCCTGCCGGGGACACAGGATCACCCCTGCCTCCAGCTGACCGCATGTGTTGGGCACACAGGAGCCCTGGGGACAGTCCCCTTGCCACTGGAGGACCTTGACCACTGAGTTAAGTGGGAGTGTGACCAAAACATCAGCAGGAGCAGGTCCAGGTGGCCCAGGATGTATTTCTTTGGAGCTACGGTCAATTTGGGTGACAGGGATTTGGTGCTGGGCTGCTCCTGCCACCTGGGGAACCGGTGTTCCAAACCCTGGTCATTTCAGCGGGAGCAAAGTGAGGCTTGACGTTTTGTTTCTGTCTTAGTTTGGCAAACTGAATTTTCCCCTTTCCACCTGATCTACATATCCAAGATTCATCAAGAGTAATAACTGCTTCATCTGAGGCCAGAAATAAGAGCTTGGGTTGGCTTCAGGTGTCAGATGAAGAGTCTTGGTGCTACTTGTTGGTGGCATTAGTCCTGTTAGGTCAAGATACGGAGCTAATGAGTCCAAGCTGTCTTTGGTTCCCATTTTGGTTTGGTTTAGTCTTTTGGTTTTCCCTTCATTTGGTGAGGCCACAATTCAGCCACCAGTTTCCATCTTCTGAGTGCAAAGAACCAGGGCTTTAACGAAACATTTCACCAGCAATTAAAGAGGGAATTGGAACCATTGCGGAGTTTGCATTGTACGGCCTCTGTAATTACTTACCTGTCTGCAGATGATCGGCTGAATTTTGCTCCCATCAAGTCAACAGAGGGTTTTGTTGTTGTTGTTGACTTCACTGGGAGCAGGATTGAGCCATACTATATATATAAATATATATATAAATATATATATGATATATATATAATATTATATGTGTAATATTATATATATATATCAGTGTAATATTTACAAATAAAACTGTGATCTCGTCTAGAGAAAAATGTATTCATATTACCAACTGCTCTTCCATATTTATGTATCATATTGTATCTTTTTATTATTGTTATAATTATTATGATTATTAGGGTTATTATTATTATTATTATTATGGAATCTTTCTTGGCACCTTTTGGAAGCCACGTCAACCAATACTCCAATGAAGTGCTGAGGATCTATTTTCACAAAAATTCTACTGGTCTACTGTATAAAAGAGAAAAGAAAAAAAAAAAAAAAGAAACAAGCAAAATACAGTTCAACCCTTAATTCTGTACCTCACGCCTGTACGTTTGCTGCTCCAATTTCGGGTTTTATTTTGCGTTCGTTTGTTTTTAACGGATCTAATTTAAGTCTCCAAGCAATATATAAAGATGTAAATAGTAAAGCTTATTTATTAAGATTGTCATCTTTTTTAATTTATATTTACACAATTGTTCATCTAATTTATTTTTTTTTTCAATACAGTTTTTAACAGTTGACCTTTTTTTGGTTCATGATGTTTTTTAAATCATTTTCACAGAATTTCTTTATACAGGTTTTTCTCTTTCTTTTAATAAGCAACAACTTCCTCTGGTCTTTCAAAAACAGGTCATGTTTCACTCAAAAAAAAGTTACGTCAGATTCATCAGAAATATTTTGCCATTGTTGATTCCTATACCCTAAAGTTCTATATTATATAAATATATAATACCTTGTATGCTTAAATATTTAACTATGTGATTTTGTATATATCTTCATACACATGCTCACACACATATGAGGGTTAATGTCCCCAGATGTTGGGAGAACAGAGAATCGGAAACACAAACAATATAAGCTTGTATTAAAGAGTTCTGAACTGGACCGCTTGCTCTTGCCACGTCTCCTTTGCTTTCAGTTGAGCCAGCCCCAAGCATCAACAGGTACCTCGGGGAGGTGGTGAGTGTGGCTGTGGCTCCCACATCTGGCTGCACAGCTGCATGGGCCACCCTGTCCACAGCTCCCGCTGAGGTCCAGCACTTTGGTTTTGGGCAGGGGTTTTGAAAACCGTGGTGTTCCGATGCGTCCTGATGGGAGAGGGTGCAGCAGGTGGAGGGAAGCAGTGCCAGCCAGAGCAGCGTGTCAGCCCAAGAGCCCATTTCACCTCCAGTGGGTTTGGTTCTGCCAAGGTGGCTCAGGTCCTGCTTCACCTGGGGGTGCCTGGTGTAGGTTTTGGTGTGAGATGCTTGAAAATGTAAAGGTTGGATGCTTTTAATTTTACAAAGAACTTTTTTTTTTCTTTTTTAAGTTGTCCATGGTCTCTGCTCACCCCCACATCACATGCAGAAAGAACATGGTCATCCAGAAAATGAGTCCCAGTGGGAATTTTCCTTGACTTATGGGTATTACCTAGGAAGGAAGGAAGGCTGCAAGCTATGTGCAGCTACAGATCCAAACATCCCAATGCACAAAGCCTTTGGACACACAAGAAAACATACAGATAAAGATAAGGCAGTCTCCAGTGGTCACTAGATAGCTGGGCTTGCAGTCCCCCCACGCCAGACCACAGCCTTGTAAGGTATGCGCAGAGTGCACACGCACGGCTGGTGCTGATAAAGCCACACAGAGAGACACACAGACACGGACACAGACACAGACTCTCTCTCTCAGCCAGTCCTGGTCCTGGCCCCTCCTCAGAGCTGGCTCACCTGCAATGAAGGTGCAAGTCTTTCTGTGAGGCTCTGCAACCCAGAGACAGCGGTTCGGTCGGTGCAGTGGTGGACACATCTCAGTTGCACGCCCACAGGCAGGCAGAGGTCCAAGAAGACTGGGGTGAACTCCAACCACAGAGCTGTTGGTTGTTGCCAGTGTGTGAAATAGCCTGAATTGGACTAAGAAGCTTTCGGTCCTTCAACACCAAAAGTGTGGCTTTTCGCTGCTACGTCAGGTGGCTGTGGAGAGGAGGGTGGGCTGGAGGAGCTGCAGCTCCAGCAGAGCCTGCAGCGGCCCAGGGCTCAACCCTGCACATCTCAGGCAGCCCACCTGCCCCCAGCCAAGGGCAGCTTCCCTGGGCAGTGATGTTAACTATCATTAATGGGCACGTCCTTTGGCCCTGTTATGGCCCACCAACTCTGCAGATTCTTCCTCCCTTGAAGGCTTTGCCTCCCCTTGCTCCCAGCCACACTGGTCCTGCCACGTTGCCCCGCTTTGCCAATGGTACCCCCGCACCGTTACCGCTCTAGCAGGACCCCTACACCAGGGCCATGGTGTGGGACCCAGCTCAGACCCTGCTGTGGCAGGCAAGGAAGGGACTTTATGCTGCTGTACTGAGAATATGTATTGATTCAGCTTGCAAACCTGAACTGATTCAGCATCAACATCTCCAGACCTTGAGGATGAGCATGCAGTCAGGATAGGTACCATTTAACCCTGGCAGTTACTGACCTCCGATCCTAAAGAGAGCATTTCTAACCCAGTTAACTCCCAAACTCATTGATGATTTAACTCCCCAGGAAAGCCCCGGTAAGACGCAGAGGCTGGGAGCATAAGCAGAGGACAAGGAGGGGTTGCATGGGGGAAGGAGTGTTAAACGCCAGCTATGCTTATATTACACATTTCCCTTTGCAGCTGCTTTAGGCAGCGCTGGGCTACAGTGCCAGCTAGCTCTGCTTGCCATCCTGACATAGTTACAGTACTGGCTGCTACCACCTTGGCCCTTATAAAGCTGTGGCAGTAATACCATAGTGCATAAACAGCCTGTGGACTGAACCATAAATGAATTCCATACCACTCAATCTATGGGACATTTGGGGGCAATAGATTGGGATGAGAATAAATTAATTGTTGTTGGTTTTTTTTACACTAGCATAAATGAGTCAGTAAAAAAATGTTTTGCATTTTATGCAATATGTTGAGCAGGGGGAGAGAGAGACAAAAAGAGCATGAGTAAGAGCACATCTCGCTTTCTATACCATCCTTGTCTATGGTCAATGCATTATTAATAGGGTATAAGCAGATCACAAACAGCCCTATCAATAGAACACACTGTAGATAAAAAGGTCCATAAACAATGTATTAAATGGTTTGTGTCTATAGCAATAAACAAATCAATTGTTTCTGTGTTGAACTATCTATTAAGCATTAATAAGGACCTTAAGACGGGAGCAAGCCATAAAGGCAGTGAGCAGCGGGCAGCTCGTTGCTGCTGGGCTGCACTGGCTGCGCTGTGCTCAGCTCTGCTCCTCCCGCACCGCCACAACCACCCCAGTGCCAGCAATTGAAACGCACAGTCAAAACAACAGCTTCTCTGCCCAGTTTACATGTCTGCCTGGAAATCAATCACTAAAGAGAGGGAGAGGGAAAAAAAAAATAAAAATCAATACATGCAGCGAGCAAGGTCCTAAGCCACTGCCCTGCGAGATGGCAACAGGGCTCGGGGCCACCAGCAAACATTAAATCCAGCTGCACCCCAGCAAGGAAGGCAGCTTTCATACCTCAGCCCCGTAGCAATGACGCCAGTCACCTTGCTGTGTGGTGACCAGCCCAGGAAACCTCATGACACACTCAAAGTCACCCAGACTGGGCCACCAGCCTCTCCAAGAGACCCACGTGCTGAAGTGACTGCAAGGGACTTGTGGCAGCAGATGCGGTTCCCGTTGGCTGCTTTAAATCAAAAGGAGCTGACTGCATTAATTATATAAGAAAGCTGCGGAAATTGCTCTAAATTCATACGGCAAAGTCCTCTCCCAGCTGAAAGCCACAGCTTCTCAAACAAGTATGGCATTGGTAATTGTGGTAATGGGAAAATGAAGCTGTTAGCAACTTTGAACAATTTGGAAAAAAAGACACAGGCTTAAAAAAAGCTTCCACAGAAAGACCGGAATATAAAGGAAACTACACACATAACAGAAAACTACTTTCCATGCAAGCAAGGGCATCTGAAGAGTGAATCACCAGTCAGGTGTGTACGCTGGCAGGTGCGTGCCCATATGCTCTCCTGCTTACACACACACACAGAGGCACACAAACCCAGCAAACAGTTTCTGGCCCAGCACTGTCGTTCCCTGGGCTTGTTCAGCCTGCTTCCTCACCTTTCCAATTTTGAAGGCACACACCTGGGAGGTGAAGAAAACTGAGCAGCTCCCAGACCAGCATTCTGCTTTTTGCTGCTCATTAACTACCACAGCACTGCGATGGCCCCAAATTTCCCCTCTGCCCTGAATTTGAATAACCACTGCCCACATCATTCAAATCAACAACTGGCCGAAGTTCACTGATAAAATGTAGCCAAAGGGCCAGCGTCTCAAATCTGTTTTAAGTACAAGTGAGGCAACAGTGTGTCAAAATAGTTTTAAAGGTCTTGAGAATTTCTTGGCTGACTGCTCTTGGGACTGGGGAGGGTCATTAGTGGTTAAACCCAGATTTTATGAAATTATTATTTTTTTCTCAGATAAAAAGTTATTCACAACTTTCTGATTGTTTTACTTAGGATGAATGAAGAACTAGCCCAAACAGCAGCATGACCACTTCTAGCCACCCTCCTGCCCTGCTCGTAAGATATTATCTGTCAGTTTACCCATTTATAACTCACTCTCCCACTCATATACTGTTTAAAAACGCTTAAGAGCCCATATATAAGCTCACTGCTGTTCCTCTTTATAATCATCCAGCCCACAGAGATGAACCAACTAATGCTTCAGGTTTGTTGGCATTTTTGATGAAAGAGTTGAAATATGGGCATGGTCCTGGCTGAACAAAGCCCAGCTCTGTCTTTGGGCACTCACCTTGTAGCACAGATGTGCTCAAAATCATCAGGTTCTTTTCAAAATGTCACCCTAATAACATGGTCTTTCCTGAGCCCTGGCGCCTCTGTGTTTCCATAAGGCATGAAGGCTCCATGCTACAGTGGCTGCTAAATGGGCTTGGGGAGACAGGAGGGTGGGCAGGAGCAGGGGAGGGAAAGGGAATCCTTTCTAGTGCAGACTTCATTAATAGTGCAATACTCAAACTTTCCACCCAAGCATTTAAAGACTGCGGACCCGCACAGCACTATATGAATTGCCAAAGCTGAAGCACACCGTGCAAACTCCAAGTGTTCCTGAAGCCTTTGCAGCTCCTGGTGCCCTCGGAGCACAGCCTTGCTCGCCCCAGCCCAGCACTGTGAATGGCACTTGCAAGGCCAGTGTTGCCCAGGGCATGTCCCCTCACCACGGTGGGAATATGCGCTAGGGTCCCTCCTGGATTAACGTCATGGCCACCAACACTGGGGGAGGCAGACAGGCCAAGTGTGCATAAAAAAAAAAATAAAATAAAAAAAACACACAAAAAAAATCAGAAATCTTTTTTGCTTTGTGTCTCGCAGTGCACAATTAATTAATGTTAGTGATGCTCAGCTTTTGGAGAGCTAATCCCACCTCTGGCCCAAGAGGTACAATGTGCGGTTTACATCTTCCCAACAGAAAAAAACCCATGAGCTCGCAGGCCACTGAGGCACCCTTCACATCGCAGAGCATTGTCGTGATAAGCATCAGTGTTACTGCCGGGCTTTGTCCAGCCCAGCCCCACCCCCCCACCCCCCCCCCACTGGGAGGACTGGGGCTGCCCATGCTCTGGCACTCCCTTTGTTTCTTCCTCAGCCTTGCCAGAGCCTGCCTCATCCAACCAAGAATTAAAAAGGAAAAAAAAAAAAATTAAAAGAGGAAAAGCAGAAACCAAACATATAAATAAAGGAGCAAATGCAGCACTTGATTCTGGAGGCCTCTGCCGTGGGAAGAAGCTGTCCCAAAGCGGTGTGTCATCAGCAGCACAGCAACCCAAACAATCAGCCCCTCTGTGCACCGTGCCAGCTGCTGCCCGGCCTGGGACAAGGGGGGACAAGGGCGGTGGGGAACAATGGCCATGGGGACAATGGGGATTGTTCAGGGCTGCTCTGCTCCCCAGGAGGGACAGCCCACAAAGCCCTGGGAGGGGACCTGGGGCTGTCACCAGCTCTGAGCTGCCAAACAGGCAGCAGATTTAGGGTGTCCTTACGAAGGGCATGTGTCTGCTGGGATGGTCACGGAATGCTGAAAGTGGCAGAGCGTGTATTTGTTAAAAGGAGGAGTGTGAACACACCTACAGAGAAGAGTGAGCAGCCTCTGCAGAGGAACCACCTCTTGGTGCTGAGCTGGAGTTTATTGGGTGCTGGGGAGTGCATGGATGGTGCGAGTAGGGCTATGCTGTGCAGGGAGCAGCGGCCACCCTGCACTCACGCACAACTGCTCTACTGAGCCGTTACCTGCACATGCACTCACTGCAGAGGCACACAGAGGAGGTTGCTCCTTTTGACCTGAACTCATCCTAAAGCTGGTGACTCCATCCAGGGGCCACTGATGCCAGGTTCCCTGCTTCATGCTATCATGCAAATAATTTCAGCTTTGCAAATAGATGTAGGCAGTTTGTCTATCAAAACTGGAGGACGACACCTTTTTGCACCTCTCCCCACTCACTTTTCACGTTTCATGGACCCCTTGGTGCTGTCCCCACCCAGCACAGCATTGGCCCCTGGGCTGCCATAGCCTGGCCCATGGCACAGCGAAGCTGGGGTGCAGACTGGCAAGAGGAACCAGCTCCTGTGACAGCAGCAAGTTGCTTTGGAGCCAGGATCCCTTTTCCCGAAGGATTCCCAGAGGAATGGGGGTGGGGGTGGGGGGGTGTGTGTGAGTGTGCGCACACACACACGGGGCACAGGTCCACCTGCCAGCATTGCCAGGCTGTGACTACAACTGTTTATCTTGAAAGGCAGAGGGTTACATTCTCCAAAGTTTCCAGGGAGAACATACAGACCCTTCCTTTCAGCTGCGTGCTGGAGGATGTGTAACCTCGACGAATTCCTCGGTTTTGTTTGGCTTGGGTACACCGTGCCGGGTAGCATCACCAGCCAGAGGCACTTCTGGCTTTGATCTGAGAGCTAGGTGCGCTTCTCAACAGGTTAATAGTTGTCAAACTCCACAGCCTTCCTGCCCGAGAGTCTAGACTCTTCCACCTGCTCTGTACATATTAACACAGGCTTACACACAACTCCCTCTGTATACGTACCCGTATGCAACAGCCAGCCTCACCAAGGATGTGAAGTGAAGCTCTTCAGCAGCCTTCCAAGGTAAGCAGCAAGAATTAAGCCCCTGGTCTCTGCAGCAGACACAGCTGCAGCGCGGAGCCAGGGGGACAGCCAGCCTGTCCTTGTGCTGCCCCTGTTTTGTTCCCAGCAGAAGTCTGGGCTACCAGAGCTCTCCTTTCCATCACCGTCTGCAGCAGAACAGCCCCATGCTACGGGCTTTGCCCCTTCCCCTGTGGCCTGCCAAGGGAGACTACTGGGGTGGGAATCCCAGGTGCAAAAAATACCGCTGTGGAGGAGCTCACTGTATCAGGTTGGAAAAAAAAGAGCGCTGAAGGGCATCTAGCCAGCCACCCCATATTTTGGCTGGCATCTCCTATTCCTAATGCTTAGCACCACACTCATGACGGTCAGGAATCGCACGAGTAGCATTAGCCCCATCACACCTATGAGTGCCTCCAGTCCCGTCAGCGGTGTTACAGAAAACACAAGCAATTTGTCCATCGGGTCAGTCAACACCAGCCCTCACCTGCAGCGAAACCGCAGAGCTGCTCCCCATGGCAGCACACACTGCCCAGGGCTTTCAGGAGAAACGGATCATCACCGAGCAAAACCAAACAAAACCCAAATAAACCACCATGTTTGTAAAACGCAGGGAAAGGCAGGGCTGCAGGCCAAAGCCTTGAGAACACAAGATGGCTTCAGAGCACCTGGAGGTGCACACAGCACTAGCAGCAACACGCCGGCAGGCTGGGACCAGCTGGGCTCAGTGCGGCTGCTGCTGGCCCTGGCAGCCCTGCTGTGTGCCGTGTCCCACCGAGCATCCAGGGTCCTGTCCTGCGGGGCAATGGAGCTGCTGCCTGCTCCGCAGCTGCCAGGAGGGAAGGATCAGTGCCGGTCAATCTGTATCAGCGGCTCCAAAAAGAGGTTTAGGGTTTTTTTCCTCCAGCAGCGCATATGCCACGTCACGGCATATCATGGACTGAGTGGCTCGGCGTAACACCGTGCTGCCAGGACGCCTGCACATTTGCACTTCAAGGGTTTTGCTGTGTTTTGTTTTGCACAATAGCAAAGCTGAACAAATATCACTTCACCTCCTCTCACACCAGTGTCTCTTGTTTTGGGAGGTGCAAGATCTGCGAGCTCTGGCCATTCTGCAGCTCATAGAACTGGCTGCTGCACAGGGTGCTGGATATGGGTGCTGAGAGCCACACCAGGGCTTGACACCTCCAGCCAAGCAAATAGGAAGTCTACGTTCTTCTGCAGCAAGTCACAGTCATCTCCACAAGCAAAGTCGATGGCCACCAGCCACCTCCGGAGGGCAAAAGGACAGGTAACAGGCAGCAGCAGGGTGGAGGCTGAGAGGCTTTAACACACGTGGCATCATGGTCCCTCCACGGCTCTTGTGCTCAGTGCTCTACAAGCCTCACTGACACAGTGGCCACAGCCCAGCTCCATCACTGTCCTCCTCCTCTCCATCAGAAAAAGGGATTTACCTGAAACATTATGACCTCAGGCAACCTGCAATGCCCTGGCACTTGATCCACAGGCTGCTCCATAAAGGCAAAGTCTTCTGTGAACTCCAGCAGGACTTTGACCCCTCCCGAAGTGCAACGTCAGTTGGCTCAAGACAAATGGAGAGATGTAACCAAGGAGACGGAGGGAAAAGCAGTTTAGGAGAAATGATCAGAATTATTTGCATGGGTGCAAATCAGGCAAACAGGTCCGGCTCAAGAAGAAAAAGGTCTGTGGCTGAACCTCCTCCACATCAAATCCTGCACGTTTGTTTGGTTTCAAAACACTTCCATTTTGAAACTCACCTCCTGCTTGTTTGCTTTCATGTTAAAGGGTTAATTAACCTAAAAAACTAAACAAAACTATTTGCTTTAAGCTGACTGAACTGATTCATTCAACGTTTGTTCTTTTGCTGTAAAAAGAAAAAGCAATAGCTCTGAGCTGAGCTGATTTGGGATTTTTTTTCCCCTTCTCACCCTCCCGCACTTTCTGGTTTGGCTACCAGACTGAGAAATCCATTACCCACAGGGATCCCAGGCCAGCCTAAGCCACATCTGACAGTAAAAGAAACCAGATTCTCCATGTCTTTTTAGCTCCTGGCTTGCTTCTTGGGGCTTTCCCACACGCCTTCAGCTCCCACCAGGGCTGGTGGGCAAGCTGGGTGTTGGGGAGGGAGAGGACCCTACGCAGAGAGGCTGCACTTTCCCCTCCTCTCCACGAGTCCAGCTCTTGAGGTCAGCACTGTTTTTGAGACACAGCCCCTCAGCTCAGCCAAACCCCGGCATGGGGACAGCATCGGTGATGCCATCTCTGGTCCTGAAACCCTACAAATACCCAAGCAGCTGTGAGACGGTGTCAGGAAGAAACACCAAAGAGACAGCAAAGTGGACTTAATATGAATCTTTAATGCGCAGAACAAGCTGCCGGGAGCCTTGCAAACAAAGGCTGCGCACGGAGCCGGTCCGTCGACTCGGAGTGGTACAAAAGCCCAGCTTGCCTGCAGCATCCCGGCACCTGCCTGGCATCCCCCTCCGGGATGGGACCTTCGCTGGCGGCGCGGTGTCACCGGCCACCTGCGCCACCTTCTTCTGCTGTCCTGGGCCACCATGGCACCGGGGCCCCTTGCCCCACAGCTCCTGCCCCACGGCAGGACAGGCAGGGCGGGGGTCACCCTGTGCCCAGCAGCTCCCCTCTGCCTGGCCCTGGCCTCAAGCAGGTATCACCTGCTCCCAGGATTTTGGAGCATGTAGTCCAGGAAATTCAGTAAGAAAAGATTAAAAAGGAGAGGCTTTTATGCTGAGTCAATTTAGGTAATTTCTTTTTTTTTTTTTCCTCTTGAAAAATTAAAAAAAAAGGAAAACAAATTAAAGTCCAACTCGCTGATTGCTTGTTTCTCTGCCATCTGCGTGAGAAAGTCCTGTTTGGTCTTGCTTGTCCCCTTCCACCCCCTCTGAACACCACCCGACCCCTAACCCCACCAGCCACTCAGCACATCACAAGTCCTCGACTCCTCGGAGTCCCTTTGCCTCCCACAGCTCCAGGCCCGCACCTTCCCTCACCGCCCCTTGGACTCCCCGTACGTGTTGCGCAGCATGGAGACCATCTTCTCCTCGCACGTTACTTTGGTGTCCTTTAGGATGCTGTACCAGACCATGCCAGGTGGCCGGACTTCTTCGCTGCGGCAGAACAAGTAGGGCATGGTCTCGGTGCGGCTCTGGATGTAGGCACTGCGTAGCAAGGTCGAGCAGTGGCTGCTGACCTTCTCCAGCCTCCTCAGGATCAGGTGTGCCTTCCTGGAGGGGACAAACAGAGACAGAGACAGAGCAGTGCAGGCAATGCACAGAGGAGACCAGGAGCCAGGACTTCTGGCTTTCACCACCAACTCTGTCTTGTGGCAAGAACAGACAAGACCCATTGTCTAAGACATTGCCTTTCCTGTTTCAAGCAGAGAGAAGCTCTGTTTTACCCAAAAGTTCTGGGTATATCTACTGTTTCACAGCACCAAGTCAACAGGGCTGAAGGGACCTCAGGTCTAACCCACTAAATCAGCTTGAGTGCCCTGGGGACACTGTCTGCCCCTGGCTGGCTGGTCACCACCACCACCCCCCCCCCAATGTGCTGGCCCCCATGCACCTTGGTGAGACCCCCAGCACCTTACTGCTCCCAACTGATGAGCCCAGCCCTCCCTTTCCTGTTTTCCCAAGTCTCTAGGAGGCAAATGGCCCAAAAGGACTGACACTAGACTAGCGAGGATAAAAAGCACAACATATTTAAGACAAAACAAAATAAACCCATAAGAAACCAAGAATCCCCTTGTGGGAGTCTGCAAAGTGCTAAATCAAACAAAGGGAGGGGAAGAGGGTTTACATCAGTGGTCTGAAAGTCTCAAGATCACAGATTATTTCCTCTCTCTCTGGTGCCACAGGAAAGCTCTGGATTTGGGGCTAGGGGATTTCGCAGTTCCTCTGCAGGAATGTAAATTCCCGATAATGATATGTCAGGGGCAGCACTGTCAGTCAGTGAGACATAAACATGGGGATTAGTTGATTATGAGAGCTGTGCGGTGCTGCAGCTCGGGCTGTGAGCTGCCAGCCGGGGGGAGCGCCAGGAGCCCGATGCAGCCGCACACCACAGGCACCCGGGGACGGGATGCAGGGAAGGGCTGGCCAGAGTCACCCCAGCGCCAGGGCAGAGACAGGGGCAGGAGGCAAGAGGGCACCCCAGCATCCCCAGCCAGCTATGGATCTCTCCTTCTGGGGCAGGAAGCTGGGATGAAAGGCTGTGGGAAACCACACCACTGGTCCCCCAGAGCTGCGCTTGGAAAACTTTGCTGCTCCCCGCCAGGGGTGATGGGCTCAGGTCCCCAGGGGCAATGGGCTCAGGTTCAGCTTTCCAGGGGAAGGGACGAGCAAAGGCCTTTCCTGGACAACACTACATAGTAGCCATATATTGATTTAATCTATAAAGATGAGCCTGACTAGGCAATTTGAGCCTCGTTAACTACACACACTCACATATATAATAATGATATCATGGGCTGAGCTGTGCCCAGCTCTGACAGTACCTCTACTCAGGCTACTCTCCACAGCAGCCACCTGACCTTCTACAGCATCTGGTGCTCCCACTGAGCGTCAAGACCTGACACACTGCCAAGAACAGGTCCTTCACAACTGGAAATCTGCCTCCAAGAAGTTATGAAATTCTACGATGGCATTAGATGCTTTCAGTAACAGCTGATTGATTAAAGCTCAGCACAGCAGCAAACCAAAGCCTGCAGTGACTGTCACTACGGTTAACAAACGTCAGCAAATCACAGTCTGTGGTGCTGGAAGGGACCAAAAGTCATCATCTGTGCCACTTCCTTCCTGGGATCAACCTGCCTTGATGAATATCTGTCTAACCTGTTCTTAGAGCTAAGAGCTGGTGATCTTTCTAGTGCTCACCCATCCTAACGCTGAGAAATTGTTTCTTAACATCTGTGCTGATTCTCCCTTTTTGGTTTTTTTTTTTCCCAGGGAAGGCTGAGCAAGCACAGGGCCCACACTCAGCTCATAAGATGGACTTTTATGTGAGCTGACAGTGCTCAGGAGGAGAGTATTTAAGCCAGAATACCCTTTGCCTCTAAAAAGATGACTATCACCTCTCTAAGGCCATAAATCCATGGTCACCTTATTTATGGTAAATCATCTCTACTGCCAAAAGGGGGTATTGGCCCTTCCCCAGCCCAGCTCCTTGTGTTTGTGCAAGCATCTGTGGACCTCAATGCTGTGCCATCATGGAGAAGTTGTCCATCCAAAGGCCAACCAAGCAACCCATGGATTTTCCCCAGACTGGTTTCCACTCCAGCTCACCACAAGGCCTTTCCCAGCCATAGCATAGGGAGTGACAATGAGTGGCCATGACCAGCCCTTGAGGGAAACCCCAGTGGTGGATATCCACAGCTTGGCCCAAACAACACAAGGAGCGGACTCCCCAGCATGCGACTACTTGTGTCTGCTGGCCAAGCTCTTCTCCTCTCCTCCCCTCTCATCATTCACCTTTCTCCTACCCTCCATAGGTCTTTTTCTACCTCATTTCCCTTGGCCTCCTCTACCTTCCCATTTTCATTACTTCCATGATCTTCCGGATTCTGCTAAAAATCACTATGTTGTCCTTGCTTCCTAACATGTACTCAGGTCTCTTAACCAGGCAAACATTCCTATGTGTGAGGAGCAGCTCAATGTTAGCAAGAAGTCCAGAGGTCAAACCATCCAGACCTGCTGATGTGTCCCGTGCTGGAGGCTGGGCTCCTCGTGGAGCTGGTCTCCATACGTCCACTGCCTCTGCAGTTGCATTCAGCGCAATTGGTCCCAGGAAAGATGTTTAAGGGTGGGATGCAGCACATGATGGGTTGGCCCTATGAGGATGCTGAAAACACACTACACTGTGGTCAAGGAGGAGACAGGGTGATGGGGATGGAGGGAATCGGGCCCCTTGCTTTCCATCCAGTGCTGACGCCCCCATTTTGATGGGATTCACTGCTCTGAGTCACTTATTTTAGTGGGGTAATGAAGTCATGTGTAAATGTTAGATTTAGCTTTCGGCTGTCAGCTGTTCCCTCTTAAACAAAATAAGGAGAAAGCGAGACAGAGCGGGGCAAGGGGAGGGGTGAGAAAAAGAGAGAGGCTTTCTGGTGAAGGCTGGGTAATAAATTACGGGAGCAGTTCTTGGGCTGCCAATTTAACACCATAAATCAAGCCCTGGGTATTACCCAAGTGCTCCTTGCGGAGGACTGTCAGGTCAGAATGACCACCTTTTCAAATAATGGAAATGAAATCTTCCTAAATGCTGACCAACCTCATCCCTGCCAGAAACAGTGATTTATTGCCTTATTAAAGGGCAGGAATTGGGAGAGGACATTGGGGGAGTGAGCAAGGAGGGGAGTCACTCTCATGGCTGCCTGTGGCCAGACCCCAAGCTCTCAGACCCCAAAAGGGATGAAGCAGCCCCCTTCCCCCTCATCCCACAGCCCAGCCAGGCGGTGCCCCCATGCTGGTATGAGCCAGTGGTGCCCTCACACCTGCCACACGCCTTCTGCAGGGGCTGTCGCTTTAAGCTGATGCCAGCCAAGGACTGATTCTGGTCTTCCCTATGTGATGGATTTAGGAGGTCACAGCTGCAGTCATAAATGATGAAGAGGGGGATTTAAAAGTAGTGATGACTCTACGTGGCTGCATCCCTCTGTGGTGCCTCATGGCATGGTGGGGGAGAGGAAAGCGGAGGGGGGTGGGTGTCTACTGCTGGGCACTTTCCAAAGGCTCATGCTTGAAGCAGTGGTCCCACTGCAAGGGAGTGCAGCGCAGTGATTGCACAGGAGACAGGGCGCCCAGGTCGCTGGTTGCCAGTGCCAGCTGTGCAAGGATGTGCCCAAGAGCAGGAGACGTGTTACTCCTGCTCTGCCCAGCCTCAGGGGTGCTCCCACAGGGACATTCATCCCCCAGCTGCACAGCGGACAGCTATCACCCACCTTGATGGCTGGTGAGGGATGAAAACATATCCAGAGCCAGTAAAACCCTGCCCTATCTCACCTAGGAGGAAGGTACTAAAAGAGAATGAACCAGCATGAAGAAGCAAAGAAGAAATGATACCTGAGCTGGAGGGAAGGATGTGTTTACTGGGACGGCTGCAGGGAGAGGGTGGCTGTCTGGCTGCTGTTTTCCCATATGGGGTGATTTTGTCATAAATTCAGATTTTTACACTCTACTGAGAACTGACCTGGGTCTGTCAGACCCTCTTGTGAGAGGACGAGTCCAGGACTTGATGGCCTCTTATCACAGCCTCCCATCGGTACATTGCATTCCCCCTCGGTACCAGAAGGCAGCTGCTCTGGGGATGCACTTTGTCTCCTGCAGCCGTCCCGGCCGCCTGCCTGAGCGACTTGCTCGAGCAACGGAGAGGCTGGAAGTCCTGGCCTGATGCCACATCCTGACCCTGTTGTTGCTGGTGGCCACAAGTAGAGGCACGGAAGGAAGATAGTAACTAATTATTTGTCGTCCCCCCCCCCCCCGGCTCCAAACAGCCAGGCCCTGTTTGCAGTGGTCATAAGAATTGCCCTGAAAACACAGTAAAAGCAAATACTAGAGAAATCTTCCCGTTGCTGTGTCAGGAAGCGCTCTGGCTGCACAGATCTGAATGCACAGTAGCATTAAACATTCACTGGTTTAGACAGATTCTTCGGTTTTGTTGGAACAAATTAACTCCGTGAGATTCATTTGGTGTCTGTAAGAGGAACGGGGGGAGCAGGAAAGGGGTTGTTGTTGCTAAAGGAGACCAGCAGGATGAGGCAAGCCAGGTGCCAAGATGCTGCTGACCACAGAAAGTCCTGGTTTAGGGCCACCTATGAGCTAAGTTTTTAATGTCTCCTTAATGTAAACGGTCTGGTTGGGACATCTGGCTATCAGTGTGTCTTCTTGCAAGCAGCTGTTTGCAGTAACCTGTGGCTTTCATGGAAACTGGGCTCACGAGGACTCCAGTGTGATGTATTTATTACACGGAGGCAATCAACTTCCCTCTTGTCGCTCAGTTTTATGAGCGAACATTTACTGTGAAGCTGAGGCTCATCTGATAAACATTTCAAGGTACGAAAATGAATGTTCCCCTGGGAAGGAGAACAGTCTATCAAGTAAAATTGTGTTACGAGATGGTCTCCCCTGGCAAATCCTCACTCGCCTCCTGCTACGTCAGTGCCACTGTTTCTGTCCAAGCTCCCTGAGAAGCAAGGCTGGACAGCAGAGCTCTGCCCCTATCAAGAGCCTGGCACCAGCTGCTGCAGCGTCCATAGATGCTTCCCCTTGGCTTCAAATCACATATTTCTCAAGCACAGAACAGGGGCACAGGAGCACTGCTAGGAGCTCATCTGGCTCGGTGAGCAAGACAGACAGCAGCTAAATCGACCACTGGCTCCAGATGTAGCTTGGTACAGTCGGGCAACACAGGCAATTTAAATGTCACCTTGCAAACTGTGGGCTTGATGCAGGTATCAGGTTAGATAGCATCCTTCAGGAAGTGTGTTGGATCTCAAGTAACAGAAGAAATGAGGATGTGTTAGAAGAGATTGATGGTTCCCAGGGATTTAGAGAGAAAGGAACAATTGAAAAGGACAAACAAGTCTGCAGTTTCATCAAAGGAGGAGGACAGCAGTGGGAAGGATGAGCATGGCTAATGAACTACCAAAGAAACTATGACCAAGGTCATCTCTGGAGGAAGGCAAGCCGCAGGCTAGCTGGATTCATGTCCAGGAGGGGTGTAAACCATTGTGAGGAACTGTCTTGCTGGTATTATGGACAGATCCTCAGCTGCATCCAACAAGCAGATGGGAACAGTGGGGAGAGAAGGAAAACCTTTTCCAGTTATTCATGTACTGCAGGATGCCATTCCTTCACCTTCCTCTGCTCCAGCTTCTCAGAGATCAACATGTTAGAGGAGGACGCTGGATGAACCGTGTCTCTGAAAGCTTCAGAGCAGGTCAAGGCTATTCGAATCCTGTAAGAGATCTCAAGATGTCCAGAGAGATATGGCTACTTGTGAGCACTTCTCGAGGAGTGTTTCCCAAGGGGCTGGGTGGCAGTCTGGCCTATGCTGGGACACTGCCAGGACGCCGCCAGCTCCCTGGATGAACGTAGTTCATGTATCTGCGATCTCTTAGTGCCTTACCACCCCTCTCACTGTGCACCAGGGGCCTGCAGATGCAGTCCCTCTGGAAACGTTGCCCTTTACAGTCCCAGAAACAATCCCCTCCCAGCCCTTCTCAGAGGATGAAATGTAAAGTAAGGAGAAAATACTTTCAGCATAAAGCTATATATAGGTAACAGATGAGGTGCTGTGTGCTTGCTGGCATCCTCACATGGTGTCAGGGGCACCACAGAACTGAAATTTAGGAGGACCTTTCCATTGCCTACATCAGCAAGCTGAATTATTCTTCTGGGAGAGAAGGAAGGTGGAAAAAGGAATTTTGGAAATATTTACGGTTTGTACAGCAACCATATACCACTGTTAGAATAAATACATGTCAAGTCAGGTAGATAGAGAAATAAATAGAAGGAAGTGTCCATGAAACATACTATTTAGAAGACCCAAGTTTACTGCATATAGATTGCTCAATCACTGACCCCTCTGATGGTATCAACTAGTCAATCTACAGAAAAAGTAATAATCTGTTCACCACCACCTCAGCTCTGTCCTTCCATGGGCTCAGAACTGTTTTCTCATACAAATAATCCCGCTGCAGCAGGGTGTTTGCATGGCCACACATGTCCCCAGCCACACAAGGACCTAGCAGGTGCCCAAAGCCAAGCCTGGGGCGAGTAGTCCTCTCCTCAACTGTCCACAGGGAATATTGTCTAGGTGTGGAGGAAGCTAGTCCAAATGCAGGATGGCAGAACGGATCTCTCCTGGGTGTAGAATCCACCCTACTATGGGGGAGGCTGGTCCTGGAGGTCACACCATGTTCCTTGATACCAGTGGGCTCCACCAAAAACTGCCCAAGAGGGATTCTGCTCCCCATTACCCAGGTATTTGTCACGCACCAATACTACCCTAGAGGGATGGATTTGCTCTGCATTCCTCAGACACCTCCAAGGTATACAGCTGCCTCTGTACTGCAGCTCTTGATACCTAATGCTTGTCACTCTGCACACCACTCAACACACACCTGCTGCATTTGCGCTTCATCATCACCGTTTCCAGCCATCCACCCTGCAATGACTCAGGGCATCTCTGAACCCTAGGGCAGCCATGGTCTCACCTACCATGGGCTCTACAGCTGAAGAGGATGAGTGCTGGTCCCGGTTTACACTCCATCCCAGGCCTAATTTACACCCTTTCCCCCCACCCCACCAACTTTTCCAAAAGAGCCAGCTCATCTGCAGTATCACCCGCCCGGTTCAGGCTGGTTGCTAATGGTCCCACGAACATTCATCCAAGGGCCACCAAGCTGCCAAGTGGCCCATAAGCATTCATCCACAGACCACGCAGGACCTGGTGGTCCTATTGGGTGGGAGGACATTTTGGTGAACACCACAAGGGGACTTCTCTCAACTATGAGGAGAAGGAAATGAGGGTCACATCAACAGTGGCCAAGCAGAGGGGTGCTCCCGGCAGTGGGGCAGGGGAGAACGCCGGGAAGGGACAGGTACCTGGGCCCCAGCTCATCCTCACTGCGCCACACGAAGTCTCCAAACTTCTCATAGTGGGAGTTGTAGTGGTGCTGGACTCGGAAGAGCATGGAAGCGGAGACCTCCATCAGCGTGTTATAGGCTGTCTGCTGCTCTTTCCCACTGGTGTAGCCATTGTAGAGGTTGTAGATTTTGTCAGCTATCTCTGGAAAGGATCAGGAGGGAGGGATTAATGAACAGACAGACAGTACTACGGAGGAGGAGGAGGAGTGAAGCCCCTGGCAGGAGGGGTGGGCATCTGATGACTGCCAGTCCCCTGGGACTGCAGCAGGGTTTGGTGACCTGGGGAGCATTTTGCATTCCCTCTGGCTAAACCAACAGTGAATGCCCTGCATGAGCAGAGCGGGCCCAAAGACTCCAGCAGTACTCCATGAAGGAACGGGAGAAGGAGAGAAGGGCTGCCAGCACAGGCAGACACAGCCTTGTCCTCCCAGGTAGGGCAGGCAAGCTTTGCCCACACTCACCAAACAAAAAGCCATTGCACAGCTAAGATGCTGAAGGGTAGGAAGAATACAAAAATATTGATAATAAGATGGTACTTCAGCCAGAAATACAGCACATCATCACTGCATGTATCTACTGGGCAGCTCAGATGTATTAAACAAGAGGGTGCACTGATGCAGAAAAAAGATCTTTTTGGAGATGAAGAATGCACAAAACTCCATTTCCTTCCCTTTCTTTAGTCTCTCCTTAGCTCATTTTTCCTGGAAATGCTTATCAGTAACATGGAGCAAAACATTAATAAAAACTTTCCTTTGTGTGCTTTTCAAAACAGAAAGAAAGCAAGAAAGAAAACAGGTAACCTGCCTTGCACTTAGAAGAATCTTTTGAAATTTGAAAGCAGCCAAGCACTCAGGGCATAGAAACAAATCGGATTGGTTTCAAAACTGGAAAATGCAAACGTGCAGAAGTGGCTAAGCTTTATGGTATTTCTGTTTCAGAATGGAACCAGCTGCCACCAGCACCCTTTTAAACACCCAGAGCTGACAGCATCTAGCACCGCTCGCTTTTGCAGGAAGAGATCGCTGCTTCTCCAGGGGACATGCCAAACACATGTTACTGGCCCCCATGGCCGTGTGCAGGGAAGGATGCCATGGCACTGCGTGGCACAGGACCACAGGAGCTGCCCAGCCGAGGGGACTTTGCTACTGGACACTCTTGTTTGTCACCCCTTCCCAGAGGAATGTCCCTGTGCCCTTGGGTGAACTTACGGGAGCCCTTCACACTGGGAGAGGAGGGACTTGAGGGGCTTGCAGGAGTACAATGAATAGAGGAAAAGCAAAATCAGCAGGAAATGTCTTCTGTTGTGGAAGATGAGGTGCCTGAACACTGACCTTCTGCCTTGCTGTCGTCTACCAGTGGGCAGGCTGTCCTCAGGGTGACCGTGCTCAGCTCCGAGTGTCTCCCTCGTGTATCCACCGCATAGAGGGTAAATCTGGAAGGCAGGAAGGAAAAGGAAAATAATGCCTTTATCCCTCAGTCCCACACTGCCAGGTTGTTATGGGAACTGGCCTTCACAAGAGCAAGCAAAAATGTGGTCCAGGCTCCTATCAGTCGGTTTTGGCATCTCCAGAAGACATGAGATGAACTTGGCCTTAGAAGAGGAGATGACCCGGGGAAAGGAGCCAGGGCTGGGCGACAGGCACAGCATCCCCATGCAGCATCTGTGGACCTGCATCCCCTCTCCCCCTGCCATCCCTGGGAGCCCTGCAGGGCTGCACCCTGTAGCTGCCTGACTGCAAAGACTTGGAAACATCTCTGGGGTTGCTTTGCCATGCGCTGATGCAAACATCAGAACACTGTGGCATTTGCAAGCTGGGCTCCTCTCCCGCCCTCCTGAGAGCCAAGCAGTAATTCCTGCCATAAGTGGGCTCTGTGCTGACAAGTGACAGCTCGTACACATCCTGTGAACGGCCCTTGAGGTTGTTTTCTCCTTCATTTCCTCACCAGGGTGGGGTTGGTAAAAGGGTGGGAATGATAATTTCACACTTGAAGCTAATGGAGAGCATCTGACAGTAAAATATGGCTTTTGTGCTGAATGAAGCATTGAATAAACAGGCTGTGGCTGCATGGGATGTCCTGGGATGCTGAGCTCAGAGTCCTGGTCAGAGTATCAAAGCTCCAAACTGAGAATGCTTCTTCGCAGCAGGGGCTACAATCTTCCGTCCACTCTCCCAAAAGGCATCAGTTCATATTTATTCGCTCTGAGCCAGGCACGGAAACTCAAGCTGGCTTTGACAAAGTGCAGGAGCTGCCTTGAACCCCTTGGAGGTCTGAGATGCCTGGTGGTGGGGTACCCAGATCCCAAGAAATAACACAGCCCCGCTCCTTATCCTGAGGTAAAAGCAAGCAGCTCTTGCGAGTGAGTGCAAGGAGTACCATAAAAGCAGCTGAAGCTTAAATGGGATTGAGACCCTGAGGTATGTTTACTTAAGGAATGGTCCTAACTCCTTAGCATCCTTAATGGGAACAGAAGCAATGCCTCCCTTTTCCTCACCCCACACACGAGCACCGCCAGCTCCCCCCTCCTCCCCACTGGCCCTGAGCACCCCAGATGCAGCCGATAAGAGCTGACATTTGCACGGTAGCAATTCCCAGCACAGGACATACTCTCTCTGAGCAATTAGCATTAACAATACTTGCAGTCTGACAGGATGCCAGCAGACTGCCAAGGAACCCGCTTCTGCGTAGGGACAACTCCCATTGTCACAAAGCTGGGGCATGCAGGGGACACGCATGCTGAGCTCACTCACGGAGCCGTTATTTAATTCTTTGGCATGACATCATTTTCCTTAATTTGCAAGGAACGTTGCTCAGAGTGGGAGCATCTCAGGAAGGACATCCACACCGTGCAACTTCACAAGTACCACACACAGGCTGTTCTTCCGCTATAATTAAGGGACAGCAACAGAGCAACAGGGTAATATTGAATTCAGGGCAGGAGTCTAACTTCAGGGCTTTGCATCCCATCCCAGAGGTGACACCGTCCCTGCTCCTCCCTTCAACAGACGAGGGGTTCAAGGTGACTAAGGAGTCTCTTGCTGCGAGCAGGTAAGCTATGTGTCTCTGCAGCTTGGCAGCATGAAACCCTCTTTCCAGGTCCAGAAAGCAACAGCAACAGGGGCACCCACTGTTGGGTGGGGGGACCTCAGCCCCAGCAAGACAAGGAAAGCTGCAGTGGGAGAGCTGGGCAGACCCCAGGAGTCCTGCCGCCCGTCCAGGTGCTCAGCAGTGGGCAATGGTCTTCTCACTCATCAGCACAAGCACAACAAGCAGTAAGAGAGCTGGAAGTACAGGCTACTGCCATGAGCTGATCTCCATCCCCATTCTGGGGTCACTGGCTTAGCTACAGTGGCCATGCTTTTCTTTTTTAAATGGGTGAGCACAGCTAATGTGTAACCTCTGCTCTGCCCATAGCAGCTCAGTCAGTAAGGCTCCATTAGCTCTGAGGCAATCAGTGCCAGAGCACTTTCCTAGAAAAACAGAAGACTTTTATCACATTGCTATTGTAATGTTCGTTCAGCAATTAGTGCCCACATCACATATTCCATCACCAGCCGGGTCAAGAGGACTGGCTGGGTGTTAAAGCACATGCACCCACCCCTTTGGGTGATGTTCAAGACCTGCGTTAGCCCTCTGGCTGCACTTTTCCCCTCTGCCCAGAACACACAGAAACAAAGTCACTCGGCTGCCAAGAGCAAGAGCATCTGTACCGGGCAGGCCTGGGTTAAAAAACACATATCAACAAACAAGCCCTTCATTTCACCATTTTTTCAGATGATATAAGGATAAAAAAACCCAAAATGTAAATGACAAAACATCAGAATCAAAGTGATTTTGATGTAGTCAAAAGTTATTTTCTGAGAAGAAAAGTAATTGCTTTACTTCACCTGAAACCCGTCCCCTTTCAAGAACCGTAGAGGAAAGGATTGAATTTCCATTCATCCTGAATGAGACATTTTGGAATCAGCACCAGTAAATCCAGCTCTGGTGGAGGCTGGCAGCCCCGGCCACACGCAGCCCTCTGCACCGCTCTAACTCCTTCCAGCAAGTCATCTCAGAAGGTCTGAACATCAATTACGGTCCAAAAATCACCCTGAAGCACAGCAGTGCTAATAGCTCTGTTTTATCAATGGTAAACAGAGACATACGGGGTGAAGCATCGTGCCCTGGAGAGGCTCAGTGACATGAATGATTTGGAAACTCGGGAGATGGTGGCTTCCAATCTTCTTCTCAAACCACTTGACCACACAGCCTCTCTGCGGCAAAACACTTTTACAGCCAGTTAATGGCACTGCGCAGAGTGCTGGGGTTTATTTTTTTCTTTTATTCCCGGAAACAGACAATTAAGAGGAGAGAGTGCAAAGATGTGTGGCTAGTGTAAACCCGGCATTAATGGTCAGATCTTGCTTGCTACACCTGAGCGAAACATCTCTGAGCATCTGAGCATCCGGCAGATGCAAGCAAGGAGCTGCTGGCAGGGACAAGACCAGCCTGGGACCCAACAGGGCACCAAGAGGGTGGCTGGCAGGAGGAGAGGGACCACCGCTACACAGGAGGGATGGGGATGTCTGCACAGCAAATAAGGGGAAAACCAAAGTGAGCACGACTGAGGGAGGGAGCTCTGCAGGGCATGTGGTGGGCTGGAGTCCAGCTCTGCAATGCTACGTGGAGATTGTCCTGCCATACTTACATCTACGTACAGTGCTTTGGGCCAAGGATGAAAACAGGCAGCATCCTCATGGATGATGAGGAGCTGCACCTAATTATGCCAACCCTGGTAATTTGTTAAAAAAAAAAAAAAATGAAATAAAAAAAAAAAAAAGGAGGCCAAAGAGTGGTTCTGACTGCTTTGCCCGAGGCAGAGGATCTCTGGGGTAAAGTCAAAGCCAGAAACAAAAAGGTCCCAGACCCACACTCGGTGCATGAAACCATATCAGAAAACCTGGAATGCCATATGGTAGCTGTGATCTGGCAAAGCCTCCTTCATAACCTGGAGGTGTTTTGTTTAGCAATAAACTTTCCTCACAATGTTTTCTCATGTTCTCCCTGTGCTTTCCAAAGGAGCTTGGGGCTACCTGCTACCGTCTCACAGCTGATCCTCTTTTTCACCCGTGCCTTCAGTAAGATTATATACAACATTTGATATTCTAGAAATACTAATATATATATTTGCCCAAAGAGCTTCCAAAGAGCATTTCACCACTCAAAGCACATATGCTCTTCGCAGAGATCAGCTCCTCCATGCCTGGAAACGCCACCACCTCTGCCGCAAAACCCAGCATATAGGGTCCTATAAAGTAATGCCGCTTCAATGTTTACTACAAAATCCAAACCTATTGGGACCCAAAGGAACTTTTAGAGAGAGATAGAAAGCAATTAACATGTGGCCTCATGAAATGTCAACACCTTCCTCATAGATACCCCACCCAACGTTGGCTGGAGCCTGGATTTTATCACTAGGCTCAAGATGCTTCTTGAAGAAGGAAGAGAAAGTGGAGGGGCGTGTTAAAGCTTCGGTTCCTGGAATCTAACGACTGTGGAAGATAGTCAATTGTGTTAAAAAAAAAAAAAAGAAAAAAAAAAAAAAAGGAAAAAAAATATCTATCCCTTCTCAATTGAAAGAAAAAGAACCCCAAACACAAAATTCTAAAGGCATGAAATTGTAAGGCTGACGATGAACCCCCAGAACATGTTATTTATTTATAGACAACAATGTCAGCTCATGTTTTTTTTAACTTCCTCTCATGATGCTCATGATGTTTGAGTGCTTTACTCATGATCCTTATTTGTGGGAAGGGAGATAAGGACTTCTGCATCTGACCTTCCTCAGCTCAGCAGCTGATTTCTCTATATCCTACAGAGATACCACAGGCATTTCTGTTCTGCCTTGTGCACTGCTCTTCCAGAAGCCTCTGGGCTCATGCAGCTGCTGAATGACGTGCTGTACCACAAATGGGCTGTAGAGAAAAGGCTCCAAGAAGGAGTCCAACAAGCACTCCTGCAGCTGCCAAACACCCCGCTAAGTGACCGTGTGCCTATGAGTAGCTGGCTGCACCCAACAGCAGTGGCTGTTGTGGCAAACCCGGGCTGTGCTGAGGAGACCCCTGCACCGTGTAAATGGGGGACAGGGCAGAGACGCTGCTCCAGAGTGCAGCGTCTTGCAGAAATGCGGTCTCACGATTTCCAAAGTGGTGCAAGCTGCTCTCGTCAGTAGGGCTTGAGAGCTTGGCTGATAGGCCTGGGCTGGGCACTCTGCTCCTGTGGCCACGAGACTGTCCTGCTGCTAGCTCCTGGAGCTTGGTGCAGGGCCGAGCTGTCCGGGGTCACACATGTGGCACAACGGATGCTCTCGCCCCTGGCAGCGTGGTGCCACCACCATGATGCTGAGCACAAAACCACAAATCCTGACCTGTCTGAGGTTGCATCACCTTGGTGTTATGTGCAAGCCCTGGCATCACCCTCTGGTTGGTCACAGCTTGTCCGTGCCTTCTGCACAGCCCAGGGTCTGTGGGCTCGCACGCAACCAGCGCCACGCTGCTGAGGCTGGTCCAGCATGCTGACACACAAACATCACACCCCTGCTTTGCCAGCCCTTCTCACCTCCTGTTCCAGCTGAAAAACAATTTGGAGGCCTCTGTTTAAAAGCTCTCAATGGACCAGCTCTTGGCAATCCCTGCCTCCCCACTCCCCGGTGATTTCAACACGGGGACTGGGCACGAGGAACCCGGGCCCGCAAGGCTTGGGCTGTGCCCGGACTCAGGCACGGGCAGAGCGGAGCTGCCAGGAATGCTGCAACAAACACACATGGGTGTAAACACACTCCTCACACCCAGCACTGCACACCCTCATGCTCAGGAGACCCACAGTGTCCTCTCCCAGTCCTCCAGGGCCTTCAGCTCCCAGACACCAAGGTGAGGGGCTCGCTGAGAGCATGTGAGTGTTTCTTTGTGCCGATACAGCAGAGCATCAGTGTGGTGAGCAGCAACAAACCTTCATCTCAGCATCTACTGGCTACTAAAACCATCAATAAATTTACACAAAGAGTTTCCCTGAAAGACTATTTTGCAAGTTGGGAGAGCCATGGGGTGCTGTGGGTGTTCTACCCCCAGCTGCATGCCACAAGGTGTGCATGATCCATGGGGCCACTGGGCACCCACATACCCCTGTCCCCCCTCCATGGGCTCATACATCTCCTGCTGAGCCTCCCAGCCATTTTCATTGAAGGCTATGGAGCAGAAGCGGGGCTCGCCTGCCAGCAGCAGTCTGGGCAAGCACAGAAAGGGGGTGGGGGTGTTTAGTGCAAGCATTCCCAATTCAGAAACCATTACAATTTAAAAAGAAATAAAATCAAATAAAAAGCAGCCTGTCCACACAAGCCACAGGAATGCAGCTTAGCTTACTGGCGACTCTGTGATTTGGCATAATTAAGAAAGGTAAATGAAAACAACCCCCCCCAGTCTCTGCAGCAAATGCCAAGCAGACAATAAGCAGGGAGTGGTTTTTGAAAGGAGAGGACTTCTTGGTCTATTTGTTGGGCCCTGACTTTGGGCTGATCACTAAAGTCATGCCTGTGCCCATGGTGCCAGATAGCAAGCTGGGCTGGTACCCTGGGACAGGACTGGGCACACTGCATGGATGGGACTGACCATGCTGCATCCCTACCAGAGGCTCTGCTGGAGGCCTGGGATGTGGGCTGAGCTTTACAGGGCAGTGGATGTCCTTCTGCTGCCTCTCCAGGGCTGGAACTGTCACAAGCATTACAGCAATCAGATGCTCCTGTTAGGGCATTTGAATCCTGGCGGGAATGTGGAGCAGGGCTGGGGGGAAGGGGCTTGCTGTGACCTCAGGCTGTGCCATCACAGAGGGGGCAGCTCACCCTGGAAAAGGAGTTTCTGAGCAGCTCGGTGCCAGCTGCACGCTGGGGAGAGGCACCGAGGGAGCCACCACCAACCTGCTACCACCACCCACAAATTGCTGCTTATCTATCATACCTCTTCTGCAAAAGGACCATCTCCTTTTCTGCATTGCCATTATTGCTGGCTCTGCCTTCCTGCAGAAACTATACTGCAATAAGGAAGCAGTGGATAGTGCCATCTTGAAAAAACCCCATCTTTTAGAAAGCTCTCCTCACAGCTCTACCACCCAAGAAAAGTACCTTTTATAACTGGGCTTCTTTTAACCATCTGTGACAACAGACCTTGCTCCCATCAGCATGATGGAGGAACAGGTTAGCAGCAACGCTGGTACCACACCAGAGCATTGAAGCTTTGCTGTTACACGAATACATGAGGCTGTCAGTAAACTGTTCTCACAATTCACACCTTTTTTTCCAGGACAGCAAGTGCTGCGAGACTAATCGTTATCCTTCAACAGATGCCTCTCAACAATACCAGACCACAGTTGTCAGATGGAGGGAAATAAATGTACCTGCCACAACATGCCTCAGGTGTCTGATGCCTTTTGGAAGCATATAAAGCAGTGCCCATCAAATACTCCTGGCAGGAGGAAGAACACAGGCTGCTCTGCACAGTAAGAGGCTGCTTGTTCAAGAAGACCTCTGGAAAAGGGCAGAGGAGACCTGATCTCTGAGATGGTGAGGACAGGTGGAGCAGCTGTGGGGCTGGGAACAGGGTTGCACAGCCGTGGGTCCATCTCTGCTCTGTGGCAACCCTGGAAATGTCACCCAGGGTTATCTGCACTGCAAGTTTACTTTGAGTTGCAGCTGATGCCATGTCCATACTCAAAACCACTGACTTGAGACTGTGGTACTTAGGGGAGCTACCAGGGAGGAGAGCAGGTCTACTTAATGCATTACAGGAGTGCAGCACAGGACAGTGCCACTTTGGTGTCACGGCATCCCCCCACCGCACTCACAGAAGTGTTCTGCGGCACCCACTGCACGTACCACAAACCGCAGAGCTGCCACGCACTGCTGCTTGATGAGAGACGCAGAAACTAAAGCAGTATCAGATGCCTTCTTATCTGGCACCTGGATTTATCTGAGGCAGCAGCTGAGTGGCACTGAGGAGGTGACAAGAGGGAGTAGAGGCTCACAGGAGACTGCCGAGCATGTCTACATGCAAGGTCGACCCCCAGGTAGCACAAACAAGGTACCTTGGTGACAGTCTATCAGTTCAAGAGCTGACAACAGGAAAATACCGCTCCGTGACTTTGGGCACTGAAACGCTGTCTTCCCTCGGCACTGGGTCAGCATACTATGCTGCTCCAGGTTTCCTAGGTTTGTCCTCTGTCTCTCAGCTACAAAGCCACGGAGATTCAAAACCTGCAGCGGGGAAGGTGCGAGCACCGATCCCCCCGCTCCCACGGCAGACACTGCATGCCTGAGCCAAGCTACAACGCAAATTCGCTCAGCTCTCGCTCCTTACAGCACTTCATCAATCTCTTTGTGTTTCAGATCCCTGTCAAACAAGATCCAAAAAAAAAAAAAAAAAAAAAAAAGGATGAAGGGGAAAGAAATAAAATTAATTTTAAACCTTTTTTTAAATAAAGATCATTTCTTGCTACTGCCTGGATCCATTGCCTTCCCACTAGAGATATCCCCGGCAGGATGCTCACCTTCCCAGCTTCAGCTGCAGCGTCTCAATTTCCCAAGATTTCCCTCGAAACCCTGTCAATAAACCCCACCGGAGCAGCGATTCCCAGTACCACCATGGATGTGAAAGAGGGCCTTGATACACAGGCCACCATCTGTTCCCTAGAGCCCTGCTCCTGAATGATACCTGTGTTGGAGGGCCAAGATCCCACAAGGAACCCCTTTGCCAGACGGACACCTTGCAAGCGGCAGTGCCAAGATTGCCTCAGGTGAAAAAGTGTTTCACTGGAAATGAGGGAAAAATGCCAGCCGGTTTCAGCAGGGCCATGGTTTCACCCAGAAGGTGCAGCACGGTCACTGTAGCCCTCCTGGCTGCTGCATCCTTCACTGTCCCAGGGCTGGAGCACCAGCAGTGCCCCCTGCCACCCCCCCGCCATTTTCTCTGTCTTACAGACTTCCTCCTTTGTCACCCCTGCCCCTTGCAACCACTGGCAAGGAGCAGATAATTACTGCCTCACCCTCAATAAGGTTTCTATTTCCCCCGTGCATGGCTCACACTCAGAATACATCCTTTCAGGAGCAGCTTTACGCCACTGATTAGCAGAGCAAGCTTCTCTGTAGAGAGGGGCCGCTGCACTGCACAAAGCTTCAGCTGGAGACAAGACGTGGATGAGAGAACAGCTCCTTGGCACGGCAGCAGGACAGCACACCCAAAAAAAGCTGCCCTGACATGAGATAGCATTAACATTGCAACCCTGGGGCTTTAGCTCCTAGGGGTGCTCCGAGGAGCAAGAAGTCTCTTATTAGCTTGAAGATGCCCAGTAGACCCTCCGGGGTGTCCCACAGGGATGGTCCCTGAACCCTGAGGACAGGACAACGGCAGAAAAAGCAGGCTCACTCTGGAATTACCAGCTTTGGGCAAAACGGATAGAGGGTGTCTGAGGTCCGTATTTCTTGGCAGTTGTGGCCTTGCTTTCGTCCTGCTGGCTGCGAGGATGAAGATTCGCAGATGTGCTTATAAAGGCAATGCAGCAAAAATTGGCCCAGCTCTTTGCAGTCTCCACTGCCTGTCTCAGGGCTTGAGGCAAGTTGTTTCCCCCCTGCCTGGCAAGGCCAGAAAAAGGCCCAGGTTACCCAGGATGTGAATTCCAATGTCCCTCGGTGGGGTGAAGAACCAGAAGGAGGTGGTGCTGAGCCACTACGGGCTGCTGCTTTTGTCTCAGTGAAGCAAAAGCAGCCCGTATCAGTCTGTCGAGTGCCAGTGTCCCTGTTCTGCTGGGACTCACCAGGAGATCCCAAACAAAGCCTTTGGACAAAGGTCAAATGAGTTGCCTTTGACTCCCCGTGCTGCTGGAACAATTCCCCCCACGCCATGGCTCAGATTGACGCCTGAGGCTGCAAACCACAGGGGCTCATCCTGCTCCGGCTGCAGAGAGTCAGCAAGAGCTGGTGATGGATCAAGCTGTCCTGGGCACAGCACAGCCAAGGAGGGCTTTCCCCAGGCTCTGCATCCCACATGTTCCTCGGGTCCTGCTGCAGCCTTCACACGGGCACTGCAATGACCATCAATCCCTCTAGCTCTCCACAACCCCCCCACCGCTCCCAGGGCCAGGGTATCCCCAGGCAGCACCTGCATCCTCTTTCCCTCCCGCTGTAATACCTTCTGCTCCCCGCTTTGGCCCAGGACAACCCTGCCACTCTTCCCAAAGCCACAGTCCAGCCCACCCCACCCCCCGTTCCCCGAAGCCTCCAGCCCCAGCTTCATGAAGGTTATGTGTTGTGGGGTAGATCATTACTCCATTACTCCGAGGTTTGGCTTGTCTTCTTCACAGGGATCTATGGTAAGTGGCTTTCAGCCTCATCTAAAAGCATTAGTCCTGCATGCTGGGTGGGTGTCCCAGGAGAGATGCATCACTTCAGTACTTGGGCTGCTCCTAGGATGGCTGCCGTCCTCCTCCGTGAAGAGACAGCAGGGCTCAGGGAGGCTGCGGCTGCAGGAGACGAGAAGGCTGCTCAGAAGAAGGGAGGGAATAAATCAAACTCTTCCTCCAGTTGTGCCAGGGAGAAAGGAGAGACAAGCGAGGCCCTGGACCCCCTGCAGTGAGCTCCACAATGGAAATGTTCACAGCTAACCATACCAGCCGCTCAACCTACCAACACTCTGCCAGGCTTGGCCATCGCCGGCCCTGGGGAGATGGGGGGAGAGGAAGGTTGTGACCCTTGGCAAATTGGGAAACGCCTGCCCCTCCCAACCTCACAGTCACTCTAAACAAGAACCAGACACTCCACAGTTCGCTACCCCAGGACATCCCCTTGGTAGGGCTTGTTCTCATCCTCCTGGGGGCTTGGCTTCCATCTGGGCTGCTGGTTGAAATCCAGCCCAGGCTGGTAGTGACTTCAAAAGCCAGTGTCATCTGCAGAGTAGTGGGTGGTCCACGTCAAGCGAGTCGATGGCTGACTGTTCTTATATAAGCCACCACAATAGGGCCTCCTGCTCAACAGCCTCAGAAGAAAGGCAAAGGGCTGGCTGCCTCGACCACAGGGAGCGGAGCCCATCCTCAGCCCCGAGGGTGGTCCCACTGGTGCAGGACGAGTCACCTTAGTAGGCTGGCATGGGGGGGTGGTTGTGCATCCCTACTAACAGAGGCTGTCGATCTATCTACCTCTGTTGGGTTTGTCCTCAGCACCATTGGCCAGCCTCAGCTTCACCCTCCGCACAAAGCACAACAATAACCGCACACAAGGGAATGGCTTGGAGGAGGGGATCTCCTCTGCTAGCTGTGCTTGCAGCATCCCAGGCAGGATCCAAATGTGCCAGCCTCCGAGAGGCACCCACACCCTGTGCCGGGCTGCAAGAGCAGCAAGGGCAGCCAATGGGTCCCTGCAACAGCCCCACAATGCTGGCACAGGGATGGCATGGGGGGAGGATGGTGGCAAGGCAGGGATGCTGCGTGCCCGCAAGCCCCAGCAGAAGGACGCAAGCCAGGTCTGCTGTCGCTGCTGCCCGCTGGCCTCTTGCCCCATGCCCCGAGGCCCCCGAATCGAGGGGGGACAGGGCCAGGGGCTGGCAGTGGGCAGGAGGTTCTCACAGCTCTGGCAGGCAGAAAGGGAGGGCGGAGGGTAGGACAAGGCGGGGGGGCTCCGAAACAAATAATAAAAACAAAATCCCAGTAAGCACGTTAGAATTCGTTTGAAGTACAGAGGAGCTTTCAGGCAGGGTTATGTACATCTCCCAGCCCGGCGTGATTTACACATTCCTTGCAAGCAAAGGAATCTTCCCTGATTTGAAGTAAAACAGATGTTTTGTGTTTTTCTCCACTACGCGCCCCCCACCCCCCGTCCTCCCCAACTCCCAGTCTCCCCACCCCCTTGTAATAATTTCTTTATTGAAATGATGGCTATACAGCCAACCAGCCAGGAGCGAGAGCCCTGCTACCCTCAGCGAGCCTCTGCCAGGACTGCAGACCCACTGCCCCACATTTCGGGAGGGTGCCTCGCCATTGCGGTGGCCATGCTTGCAAGCATCCAGAGGTGCGGAGCCAGCTCCGCTCTCCTGCAAATGCTGCTCTGGGGTCATCGCTCCCTGCAGGTTTCTTCCCTTGCTTTTCCCTCTGCATGGAAGGATTGCAACTCCTCCTCTGCAGCTAGAGCTAGGACATGGACCCTCCATCCCTGCTCCACCAGCCCAGGTCCAGGAAACTTTCTAACCTCTACTGTCAGTCCAAGGCTGTGTTTAATGGTGGGACTTGCTCTGGATCCTACACCTTAGCAACACACCTCACCCTGGCTGGGCTCTGTCCCAGCAGTGTCGATCGAGAAGGGCAGTCTGGCCGATGCCCATGGACTGGCAGCAGCTGCATTGCTTGCATATCCCAAGTGGAACAACCCAGCACAGGGGATGGCGTTAGGCAGGCAGGCTGGAGCTGGGACTTTCTCTTGGTTTGAGGACTATGTGACCTCAGCCAAGTGACTTTACCCGTATTTTTGTCCCATGTTTTTCATACAGGAAAGTCATTTGGGGAAGGAGCTTCCTTTTCCCAGAGAAGTGCACAGCACAGAGCAAAGCAGGGGCTTCTGAATGCTGGTTGATGCTGCAAACTACTGGCACAGCCATGCCCTTGAGTTTACACTCAGAATAATAACTCACGGCCAGTAGCAAATCCATCTGGCTCCCCCCATCTTTCTTTTCTTTCTCTTTTCTTCTTCTAAACCCTGTTGTTATTTCTCAGTACTTCGTTGGTGGCAGGGTGGGAAGTTTTTTTGTAACACATTCTCGTACCACTGGGACTCACTCCCCATTCCCGTCTGGTACAAGAGATTGCACAAGAGAGAGAAACAAACGGGGATGAGGAAATGCATGTTTATGAGAGGCAGCACTGTCATCGTGAGCAAGGGACCCCCCGCAAGAGCCAGCCTGGGAGCCAGTGGAGAGTTTCCATTCCCTCCTAACACTCCATTCATGCCTTGTTTCATACCTCCCTGGAGGCTCCGCGACTGGCCACGCTCCCACAGCACGGTGCAGGACTCACACCCTCCATGTGCTGCCTTCCGCGATACTTGTTTGTTGGGTGGAAGGAGAGAGATGTTGTTGTCTCATAAAGATAATGAATTGAGAAAGAGCAGCGCCCTGCGCTGTTGCATGTGCTGCTTGTTTTCCTGCTGGGGTTTTCCCTCCTGCATTGCCCAACACCCTCCGTGCTGTGCACCTCGCCTGTGCCTGCTCCCCTCTCACACACACACACCCCTGCTGCTCATCCTTGCAGGGCTCTTCGTTAACACCCACCATGGAGGCTTGCATGGGCCTTCCCTGCTCGGTGTGCTGCGGTCGCTGTGATGAGCATCCTCCTGACCTGATCGGGAACCCTCCGTATAATCCAAACCACATTGCTGCCTGATCAGATACAGTCACCGGTAAATAACCTTGACTGCAGTGGTCTGGAAGAGCGAGGGATCCTATATCACTGCTATTAATGATTTAGGATCGTACATTGTTTGCAGATGACACAGAGAAGGTCTCATCCCTTGCTGCTCCCTGCCCAGGCACCTTCCCCACAATGGTCCCTGCCCCACCTCACTTCAGAAGGCTCTAAGTTAAAGTCACTGGGGTGACACCTACCCCTACCCCACGCTGGTGTGCATGCAAGGAACGGCGATGGCTGATCTCTGCACTCCCTTTTGCACGACAGAGCTCCCAGAGATGGGGCTGGGGTCCTCCTACAAACAGGTGGGGTATTAATAAAACCAAAAGCAATCGCCCATGCACACATACTACAACCCACCTGGGTCCCTCTCCCTTCTGCTCCTGCAGCCCCCTGCCTCCCCCCACTTTTTTTCACACACCTCAATTTCATTATCTCTCATCTTGAGCTGCCTGTTACGTGCTTTTTGCCAACATAAATATTTAATCCTGGTGCATTGCAAGAAAGGCCCTCATGGAGTTAATACTTCAACTCATGTTTCCACTTGGAAAACAATTCAGCGTGTGGCTGTGCAGCAGGTACAAGCCAGGGACAGAGCCAAAAGCCGGAGGTGGCCTGCAAGAGCTTGAGAGCCCATGTGGGGTGATGCGGGTGGGCTTCACACCGCGGGCTGGGCTGCATGGGGGCAGCTGTGCTGGAGCAGCGAGCGGGCAGGTTTGGCCAGGCAATGGAAGTGCCACAGGGACGTCACTGCCTGTGGAGCACGCTGTGGGGTACGCTGCCAAGCAGAACTCGGGGTGCGGCACTTTGCTGGGCTCCAGAAGTATTTAGGTTACTCCTTTCTCCACAGTGCTTTTGGTTGCAAAGACACTGAGGCTATTTCCATAACTGCGGGGGGGTGGGAGATGCTCAGGAGGGAAGAGAACGCTATGCCAGGGGCTGGCCCGCTGCAGAGGCAGCTCTGGTTGCTGCTGCCGCGCACTGCCCTGCAGCTGCCCTAGCAGAAATCAGGAGAAGAAAAGGTGGAAGAAAAGCTGCTGGGGGCACAACAGCTCAGACCTGAGGCAAGGTAAGCACCCAAGCCCACGTGACTGAGCTAGCGGGGCACCCAGTCAGTGGCCCCAGGTGTCTGGGCAGGCATCTCCCTGAATCGGGGCTCCCTTCGCACCCCCTCCTGCCAGGGCAGCAAGGCTCGGCGCCTGGCTCCACCAGCACAGCTAGTGAAGACGGGCCCCTGCCCCACCACCCCCTCCACCCACCACCCCCTGAACAAAAAGAAACCCTCAGACCCTACTTCTTTTTTAGAAACATTTAAATTATGACATAAGCTTTGGCTCCAAGGGTTTTCAGTGAAAGCCAGGGTATTTTCTTTCCTCTTTTCATAACAAAAACCATATTGCTGCATAATCAGATTTATCTCATTCCTGATGAGGGAAGTGAGCGTGTGTGCGTGAGGTGACCAGGAGTGATGAGGGCATGTGCGCTGGCAGCAATCACTCTAAAGGTACTCAGGGCAAATATCATACCCTTGGCAGTACGAGTTGGCATCAGACTGGGGAGACCAAGCAGAGACCAAGTGGGCCTTAGCTCCAGCAGGGACCACCTCCCCATGGCAAGTCTCACCTCCCCATGCAGATGCCACCTCCTCAACCAAGTAGCTACTTCTTGGCTTTCTCTCCCATTTTATTACGCTCTTCTCCTCACTACAGGAAACCTAGCAAAGGGGCTAGCTCAGTTCTAACACATCTGCTTTACAGCTGGGAAAATTCAGGAAGAAGCGGTTACTTTGAGGTTACTTGCTAACCTTGAATGTCTCCATTTTACACTGACCTACCCTGGTGCAAATTCAGCTGAAGCCAATGGGAGCTGTGGCTCTGCCAGCAAAGCCTGGAAGATGATGGTCCCAAAATGGAGATGTATGAATTCACTGGCTACTTTTGCAAACACAGGTTCTGCAGCAGGGCCTTGGCCATCTAAGTAGCTGGCCAAGCAACCAAGCCAGTTACTTCAGCCATAACCTAACCTGAGACAGGCAACGAGGGCTGCAAACCTGTGAAGTTGAGAGATTTCTAGCCTCAGCCCATACAACCGCAAAAGGCCCCCAAACGTGGGCACTCCTGACAAGTCCGCTTCCAAGCAAGAGAGTGAAGCAGCAGCAGCCGAGGTGGAGCAGTTGCAGCCATGCCCTACCACACTCCTGCTCCATCAGCAGAACCCAAGGCTGCCTGAAATCTAGGGGAGCAACATCTCCATCAACCACAACAGGGCCTGGGCCAGACCCCATAACCGAAGATGCGACCAGCACGGAAAAATCCAGATGCGCTCAATATCCACCAACTAGGAAAATACAAGCAAATTTCTTTTGCAGAGGGGAAAAAAACCCCACCCCCCAAGGAATAAGTTCAAGGTCACTTGAGATCTACTGGAAAGCAACTGACTTCAGCAATGGCCTGTGCAGGGGGGGTCCAGCACCCACACAGCCTCCCCAGGACAAACAGCCTTGCTCCGTGACCCGGACGGGGAGAAGGGGTGGCGGAGCTGTAGAGGTCACTGTGTGCTGATAAACTCCAGTGCAGCACAACCAGGAGGTGGGTGCTCACAGATGTAATGTTCTGTGCAGGTCCAAAGATTAAAAAAGATTTTTTTTTTTTTAAATACGCACCCAAAAATAACTAAAGGAAAATTAAGATAAAGTGCTCTCTGGGGAGACAAGGCTGGTGAGGGACTCTGTGCTGTTTAACAACAAGAAAAGGATGGTGTGGGATGTGCTGCAGGTGTTATTTAGAAAACTGAAACAAAACAAAGAAAGTTTAACTAGTTTTATGGACTTGCAGGCCATACATAAGATATATACACATTGCTGGTCTGAGCTGGGACAGATCTGGTAGGTAATGGCATCCAAACTTTGCCTCTAGAGTGTGGAGGAGAAGATGGGCAGGTAGGATTAGCTCATGACTTATCTTTTTATTTAGATAAGCATCATCTTTTGGGCCAAATATCTCCAGCTTTTGGGACCTGGGGTCCCATCCAGAGTCTGCGTGAGCTGATTTACTCCACAGGCTGTGGGTATGGCTCCAGGTTCAGATAAGACCTGTGGGTGCACCAGTATCTGAACACCTGGGCACCAGAGCAGCTTGTCACATCCTTCCTGGGGTCTATTTATGGATGCAGCTGTTTCGGCCTCTCCTTAAGGCTATAATTAGCCCATTAAAAACCTAAGTTGTCTGCAGTTATCAGGCTGAGCTGCTACTGGGTGCAGGGAGGCAGTCAAAGGAGAAGGCAGGAACTTCCCACCCAAACATCGAAGTGTTTACTAGTGACACATGAACCCACACGTGGCAAATCCAACCATCGTTTTGCAGGCAGAGTCTGCCTGGGGTGTACCAGAGCTATCCAGCCACAAAACAGTGCACAGTGAAGGGACAATCACCCTAACAGAGACCTGAGCAGGGAAACAACACCAGCACCATACTACAGAAAGTACCAGCTCCAATCCTGCTGCAGAGCAGCCCTGCTAGCCCAGGCCTGCACCCTGTCTGACACCCCCTTGCTCTCCTCGTAGCTTGGCAGAGCGACCCTAAAGCCACAGGACTGCCAAGCGAACGCGGCCATGCTGTGTCTGGCTCAGGCTGGCTCACAGGCAGTCTGCTTGGATCCTTCTGCATCACGCTTGCCCATAATTTAAATTCCAGGATCAGCATGGGCAGAGCTTGTTTTGGGCTGTGTGCACCCCAGCAAGACTGCAAGCAGGGCTCGGATCTGCAGAAGTGATGTAACACTGCCTCTTGGTGTCAAAGCCCTGGTGCTGCCCCCCACAAGGAGCGAGCATCGCTCCTGGAGGTGCAGCAGCAGGAGCTTCATCGGCACTTCGGAACAGAGGGGAAACTCCAGCTGGCAAAGGGGCATCACCTGCTGTCTCCAGGGCTGTGCAAAAATGTCATTTTGCCACCAGGTTGGTTTTGCTGGGAAAAAAAACCCCACCACCAACACACTGAGAATAGGAACAAGAGAGAGGGGAGGTGTGAGACATAAAGCCAGCCAGCAGCACTTTTGAGGGAGTGCCTCGGGTTCCTTGATGTGCACTCTCAGGTACCTGGGTCCCCAACGGCAGGCAGAAATTAGGAAGAGGAAACTGCATTTTTATGCAGGAGGTATTGCTTAATCCCCTGACCAAAAAAGCAATTCTCTTAAGTGCTTTCCTGAAGTGGGGCTTATGTGAAGTGTAACGAAGGGCAGCTCTTGACTCTGCTCAGCTCCAGCCCACTGAACAAACTTCAGGCATGTCACATAACCTCTCCCTGCCTCAGTTCCCCTTGCTAGGACATGGCCAACAAGAACAAAAGCACTTGCCCTTCTCCTGACCTATTCCTTCCCTACAAGATAAAAGAAACGTCCATGCCAAGCAGTGAATTCCTTGTGTCCTGGAAGGGGAGAGGGTTCAAACCTTGCTGTAAGAATGAAACCAACTTGGCCCCCAGCTTTCCAGCCTTCAGGAAAAAAGTGTTCTATACCACGGAGAACTGATGAACAAAGCCAATGACTCCAACGCAGTAGCACAATGCATAGCTTAGAGGCAAATCAAAGCCAGCAACGCCTGTGCGTTGATATTTATATTGCATCTCTTGTACTTGCTCTCCCATTAGGCAATGAGATAAGACTTGGACAGATGTATGTTAGTGGCATTAGATTTCTACACACTCAGAAATAAGAATACTCTCCAAGTCCGTAACTGTAAAGGGCTGCCGACAGGGGATGGGTGACAGGGAAAAGGTGGAATTGCAAAGGTCCATTTGTCTACCAACAAATGAAGAGGCCAAGCTCCTCCTCTCCACCCCGTTACCATTTCCAAGACGAATCCTATATTTGCACATTCCCCCAGCTGCAATACCCTACACAACGACCTGTCCATGCCTCCTCCTCCCTCCCCCGCTGCCAGCCTTCCTGCAGCCACCCCCAGAGAAGCAATACGAATGGGCCTGGACCCAGCCAGGTTTGGAGTTTGGATGCCGGGAGGTTTTAGGCCAAAACCAAGAATGTTGTATCAATCCAGATGTCCTGAGGAAGGGATGGGGAGGAGCCAAATGTGGGAGGCAACAAAGGCTGTTCTGTTTCTCTTTGTGGCATGGGGTACGAGCAGAAGCAGAGAATTTGTGGAGGATAACCTGATCTTTCCAGCGAAAAGGACGGAGATGTTCATACACTTGGCAGACACTAGCGTCATGGTTTAACCAGGACAATTAGGGAAGAAGGTTCCATAAGGTCAGTAGAAAGGTGCATCCTGACTCCAGATGTGTCCCAGGTGGCTGAATACTGGTGGCAGAGAGAGATCAGAAGGATTGAGGCACAAACCAAACTTTTAGAAGGGCGATGGCCAACGGATGCTGCAGCAGCACCTGGAAGCCCTGATCTCATTCACCCAGGCTGGGCTGTATGCAGAGATAGCGAAACAGAGCTTAAACCCTGTGCCTATGAAGGGGACAGGCAAACAGATGAGGATGAAAGTGAGACAAAGTGATCTGGTTAAATCACCCAGCAGAGCAAATGGCAAAGTTGGGGAAAGCCTCCAGCACTTTGACTGGCCCTGAAGAAAGCATGAATGTCTTCCTTACAGCTTTTTTATGTGTACCCTCCTAACACTGGAAACTTCAACGGGAACTAACCTTCTTCCATGCATGGGACTTCATTAATATCAGCAGTAAGAGAGATTGTCTCCTCCTTGTGCTGAACCCCTGGCCTCCGTGTACAGCCCATCCTTCCTGGCACCAACCCACCTCCACTGCAGTGATCCGTGCGCAGCCCAGGCGGGGCCAGACAGTTTGGTGCTGGGCTTCCTTCAGCAAAAATGACCACACATCTGATTCTGAAGCAACCCTAAACTGCTGAGGGAGGACAAGCCTGCATTTAGAGCACAGGGACTCAGCAAACACTTGTTCAACTGCTGACTTGCCTTGTTTGAGCTTCCGCAAGCCAGGAGTGCCTGAGAAGAAACTACAGCCATACACCACTCAGCTTCAGGAAGCTGGAGAGCATGTGGAATAGAAGAGGTGGATTCAATGAAGCAGCACAGCTCCTGTGCACACAGGGGACTCAGCCAAGGGCTGTAACAGATGTGTTTTAACCCATGCCACTGAGCTATTTGGGATCTGTCTCCGATTGCTCCAGTGCTCACTCACGTGTCTTTCTGATGGAAAACCAACAATAACAATTAGTATCATATAAGGAACAGAGGACTGCTGCCAGCATTAGCACACTCTTGAGCACCAAGGGTTTCCATTCCACTTTTTATCCCAGCTATGCACAAGGCAGAGGTCAGTCAACATTAATCAGCCTTGCTCTGGGCCAGCTCCTCCAGCACATTCAGCCTGCTGAATTGCAATTACTGTCTCTCTGTGCTATGATGCGTTCTCCCTACTCAACACCTTTGCTGCTTGTCTTAAGCTGGCCGAAATAAAAGGACGCTGTCAGCCAGCACGTGATGACAGAGGCTAAGCTTGGCCATGCTGGCGATGGCCTCCAGACCCTACAGGGGATGATGCTGTCTGGGCAGGGCTTGGTGGGTCTTGGCTGCAGGTGAAAGCCTTGTGTTGTTACTCTAAGGTCTAACTGAATCCCCTTCCATCTGATGGCAGTGTCCCATCTCCATCCCCTGGGAAGGGGTTTCCACCCTTCCAACACTCCCGAAACTTGCTCTCCCAGAGCCTTTGGGTTGGTTCAGGATCACCCTGGGCAAGCCCTATCAGAGCCAACAAAGGGAATGCAAAGTCGAGGCTCCTTCTTAGCACGTGAACACACTCCAAGGAAAGGCTTTGGAAGGGATCCTGATGACTTCCATATTATTTCCAGTAAATTTTGTGCTGATTCTTGGCACAAACACCGGAAATGAATAGGCTAGGTCAGGAATGTAAATAAAGTGAAACATTGGGATTTAATCTAATCTATAATTATAGTATCTGTGGCGCAGGGAAGGAGTTGGTGTGTTTGCACTGCAGCTCCACTGAGGAGCTGGAGGGGGTTTTCATTTCGCTTTCCAAAATTTCCCTTTTTTGGCTGAGGGATACTTGGTGTCTCCCCAAGTATCTGAAATGAACGTGCTGGGCTGGCAAAACCACTTTCCAGTGGCTGATCAGGTACAGCTCAGTGAAGAGGCATCCCCAGGCACTCAAGGAACGACAGGGTGAGAAGCTGAGATGGATGAGCTGGACCGAAGGCTCAGGGAGGCTGTGGGAAGCACAAGGGAAGCTCCTACCTCCACAGTGACGAGATCAGTTGGGTTTGTAGGATGCTGAGCTATGTAAGGGCCATGAGTAATGAAAGCTTAGTCCTTCCAGGCTGAGTTTGACCTCTGAGACAAGCGAGAGCCCTTCCTCTTGACTGGTGTTTGGTGCATCACAAGTTGCCTGTCACAGCACAGTGCTCCCAAGCTCCCAAACCATCAGTCTGACTGGTGTTAACCACTGTCCGGGCTGGCTGGTCCATGCAAAATGAGTACTAAACAGACACACAGGCATCTCTCCCTCTGCCTTCCTCACCCATCCTCTTCCAGTTCAACCCGGGAGGACACTTGACAGACTGCTTTCTAGCCAACCTCAGGGGAGAACAAACACCTCTCCTGCAACACATTTTGAAAGAATTATAAGACTTTGGGGTTTTAACAGCTTAAACCAAACTTGACAGTCTTCAAGGACCACCCTCAGTGTCCCTGTGTGTGTGAACATCAGCAGCAGGGATCCCCACACATGGGCACCCATGTCTGACAGACCAGCAGGACTCTCCACGCGCGTACCGGAGCCTACAGAGCACACACATCTTTGCTGACATGAGCTACTTTCCCTTCGAAAACCCTCCGTGCAGGGACACCTCAACCCCAAGGCACTACAGGCAAAGGGAAGAAAAGGGCTGACAGGCAACATACTTTTGTCAGACCGAAATTGCAAAGGACGAAGAAATTATTTCTTCTTTTGTTAGCTTATGTTTTGAAATTACAGAAGTCTCAAAAGCAAAGGAATCAATCTGACTTTGTTTATTTGTTTGCTTGTAGAGCATATTTTGGTTTTGACTTTCATACTTAAGCCCAGCTTTGATCTCAGGCTGGTAATACTCCAACTGAACGGTCAATGGCAGAGTGGAATTGCCTAGGTACTGGAGAAGAAAAGAGACAGAATGTCTGACACATTTACAGAGCAGAAGAGACTTCCACAATCTCACAGTTCTCTCTCGGTTTATGTGATACCCTCAGACTACTGAACAAGCATAAGCATCAGTGCTGCAGACTCTGTGTGCTCACCTAACAGCCTAGAGAAAAGCACAGGTCCCTGTTGAGTGGCTTAAATCAGGATTCTACGCAGGCCAGAGCCTTCCAAGATAGCTATTTTTCCACGGCAACAAATGAAACAAGCAGAAGAAATTCAATTTATGAAATGACCCTGTTCCCATGTTTCTGTTGTTGTTACATCTGCACGGGCTCAGAACAGAGTGTTAGCCTCACATTTCACTGTTCTGGCTTTCTTCATGCTGTGTTGCAACTGTATGGACATCTGAACAGAGGGATATTTGATGCGTGTGCCGATGAATCTGAGAACGCTCAGATGCCAAGTAAACACGTGCTGGTTAGGACGCAGGTTGGAGCAAACGTGTGTGTGTCGGATATGCATGCATCCACGGCAGTGCATGCAAACACATTGAGCAGTAGGTGTACCAGTGCATGCAGGTGTGCTGGGCGTGCAGCAGCCAGCGCTAAGAAGGGTGTGCTGTAGTGTGTGTGCATGCACACTTTTTTGGATGCCCAGGAGCGTGGGTCTATGCCCCACGGGTGCCAACACAAACATGTGTCCATACATGTGTGCTTAAGTGTGCACAGCCCTGGGAACAGCGTGCCAAGCCCTGCTGAGCATTAGCTGTGGGATGGAGCCAACACTGTGCGTCACCCCAGGGCCTGTCCCCACAGACGGATGAGGTCCAAAGCTCCTTGATGCCAGGGGACTGCTGCCTGCTGGCTGCCTGCAGCCACGGCTCCCCACAAAAACCTACTGTCCCTCACCCAAGGGCACCCACAGAGAGTCGGAGCTGCCCAGAGCACCCCCAGAACACGGGGCATGGCTGACTGCTTACCCCCTCCGTGGCCATGTGCCTCACAACTGCGAAGCAGAAGCCTGGCCCTGACGGAAGAGATGACAAGACTCTGGACAAAGCCTTCTGCCGTCCACCCAAGGCTCTCCCAGCCCTATGCAGACACCAGGAATTAGATAACAGAGCCCCTAAAGCGATGGGTGAGTGCAATTATCCCTGCCCAGCAGATGGGGAAGATGATTTGGCAGCCCAGGCTGCCCAAGAGCCAGACCTTCTGGCTCCCAGCTCCATGCACTCACCTCAGCAGCAGCCCCCACATCAAACCCAGCGGCTCTTCCCTCCCCCGGTGCCCCTAGCAGCCGTAAGCCGAACGGCTGAGAGCTCACAACCAGCTGATTTTATGGGCGGTGGGTTATTAGCAAGCTCTGCGGTTGCTCCAGCCTCTCCCTGGCACCTTTTCAGAGCAGCAGAGCTCCCAGAGATATTAATAATTGTATTTATGCGTTATATATATATATATTTAACAAGAAAAACATTTACAATTATTAAATGGCAAGAGGTATCACTTGGAGCCCACTCCTGGAGGCAGCCCTGCTCAAGAGATGTGTGATAAAGGCTGCTCCTTCTTCGGAGGCTGTCAAGATACTTAACCGGGGGGTGGTGAAGAGGAAGGCAAAGGGAAAGTATTAATCAAGGTCTTAAAAAGTTCTCACTGACAGACCATTTGCCAGCTCTCACTTTAAATGCTTTTGTGGTCCTATAAAAAGTTTCATTACTCACTACAAAATGTGTTTTAATTATTACAGTCTCTCTGACATTAAGCCCTGGGTGTTTCTTTCTCGTGTACTCTGTATCTGCTCTGTCTCCTTGCCTTATTTCTCAATTTTTTTCTCTCTTACTGTCCTGACTCCTGATATCCCCCTCAAGACAGAGGATGCCCTCGCTAACACAAGCCAAGTTGAAAAGCCCAGACCTCCTCCAAATGATAATGAAGGGGAAGTTAATATTCAGATTCTGAAATTATCCCTTTGCTTTGGACACTAATTACTCCACGTGATTCAAACAGACAATCCAATCCCACGTGCTCAAAGAACATCTCAGAAGAGGCAAGAGAACACCAGCACAGGCACGGCCAGCCACCCCTGCAGGGGGAACTGGGGGGCTGGCAGATGGACGTGGTGCCTCGCTGATCTGTGGTATGTGTCCTACCGACATAAACAGCAACTTATATAAACACTACCTATCGCACTTTAAATATCTGGCTATTTCAATCCACCAGGCATTTAGCAACTTGCTTCAATCTGATGATATTAGCACAGTTCATCCGTGACAGACGACCCTATCCACCCGGCATGGACCGGGAAGCTCAGGATGCTGAAAATGTGAGTTATTCCAGTGGAGTCTCCCACAGACTCCCAGTGCCTCCACCACTGTACTGGCAAACACTGGTTTTCAATTTTCACCAGCTGAGCAGAACATCCTACACAACAGAAAGAGTCTCCTTGTTTGCCCGGTGTCTGCTGTAACATCGGGCTGACCGAACAGATCAGTAACAATCAAATAATAGCATCGGAAAAGCCTCCTTGCCTCCAGACCCTCCCCACATGCCTCTCCTTACTTGTACAGACCATCTGGTTCCAGGCACTTGAAAATGACTGAGTAGAGGCTGGTTTCAGGGACATCTCCATGGCTCCTACCCGCTGCCACACAGGATGTTGCAAGGCCAGAAAGCAAATCATCCGCAAAGCTCAAGGATTCTCCTGGAGAGCAAAGAGATGAGCAAGACCAAAACATCAATACAGGTGCAAAATTACTGCTGACTATTTAAAAAACACTGTAGGAACAGCTCTACACAGGACAGGCAATCAACAAACTCTAGCTGTGGCTGGTAGGAATGGCCCCAAGTCTCCGTGGAGAATATAGTCTATGGACAAAGCAAGTAGCAAACACAACTGGGCCACCAGCTGTTGTCACAGCAAAATGTGTTTCTGCTATGTTAGATTATCAGGAAAGAAGACATTTTCAGAGCTTGGATAGAATTGCTCTCAATGTGCTCGAGGTGCGTGCATGTATGTTTTGTTTTGGTTTTTTTTTTTATTATTTTTATTCAGTGAATATCAGTAGCTTTGTTGAGGTGCACTCTGCCATCTCCTGGAGCTCTGACTGGAGCTCCTTCAGCTGTGCTGAAGAACACTCGACCCTTTACAAGCACTGAAATGAAAAAAAATACTGATTAAAAATGCTGAAAAACTTTCAATTTTTTTGGGGGGTGGTGGTGGTGGTGTGTGTCTTCTAGTTTATAAAGCTTATTAAACCTGAAAACACTCCATTTATTAATCTTTCCGGGCATGATTATCTACTGCCATGCAACCTGTCTCCTTGCAGTGGGCAGGAATGCTCATTGCATTCAATTCCCATTTTACATCAATGTAACTGAAAGCCCAAGGTACCAAGCTGTAAAAAAAACAGAGCAGCTGCCCTGGTTGTGCCCCCATTCCCACTGATGGGAATCAAAGGGCTGCTGCAGCTGATAGAGTTGTGCTGGGATAAGCAAACCTGGACCCACAGATTGCTCTGCCGGCTACCTTGTGCATGTGTAAATGTCAAGACACCACAGCAGAGGGAGGAGGAGAATTCCCTTCTCAGCACTTTATTTTTCTAAAAGCAAAAGTGACTGATGGCTACTGAAATGAAGCACAAGTCTAGGTTCTTGGTATAGACCGTAAGAAAGAACCCAGTGGTATGAGCAGCCCAGAATGTCTCACTGTGCAGCCAGATTACCCAGGTAAAAGAAAAAAAATTCCTCCTCCCTAGCCCCCCCAACTCACATTTGCGTCTTGTCTCAAAATACACAACTCAGTAACAAATGTCCCCCTTGGCTAGAGAAAAGAGCAGCAATAAATACTTTTCCTCCCTAAAGGAATCCAAGCCTTAATTATTCATTTTAATGCTCCCAGCACAACTCGTTCTTTCCAAACTTTTTTCAGGCAGCTCTGTCACTGGTCTCTGCAACTTAACCCAGTTCCCAGCCCCGGGTCCGTACCAGTGCACAAGCCAACTCCACGGGCATGTTGGGTTGGCAGCAGGAAAATCCCTGCTTGGAAGTCATGAGCGCTGAGTGGCTTTGAGCAAGCCCCTTAGCTCTAGATTTACGGTTTAAACGAACACACCAACCCTATTGCTCATTTCCAAACGCATCACATGATGCTCTGGGTTGTCATGGATCAGCCCTGCCTAGGTTGTGGGGTGCACTGCTGTCCCCCCGCATGGGGGAAACTAAGCTCTTGGGGTCTGCCAACGTGGGTTAAGCCAAACCCCTTGCAATAAAATCCCTGCAGGGGGAGGGTGCTTTGTGTTCAATCCTGAGCCTCTGGGGAACTTTCCTGTCTTGTTGGCCTTGCTACAATCAAACAAGAGCAAGGAGGTCGTTATGAAAATAGCAAAACAGATGCTAGCAAAGGTGCTGAAACCACAGCCCACAGACCGAGAGTCTTTCTGCACCTGTGTAAGCTGCAGTGAGGTCGCTGGTGGTGCCAGACTGCATGGACCATAGAGCAAAGATGGGGTGGGGTAAGGGACACACCAACTACCCCAGGCTGTCAAACGGCAGTGAACAGCGAGTTGTTTCTGTGCCATCCCCTGGGTGAGGCACAGCACACGGCAGCTTTATTTGTTCATCTTGCACACAGGAAGTCAGAGAGACTGTTCAGTCTGCAATGCTCTGAGAGCAGCTGAAATGAAATGTCCTTCTCTAGGACCAGGAAACAACTTTTTTCCCTAGACTAGGATGTTGTCAGTGGAATGCAGCTAAGGCAACAGGTGCACTTGCTGGCATTGCAAGAGGCCGATGGACCACTAATGCTGCCCTACCACGGAAAAGTGCCTTGGGATGTTGTAGCAACAGAGGAATACTGACCTAACTGCACAAGGTGAGAGCTCACTGCGTAGTGCTGCTCATCTGTGCTTAAGAACAAGGCATGGGGAAAGCAGGAGAGAAGGCTTCACAGGGAAATAACAAAAAGTGCAAGTTTACCATACAAGCAGAGCCGTAAAAAGGCAAAGCAGAGACACATGACTCTGAATACATCAACAGGGCAGGCACTCAGATGGAAAAGAAATATTTAGGCTAATGGACAGTAATGGCAAGAGAAAGTAAATTGGGTATGAACAAACGGTCTACTCTTGAGAAGGGCAAATAACCTAACTATCTTTTTAAAAGGAGTTTGATCACTTTATAAAAGGGATTATATGGATAAGTAGCTTGTGATGGAAAGCAAAGGGGCTTCTCTTTCCTGTCTGAACCTGTGTTCTCGCACACCCTGCCAGCAAATATCAAGAAGGATTTCAGCCTCCCAAAGCAGCCCTGAAGCACAAACCTTCTAGATTGCTGTAGTATCTTTGCTCGCATTATTAAATTTCAGAAAGAATCCAAAGGTTCTCTTCAGAGTAAATGATAGCTAAGTAGATCATCTCTGTGGAGTAGGAGATATTTTATTGACCAGACAGCCATCTGTGTCCTTCATTAATAGTAATAAATAATTGATGTCATGCTAAATAAAGCAATAAGCTGTTACAGATATCAAGGACAAATGACCAGATCCTGTGAGGATGCCTCACCTGTGTTCACTTCTCAGTAGTAAAAAAATCCAGACCGGAGCTCAACATGACCATGCTAAGTGCTGTGTACAGAGCAAAAGACGCTACTTGCTGCACACTGATTACAGGTAACGGAGCAATTGTGCTCAGCAATGGGATGCTGATCCTCCTACCTGTACGCCAAATCCCTGCAAGACTCTTTTTCCCCCTCGTTTCCACACAACCGCCTTCCCGGGACTGGTCTGGCCCAAACCGTTCGGTTCCCCAGGCAGCTTCTGCAAATTGGTCTCTGCTCTACTAATGACCGCCAGGGAGATGCAGCTCCCTCCAGGTGGCATTTTCCTTCCCTCTCCAGGGCAACCGCTCCCTACCACCTCATCCTCTCCCACAGACACAGCTGTGGAGTTGGGAAAACCTCCTCTTTTTAGTTTTTATAAACATGTATCTTATACTGATCCTGGTGTTGCAGTGAGTCAGAGCTCTCCCTAAACCAGAGGAAAATAACAGCATGCTTGGAGCTTGCCAAGGCGTTAGCCCCATTTTGTGAACATCGCAAACTTCTGGCAACAGCAAAGTATATAGGTCACCCCACCGGTGATGGCTTTGGGATGGCCACCTGGGAACTCAACTTGAGGGGTGGGAAAGCCCCAACTCAGCTGCTTCTCTGCAAGGCTGAGCTGGTAATCTGCTCTTGAGCGAGCACATTTCTAGTAGCAGGAAGCTCAAACAGGCAGGAATGGGGACCGAGGAACAAAAATGGATGGGAGCAGACTCAGACCGCTCGCTCGCAGCATTCAACAGTCTTAGTCTGCCTCAGTCCTTCTACCGCGACCTGTGCCAGCGCCCAGCAGTTGCGGGCGGCAGGCAGGATGAATCACCTATCAACCATCCCACCGAAGACAACAACAGTTACAGTGTTGAATTCAACCAGTCTAAACAAGAGAGCGAGGCCAGGAGGCTCCGGGAGGTTAGAGGAGCACAAGGAAGCTCTGGGACCCTCACCAGCATTCCCCCACCTTCAGCCCATGTCCCTGTGCTGAGAGCAGTACAGACAAAACCCAGGCGGCGCAAACCATGGTGGAAATGAAGATGAGAGGAGACCTCCCTGCTGTGATTCACCTTTGAGATTCCTAGAAAGAGCACAAAGGGCAAAGCAGGAAGGCACCACCATCTCTGTCTTGACAGCTTCTTTACTAGACTGGATGAAACCAACCCTGCAACATTACCAGCCACTTTCTTCTGTTTGTCGTTTTCTCCCTCCGTCTTTCTCCCTTTTGCTTTTTTTCAACCTGTTTTCAATTTACTCTTGTGGCATCTCTGACTGTGACCTCATTCTGGTACTTAAGGCGAGGGGGGGTGGTGCGTGGGGGGGTGAAGAGAGAGAGTGTCCTTTAGAAAAGAAATGAAAGAAATCATATTTTATTTAGCTTGGTTGGTTTTGAAGCTTTAGCAGAAGAAAGATTAACCTTTTCTGCCTAACTTAATGAAAACAAGGAGAAAGCCTGTATGGATAAATAAATATCTGTGTGGGTACGGAGCAGGCACGATCGTGTTACAGCCCCGGTGGAGCTGTAATGGGGAACAGGCGCGTTCCTGCACAGCGGCTCCCAATTCCCGATCCATTTTCAAGGAAAGAAAAACAGAGTAGAATGTCAGAGGCCCAAGTGGGCATACATGAGGGAGCCCGGGGAAGGCAGATGGGGCCCAGCGAGGACCTCAATCCCCGGCAGTGACCTCCGGAGCAATGCCAGTAAAGCAGATGGAAAAAGAGACCTTAGTCCACTTTGCTCTTGCCAGGTTTTGGTTCCTGAAATGAGGAAACAAATGGCATGCTCAGCCCTCCAGGTTTGTCACCTTTTGGGGGTCCTCATTCCATCTTCCTCCAGGGCTCTGCCTCTGGGGAGGGGAGGTTCAGAGGAGGGCTGTGAGCAGAAGGCTTGGGCTGGGATTTTGGATGGGTAGATGGGCAGCACAGGCTTGCAGGGTGGTTCCTCCACAACGAGGTTGTATCTGGGTTTAACGTGCTTTGGATCTGGTGCTTAGTGGGGGAAGGCAGCGAAAGGTGGTTTGTCCTGAAGACGATGGGCTGATTTAAATTACTGTAACATAACTTTAGGCGACGGAGCTGTTCCGATTTACATCAGCAGATGGTCTGTCTTGCTGCCTAGATCATTAAAAGCAAACTGTCCCTACTGATCCTGGTGGAAGGATGTCAAAACCTCCTTCCCTACATGGCTTGCCAGATTATAAAAGAAATAAAAAGGCCTAGTCATTACTAAAAAATCTTCTGTCCACATTCTGGGAGCATCCATGCATGCCAGCCTCTCACGTTAGATGGGAGCCTAAGCCCCGTGCCCAAAAAGCCTGCAGCCTCTGAAATAATTTCTTTCTCGTGACTTTTCTCAAAGACACATCCATTGGGAATCCCTCTGGCTGGGTACGGGTTGTCTAGGCTAAAACAGAAAAGCCAGTGAATGTGCTCTGCAACTTTGGGCACAGTTCCTGGCTCACTTGCCAACTTGTACAAAGGTGCAGATTGCAGTACTTCTGCGAACGACTTCACCTTGCCTAAGTTATGAATTCTAAGGGAATTTGCTTCCTCTGTCTGTATGCTACTAGACACATTAATAATGACGAAGAGATCTCCTCTGGGCTTCCCTGTTCCCTGCTGCTGGTGGAAGACCGCATTTGTAGATCGCTAAAACTAAAGGAGCAATGCTTTAGCTGAGCTAAGAGCAAAAGTTGCATTCCAGTGCCACCAAAGTCCCTCAAATGGCTTTGCTGGTGCTCTCCAGGGCTAGAACTTGCTGTATACAGAGTGACCACGTGGAACTGAAGGATGGGCTTTCTTGCACTGTTCTTATCAAGACAGGCAGTCAAACAAAAGGAAATGGTCTTAATTTGGATGAGCTACAATGTTCTAAAAACATGGTGCACAAGGCTAATCATGAGCGAACTCTTTCAGGGTCACCAGCAGGACTCCTTCACCTGAACTCTCCACAGACTGCTTATCACAGTTCTTTCACAGTCAGTATCTAAGATCTCAGAAAAACTGCTTCAACTCATATAAAAACACATCACCTCCTCCATCTCCCCCAAGGCAGTATGCTGCTGGAGGAAAGTGAGAATTAATGCATTTCATTCTGTGCTACGAGCCCTCCAGTATTTCTCAAGGTTCACTGGGTTGCTAAGGGTCAACCACAGCCAGACACAAGCTGACTCTGCTGTGCTTGGAGCCATCTAGGCATGAGCCAGTTCCAATCTCAAAGCCACGTATTCACATTAGCATGGTGGAGAGTCCAAGTGAATTTGTCTATTCCCTTGAAGGTTTTTTTGGGCTCTGCAGCATGTTAAAATAGTTACTTGCTTTCAAGGCAAAGCGGGAACCTATTTGTGCTGGGAGTTGTGCAGACACAAAGCAAAGACATGAGCTTTGTCCTCAGATACTTCTTGTCTGGCAGAAGATTTTGTCCATCGCCACAAGTCTAGTTCTCGCTCTCATCACCACAGGTCTAGTCCCCACCCTCATTATTGCTTTCCTTTCATTTGTAGCTTCTTTTAAATTAGAGATTTTTAAACAACACACCAGTGATCCAGACCATGTGGTGGTCCCCAAGGCCAGCAGTCAGCAGTCTGTAGCAGATCCAGGGGCTGCACAGAGCCTTATGTTCACCAGAAATCCCACCAGCCCTGCTACAGCCCCAAAGCACTCTTCTACAGCATAAACTGGTATGTCAGGTAGTTCTGAGATGGCAACAAAACCTGTATCATAACCTCTTTCCTCTTAAACGCACAAATCTACTCTTGCAGTTCCTAGGAGAACGAGCTACTGTCTGAAAATGACTCCCAAATTTTGGATGTAAAGATGGCACCAAGGACCTGGGCTCCATCAGTCCAGAGTACTGGGATGTTTCATCTTCTGCTGGGATTAAGAGAACTAAACCTGAAGGGGAACAACTTCCACCGTGAGACATGTCAGAGAAAAAATCCTGGGATCCTTCCTTAAAAAAAAAAAAAAAAAAAATCAATGACAAGGTGACTCTGGCCAGTCCAAGCGGGCTCTAGTGATGTACCCACAATGCTTGACTTACAGTAGCACACGAGCCTCCTAAGCTGCCCAGTACATGGTCTACGAAGAAAGCAGGGGAGACCTGCCAAACAGCTGGGTCGGGTCCTTCATTTCCAGCTCTGCTGAGCAGTCTCTCATTTATTTTCAGCTCTTTATGACCAGATACTCCAGTGGTTTAACGACCCACAAAACTCCACTCGCTGACTTGCACCCACTGCAGATCAAGCCTTACACACACATGCAAATATCAGGCTAGCAGGAGTGGGGAAGAATATTTCCTAGAAAGTAACTCAGTATGCAATTAAATGCTAAAACCACATTTATCTTGGGCGATTTATCGAATCAAATTAATGTAAACCTATGCTGAAAAACCATCATCCGGTTTGTGCTTCACTTCTTCCTTGCACTTACAGGGAAAGTGTTTTTTGGCTTCTTAGATCCAGCCAGTATCTTCTATATTGCCACTGCTGCCTGACCCTGATCCCCGTCCCTTCTTACATTTCATGGCTCAGTGCTGGAAAGTTGGACCAAACCACTGCCTTTAGTAGCAACCAGTTTAAAAAATATATTATTTTTTTTTGTCCCATTTATTTTTAATAGAGGTAACGTGCATAGATGCTGATGAATTAGTGATAAGACTTTGGACCAGTATATTCCAAAAGGCTCAGCACACACAACTGCAAACAAATCTGCAGCCTGTTAGCCAACAAACGCTTAGAAAAAATTAGTCCTGATGGAGACACCCACATGGAAGCAGACCTCTTATTTGGCCTAAATATGCAATTTTGGACATTTGAGAATGTGGGGGCAGATCCTCAGTTCATAAAATCTCCTGTAGCTCCCTTGAAGTCAATGGAACAATAACAATTTACACTAGCTGAGTCGCTGCATCCTGGCTGTGAGCTATTTGGAGCAACTACACCGTAATGATTATTACAGATATTTCAGATCACTTGTCTAAGACAGATAGGAGAATACCACTGCATAAGAAAACAGAGCTGGTTTGCTATGCTTTCCAAAGAATTATTGACCCATATCTTGCAAACATTTACACATGTTTAGCTTTATTCATGTGAGTTCCATTACACTCGTGTGCCAGATAAACTAATGTACATGCTTTGCAGGACCAAGGTTAAAACGAGTGCAAACACAACGAGTTCTAAATGTTTTTGTAGATATGTTCAGTTACCTCAGATTCAGACAGGCATGTCATTTGACTATGCCTCTTTTTATAACTCACCATTTATACAATCAGGTATCACGAGAGAAGCCAAATATGATAAAGCAGCAATGATCTGACCAAACTCAGAAAGCTAGAAAAAACCCCACTCAGTCAAGTCTAACTTATGCAAGAGTTGACATCAGCTCTTGAACAAGGAATTACCTGGGTTACTAGAGTATATTCACAACAGCTTGCTTAACACAGCTAACGAATCATTAACTTATTGATTTCCTCATAATGAAGTTAACGTTTTTCTTTACCATTTTCATAGAACCACAGAATGGTTTGGGTTGGAAGGGACCTTAGAGACCACCTAGTTCCACCCCCTCTGCTGTGAGCAGGGACACAATTTTGATTCATTAAAAGACACAAATCAGTGAAGAGGAGAAAGAGCTGGGAATCTCTTGGCCATGAGGAGTCTACTTCAGCATCCACCATCATATCAGCAATCACTGTCTTGTCCCCTGAGATGACAAGGTGAGACAGGATCTCCCACATCACTGCACAATCCCATTGCACACAAGAACAGAATACAATTTCTAATTTGTAAATTGAGCTGATTTTTTTTTTTTCCTTGAGGACAAAACATGTGTCAACAAGGTTCGACGCCCAGAGACTTCAATGCATTTCGGAAAGGCCACTAATATATCTGACGATGTGGCAGCATTTAAGTCCCTCAGCCAAGACACAAGCTCTGTTACAATATATATACCTGCGTCACGGCAGGCAAAGAAGCATGGATGCAAAGAAAGGAAATTGCTTTTTCAAGATAGCAGGCAAAAGGCAAATTTGAGGCTGTAATCCAGAGCCCCAGCCCAGATCTCTAAGCACTAATAGCTGGCTTTAATTTCTGAAAGACTATTAAAACTGTTTTTTACAAACTCCAGGCACTGAGGATACCTGCCATACACACACAGCAGGATGCTGGCATGGAAGAGCCTTCTGCTCTGAATTTTAAGTCACGTTTCCCAGAAACCAAGAGAAATCAATCCTGGCATCCACAGGAAAGGGGAGTTGTTAATAGCCAGGACAGCTCTGATGGACAACGTCCCCTGGGAACCCATCTCACCAAAGGCCCTCTATGGTGGGAACAGTTGTTTGACTCCTAGATGTCCTTGGCAAAGCAAGGTATCTGGGCACCTTTCCCACCCCCAGGATCACCGATCAGTCTAGAATAGTTAGTTGAAGACACGTCATCACCAGCGACTGTGCAACATCTGACCACTCAGACGACAAAAGACAGATTCCCAGAACGAACAGAGCAGGATTAAGCCAAGTGGTAAATGGATTCCAGGGCTGTTCCAGGATCCGTGCTGACGAGGGAAGCCAGTGCCAGGTAGCCAGACTGGAGCTCATATAGTAAGGTTATCACTTCCCTCTTTTCTTCAAATCCATAAATAGAACCCAAACATTGTTTGGGCCATGCCAGAGAGATAAGGTGAGTCTCTTCCACCCCTTGCAAAGCCTGGAACAGAAGCCCCACTACTCCCTATCCTAAGCATCAAGCGTAGGATGTTGACATTTAGCAGTAGGAAAAATTACCCAAACAATGAACTCTCTCAGGTTTCTCTTCTCCCCTCCCTTCCCCCAATCTCCTGGAAAATGTTCATAAAGTGGAAAAAAAAAACCCAAAACCAAAACAAAACACCAAAACCAACCCAAACCCCAACAACCAAAACCCAACCTTCCTAAGGCTGTGGAAATAACATGTAGAGAACAGTGAGTCAGGCTCTGCTGCACAAGGGTCACCAGTCCTGAAGGCAGAGATGATTCACCAAGCCAGCAAGAACTAGAAGGTAGAAGAGAACGAAAAGAGGGCACAGAAAAAAAGTTGTGTCAAAGAAGTGAAAGAAATAAGAAACTAAACTGTTCCGGGTTGCATGCACCCTGTTTTTTATCAAACATCACTGCTAGAACTGACCCAGCATGACTCACTTGACAGTGGCGAGATTTATTCCTTTAGTGCTTTGTCCAGACTTTCTTTATGAGAAGGCGGCAAAAAGGCTGTAAGACACCAATCCACCTCCATACCCTGCTCCTCCCTCTCTTCTTCCCCTCCCTGAGATGCTCAGCAGAGCCTCACCTCCCTGCTGCTGCTGCTTCGACCACTCCTTTCCCACACCCATCCCCTTTAAATTCAGCAGCATTATGGCACTCTGTTTTCCCTATAAAAGATGCCTTCAATGAGATGAGAAAAGCAGGGCCTGCTTAGGAGCACGGCGTGCCGTGGGGAGGCCCTCCTGGATGCCACTGGCACAGAAAACACATTGTCACAAGAGGTGAAGAGGAGGATGAGACTCAGGTGCCTGGGGAGAGTTCTGCCTGCCAGAATGCTCTCCTGCTATTCCTCCATTCATCTTTCCTCCTTGGCTGTCCCCCCGCTCCTTTTATCTAATAACCATAAAAATTCAAACACAAAAAACTTGCCCTGAAAAAATCCTAAGTAAAAAAAAAAAAAAAATAAAATAAATCCTCCCTCTGAAGTTCACAATGAGAGCTGTAAAACTTTTTGCTTGGAAAATTCTCCCGGTCAGTTTTTCCTACTGTTTAATCCCCGCTTTGAGTTACACAGAATGAGTAAACACATTTTATAAGGTTCTAATTCATACCTAACCCATACAGTTTATAGCTTAACATAGTAAAATATACACACACACACACACAGAGAAATGCACTTTTTATACTCCTATATATATACCCACTCACACACATATGTATAAAACAGCCTTGGTCCCACTCCTGCGAGCCTCCCAGCAGCAGGTCTGATTGCTCCGGCATGTGCTCTGCTCTGAAAGCCGCCTGGCGTGCTTAGGTGTGAGTTAGCTGTCCTGGGGAGTAGTTTCCACTCCAGATTCCTGCAAACTCCTTTGTAATAAATAATTAGCCAGTCTCGTTAAAGGAACGGCGGGATCCGCTGCTCCATCCTTGGAGGACTAAGGAACACCACCACGTGGTATCCCAGGAACAATTTTTGTCCGCTTTCTGCCCAGCGAACACCTGGAGCCAAGCCCCACAGAGGGAGGCAGCCGCAGCTGGGCTGGAGGAGCTGCGGGGAGCTCGGCTCCATGCAGCCATGGCCAGGCACTGGGCAAGGATGCACCCGGCTGAAAGGCAGCTCTCTGCTGGCAGCGATCAGAGACAACCTGAAGGCGGGCACCCAGAAGATGGCCTATGGTGTGAACGCCACCAGTTGTTGCTCTGGAGGAAGGTAGGCAGCCTTCACACCCAACTCCTGCACATAGCTGTGGGTTAGGGTCAGTCCCGATGGGACATGGCAAATGTCTTGCCCTGTGCCAGCCTCTGCACTGAGCTGATGGAGAGGTGGTTCCTCCTCAGCAGTGAAACTGCATCCTTAACCTTTGCTTGGGATCACGGAGGCCAGTTGCAATGAGTTGTGGATGGAATTATGGGCAAAGAGCTACCTGAACCCCAGTCTCCCACACCAGCTGTTTCAGAACCAACCTTCGCGCCGCCCTGGAGGCAGAGCTGGCTGCTCACCCAGTTAGATCTCAGCTCTGCTGCAGGTCCTTCTGCTTCTTCAGCCTTTTAACCCAGTTTGGGCAGGGGAGACTGAGTCCTCTTGACCAACAGTTAAACAGTTAGCTAATTCCACCCAGGAAAAATCCACTGCCTGACACAGAGCTTGTGAACAACAGCAAACCCCAGCAGCCCACAGGCAGGTCCACTCTACCACTTCTGATGGGCACCTGTGCACCCCCCGGTACTCCCAAGCACCCCCAGGGTGAACAGCTGTGCACATCAGCCCCAAAACCCTGCAACAACACTCCCAAATTCTGCACAGCAGGAACCTCCTAAACACTTTGAGCTGCCTGTCAGTGGCTTTGAACTTGGCTGTAACCTGAAGGCAGAAGATCTTTACAACTATGGACTAAGGAATTACCTCTACTATTGCTCTGAAGAAGCTTTTGCGTTTTGGGTGTTCCTGCTTGTTTTCTCCAGCAGCTTGCTGTTAAATTAAACTCAGTACCTTCTACAGCCCCATACTTCTGTCACAGAGAATTACTAGAAGTGATTAAAGTATTGTTTCTGCTGTACCTCTGCAAGGCCACACCAAGAGATCATTTCCTCAGAGGAAAGAGCAGAGACACAGAGAGCTGTGTCAGCGACAAAGCCGAAGCCTCTGCTGATACAAGCCACAGCAGCTCCGCTGACACCAGTGGGAATGAAGCAATTTGCACCAGCTGAGAGCCTGGCTCTAGATCATGCTTGGTGCAGTGCAGTTCCTCTGAGCAGGAAGACATGACCACAACAGAAACACCCACAAAACATCCCAGACACTGGATTTTGTAGTTCCCCAGAACAGCTTTTTTGCAGCATTTACTTTACAGGATCCCCTGCCCCAAACCCCATGTATTCCCCTGATGGGCTTTTCCCTCCCAGAGGGCATCCAACCAACCAGCAGAGAAATCAGAGTGACAATTAACTTATTGTCATTTCCTGACTCACTGTCATACCTCCCATCATCTTGTTTTTCCTTGTCCCTGCTTGTTTACCCCAGCCCCAACCCCTCTTCTATTCAGAAACCAAAGAAAAAGCAGGAATAAACACCCCCCCAAAAAAAAAGGCCAGGGTCCACTGGACACCTGCACTGCAACACCATAACTGCCTGGTCTTGATCTCCTCAATTTTGCCTTCTTGTCCCCCAGCACAGACCCAGCTCAAGCTGGAAGCCAAATCCCAGCAAGCAAAAATGAGTTGACCTTGGAAAGTTTTTGTGGTTTTGGTTTTTTGTTGGTTTTTTTTGTTTGTTTTTTTGTGTTGTTTTTTTTTAAAGTCAGGGTGGCCCTGCAACCAAGTCCTCGAGCAGCCTTGCACAAACGCCACCTCCTAGATGGGAGTTTGTCTCCAAAGACCTTGTTCCAGGTCTCTGCTAGCAACCACGGCTACGGCTGCCTACCCACATGCCCCAGGGAGCTAGCATCATTACCATCCCTCCTTTTCTCTCTCTCTATTCCTTCTGCCTGTTGCTGCTGTTAAAACCAAGGTTTCAATTTTTCAAGTGCAAAGATTGGCCTGAAGACTCAGTCTCTTTTTTTTCTGGGAACTTTCTGGATAAAACAGTCCCTCCAAGGGTGCAGAAAAGCGTTCTGGGTCATCAAGGTGAAATTGTGGGCATCATCCAAGGCCACCCTGGCCAGCTCTGCGATAACTTGTCACTTGAAGGCACAGACAAAAGCCATCGCTCAAGCTAGCGGTTTGAAGTTGCTTCCAGCCACACACAAAGTGAGATGTGGGCTCCAGACCCCATAACGCTATTTTCATTTTCCTCCTCCTCCAAGAAAATAAACCAAATGTTTGTTTCCTGAATGCTCTGGTCTGAGAAAGGGCAAAACTTTCCTGAGGGAGCCAGGTGGCTGGAAAGGGAAGGCAGAGGCAAATATTTGCCGAATTTGTCAATGAGCTCTTATTCCATTTTTCTTATTAATATTTATTTAGACATAATGTGAGGGAAACCTGCTCAGACCACAGCAATGCGGGAGATGCCACTGTTATTCTCCTTGTGCCAGCTGCTGGCAGGGAGGGAGGACAGAAGGAAAAACAGAGACAAAGAGAGTGTGTCAGGGAGTTCACAAGCAATTTAGAGAAAGTCATGGGCTTTCGTCTTGACTTAGCAGAAGATTGGATGCCTTGAGAACGTCAGTGCATCTGTGGACCACGTGATGGGTCAAAGAGGTTGAATAGCTCAGCATTCCTTGCTGATATTCAAGGCACAGGTGTAGGTTGGAGAGATATTTTTTTTTTCCCCTTTTAAAGGAAGGAATCATTAAAGACATGGAGACAAGGAGAATAAACTGCAACCCCAGGTTTAGTAAATTGTGTAAGACGAGCCTGATTTATTTCTTCAATGAGACAGTTCATTCCCTAGACATGAGAAGCATGATACAATCTAATTTATCTAGGTATCAAGAGGCACCATGACACATCATGGGTAATTATTAGGAAAGCTTGAAAAGATGGGAATTAGCAGAAGAATTACACAGCAGCTAAGGAACTAAGTAATGGACAAATGAAAATGGGTATGCTGGAAAGAGAGTGATGGGAACTGAGTTATAACTAGCAGAGTTCCTCAATGTAATCAATCTTATTTCTCACTGGAAATACAGCAGTGATTTTAGTACCGATGAAGTGGAATGCATTATTACCACACAGGAGATCAGAGGATCAGTCAAAAGAAATTAAAAGATCTTGAGGACTATAGTAATACAAGTAGAATGAATTTCAATGCTTAAAAATGCAAACTAACTTAAAGACAGACATTAAAATAGTTCTTTTGTTAGCAGGAACTTCTGCAGATAGAAACAAAGGAGGAAAAGGAGAAATGCATGGACGCACTGGCTGGTCACAGCAAGACCACACGTTGCCACTGGAAGAGAGCTGGAGAAAAGGAAAGGACATTCTTGGATCAGCTTAGAAAGGGTCTTCCAGTTGAAGTAAAGAAGCACCAAATCCCCTGATAGCAAAAGGCTGAACGTGGTGGCCCACCACCTGCCTTGCTGTTAGCAAGTCTCAGAAAGTCTGCAGTCCAACCTCTTCACCGTGGGGCCCACTGCAACGCCAAGGCATGGCTGCTTGGGCCTTTATCCAGTTTAATTTTGAAAATCTCCAGGGCCTTCTCCAAGAGCCACATAGCTGGTGTACAAATAACCACTGCTTGGCAGCAGAAATCCCACTGGGCTATGGGATCCAGGAGGAAAGACCTGGGTGCGTTTCTGCAGGGCTCCAAAGCCCCAGTGCTGCTGGCCCCCCAGACTGGTTGGGAGGTACAGGATGGTGAGCGTGTCCCCTGTTGCCCTCCACTGGATAGAAGGAGACTGTCGCACTGCTGTGTCACGTCTGGGGACAGCACATCCTAAAAGCATCTCCTCTTTCAGCTGGGGTAATAGTCTGTGCTCTGGGAACAGAGCAGCTGAACACTAGCTCTGTTTTTGCTCTGACTGTGTCTCATGTAGCAACAGCTGGGGGATATAGGTTTGCTCAAACCACAGCCAGACGATTGGAAATAAAAACAATATTCATATATTAATTAACATCTGGTTATTTGTCCAATTACATGATACAATGTGCATGAGTTCTTTGTTCCTTTCATATTTTATGCACTGAAAGAAAACTAAACAAATGTTGCAAAAGCAAAAAAACCAAACACTACCCAACTTTGTACTTATAACACTTACTGACACATCAGTTTAATTAACATGTAAAGGAGAACATGACTAAACAATGACGACAAAGATAGTGGCGACACAGAACTGGAATTAGCATCCAGCCTGATCCAACCTGGCCATTTTTCATTAAACTGAGCTTCACTTTACGCATATTCTTAAAAAAAAAAAAGTAATAATTTGTTAAACTGAGCAGTTCGGGGCTTGATTTAGCAAATTACTACTTAACCATTTTCAAAAGCCACTTTTAATGAAAACCGGCCCTAAAAATTTCAGCCGGACTGTAAAGCACCATCCCAAAGGAAATGAGCTGATGTCATCCTGCCTGCGCAACGCGTCTGACAGCGCCTGGTGTTCTCTGCCACACTTTGGGGACGGAAATAAAAAAGAAGGAGGGGGAAGGAAAGCCAGATTAATTAAGAAGAGTCATCACTTGGGTTGTCTGGCGGTAACACGTTAGCCAGCGCGTGTGGCGGTCCCCACGCGGCAGGCAGGGGTGAGTGGCAGGATGCTCTGTGACGGGAACAGTGTGCATCTGCATGAGGATGCTGGCGGGTGGGCAGGGAAAAGAAAAGCCGAAGGCTTGGCACTTGGTTCCAGGTTACATTTGGGTTTTTTGAGACAGGAGCATTGAGCGGGGAGGCAGAGGGGAGAGTAGAGTCCCTCCTCCCACCCCATCACAGGTCACCTGAAAGAAATAAACACCCAGCACATGCTGCCCCACTGAGAAATCCAGAGGCTCTTACATGGTTAGCCACTTTCTCAAAAAGGCTGCAGGCTTCGTTAAAAACACAACCACCATCCCACCAGGCTCACAAACTCCTTTCTCAATCCAACAGCAAGATCAGAGTAAGAGGAGCGTTGGGGCTGGCGGAGGTGGAAGGTCACTGGGTATTGGGAAGCAGCTGCCACAGAAGCAGGGCTCCCTGGCGCTCACCCCCCAGTGCCCACCCTGCTCTGACACCAGGCCAAAACATGGCTCTGTGTGATGTCGACACTACAGATGGAACATAAAGCAACTGCTCAACTTTTGGGTGGACTGGCGGTGCCCATGCTGGAAGCCTCTTGCCAGCACAGCAGATACGTATGGGTGCAACTGGGATATGAGCACCCATCTGTGATACGGGCTCTGAAGGGTTAACCCCACCTGCCAGCAGCTGGTGTCACCCCCAGTTTGCTAAGAGGGCCCAGAGGCAGAGGATGCCTCTCCTCACTCAGGTTACCTGTCCTCCCTGCAGAGCACCCGACCACAGGAGGTGCGACCAGCTCTTCTGCTCATTCACTGCAGCATCTCTGTGAAGGTGACTGGGCAGGGTCCCACCGGGAACAGTGATTTTCTGGTTAGCATGTGGACTCCCATAACCCAGAATAGAATAGATGTTTCTATCCCTTACTGCATCTCTACATGAGGCCAGACCCATGCTCAGTTACTCAAGAAGAGGACACGAATGCAAACACCCCCACAGACACAAGCAGAGCAGGTAGCATGGCCCCAGCATGCTGGGTTTGCACTTTCCGTATGCTCAGCTTCTACAACACTGCCAAACTTTAACTGTTTGGGTTGAAATTTTCCACACTGGGTATCTGCCTCAGGCTGAATTTTTTTTGGAAAGTTTCAGATAAAACAAGTCCAGCCAATTCCAACAAGGCAGTTTGCAAAAAAATATAGTTTTCCTCATGTTAAAAAAAATAATATCAAAAACCCCAAACCAACTTACTACTTCTGTTGTGAAGCCCCAGTGTTCAGAGCAGCAACTCAACATTTGGCAGAGAGGGTTGAACACTGCGTTAACGACACGGCTTTGTCACCCCTGTGGAAGTTTCATTCCACTTGGCAGCACTGCAGGGCCAGCAGCGCTTGGTCTGCACACACTCCGCTGGGAGGTTGGTTGGTTTCTCCGAGTTCCCCAGGATGCTTCAGCCCCTCTCAGCTCCTGCACTGGACCACACCACATACACATCCCTCCCGAAGGGTGGGTGAGCGTGCCCCAGCCGAAAGCAGACCCATAGCTTTTGTCACTACTTATTCAAGGACGGAAAAATATTGCTTAACACTTCCCAACTGTCTGATGCCTGCTGCAGCCCAGCGGAGAGGCAACGTGTGTATTCAGTGCTAATGCAACAGTAATGCCAAAAGGGCAGAGGGCGCACGGGGGCTGCAGGCGATGCTGTGCTGGGTACTGAAGAAGGCTCTGCAGGTGAAGGCACAGAGATATCCCACTGCGTGGAGAAGGGCCTGAATTAAAGGCCTTCACTCATCTCCTGCAGAAATGCACTGGGGAACACCAGAGACTTTTGCGGGGTGGGATTCAGCTCTTATAAAGGAAAAACAGGTAAAAGTCAACAACAAAATCCAGTAACAAAGCAATATAGATGCTTTTTGGCAAATTAGGACCTAATCTGCATGAATAGGCCTCGCTGCTTTGCTTGTTTTAGTGCACTGGGGTTTCTCTTCTATTAATTTTTTTAATTGCAAGTGGTAACCGTAACCACATGCTGTTATTTGCTCGGCAGGTAACCCCACTGGCACAGCACGCAAGCAGAAAGCAGGGCAGCTCTCCGGCTGCCAATAAAATCCCTTTGGCTGGGATTTACCTCCCTTTAGCCCTCTCCAAAGCAGGCATCTAGTTAGGTTCTTCCTTTAGTCAACAGGAAGGTATGGGTATCTCCTGATGGTGATTCCTCACACCTAAACACTGTTAATGAAGACATGAAGAGGGAGTTCCCATAAAGGAAACCTGTGCAGCTCCACCACCCACTGCGGGGGCTTGGGCCATGCAGGTTAAGCAGGTGGTGTTAATATGAGGGATGTGTCCAGGCCTAAGGATACAGCTAAACCATCATGGAAACAACCACTCTCATAGTCAGATTTTTCTACTGTACACACCCATCAAAGAAGCACAACTGAAAGGTGGACATGGGCTGAGCTCCGGAAAGGACGACCATGAGATGCCACCCCACAGGTCCACATTTCCATCCATCCAGTCCAACTACTCTGATCAAAATCGCAGCCAACACAACCCACCAGCACATCTCCTGCAGAGCCACGTGGACATCAGTACATGGGAGCTTGCACCCACAGACTAAGGAGCTCATCGCTCTGGCCAGTGGGCACCAACCAGGCCAGCAGCAATGCCCAAGACAACCCCGACCTCCAGGGCTACGTGCTTTAATTCCACCTTCCCCAAGTGGAAATAACAAGGATCCCCTGCCCCACAGATGGTTGCTAAGGAAAAAAACCACAAGACATGATAAAATACTGGTGGAATAACATCTCAGGTAGAGCAAAAAGTCAGATCTTCATCCACTAAAGCATCCCATATCCTCACTCCAATTCTTAACAGAATCTAGCACCAAGTAGGGCTTACATCTCACTCCCTAAACTGGACTGGGACACTTGGTAGGTAAGAGCTTGTCCTTTATTCTCTGCCTGCTCCATGGTCTTCAAGACTGCTTCAATCTTCCTGGCTACTACCCTCTGATCCTTCACCAGCATCAGAAAATACACCAGGAGGAAGGAACAGAAAGAAACCCGGAGGAGACAACTGTCATGTGAAACTCCAGTATGAATGGCGCAACGGTTGCATGTCAGGGGGCTTGGGAAGGGACGGTGGGAGCTGGCAGGGTGGGTAGTTGCTCAAAGGAAACCACAGAGGACTGCCCAAGCACTTGAAAGATTCCACAAATACCTCCCAGATATGCTGGTGTGGTTACAAAATCCCTGCCTGGATTGGGTGGCAGCATGCCCTTGGGGGGGGGGGGGGCGGGGGGGGGGAATGCAGGGAAGGAAAAAAGACAAGGAAAAAACAAAACCTCGAACAACCATTCATGGGACAGACAGAGGGCTGCAAGTCCTCCGCTTTAACTAGACGCCGCAGGCATTGCTGCCTTGGAATCTGGGCTATGCTTGCGGTCTGTGAGGCGACTTGTCGAAGCCTTTGGTCGCATTAAGCAACATTACATGATAATGCTGCAGCACTTCCAGGCTGAGGGAAAAGGAAAACAAAACAGATGACTCTGGGTGGAAAGGCATTGCTGTAAACCTGGGAGGGAGAAGAACATTCCTTCAGATACTCTTTTTGGCTGGTTGTGTCCTTCCCTCCCACCTCCCACCTCTCTCTCCCTTTCCCCCCCTCCTCCTCTTGGAGAATTGGTGACAGCAAGTTTTTTTACTAATATTTCTGTATTAAATAGAAAGGAAGAGTGTGAAAGGCCATGCAGAGTGGTGGCAGCTAGACAGTGGAATCTGCATCTGAAGGGTGGAGTTCGAGCACTGGAGAGGTGCCGGTTATTTATAGAGTATGAGAGAACACAAAAAATGTCTGGCCCCTTTAAGGCCCCTTAATCCAAACAACCAATGGAAAGGAAAAAAAAAATGAAAAAAAAAAATTTAAAAAAGGGAAGGAAAAAAATGAGGAGAAAAGGCATTGCTGCACCAGACTGCGAAGCATGAAGGAAGGCGGGCTGGTGGGCTGGCATGGTCCTGCCCCGTCCCTCCAGGCAGGTGGCCCATGGTGCAGAGCAGTGTCTGGCCCAGGCAGCGGGACAGAGTCGGGGCGAGGAGCCCTGTGCTCCCCAGGCAGCCCTGAGGCGCAGCTGCCTCGAGGGTGGGACGTGGCAGCTGCTTAAACCATGATACAGCAGTGCTGGACAGGAACTGAAGATGAACATCACGTTCAAGAGACATCAAAAGGGAGAAGCTGCGAGCATGGGGAATACGGGCTGGAAATTCCTTTTCTTTAGTCGGCATTCATGGAGCAAGCAGAGATCTTTGCGTTCTGATCCAAGAATAAAAGTCGATGAGATGTGACCGTTCACCGTCCTTACTCATTTTGGGATGCATAAACTGGAGAGTCATCTTTAAGGCCTTCTCACAGCCTTCTTCTCAACGCAGATGTGGATGCTCTGGGAAGGCCGCTGGTCAGACCCTTGTCACAGCTGGCTTAAGCAGGGTTATTTGGCTCTAGGCCTGAAGACCATCACTTCCAGCCCTTTCCTAGGATTCCAGAGCTGAGTAATGTCTTTCCTCTATGAGATGTCTTTCTTGAAGAGGAGCAAGAGGGACCTTGGTGCAAAGAGGTGCCACACTAACCAGAGCAGTTTTGTGCTCGAAATAAAACTTCTCCTTCCTTCTTTCCAAAAGAAACACATAAGGTTATGCCTATCCTTCCTAAGCAGGCGTAAGGGAATTACGCAGAGGTCCTGGAAGACACTCAGCACTTGGGTGATTTAGTGTACAACAAAGTGGATAAGTCATCAGCTTCGATGAATATACACCTGGAACCAGGGAAACTGAAGACAGACAATTCTGTGGATAGAAAGGGGTCAGTAAAGAGATTCAAGAGCTCGAGCAGATGACAGTGACACTAAATCCTCAGGTCTTTTCACAAGCCCTGCTCTTATTCCCTAGGATCCTGTTGAACCCATGAGCCTTCACTAATAGGTTTCATTCTCCTCTGCCAGTATCAAGTAACAAATGTCAGATCTCATGTGGGAATCACTAACAACATAAAAATAAGATTTACGTGGAAAGATGAACTTCAAAAGAACGGTTACAAAACCCAGAAAGGTTTTGTTTGTACCCAAGCACACACAAATAAAATCAAAGTCAAAACAGTGCTGTTCGGGAGCACGATCACCACCACCCGTGACCTTCTCTCACCGTCACTGCGATTTTGAATGCTGTACACTGGCTACAAATTAATTAGCTGAAACTGAGGAAAATGCTTCCCTGATGTGTAAATAAGAAAAGGCTAAACATGCATGAGATAATCTCAGACTTAGTTTGATCACTTCTAGGTCACACAAACTGCGTGCTAATGCTCCCTCTAGCTCTCTTTTTACCTAAAACAGGAGCTCTAGGGCTCTAGAACTGCTCCCTACCTTCCAGCCTCGTGAGAAGGGCGACAGCATTATAATGTCAAAATCCTCGACTACCAGTTGGTGACGCTGGTTTAGTTTTTCCGGTGACCACAGAAATGCCTAAAACATTGCAGATCTGGAAAAAATGGAGGCATGGAGAGGTGAAGTGACTTGGCCGCAGCAGGGAGAGGTGAATCCTCAAGAGACATAAATCATTACAGCTCTTCTGACGTCAGCACCCCAGGGAGGCTGGACCGGCATCAAGCAGAGCAGTGAGGAAGAGGAGGGCTGCGCCTCTTCCTGCTTGTCACAATGCCATTCCAGAAAACCTTGGACCTCGGCTCTCCTCCTGCTCTGGATTTCAGCCACCAGCTCATCCTGCTCAGAGAATCTGTCAGCACACCTCAACCCTCAAAAACTGGGGCTTGAGCCAAGGCCCTCAAAAGGGAGCAAACGAAGAATGGGAGATGGAGTCCAAAAGCGTCGTTCCGCCCTAAAGGTGAGCCCTTTGGAACAGGCTCCAGTCCCACTTGCTCTGCCTGGGGACCGCCTGCCAGTGGCTGTTTGATATGTGGAGTGAATGAAAACGTTACCCCCACGCGATGATGTTCCAGCACCTTTCAGCACCAACTTGTCTTTTCCTTTATCTTCTTTTGTTTTAAACAGAGACTCTCGGGAAAGCAACTTAGCAGACCAAGCTGCAAAGTGGAGACAGAATAGAATTGTCTTTTTTTTGGCTTCCCATACAAGAATGCAAAGCATTGTCTCTCTGGGAGGAGAATTAAGTATGGGCAAGTGTTTTGGCAAGAGAGCCACAGAGGAGAATGGAAGGCGAGGATGAGGCAAGGGAAGAGGAGGGGAGGGAGAGCTGGGGGTCAGATGGATGGTTTCGTCTTTTATAAATCTTGGATAGGGAAGAGGCACACAGATGGCTTTGTGTTTTAAAATTATTCTAATAAATCAACTCCATAATCACAATCAAAATGCCCTTGTCTCTCTTTTCCCCGCTCTTCCATGGATCACAGCTGAGCAACAAGGCTGGAGCATGCGCCTGGTGAGGGAATGGCAAGGGCTCGAGACAAAACCAGGCTGTGGCAAAAGAGCGAGGGGACACATGTGAGCGAGTGTGCAAACCTGCGTGCACGTGTGACCACAGCTGGGCGTGGGAGACATCACAAGCCCTTGCTATGTCAGCATGCGAGTGAACAAACGACACAAGCAGGGGAAGGAACAAGCACAGGAGGCTTTGCAGTATGCAACGAGCAGGCAATTTTCAGGTCAAGGGTGGGCACGTCCCTGTAGGAGCCTGGACCATTTCTGAGCAGCAATGTGCCCATACACATAGGAAGAATGTTCCAAGAGTGAGAGTGAGCCTGAAGCTATCTGCAGAGAGAGAACTATCCTGATGGTGGGGGAAGGAGTGGGAAAAGGCAGGGTCTCATCTCTCCCAGGCGGGAGCAGACGTGCCGGGGAGGAATGCTGCGTCCCCGTTCCAGTGCTCGGTCTTGGCTGTGAGGAAGGCGCAGCCTCTCCCCCTCCAGCAAGAGCCACTGGGCCTGGATCGCAGGGGGAGCAGAGGCTCTCGCTGTCCGGGTTTTCCATTTGGAGCTCCACGTGGCACGAAATCCCATCGGTTTCCTTGCCAGAGGGAGCCAGGTGGAGAGAACAATAAAAAGCAGAAGGCGCAGGGCGGGGCGGGATGGTCCAGAGCGGATGCAGAGGATGGAATTAATCAGCTGTCCGGGAGGAATATTAGAGCTCTTCGGCTTGTCGTCAACGCCTTCTCCTCCTTCCCAAAGACAGACACAATGAGAGACCAAGGAACATTTCCTATTGTTACAGGGGATTTGTCCATAAGGTCCAGCCCCATGTGGAAGTCATTACCGGCTGGGAGTGGTAGGTATCTCGCACAGAACATGCAGCTAAGATGAGATGGGGGAGGGCAATGGGGAAAAAGTTGAGAGACCAGAGTTGATGTGTCCCTGTCTAATTGATTTAGGCATCTCAAGGGAAACTGTCACCACAGCAGCCTGGCTCCCAGTCCAGGGATCAGTATGGGCTGAGCACAAAGTGTTTTGGTTAATATCACCCCTTGGACAGAGCTGAAGTCCTGAGTGCTCCTGCGAGAAGCCATCAAGGGTAGCTCAGCGCCAACAGGAATGGATCATGGATTTCACTGCTGCTACCGAATGGGGAAGGGAGGGACAGTTACATGAAGGTTTTCTTTTCCCTGCCTCTGACCCTCCCCAGACAGAACACTGAAAAGTGGCTTCAGCAACAGCTGTACAAAGCACGAGGTGACGAGCTGACTCCTGCCCACCTGCACATCCTCCTGCTCCAGCAGAACTTGGCCTTCAGGATCATCCGTGGAAAAACGTAATTATCCGTGGGTGAGAGCCCAGGACTGAGCGATCAGAGTCAACACCTCCATGCTCCCAGGGGAAGGCAGATCCTTCTAGACACGTTAGATCTAAGCTCAATCGTTTCACACTAAATCCTACTTAAGTGAGCAGCACGTCCAGAAGTGATGTCAACATCCCCAGGACAGCTGGAGGAAAGGGGCACCTCAGAAATCAATGGGAAATCCAACATCCTGACTCATTTGCTGCCACTTCTCAGCCTCCCTGCTCCTGGCCTGTTGGGTATGCAACAGGATTGAGTCAAACTGATGTTGCTGCAGGTAGCACAGTCCTGTGTATGACAAAGCTGCCCTCCCCAGGCCCACCAAGTTCACTCGTGACTTTCCCAGCCATGAAGGAGCAGACAGAGGCAAAGTCAGTCATGCATACTGAGGTAAAAAACAATTGCTTGAAGCCTAGTTGGGCCATCTGGTCTGACAGAAGCCACGTAATGCATTGCAAGGAGAAGTGAGAGTGTTGGGGTCCAGGGAACAAGCAACAGTCAACAGGCAGCTCGATGCTACCTGGGGCAGCAGAGCTGTTCGGGAAAGTGTGCCCAGAAGACACCTTTCAGGCTGTGTGCTAAATGCCACCACCTTTAACGCAACACTCTTTCGCCCAGGGATCTCAAGCCACATTGAACAAGCAGCCTTTAGGATCTCGGGAAGAGGAGGTACCATTGTTACCAGGATGACATTGGGAACAGTCACACAGCTCCTTCAAACGCTTGCCTCTTTTGAAGCAGGCTGTCCAAAAACAGTCAACATATAAATACACAAATGGGGAGCGATACCTACACTGAAGGTTGCCCCACCATACCCTAACAACGTTGCCTTCCACCTGGAAGCATGCTCTTTGACATGATTGATTTCTGTCAAGTTTCCACCTGGCCATGGTTATGGCTTGGACAGAGCTATCTGCAGGCTGCAGCTGGATAGAAGAGATGTCCATCTCCAGAAGATGCAATACCCAATCGCATACAATTGCCTTCACAAAACTGTAATATCTAGGTGGAAAGGATTTGAGACAGAATGTAGGGCAGGCACGTAGTCAAGGGGACTATGGGGACACAGTCAGTGGGACAAGCAGTGTCTTCTGGGGTTTTCAGAAGCTTTAACAACATCAGCCACAACTACCACACTTGCAGATGGGCACATGCCACTGCCTCAGACCACACGTCCCCTAACAGCACTGGGGCAGCAGAAGACCACTGCTGTGGGGGCAGACCAGGGAAACAAGGAACCAGCTGCCCTAACGTGTTGTAGGATATCTAGGACTGTGGCCCCCCAAAAGGCTCTTGTGCAGCACAGATTAAGTAGATTTCTCCAGCCTTCTGCCCTTGCTGCATGACCCTCCTGCTCCAGCTCAACACCACCACACCTTATTTCTTGCCTGCATCAAGTTCACTGCACACAGAAGCCCTCCCAAAAACAAGCATAGTGATACAATGCTGCACTGCTCTTTTTTTTTTTAAAGTAAACCAAAATAAAATAAAAATACTTGTTATGCTTCCACAGAAATGATCACCAGGAAGGTCAGGATGCTCAGGTCATTTATCTCCAAGGAACAACTTCTCAGCTGAGCAGGATGTCCCTCCCCACAGAACAGCACTCAGCTGGGTACTTTTGCCAGCATGAACACTGCGGCTTTTTCTTGTAAATGGTGTGAATATTCTCCTCTATTTATGTCCTACAAGAGCTCATTTTTAGCAACATTTCTGCATCATAACACATAGCCTTGGTCCTGCAAAATCCTGACACGGGCACAACTTGGTGTATGCCTGAGATCTCCCTGGTTTCAATGAACTATTCATCGACAGCTTGCTGAAGAGCTTGAAGCTGTACTTATGTTTTATGTATCTGGAAAAATTATTACATAGCAATAGGGTTCAAACAGGAGTCCCCAGATTCATCAGATGTTTGACTCACTTGGTACATGCAGTCTAAAATGGAAACGGGATGGGAAACATAATAAAATGTAATAAAAATGTCTTTAAATGTTTCAGGTTATTGAAAAAAAACCTCTTCATAAGTTCTCTAACTTTTGAAATCACAAACATGTATTCTCACAAAGTTAGACTTAGAAGTAGCTCATATTTAATTTAAAATTGCATTGTTTCAATTATACCTACGAAATACACACATGTACATGTATAAAATACATTATTAGACTACAAAAATATATATTTACATAAAATTAAAATCATACTGAAACTAAATGTATTTGTTTGCCATACGTCTTTGGAGGACATGCCATCCTCATTCCATAATACTAAAGAATACAAAAATAAAAGCTAGATACTGAAGTCATGTAGCACTTTTCTCTTTGATTTTTTTCTTTCTCTTTTTAAACATCAACTGAATTTTTAGGCAATATATTTAACGTCATGTACATGCTCTCCACTGAGGTACCAAAGATGATATGAACACAGTGTGGATTTGTCCTGTCTGGCAGGGGACCCTCCCCCCCCCCCGCTCCACCCAGCCAGGCGAACAGCAGCGAAGGCACAAGAGCTCAGCAGGTTGAAGCAGCCCCAACGCTGCCTCGTAGGCACCAGCGTCATCTCCTATGACAACGACGAGGCAACAGCCAAGAAGGGCAGACACTGAGTCCCCATCACCACCAGCCCACAATGCGGTGGCCTCCCCAGGCTCCTCTTTGCACAAATGCTGCTCGATGCAGCCTGTTCCCAGCACCACCTCTCCCACCTCCCCTCCTGTGCGCTCCCCCCACACACTGAGCTTTCCTTCTCCTTGCCTCTCTCTCTCTTTCACTCTCCCACCACAGCTGGTTAAAATTACGCTGGAATTTTGTTTTTCTGTCAAGTGAATTTGGACCTGGTAAATCCCTCCCAGCCATTCCAGTGGCCTCCCAACGAACATCGAGGCTGCATGTAATACACATGATTTAAGAAAGGTGCTGCTGGAGCTATTTCTGAGCACGTTCACGATACAGGGTTCAGGGCAGCCAAGAGGGGCTCCTGCGGCTTGCAGACACCCGGGGAGGGATGTCAGGCTTTCCACATGAGGAATGGGTAGTGGAAGGAGGAAAGGTCTGAAGGCATGTCGTGTCAGCTGGCGCAGCTCACCTTGCAAGGACGATGAAAAAAAATAATAATAAAACAACTGAAAAATAAGAAAACCACCAGCAAAAGAAACCAAAAACATCTGAGGCTTGGAGAAATCCCAGCCCCTTTGTCCTGGGAGCCCACAGGAGCAAACATGAAAACCCTCCAGTGAGCCAAGCCAACGGGGAGCTGTGGTACAGAAGGAGAAGGACATGTTCTTGGCTGACCTGGGGAAGCTAAGGGCTTGCAAAACCATATAATAATAAATTAAGGCTATGAGCGTGTACCTGCACACATGTGCTCATGCCCAACAGAGTGCAGGAGGCCCCCAAGTGGTGCCTGGGGGGGGGGCACCAGCTCTCAGTGGGGTTTGACCCACCTCTGCCTCCAGCAAGAGCAGGGGAGCTCCATGTATGAGGGGCTGCGGGTGGTGGGACCCAGCCAGGAGACATGCCCAAGCCCAAGAGCCTCACCTGTTCGCCTCCACAGCTTCTGTGGGGAAGGCAAAGGGTCCCGAAATTGGTGCCCCCCACAGTAAAAGCCTTGGACCATCCTCAGTGAACTGCAGGATCTCCCGAGAGAACAGGCTACAGTTAAAGAGCGGGACTGGTTAGGAATACTGGGTCAAAACTAGTTGTCCAGCAAAAATAGTCCTTCTGGTTAAAAATAACAGTTTAGAAACAGGCATACAGGACAAAAGTGAGGGCTGGGGGAAACAAATTGAGACAATCCCTTTGGTAGTGTTGAAACTGCCACATTACAACATTTTTGGAATGGAACAATGCAATTATAGCTTTCAAAGTGACTTTTTTAAAGACTATCACCAATGGTTAAGAATATTAAGTTTTTAAAAGGTCAGGAAGAGAGAAAACTTCTTTTTCACACAACAAAGCCTCTAAATTAACCCAAAGCAGGTTTTATGAGGGGGCAGGGAGGGGGCTGTAAAGGGGCAATTTTATTTAATGGAACATTTCAAATGATTATAGGAGGGGAAGAAGGGAAACTGTTCCCTTTGGTCATAATTAAATACTTGCATATTGTGTATGTATATATACATGGATATGCACCTCTTTTCCCTTCAGACCAAATATCTAGGCCTTCTGCGGCTTTAATTAATACCTAGTCATGCTGGACACGTAGACATGATCCTTGTCCTGGACAATTCCCAATCCCAAAAGAGCAAACCAAAGGATGAATTAGGATCTAAGGGGCAAAGCAACAGCTTAAACTCCCCCACCGGGTCAGCAGCAAACCCGCAAGCAGAATCCAAGGAGCTCTGGGTATCACTCACTGCATTACGCACTTGGCCAAGTACGTGAAGGAAAAGCTATTTATAAGGTGATGACTGAACAGTCGAAGAGCCGTCTACACGGGCTGGGCTGGATGTGAGCATGAAAAAGAGGAGAGAGATTGTGTGTGCACGCGTGCGTGCCCATAGGCACGTCTGTGCCCCCCTCCTGGATGGGGCTAGCAACCAGCACTGAAATTACCAAGAGGAGGTGTAAAGAAAAGAAACAAAATCAAAGACCAGAACTTGGTACTAGTCCGCATTTCTCTCCCCCCACCCTGGCCCCAAACACAGCAATAAAAATGGTAAATTAACTTGAAGGCATTTTTTTTTTACTCTTAGTCTTGTGTAAGCTTCAGATGATATGAGAAGTTTTTATATATAATCTAGATTTATGGCTTTTTTGTTTTTCCATTCAATGCTAGGTTATGAAAGAAAAGGAAGTCATGTTTTGGTCATAAACAGAAAGCACGCAAACAAAAAATAATTTAGATATTAATTTTGCAAACCTGATGCCTGCATTTTTATACTATATATACACACACACGACAAAGATATAGAACTAAATCCCATGCTTATACATCATGTTTATACACTATATCTATGTGTACTTATAGAGAAGCCACTTTTTTTGGTGTTTGAAAACATGCCAGTAAAAAGTCAAAATGTCAGTAAACACAGTGGATGTCGTCACTGTTTTCCCTTTTCAGGTTGGTTTCCCTGGTGTACAAAGGTCAGCTCCAGCTCCAGCATAAATTATTACTGCCTATTTGACTCATAATAACATATCCAAATAATAACCAACACATGCTGGATGCTTTATGGATAAATAATTCCCATGTCAAAGAACCGGCAATTTAACCAGTTTAGATGTAGCAAAACTGGGAGAAAAGTCTCATTGCCCAGGTGGTGTGGTAAGATAAAGCCTGTGCCCAAGGCAGCTCAGAAAGTTTCCTGGACTGAAGTGCTGCTGCCAGCACCTCCACACCTGCCCCTTGCCGGACACAAGGCAGAAGCAGCGCCCAGGGCAGGCTCATTGTGGTCCACTGCTAAAACCCAGCAAACCTGTGGGTGCTGTGGCTCGGCATAGAGCCGTTATGCATGGAGCCAGCTAGGCAGGTGGAGGGGGCGATGCGAGCGGGGCTGGGTGGGATGCTGCCTTCCCTTCGCAGGACAGCGCTGGGCTTTCACGCCTCCCTGCTCTGGCTGAACACGTGGCTGAGGTGCCACCAGCTCCACGATGCCCCGCATTTCTCCCACACGTGACAAGCACAAACCTGAACCGCTCCTAAGAGCCCATCCTCGGCCTCTGCTGGCTCCATCCCTGACATGTAAATAATGACATACCATTTCCATGGCTTTCCAGCCTATTACACTGCTCTTTGGACCTTGCCTCCCATCAGAGCAGAAAACCTGTATCCCTGCGTGACCCTCCTGGTGCAGCCAAAGCAAACCAACGTGCTATATTTGTTTTTCAAGCCCGGGCCAGGAACGATTCCCGTAAGGCTCAGCCTGGCTTAATGGAGCTGTGTCTGTGCTGTGCCTCTAAGCCTACATTTGGCTACAGAGCAGGAGCTGCTTTTTTGCCTGGCTCATGTAGAACACAGCAGTGTTTGCTGAAGGTAACTCCAAAGTGAGAAGCAGCAGAAAGCAATGATGGGGTAGGGGAAGAATTAAAAAAAAAAAAAAGGAGACAAGGGAAAACAAGGAGGGGCAACAGGAGGGTGCTCCTGACTTTCCCAATGTATTGTGGCTGTTCCGAGACAAACTTGGCTGAACAGCAGGTTTCCAGCAAGGAACATAGCAAGAAGACAGCTAGGAGTGCAGCCCATCGTGAGCCATCGCTGGGACCTCCTCACCACGCCTGTCACACTGCCATGCTCACCCACTCCAGCCTCTGCTCAACCGCCGCAGCAGCCGGGACGTTTCCCTTGGCAGAGGCAGCTTCTGCAGTTGTCTGGGGGCAGCTGCACTGCTGGTGACTGGGGGTGCCACGGAAAGCAGCGTGATACCAGGGGGCTGGTGCCGTGACTCGCACCCCACTGCTTCACAACAGCCCTCAGCTCCCTTGTGCAAATGGGGTTGTCCCCGGACCTGCCGCAGCTGCTGAGCTGCTGCCGTGACAAAGCATGGCATGGCACGCACCAAAACCATTGCAGAGCTGCATTGCCTTTCCCCACCAGCCCTTTACCCATAAGTCATGCTCTTGGGCCACAGCTACCCAACCTCCTCCCAGAGGAGCATCCTCAGGACTGCACACAGCATGAAAGATGCAGAAATCAGTTCTGGGTCCTTCATCACTACACGTGTAACTCCAGTCACTTATTTCAATCACTCCAAAGAGTGATGCAAAGATTCTTGCCCTAAGACAGACACATGACATTTTGAGCTTTTTTTTCATTGTAATAAAGCCCTGTCCTCTATGTCTTGTGAAGCCCCTTTCCACACTGTACAGAAACCATCCATGCTTTATTGCTATTTGGTCTGCAATGCAGAGAGTCCTGGATACTACCAGAGCATGACTTGCAGAACCCCGCATACAGACCCTCCCACTATCAGGGCACAGAGGGATTTATTTTTCCAGGAGATGCCTTTTCCCAGCAGAATTTCCTCACCCCCAGCACTCAGGAGAGGAAAAGCCAGTTGAGTGCATGGTCATAGCCTGCACTTAACAGACAGTAAGATACTAATTAGGGAGGTTCATAGAAAGTCTTACTAATTGTATCAGCGAGGTGCAGTTGTCCCGCTACAGTCAAGTCTGTACAGACTCCTGGGCATTTTGCCCTGCAACCTGGCATGCCCAGAGCCCTGTACACCAGAGCAAAGCGAAGGGGTTATACTGGGCTCAGCACACAAAACCCAAGTGTTTGACTGCTGCTGGATGGGAAAAGCTTTGGGAGGATGAGGAAAGCATGGCTGCTGGACCCAAGTGTTCTTAGTGCTGAAATGCATCCAAATCAAAGCAGGAGAAAGGAAAGAGATTGAATCGGCAAAGCTTGGCTTAAGAGCCAGAGCAGAAGCTGAGCTCGCTCTAAGTTTGGATGTATTCAGACTGGGAAAAAAAAATCAACTCCTTAGAAGGAGACTGCCATGAAGTTTGGACACAGAACTAAACTTCTATTGAGTTTGTATCATTTGAATTTCACAGGGTTTTGTTGGGAGTTGTAAACACTGCTGTCTCTGTCCTCTGAGGAAGCACCCATGGCTGCTCACAGGTGGGACCCCAGGGCAGCTGCACCCTCTGCACTGCAGCCCACCCAAAACACAGCCACTTCTGCGCATGGGGGAAGCAGGTAGGCTTCGTATCCAGGACACATGGGAGAGTATCAAAAGCCTTCACACTGTGGTCAGCACTACTCTGCATTCTCCAAACAGGCAGCCTCTGAGCCCAGCTATAACGAGGATGAGACACATCTTCCTCTGAACATCCCCAAAACCACCAAAGAAACATGTCCAGGAAGACTGGGTGCGCCCCCACATCCCAGCCTCCCTCCCTCAGGCAGGAGGGGAGACGAGCACCCCAAGGCCATCTTTCAACTGCAGTGCAGAGGGCTGGTGGGCTCCCGCTCATCCCCACCACGCAGGCAGGGTGGGCAGAGGTCTGAAAAGCTGCTCTGGCACTGCAAGGCTGCTGAGATCCTCCACCCCTGGGCAGCACGGGCAGGGAGGGAAGAGGCACCTGAACTTTTAATGGTAAATGTGAAAGGTTTCTACTAAAACAGAACCTCCACCCAGAGGGTATCAAACGACTCAGCTGTGCATTAAGGAGCCCTTCACCCTGGGGCGGTTCAGGCCAGCCCAGGCACTTAGGATCACAAGTCACCATTTGTGCCAAGGTGGTATTTAAGAGCATTGAGTCAAATTCCTGACCACGGCCACAGCCACCCGTGGGTTGCAGCTCTGAGGGAGCCACGATGCCCACAGCAGCATCTCAGAAACACCACCTCCAGCCAAGAGCCCCCCCACCCCCAGCACCCAGCAAGTGCGGGGGCATCTCCCATGGCCTTGCCATAAACACAGAACATCAGTTTCCAGCCAGGACATTCTGGCATCTCTCCCCAGCATGGTGCTTGGTGAGCTAAAATTCTGTCCCTGCCACCTACACCCTCGCCTGTCCTGCTGCGGGGTCAGGATACAGCTCCCGGGGGGCTGCAGGGCACGGCTGGGGCACCGTGTCAGAGATGCTGCTCTGGCTCTGAAAGCCTGGATGGGCAGGATGGGTAGAGTCCAGCTCCTGCCTTGGGGAGGGAAGGAGGGGGCAATGGTCCCTCACGCCCCTCGGGACCTGCTGGATGGTCAGAGGCAGCCAATGCACCGGTGCCCAGTGGGCACCACGCCATCCTGCCGGCACAGCAAGGCAAGGCAGGGCAGGCAGGGTGTGCACGGTGAATGGCAGGGCTGGGGCTGCCTGTGCAGAGCGACCCAGACGGGGCCCCCTCGGCTTCCCGGCCAAGGCAGGACGGAGCAGCCCAGCTGCTCGGGCTTGGCTTCTCCTTGCATGGCAGCTGCGGGGGAGAGCCAAGCACAAGGAGAGATGGGGAGCGTGTGCGTGCACAGGGGGCTGCAAACGCCCTCCCCTCCTGCCTTCCCTTGGCTCGGGGGAAGAAAAAAAAAAAAAAAGAGGGGGGGTTTTAAGAAATAAGGAATTAGTAATTAGAAGGTGAAATCAGGACATAAAAGAAGCAGAAAATAATCTCAAAGGTTGCTTTTTCTTTTTAAAGGTTTCACCAAGATTTTTGCTTTCCCTGGGGTGTCCTTTGCAAATCAGGCCTCACTGCAAAGGCTATTGGATATGACTCTGACGTCAGCAGGGAAAAGGTCCCCAGACTCTCATTAGAAAGGGGAAGAAAAAAAAATCTATCCTTTTTATTTTTTTCCTCTGACCAATTTAACCTTTTCAGAACAATAAACAGGCTGGTTACAGGACAAAACCAAACAAGCAAAAGGGTTGTGGGCTCCGCTTCCCAGGGATGAGGAAAGGCGTGTGGTGGGCAGATGGCAAGGGCTGGAGCTGGCACTGCAGCCAGGCAGCCCCCCACGCTCCCCATTCCAGCACCGAGGGGCTCCTGGGCAGCAGCACCCTGCCCATGCACAGGATTGTTTTTAACCCTCTGCTAGTCTGGAAACTGAAGCTCATCTCACTACCCGAGCCAGTGTGTTGGCATCAAAAAGAGGTTCTGTGACGATGTGGGATCAGGGGAGGCTGCTTGTATGGGGAGTGAGAGCAACCAGTGGTACCCAAAGGCAGCAAGGAATTTGGTATCTGGCTCTGCTGCCAATGCAGCCCACAGCGCTATGCAAACCAGTGAGCAGGGTGAAACGCTGCTCTGCCTTTCCCCGCACCCATTCCCCAAACATGCAGTACCAAACCGATTTATTGTAGCCCTGTCTAGCTGAAGGGGGTTGACAGGTGAAGTGCTGCAGCAGGGGGTCCCCAGCAGCTCTTCCAAATGCCCCTTGCAGACCTCCTACCCATTTTGGAGGATGCTTGGGAGGTCAAGGTTCTCATGATCCTTGCACATGGGTGCCATATAGGAGTAGCATTTGGTTACCAGCAGCTACACATGCTGGAAAGGGAGCAGCTCCACTGCAGAAGTAGAACACTAGTGTTTAGAGCTCTTGGCTGCCATTTCAGGGAACAACAGAGGTGTGAAAGAGGCCCTAATGGGCCAGGCTAAAACAAGAAGGGTCCCCAGCCATAGAGATTGTGCCCAAGAAATGTAACTTTTAAGATGGTGAAGGGTCACACCTAAAGGAAACAGGCTTTTCCTGAATTATAAGAATGAGGCTTGTCAGCGTGCAGCACATGGGTCAGTGCTGATGAAGCCTGGCCTGCGATACTCAGGATGGGCAGTAACCCAAAGGGAACATCTGCTCTTCACATGGTATTTTGGGTCCAGTTTTCCCAGCCTGGGATGGGCAGGTCTCGACAAGCACATCTGGCAGGGCTGCTCATGAGAACTGGGCTGCTGCCCCACCGGCAGGAAGCAGAGGACAAATTGCTCCGAGGTGGGAAAGAGACACCGCGAGTGGCAGGTTTGGCTGATGGAAGAGGGAGGACCAAAGGGCTAGGTAGCTTCTCCAGCCTCCCTGCTCCAACAGCTGCCTGTGCGGTGCCCTGCTGCTCCTCACCCCATCGGGTGGGCTTAGTCTCCTGGGGATGCTGCACAGCTCCCCTCTCCTTTATGGGTGCCCTTCTGTCCCAAGCAGCCCCTTTCCCTGGGCCTTGTACCATTTCCCATGCTGGCCATGCAACAGGAAGATAACTTTTCACCTGGCATGGCGGGACTGTGCTTTAAACCCTGCCCCGCACATCCTACAGCCACAACACACCCGTCCTGCTCACGGACTCCTTGGCCCTCATCCCACTATAGGGATGCACAGCACTTCTCCCGACTGCAGATGCCAGATCTACGCCAGTGCTAGATACCAGTTGCCCCAGCTAAGCTGTGCTGGCAAGCGAGAGGACAAGAGGTTTGGCCAGATCTCCACCCAGCCACGTCCCTCCAGGGTGGAGAGGGAGGAAGCAAGGAATCCGCTTGCTCCCAGCCTGCCGGCACCGAGCTTGGCTTGCCTACACAGGGGCGTGTGCAGACACAGGGCTCTTCCCTCTCACTTTTCCTTTCCATTTTGCACTTCGCCATCCAAGGCGGCAAACGAGGAGCCCGTCAGCCCAGAAAACTGGGATTGTTTTCCCATCACTCCCCCATCATTAGCACAGTCACATCCATCCCGCGGCACTGCCACCCACACTCAGGCTGGAGCCTCAGCCCTTCCCTGAGGTTTGGCGGGGGTGTGGCTGGGCTGGATGAGCTTTTGGATGGGCTGCAGGGACCTTTCTGGGACGGACAGATGATAATCCCTTTGCGACAGGGCTAACACTTCTGCAGGTTGTGTCCTGGACATTTTCTTAGCTGCTACTGAACACAGGGGAAGGTGAAGCTCAGCAGCCGCAGATAGGGAAAGCAGCATTGTTATTTTGGGGATTAGGATGCAATCCCCTCTAATTGCCTGCCCCTGCCCCAGTTCCTCCTGGCCCAGCCATGGCTCAGGACCTCCTCAAACCCCATGGATTTGTCAAAGGGCATCAAAAGGTGCTGAACCTTGTCAAAGAAGGGGCAGAAAACAACTGGAGGGGTCCCAGCTCCTATCCCTTGCTCAAACTCCAGCCTGCACCTTTGCAGACATTCACACCTCTGCTTCCCCTAGGCTCAGTTCTACCCTTTTGCTTCCCCGCCCTGGTTAAGCCCCCAGACCATCGAGGCCAGTCCAACTCAGACATCACTTTGATTTTACCCCACCAAGGCTCACGGGGGGATGCCCACCCGCCAGCACCAAAAGCAGCTTTGCGCTGCATGGGATAATCCTGGGGGGGTGGTGATAAAGATCTCCTCATCCCCATGGAAATCGAGCCATGTTCTTCACATACCTCCACTAATTCAATTTTACACTGTGTGAATAGACCTGCCAAACATTTATTATTCTTTCTCCTTGAGAAGTTTGCCGTGGAGGGGTACGGTGGGTGGATAGGAGGTCGGGGACACAAGGGAGGGCTGGGCTCCCTCCTGCCTCTCCTAAGCCTGGTCTCTGCAATAAATGGTCATGCTTGGTCCTTTTGAGGCACTTTTCACTAGTCTCCTTTCAACACATGGGGCTGAGGGTGAAGGGGAAGAGAAGTCTGAGGCAAATCTATAATTACTTAGAAATACCTGGGGCAGGAGGCAGTGGATTTTGGGCTCAGGTAAGTAAAGAAGGGCATCTGCAGTTCTGCTAGCATAGCTTAGCCTGGCCTGCAACTTGTCCCACTCTCACTCCCCACTCCTAAGATGCTCCAGTCGGGACTCCCAGCACCCACTGCCCCAGGCGCAGGTCTAAGCCCTCCCCCACATCAGACCCCCCCAGTCTCTCCCTGTGCTGCCCACAGCCTTGCCAGGGGCTCATCCAGGGTCGCACACCAGCACCAGCATGGCTGGTCACCGCAGCCTCCTCCGATCCAAGCCAGGGCAGTGGGGACACCCGGAGCTTTAGCACACACCTCTGCAGCAAGTGCTGGCTGTGTGGCAGGGACCTGGATCAGCAGGCAATGCTCGGGAGCAGTAAAAGGGCTGCAAAAGGTCCTTCTGATGTTCTATAGCTCCTTGTGCTGTGCAACAGCACCTGCAGCTATATTGCTCTGTAAAACCCTGATCGAGCATACAACATCTTACAAAACACGGGGACTGGTTGCAATTGCAATGCACAGTGGAAGAAAACCAAAGAGGTGCTTCTAAACAGGGGTCACCTTTTAAAGTCCATACATGAAAGGACCCATCGAGAGGATAGGCACAGGGAAACTGCCAGCTCAGAGTCCCTCTGAGCAGGCAAGATTTGCAAGTCTGCAAGGAGATTTCCTGAATGGGCAAACAATTGCATAAGCAAAGGGGTTTTCACAGGAGACTTGGTCCGCTGGAGCTCTAGGTCTGGTCCAGCTAGCACAGCTGCCACTGGAAAGCAGATGGGAGGTGGCCCATTGAGCCATCAGAACTGGAAATCTGAGCCTCGAATTGCAGCTTTCCACCTTGCAAGCCCCTCAGACATTGTCTCCTGCACAAGGCGGCAGGCCACCACCTAGAACAAAGATCACGGATTCTGTTTCCAAAGGGAATCTGCCTTTAAGCCCTTCCTCTCAGAAACGTATCCCAGATGAAACGCAGATAAAATGAGTTGAGTTGGTGACCAAAACCAACTGTTCCATAGGACTTGGGAAAAAGTGAACCAAGACACAGAAATTACAAGACACTAAAGTATAATGAGGGTGTGCAAATCTCGAGTTCCCATTCACCAAAAGATGAGGCAGGAGGGGATGAAATTTGGAAACTAATAAGTAAATACAGTTATTAGATACAAGCACACAGAAAAGATGGAATTCAGTACTGCTTGCAAGATTTTAAAAAATACACAAAAAACATGGCAAGGTCTAACATACACAAAGGCTAAAATTGAGGGCATTTAAAATTTAATTACTTCACATATTATTGAAGCTTTGGTGCATTTCATACCTCCAAATGGCAGGACCTACACTAAGTAGCTGTAATATCTACAGACTATCCTGGCTACTTGAAATGCAAATTAACAACATGTTTAAGTCTGATTTAACTTTCACATTCAATAACTCCAGCTTTTTTCCTTCTCTCTGCCCTTTTTTTTTTTCCTAATTTTGTTGTGAGATTACCCACTAGTTTTCTTTTAAACCTTAAATTACTCTTATGCATTCTCTACATTAGTTCCACACTGCAGCTATTTGTTTGGGATTAGTTATACTTACCTAACTCAAGGGGTGCTGGGAGGATTTCTGGGAGTTTGCAAAGGGCTCTGATGGTGGAAAGCACTATCTAAATGCTAAGTATTACGAAGTCAGATGAGCTATTTACTGACCCCGATTGGCAATATCCCCCCCCCCCCTCCAAATTTGACACAGAAATTGAAAGAGCAGAATCCTTTTTTCTGAGAGACAAATAGTGACAGAAGGCCAAGCCAAGGTCCACAAATAAAATAAATCCTAAAACATCACTTAAGGTCAAAAAAGGGCTGGGTTTATTCTCAGTACAAATAAGCACCAAGCAAGGGCAGACCCAGAGCAGGAGGGCTGCAGAAGGTACAAGCACACCTTACCAGATCTCCCTCCCAGCCTTTCCCAGTGCTTCCCCATTGCACAAAGCAAATACCCAAACAGCTCATCTGGCTACAACCTGCAGCCTGGCTCTTAAACAGAGGGATAGACAGAGATCATCTTTACAAAGACAAGTTTTGCTGATGCAATGGGAGCTTTTGCTGGGCAGTAGCGTTCGATCATTTCACTTTGCAGTAGCACCTCAAGGTCCCAAGAGAGATTAGGGTCTTGCTGGGAGGGATTTATACACATACATACGAGCAGACAACTTCTCTTTCAGAGAACTGGACTCTATGACCCTTATGGGTTCCTTCTACCTTGAGATATTCTGTGTAATACTGTCAGCATCATAGTCCCACACTGGCTTCGTGCAGACACAGATGGCAAAAAAAAAAAGCCCAAAGCAATCCAGGTCTTCAACAAATCTACCATGACTGTATTTACTGAGGTGGGAGAGTTAATCAGAGCACAGCCCCTTCCCTTCCTCAGCACAGACACCGCAGCCTGCACCTAGAGCTGAACCTCTCTCAGACAGGGCCAGGAGAATCCAGAGGGAGACGGAGGAATGAGGGAGAGGGGCGTGGGGATGAGGAGAAACCCTGTCTATACACACAGCAGCTTTTGGGGGAGGCTTTGAGCAAACACAATGAGGGGATGGGGACAGTGCAAGGATCCCTTTTTAGAAGCCTGTTATATAGGCAATAAAATTTAAAGTGCTGGGAAGAAACTCAGAGATATTTAAGAGGTCAACAGCAAAGGGAAAAAATGATGGACTAGCACTTTAGGGTCAAATACAGGCTCTGGGCTGGGATTCTTCCCCCAGAAAAGAGCCAGTACAAAGCCCCAAGCCCTCCCGTTCCCAAATCCTCAGCTCCTGGCATGGGCAGAGAGGGAACAGGCACCCAAACTCTGCCAGTGAGAGCCTCTACAGGGAGACACACACACCAGGACAGCCCCATCTCACAGGGCTGAAAAGGAGGATAAAGCCAGACCATTTGGTTTCTTCCCTCACCTTCCAACAGTGGTGATTTTTTCCCATTGTGCTGACATTTGGTCAAGTTGGATTAAGGGATCATGAATCACCAACATCTTGCAGTTGGTGTGGCTGTGACAGTTTTGGTGTTGCTTTGCTTGCCAGAGCAAACAGAGCTTGAACTGCCTCATCGGGGAAGCATTTAGATCCACCGAAAATTGTTTTCCAATATGGGCTGTAGAAAATTATTTTCTAATAATTGAAGATTACTTTCCAGTAAGGCCCAATAAGATCTTCAGACCTGGCTCAAGACTCTGGCTGCTCTTTGCCAGCTGCTTTGGCTAGCCAGCAGAAAGCGGCAGCACCACGCTTTGCAACCCAGATACCTGCAGGGCTCGTGCTCTGTGCCAAAACTGGAGAAACTCTCTCCTAGAAAGCCACAGCTAAAGGTTGTTGTCTCTAGGGATGAACCACTTCCCAAAAATGGGACAAACACTGCAGCTGTGTTACCCAACCTCCCAAGCAGAGAGATGACAAAGATGAGCCGGGTGAGAAACTCTACAATCAAATGCAACTGCACGAGTGACCAAAACACAATACCTCAACTGTATTTTGCACTGTCACCCACAGAAGGTTTGCAGGCTGCTCACTGGAGCTATTAGGGCTCAGCAGTGCAGTGGAGGATCCCAGAGGAGATGCGAAGCTGCTACCTGGCACATGAGACAAGGTGGGGGGAGCCCACTGTGAGAGACACAAAGATGCAAATGCAGGAAAAGATCATCAAAGGGGAAATTTGTGCAGAAAGAAGACAGGACAATGCATTAGGGCGGGGGGTTGGGGACCTGCAGAAGGATGGATCAGAGGAAGATTGTGCAGGTAACCAGAAGGGTACGATAGTGCTTGAGGAAATGGGCAAAAGTGGCAGAGGTCTTTCACCTCTCACATGAGCCATTAGACCATGAGGAGGGTAGGGGGATGGTGTTTGGGATTATCTGGTGAATACTGGAGGTCTGCATCCAAAAGCTAGTGCTTTTTCCCATTTCCTTCTCCAGGTATATCAGTGGGCCTAACCACAAGTATTACCTCCCCTAACAAACCACATTTCACTAAGTATTTCTCCAAAGTAAAATTCAGCAGGAAGAAGAGAGCACAAGCACCGGGAGCACGTCTTCACAGATGCAGCCTCTACCCCACGGCTGGACACTGCCACTGGGCCAGGAAACCTTCATTCATAACCAGCGGAAAAAGAGGAGAAAGCACTCCCCAAGCCCCACGCCTCACCCACCAGAGACCAACTCATCTAAATTGTTCTTTTCCCCAGCCAAAACTACACCAGACTTTGATCTTAACTTTGGTAACAGTTTGAGGGTGATGAACGTAGCTTCTTGACGTAGCTAATGTTTGTGAAAAAAACAAATGAAAAAAGAAATAAATAAGCAAACACCCAGCCGCAGACTGCATTGTCTCACTGTGGTGGATGCTTACAGCGGCTGTGGTGAGGATGACAAACCGGGGTGGCCAGCGGTGCTGCCAGGGCAGCTGGCCAGGGCGCCGTGGGCAGGGCTGTGGGGTCAGCGAGGGGCTGGGTGGGCACCCACCCTGCAGACACCCCCACAGCCTGCAGGCACCCCTCCTAGCCTGTAGTATCACAGCAAACACTGACAGGCTCCTCAGATCTCCAGGTCATCACAGTGGTGCGATGTGCCTGCCTAGGAATTCTTTTAGAAAGGCATGGGGTTAATGGCTGTATTCAGCTCTTAATTCCCTCTGGCAGAGCTAAAGTCCTGTTCTGCCCTCTGCCTGGCTTCCTACCTGACCTCAGGCAGGTCCCTCCATCCGCCCAGACCCTGGGCAAGGAGCTGCCCCAACACACACCATGGCTGGTGCAATGGGGCTGTCAACCCAGTGGGGACAGTCAGCCCCTAACAGACCCATGACACTGGGTGCAAAACTTTTGGGAAGGGCTCTTTTAATTATTCCTGAATCAAGACAAGCTTCCTAACTGGGAAAAGAAAAACTCTTGCTGGAGATGAGCTGCTGAAGCAGTGTTTTGCTTGTAGGAGCAGAGAGAAGGGGTATGCTCCTCACTTCCTCTGCAAGCTTTAAGAGCACGCAGAACACTGTTTGCAAGATAATTTGATGGTCACAGGGGACTGGGTTTTATTCCTGAAATGAAAACTAGCTATTAAACATCACTTAAAGAACAAAATAAAAATAAAACAGCAATTTCTTTTTTTTTATTCTCTCCCTATCATCATCATTAACCTTCTATCTGCATAATATCCCTTTGCCAAGGATCTTCAAATAAGTAATAAAATTTTAGTACTTAAACCTTATCAGTGCTCTGGAAGGGGGTATTCTTCTCATTTCAGAGAGAGGGAAACCAAGGCACAAAGAACTGAAATGACCTGCTCAAAGTCACACTGGAAATTATTAGTCGAGCCAGGAATAGATTCCCCGAGCCCTGAACCCCGGGAGGCAGTGCGCCTGCAGGTACGCTGCTCTTACAGCCCAATTAGCTTTTATGGAAACGTTTAAGGAAACATTTCTTTTCACAGACTCTGCCTGCTAATTTACTCCCAAGCTTTGTCATCCATGAGCAAAAGTGTATTAGTTTTAGGCTGTTGCGGAGCAACTCAGCCCCTTCCCTTGCTTGAGACAAACGTGCTTTCAGCAAGTACAGATCTGACAACACAGAGCACCCCACTACATGCTGGTTAAAAAAGGGCTGGAAGAGGTTTTTCTGTGGGTCCCTGCCTACTAATGAAGTCTGATTGCAGAGACTTTGTCAAAGCAAAGCACTTTGCACAGAGACACAATCACGGGGACCACCAAGGCTCTGGGTGCAGTGGCACGCTTTGCTTTCCAGCACGCTGCCCTGCTTAGGGCTGCTCAGTCGGTGGGGCACAGCTGATTTTCCACCCAGATCCTCAATGCCCCAGGGCCTGCCTTTGCAGGAGCCAGCAGGGAAAGGTAGGCAGGGGCAGAAAGGATGGCATAAGGCGGGCACAGCACAGGGAAAAAGCAGACCAGACCTTTTTTGTTTTCCATCACACTCTGCTGAGAAACAGTTAATAGGTTGCAAGGTTTCCACCCTTCCAGGACAGAGCCTTTTCCTCCCCTTTCGAGTGCCCCCTGCCTTCCTCCTCCAGCGACTGGGAAGCTGTGACTGCTCTACACCGCTGACACCTCGGCTGCTCTGGAAACCCATGAACTGTTTGAGAAAGGTCAGCTGGCAGCCGCTGCATCCAGCATCCCTTCTCCTGCCTTCCCAGCCCAGCTAGCCTTGGGCAGTGCAGGAGCCCCCTCTGTAGGCAAAGACCCACACTTACCAGCATCCCCTGCTTCTTGACATGTTTTTCCAGCAGCACCCCCTTCTTAGTCCACCCCAACCCAAGCCCCCACCATGGGGGTACCAACATGAGGCACTTGGGCCAGGGGAGAGCAGCAGCACAGGGCTCCACGCCAGCCGGGGATGGGGTCTCTGCTCCACTGCTCGTTAATAGCTGGCCCCGTTACACACGACACGAACCGAGGCTGGACATCCAGCAGGACAGCAGATCTGCCATCAAAACAACCGATGTCTTGCCAGCTTGCTGTTGGCAAAATAAAACAAGCACGCCTCTGTACGGCTCTGGGCTTCGGTATGTCTCCTTGGTCCAGAGCTGCCCTCTCTCCAGCCTCTGCGAAGCAGTCACCTACTTTTCTCTGGTCTCTTGCCAAACCCGAGCTCCCCAGTGCTGCACAAGCACTTTCCCAGCCTGTGTTACGGGGGCCTTGGTGCACTCCTTTCCTTCACAGTACAACAGAAGGAAATCATCCACCCCCAGTGCTTCTTCTCCATCCTCTCTCCCGCACCTCCTCATCCCACCACCACACATCATCCAGGCGAGGATCCCCAGCACAGCCACAGCTCCCTCACACCACAGACTTAAACCCAGCTCTCCTTCAAAGCAACTTCATTTGGGCCACTAGCTATGCTCCAAAATCCCCCTCCAGACACTTGCTGGGGCCAGCAGCGAATTAGGGCAGATGAATACCAGACTGGAAGTAACAGAGGCAAAATTCCTGCCTGGATGCAAACAAGCTCTGTCCTTCCCAAAAGAGGAGTCTTTCTGGGGGTGGGAGGTTAGCAGCTGAGTCAATAGCTTCTGGCAGTTGTTATCAGCCACTACTCCTACAAAACAGTTTGACCACAGCTTTTAAGAAAATGTGAATTTGCCCGAGTTTACTGCTCTCTGTCCTCACCAGTTACAGTGCCTCCTCAGAGATGCTCAGCCTGCGCTCACTACATCATTTTTTTTTAATTTTTTTTTTTTTTTTAACACAGCCAGCCCTTCCACATTGCTCCTACTCAGCTGAACATCCAGCGAATTTACCAGCAGCCTCATAAGGATTTGCTAACCTGGAAGAACCACCCCTCATTCTGGATGGTCTCTAATTGGGAGAAACACTTACTCTTACCCACTCCTGGACCCCTTCGTATGAAGCCCCAAGACATGCTGTCACTCACAAACACGTGCCCCATGACAAATGGGGGGGAAGACAAAATTAGAAAGGAAGATTGAGATATGAAGCCAATTCGTAGGCACCCTGAAATAACTTGATTTCTCCAGTGTCCTGGGAGCACTTCTGTCCAAGATGTAACATTACTCATTTTCATTTGGAAAAGTTTCAGCATGTAACAAAAATATCTCAGGCTCAGTAATGAGGCAAGAAATCATGCTTACGTAGCCGAACAAGTAACATCACTCAGCTTTCCTGTCCTTGTGGCAGAAGAAAAATGATTGGAGAATAAATTAATCCTAATAAATGTAGGATTCTGATCAGGCGTACATAACCAGGAGTGCGTCCGCAGGATGAGCAATTGATGAAGTCATTGCTTGAAAGGTGCCTTGATGCAATTAGTCACTTGTGAAACACGCAGCAGAGGAGAAAATCCCGCTCCTTTTGTTAAGGAGCATGAAAATGCTCCATGCGTTGGAGTGATTTATGGGTTACAGTGCAGTAAAATTAGAGTGTGCAGCAATTAGGGTCATTCTCTCAGAGATGAAAGGCTGGGGGGAGATGAGTGAAAGGATGGACAGGATGCAGAAGGGCCAGATGAAGGCAAAATGCCAACACAACATTTCTGTGCTGTTGATTTTTAACAGGGATTATTTCCCCTTTGCACAAATCATTGCTGGGGGAAAGCGGGCTTCACATGTAAAATTGGTGCCGCTGAAGATGAATCAAGTCGTTAATCACCATCATAAGTATCCGTAATTAGAGCTGCCGCAAGTCACAGGAGCAAGAGTCAAAGGCTCTAACAGGATTATGGACAGATCTAGATTGTTTTATGACTAATATTAGCAGATAAAGGGAATCTACCACGTGCTCGAGGAGGCCAGCTGATGAGCATGGGAGGCAGGGAGGAAGGCATTTCCCATCCCCTATTCTGCTACCCGGCTTCCGTGGCCACTGTACCACCTGCCCCCCGCTGTACACACAGAGGGGAGGGCAGAGGTTCACCCCAGCACCCTGCTTCTGGGGTACTCCGGGGGACAAGACCCTTCCTGCAGGCACAGCAGCACCCAGGATACAGGATCAGCCCACGGCTGCAAGCTGACGGGAGCTGGCTGACCCGGCCGTGCCAAAGCAGCATCAGTCCCAGCATGTTCCCAACAAACACACCAGCTGTTTGCAGCTGGAGGACACAGGCAGATGCCGAGCAGCCGACCCTCACGGTGCACAGCTGGGGTGAGCAAGGAGCGCCTGTCCAGCTACCCACTATCCCAGCCTTACCCGGATGAACAGCGTGGATTTCCTGCATCCCTCCCATCACAGGCCATCTCTGGCTCACACGTTCCTTTCCCCAGCCCTGATCCCAACAAGCCCTGCCATGCCTCTCTGCAGCTGCCTGCTTCCAGGACAGGAGGGAGCAGGGAGGTTGGGAGCTGGGGCCAAGCAGAGCAGGCACCAAAAGTCCTCCCGGCCCCCCCAGGAGGGGAACACGCAGCCTCTCTCTAGGTCTAGGGGCCCCAGCACCCAATTTTAAACAGCTATTGCTGCTTCCCTGAGCTTATCCTTGAGGACTGGAAAAGGACTGGGAGCTTTCACAGAAAGCTCCTGAGCTTAAATAAGGAGACAAGGGTCTCATGCCTTTGTCCCCAGAAAGCAGGGTGCCGAGATGGGGCTGTGCTGCCCGACATCATCCTGGGGGTGTCTGGCAGAGGAAGCTACATCAGCTGCAGGACTACAGAAGGACCCGAGCAAAGTCAGGATGCCGAGGGGGAACAGTCCCCACAGGGTCTGGCACACCCCATGACACCCTGGGATGGCCACCTCCCCATCCATGAGAGCTGTGCACTAGGATAGGGCAGACCCAATGGCTTCTTTGATGCCTGAGGGCCACCGTCACTCCTGCGCAGTCCCTGGTCCCTAGCAGGACAGGCATATTCACCTGGGTTTGACACTCTCCATCTACCAAGACGACACCAAGCTTTTTCTAGAGGAACTGGAAACTGAGATCTGAAAATAACCTGCAGCCAAGTGTGAACTTTTGAGGCTTGAGAGCACCAAGCACTGTAAATGTTAGCTGTACATGAACTTAGACCCCTTGCTCTTAACTGGCTCTTCTGGATTTAGAGTCCACACACAATTTTTGGCCGTTACTGCTGAGCCACCTCCATTTTCCCAGGCCACACAATGAAGTTGGTGAGATCTATCAGTTCCCACAGATGATAGCAGAGGATAAAGGAAAGCCAAGCATTATCTGTAGTTGTGCACAAGCTCTCCTCTCACAGCACAGCCATGCTGCTACCACCTGCACTCCTGCCCTCACTGTCCTTGTGAGTGTGCCATGAAGTGGGAGATTGAGAGCATGGTCCCTCAGCATTCCTGACTCCACTGTCAGCCCAAGCAGGAGTTCAGGACCAGCACCAGGGAAACAAAGAGTGAGCTTCATTAAAGCCAGCAAACTGACCTAGCTGCATAGGGCCATAGGTCTCTCTGGAGTGTAAATTCAGGTCTTCTCAGTGGGGGTAATGCTCATATTGGTGAGGCCAGGCCCAAGGACAGCCCAGCCAGGGATGGCAGAATGACTGTATGAGCCTGGCTGCTGTGTAGGCAGAGCCACTGCCACGCTCTGAGCTCCAGTGAGCTATTTCCTATCCCAGTGTCACCCTATTTCATGATGGTGAGTCATCAGACCACCACGAAAAACCTCAGGACCTTGCTTCTGTAGTCATGATCAGAAACTTCCTTTATTAAAAATTAATGACCATCCCCTGTCATCTCACTGTTAATAAAAAGAAAAGAGGGCTGGAAGGAGCGCTGCAGACCAGTGCCTGGAGCCAGGCTCGGATCAGCAGAACTTGTGTCCAGCAACACCGCAGAGCTGCTCCAGGACACAGCATGCAGGAACGGGAGGAGGTATTAACCCCCACACCAAACGGGTCTGTGGCAGAAATGTGGCAGGTTTCCCTTCTCCAGTACCCTTCAGGATGCTGCTTCAGTGCAGCAACCCTAATCAGGACAGCTCCAAAACACTCATTGGGTCACAGGGACAAGCTCATCTCACAGGCTCTGACTGGCCCCAGCCTGACATCCTTCCTCAAATACATCTCTCACATGGGACGGATGAAAGCATGCACTTAAATGCTTACTGGTCTAAGTGATGCCTGCTGGGATCTATCAACCCCTTCTCCACAACTGGCACGACATGGGCTAGCAAGGGAGGAAGATCTTATTTGGTCCAAAAAACACCAGTTCAGAATATGAAGCTTTTTCTATCCCAGGGTTCTCAGAGACATGATGCCCATTTGAAAAGTGATGCTCTTTCCTCTGCAAATCAGCCCCAGGTAAGCACCACCCACCCCTCTGTCCAGCAAAGGAGAGATTGTGGTCCTGTTCCCTAGAAGAGCAGGATTACAGGGGTGGAAAGAGTTCAGAGGCTGTTGCTCCCAGCAAAGACCAAGTCAACCTGATGCTGAGATAAGACCGCTCCTTGACCCCATCACACAGACCCAATCAGTGGGAACCCAGCAGGGAAACCCTGCAGAATATCCACACTATCCCCCATAACCCAAACTAGCCACAGCAGTATTTCCTATTATGTCTCCATAACCTAATCTGACCCCCTCTAGGGTCTCCAGATTAATATCTGAGAAAGCTTCCAAGTCCAATCTCCCAATTACAGGGAGGAAAGGTTTATCCTATCTAAACAGCATGAAATGTAACCTAGACCCAGTTGTCCCCTCACTCCTAAGAGCCAGATCTCAATCCCTAGCAAGCTGAACAAACTGGGAAGGAGTCACTGGGGAGATAAGGAGAGTCTCTCCCTGCTGTTGTATCATATGAAACCTGCAGGAGCAGCAGCTATTTTAATTGGCAAATCCCCTGACTCAAGGTTTAATCCCCCTCTGTTTTCACTTAACTTCCCCCATGTTGCTTCAGTGTGAGGAACAGATGATACACCCCACTTTGAGCCACTGCCCACCACGGGGAGCTCCCATCATCTTTGGGAAGGAGGCAGGGGACTGTGGTCCTCAGGACACACAGCGTACATAGCCCATCTTGGGAGATGCAGGGATGAAGGGCTGGTACCACCATGTGCCATTAACACAGACGTGCCTGAAGAACGGTGTGGGTTAGAGCAGCCCCAGTGCCAGCAGGGCAGAGCAGGCAATGGACAGACCACAGCCCAGAATCACCCCGATGTCCCCAAAGTCCCTCCTGCACCGCGGCTGAGAGGTTTCAAACAGGACAGAGTAGGCTGTCCCAAGGCAGCCTCTGTCCTCCTTGGATCCCTTCTCCATCCATATTTCCTTCCAGAGAAGCACAGAGGGATGCCGTCTAACATTTTGGATTGTATTTCAGCCACCTGAAAAAGCTGAATGCATGGGAAACCGCAACAGCAGCCAGAGGACTGGAAAGCAAATGAGATCCGTCCAGGATCTCATCTCAGGCTTTGGCTAGAATGAGAGGAACATGCAAAATCTCCAGGAAGATTCTAACCTGGCAGGGAATCTCAGCCTGGGTGTCATTCAAAGCCTATCCAAAGGGAAGACCCTGTACTTTGTGCAGCAAGCATACCCAAGTTCCCAACCAGAGCAGGGTTGTGTTGCATCCGTGAATGTCCCACAGCCTAAATTTTCCAAGTAGCTCAGGGCTGCATTGCCAAGCACCAGCTTTGCAAACACAGACTGAGCCTCCCTCCAAATCCCAGCCACAATTTATTGATTAGAAAAGCCTGTCTAGTCAATAAAGGCTTCTATGAAAAAGTTCCACTGAACTACACTCACATGCCATGATCTGTCCACCTGCGTTAGCAGCCTTTGCTTTTGATGTTTTTTGACAAGATGGATTTGTGGCCTTGACTTTTCCAGATCAGGAGAAACTTAATCCTAGAAGATAAAATTACAGACCAGTAAAAGTCTCCATGGCTGGCCTTGTTAACTGCCGTGTAAGAAGTTCAGAGCCTTCCTTGCTAGAAGAGAGCATCTACAGCTGTCCTTTGCCTTGAGAGAGGGAGCTCTGAGCAGACAGCACAAAGCTCTTGGCAAACACTGTGCTCTTAAAGTGCATGACACACTCACGGCACCATCCAGGCTCCTCCGTCCTCCGCAGTCAGCAGGGAAGGGGCAGACAGTCCCAGCTCTCCACCTATTAAGTGATTTGGGGAAAAGCAAAGATAATGCCCAGTTCTGTCCCAAAGGTGTCTGGGCAGATAAAAGTGAAAAAACCTGGAACAACCAGATGGAAATGTGAATTAATGAAATACTTCAGCAACTGGCTCAACCATAACTGAGAGCTGAGAACCCTCCACCTCCCTTCTGCTTTCCAGGATACAAAAATGACACTGGTAGGTGGAAATAACTACAGCTGTCCCAGCGGGAGAGAAATCAGTGCTTCACAGCACTGAGGGATAGCCAAAACTAAGCACTGGCTTGGTGCTATTACACAACATAACCCAGGAAACAGCTTCCAAAAACTTGACCTTTTCTTCAAAGACTTATTTTTGAATCATCTTTCCCTTTTCTAACAAGTGAAGCGGATTCAGCACTCAAGAAGGGCACTCTGGGTGTTGAAAACATCTTTACTGGTGCACTAGATCCAGGAGAGGCAGCAGCAATGACAGCTTCTACACAGCAGCCCTGCCCTGGCCATGCTCCCGCACGCAGGTGTTCCCAGATGAAGTTCTGCTGCATTTTCATTCCCAGCACTTAAGTGAGCTAGTCTTCACCAAGCCGTGGCTGTGATCATCAACCCCCCACCCATGGAGAAACAAGCCGAGATCCACCAGGCAGATCACCAAAGAACAAGCAAGCAGAGACAACCAAGCAGCGAGTTTAACACCGGCAATGGCAGGTCACCAGCTCCTGACCACTGCCAGGTCCTCCTCTACTTCGGTATGATGTTCAAGGAGCACTTTTGAACACAAGTCGAACATGCAGATGCTCCCTGAAAGAGCCACCTATCCCTCCCAGGCTGAGCACTAACCTTCCTGACCACAGCATCACTGCGCTGAGCAGTGGTCTGGTACCATACGTAGGGAGAGCAGAAAAAACTCTCCTGCAACCAGTGGGGACTGTGGTCTCTTTTCCAAGTTTCTGTCCGTGATCCACCAGCTGCAGAGCCTACGTACCCTGGGCCAACTTACAAATGAAAAATAATAAAAAAATGGCATCTCTATTAATACAGGTGTGATAGCTCACTCTCCAGAGCACACTTTGACTCCTCAGGGCTTTAGAGAGGCAGTCAATACCACTCCAGATCATTAGCATCTTTAGCCACAACTGGTTTAAACACTCAGGCTTTAACATCTTCCACACTTCATTGCCATGAATTAAAACTCTGGATGTTCATGTATTTACCCAACTCCTGGCTGGACCTCAAGCTTCTACAGGTTTCTAAGGGCAGCATCAGCTCCTACTACTCCCTCTGGTGCCCAGCCCGTCTGGAAGTCAGAACTCTAAAGATGATTACGGCATGTACTAGGAGTGCAACCTAGTTGTATGGTGATTGCATCAACTCCTTACCGACAGGCACAGGATTTGTTCTGGCCAGATTGTTTTCTCTGTTCGTCCAGCCTATCACTGGCTTTTGCGTGACAGCAGTGGCACAGCTTGCACACAAGAAGGTGTGCTGGAAGTGATGGTTGCCATAGCTATGTCTGTGCAGCCCCGGCCATCCAGACACATCAGAATGATGCTCTGTAGAACAGGGTTAAGTTACAAGATACTCTTTTGCCTCAATTTGGAAAGCAACTTGCAAGCGTACAAAACGCTAAGCCTTCTGGTCTGACCTCTTTCACTTTCTTTTATAGACATAATATGTACTGGAAGACTCCTCTCAGAACAGCATTGCTCCAGAGAAGCCTGTGACACTGGCGCAGTGACACGCACAGATTTTATATAACCCTACCCTCAATTTCTGTACACCATTCTACCCAGTTTATTCTCCAGACACCTCCCCAGCTAACCTGCTAGCTCTTCTCCACACCACAGCCCTGTATTTAGAGGGCCCTGGTATACCAGAGGGGTCCAACCAAGCTGCCAGAATCTGCATTCTCCTGCTCAGAGAGCTACATGATCTTCAAGAAGCTCATTCAGCAGGCTGTGCGCCTGTGCTCCTTTCTTTGAGGATTACAAGCTGTTCTGGATGACAGCTACTTCTTACGAACGTGATCACTGCCTAGCCAAAGAGATCCAGGAACAGCCAGGATCCCTCAAAGTCATGAGAAATAACAAAGCTTGGGAGTCTCTGCTCAGAGCTCACCCGTCTTTCTGGGACATGGCATCTCGTGACCAACAGCAGCACTGCTGTATAAAATCAGATGAGCAGTGTACTTTTCTTGTGCACTTTATTCAGCTAATACCCTACAATAGCCTCAGCTACACTGACTCAGCTGTTGACACATACCAAGGTGTAGGAGCAGTACCACAGAAAGGGAAGGAAACCATGCAGAACAGGGCAGAGGATGATGGGCTGGGAGGCAGATAGATCCTCACAATCCGTTCGTGATCTGCTAGCAGCAACACAGAGCAAGTGGCATGTTGTGGCAGCGTCACATTCACACCGTCACCCTCAACCATAGTGACAGTAAGTGACACTTCATTTCTCTGCACCTTCCCAGTTCTACCCACGTTGATACTGAAGCGCAAGCAGGAGGAGATGGCTTCACGCTCACAGAGCGCAGCTACTGCATGTGCTTTGCTCGGGTACAGGGCTGACCACCCTGGTGGTGGGGAACTACTGGGAGGTGCAGGGTGGTGCCACCATCAGCTCGTGGGTCCTGACAGAGGAGCCGGTGCAGGGCAGGGTACAAAGCTGGGGGCATCCAGGACCTGCACCCCTCTCTGCCCTCGGAGGCGAGTACTATTCGATGCCAAGGGTCTTGTGTTGAGGTTAACTCATTGCCCAGCTCTTGTTCCCTCAGGGAAGGCATTTTATCTCCGTCTTGGGTTTTTTCCCCCCCCTTGTCTGCACAGCAAGGGAGAGCTCACTCCTACCCCAGAGCGTGCAAGGTCTGACTTATCACCAGCAAAGTACTTTGAGATATTCTCACAGCTCACACACTCAAATCGCCACCTCCCCAGGCCCACCCCCATCCTGTGCCAGGGCAGTAGCAGCCACCCCCAAGCCCCCTACAGATGTGTGCTCAGAGACCCAGCAGCAAACAGAGACGTGGGCATGAGGGGAAGAAAACTGCACCAGGGAGAAGAACACTGAGAGAAGGACTGAGGAGATCTCAGAGCTACAAAGCATTGCAGCAGCCACACGGCTACCACCCCAGGAGCAACACAGTCCCCTGCCAAGCCCACAGACCCCCATCCATCACACAGTGAAAGTCTAGCCCCTCGTTCTCCTCCAGCCATCCCCAGCCCTGCCATGTACATGCTACAAACACATTCAAAACGCTTTTTTTACTTTTAAACCTTGCACTTTGCATGCTCACAGCAGCCACCCCAACCTGCACCTGGCCGCGGGTGGGTCTGACCTCCCAAGTGGGCCCCAGAGATGGTCCAGGTGGTTTTAAACCAGGTACAGGTCTGCTCATCCCCACCTGAGGATCTCACCCTTCCTCTTTTGGAAGAGGCCACCCACCTCAGCTCCTCGGTTCCTAACCCTACAACCAGGGCAAGGAGCCTTCTGTCCTTCCACCCATCACGGGCTGGAGGGCGCAGCGCTCCCCATGCAGGACTATCTCAGGATGCAGGGCGCAGCTCAGCCAGGGGACCTGCTGAGCCAGGGCCACCACAACCAGCAACAGCAAAACCCCAGGTCCCCCACCCGGCACAGGCAGGGACACGGCCTGGCTACGGCAACCAGAACCAAGACATAAAAAGCACTTTGCGCCACGGTCATGTTATCCCCTTGTCCCTCCCCCGCATCCCCTTTGGAGCTTCTTAACTTCAGAAACCTTCCTCTAGAGGAGTGTTGGAGTGACAGAAAACATTTTCCAAGCCTAATATCAGTTCCAGATGTTCACAGCCATTTCAGTTTGTACCTCACCCTGTAAAACACATTTCTCCCTCTCCCTCTCTCAAGTGCAGCGCCTGCTTCGTCCATGACATAATGCGCTGGCGGGCTTGGCCATGCACACACACACACATGCTTGCACCCTCTTCGAGAGCCCCATGTTCAAACAAAGAGCATCACTCAACTACAAAGCCGTTGCACACATGGAGTTATGAGTAATTTCCACAAGTTTTAATAAACAGTTTGGGATGTAATTGCTCTCCGTCTTCTCCGCTGGCTCCCGAGTGGAGAGCCGCTCGCTCCCCACGCGCTGGTGTTGAAAGCATGGTTTGTTTCGCACACAAGTTCACCTCCTATTAGCCTCAGATGGTCCAAGGGCTATGTTTTTCTAAGCACCAGTAATAAGCCTCTTTAAAAAGCACATACAGCCAGGGGCAGCTGCCCCATGTGAGCTCCTGGCTCCTCCTGCCCCATGCCGCAGCATCACCACCCCGCACAGAGCCTGGCAGGGAGCAGAGGGGATGCACACCAGACCAGCCTCAAAACTCTCTCCTGACTCTGCTCCAAGAAGAGGAGCAAATATTCTCTGGCTCAAGGGAAAAGCTACATCTTCCAGTTGCAAAGCAAGGAGGCAGTCGAGGAGTTTTGCAATGGGGAGAGACTGGAGGCTTTTGTGGGGGCAGGAGGAAGGCAGGGGCCAGGTACCACCTAGCTTGTCATGGGGCTGAAGAGCCGGTTGGAACAGCTCTAGCCCCAGTCCAGCACCAGAAATTCCAACAAGAAATGGCTAAAACTGCAATAAAACTAAACTTCCCCCTACAAGCACAAATAACCCATACATTTAAACTCAAGAGACCCAAGGGATGAATGGCAGCAGGCTCCAGAGCCCTCCAAACTTGCAGGACCTTCCCAGCCCAATAGTGCCACACTCTGCAAGCACCCATGGTGCACCTCCAGCAATGGCAGCAGCCTGCTCTTACCTGCCAGCAGCCAGGAGACTGATGGGGAAGGAAGACCTGCCAATACCCATCAAAAGCCACCCAAATTTCATATCCTGCACACACCCCTCCCAGGGTTGAATGAATGTTTTTGTGGATGCTGCTTGGATGTAATGGAGATGTGGTGCAGCACGATGGGTGGGCGATGGTGGTGAGGGGACACCCGCGGTAGGATTTTTGGCTGGGTGAAGCATGGTACCAAGCAAAGCCTTAGAGAGATGCAGCAATCAGCATCTCTGTACCTGTGCAAGGTATTTGCAAGAATCAAGTCATCTGGCATTAGAGGCCTGTAGGGTAAGAAAGGAACGAAGGCAGGAATGTTGTTTGGTTATAAACAGCATAGAAAAAAGGGAAAGGTTTAGGATTGGCTTTTCTCTTTAATTGTTAATGGGGTCATTCTGTCCCAAACAGTCCCCCAGAGCAGGGAGAAGGGAGGGCAGCTCCCCACAATGAATTCAATCACCTGTCAAACACATGGCAGTCATAAAAGGAAAATAATAATAATAATCTGTATTTCCTACTCTGGCTGCCAGGCAAAGATCCAGCCACTTCAAAGGAGAAACCCCATGTTTCCCCGGTCTGGCCTCACCTGACTGATGTGTGAGCAATCTGGAATCCCCATCCAAAACAAAGCCCCTCCTTTGGTGGCTTGTTTTCCTTCTCCATTACTGGAGGGTGCCCCTCCAAGATAAAGAACAAGCCTTCTTCCACGCCGGGAAACTAGAAACATAACCCAGGGGCCATGGCCACATCAGGCAGCTCTGGAAGTGGATGCTGGCAAGGTATAGGAGAAAGCTCCTGAGGGACAGGGCTGTTGTACAAGCCAGGAACCAGACCTCCTTCTCACAGGGGTCTCCACAAACAGCCAGGTCCCCCCAGGATATAGGTCTCTGGCTCTCTCCAGCAGGAAAAGTGCAGCTCATGTAGGACAAAATTTTTAAGGGCAAAAACTTCCCTGGGGCTGTGAGGTGGAGCAGTTTGCTCTGTGGCAGTTCATGGGAGCAGAGGGCTTGGCTCAGGGGGTCTTAAATTAGTGAGGAGAAGAAAAAGCCACCACCACAAGCTAAGAAAGCTTCCGACCAAGATCTAACAACTGCCTGCATGCAACTCCCGATCCAGCTCTGAATGATCTTCCTGAGATGGCCTTCCAACAGGGACACACAGACATGTCTCACCAGGATGCCCAGGCAGCAGGGGAGCAGCGAGGTCCCCTGCAGTGCCAGCCCTGTCCCTACCCTCAGCCTGGCTCCTTGTCCTTGCAGCAGCCCGGAACACACATGCTTTGCATAAGCTGACCAGACTCCACCTCAGAACAAATGAGGGTTTTAATCACCCAAAGCAGTAGCAGCTGCAGAGCTTTGCTCCAATGGTGGGTAGAAACCTTATTCCTATGTTTCCTTACCTAGAGACAGCTGAAATTAGATATTGCCAGCACCTGGGGGAAGGAGCCTTCACACAAAGCTAAACCTTTGCTCCGGTCAACAACACTGGCTGCCCCTGACACACAACATGATCTTCTTAAACTACATCCAAAATCCTCAAGCAAAAAACAGTATGAGGTTTTGCCTGGCTTTCCATGCAGCAGTAGCATCACTCAAGGTCTCCAGTGCTATTTTCTGAAATACATCATTGATTCACCCAAATCAAATCCCATCCTTCACATCCCTACACCTTGCCCAGCAGCTCCTGGAGCATGGCTTAAATTGCTGACAAAGCCTTTGCAAAGCACAGGGCACTCAGCCCAAGCCTGAGCTGGGAACCAAACTCCAACTCGGGAGAGTTTCAGGCTCCCCTAGAGAAGTTTTGTGCTGCTTAAATGATCTCCCTTAATACCGTAGACTTAAGTCACTTCAATAGGTGCACAAAGCAACTTAGAAGTGTCCTTTCAAAGGCTGGCAGGTAATGCAGTACTCACTGGAACTGAGCAGTAAAGCCCTCAAGTTGTTGAGGGCTGAACTTCCTCCCACACCCACCATCCTGCAGCATATTTCAGACTAATCAGGTCAAACAGTCACTTCAGTCAGAAACTTCAACTCATGGTTCTCCTACCCAAAAAAGGCAAATAATTTCTTCCTGCCACACTGCATTTTTGCATTTCTCCTTCCACTTAAACACCCGTGTCTGCAGAAGCCTTCAGAAACCTCTCCTGAACAAAGCAGTTTTGATACCTCATACAACACCTTGGCTTTATGCATCATTCTCCACAACAGCAGCAGCTCCCAACCAGGCAGAGCACAGGACACATCACCGCGCACACTTTGCACCAAGGAGAACTTGCCCTCAGCAGTTGCACCCACCTGTGTAGAGGTCCGTGTCTGTGTACTCATCCACCTTCTTGTGCTGCAGAACATAGTCGGACACCTTCGTCCCAATGGCAGGCTGCACGTCCAGCCACTCCAGGGAGACCACGGTGCTGGAGGGCTCCACGTTGGGGGAGAGCCGCAGACTGGGCAGGAGACAGGAAAGAAACCAAATAAGACATCAGCTCTCCTTCTGGGGAGGAACCCCCCTCTACAAGCAGCACAGCCCCAGCTCACGCTTATACACAGGAACGTGCACACAGACCCACAAAGACAGACAGCACAAGGGGAAAGCAGCAGGTAAGTGCAGAACAACTTCCAGTTGAAGATCGGTTAGGTTCAGCCTACTGCAGAACGTGTCCTTACCTCCCAGTGTTCCTGGTAAAGCCCAGGTCATGCAACCACAGGAACCCAAACACTCTATCTAAAGGAACCTTCATCTCCTGGGAGAACTACTAAGCTTCAGCAGCCCCAGAAGGACCCAAGGACTAGCTGCCCAGGAACACAAAAGGAAGAGGAGGATCCAGCTTAACCTTTATGCAACCCAGCTGGGCTGAATCTGCAGGAGGGGGAGGGTCTAGTCTGCATCACCAGTGAGCAAAGGCAAAGGCGGGTGGGAGGGAGCAAAGGGGCAGCTGTGGCTGTGAATTTACCCAGCTGCAAATGGGCAAGCCTCTGATGGGTGTGAGCGACAGCCAAAGCAGGGGCAGCTGTGCAGGAGTCCTGCCCGGGTCAGGGACGATGAGGGTAGGTGTGAAGGCAGAGCAACTTTGTGCTCCTGGCCATGCTGGTGCAAAGGTGTCAGCTCTCTTTGCGCTCAGATAAATGACAATACAAAGTATGGGGCTATGAAGGGTCTGGTTCCAAACATATGAGTGTCTTTGTTGAACTTGGGATGGGAAACAAATCCCCTCCAAGGATATTGGCTCACTAAGAAGGTGTTCTGCTCCTTGTGGCTCACTGGAGCCAGTCTTCCTGCCTTCTCAGCTAATTACCCATCAGTTTGCTCCTGATTTGCTCTTGTTCTGACAAGCCACAATGAATTGCACCGTAATTCCATTTCTTTCAGCATTTGAAATCCCATTCTACAACCCCTGCTAATCAGGTGATGAAAATCTATAAGGAAACCTTCCAGGGCCACAGCCGGAGCCAGGATATCCTAAAGGCATCAGTCACACAGTGAGGAGTGCTAGACTATGGCCCCGGGGCTTGAAGATGAGAGGAAGGAGATGCCCATGGCCTGAGCCTGCAGGAAAGGGGCTGGGGGCTGGGGCCGTGACCTGCGGGAGGGGCTCACACCGATACGTACACAGGTGGAGGGAGAGGGCTGCAGTTCGGGAGTCCATTCTCATCGAAGGCGTTGAGGTCACACCTGCACCAGTCTTCGATAACATCGCCTTTCCCCGAGCACCAGTATGAGCTCATCAGGGCTCCCTTGAAAGCCTGACATGAGAACAAAAAGCATGAACACATGTGCTAAAGACTCGGTGAAATCCGGCCAGTGGCTCGGCCACATGGTGCTGAGCATCAGGGGTGCGGGATCAGGGAACATGGGGGGTCGCCCCAGCTCTGCATGGCCCTGGGCAAGTCCCTTCACCTCCCTGTGCTTTAGCTCTCGCTGCGGAGTGATGCTGGTTCACCCCGGGTGCTGCCTTTGGCATGGGGATGGGGAGGGTCTGCACGATCCTGCAAAAGGGCTCTCCTGTGACGGAGGGCAGCTGCCTGAAGACACACAAACATAAGCCTGTCTGTGACACTGGACAGCATACAGAGCCCCCTCACACTGCTGCTGTGCACAGTGAAACCCTTCCACATGCCCATCCCATAGCTGGTTTTGTCCCTACTAAGAATTAATTCCTTCATCCCCAATAACACAGACCGCTCCCATCCTTCTCATGGGTTCATTATTCATGTAAGCTGCACTCCTGCAAGCAAACTGCTGCTTTATTCATTTGCATAAGGAATACTCAGAAGCAAAAGAGCAGTATCTGGAAGAATACAATCCTGTAAAATACTTGCAGGGTGTTCCCCAGCCGGGCAGCGTCCCCAGCCTGACCAGGAGCCCTCCCGACCGCTCCTAATGGTGCCAATGCATCCCCAGAAAGACACCCATTCATCTGCTGGGGTATGAGACTGAAACACTTTGAATTCCCAAAGCCTTCAAGGTCTCACCTTGTGCTATCTTCCCTGTGCTCGTCCTGCAGCTTGGGGTGCTCGGCGTTGGTCCCCATGCTGCAGGACAGGGCACCCCTTCCTCTGTACCCTGCTGTAGTTTGGACCGCGTGGATTTACCATGGTTTCTCACACCACCCTTTGCCTGTCACACCTAATCAAACCTTCAGCCTGGAAGACAGCATCTCACCCTGCACACACCCGGCCAATATTCAACCCAACGCTGCGCAGCCACACACCCTGCTAGAATAATCGTAACACCAAAACTTCGTCCACCAAAACAAACGTCTTTGTAATGCTTTTGACCTTTTAAAAGGTACATTTCAGGCTTGAAAATCCTTCATGGGTCCTCATGCATGTGCAGCAGCCTCGGTACCAGCCCCTGCACAGCCCAGCTCGAAGCAGCACTATTCCACCCCTTCCAAGCTGCCTGCGGAAGCCTGGCCCGGGTGATACTGCCCGCACTGCCAGGTTACGCCTTAAAGATAAAAACGTGCCCTTTGAGGACAGAGATGGCTCCAGCAGCTGCGGCATTTAGCAGAAAACTCTAGGAAAAGCGCCATCCCGGGGAGGTTTCTGAAAAGAGGAGGTATAAATAGAGCCTGACGTCAGGGCTCCCATTGTCCGGGGTTTTGTCACTCCCCCCAAACACCCCGAGCACCTTTAACAAGGCGCCTCGAGGCTCTCATGTCTGAAACATTTTCTGCTTCCAGGCATTTACAAAATGGGACTGTTCCAGACAAAAAAAAAAAAAAAAAAAAAAAAGGGAAGGAAAAAACATGAGAAAGAGAGAAAATGTGACGTTATTTTACTTGTTGTTTAGAATGTAATTGAAGCACTGGGCTGGAAAGGGCATTGCAAGCAACGAAGAGCAGGGAAGACAGAGAGGAGTGGAAGGGCTGTGCAGGATAGAAACAGAAAATGATGTGCATAGATGGATGAGGAGGCATGTTCTCTCCCTAGGAAGCAGGATAAATATGTATGTTGTAGGTACATGTGTGCACAGACATGCACTGTGGGCAAAGACAGATGTCGGGTGATCCCTGGAAGAGCTGCACTGTCACCCCTCAGCACTGCTCCACTGTCACCCTTCCCCAGCCCTGACAACCGCTGCTCTGCATGCTCCCTCCCTGGCCCCTAACCCAGCTGCTCCCTGCACATCCCCAATGCAGGGAAGAAATCCCACCCACCCCATGCATGCCCTTTAGCCAAATCCAATAGTCAATTCCTTCCTTTTATTTTCTTTTTTCTGCCGGTGAGCGCAAGGCTGGATGAGCAATCCCCTCTGCTCTGCCTGCCCAGCCTCACATACATTTTAATTAGATCCTGCAGGTAGCCAGCCATCATCTGCCTTGTGTCAGCCTTCACACAAACGAGGTTAGCTAATCGATGCGTCCTTCAATTGCACTCATTAATGTGAGCACACCTACGCGCACTAACTGGGTTAGCATGGTCAGCCCCCAGTGCTGGCCACTGCCTCCCTCCAGGACTCACCTTCTCTTGCTTTCCAGTGGGATTTCGAGCCAGAGGTTTCCAGGATTTTGCCCTCGGTGCCAGGGAGTGTGTGTCAGAGAGTGGGGAAGTGGCAAGAGCAAACTGATGACAAGGAAACAGGTAAGATCATGCAGAAGAAGGGATGATGCTCCCCACACAAAGATGTTCACCATCACTTTAAGAGGCCCTAAACCCTCCGTGGGGACAGTCAATTGATCCACAGAAACTACAGGAGAAATGGATGGTCTCTGTGAGCTTTGAGGACTCTGTGGTCCTCCCAGCCCAGAAGCCAGGTACAGCTTTTGCTGTAGCTCACACAGAGCCCACCCTTCCTTCCCTCGGCTCCCCCAGCCTGCCCCAGGCTCCAGCTGCAACGGCAGAGGCTGCTCTCTGGTCCTGGCAGAGATCAGCAGTTGAAGTCACCTTCTCTGCAAAGGTGATAGCTTTAACCAGCCCAGCCCCAAAGGCACACTGCAGGCTCCACCACCCGTGGCAACCACGTGAAAACCTCTCCTTCCCTTTCTCCTTCCGACAGCACAGCCTGGGAGCTATGGGACTGCTCACACAAACCCAGGGGAATGGCAGCTGCCACCCAAACCAGGAGCCCAATGGCAAGGGAAGACCAAGAGTAATGGACAAAGGATGCAGCAAAGGTACCAAGACCCATCCCATGGGCAGCTGCAGCCTTTGGGAGAGCTTCAGGTGGGAATGCACAGGGACTTCCCTGGTCTGGTGGCTAAGGACCACCTTCCCCTCCTGCCTTGGAGTGGGCACCTCCACATCTCGTGTCCTTTCCTGATGCCATGCTTGGAATGTGCAGCAACTGCTCTCCTCCCTGCCAGGAGACAACACGTACAACAAGATGACCATCTCCAACACGATCATCTCCACATCGGATGTTTCACTGTGGTGGTTACACCAAGCTAGCAAGCTGGGGAAACCCAACAGGGTCTTCAAGCATGAAAGGCTCCCCAGGAGCAGCCTTGCCTCCTGGAGACGGTAGAGTGGCCCCTGATGTGCCGTCCTGTGCTTGCCAACCATTCCCCAGGATCTCAACGCCCCTCTGTGCCCTAAGGCAATTTTATCTTTCATTTAAAAGTATCCAAATTGTATTGTTTCCCTGTGAGTCAGCCCATTTAGTTTATGTCCTTCAGTGCCAGAGGGGAAATTTATGAGATGAGAAACTGGCTCAAAACGTTTATTTTCTAGATGACGAGTCATGCCATTAGACATATAGCATTATGAATCATAGGAACAGCATCTAATTTGCTCTTAAAGGTATAATAGGTCTGACTCCCCACACCCATACATTGGATTGATAGCTCCCCCATAGGATGGCTAGTTCATTTGTTTTGACACGAGCAAGACTTACAGGACCATAAAGTCCCATCTTACCATAAGTTAAGCCTATTCATAAAAAAAATATTAGGGAAACGAATGATCAGCTAAGCACATTTATCCTACACTTGATTGCATATGGATCTTTCTCCTGTTGTTATTTGTGCTCAGGGGGAGGCCATTTGGTCCCATTTTATGGCTTAGACACTCTGCAACAGAATATTGAAGAACATTTCCTTTGTCCTCTGTTAGACCTGGCTGATGGAGGGAGAAGCATTAAGTTATTTCTAACCGTAGGTTTTCTGTTGACATCCCCAGAGAGGTAAATTATAGGACATGAAGGAACCTTTCAGATCAGCATTTGCAGGACTCAGCACGCACCACAGGGGCTGGTGTTTCCAGATGGGATCCGGGAAAAGGCACGTGTTGGGTGCTTATTTGTGAATATCTGGTCTTTTCCATGGCTGACAGGGATACAAAAATCTGGCTCAATTGTTTCTTTGAGTCTAGGTTTCTTTGTAGTTGCTATGCACACCTCAGTTTCTCGAAAAATTAAAAAGGAAATACAGGGAGATAAAAATACCAACCACAGATGAGCACGGACAGAGATGCGCCAGAGATAGCGAAGGTGATCTAGAAGCTGGAAGTTTGGTACATTTGGGGTCTTGTACTGGTTTCCCTGGTCTATGCTTGCTTGTTTGTTATTGTTGTTCTCAATGCAGAAGGAAAGCAAGAAGAGTAGAAGCAGGTTGGGTCATGCCAGTGGACACACTCAGTCCCTTGTCCAGGGATAGAGCAGCCAACACAGACATTCTGTCCCTTCCTATTTGTGGGATGGAGATGGTGCCTGCACACCACCACCACCTTCCCTCACGTGCAGGCAGGTGCCAGCAGAGGAGGCAGAGGGCTGCCTGGCGTGGCACAGTCCTGTTCTGCTTACCAGCAAATCCAGTCACCCAGTGCTGCCACCCCATACAGTGCCTGCCACAACAGTGCCATTGCCTGGAGCTCCTGGACACTGCCATGCTCCACGCAGTCTGTAGACAGCAATACTGACTGTTCATCAAGGGAAAGAGTATGCGAGGCAGGCTCCAGCAGGGATTTCACAGGCTGAACAGGATGCCATCATGATGATAAGGGTGGCTGGAGGAAAAGCTTTCCATGCCCTTACAGTCATGCTCAGTGCTGTTCATAGAAGATGAATACTGCTCCTTAGTCTAGACATCTCTAGAAGGAGAGGGGAGAAGGAAAAAAAAAAAAAAAAAAAAAAAAAAAAAAGAAAGAGAGACCAAAAAAGGGAGGAAAACTAAGGATTTCCCAGGCCAGAGACTCTTTCCAGGATCATGCAGTTCACGTCTGAAAGTCTGCTCCAGGTTCACAGCAAAGGAGGATGAAGTTTCCCTACTGCTGTTGGCAGGTGATCTCATCTTGTGCTGCTCACACCCTCCCTGCCTCCGGCTGCCTGTCCATGGGGAGCAGGATCACCAGCACTTCATCCTGGGAAGGCACATCAGCGGTTTGCCGGAAAGGTCAGGGTGCTGGAAGGGACCCAGGGTGGGCAGCATCCTGGTTTGTGTTATTTATGGGATCCAAGGGAGCAGCAGAGGACACGGTAAAACCTGGCAGCAGGGGAAATAAAAGCCTTTGCACTGCAGCGAGAGTCCTGTCCTGGGGAACCGGCTCTGCTTTCACACTTCGGCTACAAAGCTCCCCATTATAACACGGTGGGGCGGTTACAATGCAGCTATTCTTCCCCTGGTAAGGCGAGTCGGATGTGGGCTCAAGCTGCAGCAGGATGCTCAAGTGCGCAAGGAGGAGGACAAGGGCCAATTAGCAGATATTAAAACAAAGCAAAACCAAATAAACCCACCCACACACCCCAGACCAAAACAAAAAAGTTCACCTCAACAATACAAATGCTGTCCCCGTTCGCCCTGGCTCACTTTCAGTTTTGGCAGTGGAAAAACAAATCCCTGGCACTGGCTCTCCACCTTCAGAGGCTGCTCCGGGGAAGCTGTGTAGGCGCAGGGAGGATTGCGGTCCTCCAGCAGCTCTGCCATCGGGTGCTGTATGGGGCCCAGAGTGAGCCCATGGCCTCGCCGACACCTTTTGCCCTGTCTCCACAGCACCCTGCAAAACTTCACCCTCCTGCCGGGCCCAGATGGGCAGGGGACACGAGGAGAACCAGCCCTGAGACACAGGGCTATGGGAAGGGCCCAGATATCCAGCCTTCAGAGTGGGGTTCAAGGGGTACGGCCAAACTCTTCCCCAAGAAAGGAGCCCCAGCTTGGCTTCTCCAGCCTCTGCCTCAATCCCCCTGTCCCTCCTCCTCAGGCTCACGTTTCTCAAAGTCCTGCTCAATCCTAGGACTGATCTCCTCCAGGCACATCTCTGGTCTCTACTGACTGCGGTTTGCTTCCCTAATGGGCTGAACCCGGATGGCAGCATGGACAATGTTCACCCAGCAGAGTCAGGGGCTCCTCTCCAGGCACACTCACAACTTCAAAGCCAGCAGCAGATCTCATGCTGCAGGAGCACAGGGTCTCGAGGCACCAGCACCAGGATCCTGTATTTCTCAGATGTGTTCTTTTCCATCTACCCTGCCCTTTGAGGGCAATGTCAACACCAAACCAGGGGGTCACAGCACCAGTGATACACTTGGCCACTTCAGCTCCTCGCCCAGGGGCTGGGGAGCCCCAATGGTGTGCCCAGTCTGCACAAACCAGGGCTGGCTCAGGTGGGCTGCCCTGACGGACGGATGGCACTGGAGGTACGAGGGATGTGATTCACCCCGTTGTGGGCCCTTTAGACCATCCATCCTGGTAATGCAGGGTTGGTATAAATGTATAGAAGGGCTCCAAGTACACAGCCAGGGCATGGCTCCATCACACTGTGCCTTACAACAACGAATGCAAGACAACCTTGACCCCGAGACCTGAGCAAGGATCACCAACGGAAGACTTCAAAACTGGCTAAACTTTGTACTTCTGCTGAAATACAGCTATTGGAGAAAGTGAGCTGCAAGGGCATGGAGATCAGCTGGGCCCAGGAGGAAAAGAGACACCAGCTTGTGCAGCTCCCTCAGAAATTGCCACCACCACTTTGTCATCATCTGTGCAAGCAGCTAGCCTGCTCTGGGGGGAGGAAGGACACATGCTCCATCCTGCATCTTCAGAGAGAGCTGAGGGTAGGTGGTTTGAAGGATGAAGGATGGGATGGGTGAAAGAAATGCTTTCTCCTCTCTTTGCTCCTGCTTGCCTCCTGGTCCATGATAACTCAGCTGCCCACATGGCTCGAGTGGTCACTGGAGCCGGCACAGCACTCCGCTGGGACACAAGCTCACTGCCTGCAGCTCCCCTGGTCCTCACTCCCAGCACCCTGGCCAAGGCCACCCTGGGGACACTGCAGTGGTCAGCGGTGGCCACGTTCTGCACAGCAATAGATGGCCCCTTGGGGCCAGCAGGTGCTCACAGGCAAGGGGTGGGTAGGAGTGACGGGGAATTTTCCTCCAGCCTCGAGAGCTGCCGTCCCAGCCAGTGAGGCCGCAGGGGCTCTGCAGACCTCCAGCATGCAGGCACTGCTGGCACAAGCACACTGGGGTCCACGCACAGGCAGCGAAGCAGCTCTGGCTGAGAGTGCTGCCAGGGTCCCAGCCACGCGCCAGCTCCTGCGGGGGCTGACGGGGCCGGCAGAGCAGGGACGTGCCCCCCAGCACACCGCTATGCCGCGGCCTGGGTTGCATGTGCTGTGAGGTTGTTGCTGCAGGAAAATGCTGAGATTACTCAATTTTTGAATTAAATCAAGGTCCTAGGGGTCTTCTAAAAATCCAGGCTCCAGGTCCATTTGTCTCCTTAAATACAAACAACAGGGGTTTGAGTTCATTTCCCACCAGGGGTGAGACTGATCTCTCCTGCTCCCCTTCCCCGCACCTCTCTCACCACACCACCCTCTAAGCACTTCTGCAGCTGGCCAAGCTGCTCTGCGGGAGTGGCTTTTGTGTTCATTTTGGGCTTTTTAGGGGGAAAGGAACAGACAACAAACAGGAGGGGAACACACTGCCTGCCCCTTTCCTCCCCACTGCTGGCCATGGCTGCCCTGTGGCTCCAGCCATGCACACATGCATCCCTGTCAAAGGTGCTCCTGAGTGCACCGACTCTTCCAGGTCTCGGTGCCACTCCCCGGGCCAGTGCTGGCAGTGGGAGGGATGGGGGAAGCAGGGCAATCCCAGCTCCTCCCGGTGCCTCTCAGGGTTGGCTGCCTGCAGCCCAGCCAGGAGGCGTGGAGGTTTGCAGAACGTGCAAACGTGGGGTCTTGCTCTCTCAGTCCATGCCTTAGTGGACTCCAGGGCTATGCTGGGCACTAAGAGGTATGTTGTCCATCCCATAGGCTGAGGGCAGGCAGGAATATTCTGATGGTGGAGGAGGAAGGCCATGACAGTCTGGCACTCTCGCTGGGGTGACATGTGGCTCTCCTCTCCTTTGGGTCCAGGATGTTCACTAGAGGGAAAACAGCCAGGGTCACCACGTCTCTCTTCTCTCCCCATCACATGCACCCAACAGCACCCTGCTCTCGAGGTGTCGGGGGCATTTTGCCAGCAGAAAGCCCCACAACAGATAGAAGCTCTTTGCTGTTGGGCCTAGCCAGCTGCTGACACTGGTGGAGGTTTCTTCCACAGTCCTGCAGTGGAGAATCTCCTCCAGCTTCACATGGACATGGCAATGGAGGGACCACTGGTATCCGCACTGCTGCAGAGCACAAGTGACACAGAAGAGAGATGTGGGCAGACGGTGCTGTTCAAACCACAACATAGGTTCCAAGACATCCAGAGATGTCGCTGCCAAGGTCACAGCTTCTTTAGTCCAAATGCTCACAACGCGTTCAAAAGATGTAAAGAGACACAGAGCAATGGAGTTATAACAACAATGGAAAAGTCTAATCCCACCAGCTGACCAGGACCAGTGGACAGAAGGCTCTAGCATTGCTTCTGTTCCAGCAAGCAGTCCTTCACCGGCGAAACCTTCCACCCACAGCCACATCAGCCATGACAGTTATGAAAAAGTCATTCAAAAAAGCCCTTCAAAAGATGCTTGGACTTTCAAACACATCCCTTGAACCTGGGAAACTCCTTGCCCAGCACTGCCAATGTCCCCAGCCAGGCTGCAGCTATCAGTGACCATGCAAGTTCTCTGACCAACGCTGTTAAACCACGGCGGGCAACAAACCCACCTCCTAGCAGGGGCTCAGTGCACAGTTTTCATTGCACACCAGAAGGCAAAGAGGGGCCATCATTAAATGGTAATGCCCTGATACACTGTTCCTCCCTGCTGCTGAAAGTGGGTGTGATGCTTGAGCAGGACAGAGGAGACAGAGCAAACCCCTGCTGATCACACACAGCTGAGAGCTTCCTTAAGCTCACAGCACAAATGCCTCTGGACAAATGCTCCCTGGGCAGCAAAAGGCAAAACCTGACTCCTGGAGCCCTTCCAAATTTCAAGCCCTTGCTTCAAAGCAAGAAGAAAACAGCAGTTCCCAGTGACGTGGAAATAAAGAATTTTCCAACGTATTTCATGTGGGCAAAGCAATATATTTTCACCTAATCTCCCTCTTGGAAATGGTCAGTTTTAGCTGAAATCAAACATGCACGCATACAAAAATCGCAAATCAGCCCAAGGCAGACACCCAGCATGGAAACCTAAACCCCAGCACTTAAAAGTCTGGCAAGGTCATCAGCAACTGAGAACACAGCCTTGTACCGTGCGGTAGTTGTAAATTTTAAAAAGTGCATAACTCACTGCACTGAGGCAGATGAAAAGGCAGACCTACTAAAAAAAACCTATACATACTGAAGTGGCTAAAATGTCTATACCTGTGTCCTGCCTCATCTCTGCTGCTAGGCTTATACAGGATAATTTTCAGCAAACTTTTAGATGTTAGCATGCACCTTTTTAATGACCTTGCTTTCTCTCTGCACACACCTATATGTGTCTACGTGGACATAGATGCAAAGAAAAAGATCATCATTGTTCACAATTATTTTTTTATTACTACAGGGGAATTGGGACCTGCTTGCAGTTTCCATAAGGCCAGCATTTGCTATATTGATTATTACCCACATGAACAGGTAAAAGCAGGCAGGGTAGTGCTCAACTGTGCATGCTGTTCTCGGACATGCAGAACTTGGCTCAGCCCAAGCATCCGCAAACCTTGTTCATGGCACAGGCAAACACCACTCTGCTAGTGCCCGGGGACCCTCCTCCCAGGCCTCCTACTTGATGCTGAAAAAGGATATTTCAACATCCAGACTGTCCATGAGATGCTCCTTACAGCACCCGCCCTTTGGCGGCCCATCCCAGCGCGCAGAACAAGCTAGCAGTTGAAGCCACCAGCCTTCCAGCATGCTCACAGTAGAACAGGGCACACTGCTGGGTCTCGGTGACGAGGTGATGTCCCTGTGGTGGCTGCAGCTTCCCACCACCTCTAGACCCCCTTCCCTTTCATGGTCACTCTCCTTCCCTGCTCACGGGGGAGGGCCATGCCCATGCCCCTGTGGGCATCCCTCATCCCCCAAGCTCACGATGCCACGAGGCACGTGGGCACGTTCTCACACAGGCAATGCTAACCCTACACCAAACCATCCACTCTAGGGCATGGGCACGGCTACCATCAGCTCCATCCCCTCCAGAGAGGTGGCTGCAGCTTTGCCCAGCCCAGGCCACCCTGCCGAGAGCCAGGGCTTGTGCCATGGTGGCAGCGAGCCCCTCTGGCAGCAGTGGATTACAGCCCTCAGGCACCGGGACTCATCTCTGCCCATGGGGCTGAAGGGCAGCAAGGGGAGGAGAGGGAGAGAAATAAATATCCTGCAGGAGAGAGGCTGGTGGAGAGAAGAGGGAGAAGCAAGTTGAGGAGGAAGGGATGGAGGGAGCAGGACAGCAGATCAGATGAAGGTTTAAGAAGTGAGCAAGAAGGGAAAAGGAAAATGCTGGAGCTGATGTGAGACAAGGGATTCATGCTGAAGGAATGGGAATGCATGGAAAAGAGGAGGCACAGGAAGGCAAAACGCCTTGCTGCAGCAAGGATGCGGGTGGCCTTGGATGGGCCGCAGGGACAGGGGCGGTGAGAGGGCCTACCACCAAGAGAAGCCCACAGCCAAAACAACGAGACCCAGTCCAGCTGGCGGTGGGGGGTCAGAGAGGACAGCACGTACCGCCTGCCCCCACCCCAGGACCCTCTGCTGTGGATGGCACAAGGTGACTTGTCCCAGCATACCCTGCTCACTGCCAGCTCCCGCTGTCCCCTTAGCACTGCACTGGCAGCATCCTCCATCCTGCAGCTTCCAGAATCCCTCACCCTCCCACCTCTAACTCTGGCACCACTGACGAAGAGCACCCTGGGGTGAAGGGGGAGCAGACTCAGACACAGCACCCGTGCACAGACAGGGTCCCCGGGGTGCCCCTCCACCTCTGGGTGAACCCGTGGCAGGAGTGGGAGGGACACATTGACACAGGGACACACAGCCCTCTGGAAGATGGCTGGGGCTTCTCTCATTTGGTTGCTTCACTGGGGTTTTGTTTGTTTGCTGGTTTTCCCGGCGCCTCTGTGGAAAGCACAATGCGGGCTGTCCTCCAGCTGCAGCTGATGGGGCCAGCCCTCCGCATGAGCCAGGGGAGTGAGGGAAGGAGGCTGCTGCTGGTGAAACACAGGCTCTAGCTCCCCAGGACAAGGAGGCACCCCAAGCGAGCCTGGCAGGGCTGGCAGCATCAGCAGGGCTGCGGGGGACAGGTGAGGAGGAGGGGGACACCTTGCAGCCAGGGCAAGAGAGGCAGGGTGGCATTTGCCACCTGGGCACAGGGCCAGGAAGAAGAGCTGGTGGTGAGCAGGGTTCATGGAGATCCCCCAGATCCTGCTGGGCTCTGCTTGCTTTCACTGTTACACCCTTCCCCACTGGCTAACCTACCTCTTGTACCCCAAAAGGAACCATCTTCTTGTGGATTGCTGCTGGGAAAGGCATCTTTCTTGCCTGAAGGAAACCACTTTCCCACTGCTCTCCCTGTATCTGCAATGCCTCATCCCAGCACTGCCTGGGACATGCTGATAACAGCAGGTCAATGTCTACACAAGAATTGCCCAGTGGAAAGAGCAGGCATGAATGAGGAAAGGATGCAGGATGAGAAAATAGTGGGAGAAAGGGAGTTTGGGGAAAGAGCTGCAAAGAGAGAGGAACTGAGGTATAGAAATCAGGCATAGCTGCATGGAAGAACCAGAAGGGTTGATAGAGGGGAAAGCGGGAAGAAGAACAAGAAGTAAGCAAGGAAGAAAAGCCCCCATAATGGACTTGGGCACCAGGAAAAGCACGGGGGGCTCTTTTGCCCACGGATATGGGAAGGGGTTGAAGCACCATTCCTGGTGGTCACAGCTCCATGTGCTAGGATTGCTTCCTGACCTGCAGCCCTCTGTGTCCCACCCACAGCTGCTGCACACTGGCTTACTCCAAGCATCTTAATCAAGTGCAGGCTCAGTGCTAGTAAGTGACTTTAGGCAAGTCTGTCATTTCTGGACTTGAGACTGGGGTTAGAGGGCTGCGGAGGGGGGCGGGGGGCAGCAGTGAACCAAGAAAGTGGGAAATCAATCTCCATAGGATTAACACTGAAGATCTCGCAGGAGGCAGAGCCCAGCCCCAGGGAAGGGTGACCTCCAGCTTGGCTGGTCCCTCCTGGAGTAACAGTGACCTCCTGTGGCTGCGGGACTGTCCCGAGGGGCTGGTTATTCCCTTCCTCTACACAGGCGTTTTGCAAAGCCACACTGGAGCCCTGCAGGGCTTTGGCCACCCCTCACACAGCTTCGGCTGAGATCAGAGCCAGGAGTGAAAGCCTGAGGTGATGTCTGGCTCCTAAGACCCCTCCACAGGACACATCCTGCACACCTGTGGCTGCTGGGGTGGACACTGGCAATGACTGTGGCCCCAGCTGCTTATGGCACTGCCTTCACCATACTGAAGGCAGGGAGACACAGGTCTGCCAGGGCTGTAGGTGATGGGGCAGCAGGATCTGCCAGCTCCATCACTGACACCATCCTGAAGCGTTCCCCCCCAAACATGCACATGAAAACACTGTCCTACTCCCAGGAACCCAACATTTATGCAGAGATGGAGGAAGGCAGACTTGAGAGGTGACTAAGGCAGGATCACAGCAGTGGAGCTGGTCCACCACAGCTCACTCACCTCCCTGGTATCGTTGTCCTGGATCAGAGCATACAGAGGCACCACTCGGTTGATCTCCAGCAGAACCGGCATAGGGCTGAGCTGCTCCTTGCCAGGGCGCCGGCACAAATGGCAAGTGGATGGGCAGCGCCCTTTCTCCTCACAGTGAATCTCCACACCTGAGATGAGGTGGTCATCAGAGAGCATCTGTGCTGTCAGCAGGCCAGAGAGATAGGTGATGAAGGGCATGGATTTCAACTCCTTCTTGTTCCCAAGCTCAGTTGTTTCTGGTTTAGAGAGAGGGAAGAAACCAAACAACATTAAATAAATCTCAGCACAGTCCATCTTCCCAAACCCAAACTTTGCAGCACCCAGGATAAATGCAGCTGCTAAAGGTGTGGAGCAGGTGGGAGCAGGAAACCAGAAAGGTCAAGGAGAGAAGGAGAAAAACAGGACTTGCAGGTCAGTGCTTAGGAGTGGGTAGAAAGTGCGAGCATTTCCAGACAAGCACTTCTAGAGTGACAGAACTGACCATGTTCTCCTTCTTCTTTTTTGTAAATTGCATATTCGCTTTCTGCACTTCAAAACAGAACAAAACCACCCAAGTACATTTGCCTGCCAAAAGGACCAGGTCAAAGAGCTGAGTGCCCTCACACCTGTGCCAACACCAGCTCTCCCCGGTCCCTGTGGTCCTTGGCTCTCTGTTTTGGATTACGTTATCCAAGGCACTGAGATGGATGCAAAGGAGGCTGCAAAGAGCGGGACTGTGGGATGAAAAAGATGGATGCAAAGACTACACTGTGGGATGCAGCCCGTGGCAGAGGGGGTAAGCAGGTACAGGAACAAACTCACCACACAGGGAATAGATGGAACAGACGGAGGCATTACCAAACCCAAACTGTCAACATTCTGAGGAAACATTCAGGCCTTTGAAACCCATTGTGAAACTTCCTGGTGGTCTGAACCACAAGGCAATACACCTGGAGAGCCTTACTTTGTCCTGCCTTGGTCCACACACTCACTAAGGACATGGAATGTATCGCACCTGGTGATACCCTGAGCAAAGGAGACAGGACTCCCATCTTTGTCCTGGACACTTCTATTTAAACTCTGTATCCACAGATGCTCCTCTTGGGTTGATCCAAGAGAGAAGGCCCACCTTCCAGAACCTGGTGACAGACCTACAGAAGAAAAGCCTTTATCCATCCTGTGCCCAAATAAGTCTCCCAACACCATGAGCTGGATAGATGGCTGTTACCTCCAGCAACAACTTCTCAGTCCCACGAAGGAGCTGTAGAGGAATGGGGATTGTCTCAATGCCCTCAGCTTGCAGTGACACGCAGCTGATCTGGCAAGGCACTAGTCAATTAGAAACACAAGTAGACACAGTATTCATTCAGGACTCCCAAAGCCCTCCAGGCTAGGGACAGCCCTTCCCTGCTGTCTGGCTCTCAGGGAACACTTCTGTGTGCGGGATCAAAGCTATCACGGGAAGAACGAGCAAATTCCAACCAACCCATCCTTCAGTGGAATAAAAGGCGGGGGGGGGGGGGGGGGGGGGGGGAGTTGATAAGATAAATTAAAACAAGGCTGTGAGGAGATGTCTCAATATCTAGGGACACAACGGTGTACACAGACAGGAAAAATGAGACTTGGAGAGGGTTCTTGGAGAGATTATTTTCTAGAAGAGCAGCTCCAGGCAACTTCAAGCCTTGTAAGGAAAAGCCATGAAGATGGATGGGAGTAATATTTTTTAACAGTGCTACTAAACTACATGTAGAAGAGACTATGACACTTCTGGGCTGCAAAACTTCTTCACCAGAGCTGAAGCAGTGATTTCAGAGATCCTCCACAGGGAAGTAAGTTTTGGAGCCAGGCTTTAACAGAGAACATGAACACAGAGCTGAAGAGAAAGTGGAATCAGTTATCTCATGATTGGCAATAGGATATCAAACCTCCCTTCCTCAGTTATTGGCTTTATTGTTAAGAATTGTAGACCACTAGCATCAAATGTGTGGATGTGTCTTTAACAGAGGCTATGGCTTAGTCTAAGCTTAGCTAAGGCTTGTCTGGAGATGTGGCACACAGTTTCAAGCCTTTCTAAAAGGCCTTCTGAAAATCATTGCTCAAATCACACATACAGGCTTACACCAAAACCTGGAAGACCTGGAGACAGTCCAGGCTGGGTGGGCAGCGTGGTCCAGTTGCTACAGCCCTGGCCTGGGAATGCCTTGGAGGCTCTGTTCCAAGCTATCTGCTCTGTGCTTCTCCCCCCGTGTCACCTGTCCTCCCTGCATTGAAGCACAGGGCATACAATGCACGTGCACACAGTGCTGGTGGGCTCAGGTGCTCTTCAAGTACAAACAAGCAGGAAGGAGAGGGATGAATAAGCAGGAAGAGCAACCTCCCATGGTCCTCCTCAGTTATGGTCTGTGTTTGCAAGGAGCAAGCTGAGGCAAGTAAGGAGCAAAATAAACATCTGAGCAAGAATTTCCCTCTGCAGGAGAATGCTGACCCCAGTCTCCCTGCATTGCCCCGTGCTGAGGGACACCCCCGACTGATGCAGCTGTAAAAGCTGAGATTCACGCGTTTGCATTAGCCGCCCCATTTGGGGATACAGATGAAGCTGTGTGCAGCAGTGCTCCACCAGACACGTCACCATGGGGAAGGAGAGGATACGGCTTCCCCGCAAATAGGGGGCTAGATTTGGAGAGCCATCTTTCAGCACCCACCCTGACGCCACAGCCCCTTTAGCAAGAAAAGAAAATGAACACAAGTTCATCCAACGTATCCTGCACCACCCACCGCCTCCTTTGCCCATCACTCCCAGGAAGGGGCACTGTAGCTGGGGTGGTGGAAGTGGTGGTTTCAAAAGCTCTCCAAGGACTAGGGCATGAAAGCAAGCATTCCTCCTTTCTCCTGAAGGAAACCCAGAGGCAGCAAAGCCATTTCAGGAGCAGCAATCATCAAATGGAGCTGCACAGGGGAAAGCGTAGAGGTCTGCAAATAAAGTAAGGTAGCAAACTGTGTGAGTAGCGCAGCTCCACTTCCATAGCAGCCATGCACTCAGCAACAGAAGATTAACCACGGAGCCTGGTGACTCATGGTAGACTTGTCAGCAGAGCAGACTCCATAGGTAAGGTAGAAATGGCTGTCTGCATTTAATCCTCTTTATAACAGTTGAAGCCCCAGTCACTTTGGGGAAAAGGAATCCTTTACAGATTGGCTTCAGGGGGATGCGAGGGGTTACTGTAACCGAGCTTACTGGTTCAGCGTGCTGGCAAGGGATCCCCGATTTTCTCTTGTACCAAAAAAGCTCTGGGTACAACTCCAAAAGAGGAAAATGAAATAGGACATGGCTCAGCAGAGGGAGACAGGCTTCACTGCCAGATTGCCAGCTCTCATCCAGACAAGCACTTGGAAGTCATCAGCACTGGATAGCAATTCCTGGTAGCTTTTGTGAATGAGCTTTGGGGGCTTATGTACAGTCCTAACAAAATAATCACCCCATTTCTGCTATTAAAACCTGTCTGAGAGTGCCAGCTGCACACCCTGCTTGTAAGCCAGCTCCTCCAGAGCCAGGGAGAGCAGCAAGGAGGAACTGCTGCTCCTCATCTGCTTGCTCAGGAGGTGGAAAGTATCAGCTCCAGGTGCCCCATCCCTAAAAAGCTGGCAATTTTCTTGATGGAGACTGTGCTTCCTGCTCTTCCCACCCACCACTCACAGCATCTCAGACCTGGGAGGTATCTTCCCCCAGAACACACTCCTTTACTCCTGGACCTGCCATTGCAACTGTAGCACAAAGAGAGGAGGGGTCAGGGTCCCTCTATCTCCCGCTCTCCCACCTCTCAGACGAGTTTTGGTTATCTGCACAGCTGCCTGCATGCAAGGAGCGGGTTTGGGGGCCAGCCTGCTCTCCCCACAGCAAACCCGACAGTGAACTGGAGAAACCCTGCGTATTCCTAGAGGCTTGGTCTGGCTTTTATTACCTAGTCACTGTACAGCATTTGTCAGTGCTGAGGCCCAGATGACTGGCTTCTTGAACAAAAATACTGGGAGCCCAACCCTGTTCCTGATGAGGTCAAAGGAATTTTTTGCCATTGGATTGGAGAGAGTGAAAACCAGACCTTGCAACCTACCATTGCAATGCCATCTCCCGCTGCCAGTGAAGCCAACAGAAACGCTCCTGTTGTCTTCACTGCAAGCTGGGTCCCTCCTAGAGGTCCTGTTCTGGCAGGAGGATGAGGTTCTGCTGCAGGGGCTGCAGTGCAGCAGCAGCAAGGATAGAGGGATTCCTTATCAGCCCTTGCATCTGAACATGCTTTCACTAACACTGCTGGCAACTCAGTTGCATCCTGGCAACATCTGTTTGGAAGCACAGCACTGCAGATGTGGTTAGATGCATCACAGCAACTTGTGGGATTTATTAGTTTGTTTTTTTGTCTGAAATATGTATTAAAAAAAAAAAAAAACACAACAAAACAAATAAATAACAGCTTTCCACCAAGCGTCAAGCCTTGTGTAAGAAAAGGAGGATGAGCAGTGCAGAGTGCGCAGAGGTACTGCTTGCCTGTTGGGTGCCTGGCTCTGTGCTCCACCAGGATTAAATAACCCCACAGTACGAGGTGACTGCCTGCACAGCGTGCAGGGGTCCCTGCTCGGGATGCAGCAGTTGCAGATGTGAGGAAAGGCTTACAGCATTACCAGCAGCACCTCCTAGTGCCTGGACAGAAGGGAAGTATGCTAACACCACTACTATAACAAATAACAAAAGCATAATACCTAATTCTTTTGTATTGGGAGTGCTGTTTTGTCTTGAGAGCTCCCAGGAGATGATGGGTTTGCTAGTGGTCCAGCATTTTATACAGCACCTCTTTCAAAAGATCCTAAGTTATTCCAAAACTAGGAATCACTCCACTTACCACAAGAATGCAGCCACATCAGGGGTAGGATGTGGTAGCTCTTCAACAGCAGAAATGCTCAGAACAAGGAGAGGAGAAGCCTCTCCAGCTGAAAGTATAGAGGGAATGTCAGGAAGAGACCCAAGAAGGGATTCCTCCAGGCTCAGCAGTTAACCCCAATGACACCAATGGGCTGCTCAGCTGGGCCTGGTTTAGAACTCAGGTTTTGCATTTCACACAAAGAAGAGGTAATTCTGGTCCACCTTCCCTTCATACCACCCTCCGTCCGGACAGACCTAGTGCCACCACGGGCAGGGCAGTGTGGATTTATGTACACATCCACTGGAACAGGCTGTCTGTTTATTACCTGGTGGAATAATGCCCCATTTGTCAACAAATCCATTGAAAGGGAGGTAGAAAGAAAATCAATAGATGTATTTGGGAATTTCTCTTGCAGTGAGATACTGTCAATGTGGTAACCACCAGGTCTGCGAAGAGCTGGACACTTAACGCTGCCCACTGTTAGTGATGGGAAAACGCTGCTCAGGGCTGTGGGGAAGGTGTGGGTGCAGATGTCGGGGGGAGCCAGCAGCGCTCCTCTCTCACATACGTTCACGGGTGCAAGAAAGGTGGTGCCAGCCCCTGCCGCTGCCCCGGAAAGGCCATACCAGCAGTGGCTTGTGCTGACCCACCAAGCGGCCAGCACCACCTGCACCCCAGGGCTCACACAGCGGCTGGGGAACCACTGCCCCATCTTTCGGGGTACGCCTTTTGGGGAACGCAGCCATCCAGCGGCATGGCCTCCCGGGGGATGCCTGGCTGAAGGCATGCTGGCAGCCCGCTTCGGAGGGACGCAGCACACGGCGCAGACGCCGCGGGCGGGCACGCCGGACCCGCCGAGCCCCCGAGCCGCGGGTGGGCGGCGTGGGGCCGGGCGCGGGGCAGCTGTGGCCGGGCGGTCCGTGAGGCCCTGCTGCCCTCTCGTGGCACCGCGGCACGACGGCTCCGGGCCGGCGATCCCGCCCCTTGCTCGGCCACGGCCACCCCGCAGCCCCCGCGCCGGGACCCCCGGGGCCGCATCGGGAAGAGGAGCCGGACAAGCCCCGTGCGTAACATCCCCGAGCGCCAACACGGGATAATCCTGAACGTGACGGTTTGTGACCCCGTTTCTCCTCCCGTTATGTCCGGAGAGCCCCACGCTGCCAGCTGCCTGCCAGCCTCTGCCCCCCGCCGCTGCAAACCCTGCTCTCCTGCTGATGCTCTGACCGCTGCTCCCAGACAATTAATCCAACTCAATTAAACACAGAACCCTGCAGACTCTCAGTGCCCTAATGCCCAACCTCAGGGAGAGCCAGACAGCTGCACTGGGGTGCCTGTGGCTCAGCCACACACATGACCCCACAGAAGCCCCTCTGCCCTGGGGCTGATCCCCAAGGTACCGGCAGGGAGAATCCGGTTCTCGTCAGACAGGCAGGCTCTGCGGTAACCTCGGCTTCAGATGTGACATTTACAGACTTGCAAGCCTGTGGTAGTAAGAAAAAAAAAAAAAAAAAAAGCCAGGAGAGCTTTTAGAGACCACTGATAAACCTCTATAAAAGGGGACAGCGCAGGCATCATCGATGAGCTCACTTTGTCAAAGGAACCAGCTCTGCAGAGCCCTGCACGGCCCCACTGCCACCCCGCTGCCTGCACTGTCTCCCAGGAAGAACAACCAATGTCCTGCCCTGCTCATCCGACCCCTGGCAGCATCTCAGTCCTTGCCCCCTGCCTCCAAGCCACTACAGCCCGGCAAGGATGGCTCCATGACCCCCAGACTGCAGGGGCGGCTGCGTAAGACCCCTGTAGCAGCAGCTGGCTCCCTCCCTGCTCCCACGCACCCGCATGCCCATTTCCTGTGGGCTGGCTGACATTTACCAAGCCCTGCCAGTTGGATGGCCAGCTAACAGCATGGGGCAGCCCCTCAGGCCAGGGGGCAGCGTGATCAGGGTCTCAGGCTGAACAGCCTCCCCATCCTTCCTCCTCACAGCACAGGCTTCCCATATGCCAACAATTGGGTAACACCATCGGCTCATTGTTACCACCTCTAACCAAATCCAGAGTCCTTTGTTTTCTCCCCAGGATGCATTAAAAGCTTATTTCCTTATCCCTACCGTTATTTTTCCCTCACACTGTTCACTTTCAGGTGTGGGTGGCCTCACAAAATCGGCCAGACCACCCTGGTTCAATGCTTACGTCCACGTTTATTCACTGGAAAATGCACCAGGAGCTGAAAGAGCATTTCCCTAGTGACGCCAGGAAGCAGGGCTGAGCCCCATGTCCCTGCTCTGGGCACAGCAACACCCCCAGGGAACCGCTGGTGATCGAGAGGGTCCCATTCCTGAAGCACGGCATGAAACAGGAGACCGTAAATCTCACTCATTTTCTTTCGCAATCCTGGTCAGGCTTTGCATCTGCTCTCCCTGCCTATGAGTGCATCTGCTGCCCACGTTGCTGATCCCTGCTGGTCCTGATTGCTGCTCAGATGTAGGTCCCTTGCAACTGAACTATTCTATTCTATTCTAAATAAAGCAGAAAAAACACCAAAAACAGAAGGCAGCAAGAATGGCTGCATTATGCCAGTGCTCTCTTTAGTGCTGTTGGTAGCTGCTGGAGCAGGTGAGCAAGCAGCACCAGAAATGTGTTGCAGCTTTCGCTGAAAGGTCTGGGCAGAGCCCTACAGCTGCCGGTGTGGCATCGGCTGTGCCGCTCTCCTACCTGGGCATGCAAGCAGAGAGGCCACACACAGTTTACGGGAAATGGTTAAACCAAGGTCTTGCCTCCTCCGCAGGCAGCAAAGTCCTCTGAGCCTTCAGACCTCCACATCAGCCCTCAAGCAGGGCTGACTGCGAGACACTGCCTGGCTGCTGCTGGGACCAGCAGTGCTGCCGGTGGCACTGGAGCCGTGGCACTGCTCGTGGCGTGGGTGAAGGACATGGTTCCCTGGAACCTGCCTGCCCAGGCCTGGGCTTCTCCCTGCTCCCACTGAGGAAACGCCAGGCCCCGACATTTCTTGATCTGCTGTGCAGCCTCACAAGATTACACTAAAACTGGTTTCTCTGCAATCTGTAAAGCAGTTTCATGATGGCTGAACAAAAACCGAGCTGGAAGGGGGATTCATGTTACTGATGGCCCTTGCACCAGCAAGACCCCAAAAAACACCAGGGCAGAGGAAAGCCACAGTCGGGTGGCTAAAACCCTGCCTCCAGCTACTGCTGCCAGCCAGACTCCCTGCAGTGTGAGAGCACATCTGATGGGTGGAGGGGTCAGAAATAAAAGGCTGAAGGGAGGAGGAGGAGGAAGGAAGAGTTATTCTACAATTAACGACTCCAGTCATTAGCCCTGCGCGGGTGTAATGGAGATGGCAACTTTTACTGCCTCCCAGGCATGAGCAGATGAGTCAAATGACCAGGCAACAGAAGCTCTCCTCTGATCGAAAGCAAAACCTGTAACTGCTCAGTGCCCCACGAACTGGTAATTCCCTGCCTGTGCTGCAGCAGCTGCACTGATCGCTGGCCACCAGTGCAGAATCAGGGCCACCATGGCAAAAGAGTTAATACCAACCGGGACGTGCCAGGAGCAAGCCCTTGCACAAGCAACCACAGCTACTTATCTATTCCCTGATGGTATTTATGCGCATCACCCAATCAACTGATTACATTTGCTATTCTCCACCTAAAAATAGTCCTTTTTGTCCTGGGAGTCCACGGGCTGCTCCAACCAGTTTATGAAATGAACAGAGACAGACAAATTTCCAACGGCTGACGCCAGGCCCGGCGCAGGCCTGGGCCCGCCAGCAGGGAGGGCCTGGCTACTCCCTCAAGTACCGCCTGGCCAGGGGAAGGCCGCAGGACAACCGGCTGGTGGGGAACCCTCGCGTGATAAACCGAGAAAAATAAAGAGAGAAGGCACGTTTCTGTTTCCTCGTTTTTCTTTTAACTTTCCTCGATAGAAACAGCTAGGGCACGGGCGCGGAGGCGGGAGCCCAGCCCACCGGGGGGCTCCCTGTGCAGGCAGCTCCCCGAGACCCGGCATCGCGGGCCCCCCGCCTGCCCCTGCCGGGTACATCGGCCCCCCCGCAGTCTTCCCCGCAGCCTCTCCCCCCGCCCCGCTCTGGCCTCCCCGCAGTCGCTCGCCGCCGCCCCGGCCCCGCCGCCTCCCGCGACTCCAACTCCCGGCATGCTCCGCGGCCCGGTGCATACGTCACGGCGGCGCGGCGGCGCGGGGCATGCCGGGAAGCGGCGCGCGCCCCGGGAGCGGCGGGCAGGTATGGCGCACCCCGGGCCCCGCGGCGGCGGCGCCCCCTGCAGGCGGGGCGGGAGCGCGGGGCGGCGGCAGGCGGGACCCCACACACCCCCACCCCCACCTCCTTCCCACCCCGGGGCGGCCTCGGCGGGCTGGGGAGGGGGGCGGCCGGGCCGGGAAGCCCCCCCTGGCCCCCAGCCGTGCCGTGCCTCCGCGGGTTGGGAGCTCCCCGCCGGTGAGGGCCCCTCGGGGGGCCGCCCCTCCTCAGGCCGCGGCGGGCCTTGCCCGGGCACCGGAGGCCGCGGCGGGCGAGGGGGGAGGGGGCTGCTCCCGCGGGTATGGCGGCGGTTCGTACCGGGCCCGGCGGCCGGTGAAGCCGCGCCCCCCCACCCCCCGGCTCCGGTAGCACAGGGGCTCGGCTCGGTGCGCGGGGGGGGTGCTGCGAGACGGCTGCTGCTGTGGCCGCCGCTGGCGTTGTCACCGGGGCTGCGGGGGGGTCACGGCGCCGGGCTGTGCCGCCTTACCCCGGCACTGCGCTGGCCACCGACCCCAGCGGGCCACCCCGGCGTGGGACTAGCGGTCTCGCCGCACGCACTCACTGAAAACTACAGGTTTGCGAAGAGAAACTACAGCAGGAATTTTTTTTCAATAGAAGGAAACCAAATTCGCATTATTTCCCAATTTTTCTAGCTTGAGCCTCAGCTGAGGCTTTCCCTGCCACCCTGCTCTGCGTCAGGGAACTGCCTTGGGAGGGACTGATGCGCGAGAACAAGGGGCTGTTAAGGAAACTTCCTTTAAGGCACGGCCGAGTGCGAGATAAAGATAAAAAGTGCAGCAGTAAAACTAATTTCACACGACTAAGGCGCATGCTGCTGTTCTGATAACAGGGGGTTACATGAAAAGAATGTCATACAAATCATCTTTATAAAAACCTGACTTAAACCTAAACAAAATCCCTTCCACCATTGTTCTTTAATGAAAATACTTGGTTTAAAGGTAGCTTTTTACATAACTCAGCATCTGGTGTCTGTGCTGCTCCCTCATCCCTCCCTAAGCAAGTCTTCTGATATATTTCCAAGGAAAATAAGAATAATGGATCTGGTATCCTGTGTTTCATTTTTAAAAACCGTTTTAACATACAGACTTTTCATCCCTCAGAAGAAGGTTTCTGCTCTACATGGCAGCGCCCAGGCTTCTGCTTACCCAGCTGAGATATACGCTAAGAATAAAAGGGGAGCACATTCAGCACACACGGCAGCAAGCGTCTGGAGTGTCCCTGCTCCCTGGGTGCTGGGGATGTGATACTCACTGTGCCACCATCGAGCCAAGCATCAGACCCCAGCTTGGTACTTGGAGGTTCTGCTACACCACTGAATACCTGCCTGAAATACGGGCTTTAAAGGACTGTGAACTGCAGCTGATAATTTATTTTTTTTTTCTTTTCTATATGAACATAAAGAACTTTTCTTCGTTGCAGTTGTCATCTTCCACTTGAGCAAATGGGAAACTGAAATACACTGAACCTTTCTGTCTGAAACGTTCCCGAGGATGAAGCAGGCAAACCCAGCAGGGAAGCGAGAATGCTGCACACATGCAGCCATTATTCAGAAAAAGCTGTCTGTTCACATCCTTCTGTGACTGTCTCTTCATTTTAAAGACTAACTACTTCATTCTCCTCCTCTCCCCCTAGAAGAAATGTTTTCTTCCCCACTTCTTTTAATGGCTAAGCAATGCAATAGCAAAGGTATTGAAAGCCAGTCTACTGAATAATAACTTAATGATGTAGCCCTGTGCTGTTCCTTTTGAATGGATGGCTGCTTTAGCAAGAGAGCTGCTGGGATCTGCTCCCTGCTGTGAGGGATGCGAGGATGGAGGAACCTGGATTGAAGCTGAACAGCAACCAGAGTGGTAGAAGACAGAACCAGAATACAAGAATGAGGTTAACACTGCGAGATTGTGAAAAAAGGAGGAATTATATGCAGTTAAGCTAAGTTCAGAAACTAATAGTGACACTTGTAGTACATAGTAATGAATGTTTGGAGTTGTCTGTTAACTCCTTTATTGCTAATACCTGCTAGAACACTGCTGCGTCAAGCGGTGTTTAGTTGGCATGCTGAAGCATGATGCAGCACGGCAGAGGTTAATGGAATACACCGGTGTAAAATGTTCACTATGTTTTCAGTATGTACAGTCTCATTCCCAGAACAAGTGGAAGCTGACACATCATTCCTTCTAGTTTCACTTTCTGGCAAACGTATGAAACCTTGAAAATTTATTTTGGCTATCTAGAAAAGCAGAGTAAAACAACCACATTCATTTCATTCGTATTTGATGTCACATCTGAATGCAGGTCTCCAGAGGTGATATATTAATGTCCTAAAGCATTGCACCATCTGGTTCCTCTTTTGATGCACCGCGTTTTGAATGCTTGGTTTAATCTCCCTGGGTTTCAGTAAATTATGTAAACTTGGAGGCATGGCAGCAGGAGATGGGCACCATGAGGAGATGATTCAGTCATCAATATCTATTGGGCTTCCTTATTGCTGCCATTACACTTCTTTCAGTTCTACTTACAAATTTTGCAAGTGAATAATTCATCGCACTAGGAGCTGCAAGTTAGTTTTGGAATTTGCCCACTCTGAGATTAGCTATGACTAATCCATTCTTTCCAAATGTGGAAAAGCTAACTGGGCTTCTTTTTTTTCAGGGTTGGGTGATAAATCAGAAATAAATTGCATGTATATGTAACTGCTGGTGATGACATAAATCACATTTCCTTTTTTCTTTCTGGACAGAATAGGAGCACCTTGGAATAGATGCGAGTACAAGACTGCACCAGCTAGAGCTGCCTTGGAAAGCCATGGCTGCTGCCCCTCATCTCAACTCAGATGCACTGCGAGAGGTCCTGGAGTGCCCCATTTGCATGGAGTCCTTCACTGAGGAGCACCTGAGACCCAAGCTTTTACACTGTGGGCACACCATCTGCAAACAGTGCTTGGAGAAACTCCTAGCAAACAGCATTAATGGGATACGATGCCCCTTTTGCAGCAAAATCACGCGGATCACAAGCTTAGCTCAGCTGACTGACAATCTTACTGTGCTGAAGATCATAGACACCGCCGGACTGGGGGAGGTGGTGGGTCTGCTCATGTGTAAGGTCTGTGGGAGAAGGTTGCCAAGACACTTTTGCAAGAGCTGTAGCTTGGTTTTATGTGAGCCGTGCAAGGAGACATCACACGTGCCCCAAGGGCATAGAGTCATTGCTATCAAAGAGGCTGCTGAGGAGCGTAGGAGGGAATTTGGTACGAGGCTTGCCAGACTTCGGGAGCTCATGGATGATCTGCAGAAAAGAAAAGCATCTCTGGAGGGTGTTTCAAGAGACCTGCAGTCTAGATACAAAGCAGTTCTGCAAGATTACAGCAAAGAAGAGCGCAAAATCCAGGAAGAACTGGCCAGGTCACGCAAGTTCTTCACCACCTCTTTGTCTGAAGTGGAGAAGGTAAATAATCAGGTAATGGAGGAGCAAGCTTACCTGCTGAACTTAGCAGAAGTGCAGATAATGTCTCGCTGTGACTATTTCCTTGCCAAAATAAAGCAGGGAGATATAGCTCTCTTGGAGGAGGCAGCAGACGAGGAAGAACCAGAACTGACAAACAGTCTCCCAAGGGAGCTGACCCTTCAGGAAGTTGAACTCCTTAAGGTGAGCCACGTGGGACCACTGCAGATCGGGCAGGTGGTGAAGAAACCCCGGACCGTTAACATGGAGGAATCACTTATGGAAACTGCAGCATCCTCATCGGCATCATTTAGGGAGCCTGACTTGGTGCAAGAAGAGGCCAGCTGCACACCGAATTCCTCACCAGCCAAGCCAAGGATGCCTGAAGCAGCCACGAGCATCCAGCAGTGTCACTTCATCAAGAAGATGGGCTCCAAGGGCAGCCTGCCAGGGATGTTTAATCTTCCCGTCAGCCTGCACGTCACCCTGCAAGGTGAGGTACTTGTGGCAGACAGAGGCAATTTCCGAATCCAGGTTTTTACCCGCAAGGGCTTTCTGAAGGAGATTCGCCGGAGCCCTAGTGGAATCGATAGCTTTGTATTGAGTTTCCTTGGAGCAGACTTGCCCAATTTGACTCCCCTTTCTGTCACCATGAACTGCCATGGCCTGATAGGTGTGACTGACAGCTACGATAACTCTGTCAAGGTCTACACCATGGATGGCCATTGCGTGGCCTGTCACCGCAGCCAGCTAAGCAAGCCCTGGGGCATCGCTGCCCTGCCTTCTGGGCAGTTTGTAGTGACCGACGTGGAAGGGGGGAAACTCTGGTGTTTCACAGTTGACCGCGGCGTGGGGGTAGTCAAGTACAGTTGCTTATGTAGTGCAGTGCGCCCAAAGTTTGTCACCTGTGATGCTGAAGGGACAATATACTTTACTCAGGGGCTGGGGCTTAACTTGGAAAACCGGCAGTACGAACACCACTTAGAAGGAGGCTTTTCAATTGGCTCTGTTGGCCCAGATGGGCAGCTGGGACGCCAGATTAGCCACTTCTTCTCTGAGAATGAGGATTTCAGGTGCATTGCTGGGATGTGTGTTGATGCCAGGGGTGACCTCATTGTTGCTGACAGCAGCCGTAAAGAAATCCTGCATTTTCCTAAAGGGGGTGGCTATAATATCTTAATCCGGGAAGGACTCACCTGCCCAGTCGGTATCGCCATTACTCCCAAAGGGCAGCTGCTGGTGCTGGACTGTTGGGATCATTGCATTAAGATCTACAGTTACCATCTGAGAAGATATTCCACTCCTTAAAGGCATGTCTCTAAGCAAAACCTCTTTTGGCAGCAGAGATTCTTCCAGCCGCGTTGCAATCTGATGGGAACCGGCGTCAAGTATTCGGAAAGATTGTGCCATAACCGAACCGTCATGTTTTGTGTTTAGAAACAAAATAGATTATGTGGTGGTGGTCTGCTTATTCTTTTTCTTTTTTTATATAAAATCCATACAATAAAAAAGAACAAGCATGAGGGAAAGGATCCATCCTGCTCGAGTACTTGTTTCCTGCTAAATGACTGGTCACTCCATAAAACCTGTCACCTCTGTGCATCACATCTCCTACACTTCCAGCTTCAACCACTGTATCTTTCTTTGTGCCATGAACGCTGACTTGACTGCTCTTGAGCTTCCCTTAGAGAACCAGAGAGGCAATCCTGTTCTTGCTGTGGTATTTGCAAGGAACTGGGTAGCAGTTGTCTGGGCAACTACTAGATAAAGCAGTTTCCCATTGCAGCACTGCATAAAACGAAATAGCCCTCTTCAGCTGCTCAGAGATGGAGCTTTACTTTCAGACTGATGAGGGAGGGTTTTCTCTCTTCATTTTTCTGGTATTCAGGAGATCGCCCCTGTTGTGCCATTTGTGAACCATGTCTGTGCGATGTGAAGTGAGTACTGTGCAATCATGGGAGACTGAGCTGAGCCAGAAAACTGCCCTCTGATGGCAACAGGGTTTTTATTTCTACTAAGAGTTCTGCTAGGTAGAAGGGGCTAAAAAGAGAGGGGGTTGGAGGAAAAAAAATGAGGGGAACCTATGGTTGATATTTACTGTTGTTTTACTATTAAATGTATCCTGGAAACTGTCTTTGGAAGGTAGGTCTGGTATAGAAAGGTTCGTGGGGAGGGGGTAAGGGCTGGGGAAATAAGACTGGGAGACTGTAGTAAATGAGGTTAGATGCAACATACTGTTTTGTTCACTTGCACTTCACTATTTTGCATTCCAGACCACTGCATTTAGGAATAGGTTTCCACTCATCTGCACTTAGTATGTGCAAGCTACTCGCTGCTGAGAAGGAGTGTGTGTGTGTGTTTGTGGTACTCCTTCGTTTTTATTTTGTTAATACTTGGAAGCGTGTCCATTGGTGCATTGCTGTTTTTTTCCCTTGCACAGCAAAACACTACATTCCTTAGATATGTTTTTTTAATATTTTTTTTTTACGGCACCAGCAGGCACCAGAGTTCATGTTCATCACGGCTTTGGGCCAAATGAAGCACAAAACTGCAGCTGTGTGAACCAAGGCCCCCACAGTGCTACTCTCCTGGCTGATAAATGTGTTCCTCAGTGTGGTGCTGCTCGCCTAGAATAGTTTATTGAAGGAAAGATGCATTTAAATAGGGCACAGTGGTAGCATGTTAATCTGCCACAGATAATAGTTACACTGCAGTGCATTTATTTGTTGCTATCAACAATGTAGTTGCAAATTTGGGGGCACAACAGACCATATAAAAGCTGATTTTATGGTGGCTGCCATGCTAGAGCAAATTGTTTGCTACTTGTGCTACAACATGTATGCAACAGGTGATTTTTTTTTAAACTCCTATATATTTTCCCCTAGTGAAACAGCAAAGTAAAACCGGCTTCCGAGCTGCTGCTGCTCCCGCCAGTTGTTTGGCAGTTACAGGGTTTGCAAAAGAAGCGCTGGGAGCAGATTTTGGTGAGATTTTGGTTTTTTCCCCTCCCTGTTCTGCTTATCCAAGGCACTGAAGAGGGTCAACACAACAAACACCAGCTGTGCGATGGAGGTGCCCCTCCATCAGGGCAACTTTCGGTTTCCCTTGTTATAATGTGCTGGAAAAAGCTTGCGGAGAAGGGAGCAGGAGCCAAGACACTAGCATGGTAGATGGTGCTGAGCGACCTCAAGGGAATGGAACCCCGCTTCCCTCCTGAGCTGCTCTGTGTGTTTGCCAAGGCTACCAACTTGCACGTAATTATTTACATTCTCTGCTTCTCTATTTTTGGGTGGGAGGGGTAGTCGCCTAAGGTGTGTAACAGCAATTTGGGGAACCGATCTCATCTTGCATGTATGTTTTTGGGAGATGATGGCTATTACTGGGCCCTTCTGCAGTTAATTACATTGTAACTCAAGGCATTTTTTCCAGTATTATGGTAATGGCAGTTCCTCTCCTACTGATCTCTTTTTTAACTTTCCTCCTGTTTCTAAGAACTGCTCCAAGCAGTAAGCTACTGTGGACCTGAATAATTGAAGCAATATTATCTATGATAATATGTACCTCTGTCATTTTCTGTTTCGATGGATTTTTTTTTTTTTTTTTTTGCAATAAACATCACACTACTAGCAATAACATTTCCTAGAGTGCTTGAAGGGACATAAAAGCAGGTCCAGTAAACTGAGCAGTTGGTTACCCCAGCCTGTTCCTGGTTACACAGTTCAAACAAAGCGTCTGTCATCTGTTTCTCAGAGATTCAAGAAAAATAACACTATCCTGTGATGCACTGGTGGGCCAGGACACTGCGATCAGCGCCTGCGGGGGTGTGTTGCCTGCAGCTCTTCTTCTAGTCTTGGGTTTCAGTCAGAAAAGTGAAAAAGAAAACCTGCTGTCCCTCGCCCAGGGTATTCACATCCCCTGACAAAACTCAGAAGTGATTGCGAGATGATTTTGCACAGCTGTATTTCTTGCCATGGTGCCCCTACACAATGTTGTGATCATCTGCCAAACGAGATGAAATGGAGTAATTAAGGATTGTGACAAAATAGTTTGGCTTCTGCTCTCTACCTGGAAAAAGAGCTTGTCTGGTTGTACGTATGTGTTTGGTTTTTAAAGATTCTGTAATAAAGGAAAAATTGATCCAATTAAAAGTGCATTGCAAATGGCTCATTTTCTTATTAAGAACACTTCATCTCCTCCCTTTGGTGGCAGATTGGTTTTTACAGCCAGTGGGGATTAGACTTGGGAACACAATGGCTACGAGACCCCTTTTATGCTGTCAGGTTGCAGAGGATAAATCTGAGCTCCTTGGCAGGTCTCATGTAACTTTATCTGACACTTCCCTACCCACCTCATAAACAAATACTAGAATGTCGTACCTTAATTCATGCCGATACTCCCACAAGGGCAATATCTTACTTTTCACTGTAGCTGATACCTGATGTTTTAAAGGTCTGGCCCAAATTCACTGGCATGGAGCGCTCAGTAAGAGGATGTGGAAGCCTGGCTGAAGGCTTCATCACCTGCATCCCTGGCTCATCAAGGGGCTTTCTGGCTCAGCTCTGTCCCTCTGTGGAGGTGACATATTTGCTGGGGCTGGTAGCAGGGCTGCTATTAGGGTTCACCTATTATTCTGGATAATTTTGATAAATGCTACAAAAAATCATGTTAGAAACAGTGTATGTAGGCTGAGCCAGCAGAGAGCTAAGCAGTTCGCCGCTCGGCATTCCAGGGCATCAGTACGTCAGTATGTGCAGGCTCTCCCCCTGCTCCTGCTACCCAGCTGGGTTTGCGGATCTGAGTGAAGGCAGCTCTTTAAACAGCTACGAGTTACTGGTTTATCAAACACAGAACAACTGTCGTGCCGCTGCTGTTAGACCCTCCCTGCCACTTTATGAGAAGTTTGATTTCTTAGGGTAGCGGCAACTGACAGCCAGCGTTTCTTCTAAAGGGATGAGGGAGACAGCCTGTTTCTTAATCAAAGGGGGCAGAACTATAAAAGTAAAAATAAAGCCAGATGCTCCAAGTCTTTTCTATTGTATAGTTTAAGTGATTTTTCTGGGTCATTACTCAGTGCGAGGATTTAAAGTTATTTCATTTTGCACAACTAATTACTCGACTTGCCTGGCAATTTTGGATTACAATGAGCAGTGCATAAGGTCATTTAGCAGACTGAGTCATGGCACATATTTTAGTCTAAACTAAATTTCACGGCAACCAGCTAGATTGTTTTTTCCTCCTCCGAACAAAATGTCAAAATCTGAGGGTTTGAAATAAATATAATGGCATACACCGCAAGCAAGTAAGAGTGTTACAAAGATTAAATAGAGTGGTTGTTTATAGGAACAGATCTCAAGGACAGGGAAATTCTATGCACTTCTGACCGAGCAGGTATAAGGGTAAAGCCATTACCTCCTTTAATAGATGCAGAGCTTGCCTTGTAGCTTTCTTAATGCACCTGATTGCGTCTAGGAAATGAGAACTAGAAGTTCTCGTGGACTAGTTCAATCTTAATTGTGTTATGGCAGTATCAGACCTGAAGGGAGATGAATGAGAACCTCAAGAGACAGAAGGGATCCACAGACCCCACTCAGAAGAATATGAACTGCTATTTTAGCAGAGCTTGAGGTTGTGTCCTTACTATGGCTTGTGTTTTATGAAGAACTTCTGTCTGAACTGCTGAGTTCACAAGAAAGCAGGAAAGCTGTAACCTCTTAAAGGTAAATGCGATCAACAACATATAGTTCAAAAGGAGGAAAGTATTGGGGAGGCTGGTGGGCAGAAAGCCTTCGGGAATGTGATAGGACCTGCCAGAGCACAGCCCCTCCATGGGCTATTTTAGTAAGTGACCTGTTGCTGAGAGGGAACATCTTTCACATCTGTAGCAGCCACTTCCCAAGCTCGGCTTGCTGGCTGCCCAATGTGGCCAGGTAACATCAGCCCAGGAAACTATCCAGAGATCATAGGAAATGCAAGAAAAACAAACATTTCACTTACTGCAGACCTAAAGCAACGTAACGTGGTCAGGTAGTGAAGCCCTCTGAGTCTCCACCACCCATGCATAGCACATCCCGAGCCCATCAGCATCCCTCCCCGCTCCCCAGCTGAGCTTCTCCCAGGTCCTCAAGTGGCAAGGGAGAGGAGCTCCTGCAAGGCTGCGTGCTCCTCCTCCGCAGCACACCACCAGCATGCCATTTCTTTTTCCAACTTTTCCCAGCTGGAGAACAGAAGTCTCCCACGCTGAGGCTCAGCTAGTCTGCACCATGTGAAGGAAACGAGTTGTCACTCAAATGCTTGACAAGAAGAGACCCTCCACATTGCTGCTGATAACGTTTCCATTTTCTCTAGGTGCTGGGGCACTTACAGACTTTTGATCTGCATTTCATGTATCACAGAATCATAGAATGGGTTGGGTGGGAAGGGACCTTAAAGATCATCTAGCCATCTACTATCATAGAGTGAATGAGCAAGCTAGAACAGCTCTTGGGAGAGTCCCACCAGGGCTGTCAGGTCTTGCTGTCAGATTTTGCTGTCACAGCACCTCTTTCCTTTCCCTCACTGAGCTCTCCTCCTCTTCCTCATCTAGCCAGACTGAGGGGCCACAAAGCAACCAGGTCTCTGATACATGTTTATCAGCGAATGAAGCGGTCCCTGGCAGGTGGATATGCTGGATGGAGGGGTCGCTGTCTTTCCTCCTGTACATTCTGTGACTCTTTTTGTGGCAGGGTGACTCCCAGCCTCCACCTCCAGTTTCATTGCTGAGCATGGCAATATACGGTGTGGAATAGACCAGTTTGCATCAGCAGTCCTGTCTGTGTCTCCTCCCAACATCTTGCCCACTCCAGCCTAGGTGCTGTGGAGAGGGAGCCTGGGTGCTGTGCAAGCACTGCTTAGCAGTGGCCAACGTGCTGGGGTGTTATCAGCACTGGCTTAGCCACAAACCCAAAGCACAGCACCACAGGAGCTGCAATGAAGCCAGTTCGCTCCATCCCAGCCAGACCCAGAACATTCTTACACACAACAGGAGGTGGCCAGGAGTGTCACGTTTGTCCCAGCTGCCAAACAAAGATGCTCACATAATTGGTACGAACTTAATGAGGTGCCATCAGTGTTAAATACTGGCTTCGATGGGGGAGAAAACTGATGAGGGCTCCTCTGGTACAGATCAATGGCCAGGTCGATCTCAAGGTCCCTGCTCAGAGTTAAAGCATTGCTTGGCTGCACAGAGCCAGAACTAGCAGCCCAGAAAATGGGCTTTTAATCACTCTGCATGAACTAAAATTGGGGTTTGCTTTGCTCTGCTCACAGGCTAACACTGTTCCTAGGGGGAGAGCCTGGGGGCCGTTTCCATGCCTGCCCTGAAAGGAGCACAGCACTCGTGTGCTGCAGCCCTGCCTCCGTGCCTCCCTGGCTCTCTCACTTGGAGGATTCACTCCTGCAAATCCTTAGGAACAAGGGCAGGCAGCTCTTTTGCCTTGCTTTCCCCAGCACACACCTTATCTGCTTGCAGGAGGAAGGAGAACAGTTTGCCTTTCTAGAGGCAGAGCAGCCTGCACATGCCAGCGGTGCCCGCAGCCCACCCACTCCAGCAGGGCTGGGGGTCCAGGCAGTGAGAAGCCACCAACTTTCTGCTGTCCCTGGCGAGAGCCAGATCCCTTTCTCCTCCATGTGGCTGAAGGAAGCACTCTGCAGACACCGACCTATATCACAGGCTCCTGTGCCGGCAGCGAGCGCGGTGTTTGGGCTGCTCCAGCCCCTGCAGAGAGCCAGCACCTGGCCTGGCGCTTTGCACGAGTCCGGCTGCCAGCGGCGCGGTCGCCTCTTCAAGACCATGTTTTCAATTAGGGCTCGACGCACGGATTGTGCACCTTATTGGCAAAGGCCTCCTCCCGAGGCCTGCCGATTGATTTATGAAGTTGATTAAAATATCAAAACAATTTTGTGTGATGCTGCAAACACGCTGCAGTGTGCATTTTTATCATAGTTGGTGCTGTTCCAATTAGCTCGAGACTCTCCTCTCCCCGTCCTCTTCTGACCTGCTTTGTACGCTAACAAATTACAGTTATCCTGGCCTTACTTTTGTATTTATTAGTGATGATGCATATGTACACTCTCTGAGCAGTTCGGAAACGGGCTGGCTAGCAGCGGGGAGCCCGGCAGGCCAGAGCTGTTTCTGAGCAGAGAAGGCATCCAGAACTGTCTAGCTGGACCTATTTATGCTGATCCTCCTTATGTCACTGGCAAAATGAGGGTAGATCAGTGGAGAAGCTGGGAATAAAATCCATCTACCATAAACAGCAAGCTCTTTCTCTTAGTTAACTGGGGCTTCTCCCGGAGTGAGCGAGCCCTGGGTTTTCCCGTGATGCCTTCTCTGCCCACAGAGCTGATCTCCCCCAGTATCAGCAAGAGCCCTCAACATCCTCAGTGTCCTTTCAAGAGCATTTTCTGGCCATCAAAGAACTAAGTACAACACTGGTCCCCTCTGCAGTGCCGCCAGCCCCAACGTCCAGCCTCACTGACCCCACAGCTACTGAAGCCACAGATGGAGCCACACACAGAGAACAAGGTCAGAGCCAGCACCCAGTGCCCAAATGCTGCACAGCCAGAAACTAAATGTTTATGTCCAGGCATTGCATGCAAAACTCGGGGGGGATCCCCGGGGTCCTGTGAGTGCTTTGGTGCTCTGCTGGTGGTGGGCAAGAGTGCTCTGGATGCCTCTAGCCGGCCAGGGCCGTCCTGTGAGCAGCATGGGGCAGGCACAGCTCCAGGGGTGCTGGTGGGAGCTGGGTGGGGAGCGAGGGTGCTCGCCTCGGCCAGCTACATACCATGCACTAAAAAGGAAATTATTTTGTCAGCAAGGCACTGCTCACCTCAGGCCCTGTGCTACTGCGGGGCTTTGCGGTTGAGCCCTGGGAACCACCGCTGTCCACGGCCAGGAGGAAGGTGGGGGTTCAGAAATGGGAGATATTTCACCACCAGATTAAGTGTTGCCACTGTTCATCTCCCCTCTGGCCCCAGCACCGTGAAACAGCAGCGATGCTTGCGCCAGGCTGAGGCTGCAGTGACTGCCTCTTGTTCCCATGCGGCATCTCCAGAGAAACCCAGTGTCTGCAGTGACAGTGCTGGGGCCATGGAGCCATTCCGGCTCTGCTCCCCACTGACACATTTGCCCAGGGATTGCAGGGAGCGTGCCCAAATGATTAATACCTTGTGAGTATGTAAACAACACACCTCCACCACGCTTTCTGCTGCTAAACAGGGGCATTGCTATGGCAAACTTCATTTATCACTATTTAAAAGCAGAACAAACAAGTACAAGGTGTTGTAAATAACGCTTACAAGACGAGCTGTGCTGGGAAGACAGGAAAAAAAAAAAAAGAGCAGAAAGCAACAGAGGCAGCGGTGGGAGCACACCTCCATCCCATCTGTTGGCTTCCACCAAACGAGGCCACTCTCGGCAGCGCCCATGGGGCACGACACCAGTGCCTTGACAACCTCCATTACCATCAGCCCCACAACGGGCCCTATAAAACACCACAGACCCAGGGAGTATCCCCAGCTCCCTGGAGAAGAGAGATGAATTGGCAAATGGAAGGCTCCAGCGATAAGGGAGTTTTTTATAAACATAACCTAATTGTATTACTTCAAAGTCCTGAAGTTTATTGCCCTGTTTAATGATGTGTCTCGTTATTTATGGTGTAGCACAATGAGTCTGCTATTGATTTAATACACTTCTTTAAAGACCGTCATTGTCACAAGCAATAAAACGAAGCCATTCTGAGGCAGTTCAATTATGTCACATCTCCATCACCTGACCCCAAGCACCCCGGTGTGTGGGGGCCACCACAGCGGGGCTGGGGGCAGCTGGTGAACTGGGTCACCCTGGGGAAGGATGGAGCCAAAGGGCAGGAGCAGGCAGGATGGCTCAGGGGTGCTGCCCACGGACATGTGCCACCATTGCCTGCTGCTGGGCAATTGGTTTGGTACCAGTCTCCTGTATGCGCCTGCCAGCCAGCATGGTGATGGTGTGTGCACAGCAGAGAGGGGATGATGGGTGGAAAACAGCACGAATGATAACCAGCATTTGTGACCCCACCCATTCCCACCGCCCTCCTCACCTTTCTGGTACTGGAGCCAGAGCTGCTGCTGGACCTTCTTACTGGGGAAGTGGATGGTGCAGCTGAATTCGGAGCCATACAGCGCCTCCGCGATGTAGTGGGAGCCAAACTGCTGGATGAAGGAGAGCAGCTCCTCCCGGCTGCTGTCCTTGGTCAGTATCTTCAGGATGTTTGCAAAGCCTGTGGGAAGGAGGCAGGGGATCGTGGGTCAGCCAGGCAGGGCTGCCAGCCACAGCCTGGGGGGAAGGAGGCCCAGAAAATCCCTGCTCAAGATGTACACATCCCCACATGGGTGCAAAATGCAGTTCCTCCTCTCTTGCCTCCATGGTCTTTATGATCCTTTGGAATCCACAACCAGCTATTTGCACTGGGCTGTGGCTCTGGCATCCTGCTATGATTCCTCTCCCTAAGACACTTCTCAAATCATTTCAGAGGGATGTGCACGTGAACATGTGTGTGTGCACCCACGCCCCCACACTCCCCTACATACCCTCGCGCCAGCTCTGGCCCATTTTGCAGGCTGCTGGCACACTGTCAGCGCTCTCCGCAGAGGATGCGCTTGGCCTTTGCTTCGCAGTAGCCATAACCAGAGATGTTCTCCTGGTGTAAGGATTAATTTATTACAGACTGCACTGCAGACCATCCCCAGTGTCAATACCCTGCACAACCGATAACTATTTTTAGGAAAGCTGGAGACAGCCCAGAAGGACACGTGGGGCTGGGCTGATTGCAGCTCCATGGGTGCGCAAGGGCCAGGGCACCTCTTGAACAACGCCCTGCAGTGTCAGTATAGACAGCAGGGACTCCAGCACAGGACAAGGACATGCACCCTCACTGGTCTACAGAGATGAAATATTGTGGAGGCATCGGTGGCATCATTTAGAGCTGGCTGATATCATCATTTTGGTTCAGTGGTGGAACGGAACACATACTGCAAGAAAATACGTCATAACTGTCACCAAAATGAGGTTATCTGGCTGGTTGGTTGGTTGTTTTATTGAAAGAAAAGGTTGGTTTAATAAAAAAGCTAGAAGAATTCATTTTGAGCTGAACCCAAATATTTTTTTCAGCTCTAAGCAGGTTATTTTATTCTGGGGCTCTGCATCTGTCTGCACTAAATCTTTTCTTTCTTCCTTGTTTTTTTCCCTCCATTTAAAAAACAGGTTGATTTTTAAATAAAAAATGCTGTTTTGAAATGAAAAGGCAAAACATTTCAGGTCGTAACAAAATGTTTCAGTGCTTCTGAAACAAAATGTGTAGCTATAAAAATGTGGAAGTGAAATGTTTTGACGTTTGCAGGATCCTCCCGCCCACCCCTTCTTCATCTGCAACTCCCTGCTTTATATGACCCACATTTACAAGCGCTTTGGGTCCTTTTGAAACCACATTTTTTCAAGAACTTACTGGGTTTCATACATACACATATAAACAGCCACCCCCACATGAATCCTCCCAGAAGTCTTGCTTATTAGCCTGATCCTGGCTCTGACCTCAGCTCTTGGTTTGTGCAATTGAGCTGCACAAACACCCTGCCTCAGTTTCCCCCCTGTAAAATGCAGGAAGATCGCTCTGCCTGCCTCTGCAGCAGCACTGACAGCATGAGCTACTGCCCGCGCAGAGCCTGGGGCTGGGAAACGCTGGTGAGATGCTTGGCACGACCATGCCTTGGGGCAGAAGACCACCAGCCACCCACCCATGTGGACACACGTCTCCCTCTTATCAGAAACCCTCACCTGCAGAGAGGGTGATGGAGCTGAGCTTCACCCTGTAGAGGTTGCTCCTGACCCGCCAGTGCTGCACCATGGGGTAGCCCATCGCCTCGTCATACTTGATGTCCCCTGCAAAGGAAGAGCTGATGCTCAGCCCCTGCTGACCCCACAGCCACGCTCTGGGAAATGCCTAATGCTTGCACAGAGCAATGGCTTTGCTACACACCACAGGGGAGAGAAACGGGATGGTAGCAGGGATGGCAACCTCCAGTGGCTGTGCCACGGGGTCCTCAGGCTGCTGGCAGGACCAGCATTGCGAAGGCTGCGGCTGCCTGGAGCTCACAGGGATGGAGATGCTGCCTTGTCATGCCAGGGCAGACTCGCAGAGCCCATATGCTATTTATGCCCCGGACAGACAGGAGGGATGCCATGAAGGAGCCCAAGACCAGCACCTCAGGAGTGCTGATGCCCCTTGGGCACCATGCTGGGATCTAGGGTGGGAGAAAGGGTTCTTGCTCCTGTGCTCGCCCCAGCAGGAGCTGAGCTCAGGGGCAGCTCGTACCAGTGAGAAGCTGGAGGTCAGGAAGGGGCTCCGAAAGGACGCCACGGCACTGCTCCTCCACGGGCAGCGGGATCACCATGAGGCCATCGGCCAGCTGTGGGAAGTCCTTGATGAAGTTATTCTCCCTGCAGAGAGAAAAAGACAACTGCAAAGCAACGATGCAGGCCACGACCAGGCAGGGGGGCTGAGCTGCCCCAGCAGCATGGGGACAGAGGCCGAGGGAGGGCGAGGGACACCTCCAAGCAGGAGACCTTACAGGGGATGAGGTTTGCTGCCCCTGCCACCAGCCACCCCTGGCAGCACAGCCCTCCAAGGTGATGCTTAATGAGCTCCCCAGGGACCATGGCTCCGTTAGTTCTCCAGTAACGTGGGGCTGGTCTCAGCCTGGGGACCCAGCCACTGGTTTTGGCCTGGATTTTCAAAGTGTGCCACTGGAGAGGGGGAAAACAGCAGCAAGGAGAGAGGAATGGCTGCTACACCCCAAAACTGCCCCTTTCCACCACCTGCACCAACTTCCAGTATAAAACCACCAAGCACCAGACCACGCACAGCTGGGGCTTTGCAATCCCAGACAGCAGCATCACCCCCGCGGCTTTGCCCCCAGATGACTGGATCTCCAAAAGGAGTAAAAGGCACATTTACAGACAGACACCCAAAAAAAAAAAAAAAAGCCGGCGCGTGCAGCTCACAGCACGATTTTACCACACCTGGGGGATCTTTTCTAACCTTGGCAGGTATAACATTGTATAATAGGCCCCTAATGAATTGTTTCTAGAACAACGATGCTGGGGAAATTATTTGAAATGGTGAACAGACAGGTCTCTGGGAGACAAACCTCCCCCGGCAAGCGAAATGCCTCGCGCCTGCGCAAAGGAAACGGGAGGGGGGGATTTTAAATATTGATCTTAGAGCCAAAATATAGGCCAGGAGGCTCTGCGTCCTCCAGGTGCAGAGACAAAAGGGCAGCAGAGCAGAAAAAAGGGAGGTTCCTGCAAAATCAGGTCAGCCCCAGGAGCTGGGGGGAGGCTCAGGCTGGCACCGCCCGCCCGAGCGGCGTGTTTTCTGAACAGATCTTCCTTTAAACAGCTGCCGGTTTACCTCAGTTTTACTCCCTGCAGCCCATCCTAGCAGTGATGCTCCATCATCCTATGTTCATTTTGCAAGTGGGGACACCTTGGCCATCTCCAAGGGTCCCATTGTAGCAAGATGCTGAGTTGGTGGAGCACTTCCTTGGGGCTCTTCTGATGCTCCAGGGCCAGGATATGGCCAGTGCAACCTGTACCAGTGGCAAGCAGAAGGCCATATCCCTGTGCATATGGGAGCAGTCCCACGTGGGGATGGCCCCAGCCCCAAGGTGGGCGAGGAGCACTGAGATGAGCCTTCACGCTGCACTCCCCATCTCAAAGCTGCTGGCACCTGATTGCGTCTCGGGAGCTTCACTTTAGGCACAGTTGGAGAAAAAGTGGTTTATTTGTCTGAGAGGAAAAGCCTCCCGCTCACATATGTGCTCGCAAATCTCCTGTCGCTCACACCAGGCGTGGGATCCCCCACGGCTGAGTGGTCCTTTGCTGTTCTGAGCCCTTTGCTGTTTCAGTGATGCAAATGGCAAAGTGCAATTACTGCTGCAGACAGGAGCGGTGTGGGTGGTGGGAAGCAGGGGCTGCAAAATTAGGCAGATCAGTAGGGAATATGGAAAGAATCGTGTTGGTGTCTCTGCTGCTCTGCCTCAGCTGAAAAGGGAGAAAGCTGTCAGTGTTACCAAATCCCAAAGCCCCACAGAAGCGTGATGCTGCACCAGAAAAGCAGGATGCAGCTGCACTGAGCTCACCTGCCACCCCGGAGGACAGGGACCGTCCCCTCCCTGGTGGGTCAGCCCCACACCCTGCACTAGGAGATTAGCTCAAGGGCCAGGCAGGTCACACTGGAGGCCTGCCTGCATCCCATCTCCGAAAGGACCAGGAGGAGATGCTCAGGACAATGACAGTGGCTGGTAGCACCTTCCCAAGGACTCTCACACCGCCTTGCACAAGGGGACAGACTCAGCGATGCCAGAAGAGCCCAGCCCCAGGGCACAGAAACACATGGCACGGCAGACACCAGAAGACTGCGTTAACCCCGTGCCCTGCATCTGAACATGGAGCAGAGAAGATGCAGAAGCAGCGTCTCCTCCATGCAAACCCACCCGGACCATCTCACCAACACCCACCCGTGCCATGAGCTCATGGATCGGCTGTCCCTGGGCACAAGGCCAGCCCACCTGGGTGGCAGGACAGCTGTCGGGGGCTGGTGGTCCATGCACTGGCAGCTCAGGAGGGAGAAGCTGGAGGAGACGCACACTGGTGCCAGGGCAACCTGCACGCAGCAACTGCTGCTCAGAGCTGACGCCTCTGTGAAAAGGTATTTACCAAAAAGCCACGCTCGGTGGTGCCGCTTGCTGTAATGCCATTTGCTTTAACTGCTCCGCAGTCGAAAGGTCAAGGAAAAACAAGGGGCCAGAACGAGTCGAGGCATGGGCATACACACTGGTGGGTGCCCACAACGTGCTCCCGTAACGGGAGGGAGCAGCGGTACAAGGCAGGACTTCAGGAGGGCTTCAATGATGCATTTTTGCTATCAAAGCCTTCCTGGGTCTCCACCCTCCTTCCCCACCTCCAGCCCCTTGCTCCCTGCCTGCCCAAAGCCAGGATGAGCCGAAGCTGCGTGGAGGAAGCACCCGCTGGACACAGGGTCCGGGCATGGCACAGCCCCCCTGTAGAGTCCTTCCAGCTAACACTGCGCCAAGCCCCCGCTGCATCTGGGCAAACTGGGAGGGCAGATGATGGGGATGCCCAAACCCGCTCGTGCCCGGCAGGCGTGGAGGGCAGTGTGCTGCAGAGCCACAGCCGGCAGAGGGCTGCAGCTCCTCTTCCACTGCACCTTACTAATAACCCTGCGGCTCGCAGTGCTGCTCACTGTAGAGGCACAAAAAAAGCCTTTCTGCCAGGCTTCTGTGCTCTCTGGAAGCTCTGATCAAAGCCATTGGGCAATGTGTGCAGGGCAGGGAGACAGACGAGGGGAGGCATGTGACAGCATCCTTGCGCATGTGCTGCTGCACATGCCTCCATCTGGGGCATGGCTGCGCCACCGGCACCTCTGCACGGGTGCAGGACCATGTGCAGGGTTCACAACTGGGGGGCCACGCTGTTTCCAAGAGGCACGGTGATGCCTTCATGACCTCATGGTTCCTACTGATTATGAAGCCAGGTTTATTCTGATGGGATCAGGAGCAAGCCAGGCAAACCTGCCTGATCCCAGCACCTGCTAACCCCACAACATCCTCCCTTGCTCTGCCCCCAGCATCTCCCCAGCACTCACGGAGCAGATGCCAGATACTCACAGGAGCAGAGAGCACGCAGTGCTCTCTGGCATGATGCACACTGAATCCACTTGCTGACTGGCAGCGCTCTGCTGGTGGGCATCTGAACATCTCTCGGGGCATTTTGCAGAAACTAAGTCATTATACAAGGAAGTGCTGTTTCTCCCTCACAGCTCCGGTCCCTAGTAGCATCCAACCTAGGCTACATCCCTGACTCAGGAGGGAGCTGACTTCCAGATAAACGAGTCTTGATGCTGGGAAAAGTCAAATGGCCAAAGGCTTTCCTGAGCTCTTGTACTGGCAAAGTGTGCTGTGAAGGAAAACATTCACCTGGATTAAACTGAGTTCAAGATCCTGGCTTTGGTGGATACTCCATGTAACCTTGGATGAGTCGTAAAATGCACCCGCTGCTGCAGGTGACACAGGTAACAGACAGCAGCTCCCTCCATCTCGAGGTGCTGCTGGGGTAAAGGCGATTAGTGGCTGCTCAGGTACCAGGAGGAGGGCTCACACAGCAAGAGCCTGCTGTGCGGGTGTTCTCCTGTCCTCCTGAAACTAGATACACAAACTAGAGATGTTTTTGGGGAATCTAACCTTAAATAATACACCCAAGGTCATGCAATACAGCCACAGCACGGTGCAGCATAGAGCTGTGTTACTGTGCTTCGCAGTGCTGGTATCATCTCACAGAGCTTCCAAAAAGGACCAACATCCCGCAGCATCTCTGAGCGAAAGGGGGTTTTGGGGGGAGCAGGAGAGGCTGATGCAGGCACTGAGGAGGAGCCAGAGTGCTGTCATCCTTCTGGACGTGGCCACAGTTGCCAGGTCCTGGTCCATGGCACGACTCTGCTAAGCCCTAGAGCACCTTGTCCTCCTGCCAAGGCACTGAAAGCCAGGGCCAAGCGCGCAGTGGGATGGCCCGCAGTAGTGAAAGCTCAGCTGGTGACTCACATTTCTATCATTTTCCTGTTAGCAACACTGTTGGGTGAAGGAGCAGCTTCAGCTCCTTGACTCAGCCAGATGTGGCTTCCTCCCTTCACGCTTCACTCTTGGAGGACACGGCCTCAAGGCCAGATTCTGCTCACCAACCCTTGCAGAAACCCTCCTTGCTCCTGTACAACTCTCACTGCAAATCCAAGCATCAGCTGGCATGGGGCTCCCTGCCTCCACCCGCCTCTGATAGTGGATGCACACCCTGCATCCCAGCAACCGGGCAAACATATTCATGAAGGGGTAAAATATATATATATATATATATATGTATATAAAATGACCCCACAAGTGATTAGCTCATGCCCTGAAGCATGAGATTTAATTACCCTTATCTGAGCTGGCGCAGCTACAAATGTTAATCACATTATCATCCAGCATGCTTATGTTCAGCAAAGTGACTATGTGAGGACTGCGCTTTCTGCTATGCAAGTCTGAGAGGATGCCTTCTTCGGCAAAAATAATTTATTAATCTTAGTCTTCCTGCCCTGCAATGGCTTGGGGAGAACATGATGGATCTGAGGTTATTTTGTGCCAGCTTTTGACCCAACTTTCCCTCAGAGAAGCTTTCCCGCTGGGGTGGCCTGCATCTGACATGGGGACATTCAGAAATACCTTCTTTTTAGCTTGTCATCACCAAAACAAATTTATTTAGAGTCACTGAGAGACAGAAAAGAGGGTGTCCTGTTTCCACAGCCACTTTGAAGAAGGTAAGCATGCTGTAAATCTCCCTCCACATGTCTCCGTGACCTCAGGCACTGGTGAATTACAAAGGCTTAATGCAAACCCTCTGAAGCAGCAGTTACTTACTCCAAATTTACTGGTCATTAATTTTAGTGAGGCCCCACTCCAGTCTAACAAAACAGGATAAAAAAAGGACAGACTGGTCAGGTTTTGCCAGGCCCTGGAGCCCCCATCAGCTCCACAACTTTCAGCCCTAACCACCATTTGCAATGATGCATGGCTGGACCGAGCTGTGGGGAGAGAGAAGACCCATGTCCCCCGGAGAACACCACCGTGTGGCCACAGCTATCAGCCCCATCCCTCCATCAGCCCTGCTGCTGCTGTAGGACCTGTCCCCGCGCTGCCAGTCCCTCCCTGCCGCAGCCCCAGCCTGCCCCACTTCAGCGCCAGCAATAAGCAGCCTGACAATATTCAATAGCTGCCTTACCCCCCTGGTTCAGGGATAATTAGCATTTAAATTGAGGTGGTTTTCGGGAAGGTAAATCATGCCAGCGCTGGGGCTGCAACGCCTGCGGGCATGCACAGATGCTCAGCACCATCCCCTCCACATACCCTCAGACTGAGCCCCAATAGCCACTGTGGGGCTGGGGGTGACTGGGACCCCCCTTCCCACGCCTCCTGCTCCCACTCTAACGCAGGGCTGGGGCTGTGTGGTGGTGCAGTCACCTGCGCCGTGATGGGGAGGTGTTGAAGAGGGCTCAGCCAACACCGGCAGAATGCCGTGGGCTCTGTCTCGGTGGCTCTTTGATCCTGGCACTGGAATATTAATTGTGGCGCTGCACTGACACAGCTGCAGGAGGCCCTCGGTGGCACCACCGGGGCTCCTCTTCCCTCATCAGGCCCAATGTGGGGACACTGAAGCATGGGAGGGGACAGCAAGAGCCACAGAACGGGGCAAAGGGTGGTGGCTATCACCAGGAACTGTGGGTGAGAGCAGGAGATGCCAACCCCACTAGTGCCTGTGCCACCGGGCATGTGGTGCCGTGCAGGGTCCCCAGCCATGGCACAATGATGGTGACAGTCACCAAATGACATATGGGCATGGGACCTCAAGACCTGAGAGAGCAGCGACAGCCAGACAGAAGGATGAGAGCAATGGGAGCAGCGCTGCTGCCCGGGAGCCAGCCAAGGCAGGGAAGGGAATTCCTTCCCGGTGAATAGTTTATTCACTGTAAACCAGGAATTCAGCTGATCCAAAGCTATTTGTCAACTCTGCTTGAACCTGTTGCAGAACCCAAGCAGAGATTTTTTTGGTGGTTGTTTCTTTTTAGTACAAAATAGATGAAAAATAAAGAAATAGATATTTTTAGTACAAAATAGAGTAAGATGAATAGTTGCCACCACTGTGGTGCCACCACCTCCGTCCCTGCCAGGGGGTCCTGCATCTTCCCAGTAGCTAAAGACAAGTCTCAACAGAGACTGTGACCACTTTCCCATTCTCTATTAGTGCACCAGAACATCAAACTCCCTTCACAGTAATCCAAAGCATGTTGCTGGGGGTGTTTTAGTTCAGCTGTTGAACCGATAACTCAGCTTCTGCACTGCTCATGCCCAAGCCTGGGTCAGCAGCAGGACCCTTCCTCTGGACCCGGGCATCATGTGCCCATGCCCACGCCCATCAGCATCATGCTCCACCAATGCTGGACTATTCCAAACTGATTTTCCTGCAGATCATCTCCAAACATCCCCCAAACACTAAAGCCCTCCTCCAGCAGTAATGCCACCACACACCAGGGAAACTCAGCCAGCAGCACCCACCACCATGGCACAGTGAACATCACGTTCACCAACACGGAGAAGAAGTGCATCCTCTCCTGAAGCCATTTCTAAAGGAAACACACAGGAACTTGCTTTGACACAGAGAGGTAGAGAAGCCATGAGCAATGGGAGCAGGGATCTCCCTCCTGCACCCTGGCAAGCCCCGGAGCAGGCAGCGGGGGTAGGACATGCTGCTGGAGGAGTTCCACCACCAGTACATGGTTCTGGCCAGCAGAAACAAGGAAGCTCAGGTGGAGCGTCCATAGCCCAGCACCTGCTCATCACTTATTATTCTCCCCGCCCTGCTTCTCACTATACAGCTATTTATTTATTCCAGTAAAGAGTGTCTCCTGTGGGTGAAATCCTACGGTAGGCTGTGGATCTTTCTTCCACCACAGCGCCTGTTGGGAACAGGCTGAAATGGAGTGCTGAGTAAAAACAAATTTGGAAAGTTACGGTTCCCACAGCAACGCCTGGCGCCTGTGCAGCAGGCAGCGTGCAGGCACGCAGAGCTGGATTTATGCCTTAATTACGGAGTCGGAGCTGCAAGAGGAATCCCAAGCAAAGCTCTAGTTTTTAGTCCCTTAGAGAACTTTGCAAATATATGGATTATTCCTTTTGGGATTGAAATTTCCCATGCTTAACCTAAGCTTAAACATGATTTTCTGCAAGAAGTTTTAAGAAAAGTCAAAAAAACCCCCTATGTTTGAGCGAAAGAGTGACAAAAAATAAGCAGACATGCCCGTGACTGGAGAAAGGGAAAAGAGTGGCAACCTGTCTCTTCTTTGCCTCACAACTTCGCACAAATTGCTCCTGGAAGCCCACACTTGCAGACAGTGAAACCCCAGGGAGTGCGGTGCATGTGAGCTGGGAGACGTGACTTGGTGCAAAAGCTGCCATCGTTAACACTCAAACCCAGGTAAGATCTCCCAGCTGCACCAGGACCAGAGCCCAAAATAGTCCACCAATAATTTCTTCCCTCTGATGGAGCAGGCTGCAAGTTCTTTGCATTTAGTGCTGGAAACCCCATTTGATCATCTGCTTGCTTTGTGAAGCAGCAAAGAAACTGATGAAATACAATCCAGCATATGCCTGACCCAACGTTTTGCATCCTTAAGTTGCTTAACTCCTTACTACTGCCCTGCTCAAGCCACACTGCCTAGGTGCATCACATCTCTTAGGTGCATCATCACCCAGAACAAGCTCTTCCACACGCACCTCTGCTCTTCTCCTCCTTCTGCAGGGGCAAAGCAAATGAGCAAGTAGCCAAAACCTCTCCCTGTGTGGCTCTGGATTAAGTGTTTGGCTGATCTCACCAGTGAGATAGGCAGTGGCTCCACCGCTGCCCACATCAGCAGCCCCGTCCTGAGCCTGCAAGCTGGTGGCAGGGCCAGGAGGACATGTCTGAGCCGTGTGCTATCCCTCCTTGACTGGAAGGTCTGGGAAATGTCCACTAGCTGATGTGGCTGATGAGGCTGATGAGAAATCTGCCTGTTTGCAAAGGGTTGGCACTGATCAGTGTCTGCCAGGAGCATCCGTGTCTTGCTCCTTGTATCTGCTCTTCAAGGTGTCTCCCTCCATTAGCTTCGCCACCACTGACAGCCGAAGGGCCTGACCTTGTCGGCTTCCATAAGCTCAGCCACTTTCAGCTTTTTAACGATTTGGATGGAGAAGATGACAGACGGACCTCCTGGAGCAGCTCACAGAGCTTCTGCCCACCAGGCTATGGCCACCGTGAGATGATCTGGGGACAATTTCTCTGTGGGGATGTTTTTTCTACACCTGAGTAACTCACAGCCAGGCTGGACACCTCTGAATGATTATTTCCGTGATGAGCTGAGTCCAGGCTGCGGGTCCTTTTGTGTGGGTTGTTTGGATACTGTTTGCAGTCATTTCCCAAGTGCTGCTCAAACAGCTCCATGCCTGGTGCTTTCATTAGCTTTATTTGTAGTGAGGCAACAAATGCAAAACTCTCACTGACTTCAGAGGAGCCAGGAGCACACGCTGGGACTTCCCAAGGAGCTGGCGTGAGGCTGGTACCCGACTTGCATCCAGTTCCTACAGCATTTAGGCATGGTGACCTGAAGCCAGTGGCCTCTCTGCACACCAGCAGCCCCTTGAACCAGCAGCTCTCCCAGAGAAACCCACACCCAGCTGCAATGCCCTGGGAAGCAAAAGCACTGCCTTTTAAGTAATATTTGCCTTTCCAATGTAAATGCAGACCCAGGTCTCTGCTCAGCACACACATCCATTCTCTTTAACAACTTAGGATCTTAAGCTTTTTTTTTTTTTTTTCCTCTTTCTCTCTCTCCCTCTCCCCTAAGCTTCATTGTTAACCTTTAAGATGAAGATAAGGTGTAAGAGTTTGGAAAGGAATCAGGAGGGACCTTGGAAATGAACCAGGAGCAGTGTTAATACTGGGCCGCACATCATATCTCTTCGGCTCTTCCTTCCCCCCCAGGGTGATTCGGACTGCTCTTGACTACCACCATGGTATTACAAACTCTAATGAGGTTTGGAAAATAAGAAACCCATGGCAGCGTGGGAGAAACTAATAGAAATTGTTTTGTCTTCTCTCTATTAGTCATTAGAAGCAGAGGAAAAACAGCCACAGGCAGTGGCAGGGCTGCAATATCACCACACATTTCATATGCTGGCACTCTGACAAAGTCATTTCAACGCAGTTAATGCTCCCGCTTCCCCTACATGCAAGGCCTGCCATATGCCAGCACAGGCTCCAGCTGCACCAGCATCCCTGTGCCAGGACTGACCGAGCCCGGGGTGACCCCCGTTGGTACCCAGTGCCCACCCAAGCTGCTCATGCAGGTTGCTTGGCCAGCCCATGGTTCTGCCCAGCAGCAAACCCACCAGCACGGACCATCGCAGTCACTCTGCTCTGCAGAGGCCAGTGTCCCCCAGGGGCCAGGGACAGGCAGGGGAGGCAAAGGCAGCAGCCGGGCAGGGCAGCGCTTGGGGATGTATCTGTAAGCAGCAGCTCCCTGGCACTCTCAGGCAGCCAGAGCATATGCTGAATTAGCTAGGATTTGTGACTGCATCTGCAAAATCGCATTTCTGTGTGCAAAGTTAATTATGGAAGCCACAAAATGATACATGCGGTGAGCTGGGGAGGGGTGATGGCACCTGCAGTGAGCTCCCCCCTCGCCATCCTCCTAGGGAAAGGTGGGCGCTGAGAGCCGAGCCGCACACTGGGGCTCAGTGAGGTGCCTTGGAGCACCTTCCACTTGCTTCCCTCCTCCCAGCTCTGCAGGCCATCATACCCAGGCTGCGCAGCTGCCTGATGACAAGCGGCAGTGCCATCACACCCTCCAGATGTTTTCCAGCTGCCCGTGGGTAGGGTCACAGCTGGTGAGTGGCGCTGTCCCCTGGAAAGCTGGGGTGCAGGCATGCAGGCTGCTCTGCCTGCAGCCGGCTCCTTCGGCTCATGCTGGGGGAGGAAGGAACTGGCACAAACGTCCCCAGCTTTCATCTTAAGTGAACTGTTACTGAAGGCAACAGCCCATGGGAGTCTCCTTCTCGCCCAGCTGCGTTCTGGGCAGGGTGAGAGCATGACAGCAGGGGAGCATTGCTGGGGGACAGGGAAGAGGGCAAGTGATGCTGGGTTGGTCCCCGCCACCCGCTCCTGCATTCCTCTGCACGGAGCCACGGCTCCAGCATCCAAGCAAGGGGACATTGCCCAGAAACTGGGTGCAGTGGAAGATTCAGGAGAACTCCTGGGTTATCTGATGCAGCAGGGGATGGGAGCACAGCTTGCCCATCACTTTTGGTGGACAGTGAGTTCAACTGATGGCCCGAGCCTAAACTTAGCACTTGCCTTCAGGTTTATACAGTTACAAGTTACACTTCAACATGCAGAAGGGCAAATCCTCCATCTCTGGAGAGACCACTTGGGATGGGAAAGAGCAAGACAAGATTTTCTGCTGCATCGAGGACTGCATCCAAGCCCTGCTGCTATCTCAGAGGCAGGTATGGCTCGACAGCTGGCATAGCTGCGGAGCACTCGGATATCTCCATGCTGGTGCCTGCTTGTGACTGCATTGCCTGGAGCAAGGATTCGCATTGCTAAGTCAATGTCAAGCTGATTTAGTCCTTGGATGGGGAATCTCCATCGACCAGCGCAGGCACTAGTGAGGAAGAGCAGTGATGGGCTGGTAAGTGTCAGCCTTGTCCCCAGAGGTGCTGCAGGAGCGGTGCCTGTGGTGCGAGCAGCACTGACCCACGGCCCATGCTAATGGTGACCACCAAAGTGCCCAAAGCGTGATGGAAAAACCCTGCTATCACAGCTTAAAGTTGGGTAATTACAATTAACTGCCTCAAACCCTCCCACCTCACTCTCTTTTCTATTCAGCTGAACATAACCCTCATTTTCATGCATCTCAAGTGGGTGCAGAGGCCCCGTGCCCCAGGAGCGGCTGTACCCGGCGTCAGATGAGGAAAGAAACAGCAATTCCTCTCTGCAAGCCTGTACACCACTCAAAGGCTATAAAGCCAATAAGGAACCCCTGGGATGAAAGGTACTCTATAAATCTGAGCCGTTATTATTACAAAACCAATCTCCACCGCATCTCTTAATAATGCAGATTAACTATGCAATAACACTAGCTGTAATTAGTATCGTAAAAGTCAAAGACGGGAAAGGCTAGGAGGTCAGTGAGTCCATCTCGCAGACTGCTCCCCACAGCATGGGGGAAGGGGGAAACCTCCCGGGTGCCTTGGGAGCTTGGAAAAGCAAAGGCAGGCTTGGCAGTGCCAGGCACAATCAAGGGAGCTGTGACAAGGAGGGGATGGCACAGGAATCACCGCACCTCTGCCGGACCCGGGAGGGGAGCAGAACCCTGCTCTCATTCTGCAAGTGCCTGACGCCAGCTCCGGTCTCTCCTCTCCTGTGCGGGTCCACATCTCCTCTCTCAGACCTTTATGTTTACCTCATGCTTAGGACTTGAGACAAGGATGTCACCATCACCTTTTCCCTGGGTAGACCCTGCAGACCTCACCAAGCCCCCTGAGAGCTGCATGGGGGGACACAGGTGTCCCCTGATGACAGCAGGGCAGGCTCATTGCAGGAGGAGCCTGTGTCCCATGCCAGCTCCCCGAGGGACAAGCACTCCCCCAGACCTCCCATCCCATGAGAAGCTCCCAGGACTAGGAGGCACGACCTTCCCATAGGCACACATACACACCCCTTGCCCAGCAGCGTTCCCGGACTGGGATCCCACTACCTGCTCCCACACTGCCCGGGGACCAGCACTCCTCCTCACTGGCTGACCATCCTGCTGCCTGCTGCCTTCCTCCACCTCCCGATCCCAGAAACCCTGACATCCTCCTCACCTCCACGCTGTGCCCACGTGGCCCCGGCACTTCTCCCCTGCCATGCCAGCTGGCACGGCAGCACGGGCGGTGGGAAGGACAGGAGGGAGGGCTCCCTGCCCGGGCACAGCACTGCTCTGCCCAATTAGCACTGCTGGGTGACAGGCTCTGTTTGCGCTGCGTGATTAGCTGTGGAAATGCAAATCTGAACTTCCTCCGCCGCAGCAGCTAACAAGATAATGAATATTTTCATCAGCTGCAGAGAATACAAACATCTGCACAGACACAAACGCGCTGCCAGGGCCGGGGGGAGCAGGGAGCAGGGGTGTGGGGTGGGGGAGCAGCTCCCCGGCATCCCTTGTTGCAGGGGCAGCAGCTCCACTGCCAGGGTAAGGAAAGCTCTGCCGCCACCAGCTTGTCCCCCAGCCCAGCAGAAGCCAGGGGGTGACAGACCATCAGCTTTGGTGTGTGATGGTACCATGTCCAACAGCAGTGCCTTGGCTCTGGACTGTGCCTGTGCGAGTGGGTTTCGGGTATATACCCGTGGTACCCTCATCTCCCAAGGCACCATGCCAGCTCTGCTCTCTCACTGCCCACCCTCTGCGGCATGAGCTCCCCTTTGAAACATCAACCTACAAGGCCGAAAAGCCTGCTTTCAGGGCATGGGCTGAGGTGAAAGCTTCTTGGCATTTCCTCAGCCTCATAATAAAGGTGGGGAGTTTGGGTGCATTTCCAAACACCCACCTAGTTTTTAACCTGCACACCTTCACGCACTGCCTGGGGCTCAGAAGGAGCTGGGCGAGGAGCCCAAGCCCCAAGTCACAGATGTGCAATCAGTTTTGGGCTCTGCTGGCAGCTTCCACTCCAGCCGTCCCTCCTCCTCCAGGGGCTCAGGCACACGCTGGGGGTGGTGGGGCTCTCACAGGCAGTGACCAAACAGCAAGGACTGACCCCGTGCGAGATTACCCCACTGCCTGTGCAGACAGGAATGAAATGGAGCAGCTCAGAGGTGCATCCAGAGCAGGGATGGGGCAGCAGGAACATGAGGTGGCTGTAACAGCCATGCCGGCATTTGCCAAGGATGTGATGACCTGCTTCTTAAATCCTACCCACACCACGTGCAGAATGAGTCTGAAAACCTCTAGTACTTAAAATACCTCTATTACTAACATCTCAGTGTATTTTAAAAAATATCTTTTTTGCCCTGGACCCCTGCATTGTCTTTAGGATATCGTTGGCAATAGGCTTGCTTTTGTTTTGCTAGAAGAATAAAAAAATGCTGCCAATCCAGTGCAAAAAGCCTGTGGCTGCAGACTGTCAGAAATAACCAACTCAAAGCCGAACGGTTTGTTCTCTTTCTCAGTGGGATGCTGACTTTGAAATGGAGCAGAGCTGATGCACGCAGGATGTAACAGTAACCTAACTGATGGAGTACTGTGCTTATTGCATTAGTCATTTATACACTGGACTGACAAAACCTCAATGCTTAGCCTGGCCAGTGAAGATGCCCTCAAAATACATGGCGTGTGTCTGTATGCAACCAGTTGTGGGCTCAGAAAAGGGCTAGATGGACTCAATAAAGCAGCCAGGATGTCCCTGATGCTAGGCTGAGAGGTGAAAAAAATAGGACTGAGAAAACAGCTCAGATGGGGGCCCTCTGGGGGCTTCACAGCCATCGCATGTGACATGGCCACAAGCAGGCACCAGGACATCCCTGCTCTGCAGGCAGCACCCCTGGCTGGGAGCAGGCAGTGCTCCCACATGGCACGCACCGGGAGCGGGGCAGAACCAGAGCATCACATCCCGCACCTGCTCTGCAGAGCTGCTAAACTGCTAACGACCCCCTCGCCAGCTACTGAGGACCAAGGCCTGAGGCATTAGCCTGGCTTGGAAAGACATCATTGCTTCCAACTAGTATGTCTGAGGCTTCAGAGTTGTGAACAGGTAATAGAATTGCAGCAACAAATAATAAAAAGAGGAATGAAATGGAAGGCAGCCACTGGAAAAGAGATCCATCCGTTATCCCGGCCTGAAGGGTAATAGGTAAACAAGGCGTTGGTGTACTGGCTGGCACTGAGCTCACCAGCACAGGAATAATAAACAGCGCAATTATAACTTCTGTGCTTGGAGGTTTCAAATAAAGGGGAAAAAATACGAAAAAATCAATAGCGTTAATTTAACTGGTTACAGACTTTTCATTTGTGATGCCGCGGGGGAGGCAGGATGTCCTTGTGAGGGCTGGTCTGCGAGTTCCAAGCCGGGTGGCACCAGCAAAGGCCCCCCCAGCCTCTCGCACCCAGAAGTGATGCTGCACCCTCTGAGCACCACCCCAGCCCCTGGCAGCACCCACATCTGGGGGGGCACTGGGTGCAGCTCGCAGGAGGCCTGGCCCAGCACAGTTGGGAGTGATGGGATGGGGACATTTTCCAAAGCAGCCCCCTGGCAGGGTTGGCACTGAGCTGTCAGCTCACCTGCTGTCGCCACCCTGGTTTATTAAGGGCTGAGAAGCAGTGAGAGGAAGGAGTGACAGATTTTAAATTAACTTGCCAAACTCCTCATCAATATTATGACAATTCCCCGCATCAGTTCAGCGACCCGGCACACTGCCTGACAGCACTACCGCAGCTGTGTGGGGGCAGAGCTGGCTGCCAGGCTGGCAATGCTTGGGGCCAGTGGGTGCCCATCCGTCCCTGCAGCACCCGAGCCACCTCGGTAGCACTGGCCGGTGCTCAGCACCACCTCCAACCCACCCTTTACCCTCCCCAAGGCTGTAAAGAAGCAGCAGCCCTGTTTTATAAGTGGAGATGTGAGGAACAGCATCCTCTGAGGGACTGCAGAGGGAAGGGTACTTCCAGTCTGTAGAAGGGTGCTTGGCACAGCACAGCACTGCAGCCCTACATCATCTGGAGACATCCTCCCTGGTTATGGAGAGGGGAAAACACTCGGTGCTCAGCACGTGTTTAGCAGTGAGGGAGCGCTGACACACATCCTCCTTCCTTCCAGCCACTGAACCATTTTGGCTGCTTTTCTGCCCCCACACCCAGAAACTTTCCGGATTCACTGCATCTCCTCTGGGAGGGAATCAAATGAGGACTGTGTGGGTGAGCAAGGTGCTCCCTGTGTCCCAGGGCTATGCCAAGCCGGAGCAAAAGCCGGGATGAGAGACAGAGCTGGAGGTAGGGATGGGAAGGGATAGGTTAGGGCAGATGGCTGCACCCTGGGGAGAGCTCTGCCACGCACTGCTCTGACATTCCATTTGCTATGCAGTAATAATCCAGCAAGTAAAGCTGGCTCCATGGGTAGTAATTTGGGATTTCACCATATTAATGGCATAAAAGCAACAGTCTGAAACTGCAAACGGCTTTTAAACAAAAATTTCTATTCCCTTGTGGCAAAGAGACGGCACAAAACAGATAAGGAACAAACAAACAACCCATTTAGAAAATAATCCCCCAGTGATTTGGGGACGGTGCGGAGTTTGGGCTGTGCCCCACCGTGAGGCAACGGGGAAAAAATTGCTCTAATCTAGTCTTTAGCGAGCTGGATCCACTGCCGAGTCTCCCGGCTAGACCGAGAGGTGTGACTGGAATAGATCAGCTCCAATCCCATCTATTTATTAACACCACACAGCATTTTCCAAAGAGAAGAACCTTTTTTTTAAAAGAAGAGAGGGATGCCCAGAATAAGGCGGCTCTGAATGTGCTTTCGGCTCAGTGGTGGAAGGAGCAAGGAGGGGTTCTGGTGTGTGATGAAAGATCCCTCCTCTGCCCCCCAACAAAGCACCCGCAAGAGACCACGCAGGAGAAGCATCACCAGAGGAGTGCTTTGATTTAACTCCTTGCAATAAAACGGCAGCAGCAGCAATCATGTAGCACACTCCTCTGAGGAGAAACTTTGACACTGCCTTGTCTAACCGGTCAGTCGAGCACCCCAACCACCACAGCGATAATTAGCAGTTATTAAGCCACCTCAGTACAGAAGAAGCTGTCCACATTGCTCCTAACTCACGACGGCTCAACCTGAGCTGCAGGGATGCTGCGGCGCTCACATCCTGGGCTGTGGCTTCACTGTTGCTGATGGATGGGAAGAGAGTCCTTGGCAGCACAGAGGGACATGCGAGCAGGGACAGGCTCTATGCAACACAGCAAGGCATTACACCGGTGCTAGTGTACATATGGAGCATATTCAGTGCACGCAGCGTGAACCATTCTGGCTGCTGCCCCTCCCTGTTGTGAGTACATTGGTCACAGCAGCCAGTGTTTGCTTCCTCCATCCTTCCCTCGGGTGCCAACCATCTCCTCAGTCATGCCACTAAAGTGCTTGGGTGTTGCCTGACTGCCTTGGACAAAATTATGTGGGTTAAAGGGGAAAACCAAAATCTGAAGCAGCATGGACTAGAACTGCTTGCTGGTTTCAGGTCTGGGACCTCCAAGGCTGTGTAGCTCTCCCCACTACCAGCCCAGTCTGCTGCGTGCTCATGTCAAACATCATCCTTACCCTGCATCTTAAAGGTACCTGCTGAACATTCCCATCCTCTCAAGCTGGCCAGACACAGGAAAGCCATCGGTGCTACACCAGTTACATCCCAGTGCTGGGCTAGGCTGCAGCCAGGAGGACCATGCAGCCATCAGAAGCGCAAAGACTCTAATCAGTGCTGGGTGGCAAAGAGACCACCCCAAGCCCAACGGGATGGAAATACTGCTGTAACTGATAGGTGTTGCTCAGGCCACGGTGTGTGAGACAGCTTTTCCCAGCACAAAGGCTTCATCCTAACACCATGCTGACATGCCTGGCAAATTGAGAATATCCTATTTATTAAAGACACTGAAGATGCAGCGACATGGGAAGCAGACACCATTCAAAGGACTGTCACATCTGCATAGCTAAAGGATCCCAGCAGTTATAAATCCCTCTAAAATACTCAGCCCCTTGTTCTGATAGCAGGTTCTTGCTCCTACTTTGCAGAAACAGGCTTTTAATCCCTGGTATTAGGCAGCTTCCTGCTATGTTTCAAATGCACCAAATTAAGGGCTTCTCTAACAGCTGGTGTCTTAATGCTCAGAGAGGTTCTTGAATATCTATGAAAATCAGAGGCAAATTACATCTTTTAGTTAATAATTTCTTCTCCATTAACCTCCTTCTCTTCCCTTGTTAGGAGATGGTGTTTCTGCAGCATAACCCTCCGACACACCGGGCAGCCTGGCCGCAGGGAAAGATGCTGCGCGCAGGGAAGCGAGCCCTTCTCATCACTGCCTAGTGCTTTTGAAGCGAACAGGCTACACTCAAACAGGAAAGGGCAGCCACACTGACCTTCCAGGCTGCTGAAAGCATTTCTGGAGCAAGACATGCTGCCTCCCACCAGGCTCTGAGCTCTGCCGAGCCAGCGCATCACACGCTACAGCCTGCAACACGCGGGCATGCTTTGCAAGTTGCTCTTGTTTCAGAGCTGCTTCCTCCTGCCCCTCACAGCTGTGAGACCTGGGACCAGGCCCCCGCTGATGCTGGGCACTGAAAACTCTGTTTGTGATAGCGAGGTCCTGCAGAGCATCTGGCTCCCACTGCACGCAGCCTCACAGGGAAAAGCTTCCCCGCACTGCACACACCTCGGGCATCGCCCATGCAGCGCAGCAGGAGCGGGCCAGCTGTGGGAAGCAGGATGGGTCACTAAGAGCTGGTTCTTTTAAATCTGAAAAACTGTCAGCCAGAGCTGCCCGGGAGTGCTTTGGGCTCTGACCCCTGGAAGATGCCATCCCCACACCACAGGTGTTTTATCCCAAAAGTGAAGAGGCCGAGGGCAGCCCCAGCAGGAACTGCTCCTGGTCCAGCCTGGGACTGCCCAAACCCATCGTCCCCAGGATGCCCTCAAAGGGCATGACGTGGAGAAGCCACATGGCCCAGGATAAACAAGACCCACAGACAACCTGGCATGCTTTTGGCTGGAATTTAGCCCTGAGGACAGGGAACATGTTTGCTTCCTGGCAGTAACAAAGCAGCCCTTAGACCCCAGCCCTGGCTGAGGCAGGGGAAGGATGGCTATCCACCCTCCCACTTCACAGTGCAAGGAAAGGGCAGGCTACAGACAAGCTGGAAAGGAGATCTAAGCCTCTGCAGAAAGAAGGTTTGGTGCTTAGGGACTCACAGCATGAGCTGGGGCTGGACCTCGTTTGGGGGGAGCCTGTCTGGGTCTGGCATTTCCAGGAGATGGGCTTGGGGAGTGTTTGAAGCCCCCAGACCCACCAGCTCATGAAGAATTTCAGCTCTGCAGCCCTGGCTCTGCTCTGACGGACCCACTGACGCTTGTAACATGGGAGGGAGAGAAAGCAAAGAGGAGCCCACTGGGAAAATTGCCTTCGTGTACTGTCAATTCTCACTTCCAGCAAAGGCTGCAGCTCTGCTGGCTCCAAGCACTCCGCTGGTTGTGGCTTTCTAAGCAGCTTTGTGCTGATGGAGCTCATAATTCATCTGCCAGCAAGAGAGCAGAAGGCCAGAGTTCAGCGCAAATTCATAGCTAGGAAGGCTTTGCGCTCAGCTGGGGAAATAACACCCAGAAAAGCACCGTGGCCAGCAGTGACGAGCACCCACAACTCCAGCTAAAATCAGAGGCAGTGATAAGGTCTCGGTGTCTTAACAGGAAAGAAACCCTCAGTGCACTGGCAGATGCTGGGAAGGAAGATGTCTGGGTAGGCTGTGTGCTGGATCCTCTCCTGACCATGAGCAGTGCTGCTGCTTTGAAACTCATAGGGCCACAATGGTTTACATTCAAAGTATGGCTGTATTCAGAAGAACTGAAGAAAAGTAAGTAAACTCATTTTCCAGCCCTGAATTCAGCAGCTACCAGCAAGCTCTACTCTATAAGCACGGCAAGGTGAAGATCTGGGCACTTCAGACCCTGCTTTCCCCACCCTCATCTGACCCTTGGCACTCACGAAAGACCTGGGATGCAGCTTGCAGACCCCCCCTGCTATCTGCTCCTTGCCCTTTGGTGGGGGTATTTACCTTCTTATCATGGTACATCCACAGCTCCTCCCAGTACTGAAACTGGGCACTGAGTAACACCAGCTCGCACAGGTTGAAAACATGCCAAAAGAAATGCTCTGTCATACTACACGCAGTTAAACAACAGAACTCATTGTCACAGGGTATCGTGGAGATGAAAGACATTAGTGTTCAGGAAGAGACGAGGCAACACCACTGAGAAAAGCCCACTGAAGGCAATTAAACACTTATCTAACTAACACACACTGGCCCAGGAAGGTCCTATGCTGCTGCCTGTGGGAAAGATAAGCAAGTAGGAAAACCACGTGTGTTTGTTGCCCTTTTGCTCTCTTCCCCTAGTGAACATGTCAGAGATGCAGGTTCTGCACCAACGGCCCTTGGTCCCATCTCACCATCCCCATGTTCCCAAAACTAGCAGCAGAACTAGGCCATACCTGAAAGTCATCTGGAACACCTGCCCTTGGTTGACGTGCTGGCTCCTGTTGTTATAGCCGTGAAGCATCTCCCCGAAGAGGGTGTTGTTGAACTTGGCATCCGACTTCAGGCACTTGGGACCCTCGCAGATGTCAGACAGCATCAGGCAGGACTTCCCGTCGGGCGCCAGCTTGTATTCCTCCACGCACCTGCGGAGCACCACAAGCTACATGAGATGGGCCAGGCGCAGAGCATGCCACCCCACGAGCCCTGCCACGGGACGAGCTGCTGCTGAGCCACGCCAAGCATCATCAACTCCTGCAGCGGCTGCCCAGGAAGGCACAGAGGTTGCAGAGCCCACACCCTCTGCAGCTGTTCCCAACATCCACCCTTCCTGCAGCAGCACGACCCTGCCTGCAGCCGGGCTGCCCTGCCTGGGAGCTGCCCCCGTGCCCGAGCCGAGCTGAGCCCACCGTGCAGCCGCTGCTCAACCATCCCCGACAGTCCCTGCCCACCTTGTGCCCTGTGACACTGCTGCCATGCAGGTATAAACATTCCCCAGGCAAGAACAAAGCAAAATCAAGCTCCTGCCCTTTTTTCCACCCAGCAGCGCCCTCCTGCAAGGAAACAGCTCCAGCGTGGCTGCTCTTTTGCTCTTTGGCCCCACTTTCAAGCACACTGTAAGATGCACATGCTCATCTTCAACAGACAGTAAGGGAAACTGATGCAGGCAGCAGGGATGTGATTTAACTACAGACACTAGAGAAATCAGCGGCATCTTTTGCATATGTGCTCATCCTGCCTCCCCTCCCTCTCTTCTCCTTCCTCCAGCCTTTTCCCCGGCACTGCAGCTCCCAGCTGACAAGGAAAGTTCTGTTCCCTGCATTCCCGTTCCTCCCCACGGCCACAGTGCTCTGTTAACAATCCCATCTCCATCCAAGCTTGCTTCCCTCTCCCATTCCTCTACCGCATTTTACTGCTGCAAGCAAAACTCCCACCCGTCTGTTGCACTTTTCCCTGCCTGTTCCCAAAGTGCAGGCCTGCCTTGAAAAGGCATTATGAAAAAACAAAACAAAAACCAAAAAAACAACCAAACCCAGGGAAAGAGTCTTTGCCCTCGGGGATGGAAGGTTGAAATGCCGATTCCCTGCATGGGTGTGGATGGAGACCACGTAATGTCCCAAGGTTTTCTAGACACTCCTCACAAAGGTTGCTAATGTCTATATGGATTCCCAACCCCTTCTGCAGGCAACGTGCTCTGTCTTAGTGACTGAACCACTCTGTACTGCTAAACAGCAATAAAAAAGAAGGGGGGGGCAGGGGGTGGAACATCAAACCAGCAAAAATGGATTAAAAAAAAAGAGAAAGAAGCTGACACAGGCAGAGCTCCCTGGGCTGCTCTTCCCCAGGGAGCAGCAAGCAGCCAGGGCTGTGAGGTCTCTGCTGCACCTGCAACTTTGGGACTTGACGGATGCTCCTCAGAGTTACTGTTGGGAATTTTCTCCCCCTCTTGCTTGTGGGCATTCCCTTCCCAAAAGGGCTCCTTTTCCTCCCTTTCACCCTAACCCTTCGCACCAGGATGTGAAGTAGGTTCCTGCGTGTGCCCAAGAGCATGAACCAGCCACGGGATGCAATCTGCAGAGCCCCCGGCGCCAGGGCTGGGCACGGGATGGGGCAGGCAATGGATGGATGGCTGCAGCTGTGCAGCATAAAGCCAGATAATCACTGAGCTCCTTTTAGAACATACTGCAGCCAGGGAGATTTTCCTGAGAGAAAATGCTAAATTGCGTAGGATTATAGGATCCTGGCCAAAATCATGGATGAAACTCTATTTTAAGAGAGGCATGGGGAGGGGGGGCGGGGGGGGGGGGGGGGGAGGTAGCAATTCTTAAACAAATCCTCCACCTTCCCCCTCCAACACTCAATGTACAGTTTTTGGGTCCCTTCATGGTGAGTCACAGATCAAACTGTACCATCACACAGTGGGGGAGAGGAGGAAGGTGCATCTGCTCAGATGGCTCCTCGCACTCCCGTATGCTTTTGCCTGCAGGCAAACCAGGTGCCTCTATTCCCTGCTGGAAGTCAGCTCCATAAACAGGCTTTTCTTTTTCTTGGGCACCCAGCTCCCTTGCTGGGTGTGCCGGTTTGGGGATGGGTGGCACAGGAGGGTTGGCAGGGATGGAAAAGGGTACAGGTTATTTATCTGCTAGTGAGAGATGCCGGAGCATTGGACAGGACTCACCCACAGAACATGAAGATGGTGCTGGACAACGGGTCGTGGGGCAGAGGAAGGGTCTGCTGGAGACAGAGCTGCTCGCAGCCACCGTTGAAGCCATCTGAGCAGTCAATCCCTTTGGAGTAGTCGTAGCAACCGGTACCATCCTTCATGGGTCGGAGGTCCTCAGGGCACTGCAGCGAGAGATGGGATGTGGGAAGGTCACTGGGGGGTCCTCACCTGCCCTGGAGCCACAGCCCGGTGGGTGCCCTCCCAGGGCACAGCCCACCCAAGAGCCAGTGCCACTGAACTCTGCCTACAACTAAAGGAGATGAGTTCGATTTGAGTGACAGATGGGGCAGCCACAAGGGCCCAGCATCATGTCACACAGCCTTTGGGGAGAGGGCAAGAACCACAGGGCAAGGACCCAGTCTGCTGCAAAAGCCTTCCTCCCCCTCCTCCCTTTGGAGGAGGGTGAAATCCTTGAGGCAGCAAAATTACACAGTGATGAAGCCTCAAGCCAGTGTGGGGTGAAGCATGACAACCCCCTCTGTAACGTACTGGAGGAACCCTCTGCATTTGCTACCTGTTCCTCCGAGACCCAGAGAAAGTGGGTGCAACCCAGAAAATACCATCTCAGTACCTGGGACCAAACCAGAAAGCCATCTCAGTGCTTGGGAGTGACCCAGAATAACCACTTCAACCCATGCCAGGCAGGCCAGCGAGCGTGACCTGGGCATCAGCTCCAAAAGCTGATCCCTCCCACGGGGGGGAGGCAGCTGCGGGCAGGACTGGCCGGCGGTGGAGGCAGGACTGGCAGAAGACAGGACCGCAGCCCAAGCTCATCAGTTTTCCGCAGCCAAGGGAACCGTGCTGCTTCACATAAGCTGGAGATCTGTCTCTGGGTTTTAATTCCAGTTCCTCAGCTGGCTTTCCTTGTCCCAGAAGATAAAAGCCAGCAGGCGGCAAATGCCATCAATAAATTGTCACCCAGATTAAAGTACTCTTCTATTCCACTTGCGTTATTTATCCCTTTTCGCCAAACATGCACGCACACAAACAACAACAAAAAGGCCCAGTCCTTGAGAAAATAAATAAATCTTGCCTAGGAGCAGCTCGCAATTAAAAATGCATTATGGAATTTCTTGAAGATGGGTTAGTCTGGAGATTGTACAGGTAGTGATGAAAGCAGGTTATAAATGGCCTCTGTCAAGCAGAAGAAAGGTTATAAAACCACTATACTTTGTGGTTAAAAACAGAAATCAATTTTCCATGTGAGTAAAATGCTGTACATATTAATAAAAGTTCAGGAGACCCTGGACCCCGTGCTTGCTGACACTGGCAGGGTCCTGACGGGAGATGGGCTGCTTGAGCCTCGCTCACTCTTGGCTACTTAAGAAAGCAAGCTGCCTGCAGGGGACCTCAGAAAGATGCTTTAGGGAGTCCTGGCCAACCCCATCAAGTATGAAAAGTTTCTTTCCACCTCCTAGAAACCCTGTGCCATTTCCCTATGGTAGCAGCCTTAAAGCTGCTTCTGCCCCATCTGCAGCAACCACAACGTCTCAGGCATCTCCATCCCTGGTGCCCCTCAGACACCTCGCTGGCTCCCGTGCCCTCAGCCCTGAAGCTTGGGTGGATCTTCCCAACCTCAGCACCTTCCCTGCAGGTGCCAAGTAAGGTGGGAAAAGGAGGCAAGAGAAGGCTGAGAGGCATATGACTTTTCTAGCCGAAGGATGTTGGCAGTGAAGGGCTCTGGAATAGGATGCTGCCCATCTCTGCAGAGCAGGCAGGGCACAGGCAGCCCCCCAGGGAGGCAGGTGGGGGAACAGTAGCCCTGCCTAGGCACGAAGCTGCAGAGGACATGGGAGCAGGAAGCTTTCTAGCTGCGTATACAGAATAAATATGAAGGAGGAGACGAGAGAGGACACTTGGAACAATCTGTGCTTTTACCACCCAGCTGCCTGGGAAACAGGATCAGGATAAGCGTGTTTGTGAATCCGCAGATACAACACTTATCTCCTGTGGTCTCCTCCGCATCTGCCAGCCCCACTGTAAGAATAAGAGCTGTACAAACTGGCAGAAACACCTCTCCCTAGAGATGGAGGGCTGACTGCAAACAGCATCTTCTGCTCCGTGGCACCTCGTCCACCTCTGGGCTGCTCACCCCGCACCAACCAGGGTGGGATCTGGGGCTCTGCCCAAGCCCCCCCTGAGCTCCCCGGGGACCCTCCAAGGTGCTGAAGGCAACTGGGTGGGAATCCAGGTCTGCAGGAGCTACAGAGTGACAGGGAGAGGGTCAGTCACGGCTGTCCTGGGCTGTCACCCAGAACTCTAACCCTGGCACCGAGCTGTGCGCTGAGCACAGCACCTTCCCCAGCCCGCAGAGGAAGATGATGGCTCTTCCACTGGGACTAGGTTAGTAGGTCACCAAAGCCCCTCCCTCCCTTAGCCCCACTCTGCTTGAGGTCACCTTTGGGATATTCCTCCAGTCTGGGCTTTTCATCGCCACAAGTTTCCTTTCTGTTTGTAATTATGCATCCTCATACCTATTAATTATGGCAGGCAAGTAGCTCAAGCACAAAATTTGTAAAAGAAAGCACCCCCTCCCCTCTGCATCCATCCCCGGCTCGGCATGGAGCCGGCTCTCCAGCCAGCTGTCACGCTGCAGCAAGCAGCTCTCCAGGGACAGAGAGCTTTGGTAGCCAACACACAAACACAGGAGGTGTCCCTGCTTGGTGGCACTGCAGGGGGGACAAAGATGCCAGGGACAGTGAGCTGGGGAACCGGCGAGCTCTGCAGCCAGCGCCAGCCAGCAAAACCAACAGGCAGACGGCAGGAGCAGCGATGCCAGCGCGGAGGTCTTGCAGGGATGAATAGGCAAATGGAGCAACTACTGGGCAAAACTTTATTACAGATCTCCCTGCTCCAGGAGCAGAGGACTTGCAATTGGGATGTCACACCAATGGATCAGAGCAGGGGGGAAACTGAAGCCCATCTGGGTGCAACTCTGTCCACAGTAGTCAGCAATGACCCAGAAAAAAGCCAGCTTGTGCTAATCACAACTCCCTGGGCTGTGCTGAAGAGTCGGTCTGGACTCCCAGGGGAGCTTACAAAACTAGCACTCACTCTGTGTTTGCAGGGCTTTTACAAAGGATCAGTTCTGCTATTGCTGACATTGATTTGTCTGGCTTGGGCAGCAGAGAACCAATAATTATGGTGAGTTTTAATCAATCCCCCATCAATTCAGCTGCAGTTCAATTTGCGATCTGCCTTGGCAGTGACACAGGATGGGGGGCTGTGTCAGAAAATGATTAGAAAATCCATAAGCAACTCAGTCAATAAACCTGTCTGGGCGATCACGGGTGACATCCCTTCCTGACGGGAGGAAAGCTGGCGAGACATGGTGCCCCAGCAGCTCCTGGCCAACCACACCTCTGCACACCCCTCGTCCGGATACAGGATGGATCCTTTTATCCAAGGAAGCAAAGGGATCCTCTATAAACTGTTAGCCAGCAATTCAAAAGAAAAAGCTGGTTTTGGTTTGCTGTGTTAGACCTGCACTGCTTCGGAACCAGCCTCAAACTCCTGGACCATCCATCACCCATGGATCTGACAAGCAAAAATATCTCAAAACTTGGGAAGAGGGTCTGGTGCTTAACCCATGCCACCGAAAGGAAAAGGGAGGTAGGGGGAGACTCCAGCTCATGGTCTGCTCTGAAAAGCCACGGAGAAGCTGTTACCATACAAATGTAATTCCACTGCCTTGCAAATCCACTCCACCTACACAGCAGTGAATTGGTTTCTCTGTGACAACGGCCAGCCCTGAAAATTGCTCTTGGGATTGGAAAAGAAAACGTAAGTTTCTTGTCTTCTTGTGCATTAGAACTGATAATACAGATTGTGCAGGCTAAATGTGACCCACAGCTACAACGCCCCGACCCTGCTGTTACCATTCAGTTTGCGAAGCAGGCACTGCTGGCATCTCGGCGGGGTTTGGCTGATAGCACCATCAGCCACCAGCATGTCCCCCTCCAGCCGTGCCAGGCAGAGCACCCAGGACTGTATTTTTTGTGACTGCAGTCAGCAAATGTACTCCAAGCATGCACAGGGAATGGATATGCTGAATAAGAAAGTGCTATTTTTATCTGGGGTTTTTTTTTTTTTTGGTTTTTGGGGTTTTTTTTGAGAAACAGTCTTTTTTCCCTTTTAAATGACATCTCTGAGATGACATGAAGTGGCAGAGCTGGCAGGACCTGCTGCCACACCGGGGAGACCACCAATGCCAGCCTTGCTGATGTTCCAGGCAGTGGTTTGGAATGAAATGGGACGCCCGCACACACCGCCGGCACAGCATGTGGCATGGCATGGCCTCCAGGACACAGCACAGCTCCTCTGCCCACCACCACAGTCCCCAGCACAGCCTGAGAAAACCCAACGGAGGGAGGATCATCTTCAAGGGGAAAGCAAGCAACATCCACCAAAACCTGCACAAGATCGGGTCTTCGGAAAATAAGCACCTGGATGAGCCCCTGTTCATGTTAGGAAAAAAAAAAGGGGCCTTTGCTCACTTTCTCATTTACAAAGCTCATTAGCAGTGAGACTGGTGAAGGGGGTACTGGAAATAAAATCAGAGCCTCATTACTGACACAGATCCCCCCAGACAAGGGGATGGATACCAGCTCTCCATCTGAACTGCCTACTAGGGTTGCTCAGCTCAGCTCCTCTCTTCCGTTATTAATTTTAATAAAAAAAGAATACTTAATAAAGTGTTTCTGGAGAGAGTAAACTGCCCTTTTTATTATTACATTCTGTTTTCTCAACAGCAGCCTTTTTGTCAGAGACTTCTCCCACACCAAGGTGTCAGAGGTGATGCTCTGAGTGCAGACGAGCCCAGCTCCTCAAAACTGCACAGGGAAGCTGCCACCAACCCCTGGCTCCCAGCTCCATTCCAGGTACCATGCACGCACGTCTGGATGCATCCAGAGGCAAGATCCAGGACCCTGGCCCAGCGCAGCTTCCCCAGGCTGCATCCCCAGCACCTGAGGCTGCAAGAAAGGCCGGTGGCTCAGGGCTGCAGAGGCCCCGAGCGAGATGCCCAAAGCCCTAATGACCCCCTTTATTTAGAGGCATCCTCACTCCTCACCGAGGAACCTCTTCAGGGTGAGACAAAAAGATAACCTGAGGCACTGCTGAGGTACAAGCAATTGCCAGCATTTTAATGAGCTCCGAACTATGCACTGGCATGTATTTTATTTGCTTGTTAAAGCTCAGAAATGATAAAAACACAGTAAACTCCTCTGTGTCTGTATTTATATATATATTCAGACAACTCTGGCTTATTCTGCCTTCGCTTTCTTGGTCCAGAAGGCCCTTGGTGAGCAGCGCTGCTCCGCAGCAGCAGGACCAGAGCCTGGCTGTACACAGCCCAGTCTCCACAGCTGAGATTTATTCCTCCTTTCCTAATATTTTGGCAAAACGGGCAAAAAAGCTGGCTGCTGAAGCACCCATTGGCTCCAGGCAGTCTCTCTCCAGGGCCACCCCTGCCCCTCCTCGGGGCAGCGATGTCCTCGCCGCCACCCCAGCTGCGGCAGACCCATCCCCGACACCCACTGCAGGGGAGCATCATCCCCAGGGGGAAACATTACAACTGTTTTCTGAAATAACAGTCATTATCTTCCCACTCCTTTTGCCCCTCCCTGCTTTCCCCCTGCTTCCTTTTTCCTTTCAAGATCATTAATCATTATTTTAGCCTCAGAAAATCAAACCCATCTGTCTTCCAGGCTCCTGTGCACACACTGCGATAGCTCACACTCCTTGGCTCGGTTGCCCCATGACAGGGGGGGGCTGGGGGCTCCATGGAGAAGACCGAAGCTCTGGGCAACGAGGCGGCATCTCCTCAACTACAGGCACCACACAGCTCTCGCAGGGACTGTCTTGGGCAAGTCACTATGTGTATGTTCACATATCAATTCAAAGTGGGATGGACTTGTTTCAACCAGCTGGTGGGATGCTATGCACACTGATACAAGTGTTCAGAGCTCCTGGAGCAAGGAAATCAAGCTAGTGGAAACCCTACAGCTGCTTTCCTTCCAGGAGTCACCAATAGCCCATTTTGGGATGCACTGGTATCTCCTGCCCATCTGAGAGTTTCCCTTCCTAGCTACAGCAGAGGCTGGCACATCCAAAACCCTTCGGGAGAACAGAAATTCAGCTCCCACCCCACCTGACATGCAGGGTAGAACCCAGCCACAACACTACACGCCAAATCCTTCAAACCAAACGGCTCAACCCAGCTGTGACCACAGCACACAAAGCATCCCAGTCTATGGGAGCACAGAGCGGCAAGGGCTGGCACCCGCCAAGCCCTCCAAGGAACACCACTGAAAAAGCCAACGGTGGAGAGAATGGGGCTTTTATCACCCAGACAACTACCTCTCAGCACAGGCAGAGACCTGAAGCTCACCCTGGTGCTTCCTGAGCTATTCCACTTGCTTTTAACTTTGGCCAGTGCTTGCAGACATGATGCAAACGCCTTTTGCAGCCCTGAAAGCAAAGGCAGGCAGGCAGGGGGCTCCCCACCTGCCCCTCCGCTCCCTGCCACGGCCAGCTACTGACCCCAGGGCCTTTTGCCATCCTTTGCTTCTCTCTCTGTCTCAAATCCCATTTTCATCACAGGTAGTTACCTGGCTTAACGAGATAAATCCAAAACCACAGGCTCCTTGGGAGGGGGGCTTGCTGTTGAGGTTCAGGGGGCTTCTGCTTCCAATCAGAATGTGCATAAGGAGTCATCTTCTGCTTCAAGGAGCCAGCTAAACTTTAAAGGGATTAGAAGATAATAGTTTCCTCCCCATCTCCCGCTTTCGCACGTGCATCTCTAACATAATTAGGTAGGTGCCTCATAAGGCAGGGACGAATGAGTTTTTATCTTTCAATGAACAACTGTCTGTCAGAAAAATGCAGACTTGATGAAGCTTAAGTGCTTTGTGGGATTCCATCAATTACATCTCAAAATTCATTGGGAAATTAGGAGAGCATTTAATTTTGAGAAAGTTGAGATGTTTTGGTTTCCGTCACCTACATGTATTTTTATTTCAGGCTGTACACTGGGATAACGCAATATATAACAAAGCTCCAGATGATAATGTTGAAATTAAACATTTCACCTTCCTTCATAGAAAGGAGATGTTTTGAACAAAATTATTTTGGAATTTTCACATATGTGGGGATTTCTGCACAGCACTTTGGTTTGGGGTGAAATTCCCAAACACCCACTTTCCTCCCCAAGAATATCTTTTCTCAGCATCATCCTCTTCCTTTGGAAGTACCTCTCCAGTCCCCATGGTCCCTGAGCCACCCCTGGGTGTCTGGAAGGAGAACACTGAAGCGGTGGCCACTGCCCTGCTCCTTTCGTTCTAATCCCATTTCTCCTCAAAACAGTTACATTATTAAATTAAGATGTTTCTCTGCCCTGCTTTGCAGCAGCTAAGGAACATCCCATCATTTTGATGTGGAAGAGGGGAAAACAGAAGGATTATTTCCAGACAGGCTGCCCTAAGGCTAATATACCTGTGTGGACCATGCCAAATTTCTCTTCCTTCTCTGTCTAAAAAGGCTGAGACCAACACCACGCCAGTGTCACCATGGGCCACAGCTTCATTAAGAGACACTCTGGTAGAAGCTCTCCCTTCTGCATACTGCTGAGCCAGAGAAACCCCCTCTCCTGCCTGATGCACTGACCCCACAACCATGGAAAGGAACCACTCCCATTGTCCTCGAAGGCAAACAATACTTTTTTCTCTTGCTCAAATTAGAAAGACATCTGCACTAGAGGAGCCTGAGCCCGTAAGCAAGGAGATGGTGACCATCAGCAGGATCTCATGGCTGCGCAGAGCAGCAGCACCCACTGCCTGGGCTTGGTGGGCTCTCCTACCTCTTGCCAACACCTCTTCCAAGGTGGAACAGGTCCTGGAGCACAGCCATGCTGTGAGCCCTTCCACATCCCCCTGCAACATCTTTGGCTTCTGTGGCACAAGTCACTGTCTTCTGACTCAAAAGATGAACTCACCAACACCTGCAGGCATCACAGATGTTGCAGAACCATCAGACCACACCACCTGCACCCACCTGCTGCCATGAAGCTGCTCAAGCAGCAGGGAAACAAGTGGTCTAATTCTGCCACTACGTTAGCATGGGGCCTGAGCTGCCTTCCTCCCAAGCAGCTGGGCAGCTCGTGCCCTCCCGCTTCTCCAGGAGCCCCCCCCCCCAGAGATAAGGCCCCATCCTCAGAGGCATCACAGGGCTCACCTTCACTGCGCACCTGTACCTGCTGCTGCCTCCTGCTGTGGCAATGCCAAGGATGCTCAAGATGCCCTGGAGGGGAACTGACCACCTCCCTACCCAGCTCACATGCTGAGACCAAAGCTCATTTTCCTTAGGGGGAAAAAAACCCACCACCTCATCCCTTTTACTCCTCTGCAGCTGCAATCCTGTCTTGCTGGAGCTCACAAACAGGCACAGCCATAGGGCAGCAAAAGAAGGCAACCCTCCTTCTCCCCAGGCAGATAAGAGGACTGGCATCAGCGAGCAAAGCCAAGCTGAGAGACAGGTGGGGAAACCTGAATTTAAGCCACATTACAGGTGTTTCCTTCAGTCCCTCAGGGCTAATTCACAGGTTTTCATTTCAAATTATAAATCACCAACACATGAGGGTCAAGCACTTTTCTCTCCTTCAGCATCCTCCCTCTGGGCTGAGCAGCTACTGCCGTGCTGGTAGGAGGGATCAGTGACATATATTCCTTTGCTGGCAATATTCTGCCTTATTCCTCCAGCACAGTTTCTCCTGGTTTGCTGTGATCCCTGCAAGATGGTATGAAATGCACGCTGAACTCTACGTGCAGAGCTAGCCCACCAGATTTACACAAGCTTGCTGGGATTTTATTTTCTTGGGAAATGCCTGTGGCTTCCCCAGAGCTGACAGCAATTCTAGGGTGTCACAGGGAAAAGCAATGTGGACACAGGTTTTCTAGAGCTTGGGGATTGTTTTGTTATGGTGCAAGGTAGGGCTCAAAGACAAGGCTCCAGTTTGCAATCCCAAGGTCTTGGCAAGGTTGCAGCTCCTACTTAAAGCTACCCAAATGAAAAAAGGCCTCCGATAAGAAAAGAACTGCAGAAAACCTTTATGCACGAATGCCATCTGCTGGGTACACGTCAAAATAACAGAAAAGCCATGAGACTGCGGGGGGAAGGGGTCCCGTGGGAAGTGTGGGATGGAAGCTGGGTAGATGTCACCCCTCTGTGGGGGGACCCCTCTGCAGAGCCTTTGAGGTCTTCCAGGTGACACCTGGCATGCAGGATTTTAAGTCAAGCGACGTTCTCTTTTCTCCCTCGCCAGCCCAAAGGGACTGTCCTCAGAGAGGCTCCGCCACAAGCTACACACAAACCCGCTCTCCATGTTTTAACCATGTCCGTTTAATGCCAAACAATTAGGTAATGGCAGAGCCCATGCCGCTAAAAAGCCCAAAGACAAATGCATCCCCAGTCCTCGCAGAATTACTGGAAGCTGTATTAAGGGCATGAAGGAACTGGTAACAGATGATGATTATATATAAAAGGAATAAGAAATCTTTGAGATTTGTGCTGTTCCCTGGTTGAGCTGCTAGGCTCCAGCTCTGCTGTGTATTAATTGCTTACAAGCCGGCATGTATATTTTATGCTCGGTACCTGCCTAGAACATTTGTTAGATTTAGCCTTGATTGATGAACCACTGATTATATACTTCTGTGGTCCTCAGCAAATTAATAAACTGTTGACTGGTAAAGATTAACAACATGTCATGATTTGTGAAACAGTGTCCAGAGTAAAGCTGAAGCAAACCTAGTGCTAAAATTAGTACGTGAATGCTCCCTGAACTATATAAAAAGGGGATAGCTTAATTAAATTACATCCCGATATTGCCCATAGCACTTACCAAATTGGCAAATTGAGTTCACAGCAGTTCAGCTTTAAAACTAACTGACATCCCTGCAAATTTGCAGCAAATGGTCCCATCCCTACTCACACTGGAAGCCCAGCTCTCACCCAGCAGACTCCGGGAGCAGAGACGGGATGAGGAGGGGACATACTGTCCAGTGCAGGGACCAGGACAGAAGGTACCTTAAGGTCACGGGCCAGGACTGCGGCAAGCTCTGACACTCAGCTCCCATCGCCTGCAACCCCACTCAGTGCCATGAGCATGACCTGGGGCTGAGGGCAGCGCTGCCTGCCCACCCATTGGCTTTTCCCCAAGCAACGGCCATGGGCCACAGTCAGAAACAGGGGACAGTGTCCTCCAGACCTCTGCTCACACCCCTGCCACTGCCAAAGACCTACAAGCAGGTGATGTGTGTACAACATTACATGGAGCTGGGAGGGATGGTGCACTGTGACTCTGGCGTCAGCCCAGTGGGAAGCAGGAGAGACATGAACCCCAGATGGGATGTAGCAGCCATCTCCAACCTCCCCCCAGGGAGCTCATCTCCGCTGTCCTCAAGCTGCAGCTGGGACTGAGGAGCCGGGGGGCTTCACCCCACAACTGGGAGCTGTGGAGAGAGGCAGAGCCACCTCATGCTCCTGCAGTAGGGAGAAAAAGGGGTGAGGAGCAGAAGGAGAGATGGGCACCTCTACAGCTGTCTCCTGTCCCCATGGGATTCATGGCCTCGGGGAGCCTGGTGTGACACAGGAGGACAGGGGGTCCCATGTGTCACCTTTCACCCATGGTTCTCAGGGAGCGAATGGACCCCAGAAGAACAGCTCCTGCTGCTTCTCCTTTCTCTCCCCGCTGCCTGCTGTACACAGTTTGTTCTCTTTGCATAAAGCCTCACTTAGGCATTACAGAGGCAGGAGGGTATTTTCCCCCAGTGACACAGTTTTCAATTTCTGCCTCTCTGCGCGCCAGCATGGCCAGTGCTAGACCTGTAATTTATTGGCAATTTCTATCTTAATATATCCTGACTTTTAGAAAGAGGCATCCCTTCTCAGCGGCATGGGGCAGAGTCCCAATTGCTTCTGACAGTGTCTGGGATGCACGTTGGCATTCAGGGCAAAATAACACCCCAAAAAAGAGGGACCCCCCCAAAAAAAAAGACTAGAAAGGCAGATGCTCCCTGGGAAAGGGAACAAAAAAACCCCACAAAAAGCAACAATGGGAAAAGAAAGGAGGGAAGGGAGAGGAGCAGCAAGGGGGAGATGGCACCAGGCGCTGCTGGTGACACATCAGGCTGTTGTGTTAAATGGCCTTAACAAGCAACTGGAGAGGGGGATAATGAAAACGCCACCCCCGGGACAGCACCGCTCTAGCCTGACCTTTCCTGGCTGCCGTGTCTAAACATCTTCAATAAATAAAGAGACACTTAAATCCTGCCTCTGCTGAGGTGGGAGGGCTGGGGCGGGGGGGTCTCTGCCTGTGGCAAGAGGGAGGGGAAGGGGCAGAGGGGTTGCAGGGGGCTTTGCAGCAGCAGGCATGTGTTCACTGTGGGCCCCCTCAGGGGTCACCACCTGCTGCTGGGCAGGCAGGGGCTCCTACCACAGACAGACGAGAAGGGTTGCTCCCAGGCTTCCCCCGCTTTCCCAAGGCTCTGCCCCTGTGTCTCTGTGTGTTGTACCAGACTCGCACAAGCTGCTGCACGCAGGGAAATGGGGACTTTGCTGTTGAGGTGAGATGGGTTAGAGGTGGGAGAGGTGCTGAGCTCTGCTGCTCCCACCTGCAACAGCAGCGAAACCCCTCTGTGCATCAATAGCTGGGAACAATACAGAGCCTCTGCCCAAAGCTAACGGTCTAGGGTCTAACAGGTCTTGTGGAGGGGGGAGCAGGGAACTGCAAAACCTGGGACGCAGTAGATTGTTTGGCTAGATGTGAGCACGTGCAGAAACAAATCAGAATTCTGAGGGTGTCAGAGGGGGAGAGGATGGGGAGATGCTTCATCTTTCTCCCATGCTGGCAAGCAGAAGGCAGGAGAAAAAGCGAGACTGTTTTCACCCTGTGCTTTCTTGACAAGCAGGGAAATGACCATCAGCCTTAAGCATTTTTCTTTTGCTCATCTCAGCCCCCAGACTGCTTCCCTCAGGTCCTTAAGGCAGATGTGATTTGCTGTGAAGGGCCCAGGGGTGAAGGGGGAGTCCACCACCAGCACACACATCCCCTTGGCCACATCCCCAGGGAGGCAGCAGCCGACGTCCCCCTCCGGCTTACCCCCGCCCTGCCCCCGACCAGACGCCAGCCCCAGGGGCCAGCAGCCACGGTACCTACCACGCAGCCTGTCGAGTCCACCTTGCGATCCGAAACGCACTTGAAGTTGCGGGTACAGCCACCGTTGTTGCGTGAGCAGTCTCGCACTGGCCCAAAGGAGGAGAGCAAGTCATTGATGGTTTCAAAGTAGGTGGACAGCATCGCTTCTTCCCTTGGAGAGAAAAGGCACCGTTAGGGCCAGCAGGGAGCAGGCAGCACGTGGCATGGGCAGGGCAATCCATGAAGAGAGCTGCCCTGGCAAAATCACAGCGTTTTAATTAGCAAACCTGAGTCAAAGGAAGCTCCCCAAGAAAAGTAAGGCTTTGTGATTATCCTATATATAATAAATCTGCTGCATAACTGACATCCTTGATGGAAATCAACCAGTTAAGGGGTTTCAAAGATACTATCTACCATTTTCAAGCCAACTACCAACTAAGAGATACTTTATTAGTAGCCTGGAGTTGTGTGTGAATCCAACCCTATACTAGACAACAGTGAATCCACAATGAAACTCGTCCTGAACGTTTCACAGCTGGGCCAAGCCTCCCTGAGCACCCACACCTCATTCATCACCGGGGGACGCTGCCAAAGCTGGAAACTTGGCTTCGCGCTTGCTGGGCTATGGATGTGGGGGCTCACCCCTGCTTGGGCCCAGGGGACAGGGGGACCCGGAGCAAGGGACACAGGGGTGGGTGCAGGCACAGCTCTCTGCTGCACTGCTCCAGCCCGTGACAGCTCTGCAAAGCTCCGGGCACGGCTGCGCTGTGACACCCCTCTCTTACGCAAGCAAGAACCATAAATACCAACAAATTCAATGGCCGTGTAAAGCCTTGGGAAGCTCCCAGCCCTGCCTCTCCGAGCTGCGCACACAGCAGATTTTGTCTGTGACAAAGTATTCAGGCACTTCGCTTTCTGCTGGGTTCCTGCAAAGGGAACACAGATGCTTGTCAAGAGCTTAAAGCATCTCCAAGGTATTTTTCATCTTCAAAGCACATTTTATATAGTAACCAATACCTGCAACCTGTCTTGGGTAACAGATCCTGTCACCCACTTACCAACAGGGGAGAGACAAAGTGATTTACCCAAGGTCACAGAACAAGTCACTGATGGCAGCGGACTTGACCTCCACAGGCTATTTATTAGATCTTTATACACAGGGGTCTGCAAATAAACACTGACCCCTCTGACCTTAAAACATCCCCCGAGGCAATGCTGGGAGTCACAGGGTCATTTATTCCCCTTTAGCATCTTCCCTGCTCTCCCACCAGGACCTAAAAAGCCACACAATGAATGAATGCCCAGTTCGAGCCTCCCTTTTTTGGGTTGGTGGTTTTTTGGGGGGGTTGTTTGGGGTTTTTTTGGGTTTTAATTTGAAAACCGTGTGCTTGGCAACGAAAGGATGGTGGAGGAATATTCAGCAGCCCTTGAAGACCACAGCACTGCTGTCTGGAAGCAGCACTGCATTATCTATCAGCAGAGGGCCCCTGCGCACACACATGCAGTCACACGCACAGAGCCCTGCCAACACCAAACGCTCGAAAAAAATCATGAGTCAGGCATAAAAAAAAATAAAAAATGAGATTGGCATAAAAATGATGAGATTTTAAAAATAAATCAATCACTGGGTGATTTTTTCCCCCCCCCTCCCCTAAATTTGCCTTCTGCTTTCTGAGCCTTTAGGGTGTAATGGAGCTTCTCTCTGCAAACTTGAGGGCTAGAAACTACCCAGAGACCAAACCCAAGAAATAAAGCCCTGTGCAGTAGGGCCAGTTTTCCAGGCAATTGCAGGATTCCAGAAGCTGGGACTTTCAACAAGAAAAACACCATAAAACCAGCAAGACTGATAAGTCGGCACATCCCTGCTCAGACAGAGGTGCAGGGCAGCTTCTCTGCTACCGTGGGTCAGGGCAGACGAGTTACCCCAGCACCAGGGTCACTCCATGCCCACCCCAGCATCTCCAGCTGCATCAATGCCCCACGTAGCAAATTCATGTCTGTGCTGCCCATTTTCACCCCCAATTAATGCTTCCCAATTAACTTTTCCCTCTTGGTGATCATGCTTCAAATATTCCCCCCTTTCTTGGCCCATCTCCTAGATTTTCCAGCATATTTGGAGCTGAATCTCCCTCTGTCCTTTCTTGGTCATGTTTCAAATATCAGTAGAGACCCTTTTCTATTAGCACTCTGTTCCCACCAGAATTTGCAGCTCCTCTGAAGTGAGGGAGTGTGAAAGGCAGAATATATTAGATCAGGGCACTTATTTCTGCTGGAGAGATGCGGGGAGGGAAAGGGCATATTATTTACTAACCAAAAACACTGTTTAATAATGTAGGGATAATTATTTATAAAAAAAAAAAAAAAAAGCAACAAACCATGATAACTCCTCCACCACCCACCCAGAAAGCTCAGCCCCATCTGCTCCTCTTGAAGGGTTTCTCATCGTAGGTGGACTGCAAGGAGAACCGTGCCTCTGTCCTCCCTCCTGGGTTTTCCATTTGGCCACCAAACAACCAGAAGCTCCTGCAGCTCCCACGTCACTGGAGGGAGAAGGCGAGGAGCTACAGCTGCCTTGGGTGGTACAAAGGAGACCCTGGGGCTGTATCCTCGGCCGGGGTAGCTCCAGAGAGCCAGAGTCCTGCCGGGAGAAGCCAGCTTGTTATGCTTTTTACTAAAATCTGGAAGCCCAAACTGATCTGCCCTTGGGAGGACAGAGGATGGGAACAGGAACCTGGCTCTCCAAAATAGTGCCTGCATAATGGATGACCCAAAACAAAGCAGGGGCAGGGGCTGATGAGCTGGAATGAGTCATTAAGCTTATTAAAATATTAACCCTGCTGGAAGATGGGGCAGCACAGCCGGAGGGAAGCATTCAAATGTCACCTGCGAGAGGAGCGGGGTGATGGTGCTGCCTGCAGACAGAGGGATGCTGCTCGGCCGGATCGTGTCTGCGTCGGCCACCGTTAGATTAGAGCAGCATCACTCCCATGTGTGCCCTGACAGGGGGATGTCAGCAGATGAGAGGGCTCACGTGATGCTCGGAGTGAGCTGGGATCAAACTTGCTTTTGTTTTTCTCCAGAGGGGCCGGTGGAGGCAGGCTCAGTGCAGGTAGGTGCTGCCAGCCTCAGCAGCTCCTTTTAGTTTTGGGGGGTGAAGAGCAATAATTCATTACTTGCCTCCCGCAGCGACAATGGGACAGACAACACATGGCACGGAGCAGATGACTTTTCACCCACACAGCTCCAGCGGTGACCGCTGCCCATCCCTCCCTGCCCCTGTATGGGACTGCAGCCCCCAGATCCCAGTGCCAGCCCTGGAGAAAAGGCAGTGCCGACAAGGCAGGGGACACCTGAGGAGCGATGGCAGTGTCTGGCCACCACTGCACGGTGCCCACTGGGTCAGCTGTCCCTCCTCACTGCCCGGACATGCCAGATTAGAAGAGCCCTGATGGATGAATCACTTTCCCTGCCGTAAAGAGCTGCCTGTAAAAGAACAGCTTTTTTCTCTTGTTCTCCATCTATCTGTATTGAATTTCACTGAGTAACCCCCAGATCTATTCTGACAAGGCAGGATGGAGGAGATGGGCTCTGCAGTTTGTGCCATGCCCAGAGCACACCTGAGAGCTGGGGGAAGCTGCTGGTGGCCCTGGCCAGACCCAGGCACCAGGGAGCAGGCAGGGCTCAGCACCCGGCATACTGGGAGGATGGGGCAATTCCCCACCACCCTGAAGCAGATGCCATGTCCTGTTGTCCTGTCAAAAAGGGTATTTTGGAGGAAGTGACCTAATTTCTGGTGCCAGATTCTCTCTGCAAGCACATGCATGTCTATGAACACACACATGCTCGCTCTTTAACTCTCCAGACCTCCTAAAGACACACACAGATGCCCAAATGATACACTTATAAATGAAAGGCACTCCCCTCCCTACCAGGGCTCATTGATTATGTACCCAGCACCAGTAAACCCACTTTTCTAACAATTCCTTCAGCATGGTGCCCAGCAGCAGGGCTCCCTACCTGGCTTTGCACAGCTCCTGTGGTACAGACCATGCCACCCATCCTCAACCTCAGCCCCGTGGCACCTCCCATCACTCACACTCGCTTCAATTCCCTTGAAAATACTTTTCTCCATCCTCCCCCTTTGTTGCAGGCCCTCATTAATGAGGCAGATTCAGTGACAAATATTGCTGGGGGTTATTTATTCATGAAATACCAACACCATGCAATTCTCAAAGCCTCCAAAGCACTCTTCTCAGAATAAGCTCCCGAGCTTTGCAGCAGCTCTTCTCTGTAGCTCATTCTGGAAGGGGATTAGCAGGTGTTATCCAACTCAGCTGCCCCTTTTTATTGCCTACTAATGGTTAAAGACTTTGGTGTCTTACAAAGTTAACCATCGCTGGGAAAAAAAAAGAAAGAAAAAGATGCAAGCTGGGGACTAAGCCAGTGCTGCTTTACTATGTGCTCCCTCAACTGCTTGGAGAAGGACTGGGGGGAGATTTGGGGTCCATGAGCTTCTAAAGAGGGCCCACTAGCAGCAAAAGGCATGATGCTGTGTCACCTGCAGCTTCACCCCAAAGGAGGGACCAGTACAGAGCAGGGACCCAAGGCCACCTGGCGCAGCCCAGCCAGGGTGCCTCGTGTCCAGCAGCTGGCACTGCTTCCTACTTCCACTAGCAAGACCCCACTCAACAAGGAACTTCAGGGCTGATGCACTTGCAAACCAGGACAGAGAAATTTCCACCCAGATTCTGCATTTTTCAGCCTGACAGCTGCTTGCCTGAGAAATTTTGACCAGCTAGTCAAAAGGGCTGGTCTCCTTACTGTCGGGAGCCCACCAGAGAGGTGTCTCCCTGCGCAGACTTTGCTCCCTTTTGCCATTATTTGCTCCCCAGCAAATGCTCTCTCTGAGCTCTCACCTTTTCCACTCCTGTGTTCCTCTGCTCCTTTTCTCTTCTCCCTCTTATCTCTTTTTCTCCAGTAAACCCCTACCTTCCTCTGCTAATCTGGATAGCACTGAAATCATTAGTGATGTTGCCAAACTTCCTCGAATTTCAGAGTAAATGGTTCAAAGATATTAATGGGATCGGTGGAAGTGGGACCTGCACGAGCCTTTTTGCTGTGCAAATGGTTCTACCTCTGTTTTGCCTGAAGCCACATGGGTTGGAAACTTCTTTACCAGCCATGAATTGCAAATGCTGGGTGGAACAGCGAGCTGGGAAGGGTAGGATCCCTCAGCTGCAAGCCTGAAATATCAAATTGGAGGGGGAGTTACAGACTGTAGCAGAAACAAAGTTAACCCAGCTCTTCATCCCCGGCTCCCTGCGCTGCAGCGCCTGGGCTTGTTAAGGCTGGGCAGAGCTCAGCGTGTTCACACAATGCCCAGCAAGATTCATCACAGAAATGGGCATGAAGGGTCCGCCTGCCTTATCGGCATGCATACCCAGCTGAGGGGGTACTGCAAAACTCATAATCACATTTTTTATAAAAGCATTACATATAACCGATAAAAAATCAAATTGCACCTGCAAAGCCCAGCATTTAGAAGTGAAGCGTTGGGATTTGATCAGCGTGTGGGGCTGGGACCCTGGCTGCCAGCAGACCACCGGGGACCCCTCGGTACCACCCCCATGGCCCCAGCCCTGCTCTCAGCACTTCGCATTCCCACTCTCCTACTAGGCAGGGCCATCCCTTCCCCTGGGTGTTTCCCCTCCTGGGGACTGAGCACCCAGGACCCCCAGCAACTCACAAATGTTAGTTTATATTCACAGCCCCTCTATACACTGGGTATTTTCTTCATGCTTAAGACACGGAGCCAAGGCAACAAGAGATCAGGATTAAAGGCACTCACCACTGTGGGATGCCCAAATGGAGATGCTTTCAAAGTTATTTTTAGTACTTTCAGCACTTCCCACAGTCACAGTACAATTCCAACTGGGTTTGACTGCACCATCGGCTCAGCTGTTCTGTACAGAGGGCCATCCAGTTAAGCACCCAAATTATGATGAACGAGCAGTAAATGGTCATCTGAGAAAAGTGGTCTCCAATTTAAAAGCAAAAGAATATCTTTCTTCCACAATTTCAACCCTCTTTTAATTCTGCCTGCAACAAGAGACTGTTTTCTCTACAGCCTCTCCTGCACCCACTACACCATTCCCCATGTCTGCAGTGACTGCAGCAACCATCTCCCGCAGCACCGAGCCAAGAGCTATCTCCCAAGCAAGTCCATCTGCACACTGACCAAGCTGGGATGCTCTGGAAAAGTTAATCTCCAGCCCCAACACTGGACAACCTGGGGAGGTGGTGGCAGCTTCTAACTTGGGGACTTCACGATCTGAAACTCTGGCATGCTTGAGCTCCCATCTTCAACCAGCTTTCTCAGCACAGTGCCTGACGATGTGCACGCATGCAGCAAATTTATCATTTTATACAGAAAAAATGAGTTTCTGCCCAGCGCACCCACAGACTCTAATAGTGCTGGGAGGTTTGAAGAAAAACCACCATCTACATCATAAACTGGGAAAAATCATTCTTACTTGAGTGACACTGGAGGAGGCACTCCAGTGGAGCTACACTGACATACCACAGCTGATGAGCTGCTTACTATAAATTTTCTGGGTAGTCTCACTTGTTGTGGTAATACTATAATGAAGACTTGCAAAAATCCTTTCCCAAAAACCTTGAGGTTGAAAAACATGGAAAATTCCCTACCAAGCTTCAATAATTTGCTAGAGATTCAATAAAACCATCGCTCTGCCAGAGTGTTTTGAAGCTCACTTCAGCAACCAGAAGGGCCAGAAATTTAATTACAGCAAAGCAAAGCAAAAACAAACACACCAGAATAAAAGCAAGCTCAGAGAGCCCACCAGACACAGCACATAGTCCAGGGTTTGCTCCAGCCTGCCCACCCTCCTTCCCCACTGCAGCCCCCTTGGTGGCGGCTCTGACGTATGAAGGACCAGGATGTCACCAATGAGATAAATAAGACAGTTTTAATTCTGAGCATTTTACCCCTATTTCAGGGAAGCATCGCTGTTGCAGCTTCAACCCCATGCAAGCCAAAGGCAAATGCAGGCAGTGCTGGCTCAGTCTCCCAGGCAACCTCAGCGCTGGGAGGTTTAAGAAAAAGTGCATGAGCCTTAACAGAGATGATAAAGCATGGTCAGTAAGCATGCTGGAAATTACACGTGCCAGCACCCACTTTGCTGTGACTTTTAATTAATCCCAAATTCAGCGGGTTGCATTCCCTGCATGGTGGCGGTATCATCAGGATGCTCTTGTGCATCAGGCAGCTTGACAGCAAAATGTGGGATGGGATGGTACAGGGCCTTGAAGCACAGCAAGCACCCACACTAAACACCTGGGAACACCCGCTGGGAGGAGAAACAGTACTGCCAATCATCTGACTACCCTGACCACCCTGGCATGTCACAGCAAAAGGGATGGGCACTGCTGTAGGTCTCCACCACATTCTCCATTTATTTAAGATACTGCCTTCCCAGCCATTTTAAAAGTCCCAGCGTTTATTCTCCTGTCTTACATCTTTTAGGAGCCTCGACAGCCACGTCCTAGCAGATCACACGGGCTCAGCCCTGCACACTGCACCAGGCAAATGTCCCCGCTCCTGCCCATTTTCCACCTGCTCCTCATTACCTTCAGCAGGAGCTAGTTCTTCAAGGTGAGGATGTGATTCCCCGTTTCAAAGGTGTCCAGCACCGACAGAACTACCTCCCCCCTTCCATGCAACTGCAGAGGCCAGCTCCCCACGGCTATTGCCACAACTGCTCCTAACACCCCACCTAATGTTCTCAGCTTCAAAGAAATCCATTTCCCTTTGTTGACGATGTCACCAGCCAGAGCCAGACACACCTAATTCAGTTTTATTAACTTTAGTTATTAAGTTATGAAGCATGCAAAGTTATCTGAGCTGAGCCTGACCTCTCCCTTCCCCTCCAAACTTCAGCTGCAAAGGAAAACGTTACAATGTGAAATCTAAAAGTTCAAGAAGTGGCAGCACAGGAAAAGCACAGTTTCAACATCTTAAGAAATTAAATAATGAAAAAAATATAGCATTTAGAGCACCAGGAACAGAAACCTCCAGGCTCAGTGAGAAGCCACCTGGCCCCCCATGCCACTGCAACGACACCTTTTGGTGAGGCATTCTAGGCTGCTCAAATATTAATAATTTTAAAAGTTAATAGTTGTAGAATCTGCTTTTTCAACACAGAATCAGTAGTAGTATAATATATTAATTGAAAGCAATTCACACTAACTGATGAAGTAATATGTTTATCTAGTAAAATGGATCACTATTGGCACAGGGGTTATCAGTAAAGACAGCAATGAATAATTAAAAAACACATAAATGAAAATTATCACATGATTTCTCTATGCTACTTACTATTTTTACTAGCTCAGTTTACCCAGCGATTTGTTCCCTCCCATCCTCTCAAAACATCATTTTCAAAACAGTGAACTTGTAAATACATTTCCAGCTTCAATTTAGAAATAAAAAGCAACCAGAGGGTATTTTTTATGCTCAGAGATAATACTGTGCTAACGAAGAAGGAAAAGATCTGCGCAGAAGGGGAAGGGAGAGACCTCAGGGAGGGCTCGGGGCTCGCCACAGCTTTGAGCCGAGCAGACTTCGCGGATGCCATTGGCAATATCCAAAAATACTTCTAACACCCCTACCAATTAAACACTGACCCCAGGACCCCGGCAGCATGCAAGTGGCGGCCAGGAGTCTCATGGGCTTATTCGGAGGGACAGAGCAAAAAGACACCATGCCATAGGAGGAGAAGAGAGGAGCAGCAGCTGGGGGAGAAATCTGGTTTGATGTTGATTAAAACCCCAGTTCTGACCCCAGAACTGCATGTCATGACCAAGGGCAGGCACCTCGGAGGACAAGGGAGGCCAGCCTGGTGCCAGATCCTCCATGGGGATCACGTTTCTGCAGGAGCTCGGCAGGGAAGCGGCATGGGCTCTGCTATCACCCTGCCTTGCTCCTGTAACCTGCTGCTGAGATGCAACCCAGCCCTGCCACCCAAATCCAGGGCAGCTGCCAAACGCAGCACCCCACAGATAAATTTACAGGGAGCAAAGCCCTCTGTGGGGGATGCCATGTCCAGGCTATCTCCACCTGGATGGTGGGATGTCCACTGGCAAAAGGATCCTGCAGAGCATCGGCTCTGCAATGCAAAGCCAGACCAAGTTTCCAAGGAAAGCCCATGTTAGCAGAGCTGCAGGTATGATGGGCACTGCCAAGCCAGTGAGACGTGGAGGTCCATCAGGCATTCTGTGAACGGGAGCCACTGCCATGCAAAGCAGGTACGCGCAGGTCTGCGCCCACAGAAGAAATATAATAAAGGAAATTACCAAGGTTGCAATGTTGCGTACTCAAAAATTAAGAAAATGTGAGAACTAAGGGCAACCTTAATGCAGCCTCTAGTAATTATACACTTTGATGAAGGTGTTGATTACAAGACCACATACAGGAGGATTATCTGAAGGACCTGTCTCCCCAAATGCCCAGGGTGATGGGGCTGAGCTGCAGCCACATGCCTCTGGATGCCTGAATCCATCCAGAGCTCAGCATACAGGCATCCCCAACCCCCTCACCCCCCCCCCCCCCCAGGTACTTATGAACATGCACAGGCTTCTCAGCACCCTACAAACAACTTCACCTGCAGCTTCTCAGTATCTTGTTTTCCCTTCCCTTCCCTTTCCAGACACATAGCTCCTACTTTATTGTACTCTATTCAGATGCTGTTCTGCATGCACAATTACTCAGCTTCTCATGGGTTGCTTATGCTTTGCTCAACACCAAAAAGCAGCAGTATTTCACAACCAATAAAGCGATTAAGTTCCCAGTCCCCCTGTTATCATCCCCATTTTACAGACAGGGAGCTAAAGCCCAGGCACGATAATGTAAAAAACATCCATTACATTACATGCACCAAATTTGAGACTTTTAGACTTGATTTTTCAGAGTGCTTAGCATTAAATGACACTTCCCCTGCTCAAAGCACAGCTCTCATTGACTTCAGTTGAAGTTTTTACAGCTCCACATTAATGCAGATCATTCCCAGAGCAGGTTCATCAGCTGTGCTGAGAGAGGCAAAGGTGAAAAACTGGGATATGATCATGCCATTAAAGACGGTTCCATAATGCATATGCACAGAGGGGCTGCCTGAAGGCTGCACAGCAAACTGACCCTGGCACCTCCCGGCTCTGGAGTTTTGCAAACTTGATAACGTTTGCTGAAGATGAGCCTAATCAGGGGTTTATTCTGGGCAGGGAGGAAGGGGAAGGTGTTCAGTCTGGAAAAAGAGGACATTTTGCAGCAGCAGCTGCAGGATGCAGCATCGCTCAGCCTTTAGTGTGCAGAGCTCTCCCTGGGGCAGATCCCCACGGCAGGCTCCTACCAGCACGCTCACCGTTCTCTTCCCCTCCTGTGCCAGTATAGCCCATTCCTCACCCCTATACAGCCCGTCCCCCTTCCCCACTAGACTCAAACTCGGTGGTTTTGGCCATTTGCTGTCTGCCTTCCTCACGGCCTCAGCCAGTGTTTCGAAGCAAGGATGCTCAGCCGTGCTCGGGCGTGGAGGATTGCTGCCAACACTTGCTGGTAAAATCAAACAAGACTTCACGCTGTGTGCAGCAATTCAAGTTTTTCAAAAGCACTTTTAAGCTGCCCAAATTAAGGCAATTCTTCACTTGTAAAATAGAGACCCTCCACAAAACTTGCACCTCAATCCTCTGCAACAGTTTTGCCTGGGGGAGAAAGAGAAATCTTAGAAAAACAAGCAATCGAGCAAAAGCCTAGACAGAAGGCCTGGGATCTCTCATCCTAAATTATTAAAGGCTGAAGACATCGTGAGATGGGTCAGGCCACCACAGCACCAAGGCAAGTGATTGCAGCCCTGCCTGGGCTTGCTGAAATAAAACAGAGATTCCCATAGATTCTATGTGGCAGGGTGAAAAATGCCATTAATCTCACTGCTGTGATGAGCTCTGGGCATCTCCTCTCTACCTCATCCGTATCTGCTCCCGACACAGACCTGACCAGACACTGGAGAGGAACTGAGCATCCAGCCACCTTCCCCTTGCTTTGCCCTTCAAAATAATCAGCCATCAGCAAGCCAAGATTTCAGGTCCCTGCTTGTTCACCATCTCAAAGAAATGAGCCTAGGATGAGCTAAAGGATTCTCCCTTTTAAAACAGACATATATTCTAGCCCAACAGAGAGCTTGGCTGTGGCAGTTTTCATCTCTCCACCCTGCTTTCCTGACTGAGAAATAGGGAATTTGCTTGCTGGTGGGAACTTGGAGGGGCCAGAAAGACAGAGGGGAGCTGGAAGGACCCCAGCCCAGGTGCCAGTGCCATTCCCTGCTCCTGTGCCTCAGCCCCGGGGCTTGCACAGCTCCCCCAGGTGCTGCAGCTCATCCCCCAGCTCCACAGATGCAGAGATGTCCTACAATGACCCATGGGGTGCTGGGGACAGACCCAGTAGAGGGTACGGCATGGGGGGGCTGTATCTGCCTTCAGTCACCATGAGCATTTTGCAATGGCAAGCTTGAAAATCCCAGCTTGGGGCTCAGGCTTCAGCATCTGCTGGGGCACAAATGAGTCACTGGGGTTCTCCTTCCCTTTTATAACCTTTGAGGGTATTTTGTGCAAGTTTTCTGTTCTAGTGGGCTCTTCTGGATATGACTTTGTAGCAATCCGTGAGGGTCACCAGGATAAGCTGGACTTTGCAAAGAAACTGGGAGAGGGAGGGGGTTCCTCTTTAGCCTGGTTTGCCTGTGCCCAGGCACCAGGACCAGCCACATCCCAGACTCAAACACTCATTACACAGCAATTGTGGGGTTTTTTTTTCAAGATACATATAACGTGCTTAGATGTGGTGGTGATAAGCACTTTAGAAATGCCAATAGAATTAGATTAGATAAATAGGAAACAGCAGAGGCTGCTGGATCAGATATCCATGCCCTGATTTTTCACAGATGCTCCTATCGATCCGCTGGGAACAAATGGCATCAAGCCTCTAAGAAACTGGGTGCTGGGGATCAGCCATCTCCACTCAGGCAGGGATAAGCGCTGGGACTGCAGATCCCTGCCCTGATGAGATGCTCGCTGCAGGCAGGACAGCCCATGGAGGAGCAAGCCCCTGAAGACCACAGCAGCTCAGCATCCTCATGCAGCTCAAGGGTGACACCAGGCTCTGCAATGAAGCTCCATCCAGCTAAACCCTGACAAAAGCTACACAGATTGGTGACCTTCGTCAACCTGTCTGCATCCCAGGGATCTCCACACCCCACCCACTCCAGCCTGCTCCCTACAGACCTGGGGCGCAGGGCACACTGCTCCAGCCACAGCATGGGTGGGCAGTGTCCCATGGCATGGGCGTGCGTACAGCTGCACGGAGGCAGGGGTAAGAGCCCATAAGAAGCAAAAGTAGAGCTTTCTAGAGAACCAAACCCATGAACTGTATTTTAGAATACCGCACACCGGGGTTGGTTACTAGGGATGCATTTATGCACACATATACATGTATGCATAGTTTTGCTACTATATATAGCACCTTCTATCACCAATGCTCACTGGCTTTCAAAAAGCCCGGTGAATGTCCACAGACAGAGGAACTGAGGCACAACTAGATTATTTACAGCTTATTTCCAGAAGTACTCTTTGAAGTTGCAATCCAATTAATTTTATACCTGGGGAAAGATTTGCATAGGGATTTTCCATCCACATGGACAGATTTTTTGAAAGGACTCAGCTGTTATCTAGGCACCCAATGCAGACTGTGTTTTCCAAGGTGCCCAGCATCCATTAGCAGCTCCTTGAAGTTCAGCCAGGTTTGTCACAAGGGCAGCACCCTCCTTGGTAAGCCCCTGGTCCCCAAGCCCTTCCAAGGACACCACCACCATGGGTTCAGTCTCCAGAGATGACGAGCACCCTGATCTGCTGCTGCCTTTGGTAGGGACACATCTAACCCCTGCCTGGCAATGTGGGCACCTCAGAGCAGATCATTAACTACCACAGAGAAAATGGGGTTTTTTTGCTGATTTAAATCCCTGAACAAGCTCAGCCCAGGATCAGAGAGATGCCACTGCTGGCATGGGGGAAGTGATGGGCATCAGTGGCTGGGGGAAGGCCAGGACCACCCTATGCAGTGGCCACATCTCATTAAATCACCTTGGTTATGACCTATGACTGCACCCACACTGCTAGGAGGGTTTGACTTCCACCTCCCCTGCAAAGATGTGCCACCACAGCAGTGAGGACCACCTGAACAGGCCTCAAAGCAGCCACACGCTGTCCCCAGCTTGTGAACTCCTTGGGCCAGAAGCTGCATTGAGACCTGCACTTGCTGCAGTTCTCTTCAATGCACTTCAGTGAACCTTTCCTGATTTGCGTCTTAAAATACCCCAGCGGAGAGCTGAGCAAGCCTTTCTCCTTCCCCTTTCACACCCCCATCGCAAACCACAACCCCCCGAGAGCCCACAGTACAGTGTCTGAAAATCTCTGATCCAGATGATGGCTGCAAAGCATTGCCCTTCCAACTTTTGAGGAAAAGACAGAGCTTCAAATGCATGTGAGACCCCCAGAGACCAACGTTTCACAAACAAACGGCACCCAGTGGGAGGGAGCGGGCAGCCCTGGCTGCAGCAATGCCTGCCTGTAATGAGCTGACCCGCAGGCTTCCTCCCGGCTCTCCAATTCATGGGGTAAACGCTGTACATTTTTACACTTGCCTGCAGCCATATCGTATAGTGAAGGCTGTCGAGCTGTGTCCAGGGCCAGGTGGGTTCAGAAAAAAAGGATGATCAGCATTTAAAAGAAAAAAGAAAAAAAAAAAAAAAAAGGGAGAAAAATCTGGCACTGAACTCTGTTGCATCCATTTTTGTTCCTCCTGAATCAAATTGGCTGCCATCGAAGCAAACAGCAGCTGAAGAAAACATTGACTTTCTGTTTGGGTCAATAAACAAGATAAATTGAGCAGGGAGTAGAACGTGGAACAGGGAACATCATCATTTACCTGAGGAAGTGAGAGGGTTAAAGGCAGAGAGGCTGAAGCAGGGCACACATCCATCTGTATCTCATGTAAGGGCATCGCACCTCCTCGGAGCTCAGTGCTGGGAGGCAGGAACTGTGCCCGCTTTACTGAGGCTTGGGACTATGCTGTGGGACTGGGGTTGATGTGCTTAAAACAGAAGACCCCAGACCCAAATCCTGAGATAAGATGATGGGGAATGGCGTGCAGCCTGCGCAAGGCTGAGACCTGACTGCTGCTCATCCACCAATGGCCAGACCAAGCCTGCCCCAGGTCTCAGAGATGCCAAGGATGGGCTTCAGCTCACCTGTCCCAAGGCAACCCAAGATATGCACAGGACTGGTCACTTTGGGTCCTTCCAAACTCAGGAAGATCAGGGGGAGATCAGTCCATGCTGGGAGGGCAAGGATTGCAGCAAGAGCTGATCGGTGCCTCCAGAGACTAGATCTCCGTGGATTAGAAAAAGCAGCATCGGGGACTAGCTTAGGTACAGATCTAGGGATGACATAAGCTACTCCTAAGCGCAGTCAAATCGGTCCCATCCTACAGCCCTTGGAACTACTAGCAACAGGTGCCAGAGAGAGAAGGAGCCTGTTACCAGCCTTCATATAGAAGGTCTTGAGCTCACCCATAGCATTAGACAGCTAAACCACCATTTGGCAGAGGTACAAAAAACCTCCACCAGGAAGAACTCCTCGCACTTTGCATTGTCTTAGACACCACAGATTCACCATGAGACACAAACCTGTAAGATGCCAAACTCCCAGCGCCCACAAGAGGATTCGTTGTCCTTGCTGTGCTGTCCCATCCCATCACTCTGCCTCTGGACATTGCAGCTGCCCTAGTTCAGACCTGCCAAGCAGGGCTACTAATGGGGGTGGGGGTGGAAATGCACAGGGCTGAGTCCTCGGTTTGTTCACTAGTCCCAGGCTCAGGTCTCCAAAGGAGGCATCACTTTGGAAGATCTACGTCCTTATTTTATTGAGTTGTTTTTTTATTCACAAGCCTACCCATTCTCAACAATCACCTGACGCACCTCTAAAGACGACACAATGCATTACACCAATGGCAGCACTGTGCTTACATGCAAACATACACTGATTTTGAAGTTTAACTCAGAGCTTCTCTGGCCTCACTCTGATACCAAGCACCCCAGAACAGACATCCTCCCCTTATCTGTAAACCTTTGTGCTACTGCAGGATTAAGTGGAACATAAAGAATATATGCCTCTATTAAAGGCAGAAGAGAGACTACACCTCCTGGCAGATTCTTCCCTGAGTTTCAGCACTAAGTGTCCCACACCAAAGGCATGTAGAAGAGCTGTGCTATGGCAGAGGTTGTAAGAGATGCAGCGGGGGCCCGAGCCTGCAGGCAGTGATGGAGCTGCAGGCAGGTGTGCATGGGACAGGAGCATCCTTCCCCTTGGGCCAGCCAGATCTCAGCCTTCAGGTTCGTTTCAGTTGCCAGTGTCATGGTGAAGGATATTCAGTTTGAACTGCAATTCACAGGAGCGCAGGACATGGATGTCACTATTCCTGCCTGATTAGACCTGTCAAAACCTATCAGGGGGAATTTTGCCTGAGAACCTGCTCTCCAGCTGCACGTTTAGCAAGGGGAGAAAAAAGCAAGGGGGGAAGACAAGAAGAGTATTTGTACACTGCAGCATGACCCCCTCTTCCTCCTGCCCATCACATTTCACTCACTGCCTTTATTTTAGAGTCTATCTTAATTAAGAAGACTAAATGGAAAGGCTTCTATGCTAATCCAAGGTCTGCCCCAAAGGGCTGAGGAGGATGCTCGGAATACAGTTTGCTTCCTCTGAAAGGCACCAGAGAGACATGCAGAGACGTGTCCCTCCGTGGTCCCACCACGAACCCCACAAACCACCACTGCCAGGGCAGGGAGCAATGGGTGAAGATCTTCTGACAGGTGCCAGGAGCATCCATCAGAGCCCGTGGCAGCTGGTGCCTCCAGGTAGGAAGGGGAGCTGTGAGCATCACATGGGCTCTCGGAGGAGGTGGGGGGCAAGGGAAGGCTGATCCCACCCTGACACTGTGCACCCTGCTCCTCTTCATGGCGTGACCTCTCAGCCTGAGTCACCTCACACCACAGCTGCACAGAGCACGATGCCAACTCCATGCTGTGTGCAAGGAGAGATGAGGGTTACCCAAAGCCTCTCAGATAAATGTTCTCCCAAAGCACAGACCAAGACTCCTCTTTGATTACATATACGAGGGCCAAAACACTGATTTTTCAGCCAATAAGCAGCAGCAGAAGCAAGCTTCTGCAAACGTGACCATGGGCAAGAGGCACGATGGAGGTTTGGGGAGGCAGAGCTCACTGGAGAGGCAAACTGGGGGATTTACAAGCAAGAAAACAGTTGGTGGTTTTATTTTTACCATTTCACGCAAACAGGCTTCTCTGTACATATAGGCAGAAAGCAAATCATAGCAGAAAGCCGACTTCACTTGTTTCTTCAAGTTTTTCCCTCGATGGAAGGAGCACTGCAAAGCTGAAACTGCCCGATTGCTGGCCTGAGGGCAATGAACTTGCATTCAGCGTTTGGCTTAATTCACATTAGGAGACTCAAATTTGACTTCAGCAATAGTCACCTCTATCTATCCAATAGGTTTAAAGAAATGAAGTTGACCTCAAAACTCCTGAGGGTCTGCTCTGCCACAGAAGACAAGCAGAGCACATTCCCAGGAATAAAGCCCCGAGCGGGAGATGGCATTTTGGGATCAGCTGCAGACTTGGATGGTGAAATACTGCACAACCGTGGGCAACTGGCAGTATGTGTCAGCGCTCCAGACTCCTCATCTGTGAAACAGGGACAACAACAGCTACCTGCCTCCCACCGTGCCACGCAGTTAATTAATGCTCCTTTGAGTTGTGAAGATTAAAAGCGGCATATAACGGCAAAATAGTGTTTTATTATTATTATGAATGAAGCTTTCACTTATTCCATCAGAGCACACCTTAAAGCAGTGCTGCTGTAGACACTGTGAGTTGTTCCCAGCAGCAGTACTACTGCTGGCATTTGCAGGAGTTTGACTGTAGACTTTCAAATAAGAGCTTTGAGCATGCTGGGGGAGAAGAAAGAGTAAGAAAAAAAAAAAACCCCAAATAAAAATGCCACCGTATTCTGTGCTTCACATCCAGAGACAATGATCCTACCCCTCCTGGGGGCTGAAATAAAACAAACCAGAGACAACAGCATCTCTTCACCTCCCATTCTTGTCTGTGCTTTACCTTCATGGGTTGCCATAGACCTGCATGCATAATGTCGGGACAGATCATACTGCAAGGGCACTTAAACAGCAAACTGAGGTGACATGGCCACTTTAGGAAGGGATTAATATATTGTCTCTACTTGACAGGTGGAAGAAATGTAGCACAAGACACCAACGTTGCCTGCAGCAAGCTGGGGGCAGACCTACGTACTGCCTGCACTACAGGGACAGACCTCTGCTCTGGCAGGGGCAGTGCCAGCTGTGCCCAGCTGTTAGCACTACCCAAACCGCATCCCATCCTCCCAGGCACACTGGCTGAATGGACCACAGGAGCACTCCTCACCCACCCGCCCGGGCAGCTCTCCAGCCCCTGCAAACCCTCCTTATCTTATTTGATGTTGCGAGCATCAATTCTGGTGGAGCAGGTTTGGAGCCTCCAGTTCCACCCCCAACCCCTGAGCTGTGTGCAGGCTCAGTCCCTCTCCTGCCACAGACGGGTTTGAGTGGGTAACACCACACCAGCACATAGCAACGGAAGGTTCAGATCCTGGCTCAAGTGCTTCAGGCAAGTCACCTTTTTGTACCTGCATTATTTAAGAGAGGGCCAACATTATTTCCTTTGCTCCACCTTGCACCTCTTTAGTCTGCATCTCCTGGAGGCAGAAGCCCCTCCTTCAGTGCCTATGCAGCACCTGGCCCTCTGTTCTCCTGACCCCGCAGCCAGCCTCTCCGTGCCCTGGCACTGCAACCCCAGCCCTGCAGAGCCGCTGGTGGTTCGCCATCCCCCCCGGCAGCACCGCTCCACCATGCCCAGCTGAAGGACTCAGACGCATACATCACACAGTGGCCACGCTGCTCCCAATAGGTACCTTTCATGTTTAATACAGAGGCTAGTTTAGTTAATCTATTTTTTAATAATTCATCCCTTCCATCTTAATTTTGGTAGTTGTTGAAAATCCCTGATAAAACATTTAGGGGCTCTTTTACTGAAGCAATGGCATGATTTACCTGATGGAATCCAGTCTTTGATGTCCTCTCTTAATTCTCTCCCTCCCACTGTGCCCCAGTCCTGGTTTATCACTTTGCTGGAGGTAAGAGGTTCTTGTCGAGTTTTTTACTCTGTTTTCTACTCCGTTCCGGTGAGACCCCGCCTGCAGTACTGTGTTTAGCTCTGGAGACCCCAGAATAAGGAGGACATGGACCTGCAGGAGCGAGTCCAGAGGAGACCATGAAGATGATCAGGGGGCTGGAGCAGCTCTCCTGTGAAGACAGGCTGAGAGAGTTGGGGTTGTTCAGCCCGGAGAGGAGAAGGCTCCAGGGTGACTTGAAAGCTCCTTCCAGTACCTAAAGGGGGTGACAAGAAAGCTGGAGAGGGGCTTTTTACAAGGGCCTGTAGTGACTGGACAAGGGGGAACTTTAAATTGTCAGAGGGTGGATTTAGATTAGATATAAGGAAGAAATTCTTCACTTTGGGGGTGCTGGGCCACTGGGACAGGCTGCCTGGAGAAGCTGTGGATGCCCCATCCCTGGCAGTGTTCAAGGCCAGGCTGGACGGGGCTTGGAGCAACCTGGGCTGGTGGAAGGTGTCCCTGCCCATGGCAGAGGGGCTGGAGCTCGATGATCTTTAAGGTCCCTTCCAACACACACCATTTCATTATTTCTATGTAGCACTTAGACGCTTGGTCAGCATTAATAATTCAGCTGTACCACACAGCTTAGATAAATCATGTTGCACACCAGCCTCTTCCTCTTATCCTCTGTCACTGCGCATACCGGCATCGGCCGGCAGTGGTGCAGAGGGACCAGGTGGAGCATCCTGACCAACATGGGTCAGAAGCATGAGCAAATTATCGCAGGTGCCAACTACATTGTTGAACGAACATACACCCTTTTACAACGCTTATATTTCATTCTCTACTGCCGGAATGGAGAAACATGCTGGGGTTTTGCATCCGTAATTGGGGAAGAACAGATGGTGGAGGCACAGTTGGAAGTAATACGGCCATTAAAATAATCTATATGGCTTGTAATTCTCCAACATGTGAGAAAGAGGAGGGCCTGCCTTCACCCGAGTGCCCACCCGGGCTGTAATATGGGTGGCAACATTTTTTTTGCAGTTGTTGGGATATTGGAGTGCTGTGGTGGGTTTGATGGGTTTTACTATTTCCCTTCTCCCAGGATTCTCCTCTTGAAGCAATCTGAGGTGCTAACAGCTGAACCAGAGCTGCTTCCACTGGGTATTTATTTGACTACTGCATGTTGTGCAGGAAACGTTTCCCCCCACCCCCCCCACCCCCCATCACCAAGTTAAAGCAACTGCTAGCTTTATGTCTATCTTAATAATATAAAAAGAGCACGTCCCAAATACTTGAGTCAGGTAGGGGTATCTCTATAACTAAATTAAATTTCAAATGGGGTGTTGGGAGAAAGAATTATGCAAAAACCCTCCCACTGATTCATGAACACTGAAACTTCTCAGGAGGATGCACAGGCTTTGCCATCACCTCTATCAATTACAAATTTCAAGAGCAAGAAAATGTAAAATCTGAGTAAGAAAATTCCCCAGAAAAGCCCAGACCTTTAGACAATATATGGAAACTGATGTCCTTGCTCTGCATGATTTAGGCCATGGTTTCACCGACCTCTACACTGTGCAAACACCCCAACCACCACATTGTTCGGTACCTCTTGATGGGTGAGGGTTTTCCTCTGGGATTTGGTTACTGCTTTGTGTCAGTTTGTTTTTCCACACAGACATATGACAGAAAAGGTCCTACTTCAATACAAAATGGAGAAAACATGTGAAATCTCAAAAAAACCCACATTGTAAGGAGTAATCCTTTCCCACTCAGACCCAGAGGGCAGCCTCCTCATCCTGATTTACAGAGGCGAGAGGGAAAGGGAATTGCAGCAGCATCCCCTGGCCAGAAGCACAGGCACCCCAGGTCCCTCAGGCACAGCGCTTCCCACGAACACCTCCCTGGGCTGGACACAATGATTTTCTCAGACAGAAACCTCTCTGTTGGGCTTAAAATCTTCACTGTGATCACGCAAGCAAGTACCTCTCCAAATCCTTACTCTCCACCCTGAACACATGGGACCCAGCAGGACGTTACCTTGACAGCTGGCTTTGCTTTATGGAGCTGTAAATATATTTTTTAATAGGCTGGCGGCAAGAAAGATGTGTTTTCAGGCTCGACAACATCCAAAATTAACTGCGATTCATTTCAAAAGGGAAGAAGGGGTGGAGGAAGGGGGAATACAAGCCTGAAACCTGCAGAATATAAAAGCCTTGAAAGAAACTGCCAAAAAGCCCCTGCATAGCTGCCTTCTGGCTCTCAGAAAGAGATTAAAAACCTGAGCAGCTTCAGGCTGAAGCAGACGTCACAGAGGCCACCCTGGGCCATGCTCATACTCAGATAAGACTCTTTCTTCTTATTATTATTTTCCCAGAGACAACCCAGCCTTTGCCAACACATAGCTCTGCCCCGTGCCTTGCATCACCCGGCACAACGGGTTCATCTACACCTAGGAGAGGAGATGCGAGATGCCAGTGCCTGGCTTGACTAGGGGTTCCCCACTCCACATGGTCCCTAGGGACCTCAGAGGGATTCTGCCCTGAACATCAGCATCTCATCCTCCTTCGTGTGCCAGAGCATTAAGCCTGAAGTGCCTTCGTTAGCCCCAGTGTTGCTTTCCGACGCCTAATTTGACTAACCCTTTAGTGACTAATTTAATTACCCCGGCCCACAAACTGACAGACAGCTGTTAAAAATGGTTATTGCATTATTAATACGCTCCAGTAATTTCCCATTAAAACTATACTGTTAATAATTTTTTTCCCTGTATTTCTTCCCTCTTAATTAGTCTATTTAAAACTTTGAAGGAATATTCTCTTTATGGTAAATGGGAGCGTTGAGCAAATTACATTTTTGATTGAATACTTCTGTGATAGGCCAGCAAATAAGACCGTTGAGTTGTTAATTATTGTCAGAGTTTCACACGATGCCTGCTAATGAGGCAGTCAATCTTCCCTGCCATTCCTAGAATATTAATGGAGGCCGTTGGTATTGATTTTGTCACCAGGAGAAGGCAGGAACCCTTCCTTCCTGGGTAGCCCCAGGGAGCAGGGGGGCTCTGCAATGGGAGGGGACACGGAGGGGACCAGAGACCTTTGGGATGGGCTGAGCCAAGGAGGGCTTGAAGCTCGGGAAGCTCTTGGGTGTGCCAACAGCAGCTTGCACAGCTCATGGACCCACTGGGGAAGCTGGCACATCCCCACGGGGATGCCCATCAACAGGTGGTGACGCACAGCAGCTGCATCCCAGCAGGACAGGCAGCGGGGGTGTGTCAGATCCTGCCAGACACGCTGGTCCCTGTCCCCTCTCTCTGTGTCTACCTGTTGACTCTGAAGCATATCAGATTCACCCCTTATCTTTCTGTGATAAGAGAATTTGTATTACTTCTGTTAAGGAAAGGGAAATACCTGATCTGTCTGAACTTCAACAGATAACTTGATAGAGTGATGCACGGAAATTATTAGCAAAGCGACCATGGATAAGGATTGACATGAAACTGCAAGATGGCTTAGAGATGGTACAAAAGCAGCCTTTGAGCTGTGCTGGAATATGTGACAGGGAGCTTTCAGTGCCATTTCTCAAGCCCTCTGGGGGCTGATCCTATGTGATATTTGTACTAGTGCTCTCACCAGAGGAGTCTGACAGCCATGTCTGCCAGTGTCAAAGTCACAGGACTTGAATACTTTTCCCACCCAGGCTCCCACAGCCCAGCTCAGAGAGCAAGAACAAGTCCTGTGGGGCCATGCTCAGTGCAACCCCCAGTGCCAAAGCCATGTCCTTGCAAAGAGTGTCTTGGCCAAGCCAGAGGTAACCCTACTAAAAAAAGTCATGATGTTGTAACAGGGGAACTGAGACAGGGGAGGCAGCAGCCACCCAGGAGGTATATGGGTCTATGACTGATGTCCCAGCTGTCCCACTAATGCCACCTCCCCTGCGCAGGCAGGGAGCCACACTTTGCCGAGTGAGAGGTTGCATGTACATACACGCAATTAAAAGATGCCCCACATATCCCTGCTTCAGCCCCCAAAAGCAAGGATGAGCACACACGCCACTTCAGCCATGGAAGCTGTTCAGGTGGCAGAGCCCCCTACACGAGCATGTCCTCCTCTGCCTTCTGCGGCCACATCTCCTGCAAGAAAAAGCAGCTCTTCCCAGAGCAGCACCGCAGGTGAAACCCCCTCGCTGCGAGACACGTGGGGCAGGCAATGCCACGCTGTGTAGAGCTGGCAGGTGGCAGCAGGAGGGACCGCAGCAGCTCCTGGCAGCATCAGAGCTGTGGCAGAGGATGTGGGACTGACTTTGCTGGGACTCTGCGGAACCAAGTCAAAGTGGCTACAAGGATTTCCTAAATAGCTCACCCAGCACTTGGCTCTGGGTTTTATTTCTGCAGGTTTGCTTGGAGGAAATGCCTGCGTGGGCGCCTGACCCAGGGAGCAGCAGGATCAATGCTGCACACAGACTCCGTGCTGGCCCTGCATACCAGCTCAGCCCCCAGTAAACTGCTCGAGCATTCCCAGCCCAAACCTCCCCCAGCCCCGCTCCCACCGGGAAATCAAGGAGAGACCAAGATGAACCTGGCAAAGTTCAAAAAAGCCCATTATAGCAGGCAATGTGCCAACACAGGTCAGACTGTCAGAGATGCCATGGAGGGGCCAGAGCTTTGGGACTTCAGGTACCTGCTGCAGCTACTCCGGGGGAGTTCTGCACAGCCAAACCCACAGGCTCCCCAAAAATGAGCTTTTGGCTATTCTGGGAACACCCTCCATCAGCCTGACCAGGTACCACAGGGAGAGGGGGGTTGGAAAATCTGTGAGGTTGCTCCTAACTCTCTGCATGCCCTGTCACCCACAGATACACAGCTGAAAGGTCACCAACAGACAGGGACAGACGGAGGACAACAGCCTCCGCAGGAACAGCTGCCCACCTGCACTAGAAGCGGTGGTGGGGTGGGGACCACTGTCCCCGCAGCAAAGGGGTGGCAAAGCCACTGCTGCCTCCCCACCTCTGCCTGCAACCTGAGCACACACAGCATTCTCCGAGCAGGCTGCCAAAATACTGGGGAGCCAGATGTTTAGCAGGAAATCTTTTCATGCTCCCTTAAATCCCTGCAAAGCCTCAGCTGATGAATCAAAAAGGCGCACAACAGCTGGGGCTTCTCCTGGCACCACTCATCAGATTTCCATTCAATCCCACCCATTTCTTGCCCCCTTTCAAGGCCGGGCAAGGGGACGGCAGGAACTTCTGCGGCTTCTTTTCCACCCTGGAGCTGGGCAGTGAACGTGCATGGCTGCTCCCCAAGCACAGGCAGTGTCCCCCCACCCAGCCACCCCTGCTGCTCCATCTGCTGCTCACTTGTGCTCGATAGGCAAGCCAGGTGCTATTTTTACTGCAATGAAGTTTTTCATACTAAAAGCTCTTTCATATATTATTATTTTTTTAAAGCAGACTTCAACAAAAGAGGAGGTTTCTGTTCATAATTAATTGCCTGTGATGCAGCATATCCCAGTTTTACTAGGAAAGGGGGAGTATGCAGCTCTCCCCAGGCTCCAAGTGAGATGCCACGAAAAGCCCTACAGGTCAGTGGCCGCCATTCTTGCCTCTCCTTCCCCTCTATCAGTATCATGGATCAGCTATGTCTGGGCACAAATTATGGCTTTTACCCCCATCAAAAATATGTTATCCCAATGCCCCAAGTCAAACTAACACAAACCCAGGAGGGTTCCTTCACCTGGACCCAGCTCCCACCACCCAGGCAGGATGGTGGGCTTGGGTTTGCCTATAGTCAGATCAGGTAGGGATGATCTGCTCCTGCCTTCAGTCCTCAAGAAGCTCCCGTAAGGAAGAGAAGCCGCCAGGTCTTGTAACACACCTAGTGCTGGCTTCTTGGCTCAAATAAGCAGACTTCCATCCACACCCTGCCTTCCCCTGCTCCCCTCTCCCACAGCTCCCTGCAGGAATACGGAACAAGCCACTTATTCAGAAAGGGCAAGGAAGAACTAAGGAGATGGATAGCCTGGAACAGTCCATCCATAATAAATAGTCTTGGCTTGCAGTGGTGCCCGTCCCAACTACTTGGAGCAGGTCTAAGAGGGCTCATTTTAGCTGTCAGTAAAACAACAGTTAATGTTCTTTGGACCCAAACAGAAGCCAATTACCAACTCATAACTAAAATGCCACCATGAAGACTGGCTGTGGGCCAGAGGAGAGAAGGAACTCACAGCTTCCCTGAAGGAAGTCATCACTATGGAGCAAGGGGAGGAAACCAGGTACCACCACTCAATAGCTGCCAAACCTCTACACAGTGACCTCAGGCACGACTGGGCTGTGAACTGGGCTGGCAGCTGCTACTGATGCTTGCAGTCAAGAGGCCGTGCTGCCCAGCCTGCCTGCCCAGCCAGCACGTGGCCACTGCAGGCACTGGCCTGGGAAAGCAGCCTTGGTGCTATCGAGCTTAAAGGTCATGCTTCCAAATAAGGGCAGGCTTTGTGTTAATAAAGGGTTAATGGCAGATTATGGGCTGACAGCATGGGCACATATGAAATAAAAGGGGGGCTGAGGTCAAGAGCCTCATGGTGGGTTAACTCCCTCCATTCCCACAGGATTTTCAAGGCATGCCCCTAAGGAGATAGTGCAGAATAGTTGCTCCACAGCATTTACTCAGGTAGCGGAGCCCTAATGCACATCAGGGACCTGTTACACATATCGATCATGTCTGGTTATAAGCAACGTATTCACCCCTTGGACTCTATCAGTTGAGAAGCCCTTTATTAAACCACCCACAACTTTATCATTAATGCTTTATAAACTGTTCAGTTATGGCCCCAACATGGGTCCAAATCCAGAGGGGACCCACATTTCCGAGCCAACATCTCCAGCTCCAGCCCATCTGTGTTTGATGCATACCGATTAAAGAAAAGAAAAAAGAAAAAAAAAGAAAAAAAAACCACAAACCAACAGGAAATGTGGACTGAACTGAATAAAGAGACTTCTTACTGCAAAAGCTCAGTGCATATTTACACAGTATCTTGCCTTAATTCTCAGCTTCTTCATTTATGTCATTTTAAGCCCTCCACAGTAGCAGGGAAGTATTAGCTGGTGTTTAATTGTGTGTTGCTGGGTTCAGTGCAGCTCCCAATGAGCTGCTGCTGGGAGAGAGCCCCGCTGCAGGGCAGGGATGGACATGGTCAGGCAGTGACAGGGAGACAACCAACGGTAGAGCCACCAGCCAGCCAGGAGGGTGAGCAGCACCAGGGGATGCTACCCCAGCCTGAGCCAGTTACCTTACATATAAGGCAAAGCAACATCGGTCCGCAGGGAGCAACCTTGCTACAGACCTGACCTGGGGCAAACTCTGGCATGCAATGCCCAGACCTCCAATTTGCAGAGGACATGGATACGTTCTCCCCCAAAACCCATCCAGTGGCAGGGACAGCAGACTTCAACATGCCCTAGTGCAGCTGGGGGCTCTTCACGCCCCCCTCATGGCTCCCCTCCAAAGCCTGCTCAATACCAGCCACTTTTGTTTCCTCCAGTGGAGGTGAAACGTGCTAGGTGAATTATACATGGTCCTCACCCTCATCCCTCCTTCCCAGCACTGCCTTCCCTGCCTCCACCCCAGCCACCACCAGCATTGCTCAGCCCTGCTGGAGCCTGGCCCCGAGCGCAACGCAGCCTGCAGCACGGCGCGGCAGCGGGTCCCTAACTGCACCCATCTGCGTTATGATAAAAGGCACTTGGTTGCAGCCAATAGCACCTCATTATATCAAAAACACCGCAGGAAATGTCTAGAGCTGAATTGATTATGGCACAGTAATTCTTCAGGCAGTGAAAGCGGGGCAATTCCCAAGGTGGGATTATTTTTTTGCAAGGCTTCACCTAATTTTCTTGATATTTTTTTTTCCCCTCTGCTTGCTCACCAGCCCTTCTTCCAAACATCTCCAGCTTTACAACTGCTTTTTGATTTAGTCCCTCAAAACAACATTCTGCTTAACACACTCCAGTGTATTGCCCAGGAAAGCATCACCACCCACCAGACCTCCAGGCTTTAAACACATAGCAGCAGGAAAAAGTAGAGAAAGCTTTTGCTTTTCACTCTGTAGCCAGCAGCCCGATTTGGGGAGACCAGAAAAAGAGCTGGCAGGTACTTACAAACATGTAAAATCAGAAAAGGAGAAACTAAGTAAGCAGCTAATGAACTGATGAAGATGGGCAATGATACAAAACCTGGGCAGAGCAGAGACAAAGGGCAGACAATTCGCAGCTGATGCACGGTGCGGTCCAGCGGCAGTCACGCCGGCTGGCAGCAGCAAAGCATGGATGGAGAAGTTTTCTAAGGCAATGGGCAATGCCAGACAGGGCACATCGTTCTCTGCTCTGTGCAATGTTGTCGCTGTCTTTAAACCACATGCTGAGCTTTTTGGTACTTCTGACCTCATTTTGAGCTGCTTATGTTCCTTTCCTGCAGGTCAGGGGGCCAGGGGGAACCTGCAGAGCATCCATCCATGGAATGAGAAGGACCAGCGTGCCACAAGCAAAGTTACTCTGAGCTGCCTGGGAAGTGCTGCACCAACAGCTCCCTTGGCTGCCCCAAGGCAAGCTGGAGGAACAGAGGGCATTTTGTCCTAATAAATCACCCCAAGAACACGTATGACATCCCAGAGCGGAGCAAATCACTTGGGGGCTGCAGTCACGGCGGTGGGGCACTGTACCGAGTCCACTAGAGCTGATGGAAACATCACCCTGGCCTCGCTGCTCAGGAGCAGGAGCTGAAACTAATTAACTTCATTTGTCTTCGGAGAGCGCGGCCGGTTCAGTGGCCATGACTGCAGCTGCCCCCTGCCCGGCCCTGGCTGCCCGCACTGCCGGGTGCAGCAGCCACGGTGCCCGCTGGTCGCTGCCTGCCCTGGGGTGAAAGCTGAACGGGAGCTTTTCCCCTGGGTTTGTCTGCTTTGCACAGAGCTGCCATCCCTCTCCCCTCTACGGCGAGAACAGTCTTCCTCTGCAGCAACGCATGCATCCCCCACCTTCCCTTCAGTAATTAAAAAACACCCATAAAATTAAACCTAGGGCTCCATCTTCTCCAGGAGTCCTTTCCAAGCCTGCAAGGGACAATGTCTTCTCGTGGTGCCTTTAAAGCAGAAGGGCAAAGCTCCCCTGTCGGTGTCCACCTCTGCGCTTGTCACCCCCACCAGGATGGTTTCTCCTCACACGCAGGCTGCAGAGCCTGTCTCAGGCCCTGGCGCACTCCCCGGGAAGTTTTGCCTCAGCTGGATTTTGTTAGTTTTGCCCTCTGGATGAAGCTGATCCAACGGTAGTTACAGGAACGAGAAAGGAGGGTCAGGCCTGGCTCATATCGGGTAAGTTTTGGGGAACTGAAGGCCCATCAGAACTGCTTGGCAGGTGCTGCCAGCTCTTCCCACTAAGCATTAACCTGTTCCCAACGTCACTGGCCCAGCCAGGACCAGAAGCCCCCAGTTGCATAGCTGGGCTGAAGGGCAGCTGTACATCCAGATGGGACTGGGGCCATTGTCCTACCCTGCCCTGAAGCATCTCAGGACCTTAAGGACAAAGTTGTTGATGGCAGCCCTGGGAGAGAGGGCAGGCACTCAGAGCATCCTTCCCCAGGCACCCAGGAAATCCTGTCCCCCCCTGCCACTGTCACTGTTCTCATTCCTTGCTGTCCCTCTCCTGTCTCTGGTGACCCACGAGTGCCATTCCCAGCCCCAGCCCACCAGGCAGGCGGCCACACATTCTCAGCTAGCACTGGGTGAAGGTGATGTGGGTCAGCTTGCTCTGAAATGGGAGAGAGCAGAGCTGCCCCCAGATACTCTGCCCTTGCTGGGGCTCAAGGACCCGCACTACAACCCAGCCCCACAGCACCAGCCTGGCACCGCTGTGCCCATCCCCAGCGACCCGACCCTTCCCAAAAGCCTGCAGCTCCCTCCCCGGCACAGGAGGAGGAAGAGGAGGAGGAGAGCAGAGGTTCCCTGTTCCAAGCCTGGCACAGGTCCCCACTGACCCAGCATCATGCTGTCACACAGCCACCCCTACATGGGCCAGGGGATGAACTGCCTGGTCCCTCTCCCACCTGCAGACCTTCTAGTCCCCTTCACAGACAGGAGATACACACAAAGGCAAAGGGAATAAAACTCAAACGGTGCGGGGGGGTATGGGGGGGTTGGGGGAGGGTGGATGAAGCGGAAATGTTATTCAGGAAAAACAGTACAGACAGGCTGTACAGAGAGGCCACAGGGCTGCACTTTGAACAGGCAGCTACAAAGCATGCTCTGGGTGTTGTTCAACAGAAAGCAAAGGCAGGGACATAAAACCAAATACCACCATCAAACAGGGACAGCAGAACTCCTTTCACTGAAGAAACCCAAGGTCTGATTTTGCTGCTCTGCATCACCCTTTCTGCTAAGCACGCACGTCAGCACAGTGTTTTAGAGCCCCTGCCTCCCTCTCCAAACCCTCTGCACTCACTGCTTGTCTCAGCGCTGGCAGGATCCTGCTCCATCACAGACAGATGCTGCTCCAGGCGCTTGGATGGACGGACACACAGCCACAGCAGCACATCTGGCGTAAAGGGCAGCTACAGAAATGGATGCCAAACCCTACTCTGTGATGGGAGATCCCAGGTACATTAAAGGCAATCATTCAGGGTGTTGAGACAGCATTTGCGTATTTGGCGGTTGTTGGGGTTTTTTTTAATTGTCTCAATAAACATATAAACAAGATCTGTTTGCTTGTTGGGTTGTTTTTCCCTCCTGGGCTCTGCGGCACCATGGACGAGAGGAACAACAATTGCTCAGCTGCCAAACTTGTAGCTGTTGCTGGTGCTCCCTGTGATGGATTTGCCTACAAGCCAGGTCCAAATTTACATCCAATATCCCTAAGGGGTTCAATCATTCTCTGTGAAGTTTTACAGCCCAGCACCACGGTCTCAAAAATGCAGTGGGTTTGCACAAAGGACTGAAGCACAGAAAGAGTGAAACTCAGCATTACTGTAGCAGGAACCGTTAAAAGCCCCTGAGGAGGGAGGGCTGAAATGTCCCTTGGATTCTGGGCATGAAAGATCACCTATGGCTGGTAAAGGACCAGGAAGAGACAGGCTGAGGGCAGTGGGGTCCCTGTACCCTCTCACAGGTGCTGGGTGACCTGCCTTTCAGTTGTGACCTACCCTAGATACTCCCTGGGCAATTTCAGATCAGGTTTCCAGGGTTTTTTCCTCCCTGCCCCTATTTCCCCATCACACCACTCCCGTAATTCCTCTCTCATTTTGCTGCTCACACCCTTCAGTGGCTGCTGCAAGGTTACGTCTCCATTTAGTCACCCCGTAGCCAAGTGAGACATACCTGGCTCATATAACATGCTCTCATAAATCAAAAGTAGGAGGCAGGGAACAGGAAAAATCCCAGTAAGCAGCCAGGACGATGCTAAGTTGACAGATGCAGGGCAAGGGCTGGTGGCTGCCTCTCTGTAAAGCATCTGTCCTTTCTTTCCAGAGGAAGAGGCCAAAGGCTGCCTTTATCCTGGCGTTAAGCTCTGCAAGCTGCTTCTCCACCACTTTATGCGAGATGACAGCGTGTTGGGGTGACAAGCCCAGGCCAGAGTGGCAGGGACGTTATCGGTGGGGATGACGGTGTCTCTGTGATGTGCACAGTAATGAATTACCCTCTCTGCAGAAATGAGTAAGTTGTACCTGGTGATGCAATGATCAATTTGCTCCATCATGTGAAGCCGTCTATTCATCACAGGCACCGACTACCAGCTGCTCGCGGCCACTTTATTGGCACCAGTGGAGCTCTGTAGGCAGCTCCTTGGGTCCCCGCTGAGGAACAGCCTGAAACAGGGGTCTCCCCTCTCCCCCGACCTCCTGGTTGAGGGTCCCTCCAGCACCAAGCATCCAGAAATCACAGCCCACACTGCTCCAGGAGGGCAGGAGAAAGAAAAGGGGGGAAAAAGACCAAGTTCCTATGGCATCTCCTGCACCAAACAGCAAGAAGAGCTGGCAAGTTGCCTTCTGCCTGCTTCTGCTCATACCCCAATGGCATGCTGCACACGGGGACTGGCCTAACCCACCTCCTGAGCCTCAGTGATGCTCACCTGCAGCAGCACCCATTTTCCTGTACTCCTGCAGATAAGGCACAAGGCTGAGGCACAGGGCAGATGAGCTCTTGCTGCTGCTGCAACAGCATGGCCATGGCAAAGCTGTTTCCCCATCTCCTGGCCCAGATTCCCTTCGCTTTTCTCATCCACTTCACTTTTCATCCTCCGCTCCTAGGGAGCCTCACACCGCAGGGCTCAGCACTGTCTTGCAAAATCACAATTGCCCAAATCATGGCAAAACCCCCACAAATCATCACTGCAAACCCCCTGCAAAACACCACTGTTACAAGAGTTTTGACTTTTGTAAGACTGGGGTAGCAGTGGTGTTGCAAGAACATGGCAGGGCTGAGCCAGGGAAAGCCACAGGCAGGGAGCAAAAGCCCAGCTCCCATCCTCAACACAAGACAGGATGCACGCAGGTGCAGAGCTGGGGAGCACTGCTCTGTCACCAAGAGAACTGAAAATAAAATAACAAACAAATAAAAATTAAAAAAAAATAAAAATCCAGTTGATTGTACTTTGGTGAAGAATGCAGAGAGCAAAGGCTCACTTGGGAGCAAAACGAAGATGAATCGACAGCAAGTTCAAGAGAATTCATTTTGCTGCTGAACACTTGTCTCTCCATCAGGACATCTCAAAGGCTTGTCAAGCAAAGGCAAGGCTTTTATTTGTTTCTATGGTTGCCATAACGATAGAGCTATATGTCATGTCAGGCACAGCTGAGGCTTGCACCTCTGATTTATAGCCGCTCACCAGAAATTATCAACTTCTCTGCAGAGTGGGTGGAACGGTGAACCAGGACCACCAGGCATTTGCCAGTGCCATGCTCTGCCCCCCAGGTTGTCTCTCCTTTAGTCTCCCACAGCCAGCTGTGCCTCGAGGGATGCTTTTATTATCCCCCACAGGGATGCTCGGTGCCAATGGTGGTGGGACCCAGGGACTGCAGGTGCGGGTCCTCCCCATGAGCTGCCAGTGGGGCAGAGCAGTGTACGCTGAAACAATTATAGCGATTCCCGGTCCCATGGGACAAGCAGTACCTCCTGAAGGGCCAGAGACAGCAAGGTGTCCAGGGAAGGCTAGTAGAAGGATTAAACACCTAATAGTAATTTGTTTAAAAAAATATGGACTAGTGTGTTTACCACCAGGTTATGGGAGAAGTACAGGTAAGAGGGAAGGATGGGGGCAATGGGGAGAGAGAAACAAAGATGGCTCTTGAAACCAGGTGAGGCAAGGTGGGACCAGGAGGTATTTCTTGTCCTGGCAGGGGAAGCACAGCTGGGGCAGTCCGCCCAGCCTGCCACCTGGCCTCCAGCCAAAGCCAGAGGCTCCCCAACATGGGGAGAGCCCCACAGCACTGCTGGTCAACCTCATATGAACAAAGACATCACTGTTAGCGTGGCTACCACAATCCCAGACATGTGACCGATGTGATCATCGTGTGGATGATGAGATGCTGGGGTTGAGGAAGGGATGCTCAATATGGTTACTGATAAATTATACATATAAGTTTCATTAAGTCTAAGCACCCTCGTGGTTAATTTATGATGCACAGTCCTAAAACCTCCACCACCAAGTTCTGCACGCAAAGTCCTGTCCCCACTCAAGCCCTAGCACACATGGGAGCATCCCCAGCGGGACATTTGTATGCAGACCTTTGGCTTCTGTCTGTAGGAAGATTCTGTGATGACTTGCCTGCAGCAGCTGGAGAAGGCTTGTGCCCTTTGTTCCCACCCACCAAAAGCACCACGTACAGCTTGTTGCACTGCTCAGTGGTGAAGCACACAGAGAACGGCATCCCTCTGGAGCAGCAGCGCAGGGGGTCAGCATTTCTCCAGACAGCTGCTGAAAGGCAGAGCCCCACCTCCCCGCTCCGCAGGCTCAAGCATCTGCTTAAAAACGCAAGGCCATGTTTGAACCTTTAACCCTCTGAGTTGTAAAGACTTCATCACTTGTTTTCTCCAAACCAGGCTTTCTGCAATTTCCCTCCATTAAACTCTTCAAGACAAGCGACCCCGGAGCCAAAAGGTGCCAGACTAATGAAAGGTCTGGAGGAATGCAGCACACTCATTATTAAAGACACAGAAGAAATACAGGACTGAGCTACCACCACAGCGTTCCAGGACAGCAAACAGGGCACTCCAGGTGCTGAGATGTGGCTGTGTTGCAGCTGATGTAATACAGCCCAGGATCTGCCCCCTGGCACAGGACGTGGCTGGCTTCGAGCTCAGGTGCTGCAGGACCCGTTGCAGAGGCTGCCAGCACGGAGGAACAGCAGTGCTCCTGCGGTCCCACAGCCCAGGGGGCAGGTCCCCCAGTGCAGAGGGATGGCTGCGTTTGAACATCTACACAATGGACAGCCCAACACGTGTTCACCTCTGATGGTAGGTCTAACGTTACGGGTCATCATCTGGACATCTGAACCATCAAAACTGCTGCATTACTGCTCCTTTGAGAAGCTACTAACACTTTGCTTTGTCCTTCTGGACTGAGACAAGACATTGCAAGATAAACAGTTCTAAAAGTACTTTTCTCATGTGAAAGCACTCAAGAATCTCAGAGGAGGTTCTTGAAGACAAGGCAACGCAATGCCCGTGAGCACCAAACACAGCAATGTCCCTGCTCACCAACTGCAGTGGACCTGAACAGCCCCAGCTCAGCCCCTCCGCACCATCATGCTCCGTTTGGGCAGTATTACCTTGGATTCCACCCACCCCAGGGTGCTTGGGACTCTGAGCTTGCAGCCTGATCCCTGTTTGAGAAGTGTTTAAGTTCTAATGCAGAAATAATAGATCGCTTTTCGGTTTTCACTGTATCTGTGAAACCTTCCATAATTCAACATCAAATATTTATTATTACGTTTATTGAAGTTTTAATAATTTAGCGTCTCCTGTACGTAAGATACAAGCACCATGAACTCGCCTCCCTTATTCTACCTGGGTCACTCCAATATTTATACCTGGAATTCTCAGTTTGGGATCCAATTACGAGGGAAACGGGCAACAGCCCCCGTGCCAGAAAATCCCCTCCTCCTGCCTGGCATTCATCCACCCCGACCGAGACTCTTCCACAAGGATCAGTACCCAGAGACAATTACTGCACTGGAGCAGAAAGCGAGCTTCCTAGGCTCTGCTTTCACTAAGGTACTTTTAACAAAGATGTGAGAAGGTAAGAAATAAAAAATGTTCTCCCGGCATTTTGGCTTGGAAAATGTTAACATAAAAGCAGACGACCCTTCACCTTCTCAAACAAAAAGCAGTAGTCTTCTGCAGACAAGAAAAACAACGTTCCTAAGAGAGCCAAATTGTGATAGATATGTACCATCAGTCTCTTTGCAGGAAAGGGAACAAACACTAATTAGCAACAAAAACACACTTGGAAGTGAGGACCTCTTGGACGCCAGTCCTGGCTTTGCCATAGGTTTTGTACGCACTTGCTCCAACCATAGCCCTGCCAAGGTGATGGGACAGAAGAATGGAAATCCACCACCTTATTGCTCTGGGAAAAGAAAAGATGGAGGGGCTGTGGGACATGAGGATGCTGCTAGTGCCTAGGAAGGTGAGCCACAACACAGACAACAATTTGCAGGTCAGGAAATTATGTCTTGAGTCAACAGCAGAAGGCAGTGAGATGGAAGGGAGGGAGGGAGGGATCACAGAGTCTCCCTGGCACCCAGCAGTCACATGCTTAATCTTAATTTAATGGGGGAGAGAGGAATACACAATAGATACCTTTAGGAATTAAATCCTTGTAGTTTACAGCCAAGCCCTTGTAAATCAGACAGAGGACAATCACCACCACCACCTGCCTCCAAGGCAGAGGCTGCTGCTCCCTTTCCAGCTGGGGCACAGAAGGTGACCGTTTTGCCTGGCTTCTTTTCCAAAGGATCCCCCTTTGCCTACCCTCAGCCCAGTCTCCCAGAGAACAGCCTCTCCTTCCACCAGGACAACTCTCCTGCAATGCCTTCTTAGGTCCCACTTCTGAACTAGAATAGCACAAGTCCAACGACATGCAGTTAAAAGGCAAGCTAGCCAAAACAGGGGAGCCAGAGAAATATCTGGACATTTACTGAACTTGAGGAAGCGAAAAAAGAACCTCAAATTGTATAATAATTGGACAAGCAATGTGGTCTTTCACCAGGCTCTGAGTTTGGCCCTTCATGAGCACCAGAGCCAAGTATCAAGGGCTGGACAGATGTGATACACGTAGGAGTTTCTGAATAATGACAGCACCTCTGTACTGGTAAATGCATCAATCTAAGCCATGCAGTCTAACGTTAGGTTTAAGCCACTTTAAAATTGCTTTTCCACAGGCTCAGACCAATTTACCTGACTGGATTGGCAGACTTCAGAGCTATATACACAGGCCTGGCCTAGACCGATCAGGATCAAAAAAGCGTGGAAAGCTATCACGTCAGATTTCTTATTGGAAGAAAATTAACCAAACATCATCATAGAAATTACTGCATTCTCAATAACAATTTAAAAGCAGTGTAGTCACTCAAGCATGAGGAAAACGAGAAACCTGCTTCCTACCTGACATCTGCTGGATCTTCCGTCACCAGAACATCTGTCTTGCAGCTGGCGAGAGGATTGATGGAAAGCTCCACGGGGGGCACCACGAAGCTCTTACTGACAGGCAGCCACAAGCCTTGACCCAAACTATAGGTTGATCTGGAACAAGGACAAATATATCATATAGGAACAGAGTATCCACAGTGAATGGTGGTCCTCTGTTTCACCAGACCACTTGGAAGTCAGAGCAGCAGTGGATAAGTTAGCTGTTTAGTCGTGCTGAAAACCAGATGAGAGAGGAGTAAGTAGAGGTGTGACAGGGAGAACATGGGGATGGTCAAGCTCTTCTTTTTAGTCCACGGGAATTTTCTGTGCACACTGTCCTCATTTTGCTGAGCTGTGTCCAGCCAAGGGGACAAAAGGGAAACCCCTCCCTGTCTGCAGAATATGGACAAATCTTTCACGTCTGTCAAAGGCAAACGACAGTCGTGTCCCCCAGCCAGCACAACAAGACAGAGCCAGGACTGACCAAGAGGTAGCATCTGCTGGGATGTCCTCACCGGCTCTTCCCTCCCGAATGTCCAAGTTGAAGACTCCTTTGGCTCACCTGAGTATCTTCTCCGGTGCCTGCTCTCCTGTGACCAAGTCATATCCCCGCTCAAGCGTTGTGTATGGCCACGGCCTGGAGGCAGAGAGGGAAAGAGCAGCTGTGGCACATCGCTCGGCAGGGAAAGCGGCACAGCCCGGTCCTGGGTCTTTGGTGCCATGATGACCAGTGGGGAGGAGAGAGCTGGGCTCCTCACCAGCGTGGGAGCCAGGACAGATCAAACATATCATTGTATCACCACTCACCCTTCGCTGTGTCCCCAGTCGCTGCGCACACACAGGTGGCGATGGACGGGGTCCGGGGCATAGCCTTCATGGCAGCTGCACTCTCCTGAAAGAGAAGAGGGGAAGATGAGACCTCTCTGCCCCAGAGGCATGTCAGCACCTGTGGCATCACCCTCCTCCCCTGCTGCCCATCTCTGCTTGCTCACAGCCATTCCTGGTCCCTGCCAAGGACCTGGAGCACTTTGGACTCTTCTGAAACCTCCAGGAGATGTGGAGGAAGAGATGAGATGATGTGGAAAGCTGCAAGAAACCTGCAAGTCTTCTGGAGGGGGTTACATGACATAGCACCCACAGTAGCCAGGGATGGAATTTCATGCTGCAAAAGGTCTGTCCTTAACCTGTGTTCCTGTGCAGCCCTGCAGCTCTCCAGGCTCAGCAAACCTCTACTCAATGGCCTCCAAGAATGCCTCACATTCCCCAAAGAGACTGCCCACATGGATCCAACCCCTGCCCTGGTCCTGCTGAGTCCTGCCTACACCCCTGGCAGAGGGGCTGCTCTGGGGCCAGTGGTTCCCTCAGCAGGGACCATGACCTCACTTGAGAAGAGCAGCATCTACTCCCATGCACTTCCTGAGTGGGGGGACACCCCAAACCCACCTTGGCCACATCCCCTTCCCACCTGTGCTCCTGCCACCTTGCATGGGGATGGGATAGCAGAGCCTCCTGCAGCCCAGACTCCCACAGGAGGATGCAGAAACCCCCTCTCTCCACGCTCCACAGGCAGCACCCCTGTCGTGTCCCTGTCCCGCAGCACAGGGACTCCGAGCCCTGCTCCCCTCCCTGCTCCCCAGGTGCTGGTTCACCCTGTTACAACTCTTTGACAGCAGGAGAAAATATTTCCTGCACCAGAAACCCAACCGTGCTTGGCCCAAATTGATTCCATGTTTGGTAGAAATACATAACCCAGAGCAAGAAACGGCAAAATCAAAAGATTAATTGGATTTGCACGTGGCGTTACAAGCTGCTGCCAGTGGTTTTCCCCCTCCTCCCCCCACCATGCCTGCCGGTGCAGCAGGCTGAGCTCTAAACACCAGCAGAGGTGGGGACCTGGGGAGGGTGCCTGGGGGGGAGGGTGCCTGGGGGGGAGGGACCCCCAGCACGGCAGTAATGCAGACTGGCAGGTACCTGCGTGCTCATTGGGATCCTAAGCAAGTTCTTAAAATGCCTCGCAGGGATTACAGTAAAGAGCTTTATTGTCAGGAGGGAGCGAGACAAGGGTTCAGCTGCTGAGATTTTTGAGGAAGAGCTGCCTGGAAAGGGGGAGGCAGCAAAAAAAGAAAAGAAGGGGAGAAAAGAGACAGCTAATGATGTGCTAAAATGCAACAGCACCTTCATGAAATATTCACTGCCTTAAACACGTCTAATATTAAAGATTAAATGTCCTGGGATTTGTCCTAGCGACTTCGAAGCACTGATTTATGATCTGTCAAAAGCTGCTAACCTCATGATTCATAACGGGAGCGGCAGGAACATTGCTTCTCCAACGGGAAAGAGTTGGGACAGAGATGGCAGTGCTAGCCCCTGCTCCGGCTCAGCCGTGCCTGCAGGCTGGGGCAGTCTCCTCTCAAGAAAACGTGGGTCCTAATGGCTCCATCAGTGATTTTAAAAAAAGAAAAGTTATTTTTTCCTTGGGTGCTTAGCACGCAAGTTTCCCCAGACATGCCGCAGATCATTAATTCCTGGCACTTATTACATAACAAATATATGCTCTGCAAATGAGAGACATCTCAAAGTGCTTGCAAAGCAGAGCTGGAAGTCTTGAGGAACCTGCTCCTGCTCAGCTCCTGCCACAGAAATTACAGCAAGTAGGGAAAAGCCACCTACAGAGGTTGGCATCAAACGGCCCAAACACCTCCCTCCTTATCAGCGGCTGGAGGTGCCGAGGCAGCGAGCCCTTTTCCCACAGCGCAGGAGATTTTATTTTGTCCGCCAGTTTGTTTACTGCTGCCTTAGTTTGGCGTCGGAAGGAGAAACTCTATCAACCTGCAGAAATATTGATTTTATCGACTCCAGTCCTGGAGTTTCAACAGCTACAGCCGGTGCTCGAGGCTTTATTGGGAGGTTTATTGGGAGGTTTATTTCAGTAAGCGAGAGGGCAAACGGTGGCACTAGCTGCGGAGGAGATCCAGGGTGGCAGAGAGGTGGGACACTGCATAAAGCCACTCAGGGCACAGAGACCATGGGTACCTGCCCCTCACCAGGAGCACTCAGGACCGGCTTTCCACAGATTTTCCAGGGAGGTCTGCAGCCTTTTGGCAGAGTTTTAGCAATCGGATAGGAAGGTTCCCAGCATGGGATCAGCTGAGTGTTGCAGCCTGCATCTTTCTGGGACAGATGCTTTAGGATCTATTTCTGTATCTAGAACCACAAACAGGCAATTAGTGGGGTTTCCAAAAAGCCTCAGCAGAACCCGCTTTTGCTCCCTCTTCATCAGCATCCACCCTCCTTCTTTGGCCCTCTGAGCTACTCGGATATTTTGTCTGTTCCCATCCTCCCTGGGTGTGATGCTGAGCCAAGGGATGCTGCTGAGCAAGCCAGGCTAATCCCCACAGACTGAGAAACACCCGATAAAGACCCCGGAGTGGCAGGACCAGCAGCTCCCGTACCCCTAACTCCTCTTTAGGGTAAGTGCCTTTTCTAAAAAGCAGATTTCAACAGGTTACTAAAATAAACCAAACCGCCAAAAGCCAAAACAACAGTGCCTTTGTTCAGAGCTACTAAATCCCATCTATTTCTGAGACAGGCACAGTTACCTGCCCAGCACTGCTTGGGCTAAGTTAGGATTCAACCTGAGCTTAAAGCCAGAGTCAACCAAAATAACCAGGTTTGACAAATAACCACGCCTGAAGCTGGATGCAGTTCCCTAAGTCCTGCACATGCCTCCGCACAGCATTCGGCTGCTGCTGGAGGACAAATGAATCAGGATCTACAAACTGCTGTGACAAGCATCCTATTTCCACAGCCACCAACCCGCACTCTGCCTGCCCATGGTAAAAACACAGGCATGTGTGGTCCTTCCTCTTCCTTTGGATTCATATATAACCCACAAACTGGGTCGGATAATCCATGGCAAATTTTGAGCTGCTACAGCAAAAGGAAGGATTGCTGCTCGCTCAGTTTCAACGAGAGCAGGTCCTGGTGCTCAGCTCTGGAGGTCCCATGTTATACTTACAGTGTGTTATTAAACAAAATACTGGGAGGGGAGGAAACACCTCTGCCAACACAGAGAGAAGATGCATAAACCAGCAAATGCAATGCTGTAGCTCTAGCAATAAGCTCAGAAAATATATTATTCATGTGATACATGCAGCTACATGGAAGGACAAGGGGAGAGCTGAGGCTGTGGGAATGCAGCAGCACCCACAGCACTGCTCTCCATCCTCCCTTGCTCCCCTCTCCCCACTTACACAAAACCTCATCACAGACTGTGCTGCCATGACTAATGACAGGTGACATAGTCTCCGTGGCAGTTTCTCTTTGGGGAGAGCAAACCCTTGTCTGTAGCAGCAGGACATATCCCCAAACAAAACAGGCATGTCTCACCTGCAGCCTCCCTCCTGCTGTGCCTTCATCCCCACGGAGGCTGGTGGAAGAGACCCCTGGCAGCTCAGCCCGACGTGCCATGCAGAGCCATACACAGCAAGGCAACGGGCTGCTGTGCTGCCAGAAGCGGGGACTCCAGCCCGCAGCAACTGGAGACACAGCCACGCAACTCCAGCCCTCTTTGTCCCCATGATACTGCAGGCATTGCTCTTGCCCTCAGCTGGGCAGGTGAGAGGGATCTGGAGCCTCACCTGGAGGAACGGGGCAAACTAAGGACACATCGACCTAGTTTCCACATGCAGATATGAGCTTCCTCTGTCTGTGTCCGAGCAAAGAGCATCTCACATTGTCCGTGCTTCACGGCAGCTTTAGTGCTGGAGCTGCAGAAGGGCAGGGCTGGAGCAGTCCGCAGCCATCGTTACCACTGTTAGCATCCACGGCTTCTGGCTTGGGGTGGGCCCATGCTGAAGCTCGCTGGTGCCTGAAGGAAACGAATCTAACAGGAGCCACATCAGAGCTCATTGCTTCCAGTGGCACAGGCATGGTGCAGAGCCAACTATGTGGAGGAAAAGAGCCCTCCAGCTCCTGCCGCAGCTTGACCAGCACAGCTAGAGGCTTTAGCTCTCTTTTTTTTTCTATCTAAGCTGAAAGTTGAAGAACTATTCTTCCATTTCATCCACCACACTGCACTGCTGCTTCTTCTGAAAGGGGAACAGGGTCTCGTGCTGCACCCGTACCCTCCCTGGCCCTCCCCACTCTGCCCGGGGAGCAGCAGAGCAGAGCTGTGGGATGAACTGCCAGCGTGCCAGGGTAATCCTGTTAGCCTCATTAGGGCGAGAGGTGATCCACGTCGATAATGCCACAAGATCCCCCTAATCCACCCACCCAGTGCACAGCATGACGTGGAGGCTTCCGGAGTCCCTATGCTCCCAGGGAAGCTGCTGCTCTTATTGACATTTTTATTTAAGGAGTCGGGAGGGCTTTGGCACTCATGGAGCAAGCCTGTGGCTTGTCAGCCTTCTCCTGGCACTGCCAGTGTGTGTGATTCCCTCTCCACAGCAGCACTTCTATCCCTGGTGTTCGCCCTTGTCCCTGAGGGATGCCCTGCTGTGCCAGGGCTATGCCCCAGCTGCAAAGACACCACTGTGGGGACAAGTCCAGACCCCAGTTGAGGTGGCAGCCTGTTCCCAGAGGCTGCAGGGCTATAAGCATGTGCCTTTCAACCTCTGTGAACACTGCATGTACACACGGCCAGCCGCTTCGGGGCTGCCTCTCCCACCTGAAGTGATGCACAGCCTGGTCTCAGCTTTTTGGGTCCCCTCCTACAACCGCAGCAAAGCACCCTCAGATGCCAGCAAGCCAGGAAGCTGCAGCACCACTTGCCCAGCCGCCCTTGGCTCTGCAGCCCAGCTGGGCCATCCCCCATGCAGAGCCCCCATCCCAGCAGCGGGGCGAGCTCCAGCACAGCTGGCTTACCAACACTGCCTCTCGCTTCTCCTCCTTCCACCCATCATGGCACGGGAGGAGAAAGGGTCTGCAAGGGAGGTGGGCGCCAGGCGATAAGCCGAGGCCAAGCATTTTTCAGTAAACAGAGGCGGCCGTTGAGTGCGGTGGCTGCCCGCCCCACCAGCCCTGACTGCACCACTGTTCGCTGCAGGGCCGCGGCACAAAGCCCCTCTCTTCTGGGCGAGTGCAGAGCCATCTCCAGGGTTACCAGACTGATCCGAAGTGGGAGGACTGGAAGGTCCCACCTCCTTCCCTGCTGCAGGGATGCAAAGCCTTCACCCCCATCAGCAGCTTGAGTTGCATGGCCTGAATCCCTTTGCCAGGAGCAAAGGCAGCTGCCAAAAGGCATCCCCCACCCAGTCGCTGCTGTCCCAGCCACCAGCTTGGGTTTTGGCATGGACAATGTCCCCTTGTCACCACTGCCCGCAGTAGGAGCCACTGCCCAGGAGTTCCCATCGAGGCAGGGGGGACATGGGTGCTCCCATGTGGGGTTCATGGGCTGCCTCCTGCCACCGCACGAGACACCCTGTGCTGTCTCCGGCTCTGCTGTTCCCCCATGCGTCCCTCCCAAGGTGAGGGCAATGCCCAGGAGCACTGGCAGCAGCCCTGAGCACCAGCCATCTGTCACAAGCCACCAACAGATCAACACAAGTCACCTCATCCCTCCAATGGCCATGGCCTTCAACCTCCCATAATGAAGCTGTTGAGGCCTCAGAGTTTCATCCATGTCCAGAGGAAGCCCTGCATCGATTTATCCTTTGTGAAAGATTTCTGAGCTCCTGACAGAGAAACAACCTCTTCATCCAGCATCTGCAGGAAGTTTGATGCAGGTGAATCAAACCTTGTGCCCTTCAGCCATCTAAAGTGCATGCTGTGACCCCATGGACATCTCTCTCAGGCCATTCTTCCTCACCATTATGGAGAACCCCAGACCCTCAGCGCAAGAGGAGGCCGCAGCGTTCCCTCTGGGGCATGGCATGGCCCAGTGGTCCTCAGCGCTGTCTCTGAACCACGTGCAATGCTCACTGCCTTGGCCCGTCTCCCTCCCTGCCTACAGCAACCCCCGTGCAGGCAGATCTGACTGCACCCCTGCACCCTACCCTAGAGCTGCAACCACCCATGGGGAGATGCCACAGGCCCCCTAAAGCAGCACCTCTCCTGGCTGCCCAGCCTCCTCCTGGGGGATGATTACCAGGGAAATGCAAACCCTGGGAACTGCACAAGAGATCTCAGCACCAAGTCCTCCTCCAGACAGGAGCTTCCCTGCCTGCAGTCTGGCCTAAATAAAAATAATAAAACACCAAACTACATGCTAGCAGCGCTCCCCGAGCTGGCCTTAAACTGGCTGCCGGGCTTTGAGCGCAGCATCGTGTGGCTGCTCAGGTACCTGAGCCACTGGTGCCCCACTGCAGCTTCCCTGGGAGATGCAGCTCCCAGCAGTGCGATGACAAGAATGACCTCACCAGGGACGGGACAAGACACATGTTTGCACCAGGGTTGGCACCAGGGTTTCCCATAGATAGAGGTGTGCATGAAAGAAAAGTTAAACCCTTGCACCAAAACGCTTCCTTAAAGAGTTTTCTGTGTCCCTGTGAGACAGCAGATGCGGGCCTCTTTTGAGAAACTGATTCGGAGAAAATTAAAACACATATAAGGATGAACAAGGGTCTTAATAGTTCATGAAATTCCCGACTTCAATGAACAAGCACAATGTCTTCAGAGAGCTGCTCCTCAAGCCAGGGTTGGCCCCTGGCCGAGGCTGTGGCTCCTCCAACAACCCCAGCAGCACCAGCTCCCAGCGATGCTCTCTGCAAAGCTTCTCCTCTTGCCCTCGCTATCTGCTGTCCCTGGCCTTTGGGGATGGCACTTTCCAAACCTGAGTCTTTGCTTCATCCTGACAAGAAATGCAATTTCCATAATGCAATTTAACCATGGAAGAAACAGAAAGCGGCTCCTGCCCGGCCAGCCTGGCACAGAGTACGGAGGGAAAATCTGGAGTTAATGTGACAGTTATCCCTCCTCTCCCCCTGCCGCAAGTCATTCTCTTCACCCAGATCCATCACAGCACTTAAGCGAAGTTTAACTTCCAAGGATTGCATCTGGGTTTACGCTCTGCATGGATTTCATTCTCATTCTCATCTGCTCAGCTCCTACGTCACGCCGCCAAGGAAGATCTCCCTGGGCACAGTGTGTGGCTGATGCAAGGAAGAAGCGAGAGTGCCCAAGGGTGGACCAAGGCTGATCCACGGTGCCATGGCTGTCACCTGGGGAGAACACTGCCCACAGCTGACCACGGCAAGGCGAGAAGCCACCTCCTGCAGCATTGGTGGAGCAGGCCAAGCCAGGGAGATGGGCCCAGGAGTGGCTCCGTATAGCAAAACTCATTCCTCTTCCCTCTTCTCCATGGTCTTTAGACAAGCACAGAAATGCCATTACAAGAACATTAGCAGCTACAGGATTAAACAGTCTAATGGCAGAAAATGAGAGTGTAAAGACAGCACAGATAACCTTAACTCAGCCCCCTCGAAGGCATGCATTTTGATTGCTGTTTATGTATAACACTTCAGCCCGAAGCTAAATTAGCTTGGGAGTTAACTGCCTCATGCCCTGCTTGGTGCACGAAGCAAGCTGTGCCGCCACATGAAAAGAAATCATATATTACATGGTTTTTGACCAAGTTATTAAACTCCATACCTTAGAGAGACAGAACCTCATCTTATAAAAGTCTAAGTCAATAAAGACACTAGGATCCTCCAACAGAGAAAATAGCAGAAGTGCACAAGAACAAACAAATATTACTTGATGTGCACAAAACCTGCACAATATTAAATTGAACTATTGGAGAAAATGGCTGCTTTCATAAACACAGATAAACCCTCACCAAGGCTGGTCATCTCCTGATTTACATGCTCAGTTCTGCAACCTCCAAATCTCCTCACCAGGTTGCCTTTAAAAAATGGCTTTGTTTAAAAATTACTTTCATCTGTCTCCTGCCCGCAAGACCCCTGTTCTACCCGGACAGGAGCACCATCTGCGGCTCTGGTGACAAACTAGCCCATTTGGAAGATGATGGAAACCCCTTTTTTTTTTTTTCCTCCTGCCAATTTTCAGAAAAGACCCTTCACTACCACATCTCATTTGGTCCTTACAAGCCTGTGCCTATTGCTTTGGGGGTGTCATAATCGTGGATGCAAAGGAGAGAATTTCAGTGGAGAGGTGCCTGATTTATAAATGGGGGGAAAAAAAATTTCAACACATTTGCACCTGTTAATCAAGGTAGCTATCCATCTCATTTATGCCACTGCTCCAGCAAGCCTGACAGCACAAAATCAGAGGCTGTTTCTTCCAGCATTTGGCCTTAAGGGACCGATTCTCCAGCAGGTCTCTTAAGTGATGCCCACAGAATGTGCAAGTGAATCAGTTTTATGCATACAAAGCAGGTAATTGTGCTCACAAATCAGGATTTGCATATGCTGCTGAAAACGGATGCTCTCATAAACGTTACCGGTGCCGTAAGGGAGGCCAGTGAAAAAGCAAGCACTCCTGAATTGTACACAGAGGTATCCCAGTGCATGGCACAAGTGGTGGCGCAGGCAGCATACTCCACATCTGTCCAAAATACAGAGATCAAGGAGAGCTGACTGCAAGTCCCAGAATTCAACAGACTTTCTGTTCTCTTTTCAAGCAGCACAGTCAGCATCTACCAGGATGGGGTGTTCTGACTGAACCTCTTCAGCTGAGGACAGCATCCCGACCCTGGCAAGGGACTGTCCCATCTGACATGGTGGCTGGGGAAAAGCCACCGTGTCACATCTGCAGGGGGAAGACCCTCAGCAGCCTCCATTTATTTACATATTTGCAGTCATGTCAGACCAACCAGCTTGGCTGTTTCCAAGGCAGGGAGGAAGGAAAAACATGATATTTTCCTCATGTGCAGATGTTGGTGCTCCCTCTGAAAAGCTCTGATGAGCTGGTGCTTTGCAATGCGGGTTTGAAACTCATCAGGGGGCAGCAATCATTTAATTAAAGAGTGAGTCACAAGGCAAAGACACAAGGGAAGGCAAATTAAGGTCAGGCAAGCAAAATATATTTTGGTATATCCTAGTGTTTCAGAGCCTCCGTTTTCACTGTGGATTATTATTCATACTGAAGTGGTACTTGGTGGCTGGATGAATGAGTCAGCACATCGTACGGACAGATCTTACATAAAATGCCAGCCCAGAAGAGGTCTTTGGTGCTGGGAAGGGCTTGAGTCTCACCAGACAGAGCATACATGAGCTGGGGGCTCCTGTCCAAACGTGTGGCAGGAGCCTGTGGTGCTACCACCAGGGGTGAGTCCTGCCCACAGAGGTTTGCCTACACCTCGGAGCAAGGAAGCTTTGGGACAGGGCTGTATCCACACTGCCATGGAGAGCAGCTCCAACGGTAAGACTGAAGACAGATTAGCTACAAATGTGCTGGAGGACCTCAAATGTGGTTTTGCTGCTCTTCACAGGAGAAGCCTTTTAGATTTTCATCCTCTAGATGGTCTGAGGACAAACCTCAGTCCACCCTCCTCATGGATGCTTCACCCAGCACAAGAGGACAGAGGGCAGGGGAAACCCCCAGCACCCATTGCTTGAGATGCTCACAGAGACGATAAAATCCCTGACCTGGGAAGGTTGAAATCTAGACAAGATTTATGTCCCATAGTAAAACCACAGGCCTGCCTTTCTCACGGTGATAAAAACAAATCACCCTTAAAAATAGAACGATGCTAATAAAAATAAATCTAAAAATACATGCAGTGTATCATGGAGCTACAGTCTGCCCCCAGCCCGGCATGGAAACTTCTCACCAGTTAAAGGCTGGTCAACGGTGATGAACTTCAGTGGTGCTGTCCTGGGGTAGGGTGTCACAGAGGTACTTCCAAAATTTTGTTTTCAGTGGGTGGTTACTACGTCTTAGGAAGTTTGGACATCCTAAGAGGATTTTTGATTTAGGCTTTGAAATCCAGCCTGACTGGCCAGTCCTGCTCTCTCTCCCCCGTGGCATGGCGCACCCCATGTTACAAAAACCCAGCACAGCCGCCGAGCCACCTTCCTGTGCAAGGTCCTGTCACCCGCATCAGCTGAGGAGATGGCACCTGCTGGCTGGGGTCACACACACACTTCCCACCCACGCAGACCCCCTGCCTTCATTCACTAGTTGCACGTTCGCTGATTTCTGTGTTTCCAGCCCACTGCAGGCTCCAGGACCCCCATTTATCACCCAGGAGCACACAGGCCAGAAGGAAAGGTGACACTTCTCCTTTGCCCAGCCCCACATCGCACAGTCCCAGCAGGGCAGGTTGTTGCTTCACAGGGGCAGCCTTTGCATGCAAGCAGAACATGCTCAGCAAAACGTCATTTACAGATGAGGAAAGGTGACACACTTCACAGCTCCCTGAGGAAGGGTTGGAGGAGAGATCCAACCTAGGTGACCATCAGGCAGGAGCACTAATGGGAAACTTGGTGCTCTACAGTGGAATGGCCCAAAAAGAAAAGGGACAGAGATGGGGCAAACTGACGAGTAGGTATTTGACACTGGACAGCAAAATAGCACAACTTAGAAGCAGATAAACTCCACGTGCCTGCAGCTGCCACACTGTGCCCATTGTGCCCATCCTCTTTACACTTTACTGATGGGGGTCACCACTGTGTGACCCTGCTGGTACCTCTCGGTCCCCCATGCCTAGCACCAGGCTAAAGCAGAGGTGAGCCAAGCAGGCTCCAGAGACAAACCTTCTCCCTCACATCTCCAAGCTTGTCAAGGTCTTCATGCTTCCTCAGCCTCTCTTACCTGTTTCTTGATCACACAGTTGCTCACAGGCATCGGTGGTCCTCTGTCCACAGAGGTCTCTGACCCAGGGGGATGTGGCATTGATCTGATAGTAGAGGGACAGCTTGGCTGGATTAAGCCAGTCGGAGATGTCCAAGTAGCTCCCCTCGCTCACAACGAAGCTGCTTCCTGGAGGGTAGGAAAAAAGTGTGTCAGTTAAGTGTAAAAATAATAATAAATAAAAAAAGCCAATTGTGTCTTGGCCCAATGACACTCTTCAAGAGCTGCTGTGATGTCAAGATCAACAAAATAATAGTGAGTTCACCAACACCTGGACCCAAAGAATTTCATTTGACCATTCCTGTCCATACAACTGTGCCCTAACAAGTGGTCCGCCAGCTGGAACGCTCCTATGCTCAGACATTCCCATACCCAGCATCACGGGATACTGGATTTGATTCCCAGATCTCTGCAGAAATGTGGACAACTGTAATTACCCTGATCCGTAAGATTGCAGCATCGCTTCCCCAGCTTGTGCAAGTGGTGTCCACAAGACGCCTGGATGCCAGGCTCAGGGCGCGGGTGGGCAGAGCATCGTGGGCTGCTCCCACTTCAGAGCTGTTGTCGAAGGCGAGTGAACTGCCCCAACACACAACTCCTTGTACGACTGGTCTCGTATCAGAGACACTCCCTCACCCTCTCCCTCCTGAGAGTTAGAAGTGAATTCCTGCCAAAAATCTTTTCTTACAAATTCTTATGTTTCTTTACTTTGTGAAATGTATTTTTCCCCATTGGCATCTGGGAATATGCATCATCTAATTAGCCAAATAGATTTTCAGTTCAGCCCAATCATTTCCTTATCTAACATCTGAGGCCCAGCATCGCTTGGGGGATTTTGTAGGCACAGAGGTCCTCATTAACTCTGATCTTCAATTACATTGATTATAAGACTGCCTCCATAATAGTGCTGCACAGATGAGAGGGGAGCCAAAAAAACTCTGCCACTGAGTGGTGTTTTTCAAAAGTTACCCAGGTAAAAGCCTCTAAAACGAGGGGAGAAGAAACCTTCACAGAGCAGTGGGCAAGGGGAACTGCCAGATAGCCCAGGAACCCAGAGCCACCCTTCCATGAAGTGCTAGGACTTGCAAATGTGGGCAAAATTTGCAATCATGTGAAGATAGAAATCTTTCTTAGCGATTACCCAAGGACAGCAAATCTACAGATCCAGGGCATATTTTCAAGAAACTTTAGGGCTTGTATCACTTAGTAAAAGACTTGGACATCATCTTTCTAAGCACTGCATAAGATTTTAGCTCAATGAAAGCCCAGGAGATTAAAATAGCAAGACAAAAAAAACATAGCAGCAACCACCCCGCATGAACCTGCTTGAACGCTAACTCCTAATTTCCTTCTGAAGAGAATCACTGATGCTTCAGCAAGAAGGAGCCCTTCTAAACCTTATCCTCCACCACGTTATCCATGCAAAGGATAAAATAACTAAATCCTGAAGTCAAGCATCCTAGTGAGTAACCCCATTTTCAGGCATCCTGAAGTCTCAGCGTCATACCAATCTGGGCCCTAATTTCACATGATTTTGAGTCTTCTACACTTACACTGTTTATATACCATAAACGTATTCACAGACGCATCTCTACACTCAAAGCCAATGGAGGCTGCCAAACTACTGGCTGTTCAAGCAAATGAAAATTAGACATCCGGGATCCAGCTGCTCTGGAGACACAGCAAGGCAGGAGCCTGCATCACCAAGGCAGCAGGATACATCTCAATCAGACACACGGCAGCAGTAAATTGCTGGGAAAACTCCACAGCACCAGTGGAAAGCATCGAAACGCTGAGCACAAAGTACCTTGGAGCCACGTAATTTTATTTCTAATTATCATTCTTTTCCATGAATATTTAAAGATAGCTTTAAATACCAATAATAACTATTGCTGGTTTATTTTACCAAACAGAAATGCATCAAGAACCCATTGGGAGTGTTTACCATTTACGCATACGTATCTATATAGTAACCTGTCCATCTTGCTTTCTTCCTTGTTTTTGTAGTTCCTAAAAAAGAGTGAGGCTTGGGAGGCACGTAAGCACATTCTGAGGCTCAGCTACAGGCAACTCCCTCTGCACCCAAAGACTGAAGAGTGAAACCACCAGCTCTTGATTAAATCCCTACTTAATGAACCCCACTTCTAGTTAAAATACAGCCAAGCTGAAAGTAACAGAAGCAAATCAGACATAAAATAGTCATGTAATTACTATTCATAATGACAAGAGTGAGTTGAGCTGGCAGAGCATCCTGGCCCAGGAGCTGCTACACGGAGGGGAGGACCTCATGGTCGGGGTGGGCGATGGAGCTCCCCACCAGCCCACCAGGCTGAGCTCCTCCAGGGGGAAGAAGCGCATTCATGACACTGCTGCCAGATTTTCATTTCCTTTGGAAAATCCAGCCTATTTGTTGTTGGGTGTGTAAAAAAGCCCACAATGACTACCTGTTTGTGGAAGTACCTCCTCAATCAACACCAAAATGTGACACCTGGCCAGGAGCCAATAACACCTCTTTCAGCAGAATTTTGGCATCCATGTTAAACCATGATTGGGAAGCTTGAAATCATTTGCAAATTGATAAAGCTTTGCCATATTCTGTATATAAAAAGACCTTCCCAAATACGAAGCAACTTAAAAAAGGAAAAGTCCTGGTGTTTTCAAGATTAATTACTTATTGTGATTTCACTGAGTCTGAGTGAGAAATCATCCTCAATTTCAAAAGTGGTGTGGCAGAGGTGAAAACAACTGAATCTAAAATCCCTGAATTTGAGTTCAGTGTAAAATAGAGGCTGTCTACTTCAGTCTAAGAAACAAAAACCCCAACCAAATTAAAAAAAATAAAGCCACCACCACCCCAAACCTGGGGAAACTAAAGGTTTTAGTTAATCCCCTCCTTCCTAGAAGGGAAGGGACAACTTCCAGCAAGGAAACATCTCACATCTTTGAAGCCGAGTGTGTTGCAGCTCAGCTGGGTAAGATTTCTAGATACATTCACAGACACTCTCATCACCCTCACTCCCATTGAAAATACAAACAAACATACATCCCAACCTTGATCCCTTTGTAGCTTGTCTGGGAAAAAAACAACAGGAAAAGGCATTTTACAAATATTTTGAAAGCTAAAATTCTGAAGATTTCAAAGCCTTTTCACACAGGTTTTCTCTTTATTTTCAAAGAATCCACACACAAGAAACAGTTTTCAAAAGTCACCAATGCACACTTATCAAAACCATCTTGAAAAGCTCAGAAAGGGCAGGTTGAGTATCAAATCCTTTTAGAAACTACCAAGAACAAATATTTTCTAAGCAAAAGCTGTTTCAAATGTCTTTAGCTTGCTGGGAACACCAGCCAGGCTTGTTTTCATCAAGGCGCAGCCTCTCAATGGAGGAAAATCAAGGAGGAGGGAAGGGGGGTGATGGGGAACCCCAGGGGCTCACACTGCCAGGGCAGCAGGGGGTTGACCCCACTCTGAACCACCCTCTGAAAGCCTGCCTTGAGGACCTCAGACCCCACCAAACGACCCCCACATCCAGCCTTAAGCACACCTGCAGTCACTGCCTGTGGACCCTGGGGAGCAGATCTCGGCAGACACTCAGAGAGGCCATCCACCCTGCTGTCCTCTGCTGCCAACCCCATCCCTTCCCAGGTGTCCTCTTAGCCACAAGTTTTGAGCTTTCTGCTAAAAAGCTGGATGAAATCTCCCTTAAACAGAAACATTGAGGTCTCAGGGTAAAGCAATCATCAACCAAACACGGGAATACAGCAACAAAGCAGCACCTCTCCACCCACCACCACCTCCCAGACCCCCCCCCCCCCCCCCCCCAAGCAGGACATGTCCCTCGAGCACTGGTGGCTTTATGGGCCAGTCTATGCTGGAGAGCAACACTGCAGTACCACGGAGAACATCCATACATCGCTACACAACCGCCTCCCAGCTCCACGAGGTCCGGTAGCCCTTCGGGGGACTGATTTGTTTGGGGTTTTGTATGCATGTGTTTCCCCCACCTGCCCTTTCCTTCTCCAACCCTGATCAAAGGCAGCTCAGTTAAGGCAGCATCAAAAGTTCATGTCTCTTATGCTGGGGTCTCCTTCCAAGTTCAGCGAAACTGCTTAAGCTTTGACAAAAGAGGCTAGAAGTTTTGACATTTCAAAAATCATTTTCCAAAACACATAAGGATAAAACAGCTCTGAAGAGATATCTAACAAGGGAAAAGAACAAAGCGCCCAAAAGGCAGCCAAAAGGGTTTGCCTTTTCCTTTCTCTTTTTTTCCAAGGGGAAAGATCAAAAAATATATTTTTTTTAAGAATGTCTGTTTCTTCCTCTCTCCGCTCTTTTTGTCTTCTTTGGTCCATTCACTGTTTCTTGGCCAACGAAATTCCTTTTCATCTAAAATTAGTATTTTTGTTGGAAAGCTACAGGAGGTCACGCTACAGGTTGCTATTAATGTATCCATTGCTATGTTAACATACAATTATAATCCTGTTACAGATATTTTTTTAAACACTAGAGGAAGGATTATCCCTCTTGCTCCATTCTATAGGTACAAAGAACATCCCTATTTGATTTCTTTAGAGGACTGGAGTTTTTTCCTTGTTAAACTTCAAAGAACATTTCCCAAAGAAACAACTCCTCCCCTATCAGTGTTTTCCACTGATCGGCTCTCACTCTCCTGTCCTGGTCCCAGGGAAAGAAAACAACTGCTTCTTAAGTTCTTCAGAAAGTGCAGAAGAAGCAGACAGATGTTGGATGTCCAGGACACACTGACCTAAGCAAGCAAACCAGGCTTGGTGCAGGATTGCACCCACAGACGAAGGTGGTGTTCAGCTTTACCACCCCTCTCCCGCTCAACACAAAACTAGTAATTTTGGAAAACCTGAAAATCTTCAAACTTTTAATTCTGTATTATAATTTGAATCCAAGGATAGGATCACACCAGGTTAAAATCCAATCTACCCATCTCATCTTGTTTTTCAAATGGTTTCTCTCCTGCACAAGATGAAATGCTTAAACAGAAAGCTACAAGAGCAAGTTTCTAGCTAAACAAAAGCCTGGAGACACACCTTTACTTTACGCTTCCATCAGCCCAAGTGCACACAGTTTACACCGTCCACAGGGCTTGGCTTAAGGATGTGTTGTCAGCACAGAAACTGCCTGCGTGGCCGTGGGCTGCTCATGCCAGTGGTCCCCAACCCGCCGACCATCAAACCTGGAGACCCCAGCCCCTTAGGAACACTGTCAGTCCTGCCAGAGCTTTTTCTCTCTGGCAAAGCAGAAGCAAATTAGTGATGCAAATCTGTACGTAATTACAGCTAAGACTAGAAGCGTCTTTCCTGTGGGAGGAGCAGGGTTACAGTTTAAGTGTAAAATTGCACTTTCTTGATAATTCTGACAGACTCTTTCTTTGGGTTTTCTTGGCAGTCAGTCTTGATTTCGCCAGGGCTGAACTGACAAGCAACGCACGCATTTAACTTTATAGAGCAGGTGACGACCTGGCCAACGTTTCCCAAACCCAAGCCAGATGCCATCTCCCCGGCCCTGCCTTGTGGTCAAGCTCACACTGCAATGACATCTCCCATGGCGTTATTAGACAATATAATTGCGCAGGTGTTAGTAACAGCACATCTCTGTCCTATCTGGGCCAGCACTGGCTGAGACGGAGATTAGACTCCTTAATGCTCCGTATCTCCCAACTCCCACACTCAGCCTGGGGCTCTTTCTCAGTGATGCTCTTTAGATACTGGACAAGGGTTTGGGGAAATCCAGCCTACATCTAATCACATCACAAAGTATACGACAGGTAAAGTTATGCTAAGCTTTAAAAAACACAAAGTGTGGGTGAATGGAGATTTTTCAGCTAGCTGCAAGACCAAACATCCTCCCAGGGCAGCAGAAAACACAACCAAGAGGCAGCCAGTGCAAAGTTAATATGCCACGGGGCCGAGGCAAGCTAACACCCACTCGCCAAGAGATTGCAGATCAGCAATGCTACTTGGTGGGAGAAAGATAAAGTGAAGTAGCATGTTCCTAGCTGTGCAGCCTCCAAAAATCCTCACTGCATTGCTGCATCATTGCTGCTGCAGGTATCCCATTAATTCTTTTTGGAAGGCAAGCGTGGCCTAAGCCAGCTTCTCAGGAGGGACCCACCACCATGCTGCAAGCACACAGGGCCTCATCCTGCAGATGCAGGTCAGTGTTTGCATCTCTCCATCTATGGAAAGGAGCAGGGTTAGTTAGTCAAAGACATTGTGCCTTACTGCAGTCTTCCCTCACCATCCCTCTCAAATTAGAGGGTAAACGGTGTTGACAGAAGCTCAGCAGGTGCCGGGAGATGCCGCCTCCCCAGTGGTGGGCACATCCTGCCTCTCTCCGGGTGCAGGAACTCCCAGCTCTGAAGCAGCCCCTGCTGACACCATCCAAATACCAATACCAACTGCCCTGGCTTTACTCCAATGAATTCTGCAAAGGAGAAAGGAAGAGGCATTTGCCTTCCCTTGTGAGCCGAGCTGTCCCGGCAGCCAGGCGCGCTGGCAGCAGGCGCATGGCCAAGGGAGCCAGGCTGGCACCGGGAAGAGCTGAGCGCAGGATCACAAGCCTGTCAAAGGCACGATATAAACATGATGTACTTCAGCCTCCAGAATATTATTAGTTCTTCATGCAAAGAGCATTCGCGCCGTAAAACCGTCTCGGAATCCCTTTGATCCACGCTGATACAGTTTATAAATTGATGTTAATATTTAGAGTTCATGTCTGGTAGCGCTGCAGCCATTTGCTCACACTTTCTTGCCAACCAAACAGGCACAGGAACAGGAGCGAGCTCTAATGCAGACACAGAGGTGACCTGGTGATTAAGAGCTGATAGAATTAAATGCAATTTGTAAAGCTGCCCCAAAACATGGCCACCTTACAAGAAACACGCAGGGTCCAGAGCAGCCAGATGTAGCCTTGAGTCTGCAACAGGAGAGTATTGCTTCTGCCGAAGCCCCGAGCCAGGTTTCTGTACAGCATACCAGGCACCTCTGTGGCAGAATGGCTCCGGGGGGCAGAAAACAGCAAAAGAAAAAACTTGCTTTAAGCCAACGAATTCCCTCTGCTGATTTCAGAGGGGGCTGGGACCAGCTGGAGAACATGGGGGACCCCAGTGGCAGCATCCCTTTGAAAGCTCAGAGAGATACTTTTGAGATCAGATCCCTTCCTCCGTCCTTTTGCTATATACCTGGGGTGCTGCACATGTAAATAAAAGAGCAGCTCCAGATTCTCCTTGCTGTGAAATGGGATGGGGAGGCAGCTGGGCTCCCACCTCCTGCTGCTCATTTCTCTGTGGCTGCACGTGCACATGTGCTGAGCACGTGCGCAGACAAGCACCTGAGGACACAAGCTAACGCCTGGTCACCTCTGAGGGCTGCAGAAGATTGAGCAGGAGATGTCAAAAGCAAACAATTTAAAGCAACATATTTAATTAAATTCAAAATGAGAAGTTGTTGCAAGTCCAACAATTGCAGTCTGCAGAGCTCCAGCAGTCTCTGGGGAAAATTAACACAAGCTGCTAATAGGAACATCCAATTCCACCAGCGTCTTGGAGGAAACAGTGGTGGTGGTAAGGTAGGAAATAATCTTGAGATGAAACAATTAACGATCAGCTGTGTGATAATCACAGAATGTCATCATTCAGACAGGCAGACACAGATGCATGAAGCTTAAAGGAAAAAAAAAAAGCCACAAAGAAGCTTCCTCCATCTCTGCCATCTTGTCAGACCCTCAACCCCACAGCATGGCCTCCAGTGGCAATTCCACTTCCCATCGCTCTCCTGGCTTTGTACGGGGTGCGAAAGGGTTTGCTTTCCTCCCTCCATTGCTTGCAGGGCAGTGTTCATCCTGGGGGAACTGATCCGTGTTTGCAGGAGGGCTGAAGCCCAAGAGGCAGCTCGGAGCAGAGCCCACCGCGAGGACCATGCCTGCGCGCACGGTGCCTCTGCTCGCTGACCTCCATAAACCACCCAGTCTGCAGTTCAGCAAGGTGCCAGGCAGAGGGTTTACCACATCTCCTCTGGGATGTGCCTCAGAAGAGGGGGGAAGGAGGTAGTGAATGCCCTGAGATGTCTTTGAAGTGACAGAAACCTGCTTTATGCCCTTTGCTTTATTTCCACTTATAAACCAAAGCCCTACAAGCCCCTAGCTAAATGTAGCTCGTGCTTCCTTCTGTACGCACCGGAGGCTCTCACCTGCCTCTCCTACTGAAGTACCCAGATACAAACATCCACCCACACCGTATATAACCTCTTTGCAGGCTGTAAAAATGGGAAGCTTTAATTGATACTATATTTCAAACTGTTGTGCAGCAAGGACATGCTCCAGGCTGAGTCCTCTAGGGTATCTTTCTCCAGCCCTGCCTTCCGTGCAAGCCGCTCCCATTGCTGTACCTCTACTTTTTGAATGATTACTTACACGAAAGAAAAAAACCCCAACCCTACTGTTGAATGCATAGAGCTGAGTGGCTCACATATTCATAACAGGTTTTATTACTCAGATAGAGGGACTCTCCTTCCTTTCTTCCCCCTTTGACACTGCTAAAGGGTCCTCTAAATAATGCTTTGCATTTCCATATAGTCATAAAAGCCACTACTATTCTTTCTATAAATCTGAGCCATCTCTGAAATCAGTGATGCCTTCTGCTCAGCAGAGGCAGAGGCTACCCCAAAACATGACACCCTGGAGCAGCAGAAGGGAGAGGACGCTACAACCAGCACACCCTGAGAGAAGGTTTAGAGGCACCGACCTGTCCCACTGAGGCACGAGACCCCAGCCCTCCCTGCCAGCTCCTGCCAGGCTTGCCTGGGTCTGGCTGCCCTGGGAAAGGAAGGCATAGCAGCTGTGCAAACCAGCCAGTAATTGCTCAGAGGGGAGAGGAGCAGGGCAGGTGAACCACATCAAATGAACAAAAGAAAGAAAACGAACCGAGAGAGAGAAATAAGGGCAATAGAGACAGGCTGGTTATTAATACTGCTGCTTGGAACGTATCCTCTCAGCCTTTGCTGCCAGTTGGCTTCTGGTCCCAGTCCTTCCCCTCCCCTTTCCCATCCAGTGACTTCAGTGGGCTTGGGAGCTTCTTTCTCTAACGCTGTTGCTCACTGCAGAGGGGAAAGCTGCTTTCCTCCAAGGCTGGAGGCATTTGGTAGGGCTTTTCCCCCTCCTCCTTTTCCCAGCTTGGCTTTGGCTCCTGGCGCGCTGGAGCTTGCTGGCATCTATTTAAAGTTTCCTTCAAAGATGAGTTTTCATCTGCTAGGAGAGGGATTTCTTTCAGCCTCTGCTTTTGTTTGGCTTTTCCTGCAGAGGTGTTGGGAGCTGCTCCGCTTTAAGATTTTCCTTGGCTACTGGCATCTATTGAAATACCACATTTCAAAAAGGAACGAGAGGGTACCCTTCTTTCACATGGGAGTATCTCCCATGAATGCACCATCCTTGCCTTCTCACAGAGCCTGCCTTATCACTGTGCAAAATACAAAAAAGAACAGCTTCAGGAACCAGACTATTTAAGTGCACGGCAGCATTTACGAGATGTGGTGCATGCCATCAGGTGCCATGTGCGAGGCTGGTTTCAGACTGATCACAGCTCCCAGCCTCGGCCAGGCCAAAGACATCAGCTCTGCCATCGCCTGGCTCACAGGGGGATGCCCACACCAACCCTCCTTTGCACCTAGGCAGAAAAAGATCTAAACCCACCCAGGAGATGGCCAGGGAAAAGAAGTCCCCTGTTTTCCATCAGTGTAAAACTCTGGGTGCCAAGCTGCTGCAAGCACAGCGAGCCACGTTCTTCCTGGGTATCATTAAAATTTCCCAACACAGCTCAGTTCCGCGATGTCTTTAAATTTTTTATAATATTTTGCTGTCAGTTGGGTGCCACCCTGGGATTTGTTGTTATTCAAAAAGAAGGGACAACTTTAAGAGCTTTTCTCTTCCCAGGCAAGGGACTCCGCCATCACATAAAATGATGAGATTTCAGTAAAAGTGATGGCCACTGCAAAACGTCTTGGCTGCTTCTATGTGAAGAATTTGACTGTTTCTCATAAAAAATATTAAAAAAGTTTTCACAGTTTGTAATTATATTTTACAGTTTCATTACAAAGCTCATTTTAATTCTTTTCCAAACCGTTTTCACCAGTCCTCTTGCCACTTTCTCTTCGGAAAAGTCATTAAGTCAGGACTGGAGATCATCCCATTTCCCCCAGTTTCAAGGATATTAATCTGTTTTATTGGTATTTCATTGTCATTTCCATTCGAGTGTTCTCCATATTTGCATAATTTGCATCGCCACCCCCTTCCCGGTGACAAGCACAGGCTCAGCTTTTCACTTTCTTTCTACAGAGCCACATTGCATTTTGTTTTATTTCCTTTTTCAAGGAAACGCTGTCTTCCTGGGCCAGAAGCAGGATGCCGAGGTCCTGTCTCCATCACTGCCTTCCTGGCTGACCTTCAGCAAGTACCAAAACCCACTATGATCTCCCGGTCCAAGTGAGGAACTGGCCAGTGTCCATCTCGAAGGGACACAAGTTAACACTGCGGCAGCCTCATTTCCCAAGTGCAAAACCAGTTTCTGTTCTCCAGCTATTCAGAATAATGATCTGTGAAGACTTCAGGATATTTATGTGCAGCCTGAGTAATCCTTAAAGCCTTTTAGAAACAGGTCAAGGCATAGACAAGTCCCTTGCTTCAAGTTATGCTGTTTTCATGTCTCCCCTCTACTGATGTCCCGTCCCTCCAATCTGAGATCACAAAGTAGACGCTCACCTCCTCTTCCCTTAAGGGATGAAGCTTTGATGGCTGGGATTGCCCACGTACCTGGAGACTGGGCTGTGATTTCCAGTCAGCAGAGCAGAGCAGATGCAGCCTCACCCACCAGCAATGGAGGCATCAGCTTACTGCACACAACAACCGTCTCGTAAGCACCATCGGGTGCAGACATAGAAGTGGGGTTAAGGAGGCAGCGAGGGTCAGTGGTGGGGCTGGGGAGAGCACGAGTTCCATCAGTGTTGCAGTGCAGGTAATGTCCTACAAATGCATGTCACAGCCCAGGAGAAACCACTCCTAGCAGGGCTTAATCTCACTTCAAACACACTGGTGAGTCCCTCCCCGCCACAGGGTGATAGTCTAAGCCCCCCTCCACCACCTCCTACTGCTGCCACGCCACCACACCTCTTTAACCATCTACGTCTCCCCAAAATATTAATCTCCCCCAAGAGCTGCCCTCCATCCCAGCCCCCAAAGTGGGAGGCTGTACAGGAGCTCACCATGCTGGGACACCCCAGCAGGTGGTGATGCACTGGCTCCATGCAGCATGTTTCTGGCAGAGAAAAAGTGCCTCCTCCGCATGCCCCAAGCAGCAAGATGAGTGCAGGAGCTGAGGAATTGGAACCGACTGAATAATGGGTCCCGTCTGCTGGAAGAAAATGAAATTTGCCCTCATGTTACTGAAAACTTGCACTTGACGCTCACTGCACATTATAAAGAAAAGGTCAGTGAAACACAACAAATGCAAGGAGCCCAGTTGGAGAAAACAATAAATAGTGACAGCAGCCCTTGTCTAATTTTTCAAAGCATCTCTGCCTTTGCTCAAACCCTAGCAATTTCACTCTGCACTGCTGCAAGGGGCTGGGATGAGCAGCTTTGCTGCTGCAGGACAGGAGGACATTTGTCTGTGCAGGCTCCCAGGGCTCATCAACAAGTTTAGAGGAAAACAGGAATATCCATCAGACACAAGGAGCAGTAGTAGTAGCAATAATAATAATAACAGTAATAAAGGACACAACTGAGATTTTGGCCTTGAGCTTGCAGATGTGCTTTGCTCCTCTGGGAAGGGGTATCCCTGCAGCTGAATGCAGCCAGGGCAATTCTCAAAAAGAGGAACCCCATGTCCCAAACACACCCAGGTGGGGCAGTGGGGTCCAAGGCCCCAGAGGATCTTACCATCCGCGATGAAGTGCTCAGGTACATGAAGCGTCACCTTGACAGTCAGCGGGCAGGAGAGCTGGGAGCCGCACACCACAGCCAGGACGCAGGAGCTGACTGCAATGAGGGTCAGCGCCGTCTTGTTGACAGGGCTCTTCATCGAACCTGGAAGGCAGAGAGAGGGGTGGGTGGCCACAAGACAAAGCTGTACCAGAGGCTTGCTTGGCCTTCCCCTTCCCTGTGTGGATGCAGGAGAGCCCCAGCCTTGGGGAAGGGCAGGCACTGAAAACAAAAACTCAGCTTGGTAGCACTGGAAGAGCTCCTGAAGTCTGCAAACCCCATCATTCCCATCACACTTTGTTTGGCTGGGTTTTCAACAGTCCTCCTGTTCCACTCATTCAGTTACATCCATCTTGGGGACTATATTTTCCCAGAGGAGGAAGAAAACCTGCTCAGAGCCCTGTACAGGCCCTCACCCTAGGAAGCCCTCCTCCTGCCAGGCTCCCCCAGTGAAGGCACCACCACTTCTTGCCAGCCTTGGTTTATTTGGCAAATCCTGTCAAGTTACAAAGAATAATTAAGCCAAATCTGAGGGCTGCCTGGACTGTGGCATTGTTTGCTTTCACTTAATGCCAAGAGAAATCTACACCTGTAGATGTTATATAGCACCAATGAGCGCTAATCATTTGCACAAATATATATCAATATTCAGTCATCACAAGGGGGCTACACTAAACAACAAAGCGACCTACAGAGCCAGCCACTTCTGACAGGCAGGAGATACTGCAAAACAAGTTTTATTCTGTCAGGCAAAGAAATCTCCCACAAAGCAGCTCTATATTTTCTGACACACAAAAGCCAGCTGCCGAAGCAGGTACCCAGCCCACCCGGTCCCCAGCAGGCACATGTGGGTCACTCTCAAAGTCCCATCCCTCAGCGTGATGGCCACGTGCCTGGTGCCATGGCTAAGGGATGCCAGCACCATGAAATAAGCCCATGAGGCTGGGGAGAAACCCATCACCCCACAGCTCCACTCAGACCTGCACGATTGGCCAGGCTTGGCTAGTGGCTTCTATTTTATTTGGGCTTTTTTTGAAGCATTAGACAAAAGTCAACGAGCCAATGAGAAGCTTGAGCATCTGCATGTCTAGAGAGGCTGTCAGCAGGTACAAACCCACGGGGTAACCTCATGGAGCAGTATAATATTAAGATGACTGAATCACTGTCAACTGCAGTTGGGTGGGAGAGAGCAACCCCTGAACTGCAAGGAAGGGGGTGAAGCTGGGCGATACAGGCTCATCAGAAAAGACCTGGCTGCCCCAAGAGATTCAGATGCCCTTGTTGGACACAGGACAGGAGCATCCACATGTTGAAATAAGACATCCTCCATTGATGTCCGCTGCCCAAGAAGGGAGCAGCCCTGGACCCTGCACCCTGGAGGCAGCACTGCTCGCTCCCTGCCCAGCCTCTCTGGACCTGGGGCTGCCCCACCTTTGCTCCGACTGCACCGCATCCTTTACGGCCACCTAGTCCGACACCTCGCAGCAGTGCTCTGCTGTGCTCAAGGCTAATGACAGACAGCTTGCAGAGCAGCCAGGTCCCTTCTCCAGTGCTTGTCATCCTGAATAAAAACCACCTGGGGAGTATGGCAATGCCAAGGAGAGGGCACAGCCCAGCAATTAACCCCAGGCACCGTGCACTTTATTACAGTGCAGCTGAGATGAGCGAGTTCCTGGCAAACCTGACCGTGTCCCTGCTCAGGATTCAGGTGAGGACACTTACTTATTTTTGGAAGCCAATCCAGCCTCCCCCCTGTTGCTCCCCTGGCCCCTGCCATTTCATCAGCAAAGCGAGATTTAAAAAGCATCAGTCTGAAAATTGAACGGGAAATACATCCAGCAGGTTAGCACTTGCACACCCTGTAATTTGACCGAAGCTGCTGTTAGAAATGCTGGTGCGAGGGCAGGGATCCCACGCTTGGCCCAACCTGTGTTTTCCAGGCAGGGCAGCATGCCCCACCAAAGCATCCCCTACTGCAGGATGGAGCCTGCACAGCGGATGCTCCAACCAGCATCTGCAGGACAGGAGAAGTGGTTGATGCGCTGGAAAACACACCCATCACTACAACCGCCAGGAGTATGCAGATAGATTATTTATGAAGCATCTTTTATTTTCCTTATGCATGCATCATCTAAACAGCCTTCCCACCCCTTTTTCACAGCTTTATTGCCTATCTCGTGTGCCCTTCACCTTGCAATCCCGATTTTTTCTTCCCAATCTGTATTCATATCATCTGCATAAGTTAGCACCTCCTCAGGAGGCAAACTCAGCCTCTCACTGGGCATACTGTGCCTGCACAAACCCTGCGTTGCCTTGAAGTTACTACACGAACACAAAAACGAAAAAGAGGGGCAGGGGAAAAAAAGGGAAAAAGCCTCCATTAGGATAAGTGGACATGGCCAAATATACAATAGACCACAGAACACTGGATTTTACCATTATAAATCACCTTTCAATCCAGGGTCTTAAAGTGCTTTGCAAACATTAAATCGCAAATCCCTTACAAGTTAGACAAGTATTATCCCCTTTTCACAAAGAGCCTGAATCACAGGTACGATGGCAGCTTTCACCATCCTGCTGTGGATGCGAAGCTGCAGGAATTAGAATCTGGGAGCTCCCACCCCCATCAGTCCATGTGGCTGCTTCTTTCCCCATGACTGAGAGGGGCACAGGAGCTTGAAAGAGCAAAAAGCCCATTACAGCTCAATGAGCTTGAGCTTGGCTGTCCAAGGAAAGGGACAATGTGCTACAAGTCTCCTTTAACTACCTTCCCTGCTCCCCTGCCTCCTGCACCCCGCTTGTTTCCACCATGGCGCTAATTATTGACCTCTAGAACCGCCTGACATTGGCTTTGACCAACTGAACCAAAACAACAGGTCTTCTGCTTGAGCAGAAATTGGATTTCCAGCTCAGCTTTTTATTGCTCATGGGCAGTTTGTTGCCAAGTATGAAGGGAGGCTGCTGGAAAAGCAGATCCTTCCCTTGTTCTTTAAATAAAGGGACACAGCTCCTGTTTTCCATCCCATTGCCTGCTCTTCAGACCACTGATGCTCCAGCAGAAGCACTTCTGTGCTGCATTTAAACGCCCATCTGGAGATAAACAGCTTCATGCCAGGCCTCTAAAACCACAAGCAAATGTGTTCTTAGCAAGCCACTGCTAACAAAACCAACCCCAGCGGGTTCACCAGAGCTTCATGCTCCTGTTCAAGAGGTGAGACAAAAATGATCCATCCCACCCTTGGCCCAGGGAGGGGATCCAAACCCAGCTCACTAACACCGGCAGCACCACATAAACCACAACACTGCAAACGAGCTCTGTGTGGCTGAGGCTCACTCTTTCCCTCCACATCATCTCCAGACTTTCAGGGAGGTGTTTACAGTGCAGATTTGCAAACTCAGGTCCAGCAAACAAAGCTGGTATCAACCTGCTTTATGAAGAGGAGGAAGCTTGAGAGGGATTTCAAGACCTCCCTGGATGGCTGATGGGACTCAGGAGCCCCGAGAGCCTCAGTAACCAACACAAGTCTTTGCTTGGATCTTGTGGGGTCCAAAAAACCCAAGAGGCAGATGGGAAGCAGGCATGGCCAAGACCAAACTCACTCCCCAGATTCCTCTGCCCTAATAAATCTTTTATATATTGAAATGACTTCTCTATACCTTTAAACCAATTTCTGTTGTGTTTTGGATGGTTGCAACAGAGTGAGTGGGTGCCCAAGCGCTCAGCCAGTCTGTTCTGGGGGGAAAGTGATGGTCCGGGGGCGGGGGGGGGCGGCGGGGCAGACCCAGGGAGCCTGTGCCTGAGCAGCGGGCAGAGCAGTGAGCAGAGCAGCAGCAAGGACACACAATGGGGATGAAGAATAAGAAGAAATTACTTTCTTTCTGACTGGGGAGAAGTAACTTCTTCCCCCAGCCTGTGAGAGCAAAGGAGAGAAGTAGAAAGGAAAGGCAAACTGCTCCATTTTAGCGCAGATGCTTCCTGCTAATGATCCAATTAACAGCAGCTTAATTTAACTGGAAGACAAGAGAAGCAGCCAGGACTGTGGTCAGAGGGGTTCCTGCCACTACCACCTTTCCCACCCAAGATTATTTTTTTTTTTCTCTCCTTTAACACCCGTGCCAACTAGCCCAGCTCCAGCCTCCTGGAGAAGACAGCGGTCCCCTCCGCAGACAGCTCAGAAACCACTTGCAAAGCGCCACATTCCCCTGAAGAATTTGCACCTGCTGCAAGATGAAGATAAATTCAAAACCACTGGTGTAAACACTCTGCAAACAGCCCCTCCAAATGCACCGTGTCTCCTTTGAAATATCATTTCCTTGTGCAGTTAATTACTCCCTGCTTTGTATACTTTCCTTTGCTCACCTAAAGGACAAGGGGGGAAGGGGGGAGGGGACGATAGCAACAAAACTCTGAGCTCGTTTCTTTTTAATATTGGCATTACTGCCTAAATTTGGGGGGGGGGGGGGGGGAGAGGTATGTTCAGAACACATACGGATTTACGAGCAACACAAATATCCCATGCTCTTGGTAATATGATGTTTCTAAATCAGGCTCATAAATACATGCTTGGGAGATTAGTCTATAAAAAAAATAAACTTTAATTACCCCATCTTTATCAGCACACAGCCCATGGTGTTAGCCATATGTGGGTGTTAAACGGCAAGTGCTTTGCAATCTTCCCCACCCCCCCGGAGATAATAGCATAATACAGAATGTTTCGCGGCTACTCGGATATTAAAATGTATTTCTATCACCCGAGGAAGACGGGGCTGGGGAAACTGGGCGGGAGAACAGCAAGTGCCTGAACTGCTTAGCAACGTGTGGCGCAGCTGCCAGCGCCCGGCCGCCGTGCCGTGCTGCATGCAGAAGCACCCGGCGTGGGGTGAGCAGCACCCACAGCACCCCCGCGGAGCAGCGAGCCCGCTGCAGCCTGCCTCGCATCCCCAGCATCCCTGCGCCGCTCCCCATGCATGCCAATGTTGCTGGCTTGTTAGAGGATTTGGGCGCTCCTAATGATCCTCCCTGATGTTCCAGCAGAGGCTCATTAATACAGTACGACAGCGTTTCCAGGACACCCTCACACACAGAAACATCTCAAGGTGTTTTACAAGTGGGAGATCATGTTGACTCAAATCAAATGCCAATTAAGATGAGCAGTGGTGTTGCAGGCAGCTTTGGCCACGGAGCACCCCTGTGACAAGGAGCAGCACTGCCCATCTCCCCTCCCCTCCCAGCACCAGCCCCACCCCCACCCCCCACATGAGGATGGGCCCTCTTTCTCCAGCACGCCTGACACATGGGATGGGATAGGACGGGATAGGATATCCTCCTTCCATCCAGACACAGCTCTTGTGCACCATGGTCCCCGCAAAGCCTTCATGGACCACCCTGCCCCAGAGCCACTTCCCTCAGAAGGGGATGGATGTTGATGCAATGACCCCCCACAAGCAGCATCTGAGCAGCTGGGTGAGAGCCTGAGCAGGCGTTTCATTATGTGTCCTCTCTACAATGCCTGGTCTCAGCCCCTCCTCGAGCAGGCACCTTCTCCATCGCTGCCTTGAAGAAATCCCAAGTGAAGGTGCTCACATCTACAGTCAGGATCTGGACCAGGGCTTGGGCACGGGGCTGTCTCAGCCTCATCCCCAGAGTCAACAGGATGGGGATCAGCCCCGAAGCAGCAGCTTTGCTCCCCGCATGCTGGGGGAGACCCCAGGGAAGCTCCTCTCACCTCCAAGAAGGCAGAGAGGGTGCACACGAGAAGGGACGGGCGGGGAGGGGAAGCGAAGAGGAAAGACGGCTGCATTGTGCAGCAGAAGAGTGAGATCAGACACTTCTGGATTTATAGAGGATTTGATCTTGCTAAGCACATGCTGAATAAGATTAATACTGATTAATTTTTTTATGAACATTTATGTTTTAATGTTCACATATGGATTACCCATTTATGAATTACCCACTAGCAATTAGCCGAGGTGTCCCCAGGTATGGCAGGGGGGGCTACAGAAGAGGCAGCCCTGAGGCATGGGTCAGGGAGAGGAGTATGCTGGGCGGGGGGGCACAGCCACTGCAGAAGGTTGGGGTCAGGCTGCCGGACCTGATAGCGAGGTGAAGGGCTCTGCGGCTGAGCTCTGGCATGCATCACAGCCTGCAGCACTCGCCCCGGCGAGCTCTCACACTCCTCCAGCAGCCTGAGCCTCGGCTCTTTATGTGCTCCTGGAGTCTTAATGCCTCATGTACTGAATAAATGTATTTACTTCCTATTTATACAGTTGCCAGTGGTGCTCCCCATTTGCTTTAAAACACTGTGTCTGCAGCTTGCAGGGAGACAACACCAGCAAATTTCAATCAGGATTGAGGAGGAAGAGTAAGGGGGGAAGTGGAGGGAAAGGAAAAGCCCTGAAGGCTGGGCAAGGAAGGGGCAGCAGAGGGAAGGGGGGAAACAGAGATGGCCAAGGTGGCACAGGTTGAGATGTTGGTCATTGCTGACCCACCAGCTCCATCACCTCCAGGGTCACCACCTCCAGCCCTGGCCACCACGGGCAGAGTCTCCTGCCCGCACGTCTCAGACCTCCCCCGGCACAGCAAAGGGGGAAGGAAGCATTTGTGCAAACCCAATTTGTTCTCCCGGCACTGTTAGATTTTTTGCATTTCTCTGGGCATGGACAATTAAAATCAATGAAGTCAGTTTTGCTTTCATGTTCTTGGTGCTGAATCGGTTGAGATAAAATCACATTAAAGAAACAGTTACATATTTAAAGGCAGAGATTGCCTGCACTGGAATTTTCTTTCACACAAATCAATGGAAATACTTCTCCTGGAATTAAGGTGTGATCTTTTTTTTGTTTTAAACTCCAAATGAGTCCCAATTTTACAATATACAAACACAAAGGCAAATCTGAGTGGAAGGCTTCAATTTAAGGAGGAGGTAAAGCAATTTTCAATACAGTGTAACGAAAACATTATTCCTACAGGAAAAAGAAGAGAAAAAGAAGTAATCATTATCTATGAAATAGCTCGTGTTGAGTCACAGCCCAGGGAGGACTGTGCTGGGTGAGCGAAGGGCTGGTCAGACAGCTGAATTGATTTCAGAGACTGGGAAAAAGCAGGGATGGAGGCCAGGCTGCCTGGGAGGGCTCAGGACCTGGCAGGAGATGCCTCAGTGCCTGGCAAGCCGCCCATCACTGCTGGACCTCCACCACGCTGCCCACCCAAGCTCTCCCATCGCAGACAGAGCCAGGCTGCTGCCTGGGATCTGGGCTGGGACCTACAAAGCCAGACGCTTTTAAAAAAAAAAACAAAAAAACCACCACCAAAAAACAACCCAAACCCAACCAAAAGCACCGAAACATCTTTCATCTTTTCCCTCCCTCCATTATTTTTGGAATAGATGCAAACTAACCCAACAGGGTGAGACTAAAAATCTCTGCTCTGCAACAGTTCCCTGGGGCTGGGGCACATCCCCTCCGTGCCTCAGTTTCCCCTGATGCCAAGCACCGCACAAGGACGAGCTTCATCAGCACAGTGTGACATCCACCACTCTCTGCCTCCTCCCACTCCTCCTCCTGCTCCATCCAGGAGATAAATCCATCGTGTCAGGCGCGCCAAGCACAGGCACCAAAACTCGTCTTCATTTTCCAGCCAGCAGTAACCCTCGCCTTCCTCCTGCCTGCATCCAGCACCGTGTTTATGTTCCGCTTCCTGGGAAACAAGAGGCTCGTTACCATGCGGAGGGCGACAGCAGAGCGATTAGTGAAATTTGTTACCCACATGCTCTGAACAAAATTAAATTAAAAGTGCTGCTTTGCTGTCAAGATAAGGGCCAAGCCGGAGAGATAATTTTTCACTCTCAAACACTCAATTACTTGCTGAGGCTGTATCAGATACAATCAAAAAATAAATAAATAAATAGAAAGACCCACACTGCCTCCAGGAACAGATGTAAAAGCCGTTATCTCTAGCACAGTCCGACGAAGTTAAACAGCCTGTGGCTGCTGCGGCTCTAGGATGGCTTTAATTGCAGACCCCTCTGCTCTGGCTTTGCAACCACCTTCCCCAGCTTCCCTCTCCCCCAAAGCTCAGTACCCCTGACACAGGCAGGAGCGTGTGTGCAGCCTCACACCTACAGCCACGGGGGACTTACAGGACCAAAGATGCTGCTGGAACAACACCAACACAACTTTGCTGGACAGACAGCATCCAACAAGGATGGAGAGGGGCTCCGCGTGGGTTTTATGTGCTGATGCAGTGCCTGCTCGCTCTGTGAGCAAAATAAGCCATCAGGCAAAAGCACCACGTTTGTTGGCTCGCTGGAAAAACCAGCATCCATGACGGAGCTTTGGAGAGCTGAGAAGGGTTGGAAGTTAACAGCATCCCTCCTCTGCACCACTGCCCTGGGGCACTGCAGTGGTCTGGGCACGGGCTGCAGCCTGCGGGGTGGATGCACTCTGATGCTCTGGGAGGTAAAGAGGAGACTTTTAGCACATAGGTATCTCAGCCCCAGAGATCTGGGGAGTCTAGGTTGCATGGGACCCCAGCTGTCCCCTCTGGGATGCTCCACCCTGGCCTTGCAATGAGCAGCACAGCTCCACATGCCACAACCCAGCTGGGTGTGCGCCAGACACCAGCACTGGCCTGTCCGTGTGTCCCTGCAGCCAGTGGCTCTGTGTCCCCTTCCCAGAGAAGCCCACGCTGCAGGGGCTGGGGCACAGCCGGCTGTACCATGGACTAACCGACCACACAAGCAGGGGATGGGCAGCAGCTGAGCCAGCACAGGGCTGCCAGTGCCTGCAGGGAGGGAGAAGGATCCCCAAGCACATTCAGGCAGCACCGGGCATGGACAGACCTATTATTCCCTCTTACTACTGTAAGCAACCCAAATCAACATGTTTGCTTTATTGCCTTTTGTCTCCTGTTTGATTCCTGACAGCATCTCCCCCAATTTGAAAGCTGCCGGCACAGCGAGCTGAAGCTGGTGCAGACACGGCAGGGTGATTCCCTGAGGAGCACAGCAGGGACGGGGCGACATGCTGCCCACAGCATTCGCTCAGCCCCGGCAGGGCCAGGGGCACCAGCAGAGCACGGAGAACGGTACCCAAATTTCATTCTGCATTTCGTTTAGTTCCCCATGAAATAATAAGTGTCTGCTGCCTCCGGAGACAGGCGAGGATCAAAGCAAAGCTTCCTCATATGTAACAGACTCCGAATACCTAATATTCCCGTATAAAAGGCCTTGTTTTAAACACCAAATACAGAGGCAGATCAAAGCTCAGCTTCTCATTTCTCTAACAGCTCTCAGAAGACTTCACCAGCCAGCAAGGCACACACACGCATGCACACACTTGCTGCTGACACCAATCCAAGGTACATAATTGGACTCTGCTAATTTGTCTAAACCATCACTGCATGCTATGGAAACAGCTGGGTGCCTTGTTCATGGAGACCTCGGCCAAGGATGATCCCAAAACTACACCCTCCCTTCTCTGAGGCGCTGGGGAGCTCTCCTGGGATGGCAGCAGGTTGCTGGGGTGGGAAGGTACCACCTGAAGAAAACTGATGCATGAAAACGGCACAGGATGTTTCCCCTCTCCTCTTTTAACAGGCTGCAACAAAGGTGATGCCCAGAAGGATGAAACAATCCCAGAGCCGAGTGTGGAGGAGCCGGCTCGGGGTGGTCTGGGTGAGGCTGAAGCAGGTACCAGAGCCTGCCTGAAGAGCAGCCACCAGCTGAGGACATTCAACAGGAGATCCCAGCTGGATCAGGGTGCCGGGGGCCCTCCAGCACATCTCAGCCACCATGGTACCAACAGCATCGCTTCGTGCTTGCACCCAGCGCTCCACTATGTATCCAGGTTTCCAGCAACTCTCTGTGCCTGACCTTTCTGCCTGAGCTGGGGGAGCAAGATCAGCCCCAGTCCCAGTGGCTCACCAGCAGCTGCGGGGACCCCTGGCAGGTCCCAGGGCTGCAGACAGCAGCCAGGCTGCAGGAGGGGGCAAGAGGCTCTCCAGATCTCCAAGATGAGTGGGGTCGGGATGTTCAGCCCCTCACAGGGTCTCCGTACGACACCGGCACTTTTCCTGCCTCAGTTTCCCTTAACCCAGGAAGCTGCAACAGCATCTGCTCTGCAGACTGGATGTGATGCTTATTTACTCTTCGTTTAACCCTTAGAGACCTTCTCCTGGAAGAGGTTTTAAAAGAGCAGGAACGTTTCTGTGTTACAGAGCAGCTGTGCCAGGGCCCAAGAAAGCAGACGGAGGTGGGGGAGGCTTGTTCATGCCCCCCCTCCCCACCAGTGAGCCAGCGGGGCTCGTTAAACTCACAGAGACCTTGATGAGCCAGCACAGAGCGTGGCGGCCAGCAGGGAGCCTGGTACGGCCTTTGGAGTTACAATGCCCATTCTTTTATCCACACACACACACTCCCCCCCCACTTTTCCCCCATTTGAGTAGCCATTGGGCAGGCACAGCATGCGACCTGGGGAGTGGGGGGCTGCAACTCAGACCCGGAGCTGAATATGTTTTGCTGGGCAGGAAGCAAACACCACACCAGAGCAAGGGGGATGGAGCAGGAGTGATGCACAATGCAAGCAAGGTTTGTCATGGGCTCTGCCTCCCTGGTTTGGGGTTTTTTTTTTGCTGCTAATATTTTCCTCTTGAACTCAGAGGGGGACCTGACTGAACACATCCCATGCTGCTCAGAAGAAGAGAGGAACTAAGTATCAAAGCTTGATATCACCCGTGATGAGCAGCTGGGGGTGTGGATTAGCATCCCTACAACACTGGCAGGTTACCTCTCACAGAGACCTCAGCGCTGGTGAAATGTGAGGTGACTGACAGCCCTGGAGACAAGAGACATCCATGTACCACAGCTGGCATGCGAAGAGGTTCCCGTGCTTCCCAGTTCTCCCAGGGGAGTGGGAAAAGGGGAGAGCCAGCCCCCACAGCAAGCAGAGCCCTGAACTGCACAAACCTGTAGCAAACAGGTTGCAAGAATATTCTAATTCCCGGAAAATCTTGAGGAAGGGCAAACCAGACATTGCTGGCCCCAGCTGAGGGTCCCTCCCACCTCCATGTGGCCTGACAGCCTTACTCAGGATGAGTAAAAAAATGTCCACTTGTAAAAGCAGGACATGAAGTCCAAATGGCAGCTCCCTTGGGAATGCACTCCAGCCCTGCCATCAGCACTGCCATCCAGAGCAGAAGTCACACTGATCCATCAGAAAGTAGGTGGTGGAGAGCTGGCCTGGGCACAGAGCTGTGGTGAAGAAAAGGGGTGCCTCACTGCAGACGGGTATGAACAGAGCACTTCTGGGCATGAGCCAGCTCCCCAGAGACACTGGTGACCAGTGCTGCTTCTCCCAGCACAAATCCCAGAGATGGGACTGAGCCTAACAACACCAGACAAGGAACCAAGACTCCACAGAAAAGTCTCCTCTGCATGATTTCTTATGTTCTCCCCGCCTCTAACTTCTCTGGAGACTTTCCAAAGACAGGAACACAAAGGGATCCCACAAACCTAGAAGCTGGGAAGATGCACGGCGCAATACACTGGGACCACAGAAGGTGATGCCTCAGCCATCCCTGCCTCTGTACCCAGACTGATCATTCACTTATCCGTGTATTCCAGAACTGAAAACCAGGCATGACGAGGTCTGCTGCTCCTGAGCTACCAGAGCAAGCTCTCACTCACTCAGTATTTACCTATGGGAATGTCCCTCTAATATACCTTGCCAAGGGACTACGAAACCTGCAGTCTTCCTTCTACAGAAGATAAACAAAGCCCATGACTACTTAAACCAGCTGGCTCCAACAAAGCTCAAAGTCAAACCAAAGCTACATGCCACCTAAGTGGAAACTTCCCATCGCATCAGCTGGGATCAACGCCTTGACAGTATCAGTAATTAGACTCAATCCTGCAGAACCTAATCTGAGGAGAGAAACTTGGAGGAATCTCTCTCCTTGGACCTGATATCTATCTCATGGCTCCTGCAATGACACACAACCATGGCGAAATGATACAAGAACATCACTGTAAGAATTAACTGTATCTGACGATGCATCCTTCTCTATTAGAGTTACGATCTCGTCCAATTATGGATCTTTGCCGAACTTGTAATTATGAGTTTAGCACTGTGACTTCCCACTAAGCTATTGCTTTCCTTCCACAAGGGAGAGAAGAGTCAATCAAAGGATAATGGAAAATTCCTTTCAAGGACGCAGCGATGGCAAAACTTAGCTAGACAGGAGGGGAAATACAATGGGGACTTTATGCAAGACAATCCCCTTGGTTAGCCACCACCGAACATGAACAAACCGGGTTCTCGCAGCATCACTCAAACACAGAAACTCAAACATAGATCTAACAGCCAGCTCCGCACAACCGTGCGAGGCAGCTCTTCCTCCCGAATCCCCTTCAAACCCAGTCATCAAAGCTGCACAGGTGAACAACAGCTTATTCAAAGGAAAAAAAAAAGGAATCCTTCCCATTTATCTATTCCTTTATATTTGCCCTACAAGGAAGCTTAAACAAACAACCCAAAGCCAGCTTATATGTCAATAAGAATATCTTTGTACCCAGCATCCAGCACAAGCGTGCTTCGAGAGACTGACAGAGCACTTGACCTCTCAGGGAATGGCGCCAAGGCAGCAGGAACGCAAAGATTTATCTGCTTTTCATCAAAACAGTTTTCTACACCTAGCGCATGCCTCCCCCTTCCCTGGAGGTAACTGAGAAAACCCAGACTTCAGTGATTTTTCTGAAGTACCCAAGGACCTTCACACCCAGCCCAGTATTTCAGAATAACTCATTGAAAAAACTACTGCAGCACTTAGGAAATTTTCCTCCTGCACCAGCAACTTTTCGGGACCATTTCTTTTGTCCCTGTTTGCAACACAACCAATTTCTTCCTTCTCTTGCACACCATTTTCCCCTTAACACAGCTATGTTCGTACTACTACAAGTAACTTTAACTCATGAATTCTATCCCTGCTTTTTCATCAAAAGCTCATTTTAAACTCAGTGAGAATTTCTCATGGTTCTAAAACACATGGAAAAGGAAACAAAAAATTGAATGCCCTGCTCTTTGGCAGGAATAAATGCAATACACCCCTTTGCATATGTGTGTTTATTCCCATGTGCAATCATCAGGCTGATCAGAGGTGTTGAGGTAATTTCACATTCAAATAAACACATTGCAAGCATTTATTGGAATGCCTAATCATTGAAACAAATGGGGCCGCGTTTGCTGTGGTGGGCGCAGGCATCTATCTGGCATGCTGCACTCTGCTGATGCCTGGCTTAATACGGAAAACAAATGGAAGGAGCAGACCCACTGTGGAATTTTTAAATTGCTTCCCAATACAGCTATTTCCTGACAGTGATTTTTCAAATGCAGCAGCAGCAAGGCTCGCCCTTGTCCTCCGTCAAAGCACTTGGTCCGAGGGTCCCAAACAAAAGCCATCCAGAGTGATGTGGCCGGAGGAGATGTGGACGCTAATTTCAAACTGCGAATGATATTTCAGTTTCTCAGTTCTTCTAAGTCACAAAAAAAGTCTGAAGGGACTCCGGTCTACAAATCCCTGCCCCAGACCTCATTTTGAATTTGTTCCTTTTAATTGCCTTTGTGCCAAGAGGAAGGCTGGGAAATTTCTGTCTGATGGGTGCTTTGTATGGGAAATAAAGGGCAGAAAACAGGAGTTTGGAGCAAGGAATTGCCAAGGTGACATCCCTACACAGGCACCAGGACGGTGGTGGACACAGTCACCACCCACCAGTGCAACTTTAGGGAAATGCCAGGGCATGTGTAACGTAACTGATACTAAAAAAGATCAAAGAAACCCAGAACCTCAGCAACAGCACCAGGAAACGCTATTTCTAGCTCCAGCATGGTGCTGCATCACACACACAGCACATCTTGGGATGTCCTTACCACTACAGTCTGGCCTTATCTAGATTATACAGTATCAGACAGCACCACCCATGGAAAGGTGCTCAACCAGTTCTTTCCTTTTAGACCCCAGTGCCTATGTCATTTTGTACCTTTACTTCGTCTCCGGCTCCGATACTGCTCAGTGTAGAAGGTTAGCTGGGTTTCATCGTCCGCCTCTGAGCCAGAGTTTCCTTTGGCACGTCCAAACCCGATGCCACCTGCAAGCAACAGAGAGGAAAAAATCAGCCCTGTCAGCTGGGATACATGGCAGTGAGGAGGAGCTGGAAGCTCCTTGGCAGAGCTGCCGGGTTTGGCCGGCACCCACAGCTCCTGGCCCAGGTGCTCTGTTTGGGGTCATCCGAAGCAACCAAGGACTTTGGCCACACGTGATTTCACTGGTTCCTTATTGCCCTAGTCAAGAATCAAGACCCCATAGTGCCAATTGCAATGTGAATGTAAGCTGCTTTCTATCCCCAGGAATGTATTTTACAAATGTATTGCAATGTACACTTACAGAAAAAAATCTCTGAGTGTAGAAGCTGCTTTCCTCAAGGACAGCTACATGGTGAAGTACAGCAAATTTTAGGTGTTTGCTCCGAAGCAAGCCCAGCAGAGACAATCAGTGCAGGGGGAACACAGCACCTGGGACCCTGCTGCATGGCAAAGCTCCGACTTCTCTCCCTCAGCACCCACTTTGGCCCATCTGCTCCCCCAGCTCACCATGATGGGCAGCAGCACGCGTCCCTGCAGCGGCTGGTACGGCAGCCATGGCAAGGAGCAGGGCTGGCCCGGTTTATCCGGCATCTCCCTCCCCGAGCTGGGGATGGGGTGGGATGCCAGCAGAGCCTGGCTCGCTTCAGCTGCTGCACCCGCCAAGGACTGACGGACGCTTAAAAGCAACCCAGCCTAACTGGCAGAAGCCCTTCAGTCCATGAAGAGTTTAAAGCAAAGAGGCCTATGGGGGCCAACAGTGGCCCTTTAATCTGCCATTAAAATATTTTACTGTTTTTAAAAAATCCTTTATTCTAGGCTGAAGCACAATTTCCTCACTTCTTGGCAGGAGAACAGAAAACGAGTGGTGCCTTCTGCCCTCTGAAATCCTTAATCACCACAACGAGAGGTGGCTGGCAGGAGCCAGAGGGACGCCAGGAGTTCGGCACGTGGCTTCTGCCCCATCCATGTCCCGACCTGGCTGTACAGTGCCCTCGGGGGGGCTCAATGGGGGGCAGGCAGAGGCTGCAGCAGCTCCTTTGCTTGTGACAGCAGCAGGAGGGGTCAGTGCTTGCACACAGCAGCATTTAGTGCTTGGACATGGGGTGTGGGGGTTTTACAGCCTCGCACCCCAAACCATAACCCGTTGTCAGTCCCTCTTCAGCCCCCCACATCACAGCAAACATCCGATGTTGTGATACACCCACACCCAGGGACTGGGTGGTAAAACCAATAAGGCTTATTCACATCAGTGAGGAAAAACTTAATTAACCTGGGCTTCTAATGCTGGCCCTCGGGCAACCAGCCAGGGCTGCGGCTCTGCTGCACATCCCCTTCCATCACCGAAGAGGGGCTACCCTGGGCTCTTCTGCTGCCGGCAGTGCCCAGGTCCAGGCGCCAGACACCAGCTATGGGGGGAGTTCCCCCAAGGGCTCAGCAGAGCCATCTCCCCTGCCCCGGTGAGGGACCTAGCCGCTGCCCGCGCAGGCAGAACATACCACATCCTTCTGCCACCTTCCCATAAGCTAGACCTGGTCCCTTCTGTGAGGCAGATGGCCAGGGGTGGACAGAGGAGGGATCTGGTGCTCTCTCCACTCTTGCACCCCACCGAGGTGACCAGGCAGCCAGAGCAGGCAGCTGGTTCAGGCAGCAGCCACTCCACCAGCCACAGTCCCAGCCCCCTCCGGCCGCTCTGCGTTTGTTTGCCGGCTGCGTCTCCGTGATGGATGGCGCTGACATGTTAAATTACTCAGGCTGGATGTCTTCGGAGAGCTGGTGACAGCGATATTGCATTTTCTGATTACCCAGCACTGCGCAGGATGTATAAATACAGGAGTCGGGAGACCCGGCGCAGGTCCCCAGCCCGCAGCGGAAACGTCTCCTCTGACCCAACATGCAGTGGCAGAGGTCAGCCTGGAAACACGCGTCTGGGGCAGGGAACTGGCTGCAAGGGATGCGCTTCTACCCCTTCGTGATATCAAGGATGCTAGAACGCATCTTGGCAGTGGTTTTGGGGGTCCCAGAGCCCAGCCGAGGCAGTCTGTAGGATGCAGGAGCACTAATCTCAACTGATCCCACTGTGAACCTGATTTCATGTTTAATTGGCCCCAAAATCTTGCTGAAGCATCCCTGTGAGATGCTTGTGCTTGGGACATCACTTTCTGCACCAGCTCCAGTGGCTGGCCTCAGTGGCAGGCTGCTCGCCAGGGCATGAGGCTGAGGATGCTTGTGGCTGGGCCAAGGATGCTCAGGGTGGGGCTGAGGATACTCCCAGCAGAGAGCACCCGCGTGCAGCTGCTGATGGGGGTGCACAGGGAGAGCACCCAATTAAAGCCAAGCAGTCCTGCCTGGTCAGCACCCCTTTTCTCTTTAAAAAGATGGAGAAAAACACCAAATAGCAGAAAAAAAGATCTTAATTGCCACAACCGATTGCAGAGCAGAATAAGATGCTTAAAAGACAGAGGACAGGGAAACAGCAACTTCACAGCGCTGGGTACCTGTAATGTGCCAGCAACTCTCTGCAGCAGCCCCCCCAAGGAGCTACCCTCCCCTTACATCCAGTTTACTCCTGCTCTTTAGATTTGACAAAAACTAAAGCTCTCCTTCCTCACCTGCGCCCCTGAGGTGGGGCAGGAGGCAGAGGTGTGTGCGAGGAGGGGGAGCTCAAGGAAGATGTCTCGTTTCTAATCCTGTTTGCGGATTTACAAGCTCGCTAATCCATTCAAATAGATCGCAGCTCAGCCACGTGCCAGGGCAGGGCGCTCGTTTTTGAGCACGACATTAACTTAGGGGGGAGCAAGGCGGGGTGCCAAGGCAAACACCTCTTGTTATGGTGTAATTAAAGATGGTAATGTTAATGCTAAATGGGGACTAAGGAAATAAAATTCAGGAATTAGAGACTCTGTCATCCCCAAAGACCTTTTGTTAACTAAAGCCATGCATATTTTTTAAAGGTGTGGTTTTGTCATTAAAAAGAGGGGGGGGGAAACCATAATCCTGACATTTTAAATCCCTTCCCCAAAGCCAGGGGATTACAGAGTGTCTCGGAGAAACAACTGTGGATGCAAAACGAATCAAAACTGAGTTAAAATAAAGAAATAAATAGCAGGAGCTACTTGGATAACTCCTGTGTGAGACCAGGTTGACTGCAGATACTTAATCCCTCCAAGCTGCACGTTATAATAGAAGGGGTGGCTCATATTTGTTCCCAGTGGTGCCACCCTGGGTGACACTTGTGTCCGTGCATGCCTCTGCCCCACAGCCACAGCCCCACTGCCAATGCAAAAGGATTTTTCTGCATCACTCCCCTCCAGAAAAAGGGCCAAACCCTGTATACACCACAGCATTAAAGACCTATGACCTCCCTGCTTGACTGGGTTTGATTCACTCCACCTCCACACTCGCTTGCCTCATGCAACACAGTCTCCTGGGTGTTCAAGAAGCCCCTCTGCTGCCAGGCTTCCCAGTAAGAATAAGATGAGGGGACCCCTCCCCAGCACTGCAGCAAGGTCTGAGCACCAGGGGATGGCAGGGTGATGCAATGCTATACAATTAGCTAAAGTGGAAATTTTCAGTTTAATTAATTTACCCCTGAAAAGTGCACCAGTCAACTGAAAACCCAAATGTGGCCAGAGAAAGATAAATTAGATGCAGTTTTAGGAAGGCAAAAAAAAAAAAAAATACACAAATGTTTTCTTTTGAAATGTATCCAGTCAACACAAAAAAAGATAAAGAAGCCCTTTACAAATGAAACGCTCTGCTCTGGTTTGTCACTGCAGCAGGTGTACGCACGCACACACATGGCTTCAGCTGACGAAAATTCTTTCTCCTCATTGATCTTCCCTTTTCCTTCTGCCTATGCCCAAAAACGCGCACCGGGGCAGGTGGTGCAAATACCAAGTGACAGCCCCTCAGCTCCCACCATGGAAAACTGGGATCACACTGATCCCAGATGGCAGCCTTTGCACAGCTGCGAAGGGTTTTATTTTCACCAAGGACCAACTCAAGGAGCTGGATGTGATGCTTCGACTCAGATGAGGCAAAAGCTCCTGGCTGAACCCCAAAACAAGCCTCACCAGTACAATGCAATGCTCCATGGGCACTGCGGGATAGATGGATGGGGCGAGATGGGAGGCAGCCGTGTCTTGGCAAAAGCAGGGACCATGAGCAAGCCCTGCCGAGCCATGGCTCTCCTCCCCAGGGTAACTTTGGGTAACGTATGGCACAGCCAAAACCTTCTAAAACACAGGAAGCTGCAGCCTTGATAAACAGCACATCCCACCTCGGGCAAAAGGCCCCGTTAATGGCTCGTTTATTCTCCAAGCCAGGGTGCTTTTAAAGGCCTGCCCCAGGAGAGGGCACCAGACCCCCTCTCTGCGCGAACCAACCTCCCCCAGGGACACCTCCCAGCCCCCCACCCCAACATCCCACCCAGCTTGTGGGGTGGGCACACAGGGTGGTCCATCGGCCAAACCCACATCCTCGGTTCCTGCACGGCTGCCTCACCCTTCCCAAGGCATCGCTTCCCGGTTCTAGCCCCGTTCTGATACAGCCAGGATGGGATGCTCTGGGTACCAGCCTGGCTGCATTTTGGGAACCAGGAAACCTAGACCCTGCTGAACACAGCATCCTTCCCTCCTGCACTGCCAGCCCTCAGCGGAGATACCCTCCTTCCAGCCCTCCTGCACCTCAGCTTTTATCATCCTCACTCTCCCTCTATTATTTATAAACTCTAAATGCGCTTCACTCGATAAAAGTGTTTTGGGAGAAAGTTTGTATGAAAAAAGCATTAGACAAAATAAAGTTATATGGTACTGTAAATGGAGAGGGTGGTATGGTTTTGTTGTCGGGTTTGGTTTTTTTTTTAAAGTCGATCTCAGTAAAATACGACCTTTCCCAGAGCTGTTAGAAACACTTAGTGCAGAATCAGATTTAATGACAAGCAATAGGCAACAGTTTAAATGCACTTAGTGCAGGGAAGCGAAGCAAGGCAAAGCTTATCCCAGATTTGATTTTGTTGGGCTGGGGCATCAGGCTGTTTGTTTTCTGGTTTGGTTTATCCCGTCCTTCTGTGAGAGCAGCACTTGGAGCCCTTTTGGAGCCTTTCTATAAAGGAGGAAATCCTTTTGCTGTGCGCGATTCCTGCCAGGAGAGCGCTCCAGCTGTAGGGCTCTGATGAGGTTAAGCATTAATTAAATCGAACTGCGAGAAAATAATTACACACATGCATCCGTCAGCCTGACGTGTCACTACCCAGTAACAAAGTTGGATGCAAACTCCATCAGCAGAACTGTCACGCGGCTGTTAGAAGGAAATAAATGCATCCCAAACGGACAATTTCATTAGGGGGAGGAAAAAAAATCCCACGGATTGCAAAAGATTAATGAGGCGAAGGGTTTGTGTTTGCAAATGGATGTAAAATGCAAACATTGTGAGTTGTGATATCATCGTTTAACCTTAATGTTTCATAGCACTCCAACCACTTGCCCGCTGGAGGGACAATTAACTGCGGGCTGTAAAAACAAGACCTCCAGCACAGGAGAGGTGCAGGGAAAGGTGTGCATGTGGCCTCAGCAGCAGCACCCAGCCACAGCTTTCACAAGTGAAAAGAAATTTAAATTCAAAGGAAAAGAGGATGGGATGAGGCTGTGGGGAGTGAGATCTGCACTGGAGACACTGCAACTGGCTTTCTTTTGGGGGCTGCTCTGATGATTGAGACCTTATAATGATTGAGACTGATTTCTAATGATTGAGATCTTAAAATCTTTTTTCTAGGGCATGCCACAGGTGGACACTCTCAAAGTTACATTCCCCTCCTGAAGCCCGTGGGGTACATTATGCCTTGGGCAACTGAGAGCAGACACAGCTCCCCACCATCTCTGATGGCACATGCAGCCATTCGTGGATGAGCTGCTGGGAGGAACAGAGACCCAAGGAAACCACAGTAGGTTGGGCACCAGCACCGTGGGGACCCATTCTGCTCCTGGTGCAGACAAGGGAACCACCACAACAGCACCTTCCCAGCTAACCTGGGCCCTTCCCTTCCAGCCACCCTCTTCACTTCTACCAGAGCTGAGCCCTGCAGCATAGGTGTGCAGCGAGACATCCCCACCTATCCTGCAGCAGCTTTGGGACCATTGCAACCAGCTCAGGACCAGAGCAGCGCAAGGTGCTGGTGCCCAGCTCCTCCCCATCACCTCCCCTCACCCGCATCCTTCCCCCGCCCCACAACTCGGCATTCGAGAGTTTGCCCGGTGTGGGGCTGCACACCCAACACCCCGGCAGACAGCCCCCAGCACAGCACGACGACGGCGAAGATTTATGGGACGCTCTGGCTCCTAGGGGGTCCCATCCCTGCTGGGAGCAGCACAGGAGTCCCGAGGGACATAATTTGATTTGCTTTCTGTAACACGGGTCTGGCTGAGGACTGCCTGTACCGGCAGTCGTGGCAGGGAGAGAGGGAGGGCGACTGCGCTGAGCACCACGAGCGGGTTCCTGAGGCACAGCAGCCAGAGGGGACATTCGGCTCCTCGCCCCAAGTAGGTGTTGGGCACAGGCTGGTCTCCAGCCCTTGTGTTGAGGAGGCACAAGTCTGGGCAGAAACAAAGAGCAAGCAAAGGCTTTCTTGTCCCGGTACACACTGATATTCCCACGGCCAGTGATGGGCAGGGAGATCCTGGGGCTCAGGGGTGATGGGGTGAGGGTGGGGAAGACCTCCCGCTGCCCTGGGGCACACTGGTGCAGATGGGGATTTGCAGGGAGTCAGGGGAGCCCCAGCCCGGGGAGATGGAGGGTGCACGTCCCCAGAGATGGGGTCAAGCTGGGCTGGCTTGGCACCACACTTGGTTCCCATGCAGCCAGAGGCTCTGCCTGCAGCCGTGTCACCTCCTAAGCTTGGCTGCAAGGATTAATTGACTTCCACCATTAGTGACCAAAAGGCCTCTTACCTTCGGCTGTTCAAAAGTGAAACAAAACATACACACATGAAAAAAGAAACCAAACCAAAACCCAAACAAATAAGAAAAAAAAGAGACTGGAGCAGGGAATCGTGAAAACTTCTCTAGGCAGCCACTGTGGACCTCAAAGTACCCACACACATGCACACTAAAATCCAGATATACGTATTTGAATAACTACTAGAAAACAAACCAAATAATTTAAACCAGTTAAAGAGTCAGAACATTTTCTTCACACTAAGTGAATAATTTATGGGCAGAGCTATAATAAAAAAAGCCCTCTCCAGGCCTGTATTGCAGGAAAATGTATCCGGAATAAAAGATTGCATTTCATACTCATAAATAAATGAAAAACAAAACCAACAGTAAACAGAAAGAAAAGTCATTGCTTCCCAGTTCCCAGCACTGCCACAAAGACCCACAGTGCACTGGGCAGACCATGGGTAAGGGACCCTTCTGCCCATCATCCCTGGAGGAACCCTGACACCTCCTCCCCCCCCAGCTGGGGGTCTGGACCCACACCCTCCGCACAGCCTCAGCACTCACCGCTGAAGCCACAGCCACTGCCCTCCTAAGCAGCAACAGCAACACGAGGTGGCAGTTCCCCTTGCTGACAGGCAATACCAGGACCAAATCCTGCTCACAGGGCTGTTCCAGCCAACCTCCTCCTGTTGCTCCGGTGTACCTGGCAACAGCCATCAAGGCTACAAATAATACTCAGGAGCCCCCAGCACGCTTTTGCACGGTACAGCCTTCAAAGCCATGGATGCTGCTCCCACCCTCTGCATGGCCCCTAAAAAAAAAGTCCAAAAAAGCCTAAGCACTGGGAAAGTGGAAAGAAGAGAGGTCCCAGTGATGTGAGTTACAGCCAAAATTAACTTCACCCCTTTCTCTGAAATAAACACTTGCCAAGAAACCGTATTTCCATCCCACAAAACCTCAGTCAGCCGGGCCAGCTGGCAGCAGGGCTTACAGCAGATCTGGATAAATCCTTGGTGGGATATGAGGTGACGCCACTCCCCAGGACCTCCACCAGACCATCCAGAGGATGCCGTGTGGGGTTTGCCCCTCTTTACCTCATCACAGAAAAGCTCTGGGGTCCCCAGACTCAGCAGTGAGGGTGAGGAGCCCCTGCCTTCCTCCCCAGCCAAACCTCTCCAGACATGGCCAAACCCAGGGCACCGGAGGAGCAGCCGGTGACCGTGGCAGCCTACCTCGGGGCCGGCTCCGGCGTTTCCGTCTCCCCACGGACGTGCTGCGCAGCGCGGGCTGGAGCTGCCCGATCTCAATGGGTGTGTTGGTGCGGAAGCTCTCCTTGAACTTCTGCATCAGGGACTCCACCGTCTCCTGCGTCACCTCGGGAGCTGCAACACCGGCAAAGGGACTGTGGTTAAAAGAGGACCAGGCCACCATGTCCCCACTGCCCACACATACAACCCCTTCTCACAGAGGACAGTGTGAGCTGGAGCAGAGTCCTGGGCCAAGACCCTCCAAAGTCACCCATAAGGACCCACTCAGCCCTTGCCAAGTTTTACCAAAGCCACAGAAAATTGTGAGTTTACAGAAATAGCATTTTTTTCATGCTGCTTTCCAGCATTTTGGATTATCTCTTGCCTCTTCCTCCATGTGCACACAGGGCACTTGGAAGCGTCATGCCCTTATCCAAGTCACAGCCTGAAGGGTTCAAACACACAGGAACTCCCCCGGCACTGAGCCGGCTTTGGGTCAGGTTTAACTCTGCCCTGGGAGCTCAGAGTCGAACCCCAGGCTTGGCAGCCTTTTGCAGGGTCGGGTACTCCCCAGCAGGCAAGTCTGGGATTATGGAGCGATGGGCAAGACTGGGGTAGGAGCCAGGCAAATGATGTACAGCCGGGCTGGGCATGTTCTGAGCTGTAGAAGGAATCCTTGGGGTCTTCCAGCAGCTGCACTCACATGCTGGGCAGCAGCACCTGAGCTCAGGAAACAGCTTGCTGCAATATCCCATGGCACATCACAGCTTGCTGATATTTAAGCAACTCCCCTCCTTGCTCTCACACAGCCCCTATCCAGTAATGGAAGAAAAAAAAAAGCACCGAACAAAAACCCAGATTTGTTCTATGAAAGTCACCACCCACACACACAACGGGCAGTGACAGGAAATCATGGAACCACTCACAAAGAGCAAAGGTGAAAATCAGGATCAAAAGGTTTGTTCTTATGTAGGCCACAGAGGTCTCCCAGGTTTAATAAAGAGTTTGGTTGCTGTCAGCTCCTTGAATAAACTCATTAGCAGAACATAACCTCTGTCCTGTCTCCATTTCGAGAGTCACAGAGTCGCTCCGCTTAGCTCCCGCAGCATGCCCGTGCCATGTCTAGAGCTACCGCACATCCCTTTCGGATAAGGGGTAAGTGAGCACCTCGGAGCCCCCCAGCCTGCCAGGAGCTATAGGCTGACACATCAGTCTGCACCTCCCGTGTCCAGAGACACATCACGTCCGTATGGAGCTCCTTGGGCACCCAGTGAGCTCAGGGTGCATAACAGCTGTGGACCACAGGCTCTAACTCCCTTCACAGCACGGTGCAGGGGCCATTTTAGTGCAAAATGAGAAGCTGGCTGGCCATGCAGGGCATGGTATTTGTAATCCTGGCCAAAGATTTAACTTAAATGTGGAGGCTGCAGCAGATGACTCTGCCAGCCAGCCATGCTGCAGGCAGCGCCACACCAGCCCATGAAGCAGCTCCCCCTTCCTTCCCCAAATCCCAAAGGTGATGTCCTTGGCCTCCCAGGGTTGAGAGGCTTTAGACCACCCCAGGGTGCTTTTGTACCCCCACAGGCTGCAGAGAAGGTACTGAAATCTGCTGGGACCACTGGGAGTGGCTGCAGTGCCCATGGGTGCAAGCGCATCGGGAGGGCCTGGGAGCGGATCCATCCACCCAGCGCTGCCGCACCGAGCGATGGAAAGACAAGGATCAAACCTGCTGCCTGCACCCGCACCAAAGGTGGGAATCATTTTGGGAGAGGTCCAGAAAGAGGGTGGCCTAAGGGACCAGCTATGTTACATCTTCCAATTACTCATCACCAGGCTCTCCCAGGCACCACAGATCAAAGGCAGAGCTCCCCCAAAGTCCCCTACACTTAAGGCAGGCACAGCTGGATCCTGCTGTGTCGGATGCCTCAGCAAGCAGTATCGCAAGGTGGTGGGGGGGGGGGGGGAATAAAAAGTCATGAGCAGGGAAAGGTCTCCAAAAAGCATCTAGTCCCACTGCTGATGGCACACATCAACCCCTTCTTGCAGGACTCCATTGAGGCACCAGGGAAGGATGCTGTGGCAGCACCGGTGTGGCTCAGCACCACACCACCATGTTTGCAGGGGGAAGCCTGTCCCCACAGCTCCTTCACCTGGGAGCAAGCATAGCAGGGCCTCCCCATGAAGAGATGGCAAGTTATTTGAACCTCTGGGGCTGTGCAATATAAAACATGTGCAAGTGGAGCAGGGAGCTCAGAAACTGCATGGCTGAGGCTTATTTACTGAAAGAAGGCCAGAAGGAGGGCGCAGAAGGGGAGAAGGAGGGGGACATGACTTCAGCTAGCAATGAAACGCGGTGAGGTCGCAGCTCTCTCATGGTCCCTGCTTGGCTGATGGGAGTAATCACCACTGCAGTGATTGTACCCCACCTGGCCACCACGCTCCTCGGCACATCCATGCAGAAGCATCTGCTCACACGCTTGTCAGCGGAGCAAACCCCAAAAGCAGGGGAGGAGCATTACCCTTTGTGGGAAGAGGGCCCCTGCGGTCACTGGCTATTTGTGATGATGCTACAAACACTCCAGGAATGGGAGCAAAAAGCTGGTGCATCTCACAGCTCTGCACAGTTCATGTGTACCAGCACATCACTGGCTTCTCCATGTGTCTGAGCTCAGTTGTCTGCAGCAGTGGGGAAGGGGGAGTGGGGAAGAAAGAAGAAAAAAAAAAAAAAAAGAAGAAAAAAACCCCAACCCCTGTTGACATGATCATAAGCAAGTGGAGTTCTACACAGCCAGCATAAAGAAAACCCTTGCTCACAAATGAAAGGTAGGTGGGCTTCAACTGAATGAGTATCGGGGATCAAGGATGAAGGGAGGACACTTCATGCACTGCCAACAGTGACAAAAAGGGAAAAAGAAACCAATGCATCATAATGAAATGAGACATGGCACTCGCTGAGGCTGGTGGGACCCTGTTGCCCATAGACATGGTCACCATATCCATAAAAGAGACAGTCCACCAGACTCACGCTTCCCCACAGGAAGCTGTCCCCACCCACCCAGACCGATGCCTCCTCGGCCATCACACAACTGCACAGCAAACACCGGTTTGCCCACACACACCACTGTGCTCTGCACGCACTGACGCATGCCTGGCATTCCCCTTTCCCATGGAGGTTTGAATTGTTCCTAAAAGGATAGGAAGAAGTGCTGCCATGGGGTAGACAGTGCCCTTAATAATTTGCTTTAATTTTTGGTCAGCCTTGAAGTGGTCAGACAGTTGGGACTAGGTGATCCTTCTAGGTCCCTTCCAACTGAACTAGTCTGCCCTGCATACCCCAGCACTGCCCTGCAGGACCTGCCTGGGCTGCATGTGCCAAACATGGGCTCAGCTGGTGGCTCCTGGCCCTGCCGCGCTACCCGCATGCTGCTCCCCTCCCCAGCATGATCGAGCCCCATCACCAGCTCCCAGGCACCAGCTCCTCCCAACAATGGCTGAACACGACACAGTTTTAGAGGTGATGGGACCATTCCCTCCTTGAGCAAAGCTTGTCAAATTGCCCTCTCTCCCATCCCTGGTTTCCAGGAGATAAATCCATCAGGGCTATTAAGCTCACATCTTTGTCACCACGTTGACAGTTTCTCCAGCCTGGCAGAGGTGGCGAGATCCACCCTGAGGTCTGGCACAATGCTATGATCTCAATCTCACCCTGTCCTGTAGTGAGAGCCTGCAGCAGCATAACAACCCCAGGAACAAGCTGATGCAGAGGAAACACGAGGCTCTTCAGCCTCCACAAAATCAGCTCCCATCTCCAGCAGTGATTTGAGGACACAGCTGAAGGTCACCATACCTTTGTAAAGCACATTATGTGTTCCCAACGTTCATCTCCCTCCTATCCACCCCCATACGCTCCTTTGAAAGTGATTTGCTCTCCTTATGGCTCCCCTATGCATTTGCGTGTCTTCCACAGAACAATTCATACCAACAGCCTGCCTTTGTGCCAGCAAAAAGGAAGGAAGAAATTGCAACGGGAAGATATGTTCTTTGGCTTAAAAATTACAACAGCAGCAGCAGCAAAGTCATCAATTGAACAATATAAGCAATGTTTGGGTAAAAATAACATTGCAATAGAGATGGGACGTGGCAGTGCTCGTTCCAGCCCTCGCAGGACTCCCAGCACAGCCAGAAGAAACGTACCTTTCTCAGACTCACAGGCTGGGCATGGAGGGGGCTGTTTTAAGGAGATATCCAAACTAGTATCTCACCAGCTTCAGCAGCCAGGAGAGGTTCTCCAAAACACAGTCCTGGGCTCAGATCAGTACAAGCACCCGCAACTTGGATTTGAGAGATGCACTAGGTGGGTGCTTCCACCATCCCATGACATTACCAAGGGTTCAGCTCAAGGGACACAGAACTGCAAACCCCCACTGTGCAATCTGTTTTCAGCCAGCAAAGCCAGGTGATGGTGGAAGTGTCCCATAGCTCTTGGAAACAAGCCCTCAACTTCGTTACTTTAGGGACTTCAGACATGGCCTTGGAGGACCCCAAGCAGCAGCCGTACCACAGACTGGAGAACTGCCCTCTCCTAAGCCAACACTCCCGCACCCTGCAGAGACCCTACACCCACCCAGTACCTGGCAGCCCCACACCCTGGTGGGGCAGGGCAAGGGCAGCAGCTTCTCCCCAAACCAGGCTCAACACCTCATGCTGCCGTTGGGCGGTTGGGAGAGCTGGACAACCCCATGGCTCAGTTTTTGCAGCTTATTAAAAGAGCGATGAGGCTTAAAGTCTGCAAAGGTGCCAGCTTCCTTGAGTCTCCCAGTCTTTGGTGTTCAGCTTGAAGTTTTGGTCCCTGGAGCCACAACCATCCCTGTCCCCCTTGCACAATATCTGCACTCCTACAGCTGCACGAAGACGACTGGGAAGGCAACAGCAGCTTCTGTTAGATCTTCCCATGCTAGGTATTGAGTAAAACATTTTTTTAAAAATATAGTTTTTTAAGCATCTGGTTTTCCCATCCCTCTCTTTGATTTCTGAGTGTCAGAGGGTAAGTTATCGATTCCTCATCATTACCAGTGGTTAAAATGCTCCCAGAGTTTTGGAGAGAGAAGTAACTTGCAAGGCAGCTCAAGAGCTGCTCGACTGAGCGTGCTGCTTCACTGGAATCAAAGCGTTTCACAAGAACATGTCAAACTCAATCAAGGATTAAATGAAAAAGTTTGGGCACAATTAGAAGTCAAGGCTGGTGGGATTTTTATCTCTTGACCTGTGCACACATTCATAACAGCACCTGTGGCCACGTGCAGGACGCAGCCCCTTCATCTCAGACACCACCCCTTCTCCAAGACTATCTCCTGCCTCTCACCAACTGCTTCCAGTATCTTTCAAATAATCTGCTTTTTCTAGGCACAGGAAAGGGTGCCCTCCTGGGAATCACTGACACCAGCTGTAAAGCTCTAATGCATCATCATGTCCACTACACATCACGTAAATATCAGGTATGTGTAACGCAGTTTAATAACGTTATAATTGTTTCCTCCAAATCAAACTCCCAAATTTCAATAAGCTGCTTTTGATCTTTCTGGATCGATACATTGAAAATTTCTATTCTACAAGGTAATTTCAAGAAATCGACTCTCCGATCCTATTTGGGATGAGCATAAATTTCTCTATACTGGAAGTTTTCCACATGGTGGAAACTCTGTTTTCTCCCCAGCTCTAAATAATGGGTGTTTGTTGCTTTCCGAAGCATGAAATAAGCAACATTGTTTGTTCTGAAACTGGGATGTGGACTGATTTTCAACAGTGCCACCCTGAAGGTACTAAGCTCCAGCAAGCAGAGAGCTTTACTAGCATAAAATTAGGTAATTACAACAACGCTTATGTGATGATGGTGGGAGAGATTTGTACAACAGCTTCACACATATTGGGATGAAAACACAGTTGGGCAGTGATGTCCTGACAACACAGCGTGGAGGACATGGAGGATAGGGCAAAGACATGAGAAACACTAAGAGCTTCACCTCTTCATCTCCTGCAGCCACCAAAGCCTTCTACCACCTCTCCAGCAAGAAAGCCTCTGTCCCCATCAGTCACCTGCTCTCCACCAGCCCATGTCATATGCCATGTGCAAGCACACCACATCCAAGAAACACCAGGAGGCTGCATTATGCAACCAACTCAGGATATGTATTTAAAAAAAAAAATTAAGAATATTTTTTATTTAAAAAAAAGAATATATATGTATACACACAAAGCAGAAATAACCACACATACCCGTGCATCAGGGGACCAAGTACCTCCTGCAACACATACATCTCCAAGCCATCCTTAGGTGAACCCATCAGGGACGCAATATACGTGATGCCACGCGCTTTGCTGGAGCTGGCCCCCAGCCCAGCCTGCCAACGCGGCTGAGGGAGGATCGGGCTCTCTCCGAGAAGCTCTTTTACACAGAAGGGTTTTCAGCTGCAGCAAGAGAGGGATATGGGAACCTGGGAGCATTTTGAAAACAGGCGTGTATTCCATCTCTGCTTTTTCTTTCTTCTCTTTCCTGGCCCTTTTTGTTAAGTTTTAAAATAGAGAATGTATACATTTTTTTAATGTAGGTATTAATACATAGATATTAATATCTAAATAGATTACTACATACATTAAAAAATCTCCCACTATAAAAATAGATTTTTATACGTAAAATTCTGATTTTAATTGCAAATTGGAGGGGGAGGGTAGCAGAAGAAGAGATAAAGTTTTATTTGAGATGTCTCCTTTGAAGGAAACTGAACAAATGTACTTTCCTCCTTCATATATTCATGAGATGACTGCTTCCCTACCCCGTTCTCCACCACCCTCAGCTCCGGGCTCAGAGCCAGCACAGTCCTTATCTGGTACAAGGCAGGGGGAAAAAAAAACCCAACCCTGATAGGATCTGAAGTTTTCAGTAGTTTAACAAATCTGAAAAAAAAAAAATGTCCTCATTGATTTTAATAAAGTGTGGGGTGTGTGACAAGGAAGGGGGGATGCCGGGAGAGGCTGGCATACAGAGTGGGAAGGGGACGGAGATCTGTGCTGACTCAGCATCCCACAATGGGCATGGGGACCCCAGAGAGCACTAGGACACCCTAGAACCCATCTGACAATGCACCCACTCTTTGCTTTTCCTTTTCATTGCAAAGCTTTGCTGCTGTTCCTCCCCCACCCCCTGCCTACAGAGATCTATAGGTGCCCATTTATAGAGAGCAGGAGGTATCATCTGCAACTCCTGTCCTTGCTGCAGCCCCGTGAACTGCTCCTCAAACCAGCAGGACCCAGGGGAATGCCCAGCATGCAAGGAAAGAGCATCTGGAGCCAGAGCCCACAGCAGCACCCTCCCAGCACCAGCTGCCCTGACCCTTCTTCATCCTCTCTCCAGTCACGGCGCTCAATTGCTTCCCAGCTAATTGCCTCCACTCATGTGTGCAAACTAACCGTTTACTGGAAAATGCCACGGAATGTTAATTTCATTCGGAATTGGGTAATTGTGAAGCACTTTCATTTTTTTATTATAGGAAATGAATAAGCATTGTATTAATAGCATCGTTTCCAGCTCCAACCACAATTGTGGCCCCATCGACACAGGCTGTGAATTATTTGTCACCCCACACTTTCCCTGCCTTTCCACCTTCCTCCTTTCCCTTTCCACCTCCACACTCCCAACTTCCATGTTGGTAATTAAAATAATGCAATATAATTACAAACACATCGCAAAAGATAAAACGCTTAACAGCTGCGGTCCAACAGATCCTGCCTCTGCCTCACACCTTTGCATTGTGAGCATCTTTCAAAAGCAGATGGGTCTCTGCGCTCCTTGGGCTACTACCAGCTGGGTTTGACCTTCCCCGGAGCCGTTTCTGACCAGGAAACCTTCAGCATTTCCATGGAGCAAAGATTTTTCTAGCATGCCGCTCCCTGACAAGTACAGGGCATTTAGCTCTTTACCCCATTTCTCTTTCTGCAAGGAGAAGTCTTTGGCCATGGAATGTTGCCCATGAAGCCTGCCCCATCTCCTCCTGCCTCAGCATCAAGAAGGTCCAGGCCACTGGACACTCTGCTTCCCACTTTTTCCACTCTAATAAAACCCTTAACTGACCTTTTTTTTTTATAAGGCATGATAGCTTTTTCACTTAAATGGTGAGCAGAGAGGAGTGGGAAAGATGGGCAGACCCTCAGCAGTAGCTAATGTTCCTCAAGTTATAAAATAATTGAAAAGTTAAATAAGAAGACTCTGGAGGAAGCTTCCCGATTTGGTGCTAATGGGGACACGAAGCAGCCTGGCCTAATGTTGCATGGAGGAGAGACACCAGCTTGAGAGCACAGCGCTAACCTCCCATCCTTCTCTCCACAGCACGTCTCCTACAACTCCACAAATCCAGAGGAAAAACTGCCCCATGGAGTCAGCCAGGGCAGAGACCCACCAAGGGTGGAGAAAGCCCCATCCCTACCTGGCCAGGAACTGCCGCTGGGGGATGAACCTGGAGGCAGCAGTACTTCGGTGTCTATAAAGTGAGTGTGAGCAAGACCCAGCACCCCTAAGGATGGGCAGGGCTCTGGGAACAGCGGTGCCTGGCAAACATGGGTGGGAAATGTGGCATTGTGGCCGCGCTCCAGCCTCAACCACAACCCAACTCCCTGCTCAGCAGCATGGTGCAGAACAGATCTGTCAGCTGGCAATTAATTTTCCTTTGCACAACAGACAGGGTGATGACACCTTTCCATGGTACCAGCAACTCCGTGCCACGTGCCGGGGAGAGCAAGGGAGTGACATCAAGCCAGAGGAGAAAGGCAAACCACCAAAAACTGGTGCTGGCTCAGGAGAAGACCTGGAGCTGAGGGAATACCCAGAGAGCCCACGCTGTCAAAAGGAAACCACTTCCAAGCCACATGGGTGAAGAAGTGAGGCTGAGCACAGCCAGAGCCCACAGGACCCGGTGGGTGAGTCGCAGCAAATGCTGTAACTCAGCGGGGCTGTCAGAAAGGATTGATTTGAAGCACCTTGTTAATAAGTTTCCTCTCTGCTGGTCCTTTGGGTAGGTCATTGCCTAATGATAAATGGGGCTGGAAGGTACCTACAGACCTCGTATCAGCGCAGGTGCCCGGCCTCGATCCGTCTTCCTTAGGAACCAGCTGACAAAACCAACTGTCTCGGCGCCGTAGCCAGGTAAAACACAACCGATAGGAAGAGGGCATGCAAACAGAGCGAAGAGCTGGTGCTGCAGCTGCCCCCTCTGCTCGCCTCCCCATAAAACCCATAAGCCTGGGACAGACCAGCAAGGAGAACACCTTGCACACACAATGCTACTGAAAGCCAAGGTGAAGCAGCACTGAGCATCACGGACTGAGACAAACCCATTGCTCCCATGCAGGCAACAGGATCTGGAGCAGCCTCAGCTCTGAGCCATGCATCCCAGGGCCTGAGAGTGATCTAGAATCTATATATTCCCAGCAGAAATGAGGAACATTGTGGGGTTGTTCTCCTTCATCCCAGACCCCATGCCCTCTTCGCCTGGTCAGCCTGACTTCAGAAACCAGTGGCAGGTTTTTGCTCCATGCTGACACCATGGAAGGACAGCCCCAGGCAGAACTGAAGCTCTCCCAGGTCCTCCGCATTGCACACAAGGCAGCTGCAAGTTGCAACCCAGCACATAAACCAAAGAGAGGGGAGGACACTTGAGATCCCCCAGGGTCTTCCAAGGGGAATAAACAGCCATCATATTTTTTTTTTTTTTAATTTTACATCGGGGGGAAAAAAAATCATCTTGAAGCTAATCCTGGTCAACAACTGGCCTACAACCAGCTACGCCTTAAATAATGTAGTGCTTTATCAAACATTCATAGTGATGCACAAAGTGATGAACAACATGCGCCTGGTGTTTATATAAGTATAGTTCCTGATGGCTTGTTTTCCTTGGACAGCCAAAACTTCACAGCTTATCTTCTGTGAGCTTGTGATTTCGCCTGGATGAAAAGCACTTTGGACATCTGGGGAATCAAGGCTACTGCACACAAAACTGCCACGACATCTCCACCAGGCATCAGCAGCCCCACAAAACCCAACAAAACCCCACATTAAAAGAGCTGCCGCTGACTTGAGGTGCCACAAGTCACTCAGCTGTGACTGGGAAAAGGGATGAGCAAAGGTATTTCTTCTCACATGGCATGTCACGCAGCACCAGGGCAAGACCAGCCCAAGATTCACAAAGTGGCAATAAACCAGTGGGACTTCACAAAACTGCCATCCCTTTGGGATGCGCAACAAAATACTGGTATATTAAACACCCCTTTTCTCTTCCATTCCCTATAGCACCATCAAAAGCCACTTTTCCATCAGCTTTTTCCCTCCTGTCTCATGAAAACATGAGCAGGGTATAGCAGAGAGAGGGGAGAAAGAAAACCACATCAGGAATCCCAGCCTGCCAGCCTTTCCTCAACAGCAACGCTCGCTGGGGGCCAGGAAGAGCCCTGGCTGGGCCGAGATGTTTAAGCATTAATTAGTCATTAAGCACATGCCAGCACAGCACTTCCCTCAGCCCAGGGGACACAGGATCAGGGGAGGCCACCAACCTCTGGGAGCTTCCCCATCCCTGCTGAGCCATTGCTGGAGACAGGAGGGACATGGCCTTTGCCGAGAGCCCTCCTGGGCATGCTCCTATGCACCCATGATGCTGCTGTAGGCCACTTTCTTGGGGGTGTACAGGAGGGGGAGCATGATCCACAGGACCACCGGGCCAGGAAACCATCAATCCCTCCCCCCACATTGGTGAGGACAACACAGATTTGGGATGGAGGCAATCAGTTCAATGTGATGGGATGAGCAAAACAAATGTAAAGTTCCAGCCTGGTAGCTTTCCATTTAGAGCTTGAAAAGCAATTAATATATTAATTATGATTGTGTTTATGCCTCTGGAAAGCAAAGCTTTGCCCTGGCAAGTAAGGACACTTTCAAATCAACATTAAAGTTAGAGCTGGCATTACCATAAAACTAAAGGGAATGACCCATGGCATATCTGTTGTAACATCTGCAGCTGGGGACCCTATTCTCTTCATTAATGCACTCAAATCAGTTGGAATTAAGCATGTTGGACTTAAAAAAAAAAGGTCTAATTTCTCTAATAACTAGACATACTAGTTAAGCATGTGTTTAAATGCTTTCCTGAATTGGGACTCAACTCCTACCCTATTGGGCCTCATTTTTTTTATTATTATTATTTTTTTTTTTTTTTTTTTTTTTTATTATTTCTTCAAAGCTGAAATTTGCAGCCAGGTTTTTCAGCCAGGAATAGTGGACTGCAAAAACACTTTCCACTGGCAGGCTACGTGAATATACATTTTCAAAGGTCTCTGTAAATTACACAAGGAGTTGGCAGAGATTAGAGCTGGGAAAAGCTGATCACGTACAAAGAGGGTCGTGATCCCATCAGGTCACTGGAAAGAAGACAGAGCCCCAAGACACATCAGATGCCAGCCTGACGCACTGTCCCATTTTAGCCTCCAGCCCCAGCAAATGTTAAGCCATCATTTTATTTATTAAAGGCTCAGAAAGCCTCTGGTTAATGCTCAGATTCAGGGTGGCACCACATCTGCCTACCCAAGCAAGCGGCAGCTGCAGACAGCAGCTCAAAGCCCTGGCATGGCCGCATGGGCACCAGGATGGCACACGCCGACATGGCGGGGATCTCCCTGCCGGCAGCCAGCCACAAGCCCGGCCAGGCACCCACCTTCCCCCAGGGACACCGGGCTGTCACCTCAGAGATGGCAACATCAGGTCAGCCACCTCCCTCCTGTTGCCCACGGGCTTTCCCTTCTCCATCACGGAGGGCAACACTGTCACCCTGCCCATCACGAGGGCATCGCCCCCGACGCACATCCTGTCTTCAAATCTCACCTCCAAAATACTGCCGAGCTCACATGCTTGTAATGAACAGCAGCTGTAGGGCACAGCTAAACCACCTGCCCTCCTCGCTCACATCTCAGCCCCCCAAACATCCCTTCCCCCAGCCCTGACACTGACCTCGGGCCAGAGCACTGCCTTACCTCTCTCGTAGAGGAGCCTTCACTGGGTGTGAAGATGATGACTGAGATGTGGCCACCAGAACAGCTGCTCCAGCGTTGGCGGGTGGCATAAGAAGCCCCCCTCCTCATCACCAGGACCATTCCCCTGCCTTTCTGTATTATCTCAAACATAAGCCATTTGTCTCCCCTGGCTCAAACCCTTCTCCCACAGTTCTCCCAGACTGCAGCACATCCCAGACATCATCAGATCAGTCCGGCTGGGAGGCTGCTGGGACCACAACCCCTTACATTAGCAGTTCTCAGTATTTCCTCATGCTGCCCAGTCTGCTCTCTGGCTTGACTCCCCTCTCCAACTCACAGATGAGGACTAGACCATTAAGTGACACGACCAGGGTTACCAAAGCAGCCAGTGGCAGAGCAGAGCTGAACCTACATCTCCAGGTTCACTCGAGGTGCCAGACCATCTTTCAGGCATGCTCAAAAGCCTCTTACTACCACTACAGAGAAAAGCATCCATGGATTAAGTAAGAGAAACTTCAGAGGTTTACCTAAGTTAACACAGCAGGTGAGAAGGAAGTCCAGGAGATATGAATTCAAGATGACAGCACAACCACAACTTTGATATGCCTACGGTATTAATCATTGGTACCATCAGTAATAAGTCCTGTCTCCTGTCTAGACTTGGAGGCCATACCCAGACTGCAGAGTCTGTGAAGCCAGCACAAAGGCTCGCTTGGAAAGTTCTTTTTTTGAACATGAAAGAAACTGAGAAAATAAAGGTAGGTCCTTTGTTGGAGGACTGGAATTGCAGATACTCGATTTTCAATCAAGTCTGACATCTATTTTCTCCTCAGTTTTCACTAGGCAGAAGTTCTGCTTCTCACCAATCTGTAGCAGATTTGGTTTGGCAAAATCTTCTCATTGGGGAACTTGTGGGTAACCCCATATTCAGGCTTGCTGGACTTCTATCTGCCTTCGTTTACTAACCCCACCTTACCTGCACCCAGCAACATCCCATCTGGGGATGCAGCAGTGCCATCTGCGATAGACCGGGGGCCAGACTCCCTCAAGCAGCACTTGATGGACAGAAGCAAAGGGCTCCTGCCACTGTAGGATGAAACTGTCAGTAAAGACGAGAGCCAAGTATATTAAAAGACAAAAGCAAGTTAGGAATTCCTCAGGGGCTGGAGCTCGAGGCCATCTGCTTGGGAAAGGCAGGAGAGCAGAAATCATCAGGAGCATGGACTGGAAACCACCCAGAGAAGCAGGGACAGAGGCACTGAGGACAGTGACACCACCCAAATTTACCCAAATTCCCTTAAATGCAGTATGTTGTGTACACACAGGGACTGGGTTTGGACACGGGAGGTCTCCTGGCAAAGACCAAGACCCCAGAAACTGCACTCCACACCAGCAGACCCCACTTGGCACCACACACACACAGTACAAAAAGGCTGGAGACCTCCTAATTGCCAGAGAGAACCCAAAACCACGAAGAGACAGCACGGCCCCTTTCCACATCAGCACAAAGGGATCCTTTGGGCTAATTAGGACTGTCTGGCTATTGCCTCCTTCCTTGCTCGATTTCATTTTATTATATTAATAATAAAAAAAGGACTACTTTTCTTCTTAAACTGCCTCAGATTTTTCTTCTGTCGAAATTCATCTGGGCTCTGTGCAATGTCACCAGGTCAGTTTGTGCTCCTGCTGCAATTCTAATTTTGTCAGCTTTCCATTTTCTAGGGAGTTGGGGATTTTTCTTTCGCTCTTTCTTTTTTTCCCCCAAGTCAAAAATGATTTTGCATAACAGTAATAATGTTAATGGCCCTGCATAGCGCATCCAGATTACAACTGCAGCTAGGGAGAAATAAACATCTCATCTTTGCCCTGCTGTTTATCTACCCACAGCAGAGCCTGGTATCAGGTCAGAACCTGTAATTTCATTAACTTTATCACTCAGACGCGCTTGTTGCTAGATGTCATTATTCAGCACATTGCTCCCATGTTTTCTTTGTGCTGAGCTTCACTTCAGATGCTCCGGCACTGTGCAGGAGCAGCTCTCCCACCTGCATCACTGCAGAGCACTGCCCGAGACTTGGGAGGAAAGTTTGGCTCTCTGATCTGTGCTCGGCTCGCCTGTCATTCGCAAAACATTTGTGCTGCTCGACCACCCGGGCCGGGACTTCTCTCCCATTTTGCAGAGCTGTATGTAGCAGAGTCATCCACTGCAATTCCCTGCCTGACCTGATACATCCAGAAGCTCCACATGGGGAATAAAAAAATTACACTCTTCCTCATGGAAATGGCAATTGAGCCCAACAGCCACACAGTGCAGGGTGCACAAATCCCCAGTGACAGAAAGCACCCGCCGCCGGCACAACCCAGCACCTGCAAATCAATCACTGCCCGGCACGTGGGGGAAAGCAAGCAGCGCAGGCAGGTGGAGGGTGAGCCGAAATGCTCCATCTTCCTCGGATTTGCCATCCCTGGTAATTACTGTTGGGAAGTGACACTTGAAAGAGCCTCTAGTGACAGCCCCAGTGATGATACTTTTTGGAGCCTGCTGACAAGTCCCAGCTGTCTTATCATAATGTTACGCTGCAAGAGCAGCAAGGAGAGCTGCTCCTTTGGGTGCTGATAGACTCCCTGGGATGTGGGCACAGCTTCTCACCCAGCTCTGGTGTTCATGCTGAAACCTGGTGGCTCCAGCCATGCAGCCGGACACCAGGGGAAAGGCTGATCCTGTCCTCGAGCTAGGGCCAAGCTCCAGCTGGGTTCGCCTTGATGCATCCATCCTCAATGCACCTCTAAAACCATGCCCAAGCAGAACTGATTTCCAGTCCCTGGGGATCTCCAGGTAGGCAGTGTCTGCTCACACCAACTGCAGTTTCTCCACCCCACCTGCTGCATCCCCAGGGGAATCCCAGCTGCATCTGCCGCTCGGGCAGGTCGAAGCGCCTGTGTGCACAGCACATCCACCGCGTCCTGAATCACTGCATTTCCATGCATATGCAGATCAGGTCAGAGTGCAAAGCCCACAGCATTTATATTATCTTTCTAGTCTAGAAATCCTAGATCTGAACTACATCCACCTCATCCTTGACAATCCAGGTTCTGACTAGCTTCAGCAGAGGAGTAACTAGCACATACCATAGGTCGACTCCTGGAGCAAAGCCCATCTGGAAGGAAACACACAGTGAACTGGCATTGTTTGGAAGGATCAGACTAGGCAAGGCACAAACCTGCCTCCATCCAAGCTGCAGAGCCCGGCGGCATCATGTGCTGAACTGGTCGGAGCATTTGTGAACACATCTCACAGCCTAGAGTAGCCCTGGCCCTGCAGGCAGCTTGCAGCCCTGGCTTGGGGGGATTTCTCAGTCAATAAAAGTAGTTCTTTATTGCCAACTCCTGAAGCCCTTGGATAGTTTAATATTCTGCCCTAGATCTTGTTTACTATTATGTTTTGAAGAGGACTGAAATGCAGTTACTGCTGTCTCCCCCACTCACACAACTCTAAATAATTTATAGAAAAGCAAAACAAAGAAGAGAATATGAAAGAATAAAAAAGGTACCTCAGTTACAATATATGAAGGCTTTTATTTGTTCATTCTCATCGAGCAGAGGCTTGGGGAAACATCTCTTAACACCACAGGCTGGTAACAGCCAGCCGTACACAAAGGGGAATGCCAACAGGGATGCTCAGATCAGCACTCAAGGATGGCAGATTGACCCCTGGGCACCTCCGTGTTTGTTAGCAAACCATCACCATCATAATAACCTTGTTTAAAAGAAGAAAGAGTAAAAAGCATTTTAAGGATGGAAGAAACACAACCTCAGCCACCACTTAGGATCATCACAAGTGCAGGGACCTGCTTTCCAGAGACAATGCATCATCTGTGCTCTCCCTGGCTCCGTCACTCAGAGCCGCAGTCTCCTCTGCAGAGCCAAGAAGAGTCTCTGTCCCCATCCCTGTCCTCTAGCTCCGCCACCACGGATGCTCCAACAGGGACCGCTCAGTCTTTACGGGAAGCCCACAGGCTCACGGGAAGAAGGGAGGGATGGTCGAGGTCACCCCAAGAGCCCCTTCCCTGCACAGAGTGAGCTGGAGCATCCCTTCCTCACTCCTTCCAGAGTCACTCGGCAATTAGCACTAATGTACTTTGCTTTTGTTTATTCAAATGTATTTTACTGTTCATTGCAGGTGAACAACATTAAATGGCTTCTAACAACAGCTCAATAAGCAGAGGTGGGTGTTGCAGCTTCTGAGAGACAGACTAAAAATGCAAGCAATCAAGTGTGCATTAGCCAAAACACTCTGGGGAAAGCGCTGCTCTTCTCCATGCAGGAGAAATATCCCTCCGAGTCACACAGTTGTACCCGTGCAGCCTGCCGTCCCTCCATCCCCATGCACAGACCCTGCCCGGCCCCCTCAGGGACGGTTCTCCAAGCGCAGAACAACATGGTTTGGCAGCACGAGTTTTATTTGCAGTTCAGAGAATGAAATAAAGAGCAGCCAGTCTGGACTGCTTTATATAGGCTCTCGCACTGACCACCTCCTAGAGCTCCTGGGTGCCTTCCAGTAGTGCATTAAGAGACACCACCGGAATCTGTCACCCATGGTTTTGTCTCTCGGTCTCTCCCAGCAGAAGCCGTACGGGCTGACACAGATAACGTGCCTCCCCAGCTGCTCAGCTTGCAGGAGCGCTGCGAGCCCTGTCCGTACGCACACCCTCTGCTCCTGCATGCCGCTACAGCCAGCGACAGTGCCATCCCGGACACCGTGACCGCAGAGGACCCTGCCCATCTGTCCTACTGCGCCCAACCTTTGGCTATCCGCTGTGCCCGTTTTGGAATGCTTTACCCAGAGGGACCCCACACACACTATTTTCTTCCTGAGCTGGGCAGAGCTCTGGGGAGGAAGAACCCCAAAAGGACCACAGCTCCCCCAAATCCCAGCCCAGCACACTCAGGGAAGGCACAAAGCATCTGCAGCACCTTGCCTACTCAGGAATGGGGCACGCCAGCCCAGCTCTCGCTGCCCTGCTCCCTGCAGCTGCCAGCAGAAGATTTATACCTCAGAAGAGCGGTGTTGTCCAGTATTACACCTTACAAGCAGCCAGAACCCACACTTATGGAATTATACAGGCTTCTTTCTAATCTGACCTACAGATGCTATATAGCACTCTACCTGCCATACCAAACACTATAGGTGGGAAATGGTTCACATTCGACATCTGCGTCCATCCGTCGGATCCACATGGATTCAGCTCTGTGCTTCTGCCCACAATGAGAATCTTCTAATCTGCCATGTACAGCTCCACACGGGGCTTCTATGTGCTTGTCTCAAATCTACAGCCCTGATGACTTTGTTTGCGGGTGACTACAGGATCGTTTGTCTGATTGCTCAGAGAATAAAGCACAGGGGATGTTTTGCTGCTACGGGAAAGCACTGCTTTATGGAGCAGCTCTCTGAGGAGCATCAAGGCTCAGCAGGCTGGCAGAGCCCCAGCACACCAACACGCTGCCTCGCTAGAACTGATGCCCTACTCAACAGCAAGGCAATGAACATTTCTGCCACCTAGAAAGTACAGACCAGCCTGATTGATACCCATGTGCTAGCACTCACCCACGGCAAGACGTTGGGATGAATCCTAGCATTCCCATCCTGTTGAGAAGAGAGGAGTTCCAGCACTGCTAGAGCAGCAGGGATGCCTCCTCCATGCTGCCCCGTGCACGGTGCTGCACAAGCCCGTGGCAAAAAAAGCATCTCCCCTCCGTGGGGAAATGCCAGCTCTGCTCCCCCAGCCAGGCATCCCCTAATGCACCGGGAGTTTCACAGTGGCCCCTGCCATTGCTAGGACCAGATATACCACCCAGCTCGAAAGCAAAGCCATCAGCTTCCCATCTCATCACACCAGGCAGGCTCATGCTGGGAACAGGAGACTGGTTTTGGAAGAAGATGTTCACAAAGGAGACGGGTCAAATCCTATGCGCCCCCACCTCCACGCAGCTCCCAAGCGCACAGCTCACGCTTCTATGGCACCCAAGCCACCAGCAAAGCACAGTCAGGGAGTGCTGCAAGACATGGGGTCCTGGTCTTCGGGGCTGGCAATGACAGCTGAGAGCTCACAGCTACTGTGCCTCAGTTTCCCCAGTACCATCCAGAGGTGATACCTCCCTCAGGAAGGGCAGCTCTAGAACAAGGTCTGCAAAGAACCTTGTAGACAGCTGAGGAACAAAGCCTGGAGAGCCAAGCACCAGCCACAGGGGCTATATATGGATGAGCAATCCTCTCTAGGTGACACCACACAGGACAGACATGCTGGCAGGAGATGCGGACAGTAAAAGAGACAGAAAAGCCACAAACCTTTCTTTTCGTAGTCAGGCTTCTCCTCCCCGCCCCGGCCCAGGCTCTCCAGCGTCCGCGTCACCTGGCTGCCAAACTCATCCTCCCTGGTGCTGGGTTCTGCCCGTCGCGGTGTCTCCTCCTCCTCCTCATCCTCATAGTCATCCAGGATGGGGGTCTCACGGATGGGCACCCCGATGACCGAGTTGTGGGCCTGGAGGCGCGAGTTGCGGAAGCTCTCACGGGCCTGGGGGCCCAGCAGCACCGAGGGGATATAGTGGATCTCGTGAGTGGCCTCCGTGCTGGCACTCTTCTGCGGGATGCGGCGGCGCTTGTGCCAGCGCCGTTGGGCGTACAGAGCCACCATGAAGACCAAGAGAAGGAGGAGCAGTGCGATCAGCCCGCCCTGCAGAGGAGAGCAAAGGGCATGGGTCAGGAGAGGTACAGGGCACAGGGATGGGTCAGGAGATGCAGAAGGTGTGGTGATGCATCAGGAGATGCTGCAGCCACTGTCCATGGACCCTCTCCTCTTCCACCCTCAGAGCATCCTTTCAGCAACACCCCACGCACACATACAGGTGGATACGTGGGGAAGCCACCTCCAGAACAGGACATCACTGGCAGGTGGAGCAAGGTGTCAGAGGTGGCCTTTAGCCAGGGATGGCACAGTGACACCCCTAGCTCAGCTCTGCCCACCCTCCCAGGGACTTTGTTCTTATCACTCATCCCTTGGGTCCCCCCAGCCATGCTCACCCACACGCAGAGGGGCCTGAGGTGGGTACGCACCCCCTCCCACCCTGCACCGGGACATGACAGAGGTGGCAATCACATCCCACCACTTAAGAGAAAAAACCTCATTAAAACAACCCAGCCACCGACACGGGAGCAGTAAAGCTTCAGCAGACACAACATTTCACACAAACAACGGTGCAACAAATGGCACTGCGCAACTGCCGCTCCCCAGGGCACAGTTAGCCCAGCTCCATCATTTCTGGTTGTGATTTGCCTATGGTTTCAGTGAGACGTCAGCTGCAAACCTGGGGGCACAGCACAGCATATTCTAGACCAAGACCCCTCTCTGCAAAGCTCTCCTCTTCCCCACCTCCAAATTTTATTCAATACAACTCCCAGCTACGTTAGCATTTTTATTTTTTTTTTTAACCAAAATAATAAACTTCCTAAATAGCTCTACACCCATGGAAGTAGCCTCCTCTGCCAGGGGAGCTGGGCTAGGAAGTTCCAAAGGGCGTCAGCCCTGCCTCTGGCTGCTCTGGAGGTTAAATTCCGCCAGTTGCTCAGCTCCATGCAGGCAGGAGCTGTGCACATGCCAGTTACCAGCCTCTTAATCTCCACAGCATCGGAGCAATTTTATCCCATGGCAGACAAGAAAAGCAGGGCATGTAAATCAGGAGCAGCATGAGCAATCGGGGCTTTGCAGCGTGACGTGGAACAGCCAGGGCAGGGCAGGCGTTTCTCTGGCAGAGGGGATGCCACAGCCCAGAACTTTACAAAGCATGCAAAGGCGAAGCAGACACATGCAAATATTTCCTCCGCATTAGATACAAAGCACCGTGCTGTACCCGGAGCGTGGGTCTGACTCGTAAACAATATCAGCTGTAAAGAGGTGGCATCAAAAACTGCAGCTCACAGGATGAGCTACATGGGGGAGAAGCCTCAGAAGGAGGAGAGATGCTTCCCTGGATGCTTCACCCTGGCACCACAACCTCCTGCAGACAGGAGCCCAGCCCAGCCTCTCCCACATCAGGACCACCTCCTCTCCCCACTAATTGCTACAAACAGGAGCAGGCTTGGGGATTCAGGAGGACATTGCTCAGCTTGATTTCTCCAGTTTAGGTAACATGCAGGAAAGGTGTTGTAGTGTCCAGGAGATGCTCAGGGATCTCTGCGAGGGAGAAGGGCAAGGCTAGGTGAGCAGTCTGGGTTCATGCCCTGAAGTACCAGAGCACTTAAAGGATCGGTCCAGTGGGATGAGGACCCTTCGCGGCCTTCCATGCTCACAAGCAAGTAACAGCATGGACACCCCAACCTGGAGGAGCAGACAGGCATCTCCTCAGGTCTGCACAGCACCTGATTCACGGAGACCCCAGAGCATCACAGGAGCTGCCTGGAATGAGCCACCCACACTCCCTGGCATCAAACTGGGGGCATTTCCTTGGAAACCCAGTTCGCAGGAGAAAATACACAGCACACCAGACCCTGTGAAAGGGAGGCCCAGTGACAAGGACACAGCAGGGTCACAAACTTCAACACAACAAACCAGACAGCACAGCCAGCAAAGCAAGGGCTCTGATATTACAGAAGGGTTTCAAAACAACACTGGTGGACAGGACTACTGGGAAAAGCCTTCTCCAAGGCTTCACCATCAAGCACCCAAGCTGCCTGGCTGGATGTCACTTCTGTATGGCTGCTCTCTGCAACTGCAAAGTGGCTGCAGGACAGAACACTCTGTACCCACAGGCACTTGTCCTCCCTTGAAAAGCACAACTGGAGACAACCCAGATGCTCAGAAACAGTCAGGGTGACCAATAAAGCCTTGCCTGAGGAGCTGCTTTGCCATCTGGACCCAAGGAAACGGTCCGGGCACCTGCGGCAGTGCTGGGGCCGTGTATCTGCCTGGCTGGGCTCACCTTGCATCAGCCCCCGTGAAACAGCCCGGAGCAGATAAACCTGTTAGCATATTAAATTAAAGATCTCTCTGCTTAGGAAAAATTACCAAAAGGCATAAAAGCACAGATGTTATTAGTGTGCCATTCCCCCCCCCCAGCTCGGAAACAACAGGGTTGGCTCCAGGAAGCTGAGGGCTCCCAGCCCAGCTCAGCTGTGGCTCCCACATCCTTTGGGGACGAGCCAGAAAGCATTGTTCTGTCAGGTATGGAGACAACGTCCCCCTCTGCCTGGGATAGGCTGGGGGTGCCCATGCCGGCCCCCCGGGGGAGCACTCATGGGCCCACAGCAGCCAGCTCAGTTTTGACATGCTCCTTTTGTCCCTGACCCTGTGCTAGCAGCTGCTTGTTTAACCACGCTGCACATGCCCGGAGAGCTTCCTGGGAAAGGGGAAGGGGGAAAAAAAAAAAAAGAAAAGGGAAAAAAAAAAAAAGTCCAACTTAGGAGGCATTCAAGCCAGCCTCATTTTAATCTATTTTTCATGTTAAATTATCCAACTGAGGGAGCGGGAGAGAGAAAGGGGAAGGAAGGGATAATATGAGAAATGTTTTATTTGACAACGTGTCATTCGGAAACTGATTATTTCTGTCTCCGAGCTTTTTAATATTCCCAAACAATGGCCGAGCCGCGCGGGGATTTGGTATTCTAAGGCTGGATTTATAATACTCTGTTCTGCAGTGATAAGAACACGGGCCTTTAATCCTCTGAGCTGTGAACATGCATATTCTCCCACGTAATGTCCTTCCCGCCATGCTCCTGCGTGCCCTGCGCCGGCCAAGTGGGAGCTGCTGGGCACCAGGGGGTTGCTGAGACCCACAGGAGAGCAGAGGACATGGGAGGAGGTGGAAGAGGAAGAGTGAGAAGAGGGCTGGTCGGGACAACCCATGCGTGTGCAGAACGGCAAAGCTCGTAGCACTGGAGCAAACCTCAGCCGAAGCTGGAGAGCAGCAAGGCTGGGACTTATTTGAAGCACAGAAGGAACACTCATGGAAGAAGCCACCTCAAAGCCCAAGAGACTGGGCGCTCATATAAATGATGAAGGCTGCCAAGCTGCTGACCTGGAGGGTGGTCACTGTTTGGGCATCTATCTGAGATGCTGAGCAATTTCTGAGCAGCAAGAGGATGCACGTGCTTCTTCAAATGCAAGCCACCCCCCTTCCCTACCAAAGCGGTGAAAGACGAGGGACTGCTGCTGCTGCTCATCTGGGGTCTGGACACACTTCCCTGCAACAGGCTCCAGCCTGGTCTCTGAGTCTCAACAGACTCTGCTTGGCCAGTTCTGGTCCCCGTAGCGGGGTGGACATGGCGTGGCTCCCCGTCGGAGCCTCCAGCCCTGCAGCTTTACAGTCAAACACAGCACAACTGCAGCAACACAGCCCAGGCGTTACCAAAGCAAGCCCTGCTGGTCTGTCAGCCGCCACGCCAGAGTGGGCTGAGGTCCCAGGCTGGAGGAGAACATGGTTTAGGCTAGGGAGACCTGTTACACCAAAGCATCCCTTCTCCAGGTCAAAGCAACAGCGGTGCAAAAAAGCCCAACATTCAGCCTGGTGCTGACCTGAACCACTTCTGCTGCCTCCTCTGAACACTGACACCAGGTTTTGCCCTGGGGTAAAAAAATATCCCCATTTCTTTTCCAACTTTGAAGCCGCTACTGCTCCCACATAACATCCAAAACCAGTTATTGTCCCACATTGTGCTGACAACCAGCCCCATTGCTACCTTCCCTGCTGCTGGGTGGAAGAGGGCTCTCGCAGCCCCAGGGCCACCACTCCAAGGACAATCCCCAGGACAGCCGGGCTCTGCCCCACACAAACCCCGCACAAAGCACCCATCGCACCCTATGCGGTCAGAGTGCCGGGACGTCACGCTGCCCTACATCGTCCCAGCAGGTGAACCACAGTACACAAACAGGTCTCAGAAATAACCATGCAACCCTCAGAGCTCTTCACATTGTGTACTACTTCTTTCCTTTTCGGCTGTGAAGGTAATTAAACACTAGAACAATTTACCAAGGGTTGTAATGGATTATCCATCACTGTCATTTTTTTTTTTTTTTTAAAAAATCAAACCTGGATGCTTTTAGAAATGTTATGTTTTATTTCAAGTAAGAAATAAAGGCTTCAGGGGGTCTTTGTGCTGGGAGGGCACTTGAGCACTGGAAGGCACAGCAGATGACCCCACAGTCTCTTCTGGTCTTCCACACTCTCAATTTTTTCTTACTCACATTTCAGCTCTATAACATCCTACCTCTCTTTCAAGCATTTCATCCCCTCCCAGGTCAACCCAGGCACAAAAAGCATCACCAGACCCTGGACACAAGTGGGCAGGTAAGGCACGTCCACCTATTGCCACACCAGAGAGGAAGATGCCACCAGCACAGACCAAACCTCAGACCTCCACAGCTCGGTACACAAACCTCTCCTCGCTCGTTCCTGCCATTGCCAAGGGCTATAATAAGGCAGCGCTCAATAAGTAGGTGTAGCAAACATTTGCATTAGGTTTTACCCATGCTGTAATTTGAGCTAACAGATTTCTAATTGATTTAACTAAAAGCAATGGCCAACAGCAGCACAGAGACCCTATAAATGCCGTTTCACCAGGCAGAGGCTTGGAGCACAGACCCTCCACAGCCACATCCCAGCGCAAACCACAACCAGAAGCGGAGCTGGGATCATCCTTGTTAGCCAATATAGCAGTGTCTGTTAATTGGCAATCAGTCCCCTCGGCTGAACCCTCTGTTGCAGCCAAACTCAAAGACACCCACTGGTGCCCAAGCTGGCCAGTGAGCAGCCCCAGGTCTGTCCATCCTCTCCCTCCTGGCTCTGCCAGTAGGTCCCTTTGCCAGGCCAGACCCTGTGCCAGGACACCCACACCCCAACTGAGCTGTGCTCAGGGTGACTTTGGAAGAAAAATACCACATTTAACATACTGGGTCGCATAGAGTCCGCTTCTTCCCTTCTCAAATCAAACCTCTGCACCACACCAGCTTCTCCCTAGGACTCCTTTGCCTTATTACTGCTCTTTGCTGCACCTCTCGATTTAAACATTTCTTCTGCAAATTTTAATTAACATGCTGTTTGCACCTTCTTTCAGATCATTAACAATGAAAAATAAGGCTGATCTCTGCAGACATCTCTTAGAGTCTTCACTTCCCTGCGCATGGCCATTTATCATGACCTCCTCTGCACCCTGCCGCTTCCTCGCCCTCCTGAAGGACAGGACATAACCACAGATGGCACACAATCCCTCCGGTTTTAAAAGAAAAAGCAGGGCTGGGGAAACGGTGTTACAGCGTGCACTTGCCTAGAGCAGGGATAACACCAGCCTCCAGCTGTCTGCCCCATAACAGGAGAGGTTTGGCTGTCTCCTGCAAAAACCAAGGTTTCTGCACCCACAGCACCTCTGCCTGCCTCTCCATGTCCATACACACTGGCCCATTGCATCAGAGTCTAAAAAGGCAGATGAGGCCCCAGAAATACCAACATCCCTTCAGGCAGAGCAAAGAGACCCTGGATCACTCTGTCCACTAACGCACATGGCACACAAGGGCAAGGAAGGTTATGGGAGCCAACCGAATGCACACAAGGAGGGAGAGGACGGAAAAGAAACAGGGCTTTGGGAAACAGGCTTTGCAAGAAGCAGTCACATCTACAAGAGGAAATCAGGGCTCATGGACAGAAATAGAGCAGTAGCACCTAGAGCTCAGGAAGGCGACGAGTCCTGTCTCAGGAGATGCTCCTGTGGGCACAGACCCAACCAAGCCTGCTCAATCCTTACACAGCCTCGTCGGCAGAAAGGATGTGACAACATAAGCCAGGGATGGAAACACGCTTGCTGCCTTCCTGCATGGATGGCATGACAAGTTGGGAGCTTTGACTTACAGTAAGGATCATTCAAGAAGCAGCATAATAGCAAAAAGCACGATGCTTCCAGGAGAGCCGAGACATCTCAGTCACTGGATGTCACCTTCCCAAAACGTGGAGCAGTGCTGGAATACCTCAGGAATGCAGGGGTCCTGACAACTGCCCCTGCTGAGAGCAGGCAGCTTTTGTCTGGGGATGGGGGGCCCACCCCTGTCTAGCAATCTCAACCACCCCCTGATGGCACGCACCCCTGCACGCTGCAAGGCTCTGTAAATGAGCCCAGGGGCAGGTGAGCACAAGACAGGGAAACTGAGGCAGACCAAGGACAAACAGCAAGCCAGCATGAAGGCTAGTGAGGAAAAGATGACCACCAGGAATGCAATAAAATACAAAACAAAAAAAAAGCCAAAAAAACCAACCAAACAAAAAGACACACACAAAAAAACCCTCATCACACAAAAAAAACAAACAAAACAAAAAAAAAAACCACCCCTCCAAAGAGATCTGGATCCAGTCCTGATCTCAAAACCACTCAACTCCACCTCTCCATAAAAGACAGCAATGACACAGGGCAAATCTACTAAAAAATACAGCATTTTCTCCCTGTATGCTTCAAATCCCCATTCGAGCACTGCTTCACCAAGGTGCTTAACCACACGCTTAACTTTAAATATGTGTTTAATTCCCATTACAGTCCATGAGACTATAGCACACGCCTCAGCGCTTTGCTGAGCAGGGATGGCTGCTTGAATTGTGGCCCGAAGAGAACTGTATTACATCTTTTTTCTCCTCTTTCCACAGCTCTTACAACATTGCTGAGCTCCAGCAATGACGGGGTACTGCCTTCTGCAGTTGTTCTTATCACAAGTGTGTCACCTAATGCTGCCCAGAGCTGACAGCACCTATGTACCACCCTCTCTGAATGGGCTTATAGTGGTGCAAGAGAGTGCAGGATCTGGCCCAGGGGTTTAAAAGGAAGCGTTCCCGCAGGATCACTCCATCAGGCCCGTGCAGATCCATCACACACTCTGCTGTATGTACACGCATGGAGCACCAGTTTAATAGCATATACAGTCCTGCAAATATAACGCACGCAACGAGATGAGAGTTACAGTTGCTGTGGGAACCATAACTTTAAAATCTCTGACTCTTCCACGTTAAAAAAATATAACGTCAGACAAAAAGTCACATTTCCATATAATTTTATTTTTTTTAAGGCGCACTGAATTTTATTTTGCTGTTTCATCCAAGAACAGAAACAAAAAGGAGCGAACCTGCCAATCAGCTTTTCTGCATCGTTCAGACATGCAATGTGATATTCCAGTAAGTGTTTATTTGAATGGTCTCCCAGGCACTGGCTGTATGCAAGCACCAGAAAACACAACCCTCAATCACACTGAACATGCCTACATATCCCAAGCTGCACATCTTGCTGGGATAACAATTCAAAATGACTCCTAATCCATTTTTATGATTAAAAAAGAAAAAAAAAAAGGTATTTATTTGCAGTGAACTGAAAGAGAAGGGCTGGAGGTGATTTTATTAAGCACCTTAAAGCCAGAGCACAGATTGCATAAATTGTGATTTTAATGCACACTAAATGGTTCACCTAAATCGGCTGACCTGCTAACCCAGAGCTTGCCCTCAGAGAGGGAAGATTTTAAAATGCATAAGGTCTCCTGCGCTCACGCTCATGTTTCCCTAATGTGGGCAGTCTGGCTGACCGCAAAGCTGGGACAAAAACAAAAGCTTCCCGCCCCCCGCCCGGAGAAGTTTCAGTTACTGAGCCCACTAGACAGCCCTGCACATGTTCATCCTGCTCAGCTCATTTACACCCAGTTCCTGAATTGCATTTTAACTGTATTCCAAAAGGGGAGGAAAAAATCACGAACAAACAACCTGGCTTTTAAATCAAAAAGGTCACCACATCCACAGCCAGTTTCTCCCAGCGCAGGCAAGGTCTCACAGGCATGGTCCCATTGCAGGGTGAGAGCGCCCAGCGCTGCACCAACACACAAAGCACCTTGTAATTAATCATGGGGCTAAAGGCAAGTCCCTCAGAACCAGCAAGTGCAGAGCTACCACCCATGTGATGTCCCTCTCCGCACCATCTTCACAGCAGAGCCCTGAGCCCCAACCCCCACCACCCACAAGGACCTGGCTCAGGTGAGGAGCATCCCAACATCCAGTCAGACTGCCCTGTGGTTGCATCGCAGCAAGGGCAGCCTCTGACAGGGGAAGGGCAAATGGAAATCCACCCAACATTAAGGAGGACCACCAGAGAGACTGTGTGGCCCTCATACCTTCCAAAATGAAAGAGAAGAGCAATGAGGTCCTCCAAGGCTCAGTTTCTACTTGGGTTCACTGAAATCACCAGTAACAGCAGCTTGACCATGCCTGCTCTGCCTGATGCTAGTGGCGAACACAACCCTACCCCACCCCCCTCCTCCCTCCAGAGCTTCCCGACTGACAGCAGAGACGGTCAGCTGGGGGTTCCTCTTAATGAGACCCCTCCAACAGACCTGCAGATCTGCACTTTGCATGCGTGCACCCCTGGGCAGGGACAGCCGGTCCCATGGGAGCCCCAACCTGCCTCACCCTGCACGCCACTCCTGCTTTGGGGGCTGGCAGTGCTGCCTATGGGAGCATCTTGGAGGTTTTCCAGACTTTCCTGCCCTGAGCTTTGGGTTAAGCTCTGCCCATGCAGGTGCTCCATCCATCAGCAGAGCATCTGCCATGGCAGAGCATCACGCATGATGCCCTTGGCTGTGCCAGCCAAGCCACACCGCACTGTGTTTTTCTGGACCCGCTTTTATCAGGTTCATGCTTCACCCGCTGCCCAGTAGAGGCTACAAACACCTCCACAGCCTCTGCCAGGAAAAAATGCAGAATATTCATTTTAGCATCTGATGAAGAAGCCAACCTGCTGGTCAGATGGCCCCGATGGACAGAGCAGCCCGGTATTAGTCACAGCAAAGGGGGTGCGAAGGTGGCACAATGACAGAGGGATGCAGCTAAACTCACTAATCTAAAAAAAAGGATAAAACTCAGAGGAGCTGCACATCCTTTAGGAGCCTTTGCCCCAGGCTGATTTCACACCCCTGAGTGACCACCCAAACCCCAGCACCTCCACCACCCTGTGTCCCCCCCACCACAAACCTAGCGCGGGTCCTACCTTCACTCCCACCCCCTGTTTACCCACTTTGTTTGGACAGCGAGTGCACAAAAGCATCCCCCAGAGAGTGTGTACACAGCTTACCTCTGCTTATCAGGCAGCAGCTGGGGCCTCTGGCAGTCAAATACCAAATACCGTGCCCTGATCCCCTCCCCGCCGCGCCCCCCCCCCGCCCCTCCCCGCGAAATCACATCCACTGCAGGACACCTGAACTACCCAGCTGCTTCTCACCCCCTCCAAAAACAGGTTTAACAAACACTGAAGCAGGGTCTCAAATTACTAGAATTATTACAAAATCTACCAGCAGAGCATTTGCTAGCAAGTGATGAAATATAATTAAAAGTAAAGAACACTTGTCAGATAAATGAGTAACATGTACTGCTGTTGCAAAAGTACCTTTCTTGTTTTTTCAATAATTGTGTTTATCCACTTCCTCACTAATTTACAAAAAATGCAGTTAATTCTCAGTGGATCTCACAACCATTAGTGCGAATTAATGCTGTTCCCACTGTATATTCTGCATATATTAAAAAAAAATTAATCTAATAAGAGATGCACATCTCCGGATGAAGGAACACGAACACAATTCACATTGTGCCTCCAGCTTCCAAGTGCTGGTGAGTGACACGGTACAGCATCCTTTCTGCTCAATTAACCAGCCAGCTTCTGGGGCCTGCCAAATCTTGGACAGTTGTCCAGAAAAACTGGCAAAGCATGGACAAAAATTCACCACAGCATTAAGGAATAATTAAGGAATAATTCTTGGAGAAGCCCGACACTTCCAAGTGCATTGGTGTGTGCTGCTGCTCTGCACAGGGTGGAGCAAAGACAGGACAGAGCCTGGAAAAGGGGTTTAGAGTTTATTTATGGACATCTCAAAACAATTTATGGAGTGAGGACCTGATGGGAAGGTGCTATTGTGCACCCAGGAATAGAGGAAAAGAGCTCTTTTTGTTGCTGTTGGGTTTTGTTTTTTTCTAAAGGTTTATTACTGAGCCCAGAGCTGGCAGCTGCTCTGGGAACGATCCAGCCTATTGTATCAAAAAAACCAAAACTGCCTTACCATATTTAAAGTGCAAATATTTCAGTGTAATGAACATCTTTCTGAAAAGCAGCAGCACAAACCACTGCTTTCCAGGGGGAGAGGGAGGATATTCAAACACAACAAGGATAAAAGCTCCACGCACATGTCTATGTAGCGTTTGGCACCTCAAGGTACTTTGCAATTCTGGCGTTGTAACTCACACTACAGGAATTGCACACCGCAGCGCCCCGTACTCCAGAGAGGAGCCTCCACTGGTACCTGGGGCATCGCACACCAGAGGAAAAGACAAAAAACCAGACCAAAACAAAACAAAAAGTTGTATCAATTTGCGCATACACAATTTGAAAGAATACACTGCTGCCCCTATGCATTGCAGAGCAGGCAAATCTGAGACTTGGTTTTAAGGAAAAGATCAAAGAGCTCAGCAAGCCCACAAACACCACAGCTATTCCCACAGGGTTAAGAGCCCAGTTATGTACTGCACTTAACCATACACTTAACTCCCATTAACTTCACTGGGACTTTGCACAGAAACAAAATTTCTCAGGTGTTTCAGGGCTTTTTCATCTTCCTGCCCAAGAACGCAGAGTTCCTGTTACCCAGCCCTAGTCTGATGCCTCCAAACAACCTCGGGACTCGGCACAGTGAAAACCAAACCCTGTCCTGCCGTACACCTCCCACACTCATTGCTTATGCACCCGTGGGTCCACAAAAACCTTTTTGTTCCACAGCATGTTGGACCACGCCAAGCCAGCTCGCCAAAACCCTGGAACTCATTCACTCTGCTCTCTTGCTGTATTGATCAAAAGCCGAGAATATAAAAGGATGGGAACACACCAGCTTTGTTTTGCTCACTTGTTTTCAAGTGTGCTTTGAAGGGCACGAGGCCAGCAATCTCCTTGCTGGTAGGCAGAGCCGCAAGCAGGAACTGCAGGCGTCGAGCTGCCAGGCTGGAAGGGGGAAAGCCGAATTCACATCTGCCAAGGGGCCCTTTGCACCCCTGGGGTGCAGCCAGAGCAGCTTCAGCTCTGGAGAGCTCTGCACACAGGGGACAGCCCTCACCTCAAAGCACGTGCAGCTCGAGGCACCTGCAATTCAAGTCCCTCTTTTTTTCTGTGTGGATATAGGACATCAAAGACCACGGGAGCAGAGCAGAGGAGTCAGTGGGAACCAGGGCTCCTACCTCCATCTTTCTGCCATAAAATGCTGCAGGAGGGAGGCACTGAACAGGTGCTAAGATGCTGGCACTTCCAAAAGGCCAGTTACCTGTGCATTTTGAGAAAGGACCAGTGATTTGGGGCAGTCCAGTCCTGCCCTCCCATCCTCAACAGTCTGCATTTAAAGCACCACAATTTGAAAACCTATGACTACTTCTGAGGCCCCCACCACCACCAATATAACCCGCACCCTTGCAAGAGCAGGACTTGAGAAGTGGGGACCTGAAGGGACTCCCTGGGGACCAGCCAATGCATCCCCTTCCGGGGCAGGGCTCGGAGCTCCATCCCTGCTATCCACAGGGACCTTTGCAGAGCCATGAGCTTTCACTTGTGTTCTCACAAAGCGAGAAGCAGTCCTTATTCCCAGCTCTAATTACAGCCGCATTCTTGCAAAGAGGAGACAGACCTTTAATTAAGAGAAGCTGGCACCAGAGCAGGAAGAGGCCAGCAGGCAGCAGCAACGGCCCAGGGGGCTGGGCAGGGTTTGGAGGAGCTGGTGGGCTCACTCAGTGCCACACACACACAAAGGTGCTGGATTTTCTCTCTTTGCATCCTCACAGGCAGGACTGATACTATCCCTTGCATGATATGTCACCAGCTGCCACCCCCCTTCCACCTCTGCTAGGGCTGTAGGGTGCTGCTCAGTCACCCAAATCTGGGGCCACCCAGTGTGGCCATCTCCTGTATAGCTTGCCTGGTGCTGCCACAAAGCCCTGGAGAGACTGGGAGCAGGGTAAGCAGCAGCAGGAGTACAGAGTGGTTTTATTCAGGCACACAGCTCCACAGCCCTGAGCATCACAGACCAGGCATGCCCACTCCGCCTTGGGGACCCTCATCTCCCAACTCCATCCCCCAGCCGCAGCTCTTGCCCACAGAAAGCAGCAAGCATCACAGTGATGCCACCCAAGTGTCACCAAGATGCCCTGCCAAGCTCCCTGGTATGTACCACTCTACATGCTAAAAGGGAACGAGAAAATCTGGGACTTGCATCCCCAGCCAAGCTGTAAGAGAGGATCTGAAGCGTGTTCCAGCAGAGTGCATGCATGGAGAAACAAGAGCTCCTTCCCAGATGGAGCAAGGTTTGGAGGGCACTGCTATTACAACCGGTTCGCTGCAGCCCAGCTGCACCATGCCATGTGGGTCCATGATGGGAAGGCTGCAGCCCCCCCCTCCCCCCCCAACAGCAGCTGAGAAAGCGCCTGTTTGGAAATGGGAAAGAATGCATTTCAATTAAACATGTCTGGTGCTCCAAACGAAACCAATTAATTCTCCCCATCTGAAAGCTGATTAGCCAGGATATCTGGGTAAATGGATAATAGCAGGCTAATAACCCCCTCCTGTCCCTGTGTGCACACCGATGCCACTGTGAGGTTTTTGACATGGTGTTGCCAGCATAATTGCAGCATCTGTGAATAGTCGTGGAGTGAATTCAGCCACCGATGGCAGGTGGCACCGTCCCCAGCAGCAGGCTGGGATGGGGGGCAAGGATGGCTGCTTTGGAGTCAGCCTAACACCCAGCCCTCTGCCACCCACAGCAGCATCAATCGTGGCACGAGCTCCGCGGCACTGGGCCCCCCCATTGCATCCTGTCTCTGCTTGCCCACTGAGGAACACCAGCGGGGGCTTGTTAAGGCTGACAAGAGCCATACAGGCTGGGTGTTCAGCCGATGAGCAGTAATTCATTAATGCAAACAGGCTTCAAATAGGGCTGTGTGTAGGGAAAGCTGCCCCCACAACCTGCAAAACCTCCTTCATCCCCCCAAGGAAAGATCTGTAGGGAAGCCCTGGGCATGGTAGTTTCCAGCTCTCCAGCCCTCCCCTCTCCCCATGTCTGTTATAAGCTGGTGTTTAACTCCACTGTTTAATTGATTTCCTCATCCTTCCCCCTCGACTCCTACCATCTGGGGTGGGCTCCCACCCAGCCTGGCCTGGGGACAGACAGCAGACACGCCAAGGTGCTGGGGTCAGCGGACAGGGGAGAGATCTGCACCTGCACCCCAAAACAGCCTCACCACCCCCGGGGCTGAGCATCCCTCCCTAACCTGGGCATGGGATGGGCAGCTCCTGGCGCCGTGCCAAGGCTCAGCCACCCCTGTGTCAGGGAATTCAAACAGCTGAACCCCAACACAGGGATGGCAGCGAGCAGGAGAGGAGAGGGGAAGGCACGAAGCCATGCCACCCCCTTCTGCGTTCTTTGTTCCCTCCAGTCCCCAAGTCATCCCCACCACAGTCCTGGCCCCACAGCCCGACCCTCCAGGTCCCTGCTGAGAGGCAGCTGCTGGCTGGGGAGCTGGTGGCAGGAATTCTCCAGCTCTGCTCTCTCTTCTTTTCCCTCCTCCCACCCAGTTGGAAAGTGCTGATTAGCTAAAAAACTAATAGGGTATTTTTGGTTACAAGCGATCTCCAAGCCAAGCTGCACGCAGAAAAAAAACAAAGATCTCAATCCCACTGCCATTTTCTAATCAAATTTCCTTTTACTAATTTGACAGGCCTGTTTTGAAAATCTAAATTTAAAGCTAAAATAAAGTTAGATTCCGTAGCTAAATGGGAATCAAGACAAAATATTTCAAATGGAGCTAATAAAGCCCTTCTACCCACACCTTTGGGCTCACAAAGCACCCCTCCGCCCTGATTTGCTGCTCCTGGTGCAGGCAGTGGGTATGAAGCTTTGGTCTCCTTCACCCCACCAAGCACATACACCCCTGAACAGTTTGTTTTTAGCCCACAGGAGGCAGGAAAACCACCTCCCACCCACCTTCAGCTCCATCACAGCTCACCCCAATGCGGTGCCTGTCCTGCTGGCTGGGCTGAGTTCACAAGTGCACATCTAATTAAATTAAGCCCAGCACATACAATGCTCCCATCTTCAGAGGAGGCCTGGCCTCCTGCAGAAGAAAGAGCTTTGCCTGAGGGCAAAGCAGGAACTGGAGATGAAGATACAGCCATATGTTCCCAGAGAAGCTTGCTGGGGTGGCAAGGTGAAGGCGGGTGGGGAAGAGAGGGGAGAGCTCCCGGGTAGAAAGAAGCATCCATTTGAGAGGCAGCACAGGTCTGCATGGGCTCCTCCATCTTTCAAACCCTCCTCTCCTCCAAATAAGAACCACCTCTTGATCCTCAGGCACTCAGCTGACATCCTCAGCATCCTACCTCCTTTCAGGCTTTCACCACAGAAGAGTAATTTCCCACATGACAAAGGAAGGCAAAAAGAACAGAGTCCCTGGTATGTTGTATAGACAGAGCGCTGAAAACTTGGTTCAAACTTTCTGGTCCACACCAGCATGGTCCTTGGGCAAGCCCCCAGCTCAGGGAGCCCAGGACACACACTCAATGTGCAAAACAGCAAGGTGAAGGCAACCTTCCCGTCCACGGCTGGAGAGCAGTTGGATGGGAGACCATCCCATCGTGAAATCACGTGCCACTGCAGCAGAGCGGTACCTGAGGGCACAAGGAAGCTGCTCAGCTTTTTGCTAGCCACCACCCCGAGCGACAGCACCCAGCACCAGGATGCTGTTCACCAAGAGCTTCGCTTGCGGCCAAGGAGGCATGGTCCTCCTCCAAGCCCACCCCAGCCACCCTTGTGGTTTCATGGCCAGGCTCTCCACACCGGTGGGGATCATTCAGGGGTGTGGAGCCAGCCCACACGCCCAAGCCCAGGGTGAGAGGACAGCCAGCACTGCCCAGCCGAACAGAGGAAACCCCGTCCCCAAGGCAGGCAAATGTTTTCCATTAAGGACCTTTCAAAACAAGCTCTTCTCTCCCGGCAGCCTCAGCCAAGGGCTGGAACAAGCTCCAGCACACAAACAGGACCTCAGGATCCCAAATGGGGCCCGAGTCACTACAAGCAGGAAAACAACTTAAGAAAACAAGACCCAGAGCTTGGGGCTCCGCTCAGTCTCCTGCATCCCCATTTAAAGCAGCAGCACACCCTTTCCTCTGCGCTACCAAGCCCTGTTTCCACCACAGCTCCTCTCCCTAATGCATCCCAGCGCACTCCTGAGGACCCGAGCTACCTCCAGCAGGCGCTGGCCATGCGAGAGCAGGCATGCTGGTCCCTTCCCATCCCTCTGAGATGCTCATCCCTCCAGAGAAGAGGCAGAGGTGCCTGCACGCAGCCAGCGCAGGCAGCAGAGGCTGCAGACTGTCACATGCCCCAAAGCTGCTCCTTCCTATTGCCAGATGCAAAACACATATATCATTTTAATGTTCCCAGCGACAGCTCAGGGCTCCCTTTCCAAAGGACACTTGAGATAAAAATCTATGTGATGGCCAAGCAATTGCAGCAGGCAATTTAATGTGATAGACCCAGATAGCACCAGGCAGGGAAAAGTCTCTCCCAAGAGCACCAGGTGAGTAAAGTTACACACTCAGCAACTGTGTCCCTGCCTGGCCCATAAATGCTCACTGTGGGATAAGGCTAATCTGCAAAGCAGGGATTAAATACCCAAAGTGAGTATTTAAAGCATAGGTGCAACCCCAAAGAGGAGGACTGGGGGGGGGTGTGGGGGGGGGGTGGGTAATGTGGGGGGGTGCAGCATTGGGCAGGGCTGCTCTGGGGAGATTTACAGCAGGGCTCAGATCTGCAGCACCATGTGTCCACCACAGGTGGGTCTTGCCAGTGAGGTCTTGAGGTTTAGGGGATCTGAAGGTTTCCCACAACTACTCATTTCCACCTGTGTTTCCCACCTCCTCCTCACACATCTCAGTGATGCTCTTTAACAGTGCAACTGAGCCCAAAGAATCTCCACAGGCAACACAACTCTGCACTGACTTCTGCCATCAACAGTTACCCTGTACCACAAAGCAGCTTCCACCCTTACACTGGAGAGGGGACACATGACACTAGTAGGGACCAAGCGACCCCGCAATACTTGCAAGCTGCAAACTTGCAGGATGAAAACAAAGTCCTACAGCCCAACAAGAGGGTTAAGAACCTGCTCCAGCCTTCAGCTTTCCACTCTTCTGCTTGGTGATCATCCTGCCACGCTGAGAATGCTTTGTGGGCTTCCCCCAAGGCAAGGTGACCCATGCATCAGCAGAATGACATCGAGCATCACCTCTACCCATTGACATTGCAGAGCTCAGTAACCCAATTGCTTCATAGCACCGTATCATTGCCCTGCACACAGCAGTTCTCCCTGCTTTACAGTGACCTGCCGCCACCCACAGCTGCCAGCTCAGGGCAGAAGGGGACAGTAGCTTCTAAAACACCCTCAGCAGAGCCCTTGCTCCTGGCCAGGGCTGCCGGGCATTGTGGTACCAAGCCACCCATCACAAGGACCTTCTTATGCACCAGAGAACCCGTGGAGGGAAGAGTAACAGCACACCTGGGAGGCTGCCTGCAGTCACCCCGTGCCCAACACTTCCAAAGTTCACAGCTTTCTGCTCGCCCAGGCACAGGGAGGGCAGCCAGGGGGTCAAGGCACTGCCCGGCTGCGCAGATGCTGAGTTCAGTTCCCAGCTCCTGCCACAGCTGATTCTGGCCAAAAAAATCATACAAGTCCTGCGCTCCCGTGTCCTTTTGGCAACTCAGGAACAGCCTTGCCCCTGTTTTGTGGGAGTGGGATGAGAATAAATCCATAAATCCAGGAAGAAATTCAGTAGGGTGTACAGGGAACTGTAGAAGAGCAGTTCAGTTACTTATCTAAGACCAGGTGCCCTTGCACAAGCCAGACAGGAGGGTCTGGTTTAAAACAAGATTTTGTCTTTCAGAGATGAAAAAGGAGTCCCAGGGAGTAAAAACCCAGATTGCTGCAGCTCTCAGCCACCCCTGCCCCAGGCACCAACCATCCCAGTCCCTCCAGGGACTGGCTCCTGGAGCAATAGGAATGGATGTGGCTATATGGAGCATGGGCACGTCCCATTTTTCAATGGATAACTTGAAAAGAAAAATAAAAGTGCTTAGACCACTCCTCTTAAAAAGCAGCTGCAGCGGCAGTCCTCCATGTGCACGTGTGTCTGTAACCTCTGACCGAGGAGCCGCAGGCAACACCAGGGCAATGGGAGGACGCCAGCCTGCATTCCCGCTCTATCCCGAGAGCGAGATACTTGAAGCTAAATCCTCAGAGCAAAACATTTACAGGAAAAGGATTTCCATCAATCACTTCAAACCACCTGCTTATTTAAATCAGTCCAAACATTGAGAAAAAGTTACTTGAAATACCAGGCTGTTGCAAGGCTGGGCTGAAGGCAGTGTGCTGGAAGGGAAGCGTGTTTGGTGGGGTTTGTAAGGCTGCTTCTCCCTGGGTCGGCTGCAGTCCAAACCAAATCTGTGTCAGACGGCATAGGCTGGAACAACAGCCTACAGGGAAGTCTTGCAGAACAGGATAGAGAAACATCCATCACCAGTGACAAAGGGTTATTGATCCTGCCTGAGGGCAAAGAGATGGATTTAATGACCTCTCCAAATCCCTTCCACTCCAGAGATCCTATGCAAAAGTAATCCTCATCCTGCAAAACCCTGGAGAAGGGCAGTACCCCCTGGAGTATCCTGACTACTGTCAGTGCCATTAATAGGGTAGGCATGTGTGGAAAGTTTGGGGTAGCGAAAAAGCAACTCCCTCACTCAAAAAACCAAACAAAACAAAACCCACCCTGCAGTCTCAAAACGCCACACCTTCCCAAGCCAAACTGCATCAGCATTAACCTGAAAAACTTGTTTAAGGAAATGACAATAAAAAATTAGCACAGCTACGCTTGTGCAGCCTAGGGCGTGCAGGTGAAACTTCCATTTACACCCATGTCTCATCAACCCCCAAACCCCAGAGACCGAAGGCAGCTTTCCAGGGAGGTTCAGTGCAACAGAAGACATTGACGGGTGCAAAGATAGCCAGGGTCATTTGCTTATCCACTTCATGTTTGAGTTTCCAATATTTGCACTGTCAAGATGTTTTCCAGCATAGATAATCATTTAAAACTGAAACGTCTCGGAACAAAAACATACCATTAGCAATTCCCCCACCAATTAGAAAAGGAAGAAAGACGTTCAAGGCATAATTTAAGTCTGTATAAAACAGAAGAGAGCAAAGAACTAGCTACATATATGAATGTAGTTAAAAAAGAAGTTGTGGTTCCTATTTCTGTACGTTACACCCTTTAGATCCCAACTCAGTAAAAAACATACATACACCTATTTGAAGTTTATATTTCATATATATATACACACACAGAGCCATGCAATATACATGATGTGCTTTTGCTCATACATCAGCTCTGCCTATTTGCCTGTTGAAGTGTCCCGGTGGGACACATAGGCTGCGATGCCGAGGTGCTGACAGGACCCCACGAGCAGCCCACGGCACTAGCCCACGAGCTGCGATGCTGCATCAGTGAGCAGGCATGCAGGAGCTTGCACTGGCTGTGCTACAGAGGTCAGGGAAGCATGTGGGGTGCACACCCAGTGCTGGAAGAAGGATGACCTCCTCCTCCCCAGCAATTTTTAGGGTCTGGCACATTGCAAGCCAGGTGTCCAGCTGCCCTCGCTCGAGGGGACAAGAAGAATAAGGGTGGTTTTCTCTGCTATCTAACAATACGTGAGATTGGCACGCATCCCCTGATGCACTACAGCTTCAAGGCTACATGTTGTGTATTCAGGGCTTATCTCAGCCTCCATCCTCAGCCCCCAGAGACATTCTCCAGGACTGCCACACCGCTGTCAGCCCCACAGAGGCTCATGCAGCATCAGGTCTCTTAGCTGGTGAGAGACCTACTGGGATGCAGGAGCAGCAACTGGGAAGACAACCCACCTCTCAAGAGGAGTTTGTCCCACAGAGAAGGTCAAGTTGTTTCCAAAATCAGACGGGTTGTCACACCCAGCCCTCCAGCTTCTCCACATATTCATCCCTCCCCATGATATACCCCCTCTCCTGCAGCCAGCCCCGTTTCTCCCCCTTGAAATCCATTCTCAAGGTGAGCTCTTGTTTTACTTGTGATCCCCCTCCTAGATGATGGTGATGCTCAAGAACCCTGTTTCACCTCCCTTCTCTGCAGACCCACCCCCCGGCTTCTATACCTCTTCTTTTTTTTGCTCCTCACCCTCCCCCATGTGAACATGGAGTGCTGTGTCCAGTTCTGGAGTCCCCAGTTCAGGACAGACAGGGAATTACTGGAGCGGGTCCAGCAGAGGCTACGGGGATGATGAGGGACTGGAGCATCTCCCTTAAGGGGAAAGGCTGAGAGCACTGCGCCTGCTTAGCCCAGAGAAGAGAAGGCTGAGGAGGGGGGATCTTATCAATGCACACAAATATCTCAAGGGTGAGCAACAGCAGGACAGGGCCAGGCCCTTTGCAGTGATGCCAAGTGACAGGACAAGGGGCAACGGGCACAAACTGCCACACAGGAGGTCCCATCTGACTATGAGGAAGAACTTCACTGTGAGGGTGACCAAGCACTGGCACAGGCTGCCCAGAGAAGCTGTGGTCTCCTTCTCTGCAGACATTCAAAACCCACCTGGACATGACTCTGTGCAACCTGCTCAAGGAAAACCTGCTTTAGCAGGGGGTTGGAGTGGATGATCTCCAGACGTCCCTTCCAACCCTGACTGTTCTGTTATTCTGTTAAACAAGGATGTTCCACAACCTTGCCAAGGGCATTGGGAAGAACCTGAAGGACATCAGAACAACTCCTGAAAAATGACTTAGTGCCCGTAACTGTATCAGCTGCTCTCCTGACCAACATCCCAGTGCTGCTGCTTGTCATCTAAAGGACATGGGAAATCACAAACCAGACAAGGAAAACAAAAGAAGTATCTGCTTGTCCCCAGTTTCTCAGCCCCAGGAACCAGCAGAGTTTGGGGACAGTCACAGCTCCAACCCCGCAGGGTCACCTCACAAAAGGGGGAGCAGGGGGCGAGCAGAACCCCAATAACACAGGGGCTCTCCCTGCCCTGGGAGAGGACCAGCTTTTGGAAGACATATGGTTCTTCTCCATACTTCAAGCAGCGACTCCACCACACTTCCAAATTCCAGATGCCTAAGCGATTTTTGCAGATATTTCCTCTTTCTTTGCAATCATTTGGCTAATAAGATGAGCAGGTTGGGCTCATTTATTTTGGACACTGTTCTTGGGTCATTAGCGGAAAGGCTAATCATTGCATTGGCAGAAAATACCACTTCTGCTTCAGAGCTGGCTGCATAGCACAGGGAGGGGGAGAGAGCGCATGAGTTTGACAGAGCTTTTTTTAAATATATATATATATATATAAAAAACAAGTTACATGCCTCAAGAAGTGGAATTTTCCTCTGCTGTTTCCCAAGGTACCCACCACTAGGATGAAGTGGGCAGACTTCAGCGCCCGAGGCTGCTCTGCAGAGCTCACACTCTCTCCCACACACATGCCACCTCGGAGGGCCCGGAGAAGGAGCAGTGCTCACGGCGGCAGCCCAGCCTCGCTGCCTCCCTCGCTGAGCCACAACAACATGCTTTGGTGATGCTCAGCCCTCCAGAGGATGATCACCTTCCTCACCCTCACGCAGAGCCAGGCAGGATGCCAACAGCCCCAAAGTACACGGCACAGGAGCCCTTTCTGGGCTGGTTTGGGGTTAGGAGAGCATTTCAGATGTGATGCCTACGCTCTGTTTGCAGTACCTGAGCACAAAAAAACTACCTACAGAGACTTGTTGGAGACATTTAAAGAACAATTTGTATTCAGCAGTGAAAGCTGGTGTGCCAGTGGGGGTGCTGAACCGCCGGGCATTGACAGAGCTGAAGCCTGAATTTCCAGGAGAGACAGCAAAGCTGAGCCCTTCCCATTTCTCTCTCTTCAGACAAGAAAACAGAAGTAAAAGACGAAGCCCCAAAGCACTGCTGAGCAAAGCTGCTCCCCGGGCTCGGCTGCTGCAAAATGACCTCTCACCAAGGGCCCTGGGAAAAAATTTGCCCCGCAGATGTCCTGCTAACGCAGGGCGCTGGGACATAGTGCTGCTGCCACCTCCTCCAACTGACCTGGCAAGGGCAGAAATGAGGTGCTGGGGGGGAACACCTGGACATGGCACAGGTTGTCCCCTTCTCTAACAGATATGCAGCCAGCACGCCTCCTGCTCTCCCCTCCATCTGGCCTCAGATGTCCTGGCCACGTGCTGCCAGTAATGCCATGACCTTGGCCACTCTCGGCAGCATCCTTGGGGCAAGCACGGGCTGGGCCTCCCACCTCCCCAGGAGGCTTTCGGCAGCCATCCATCAGCTCTGCGCTTCCCCTCCCACCCTCTCCAGCACCACAACCGAGAGCCCCAACGCACTTGTCAAGCAAGTGCTGCAAAGCCGTTATATGGGGAGGGAGCTGAGCCAGAGGCTGGGGTGGCAAAGGTTGGGAGGAGGGATGCCAGAAATTTGCCTCCCACCTCTCCCCAGGATGCTCCAGCTTCCCTTGAGCCATGTCATGCCGAGAATCTTCCCGGTATCCCCATGGGAATGCCACACTGCGCTCTCCAGGCAAAGCCCCCCCCAGCACCACAGCAAAGCCAGCCGCTCACCGGGGAGCCCAGCAACAAAAGGGGAGCTCAGGCTAGCTCTGTGGGGAGCTCTAACCAGAGAAAGGGAAGAAGAAGATTTGGGAGCTAATTTAGAGCTTGGATTTCCTAAGCCTTTTCAGACATTGAGGCTATTGGCAGGCAGTAGCATAGCCCCTGCCAGTCTCAGTGGCTATACAATGTCCTTCCCTTGGCAAGGGCAGCAGTGGGGAAAAAATAACACACAAAAAACAAGGGACATGTGATGGAGAGCTTGGCTGAAGGCTCCCTCTCCCCTCCGACCTGCATGCCAAGGAGGAAGAGCATAGAAAAAAAAAAAAAGTGAAAATTAGCCATTTAAAAAGGAAAGAAAAAGAACCCCATGGTCCTTATTTTCCTCAGGGAAACATGGCCAAGGCGAGGGCATGGAGCTGTGGCAGGAGGTGAGCAGATGAGACCTGGGGCCATCACTTTGCTCAGCAGCTAGAACAAAGCCATCACCCTCCAGCCAGCACAGCAGAAGCTGGGCTCCCACTGCCTCCTTCGCCAGTAGAAGGCAGCGGCTGCATTTTGCACAGCCCCGCTGCACCCCACGCTGCTGTATGGAGAGCCCCCCAAAGCAGGACCTCCCTGAGGAGGCATCGCACCCACCCCAGTGCCCTCACTCCAGCAAGCCCACAGAGGGAAGCACTGCTGGGTACACTGCTCTGCCAACAGGCTTGAGTGCATAGGGGTGAAGTAGAACGATTTTACCTCAAAATGTCACGACCCAAAAGGGCAGGGCAGTGGGAAGCCTCCTCTCTCCTCCCTGGCACACAAGGCAGCCCCCACGGAGGTGACAGCTCTGCTGAGGACACTGCAGGAGGAAGAAGCTCACCAGCACCCAGAGGGTACAAAGGGTGAAACCCTCTGCGGCCAGAGCATCACAGCCAGGAGCAGCAGCTTCCCAGGGAAGGACAGGATGAGTCCAACGTTTAATTGGCAGATTTTTCAAGGGAGAAGAAAGGAAGATGACTAATCCTGAGAGCAAGGGGACAACCCCAGCCATCCAGCCCAGGAGCAACCCAAGAGCAGCACATGCATACAGACACACATACCCCACCCCATTTGGGTGGCAGCTTTGCCCCCAGCTGAAGGGCAGCATCCGCTGCTGAACAGAGCTTACTCCAAGGAGGGGTGTATAGCCCCACCCAGCCACTGCAGCTGAACGGGTGATGGGAAAGCACCCCAGGGTGGCAAGGGAGCACAGTGAAGAGATCTTATGTCAGCAGAGACACCCAGATGATAGGCTGGTCAGGTAAGGTGTGAGCACTTTAAAAAAGTAGCTGTCAAAGAGATATGCAGCACATGACTTTATCATTGAAGCCACTCTTCACATCGTTGTGCATCACACTGCTAAGCTGAGCACCACGTGCGTTACAGGTTAGCTACCTCACACAACACCTGGAAAGCTCCAGCCAGCCCTGGGAGCAGAGCAGCCTGCTCACATGTACATACTGCTTCAAGATCTGCTCGGTTAGCAAAGCCAGGATCCTGGTATTAGTGGCCTGCGGAGCACAAGCTGCCCAAAGCCAACGTAGGTCACCTCCACGCAGGACTACCTCCTGCCACGTCATACCAGCCACGCAGCCAAGGCCAGCCTGGGTGTACACAGGCAGGGACATAAACCCTCCAAGGGTCTGCAGCTGCCAAGGTCCATGTTTTACCCCAACGCATCTCGGCACACCACCAGGAAACAGCTCCCCCCTCAGCCCCCCCCGGGGGAAGGCTCTTGCCCAGCAGTGGTGTGGGGTGCTGGGGCTGGCAGCTAGGGACAGGTATGAGGTCCAGGGTGAGGTACACAGGGACTGTGGTAGCCAAGTCCAAAGCAGCCAGTATCCTAAGGCAGGAGTAGATTGGTAGAGAAATCCGTTTGTGTCTGTAACTCTGACTAACCCCAGCCACAGCTGTCCCCACGGACTACAGGCAGGCTGTCCAGACGCTCGTGCAACCCCCCCACCCCCCTGACATGGGCTGGGGTGGGGTGGGGTGGAAGAGGAAACACAGCCCAGCAAACAGCCCAGCTCACTCCTCCCTTCCAAGGGCTGAGGGGAAAAGAATCAGGTCACTTCACTCCTCTAGTTTGGCAAGGTTATTCCCCAATTCCCAGGACTAAGCAACAGCTACTAGAACAACCCGGCTGACTCCTCCTCCTCCTCCTCCCCCTTGGCCCCCAGACAGCTGGAGGATGAGCCAGGCTGCATGGCAGAGGCAGTTCAAGTACACGAAGAGGGAGAGGAGAATTGAAAACAGCTCCATACTACAGCTACTGCTGCAGCATTCATCCCAGCACAAGCCATGAGCATCCCAGGTGGATATGGGAAAGGGTGCCCCCAAACCAGTACTGCGTATGCCTCGAGACAAGGTCAAGGTAGCCCTCAAAGAAGGGCCTGAGATCTGTCAGCCCAACCAGCATGCCCAGGCAACTGATTCTCCAGATTTTTGGTGCAAAACAGGATCAGTGACAAGCTGGCCGCGTCACCACAGGCGCCGAGAGCTGTGGGCAATGCAGCAGCAGCCCTTCCTTGCAGGGCATGTAAGGTGGACAGAAAAGCTTTTTGCTAACAGCTTACACGCTTCCCCAACCTAGGAAGGCAACGGGCCACATCCACATGCCCTCCCGTAACATCAGCCTAAGGGCACAAACCTTACTTGATAACTGGATCCTCAGCCACACAGCCAAGAGGCATCCCACAGCTTGTTAGCTGGATGCTGCGGGGTGAGAGGAATCCTTGGCACCAATTCAAGCAATAGGTCAATGTACCTGGAGCTGTTGTCCCATTTCTGTTTATTTCTACAAGCCTTGTAGCAACCATTGCTTTTGTTTGCAGTTTGCAAATGAGCCTCTTCCTTACCTAATCCCACACCACGGATGGCTGGCAGCACATCTCTCCATCCCCACGACACTCTCCCAAACTGGCACCCCCAATATTCATCCCCCAACATCTCCCAGTCCCATGAGGCTGCAGGCAGCTGAAGGACCATTTTTCCAAGGGGGTTGCAGATGTGCCTGAACCCACAGAGTCCTGAAAGGGTGTGGGGGGGACAGTGGCTGAACAGCTATGTATCCCAAGCTCCCACCACAAGCAAGGGTGGTAGGTGAAGCGGCTGCCCTGCCCTTGCCATCCCAAGGATGCATACCGGGATCAGGTCCCCAGTACCCCACTTTGCTGGCACCCCACAGAGCCCTTGCCTGCCTCGCCAAGCTGCATCCTGACACATGAGCTGGTCGGCGAGTTCAAATCATTAATTTCTGTGGCAGAGGGAGCCTGACAGGCCCAGTGCTGGCGTGAATAATGATGGGTCCTATCTCTGGGAAAGGCCAAGCAAAACCTTTATCATAGCGAGAGACTCCCTTTGGGGCATTAACCAGCACCCTCCAAACCAGTCGTTCCCCCCCCCCCCCCCCCCCCCCCCCCCGCAATTTCACGCTGCTGATGGCTGCTGTGCCACTGCAGCTCACAGCACCCACGCAGGGCTGCCTGTCCCCTTTACTTCTGCCTTACCAAAACCCCACCCCACAACGCAGACCTCTGCAGAATGATGCTCCTAAAATGCTCTAATGTTTGCCAAAGCAGCAGCAAATTTCAACACTGGAGCCTTCTCTCTGCTCCCCCCAGCAACTGCTGCCTTTACCACCTTGGTTTGGTGCAATGAGGAACGCCAAGCCCAGGACAGCAGGAGGGCTCAGAAGTGCCTAAGGGGTGGCTGGTGATGAGTTCATAACCAGATATGCCTCTGGGAAGGGAAACTGAGGGTACCTGACATTGCTAAAGCATCATCTGACTTTGGTGCCATTCTCCTGCAGCCAGGTGTCTTTCCTCTCCATCCCCCCACAAAAAAAAGCAAACAAAAAAAACCCCAAAAAGTGGGCTCCTCTGCCCTGAGGAGTAGAAAGAAGACAGCTAGAAGGAAAAACAACCAGTTTCCCTGTTGAATAAAGAACAGTGCAAAGAATAAAGTGCCAAGCACCTGAAAGCTGAGCATTTCCTAGCAGAGCTGGGGCTGATGCTCCCACTTGCTCCTTCTCCAGCCACTGCCATAATGAATCCAGCCCAGCCCTAGGGAGCTCCCACCCAGGGCAAAAGCCCAGCCAGTCCAAGCAGCTCCATTCAAAAATAATTATTTTCCTGCAGTTGTAGATAATTGGATTTTAAAATAAGCACAATTACTCCTCCCCCCCACCCTTTCTTTTCCTTTGCTGCACGTCGTGAACACAAGGCTGCTGCTCGGAGCTGGCAGAGACCTTTTGAAGGCTGAAACAGAGCTCACTCCCTCTTGTCTGGGGGGATGGAGGTGGGGAGGGAGGAGGCGGAGTGGGAGCAGTGACAGGTAAAAATAACCACACTTGGCCCGATGTTGCTCCCAATTAAGCCGGTGGGAATTTTGCCCAACTTCCTACAGCAGCAAGATCCAGACACACATAAAAAGAGTCCTTTGCTATATTAACAGCTTTACGATGATGAGAGAAAAATCACATCTGCATGAGCTTCTTCCCCCTATTTCATCCTGGTGGCTATCTGAGCATCCCTTCCACCAGGGCCAGGCACTGCAGAGGCTGGAGACACTTGGTGGGTGATCAACCAGCCCACACCGCCTTCCCCCCCAGCACTGCATCTCCTCTGGTTTAGGCACAGTTACTCCATGAAGAGCTTGGCAAGGTTTTTCAAGGCATGGTTTATCTGCTTAGACAGTTTCGCATCAGCTGAAAATAAAGCGTAAGTGGTTTTAGGGAGGATATGGAAAGTGTTGAAGAATAGAAACATTTCATTCTGACACTTCCCTGAACAAAAAACGCTCTGCCTTTTCACAGTATAACGTTGCCTTGTGAAACTAAGTCCAATTTATTTTTAAATGGGGGGAAAAAAAAAAAAAAAAAAAGCCCAAACTGAAAGCGAACATCATATTTCTGGGGACAAATACGATATTGCATTTCATCCTGTCTTTAACACTTACTCCCGTCTTTGGGGTTTGCCAACCAAACAAAAATTCAGTCTTTTGTAGTGCTGTATAAAGTAAATATATTTCACAACCACTTTTAAGCTATTTCATATCAGGTTCATCACAGTTCACCTGTACATAAGCCAATGCCCAACACCAACAACGTTTTAACTGATGCAAACCTTTCTAACTTGCATTCAAACAAGAATAACTACGAGAAAAAGCAAGATCTGCAGATAACACAAAGTTTGAAGGAAAAAGGCAGATGTCTCTCTCCTTGTCTGAAGGCCAATCCAGCCTTCACGTCCACAGCCTCTCCCTTGCAGCTACAAGCAGCAGCAAACCCCAGGACCAGGAGCATCACCCATCTCTCTGCATCCCCAGGGTCAGAGCCTGCATTGTACCAGCAGAAAGCTGGAGATGATGCTACTCCTGCAGGGAGGTAAAGAGCGTGCCAGGCATCCCCGGCCATGTCCCACCATATCACAGCCTCCCCGGCAAGGGGACAGCATCCTGCCAACACCCCATCACCCGGCCGAGGAGCACCCCAAAGCAGGCAGGGCGAGGTCTGCAGCCTGAGAAAACACTCCCCATCATAAGCAATTACCTTGGAGCCCTGGCCACCCACTCCCAGCCACCACCGGGCCACCCAGAGCAGTATCAGCAACCACAGGCCCGTTCCCGCATTAACATTTTGTAACAGTTTTAACACCATATGTAGTTTTGAGCCTGGCAGTTGAAAGCGATTAGATCTAGGCTGGTAGCTGCAAAGCATTTCTGTGTCTACGTCAATGTTTCAAAGGTACACATCAAATACTCTCAGCACTTTACACACAGGATTAGCACTGGGCTCCCGCATGGAATTGCTCTCTCCAGGAGCCCAGCAGCTCGGTGAGATTGACCTGTGCAGGACAGGGATGCTCCTTCCTCTCTGACCCCTCTGAAGCCAGAAGCCAAGGCAGAACTACCCCACCGAAGCCTGGCTTTTCCATCTGCTTTGCCCATGCTGAGAGAAAAAGCACTGAGAAAAGGTCAACCTACCAGCTACGCCCCGCGGTGCTGTAGATGCACAAGTATTTCTCCCAGACAGATGGTGGGAAGGGGAAGAACGAGGAGGAGGAAGGAAAGGAACAAGTTCAAGACAAGAATCTGAAATCGGCAAACTCCCTGCGCAGCCCAGTGCACCGCGCAATAAAAATACACGATGCTGTCGCCAGCAGCACAGAGGGATGCGCCACGGGGGTGAAGACAGATGCACCCAGGGCCTTGCTGCATGTCCCACCCTGAGCCACCAGCTAATGCTGCTCCGATGCTCCTCATCCTATTTCTGAAACCTTCCTTCCGTGTCTCTTCTCCATTTCCTCCCCACTCCAGCATCCTCCTTCCAGCTCTAGCACCCCCTGACTATACCAGCCACCTTTCCAACGTGAGTTCTTTTTACCCTCTGTCCTCTTTTCTCAGCATGTCGAGGTTGGGAATTTCCTAAGGGTGCAGATCCCTCCCACACATTCAATGCCATCTGCAAAAAACAAACCCCTCCCAAACACCTCCTATGGCTGCTTTTCCCCCCAGTACCAACTTTGATTGCTCTGGGGATGACACAAGAAAGTTGGTTTGCTGATGAGTTCAGATGAACTAAGAGTATTTATTCAGCCTTGCTTTATCAGAGATGCAAATCAAGCACTCCAGTTACATATTTTAACACAGTGGGGGGGGGGAAAAATCTGCTAGATAGAAAGCTATAAAGTGTCTAATGTATTCACAGTAGCTAAGGTAGAAAACAGAGAGATTAGTGAAAAATTATTAACATAACAGGTGTCACTGTCACAAAAGTGACACTTTAAAGACAAATCCCTCCCAAATGAATTCCCTAAATACAAGAGCACACCGTTAACTACATTTAGTCCCAGTTTTGGATCATCTCTGCAAAGGAGGGGAGCACAGAAGAGGAGGATGGTGAATGAAAGAGGCTGCTTCTCCCAGGCTACAAGAAGTTTGTTAATGGCTCATTATGGTAATGAAACTTGAAGCCAAAGAATGTCCCCACCCTGGGAAAGAGCAGACACCACCAACAGTGTCACCAACTAGCAAGCCCCCCTGCGCTGGTTCACGTGCACATGCATGATTTAATTGCTGTCCCCAAGGTGCTCCAGACAGCACAGGGCAGGTAAAGGTTATTATGGGGAAGTTCAGCTTCCAGCTATGCTGAGCTCCAGTCCCCAGATTAACAGTCTGCAAGCACTCAGCCCCACTGCCTTGGGTCACCAGACCCAGCAAAGGTCCCACCAGCCCCTTTGGCCACCCCAAAGCAGCTTGGGGAAGAGCTTAGGACCACCTTCAGCAGACTGGGGAGGACTGCTGATGGGACACTCCTCCAGACAAGGGGCTACCGGCTTGGTGTTTCACCAGCACAGAGCCTGCACCTCCCATCCACCTCCTGGGGATTTGGGGATGCTTGGTCCATCTACACATGGGGGTGGGCATCTCCTTTTCCTCTCCCCATGTGAGAAGCGGTGACGCGACTCTCAAACAGCAACGTACTGAACCCAGCTCTGAGGTTTTAGGGCTTTGCTTTTTTGCTTTGTTTTTTTTTGTGTGTTTTTTTTTTTTTTTTTTTAAATAAAAACAGCTCATTGGAGATCAATTTAGCTTTTTAATACCTTTCAGATAAGGAAATCTGCTGCAGCAGCAATTCTCTCCCTACCTTAATTAATTCCTAAACATATCACAAGCTGGAAGGGCATGTTTTATGAATCTGGTTGACCTCCTGGTGCAGAAATGATGACACAGATGTTGTGCCTTCTTCACTACATCATTACTCATGTACATCACTTCCCCCCCACCCCCCCCCAATTGAGCTGGCTGACAGAAGCTCCCATGCTGCTATCAGCAAGACACAGTGCAAGGAACCTGAGTAAGGCTCAAGCAACATTCTGTATCCACCAGGGCACCCAGCTATCCCAGAGGACATGGTGCCATGCAAGCTGCAAGCACATGGTCAGGAGGGAATTAAAACCAACGGGAGGTTTTGCATCAGGGAAGACAAAATACATTTGGGTAGGGAAACAGGACACCACTCATGATGGCCAAGCAGAGGGGAATGCCGAAGATGACCGAGCCCGCACATGGATGCGTCCAAAGCCCATGGGACCTGGGGTGATCCCTCAGAAAGCTGTTTGCTAGGAAGGATGGGAACTGTCCCAGCTCTGCAAAGAGCTCAGCCTCCTCTCCCCTCCCATACATGCCAAGATAAGCCCGATTGCACTGGTATAATGTTATATCCATCTGTGGGAAGGAGAGTAACCCCTGCCAGCACAGGCAGTCAGAAAGGCAATTGGGCTTGCACAGCGGTTTGGAGAAGACCTCACCATCCTGTCCAACATGCTGGCTGGATGCTGTGTTTAAGGCAGTCAAAGCACTATGGGGCTCGTTCCACCAGGTACAGCTGTCATCACACCCCAATGTCACGCAGGACAAGCACGATGCCACCCACAGACAACGCTTTGCACAGTCAAGCTGAAAGCCAAGAGCCTAATGTGACACAGGGTCCCCAAGGAAACACAGGCAGAAAAGCATGGGTGGAGGGAGAGTTGTGATATGGGTCACAGATGATGGGAAAAAAAAAAAAAAGGGGGGGGGGGGGAGATGAATGCATTTGTCATCACTCTTGTTGGGTGACAGCAGCTTCAGGTAGGAGACAGCAACAGCTCCTAAAACCTCACTTGCTCTTGGATATTCTATTCCAGCAGTGCTTAAGGAACTAGAAAGCTGCCCCAGCCGGAGACAGCCACAAGAAACGGTGCTCGCCATGATCCACCTGCACAGTACATCAGACCCACAGGACCCCTCCCCAGCTCCACTTCAGAGCAGGATGCTAAATCAGAGTGAAGCATTTAAAAGCACACTTTATACCCAACTCGGAGGCTGACGGAGCACAGCACCAATGGCTGATCATTAGGGAAACATCAGGATGCATAAGAACAAGAAGAAAAAAAGGAAACTTATAAATAAAAGCTAAAAAAATCCTCTGGGAGACCTAGAAACCAAGAGCTAACTTGTCTACTGCCAGTATCAGCCAGCAGAAAGTAGGCAATAAAAGTAAAAAATAATAATATAAAAAAAGCAGCCTGATGAGGTCTGGTCACTGTTTATGCCCGAAACTGATATGCTTCTCTGCAGGGTGATGGTACAACATGAAACAAGGCTTCTGCTTCTTACCATTCTCAAAAAAACCCACCTTATTTCCGTTGGAGCTGGAGCAAAGGCAGTGTGTAGCTCATTTACACCACCCCCCACAGTCCTGGCTCTGATATCCCACAACCAGGGGTTTTACCAGCATCACTCACACAGGCTTCAGGGAGAAAGACCCATCCCCTCACCAGCAGAATGAGATGTGGCTTTGCATCCTCTTCCCAAACGTGCATCCCTGGCACTCGCCGGGCCAGGAGGAGCTTCTGGCTGCAATGGCCCTACCAAAGGCCTGCGAGGTAGGTCAACGCAGAGATAAAACTTGACTGTCCTACCCATACCCACCCCTTCACCTCCCCAGAGCCCAGAAGATAAGTCCCCATCTACAGTGAATGCTGCTGGACATGGTCCCGGCTCTGAATTCACCATGACACAGAGCAATAATTGAACAGGGACACAAGATGGTGAGGAACAACAAAAGAATAAATATCTCTTATGTTTTGTTAAATACAGCAATTTACAAGGCTGGAATAATTAGTGGTTTAAAATGTTTTGACACAAGCAGCCCCAATAATCATGATAAATCATATCAGGCATATGCCCAGATCCTTGAAGTGACAGATGACAAACAGAGCAGTGACAAGACGCTCCGTCACGCAGGGAATCATTGAGTTAATGGAAGAATTATTGCTTCTGAAATCCACTCCAGTCCTATTGTGGGGAACATTCCAATTTATCAAAGCCAAATGAACATTAATTGCTGCAGCCTGGTAAGTTTTCGAGCTGCTGTGACCTTCATTGAATTTTAATCCAAAACAGATAAGATTTACTTCCACACAAGAGGAAACAACACAATTAAACCCAAATGACAGCTAAGATATGGGGAGAAAACACAACAGGAGTAATGACAAAAATATTGATTCCTTTCTACTTGACACTGCGCAAAAAAAAAAAAGGTAAATAAATAAAATCTAGCATTTGCATATTTGTTTTTTCCCTTTCTCCCTTCTTTTCATTTGGGAAACAAATTTCAGATGCTCAAGCCAAGAGGAAAGGGGTGGCAGAGAGTGATGGAGACCGAATTCCCTTTAACTGCAGTAATTAATGTTATGTCTCATTGGGGAGAGATTAAGAAAAAACAGTGAGGAAAGAAAAAAAAAAAAAAAAAGAAATAAAAATAAAGTATTATTTTGCTGTCAAAGATGCCCTTGAGCTTAGGAAGGGAGGTGTGAAGAGGGTTATGGTCACCCAGTGCTTTTGCAGAGGCAGATGGTTGCCCCAGGGCCACAGACGTAGATGGGTCCTTTCCTGCTGCACTGGAAGCAAAGCCACCGCAAACCAGAAAGCCATGCACTGACAGCCAAAATCACTGCGAGGGGGAGTAAAGCCAGGATTTACACCCAGCGGAGCCCCCACGCAGCGCAGAGGGGGTCCTGGCTTTAGAGGCAGAGCAGGAGCTGCCAGCCAAGTCATAAACATTTACAGAAATCCAAAACAACGTTCCCGTCACAGGGAGCTCAGCTTGGAGATGTCTTGCTGCCCGATAAAGCTTTGCCAGAGTACTCCCTAAGCGGGGGATTATCGAGATCCCCCAGGCAAACCTTCCTCAGCTTTCTATAACTCAGCTGGAGGATGAGGAAACAGGTAAAAGTGCGTGTTACAGCCACTTAAAGGAGATGGAAGGAAGCACTTTCCCATGTCTCCTCCTGTCCCCCGTAGCGAGATGCTGGTTGATGATGAACGGGGCACACCGACGCTGAATGCCAAGGCAGCGCTGGGGTGGGCTGAAACTCCTCCTGCGCAGGGAATGGTGTTTTAGCCTATAAAGAACATGCAGGAGACATTGGGCTTTACAGTAGGATGCAGAAGGAAAAGCATTTGAGGGCCGGGAAGGAGGACACGGGGACGTCCAGCTGCATCTCAAGGCAGGAGAAGGGATACAGACACAGGGAGCACAGGGGAGGACAGGAAGGGGGTACCACAGCCCCCCATGCTGTGATCTGGCCAAGCAGGGCACAGCAGGGGAACCCTGCTGCTGAGGAGGCAGGAGGGCTCGAGTGACAGGGGCTCCTGGGATGCGATGTCGCTGGGGCCAGGGAGGAAAGTAACAGCATGGGAAAGCAGCCTGAACAGAGCCTGGGGACTTGGATTAAATATTCCTCCTAAGAAACAAAGATTTTTGCCCCGTGTTACTTTAGCTACAGAACTCCATGTGGTCTTGAAAGGGAAAAAAAAAAAAAACCCTCAATAAAACACACATTTATCCTCTGCTAGTAACTCAAAATTTGGCTCAGGTTCACTCAAAAAGTTAATGAATCTTCTAAAAAAAAAAAAAAACAAAAACAAAACTGGGCAAAGTTTCAAGTCTACGCTGCAGTCCTGACCCAGGGAAGAAACGCACAGGGCTTCTCCTCTCCAGGGACACGAGTGCAGCCCAGACCCCAACCTGAACCCAACATCCCTGTCTGGAATCTCTGCTCTCATTGCAAGTAGTATCAGAGTTGATACAGAAAATGGAATTATGGTTCATTCTGTGCAGGAGGAACTTCTTGCTTTTGCAGAAGGGCAGGAGAGGGTCAGGGCATGAGTCAATCCTCACAACAAAGCCACAGATGCTCCCATGCCATCGGCTTCAGTAAGATGCGGCAAAACCAATCTTAACCACTTAATCAGCACTGGAGTGCAGGAACATTTCTGCTGTGATATGCACAGTGATACCTCCAGCTCCAGCCCACCGGCATTGCTGCTCCTATGCTCTGAGGTGCCGCAAATGAAGGCTACGGGCAGGAATTTCTCAAAGAAAATTTCTCTCTCTGATGCAATCCATTACAATCATCACATTTTTTTATAAAGAACAGCTTCAGCTTCAGCAAGGTCTGAGGACCAAGACTGAATCTCTCCCCACTAAAGCTCACCTGCTTTTCAAGCAATCGCAGGAGTCACCAGGCTCCAGAGCCAGTATTGCCCTGCAGCCACGGGCCACTGCTTTGTGGCTCCGGTTTGCCAACAACAGCCAAGCAATCCCACACTCAGACCAGGGATTGAGCTTTCCGCACCCCAGACCTGCATTCTGCTGTCCTCATTCTTTGCTCTGTCTCTCCATTATTTTTTCAGGTTCATCTTCTAAGTGCACCAGTTTTACGTTCTTGCCCCGGGCCCCAATACTCCATCACACTGACATTTTTAGCAGGACATAAAAACATTCCCTAGCCAACCCAGTAAGCTGAAGTCCCCAATTTGTTTCCCTTCTGCCATCCTGCATCTTATCTTGCCTAACTGCCTTAATGCTAAGCCCTTCTCTGTGCTTACAGGCACCCACTGCCCAACCTATAGCCCCACTAGCAAGGGCTGAGACACTCAAAAAAACAGGTTTAAGTTGTAAAAGCCAACAGCTGCTTGTTCAAATGGAAGAAATAAAGGCTTCTGCAGCCTCTGCTCCTCCTGCCAAAACAAAGGACAGAACCCATGGAGATGACACACTGGTTCCAGGAGATGAATAAATCCACCTTTTGCAGAGGGTTGCTGCGATGGAACCCCCATTCCTATAAAAGATTTTCCTTGGGCAAATAGGTGACACAGGATCTACAAACCTAGCTTTGTTGTTTTTTTTTCTTTTATTGATGGGATCGTTTATCCCAATGGAGGAGTTAAGGGACAATATATTTAGTCCCATTTTACAGATGGGGCTCCAAAGCACAGAGGAATGATGGAACAGATCCAAATACATAGACAACTGCTTCAATAAGGCACTCAAGCACTTAAAAGGCAACAGAGCACATACATGATCTGTTAACAAAAGGTCACGCAACACCCGGGATGGGGATATTCAAAGCAATATGGAACATATTTATTTTTTTTTTTTAACTTTTAAGTCAGGTTTATCCTTTGCAAAAGAAGGATCATGCCTCAGCCCGTATTCACTCAATAGGTAAAACCCAGTTTCAGAAAGAAATGACCAAGTCCATGCCCAAAATCTTGCCTGTGCACATGTCCAAAGGCAAGAGCAAGGAGAAATACTCCGCTAACACCTCACCAGTAGCCAGCAGATGCAGGAGGAATCACAAGCTTCCTTGTCACCCTCCCAACAGCTTCTTCCCTACAGTCTGTTTTATTTAGTTTCATTTTCTTAAAAGAACAACTTTTTTTTTCTTTTTTTCCTGGCCCATTCAAACACATTTCTCCCTCTCTGGAGGCCCAACCAAGAAGGGACACAGACATTTGCAAACCAGGCTCATCACATTGCCCCTTAACACCACCCTCCCACCACGACCTGGCTGCTGTCCCACCCCAGAGAGTCTTCTGTGCCCTCTGATGCCATTGGCAGCTTTAACTCACCATGACTGAGATGTGAAGAATATGCATCTGCTCCTCCACTATCTCCGAAGGCTCCTGGAGTGTGGGGGGGGTGGCTCGGGAGAGCTGCTCGGCACTGCTCATGGAGACGTGGAAGTACAGGGTACCATTCTCCAGCCACTGCTGCTTCCAGTGCACCAGGGAAATGTCAGCCACTGTCCCCGACATCTCTGCAGGGACAAAGCACACAACTTGAGGATCAGTTTTCTCCACGATGCTAAAAGGCAGTATTCTTAGCAGTCCAGGAAATCAGGACTTTGGAGCCCTAGCACTAGTACTGCTTCTGATCTACAGGATGAGCTTGAGCACTGGTTTTTTTGGCCTCTGTCTGCTGTTTCCCCCACATATGAACAGTAATAGTTATCTTCCTTAATAAAAACCAAGGGGTACAAACTGCCTTGGGATTTCTAAACTAGAAAGGCAACAACTGTAAAAATAATATGTTGCACAAGGTTCCTTTAACCTCCTATAGCTCTCCCAGCAAACAGGCTAGAAGAAGCTCCTAGAGATCTGTAGCCAAGCCCAAGGGAGGTTTGCTGCTCGGCACAGGGTGGAGGAAGGATGCTTGGTGCCCAGCAAGCCAAAACACAGGCATTTGTACGTATTCTGCTGGTGTTTACAATGGAAAACTTCATCCAGGTTGCGAGGTAGCACTACAGCTGTGTTTAACAGGGACATCCCCAGCACACACTAATGAGCACTGGCAAGAAGAAATGACCACCGGGCTTGACAAATTCCTCTTGACCTTGGGGTCACATGCCTGTCAGTGGTCTTCTGCAGCCTTCTGTTAGTGTTACATCCCACCCAGTCCTGATTTATAGCATAAGCACCCTGGGAGCCCCGATTACAGCATCCCAGCACAAATATCCACTGTGGCAGCTTCCCCTGACTTAGGGCACCACATCGGACTAATTAGGAGCTTAGACACCCCAGGCACTCTGTAAGCGAAAGCCAGCCGAGATCCACAGCCCCAGCACAGCCAGAGCCAGCAGCTCCAAGCCTCAGCTGCAGCTCGTGCCTTGGCCAGGCAGCAGCAGACACAGGCAGCAGTGCTGACAGCTCCACAGCTGCCCATCAAGTCTTAAACGGATCTCTGCAAAGAATGGATTTGGCAGTTTGGCAGCCGAATCAAAACCGAAAAAAAAAAAAAAATACTAGCATAAAATGAGCCAAAATATTTCTCCTTCCACCACCTCTTTTTTTTGTGTTTGTTTTTCCATCTGAAATATAAGCAATGGGAAGAAAGTCAGGTCCTCTTAGTCACTGGGCCCACAGCTTCGGCAAACACTTGCTTTGTGAGAGACCCAAATTCAGTTCCCTCCTATCTGGGAAGAGCGAGCGGCTATAACAGAGCATGACCTGCTGTTTGCACAGTGTCTGCTCCAGAAAGGCCAACAGCACAAGTTTGGGTTTCCCTGGCACCATGGTGGGAACAGAGACAAGGTCCTCCTTCACAGCCTGGCCACAGAGGGTCAGTGGGGAGGACAGGGCTTGCTCCCCTGCGGGCAAAGCAGCCAGGCAACAGCAAGGGCATTGTGCATTTATTTTCCTGAACCCAGCTGAGCAAAAGCACATCCAGTTCCAGCTTCCAGTGGAGACGAAGCCCAGCTGAGGCTGTCCTGAGGAGTCACCCACAGCTTTCAGAATAAGATGCTTCAAGACACTTGGGTGCTGGCTCACGAGCAGCCATGCAAACTACAAGACCAGGCACTTCCACAGACCCACATCTCAACCCAGCAAAAAAACATGCCAATCCTTAAGGAACAATTTTTCTTACTCCCCAAATCAATACATTTCCCAGCAGCAAGCTCCTGGCTTTCCACCATGAATTAAAATGGAGCCAAGCACCCCCTGCTCACAGAGAAGTCCCCATCACACCCCTGGTCCTGCAGGATCTCCCCTCACTGCACAGCCCTGCTGACAGCAGGGACAAGGTTACACCAGCCAGCTCCCTGATTCAGCACCTCACTAATTACACTACTGACACACCTGAGCCAGCTGCCCTGTCACCTGAAGCTAATTGGAGGGCTGTGCTCATTATCTCTGCCCTCCCAAGCACAGTGCCAGTCATTATCCATATCTCTATGCACATCTGAGCAGTCAAAGAAGAAAAACTAAACAGCTCCTGACCATGAGTGGAATCCATGAAGAGCCCATGCTTGCACTTCGGAGGGAACACGTGAACTCCCTGTCACATCCCTGTCATTGCAATAAGGTTGCTCCTGATAATCCCTTCCCTCCTTTAATAGAAATAGCCATTTGCTGGAGCAAATCAGTAGCAAGAGGTGTTGCTTGCACTCCTTGCCCTGTAAATCAAGCCATCCCCATGGCTCATGCTGCAGGACAGCAGCCTGTGCAAGACCTGGGAATCTAATGAAATTAGCCTCTTTGGAGATGAGAGACACAAGACTAAAGCAGGCAGCTTAAAGTGGTAAAAGAAAGGACAAAATGAGAGGAATATCAGGGCTGTTTAATTGCAGTCATCTTCCTAGCAATACTTCAAGGGTCTGTACTGAAAAGCATCTCCTTGTCTAATTAAAATTGCAGCAAATGCTACTTTTAGGAGTAAAAGCACTAACTCAGCTTTGGGATAGATATCACAAGCTCTTCCGAAGAGGCAAACAGGCCATGGGAGACACAAGCATCGAGACACAGGCCTCTGGCTACGCAAAGCCATCTTAATTCTGTTCAGAGGGACCATCACCCGTAGGAGAGGATGATTTACAGTATCACACACACATCCCTGCAGCAACCCTTTCCAAAAGGGCTCAGGAAAGGGAGGTTATATCACCTAGACCACAGCACAGACTCGATGTGGGTGCTGCCAGGACCCCGCTGCTATGGTTCCCAAAGGCTACCTCACATTACAGAAGCAGGGAAAAAAACCTTCAGAGTCAAACTTTCTCCAATTTTTTTCCCTTGCGCACACATTTTTGCATGGGATGTTTAAAAGGATCACGGAGAACACTTCTGAGGAGTTCTGAGATATAGGCAATTTTTTGGATTTTAGCCTAGACTGAAGATAAGCCTGTTTCATTTTCAAAAGGTCTCTTCCAAAAGTAGAAACTTCAATTTAACATTCATTTCACAATTTTAAGCAAACGCAGCAGCAAGGCAATTTCTGACGAAAGTTGACTTGCCAAGCCTGGATATCATTTACTACACATTTATAAATACCTGTATCCTTTTCATCCCTGAAGCCCGTGTTGCAGGATACCTGACCACTACTACTCCCAGCACTGCTGGGACATCATGAGCCTCCAATCAGATTTGCTGCTCACAAAACAAGAAAAACAAACATAAAAATCCTGCCCTTTTCAAGCCCTGTTAGCTGCTGAACCGTTCGATATCCAAACACGGGGAAGTTTCTTGGCCTCGTGCACTTGACATGAATATTACACTGCCTGCGTTGCACTAGACACGCATTGTCACTCCACTATCTACACAGCAGTTACAGCAGCAATAGCCCGTCCATCAGAAAGGATGCAATAGTCTGCAGCAAGATTGCCTGTTATCAGAGCTTTCAAATACTTTTGGAACAAATCAAGGGCATTTCTGCACCAAAACAGAACGAGATACAGTTAAGGTATTAAATGGGCAGCAATGGAAAAGCATTTGTAGCCTATAGCTATTTAAAATCTTGGCATCTAGCAGATGGGGAATTCTCCACTGGGGCTTAAACACAGATTCATGGGTAAAACACTGAGTAAACCAGCCAAACAGACCACAAAACGTCTGCCACGCCATCTTCCTACCTGCTCACTGCACCCAACAGAGAACAGCAGAGAAGGGATGATGAGGGTCCTCTACACTTGCAGCAGCCAGCCAGGCCCCTTCTCCCCCCAACCAAGAGTTTAGCACTTCTCTGTCCCAGAGCAGAGGACCTGAGGAGCCTGTTCCCCCTGCAACAGGAGCAGAAATGTCTCCCCTGCAGCCTCACCTGGCTGTGGCCCCCAGCTCTTCACACCTGCTCTTCATCTCCCATCACGCAGCTCAGCTGAGCCCAATGACAGCACCTGCTGATGGTCTGCATTGAAGAAAGGGCATACAGAGCACTTTAGCCTTTTCTGCCCTTCCTCAAGCTCTGACTCTCATAAAACTACAATTTCCACATTTTCCTTGGAAATCAAACACACAATCCAAACAAAATGTTTCCGGGGGGTCAGACCCTGACCTGGGCTCATGCCCATCTGAAGGTCATCTGCCCAGGAGAAGGGTGAGGGCAGGGGACAGCAGCAAACACAGCAAGATCCCTTCAGACTGATTATCTAATTCCATTTTTCCCTTCCCTGTTGCTACAATCCTTACATATAAACATTTCATTGAAGTCTTCAACTCGTATTACAATCAAACTTAAAAGCAAAAGGGCCTAAATGCATTTGGTTGGGAACCAAGACGATTCCCATAAAAGCAGATTATGCTGACATGATGAATATAAAATGAAACAGCAGATATTAAAGTTGGAGGATTGTTACTCTATGCCTTCGGGCTCCTGGCCACCCTACCCACCTCCTCCTTCCTCTCCGTTCCCTCCTGCTACGTTTTACTGACAGCAGAGAGCTGGCAGAGATAGCCTTTTCACCTCTGCCTTCTCCAAGGCAGGCTGCCAGGCTCAAAATATTCACTTGGCTCCCCCCTGCCCCCCCCCCGACCTTATGCAATGCTTCAACATTCATCAGTTATGCGGGAGGTTGCAGCCCTGCCTTATCTGTCATGGCGTTTTACAAAGCCTGTTTTATATTTAATTGGCTTGTTCTTGCTAATCTACCATGATTATTGTATTTTTATTTAATTCTTGAAGGTCATTATTAAAATAAGCCATTTTGCTTGTGGCAGTTCATCCCTGCACAGTTCCACACCCCCGGATAACCAAACCCTCCTTGCGCTTCCCCTCCTCTCTGCTCCTCAGTGCTGCTCAGACCCTGGGACCTGCTGGACACTTCTACTATAAGAATCAAACCCTTGGCATGACGGGTGAGAAACCTGTGAGTAATTTCCAGTGCACAGATCCAGGCTCCTCCTGCCTTTTTCCTCCCCACCTGCTTCATCCCAGCAGGACCTGCACCCTGCAGCCAGACTTTCATCAGCTCACCTGCACAACCCATCATCTTAATCTGCTGGCAGAGGAAAAGCTGGAGATAGCAGACTCAGAAACACAATCCTGTCCTCCATAAAAAGCCAACACTGGTAACTGCATCGTCCTCTTCTTGCCCATGCGTCACCCCTAAGCCTGCAACCCCATTTCTCCTGCTATTAGTCCAGGGGCTCTTCTGAGTTAATGTTCTCCAGAGGCACCAACCTCTGTGAAGTGTTAGTTTATAGATTCTTCGGTGCTAGCTACCACTTATGCTAATAAACCAAATTTATGCAGAAAGTCATAAACAGAGAGCTCTCCCCAGTGCCCTTGCCAGCACAGGATTGCTCCCTGCGGAATAGATTATCACGCTCTGTGCAGACTAGCTCCAAAATGACTCTAGTAATGGGGCTTCCCCCATGCTCCCCAGGGGACTATTCTGCAGTCAAACAGGCCCTAACAGTTCTAAGGGTTTGGGTCTTTTGGTGGCAACGTGGTGGGGTTTTTTTATCCCAATCATTAGCACAGGGTTTTTTTGGTTTTGTTTCCCCCCCCCCCCCCCCCCCCTTCCCCTCTGCTCATTTTTTTAACATTTTCCTTGCCTTCTACATCTACTCCCTGCTCCTCTGGCAGTACTCCCCAGGGCAACACACAAACGCAGCTGCAGATCGTAAAAAGTAACAGAGAAGCTCAGAAGTTTAAGAAGGGGGAAAAAAAGATTACAAGCTCCCTCTGATCATCTTTTTTTCAAAGCCTCTGTCTGTGAGGAGCACAGTGCTGCACCTGCAGGGCACTTCAGGGGTGGCTTCAGCACTGTGCATGTCTGCTGGGACACGGTGCATGTCTGGGGGTGGTGCTGCATGGAGGAGGCGTCAGGGAGCTTCGGTCTTGGGGTGGTCCAGGGGGCACACCACCAACATTGTGGGAAGGCTCGGGCTCTCTCTCTGCATCTCATTTGCTCTGCCAGCAGCATCGTTATCTGATGTTGGATGGGAAAAAAGGGATTTACAGTAAAGTAGGTTTGGCTGGTTTTAGGTTTTGCTCAAACTACCTGGAAGAAGAAGAACAAGAAGCCAGACTTTGGGCATGCTCCTGGGACCCGCCACCTCAAAGACTGCATAAATGTGGTAAGAGCTAAAGTGCCACCAATGGGTCCCTGACAATCAGAGCAACACGACTGAAGGTGAGGAAAGATCCCAAGCTCAGCAAGAACCCAAAAGATGAGAAAGCCTCCTCAGTTCTGATGGAGACCCTGCCTCTCCCCATGGCCAGGCTGGAGAGGTACAGGGGCAGAGCATCCCCGCCGTGCTCCCAGGAGAACGGGTGCTCACCAGGGATGGCACAGCCAGCACCACCTCACAGATCATCCACACTGCCAAAGGCAGGTGACAGAGACAGCACTAGCACCACTGCTGCCCTGTCACTGCTGCGAGCAGACGACATGCCTCCATGCAGCCTCAGGACGTCGACCTTCAGACGCAGCTAGCACACAGCCCTGTCCCACGCTGCTGCTATGGCGTCACGGGTACAGAAAGCTGTGACCAGGTGTGGTTCCTATGTTCATGATGCCCTGGCCAACAACCCTTCCCACAGACATTTTAGAAAATGCTGGGAAGGGCTTTGCACAGACTCTGCCCTGTGCAGGAGTGACTCCCAGGCTGAGCTTGCCAATGCTTTTGGCAACAGTGATGAGCCACAAAGCACCTCAGCAACTCTTCCCTCATGAACACCAGCACCACTGGTTTCTTGAAGAGCTGGAAGACTACCATGTACATCTCAGCTTGTGAGCTTGAAGGTTTACACCCATTTACTGGTAAAATGCTCCCTGCAGGCTGCAGTCTGGTAGAAACAAGGTTTGTGGGTATGCCTGCACACACAAAGCAGAGGTACCTGGCATCCCTTCAGCTGATGCTCTTCCCAAGCCCATTCACTTTTGCAGAAAAAGGGATTGTCATCCTGCATGTGGCACAAAGCAGGACACACAGAGCCCATGGTGGCCGAGAGGGATGTAAGGGAATACATGCACTGAGTTGATAAATTCAGCCACCAGCACATGAAATCAGACAGTGAGTCCCAACTCAGGAATGGCTTTCCTTGCTGCCATCACGTTTCATCATCGAGCTATTGAGCCATGCCACTGTACCGGCTGTCCCAAGGGTGGTCCACAGCATCTGCCCAGATTCAGCAGGCACCAATGCCAGCCCTTACATCTCCCTGCCTGACCCTCCGATGGCTTCAGCAATTCTGGGGCAGCTGTTTGCCATGAGCTGGTGTTACACTTGTGGGACCAGTGATGGTACTGGATTTGATCCAGTGAATGTCAGGAACAGTGAACTCAGCCAGGACATTTGGATTCTTCCCCTCCTCCCACCAACCTTATTCATAAACATGGGATTTGTGGGGTTTTTTAAAGACTATTTTAGATAGATGTAATTATTGTGAAATACAGCAAGAGGTCAGCAGACTGCATCATCACACAGATGGTCCATGAGATGAGACAGGGTGAGCACAGTGGACAGCATCAGCCCCTTGCATGGCTCAGCCCCTGGAAACACTTCGAGACAACCCGAGGATTGAGCTGCTCCAATACAGCTCCCACTCCTGGCTCTGGAGCCCTCTGCACCATTCTCCACATCCCTTCGGCCCTTCTAATCACAGGCTTTAGGGTCCCTGTATGCGTCAGTGAGCAGATATCGATCTGCCCGCACTGCTTACAGATCATAATCTGGCTTCACGAACCCTAAAGAAACTCAGCACACGCTCCACATTCTTACAGCTGCTTTGATTGCAATTCAGTCTCTAGTACATTACCCTTATTTCTAATGCCAGGGCTTCAGTGTGGCGCCTCAGGCACTCTAAAATTATTACAGGGCCCTTTTGACTTTCAATTCCCTTCCATTCAATTCCATTTTTATTTGTCAGCAGAGACTCCCATTGACCAGCGGTGGAAGCCAACAGCACGCAGGCAGACAGCGCTACTGCATGTTAAGCCAGTCCTATAGAAATTACTCACACGCAGCTCAACACGACAGGTCATCTCAGTTTGAATGAGAAATGCTGGGTCTGGAAAAGCAGGTGGCAGAGCACTCCTGGGTGCAGCTTTCTCAGAGAGATGGGACAGGCAGGCTCGGAGCAGCACTGGGGGTGCTCAGCCGCAGTCCCTTGACAGTGTCATCCACTTGGCTGATGCAGCCATAATTTAAAAAAAAAAATGGCAAGCAACTTTAAATATCAGAGCCCCTCTTGCGCATCCTGCAGAGGTGGCTTGCAAGAGGGATGGGTGTGAACATGGTACCTTGATGCACAGGTTTTGTTTAGCAGCCCTCTCTCCTACCCTAATGCCCACCCCTGAGGCAAGGCACAGGAGTTTGCTTCGGAGGTGCTTTGGGGTTTTACTGAAAAGCTCAAGTTTTGCCACTTCTCTGGAGCCTCCTGGCTCGCCCAAGAGAGACACAGGGTTCACTTGTGAGAGAGCACCTGAAGGTGTGAGGAAGAAGGAAGAGCTGAGTCTTTCCTCTTGTCACAGGAGAAAGAGCTGCTGGTCCATGAAAGGTGCTGCTGTAGAGATGCGTGAGGAAAGCTGTGAAAGTTTTCTGTTCCCCACTTACTCCAGATCCTCAAAACCAACAAGAGATAGACCTGATAAATAGAGGGGAAAGAAGTGTATCTGAAAGGCACAAGCACCAGTTTTTGATGGTCCAACTATTAATCCCTGTTAAGGAATTCAGTGTCTTTGATGAGGAAGCTTTTCTGCCGGCAATGGGCACACAACACTGCCGGACCTGGCCCATCGCTGTTTTAAGGATGGATTAAATGTGACAGGTTTTTATGAAGACAGTAGGGATGTCCTGCCTCAGAAAATTCAGCTATGAGCAGTGGATCAGCAGCTCAGCTGCATCAGGGCAGTAGCTCTACTCAGCCCTGAGCCCTGCAGGGACCAGGTCTGCCCTGCTCCACCTGCACCCCCTGCCACACAGGACATCTTTCCATCACTGCCCCAGCCCCACACGTGACTCCAGCATGTCTGAAAACCCCAGCTTGGCTCCTGCAGGACCACAAAAAGCCTTAGAGAGTCTGTTAGAGTCTGTTCCCACCTCACATCCAGGGGAACCACCTTTGGAAGCCTTCACTAGGCACTTGGACAATAAAAAAAACCCACCTATTTAATCCTCAAGCCCAGGCACAGCACAGCTAAGGTGAGATGCTGGTGTTTGGAGTGCCGTCACCCACCACTACAGATCACTGCCTGCATGGTGACATGGGAGCTTTGCTTGGAGCCTGAATGGATCTGAAGTGTCTAATGACACAACCAGAGGCTACCGAGCAAGAGCTGCTGTGTGCGATAACCACTCGCTTGATTTTTCACAGCAGCTGAGACAGCCGTGCGGGCAGGCAGGGCACGGGCATGGCACTGCCATCGCCCGCAGCGGCAGCACGCGGTCCCCGAGTAGGCAGCAAATGCTGGCACATGGAGATGGGGCCGGATGGGTTCTGTCAATGTTTTAACCCAAGTTCCACAGCAAAAGAGAGAAGGTGCTCAGCCAGCCCCAGCTTGCCTGCATCCCCCTCCTGCTTTCTTTTCCTTGACACAGGCATTTGCCAGTGAGGCTGGGGTGTGGATGCTTTTTTCCAGGACAGCCAGCAGTACCTCAAACACAGACACCCTGGCAGCAGAGCAGCCCCAGGAGTCATTATGGCTCTAGATAAGGCTCGTGCAAAGACAAAACATTCAATTTTTTTTTAAAACCACCCCTACAGCCTCTTCCCTGTGCAGGTGGCAGTGGCAACTGCGACTTTTCCTTTAACTCCTGAGTTTCAGCAGGAGTTGAGGGCTGGGAGCGGAACAGGGCAGAGGGCTGCCCAGCACAGCAGGGTGGGCAATGAGGGGCAGCGGAGCACTGTCACACAGGCAAAGGCACAGGCCAGCAGCCGCGACCGTGCTTCTCTTTCCTGCAAGCTGTGGCAGAAGGGCAACGTGACCTATCCAGGTGACTTGAAGAGCATTGCAAAGCCAGGCAGACTTCACAACAAAGCAGAGCGCTATGTTCATTTTACAGCATCTGCCGCTCTGCACAGCGTATGCCAGGGAGTGAGTGAACGGTGCTGGCCTCGAGGGGTGAGCATTGCTCAGAGCTTGATTAAAACTAGCCAAGTGCTTTATAACCTCTATGCATTTTTAAATGTCTCTCTTTGGGAAACATACCTCTTAAAATTATAAGGTAGTTTGATAGCTCAGGGCACTGCTCAAACTGTGAAGCAAAGTAATGTTTTTAGAATGGTTCCTCCACAGACCTCCCCTCCCAATAACCTCTTGAGCACTGGGGGGGTCCCAGCAGAAACTCCCCATGTGCTGTGGTGGGATGGGCAGAGGAGGACAAGAAGGACAGAGGAGATCTTGCTGCTTTCTAGAGAGACATACACTAGGACAGTTCCACCTGCTGAGAGGTGGATGCCCTTTCCCAAGGAGAAAGAGCCAGCAGTGTAAAGGAGAGGAGCCGGCTGGGCATTTTCAGGCAAAAAGCAGGTAGTGGATAACTTGAACTCTTCAGCCCATGTGTCACCTGCAACACCAGGTGGGTGCATCCAAAGCCAAGTAGCCCACAAGTTCTGGGCATAGCCTTGCCCAGAAAGGTAAAAATATTAGCTACCAGGAATGAACATCTGCTGGAGCCCGTCCACGTGCATGACAGGGCTCCCACACTAACAAAGTCCCTTCCCTTGCTGTCAAGGCAGACATCCACAGTGGTTATAAAGGATTAAGGATCTCACCTCTTCTCTGGGAGAGGCTTTTGAGTGCTTGCTCCTTGGAAGGCCTCCAGTCCCCCAGAGACAAGGTACCACGCAAGTATCCAGCTTCTGCCTTAGCTTACTCACAAACCCCAGATTCAGCTCTTGCTTATAGAAATGAGTTCTTGCAACCTCACAGAAAACTCACTTCTCTCTAAGGATATTACAGCTTAACCCAGGAGCAACCTTGCATGTTTATCTACCCCAGCACCCAGAGGGATGCCATCGGCCCCGGACACACTGACAGGGTCCCATTGCCCAAGCACAACCAGGTTTCTGCAGCAAAGAAGCACAGCAAGGGCTATCTATGCAAGAGCAGCCTGTTGCTCCCCGAGGATGCCATCCCAGGGTGCCAGACTCCCCCTGAGCAGGACAGACCACCCAGGCTGCCTCAGCCCTGGAGCGAAGGGCTGCAGTGGGAGGCTGCAAGCCATCAGACTGCCAAAAGCAAAAGAGTTTACTGAGACAGAGCTGTGAAAATCCTCACGTCTGTCTGGACTGACTCACACTGAAATGAACTGGACTCTAAGCAGCTGATCTAAGAGCACAGAGAAGTTGCTGGAGGGCTCAGAAAGTGGCATCGTAAGATGAGGAGACATTAAATTCCAAAATAATAAAAGTAACCAAATTTATTGAGGCTTCTCAGAGCCTGTGGGCAAAATAATTTTTCCTCATTTAAAAGTGAGTAAGGCAAAAGAGAAGCTAAGCAATTTGTCAGAGATTAGAAGTGATGAAGTGGCAGAGACCGAAGCCTGGAGCAGCCATGTCCTCACAAACATGATCACCACCCAGCCTGGCGCAAGCAGGGTCCTTTCTCACTCGACCAGGTGTCCTAGCCATGCCTTGCAACAAGTGCTTCGCCTGCTGTAATAAGGGAGCAATCCTGGGTTGCTAGAAAGCCCTGCTGGGGGTAGCCAGGCCATCATAACACCCCCGTCACCATGTGGGGGGTGCCAGCCCTTTCTGAGGGTCGGGGAAATGCCTGTGATGGTGCCAGGGTGTGACAGCACAGGCAGGTCTCCAGCCACTGTGCTTGCCCAGAAGTTCCTCCAGCTCTGGAGGTAGCTTGAGCCCACTGGTGCCACATCTCTCCAAACAGGCAGAGCAGGGCCAGCTTTGCTGTCACTGCAGCCCTAACCCAGCTTTGCACAACCTTTGACAACTCACCATCAACACACACCACCCCAAACGGTCCCACTCCTATCCCAGCCAGGTCACCTAGCATTCCCCATCACTGGAAATGCTTCATGAGGCTCTTCCTGTCCCCCATCCTTCTCTCCCATCACTAACAACAAGCCTATCGCCCCATTCCACCCCTTTGTCCTTATTTTCCCCTTCCCATCAAATTCAGATCTCTTGCCATCCTCTACTCCATGAGGAAAGGCTAATCCATGTCCCCAGTAACAGCAGACCTGGTGCTCCCATCATTAGGTCCAAAACCAACATGGTTTCATGGTTGTATCCCCATTTGCTGTCCTAACAGAGTTCTGGGGAAAGCTGTGCAGCAGCTGCCCAAAACCAGGCCACCTAAACAGATAGAGGCATGGAGCATTTCCACCCCTGATCTGCATACACAAAGGTCATGGGAAAGAGGCAGAGGAGGATGAATCCTTGCAGCCTCACTAGAGGGAAAGAAACTGTTTCTGCAAATAATAATTGATTTCTAAATTTATCCCCTAATTAAATAGGTTCCCTGGATGAATCTGCATGCAAGCTGCAAGGTGATGATTTAGTGCCTGGCTTCCTAGAGGAACGCATCAACACATGTTTGCAAATTGTCTCTCTCCCAGATTCAAAGGCAGGGTGATCACCTCTCCACACCAGCACACCCAGAGCAGACGGGCCCCTCCTGCCACCTGGAGCTTTCAGCAAGCCAAGCCAAGCCAAGCTTTCCTCTGCGCCGGATTTATCAGAGCCGTATGCAGGGGAGAAGGACATATCCACTCGTCCCTGTGCTCCAGCCCACCAGGGCCTCACCTGTGGTCCAGCACAGGGGACCCATCATGACCAGAGCATGCAACTCACACCCTGCCTAAGCCGGCAGCCAGCCAGAGGATTTTTTTGCAGGCAGCAGCTGTAAAACTATGGCAAAACTAGAAATGAGCTGCCTAAACTCAGCACGTAGAAACAGCAAGAATGAGAAACATTATCTCCAAAACATGCACTTGCTTCCTACATCAATTCCACGGCTGTTCCTGTCTAGTCGCTTTGACTTTTTCCTACAGACACCATCAGCTAATAAAACCCCAAGAGACGGATCCTGGGATAAAACCAGGCTACAAGCTCTGCAAAAATTAAACACATTTATCACTCTTCTGTGGAGAGCTCCTTTTGGAAACCAGAGCGCCCTGATACTCTCAGACAAGCATCAAAGGACTTTGGACGTGAGAAGTCCACGTTAACTTGGAAAGGCGATGGTGCCGAGCAGCCCCGCTGCATTAAGGCCCATGCTAATTAGCTCCTGCTGCCCGGGACTGTAAGCATGGGGCCTATAGCCTGTCCATACCCAGTGCTAGCTCAAAGCTCTTCCCTCCCATAAAGAGAGGCACTTACCTGCCTTTCCACACCATCTTCTGCCTGTCAGCAGCAGCAACACCTTTCATCTCCTCCCCATCACTCCCTGCCAACTTTCCACCACCCAAGATCATTTGTGCACCAGCCATACAGGTCTGCCTTCCTTCAGGGCTCCAGCCCTTCACAGTGTTGAGGCTTTGGGATCTACAGATATAGATCATCTCTCCTGATGCCCCACACGCTGGGGTTCCTGCTCCTGGCACATGGTGCTTGCAAGGCTGAGCCATAAATGCAGCCTGGAGATCCTTCATGGTGCCCATCTCTACCACACTGGGCAGACACTGAGAATCCCTCCATTCAACCTTTGACTCTGATACACGCCCCAGAGACATTCATGAATTCAGATATTTATGGATCTACCTGGCCCTGGTGGGGCTTCTGGAAGAGGCGCAGCCTGCATGTCCAAATCGCACCACACTGAAAACAAACGAACATAACAGCTGCTCCTGTGGAGATCTAAGGAGGCTCTCCTGAGGCTTTGAACCTTATCCTGGTCTGTGGTGGGAAAAAAAGACCACTTGGAAGTTTCCCCATGAGGGAGAAGGGAAAATAACCTCTCCATCTATCCCTCCCAGAAACAGTGCAATGAAAGGGTGAAAGACAAGCATCAGGCACAGCCCAGCCAAGACCACGGACATTTACTGTCCCAGGGTGACTATAGCACATGTGGACACCTAGCCGGTCACGTGCTCTTCTTTGAAGAAATGCCAAAAGATGGGATTTTCCCTCCTCCTTCCCCCAGAAAACATTCAAAACTGAAGCTTCTCCATGGTATTTTGGATTTCTGAACGCTTCTCGATGAAAACTGTCTTGTTAAGTGAGTTCTCAATCAAAACATCACTACTGCAGACGGAGCTGGGGCCCTAACCTACTTCTGCACTCAAAAATGAAAAATCCATTAGGTGGCTAAATACTTTAGGAACAGTGTCCCTTCATCTCCCTGCTTTGGTTCTCCGTCTGTAACAAAGCATCATCCTTTATAAATTGCCTCTGAGAGCCTCAGATCTCTTCTAAAAGAAAACAGTATTATTCACAGGATGGGAAAGAGATGCAAGAAAGCTAATTAGTCCTCGTACAGAGGAGTTTGCAATAGACAGCATTTAAATGAAGCCTGATTTTTGGATCACAGGGCTAAAAATTTCGCGTTGCGTCACTGGCTTTCTCTTCCAGAGGTGCCTTTTTTGCTCACCTTGAGCATTTTTAAAGGCAAAGAAAATTCCTTTAGGTACCAAAGCAAATTCATAATCTAGCTCTCCACCACTTACCAACTTGAGCGTATTAAAACTCCGTTAAAAGCAGAGCAAGATGAGTCCTTGAGGCCCTGTTCCCCAAGGATGTGTGCACATAAAGCAAGGAAAATGTGTGGTTATTAGAGTTTAGCTTTATTGTTTTCATAAAACACACTGAAGATTGTGTTTATGATTCTGGAGAAAATAAACCCCTCTCTCCAATTGTTAAAATAATGAACACAAGATACTCCAGTGACTTCTAAACAATCAAACACTTTGGACTTGCACAGCACCCTCTACTCAGATTTTAGAAAAGTCTGTACAAGAATGAAAATAAGCCTGGATGGGTGGGGGATAAATTCAGCATCTCACCTGATAGCCAAAGGAAGCAGAATAGTTTATACAATTACCACATGAGGCCAAGTTACACGGATGGGAAGGGAGCTGTTCAAAACACCACAAAGTTGCTTAAGAGCTGGTTTGGCTCATTTGCCATAACACGCCAGCTTCTGAATGATCAATTCCCATTTGAAAGCCATACTTGAGCATGAGAATCATTTAAACACACTCAAAACCAAACAAAAAAGGAAAATCTCAGCCAGCACCTTCACTCTGGCCCTTGCACAGGTCACTCACAGAGCCTTCTCCCACAGAACGTTCACACCTTCAAAGGGCTTTTGCCTGCCCTATGTCCCTACCACTCCGAAGGGCTTCTGCATCTGGCCACAAGAAGACATTTGTGTCCACCACTGCATCCAGTCAAACAGCATTGCCCAAGGAACCACCCAACAGCCTCCATCACTGCTGCTCCTCTACCTCCAGCCTGGAGGAAGGACAAACCAAAGGGGTTTTCCCCCTCCTTTAAATATTACAACGGCTATGTGAGGTTATGAATTATTGAACGGAGCTGTCTCTTCAGTTTAGCACAATGATGATGGAAAGGAAATGTGGACCACAGAGGAGCCACGTCCTCAGCATGGGAGCAGGACAAGCGAGCCAAGGGGCATGACCAAGTGGGATCCTTAACCAACTGCTTAGTGTCTCTGTCCATCCATCATAGCCTGACACCAGCCTGGCACCACTCACACTGTGGGGATCGAATTCATCTTGGAAGAAGCCAAGGGAAATACATCTTCCACAGCAATGGCCTGGGAAGGGCGGGAAGCTCTTCAGACAGGTGAGCCCCTCCATATCCCTGCACCGCTACTTGAAACCCTGGGCTGAACCAGGACCTGAGACCCTCTTGGCCATGTCCGACAGTTAACCTGGACAGGCTGACCTGGCAGAAGCACGTCTTGTTTGGAGCTCCAGCACAAGGGAACAGGCTGGGGGTAGGGATGGAAAAAGCCAACAAGGACAGAGATACTGAGAATGTGGTGGCAGAGTCTAGCCTTCAGATAGTTTTGCAGACAGTTTCTGGAAGGTATTACTGCCAGCTCTAAACCAACCTATTAGTATAAGCCTTTGGGGCTTGTAATAAAAATCAAGATGTTTTTTTCCCAGAGAGAGGTTAGATGGAAGATGTCTGAAAATTAAAGCAGCAGACTAAAAAAAGATTTCAATTCCATCCCTCCCTTTGCGTACATTTACTCGCAAGCTCCTTGGAGACAGAGGTCAGCTCCGGAGCAGTGGTGCCCCAGCTGCATTCATCTGCAGGACCGGCAGAGCATGCAACAGCACTTTCTGCTTCTCAGACCCACCTTGCTGATTAACTGCATCATTCCAAGAATCCAAAATAAACCAATTTCAAAGAAACACCAGATTTGATACACACAGCCAGATCTTCAAGTTGAGGCAGCACTGAGCGTCCAAACTGACAGTCTCTAAGCATCCTGACCCAGCAATACAGCCTAAAACTGATGAGAATGGAATAGTTTCCAGGGCCCCACTGTTCCCTCACCTGCAAATGTCTTCTGTGGGCCTCCTTCTGAAAAAGGACATAACCAAAACCAACATACTACCCCAAAGAGATTTGAGTTTTATGAACTAAAACCTATCTACTCGGGAAAAGCCAAGAATCAAGTTTTCCTGCAAGAAATTTGCCACCGCGGCTGCCTTTGATCATCACATCACATCACACCCTGTATTGCTACCTGTACTCAAGGTTCAGACCATCATTAAACACCAGAAATAAAACGCAGTGTCTTCCCAGAGAAGCACGCAGGAGCCCAACTAGGTCCTATCCTGCTCTTTGCCTCCACAAAATGCAACTTAATCCCCCACCTGCGATGACTGTTGGGCTGGTCACTACCTGCCTTGTGAATCCTGCCCACTAGCTCTTTTTTTTTCATTCTGGATGTTAATGGAAAGAAATCTCTGGATCCATTTGAAATGAATTATACTCCAGTAATTGCAGCTGCTATAGGGCAGTATTAGGTCAAACTGCCCTTTTTGTGCTGTGTCTCAAACACTAGAAATGATGAATGGGCTCATTTTCAGCAGAGCTGGATGCTCACAGCTCCAGGTGAAGCCCAGGCAAACCGCAGATGCTCACCACTCCGATACCGCATCACTAGTGCCTGCCAAGCTCTTCCATTAATAAAACATCCAAACTCACACTATATAAACACAATTTTGGCTCGCATTGCTTGCTACTTGTTGTCATCATCCCGTAGGTCCTCAGCACACAGCCTCCCGGAGCCATCCCCAAGGCTGTCCTCTCCAGGCTGCATTTGATGGCTTAAGAAATCCATTCCGCCTTCCCCCCAGAAGGACCTTCTCAGCCCAAAACAGAGATCCTCTCCTCCCATGCTAGCTCTGTGTTAATTATTAAGATAGGGTGGGATTGAAGAGACTAATTACCACTGTAAAGTTACTCTCCTGAAGGCTGATAAAGGAAGTAATTAGGATGGACAAGCATGGATTACAGAGCTCTAAATCTCTCTCTCTCTTGTCAAGATAATGCTGCTGCCCAACCTCACAAACGACAAACCGAGTCTGTAGGCAAACACAAAGCAGTCGTGGAGACCAAACAACGGGCTGGACCCTCACAGAACACAGACCCTTTGTGCTGCAGTACAAGGGGATCCCTTCTCCAGCAGCTCCAGCCTGGGACCAGCCTCCAAGATGCAACCCGAAGGACCTCAGCACAGACACCCTGCCCTGGGTTGGGTGAATTCATACTCGCCCCCATGTTTCTTGCCTTCCGTGGTGGGTTAACCTTGGCTGGCTGCCATGCACCCACCAAGCCACTCTCGCACTCCTTCATTGCCAACTCTTCTATCTCCTCCCCCTAAGCAGTGCAAGGGGTATAGGAAATGGGGGCTGCCACGTAACCCCAATGCACCTTCACAGTCAATGAGATGGTGGTATGTTCCTTCAAGTCAGCATACCCAACACCTTCCCGCCTCTGGACACCATGCTTTTGGCCACTCTGCCCTCATCTAGTCTGTTCTCACCTCCCCAGGTATCATCTAAGACAAGGAGCAAACTCAAAGCAGCAGATAGAAGGTGACAGCTATTCCATTGGGCTGTCACAGGACATGCGTCCCCTTGACTTGAGGGCAAGGCTGACATTTCACAGTGTCACAGCAGTGCACGACATCCCTGAGAAAGTGGCTGCTTGAAGCAAAAGCCCAGGGCCTGGGAAATCCCAAGAGAATCAGCCCCGTGCATATGTCCAGCTACCTTCCATCCCATGCCTGTCAGCTTGTTTGTCCATATGGAAGATGTCTCATGGGTAAGATACATCCGCGGCACCTCAGGGGACCTGGATTGAAGCTTGACCTCCACAAGGGCCAGCCTACGTGACCTTGTGCGAGCCATGTTGTGTTTCACGGCTACCAGAATACAGACGCCCGTACGCCACATCCCTGTGCTCTGCAGGCTGCAGACCCCTGCAGTTCTCTGCGTTTTTGCAGTACGCAGCAAAAGTGAGGGTCGAGCTTGGGCAGAGCTGCCAGCACCACCGAAATAAATCTTCATATAGACAGCACAGTGCATGAGAGCGAGCTAACTCACCCGAGCTCCCCAGCAAGCGAGCACAGACCACTTGGCTTGTGCTCTCTTCCAGCTGGAGCAATACCAGCTCCCAGGGTCACGTTCCTACCGCAGCCGTGCACATCTCACATGCATTCCTCATGCATACACACAGATTATTTTCCTATAACAATTTCAGGCACCCTGCACTAGAGCATTTATAACTAATACATATTATAATGTTCCTGTTCACCTGAGACACTCAAAACTTTCCTGCCTCATTTGTCAGATTTTTTTATTTTTATTTTTTTTTAAATACTTCTTCCCCTCAGGCCAGTCAAATCAGTCCAGTTAATTTTAATTTCCATGGACACAGAAAGTCATCTCAAGGTCATTTTTGGGTTATTTTCCAGTTTCAAATCTAGAGGATTTTTCAGGGTTTGCAATTGAGGATCCTGATTATCTGCTACATATTGAAATAAAAAGGAACCAGCTGAGGAAAGACAGTGATGAAGCACCCCATTGACACCCAGGTAATTAAGGAGAAACTAACATGTTTGTTGGCTGAAACAAGGTGGGAAATGATGCAAACCACTTTATACTAGCAAGGAAGAGAGGAGGGAGGAAAGAAAAAGCAGCAGCTAATGGGTTTCCATCAGAAGGGTGTGCTTTGCTCAAGCCAAGACCTTCCCAGGGTATTTGCATTTCAGTGGGAAGGTTGTCCAGGTGCCACACAGAGGCTTTTGTCTCTTCTGATCAGAAAGACAGTGAAAAAAAGAAACCAAATAAATTGCAAAATACAAGCTTTGTGATGCACGAGATAGATCAAGGCAGCCCCATTCTGAAGGGGAAAATAAATAAAAGAATAGTTAAACAAATAAATATATTGTCCTACAGGTTCAGAAGCACTGAAGCCTGGAGGTTTGCCACAGGATAGTCCAGTCTCCTGGTCAGCCTTAAGCATTAAGGTCCAGGAAATTACTCCCCTGGGAAACTGGCGATTCCCAGTGTCAACCCAGCTCACAGCCAGGACTGGACGATGCCGGACGATGCCGGGGCTGCAGCAAGAAACAACTTTCCTGGTGAACTCCAGCATTTGGCTCCCAAAGTGAGCCCAGTGCAGACATGTCAATCTGCACTCCAAATATGTTTATTAAATGTTTTCAATATCGTGGTGGCAGACCAAGAAATGCAATCAAGTCTGAGTCACACATCTTCCCCAAGTCCATGGGGACCGTGGGTACAAGCCTGGTTTTGTTTCTTTCCCAGGGAACAATCAAGATACAGGACTCTAAGCTCAAATCGCTCGCACTCTCCAGGGGCAGGACGGTAATTAGTTTGTGTGCATTGGAGGCATTTTCGCTTTCAAGCCCTGCTCAGGCAACCTGGCAGGAATACTGGAGCTGTTGGGCAGGGAGTGTTCTAGAGAGACCTCATCCTGACGGTGGGTGCTGAGCAGGTACAATGCTGGCCTCAGCCTCTTGAGAACTGGCCTTGTCCCACCAATTATTTGCTATCTAAAAAGCATCTCGCTCCAGGCTGGCGGGTTTTTTTCCCATGGGCAAGCACCTTCCAGAGAGGAGTAGCTAGGAGGCATAGCTTATTTCAGTCTCTGTAAAACCAACCAAATCCTATTATTCTGGATGTGCTTCATCCTGCCCCCCTCAAGGCAGAGCTCATTTGGTCCAAGGCACCACCACCTCCTTAAGCACATGATAGCCTGGAGACACGGGGGGGAGGGCAAACCCACAGCCCCCCAGCACCAGCAGGGCTCAGAGAAGGGTGGGCAACATCAGTGAGGGCAGCACTGGACCACCAGAGCCTTACTCTCAGTTTTAGCTCTGCTCCAAGCTAGACTCAGGCTGCCTCGGAGTGGTTTGAACAGAGTGGTCTAGTGCTACGGAGCCTTCCTTCAACAGCAAGCCCTCTCCCCTGGTCACGCAAGAAGCCTTGGAAACCACAAGACACCCTCAGATGGAGCCACCAGCGAGTACATGGGCAGTGCACAGCATGACCCGCGCGTCTCCAGCTGCTCGGGTCAGGTCTTTGCAAGATGCTAATGCTGTAAGAGCGCAGCTGAAGTCAGTACTGTTTTCCTGCTGACTGTGAAATTGATGAGGGAAAAATAAATTTAAAAAAAAAAATAAAAAAAGGGAATGTGTTGCCATGTACATTTGTCCAGATATAGCACTACCAAAGGCAGATTGGACATCAGGGCACAGCCATGAGATTAAGTCATTTCTCTGTTTGCTGAAAGCATTAAGGAAAAAAAACCTTAAAATGTTTTTCTGTGAACTTAATGTTTCATTTGACAATTAGTTCTGAAATAGCTAATGCTTGAAACAAAGCCAAAAACCCCTGAATTTTAGAAAAAGATCGTTAAATCACTCTTGGGTCAAACCTATTAAAAAAAAAGAAAAAGAAAATGCTTGAGTCAGAAGAATCCTGGCTCTGCATTGGGATCGGGCTTGTCCCTGGGGCACTGCAAAGGAGAACAAGATAGAAACCCACCCAAAATCGGCCGGTGGAATGAATGGCACTGCCCTTGCCCTTCCCGGAGCACAACCTGCATCTCACCGGCGCTCTTCTGCCTGCCACGCTGCTCCGCACGCCCTGCATCGGCATTGACTGGGCAGCATTTGCACACCAAGTCTGGGCGAAGTGAGCTGCTAGTGGCCAGCACCAGCCACACAAGCAGCCCTGTCACGTTTTCAGCATCCCACCCATTAAGCAGTTTATTTTCCGAGTTGATGCACACAAGGACACGGCTGTTTAACATTGGTACAAAGCCCTTTCACCCACGGGCCAGGAGGGATCGGGTGCATGCCCACGCGTGGGGATGAGGGGACGTGGGGGGCTCCCCACTCCTCAGCTGTGGTGATTAGCAATCAAAATTAAACCACAAATTGGTGCCTAGCAAATTCTGAGGAGAGACACAGCTGGTGGAGACACAGCTGGTGGATAATATTAAGAGGAAAAATAAAAAGTTAAGTTGACATCTGAATGCACCTTCTATGTGCTGTCTAACAGGGCTCACCGCTGCCACCCCTGCCCTCCGCCACCCCCAGGCTGAACAGGCAAGGCAAGCTGGGCAGCCCCAGAGCCCAGCAGACAGCCCTCACTGCTGCCAGCCAGCTCCTCGGCCAAGCCAAACACCCCGTTTTGAGCCAGAACGAGCCCCTTCACACCAGTGACCGCAGGAGAAACGATAAAGCTGCTGGTGGCTGCATTCACAACCCCACACAGCCGGCCAGGAGCCAGGGAACCCTCCTCAGGCTTTACCTCACCACCTCCTGCTCCTTCCAAGCTTCCCTTTTGCTAACAGACCTCCAGGCATTCTCTCCTGCTCTGCTTTACTAAGGCAAAGCCACAAAACAACCCTGAACTAAGAGATACAACTTCCACTCGCAGCAAGTCCTAGGGTTGTGCCTCCCTCCCACCTCCTCAGCTCGGAGCAAGGGCTGTGGGAACAGATGTAGCAAGACATGAAAAGTTTAAGAGGCTCCTTGTTTGCATGGAGCTGTGCTGCTGCTGCAGGGAAGAGGGAGAAGTAGGGAGATAAGTACTTGCTTCTGCACACGGTACAGAGAAGGATTAGATACTTACAAATATTTTATCCTAGCTAAAGTAATTGCACCACTTGTTCTTATGAGTCAGAGCTATTTATTTTCATGCTTCAGGGCATCAGTTGATCACACCAGCTGAGGTCAGGCAGAAATCCCCATTGCTCCTCTAAGCATTTTGCATATTGCAGGGAAGTGCGTTAGCACTAGTTACTGCAGCCTGGCACACCCCTCATCCCAGCCCTCTTCGGTCCCCACCGGGTGCAGAGGACATGCCAGCAGGAGCTACTTTTCCACCTTAACCCCCAAGCACAACACAGAAAACAGTCTTTGCTCTCCTCAGTTTATCTTCTGCTAGTGGAGAAGCATATCACATGCTACTGCCCCGGCTGGAGGATGCTGAGGCTGTTGGTACCTTTCGGTACCATAGCCACATCCAGCTGCGTGCCATCCTCCAGACAGCAGCTGGGCAGAGAGACCAGCGGGAAGAGCATCCAAATGAGAAGAGATGGTATCAGTTGCACAGGAGGTGAAAATAAAAACAACTCCTTTTGACCGTGAGCACAAGAGCCAAACTGGGGTCACCAAAGCTCATTTCAGCGGCCAGCAACTGCACGGCCTCTGCCGGGAGCAGACATGGATAACTGCTCATTTCTGAGTGCTTATGGATGCACAGCTCTAATTGTGTTACCACCAAGAGCCCTCCCAAAAACCAACATTTGGCCAATATTAATAAATAAAAACCAGAGAGCATGTGCTTGTAAGGGGCAGAGGAATGCAAGAAAACAGCCACAAGTATTGAACTAGGAAAAAAACACCTCCCCATCCTCCCTCTCAGTGCTAACTAAACAGCTCCAGTAACTCAGAGGCACTTAAAGGTCTTAGAAAGAAACAGCCCTTGATCTCCGAGCACCAAGCATGAAATGAAGCAGCAGAAGCCAATGCTCACCAAATAGAACGTTCCCTTCACACAAACAAGTCAGCTGCTCTTGAAGCAAAATGCATGCATGTGCCAGTGGCCCCTCCAGCAGCAAGCAGGAGGGACCGCAAGGTGCTTCACCATAACCTGATGGTGCACATGCAAACCTGGTCAAAGAGCATCTCATACCATGCATCTAGCACCATGCATCTAGCTTGAAATACCTCCAGGAGCTGCGGCAGCACAGGATCACTCCCCTACCCCCTTCCTTTCATTCTGCTCATTCCCTAACTTCATCCCCAGCTGTCCTCCCAAACAGCATCATTTTACCTCCTCACCCCTGCTCAGATGCTCACCAAAAGCCAGGTATCTTACGTTTCCTCATCTGTGCTTCAGTGGTCCCCATTACTAATTACACTGCTGCGGCAGCAGCTCCATAACTTTAATTATAAGACAATTTCTGTTCTAATCCCTGGGTTTGACTCACTACTGCAGACCCCCTCCTCCCTTCTCTCCCCCATCCTCTCATTCGGTCATTTCAGAAGTGAAGTCATGCAGATAAGGAGGAGTTTGAACAATTAGGTATAACGATAATACCGACATCACTTTCATACAGATGTCTGAATACCGCTTCAAGGGCAGGACTGTAAAACCAGCCAGCTCTATGAAGATTTGCATTTCTTACGGCATCAGAAATGGTATCAGGATCCTTTCGGGAAGCTTGCATTCATTTCCTTTTCAAACAAAACATTTTACGTCCATCGTTTCCAAAGCTCTGGGATACCCTCCCCTCACTGCCGGCATCTCACCTTTAGCAGAGCCCACCACAGAGAAGTGCCAGCAAACTGCACCAGGGATGCAAACTCGCCAGTACCTCCGCAGGCAGAGCATCCCATCAGCATCCTCTGGCTGATAGCCCCTGTGAGGCAGCTGGGGTAGAGGGAGAGCATCAGGAAAGTAAAACCCCCAACTCAGAAGTCAGAAACCTGAGGTGTCACACCCAGATCTTCAGCTCAACTCAATCGACTTTACCTCTCATCCCCCCACCTGTCACCAGGGTTAGTATTTTTTTCCTGACGTGCTTTGTTATTCAGAGATAGAAGATTCTGTAAATGCTGAATTATTATCATCAAATTATAATACTCAGAACATTGTCTCCCTTTGGGATTTATGCTGCAGGAGGAGAGAGCACAGCACAGGCATCTGGAGCTGAAATGTGCCATGTTTAGCTCCCTTAGAGATAGTGGGGATGGATGCTGCTTCAGTCTTTTCTCTCTTCCTCAGCTGTCCTGGAAGAGTCTCTCTCTGACAGGTCTTCTGTTGGAGAGAACTGAACTATATTTGAAAGGTAATTTTGGAGCAAATGGGAACAGAAGTGTCAGAGTCGTCATGACGAGGTTTTTTGGAATTTCCTTCCCATTTCAGGGGAGGGAGGTGGGAGAAATCAAGACATTTTGCATTTCATTGTTTTCGAAATAGGATGGCTCCAGCTGCCACCTCCAGCTTCCCTGGGCTCCCCGCAGGCCCTGGCTGGAGCACTCCACAAAAGTCTCTGAAACAGAGCCAGCCAGCCCCACACATTCGGTTCTGTCTCATTTTCACTTTCAGAAATAAAAATAAAGCAGATTCCAGATGTAATTGCTTACAGCACAGGACAAGGGGGCTCCCTGCTGAGGTTCCTACGGGGGAAACCATCATCCAGCCACTCCCTGGACCAGTGGAATAGGTAGCACTGATAGCCAGCACCTCACAGGCATCCAGCACTGCATCTCAGGGCACACATCTCCCCCCAGAGACACAGAAAAGCCAATCCACACCTCTGGGACTTCTCAAAATTACAGCACACAAGCACAGAGCCAGGAACATCCAGTTCTGGTAGCCATGAGGCTGGGCTCGGCTCTCCCTCCACAAACCCCTGTGCACAGGGCTGCTGCTCTGCAGGAGCATCTCCTGAGAACAGCCTGGAGAGCGACCAGCACCCATCTCCTCATTCCTGCTTATTTTAAACCTTTGATTCAATAGCTTCAAGCCCCTCAAACGTTACCTTTTCAGGAGAAAAAGCAAAGACAGCCAAACCTCTGGAGATGGGCAAAGGCTAATCAATTGCTGAGTGTTGAGAAGAAAGCTGGGAGAACACAATTCCCTGGGAAGTACAGCCGGCAAGCGAAGGAAAATAGCAGCCTGTGCCCAGCTTGGCAGAGCCCTGGTATCACCACCAGCACAGCTGCTCCAATGCCTGCCTGTTTCCATAACTCAGGCCAAGAGCCCCAGAAATCTTCCAAACAAGTAACAGGGGAAAACAAGCACCACAGGAACACAACAGCACAGCAAGAAGCCATCAAGCTCGCGAGCAGGGGGAGCGGAGAGGGAAGGCTCTTGCAAGCAACAGCCTGCGGCTTGGGCTGGGAGGTTTTGCTCCTACTCTGCTACAAAACTTGCCATCAGCTTTTGCCTTAATGCTTGTCTTCCTGTGAAACTTGCCCGGTTCCCACTCCCACAAAAAGTTTTGCACAGCAAAACCCCAGCTAGCACGGACACTGAAATGTTAGCCTCACCCATCCTGCTGGGAAATTGGGCTTCCCGCACCTGCAGAGCCCCACACCAGCATCTCTGCTCCCTGTATGTCAGCCCAGCTCAGGCAGGACATCCCAGAGCCCCCCAGCAGCCTCCCCAAGAGAGGTCTGGGCTCGGCACTCATGGCAGGCTGCTCTCTCCCAGCTCAGGGTGCAGCCTGGCTCCCTTCTCCCAACACACTCCTGCTGTCACATCCACAGCTTCTCCTGGGAATGATGACAGCAGATGATACAAGACCTTGAATTTAATTGCGGGGGGGGGGGGGGGGGGGGGGGGGGATAAAATAAAAAAATGTTCAGAGTGATAAAGAATCTCTTTCATAAGCCACATTTTTTGCATCTCTTCTAGAGAACTTCAGAGTTTGCTTGGGGGTTGGTTTGTGGGTTTGCAGTTCAGGGCCGTATCTTGCACAGAAACAGGCGCACGGCTGGGCAGTCGGTCACCCATGAGCATCCTGCTGGTACAGCACGGGAGGTCTGGCATCGCAACCAGCCACTGCGTAACTGGGGCAAATATCTCACCTTCTCGGATACCTGCTGGACCCTCACTTCCCTATGCCACACACACACCCCTCCTGCTTACCCTGGACATAGTGAAGGAGCAGTTTCAAATCTTCACACACAAGACAGACCACTGACAGATGCTTCATGGAGATGGGAGAATGTTTAGAAATAAAAATCACACACCCTTACAAGCTGTATGGTGCATCCTGCCATTGCACTTGCTGGTTCGCTTGTAGCAGAAAACCCGGCCAGGGTTCTTCCATGCTCTTTGGGGACTGGTTTGCCTATGGACCTTGTGCTACCAGAGAAGAAGGGGCATGGTCATGCAGTGGTCATTAGTAAATGGGTTATCTGGGTATTGCAGAGTACGGTCTTACTGGCGGAGGGAGGAGCAGAGAGGGGAAGAGACACAAGGCTAGCCTTGCTGGAGAGCAAACAGTGATTAAATATTTATAGATTATAATGCATTGATTTGTTAAGTCGGGAAACAGTCCTTTAAGAGTTTGAAGATGCTTTTGAAGGCAATTCTTAATCAGCAACACAGGTGCAGCAAAGAGAAGCTCAACAAGAGGCAGAAACCACTCCAGGGGAAGGTCTTGAAAACAGGACGCTCCCTTCCTTGCCCTACAGGAACCCCTCCGGCTGGGACAGAACCCAGGAGGCTCAAAGTGCCCTACGAAAGATTTATGTCCAACAATAATTAAGTTTCTCCTGTAAAGGATTTATTTTTGGACAGCATTTTTGCAGGAGTAAATTAAATTACACTGCTTAGGGAGAAACAAACTGCAGTATTTCATGCCGGCCAGAAAAGAAACTCCACACCCCTTCCAAAATCTGCACAACCTGACCAAGGAAAGCTGCTGCCCACGTTGGTATCTGCATCACCATCCCTACATCGGCTCATTGCCTTGTTTTGGAAAAAAAACTCAACTTCAAAAGCATAAATAACCAAAAATGCAGGGGTGCCCAGCAAGTGCTGATGCCGGTAAGGTAGCTGGTCATTGCCCCTCTGCAGCGCTCCTCATGGGCATTAAGGTTGCACCTACCCCTGCCTGGGCTGGGACAGACCGTCTGGGTGCCATCATTTGGCCTCTGGAAACATTTCAGTGCCACCAAAACAAAAGGTGCTCAAACAGGCAATGCTCATGAGCAAGCACTGCATGCCTTCACTGGGTTTATGCCAAAACCAGTGCCAAACCAGCCTCCCCCATCCCTCATTTATGACAGTGCAGAGCTGGAAGCAGGACACCTGCCCAGCTGAATCCTAAACCTCCTGCAATTCAGCCATATAAAATAATACTTCAAAATAAAATGGCAGTTTTAATTCTAATTCAGCCAACTGGAGGCTACAAATCGAGTGTTTCCTCCTTACCCCCCTCCCTTCTTCAGTGAAATTATATTTTCTGAAGGGAAAACCATGAGAAAAGTTTTGGATGCTCCTCTCTGGCTGGGAAACATTAAGCAACCCCAGGGCTGCACATACAACATCCTATAGTCCATTGAATCCATTAACTTACTTATCAATATGAGATTAATTATTCCAGTTCAAAGGATATTTGGTTATTTCTTAATGCTCCAACTACCACATTTGAAAGAGCCGAGATGCTCTTGACTTGGCTCACTGGATTAGCTACTTCTCATGGTCACTGCCAGCTGAAGACACAAGCAAATGCCTCCTCTGGGCTCACAAACAAAATGACAAATAAAACCCCATTTCAGGAGCATGTGCTGATGCCTGAGTCAACGAGGTCCTCTCCTGCAACCCCATCCAAGGAGGAGAGGGGCCGCAGTCTAACCTCCACTGATGACTCTAATAGCATGAGCAAGTGCGCCTGGAGTTTGGGTTTCTGTTGACAAATTTTGACAGGAAAGGAAGAGGAGGGGGGACAGAAGAGGGAGGGAATACACAAACAGAAGAATACAAGAAATCGCACACATTTTGTTCCCAAATCCTCCAAACGTGACTCACTTTGCTCTATTGTGACAAACTGAAACGCCTCTGAGGAGTTCATTTCACGTCTCATCCATTCTCTGAATAATGGGAAAATCCCTCTTTGTTTCTCCAAGATATCAGCACGCGCGACGCGCCACATACAGCCGGTTCCATTAGACATAATGGAACGAGATTGTCCCAGAAGTTGTTTTCAATTGCTTGAGTGCATCCTTCATTTAGGGAAACAAGAATATATGAGCTGCTCTACCCCAGCCGATGTGAGGATGCAATCTTCAAGCTGAAGCCAGGGCCATTTTTTTCCTGGCTTTGGCACGGGAAGAGGGCTGGTCCTTCCCCTCCCGAGCTCCAGGACTGGGTTAACCAGGAGGCTTGGCCATCTTCCTGGTGAAGCCCAGGGTCCTGCCAGCATGAAGCCATGTGTGAAACTGGAGATCAAGCTGCCAAATGGCCACGGGTCCCCTCTCCCAATGTTTCAAGCCTGGGTGCTCCTATTAGGCACTGAGGCCTTGGAACGCTCTGCCTCGTGCTGTGCGCCGCCGAGCAAAGATGCTGTGGCATATACCAGCGATGCCTGCACTTCCCTGCCCGCTGACCTGGTTTCCCAGTACATCATGCCATTATGAAGTACATAATGATGACAGTTGTACAGTCAGGGGGCTCAGGAACATGCAGAGACCTCAATGCATAACAAAAAAGCCTGCTTATCTGCCAAGGAAAGCGGATCCCCCAGGAATGCATGTTCTAGCTGGCTGCCTGCAATTTACTTTGACTTCTTGGGACAAAAGAAAGTTTGAAAGCCTCAGAGACAAACCCGCTGCCTTAAAGACACTGTCTCTGATAACAATGTTGTTAGCATTGCTAACATTACTTCTGTATTCAGAAGGAACTGATGGGGCTTAGTGGGGGGGAGAACCACAGATCACAGCAGCCAGGTTTTGAGTTTTGTTTTTTTAATTGACTGCCACCTTGAGATAGTTCCTCTTCCCAACATGAAAAAAAAAAAAAAATCACAACAAAGCAAACAGCGTCTTGAGCCTATCGGATCCTTTTCAGCAAAGCACTGGCTTGAAGCCTCCACACACCGGTGCTGAAAGCAAAGCACGTGCCCGAGCTGCATTACTGAATCAGGACTGATGTTCCCAGAAAAAATTCACAAGAATACTTGCCCTGCACTTACAGGACATGACAGCAATTAGCCCCGGGGCCACCTGCACACTTGGGACTTCAGGCCTTTCAAGTTTTACAAGTTTTAGGTTTTCCCCTTGGAGAAAAGCATGCGATATGAGCACAAGCAGAAGGACAAAACCTGCCACCTGCCCCACAAAGCACAGAACCACTTTCAAGCTGTTCTTTCCCACTAAATATTTTCTTCTCAGATTTACCTCCCCAGCCCCACAGGGAAGGAAAGGAACAACTGACAGCAGCCAGACCGAAGCCAGACCAGCAAGCACCACCAGTGGGTACTGGGGACTGCAGGCAGAGAAGCGAAGCTCTCAGAGGTGGTCCCAGGGCTCTGCCAGGCCAGCATCAGCTCCCTGCTGTCCCCATGTCTAAAAGCTCACCCCAGCCCTATCCTGACCTCCAGACAGATGAGCTCAGGGCCATGCTGCATCATACTTTTTCCCCCTAGCCTTGGCACCCAGCCCTCCCTCTATAGCTTCTCCTGGCTTGATTTCAACAGCAAGAGGTTTTATTATTATGCCTCACTGCCCTAATTCTCTCCGCACTCAATTTTCCATTGACACATTGACCCTCTGCTGCGTTTGCTAGCTCTGGGCAGGCAGCAGGCAGCGCTCGGTCACCTGCCCGCATGAAATGGGAGCTGAGGGGCAGGGAGGCATCCTGCTGGTCCTGCGGACATCTGCATGGACACGGCTCTGCAGGCACCTGCACGGACACAGCCCTGCAGGAGAGAGAAGGCTGGGACGTCTCTGAAGGGAGCAGAAAGACATAGAGACAGAGAAGGTGAACAAAAGGAAAGACAAAGAAAGTGAAAATGATGCAGTGCAAAGAAAATTAAGGGTCAGGGGAAGAGAAAGAAGAGAGCAAAACTAGCAGAAATTTGGCTGATGGGGTATGAAATATGATGCTGACATGCAGTGACAAACAGCGATGTGGCACCAGGACAGGCACCAACAGGGCTGGCATTGCCTCACCCTGGGTGACCTCTCCGGGCTCCAAGTATCACCAGACCCTGCCTGGCTCCTGGTCACCTTCTCCCAGCCCTGCTGGAATATTCAGAAGAGAAGCAGAGAAGATGCAGATGTTCTTGCTCCCAGGACTGCAGAGGCTCATTTCTACTTTGTCTTCTGGTTTCAACTCAGTCAGACAGGCTGGGCAGAGGGAGGTGGTTGCCCCCAGCTCATGCCTGCAGTTTCTCAAAAAATAAAAAAAAAATAATGCATTGCTCCTAGGAAAAGACCCACCCCAAAGCAAGCATTACAGCTTCGAGCACTATGTCCATCTGCCTCAGGCTGCAAGGCAGGCAGGATAGGAGCCTGGTAGCTCCCTCTTTTTGTCTTCAGCCTGAGACCTTCCACCCCTCCACTTGGGAGAGAGATGCACAAGCACAGCATCCCTACCCTGCAGCCCCTGGCCCGGCTGGTGCTGGCTGTCCCCAGAAACCACATCACCTGCTCCTGCCGGACATGCCATCCCAACCCACTCCATCACAAGTCTTATTTGCTTGGGGCATGCAAACACCCACCAAGGAGCAGCCCTGCTGGTGGTGAGAGCGAGGGGATCAGTGCCAGCATGGCCCAGGGGGCTCTGGGGAGGAGGAGAACAGTGCTGGCTCGCAGCTGCCTGCTGAACACAATGCAGAGATGGAGAATGGCCCATGATTACAATTTGAAGGGCTTCTATGCACTGAAAGGGAACTGATTCAATTGTGCTGCAACTCCTGAGAAGCTGTCAGCAATCAAGGCGTTCTCTGCGCTACAATCATCGGAGGCAGGGTGCGAGCGAGAGCAGGAAAAAAGTATAGCTTAAGTGATGGCAAGGTACAGCAGTGCAGCTCATTCCACCACTGTGATTTCCTTCCCCATCAGCACCCATCGCAGGAGGCAGGGTAGATCAGGGAAACCAGAGGGACAGAGGAGATGCTGGTTTGCAAAATGCTGCTCTGGCAAATGCTGGATGACTGAGATCTGCCAAGCCACAGAACTCCAAGACTGGAAGAGTAGGGAATACTGCAGGGAATGAATTTGTGATGCACATTTTGGGAGCACTTGTTCTCGTCAGCCCCCCTGAGCTGCAAATGTCCACAGGCAGTGTGAAGGCAGCCAGCCACCCCACACACCAGCAGCACTTCCATCCCAGGCACCTTCTGCACCCCGACTCCTTTCCCTGGATGCAGGTAACTTGGGCAGAATTTTAGCCCAGCCTCCCCTCCCTACATGCACCCAACAGCAATGGCTCCCACAGCCAAGCCCAGCACTCATCTCTTCATTCTAAAGGAATGCAGAGCTGCCGGCTTTCACCCTACCAATACAACATCCAAGCCATGAAAGCCACGTTTGACACTTTGTTGCAAACCTCAGACTGGGCCCAGAAAACTTTAATGCAGACAAGCTAGAAACAAAAGTCCCTCCAGCCCATGCCCCTCCCCATATGTCCCACTATCCATGGGAAGCGTAAAAACTCACAGGGTGCAGTCGGATGGGAAGGCGATGAAGCAGATGCTGCAGAGCGGGTGGGCATCAGGCCAATTGTCATGCCAACCCCAGTCCGTTCCCAGCATCAGCTGCTGGCAGCCCCCGGGACCCCCGCAGCACCAGCAGGTTGGAGTTGCCCACTGCTGCTTATGCACAAAACTCAATTTGCAGAGCCAGAAAGCAGCCCCAAGAAGATTTCATTTGTGGGGGATGCAAGAGATCGGAGTTCATTTTTAAAAGCCAGCACCATGCCAGAAACACTTCCTTTGCCACAGGCTCCACTCAGCCACTGATCAGATAGCTGAGCCATCGGTGTGCACAGCATTTCCGAGTTTATCCCTTGCCCATGGACAAACTCCTCCAAGATGAAAGCAACCCTGTAAAGCCTCAGCAGGAAGGATGGCACCAGGACATGCGTATTCACCTGCTCATTTACAGACCTCCCTGTTGACCCAGCTGAAGGGGTTTTTCAAGCTTTGCAGAACTACCACTAAAGAAAACACAGATCTCTGAAGCCTGGTTTAAAACACAAAATACATTACATGCATGTTGGTAGGTAGAAGCTGTCCTATTATCCAAGAAGATTATAATTAACTCATTTGCCTATTAAAAGGATACTGTGACAATATTTAAGTTAGAATGCTTTGGTTATTTGCTGAAAATTATGCGGTAGCAATCAAGTGAAAATTTAGGCTGTAATACAGCCATAGCAATATTGCTAGCAATTTGTATAACCAATAACAATTATTTTTAATGTATTAGCCAACATGTTTAAATATGATTTTTTATATACACATACATCTATATATATACACACACACACACACGTGTTGATGGACAACAAGGCCTCAATTTCCCCTCCTCTGAAAACTGAGACCTTTGCAGCATCTATCTTTGTCAGCACAGCATGAGACACACCACTTCAGGAGGGGGCTGTCTCCTGAGGAGCCTGATCCACACCCTGCCAAAGGGATGCAGAAGGCAAAGCCTCCCATCAGCTGATGACAACCTGTACGATCAGAGAAGAAAAAAATCACTGAACCCTACAGGTACAGAGACTATGGATGAGAGGATGGGCGACAACATGATCTTCCCTTCTCTACAAGCCCATCTCAGGGTCAATAGCCCTTCCACCCTGAGATTACCAGGGGAAATGTCCTGGATTCTTTCTTACAAGGCTCCTGTAGCTCTGCTCCTAGGCTTTAACCTCTATTTTTAATATAGAGCCCACCCCACTGTGCAGGGTGCAAGGTTTCTTTTCTTCTAAACACTAAAAAAAAAACACCCTAAGACTCAGCCATTTTTACTTGGCATTGCCCTCAGAAAACGGAAATCTGAGTACTCATTCCTTGCAATCCCAAATTACCCCTGCCAGGCCAGACACTGTGAATAAATCCTTGCTTCTAGAGATACCCTCTCCATTATAAGTGCATGATGAGACCAGCATCCCATTGACCCAAGGACACTGGGAGCACCAGCTGCAACCCCTTTGGTCTGTGTCATTGCCTCCCAGCCGGCAAGCAATCCCAGGAGGGATTAGCACAAGAGCTCAGCGGGATGATGCATTTCCCCAGCTGAGAGCAGCCTTTGGGAGCAGACACCAAAACTCAATTTCCTTCTCTGCTGTGGCATTTAACCTTGCAAAAAGGAGTGAGAGGATGGAGGAGAAGGAGGAGGGATGCAGGGGAGGACAGATGCTTCTGTTCAAAGACATCCCTCCCATATCCTACCCTTCCTGAGAAGTCCGGGAAGAAGCTTGCTTTATTTGTAGGAAGCAGAAAAACAGAGCAATATTACAGCCTGTTGTAGCCTTCCAGCAGTTAGAGTATGGGAGAGAGAAACCAGCTGTTCCCGAAGACGCAGGCAGGCAGGAGAGATCACAGCAATCACACAGCACGACCCCCTGCCCGACAGTGGCCAGCTAATTTCATTTGGGGATTTGTGCTTCATTTTCAGCCTGAATTTATCTAATTGCAGCTTCCAGCTGATGGATACAGTTATGCCTGAGCCTGCAAGGTGGGGGGCTTTGCTATGAAAAGCCTTATTTTCCGAAATACAGAGAGCTGGTCAACCAATGTTATTTTTCCCCAAGCTTTCACACCAGGGAAAGGCCACAGCCATGTGCTTCAAGAATGGGTTTCTTTTACCATACCAGAAAGAAAACAATAACTCCCTAGTGCTGTGCTGTGTACCAGCTTCCCTCCTCCCTGAGCACAGGAGGACTGACCTAAGACTGCTGTCTGCAGGCAGCCAATTCATCCACCGCCCTCCCTGTCTTAGAGCTGTCAGCAGCTCCAGCAAAAAATACCCCCCCGAGTCAAACAAGGCATGAACTATCAGAAAAACTGCATCAGAGGTGTAGGGTCTGGTTTCTCAGAAGTTGTAGCTACTTAAAACAACTTGTGCATCCTGGCTGCCAAGCTAATTTCACGTCCTTCAGATCTGAAAAGGCTTCTTAGCTCAGGTACAGAGCTGTACCAAACACTAACACAATTCCCACAATATCCTCCAAGCCCTGGATGCTTTTCCTAAAAGCTGTGCAAGCAGCAAAACAGTCACAGGTTTTTTTTTTATCGTTGTTATTATTATTATTTTATTTTTTAAAAGCAGAAGACCATGGCTCCAGGACCGCAGAACTACATACCAAACCACAGGAGAGCAGGAACTTCACTAGTCTAATTAGGGGTCAGCCAATAAAGAAGCCAGCAAAGTATAATCTGAACAGGTCGAGGCAATGCAACTTCTTCAAGGCATGCTGGAAAAGAGGCATGCTAAGTAACCTGGCAGTATTATCTGCAAAAGAAAGCCTTTAAAATAGATGAAGGTGATTTAGAGGGTCTAATTTCAGCAGATTTTCAGAGAGCTTATGATAAAAGTGCTTCATAAAAGATTAAGGGAAATAAATGGCTACCCAGTAAGGGGCACAGCTAGGCAGGGATTACAGCTGGCTAGGCAAAAGGAAACAAAGACACTGCTTCCCAAATTGAAAATAGGTTTGCGGGGGCAACTGCGGTAGAGAAACGCTGCAAGAAGCAGAGAGCAAGTTGCAGTTTGCGGAGGATCTTGGGGAGCTTCAGTTTGCTGAGGCTACAGGGGCTAAGCATCTCTGGCTGAATTCGTAACACACTGCAGGAGGTGGACGATTAAATTCTGTTTCCGCAAATAAATGAACACGTTCTGCATGCCAAACTGCTCACCAGAGGAAGGTGGATGTACCGAATAACCACGTTGATCCTGTATTTTAGTTGATTTGACTCTGATACTGCCAACAGAGGAGACTCCAAAGGTGGACAACAAAACTGCATCCCTGTGGCAGGATGCATCAAGAACCCTGGCTGCCGCTGGACTGGGAGAGAAGAGCCAGATGTCCCTCAGCTGGCAGAGACATGGCAAAGGAGACTGTGAAGCCTGATCACATCCCTACGTCTGATAACAGATAGGCAGCACAGTGGTACCCGCAGGGAGCAGGGATGCCTTTTACCAGCTCCAAACACAGTGACTGCATTGTCCCATGGCAGTGGAGATCATGGTGGTAGGGCTGCCCACAGGCATGTAAGAATAAAAAAGCTACTTGGGGAACACCTGAAATTTAGTTATAAAACTGCAACACCTCTCCAGAGAAAGGCATGAGGGCACAGAAGGACATAGACTTCATATTGTTTTCTGAATTTGGCAAAACAGGAGCTCACATGCCAAAATCCTGCCTACCAAACCCTTCATCTCCATCTCCCTCTCCCAGCTGGAGATCCGCCACATCAGCCTTCCTCATCATTCCAAGACCTGCCACCAGCCAGTCCTCCCCTCTGCATGCCAGGAAAGCCCAGGAGAGGTCTGAAATAAGGCATTTCACAGCTTTTCAATGCTTCTCCTCTCTACCTGCTGCCTCAGTAGAGAAAAAGGGCTCATGCTGACTCCAAGGGCTGCTTTCACCAGTTCCTCCCCTGGGAGCTGCCCACAAGGACACCACACATGCTCCTTCTCTAATCAAAACTTTTCTGTACTGTAGAAGGGTTTGAGATAATGACAGGTTTGGCTGGAATGTACCAGATCGAATTTATAGCTGTTATAGCTGTTTAGATTTAATCGACAGGCTCCTGTGCTCGCCACGGGGCTTGCTTGCCTCACTGTATATTAGAGCCTTGTACTCGTTAGTGGCTGCTTTTTGCTTTCGCTGCTCGCTGTACTGCTGTGCTGCTGATCATCCGACACTGCTGGGCCTGTGAACATTTTGGTAACAGCAATGGCGATGTGCCTGGGCTGGCAGATGGCCAGCTATCTGTAGCTGCCTAATATCGAGCAGAGTACCTAAAGGCGGCCTCCAGGAAAGATGGGAAGGGACTCCTTATCAGGGAGTGTAGCGACAGGGTGAGGGGTAGCAGTTTTAAAGTTAAAGAGGGTACATTTGGAGTTGACATTGGGAAGAATTTCTTGATGGTGAGAGTGGCAAGACACTGGCACAGGCTGCCCAGAGCAGCTGTGGATGCCCCATCCCTGGCAGTGTTCAAGGCCAGGCTGGACGGGACTTGGAGCAACCTGGGCTAGTGGAAGGTGTCCCTGCCCATGGCAGGGGGGTTGGAGCTCGATGATATTTAAGGTCCCTTTCAATGCAAAGCATTTCATGATACATTTTTGAGAGGTGTTTGGAGGGGGCTGCCAGCTGATGCAAGCACATTAAATTCAAGAGAAGCTGGTTCAGTGCTCTTCATTAACAGCCCTTCAAGGGCGGGGGGAGGGGGGCTGGGGAGAGAAATGCAATTCCCAAGTCTACGGTAAAGAGAAAAAAAAAAATGTAACCAACAGTTTTCTTCATGCGAAGCTAACACAGAGTAAATCAATCAAACGCTGCTCCCCCATGACAGGGGAGGACGCATCATTGAACAACACTCATCGCTCCCCATTGGTGATTTCTCATCTCACCCGTGCTAGGAAAACCTTACCAAGCAGCAGCCCTGGGGCTGTCACAGGCAACGCAGCCTCCCCGTCCCATCCCACAGGCTTCCAGACATTGCAAAATACCCCAAGTGATGCACTTCGCTAACAACACCACGAGAGACAAATCAGTCCTTGGGCAATTCAAGACCTTGACTTTTTTTTTTCAGGGACCCAGGAGGGTGCCACATTAGCAGCTTCTACGCACCTAACAAGAAGTTGTTCAGCTAAAACTGCTGGAGACATCCAGAGACAGAAAGTGTCCAGCTTCCCAGGGATTTTTCAGTAGGGAGTACTAATGATATCAATCAGAAAGTCAGTTGAGCTTCATACACCCGTTATCTTGTGGCACTTCTTTGTCAGCATCTCTAGCAGCATCTAACAGTAGGAGCACACTTGCAACAAATCCCATGCCAGGCACTTCATTCCTACATACAGAAAAACATAAGGGCTGAGATGCCTCATGCCTCAGCACAGCCATTCAGCCAAGAAGCGACCGTACACATGCTGACAGCCACCTGCACAGCCCTCCTCCACGAGCCCTATGGTCCGTAGGGCACCAGGGGCGTTGTGCCCAAACACCACGAGGCCAGAAGCAATGGTGAAGACCAGGCTATTTGATCTCAGACTGGAGACCAAGCAGGCAAAACTAGTGGTGCCACATCTCCATGCATAAAACAAGCACTTCTTTAACAGCACTTGCAAATAAATGCCCAGGTAACCCCCTCAAATCAGACAAACTGTTGCAGAGACAAGGAAATTTCACCCCACATGCTATCCTTGCTGCAGGCGCATCCCCAAGGCTCCACAGCAGAGGTGCTTCTACAAAAAGCATAGAGGTTATACGGGACAAAAGCGTTAGCATTTAGTCTGAGCATGTACTTGAGAGTCTGCTTTATAGCTAAGAAGCATCACTGGGTACCAGCACAGAGCCCTGTGGTGGGGACTGGGAAGAGTCAGTCACTTAGTGGATCTAACTGGAAGAGGGAGAAAAAGTCAACGCTCCACAGAGGCCCCATCACAGGAGCACCCCAGCAGCGAGTGGGTCACACCGTGACAGCTGATGCCAGCACATCCCCAGCCCATGCTTCGTTCTAACAAAAGCACATGTGACATTCGAAAGGCAACATGCTTGACATCTCCCTGAATCCCCCTCTCAGCCAGAGCCAGTAAACTATGGATCGGTCAAATTTACGCCTCCATGCGTGTCCAGCATCCACTGTCTCTGCAAACAGTGCAAGGGAAAGCCCCTTCAAATGGGATTTCTCCCCACTGAGGGTTTTTCCTCCGGTACAAATCTATTTGAAAAGAAGATAAAGCATTTGCAGTTTGACTGAGGTTTTATTCAGAGAAAGCTCTGGCTCAGAAATAATTGCCGTTTGCTATAATTGGTGAGATGCAGGAAGGGACTAGATACAAGTGGAGTCTGGTGCAATTTTGGGAGATTTGTTACGCTTAGCTCGCTTCTATCAATTTCAGTGGCTCAGACACTTATGACCTGTTGCTCAGCTTATTGTGAAAATGGCTTTTATTTACTGCACTTCCATTAAAAGATGAAATCCATGCATAGGGCTCACAGGGCAGAAAATCACAGTTTACGTCTCGGCTTATCTCCCTTCAGCGGCCTCAGCTCATTTTTGCCCTGGCTTACTCCCAGCTGCTATAAAAAAAGTATTTCTGAGCACTATTTCAAGTAGCCAAGGCCCCTTACAGCCCACAGGGCAAGAGGCACATACAGATTTTAAGGGAGTGCTCAGTGCTGCAGCCACCACATCAGCTGGGACAGGGAGAATGAAGAGACAGGGATGCTGCTGTGCAGGCAGGCTCTGTGGACACCACCGGTCCTTTTGCAGCAAACAGGGACCCTGCTGTGCTAACAACCACCTTCCAAGCCCCAGCTAGTGCTGCTCTGCTGCCAGGCTATCCACTCCCACTGCCTGCAACCTAAGGAGATGGACAAGCCAAGTACAGGCCCACTCTGTGCGCCTGGAGGGCAGGTTCCTGCTCTCCTGGATCTCCAGAGATTCCCCTGATGCAGCACCAAATCCCTGCTCACTGCAGCGCAGGCATCACTGGTACAGAAGCAGCCTCAGCACCTCCTTCTGCACCAGTTCCCTTCCAGTACCGCCCACAGACACCACAGCACTTCACCCTAGAGCTCCAGCAGGTTGCACACCCAGCCTGTGCATCAGCAAGTACAGAGCAAGCAGCGATGGGACATCGGTGCCCTCCTCCCACGCCGGCTCTTGCTTGACATGGCAGACACCACCAGACACGCGAAGCAGTGTCAGGGAGGGAGGATGGGTGTGCAAGCAGCCCGAGCTCTCCTGTCCTCATGAGAGGCCATTGGAACACCAGACACACCATCTCCAAGGGTAGCTGGAGATATCCCTAGCACCATCATGGAGTTGCTAAGGTTACCTCCTCAGCTGCCTAATTAGAGAAGCTGTCACTCTCTTGCAGAGATCAGGAAGACGTGTGTGCACGTGGGGGAGAGGAGGGGAACTTTCAACCATGCAGATCATTTTTAGCTCACTAAAGCAAAGAAAAAACCCCAACTCCTAATAGGACCGACCACATGTTAAAGCCAGCAGACCTGACAGCAGCATCCTGCTCTCCCGCTGCCCAGCTGCTCATCGAGCCGTGGGGAGAGCTGTTGGCTAGAGAAACGCACAGGGCAGCAGCTAACCCAGCTCAGAGAAGCAGCAGATCCTGGTCTGTCAAGTCTACTTCTCACTCCTCCACCCACCCATTTCTTCTACCTCTGGCTTTGCACTTCCACTGGTCTCCTTTCCTCACCCGCTCCGCACCATCAGCCTGCAGGCAGCATAGTGGGAAAGGAGCCGAAAGGGTCTGTCCCTCCCTCCCACCTCCACACAGGAACTTTACACCACCTTGGTAAAGCAAACAGGGAGCCCTCCAGGCTCTTGCAAACAGTGGGTAAGGTGTGCTCGCTCTCTCAAGGTCATTTCATGAGTAAATAGCAAAACCAAGAAGAGAATGCCAGAATGACTGAAACCTCTGTGTTTTCCACCAGATGAATCTGCACGCTCACGTATGCTTCCTCCAACTGCAGTGCAGCAAAGGTCATGGAGGGAAGCTCTTCCCCCTAACCTCCACCACAGCTAAGAGACTGCTTTCACCTGAAACAGGATCCCAAATCCTGTGTACAAGGCCAAGAACCAAGCTGGGAGTGTGGAACAACACACAAGAGATGCACCACCTCAAAAAGGCTCAGGAGAGATTTCGGGAAACACCCAAGCATGGCACGTATGTCCCAGACACGGCAGCCTGCTCTGAGCACCTCCTGCCCACCTCCAAGAGTGGAGGACCCTCCTCCATGATGCAAAGAAGGGACAATCATCCACAGATAACACTCCGATCTGGGAGTGCTGGGCAGAGGGAACCCAGGAGTGTCCCACCCAGTGGCTGGTACCCTTGGGAGAAACCACAAAAAACATCAAGTCTCTGTGGCCAGGCCTTTGAGGAATGGGAGCAGTGTTATTCCTGGATGGCAGCGCTCCTGGGGCGTGACTTTGCTGGTTCAGAAAAGTTTAAGAGCAGCAAGATAAAAAAGCAGATGCAGTCAAAAATGCAAAGAGATCCCTGGAGCTGAAGCGCTTGCCAAGTTTCTCCCTAACGCTTCAAGACACCCACTCATCCTCCCCGAGGGCTTGTCAGACTTACATGGCAAAAAATACACGCTCCGCAACTACCCAAGCCCAAAAGAAAAGACCCTTAAATAAATCTGGAATCCAGGACTGGCAGGAAGACAAAGTTGGGGGTGGAAGAGGAATTTTTGGTGTCTATTTTCTAACGAAGGAACTGCCTGACAGCTCTTCTGCAGCAGACCAGGGCTCATGGCCCTGGAACTCACACAGCTCCCTCAGACATCGCAATAGATTGCTTTTAATTATAAGGCACCTGCTCAGAGGTCCCTGGGTATCTGAGAGAGCGCAATGGAAACTAGACCTTAATGGGAATAAAAAAAAAAAAAAAAAAAAACAAACAAAAAAAACCCACCACCATCAGCACAAGCTGGTGCGTTCAGATGGTTGAAGAAGGGAAAATCCCAAGAAAAGGTGATCAGTGAGTGACCAAGGATGCTGCTTGCCATCCCAGCCAAGAGGAGATGCAGGCACCCAGCAAAGGAGAGGTGTGTTTAGCACTGCTTCACCTGGCACCCTGGACACCTTCTTGTACGCTACAGCTTCATGGAGCGCGGAGCGCGAGAGGCTGCTCTGTGCAGGGGGCAGCGAATGAGCACCTGGGCTGGGCCAAGCGTCCACAGCTTGAACTGGGGAGCTGCAACACTGGGATGGGGATGGGGAGCCAGACACTGAAGAGGCTGTGACAGAGCCCAAGGTGCTGCAAGTCCCCAGACCCACACCAAGCCATTCCCCTCCTAATAACGGTGTTCATGGCCAGCCTTTACCCCCAGCCCAGCTTCCCCGGTGCCTGTGGGTGAGCTGAAACAGTGTGAACCAACAAGCCCTGGGGCCGGCCGAGGAGCAGGGGCAGCCCAGAGTCAGAACCAGAGCCAGCCAGCTCCAGCCTCCCTCTTCAGTCCTCACTGAGAGCGCGCTATTTGGCTAATCATTTATGCAGATGCTTGCTAAACAGCTGTGAAAAATTTGTTTTCACAGACCAACTCCAACTGCAGCAAGCACTGCTGGGGTCAGAAGTGTGGAGGGCATCTCTTGGGCAGCAAGAACAGGACCAGCACGTGTCTATGCTCCATCAGCTCTCCCCAACTCACACCCTCCTCCTCCTGTCCTGCTTGGTCCATCAGCTGCCTGGAGGAAAGCAAGCACCCAACGGGGCAGGGGGCACACACCACTCCTTCTGCCAGGCTGCGCAGGGCTCACCCTGCCCAGCATGCACCAGCAACACCAACAGGAACCACTCACTTCACCACACTGGACACAGGGTCACCTATGTGACGGCCAAAGCCAGCAGCACCTCAAAGTGCCTTCACTGATCTTTGGGGATGGTCATTTTTCATTCTGGCCAGGGAAAGTCTTGTTGAGAACTCTTTCATGCAAACTGTATTTTTCTTTTCTTTTTTTTAAATGTGTCAGTTTAAGATTGTAAAAATACTTTCATCTTCAAAACAGTGTCACAACTCCCCTTCAGCATTTTCATAACAATGCTGCGATTCTGGCTTCAAAACATCTTTCTAAACTTATTGTTCGCACATACACCAAACTTTAAAGCTCAGAACTGAGGGGCTGCAATGAAACTGGAACAAGCCACTCTTTGAATAAAGACAAGTTTTCCTTTTATCTAGTGCTAATTAACAGAAGCATCTCTCCCTCTGCACCAGCCCCTGGTCAGCACTCAGCGTGTCCAGGAGACCTCAAAGGAAAACTTCCCCCTTCCCCCACTGCAGCCGTCTGTGCATGAGACAATTCAGCATCCCCATCAACAGAGGCACTTCCCAGAGGCCAGTGTTACGGAGATGCAGGAGCCCCTCAGGAGCTACTGTGGGACCCTTTCAGCTTGGTCGGGATGTATAGATGGTTATTGTGGCTATGTGCAACCAAGCTGATGGACAAGGTGGATCTCGGTGCCAACCGTGAGACCATTCTCCTGGCCCAACCTTTCCTGCTTACTCGGTTCATGCCAGGAATAAAATCCTCCCTGGACAGCTCCCTAACTGCAGAAATATTTGCATAGAGTTGGAAGAACAAGGGCATGAGAAGCCTGGGGAAATGCTGCACAGCCATTACCAGCCAAATTACAGCTGCAGGTTGTTCCCCAGCCAGGTCCAGAGCACCCATGTCTCACCCGCCCTCCAGCTGCCACAGCCAAGGTGAGAAGCACCATTATAAATAACAGATTTTCTTGAATCTGAATTCTTTCCCCACCCAACAGCAATAGAAGAAGAATATTAACACCTACTGGTTTGCCCTTGGGTGCCTTCAAACTGTTTTGTAGAGTGATCATCAGAACAAGCAGTGATTAAAAACCACAGCCCCACATTCACAGAAAACTCTTTCCTTTTGAACCACAGCAAAAGCATCACCCTCCTTCCCAGCCCAACCTCCTGCCACCAGCAGGGCCCGGGAGCTGCAGAGAGATCATGGGACACGGCACCATTTGGGACACGCTTTGCAGGGAGCTGCTTCAGCTGCGGGCCAGGAAACCATGGACAAATTTGCATCATTCCTGCTGGAGAGAGGCTCTGCAGACCAAGGTCTACTAAACGCTGGGCTTACGTGACTCGGGGATCATCCAAACCAGCAGAGAAGCCTGTCAAGCAGTGGGGAACATGGTTTTGGGGAGGCAATGCAGCTGGGACATGCCACAGGAGAAACACCAGCGGGCTGTTCTGCAAAGGGTAGGCTCTCGCGAGGCTCAGTTTTTCTTCAGCATCCCCTACAAACACCCTGGATCTCGCCCCAGCGCAGGCCCCAGGCTGCCACGCTGGCTCAGCTGGGAGGAGTGCTGCTAACAGGATTTTTTCCTCCCGTTTTGCGTTTAAGTGGCTCATTGCAACACGCTGTAAAACCCTTCATCGGCAAGGAGGGAAAAGGTTTTACAACAGTCTTTAAAGCAAGCCCAGGCAGCAGAGCAAACCTCCCCCAGCACGCACAGTTTTGGGCGGCGCACGTGATTTTGGGCAGTGCACGCACTCCCGGGGAGCAGGAGCCAGCAGCATCCCCGCATCGCATGCTCACGGAGCTCGCATCCTGCTCAAATCCCAGCTCTTGTCCCTGTTCCCGCGTGCCGCTGGGCCATAGCATGTTAAGGAACAGCTTGTCAGCTAAGCAGCAACGGCAGCTGCTACAAAAGCAGAATAAAATTGAGTACAACGAGGAGCAGTGTGTCTGTCGTGCAAACTGCTGCTCCAGCAAGACCCCAAGCTGGCTACGAGCAGCCCCTACAGGCAGCGTCCCCGACCTCCCTCCCCGCTGCCATGCCACCGGGTAACGGATTTTCTCCTCCGACACAGCAGAAGCCAGGAACACAGTAAGGACAACTGTGCTGCTTGTCTGGGAGAGCAAAGAGCAGGAGAGGAAGAAACAGCAAGCGCTGGGATGTGATAAGATGTAAAGCAATGTAACGGAGTTTGTGTCTTCAAGCAGCTCCAGTTTCTTGAATTGTTAAAAGGCAAGGGTGCTGCTAATTAATTAAATACACTTCTAGCCCCTCTGATCGCACTCAGAAAAATTAAAGCGAGAAACACATGGCTGTTGATTCAGGACGAGGCATGCAACTGCAACAACTGCAGTAAGAATGACCACAAACCTTCATCGCCTTTTCAAAGCCGATTGATACTGAAGGCTCTTACTGTCCAGTATCCATGAACTATGCTGGAAACACCACACCCCATTACTGGTGGCCTGAAGGACCAACTCAAAGGGGTCCAGGGAAGGAGGCAAAACTAAAGGAGCTGCAGGTGGCAACACCACACCTGCGCTCCTCAGGGATGAGCATGAGAAGGCTTGGAGCCTCCAAAGCAAGAGCAAATGGATGAAAAGGCTAGCAAGCTTTTGAGGTGTCCCTGCTCCATCCCAGGGAGCCCACATTACAGCCCACAGTAATTCCCATATTCAAATGTGACAAAATAACCTCCTTCGCTGCTGCGTTGTCCCCTCCCTAATCGAGGACCTCTGGCCAGCAGGCACCTCAGCCCTGCCAGCACCACGCACCCTGGATCTCCTGTGCACCAGGATGCATTTAATGGGAACACGTAAAAGCTGCTTTCGATTTTACAGTTTAGGAGCTACACAGGATGGGAAAATACATCCCATAAACAAACTGCTAAACAAAACAGGCTAAGCATGTACCACTCCAAACAAAAATAGACTCGAGCTAACCTCCACTTTTCAAGCATATGCCTCTGATGACAGCTTCGTTTAGAGCCCCTTATCCCACTTTCAGTTTTGAGTTTTAGGCTCTGCCACCATCGACAGCAGGTTCAGATGCCTCCCACGGCCCTCACAGCTCCAGGTAAGCCAAGAGCAGATGCAAATAAACCCAACGGGAGCTGGAGACCAGCAAGGGTGACCGAGGCAGAGGGGGCTGCATTGCCCTTCCCTGCTCCCACTCTGCGGGTGGTGGGAGGCAGCAGCAGCCTAGAGGTTGCCAAAGGCTGCAGGACATGGACACGCCATCAGCTGGCTCAGGAACTGTCTCTGCAGGGACAGAAGGGGACATTGGGTGACAAAAGACTTGCACAGCAAGTATTTCAGGCAGACACTACCAGTCTCCCTACCCAGAGCTGCCCTGGCAGCAGCCCCCATACCCAGCAGCTGAACCCTGCCACCCTGCTTGTGCCCAGAAGCAATTCCTCAAGCACTCAAACTTTCTTATCCCCTTTCTTGGGTCTGCATGGAGGGCACGTTCCCCTGCGAATGCTTTTTCTGCCGAGATCCAAAGCTGTTGAAGCTGCGTGAAAGTAATTCCCACCCACTCCTACTGCCCCAGGAAGAACACTTCTTCGCTGGTTTTGCATAACAAACAGCTACATGCTTTTCCTTTTTCTCCTGAGAAACTCGGGCTTAGAGGAAAACACCCGGTGCAGTGCTAGTCCAAGATCAGACTTCATAAAGTTCCCTCTGCGATGGGGAGGGGGGCGGGGGACACATGCTACCGCAGAGATTAGACTGCAGCCTTTACTGATAACATTCAGTCACCCTGGCAGGCTGCAGCACACTGAGTTTGTAAAGCTCCTCGGGAATCCTTCAAGATGAAAGGTACAGTATGATACGGATGTATTATATCCATGGGCTTTGTTACAGCACACATTTCCTAGCACGGTTTTATTGCTAGAACACAAAGTTCAGCCAAAGCCCAGGGGCTCTTCAGGTGACGAATGCACCCCTACAGCCGCCCTCCGCTCTGCAGGGGTTGAAAAACGCTGGAGCCCCCCGATGTGAACGTGGTAGATGGAGCAGCCAGCACCCTTCCAGCAACAGCGGGCAAGGACATGCCTGCACAGCTAAGGTCAATGTCATCGCTGCTGGATGTGCTTTCAGCCTGCAACATGTTTAACTCCCAAACATGCCTGTCAGGTCCCCAAAATGACACTGCTGTGCTCGGCTTCTCTACGGCATCCCTATTCTTCAGCTGGACCCACTGCAGTGCCTCCTGTCCCAACAGCCATCCTGGGTAAGAGCTGGGAGGCTCCTGTGAGTTGAGTCTACCTTAATCAAGTGGTACCCAGCATTGGCATCCCATGAGAGGCCCTAAGCTGCCCACCTCAAGCACCTCCTCCAGCCAGGAGATGATGGGAGATGTTTGCCAGTGGGTGGCCCTCTGGCTGGGGCATCCCAGGCCACACCGGAGCCTGAACCAGCAGAAGCCCCAGGCACACAGAGACTGAGGTAAACCCCAGCACACTGCCGTGGCTCAGGCCACCTCTCTTGATAAACACCTGTCACTTCCTGGGAGGGAGGGCAGGAAATATTTCCTACTCTTTTTTTGAAGCCTAATTGATGCTTGAAATGCTGCAAATGTGTCTGTGGACCCAGCTTGACCATGGGCTGTCCAGTTTGGATGGCATGGAAGAGAGGGAGGGGAACGTGTATCCACCCTTTGGGTCACCTGCCCATCACCTCGCTCCCGGGCACTTCTCTGTCCAGATTTCCCAAGACATTAGAGGTAGATGAACAAGGAGCACGATGCCAACAAGAACATTTTCAGAGAAGCCTGGAAGGAATTCCCTGGGCTTGTTACAGGGTGGGAAAAAGTGTTTAAACTCCTCTAACTTAAACAGATGAGAGGTACAAAGGACAAGACAGAAGTGTGATAGGGGTAGAAAGAAAAGGGACACATCAGGATGTCCCAACAAGCCGCAGAGCTCTCCGGGGCCACCACCCATGCTGAATCCACCACACAGGTGACTGCTCAGACCCAGCAAACCAAGGTGAAGGGTTCTCCACCTCCCTCCACCCCCACAGAGCAGCCTGTGCAAGGCAGCACTGAGTAACTGAGACTGAGGTGGGAACAATTGGCAGCATCTGCCGTATGTGCCCCTTCACCCCAGGAAGCCCATCTAAGTGGGAAACTTCCCAAGTGAGCAGACCTCACTCTGTGCGTGCCCCTTGAGTAATTAATTAGGTCAGTGGCATCAACTTTTACTCCAGCTCCCATCAGACCCCCAGGTAGCAAGGAGCAATAGGACAGCAAGCATGAATGGAAGTAGAGGCTTTTCAGCCTCAGCACACAGAGCTGGTGCTCCCTGGCCAGGGCAGACAAGCAGCAGGTCCTGGTCCTGGGCTGAAGAAAACATGCTCTGCTCGCCCCTGCTCCCACACACAAACTGTCCTGCGTTTGCCATCACGGCATGCTGCTGATACGGCAGCGGTGCATCAAGAAGCTGATGTTACTGAGCAGTTGGCTAGAGGCAAAAAAAAAAAATTCCTATGCTGTTGCCAACTCCTATTTTCTGTCACTTGATCCCATATTTTAGGGATGTGCTGCACTCCCTGGAACACCAATCGCTTGAGAACCAGAAGGAGCAGCAGGGGAAGGATACGAGCTCTGAACGGCCTTGGGACCAACACAGCTGTGACTGCAGCAGCCGCAGGCACACTCTGCAATGCCAGCTCATGTTAGGTGAGTGCCTTGGCACTCAGCAGCCCTTGGGGCTGGCCAGGGAGCCCAGCTCATGCAGCAGAGCCAGGGCAGGGCTCCAGCCACAGGTGAGGCCACCCCGCTGCCCCACAGAGAGATATAAGAGAGCAGAGAAAGGAAAAAGAACCAAAGCCTCAAAGGTATCAGCACAGCTGAGCTCTTGTGAACATGCTCACGGCCAGCAGCAGGGCTGGGAGCAAACCTGGGGTCCCCAGAGCCTGCACCCCATTATGCAGTCCTGGGGCCACAAGCTTTTGGGAGGGTGGGTGCACATCTGCAGATAGTCCGTGGGGTCTTTGCAGCCAGGGCAGCACCCTTCCATAGGCATATCTCATCAGACTCGGAGAAAGAAAGGTAGCAGGCACCAAAATAACCAGCCTGTCCCCGAAGGCAGGCTGGAGCCAGGCATCCCCTCCGCCGCTCGAGGATGGGGCAAGCACCCAGCCCCGGGGAGCCATGCTCTGCTCCCCCTCTGCTGCAGCTCATTAGTGCAGCTGGCAATACGATTTCTGTTTCATTCTCGTGCACTGGAAGAGCAGATGACGGTGCATGCAAGATGCGAGGCCCAGCGGGTCCCCTCTCCAGCACAGCGGCTCTCCTCTCCCTGCAGAGAGATGCACAGCTAACCTTTCCCAGCTCACCTCCCTGCGTGCAGCTATGCACGCTGGCCTTTGCCTTCCCCTCTAACAGGATCACTCCCATGCACATGGCTGGGAGCAACACCATCAGCTCAGTAATCTTCCTAAATACAGCAGTTACCAGGTGACTGGGAAAAAATCTCTTTTACTGCTGATGCTGCTAATGGAAAATTTCTCCCCTTTTGCTGCTGCTTTCAAAGCAAGTAGCAGTTTCATACAGACTTTGTCTTGCATGGAGATGGGAGAAATGGAAGCACAGAGGGAGGGGTGCAAGACTGGTGAGGAACAGATAATGAGAAACAGAGAACTCATACTTCTGTCTACCTCCTCACCAGCCGCCTCTGCTCCCACAGACAGAGCCCTGGCTCCAAATCTTATCTGCCCCATCTTCTCGCAGGCAGTCACAGCACAACCTCCTCCCGCAAGGAACCCCTCATTCCTCCTTGGACCAGACCACAGCGGGATAAGCACACTGGATGCATTCAAGAGCAGTGCTTCTTGCACAGCATACAGGGAAGATGCCCAAAGGGATCGATGGGCCAAAATCATTTACTCATGATTTTTTTCCCCCCACCTGCCTCCTTCCCAGGAGACAATCAGAAAGCCTCACCCACCCAGCACAGATGCAGGCAGTCAAGATCACTGCTCGTCCCCTCTGCGTGCCATTCTGCTTCTTCAATACCATTAAGTGTCTCCATACTGTCTGGACACTGGAAACCTTAACCACATTAGCTGAGACCCAAGCAGCAGCACAAGCATTCAATTCTTTTAAGTGGCACCATTTCTTAAGCTGGTTACGCACAAGAATCATCTCTGCTCAATGCCGTCACCCACCGCACAGGTAGTGACAGGGCAGGACTGGGGAGCCACAAGGGAAGGCTGCCCGAGGCTCATCATTCCCCATTTCAGCTGGTTGCAGTCGGAGGAGGACACTCCCGACACGAGCTGTACTGTGGGCACTACAGGCGATGAGAGGCTTCAATCAAGACACTTCTATTTTCTTCACTTCTCCTTTCAGTCTCCAACCCCAGCCTACCCCCACACATTGCAAGGCAGTTTGGTGTGACGGTAGGTGTTTCTTAAAGCCACCTGCCATCGCTAACATACACATCGAGGCAGCATAAGATCAATACCCTAATGTTCTCACAAGTGACATCAATCTATTCTCCTCCTGTCTCAGCCAGTCCCATGCCTGAACTCCCGTTACACCAGGAAAGCCCAAGGGCTCAGCCCAATTCACAGCCAGCCAACACCGCACATCAGTGCCGTGTCACTGAGGCAGCACAAAGGCTGGTCCGTCACACAGCCAGGGTTCACACTTTGAGGGCTTAGAAAGGAAAAGACAGCAAGTTTTGGAGGTAACGCCTAACTGTGTGGTGGCACTCTGAGGTCACTCACCTCCCCAGCCCCCACAGAGAAATGCAAGTGCCCCACCTAATTCTGATGAAAAGCACATACTTTTTTTCTTCCAGCAGAAGAGCGATAAAGGTCTCTGGCACACAGACATCATGGAAAAGCCACCACCATCCCATGGGAGGAAGAGGGAGCAGAGGACAGCCCCAGCTGTCAGCCTCTCTGCTACTCGATGGTTCAGCTGCAGTAAACCGGCTCCTCTCTCTATAGTTAATCTTCTGTTGCCACTAGCTGGTCAACACGGGTACTCTTGAAAAGCAGCAGCTCCCCGAGTACAGCCTGCCACTCAGTTACAGACTCCCAGTTTTAACTGGGGTTCTCACCCCAGAAAATACCTGAGATGAAGCAAAAACCCTGCAAGTCCACACCCCACCGTGCTGGACCAGCTACGCTCAACCTTGCCTTTGGGGACGGAAGCAGTCATCTGAGGACAGACCCATTTTCATGGGCACTTCGTGCCTACAGCCTTTTGGGATGTTACAGAGCTCGCCTCTCCTGCAGCAGCCCCAGCGGGCACAGCTCGAGCTCAGGACCCACATCACTGGTACCACCCCACCCCGAGCCGGGCCCTCCTTCCTTCCCCTTCCAACTACAAGAACCCAACGGCCTGGAAAGGTTAAGTAATCACATAGCTTCACACGAGGAGGGGAGAAAATTGCTACCAGAAGGTTCTCCCCTTTCCTACACCCTCCCCAGGCAGCCCAGGCACAGGGGACCTGGCCCTGACCCCATGGCCACACACAGCTGTGGGTGGGCATGAAGGGGAAGGGAAGCAGTCATTGCTCTCAGGTCTATCTCCCCCCCCAGCCCCCATCCCAAGGAGCCCACTGACACATCTTACCTTCACTGTACAGCCTCAATGAGGCTTTTTGGCTCCCTCCACTTGCCTGGTGGGAGATGTGATACTTTAAACCTTGGGAAGAGCCAGACAAAGAAAAATAAACAAAATAAAAAAAAAAATACCAACACTTGATTTCACCCGACCTCTGGCCAGATATGCAGTGCAGCTTGTCAAGTCTACCAGGAGGCAGTTAACAGCAAAGGGAAGTGTTGAAAGCAAACTTTGCTGTTGGCTCTCTGCAGAGACAACCCAGTTTTTAGATGCTGTGCCCTGATGAGTGGAGTCTCACGCCAGGCACAGGCTCTCTCTGCTACCCGCCTGCTGCTGCTGCATCTCACGGGCCAACTCAAAGCAACGAATGGTGCTTCCAAACAGTGGCATCAAAAGGCATCAGTGGCAGCCACGCTCCCTAGGTAACCCTCCAGCTTCTCCACCCTGCTGACAAAAGCAAGGGTGGCAATCCCCTGCTCAATCGCTGTCCCTTATTTCAATGCATTCTTACCCTAAAGAGGAGAAGTTTGAGTTACAAGATGGCTTCAGGAAAAGTTAAGAAAGAAGATAAAAGAAGCAGCGCCGAACTGCTGAGGAGATGGAGGAGCTGCACAGCTTCAAGAAGTGGGGGATAATGAGCAGCCACACGCAAGAGCCACGGTGGAACACTGGCAACGTGGATGCACAAGCACCCTTTCTGCCACCCACCAAAACAAAGCACCTCGTAGCACTGCAGATGCCCGTTAAACAGCATCCATTAAAGCCATTTATGAGAAGTGTATAGTAAACTGTTCTTACGTAAGCCACTACCGGGTAAAAGCAGTGGTGAAAATTTGTCTGCCTCTTTCCTTCTCTCTCCTCTATATATATCTGCTCACACATAGACAGAGCTCATCTAAATTAGCTCGGAAGCTAACTGCCTTCATTCCCTGAATTGCACTTAAAGCAGGCAACGCTGCTCATGGAGCAGCTATTGTACAGAACACATGGCTGCTGACTAAATCAAGATACATACCTTAGAGAGACCTCATTGTACAAGAATAAAGTCAATGATAGGCTGCACCATTCGCCAGCGTAACACTAGAAGAATTAAAGGGGAAGGGGGGGGGGCAGGGGAGGGGGGATACCGCAAAGCATCAGTTGTATCCAAGGTTAAGGAAAGGGCAGGATGCTTTTTCAGGGCAGGAGATGCACAGCAATTCATATGCACTGGTGGCAAAGTTACATTTGTCATTTCCTGCCACCGCTGCGCTTTGATGGGTAATTTTATAGTAATGTAACTGGGTGGTAGGGGGCGAAACGTCCTCCTGGTCTCCAACGCAAGAGAGAAAAAAATAAACCGAGGCGCAGGAAATACAGAAACTGAGAGAGCCGGCTGAAGGGCCGCTGAGCATACCGTTCAGCAGCAGGCCCCTGCCACAACCCGGGAAGGATGCGACGCAGAAGCAAAGTTTCCTGCCTCAGTTGGGAGATGAAGAACCCACTCCCTGCTGGCCACCCACCTGCTCGCAGGGGGCTGCGTGCGGGCCATGTGCATGTGGGCTGCATGTGCCTGGGCCATGTGCACATCTGGGCCGTGTGCACGTCTGGGCTGTATGTGCATATGTGGGCTGCACGTGCCTGGGCCGTGTGCACATCTGGGCTGCGTGCACGTGCCTGGGCCGTGTGCATGTAGGCTGTATGTGCCTGGGCCCTGTGCACGTGCCTGGGCCGCGTGCACATCTGGGCCGTGTGCATGTGGGCTGTATGTGCCCGGGCCATGTGCACATGCCTGGGCTGTGTGCACGTGCCTGGGCCGTGTGCACGTGGGCTGCATGTGCCTGGGCCGTGTGCACGTGCCTGGGCCGTGTGCACGTGGGCTGCATGTGCCTGGGCCGTGTGCACGTGCCTGGGCCGTGTGCACGTGCCTGGGCCGTGTGCACGTGGGCTGCATGTGCCTGGGCCGTGTGCACGTGCCTGGGCCGTGTGCACGTGGGCTGCATGTGCCTGGGCAGTGTGCACATGCCTGGGCCGTGTGCACGTGGGCTGCATGTGCCTGGGCCGTGTGCACGTGCCTGGGCCGTGTGCACGTGGGCTGTATGTGCCTGGGCCGTGTGCACGTGCCTGGGCCGTGTGCACGTGGGCTGCATGTGCCTGGGCCGTGTGCACGTGCCTGGGCCGTGTGCACGTGGGCTGCATGTGCCTGGGCCGTGTGCACGTGCCTGGGCCGTGTGCACGTGGGCTGCATGTGCCTGGGCCGTGTGCACATGCCTGGGCCGTGTGCACATGGGCTATATGTGCCTGGGCCGTGTGCACATCTGGGCCCTATGTGCCTGGGCCCTGTGCACACCTGGGCTGTGTGCACGTCTAGGTTGTATGTGTCTGGACCGTGTGCATATGTGGGCTGCACGTGCCCAGGCCGTGTGCACATCTGGGCTGTGTGCATGTTCCAGGCTGTGTGCATGTGTCCAGGGCATGTGCACATGCCTAGGCCCTATGTGCCCAGGCCGTGTGCATGCCCGCTGTGTGTGCCGGGGCCATGTGCACACGGGCTGCATGTGCTGCGTGTGCCCGGGCCGTGTGCGTGTGTTCTGCGTGTGCCTGGGCCATGTATGTGCCCACTGCGTGTCCCCGGGCTGCGTGCGTGCGCGCTGCGTGTGCCCGGTGCCGGGGCTGCCGGCAGAGCCGGTGCTGCTGGCGGAGCATCTCCGGGCTCCCACCACCCCCTAGCGGGCTCCCGCGCGCCACTCGCGACCCACGGACGGCGCGGATGAGCCCGCTGCTGCTGCTGCTGCTGCAAGCACGCCGTGGGCCAGGGGTCGTCTGCACAGGGATTTCCTAGCGCTGCTCTCTCCCGTCTGTCATGCAGCAGCTCCTGCAGACCAGGCTTCCCTGCAGGCAGGGGTGCAACCCTGCAAGCTCTCACTTTATGCACTTATACTTACTTATGCTTAAATTAATTAGATGTCGTATTGCCAGGGAACAGAAAAAGTTGCTTCCTCCCTAGAAGGAGGAATCCCTTAAAGAAAAGGGACACGGAGCACTGCACATGCTCTGTACCAGCCACCAACTCAGAGCATCTATCCCCTCAGCCTATTTTAACTTGGTCTGCCCTTAAAAAAGAACCAGCAGAAGCTGTGGCGCTCGGGGCATGGGTTAGTGGTGGACTTGGCAGTGTTAGGTTTGCAGTTGGGCTCGATCTTAAAACCTAAATTATTCTATGACTCTAAGTTTCACACTGCTGCAAACAAGGCTCTGGCATCTGCGAGCCTTTAGCTACAGTTCCCCCACCCTCCTTTAGCACAAGAGAGGCACAGGAACCACTCCAGCGCCAGAAGACATATTACACTGGGAGTTGCTGAGCAGGCCCAGGACTACAGACTGCCTACTTAAACACAGGTAAGGTTTTATTTTGTGCTTCCTGGCCTGGAATGACTTTTCAGCCCTGCAGAATGGTGTAGCCTCAATTTATTCTCAACTTTTTTTAATTCACAGTCCATAGTATAAGCACCAGGAGTCAGCTCTGCCTGCTTTATGCTTTGCTTTTTTTTTTTTTTTATAGTTTCAAAAATCCCTCCAGACTGCCAGCCAGGGTGGCTGTCCTGAGGTGTGCTTTAAGAGGTCTTCCTAACCCCTCCTTACGCCACAAAGCCAGAAAGCGGTCTCTGCTAGCAACATCAGCTTGCTCTCAGACATCTAGGAGCCCTCAACACATTTGCAATCAGCAGGACATCAGCTCTTTATGTGCCTTCCTGAGCTCAGGCCCAGAAAGCAACTAAAGGTTTTCGGGAACGTGCATAAATACATATAAACATCAGAAATCACCTAGTGATAAGATTTTGGCAAACAGAAGCCAGCGTTCAAATCACTCCCTGCCCCCAAGTCACCCCGAAGCCATCCCACTGACCTCCTACATGTAACGTGATTTTCACCTCCAAGAGCCCATTACCAGGCGGCAGCAGCTCTCAGGTTCCCAGCGACGAATGAACTTAGAAAAGGATGCAGGGGGGGAAAACCACCACAGAAAACTCCAGCCTTACTTCCTGCCAGCAGAAATCCTCTACACAGCACTCGCCCAGAAAAGAGTTAACTGTGAGCAAGACTCAGTTGCCACACCAGGAGATGGGATGAAATGCAACAAATTTGAAATATCAGAGCATCCACAGCAATTCACGAGCTAGACCTTGGGAAAGGACAAGTGTTTTACCTTCTCTGGAGGCAACGTGCTGATTAATTTCAGGACTGTGATGAAGCTATCCCACCATGGGCAAAGCTTCCATTTATCTTCCAATCTGCCTGACGCCTGTGGGTTCAGGGAAACAGGAGGGGATGTTTCGGGGTCTTTTGTCTATCAAGGGGCAGCAGAAACCCCCAGAGTTTTGCACAAGACATGCTACATATTCAACAGTCATGCATAACCAATATCCCAGGCAAGCAAAAGAGAATTTTTTAGATCAAGACATGGTCTTTTTACTGGCAGTTACTCACAGAAATAGGATTTGCTATACGAGATCATGTCTCTGATCTATCAAGACAAATTCCTCTCCTCCAAATTGAGCTATTACCTAAGCTATACACAGAGGGGTTTCTTTGCTTTCCAATATATTTAGATCAGTGCGCAATTCACACCTGGTCCCTGAAGAAAGTGTACTCTAATCTGAAAATTCAACTCTGTGAACCATGAAACTTCTTGTTACTTTTAATCACTGTAAGGTAAATGTCATTCCTACTAAATCAAAGCTTTGATTTTCCCCTTTTATTACTTGAAATAGAGTACCTGGTTTGTTTGGGATTTTTGCAAGTGACCAACCGTGTCTAAGGAAGCCACACTGCAAAGCCAGAACCCAAGAGGCTCAAGAAGTACCATCAACTTATCCATTACGGGCACTTGCTACAAGAACGCTTCACAGAAGGTAAAAGGACAGGACTGGGAGGCACAGCCAGGCATTTTCCTACCCCGGCACATAGCACCCAGCACAAGGCAGTCGCTTCCACAGGCCAGGGGAAGGGACTTGCGGTGGGTGCCCCAGCCAGCCTGCGGCGGGCACACCTCAGCACGCCAGATGCATGCAGGGCGATGCACTGGAAGCCACAACCAGAGGTGGGTGTCAAGCAGTATCTCGGACCCGACGTTAAGCAGGTACTCAAATTAACCTCCATTCAGGCACCAAAAAGCAGAAAGCTAGTGGATCAAGAAGAGATCAACAAAAAACCTTGGGTGACCCGGCAGAGTAAACACCGCGCTGTTCGTGCGGCATTCCGAACAGTTCCCGTGGAAGATGCCCAGGATGGTTAAGGCACAGAAAAAGATAAAAGTGACAAGAGACGGCTCGGGCACCCCAACTGAGCCAGCAGGATCCGGCATCAAGAAGTACGACAACAGAATTATTTCTAGTCCCATCCCCCTCCCCACAGAAGCTGAGACAGGAGCAAAGTCTGCAGGCGGCTGCCACAGACCCAGGCGCTGGAGTTGTGCGTGAAGCAAGAGCGAGCTTCGGGAATTAAGACGAAGCATTTATAAAATCAGGCTCTGGCTAGAAAAGCAGCCTCTCCTGTTCTCCCAGGCTCGGCGGTACCTCCTCCAGGGCTAAGCGTTCAAGTCGGAGCACAAGAGGCAGCACCCATCACTTTATAGCCTGAGTGGAGCTGCTCTACTCCCAGGGCTTCCAAGAGGGAGCAACCCTCAGGCCCTGCTAAAAAATCCCTCCCCAGCAGAAAAAATAAATACATATATAAACAAACAAACAAACAAACAAAAAAAGCCACCAGGGTGCAGCAAGGGCAGGGTTAGAGAGCTCCAAAACACAACCCAGCAGCCCACGGCGAGGGGAGGCTGAGCAGAAACCCCGGCGCAGCGGGGAGAGCCCGGGGCCGCCCGTCCGCAGCGGGATGCCCCGGGGACAGGGGCAGTGGTGCCTACCGAGGGTGAAGAAGGGCAGCTCGGTGTTGTCCAGGTCGTCCTGCACGGCGACGCGGCCGGGCAGCTCGCTGCGGACGAAGAGCAGCAAGCGGGAGTCGGCGGCGGCGGCGGGCGGCGGGGCTCCGCTCCAGCTGATATCGTTCTCCCGGAGCACCGGCAGCGTGGACACCGTCACCGTCTTCACTCGGCAGGGACCGGGGGTCTCCCGCGACGCCGCCGCGCCGGGCCCGCCGCCCAGCATCACCGGCGGCGGCAGCAGCAGCAGCAGCAGCAGCAGCAGCAGCGGGGGCGGCGCGGCGGCGAGGCGGCGGCGCGGCGGAGCGGCCATGCCGGGCCGGAGCCAGGCGCAGGAGAGCCGCGGCGCGGGGAGGCGAGCGGAGCCGGGCGCACTGAGCCGCCCCAGCCCGCCGCCGCCGCCGCCGCCCGGCCCCGCCTCTCGCCCCGCCCCGCAGCCCCCCGCCCCGTTCCGGGGACCCGCCGCGCCGCCGGACCCGCCGCTGCTCGCGGGGGAGCGCCCGCCCCCGCCCCGGCACCGAGTCCCGCCGCTCCCCGCGGCGGCCTGACCGGCTGCGCACCGGGCCCCGGCCCGCACCCTCCCGCTGCCCCGGGCGCCTCGCCTCCTCTTCCTCGCCAAACCGGGCTCTCTGCCTCGGGAGCGTCGCCTCCTCTTCCTCAGGGAGCCCGGGCTGCTGCCCTGGGCACGTGGCCTCTTCTTCCTCACAAAACCTGGCTCGCTGCGCCAGGAGCATCGCCTCCTCTTCCTCAGAAACCTGGGCTGCTGCCCAGGGAGCATCACCTCTTCCTCCTCACAAACCCAGACTGCTGCCCCAGGAGCATCGCCTCCTCTTCCTCACAAAATCCAGGTTGCTGCCCTGGGCACATAGCCTCTTCTTCCTCACAAAACCTGGCTCTCTGCGCCAGGAGCATTGCCTCCTCTTCCTCCTGAAACCCAGACTGCTGCCCTGCGAGCATCCCCTCTCCCTTCTCACAAAATCCAGCTTGCTGCGCTGGGCACATGGCCTTTTCTTCCTCACAAAACCTGGCTCACTGCACCAGAAGCATAGCCTCCTCTTCCTCCTCAAAAACCCAGACTGCTGCCTTGGGAGCATCGCCTCCTCTTCCTCACAATACCCGGCTTGCTGCCCTGCAAGCATCCTCTCTTCCTTCTCACAAACCCAGCTTGCTGCCCGTGGCACATGGCCTCTTCTTCCTCGCAAAACCTGGCTCTCCCTCCCACCTCTGGCCCCATCTGGCTGCCTGCCTCACACCCGCAGCCCCCCCCCCTTCCCTCAGGCACTTGCCCGGTGCAGCAGCACAGCAAGATGTGCCCATGAGCTCTGGGTAGTTATTACGCTTCCAGAAGGTGCCCAGGGCACGCCAAGACAGCTTGCACTGACGAGCCTGGAGGAGACAAACCAGGGACTTACAGGGAAGATTTTTGACCTCTCCTTTAACAGCCAGTGTTTAAATGGGAGCCAGAGGGATAAATGATGCTGGGGTCTGATCACAGGTCCCTACACCCATCTGTCACACGGGTGGCCGGTGCCACCTGAGGGCTTAAGGACAAACCAGGTGAGCTCCTCGGCCGTGGTTTTGGCTCACGCTCTGCCTTGAGCCGCAACAGAGCCAACTGGCTCTTCCAGCAGGTAGCTGGTATTAGTTTTGGAGGCAAACCCTGTTCGTACAGGCAAAATGGACATGGTTAGCCCCAGAGCCGCGTGAACCCCTGCCCACAGGCAGCATGACTAACGGAGACGAGGAGAGGCAGCCTACGGTAGTTATGAGTCAGTGACTCACAACAATTTCCTAGTGACTGCTAATCTACCTGATTTTATTTGTAGATGTACATATAAAAGAAGATGTCAAAACCCTAACAAAGCACACTTAATGCTCAGGCTTATATTATTTCCACAAGCTAATTAAGATCAATTCATCACATGCCTATTGAGGTAAAACAGCCTTCTGAGATACCTAGGTCATCAAACGTTAAAACCACAATGATGGCAAAGAGCGCAAAACTCAGCAAACAAACAGCATGAGCCCCCGCTCCTGGAGTGGCCACAGCTCCAGCTCACAGCCTGAACAACCTGCAGCCCCCACCCCAAGTGTTGGCGTGAGTACGCTGCCTGTCTCCAACTACAGGAACAGAGAGAAAGCAAAAAGGGCTCACCCGCAAACAGGCAACTAGTTACAAAATGTTTAATGTGGGACCCCAGCTCTGCCTAACTGGGAGGGATGAAATTTCCAGGCACGCTGGGGAAAAAAAAAAAAAAAAGTCAAGCAAAAATGCAATCCTAAATGTCAGCTGTCGGTTAGGAAAACTGTGATGGTAGAAGTTTTTTCTCCTTTCTTTCCCCTCCTTTTTCTCTTTTGCTTTTTTGTTTCTTGGGTTTGTTTTTGTTTTTTTTTTAATAGGGAAAGGACAGATTTTTGGACTGCCTTAGGCTGTTGTCAGTACGTGTACTAATTTCCAGGCATTAGCAGTGTGTGTGCTGATAACTTTTTCATAGTTTTGAAAACTCTCCTAGGCAAAAAGAGCAAAGAAGCAAATCTGCATAGTAGGCAGTATGTCTGAAAAGTGAAGTACATTTTTCATGGTTTTTTTAGAACTGGAAATCCTGAAAAATATCTATTTCTGTTTAAGGCCCCATCCCTGTTATGTACTCTCCCGGTAGCCCCTTGCTGTGTGTGTGTGTCAGAAGCAGAGGCTTCTTTCTGCTGTCGAGTACCAGAGGATTTTGGCAAGGGGTTGTCCTTGGGGTGGGAATGGGATCCAGAGATACCTTCTGCTGTCACAGCTCTGGGCAGCCTGCTTTGGGCTGCAGGGGTTTCTTCTTTAGTTTTGCCCATGGATCCGGCTGGATTGGCACGGAGGACACATGTTTTAAGTGTATCCAGATGTTCTCTGATCTAGCATATGCCACGGAGCATCGAGGTGAATTTTTTTCAGGGTTTAGAGCTGAAAACCCAACGAGCAGGAGACATAAGTTCAAATGCCTGTTGTGCTACTGACTGTCTGACCCTGGGCAAACCCTGAGATACCAGAAAAGAGCTGTGAGGGACCTTGAGGGGTTGTCTTGTCTGCGCCCCTACCCAGAGAACTGAGCAGCTCTCCATACATCATTCAACCCTATTTTGCCTTGCTGTCTGTATCCACAGAGTACTGCTAACTGTCTCCCGAGAAGCACGCTGAGATTTTTGCAAGTCCTCCTGTACAAACGTGGACACAAAGATAAATGGGAATGTTCTGCAGACTGCTGCCTTTCAATGGGTTCATTCAGTTTAGCCTGGATCCTTCCTGATGCAAATCTTTGTTCTCATTTTGGGAAGAAAAGGATTCCACCTGCGTTTTAGTTCCAAAGAATTAGGCTAAACACAAAGTTTCACCATTTGAAAACCACCAATAATCTTCCCAAAGGGAAACACATAGTCCTGGTTTACAACTGAGGTAACAGGTTTCTATTACCCTCCCCAAGCACCGTTAAACGGCAGGGACAAAGTGAAGCACATCACACTAAGAAAGTTTTGCTCACTAGCAAAGTATTCTAGGAACACTTAGAGAAGTTTGCTTAAACTTGCTAAATTTGGGATACTTTAAGTCCATACAAACTGTGGATTTTCAAGCCAATTGCATAACCCAGATTTCTATTTCTAAATGAGGCCCATTTTTAATATCTTTTTCTTATGCTTCATGGATCCAGCCTTTCCTCAGGGAAGTCAGCGACTGCCTGACCATCAATTTCAATAGCATCAGGGCCAAGGAAGCAGTAAAAACTGCCATTCCTAGCAAAAACTCCAGGATGAAAATGGAAATCATCTAAGAAGTGAAAATGCATTAAATTGACAAGACCCATCTGGGTAGGGCGTGATGGGGGGATCTGACGGGTTGTCAGGAGACACCAGCTCCGTTCTCACCTTGGCTGCTGACTGTGCGGTTTTGGGGGCAAATCCCTTCTATTTTCTACCCTTGAGGTTTGTATGCCCTCTTACATACAGAAACTCAAGAAAATAAGTAGTTGTTACCATAATAGATAAAAAGAGATACGGAGAGCTGCAGGAATTGTAGCAGTAAATCCCAAGTGTGGGGTTTTCAGTACAAAAAGCACAGACATTCTCGGCATGAGCTGGGAGTTTCTCTGCTATTGATAGTGGGCTGTTATCAGGTGGAGCAGCCTCTAGAAGCAGAGAGAACATATGTTGTGTGCCATGCGAACCGGGAGCCTTGGCTATGTCTACCTTATGTCTGCATCTGCCTACACTCATACCCAATTTTCACCTGAGTGGATTTTTTTAGCAGGAACTTTGAGAACTCTTCTATTTTTTATTCCCAAGCAGAGAAGCTCAGCCCCAGGGTCACTTTTTTCTGTGTGACTATACCCCAAGTGGGGTTTGGGAAAACCCGTGGTTTTGTGCCTCTGTAGGGAACTTTGTGCAGATGTTTTGCTGGGAAACGCTTAAAATGTCTATACTATCTAAGTTTAAAAAGGATGGGAAGGGAAGGGAAAAAAAATAAAGAGTCATTCTCATTTAAAGGGTCACAGATGAAGCATCCTTCGACTTTCAGTCCTGTGAACTGCCTTTCTGGACACCCAGAACTAATGCATCTTTTATCGGCTGGCACAGAGAAGGAGGTTATTGCAAAGATATCAATAGCGGCTTTCTGAAGTGGTTTTCAATTGGTCCCATTACCAAAGAGATGTACATACAGCAGCAATCATTAAAATGCACTATGTATTTACAATATAGAGAACAATTTATGTCTGTAATGTGTATCACAAATCCTCCTGCTAGCAAGTGGAAGAGAAAGTAAGTCATAGAGCTATGATGTAATCAGAGGCTTATATTTCACCCTGCAAGAGTCACATCAGCATTAATAACTCCACTAAAGAAGTGAAAAGGGTTTTTTTATATATTCTGAAGGAAACACCACAAAATTAATTTTGTTTCTAAGCTGCAGTGTACGAATGCTGGTCCACAGCCATATGGTATCTGACTGTGGTCCACAACCACATGGCTCAAGCTGTGCTTTTGTCAGCTCTCACAAGCAAACCAAGAGACAGGCTGGGTCAGCAATTCAGAAAAATGCCTCCTGGGAGAGCGAGCGAGGGGATGCAGAAAGTGCCCTTTGCAATTCCATAGGTGACATTCTTGCTTCTAGGTTAATAGTGAGCCAACAGACCCCTCACTGTGCACAAAGCTGCAGGAGATGTTGTCTTTCTGAAACAGCATCAAACTAGGAGCTTCCTGACCACTTGCAGATAAGCACCCTGAGGGACGCTCTGCTAGCTTTAGCTTCCCTGCTTTTACAGCCAGGAGCAGCTGAATTTCCTCCTCCCTTCTCAAATACAAGTAGCTGGTTCCTGCCTTTCACCGGATAGCCATGAAACCGTGCTGTGCACTGGGAAAACGCCGCTGGGCTCAGTTTAGAAGGCCCTGGAGCAGTAACAAGGGGCTGCAGATTTGTACAGCTAAAAAAGGCTGTTAAGCATCTTGCGTTGAGGTACAGACTAAACGGTTACATTACAAATAACAGCCTTGACTTAACCAGGTGGGATGGTTGTGGTCAGGCACCTGTCGCTATGGCATCAGGGCATTTTCTAGTTTTCCCCCCCTTGAGTGGTATCATCCTGCACTACCTCCCACTTGATAACTCAGCCTGGAGCGCCCTGGGGTTTTAGCCAGATGTTGCTTGTGTATGGTGTCAGCAGCGTGCTAGGCACATTCAGGACCAAAGCCACACTGCAAAGGGACCTTGCACACCTGAAGGCGAGCCCTTACTCAGGCAGCTGGAGCCAGGCAGGTGCCTTGCCACAAGCCCCCTCCCCAGACATTGCTAGAGGGAGGCATGGGCCAGCCTAGCTAGCCAGTGCTCTTAAGGAGAACCCAGGGACAACTGGAAAGCAGGCAGTTGCTTGAGCCAAAGCCCAGGGAATGAGGCTGTCCCTTCCCCTCCTTCAGTACTGTGCAGCCACTCCATCACTGCCTGCCCTTCATGAGCAGTAACAGCCTCCAGCGTGGCTCCTCTTCTTCCCAAGATGAAAGAAACCTTAAATGCATGTAACTCTTGCACTCTACTTAATTAATCAGCTTTTGCATTACAAGTGAAACTTCTTTGATGCATGAAATATTAAGGAGCACCAAAGGGAGGGGAAGGAGAAGCGAGAGGTATTGTCTTTCACTGCTTCAGAGATGGGTGGGCTGAGGGACGCAGAGGCTAAACTGCAGACAGTGCATCTGCAGCAGATCTGTCTGCCCAGATAGATGCCAGTGAGCAAAGGATTTCCCCTGCACTTCTTGCTTCTCAAGCATATGGTTTTCACTCCGTGTTCAAGCTCTACATGCTCACCAATGTTTGCTCACACAGGCACAGGAAGGGGACAGTGCCCAATTAAACTTTTATGAAAAATAATCTCTGGTTGTTTCATTGTTTTTTTATCTCATGATGGCTGCAAGAAAGTGAGGCAAAATGAGTCTTTGCTGCAAAGAAACAGCTCCATTCTGGAAAACCCAGACGGGCTTTTAGTCAGATGAGGCTCTCCCAAAGGATGCGTGAGTAGTTGTCTGTGTTACGGGTTTGCAAGTGCCATTTCCACACTGAACTGTGAAGGAGAGACAGCAGAAATCCACACATCAGTGTGGATATTACAGCAGCTCTCGATAGTGCACAGTGAGAATTTAGTAACACAGTACCAGGTGTGTGCAACACCAGAGAGCCACGCTGCTCTAGCATCCCCGAACCCTTTTCTCCCAAGCCACCACACCAAGTCACCTTTCAAGAGCCAAAGCAGAACACAGGGTCTCTTCACTTTCCACCCTGCTCCTTCTCAGCTGACGCATTCAAGAGCCAAGCTGGCTTCTGAAAATGCGCCTGTCAGATCAGACCTGCTTGTACAGAACCACCAGTTTCCCCGGAGCATCACGATGGGCCTGGCTGCTGCACAGCCCAAGCCAAGCAGCCAGGTAACAGGCTCTTCGTAAACAAATGGCGATGGTGTAGCCTGCATTCGCTGTATAAAGGGTAATAAATGAATAAATGGGTTAATTATATCCACCACAGAATTTAATTAGACCATCTCTGTTCACTCTGCTTCAGCCAGAATCTCAATTATAAATCTTTATTTTCAAGGTTTTACAGCTTGGACATAAAAATTTGCTCTGGGCTTAAACACGACACACAGGGTCTTCTGTTCAGGGACTGCTCCAGTTTTTTAAGCAATCTTTTTAAAAAAGGTCAGGTTGAGGGACCAGATGGCTCGAGGGGAAGGTAATGAAGATGCAGGGCTTTTCTGAAGGAGGTGGCTGGCTGAAATTGTGGGCAGCTTAACAGAGCTGAGGCATTATTAAAGGCTGCTGGGTGAAAGCACGCCCAACTCTCCCCAGTCCCTGACAGGCAGGAGCCCTCATTGCAAAATGAAACTGGGGCTCCTGCTAATTGGCATCCCCACTCCCCATCAGCAGAGAGCAAGGACTGCAGGGGCTGGGGAGAGGGGTCCCCCCCAGGCAGCCACGGCAGGGCCAGGCAGGGGAAGCTCACACACCTGCATCCAGCACAGGGAATGTGCTCCAGGGCTGTCAGGTGCGTGCTGGCTGCTCCCCCCAGTGCAACCAGAATCACCCCTCTCCTCCTCCTTCTCAAAGGCCTGCTCCCAGGGGAGGAGGAGAGCCGGGTGACCTGGAGTAGCTGAAAACCAGAAACAAATTAGAAACTACTCCACTTTTTAAATTGTTATGATTTTGAGGGTAATTTAGGACCCGCCTTCTGCTTTCTGGAGTTGACAGTATTGAAATCCAGTACTTCTGTCTTGTTAAATGTGCTCTGAAATATTCTGATCATTTTAAAATGTCAATAGTGTTACAGAAAAAAACAGGAAACATGTTTACCAGCAGCAGAAGCATCTACAGTCTCAGGTCACATCCTCATTCAATTTGACATATGTTATTTTTTATTCCCTCATTGAGTTAATTACTTGATTTGCTTTTCCTGCCCTATGCCAAACCCCCACCTCCCTCCGAGTGAAAACAAAGACTGCCAGCAGGGACCAGGTCTCCGCAGCCAACGCCACTGCCAAGGCTCCTCACCCTGCTAGTGAAGGCTGTCACCAGGCAGTCCCCCTGCGTAAGAACTGGTCATCCCATCTATAGCTATGCTCAGCACATATTTTTTAAGAGCACTGCAGGCACCTGTTCATTTTCTACAAGCTTTGGTCACCCTGGCACATCAGTGTGTTTTGCAAAGATTTTTTCCAGCCACATCCCACCCCAGTACTGTTATTCTGCACATAACAATATGTCCTAAATACATTCCCATTTGGTAAACCAGAACAAATCTATTAGGTAAGTCAGATTCCAGTACTGCTGAATACATATTTAACCAGCAGATCACAACAGTTTATTGTCTGGTTAGTGCACCATAGACTTTAACCCTTAGGAAACATTGGCATGCATCAGGCAGCCAAATTACTGCTCAGAAAGCTATGATATATAGCATGAATTACCGGTAATAAAGAAAAAGATATATGGGATGGATTAATCAAATCATAAATTTCTTAAATCTCTATGGCAGTCCATAAATCAATTTTGGCTGTAGGTTTCTGGCCCTTATTCAATGTATAATATAAAGTAGAGATGACCTACGTGTGCAGAGCACTTTTTTGGTGGCCTGTTGGGAAACCCTGGCTAAATATCAGAGCAAACAAACATCTTTTTGAAAAACATTATGTTCATGTATTTCAAGCTGTACCATTGAAAATGTATGCACTTTTTGGAAGGTGAAGGTAAAAGGTGTATGTTTCCACACCAAGAGTTAAACCAGACCCAGAACAGATACTACTGGGCCAGGCTAGACATGGCACAGCTTAGATCAACTTTAGCTTCATGAAACAGAGACAGGCCTTTTCTAAGCACAGGTGACTATCCTACCCAGGTCTAGCAGCTATCCTGATTTTTTAGGTGTTTGCCCCATTTTGTGTGCAAAGCAGCTGAAAACCCCTGGAACAGAATATGCTTCTGGGAGCCCAGCAATCGCCAGCCCCATCACTGCTGAGGTCCAGCTGGATCTGAAAGGGGTCACGTTCCATCCAGGCTGATCCAAAGAAATACATGACTAAGGGGAGCAGAATATCTGGTGTGTGTCCTATCCTTAATTCCACTAAGAACTATCACTTGGAATCATTCCTTTACACCTAAGCCCTCACCCAGCTCAGACTGACTCTTGTTCCTAGGCCACTTAGAAGCACAATACCCCAACTCCTGCACCTATTAACCTTCTGCTGGTTTTATGTGCAGCGAGGAAGCCTCTGATAAGACTTCTTCCACCCCTAACCCTCACACAAGCCCTTGCCTTGGGACCTTTTCTGCCCCAGTCAAAACGGGATTCACAAGCTTGCCATCAGCCAGGCTTCCTGGCCTTTGAACATCTCAGATGTTTTGGTGTGAGGTCTTAGCAAAACAAGAGCGACAACGTGCTCAGTGTGAGCCTGCTCCACAGCGCAAACATCAATATATATTTACCAGAGGGAGCAGCAGGCTTTAGAAGTTCAATTTCTTTTTGGCTGTCCACAAGATACATGAAACAAGGAGATTAAACACCAGGAATAAACACCTATAAATAAAACTGACTATTTAAATCCACCAAAGCCAGGACATTTGTCACGAAATCTCCTGCTCTCCAACACCAGCATAGCAGCACTTCTGATGTTGTTTACAGCTGCACAGGACAACCGAGCATCCACCTTCACTTTGAACCTGGCTGTTGCTCTGCCAGGCTGTGTGCAGCCCTTCAACACTGATTAACAAAGTCTTGCTTTGACCAAGATACTGCAGCTATGGATTGTCGTTCCACCCCACTCCTCGTCCTTTCTTTAAAGGAAAGTGAACACGCCCATTGAAGCCATCTGCTTAGAACCTCTGACAAAGCTTAACCTGAGCCTAAGTGGGAGAGGGTTAAAAAGCCGGAGATGTTCTGGATCTGAAGGCAGGCACAGGGGCCGCAGCAGGGATTTTGCAGGCTGGTGTCTGGCAGCGGATGCCCTCTGTTGGCATCTTTTAGAAATCTGAGGAGCTACGCAAGCTGGTGGCTCAGATCCGTGCAATTCACCCACTGCTTATCCCGTGCCGCGTGGAATAGCCCTTAGCACCGGGTTTAATCTATGAGCACCATGTAAACGGCAGCCCCTGTCCCAGTGCACCCGCTTGCTCGGTCACAAGCAGTGCCCCTGCACACCGAAGGGAATGTTTGCACGTCCTTTGCAGCACGGAGCTGCAGGCTCCTCCTGCCTCGCTCCTGCTCTGGCTGGCAGCTGTACAGAGATGCTCGTGGCTCAGCCAGGGTATATATGGTCCTTTTTGGTGGAAGCAGGGGCAGAGGCTCCGTGGTGCTGGAGCAGCAGCTTTCTGCAGGGATCAGCTCCATCAGCCACTACCAGCAGGAGCATCTGAGCCACAGACAAGCAAGGGGAGAGGAAAACAGTGATGTACAAGCAGGGTCTTGCAGCAAGTGTAAGCACTGGGTTTGCAGACAACTTTGTCCTCTAAACCCCTTCAAGCACTTATGTAAAAAAACCAAAACATACAGCGATCACTTTCACAACTGTTGCTGCAAGCCAACAGGTTGCAAAACTGCTCTTCTGGGACCGAGCGTTCTCCTGCTCCATGCACCTTAGAAAGCAAGGTGAGCCGGTGCCTCCTGATAGACCCCATGGCATGGTAGAGGATGAGCATGGCTGAGAGGTCACGTAGCCAACCTGCTGAGAGCTTGTGGCACTGGGGTGAGCCTTCTCATGCATCTGGAGGTCACAGCAATGCTGCCTGTGAGCCCTCCAAGGTGCTCTGGTCAATGACAGGAGAGGCAGGTGGCACTTCTGGCTCCCACACCCAGGTGCCGTGAGGGCTGGTGTCCCCTTCAAAGCCAGGAACCAAGGGACTTTCACAGCCCCCAGCCCACCCCACTACACCTGAGCCGGGCAGTGGGGCCAGCTGCTGAGAACCCATAGCATCAGGGAGGCAGGTCCAGTATCCATTGAGAAAGTCAGTTGGTGGGGCAGGACACAGAGGAGCAACCTGACCATGAAAAAACCAAAGGCAACCCCACACACAGCCCAAGAAAAAGGCAGGCACTGGGCTTGGGCTTAAATACTGCTCGTGATGGCTGGGGGCAGGTGGGGCTGCTCAGGCTGTTATAGCCTGTTAGTGCTCCTGGCCCTGACACCACCGGAGAGGACACCTGTGTCTCCTTGGCAGATGATTTCCTTAATTCAGTCTCCAGTGAAGAAGGAGACTAATTGTTCCCAAGGTCCAATCGGGGCATGGCCAGGCTTTGGAAGGGTCTGCTGTGGCTTTGTGGCTAGTGCTGGGGCTCTGGGATAGCTCTGTCCTCTGAGTTTGGGGGTCCCACCACGTGACAGGCAGTGTTACTTCTTGGCATTCATCCCAGCAACAGGGGAAGGTTTTTAAGCTGCAGATGCTCAGTATCCCCTTCTCCCAGGTGCAGGAGGAAGGGATGTTTCCAGCTGGTTGGGACTGGAGATGACATCTCCAGTCACTGGGCTTGGCCTCAGGAGCTGCCGCAAGCTAAGAGCAAGCTGCACAAGGAGTGCCCCGTATTTACCGTTGCCTTTCGTGGCAGTGCAAAGGTGTGATGCCACTGTTCACCCGGCCCTCAAAAGATGTCTCAATAAAGAACAAATACAACAATTTTTGTGAATGACTTGTGGCTCTTTTATCACTAAAGAAATCAAAAGCAAACTGAACCGAAGGAGATCGTAAGCAATAAATGATGCTTATTCCAGTTACAGTCTCTGTACTTCTCTCTCAGGAGACTTTGTAACAGAGATTATATATGGCAGGAGTAGATTTACCCTTGGAGGGGATCTAAGTACCTTTTTTCTAAAATGAGTTGTAATCTTGTTTTAATGGTAGATAAAAACAAGGCACAGACATGGCTTCTCTATATGTATGGGGAGAGTCTTGTAAATCCTATTTTGGTATATCAGGGATAATCTAAACAGCTAGTAATAAGAAACATGAATAATCTTAAGTAAACCCTATGAAGCCAGTGCAAATATTTAAGTCAGTTATTCAAAAGAAATCGTAGCAAGATCCGTCTTAAGAAAAGCATATCAAAGAATATCAACATTCTTATAGCTGAATAAAACCACGCTGCCCTGCCCCATGACACAAATTTAACCCGTCTCTCAATTGCAACAGAACATTTCTAACCAATTGGGTGTTTACGGTGAAAGCTCTCCGTATTGTGAATTGTAAGACTCTTTTGATATCCCCTTAAATCAGCTCAAAAATGCAAATAAAAATTTGCAGGGGTATTTTATGGCTTCCTCTCATCTGTGGAAATATGGCTGGGCAGAGACCACTCTGCGGCTGCCCCTTCTCGTGCTTCGCTCTGCTCTTGTCTTGCTCGCACACCGAGCCTGCGGGGACCGCAGAGCAAAGGGCAGGGCAAAACGTGGCTTTCAGCTCAGTTCAGAGTTTTCAGACCCCACCTGATCCCAGCTGCTTTGTGGGAAGGTTAAGATGACATTCAATATAAAACTGACTGCTGTCATCCCTTCGCTGGTGTTGGGGGAAGGACCTGGTAATGTCTTCAGCTCATGAATATGTAATCTGCTGAATGCCTATGCAGTGCACTTCTAATTGCCTTTGTTCTTGCTGTGGGAGATTCTCAGAGCATCTTAAGAGTTGTTCTTGTATTCAGTCAATTTTCTGAGTCATTCTTTTGGTTTCATCAAGGTTTAATAGAGGCAAGAATTCTGTTTCCAGTAAGTCCAAACAATCTTACTTTTATGTATGTAAGTCTTCCAGCTCTCAAAATAGTCTTCTTAATTTAATTAATTCTTAAAGAGTGCCTTTAAACTTGAGCAGTATTTAAAGAACTTATTGTCCTTTTTTCTTAACAAGAAATTTAGTGAGGTGCCTCTTGACAGCTAACTAATTCTGCAATTAATGTAAATACTCTACGCTTCAGCTACTGCTATAGCAGTAACCAACTGCAGCATCATCTGACCTTGCTGTGTTGTACATAAAGCATCTCACCAGTCATGTAGCAAATGCAGCAGGGAGGTTATTTTGTGAACGTCTGTACACAGATGCACAATACTTTCAACTGCACATCTCGAAAAGCTTGTCATTTCAAACGTTTAAGGAATCAACCAAGCTTTACAGCAACAAGAGGAAACATGAGTTGAACAGGAGCAGCTAACATCTTCCAGAGACTGTTTTCCAGTCCCTGGTTTGTTTTTGTTTGAAGTCTTGAAAGTGCTTATAGACAAAATTACTTTCAGTAAGAATAATATATCACTTCTTTTGCCTGATTTAAAGTAGATTTTTTTTTCCTACATAAAAAGAAGCCTGATTTTTATCATATGCCTTATGGATCTGATAACACATTCCTACATTCCTCTTTTTCCTAAATTTTCTGAAAGGTTTGTTTTCTTGCAATAAAACTCATGTCTGTGCTAAGATATTGCCCTGTATGTTTTTTGGGGTTTTTTTTGGTTTTTTTTTTTGTCTTTGCTGAAACACTCTTGTTAGCTGTTGTGTGTTGACCAAATGGTTTCTGGCTTTACAATCTGTCACTAGTATTACATTTACAGCTTGCAATTATGGGCTTCGATTAAATATTTTGCACAAAGCTGCAAGTTCCAATAGCCAAACCTTATATATTTTCCAAAACATGGCAAAAAAGATAAGAGTATTGAGAAGTAAACCAAGACTGAAGTTATAAAAATGGCCTTTAGAGTCTGGATAAATATACACAGAGTTTTATAGCCATGGATGTTATCTCTTCTGATACTGAGGCTTGCCCTTGGGTGACAGAAAGCAGAATCTTTCCTGGATTTCTTTATTTCTTTAAATGAGACTGAAAGTCTCCTTTGGTAAAGCATGTATACAACATGGGCTGATATTCACTGCAAGAAGCATGCTGGATATTTTTAAAATGGCATGTTTTTGATGACTTAGCATATGTTAGGATAGCATACATGAATGGTGCTATAAGCCTTTTTTTTTTTTTTTTTTGGTCAGTATGGCTAATAACCCCATAATTAACGTAGAAACCTCCATACTTTTCTTTTTTTTTCTTTTACAGGTCTTGCCAGAGGTTTCCACCATACCCCAAGGTGAGATCAAGGTCCGCCTCATGCTCGCCAGCCTCGTGGCATGAGAGGAGGTCCCCTCAAGCCATAAAGCCTTTCCTTTCTGCCTTTCACACTGCAGCAGAGATGATTACAAACACCCATGATGGGCTTTGCTGTGGAGTGCAGACAGCTCTGGTCAAGATTTAAGCCGAGTGCAATCTGCCAGGTGATCAGAGATGGTCAATTGTCACCAGGAGGCCAGAGCTTCTTCTCAGGATGAACGGAGGAGCTTGCTGACATCCCTGGCACAACCACGGCTGGGAGGGAAGGAGAGCAGCACGTTGCCCTGTAGCCTCCTTCTCGGCTGTAGCTTGAGCAGAGCAGATGTCAACCAGCCCGGACTCCTTCCCCCTGCCTTGGCCAAGGCACCGGGGCTTGGCAGGCATCCGAGGACACAGACAATAGGAGGCTGACTGTCTGCACACCATTTCGCACTCACTTGACATGAATCACTTTCTGCTGCCTGGCTCTTGGAAGCAGCACGGGGCTGTCTGGCACTGGTCCTGCCAGCAGACCGAGGAGCAGGGGAAGGCTGGGCCCTCTCTCTGCTCCTCTCCTGGGCTTCTGCCCATCTCCCAGCAGCTACTTTCTGCTCCTATTTCTCTGTCAAACGGTGATTCTGCAAAGGGGGAAAAAAATAGTTATTGCCCTCCAGATACTCGTTACAGAGGACCTCCAGGATGGATTAGCTCTGTGCAGACTGCTTGCAGCCAAAGGCTTCTCTGTCCAGAGTTTGGGGGTCCATTTGGGATGGTCCCACAGGACCTTTCCCTGCTATCTGCCGCTCTCTGGTGGACAGGCTGCTTTTGGGCTGGCTGCCAGACTGTTGAGTGCCTTCTCTTGTGCCTCTTCACCTCCTGACGCAGAAAAGCAGGGAGACATGGCAGTCGTGAGTGGTGCTGGAGGATCCCTATCCTTAAAAATAAGAAACAAGACCCCAAAAAGCAGCAGATGAACCCAAGGGCATGGGTTCTTTCTTCTCTACTCAAACCTCCCCATTCTCCCCATCAAGCAGCCAGCAGCAGCATGGATGCTGACAAGGGTGAGGACTCCTTATCCCACCCCAACAGACTACCAGTGTCACCTCCCAGGTCCCGCCTCCTCCTATCGGGCCTACATAGGCAGCAGGAGCCATTTAACAAAAGAAAACCCGTTAAATTAAACATTTTCCCAGCCTGTCTGCTATCCTGTTGCAGTGCAGCAGCAGATGCTGGGGGCCATGCAGGGCAGTTTCCAGTGACGCAGAGCCTGGGTATGTCCTAAGCTTTATTTACACCCACCCACCAATCCTCAGATAAGTCTGGCAATCTTTTCTCTCAGGTCTCCTCTGAGCTGCCCTTCCCAGGTACGGAACATGGCTAAAACTTTCAGTCCCATCCAAGATCCAGGCCTAAAAGGAATTGCCACGAACTTCACCCTCCCAAACTGGCTTTACAGGCCAGCTTTGTGTTACCCAAGCTGATGTTCCACTTTCCTTCTTTTCTAGACTACTTTTTTCCTTGTGAATATTTCTTCCAGCTCTCATCTTTCCTGTTGCTTCCCCCTGATCTCTATCCCATTCTTCCATTTTTTCCCTCCCACGTGGTAACCCATGGAGCTCTGCTGTGGTGTCACCAATCCCTAGGATTAATGTACGTCTCCTGCATCATCTGCCTTCTTACACAACCTGGGAAGACGTTTGCCATTTTTGTACCAGCTTGATATCACTGAGTCATGTTCACTTAGTGGAACAAAATAAACCTTAGATCTTTTTCTGCTGAACTGAAGCCTATCTCACCTGAGCAGTCCATCATCCCTAGGCATATTACTTTCCGGCTGCACCTTCTGAATCTCAACCTTTTTTTTTTTTCAGTTCATTTCTCCAGTTTGTCACAGAGGTGTTAGAAGAAGAGTGTCCTTGACAAATCCATGGCCACTGAGACTCTTCTCCTTGGTACCTCCTAGACACCTGTAAATAACATACTCATCTTTCTGTCAGGATTTTTCATGGACTGAAGTTAAACCAGTGGGTCTGTAGTTCCCCATTTCTGCCCATGTTCCCAATATTTTTAAAAAAGTTAGGCATTTTTTGTCCCTTTCCAATCTTCTGATGTTTCCAGAGATAACCACTAATGACTGAGATTGCCACAACCGGTTCTGCAAGTATCCATGACTTAAATTCACTCGGTTTGGAATAATCTTCCCAGAAGGGTTTTCCTCCTTGCCGGTGTCAGTCAGCAGCTGGCTTATCACCAGGAACAGAAGGGATTATATCCCTTGTAAGCTCTTTATCAGCTTATCTGTGGATGTCCATTATCTGTCTATCACTCTCTGAATCCTCGGGGGTCCTTGCCCTCCATGGTTGTCTTGTAGCACCAAGTTCCACAAGTTAGACCCTTCCTCCCACCTAAATTTCAGTGTTGTCAGAGCCAGATTCTTCTTGCAGCAAATGATGACTGGCATCAGGCACAAGGAGCAACAAGGGAAATTTCGACTAGATATGAGAAAAACTTTCACAACAAAGGTAGTTGAAAAGAGCTTGGATGAAGCTCCGATCCTGGAATTGTTCACAGCTCAATTGGATCAGCCCTGAGCTGCCTGACCCCAGTTAGACCTGCTCTCAGCAGGGCTTGGACCCTTCAAAGGTCCCTTCAGCCTGTGGTTTCCCAGTGCAGCTTTTCCTTCAGCACTGGCTGAGGGTCCCACTACATCCCTCCTTTCTGGTGGGTCCTCCTCAAGGGCTGCCAAGAGGAGGGTCATCTCCTTTCACCTCCTCCTGTACTGGCTGTCATGTACGGCACCTAGTGCCAGGGTGCAGCGACGTGCCTCTTGATTCAGTCCACCAGAAATCCCCCACATTCTGGCTGTCCAGTGTAATGATAAGCTGAAATGGGACAGGCACAAAAATATCCTATGAGGATATTAAGGGATAAACCACCATTCTTTTATTTTTCCTCAGCATTTCCCCAGTGAAGCATAACCAAATAAAATCAGAGTAGAATATCAGCAAACGCCCCCCTCCCCCCAAAAAAAACCCCAACGCTTACTTTCCCACCAGTGAAAGCAGATCTATGTTTAGACAAGGGGGAAAAACTTGGGAGGAAAAACATCAAATCCTTCTTCCCTGAGACCCACCTGTGGTCTCCACGGGATATGCTGCTCCCTGCTTCTACCGTAGACTGAGGCTGCCATGGCTGCCCACATTAACGCCTTTGTGCAGGTAGGAGCGTGTCTGCAGCTGAACCCTTTCCACTACTCTGGTGACATGTTTATAAAACAACTGGGTTTACCCTTGCCTGAGACTCTTTTTGGTTTAGGAACAGGTGGTCATACAGGCTTCACCTCTAGGGACAGGAAAAAAGGAGAAAAGAAGGAAGAGGATCTGGGTAAGTTTGGGCAGAAAATGCCTTCTCCAGTCTCTAAAGCTGGTTAAAATTTAAAGGTCATCCCATTCTGAACCTGAGTTTACTGATAAGCTTGTCCTTTCCAGAACACTCAGTTGCGGGGGTCTCTGGGGGTAGGTGAGGGACCAAGACTCAAATCTGTGCTCTTGATCGACTTGCCCGTCACAGCATCCGTCTCATCGGGGTGGTTTGAGCACCAGGCACTCAATAGCCCTGGATAATCTCCTGCTCTTCTGAGGTCTCTTTCCCCTTGTAGGAGGGCTTAACCATATAACCTTCTTGTCCAGGCTAAACCATCTTATCAGGGTCAGATGTTCTTCAGGAAGGTTTGGTTTTTGAAAAGTTAGCTTTGCTCTAAAAAAAAAAAGGAGGTGGGGGGAGGGTGTCAGAGAGAAAGTGAGAGAGAAAAGAAAAACCTATTCTATTAAAAACTCCAGTCCGGCTGTCGCTGCTGGAAAGGGATCTTACACAATGGAGCCTGCTTTCTCCTGAAGTGAACTGCTTTCAGCTTGCTCGACAATAGATCAAAACCCGAGTAAGAAGCGATTTCTAAGTATCTGAGTATCTTAATGGGAAATTCTCCAGCAATTGCTCATCTACTTTTATCTGCAATTAGATATTAACATTCCAGATCAGAGTATTTTCCGGGTGTAAATGTGAAACAGTGCAAGGTCTTGTCATCTAGTTTTGCAGTTCCATCCCCCCATTCTCTTTTTTCCCCCCCTTATCAGCATGATCAGGGACCTGACTAGGAACACGAGGCAGAGAAATGCCCAGTAAGGGCTGTGAAGCGAGATAGCAAGAGAAGCTTTGCACTCCAGCGCGACTTGCCTGGCCTGTTATTGACAGAGCCTCCAAGATGCTCAAAGATAGCCTTGCTGCATGTTACATTACCTTCAGATTTATTTCGGTGCCACAGAAAAGTGAGGGGGGTGAGGGCAGAGGGAGGGACGACTGAAAATGTTGCTGTGGGTAGAGCGATTATAACCAGAATTTCTTTTTAATGCAAAAATCTTTAGCCCGACAAAGGATCCATCTCTGGGAGAGGTTTTTTCACCATCGAATACCCCACCCCTTTGCATCAGAGCATTGCAAAATGTACTTGGAAGAGCAGCAAGTTCGTTTTAACCGATAGCATTCAGCGCTTTTTACTGTGCTATTCATCCATATGACAAAGCTGAGAGGGGAGCCCATACTTCTTCCTGACTTTTTATTGCTTTTCAGCCCAGTGGGAACCAGCCAACATGAAAAAAAAAAAATTGGTTTAACCGCAAAATATGTTTAAGCTTCTTGCTTTTTTTTTTTTTTTTTTTTTTTTTTTTTGGCATGTCAGGAAAAAGGTGGAGGGGGAGGTGAATACCCAAGGCAAAATAGTCCCAAAATTAAGTCAAAACCCAGCCAAAATGCTAGTGCACGTGAGCCTGATCCTACACGTAAAGGCTGAGGTTTGAAGAGGGAGGTTGGTGACAGCCTTCAAATGCTGGGACCACCGTGGCATCTGACAAGAGAGAAGACAGACTCATTTTGAGGTGACTAAATAGAAGCTGCAAGGAAAGACCATGGTCTGCAAGTAGGGTTAAGGCTTTCCAGGCAGAAAGTTCTGGGACTAGTGCTCGCTCTGGGAAGTGACAACGTGTGCTGGGTCCTCCAGGGTTTTCCATCTGGATCTTCTGAGCAGGCTGGTGTTCTGGGCTGCACTGCCTGCAGCCTTGCTCTTGCTCGACGGGACTCTTTCTCAACTCCAAGAAGTGATTATTTTAAGCTATATTTAAACTTCTAATTTTTCTGAATTAAAAAACATAAAGAACCCTCTGCTTAGAAAAGCTAATGCTCATGCATATATCACACCCGAAAGGGAAAGTTTAAGAAATAAAAGTAAACCAGCATTTGCACGATCCCAGTTGTTTCCTTTTTTTGTTGATTTGAAACTAAACCTGCAGATTGACCCATAACATAAACATTTAATTAACTCTTTGAAAAATTTTACATTTTTATCAAATAATTAAAAAAAAATGCTTTTGATTTGGGAATACTGTTGTGTGAAGAACATGGAGGTTTTCAACTGCTCACAATCAGAACAACATCAAAAGTTTTGCATGACTGCAAAGTCCTTTCTCTGTGCCCCTCTGCCCCTGCCTGCCACCACCTCCAAAAACCCAGCTTTAATGGTGACCACCAGGCACTGAAATCTGCCCCTAAAAGAGATCAACAGAGGCTTTCACAGCAAGCACCTGCTCCCAGGTGCAAACAACACAACTCCCCACCAGCTCTACACCCTGCTACAGAGTCTTTTAAGAGTTTATTTTCTCCTAACCTCTCCTGATAAAGTGATTCTCTCCAGCTGAGCCCAGTCTGGATTCTGCAAGACAAACATATTAACTGTTTCCTCACCGAGGACCTGGACAGGGCCTTCTGGTGTGTGGGTCAGGGTTTGCTAACATGCGTGGGCCTGGTACTGCATTTGCTTCGATGGACTCATGACACTTTGCACTGAAACCCAGCAAAAGATGAAGCTTCTGCCACCTCCAGCTCCTGTGATTTGCAAATTATTGTAAGGCAGGCTAAGGGTGGTAAGATAGAGGATAGAAGTAATTACAAATGCAGATGCAGAAAGAGAGAACAGAACACCTAGAAAGAAAATTGGGTGCCTTTAAAATACAGCAAAGGCTTTATCTGAAAACAGAGCTTAACAATTAGCCACACTTACGTGGCGTACAAAATGCTGGTGCTGTGCCTCAGCCTGAAAGCCTCACCCATGCTGGGCAGCGAAACAGTCTGTCTGTACCCCGGTGTCACAAAGGCTTTGTATTTGATGACAGGGCGGGTGTAAGTGGGGCATTAGGGCACCTTGGTCCTCAGCAAAGGTTAGTTGTCTTCCTCATAGACTTCCTCACTAGCTTCCACACCCCTGCTGAAAGTCCTCCTGCTCCAGCAGCATGGATGCCCCAGCTGGATGGTTTAAAACCAGCCCAGATGAATCCACCACAGCTGTTGTCCTGCCTCTGGGCTGCAGCAGGGACCTGGATGTATGTATCAGCATGCTGGACTGATGGCACAGACTGGGCTTCTCCATGGGCACTTTCCTCTGGTTAGCTGGTTGCTCTTGTCTCTGGAGACTGAATATCAGGCAGACAACAACTGCTGAGCACCTGCTACTCCATGAAGGTGTCGGGGTTTAACGTAGGAAAGGAAGGTCTGTCGGCACCACACAGATTCCTCCTTCCTTGGGAGGTGGATGGACGAGTGTCTAGTCTGTTGAGTCAGCAGCAAAGAAGTGCTCACCCAGTTTAAAGCAAGACCTCTCTGTACTGATCTGATAGACTTGCACAAAGCATGCTAGCTAGTGAGAAGTCAGGTGGGCCCTGGCAGAGAAAAAGGATGAATGTCTTTAGCTGAGAATATCGGAGGGGCTGGGCAGGGGAGCAGATGGTCTGGTCCAGCCTGGCAGTCAGTGAACCAACTCTAGTGCAAAGTCTCACTTTCTGAGTTCCTTTATTTGGCAAAAGTTCAGGTTATCATTCCCTGGAGCTGTCTGCAGAAGTGCTATAGGATTTAATGTGAATGCAGTTGATAGGGTTTTATAGAAAATTAACAGAGTTTATTGAAATCTCATTCTAAAGTCCATAGAGAGCAACAGCAGGGAGTGATTTTCTAACAGTCCCAAGGAGAATTATAGACTTCTTGAAGGCTCTTAGTCCCAAGACCTCCCATCCTGCAGCCTCTTTTCCCTGAGCCTTCCTCCCCCTGAACAGACCTCAAAACAAGAGGTCATTTCCCCAAAAGCTGTTTCAGTTCAGCTGCAGTAATGAGACATTTTCTGGCTTCATTAGACGTGCACAGCTGAAGGTGAGGAGAGAAGAGATGCTCTACATGTTACTCGCAGGCTCCTGCAGCGGTCTTATACTTAGAGACTTACAGAAAGTTTTCATCCTGATTCAGGAAAGCAAAAAATTCATGCTGAGCAATTTCAACCAGGAAGTATTATTTTAATTATTTTTTCTTTCTTAGATCGATGGTCCTCTGTGAGTTGACCTGAGTGCCCTTGAGCTGGAGCTCCTGTTCCCTGTGACCCACAGGAGGACTTCAAATATCCCACTTGTGGATGAGCCACCCTGTGAAGTTATCTCTGGAGGCCCTGAAGGTGACTGCTGAAGGAATTTGGGAGTTCCCATCAAAGGATGGTCTGTTTTTTGCAAAATCCCATCAGCATTTTCCATTGAATTTTTTTAAAAAATTTTTCCCCTCAAGGCTCCCAGCCACTTTTTTGATGCCACACTGGGTGGGTGGGTGTCCAGCCTCCGCAGCCATTCCTGCCCCCACCATGAGCAGGGCTTAGGCTGGGAGCCAACTATTTCCTACGACTCGGTTCCTTTCCCTTGGCAGTCTTTGGTAAGACAAGTTATATGGCAACTGATGCCTACAAAGTGCTAAAAAATTGTCCTGTGGAGTAAAAGGAAGAACAAGACAGCAAGTGTAGAAAAACATTTGGAAACAGCCTTGACACTGAAACCATTTTGAATAATTGAAGAAGTTGTTTTGGAGAAAGACAGGTTATTTCCAAAAGATAACTTTTTAATGGCACGGTGTCCCTTCAGCCATGCTGCTGCCTTCCATTAGCAGCCAGGATGGTTAGGAGAACTCATTCAAGGTCTGCAGCTGAGAGGGAATTATTGATTTGTTTATTTTTTTACAAATGATCATCAAAAAGCATTTGTTTCTTGTTAAACCACCGCTGTGGCAGCAGTGTTTGTGGAGAGGGGGAGCTGTGGTAGTGCCAGTCGTGGACAGGACTGTTCTGTTTCCCATTCCAGAATTGCATAAACCCAATTACAGATGTTACCCTTGATGCATGTATGGAGGAAAGGGCTACTCTGCGTTTCAGTGATGCTGAGTGACTGGGCCTTTTGCTGACAGCCACAAACATTGCCTTCTGTCCAACATTGCTAAAAAACAGGTCAGAGTACAAGCGACATCATCCTGGGGTACTTTTTCTCTGGGCGGGGAGTACCAACTTTCCCTTCCCCAGTTTGGAGAACAACAGTGAATGAAAAGTAAATCGTTCAGAGATGATCTATTTTGGCTCAGAAACCTGCTCAGAAACTTTCTTCCTAATGTCTTTTCCCCGATGCAGGCAGCACTCTTCTAGCCTGCTTCTAATGACCAGCATTAGTTTGCATTAGATGGATTTGTGATGATTTCTTTCTGCCTGGCTGCTAAGCCTGCAAGCAATTCAAATTAAGTTCGGCTCCCCGTGCCCCATCTGGCAATGGCAGCTCCCCCGTTTATGTTTGCTGCCTTCTCAGCTGTTCTCCCTTTCTCACATCCTACGGTGGTTTGATCTGTCTGGATTTTGCAGCCCCACAGTGCTCGGCGGACACCTGCTGGGGCTCACTGCATCCAGCCCCAGCCATCCCGAACAACTTGCTCTTGGGTGCAAGATGGGCACTAGTGGGAGAGGGCCAGTGGGGGGAAGGAGGCTGGTGGGACTGGAGAGGTTCCCTGAGATGGGAGCTGAAGCCCAAACCTTGGCTTCCATCCTTGCTGTCCCCTCTGGCACCTCGTTCATGGTATCACATGACAGAAGGAAAGGGAAGCCGGCGGGCTTTGGGAGCGTGGCAGGCTACGGGGAGGTCTGCCATTCTCCTGGCCAGCACAGCGTCACAGCACCCTTACAGGGTGATGGAAGGTGGAGCCTTCTCTTTAGCTTTGTAGAAAGAAAATACGATAAATAAGGCGAGTCAGAAACTCCTTCCCCTCTCTGCCCTCAGCTCCCACCTGCGGGGGACATTGTTGGAGGTGGAGGGAACCTTTTTGGGATGCCAAAACAGAGGGACAGAAACACAGCAGGGAAAAAATGCAGTTTATCACGTTTACCAAGTGGCTGACTCACATGTTACAATCCTAACTTAGGAACAGCCTGCTCTATTCCAAACACATTTGCTAATAAGAGACAACATGAGGGTTCATCATGACCATCCACCAAGGTATCCTGTCACCACAAGGATCTTAAAACGTGTCAGATAATGCATATTTCAAATCACCCTATCTTTCTCTGCCAGTGGAGACAAGGCCAGAGGGTCTGGGAGAGGAACGGCATCAGTTTTGTGTTCTTCTCAGTGCTTCTTTGGAAATGTTTGGTTTCTGCACCCTTGAAGTGACTCTCACTTGTTGTCAGCTATGTATGATGTCTGAGGACAGCATGGATGGCTGTAAAGACGTGTCACATTACAGCAGTAGTGATTCTTCTTTCTTCCCATTCCCCCTCCTCATCCTCAGCACTGGGCTAATGACACCGCCAGGTACCAAGCAACAGAGAATTGAGCCTGTTGTTTTTACAGTGAAAATGAATGAAAAGTGCCTGCTGGGTCACATAAACCTGTCAAAAGAACAGCCAGGGCTTCCTGTGAGAGGGATAATAGTTAAGAAACCTGAAATTCTGAGAAAAAGGGATTATGAATCATCAGTAATATTTACAGTGCAAGTCCCTATTCCCTATATTTCTAGTTGTTTCTTTCTCCTTTCCAGGGCAATTATTTCCAGGAGCAGAGGAGCAGAGCCCTGAGTGCATCCCCCTGGCAGGTAAACAAGCCAAACCCCAAATGTGGGTCTGACAGAGCTCAGGGACATCTTGCACCCCTGGCCCTGCCACCCCCTCCAAACAAGGTGGGTGACAGCAAACAGGGTGTCTCTTGAGGGGTGGGCAGGGTGTCTCCCCCATGCTCTGCAGTGAAGGTGTATGCTCATGGCTTAGCAATGCATCCTACATCAAGTCATGCGGGTGTATGAAGCCAGCAGAACATCTGGGCAGCTGTGCTCAAGCAGTGCAAGCCTAAATGATATTTAAGCTTTATATTAGGGAGTTATTAGGCCTCAGGTGGTGCACAGACCTACTGGGTCTGTTGCATATGGGGTTAAAGGCTGGCTGAGCACTTGTAGCCATGCACAGGGAGCCCAAAGCAAAGCACTCCCCTTTATGATGCTCATTAGCACTTCTCCCTTGGAGGGATCCTTGCAAAGATGGGGCTGTGTAACTGCCCAGGGAGAGCAGCAGGTCCCTGGATGGGAGGGGACCCTGATGTGGGGAAGGGAATATGCAAAGAGGCGGGAAAAGTAAAGAGTCGTTTTTGCTGGGCAGGTGCCAAGTGAAAATGTAAGAGCAGATCAAACACATCTGGGTTAATGAGAGTACCATTCCCCAGGCCTCACCAAAGTGAGGAGAGCAGGAACAGGCTGGACGGCAGGCGCTGAATGATATTCTGTAATTAACTGGCAAATAGAATATGATATTTGGTGTAATTGCTCGGAATGATGTCTCTCAGCCCAGATACATGCATTACTTGCTGAGTGCTGCATCCCAGCTGCCACAGCAACTTTGCTTCCCTTTGTTTCCCCTTGCCTGTCATTTCTAATCACATCGTTCCCAAATTTGATTGCATCATCTCTGAGCTTTAGTTGCTAGGGTAACACCACAAAGTCATTATATGCATGAGATGAATACGTTACCCCCCTTGCACGACCAGTTATTTGACCATCTCTTTGTGACCCCCAACTCAGATTCCTTTGTCTGTCCCTTCTCAACCAGATCCCATGACATAAAAACTAGTGAGAGGCTCATCACTGATTTCCGTGGAAGCTGGAGTCATACAGGGAACTGTCATTCAAAGGTTAGAGAAAAAGACCCTAACGAATTGAGTAACCCAACATTAGAAGTGGGGCCACCATCAAAACCACGCTGCTTTTTAAAGCACAGGGCTGGAGCGATGACGATTGCACAAAGTACCTATTGCAGACCTTGCCACGGCTGTTCCCTTGCATAAACTCATGGTCTGTGTGGGATTTGTGTAAGCAAGGGGAATATATATGCGTTTATGAGCCCCGCAGTCTGGCTCAGCTGTGTCCAGGTGTGCATTTGCAGACCGCTGTGTCTCTGCAGCAGCGTGAAGCTGTAGCATTTGGGCAGGCAATAGCACAAACGGCCTAACACAACTGTCCTGGCAAAAGTGACGACAGTGATGAAGTCAGCATGGGAAAGGCTTCAACAGGGGCTACCAGAGCGTGCAGCCAGTGCTGGTGCAGTGTGTGTGTGTACTGGTTGGCAGAGCAACCTCCAGCTCCAGCCATACCCTCTTCTTCGCCATTGATCCCTGGGCTAGGAAGATTCAACTGGACTTGTGCATGCCACAGCCAAAAGTTTGCTCTGGGTGTGTAAAGGAGCCTCTGGGCAGTGAAAGCCCACAGCTGGGAGGTCTGCAGGGGCCACAGTGTCCTGATAAAGCTGGGCTGGCCCCTCAGGACGTCCTGGGTGCTGCAGGGTTTAGCATCACCCCCCACCCCAACATTTCAAACACTTGCCTTTCCAGTGCAGGCTGAAGCCCCACTCCCCAGCACTTCCAGTGCATCAGCACACTGCTCTCCACCCACCCCAGCCCATTTGCAGGCTGCCTTCGGGCTCTCCAGTGCCGAGGCTGCAGCAAGGGTCATCCTTGTGGCATCGCCAGCTTTTCTCTTTTCCACCCCACCAGCCCCCCAGTGCCTGCTGGAGCCAGGACGGGTATGCTCCCAGCCCCCAATAGTGCAAGGCAGAGAGATGAAAGATATTGTTTTTCAGGTGGAATAGCTTCCAAAACGGTACATTTGCAGTCAAAGTGCTGTTTGGAATGCATATGAACCACTGCCTGCAGCAATGAGAAACAAAGCCATTAAAGTTTAGATAGCAGTGTTTTTATTTTTAACCAAATGACTCAGTCTCCCCTCTAGCTCTGAGCAGGAGACAGGGAGAGAGCTGGGCATCAGAGTTCAGAAAGCCTTAACCCCACCGGGATCCTGCTGCGGGGAAAGTTCAAGCAGCCTGCTCAGTTTAATTGTGCCTAGGAAAGGTGTTTAAACCGATGTTGCTGCTTTGATAGTGTCTTGGTTGGGTGGAAATTTTGTTTGTTTCCCTGGATTTTAATTTAAACAACAACAACAAAAAATAATTCAGGACACTTACTGCATCTCCCTTTCCTCCCCGCATCCAGGAGGCCTCATGTTGCTTTTTCTTTTCTGCAGCTCTGCCTGGGGGAGGTTGAAGGCCAACCTGTCCCAGTCTGGAAGGTGGGTTTGGGATACTGCAGATTTTCCTTCAAGCTCCCCTGTTAATAAAAACCAGCTGAGGGAAGAAGACGACCCAGGGAACGAGCCTGATGTGTGTGCTGAGTATACGTGGTGTCTGTGTGTATGCACATGGGTGTACTCCCTGCCAGCTCCAGGCAAGGTTGCAGCCTTCTTATTATGCACGTCCAGCGCCCAGGCATGAACTGCATTTCAACAAGACACCTACCTGCTTCTGCACCATGGCCCAGACTATTCCTCTAGCAATTTCTCTCTCCATCCCAGCCTGTTTCCAAGGTTCCTATCCCTGTTGCACCTATAAGATGGTGTATCCAGCTGTTAAAAAATGCTTGTGCTCTTGCCGCCACCCTGGGCTGCTTCTCAGAGAGTGCAGAAGGCTCAGCGCTCCAGCCCCAGCCACTTGAGCACATGCTTAATTTAAAGCTGAGGCCCTTGCGCTGAATCAGGCAGCTTGGCCACTTGCAGGAAAAAAACTCAAATACATGGAAAATTACAAAATTACATTTCTACCTCTATTTATTGGTTTTCCATGCCATATGGAAATTTATGTAAATATACAAATGAGAAACAGGCCCTGGAGCTCTGGTGAGTTCGCCAATGTGCCACCAGCACTCAAAATGTTGGCCATTGTTGACGCTTTAGGAGAACAGAGTGAGAGAAATGAATTCTGGCTCCAAGAGTTGTCCAGAGACATGGCTTCAGTTTTGTTTGTGTTTTTTTTTTAATACAATGCCTACTGTTCTCATGAAAAAACATCCCAGATTCCCCCAGCTGCTCCAGTGAGAGCTGGCTGTGCAGCCCGACCCCAATCAGGCTTGGAAAACCAGGGCTCATCACGTGCGTTTGGCTACGAAGCAAACTCTTTTGCAAGCAAATTACCTTTACCAAATTTTTCAGATGAAGGGTGTAGATTTGCAGACAAGCTGTGCAGAGGCAGGTTGAATCTCACAGTATCCTGAGGAATGTGTCCATTTTGAGCAGCTGATGGAGACCTGGGACTCTTCCACTCCCCACAAGTATAAGACTTAATCCCATATGCTTCTCAAATCGTACCGACACTTTTCTGAAAGCAGAGGTGGTAGCAGGAGGCAGAAGGGAAAGCTTACCAACCCATACATATTATAGCCATCCCTATGGGTTCTTTTAACTTGTGGAGTGATATAACCTGTTCCTTTTTGGATCCCACATCTTGGGAAGTAGGAAACTTCACTGTCAGCTAGGTACCATTATCTGAGCTGGGTGGAGATGGACTGGACCAAAGTTTCACATCCAGAGTGTGAGCTTTTGTGGTTTTTATACATATATATGTGTTTGTCTGTATATATAAAATATATGTGTAAGTGGGTATGTATGTGTCTAATTTATTTATATCCACTTAGTTTTAAAAAGTGCTCCACTTAGAGAGTCACATCTTAATTTCATGTCCCATGTTTTGCTAAGATTCAGCAGTCTTTTTTGTGGGATGGCGATACATTTTATTTTTGTTATTATTTCTTGACAGAGCTTTGGGAGGACAACTGGGATCTGCAGAAGGCAGGGAGAAACCTGTACAAAGTTTTCCTGGGGAAAAAAAAATGCTGCTTCTGTGAATTAAAGCTGGAAAAACCCCTCCCAACTATGCAATTTCCTAGCTTGTTATTAATTATCGGAAGTTCAAGCATTTTCAGCGTAAACATTACCATTTGTGCTTTGAACATGCATAATGCTTTATATGTGCTAAATGTTGTTACTATTTCAAAAGATTTATGTCTTGAGTAAATTATGATTTGGATAATTGCATTCAGTCTACCAAAATCCATCCTGCAGCTTCACTGGAGTGTGGCATCCACCTTCGCTCCCTGGCCTGTGCCGCTTTGGTGTGCTGCGATGTGTGATTGAACATCTGCTTCCTGTCCCCGGCGGGAGCAGGGATGCGTTTCAGTGGAAGGGTCAGGGCTGGTGAGGTAATGCCACTCGATAGAGGTCTGCTCGCAGCAGGAAAAGGCAAGAGTGTCAAGGCCATAGTTGATGGAGTAGCTGGAAAAAAATTTATTTTTCCACGGCACTGACTGCTTTGGAAGTTCAAGAATAGTTTTGTATTGAGCTAGGCAAGAGTTTCAAAAGAAGCCCCAAAGTTTGTGGGCCTGACATCTGGCTCCTTGGCAGCCTCTGTCATGCCTGGACTGGACAGCAAACACACCCTCAGGTTAGTCATTGCTCTCTGGGAAGATAAGGGGAATCTTCTTGCTGGGGTGCAGAGCGGGCTGTGAAGCCGCGCAATGGTGGTGGCTTCCCATGATGTGCTAAACAGAAGCTGAAGTTAACAGGGGAACTGAGACTCCTCATGGTGTTTCTCTTCAAGATACCCATCCCTGCCCATTAAAGTCAGCACTTTGCAGTATAACGTAGATATATCCAAGCTGGTGATGGTTTGCTGGCCCAGACGTTGGCTGGACTCTGGTCCAAGCCTCTCCTGTGTTTCAATGGTGAAGCTCTGTAACAACTGGGGTGGTTAGCAGTTCCTGGTTATGTCGGCACGTAGGCACTGTAGGTGCACTCCAAGGTGTGCTGTCCACTCAGGGTGGCACTGGTGGGAAATGAGCACAAGGCCTTGTGACAGGGGTCCAAAATAGTTCCCTCAACAAGAAGGAGGTAGGTGTGGACCATATCAAGCTCTGAGGCTGAGAAGGCCGAGTTGTTTGGTGGAAACAGGGCCCTTAACCCTTAAAACATTTTGAGCTGCATCTGTAAAGTTACTTTTCACTTGTTTTAGGCTTCTTTCCCTCTGCAATGGGCACTGTCTCTGACAGACAAAGCAATGAACGCCTTCTGGGATGTCTGAAGGATCACCTGAAGTGCCAGCAAAAATGGTGCAGTTGGTGTAAAAACAGACAGAAAAGCTTCCATCAAGAAAGATTTCTTTCTCCAGGGTTATTTCACTTGCGGTATGAGTGGAAACAGCAAGTTCCCACTTCAATCAACAGCTCTTGGGAGGGGTGTGGTGTTCAGCAAATGCTGAGGCACCTTCAGCTTCCCCAGCAGTTTCAGCAGAAACAATGGGTGTTGCTCAGCACGGTGCTGCACCCCCTGAGCTCTCCTCAACAGGGACATTCAAGGAAGGAGAACAACGGGTTTGTCCTTTAATTCTGAGTAGGCTGGGAGCAGAAGCAGGCAAATGGAATTTGATTTTTTTTTTAATTTATTTTTACCATAATCACTTGGGTCCAGAGCTGGAGCTCTAAGAGGAGAATCATGATTCTACTGAAAAAAGCAAGAGAATGGGCCTTCAAGGACTCTCCAGTGGGACAGGACAAACATGAGTCACCAGTCAGAGTAGTGAATAGGAATAATAACATACTTTTGACTAGCATTTGCTAGCATGAATGCAAACTAGAACTAATCTGACAAATCCAGGAGTCATCAGGCCTCCTGTGCTCCAGTTCATCACCAGTATGCCTAACTCAGTAGCTCTGCTGTGGCACATTCCTTGCTCATGTGCAGAGCATGTATAGATCAGTATGTCCTGTATATATTTGGCTTACCAGGCAGGACTTTTTCACAGAGCTAATTCCTTTACAAACAATGGGCATTTTTGCAGGTTCCATTGCCTTTTGGCTTGGTGTGACAGGCACTTAGAATCGGGCTGTCGCTATGTGGAAGTAGTGGCCGCACTGCATTGCACCAAGCATCTGGACAGCACAGATCTGACAGGGGTGACATGTCCAGAGGTGCAGGACTCACTGCACCTGTGCTGTGGAGGTGATCTTTGCATTTGGACTTCTGTTGTCACTACTCCAAGCGAGTGACTAGACAGGAAAACGAAGTCCTCAAATTCACCCCAGATCAAATTCTAAGGTGGAGAAAGAAGACACATCTTACCATTCCCAAATATATGGTAGCCCTAGAATGAGCCTGTCTTGGGGTACAGATTATCTGGCACACCACTGTGTTGATGGATGCTGTTGAAAACCTGTGGAACCAGGAATAAAAAAAGTAAATATGGGTAACAGAACCACAAAGAAACATCCTCTGCTGCGAGCTGGCTTGTTAGTCACTGGAACTGTTTTTCCTGGTAAGTTCAGCAGTTTTTCAGAGTAGGAAACGTGACCTCACTATATACACAGAAATTTGCTATTTTATACCTTACTGCCAGCATGGATCTTAATCAACCAGAAAAACTCAAAATGACAAACAAACAAGAGACAGCTTTGCTATCTGAGGTTCATTAGCTCCTAGCGACCTCTTAAATCTGCAAGAAATCAAAGAGAAATGTTCAGAAAACGGGAGGGCTTTCAAGTCATTTTGCCAGTAATTTCCACCTATTCCCCAGTTCCCCCTCAATAATGAATGGCATTTCTTGATTGTTTTCCCAAGGTTTGCATTTATCTGAGCAAATGTAGACTGGAGCTTTGACCCACAACATATAGGGGATGGGAGGTGGACTCTCCCTGGAAGAATAGCACATACTCTGTGTCTTGCAAGGTTATTTGAAGCTGACTCGTAAGGGCATTGTCATCCTCATCTGGGAGGCTGGAAATGTGAGCAAAGGGCAGTCTATTTCATGCTTGGCACAAACACACACCAGGAAGCCATCAGCACTGTGTGTTGCAGAGGGTTAGATGTAGGAACTAATAGCCAGCACGGACATGGGCTCTGGGATGCATCCAACACTGGGAAAGGAAAGACAGATAAAAGCTGAATGTGGATGACACATTCTTTTGGGTGCTTACACCCTGCCCCTGGGCTATGGGAACCAGCCAGCAGAAAGCAGTGGCTAAGAGCATCACCTCATGGATACAGACAGGCCAGTCACCAGGTCACTTCTCCGTGGCAGGCTCAGCACCAGCCCCTCAGCCGGTGTGAACAGACCTCACTTTTGGTCTACCTGAGGCTGTCCCTTTGCACCTTTACCTGGAGTTTTCTTTCCTGGGTCACTTTGAAATGTTTGGTTTCCTTGCCTATATGGAACAGAAGCAGCAAATGGATCCCTTCATGCAGCAGAGCATCTGTCTTCTCATCAGTCCTCTTCAGCATGAGATCTAGCCGCATTCTCCAGGTAGAATGATGACAAGGACACCATTTCTGGAGTGCAAAAAGAAGGGCTGTTTTAGCTACAGGTAAAACCATTTGAGGCCGTCTTGTGTCTTCTCAGAAAGTTCTGTTCTATTGGGACTACAGCTGAGGAACTACTGACTGTGGATGGAGAACAGAGAAAGGCTGACAAAGCATCAGCAAGAGATAAAACATTCAGAATAGGCAAAGTAAAGGGGCCCTGAGGGCATCTCCGGAAGATGTTTTCTGTGGTTTACTGACTTGTTTTGATGGGAAAAAAAAAAGATTTTTCAAAGACGAGTTACAAGATGTCACACGTGTATTTACAAGATTGTAGTCCTCCCTGACAACCTCTACGAACTCCCTCTATTGAAGAAAGAAGTTGAAGAAATTCTAAGAAGAGAAAGGAAGCTAAAAGATGAAAGCATAGGCTAGAGAATGGAAACTGCCTTTCGTCTTGCCAAAAGGGAGCTTGCAGTGGGACCTGTCCTTTCAGCCTGAACGTAGCCCCTACTGACATCACTGGGAGTTACTGGGACCCAGTAGGACTGGAACCAGTTTCACCCAGGCACTGAGGTCCACTGGCAGCATGGAGGAAGAGGAGTCCAGGGCTGAAGAGCAATGAAGCTAGAAAAGGTCTGCGTTGCATAGGAGCAGCTGGGAAGGATAATTTGCCATCTGTGCTAAGTGGTTTCACCCTAGTGCTGTCGGTCACACCAGAATGCAGAATCGCAGAGAGACCTCATATTTATTGTGGGGAGGGGTGGAGAGGGAAAGGAGAGGGAGAAACCATCTGTGGAAAGGAATCAGGCCAGTATGTAGCTTCGGAGAGTCACATCCAGAGGAGGCTTAGCTAGAAAGCACCTGGCTTGTATCTGGCACCTGTGAGACCATGCACCAGTGATGCTGAGAGCAGCTGTGGAAAGCACATGGCTCAGGCTGTGAAGGGACAGGGTGTACAGGTGGTTGGTGTTGAGGATTTGGGAAGGAGGAGGCATGCTGACTGCACCTTGCTTCTGTAGCTGGACCGTTCGGGTTGTCAGTGTGGGGCTTGCCAACACCGTACCTTCCCTGCTGCTGTGTGGAATGAGCTACCAGTGCAAAAACAGGAGGAGAAGGCTTTGGGGGTCTCGGAGAAGAGGGTAAATTTGCTGAAAGGTGTGTATGAGCTGGAAAGGAAAAGGAATATACTCTAAAGTTGCCTGTAAATTCATATGGGAAGCCCTAATGGTTTTAAATTTTTAGGTCCACCATTCAGTGCCTCTCTTCATTAGCCTCCCAGCCTGGACGACCAGTGAGCAGAGGATCTTCTGAGCAGAGATTAATGCTCTGCAGTGTTGGGGCAGAACCCTTGACAGGATAAGCCACCCTTTTCTCCCAGCTTTCTGACAGTACTGCAGTCCTGTAACAAACCAAAGGGGAAACTAAGAAGTGTTGATAGGCTTCTTTTCTCCTGGACTGTTAATTCAAATCTGGCTCTAGGCCATTAGTGTTTTCACACTATTACCTTCTAATGGCTTCTTGCTCTTGGCTCAGCTCTTACTTGGTAAGTCACAGCTGTGTGCATTGTTAGCTATAGCCTCCCAGTTAGCCTCTTGCTGGGAATCTCAGTCAAGATTATGACTTGTGTCCGTGTTATGAAAATAAGCCGTGTGTAGCAGCTGCTGTCAAATACTGCTCCTTCCAGCGCTCACTCAACAGGTGTTACGAGCTGTTTTCCTACCACCATGGATGGGCTCAGCTGTTTCAACAGAAGGTGCACTTGTAATCCATACCCCCTTGCTGCGCTGTCTGGGTCACACGGAGCTGCTGCTGAACCCGTGACAGCTTTTGCTGAGGGAGATGCATCTTTCAGCTCAGATGCTGGAGGTCTGCAATACATGGGTGCTCCACCCAGAGCTGCAGCTTTGGCTCTGGATTTCACGCCCTGCTAAAGCAGATGAAGTACCTGGCAGACTGCTGTGAAGGGCTGAATGTGGCTGCCCATGCTCTCTGGTCAGATACAGCAGTGTTGCTGAGAAAGACGTCATGACAAAGCTACATTAGGTACCTGTTGTAAAGTTTGACTCCGTTCCATAGTGCAGGAATAGAAGACTTAATACTCTCCAGTCCTTGATTTTTCCACCTCTGACCATGGAGACTGGATTATTTTCTTCCCAAATTTATACTCCAAACAGGTATGGATGCAGGGAAATCCCATGGCCTCTTATACCAGAGGTCAGACTAGGTTGATCCTTTGACCTTAGGATCTGTGTTTCCACAAGAACACATCTCATAGAGCTAGGTAGGGCAGCATGGCCCAATCATTTCTAGGAGCAGCTACATGAGAAAGGGTAAGCATCAATGTTTATACAGCGTACAGTGAGATTCAGGCATGCCTATAGGACAGGCGGATTAGAACTCAGCCCTGCTGTCTCTTCCCTATGCTTATTCCAAAGGTAACACGGGAGTTTTCAGTGCACGGGTCCAGCAGACTGGAGGGAACTGAATTTAAACTTCAAAAACTAAATTGGAAAAAAAAAAAAAAGCCTCCAAGAGTTCCATGGAAAATCAATTACCCAGCATATGAAAGTGATGCTGAGAACACTGCTCCACAAAAAGAGCAAAATTCCCAGCAATTTTCATCTATTCTTCCTGCAATTTCCCTCCCATCCCTTGTGATGTTTTAAAAGAGGGATGACTTTTTTTCTCTAGTTTTAGATACGCTACTTGGGGCTGGAGAGTGGAGAGAGCGAGAGAAAAGACTGTTCCAAAAAATGTAATTAAGGTGATATTACTATGTGAATTACATATTACATTTTGTTTAGACCCATTGTTGTCTGGAATGGCTCTGAAATTGAATTGTACTGCAGATTCCTAACCAATTTTACCCACACTCACTCACTGTCAGGGATTCCATTAGACCTGGGGAAGAGGAAAGTGTGGATAGAGGAAGGGATCCAGCTGGAGAGGAAGGGCTCTGGAAATAATTTCTTCCCATGCAGAAGTTTTCATCAGGCAAACAAAGAACCCACATTGAAAATTACTCTTCACCCCATTGACCCAAAGTGAATCGATGCACGCACCGCTAGCTGGTACTCTGCTGTGGGGACAGTGAGGACATCCTGCCGCCCTCAAACGTAACTCCTCCGCTGAAATGGTCACTTGTGGTGGAGGAGTTCAATGTGTATTTGCCTGCCACAGGCTGGCTGAGGAAGGGAGAGATGCTGTACAGCCATTACAAGCACTGACTTTCCCCTGCTTTCAGTCAATACTGCTCTGAGATGGGTTTCAACCCATGACCGAGGAGCAAATAGATCATCAATCTTGTCTCTCCTCATTTCTATGTCCCTGTGTCCTCCTGGAGCTGCAGTGATGGGCCAAAGGGTAATGGCATCTCCATCGACACTGTGCTTTCCTCTGAGTATGCTCCCAGGTCTCTCAGCTTTGCTCTTTTGGGATATGAGGCTTCACACCCTCTGCCTGCGGCTGCTTGGAAGATGCACGGTGGTGGGAAGGAGAGAGCGTTTGACAGGGCGCTGTAGGGCGTAGGGACACTGGGGTGTGAGCGACTTGGGGGAGTCTGACGAGGGAGAACAAGGGCACGGAGGAGGTGTGAAGAAATAAGGACTAACATCAACCTCTACGTCCTCTCTCCAAGGCAACAGCTTCACAGAGGTAGGGAAAAGAAGGATGAGAGGAACAATTTCTCATGAGGATGAGCATAAAGGGGCTCAAAGGCCAAACCTGCTTGCTATAGCTCCTGTGAGGACACACGTGATGGTCCATGCATGCTTATCAGGGATGGCATGAAGAGCTCAGGGGCACCTCACCATGGTGGTGTTGCCTCCACGAGCTGGCAATCATCGGCAGAGCGCGGGGTGGGGAGGTGGCTGGCACCCCGGTCCTTGGGGACTTCAGCTTGCAGAGGTCAGCGCTTCCGTCTGTCCTCGCAGACCCTTAAGTCTTTTGGTGTAATGGGGTAAAAATACTCCACTGGATGGCACAGGGGTGTAGTAAGTGATTCACTGCGTAGGCAGCAGGACAGATGAAGCCAGGTTTCCTGTGGTGCTGTTGTTTGTGGCCTCTCTGATGTCAAATAATGCTCCTGTCTCTATCCTCTACTTGGCCACCTATTTCCCATACAAGCTGTAGCAACATGATAGCTTTGCATTAACTATACTGTTTAACTGGTTGAAACTGGCATGCAGATTCCAAAGTTATGGGGAAGAAAGGGATGAGAGAGATACATCCCTCTTCCACCCAGCACAGCCACAACAATTCAGAATGTGAAGAAATTGTGAGGTGCTGCTGTGCAAAAGATCCACAGCTGAGAGGTGGGGAAAGGTAGGTAAGAAGGAATAAAGCTAAAGCTGTTGTGCATTAACATTTGTGTCTTGATTCTGTGATTCTTTCTTCCAGTATTCAGGGGTTTGGTTCGTCATTCCCTTTTGCACTGAGGTATTATCCCTTTGCATATTGCACCCTCAGTCCCTCTGCTTTGGTCTTGACATCAGCCGCACCAATGCGTGGTGTGATGAGGGTGCTGCTCATGAAGAGAGAAGTTTGCTGGGTGATCTGTCGTGGTGTGGTCCTGGCAGCTGGCAGATGCGTCCCAGGAGGGCTGTGCCAGGGAGAGGCTTTGGAAGAGCTGCTGTCTGCAAAGTGGGAAAAGGAAAATATTTCTTGCCTCCTCTTTCCTTAAACCATCTCCCATCTGAATAAAGTGGGGGAATTAGAAGGGGATTATCTACTGGCAGGAGAGGTGTAATTCATTTCTGCCACTGTCCGCGTGTCAGGTTCGATTTTAATTTCAGATAATGTCAAAGCCAGATTAAAACCCTATCATCTAGGTAGGAAAAAAGACCCATCCTTCCCACCCATCTCATTCAGCTGCCAGGACAGTGACTGCCACCCCTCCCTCCTCCCCCTTCAAATACACTTGGGTCTTGGCACACTGTTAAAGCTCCTGCATGGGAGGTTGGACCCCCTTCCCCATCTCCTCCCCAGGTCCTGTCCCTGGGCAGCAGAGCCCCCCTATTCTCCATGCGTGATGCCCAGGATGCTTGCATGGTGCCAGGGTGCTTTATGTAGGGACAGGGAAGGGGACCTGGGAGGCACAGAGGTACTGTCTTTCATGGACACTTGGGAAATGAAGTTCCTATACGGGAGAGTGTGAGAAAAGCAGTGAGAGGTGGGGGGTGGCTGGGTCAACCATTAAAGAATATGGTAGAAACCACATTGGTATTGCTCCCGTCATGCCTGGCTGTTCCCCGGTCCCCTTCCTGGGATGCAAGTGGAGCAAGAAAGGGTTAATTTGAGGGGTTTATTCCTGGCTCTTCCAGAGACATAAATTAAGAACACTTAGAATAGCATCATCAAATGGAAAAGACCCCTAAATTAAACACTTATATCTGTACTTGACAGCTAAGGAGAGGCAGTGTGCACAGAGGATGTTTTACCTTTCTTGGATGTCACTGCCTTGGTGGTTTAATGTTATCCCACCCTCATCCTCTCCCATGTGCATGTCGGGCCAGTCAGCTCTGCCAAGCTCCAGCAGCATGCTCTGACTTGCATTCCTGTTAGCTGTGGCTCTTCGGGTCTGCAGATCGATGCTTTGGGGCCTACAAAAATAAAGCCGTTTGGCCAGAGTAAGGATGCTCTTAACTGCTTTGAGATCTTTGGATGGAAGGAGTGGAAGTGCTTGGTTATGTTTTCTTCCCTGAGTGAGTGTAGACACAGGTAATTCCTGCTTCTGCTCATACAACATTTAAAGCAGAGTGCTTCTGACAAACAAGGTGGGAGATGGACTTTATTAAAAATAAAAAAAAAAATCTCTTGAGATCTGATCAGGCACTGATAACTCCTTCTGGGTTTTACTAGCATTTTGTTCTATTTCTCAGTTATTGCGGTGGCGGTGAAAAATGCTGCTCTGATATTGATACAATGGGCCTGCCATGGAGCTGTGTGCATGCAGGTGGCTGCCTGATTTTGATGTTTATCATGACAATTAATGTGCTAGTGGACTTTTTTCATTACAACTGTATTGAATCGGAGACAGAGTCAATCCAACCTACCAGCTGGGTTTTCCCATTGAAAAAAACCATAACTGGTAATACGATTAAAAAGTCATAAAAAGTAAAGGAATGATCCTGATGATCTACATGCCTCTTCATCCCTTTATTTGCTCTCTCCATCCTTCCCCAGCTGAAATTCAGCCCTGCTCAGCAGTTGTTCCCAGCTATGCCACATGTGCCAGCGCAAGCCCCAGCCTGGAGCAAGACGCTGCCTTGGGAGAAGGTGGCCAGCCTCACGCTCCTGGTTTTGGCTCCTGCATCAGTCAGTTCTCTCTACACTTCAGGATGGAGTCTAGGGATGACTGTTCCTGCCTCCTTGAAAATGTGGAGTGGCAGAGAGCTCAGCCCGTATCATAATGCCATCATCTAGGTTTAACAAAACTCAGGTTTTGGAAAATGTAAATCACTTGCATTTTGGTGCATTTTACCATGTCTGCAGTGAGTTGTTAACGTAAAAGCAGCCCTTGGGAAAGGGCCATTTTGCTTTATCAACTCACCAATGTGCACTATGACTTCCACGTCACAGTGTGGCAATGCTGGACAACACCTGGGGAGGAACTCACATGCCCCACATAGCATGAAAAGTCATAAAGCAAAGAGAAGTGATATGAATAAGGTCAAACCTGCATCACCTTGCCCAGCTACTATGAGATCTGCATACCTCACTGCAGGATCCCCCAAAACCTGGAATCCAGAACTTTTTCTGCATTCATCATGCTCTGCCCAGGAGTACCAGCAAAATCATGCCTCTGCTCAGCTCTGCCTTCCCTCGCTGCTACGTATCCTGCAGCAATGCTGGAGGTGTGTTGTTTCAGTACAGAGTTCCAGCCTGCACCACAGGTGGAGGATGTGGATTGTTCCTGCAGAAGATTAAGTCTATGTCTCAGAACTATGCATAAATCCAAGATTTTGGGTATTACAGGGGCTGACGTGTTGGGGAGCCCTAAAGCCTAGGTTTGGAAACAGCTGGTGGTGGCTGTTTGGATGCTTCTCTGTGCTGGAGAGAAGCCGAGTCTGCCTCAGGCTGGCTGGCACTTTCTACATTTCCAGGGACAAGTGGGTCCAGGCTCTCCCTAAACCTTTACAAGGTCTTTGGCACCATACGTGAGCATGCATGCAGACCCCTAAGCACTGCTTCCCTTCATGGCCCGTCAAACCCAGACTTCGTTAACACTTACAGTAAATGAGTAGACACCACAACACATCCAGTGGTGCTGGAATCTGGCTTAGGGCTCCAGAGAACCAGACACATCCCTTCAAACTGGGGGCCTGTGAGACAGCACTGATGGGTGTTTCAGGAATGCCCAGCGATGTCTCAGTCATTGCTGGTCAAATGGCCTGGACGCAGCTTGGTCAAGGAGAAGAGCCTGATGTTAGCTGCGTTAGTCCAGTGATGTGCAAAAAGCTGCCATGAGCCAATACCATATATCTGATTTCTGTTTGCAGAAACCCCTCATATGCCATAAATCTGGCAGCTCTCGGGGAGACAAGACAAAACTAAATAAACCCCCTGCCTTGTTTGCATTTAAACCCCGGCTTGCTTCTCAGATAAAACAGTTCTGTCTCACAGGCAGAGATGATAGGGGGAAACTGAGGCAAGGCCAAGCCCCAGCCTCCACCCCTGCCCTCCATTATCATTAACTCACACAGCTGTGAGAGCAGCAATACACACAGGAGCACTGGGAAATGTTCTTATTGATCGGAAATGAATAATTATCACCCGCTCCCTGTTCCAGGGCCTTGCGGTGAGCGGAAGAGCGGAAGCACTAAGCGGGATTAATAACTACTTTTCATTACTTTTAATGCAAACTATTGATTTTAAAGTGTTGTAGGGTATGACAGTTTATTACAATAAGACAATAAAACAGACTATATGAAATAATTGAGAATAATCTCTTCCCTTTTCCTGCACGACGCGAGGACATTATGTTCTGTGCATGTGGAGACATTTATGGCAAACTCTATCCAGCAATGGCAGCTTAAGCACTCTATAAAACAGCACTTTGGAGCTGGAGTATTATAAATAATAGGCAATAAAACTGGTAAATGGGGCTTTAATTTGATTCCATTATGTCACCGAATGACAGGAAGGAGGGGGCAGAGCAGCAGCGAGGGGATGCGATGCTGAGCTCAGTTTGGGAGCCCTGGATGCGCGGTGGTGGAGCAGACCACAGCGGTGCCAGCGGGTCAGGTTGTGCCAAACCCCAGCCCAGGCATGGGCTCCATCCTGGCAGCTGACAGCCAGGGCGTCCCTGCAGGGCTCCTCACTGCAGCCAGTGCAGGAGATGGCAGCAGGGACACTGCTGTCACAGGACATAAGGCTCCCCGAGGATGGTCAGATCCCCATTGTGCCAGGTACTGCCCAAACGTTTGAGGTACGATCCCAAACCCTCCATGCTGACGCATGATCTCTGACTGCTGGTGCTCTCTTTTTCTATGCTTCCTGCCCAAACTGGCCAGCGTCCCCCTGCCAGCACTGCCCTCCCCAGCTTCGGTGAGCCACGCATCGCGGCAGGAGGCAGCCAGCGCCAGCCCTCCGAGGAGATGGCCACACACCTTTTACTATTTGCAGCAGAAACTCTTGATTAAGAGCCACTGCCTGCCAAGGACCAGGGGTACACCTGATTATCACGGCTCAAATCAAATATACCCCAAAGAGTGCTCAGCCAAAATGACCGCTGTGAAGAGATGGGCTTTATTCCTCAGCATGCTGGAAAATCAATCCAGCGACTCCTCGCTGGGCACTTCATGGGAGGAGGATCTCTGCAAAGCCCCAGAAGAAACTGCTGTGCACCATCGCCACTTCCCAGCAGGGACGCCCATGGCACAGAGGGGTGGTGTTCATGGTGGGGTGGGTGGTGCAGGGGACAAGGGAACAGTAACAGACAACACAGCCTTTGGCTCAGGGCTACCAGCTCCCATCCAAGTGCCGAGAGAAAGCCATTACCAATTGATGGCTTTGCAGGGCCCAGTGATACGTGAAATAAGCTGGGAGTCTCAGCCCAGTGGTTTCTGCTGTAAAGCTGTTTACACTAATTGGGCCCCTCCTCATCAAGGCTGAGGAGTGAATGTACCAAAGACATCAAGGGCCAAATGTAGAGAAGGGGCTGAGGAAACCCTGGAGATGTTTTAAGTGTCATGATGCATGGTTTCCTCCAGCCCATCAGTCCACATAGCCAGCTCTCATCCTGTCCATATACCCTCTGCCCATCCTCACCCCTTACACTACCTAAATACACCTCCCAAGCCCCAGGAAAGAGGGTCAGAGGCTCTGGTACAGGGAAGCACCTGGGCAGAGGCTGGTCCTGATGCATGGATGGGTCTTTTCCCCTCCCTCAGGTCCTGGTCCTACAGACCTCAGAAACAACAGGAAGGTTGCCCCTGGGAGAGAGGAGCTGAAGGCAATTCAGCATATCCCTGTGCCTGGAGTGTGAAACGAGGCTGGTCAGGACCCACATGGACCTTCCATGGCCCAGTGGGATGGTGCTAAATTGCTGTGCACTGGCTCAGTTAATGGGAAATTGGAAAGAACTGCAGAGGAGTGGATGGCCAGGACCTCAAAACCACCGGTGAGGCAGTCACACCTGGCCTGAGCTCACTCGTGCGGGCTTGGCACTGGGGTGCTGCCAGCCCCATGCTGCAGCCCCAAAGATCCTCCAGTGGGAAAGAGCTCCCCCAGAGATGTGCTGTGCAAGCTCCTCTGCTTCTCGCCCCTCCTGTCCCCTTTGCTCCACCAGACAGCACATCTCCCAGACACGTCTGCAGTGGCCCCAGCCCCTCCACACACATCATTATTGCTGTGAAGATTTTTGCCAAGTGGGGAAGAAGAGAGCCAGTGGCACTTCTTCACTTTGTTTTCAGTTCCAAAACCCCAGCTCTTCCCAGATTCTTCTGTAGAGAATGTCAACATCCCTGGGGTTTTTCTAGCCTCTTGCCTAAGCATATAATCAGGCAGGGCTGTTTTTTAGAGAGGGGATTACACACACAATAGAGCAGAAGAGCCCCATCGGAGCTATTCGCAATCTATTAGGGTCTGCACTCTACCCAATATAAGCAGCACAAGGGGAAACACTGAAGTGACTTTGCCACATGTGCTGTGCAGGCAAGAAGGAGGTTTGGGCTGTGGATTTTAATGGGCTTTTCTTTTGGTCCCTGCATTCCTATTGCATCAGGATGTGTATGTCCCACTCCCATGTCCCTGAACACTGATGATATTGGAGCAGCAAGCATCGACTCTGGCAGGAGGGAGAGGCAATACCAACTGCTTCATGCCTGAGACTGGTAGCTTGGCATGGAGATCTGTGCCAGAGGAGACAGACTGCAAAGAGGGCAGGGAGCAAACGTGCTGGGAGAGAAAGAGCTGCTGGTTGTGACCTGTTGTGGGAAAGATCTTGTAGAGAGAGAGGAGAGGTTGAAGATGGGAGAGAGACCTGCCAAAACAGGGGAGAGACACTGCAGCCAGCCCCACCTGCCAGGTACAGGAGCACACAGTTCATTCCTGAAATTGGTCCAGAGAACTGACATCCAAGATTAGTTGGGGTCTGCAGGAAAGGGGAGAAGACAGGACCAGCTAGGAGAAGGGGCAGAGGAGAGCAGGCTGGCTTTTGGGGAGAGATGGAAGGGGTGCAGAGAGCAGATGCGTGATGGTCTGTGTGTGGGGTGTGACTTTTGCCTCCACATCCCCCGGGAACCCTTCTGGGTGGCTGCAGAGGGCTATGGTGAGGATGGGCAACTGGACCTGATCCTGCTGGGTGTGAGGTTGGCTGGCAACATCGCCATGGCAACCAGCAGCATCCCAGGAGGAGGAGGACAATGAGGAAGAGCAGGCCAGCATGCCACACCATGGGTTTGAGTGGGGCAAAGTTTTGCACCAGGAGAGAAAAGAGCAGCATAAGCGTGTGGGGAGCATGGGGATCCTGGGTCCATGGTGCCCACTACCCACTGGCTGCAGAGGGGTCCAGGTCCAGCTCTCCTCCCTTTCACACAGCCCAATGAACAACAACTCCATTTTAGCTTCCATTAGATGTTAACATCTTAATATTGCTAGAAGCAATGCATTTTCCTGCTCCACAGAGATGCCCATGAGAAATAACCATTTGGAGGCATTTGGTCACTGTGAGAGCCTGTGATGAAGAAACTCTCTGCTTTGGGTTATTTCATTTTACTTTTTTTCTTCAGGTACACAAGAAAGTGTTACAGTAGAGATACAGATTTCCTCACACCCTTTTGTCTGCCTGGTAAATCTACCAGCTAAAGTGTTTCAGGAAATAAAGGGTGATATGCTCTGAACACAAACTCCTGCACACGTGCAAGCACATACACATGCACACACACCTATCCATTTCAATGCATGTGGAAATTCGTTTAATCTTTTAATGGAAAAATCTGTATTTAGGCCCAGAAATGGCTTTCCACACCTTTTTGCTAGTGCAGCCCTGATGTTACACCTGGAAGAAATTGCAGTCATCTGTAAATCAAATGGCTAATGAGACGCATTGATTAACGAGGCAGGGCCAGGCACACCCTGTATGGGGCAGGAGGGGGCTAAGTGCAGACCCCAGCATGCAGCAAAGACCCAGACAGTGGCCTGGGTGGACAAGAGGAGTTGTGTAAAATGGATGAGTGGAAGGTGAGGTGAAGAGAGAGGACTTTGCCAGAAGACTCAGCCAGCCTCTCTATCTGAGAAATCAAGCTGTGAAAGCAGTGAGAAGCAGGTGTGAATGGTTTTCCGCCTGTCTCAGGACAGGGCTGGGGATGGAAAGCTGGGCTGGTGCAGAGGAAGGGATATTTCTGCATTCAGTGTCTCTCCCAGCACACTGGCTCCAGGCCACCCAGGCTGAATGCTCACAGTTTGTGCTGAAGCGCTGGAGAACCAAAAGGGCCTGAGGCTGTGCTGGCTGGTCCCCGGCATCTTGCATTTCAAATGCCCTCAAAACGATGGATTTGATGCTTCCCCTTTTATTTATTGCATTTAAAACAGTTTTGCCAAGGGGTAGCTCAAGAGAACAGGCAACTTACTTTCCTGAGGATCCCAGGAGCCAGGCTGTTGCGCAGCTACATGTGAGGCAAAAGACAGGACTCCACCAGCAGCCAACTGTGCAGCCGCCTGCTCTCGCTGCGAGCAGAGAGGGGCCAGGGGAAGGCAGGGGTGAGGTAGGGAGGAACGGTCCATCTACCTCTGACCTGGCTGAGGAGCACGAGGAGGCAGCAAGCGGGGAATCATTTGCTGTGCTTTCCTCCTTACTGCTGGGCAGTTATTATCAACACGACGCAGCTGTAAATGTTCTCTCAGTGGCAGGGACCTGGGAGCTGAGAGCGCAGCTCAGCTGAGTGTGTTATTGGATTATCAACTGATTAGGGCTGTTAAGAGCCCACTCTTGAATAATTAACATGGTGCTTTTTGGCTGCTGTGTATGAGTGGGAGGGGGAAGGAGGCAGAGCAGCCAGCCTGGCTACCGTTGATTCATGAGTGAGCCCTGGATGCTGCCATCAGCAAGCCATGCTCAGCAGGGAGTTGTGATGCCCACCTTCCCCAGCTCCAGGCCATGCAAGCTCTGTGGTGATGGGATGGGGAGCTGCAGGGCTTCATCTTCTTTCCCTGGCACAAGTTTCAGGGTGTAGGGTTTCCTGCCAGAAGGGGTAGGATTTGGACAGTCTTGGCCATGTGGGGAGATGCCCATGCAGCCTGGTGGTGTGCTGATACTTGTGGTGGGCTTGATGCACCATGATCCAGTGCATTGGAGACTATGGCTGGCTGTCCATGGCCTTGGAGAAGGGAGGTCTAGGTCTTGTATGAGGAGATGGAAATGCTGAATCTGTCTACTGAGCATTGAACTAATACAACAGGTGGAGATAATGTGGGGATGTGAATGTCCCACTGCTCACAAAAGGGACTCACTAGGCAGGGTAAAGGGCAGGGACGTTTCTGGTGATATGCCAGAGGTCAAAAGATGAGCAAAAGCTTGCAGTGATGCACTGTAGTGGTACCTTGTTGAGACAAGGCAAGACAGAGGCTCAGGGATGGAGCTGAGTTAGCCAAGATCAGTCTGGGACCATTTTAAGTGAAAACAACATGATGTTCCCTTTCCTCTGCTCTCCTTCATACTGACACACGGCAGCATTTGGGTAACAGACAGACCAACAGCAATGTGCCTGCTGGCCCTTCTCTTTCCTTCCCCCTTATTTCAGTTTTTCAAAGTTAGTTTGCCCGGTTGCAAACTCACAGCTGCCCCTGGAGAAGCTTCCTACAGCCACCTTGCAGCAGGAGTCATGTTGCTCTCCTTTGATGTGTACTTTTGCTTCCTGGAGCTGAGTCCTTCTGTTGGTCTCTAGCCTGGAGAGTGTGATTCACCAGCAACTTCATGGCCGATGTTTTCCCCTTTGCTCATAGCGTTCCTGTCCCCACTAAAATCAATGGCATGACACCTGTATGAGGGGAGAATTTGATATTACAAGGAACGATTAATCACAAGCATAGCAACTGTACCCTGATATTCAGGGGTACTGGCTGATGAGGATGAAGGAGATGCCCCTCTCTCTGTGCCTGCCTCTGAGGAGATCAGTATTCTCCTTGCAGAGACCTGTAGGGGTCACAGTTGGATTTTACAACAGGCTGTGATCCAGTCCCTGGGAAAGGCAATCCCAGCATTACACTGCCCACTTGCTGCTGAACTGTGGGGCAGAAAACCGGCAGAAAGCCAAGTGCCCACTGCCCACAGGCTGCTGCCCCAACCCACCCAGGTGGGCTCCAGCCCTTCTGCAGCTCTCTCTGCCGCTAAGCTCTAGGGGATATTTTCCATGGGATGTATTTCTTGACCTAACAGAATAGTGAAACCAAACATGTTCCAGGCTGCAAAAAGCTGGTCTCAAGTTCATGCACAAAAGCGTGTGAACAACAAAGATTTTAACAAGCGGGTGAGATAAGAGAGAAGAAAGAGGAGAAGCCATGCATTAGATAACATGATTTACACACATACAGTGCAGTCAAGGGAAAGGAGAGTGTCCTGATTAGTAACATGCAACCTGTCAAAGGCGGCTCAGGCTGAAGACTTCTGTGTCCAGGTTTCTTGTTCATGTAGATGTTGGTGGTCCTTCAAGGTTGCTGCAAGGAGGCTTTGCTTCCTGTTTGTCTAACCTGATCTTACTCAAAACTGACAAGTTTTCAAGTACAGACCTTGAAAAGCAAAATCCAAGTCGCAGAACTAGAGGAACTTCAAGATACAGATTTGGGTCTTGGTAGACCTCCAGAGAAGTAAGATGGATGGGGCAGCTCTTGAAACCCTGATTGGGTTTCCTTTGGTATCAGTACTCATCTCTGCAGCTCACTTACAGGGCTGTGCTTGTTTGTCTTGGCTTCCATATTCACTGAAGCCTCCCAGAAAGACAGAAGTCACAGGAGACCTGCAGAACTAAACAGACAGGAGCGTGCTAGAAAAAAAGACCTGTGCCTGGGTAAATTCATACTTCCCATGTGAAAGCAGTTTTCTCTCTAGGGGTTTTATGCCACTATTGCACCAGACAGCCTGATCTTTCTTCCTTTTACTGGGTGACTGAAAGTCTCTTTCAGATGAGCTCGATCCAGCCTCCAGCATGAGAAGAAGCAGAAACAACATCACCCATCTTCATTCTCCAAGGTCCCTTTGACCCACAGACACACCTGGTCACTGTCAGAGTCCCCTCCCCACGTCTGCACTGCACAGAGCCCAGGGAGGCAAAGTAGGATCTGGCTGTGATGCTCAGGAAGATGGACCCTTTCCATTATACGATAATTAAATTTCCTGTAATTATGTTCTTGACAGTGAAATGCAGGCAGTAAATGATCCTAACATTCTGTGCTCCCTCCCTCTTCCCAGGACCCCCCCAGCTGCCCCTCCCCTCTAAATGCTGAATTATTTTACAGTTGATAGTTCCTTAGATTTGCCGACCTTTAAAAGCTGAACACTACATGCCTGTTGAATTTTAATCAATTTATTTTTTTCAACTGGAAATGTCAGACTTCTGTACAGAATTACTTGGTGCCGGCTGATGTGACAAAGACTCAAAGTTCAGCATCTGAAGCCGCGGAGGAGCAGAGAGTTGCGTGCATTAGCACAGATAATTTGCAGGATGTGAAAATGAGAGCAGGAGTGAGGGAGCATATATTTTTCATTAGCTTTGGTTTAGAGGGTTCGGGGACCTGCATTTATTTCATCCAGTGAACTCTGGCCTCATTAAATCCAGACCGTGGCTGGTAATGACTGGAAGTAAGAAGCTGTGGAGGCCACTAAAGGGCAGGAGGTAGATCGTGTTCTTTGCTGGAGCACGGGGTGACCCTCGGTGTACACCGGGACAGTGGGAGAGCAGAAACCTCTGCTGTGCCCCCTCCGTGGTACGGAACACGGCAAAGGAGGTGCCCAAACCATTTGCCAGCCTCCACTGGTCCAGTTCATTAGTGCACGTTACATCACACATTTCACTCCAGAGTCTAGCAAAGGTTTCACCTGCTGTGCTAGCCTTTCCCTGCCTGAGCAAGTTCATTATTAACCTTCTCATTAGCATTGAGCTTGGCTGGCATTACCTGGAAGGATTAAACTTTCCCCAAACGGAGCAATGCCCATCTGCAAAGTTGGGAAGAGGCTTACTTGTAAACGTCGTCCTGCAGACTGGCTCCTGCTGCTGGGGAAGCCCATGGCAGTGAGCATACACCAGTGAGCAACCTTGTTGTCTGTACTGGGATTTTCTGGCTTTCATTGTAATTTTAGCATCACATTTGTGATGTGCTAGGGCAATGCTGGAGGCTGCTCTGCCTCCTTTTTGTGCAGGGAATTTCTCTACCATCATTGGGTGGAACGCTCCACATCAGTCCTGTCCTGCATCACCTACTTCCCCACTATCAGTCGTTTCAGGCATAAGTTATCACCTTCTGGTTTTCTTCTGTCAGCAGCTTCTAGCGTTTCCCTGCAGTGCTGTAGTCTGTTCCAATCCTGGGCCATGACAGCCCTACAAACATGTTTCTGTCCTATTAAAATTTAATTCCTTCTTTGGAATAGAGACTTCTCATCACACACAACCGGATGGATAAATGTTTGCTAAGGTGACAAGGATTGAGTATATTTAATCTTCCTTCCTTCTCTTTAAAAAACTGTACCCGTCGTTGCCTCTTGGCACAGGTACATTAAAATCAATAATGAAGCTTACAAGCGGATCTGTGATAAAATATGGTCTATCCTTCTGCATTGAACTGTAATAAGCAGCTTTTTCAAAACCATGCACGTACCTATGTGCAGCAAAAATAATGTGGTGAGTGTGTGTTGGTTCAAGGAAAGTTCCAGGAGACTTAGTAGGTTGAGGTGCACATCAAACCCAAGTATTCTTTCAGTGGTACAACCTACATGTAGTTAGAGATGCAGCTTTGGGAAACTGGCTGACATAAAGGGTCATGCCTTATGTGTTCTTAGAAGTTCTCTGCAGCTTTGCAGTCCCCTCTCTGAGGGAGGGGTCATGGAACCTTTGGTGTGACACAGCACCACAGATACTTTATTATGCCTTTGTTTCCCTGAAATCAGTTTTAATTGGAAAATGCTCATGGGCTGACATCAGGTCTTCCTGAGGAGGGATGAACCAGGTTAGATGAACTGGGACAATTCAATCAAGCATAGAGATGTAGGACTGAGTCTTGGTGGTGAGGTACACAGGACTGTCATCCAAAGAGAGACCAAGCTATGATTTACACCAGCCTTGCTCTGAACCATGCTGAGGCAAAGACTTGAATCTGCATTTACCATGTCTTAGGTGACTGTGCTGATCATCAGTATATTGACTCATCTGAGGGAGCCTGTTTGTTATGCTCCCCTTCCCAGTTCAGCCCATAAAATTTTGAGATTTCATTTCTACCCTGAGGAGGATGGAAAATTTCTTTTAATTTTTGAGTTTTGCAAGAAAGGGAATCACTCCTGCTGTGTAGATTTTTCATTTAGCTTAGAGGTTCTGCTTCTCAAATCCTCCCATATGAAAAGTCCTCAGAGAAGACAGTGAGCCTATGGAGAGCAGCCCAGCCCAGGATTACTAACTATTCATCGGTATTCCTTTTAATTAAGGCAAATGTTATTATCCTTTTTGCCAAAAGGGAGTGCGAACACATATGCTCCTCCACCCACCCTCTTGGCACCCCCTCCCAATGCAAACTCCCACAACTCACCCTCTGTCACAGCTCGACAGCCCATTACAAATGGCTATGTTTAAGCGAGGTCTTGCTCTTCATTTACAGCCCTCTCCGTCACTCCAATGGGTTCCTTCCCTGGCCTTTCACAGCCTCCCTTTGTTTCAGGTTAAGAAAATGTCAAGCTCATTTGGAAGTTCCTTGCCTCTCCTTGCTTTGCCGCAGCCATTAGTGGTCCTCTGCCTGCCGTAGGAAGCTGACATTTACATCGCAAGCCAGGGAGGAGATAATAGCGGTTAAGTCGGACTTTGCTAATCACCAGTTATGTCCACCCTCAGAAATGAGCTCAGGTGGCCAGAGCTTATTCTCCTCATTTCCTCTGTCTCACATTCTTACATCCCCATCTATCCCTGCCTGGTCCTCCACGGTGCCACCCCATTACCACTTATTTATTGCCTGTGGCTGTGAGGTGTAATTTGATGAAATACAGGTTAAAAAAACAACAACAACAACGACTTATTTTAGAGACAAGATTAGAATTGTCTGAATTTACTCCTCCTTCATACATGATCATCCCTCCCAACTCTCCCCACCCCTTTTGAACCCAGTGGGGAAGATGCTAAAGCCCACTGGCAGAGCGATGAGGGCGGTCCGACTGTGATCAGCCCTGCTCATGTTGGAGATCCTGGAACACACTGGCCTTCAGGGGAGAGGTTAATTCAGTAAAGAAAGCAGGTTCTGTCCGTCGCATTTTTCTAGTCCAAACACGACACCAAACCATAAAAAGGAGTTGGCATTTCCCCTTACTGGTGAGTCTTATACATATGGGGCTGTCTGACAAGGGGATGGATGAGGTGGCATCTGGGAGTCCTGCTCACCCCTAATTTTCTATGATTCTGCAAGGCTGACATTTAAGGATCAGATCAAGACTGGAAACTGTTGCTTCTGTGGGGCTCTACTAATCACAGCCTTCATTCAGATTTGAAAATGAGTTTTGACCAGGGCTATTGATTTCCCTCCTTGCTTTGCTTTTTCAATGTGTATGCATATGTGTGTGTTTGCAATTTTAACCTGAAAGACTGGAAGGCACCACTCCCTCCTCTTCCTGACTTCTATGCACCTCCCCTTTGAAGCCCCGATAAGGGACTTCATTAAAAAAAAGCAAACTGCAGCAGTTAGGAAGTGCAAGGGGAGGAGAAATAAGAAGAACTGATGAGGACAGCAAGTGTTTGAAAGCTGAAGAAGAGGAGGAGCTGTGGCAGATGTTGCCAGCTGTTGCTCAGTGCGTGGGTGTCACATCAGCCCACCCCTACAGAGCAGAACAAACCCACAGATTAAGTCATTGTGCTGTGACCCTGGTGCTGTCCTTTTCTATTTGATCTGATACCTCTCCCCAGGCCTCCTTCTGTCCTGTCCTCACAGGCTTCATCCACCAGTGACAGTTCTGGCTGCCCCGTTCCGTGCTCTGACCCTTACTGCTGTGTGCAATGGCTGTCAGCCAGCTGTGAACAACTGGGAGAGGGGAGCTGGGGAAAGCCATCTTTATTCATATGATTGAAGTCCTCTAAAAACATGAAATCAATCCAGTCTGTGTGTTTTGTATATGGAGAAAAAAAAAAAAAAAAAAAAAAAAAACTACTTGTTTTGTAGCCTCTTTCTTTTTGCTCCTTGAAATTTGCTTGTTTTCCTGGAATGACACTTTATCATCAGAAAGGGAGTGCTGACGTCAAGTCTTCCAGTTCTCCATATTACACTGCTCCCTGCGCAGAGTTGTCTTCTACCAGCCTCCAGAAGGTTTTGTCTGAGGTGTCAGAATTTTCTGAAGCTCCCCCATGCAGAAGCAACTTTCCCCCCTGCCCCCCAGGCCAGCCTATCATGCCAAAAATCACATTAATCCTTCTGATGACTTCCTTCCCCTTCTTCTTCCATTTGACCAAGGAATATTAGTAAGGGTTTAAAAAGGAAATATTTGTATAACCAGAAGTGGAAGGCCAGTTGTCCATCTAACCTTAAATCTAGCCCTCACTGAAATCCGTTATGCCACCTTTATTCTTCTCATCACCTCGTATTTTCCCCCTAGGACCTTCACCTGACTGTATCCCACACTGGCACCTTTTGAGAGTGGACAAGTGGAATGTAATGTAGGAGACTGTTGTCTGTAGGACAGTTGCTTCATTGCGTGCAGCAATCTTTTCTCTTTTTATCTCTGCTGGTTTCTCTGTGACACCTCCGCTCCAATCTTTATTCCCACTCCTGCTCCCAAAAGTCAGAAGAAGAAAGTGAAATCCCCTCAGCCCCTGTAGCTGCAAAGGTGCGACCCTCCCAGCACAAGCTCTCCAGCAACCTTTCTACCACATGCACATTTTTATAGCATATCAATAAGGGGATCTTGAGGCCAAATGGAAATTGAGCAGCTGCTTGAATTGCTTGAGGGGAAAGAAACCCATTCAAGGAGGGGTTTTTATTGTTATTATTATTATTTTAAACATTCAACTGAATGACCCTGTCAAGGGCCTTTCTGTTCTTTTTCTGTTTCTTCAAGGGCTTTCTGTGAGCCCTTCCCAGGAATCCCTGTGTGCTCCAGCTGTGGGACTGGCAGCTCTGCCTTGGAGAAAGCAGAGCACTGCTGCAAGCACCAGTCCTCATCCCTGGGCCCCTCCAGTCCCTCTGGGGTTGTCATCTCCCTCATCTACTGTCCCTCCCAGACCACGTTATAATTTTACAGGGAGGGACAGAAACAAGTGGGTCACCAGCAGGTTTTTTTCTCAGTCCATGCATCACAGAGTAAGCCCATGTAGTATCTGAGTGCTGCTGTGTCTAATATTGGCTTTGCATAATGTGATTAATTGATGGATTTTCAGAGTGTGACTAGCGCTGGACTGGACTTCAGTGCATTTCCATTTTGAAGACTCTACCTCAGCTTCATTTTATTGATCAATACTCCACAGCGAGGAGAAGCCAGCTGCACATCTCTTGCAAAGCCTCATGTGCCATGCCTCATCTTTTTTCCCCTTCTTAGTTCCTTGACCGTTGGCCTCTCCATCAGCAATCAGCCTCTCTGGCCCTGTCATTATCCTTGCTGTAATGATGAAATAATAGCTTGCTGCTTCAGGCTTGCCATCAGGATTGTCCTGAGTGCAGATGGCCTGGTATATTATCCAAGCGAGGGAAAGTGCCAGGGGATGTAGCCACTGACTACAAGAGCATCCGCAGTTTCAGTGGTCCAGCTCAAATGTCCTTCCTCAATGGCACTTTTGCACAGCCTTCTGGGGCAGAGCTGTGAGCAGGCTGGCTTTCAGATGCCGTGCGCAGCTGTAAGAGGGCAGGTCCATTCCCTGCCTCACTACTGCACAAAAAAAGTCACCCTGAATGTATTTATTGAGGTTTTTTTTGATGAGGTGCTAGATCCTCATCAGGAGGCAGTCTTTCTTTGGATTCATGCACTGCCCTTGGAAAAAAGTACTTTTTCTCTCTGTGCATCTGTTTACCTGGCTTAATCTTTTTTTTTTTTTTTTTTTTTTGGGGGGGGGGGGTCTGTTTTATTAGTGCTGACTGCAAACTTTGTAAGCCTGAGGTTGTCTCCTAGAAGTATTTGCACAGCACTTAGCATGAAGAGATATCCAGGTCCTACCTTAGCAGTGCAAGTGTCTGGATGCATTATCAGCTGCAAGAACAGGGCACTACAGGGCATCACACACTACCCTGCATTCTGGATCATGCCTTTCTACAGAGTTCAGTGTCTGAAGGACCTCATTTCCACCTGGTTCCAGGCTCCTAAGAGTTAGCATCAGCTGCAAAATTCAGACTAACTTCCTTGCCCATCTGCCTCTTGTTTGTTTGTTATTTTAATCTTCCTCCCTGGTCCACAGTGTGAAGAGAAAGGGCTGATTGACAGCTTAACTGTTTCAAATCAATAGAAAGAGCACTTGGAGATTAAAGCAATTTAAACAAGGTGTTTATGTGGAGCTAAAACTGCACTTGAAGGAAACCAGCAAAGGAACTGAAGGAAGTGGGTCAGCCACAGGGACACAGGAAAACTGCATGAGCAGAGGTAAGATTACAACAATAGGCTGGGATGGCTTTTTCATCAAAAAGAGATCACTGCTTTCCATAAAGGAGGCCTAATCTCAAAATTGCTTTAGCCTCCGACTGATTGTTCCATCGATTTAAACATGCTGGCCCTGCCCCTCTTTCTGTCCCTGATGCTCTGTAGTCTGTGGTGCATCTCTCCCTCTCTCAGGCTCTGACCCCCTGGTGCTGTACCCCAGCTGTAGAGGCAACCCACCCCTCCCGGAGGAGCGATGCCTTCACCTAAAAGAGGTCCCCTGACTACAATTGGTTTGCTGGGCTGGAGAACAGAGGCAAAGCCCCAGCAGCGTTGTGACTTCTGCCTCTAGCTGATGAAGTACTTCAGGGGCAACTTTGAAGCCATCTCAAAGATCCCATTACATTTTTTAATCAATGCAAAGGCCCTGTCCCCTTGGTAAATTACTTGATCTCCTCCCCTTCCCAGGCTTTTAGGTAATTGCTGTAGATGAGCACTACTGCATATCAAGGATAGCTGAGCTAGGGCTATTGATCAATCCAAATGTGCTGTTGGCATGGTTTAGAAGAGCTTTACTAACCTACCCCAGGGGCAGATCAGGTTTTCAGCCAAATCGAGCGAGTTTCATGTTCTTGCTGTTTTGCATAGCCCTAATGAGGTGGTAATTCAACCCTTCCTTCCCTAGACACCCACAGTGTGATGGCAATAATTTGTCCTGGGACATGCCAATCTTTCTCCAGCGACCATAGAAAAAGTCCAGATAATTGGTTTATACTAAGCGCGTGATTTCTGGCCAGCTGAAGTTAGCGGGGAGGGAACCCACTGAGTCTCCCATGAGGGAACATCACCATGTGAAGGAGATGGGTTATTTCTCCCTAGACCAGCCGAGGACCTAGCCCTGCATGGAGGCAATCCCGCAGAAGGTGTACAGAGAACCTGGTCCAAAGAGCTGGAACCGGACAGAGAGCATGGGTGCATGGGTAAGCTCAGTGTAAAGGACAGGAAAATTTGGTTTGCTTGTAATTACTATATTAAAATCTTCAATAAATCTGCAGGTGTAGATCAGCAAAAAGCCCTGGCCTCCAACCCAGACACAAACACTGACAGCTTTTGAGGTCGCCACAGAAGACAGGAAGTCCTCAGGCCAGCTTTACAGCAACCAGACAGCCATAGAGTAATTCCCGATTTCTACCAGTCTCAGGGAGGTAGTGTCAGGTCCCAATTCTTTAGCAAGGACTTGAGAGCAGAGTGGGTGGTAAATTACTGTTTACTTTCTGTGTCACCAGAAACATGCAGCGGGATTCTGCCTCTCTGGCTTCACAAGAAGAGCATCAAGTAGAAACACCTGCTCCTTTGGTGGAGGAACTGAGCATGTTTCAAAGGCCATCCACAGCAATGATGTGCCCTGTTTCCAAGTGTTTATTATTTTCTTGGTGGTAAGTGTCCAGCTGACATAGGAATTCAGATGGTGCCACCAGAGCTGTCACAGCTCCGTGCAATTAGAGTGTGCCTTACAAAGGCATGCTCCATCTTCCTGGGCGACATGGTACCTGCAGCGATGCTGCATGTTTGGTTCATCAGCTCAGTGTCAACCTTTCAGCTGTCCTGCCCTATGTGCTAGGCAGCGCTTGTTCCAATGCACAGGAGCCAGCAAAGCTCCTGGGCTTTCTAGGAGCATGTATGGGTCCGTGCGTCTTGGTATGGGACATGACCTGGGTAACTGGACCAGGATGCAAGGGTCCAGATTTGTCCTACCACTGATTAGCTTTGCTGCTTTACAAGTCCAGTTGCTGAACTCTGAGGCAGGGATCATCATAATTACTTGCCATAGCATCGATTTGAATATGTTTTACTGAAAGTCCTGCCTGGTGTTTGACCCATGTCTTCTGAAATGGGCATCGTGTTCTGCAGGGAGGGGATGGTGGCCTGTGTGTGAAGGGGCAGGACTTTTGGAGCTGGTTAATTATAAGGAGTTTTGTTTAACTGGAAAGCTGGAGGTCTGAGCAGGGTCTTGGTTGCTATATAGAGTCCAGAGACGCCCAGGCACTGACAGGGATTCACAAGCGGTGAAACACAGCCTTCACACAGCCTGTCACTGGTGGAGGGTGTCCAGCTGAAGCAGTGCCAGCTTGGGCTCCTGCCACACGAGGTCCAGTCCTGCAGCTCCTCTGCACTGTGCAGATGGGGTTTGGCTGGGGACTCTGGGGTGCACACATGCACAGCCTGTGGATTTACACCACCGGATCAATCTGACAAGGGGACCCTGTGACTGCAGATCTGCTCATCCACAGCAGCAGGCACTGTGAGCCAGGAGGAACCGCTATCCAAATCAACCTAGGAGAGCATGAGGCACACTCCTGAAAAGCTGGCTTTGCCCCAAACACCCTGCTTTTAATTTTCTGGCAGGTGTCGGCCATGCAGGTTGCTCAGTGGGCAGGGGAACTTTGCAGGGAGACAGTGAAAATTTGGTATTAATTCAGTATTAGCAAAAGCTTCTACAAACCCACAGCACCACAGCCTCCCGTGGGCTACTTCCTCTGTAATGGGCTGTGGAGCCTGCTATAAATGGGGAGAGAAAAACGTCACGTTTGCAGCTTTTGCTCCCCCTCCCCTGGACACGTGCATTGTAAATCCTGGGTCTGTGCCATTCCTCCCTGCCCACCCCAGAGCTCGTGCACATATATTATCTGCCAGCTGACAGATTCGGCAGTGACAGATTAGTCGAGCTGGAGAAAGGCCATTTGGACCCTGGGATGCTGGTGGCAGAGTCCAACAGCCGGCAGCAGGAGTGCACGGAGCAGAGAGGTGTGTGTTCCTCTTGTAATCTCAGCGGAGCCAGAGAACCCAGGGAAGCAAGAAGGGAAGTTTGAGCCACGGGGCTGGATAAAACACATTTTGCTTCAGGTCCTGAGCTGGCTGCATTTGCCTAAGGTCTTTTTGGTGGCTTGAAGGCTAATCTCCCACCTAAGCCCAGGAAATGCTCTCCAGCCCATTTCCACTAGTTAGCATCCAACTGTGTTTCTCCATGAATACAGACAGGAGGGTGGCACAGCAAGTTTTCAGCCACACAGGGGAAGAAGTAACTCACACTGCACTATTGCAGTACTGTGAGCCTTTTCCCCCACATCCAGCATGCTGGCAAAGGCTTCCACAAGACAGGGAAGCTGTAGAGTGATGCAAGTGTGATTGCACAAGTTGGGAGCAATGTTAGAGATGTGTGAGAGCAAAGCAAGGTCAGCTCTGACACCTGTTGTGCAGGATCATGGATGCATTTGCATTGCCAGCCACTAATCTGTACCAGTTTGCACCAGCTGAGCGCTCGGGCCCTGAGTATTTTGTGCTGATAGCATACAAAATATTTTGTGTTTCACTCTGTTCTGCTTGTAAAAAAGAAAAAGGATTGTATTTGAGGCTATAGGAAGGACATCTTCATCAAACATGCTGAATAAATACTGCCTTATTTATGAGGCTTTAAGTCTCTACCAAATTAGAACCTGACTAAAACATGAATCTATTCACCGGTTCCTCACACAACACAGAAAACAATGCCAATTTAAATCCAGATAAATTTTTGAAGGTAAAGGTAGGTAGAAAAGGTACTGAATTCCCATGTGTGGCTAGTTCTTAGGAATGTGACAAAACTGTCTCCATTTAGCTGCTGGGGAGGAAGGTGCAGAAGAACCATGAACTAAGGGAGATGGAGATACATCACCCAAGAAAGTGTCCTGTTTGCTCACAGTGTGCTTGCCGCATCTATGACACAATGCCTGGACCCAGGATGCCCTTCTATGAGGGCCTTCCTCACCTAAACAAGAAGAGCTATTTGTGTAGCCAGTAGGGGCATGACATCGGGAATCAAAAGTTGTGGTTCTACCTGGGGAAAAAGGAAACTGTGAAAGGAGCTCCAGATTTCCCAGCTCATCTAATCTCATGGATCTGTGAAAATCTAGTGGGTGAAATTACTTGCATGGAGGCTTCTCGCTGCTCCTGGTGTTGTTTGCCTCCATGGAAATACAGTTCCCTCCAGCCTGCTATTAAGAAGCCCAGTGAGTATCGCTTTATGTGGAACTGACTTCCCACGGGAAAAGTGCCATGCTGAATACCCATCACTTTCCTCTCAAACCATGAGGCCCAGGCTCTGAGATGTCAACTACAAAAGAGCCTCTACATGGAGAGGGACTATCAGTCGAAAGGCACCAAGTGCCACCAGAACTGCACTGCCTGCCTTCTTGCCTGCTGCTGGCTGGACCACCAGATGAAGGAGATCTGCGTGTGGGGAATGGTGTGGCTGTTGCACTTCAGGGTGCAGGCAGCAAGTATTTCCTTAAACCAATAAGCAAGTGGGCTCTTAGACGCTGTGAGGAAACAGCATTGTTCAGTAAACTGAATAAGACCATGTTCATTGATGTGCTTCACTGCACTGGTGAACACCTGCATACATTATGGTGGCTGTCAGCAGGCAATTCCAAGGGTAATGGCAATAACCCAGTCTAATATAACCCCAGTAGTGTGAAAGGTGATGGGAGAAGATGGGGAAATTTCTTTCCTAAGGCTGTTCTTTCTCTGCATTCTGAAGTTTGAGATTTCAATTCCCCCATTCACAGGTATAATGACATGCTCTTAATGGCTGTAAAATTACAGAGCTCTTTTTTAACTCCAGCCACAGCATATCACTCTGACCTCCTGCAGCAGTGAATTACATGAACTGACTACACAGTACATCAGGTGTGGTCATTTTTTTTTTCTTTAACCTGTATTAAATTTCCCTAACCATTAATCTAATGGAATAAGAACATAGTTTTCTTATTATGAGATAAGGCAAGAAGAGCAATAAATTCCTTTTCACTATAACACATATAATTCTAAAATATTCCTGCCATTAACATTCCTCCCCAGGCTAAATACCTTCTGAGAATTCTGGCCACATGGGGTAGTCATAGACAAACCCCATTTAGGCCTTCAGTCGCCTTTGCTTCCTTTCAATTTTTCAATCTCAATTAAACATTGACAACTTCCCCAGTGTGAAATGACCCAGAACATACTGTGCTAGAGTCTAAGTATATCCAGGCTAAATTTGGCCAGATCTTTTCCTCAACAGCTGGGAGACATGGGCAGTGGGTCTTTACCTAATGCAGAAAATTCAAATCCCAATTCCCAAAGATCAAATTTCTTTCTGTTCCCTGAAGCAGTAGAGTTGTACTGTGACTGTCTGCTCAACACCCTCATGCCTGGGGAAATATTTGAAAGCCCCTTTGCTAGTATAATTTTGATGATCTAATGTGATCCAATCAGTAAAGATTTACTTTAAGTTGAATAAGTTGTTAGACGATCTTTACAAATCAGTAGCCCAGGTACTATCCTGGATGTTTCACTGCTTTGGAGTATCAAAACCAGAACTCCCAACAGGTTTTAGGAAGCAATAGTCCCCATCCCCTTGTTGGTGACTAACACATTGAAAAGACCATTCCTGGCATAATATTAACCAAGGTGGATCTTTCCTTTTGCTCCTCATCCTCTTACTCAGGTGCTATAATCTTTACTGGTCCCAGACCTCTCATATCCTGCCTCTCGATCTTTTACCCTCTGACCACTGCTCTGCCTTAGATCAGCAAACACCATTATTCAACACAATCAGATCTCAAAAAATAATTTTTGAACTGGCAAAGTCCAGAATGATTACTACAATAATACAACCCTGCAATTATAGAGAATCTCAGAGCGGTCTTAAAAGGTAGGAGAGTATCATTAGCTATGTTTCACAGATGGGAAGCGCAGGGAAGGGAAATGATTTATTTGAAGTCTTACCTCAAGGCAGAGGTAGAGGTAGACAAGGAACCCAGGAGTCCTGACTTCCAGTTCCATTATAGAGTGTAAGTGGAAACCCACGGAGTGCTTACGAGCCTTTCCAGCTACAGGAAACACCAAGGCTGCTCTAGCAGACCTGGCTGCTGGCCAGCTGGAGAAAGAGAGCACATATGGGGTCCAGCTGAAATAAATGCAATCCTCTCATGGGAGTTTCAAACTTAATTGGCTGTTTTATGACCAAGTAAGCTAACAAAAATCTTGGGCCACATCCCTTTCCTGCAGTTGAGCGGGCTGTGAAGTCCAAACTAAGTCCCATAAACACTGCTTGAACCTCCAGAGACTCTCTTTCTGGTTTGTGCTTAGCAAAACCTGTCCCTTCTTGAATGAGATTACCCTTTTTTTTCTTCCTTTTTTTTTTTTTTCCTTTTCTGTGAACTCATCTCAGTGTCATTGACAAGGCAAACCACCAAGATGAGGTTTGTTGGGGCTGCAAACCTTCTGTGAGGGTAAATGCAAACATGTTTTCCCAATGCTCCCCCTGCATACACCTTCCACTTCAGTACAGTCAGCTTCAGCACTGAAATTTAGGCTCCCTGGAGACCTGCGCACCAGGTGGGCTCTGAGAAGCTCCATCAAGAAACCAGCTGTCCCCTAACAGATGTGACCAAGAATGTGACACATGCCCATGGTTTACTTCTCTTTGCCTGTATCTCCTGTTTGCTTTTCAGTATCAACACCACTTGGACTTTGCTTATTAATTTCCTGATTCTCTTTCAGTCTCCCTTTTTCTCCCTCTCCTCTCCTCTCCTGGGCTAAGCCATAACATCGCTTTGCCCAGGCACTTTGGCAAAGGGAGCTGGACAAAAGGAGTAAGGCGGGCTCACGGAATTTGAGCTATTTCTTAGTGGCATAATTACAACCCTTGGGAAGCTGGGTTGAATGCTGAGGTCCGTCACGGAGCAGAGCAGCTGCTCCAGTTCAGGGGGAGGTTGTGGGTACCAGAGTGAATGTCCAACACAGCTGACAATAGAGTCAGGATAAGATCCAGAAAAACAACAGGAAGGATACAGAACATCTCCCTGGAGCCAGTTGCTCCCACAAATGTACGTCAGCCCTTGCTTGACGGGGAGCCCAGTGGCCTGTATTTGCAAAGGTGGTGGAAAAAGGGACAAGGAAGCTCTAATAGTTTCAGAGGAGGCACAAGCCTTCACGATAGAGAGATGTGCAGAGAGGTAGGAGAATACAAACAGAACAGAGGGCTGCATAGCATGGGAAGGAACTACAATACTGACTTAAGGAAAGCAGATATCGACATGCAACACCCTTGGGGATCAGTCTATGCTTCTAGCATAATGATCACTCGAACTCAGGGCTCCTGTCACTAGCTTGGAAGATAACCTTCTGCCATCCTCCCTTATAGTATATCTTAGCTAAAGGCAAGATGTAACCCTGGTAGTGGAGACACTTTGCACTTCCTCTATCCAGTGCTCAGCAAGGAGGTGCTATAGTGCAGCTCCTAGTAGGAAACCCCTGCTGTAGACAGACCTCTGACTGGCAGTGAAGACGTGCCCCTATTCTTTTTCCTTTCACCATTTTCAGGGCTGCAAGTAGCAAATCAAACCTTTTCTAAGCATGGAAATGCAACCTGCAGAGTTTGGTGATAGAAAGGGCAGAGCAGGGCCCTGCTCCCACAGTTTGTTTCTAGTTTGTTTCTCTGAAAATGCCTTGAGTGTTTTATACTTACGCTGTTTTCAAAGGTGGCAGACAAGCCAGTGCTGTTATTCTGCTGAGGAAAAGGAACAGAAACAAAAATAATAACCATGTGCCATCCCTGTGACTTGGAGTCATGGAGGGAGTACAGAATAAAGAAGGACCTGGGAACTGGTCTGCTGCCACCCCATGTGAATTCATAGGACTTTGTAACATCGTGAATATCAAATAAAGCCCCAAGGAGTCTGATGAAACCTGCTACTTCCCCCATCCAACATCCAGACATCACGAAACAAAGCCCTCCCACAAAAACAAAGCCCACAGGTTTGGGCTGTGTTTTTGGAAATGGGTAATCACTTGGTGTTTCTGTTTTTTTCAAGGTCCCTAATCCAAATGCTTTGCACCTCCTGAAATAATACACTGAGAATTTGCTTCATCTGGCAACACAGATACCTACAGCAGTGAGCTATTTTATCTTCCTTTGTAGACAGGGGAGAGAAACAGATACCTCTGGGGTGCAATTCATCCCGTGCTGATGTCTAAAGCAGGTGAAATGAATCATGCCCTTGACATGCCTCTTTCTTCCATGAACTGGAAAGGCAGCCTAGTGTGTTGCAGCCAGACGAACAGCACTATAGACATCCAGAACAAAGAGAAGAGGCTCTCCGGGCATTTCATGGGAGACACTCCAAAATGAAAGCAACAGAAAAGGATTTTTTAGGAACCTTTACCCATCTTTGTACAGATAGTCTGGGCTATTCCCCTCTTCTTTAGCTATTAACCAACACTTGGGGTGCTGGGCACAGAGGACCAGGCTCCCAACACATCACCTTTTCTGCAAGGAGTGGTCATACCTCAAATGGGACCACTTTTGGCTTGGGCTCCAGATCTCCTCCACCCCATCCTCACAGGGACCTTGACAGAGACACTTGGCTGCTCATCCAGTGGCCTCATGATGGAGCCAGCGCAGCATGTGGCCATGGCATCGTGTGCCAGGGGAGCGAGCATACCTTCCAGGGAAGGGGTGTACGCATCCATGCAGCGCACTGTAATTTCTCTAATGGCTTTCTTTGGCTTGATAGATATTGAAGGAAGCTTGTTGCCGGGGCAATTTCCATGGAGAGATAATAAGAGATCATTTTCAAGTGAGCGAAACTTTAATGGCACATTCTGGTAATGAGGCAGCAAGGAGAGTAATGACCGAGACCTCAGAGTGCGAGCACATCATGAGAGAGGGGGGAGAACTCTTAATTCACTGCTCAAGGTAGACATTTGAGGCCTGATCTTTGTTCCCTTGAAGTCAGCCTGGAGTTTTGCTGCTCGCTACAGGAAGATTAAGACCTAAGTGCTGGTAATGGGACTGAATGGCTCCACAGAGATGCTCCAGTGAATTCACTGGGGAAGAAGAAAGACTGGTAGGGCTCAGGCATCAAACGCTCCAACCTTCTCCTTCAGCAGAAGGTAATTTGGAAACAAAGGCAAAGGAGAGCTGGATACTCCTGTGTATAATCCTTGGCTTTTTCTCTGAAACCAATAGGAAATGTTTTATCCTGTGTCTGTTAAGGGACTGTGTTCCTAAATGAGAGGGAAGGGTGTATAACAGAGGGTGAAGGTCCTGTCTGTTTTAGGCTCTGTGATGGGCATCTTCAGAAATCAGGGAGGGTGGTAGCACCAGAGAGTTGGTAGGTAGAGATTAAGGGTCCGTGGACAGGGAAAGTCAATGATAAAGAAATACTAAGAAAAGCCGTCATCCCCTTCAGCTTTCATATCCAAGAAGGAACTATACTTATTCCTCTGGCCAATTGTGTGAGTATAAATATGGAACCCAGCAGCCAGTATAAGCATAAAAGCCACTTCTGAATTAGGACAGTAAACTGTGCCCGTGCTAGACCAGCACAAAGTCACAGAGTGCAAAAGGCCACAGAGAACCTGTGTGGGACCAAAGATACTTAAGGTCTAGGACTGTGTTTTCTAGTCAATTCTGAATCTCAGATAAACCTGGGAAGATTTGACCAGGAATTAAACTACAGAAGAGGCTGTGGGTGTCCTGCCTCCACCTGGAGGCATGAAGCACCTACACGGCTCTCAGTTCCTTGAATGCATCTCTGCAGCTTAGTTTTGGCCCTGCTCTTGAGGAGGGCCCTCAATCAGCTACTTCTTAAGGGCAGCCAAAGGCAGTTGTTGTTTACCACCTCTCAAAAGAAGGAAGGTGAAGGGTCTGCTCTCCTCCAGCCTCGTTAACAGTTGTTTCATTAATCACAGCTTTCCCTTCAAAACCAGACACAATCTGTCCAATTAACATTAAAGGTCTGGCAGTCACTTGCAGTGGGGAACTTTGCAAGCAGCACTTTGACAACCATCACTAATAAGTCTAACATTTTTAAAGCTGCTCACAAACAAAACAGCCCAGTCGCACTTCGTTAATACCATACGCTCCCTGTTTGCATGAGCAGTACAGCCAGCCTCCTTTTTAGTCAATTTTATGATGAATCTTAGCAGAGCCCAGGTCCCAAAATGCTTCTCCCACAGACTTCTGTCTTTGTCCATCACATCCCACCCCCATGCCCCCAGGGTTTACCTAGGCAATTCCTTTCTCGTGTAATACACCCCCAACCAGGCTTTAACACTAGACTACACCTGAGTGAACTGTGCTCCATGGAGCTGTAGGTCAGAATCAGACCATTAAGACATAGGTCCAGCAGAAAAGGTGATTAATAATGTCTTGCAGGGATCATGCCATATGAGCAGAGAATGGTAGAAGTAGGAAGGTGGGGAGAAGTTATCCAGTTAACTACTAGCCTCTTAATCTAACCTTGACTTGAGATTTCAAAGTGAATTTTGAAGGAAAGAACAATTAAATACCCAGAGATAAAGGGGAAATGAGATAAGATGCAACATGGGTTTACGAAATGTAGATTGTGTCAGACGAACATGATAGCTTTGTTTTGATAAGATACCTGATTTTCTAGACAAAGGAAATGCTGCTGATCTCCTTTATCTAGACTTCAGTAAGGTATCTGATAGGTGCCATGTGGGAAATCATTAGTGAAGCTGGAAGAAAGGAGGATTAGTAAACTGTAAGATGAGGTGCAACTCTCTGGATTTTCTCACAGAACAGTTTTGAAACCTATCTTTTCTTCTTCTGGATGATCTCGGAAGTGAAAGCAGGATCCTGAGTCTAAAATTGCCCAGCAACACAGAACTGGAAGTTTTGGCAAGGCAGAGGAGAATGAGAGTACAAGTTTGAAAGAACTCAGTGACCTTGAGAATAAGAATAATTGAAATGAGCTGGAAAACAAAAAGTTTGAGATGACAGGTCACGAATCTGAGGACTTGTGATAGCCTCAGATATAATACAGGAGATGATGAGCTGCAAATGATCAAGGACTGTGTGGTCTAAGCACAGACTGACTGAGATGTCAGGCACAGAGAAGCAAATCCTATTCTTGGATGTATCAGGAGGGATATTTCAGCAAATACAGATAAAAAATGGTGTAATTGACTGTGTGTCTGGCTTCTTAAGGTCACGATGGATAAGCTTAACCTTGTATGAATACAGAGGAAAGCTGAAAGATGATATAGAAGATGGAAAACATCACAGAGAGGAGAGCAGAAGTCTCAGGAGCAGCATGTTTAATTTGATAAAATACAAGTTGACATGGGACAAGTTCCAGAGAGGTAAAGTGTCTCTGTAAACTGATGGGATACAGATCCTGAAGAAACCAGGGCATCAACGCAGTCAGGCCAGCATTAAGAGAAAGGGTTCCCTGCCTGCTGGTGGAAGATACAGGGGTGAGAGAGAAGGTTTTGAGATCTGACCTTTTCCTTTTACACCTGCAATGACAAGAACTGGTCTTGCTAGCCCAGGAGGTCTCTGACATTCATGTGCTCCCAGGCAGGTCACTTCTCCCTTGAGTCTTTCCTGGTATTCCGGACAACTTTCTCATTCCTGATGCTCCTGAAAATCCCTTTATGGTCCTACCAGAGTCAGTAAGTACCTCTGTGTGGGAAACGGAAGTGGTGATTGCAGCACATATAGGAAAATCTCAACTCTAATGCAGCCAGAACAGGTAACAAAATCAAGGAAAACAGGTCAGCCAGAGAGTTAGCGTGATGTAAGAACACCAGCTGTCTGTCCGGGGTCCTGGTGAGCTGCTTGCTATCCTGTGCTATAACATTTTGACTGCTCTGGGTTAACATTTCTAGTTTCTTTCTAACTTGCATCAGCCTATAGGACGATCACCTCTGCATTTTGCTGTCTAAAGATGCCTGAAGAGGGTAAGTTGGCATTTGGAACCAGGCGTACTAATACAATTTACGTGGTGCATGCTTTCCCCTCCTGACTGTTGCTCCTGCATTAGAGCAATTTTAACCAGCATATGCTTTTTTCCTTTGCTTTATATTTGCCCCATTTTCAGGCCTTTTGTGAAACTGGGACAAGTACTTTCTGATGAGCTGACTATAGATTTGAGGAGCTCACTGGGAAGAGTATTTACTGGGTGAGTATGAACTAAGCTTAAATCTAAAGGAACTGTTAATGCCTTGTCTGGCACAGGGCTATCACATGTGAAACAGCTTTGATTATTGCTGCCTGCCATGCTGGGAGGTCAATGTGAGATGAAAGAAGATTGGGAAACAATCAGATTTGAGCAATCAAGGTGATATGCCCCTGGAAAGGGCTGTGAGGGAGAGAGGGGAAGGCTTTGGTGAGCCTGCAGGTTTTCTTCTCAGCTTTGGACTAGCAGCACACATGTTGTAATCGCACGTAGATGCTGGCATGGTGGGGAGAAAGCTGTTTAAGAACATTTTTACAAAGTTTTTTCCCCTGCTGTGATGATCACATTAGCAGGCGCTAGGCATTGGGGAACATGTCAAGCCCTGAGGAAAGAAGAAGCAGGAGCTGTGGATTAGGCAGTCAGTAACTTGTTGCCTTTTAAAAAGTGCTAATTCTCCTGTATTTAAGGAGGTGGTGGGCTGCATCATGCCTTGGACATGGGCTTGGCCCACGTGTGTGCCCTATGTCTTTAACATACATGCAGGAGCAGCTTGTGCTTTTGATACACATGCCTCCCTGTATGCTGGGAACTCTGCTAAATCATAATTGTCACTGTTATTTTTTCTGTCTGCAGCTCCTGGCTCTTTTAACCCAAGTTCCTGTCATACACAGCACAGGAGAGAGGCTGGTGGGCATGATTTGGCTGGGGGGGGTAATGGTTTAGCTGCAAAGGGGCTGGGGACAAGCAGTTAGGGCAGCAAGTGGCACCTTCACTCCTATGCTATATTCTCATGCCTAGACAATTGTCCCAGCTGGTGATGTTTCTGTGTCCACAGAGGGCTCACATGCTCTCCTGGATCCACCCTTGCCATATCTCCTAAAAAATGCCATAATCTGTGTTTGTCAGAGCAAGAAACGGAGGCACAGTGAGTGAAAGTGGTCCAAAGCCAGTGTTTACAATGGTAAAAATCATTCAGAAGCTCTTAGCATTTGGTGTTTCATTCAATACAACATGAGATTTGGGTTGCTGATCCCTGTGTCTGAATGATGGGAGCATCCTTCCCCCACCCCATCAGAGGTATCTCAGCCCAGCAGACAGGCGTGTGCCTGGTGCCTTCTGTGTCACCCACTCCTGCCCCTGCACTTCTCCTTGCCCTGACAGCTCAGGAGCTCTCTCTAGAGCATGTCTGTATGAGGAAGACAGCTCTGCTAAGGCCTGAGTGCTCTTTCAGGTACATATGTAGAGTGTCAGGCTTTATTTGTGTTGGGCTACCAGATTCCTAAGCCTTCTTCCCCTTCCTGAGGGATCGCCGGGTTGGCAGGTTGATAGGAAACCTCTGAGGGTCAGTATTTGTTCTCTCCAGAAAAAGTCAATGCCCAGCACTTTGGGGCAGTAGCACCATGACCTTTTCAAAGCACAGACAGATGGAAGTGGCTCTGTGGAGCCCTGAGACCAGGACAGGAGGGCAGCTGGCAGCCTTTCTAGGAGCCTGTTTTAGTGGCAGAACATACAAGTCTCCCAAACACATACACATTTATGGCCGGCTCCTCAGCTGCTCTGAACTGGTCTACAGCCAGTGACTTCAGTGGTGCTACAGCACTTGAAGCAGCGTTCAGCCAGCCCTCTCTGCCTGCTTGCATGATGCTTCTCTAGTTCCTCCGCACACTGTGGGACCACTTGACCCACTTTCTCATTATGCTCCAAGGGTCTGGCTTTCCTCTCTCTGGTGCTCAGAGACTCTCACCCCTGTGCAAAAGAGGTAAGAGATGGATGTCTGACTTTTCCACCTGGGCCATCCAGTCTTATTATCCACCCTACACACAAGCCAGCCCTGGCACAAGGCTGTAAAGCAGAGGGGGTGGGATTTAGCTACCTGCCTGCTGTTGTGCCATACATGGGAACTACTGCTGGGGAGTATGAAGACAGGTTAGAACTGAACTTGCAGGTGATGCACAGTGCTGCCCCTCTCAAAAAGATGCTTTGCTAACATATTTCCATGGAATGGAGACAAAAGCTAGATTATATTTGCATTTCAGAGCCTTTATACATCTTACTTTGTGTCAGAATAAGAATTACCTCCCCCTTCTATCAGTATTGCAAAAACAGGTTGCAGGTGTATGGCTCAGAAAAAAGAATTCTTTAGTTGAGGATCCTAGCAGCCACATTTCCCTTGTGATTTTTGGATGTCTTGGTTTCAGGATGAGACATGAAAGTCTTTGCTAACTGTCTGAACTCAGTGAAACGCCTGTCTTACCACCCCACACATTTAGAGCGAGAGTCATGCTCAAATGCACAGCAGAATTGGGGCCCAGACCTGGAGCTATTTCAGAGATGAGGAGAATAGATAAAGCAGATCCTATGCCCTCTAGAGAACACAATTGGGTAAAATTATCATAGTGGGCAAATGGGATGAAGCATGGAGTAGGTCTAACTTGTGTGTTATATTCTTGTTAATAACAATATCTAATTAAGGCATCTGGTGACAACTTAATGGGCAGAAAAGGAAAAAATCAAGAAGGCTATATCAAATTTTTCTTTCAACTCCAGCTCTCCAGATTTGAATCAATCTATCATTGGAGGCAGTCTTGTTTGTCTGAGTCTGTCTATAGCTTAGCAGTGTAGAGTTGTAGCTCTGTTGTCTAGGACCTATCCCTTAAAATTAATGCATCGTTCTTATCAAGATGATTGCTTGAAAGTGATATTAACCTTTATGATGTGATGATAGAAGTTGTTGTTTATTTCAAGGGCCCATAAAGATTGATGGGAACTGGAAGTGATGGAAACTGAACTGGGATTTGGCAACACTGATAAGTGGAAATGGAGTTTGTCTTTGATGGGGCTCCTTTTGCCCATTTTTTTTCCACATCTGATTTCATTGTGGAGTTATTATTATTAATATTATTTTTAAAAAAATAAAGTTTTAGAAGGGCCTGAAGTCTTATTTGTATGTTTGTGCAGCATCTCATGCAGTAAGATCCTTACGCCTGCTTAGGCACTTTACATGATCCTAAATAAAAGAATAGGGATTCATCAATAGTAGAGTTTTCTTAGTTATGTGCTGCACATTCCCTTTTCTCCTCCTGCTGCTGACTTGCAGAAGAGACAATCATGTTGTCTGAAACCTCTTGCAGAGGAAAAATCCTTTGGCTTTTAATAGGGAAGACATCAAGGCTGTGTATATCAATATTACAAACCCTGGCCCCTCAGGTTGTGTCTATGCTACAACCCAAAAATATAACACTGGCTTGCACAGAGAGACCAGATTTAACTGTAAACTCCGGGAGGGAAGCAATGTTTCTAGTGCAGTTCAACCACAGCAAATCTTAATCCTCACAAAAGGTTGTATGAGTCCAGCAAGGACACGAGTGTAGCCTTGACTAAATAGTTCTGTGCGAAATAACACTAAGTTGTTTTCAAGCTCTTCTGTATGTGATTGATCTCCTGTAACAGGACATGTGCAATTAACCAGCAGCTTTGCTATTAATAACTATCCCTGAATATGTGGATAAAATGAATTGGTGTCTCTGTGGATTATTGCCTTTCTCCATCTGACACCTCTTTAGCTGAATGACACGGAACAAAAAGGGAATCTTAAGAGTATATAATTGAGTGTGTATTAGGGTTTATGAAGAGATTCCTACAATAACTGTCATGTTCCACCTGACGGAGTAGCTGTTATGTGAACATGCCAAAGTACTACTTTCCTTGCTGTGATCTTTGTTCTCACTTGCTTTCCCTGCATTATCTTAAAAATCTCCTTTAGCTGATGCCACTGAATGCAGCCTGAGTAATGACTTGAGTGCAAAATAAGGACAGGAATAAAGAATGAGGTGAACACTTGCTGTCAGAGGCCTCAAATTGGGCAGCAAGGTGAAAGGAGGCCCACTGTTTCAGAGGCAGATAGCTGCTGCTGCTTCCACCAGTGACAGCTTCTCTGGAAATCAGGACACATCGATTTATATCCTGTTGGAAAGTGAAGGTCCAGGCACCACTGTGCTAGGCACTGTCAAACCTCTGCTCCAAAGGGGACAGCTACATCAGGCAGAGGAAGCACTGGAAAGAAAAGGAACAACAAAAGGAAGACATGGAGGGATGAAGTGACTTGGTTTCTGTGTCACAGTGGGTTGGTGGCAGAGCCAGGAAAGGGGGCTCCTTGTACTGGACCACTGTGTTGGGTATCCCAGATCCTCAGCTGGACAGTTCTTGCAGGGTTGTCCTGTTGTGTGAATGACAGTGTGAGGAAATGGGATTTCTCAGAAATGAAAACCTACCTATAGTCTTAAACACAGTTTTGCCGTGGATGCAGCAAGATGGAAACTGAGCCCTTACATGCCAGTTGTTGGCCTTTGCTGAGGGTGTGCTGGGAGACAAGCGATGCTGGGATAGCATTGTGGTCCTGCTGCCCTTGATACCAAATGACAGCAAATTCTGCAGGGTCAAAGAGACCATCCTGTGCCAGTGGGAGAAGGGCAAGATTTGCTTTCACACTCTTCAAGGCCATGGTGTGTGTCACTGGCTGCTCTGACCTTCTCCAACAGAGCTATTTGCTGCTGTGTGCTACATGTTAACAAAATATCTTGGCTTTGATGAGTTGAAATCCTGTTGGGATTTGGTGGTGTTGGTGTGCTTTCATTAAAGAAAAGGTGCAGCTTACAGTTGATCAGGTTTCCCTGCAGCCTGAGACCAGGGCCAATTAACACAGGTACCAACCCTTCCCCTGGCCCAGCAGTGCTGGTGCAAGACTGGCCGAGGGGATGGCGGTGTTACAGGCAGACTGCTTACAACTGCCCATGGACATGCACTCTCAGATGGTTTACAAAAGGATGCACTGCCTCAGCAGCAGCCGCCAGTTCTGTTATCCTTTCAGATCCAACAGCGCAGAGAAGAGGCTTCCTTTGCATCCCAGCATGCCCTCCCCATCACCAGCCCAGCCCTCTTTCCGTTGCTGCCCTGGATCTTTCCATCCTATTTTCTTTCTCTGGCCTCCCGGTTGTTTTTTTTTTTTCCTCTCCATCTTTCAGTTTGGCTTGTCACACACACACAGAATCACACACTCAATCCTCCCAACGCCACAGACCTGCCAGCAGATCTTGAATGTGGGGCTGAGGAATGTCCTGTCACCTTCTACCCCTCCACATCCCCCCTGCCCTATTCCCCACTGATCTATCGCAAGGCAACCTCAGCCAGAAAGACGGATGCCACAATTACATTCCCCTTTTCAGCAGCTCTTTCCCCTTGCCTCTTCCTGATGGAAATCGTGGGCAAGAAAAATCTATTATTACTCTCCAAATCATATCAAATATTTATCAGGGTAATTCTCTAGTTATCACCACCGATTGCAAGCCTTAGTCACGTAGTAAATCTTGTTAGTGTCATCTCTGGGAACGTGTCTCATCTGTCTCCTCAACTGAGTGCTGCATAAACCAGGTTGCCCCAGGGGAACTTGGCTTATGGGAAAGGCAGTGGAGATGGAGGAGGCGGAGGTGATCAAAGATGGGTACAGACATCCCAAATCCCCATTTTTCCAGGACACGAGATGGGATCTGTTCAAGATGGGGCTATGGGAGAGGAGGCAGGTTGCATGTGGGAAGGGGAGGTCTGTTGGGCCACATGGGCCAATGCCTTTCTGATGTGTCAGGTGCTGTACAGATAAGCTCATTCCTAATCAAAAACTGAAATAGGCCAGGCTCAAAAAAAGAGGTGTATTAATTTCCCCAGGAGGGAGATGAAATGAGTTACTCAGGACCGTATGGGAAGTCAGTGGCAGAGGCCAGAATGGAGCTCAAGGTCTCTGACTGTAAGGCTAGTGGCTTAATTACATGATTATTCCTTTTGGAGCACTGTGGCTGGTTTGAAACAGCCTGCCCTGGGGGTCCTGTAAGTCAGGGCAACCTTGACATCTCTGCTAGCCGTGCCAAGGACTCTCCCCTTCCACCCGCTGTGTAAAGGACTAGCAAATACAGCCACTCTAGCTGGGCTTTTTTTGTTGTTGTTGTTGTTGTTGTTGTTGTTGTTGGCACCAAAATGTTTCCAGATTGTACCTATTTTTAAACTCTTTATTGGGTCAGATCTGGACAGCTTGGAGCCTTCAGCTCTTCCCTTTTTCTACCCCTGTGCACATAACTTATTGCTGCAAAGGGAAGAAATGAGCAGCAAATTTCCTCTGCCAGAACGAATCAATCTGGCACCTGTCATCAGCATCACAGCAGCTATAAAATATTTAATTTCTTAATGATGAATTGGCAGATTGTTTAAAAAAGACAACAAGGAAACAAAGAAAAGGAAACAGACACTCACAATCTGCAGTCACACTCTCTGCCAGGATGAGCCTTTGGAGTCGATAGCAGGAATGTATTTTTCCATCCAAGCGACCTGACAGTGCTGTCTATTAATAAAGCCCTGATAGTTGTTTTGGGGATGTTCCTGCTCAGACAGTCATTGAACCCTTGACTTGCCATTGTAGGGTCCTACCACCGATTCGTGATGAGACTCAGTCTTCAGAGGAGGATTTTTCTTGGAAAACAGCAAAAATCCTTCTCAGTGGCACAGATCTTGCCTCCCTCAAGTGCTGATGCACTGGAATAAATAAGGAAAAAGACTGACCAGGCTAGGTCAAAGTACAAGTGCATCCAGCTCGAGCAGTGACCAACACTGTATGCTTTGGAAAATGTATAGGAATAAGTCATTCATATAGTGCTATTTCTCCAGCAGCCTTGAGCAATCTGCAGCCCAGGAAGATCTTTGTGGTTTCTAGCTCTAACTGGAATTTTCTTCCACAAGCTTGCCTAGTCATTTTTGAAAGTTATGCAAACTTTGAGCATCTACAAAATCTTCACTCAAATAGTCCCATAGTTCTCCTCTGTGAAGCTGTATATCTTATTTTGTTTTCAGCATATCACCTACTAATTTAACTCAGTGTTCCCAGTTCTTGCATTAAGAAGACAGTGAAAAATCATTCTCCCTTCACCTCCCATCCCTTGGACATGTTTGGCTCACAAAACAGGGAGCGACACAGAGATGCCTGAGCTAACGGAGACCAGAATTGGTCAGTCTGCAGTGGACAGTCTGGTTTCACAGGCCATGTCAGCTTGCGTGTGCCCACAGATACCCTCTGCCTCTGGTACCTACAGCTGTGAGCTTGGAGGGGAGCCAGAGTCCTTACCTGTATTACGGTCTGTCTGCAAATGCTTAAGGTGATGCTGGTAGCAGTCACCGGTTCAGGTGATGCAGCTGCAGGGAAAGGAGATGGCACAGAAAGCAATACCCTCTGCTGAAGTTACATGAATTACTTACAGGAATTAAAAACCACACCCCTGTCTCCATGTCAATTTATATTCATTTCTCTTACACATTAGTAAATCCTATAAATACACAGCCAAGCAAACTGCCTGACCAAAGAGTTTATTTTACTGTAGCCTGTTCTGCTGGGCTTTATTGCAAATACAGTGACATTTGGGGTTTTTGTTTGATTAACTTCTAAATAAGTACTGTTGCTGGGACCTTTTCATTACAGGAGAGTCATAAGGTTTCACTAAAGCAAATATAAACTTTTAGCCATCACAGAAAACCCTGAAATCTGGAGTTCTAAAGGCTTGCAAAACCCTCCTAAATGCTGGGGAAACGAAGAGGAAGTGAGCATTTTTCACTTATCACCATTTATTATTTTTAAGTCGGTCTCATGATTTGAAACGGTGACGCTGCTCAGTGGCGTGACCAAACCTACACTGTTCATCTGGGCTGGGGGAGCACGCTGGGAAGTTTGGCAGACGTAAGTGGGTGGCTGGCAGCTTGCATGCGGTGCCTTCGTGCTTCCACCTCTGCCTCTCCTGGCAGCGTGTGGGGAGCATGGGCTCCAGCAGATGCCCATGGTAGAATCGGTCAGGTGTGGTGGGATGGCAGCTGGCAGTGTCCAGTGGATAGCCAAGGTCATGCAGCACCTTAGCTCAATTTACCAGGAGATAATCTGGCAGAGCCCTCGAGTTCTGTCTGCTCTGGTGATTTGTTTTAGCCCTCCTGCAGACATGCTGTGTAAATATGCAAAACAAAAGCTCCCACTTGTACAGAAAGGGCTTAACCTTCTTTCAAGAGGGGTCAGTGCAATTGCGAGCAGTGCCCATCACTGCCGGGGCTGGTAAGTAATGGCAAACTGCTGCTTCAGAGCTCCCCCACTCCCTGCTGGCGTGGGTCTGCTCTGGGGCAAAATAGGGTTTCCCCCACCTCCTGAGCGAAGTCTCAGAAAAACAGAAAGATGTTTCCGTATGCTCCAAAGCACATTGTACTCCTAAGGGCTGGTTGCTTTGGCAAGGGATAAAATGAAATCAAAGGACACTACTTTTGTGTCAGACAGCTCATTTCCCTGTTAACTCTGGATCTCTGTCTTCTGCAGATGGCATTTAAAGAGAGGTTTGCTCCATTGATCCTGTCTAGTATCTCTTTGGAAGTTCTGAATGGAAAACATCCTGCTTATCTCTACTCAAAGATGTTTTTTCTCTGCCTCTGGGCCAAAACACTGCAACAGGTTTGGCCCTTGTGGGACTAGTGGCTGCGGAGCAGAGATGGGGCTCTCTGCTGCTTTTGCAGGCATGGGGAGAACCTGAAAACCAGCCTCTTCCTGCTGTATTACTGGCTGCAAGCTTTTTGAGTATGGGAGGGGTAATTAAGTAGAAAGCAGCAATCCAGAGCTCCTAGCTAGGTGGTAGCTGATTGCAGCACAGTAAGTCTGAAGAGGCATCTCTTTCCCATCTATTAAAATAGACACCACCACCAGCAAAAAAAAATAGGGAAGTGTGACTCAAAGTGGGGGAAGGAAAAGGGATAGGACTGCTTGGTAGCTAGACACCCACATCAGGAGAGCAATCTAAGCAAAACTGCTTGCATCCTACCGTTGTCAACGCAATTTCAAATTAAACATATGCTTAAGGAGGGAAGGGACTGAGAGAATAGTTGGCTGTGGGAAGTTTTTGGCTCACAGTGATAAGGCAGCACATGTTAAGGGTGTCCGTGGGATGGACAGTGTCAGAATCCTCTCTAACACAGTGCTTTTCTATCAAGCTTTAACAGAGAGCATGAAGTTAAATAGATCCTACTTTTCTTCCTTTCCTGTTACCAAAAGTCATCTCTGAACACTGGTCTCAGGGCACCCCTCTGCCCTTGACTCCTTGCCAGGCATGCCTGGCTGCAAACCCTCCTCCAGATGGAGCAGGCTAGAAAAGGTAAGGAAATGAAAAGAGGAAAGAAATGAAAATGTATGAATGCCCCTAATTTTGTTTATGTTTTTGCTGTCATTTACACTGTTATAAAATGAATGTAAAATACTGTGATTCCACTCTAATAACTTTTTTCATCTGTTTACGCTGGCATAAATTTCCTCTGAGTAGAAATTTTTGTCAGAATCTGGTTGGGGCAGGTCCTCTATTTTATTATTTGATTGCAGAGTACCTACCTACTTTCTCCCAAATACCTTTTCTTTTTTTTTTTTTTTTTATTTTTTCATTAAAAAGTAATAACTGAACCTGGCCAGCCAAAGCCCCATATTGCAGTGAAGGCAGTCCAGCTAGAGAGCTGCAGTGTGAGAGGGAACCAGGAATATATTGGGTGCTGAGGTGGGAGCATCACCAAAGCTGGTTATAACACTTTCAGCCTAAATATTTTGGTTCCTTGTAGCTGGATTAAACCCTCAAAGTTTCTGTGAACAAAGCTTTGGCAGAGGAAGGTTGTTGTCTGAGTTTTTCCACAGGAACACTGTGCCCCGCCATCCCACCTCGCCCCTCTGCTTTGCTGCCAGGGGCTGCGGTGGGGCAGCGGTTCATGCCCACACCAGGGAACACCTCACCGAGGCCGTGGTGGGCCACAGCCTGGAAAAGCAGCTTCTCAGGAAAACACCCCCCTGGCCACCAGCTTCTCAGGAAAACACTCCCCTGGCCACCCGCCTCTGTAGGCCTCTTTCATCAGCTCTGGAGATTTCATCCCCCAGCCCAGGGAATGCACGGGAGACAGATGGCAGATGTAGGTGCCACCAGCTTGAGGTAAGGATGGCTCCAGGTGTGGCAGGACTGGGATCTGAACCGCGGTGGTGGCCCTCGCTTGTCCCTGCTGTGGCCGTGGCTTCCCTGGGGTCTGTGCTACCCGCTGAGGGCAGGGAGATGGCGGCGGGCCGGCATGGTATGGGGCTAAAATGGCTGCTGGCCTTGTGGGGGCTGCTCAGGGCCCGGCGCCTCACAGCTGTGACAGGCCTGGGGGCAGCTGCCCTCCGAGGACACAGCAGCCACCGTGTCTAAGGCCACCTGGACGCGAGCTGGGTGGTGGGGAAGGACAAGGCCCCCCACTAGAGCCCTGAAGCGTTAAAGCCACCGCAGGCTGGCCTGCAGCCTGTGGGGACTCGAATGTGAAGCCCTGCCTGGGAAAGGCCCGGGGGCCAGCGGCTGCAGGGGGTGACAGCAGGGTGACGGCAGGGTGACAACAGGTGACAGCAGGGTGACGGCAGGCAGAGCTGGCAGCACCAGGCAGGCCCCCCCGTGCTGTGGCAGGGGTCCCCTCACACATGGCTGCCTGGGCTGGCAGGGCAGGGGATCAGAGCAGGGGCCTGGAGAAGGAGCCCTGGCTCACCCTGAGCGGCTCCTGGGCCTGCCCGCACCGAACACCATTTTCCTCCTTTCCACACAAAAAAGCTCCTTCAGGCCACGGCTACTCAGCAGTTGGTTTCACAGCCTGGAGCCCCAGTGTGGCCAGCCAGCAGTGTGCCCTGTGGTGCACACCCCGGCTGCCATCAGACCGCGACAGTTTCCTCCCCTCTGGTGCTTTTGAAAAACTTTTTTACTTTTTGGTTTTATTTTTATTTTCTTTGTGAGTGCAAGAGCCAGAAACAAGGGACATGAAGCCAGGAGTGCCCTGTGCTGCCATCACATCTCTCCCCGCAGCGCACACTCAGTGTCTGCTTTCCAGCCCCAAGCATGCAGGGCTGCACCTGGCTGCAGCCCCCTTTGAGAGGCACTAGCAGAACAAGCCCTGAAAGGCTTCTCCTTCCATTGCTGTCAGCTGTTTACCTCCTGCTCTGTCCTCCCAGGGGCTTAGTCCTCACTGGGACAGTCTCTGCCTCAGGACATGGTGCAGGCAGGCAGTTGGGGAGAGCTGAGAAGGCTTTGGGCTCCAGCTCCAGAACAGGGGGCACTGGAGGGAAAACTGGGGCCTCATGACATGCACATCTTCCCCTCTGCTTACATCAGGCTGGACCACAAGCTGGGGAGATGTGGGAAAGTGTGTGCATAGCCCAGGGCTGTGAAAGCCATCACTTCTCCTCGAGCCTGACAGTGCATGTGGATCCATCCTCTTCTATCTGCACTGCAGGGCTTCTGCCTTTAATGGCTGGGGTTTCTTGCATTAGCTCACTTTTTGGTTGCTCATTTTTTCCCATGCAATAGCTAATTTTTTTCTTGTGCAATAGGCTAGAGCTTAGTTAGGCTCCAGGGCTTGCCTGCCTCTCTTGATGCTTGTCTGAGCTAAGGGGGAAGAAAGGCCAGAGCTGTGGAGAGCAGGATGAATTGCCAAAGCTTTGGGCTGGAAAGCTAGCATCAGAACAATGGGAGAAAACATGAGGCTGAAGGAGGGTTTCATTTGGAGCTGTGCCTTGGAGGGGACAAGGGGAACGGGAAGAGGCAACAGGCTGTGCAAGGACAGCTTGTGGAGGCACAAGACCCATGCTGACTGCAGAGGAGATGCAAACAGGTCTGGCTCCCAAGAGACATGGCTGCAGCATCCCAAGGTGCCTTTTCACACCAGGGAGCCGGACAACAGCAAGCAAAGGGAATGAGGTGATACGAGCAGCCCCAAGTGCTGCCAGCCGTGTGCCCTGCCCTCCTTATGCTTTGCACAGTGCAGGGCTCCTCTGTCCGCAGCTCTGTTGCTGGATGTCCTCTTCCCAGGTTCCCCAAAGTGGCAGGAGACCATGTTGTGCTTGCCATCACTGACTGGGGCACTTTGCAGCTGTCACCATAGGTGCTGTCAAGGGATCGTGATGCCATTTTCTGGCATTGTTAATGAGCACTCTCTCCCATGGATCCACTTAACAACGTGGCACGGCACCTGCTGACAGGACCTGCCGTGGTTGGAGCAGGGTTTATTAAGCAGCAAGAAGGGCGTGCTGAGAAGTCTCCAGGATGGGGAATTTTCCAGGTGAAACAGAGGGCAAAATCTCTGTTTTCCACTCCATGGCTCCTTTGCTGCGGGATCTTTTGCTGTTCTCCTCTGAGATCTCCATAGCCTTCAACAGCCCTGTATGATATGGGGTTGATTTCAGTCCTGTGCCAAGGATGTCAAGGTAGCTGAAACATTCTGTTCCCCAGACAGCATCAGGGCTGCCCCGCGACCACCTCCCAGAGTGCATGAGGTGGTGGTGGCTGCAGGGCTTCCCACTCCTGGGTGGTCAGTGCCGGGAGCTGGGGCATGTCACCTCCAGGGACACTGAGGTTTTGCTCTCCAGTTCCTCCCCCTCCTTGGCCCCTGAAAGTTTTGTCAGCCAGGAGTGTCTCTGCAGTGCGTACCAAAAGCACATGATGGCACTGCAGGAGCGCAAAACCACCTCAGCCTCCCCTGCAACTCAACTGGATTTTTAACCCCTCCGTGGAGATGAAGCTGTTGCAGGTGCGGTGGCTTTCCAGGGACAAAATGTGGAGGAAGCCTGGGGGATGGTGATGCCCAGTGCTCTGCTGTTCCCAGCTAGGGCAAAGCCTTGAGTCCAAGCTGCTGGCTGCCGCTGCAGGATCGCCCCATCTCCTTGGGACCTGAGACACAAGTACATACAGTGTTGCAACAGGGGCCCGAGTGTGTGTTCCTGAGCTGGCATCTTCCAAAATGCACAGTGGACGCTTTGTGCAGTGGTTCCTCACAGCTGTACGTGGAGGGGTCCCTGGGCATGCCTGAGGCCATTCCCCTCTCTGGATAGGCCCAAACAAACCTTCCCCAAAGCCCAGCGGGGTTTAGCCAGGCAGCAAGACAGGTAGGTCTGGGGCTACTTTGGGCAGTAGCACTGTAAGCCAGTGTGCCCCCAAAGCAACCTTCTGCGTGGACCAGGAGAGCTGCCCATGCCCTGGGCTCACTCAGACTCCACTGCTGCCACGACATCTGGCTTTACCTGATAAGCTCACACAGGCAGAAAGGTGGTCTTCAAATGCACAGCGGTCAGAATCAAGCCCTGGTGCAGGTCTTGTATGATAATATCCTGCTGCCTGGCAGCTGGGTTTTGGAAGAGAGAGAGTAAATTGTTTAGTTTGCTTGTTCCTGAAGTTAGCAATCCTCTAGCCAAAAAAACAGGGAGAGCCATAGAGATGAACAGAAAGACTGCAACAGCATTTCCATATAGCACATGCTTTTTCCTGAAATAATCCCTGCAGGAGAGAAACTGTAAAAATATCTGGATGTGACGATCCTGGCATTTATCTCTTCTTATCTACAAAAAACTGGAGAGTTATAAACCCAGCAAGTTCCATCTAAATTATTGCCAGATCCTGTAGGTATGGAAAACACTGCGAACCCCTTTGTAGAGGTTATCTTGAATTATCTGGTGGACACAAAGTATATGGCTCTGTTTTCCTCCTCCTGTTGTCCCTGTAGGAAAAAGTTCTCTAGGACAGGAGAGAAAGCACAGAATCAGGAGGGGAGAGAGACAAAAATCCTTTTCCAAGAGAGGGTCAGGACAGAGGGGGTCTGGTTATTGCAGCTCTCATCTGTCCCTCTGTATGGAGCACTCATTGCTTGATATCTCCCTGTTGTAAATGCAACTGACTGATTTTTTTTGTTTCTTCTTTTGCACTTGTTTGTTTTAATAAAGATAGATTTTTAAAATTTTTTTTTAAGCCTAAAGCAAAATGTTCCAGTGTCTCCACCCACCCTCCTGGCACTAAGTGCTGATGGTTTATTTCAGTGGTTGTAATTTGATTTCTGCCTCTCCTGCTGGGCTGATGTGAGAGAAACAATATTTAGAGAAGTTGATTTTTAATTTATTGGGATTTTTTTTTTTTTTCTGGAGTAGGGGAGGCAGAGGCTGGGAGTGGTGGGGGAAGAGGGAAAGAGAATCAGCAAAATGCACTCTCATTTTCTAGGCCATCTTTTTTTCAAGTTTGCAATCTCTGATGGGCAAAAATCGCAGTATAGCTCAACTAATCAATTGCTCTCTGAAGAATGGAGAGTGTCTCATCTCTTTAAGTATTTTTGTGTTATTCTTGGCCTGCTGCAGGGACTCATCATAGCTGCTCTATGCCACTGGTTTTAGGTTTGTAGCCTGAACTGTGATAATATACATTTTGCAAGCGGGGAAACTGAGGCATGGAATAATAAATTGGCCCCTTCCCCTTCAGATCACAAGTGCAGCCAAGAACAGTGTATGGCACAGGCACTAAGGGCTGATTTCCAAACCCAGGATATAGCCAGCACATACAACCCAGACCACACCTTCAGCAGCACTCAGCTCCCAATTAAACTTAGACAAAATGAAGTTTTCACTAGTGCTTAGCAGCCAGCCTTTCTTCAGTGAGAATACTGAGCAGCAGATTTTCAGAGTTCAGCTACTCCTCAGCTCTTGTAGTTTCTTAGGGAAAAGCTCCTGCATTTTGCCAAGACGAATGTTTTTTTCATTGCCAATAATCTGACCCTTCATTCCTAGCCATGGAATTAAAAACCTGTTCATTATTTTTTTCTAGTTTTTTAAGTAATAGCATCCTTCTTTTCCCTTTTTTGTTTGACTTTCCTGGCTTCTAGGAACAGGGTTAGTGATTGCTTCTGTGCATATCTGAAGATAATAGCTTTGCTAAATAATTTTTCCTCTTTTAAAATATACATCAGGATTGCCTGCTGCATAGTTTACATTTCCTGCTGTGGAGAAAAATACTTCAATTAAAATGGAAGGGAGAAAAAAAATCACACAGAAAAAGCGCCTCTGTGAAAAGAATCCTAAAAGGCTTGCAAGAAGCAGAAATGGGCAAATGAAGCCCTCCAGCAGCCAGGATGCATTTTATGTATATGCATGTGGGCTTTGGGGACTATTCTGCTAAATTCAAGGAGGGAGGTACTTGTGAAAACCTCAGCTGTGTGAGGAAATCCAGGTACATTTCTTCCAAGAAAAAAAAAACAAAAACAAACCCCAAAACAAAAAACCAAAAAAACCCCTGACTTTTTCTCAAACTGCTTGTCCTCTGCCTGCTCCAGCTCTAGTCTGTGCGCAGAACAACTTGGTTTCAGATCATAGTGTCTTGAGAATAAGAAAGAAGCAAGTTCTTCTACCTACCTTGGCCCCACCTCTTTCCTTCACTTAAGAGCAAAATATTAAATGAACCCGCTGTGGCTGCTGTATTTGATTATGGGACTCCTTGTACCTGCTCTCCCTCCCTGGCTTTAGCTTTCCCCTAGGGAAAGCACAGCAGCAGCAAACAGCAAGAAACTTCTAAATGTGCCAGGCTGATGTTAACTCCAGGGACAGATGAGAGGGATGGGAAGCTGTAAGTACAAAATTGTGGCTCAGACCTGAAGATTTTTCTCCAAGTCTAGTTAGAAACTAAAAAAGTTGCACCTAGTTTTGACCGCAAAGTTTGTCAGAGCAGGAAAAAGGGAGACTCCATTTATAGTTAAGAGTGCAGTGTGAGTCTACAAGACTTGCCTGCAGGAAAAATGGCAAGAGAACCCCTTCCTTGTAGTTTGAAACAAAGGAAGCAGCCTGTGAAGGGCACCTACTCAACCCATTCCCATGCCCACTGTAGTAGGCTTAAATCCAGAAGAGACAAGCTAGCTCTTTCTATGCCCCGCCTTAAGATCTTCCTCAGAAATACTCCCAATAGTCTTCCCCCAAAGCACACCAGGCCATCAGGGCTTCCCATTTAAGACCAGCTCTGATGCACTGCAAGCTGCTGCCCACAGCCGAGGGATCGCTGGAGCTCCTTGGCATGGCTGGGGAAGCAGCAGCTGCCAGCCCCAGGTTTCAGAGGACAGCAGTGCTCCAGCTGGGTGGCACTAAGCAGAAGGGTCCACTTAGATGGATTAATCAGCCTTGCAAAGGTCTTTTTCCAGGCCTGGATATAGGGGGAAGAGGGTGGATTGAGAGTATTGAAGTGTGCTTTCCCCCTGCTAAGCTGTGATTTGTATCTAGCTCGTTGAGTACAATTAGATGATCACCATTAGATGGGTAAGCTGAGCTCTCACTTTCTGTACCATCCCTCTAAGAGAGGAGCATACTACTGTTTTTCACCAGCCTGAACCAGCAATCGTCTCTGAGCTGTGATGCTGTCCTTATATAATTAAGGCTGTCAGCCAAACTCAGGCACCTGAACACTACAAACTCCATGGCCTATGAAGATTGATCACAGGACTTTATTGCTTGGCAGTCAAAGCAGCGCTCTGCGGGCTTTCTTTTCCCTTGTTGGAAGAACAAACTGTGGGGTTGTGAGAAGGAAATATCCCTAGAAAAGCAGTTAGGTGCCTCCAGTGCTTACTGGATATGCTAGCTGTGACCATGGGTCCTGTGCAGGTGGTGGGGTGAGCTGCACTGATCCTGATCTCTGTTTCTGGTTCAAAGCTAGCTTCTGGAGGTCAGGGTATACCTATGCTGGCAGGAAGTGTGAGTGTTTATCTATTGTCTTTACTGGCTGGAGCACACAGCAAAACAGAGAAGGGCTTGACCCAGTGCACCCCCTCTGTGCACGGGGATCTTGTGGGTCAGCAGACAGAGCCTGGGAGCGATCAGCACTGTAGGGATGGAGGCATGGCATCTGGAAGTCTAGACTTGCAGGATGGGCACTCCGCCTGCCTGTCTCTGCAAAAGTGCCAGGCAAAAGTTTCTCAGCCCTGTTTTTGACCAGTATTGTCTCCATAGCAGGGAGATTCTTCTTTGCCTTCTTCCAGTAGAAAAAGCTGGTGATCTAGCTCTGTGTAGGGCCTTGCTGAGCTGGGGCTGTACAGAAAGAGGGGACCCTCCTGGCCACTGTTGTCTTCACTGGAGAGATGCCAAAAATGCAAATTGATGGAAGAGGGAAGGGAGGAGATGTGTTTCCATACATCAGACACATGCAGCCCTAGGTGTCCCCACAGGCTGAGATGGGGAGGCACTGCACTCGCATTTGTCACTAGCAAAGCTGGGCTTCTCCAGAGAGGCTTTAACTGTGCCTGTTTTGGGTGTATTTTTAGAAAATCAAATAATTTTGGATGTCTTTGGGATGTGTGAACAGTAGAAAAGCATCTGAAAGGTGAGTGGTTTCCCAAAGTACATAAATCTTTTTGTTGTTGTGCACAATTGTATAGTGAATTTTCCCTATGCCTACCCAATACGCTGCTTCTACAGCAAGGGCAAATGAGGAATAACTTCTTTCAAAACTGTTAATATTTGCAAATACCCTTGTAAGACCTGCATCCTGTGGTACATGTGAGCAGGGCTCTGGGAGGCTAAAGCAGGGTTAATGTGCTTCTGTGATATACAAATTAAATTCCTCTCTGTGTGTGGGAGGTGTAGCAGTCACCCTCCGATAAATGCTGCTGTGATCTCTGCAGGATTAGGGTCCAGAGGTGGATGTTTACCTATGTTGTGTGTATGTGTGTAGCAGCCCAGAAGTAATCGGCTGAAGAAAGCTTCTGTGCAGTGTGGGTAGGAGGTCCAGGAGAGACCCACTGTTACAGTGCCTGTACAAGTGTATGTAGATGCTTGTGAGCTCCCTCCAAAATAAAAAAAAATTCCAGTTCTAATTTCATACCATCATTGAAAGGCTGGTTGTTAGTCACAGGAAAAGTCACAGCTGCTTAATGACCAAGGTGCAACCACTGTCATTTTATTTAGGTGGGTGCAAATGATGCAGGACTTTTTCCCTTCTGCATCCACAGTCCCAAATTCACTCATGTGGAGCAAGGCACTCGGGGTGAACTGAGTTCATGCGCTGTGTCAGCACAGCACCTTGATCAAGGTGAAGAGCCTATCAAACAAACTATCATGCATGTTACAGAACCGGTTTTGGCTGATCTTTTCTCTGACATGAATCCTTTATTTCAGCCTGGGAAGCAGTCCTGGTCAGGACTGAAGGATTTCTGCTGCATCTACCTCTCTTCTTACTGCTGTGAGCCTTTGCTGTCCTCAGCAAAGACTTTTGTCCTCTGGACTTTGTACCCAAGAACCATGGTGTGGGTTGCAGCTGCATCCTACTGCCTGTCAGTGAGATAACGGATCACTTTGTGCAACAGGAGCTGTTTGATGGCCCTCATGGTCCCCTGTGACATCCCGAGGAGCAGCCACCTGACAGCTATGGAGAGAAAAGAGCCAGGGAGCCTATGCTGTGGATGTGGAACTCCACAGCTCACCCTAGAAGTGGGCATGGCCAGGAGGGCTGTGGGTGGCAGGGAAGGGGAGCCAGGCTTGGGGGCCAGGCCAGCCCCACAGGGAGCATATCGAGGGGCCAAGACCTTGACCAGTTCCAGGAGTGCCACGGTCAGTCACCTCCCTTCTCTGTGCTGTCACCATGTCATTTTACAGATTGATGTGTGTGCTGGAGTGCTGTGAGGCTTGAGCTTGCAAGGAAAGGTCCTTAGCTGCTGGAGAAAAGGCTGCTGCATTTACTAGGGTTCATCACTAGAAGGCCCCGTTTAATTTTGTGTAGCAAGGGGCTGACTTGGAGGCTCCAAAACAGCCACTTGGAGGCTCCAAACTCTGAAACAGGGTCTGCTCGTCTGCAGGTCTGACGGCTGCAGGGGCTGGGGAGGTGCTGTCGGGTGGGAGAGGTCCTGTGAGCTGCACGGTGGGGTGGTCCTAGCTGTGGTGCTGCGGCTGTGTGGCTGCTGCACCTGTGTCAGCCCCTCCCCCTTGCCTTCCGCAGGGCTGTGCGTGCAGAGCCTGTGCTACTCTGTGATGAGCTCACATGAAAGTCACACCGAGTAAGTTACCTTTTCTTCTTCCCTCTTCTGGCCCCAGTGTTACTGTAGTCTGGGTTAGAGGTGGGACACGATTCCTTGTTGTGGAAAGAAGAGGCAATCACCCTCCCAGGATAAAATCTGGGTGAAAATATTCACAATAATGTGAATTCTTGGAAACCTGAAAGACTGCGTTCTGCCTGGCAGTGACTTGTGGGCAGGGCAGACAGAAAAGTAGTGGGACATAGCAGCATCGGTAAGCCTGAAGATGCCTTAGCTAGACTGCAGCAGAGATTCCCTGTGCTGATGGTCATTTCCAGGGTGCCTTGTGGACATCCCACCATGCTGTTCATTGCCTGTCTCAGTCTGGAGGAGTGAATGAGGTTTACCTGACGCCAGTGATTTTCTAAAACTCAAGCTGTGCAAGGTCCTGAACAGCTTGACACTAGCTCTCCATCTGTTTCCACCTAAATTCCTCTGTGTAAAGGAGCCCTTTATGTGCTTGGGGCAGGGAGGGGTGTGTGGGGTGTGTGTGTGCTGGCTGTTCATGGGACTGAAGTGGTCAGGAGCTAGGAGGCAGGACAATATGCCCATGAGCTCAAAACCCCGCATTTGTAGACCTCTTTAAGAGACCTCCTGAACTACCACTGATTCTCAGACCACAGTCTGAAGGTCTTTAGGAAGGGCTAGTAGGAAATGAACCTTGTTTCTTTCACAGGAAGCACCCTGGTGCTTGCCAGAGATGCTTTGTGTGGAGAAAGCCTTTTCTTGGAAGGTTCGTTAGCTATATTTTATTTGTTTGGGGAATTTTGTTGAGAGATGAATCAGTGTGTCAGTGGCTGCTGATAGGTGGAAACTGGCAGCCTGGGGTTTATATGCAGAGAGCAGGAAGGGAAACAGAGCTAAGTTCAGCTAACCAATGCACAGTGGCATCTTGGCACCATTACAAGTGAGTCAACAGGCCAGCAGAATGATGCAATACAGATGGGTGTGTAAAATGTGCTCTGAAGGACAGAGGGGAAAAGATATGCTGTTGAACTGATGAGTGTGCAGTGAGGCTTTTTCATGGGTTTCATGAGCTTTGTCATGAAATGAATGAATAAATGAAATTAGAAACATAATGGGAATTCTGCTTCTCTCTCCTCTTGGGGATAAAAAAAGAAAGGATGAATAAGCGTTCCCCAAACGTGTACAGCAAGAGAAATGGCCAAAAAGGGAGAAGAACTGGGGGGCCAGAACTGGAGAGAAATGAGATTGTGATGTCATTGCTTCTCAGAAGGTGGATTAGAAACAGCAGTAAGGACTGTATTTAAAAGATGTGGGTTATTTCTGGGAAGTACTTCAGGATAGCTCAGTAGCTTTCCAAAGCTCTTCATTATGCAGCCTGCTTCAGCCGCCTTAGTCCTCGTGTCTGATACTGCTGTGACTGCTCCACTCATCCCTAAACTGCTGCCTTTCTTCTGAATCTCTCATGGTAGGTTTGAATCTCACTGGAAGGCTTTCCTGACCAGCAAATCCTTATACTCACTCATGGAAAGACCTTTTAGAAGAGAGCTCGTAAAAGTTCTGTGGTTTCATGAGCTGCCTTTCAGGCTGCAGAGCTCAGGTATTGCAATACTCTCCCCTTGGTGGTGTTGTGTCTTGGACAGACACTGTGCAGCTGGAGAGCCTCCCCTTAGGCAGCAGCCTTGAGTGCTGCAGAGGAGATGGAAATACAGCTGGGCACCAGAGTGCACCAGGGGAAAGCTGAATTTACTGGATGGCCAGTCTTTGGGAAAAGGACATCGGCTGTGATGGTGGTGATGGAGGAAAAGGGCAGAGCTTCAACTCCAGGCTTAGTTTGGGCAGGGAAATCTTGACGATTCTTCCACTTCTTGTCTTCCAGTTCTCTCTGGTTTTACCACATTGCAGCTTCTTCCCCAGCAGGAGATGCCTGAATCCTTTGCCCAGTATGAGGCTGGGCTGGAGATGGGTGTTGCAGAGCAGGCATGTGACGGAAGTGATAGCTGGGTTGAGAGCCTTGGTTTCAGCAGCAACTCAAAGTTCTCTCTCCTAGCACTCAACTTCACAGCCCTCTCTGCCTCTCACTCCCGTCACTGTTCATCTCCCCTCTCAGTAGGTTTCTCTTTCATGCCCTTTCAAGCAGCTGTCATACTGATGAACTTAAGCTGCTAGATTGCAGCTCCCTCCCTTTAACTTCTGTCATACCCTGATCTCTGTTCTCAGTATTGCCCTGTCCCATCTATTTTCTTTTGCTCTAACTCCATCCCAAGTGTGACAGTCCAGGGCTTGGAAAGTTGGGTGCCTCCCTCGGTTCTGCCTGCCCACATTCAGGGAGAACAAAAAGTAGACTGTGGCAGCTGTTGGCAAATGCTTTCATTTGGGCCCTTCTTCTTACCTCTAATTCATTACAGGAATTATTCTGTGGCATCTCATTCTTCCTCTCTACAATACACTGCATACTGTAAGCAGAGGTTCACCCTCCTAGTTACTGGTCTGCTGGGCATCCACACTTGATTTTTCATTTCTTTAGTGTCGTGACCTCTCACTAACTAGAGATCCCTCACAATTTTACTGGTACATTTATGACACTGCATTGTCTTATGGTCACTAAGTTAAGACCAACCTGTCCAGGATACAGCTGGAGTCCTACTGTAGTGCTGCAGCTGTGTGGCTTTGCTCATCTGATGCCACCTGAGTTGTTACCTGGGGACATCAAAAAGGCCCTCAGAGGATACTGATTTAACCTGGTAGAGACATTTGTCAGAGAATGACTTAATCTCTTGCAATCTACTTTTTTGCCAGATTATGGTGCCCAAGGTGCACTGTGGTCAGCAATGGTTACTCCATCCATGGCCAATGCCTTAGGAAAATTGAGTCTCACCATGTTATCATAAGGTACTGAATCCTTACTGAAGCCTCAACAATCAGGCATAGACCAAGAGCAGTAATGTGCTTGTGACTCTTGCCTAGTAAACATAACACCTGGGATGCATCAGCTCAGGTAATCAAACAACTCTCTTGCAGTTCATGGCTCAGCACAGGCCCTGCAGGAGCCAGAATGCGTACTGCTCATTCAGATGCTGTGCTGGGGAGCTAGATAGCCATCTCCAGCTCAGTGGAGTGGCAGGCAATCCCAGTGTTACAGGACTACATGCATTTTTACTCTGACTTGAAAAAGTAATTTAATTTCTCTGTGCCTCACTTCCCTATCTAAAAAATAGTGGTTGTCTGCCACTGCTGTCTGCCTTTTTATTACAAGGGAAGGACTATCTGTGTCTGTGTGAGGTGTCCCGTGCCATGGAACCAGGCTGCCAGGTTGGGCCGTAATGTGTGTTGGTGCCCTCAAGTGAGTTCACACAACCAGTCATGTATTTGACAGCACACAGCTGCCTCCAAGGTTGCAAATAAGTGATACTGAAACTGGACAAATTCTGGCTTCGATTCTCAAATTAAATGATGCTCCAGTAAAAGAGCACAAGAAAGATATAGGTGAGAGAACAATAATCCGTCTCTTGTTCCCTGAATCAGCTCTGCCCAACCCTCTGGAAAACAATGACAATGATGCACTGAGGTGTTTGTCCCATTCAAGCCCCTGGCTTACCTCTGGTTGAGGGAAATATTACTGAAAACAAGGAATAAGGTGAGATGTCTTTGCTTAGTGACATGGTTTAGTGGTGGGCTTGGCAATCCTGGGTTAATGGTTGGACTTTATGATCTCAGAGGTCTTTTCCAACCTAAATGATTCTGTGATTCTAATGAAGGAAGGCTGAAACCAGGTTATTTGCAGTGACATATTCAATAGCTCTGATAATCATGTGTCTTTCAAATATTTAATGAGCCGCATCATGCACCTGAGACTTTATTTTTCACTAATTAGAAAGAGCCCAGTCTCAGCCATGTTGGAGACAGGTATATGGGAAGAAATGTAAAAGACGTGGTGATCCACTGTTCCTCCAAACTCTCATAAGTCCTTCTGAGCACCCAGCCAGAGCGGTAGATTGCAGCTAACTCGGGTTCTTTATCATGGCACTGCCTGGTGTGCATGGGCATGACTCAGGTATCTCTCTGCCTTTCTGCTACAGGTGGGGTTTTGGCACCAGCCCCCCCACCAAGTGGAATGGGAACATCTCTCAGCTACATATTCTCAACTCGTATGTCACCTATGAAGTGACATACAAACTGCTGCAGCTGAACGTGGCAAGTAGGGTATGATACCCCACTGGAGAGCAGACTGACGAGCTGCCTTATACCTTCCTGCTTCAGTGCTGTGCAAGGGGAAGGAAAACCTTTTCATTTGTTGGCTACATTAGTTCCTTCCCCTAGTAAATGCAGTCTTTTCCTGCAGCATGGTGCTTCAGGTTTGGAGCTCTGTTCCTACCCAGAAAAGGAAGACTTTTCCTCACCTGTCACAGCACTGCAGCATTATTCTCATTCCAGCATGCCATTTTACATTACAGTTTCTTTTTAGAGTTACATTTCTGTCCACGGCTCTAGACCTCAGATAACCTGGTTCTCTAGTGACAAACAGCTGTGCCATATAAACCCTTTCATATATGTTCCTGTGCTTTCCCTGTCCGAAGACCATTACTAACAATTAGCTAGTGTAAAATAGCAGGAATTTTGGTTGGCATTCCTTAAAAACCTCTGTTGTTACAGATCTCTGGCCTGAGGCTGGCTGTTATGCCCACTGCTTCTGGAGTGTGGTTTTCCCCTTCACTGCATGATGGAGGATTATTTCATTAATGAATCTAATGATACTTTGTCTTTGGTCCTGACGATCTTCGTGATGGTGCTGTGCAATCTTTAATTAACTTTAAGCCTGCCAGGCACCACTAGGATGTTTATAATCTGCAACAAATAGGGGAGAAGCTTGAAGGCCTGGTGTGGTAAAACAACCTTGTCCAAGGTCATGCACTGACTCTTGGCTGGGTTTGTGATTAGATGCCAAGTCTCCTGACTGCTGCAGCAATGCTATAACAAAAAGTACATTTTGCTGCTAAAATGTTTGGAAAGTGCAAAGTGGGACAATCCAGGCGAGGAGTGTGAAGTGCTCAGTTAGGCGTAGGGGACCAGAGAGCGTGTTCAGCTGCTCGCAAGCATGGTGGCTGTGCTGCTCAGTCACAAGGCTTTTAAGGCAGCGTTCGAGTTTGTACTTGGCCGTGTTAGCTTTACGTGAGCAGAAGGCAGTTTTGTAGCACACAGGCCAGGGACAGGAATTTAATGCGTGGATTAAAAGTGAGGTGTCACATGAGGGCTGCCAGCAGGGAATACACACAAAGAGGCACATGGAAAAGCGATAGATGCAGAGACCTTGTATAGGCTCTATCATGGATGTGGATTTGTTAAAAAGCGTGCTCATTTCTTCCATTCAAAGCTTTTTGATTTCCATGGAGCATTATGTTTTATCAACCCAGAGGTTGTATGTTCATAAGACTTCAGCTTCTGCAGCACCTTTTCATGAGACTTCTTTGAGTTTTGGGAATGCTGTCCATACACCTGTTCTGTTTTTTTCCTCTCCCTCCTGCCATATTGAGTGTGGAAGAAGCTACTTGTCCCAGCTGCAGAGATGTTGCTGGTGTCAGTTTTGTAAAAGTATGAGTTTGAAATCCTAAACAGCTGTTCTCTTTTTTTCCCTTTCCAGAGATATGCTGCCACGGGAATCATTGCTTTGAACTCAGCCCTCCATATATGCCAAGAGGCCAATATTGCAGGCTTTGGTTACCCTGGCAACCATGACAATACTAAGCCAATATATTACTACAATAATGTAAAGAAGAGGTAGCAAATGCCTCCTCTTCAAACTAAGGTGTCCTCCATAGGGAAACATACTGGCACAAAGCTGGGAGTAAAGCAGCTGAAAGGTCTAGTAGCTATTGCTGGTGTTACCCAGAGAAATTCCTGCTGGGACATGCCAGGGAATGTGTTGGCACATGCTTTGTGCTCAGAGAGCAGCACAGGCACAGACCCTGGTGCTTCAGGGTGCCTTTCGTTTGTCCTAGTTTGGTGACAAGGGTCCTGTGCAGTGAAAGTCCTGCAAGGAGCCGCTGGCAAAGTTGGGTTGGGCAGGATCCAGCACATTTTGGGCAGAGTATGGGGCATTGTAAGGAATAATCTATAGCTTTCCCTTTCTTATCCCTGCAGCTCTTTCAGCACAATATCACTGCTGAGAGAAACAGGCTGGTGAAAATTATTGAGTCAGACGTGGTGAGAGAGGGCCATGCTGCTTGCTGTCTCCTCCAGGTAGGACTTGTTGATCCCAGCTGGGCTTTGCCCTTGTTCCAGGTTGCTTTGAGCAGGACTCAGTTTGTCCTATCGTAGGTAGGGTGGGAGACGAATCCCTGAGATTCAGAGCACTTGCCCTTTCCACTGCTGGCCTCTGGTTTCCACTGCTGAGGACGTGGGGTGTTACACAACCCTTCTGCTTGGAGTAATCCCCTCCCTGTGTTGTAATCAGCTAGCCTGTGCTCCTCAGTTCTTTGTAAAAAGCACCAAAATGAGATGCTAAGCTGGTCCTCAGCCCCTGAGGAAGGGAAGGGGTGAAGGTGCAATACCTGCCTTGGGTTTTCAAATTCCTTCCAAAGCAGATTGGGAAGAGTCATACCTGTCACTTTGGAAAAGGGCCAGGTTGAACACTCAGAGGTTTCAGTATCTAATTGCTGGGGAACATTAATGTCTGCAGGAAACCAGGACCATTTTGTTCATTGTTCTGTTTGAGAATAAGTTGCAGTTCTGGCTTCAAGGAGTGGGCACTGTCTTGGGGCAGGGGAATTTCAAGTCAGGACAGTTGAGAATTACCTTGGTAACTGCTGATAACTCATGGCTTTATGACCTCATATAATCCCTTTTTCGTTGCTTTCTACTTTTGTTTCTACAACTCTTTTCTGCTTCAACATTGCTACTTTTCTTTCCTGACTTCACTTCTTGTCTGCTTCCAATTTGTGTAGGCGTTTCGATTTCGCCTCTTATTTTCAATTTTGTTTCTTTTATCTATGAAATTTGTTTCTTTTCTGTATCAAATATCTTCCTACTTTCTTTTCAGTTTTAACTTGAATTCCATTTTGCTTCTTTTCTCTTTTGACTTTGTTTCTTTTCTGTATAACTTTGTTTCTTTTCTGTTTCAATGTCCTTTCTTTCAAATTGCTTTTCAGTATCAACTTTGTTTCAACTTTGTTGTTTTTTTTTTTCTGCATCAACTTTAATCATTGTGTTCCATATCAACATTGTATCTCTTCTGTAACAACTTTCCTTCTTTTCTTCATCAACTTTGGTTCTTTTCTGTTTCAGTTTTCTTTCAACTTTCTGTTCTGTATAAAGTTTGTTTCCTTTCTGTTTCAACTTTGTTTAATTTCTGCTTTGACTTTCTCCAACTCTGCTGTTTTTCTCCATGCACTTTGCAGATTTTCTGCTTCAATGTTGTGTGGACTGCTTTCCTTTTTTTGGTGGACTTTGCCTCTTTTCTGCTTCAACTTTTTTCCAACAATGTTGGATGACAACTCTTTTGCACTTCATATTTGTTTCATTTTTCTTCTTTTCTTTTCAGTCTTGCATCTTATCTGCTTGGGCTTTACCTCTTTTCTGCCTTGACTGTGTCTCTTTTCTGCTTGTGTTTTGTTTGTACTTTCTTTGGGCTTTGTTCTGACTTTGTTGTGGCTTTTTTGGGCTCTGCCTTTTTTCTGTTTCAAGTTTGTTTCAGCTTTGTTTCTTTTCTCTTGCAGTGTCCTTTCAACTTTGCCTTCTGTATCAACTTTGTTTCTTTTCTCTACCAACTTTGTTTCTTTCTGTATCAACTTTATTTATTTTCTTTATCATCTGCCTTTACTGTATCAACCTTCTTTTCTATATCAACTTTCTTTCTTTTCTGTTTCAACTTTACTTCTTTTCTGCATCAATGTTCTTCCAACTGTGCAGCTTTTCTCCATGTACTTTGCAGCTTCTCTCATTGGGATTTCCAGCTTTTCTCGCTGGACTTCCCAGCTTTTCTCGTTGGACTTCCCAGCTTTTCTCCATGGACTTTGCAGGTTTTCCCATGGCCTTTCCAGCTTTACTCATGGACTTTGCAGTTTTACTCATGGACTTTGCAACTTTTCTCCATGGACTTTGCAGCTTTTCTCCATGGACTTTGCAGCTTTTCTCCTTGGGATTTGGAACTTTTTTTCTCAGGATTTGCAGCTTTTCTCCTAAATTTTGCAGATTTTTTCCTTGGGTTTTGCAGATTTTCTCCATATACTTTGCAACTTTTCTCCATGGACTTTGCAACTTTTCTCTGTGGACTTTGCAGCTGTTCTCCTTGAGATTTGCAGCTTTCCTCCTTGGCTTTTGCAGCTTTTGTCCATGGACTTTCCAGCTTTTCTCCATGCACTTTGCAGCTTTTCTGCTTCAATGTTGCGTGGAATTTTTTTTGTTGTTGGGGGGGGGGGGGTTTGGGTTTTTTTTTGGGGGGGGTGTTGTTTTTTTCTGGGTTGTGGTTTTTTTTTTGTGTGTGTTGCAACTTTGTTTCTTTTCTGTATCAACTTTGTTTCAATTTTGCTTCTTTTCTGTTTCTATTTACCTTCTTTTCTTTTTGAACTCTTCTTTGACTTCTACCTCTACCCTGTTGGAATTTTCTTTTTTTCTCTTTGGATTTTGTTTCAACTTTTTCTACTTCTTTTCTTTTTTCTGGATATTTTCTTGTCTCTTCCAGCTTGTTCTGAGCATGGAGCCACCTGCCAAGTTTATTTTGTGTGCTGAAGATTTTTCACATTTTAGAAAGGACATTAAACGCCCACTTCTCTGCTGCTGGCTCATGTCCACATTTTACCTCTGGGTCCACACCTTCTCATGCTCTGCTGCTTTCTACCAGGATGTTGCTATGTCATATTTCCTCTTCTTTACTCCCCTTATTGCTGCTTTCTTCCTGGACTGTTAACATCATGTGTTCAACTCAGCTGTTGACTCTCCAAACTCCTGCCTCTACCGTTAGACAGATCCTGCAGTGCTGGACTTAGAAGGTGATGGCTCCGCTGGTATGAGGAGTTTGTGCAGCCCTTCAGGCAGGTGCTCACTGGGAAGGCTGCTCCTCCTTCATGGCTTGTTGAGGGTGCACTCTCAGAGTCAGGTTGGTATAACTTACATCAGGCTGCATGTATCATACAGCAGCAGCTTTTGGGGTGTGGGAGCATGAGTACAGTGCTCATAACTGCTAACTATTTCCATGGGAAGTGAAACTTCTGCTTTCCCTCCCATTTCCTTCCTCTCTCCCCTTCACTGTGGTCAGGCTTTCAGGGCACATCCTGTGTTACTCGTGTCACTGCTTTTCCTGGGTAACTTCTTATCTAGTAACTCAGCCCTGCCTCCTGAAAGCTTTCAAAAACACCCTGACTCTCAAGATCTGCAAAGTGTTAATGCCCTCCATGTTGCTCTGCTGCTATTCCCTTTTGGCCAGCCTGGTTCTCCTCCATTACAACTGAAATGGGTTTGTCCTGGTTGGTGCAAGCAATTTATGGCCTAAGAAATGCTGACAAAATTCCCTCAAAAGCTGCCTGCCCTGGGAGACTGCTGGAAGAACTGGAGGCCCTGGTCCAGCTCAGTTTGAGAAAGGTCACTTGAACACTGGAAGGGGATGACCTCATCTTGCACATGCAAACATAACCAAACTGAGCTTGAGAGAATTGGGGTGTTTTAATAAATTCCTTTTTACCCACTCCATGTTTCCTCTGTACACAATTAAGTCTTTCTATACAACACATAGTAGCCACGCAGGTTTTGCAGATTCCAAAATTATGGTTTTCCAAATGCATATTTGGATTTTGTTTGACCACTCTTGTGAAATGTATTGCTTTGTAAGTAATGGAAGTGGGCTCTCAGCTATGTGGACAGTTAATATTTTATGCTCTTCTCCTGATAGAGTAAAATGGCACAAAAAATTTTAATATGTAAAACTGATGTACAAAACATGCTATGTACTAACCCCAGGAGAGGGTTTATATTTTCTCTTTAGGTTCTTGTGTATACAAGAACTTTGCCATGGCTTGCAGAAGCTGTGTCTGCACTTTCTGCTGTAGTTGCTGCAACATTTACCTGTTATATAGTGCAAGTCATGGTAGTGAAACCATAAACATGAGGCTCAAGAGTCTTGGCATTGGTCACTGCTGCCTGTGGCAGCACTCCCAGTACTTGCAGCAAGCAGGTCTGCTACATAGCTTTTTGCTCTTATGTTTAAGAGCTGTCTGGTTTCCCCTCAAAACAGGGTTCTGTAATCTTTCCAGGTAACCATGATTCATTAGAGCTGCCTTTTGTTTCAAACTTCCCAGAGTGTTGGAGCAATGTGGTAGGGGCTGAGTATTTAACCATGCTTTGGTGGGGGCACTGAATCAAACTTTCTTGGGTCCAGTTTAAAAATTCTGAGAGCCGCAGTCCTCCATGCCCTACAAACCTTTCATGTTTGATAGCCTGAATAAATCCTTGCCCTACAGCAGACTCATTATTATCAAGAGAACTGGGGGAAGGAGGTGGAATAAGTAGGATAAGGCAAAGCCACAGTAATGCAAAACATATGTAAATTAGGCTACCAGATACCATAATAACGATGTAATGGAGGGGGAAAGAAAAAGAAAATGAGTGCTATTGTTGCTTTAGTAGCAAAAGCTAGCATTGGTTTGAGGTGGTAAATCCACCTTCTCAGGGCTGCAGAAAGGTAATTACATTCCTCTAAGCACAGTGCATTTCATGCTAAGGTCCACAAACATCCTCGCATCTATGGCAAGGGTGAATCCCCGGCTGTGGCCAGCTGGAGGGCAACCATGGTTTGCGTGAGGCAGAAGGGCAGGGAGCTTCTGGGCTGTTTGGTGCCACCCTGCCTGTCTCCAGGGGTCAAGGGAGCTCCACCGTCCCTGACTGCCTGTCCATGAATGCTTGGCAAGTGAGTCTGGTTGTCTCCACCATCTGTGTGAAATCTTTCCAACCATTTAGATTAAACACTGACTTCTGTAAAATGTAGGGCTCCTAACTAACCTGACACAGTCCATATGGAGTAGCTGCCACAGATAGTGTCTATCTTGACACTGATTAATCGCTTCTACCAGTTGTGTATTTGTCCCTGGTTACTTGACACAGTTCTTCCCTAATAGCTTTTGAATAGTTCTGGGGTATTCATATGACCTCTGCTGTGGGGAATAGCCCATCTGATGACACACATTACCTACTTCAGTGTTGGCTTGGCTGCTTTTCATCAAACTAACTTGGACACTAGCTTTTGGGTTGGTTTGGGGTTTTTTTGTTTTTTGGGTTTTTTTTATTTCCTTTCCCCTGTGTACACCGGTATCTGTCCTTTTCTGCATTGGGGAACACCTTAGCTATGCTGGAGTCTGTTTGGGTTAGGTGGCATCTTTTGCAACTGGCTGGGGCTTGGTGTGTGCTATGTGGCATGTAGAGACTGTCTGTGATTCCACCTCCGTGTCCTTACCTGTCACTTACAGTCACAGGCATGACAAGCAATCTGCGTTACTGATGCTCTTTGCTTTGAAACTAGCAGTTTAATGATCTGTAACTAGAGTCAATCATTGTTCAGACAGACAGCGACGCAGCTGTCTAACACCCCCAAACTAAATGCAAAGTTTCTCTCTCAATCTGAACGTTCTTCTCTTCTTCAAAGATACAAGATCCAGTAGCAAAGGCAGTGGGTCTTCTAGGCTGATTTTCCATCAAGAGTGAGATTATCACACCCGCTTTGTGTGGGGAAGCATCACAAGTGAGGGTTATAGGCATCAAGGCACTCTAGGAAGGACATGTTCTGATGACACCAGCTCCTCAGCTCCTTCAGCAGCCTTGGTGCAGGGTACGTGTGGTTCAGTGCTGGCTTGATCAGTCTGCCAGGTCAGCCAGGGCTTGCTGGGTGAGGCGGTGACTCACCAGTGCCATGGTGTAATGTATTTGTGGAATTTGCAGCAAAAGGATCTTAAAGCAATTTCCAGACATTCCCCTCCCCACCCTCACCCCTCATTTTTCCTTGTACTTTATATAAATTGTTTTTCCCAGAAGAATGGCTAGGAAAATTCTATATATTTAGAGTAATTTCCTTTTGCTTTTCCTACCCGCTCAGACAACCTTTCAGACTGGAGTTGCTGGGTATAAGGACTGGCGGTGTCAGCTGAACCTCAAGGACTCGGTAACTGTCTACACAGCCTGAGCTTAGACCCCAGCTGCACTATGACGTGATCTAAGCTTAATTCTCCACCGGTGATTGCTGAGCTGAGTTGTATTAGCTTATATTGTGCTAGTTAGGATGGCACATATGGCCAGTGCTGCAACCCATTTGAGAGCAATACTGGGTCAGCTGGTGTAGGTTACCCCATGCCTGAGCTTCTCAAGTGCTTTTGGAAGCTCTTGCAGTGCTCTCCATCTCTAGCTCCACAAATGTTGTGTTGTGTGTGTGCCAGCATCTCAGGAATGCTCTCTCCCATCTGATCCATGACTCACAACCAAATAGTTGTTACAGATGGTCCTTTCACTTAAAATAAGACCTGGTGTGTTTAAACTTGAAGAACATGGTAAGAAGTATTTCAGTCTCCATTTGCAGATAGACTTGGGGAACTGCTGACTACTGAGGTAGATATATCCTCTCTTCTGGGTAATAGCTGTTGATCTACATGTGATACTGAGTTAGCTGTGACCTTGAAATCACCACAGCTACAAACAGCCCTATCTGTTCTCATGGCTATCACCAGCTGTCTTGTCCAAGAGTTAACTAACTCTTCTTTTTGGCTGGAGTTCATGAATTATTTTAATTTCACGTAAGCAAGTACAAGAGGTTTTGTCAGTCCAGCTACATTGTGGCTGTCTTATGCTATGTAATATCTTGCTTCAGATCACAGAGGTTGAGTATATGCTGTCTGCTGTTGTGTTACTTATCTTATAATAACGTTCAAGAGAACAAAGATCACTCGGGCATGTGTTCTTAGAAATACAGATTCTCTGTAACACCTCCTTTCTAAAAGATCTTTGATGATCCCACCAGTAAATTGCCAGCACAGTGAATCATGTTTCACTTCAGATGTTATTCTTGTCACTTTAAAGGATTCCAAATAATACTTTTGTTTCTTGTGAACAGAAAGAGGCAATTACATAGACATTACGGCTTTCTACAGTCATTGCACATTGTTGTATGCAAGCTGAAGAATATGAAGTTAACCAGCACTGACTTTCTAAACCGGTAGCTGGGCTTGATTTGCCAGCTTGCATGTTTTCTTCTTGCACCCCATCCCTTGCAGATTCTGTAGGATTTGTCCTTGAACAAATTGTGATGTGTATTGTGAAACTGTTGCTTGTGATGGAAGCAGCACATTCTCCGAACGTCCTTTAAGCTGCGCTTTCTACTTGACCCCTGAGCAAGGCTGTTGGACGGATTTTGTGATGCTCCCAAACTTTCCAGCATGTTCAGTGCGTCTCCATTGAAATGGTAATTTCTAGAGCATACTTCAGGCTCATCTCAGCTTTAGATAAAAATTAAATGTGGATTGCTTCATTCTGCATATTGAATACTAAAAGATGCACTCATTTGTCCTCTCTGCAGACACATGATGCTCTGCCAGTTTCCTTAATCCAGGCACAGAAGCAGTCACTTTTGATTCCATCTGTAAAAGGAAATACCTGCAATCATGAGAGGCTTTTTAGAACAGGGATTTTGTAGAACTTGTCCAATTTCAACAAACTTCTTGTCTGCTGACTTAATGGGCACTATCTGGCTGCACATCAGGGTGTCGGTTTTAGCTCCCATTGTGCTGCCTTGTGTTTTTCATTGCAGAGATCATCTGTTATTTTAGGATTTCTCCATCTCAGTGGCCATCTACTGACCTGCCAAAGAAGTCCAGTCCCCACCTGCCATATTTTAAACTTTTCTTTATAAGTGGATTTCTCACTGGACTGATATTGCAGCTTATATTTAATATTAATTTACACAGGCTTTCATCAGTAGTGACTCGCTATTCTGTCTACTTCTAGACTAGTATCCCATCCTCATCTCACATTTTTGCAACTTCTCTGTCTATGTGGTGTTAATAATACCGAGGAACCCTATGGCTGTATCCCCAGTAATGCTTTTTAGTTATCTACAGAAAGACAGGAGTAGATACATGAATGCACTACCATTTATCAGAATAAATGAAGGCAGGGAGCTTTATTAGAAGGCTTACAGCTGATTTAAATTAATATTGCCAACTGCGAGGTTTTACAAAGGCTCTTCCAGAAACAACAGCTGTGTTTGCACTGTAAATTAAGGACAGTATTGAGAGGTACTCACTTTTGTAGCTGGGCATCAAATGCAGATTCAGGCATGACCAGGGCAGATAGCAGCTCTAAGCCCAGCTGGGGTGTTTATGCCTTTCCCAGCTTGCTGCCCCCAGCAACCACCCACCCAAGGAAAAGGTGAGGAGGGGTGTAAGGTCTCGGGCTATGACTGCTCGGTGAATCTCCAATATTTACTCCCTGTGCCTGGCCACGTGCAGCTTGTTCCTGTAATAATTACAATACTGAGGTCCAACCAGATGGATAAAACCCAGATGTATGTTCATAAGAGCTGAGCCATAGATAAACCTGTTGTTACATGGCTCAGGAAAACATCTGCCACAGCAGAGCACTTATCCACTACTTGCCAGTGTGGAGTAGCTGGGAGCTTGGCAGGGATACAAAGGCAGAATCATTTGCTCTATCCAGTGCATTTGAATTATGGGATGTGAAGCATGACCTTCCAGAAATTGGACTGAGGATTTCACCAGTGTTTTCCTTTTTTTTGCCAATTTGACCTGAGCTAAGCTGAGGTGATGAAGGCAATTGACACATTGATACAACCCATATTCCTCTTTAATTTCTAGTCCAAACTATACCTTTCATTACTTCCTTTTTTTTTGCTTTTCTTTTTTTAAAACCTTTTTTTTTTTTTAAGAAAAACAGTTGCAAGAAGAGCAATTCACTCAAAGCATTTCTAGAAAACAGGCGACTAGCAGTTTCACTTCCCTCCTTGTTTTCTGCAATTCTTAGTGACGTGCAGTGAGAAGCAGGAGTGATGAAACACAATGCTTGGCATTTCAGGAAGTTTCTCACTCCAGGTCCTTGAGTGATACTCACGCTGCTTTCTCCTGCATGCCTGGCCTCCTGAAGATGTCCCAGATTACAGCTCTTTCCCTGTGGATGCTCATGGTAGTGCTGCAGCTGGTGCTTGTCCCATCACAGCTGGCAGGCTGCCTCCTCAATCCCTGTTTGGAGGTATGTGATCTCTAAACGAGCACAAAATCCTTCTGTTTCTCTGCTGCAACTTTTCCCTCTGCTTGGGAGGTTTGTGCATCAAGTCTGTTGTGTGTTAGTAGTCTTAGGAAAGCCTATCTTTTTTTCCAAGGCTGTTACCAAGGCAATTGAAGTATTTGAAGTAAATGCTGGTCTCAAAAACATCTGAGAACCAGAACTAGCAGCATGAACCATTTCTTCTTGTTAGCTTTCTCTACCTTTGATGGTTACTGCAGTACAGTTAATCTAATAGATTACATTTCCCTTGGAAGAGATCCAAGCCTTATCTATAATTTCTGCAAAATACAGATTATTGCCTGATTTGTACTGTAGAGTCATTTCACCAGTACTCCAAGTACCTGGCCCCTGCATTTTCCAAACTTTTGCTGACAATTATAACTTTGGTTACAGCTGCCTGTTGTAAGCTGAAAGCTGATCCTGGACATACAATGCATCCCTGTGTTTGTTTTGCTGGCTCTCTCAAAGGTTGCTGCTGGTTCATCCATAGCCTCAAGGAACACTGTCCTGTAGTTTTGCACCTGCTTCAATCAGCAAGAAACGCAGCTCTTCCTGGGGAGTAGGACTGGTTCTATTAGAAGTGGGAAAGATGCTTAGGGTATATAAGATTATTTCCTAAAGCTCAGGGCAGCTCATTTAGAAACTCACTACAAGGCTAGTCATTCTGCTCCTGTTTTCCTGACTAATTTTCTGGCACTTCTTGAAGAGCAGATGTTGACCGTGATTGGATCTGCCACTGTTACAGGTCATCCCTAACAAAACTTTCAGCTGCATGGGACTGAACGTCTCTGGAGTTCCTGCTGAAATCCCAGATACCACCCAGAACTTGGATCTCAGTTTCAATAATCTGAAATCACTGGGGTCAAATTATTTTTCATCAGTCCCTGAACTGCAGCTTCTTGATCTTACAAGGTAATGAGCTCTTTTATGGGGTTACTGGTTAACCTTGCTTCATCAGCTGGGCCACCATGGTTGCTTATTTTGCGGTCTGTTGGTCTTGGCCGTTCATTTTGTTTTACTTGTGTCTTTATCCCTGTGTCTGTCTCTCTGCACATCCCCATGGTCAAGTGATGTGCAGCTTTTAGTCTGGTTACTGAGTGCCCACCTGCTGCACAGAGGTGGGTCTGTCAGCCTGATCGTGTAGGTTGGGATGGGATGTGAGAAGGAAGAGGAAGATGTTTTACTTCTCTCTGAACAAGAAAAATGTCAGATTTTTCACTGTAACAAAAACTTCAAAGTGGAACATCTTGGGTGAGCTGTACTTCTAATCACAGTTTAAAAAAAATGAAGGTACATTCATTTTCTAAAAGGCTGTTTTAAAATATCAACACATTCCCTTTTCCCTTCTCCTCACATATCTGGGGGAGGAGATGGGGGAGGCTTATTAGCAAATTTGAATTGATGTATAATTCCCATTGACTTAAGACAACAGTTTCTCTGGGTAAATTGTTTCACTGAAAAATGTCACTCAGTTCCATCAGTTACAGCTCCAAAGTGTCTGAGTGGCAGAGCAGGTTTGCTGTAAAGCACTGGCTGCATTATAAAACTGATTTTACTTGAATTAATTGCAGAATGGATTTGGGTCTCGAATTCTGGATCTTCCCTTATGAAACCAGTTTTAGGTGGTCACCCTCTTTTTCCTCTCTTCCTTTTCTCCTTTAGAACCAGCATGGCCTGGGGTCTGGTGCCTCTCAGATATCATCAGCAAAAGAATTGTGATCTTTGCCACTGCTGCATCATGCTGGTGCCAGTGGAACTGCCCAATTGTGGCTGAGGTGACAGTGTGAAGGTCTGGGGGGTGCAAGGTGGAAGGACGTGCTTTATCTGTATAGCTCTGCCATAAGTGATGGTCGTTAGGAGGTTACTTTGGCCTTAACAGAAAGCCGCAATTCTTCTTTCCTGCTGCTTGCCTGAATTTTTGACTTTCAGCGTGTCTCAAGGTCTCTTGCTTTGCAACTGAACTTCAGATTTAGAGAGGGAGGAGGAGGTGAGAGAAGGTCTCCTGCTGTGGAAGGGTTCCCTTTGCACATTCAGGAGTGCTGACTGCTCAGCACAGTAAAGCCAAACTGACCCCCAGCGTGAGGTGGAGCCTAAGAATGTTGCACCAGTGCTTGGTGCTGTAGTGTTAGCAGACATGAAAGGGACAGTTTTACATGCACATTTATTCTCTTTTCCTGCCCAACAGATGCCACCTTCATACAATAGAAGATAACTCCTTTAAGGATCTTCAGAAACTTTCCACCTTAATTTTAACTGCCAATTCCCTCCAGTACTTGGGGACAGCAGCCTTCGATGGCTTAACATCTCTGAAAAAACTGGTACTGGTGGAAACCAACATAGCCTCTCTGACTGACCTACCCATCGGACACTTGCATACCCTGCAGGAGCTGAATTTGGGCCACAACAACATTGCTTCATTGAAGCTTCCCAAATATTTCAGCAACCTGACCTCTCTCAGGCATCTGAGCTTTCTTTCTAACAAGATCACATATATCTCCAAAGGAGACCTGGATGCCCTGAAGGAAGTGAACAGGCTCAACCTTACACTGGAGCTTTCCTTGAATAATATAAAACACATACAGCCAGGGTCCTTTGCAAAGATTCACCTTGGTGAGCTGGGACTAAGAGCCTCTTTTGGGAACTTCAGCGTGATGCACACTTCTCTTCAAGGCCTGACTGGTTTACAGGTCAACAGGCTAATTGCTGGAGAATTCAGTGACAGTAAGAAACTGGTAGACTTTCAGAGAGGACTCTTGAGTGGACTGTGTCAGGTACAAATGCAAGAATTTATCTTAGTGTGTGTAAGGGGATTTGAGGATGACACAGACACTCTTTTTAACTGCTTAGGCAACGTCTCCAGTATTCGCTTGGTGAACCTCCAGCTTGAAAAGATGTCAGAGGTTCCTATGTTCTCTCAAGTGAAACAGCTGGAATGCAAGAAATGCAAGTTTCAGGAAGTGCCTGCCACGAAGCTCTCTCTTTTCAAGGAGCTGAGAGTGCTTCGTATTACCAAGAACAAAGACCTCAGTAGCTTCCGACAGAAATTTGAGAGTCTAAGAAACCTGGAGGTGGTAGATTTGAGTGAGAATCACCTCTCCTTCTATCGCTGCTGTTCCCCTCTGTTTCCTGGATGTCCAAATTTGAAATACTTGAACCTAAGTTACAATTCTATCATCAGAATTACTGGAGATTTCACTAATGTGAAGAATTTGTTATATTTGGACCTTCAGCACACAAATCTGTTTGGTCCTGGCTCCTACCCTGTCTTCCTATCCCTTCAGAAACTCATATACCTCGATATTTCCCATACCAGAACTCATGTTAAATCCCAGTGTACCTTTTGTGGCTTGAACTCTTTGAGAGTGCTCAAGATGGCAGGCAACTCCTTTGAGAACAACCAACTGGCCAACAACTTCAAAAACCTAAGTCACCTCCACACCTTGGATATTTCAAGTTGCAAATTAGTACAGGTGGATAAAAATACATTTGATGCCCTCTCTGAACTAAAAGAGCTAAACATCAGCAACAATAAACTACTGAGCTTTGATCCTGTAGTCTACAAGCCGCTGCAAGCGCTCACAGCCCTGGATCTCAGCAACAACCAGCTGAGCGTTCTGGTGGACTCAGCCCTGGGAATCCTGCCTGATAGTCTGGTCCTGTTAGACATCTCTCAAAACCTGTTTGAATGCTCTTGCACAAACCTAAACTTTCTGAAATGGGTAAAGGAAAAGCAGGACCTACTGCAGAACAGGGAATTGATGATATGCCACACACCTGTATATGTGAAGAACATGAGCCTGTCAAGCTTCGATCTGCACTCCTGCCAACTCAAAGCAAGTACAGTGGCATTCTCAGTGATCGCATTGCTCGCTGCAGCAGTGTTCCTCTTCCTGATTTACAAGTACTACTTCCAGCTATACTACTCATTGGTGCTGCTCAGTGGGTGTAAACACACTGCAGAAAGGGGTGACACCTATGATGCATTTGTTATCCACTCCAGCAAAGACCAGGAATGGGTGATGAAAGAGCTGGTGGAACCCTTAGAAGGAGGAACACCTCCCTTCCAGCTTTGCCTTTACTACAGGGATTTCCTACCAGGGGTACCCATTGTCACCAATATCATCCAAGAAGGTTTTTTGAGTAGCAGAAATGTCATTGCAGTCATCTCTACTGACTTTCTGGAAAGTAAGTGGTGTAGCTTTGAGTTTGACATTGCCCAGTCCTGGCAGCTTGTTGAAGGAAAAGCTGGAATTATCATGATTGTACTAGGAGAAGTGAATAAAACCTTGCTGAGGCAGAGGCTGGGGTTGTCCCGATATCTGAGGAGGAACACCTATCTGGAGTGGACAAACAAGGAAATCAGCAGACACATCTTCTGGAGGCAACTGACAGCAGTCCTGTTAGAAGGCAAGAAGTGGAATCATGAGGAGGCAAAGCTCATGTGAAGAAAAAGAGAGATCACTTCTCTCCTGTCTCCCATCATGGCTTGGCTGATGGCTGGTGTTCAGAAGTTGGTACTTCCGTGGCTGTTCAGAGTTGGAGGAAGTAGATGAAGGCACTGCAAAAACAGTACAAAAATACCTGCCTTGCTGGTCACCCTTTCTCAAGGGAACTTGTAAGCTAAGGAGTGTCAGCAGCTGCACACGCCTGAGCCCCGTGTTTGCCTGTAGCTGTCAGCCAAAGCTGGTCCAGCAATCCACACAGGTCAGGTGGGTTGGTGAACTGATGGACAGCTCTTACTGTCGTTTACCTGCCTCTGAAACTGTATTTGGATCCTGAGGTCATTTACCCAGTGGAACTTCAGGCTCTGTTTCTTTGAGGGGACCCCAGGATCTCCAGGGGAGAGCAAAGGTACAGGACTCTTGGGTCTAAAAGTGGTGGGAAACAGAAACAAGATTTGGATCCTGAAAGTCTTGGGTCTGCCTCCTTAGGCACCATGGCTCAGGGAGAAAACCCTGCAGAGGGAAATGGAGTTCCCTACAGCCACAGACCACCTGGCAGCCACTCAGTGCAGCTGAGCAGTTATGTCATCAGTGTGGGGGGAGGTTGTTTTTGGTGGGACATTTCCTTAACATGTTTATTTCAGTTTTCTTTAGACCAAGACAAAATATTGAATCCCCCAAATATTGCCACCACCTGGAACTCTTATTTATATCCAGCTATATTATATAGCATTTGAAAGAGTGGTTTGAGGTCTTTGCGTGAGATCCAAAAATCCGTGGGACCAGAAAGAGCCATAGAAATGCTTAACACCTTTAAAATCAAACTATTTCTTTGCCTCAACTGTTTTGCCTCATGCAGTGTTTCTGGATACACTGTGTGGGACTGCCCTATACGAGCAAGATTCAGTCTGAGCAAAGTGTTTTGATGTTTACAGCCAGCCAGTTCTAGAATAAGCTTTTCTACTCTCTGGACCAGCCTTAGTTCACGGTTGGAAGTTGCTGTAGGAGCCTTCAGCCCATGGGTTGAAATGGGCTTTGGACCTGTTCAGGCTGAGAGTCCCTCTTCCTTCCCACTGTCAGGCTGTGGCAGCCTCTGATCCTGGTGGGCATCTCAACACGTGTGGTCAGCCTTTCCCAGGGTCCAGGTGCTACGTGGAACAGGCCAGTCACTGGGTGGGAGAGTTTTGCCTTTTTTCACCGAGAATGTGCCTGACATTTTGCAGGGAGGAGAGATAGAGGAGAAAAGTCTGGGTTAGCTAAACTAAATGTATCCCAGCGCTGCCCTGAATAAAGGGAAGGAAAGTCTAAATGCCATTGAATCATATTACTGAGCGCACCCATCGATGTGCTGAATATTGAATAGTGCTGGCATATTGCTCTCTATTTATGAAAGGCTTTGGTTAGGATTAATCACTGAATTACTCTAGTTTTAAACTTGCAAATCCTTCTATAATCAATGACGTTCTACAGAGGTAAAACAGAAGCAATTGAGTGGTGAATCAGATCTGATATTTATTCAGAGGAAAGGGCCTGATCCATTTCACTTTTCTAAGCACCAGTCAGCACCATCTCCGTGGAAGCCAGTGGTGAGATCAACATCAGACACTATTTGAAAAAGAGAGCAAGCTAGCGCCAGGGCTTGTTCTGGCAAAAGCTGCATCACAGTTCTCTTGCTGTGTGCTGTGCCAGATAACACTACCAATGCCCCCCACCCCCACCCCCAAGCCCTCTCAAAGGCTTTTTGTGCCCTATGTGATGAAACTTTCATAAAACTAAGCTCAATGCTGCTTTCACTTGCCCAGTGAGTTTGCTTTGCACCTGCCAAGTACTGTTGCAGCAATTTCCAGAGTGCAGTGCTCCTTACCTGTGCTGTGACTGAGGGTCCAGAGTGCTGTGCTGTGCCAGCAGGGCTGCCTCCTCACCTGGGGAGAGCCTGCTGGGGATGGGGGGGGTGGGCGGGAGATGGGGTGCCGTGAACCAGGGCACAGCATTGTGCTCCCTGGGTTGAGGCCAAAGGAGAGCATGAAGGCCAAAGCAAATTTTAGCCTGGATTTCAATAGCTACAAGTTAAATTGGAAAACAAAAGAGGAAAATCAAATTAGGTAGGAGTTCCTGCTCCTGAATCGAGCAGCACTGAACCTGCATTTCTCCCTCACTCTTTCTCTCTGTGGTTCCTCTACAAACAATTGGGTGTATATGTATTTCTGGCACAAAGCAGAGTCCTATGATTCTTGGTTGTGATTATAATAATCAGTTTTTAGAAAGCCTGAAAGTGGTTCTGGGCATTATAGTACGGGTTTAGGACAGTATTGTTTAAAAAGCGAGTGTTTGTTGAATATCAAAGCAACTTTAGGAGAGCTGGGATGATGCTGAGAGGAGGCTCCCACCTGTACAATTTAAAAAGAAACCAGATACTTGTTCTTCTCTTCCTATTCAGAGTCCCCACAGCAAAGATGGATATGTGAGTTGCCCCAGGCCCTCTTACTGCCCAAGAGAAAGCACAAAAACCATCATAGCTTCTGGAAGTGAGAGTGAGATGGTACAATGAGAAAGAGAGTGGAGGCTGGGGTGTTCAGAAAAAAAGGGGGTTTGGAAGACGTTTGTTCTCTGCAAGCCCCAAAGTCACTCTCAGTCCTGCTTCCCTCCATGCGTTTAGAGATTTCACTTGGTCTCAGCAGTAGTTGGTGCTCTGAAAGACACAAGCTGATTTCTTCTATTGCTGAGACCTTCAGAGCAGAACCAGGACTTTCTTTTTTTCCCTGAATGGCCCAGGAGGACAGGCTGCCTGTTGGCATGAACACCCCTTGATAGGACCTGGGTGCCAGGCACAGCCACGTGCCATAAATGTTGACCTGCCCAGCTGTGAGCTCTGTGGGGTGAGTGGCCCCCAGCCCTCCCCTTTGCACAGCCCAGGAGGTCAGTAACCTGCCCTGGCAGTGCCCGTCTTCTATATTCTGTTGTTTATGAGTCTAGGAAGGAAAGGGCTGTATCAACAATTACGTTTTCACCATTTACCTGGCAGAGAAAAAGTAGATTTGTTTTTAGAAGACTCAAAACAACTTTCCTCAATACTATAAAAGGAGAAATCATTGTGCTTCAAACAGAAACACACATTCCTATTTGCCTTTGTTACAGGAAGCAAATTTCCAAAGCAAAACTGAATGTTCTCATCTTCAAACATGCTGGCATGCACTGTTGTTTGAAAATGTTCACTGTGCAGCAGGTAGCTTTGATATTATTTACTCATTTGGGTGAATAAATGAGCAGCCAACCAAACATCTATGCAGGTCCACATTCATCTCTCATGTAAATAGCTGAACCTGTTCCAGTTATTAAAGCATCTGTTTTACCCAGGTCATAAAAACAGATGGAGATGAAGCTCCAAAGGGCTGTTGCATCCAAGTTATTTCACTTCATTTGTAATGGGGATGTGCCCTGATTTCACTAGGTGCTTAATTTGACCCGTGCAAAATGCCAGTATAGACAAAGCTCCGGTCTTACTCACATGACAGAGGGAGAAGTCTTAGAGGCAGGCCATCATGATGTGCTGGCATCATCACCAAGATGCGGTTTGCAGTGAGGGCTCTGAACCGAGCAAGCCCTCATTAGCATGATTGCATTTGTGGTCTCCGCACTGTAGCAGAGACATTATGTAAAAGCTGAAAACTAGAGCCATTCGCATTGATGCCCGCCTGGATCCGGCTGGCCGCAGGCGCAGCATCGCACGGCTGTTCCCTTGGCCTCCCCAGGTATCAGCACAGACTTCCAGTGTCAGTTTAAAGATCAAGAAAACAAGGAAAAGCAGCTGATTTCTCTGGACTGACTGATACTTGACAGGACAGGTTGAAACTTTTTCTAGGAGTGTGTTTGTCCTTTTGGAAATGCTATTTTGTAGGTGGCTTATGTAATTTAATGAGGTAGCGTAGTGAAGCTGTGGAACAGAAATTGTCATAGCAGGGTTTCTGGTTTAGTATTGCATGGGGTTGTAATTTTGGAACAGACATTTTGCATGGAAACTGATTTTTTGCAAAGTTTTGGAGGGGTTGGAAAAAAGGATTTCAAATAAAAGTTAAATTGTTCCACAGCATCATTTAAAAAAACATTGGTTTAGGCTTCTGCTGTTGTTCCTTAGAGTACCTTTTCATTTGAAATGTCTTTCTATTTATATAATCTGAGTAGCCTCCCAAACCAAAACCAAAATGTAAAAATGTTTTCATCTACCCAAATTAAAAAAAAAACAACACCTTTTTTTTTTTTTTTTCATTTTTGTACCATGAGGAACTTTTAACAAAACTTTAAAAAGCAGAAGTTTTAACAAAACAGAAATTCTGCTGCCATGATGGCTCTTACCCTGACCCTCTAAAAGGTAAACCTTCACCTGGCTGTATCACACATGTAATCTGGGCAGTAAAAACACTGAAGAATCTCCACAATGAATTTCACTAAGTGCCTTTTGCAAAACATCTTGAGTAGGTTCAGTCAATCAATACGAACTGCCTGAGACTGAGAGCAATTGAACATGGTAAGAGAGAAGCAATTCCTTAACAAGTTGTTTTTTGCCATCGCAGCTGAGGCTGAGAATTGGGACAAATGACAGCAAAGCATGATTTGCTGAAGAGCTCATCTGCCAGTAGTGTGAACCTTCCTCAGCTTCAAGGTCGTGTAGAGGGCAAAGTCAATAATCCGCCAACCTGGACCTCCCTGTGTTGCTGCAAGCACAGAGAAACATTGCATAATTGAGGACAGTTCTGTTAAAAGCCTTTAAAATCAAGAAAAAAGATTAAAAAGAATAGGAAAGAGATTGGTGCAGGATCTCAGGGAAAGTGGCCACAATTTAGCAGCTGGGTGAATCTCAGCTGCTGGTGGTGACTTGGTCCCAGGGCTGCCCGCACTAACAGCCTAAAGCAACTAGAAGGCAGAAGTTTTCTGATGAGTCTAAAAGTGCTACCTTTTTGCATAATGGTGACAAGAAAAGGTTTTGAAATCAGTACCTCTGAGAAGTTGCTGTTAGATCGGGTTTCTGCATGCTGGTGCCTATTCAGAGAGCAACTAAGGCAGCAGTGGTGTGCTTTCCATCACTCCTGAGAAGAGGGAGGTAATTCTGCTCTTTCAGCAAGTCCTGCTGTGGAGAGCCCCAATTCAGGACATGTGCACTTCTCACCCTGGTGCTTCCTTGCTGGGACACCCTGGGTCACCCTCTCGAAACATCATCCTGAGGCATCCAGAATGAATGATGCTTTGCATGTTCCTCTCCATGTCTTCCCAGCATGGGCAGTTCCTGGGAGCTAGCTCCACTTGGGCTAACGTTACCTACCTGCATTAGTCCTGTTCCTACCCACGTGGAAGAGAAGGACTGAGCAACCATTTAAATATATTTAAATACAGATGAAACTCTGGCCTTGAAGTGTGTTATATACACCTTCATGTATTCATTAGGAGAGCCTTAAAGCCGTTCTACAATGCTCTCTATTACCTCAGTCTGCAAAATCGTGATTTTAGCTATTACTGTCACTGGATGCCCTGTGGCATAATGGCACTTCCCTTCATGTTCCCTTGCATTGCTTTCCCCCGCAGCCTCCCCTTTTAGCAAATGAAATGTCTGCACCTGAAAACACGTCTGTATTTACCAGCTGCCCAAATTACGTCTTTGGGCCACTCCAGCTTTAGCAATGATATTGATATGTCTTCTGTCCTTGCAGTACCCCCGTGGTCCATGCTCCAGAGCAGGTATTGGTTTAAGACCGGAGTCTGAATAGGAAGGATGGAAATGAGCATCGCATGGGTACCAGCACTGTTCTGCAGGTGACACGGTGGAGCTTGGCAGCCCTTGGGGCTCCAGCTGGGGCAGGTGACTGGCATGAAAGTACTTCAGCATCTCTGCAGGACCACAACCCCAGAGGGCAAAAGCAGCCTAGTCCAAGTTTCCCTTTATGCCTGCCAAGGCTACCCAGTATATAGAGGGAGTGAATCAGTACATACAAAAAATCTTCCAGGTCACAATTTGTTATTCTTCACTCTGCTTATAGTCATTCTCAATTACATGACACACATTACAAGAGGGGAGACAGTCCCAAGGCAACAGACATCTCCTCCCCATATCTAACCCATGTACCTAAGCCCTCCCATCAACAGCATATACCTGTCTGACCCCCCTCTCACACAGGGTGTCTATGCTGTGAACTGATGTGCAAAACGTGGGCCCCACTTCCCAAAAGGCTTTAGGCACCCCACAGCACCCTGCTGTACCTCTTCTTCAGCAGCACCCTTTGCTGAACCACAGCTGAGGTGGTGCACCAAGAGGAGCATCAAGGTGCAGGTTGAAAGGGCCACAAAAGTAAAGCCTTGACCACGGCTACAGATCAGATGTGTCGCAGGGAGAGGGCATACGGCCCCCGCGCTCCCCAAATCCTCCCACCAGAGCTGCTCAGAAAACATTCCTTGCTGGTAGTGGGGCAGATCCTCAGCTGAGGGGAAGATCGCCCTGCCCTGGAGCTCCGGCCCCTGTCCCTCCAGCCAGAGGGTTCAAGCCCTGCCGCAGCCCGGTGATAAGAGAGCAAGTGCAGCCTGCCCTGCCTGCAGCTCCTTCCTCCCTTATCGCCACATCTTGAGCACTATGCAAATAACAATAGGGTATTGTCAGGCAAAAGAGATTTAATTGCAGCCTACACTCCCAGAGAGGGGAAGATAGGCTTTTCTCCAGATCTCATCTCCAGTCTATCTTTTCTTCTCCCCCTCTCTCATCCTTTCCCTCTCCTCAAAGGTTCCCTTTTCTCTCTTTCAGATCCCAGCCAGCAGCAAGCGACCAGCCCCAAATGTATGAAAGAAGGGAGGATTGTCCTTTTTTTCCTCATTTTAAAAAAAGTCTTTAAATCCTTTAGAGTGTTGTGTCCCGCAAGAAGGATTAGCAGTAATTCCCCTGCCATCACTTGCTTCAGACGCTCTGACAATTCATTCTCCTGAGATCCCCTAAACTCACTGCTGAATACATTAGGCAGAGGACACGGAGCGGGCTTGAGGAGACTGTTATGCCCTGTCCCCCCTCCCTACAGCCTGGCAGTCCAGTTTAACACATCCACCAAAGGCCCCTGGGTGAGCACTTCTCCGCAGTAACCTGAAACAAACCCAAATTGCCCGATGTGGCAGCGCTGGGATGCTCTGCAGTGGTTCAGCTCCCACGCTGCAGGATTCACAAGGGGATGCCTGGAAGTCGTTCTTTCCTCTCTCACAGGCTCTGTCTCAGTCATGGATCTGCTGGGAGCCTGTGTCCCCACCCCTGCTCCTGGGGTGTAATCTCTCTGTTTTCTTTTCTGATCAGTGTAATCCGCTCAGAAGGGCACCCTGCCATCCCTGCCTGGCTTTGGATGCTGCTGAGCCCCCTTAGATGATAGATGCCCTGTCTCGTTTTCTCTGTTGGTAAAATGGGGATTGCGACCCACACACTGTGATTTACTGGAGTGAATCACTAAGAGGTAGCTGGACCACAGATCAGAGCCCATGAAAACTGTACTTTCTGTTCCTCAACTCCATTTCCCCCATCTTGGGATTCTGAAATCCATCTCTACAGTCTCCCCAGGCCAGCAAATGTGTGTCTGAAGTCAGATCCTTCCAACCCCTTTCCTGTCACTGGTCCTGGCTAGTGGTTGCTTAAGTTTTGCTTTTTTTAAGGGAAATAAGTGCACTGACAGTAGCACAGCAAAAAGCAGTATTTGGCCCCCAGGACCCTCTTTGCAATTCTGCCTTAGCAGTAAAATCCTCCCTGCTGAGGTATTTCTTTCTGCCACTCCTTCATTGATGCTGTTAGTATTAGAATAAGCTGTTAATAAGGAAACTCACAGTCTTCCTGCTTTCTGCTCCTCCTGTGACTGTGGCCCATGCCTTTCTGACCTGCACAGAGTCAGCAAGTTTCAGTTCCCTGCTGCTTGCATGCTCTAGCAGCCCATGGTCTCACCCAGTGCTAAGCTGGGCCAGCCCTGCTCTGCCTTCAGCCAGTTTCCCCCCACCTCTCGCTGCCCCACTGAGAGCAGGTGGGTGACAGGGTTTGCCCCTCAGCCTCAGACAGAAACTGCCTGGGTGGTGTTATTCAGAGCCTTGATGGAAATAAAGGGTGCCTGTTTGCTAAAAATGCCATGGCTGGAAAGCAGCAATGTGCTCTGACAGGGGACATGTCCGCGGAGATCCCCTGAGTGCTGTGGAGGTGCCCTGCCAGCATCCCTGGGGCTGTGAGGGGGAGAGGAGGATGACAAGATGCTGGGATTGGAGCCTGAGTCAAATCTGGGGAGTTGCTTGCCCTCCTTGATAGCTGCTTCTCTTGGAATAAAGGGAATGTTTTATAAAGAACCTTATGAAAGCAAAGTATATCATGATTTCAGTGTGAGTAGACACAGGCAAGATAGGAGCATCCCCTTAGATTTGCCTGCTGGAGGTTATTTACCTCGGGAAGCTGCTGAATAAAAGATACAAAAATACAGCAGAAAGCACTATTATTTGCTCCATTCAAAGCATGATGGGAGGAAAAGAAACATTATAAGGAGTATCTTTGAGTCTTTCCAGCCTGGATTTGTCAGGGACGAGTTTTCACGGAGCACTCTCCGGGTGACCCAGTTTTTGAGATGCAGGCATACACACATGCACACGTTCGCACACACACACACTGAGCCGCAATCCACAACTTTAATAACTGAGTGACATACAAAGGAGATTTTGATGCAAAGTGGAGCTGACAGAGAAGTGGAGGGAAGTATCTGTTTTTTTGCTTTTGTTTTTGCCTTTTTAACATCCAGTGCCACACCAGGATTACAGTCAAGGTGGTTCTAACCTTCAGCAAGGTCTGATGTTGTTGTGGGTTCTGCTTTTAATGACATTTAACAAGAAGCAGTAGCTCAAGGGGAGAGGAAACAAGGGTTTTCTTTTCTTTTCAGGAAGAATTTACTAGGGCTGTCAGGATTAAACACATGAAATGAATGCATATGGGGGTGCAAAGGGGGTTTAATAGCTTTGCTGCCGGTAACCACAGAACAGCTCTGAGACAAGTTTGCCAGCCCTGTCACACATCTGATGAAACATCTGTGTATGTGGAAGTGTGCCTTTGAGGGTAAGTTACCACAAACTGGTCACGCTGTGGTGACTTTGCTGTCATCTATGGTTTTCTGGCTGTGGATATGGTGTGGGTGACATGAAGGTATAGCTGTGTAGTGGTAATATCTGTTTCTGAAAACTTCCCCTCAGGGATGGGTTGGTGGCTGCTCCAGTCCAAGTGGTGAATGTCACTTCTCTCCCCGTGATTTTATCAGACTTTTCTGTAGGATCCCCAGTGAGCAGGCACATATTAACCTGGGTGGATTTGCCAGGACCCCAGGACAGCTGCTGGCTAGAGAGTTGCCCCAGGTTGGGTACCTAACTAACCAGTTCAGGGTTGACCCGGAGTGGGGCCAGGCATCCCTAAAAGCTCACATCCTTCCCTAAGTCATGCCAGGCTGTTGCATTGAGTGCACCCAGGCTGATTGCAGTGGATTTCATGTCCTTAAAGCAAAACGTAGAGACTAGTTGCTTTAATATTGCAGCAAAAGGCTAAAAATGAAACATCCTCATAAAATCTGGGGCTTAGGAAGGAACGATATATTGCAGAGGAAGGAACAACAGAGAAAACAACCAAAGGAGATAAATGCTGAGCCAAAGTGCATCCTTTCTTGAGCTTTCCCTGGATTTGTTCATGGCAGTGAGAGTCCTTGGAGTGGTGTTTTGGGCTTGCACCTCTATTTAGAAAATATCTTTAACTGTAAATAAGCTGGTGATGCCTTGTGTCCCTCCAGGACATTGTAAGTGGCTAGACTCAAACTTCTGAAAACACAGTGATGGGGAAGTCAGCACTAGCACAGACCTACCGCAGCCCTAATTGTATGAGCTGACAGAAGGCAGTGGGCATAGCTCAGCAGAGATAGTGCCAAAGAAAGAGGAAAATTAAAGGAGAAGGTATTATTGTCTGTGCTGTGTGGTGGTGATGCAATTCCCACATGCATTTCAGTCATGTGAACTTTAGCAGATGGTAAACATGTTTGCTGGACTATGTTGGGAGACCTTGTCAGAAATCCCTCCGAGTCTTGAGGCTACCAGTCTGCTCCATTGAAGAGATCCAGATGCTGAGGCTCTGGCAGGGACCTTCTCCTCCTGGGGACTGACAGCTCTTTTGTGAAGGGACCTGGCAGAAAGTGCACAGCCCATGCAGCAGAAGCGTCTGCTGGCACCCTGGCGAGATAGCCAGCTAGAGAAAACCAGACCTCACATGCCACGCAGGTTGTACACCTTGAGCAGGGTAGTGGCAACTTAAGTGTAGAAAATCTGGTGGTTTTGACTAATTTTGAGGAAAGCCATTTGTCTTATGATGTGGTGAATTTTTCATGAGCATGGGGCTGTGGTGGGGAAGAGACAGTCCTCAGTGGGGAGTGCAGAGCCCTGTCAGATGTTTATGTGTTGGGGAAATGCAGCCTTGAGCTCCTGTTTCTGTGCCCAACCTCTGTTCGGATGGGGAGCCCTCTCTCTCCACCCCTCTAGCTGGAGGGGAGGGCACCCACCAGGACAGGGAGCCTCTCCTCCGTGGGTCGAGCTGGCCAAGAGCTCCTTGGCTGCCATCAGAGCTGAGCTCAGAGCAGATGCACCAGGCCACCAGACAGGCTGCTCTCCTCTGGCTTAGTGCGATGGAGTGGTGATAGATGCATGCTTCGATGCTGCTCTTTGCATCTGATATCCAAACACAGCACGGGGAAATGACAGCAATATGTGTCCCCCTGACACCCAGAGAATATAACGATATTGCTGTGAAAATGAGGCTGCTGCCACACAGCTAAACTCTGAACCCTTCCCTCTGTGAAGCAGCTATGATTAGAATCTCATCTCACTCTATATTGCACAGCACCTGTGGAAGAAAATCCCACCCAGCAGCATGTAACTATTTTTAAAGGCCTTTTTCTAACGGGCTGGGAGATGGGACTGGTGAGAATCCTGCTGGTGCCATGGATTTCTTTTAAACCCCTTGCAGAAAAGTATGGAGCTAGACTTGGGGAAAGTATCTCAGAAAAGAGGAAGTGGCAGAATGATTTTGCCAAGTGTGAAGCTTGTGCCAGCTCTTCCCACTGGAAAGCTGAATTTCAGCATCTGCGTCTGTTAATTTTTTTTAGCTTTGCCGTACCTAAATCAGTGAGATACCTCCAGCTGTAGGAAACTTGTTGTGTGAGACTTGAGTGTTTTGAAAGCATGCCCAGACACTTGAAAGGGGTGCAGCGGTCCATTTCATGGGAAAGGTGGGCAGGAGCGTGTCCCAGGGATGCTCTGCTCTCCTCCTCAGAGCTGCGTGTCGGGTCAGTTGCCTGCAGCTTCTGAGCACCACAGAGTAAAGAGGTAGGGAAAACCTCTGCAAATGGGCAGAGAAGACCAAGGGGATAAAAGAGTCATGCCTTTGGGATCTTGGGATGTGGGACACAATAAACCATGAATTTTGGGCTGCCAATGCCAAAATGGCACTGGATACTTTGTAGGTGAATAAATCTACCAACAAGCCCCAGTAGTGCCTGGCAATAGGGCGCATAAGTGCGGATGGCTTGAAGCAAAGCCCCCTTTCCACTTGATATGCTGCTCATGGATGGAGTTTTGTGCTGTACAAACATAATTTGCTCTCCCTCTCCAAATGGAACCAGGGAAGTCTATTACATTTATCTTAATTAAACAAGTCGCTTTGCAAGCAGTGGAACCTACAAAACCTGGTTTCCTACAGTTGTCTCCCATGTGGGTTCTCTGGTGTCTGATAGAGTGGGTGAGCTCATATCACGTCCTGGGAGTGGGATGGGAGGTGGAAGGGTGATGGGAAGAAGTGCTAATTTGAGTATATCCTCCCTTATAAAGCTTGTTACAACATAATTCCTCTGACATGTCTCTTCTTCCATCAAATCTGATTGCAGGCCAGTGGCTTTACGAAACTATTATGCAGTGCCTGTGGCCCAGCTAGCCCCATCAGCTAAGCCTCGTTTCCTTGGGAAACTGTGTAAAAAAAATAAACAGATGGGACCTAAACTGCCTAAAAATTATTTGTCATTATATCCCACAGAGTTTGACCCACATACCTGTGCTTTTCATGGCTCTGTAGCTGTGATTATCATTAACTTGAGAAAAAGGTCCCACTTAGTATGTCCCATTGACCATGCAGTTTGCAGATTGAGGATGCAGCATTAAATAGATGTACCCAGCCACAAAACCACTTCCCATTTTGTATAATACAGGCCAACAGAGATTTGAAAAATGTTCCATTTCTGTATAGAAAGACTATTTTTAAAATTGAACAGTAAGTTAGTCCTCTATTGACTTTCAATTTCCATCCTCTTACATTTCCATAGCAACTCTGGCCATTTATGCATTTATCTTTGTATTTAACTTTCCTCTTTCATACCATTTCAAGTGGACTCAAGTGCTGCAAAAGGGTTAAACCAGTCTTTCAAATATCTCCCTGTTTTAAGCAATTACTTGAAAATACACATATATATTTTAGGCTAAATTGACAAGTTTGTGGTTTAATGAAAACTGTCTCCAGAATATTTGCCCTGAAAAACGCTTCAGGGCGATAACAAGAACAAGTCACAACCTCTCTCCTCTCCCCTCGCCTTCTATTATTACTGTCTTCAAAATTCTCATACAGAATCTAAACTTGCAGCTGCAATAGCTGTGACAGTCAAATGGCTGGATATTGGGTAAGCTTACACTTTGGCAAATCTGGCTTTCTTTTTTTTCTTTTTATTAAAATATTTTCATGTATATTCAGGAACAATGAGAAAGCAAGTGCATTTCACAAATTTTGTGCTTCTGGGTTTGGGATAGAGGTGTGACCGTGACCATCTACAGTGCATGGTTAGAGTTCCCACTGACAAGCTGGAGGGTCTTTGGTGGGATGTAGTAACCTCCTCTGAGACCTTGATGTCTGAGAGGTTGGGTAGGTGCAGTAAGCCAAGTGGGTAGCCTTGGGCACAACGGTGAATCTCCATGCATGACACTGGAGAGCCCCACCACGTAGGCATTGTTGGTTGAGCTCCTTGGAGAGCAGATTAGTCTTGAACTCTTGAGTAATGTCTGCAATGGGCTGTGGGAAGACAGCTTTCAGGTCAGTAATCCTCTTCTAAGTCCACACTTGCGTTTCCTCCCTACAGTTCCATAGTGCTCGTAGCTGGGAAGTCTGGTGGGGCTTTCATCCCAGCAGACAGCAGACTTTCAGTTCACTGTCATGCTGTTCCTCCTTCTAATGTCTTCCCACCTCTCCTCCATCCAGTTGATTACTCCTACCACTTACTGGGGAAGAGTGTCCCCTGTCACCAGGAAAACAATGGGTGACTTAGTTGCAGCACAGAGAAATATGGGACATGTTTCTCTGGAGACATGGTGACACCCCCAAGTGAAGCGCACGGGAGAACATGCTGCTTTGGGGAGGCATTTTCACTGTGTCTGTGTTCACCTTGAGCACTGATAACCCACAGTCACTCTGCAGCAAAAACCTACCTAACTGACCAAGGTGTTTAAGTGCCAAAGGCATTTTTAAATTTTTATTTTAATGGGCCTGGGAGTCTAAATCTCATTGACTTTCAAATTGACTGTGCAGATCAATGCACAATGCCCTGACAAGGCAAGATGGTTTCCTACAAAACATCCTCCTGCACATCAGCTTGTCCACTTTTACAGGGCTCCAACAGCTTGGAATCCATTCTAATCTTCTGCTGGGGGATTTATGATGAGTCCTAGAGCCAGACCTTCAAGATGTTTTGTGCAAAGATGTAAGCAAGCAACTGATGGAAGTGATGAAACTATTTAAGTGCCGAACTCCCACTGAAATCTGTTGCCTAACCTGCTCAGATGCATCTGAAAATCCTATTAAAGCACTTCCCTGCACCTTTAAGCACCTGGACACCTTAGAACTGCATTCTTCCGTCACTTAAGGATGGAAAGCCAGAGGGTTCCAGATGATTTGTGCTCCTAACTGACTTGCTGCTCCTCAAAGAAATCTCTGGTTTTGTCTGCATTGTGCCAATGTCCCATGTCACCTTCCCCTTTCATTCCATCACTAGTGTTGTTCCTCAGTGAAGGACTCTAAACAATTCCTCCCCCTTCCTTACTGTTGACACCTTCCTGAGTGTTTGCAGGTCGTTATTAAATCACCTCTTTACTCATCCTTTATCTGAGCTGTACATAATTAGTTCCTTTAATCTTTCCTCATAGGTCAATCCTTCTAAACCTTTAATCATCTTTATCTCCTTTTCCTGCAGCCCCTCCAATTTGCTGCCACTTTTTTTTTTTTTTTTTCATTTTATTTTGCGTCAAGAAACAGCAAAACCCATGAGTTCCAAATCCTATCCAGACTGACTAAAGGCAGCGTGGGGCTGTGGGTTTCCCTGTGGAATTGCCCCTGTTTGCTTCTGGTACAGCCTGGTGAGCAAAGGTGGTGTTGGAAGGGAGGAAACCGCCTCCTGATACTGCCGATTTGGCTCTGCTAGCAGGCACTGGTTCTCCCTACCCTGTTCTTTGCTGTCACAAAATCTGCATCACTTTCCAGCTGAGTGCTTTGGGTGACAGAAAAAGAAGATTTCCAAGTGTCTTAAGTTCACTGTCCAAGCACAAAGCTGCTTCCTGGCACAACTTGGATGCGTCCAGCTCCTCCTGCTAAGGATGCTCGGGGCTGGCAAGAGGGGAAGGAACAGCTGTCCTGGCAGCTCTGGAATGTGCTGGGGGTGCTGGACTGTGGGGATGGGGGAAGGCAAGAACCAGCACTAATAGCTGGTAGGAAAGAAAGACCCCTTTATTCCTTGCACCAGTGCCAGACAGAGGAAAGATAATGTATCATGTATTTCACCCAAAGGAGCACTTTTTTACCTCATTTTGTGTCCCTACTAGACAAAGTTATCAACACTGCTGTCCTGACAGCCTTTTGCAATGCAGATGAGCTGTAAGAGTCTAGCACTTCTGTCCACATGGGCCACACCGCCAGGCTGTTTCCCTTGGCTGTTAGTCCCCTACTCCAGTGACTTTCCACCTGCAGGAGCTCTGATCTATCTGCTCTTGCCAGGGCAGGTTGCTGCTGGGTTCTCAGCCCTGGTACTGCATCCCAAACACTGACCCACTGCGCCAGCTCCTGCCCAGCTCCATATTGCTGCTCAGAGTAGCATGGAATTTTTTGCTTTGCTCATAAAAATACTATTTCTGTGCTTGATTTTTTTTTTACATTATATTTGCCCTAAGTCCTTCCCTCCAATGATTTGTGAATGATACTGCATTCACCTTCACCATATCTTTGCCCATTAACAGGAGGATGGGGAAAGTGAAGCACTGCAGGAGGGATGGCAGGCAGAGTCCTGGTCCTCCAACCTGCATGTTGGTGGCCCTAGCTCCTGCACTGTCTGAAAGCACATGGAAAAGGCCCCAGAACAAGCTGGCTTTCTAGGGGAGCATGGTGGAGTAGTGGCTACTTGGAGTCTATTTAGGCAGTGCTTTGCTTGGCTGTCTTATCCTAAATGAACATTTACAATTTTCTCACTGGGAACCACAGCTGCTTCTTTCTCCTAAGCAGGCACACCAGGGTGCTCCTTATCATATACTTTGCTGAAAAGCAAAGGCCGCCTTCATCTCCTTTCCTTTTATTTATCGTAATTTGCCTCTGGGTTGGCCTAATTGCAAAACAAAATAAAGCCATGGGAGGGTGGTAGAAATTTTCAGCTCCAACCTGTCTTGTGGTACTCCTGGAACCACAAAAAGCCTAAGCTTGTCCTGCAGCACTGGGAGCTGTGAGTGACCGTGACCAGCCCTGGGGAACAGACCCACTTTACAAGTTGCTGTGTTCTTTTATGCAAAAGCGTGCTGACAAAGCCACTCACAACTTTGATGGTTCTTTGCACAGCAGCAAGGACTAGACGCTCTCTGACAGAGATGGTGAAACCTGCATCTTAAGATACCTGTCATTCTGCAATGAGTTTGCTTTCCCTTTTTCCACCCATGCCAGCAAAACCTTGCAAATGGTGCATGATAGCTGTCCTGCCTCCTCAGAGGATGACTGGAGGGTTGACCTGGTCTGGCATATCACAGGCAAGGTGAGATCTGGCTGGTTATATGAAAAGAAGCCATTTCTGGGCTATGGTATACACATGTGGTTTCCAGTGACAGTTATGCGCTCCAGATACAGTGTGATGTTGAGAGTGAAGGGCTGAGCTGTGGCTCTCAGTGGAACTGGGCTGGTGGAGTTAAACAGTCAAGACTCTTAATGTGCCTAGAGGTATCCACTTGTGCATAATGAGGATGTAAAGCTGCATGTTTATGCAAGTACACCTGGAGATCATGGGGGAGGCTGCTGACAGAGAACTTTTCACTTGACAGGGATGTGAAATACTTGATCAATGTAGCAAGGGTCACCCTGAGCCTCAGCAATGGTTGGGAACAACCTGACCTTAGCAAGGAGATTAGGAGTGGTTGGGGTATTGCCATCCCGTTCCTGTGCCCCTCCCGAAGGCTGACAGCACAATCCAAAGCCCTCAGGGAGCCCGGAGCACCCCCCTTCCCCTGGCACCAGCAGCAGGCAGCCAAGCCTGGCGATGCCTCTATCATACTGTTTCATTAGGGATTTCTGAGCCTGTTCCCTAAAGCTGAACATGCCTGGAAAAAGAAGACCATTTCCAGTCTAGGACCCTTGGAGGGACTCAGGAAGATCAGGTGCACTGCCTGGGGTGCCCTGCACACAGCAGACATGCCACAAGTGCAGGGAAAGCCCCCACAAACGATGCCCCCCAGGCACAGTGCAGGCACTCCGTGCTTGCCGGCTCTTTCAGGAGCCATGCTGTGTCCTCTCCCTGCTTCTGATGCAAGGGGAGATGAGGACTGTCTGTGTCATATCCTTGCAATGACTTTTATGAAGCCCCATACATCCATCTCCTGCTGCCTGGAATTGCCACAACCACTTCTAGCCCCATCTGAGCTCTGATGTTTCCAGATGGGACTATTAGACTCCCTAGGAGTGCAACTGTAAATATCTGCAGAAATGCCACCCGAGCACTGCAGTGTGGGAGCATTGCGAGCACCGGAGCTGCCTTGCTTCCGCTCAGCTGCCTTTATTCATGAAAGGGGCTATGAGTCCCCGAGGGCTCAAAATCAGCAGTGTTGTGCAGCAGCTCTACTATCAAGGCTTGCACTCCACAGCAGGAAAACCAAAGAAGTGGATGCAATTTGTGCATGGCTGGAGTGGGACAGAGCCATCACGCCATCATGTCTCTGCCACTGATGTCTCAAGTGACCATGGTCACCTTACTAGACCCGGCATGCAGATGAGTCCTTGGCGTTTGGGAATGTTTTCTGGAATGCAGACGGCATCCACCACAGAGCCTAGCCTAAATTTCAGTGGAACCTTTGCCATAATGGTAATAATAAGCTTATCGGTGTCTTTTTTTTTTTTTTTTTTTTTTTTTTGCTAATAAACGTAGCATTGTTGTGCTTTTCATGAGATGCTTCTGCATATTTCTGTTCAGAAGAGAAGCATAACTGTGTTGCTTCTTCCACCCAAAATGGATTCTGGTGGCACTGCCAGTGCTGGTTTCTGGAGGCAGCTCACTGAAAATGAATCTGCTTTTTAACCGACAAAACAGCTGTACTGGCTGTTAACTGCCTTCCTGCTCCGCTGAGCAAGTGCGCGCTGTGGTTCCCCTCCTCCCTCGCGCTCCCCTCCCCGCTGCAATGGCTGGCTATTGCAAATAGTTTCTCGGAAAGGGTGAAATCCCAGACTGTAGGCAACTTGGTTGCAAAACTCCCAGTGACTTCAAATCTGAATACTGTGTTGCCAGCATTTAAGGAACCCAGCAGGGAGAGCCAGAAGCAGACGCCTCACTCTGGGAGCCATTTATTTGGAAGCATTCAAATGATCTTGTTATGTTTCACTTGTGGTGCTGTTTCACAGAGCTCCTCCATCACAGCATGCAGACCTCGACACCCTCTCCTTTCCTCCATGCACCATGGCACAAAGTGGGGTGACTATGACCTTGTCTTGACACGCAGACAAGGGCTTCTCCTGGACTGGTAATGGAGCATCCGTGTAGCAAAGGTCACTTTCCAGCAGAGCACATGCTCGTTCCCGTATCACTGCTGCCTCAAGTCACTTTAGGTGCCTGTGACCATTCCTCCAGGAGAGGGATCCTAGACATAGCTGTTACTGAGATGGGAGCCCACATGTGACTGGGGAAAGTCTGTCTTGTCTACTAGGACAGTCAGTCCTGAAGAAAGCTGAGACATGATCACCCCAAATCATGTGAGTGTCCAAGTAGTCTCATGGAATAGGTTGAAGTTTCAGTTTGCTCACAGGGAGGAACACAGAGATGGAGTGGGAATTGCCGTGTTGGAAGCAGTCACTTTCAGGTCTGTTGGAGTCATGACCTTGCAGTGCTGGTCTTAAGGTTGATCCTTTGGGGACACATTTGAAATAAAAAGAGCATTTTCTAATAGTCTAGCCTAGCTGCTCATTCATGCCTTGGTTTTGTTGCTGGTTTGGGGGTTATTTTGTTGTTAGTTTATTTTCTCTGGGTTTAGCTGGTACCAGTTTGGAAGCAAAGGGACCCCTCTTGCAATAAGGGACTAGGTTAAAGAAATCTTCACAGAGAAGCTGTAACCAGCCCCAACTTGGGGCAGGGAGACAGCAAAGTACAAAGTGAAAGGCCAGCTTTTTCTGTGTGCATTGATTCGCCTACCCACAAGAAATTTAGAGACCCAAATGAGGACTCCTTACATGACTTCGCTTACAGGCAATGCTTCCGAAAATAGCCTTTTCCCAAATAAGCTTTCATACAACAGCAGCTTCTGCAGAGCTCCCAGTTCTGTCACCGTGGTGTGGACAGCAAAGCTATGAGGAAAAATACCAGCAGCAGCTCTGGCTCTATAAAAGCAAAAGTCACCAGTGAGTCCCTCAAATCCCTGATGCCTTCAGTGAAGGACAGCAGTGATGACCCTGGGATCTACCCGTCTCCCTGGAACAATTCCCCCTTGCAAATTCTTTCAAATAAATAGCTAAATAGCAAGAAACTCAAAGCCTGGGAGATCTGACAAGCAAGCATTTGTCCCCTTCTTCTGGGTATTGATGTGCAAATAGTGTCTGAGATTTCCAGCCAGGCAGAGTTGTGCTGTTTTCCCTCAGACTCTGGCACAATCCTAATAGAAGAGCTAAAGGGATCTCTGCAGGGAGCCCGCATTTGCACCAGCCCATGTGAACTGCCCCGTATTAGCAACAGACGCCTGAGCTGGGCTGTAAAGCCACACGTCCCTTTCAAAATGTGACTTTGAAAACTCAGGCTCCCTTGACTCTGTGGGCTGAAGTGAGACACTTTCACGCCTTGGAGAAAATGGTTTATAATATATATATATGAGAGAAAAATAAAGGATAACGACTATTATCTCGTCTTTTTTTTTCTTTTTTCTTTTTCCCCTTTTCTTTATTTACCAAAAGTACCTCCAAGGCTAATGGCATTTTCTTTGGCCGCTGGGAGCAGAGAAAGATTGAAGTCTGAAATATGAAAGCTTTTCTCTTGGTTTTTAACAACTTTGGATCAGTCTAGTTAACTCTCAGTCTCAGTTCAAAGCAGAACTAGAAACTGAAAGGCTGGTTCTGTTTTTCTATTAGAAATGAGTAATAAATGATTTCTCATCCCAAAAAGAGACATAGAGGCTTAAAATTCCTTGTCCTGGATGAAAAGTCAAAATCACTAAGACTTTCATGAGCTGACAAAAAATAATAAAAAAAATTGCCTGCAATGCCTCATTTTGATGATATCAAAGTGTTTCATGTGTGACCTCTTTTTCGTTTTTTAAAAAAATGTTTTCATTATAATCAGCTTAAATTTCACAACAAAATGACTTTGAATAAAAACTTAAAACAGGTTGTCTTAGTCTCAATTTTTTTTCCTGATAGAAGGAATTCATCAAATTGGCTCTCTTTCTTCGAAGTATTTGAATTGAGATTAATCAGCCTTTTCCAAACTGTAATAGAAGTCTTAACAAGATATTCCTGCCCAGCTCTTCCTCTTCCAGAAACAGTGAGTTTCTTGGGACAGGCATGCATGATGATGGCGGTGCAGAGGACAGAAATTTGGGGGTGATATTAGACTAGGGTTCAAAAAGGAGAATATAAGTTTTAAAAAGCCATATCCACAGGTGACAAGGATTTCAGCCTTTCCCAAACTTTGAGCACTTGGAGGTCCTAATCGGTCCTAAAACTGAGAGATGGGTGAATTAGTGCTGCTGATCATACAAAACCTGTGGGATTCCCAGGCTGACTGCTCCGGTGATAGCAGGAAATTTATTGTGAATGGCCCTTGACATGTTATTTTGGTCTTCCCTCTCAGGATATAAAAGTCCAGAAACAGCAATATTGCTTAAACGAATAAAATTCCTTTTAGCTTCTGAAAAACTCTGATATTTCTATTTGAGCTGTCTGGATTTTGCCCTTGCATTCAGAAAGCTGGTTTGTGTGGCTCGGGCTGCAGCTACCAACGGAAAATGCCAGTATTTGGAAGAAGGAAGGAGCAGTGTGCTAAACCCTGGTGCTTGAGTGAGGAGTCATTCTGTTCCTGTGCCTTACTCACCTTTTCAACAATGGAAGGTAATGGGGATGTATAGGCAAAATCCTATGTTCAATGTTACAAGGATCATAGAAATTTTTTTGCTTACCAGCTGATTGTATCACCACTTTATTTTTAAGTCTTAAGCACAGAGTGACTTGGCTAGGAGCCACTCCAGGGATTCAGTGCTAGACAGAGAGATGACTTGATGCTCTAATCTTTGCTTTTCTTCTGACCTTAACTTGCTCCATGATCATGGGCTGTTCACGTAATCTCCCTTGGGTATAGGTTCTCCAGGAGCGGAATGAGTATTTAGATGTAGAGGAGAGCTGGAATAAATATCCTTGAAGTTAACCTGTCCAGCCAAATGGTGGCCAAAGATGAATGAAATTTATCACTTCTAAACCAAGCGTCCTCTGGATGTATAGCTTGAACTGCTAGTAGTAACTGACTCATTCCTATATTATTCTCTTCTTCCAAGTTTCAGATGTCCCAGAATTTCCTAGATCTGGTGGATCAGCTTCAGCTTTTCATGATCTTGAGCCCTGGTAAAGTGGACAATTAGGGTGAAAAACTCTTTCCCCAGAGGGCATTTCATCCTGGTGTTTCACCCTGACCATTGCAGGTACTCTTCATCACAGTGTCTGCAAGGGACAGCTGTATCTGGAGTCAGTAAATTCTTTTAGCTCTGGTTGAGTTTGTGGATGATCTAGGCGAAGTGATTTAAGAAAAAAAAAAGGGATGAAAGAACCCCAGAGGATTTGATGGGGAATTAGTTTCCATTTAAGAGAAGAGCTATGCTAGGAATAGTATGGATGCTGGTCTCTGGGGAGGTAAGAAAATAGGAGAGGAAAAAGAAGGATCCTTAAGGAGATGATGCCATAGCTTCAGCTATGGAAAAACGTAATTTCCCAGTATAGACAGATAATAGGGATGAGGATCCAGGGAGCGTGGCAGCTGGGTCTGATGAGATTCAGCCTGGCAAGCTGACACCAGCAAAGGGATCACAAATGCTTTCCCTCTCCTCCTCACCTCCTACTTCTCCAAAGTTTAAAGTTTACCTGTTAATACCCTTATCAGAAGTTTGTGCTGAGAACTCTTATCTGGATTTTACAGGCAGCTTCTGGCACCAGACCAAAATTGAAGGAAAGCATTTCATTCTTCTCCAGTCGTTAAATGAAAGCAACATTATAAGCCAACAATATTATTCTCATTAATGGGAAGGGACTGTTAATGGTGGGAACATATGTGTTTGGCTTTCAAATGAGACTTGCCATCTATCCCTGCTTCTGACCTGGTACAGCTTAGCAGGGCTAAATTGCTTTTTAAAGCTGAACAGAATGAACCTTAATTGAGGCATTAAAAACACGTTCATTTGATCTTCTTGGGACCCACAGCCCTGCCGTTGCTGATGGCTGGCCTGGGCTCCGGCGGGCAGGCGAGAGGAGCGTCCCGCCAGACAAATGTGGTGCTCGAGAGCATCTGGGTTTGCCAGCAGTTTTTCTGTCGTCCCCCCCAGCTCTCCCTATTTTTCTCTTTCAAATGTAATTGAAAGTCATTCTTTTAACTTTATTTATTTATCGGCTTGATACATTTGAAATTGCAGGCTCCTTCATCTCAGCATTCATTTCCTTGCCCTTTAATGTGAACCTGACTCAATTCCCCATCTCCTTCAAAGCCCTTTATTAGTTCTGCGGCATTTCTCCCCCACCCTCCCTTTCCCTAATTTCTCCTTCACCTTCAGCTGTGGTGGAGACGAGCAGCCCAGCAGCTCAGGGCCAGGTTTGGCTGGCGGTGCCTGGCTGTGCTTCACCAAGTCAGCTGTGAAGGTGGTGGCGTTACCCTGAGTCCAGTGTGATGTAGCAGAGGGAAAAGGCACCTCCCAAAACAGCTTTCCCCAGGTCGTCTTGCTGATGGAGTCACCACTGCACTGCATGGTGGAGGAGCCCACCTTCCTTCTCACTTCACAACATCTGTGGGGCTCTCTCCCCCCAGGTTAGTGGGGCAGCTGGTCCCTCTTCCCCTCCTATCGGTTGTAGTGTGCCTTCCTCTAAAAAAGTCTTTTTGTGCCCTTTTTTTCTCTTTGCTAGCAACCCTTCAGTACCTGAACCCACAAGGCTTCTGCCACCAAGGGCAGGCAATTCAGCAGGGGGGGCCAGCATGGGAGCAGACTGCAGTGAATCATTCAAAACAAAACCCAAAAGGTCCTTTATCTCTGACTTGCTTGAGCTGGAAGGAGGATATTCATTTTCTTCTCTTCCAGCTGGGGAAACTGAGGCTTGGAGCAAGGAGGTGATCTGCTCAGCGTAGCTGGGATTATAACCCAGGCATATTTTTCATTAACTACCTCTGCCTCCCACAGCAGGACCCGAGGTCCAGCTATAAAGCACCGAGGGGCTGTTTCTGCAAAGCTCCAAGCTCTGGCCCTGCCTGGCTCTTCCCAGGCACAGAGTCAAAACAGCCTGCAGAGAAAATCAACAATCTGCTTTGGATTTGTCTTGCTGGGAGTTGAGTTATTTTTTTGCCTTGTCACTGAGCTGTGGCGATTACAGAGCTCAGCTGTGGGGCTTGGGGCACAGCGAGGGGACCCAGACACTTGGTAAGCTGTCACCTCACATGGTCAGGGTGAGGCTGGTGCAGAGGAGAGCTGTGATAAGGCAGCTGTGTGATGGGATAGTGTGCCTAAGGCACTGTGAAAGAGCCCATGAACCTCTTCTTGCTGATGAAAACGGCTCCTTTATTTCATTTTGTTTCGTTTTATTGGGTTTTATTTATTTTATTTTATTTATTTTTTTCCCTCCCCCCCAAGCCTCTTTTCATCCCCTTATCTTCACTGGTAGTTAATAGATTAATGCATGTCTCGGGAAGATAAATGCACTTTCAGATCTTCAAAAGGCAAGCCAGCCTCTGAAACCAGTGTTTACACCCTCTTTGGCTGGGGACAAGGCAGACAGGCAGCATGACACGACCTTCGGTTTAGCCGCCAAGGTCAAGCTGCAATGCAAATGCTGGTCCCCAGGAGCAGAGTGGGTATCAGAGCTCCCAGTAGCATGGCTGGACGAGTCTGCCCTGCGGTGTTTGGGTTTACCTCTATGCTTTGCCAGGGCAAAGTCCCTCACCTCTGCCTACTCTCCTTCTTCAGGCATTGAACAGGAGTTTTGGGATGGAGGAGGAAAGAGAATGGGGAAGATGGAGTCAGAGGGAGCACAAGCCAAAACTTTCCAGGATTCAAGACTATGCAGATATTGAGACTTTACTCAGCCCTGGATCCTGAGTAACACACCTGAAATTAACACACCAGTTAGAAAAGAGATGTCCAGCTCCAACGTGCAGCACCACTGCTGTTCCCCACCGAGGGCCAGATCACACCAGTTCCTGCACTCCTTGAACAGCTCAAGTCCCATATAGGTCTGTCTTGGCCATCCCTGAACATCCCATTATGCATTAGAATAGTCACCCAAGGGTCCATAACTGATTCTAGCCTGAGTTCTCCAGGCATGCTTTAGCTATGTGGCTAAACCCCACTCAAAATACTGAATTTTATGGATTACCTGAGTGCCAAGGTGGCTTTGAAATAACCATCCCTGTGTTTGCACTTCGCTCCAGCTCCTTCCCTAGCCCTCAGAAGTCACCGTTTGGCATCCCTGGCTGCTGGCTTGCCTGATGCTGCAGAGAGGAGGGGGGCTGGGGGCAGCAGGTTATGGGGTCAGGAGGAACAGGGCTGGTGTATACAGTGCTTAAGTGGTGGCTCCAGGGTGGGAGAGAATGTAATTCTGTTTGAGCAGTTCACAGGCATTTCGAAGCTCATCCCTGTGAATTAGGGGGCGAGTGGAGTCATTAAACCCTAATCAAAAGCAGCTAATCAGGAATCAGTGGGAGATCTTCCAATTAATCGAGGCTGGAGCTAACGGAGCTGCGGCTCTGGCAGCTGTGGAAGGAGGATGGTAGTAAGGAATTAACAGCAGTGCAACATCTTCTGCCACTGAGACACCCCAAGGGGTCTGTACCAGCTCAGGGGGCACATGATCAGTCTGGGAACCTCAGAGGTATTTAGGGGACCTTGAAAGATACCTTCCTAGCTAGGAGTTGCCTGTGACTTCAGAACTGTACTTTTTGAACCAGCTGTGGCTCTGTGGGAATTCTGCTGACCTACTGCAATGGAGGTCCTACAAGGCTTCTCTGCCTTGTGGAGCAGAAGAGCAGCCTTTGCATACAGTTGTTAGCAGAGATCCATTACTCCACATAGCTTCACATCTGAGAGTCTCCAAATGCTTTATGGATTTCACAGGTGAATATCAGCATCTTGACTTTACAGGGAACTAAGTGACATGCAAGAAGTGCTATGACATCCCAGACATCGCACAGGCTTTGTCTGCAGTCCAGTGAGGATTTAACTGCAGTTAAAATAACAGTTTATGCGTTGGATGCAAAAATCACTTTTTGCTGTGTTGTGGTGCCCTGAAAGAGAAGGCACGCTTGGCTGTTGTTTTCCTCTTCTACTAATTCACATTAATAACTAAGATGACAACCAGTCTCTGTGGTCAGTCACTTCCCACAACCCCTAGGCACTAATCTTCTGATGGGACCATTAAGGGGAGCAGCAATGTTTGCATTGTATGGTCTCCCAAATTCAGCTGTGGCCCCAGTTTCCCACCATACCCTTCTAGACCTGAAGTCTTTCTCCTCAGCATCCCTGAAGTTAGCAGGCAGTTGTACCCCACGAAAGCACAGTGTGTGGCATGGAGAATTAGGGCGTATGAAGTTGCCTGAACCCCTGGACACCTCCTGTGCCATTGAATCATGGGAACACAATGCCACTTTGTGTTTCTTTCTATTTTATGATAAAAAACCTCAAGGATACGGTAGACTCCTCTCACTGTTAAAAGCGTCTGCGGAAGAGCAGAGATATTCTGCTGCTTTTGGAAATTCCCTTGCTTCCCGCTCCAGAGAAACATCTCTCTTCATAAATCTTATTGTACCTATAAAATCCCTTCCTGTTCTTTAGCTTCTGCTTGACTCCCTCTAACGTGGCTGTTACACTATTGCATTCAGGCCGTGCTATAAAAAGAATAAAGTGCATTGTGTTGGATCGAGCACGGCTGTAAATCTTTGCCAGATTGGAGTCGACACAAATTGAATTCTATCATGGCTCTTCTTTGGAGGGTCTGCCGACTACCTTTTAAATTTGCCAGGGATAAGATGCAATTTAGTTTAAGTAACTAAAGTGAAAAGGTGCACAACATTGTTGTAGGGCATTAGCTGCTGAAGTTCAGGTCTGTAGAAGAAGGGGCATTTCTCTGTTCAAAAAACATTACTCAGAAATGCAGATGAATGCAATCAGCAAGCCTGAGTTCACATTTGCAGATACGATCTTAATATTTAAACCCCCTGAGACAGATTTTCTGGAAAACCCATCTCCTCACTTGATAGCAAAGGGACAGCAAAGTCTGGTACAATTCATTGGTGTCTGAAATATTCCTGCTCATCTGCTCACCCCTTTTCATGTGTGTTGTAGGGGGAAGCGGAGTTTGTGAAAGTTTTTCATCTAGCTTGAGATAAAGATTTTTAATCCAGGTCAGCTAAACCAATTCCTGTTTTATAGCATAGCCCCATAAATAAACACATTGGCATAATTGAGGAGGGTGGTAAATCAGGGATGAGGACTGGCTGAGGGCCTCTTGTACCAACTTTGCTGTGGAGATGCTGTGTGAGAAACCTCCTGACGGAGACTGGACCTGGTCTGACATCTTCCAGGCAAACTGTGATGTTGGGTGACACCCCACAGACCTCGTCTGTCCTCCTGCAAGCCTGGAAGGCAGCAAATCTTCAGCCCTGGTGGTAGGGCTGGGGGATTTCCAGGGATCTGAGGACTTCTTAAATGGCATCACTTGCCCTGTGCCCTAGATTGATGCAGGGCTCTTAAAACTAGCGCACCAAGCAGCATGAGGGAGGAGGTCAAGCGTTACCAGGGAACCTAAGTTCTCCCAGGGCTTCTTTTTCTGACTTGGACACATCTTCCTTTCCCTGTATGTTGGTTTCCAGCAGCCAGAGGATGATTTGCCACCCCCTGCAATGTGTGTAGAAATCTTTTGGTTTAAAATCATCCAGGTATTGTCACAAGGATGACACCCCTTGTGACATCTGATGTCACACTCTTCCCTCCCCTGGAAGCTTGTTTCCCCACAAGGTTTTGTTTCCTGATCTACCGCCCTGTCCGTCTGCTGCTCTCATCGTCTCTGTGACTGTGCTGAACTATTGATTTTTGCCTTGCTCATTTTGTAGATTTGGGGACGGGGGAGGGATGCCTCAAGGGAAGGTCAGGATAAATTGGCAATTTGTCTCCGCCTTGGCTTCTGCATCCCTTACTCGAGGTCTCCATTGCATCCTTGTCCTTGTTGCAATTTTTCTGCCAAATGCCATTTTTACCCTCCTCACAGGTCCCAGGAGAGCTGTTATTTATGGCTGGTGGAACAAAACCAAACGACACAAGCTGGTTCCCAGCCTGCAGGAGGATATCCATCAGTGGGGACTTTAGCGAAAGCCTTTTGTTTAATTATGGGATCACTCATGTTCTCTCCAGTCTCTTGCCCCTCCCGGCCTCCCCTTGCATCCTTTCAGTGAGAAGTCCAGGAGGTACTTCATTCTCTGCTGGCGACTGATGGTTTACTGAAATGATTTCTAGATGTTCTCTGTTTATATTCCTACCGATGCAAATCCTTCTCCATTGATCAGAATATTTAATACCTGGGAGGAGAGGGCAAAGGGTCATCCACTTCACAGTCAGTTTGGGAATGATAAATATTGTTATATGAATATTTTTGCAAAAGGACAGACATTGTCCCTGATTTCTCTCTTCTTTCCCTCCTATGTAATCAGCATTTTCTTTTACTAAAAAGCAAAACAAAGACCCTAAGGGTTTCAATGAATGAGCATGAGAATCCTGTTTAGCAAATCCTTCCCTATTTACTCTGTTTCTGCTATGGCACATGCCTCAAAGAGGATTTTTTTTTTCCCCAGAACCCAGGCAGCACTTTCTGGAATGCATCTTGAAGTAGACTGAAATTTGTCCTCTGTGGCTCTGACCCTGGTAAGTCACCTACCAGTGACAATGTGCAGGTGAGAACAGCCTTTGGGTGAGTCCCAAAGACCTTTCTTTCCCTGGCAGACCTTGTTTATTAGGGACTGGTAGTTACGAGGAGGTATTTCTTGTCTGGACTTCTCAGAGCCAGAAAAAGGGACTGTGCTGGATGGAGCAAAGACATTTGGTTTCTCTGAGGGGCTGACATCTCCTAGGAGGTGGTAGGAGGCATCAGGAATGGAGATGTACTTCTTTAGGAGAGGGAAAAGCCTCTGAGTTCAGACTCTACAATAATTCACCTGGCTGTGTATCTGGCCCTGAGCCCCAGGAACCCTTTCCAGCTCTGCTTTACATTTTGTGAATTGTTTCTACAAATGATCAGTTTTTATGGGCATGTCGCAATGTGATGAACGACTGAGGACGATCAGTGAGGATATCTGTCTCCACCAAGGCTCTGCGAGTCAGCTACCCCATGTCTAGCTGCTACTTTTCTGCCTTAAAAGCCTCAATATTCTCCACTCAGCTCACCTTCCTGCTCTTTCCTGGTCTCCAGATCCATTAGTCTGTCTGGGCTGGTACCCATTAAACTGCTGAACATGGGCTACTCCAAGAAATCTTATCAGTGCTGCAGCTATTAAAGGCAGAAATAGTAAGAAATCGAGTCACCGGTGCGGGCAGTCTGGCACTTGGATTAAGAGAGAAGTTTTGTGAGGGCTTGTTGTTTGTGGAGAACCGCAGAAGCTGCTGTGGACAATATTTGATTACTGTGACAGTGGTTATTAATAAATAGTTTGCTAATGTGAAACAGCAGTATTCCTGGATCCAATAGTCTGAGTTTCGTAAGGTTTCCAGTACCAGTGCTCTCTCCACCACTTCCCAAATGCAGAGAGGCTTGTGCAACAGGACAGTAGTGCTACCTTACCCCTGCAGGCGAGGAAGCTGAGGCACGGGGCTTCAACCCATTTGGTACAAGGTCGCTCAGGCAGCCTGTGATACAGGCATTGCCTAAGGCAATAGACCTGCAGATGTGCTAGGGGGATCATCCCTTGACAGAGATGCATTTTGTAGTGGAACAAGTTGGGTTTTTTTCTTGTACAATTTACAACAAGGGCTTTTAGAGTGTTTTTCCTGCTACTGCTAATGGTACTGAAAAAAACTCCGAAGCCCCAAAACCTTGGGATCACTTATTTGTTAATGCCCTGGATGGGATGTGTTACGCTGGGGAGGAGGTTTGGGATGCAATGTCCCACTGCCAGGTATCTACTGGCCTGAGCACGTCAGCTGGGCATGCTAGCTGTCCTACTTCCACCATCAGCACAACTCTCGTTTTAAAGTGTAAATGAGACTTCAGGCAGGAACTAGACGGAGAGGACTTGATTTTGTGTGCCTTAAAAAAATCATGCTGAGCCAACCATGATTAGAAGCATGCTTGTGCAGCTCAGCACAAGCAGAGCCCAGTGAGGTTTCCTGGGCTGAGAGCAATAATTTTATAATTACTAGGTCTGATGGGAAGGCAGGGCGGAATCTGCCTTTTATGTGGAATTTTCACCCCTGTTCAGAAGTTTACACTCAAGACCCAGCTGGATAGTTTTACCCTGGACCTCCTGGTTGTTCTGTGCCACCCTTAGTCCTGTTCTGGTGCAGATTTATCTTAGATGAGATCCCACCTTTTCTTAACTCTATTTCTGTGCTTATTTGTTTGGATGATTTATTAAATTCCTTGGAATGATACTTTTCAGAAGGGGATGTTCTTTTATTTACATTGTGTGAAAGAGAGAATCTTAGCTGATGTCTCTCTGAAGGAAAGAAAAGCAGTTTTACAAATCCCATCTCTACCTCTGGATAAAGTTTGAAGGTTTGCCTGGACAGCTGTCCTAGAAAGCAGCTCTACTACCAACTTCTGCCCCTGGAAAAAAAGTTGCTTTCTCAGTTTAATTTGCTCTCAGTTCAGCAAGCGAACTGTGGAAAACTGGCCAAGAGTTTCATTGGCACATCTAAGTAATAAAAAAATAGAAAAATTAAAAAAGCTGTTCACCCTTTTAACTGATACAGCTCGTGCTGGCCAAACTTTTAAGTGTATACTTGGCCTTTATCTGGGAGTGCTTTAAAAATGCAATAATGGAGTGCTGAAATGAAGATGTTGGACAATAGGTGTGCTCCTTGCTTCAAAAGCTCCCAGGTAAGAATTTGCTCACTGGTGACATCCCATCCATCAGAGATGCCAAAGTTTTGTCACAGTTCCCAGTAGAACAAATTGTCACATAAATCAGAAAAGATGGAGCCAGTCAGGACATGGGATCTGACTGCATTTATTTTAAAACTAGGAGTTGCATGCTGAAATATTCTGGTTTCTGCCTCCTCATGTTAATTTGAAAACAAAATAAGGCAGTTAGTTCTCATTCTGGATGGGAAGAAATCTGTTCAGTGGATTGAAGTGACTGGAGATTTTTCTCCCCCCTATTTGGCATGTGCACATGATTTAGTTATTTCACACTTGGCCTTTGGGAATTATTGGTATAAATACCTTTGCGCCGTGTGGAAATACATAACCCTTGAAGCCTGAAGATACGTTTTTCTGGCCTCCCAGATGGTGTGTGAGTTACCCTGCTCGCTGGCTGGCTTCTTTCACAGTGTATAGCCACAGCCCTAAGAGACTCTTACTGGAAAGGATGCTAATTGCTGTGGCTGTTTATTTTTTTGGTTTTAAGCACATGGATTTTTGGTATTCAGTGTTTTTCTTAAAGCCCTGCGAAGGGGCTGCTTACAGCTAATGGATTGCTTAAATGCCCTCACCTTCAGCCAGAAAAGGAGTTTTGAAAGATGTGCTGAGGGCCGTGGGATCAGATGTGCCCAGAGAACCTGGGACTGAATTTCCAGGTGCTTAAAAACCGCCATTAAAGCAAGTTCTCAGACGTGACCAGTCTGAATCCAGCATGAAAATTAGCTGTTACTTTGGAAGCTTTAATGAAGGCTGGAAACCTGCCTAAAAAGGCTACTGTTTGGTGAGTGGTCCTGGACTTTTAATTGGTGTTCATTCTAGACCTTTTCACTCTTTGGAGAGCTTGCTTTGAATGTGTATGAGATGCTGAAATTTGGAACTTTTCAATGGAACAGGAGTTGTCACATTTTCGGATTCAGAACAGCCAAGAGTTTCATCCAGCCCATTTGTAATCCCTTCATTTAGATGGAATGAAGCATTTCGTTCTGATAAGGTCAAAGCATGAAAATATGAATATATTAAAATACGTGTCAAAATGAAGGTAATCAAAATGAGAACTGGAGCAAACACTGTTGAAATAATTCACTTGGTTTTCCCCCCCCACTATAAATTTCAGGACTGTGGACATATCCTTATGAAATGTTTTCATGGGAAAACTCTATTTTGCTAGTAGATAGCTACCCTGACTAAAATAATAAGATTTTGATCAACTCTTGGAAAAATACAGGCTTTGGGGGGGTGGTGCTTGAGATTCCCTAGCACTGCCATCAATCACATCCCTGCCTCTGGGCTTGCTGGCTGAGGAAGCCCTGGCACTGCTGTTGCTGTTGGTGTGACTCACAGGTCCCTGGTGACCCTTCAGCTGAGGGTTTGTGCTTGGGGCTGCACGGGGGCTGCTTGAGATAGTGAGATTTAATCCATAACTTTCCCCTGACATCTCCATAAAGATCTGCTGGCATCCTTTGTCACCGTCCCCAAAGCTGCGCTTGCTCTTCTTTCCCATTGAGGACAAGGCAGTCGTTCGAGAGGAGGGAATGCAATTGCAAATGAACACCTGAAAATTGATCCAGCCATAATCATCTTATAGTATTTTAATTGTGGGTCTCTGCCTCCTGATTCCACAGCAGTCAATCATTCCCTGTTGAGTCGGCCACCTCTTCTCCTCTCTCTGCTTTGCCCTCCTTGGTTTGAATTCAATCTATATGCATTTCCTTGCAAAACATAAACACTGTGTCCCCTTCCATGTGTGCTCCCTGGCTGCTGTTTCCCAACCACTAGCAGCGTTTCTATGCTGCTGCCGTCTTCCCCTGCCGAGGGGGATCTATAAAACTTGACTCGTAAAGGGAAAGAGATGGGATTTGACTCATGAAGGGAAAGAGATGGTGGATAGGTGAAAAAAAGATGGATGCCCCCCTCCCCAAAAAATAAAGAAATATGGGCAGAAAATGAAAGAGATTTAAAGCAGCTATCAATCGGTCGCTGTTCCAGCTTTAAGAGCTGTTGAAACAACATAATAAAAGGCAATAAACGAGGGATTTATGACCTACCTGCTGGAAATAGCTTGCTGCATCTATTGTGTGGGGTGAACACAGTGTGCAAGGCTGGGGGGGAGCGGCGCCCGCCTGCCCGGCATGCACGCGTGGCAGAGCCGCAGCCCCTTTGCGGGGCCATGCACCTGCCCCTGGCTCCCCCCTCCAGTTTCTCCCCTCCTCTTCACCTCCTCCCCTACCTCTCAGCCCTCTGAACCCCCATATTTATGGGCTTGGCACTTTGTGTCTGAAAGACCCAGTTTTGTTCAGTTTGACTAGAAAGCCCAAGACGATTTGTTGCGATCGATGGCAGCAGGCTGGAATTTTAAGGGCCAGGTATTTTACCACGGGGTCCGGACCCTCGAGCTAAATCTTGAAGGCAGGGAAGGTGAAAACATACAATAGTGCCTACGGCAGCATCGGAAAAGGCTTGTAAACTGCTGGCACATATTTAAATTGCAGGAAAATCACCAGTGGGGGAATAAACATACAAAACCAAAACCAAACCGAGAAGAAAGTCAGGGAATAAACATGGAGATTTCTGATGCCTTCTTCAAGGCTTAAACTGCCCTTTAAAGAGAAGAAACAACCTTCTGTCCTGCCCAAAACCCACAGGGGTTGAAACCGCAGACTTTAGCACAAAGCCACGGTTAGGCAGCACCTGGTGCAGGGCTGGGCTATGTGCTGGCAGTAGCCTTGCGTGGTTTATGGACCACTGACACGGGGGAGCTGCAACGCAGGAGAGTGAGGAGACTAAGCTGCGGGAAGATGGTCCTCTGGGCATGGGGAATGGATGCCTACCCTGAAAACACAATCGCAGGAGAAAGTGTCCCGTCTTTCCCAGTCTTAGATGCCAGAGCAGGGTGTGCTGGGTGTTGCTGGGCTTCATTTTGAAGCCCAGGCAGAAAATCTTCCCTTGAAATGTGTTTTCCCCTCATTCTTCGTCAGAAAGAGTTTTAACCTCCCGCCTGTCACTCCCGCTTTCCGGCCACGAGTTACATGCTTTTGTTTTGCAAAGCGCAGTAAATCTTAATGGTGACATGAGAAGCTCTGGCATATCCGATGCTATTTGTTCTTTTGGAGGAAGGTGGGGAGAAAAGTGAGCAGGCTGAGAGGGGTAAACCAATCCACTTTATAAAAAGAGAGATGCAGCATGGCACAACGCCCTAATCCAATGGAGCCAGTGTGCGCCAGAGAGACAGATCTGGGACAGAGAGAGGAGGGGTGGGGGGGATGCAGTAATCCTGTGTCCCTCTTAAATCCCTAGCATGGAACAAAGCCCTTGTTAAGCAAATAAGGATGAGGGAGTGGTAGCAATAAGCTAAATAAATACACTTAAATTCAGTTGTAATAAAAACTGAGAACATGCGCTGGAGCCATTTCATAAACACTTGGGGACAAGATTGTTCTAATTATAAAAGCCCAATCAGAGGGACCAGCAGGCATGAAACTATGAATTAATTCAGCTGCTTGAATGCCAGTCTGTGTCAAAGAGGCAGCAACTGCCTTCTCCCCTCTGTCCTGAAAGGTTTCAGGTGTTCTTTATTTGGCCGTGTTTGGAAAGGGGCACAAGCACCAGGAGCAGAAATGGCCTCAATGTGTTCACCCCATGATGGGGAGAGCTGCCCTGCCCATCCCTGATAGTCCCAGGGCTTTCCCCCACGTGCTAAGAAGTCTCCTCTTGGTGGCTTTGACGGTGGGGACGTGCAGGAGCTTCTCTGCAGGATCCTTTCCCACATCTCTGCGTGTGGGTATAATAGCCCTGTGCATCTCAGCAGGGGTATGGACTATGTCCAGCCATTCCCCTCCTTTTCACCCCTTCCTCCCTTGAAATAATTCCTGCCTCCAGAAATGCAGTGAAAGGAAAAGAAAAGCTAAATTTTTGAGAGCTGCAGGTTTGAAAAATGTCAGGAAAGGATCCGGACACCTGAAAAGAAAATACAGTGACTGCTTTTCTTTGCAAACTCAAGGGTCAGGTCCTCCCTAAGCCACGTCCCTGTCAGGAAATACTTATGACTGATTAAATAGTAAACCATGGCTTCTCTCAAACTATTGTAAATTTAAGGGCTTTCTAAAACTTCTCTTGGAGGCTCCAAAGGTTAAAAAGTTCCTTCTTCCTAAGAACCATAAAGAAATGGCATGGTGTGAGAGCCCCCTTTTCTCCTCTAATCACAGGGTGCTCAGAAAGATCACCAGAGCTGGCAACAGCCTTTGAAAAGATATTTTGGAAATTTGAGTGGGGACCCATTTCAGACCTGTGGATACCTTAGGCTTGAAGAATGCCCTGCTGATGGCTGTGGAAAGAGGGTCCCCCTTGCTTTCCTGGAGGAACTTCCCACCCCAGGTCAATAGTTCTGCTGCCAGTTTCCACCAGTGTTTCCTCCTCTGCTGCCATCTCGGGGGATTTCCCTCATTTCAATTTTTCACTTCACATGCAAAAAATACAAGCAAACCAAAACCCTACTCCTGTCCCTACCATTTCTCCTAGTTCAACTGCAGCAGACTAATTTTGAGGCAAGAAGCGTGGAGTTAATGGAAATTCTGTGAATTTACAAACAAGCATTCAGAGGGGAGAATGTGCCTATTTATCTCCTAATACAGTGGTTAAAAAAAAGTCTTTCTTTAATTGCGTTTGGAATCTATTCTAACGATTTACCCAGGAGAGTGTTAAGATGTCAAGGCTTTTTCATTAGTAATATATCCCCAAACAAAATCTTTGTTAAGATAGGTTAAGGCAGTAAATAGACCATTAATTTACAGGAACATAATTAGTACCTTGCAGTTATTCATGAAACTAGTAGGATCTCTTTTGTCGTTATTCAATGGCAAGATTTAAAGCAAATATAGAATCAGCAGGTCAAAAAACACAGAGGCCAAAAAGCATCAAAGGTATTGATTAAAGTTTCAACAATAACCTTAACTCTGCCCCAGTACCCAAACCAACATATTTATGCAAACAAAGCACATTCTCCACATAGTAAATAATGAACACAGAAAACAGCATCTAGAGTTTTGAGCAACTCTCAATACATAGCTGCAAAACAACTTGTTTTAACGGCTAGAGACTATAACCCACACAAAAAATTGGAAACAGTATTTAAGGCATTTCCTTTCCTAAGAGATTGTGGATAATATTTAGATTTCTAATGAAATCTTTTATTTATTTTTCTTTATTTAATTGTCACTATTAACTTTGCAACCTTGGCATCATCTTTAGAGGAGCTGAAATAAAATGTTTTGTAGGGTCAAGGTCCTTTACTTCAAGTTCTCAGATTTTTTTTTAAAAAGTTTGGAAACATTTCACAATTCAAAGTTATTTATTACTAATTTTGATTTTAGATTATTAAAATAAATAAAATTGCAGCTGACTTCAGACTAACTGAAAAATTAATTTTATTAAGTTCTTTTATAACTCCTTATTAGAAAGCTTGGTTTCACATGGTCCAGAAATCAAGCTTGAGCCGGTTTTCACTTTTTCATGTGTATTACTGTAACTTGCAAAGCAAAAAGGAATTTTCAGGGGTCAGGAGCTGTACTCATAGGATAGTAAAGCTATAAATCATGGGCATTGCTCAACAGGTAAAATATCAAAATATATTAGACAGCAGTTAATGTTGCAGTTATAAATAATAGTGAATTATCAAACTGAAAAAAAGAAGCAGTAATAAGGTTATTGTGTGCTGGACCAAGAAGATCAAAGTTCAGCTGCATCATGAGATGAATGTATTACTGCTTCCCAGACTAGACCTTGCTGTAGCAGCTAAAGTGGAAGCAGAACAAATAAAGTCGCACTGCAAAGAAAGTAACAAGAGCCATTTTAATTTCTTAAATTAATTTCCCTTACTTGTTTGCTACTCCTAATAATGTTGAGGTGCTGAACAGGTGGGTAGAAATACTGTGTTTTCTTTATGGGAGTTTTGCCAGGTAGTTTCTCTTTTAAATATAAAAGTGTTGTGTGTGTGGTTTGTTTTCTTTTTTTTAATTGGTAAAATGCTTGCTGGAACAATTTCTAGAAAAAGGTCTTAGGAAACTAAATGTTCAAACAAATAGAATAATGTCCCCATTATTTGCTTGAATTGCTCTTCCAATGGCATTTAAAAGGAACCCAAACTTAATCTTCTCTTGTTAAAGCTTGCAGCTCCCCATTTTGCTATTGAATGAAAGACCAAAAGCATGACATAGGAATTGGGGAAACTGAGGCAGGAAGTGATTTCTGATCAGCTGAAGGCTGCAGAAGGAGGCAGCACTGTCACAGCCTGGCACTCCCAGGCCAGGTCCCTGATGGCATCAGTGGTGGCACTTGCCAGTCCCTTTTGCAGCCATGGGAGTGGTGAGAGACCATCTTGGACACCCCTGGGCAGCGTTGGCCGGTGGAGATGCTGGGCTGCAAATTCTGGCACTGCCTCGCCTGCCTTTGTTACCTCTAATCCAGACACGTTGACAGCAGGACAGACTCCTACTGGGACAGTGCTACAGCTTGACCCTGCAGATGGTAAGGATCTCACAAAGTCTCAGTGTCATAAAGCTCTGCTGCAGGGTGGAGAATTTTAATAAGGACAGGAAAAAATAGCGAGAGGCAGGGAGAAAGGGATACATTGCAAAGAACCTGACCTTATTTCCTCAGAGTGTGTGACTAAATCACACAGCTAAAAATAGGTAAGTGATTTGCTTTGATGCTGTAGGATTTTGCTGATACCACTTTTGTTACACATATAAATATAGAGATTTAATATAATATTTCCCTTAGTGCAGTGTCTTCTATTAAGACAGTGCTAAAGTCTCGAGAGCTGCTGTCTCTATCTGCTGCTTTAAGCCGTGAGCTACAAGCAGGGACTCCTTGGCTCTGCAACTCGTGTGCTGTTGGCCTTTGGGAAAATGCAAGAGAAATTTCTTCCAGGAGGAAAGTTTAGTACCAAGCATTGTCCATGCCTGGTTCTCCGACACAGTCACTTCAAAACCAGTGGGAACTTCCCTGCTTATTTGTTATGAGCGACTGCTTTGGGAAGTTTTGGTCCCAGTCTCCTCCGTCTTTATAATGGGGAGGATAAAATCGATCTGCCTCTGGAGGAGGGTCTCAAGCACTACGAGCGGGTGATTGAGGAGGCCGGTGACTGGTGATGCACCCACTGGTTGGTACTGGGGCCAGCAGTGTTTCACAGCTTTGTTAACACCCAGGCCGATGGCACAGAAAGCAGCCCAGAGAGGGTGCAGATGGTACAAAACTGTAGGGAGCGGGTGATAGGCAGGGTGGTGGTGGCACCATTCAGAGGGACCTTGACAGGCTGGAGAAATGGGCCAATGGGAATTCCATAAAGTTAAATAAGGGAGGAATAACCCCTTACGTGGGGAGAAATGACCCCAGGCACCGGCACATGCAGGAGAGCAGCTTTGCAGAGGACATAGGAGTTCTGCTGGGCACCAGGCTGACAATGAGCTACTAATCCACCCTTGTGGCAAAGCAGACAGGCACCTGGGGGCAAAGCATGGCCAGCAGGCAAGGAAGGAGGTCCTAATGCTCTGCCCAGCCCTGGTGAGACACAGCTGGATGGTGGACCTGGAGCAGCCTGCTCGAGCATTAGCTCGATGAAGTGATGGTGCAGAGCCCACCAGTCTCGGCCCTTCGCTGAGTCTATTATTTGGGGATCAGAGAGAAAGCAAAAGCCTGGACTCTGCTGTGGGCTCCTCCGCATGGCTGTAGCTCAGCTCTCCCCATACCTGGATGCTCTTTTTTTCCCTTTTCTGATTGAGCTGAGAGAGTCAGCTTTGCTAGGGGTCAGAGGCCTGAAGTGTACAAATGGAGAGAATTCTTTAATGCTAAACAATCTTTCTATTATAAAACTCCTGTATTTGTTTACTGAGAAGTTTATGCTGAATCAAAACCTCCAGACAGGACTGTCAGTGAGCAGAAGAAAAGAGGTGGGGGTTTATTTAAATTTAGAGCAGAGTGTCTCACCAGTGCCCATTCTGTTTTATTTCTGTCTGTGCTTTCCCTTTCCCTCATTCCCCTCCACTTTTCCTTTTATTTGGTAAACTCTCTGCTTGCCCGCAGAGGTACCAGACTCTCCACCTTCTGGACTCAGCTGTAGATGTGGAGACTGACGGAATGACCACACTCTGAGGACTTTGATTCCTAGGGTCCAGGCATTTCTCTGCTCCTCCAGGCTATCTGGGAAAGTCCAAGAGGATGCTGCTGCTCTCCCATGTCTCCTACTGACTCCTCGCCTTTGGGAAAGAGCAACACATGCTCGTATGAATGGTGCTCCTTGCAGAGAGCTGTGTAAATAAAGGCTCCAGCTGGGGGATGCCAAGAGCTGGCACGGCAGGGACTGCCACTCTGTCAACATAACCCCGCTCCTGACAGGCCTTGTTTTGTTGAAACAATTCCTTGCGATGGACTGAGTTTATCTCTAAGTCACTGGATTTACACCGGAGATCTAAACAGCCTGGTAAATCTGCCACCAAAGCACTGGGGTAGCATTTATCTGAGTGTCCCTTTGTGCGGCTGGGGATTCTCTGTGCACTGCTCAGCCTGGACGTGACTCTCTGCCCGTGCAGCAGGCAGTCTGTTTGGCTCAGGGGGACTCTTAGCAACCATAAAAAGTGTAATTAACCCCCCCTTCCTACTTCAAACTGTCTCATCAGGCTCCCAGGCTAGGCAAACGTTACAGCTGTGAAGAGATGAGCATGCTGTTTTCAGCCTGCAGCTGCAAGCCAGCTACCCGAGGAAAGCCAGTGTTTAAAAATCTGAGCTCTGCCCTCCTCGCTGCCGTCAGCCCCTGCCCGCCGGCCACCGCGTGCTGTCAGATAAGGTGCCTGTTGCACCCCTCGCCTGCTGGCAGCCTCCTCGTGCCCATCCTGGAGGGACAGAGCATCTCGCTGCGGTCCTGGTGCTGAGCAGGTACAAAAGCACTAAATTAATTTTCATAGAGCCTTTTGGTCAAGCAGCTCAAAGCCTTTTAGAGACTTTAATTGAGCCTCGGAGTTAATGAAGCCTCACTAACATGCCTGCTGGATAAAGGAGTGTTTATTGTCCCCTGCTTTACAGAGGTGGTGCAGAAAGCTGGCCAGGTTGCTGTGTGGGTTGGCTTAAGGTTTTTTTCCCCTTCAAAACTAATCATGAAGCACAAAATGGCTTGTCTTATAAAAAGAAATATTTTCAGCAAGTTGTTCTGAATACAGTGGGATTTTTTTCTCCCAGTTTCCTAAAGAAATTGCGATCAAACTTTGGGACTGAAATTAAACTTTTGCCTTCACAGAAATTTGTTAGGCAAACTAAGCTAACTCCTTGAACTCCCCTGAAAGCAGCAGTACCCCAAGAGGGAGGTCCTCTACGTTCAGAGGTTCCTGGGCAGCCTCTCAGAGCTGCCAAGTCAATGCTGCACCAAATAGGAGAACTCAATGACTTCCAAAAACCATGCAGTGAACTGCCAGGTCCCCTGACCCCTACACAGTGCCCACGTCCCAGGCTTGCCCTTCTCCAGCATAGCCAGGGTGTCCAGGGGGCACGTGTGTGTGTGGGCAGATCCTGCAAAGTGCCCCACTGACCGTGGTGAAGACCCCTCCTTCCTCAGCCATCTACATGTAATTTCTTGGTACCTATGGCCAGGACCACACTGTAACTGCCTAGCATGAACCCTGGCCAAATACAAACTTTCTGTGTTTTGCTGCTCCCCGCCAGCCCTTGGAAGACTGAGATGCAGCACGGAGCAGCCAGCCTTCCCGAGCTGTAGCGCTGCTCAGATACGCTGACCTCAAACCATTTCAATCAGCGCCTTTCAAAGGGGCCCTTGTTCTTCGTGGTTAAAGCTCAGAAAGCTTGTTTAAAACTTGCCTTCGCTGTGTTTTTAACTCCGGCTGCTGCAGCGTGACCCTGCACGTGGCGCTCACCGGGGCTGAACACCTCCCTGCGCCCTGCCTGCCGGGCTCCTGCCTCCACCCCTGCCTCTCCCTGGGGTTTTGCTTAAAAATTTCTTCCCTTTGCAGTCCTGCAGCCCTGCTGCCCATGTCTTCTGTGTGCGGGGTAAAGGGAACCCGGGCTGCTCAGCATTTTTCAAGTGGGAGCCTGTGGGATCCTGTATTGAATCAATACACTGGGGAAAGTGGGTAAAAGACCTACCCTGCTGCTTTGTTTTTCCCTGCCTGGTATTGAAGAGTGACCCTTGCCAGCATGCCAGCAGCTCATTTTCTGGTGCAGGCATGAGCAGAAGGCTGTGGTGGGAACGTCACAGGATGGGCTGGTGCCAACCGCGGGCTTTGCAATAAAGTTTAGAGAAGTTTGCAAGCTCCCCTGGCCTAGAAAGTGCGCAGGAATCACAGGGGACGGCCTCTCCACAGAAAAATCCTCGTTCTGCCATGTGGACTCAAAGCCCTACAGAGACACCCGGTCTCCAGCCCTGCATGTGGGGTCCCTGGCCCCTCGTGGCACAGGGAGAGCCCCGCAGACCGTGGTGGGTGTGAAGCCAGTTTCCCCACACCTCAGCAAAGGCTCAGCGGTGCCTTTGGGGACACATTGCGTTAGGATCAGGCGTCCCAGCTCCAGCTGCTCTTCCTGCTGCCGATTTCCTGGAGGATTTCGAGGAAATCCTTTGGATTCATGGAAAAAAAAAATATATGCATAAAATTGATCCGAGTGCCCCAGGAGCAGGCAGGCTGCATCCTGCCCCCCGCACTGCTTGCCTGCGGAGCCGGTGGCGGGGGGAGGGGGCTGCAGCCGGCCCCCAGCCCCCCGATTCAGGCAGCCCCGCGGCGGCAGGTGGCGTCCCAGCTCCACGGGAGGCGGCGCGGGGCGCGCAGCGATGCGCAGCGCAGCGGAGCGGGGGCGCAGCGGGGGCGCAGCGGGCTCTGCTCCCCCGGCCCCTCGCGCTGCAGCCGCCTTTGCCTCGCTGCCAGCCCCGGGGTCTGTCGGCAGCCCCCGCGGGCAGGGGGCGGCCGGGTGTCTGATGCCTTGGGGCAGGCAAAGCTCTTTGGGGTTATTTCAGCGAAATCCACGTCGTGGAAAAGCATCGCTACTCGGTGGGGTGCGCACCCCATCCCCTTCTGAAGTGTAAGAGCACCAAGTGCCCCGGCAGTCACCCACATGTCACCCACCGGCCTCAAACCCGCTGTGGCCGTGCGGGCAGAGTGCCCGGGCATCACAGCCACGCGCTGCCTTCGCCTTTCCCCCCTTTTTCTGGTGCTTTTAAGCACTGTTCAATTTTCAACCTCAGAAAAGCTACAGGGGCTTTGCCAGAACCACTGCAGTAAGAATTGCGCTACAACTAAATATAGAAATGAAATTTTGGATGAAATACAGGCTTGGGTGCATTTTGGCAGAAGTCGCGGTGTTTTCCTCACAGTGCTGGCTCTGTGTGGAGTAGAATATTCCCAGGAATAGATGTGGATGGCACTTGGGGCTGGTGTTTTGAAATGTGTAGGGTAAGTTTGCATCAGCGTGAGAGGAGTTAGCAAGTAGAACAGAGCTGAACTCAGATTTTATGCCCTGTGAAACTCCCAGGGCTTATTTCATTCCAAAGTAGAATAAAACTTTTTTCTTTCCCCGCCCCCCTCCTCTGTAAAAACAGAATAATCTGGAAAGAAATATTTGCATTTAGAATTATTATCATCAGTGTTGAACTGTTTTGGCTTTAGTAGTTGGTAACCTCACTCTCACACTTCCATCTTGACTTTTAGAGTCTTTTACAAGTGATAATGTGGTAAGAGTCCAAAAAAGAAAGCCAAAATAAATGGCAAAGTAGAACTGTAGCAAAGCAATAAAATGTAAGTGGAATTGTCATACTCCCGCAAGCCACTTTGCATTCATTGAATGGCATCGAGTGCCTGAAGAATCTGTGGAGTAACTTTTGACCCAGCTGCACTCAGATTTTCATTTGTGATGGACAGAGCAGCAAGCATATGTAATTTTCAGGTCAGGATGAATTGTAATTTATAATATTACTTATAAACTAAGGTATATTTATATGTAAATATTTGCATATAAACATGTACATTTTTATAGATTAATTTATAGTTCAATAATTTTCAGCTGCTCAGATGCTTACAGTTTAACAGATATAATATCGGAGATATCCTGCTGGTCAGTTGTGGCAGGAGTTTATTTCCTTCAGCCCTTCCCCTAGAAGGCAGCAATACGGTGCAGCGGAGGAGTGGGATGCGGGGACTGCAGGGATGCTCTGAGGATTTGCTGTCTAAAGCAAGGAGTTAGGGGAGCCCCTGCAGCCCTGGCTGCTTCCCTCAGGTACATGGTGTGGCTCCCAGCAGATACAACCATGCCATTAGGCAAATAAGTTGGTCTGAGACATGCAGATAAGGCTGGAAAGGGCTGCCTGAGCCTGCCCAAGGAGCTGTTCTTTGAAGGAGTTTTGAGGCACTGGCACTGCTGGAAGGAGATAGGAAGGACCTTGAAAATTAACCAAATTAAGGCCTTTCCCCTAATCCCAGTAAGCTTAATTTTATTGAGGAAGTTTTTCGTGCCTGAGGACAGTAATAACCATTCCCTGCAAGGTGCAAATGCAGAGGGAGGGGAAGGCAGCTGCCCAGGGGTGAGCTCTGGCAGCCATCACGCTCTCCCCCTCCCATGGCACCCCGACACCAGAGTGGCACACAGTGCACCTCAACTCTCACCATCAGCAGGTGCTTATGAAGTGAGATTGATTAGGGCGGGTGTGCACATGTGAGGAGAAATTGTCTTTGCTACACATGTGCATACCAGCATGCTCCACTTCTGCAGCTGTTTTGGGATTTGGTTCTGCACATCCCTCCACCTCGGTGGGAGTGCACCCTTCCTTCTGATGTAGGTTTGGTGCATCCTTAGTTGTACTGAGTTTGTGCAGGCTTAGCGCTCTTATTTCTTTATTTACCCATTTTAAACTCCAGCTCCTTGGCCAGGCTGGTGGTGCTGCCAAGGGGAGCTTCATCATGTGCTTGTGATTCTGGGGGCTATCCTTGTGAATGCCTTGAGATGCATGAGAAGGAGAGATTTCCTTTTTTACTAAATGCTCTGCTTTTCACCTTAGAATGTTGTTAATTCATAGGGTGGCTGCTGCTGCCAGCTGGTTCCCTCAGGAGGGCTGATGGGGACCTCAGTGCCATCACCAGCAGAGAGCCCACTGACTGCATGAGGACTTCTCTGGGACTGCAGCTCCCTTTTCTCTCCTCATTTCTCTGCTCTCTCTCCTGTACTTCTCATGCTCAGAAAGACTGTGACCCAGCTGAACTTACCAGGGCTTTGATATTGAGAAACATGGAATAGAGCACCTTGCCCATTCCCTGAGTTTCCAATGAGTGGGGAAAATGATCTCAAATTGAATAAAGCTGCCACGGATTCATTTGTTGCAAGCTGCAAATGAGGAGGCAGGATGACGAGGGAGGAGATTAAATCTGGGCTGAGAAGAGAGGTTGGGGTTTGCTGAGCTCCTGTGGCACAAAGAAGACTTCCTGCAGTGACTCAGCCTGCTGACAACTTTTTAGCTTGTGTGCCTTGGTTTCATACTGCCGTGCTTTTCCTAAGCTCTTTCACAGCCAACAGGACTGGTGAAATTTGAGGTTTCTGCTGTTTTTAGTCTGCCTGTGAATTAACTGAGCACTTGTGAAATAAGCTACTGTCTTGTAGTGTATTTTCAGCTCCTCCAGTGTAAGTAACATGGGGCCTGATTAGGAGGAATGGCTGAGAAAGGCTCAGTGTTGCTGTGCTGGTGTGAAATGCAGGCTCCAAGGTCCAAAGCTCAAGGGGGACTCTACCTGACTTGATGACTTTTTGTTGGAAAAGGTTTTGTGTGTCTAGGGTCAAATTTCTGTCAAAGGAGAAGAGAGAAAGAGGGAGCAAAACAGCCGAGAAGCTCTGGAGGGAGATGTTCACCTGGTGCATGAGAGAACCCACTTCAAATTCTTGGTCTTAATTAGAAGAGAAGGGGAAATGAATCTGAATCTTTCATAACTCGGCTTATTCCTCTCTATCACTAGCACACTGGATCAGTAGCATGGGTAACTCTCCTTTAAGAGAAAATAAAAAAGGTGTCATCATACAGCATACTGGAAACAAAAAAATAGTAGTAGTAGTAGTATTATTACTTTATGCATCTCTTACAAGAGAAATAATTAACTTCCAGTTATAGTCCAAGGTCTTTTTCTGGAATAAGATTGGGAATCTCAGGGTCATCCCAGCCTCAGCTCATGATGTTTTGCTGTTCCCCAGAGCCCCTCGCAATGTCTTTCGCCTCAGCCTGGGCTGGAGGCATGGGCAGCTCTGAGCTGCCTACACATTCCCTTTGCTTCCGTGGGAGGTGGAAGCAGCCTCTAACTGTCCTTGACCTACCTCGAGAGGGGGGTTATGAAGCATAATTAGTTTCAAAAAAGCTTTGAGCTCCCAAGAAGAAAAATGCTCAAGAATCATGATTAATCATTATTATTATTTCTATAAATTCCCACTTTAGCTTGGTGGGAAAACAGAGGGTATTTAGCAATGTCTATGAAGGTAAAAAGGATGGAGTGGCCAGACTCTCCCCTTAGCCCATGGGGCTGCAGTCACAGCTGTGGAGTTACACCCGATTAACATCAATGCACGTGGGAAGGGAATCAGACCCCATAGTCGCTTTTCTCTGTACTAATGGATAGTGTTAAATTGCTGCTAGTCTCTCTCCCTGAAGCACGCAGGAGACAGTTCAGTACTCACTGTTCCTCTCTTTTTCCCTTGTGGAGGGGTTGGAAGGTTTAATTCAATCATATTTCTAAATGGAAAATAACAGTGCCATGAAAAAACTGCTCGGATGTCTGTGAAAAGAATTTTGTCTTCAGCGAGTTTTGATCTGGATCCTAACAGAGCAAGACAAAACCCTGTGATTGACACCCTTGTTCTGCGCAAGGTGCCTTGGAGGAAGCTTTCAGAGCAAAAGGTTTCTTTTGCTGGAGGGCGTGTGGAGAAAGTCCAGGTTTCACAGCTTTTTGGGGTTTTTTTGTTTTTATTCCCCCCCCCCCATCCACTGTGTAAGGATGTGAGACCCTCTGAAGTTTTATTTTTCTGGAGAGAGCAGCCCACCTCAGCAGAGAAACAAGGATTTACAAATCAATGCTGTCCTCTGTCCTAACCACTGATTCCCCTCCCAGAAAGATGTTCCTGCCCCAGAGAGGCCTTTCCCCTAAGAGATCCCAAAGCACCCAAAACCCTCTCAGCACCCTATGGGGTGTGTGGGCCTCAAAAATGAAGGCAGGATGAGTCCAAGTGACTCTCCCAAGGTCTGCCAGGAACCCTTTGTGCCTGCCTCCTGGGATGCTCCTCCAGGCACCAGCCTTGTGCAGATGCTGGATGATTTTTATTTTTATTGCCCTGCAAGTCTGCTTGAAATCGCACGCACTTTGACTTTTGCTATAAATCAGAGATGTCTGGTTTCAGTGATGATGACACTTCCCTGGCTCGGTATGTCACACTCGGCTTGCCTGGCCTGGGTGCCGGCTCAGCAGCAGCGCACTTTGCAAAATAGCCCGTCTCTGGCTTGGGTTTCCACCTTGGGATGGTTTTATTCAGTTGCATTCTCTGGCATGGTGGGAGCACTGGAAATCCTGTGACCTTCCTTCTCCCTTGCCACCAAGCACCAGCTCTGAGGGGGAGGAGGGAAGGATGCTCTGCCGGAAGCTCACTCGGTTCATATATCACTGAAGAACTGCTGCCGACAAACAGCGAGATTCATTTTGGTGCCAGCCAACTATAAATTTATTTGCTTGTTAATGCAGCTTCTCCCAGTTCATGTTTTCCCTAACTAGGAGCATCAAAATGTCAACCTGTCCTCAGAGGTATATCAGCCTCCTGAACTGAAGTCAGTAACGAGATTAGAGTCCATGCTGTTCAGAAGTGCCGTCTCTCCCGCATGTGCTCTCTCAGTCACTTGCACTTATTTTTTTATTATCTGGGTTTTTTCTCCCACTGATGTATTTTTTTCCCTTTCTTTCAATTCCTCTCTTCCTCAGTTCTCAATGAAACAAATGTGAGCTGACACACACACCCACAGCATCACCTCGCCTGTCCTCGTTTGTCATCTCTCCCCTGCTTCTTCTGCAGGCTGCCCAGCCAGACAGCATCGGCCGGGGGGCAGGGAGGCTCCTGCTTGGGTCATGCCCCCCCCCCCCCCCCCCCCGAAGATCTCTGACTTCCCCCTGGTGAGCCCTTTCTGTGTGAATGTGAAATAAGATGAAGAGCTGCTTGAAATGGAATAAATATACAAAGTTCAGTAGCTGGGAGAAGGGCAGGTTTGTGGCTGGAGGGAGATGCAGGAGAGGACATCCCCACCCAGCTGGATGCAGTTTGTGGGGCTTGAGGATCGTGAGCACTGGAAGGAGATCTGGATGGAGAGATGTGACCATGCTAGGGCAGAGAAACACAAAACAGGCCCCTGGTCACATGAAACATCTACAAAAATAGAAGAGGAAACCTCAGTGCTGGGGAGATAGCTCCTTTTGATACAAAGAGGTTTGAGAGCAGAGACAGGGGTGAGGGGTGCTCAGGCCACAGTGACAGCCCCCTCTGGCTTGGCAGGTCGGGTGCTTTGGTGGTCAGAAGGGTGCCCACTTAGAGGAATTAAGCTCCTTACTCTGCCCCAACAAAACTGCTCAGTCCCTGCCGCCCGAGGAGGAGTGTCGGCTTCTCATCACACTTCTCTCCTGGGTTTGATTTCAGACCCCTTTTTATTAACGTGTAGTCAGCTGCTGTGGCAGTGACTAGTGTGTGTGATTAATGGCCCCTGAAATATTATCAGGTTTGAAAGGCTGCTTGTTTGAAATTTGCACTAAATATAGTTAGCTGGAGGTTTTTTGCAGCTCGGCAGCCATTTCACACCGCAGTTGCCACAAAGAGATAAAAGGGGTGCAGGTGGAGGTGGGCAGCATGGGAGAAGGTTTCCTACACCAAGGAAAAGAGCTTGCAACTATCTATACTTTAATTTTTGCAATGTTCACTCTTCCTAAACATCTGTAAAGCCACCTTGGATATGTCTGTTGGGACTGATTCACTAAGCAAATAGCAAGCCCAGAGTCCTTGGGAGGGATTGCCTTCTGCAAAAGGTGGGACTGGGGACACACAGGCACTAGTCCCTGAACAGGTGACTCAGAGGGACAGGAAAGGAATGTGGCTAAAAAGTTACTAAATTTTTCTTGAAGTAGGAACATAAACCCCTTCTTTTTCTAAGAATTTATTTTCCTGACCTTTTAATAAAATAAATGACCTTCCAGGATGACGGAATGAGCTTTTTTTTCTCCCTTAAAAATGTAAAAATAACTTGACATTTTTCATGGAAGAAGATGTCTTCCCTCCAGATCTCATTTGGTCTACTACCTGCAAAGCACACTCATACCACTAATTCTTTGCTTTTCTATGCATGAAATTCACCCATGAAATGACAGAATTACGAAATTAACTGTCTTGAGAACTCAGCTTGACTTGGCTCAGTTTAATAAGATGAAGGTACATGGTAGGCACCTATATATATATTTTAAAACTATCTGTGCAGTACAGCTGGGCTCAAACCTGGAGAAACCTTATGTTGCATCTCTTGCTTCTCTAACTCCTCCCTGAGCAGCAGTTCTGATGAAAGAGGACATGTATCACAATAACACCTTTTTGTAACCCCAAATCTCTGGCTTGGAAAAGCAGCACAGCCCAGACATTAGCATATGAGAGCAGGATCCAGCGTTCCCCACCGACTGTGCTCTGAAGATTGATTTTTGGTGTCTGGTCCCCAGGCAATATACTGATGTTACAGCTCCTCACTGTGAGACATCCTGTGGAAGCTGCCGTTGCTGCTGCATTAGGATGTCTGGGCCACTTCTCAGGCTCTGCCAGTGATGTGCATCGTCCTGGACCAGCCTTTAGCATTCCCTCATGCCTTTGTTTGCTCCTGCTCCTCCCTGCCTGTTCAAACTGTAATCTCCACCAGAAAGATGGGGTCTCTGCCCAACACTTGGACAAAGGTGTCCCTTAGTTCCAATCTTGTGTCACCAGGCCACATTTTTACCTCCCTCCTGCATCTCCCAAAGACCCCACTGGCTCCCAGGGGGGTACCCCACCCTGTCCTGCCTCCCTTAAGCATGGCTGGTGTCTTAGGCTGTCACATGCCATCCCCTTCCTAATCCCTTCCTAGCTTTGATAATGCTAAAAGCAATAAAATATGAAGAGATGGCATTGAAGTAACCTTGGCAATGGGATCTCATAAGTTGGTTGGGGATTTTGGCTGCCACCATGACCTTAGGAGCATCGTCTGCCTTTCTTCTAGCTTCTAGCTAGAAACTGGGTAAGAAACAAGAAGAGTCTTCTGTACTGGGGTTTGGAGGGAGGAGGAAAAAGAAAACAGATGCTGTATCTAAGCTGGGATTTCCCTGAGTAAACAAATTATAAAATTACATTAAAGCATCTTTTTAGTTGCATATAAAAGCTAGAAAATGAGCGTCTCCTCCATAATTGCTGCAAAGGGCCTAGAACAGCCATTACTATTTGCAGTTTCATATTTCAATAAACTTTTATTTATTTCCATTTGAGTGGATGTTCTTGTTCATTAATATTTTGAGGGATTCAGAGCACTGTCCAAAACTACTGCTGATTGTCATTAGGGTAAAGCCACATTCCCTCAGTCTATACTGATACTCCTCCCCCCATGCCCGGGGGAAAGCAGCAGGATGACTATAATAAACATTTTCACATACAATTGCTTTAGCTTAAACACAGAATTGACTTTCTGGTAGGTTTTAAGAAAACAAGTGTGGAAGCAAACAAAATGCCTAACTCTTTCCTTAGGACATCATATGAGTTGTACTTTCCTCCCTCTTTTCTGGTGGAAATGATGTCATTTGTGGATGTAGTCGTACCTTCTGTGTTTAAACTGAATCCAAGTTTTGCAACTTCACTAAATTAGGAAATCACTTGCACACCTTGTTCTTAAAGCACAAAGCCAGGAAATGAGAAGGCTACACTGCTCAGTTTTTATATCCAGGGCTGAAATAAGAACTTATTCTTTCAGATTCTTCAGAGGTAAAGAGTTTGGTCTAGCAAGAAATCAGCTCAGTCGGGGGTGTGAGAGAGACTCAGTTTAGATTCCTGCTGTGAATCATGCAGTGGGTATTACCTAGCTTTCCTTATCCTAAAAGATTTCTGGTCCTTCTTCTGAGTTTTCAGCAGTAATTCCACTTTGAGAACATTTACTCTTGAACCTGAAACATGTCCGCAGAAAAATCTCCTTTTAATAAATTTCTTAATAAATAGAAGCAATTACAGACTGGCCTATTTGATGATTCAGGCTGTGCTGTGAAGGGTTGGACCCATGAACTGTACATATCCCTTCAGACTTGTTATGCAAGCAGCATCAAATGCATTTCACATGCAAGAAACTCCCCCTACCCATGCCTTCGGGGACAGTTCCTCTTTGTTTTTTTTAATCATATTACTTCTGGGGTTGTCCTGAATTGGATCTACAGGACTCAGAATATCCCCTCAGAGCCCCAGTGCTGATACAGAATTCTGAAAAAAAATTATTTTGCTAAACTGCCCCGTCACATGGGAGGCACTTTGGTACTGAGAGCATAAATACGTGATCAATTCCCACCAGCCAGCTGAGCTGCAGGAGCCAGCGCTTTGGCTGGTGTCAGCCCGCTGCCACCATGGAGCAGCTCTTGTTACCTCAGCCCACCTTCCCAGAGTTTTGCCCAGCTCGCCTTGTCAATTAAGCTAAAGCATTTCACTTCGCAGGAGAGCAGGATTACCAGCAAGCGACTATGTCTTGCAGGCTCAGTAACTTGATTGCTTCAGAGAATATGCCCTGGTTTGCTAACTTTTGACAGAGGGCTGATTTCTTTTTGTGTGGTGGAGACCTGTTTTTTAGGATTTTGGAGTACAGCTGGCTCAGGAGCAATAGGATGGGAAAGTGCTGAGAGATGGGGCTCCGAGGGGAGCTATTCTGTGTACTTTTCTGGTTTTTTGAGGAGGCTGTACATGACTGCCTGATGGTCTCTCCTGCTTTTGCTGCGAGCTGGCCATGGCAAGGCTGAGGCTTGTTGCCTGCTGCCAGGGAGTGGAGGGGTGCAGGGGGGAGTGGGGGTTGCTGGAATGAGCTTAGTCCATATGTCCACAGGCATCCTGGAGACTGGTGCAATATGGAGCGGTTCAGTGTTTGATGAATGTTGTCATTAGTGCTCGTGGCACTTACGGGCTTCCATTTATCCTGAGCAACAGTGATTTATGTCCAGAGCATATATCCGGGTAAAAAGTATTTTAAAAACTAGGGAAGGGGCTCTCAAAGAGCTTTAGCCTTTTCCCCTCCTCGCCTTTCCCATAAACTAATCATGGTTAAAAATATGCAGGGGTGATACAGTGTGAGGGAGCCTTCCCTCCCCTCCACGGCTGTCCTCACTGCTACAACAGGCAGTGCCTTCACTTGAGAAGACCCTTTATGGCTAAAAACAAAAAGAAAAGAAAAAAAAAATTTTCAACTGTTCCTGACATTTCTCCTTTTCCTCAGCCTGCCTCTTCATCGCTCCACCTCGCCTTGTGTGCTGCTGAGGTTGCATCTTGCAAAGCTGCCCGCTCGTGCCGAGGGGGTGGTGCAGGGCTGTGCTTGCACAGGCACGCAGCCCAGCTGGCGTGGGAGCGAGCTCGGAAACCTCCCTGACACAGCTTGACAGTGGAAAATAGGAAAAAGAGGTGGGGGCCAGGTTTGATTGTTCGGTAAAAAACAGATTTCTGTCCTCCCTAGACCCAATTAGTTTTAGTTGGGCAAAAAAGAAAACCCAAAGCCAATAGTTTCATTATGACATGAGGAAAAGTTGGCTTACCTACTTTTATTATATATGAGTAACATTTTAAAGAGTCAAACTGATAAATGCCAGGCATTCAAAACCAAAGTTTTTATTGAACCCAAGTGGCTTTTTTTCACCCTTTTCTGTTCCATTTTAAGAAAAACAGACCATTTTTGTCCTGATTTGGTTGGAGAAGCTGATCTCAATCTTTCACAGAATGGGAACTCGGCTTTCTGATGAGCTCTGCCTGCGTATGGACTCCCCAGTCAGCAGTTTAATGCCATTCCATTCATTTACACCAGTGTAAATCAGGAGTAATTGTCCTGAAATCAATGTCACCGTGATTGACCAGATTTTCAGAAGAGCTCAGCTCCCAGCTAAACCCCTGTGATACACGGCCAGATGTATTTATTTATTTCATTTAAAGAGCTCCGTGGCTACCTATCCCCAGTGAAATTGGGCTCTGAGTGACAATATTGAATGCTGATTGCAGCTTGACAGAAAACGAGGGAGGGGAGAAAAGCAATATTTGCAAAATGCTTTGAAAAAGAGAGTTTTTTATTATTATTTTTTTCTTTTCCTTTTCAAAGAGTATTCTGTTTTTCTTGGTTAACTTCCATCCTCCTCCCCCTTCCAAGAATGTGTGCGTACTTCCTGCTTTCTATTCCTGATCCTCTCTCCCTGCCTCTGACTGTAAGATTGCATCTCAGCACAAAATGTACATAAGACACCCTATGGACTGGGGAGGCTGCAGAGAAAGGATAACTTCCCCGAAGGAGATGATTGCCCTGTACCTCCACCTAGAGTAACAGCTGACCACACCGGGTGTGAGCCTTTCTCCTTGGCTCAAGGTTGAAGCAAGTCTTGAGCCACATGGTCATACTGCTAGCTTTAAAGGTTTTGAGTTTGTTTTCCTCAAACCAGCCTGTCAGGGGTAGCTCAGTGCCACAGGTGGAGGCTGGGGATGGATGCTGGTAATGACAGGGCTTTGCCCAAATGTGCCATGGCTGGATTCCCCTTTGCAGCTCTGCCATCACACCCAGGTGTTGCCCTTGAAGCCTGTTCATGCCACAGCGGGAAGGAGACCCAAGCTACAAGAAGATGAGCGCACTGGGGCAGCCACCAAAGGGAGATGCAGGGCACCCTGTGTGGGGCACCTGGAGGGCTGCCTGAAGGCAGGAGCCTTCAGTTCAGCCTCCTGCCCACACAGAGCTCTCAGCTGCGAGGTGGCCTTGCTGCGGCCTCACTTGCCCGTGGTGTGGCATTCCCATGCTGGCTGCACAAAGCAGCATCTTGCTAATAGCCTTGCATGTGCCGAAGGGCTGGTTGCAGGCCTGAGGGTCTACCCTGGGTGAGGCATTTATTAATTGCTTCTTCACTAACCTCCTTGCTATTTCCCCCCCTGTCCCTTTTGCTTTGGCTTGTGAGTGAATGGTAAACACCTCTTCGATTCAGGTTTTCTGGGTGGGGATGTGCAGGGAGCGGGGCGGAGGGCAGCATCCTCAGGGAAGGAGGACAACGTGTGTGTGTTGAACCACATGTTCTCATTTTGATTCGCATTCAGTATGAAAGGCAAGCAGAAACCCAATTAGTAACCTCTGAACTAGCCCCATGTTATCTCCAGGAACACATGCCATCTGCCAGCTCCTCCGCCACCCAACAGCCCCCTCCCTCTTCCCAGCTAAATGAAACAGGTGGTAGAGCTGGTTTCTGGGCTGGAGACACCACACAGGGACCAATATTTAATAAAACAAAACATAGTCACCTCCCACCCCGCTAAATCAGCCCCCAGCCCATGGTTATTTGCAGCCTCCTCACTTCCCATCAGTCTTCACACTTTGCTTGCTCATCCTGCAGACCAGCTCGGCTCAGACACTTTCAGCTTCACTGCCCCTGGAAAGGTTCGGAGTAACTCAGAGCACCGATGAGAAGATCTTTCAGCTGCTGAAGGCTGGGATTGACAGGGCTCAGCTCATGCCACGGGCTGCTGGCAGTGCTTTGCTGTCTGCTGTGGTCAAAGGAAGCTGCCCCCAGCTAAAAAGAGGGATGTTTCCAGGGAGAATGCAGCAAAAAACCTTGCAGTTTTGGCATCTAAACTTGCAGGATCTGGGCATTGCTCTGATGAAACCCAGAGGCAAGGGACAGGCAGAGTTGTCACAGATACACTGCTGACATGAACTGGCAAGGGAAGGCTTTTTCTCCAGCGCTGACTTTGCTTTTGGGGTGGACACTGTCACCGGGATGTTTGGATGGCTGATATTTTCTATAGCACAGATCCAGGCAGGGGTTGTAGGTGGCCGTGTGCAGGCATGACACAGCAGAAAAGGAAAAAAGTAGAAACGGCATGACTTGGCTGCAATGACCTGGGTGCTCCCTACCAGTCTCTGGTTGAGCTCCAGGTTTGCATCCCGCTCTCAAACACCCAGGGCATGGACGGAACGGTTGGCGGCATGAGCAGCTCATCCGTCACTGGGAGGAGAGGGTCACCACTGCAGATGCAGTGCTGGAAATGAAAAGGCATGGCTCCCTCCACCAAACTGCCCTGTGGGACAGTGAGAGGGCCAGACATCCCAACTTGTCCCTTTCCATGAATGGCCGAGGTTTGGCCGTGCTGCTTTTTTTCCCCAGCAGCCTGGATAATTGTGTGTTTACAGTCAAATTGACAGATGGGAATTTCAGTGTTTCATGGAGGCAGATGGTATCAGAGGAGGGTGGGAAAAGTCTGGCAAGGAAATGCCAACCGGCTCTCCTTGTGCCAAAGCTGCAACATATGCCTGCCTTATGCAAAGCAACCCCGTTTTCCTCCAGAAAAGTTCAGGGAAGTAGAGCTGTGAATCAATAACCTGGGTCTCCTGTCAAATGCTGCACGTGCCGACAGTCTCTGTCTTTCCCAGCTAGAGAGAAGCCTGTATGTGAACATGGGAAGGGGAATGTAATTTAAAATCTGAACCCTGGCTCAAGCTGTGCATGGGGCCCAGATGGAGTCAGAATAGTGTTGACCCCTTGGTAGATTTGGGATGTTTAATGACAATCCTTGAAGTCTGTTTCATGTCCTCCTCCTTTCTGCTCATGACTCCAGCTATGACGCAAGGACCCAGGTTACCCTGAGGTGTGGGTTTTCCAAGCACATGGCAAGTGGTGGGGAGAAAAAAGGAAAAGTTGCCTCTGTGCAGAACCAGCTTCAGAGCACTGAGGTTTGATTGCTTAAAGGAGAGACAGAGCAGGTTTGCTTTTGAATGTGGTTTGGGGTCACACTTGCCTACCAACATCCTGCTCCCGCACCCTCATTGCTCTCGCTGCAGGGGTTGGGCTGTGTAGAGGAGTCCATGAACATGTCACATTTGTGGCTATAGACTTTACTCAATTTTTAGACCTATAGATCTTCTCCTTTGCTATTCTAGAGGCTGCTACCATCCCCTTTTCTTCCTCCTTTCCTTGCCCCTGTAAAGTTGAAAATCTCTAAGTCCTCTGGGACAGGTACAGGCATAGTTTTCCATTTACTGCTATGCACTAGCTCATGCGAGCGATATCAGCTGAAGTACCAGCATAGCCACTTCTAGGTTACGGTGGGGCTCAGCATCAGGGAAAGGACATTTTGTGCAAAGCACCCTTCGGATTCAAGTTGCTGGGCCCTTCCTGCTATGAAAAAAAGTAGTAAAGAAAGTTGGAAACTTTACTGGGGCCTGGACATCAGCATCAGCTTCTTAAAAACTACAAAGAGAGATTTATTAGCCATGAATGACCAGGACTGGGTTTTAAAGCTCCTCTGAAAGCAGTTTTCTCCTCTGTGGTTGTTGGCACAGTGTTCAGCTTGCTGCAAGACTCCAGGTTTTCAGAATCTTTCCAGGTTTTCAATATTTTTTTCAGAGCCCCTGATATTAAGTTGTCAACAAGGAGTCTGGTAAGTGAGGAGGACTCCACATTTATAAGGAAGAATAGTAGATTTGGGAATTATTAGGCTACTCAAACAGAAGATAAATCATAGAAAGAGGTGGATATTTCTCTATTAGGGGCAGACTGCACTCCCCAGCAGTCGTGGCTGCGTACAGGAGGAATGACGGGAGTAATGCAGTGCCAGGGCTTACAGCCTGATCCTGCTCCATGTGGGGGAAGCAGCATGTGGTGCTGGGCTCCAGCAGCTCCCACCAAGTCCAAGAGAGAGATGGCGTCTCTATGCATTGTGCTGAAGTTTTGCAAAACATGGTATAGTTTAAGCTCACTGCTGAATCCTTCAACAGAGAGTTGAAGGGAGCCTGTTGCAGAAGGAAAATTGAGGTGAATTAATGGATAGCTGCCAGGGAAGAGGAGCCAGTGGTTGGGGTAATGGAGGAGTTAAGCCCTTGCCTCCCCCATGGGACCATTCCCTGTAGGCGCTTTGCTGAGCTGAAAGCCTGGGGTTTATTACCCAGCTTGCAGAATGCAGCTGAGTTTCTGCAGCCCATCGAGGTGGCAGGCATTTGAAACAGAAAGAAAAACGGCCAACCTGAACATGCCCCTTTCCCTCGCAATGTATAATTAATGGCAGTTAAATGAGTCTCCTGTGCTGATGCATCACATGCAGGGAGGAGGCTGAGAGCCATTTGTTACAGATCTGGGCCACCTCTGATGCAAGGTGTGCAGAGGTCCTGGTCCGCTCTGCAGCACCGGCAGCTCAGGGAAGCTTTGGAGGTGGGAGGCAAGGAGAGAGGAGGATGTTGCAGGTTTGCTCTTTCTTTCTTTCCCGCTCACCCATTTTTATTTGGAGGAGTTCACATGGGGGCCCTGGCCCTTGGGCAGAGAGGCAGTTGGTATGCAGGGTACTTGAATGCTGCAAAGATCCACATTTTTTATATATATAGTTTTTATACATATAGTTTTAATACATATATATATAAGCAAACTCTTTACCAGTCCTTCTCAAAAGGTGGTACAAAAATACAGCATAAACCCACAGTGTCTAGCATAAGGCTCACAGTTACAGCAGCAGTTTTTAGAATGTAAAATCCAAGACAAGCTACTGCATGAAGTGGTAAGAAAGTGAAGTATGGTGATCCCTGGGGAGCAGCCGAGTGTCCTTGTCCTGCTTCACATGGGGAAGCAGGTCTTGCAAAGCAATGACAGGCTGACACCTCTTTTCTAAGCTTCTAGTCATAGTTATGGGGTTTTAACAAAGAACATCAAGATCCCCTCTGCAGAGGAAAGCAAAGTTCAGCCCATTCCTGCAGAGCCCCCCTCAGCACAGGAGGGGATGGAGGGGGATACATCACCACAGGCAGCCCAGGGAACAGCGGGTGATGTATCAAAAATGCCGTTATGGCTTCCCATAGAGTATCTCAAACAAATGGATGCAGGCCTCTCTGAGGGACAGCATTCCTACAGCATCACCCAATGCCCACGTTCCTACCCTACAGCAAATTCCCCCTGGCATTTCAGCTGCCCTTAGGCGCTAATCACAGCTTCTGAAACTCAAAGCTGTTCTACAGTGCGATGCTGGCAGTGCAGGCGAGCAGTGTTTATTCCGTGCAGAACGAGCCGGGACTGTGAAGAGCAAGGGAACAGGCGGGAGCAGAAGGGGAGTTGGAGGAGAGCAGGAAACTCTTTAGATCACGCTTGACTTACAGGGCCAGAGTCATCCTTGATGAAACTCTGCTGCAGTTAGTGCAGAATAACGCCCTTGACTGATGGCTGCGTCTCAGCACTGAGGAGATGGCTATTTCCCAGCCAAACAGCTATGGCCCAAGCACATCTCTCTCATCTCTCTTTTGGCATCCATCGCTTACAGCAGTTCCAGTGTGGCCATCATGCTGGGCCATCTGGGAAAGGTGATCACCCAGGAAGAGTGGCATTTGTCCACATTACTTATCAGGACAGCAGTGATCCTGAATTTTCTGGGGATGCCATGTGCATCCCATGCTGGAGCAGTGGCAGTGGGAGGCACAGAAGCACAAGCCCCCGGTGCCAACGGCTGTGAGTGCTAGGGCATGTCCCTGCAGGGTAGCAAGTGCTGCTGCTCAGCTGGTGTGTCCAAAGCCCTCTTTCCCCATGGGCCAGTGATGGATCTCTCAGTCTGATCTGCTGCTATCTGTTCTGTTGTCTGTCCTTTCACCTCTTTTTCACCTCTGGCTTTTTTCCCCCCTCCCTTTATTCTTGTCTTATTGTCCTTATCTAGTAAGGCCCTATTACCTGCTTTTATCTGCCAAAGCGTCTAATCTCTGACAGCACCTGGTGTTTGGCTGGACGTGGACAGAACACATCAGCTCTGGTTTTTTGTATTTTTTATTTTTTTTAATGTAAGATTTAAAACTGCCTTTCGGCTCTTGGGATCCCTCTTGCTCCTTTTTGAACTTTGCAGCGATGCCCTTGCAGCTCTTTTCTTGCAGGAAGAGGGCCATGTGGGAAGGGTGAAGGACCAGGCTGTACATGCGCTGGTCACACTCCCTGTTTCCCTGGATAAGTGTCAGCCCTGAGTCTGGATTAGCTAACCAAGGGGCTCAGGAGCCTGGCTAAGCACGTTATATCTGAAGGGAGGAGGTGGAGAGGGGCAGTGGGTGAATCCTTTCCCTGCGCTGTCTGAAACCAGGATCTCATCCCTGCTACTCAGTGACCTTGGAGAAGGTGCTCACATTTCTCTTTCAGGCTGCCAGTGCTTTAGGAACAAGAACAGTCTCTCGTTACATACGTACATATAAATATATCATTTAGCACAGTGGTGGGCGTCTTTACTGCTATTATAGTAACAACCAGTCTCCCCCCTCCATCTCCATCTGAGAAAAAAGAAGTGCTTCTCTGTCTCTGGGTATGAATAGCAGCATGGGGTTTGCTGCTGGATTTTGATCTGAGAAGGGACTCAGTCTTTGCCTTTTTTCTTTAAAAATGAATTTGGCACTGGTTGCCAATGGCAGGCTAAACCCTGGTGAGTGATGGCAGCTCTCTGTTCATACAGTAGATACCTGCCAAGCACGAGCAGCCCAGGCTATCCTCATGAACTGCCCGCTCAACGTTACTCAGCCTATCTCCCCCTTCAGCAAAGGTACCTCTAATGTATGAGCCAGGAGGAAGGGACCTCCTGCTCTTTTCTTGTGCCACTGTCTCTGGTCCTCCCACCAAGTGGTTCCTCAGTTTCCCTGTGTATAAAATCATATTGATCCATTATCAAGGTTGGTCAGGAGTGAGCTTGCTGCTCTTAGACTGACCTTAGGTCTTCAGAGCTGCACTGCAGGACCCGCGCAACTGCCCTCTCTGTTTCTGACTACACTGGGAACGCAGCACAGTGAGAGCAGGATCGAAAGACGCCAGAGCCCCTGTTCAGGGCTGCAGCTGCAGCAGCTGCCAGGAAGCCAGGCAGGAGTAAATCTGCCACTGGCAGAGGTGAAGGGTGCACGAGAGAAGGACACTACTGTTTCTTCCCCAAAAAGGGAGAAGAAAGGGAAGAGATGGAAAATTTGTTTAGTGACTCCCAGCAGCTGGAAGCAGAGTTCTATGCAGTGTACAGCACAGGAGTTGTAAAAGAGTGTGGAGTGAGGAAAACGCAAAAAGCATCAGAAATCTGTGGGGTGACTGAGTCTGTGAATGGACGGACCAGGAACCCTTTCCCTGGACCGAATTGACTTGCTCTGACAAGGTACAAACACTGCCCTGATGCACATAGGACTAGGAGGTCCATGTGTCAGGAGTGCTGGAAACACCAAAATGCAGGAATGGTGAGCAAAGGTGGGGAAGGAGAAATCCGTGAGCTAAGGAGGTGGGCAGGCAGGCCCTGCTGTGGGGAAAGGTTAAAGTCATATTGATCTGTACAAGGAAAACATATTCTCGCCGCTTCTCATCCTCCTTTCAGATGATCCTGCATCAAATAAAAAGAAGGGCTGTTTTCCAAGCCTGGCTTTAGAGATCTTTCCAATGATATAGCAGATAAACAGCCGTTCGCTGACAGTGAAGGTGCCAAAGTGATTTTTGATGATATAAGCTGGGCTGAGAGGGAGGAGGGAGAGGAGAGGTTGCTGAACATGGTAAAATGCGGAGGAAGGTGACAGGCAGGGCTGAAACCAAGGACACCAGACTGATGCGAGACATGGCAGCTCAGTGCAAGGCAAGCGCTGGGGAGTGCGTGTGGCTGGGAAGGGAATGGTCAATGCCAAGAACTGGATCTGGATTAAGCAGGGTATAGACATCCAGGCTTCTGTGCCTCGGAAAGGTTAGTTATTTGGGAGTTTGCTGAGTAGTCAACAGGCACCCTTAAAAATAACCAGGACCCCAGTGTGTTGCTGTTGGCCTGTTTCCCATCACATATTGGAGGAAGACTGGTTATTTGGCTGGAAGTTCACCCTGGAGGAAGCAAATGTTCATTGTTATTCATCGCTTTCCTTCTTCTCATGCACTTACCATCCAGCCAGAGGGGAAACCAAAGCAGGAGGTGTGTGAGCAGGTGCTCACAGCAACAGACGAAGTTACCAACAGTGCCCACAGCCTGCGGGGACTGGAGTCAGGGTTCCTTTGACAGCAAGGAACAGCTCTAATGTCACTCCAACCCCAGTCTTTGGAAACAGAGGATACTTCCAGTGGGGTCTGAATACGTGGCAGCATCTGTGTCTGTGGCCACAGCAGGCTGCGTGGTGGAAGGTAGCAGCTTTATGCATTGTGGCTCAACACCAAATCCAGCTGCCCATCAGAAATCCAGCTGCATGATGTCCCCAGAAGATGGCTGTCTTTCATGTAACTGTTTTCTAATTGCAGCTCAATTTCAAACAAATAAGGAAAAGCCCCAGAAGAAGGGAAAACTTTCAGCAGAAAGGTGGAAGAAAGCAGAATGATGTCCAAGTGAAGTGCAAGAGCTCAGGCAGGAACAAATAAAGTTTAAAGAACATTTGTGATCCAAGATTTAGGGCCATTGCTAAAGAAATAAAAGTATTCATGAAAGTGCCTCTAAAGAGGCAAAAGGATGCATCTGCTATGCACTTCTGACTCATTCTCTGAGGAAATCCCAGTCCTGTCGAGACTACAGCAGTATTTAGAGATCTGTCCTACAGAGAAAACGAGATCTTTACTCAACTCTGGACCAAGCCAGGATCCTCAGCTGAGCAGGAGTAGACACAGCTTGTTACAAACCTCCTACCACTTGCAGTTTTGAAGTGTTTAATTCCTTCTGTAATATGCATGTGTTGGGTGCAGGGTAAATGGGACAGACACAGAACTGAGTCCCCATCCCCTGACAAGAGGACGAGGCTGTATCTCCTCTCCACTCTCTGCAGGCTGGTTCCCAAGACTGGTGTGGTGGGCAATGAACTCATGAGAAGCACATCGGGAGCAAAGGAGGGGGTTTCTCCAGGGTCCTGGACTCCACCACAAGTCCTGCATTTTCCTAATTCGTTTGGGCAATTCTTTTCTGCATCCCTTGCCTCAGCACTCCCAGCTGTTTGATGGAGCTGAGTGCTTCTCTCCATACAGCACTCTGAGATATTTCCATGAAAGGCTGTGTATAACTGTGAAGTATTATTATTGCACACCTTTTGGAAAGTGCCTTGAGACGTCTTGGAATGATAAGGTGCTATAAGGCGGAGAAGTTGTGCAGAGATAAATTCACTGTGAAATGTGTTTTGCTAGAGACATTTATGTAGCATATCATCTTATCAAGGAACTTTGCCCAAGAAACAAATTCTCATGCCTGTATAAAGAGACTATAATTGAACTGTTGACTCACAGTTATGGGAAAAGACAGAGTGGGGGAAAATTTCCAGGGCCTCTAGGACCCCAAGGAGGAATATAATTAAGAAAGACATAATTGGAAACGTAAAGCGAGCCCATCCACTCAGAGTGAGTGCTGAAACAGCAAGCCGGAATAGCTGGGCTGAGGCTGAATTGCAAAGCAGATGGCTGAGGATTTGTAGGTCAGTAGCTCTTGGATCTGCTGGGCCAAGATGGGGTCGGGGTACCATATGGATGAAGGGCAAAAAAGACAGCATATCTGAGCAAGCCACGCACTTTGCTTACCCAGAAAGGCTCTGATCACTCATAAACAGGACAAACCCTTGTGCAATTTTCTGCATATTCTCAAAAAGACTATGAGTTCCAGGCTTCTTCAGGGACACTGAGCGAGTATAAGCTTTGTTTATTTGAGAACAGACAGCCAAGAAGGAAACAGAGTCCATGAGCAACACTTAATGAACTTTAACTTTGCCCCTGCCCCTGATGTGGGTTAGCCTATGCTTGGTCCTACCAGCTTTTGCAATAGATCTGGTTTATAAACTGGTTTATCTCGTTGATTAGTATCTCTATGAGCTGCTTCTTTTTTTCCTTTCTTTTCTTCTTTTAATTCTTCTTTTTCCCTATCTGTCATTGGGATGAACAAATCTTGAAGGAAATGATCAGGAAGCAGGAGGGAAAACCTTCTTTTTATCTCTAACCCTGATTTCTGGCTCACTGGTCAAGGCATAGCCTTACGATGGAGGAAGCGCCATGCTGAGGACCCTGCTGTAGATTACTTAGGCTGGGTTTCTTGTTGCTACCTAAGCCCCCCAGATCAGGCAGAGGATCAGCAAACCCTCGTGACCAGTTGTAGCTCTCTGCCCTAAGCCAGAAGAGGTGGCAGAGCAGATGTAACTCAACTGCTCAGAAGTGAGCCCATGATCCCATGTTGCTGCACCTGATCTCTGTTTTGCTTAAACTCTACAGACAGTGTCTTCAGAACTTAATTTGATTTTGATTGATTTTTTGAAACTTGAAACACTTCTGAACTAATTTTCAGTAGATTACTCTTGTCAACTCTTAAAGATTTTGTCAGTAAGAATTTGCTGAACAGACACAGTAATTTTGTTTCTCATTTTGGCAGATCACCCCTAAAGAGGAAAGTGGGGAGGAGGGGGTGTTATTATAGCTGCAGTTATTAGAATATACATTGCAAATTACTCTGCTTCTATTTATGGGCCATTTCAGAGCAGTTTCTGATAACAGCCACTAGGAGCTCAAGGCGTATGTGTGTGTGTGTCTGTGCGAAGCTAACTATATAAAGCTTCACAATTTGCTTGTTAAACCACGGCCAGAGTGATTTTTAAATGTGAGGGGAGTCCACATTAGGGGTTGGCATCTGAGCCCCTTCAGAGCTGATGCACCAGCAGACAGGAGTGCAGCTCTCTAGGACTAAGCCCAGCACAAGGGCGAAGGAAGAGAGCTTGTAGCACTGCGTGCAGCACCACTATCTGGGGACTCCTGCAAATGTCATTCTCACTGCTGCTAACCAAGTGTGAAATGCTACCAAGTGACTTAGTTGTTTTCCCCAGCGTGGATGACAACGTGAAAAAGAAGTCAAGGTGAAATGGGACACACAGTCTATAGGGAGCAAGAGAAGTGAGGAGGAGGTTGTTACATGAGACATTTTTTTAACTATAAAAATTGTGGGTGGTATCATATTAAATGAGATAAATTAACATGTTTTTGAGAGGCTGAATTAGTCTTCTGCTGGGTTAGAGAGCTGAGCTGGCTCATTAAACTGTCTAGTGAGCTCCAGAGCTAAGTGAGGGGATGTGCACAGCCAGGACAGAGGCAGGGTGTCCAGGACGGCACAGGAAGGGGTTTATAACCATCCCTCTTTGACATCAGTGAGTTAGTACAGCTCAACCTCCCCTACGCAGCCAGTCCCAAGGAGGAGCAGCAGACATCACCTCACTGAAAGGCAGCCACTTCTGGGGTGGAACCTGACAGCTCTCTACCCAGGAACCAGTGGAACAACCAGGAGATGCAAAGCATTTCACCGCTGTCCCTGACAAGATAATTAGGTTTTCTTTGAGTCTTTTTTTTTTTTTTCCCTCCTTCACCTTCTTTATATATGGATGTTCTCCCTTGTTTATGAACTTAATTGCACAGCAGAGGCAGGCATGAGAAACCTGATAACATCCAGTGACCTCCCTGCCATGGTCTGCATTAGTATGCAGGTGTTTGCTCTGCTGTGGTTGCTGGTGGCTCACAACTCAGTCCTGTGCCCACTGCACGTGGGAGCTGTATCTCTGAGGCTCTCTTAAGATGGTGATATTAAAATCCATCCCTGAGCAGCTAGAGAGGAACAGTGTTAGGGATACAAACCAGCATGCCCATTGTGGGCTGGGGTATGAAAATTGACAGAGGACAGTAACTCGGTGCTGGAAGTCTGGATGGGCGGAAGTGGTGACCGTGTTGCAGCAATCCCCATTTGACGAAGCGCTTAACGAAGGCGGCTTTTCAGGGATGCTTATTCCTCCTGGATGTCTCGATGTAACCTTTGCTTCCTCTAGCCTGTTGCTTTTTGAGCTGGGAAGTTTAACTCTTAACCTTTTGTCTCTGTGCTTTCCAGATTACTCTCACCAGTGGTGTGTCTAGGGGAAAGATTTATATTTAAAAAATGGACAAAATCCCTACAAGCATTAAGCTCAGCTGTTCAGGTTTTTTATGGTCAATGGCATGTTCATCCTGCCTTATTCTCTCCTGCCATTTATTGGTTTGCTTGATTCTCTCTCAGAGAAGGACTTTTCAACTCAGACACTCAAATATGTTGATTGGCTTGGACCACTCATGCAAACTGGAATCTTCATAATGCAATGTCCTTTCCCTAAAGAAAAAACAAAGGATTTTTTTTTCATTTGTGAAATACCAAATGAGATGGGAATGAAGCACGGTGAGGGTCTTCCTACCACGTGGGCTGGATGATCTGCTCAGCACTGCTCTCTTCACTCATCACTTGCATCTCTCATCAATTATCGTAATGGAGCTGGTTGATATTGAAATAAAACTGTTGGGGATTGATAGCAGGATCGCTGAAGAGTGTTCTGTATGAATGATATTTTCCTCATTCAGTGGGCAGGGAGGATAACTTGGGGTGGGGGGAGGCAGGGAAGGATGGGGGCTGGGAAGAGATGCATGCTAAGGTATTTGCTTGATCAGAGAACTTTACAAAATGTCCAAAGTTAACAAGCTACCTCTTGAATCACTAATGTACTTCTGGGACATTTTTTGTGCTAATGGAGTATTCCTCTGAGCAGTTTGCAAGCCCTTTTGTGCAGCTTGTTTTCTCTGTTTCTTGAAAGTTGTCACAACCAGCCAGATCAGATAAATATATGTAGATAGGTTGGACATTTTGACGTGAGTTAGTAAACACAGGTATTTAAGGTGCATCTGTGCTCATGTAGGTTCATTGTATTTTTATTGTGTAAAGGGTGAAAACACTATGCCTGTCTGCAGTAACGGTTGTCACATCCTGCAGTTTGTTGACTCCCTAAATTTTCCCCCAAGGGAGGCATAGACCCTGCGCAGCAGATGTGAGCTCTGTCACAACAGACTCGATCTCTGTAGTTACCACTCATGGATCTGTTAGCAAAATAATGGAGGGCCTCCAAGGATGCACAGACTCCAGACTGAAAACCACTGGACTACGGATTTACAGGCACAGCACTTTCCTGTGGCAGTCTTTTCACAGGGAGGTGAAATCAGGAAAGTCTTGGGCTGAGGGCAGCTCCTAAGCAGTGAAGTCCTGCCTCTCACAGGCATGTCCAGGTGTGCTTTACAGTGGTGGTCCCACAGCTCAGCATAATTTGGACCCTAAAGCTACGGAAAATACAGTTGCTTCCTATATACTGCCTCTCCCCAACAAAGGAAGCTGAAATGTAAGTGGAACATTTTCAGGACAGAAGCTGGAATTTCCTTTTCTCTAAAAACATACTTATCTTTACAGAGCAAGACCAAGATGTTCCCATTAAAAAACCCCAAACATTTGAAAGCTTTTTGTAAATTAAAAAATTAAATATAAGATGTACAGGGCTGTCAGAAACAAAGGCACAAAAGCCTTCCTCAGGCTTTTCCAAGCAGCAACACAAACCTGACTATGACCAGAACATTGGCCTCATTCAGCCTTGCTTTCCAAACTGAGTGCCCAAGCAATACATAGTTTCTGGCTCAACTCTTTCTAACTTTCTTACAAGGCATTGCCTCCTAACTTTTTATCTATTTCATTGGGAAGTCACAACTTAAATACAGTGATGTTGGTCCCTAGAAACCAAGCAGCAGACCCCCTTGTGCTCAGTGCTGTATGAACTGAGACCAGCCCCCTGATCTCAGTTAAACAGTTAAATGCCATTCCTCGACTCCCCACGTGTCTTTGCAGAGCTGAGCTGCCTCACCGCTCTTAGCAGGACCATGGGGTGACACAAGCCTATCTCGCCCATATGAAAAGACAGCCCGTGACCCAAATATCTGTCACAATGTTAGCCCCTTGCCTGCTGCTTATTACCAGGTGCTATTGGCAATGGAAGGAAGGGATTTTGTTTTAAGCACAAGGATATTTTCATCTCTGGCATCGTTATGCTGACCTCACCGGAGCCGGAGCTGCTCTGAATTTGGCCTGGCGTGTGCCACTTTGAAGCTGACGGTTTGCCTGGCCTCCCTCCTGCCTGCTTATCCTGTGTCCCCAGTGAGGGCTCCTCCAGCATATGCTACTTCCCACTGTGACGCTTGCACAATGTAATTATTTGAAGCTGTCTCCTCCAGTGCTTAGTTTTCCATTGTTCTGTCTTCATTTTGCTTCCAAGGGCCTACTTCCTCCCTTTTTTGTTTTGTTTTCTCTTCTCAAGGAATCGGGTGTATACAATGATTCAATCTCGTCCCTAGGCTGCATTTGAAGGATACTGTCTCTTTTCAGAATCCTCAGCTGTGTTTATGCTCCAGGCTCCAAACCTCTCTCTCCCTTTGAAAAAAGGGATCAAATCCTCCCTTTGCCTCCTGCCCCTCAGAGCCACTGGCTCAAGGATGCATTCTTCTAAATAACCATTAACCTCCCCCAAATGTGGGTCACTTTCTATTGTAATGACAGATCTTTCTCTCCATCTTTTCTGCACCCTTTTCTATGTTCGTGCTTGTTACAAACACGCCTGTAGCCAAGCCCTTGTGAGTGTACATTGCTGTTGGGCAAACAGGTTCGCCGTGGGAGGGGAGGTACTTTGTGGACCACAGAAAACAAGAGCAGGCTGATTTGACCACCAGGAAATCTCCAGGTTGCTCCCAAAGTCCTTGTCCGCTGCATTGGAAGAGGAGAGGATGGAGGTCTATAACATCTCCTGGCAGACAACATGTGGCAAAAAGCTGTAGGCTGGCTATCTGTGATTCAAAGGGTGAGATAAATTAAGGGCATCTGGTTCTTTTCAGGCGTGAGGGTAATGGGAAAGGCCCTGCTGTTCGATAATCAGCAGCTCCTGCACACAAAGCTAATTTCTGTTACCCAGATGTGGGTACTTTCGTTGCTGTTCTCCTTCCCTAGCGAAATGTGCTTTGTCCCTGCCCATACAGAGGGTCAGTGATGTGGGGGCCCATTGGGTTCAGCTATTCGGTTTGTCCAAGGACATTTAAAGATACGTACCAGCAAATCTGAGGGTGCCCTGTCCCCTGGCTGACTGGTTGACTGAAGATCTAGGGCATTGCTATGGTTTTCCATGAGGTTCCCCTTTGCATCAGTCCACAGCAAAGAGCGTGACTCCCTCAGGATTGCACCAGAATAAGACGACCCCGTGCCAAATGGTCATTTATTTGAGGTTAAACCAACCCTCAGTCATCTGCATTGGTGGATTTTGGATCAGGCAGTTAACTGATAGCCCAGGAGGTCATCAGGAGCTAAGTGACCTTCCCCTCTGCTCCCTGGGATACCTGCAGGCTCTGGAGCAAACCCGTCCCCTGTGTTCACTCACACGCCGGGTCCCGCTGCTCCTGAGGATGGCAGGCAGCCACCGCGGCACTCAAAGTGAATCTCAGCCCCTTGCATTAATTCTCTCTCACATCTTGAGAGGAGTATGACAGCAGCAAACCCTTGAAGTGAATCCTAGCCCTATATTAATTCACTCCCAGGTCCAGCTCTCTGATCTGTTGTCATCTGAAAGTGATACTAATGCCAGGTTTCCATATCCAGCATCCCGCTGTGCCTCCCGCTGCAGTCAGAGTCATGCTGGGAGAGATCAGCTTCGCTTGAGAAGGGTAAACCAAGTGCTTGATTTCAAACAGCGTCAAATAAGTCAAGAGAGAATATGTGGTGGGGGAAGAGGGAGGGAAGGAAGGAAGGAATGGTTGGGAACACTTTCCCTTGAAAGTGTGAGTAGAGAAGAGTGCAGATGGGCTTATTTCTATCACCTATGTCTGTCCATCTTTGCTACCCACACCTTGGCTTTATTCCTCCGGTTACCACAGTTCTGTCTTGCAAAACCAATTTCCTTGCCCCACTTGAGCCTAACTAGGCTCTTTGCACTGCAAAGACGGTCTAATAACCCCAACATACATGACCAGCCCAGTTCTAAGGAATAAGGATGAGGCCACTGGCTGCAAAGCTTTGTGTGCTGTCAGCTGCCAAGCCAGTTTTGTGCTCAACTGCCCACAGCGCTGCAAGGCACAGGACTTGCCAGGGAGATGTAAGGTCCAGTTCACCATCAAAGCAATGGGCAGTGGACAGGTTGGGGTGGGCTGTCCAGCTCTCTCGCCAGCTGACAGCTTCTGACAGCCAAACCCTCTTCCTCTTCATCATGTACTGCCCATCCAGGCAAGGGGGAGGAAGGTGAATGCTGATTTAATTTGACACTGCAAGAAAAGAATAAAGATACCTCAATACAGACATCATCTTTCCTTCAGAAAGCTCCCTGAATATTTTTCTGCCCAGCAATGCTATAAGATTTTTGTGAAGGTCAGTAAAAATTACTTAAGAAAGCCAAAGAAAAACATTCATAACAAGCAACAGTCACTTCTAAAAAGAACAAGAAGGAGCTTTCAACAGATCCAAAGTGATTTGTAGTAATGCCTGCTTTGGGCTGTTTTATTTCCCCATGTGTTTTATTTATTCTGTATCCGAGATACCTTCAGAAACCTAATTTCCAGAGATTTTTTTCCAGCACTTTTGGAGACTCAAGCTTTTGAAGGGGTCTCAGACTGGGAAATCTTAGAATAATAGCTTCCAAACCCTCTTGTCATTTCTGACAGCACTGGCTGCAGACATCCACCTCACCCCACCGCAGAGGTGAGACACTGAGTCAGGAGCAGGACTTGCAGTCCCAAAGGGTCTGTCAACCAAAGGTGGACGATCTGTGCTGCGCAGTCCTGCAGTGCCTCCCACCCCTTGCTGCATCTTGGAAACTACCACCACGAGCAAGTGGGCAACGTGGCTGTGGGTGAGCACTCCTCATCTGCTTCAGCGCGAGGTCCGAGGGCTCCGTGGGAGCTGTTGGAGGAAGGTTTGGCGTGCGGGGTCTGGGCAGGTTCCTCATGGTCACGGTATGAACGTGCTTTATAATCATCCATCTTTTGGGGGAAAGGGAAACTGCAGGACAGGGACAATAAGAAAACAGTGGGGAGAGAATATCACACATCTCCAGAGTCACTTCTGATGTCTACCTTGCCTAAGACCTCAATTCCTGAAGTGCTCGGGGCTTGAGTCTGCCAGCATCCACACTAGACCATCCCTGCTCCTGGAGGGAAGCTCCTGCAGTCCCCACAGAGGTGATCTGTGGCAGCGGAGCAGTCTGTCCCCGCTCTGTTGGATGTTTGTGGCAGGGTGGCTCTCCCGCTGGCTGCTGCCTTATGCTGTGCCACTTCATGCCCTGATGTTCCTTTTTCTAAATGGTAGGACAGCAGTACTTACCAAGTGCTGGCCCAGAATTTATTTGACTTTAATTTCGCTTTATGACCCCGTGTGCTAATCTCTATTGCACAGATAAAGAGAGGTAACCCAGGCACCATTACCTGTGATGTGGAGAATTTTCTGCAGTTCAATTATAATCTCTTTTTTTCCTCTTGAGCAATAAAATTTCTCTGTCTCTCTCTCCCTTTCTCTTCCTTTACACTTGTTCTCATAATTCTCTCTCTCTTGCTCTCACGATGAGGTTAGGTACTTTTGTGATGTCTTCTTGGCTAGCGTGTTAGTGGAAGTCAAAGCAGTTAGCACCAGAGCAGAAGGTTCAGGAACGTGCATGTGTTGTTTAATGCGTTGTTGGGAGATGCGCAGAGGCGTGGTGCAGGTGAGACAGAAGTGGTGAATGGAATAGATTAGCACATGGAAAGAATGCCGAGTTCTGCACAGACATCTCTTTCTGGATTGCTTTCAACCTTTCTTTCTCTAGAAATGCCAGCATGATGAGTAGCAAAGATGCTGCTGAATTGATGGTTTAATTTGACTTATTTTCCTGTTGCCTTTAGAGGCATTTAAAGGAAGGCATCTGGTTGCAGTCACGCTGCTCCTTTGAAAGTTCGGACTCATTTGTCTGCAACTTCTTTGAAAGGTGAGTAATTCTCAACGCATTTTTCTTGGGCACCACTTACCCCAGCAAAGAGATCTTTCATGTATGCTTGTGACCTTTAGGACAGCAGGGCCCTTGATAGATCTTCAGTGCATGTGTTGGCTTTTTTTGTGTGGTCATTATTTGCAACAGTGAAACAGCTTTGATTTCAAAGTGCAGGCACCAGGAAAAGAAATTTCTCTATTTTTTTTCTTTTTCTTTTTTTTTTTTATAAGGAAGTTTCCTTTTTTGTAGGTTAGTTTGATTTTAATTCAAACCAAAAAAGGACAGAAGATTAAGAACAGCAGGGTTTAAAAAAAAAAAGGGTAGAATTCTAATTAACATAAAAAAGAAATCAAAATTATATAGTCCTGACTTGTGAATTTTATTAATAATAACAGCCACTGCTACAACAGCTCATCATTACTTAGAGTTGCTAACTAAACCTCCTTGAAGTACAGCCTTTCCAAATCTGTATTTATAATGAAAATATGCCCTGCCCATTAGCAAAGATTGGTTGCATCTGGATTCAGTTAGGCAATTGATAGTGCCTGGAGGTGGGGCTAAGCCCCTACCCCAGACCCAGACTCAGTTTATCAGAAGTCAGTTGGAATGGCTGATGCATGATTCAGTTCTGTTACAGGTCTCAGTCAAAAATCCAGTATCTATGTGACTCCGGACTTGTAAGAATACAGTCTGAATCCAAAGGTCCTGTTGCATATGTAAGAAGACAGATGGTGGTTGAGCTTGTCTTCTTCTGGTAAGATGAAATTATTTATCTCTGTGCTATCTCTAATGAAAAAAACATCAGAGGGCAGTCTGAAACACAGGCACTCTGTGGGCGACGGCTCATAGAGACTGGGCTGGTTTTATTTTCCCACAGGTATGGTTATAAATAAAATGCACATGCATTTCTGCAACTGTCCTACAAGCCTGCTTTATAAAGCAGCAACTTCTTAGCATAGACAGTACAAGACACCCACATAGTGATCCCTATCCTCAGGCATTTCATCCAATTTTGTTGTAGGATTAACTTCTTTGCCATGAGATAGGCCTATAGCATTTACTTCTTCAGTGCTACTGTGAGATTTTTCTCAGCACAAGCAGCAAAACAATGACTTGCTGTGTATTCTCAGGGTATTTTAATGATCCTATCTCCATATCTGTTAAAACTTACAATAGAGCAGAGCTCTGAATGGCATATGGTTGTCAGCTGAGAGAAAACCGTGCAACTAGGAAGCAGATCAATGTTGACATTGTGGAGGCACCTCTCGAAAGAATTAATCGAGCCTGATCTTTGCATACCCTCTCAGTATGGATTTTCATTAGACGTGGTGCTGTTTCCACACAGAGAGAGTCCAAGGTGTTCTCCTCAAGGTCAGCCCGCTGGAGTTGATGAACGCTCTATAGACTATGGGCTGCTTTGGGCAGAGACCTTGGCTGTCGGTGCTGCAGGAGCGTGCCCAAGTGGAGCTGGGGCACCTGGGCAGGGTGCTGCAGTACCTACCCCAGGTGTAAAAGTTTAAAAGAGCTATTGAATACGTGGGAAGTGGCTGTCTGGAGTAAGAAGTATTGGGATTTGAACTTGTGAATAAATTCCTAGGAAAAACACATTCCTCATTTAATAAGGGGATAAAAGGAACCATCAAGCCCGTGGTTCAACCTCATTTCAGGTCTGTTAGGTGAACTTGAACTCCAGTGGATGAGCTGAGCTAAGATCTAGGTTGTCTTTATCTCGGCAGTTGGCTAACTCAGACCAGCCACACTGTATCATGACTTGTCACCGTTAATTTTGGCAGCAGCGCAGACAAGTGCAAAGGCAGAGTGTGTCTGCAGCTCCATTGCTCCTAAAGGTAAAATGAAGTCCTTCATTAGTGTTTGTTATTAGTAGCTGTTAGTTGTAGTCGGGCTTAATGATATGTCCACAGTGAAGAGCAGAACAGTTGTATTCCTTAGGCAGAACTTAAAACACCCTAGTAGGAGAATGCATGATGTATCCTATTTCACATATGTTGTATTCCAAGATAATGCCAGAATAGGCATCACGGGTTTGGGATCTAAGAGGTAATCTTATTAATTAACAAAACTAAAGCTATCTAGTAAACAGATTCTGAATTTGTAATAAATAATTAGTCATCACAACAATTTCTTAATGGGCTATTAAGTGACTTAGGGCAGAATTCTCAGCAGCTGACACATAAGTATCTAAAACAAAAACTCTCTTTTCCAAATAAATAATGGTCTAATTAATATTGAAAAGAACAGCCCGCTTTCACTAATTCTTGTGTCTTTAAGAACAGAACAGGCTTATAAAATAGAAACCTATCCAGCATATGAAGATTGCTGCCAGAAACTAATTTTTCAAGAACTGTCATTGAAAATCATTAATTATCTGCAGGTCCCATTTGCTTGGAATCAGTGACAAACTTTGTGAAATTTTGGATGGGTTTAATTAATGCATGAATATGAGATGTAATATGCATCTTGTTTGAACAATTATTGTCCTAGGACAACCCTTGAATTAAAGGACTGGGGGAAAAAATAAAAGTAAACGGGATGCTGCAGGCCTCGGAGCAGAACCCACCTGGGAGGAGCATGTGAGTCGGTGTAGGCTGACACGATTCCACCCTGATCCTACAGCCTGAACCTCATGCCTGGGGAAGCTGCTGTGAGTGCACACACCTCTTCACAGCACAACAGCCTACTGAGGAAACGCTGCAGTTGTACAAGGACAACAGACCATTTCTCTGTTAGACAAGCTGATACTAAAATGCAATGCACGTTTTTTTTAAGCTAATGACACAAGTACCTTACGCTTCCATTTCAAATCTAATCAAGATGCTTGGGGTTTTTCCCCCCTTTTTAATTCAACACAAGCTGCTTCTTCTTTATTTTCCTTTAATATTTTCCCTCCCTCGCCTCTCCCTCGCCTCTCCCTCGCCTCTCCCTCGCCTCTCCCTCGCCTCTCCCTCGCCTCTCCCTCGCCTCTCCCTCGCCTCTCCCTCGCCTCTCCCTCGCCTCTCCCTCGCCTCTCCCTCGCCTCTCCCTCGCCTCTCCCTCGCCTCTCCTCTTCTTTTCATGCTTCACTGACATACACAATTAAAACCCAAACACACTGGACTAGTGAGCAGGACAAGCAGAAAATCCAAGTGTCACTGACCAGGCTGGTTTCACCGTACAGGCTGAATAAACTGTCCAAGGTGCTGTGCCTACAGACAGATCTACAGCGGCGATTTTGTGTTTACAGCTCTCTCCTGATATGGCTACCTGATCTCCCAGATGGGAGATATCTTATTTCTGGCCAGCTCAAGCAGAATTTGGGTCTTCCATGTCACTGGTTTTAACGGGTGGGGTTTCTTATCTCTCTCAAACAAGGCTTATACTGCTGTTCCAAGCAGAATTTTTTCTGTATTTAATAGGCACAAGCTGCACAGTGGAACAGACAGCAAACACTGAGCAGCACTTAGCATTTAGAGAGACAGATCAGGAGGGTGCTGAGTCCATCAGAGTCTGCTTTTACCCTGGCACAGCTATGTTGGTCAGGGAAGCAGCTGCTTTTTAATTCACATGGTTCACAGTGATGTAAAAAAATGTGTTTGGGTGTTTGCCTTTGATTTCACAAGGACCACACTTTCACTCATAATTTCACTCAAAAGAGTAATATTATTCTGCTCCAGTAGGATGCTGGATTCTATTTAACTTTCAGACCTTGTCTTAAGCTGCCACATTTTCATGAATATACTGGCGCCATCTGAATGCTCACGAATAAGGGATAACATGACTATGCATAGCAGATGAGTCAAAAACCCAGAGCTCTTGCTTATGATAATTTTTTTTTGGTTATTATTTTTGCACCCTGCCAGCTGTTGATCTTGCTAATGTGCCGCTTAGCAGCCAAGCTTTGTTCCCTCTTGGTTAATGAACTATGCAAGAAATCACGGGCCAGTGGCTGATTTTAAAGCTAATAGTGACGGTCCATAAAGAAGAAATGTCCTAGACCACTAGATGGGGAGAACTGGCAGTGCTGTTGTCAAAGATGATGGAGAGAAAAAGGTGAGAGAACAGTCTTGTTTCACTGGTGAGGTACTTTACCTCTTAGATATGTGCTGAAGTTAAATCTTAAGAGTTATTGCACATGCTGTGGGACTGGCAAGGATTTGTGGCCTGGTAAAATATACCACTCATTACCCAGAAAACCTTCTGTCCCATTGGAGGTCACCTGCTTTACATGAAAGAGCACAGCCATAGGCACATGGAGCCACTCTCCACACCCTTTTGCAGATGATCCTCAAGCATATAGCTTGCTTAACACGGCTTCAAGTCCAGGCGAGTTGTGTTAGGTTTGGGAACCGCCTTACTAATATCTTGGAGAACGGGCAGTGCGAGCTGCCCTTAGCCCTGCATGCACACGCGCCCATGGCGGGGGGCTTGTGGAGGGTCAGCGTGAGTCTGTCCCGTTGCTGCAGGAGTGCTCGCTGGGGAGGGCTGCCTGGGGACCGGCTATATGGGGGTTTTCCTTGGGCAGGGGGCTACAGCTCTGCAGAGCCGGCGGCAGGCTGCCAGCAGCCTGCCTCATTCACATGCAGGAGCTGAAACCCAGGTTGCTGCCAACTCACTCCTATCGCAGGGGCTTCAGGAAGAGATGCCGTTTCCCCTGAAGCCCCTTCTCAAACATGTTAGCCCTCCGCTTTGTGGAGCCAGCTCTCTCTATCCTCTGTCTCTTGCTTCTTCTTTTGTTGGCTTTGGGATTTCTCCTGGACCTTCCACTCCCCCTTCCAAGCACCTCTTGGTTATTAAAATGCAGCTCAGGATAGTTCACTTTGCCTGGTACATTATCATTCCTCGTTAGAGACCCCTCCAGGGCCTGTGATATGCCTGCACCGACTTTATAATTACAAAGTCAATTTCTAAACAGACATTTGCAAATAAGTCAATTTAAATACCGAGATTTGCAAACAATAATTAAGCAGTAGCTTCTTTTTTAATATCTATATATATAATTAATGCCCATGGGCTTTTTCATTTTACCTTGCGACTGTGTAGCTTGCAATTGTTTGTTGAGCTAAACCATTCTCAGAAAGCAAATCAAATCACTGATGGGCTTTAAAGCTGTTTAAGAAAATGCCCTGCCTCCCCCTACCTCATTTCCCCCCAGCTCCATGAGCCACCTCCCATGCAGTCCCCAGCCCACCTAGCGGCTATAGGGATGCAGCATCAGGTGCCTCACGCAAGAGCAGCTGAGCTGGGGAGCTTTCCCCTTCAGCGTAAGCGTGGTGACCTGATCTGCCAGAAACTATACAAAACCACAACAGGCTGGGGAAGGCTGCGTTGAAGAAGCTGAGCAATAAAAGTAGTCTGCAAGCACAAGGGAAAACACGCTCTGGAGGAGGAGATGGACGTAGTCTACCCGGGGTTTCCTCCAAGGATGTGCAGTGAGAAGGCTCATGCTGTGAGCAGAGTGTTAAGAGAGGAACAAATGGGCCGCATCCCAGGATGGGTCCAGGGCAGGTCCTCACCTTACCTCACCTCACTGCACTGTGGTCTCTGTGCGTGGTCCCGTCCCAGCTCCCCCCGCCCTTGTCTCCCTAGAGAGAGAAGGTATGGCAGGATCCCAGACCCCACCAGCCTGGGATCACCCAAGCACTAACAGCATCGTGGCTTTGAGACCATGGGAAGATGAGGCATGTCTAGCTGAACCTGGACACAGAGCGGTGGAACAGAGAGGGTTGCATTTCTTTTTACAAGGCTCCTTGATTTCCACCCTGATGGCTCTACCTCCTTCAGATGCTCTCTGAGGTGGCTGCAGCACGGTCCCTGTGTCCGCCTTGTTATCCCCAAGGCTATTCCCAACTCTAGCGAAAACTTACACATTCATCTCAATCCTTCTTTCCTTCAAATCTCTTCTGTGTGTCTACATGTTTTTTAATCTATCCAATGACCTCAGTAAGATCTTAACTCCTATCTGACCTTCAGTGATTCCTAGTTTTCCTTTCAGTGTGCTGCTGTTACGTCTGTGGCCAGAACTTCCCTCAGCCACTGACCAGAGGCCCTACTGCAGCCATAACCAGCTCAGATTTTTCACAGCACAGCCCATGCAGGTCCCTCTTCTAAGCCTCTGTCCTCTCATACCACCTGATCCACATTGCCTTCAGCTTCGTTTTGCCACAGATTGTTTTTCATTCCCACTTTTCTTCCAGTCCTCGCAAGAGGAGATTTTTTTGCTTGGTCTTTCCTCCAGCCCACTTGATCCTGTGCTGCAGGTTCCTTTCTGGCTGAGGGATCACTTGCACCTCTGTGCCCCTTCCCAGCAGGAGGACCCCTGACTTGGTAGCATGTGCTGTCTTTGGGTTTGCTTCCCTTACAAACCTCCTGCTTAGCAAGAGCAGCTGTCCACGGAGCAAGACTCAACGTGGCGCTTGACAGACGTGCCTGACCTGCAGCATGCTTCAGCCCTGACATTGCGCATGACTGTTTTGTATCAAATTCAAAATTCTCTGGGTAATAAACAAGGTTTCATCTTCCAGATTTTTCCTTAGCAGAGACACCTGATATTCACGTCACATATGCATATATATGTATTTGGTGTAAACTTCTATCAGCTGCAGACTCTGTGAGGAGAGGCTCCTCACAGCCTGGCCATTTCTTGCCCTGTCCTCTCTAAATTGTCTCAACAGGTATCAGGTGTGTGGCCAGAGCACCAGGTCTACCTGAGCGGTTTTGCGAGAATAAATCTCTACAAGGCCTTGCCTAGAGAATAGTAAGAAAAGGCTGAGTGCAAACTCTTTGCATATGTGTCATGGCACATTAAAGATGGATTGTTTCCTGGTTTGCACTTGTAGTCAGTAATTTCAAAGGACTTACTCATTATTTTCGTGTTGGTTCCATATTTTTGAGCGTGCTCATATCTTAGCTCATCAAACTTTAGCCAGCTGGGGCCAAAAATATCCCTGGCATAATCAGTTCGTTCATCCAAGCCCAAAACCTTCATTTCCCAATTCAAATAGACATTCATGATCAGCGTATTTGAAGGGAACATGGTCCTCAGTATCATCCTGGGTGATATTGCTGAAAGCAGACTTCCTTGCACCCTGGCATTCTGCATTCAATTGCTATAAGTATGAGCAACAATTATACATCCCTTCTTTTCCCTTTTTATGGGTGTGCAAGGACAATAACTTAAAGCGTTTGCTGCTATTCAGCACAAAAACAAATAACAGAACAACTCCGGCTGTGATGCATTTCAGTGGCATAACTTAGACATGCCACCGTTCTATTAAGTTATAAATATCTATCACTTGACAATGCCAGTGCTTTTCAGCAGGGAAAGGAGTATTAAAAAAAAAGAAAAAAAGCTCAAACCCTGAATCGTGGTTGCTATAGCAATTAACAATGGGCGTCCTTCTTCAGGAGCCAGAGATGCTGACGCAGCTAAAACAAATGTTTGTGTATGGCCATAGCGGGGACGGTGACAGATTAGGGAGTGCTGGCCTTGAGCCGCGGTGTAATCCAATTCTAAATAAATCATAAATCTAAGTGCAGACTGGCAAGCTGGAGGGAATACCAATGCGAGGAGGGTGACAGCAGGGTAGTTTCAGTTTCTGTTAGGGGCAGAAGTGAGGAGGGAGTAATAGTGGGATGGGTGTAAAAATCCAGATGGAGAGGATTGTGATCTGGATTTTTTGGGAAAAGGCACGGTTAGCCTGCAGCCCCAAGCTCTCAAGGGTCCCCTGCGGGGTTCCTTCGTGTAGGAGCCCTTCCATGCTCTAAGCACCATGGTTCTCTTCATTTCAGAGCTGAATATAAGCCTTAAAGCTAAAGGAAGAAGATATGTGTTAAGGGAGTTCATAGCTTCCTTTCCATCACTGGATGTGGCCGGTGTAATGCATCACCTCCCACCTTATCCCAGTCTACGCTGTTACCTGAAGGTTTGTGTGTCCTCTGGGTCCAGGCCCTAATGAAATCATGCCAAGATGCCCATGGGAGCTCTTGTTGCCATACAACGCAGGGCAGGTTCGCAAACACTGTGGTTACTATTGGGCTAAAGGAAAACCTTTATCAAAGTGGACTAACAGTGATCTGCTGTCTTCTAACCTCCCCGACACATGGATTCAGCCTTGATGTGGAGTGAAAAATGAAAATGAGGACAGCTCAGTCAACAGCATGTCTCAGAAATTAATGAGCCCCTTTGCCTCCAACACCTGATAATTACATCTTTCAATTAAATGAACTCTCTCCCTGTCCAAGTTCTTATAAATTAACTCAAAGTGATGCATCTTTGTGGGTTGCCAAAGCTTCCTTATGCCAAAATCTGTGCGAGCTTCCAGGGCCCTGCAATGATGGAGAGTCTTAGGTCCCTGATGTAACTAAGGGATTTAGTCCTGGTGTCACAGCAGCTCCACTCCTAGGCTACTGGCACAAGCAGAGTCCATAGCCCTGAGTTCAGCACCTCGTCTCCCTGGCAAATGAGGGAGAACAAAAGACCTTAGAAGATCCCAGGGAGTCAGCTGCCAGTATGGGAACGCCAGGTACAGAAATGTTTCTTAAGTCCTGCCCTTTGCTTGGGCTTCTTACTGCAAAGTATGGGACTGATTTGACTGAAATCACAGCTTTCATGTGGCTGCTTAGAGATAAGAGCTTTCAGCAAGGCAGTGGAGTGATGGACTCGGCTTTCTGGGGCGGTTCATGCCATTATAGACAATTGGTTATAGCAAAAGGCACTTGGGAAAGGAGGCGCCTGTCACTATGCTAAGGCCTATTACCATACTTTGCAATTACAGTTTGGGTACAGAGGTACACTGAGTTATGTGTTCAATTTCTTGATGAGATCACGTGTGGCCAGAGGTAGGGAAGACAGATGAGTTTCCATCTTCTCCTCCACTCAAATGTGTCTTACGATAGTCCTAAGGCTCCCAGTACTACCCTGTTTCATTGCCTTCAGCCTGGAGAAAATCCATGCGTAAAATGTGGGCTTTTGGTCTAATTCAGTGTGCTGCACATACAAACCTTAGTAAGTTAGAGAAGGCATGCTGAGTGTAGAGAGCAGGGGTGCAGACAGAGATCCCACCCCAGCAGCGTGAACGTTACACAACCAGACAACTGTTCCATTCTCTTTCTGTTCTCCCCTTCCCTTAAGTAACCAAGTGCAACCAGTGCAGCCTAAAGCTGGGTTTTTATAAGCCTGCAATAAATCCAACCAGCTTTTCTAAAGCACAGCAGGCAGCTGATGCAATCACATAATTCAGCCCAAACTCATCGGACAATGGCTAGGAATGCTGAGGATGTATTTTCCTCTTAAACCCACACAGGCATGTACTCCCACTTGCACAGACAGTGCGCCATTTCAATTAAGGCAATTAGCAGTGACCAAGGGCAACTGCAGAGCTCCAATTAAACCAGCACAAAGACTAACGTGATCTACAGTGTCATGGAGCAGGTTGGAACATGCATCCTCAACAGCCACTATCTGCCAGATTAAAGGGTTTATACACTCTCTGTTGTCCCCTTCCAGACCTCCTATAATCTCCTCTCCTTCAATAAGCCCAAATGCTAATCTCCAGTCTTTGGATCTCCTCATTAATTTACCCCTTGTCAGGAGCCTCAGGGGAAGATGTTAGCTTTTGTCTTGTCTTTCTGTCCCATTTAAACTGAAGCCTGAAGCCATAGTGCCCTATTCCCCTTCCTCTCCTTAGGGACAGCCTGCGAGTGTGATTTAGGCTTCAGTGACCTTTTCTTAACTGTGGCTGGTGCTGGACTGTGTGTTTGCTGTTTGCACTGGCAGGCAGTGATAGAAAGGACTGGAAACAGACTCAGAAAAGCAGCGAGGGAGGCAACTGGTTCTCAGCTCAGGCACAGTGATTTCCTGCTGGGGTGATCTGGGATGGCTCCAACTCTGGGCAAAGTGTGTGGGGAAGGGGCTGCCTTAAGACCTCCAGCAGAGATCTGTGGCTATCTGGGGGAGAAGGGGTTGCTTTCTGTGAAATCTGGTCTGGATTTCTACACCTGTGAAGAGGGGGAAGCTCCTTTGCCTGCAGAAAGCGCTGAGCTTGAGGTTGCTTTCAGATGGTGATTTAGACTCTGCTAGAAAATGCACACCAGGATGGCATGTATGTTGAACTAGCCCATTTGGTGTTGAGACACAGACTGGAGGTAGGTTTCTAGCCATGGTGTCAGAGCTCTGACTTTGATTAATATCCTTGTCCATTGCCTCAGACCACCTAAATACAGGCAAGGCTTTTCCAGCCCCTTCTCAGTGGCTTGACTCCACCCCATCCATCCTTAGTATCCAGCAGCTCTGTAACACTCTGTAACTGCTTGCAGTCTACAAACCACTTTTATTGGGATTTGTCAACAACAGGACATTGCATCAAAGCAAGGGCAGAGACTGGCACAGATTGCCTCTTTCAGACGGAGATTGGAGCCAGACTGTGGAAGGAGAGACAGCTAATGACAGTGAACCTTTCTGAGGATGGGGGAAGACTGTCATGAGGAGGTAACTGCACCTGGATGTCACAGCCAGTGGTTCAGATCTAGCAGAGACTGGTAACGGGTTGCAGTGATTAGCCTATGGCAGCTGTTCAGCAGCCTGAGCTAAATGGCCAGGTTGGATCCTGAAGCAATCTCACCTGGGCTCCTAGTGGACCCCTACTCATATAGCAAGAGCCACCAGTACATTTAGTGCTAATTGGTGTCCTCGTTAGCAGTGACTGCTGAAAAGCCATGTGTTGAATAGGCCCAAACAGTGAACTCTTTTCCTTAAAGGTGAGTGCTCTAATTAAGGGCTGACAGGTAGTTGGGGTAAGATGTTTGTTACCTGCTTGGAGGATATGCAGGAATTTCAAGGTTAGAACCCAGACACCTGACACATATGCTCTCAAACAGAATGTTCTTCGGTTTGGGTATGGTTGTGAAGGGAAAAAAATCAGAGGGTGGATCTGAGACAGAAAAACATCTTCAATATGTCTTTTGGTGGCTCTTGCACCTTTTGGCTGTGCTTAGTTTTTCCTCACTGTTTTAAATTTTCTTGTGTGTTAGCACTGATGATAAAACCCATGAAATCCCTTTCTTAATTCTTTTACTTTGTCCCAAGTAACACAGACAAAGGGGCTGTCAGAAGCTGCTAGAATGGAAATTAATTTTAAAAACATCATCATTTATCACTTTTATAGTAAAAAAAAAAAAAAAAGAGAAACCACTGAGATTAAAGCAATCGTGACAGAAACTTCCTGCACAAGAATTACCAAAAGGTACTTCCAAAGCGTAATGACATCAAAGTGCTCAAAGAAATTACAGGCAAAAACCCCAAGGCTGCTGCCAGTACAGCACACTGGGGATTTTGCTTGGTGTGGGTTTTGCCTCTCGCAGTTTGAACCACCCAAAAGCCAGGTACTGCCGGGGTGATGGTTATGTGACCTCCCTTTGCAGGCAACTCAGAGAGACAGGCATGTTTTGAGGGCAACCCTCTGTATCAACATGTGGTGTCTGTGTCAGATGGAATGGATAGCCCCTTCCACGGGGGCTGGAAGGGTTGTTCTTACAGAAATGTTTGGATTTGCGACAGTATCAATAATGGTAGCAATAATATTGTTGACAAATGCAGCTATCCCTGGTGGAAATGGGGAACAATGCAAGAGCAACGTGGGTCCAACCTAACAAATGTTGCAAAGCCGCACCAGGGGCTCCAGCTGGGGATGGTTCAAACAAGGTAACCATGAGCAGGGAAGAGCAAACACCGACCAACATAGGTGTGCTGGCTGCAGGGATCAGGAGCAGCCCATGGGTCACTTTGTTCTGCAACAACTGGCCACCCGCAGAGATGAGGCTGTGAGTTGGGGACAGTTTATCTCCAGCTGAGCCAGAAACCTCATTTCACAAGTCTGATCTAGACTGCCACTCCAGAGGAGCTCATTAAATTGGGCATAACAGATCTTCTTCTTCCTTTACTTACTTGCTTACTTTTTTCCCCCTGTGTGGAATGAGTTAAAGGCCCCTCATTCCTCATCCATGCTTTCTATTAGGATCTTATCTCATTCCAGTCCTCCCCCTCCTCTCACACGCTCCTTTCCTCACACACATCTACTTGCTCCCTCCAGGAAGCCAGCTAATTATTTCCTGAATGCCCCCAGTGTTATTTTGCCTTGAGAATCTCTCCTGCTGGGACTTCTCACACGCTTATGATTCTCTGTGTGACAAAAGGTTTCTCAGTTTAGCTTTGAATGGGTATTTCTTTAATTTCTACATTTAGTCCTTTTGCCTCATCATCTGCACTTGGGCTGAGAATAGAAACTTCACTTGACATTATCTAAAACATTATCAATTAAATCCCTTCTTAACTGCCCTTTTTTTTTTCCCTAAGCAGTGTAAGGGTTTGGGTTTTTCTTCTCCTCCTTCCTTCCTGCATACCTTTCATTTGTAGATAAAGCCCTTTGCCCTTCTGCATTAACTTTCCAAACACAACACACTTCTATGCTGTTGGGGTTTTTTGTTTAACACCACTGCGGTGATCAGAGAAGAGCACAGGATTCCAGTTTATTTCACACTTGAAAGTCTGTGCACCCTCTTTGAACTTGTGCAGCCATGGGCATCTTTGCTGTGTGTGATAGAGGTTCTCCACTTGGGCATGGAGATTGTACGGTGCTGAGTCAGCAGCAGAGTAGCTCTGGTTGGCAGATGAGCTTGGGTCCTATGGCTTTAAGTGACCTACAGGCACAGAGTGCACAGTCTGCAAAGAGGCAAACAAACCCAGCCTAGCTGCTCTCCTTCGTACAGAGAAATCAAAGCAGGCGCTTGTCCATGGCCACTGTGCTACAGCAGTTTTGAGCCCAGACTGATGAGAAATGACTCATAAGTTCACCCAAATCTTTTCAGATGGTGTTTCACATGTTCCCTGGGATGCAGGGAATGCATCTAGGGGGCACGTGAAGATGACAAAGAAAAGCAAAGTGTGCTTTCATTGGTACCCAGTAGCCTGCACCTCTACTGCACTAACATCAAGATTACTCCTTTCTACACGTAGCACGGAATATGAAGGGTGTAATGCTCTAAGCCAGACCGAATGTGATCCACTGTAGTGGGGAACCCTTTGACCGACTATCATGTACGCCTGCATGGGCCAGCCAGTCATGGCAGCTACAGCTTCAACACATCCCAGCTTACAGTGAAACCACCCAGCTCATAGTAAAGACCTGGTGGCGGTGGAGGAATGCCAGAGGTAATGCAGAGTGGGTGATTAAGTTTTTAAATGCCTCTTGCAAGGTGTCTCAAAGGAGAAAATGTTGGGGGTGGAAGAGTGACAAAAATACATGGAAACTGGGATTTATTAATTCTTATGGAACAATTTGCCTCTTCTTTTGACTGAAGTTTTTTCCCCCCCTGGAACAGAACCCATGCAGAATTATAGTTCTATGAGTAACAGACATACGGGTCACATCCTTTTGACCCACACATACTTGTCACAACTGGAGGCGTGCCAAGTTAAAAGCATAAGCTACTGAGACTTAACCTAATCATAATAATTCTGCACCAGTTCATAAACTATGAAGCAAACACAGAAACATTAAAATGTACCAGGAATTTATAACTTGGCACGTTTTTTAATATGAACTGCCCCCAACTTGGTGGAACCAAAGGACTGGAGAAAATGCAGGTAAGCAGCTGAAATCCAAACCTGCAGCAACTCCCTGGAAGTGCATCTTTTGGAGATGGCACAAGAAGAAACAGTAATTGGTTGCTGTTTCACCTCTTTCCTTTGTTGGATCAGCTGTTAATTCAAGGCCTGTGGCCATGTCATAACCACTTTTATTGAGCTGTTTTGAAACCAAGTCCCAATGAACCTCTTTGTCATTCAAGCAATGAAGGAGGCTGCCTCCCAGCTCTGCAAAGGCTGCTCAACCTAGCCTCAGAGCACCCTGAAATCTATCAGCACTAATTAGGGCCTACTTAAAGGCTCCCAGCTGCCTACTGGTTTGAAATGCAGAGTGGCATGTGAAAACCCTTATGCTTGGCTCCTGACAGGAGCAAAAGCAAACAACAGGCCCTGCTGTGACCTCCATTTACGAGACTCATTTACTGCACCGAAGGCATCAACTTCTTGGAAATCAAATGGACAAATTAGTTTTGAACCCCTACTGGTTAAGATGGACTTCTCACTGGGACGGCGCTCCTGCTTGGCTGGCTAAATGTTTCCTTAATCTTTGTGTCTGTGGAGTTTCTTCAGGGAGGTTGGGGAGATGAGCTCGCTGCCAGGAAGAAGCCTGGGAGCAGGGAGGTAGTGCACCACAGGCAGCTCTAGCTGCCCCTGATCTCTGACACCAGGTGGGAACCAGCTGTCACGTAACTGAGAAGCATATCGCTATTGTTAACTACTATTAACTGTTTTCTTTAAGTAAAGGCACAATCTTGCGCTCTGACCCATTATCGCACTGCCTTTTTCACCATGACATGAAAGCTCCATCCAGTGATGCTTTAAGTGATGTGCCCCACGTCTCTTCCCATGGTTCATACTCATTTCCATAAACCCAGCTTTGCTGCTGTCTTTGGGGGGAAAAAGGGTCTCTAATTCATCCCTGTTCTCCGCTCCATGGGACTCCAAGACCATCTGTCTATTTTCAGTCAAGTCTACCCAAATTCCCCGCCCAGTGGGCATGAAGCCACCCGAGGATCCTTTCCTCCCAAAGTTCAGCCCAGCCATAATTGCTCCCCATGTAGGCCAGGTATCAGAAAATGCGGGTAGAGAATTGGAACCCTTAGCAAACAAAAATGACAGCATCTTGTCCAGGAATAATAACAAGTTTAATTTGTCACCCATGGGATCTTTTAGTCCTTATGGCAGAAATACCAGCAAAATACTTCTTCCCCATCTGCCCCACTGCCATCCGTTCTTCCCTCTGCAATTCCCTCTTAATCTTCCTGAGACTCAAGTGCCTATCTCATTATGAGATATTTATATTTTCAACTCTACAGGCATATGGTTCTGTAAGCCTTCTCAAGTCTTGCGAGCGGAATCTGAATTTCTTGAAGGCTTCTCTCTTCTCGCCGGTCAGGGCTGAGTCCCAGCACTGGAGGGTAGGAGGTAATGCCCGTCCTCTGGGGCCTCGTGCCTCTCTCTTGGGGACCCCTAATTCACTCAGGGCAGCGTTGATGGGGAGAAGCAGTGAAGACATGAAACTATTTAGTGCAGCCCAACCTTCCCCTTGCTTAACAATAAGTAGGGAAGCCAGTGGCTGGGAAACCCCATGTCTGCCTGAGAAATAAGTGAGCATTTACTGTTAGTAAAGGTAGTCAAATATAGCCATACCTGGAAGGGAATATGGTAAGGAGGCATGCCAAGAAGAGCCAAAAGCTGAAAGATAAACAGAGAGGAAAGGGTTTTTTTTCCTTTCATTGATACCTCAGTGTGAATGTTTGAAACATTACTTGTCTTTAATTCTCACAGCCTTCACAAACAGCACAGCACTGCTCCATCCAGAGATGCTCTGAGGCTGTGCAGCAATGTTGCTCCCAGTTTGTGGCTGAGGTGAGGGAACCTCACCCAGACTGTGGTGTAAATGCATGTAACGCACCAAATTGGTTAGAAACCCAGACTTCTCAGCTGCCTTTTTGTGAGGCCCACAAAGCTGGGAGCAGACCCGTGAACTAGAAGAGCTGGGGATGGCTGGTCAAACCATGACCGTCTGACTCACTCCAAGATGGTTGAGCAGCCCTTGCTGAAGGGACGGTAAGTTGTGAGACTCCTGAGTGCTCTGTCCTCCCAGGATTTGACATCGATGGTGCCTGTGACATGTGGTCACCGTCACAACTAGGAGGACTCCCTGTATCAGATCAAGAACCTGCTGTGTAAGATATTATACAAAGAATGAATAAAACCTGCTCAAATATGAAGACGGTTCATTAAAAAATAGCTCTTTACTAGGTTCATTGTTTCTTCTAACTACTTTGTTTTGGAGGGATCTGAAATCCTCATGTGTTCACATGGATAAGGAAGAGTTACGCGAGTACTGCTTAATATGTATTTAGTGAGTGAAAAAGTAGACTTACTAATTTTCTTTTATATTTAAAAACATCTACTGCTCAGATGGTAGTGGGTCGCATAAAAACAGGCAGAGCCAAGACCCTGGACAAGACAGATTCACGGTGGCATCTTACAGCCAGGGAGCAGAGGGACTGAGGAATGAAACCCACGTCCTTGTACACATTTGCAGTCCTCTACAGGTCCCTACGACGTTCTGCAGGACCTATGTACCTAAATAAAAAACAGACCCTTTGTGGGTCTGAGTGTAAACAAGAAGAGGAGGTTGTGGCAAGGGTAGAAGACCAAGGCAGGTGGTGACCATGCTGGACAGCTGCCACAGCCACCCAGTGGTTCTTCTTCTGGTTTATCCTATGGAAAATGGACGTGACCTGGCTACTGGAGCAGCACAAAGCAGGCACCATTGCTGCAGGCTGCTTTGAAGCAACTCTTCCGGTGAATCCCCACCCTTAGGCGTGGGGACATTTTTCTGATGCATGAGAAAGAATTGTCCTCCACAGACTGCACAGTCCTCAGCCACTGGTGTAGCTAGTTCATTTGGGGTTTACTCTCAAACCTTACTAACCCTTACCTGCAGATCAGAGGGACCTTCTCCTCCACATAGCACAGTACTCTCCTGCTGAGTACAAGGCCAGGTAAGCAAGAAGCCGGTGATGGACATTTCTTTCTTGGCTTTGCTAGCTCTGCTAGTTGAGAATGCCCTGAGAAAAAGCAGGCTTTGCACCAACGGGAGGCCTCATAGCCAAACCACATCTTGGTCCTATCAGGTCTGGATGGTTTGGCAGAGGTCTGGATGGGTGATGTGAAAAAGGCAAGGTCACTATCAGATGGAGTCTAGACCCCTCTCAGGAGCACTCTGAAGGCTTGTTTTTCAGCTGTTGGCAGAAGCGACCTGGAAGGTGGCAATGCTGTTTCCAAGGTTGTACATAGGACAGAAAGAGCTCCGGCTTTGGAGAAGACTATTGCCACTGAGAATCACAGCAAGAAAGCTGATGAGATGAATTGATATCATATCTATGAATAACATCTCTGTAAATATTGCCAGATGCTTTCCATAAACCCTGCTGCCATGGCAGGGAGGTTGGGGATCCAGCTCCCCCGATCACTTCTGTTCCCAGCCTAAGCGCAGAGGCCAAGCCAGACCCTGGGACCCCCATGATCTTCCAGCCGCCCTGTCAGTGCACAAGCAGGACCCTTGTGGTTGCATGTGTGTGGTAGAATTCATAGCTCCAAACAGCAAGCTCTGTTGTGCACACACGATGAATTATGACACAGACCCCAAAGTGCCTCTCACAAGCTGTCCCCTCCTACATTGAGACCTGGCCTAAGCCAGAAGGGAGCACAGGGGAAGCAGATGGCAGCCTGGCAGAGTGATTAAAGCCCTAGGTATCTGTTTTAATGAATTGCCCACCCAGCAGATTAAATACTGCAATAGTCAGTCCTATTCTATGCTGTCAGTAATCTCAGCCTTATTTACGACACCATGGAAATGCCGTGCTCTTCGCTCTGCTGCGCATCATCAGTGCAGGCTGAATTACAAGTTGGGATAGAGAAGAGACCTGTGGATTTTGTCTGTCACCCAGTGTAGGAGTCACTGGGTACCACAGCTTAGGTAAACCACCTTGCAGGAGGATTCAGTGAAGGAAATGGGCAATGGCTGAGCTTCTGACTCATGAAGATGTATGTGTGTCCTGTGCACATTTAGACCTGAAGACAGGTGCAATTTTTATTCACTTTTCTCTGCTTTCACATCTCTCTTGTTCCCCTCTTCCCTTTCACCCCATTTCAATATCTTCAGCTAGCCCTTTCTGTGCGAGAGCTGATTTGGAAGTGAAAAATCAAAGCCTTTCTGTGGTGTCCTGCTTCTCTCTCACTCCTTTGATCTTTACTGGGATATTGGCAGAAGAGCTGATTTGGATTTGTTCTGTTAACAGGACTCCTGTCAGTGTATTTTACATAGTTAGGCAGGCTTAGCAAGCACAAGAGGAACTGTGTGAGTGCTGGTGCCAAACCCTACTACATTCATCACCCATATGGCAGGGGCTACGCCCGAGCTGCAGTGCTTTCTCTGCCTCACTTTTACTTCTCCCAAGACTTCCCAGCTGTGGGGCTGGCAACCATCTCTTCCCAGTCCCTTGCAGGATGCCAGAGAGGAGATGGATGTGTTGCTCTTCTTGGGAGGTGGGCAAGTCCTCCCTGTGCCCTGCTGCTTTTGAGCTTGGGTTAAGGAAGGCAGTCACCTGCTTCCCTCATTCCTGTAGAGCTGCTACTACTGAGATAGGGGCTGGTAGAGCAGGGCATACTACCCTGCAGATCTCTTCCAGAAGAAGTGCACATTCTCCACAGGGCTCCTTCAGCAGGGGCCCTGGTGTTTGTGGGATAAGGAGTCCTGAAGGCACAAGAGCCGCTGAGTCCTGGTTTCCTGAGACTGTCTGGCTTTTGTGTCTAATAAGGTGTAAGCTCCAGCTGAAGCTTTTGGGACTTCTAACAGGGTGCTGCTGGCGAGGAATCTCTGAGCAAGATTCGAGGTATGTGCAATGAGCTTTGAAGGTTTCGCTGAGCCTGAAATCTGGTGAGAAACCTTACCTTAGGGCATCTTGCTGGCAGAACTCAGTGTCTAAAAGCAGAAGCCTCTGAGACTGGAGTGAAAAATAGAGCCAGGATTTTCATCCAGGATTTCCTAGAGAGAAATATGTGCTGTGGAAATATGCACTGTGCTCTGTGAGGTTCACAGAGAGGGAGTGCAGCCTGTCCAGAGTGCCTCGGATTTACTGCACATGCAGAGAGACGAGCACATCAGTCCACATGCACCTGTACTGCCCAGGAGGGTCCAGTGAGCACATCAGGGTTTCTGGCTGGCCCCCAGCCCCATTGAGGCCACAGCATCTCTCTCACTGGGAAAAAACTTAGACAACAGGCTATGCAACCAGATCCTTCCCTGGGGATTATTTTTAAAACAGGCCAACCTTCCCAACTACATGTTTGTCAAATCTAATGCCTTTCTTCAAAAACCCCAGGTGCCAACAAAAGCATCAGGAGTTTTTTTGGCTTGGAGCAAGCACGGGAAAGCTTAGATGGTTTTTCTGAGGCCAGCTGTGCTGTTTTTCCGTTCATTCATAACTGCTGCAAACAGTGAGACCAGTTGGAGAGCACAGGAGGGACCAGTGCCTGGGTCTGTTCCCTGCACATCTGGGGAAAGCCTGGGACAGGTTCCATGCCATGGCTATTTATATGTGCCACCCCTGGTTCTGAACTTTCGTGTGTGTTGGTAATAATATCCCATTACCAAACTGTACTTTCTCTGTGCATCATTTGCATTGTTGAACAGCTGTTAGCCTCTCTGAAGTGCTTGCCTGCCATATTGCATAGATAATAATATCTAATCCATATTAATTATAAATACACAAATTGTCTCCTAAATAAGGCAAAGTTTTGTGAGTAATACAAACCAATGGGTGCCAAGAAACGTTAGTGTTACGCCTGACACCTCATCCTCTGGCTGTCATGCCATGAATAAAGAAGAGCCCACAGCACAAGTTAAGGATGGCATCTGAGCTTTAATAGCCTGCAGCCACTGCCATAAACCCTCCGGCTAGAATTTCATCACATCTCACAAGCTAAACTGCACTGGGTCAATAAGAAACCTCTATGGAGAAATTGCTGCAGGAAGTGGGACTGGATTATTCACTACCTGGCGTGTGTCAGCAGCAGATCTGTGCTGGACTAACCCCACCTTGTGGTGTTGATGGGGTCTGGCTGACCTGTTTTGGAAGAAAACACTGATTTCCATCCTGTTTTGAATTGAAGCCCCCTAAAGCTTTGCCACCCGAAGGTGGAAGTCTAAAATAAGCTCTTGCCGTTGGCTCGCTTTCCTCCGTTGGCTTTCTCAGATCTCTCAGAAAAAGCCTATGGATGCCCCAGCTTCTATGATCCAGGCTGAAAACTTCTGGTATAAAACATAACATCCACTGTCTATCCTATCCATGTGTGGTCATTCATTCCCTTCCACCTTCTTATTGAGGAATTATGTGTTGCTTCTGCTATTTTCCATTTTGACTACTTACTGTCTTCTCCCCAGTCTCCCCTTCACAATTCCACATGGGCACATTTTTTCTTTCCTCCACTCTGTGCTACAGTGCTGTGTAATATAGCTGTCAAAGAGGTCCCGTGTTTCTAGAGGTGGCTGCTTCTCTCTGTAATGGCTGGAAAACTTTCTGGGGCAGCTCATGCTCCTTTTGTATAGCATATGGATGGGACAATATCTGACAAGCAAAAGCAACATAAATGGCAAAAGTCTTAGCTTTTTTTTTTCTGCAGAGTTATAGAGATAGATTTAAGACTCTGTAGTGCTTCCCCTCCAGGCATATTAGTATAAATGCCAATGAGATCTTACCTGCGGGTAAACCAGTATACTTGTAAAGTATCCAGCACAAATGGGGCTCTGATTGAAAAAACAACTTCATTACAATAATACTTAAGCTGGAGGTAGCAATTTTTGTTTTCATGATGGCTAAAAATGACCATGTTTGCCCTTCCCCCTGCAAATTATGATGTCTTTTTCTTAACAGCATTGATTTCCTTTAACATTTCAACCAAAAAAAAAAAGGAGTAATTTGTGGAGAGTCAAGCCACTGAAAGACCCTAATTGTTTGCAATACAGATGATCACAGAACTCAGGGAACATTCTTACAGATTTCGTTTCATTATAGAAGCCCATTCTTACAGATTTCAAGAGGCAGATTATCAGGCAGAAAGAAACCATCAAGGATACTTAGAAAATGTGTAAGATCTAGACAGTTCAGCCAAGATTCGTACCAAAGAACCCCAGACCTGGGGTTGCTCTGTAGATACAAATATTAGCAGTACAGTGCAATCTCATTTTCTCAAAAAGTCATGAGGACAGGGATAATTGCAAACTGTCTCAGACCCTGATGCAGACTGTGGTTAAGTCTGGAGTTTTAAATGACTTTCATGAAAAATTTTACTTAATAAATCCTGACTTTCCCCTTTACCTCCTCCCGCCATGTTCAAGGTACAATGGCATAGAATTCATTTGGGAATGATATGTTTCAGAGAGAGGTGGTGCCTATGCCTCTAAGGCTCTATCCAGAAACCAGATCCATTATGTGACTGCTCTGTGCCTCTCCTTTCCTCCCCCTCAGACCAAAATCACGTAGAGGGAAGCTCAGCAGAGCCTTCCCTGCTGTCCCTGGGCAGCTGAAATGCCTCCCCCGCGAGCCTGCAGCCCGGGCTGGGCTTTGGAGGGGAGCTCAGCAGCGGTGCTGCACGCTGAATGCAAGTAGGGCTGCAGGAAAGCTGTGGGGGCCCATTAATTAGCTCAGAGGGAAATCTATAGCTGGGACTTTGAAAATTAGATCAGGAGGATCACTAGGAAGTAGGTAGTAGGAGACAATCTTACCTCGGAAAAAAAAGAGAAGAAAAAAAGTGCTAGGTGTATTCTGCTGCTGGTTCCTACATTGCATGTGCAGTAACGAACCGGAGAGACTTTCTCTACAACCTCTGCAGGCTGTCCCTGTCCCTCTCGGAGGTGTGTGCATGACTGGAGAGAAAGGGCACAAACCAGCAGGACGGCGGCTGTGCTTGGTGCTCTATTTTTCTCCCTAAAAAAGGAGTTTGACTCCTGTCTGCCTTGTCTGGGGGCCAGTAGAGGGAGACAAGCCTCTGAGCTTAATTCGTCTGTGTTTCCCCCTCTCCAACAAGTTCTCAGGTGCTTTTCTTTTTCTTTTTTTTTTTTTCTTCTGCATTATTGTTATTTGGGTTGAAATATTGCTTTTATGAAAAATAGCTATAAATGACCCTCACCTTGCAGTTACAGAGAAAATTAGATTAAAAATTCTGCAGGGAGATTTGGGTGAGTGAACACATGGCAACAATCCTCCTCTGGCAATAACAGAAGGGGTGAATTGGCCCGGGCAGGGGCTCGGGGTGCTGCAGAGTACGCGCTTTGCTGTCCAAGAAAGCCCCTTCATCACTGCTTAGCAGAAGACGGGTTTTATGGCAGATGCGCAGGCATCAAGTTTCCCAGGATTTGGTGTAAAACTGCAGATTGGATGTGTAAACCACCCGTTTTTCCTGCCTCACTGCAGCTATAGCATAGTTAGAGCAAGAAAGGGGTGCTGTGAAAATTGCCTGGAGCTGGCAATAACTACAAGGCTGGGATAACCCTGGGCAGGGATAGGATGTCCTGGCCCAGTTTCAGTCCAAAGCTATGTGGATTTTTTTCCCCTTTTTTTTTTTTTGTTTTACATTTTCTGTGCTCCCAAAGCCATGGAGGGGTGTGGGTGGGTGGGAAATGCACAGCGCTGTGTGCATGGGCATTGCACTGCAGGGTGCCATGTGGCAGTGACTTGTCTGCAGGGAGGACAGGCAGTGCCAACAGCAGCAGAGCCACTGGCCACTGTCACAGTCACGCAGGCTGAAACTGGCGCTTGCAGAGAGAAGGTGCTTTGCAGCACAGCCAAGCGCTCTCTGTGTGTGGAGGGGGTGCAGAGCTGGCTGTCAGTGCTCAGTATGCCCCAAAGGACCTTCTCTGAGTGTCGGTCAGGGTGGCCACAAGCAGCTGGAAGCCTCTGAGTGCCTGCATGCAGGATGGGCATCCTCCACATGTCCATGCACACATCCCCCTCCTGTATCTCCAGATGAAACTCTTCCAGAGCGTGCGACAGTGGCATCCACAGGCAGCTGTGTGTGTGTGTGCATGTGGAGTCCCTTTGAACTTCTGCTCGTTTGTGTGAGCTGGGGAGTAGCAGCTTTCAGATTGGGTATCACATGTGGATTTTGACTGTGTTGCCTCCAAGTCCTCAGCAGAAATTTGAGCAGATAAGGTTGGGTAGCAGTTGGGAGTCCAACACAACCAGGGACAACAAAGGATGAAAGGAACCAAGCAAATGAAACGAGCTTTTTGAAGTCCTTGCAGAAACAGCCCTTCACAATATTTAGTGAACCTCACGACTCCATCAGAACAAAACTGTCGTCACTGGAGGGAAAAGAGGAGAAGTTGCCCTGAATGAAAATAATTCAGAGAACAGCACAGAGGAAGAGTGAGCGGGAATGCAGGATGGAGAGGACAACATCTTAAAGGAGCTCCGTGCCTGTCACCCACTAAAATCAGCCCACGTTTTCCTATCTCCTTCGAGGGGCGTTAGACCTGGGCCAGCGCCCTGCAGGGGTGGCTGGCTGTGTGCCCTGCGAGCTCAGGGGAGTGGGAATGTGTGGGGCTGGTGGTGCACAGAGCAGCGGGTGGCCGCGCCGTGCCTTAACCATATGCCACTGTAGGGGACAGATTGCAGGGCCAGCCTTCCCTGTGGCTCTGAGAGGTTTTACATTTGTGTAGTTTTGGTCTCTGAGGATGCTGCCCTTAACCTCCTATTTCTGAAGGGGGAACTAGAGGAGAAGAGGTTGCTTGGGAGATCCTGCCAGGAACACACCTCAGCTATAGGCGGGAGGATAAAATCCAGCTTTGGTTTGGCTGTTTCTAAGGGTGCAAGTTTGATGAGCTGAACCTGGGCAAATGCCTGCTTCATCTTTATCTCTTCTTCAGGGGTGTCTGCAGAGCAGCCTGAGGGCTTCTGCTGCCTTCGAACACTGTATTATCAATTACCCTAATTAGAGGTTGGCACCTGCCTGACACCAAGTATTTTTCATTAATTTTTAACTTTTTTCTTGCCAGGCCCTACAGCCAAAGCTCATAGAGCCTTTCCTCTAAAACAGCAAAACGGGGGGGAGGGGGGGGGTGAGCAGAAAGAAGGAAAAAGCAAGCAAGGTTAATGCCAGTTTGATTGGTGGCTGGCTGCAGAGTCTGAAGGTTGTTCTCCATCAGTGCATGCACAGGGAGGACCTGTGTTTGCATGGATGGTATAAAGTATGAAGGAGGTGGTCAGGCTCTCACCTTGTGGATTTAATCACTTCTGTGCCTGGGCACCGCGCAGGGCCTTGGCAGCCACATTTCCCTCCTTCCAGCACGCCGCTTCTCACCTGCTTAATATCACTTTCAGCAAAATACGCAGAATGAGTTAGAAGTAGCACAGATAAGCAGGTAACCATAACATTAAATTTGTTTTCCATAAGCATGTAGACAGCCAGTTTCAATCATGCCAGTGTTTGCAGAGAGTTAAAACAAAAGGGGCAGCAACATTGTCAAAGGAAGCTCATTTTGAAATGGCTGATAATGACAACGAGACTTTCACTTTATCTGTAATCATTTTGGTAGCAGTTATCTTTGTAGTATCTTGCCTCCTCCCACACATTAATGGGTTTATCTGTACAAGCCCACTATGAATGGGAAGGATTATCATCCCTGCTGGCAGATGGGGAGGGAAGGCTCCGGGACTGTGGGATCACACATTGCAACCACAGCCAGGCAGGAAGGGAAGACCTGGGAGCCCTGACTCAACAGCATGACTTAGAGTTTCTCAGTGCTTTCCAGGTCAAAGACTTCTTATTCAGAGCACAACAGTTTCACTGCCTCTCCTCAGCTGCAAACAGGAGTAAAAAATTTACCCGTGATAAGCTTATATACATGCACAGCGAGTATGTGTTTGTGTTTGGGCGGATGTGTTTGTGAGCGTGTTTGCTTGTGTGTGTATGCATTTGGAGAGGCTGATGAAGATTACTCTGGAGCATTAGGTTGTTTTCTCTGCTCTAGATTGTAATCATATTTTCCGCACTTTCGGAGGCCCCTGACTGTTTATCGTGACCCTCCTGGGGGTTATGACGTACAGACTGAGAAACCCGATCCGATCTGTGCATCGCGCGGGGAAGCTGCGTGTAGCTGTTCCTAAAGACCACGGCTGAATGGGCTGCCTTGGAGTAGGAATCAGGAGGCGTTTTTTAACACTTTCTGAGGATATATGAGGCCTCTGCTATGTTGCCACATATGTTGCAGAGTGAAGTCTAAACTTAAGCCCTAGTATCTCGGGAAGCTGCTTGTATTTGCCATGCTGCTGTTGTCTTGAGTACGTGTGATGCAGCCCTGGAAAGACATATAGACCTCTGAATATATCTCTTCAGGAAGAGGTTTTCCACAGAAGCTATCAAACATTCATGACACCTCCATTGTGCTGTAAATCCTTAGCAGGAGTTGATAACAGTGCATGAATTTTTAATGTAACATTTATAAATGGTTATTAAAACTATCCTTAAAGTAAAGTGTCAGTTTATTTTTAATTAACTGTTGGCTATTTAAGCTCCCAATGGCCCCAGGGCAGATCAACAGTCTAACAAGTTAATATTCCAGATTAACCCTTCAGCTGCTGCCTCTTTGCATGAGGAGGATGAAGATGCATACACAGGGATCAACAATATGTGGATATTTTTTTCACTTACTGAAGAAAAATGTCGTAATTTCATGGAATGGGCTTTCTCAGTGCTGGGTTTAAGAAGTTTTAGAAGTGGTGGAGGGATTTATTTTCTGAATATTGAACAGATACAGAGAGATAGCAGAGCTGGTTGATTCTTCTTGGAAATAAAAGAAAAATGTTTGCATGGCCCTGGTGAAAAGAAATTTCCATTGAAGTCAATGAGCTTGGATCAAACATTTCAAATTGCACCAACTGCAATTTCAGGCAACCCATGCAGAAGAGCAGCAACACTGTGTGATTTGTGACTACAGGTTCACTTGCAAATATCGCAATTGACTGTGCAATTTACGATTGGAGGTCATGAATCCTGTGACTGTTTATTTAGCAAAGTGTGCTGTTTGGTTGGTTTCATCCTCAATGGAGGAAACTGATGTCAATTTTTAATTAATTCATATTACATATTTTTTCAACTGATCATTTTTTAAGGTTTCAAATTAAATTATTCTTCAGCATGCAACATACATTTTGCATTTGTTGTTGTCACTGAAATTAGTCATGGTGTGACAGATTTTATGGATATTATCTTTTCTGTAATTGTTGATATTATCCGTGAGAAGGCTCCTGTGGTTATTCTTTGAAATTGAAGGTCAAGGCAATTCAACCCCACAAAGCAGTTTGGTTTCAGTGTTATTAATGTCCAAAAAAGATTCAGTTCATAGCATTTCTGTCACTTAAATGACAAATTTTAGCCCAAGTCTGCCACATAGAGACATTTGTTGTGGCAACAAGAGCTGGCACCAGAGGAGTTTCAGTTGCTGCACTCCAGAATAATGAAGTCCTGGTGCATTTCTTTGCTTCCTTTTTTTGCCCTGCTTAGTTCTACCCAGGGCTCTTTGGGGCAAAAAGCCAAAGGCTTTCTCTAGGTGGGAATTCATGAAGCTGAACTTTGCATTGCTGGTGTCCCTAGGGCTGGCAGCAAAAGGTCGGTGCTTCCAGACAGTGTTTCAGAGCTTGTTTCTCTTGGATTTATCAAGAACTGCACCTGGGTGACACCAGGGTTAGGTCCCAAAAGCTGGAGAGTGTGGATATCCTGTGCTTTGGCTCAGCTTCCAGTACGGTGAAGCCAGGCTCTCCCTTCATCCCCGGTTTCTTTGTAAAGCTCAGTCTCCTGATCATTATTGCTGTCTCTGCCATCTATCACCACCACTAATCCCTGCACGTGCCCTATCGTGGCTCTTGATTGAAGGCTAAGTCTCCCTGGGCAAATAATTGTTATTTACAATTATATTTTATTTTCCTTTCCAGATGCTTTTTTCCCCCTCCTTTCCCAGATGATCAGCCTGTGCATTGGGAAAGCCTGAACTTCAGATCTTTGGAGCATGCAAAGCAACAAGGCATCAAGGCAGCAGAGTGACACAAGCAGCAATATCCTTCAGTAAATGCCGTTCAGTGCAGCAGAGCTTCTTAGCGATTAAAGGAGTCTTGAAAATGTCATTGCCCTGACCAAATGAGATAGTTTGTATCTGCTGTCACCGGAATCAAATCCTCTTTTTTTTTGTAATTAACTTGCGACTGTGGGAAGGTGGGAGCAAGGATGGGGGTTGGGAAGGGAATTTCATGGGTAATCCAGCTGCAGTATGGAAATGATGGTTGGGTAATTGTGCTCTCTAAATGAACTTGACTCAATGGTAGGTGTCAGGTTTTGTTAAGTGCCCTGGGCCAATGGAGACTAATTAGGAATGCATTAAATATTAAAGCTCTCTGACACTGGGGCATTGATGGTGACAGAAGAAAAGAAATCCCATAACCTAATCTGCACCCAACAGGAGTAATTTATGTTCCCTTCTTTTAACAAAGAAAAAGCCAATTATTTGGCCTGCTGGAAAAATGTATTTAAAGGAAAAGTTAATTTAGAGGGGGGAAAAGTAGATATGTAAAAATAATACAGATGCTGTCAACACAGCCTGTGAGTGTCAGTTCCCCTGCAGCTTTGGCTTTGTTGATTGCTTTCATTTATGAACAGGGAGAAAAATTCTCTGTTACGAGGCTGTTGGCTGGATTTGCCATCCCAACAGTGGAGGGCAGGAGCTGAAGATTGTGCTTTCCTTCCTCCATGGCTCAGGACAGGTGGACATCAAAGGATGCTTGGCAGGAGATGTTTGTGGCCATGCAGTGAGGGTTTGGAGGGTTTGTGGCTGTGTGTTGAGGATTTGGGGTGCTGGCATGGTATCCCTGTTCTGTAAGGTGAGTGCTGCAGTGTGCATGCTGCACTGTGGGTGTGCTTATGCAGGGCACTTTTGAGGTGAGACATGCACAAAGCTTTCAAAAATTCTAGCAATTAAACTCTTGTCCTGTCTAACAGAAACCAGCCCTATCAGCTCCACCTCCACACTTCGCTGTATCTACCAGTTTCCAGGGCAATTTTGTCTGACCTTTAGTTAAATGTCCTGCTCTACCAGGCGGCTCATTTCTGCTGGTCTGTCTACTTATGCAATCTAATCAAATCCAGAATGGAATATAATCAGCCTCGTCTTGTAATAGTAACTTGCACAAATATCCGTCTCACTGTCTGCCGTCCTGTCTATACATCTATCTAATCTCATCTGTCAGCCTGATCCTGTAACAGGGTTTTTAACAGTTGCCTGCCATTGCTATGGTGAGATTTGGAAGAAATAGCCAGTCAGATATCCAAATCCCTGGACGCTGGCTGGAGCGATAGGGTGGAAAGAGAAAGGCAGCCATAGGTGTGCGAGCCAGTGTTGTCTGACCTGTGGATGCAGCCGAGCATCCCTCTCCACAGCATGCAGGGTGCCTACTGCACCTGTCCATGCTCACCCCAACACGTATGTATACACAAACACACCTGGCGACTTTCTGTATTCTCTTGTCCTCTTTTTTTCCCCATTTACAACAACAACAACAAGAACAACAACAACAACAAAAAGGCCCATTCATTTATGAAATTACCAGAAGACCATTTTCTAAAGGAACTTGGTTGCCATGGGTTACCAGATGCTTATCTGCCACCGGTGTTATTTTGCTAACTGCAGCCATTACAGGGAGAGGCTAAAGCAGGAAAACTGGCATAGCTGTGAACATCAAAGCACTACCTGCCTGGGTAAGCCTCGCTGCCATCCACGGAATAGCAGGGAGTGGGTTCCCCAAGGGGAGCTGGAAAACAACTTTTCCAGCACCTGGAGTTTCTTGGGCCGTTGGGCTTCAGTGTCTCTGCAGCAGCCAGGGCTTGGAGCAGGCTGGCACTGAATATGAAGTTGGTTGGAAGCTTCCTTTGCATTGGGAACAGCGGGGACTGGGCTGGGGAAGAGAAGGCAGGTGGGATATCTGAGGTGCCCGAAGAAAGAATTTTGGGATTTTTATTCAGCTACTGGGATTACTCTGAAATTGTCAGGGAATGTGGGAAGCAAAAAACGCTATGAGGAGCAATGCTTGTTTGTGACTGTGCTGCACTTTGCCTTCATGTGATGCTTCCAAGCAACACAGGTGAAGAGAGCAGAAATGTCACTGAGGAGTTTTCTGGGAAGAGTATTCCTTTTCAGTGCAGGAAGAGCACTAAAGAAACCAGGCCTCGGGGGCCTGGGGGAGGAGACAGAGAGGACTCAGACAACTGGGGAGCATCTGGAGCCTTATGATAGGCAAATAGTCAGTGCCCTGATGTGCTTCATTTGAGCATCTTCTGCTAGCTCCTTATCCCTGCAGAGCCATGTCCTTAGGGGATCCCTGATGCTGTGTCCCTTGCCTCCCTGCTGGCCTGTATGCCTGCAGTACTGGAGGTGATTGTCATTACAGATCTATTGATTATTCCCATTTCCCCTCATTTCTGTTACAAGCCTACTCTTTGTCCCATGTCTTCAATACTGTGGGTCCCCAAATTCCTTTTTTCTCCATGGTCTATCCCAGCTGTGGGAATTTCTGAGCCCCCTGGGTCCTGCAGCCCTCCTTATCTGCTGCGATTTCAGCCCCTCCATCAACACAGAGAAAGTACTTTGCTACTACAATAATGAGAGAAAAGGAAGCTAAAAACAATACTTTACATTTCAAATAACTCCCGACGCATCCCTTGTCTTTTTCTAACGGAATGACAAGTGACTTTATCTTGAAAGAGAAGGCAGCCTCCTAGAGCTGTCTACATTGTCAGAAAAAATAATTCGTAAATTGTCTGACTACCTCTGTCACTGCTCGACTTTTCCATCCTTTTTCATTTCTCCCTCCCGCTAATGTCCCTTTATGTGCTATTTCCCAAAGTGCTGCACTTACTTTGAATGTTTTCAGCCAAAAGAAAACTCTCTCTCATCTAAAGGTAGGAAGAAAAAAATCCCTGCCCAGAATGAATTAACACACTGCTATTTCTCTCTCTGGTCCCTGCATCTGGACCTTGTATAGGACCTGAATTTTAAAAATAACTAGGTCTTTATGACTTGTTAAAATAATAAAAAAAAAGAATGTTAATGAGAGAGAAAGACACACACAGGCCCTGAAAGGATGATTTGTTCAATGCAAGAATAACTAAAATATTTACTAATGAGAGAGAGAAGAGAAAGTAATTTAAAAGATTTAAAATAGTTGTGTGGGTTTTTCTTTTTTTTTTTATTCATGCTTCCTTTCATTTTCATTACATATTTCAATATTTGCCTACCTTTCCAGCAAAAGATTTACCTCAAGTGCGTACAAATTATCTGGCATTTGGTTAAGGACAATATGTCTAATTATGGGTCTAAAGACCTGAAATATTTTTGACTTAAGCTAAAAGTCAAACTAAAAAAAAAAAGAAAGAGTAAAATTAATAATCCTTTTAAAATTCATTGCCATGATCATTGTTGTACAGAACACCTCAATGCAAAAGATTAAAACAAGGGAAATGTGACAGAAGAAGAAGAGAGAGAAAAAATAGAATTTTCCACATCACACCCTGATTTTGCCCCCACTGAAGACATGGGAAAACTCCTGTTAGGCTGGATTTGGGGTCGGTCTGCCCCACAGCCTTCTGATGCGGGATGGGAAGCCCTAGCGGGGGGAGTGCTGCAGGAAGGCGGCAGCACGAGCCCTCCGGGGTCACTCCTTGGCAGTGTTGGGGTAACCCCGCGGTGCCACCATGCTTTGCCCCTCTGGCTCCCCACCACAGACTCTGCTGCACGAATGTCCCTGGCTCATGCCAACACGTGCTGGGCCAGTACGGATGCAGACTGGCTGCTGGAGTGCTGGAGCCAAGCCCTCCACCCTGGGTTCCTATAACGAGCTTCAAACCATGGTGATAAATAACTATTTACTACTGTACCTCCTAGCTGCTGCTTTTCCTCAACCTGAATAACTAATGAAACTCAATTGAGCATATTAATTATTTTCCCCTGGGGGTGAAGAGAAGGAGGATAAGTAGCAACATCTCCAGAGGGCTGCCTGTGCTCCAGCAATTCGTCTGTGTTTTAGAGGGCAGAGTGACCCATCCTCAGGAAGATGCGAAGGTTGCAGGTGTGCTAATTTCATGAAGAAGAAAGGCATTGCCAAATAAAGAACAGATGGCTCCAGTCACTAGTTATTTATTTCTATAATTAGTTGCAAGCTGTGATCTCAGACCTTAAAGAAATTGTCGATTTCTATGAAATTCCTTCTCGCGTTGGGCCGGGTGGAAGCGTGTGCTGTGCAGGCTGGGCTGTGGCAATGGCAACTTGCTGGCTAGAAGGTACCCAGCCAGGGCACAGGCTGCTTTCAGCTCCTTAAAGAACTACAGCGTGTTAAAAAACATTTCAGGCACTTCCCTTTAGCTGGCAGAGCCCATGTGAACATCAAGCACAGTTTAGTCTTGTTATGTAGGAAAGTGTTCAAGTCTGAGTTGAATTCCGCTCTTATCACCTCGTGTTGCCTTTTCCCCATCACCTTATTTCTCCTCTGGTTATTTCCCCAGCTTGTCCTCTTCTGATCTCACCGTTTCTTCTTCTTTTTTTTCCTTTCTTTCTTTGGCTTCCCTTTTTGTGTGTTATGTCTTGTCAAGGCCACACTCAGGCTCCTTTTAAGCTGGAGTAACATGATCAAGAGCAGTGAGGACTCGCTCTGGCACAGAGGCAGTAGGAGTCAGACCATCCGCGTTTAATGAAGGGTGGTGCAGGCTCTTGCTTTGACAACATGACGTGTGTTATTACAGTCCCTGTTATCTGGCCCAGCAGAACCTGGCTTTGCTAACTCCCAGTCATAGCATTAAGCCTATCTGTTCTCAAAGGTAGGATCAACAGAGCAGGGAGGAATATTTTATTTCCTTCTGAAAGCATCAGGTAGGATAGGTATTTGCCAGCCCACCTAGGCATGTCTAGTCTTTTTTTTTTTTAGATGATAGCTGCTAAACTGGGATTGTTAGTAAATGCAGGCATGCAAGAATCCAGGTATGTAAATCATGCGCTAGATCTGTTATAAATGCACAAAAAGCATCTCATGACAGTATCTTTTAAGGACACAGGATAGTCAATAAATAACGAAAAGAAAGGAAAAGAATTACAGAATGGCTTCATCTATGCAAAACTTGTGCTTTTGACTTAAAAAAAGCATGTTCTTTATTTTTAGTTTGAATAGCTCTATACAGACAAATAGAATGATTTTCCAGCTATTTAACAACATTAACAAAACAACCCCAAACCCCAGACAAACCCAGAAACACACAAACTTAAACCTGAAGAAAATTATCTGCCTCTATGGGAAAGAATCTAATGAAAACCAATCAAATCTCAGCTGGAAGAACACAGAACAGTGGCTTTGGGCATAAATCAGACATGGAATTAATTTTGTGCTTTATTACATGCCTTAAAAATAAAAAGAGGGCACCCTCCACCTGGGAGTGCTGAACAGACTGAAATGATGTCCACAGACTGCCAGCTCCTGAGTTCAGGCAAACAAGGCTGGTTCAAAATCAATATGCATCCTACTGGTGATAAAAATGCCCACAAAAGCACTGATGGTAGCGAAGCCTTTTGCCTTTATCATAGTTCTCAGACAGGGATGTGCCACGGGGAATACCTAAGGGACCAGGTGACAAGGTCTGCAAAGATGGGGGTGTTTGGGGTTTCCCTGGAGTCAATGAGTGCTAAGGCGGCCAGAAGCATTTTGCTGGGTACATCTTAAAAACACAGCATTCCTATAGCTCGTAGATATCACTGTGGTGGGTCAGACTTTTTATCCCACCACCACCAACTTAAGATGGAGATGACAAAACCTCTGTAAAGACAGAGATGGAAGGTGGCTACAGGTGAAATTTCATGCTCATTTTCACTAAGCAGGGTTCTCTTTGTGCTTCTTTTTGTTCTTAAAGTAAACAGTGACAAATCCCTTCTTTGTACCTGCCCAAAGTTGCTTTAAACATTGCTACTATGAGCTGACTGTGATCCACGCATGGGAAAAGAGTCTCACTCTAATTCCTGTTTTTGCTGGCTCTTCACTTGCTGTCATCATAAAAGGTAGCACGGAGTTAAATCTGGAATTTCTACCCTGGGTTTTTATCCTAGCTTATAACAAAAACTTTAAATAGGCATTTATTATGGTTGAGCAAACATAAAAAAAAAAAGCTCCAAAGTGAAAGAACACTTTTTTTTTTGATATTTCCATTGCAATTAGTTCTAATTTTGAAAAATAAAAACTAACAAAAACCAATGAAACACAATATTTTGGTTTGATTTACTGAATTTCCCTGAATTTTTTCAGATCAGTTTAGTATTAAATATCTATTTGTCTTTAGTGATGCTTGCTGGAGTTGTAGAAGTGTCAGCCTGCTGCAAAAATAGGGATACCAGAATTCTTAAGAGCATATCAAAAAATATCCTGGAGTCCTGTAATGAGCCTGATATACCATGAATCAAAAGTGCAAGAGGAATTCCTCTCTAGAGAGCCTAGCTGTTAAAGGAGAATAGGTGTCCAGCTTACCATTTTTTATGAGGCAGTGTTTAGCATGTCAGAAGTAAACTAATGTTTAGCATTTTGTTGCATTGTTTTTAAGAAAAACATTTAGAAAATTGAAGTATTTGAGCCATGGTTCTATTTTTAATTAGTCTTATTATGGTCAGAAGTATATACTACATGTTGATTTTTAAAATAAACAAAAAAAATCAGCAAATGTCAATTTTTCCATTGAGAAACTGCATTTTCCATTGCATAGTTCCAATTCATCCCAATGGGAAGTGCCCGAATAACTCATAACACATAAGGAACTGAAGGGAAAGGAAGGGAAGCCTGAACGCTATTTGGCCAAAGCCCAGAATTAGGCTAGGATTATAAAGATGAGCGTAGAGTTATGCAAACCCTCTTAAGTGAAGACCTAATGATTCACAAATGACATGAAATGCATAGGTTGAGTCATTTGTATCCTACATTCAGACAGCAGGGGATTTGAAAAGTGTAGGAAAAGAATTATTGGCCTAATAAGAAATAGGGCCAAAATCTGTTCTGCTTTACTTCGCATAAATCTGGCAGAACCGCGCAGGAGCAAGGCAACAATCCCAGCCTGGAGTGGGGACAGCAGAGAGCAGCCCCGTGGTGGTGGCTGGGCTCTGATGGGATGGGGGGCTGAGGGTGTGGGGGCTCAGTGCACAGGGAGATGGAGGCTGTTGGGTACCTACCTGGGAAGGGAGCACCGAGTCAGTACAGAAGTGGATTTAAAGGTAAAGTCTCTTCTGAGAGTGCCATTGACTTTGGGAGCTTTTAACTGGGCTTTAAGACACAGATGCTTACATTTTACTCCTAGAAAACAGAGCTATACCATATCCCTACTGCAACGCAGAGGCATGAGGGGCATGGACTACAGACCGTGCATAGGATGGTTTTCTCTCTCTCCTTCTATTAAATTCTCCACATTTTTTAATTTTAAATTCATTTTCTGAAACAAGGAGAAGATGCTGCCTTAGCTTTGTCCTTGTGAATAGCAGACCCTTTTTTGATTGAAGAAATATTTTTATAACTTAAATATGCAGGTTAAAGTAATTTTTTGACAGGTAAAATACTTAGCAGTGGCCTACAGTCAATCTCTCCCCATCTCTGCTCTGCCCTCTAATTTCGCCCTGCTAATATCTCGGTGCTTTTATTTCACCAGGTCAGAGCTGCTCCGGAACTAGATCACCTGCCAGGAGCCAGCACTCTCCAGCTGAGCACAAGCAGTGAAAGCCCAGGCAGGTAAAGGAGGTCTTGGGGAAACTCCTTCAAAGCTGCCTCTTGAGAAATCCAGCCAGGACAGGGCAATGCCAGACATAAGCCACCCACAGCTCCTGAACACTTTCTCCTGCCAGCTTTCCCAAGAGCAAGCTCTGCAAACACCACTGCCATGGGATGTCTTTGAGCCTCATCCCCAAAAAACATCCAAAACACAAAGGGAAAACTGGAAAAGGACACAGCTGTGACTGCTTGTAGGCAAGGCACAGAAGAAACAAAGATATTATTTACTGTGAAAAAACCTTTGTCCCTCAACTAATATTTGGGAGTGTGTGCGTGTGTGTATGTGAAAGGGACCTTGGTCTGAAGCGGCTGGTCCTGTGCCACAGGGAGAATCTGCTCTCGTGGGGTGCAAAGCTGATATGTCACCAATGCCATGAAGCTGGAGCCCTTCAAATTACTTCAGACAAGACCTGAAGATGTGACATCAGCTTTGTCACCTGCTTCATCCAAGACTAAGCAAGTGGAGGTAAGACCAAAGTCATAATTTATCTCACCAGGGAAACCATAAGCTCAGCTACACAAACACCCGACCCCGCTCCATCCTCCTCCCATCCTTCGACAGCAAAGCCACCAGCACTGAAGTTACCGTGTCAGGGCTGGCAGAACAGTTATCTTCTTATCAGGAGGTAAGATGACAACCACAAATACCTTGGCCTGAAAGGCTCCTCTGCCATCGCCAGGGGTGAATATCAACATGCTTGACAAATAATCTAATTTAGGTGGATAACAGAGGACTGGAAAGGGGGATGTATAACTCGGAGCTCCACTCAGTTCCCAACAGGACAGACATTTCTCACATGAATGCAATACTGGTACAGCAAAAACATAAGCACTTTTTTCTCTACTAGCACATCCGATGTGACTGAGACAGGGAGCACACAGGTCAGCAAGCAGGTTCTGTGCAATGGATACATTAATCATTAATGGGGTATTAGTATTTAAAGTCCCCAAATCATCTTCTAACATGTAAAATAATCCCTCCTGCTATGGGTGGTTTGTTTCCTCGAGTAATCCACTCATCCTTTCCTATAATCACAGCCCATATAACTACCACAGGGACTTTTCAGAGTCAACCATATTTTGTTCTGTGATACCTATTAGACAGGGAATTCCCACCCACACCCCCCACACCCCCCTCTATGTTTGTATATTTCCAGCTAAGCTGTGGGGGGCTTTTAGAAATACCATATAACAAGTAACTGCAGTTAGTCACTCCTCCATCCTTCTCCCTCCCTGGAGTATTCAACATCCTTGTGCCTCTTCCAGACACATTTAAAAGAACAATTTTTCTTGTTAAAAGTAAGGCAAGAAGTGTGAGTTTGAGTCTGACAGGTTCAGGGAGAAGCTCGCAATGAGGCAATTAGACAAGGGAAGTGCTGATTAGAAGCACCGTCACCCATAGCAAGGAAAGAAACGAATTTTAAGTAGCAGGAGGAAAAGGGAAGGGGGGATGAAAAATAGATAAAATGAAGCATTTGATAGAGCAGCATGTTGAAATACGAAGTTTATGACTGGCAAGGTCTGAGCCCAGGTGCTAGGGTTGCTTGAACCTTCTCTGGAGGTAGCTGGGCCTGGTTCCCACTGGAGGCAGGAGGCTGCTCTCGGTGGGTCCCTCCAGCTTAACAGCTTCTCATTCCCACACTGCAGTTGCCAGTCACCAGCTTCTCCGAGAGCTCCCCTCTGTAGACCAAACCAAGCCCATTTCTGCAGCCCTGTCCACCCCTCCCTCTTGCAGGAGGAGTGAACTTCTCCACTCGCTGGATGCCTGCGGTCTGAGTGAGCCAACTATGCCCCGTATTCTCAAAGTGGAGATGCTCCTCGGAGAATTGTTGGAAAGTCAAGAAAGAAAGACATTTTATGCAAATCCATTCCATGTCTATTTGACTACCTTGAGCTGGGCAAAAGGAAACCTGTGGCCCTCCTGTCACTGCGACCATCAGCTGCACTGCAAGAGGTCGTCAAAGAGCAGAGATGAGCCACTGAGAAAAGGCAGACTGCTGGGGCATGCAGACAGTGCTGCTCCAGACATGCTAATTTCAAGGAGGGTTTTTTTAAAAGTGTTCTTGTGCACCCTGTAATTCACCTGGAGCTGATAAGGCAGGGGGAGAAGAAAAGAAATAACATAACCCAAATCTTCACTGAATTGCTTTTTTAAATATATATATTCTTGGCTTTTGTCTTTCCAGTAATTTTATACAGCATCCAATAGCTGTAACATAAGCCTGGTGTAACTGTTCCAGGGAACGTACAGAGGACTGTAGACCACCCAGATGAGATAAATGTATAGCTGGATCTGCCTCATAGAGTGGTGACATCAAGCAGTAAAATATTAACAACAACACAGTAATAATAACATTACAAAATGCATTAATCTCTAGGACTGTCACTGCACTGGAGCATCTGGCTACAGCAGACCTCAGCAAAAGCTTGCTCTGGGTACAGGGGACCTCTGCTCTCAGTGTCAGGGAGGTGGCTGTAGCATGGTCTTAGTGATCCATGACGAGGCATTAGGCAAAAGGTACTGGCTCTATGGTAGCATATAAAAGGTTATATACAGTACAAAGCAACACAGTAGTTAACTTACTGTTCTTTGCACAACTACTCATCCTATTGCTATGAATTGTTCCCAGCCTTTGATAACTACCCACCAAGAGCTGAGTGCACCCAACCTGGAAGCTGACCAGCAAGGGGGAATCAGGGGCTTACAACAACACACAGGCAGTAAACAGCAACACACAATGGCTGGTTATGGACACAAAGTGAGAAAGTGCTCTGCCTCTTATGGCATTTAGGTGAATGGACTGTAATTACCCAAATATTTATGGGTTCTCTTTATTGTATGAGTCACCAAGGGCTTGTGAAGGGGCAGACAATTTCCATTTTGTTTAGGGCAGAAATATCCCTGGAGACCAGGTTGATCTATGGAGCTGCCATATCAAACCCTCCTAGGAAAGGAAAAAAAAGATAATGCATTTATTAGTCAGCTCACATTGGACTGCTCTGTGTAGAGAAGGAAAGAACTCAACTGAAAAATGCTTTTAAAACCACAATTCCATAAGCATCTGTCTCATTTCAAGTACGGCTGGGACCTTTCTGTCTCCTGAAAGGGAAGGAGAGGGTGAATTCAAATGATCTGTAGCTCTGGAGTGCTGAAGAGGAAAAAAGTAATTTCCAAATAACATAGCATCCCTGCTGACAGTGACCAGGCACAGATAACCTCCTCTGGGGAGCCAGGCTTTCCTCCAATGCTCAAGTCCTTCCCCACATGACTTGCTCTGTTGTCCCTCTGCTCTCCCCCTGGCCAAGATCAAAGCTGTAAGAAGCAACCAGAAAAGAAACAATCATTGTCAGCCATCAGTCAAATGGAGAAAGAGGAGAAAAGGAGATGGTGGGTAAGTGATGTCAGACTCCATCAATCTCCTTTTTTGTTGCATTTTAGCTAAAGTAACTTTCCCTTAAGTGTCACAGCACTGTCCAAACTAGCTGGCTGCAACAAGGCTTTTACCATCCCACACCAGGTTGACTTCCATAAGTAGCTCCTGCACCTTGCCCCAGCACAGCCACCCATCTCCTACAAGGTTTCAAAAGTTCATCTACTGTCCGTGCTGTTTCTCTGCCTTCAGGCCAATCCACCTGCTTCTTGCTGCTGCATCTGGATTCTTCCTTCTCCCAGCCAGCCAGCCCCTCCCCATCCAGGCCCCCTGCTTCTCCTGGGGCCTCTCCTTATCTCTCCTAGATCCAGGGCACTCTCTCCCCTCCCTTTGCTTCTTCCAGGTCTCTCTTCATCTGCTGCTCCTCTTCCATCCCCCTTAGAGCTATTTAACTCCTTAGCGGGAACCAGCCACAGCTGCACATCATCCTCACCAGCCAACCCACCTCCCCTGAAGCCAGCCCACAGCTGTACACAATCAATGTTAATTAACCTGCCTTCATTCCTCTGTAATTCCTCTACAATTCCGCTACACATAAGTGCCACAGGTTCTGCAGGATCCTTTGTCTGGCACAGCAGGATTGGGATGCTGTGGTGGATCCCAGCATCGGCAGGGCATGGAGGAGAGGGGGCACAGGGAGTGGGAATGCTCCCTTCCACGATGCTATCTGCAGCCCCTGGTAGGATGTGCCCTGGGTGACGCGCAGCCTTCCTGTGCCCTCTGGGGCTGTGTCCACTCCAGACCTCCTGGCTCCTGAGTCTGTAAAGCTGTGAAAAGTAGGGGGATGAGGGAAAAGAGGAGCCCCAGAGAAGGCAGGAGCAGAAACTGCCCTGAAAGTTTCTCTTTGACCTTTGGATCACCACAGCAGCCTAGAGGCTTTGTCCGAAACGGGGCTCTCCAGCAGCACCCAGAGAGGAACGGTCCCTCCTCTGACCTGCGGGTGATGATGGCAGAGAAGAGCAGTCCCGATCACAGAGAAGCTCTCGGTCCATTGCTGAGGGTGTCCCTCAGCGAGGCTGGCTGGAGAGCAGGAGGGGTCTAACCACAGCTGTGACCAAGGCTCGCCATGGCTGGCTCTCCTGCTCAGGAGCATTTCCAGGCCAGTGCTGCGGTCACCCGCTGCCGCCGCCCCCACCCCCGCTGCCCTGGCTGGTGCTGGGCAGGGGCAGGGGAGGAAGGGCAGCGGATGGGGCAGGCCACGGTGCCAACAGGACCTGCACGTGTGAGGCACTACGGGTCTGGCGCTGTTGAATCTGAGGATCAACATGAGAGGGAAATGGAGAATAAAGAGCAGTAAATGAGCTGGATTAGAGGAGCTGTTTTACATAGCCCTTCATTTAATCCTTTGCTTTCCTTTCATTGTTTAATTGGTTTAGTTCTTGTACTTTTAATGCTGCAGGCAGAGAGAGCCAACCTCCTCCTTTCCTTCCCTTGTCCTGCCTTTCCTTTCCTCTCTTTGCATCTCACTATCTAATCCCATTTCTCTCTTTCTCTCTCCATTTCTGTCCCTATCCCTTGTTCTCATTCTCTCCTCCAGCTTCTTTCTCTCTCTCTTCAGGCCCCATATTACTCAAGCAGCTTTTGTTAGCGCTGTCAACTGCATCAGCGTGTAAGTGAAATTGTACTGTAAGTGAAGTTAAAAGTATTTCTATGGTGGGATATTTAATCATTTGAATCCTTGATAGGAGCAGCTCTTTTTATTTTCACTAGCTATAAATCCAGGCTCTATCTAATCTCTGATCTCGACGAGGAGAGAATTAACCAACTGAGTGTGTGACTAGAAAGGAGAAGGCTGGAAAGAAGGGACCACTTTATCTGAGTGTGGAGTGGAGCAGCATAGGAATAAGGCAAGGAGCCGTTCCCAGCTCCCTGCCATTCTTCTCATCGCCTTTCCCCGAGTCTACCTTTGTTCCTCCTCACCAGACACTCCAGCAGATTGAAAATGCCATTTTCCATTTGCAGTTCTTTCTTTTCTGCCTTCAGCAATTAACCCACCCTGTGATGGTGGGGAGGAGATCTGTTTCAGACCACAGAGCCCTGAATCTTAGTCCATCTCCAGTTTGTGCTGGACTGGATCGACTCCAGGTGCGGATGGTAGCTGTGGGCTAAACCCTGCCTCAGGGGAGCCTATGCCAAGTCTGAGATCTCAGAGATTCCTCTGGTCTGCTGCAGGAGCAGCCTATACAGATGGAGGCAGTAATCATTCCTCTTCACCCGGGTCTACTTAGAGCAGATAAGAGTCTCACACAGTGTCATCCCTCCAAACCACAGTGCCAAGTGCCTTTCTTCAGACACACTGTCAGGACTCTGCAGTGGAGCCACCCATCCTACCACTATAGTTTAAATCTCTTTATGTAAGGTGCTGCATGAAGGTATCAAAGTCATGTTTAAGCATCTTTCCTTCTTTAGCCTCTTGTTTCACCTCCAGATATGTGGGAGGCAAACAACTTCACAGCGTATTCCCTTCTCCAGAATTCTGTTGCTGGCACCCAGCACATCTCCATCAGCCGAACAGTATAATGGAGAGCTGATCACAAATGTTCTAACTGATTTGAGACTCTTATATTTTTCCTTTCAGAATATGCTGATTTGGTGAAAGTGAAACATCCTGCTGAAATGTGCCAGTTGCAATGAAGCCCCTGGCAGATCATGGTCATCTCTAAAAACTTTCCTGCTAGGTTACAGGGATACAGGTTATGAGGCAAATGGGCAGATCCATAAGTATGGAAGTCTGCTTGGAAGGAGTGCAGTCCAGTAGCAGGATTACCTAGAGCTGCTGGAAGAACAAAATATTTCCTTCTATCCAGGGCTGAGACTGGTCCACCAAGGGAAGGTAGCAGCCAACAGTGTAGATCAAGGCAGGGATGAAAAGTGGGGAAAGGGGTGGGAGCCTGTATTCATTATCCATACATTGCCTAAGTCTTGCCAACATTTTAAGCTCTTCTTAAATCCCACAGTCCAAGAGCTCTATGCAGAGAACTGCACTCTGATTACACAGAACGTATTGGCATCAATATTTACCTTGAGCATTTGTCTGAAGTACGAAAAGTGCTACAGGCGCTCGGCTTTTTGGATGCAGTTCCTTGCAAGGAAGAGCCAGGCTACCCTTCCTCCTCCCCCCTCTCCCTTCCAGTTCACCAGAACTTCTTTTTTTATTTCTGCGGCCTGCTTGTTTGCAAAGTCATCACAGGATATGAGACTCGCCAAAGAAATACAGCAACTCTGATGACTTGAGGGTTAGGTCCCCCATCCGTTCCCCCCCACCACTTTCAAGAGGTGCTGGGAGTCATGCATGCTGCTGGGCAGTACTCTGCAAAAGTGGACAATCAGTCACTGTCACCAAGCGGTGGGGGAGGAAGCAAGGGGGATGCCGAGTTTGCACAGAGTACTCATTGCACAGTGAGATTCACACAGCTGTTCTGCTCCCAACGTAAATATGGACAGCCCCATTCATCACTGGCTTTACTTCCTCAGCACACGTCCAGGGGAGAGGGATGATTTAGTGCCTGCAGCTGGAACAAGTACTACGTTTCCCTAAAACAGCAACATTTAAAAATGGGGAATGTTTTGCACATGTCTTTTGTGATTTTGGGGAGAAGGGAGGAGGCAATGTCAGAAGCTGTGAGCTGCAGCAGAGGTGAGGCATTACAGAGAACAATTAGCATTCTCTGTTTTGCTTTTCTCACACCCTCCATTCTCAGGGACCGGAATGACAGCAGCACTGGGGATCTGCGGCCATGGAGCAGGGTTGCCCCAGGCTGCTTGCAATCTATATGACAGCTTAGATGTAACAGGAGAATGTAATAGATGAAGTGGAAGGAAGAAGAGGAACCAGGATGGCTGGAGTTGACCAACAGACGTGGAAGGATCCACTGAAATGGAGACAATGGTGCCATGAAACAAGCTGTGTGAACAAGGGTGGACACCTTCGCAGGGATCCTTGCAGACCTGCCCTCAGGCAATGCAGTTTCCCACTATCATTGAAACACTGTTGGGCTCCACCTCAGTCTTCCCTGTCCAGGGTGTTCATTTTCATGACAGCAGATGTGTCACCCCTGAGAGATGGGAAGGTGGAACCTCGGTTACTGGTGAGGAGATGGGGTCTGGAGTGCTGCCTGCAGAGGTGTGGGGAGCTCAGGGCTGGACAGAGCTACAGAGGTGGCAGGGACAGTGGAGACCTTCACTTGGAGAAAGGGGTGACCTGAAGGTCTGTCATCATGTGAACTGAATGAGGGAGGAAGGTTGTGCCCTCTGAGCACCAAGAAGCTGGAAATGCTGGATGTTTGAGTCCACCGGGTGCAATGCATAGGAGCTGAGGAAGATTTTTCTTTGCCACCAAGCTGCCCCCTGAGAGTGCATGGGCTCCGCTCTGGTGGGCGCAGCCTCCCATCCATGCCCTGCCACTGCAGGGAGCAGATGGAGGGAATGGAAAAGAGGCAGCCCTTACCTTTCCCTCCAGCAGCTCAGATTTGCTCCTGACATACTCAGTCAACTGTGCCGTGGCTTACTGTCCCTGCCAATGCCTGGCTTTCGCTTTTGTCCATCTTGCAGGCACGCTTCCATTCTGTGTGTGTGGTTTGCTCAGTCTGTGCTAATTACGCCCTTGACACATGCGGTAGCACTGCTTGTGTCTATAACAGCATGGAGGTGAAGGAGGTTAATTAACTCGGAGGAAGGAAGCTGAGTGTCCCTACATAACACCCCCTTCCATATGCATTAGTTTTGAAGCCTGAAGACACTGTTTAACCAAACACAGCCCATGACTTACAAACTTTCTTCTTCCCTGCCTTTCTTCCTTGTATTACTAATGCTGCCTAAGGTGGATGGCACTGAAGCTGAAGAAAAGCCTCACAGAAACAATGGCCTCTCCAGAGAAGACAGTGCCTCATCTACAAGGCAGTTGGCCTCTTCCTGTGGAGTGCAGGCAGGATGCTCCAGTGAACAAGGTGCTGGCGTGTTTCTTGGCTGCTCTGGCTGGGAGTGATCCTCACTGTACCCGCTGTGATGGCCTTTTCTGTACAAGATGCCCATCTGTTACCCTCAGCCTGCTGGGTTCCTCCTCCCCAGTGCTCCCAGACGGCGTCAGCATCCTCTGGTGCTGTCCTTTGCTTGCATGAGCCACAGATGCAGACCTCCCAAATTTGCCTTTGCCTTGGTGGCCAGGAGCAGGGGATCCGTTGCATGCAGTCACAGGGCAGGGCAGCCCCAGTGCTCCGCAGGGAGACCTGCCACCGAGCTGCACTTGGTGCATAGGAGTTGTCAGTAGCTGAGTCCATTTGAAATATGCATCGCTTAGCGGATCTCTAAAGTAAGGTGGGACCTGACAGGATACCAAAAACTTCAGCTGCAGCTAAGAGGCATCACTTCTGCCCCACAGTGTGATCACACATGGATGTGCCTGGGTCAAGCTACACATGTGTTTCTTGGAGACTAAACCTGAGAAGTAGTATGGCCTGGCAGAGTGGCACCTGCCTGGCAGTCAGGCCCCTGATTTCTTCTTTCTGTTAACACACAACCTTGAAAGATTCGCTGTCCTTCCTCCTCATCCCTTTCCACAGCCACCCCGCCCTGCAGCACACTTTATCTATTACAGTTGTAAATCCTTTGCAGCAAGCTTGCTGTCTCTCTGTTTGCACAGCACCTTGTGCTGTGGGTCTTATAGGTGCTGCTGGAATATAAACAGCAATACAGCTTTAATTATAAACCCTGCCAGGAGATGGACAGCGCAAGCCTACAGGTTTGTGTCTCAATCAAGAGATTCCACAGGGGCTACCTTCTCAGTGCAGCCCCATTTTAGTGTCTGTTGGGCGACTGGTAAGAGAGGCTAGCTATGCTCCTTTCTTTCCACTCTCAATAATTATAGGTCTCCCAGGAAAACTGGCCTTAGACTGGAAATTTTATAAAGGTTTTAAAAGACTTTATTAGAAAGGATTTGGTTCCTGTGCAATTATTAGTTTAACAAGGCACTTTGCTCACCTTCTGCACTAGAGCTGTTATTGATCACACTGCAAAAGGAAGACCTGGCAAAAATTTATACAAAGAGCAGGACACCGTCTCTGTGTTTGTATACAATAGGTACACCAGCAGGTATTTATCTGCAGTCACTGAAAAGGTCCAAGGTCCTGAATGAGTGCACAGACGTGTCTAGCTCAATATATGCACACCACACAACCCATGGGTGGAAAAAGCTAATAGTTATTGATTATATAGGTGTGTCTGTCCTGTCGGGGCATGTTCTTCTTATTCACTGATGGCAATTGAGTAACATGATCTGAGAGTTTGGGGATTAAGTGTGCCTGCGGACACCAGACAGGCCTGCCTCAAACAACAGGTAATACCTGCTTTACATCCTGCTTGCAGTTTCAACCATCTCTGCCCCAGAAAGGCTCAAGTGGCACAGTTTGGGGTAAGGTCTGGAGTCCTACAGATGGAAAGGCTCTAGTTTGTGGCCAGAGGCTGATTTATTAGCCCAGAAGCAGATAGAGCAGAGCTGTAAACATTCAGAGGGTGAGACGCTTGAAATTTTCCAGTGATGAGCCTTATGCACAGAAATTATTATTATTTCTTTTCATTTGCAAATTTTGCTGCTGCTCACGATGTGGAATTTCATCAGAAAGGATTCTGAAGCAAGGGTTTGGTTCAAGCTGTCAGGATCTTGAAAACAACTTCAAATTTATGATCCCTTTCAAACCCTCTCCTTGCCCTAGATGTAAAGCCCTGCTCTGATTTCCTGACCAGAGCTATCCCTTTCGTACATCTCCCCCATCCAGTAAGTGCCTGGTACTCCCAGCACCATATCTTTCCCCTCTGGATGGCAGCCTGGTACAAGCAGCCCATCTCAAAGGCTGTGACTCATGGCTGCACCAAGCACCTGCATGGTAAAGGCAGGAGGGAGAAAAGCAACTTAGGAAGGAAAAGATAAAAATCATCTGCTTGCTGATGCCAAACCAACTCCGTTTGCAAAACAGCAGGACTGGTCCAGGTAGGCTGTGCCCCTTCTCATATGAAAACTGGAGTAACGGAAAGATGGAAGGGGCAAAATGCTATTAAACACAGCTACCAAACCCAAGCTGTCCCCTGCTCAGCACAGGGATGTGCTTGTGCAGAGTGAGGAAGGGCAGGCTGCAGCCCCCCCTCTCTCCAGATCTATCTCCTTTTCCATGTACCCCCAGAGGTTATCCCACTCCCTGCTCAGGAGGCACAGGCAGGTTTAATTTTGCACCTCCCCAGCCCTGCTGCAGCCCAAAGACTGGACTAGACTGTGAAACAGAATCGTAGAATCATTTAGGTTGGAAAAGACATTTAAGATCATTGAGTCCAACCATAAACCTAACACTGCCCAGTCCACCATGCAGACTGATCTCAGCAAATACAGAGAAAAACGCAATGCAGAACAGGCTGAAGCTGCTGATGCCCTGATACACAGACAAACTCTTGAGATAGCTTAACTGAAAGGCTTGCTGCCTTTGACTTGAATACGTGCTGATAAAACCGCCTAAGTCCAGAGGCTTCCTTGTGCCAGGATCACAAAATTGGATCCCCTGGACTATCCCTGCTGTACTGGATCAGAGCTAACTCCTTCCCCTCATTAAGTTCGTAGCTTGGAGGCTTCACGGTGTCTGCGTAGCTCACAAGGTCCATGGGGAACCCATCACACCCCAATAACCACAATGTCTTTTGGCAGGGAACAGATTCAGTTTCAGCCAGCTGGGGATGAGTTGATCGGAAAGCTTTTGTTTGTTCACATTTTCACCAATATAAGATTTCCCCTTGGCTGGCTCTGGGTCTCTGTTTTGCTCTGTGGGAGGTTAGTCATGACGTACAGGCACCCTTCATATTTTTCTAGAGCAGTGCAGGAGACCTTTCAAATTCATGACACTGTTGGGCTGAAAACTGCAGCTAAACTTGGCTGTACAGACCCAGCAACACATGGTGAGAGATGGGAATGGAGGCAGCACTTTGCACAGTAAATCCATTTCCATCGGTTTGCATGGCAGTGGGTTTTTTATTTTTACCCATGTGTCTTTCCCTCCCTGTGCTCGCACACCTCTCCTGCAGCAAATGACTCAGTCTGTTTACAGAGTAGGAAAGCTAATAGAAACCAGGCAGAATTTGAGCCTCTCTGGGACTGCTTTACACACTGACAAAATCATTCTTTCCTCCCTATGTTAAATATTCATGACACTCAGATTTTTAGATACAAAGGTACATTTTGTTTCTAAATGTGTTGATCCAGAATAGGCTTGTCGGCACCAGAGTTTTCTTTTCCACCCACTTTCAGAGGAAGGAAAAAAAAAACCCAACAAAAAAAAAAGGTGTGTGCCCCGAAAGTGATGCAGTCTGACTTCCTTTCGATCATGTCTCTTTTGGGGGTTGTTTTGATCTGGGAGCAATTTTACCATCGTATTTATGGCCTGAACTGCTATTTGTACAATGTTGGGCTTTTGTGTACATGTGAGTGTGTGTCCCTTGTACAAATAACACGTCAACATCTCCATGCTTCCCAGCCTGTAGTTAAGCCCATAAAACAAGATGCTTTAACAAAAGCCCCATATATTACTGCCATTCTGAATATTTGTAATTTTGAGACAATATTTACATAGACTGTTAAGGCTAAGCTCCTGGGCCCACTGACAGATCACAGGCAGCTGAAAGCACAATGCGTGTGCTGCAGTTTAGTGCTAAGCAGGGAAAAGGGAAAAAAAAATATCAGAAATACAAGCAAGGGAAAAACCAAACAGGCTTATGTATTAACAGACACAGAAAGCAAACAGCAGAGAGAGAATCAAGTGGAAAATCATATTGTACAAAGCAATGCTGGAAGAGAACTGGATTTGGACTGGAGCTTCCAGAGAGGTGTTTCGAAGAAGGGCATCATCTTTGCCCATCACTCCACCTTTGTATTGCAAGCTAAAAGCTAGCTTTTTCAAAAACCTCAACTCCAGAGTTGAGATATGATCAATTCTTCCCTCATGAAAACGTCAATAAAAATAATAATAAAAAAAAATACAGAAATTTGGTTTTCTGCTAAGACTTTTTTGTTGATTTTGTTCTTGTTGTTTAAAAACGCAGCAATGGTACAAGTTCACATCGGTTTCATTCTCTGGAATTGATCTGTGCGTACACAGTGGACAAATTGAGATATTGCAAAAACCTGGAAAAAAAATGCCCATAGTTCCCCTTCTTTTTTGAAAGAAGGAAGCTGTGCGGAAATACAGCAGCGGCTTAGGAGAGCTGGCTGTATCGCGGTGGTGCCTGCCACGTGCCAGACTGCCCGTGTTCTCCTCTCACCCATCCCTGAGCAGAGGAGATGGTTCCCAGGCAAGGAAGGGCACCTGCTGCCGTGGCAGTGCCAGGAGGCTGGGCTGTCACTGCTCAGGGCTCAGCAGTCCACCCTGCCCCCTCACGCACGGATGGTGAGATGCTTACCCCACCAACGAGAAGCATCCTGAGATTGTCCAATAAACCACCCCTGATTGCCACTTTCCCCGAGCATGCTCAGCAGCTGGGTAGTGAGCTGTTCGTGCAAGGAGTCAGACCAGAGGGTACCTCCCCAGCCACCCAGAGCTGTGCCATGCCCCTCCTAAATCCCAGCTCCCCTCGGAGTGCTCCTTACTTTTCCAAGGGGCTTGGCCTTTCCACGAACTCTCCTGCTTTCTTTTGTGCTAATTATCATTTTCTTGGCATTATTTCGGTGGTATCTAACACATCCAGTGCACATTTAATATACGAAGGCAGGAACCAGGATGTGGCTTTGGGGTTTGGAAACAGAAATGACAAGGGAATGGATGTTCGCCTGAACACCTCCAGAACCCGGCTAACCAGGAGCGGTGTCTGAGCAAAACCTTTAAATAGGGGTAATGTTGTGGTGCCAGAGTCTCCAATTATCTACTGTCCATTGGGAAAGGTCCACCAAATTGCAGTGCCAGATCAGCTGAGCATAAAAGGCCGTCATGATCCACACCACAGAAACCACAATCAAATTAGCGTTAATTGGAAATTGCAGCTGAGAGACCAAAGACTGAATGGGCCATGAAGACTGAACTTCACGTTCTCCTCGGAGTTCTCAAATCAGCACTAAAATCACTTGCATTAAAAAGAGAATAGCTATTCTTTCTGAGTTCTTACATATTTTAAAATCTGTGATTGAGTCACATCACACTCCCATACAGGAATGGCGTTTCATCAATATTATGCATTTGCAGTGTGGTGGAAAGCCCCAGTCTGAAGCCTCACTGAAGCAGATGCTGTACAAAGTCATGATTTCTTTCAGAATAAGCTCACAACCCACAGGTACTACCAATTGTACTGCACATTAGCAATGGGCTTTTTTATGGTTTCCATCAAATGTGGTTTGAAGCAAAATGTTCCCAATGTGCAAGGCTGCAAAAAGAGTTCCCCAGCTTCCAGTACGCCTGACCTCCTCTTCATAGTCCCCAAGCTTATAAAAGGAAGGTATGATCCCTATTAAAGAGAGACCATTCCAGAGACAAAGGACTTCTGAGGACAAAGCTGTTTGATTTGAGCTGACTTCCTGCTCAATACAGTCCACACCATTTTACTGGGTTGTTTATTGGCAGTAAACCATCACCCAGTGTTTGAGGCATGCCTTTCATCAGGCTTTGAGTCTTGGTGTGATTGCCACCTACGCATACCCTTGTTGAAAGCCTCATTGAGTATTTCCTTTCGGTGGACTGCCATCACTGGCAAAAAAGTGGATCTTATTTCTACTTTGACTTTCTCTTGGCTTTCTTTTCTAACCCTTCATCCTCTGTGTACCTTTTCCTGAGACAACGAGGAAGTTGGCCATTTACCAGTCTGGATTTGCTCCCTACGACTATGCTCACATACCAAAATCTACAATTTCACTTTCTTCACATTTCAGATCTGCCCTGTAGGAGACTATATCCCCTCTAATGTGCACAGCTTCCATGGCCCTCACCCCAGACTATCTTGTCAACCTTTTCCCTAGTGCCAACTCAGCTTAAACCCTGAGAGAGGTTTCCGGCCCCATTGCCTTTCTTCCTTGCCCTGATAGAAGGTTGGCTCTGCAATAGCACCACACTCATGCTTCCTCTGAATACTCTGTTGGTCCTGGGATCTGCTTCATATACTAATGTCAGAGCTGCTGATCTGCAAGTTACTCCCATGAACATCACTGATGGGTCCATTTCCAGAGGAAAAGCAGTAGATCTATTCTCACTTACAGAGACAGCAATGAAACTGGCTTCTGGATGAGGAAGGTTTCACCGTAAGAGGGAGCAGAGACAAAATGAACTCATTACTGCTTTCACCCAGTGCCAGCTATTAGAAGAATTTAACTGTTTTAGTGCAATTGGCCTTTTTCGTTATGTATACAGGCTTCATGATGGACGAGTCGTTAAAAAATAAATACAGAAGTAATGATGGTAGCAATCACAGAAAGCAATTTTCAGATATAATGAAGAGTCTCCTGGATGTGTACAGCCTGTGCTACACTATTGATTTCTTCCTTTCTTTATTGCACTTCACTCTCAGTTCACTGAAGCCCCAGCCCCAGTGCTGCCTAGCCTGCCAGCCAACAGCTCTGACGAGCAGCCATGAATTATTAACATGCAGGAGCCCTTTAATTGGATGAGCTGCAATTAATAATTCATTGGAGGTGCTTGCAGAGAGAAGGAGGGAGGGAAAGCGGGGGAGATGCTGTTGCTGGGAATTGGGCCCACAGTATGGGAGCAAGTGGGAACCTGAGATGTTCCAGCTGAAGCCCCCAAATGATTGCTGTGTGCCTGGCTGTGAGAAGAATGAGGCACAGCTAGCAGAGACCTGCCCAGGAGAATGAAAGAGGCTTTCAGAAGTGTGACCCGTCCCTTCCAACCCAACCCATTCTACGATTCTATGATATGATTGTATCATTTGCAGACAGTGTTCTCACCACATCAAATACATGGCACCATGCCTAGAGTTTGCAACATGGGGAGCCCACAGCAGGGTACAGAGATCAGCAATAAGCCTGTCTCCCACCTGTGTCACCAGTGCTCTTTGAAACAGCTCCAGCATCTCCTCCCAGTTGTGGTTTCCCTCCCTGTGAATGATGCAGAAGCAGCGCAGGGTGGGCATGCGGGAGCAAAGCTGTTGTGCTCATCATACCACCAGACTCCGCTTTCAGGGCTCCAACAACAAATTAATACTGCTTGGCCATGCACAGTCTTGCTGGCTTCCAGCTGACAGGCAAGGCCACAGACCATTAATGTTAATTAATATTTACATTACAGTTGTGCCTGGAGGGCTCAATCAGGTCTCTATTGTGAGACATCCTACAAACATATTGAGGATCAGGTCCCCTCTTGTGCTGCTCAGTCCACAAACACATAGAGAGACACGTTCCTCTGCCTAGAAATAGCCTTTTTCTTTTGCTTTTCATAACTTGTATTTTTTATGGCTTCAGTAAAGAAGCCTGGATGGCTATTAAAAAAAAAATGAAGAAAAGAAAATAGGAAAAACAAAGCAAGATTTAGTGCTTGCAGAAGTAGCAGAAACGACAATTCCATACCAATTTCTTTGCTGTGCCCCTAACGTGTGGATAAAAGAGGCATACTGGTCCTGGCACACACAGACCATTAATGTATCTGAGACATGGACAAGTTACTGGGTCATTTAGCCTGACTGCTTCCTTCCTATACATTGCCAAATCTCCAGCTATTGTCCCTGTCCTGACCCTAGAAACAGGAGGTGCGTGACTGAAGTCTGTCTTCCAGACACACATCACATGCCTTCATGATTTCAATGTGTCAAAAGGCTGGAAAACCTGCTACATCTTCGTGGTAAATAAGACCCTTTGCCCTCTAGGACTCGTTAACAGGCTGTGCACTGCTGGAAAAGGAGACATGATTTCTGGGAAAGCACACACAGAAATCTGTCCTGGTTTTCCCATGTCACTGAAGTTGTGGGGATAGCCAGGATCAACAGTGACTGTTCCCCTTTTGCACCAGCTCTGCTCAATCCTTTGATGCTGTGCTTTTCCTCTGAAAAAAAAAGGCAAGGCTGGGTTTGCGGTGTCAATTTTCTCTCCAGGAATCAGCATGAGACTTCTTTCCTCAGTCTTTGCCACTCCACTATTGCTTCGTCCAATCTGTGCATCTTCCCCATACTCTCTGGTGTCTTTAATTAACCTATATCGTACCTCCAAGCACAGGCTTGAAGCCAGAGTAATAAGTAATTTGCATAGTCTTGTGAGTATAGATATGCTCTAAATCTCAAACCTGCTTCTGCTCCTGGCTTCATCTAGGAAATAGAGGTAAGCGCGGCAACATCTGTATTGCGGCTCAGCTGCTCCATTAGCAAGCGGGGCAGGTGGGGCCGAGCTTTCACCTCTCCCATCTGCTACCGGGACGTAACAAGGCTTTGATTCACTGAAGGGCTCATTCTTCAATGAAAAACACTGGAATGTTTGTGCATCTACTAGGAGCCTTAAAGATAAACAGAGACTTAAATCCTTTTTCTGAACTAAAATATAAACAAATGCACAACCCTGCCGGTCTGTAAGGATCAGGCCTGGAAGAGAGTTCTTATCTGTCCCAAATGGGCTAAGTAATGATACAGCTCTGATTTTATAAGCTGCTGGCAAGTGTAGGCCAGCCTATCTTACGTGAATACGAGACGTGAGAGAGATGAGAAACAGCTTGCTCTTGCATTGCCTCTGATTTTCTTATTCCTTCAAGTATCACTGCATCAAAAGGTATTCTTAATTGTTTCAAATTTACTGACCATACAGATGAACAATTTAGTTGGAAGAGTTCCACAGTCTTTAGAGTTTCCAAATTCCATGATTTTTTTAATATTTAATCCCACAAACTGTGCCGTGTAGAAACCTGCCTGAAGATTAGAGCGAGAATAAGGAATTTAGACCGATTATTTTTTTAGTTGAAATAATTTAATCTCCTTGTGTCTCAGTTTCCCCAGTTGTTCAAGTGCCATAAGAAGTTGTCTCCCATCTTCACAGTGGGAGTCAGAGTCTTAATGAAGAGGTTCCACGCACTGTGAATGAGAGCAGCTATACGGCCACTCAGAGCATTAATGTTATTATAGGAGTACCACGGGGACCCATTCAGGATGGAGTATCGTCTTTAAGAGAGAGATGTGGAGTCTCTTCGCTTCTGCAGGTTAACAGCTGACCTTTTAATGTTACATCTGCACAGTTTGATACAGTGCAAATGCGTTGATCGTTTAATATGGTAAACAGAAAGAGTTTGGTAGAAAATTATGTTCTTTTAGCTGTGACACAATGTTTATTTCCCCTGTTTGGCTAACTCCTTTTCCTTTTTGCAGTAAGCAGGCTCAGGCTATGCAAGGCTGGGTTAAGGATTCCCCTGAGCTAGAAGTGTGGCTGCACAAAACCTTTTTCCACTGTAAAAGCTAATTAAAAAAGTCTTGCCTCTGGCTGCCCTTGTGTTGCAACTCTTCACCCCCTCACCTGTGCATTTATCTGGGGGTTATGCTGCAAACCACATCACAGAAGTGATCCATGTTTAAAAACCACCAAACACCTGCCGCTCATATCCTGCTTGATCATTTCAGGAAGGGTATCCTTTTAAAAAGGATACTGGCAACGCGCAGCATGGATCTAAACATCATACTCCGTGCTTGTCTGGAGTCCTGCTTGCCTCTTGTTCTGCTGTGGTAGGGAAGTTTGCTCAGACAAAGCGGATCTTCTTGATACGTGTGTGTGCAGGAAAGGAGCATGCCTCCAGAACTAAATTACAGGCAGCTCATGGAAAAAGATGATCCTTCAGGCATCTGCAAAGGAGCAGCGGGAGATGAGTACCACAGGAGTGCCTCTGCTCTGTGGGGTGATATGTTATCTATTACATAGACCTCTTCCATGGATATTTTCCCCATCCATATAGAGTGTTGTTACTCAATAGCTTATGGCTATGAGGGGTGCATTGGGAGTTAAAAGATGGAGCTTTCCTCTGGGCGACAGTGTACAGGATCTATTCCTGCTATCATAAGATATGAGCTATAACAAATGGGTCTAGCATGGCTGATCCATCACTGGACAGAGTGTGACACTGGCTCTGGGGCAGCAGTCAGCCTAATGCAGGTGAGCCTGAGTGGCTCTAGGCTCTGTTGCTGCCTGTTAGGACAGACCTCATCAGTTATGTTTAGCTTGTGGGATTTCCAGTACTGTCCAAAGAAGATAAGGCAAACTGTCCTTGAGACAAAAGCTGTGGTCCCTGTATTGCACATTCAAGGGGACAGACCTGAAGCACAGACTTGCACAAGGCTGCCCTTTTTGTAAGCAGACCAAACTCTGAGCTTGGGCTGCCCTCAGATCACATCGGTTCTTGCAGCAGATGATTCTAGGAACCTTCTGGGTTCTCCTTTCTATGGAACACCAGTTCCTGCAGCCAGATGATATGGAGATTGATGGATGGAATATCAGCTTGTCCTCAAAGTAGTCCTTGGAGTTACTTCTACATAAATATAAGCCCATAGACTCAATAAGAGCAAGTCACTCAGTACCAAAGAGGATGGTGCTCCCTACCACAACTTCCTCTTATTTGTAACAGCCATAGTACATCTCTGCTCTATTGCAACTAGAAATATCTAAGCAGGGCATGAAGAAAGCTGCAGCAATTAGCAGTCAGAAAGAGAAAGAGACAAAGAAGGAGGGCAAAACCTTGCAGATAAACCCTTTCCCTCTCAGAAACTGTAGACACCAGTAGAGAAATAGGACCATGGGAGAGGTCTTTCACCCCACTGTAAAGGACAGCAGGAAAGAGAGTCTACAGATCACACAGTGGTCCCCTAAGCAGCTTTAACTGAGTGGAACAAATCTCTTAAGAAAAACGATTTTCTTAACTTTGATCTAGATGTCCCACTATCTAAGGTCCCACTAGTTTGGTTCTCATCCCAGCAGATCACTTTCAAAGGGAAGTGAAGTGGTCCCAAAACACTCCCTGGAAGTGGAGGGGGAATTGCACATATGTATGCATATGAAGAAGGAGTTTCAGCAGCTCATCGTAATGCTGAATATAGAAAAGAAAAGGGAAAAAAAAAGAAAAAAGAGAGAAAAGAAAAATAATTCTATCCAGTGAAGCTTCTGCAGCAGGAACAGAATTCATTTCTCTCCAGCTCTGGGGAGTGAAATGTATTCAGCTCACACAGGCCACTTCAGCATCTTTTTTTGTTTTTTATCTTTCCAACGTAGGAGAACAAATTTAACAATGAGATTCCTTTTCTGTTTCCTACATGTGGAATAATTAAATTTGCATCTCACTCTGTAGTTGGATCTGCTGTTTGAAGAGGAATGTATCAATTGGACATAAGCCCAATGCGTTCTGCTCTGCAAATAAGGCAGTTTGCAAAAAAACAAGGCATAATCTCTCACCCAGGCAATAATCACAGGAAAATCATCCCTCACTGACAGCTCTCTTCAGGGCTTGATTCATATTCTTGCTGGTGAAAGAGCATGAGGGAGGGGGTGTAAGGGAAGCAGACTTTTGGCATCTCCTTGTGGCAACCTTCATCAGAAAAGATGCGGGTTCCGGATATGGGACTGAATGTTACTGCTGCAGTCATCAGTGACAGAGCGCTCTGATTTTCTGCAGGCAGGTTTCACAAGAAATTGTACACCTTCTGACTTAAGACTTTTCCCAAGCCCACTGAAACCTTGGGAAACATTCCTGATGGCTTCGATCAGTGTCGTGTGAGGCCAATGGAGAAGGATTTTCAGTGAAACTACAGGTCTTGTTTTCAGGGGGTTTGTTACCTGCCACTAGGTGCTCAGCACTCCACATGCTGAATCATTCAGAAAAATCTATCCCTTCCAGCCTCATCTGGCTGGCTGGATATCCCTCACTTCCCTGATCATCAAGTCTGTTCAGCTAGCTTTCAAGAAACAGCCTCCCTATCACCGCCTTCCTTGCCTGTAAATAGTGTAATTCCTTTGCCTTCTCCCCATCAAGCATTTTCACTCTGGTATTCCCTGCCTGTGACATTTACTTCAACCATTTTCAGAAGCTGATGCCCCTTTTGAATCCCACCTACTGTTCTTATGTCCAGAAGGAGGGAAAGAAAACATGTGAGGCAGAAGGAACAGAAGATGGAAACTGTTGAAAAAATTTTGGATCTGGCATGGCTGGAAATGAATAGAAGTTTAATTCAATCAATCAGAGAGGCAAACTGCACCTGCCCCAGTTCATCTAAAACTCTTCAGATTAAATACCTTATTCTAAGTGGAAATTAATTGAGTTTGTCGAATGGTTCCTACTGCATTAAACACACTCTTGGTCAGGAAAAGAGCAGAAATAAAGACAATACAATCTTTTATAATTGAAAGGCTTTTAGTGGAGCTGACTGAAGCTTTTGATTTTTCTCTCTCTAATGCCCCTTCCATATAAACCTCCTTTTTTAAGGCATCTCACAGGAAAAAAATTTCATTTCATTGTCCCGGGGGGGCTCAGACATACAGCCACAGTGGTCCCCTGGGCCGCCTCATAGCAGTCAGCCCAGCATGCTCTCTTACTTGCCTGTCAAGTGACATTCTCTGTTTAAGGGTAGAAGTCCACGTTTCTCCAAATAGAGCCGTGCCAAATGAAAGGATAATTACCTCCCAACCCACCCTATGCTGTTGGTCATGGACCCTGTGGGAAGTTCATCAGATAAGACAGCTCAGCTGCTTGTGGGAGCATCTCTTTTCAGTTTTCTCTTTAACTGGGTCCAGTGGACTCCACTGTGTGGGCAGCAGTGGTCAGCTGGGTCAATAACCCTTCCCATGGCACAGCTAGAGCCCTGGCAAGCCATGTCAGTGTGCTTGGATGGGATCACACATGGGTCCAGAGCTGAGATGGTAAAGAGCTGTTCACTTTGATACATGGAAAAGGAGAGAGAGAGGCTGGAGAGGAGAGCTGGTGGGGTATGGAGAAGGGATCTTCTCTGATGAACAGATCTTGAGTTGTATAAGATTTCAGCTTGACATCCATTGGAAGTGCCACCAAGGATGCCTGTTGGTATATAGGGGCAACATGAACATTGCCTGGGCTCTGAACACACAAAGTCAGTGAAAGATGATTTCTGTTACTCTCAGGTTCGAGTTCTCTGTCTCATGCTTCCTCCCCCATGTGCTCTTGCACACTTCCTCCCTCTCCTTCCCTTCTCCTGCTTCTTCCCCCCACCCCCCCCCACCCCATTCCTTTGCATACCTGAGCTGAATCTAATGAAGATGCATAAAAAATGTTTCCATTCTGTGAAATGCAATCCATCAACACACACTTCATATATATTGTGCAGAAATGAATCCATTTCAGCCGGGAAGGCTGATAAATCAATTTAAGTGGAAGACTTTTGACAGTTTAATTCAAATTAAGTCCACTTTGTTCAATTAGAGGGTAGCTGGAGGGGTGGTGGCAGGAAACAAACAGGATTGCTAGAACAAAAACTGCAATTTTTTCTCAGGCTGAAGCCATCTGTGGACCATTTTTCTTAAAGCAGGGACAGGACGATACTAATTAACACACAATCAGTGACCAGCAAATTACTTGTTTTTAAAGCCTAATCCTTATTTTGCACAACATTCCTGCCTACCTTTGAGCGAGCTGCAACAGTGCTGGTAATATTTTAAGATGCATGGAGAGTGGGAGATGGAAGAAGTGGACAAGGTCTTTCTGCATTCAATGACGGTGTCTGCAGCAATGCCCCCTCAGTTCTTCTGTGGGTGTCAATTACCTTGGGGTAACTACAGTAAAATGGACTTTGAAAAAGCCCCCTCCCCCGTGTTAGACCGCACCATGTGTCTAAGAGACACTTTCCTGTGGGTCAAACTCATATGCAGCTTTTGTTTGGCTTACAGGCAGAGTTGGTACAGACAACCGCCAGTGAATGCCAGTTCTTTAATTGCCCACACAGTTCCCCCCTATATTGCCATAGACAAGTGTGCAAACACAGTTTGTTTGGATATTCAGTCTGTTCTATGGTATGTTCCTGCAAAACATCGACTTTCTCTGTGCACACAAAAGAGATGCTTGCTGACAGTTCAGATCTATGAGTTAAAGCTGGTGAAACGTTGACATTCAGCTAATGGGATTAAATTCAGCCAAGTTACCTGTTCTGTTCTGTGAAACTTGGTGAATCAATTCAGAATTCCCAGTGATCTGGGTTAAGAGAGATGTCGAATCCCAGATGTTTTAACACCTGAGAAAGCTGTGTTTTAGTGATTATTGAGCAATACGTTTAAAAAGTGAATGACAGACCTGGAAAGCAGCATCTGCTTTTTTACTTTCTAACATATTTTCTCAGCCAAACTGAGGTTTTCAAGTTCACAGTGCAAAATGTAACTGAATTTCATCCAAGTTTGCAGACTCACTAACGCTTTCCACGTTCAGATTGGCAAAAACCTCCCAATCCTTTTTTTTCAACAGTGTTGCAAAACGGAGCCCTTGTCACTGACAGATGGAAAAACAAAGACTTTTGCAATTAGAAGGATAAAGTAATTCATGGGATGTTGGTGTGTTTTTCTTCTGTCTTGCTCAGAGATGGCGAGCAGCACAGAAAATATGGTTTTTCTTTTCCTTCTGACTGACAGATCTCTTAAAAAAACAGGAATCCTTTGTTCAGGTAGTAGAAGATGAGTCCAGAAAGAACAGCTAGTACTGGACAAAAATTACCAGCTGTTTCACTGAGCAATGAAATAAGTAGATGCTATCAGCTTTAACAGATATGATGGAACTTTGCTCCCTTGTTACCAGCTAACTGGTACCTAGCTAATCCAGGCCTCAAAAAAGCAAAGCTTTTCATTTAGGCTTGTATAAGAACAAAGGAAGGTATTTGTGGAGGCAGAGATTTTAGTCCAAAATAACTACAGCAGCAAGATGTTTTCCCTGGACAGCATCTGCCCCGTGAAACTCATGAGTCTAACAAACCCCATCGGTGCCTCTGTGTGTTGGATGGCAATTTTATAAAATCTGCTTCTACCAGCTGCCAAGGGAACAAGAGCAGGAGAAAACAAGAGGATGTCCAAAATGTTTGTGATGAAGCATTTTCCCCACTATTTTTTTCCCCCCAAAACTAGGTTGTTTGCAAAATAGACCCTGTTTCCCCTGGAACTGTTTTGTTTGGTTTTGTGGTTTGTTTTTTTTTTTTATCCTCTGTGTGTACAGAGGGGAAACAGGTGATCAAAGCATGGTAATTTAAACCATTTCCCAGAAAAGAAAACAAACAAACAACTACTCAAGTGAATCCTTGGTAAAGAACTGCTTTCAGAAAATAAAATGTATTGTGAGATGGAACGCTGGCTTGGTGGACTGACAGAGAAGATGGCTGAGAGAGTGGATAAGAGACCGACATGAAAAAGAACAGGGAGACTTCTGGCACATGGGCAAAGTCTTTATTTCCCTGTGCACGTGTCTTTCATCCCTACTCCGGCAGCCCAGGGTGGATGACAAGGCGCCTGCCAGAGCGGCTGCACTGCAGGTTACAAATCACTGCCTGCCACTAACAGGTCAGGGGGCTCCGCGTCCAGCCCCCCTGGAGACCAGCCCGTCTTTACAGCTTCGGCTTCATCTTGAAACCTTCACAGTATGTCCCCAGCCTGGATCTGCTATACCTCTTTCAAATGAATTTATGGCCCTATAAATGGTGAATCATTGTGTATAATAAAGAGCAGGACAGATTTGAGTAGTATCCAATTTAATAATTACTTGAGTAACTCAATCATTTTCAGATATGTGGTTTCAGTATCTGCAGACCTTGAAGACCTGCTTGGAGCATTTGACAGAGAAGATAGCACTTTTTACTACACTGTTACTAAACTAGTCCTTCACAGACCCTGCACACACCTCATCCACGTCTCAAAACTTTGGAAAGATTGTGTTCAGGTTCAGAGTGTTTCTGTGAGCTGAACTTGGAGAAGGATGTACCGAGGAATTACATCTGTGCTTCCCCATATTTGAAGACCAGTTATGAGAAACGTCTGCCTCTGTGCTGGGATAGATGATTAATTTAAAACCTCCAGCTGGCAATGTTTAAAACCAAGCAGCCTAGATTGCAGGCCTTTTAAGGTCTGCTGTGTTTCTTGATGGGCACTGAAAAGAGGCACAATCTAGTCCTTATTCTTACATTAGATTTTAAAAAGGCTGTGCTGAGCTACAGATCCACAGCACTTGCGGGATTCAATGATTATTTTGCCCTACCTCCAAAATAAACAGTCACATCCCAGTAGAGTCCCCTCACTGGTGCAGGTGGGTTCTTTCACCAGCTGGTCAAGTTTCATCTCTATAACAAAGATAACTTCAGGCTGAGCAAGTGAAGTAGGTGATTAGATCCTGAACATAGTATTTTCAGAAGTGTTCCTGCCTTCGAACAAAATAAAGGCTTATGAGGACCCTGTAAATCACATTGTTTCCATGCTCCCCAGGGAGGAGCGTGCTGCTCAGGACTCTGGGCATTAGGGAACATCTAACCAAAGGAAGCTACGGCTGCTGAGAAGTCACTGCAAAACCCACCTCTACTCACAGGGCCTGGGACAAGGGACAGCTGCCATGTGAGCCAGCCCCACCACCTGCGTGAGAGCACCCTTCACACCTGCCCCGGAATTTGCAGTGCAAATTCCAGTTTCTCATCATGGGACTGTCGAAATTTGCTTTGTCTTGAAATTCATCATGCAAGATATTAGCTTTAGGATGAGGCTGGGGACTCGGTTTTTCACAGCAGTTTGCAGCCTGCCCAGGGGCATCGCCTGAGAAGGGCAATTTCCCCTTCGAAGGCTCCCTTTGTTGGTGCAGAATTCACACCTGCATGGGGGTCTCTGCAGCTGAACCATAGCTATTTGAATACTCTGGTTTTTTTTTCCCTAATAATCTGACAGAGGTTAAAAAGTGAGTTGCTGAAAACAAATGAGCCACCATTCTTTTCTAGCATCAGGTTAATCCAGAGATTTTTGGTGCAGTAAATGCTGGTTTCCAGTGGTCTAAAACACCATGGGTCTCTGGCCTGATTTGACAGACAAATATTTCTGTGACTCAAGGAAGCAAATATCACTTTTCTCAAAATTTAGCCATAGGTATCAAACCCTTTGGTTCCTAGTGCTTCCTCTTAAAGTAAAAGAATACTGCCAGTGTCCCTACAACTCAAGCCCTTCATTTTTTCAGGTGGATACATCATCACTTTTTATTTTCTAACGCACACTAATATTTTAGGTGAACAAATTTCAAGGAAGAGTTTTTTTTCTTCTGGAAAATGTTGTTTCCTGTATTTATCTATGTGGGTTTTTGAGGGCCAGTGTGTGACAAATGACCAGGTGGTTCTTATCTGTGCATGGATCCTTTTGCTGGAAGAATGAACTGTGTGATAGCAGTATCTACTATCTGTTGTGAATACAATCAGAGAATGCTGGATTACATCCTTGTATCAAATCTCTGATCTTTAGTGACTATAAATTTCAAGAAAAATAAAATCAGAAGGAAAATAACTATGGCCTACTATGAGTACATGATTTGCTTAACTAAGCATCAGGAAGATTTTTTTTTAGCACATAGACTTAAATTCTCTGCTAGATCTGGGAAAAGCACATGCATAACTTAAAATGTTTGAGTCATCACATTGTAGCCAGCCTTGCAAGTCATTGGAAAAAAACCACGAAGTCCTTCTGCTATGAACTCCCGTGAGGCCCAAGGACACTGGGAGCTGCCCCCACACACGTGTATCATCACCCCAGATGCAGGGCAGATTCCATGCTTATAGCAAACGAATGGTGGTACTAGTGCCAAAGCAAACTTTGGATGGTCAGAGCTTGTGCAGACATTAAACAACATCTGTGGTGTGTGGGGGTAGTTGAGGATGCAGCTAAAGGGCTCAGGACCATTTTGCACTGGGTCTGCCCAGTGACAAAGCATTTTAGCCAGCTTTTCATCACATGAGAAATCCATTGGTTTTCAAAGCGGCACCACACAAGTGTGCAGTATAAATCAAGGTAGGCAAGTGGGTTATCAGTACATGCACCGAGCTATTTCACCTTGTCAAAGATACATTGGACACCTGTAGGGCAAGGCTTGGTGGGAGGCGGTGATGGTGGAGGTGGGGAGAGGGCTTTCCATAGGGAATATTTTTCACAGTGTAAGGACTTTGGAGAAAATTAATGTGAAACATTAAAAATGTTCCTTTTTAAAAGGGAATCCATTTTTTAGGCACAATGAGACACTTCAGGTGGTGTGGCAGTGTTGAGTAATGCACATTGGAGTTATTTAACTTCATCTCATGCCTCACTATTCCCCAGGGGCACTCATTAATCAGCGTTACTAGGCAGTTTGTCATGTCCTTTTGCTTAAATAATATCCATACCAAAATACAAGTAATGCATGCACCTGGAAGTCACTGGGAGATCTGCCTGTGTCAGGACAGAAGGATCTGTACTGGAGGACATAGGAAAGCTGAAGGACTTTAGGTGTCTTCCATGGGCTTTGAATGGCACTGAGCAGATTGCATTGCCATGTGTATTACAAGGGGAAAATCTACCAACCACCACTGCTGAACTGGGGTCATTCTGAACAATCAGGCTATGGATAAGCTCACAGGACGATGTGACCACAGCCCGCAGACATCATACTGACACTGGCTGCAAGCCTCAACTTTTCTGCCAGATGTGGAGGGAGTTCAGGATGTGTAACTGCAGTTCACATGGGACAACAGTGATACACTCTCCCTGCCTGCCTGTTTGGCCAAAACGGCCATAAGGATGCTAGTTCCTGGGCAGATAATGAATTTTGGCTTTTGGTTCTCATGGCTGAGAGCTGCTGACAAGGGCATGGACTCACACTGCAGTACACTGAGGGGTTTGTGAGGTGGTTGCGTGCCTGCTGAAAGCCTGCATGGTCCACCAGAAACTGAAAAAGTGCCTTGGATTTTACAAATGAACACATATACTATCAAAACTAACACATTTTGCCTGGGAATCAAAAAGCAATGTTCTGCTGGTGATGACTGCCTGCCATCACCCCAAGACGGCATCAGTAATTTCCCGTACCTGAGGAACTGTGGGGGCATCTCTCCTGGCCACACACACCCCCACAGCCTGGTTGCTCCAGGGGTCCCAGCTTGCCAAAGCAAAGACATGGCAGATCTTTACCCAGCTTCCTTTCTTGTTTGTCAAGTTTGTGTTTCAACTGGATATCTGAAGGTTAAATTACTGCAGGCCCTCATCAAACCGGTAAATCACCTAATTCCCCACCTCCCCCAGCCAAATGTTTTCTCTAACTTGTTAAGCAAAATACAGACAGCATGGCCTGCCATTCCTGCAGAACCTCGTGGCCTTCCAACACCTGAAATAACTGGCAGACCTGTCAAAAATGACCTTCTTTCAACAACATCTCTCTTTTTTTATTCGGTTCTCCCCACCACCTCCCCCCTACCCCCCCAGGTAGGAGGTGGGGGAGGTTGGAAAACTGTAAAGATCAAGTCACAGCTGCATGTGGTACCTAATTAAACAAGTGTAAGAAAGCAGAGAAAGGTCAGGTTGTCAAAAATCATTGCTGTATCTTTACTGGATTGTATTTAGAGACTGATAGCAGCAAAGAAAATAACTCAATAACGTGAATGAGACTGGAATAACAAACTGGCTCCAGGGACAGGCTAGCTTTGAAACGCAAAAGGCTAAGGCTTCAAGATTTATGTATATATATATGTATGTATCTGTATGTGTGTATATACACACAGAGAGACACAAATCGAAGGGAAACAAGCCCTAGAAATGAAAGGAAAAGTGTTTGCAAAGAGTAAAGTAAACAGACAACATTAATATGGGAAAGGAGATAGAAGAGGAGCAGTTCAAACAGGAAATGTGGCAGAAATTAGAGCCTGAAAATACACAGGCACCAGCAGATAAAAGGAGAAGAAACTGAAGAAATGAATTAAGGAGTGGATAGGAAGGGGAAAAGTGTAAGAAAACAGAAAACACAATCACAAAGAAAGAGGAGGAGGCCAGCATCGTGAGGCCAGGGAAGGGACTCAAACTGGGAGTGAAAGTGCATCCTAATTACCTGCGGTGGTGTCCATGCCATGCAGACGACATCCCCTCATGCAGCGCCACGGGGTGATAGGCACGTGCCCACCTCACCTGCACTCTGAGCATGCTGGGGAACTTGCGGGGTCACTAGTCCATGCTGAAAAGACCTCTCTCCACCTGCTTTGCCTTCCCTGCCATCGTTCCTTTCTTATCCTGCTGGCCAGGGTGAGGCACGCTAGTGGAGGCAGGATCCTGGTGAATCCTCTGCTTGTGTCTCAGGGACCATCTTGACGTGTGGCCTTTTGCTTGCCTGTCAGCAGGGTGGGTCAGGGCCGCTGTTTTGGCACTGTTCAGGGAGGAGAATGTTAGGAAAGGGAAAAACTGAAGAAAATTGTCTCTGTGAAGGAGGAAAACAAAGAAAAAAAACCCCCTCACACCTCTGCATTACTTGGTGATGTGGTTTAATAGCAGTCTAAACAAGATAACAAAATCAGAAAGGTTTTTGAATGCTTTCTGTTATTAAACACATCTCTTCATTTGTTCTGCCAGGGATGGGCTCCAGCCATTTACTCCTGCTAGTTATGTCTATCTTCCTATGACACCATTTAAATTTTTTATAAAGCCTGCTATGATAGCATCTGTAGGCTGGAAAAAGCTGTATAAGGGGTGAAGGGGAGGAGAAGATTTTTTCTCCTTTTGACAGATAAGAATTTTTCCTCTTGTATTCCCCCATAAGCAACCTGGAGAAAGACACACATGGCGTCTTGCATTTAACAAATTGACAATGCATTTAAATAGTGTACCACTGCAAATATAATTGCAATTTGTTGTAATTTCTCCTCCAAATTCCACCCTGACACAGTTGATTTATTTTGCAAATCAGTGCATCTGGAGCGTGTGCCGTGTCACATTATGGGCCTTTGATACAGAACCTTTGTTTTATAACAGGGAAAATAATTAGCTTTCGGACAAGCTTGAGCTGTGATGTCAGAAGCTATCCATGGCTGCTGAAAGAAGTTATTAGTGCTGATCTAATGAAGGCTCCCTGGCAAAGCTCTGCCTCTTTACTAATTTGTCTCTCTGGGATTTTAGCAAAATTAAAAAAAAATAGAAAAAGGTAAGCATAAAAATATACATTTATGTATTAAAAAATCCTTATTTTTATAGCATAAACCTCGGTAACATCACTGCTAAGAACTACAGGCAACTGAGAAATAAACAAAAGGCATTACTTTGTTCTAGTATAAACAACATTTTCCTCCAAGCAGGGAAGGTTTGGGCATTTTTTTTAATTAGCTTTTTTCTGCCTCCTCCTGCCCCCCCTCCCTGAAATTCACAGCTCCTATTGGCAAGTTTGGAAATTATCAATCATTAACAGTGTCAGCTTTCCTCCAAGTGTCTTCAGCAGAGCCCTCCTTCAGTGTCACATATGCTGGGGGGACAGATCCTTCCCTTGCTGACACCAGGAGTAATTTCACCAAAGTTGAACCTGTTTCACCCCTCCAAAGTAAGAACATGCCCAGGGAGAATCAGACTCTGTCACCTCTGCCGAAACACCAAATCCCTAAAGTGATTGTACTGCATGATGGTAAATATTATGGGAAGATACAGAGTGGGATGAACTAAAAGTGCCAGGCTGGATCTACAGAGGGTTTGATTTCACCCAGGAGGAATGAATGAACGCAGATCACTTCGAGTCTTGAATGTCCGAGGCATAATCTAATTTCTCAATGTAGTCAACCAGTTGAAATTTGCAAAATATGGACTCTATTGGGAATCTGGCTGAGCTGTGTCTGATTAGCATGTGCAACTGTTCAGTGGCAGGTTTTTGTGAGCATTTAGTCTCTGCTTTAAACAGAATCATCACCAGCTGGTTATTTTTTACTGTTATTAGGTTAGAAAATAGCACTGAGGTATACAACAGTAATCACGAAGCTGTGATGCCAGGGAAAAAATAATCACGTTAAATTGACCTTCATGAATAAAGAGTGAGGTTCCATTTCGCCTAATTTCTGTTCATTTTAAAACCAGCATTAGCTTTTCTGGCACATAGTTTTTCATTGTTTGCTGAGCATGGCTCGATTAGAATGATTCACTGTCTTTAATATTAGTGATTATGGTCCATTTCAATTACACAATGTGTTATAGTTTGTTGTATTACTCTCCTGCCATCTCTCTGCTCTGACTTCCTTGAGGGGGAAGCAAAATGAGAGAAAGAATCAGATGGTGAAAGTGAGAGCTGGGGAAGTGACCCTCCTTTCCTTAAGTGGAACCCCAGCAGACAAGTAGCAGCATCTGCTGCCTCTGCTTACCACTTAAACGAAGAGTTTCAAACCCAGACTGATACATGTTCCAACCCACCACTGGAGGTTCTGCCTGTTGGTCACCCATCTATCCCATGGTTTTAGGTAGAGAAAGCAAGGCAGGCAATGAACGCAGTGCGCTCTGAGCATACTGTTTGGATTAAGGTAGGATTTAAGAGATTTATACAAGTGACAGATTAAGGGTTGTTCCTTTATGTCATGGATGACTGTCAAATCATGGACTCTGGAGCAGATTAAGCTGTGCACCAGCATGTTTAGGGCATTGCAGCCACAGAAGCAGCAGTCAACCCACTGCCCAGCTAAACTAGCAAGATGTCACAGCACTATCCAGACTAGCCAGCTGCAACAAGGCTTTTGACTTCCATAAGTAGTTCCTGCACCTTGCCCTAGCACGGCTACCAATGCCCCACAAGGTTTCAAGAGTTCATCTACCATCCATGCTGTTTCTCTGTCCTCTTCAGGCCAGCCCACCCTGCTTCTTACCTCTGCTGTGGCCAGATTCTTCCTTCTCCCAGCTCCTCATCCAGCCAGCTCCTCTTCCAGCCAGCCCCTCCCCATCCAGGCCCCCTGCTTCTCCTAGGGGCCTCTCATTATCTCTCCTACATCCAGGGTGCTCTCTCTGCTTCTTCCAGGTCCCTCTTCATCCAGTGCTCCTCTTCCATCCCCCTTAGAGCTATTTAACTCCTTAGCAGGAACCAGCCACAGCTGCACATCATCCTCACCAGCCAACCCACCTCCCCTGAAGCCAGTCCACAGCTGTACACGATCAATGTTAATTAACCTGCCTTCATTCCTCTGTAATTCCTCTACAGCAAGGATTGGGTCTTACCTGAGCAGAGGGCTCTGCTGCCTGCCACACGTGGGTGGTGAATCCCTACGGAAGGTGTGTGCCTAGCTATTGGATCAGTGATGAGGTTAAAAAGCCAAATGGGAAGGGGTCATACAAGGGTGAAAGATTGACTGGACCTTCAGTGGTGCCCCGCTGCACTGAGGGAGGGGACCCCCACTCTGCTCCGCTCTGTCAGTGAGACACGGGTGACCCCTGAGCTGCCCCAACTCACACCTGTCCTGCCCGTCCTGGTGGGAGAGTCAGAATGTTTCCCAAGCTTTTGCAAAATGTAGCTAGAACACAAAAATAATACAGCTCAGGTTTTCAAAACTGCCTTTAACTTCAGTTTCACCATCAAGCTTCCAGAAATAAAGAGTGATGTGGGAACATGAGATTTGGCAGAGTGACCACTCGTGTTTTAATAGAGCAAGATAGAGCAACAGGGAGATACGGATGCTGGAGAAGCTACAAGAGCTCAGAAGGGAAAGGGAAATAACTGACCTGTATTTTCAGGTGTTCCTCCAGGCTCTAGGAGTCATCAGTACCTAAACCCTGAGGCACAACATGACTTTAGATCAAATTCAGAACCTTTTTCATGGAAAGATACAATTATCTCTCTACTTTTTCATCATTCTTTACCTATAGAGTATTTCTAGTCAAAGTCAGAATGGGGTCCTCCATGAGATTAAATCAGCAAGGCTCCACTGAAACCGGCAGCTACAAAAAAGGGATAAGATTTTGCTTTCTTTTTTCAGCGGGGAATCTGTTGCATTTAAAACATCATTACAGAGTACTTGTTACTCATTCAAGCATGAGAATTTGAATGACAGGGGAAAGCGTGCCCTCTTCATAGAACATCCTGCTTTTCACCTTTTGATTTGGTTACACCTTCTCACTTGCCAAGGAAATTGCATGTGTGTGGAGGAGAGAAGGAAGGGATTTGACACGTTTAATGGACATTTATAAGGGCTGCAAAGCATTTATTATAGTAGTAAACGAATTAGCTAATTATAGGTGACCATTAAATTGTGGCTGCACTCAGAGAAGAAACCCTGTAAAATTAGCTCAGTTTTATTCCACTGATCTGCTCTCTTGACCAAGCCGTGTTCCCAACTCTGTTGATGTAAATCCAGAGTAACTACTCTGACTTGATGAAGCTGGTCTCCTTGTACTTTGGGGTAACTAAGAGTGTAATCTGGCTATTTCCATGTCTTCAGAACACAAAGGCTTACACCCCAAGTGAAAAGAAGTGGTTGTTCTCTTAATACTACACAGCCAATGAAGTTGTGGGCAAAGAGCTGGAGATAGCCTGCCTTTTTAATTAACAATAAAATTATCAATTAGGTTCTATCTGTAAAAGCTTAATTACTGAGGATGATGAAAGAGGCGAGAGAGACCCAGTTCAGTGAGCACATTCCAGTGGGAGAATGCAGCACTGGACCTAAGGGGAAAAACAATGACGCTTTTAGCTTGGAAATTGTGTCCAAAGACAAAGTAGGAAGAGCTCATGACATCAGGTGTCTTTCTTTAGCTATCATAGGTCATTACTGCAAGTGGTTATACCTTGTTTAGACTGGAGCTCCTCAACAGCTACAGAGTAGAAAGACAGAGGAAAGTGATGATTTTGGGGGGTTTAGGGATGTTTGAACCTGGAACTATTACAACTAATACAGTGAGTTTCTCTTGTTGAAGCCAAAGAAAGAGGTCCATGCACTGATAGCCATAGTAAGTTTACTAGTTTTGGATACAGAGGAGCTGTAGTAGGAAACACAGACTCCTACTTCACTCTCATGGGTTGCAGGTGACAAAAAACTATTGCTGAGTGAGAATAACAGGGTATGGTGGCTGGAAACAAAGTAGGGGGTTTGCCATGGAGGGGAGAGATCCTTTCACAAAACCATTTTCCCTTTGGGGTTTTCTAACAAGCCTGGCAGAGCCGTGCTCATGAAGGGAGTCTCTAGGTGCAGCCTTCAAAATATAAATGTCTGGGCTTAGCTATGCCACTCATTCTCCACTGAATACAAACCCAAATGAGATGGTAAAAGTCGTTATAGAAGCACATCCTAAAAACCCCCTAAAAATAACAAATTCCGTAAAGAACAACATGGCCAAAATGCAAAGAGGAAGAGCATGCTTTTATCTGAGACAAAGAATGTGTGAGCAGCAGGGAGAAATGAAAAGATACAAAGGAATTATGAATGGGAATTAACAAAAGTTGGCTTCAAATGAGTTCTTCAGGTCAATAGCAGAAAAGACAAACGTATGGTTCTGACCAGAAACATCTTGCTGTGTCCCTGTCTATGGCCAAATCCCAGTAAAGCATATGAAGTCACTTCAATGGGAATGGCGCAAGTGGTATTGATGGGTGGTGTTGCATACAGTTGAGAGAAGGACCTCTGATGTCAGCAGAGCTCACGCTTGGGAGGGGGATATATGTCTGTCGTGACACTGTGAAGTCATTTCCTTGGAGCAGGGTTGTCTATTCAGAAACAAAAATAAATAGCGGATCAGTGAGGGGAAGGAAATGCCCACCGTCTTTGATTGAAATCTATTTTCATCTTGTGAAAAATATCTTAATTTTCACTTATATTCCATGCCTGTAGCTAAGGGCCATTAAAACTAATAAAAGTAAATCATTTGTGACAGATCTTAGAAAACAGTTTCTGCAATGCACCGCACTCTCAAATGCTCATTAGAAATAGTGGTTTTCTTTTCGGAAGAATGCTTGCTGAATGCTTAAAACGTGTTGCCTCCAACTTTTGACAACTAGCACAGGCTATGAGAAGCTTTGAAGCAAATGTTTGACATAAAAAAGATGGTCTGATGCTATATCAAATAAGATTGGGGAGGAAGCATCAAAGCAGAAAGCATTAGGTTGAAATGCAGTTGGAGGAAAGAAAATCAACACACTCATTTCTGATTTTACATTTTCTGGCATCAGTATAAACAACTGATTTGCATTTTCTGAGGACACGAGATGCAATTCTTAACAAATTAGCATTAAACAGACCCTTCTCCCCTAAATCCTTTCTGATAACATAGGGGAAGGCCAGAAAAAAAATTGTTCCTTATCCAGTGATTGTTCCCAGGAAGAAAAGTGAGGATCTGTGATAATGGGATGACACCTGTTTTCCTCCTCCAGCCTCCACCTTGAGTGAAATCCAAGGATTTCCCTTTATAACACAGTCTCATGATCCATTCTGAACAAAACCCTTGCTGGAAACCAGCATGGGTTGAAAAAACCCTATCACACTGTAAAATAACAAGTATGTCAAGCACCTTGGCTTAAGTCCTTAGAGGGTTAGTCAAATAAGTGTTTCATTTGTTTTACATGGTATTTTTGTTAAATGCACTTCGAAGTATCTTGTACATTGATCTATAACCACAGCACTATGATCTTAACCTCTGGAACAGAGGTGAACCACTGTCAATAAAATCTGGATTACCTGAAATACCCTTGAATCGTGTAAGCAAGGTTTCACCTAGTACTTCTGCTAAAGGGACAGTCAGCTAGTTGGCATAAAATCGCATGAAAATCAGGTCCTGTCCAAACATTTCTTCAGACAAGAAGGTGTAAGCACAAGCTTCTCAAATGTAATGTTCAGGCAGGTGCTTCCTGGAGAGGTGCTCTTCAGCGACTAATTTCTGTCTCAGATTTGCTCAGACACTGCAACGCTTGGATACGGCTCAGGAGAACTCCAGATGGTCTTTTGTTTAGCCACTGTACTAGTGTTTTTAAGGAGTGTTTAGGGTTGGCTCTTAAATTTGGGATCATGAGAAATGGGCAGGTGGGTTATCAATGAAAAAGTTACAAGAACATAGAAGAACAGTCTCGTACAAATGCAGAGAATAGTTTTCCATATATTAACCTCGTCGGACACTGGGTTTGCAGCCTCGTGCATTTGCAATATGAATTGATCCACCTTGCATTTAAAGTTGTAGTTATTCCACTTCAGCTGTACTCTGCAGAGAACAAACTAACACAGCCAAGTATCTTAGAAGTCCTGCATCTTATTTCCCATCCATATTTTATTCCTTCTGTCTTCCCTTTGGCCCACAGTCTGTCTCCATCGCTCGATCAGTTTTCATGGTCATTCAAGTCGTAGGGGTGATTTGTTCAGGTAAAATGGAAAATTGAAATGGAACGGGTGCTGGATACAACATCATCCGCTTTTTCTATTTTGTCAGAGTGCCGTGGCTGTTCATTTTTTCATGGTCATGAGTTGAAATAAATTAAACTTCCCAGAGGCGAAACTTCTCTAAGATCAAATTGGAATATATTGATTAGGCTCTTTGAGGGCTGATGGATTGGACTCTTACGCTTTATAAACACATTTACCAGCACGCTCTCAGAAACAGTTGCTTAGCACTGGGCAAACTGATCGTGTTTATTTAAAACTGTGACAGTGGTGTACACCTGTAGCCCTCATGCTGGCCAATAAAGTCTCACTTCCTGATGGATGGAGACAAGTTGAGCTGTCTGGCTGCCTGACTCCTAGGACTGGTCCCAAAGGTTGCCAGGCTGATGGAGTCCAGCATAATGCATCAATGTCAGTAAAACAACTTAGCATGTCATTGAGAAGATCTGATCAGCAAGCACCCAGGAGGGAGGATGAAAGCAGTAAACTGGAAGAATTTTTGAGTGCTTATGATGGCAAAGGGGACAGGGAGTCCCAAAGCAAGGGAGTTTTGAAAGAGCATGTATACTAATAGCTTTAGATGCATGACACTAGAGATGAATGAATGCAGTTACTGGGCAAAAAATGTCCAGATACAAGAGTGCCGGAAAGCAAAGCTTGGATGTAACTCACTCATATGAATAGCTGGGAATAGAATCATGGATTTCACATGATTAGGGAGAAACACAGCGTTAAGAGTTATGTCCCATCAGCCAGGTCCAAGTCATGAGCAGTGCACGATCCAGAACAACCCCAGCCTGCCTTTCATTTTCCAGTTTCAATCTGCAGCTGTGATTTAGGAATTGTCTTCGGAATAAGAAAACTAAGAGAAACATAAGGAGAGGCTGGCAGTGAAGGACAAAGATATGGAGGTAAGAACTGTGAATTGGAACTTCACCAGATGGAGATGAGGATTTAGACACTGGATTTGTGGGGACTGTGTCAGGAAGTCTACTAGTCCAAGGAGAAACATTAGTTTTCTCGTTTTTTTCTGAGGAAAAAAAAAAAAAAAAGCAGACTTTTTAACATAAAAAAATATGGTCTACTGCTGTATCAAAAAGAAGTAATATGAAGAATCAAAGCAGAAACCTTTAAATGAAAGACGGCATCTTGCTCCCATCACTCTCTAAAGGTATCTGTGGCTTTTCCAATCTCAGTTGCTAGTCAGAATCAGAAAGTGTGGGTGGCACTTGAGCACTTTTCTTCCAGTCTCTCATTGAATCTGCGTGGATTAGACCATGTGGGATGCCAACCTGCTCAGGCATGTCTCAGTGACATCTAACAGGCTGTTTTATGCCATAGCCCAGAGCAGCGTGGGAGAGAGCGTTAAGGGAACAGAAGTCAAAGAGCAGAATATTGCCTTCAGGTTCCTGCCGACAAACAACTTGACGGGGTGTGTGCTTTCCAACAGGGAATAAGCAACCACTCCAGGGAGATAGTGACGTATATAATTTCCCCCAGTTCATCCTGTGTAACAACCAGGATTTGCGGTCTGCCTTGGTATACTTCGGCTGCCAGCCGGTGTGCAGATACACTGTGTAAGTGCACATGAAGCTGTTCTCTGAATTATCAAGGCACAGGGAGTCAACGTGGAAGAGCTGCAGCAGGTCAGCATCTTTTGCACAGTCTAACAAAGTGTTCTTTACTGCATTAGGGTCTGAAGCGTTTCATTTCGGTCTAGCTTAAAATGACTCAAAGCCATATATTTTTCACCAACTGTCTTTATAGACTGTCTCCCTAAATCATACATTTCACTCTTTAAAGTTTGCACCATCTTCCTTTGAGACTATTCCCTAGGCTAATAGCTTTGGAGACAACTTCTTAGCCTAACAGACTTTGCTCTTTTATTCCTGTTAGTTGGCCTAAATTTTCCCTTTGCTTAATTCAACCCAATTATTTCCAGTGATACCCACTGGAGCACCCTTAACTTTTTTGTTTTCCTTTATGGTGTTTTAGCTCTTCAAAGGCTTGCAGACATTTGTCCTAATGGAGAGCGGATAGAGAGTTATCTGACATGTTGGGGAGGAGAGGTTGCTCTGTTCCGATTCCATTACAGCGGGAAACACACTGGATATCAAAGAGAAATTTATGTAATGTATTCCTGCATTGTTCACAATACAGCATCATGTTTTATGCAAGCAAAAGGAGCGTGAGGAGAGAGTGGAAGAAAACTCTGTTTAACTGGCAGTGAAATGACAATAAAACAACAAATGGGGATACTGGCAGGAGATAAACCTTAGCTTTTATGGGCAGATTCCTCAGTTGCTATCATGAATGGAAGGCCATTGAGCACATCTGAGGGTGGCGAGGCAGAAGAGAGTGATGCTGGGAGGGAGCAAAGGCTCTGGGGTGGATTTGGGGGCTACACACAATTCAAAGCTGTGCAAGGATCTGGCCCCGAGCAGTACAGCGGGCACAGGGACAGGGCCCAGAAGGATCACAGACCTGGCTCTCAAGCGCGGCTCCTATCCTTGCACAGTTGTCAGTGGGCAAGGTTCAGAATGGCCCAGATGAGATGAAGAAGTATATACAAATGCTGTGCCAGATGTGTCATTTGGTTGTGGCATTTTGGTCCTAGCATTTCTGGTCACAGGGGTAAGCTGGAAGCAGGGCAATGCCTGTAAACACGGGAACTGCACACTCTTTAGTCCCCAAGCTGTACCTGTCACCTTCCCACAGCTCTCCTTTTACCCTGCCCCAAAATAATTTGGTCATCAGAAAGAGAAAATTCAGATATTTTCATGTGATGTTTAGGGTTGATTTTCAGTGAGCCCAAATAGCCATCTCCATGTCTGAATGAAAACAGAAGTGTTTGCTCTCCAGGAAAGCGATAGTTTGGGGGGTGAGGGGGGGACTGGGGTTTTGATTGCATCGTTGATTTTCAAGCAAACTCTGATCAGTGGTGACAAAGTAAAAGGATGAAGCAACAGATACCAAGATATGGAGCACAACAGGACAACAGAGGTGACAGTCACAGTCATAAGGAGATGTTTGATTTGCTCTTTTGGGTCAAAAGATCACCTTCTGTTAATCACATTTCCAGTCTACTGGGACCATTAGATGTTAGGACTCTCTGTTAAAAGGCTGTTAATCTGATGGCCTAAGTACTAATATTCACTTAAATCAAACCCTTGTGAAGTTTTTGCTTTGGTGCAAGAGTTTAAAGAATTAAGAACTTCACAGGTTGAGAAGGTGACTCAGTTGGTGGAACCTGCCATAAGATCTAATTCCTTCTATTATTTTTTGGTGCTGAAAGAAATACACACACACACACACATAAATAAGTGAACAGACTTTCAGAGACAAAAGAACATTTCCATTTTGCAGCAATGATCACAATGTAAAAAAGCTCCATTGCCATGGAAACAGCCCTAAGACTCATCATATCTAATGGTGATTTTCCCAAGAAGTCCTTGACACATCTTTTGTTTCTTGCTTTGAAGTCAGAAGAAATGGTCGAGTGCCAAGAAGAGGGCTACCAGCCCCAGATCTCCAGCCGCAGGCCTGGTCTCAGCTCTGCAGGCAGCTTGCCGGCTCCACACACTGCCGAAGGCTCTCTTAAAATAAATGCAGACGCAAGTTCGCAGGGGGAGGAAAGCAAAAGCAAAACGGAAAAATACATACATATATATATACACGTGTAAAACACAGGTTGCTTAGAGAGAAACATTTTCTCACAAAGTGGCAGACACTAGGTTTCCCTGCCCCAGACAGGCTCCTCTGCTGAGGGCTGGTACATGGACCCGCAGGGCAGCTGAGCAGCGAGCGGGTACCGGCTTCCCATGCTGAGCCCCCTTCTCCCTCGTGGCAGGGACGCTTACGCTGCCACGGCAGCAGCTTTGGTGTGCCTGATTTAGGAATTAATGACCTAATTTAGAGTGCTAGAGAGGGGGGAAAGGGAGGAGGGAAGGAAAAGGAGACACCACAGAGTACGCTGAAGAGCATTGCCACTGCTAATGGAGTTTCTCGCTGTTTGCAAAGGGACTCGCTCTGGGATTTGAGCAAATGGTTCACAGCCCCGTGTAAAAGCTGGTGGGGGTTGCAACGGCACTGTCAGGGAACACCAGCAGCTTGCAAGGGAAGCAGGAAACATTTTAGAAACGTGCCCACCTCCCCTTTTATGGCCATTATACTGACCCAACCCTCGGTCATGTCCCAGATGCCTTGTTGTCCTGGATGACTGTCAGAACAAGGGAAGATGAGCCATGACCATTGGGACAATAAGGGCAGGAGACGGTGGCCTTGGCTCGTCAACACTGGTGGCCTAAGGCAAGAGTTCTTGGACTGGAAAAAATGAGAGTAATGGACAAGAGGCTGAAAAGGGTAGCAGCGGTGGCAGGAATGATGATTGTTCTGGGGGATGAAGCTAAAAAGCCAGCGTTATGCACAGGGAGGAATGTCTGTCAGCCCCAGCTCACACCTGTGCCATGGTCTGGATGCTGCCACACCCCCTCACCCTTTCCTCCATGCAGGCTCACAGGATAGTGCTATATAGCCACATTAAGCCTAACCAAATACAGTGCTGTCATTAATGTGATAGCATATTTCCAGGTGCAGTATGCATAGAAATAACTGGAATTATTGGAAATGGAAACAGCTCTGCTACAGTGAAAATTAGACCCCCATGAGTCCAGCTTTACAGGGTTCTACAGAAATGGTGGAAACTACCATAAACAAGTGTCCTAGACTCTATTTTCACTTTGTATGAAAAGCAGCTCCTCAGAAGGGCAGGGGGATGGAAAGCTCCAGTGCCTGAAAGAGCTGGAGGAGCCTCTGCAAACGGTGACTGGGACTAGGGTGTCTCAGTCTTGACCTCTGGTTATTCAGTTGGGACTAAGCAAAGAATTTGCTTTGTATGCCTTAGTCACTTCTCTGCTAAAGCAGAATTTGCCATTGAAGGAGCCAGCTGAGAATTGGATTCCCTTTCCAGCCAAGAGTGGTGTAAGACTATCAAGTCCCTTCATTGGGACCATCAACCCATTTTTTTTGTCTTCAGCTGGCTTTGAACCATTGACCTGGAGGTGAAAGGCTTTTTGTTTCATTGCCAGTCCCCTGAGACCTCCAGGCATTCCTCCTGTCTCCTGAGGCCATGTGCTTTGCCCTTTCTCATCGCTAAAATAGCTATCTGTACCCTTCCTCATCTGTTCCCTTCTCCTGGTTTGTTTCCTTGCGGAAATTAATTTTCCTTTAGACATTCAAGGGCAAAGTATCCTGACCTGAGACGATTGTCACTAATAACTTCTTCTAAACCAGTTCTCAGTGATGTGAGAGTTCTTTTTTCTTTTATTTTCTTTCTCTTTAAAAAGAACAGTTTGTTTTTTTTTTTTTAGGGAAGGGTATTGTCTACAACCACATGAACAAATAATAATAATAATAACAGTAGTAATACAGAAACAAAAGATACCAAGATGCAAAGCAGCAGGGATCCTGTAGACAGTTCCCAGGCTTCTTTCAAGAAATGAACAGATGCAAGATGCACCCATTTGAAAGTGTGTGCCGATACCAGCGGTTTTCATTAGCTGAACATGAACACTCTTCACCTGTGACTTGGGATGCAGGGACCAGGCTTTTGCGTTGCTTCCATCCTTGAGATACAATCTCCCATGTACTGTTCTGAAGTCTTCAAACGCTTGGCAGGCAGTCTGAGCCCTTTCACTTCACAGAGAACAGACGGTTTGCCAAGAAAAGGATTCGGAACTGGAAAAACATTAAACAAATACTTCAGGGAGATTTATTTTGTTTGTGATACATCTTTAGATTTTGCATTTGAACTCTTTGTGGAGGATTAAACTTTTGATGTGCTTGCCCCTTCTTCTCTCTCCCTCCTCCTCCTCCTCAGTATCTCAGGTAACGGTTGGGAGTCAGGAAGGCAGGATCAGCTCCATGGGGAAGTTACAGGAGGTTTCAACCCTCAAGGACTTCCCTTGGAGCAGAAGGTTAGTTGCCATGGGTAGTTGAGTGACCTTCATTCCAGCAGGTAGGAAGTACTACTCCTAGTCGTCCAGAAACAGCTCAGACCTGCTACTTCACCTTGTCATAGGAAGGACTGAAGGGTGAAAAAGAAGCTGAGCCTTGCATCGACCCATGGAAATGCTGAAGCATCCCCTTGCTCTTTTTCCAGACATTCCCACGTGCAAATTGCGTGTTATCAAAACTGCCCTAAAGAAACCAAATCGCTCTATCTACTCTACAGCTGCTCACAGCCTGACCTAGCTCCTCATCTCTAAAGCTGTGTTCCTGCTTTGCTCAGGTCCATGCCTACTACCTCTTGATCATCCACCCAACCTCGTCTGCTCCCAAGCCTGCACAACACATGCCAGTGGCGAGGGCTGAGTCACTGCACAAAGTACTTCAGGAAACATGAGCTGTGTGTCAGTGAGACACAGCACAGGTTCCTACAGGTGCCCTGGTCCTCTGTGATGTAATTTTCATTAGGGTCTTGCCCTACAACAAGAGTAAAAGAGAAGGACAAAGTTCCTTAAACAACCTGGGTAAGCGTCCATGCTTTGGAGTGCTGAGCACATAAGTATGTAACATGGGATGCTGAGAAAGAGGAACTGTGCCTTAGGCTAGACCAGGCAGCATGGTTCAGCAGCAAGAGGAGGCACAGGTATATATGTATGGGTCTTAGCCAACATAAAAACCATTGTTTAGAGAGGGGAAGAAAACTCATGTCTAACTTTCCCTAACAGATATAAGACAAAGATAAAACAACAGTGCTGTGAGATAGAAACAGATTCAGCGGTGAGCAGTATTTCTTAAGGAAGTAAGATTAAGTGATAGTCTGTTTCTTAATTTTTCTATTTCTCTGTTTCTTTGCCTCAGCATCAAATTTCAACTAGTGGGATGGAAAGATTGAAGAAGCAAACATATATTCCCAGCAGTTGTGTGACAAAGCAGCAGATGGGTAGAGGAGGGATGGGAAAAGGTTTGGTTGCTGAGGGATAGGAGTAATTGCTACTCTTTGAAGACATTAAAGACTCCACACTGACTGCCATACCAAAGATGCAAGACCATAATAAGACCAGCATCTTAAACACTTATTATTCAGGATGTGTGAGTTTTCCTGGTTTCTAATGCAGGACCTGATTTCTTGACACGGAGGTGGTTTCTCTTGGTTGTGGAGGACATGCTGGAGCATCTTACCATTTATGTCCAAAAGAGCACAGCTGCCTGTGGGTCTGTTTGTTATTCACATCACATTTGTAAAAAGCCCAGGCAGAAAAAAGGGGAAGATGGACATGAATAGAAAGTGTGGGAAAGGAGGAAAATATAAATACTAATGTGTTTTCAGATGGTGGGATTTTTTTGTAGGTGTTCTGTTCTCTCTCACCTTGATGCCTCATTTCACCTGCTTGCTGCCACAGGTGATTGGACAGTGTGGTTGTGCTCTGCAGGAAACAATGAGCAAGAAATTACAATAACAAAGTACGTCAGCAGCTTCCAGGCTCTGATCAGCTGTAGGAGCTTTGGCAGCTGCTAACACTCCCATCTACACAGGGGGAAGGAGATGCTGTACGGAAGGTGTTCCTCTTACTGCCCTTGACTGCTGAAAGAGTTAGAAACCAATAACAGCTAGGCTTGTTTACCTTGGGATGTGCCCTATCTGGTTCAACTTTTAAAGCTCCTTGTGTTCTTTGGCTGAACAAAGAACAGGAGGATTGTGCAGGCAGCGTGAGCTGCTCAGCAGGGATTTAAGTGAGAAGGGAATTGCAGCATCTGGAGCCCAGCTGAGTGCTGCAATGGGTCTTACACACCCAGTTCTGGAGTTTAGTTAATCTTGAAGACAGCAGCATCCTGACATTCACATCCCTGTGTCACTCGGAAAAAGAAGCTAGTACCCTCGTTCAGACAAAGCTCTGAGACCAACAAAGCACCAGGACACCCAGTTCTGAACGAGGTTGCATCAGTGTAGCTCCAGGGAATGATTAGGTCCTGTCTATTTACATCTGCTGCACACCTGGTTCCTCCATCTTCAGGTATCTTTCTGTCCTGAGAAATGGGAGACAAAAAAGCTAGGATCTATCTCAGCCCTTCATCTTCTTCCTTGTCATTACAGTGATAAACGTTTTCTGACCAGCCATCCTAGGCTTCACAAGTGATGGAGCAGCGCTACGTCCCTCCATGGGAGGCGAGCCTTTTGTTCAATCATTTACTCTCTCCCTCCCCTCACGGTGGTGGCTAGCTGAAGCATATCCCTTCCACCTCTGCTTTGATTTCCTTCCACAACCCACCACGTCTTAATAATTATTAGCAAGGGATAAGTCACTTTGGAGACCATGGATTTCTGGCATGGGAGCAGTCAGTCTTACAAGATCAAACTATTTCTGAGATTTCTAACTGGCTTCTTTTCCACTATCTAGCAATCCCCGGTCTTTCCTAAAGTGGGTTGTCTTCCAGGCAACAAACACATCATGATCCCAAGGGATACTGTTGGGTAATAGAGCACCTCTAGCTGCAGTTCAAAAGGGGTCACCACAAATGTTAAGACCTTTAGCATCTCCTGGCACCAGTTCCTCCCCTGGACATACAGAATCTTCTTTGCTGCACCTAGAAGGCCATGCCAACTTGCAATTTACCTGCCTCAGGAAGAAAAATGAAAATAAAATCAGACACCAAGGAGAGCATAAGTGTTAATGTCGCTGTAAGTACATACTACCTCCCAGAGGGCATTGGAGCCTGCCCACTCCCAAGGCACCAAGGGTCTTTCTTAGATGATTGGAACCTGGGACTTAGATTTTACTGTAGAAGTGTGTTAAAGTGACAGCAGGAATACCTCTAATCACTCATTTGAGCTCTTTAAGACACCTCTGTAGAGATGGATTAGAAGAAGAACCCTTATAATGAACAGGAAGCTGCATCCCACCGGGGCAAACTGCCACAGGATCATGCGGAGGATCACTTCTCAGATGCGTTAGTTTTGATCTCTGTAGGAAGTTTGTAAAATCAAACCCACAGGAACCATGATTCATCTGCAAAGGTAAAATGAACGTCTCTGTTGCCTAACATAAAATCTGAACTAACTCCCATTGGGAATCTTTCTGTTGCTTTTGATGGGGTTTAGAGCAAGCTGTCATTCAACATTATATTAATTCAGAAATGGTGCTTTTTGGGCCTGATCCTGCTCCTTTTTCCCCAGACGAGTCTCCCACTCAGGTTATTTGGCCTTTTTTTGTAATTTCTAAAGGCAATGGAATAACAGGTATAAGAGAAGAACAACATCTTGACACCCTGAAGTGGAAAGAGGAAAAGTACTGAATTAACATGTTTTCATGACATCAAAACCTGGCCCAGGGCTCATTCAAATCAACAGAAAGATTCCTGTCTATTCCAATGGGCTCTGAGTCAAACTCCAAGGATTAATTTATTCATATTTGACATTAGCTGTCTAAAACCTGGTCAGCTTAGATCCAGGCTGAGCAGCTGGACTCCTTCTATAAAAGCAGCTGCAAGATGGGCACTGATGGGACAGTTCTTCTGATATATCTTGAACATGGTACTGTCAAGTAGAATGAAATACCTAGCCCTTGCCACTGGCTACAGGAAGAGTGGAACTGTCTTACACTAAGTACCTGAATTTAGATGTACTAAATCTGATTAGATCAATACCACCTAAATTGTTCTATGTGGCCCTTGACAGTACAGCAGAAAGCCCATCAACGTCCAAAGAGATCTTTGGCAGGAGAAGAACTAATAAATGCAGAATTCAATCTTTTATAATTTCTTTTTCTTTAGAAAGAGCATTGCTATTTCTGCAGCTCTAACCGCAGTCTTGGTTTAATAAGACATGCTAATGTGTTATGATTTCTGGGAGCTCTAGAGTGAACCCATGTTGATAACAGGCTTAGCCTCAGAAATGATAAATCACAAGGGGGAGAAGAGATATGAAAATTCTTTTCAGCCCTTGCAAATGAAAAGAAGATGTGATTGTAGAATGTGTTTGGAACGTATGAGTGGGGTTCCTATAATCAATCATCCTAAATAAACCATTTTACTTAGTATCTGTTTGAAGGCAGATAATTAGGCTAGGTTTATGTTTTCTCCATGTAAAAATGCTTGCAGAGTCTTACCTCTGAATTTCTCTATCTTTGGTATTTTATGTGAACCCTCATTTTATAGCATGTGAGTCCCTGGCAGACTTCAGAGAGATTTCAGGCATGAAAACCAAGCCAGAAAGTAGTACTAGTTAAATTTTACTGATTGAGCAGTCCTGTCCAAAAGCTAGCAAGACATGTACAGCAAAACACCACAAATAAAACCCAGTACTCTCATATCCTCGCTAGCATCCTAGCCACAGGAGCAGCTTCTCTGTACTAGCTCCCTAGATGGCTTTTCTTATCCTCATAAACTACATTGAGTGTCCTACTTAAGGACGTTTTTTGAAAGGAAATTTCTCAATTTGGTAAACTTCTCCTAATACTATAGGGTGGTTATTGGTGTTTCACTTTGAGTTAATGTCTTCCAGTAAATAATCAGCCAAGCAAAACAATGCCAAAAGCAACAAAATCTGTTAACATTACTTCTATAGTCCCAGAAGCATAGGGTAAGAACAAACTGCTGGAGTTTGCCTTGTCCCTGTCCGTGTGACAAGGCAGAAGCAGTCACCGTTGTATTATTTGTGCTGTTTGACAAACCCATTCATGGCTCTCCTGCAAGGGACATCCCCCGCTCCCTGCCCAGACAGCCCATTCCAGCCTCTCAATCCTTATGAGAAAATAAAAAAAAAAAAAAATCCCTTATGGGAATGTTGGGGTCTCAGCCACCCAATGAGAACATGGAGAAAAGTGTATCCCCCTCCTTTTGTAGCAGCCTTACCTACCCAGGGGAAGGTCTGCTTTGCTAATTTCCCCCTTGGACTTGTGTGTTTGAGTATTACAGGGCTGTACCTTGCACTTGGCCCTGCTAACCTGCCATACGTCCTTCTCAGACCACATCTCCCTCATGTCAAACTCCTCTAAAATTCTGGTTCTGTGCTTTTACGCATTGCCAGCCCAGTCAGTCTCAGCTGTGTATTAACCTACTGGACTCCATTCCCTCATCCAGATCAATGATTAAATCAGAGAGCAGAACTGCAGCCAGGACCAATTTCTACAGAACCCATTTCCTTGAATCCTCCTGCTTCAGGACAGACCACCACTCCGAAGGTAGGTTAGATACCCATTGGTACTGCATGTACATTTTTTTCATCCTTCCTAATTTGCTGCCAAGGACACTGCGTGAAAAAATTATCGAAAACCTTACTGGCATCAGGGTATACCACTTCTGCTGTGCATTTGTTATCCACAAGGCCTGTTGCCCAACCATAGAGGAAAATTAGACTGCCTTTCAAGTGATTTGTACATCACAAATCCATGTTGGGTGTTACTGATTTCCCTGCTTGCTTCTGAGTGGTTTTGAATTGCTAATTTGACTGGATGTGTCCCTTGGACAGGTGAGCAGGACTGCCCATACAAGAAGTGCTGGAGTTATGGTTGCTGGGGGTCCACCAGCACGTTCCCAGGGTGTGGATCAAGAGAAGCCGCATACAGGACTGCTTTGGCAGGATGGGCAAAGTGGCTTAGGCATGTAAAGCCATCCAGAACTCATACCTACCCTATGCAGGGTACTAAGCTTGTGCTGCTAGAAATTAATGTACTTTTATTCCCCCCATCGATGGCTTTAACTGCCATCTCAGCTTATTTCAGCTTCCAATTATATTCACAGGTACACACGATGCACAAATTATCAGAATCAGGCCCAGGATACCTGGGATGAGAAGAGCTGCCACAGTTGAAATGCTGAGCCTGATACAACAACCTTCCTCTTTCGTTGCTCTGCACAAACCGAGTCCCTCCTTTTTCTTCTTTTTTTCTCTTCTTATTCGTTAATGGTGCAAGCACTTGCTTTTAATATGTGTAATATATATATGAGGAATATATTGATGTATATTCCTCGTAATTCCTGCCCTGCACAGTAATATCATAAAGACTCACCAGAGTCATCTTAATTTTGTGCCAAGGAGTCTTTGTTCATCTACAGGTATTTGCCTGGAAAGCTCTGACAGTCATTTTGTAGAGTGTCTGTGTTTTTTCTCTGCACTTGCTCTCCCCGAGGTATCATCAGTGTCTGGCAAGCTTCAGTCTTCTTTATTTGCTTTTAAGTCCTGGGCAGAATCTGTAAGAGCCTGGAAAATTCAGTCTTGCTAAAGGGCTGATCTAGGGTCACTCTCAACAGTTTGCACTTTCTGACAGAAACGCCCCACCATCTAAAGGTACATATGAATGCAATAACACTGCCTTGGTGGGGTTTTGGTTGCGCTGACGTTCCCCCAAATTTTGGAGCACCTTTATTTGATTCAAAGTTGCTAAATGAAGCTCTGTGTGTGCACATCTAGTTTTCTTCCCTGTTCAAGTTCATTCACTTGTCCTAGCTGTAACTTCACACCCTACAACTTCACAACCCACAACCCTACCCCCAGGCTATTTTATTTGTTGTGTTTGTTCACTTTTAATGCGATCCCTACACTCAGCTGCACGTCAGAAGTGTGAAGACATTTGGGCAGATACTCTTGTTAATAGACACCCAGGGTCTGACTCTGCTCAGTCCTGAGATAGCCAAAGGCATCACACCACTGTAAAGGAGGAGTGAAAAGCTGCCAGGAAGCTCCACAAGAAGTTGCTGACGAGTCCACATCTCCCACACGCAGCTTTGAAGGTGACTTTTTGCTCCCCGTGTTTCACTCCATATATTTCCTCACAGACCCCCATTCCCCCATCCCCCCCGACTGACTGCTGCCCTGCTTGTCTCCGCTTACAAACAGCACGTGTCTAACTGCTACTTTGCAAGTACAAGCAGTTCCATGTGTCATCGACATTTTCTCATTGCAAAGCATATGTAAAACCAGCCCTGTCAATTACACAAAACAGGCCAGAATCTGATCACAAAACCTGATTAAACGAGTTGCATGAAAGAAGAGCACATATTGTATGCAAACAAGAAAAGTAGCTTCCCATTCAGTCTTCATGCTGAAGAGAGATTATTGTCTGACATCTCTGCAGTCTCCTCCTTTCCTTTGTACAACAAAAAGGGCAATAGAAACATATCCTGGAAATATTTATTAATTTTCAAGGGAATCAGAGTTTTCCTGGGCTTCAAGTCCAACCAGAATTGCCTCCAAATTCGTAGTGAATAACAAGAGTTGTTCAATGAAACAGAAGGGTGGTAAATTCAAAACTGTTATGATTTGCATTTATACAAAAGCATGTGGAACTGAGTGCTAAAGACATGAGTGATCAAGATTCAGAAATGGAGATTTGTGAAACAGAAGAAGCCTTTGAACAGCCAACCCTCCCCACAATCTTCAAAGAGATTCCTTCAAGGGCACAAACCAGCTTCTCACTAACCGGGAGCTGTGAGACTCCCCCCCTGTGGTGGCTTATTCCATAATCATCTCTGAGGGTTTGCTACTTGCTCCTGCTGCTGAGGTCCTTCCCTGGGCCCACACGAGACCCTGATCTGGGTGTGGGGTCCAGAGGAAGGACATTGCAGTGCCCCGACGTCAGCAGGGCTCTGCTTTGCTGAGCATGCACTGCGTGCCTCTTCCTCCGCAGCCCTGAAAGCTTGCGATGGGGAGTGACCCCCAGCAGAAATCCCACTCTGCAAGCTCCGAAGCAGATGAATGCTCTGATCCAGAAGTCAGATTTAATTTGCTGGCAGACCCTGGCATCTTCCTTTTTTCTATGATGTGAAACTCTTTCCCTTAGCGGGATCATGGAAACCCACCCCTTTGCCAAGCTGGGGCTCACCCCTGCAGTGGGTGGCAGGGCTAGCATCTTCACTGTGCTCAGTCTCACTGGTGCTGCATAGACAGAGAGCTGAAAAGCACGGCAGGGAGCCCAGCCACGCATTGCAAAGGCTTCAGCTGCACACTTCATAGAGTAAAGCTACTGCGCAGAGGCAGTTCCTCCCAACAGCTTCAAATTAGGGTCAGCTTTATTTTACATCCCCTTCTCTTTCACTTCTAAGACTATGGTCGTTTTCACAGAAAGACCTTTCTCATTGCCCTCTCACTAAGACACGAGGCTGCTGAGATCCCTCCCAACCAGCTTCTCCTCCGTAGGCTCCGTGCTCTGCTTTGTGAGCTACCAGGGAGAGATGGCACCTCTGCTAGCTTGACTATGTCAGGTGTGATAGGGCACAGCCAAGGAGTTGCCACCAGGAGTGACAAAATACGTAGGAAAATATGGGCTAGCTTTCTTCCTTTACATTGTGCGGTTTATGTAAAGGTTTCCTAACCTCAGTTACAAGTCTGAGGATTGCTGAGCATTCGCTGCCATCCTCCATGGACTGTGTGAGGGGTAAACCTTCAGTGCCTTCCCTATGTGTGAATTTTTTCCACTTTAACACTAATAACTTAATCTATCTGCTGTATTTACAAGGCATCTATCACCTCCGTATCCAAGTGCTGCTACTAAATTACCCATCGTATATGGCAAGTACAGAGACAAATTGAGTACTGGATCCCCAACTGTCTACAACACGTACTGAGATGTTTCAGGTTTTATTTCACCATGCATGTCACTAGCAAACATTAAAAGCTGTAATAAAGTGTGACGGTAGGGAGAGCCAGGACCCTGCTGGGAAGGTTGCTGGAGTGGGGGGGAGCTGCAACCCTGTTCCCAGGAGCTGGCACCCCGACCCCTCCAGCAGCCCTGGCTCCCCCCATGGCCCTCCAGCACCCAGGCTGGTGGCTGCACGGCTGACAAACCACTGTGTTCAGTGGGTCTGGGGGGGTGGAGAGAAAAGATCTCACTGTTTAAAGTCACTTGTTTCTCAAAAATACAAAAAATGCAAATCTCAAAGCTATATTTGTTTAACAGTCTTACTCTTCAAGTTATATCACAGCAGAAAATGTTTGCTTACATATCAATGCCTGTGTGCTTACATGTGAAACTCAGCTTTGCTTTAGCAGCACTAGCTAAAGCCTGCCCACTGCCATTTTTTCAAATACTAAAATAATAAATAGGTGGAAAATAGGAACAAATTCCAGAAAGTAATGCCAGATCCAGCTCCTTGGGAGGAAATCTGTACCTCAGAAACAGCCTCCAGTTTCTTCATAAGCCCTTGTCTCACTGGAGTGCAAGTGCCACAGACTGCAGCACGGGCAAGGTATCAGCTGAAATGTTTTTTTTGCCTTAAATAATCATGGCTGTCAGACATAAGGTTTTTCAAGGAGTTATTTCCAGGTGACTAAGCCCAGTCCTGGGTCTGCTTCTAAGCCTTGCTTCAAGACTCCTTACAGGCAGAATATAATGGAAAAATTCTCTACTGGACATCAGAATCACCACTAACGTGATCACAGTTTCTGGGACTAGGTCAGATCTGTAACCTGTCAAAAGGATGATGAAGAAACTGATGCACACAGGAGCTGTGCATCTCCAGCCAGGCCAGATTCAATGCCCCTTAAGGGCAATGTGCCTTACTCATGTTCAGTGACCACTGATGTGGGATTTCTGGACAACACCTGCAGTTCACATTATGAGAAATCCAGAGTTTTGATAACCGCCTGTTTAAAGTGTGTAGGGGTTTTGCAGGAAGGGGAATACATCACAGTTAAAGCAATAGGCCACCGCCCTGCTCAGTATGCTCAGCAGAACAAAGTAGAGCTTGATTTTTATATCTTAAATAAATAAACCTTTCTGATCCTTCAGGCAGAGTCTACAATTCTGCAATGTATTCTTGTGAGCTGTTGTTTTACTGTAAATATCCTTTGCTATATTAAATCATACATCACTACCCAGTGTAGCTAATTTTCCATTCACGTTGACACTTGTGGGCAATATCCTCATGCCCCGGTGTCCCATAAAGCACCCAAGCAGCATCCCTCAGTCATGTCTCATTTGCATAGTCTCAGACACTCTGGGTAGCAATCTTAGTGAAAGAAAGAAAAATGAAATATTTACTTTTTGTTTTAACATGCCAGTAGTGAAAAGATATTGATGTGGTGAGGATGGGACATTAAAATCAAAATTATGTTGGGAATAAAAAGCAAGGCATAAATTAGCACTGTTTGCTTCATCTATGTTTTAAGAGAGTTAGCATTACCCCGGTGCCATATAAGATGCCAAGGATATTTGGGGAAATCTGCAGCACTGTATTTCAAGAAAGCATTTGAGCCAAGATGACATTACTAAAGGCCACAGCAGAAATAATGAATGGCCAACAAAAAGCCTTTGCCAAGGGCTGACTGTGAAGATGCCATGTGAGAAAGTAGAGAGGAAAGGAGAAAAGCAGTTTCTGATGGTCTGTCAAGACAAAAGGATAAAGATCAGCAAGAGAGGAAATGTGATTTATACTTCTCTTCTGGTGACATCCTTCAGCTGCTCGTTTTCTTGGTAACCCACTGTCTTACTGTTTGCATTGTTTCCAGGGATACGTGCCACCATCTTGCAGACTTTGCACTTGGCTTGACACAAAGATGCTCAAGGCTTTGGATTGTCTGCATCCATCCTAAATTGCAAACTGAAGGGGATTATCCACATTCTTGGTTAATCATTCAGTCCGATGGAACGCAGTTGTAGCACATAAGGCAGCAGTCATACCAGAGGTCTTAAGGACACTGTCTGTCTTCCAGCTGTGCTGCTTTAGCCATGGTCTAAATCAGCTGCCACTGAGGGCATCATCCTTACTTAACTCACAGAAACATTGGGACAAAAAGGTGAAAGAAATCTCTTGTGTCATCAGATCCAGTTCTCTGCCACCTCAGGCAATCACATACATAACCCTGATCTAAGACACATCAAACACAAACTTAGAGGCAGCTTGATTTCTGTTCTCTTTCCATTATTTGAAGAGTTACTCCACTTATTTTTATAATACCTCTTTCAGTGTTTGGGCCACCTGTGACATTTTATATCCAAGAACTACAGTGCTACTAGTGTTGCTTAGCCTAAATAGCCTTTCACTCTCCTGTATTTTTATACCTTTCCCATTTTACTCTGAGAATGCAATCACATTTACTTTCTGGTTCACTGAATTCCCTCAATCCACAGTCCCTAGGAGGAAACATAACAGACATAACTGAAAAAGTAATTTTTATTTTTTTAAAAAACATACATGTCTCTATGGGGAAGACTGAAAAGTCTCCATTTCGTAGCTCTGCTTTCAAGCTAATGAAGGTGATATACTGCCAGGGAGGGATAAGGATGTGTGCTGGAAGTCTGCAGTTCATGCAAGGGCTCAGACACCCGCTGTGGTACAGACCACACAGATGTACAGTAAAAAACTGTCCATGCCCAAACCTTCAACATACAATGGCAAGAAAAGGGGAAGAAGTGAAAAAAACCCACCCAAAATCAAACAATCCATGAAGTGTAAGATGGCATGGAAACATTCGTGCTTAGTATGACAGACGGAGGAACAAGACCTGATCAAAGAGCACTCATTTCTACAGATGCTGGTTTTTTAAGAGGGGCTTTTTAAAGTTAAAGAGGGGCTGCTGAAGTTAATGGACCTACTCATGCATGTAAAGACTACTGGATGAGACCATCAATTTTCTATAGGTCACTGGGACCAGACACAAATTCAGAAGGAATGAGAGAGCAAAGAAGTAGAGCTATTAGCACAAAGCCTGTCACTTTTTTCATTAAAATCAGAACTCATGCCAGAGGGCTGAAAAGTGGCCAGTGCTGTATCCATCTTTACATAAAGGTGTGAAAGGAGATGAAGGAATTACAGGCTGGCAAGCCTTACTTCAATTGAAGAAAAGATAAGAGAAAACCCATTGAAGACAGAGGTACAATGCCCCCAGATGCTTGGGACAAACCAGCATGGAGTCTGTCACGGTAAATCGCCGTGCTTCTCTATTTTAATGCATTTCAAAATGTTAACAAAAATAATGGTTACGTCTGAACAAGCAGAGGTGATTTATTTAGGTTTTCAAAAGATTTTTTGAGAAAAGCCCTCACAAGGAGCTATTAAGGAAAGCTTAGTGGGTTACCTTGTGAGGTAAGAGGCAGAAGTTCTTTGATGGATTGAAAACAAGCTACGACATAAAAATCAAAGAGCTGTAATAAAAAGTCCAATTCTCAGCATGGAAAGAGGTTAATAGTGGGAGGTGCTCCAGGGGCTACTCCTAAGACAAGCATTGTTACAGATATGTGTTGAGAGCCTGAGGATGGAGCGGAATAGTGAAAAAGGGCAACATTTGTTCAAAGAACAAAATTTCCTCCCTCCCCCATCTTCTTCTTAGGTCACTTAGGTCTGGAGAAGATGACAAGAAATTAATTTAAGACAGACCTCAGAGAAGAATGTAAGTGGGCCATACAACGGCAAATAAAATCCTGCTGAGGCCATTGCACATGTAACGTGCTTTGGGAAGAACAATTCAAACTATTCATATACAAACAGATTGTATCCTTTAGGGAATAAAAGAAGTTGTAGGCTACTGCGGGAGCTCGGTATAAGATATGCGTTCAATGCACAGTGGTCATCAAAGACCTGAACGAAATGGAAAGCTGTTTGGAGAGAGATTATATTTCCTGCCTTGTTTTCTAACATCAGCTGCATGTTTTTGCCCTGGGAAACATGATCATTTGGGAGCAGCAACTTAAGGAAAACACTGCAGAAATAGATAGGGGCCAAAGGAGGAACGGGAAAGAATGAGAATTTCTGGAGATAAGGGAAGCTTCCTTGTCAAACATGGGATAAATGTCTATAGCAGGGTGTTACCACCTTGCAGGGGTATCTTGGTCATAGAAGTGCAAGAGGAAGAAAAGGTAAAGAGCTGAACAGTGGCCTTGGGTTTTTTGGTTTTGTTTATGCTGAAGCAAATGGGCTGAAATACCAGAGAGGTCAGTTGAACTGTGCGTGAGTACCTGGAGTTCAACAACCAAGAATAAAAGATATCCAGGTCAATCAGCTGCTCTGTTTGCTCTTTTCAGATTTAGATGGAGAAAAGGTCACTTGAGCAAATTAAGAAGAAAACAGAGTAAATAAAAGGAAACAATTTCTCTCTTTAAACATAACTAACCTGTGCCATTTCCAGCTGCTTGTTTGCTTTGAGGCAAATAACAACAAGACTTTCTTGAATTTCTCTGAGGAAGAAAGCATGGGCAGTAATGACAACCTTAAACCTCAGAAGAGGTTTAAATGACTTAAATAATGTCATTTCTCATTGTGTTAGTTCTATACCTACAGCATGGAAATGGGACGATACTTTCGTTAAAGAGGGCACGTCTAAGTCTGAAGACGTGCAATCACAGGGAAATTGGGAAGGAAATCGTCCAGGTGATTTGAAGAGATGAAGTACCTTGAGCAGCACTTCTGCACGCAGCCAAAATTGTCCCGCAGCTAGTGCAGTGGACTGAGACCCATATAACCTCACCAGTTCCTGACTCGGATCGTAACTTCCCCTATATGCTTCAGAACACCACTTTAACATTAGATACTGTCATGAGGGATATATATCCATGAAAGAGTACTTGTTATGTGAGCTTTTAGAATTAACTTATCAGCCAAGTGATTTAAGGTCTTCTTTCAAAACCTATAGGAGACACTGGTATGCCAGATGCCCAATGCAGTTAGAAATCAGATCTTGGAGATTATTTTAAATCTTTGTTTGCTGAAAGCGTCCAAGCTTACGCTGGAGAAAGCACAAATCAATTAACTCAATTCTGATCTCACATGGACACAAACAGGTATGAGAGGAGGATTACACAAGCAAAAAAGCTATCAGAATCAGTCCCAATATATGAAAAATGCATCAGATGCCATGGCAGACTCCCTCCTGTTTATCACACGCACTGTCAGGGCATAGTATATTGATTGTAGATACTAGTGCAATACAACCGCTAAAATTATAAACACACAAGAGGACCTATTCATGTTTTTCTATTTGTGGGAAGGATGCAAATCCATTTGAATTCTCATGTGAAGAGGTCTGATGGGATATAGCCCCCTGCTCATATAAATGGGTGCTGCTTCATGACTCGCGTCAAAACCTGGCCCTGGGGACTGTTACTTGATTTCTGCTGTGGCAGAGATGTGCCTGTGCAATTTTAAATGCTGTCAGTTGGATTCCAGGTGACAGCCTGTTCTCTCCAGCATCACATGCCAGAGATGCTAAAAAAACAGCCAAAATTTGGGATTGCTGCACAGGAGTTACAATGAAGTGAGATACTAATCCCAAAACAGCCCTGCTTCTATGAAGCTATCTCAGTCCTAGGAGAATGCTGAACATAAACCAGGCTCGGGCTGGACACAAAACCGCATCAGTGGGCATCCACATTTTGACATGACTTGCCAAAACATAAACACACCCCATCGGCACAGATTAAGGCACTATTGGCATCTGATTTGGCAATGCGAAAAAATCTTGACAGAGATGCTCACAGGAAAGAGGTGATACTGAATGCCTCAGAGAACATCGCTGCCAGGGGGCTGGCCATGTTGCAAAGCCCTTCTCCATGGGCTTCCCTGTTCCACCACCTCCCCGTCCCTCCTCCCCCTCCAGAGCTTTAGTCTGCAGTGGGAAAAGTCTGAAGAGCTCTGTTTGGCAGGATGACCTGTGCCTGACAGCTGCTATCAAAGTCAGACACTTCTTGTATTTTCTTGTGTGTAGGGGTAGAGGAAAGAATCACCAGGGAAATGTCAGCAGCTACTTGTAGCTTTGCTTGTGTTAGCTGTTATCTCAGCATGATAAGCAGGTGGGCTGGGGGTAAAAAAGCCTCTCATTCTCAAAGTTAACGTCTTTGCCTCTGTCCCACAGCACCCTTTCCTGTGAGTTCAGCTGTCAAAGTTTGATACAGTCCTTTCTGCAAGCAGCCAAGCTGGTTCTTCCCGAGGGCAGCATCTTCCTCAAGGGTGCACAGGGCAGGGGCTCAGGAGCTTGCTGAAGGAGGTGCTCTGAAGGGCATCCTTCCGCAGCAAAGGTAGAAGCATGGCGTGCCTTAGGACATGTTGAACAACCTGAACTGTTGTTAAATGAGGTTCCAGTGGGTTTTTTCATTAGGATTCAATATCGGATGTTCTTTTCTGCTCTGCTGCAACCTTGGACACTGACAGGACAAAGTTTCATTCACTCCTCCCTCTCAAACTTGCTGTCTTTCTCTTCTATCTCCATGTCTGCTGTAGCCCGTGATCACTCCCTGTGCACCATCGGACTCTGAATCACCCTTTCAGCAGGGAAAGCATGCAAGAGGATCAACGGGGCACTGTTACCTGCCTTTTAGACATTAACAGTGGATGAACTCCTGCACATTTGTAGCCTGGATCAGAAAGAATTTCTCTCCTTCCAACTTATCCCACAAAAATCCCCAAGCTTTTTACAAATATTAAAGGTTGGATTCTTCATCCCTTACTCATGATGAGTAATACTTTATTCAATGTGATTGCACTCAAGTCGATGGGATTACTCATGAAAGAAATGCTACTGACTGTAAGTGTAGATATCCCAATACAATTCATTAATTTTGCTTTACAGCACATTTGTGAGGCCTAACAGATGGGAATATTGACATTAGAAGTTCATGTGATTGGCTCAAGGTCAAAAAGTGACAGGGCTGGGAACTTAGCCAAAACCTTGATTTTCTTTTCTCTTATTTCAGTCATGAGATCAAAGATTTAAAATATAGAAACCAGCAGCACCAGCAACCCGGGAACTCTCTAGTTTGCAAAAAGGAGCTGTCAGCTTGAAGGAACAGCCCCTCGCATGGCAGCGCAGGCAACCAATCTGAGGATGTGGAGGAAGTGGAGAAAAGATAAATATATTGAGGAGCTGGGAAGAGGGAGGAAAGAAAGTCAGGTGCTGATTTTTTTTTCCTTTTCTCAACACCAGCCTCTGAAGAAAAGCTGAGATAGTGCTTGGGATGATGGGATGCTGGTCAGAATACTGCATTCTTTTTTTTTACTTGCTTAAAAACTATATTTTAGAACAAATGTTGTTTTTTAAAGCCTCTAAAGGGACAGAGGATAAAATCCTCTTTGCTCTTATCAGGAGACATCACGCTATCATGCTTGACCCTTTTAGTCTGAGAAGACTCCGTGAAGGAGCAAACCCCTATTTGCTGCTGTTTGGGCAATCTTCCTGGTGTGGAGGTCTGCACAAGTCTGAGCCTTCCCCATGCTTGTGCACAGAGGATTCCTATGATATCTTTTGGTTCAAGAAGACATCACTTTCTCATGCTCAGTCCTCCCTCATCTCTCACTCTTCCCTCTTCATTTCTTGTTTCCAACAGGATAAAAATCTAATCTTTCAAACAGCACTTTTCTTTCCACCTCTTGAAGGCTTTCTTGCATACACATGGCTACTCCAGCCGTCACTTGCATTCTGCAATGTCTCCATCCTAAATGTTTTTGAAACTCTATGGCACCTGCTCAAACACCTGCTCTGGGGGAAGCAGCCAAATAATTAGTACCATTTTTCTAATGACCAATTTGTAGCTGATGAGGCAAAGCAAACAGAGTAGGGATGGTGTCCATGAGCCCTCGCTGGAGCTGTGACTGCAGGATTTGCCCCTAGCTGAATCACCCATTCATCTCTAATTCACCAGTCTTCTGGTAAGACCTTCATCCTCCCCACATGAGACCTGGAAGATCCCCTGTTTCCATCGTGTGCCAGGCTTTGCACTTGCCTCTGGTGGCACGAGGGCCAGGTTGTCATTTCACTAAGCGGCAGCGAACAGAAGGATCTGAATGTAGCTCAGAAAAAGCCTCAATCTGGCATTAATCACCTGCTTGGAGCTGCCGGCAGGCAGTGACATTTCTGAGTGGCACACAACCAGACATCTGCTGAACGATCCAGCAGCTCGATCCAAGGGGAGGTGGCTGCCTTTTTGTCTCCTCCCTGTAGGAACTGAAAGGTCATGGTGGTCCCAGGGAAGTAGGGAAAGAAAGGTTATCCGTGGAGTCAGGGTCCCTGGGCAGCGAGGGGTCATTTCATGGGGAGCCCAGTGCATCTGTGTACATCTCTCACCGTGCATAGAGGTAAATCAATGTTACCTCTGAAGTTGTTGGGAGAATCAAATTTAAATAAAGAAATTAAGAAAAGTGAACAGCGTTCCTATAGGAAGCAAGTGGGGGAAATGGTGCAGAGCAGGATCATCGAGGCCATGGTGTTTATGAGACTGTTCGGGAAACTTCATCCACATTGCGGCTGGGACAAGACGGAGCAGGTAACTCCCTCCCTGTGCCTCTTGCTGTGGATTCTGAAATGACCTCTCCGCTCAACTGTCAAATGCAAAATATGAATCTAATCGAACTATGGATCTGAGCCAGCATAGTAATTTACCTGTTTCTGAGGCTGCACTGCAAAATACATTTCTCTGAAATATAACACTGATCAAAAATAAAATAAGAATAGGCAGACAGATTTTCTATTGGAAAACGCTGATTTATTGAAACCAAGATTTTTAATAGGGATACATTGATTTCTTAAAAAAATTTTGAGGACTTTCAGTAAAAGTTACAAAATGTAACGTGGGAGAAAAAAAGAAGGCAAATTTAACTCCTTGCTATTGTTTAAGCTGAGCTTGAAGAATAGTATCTAAATTCCAGTTTTGAAGGAGGTTTGAAAATGTTGATTTTTCATTTCCAAACCCAGATTACTGCTTCTCACTTCCACACTGGCAAACTTGTGATCATATCAATATTTAGCACTTCTGCTGAAGACATAGAAAGCTTCTTACGCAGGAAAACCCTGTACAACACAGTCTTAAAAAATCCTGTGGGCCAGGGCTGGTTGGAAGGCTGCTGGTGCTTTGGAGGTGCTGGTGCTATGCAGGTTTCTTAAGACAAGAGTGGAGGTGGCATGTAATGACACGAAGCCGTTACATCCTTGGGCTTTTCCTGAAATCAATACGGCATGGCAGCTGACCTGACACCCTTTGCTAAAGAAGGCTGTTTCATGTCTGCTCCTGTTTTTGTACCATCCAATCTTAGTTTTGGTTTTTAAGGGACATTATTCTTGATTATTTTTTTAGATTGCTTTCAAATACAGATAAAGTTCATGCCAAATGTCAGCCCTAGCCAAAGAAAACCTTTCTGTTGGCAGGATTTGTGGATTTCTATCATTCTTGCTCTGTTGAACTGATCAGATTAGATAGGATAGGGCCAAGATTTCTCTTGGCTGTGGTACTTTCAAATCATTCAGTGCACTGCTGGGGAAGGGAGCATAAGGGACAGGATGCAGAGTGTGCCAAATGAAAGCTGTTGCCTCTAGAATGGCCTGAAATGGCTTTAATGAAAAGCAGCAATGTCCCACATGCTGGGTGCAACCCTAACAGCCTAATAGAAAGGAATTTTGTATTTACACCATTCCTGCCTTCTTCAAGGGCCTTCGCAAAGCGTATACTATAGATAGTGAAGCAAAGGGTGGCTTCTTCGTGTGCAGTCATCTTCAAGAGGCAGAAGAGGGATGATGGTTCCATAGCTGGTAGCAACATTGTGCAGGGCAGTTGGGCACAAAAGGAAGCATGACAAATGTCTTTATCCATTGCAAACTGAATGAGAAGTTTGGGGACCTGGAAGTTTGGCTGGTACAACAGCAATACCAGTGCCTGTTCTTGGAGCAATGCAAGCATTGCCTTGGTAGTTACAGTTGGTCAAGACTTTGATGTTCTCTCTCATTCCAAAAAGGGCAAATGGAGAGTCAGATGACATTTAAGGCAAGACGAACCACAAACACATGGGAATGAAACCTCATATTCCCACCCATGAGAAATAGATGAATAAGTGCGTGCATGTATACACAACTATATATAACTACATATACATATATATATATATATATAAATATACATATATATGAATTGAAGAGGTGAAAACCTTGGATAGATTTCAGACTCCTGGCTGCTTTCCAGCAACACTTTAGAAATACAGTACTAAATTTACATTGGTTTCAGTAATGCAAGCCTAGAATTTCCCCCTGGAGATCCCATCTGCTCCTCGCTTACACGAATCCCCCAAACTGGGGAACAGCAGGGCAGACATCATATTAAATCACTGGTTTTATCATACCCATTGAGGTTTTTTTCCCTGGATCTGATGATCTGCCAGGGCAGAATGCTACATCACTTGCTTCATCAAAACATACAGCGTGGCATGCAGTAATCCAGGCAGCAGTGAGGTGCTAGGCTCAGTGGCTGGTGCTGGAGGCTGCAACCCCTATAAGTGATTAAATGCTGAGTTCCTGGGAGCTGACACACTTGGGTCTCTCTGTGATAGCTGGGCATCGGCAAATTAACTATCTGGATTAGGTGGGAATAGGAAAGGAACTAGCTCAGATGTTTTTTGTGGAATTTGGAGTGAAAATAGACTAATGAAAAAGAAGAGAGTCAGGCATGACACATGGCCAGGCTTTCACAGAAACTGGAGAACCAGAGGAGGCCAAGGTGACATGAGTTATAGGAGGCTTAGGTGACAGGAGCTCATTCGTGCTTCACACAGCTGCTTACAGACTCTTTCTAAATAATAATGCATTTTTTCCTCTGACTATTACAAGGGATCTAAACATATTTTCTAAACGCAGTTGGCACCATGCACAGTGAGGAGCAAAGAAGAAAGGATCAGAAAATGGGAAATGATTTTCTGTGCATGCCCTGGTGCGGGGAGCACAGCAGGGCAGGGATGCCCGGGGTGCTGGAGATGGAAACCACTGTGCATCCCTCTGCCCTGCACCCAAAGCTCGCCATCCAAACGGGGAGGATGGAAAGAACAGGGATATCTCGTACAAGCCTGCTACAAAAGGCCCTTTTTCACTCGGCAGAAGGCTGGAGGAAGGTCGGAGGAGGACAGACGTGTGAACAATCCCCTCCCTGGGCTCAAGGGGGCATTTGTGGTCTGCATCAGCGCCGGAGCAGCCGCCGCGCAGCCGGGCAGCGCTCGGCTGGAAGGGCTCTGCTCCTGCCTGCCTCTCCCCTGGCAGCGTCAGGAAAAGGAATTCATTCTCTAAGCAAGGCTTTACCTGAGGATGAAAGGGCACAAATTCCTTTTGTGGATGCCTACAGCTCCACAGCTCCATAGTCCAGCCCTCGATAGCTCCGCAAGGCTCAGGAGCAGCTGCCTGGCACGACCGCTAATGAGCAGCGTTTCCTTCCAGCTTCTCCCAGTCTGATTCCTCACTTCGGCTGAGGACCCAGCTCGGATGGCCGGGGAGGCCGGGGAGGCAGGGTGCCCGGCAGCCTGGGCACCCCCAGTGCTGTGAGTTAGCAGCCTTCTCCTCGCAAAATCCCTGCTGGGTTTTATCCTGGGCACAAGCTTTGGGCACATGGCTCTGGGGCTTGGCCGGCAGGTACTCGTGGAGCTTCCTCCTGCACAGCAACACCAAGGGCATAGGACTAAGGCTGGCTCAGAGCACATGGACCATGTTCTTAAAGATCATTCGTTTCTGGAGTTAAACCAGATCCCTGCCTCCAGCCTGCTCAGAGAACCTAACCAAGGCTGTGAAGCTTTCAGGTGGTTTTGCTCCTGTAAGAGCTGCAGCAATCCCAATCACATCTAGCCCTGTTTGCTCCTGCAGGGGGACAGGTGTGGAGAGGAAGGACCTCTTCTCCTCCTCCTCATCCCTGCTGCAGCACTCGTACGTGGTCAAACTAAACAAGCAAGAACATTTGGACACCAGCAGGTGGGAAGGGCTCAGCTGCATTTTTTTTTTTTTTTTTTTTTAATTTGGGTCATTTCAGACAAATTCTTGCTCCAGCTGACATCAGACCCTCTTCTACCCAGACACAGCAGCAAGTGTGAGTGGGGAGGAAGGGCAGGAGAGGAGCAGCCAAATGGCAATGGCCCAGGGCTGACCCACAAGGCTGCAGACATCCTCTGTCTTCTCACAGAGTCTGCCACCTCCACGGGAAGGCGCATCAGCTCCATGGCCAGGCTGTCAGTACATTTTGACCCAATAGTTTCCCATTCAAAGAATTTCCATCACTCCACTATCATTACAGACATTCTTGGCCATATTAATCTCTGCAGCGCAGCTAAAGGTCACAAATAGCCTTATTCTACAGGTGGAAAGCTGAGGCATAGAAAGCGACAATAATATCATGCAAGGTCAGGGGCAAAATAAGGATTTGAATCCACATGAAATTCCTAAATGTTTTCCCAGCTCTGAATCTTCCCTTCCCACCTCAGAAACTATCAGTAGATCCTGCCCTCCTGAATGGAGCATTCAGCTCCCTCAGGTTAGATCTACCCAAGGAGTCAAGACAGTCAGCTGGGGTGCTGTGTAAACACAGAAAAGGAGAAATAGATCACAGAAGTCCTGCCAGGCAGTCCCCACCTTCAATTGCCGTACCACACTTCTGTACAATTATTTCTCTGTGTATGCAGATACATTTCCCTTGTCACATCCGTTAGTAAAATCCATAACATTGCCTGAAATAATCCAAAGGCACAATAATTAGAAATACAGTGTTATAAGAGGTGATGTATGTGAAGGGCACAGAGTGCCTACACGTGAGCCCGGCTCTGTTCCTTGTCCTACCACATGTTGATGTCTGACCTTGACCGAGTTGGTTAACTTCTCCATGTCTTCAATAAAACCAGTCTCGTAAAATCTGGATAATGCCATTAAACTTACCTACATCAGATGAAGATTTTGATGCTTAATCAATAAAGATTTGTAAAAAGCTCTGAGATCCTCTTAAAACAGGAATCGTCCACAAAAGGTTTCAGCATTATCCAGCACTGATGAGGGAGAGGAGGCACAAGCTGCCCCACTGCCGTGCCAGCGCTGGAGCAGGGCTGGGTGCCGCAGCACCCCGGGGCGCGGACAGCCCTGCCATGCCGCTGGGAAGGAGAGTGCCTGGCTTACAGAGGGCTCAGATGGAAATGCCTGTCAAGTGGCAAGTGCAAGCCTTACATCAAGCAAGGGCTTCTACTTTTGACAGGTTTTGGATCAGCTGTTTCTAATTTCAGAGACACCAAAGACTGTTTATTTCCAAATTCACATTTCACCCCTCCTCTCCTCTCCTCTCCTCTCCTCTCCTCTCCTCTCCTCTCCTCTCCTCTCCTCTCCTCTCCTCTCCTCTCCTCTCCTCTCCTCTCCTCTCCTCTCCTCTCCTCTCCTCTCCTCTCCTCTCCTCTCCTCTCCTCTCCTCTCCTCTCCTCTCCTCTCCTCTCTCAGGCTCTGGCAATTTGCTGTTGCCTCATAGGGTGGAAGGAATTATTTTTTTGGCATAATAGCACCACCAAAGCTTGATGCTGTGCTGGGTAATCAATATACTATAATGTATATAAGAATGTATTAATAGTATGTTTACCAATACCCATTTTGAGAGCTACCCCTAACTTTTAAACTTTGAAAATAACAAGAAACTGAAGAAATGGAAACACTTTCAGATCTCAGATCTAAGCAGAAAATATGTGTCTACAGAGGGGAGAAAACCCCTATTCTTATGGTGTCTCTTGTCTGAGCAGAATTAGGAGATCTCAGGGTAGATACCATCCTGCTGAGAGGTATGTCAACTCATTCTGAGATACTCTGCTGAATTTATAGTACAGAGAGGTTCTGATGAGATAATCTGAGTTAAACCTAATCTTTGAAACCTTCCTTTGAGGTGCACATGTCCCCTGGGTCTGTGTGTCAGCCCCGGAAAGGCCATGGTCACCAGCTAGTTGTCTGCCTTGGGCTGATCTTCAGTCAGGTCCTCTCAGAGCTCTAGCTCTTTTAGTTCAAGAACAAACAATATTTTTTTCCACAATATTTAACTCCAATATTTTCTTGGAGGTGTAGGAAATGGGCAGGTGATGTCCTCTTATTCTTCAAACAAATGAGCCCTAGGTCTGTGTAACCTTCCTGACAGCAGCCAAGTAAGCTCTGCACACTTTAATTCCCAAAGATGAGCTGGGGATTCGCATGTTACTTACTGAGGTATTACATGGAATTTTAATAGGCCTTTAACAGGACTCCTGTGAGTTCAACAGCTGATCCAAACAAGATCTCCGCTCCAAGGCCTAATCCCATTATAGCCTAAAAGGATCTCCTTCAGAGAAATTGTTTTGTCTTCAGGCAGTGCTGAAAAGAAAGAGATGGATAGAAAGAAGAGAATGAGAGACAAGCTTAATGAAAAAGTTACCTGAAAAGAGAGACATGATGCTAATGCAGGTAGAAAATTCTGAAAAAATAGAAGAGAAAAAACAAGTATACAGGTTTTTTTTTTTAACCTCACTAGTTAGCACTTTATGTCAAAATCCCCTCATCTTAACAATCACTAGAACCGAGTGAATAATTTAAAAGGAATAATTTATTCAAAGAACGTGGCATACTGATGCATATTCACATATTGTCTGAAGAGATCATAAAGTTCTCTAAATTTTGTATGTTATTCAGATCTATCTGCCAGTTCCTTCAGCTGACAATTCTCTGCTTCCAGATACAACTTAACCCGTGAAAGGAAATAATTTATTCTAAGCACAGACTTCTTTTGTTTGTATACAAAACCGCAAAAAGAAATCATTGTTTCAATAACCACTCAGGTGGTGCCACTGTACTATCAAGACTTTCTCACAAGTACCCTAGTCCTTTTTTTCTCATCCAGAGGTTAATTATCTGAATTCTGTGTGAGTACATGCACATGCTTACCCACATGCACTTCACATCACTGGCTTCTATTTGTTGAGCCCTATAGAAATGAACAGAGTAACTACATTCCTTACCCATAGAGCTCCCTAATCCAGGCAAGGATTTGGATGAGATTTGTCACCGGTGATTAAATATGGCACAAGTGGAAATATACATTAGGAGATGTCAATGAGCAGGCAGGACTGGTCTGTGCTCATGCATGTTGCTTTTTTGTGGTTCGTAGCCAACCTGATGAAGCCAGGGCAGCACCAGGGCAGCCATTCAGAGCTGATGAACATATGCCTTTCTCCCATTTCCAAGGGCTGAGGAGCAGGGAGCTTTGCTCTGATGATCAGGCCAGTTGTCCGGTAGGCAGCCCAGACAGCTTAGGCGTAACAATGACTTCTTGTAATGAGAATGAAGACATTTCATTAAAAAGAAAGAATCAGAACAGCGGTAATAGACCTGAACCCATAGGAAAAGCCTTGGAACTGGATAAAGACTCACATATGGTTCAGGTTTGGTCTGTAAGTGCTGCACTGCACCCCTCACACTCACAGGTTGCACCCCTCCCTCCTTGCCTGTGCTACCATGAATGAGCACATGGCATCTGCCACCGACTACCTCTCTGAACCAGCCTTCCTGGGTGGTGCAGCTCCAGCACTTCAGAGCTGGTGTTTCTGTGGCATTTAAGACTAGTGAAACGTACAGGTCACAGGCTGAAAACTATTAAGAAACAATTTGCTTCCACTGATCTGTTTGGGGCCTTCCCTGCATGGCCCTTCAGCACTATTCACTGAGTGAGCACACTTCACCTCCTATGGGGCAGAGGTAATTATCCCTGGTGAATTAGACCCTCAATCACTGTTCTGAGAACACCTGGTGAGCCTAAAATACATATATATATATCCCAGTCACATCAGTAATTGTGGATGTATTTTTCACAGAATACTTCTCCCCTGCTTTTTTTGCCCTCCTTGCAATATGTTTCAATTTCATAGTGTTCAATAAGTTAGCACTTAAGGAAGCATTTCCATTATTTTTTCTGCATCATGGCCAATTGCCTTTAGAGCCCTTCTTCATGTGGGTTGCTGAACCAATTGCATTAGCACTGTGGGGAAATATTCCACGAGAGTGTGCTTGCCCGAGGTACAGAGCAGAACAGCCCTTCCCTTTCCCTTTTCTTTCCTGGCTGTCTGTATCCCAGGTCCATGAAGTCCACAGATAATCTCAAATTATGAGTCCTACCTTCTGCTTCCTTCTCCACAGAGACAAAGCCACCAAAGGCTTCTACTTTATGCATCTGCAAGGTGGCATCAGGACCTCTCACTTTGTGGTGAAATGTCCTCAGTGTCTCTAATCACCTTAAACTGGGTTCTGCCAACCAGGGACAGAAGAATTATGACAAGCAGGAGATGCTCTGAGATGTCACTGAAGGATGAGAGACTCAGATGCCTCATGCTTGGAAAGGTCCCACGGGAAAGCGTGCATTCTCCTGCCTGCAGCCTCATGGCGTGGTGCCACTCTCATGCACTGGCTTGGTCATATAAGGGAGGAAGACACTTTTCACAGATTTACATATGGTGAAGAATAATTGGATTTCAACACAATATGCAGTTCAAAAGTCTTAAACTGATAAATATCCCATTGTGCATCTCTAATGGGAAAGTATTTTATCCAGAATTTTGCATTGGCGCTGCAGACTGTGGTTTGCATAACGCACATCTGAGCATCGTCTGGGCGTGGCTTACCAGATATTTCTACCCCTGCAAAAGCTCTGGCTGCCTGCACAAGCTGGGGTGCTCAGCACTGTAGAAAGTAGACCTTGAGAGATCTTCAAGGGATCATCTAAGGCAGGATCACCTCTACCTCCATCATGCCTGGCAGATACTCATTCTTCTAGAGGCCACTGATGAAGGAGGCCATTTCAACCTCCCTGTGCACATGGTCAGACTGCACGTTAGAAATGGGCATTAGAAGGTATAAAAAATGTCACCTTCATTTATAAATGCATTTGCTGTTCTTAGGATGTAGTTAAAACTCCCTTAGGAATCATTCCATATATTCACAGATTAAAATATACTGGGATATCTTGGCTTGCTGGATTAACCCATTTCTGAGTCTGTGGCTGAAGGCGTAGCATTAAGGGAGCAGTAACCCAATTGAGCACATTGGGATTTATGTCTATTGCAAGAAACTTGCAAACCCCGCCCCCCCCCACACACACACATGAACTCCACTATGGTGATTCAGGTTGCATACTACTGTGTTCCTTTTGTTCTTTGTATTTCTAGTAAAAAATAAGCTGAGAAGTTCACTGGCGTCACGAGATGTATGATTTTGTTTTGCAGGGGGTAGAGGAAGAGAAGGTGAGAGATTCAGGAGCTTGTGAATTGAGTAGCAGATGGGCTTTTCATTAAGAGGAGCTCCAAACCCTAATGAAATCAGTCAGAGTCTTTTTTACTGGCTTTGGTGGACTATAGAGGAGGCCCTCATTTAGGCACCTAGCTGCAGGGATACAATTACAGCCCTTGATCTTGGTGGTGGATGTTAACAAGCAGTTCTGTCACACTTGCAGACGCTGACAGAAATTTGGGCATCATTTCTGAGTTGATTTTTGTTCTGAGATTGGCTTGAGCTTTGAACTTGAGCCTCAGGGCAATGCATACAGATAATGGATTTCCCTTCATCTGATATATAGATATTGTTGCTCATTTACTAGCTGCTGTGGTATTCAGTTGCTACAGTGTCCAACCATAATGTTTACAGATTGCAGCTGTGCTGTACATAACCAAAAAGATGCTGTCTAAGGCTGTTTTGGAGGGTTACTATGATCCATGGGCTTTATTTTGTTTTGCTGGAACTAAAACCAGTTGTAAACCTAGCCTAGCTTCCTAAATAACCACATTTAAATATAACTGAATGTAAGAAAGTGCAGAAAAAGCTCCATCATTGTCATATTATTCCCACTGGCACTTCTGAACAAAAACAGGTTTACACTTTCAGTTTTGAAATTCTAGCTTATAACACAAAAAATGCAAGGGGGGACAAAGGTCAACACTGATGTGAAATGCAATGCATCATATATCTCAATCATCTATAAGCTCTCTCCCCACCCACTGCAGATTTTTTGTTCATGATCGTGGTCAAAATATTGAATTTTCAATTTTCAGTGGTTTTTTTTTTTTCTTTAGAAGAATTTCCTAGAAATTCACAATCAATTTCTCTGCTATCCTAATTCAGATACCACTTGACCTTTTCACATCTTCACATTGTGAAGCCTCAAAGTAAAATTCTGTTAGAACAACGGCCATGCTGGAGGTGATGTTGGCCATCTGAATGGCTAGGGAAGGGAGGTAACAGAAGAGGGAGGCTGAAAATAGACTGAGATGTCCCCGCTGCTGCAATCAAACAATGTGCTTTGTCAGAAACATGGAGCTGCATTATATTTTCATAAAAGCCACGACCATCATAGACTCTGGACTTGATTTTTTCTGACTTGCAGGAAGACTGGAAAACAAAGCAAAACCAAAAACCTGCCACAGCACAGCAACACAGCAATTGGTTGCTGTAAAATATTGTTTGAAAAGAAAATCAGCAACAGCAACGGAGAGAAGTTGTCCATAGTCTCCCCTGTTCACCCGTCCACTAAAAAGAGAAAAAAAGAACAACAAAAAGCCAATAAAATACTCCCAGTCTGCCAACACATTTCACTAAGCATAATTTCCTGCCTGAAGTTAACACAAGATGGATATTCACTGTGTGTCATCACCTCCCCATCAGCTCTTCCTCCGTCTGGCATAATATCTCAGGGCCTAGGGACCAGGAGTGACACGTCCCAACAGCTGTTGTATTGATTTTAATTCTAAGTCAAGCTCTCCATTACATACCTGATTCTACTGTAATATTAATTACAAAGCCTCCCTCTGCTCTGGCCCCGCTATGTCGTTTGTTATCAAAATGCAGCCACGCAAGTGACTGTCGTCTCAAATCCATTTTTCATTAACACGAGTGACCAGTCCTATGTTAAGCATCTCTGGGTTCTGGATGACATTCGTTAAACACTGTCTGGTAGATCGTAAATCACTGTAGTGTTAAAAGAATTCCTACACTGAGCAGCAGGGAGCTAATCTGTGTCTGCAGGTTTTTAATTGAGTAAAACAAACGACGATGAAACCCTCTTTAGATGCTCTTGAGCCCTTTCCATTGGACTAAAATGAGCTGAAACCTTTCCCTTTGGGACAGCATGCTGGCTAGTGGGGGAGGGTGAGATCAGCTAGGAAGGGACATAGTGTAATAATCCTTTCTTTCTTCCCATCACCTCTGCCTGTTCAAAGGAGAAGCAGATGGTTAGGGATTGAGTAGGAACAGTACCAAGAAACTTAACAGACATCTCTGAGGAGGCAGTCCTCACTGGCACCGAGCTCCAGTACGATCCACATGATGGATCCCTTTCATGCTCTTTCTAAGAGTCCTTGTCCCTGTAGCTGTGCGTCACCTAAGGACATATGGTCCTTCTTCTTTCTGAAGTACCATGTGACAGCGGTGCATAGGGACTTGCATGTTAGTAACTCAGAAACTGTGCCTCTACCAGACTGCATTGCTGCCCAGAAAATGAAGAACTGAAAGAGTTTTGGAAGTGTCCAGCAGAGCACAGCACTGGGAGAGTGGGGCCACCCAGCACCTCATGCGCCTTTGGGTGGCCAGCCTGGCTCCCTGCACACATCCAGCACACCACACATTGACTTCTCTCTGGCCTAGTTTGTGTTCAGGTCTAAACTTTCATGCCCGTGCTGAAAAGAGACATTGCTGAAAAGTAATATGGGCTGAAGGAAGGTAGGGTTTAGATGAGAACTAGGCAGAGCTTGGCTCAAGCAAGGATGGGGATGAAGCCCTTATTTAGGAAAAACATGATCACAAAAGTTGCTCTGTCCTACATTTTCAAGTTGATATATAAAGCAGAAATCAAAACTACATGCTTCACTGTCATTCTGCATTCCCAGAGCCACCGTGTTACTAGCCGTAACATGGCCTGAAACATTCAGACTCCTTCAAAGTCAGATATAAAAAGAAAATCATTGAAGTCAATGGACAAAAACATCTTCCATGCACTGGGAGAAACACGCAGAAGGAAAGGAGTTAGATCCCTGAAAAGCTATCAATTATTAAGCTGAATAGACTGTAAAGCTTGTTAGTTTGTAGGGCAGGGAGGCCAGCATCACCACAGCAACACAGGTGACAGTCCAGACCCTTGGAAGAGGAGCTGATGGAATAAACTCAGAACAAGGATTTTTAAAAGCAGTCTAGGTGCAGTTCCCCGCTCTGTGCAAAATGTCCTGTTGGAGGGTGCGTGGCTAACCCGTGGAGATGCCTTCACTTAGTCCTGAGCTGAGACACTCCACATGTATGTGACAGGCTGAAGCTGAATGCCCAGCTGCCCTGCCTGCCTTGGTGTCAGCGCTGGATGGACTGCGCTAGGGCTAGAGGAGGTGTCGGGGGGTGGGGTGGGGGGGGGTGCGGGGGGGCTAGAGCACGCTGTTCCTGCTTTGTCACTCCAGTTTTGACTTCACTCTGGTCTTAGGCCTCTATCCAAGGATCCTGGAGACACACTGCTATTCTTCTTCTTATGTTGCCTTTTTCCATTTGATCAGCACTTTCCCCTCCTGTATTTCTTGTTATGGTGCTGGCTGATTTATCGTCTTTCTTGTGTGCTAGTCTCATCAGTGATGCTGATGTCGTTGGCAGGTCAAAGGCACCAGTTGTGACAATAAGGCTTATGTTTAACTGGTGCTTAATGGGAGAAGACTGTTCCCAACCTTTCCATAGAGCTGGGGCTCTCCTTGCTTTGAGATCCCTCTGAGATCTCAAACACACAAGAACAGCAGAAGGTGGTTTCCAAAATGTTGTAACCAATGGAGTTGGGAAAACCCCCTTTCCTCCACTCTGGAAGGAGATACTCATAGCAATGAAGCCGGATACGAGTCAAGTTTGATGGATTTCTCTCTGGGCGTGTTGCCTCTGCGTAATATACAGCAATAGGTCCTACAAAAATAAAGTATGTTTGGCTTTCTAAGTATTTTATTGATATAAAAGTGGGCTGGAATAATCCCATGTGGGGAACCCTGAGCATACTTCCCAACTGGGTAAGATGAAGTTTTAAAGCAGGAAATTATGATGGTAGGTTGTTGTTTTATTTTAAGCTTCAAATGCCATGTTCAGAGATGCGTAGCACAGCTCCTTTTTATGATATAATTAATCATCATTCCATTCAATGTAGTAAGAGGATCTAATGGGATATATTGTCCCATTTTAATGATAAGCACGTCAGATAACATAAATAGGTCAATTGACGTAATTGCAGTAAATACAGAAAAAACCCTCAATATTTCAAGATGAATTATGTAATTTACATAATTATGTCTAAAAATGGCATGTCACCACCAAGTGTACTCATCTAGCCCTACCCTCTGCTTTCCTCCTTCCCGTTCGGCAGCAATGCATTGCTAGACATTGTCCTACGTGACTGGAAATTTCTCCAGGTTCCCTGGCTTTGTCAGGGACCTTTAGTGTTGTTTAGCCAAGAGCGTTGGCTTCACTCACCCGGTGAGGGACACGGCAGACACCCCAGCTGAGCTCTCGGGTCATCCCACCTTGCGCCAGGTGTCTGCATGCAGGCGGGGACTGTCTGAAGCACAGAGGTGGCTCACTGGAGGATGGCAACCGGGGATGGCACAGGGCTCAGCCAAGGACTGGATCTCCTGGTAGTACCTGAAACAGCAGAGCACTTGTAACATTTTGTTTTTCCAAGCCATGTCACTTGTGCTGATGGGGGATGAAGGAAGGTGAAGCCAGAGAAGCGCAGAGCAGCTGCATAGCCTTCGGCTGAGCCCTGCGATGGGACTCGCTGTCTTCTCCAGCAAGTGCACTCACAGCATCCCTGGGCAGGGGAGTCCCCTTCCACAGGACAAAGATTTCTGCAGGAAGAAGAATGCAGTCATGTTAAAACATTACTTTGCTGTAAAGGAGAGAAAAAAAATATCAAAACAACTGAATCCAAGGTGCCCAGCAGGAAAGATTTCATTAAGTCCACGTTGTGGGCAACATTCAGGCAGCTATCAACAAGCTTGGGGTGCTGCCAGCGTGGTTGCCCCCCCATCCCCACCCTGTTAGCTCCTTCACGCTGTGTGAATTTGACGATCTTAAGGGTCTCTTCCAACCTAAGTGACTCTATGATTCGCAGCCAGTTACAGACCCGAAATCCCCTAGAAGAAACAAGAAAAATCTGCCCCATACTTCATGTGTCTCTGTCCAGATGAAATTACCTTGCACAGAACAGGGAGAAAAAGGCTGCTGAGTCTCTCTGTGTCTACTTTTATTAGGACAAATATTTTATAAGGATAACCCCTGCCAAGTTATTTCTCACTTCAGCTGAACAGTACCTGATGCAACACCTCTAGCACCCCTCTAAGCCTGGGTTTGTCTCCTTCTCCTGCCCGGGTTGTACAAAAAGGATTGATCCCCATGGTTGTGTTGTAGCTCAGATATGTCCCTACATCCAGAATTCCAGGTTTTGGTCTAATGGGAGACTGTAATGGGGGAAAGGGGAAATTCATTACACGTGTAAGAATGAGGATAATGTGATCCACATCTCAGACTATTTAGAGAATGAGTCATTTGGGGGAAAAAATAATAATCTAAATCATGTTTAAAGTTTAGGCAGACAAGCTGACACAGTCTTGCTGTTGTAGCATGTACAGCTGAAGACTCATTGCTGGGGGAGGAGAGGGGGGTAAATAAAGCCAGCAGCCATTCCTACCCCCGGTCTGCTGTTCCTTTTCACTTTCTCTTTCTCCTGACAGTCTCCGGGCTTGTCCTTGTTCAGTTAGCTGTGCAGAGAAAGCCATTTTCATTGCCCCTGTACATTTTACCCAGCCACGTCTGAGAATCGGGAGAGAGAACTCCAGCTGCTGAAGTGCACAATTTGCTCTTAGCTACAGTCCAGTAATTGAAAACTGTCATTCTGCAGGAAAAAGGCAATGCCGTGCGAGAGTGGGAGCAGGCTGGAGTTTGTCACACTGCATCTTGAGATTTTGTAACTAGTTTTGGCTGAACTTTTCCCCCTCTGGGCTCTGATAGCTTGCCTGCTATTTACCAGCCCCTAGGAGAATTGCTTTAGTTATTTTGCTATTGAAATACTTTGGAGGTTGTTATGTTTGTTTACACTTTCTCTTGTTTCCAGGGCCAAGGCAGGGGGAGGGGGAGATGAAGCTGGGTTTGAAGACAGAGAACTTAGGCTACTTCAAGGTTCCCATGAACTTCTTCATTTGTTTCTAAGTACAAAGGCAGAGGGACACTGGAGGGACCAAAAGTTACAACATAGATTTCAATTGTATTAATTACCTTTTTTTTTCTTGTTTGCATGACAAAGGTGTCTAATGATAATGCAGCATAATAAGGCTGGGGATGCAGAGAGTTCTGGGAAGTGCAATAGCACTGAGGAGTGTGAGGGATGGAGGTATGGGTCCTGCACATTCACAGCTGAGCAGCTCCATCCTCACCGCTCGGCCACTGCCTATGCCAGGCGGTGGGAAAATACATCCGCACCAGCAAAATACACAACTCTCCCTTTTTGCCTGTTCTGAGAAGTGGAAGGTCTAATGTCTGATTATTTTTTACTAGGATGTTTTGCTAAAATGTTTTTCTTGACTTCAAACCAGAATCTATAGAATATGCTGTGATGGTGGGAATCAGACTGGTGACACTATTTGGGTGACAAGTCTTCACGCAATGCGTACAGCCTTAGCCACCACGGCTAGCCACCGCCTGAGGGAAGGCACTTGGCTGAGCCTTCCCTCTAGCCTGCTGCCGTTGTTCTTACACTCCTACAACCCGCAGCCTAGAAGTTCTGGGATCCAGGATGACCCTCTCTGACCCTGGAAGTGTCCTAATGTCCTTCTGCTTCTTTTAAAGGGATCCTTTATCTTCAAAAAGTAAGTGCTAGTGCTTTCTCCACAAGCTCACTGCATTCTTGCAGATGCTGCTCCTTGACACTTTCATTCATGACTGTCCTACCACAACCCTTGTGTGCTTTTGTAAGTCTTGTCTCGTCGCTTTGAGTCAGTCATGAGAAGGTTTGGGTCCCCTGGCTACCTTCTCCAAGTTGTACTGCTGCTGGATGACACCGTGCTTGCCAGAGCACATTGGCTTAAAAAAGAAAGTCAAATTGTTCTGCACTGTAGACAGCAGCTTGCAAAAAAGTGCTATAAATAGCATCCACAAATTAGAAGTTACTAATTCCAAGTCAAGACAGAGCAGCTTTATTTATTTATTTATTTTAAATAAGTTGGGAAAGGTGTGTGTGTGTGTTTTGGTTTTTTTGTATTTTTGTCTGGAATTTTAATTCACAGCAAAGTTTGATAATTTATTTTTTTCAAAGCAGGAAAACAATTAAAAGAAGAAAAAACTTTGAAACTGAAGCGTCTTTCCCACCTTTAAAGATAAGTAGCCACCTATCTGGATAGCAGCCAGGCTATGATGGCAAATGCTAGCTCATGTCTATTCAATTCCATGCAACACTCATGATAATGTCATTTCTCCTAGTTGAAGTATTGATCTCAATTGACATTTCTTAGAACTTTTCTTCCTTTTTTGATTAAAAAGCAGAAATTTATTATCCAATCCAGATTTTTATACAGACACCTTTTTTTTTTTTTTTTTTTTTTTTTTTATGTCTGGCAAAGAAGTGGATGAATAATTTTCTCTCCTCTTTTTTTCTGAAACTGGCTCAGTCCTTGTTTATGATAACATCATGGTTTTTTAGTTAAATGGTGTGACTGGTCACCTCTGTCACTGGAATTTGTCTCAGTCCCAAATTGCATGGCAAATATTTTAAGTGAATAATGAATAGTCAATATTGACCTTCTGGAATCTCTCCCCACATGAAAACTCACTGCGTTCTCCGCAGCCACAGCCTGGCCATGGTGGGGCTGCCCATTAGGCTTAACCCCCCTTGGAGATAGAACCGTCTGCTCTGCTTCTGGCAGAGGCACCCTTGCAAAAGGCATGGAAGCACCCCAAAAAGCCCCCCCAAAACAAGACATGGACTACTGTTTGTAGGACTGGTGGACTGTGAACAGTAATGTGTCACCTTGGAAAGATGTACAATTTCCTGAAAAAAAGGAGAGGAAAACTCTTGCCAATCTCAAATATTTGGATTAAAGGGAAGCGCTTAGTTAGTTGTGCAAAATGGAGCAGCCTTACCGGGGACCTCATGTCTTGCTGAGATGGTTATCTGAATTTATGTCAGAGCTGCTCAGTTTAGGCTGGCAGAGCTAGCTTGAGTCTTGATAAAACTAGAGAGTGTACCTTCCTGTGTAAGCTGAGCACATACCAAAAAGGATTGATGGAAGAGCTACAGACCTATAGGGTCCTCCCAGTAACTCACCCCATAGCCTGGCTGGAGATGACTGCTGGGATGCATTAAATAGCTTTGGGCTGAAACTCTCACTTTAAATCCCTTCAGCACCATTTGAGGATGGGAAGGAAGAAGGGAACTGCAGATCTGTTCCTATAGAAGGGAACTAGAGCTCTGTTCCCATTTAAGACACCAGGGTTAGATCCAGGAAGAAGGGAAGCGAAGGATATAAGCCCCACATACACAAACTGCTCAAAACCCTGCAGCTGACAAAAGATCATCACCAGTAGTGAGTGAGAGCTAAAGCTTCTGGCCTGCCGAAGGAACGGATCGAAGACTGAGCTCGGCTACCAGGTGCCTCAGGCTGTGGAGGGCTGGGAGCCTGGGGGAGCAGTGCAGATTGTGGATTATTAAAAATATTCCTCTGGGCCAGCCATATCAAAATCTGGGCTGCTGCCGTGCCTTGCGTTTTTTTTCCTAACCTCAACAACTGTTTTCTCCTTGCTTTAGTCAAAGTAAGCATCTCAGAGCACACTCGTAGCATGTAGGACTAGGACCAACAGGTAAGCTTCTGAAGTGCCATTCACTGTGGAGGAGAGATGGGCTGGCTGATGTGCAATAGCTCTTCTCCTCTGATAGAAGAAAAAGTTCTTGCCAGCTTGCTAACCAAGGATCAGGGAGAAGAGGTTTTGAACAGTCTTTAAAAGTTCCCCATGTTGAGAAATAAAGGGGATCTGGCTGTCTTCTACACTTGTTTTACCATCTCCATCCCCCAAATCTTGCTACGGTGAGTAAAGATTACTTTTACTGCTGCAGTTGTGGTCTGCATGCGAGTGTTTATTCCTTTATAAACACTTCCTTGCCTGCAGACCTGAAGTGGCCCTTTTGTTCTCTCCTGGGACAGCAAGTAAATTCTGTAATTAGGGGAAGGAGGCACAACAAAGGGAAAGGCTCTGGCAGGAGCCTCAGAGGAACAGAAGGTGATGTATTGTGACAGATGCTTTTTGTGATGCTGTTTGTTGAACACTCTGCCACTTCCTTTTGTTCAATTCCCCAACTTGCCTTCATGCTCCCGACATCTGCATGGCCCAGGCAAGGCAGCTACTTTCCAGAGATAAAATGGAGAAGGAGACTGCTTGCACTCACCTCTCGCCACCCCATCCCAGCAGCTGAGCTAATGCAAACTTCCAACACTCCTCCCTTCTTCCTCACTATCTCATGTGGTGTCTAGCTAGATAGATACCCCCAAATTATGCTGTAGAGCTCCCTCTCTTAAAAGCCCTCTCCTACAAAGGTGTGGCTATTTAGTTGTATACCTATGCCCTTCAGGAGAAGATGTAGCTCTGTGTATTTTCCTTCATGCGTGTCTGGTTTGGAGCTCTCTCACCTTTCGCTGTGAGGCCATTCAGTGCCCCCTGCGGGGTCTGCCATGGTGGGCTGCCCCCACGGCAGCACATCACTGCCAGCCACACAGAGGTGCTGGGGAAAGGTGCAAGCAGCTGCCTCTGCCCTTTCTTTCCCCTCTTTCCCACTTTGGGGAACGCAGAGGAAAATAGCCATTGTGGCTGCCATCAAGGCAGATGGCAGCACTAAAACTAAGAGCATTAATTACTACTATTATTTTTAGCAGAAACATATTGTAAGCAGCATGATTCAGAGCTGTCTAAGCCCCTGCAAGAGGCTGAGCGCTCAAAGCCGAGCAGGAGGCAGCTGGCAGGAGTGGGGAGAAGGGAGTGGCTGCTCCTCAGAAACTTTGGGACACCATCATTTATGTACGCTGTACCCTGAAACAATTTCCAGGAACAGATGTGCATTGGATCTGAATTCAAAATGGGAAAGCTCTCCTATTCCCACTGTTAGAAATCAAAGCTGGGGTGGGATCATGCTGTTGCTTTCCCCGGCACATTTCCATGGGCATCAGCAACGTTCCTTTGGATGAAGAGCTTTGGTGTTGTAAGTGGGAGACAAAGCAGTCAGTGTATTTTAGTCTCTAACTTTTTATTGGCTTCATGAAAAACGGTATGAGGTGCTGTATGAACAAGAAGTGAGCAACAGCCTTGGCTTAAAGAATTTACAACCAGAAAGAGAAGACAATGGTTGGAGGGAAAAGAGAAGACTCATTATATAGCTTGAGAGGTGAGGTAGGCTGCGGGTGGTTCAAAGACACTTGCAGAGCTCCTAATCACAGGAAACATGGAAATCATATGCAACTTATGCTTCTAACATGTATGTGTTATTGGAAAGGTTGTAGAGAGTCAACAGCAGAGCTGGTAATGGCAAGGAAACCACTCGCAATGATTTAAGCACCAGGTCAACCTTACTGCTAAAATCCATGGTCCAGCAGAGTATCTGAGGCAAGATCTAAATGTGGGCTTAAAGCAAACACTTGTTCAAGTGTCTTTTTGAAAAGAGATGAATTTAAAACTATTGTCAAAGTTAAGTGTGTACTTCAAGGGTCTGTTAAATTGAGACACAGACTTGTTGTTGGAGTCAAATGGAGGAGTGAAAGAAAATACTTGTCAAATACATTATTCTGAGAATTCTGTGTTCACTCATTAAATCATTTATTAATGACTCCTGGAGAAAAAAAGAAAAAAAATCACCAGATAAGTTATTTAACAAAACCCCACAAATTCAGCATGTAACACATTCATCAGGATCTATTCAAGCAGCTTCAATGCTTGGACAAACCCCTGTTTTTTAATCTAATTTCTCAGGCAGGAAGACTGCCAAAAAGTGCAAATGATGCTGTAAGAATGAGGAGAGGCTTTTCAGCGGCCAAATACCTAAATGATGTTTACATGAACACTTAGCATCTCACTCCCTAAAAGACACATTCCTATGTGTCATTTAGACACAGGATTTATTTTTTTTTTAATGCTTATTTTGGAGTAGGGGAGAGACAGGGTATATTTGTCCATGGGACCGAACGTATCACACTGGATTCATTAAAGAGGGATGGATTGGAGGCAGCAGCTCCTCTGTGCTGAGCTATTGAAAGTGAAATGGGATAATTGCCACAGTTACAACTAGACTGATCAAGCTGAGAGAAACAAGTTTCAAATTGTACCAATCAGCCGTAATCCGAAGGAGTTATTAACAGAGCTCTACCCTGGTGAGTCTGCATCTGCTAACTTGAGATAATGATTTATATCACCCTTTATGAAAGTTCCAATTTATCCTAATTCAATAAACGAAAGCCAGCAAGCTCGGAGGGAGTCGTGGACAAGGATTCAGTGTGAGCCTCTCAACCGCTCTCCTCCTCCCCAGCAGGGCAAGCAGCTGCTGCACGGTGCCATCCGCTGGAGGAAGCCACGGGGACAAAAGGAGGAAGAAATACAGAGTTTGGACACTGGGTTGTTTTTTTTAATATCTTCAGCCGATGTAGAATTACAACATGCATATGTAGATCAGTGTGATTGAGCCTTCAAAGCTCTTGAATAAGACCAGCAGTGAGGATGTGGTACGGGAAGGGCAGATGATGCCTCCACTGGGACAAGAGAAGCGTTCCTGAATGTCTGGACAAGGGAAGTTTTGTTCGGTCCTCAGTGCAGGACACAAGAGCATACCACTTCGGAGGCTGTCAGCTTGCCTTCCATCAACAGGCACATTCTTGTGGACACACGGCTGTTTTGACCATTGTGGAAGATCTACCTGTAGATTTTGGAGCCCGGAATAACATAAGGGACAAAAGCTAAGCACTTAGAAGTTATTCCCTTGAAATAGTACATGGGATTTTCTCAGTTTTCAGCATATGGTGACACCATAGCCACAGCTATCACATAAGACACTTCAATGATCCCTGGCTCTTTGATGAAATTCTTATTACAGTCCAATTCAGAGCTGCTCTAACTCATACAAATCAAATGTCACCACTGACTCCCGCGTGCCCCTCACAGCCTGCACACAAAGACATGGTAACTGATTCCCTCAGGATTTAAAAGGTGTATAATAGTTGGACACAACTATTTTCATTCTCTATTGGGTCCTGCACTAAGTGAACCAAAGCATCAAGATTTCTGCATATTGTTCTCCTGAGGGGAAGCTTTATGTTATTTGCTGTGTTTGCACAGTTCTAGTATCTGCAATGTTTGCTTGGCTTTCTTTTATTCAAACACATTCGTTCCAGTTGCATATCTGACCTATTTTACTGTTATTCTGTGAATACTTACTGAGTGATAGTTTTTGCCTTCGTTTCAAGAATATTCCAAGAAAGTAAAATTACCACCATCACTTCAGTGACTATTTGTACCAAGGTTTGCAGGCAAAAGGGCTTTTCCTCTCTTTCTTTTCAAGGATATCTTAATGTTTGATTGACTTCCTCCTACCCATAAAATTTTTGGTCATCCAGTCAGAGCAGAAACACCACCTGACAACTGAACTGGCCAGTGACACTGTCAGGAGTGGCTGTTGCATAGCTGGATACAGAGAGATGTTTGAAAACACTCTGAAAAATGAGATCTACTTGCTGACCTAGGAGTTACTACTCAGATGTAGGCTCCTAAAGTGTTCAGGGAACAATGTTTTGATCCAAGATGTTGCTGATACCCGTTTATAGGCCAATCCCAAAGAGTTCCTGTCCCCTTTCCTTCCACAAAATACGGTGTTAGTCATAATTGCATATGTAAGCGCCAGACCTTCTAGTTGTTACTGCTTTACACTGCTTTGATGGCTGCAGGATCTGCCTGGCACCTCCCTGGGGTTACTGCCTTGGTACCGCTTTGGCTCATTAGCTGCTGCACAGGGAACACGTTGCCTTTCTGGAGCAACACCACTCTGCAGTACTAGCACATGTCGTCTTAGCAGCATCTTGAAATATTGACAGAAGACTATTTCCCATCGAAGTCAAAACCATCTGTCTTTCTTTTTTTGTCAAGGATTTTAAATAGTATTTGAGTGAGTCCTCAACTGCTGTTGATGCTTACCCTATTTATGTCAGGCTGTTTGGGAGCATGATATGCTACCCCAAGGCTGGCACTTCTTAAATTCATATGTAGTTAGTTCTGAGTTCTATCGGAACCAAGTTTTCTGACATCTTCCACATTGTGTACCCTGTAAAATAGGGCAGCAAAGCTTCAACAAAAGGAAAAGAAAAGAAAAAAAAAAAAAGAATGAGCAATGGAGAGGCAAAGGAGTGACTGTCAAATGTTAATGACATGTTCCTTGCAATATGAATGAGATGAAGACTAGGTTGGAGTGGGGGGAAGGCATGCACAGCTTCGAGTATAGCTGAATCTTTAGAGGCACAGGTTGAACAGAAAAAAGTGGAAAAATCTCATGTCCCAGCTGAAAGAATACAGTAAAGTTATTTGTTCCAAGGCCAGTTTCCACTCAGGACAAAAATAGCTTTTTGAAGGGTCTTTAGGCTGCTGAAATGGGGATCTAAATCCCCGGGCTATCCTGTCCAAAGCAGGACTGATTGCACCAGTGCAGAAGTGGTGGTGATGTATAGCCAGGCCACTACGCTGGCATTTCTCATCTGCTGTACAAAGACTCAGGTCATGCAAAGCAGTGAGCGTGGAGCCGGATTCTCTTCCTTTTGTCACATTGATTCATTTGTTATCTAGGGTCATTAGTTCTTCCATATGGAAATCCATTACTGCCAGAGATTTCCAAAGCCCAGTGAAATGCTTCATACAGGATCTCCATAAAGTGAAAATGATATCGAGACCTTGTGCAGCACAGTCTTAAAGGGTTGAAAGTCTGTAAAACATGTTCCTTTTTCTCAGGGCATCCTGAATTTTCTATTGAACACAATAAATTAATGCATGGAGAACTGAAAAACTCCCCCAATATATTAAGTATTCATCTACTGTGCAAAGATGGATGATTTCGTAGCAGCTACTACAAGGAAACATACAGTTCATTTAATTGCCAAGCAATCCCTTAAAAGGACTGTTTGCATTTGCTCTGCCATAACTACTTGGCTGGTTGATAGGACTCTGAGGTCAACAACGTTATTACCACAAGTCTCCTTTAATCTCCCCATGGCTTGCTTCCGCCTGGAAATAGTCCAGCAAGAACCCACCAGGGCAGAAATCTGTCTCCAGTCCTGTGATAAACCCACTGAGCCAAATACAACCTGCACCTCTAGAGAATGAAGGCCCAGAGCGACCCTGAAGCCGTTAATCATGGCCATGGCACATCCAATTTACCTGTGCACCGGTGGTTCTTAATGAGAATTAGCTTCAAGAGGGATGAGGGAACCCAGAGTCCCGATGCTGTGATTTACTGAACCCCACGTGAGGCCTCACTGAATCAAGAGGAGATGGGGCTGTGCTGCCGGGAGAGGCGGCTGCTCCTGGGCAAACAGCAGGCGGGCTCGGCGGGGCCAGGGGGGTCCTGAGCTGGTGGCAGCAGGCTGTCCCCTCAGGTGGCTGAGCTGGTGGCAGCAGGCTCCCCCGAGGCTGTCCCCTCCATGCCCTGGTGCCTGCTCCCTCCACACCGGGCGCGGCTGAATGTGCTCCCTTCCAGCTCGCTGTCTGCCAGATGTCACAAGTGTTAGACATTCAATCTATAACAATAAGGCAAACGTAAAACCAGTAACTATTAAATATTTATCAAGATTATCTGTTTGACCTTTATTTTTACAACTGTTTGCACGTTAGCAAGGAGCTGGAGGCTGGCTGCAACGAGGGGGCTGTGAAACCAGCTGTGCCTGGCACCACGTCCCAGCTCTCACATTCTACCTTCCCATCTTCCTCCCCGCCTCCTCCTCCTCGCTCCTTCCCTCCTTCCTCTGGGCACACTGGGGATAAACCCACAGGTCTGATAAAAGCCTGAAATGGCCACTGTGGTTGGCACGGAGCAGATGGCAGCGGTAAAGCTGAGGAAGATTTCATTATTACGAACCAATTTAGCCAAAGCACATCACAAGCCATCCTGCAAGGCGACGCTTCCCAAGCTTGTTGCATCTTAAGGAGGCAGCACAAGAGCTAAGCAGGCCTGAGGGGCAAGACAAGCCCCTTCTGGTGTGCATTCCCCTTTTGTCCTTTTTTTCATCACTGTAGTAAGCTTCTCCTATGTAGGCACCATCCTTCCCTCCACAAAAAGTTCCCAAGATGGGGTGGACTTCTGCAATTCCAGGCTTCAGGATGAAAATAGAGCTGGGTGGGGGGTGGGGGTGGGGGCAGGGGGAGGGGGAGGGAAAGAAAGAGATTTCAATTGACCCTTGGTTTCAGTTTGACCGTCACAGCTAATTGAATTGCCTTCAGTCAGTGCCAGACTTTGATGGCTGCCTTAAGAATAGGGCTGGCAGAGTAACAGAGGATGACAGCTGCTTTCTGCAGCTGGTTCCAAACCAAGGAGCAGGTCAACGAGCATGGATGAACTGGGGCTTGAAAGCAAGGAAGTACATGTGCACTTGCCTACATGACATGGGCTGAGCGATGGCAGAAATTGCCATTTCTCTCTCTTTTTCAAATTCAGCATAAAATATCTGGACAAATGTCACTGCGTTGTGGTAAGTGTTGAGGGTCTGAGTACTTTTTTTTTCTTTTTTTCTTCCTATTATTTTCCTAAGCCCATTTTTCTGCCCAATGGCTGGGATGGAATCAGTAATCGAAAAGCAACACTGCTGAAATCAATTGAAAAAGTCATTAAGCAGCTGTGGTGCAAAAAAGCCTCCCCTGCACTGAACTCTGGAGCTGGCCCCATTCATTCACTCTCCTCCCCAGCTTGCTCCAGCTGCCCAATTGGGACACCACATCCTGAAGATCCATTGGCTGCAGCCAGGCGTGGGGGAACCAGTCACCTGTTAAATTTAGATTTCTTGAATCTGCCAACAGCCTGACACATTGATAAACAGCCATGATTTTTAGCAAAGGTTTGGAACGCTCACTTGCTGTTAATTGCTTTGTGGTAGTGAACCGCAAAACCTGCGGTGACTCAAGGCTGAGCAACCCCCCGGCAGCGCGGCCAGCCTTAGTGAGACCAAGGTCCCTCCATCACTCGCAGAACAAAACATCGCTGGCAGAACAAAACCTCCCAGATTTACAACTGGCCCAGCCGCTGTGTCAATAGGAGCTAGAAGCTGTGGCCACCAGGCTGTCACCGCCAGAGATGGACCTCCCAGCCAGCAGCCACCAGCCCATGCCGTGATTCACTGCAAGCGCGGGGAGTGCTGGTGGTGCTGTGCCGTTAAAAAGGAAAGGAGAGCCCTGCAGATGCATGCAGAGCAAGGTTGGCTGCTGTGAGCACTCCTTGCTCAGGCAGCTCAAAATGATCGTGGCCATATGAGCTCAGGGATGGAGCAAAGAAAAGAAAGCAGCACTGGTGGTTGGATTTCTTAAAAGAGAAAAAAAAAAAAGAAAAGTCTTGCTCTTGCCTGGATCTGAACTCTGGCCCTGAATACTGAGAAATCACACTTTTTTTTTTTTAAATCTAGCTGCAGATATTTTGATAGGTTATGTGAAGACTATAAAACATCTTATTATGATAGGCCATTCTACCCTAAGCTGAGGCCCAAATACATTATAGAAAGCAAAGGCATAAAATACAGCTAACTGATCACTAAAGAGTGACCTAACTTGTCAGTGAAAGTTATTGGTGTTTTTTTTTCACCAATGAGGTTTTTTCCTCTAGCTTTCATTAAAAAAGGGAAAACGAGCAAATCCACTCTTAAAGGAGACAGTTTCCTTTTTCTGCTTTTTTTTTTTTTTTTTTTTTTTTAAATGGGATATACCACAGATTAGTTCTGATGGAGCCAGTCTAATCCTCAAATGGAAGAAATTAGCATGACAATCAGTGACTTCTCTATAAATAGAGTAATTATCAGGAGAAAAATAAGGTCAAAATGTATTTACTACTAATTCAAAATCTTAGCGAGTCGCTGAACAAGTGATTTGCTATAACATGGAAATGTCCTGGGGGTTGGAGTCGAGAAGCAGAGCCGTACATGCCGCTGCCTGCAATTTTATAAAGTGGAAGTATTTGAAAATGCTGTCTTTCAAGGCTGTGGGCATAAGGCCAGCTATTTTTCTGGCATGTAAAGGATATATCTCTTTAAACTTTACAACTCAAAGGTACCCCTCGCATCAAGGGATAGAGACTGGGCAAAAACAGAAGATACTAATATAAACTGAAGAATCTCTTCTTATGCTTCTACTTAAGCACTATCTTTATTGTCACAAGAAGCGTAGCAAGCCAGATGGACTTTGCTCTCTTCTGATGACAGCAGTAATACATCTCAATGCACATCCACCTGGTCCAATGGTGTAAAAGGACAAATCAAAAGAACCACATTTCACTTGCACTCCTCATGACCTATTACTATTTTTAATGATTCGAGGACTAACACACTACAGTTATTCATTCTATCGGGATTTGCAAATAATGGAGGTTGATTCAAATATAGAGATTTCTTTTATGACAGGCACTTACAAGGTTTAAGTTGCACCTGGGTTTTTATCCATGCATATGGATGTTAAAAGTTGATGAGCAAGAGGAATCTAGGGTCAGACAACAAAACCTGTTATGCCTCCCCTGGAGAGTGAAAAGCGTTCCTTTACAAGACAATGAATTTTTAGAGATGCCCTGAAAGTTTCTACAAAGTTTCAGCAGTGGCTGGTGTCTGGGAAAGCTTTAGGATGTTGGTGGTGAGGATAGAGCGTCCCTTCTGCTGAACTGTCCTTTTTGTATCTGCTGTTGACAGTGGATTCCTTACTTTACGAGACATCCATCTCAAGCATCTCGTGGGGCTCTGTAAACCCACTCCTTTGTCCATACCATGTGCATACATAGCTCCTACGTGACTGAGGGTCCACAGGGCACTGGTGGTCCCAGGCTCCCTCTGCGCTCAGGATGGGAAGCCTGCAGTTCCACCACAGCGTTCATGCCAGGGATGGCACTTTGTCTTCCCTCTGTCCTCCCTGTCACCGTGCCAGGTCAGAGACTGTGCATAGCCCCTGTAATTAAGCCAGATAAATAAAATCACATTGCTCATAATTACTGTGGACAATTTTGTGTAATTAGATGTTAAGTGTGGTAGCCACTCTCCTTTATGGCCCTAGATAAGTACCTGCACCTTGACTTAGAAGAAGCCTGGTAGGAAATATAACTGCTTTGTTGCTCTCTGTGTAATTAACTACCATTAAAGCCACTAATTAGATCGTAAGTTTTAAATAAGATGCCCTAATTATCTTTGGTACACAGTGAAGTGATTTGCTGGGGCAAAGCCTTCCAAAATGAAAAAAATATCTTTTGATGGCTCTTGGGGTTATTTTTATTGTATTATTTTTTTCTGTATCTCAGAGTCTGCCTGAGTGGTACAGGTGCACCACACACTTGCTGGTGAAGAGGTAAATTTGGTGCCCACTAGTTCCTATTGCACTGGAAGCAGCAGCCTTGGAGCAGGCGTGCAAAGGAGCATGTGTGTCCAGCACACACCAGGCAGGTGACTTACAAATATTTACAAGTGTGGTCACACATAGGCAGAGGTTTCTTTTCCAGAAAGGAATGCAGTTGTGATGATGTTCATCTGTCTTCTATTTTGCTTTTGTTTATAATACTGCACTACAGAATAAGTTTGGAAGATTTTAGTAATTTGTTTCCTAATTCTAGTTTATTTTAGGCAGCTTCTGTGAATTGTCCAGCCAGCAAGCTTTCTGATCTCCCAGGCCTTAGGAGCAGACAACACAGTGTACACAGCAAAGAGAATATAACCTAGCAAACACGGGCATCTGAACCCTGATTACAAAAAAAGTTTTGTCCAGTCAAAGAACAAATATACCATGTGGTTTCACATTCAAAGCTCTCTGACTTTGCATTTCATGAGTTTCTGATGTTTGAGCAAAGGTGAGCCAAAGCCAAGGCAATTCGTGGGGTGAAGACCTGCACAGAGATTTCACGGTGTCAATACGAGCGATACAGACCCAATAAATATTCGCACTGAGCATTTCATCCATTCTAATTGGGATAAAAATGTATGCTAGTCTGGCATTCTACTGTTAGCTCAAGGTTTTAGTTCAGTCCTATCTTAGATTTTGAAGAATGACAACTGCAAAAAACCAAAGCAAGTTAAAGAATGAGGCTGAAAAGGCACAGAAGTGCAGAGCTGAGCAGCAGGAATCAGTGAAGGCCCAGAAAGAGCAATTCTTGTAGCCCATTTTCTGTTTCCCAGGGTCAGGTGAACCTGGAAACTCCTCAGGGCAGGACTGAATCAGGGCAGAGTAAGACTGCGCTACAAAAAAATCCATGTGGCCATAGGGTCTTCACTAGAAACTAAGATAGAGACAGCTCTAAATTGCTTCATTATTTTGTGCTTTAATAGCAACCCTCTGCTTGGACAGAGGTGATAAGGGAAGAAATATGGTTTGATACAAGCAGTTTCTCTGTGGCAGAGATACAGTGTGCTGTTAAGCCTTTGTCCTAGTCACTCAGCGAGGGAGCTGAGGAGCTGGGGTTTTCTGAAATCCCTTAAGTGAGCCAAAATTTCACAGACTTCAGACCACTGACCCTTTCCCACCCCTCCCCTCCTTCAGTGAGTCTCAAATGAGAAGTGATCATCTGTTCTCAGAAAACCCTGGAAGTCACTTTCCCTTCCTATCACATCAATAGAGAACTGAACTCCATTATTTACAGAGCCTGTGCTACATGAGGTATCACTTCTGCCATAACTTGAAGTTTCCTTGAATAAGGGAAAATACTAGTTTATTTTCCCTCATCTGATGTATCATTCCATTCCTTTGCAGGTATGACACTCTGTCAATACATGAACCTTCAGGTTTTGAAAGATCATTGAGAAAGATGGAAGCATTAAGATAAATCAGTCTGTCTTTTACTTCCAGATTTGTACATAGTGAAGGACTTGCTTGAGTCTAATCTGTTTATATCCAATTAAATGTAATATTTCAGCTTTCAGAAAGGTCTTGAGATCCAGGCCCATTTCAGAGAGGCTTGGATATTATTTGCCATTGCTTCCTGCAGCTGCCAGATCCTTTAGAGGTCTGAACCATGGCATCTAGGTTATAATTTAATGTTTCATTCCTGTGAACACCTTTGGCTCCCAGGAACACTTTGAAAGGTCAAAGGAAATTTTACAGTCTCTTGCCTCTGTTGCTGCATCCAAAAATAAAACTATGAATAAAAATACAAACAGACCCTAGCTGAAAATACTTGCTCATGTCCCATCAAAGACACAGCACATTATGGTAGTTACTGTGGGTGGGGGAAATCTGTAGCTTTCCTTGCTCCCTTGTTTTGCTGAGTACAGATGTCCAAGACAGTGCTGATCTTTTACGCTTAAGGCAGCTCCAATACAAGTCAAATAAAAATGAGCGTCACCCACTCCAGAGTGGAACAGTCTTCCTCATTGTTTCACCATGCCTTGTTTTACTTAGAAATGTTCAAGTTTCTGGGGGAAAAAAAAAAGAACACCCCAACGAAACAACCCACTCGGACTTGTTATCTCACTATTCTGTTTTCCTTCTCAGTTGCCCTGCTCCTTTTTCCCTCCTCCTCTTTCTCCCACAAGCTTAGGCTGCAAAGGAAGGGATATTTCAGCAGGCAATCTGCTGTGGGAGTGGAGCAGCACCAGGTGCCTCTACACCTGCTGGGCTCCAGGTGAGTGAAAGGAGATGGGAGTCACAGTAACTGCTGCAACAAGGCTGTACCTTCTAACTCCAGCTGAAAGCACTGCGGCTGTAAGCGTGATTGCAGACTAGATAGACTTATCCGCTCTGTAATAGCGCTGACATGCTACTATGCACTAATGTCTTTCTGATCCCCATTGAATGCAAGGGAAGACTGCCTTCCCCCTGCTTCCCTGCCCCCAGGAACGGCAGCAGCCTTGACTCCGAAGAAAGCAAGCATCCGTGCCTCTCCTTTTACCTGTTGGCTGAACACAGAGCAAGCAGAAGCAAGGGAAATGTAGATGAAGTGGAAAGTTGTGCACATAGATAGTAAAAAAAAAAAAAAAAAAAAAATCACTCTGCGGTACAATCCAAAGTCTTACTAGTTATTTGTTATACCTTTAATTCCTTGATGAATCAAGAGAAAAAAATAGTTGTATGTTCTTATCCTCTGGTACCACGGTACTGCTCAGCCACTCAACCCCAGCAGCTTAATCTCTTTCATACAGAGACAAAATAATGCAAGTGATAATGTTGTGTTCATGAATAACCAACAGGTAGCTGTACCAAACACACAAAACAATGGCAGCAATTACTGGCCCTTCTTCATGACTCACGGCAGGAACTTAACTGCTGCTAAGAAAGCTTTTGACACCCTCACCCCAGTCCATTCCCACACACTTGCCTCCTAGAATTTCAATTTAAGATTAAATTTGAAATGTGTAATTAATTGGCTAAAAATTCCCTTCCTCTACAATAAACGCCAGCCAGCTGCAGCCCGCACTGGGTGTGCCTTTTCTGCAAGTGCTGCAGTCGCTCTTCTGCCTTTATCTGGGAGAGGGTTTAGAACCTTTTGAATAGATACTTTTCCAGCATCCCCAGGTGCTAATAATAGGCATTATATTATTAGCACACTGTTTGGATGGGATATTCAATGAAAGCGGCTTTTACAGGGACAGAAGTCAGGAAGTAGCCTCGGTAATATTAACTTTTGGGAAAACACCTAATAAAACATTTTCTGTAGAATAGATAGGGCAGGGCTTCATGGAAAGTTGACCTGTAACACGGAAGTTAAGCCTCTGTTTCTCTTAAATAAAGCTTAATCTTTTGCAAAGATGTGCCACTTTGCAAGGTTCCTGTGCAAAACCAACCACTAGATTTCGGTTGCACATACGTTGAAAAACAGAATAAAAGAGTATCAAGTTTTTCTTGATAAATCACGTAAAACAAAACTCTGGATTTTATGCAGCTGTATCCCTGGCCCCAGAGGTTGCAGCACAGTTCATCCATAACCCACCTGCCACTGTGAGGCCAGGCAGCCACTTGTTGCCTCCTACCCACATCAGTGCTGGCTGCACCTTTTGGGGGCTAAACTAATCAGTCATAGAAACAGCCCCCTTTCAAGTTTACTTAAAAGACTCCCATTGAGTTCAAGTAGGTATCAGATCAAGCTTCATTGACTCCTGCTGTCACAGGGGCAATCACTCAGCAGGAATGAAGGGAGGTGATCCTTGTACATATGGTTTATAACTCTCCAAGGGACAGGGAGAGCAATTACACACAGTACAGCCTGGTGCAAGCCTGGGCAGTGAACCCACCATAAAGTGCTTGGGCCTGAATATCCTCAGACGATTTCTCCCGTGCTAATAAACACACACCTTCCCTGCTGCCCAGGGTAGTAAGGACGTAGATTCTTGCCGCCAGTATGCCCTGTTGTTAGACTGTCAGCTCCAGAGCACTCCTGTTCACTGGAGCGACCCATGTAATTATAAAGGAAGGGTAATTGAAATAAGGAGAAAGTAACACTTGAAAAGGAAGCAAATGATTCAGAACATGCAGAGCCATCCACCCACATCAGTGGGGTCAGGAGGTCTATCAAGCTTGGAAGTAGAAATGCTTTTGTCTGGAAGGAAAGAAAAAGAAACCCTAATAGGATACATTTATAATCTGGAACTTGTTTTCTTTTCTCTTAAAACAAACCCTCTCACTTTGCAAGATGAGAAGCCAGGAGTACAGCTGAAAGAGGAACAGCCTTGGTATAGTGAAAAACCTAGAACTCTGCTGCAGATAGAAGCTACATCGGTAACAGAAACACTAACACCCGAGAAAGAGCAAAGGGTGGGGACTCAGCACTTTGAGAAGGGACAATTAGTACCGGTGTAGATGAGCTCAACAAGAATTTAAATAAGAAGCCTTCTGACAAGGATGTGCCAACTGCTAAAAGAAAACAAACCAGGGTAAAATAATTGTGGTAACAGGAGATCAGCGACCTCATACTCACATGGCCCCCACCCCAAAGAAGGTGATCATGCTCAGGGATCATGCTGATATAGATTAAAACCAGCCCAGTGGGAATGTATTAGCTTGGCATGTTTGGAGTGGGCAATAAGGAAGGGCTCATCATTAGCCAGCAGATGTTTTAGGGTAACAGAAACTAAACAACAAAGACTGCTAATGTATGCAAAGATTTCACCAAGATGGTGAAAAGGACATCCTGAATAGGCGCCAGAGGGAGGAGATTCTGAATTTTCAGAAACCTTACATATGTGCATGATTTTGTATATTTTTGTATAATTACACAGCTGCTTGTTGCAACGGTGTGCAAGTTAGGAGGAACGACCCCCCTTGCACCTGGTGCCCCAATAAACATACCTGCTTTGTAACGCTCCTCGACTTGCAGAGTTCAATTCTGCACATCAGCCTTAAGCAGCGTTGACAGCCAGTGCTGGGTGAGACACACAGGGACAGGGAAGGGCTTCTGGCGCAGATTGCCCCAAACACCTCTGCCCAGCACGCCTGGGGTTTAAGTTGAAACTTAACCATACTCTTTCTCCCTCCAACCATGTAAAGTCTGGTCAGGAAGATGTCTTTCCTTCCATCTCAACCCTAACAAGCAAGAGCTTACAATGCAACCTATTCCTTCAGGATTTGCAAGCCAGCTGTTTCAACTCCTGTGCCAAGCTTGATTTCTGGCCCAGGTCTGCAGACTAAGCAAAAGCCTCAGAAGCTGTAAATTGATATTGCTCCATTGATTTCAGCAGTGCTAAAACCGTTTGCACTAGCAGATGATCTGCTCCACTGTTTTATACACCCATCTTTTCCCCTCAATTGCTTTATAATCATACCCATGTCAAAAATATCTTAGTCTCCTAGTCTATCTCCGAAAGATTTGAGAGCACCAACCCTCCTCCACTGTCCACGTTTGACACTAAGAACAGGAACAGAGGCTGAAGAGGTCCAGGTTACACAAATGAACCTGGCAATGCCAAAAGGAGCCCTGCACCTTCCAGGTCCCAGTGTGGCATGTGCTTCATAAACACTGGTATATTCTCATGCTTATTTGACAAATTGTTTCAATATCGTATTTACATTTGCTGATCCTTCTAACACTGGCCTGTTATTAGCTGCAGATTTAACCAGAAGAACCACCTATGAGTCCGATTTACTTCATTTTGACATTAGAACTGAATTCAGGCTTCTCACCCACCCTGTTAAAGCACAGGGAGAAGGCTCCCAAACCCCAGAAGTTCAGAGGTAAAAGCCTCTGAAATAAGAGGTTCCTAAGAGACAAATCCATAGCATAGTGAACCCTGGATTAGAAATAAGCTTCTTCATGATGTTTAACAGCTTAGTTCAGGCATTTCATCCTGAACATAGGTTTCCCAGGCAACATTGGATGAATTAGATCAGTGTGCATGCTTACCTGTAAATTGTTATCTCTCCTCTCTTTAGGGAAGTCTGCATGTAGGACAGTTTCCTATTACACACAAATACAGAACCTGTTAGAAAATATTTTTCTCAGATAACACTTCTAGGAAGCACTGACTTAAGGGAGTATTATCAAGCATTTTTAGTGCTTTGTAAAGTATTTTATGTATTCCAGAAGACTTCTAGCTTTCCAATCACACTTTTTTCATAGTCTGATAATTTTCACTTTTAAGAAGAACTGATACTCTAGTAATATTTTTTTCTTTTCTTCACTTCAGCAATTTTAAGCACATCTTGTCACAGGCCAAGTATTTTCTCTATGCTACTTCTTCAATAATTTGACAGACCTGCGGGGAATTTTGCTCTCAAGTTAGATTATTTGTTCTAGGAGTGAGAAAGAAAACTAGGAAACACCTTTAAAACAAAGTTAATTTCTTCTTCCCAGTTTATGAAGATTCTCTGTACCAGAGTGCTCAAAGCTTCCTTTCTAACCACACATCTTCAAGTGCTTTAAGACAAGCCTCACACAACATTAACGTTACCAAAAAGACTACAGATAGCAGCTAATATGAGCTTACCATTATATCACTATACAGCATTACTGAAGCCCTAGACTGCAAGAATTACTAACCTAGTTTTCAAATAAAAACCTGCCTAGAATTCTGCTATAGAGATTTCCTCTAGAAAAATGCTAATAATAACCTGTACAAACTGCCCACAGAAGAGAGCAGCTATCTGTGGGAAGCATAAAAATTTCCACCCTGTTCAGCTGGGAAAGGGCAGCCCTGCCCCAACCCCCAGGGGGGTGCTGCTCCCTGCCCTTACTGGGAGCCGCCTTTCCCAGCAGGGGTTGCTTCTGATCATCACCCCCTCAAACAGGGGAGGGGCAGCACCTGCAGGTTTTGTCTTGGAGAAGTAGGATGTGGATGGGTCCTTTACCTGGTCTTTTGTTTTAGCATGTGTTAATTTTTTGTTATCTTTAGGGTTCTGGTTTTCTATGAATGGTAAATTTGAAGACCTTCTTGAAGTTCTTTCTGTACTCTTTGAGGAGAATTAGGCTGCATATTATTAAGCTCATTTCTTTTACACCCTATTCTTTTTTTACCAGACTTTAGCCTGAAACTAGAAAATGTTTTATATAAGCTTTGTTTTTTAAGGCCATCAAAATTTAGGATTCCTAGGAAGAAGATGCTAGGGAAGAAGTATTTGGAAGAAGCAGTTCAGGTTTGTTCTTAACTTTTTTGCTCTGGATGAAGAGTCTGGAGCATGCATGAAGATGAGCAGAGAGGTTTGTTAGTGCCTTAGGAGGCAGCACCCGTTAACAGCTATGCTAGGCTAGGTGCTTCCCTAGTCTTTGTTCTGAGCCCATCACTAGCAGAGGCTGCTGCCTTTCCTAGGACTGGGGATGCTTTCAGTGCCTGTTCTGTGTTCTCAGGGCATGAAGTAGTGGACTGCAAGCACTTCCCGAAGAGCAGCTGCTCCTTCTTGTGAGGCATCTTTCGGTCTGCTTCCAGATCGAAATAAATGTGGGTATGATGTAGGTGCGTGACTCCAGAGATGTGCCTCAGTGCTATGGTTTGTTTATTTTCTGGAGCTCTTCAAGAAAGGTCAAGGTTGTTTTCAGATGGATGGCACACAGTGTCCCTGCCCTAAAGAGCTGATGTTTAAGAAAACTCTTTCAAAACTGTAATGAAGAGAGGAGGCGGCTGTTACACAATCTAGCCAAATTATATTGATAATATGTAGTAATTATATAGCACTTCACATGATCAGAGCACTTTACAAACATTAACTAATTTACAGCATTTACTGAAAACAGATGTGCTTTTTCTGGGAAAAAGAGGGGAAACACTGACTGTGCTGGCAGTGGAGAGCAATGGTCAGGTTCCAGTCCCCAGTTTGTGAAGAAGCTGGATGTTGTTGCAGGGCTCCATGGAGGGACCTCCCAGAGTTCTTCCAACTGCTTGCACCTCTAGCTAAACCATGTGAAAAGGGAACATTACCTTTCTCTTCCATGGAAGTTCCTGAATAGAAAAGGTAATCTTAATCTGTCAGATGATCTTTTAATATCCAAGAAGAATGTGGCCTGCTGGTGAAGGCAAGTAACTGCTGTGGTGATCATCAACACCTGATACCACTTGGAGCAAGACAGCTGATGGCAGCAGCAACCGGTCTCCTGTGGAGCAACACAAAAGGTATGATTGTCTTGGTAGACCTGAGGCTGTATTCTGACTTTGGAGTCTTGCATTTTCTTCCTTCTTGGCTTTCTGTTTAACACCCTCTGCATATCTGGCTAGCCTTATATTTTTGTGACACCACCTGTTCATCTTGCATGGTACCTTGTATTAAGCACCATTAAGCTGGATGCAGCTGTAAATCGTATTGTGCTAGATGGGCTTTAGAGACACAATAAGGATGTTACTTTGACTCTTCAGCATGTGTAGCCTGTTTGGTCACCAAAACGAGTAGCTTCTACAATGAGTCATGTACAGCTTCTTAGAAGGTACTGGAAGAAAAATACCTACAAGGCAAGGGTGTGAGAACACAAATATCTGGAATTCCTGTGTTAAAAAAAAATTCCTGTGAAAAAAAAAGATTATTTTTCTTTTCCCCCTTCCTGTGGTCAGCCACTGTTTTCTTTGCCTCCTACCTTCTTTGCAGGGTAATTAAAAAAAAAAAAAAAAAAAAATGTTTACTTGGCTAAGTATTTTGCTATCAATACCGTACATATTAACCTTACAAATTAGCCTTTTATGCGGTACTGTATCAAAAGGCTCTTGAAGTCCGATTGAATTATGCTTTACTTCTTCACCCTGTACCTTGTCAGTGTCACTTCCTCAAAGAAATTAATCAAATTTGTTAGGCATGACATCCCTTTAGTAAATCCAGGATGACCCTCTAAACAATCTGTACTTGCCAGGTGTCTCCAGTATTGTCCCTGAGCAGTGAATGTAGACTTTGCACAAATACAGAAACTATAAGGATGTGCTCAAGTGGTGGAGGGAGGGGTAGACCTTATTACAGGACTGTAATGCAAGATCTGGCTGAGGATGAGGGGAGTATTGGGGTAGGAAGGTAATCCTTGTAACACCACAGGTATGGACTAGAGAACATAAAAGATGATGTAAAAAAAAAAAAAATATGCTGAGGGGTGCTTCAGCAGTGTTGCAGCCTGGTATTGAATGGAAAAAGCAGAGAAGGGAACATGAGGTTTGATGCTCCAGGGCTGGGCTGTGCCACAGAGCAGTGGTGGGAGGTGGCAGTAGGAGGATTTCTGCAATGCTGCAGTAAAAAAGCTGAAGCCTTGAGCAAAGGTGTGGGAGACCCGGGAGGCTACTGAGCTACTGCAACACGGGGCTGGGCAGCAGGGCAGTGCAGGGCTGGGGGTGGGGGGGAAGAGCCAGGAAAGGGGGTTTCTGATGATGCTGGTTTCTGGCAATGCTGCAGTGCAGAGGAGTTGTGCAGAGACGGGGGAGGGAATGCAGGGAGCTTGGTGTAATGATGCAGTGCAGACCAAGGAAGAAGGAAAGCTGTGCTGCAGATCCGAGAGCTCAGGTAGGATTTGGGGAAAGAGCAAGGACTGTCTGGCTGCTGTAATGCAGTAGTGCAACAGTTCTGAGCATTCACTTGCCTCTACCATTAAGAGCAGGAGGGAGGCAACAGTTTTAAGGCAGGCTCAAAAATTGTTCATTTTATAACCAGTGCTTATTTCTGAGTCTCTTTAATGATTGCTTTTTCCAAGCCTTTTTTGTCCCTGAGAAGGTGAAATTTGATTTGATAGGTGATTCTCATGTCGTCATATGGCTCCAGGAGCTGGGGCTTTAGGAAAAAGATGAATGATGGGATCTGCAGATCTGAGCTTAGGAAGCAGAGTCACAGTGACAGCAGAAGCAGAACTGTGCTCATTTGATATTGAGTGATTGCTGTCTCTTAATCTCAGTTTTCACTTGCATTGCATGTTTTGCTCAAGGAACTCCTCTTTTTTGCTTAAAATTGCTTTCACCAAATCTTGCACAAGAATATTCTGTCTTGGTGCAGTGATATAATGGATTTACTGGACAATGAAATGCCCACAGTTTTGCTACAGAAATACATGAGGCCCTCATCAAACAGATTCTTTTTCCAATTAAATAGGTATGTTTTGGTTGTTATGTGTCTTGTGCTAAAAAAGCTTGTGAGGAACTCGAGCAGAACTTGCAGTAAACCTACTTGAAGTCAGGAAAACGTAATTATTCTCTTTCACTTGGCTTCTGTTTCCTTTCAAGTCTCTACAGTTGTTTTTTTCTGCATTAAGGACTAAACCAGTTTAGGAGAGGAAGCTTGTACTTGAGGGACAGGAACAGACGAAACACAAAAGTATTGCTTCCTCCTACAGCACTTGTCGCAAATCAAGATATTCACTGAACAAAAAATGCTGAGGCTTGAACATCTCTTTTCATTTTAGAATTAAAAGAGAAATGAGAAGTGTGTTTAAAAATGTTACATGAGATCAGGGTGAGGATAGCTAGCTGTGTGGTGGCTAGGAGCTCCAGTGAGGATGAAGGAGGACAAGCACTGCTGACAGCTGGGGCTGTGGGCACAGCTTCCAGAGCGGCAGGTGAATATGTAGTGCTGTTTATAAAGGACTGTTATCTTTTCCACATATCCCAACACATGTCAACCCATCCCAGAAATCCCAGCCTGCACCTGAAATACTGCACTGAAAATGAAATTTTCAGTGGAAGTGCCTGGCTTTCCTCAGTAGGTTTCTGGAAATGAAACTGCTTTTTCCCCAATTAATTCTGATGCTTTTGAGCTCTAGTTTACTGTGTGCTCATGGCTGAGACACTCATCAGGAATCAACACAGATGTAACTACTCTAGTAACATCCTCAGAAGCAAACCTAGATGTTGCCTGAGAGCAGGTCTACATAACCAGCTGGGAAAAGTGCTGTTATTTGCTGTCATCTCCTTGATATTACCGCTGGAACTGTTATTACACCCCGGTGCAATGTCCTATATTGTCAAAGAGGGACCACTCCTCCGCAGCTCCAAGGCTGTTCTTCAAGGAATTGTATAGGACTTTTCCAACAGGTTGAAGTGTGAATCACTGTCATCTTATGCAGCCCCTCCTGCAAGGGGAGCAAAATGCAAAAGGAAATGCTTAGCTGATTATCTGATTGGATCTGAAAAAAAGCAGTGAGGTTGATCTCCTGGTTGATTATTCACTGGTTTAAACATTATGTAGGACTTTCATCTACTCCGCTGCTGCCTTCCTTATTCTTTCCTTACCAGGATTAACAGATAAGAAGATGGAGTGCTCAGTGAAAAGTGAGAGGTTTTGTTAGTAGATCTGTTCATCTATCAAAGTCCAGTCTGCAGCCTTCTGTAAATTGACTCTATTACTTTTTTCTTTCATAAATTACTTTAAAAAATAGAGACAAAAGGCTGTCAACTGGGTTAGTTCCTGGAAAAATCCTTCTTCTGTTTAATATACAACTCTTGAGACATTTAAAAGTGAGATGCAGCCACGTGTGAATGCCTGCATATATACTGAAGTGCCATATCACACTGAAGAATTTCAACATCTCACACGGTGACTTTGCTGCAGATTGGTTTTTCTTCCAAAAGAAGCCGGGTTTGGGAAGGTATCTCTGCTCAGCCTCTGCTCAGCCCCTCAGAGACAAGGCTTTTCACTCACCCACACTGACTGCGTCATCTAGGGCGATACTGGTACCCCCAAATCAACTGTCTCTTCCCAGTTGTTTCAGCTTGGTTGGGCACAGATTTGCAAGCATGTTGGTGTGCCTACAGCCCTTTCTATCTGTGCTTTGTGGACTTCGCTATTAAGAACAAGGTTCTGCATTCCTATTCATCATATTTATCTATTGTCCTTTCCTAGGTCTTAGGAGCCCTGCAGAAGAGTGGCTCATTCTCCTGTTTCTAACCACATGCGTGTCTCCGTGAAGTCCTGTTGCAGTGGGCAGTTGCATGAAACATGCTTGTGGTTATGGCACTTCAGGTATGGGTTTGTTTCTGTACTTCAGGTCATTTATAGAGTGTGATGGCAGGGAATTCATGGTATTTCATCTGGCAAACCCAGAGGCAGCTGTTGGCCAGAGCGTGGGAAGTCTGGATGTTCATTGATAAAAAAACCCACACTCCCTGCATGTTTGTGAACCACACTAACCTCCAAAATGAGTCAAGCTTGTAATATCATTTCACAGGAGTGTTTTCCTGATATTTCCCCTCTGCTTCCTGCCCACCCCCCCCCCCCTTAAGTCATTCTTGCTGTCAAAGCATCTGCAGGGAGATCAAAGCACTGAATAGGTCATCTTTTATCCAAAACAGGTGGTGATTCACATCTTTAAAACAAGTCACTATTTCTGTTTTGTCTTTCTCTGCTGAAGAAATTCTTTTATACCTGGTATTTTCCTATTATGTATCTTCTTTCACTGTCATAGCATCACCTCTTAAACTTTTGCCTTAACATATTAAGTGTCTTCAGCTGCTCTGAAAATAGTTCTCTAAGAGAATGCTGGGCATTACCATGATGCCAGTGTCTGTCAGTGGGGAAGCATCAGCCATCTCTGATACAAGGTTGAAAATCACCAATGAGGGTGGGGGTGAACAGAAACAAAAGGTCAAGCCAAACATTAAGTTCTTGATTTCTAATGACACATGGAGTATAGGAAACTGCTAACTAAAAGGAAGCAGAAATGAGCATTCCTGGTGCAAGCAGACACTTAAAATTTCTTCAGTATCTGGCAGGACTGGTCCTAGGATACCAGTCTGACTCTTACTGTGCTGTGCATGAAAGCAGGGCCCTCACTTCAGATACTGATACATATTAGCTTAATTTTTTTTTTGAAAACCTGAGGGATGGGAGCAGAGCCTGAACCAAAATATACCATCTGAAACAGCAGGCTATGTCCTCATGGGCACCAGTTTTGCCTTAGGATTTTGGCTCCTTTTCCCAAGCAGCAGTGAAAGGACCTTGCCAAGTTTGCTTTTGTTTTGTCACCTATGGGAGGCACAGTCCTGCTCAGTGGCCCCATTGCAGCTGTGGAAAGGAGGCCAGCATTTGGGCCCAGACCGGACTTTGTTCTGATTTGGGACTGGAGAGCAAAAGGAGTAAAAATGGGCAAAAGGATGTCAAATATCAGAGGTGGCTAAAAGAGTGGAAAGTAGTCAATTAAAATCAACAGATGGGAAGAGAAAATTCAAGACAGCATCTTTTGCCTTTAGGGTAATAACTTGAGAGAGTTGAGTGTTTGTTCCTGCAACTTCGCTTTCATTAAAAAACACTGTTTGAGAACAAGATTTAATCTGCAGTAGATGTATAAGAAAAGATTGGCATTTGAACTGACTGAAGAGTTGGCAACTGTTTGACACCTAACTCTTGCAGACTCTACTTGTGAACACTTCATAAACAGACTGAGATTTTCCTCTTCACGAAGTAGTTTTATCCTTCAAAGCTGGTCCGTGCACTTGGAGTCAGCTCCCTGTAGCCACGGCTGCCCAGGCTCCTTGCTGCCAAGCTTCCCTCAGTGATCACTTTGCAAGATTGGTCCCCTCAATCACACGGTGCCATTTCACCCTGCTCCCTGCTGCCACTGAGGAATGACGTCTGCCTGGGATGAATTTTGTCACAAATCTTGATTGTATTTTATGCTCCAGTGCATTCTGTTTACAAGGGCAAAACCCTCTTCTCTTGGCAATTTACACCAGGCAGCCGTCCCTTACACAAATGGGTTTTCCAACAGGAATAAACAGATGCGAAGCCAAAGTTGTTTTTTATGCAAGAGTCCCTGGAATGCAAGTAAATATTTTTCTCACTATTTGACCAGCCCAGGGTGACACACTAGCAGAACGATGAAAATGTTTGTCAGTTTTGCAGAATATTTCCTTTCACTAAGCCTTGAAAAAGTGGTAAAGGTGAGCATCAGAGTGGGGAATTTGCCTGTGTTACCAATGAGGAGAATTCATACTACTTTTTAGTTGTCATGAAGTTTGCAAAGTTGCTTATGTCAGCTTTGGTTTCATTGTCAGACGACTTAGTTCCAGTTGAGCTCTTCCATTTAAGCTGTTAAACAAATGAAAAGCAAAATTGTCACTTTTAAATAGAGTCCGCACATAATCACATTTTGAAATGGTCCTCTGTGGTAGAAGCAGAAGTTGTGTGCATTATAATATTGAATTTTAAATAATATATTACACAAAATAGCTTCCAATTTGATTTGGGGGGATATATTTTCATGAATTATTGAGTATTTGATTATTGTAGAAAGCCTTTGCTGTTATGCACTGAAACTGTCACTCTCCCAGGCCTATGATATATGAGTTTGGTTATCAATATTTAAAGTTACGGTCAGCCTGTGTGCATGGCTGCTGATACTGGAGACACGGACTAATCAGTAGTAATGTATATGTGCCTCCTGTTTCTTGTTTGCCAGGCAGAGCTGGAGCAAATTGAGTGTAGAAGATTCCCAAGTGATTTGTGGACTGGTTTGTCATTCTGAGCAGAAGCCCCTTTGACACTGCTGCATAGAAATAAGGTGAAGAAAAGTTTGCTCAGCTTTCAGGAGAGGAGGTGTAGGAAGCCCAGCAGGCAGCAGATACGCGGCTTCCTTGTCTGTGGTGATAAGGGCCAGACTGAGTAGCAGTTTAGATATGAGTATTTAATGTGAAAAAAGATAAATTGGCAAGCATTGAGGCAGTCTGTGATGACTGGGGAGTAAAAATTTACTGGCATCTACCAAAATGTTCTGAGCTGTCGGATATAAGCCCAAGCCTCTTGGAGGATTGTTAACCCCAGAGATACCTTGGAGACTTGTGCGCAAGTAGGATGTGGACTGGGACTTTTTCATTCTTAAAAAAACAAACACACACCAAAACCTGTATCTTTATGCAGAGAAGCAGCCTGTGGGCACGGGACTTTCATTTTAACTAGTGTGTCCACAGGCAGTGTTGTGTGAGGGTGATTACCTGCAGAGATGCCCGTGATGCGCTTCTAAAGCATCATGCAAACATTATGCAAAGCAACTATTATGCACCAATGAAGTTAATCATCTCTTGCTTAAACTGCAGGAAAGCAAAGCCCGGTGCTAAGTGACCTCTCTCTTGTTCTAGACGGTGTGGAAATGAAGATGATTGCGCAGAGGTTAATTAGAGCAGGCCCAAACTGACTGAAGCCGGTGGGGACTGCTGCAGGATAAATTTGCACCCAGAAGTTTGTGGTGTTGTGCTGTGATTGCAGACATGAGAGAACTAAAATAAAAGAAGCACTGTTGCAGTTAAAGTGCTGACTTGTCCTTGTCTAATTGAGGCTGGATGTGTCAGTGGGTAACAGCAAAGCAGACTGAATATTGTGCTAGCTGTCACTCCATGGAATCCCTTCATGAATTGAGGAGCACTGGGGTTTGGTTACCTTCATTGCAAACTGGGTATTTACTTCAATGATTTGGCTGAGATCGGAGGCCAAAGGAGAACCCAATAATTCCATTTCTGTAGCTCTTGTATAAGACTGGCTCACAGTTGTATTGTCAAAAGGGAAGACAGAGGTAGGAGGAAGGAGAGGAGTGGCTGCACAAGCATTTAAAAAGGTAAAAAAACCAATACAACTTTGTTTCTTAAAAGCAGGAGGCAAGTCTTATGGTATGGAACAGAGAAAGCCAAAGCAGACCCCTTGCTTGTCCTTGTATTGCTCATGTATTTAGTAGGGGCGTATTAATCATAATCAACTGTATACTGCAGCGCACAAAACCACCCATCCCAAGGCCTGCGTGTCCTTGACAAACTGTTAAATATAGCCTAATCAAAAAGGCAGACTCCAGTAATTACTGGAGAGGTTGCACCTTGGCAACTGCTGAAGGGTAGCAAAGATGTCATAAACCACATCAAAATCACAATTGCCACTTCTCTCCCCTGGAGCCTTTTGAACATCGTTCACTCCCCAGGTCTGTATGCAGGCAGGGAGAAAGGGAAGTTCTCAAAGAAGTTTGTGCTCCGCCCCTGGATTTGTGGCCAAACAGGGAAGTGGGACAGCACAGCAGAAGCGGTGTGGTGATGGGTCAGAGGGGTATATAGTCATACAGGTATGCCTCCATTTCCCCTTCTTTCCTCTCATTTCCCCTTGTGAGGCTCATCTCTCCTGGCCCCTCCCTTGGAGAAGGGAATAGTGGTTGGCAGAGCTGTAAAAGCTTTATCCTCTCTGCTGACTCTGTGCCTTTCTCCAGAGATGTTTTCCTCTTGCCACTGATTGCAGTGAAGTTCACAAAAGTTAAATGTGATGCAGATTGGGATGTTTAATGAATCAGAAAAGCTTGTTGTGGACAGAGGAATGATTCTCAGGGCATGCTGTACTAGATATGCTTCTCTCTAAACTGCACACCTCATTCCTAGTTCAGATTCTTCCCTCACATCCCCCTCCTTCCTTACAGAAGATAGATTTATTCCGTGACTGGGGTCAGTACTGTTGGCTTTTATTTGGGCAATTTGCATAAGCCTGCAGTAAGTGAAGAAGCTGACAGGGAGGAGTTTCTTTCTGTTGCTCTTACACTCATAATTCAGCTCATAGCTGTGCTTGGCCTTTGCGGATGGCAGATTTCCAGCTGATGTGCTGTAATAACATGCACACAGGTTTCATATTTAAAAATTCACAGGAGCTGAATAATTACAGCATCCTGCCTAGCAGTATGTTTGGTGACATGTCCTGAAGAGCTTTGCTGACCTGAGATGTTTTAGAGGCAAGGGAAGGGCAAAGATGCTGTGAGCCTTTGTTTCCTATTAACTTTGTGGACTCAGGAGAGGCAAGGTTGTGTCCCCAGGTGACTAGTCAAGGCACACTAAAACTAGCATTTCTCAGTTTCCTTCCTTATATTGCTTACCTTCATGAAAGTTTTAAATAAGACCACCAGCACTTCTAACCTGCTGTAGTTTCTGCATGGCTTCATCAATAATTTACTTCTACCCATTTTCCTGACTTCAGGGAAATTTGAATTTGCCTCTTGAATACTTGGGATTGGACTCATCTCTGGTTCCTAGGTGAGTTCTGGGACAGCTTTTATCTTTACTTCATTACAAGGGTTGTCATTCATGCCTGAAAAGTGACAAAGCCATCCCTTTCACTCCAGCTATGGCTGGCTTTTGCTGTCAGTTTGCCCTGAGCAAATCAGCAGCTTATGTTAGGGGATGCTTTTTTCCCATCTTGCTCTAAATATTTTAAGAAAAGTCTTCCTCCCCTGCTGCAGTTTCCTAGGTTGTGCTGGGACTACTGAGGTTGGTGAAGTTTCAAGAACATCTGAACAGAATCTTTGTCCTGAAGTCATGTGCAAGGACAACTTAGAGCTCCTAGAGCATCTATGGACTCCCTTGGCTCTCCTAATTAGAAACAGCTAGGTTAAAAGGGCATCCCTTGATGTATCTTGGAAGAGGACTTAATAAACTCCTATCAGAAAAATAAATCCATTAAGAATTTGAATACATACACATACTGTCGAGTAATGTGCTGATGCTGCTAGATATTATGCTTTGTCTTGGAATATGGGAGAACTTCAGCAGTGACTTTCTACAAATAATGTCTTCTAGTATTGTTCTAATAGCTCATGTGCATTCAGCTTAGTCCTGTATCTATAAATATTTTAGCCTGGTTACTCTTACCTAGGTTCATTAAGCACTTAAAGGCTCATAACTGAAGCAGCAGAAATGGAAAGAGACCCCATGCTCTGCAGAGCACTAGAACTTCTGTGCTGCACTACTGCTTTTATAAAATGCTTTGCCTAGGTGTGGAGATGACAGTGGTTGAGGAATGTTTAGAATGTCTTAGCTCTGTTTCTGTGTTTTAATAGATCTTGCTTAGTGAACAATTTCTTGCTGCCTGAAGAGGATTTTCTGCTGTTCCTTTTCTCTTGGCTTATCTGATATATGCGTAACCCTAACTACAGCTTAACAGAGGCTTTTGGGCTATCTGGCTGGGTAGCCAGCTCTATTATTTTTCTGTGCACGATAGCTCTATAAAGGTTTAAAAGTATAAGCATCAGATGTGTTTTAATGCTCAAGGACCATTTCCCAGCAATTAAGGGAGAGCACTGAAGGTATGAGACTCTTCCTACAGGCCGTTAACTACAGCTGCCCTTTGGCTATTTGGGAAGCAGGCTGAGGTTGATGCTATTGCTATTTTAGCACAGCTGCAAAGGACAGATGTGCTAAAACAATTAGAATAAGTAGTTGTATCTCCTAAAATGTTTTTTTTTGCTTCATATGTGGCAGTAGGGAGTGATGTTCTTTTATGTAGGCTGAAGCATCATAGGTATTATCACGGACCCATCCTGGTGGAGGAATTTCTCAGGATGGTCTGGAGGATGAGGCTGTTGTTGGCTGAGTCATTCTGGTTAGTAGCTCACTGGTGATGGTTCTAATGAATGAAAAAAAACTCTGGCCATAAAGCACAGCCATAAACCCTAGCTAGGCTGCAGAGATCACATGGGATCTTCTCCAGTGAAGAGTCTCCTGGGCAACCTCCTCTTGGCACCGGATCTGCTTTCTGCCTTTGAGAGATCAAGAGCATGCCTGATGCTTTCTCTTTGCAAAGAGACAGTCTACTGATGGCACAAAGTGAGGAGAGCTTTATTCACTGGGAAAGTGCTGACTGTGCTATCAATCAGCCCTCATACAAGCCTTGAGTTATTAATAAAAGCCTGGTAATCTAACACCTGCTCTCAATCTTACTTTCTGAGGGCATAAAAAGCCACAAGATCAGCCTCAGCAGTTTTGTGCATCTCCAGGACTTGTTAAATCTCACTCACTTCCTTTAACCCACTTCCTGAAGTCTTAAGCATCGATGCTTTACGCTCTGGCTTGTAAATGAAGCCTGTTATTATCATTGAGATAGTGGTTTTATGGCATAAATAATGAGCTGAAACAGGGGAAGAGGCGTTGTGTGGAATTACTGCCTGAACTGAGATGGAAATAATCAATATGTCCTCACTTACAAATCTCATCTGCATGTCGACTTCATCTCACTGGCTGTCTCGCTACCAATTCATTGCACAGGAGGCCCAATAAAACATGCTGGTGTCATTGATCTGTTTTATTCATAGCTGAAGATAGAAATGCATCATTCAAAATTAATGGAAGGACTTATTACTGCCCCATCCTGGTGGAAGTATCCTGCAGCCAAGCATGGCTGGAAGATAGAGGTGGGATTCAAGCAAGCAACAGCACGTTCAGATCCATCACAAGATGTGTGTCCTTCAGGGTTCACCTTGGGTTTCTGGAACTTGTCATGTCACAGTGTTGGGACCTATCATATGTGGTAGAGCAAAAGCAAAAAGCCTTTTTTTGTTAGGTCACTTGGTCAGATTCGCCCCTTCAACATTACCAAGAAGTTTGCAGTGGAACCAGCATCTGCATTTTCAGTGGTTTTGTCTGGAGACATTTGAGAAGTTACTGAAGGGCTGCACAATAATGGCTTGATTAGGGGACTTGTGGGGACTTGATTAGGGGAAGAATTGATTTGTGATGTATTGATCATATAAAAAAAAAAAAAAAGCATGGACATAGAATATGGTCTTAGAGAAAGTGTTTATCAAAGACCAGAAATTGCAGCAGGTTATTTGTTTTACATGAACAAACAGAGGGAAAACCAGCATTGAAAATACTACCTAGGGAGAGAGAAACCTGTGTATCTCTTCACACTTAGAGCTATGCCTCTGCTCGATAGAAGGTTCTTGTTCTATTTATGCATGAACACCTGGAAAGTCAGTCATGTGTCTTCCTCTGTTGATAATAAGAAAAGCAGAAAAGGGGTGTGGAAATGGTCATGTGATCTGGACAACCTAGTGATGCTGACAAAAATCCCTGCCTGGAGACCTCAGGAACACTTTTGTTACTGCCACTTAGGTCTCTTGAAGAGGACTTATGTGTCTAATTTGAAGTTCAGCTGGATGAAAAGAATTATTTGAGATTTGTCTCCAACGGTCACTTAAAAATGGATGTAGGGAAAAGTGTAATTAAAAGGAAAAGAAACTAAACTAGTTTCCCATTGCTTACCCAGTCAAGATGAGTGACCAGCCTGCACCGCTGCTTCTTGCCTGTTTTAGGTTCTTTGGCAAAGAAATTGCCAACTATTTGCTGAGGAACAAATATTCCTTAGAAAGCAGTTTTCTTTTCCAGGTATCTCATTTGTGACCTAGTTAAAACTTGCCTATTGATCTTGGAGGTGAAAAGCAAAGAAAATAATCTATTGGATTAGCTGCCTCTGAGGGGAAAGAAATTTGATTAGTAAGCTTGGCTCCAGAGGAGCTTCCACTCCTGTTTGCTTTGTCATCCCTTTTTCTGTCCTCAGCTCTAGCATGACTGTGGGATCCCAGGGAGTCTTTTTACTGTAATAATCCAGTATTTATACAGAGAAGACATGGTCCTGCCGTATATAAGATCTTCACTCACTACTTTGTCCTTTGCAGCTAGTTATGAGATGCTGCAAATCGGTCTGTCAATCCAAACTATTTTTACAAATGGAGTAAAGGAAAAAGGAGATCAAGGAAAAACGACTGAGGAAAAGCCAGTTATCTCTTAATGATATGGGTGCTGGAAATAATTTGTTTCTTTTCCATCTCTGAGAGAACAAGACCTGAAAATGGTACATGGAGCTAAAGATCTAAGTCAGATTTATAGGACTAAGCTGGCTGCCAACAGACTGTCAGAGAGTAAAGCCTAATTGCATCTGCAAACAATGTAGCCCATCGATGAGCATCCAGAGGGCCCAAGTTCTTCACTCCCAGACTGAAGCCCAGCCTGACCTGCCAACACAGAGCTGCTCCCAGGTTCAGATTTACTGTGGCTTACTTCTTTGCAGCAAGCCAAACCCTCTGCCTTATTGGAAAAGCTGCTTTCAGATGTGAATTGAGTTCAATAATTGCTCAACCAATTGCTCTTTTCTTGAATTTATTGCATCCAGTACATTTATAGAATATTTTAAGAATTTCTCTGGCATCTCTCTTATTGGGAGTCAAAGCATTGGACTGCATGGCAGGTCTTCAGCTGGAATAAAGCAAGTGACACAGTTCAGCTGGCTTCATGGGGGACTTGGTATGTGAAGCTGATAAAATACTTGGATACTCAGACAAGTTCTTGTTTCTTAGATTTCAAAATGCTTTCGAGTTTAACCTCATCTCCTTCAAGTTCCACTGACTTTGATTTTCCCTGAACTTTAAAATAAAATTAAAGCAGAAACTAAAGGTGAGGACTAGCGCTATGGACAGTTCCCCCATATCCATTGTCTGAGAGCTTGAATACAGTAACCAGGAGGAAGATACAGCGGAGAAGGGATGGAAACAACTGTTAATCGCAAAGTTTGTTCTTTCCCTGTTTTTATTTTAGTGCTTGTCAGAGTAAATCAGTGCCTTTGCTAGGTCTGCTGTAAGGCAGCCCTCTTGGCTAGAACTTGCCTCCGCCGCCACTCCCTGCAGAGTGCACAGGATCCATTAAGGAAGTAAAGGACATGTTTTGAGCAAAGCTTCATCCTTTTACATGTTTAATATTTTTGTGAGTCTGATGGGAAAGCTGAATTGAAAATCTTGCTTCTTGTGTTCCTTTTTGAGCCATTTTCTCCCCTGTTCCCTTATTCAGGCTAATCTGTCATCCAGGACATGGCCCATTACCAGCTGTGACTCCATCACATCCCGGGAGTGTAGGCACCACGTTTTTGAGGGATTCTAGCAGACATGAATTGTGTCTAGGCACCAGCTCCAGCCTATCTTGGAAGAATATCCTTGTGTTCCAGCTTGGCATACAGCCTACACTGTACCATAGACCTGACAGTATGTGCTTCAGTTCAAGACTATTTTATAAGACTAATAGCTCTTGAAACAGTTAATTTTACTTTTTTTTTTGTTTGTTGAGGTTACAATTAACAAAATGTAGAATTTTCATTTCAACCAGGCTGGTATTTAGTTTTTACACATTCCAAGTTTGTTTAGAATATTTGGGAAAATGAAAGCTGGCAGATGATAATGTGAGATACTAGTTGGGGTAGGACAATTAATCCTGTGTATTTTAACATTCCTCTTATGAACCAGTCTGAAGAAATAACTTTGAAGCCAAATCTTTTTGAATCATTTCCCTCTTTCCCCGGAGTTCATTTTTATTATTAAGAAAACTGCCTTTTATAAATGTTTAAGTACTAGAAAACATCAGGTGGGTTTGTGGAGATATTTTAAGTATAATCCTTTGGGTTGCATTTTGCTTCCATGAAGCTATCATAACCCCTGTAAATGTCAGTGGAAATTAGGCATTTATATTAATGGAGGCTCCCCCCTCCCCTCTTCTTTCTTAAAGGTGGGATTTTTGCATTGCATCAGTGATTCAGAAGCAAGACTGAATTTCATCAGCATTTCTTCTGAAGGAGGTTTTGCTTGTTTGAGAGATCTTCTGGCAAGCAGCAATTGTTTAGAGGGGCTCTTTAGATTCTAATTTAGAATGAAACAAATTCAAATAATATGCAAAAGTAAAATTAAAAAGTGTATCAATTAACATACAAAAGTAAGCTGAACATGTGTTGTAGTTCTAACAACTCCTCAGAGGGTACCACAGCCCATAGAAGGGAAACAACACTAAGCATGCAAAGTGAACAGCTCCTTGCGGGGGAAGGAATGGGAAAATAAACTCAGGGTTCCGATTACAGAACCAAAAGCAAACAAGGTTTTAGAGTGAACTTTGTGGGTGAGGGGCAAAACCAGCCTAGCGGTCTCTTCAAACTGTCCTGTGCCTGAAAAAAGCTTGTCTGTGGATGCTTTGGGTGGGGTAAACAGTGTTATATCAGCTGTCTGGGGCTGTTACTAGGGGTCAGTATCGTACCAGCAACAGCTGAGAGTAGATCCTGCTATGCTTGGTGTTGCACCTCTTCAAAGATATGATTATTGCACCGAGCAACTAATGGGCTTGAATTTTGATATCTTTTTCTAAAAGCTGACATGAGAAAGGAGATGTTACTATGTGCCGTTGTACAGAGTAAGGCAAATGAAGTGACTTGCCCAGAGCAAAGACTTCAACTCATCTCTCCCCAGTCCTGAATTAGAAGCTGTCACTCATCTAAACCTGTGTCTCACCACGGTGCACAAAGCAGCAACACTGAATTCCTCTGCAACCCTATAAAAGAAAGAAAGATCTCTGGTTCTGGGTGTATTTCCTCAGAAAACACTGGTGGTGATGTGGTGGTGCTGGCTATGACCATCTCTATAAAGCACTGAGGTACCACCTACCTGGCATAGCCTCAGGGCTATAGTGGGCACCCTGGAAAGGAGGGAGGACTTTGGGTGGTGTCTGAGTGTGGGATGCCTGTGGAAGTGCCATCATCTGGGTGGGAATCCAGCTGTCTGCACCACCTTATTCCAAAATTAACTGAATTCCCCTCTGGGGTGGTTCATCCAATTAGTGAAAAAGCAGTTGCTGAAATCAGAAGGACTGCAAGCATGGGAGCACAGGATGCTTGGCTTTGCAAAGTGTGGGGGAAAAGGAAAAGGGGGAAGAATTTCTGCGCTGTGTAGCCAAGCCCCAAAGGAAGTGCATCAGTGCTTGTCTGAATGTTAAGCAAGTGATTAAGCATGGTGGTGAATCAAAGCTTAAATCATTACTGTAGGCAAGGATTGCATCCATATTTTTATCTCTACGCAATAGATTAATACATTCATGTGTTCTCTCAAATAAATTTCAACAGATTTTTATTGGGTGTTTTAGTATTATAGAGTAGTTGCTAAGGATCTGGAAAAGTCTTGTATGCCAGTAATGATGTCACTATGGAATACACATACAACTTAAATGTTAAGCAAGTGATTATGAAAACTTACACTATTTATATTTCCTGCAGACCCCACAGACTGTCCTCTTGTCATTTCCTGAGCCAGGTCAGCACTCAGGAGAGGGTCCCAGGCAGGACTGTAGGCAGGGGAGGGGGAGACTGATGTTCTGGGTTTTCCCCCGGGGTACTACTCATCGACTGCGTGGCTGCGTGGTAAGTGTTAGGTGGGCTTGAGGGTGAGGTGCTGGCTGGTGTAAGGTGGGTTTGAGTCTGTTATGTAGCTGCTGGATCCAGGGCTTGGGAGCCCTAGTGACTCACACACAGCAGGCTGTGAGAGCCAGAAGAGCAACGACTGGCTGTGTCCAGCGACTTCAATGGAAAATTCTCTTTGCATTAATCACTGCTCAGTCCCCTCTCTTTTCTGCCTTGACAGACCCTGCACTGACCACTTTGGACGATTAATGATCCAATACGCCTTTTTTTTAAGGCTGCAGGAGCATCATATTCAATGTCAGGTTTCAGTTTGGGCCATTTATTTTATTCATTTCTCCCAGTTCTACTAGTATTTCAACTCCAATCACACTTTCCTTTTCCCTTTTGCTGTATGCCATGTATTGTGGCTGGTACCGAAATGGAGTTCCTGTTTTACTCACAGGTGCCTGCAATTCACTGAATGACTGAAGTGGTCCTTATATAAAAGGTTTGCAGTGGGCTTTAGGATCTGTCTGCTTGAGAAGCACTATGTATAATGTGTTGTTATTAATATTGCTCATCATGCTGAAATAGTTACCTTTTCCAGATGAATCATCACTGGCATAGCATTATTCAGTATATTGAAACTACCAGAAAATAGTGTTTTTCTAGGAGTAATATTCCCTCAGCACATTAGTTAGTAAATGTCACACACAAATTGCTCATGATTTCCCTTAGATCAAAGGAATATTTCATAACAGGTGCAATATGATTTTTTGCCTTCAAAAGAGAATGTGAGAGTCAGCATGATACATCCTATGGAAAAAGCTGTCTGGGATAAATCAGATTATTATGAGGGATGTGTAAAAAGAAGGACAGTTTCTATTTGAGATCACGTGTGTTGTCCATGGTCCCAAAAGATGAAATATCTTGCTCTGGCATATGATAGTTGAAGGGCAGGCTGCAAGTAGTGTCTGCAGGAGTTCTCACTAGCAACTCAGGGAAAACTGCTTTCTACTTTGTACCCAGTCACACACACCATGTAACTGATTGTGCTGCTGCCTTTTCCTTCCCCTTTTCTTCCTTCTACTCCATCAACACCCAGCACTAAGTCACTTACCATGCTGTGTTGGGTGCAACTGAAATGGGAGAATAAAAAAGAACTTTGTGGATTTAATAGTGGGAGTGGAGCTGGATACTGCTGTATCAAATGGTCTTTGGAGCTGAAGATTTGTCAGATGGCTCTGGCCTCCATGTTTCCATGTAAAATCTTGAAATACTCCAACACAAGGGTTGAAAGAAAGAAGAACACTCTGTCTGTGTCAAGTTACTGGATGCTTGGACTTCTAGCAAGGCTAGATGTTCCTCTGAATAAAGAAAACGTTCAGGAATGCATTTCACAGGCTGAAAAATGTGAAGTAAAATTTCTGTAGGTGATACAACCTGGCCCAGGACCCAGCAGGAGGACATGTCCACCTCAAGCAGGACTTGTTGACATTTGCTCTGTATGAGAATCTTGACATTTCAGACGTTTGGGGTTATTGCTGCCCAGAGGTGTGAAGCCAGCCTAGTGCCTGCAGTTCAGCATTGCATTTTGTGTCCTTATGAACAAACAGCAGCGCAAAGACATAACCTGATCATCACCTGGGTTTCACAGGTGGAGGCATATAAGCACTCAAATTAAGACTTATTCAAGGTTGCATAGTGAATGCATGGCAGGGTGAAATGAAGCCAGCAGTTTCCGACACCCAGATCTGCTCCCTCCTCCCACAGCAAAAATCTTCTTCCCACACAGGTCTCGAAGTTATTAGCAGCTGTTTCCAAACTGAAAGCTGCTTTCTGAAATTGGACCATAAAAATAATCTTTCTCCTTCTACTCAAGCCTAACACAAACCTTCACAGATAAAGGGGAATGGAGAATTAGGGAGAGCAAAATATTCCTTTTTATTTAATCCTGTGCAAAAATACATCCTTCTTAAAACCGTACAACAAACAGAAAACCTGTGCTGCTATAGATCTCGTTACTAAAAAGGAGTCTATCCAAGCAATCTGTCCGCCTGCCTTTCTTGCTGTGCTGGTACTTTTCTGAAACTGTTGAGTCTGCATATTTATTCCTCCTCACACTCTGTATCCAGAGTAAATGATGCCAGACTCTATCAGCTATCTGGACATCTTTCCCATAGCATTTTCAATCTTGGCTGGAAGGAGAGGAGGGGGAAGTTATCTGCTTCAGTTTAAACACTATGAAACAAAACAATTCCCTCCAAGAAAGCAGTAGAGATCATCTGAATTTTACATACCTTGGGTGAAGAATGCGTAACTTTACTGTCACTGAGATGGCTTATTCTCCCTCATACTTAGGTTTGTTATCAAAGGATCATTTACCAGCCCAAAATGAAGGTAAAGCACAGAAACTTCATCTGAAAGCCTGGCGGAGAGGAAGCAAGGATAGTTGCTTTTCTTATGTCTTAGGGTCTTCCCCTATTCCCTATTCTTTATCTCTTTGCTTTGATTGCAAAATCCTGACAATTATAGTGTCTGTTGTATTAAAAGTCTCAACTCAATACTGAGCAGGGCCTGGGAGGTTTGACTATTGTAAGTAGTAAAAAGATGCCAATTGGACAGGTCAGAGAAAGCAAAATTTGTCTTTTATTTCTCCAGGGTGTTCTCTAGCCATGATAGAGTAAATGAAAGAACCTAAACCACACAGTTTAATTCATTTGATTTCATAGCAGACATGTAGAGGGTGAAGTGCTGTGTTTCATGCTAAGTATTATTGAACTATTGGGTGTAAATAGTGATTTATGTTCACCTAGCACCATGACATTGCTGAAACTCCTAACCATCTGATCAGCTACAGATGCCTTAAACCCCTGGGGCAGCAGAAACCCTCTACGTTGCCTTATTCTAGCATCAAAAGATAAGACCCTGATACTTTATTGAAAGGAGAAAAGACACTGTGCTTTCCTCTATTTGAAAGTAACCTTAGAAGAAGTTGCTTTCCTTGAAGAGAAAAGGTTCTTGAGCATGCTATTCTCAGAGCACAGCATGCTTTTATAGCAAGCGGAGCCTGTTTGTCCGTGTCACCTTAACTTTTAGTTGTTACTTTGCTGATATCAATTAAGGAGGAAATTTATAAAGGTCAGTTAGTGGCCTATTATTCACCCAGCCCCAGAAGTTATGAAATTATGGGTAACTCCCAGCTAGAACAGCTTGTTTCATAGCTCACATCATAGCTGTTGGGGCTTTCAACTTTACTGCTTTTAGTTCAGTCCCTGGGATTTTAGCCAAGGTGGGTTCTGTCTCGGCTTCATGTAGAAGACCTAGATGGCATCCTCCTGGAAATTAAGACCATGCTTCCATTCCCTTTCATGCTGGCAAACATTACCCATGCTGCCTCAGGTCTTTTATAAACTTATGTATAAATCCAAATAAAATCCAAATGATGTTTTCCTGCCTGCTAGTGGGCAGGTGGCACAATCTTAAGGAGATTAAAGGCTTTTCCCCCTCTTCAGGAATAGTAATTTCATTCTATTTTTAACTGTGGAGACTGTCTCTGTCTAGATCTGCCCAGAGAGTTGTCCTTTACCCAACGTACGTAAATAACAGACAGCATTACTGTGGAAATAGAACGAAGCCTCCTAAGTCCTGCACAACTGGGATGTTTCCACAGCAGTAACAAAACCCTGTGGTAAAAAAAGGTTTTCTTCTCCCAGTGCGAGGATGGCTCGGTGCTGTGCAAGGTGTTTGATGCATACGTCTGCTGAGTATTCCAGCCAATGCCCCAGCAAACGGGCAGCCCTTGCAGTCATTCGGCTCACGCCACATTGCTGTCTGGGAGTCCCTCATTTAGCGATTTATGGGCCATGTCAGTGTAATTTAGTGTCTTAATACTGCTGGTCAAGGACCATCAGCATCTTCTAAACCTCCGTTGTCCTTGGTAGGGAATGGAAGCAGAACTCACTCGGAGTCAGCTTTCTGGGCAGCTGAGGGACAGTTGTGTTGAAGACAGAGCCAATATACATCCTTGGAGATAAAACTATCTCTCTGCTGAAAAAAAAAGTCTTAAAAAGCAGCATTAAAACAAGTAGTGAGAATGAACGAAATTTAAAATATCAGTTTTGTGGGTCTCTGCTAGTCCCTGAAGGTGGCAGTGCCCAGGTGTGGTGTGGGATAGGCAGATAGATGGGTGGCAGCTATCGAGAAGGGTTGTCCTTGGACGTTGCTCCCTGGCCAGCCATCCTGGCTGGACAATCATTTCCATACGCAAGGACAGAGAGAGAAATGGATGCTGAAGTGCTTCTAGCAGCACCTGTACTTTAGGGTAAGATATTTGTGGTTTTGTGCTTGGGATGAACCCCACTTTCAATGTGATAAGTTGTGGAAGTGATGCCAGCCACCTTAATCATCTGTGAACAAACCTTTCACAACTTGATCTAATCTAGCCGTGTTCCTGTAGTATAGCAATGACAAATGATTCCCCTGTAATTCAAAGGTCCACTCTCCAGGAAGAGTGTTAGAGTTGGCTTCCTACTTGCATACATGGAGAATATAAGAAGGAACCATCCAAAAATCTACATTAAGGGGGAATAGTAGCTTAAATAGATTTGTAAGCAAAAAAGTAAGGACTGGGATTGCTCGCGTGCCTGTTTTCTCTGGAGTAATGCATGGCGAAGTGACAGTATAATCTCTTTGTGAAGGACTGAGGAGGAAGCTTTATACCCATTTTCTCTCATCAAATGAAGTGAGTGTACCCTGACATAAGAGGTCTGTGCTGCTGGGCTTGGGTCCTCCAGCCCTTTCTGTCAAGTTCCCAACGGGAAGCTCTTCCCTCTCAGTGGGCACTTATTTTTCTAAGTGGGCTTTTGTTCCACTTAGGTGTTCAGTGAGTTTTGCACAGAATGTAGCACAGTGGTTGCTCTTAGTGACTTCTAATAAAAAAAAATATATTGTTATTTCCAATAACAACATTCTGCGGTGAAGTCTTTTTCTGTCTAATTCTGCTCCCTACTTCTCTGGTCCTGTCCCCCCCCCCCATTGCTCACGGAAGGCCCTGGAGGGAACCACTTTGCAGGTTTTCAGAGAAGTTTTTCTCCTGTTGAGCCTTGCTCCTCTTCTGCTGGCTTTTTGAAGGGAGCCCAGGCCAAGGACATGTTCTGAAACAGTTTGTTTTGCAACTAGTCTTCTCAAGTGGGCAGTCAGGGAGAAAGAAATCAACAACTCTGGCTTTGAAATTCCCCATGCAGTGAGAGCAAGGCTTTTTTTCTTATTTTTCTTCCAATAAGAAATTTTCAAGGAAAGGAGCGAGGAACATTTTATCTTGCTGATAGGAGAATATTAAAAACACAGGAGGATGCCGTGAGAATGTGTAACCTTCATTGCTCTGAATCCAAAGAGAGACAAGAGATAAAGTGCCAGTGCCTTTGTCCTATTAGCTGGTCCTGTTTACTCTACTGTGCAAGTCTGTTGAGGTGTTTAATGACTTTTCACATCACCATGGGGACACTGAGACAAGAGAAGCATTCATTTCCAGCCTTCACTTTCTCTTCCTTTTTTTTTTTTTTTTTTACTGCTCTGCTTCTTCAATATTCTTCCATGGTGACTTGTCTGTCCTCGTTCACGTGTAACGTTTCTATTTGTGCATTTGTCGTAGGCATCATCTCTGGAGCAATGGTGCAGGTAGCAGTAAGTAAGCAAAGGAATTTGCTGTGTTTTGTGGCAAGAGAGTACAGGGAAAGCATCAGCTGGTGTGGCTGCAGCAGAAAGACGGGAGGGACATGTACAGGCAGAATATCCCCAGTTTCCGAGGACTTCTCCAGTCCCAGTGCTGCCATGCTCCTAGTGAGCTGCCTGTGTTTGCTGGGGACAGCCCCAGGCCGGCTGAGCTGCTTTGCAGTTTACAAACAGCTCTGCGTTCAAAAGTTCACCAGGATTTATAACGTGCTGGTGCTGTGTGAGTCATCAGCGCTGGGGACTGAACTTGCAGACCTCTCAGTCTAAATCCAAAGCTGCTACAGCCTGAGGTAAAAGGCCACTTCTGTGAGATGAAAGTTGCAGGAGAGCCATAAAACACTCCGGGAGGACGGTGGTGGCTCTCCCCTTGGAGCCACACCGAGGTAGCCTGAGACATAGGGGGGCCCTGCAGGACCACTGGCCGGTCCCCTGCACTGTGAGCCCATGGGGCAAAGCAGTGACCGGGAGGCAGAAAGGGGGAACAAGCACTCCAGAGGAGAGCTGGAGGTGAGGCACAGTGGTGGGCACTGTGGGAGGTGCCGTGTTGGCTGGAGCTCAACACTCCAGGGTTATGGGCTTGGTGGTGTGAGCGGCACCCAGGCAGGGCTTGCCCAGTGGGCAGGAGTACAAGGTCTGGAGCAGGGGTGGAAAGTGGCTCTAACTGCCTTCTGGCTACCCACTCTTCAGCAGGTAGAGGCAAAATGGATGTGCATGCTCACTGCTGTTATCCACAGCCCCCTTGCTTTATCTGCATATGAGGTTTTAACAGCAACTACTGAGAAGGTTTCACTACAAAGGCCATTTTCTCCTGATAGCTCCCTGCTCACCCTGGCTCAAAACAGCCAGCGTTGGGGCAAGGAGACAGGCTGCTGGAGGGTTAAGCAGCAGCAGCAGTCTGTAGTAGCCTTTAAGGTGTGTGGATACTACTTATTTTTCTGCCTTCTGGGTTCTGCCAGTGTCCCTGTGTGTGATGAAGATACTGAGGAGGGTATGAGAGGTGAATAAACATCCGCTCTGTTCTCATTGTAGGTAACCAAACCAGCCAGACTTTGGTAGGACAGCAAGTCAGTGTATTACTTAGAGAAAGCGTTAATTTTTGTGGTTCCTGGCTTTGCTTAGCAGAGGTGTCATGCTTAGCTCCTCTGGCTGCTCTATAGACATTAACCGATCGGGTGTAAAATGGCCCTGGCCCTTCAGTGGTGGGCTGTCGTGGCAGCAACCTGTTAATGCCGTGTAACGGCAGTGCGACCCCCATGATTTCACATAGTACAGTTTGTGGCGGCTTCAGGCAAGCCAAGGAGTGCAGATGCTTGCCTGAGAGAAGCTTCTCTCTTTTGTATCTTGATTTTAAACCTTTGCAGCCTGCTTCTGTGCAAGTGGGACTATTGTGGCATACAAAACCCCCACAGTGAACGCATCTGTTGAGAGCCAAGTCTACATACCCATCTCTGCTCTTACTAAAGAGATCCAGTGCAGATGACTATGCAGGGCTGCAGAGCCCAGCTGCCTTAAGGCACTGGATGGCTGTGGTGGAGAGTGTCTTGACAAAGGTCCTTTAGTTGGGAACTTAATCTCCTTTTTGGTGGCTGACTCCCAGAGCACGGTGGTAAGAAGTTCTGTGCAAGATGTTGCAGGCACCTGTGCAGAACTAGAAGGGCTTTGGTTTGAAAGGAAGCTGGTGGGAAGACAAAAAAGGGCTTTCTGTTGGCCTTCCCCACACCTGAAATCTCAGGGTTCGGAGCTTTGTTTTCATTCCAGTGCCGTGGGAAGATGGGGAATTACTTTGTGGAGTAATGTGAACTCTGCTTGTTTACTGCCCTGTGTTGAGCCATCTCCACAGCTGCACGTATTTGCATTCCTGACGCTGGTTGCATCTCACATGTTTCAGATGACTAATTAGTCTACCAGGATGTTGCTGGTTCTAGAAGTCCTGCCCTTAATTTGATGAACCAGAATTTTCCAATGGGAAAAATAATAAATTCTGCAAAAATTAAGTCATGGGGGAGTTCCTTAAGGGTCCCCATCCCATGGAGCAGAATCTCATGGAGGTGTTGATACTGCCAGCCTCATTATAGCAGTCTCACTGTAACTGAAGCTAATAAAACTATGGATTTAAGGCCATTGTCTTTTAATCGGAGCTCAGGCCATGGCCAATATCAGAGAGATAGTGGAAGGCACCAAAAGCATCTTGAGAAAATAGTATGTATTCCGAAAATTGTGGGTTTGTCAAACCCAAAATATTTTGCTGGAAGTAGTCTGTTTCAATGATAGTTCCAGCTGGGGATAGTCGAAACAAATCATTTAGATTTTGTTTTGACATCAATTCACTTTTTTTATAAAATAAAAAGTGCCAACTGGATTTATTATGACAGTTCACACTACAATAAATACAAATGTCTATGGCCAGTGTTTTGTAATATATTATGCTACTTCAATATAAGCAAAATGGACCATTTTACTATTAAAATGTAGTGTTGCAACACAATTGAAATAAAATATTTTCAGTAACAAATCATCTCTAAAATTTTATTTCTATGAAAAAAATAAAAATCTCAACTTTTTCCTGAGTCATATATAAAAAGACAGATAATTTTTGATATCATTCATTTTCCCACCCAAGTAATTTTGATTCAGAGAAAGAGGTGAGAAATAACCTACTTGACAATTCTGAAATAACTTATTCAACAGATTAGAAACTGATGGAGCTTGTTCTGCAAAATTAAGTGACAGGATAAGGCCACATGTGCATGTGAATATGGGAATGAATGTGTATATTATCATTTATAGTATTTGACACTGGTATCAGACCCCTTCTGTGCTAAATATTGCACATTCCCACAGCTTCCAAACTCAGATGAGGCAAAGGAAGGAAAGAGCTGCACAGCCGAAGGCAATTGTGTGATTGTGGCATGCTTTGAGACCTTTGCAAACATGGGTTTGCGATCACAGATAACAGCAATAAAGATATGAGAGCTTTGGCTGTAGACAACATACTGGCATTGAAAAAAAATATTTCTTGGAGGTGCTAGGGATGAGTTTGCTCAGCCCCTTTGACAGGTAATAGCAATGTGTGGAGCACTGTGGTGGCCTGGAGTCTCAGCTTTGCAGCAGAACAAAACCTGTCCTCGCGTATCTCAGCCACGACCCCTCTGTGCACGCAGAGGTTGCTGCTCTTTCCAGTGAAATGGGATTTGTGAGTTGATTTCAAAACCCACTGGAGACTGCACTTACTTTAAACGTTCTGATTTTTTTCTGGCAGGATGGTGGCAAAGTTGCAAGCCCTTTTCAGAGACTAACCCCAGCACACGGCAGAGTACAAAGGTTTCCTAGGAAGAAAAAGGGCGCCTGTACTCCCTTGCCCTCCGTGTAAGCACAAACTCTGTGTGTGTGCTAGCTGAGCTGATGTTATTCAAACACAAGCGTGTTTTGTCAAGTACATTGCTTGAAAGACCCTGAGTCAAAACATGAGTTATTTATGCATACATAAAATTAATTCTCAAATGATTATCTCAAGAATGCATGTCCTGCAAGTAATTGTTGGAAGTATTTTTAATAACGAGAAGCAGAGTCAGGAGGAAATTCTGCTCTTAGTTATTCTGTTAGGAATTTGGCTGTTAGTAGTGAAATAATAATTAATTCACGGAGTTGTACATTTGCTTTATTTATGGATGTGCTCTTTACTTATACATATTTTTATTACTTAATTTTTAAAATGTACTAAGGCCATGTAAGAGGCAGTAGCAGAGCCCTTGTGCTGTTTGAGTCCTGGGCCACGATGCCGTGGAAAAACACCAGCAGCTCGATTTGCAAAAGGGGTCACATCCCCAAGTTCTAGTGCCTGCTCAGCGGTAGCTTAGGAGCTGTCTGGTGGGTGGGAATGATGGTGAAGTTTTGGATCTCACTGGAGTCAGGAAAGGGCCAGAATACAGTTCAAAGCAAGGCTGCTTGTCTGGGCTGACAATGATGCATCCCTGATGCAATACTGCTGGTTCTGAGCATACAAAAATTGTGTAAAACATCAAAATCATGAAATATACCAAATAAAATAACAGCATATGGAAGATTATTTTTTTTCTGGCATACTTGCTTTTCAAAATTTCAAAGCTACATTTTTAAGCCTTTTCCTCTCCTCTTATTGAAGCAAGGAAGGTTAGAGTTTTTCTCTTAATTATTTTTTGCAAAAGAGATAGTCAGAAAATCCTTTAAAACTTTGGCTTAAAAATATGGGATTATTGCAAAATGTGTGGCACAATAAGATTTTTGTGTTGTCTTTTGCTCACATCTGCACCTAGATATAGCTGTGTCTATTTGTACAAGGAAGGGATTTATTCAAGTGGATTTTTTTCTTGGGTTTTTTTTTTTTTTTTTTAGAAAAGAGGTAAAATCTGTCTGCAAAAATTGATAGGAAAACAGACTTTTTTTCCCCCCTCTTTTATTCCCCCAAAGGTTTACAGTCTGGTTGCTGTGTGAAAATAAATGGGTGAGGCCAATAGTCTGAAAGCAGTGCTGAATGATGCAATGATGTGTCTTAAAGCAGTAATATTTCACGGCAAATCATCTTGCTCTAAAACAGAGACAAGATGCTGCTGTTTTCCCCCTAACTGCATCCGTTTTCTACTTTTCTTACCTTTTTCTTCCAGAAAGCCGGTTCAAATCTGAGAGGGCTTGGTGGCTGTCCTTAGCGTTGTTGAGAAATTGTTTTAATCTTAGTAGCATAAGCCAGTCACTTGCAGTTGACTTGCTCAAGGGAACGTTACTTATGGCAGGGAAGAGCCAGGGGTAGGGTGGGGGGTTGAATCCTGAGCGGCTTCTCAGCAGGGGCTGCGGCTCAGCACCTGGTGCCTGGTGGCCTGGCTGGTGCACGGGGCAGCAGGCGTGGTGCTGCTGGAAAAGCCATGCAATGAGGTGGCATGGGACAAACAGTCCAATATTTTCAAACTAAGAATTCCCTGAGAACAATTAAATTTTGGGTAGGGAGAGGAACCACGTATATTGTCACTGATTCTCCTTCCTTTTCTTCTTCTAGTTTGGTCTTTTTTCAGGATCTGTTATAATGAAAATATTGTTTCAGCTAATTCTTTTGAAAACACCTGTAGGCTTTTTTATTTCTCTTCAATAATCCATTTTATTTTGAAATATTTCCCTTGGAAAATCATCCAACTAAAAAGAATTGGAAGGCGAAAAAAGCAGTCGCAAGGATATTTTCTTCTGTAATTCTTTTTTAAACACCAACCAAGATCAGAAAGATCTGAAGAAAAAAAAGTCGCTTGAACAATTTTTAGTCTTCATGGTAGGGAAAAAATTCATCATGTGCAATCGCCCGCCAGCGGCCTTCCCAGTGCCTGGCGCGGGCGGCCAGCGCAATTTGGTGCAGCCTCAGAGAGGAGCCCCCGGCCCCCAGGTTTGCTCCCCCACGGCTGTGACTTGTGCAGGGCTATTACCAGAGACAAATCTTCTCAAGCCAAGTACAGCATCACACAGCTGACTTCAAGTGCATTATGGGTTTATTTTCACTTTCTTCTGAAGTGTCAGATGTAGGCCATTGCCCGAGGCACAAAACCAGACGCCGTGTACCGCTGACCTTACCCAGCACCGCAAATCCTGCGAGCCTAGCACACAGATGTTTTCTGGCTCAGGAACTGTATTGAATTGCTCCAAACCTTCTCCTTTATTATTATTGGTTTTAGATGAAGACAGGGTAGGTGTGTTAGGACCAGGCACTCCGGAGCAATAAATCCGTGGGCTGCTGCTGGCAGGCAGGGCAGGGGAGGGCGGGCACGGGTCCGGCAGGAGCAGAGCACAGCGCAGCCCCTGCTGCAGGTGGGTTCAGCACCAGCAGCAAAGTGTCATTTGTGTGCATATGAAATGTTAGTGTACAGTAATACACAAATATGACTGGCAAGCTCCTCACGGGTGTACCCAGTGCTATGACACCACTGAAAAGTATCGGTGCTTTTATTTTATTTTTTTTTTATCCTTAACTTTCAGTGAATTTGCTTTTTTTGATATGGCTGGCCTAGGGGTCCTTCGCCACCCTGCCCACCCCAGGCAAATTGCCATCACACTTTTTGCTGCCCCGCTGCCTCTGTGTGACTGCTTGCTGTTTATCATTCAGCTTCAGAAGGCAATGAGAAAAAAAACAGCCTACCCCTGTGCTGCACCGACATTGTGAGCTTTGTCTCCCACTTCCATCTAATGTTATTCATCAGCCTGAATATTTGCAGTGTGTTTGGTAGCCTGGACAGAAGGCATTGATCTTTTTGCTTTCTGCTGAGAGGCAGAGGGAATGGGGAGAAGCACAGTAGGGAGAGGCATCGACTAGTTTGCAATGGTGACTCAGCTGGAACTGCTTGGCAGGGCTATTTACATGCTTGGGAGAGGCAATTGCAAAGCATGTTTTAAAATGAGATTTGCAGGAGGGCTTCCTTTCAGCCTGGCAGAACTGTCGCTGTGTTGATTGTCGTGGGTTTTGTGTTGTAGCTTTTGCAAATCTGTCTCTTCTCAAAATAGTCCAAAAGGTTTATTTCACCTCCCGCTCCAGCCAGAAGGGGTCTGAATATTCGCGTGTGCACGTGTGTGTGTTTTTATCTCCAGCCCTGCAGCGGTTTCAAAAGCCAAGCGAATGCTAAACACAAGTGCTTAAAAAGTGTTGGGTTTTTTTTTTTTTTTTGGTTCTTTTTTTTAATGCCCCTCTGGTTAAAAAAGGAAAAGGTAAATGGGAACAAAAACAGAATGGAAGAAAAACTGCTCTATGTACAAAGGAAAGAGAAAATGTAAAGAAACAGGATGCTGAAAACGATATGCCCCAAAACAGCTCCTCTGCAGACCGTAAGCCTTTCTCCTTCCCTTTCTTTCTTCTCTTTTCTTCGCGAAGATGTTTCGTTTGTAGCTGACAGATTGATGGTCCATTATACTTATTTACACTCTAGCAGAAGCGAGTCAGGGTCACTTACAATGATACCCCCATTAACGGCTCTTTATACACCCAGAGCAGTATGAAAGGGGAGTAGTGGTACAGAAACAGGCTGGTTTGCAGCCCCTGGGAGCAGTGGCATTGCCACCTTAACGCACTCCTAAAATGTCTGGCAGGTATCTTCGGTGGCTCATTCCTGCCAGTGAGGGCTGCTGTTTCCTATAGTGATTGCAGTCCTTCAGATCTGTAGATTTGAGTAAGCTTTGGGTCCTGAAGCCCTTGAGCAGCAGTGGGAGAAGGGCCATCCACCCAGCCCCACAGGTCCTGGCTTCACCCCCCCATCCTGTGGGTCTGCAAAGTTTTTCTCAGCTGCCCAAGCAGACCCAAAGGGACTAATCTTGCCACATGTCTCACCCCATCCTTCCCTTCCTTTGGCTTTACATGACAAGCAAGGCTCTCCGTTCCCAGTGCTTTGTGCTGTTACCTCGCAGACAGACTTGGCTGTGCTTCTGGGAGCCAATTCATGCAGTTACCCATACCCATGACCAGGAATGGACTCATGACCTATCGATACAAGTTAACAGAAAAAAAAATCCCCTAGGATTTCAACTCTGAAATCGAAGAGGTCCCTACAGAGCTGTCAGACCCTTGAGACATCTATTTTCTATTGCCCCACAGGCTACAAATGGCCCCTCCGCACTCCCTATGAAAATAATTCCTGTTGCAGGGCTGTTTCAAAGCCCTGTGGGGTGAATTGCCCACCTGTCTGACCTGTGCTGGGCGTGAGCTGAGGGAATGGGGAGTGGTAATAAATATCTCAGGCCAATTTTTGAATGTGAACGTTTGGTCACAGCGGCAACAGGCACTAGGTGGGTCGGGCTGTGGTTAGGCTGCTGAGTCTTAACTGGCTGCTGGTGGCTGCAGGAAGGTAGTCTGGTAGCCAGGGCCTGGGGGAGTGAGGCACCTCCAGCAATGTTGCTTTTTCTCTCCAGGTTAGACCTTCCTACAAGCACTGCAGAAGCCCTTTGCCACCAAGGGGTTTTCCTCCACAAGGGAATTCCTCTGAGACCACTTTGGATGGGGTTGCGGCTGCTCTGCATTGCCAAGACCATTGCCAAGTGACCAGATGGCACTGGAGAATCAGGCCTCAAAATATTAGTTAAAAAGCCCATCTCCTCCTCCCCTCCAATTCCTTATTTGGCTGTTGGCACAGAGAAGATTTCATGTTCCCAGAGCTGGACGCTTGTCAGCATCCTTGCTGCTCACCCATCCACCCACATCCAGCCCCCCACCCCCTGAACAAGATGCTCAGACTACAGATGTGACGTATCTTTAGCCATTGAGTACCTATTACTAAGGGATTTGTATTCAAGAGGAGTGAGGTTATGTATTTGTATTGCTTTTTTGTTGTTTTTTTTTTCTTTCTTTAGCGTACCTTGTATTTAATTTGGCAGAAAGCTCTGTTGAAGCTGCTTTACCTTTACTACATTATTATTCAATTGTATTTCCCTTGATGAAAAACCTGGCAGTCTGTTGCTCCGTGACAGATGTGCTAGTTTTGGTTGAATCACCACCACTAGGCTTATTATCAGTTTTACTAATGTTTGCTGTTTTACACTATAACAGGTAGGGTGATTCATTCAGTCAAGGCAAACACACAGGCACACATATGCATACACAGATTTAGATACACCTCCCTGTGCACACATACACAGAGGTGAATCAGCCTAAAATGATCCTTCCTTTGTGCATTTCTTTGGCAAAATGTTCCTGGATCCCCTGCCTGTGTGTCCCTCCTCGCTGAGCAGCTATCCACAAGTAAATAACTCTTCCTAGAGGGGAAGGGCTGCAGGGCCCCTGTCACAATTTCAGTCATCAGGACAAAAAAAATCCTTACTAACTACAAACAGCTCGACTGGTGGTTAGTTCACATACGTGTGAGATTAATGGAATGCTTCTTCAGTAAATTCAGGTTGTAGAAATTCATGTTATTCCATCCAGAAGTCCTGAATATGCTTTTTGCAAATGACTTACCCACAGCTCCCCACTGTGCATGGGGAGCATTCCCGCTCCTGCATCTCGCATGTGCAGCTGGGATTTGCGAAGTTTGAAGTTAATTGTGTGGGTTAAGATAAGTGTGAGCTGGAGCCTGTTTTAACAGACCAGACTCCCCGATCCCCTGCAGTGTAAATCCAAATGCCTCTGCAAAGGTGTTGGTATGCCAAGGCCCCTGGGAAAGGCGATGCTGCCTGACCGTGGAGCCCTGCCATCCATCCGAGCTTTTCCAGTCACCAGTGTGACGAGTGTACAGGTTGCAGTGCTCAGCGTGGGCGAGCCCGCTCTGCATCTCGCACTCCACAGATGTGTTGCTGCAGGTTTTCCTCCCACAGGGATGAATCCTGTTCTCGGATCCCATAAGAAGAACTTTATATAACAACGTGGACTGTTCTCCGTCTTTAAAATATCCCTAGTGCCTCCCAAACGCAAGTGTTGCAGCTTCAGAGAGCTCATTGCTAGTCAATGGACTTGACGCTGCAGGAGCTGGAGCTGGTGGTGGGTCTGGAAGGAGGATCAATCCAAACGGTTCAGAAATTGCCATCTGCGTCACAATCCTATTCAGTGCTCCAGAGAGCTGCTTTATTCATCGTGATTTTCTCAACTCACAATGTCAGGGATCCTGAAGTGTTTGCAGATTTAATTCTATACATCCACACACTGAAAACTCTGGTGGTTGTCTGGAATTATGTAAACCTCCAGAGGCTGCAAAACTCAGCCAGGAGTTTCCCAAGAACAGGTTTTCTCATGGCCTTGCACCCTCCAAACTGCTCTGTCTCGCAGCTTTCAAGGTGGAATTGGCCATGTGGTGGAGTGTAGCAATAGGAAAAAAAAAATGTTTAAACTAAGCAAACTTTAGCTTCTTATTTATTGGGATTTTAAGGTACAATATTAGGTAGTTTATATACAAACCACTTGGTCTCTTGAATTAAAACTCACAGGGACTACTTGTAAAATAACGAATGTCTCACGCTGCAGTATAGAAACTTTGTCTAATGAATTCTTTGCCTTTTCTGCCTCTGTTTCCATCTTACATCCTGTATTCATTCACAAGGTGTTCCTCTTAATGAAAACAAGGTCACTCGTTCAGCATTTGATGGCCAAGAAAGGAAAAGGTGATAGAACTGCAGCCTTACAGAGTGTGTGTGGTTTTTTTCTTTCCTCTTCAATAATTGCACAGAACTTCCATTGATGTCGACAGGACTTAGGCTTGAATAGCAAGAGGAGAATAGGTGCCAGATTGGACCACAGGACAAATTGGAGTTTAGTCTAGATGTTCAGTTTCTTACATTGATTTTCCACTTTTGTCTGTCATTGCCTTATGGGACAATAATACCATTTCATAAGGAGGAAGCATTTGTTCTCTGCTTATAGGCTGATGTCTAATACTTATTAGTAAGTAATATTGATGCTGCATACAGGACTAAATTTGAGATCTGAACCTTGTAGCGCTGCCCTCTGTACAGAAACATGATAGCAGAATGTGCCTGCCCTGACAAATGTACCAGTCAAAGAATGCAAGAAGGAAAGTTTTATAAAATTCCTTTACAAACAGGGAGCTGAGGAAGAAAGGGAAAGTATTTTTTTATGCTATGCATGGGTCATGTGGCAGTAATAGAGCCTAAATCCCCGTGCCTGAGGGTACAGCCAGAACCAGCTGGAGGAAGAAGCGTATAATTGATCTAACGGTTTCGTGCCACCTTGTCCTCCAGGATCATTGCCTTCGCTACTTCTTGGAGCAAAGAGTTATGCTTTGGTGCAGCAGTGTGCAAACGCATCACACTGTGGAGTTTCCTGGTCTCTTGCCTGTCTCTTTGGCCTCCTGTGAAGCTCTTGAGCATCCATCTCAGACTGCTGCTCTGCTGAGTTTGCGTTCCCTTTCCTAGCTTCCCGTGGTGTAAGCAGTTATTCTCACCTTCCCGCAACAAGGCACTACCCCCAGAGTGGTTTCCCACTTGAGTACGGTAGGATAGGGTTGCAAGAGCCCCATCATTTTTGGTTATAGGCCCCATCTACCAAAGTATGTGTGTGTGTGTGAGGTTGTGGCAGAAAAATCCCTTGTGCCTGCTGAGCTGGGTACAACAACTCTCTCTCTGCTGTGCCCAAAGGAAACCTTTGCTGGGGGTGGCTGCTCATGTGGCACCGGCAGGTCCGGTGGAGGTGGGCTAGGGAGAGGCTGTACATGCAGATGTGCTAATTAAAGACTGGCCACTTAATGTAATTTAGGCAAGAGCCAATGATTAATAGCAGCCCAGAAGGTGATAACCTCTTTCCTCTGATCCTCTACATGACCTATCAGATCACAATCCTGCAACGGCAGAATTACAGATCGATGAGTTTTTTTCTCTTTTGCTGTACTTCCTTAAGTAGGAGCTGCTCTTCTCTCTGTTGGCCTGTTTGAGCTTAAGGCTTTTTTTCCTAGTTCCCTGGGAACCTGTCGTTGGAAAATATTATTATTTAGCATAAATCGACATAGTCCCCTAATCAGGTCCTAAGAAAACTAAATGGCCCAACATATTTGATAGCTAGCAGGAGGAGATGACCTGCACTGCAGAGGTTTTTCCCCAGAAACAACTTGGAAAATAACTTTGAGCCGTGCATAATACTGAGAGGGAGGAAGCAGGGGAGGGGGGGAAATCACAGCATGCTTACAGACAGCTGGCAAATATTACCAAAAAAGGGGGCAAAAGTCACAAAGTTATTCATTATGACTTTTTTCCTGAGCCCTATGGAAAGAATACAAACACTCCAGCACCTTCAGGAAGACCCAACATGTAGCCCCTGCCAACTGTAATGAGTCTGGGAGCTAATCTGTCCAGGAGGTGAATGTCAATGCCAAGAGGGACACGTTAAACCAGCTCCTAGTGACATCCACCTTCTGGGGACACTAAGCCAATTTACCTAATTCCAATGAAATTTCAGTAATAAAAGTAAAGGTGGCTTGCTGAGCAGAGGCTGGGGAAGGATTAAAGGCATTTGCATTAATAAATAGAGATGTTATCATGGAGAATTAATGTTCTTTGATATAGATCTTGGCAGCATTAGAAGATGCTAGGTACAGTGCCTCATTATCTCTCAGAGGTTAAGGGGTCAGCCTGGGATAAGGGGAAGTGATTTATGCAGTATCTTTGTCAGAGATATGAGAATATGTATGAAATAATAAGACTTGCAGAGACCATTAGTAAAAACCTCCCAGGATCCCAAGGTCTCGCATTGTACTAGATTCCCTATCTCTATGCTGCACATCATTCAAGCACTTTCTTCCTCTGCTATGTCCCATCTCTCTCTCTCTTACCCTTTTAATATCTCTTATTAGGGTTGTTCCTTCCCCTTCCAGTATCTGATAGGCAAACATTGTTTAAAAGGGGTGGTTAATCCAGAAGACAAGGCAGGTTTCCTTAATTTGAAATTTTTCCTCCTTTCTCTCACTCCTTAGGAGATACTGGCTTGGGAGATGACATTTAAATGAAAAGGACAAGTGAAGAGATGAGTGTTGAATGTTTTAGGTATTAATTAAACCATCAAGGACAAATGAATGGAAATGTGGATCTCTTGTGCATGTGTGGGAATTGAGAATCATGCAGGTGCACATTGCAGGGAGCGTTCAAACCTGCCAGCCCCTGGGTATCGCTAGCACAGCAACCTGCTGTTAGCAGTGGTCAACCCTAAGTACGTTAGAGAGCTCCCCTCTGCTCTGCAAATACCACAGTCCCCACATCTCTGTGGTGGCATTCTCTGTCATCTGAAGGACTTGCTGACAGAAGGAAGGCAGGACCCCAGGCAATGCTCACCATCTCACAGGGGACATGACATCGGCCAGTTTCCTGATGCTTTCTACAGCACAGCATAGTATATCTAATGCAGGATAGTATCTTACACTTTCTGATAGAAAGTGAATCCTTCCAAGCAGCAGTGAAGACCCAGACATGCACACAGGTGACTCCTAATATCGTCTGAAGCTGAGCATCTCAGGCTGCCAAGTAGAAAATTCTTTGCCAGATGTTGCTTTCCCACACAGCTTGACAATATCTTCGAACACTTCTTAGAAGGGGTTTTCTGATTGCTTTTGGTTATTATGTCTCTCCTCTGATTTCATTCAGGAGTGTTTCAGAGAGGGTCACTCCTGTGAAGCAGGCACTAGTCATACCTTGTTGTCTGTGATGGGAGCAAGGTCGTGGGATGACTACCGAGGTTCTTGATGTGCTGCAGATGCACAGTAGACCAAAGAGGAATGATGAGGGTGGCACTGCAAACCACATTTAAGAAAAAGTTGCAGATCAATATTTCTGACAGTAAATTCATCTCACGAATCATTGAGAAGGGACTCTAACTTCCTTATTGGAAACAGCTTTTGGCCAGGACAAGCAAAACATAGTAATTTTAATTCCTGTATTGTAGAAAAAACCCATAATAAACCAGGACTTTTTAAAGCTTGTTTCTCTAAGAAAATGATGCTTACTTGACAGCATCATCTACCTGTGTGCTTCTCCTGATTTTAATTTGAAAGTGTCCCATTAGCAAGAAAAGACAGGAAGATGGAGTCCTAAAAGCTATTGATTTTTTACACATTTTCTAAAAAGAAACAAGCGAGTAGCAGAGAGAGCACTAAATAAATGAGGAAATCTATTGATGGAGAGGCTGAGACTGAGCTTAGATCCGCAGAAGCCACAGGGAAGAGAGTTTAAAAAAACAGTTGTTGTCACTTCCACTGCTGTGGGACTCCTTGTATGACACAAGTTTCCCTGAAGTACGCAGAGCCAAGGATGCCCATTAAGGAAACATTCAAATAATCTCCACTTTAGTACTCAAGAGATACTAGCGCCACACAGGCCCATAGCAATCTTTCCTTCTCTGCATTACAGCTAGAAGCCGCGATGGACTTCAAGCACCACCAGCAGGAATTAAGTATTTAATTCTCATTTATATTCTAAGGGAACTGAGCCTTGGCCTGCACCAGCTGCTTTGAAGCCTTCCCGTCTTCTTCCCTCTCACCTCCACATCGCTAGACTTGTCAATACCTTCTGCTATGCAGAATCAGGGTAACAGGTACAGTTAAAAATAAATTGGAGTGAGAGGGAGATGGACAGAAGGATCTGGACTGGATCAGATGAAATACTCTCTTTGCACCTTTTCATATTTTCTTCTATTTGCCTTCCCCACTTTCCCCCTGCATTTCAAGAGAAATTTAATGCTTTTGAGCAAAAACACCTGAACTTTTCATTTTTAAAAATACCATTCTCTGTGATCACATCCCATTCAGTGGTATTTGCTTATCAAAAGGTGTTATTGAAAAGTTGCTGTCTAGCCCTGTGAAAGTTCTCATTTATGTTAGATACTATCCTAGGCCTGCCTTTAGCCTTATTTATGGACTCCTTGATTTTCACAACTGAATGCTGTCAAATTGAGTGTTTTTTACAGTCAGTGAAGAAAAAGATCATAAAGGAAAATAAGAATGGAGACTATTATAAAGTAAGGAAAAGCAGAAGCAAAACGTGGGATTGTATAGGAGGCAGGAGACAGAAAATAACATAGCAGAAGATTTTGTTATAATGTGATGAATATTTTCAACTCATTTGTGCCAGCCCATTCCATATAGGCGTGGGTGTGTGGAGGTTTGATCGCTTTAGTTTGTGTACCAGTCCAGTTCATAGGAGGTAGATAATACGGTGCTAGAGTGAATGAAATTACATTCTTTATAACTGTTTTCAGCATAACTTTGTACAGGAATGAGCATAAGATCAATAAAAGTATGTGTAATGAGCAACCTACATCACCTGAGCTAGAACAACTGTATTACCCCAAAAAAAGAGGGTATTGTATGACTTACTCTTGGTGTAGTCTGGGTACTGGGGGTGTAGGTGAGGGAGTTACACCAGCTGGGCTATAATCCTCCAGTGCATCCCCTCTCCTAACTGGTTTGCTGCTCGATGGAGAGCAGCCTTCCATGGTGGGGGGGTAGCACCGCCTTGGCTATTTGCTTCTTGACCCACAGAGCTTTAACAAAGCAAACTGGCCTGCCAAGGAACTGCAGGTCTGTTCTCGGGGATCCTTTGAATACTTGGGATCTTTAGGAGTTAAGAACTTCTTCTTTTAACATGCAATTTTTTTGTCTGCTGCATTTATATATGAGGAGTTTGTGCCAGGGATCCAATTACAGGTTTTTTTATCTCTCTCCCCTCTTTCTTCTCCACTTCTTCCTTCAACCATAATCAGGGACACCTGGAAACAATAAAGAGTTGTTTGTTTGGTTCATCCCTCTCCCCCTTATTTTCTTGTATATTTGATGTTGTGAAAGCAAGGTTGTTAGAGATCCATTAAGCAGTGTTTGTAATGGAAGTGTTCTATCTGGCTTGAGGAAGATAAGGCACATAAATCGAACTCCCCCTACATCTGAACATTTCTGCAAATAGCTGAGAAGGAGACAAACACATACTCGCGTTTACTACGTGCTGCATGCTCCATCTTGCTACCGCTGGAAGCCAGGAGAGCTTGAGAATTGAGATCAGAAACTTCCGACAAGACTGATGAACAATTTTCCAGGCTGGAAACAGGTATTTACAATAAGAAAATTAATTTGCTTGCTACTATATAGCTTATGCAAGGAGCATCCAGCATGTCCACCCAACCAGTGAGGCCATGCTGCAATAACGTTCCATTTGATAATTGCCTCCTCTGGCTTTAGGAAAGGCCTGCTAGTGCCATGGGGGCTGAGAACAGCACAGTCCTGTCTATATTCAGTAACACCTACGGAGATCCCTTTTCACAGTCACAGCAGTCAAACCAGGTCTCCCCTCAGCCATGAGCCTTGCCTGCAGGAAAGGGATGGATGCCAGGGAAGTGTGGCAGAGATGGAGTTGAAGAGGGATACGCAGCCCAACCAAGCATGTATTTAATGGGGCTGCCCCACTCCTCCAACTTCCTCAGTGCCTCCTTCCTCCTGGCTTAGTGGGCTTGGTGCCTCCTCCAGCCCATCCCGAGAGCCAGAAGCCACAGCAGAGCAGGGACTTGCCAGCCATAACAGGCACCACAGGTTAGTGCAAACAGAGGAGCAAAGTCTCCTGCTTTAAGCAATCCTCTGCTTTGTCTGTGTTTGTATCTGTCCTGCGAGTATGAAACCAGCTTGACCATATGCATCCCTGTAGGTTGCCCACACCATTTTGCCTCTTTCACATATTCAAGATAATTCTCCCAAGAGGCATTCCAGAACTTTTGTTATTAACACAGTTCACAGCTCATAGGGGAAGATATGTGGAGGTTCTTTCTCAGAGCTGTTTTATGCTGGCTCACTTGGCTTAAGTGACACACTTTCCTTTCAACAAACTTAATATGGATTGGAAAGACTCCCAGCTGTAGAATGTGCAAATTAAAACTCTCCTGGAATGATCAGGAGTGAGAATATTTATTCACACTCTTTTCCCAATATCAGGTCAAGAAATTATCCCCTGCTTCTAAAGGAATGGATGAAACGTGTGCAATAGCCCTTGACAGGAAGCATCTTCATGATTTGAGCTCCGAACTGAGTATGCAGGTAGATAAATCAGTCCCCTGCTAAATGATAAATAGTCCTTGGATTTAATCTGCACTGGAAGGGGTTTGTAGGTAGTTAGCAGGCCAAAGCCTTTCACTGAGCACTAAAGAAATCTCTCTCTCAGGAATTCTGGCAACATTGTTTAAGGAATATATTGCTGTTGGGTGGGCAATCAGGTTTAACCCTGACTTAATTAGGGCCTCCACACCTAATCATTATGGAAAGCAAGGATGCAGCTGTGGCCCAGCAGGGCATTCCGTTCTGCCCTGTTTGCAGCACAGAAGAGCTGGAGGGGAACAGGCCAGAACAGAAGGAAGCCAAACCAACAGACGTCCTGGGTTTTTCTCCAGCTCCCACTCCATGGCACCGAGGGTCGTGTTTTTGAACATCTATCTAAAGTTATTCTGTGTTTCTCACTTCAAATACGATCCTTAGTGGGCTTTGATGGCCCTAAACTGATCCCTCTGGGTGAGAGGCAGAAGTGACATCATCACAGACACTCCATCTTCCCACCTGATCTGTTTTATTATTATTTGTGGGAAAAGATTTTGGAGGGGCAGGCTGGAGTTTGAAGAATTTTAAAGAAATATCTCTGCAAAAGAAGGAAGAGTTTGAAAAGCCAAACCAGCCCATTAATCCCTTCCTGAAGACAGTTTAATACCCATTAGAGGCAGACTCAGGGTGTATTTCCCAGCACGGACACACAAACTGGGCTGTGAAGTTAGAGATACCAGCCTACTGTTTCAGGGACTGACCAAACTGAGGACTACATTCCCCTTTGGGGTGTAATTTCTTAATATATTAGAAACAAAAGACAAAATGCTGAAGATGACTTAAAAAAATGTTACTAATAACTCCCTGGGGTCAAGAGAACTAGAAGCACTGAGCTATTTCTGCCTTTGAGCCAGAACTACCAGGGTTTTTAACATTAGCATCTCTCGTCTCTGTAGCTGTGATGTGCTGCCTGCCTGTATTTTAGCAAAAGATTCTGGCAGTTTTACCCTCTAAGTCTTACAGTAGTGTCTTGGGGGAGCATGCCCTTGCAGAAGGTTTAAATTTATTTTGTTTTTCTCCTTAAACAGAAACACTTTCTCACAGACATTAGCCAGGCAACAACAGTGTAACCGTACTATCCTACAGAACATTTGTGCTAGGCCTGGTTGGAAAACTTTAGAATCCTGTGAAGAGTCCCATTATGCTCCTGTTCCATAGTTTACATGGTGTAGGTATGTGAAAAATCAAAATTAAATGTTACATAAAATTTTGAAAGGGGAATCAAGGAAAGTTCCAAACGTCATGTTCCCAGGATATTTTCTCTAGGTTTGAGATCATTGGATTGGTCTTGTGCTTTTATTTTTGATAGCTGCATAAAATTTTTTTGAAAGGTTTCTACCAAAATTGGGGATGCAATCTGTGTGTTTATTTTACACTGCCCTCCAGCTTTTGATACCAGCTCCAGATTCTCACTCTGCTGCTTCCAAATCCATATCATATGGATATGATCCATTTTCATTTCACAAGAATTTTGCCTGCTGTTTTAGGATCCATCTCTATAAACATCATCTCTGCTTGTATGATGCTGCTGAGCTCAAGCCTGGGTGAAATAGCAGAGTTTTAAATCAGATCTGTCATTCTGATGCAACTTTGTCCATTTTAATGCTCACATTAGACTGAATCTTTTAGAATGAAAGATTAGTCACATCCACCAAAGAAAAAACTTTTCCCAACAGTCTGTGTCAGGGAGAAAAATTATAATACAATATTTAGGGATTTTTTGCTTCCTGGCTAATTTATATAACAAAAAAGGAGATTATTGTTAGACACCTCCATGGACTTTTTCCTCTTAAAATCTTGTTCTGGACATCTTGTATCCTGAAAACATGGATGTGTGCACTCAATGAGTGCTAGAGATGTCGAAGTGCTCCAAGTTGCATCAAACTGCAGGACCAAGGGTTTGTTTCAGGTGTTGTCCTCCTCAGGGCAATGGTCCAGCTCTGCTGGTGCCCATGGGAACCATAGGTCAGCAAGACCAGGGAGGGCCTTTTCTCTATGGCTGCTGCCTCTAAGAGGGACTCGGCAAATTAGATACGTATCATCAGATCCCCTGCTTCATGTCTCCATTTTCCTGAGTGCCTTGCCTAAAGGGTTGGGGTTACACCATCCAACAAGGTACCTTGAATCCCCAGCAGCTGTTCTTCTCCAGTGCAAAGGTTATTAATGGGCATAATTCATCAAGTAAGAGACTTGAGGAAATGAGACTGCAGAAATGCACCTTTATGACTTGCGAAAGCTTAGTTGGCTGTTGACAGGGCTGAGGAGTCTTAATAAGAGGGGTAGAAAAAAACCCCCACCAACTTTATGAGGAATTAATTTCCTGTCTCCATTATGAAGTGCTGGGATGTTCATTTAGCATGCAGTAGGTGGGTGTTAAGATTAGAGCTGTGGAGGAAATGGATATCGGAACCTGCTAAATCTTCCTCAGTGCCAAAGCAAGAAGCTCTGAGAACATGCTGATGATCTTTCCTCATCTGAGGCAACCCTAACAATATCTTCCCAGAAGCAGGAGACCAGTGGTTCCCATTAAAACCCATTCTTCCTATGTTCCAAGCCCTTGAAATAGATGTAAAATATGTCAAGACCCAGAAGAAGAGGCACACAAGTGTTACTGATGAGAAGACTCTTTAAAGAAGCCTTTACAAATCCCTCCTTAGCGCTTTGGGATTCACTGTTTTAGGTTAAACCTGTATTTATGGTTTCCCTTACACTCTTTGTTGTAGCCGATGCATTTAGTCTTCGGTAAGAAAACGGAGGGAGTGAATGTGCACTAAACTTCACATCTGCAGCCCTGGGAGCACCCAAACAGAACAGCGCTGCTAATCTGGTCAGCAGACCAAAAGCTGATCTGATCGAGCAAACTTAGTCACAAAGTACTTTGAAAAATCTTACTCTAGATCTGATTTCAAATAGAAAACATGTCCCTGTTTTCCTCAGTCAAAAAGAAAACAAATTTTGGGTCATCTCATGGGAAGCCACAGGCAAGCTTAGCACTTTAATTCCTTTCTGGGTGCTGGAAAAAAGCCAAGCTCATTCCAATGGGATGTGAAACCAGGAAAAAGACGACACAGAGCTGCACATGAAGTTGATCGTTATGCAGATTTCCAGCACATAGCTTTTCACACCACTGAAGGCACACTCTTTTTTGAAGAAAACAGTACACGGGGCTCACCTGCCACATAAAGAAAAATATCACCTTCCATGGGTATGGAGGCAGTGTTTTCAGGGACTTTGAGAGCACTGCCAGTTCTGGGTGGACTAGATGCTTTGCACTCCAAAATAATCCCCTCCTTCCACACTCAGGGTTAGTTTCTAATTAGGCTTTTTCAAGAAGAATTAGGTTTCCAACAATAATGTCATCACACTTCTGTCTTGGACTCTTGTCTGTTGACAATACTCACCCGCTGGGAGACATTAGATATTTAGGGTGAAAGCTCTTAGGAGCGGATCATGTTTATTTCAGACTGGCACAGTCCCAGGTCTGAGCTACCATCCCAACAGAGATGATCATCAAGAACATCCACCTTTTGGCTGCTGTAACACCTTGTCGCCATCAAAGCCCCATCCTTCACATCTCATGCAGTGCATTCGCTCTTTCTTGTTCTCCCCTTGCAAAGAAAGATGTTGTGTTTGGTGTAATAATGTAACTTAAGGTCATATTTTGCCTCTAGCCATCAGCATGTTCAAATGCTGTATGACTAATGAGGCAGTCTCAAATTACTATCCTGCACTGTTTTTCTACAAGATCCTTTGTTGTGTTTGCAATCCCTCCTGACAGGTGGCGAAGAGCTGGCTTTCCCGTGGGCTTCTGACTTGAGCTGCAAATCCAACAGCAATGCAGGTTTCTGGCCATAAGGGACTTCTCTCCCCTCCTCTTCCAAAAATGTGCTAAAAGGCAAATCTGCCTTTTGGTTTGTCTGTCCTGCTTTCAATTTGTCTTCAGACCCTTTTCTTTTCCTTGGGGGACTCTGTCACCACCTCAGGGAAGCTTTGTTCTTTCTGAGATGTCAGATGGTGGCTTGGCCAATTCACGTGCCAGGGATGACGGAGACAGACAGGTGTGAGAAAGTGGGACAGCGGCAGGACTGGTGCATGGCCACAGTGCTGAGACATGAAGTAAGTTTCTCCTCCCTAGCCCGCTCTTTCATGGGCAGAAATGACTCAGCTTGACAACACAGAAAGCTTTCAGACAAGCTAGGTTTAAACATGATAGATTATAGCATGCAACTCATCAATGACTCAGCTTGTCAGCATTCATCACTTGAACTCTGACCCTCCCTCTTCCCCTCTGGGTTTTCCAGCCCTGGACCATTGCTAGGGATTAAAGAGGCAAATGGACAATGTTTTCAGACACTGCACGCTTTTGGAGTGTGCACTCCAAATACGTACTTTAACAAAGATGCTTTTAAAAAGGACCTGCTTTTCAGAAAGCAATGAGTGTCCGAAAGATTAGGTCTCATTAAGCATGTCCATATTGGACATCCTCAAATTACAAAAGATAAGAAAAACCCTTAACCCCTGACTCAGCTTCCTTTGGAAAAATACCCTAAGGAGCTGCAAGGGACTTTTCAAACCGAAAAACTGTTCAAACCGCTGGGTCAGACCAATGCTTCTGGTGTACACGTTGACCCAAACAAGTGGGAAAACTTTCTCTTTCTCCTGTTGTAACGTAGTTTGCAAACTTTCTTTCTCATTCTGCCTTACATTTGCACAATTCATTCCCTCCCTGACATCCAAATCCACTATTCTGCTCTGCTCTGAACTAGAGAGAGAAAAAAAGCATTGATAGAATTTTGTTTTGATCGGACACCTGACCCTCTCTCCTCATCTCTCTATTTTTTTACATGTTGAAGGGGATCTATCAAGATAATTTCCTGTTATTAGGTTTGAAGTGTTTTGAATTTGAAATGCCTTTTCACTTAGAAAGAATTGATGCCTATAACTTGTAATGTGTTAGCAGTTTCGTATAGTGCCTGACAGCCCAAACTACATTACAGGTAGCTAATCCCAGTTGCTGAGCTCCATTAAAGACTAGATCGTATCTGTTAATACAGCCATACTGTCTGGGTCATTGTGCTGATGTAAGGAGCACAGCTGCCTGGAGAAAGATTATGATGTGAGGGGACATCTTTATTCTATTTTAAAGTGGAAAAATGTATGGGAGATACACTAGTCATGATTGATTAAAGATATGAAAAGGATTTTATGAGCTTTCTTGCTCACTCCATGTTTCTTATTGTGTTTGTCATTCCTCCGTGTTTGGTAAATAAATAAATACATAAACCCAAAATCTTGACGATAATAGCAAAGACAGAGACTTGTAGCCATTCCTATTACGTTCAGTGGTTTTTGTTATAAAGGGCCAAGGACTGTGAGTGTCAGGAATCAATTCCCAGCTCTGGCACTGATCTGCTACATAGTCCTCAGCCACCTTTTCCCCTTATATTTTCTCCCACTATTTTTTCATCATATCTGTTGAAAATTATAAACACAGTATGGCAGTGGCTTTCCTGTCCTCTTTGTGCGCATGCAGTCCCTATCATGCTGGCAATCCGGTCCCAGCTGGCTTCTCTGTGCACCGTCCAAGCAATCTCTAATTACCCATCTACTGGATTTCAGAGCCATGTGCCATTTTGCCAAGTAAATATTGATACCTCGATTCCCAGTACTGGCTATTCAAGGACACTCTCACCTAAAGCCTTCAATCTCCTTATCTTCCTTCTCCTTACATTATCAGTAACATCCAGGGTTGGAGATCCTCTGCACCTAGAAAAACACTTCCATTCTTCATCTTGCTATGTGTTGAGAGGTTTCTCTGTGTTGTGCTATAGCCGGTGTTCACCTGACTCCCTTATCTAGGCAGAAGCTTAAACCATGCTGGCTCTGGCTCTGTATCCATCTCACCACTATTGCCATGGCTGTTCACGTCTGAAGTTGTACTCTGACAGTGCAATGTATTCCTTGGCAAGCTGGGAAGCGAAACAGTCTTATAAAAAAAAAAAAAATCACATTAAGCATAGCATGTGTTTCATGCTCCTTTAGCATCTTATCCTGGTACAGAGTGTTGTAATTCCCCTGGCTGCTTTTGAATTTCATGTCACACTTTTAAATGTGGTTTGGTACATTCTCTACATGCTCTGTCAGTAGAGTTCTGCCAATAACTGCAGCACAAGAGCACCAGGAAAGCAACTACTGACTCTGCTTCCTTGTGTGCTGAAGTGTGTGGATGTCACAAATGCAGATATGTGCCACATGGGAAGAAACTGTCTCCCTACAGCTGGAGCCTCTTCTCAGCAAGGCAGGACTTTTTTTTTTTTTTTTTTTTTTTTTTTTTTTCTCTTAACTGGGCCACTCATCTGCAGTTCCATCTTGAGCAGCAAGTAACAATAGGACACACCTTCAAAGGGATGCTTTTTTTTAAAAAAAGTTTGAATAAACTTTAAAGAAAATGAGTCAAAGCTTTTTGTAATGGTCTTAAACATACCATGAATGAGATAAAATTGCCTTTAACTTGAACAAGGTTTGATGCATCCACTTGAAAAGTTCGTTCAAAGGAACATTCAGATGTTTCAGTAGAGGGACAACCCCCCTGGCTGTCCATAAACCAAACCAAATCTTAACACTTGTAGCTTTGCTAGGAAACAAGAGAAAGCATGGCTGTGGAAACCAGCCTTTGAAAATCCTGAATTAATGGTGGAGTTAGAGTCAACTGCTGAGAGCAGTGTCAAGACACAGAAGACAACAAGGATCTTTGGGAAAAGGTGGGGAGGAAAGGGCTAAAAAGTGCTTATTCTCAGTAAAAGGTGAGGGTGACACAGATCTAGTCTAAGAGTAATTATGTTTATTGACCTTAGCCCCTCTTGAATAAAGGGTGATATTTCTGCTTGCTGTCTAACAGCAGCCTCATTTATTCTCTCTTCCCATACTCCCTTTGAAACTTATTCACCGTTTAGAAATGCGCCTGATGTGCCAACACGTTGCCTCTCGGTTGGTCACCCGGGTATAAAGGAGCCAAATTCAACTCCTCCCCGGTACTTAAGTATATCTTTGATTTGAAGACAAGGTGAAGGTAAGATTTCAGAGCAGTCTTTCAGATGTGTAGTGGTTCTTTAAGCCAAGAAACAACAACCAGAAGTGGTTTGCCAAGAAAGCCAGCAGATACTATTCTGAAGAGAGAGGGAAATGGATTTTTAAACTGAGAAGTTTTTGTTTAGCCACAGCCATTCTTCAGGACAACATCACAGCTGCAGATGCAGTTTAGATACTTTGAGGTGTTTGCAAAGATTAATTGGCTGCCTAAATGGGAACTGAGCTCTGATGAAAGCCTGGCCCTTGTGGGCACTGAGCCTCGGGCTCGGTGTGCTTTTGAAAAATCTCACCCCAGAGGACTCTGTGGATGCACTTTCCTGACCTGAGCTCATGCATTAGAGAAGAACCTTAGAGTTATTTCAGTACTTCCAGGAGTTCAGCCTCATTCTTTAAAGCGGACAACATAACGCTTCCCTAGTTCACCAAGAAGTGCCGAAAATCCCCGGAGAGTTCCCTTTGCAGGGAAAGTTCATATCAGGTAGCAAGTCTGGACAGGCAGCAGACTGTTGGGATGTAAATGTGTGTTTTAATCACTACATGGTGGGAACCCAAGCTGCCACACTTTCCTTTTACTGATGCCCTCCAGCCCCTGGCCCCTCCACAGGGCAGCATTCTCAGGGGGGTCCTTCCCTGCCAGTCTCCCCCCTCGCTCCCCGGCTGCGTTTCCCTTGCTAGGGCCCTGCTTTTACAATGCTGCTGACTTAGTGCATTTTGCAAACTTGCAATTTCACACTGCATTTGTTGCTGTGGCAACATAAGGGGGGAGCTCAAAGTAGGAAAAGAAAAAAAAGTTAAAACCCTCTTGAATCCACCCCTTGTTCTGTACAACATTGGATGTACAGCTACAGCCGCAGCAGGGTCTGTAAGACGTCTTTTTAATAGACCCAGGCGCTTCGGAGACCTGCTGGAGGGCCAAATCGCTTGCCTTGCCCTCTTCCCCCGTTAGAGCTGCCTTCTCCCCTCTCTCTTCCGTGGGTAGCCAGGAGTTCAGTACCTTTGGCCGTCCCCTCAGAGATGCCCTGCCTCAGTGGCAGCTTTGGTGATGAGTCCTGCTGCCTTTGCAGGGAATGGCCAGTCACTTGGGGAGCTGGCGCAGCCCTGACAGGCACGGCAGCGATGTCGACAGCACTCTGTGACAGCCTATTTCACCTTTATCTTTCATCCCAGCAACAGATCCATCAGCAAGGATGATGGAGCACTGGCTTAAGCTCACTCACGTCCCTCCGCCCCCTCCTCTTTCCAATCACTGTGGCTAAAGGAGCAGCAGCCCTTAAATGAAAACTTTACGGCGAAGAGCTGCTGACACTTTTTCATTATGAAGATACATGGGGTGGCTGGTAGCTAATGAATGTCAGCGCTCAAAAGGATAATCTCTGCTTCTCTCTGATACAATTTAACATCGTATTTCCCTAATTTGAGGCTGATTTAGTCACTGGGGTATTTGGATGCCTCTTCTATGGTGCCGATAGTTAATTAAACAGATGTTGCAGAGGGAATCATTAATTTTAGTGCTGCAGATGGGAGCAGAATGACTTTGTGAAGTTAATGTTTCAGCAAAACAATAGGCTTCTGTCATCAGTTGGTATAAACCAAGTAAATTAAGAGAACAAGTATAGTAAAGGAGATAGCTTCGAAAGAATATCAATTATTCATTTTAGAATTATACTTCCTCCCCCCCGCCCCCCCCCCCCCAAATCATCATGGGAGGAAAGAAGGGGAAAAATCTGCAAAATCTGGGAAAAGGGTAAGAGAGGAATTCCCAAGTTAGCAGCCTGAAGGAGTTTGATGCTGCTCCTGCGCTGCAGGGCTCCTGCAGGAGCACGAAGAGTCTGGGGCTGGGGGCTGCAGCAGGAGGGGCAAGGCAGGGCAGCCGTGGGGCCACACGGTGGTTGCCCACAGTGTAACTTCAGGCAAGACCAAGAAAAAGTTTCAAGAGCACCTCAAGTCATGTCAGTACAGACAGATGTCTGCCCCCATGCTTAAAAACGGGGTGGGCACAAGCATCTTCCTTTTTTGAAGGCTCTGAAACTCTTTTTACTCCAGGCTGGGTGTCCTGTGCCTACTGACGAGGCTTCTTAGTGAGGCTGAGTGGATTTTCAAAAGCATCTGGGTATGGTGACAGTTTTCTAGTTGGAAGTTGATACGTTTTATAACTTTCAGAAACTTCAGGGCCAGTGTAAAAAGCCTCTGAACACTCGCTGGAGGGTTGCACCTGTGTTATCAGATGTGGCTGTTCTGCCATGGAAGCGGAAAAACTTGAAAAGCTCGAGGTCTTTATGAGTTTCTTGCTGGCATTAAATGTCACTAATTTTATTGAACAAAGGTTCCTACTTTTGAAATAAAAAAAACAGAGGGAAAATCCAGCCACCTCTGAACCATAAACCGGCAGTGGCAGGAGAGGATCGGGGAAGCAAATGAAGTCCATCTATCGTGTTGGAGTGAAAGTACTACTGACTTGCTTGAGTGCCCCATAATATGAAAATTATGTTTCTTTTTTCAAGGAGATGAGTCATTTGACCACTCAGACATCTATATGAACACATCTATGTCCATTTATATTGTCTTTCTCTTTCTCATATGTGCATGTTTTTTTCCTTATTACCAGCTACTCCTTTCTCCAAAAACAATAATCAGTGGTTATTCTCATTTATTTGATAAGGCCAAACAATTTCACTGCCCAGAAAGTAATTATGAATTTGGCAGTTCTGATTAATAAACCTTTCATGAAGCATGCTCTATTTTGTCCCTAAACAGCATCTTCCAGAAATTCATTGAGAAAATAAGAAGAAACAGAAAAGACACCACGTGAAAAAAGCCACATTCTTCCTGGCAATAAAGTCCTGATCTCGATCTTACACGCGTACACTTAATTTCACTATTGGATGTATTTCTTTAGCCCTCAGTCTGTACAAACCATTTTATTTTAGTGGATACTGTTCCTGTTTTCACTCTTTCTGGCTTTACAATGACATACACTAAGATAGCTCTAGCTTCACAGTCAAAATATCCCAAATTATTTTTAGGAGCTAATTTCTGTGCTCCGACTGGCTGCACAGTAGCATTGCACAGCTTGAGGGTCTTGTCCTGTGTGCAGCTGAACTCGCTTTTGCATCAAAAACCCGCTAAACTGGCCAAACACCAGCTGCTTTCAGTTGGATGAAGAGAGGTGCCTAGTACATTTGGAGAAACCACCTCTGCTCTTGGTCCTGCGCTGCTCCTGCCAGCCCCCTGCAGATGTTTAGGATTCTGCAGGCTCCCTCAGCCGGTGCTACTAATCTTCTTTTCAGCCAACTGAACCGGTCCCCTTAGGCCTTGCAAAGAAATCTCTGTGGTATAGACTTCAGCAACAGACACTGAAGTCACTCGTAACCAAACAGAATAAATTCAACACATCCCAAAGTCTCCTGTTGAAAGACATGAAAAAGGTTGTGATTTTTGCCTGGCAAAGACCGAACACAAGGGTACTGAGATTGCGGGATCCTGAGACCTGCCTGCTGTTGCAATATATTGCATTGAATTGAAGGACTTTGGCTGCTCCCTTTAGGAAATATAATTCTCATTAAAGGCATGAAATTGAGCTCCTTGGAGACCTAAACTTCAGCCTGCTGAACAATCCGAACATAAGTTTTCGGCAATACCAGCTCCTCGCTGTATGTGCTTGTGTCTCACCAGTATGCTGTAGGGATTTGATTCTTAGAGTGAATCCTTGGGCTTGCTGTGTTTGTTCACTGGTGTCCCTTCAACACCAGCTCACAGGGATGGCCTTTCCAGCACAGAATTCTCTGGAGATCTGGATCCCAACCATAAGAGTGCCTTTGTTTCCCTCTCTCCCAGCACAGGCCACCAAGCACCTATCAAGCAATAGGTTTTGAGCTACCCCAATTTTGCTCAGTTGAGGAATACAGTGTCTTGAAGGGGACTAGATCTCACCACCTTTGTGGGAAATGATGCTCACAGTGTACTCTGTCAGATGTCTTTATCACCTCCTCAGGTCCTGGAGAGCAGATGCTCCTTTGGGGTTATAAAGTCTCCCCAGGCACAAGGGCACCTCCAAAGCAGGGTGGTTCAAAAGCATTTTCCCCGATCTTGTCCTCTTGGATGGTGTCACAGTGCCACTTCGTGGCAGGCTTCCTTGGAGCCACCAGGAGTATCTGATGCACAGGGCTCCCCAAAGAGCACATTGGCCCGGTCCTCACCAGGGACCGCCTTAGCATCCTGCTGCAATTCCTTTTCTCCGCATGACATCACCTGCCAGTGGTGTCTGCCTCTGCAAGAGGTAATTGATTCCCTTCCCCTTTAGAGCCCTAATTAAAAATGCACTGTATTAAACTTGAATGCATTGGAAACAATTAGCTTCCTCTTTTGTCTCCTCATTTGAGTCGGCAACGCGAGGCAGCCAGGTGTCACGTTCAACAAATCTCCATCAAGTGATTTTTGTGGAAGGAAATGAAGTTTGAAGAACTCCTTTGCTGCTCCTGATGCTTTGGCTCTGACCTTCTTGCGCTCTCAGCTTATCTCCATGGAGATGCTCATTTTGCAGATTGGCTCCATCTTCTGCCAGCACTGCATCGAGTAGAGGCAGAAGGCAAGGGCTTAGGAGGGAAGCAAGGCTGTTTCAGGGATTCGATGCTGCTCTTTCCAACACAACAGCACTTTAAAAATGGACAGGGTTATCTCATTTTCCTGCAGAAAGCACGTGCTTCATGCCACTCCAACCTCACATGATTAGCCAAGACTCCAAAAGAGGAGAATTTTAGCCTGAGGTAGAAGCTTCCACAGCATATTTGTACCTTGCTGCCAAGTGGTAGTACGACATTCATGGCCCCAAGGATGGGACAGGTCTGCACTTCACGTCAGAGAAGCCCGATGATGTCCATACTCTTGGCAAAACTGGAAGAAAGCAGGTGGTGTTTGCTCTGTCCTACACCCACGAGAGTAACACCTCTCGTTGTCCATGGGCAAAATGCGCTGCTGGAGGCACAGCGTTGCACTGCTGCTGGGGTTTTGGACACAGGACGACCTCCACTAGTACAGCTGATCATGCCATGTAGATTAAAAATATTTGGGGCAGAAGGAAAAGTGGAAAATTTTAGAATAGTAGGTCTACATCTGCAGAAAACCTCTATCAAATGGGAAGCCCAAGATGGGTATCTATTCTTATCAACCAGCTCCAAACCCTGTGTAGCATTTAGCTCAGCTGATACTCATAACAGCACAGCTCCTGTGAAGTCTGAGGGGAGGAATCTGCACCCACCACAGGGAAGTAAAGCACTAGTAGGACGATGCTCAGTGCACTCAGTAAAAGCACTGGCTGGGAAATGTCAACAAACCATTTTTCATCAGAAAATGCTGATTCTTTGAAACAGGCTTTCTGTGAGAATAAAAGGGCAATTTTTCCTCATTTTACCAACTCTAAATATCGCAGCAGCTTTAAGTGAAAAAAGGAACCAAGAAAAGCCCTGCTTGAAAGTTGGGATTTTTTCCCCTTGTTTCAGGCTGTAACTTTATTATGATGAAAACCAAAACAAAATCAAAACAAATTATGTAAAAGTGAAAGGAAACTTTTAAGACTGACATAAAAATAAAAATCTATTGATCTGACTAGAGGTATTTCCCCCCTGTGTTTATTCCTACCATATATTTTTCTAACTTCAAGTACTAGAGAGAAGAAAGGGATGGCGAGATCCTGCAAGAAGGGGAGAAAGCACTCAGCCCAAGATGAGCCTGTGGGCCAGGCTGCGTGTCTGCAGCAAGCACCTGCGGTGAGTGACAAATTACAGCTTCTCACACCTTTGGGTATCAGAGGCAGAACCCATTTTAGGGCCAAAGCACTTCCCTGGCTTGTCTGGGACCACCTGCCGGGAGGAGCTGGGGGAGCCAGCAGCGCTCAGAGGTCGGTACACCAGGCTCAGCTGCAGCATGCCTTGCAATGTGGGAGGAGGAGAAGGTGGTGCCTGAGCATTTGCCCAAGTTTCCTCTGAATTTAAATGCCGACTCAAGTTGGAGCCAAGGCTCTGCCCAGTGCCAGATTGCTTGCCAGCCAGATGGCACCTTCTGAAGCTCTTCCACCTTCATCCATGCTTCAAGGGATGCAGTGAAGGTGTTTACAGGCAAGCGTCTCTTCCTTCTTTCCCCAGGGATTTCACAGCCCTGCCAGCAGATTCACACTGGTGTAAGTTGAGAGCAGAGCATGCTCTGAGCTCCAGGGCTCTAGCATTTCCTTTTCTGTTAGCAACAGCAAGTCTGAATGTTGACATGAGGCTCCCTCCTATATGCAGAAACCTCTGTCCTTTTCTCAGCACCACTTATGCTTCCTTCTGCCTTGCTTGTGCTTGCACCTCAGGCATCCCTCAGGGAGTTAAAGCAGTGTCTCATCTCTCCATCGGTCCTATGCAGTTGTTGGTGAAAGTAACAAGTGTTTTCCTTCTTTGTTTGTTCTGAAAAAGTTGTGGCTTTTTTTGGGAGATGGATTTGCTATTGGTGGTGTTGTTTTTGAAAAGACTTACTGAGAAAGTAAGTTAGAGTTGGAAGCATGCACAGCAAAGGGGAAACTTCATTCCCCATGCACTCAGTCTTTGGTGGAATTAGGGCAATGAAAGGTAAAATAAAAAGCAGGACATGTCTGAAACTTTAGGATGCATGAGGTCTTGAATGGTGGGGAAGGAATGGAACAAAATGCCTGTGCCATGGGCCTTGGGGCTGGAGCTCTGACAGCAGATGGAATATTGTGCCTGTGCATTGCAATTTCCCCCTCCCCAGCCAGGTGAGTGGGGACTTGCCACCCAGACTCAGCCAGGGGACTCTGTGTGTGTGCATGTATGTATGGATTGTGTGTGTGTAGGTATGTTCACCGTGTTTCCATACATGGATGAGCTAGAGACATCAGCTTCTCTGAGAAGTAAATAGGCTGTAAGCTGAAGTGGGGCCCATTCTCAGACCTTGACTTGCCCCGTGTCAGTCCGTGTCCAAGAATGGTTCTTGCTACCCAGTGGGATGGGTCCCAGTAGGGGGTCCGTGAGAAGGGCTCTCATGCAGTCCAATCCAAATTAAAATTTGTTGCTGTTGTGCCAGAAACCATAAGCTCTGTCTGCTACAAGTCAGCTCTAGTTTTTATAACTTCTGTTTCTCTGGCAACTTCTGGCAAAGCTGAGAACATGGCTGCAGTCTTCAATCCCCACTGAAGAAATAGTTGTCTCCCTTCTTAGTTACCTTTTCATGCCAGGACAACATGGGCTGGCAGTAAGGAATACAGGAGAGAGCTTCTTTTTGGAAAATGTGTTGGCGATGGAGTAAGCTGAATGCTAGAGAGGGGTGGTGGGAGAGGGGGAGGACTGAGTAAGAAGCAGAAAGGTCGTACAGGAAGAGGTAGAAAGACGTGGAGTTACAGCTCTGACATTGAAGAAATGCTGGCTGGAGAACCAGCAGAGGGGACAAGCCAGCCCTTGTTAAAGGTCTCTCTGCCTCTTTGTAGGGGTGATAATTTGGAAGATCAGAACCTGGCAGCGGAGCCTGTCTGGATGAGAGTGAGAACACGTCTTCCTTCCCCTTTAAAGAGCAGAGGGAGCCACAAAGCAACCATATGGAGTTGCAGCAGAGTTTGCCAACACCTTCTGTTTTTTGAGGGCCAGATCCAATAAAGGACATAGTTAGGCACAGTTTTGCTTTCTTTTTAAGCACCTGAAGTGAACTATACGTTTTAGAAGGTGGATCTAAAATCTCAGTGCTAAAACAGGAAACCTGTGAGGAATACTAGAGAATGCGAATTTCTGAGCAAGTTTAGAGAGTCCAGACACCTCTTGTGAGGGTAATTGCCAAAGCTTTTCTTCCAAAGACCTGCACAAGGTTCCCCTTTTTTGTATTGTAGTTTGTTGCTGTAGTGTGGAGGAGACCACCTCCCTGGTGGAAATGTTCCCCTAGGAAAAGGAAGGCCTTCAGTCCCATTCATCACACTGGCTGGAGGGGTGTCACAGCAGCACCTTCTCCCTTCCAGGCAGTGTCCCAGCCACCGTGGGGCAGAGACTCTCCATCCTTCCTGCTGCAGCTGGATCTGTTGTGCAAAGCACGCAGGAGTTAGGGACTTCAGTGAGCCTTCACAAGAAGGAGTGAATTACTGTAAGTCATGCATGAAAAGGGAGTTGTGGATTCTGGGCTCTGTCCCATGTGTTATTTATTAATTTCATATTAGATAAATATTGAGTTAAAACCCATGTCCTTCCACTGATGGGGAGGAAAGGAGTCCCCGAGTCCACCCTCCCACGTTTACGTGGTGCAGTGCTGCTGGCGGTGTCAGGAGGGATTTCTGTTTCACAGAAGCTGCACTGAAACAAAGAGGACTATGTAATCCATTTATCACAAACTACTCCAATTCCTATCTTAAGTAAGAGAGGAGTCAATTAACAAATGAAAACAGAGTACCAAAACACTCTCCATTTAGAACCCAGCACATCAGTAAAACTCTGTCGCAGCTCAGCATGAGCATCATTTTCTTGGATGTGGCTTTGGAGATCACAGGAAAGTAACACAGTCTAGGATTCAAACTTTGAAAATGGATTGTTATCTTTATGATGAGATCTCTCTGCTTCTATAGCTCCATCACCAATTTCTGTAGCTTCGTGGATTTGTCTGCTCAACAGATGTGATGGAAAGAAGTATTAGCTTTACAAATGGGGATAAAAATGACATATACTGAAAGCTAAAGCCGGTTAATGAGAAAGGATTTTCAAAATGTCACTCATCCAATCTCCCACATTTAGTTTATATTTCCAAGAACTGGTATATCTCTTCTTTCTATGAAAAGTCCATTTTCAACTAAACCAAATAATTATTAGTTTCCAAATTAATTGAATTTGTTAGTCAGATTTCAACCCAGCAAAAAGGAAACCACAAAAGTATTTATGACTTTATTTTATCTTTATTAAAACTAACAATGTTTGAGCAACAATGGTCTCTTGACAAAGCCATTAGGAGCAAAGACAAGATCACAGTGTGTAACGCAGCTGAAAGGGCACAGCAGAAAAGTCAAGCGCTTGTCTTCCGGGAGACAGAGCAAAACTGTGCCGGAATTAAAGGAAAAATACAGCAACTGAAGGAACAGGCCTACAATAATATTGATAATTATTAATTGCCTTTTTTTTAAAAAAAAAAAAGCATTAGATAAGCATTAGATTTTAAAGGATATTTTTGTGAATGTGTGTGTTTGGTTTTTTTCAAGAGTCTGATGGCCACGACCATTTCAAGACACAGAGGAATTGTGTAAATGCTCAGGGTAAGGGGTCAGGGACACCACTAGTGGAGCGCAGTGCATGGCTGTCAGATCCCGGGGCCGTCAGGGTCCCTCTGCACCCAAAGCCAGCTGCTCCAGCACGGGGCTCAGTGCTGGCTCGTATCTTCTTGCATGGTGCCGGCCAGTGCCGGGTGCAGCAAAGCTTCTCCCCAAGCCCCAGTGAATCTCCCCCCAGATCCATGCCCGAGTGCTCCAAGCATTCCTGGAGCCACCTGGACAGATGTCTCCAAGAGGGAAGGTGTACCACTCCTGGCCCTTTGGTTCAGCGTGCGCAGCCTCAGCTTTGAAGACCATGGGAAACTGTGTGGAGCAGCTGCCAGCTGGGCGCTCAGAAGCATGAAGCTGTGTTTCCCCTGCAGGGACTCCTCAGCTCTGTGCTCTCCCCCTGCTTCCCCTGTCCCCTTGTTGCCCTCTGTAAATTTGAGAGGTGACTTGAACGATGCCACTGGCTGAATGATGCAGTCATAAACCTGCTGATGTGAGCACATTTCTAGCTCTGAGATGCCATCTACTTAAGTTGTCCTGTCTTCAGGGAGAAATTAAAACAGCCTGAGGTCTTCCCTGCATCTTCCCCCGCCCCCGCACATAAACACACCCTGTGGACATCTGTCTGCTGCCTAAGTGTAAAATGGACCAAAATCCAGAATAAAATTGGAATGGAAATCAGGCAAAAGTATGCAAGCCTCCACTTCAAGTGAATCTAAATTCACTACAGAGCTCAGAGGGCCTTGGATCATCTGCCTGACAAAATAACCAGCAGGTTATTGCCTTTATAATCACAGCTCATTCGCTCTGCTGGCGCTGGGTGCCGTGGGTGCAGGCCAGTGAGGATGGGGAGGTTTATGGGAGCATGTAAGGGCTCTGCAGGCCCACGGGGAGGGCTGGAGGTCGAAAGGGATTTGGGGAGAGGCCAGGCATGGGCATGAGGGGAGGTTTGTGGCTCGGGTGGGCAGGAGGTTAGCTCATCCAGGGCAGCCCCTTGTGTGTCTGTCTCCTTTTCCTCTGTTGCTCTCTCTGCTGACTTTTGCTCTGAAAGTTCCAGCTCTGCCAGCTATTCAGCAGCCTAATCTTTTTCCAGGCTCAGCTCTTGCCTACTAATGTGTTTCAGGCACAGAAATTTCATTAAGGCTGCACTGATGTCCACAGGCTTTAGCCATGGACATCAGCGGTAAGTGGGTTTATTTCAGCCAGTACACAAATTACCCTCTGCTCTTAGGTGGAAGGGTTGGGAGGGTGGTAGTGGTGGTAGAGAGTGTGTACAAAGAAGGAAAAGCAGCAAAGTAAAATCCTTTCCATCCATCCGGGGTTGTAATCACATAGCTGCCCCTGTCCTCATGAAAGCAGATGCACAGAGATGAAAATGAACCAATAAAGATCACATCTCACTGATGCTGTGACTGCGCTTAATGCTGCCAGGAGTGAGAGTCAGAAATGCTGCCCTGGAAATGCTGCTTGTCCCAGCTGCCCTCAGACTCTCCCAGCCTGCTTTCCCCTCTGCCTTCACCCTGGGTGCTGACCTTAATGTTTCGTTTAATTGGCAGTATTTGGAAACTCGGTGCTCTCGTTCAGCTTTGTGGAAGGTTTTAATGTGGGGATTATTGAGCCATTAGCTCAGGCTTTCATTTTTTCTGGATTAGGATTCCAACAAGCTACTTGTCTGATTATCCTCAGTGACACGGATGGACCTGAGCAGCAGAGTTTTGAGCTAGAGCCAAACTTATTTCTCATTTGGGAATGTGGCTGGGTTCTTCCATTCTGGCCCTTGTTCAGACCCCCTGGCATCAAAAAGCAATCTATAATTCCCATTGGTGGCCTCATTTGCCTAGAAAAAGGAGCTCAGAAAGGAAGCTTGCACAGCCTAGAGACAGCTAGTAGAGAATTTTATGTTCCTCCAGTGACAGAAAAATTCTTCAAAACATCTAGTAAGGATACCAAAGATTCAGATGAATCTACAGTTTGTGTCATATACAAACATCAAATGTGCGTGCAAGGTTATTCTTAGCCATAGACTTTGAAAAAAAACTTCTTCCCTTCTGCAGGGAGTCTGCCCTACCCTGTATCATTAATTCAGGTGAGGACACTGTTGGATTTTGGTGGTTGTGGCTCTTTTCTGTGGCACAGCTTTTTTGGAACATAAAGTATCCTCAGAAACAATGGCAGGTTAGTCAGTCAACCCAAAGCAGATACAGGGTCAAGGGAAGATGGATGCTGGTAAACCAGAAACATCACAGTTCCTCCTTGTGTGGATGCTCCTGATTCTGCTCCCAGAAAAGTCAGTGTTGATCACAACTAAAGCTAACTTCAAACTCTTTTGGAAAGACTCCTTAAAGCTTCTCTAAACTTATTTTTCCTATTCTGAATTTAAGTTCAACCATGGTTTTCCAAACACTCCTGGGCAAAAAAAATCTTCATTCTAGCAGAAAGAGATCTGCTCCAGCATCAGATATCTTCAGTAGAGTCCACAGCGCTCTGTGCCTTCACTACGTGGAGGGCCATGGGTGACAGGGAGCATCTTATTTGAAGCTAATCAGAACAGCATGCAACAAAAGGAGCAGCTGTCATCTTTTCCTTACCCTGAGCCACTGCTTGATGGATCAATCAGATCAAAACATTTTCAGAAGGATTTTTTTTGTAAGGATTTCTCAAAGCAATTTCTTTTCCTCTAAAATGCTTCCATTTAGAAAGGAAATTTGTAAAACTGAAACAAGTCCTGTAGGTTTGTAACAGAAATAAACCTCATTTTTTTCCTCTGAGAGGACATACATTTGGCAGTCCACGCAGCTCATCTGCGAGAGACAGAAGCTTTCTAAACATCCAGCATGAAATTCTTCCAAAATTCAGACAGCATTAAACCAGTGAATTCATTTTGTTCTTTGTTAGTATAATCCCAGTTGCATTTTCTCAAGGGTTTGAACTGCAGAGCCCCGCTTGTGAGCAGCCAGTCTCAAACTGCATTTCAGCTGATAGGTGTAAGCAGGACACGCCACCGAGGCCGCGGTCCCTCTTGCAGGCAGGAGGTCCTGAGGTCCTTGTCTCATTTTGCCACCAAAGACTGGCCGCACAGGCGAGGGAGCTGGTAGCAGGGCATTTGCTGCCAGCTGCCGGCTCTGGGATTGCTCTCTCCTATCGCTCTGTTTAAATCCTTTAGATGTGCTTGCAATGAACTTCCACTGATCAGGAGTGCTGCAGGGAGTGCTGGGTGGGAGGGATGCAGCAGGGCTCCATCATGCTCCAGCCACAGTGTCTTGGCAGCCACAAGAGAGTGGCTTTATTGCATGAGCTTTGCAGAGTACCCAATGAAGACCAAAAATAAATAATAATAAATAATATCCCCTGAAGCCTTTTTCCAGCCAAAAGGCTTTTGCCAGTTATAACTTGATGTCTGGGCCAGTTTACTATCTGATGTTTAGATTTTATTATCTGATCAGATGAACTTGCTTTATCTGACCAGTCGATGGGCTGAGGGGTGCCTGCTGCTAATTTATAAACTGAAATGAGTAACGAAATTTAACTAACATTCATTCTTTCTCTCTGGACTAGCTGGTGGGGCGCAACATCCCTGCAGTGCTACAGCCTTAAGCTGCCTGAAGGTACCACTGTGCTAATCACTTCCAGCTGGAAAATGAACACGGAGTTTGGGGGTCCTGGGTCGGGCATCTCTTTAGCTGGCAGCAGTCTCACTGGAAGGAGCCGGGGCAGGCAGTAGGGAAGTGATGCTGGAGCTAGGAGCCTACAGGGTGCACTCAAGGAGGAGATGGGATCATCCTTCAAGCATGAGGGAAAGCAGCAGCCCAGCTGGGATGTCTCTGGGCTGCTTCCCTTGCCATGAGCAGCAGAGGACCCTTCATGTCTGTCCAGCAGCTCTGGAGAAGGGCACATGAAATCCCTCAGGCTATTCCAGTGCCTGATGCCTGTCATTTAAATCATGCTTTACCGTATATGATAGTCTTTACGCTATGGTCCTGTGCCCTGCAGGGTCCACAGGGCTCCAGCCTTGCACAGTGCTGACTTGCTCTGTTCAGCCCCATCATGATTTTGCCCGTCTGATGCTTCTTCACCAGCATTAGCCGCTCTCTGCAGGCATGGGCCATGTTAGCACTGATTCTTCCAGCTGCCAAAGCAGAACACAGATTTTGTTGAGATGTTTCCCCTTCACAGAGTTCCTTTTTCACGGATTTTTAGCAATGGAAGTAGAGGAGGGATGGGGGAGAGAAGGAGAAAAAGAAAAGAAAGGAGCAGAGCGATGCCTGCTGCTGATGGGAAAGTGTCAGACAGACTCTCCTGAGCACTGTCTAATGTGACCTATTTCAGTCGTCTTAAGAGAGGTATTTGTCTTGCAACAGTTCCTTCTGGAGGAAAATAAATTATGATCTCAAGTAGCTTCAGGGCAGGAACCTGATTTCTGATGGAGACTCTGGCTGTTGCTCTGTGTGTATCGGGGAAGGGAGGAATCTCAAGGCCTGTCCTGCCATGACAGGCTGTGACCCTCCTCGGCATCACCCAGCACTATGGTGACACACACTGGGATGCAGGAAACCTCTGGCCTTGGTATAGTCCCAGAGCAGTGACATTGCACGCCACCAGGAAGAGCAAAGTGAGGCAAAGGCGTTGCAGGGCACTGGACACCAGTGTCAGATGTGTCTTCCATGCACGTGGTGGGCATGATGGCATTCAAGCAATCCTCCGCACCTCTCCTCTCTCATGTGCCCCCTGAGTCCTGCCCGGGCCAGCTTTCCACAGGGAGCCTGCTGGGTGGCCATCTAGAAGGTAGGCTGGCTGGGGGCAAACAAGCAGCAAAGACCAGAAGTGCATGGCTCTTACAGATGTGACTGAGCTGCTCGAGTTTCATAGTCAATAGGCTATGTGTGCCTATGTATGTCATCTCTCTGATAAATACATGGATGGGGAAGTAATATTTTTCCCTGTCCCAACATTTTAGAGAGATGTGAAGAGCACCCAGGAATACAGGGCTTGTATTTCAGTGTGGAGAAATCTGTGGGGCTGCCAGAACACCAGTGAGAATCTAGATGCTCCTCAGTTGGGCAAAGGCTTGTGGCAGATGTCCTGGATCCAGCAGGATGCACATCCCTCCAGCTGCCAAGTCATTTTGTCAGTGCCCCTGGCCAGAGATTTATCTTAGCCTTTTAATATTTTTGTATAATGTTTTGTTACCCTTCTTCCTCTTTACCTCTCTCTGTCTCCTTTTTTAATTCTCCTTTCCCGGAGCACTTTGATGTGCTCTCTGAACATAGCTACACGAAGTAAATGGTAATACCAGACTGATAAATTAGCAATGGATTAGAGCCTTGCATTAGCTCAGGCTAGTAATTTAACCTGATGCAGGAGATGCCTGCATTTGTTACAGCCATGCACCGATAGATAGAAGGAGCGCAGGACGCTTGTGGGCAGTGCCCTTCCCATAAAGCACCCCCTGGCAGACCACAGGCGCGTCCTGTTTGTCTAACCTCAGGGCATGCCGGGTGAGCTGTTTTAGACAAAACCTTTTAAGAGGGAAAGAATGGGAAATGAAATATTTACTTTTTGTTTTTACTTGCTAGCGGTGAAGGGATATTGATGTGGTGTAGATGGAACATTAAAATCAGAATTATGCTGGGGAATAAAAAAAGCCAGGCATAAATTAGCACTGTTTGCTTCCTCTGTGGTTTAAGAGAGTTAGCATTACGCCAGTGCCATATAACATGCCAGAGATGTGTTTGGGGAGCTGCTGGGCCATAAATCACAGGCAGCATTTAAAACGACAAGAAGAAAGGCCACACAGAGATGGATGGATGTCCAGTGAGGGGACTGTCCGAGGGGCAATCGTAAACAAGTCAGGAGCCGAGGCAGCTGGAGCAGGAGAGGGAAATAGGATTTGAGGATTGAAATCTGAGCGCCGAGGGCAGAGCAGAGTGCTCGCAGGGTGAGTCAGCGGAGAGGCTGACCTGGTTTGAGAAGTACAGGCCATGGGGTGGCAATCCTGTCTTGCCACACTTCAAGATTTCTGAATTACTTTTACATTTTCCCCCTTGTGAAACAGAAATATGTTGTAGTATTCATTTTTCAGTAAAAAGGTCAAGTTTTCAGTTCTTTCGCCTTCTGATAAGAAATGACCAGAGCACCCAAGACCTTACGCACTCTCTATAGGATATCTTCATCCTACCTGAGGTGTCTGTACAAAACTCTTTGCTTAAAATACCCTTCACCAAAAATGCTCAGTGGTGAAGTTCCTGAGACAGAAAAAGTCTGTGATCTTGAGGGGTGCTGAATTTACCCCAAGGAGGAGGGGTGCCTTTTTGTTGCCTTAACCTGTCCCTGGGACTACGCCTGGCGACACTGCTGTGACTGAGCACTGCAGGGCTCTCAGAGGGCTCTCTTCGAGGAGCCCTGTTGACTTTACTGGGATTATTTCAGGAACAATGTTGTGAAATCACTCTCAGCTTTCCATCCCCTGGAAATCACAGTTCAAATGTGCCTGCAGCCAAGGGAGAAAGTTCTTGTGTGACTGCAGCCCTTCTCAACGTTTCATTGCACTGTATAAACTGCCACAGAAAGGTTAGTGATTTTTTTGGCATGGTCACCATGCACTTTCTCACACTTCCAATAACAAGAAAACAACAAGGGCATTTGCTTTTCAGTGAAGTGGTTCAGTAATGCTCTTTAGAAAGAGGACTTGAAAAAAAGAGTGTGATTCCAGTCGGGCTTGGGATCAATACGCAGACTTGGGGTCAGGGCTGGAGTAACATTGGGGGATGGAGAAGGCAAGAAAAGCATCAAGGAGAAGGAATTGAAGGACAAGGATAGGAGTGAAATGGGCTCAGGATGGGGACCACCAAGGTGGCCCCAAGTCAGAACTGGAAGTGTTAGTACAGTTTGAAAAAGCTTAATCCAAGCAGTTGGCAGCCTGGAGCCTCTCAATCTCCAGCACAGCTCTTGGCTTGGAGGTTTTCCCTATCCCAGGAAAGCAACTTCCCTGCTGAAAGGGCAGGTGTAGGGTAACCTGTTCCAAAACCAGGCAGCTGTCAGGACGAGGTAGCCACCTTAGCCAGAGATGTGTTAGATCTCCAGAGGGCCCTGCCTCTCTGCACAGTGAAAGGCAGAAACTGCTTGAAAGGGTGACTAATTCATCGCTAAAGCATTAATTATCCTAATGACTCCATTCATTAACCTCTGAAGTGAGAGGAACTGGCCCCTCTCTGTCTCCAGAGAAATTTAGGCCCTTCCAGCTTCAGTGCTGGAGTTCCAGGTGCAGAAAAATAGGTACATGAACCTGTTAAAACTGGGGCAAGCTGGGGAGCAAATGTCGCATAGGCAAGATCATACACAGGGCTGAAATCTCACACAGGCACCAGTGTAACATCATTAATGTCAGCAGAAGTTCTGACTTACCTAAACATCTCTGACTTCAGGTCTGAACATCAAGCTTGCTCTCCAGCACAGTTGTTCCCACAGAGCAATTGTGGTTGTGATTCCCCAGTTCTATACAACCAAGAAAATATCCTGTCTTTTGGCCAGCAGAATATAATATATGGCTCAGTCCCACTGGGACTGCAAATAATACTCGGTTTAAGAGTTGGGCTGAAGAAAGGCTTAAGCATGTACGTAAATATTTCTTTGGCAAGGAGCTTTACTGTGAATGCAGTTCACATGTGTGAACTGCTCCTGCAGTCTCCCCAGGGCTTGTAAAGAAAGGCCTGCATCTGTTAGATAAAACTAGCTACGGAGCCTGGAAAAGGGTGGAAATTGTTCTTCAAAGAGGCTGGTTCTGCTTCTGGTTCTGCTCCTGGTTCTGCCACTGGCTGGCTTTCAGCTAGCCCTGCCTCCTCTCTGTGCCTGGGTTTTCCTCCATGCAAACTACTTTGCAATCTATTAATTAGAAGTGCTGCGTGAGAACTGAAAAATAACATTATTTCTGGAATGCAGCACACCTCTGCCCTTGGGAGACATAATGACTGCTTCTGAAGTCATGGGCTGGTTGAATTACACTTCTTGATCTGCTCAAGTCATGGACGAAAGCAGCTTGCCACTTCCAGGGACCTCAGTAATGCATTTTCAGGTGGGATTAAGTCTTCACACCTCAGTTTCTCCTAGCTCCTAGCACCTGTATGTAGGTATATGAGCCTTTCCTAGGTTCTGCCAGTGCAGCAGAGGACACACAATCCTTCCTCATACTTTAGCTCGCCCAAAGGGAATGCAGTAGAAGTCACCCTGCTGTGTTCCTTCTTAGCAGAAACATCAAAGTGGTATCTCCTGCAAACTGTGTGTCCATACCACCTGTGACCTCTTGGGCTGGATTCTTTTTGTGTGTTGGGTGCCAGCATCCCCCGCCGTCCCAGCCTGCGCGCTGGATTGCTGTCAAGTTACCGAAGCTATGACAGATCTCTCCTAAGTGCTGGATCTGAACTGGATCCCTCCTGGTCTCAAGATCCTTTCCAGAAGCCTTAGTAAAGCCATTCCAGAGTTCAATAATTTCATTTTTAAAAAGCTTTCAATTTCTTTTGACAGGGCTGGAGTGTTTAAGGATGGCAAAGTGAAGGAGATAAATAGATTATTGATCAGACAGGCTTGTAATTCCTTAGTGAATTGGATTTAGCTTCTTCACTGAGATCAGGTCTCTGCCATAAATCTCCCAAGGAATCAATAAGATGGAGAATGCCTGGTGAGGAGGACTTTGTTTGTTACCATGGCCACAAGTAGGGACTGGGAGCAAGTCTCCAACTGGAGCAGGGGACAGGAACTTTAAGCCACACGTCTCTGCTGAGCCAACCCTGGCAAATGGTTCTCCTGATCACCTCAGAATGTTAACTGCATCAGAGATTGCAGGCCAGGGCTGCAGAGGCATTGCACACATGGCCTGCATTTGTCACGCTGAGAGAATGCCGTGTGCAATCATCGCTATAATGAGTTATCCTGGCGTTAAAAGGCAGTTCAGCTGCAGAGACTGGAGATGCGAGTATGACCTGGCTTCACGGTCACAATGCAACAGGATAGAAAACTCCCCTCAGGTGCGCGCACCGTCCACTCCTGGTCACCTCCAGGCTCTGAATCCACACAGTGGCCGTGGGTCCCGTCCGCCTGCAAACAGGCAGCAGCGCAGAGCCTTCTGGCTGGGCTGCACCAGGATTCGGACCATGACGGGAAAGACAGTGGGAGCTGCCAGCAGGAAAAAATACCCAAACCCCCAATTTTTATTAACTGCCTGCCCGAGCTAACAGTGCCAGAGAAGAGAAACTAACCACAGCCTTTTTGGTTTCTCGCAGGGGCCTGTGTGCTCTGTCTCTGCACACCTGGCACCGGCACCAAGTCTGCGGCTGCTGAGAGCTTTGTGTCAGAAAGTGGTTTGTTTTTCGGAGCAGCAGTAGGGTTAGAGCTTGGAGCCTGGTGTCCAGAAAAGCCTTCATGGTCTAACGTCTTCAGCCAACTGTAGTTCTGTGTCTGAAGATTTGTGGGTGTCTAGATTGAGGATGCATAAATGTCCAATACGCTGTGTTGGTGCATAGGTCAGGCTATCAATCCTCCTGCACACTGTTCCTCCTCATCCTCACCAGTAAATTCAGAGCAGAGACACAACCATGATTTCCCCCAAATCATTCATGAAAATACCTGCAATCGAGTTTATCAGCATTCATGTAAAAGAGTTTGAGCATGAACCTGGAAGAACACACAAAATGCAGACCTTCTGAACTAAATTTATTTCCCAGGCAGGTGTACCCTCTTCCCAGACCCCAGCACCCAAGCTTTGCTGACACCGTGGCAGTCTTGGGTTGGATGTGGCATTTCCCAGAAGTTCAGCCACATTGCAGAACCCCTGGAGCCTCAGGCCTCAACAAAGTGGGCTGGAGGTCTTCCAAAGCTGGGCTCAGTTGGGAGGTTTCCAGTGCTGCCTGTTTCCAACTGAGTTGGCAAGAGACAAAATAGCTTTTTTCACTCTATTTCATTCTCCTTCTGGTGCTGGCTATACCCCAAAAGGTGGAGAGACAATGAAAGGGACAGGAGGAGGAAATCAACTGAATCTTTTCACTGCTGAGGAGGGAACCTGCAGGTCCTTGAGTTCGGATCCAGTACGGGGAGTGTGTGTAAGGGATGGTGTCTGCCCACTTTTTCTGCATGTGGAAATTAAGGGGCATTTTATTTAGAGCCAGTGAGAAAAACTTGTTGGTTTTTCCGTCTTCTATGGAAAACCAACATAAAAACTCTTTTTTTTTTTTTTTAATTTCAAGAAAAAAAAATAATTTCCAGATCTATCATCAAGAGCACCTGAGGGGGAGGGGGCTGGGGGATTTCTAATGAAAAAGTGCCTTGCAGCTTGCGTTGAACATTGTATCGATTTTTATTTTAGAACAACTGCAATCCAGGAAGAGATTTTTAGGAGAACAGATCTGTTTGCAAACTTTTTTATCTAGTCAGAAAATCCACAACCAATGAATCGCATTTTCTATCAAGAAAACTTTTAGAAAACATAAGCTACTCAACCAAAACTCATCTTGCCTGGCCATTCCCAGAAGTGAGTGATGCAGAAGAATCTGAGCTACCTATAGCTGCAAATCCAAACCCAGTCCAATTCGCTCATTGTGTACAAATCACAAAGCTGTTGTGTGGTGTAATCCAAGAAGTCATTGCTTCCAGCTCCTTTAGCTCACCCAGCGGAAAGTCGTGTTCGCATCTACCACACTCCAGCCTTGCTGAGGGGGTACAGTCAGGATCAGTGAGATTACAAACTCTTTCTGCTCTCTGATGTCTCGGATGAGATGGAGTCCAGGACTGAATGGTTCCCTTTTGGAGTTAGGCAAAGGCTAGGCAGTTATTGTTGGCGTCAGGAAGCCCTTTCCCAGCCCAGATTCCCATATCAGCAGCAACAAGGCGCAGTGGGAACAATGCAGAAGCTGGCGGAGGAGGCTGGTGCCGACGAGAAGCCAACAGGGGAAGTCTGAAAGGGGCCAGCTGGGATGATCTGCTTGCTCTGGGCACAGGGCGTGCAAAGGGGGGTGGACACTGAGGTGTTCTGAAGCAGGAATTAAGGTATATATGTGGGTTGCATACACTGGCACCAAATTGACATTTCCTAACATTAAGGGGAATTGTTTTGCCCTTCCAGGTTTAGCAGTCTTTTGTAAAGTGATGAGCGAAGGGGCCAGAAGACACCAAGCCAGGCAACGGTGACCACTGCAGGCTCTGTACGAGCTCCACAGCACCGAATGTCAGTGTGAAGTTAGCTCTGGCTCTCACATGTATCTGTGGTGGGTATCACACATGGGTGATAAGAGGTTGGAACTCAGGCCGATGGATGGTGTTGGTGGGGAAAAAATAGCGACTCACTTGGCATGGGCATGGGGAATCATGGAGCAGCGTGAGACCCTCTGTGCTCTTCTGCGTGCTCTGTAAGCACAGCTGTGCTACAGTGAGAGGGCGAGCTGCCAGGCTGGCTTCCCTTCCCCCCAGGGGATAAACCATTCCCAGTGCTCCATCCAAACCCCTGCACCGTCCGTTCCCGGCTATTACCCCCCACTGCCATTCCTCAACACGGGAGCCAATGCAAACATTTCCCCCACTAATGAGACAGCGCCTGATGATGCCTGGCACTCCCTTAGCTCAGCGCTGCTGTCCCTCACCTCGTTTACATATCTTCATTTGTCAAGCACCATCTGAACACTTTGTAGGCTGCCTTCTCCCTTGTGCTCCAGAGCTATGAAAAGGTCACCCGTCTAATGGGGAGAGGCGTTGGAAATAAACTCATGTGTTTTTCCTCCATTCAAACATCAGATGTGACATGGGAAGATGAACCAGCTGCCAGGAACCCGCTTGGCATGTACGATGCTGTGCAGCGGTTTGTCCGGGCCCTGCCTGTCTGCCACAGATCATTAGTTGTTCCCTTTTCAAGGCCGTACCTCTCCGTGCTGTCTCGATGCCACGGGTGTGTTGTTTCTCCTTGGAAACAGTAAATCTGCGGGTGCATACTAAAATCCCCCAAGGACCATGCAGATGCCCAGCTCCTCGATTACCTGGGAGATCTGACATGTTTATTACTGCAGGTGTGCACATGGAAGGAAAGAGGGCTCACAAGATCTGTTCCTCCCTGTGGAAACCCAGGATGCTGAGATTTGATGCTGTCTGGTGAGAAACCCCTGCAACATGGAGTAGCAGCTCCCTGCCTGCAACGAGGGCAGCAAATCCAGCCTGAACTGTTATCTTCATGTGTGCTGTCATAGCTCCAGGGACTATGACCTTGCTTTGAAAGGTATTTAATGTCTACAAGGAAGATACCGTCAAAACAATTCTCCTCTACCAAAGTGTAACACGGCAGAAAAAGAAGTGAGGAGAAAGAGCGAGAGGAGACTGGCAAGTATTTCAGCCGTGTCTGTTCTTTGTCTTGTTCTGAGGTAGGTGTCCCCCCCGGGGTGGCCATGGGTGCTGAGCTGGCCCCAGGTGCTCAGTTCTGGATGCTGAATCCGACATCTCTGAGGGTGGCCCAGCTGGAAATGGATCAGGAAAGAGTTCAGAGGAGATGCAGGCAGGCTGGCGGAGGTTCTGGCATCCCCTCTCCCTCCATCACAGGGACACTCCATTTACTGTTTCCATAGCTCCTGTTTAACCCTGGGACAAAGCTTTTCCCCGCTGCAGCAGCTGTAGTGACCTGCCTTCCAAGGCAGCCCATCCAGCTGGCTTAGAGGAGACACAGGACAAGGGAAAGATGTGAGTGAAGACCGGCCTGAGACATAGTGAGCAGCTGCCCCAAGGTATCTGGAGCTTCCTTGCAATGTTCTCCCTAAGATTCATCCATTCCTCCCTTGGCCATGGAGTCTGGGGTTTGATTCCTCTTCTGTGCTTGGAATATGTTTGGAGATGTGACACCTTTCTCCACCCAGACAGCTTGCTCCTGGGTGCCCCATCCAGCGTCTTACTCACAGCATGTGCTGCAGGGAGCACCAAGGCACCTGTTGGATCCTTAAACCAACGAGGCTGAGGGCAAATCTGTGAGCGGGACGAAGCAGACTTTGCTGTCTCCTTCCCTGACTTGTGTAAATTCATCATTGTGTCCCCTCGTGCTGTATTTACACTACAAACACTTTGGCTTTTTGCGTTGACTTTTCACCATAAGCAATACCAGTGAAATCTCATCCACGCTTGCGGTTCTCAGATGTCACCACAACAAAAACGAGTACAACACCGCCGTGTGCTTTAAATATTGTGTCCTGAGGCAGGTGGCATCTACTAATAAGAGATGGATTTAATCCTTTGTCACTGGCTCACACAGAAGCCCTACATAATGGGATGTTGTTAAAGAGGGATTCAGGATCATGTGCAATCATACTTAACCCTTTCATGATGCTGCTAGTGGCATTTATAACTACTCAGAAATGAGTATTTCAGATGTCCATAAGGCAAACTTTACCCAGGAGAAAATTTCTATTTTTCAGTATCTGTTTTCATCCTCAAATGGAGAAGAAATATTTTAACTTCCACAAAAGATGAAACTCTGAAAATGTCTACGTCCACTCAACAAAATCAAGAATCTCAAACTCTTCATTAAACGTGGAACAGCATTTTGAACATTCAAGTGTCTGAAATGTTCCCTTGAAAAACTAATTAACAGTATTCCATTTTAAAATTTTAAATGAAGTTATACTAGAAGCAATATTATCCAGAAGAGGGACAATATTCAAGACCGTGTATTTTGCAATGGACAGAGTGTCTGGTTAGAACTGGAGAACGCAATGGGGAAACTGAGGCACAGCAGAAGCCACATGACTTGCTCAAAGACATGGAAGAGTCACTTTAGAGCCATAGTTAGAATACACAAGGACATAACTTCTAGAGCTGCTCTCTGTTGACTGGAACACACCAAGTAGAAACTGTTGTATCTGATGCCTTATATAAGACCTTCAAGCAATTCGTGACTGGCTTTCCAGGGTATGAGAATAATCTCAGGTTTTTAACAGCTCTGCAGTGACCTGAGTCCCACAGGCTTTTCCTATTGCTATTTAATTGCTTGGTTATCCCAGCCTGAGCAGCCTGTGCAAAGTACCCTGAGATGATACCCTCAGGCATTGACTCGAGGGGGAGCTGTTTGCCTGTAAATGTGAATAGGACCCACTTTTCAGGCACTGATAAATCGTTTCACCTTTTTTTCTTAATTATTATGCACAGTCCTGCCATTTACCAGGTTAGACGTAGAAGCCTGCCCCATCCGTTTGGTATCTGTGGTCACCTTGTTGGTGACAGAGATTGGAAGAGCTGGAGACATCACACTTTTAAAGGTGGGAAGGAGTCTGCTAGATATGTGAGTCCTAGACTGTTTTCCCAGAAGGTAGTTTGGATCAAGAGGTGAGAGGAGAACGAGGGCTGCCTGGGGACCCAGAGATGTCCACACAAACTCCTTAACTAGTCATGCAGACAATACACAGATAGAAGCAGACGCGCTGTTCGGACATCAGGCTTCACAAACCCACTTTCCATCTGTAACAGAGACCCTGAGGATGGCTGAAAGGTCCAAGTTCTCATCCTTCCATCCAAACTCGGAGTGGAGATTGATGACCCATCTGGCTGCCATCCAAAGCTGAGGTTTTGGGATTCCCACCCTGAGTCCTGAAGCCATTTCTTCTGCCTTTAAATAGAACAGAGCTTTGAGGGAAACTGGAACTGGAACAAAGCTTGTTCCCCAGTGTGAGGCCAGCAGGGTCGATGAAGAAGCAGCTAAGGGTGAAATCAATTAATTCATTCATTACAGAGCTAGTGCAGTCACAAAGATATTTCAATTGTGCTTGCTGGGAGGTCCTCATGAGAGATACATCTCATTTTCAGCAAGGTCCCCAAGGGGAGGGCATAGTCAGACAATTTCATTCCTGCTGACTGGAGGGTAGTACAGACGTTCTAGGGAAAATGTACCCTCCTGTGACCTGAAATTTCACTCCAGAATAGGCAACAGTTTGAGTGAAACCAGACCCCGCATCAACCAAGAGAGATTTGTAACAGGAAACCCCAAAAACCTGGGGAGAGAGGTGGTGGAAAATGCTATTTTCAAGGTTTACAGAATGAGAGAGGCTGGATGTACATTTCCCATGGGCAGAGGAGTTCACTATCAGGCTTCTGTTGCTGGGAAGGATCTGTGAGATGGCTCAGTGCTCACAGGGAAGACTTTCAAGCCCCTTGATCATGATTCCACCAGAAACCACGAGCCTTCCACTCCAAATTTGTGATGGTGGCCTGATGGGCATATCATGCAGCGTATTTGCATCCATGCCTATCATATGGCCTCCCTGTACTGCACGTGCCCCTTTGCCGTCTGACCTTGTGAGTGAAGTTTAATGAACTTAAATATAAATTCAGGTCGTTCTAAAAAGACTGCAGAGGTCTGATCACTGAACAGCTCTTATAACAAGGTATGGTACCTTTTTCATGTACTTTTGAACCCCAAACTAGAGAGTGGGATGTTCGTTGCTGGATTGCAGTGATGATTTCAAACCTTTTGCTCCTTACAGAGATATTTTTCAAGAGTCCTACAATCAGTATCTCAAAATCTTCTGAATATATAGCCATTTGTTGCAGGATTTGGCTGAGTAATGTTTCAGGGGAAAAAATGTCATCCTGTCTGAATATACCATGTTAGCAAAAGAGAAAATGTACCTATCGACAGAAGAATAGACAAAAAAAGCCTGCAATTCTTGAAGAAAAAAAGCAGGACTTTTCAATCATTTCTATCTACCTGACAGCAAAGTTCACCTGTGAAGCAAGGGCAGAGTCTAAACAGCTACAGCATAATCTGAAAAACACTGAAGTGAACAGGGCTATGGAGTAAATGCACTAAAGTGCTGATGAATCTAGTCCATTCCTCTTATATATAGAGGATACAGATGGCACAAACAGTCCCTTCCTGGGCTGGGCTGAAATCTCCAGAGGAGCAATACATCACAGGAGGAAAAGACTGAAATTCATGGAAGGTTCAGTGACAGCAAAGGAGCAAAGTAATAACTGCTTTTCCTTTCTTGTCTTTCCAAGCAGGGATCATTCATAAAATGGAATAAGCTTTCTCAGTTCTGAGGAAAGAAGGACGTATGGAAACAATGTTTTTACTGTTCTGCGCAGAAATGTCCTTGTACCTGATGCCAACATAAAGTGAAACTTCATTAGGGGCTTTGTTAAGTAGGGTGTTGAGGGGTGTTGTGTGAGCCATGCCTGGAAAATTACTTGGGTTTCTAAGTGGTGAGAAGAAGAGAGGGTATAAAGACTTTGCAGAGTCGGTCAGAAACTGAAAGTTTCATGTTTCCATGTCCCACATTCAATGCCTTTTTTCTTTTTTTTTCTTACTACTTCTTTTTTCAAAGCTCTGATACATATATATAGACATTTTCTTTCTTCCATCCCCATTTTCAGTACCCAGCCAGGAACTAAAAGTGCTAGAAATACTTCTAAGGGATGTCTGCATAGCCAATTGTCCAATTTCACAGACTTTAATGGCTTCTAGTGGAACCTGCACGTCCCTCTCTGTCTGCCATGCTCCAAACCAGACACAGCAAATGACAATGACAGAAAACCAAAGTAAGTAGCCAAAACAAACCCTTTGATATACACGAGACTGAAAGGGATTATTTTTTACTATTTTATTTCTTTTTTTGTGATTTTCAAGAACTTTTATTCTTAATATAACTACTTTTTTGTGTTAGAAGAAAAGACATCAAAAGTATGACGCACAGTAGGACTGAATTGAATAACTCCTTAATGACGTATATCTGTACATAAAAATCCCAGATGGTCACTTGCACAGTCCACCAGATTTACAATATTCAGCAAGGTAACTACAGAGGGAAAAAGCCCCCCAGCCCCAGGAAACCCCCCATCGTTTGAAGCTCTCTCTGGCCTGGTTGCCTTGGCTATTCAGGCATTGGTGTCACACAGGTGATTCCTATTTCCCCCCCTCCTACATCCACCTGCTTAAGACCACAGTCCTGACCTTGGTCTGCTGCACCAACCCACGCCATGCTACAAGCTGATTGCTATCACGTTTCTGATAACAAACCATTTGCCCAGAAAGGTGTTGCCCTGTGAAAAGCAAGTTGGACCTGCAGACAGCCCTGCTAGCATCCATGTGCTGAGCAGCTGTGAAATAATCTTGCTGCTCAGAGGAAACCGAGCCAGGGATGGAGGCAGTGCCCAGTTCATCTGGCACTGGGGACATGGGATCTATCCTGCTGTGTCCTGGGGGCAGCACAAATGCTGCCTGTGCAGACCTCCCCAGGGGTAGCTAGAAAAAGGAAGGATGCAAAACCTTCTCCCTCGCTCAGCAGCCAGTGCAGCAGAGTTGAGACCCCTCAGTTATTTAGTTGCTGTGACACTAACCTTTCTCTGTGACCCTGGGTACAACCACCTTTCCAAGCTTTAGTTTCTCCAGCTATAAAATGGAGACATAGCACTGCCACTTATTTTCTTGCAGTTCTTTCATAATGCAGAAAAGTGGGTTTTGCATTGTAAACCTCCCCATCCTGCTTTGCTGAGCAGCAGACACATCTCGGCCAGCCTGAGGTGTTGCAGATTTGCACCTGGTTGTTATGAGGGGCACAGAAAAGAACTTAGGGGGTCAACAGCTCATCTTTCCCCTGAGCCTGGCTCATTACCTAACTTTCCTGGTCTGACTTCTAATTCTCCAGAAATACACAGAAGAAAACCTAAAAGGCCAATTAACAAGTGAATCTGAGCAACAGAGAGGCTGATTCCCCACCGCCCTGGGATGAGCCCTTCCTGCACCCCCTGCCCTGCTGCCAGGCTCTGCCTGCACCAGCGGACGAGTGGGAGCTGCCTCTGAAAGTCTCAATCCCTACGCTTATTTAAGCAAAGCTTCAGGTGGCTGACAGGGATCAGTGTAAAATGAATGATTCCACATGGCAGCACAGTCTTATCCCCTTCCTTTCTTTTTTTTTTTTTCTTTTTTTCTTTTTTCTTTTCTACAAGAAAAATGAAATCCCCGAAGTCTGTCTGCCTGCCTGCTGCTTTCGGGGGTGTGTGTGTGAGTGGTTGCTCTGCTTAATGGAACTCTGATGTTCTTATACTCCAGAAAAAAAAAATAACCTGGAAAATCGTTCTGATTCCAAAATGTTGATATGTTTTCTTAAGGAGGGGTGTGTGTGTGTGTGTACTAAAAGACTTCTTTTCTGTATTCCTGCTGCAAGATTTAAACCCTCTTTTCTGGTGGGATTTTGCTGTGCCTCAAAATCCAGACTAATGTTCATGACATACGCACCAACTATGTGGTGCGTTATCACCGCCTTGCTTGGCTGTGCAGGAGTTTAAACTACAGGGATAGGAAATCTTCCTCCACATTTTCTTTATTCCCACTTTTAGCCGCCCTGATCCTTTCCCTGCTTTTCTCTTCACTCTTTTCTGCTTTGTAATTTTTTGTAGGTTGATGGCAAAGATGGGGAAGTGGTGGGTGCTTGTGCTTGTCACTCGGAGCCAGAAAGCAGGGCAGGTGGGACAGGTCCCTCCGGCACCCTGGGGGCAATGTGGCTGCTCCCTGCGGCAGCGTGTCCCGTGGGAGCTGGCGTGGCCATGGGGTTGGCAGCAGCTCCAAGAGCAGTGTCTGCAGAGGCAGCTGCTCACGCTGTCAGTGCCGTGTTTTATAGGAACAAATGGGCTGGGCCAGGCCCTCCGGCTAACAGCTAAATTGGGGAGCGTGAAACCCTCTAGAGATGCAGGGAAACAAGCGGGTCGCTGGGATGAATTCAGGAAAGCTAAGGAGGAGGTGGGGGAAAAAGAGGCAGAATTTTCCTAAGCATTTAAGAGTTTATCCTACCCATTTAGGACTGCCCTGGGCAAAGCAGGACAGTAGCAATGCAATGGCTTGTTATGGGTTATGCTTGCAACTTTTCCCATTGAAATACTTGGCTTTTAACCGCTTTTAATTATCTGAGCTCTGGTTTGTCATGCTGAACATCTGTTGCAAGTTCGATTTTGCAAAAGCAGTTTTAGATAAAGCCAAGCAGAGTACTGCTCCCCACCACCACCACCTTGGAGATCACTCCCATGTTCTATCCATTAAAAAAAAAAAAAAAAAAAGTGATAAAAATAGCATTCAATGATGTAATTTAAAATTATCGTAATGCATCTGGAAAGAAAAACCATTTGGGATACCTAGGTGATCTTAAATCTGACACTTTTATTTTTTTTTTAATCCCTGATTTAATAATTCTAACCTGCTTCTAACAGCAATGAGGACATGATTCATATCCACAGAGATCTGGCTCTGGTGTGAATAGCGTGTGTAAGCGCAGGAGGGGAGGCGGGGGAAAGGTGCATGGTTATCTGGGACCATTTCTGGTCCCCTTTGCCGGACAGGTTTTGGCACAGGTCAGTGCAGTGCCAGTGGTGCTGCCTGCCCTCCGCAAGATGGAAAGTAGAAGGAACCACCTAGAGATTCATTCTCTGTGCCATCACCCGTGATACTACCCAAACCGAATGAAAAGTCCGGCAGAAATGAGGACAGCGTGTCCAGGCAATTTATATCCATCCTCACAGGCACCATCCCCGCTCCCTTAAGAAGGTACCACTCCTGTGCTAAGAAATAGCCTGCGCTGGTAACCGTGCGGCATCTTCTCATCCCGAGTAGCTGGGGCCATTCCAATTGAGTATAATAAACGATATAAGGAACAATATAAGCGGTGCTATAAATAATAATGCTGCAATTCTACTGATGGCTTATGGTGGCATTATAAATGATCAGAGCAAAGTCAGAAGGTCTCTTCACACCACCAGAGCCTCATGGTGGAATTATAGATCTAATTTAAGTGCATTTTGGGGCTAAATTATTTATTAAAGTGTAAAGCTTATGGTGATAAATGTTCGAATAGTCAGACTCCTGGACTAGGTGAGCATTCCTGGTCCTAATAATTACAGGTAGAATTTGCCCCTGGGCAAAAGGGCTAGATCAAGATTTTAGCAACATTTTAGGTATCCAAAAGCCCTGGAGGACACTTCTTGGCACAGGGGTACAATTTCTAGACTTACAATGAAATGGGGTCCTTTTCCAGGTGATCAATCCTGAACGCCAATTGCTCATACATCTGTTTTAATCATTAAACTGGAATTAGGAGATGAGAGCAAGAAGAAACATTTCTCAGGCTGATGAAAAAAACATAGATATTGGTTGTTATTGTACAACTTTTGTTTGAACTTCTTCTGCATTTCAGTCCCAAAATGGAGTCCTGGTGCTGGTGTTTTCACCTCTTCCTGCTTATTTAATTCTAATTTCTGACAGAATTTGTTACTGTTGCTAAACTAGAAAAGCACTTACAGGACTGTGGTGAAATTCTCTCCACCACACACTTCTTGAATGACCTCACTTAAGCCTGAACTCTCCAAAATTTATACAGACACCTTGATATAGCTAATGTGCAATTTGTGGGGACATCTGCACACCAGCCTGGCTGAGCCCTGTGTGGCCAGAGAATATGGACCACAAAAAGCCAGGCTCGTGGAGGCACTGCCAGGTGTAACCTGAAATCTGCCTCTAGTGTGGGAAGTAGAGGAAGACTCAGCTTATAATCACACAGAAGACTGCATTTTCTGGAGCCTTCTGCAGCATAAAAATTGTCGATGGAGTGGGACTGTCAACACTGCCTCATGCCACTGGGCTGCAGTAAGGATAAATACATTAAGATGAGGCATTAAGATACTGTGGTAATTAGGAGCCATATAAGTAACTTAGATATAGAATGAAACTACTAATAATGCATGAATGCAAAGCCTTAAGAGGTTTGCTACATATAAAGCACCCAGCTATTCGGTGGCTTAGCTCAATACTCTGAAGCTGCGAATTCAGGCTGAAAATCTTATGGGGGTGGTTTTGGTGTTTGTTTTGTTTTGTTTTTTTTCCTTCTTGTCATACTTAAAATATTGCTGAGGCCAACTTTTTGCCAGTAGGCACTGTTTTTCCCATAGCTTCCAGCCAGACTAGAAAATGTTGAAATTCAGGGCAAAATGTATTTTATTTTTTTTTTTGAAAAAAAAAGCACAAGTAAAATTAGGCAGAGGGCTTGGGGGAAGATTCTGATTAAGGGAGTGTATTTAATGGTCAAACAAGGGAGCTGAAGCTGGAATCAGTATTCCTGCCACTAATTCACTGTGTAACCTTGTGTCTGTCACTAAGCTTTTTTGTGCTCTATTTTCCTCGTCAGTAAAATGAGTGTTATAATAGTTACCTTCTTGATAAGGGTTTCAGTTAATCAATTTCTAAAGCCCTTAAGTACAGAGAGACACAAGATATCATATCAACAAAGTCCAGCATTTATCTGTGCCTGGATATTCTCTGAACAGCACCATCTGTAAATGAATAGGACCTGATCTGTATAAACCAGAAAAATTCCTATTGACTTTGATGAATAAACACTATTTCTTGCAAATAATACCTGTGTGTTTTTGTCACAGGCAGGATTTGCTTCTTAAAAATGTGTTTGAAAAAGCAAATAAAAAAGGTTTCAGGTGGGTTGGTAGAATTAAACTCCCCTGATGACTGAATTGCTTGCACAGTTTGCCTGTGCTGTTCCTTACAGTAACTCCAGTCAGTTTTTGTGCTGCTGGTGGTAGCACCAGACAGAAAAAGTACTGCACTTGTTTTTGCTCAAAATTCTGAATTTTTGCCAAGGAGAGGAAAAAAAAAAAAAAAAAAAAAAAAAGGGGGAAGAAATAATGAACTTTTGATGGGTATTTTTTCAAACAATAAAATACTAAATTATGGTCTGGGAATGAAGATCCTTTCTTACAAGAGGTGACTAAGCAGCTTAGCTTTTTTAGCCAAGCAAAACTGAAGGCTGAAAGAGAGGAGGAGATTGTTGCCTGTAAGTAGATTGGAACCTAACAGCAGGGAAGGAAAAGAGCTATTAAGTTGGAGGGACGATGCTGAAAGAAGAACAAATAGATATAAACAGACCATTCAAAAATTCAAGCTGTTAATTAGAAGAATACGGTTAAACATCATAAGAGTTGGATTATAGGCAGCTGCTCACTAGGATGAGGCACAGGCAGGTGGGGCCACTCTCACCCGCAGCCCAGGGGTATGGGAGCCCACCCGAACCCATCTCCATCCCTTTCTCGTGCTCCAGCAAATCAATCGATTTTAGTATTTCCTTCAGTTTACTACACTTCCAGGAAAATGTAGAGGATAACCTTCTTTCTTCAAAGTGCCTTTCTACATACATCATGGCTGGATTTTAAATTGAGGAGCTAGCTATCACATCACCGTTGCATCATATATAACCTCTATTCCAATCTTTGCCCCACAGTCAAGCGTTTTTACTGCCTTCCCTCACTTCTCTGCTCTTACTGCCCAGTCCTTATTGCCTCCACCTCGTAGCCCAAACCTTTTCAGCCCTGTCATTCATTAAGTAAATACATCCAGCTGCAGCTAATGGTCACAAGCTGCAGCACAAGTGGAGCAGCTTGCAATTAAAGCGTGCTTGTTTCCTTCCTTGCCCTGCTCACTATGGGCTGCAGCGTCTTTCACTGCAACAGCTCTTAACCTGCCTGAGTCCCAACAGCTCAATGCTTTAATAATTTAAGTGATTTACATCCCCAAAGTGCATCTGAACAGATTTATTATGAGCATTTGTGACCTGTTCTTCTAAAGCACTTCTCTGATGTCTGCTCTTCATTAGAGTTTGCCACCCAAGTCTGTTCAGAGTGATAATAGGAAGGTAAGTGCTGTTCCTTGACGCTTGTGATGGCAGCTAAGCCCATTAAGATGGGCTGATATTAGGGGCCTTTGTGTTCATTTAGGCTGAAGAGCATGCAGGTATGATTAAAATGAAGTACTTGGGGGAGGGGGACTAATTTCTTCTGCATTGAATTTCTGTCCCTCAAACAAGAAATTGACCATGCTGTCTCAGGAGCTTTTGCCCACTTGAAAGTTAGTATCATTGATTTTTCTATTATTATTTCTTCCCCCCCCCCCCCCCCCCCCCCGACTTTTTCTGCTAGGCTGTCATATGCCAGCACATCCCTTCAGATACACAAATCATCCTCTTTCTCTTTGGACTACTCTGGTCTCATGGAAGAGGGTGTCCCTTTCCCCAGGATGGCAGCAGCTCGCTTGACAAGCCTCCTGCTCTGTGCCAGGTTGGTTTATTGCCTGCAGCTCTCCTCTGCTCCCCAAGGTGGGGCTTCCTGCAGATGTCCGACTGATTCATCTGTCCTTAAGCATGTAAGTTTTGCTCTGTTGCTAGAAAATCTTAGCTCTTTTGTTTATGGCTTGTGTTAAGAAGGTGTCAAGTATTTCCTTTAGATACCTGCTGTCTTGGAGACTGTATTGTCCCAGCAGACAAGGAAAGCGTTTTTATTAGCCACTGTGGAACTGGGAAAGTCCAGGGGACTTTAACCAAGGCCATGAGAAAGTGTGAAGAAGAGACTGGTAGAAAACTGGTACTCCAGGCTCTCTGCCCTGTGGATTAATCCCAAAGCTGTCCTTCTTGAATTTGTACAAGTGCCTGATTTGGTCTGAGTTGCCCCAGTTCATTTTGTCATGTCTCAGTACTGTGTAGTCAAAATTCCTCTTCTGTACTTGTTTCCACCCTGTTCTTCACCATTTTACTGTCTGGCTTGAAGTTTCCCTGCTTTACTGCATTGCTGGGTACACATATTTTTCTGCCTTGGTTTGTCCATCACTCTTAAACTCCTCTCCTTCTCAGAGGAGGCTGTCCTCTCGCATTTGGACGCACACCACTCATGTTAAGCAGCAATTCAGTCCTGCATTCCCTGTTCCGATGTGTCATATGGGAATCTCTCTGGAGGCCACAGTGAGGGCGATAGCTTTCCTCCTGACCTGTGAATTCTCTCCTGCTATGGGGACTGAGCACTGGTCCCTTACCCACTAAAAGAAGATTTCAGCCTCATTTTTCACTGGCAGTGGCTAGAATGACCAATCTGCTGCCTGCTGAGGAGTGAAAGGTCAGGCCAAGTCCACTCTGTGGCTACTTGTTTTTCTCCACAGTGACCAATTTCAGACGGTAATAGAAGCATCAATAATGTCTCTGTCTTCTCTGACTGCTTTGTTTCTTCTTCTTTGTCGGGTTTTTTTGTTGGTTTTTTTTTCCCCGCTATTGATTGAAATATTGCAGCCTCCATTTGTTACTCAGCCCTTGCGAGGCAGGCTGGGGCCATCACTCACAGCACGAGGCTTCCCAGTGAGCGAGACATGAGGAGCTGAACTGGTTTGGGATCTTGGAGGTGTTGACCACAGATTGTAACTTGTAATCTCATTGGCTCATGCTCTGTTGTGGCTGAGGTCTGAGTTTTCAGGGTTCTGGGGAGTCACCTGGAAGCTGAAATTCTGCTGGTGTATCTGTGTGATGAGAAGCAGGAGAGAAAAGACCCTCTCCAGGAACTGGTCACTGTCCCAGATCGACAGGGAACAGCCAGAGTTGCAGGTGAAGCTGAGAGCAAGAAAGGACCCTTAAGGACAGGGGCTGTGTGACATGTGTGTCCTCATACCCACCCTACCTGTATCCCTGCTCAGATGCATGTAAAGCATAATCCACACCAGTAGGAATTCAGTGGAAACCAAGTTCTTCCTTCCATTGTGGTAGAAAGTTGCAGAAAAAAGGGGGATGTTCGTGTCACCAACCCCACCCCACCCCCAAAAACCAAACCAAAAAAAACCCAACCAACCCCAATGCCAAGGCACCCGGCAGAGCTTCCCCAGAAGCCATACTTCATCCCTGGGCTGGGTCAGGCGCAGCAGCACGCCCGTTATGAACGTTATCTGTTGAGCTTCAGGGATGACTTTTTCTCAGGGTAAGTTGAGGTTCACAGCTGTACTTCTGGTTTAGTTGCCTCCCAAGGTTGGGACTTTGTGGTTTTTGAGCTCTTGTCCCTGAGTCATCATTTCTCCTCACACAGGGACAAGGAGGGATGATGACGCGCTCAGTCTCCTCTGGTTTCCACCAGACAGATCCTGCATTAAGCAGAAGGCAGCCCCTAACTTTCACTGTTCTCTTGAACTGCTGACTAATTCTAATTTCTGTAGCGTTTCAGCCTCTGCCATGATGTAGAGTGCCCTGTAACAGCCCCCGCAGCCAGTCCTACCTCATCACAGACCTCTCTGGCATCTAATTGTGGTCTTGGTCACACTTGGAGTGGGTGTAAGATGCAATACTGCCTCCTGCTGAACTGGCTACTGCTCCATAGACCATATATAGCCCATCAGAGTCCTCCTCCCTAGCACACAGCTAGTGCTTCTTGCAAACGCTCGTTTCTGTTGACAGCTGAAAACCTGATGAAATTTGGCTGTTTTAAACAAATCTGTTTCTGCAAGCACATGCTTCTGACTAAAAGGGCTTTGTACTTTAAAATTGCTGAAGTTAATTGAAATTCAAGAGAGGTTATTCAACGGTAATGCATTCATAAACAACGTCACTGTTTGTTTGAAAAATTAAAACATTAATTTAAATTAAACTAAATAAGGGAAAGATGTTGTATGAGTAAGGATTGAGAAGGCACTGCAGAACATCTTCTGGCTGGAGTAATGTTATATCTGTATGGGACATACATATTTTAAAATGAGGAGAATAAAAACCATGTTAGGCCCTGTTTTGTATCTGTTCTCAGAGTCTTTTCAGTAAGAGAAGATAGTTCAGTGGTCACCTGAGTCTTCAGAAACCTGTGTCAACGCTTTCTCCACCAACCATCTCTCATGACTGTGGCTGGGTCTGACCAGGGCATTTGACTATCTGAGCCTGGGAGGTGATGGCATTCCTGTCCCATGTATTGCTGGCTAGGACTAAAAATATTCCATTTCGGCTAAAAAATAAAATAATGCAATTGACTATTTTCACAACACGACATGTATCACTTCTGTCAGGAAAGGCTTCTTGGGTAGAGTGTGGCATTTTCTGAGACATTTCTCTTTACTAATAAATCCTTGCTTTACAGATAGGTGAAACGAGTTGTAAGCCTGGGTCAATAAGGCAGGCTACAGCAGTAGATAGAGCAGTAAGTTAAAACTTGGATGACCTGGGTTCAAGTTTCTGCACTGCTACAGATCTTCTCTGTAATCTTGAATAAGTCACCTCTTCTCTCCGTCTCTGTTTTCCTGTAACATGGAGCTGTCAACACTTTCTTGCTTCATGAGATTTTCAGAGTATAAATACACTAAATGTGTGGAGGCACTCAAATACAGTGGTAATAAGGGTCATCTAAATACCATACTTAGATAAGTAAGTATGATAATTTTCCATCTCCTTTATTCCTGCATGGTAAAAATTTTTCCAGAAACCCTTATATACAGCACATAAGGCAGAAGCAGAGGGAACGTGATTCTCTGTCCTCAGCTATTTTTTGTATGTGGATGAGGTGTATGGTGTGTGGGGTGTTATTTTATCACAGAGCCTTTCTCTACACACTGGTAAGTACGGTATATTTTGCATGAGTTAGTTCATTGCACCACCCCAATAATATTAGCAAGTAAGATGTATAAATTTATTTATGGTAAGGGAAAATCAAATTTCCTCTCAGAGATTATTGGCAATAGAAGAGTGAGAATTACTTTATTCCTGTCCAGTACCGAGAATTTCCAGTAGCTTCAACATGATAGTGTCTTGTTTTTCAGAAGTTTATCTTTGGTTCCCAGCGGGTCACAGTAAACTTGATTTGGCAGAATGTGATCCCTGACGTTTCTTTTAACACAGTCTCTGTAGCAGATAGGAATGTCAGTTTTTCTTCCTGGTGAGTGCAAGGCAATGAGATTGTTCCTTGAAATGAACATGAAAACCTGAGATGTCTAGATCGGTTTCCATTATGAGGGAAAACATTTTTATTATTATTATTATTATTTATAGAAACAATATAAGAAGAAGAACTCCTAGGTTCTATTTTTGTATCTATTGGCGAATGACCAATTGTCAATTATGTCCTTTCATGCCTCAGTTTCCCAGTGTTCAAAAAAACACAATTAATTTTTGAGGCAATATATGCTTTATCTGTGTAATGTTATAATCGTGGTTTATTTAAGCATTAACTTCTGGTGGTTTTTTTTTAAAAGCAAATGATTTAAAGCGGATAGTAAGAAATACTTTTCTTGCATAGCACATAATTAACGTGTGGCACTCAATGCCACAGACATTATTGAAGCCAAGAGCTTTGGAGGATTCACAAAAGGATTAGACATTCATATGAATAATGAGAAATTCTATTAGAGAAAATAAAAAATGTATGAGGGATGGAGAACTTCATGCTTCGGGGTATAAAGCAGCTGCTAATTGATGAGAGCTAGGAAAGAAATGTGCCCCTGTGGACAGGACATCCCATGATGGTTTGCTACAGGGCTGCTTGGGGTGCTGGGATGCTGGCTGCTGAAGGGGCTGCTGGACCGCCCGAGCCTCTGCCCTGTTGCAGTAAGGCAACTCCCATCTGAAGGTAACGCCTGAAATAAAACCCCCAAAGTTCCAACCAAGCCAACTATGGCTGAGCCGTGGTGGTCTGGTAGCCCACGGCAGAGTGAAGCTGTGATTCTTGGTGTTGCAGCCGACTGTTTCTGACTTCCCAGCTGTGCAGGGAGGTCTCAGTGCAAGGGAATTGTGCTGGTGCTGTGGGCAGGATGTCCCAGGCACCTTGACAGGGTGTGCTGAAACCTGTCCCATCTTCCCCCATGTGTCACCCCAGGGGGAAAAAAACAAAACCAAACAAAGAAACCCCAACAAACCCAACCAAAAAGCCACAAAGGTGAATTGCATCTGACTGCTTAGCTGAAGTCATTCATGTCCCGTCTCCAGCTGCCTGTTTATCCAGAGCCTTCCACAGACGTGTTTGCATAAGGCGTACAGCCCTTTAACAAACACCTCAGGTAGCTATTGTGCTATGTTTGCAGCTATCGTGCAAGCAATTATAGTTCATTCAATCAAAGGTTTTCATTTGATCCAGCCTCAATTAACAGGGAAGACGTTGCTACATCTGCCTGCAAGTTCAGAAGTATCCACAATTCAGTTTAGATTATTGCTGTATTTCTGCAGTCTTTGATAGAGTAAGATTGATTACAAGAAATAAGAAAAAAAGAGTGACCTTCCTCGGACTTTTCCAATGATATTTCAGTTAGTATTTTATAATCACTGTTTAACAGAGAAATTGCTCTCTGGTTATTAATATAAAAATTATCACCTTCTTTGACTAATAAAATCAATAAAGGCTCCTATCCTTTGAAAAGGCCAAAACCCTTCTCTCGGTTCATAATTAAACATTTTGAACTAATCTGGAGCAATAATAACCTTCGAAGTTTTATAAAATTCCTAATAATAATATCTTACAGAACACCTTTCTGCTCAGCAGGTTTCACAAACTGTGGCCCAGATTTGGAAAACGTCTTTATGCATCAATGGACTTGGAAATACATGTCACTCTTTAAAGGAGGTTTTTGTAGTGTTTTATCATTGGTGACAAACAAATGCGTATAGGAAGCCTGTATGTTACATTAGGAACGCAATCAAAAAGCCGTTGTTTTGGGGCCATGACGGAATTTTTAATTGTGGGTGCCTGCAGTAAGGCATTTGCATTCACTCAGAGACCTCTAAGGAAAAGGTCAGACTGTCGCAGGTGCTGAGCATTTATAGCTAACTTTTATTAAAACCCAGATTTTACAAAATGTTTTATTTCTTACATATAGAATATATTCTTATCTGTATTGGAATGTAGTGGACGAAAGTACTCCTTGATATCCCACTGTTACAGCAGGTTGGCTACGAATATCTAGAGTCAATGTTGATGTAGTTGGTGATGAAGTAAGCATCAAACATTGCTTGCCTAACTCACAATCCAACCGGGGTGTTGGTGTTAAGTTACACAATGGTAGAAGTCGGGTCAAACTTCATAATCTTATGTGGAGAGATACCGCTGCTGCCTCTCTAATTTCTGCTGTCCTTCCCTGGCATTACATTTATCAGGATTACTTGCTTTTCAGGCAAGTTATCTCTGTCAAGCCTGAATGGCTATTCTCACCGGGTACCGAGAGACATGCAAGCTAATTAACTATCATCCTACATTTGATGATGACAAGCATCCATTGAGAACCTTCCATCCCAGTGGATCTCATGGAGCTTCACATATTAAACAAACCTGCATATGCCAAGCGCAGGGATTACCTCTTCATAAATGAGTGGCAACCAGTTTTGAGTTGAATCGCTCTGCAGTTTAACAGCCGGCAATGGCTACGCAACAGTTCACGGTGGGGAGTAAGGAGTAACTTCATGGAATGATTAACTTGTCTAAGAAAATGATGTCTCTGCAGGGCTTTCATTTCACATGTAGCTGCCACCAGGAATCCTGTAACAGAGCAGGCATGAAATATGAGTTAGGGATCCCCTTTCACCATTGCCCATGTACAGAATTCCTGCCGGCATCATAGTATATATGTCAACTTAGATTTAGGTAATGATAACTCAAAATTGACCCTTTTGGTCTAATCCAGCCCTTTCTTAGGCATAAAGATTTCCAGACATGGGGTTTTTCTTATGTCCTTTCAGTATCTGTCCTTGAAATCTGTGGAGCAATCCCAGAGGATGATGGAGTTATACTGTATTTTTTTCTGTTTTCAAGCCATCTCTGTGAGGGATCTCAACTGGTGTTACGTAGCCTTGAGTTGTATTGTATGGACAAGCCCTTTGACGCCCTTAGGCATTTTGGAAGCATTTGTTTTGGAGTGAATCATTTAATCTTATCTTCAGAAGTTTCAGGTAGGGAGTTTTGTTTGGAGATGACTTGGCTCTGGCTTTCAACAAGGTCCTCGAATCCTGTAACAACCAAAATGCACAACTGCAGCGAGGAGAAAAAATGAAAATCCACAAGGCCTTTGTATCCCCCTCCCTTTCCCTATACGTGGGTGAAAATAATAGTTTGTTTTCAATATCAATAGATGAAAGAGCTACCTACATACTGAGTGCTGTTGCAAGACAAGACTGGGTGTGAATCTGTGCAGCCCCACTGAAGATGATGAGACTGTTGATTTCTACCCGCTATGGATCCAGGCCCTTTAGTATTTATTACTGTTATCATCTGAACCTGAGTTGCAGCTCTTCCCCGTGTTTACCTATCGCTGACTTTATCACATCCCCTTTCATTTGCTCTTATCTGAACAATTTGCGTTTCTCCCCCTTGGAGCTTTTTGGATGAGATTCCTTTCATCTCTCATCATAATGTTCAATAATGACATTTCCATTTGCTTCTTTTTTCATGAGGCTCGTTTTTGAAAACAGGATCTGACCTCTCTCTTTATGTTCTCCCGTCATCCAAGAATCACATTTTGCATGAGTTTAATTGACTTATTACATCTTTACAGAATGTGGTTACTTTAGTTTTGTGTGTGTTCTGTTTGTTTGTTTGTTAATTTCTAGGTCTTTGAGAACTAGATTATGCAATTTCCAGAGCCTATTTCCAATTACTATTGAATTTTTCAATTGAACTGAATTTCATTGTGAGATGGAAAATAGAATGAACTGAAAATTCAACTGAAAACATGTCAGTATTGTTGATACATGTGTTAGTGCTAATACAGAATTTATCAGCTTATTTTCTCCTCTGGGGTGATGAAGGGAGGGGAAACATCAAATAAACAAAAGTAAGTACAGTTTTTTCCTTTTCTTTCACTGAAAGAAACATCTCTACTGTGCTGGCAAACCCTTATTTGTCCTGTTTTGATGAACATGAACCCCACCTGATTCTGTTCTTCAACCCTCAGATGCAATGAAAACCCCCTGCTTTTTAACAGTAATACTGGAGATTTCCTGAACTTAACTAGCCTCTGATCTGGTATAAGCTGGCCGATCACTGTTGATCTGGAAGCAGTGAGATTGGTTTAGACTGCAGAGAATCTGGTCCATTATTATGAGAAGTGACATTGGTGCTGGTAGCACCTTGTGAAGAGCGAGAGCAGGCTGCTTCTGTGGCAGACACACAGCGCATGGAAAGGACCAGTTGGTACAAAACCTGCTTAAAGTGTTTAGGTTGCATGAACAAATGTTGCTTTATTGCTTGGTTTATGGCAAGGTGCAGTGTTTCCTGGAAAGTGGGGTATGGTGGAGAGCTAAGTGGACTGGAGTACCTCTTGCCGATGATGCCTGGTACCCCACATGCTGTGCCCTGTGGGACGGGGGGGACATGGGGACATTCCTCAGCACTGCTGGGACCATCCTTGGTGGGGTGCCTCTGACCTGTGTGGTGTGACTTTCCTCTACTGTTCAGTAGCTTCATGGCTCCCGAGAGAGCTAAATACATACCAGTGTGTGTGTGTGAGAGAGAATGTGACTTAGGGCTTTGCCTTGTAGAAGACATTAGAAAGTAGCTCTTCCCCCTTCTAACTTCTGCGAGGGAGGGAGTGATGGCCGCGTATGCCATCAAGCCTGGTCAGCTCAAAACTCTCCACAAGGAGAGGAGCAAGTCCTTGGTGCAAAAATGATTTCAACATGTCACTCCAACCTGTCCCATGGAGTACCTAGCCAGGCTCTAGCATCTGGTGGTTGGAAGGTTTCCTGAGCAGCTTATGCTTAAAACAGCTACCAAACCCACAGATGTGCATGCTCTGCCTTTCCTTGCTCCCTGTTTGAAGGTACATGACCTCCCATAGCATCCTGAGGTAAGGACTGAAATGTGTGTCATTTGCAAAGGGGTTTGTTTTGTGTATTTGAAACCACTCCCACAATGACTATGTAGAGTGATGCATAGTTAGTCTGACATAAGGCAGTCCGAGGTCCCGTTCTGCACTCCCTTTCTCCCACCCAGACCTTTACAGACCCCTGTTCTAACCTCTCATTTTCTCTCTTTCCTAAGCCCTTGGTTAGCGAGGCTCTCCTTGCACACCACTACAGGTCTTTGATCTTTGCTCCCTTTCTATGTGCTTTTTCTATTTTTAGTTATCTGCCCTCCACCCTGAGCTAGGGAGACTAAAATTACATGCACGATTGGAAATTCAGGTGATTTATACACTGGCATAACAGTGCTTCATGTTTTCTTCTCTGATATTCCAGCAGTTCCTGCGATTTTATTTGCCTTTCTGAGCACTATACTAACATTTTTATAGAACGATCCACAGTGACTCCGAGATCCTGTTCCTGACTGGAAATACAGTTATGTTTATTTTCCCCATGTATGTTGCTTAGCATTTATCAGTGTTGAATTTCATCTGTCATCACTGAATCATTCGGTTATCTCAAGTCTGTGATTCTCTACAGTCAGCTTCACATTTGACTATGCTTAGTTATTTTGTGTCTTCCACTAACATCTTGTCATGAATCCCCTTTTCCAGCCCATTTAGGAATATGTTGAATATATTTGCTCCTGTCCTTTTAAGCATTTAAGAAGAATACTTTTCCTCTCATCCCATTGTTACAGCTGTTGTAAGTGCTTTTGGATGTTACAGTGAGAGGTGTGGTTTGTTTTGGTTTTTAATCCCTGAGCACAACATTGACTACATCTTCCTTATTGCTATTGTTCTCAATTGTGCAGAAGACCCCAGAATGATTGGAGGCATGGCTTCCCTCTGCAACAGCTGTATTGACTCTTCCCAGAGAACGATGTGCCCCTGTGCTCGCTAATTCAGTTTGGTTTAGTTTATAATATCTTGGCCTGGTGCAGCAATCAGACCTGTTGATCAGGGGTGCGGCGTCAGCTCCAGAAAGCACTTTTCCAGGCTAGAATTATATTTCCCATTTTCCTTCTCATGCAGAGACTGCTTTCTGCCCGCTCCAGAAGGGGTCCAGAACCACGCTGCATGGCTGCCTACCAAGGAAGGCTCAGCACCGACTGGAAGCTCTCTATTTCAGGCCTTGAAACATCACATTTGTCACAATCTATTTTCTCTTCACCCTCATCTTCAGGTGATGGGGAGAGCAGTCACTACCTTTTCAGTCCATATGTGGGGGCTTGTCACTGCACCAGGCAAAAGTTGTAGAGATATGAGTAAATTGAGATTGTGTGCTTTTAAGGATAAGGTTTTGCCTGCCCTACATTTTCTCTGACAACTCGGAGTCTGAACAAGCCATATTTGTGCTCAAGCTTTCCTTCTGATGGAAAGGGAAGCAGGAGCTGTAAGGGTCCTTCAAACTGCAGACCTGCTTCACTCCCTCTTCTTCCTGGATCGTTTGTCCAGCAAACTCAAAACCCAAACAAACATCGATTATCCCCCAGCTGAAGAGGATTCTCCTTTTAGCTGGTATAAATCAGAACAACTGCAGAGAAGATTTTTTTATGAGCTAAGGATCTGGCCACTTTCACAGAGTCCAGTTATATCTGCAGATCAATAAAAAAAAAAAATTGAAATTGTATTTTTTTTTAAATGACATAAATCCCACAGCTCTGTCAGAAAGCTTTGTATCATTCTGGCAATCCTAGCCAGCCTTAAACTCACATTGTTCATCTGTCTTTAGGAGAGGTTTCTGGTTTTTTGGTTGGTAGGTTTGTTTTCAGGCTGGTTGCCTCAGTAAAGTGCCCAAGTGGATCAAGGTATGGTCCTAACCCAGGCAAAAGTGATGGCCAGTTCAGATGGGCACGATTACGTTCACGTCAATAAAATTCTCACTTCTGACATTAACTGAGTAACTAGTCCCTTGGCAGAGCAAAAGGCTGGAAAGTGGCCCCACTCTTGTCTGTCTTCTACTGGTTTAGTGGATAAACTGGGGACAGCTGTCTGCAGAGCTGCGCTGCCCCTCTCCACAAGCCTAAAATAAGCTTTTATTTTGTTAATATTTTATATGTTCCTTAAACAAGAAGCAAACCCCTGCAAAATGACTCTTCCTTATGGGCCAAATCAGCCTCCCCAGTCCTCGCTATCCCATTCTGATTCTCTCCCAGCTACTTGAAAGTCTCATCACTCCCAAGCGGGGAGCCTTAAATATTTCCAGTGACATTTCCTTGGCCTCCGGTGATTTAATATTATTAACCTGGTATGTTATTAAAGTGACAGGAGATGTCTCCCCTTCACAGGTATATTTTTCTGAAACCTCATTTGAATTTTTATTACTTTATTTTGAGGGGCAGCTAGTGGAGCACAGAACGGGCAGGGAGGGCACGGGGGGGAAGCGCACCTGGGCCTGGGTATGGAGATCTTTTCTGTATGTAGATTACAGGTTCTGGCATAGATTCTTCCACCGTAGTTTGCTTCAGAATTAGGAGTATTTCTCAGTTTGAGCAGTCAGACTAGAGTATTTCCAAGAAAAGTGTTCTTTTTTTGAGACTGAAGCCTATTGTAAAGGCATCACCTGGGTGGGAAATGGGCTTTTCTGTGCTTTGCAAATCCCACGGTTTTTTTGCTTTACCTAGATACAATATTGTTGTTACTGTAGGAAAAATCGAAAGCACATAGTGAAAATCTGTAACTTAGGAAAGTAGAAATAAATCCAGATTCTTAGCCAGCATAAATCAGTGACATTAAAATAATTTGAACAGAGTTGTATTAGTTCCCTCTTGCTGCACACATAACCTACAGGGCTTGGGTTTGTTCAAACATAATAGGGAACTGATTTCAACCACTCAAAAAATAATAATTAAAAAAAAAACCAACAAAAAAAAACCCAAAAAAACCCTCAACCCCCCCCCCAAACCAACAACTCACAAACATGTGTCCATAATGAGATCTCTGTTTACAGAAGGCCCATTAAATTTCAAGACTGTTTTGGAGGTTTTTTTCAATTTTTTGTGGGGAGACTGATTCATTAAACATTTGGGGAGAAAACTGTCAGTCATGATGTGTTCTTTTTGGTTACAGAGGTGAGGAAAAGATGAGATCTTTTCTAACCACTCCTTCAGGAAAGCTGGGTTATTAGGTCTCTGTCAGCTACTGACACTCTTGGAGCTTAATTTTGTCATCTTTTTTTCTGTCTTTTCACACCCTGTTTGGTCTGTCATGTAGAAATTTCTTAGGAAATCCAAACAGATATGAACATCTTCAAATTGTTTGTGAAACAGACCCTTTGTGGTTTCCAACAGGTATTTGGTTCAGTGCTTTGATCCAAGCCCATCTCTATGCTTTGTTCATTAAAATATCATCTCTTTGAAAGGATATTTAGAGATATTTCCTTTGTCTATGGCTTATCAGCTCCTTTCCATCTGCCTGTCTCGATATTGACACATTGGTGTTTTAGACAGTTCACTGAAAACTTTGCAAGCTAAGAAATGATACCCTATACTGCTAGGGCTTCATTCTTAAACAAGATATTAATAACTTTTCTGTCAGGCATTAAAACTGGTTTTGCAACAAAACCCTCCCATTCAGGTTTATTTTTACCTCTTCTTTCTCTATAATCTCCAAAATCACTTTAGAAAAATACTGTTTCAAAAGCTGATATTATACTCTCAATTGCCTGGGAAATGATTTAAAGCAACAGCTCATACTGGGGTAAACCCCAGAGATTTCTTTTGTAAAGTTCCACCTACATAATCTTTTAGAGGTAGATTTTTAGAGCTTACTATTTACTTTAGTCTGGAGACAATTCTTTGCTTTCATGGCTTATCTACTTTCTGACGACCAGTTCTTTCAGATAGGAACGGTGCCGTTTCCCTACTGTTTAATCTTTTTCTCTTGCTTAGCGGTTTCCTTTGCTGTCATCCCGTGCCCATGCAGAGCACCAGCAACCCACCTGCTCTGCAGCTGGCCACCGGAGAGGAGACGGTGCTGTACACCTGGGAGCGAAGGGGAGCGGTGCTGGGAAAGGCAGGTTGTGCAAGCCGTGCTTTGCTGCAGGATGCTGCCCCTAGCCCAGGAGCAGTGGGCTGGTCCGATCCTCGGCTGATGTGAAGTGATGAGGTATCGGTGGGTTCACTTGCTGAGATCTCCTTTAATTGAGTATTACATCATTCTGGCTTTGAAAAGATGTCTGGCAGAAGTTGCCCTCTTACCTGTGTCATTCCCTTTTTCCTTGCCTGTTTTCTCTCTCACAAGGGACTGAGTGTTGCTTCTCTCGCAGGCAGACATGGAGAGCATCGCCACCCCAAACACTTGTCCTCCCTGGCCTGTAGCGAGTGCTTCTTTATAATTCATGGGAAAAACAAGGGGAAAGAAAGTGCCATGTGTAGCTGCCATGTAGGAGCTGCAAACTGAACATCTGGATGTTTTTACATGTGAGAACGAGCACAGGATCTGTAAGCCTCACAAACCCGAAGTGCTATTGCAGAGTTCTGCTCAAACCCAAGGGCTGTTGGGGGGTCAGGGAGGGAGCAGCATCAGTACGGATGAGGGAAGTGTGGCATCATATTTTCTAAAGCGTTTATGTAATAACCATCACTAATAAACTCTGTCTATATAGGGAAGTTGTACCAGTTATCTCAGTTGAGTAATAGTGAACTAAAATATAAGAGCCCCCTTAACTTTCCATCTAGAATGAGTTGCTTTGCTTTTTTTATCCCCCTGCCCTGAGAAGCTGTAATGGCCTCTGCCTCCTGCAGAAGACTCCTCCTGACTCCAGCGCTAACCTCTGTGTCATTGCAGTGAGTTATCATTTATAATCTCTGACTCAAGTCTTCTTAGTCCACATCACCTCATAACATGACTCGGAACATATTTCTTCAGGAAAAGGAGAGAAGAGAAGGTATCTTAAATTTATTCTTCTGTTTTGTTTTTGTTTGTGGAGAGGTTACAGTGTGGTTTTGAATTCCCCCGAGTTTGTCTTAAACTCCGTTTCTAGTGAGAAAACTGACATTAAAATAGAAGTCCACTTCTATCAGAGTAACTTCCTTTAGGTGTTTACGTCTTTAAAAATATTCTACATGTAAATGCATGCCTTACGATGCATTGAAAAAATCCCTCTTTAACAGGAAATTCTCATTTATTTTTAATGTTGAGTCCCTAAAAAGCCACTTCATGAAAGGAACATAGAACTGAGTCAAAGTAAAGTGATATGGGTTCTTTTTTAATCACTCTGATGCACACATCAAGAAATCCCATAGCTGGGTTCAAAGAGAACCTTTCCTTTTCACACCACCTATTCTCTGGAAGTGGCTTCACTGTTTTGCCTTGCTCTCAGGAGCGCGCGCAGGCAGGGGCGTACCTCCCCTTCATTTGGTGTCCTGATGCTGTGTGATGTTTGTGACCCCTGACAATCTCACCTCTTCTTTCCTGCTGTACAGTCTTTTCCCAACACACCTCGACCCTTTCACCATACCTCATATCGTCCACTTTTCTTTAGCAGCTTTTTGTTCTCCAAGGAAGTAAGTACCTGTGCATGTTAATCTTTTATTTTGCACCCAAAGTGTAAGCAATTTCCCAGCCTTTCTTTTGCTCAAACACACAAGTAACATGCACGCAACTCAACCAGGAATGTGCAACTCCTCCATCCTGCTAATTTTCCACACCAACTCCTTCCACAGTTGTGCAATATGTGTAGCCTTTCCATCTCGGTATGGCATGTCCTACACTTCACTCCCAGCCCTGGCCATGGGCAACCACATCCCCACCCCATCCTGCACACATTCTTTGGCTGCTCACTCTTTATCTGACAGGCATGTTCACACACACAGGTGACGTATGCCTCCACCAGCCTGGAAAACCATCCATCTCCAGATTTCCCCCCCTGTGTAATGGGGAGGTGAAAACTCCCCGAGCAAATTAGCGCCATTGCCTGCTCGCACAGCTTCAAGCCATGCACATGCACGCCCTGCCCTGCCACACACGCCATGCTTTTCTGTCTCACCTGATTCACTCCACCCACTCTTTCTGACTCCTAGACATCCCTGTGGCCCATTAAAGCAATGTTGGTGTCCAACTAATGTCCATTCCCTTCTCAAACCCCCTGCTGTTACGTAAGGCTGGGTGCTAGGTGCATGAGCATCCCCCAGCGTGTAATGGATGCGGCATTTGCCTACGCTTACTGTACTTCCACTAGCTACATCAGTGCTTTGTAAAGCCCTTTGGGATACTGGGAACATGAAAGATGCTATAAAAAAACCAAAGCCCTATTCTAGAACGATGCTTTTAAGTCCTTTTATCACAGAATGAGGCAAGGGTTGAATTGAGCCCAGAAATAGCAATTTAGAGTTTTCATGAAAGACTAGAGCAGTATATGTTTGGTATATTTTAACATAATCTGAGAACACTAAGTGCACTAAAAGCGTATCACTTATTTGTGGGTGGGGAAGTGGAGAGGAGGGGAAGAAATGTAAGTGCTTGTTTTTCTTTGGGATTTTGTTTATTGCAGAATTTGACAGAGACCTATCAGGATGACAAAGGGGAAGGGTAGAAAAGCACCCTTATAAAGGTCTGTGATTGTCTGAGTCGAGGAAAATAACAGCCTGTTTCTGTTGTCTGAGCGTGGAGAGTTATTTGGGATGTGAGCTGAAACTAGCTGTACAGCTGAAGAACAGAAGGAGAAAGCTTCCAGTTTTAATAGCACACCAAAGCTGTGAGGTGATGAGTTAAACACTATGGCTGGCAGGACAGCTGTCAAGCCGTGGCTGTCTGCTGCAGGTTGCACGGATTTAAGCCAGGGCTTTAGGATCTAAGGACAGGCAGTAGAAGATGCTACTGGGGGAAAAAAAAAAAAAAAAAAAAAAAGAAAAAAAGGAGGTTTTGGGTGATCTAGGGTTCAGGCAGGCACCTCCAATAGTGCATTGGACATTGCAGCAGCATCCATGAAAAAAAAGGAAAAGGGATCTGGAGTGGCTGGATTATGTGTGCCAGACTCTTTCATATCTCCTCGCAGGTTGTCCAAGGTCAGCTTTGCATGTGGACACCAGAACAGCATTGTGTGCTCGAGCTTTGCTGCACAGGTGGCTGGATATTCTCCTGAACAGACCTAACTCAGACAAGTCTGAGCCCTCTGGAAGTACCTTTAGGTACCGCTTCATCAAAGTTTGTTGCATCGGCACGTTTTAGCAGCAGTTATTGTATATTAATTTACGGTTCCTTGCCAGAAGTATTGCATAGTGCCAACTACTGTAGATATGTTTATCTATCAAAATTCCCTGAGGAAAAAATGCTTATGATAAAGCCCTGTTAATTAGTACTTGCTGAACTCACCAAGTTAGTCAGTTTTTAATCTGTTTAGTGTATTTTGTATTAGTGCAGCCCTAACTTTTAAAATCAAAACACTTTGCGATACTGAGTCAAAGGCTTTACTAAAGCCAAGTCCATCAATGTGATTATCAGTCCAACTTGGACTCTCCCCAAATAATTAAATCAGGTTTATTTGATAAAACCTATTTTCCATAAAATCATGTTGACAGTCATTAATTCTATTCCTATCCCTTAATTCTTTATTAATTGGTTCCTCTATTAGCTCTTCCATTATTTTCACTGCATTTATGTCAGGATAAATTATCAATCCAGAGTAACTAGTAATCCCATGTAGCATTTTTTTAAATGTGACATTGTTATCAGAGCATCCTGTTTTCTCTAACTCTTTTATTATTTCTTTTATTAGCGTTTGTGGGATAGATATCTTCCAAACTGTCTCCTGAATTAGATTTAGAACATCCACACTGGTCTACAATAGTTATTGTTTGACTATTGGTGAGCTTAAATGACCTCCTCACCTTCCTTGTCATCAGCAGTCTTCAGTTCAAAGGCTGCTGTCACAGTAAAATCAGCTTCTTGGCTGGTCATTTATGCTTGTAGCTGATTTGTCCTTGCTCTGTTCACATCTCCATGCCCTCTAAGCATTCTCTTCTCATTCTTCCCCTCCTCTTTCATTCTGTTCTTCCTTAAAAGATTTTCTCCTTCATTTGTTACGTTTATTTTTAGTACTTTTTCTCAATCCCACTTGTCAGCCCCTGGCCGGAGCAGGGGGTCCCCATAACTCTTCGTAGCCCTGTTTTCCATTCCTAGAGAATTTGGTGGGGTCAGGAGGAGCAACAGCTCACGTATCTGCAGGACGGTGCATTTAGTGCTTCTGGTTTCTTTCTCTGGAGAGGTCCTGCCCTTGCAGTCAGGTGTGATACTCATACACAGAGCTGCTTTAAAGGTGTGTGCTTTTTTCTTGAATTTTGATCCCTCTTATCTTCCAGATCCATGTTGCAATGTCCATGGCTGTTCTCATGCCTGACTTCCACGCACTCTGTACACATTAGCTACCTCAATTTATTTCTAAACCTAGACATAAAAACACTCTGAAACCTGTTCAGGTCTTCTCCCCTATTACAGAATCACCAGCGTTTTGTTTTTTTTTTTTTTTTTTCTCTTACAGACTTAATTTTTTTCTTAGAGATAAAAGTGAAGGGGTAATAGTTCTTCCCTACTACAGCATACAACCTGTTGGTGAAATTCTGTGATTTCAGTAGTGAGGACTATATCATCTTCATACTTCAAATTACAAATCAACCTGAAACTTCAGGCATCCTCTAAAATCTTTCCTCAGAGCCATCTCTTTACACTGCAGTATATAAACTTTTATTGAATAGAATTGCCTTTTTTCCATTGTTATTAACAGTTTGTCATCTCTGCTTTATCATCACCAGCCATAGCATGTTGTAATAGGCTGATGCTATTGTTGGTTTTCCTTTATCCCTAAGATACTTTAAAATGTCCTTTTATTTTCTTTGGCTCTGCTAAATGTGTTTTTTCCCCTGATGTTTTTTGTCTGTATTAAAATATATTATGTTTAAAAGGGCCAATAGGAAGTTAATTTCAGATGTGGATTCCTCCTTTCATATAACAGTAATCATCATAATAATAAAAATATGGGAGAATAACACTTCTGTATTTTTATTTCCCTTGTCACTGCAGGTCTCTGCATAATATTATTCAACACTACTATCTTGGTTAATTTTAAATGTCACAAGCACTGGAGTTTCTACTATTTCTCCACAGAAATATGTCCAGAATCTAATAGATATTCCTTTTCAATTTATTTTCCTAATGATGACCTTATAGTTTTAGTCCACTGAAGTTTTGCCACATCTACGCTGTTGTAATCGAGGGCAAATTTTGGCCCTTTGACATCAATGGAATTACAGTAGAGATGAATCTATTCCACTCATATCATAAAATCTTTCCTTGTAAATCAATCCTTCCAGTCCCTAAATCATCTCTGAAGGTGTTGGAGTTCCCTCCAAGTTGTCAATATGTTGTTGATGCTGAGATACTCAGAACTGACTGAATGTTTGTCCCATTGAGCCCAGAGGGAGGAAAAAAAATGACCTCTCTTGACAAGAATTTATATATATCCTAAATAACCCTGTTCTCCCGTTATTTGCTGCCGTATTAACCTGATGTGCTAATGTGTGATTTATTCTTATCCTTTCTGAATAATTCACTTCCTGAATAGCTGCAATTCTGTGGTTTGTATTCGTTCATTTTGTTGTGCAGCTGAGAAGTTTTCTGCCTGTTTTTATTCCAGGTTGACCAGCTGCTCACTATTTTTGCACTTGGGCATTTTGCTGATTTTTTTTTTTTTTGCCTTAGACAAATAACCTTCCCTTCTTGGTTTAACCTCTAAAACGAAGCTAACAATGTGACCAGCCTGCACTTTCCAGTTACAGCTACAGGCTTTATAAGCTGATTGCGTTTTTAAAGGATGTTTTGGCCATCCCATGGGAAGTGTTACACCTCCAGCTACTTTGCACTGCTCTGAGTCAAATCCAAAGTATATTTAAGTATATAACGATGCTTCCATCGATCTAGTCTTTCAGTGCCTTTGTCACCATGTGCCTCTTCTCTCATGGGTACATGAGACACAGGGCCAAATCCTTTTGGTATAAATCAGCACATTTATTTTAACACCAGCTGAGGAACTTTCTGGCATAATGATTTATTAGATGCAATCCTAGTTTGAAGGCTGAGATTATTCTGGGGGGTCATTTCTTTCCTATTATTTTGATGTTCCCATGATTTTTTTCCATTTCTTCTGTCCTACTTGACAGCCTTGCTTGGATGAGTCCAGCCCCAGACTTTCTTTCCTTGGCTGGCTAGGTCAAACATTTTTATTTCTGCTGCTCATGGTCTGTTTTAAGGTGAGTGCCAGAATGCACTGAGGTGAGAGGGTGAGTGGGCTGGGAAGAGGGGAAGCATCTTTGAAGAGGGAGTGGCGAAACAGAGGAAAATTCTGGGACTTCTCTTCGAAAGAGTGGTGATGAAGGTTAAGTGTGAGCCAGCCGGCCCTGCTGATAGACAGAACCTTTATCAAGTGTCAGCAAAGACATGTGACATTTATCACCGTGGAAAGCCGGGTGCTGCTGCACTGACAGAGCATATTCAATACATGCCATCTCCACTGCACTGAGATCCCTTAATGGCATGATTTCTCGCTGAGACTGGGACAACTCTTCCTTCTGCCTTATCTCCACTTCTCCCTTCAGCTACTTTTTTGCTTTTTTTTCTAGCTTTCCCTCTACAAGTTTTTCTTTCCTTTTTTTTTTATTTTCTCTCTCTTTTTTTTTTTTTCTGTTCCCTATCATTCTTTCAATTTTCCTTTTGTGTCTTTTTTTCCCCTGCTCTTCTCGAACATGTTGCCCCTTTTCTCTGCCTTTGCTCCCACTGTGTCTCTGCCCATGTCACCCAGGAGAGCACCACCGAGCCCTGCACCCTCAGGCAGGCATGGTGTAACTGCAGAAGAATAATTTCCAGACCCAGGTTATAAAAGATTTCAGATCGCTTCAGGCCACGAGGAAGGTAAACAGCTGCCGGTCACGAAATTCAGGCTAAAAGTCTGGAATTCCTTCCTCAGTGGAGCTAAACCCTTTTCAGGTATATTAGGATTGTGAGCTGAGTTTACGGACATACTGCTTGCTGCGCAGAGCGCTGCTCAACGACAAGAAGAGAGATGTGAGGCGTTGCAATTAAATGATTATGCAAATCTAAACAGGGATTTTGTTTTAAAGCCTTTTCCAGTATGAACATGATGTGATTGCAAGAGACATGTGAGCCGCTCTCGGAGCCAAGGAACAGGGACCGCCTGCCCCTGCAGAATACACACCTGGGAATAACTGAGCCAGTCACTGGATGTCACCATTGAGCTGCAGAAATGTGGCTTAAAGTTCATTATTTATCTGCTTTTAAAAATGCTAGTTTTTAAGGAAAGCATCTGTCACTGGAAACCCTTGGGTGAGTCAGCACCTTGCTGCAGACCAGACCTTGCCTTTTGCTGGGACTTGGCATTCATGTCTTGCCTCTGTGTGGATGAAGTCAGTGTGCTCATTCTCACGGGGAACATAGGAAGCAGGGACCACTGGAGTAGGGAACGGAATTCGGTGGTGATTAGAGGAATGTCCTGAGAACACAGTGAGGCAGGCTCCGGCAAACATCAGCAACGGTTTCCCTTCTCTGCAGCACGTATATGGTGCTTGGGGTGCTGTGGGAAGGTAGGTGCTCTGCTAATAAAATACTAGTGCCAATCATATTAATAGCGCACGAACTCCCTTGAGCTTAGCAGAAAAGCTGAGGACAGCACTGCCCTATCAGATATTCACCAGCACCAAAAGGATTTGGTGACCTACTGTGTGACTAATGTCATGAGAAAGAGAGCCCCAAACAGAGGAAAGAATGATTTTCACTTAACTGGAAATGTTCAGTTGTTTCTAGTCTCTTAGGCTGTTATGTAGGAAATTATCTCTGATGATCCAATTAGTAGAAGGGAATCTACATGGAACCGAGAATGTACTCATAGCATAGATTAAGAGAAAATTGTGTGTCTATTAAAAAAAAAAAAAAAAAAGGGGGTGGGGTGGCACAGAAGAAAAAAGCCAAAGAAGAGAGAGATCCTTTCTCATATTCTCTCTGAAGAAATGAGAGAAAGACTGGCCAAGGACTGATGTGCTGATGTGGTTGCTCCTGAACTGTTGTCTGGTTTTGGTTTTGTTCAAGAGGTTCCCAAACCCATTTGGAAAGTTTTTGGTAAGAGCAATGTTTCAGCACAATTAACTCAGTCTTATGTAGAACCTCACTTGTTACAGACCAGTCTGGACACACGCTTGGGTCAAGAGGCAGCTGAAGGACAGGCAAGGCCAAGTACCACTCTCAGGCAGCCTTCTTCCCTTTAAAGCAAGACAGAAGGCAGAAAATTCTAGAAGTGAAATTACAGTGGTATTGTGTAAGACAGATGTTATTTTTGTAGACTATTGGTCATCCTCTGTGAACACGAGGCTGTGCTGTTTGGAGAAAATCTATTTCAGTAGAAGAGATGGCAGTCTAAGAGGAGGGGCTGTGTAGAGCAGGCAGGGTGCAGAAGAGCATTACACTAATAGCAAAGGGGAGGATGAAGAGCAGGGACAGGGAGCACTAATTTAGCGCTAAATCAAGATGTTGAGAACCAGATTAATTGAGGTACCAAGAGAGTTGAAGGAATAGAAAATCTTTAATTGCCTGTGCACCAATGTGAAGATTCTGAGTAGTAAAGGAGGATAGGAATTGTTCACGTATGAGCATAAATTCGACCTACTTTGGTGTTACTGAAACCTGATGGGAAGATTTGCATGACTGGAATGTTAAAAGCACTGGTTATAATCTGTTTAGGAAGCAAAACTGGGCAAATAAAAGTGGGAGAGCTGTACTCTGATGTTAAAAATGGCATTGCATGTTTCTGAATTTCTGAGAACTCAGAAGCAAATGATCTGAACTGATGTTCTCACAAACAGAGACCAAATCAGGTCCTGGCTGCTCTCTGTTGCAGATTAGAGAGTGACTTGATTTCTTGCCTTGCTCATTACACACCTCTCTATTATAGGTAAGAAGAAAAAGACTTTAATCTGAATGGCATATAAAGGAGATCTCACACTGCAGGAACGAAAATATCCTTGATTTTTTTTTTCCTAAATTAAGATGACAGTTTCCTGATTTTAAAAGTGTTTTATCCAATAGGAGGGGAAATGGTGCTAGACCTCATCATCTTGACAGATAAAGAGAGTTCAGTCACAGAATTAAAAGCCAAAGAGTTATTTAGATGCAAGTGACGTAGACTTGATTACACTTGCTACACACAAATGGAACTATGTCCAAACCACACAGACACACACATACACAGAGCTGATTTCTAGAAGATGAAAACTAGTATGAACCCAATCCTTTTGGGTAAAAGAATTTAAAGGGAAAAAAAGTAAAGAACTAGGAACTCTATAGGAGCATTTTCTATGCCTCAAAAATACTATCAACACTAGCAAGGGGAAAAGATTTTGGTGTGTGGTTTTTTTTTTGTAAAATACAAACCAAATGAAACCGTACTTGAAGAAAGGCTAGCCTCATTCTTAGAGGATAATTGATAACTTGCTACATAAAATGTGACCTAGAAAATGTATGCAGGTACCAGGCTGAAGGCAGTCGATGTTCAGGTTTGCTGAAGGCACAAGCACACAATGTGCAGCTATCTCAAAGCCACAGAAGTAGTTCTGCGCTACGTGTTCATGACAGTTCAGTTTAGATGTCTTCAGACCAGTGAATAAGCTGTGTGTGTGGATGAGCCCTCAGTCATTTAGCTGCTCATTGACATTGAAATTCAGCTGTGCATCCCCTGCCAGCCCAAGAGCTATGCACCATCTGGTTCCCACGTCCGCTCCATTGGAGGGACACCCATAATCCCTTGTCTTGGCTTGTGCCAGTTTAGGAGCGAACTTCAGAATGAGTGGGAAGTGGAAGGCCGGCAAAAAGACGTATTTCAAAAAATCCAGACAGAAGTCAAGAGAGACAGGTCTTAGACTGAAAACTTTGTCTGGCCCATAAAGGACACTTCTGGAGCTTCTGGTTTTCTCCATCCTGGATCCTTACTGAAACCATTTCGATGAGGACTTAGGAAACTAAAAATATCTAATGTCTGGGCCCAAGCCTCTCTGTCCTTTCTTTCTCATAGAACTGGGAAGCGTTCGATGGAGCCTAAAAAGAGCATATAATGGTATTTTTCTGCCTGTGCTTTAAAACACTCTAGGCTTTAATTAGGAAAGCAGCTGTGGCAGAAATGTTAGCTGCACTTTGTGACAAGGAATACTGGAGGGGTACCTTCACCTCTTACAGTTACTGTCTTTTTTTGAATGGGTTGATCTGAAACACAGTTCTCGGAGTACTTGTATAAACTAACATGTCCTCAAAAAGAATCGGCCATCCATCTTCTTTATGCCAGGTTGATGGACTGTGAACCTCTGAGTAATATCGCTTGACTGAACGAGCCATCTTAGCACCTCCATGGAAAAAGAGATGTCACTGGGTGAACACAATGGAGTGATTTTTTTTATTTTTTTTTGCTAGTAGTGGAAGTGAGAAGATGGTTTTCAGAATTTTCAGATACTGTGTTATTACAGAATTTGGATGATATTTGCTAAAAAAAAGTGGGCAATTTAAAAAAGAGCTTTTTGACTATATCCTCTGATAAAACAGGTCGTCTTGTATTTCCATGAGGGTCTTGTTACGAGCGAGACAGAACTATTTGCCTTCATAATGGTAGCTTCTAGTTTCAGACCTGTCCATAGCAAGCTCCAGGGGAGGAAGGGCATCACCGGGTACTGCTGAAGCTTGCAACGTGAAAGGCCCTTTCCCAAGCGCTGCTTAAATATTCTGCCTGAGTTGTGCAACCAGAATTTTCACAGTGGTAACTTGGACTGAGCCCAACTTTGAATGTGGATTATTCAGCTCTGCTGCTCCTATCTGCAGGTCCATGCTCCAGCAGGCACAAGAGCTATTTAAAATAAGGACACAGATGCCTAAACCCTCTTTCAAACTCCAAGATGCACAACTGTGAGTCTGTGTTTGCAAAAAATGGTTTTTGCTTAGGAGAGGGGAAGATTTACAACATTGAAGTTTAGATGGCTTGTCTTTGAAGTATTCCTTGAGAGTTCAGAAAAAGGGAGGTTTGTGCAGGGGGGGTCAGGTCTCCTCTCAAACTGCCTCTTGGAAAAGGCTTTTTCTTCACTGACCATACAACATGTAAAGGTTGAGAAACCACCTCAACCACACCAAGTTAGAGGGCTGAAGTCTAGTGGTATGGATGTCCATACTGTGCCTTAAAACCTCACCCAATGACTGATAAAGCATCCAGAGAGCACTGCGTTATCAAAGTACCCCTCACCCCCTGGACAGTTGTGTCACGTCACAGCTGGTGTTCTCACCTGCACCGTCATTCAATGGCATGCTCAGCCCAAGGCAGCATCTGTCACAGTGTCAATGCATAGCTGCATACAGCCCCTAGCACCGTCAGGGGCTACAGGACCCTGCTTTCCAGAGCAGCATCTGGCCCTTGAATCAGGGGCCTGAGGCTGGCCCACATCCCACATGGAAAGTCAGTTTGGTTTCTGGCACCCCAAGAGTTAAAATCTCTACACCTTTTTTTCTTCGTGGGAACAAGAAAAGCAAAATAACATGGAATTTATAATAAATATGGCTTAATAACTGGGACACAATCTACAGTTTGTGGAATTAAAGCCCTGCTTTCTACTGGCTAGCTGCCAGAGTGAGGCACAAACAAATCCAGAGAAAAGCAGGTTAATGAGAGACATCCCGAACAAAAAATAGTAAAAAAAAAAGTGAAAGCAACAAACTGGCAGAGCTACTGCTGATGAGATAAATAAGATTTGAACTGACATTATCTGATCCGCTTGCTGTGCATATTCTATTTGCTAGAGTCAGTCTTTTAAGTCCTTAGACACAGGTTTCAGCCTCATCCTCTCAGCAGCCATCGCTGCAGCCATCTTACCCATCCTTCAATTTGTCCAGCCCTGATCTCAGTGGGCTTTGGTTGCATCCTGAGCCTGTTGCTAGGACAGAGGCAGACGCATTGGGAAGGCATTTGCTGCACTCTGCATCCGTCAGGAGGCTGAAAAGCCAGAAGAATTCCTGACATGATAGACCAGGTGTCAAAAGCAATAAATAAAAATGATAGTGAGAATCCCTGATGAGGATCTCGGCTTTTCAGAACTGCCGCCTGTAGTTGTCTTTACAGAAGATATTTTTAACTTGTTTTGATGTTTTTCCCCATCTCCACCTGATGTCCCAGCTCAGGAGTTCTCCTGCAATTATTTCTCCCCCTGGTGCATGCTTGTTTGAACTTTCAAGACTAAAGGGATGGCTTAACGGACCAAATCACAAGGTCTGTAATTCCCACCAGGTTTTCTGAAAATGCAGGTTTGGGTCCCAGCTGGCCTGACAAGAGTTAAATTAAGCTCAGAGGGTTGCAGCTGGGCTGCTGTGAACATCCTTCTCTTCTGGAGCTGTTGGTCTCCAAAGGGCAGAGAAGGAAACAAAATCTAAACAAGTTCCTCTACCTCATGCACACACACGTGCATGAGTAAGAAGAGCATGCAGGGTGCTTTGGTAATGAGGCAGAGCCTATTATGAAGAAATTGAGAGGCTGCTATAAAAGTCTTTAAAAATACATTTTCTTCTCCTTTTGGGAGGCCGAAAGACCTGCAAGTCTTCCTCACAAAGTCACGCTGAAGCAGCCAGTCCTAATGGAGACAGGCTTGGTCTCTTTCCTGGTTTCTAGAGGAATTTTTCTAGAGAAAGGTCTGTGACCCCACACAGAATAATATTCCAAAGTCCCTAAAAATCTTCTGACTTCCCAGACAGAACCTTAGTATTTTGCTTTCCCTGTTCACAAGTTCTATCCTGTTTCTTAATGAACTGTACTTAGCACGTTTTTTCTTATGTCCACTGGGCTGGTGGCTGAAGGCATGGAATAAACCGTACGTTCAGCAAGGTTGCAAGTGCAAGCTAAAGCGCGGAGTTCAAGCTCATGGTTAAGCAAGTCTTCCTAGAAAACAACGTGGAGCTTTCCTTCTTCAGCTGCACACATTTAATAGTATTTATCTATTAGTCAAGCTTCATTCCAGGAGCATATACACCTTTGTCTTTGGCCTCGAATGTGAAAACACCTTTGGCAACACATTCATTTGCTGTGCTTAAAAGCCACTGGCTTTTAAAACCCTGATAAATTAAAGCCTAGCTGAAGAATTTTCCTAGAAAAGGGATTTTTTCCCTTGAATCAGGATTTCTCTCCCTCTCCAGCTATTACCCTTGGACAATAAAAATTCTCAAGATGTCTATTCCATTTTTATAGATATGCAACATAGAGAAAAATTCCAGGATGACATGTTATCCCACCTGTTTTGGTAACTATTTAGTTTGGGATGACCAAATTTGGGTTGGTAGGTTAGACTGAATGCCTGACCTTTTGGCTGCTAAATTTAAGGGAAGTCAGTCATATTTTTCTGGACAAAGCCCTTTGAGAACTCTTTGTACTTCAGAAAATCCAGCTCCAGTTACCAGCCCAACGGAACAGTTTTCAATGAAACATTGCAGCCTTATAGAACCAGAAGATCCAGCTCTAACAATTCACTCATAATTATCTCATTGGATGTAACCCCACAGTGCTTGTCCACTTTCTGTGCTAATGAGTCATAACAATCCCATATGCAAAAATAAATAAAAGCATATTTTTTCCTTTCATTTTCTTCAAGTTACATGCACTGGGGGAGAAAAAGTTTCTCCAAGCAACATAATTCTGTTTTAGTTAAAACAGATATGCAAGAAAATATGCCACTGAAAAGCTAGAGGGGGTTTTAAACATTTTCTTGCTGACAGGACAGATAGATAGCCACTGATGTACTATTAATTAGCAGAAAGAATAATCATAGATTGAAAAAGTTGTTGGGACCGCAAATATCTTTTTCTTTGATGTCTTTAAGGCCTTAGTCTAGCCTTGGAGCCCCATGTAGCTTTCATCGCAACAATAACAACAGTGATGGGCCAAAGCCTAAATTACGTCTAAAGACAAATGCTTTTGGTAAGTGCAAGACAAGAGGCATGCAGCACAGTCCCCACCCTCAAAAGCACAATGTCAAATCACAACATAAACCCCAAGAAGTGCAAGGGATAATAACAAGCCAATGAACCAAGATCAGGAAAAAGAGGAAAATCTAACACCAAATGTAAAGACCTTCTCCAGTCGTAAGAAGTCATTGCAAGTCTTCACATGTCCGATTGCAGTTTATGGAGAGCGCTGTAGGAGGGGTGAAGGAAGCATGATGTGTAGGAAGGCAAACATAGTGGTGGGTGATAAGAAATTACCTGAATACAGAATAATCATCATCATAATAAAATAATCATTAAAAAGATGGCACTAACTTATTTAATTTGGGGGAAAGGATGTCTTTTAACATGAGGGGAAAAAATCATGTGCTGAGTGCTGGACTCTTGCTATTTTCCACTCTGTGCACTTTGGTTATCTTGAGCCACAAGACACAGAGATGCAGTGATTAGCTGAGAACTCCAATACGTAGATTTGTACATAATTCATAGTTTGACTTCTCTAAGTTTGCATAATAAATAGTTTAAACACTGCAGAAAATGTCTGAGAGAGGAAATTAGGATTCTGAATGAAAAAGTTAATTATACCTCGAAGGATATTTTTTTTCAGATATATATGGGCTAGAAAAAAAGCCTAGAAGTGGATAATTTAGGAGATGGAAATGCAGAAAATTATGGGAGTGGTACCAACAGGAGAGTTATCTTCTTAAATAGCATAATTAGACTAATTTAATTTTTTAAACTGTGGCATTGCATTATAGATAAACAATTCAATAAACAGCAGGCTGGACGCTGATGCTGCAGCTATGGATGCTCCTTGGGTCTGTGTAGAATTTTGCTTTTTCATTTTCAAGCATAGTTTTCTGCAGTAGGAATACTGAATTATCATAACGGGTTGCTTCCTATAGTAAGTCATAAAGGGCAGGGATGGGAAATTATGGAGGAGTGGAAAGGAATATTGACCTCATTAAATCAATCACTGCTGATCGGATCCAGAGACTGATGAATCAGTGATTTGATCCTGTAGCTGGAAGACACTGGGGACCAGCTCTTCAAAGATATTTAAGTACCTAGTTTTGCTGATTAAAATAGGAGTTAGTTGCCCAAACAGGAGTTAGATGACTGGTATCTTGAGGAAACCAAAATATCTAAGATCTAAATATCTATCCCAAAGGAAAGCAAGCTTCTTCTAATTTTTATCAATTTTACAGAGCGATTACACCAAACGGTGTAGCTACACCCTGCGTGAGCGGTTGTAGGGGCAAAAAGAAAGCAAAGGAAGAAAAGATCAAGCATAGGAACTAAAGGAGGTGCTAGTTCAACAGAGGGAGATAATACTGCATGTCACAGAAATTTCTTTCATTCGTTTTTCTAATCCATGCAGTGGAAATCCTGTGTACACCCATTTCCTTCCAGCCACTGACAGTGATGAGATAGGACAGCTAGCAACTGGGAGTTTCTCTGAGATCAGATAACCATCTCAATACACATCTGAGATGCCTTTCAACTCGGGCTGCCTCAGCTATCACCCAGACACTGCTCTGGAGGAAGATAAACTTCTACATGCTCCTGTTTCTCTTTCCGCTTTGCCACTGTAAGTCACACTTAAGGCTTGCATTGATTCTCCAACATATTGCAGAGACGAGGGGCAGGGATGCATCAGAGCAAGCTGCATTCAATTACCCAGTGAAGAACTGACACCTGCCAGGTCTCTCAAACAGCATCTGATCATCAATTAAAGGGATAATTTATGGTTTAAAGAGAGGATGCCCTTCCTGTCTTGCAGCTTGGTGGTTTGGGGAAAAGGCTAGTTCACAGGCAGCAATAAGAAATCGGGGTCTCTTGGCAAACTGAGATCTTCTGCTGCAAATTTTGGCCGTTGGCACCAAACATAGAGTAAGGAAGCTTCAAAATGTTTTACTTGAGTGTAATTTATCCTCTAGCCAAAACAGGTGTGTGGATGACCATGTGCAGACGGGATGGGATGGGAAAAGGTCTTTCTGCCAGCTCCCTGGCCCAAAGGGGTCTTGGATTTCAGAGGCAGAATATCAAAGGGCAGCCTCTGTGCTCCCAAACCTGCAGTGTGGGAAGGGAAACCAACTCCCCCAGCCAGACACACTGCAGGTGTAAGGGCTGGTACACGGGTCCCTGGCCTGACTCCAGCAGGCTCTTTCTACTGAAATTACTATTCTCCTCTTACTCCCTTCTGTCATTACTATTATTTTCCTGTGCATAATAATTGAGGTGTAGTAGAACAAAGTTTAAAGAAACCCTAGAGTGGTCAGCCATATGAATGTGTGTTTGTGTTATTTTTTGCAAAAGTGTGTTGTTGTGGGTTTTTTTTTTCCTTAATGTGATTTATGTGATTCTTAAGAAACCTACATAAAGTAATGGCTCCCCATAGGGAATGGCAACCTACAGTACATACTGCTGTAGTATAGACAAAGTAAAATATCACAGATGGATGAAAACCTGGAAGAGCTGATTTATTCACCTGCCGGACCTGAAGGGTCTAATTATACAAGTTCTAATTTTTATGGCATATCCAGTAAAAATCAGTTCCTAAGGCCTGATTGGGAATAAAGGTTGGTAGGAATCGTACGGGAAGAGAAAGACTACAATGCTGGTGCCTTCACTCAGCATTGTTTGTGGATTTTACAAATGACTATTGAATGTAGTCCTAACCTGCAGTACTTGGTGGAAATAAACCTCTGTGAAAATGGTGACCAAGAATCTACTGGATTCAGAATTCAAGGAGAAGGCAGGAAAACAGAAAAACAGGGAGCAAATGCATGAAACTGATGAATAAACTTTCAAAAGGGAAGAGATGCAGGATAAGTGGCAGCTGCTACAAGTGGCCATGTTAAAGGCACAGCGGTAAGTTACAGCAGCGCAGGAAGAAAAGCAAGACACCAATACAGACACACGAAGATGTCTTTAAAGACTTGAAAAATTAAAATATCAAATGCAAATGCCTTGATATATGACTGAGATGGGTACAAAAGAATAGTGCAAACAAGCAGAGAGAGAATTGGAGAAGCTCATCCTCCAAATGAAAGACTTGGAAGGGACAGATGGAGAAATATAGACTTGTAAGTGTGTAGGTGACTAAGAAAAAATAACAGGGAACTTGTGAAGTACAGGAATTTTCCACAATAGGAGACAAATGGGTTGAAGAGTATATAGGTGACTTGTTTGTGAGTCAGACTAACGACACAAACCCTGAAGGAAGCTGCTGCCGCAGTCTCCGCGTGATTAGTAATTTTCTTCAACCAACCACTGATACCAGGCAGCGCCCAGAGGACCAGAGAAGGACAAACATAGTTCCTACAGTTGGGAAGGGAAAAGATGGACCTAGGGAATTGCAGACTAGCCACTTTAATGCAGAAAAATAATAGAATAAATTATTAAACAGTCAATTTATAAGCACCTGGAGGATAATAAAATGATAAAAGGTGCAGTCAACATGGGATTGCAAAGAATATATCTTGTCATCTCAATCTAATTTTCTTCTTTAACAGAGCCACCTGCCATAGCGGTTTAGGAGGATGTAGTCATTGTGATGTATCATGCTTTTAATGTGATTCCACATTGTTTTCTTATAAGGAAACCAGGAAAATATGATCTAGAGGAAGTTCTTTAGATCAGGATGGGCCCACAATTGGCTGAGAAGTCACACATGAATAGTTCTCCTTTAAACTGGAAGGACATTAGAAATGGAGTCCCATACTTCTTCAATATTTTCATTATCCATGTGGATGATGTACTAAGGTGCACATCTATAAAATCTACCGATGACACTTTGCTGGAAAGGACTGCAAGCAGTTTGGGAGACAGGATTAGAATTTAAAATGATTCTGATGTGTTGGAGGAGCAGTAGGAAATCAACAAGATAAAATTCAATAGGACAATGGTGCAAATGACTCCTTAGGAAGGAGAAATCACAGCTACGTCTGTGAAACAGAGAATAACTGCCTTGATGGGAGTACAGTGGAAAAGGTTCAAGGGCTTATAACGCTGCACAAGGTGGATATGAATTAACAGGGAGAAGAGGCAAATCGCCCTCTGGAAGGTTACACCAGGCAGATTGTATGTTCTGCTTAGCTGGGCACTGAGGAGGCTTCAGCTGGGGTGTGAAGTCTTTTGGGGAGCCTGTCTTATAATGTGGGCACATCGGGGAGGTTCATACAGGTACAATCAATGAGGAGAAAAGTTCCAGAAAGGGAACTTCTGAGAAAAGTTGAAGCAGTTCAGCCTTAACGAGCAAAAACTAAAAAAGGACACAACACAGCCTTCTAATACGCTAACAGACATTTTATCAGAGGATCAGTGAGTTGCTCTGAGATGTAAGACAATGAGTACTGGGTTTGACTTCCAGCAGAAAGTTCTGTGTTAGATGAAGAAATTTTAGCTCTTGAATGAACTAGCAAGGATAGCCATGAACTATCCTTTACTGGGTGCTTTTAAGAATACTTTAACAAGCTTTCTCTTGATGGACATCTAGATCAGGGATGTTACATTTCTTTAAGCTCAGAGTGACTTCCATTTCAGTTAGGATAACAATCTTTATCTTTGGAAGTGATCAGAAAGCCAACCTAGAGATAAATCTCTCTGCCAGAAGCTCCATCAAAATCAGTGCAACTCCATGCAATACTGAAATAGATTTAAAAACTAAAAAAAAATAAATTAGTGCTCAGGAGAGTTGTGAATACGTACAAGGATGTTAACAACAGATGCTAATCCATTCCTTTCCATCTAATGATAAAATCGTAGCATCCAAAAGCAAATTTTGCTGCTCCAATTTCAATTTTGAAGAAGAGTTCAGTGTCTGAAAGCTTTTCTGACTCTTTCTCTTTAGTCCCGTGTTATGTGTGTTCCCCCCTCCCCCCAATTATATAATTTATATTAATAAGTAATACTTCTCACAAGCCTTCCCTCACTTAAGCCATAGTAGCTACAATATTCTTCCTACCCTTCATATCCACAGCATGCCTCTTCATAAATAAAGTCTGTGGGAGTCCAGTACTTTACATGTGAAAAGACCTACAAAAATATCCTGTATTTCCCTATGCTATTCACAATGCTAGTCCTGCTACTGTGGTTATTAATTCAGAAAGTAATGAATAATAACAATAAATAATATAGATGATTGCTGAGATGTGGTTAATGATAAATAAGCGGGGGGGTGGGGGGGGGGGAGAAGCATTTTTGCTTGTCATGTAACATGTGTTTGCTACAAAACCTGAAGTAGGGCAGGAAAGCCTCGTGCAGTGCTGAAATAGCCGTGTTCTGTCACCATTTTCAGAAGGGCTCAAGGCTCACAGTAGGAGCCAAATTTTCTCAAAAATGCTCCATTTGCTGTGCACTGATTTCTTTTGATGATATGCATCATGGTAAAAACGGCTAGAGGCAGAGAACGGGCACAGATTTACCCCTTCTTTTGGGTGGTTAAATAAGAAACAAACTCTTCTGAAAATTGTATCTGCATTTCAGGTGCTGAGATCTTGGGAATTTGGTTCTGAGGGTTTGGGTTTAGTGTTTTGGGGTTTTTTAGTTTTTATTTATTTAAAACTGGCCTCACGTGGCCACTACATGAAAACCCCGATCCACTGTACTCATAGAAAGATCATGATCTGGAAGAAAAAGAGGAATGAAAAAAGGAGGAAGTAAATCCTGATTTTGATTCTGATCTTAGTGGTAATGAGTAAAAATTGTGACTAATTATACTGGATTAATTGGCATTTGCACAGGTGCAGATGTGACATGTGAGCACACCCTCTGTTTGCTACAGATGTTAAAACCTAATTTTAATTTCCTAAAGAATTATTTTATCGAATGCGGAGGTTTGATTTAACGAAACACTGGCACCTGAGCTGGATGTAAATTGACACAGTGACTTACAGCAGCCAAGAATCTCTCTGCTGCATGCAGGACTCACACTAAAACCTGAAATCAGCTTGCTGACAAAGAAACTGAGTTTGTTTCTCTTGCCGGTGAAAATCTGGAAAAAGAGTAGGGAAACAAATGGGGTTTCTTAAGGTTCCTACCTGGAAAGAGAGACAGACCTTCAGCTGGTTATTGCCAAGCCTGCAGGAGCCGTTTTCAGATTGTCTCGTGGCAGGCGATAGAGGTTTGTGTCTGACAGTACATACAGCAGTAATAAAAGAACACTTACCATTTTATTGAGGTGCAAACAGGACTTAAAGATTGATACTACATTGGGGAAGGGGGGGAGAAGCGTTCATGCCGCAGAGAATGTGGAACCAGTGACTCTGCGTGTGGCTTTGCATCCGAGCAGGAGCTCCAGCTCTAATAGGTTTCCGCACGTGTGCCTGGGCGCGAGCACACTGAGCTGCCTGGCTAGTCTGAAATGTAACGATCCCTGAACTGCTGCTCAGCCACGGAATATGTACTTATGGTGAGGTGTGAACACTTCTGAAAGGTGATATGGATCTTGGAAAGCTGCTGTCAGGTGAATTATGGGAGCTGCCTCCCTGTGTTGTTCCTAGTGGAAGAGCGGTACCCTTGGCTTCATGTTGGTCAGAACTGGGGAAAGGACCAGTTGGTTTGTTTTCTTCGTATGAGCCTCTGGTTTACAACAGCATAATGAAAACTAGCAGCAAAAAAAACAGTGACAGAAAGAAGGGTCGCTCTAGAGACATGTTTCTCTTCTCAGTGCCCTTGACATACGTTTCATCCATTGGCAGCGGACTCCTAAGAAGCTGCAGGCAGAAATGTTTAAATGGTATATGGGGTGTGATACCTAAATCCTGGTATTCCCAGGTTACCATGCATACCTTTCTTTCCTGGGGTGTTACTTTTGGCTTGGTTTCAGACCCTTCTTCCTCAGCTTTTCCCTCTCTTGTGGTGTAATTCTGCAGTTCACCTGCTCTGTACCCAGCCAGATGTTGAGTCCTACAGGTGTTTTCGTTCAAGAATCCTCAGGTCCCAAATGAACTTCTGACACTTACCCTTTATGCTCTCATCCAGAGTGGACAACGTGCATACAGGCTGAAGAAGACAGTCATGGGAGGGGAGGTTCACAGACATATTTGTCTTTGCTAAATCCTTGTTGAAAAGTCTGATGAATCCCCCACCTCTGCGTACGGGGAAGCCTTTTATGGCTTTCACACTGTCTCTGTCAGATGCTGTCCTAACCTGACACATTTCTCCTTGACACATGCAGTTGCCTGTCTGACTTATCTCAACTCTTTCTTCAAACTACTCTTCACAGCAACACAATAAATAAATAAAAGAAACCAGAACAGTAGAAGCAATTGAAGCCGTTGCTGATCTAACTATTTTGATGCTAACTCCACTGAGGTGAAGTTATGCTGCTTATCATTTTACTTTTCTTGTTCAGCTCTTTAGTGACCTCTTTGCATCTTTTGGTTAACTCTGTGCCTTAGGACAGGTAGCAGTGCAAAACCATCCAGGGAAATCAAGAGACAAGTGTTGTTCCTAGCAAGAGGAAACATTTTCCCAGTTTTACGATAGCAGCCTTTCAGCTAACAACCCTGTGTCTGTCAGAAAGTCACTCCTTTCAGCAAGTACCTTTGAAAAATCTCAGACTCTGACTTTGAAATGCACTTAGAAGCAAACGCTGAGCCAGCAGAGAACACAGCACACAGGTGTGCAGGGCTCCCTCCGTTCCCTTCCAGGGAGGGATCAGGCAGCATTGTTCAGTTCCTCTGCATCGTGATGATAAACATCAGACGGTTGTTTACTGACTTCCAGATTGTACTGAGGGGAACATCTAACAGCTGGATCAGCAATTACAGCTCCTTTCTTAAGGGGTGCAGCCAAAATCTTCAGAGTGTAGAGCAGTCTAGCAAGAAATCAGCAAGAGAGAAGGTTAGGAAGAGGAGGAAGATGACTTCAGATGACACCAGCAAACCCTGCTGAGATCAGTCTTCCTCTGGTGGGATTATTTGATACATTACCCTGCAATCTGCAGCAGAAAGACACAAGGAAAACACGGAATGGAGGAGCTGGGGTATGCAAGGCTCTTGTGGTGCTCTAACAGTGAATTAGTGGTTAATAACAGGAAACTTGCTGAGCTTCTTGTGGGGCTTGCCACTCCTCTGACTTTGTGGTGTTGGTTCAATGGCCTTTAGAACACTGTTTCTAGTTTTGAATGGAAAACCATTAAATTTTGTGAAAGCAAAACAAAAATATGAAACTTTTATCCGATCTTCGTGTACAGCCACACAGAAATGAAGATAAACCTTGGAGTATTCATTCATTAATTTATTCCCTCACCATTTTGCCTGTTTATAGCATGTGGAAAAGTATTTTCATTTCTTAGTTGAATTGCTTTTTGCAATCATTTAATGCAACACGTTAAGGTGTTTTGCAGACCATAGACTGAGAAATCATTCTTTAGAGACCACAGCATTTGAGAACTTGTGTGGTAAAGAGAAGTAGACAAATCGTTGAATGACCTCTAGTCAACTCTTTTGCTTTCCAGTAGGGTCAGGGAAGTGAGAGCTTTTCAAGACACAAGTTTGTCTAGTCTGTTCTTAAAAGCCTCCGGTGATGGTGATTTCACTGGTGATGGTGGGCTCTGAGAGCTCAGCTACCTTGAAGACTGAGTCTGAGCAAGGCGAAGTTTTCCTTCCAGCCACGAAGACCCTGGAAAACCAGAAAAGCAAGCAGGAAAAGCCCAGAGTGAGCTATTAATGACCCCTCAGAGAAACCTGCTGCTGGCAGGCACCTCAGACTCAGTATGCCCTGGGTAGATGAATTGCAGGTGCTTCCGTCCCATAAGTCTGTAAAGTTTCCTTTTGCTTTAATATTTATAGGAAGCCACTATAACATATCAAACGTGTACTCATCTTTACTCCATTACTCATGAGAGAGATAACTCAATATGTCAAATATGCCCTGATCAAGGGGCAATTTCTCTTCTCCCCATGCCAAATGTGGACCAGGTGTAAATGGATGCATCTCCATGAAAATTGTGTCTTTTTATGCTGGCACTGAGTACAACCCTCTTGCTCAGTCTACTGGAACATTTCCCAGATACCAATGTCAGCTCCTCAGTTCAATCCAAAGCACATCATATGGCCCTTTTCTTTAACCAGCCCTGCAGAAAGAACAGACTCAAATTGTGCTTTCATGCCTTGGTACTTTGTTTAAGAGCATGAAATTGTCTCTCGGTGAGAGAGATGGAGTCTTTCATGCTAGCAAAGAAGAGAGACGTTTTTAAGCACCCTAACCCACGGGAATGTAATAGCTGCTGAGGCCGGGATTCATCTCCCATCTCTTTAGAAGTCTAACAGTGAGAGGTCTGAGATAATCACCTCAATCTCTCTCTGTAGTCTGGGGCTGTGGGTACCTCCGGAGGCAATTCATCTGACCCAGATTAGACCCTGTTCTTGAGAATGAAATGAGACGTCTTCCAGGGGAGCCTATTTCTCCCTGCTGCCTGTAGAGGAAGTCTGGCATGACTAGAGCAGGCTTAGATGTTGAACACCTAGATGCTTAAATTAAGGAAATGAGTCTTGCTCTTGTCTAGCATACAAAATTTCAGTAGTTTAGCTGATGTAAATCCCTGTGCATTAAGAACAGCTTATGAAACTTTACTTCAACCTTGTGTCGCACTGATTAAGTCCAAGCTTTGAGAAACAACAAAGGAAAAAAAAGAATACTTGTGCAGCCGTTTTACTTCTGCATTTTAAAAAATTGTGAAATTCTGGGGTAATCTCAGCTCCCACACGTTCCTTTAGGAATACTTGCAAAATTCCATGCTCGAACCTTGGACTTGGACAAGGTCCCCAGAAAAAAATATGTTTCTGAAATACTACTTCACAGGCCACAGAGAATAAGCAATGTAGCTTTACAAGCTCCTCCCCCCACCCCCACCCCCATTTTGAATCTCAGATCTCTCACTCACATACGGGATTCCTCTGGCTTCATCATTATCTGTCATGCTTAGGTAGGCTTAGTATGAGTTTTCCTTGACATTTTTGGCTTGGTGATTTCCCCCCCCGACCCCCCCCTTATTATTGTTCCTTCTTCCTGTACTCCTGAATCTCCAAGTAAATCTAAGGTAGCTTTATCATTTATAGAGAAGCATAAATATCTCTGGTGCTTTGTACACCAGTACAAACGCACATACCTGACCTCAAAGTGGTTTTGTCACGGAAGTATCCAGAAGACACCAAAACCTATAGTCCAAGTGTAGGATTGGGATGAGTCACCATGGTGTTAAGGTGATGATGTAAAGTGCTGATAAACATGCTGCATCTTCTGGAAGGGGGCTATTGTGTTTCCTTATGACATTTGCCATGGGGGGGGCTATACTGCTGTAGCCTTAAAAACAAGGTATTTGCCATAAAGGTGAAAGCAAGCAAACAGAACAGAAGTGAAGGGCCAACAGTCTTTTTATTTATGCTACATGAAGGGTTACTTTAGACAAGCTCTAATCGTGCCCTGTGGATCGAGTGGCAGTTGGCGCCTGTGTTCATTTAACTCAGAAGGAACATGGTTCATCCTTAATGTTGTGAGCCCAAGTTCAGTGGCAACTCACATATTTGGTGGGGGGACAAGAGGAGATTTGCACACTTCAGCTAGATTGTAGAGTTTGTTTGGACCCACCTTGGGTCTGTGTAATTCTAATCTAGAATTGCCAGTAGGAATTTTCTCCCTCTTCTATGGAGGGAGCATTTCAAGTGCTGCCTGCATGGAAAGGTAAAGAGGGGCAGGCAATCGATGCACTCGAGTACACCTCTCTGAATGGCATGAGTAAACGTGGAGTCATTGAGGAATGAAAAAATACCATTGGGCACTGGTGAAGTACATCTTGTATATATAGCCTTGAAGCAATCTGGATCTATTTTGTCTAAAAATATTACGGGATGCTTTCAAAATGTGGGGGGGAAAAAAAAAAAGCAAAAAAAAAAAAGCTGGAATTATTGCATTTAAAACAAAGTGAAAAAAGGAAAAAGTTGGCTGTATACAAGTGAGACTGTGTTATGCAGGTACCATATCAAACAGGTACGTGTGGACACTATGTTAGTAGAAATAGTGTTCAAATGTCCATTAACCTGCATGTGTCCACGACCCTGCACACACCGCCATATGCACACACACATGTGCTTCTCTCATCCAATACGAATACTGTTGTATAAACAGTTTTCCAGCTCAAAAGCCACTACCAGTCTCTCCTGACTATGCATAGACAAAATACAGAGAGACACAAACTGTACATTCTGCTCAGTGATGCAACATTTGCCATTCTAAATAGTCATCCTCTTCAGTACTGTGATATGCACATTTCTGGGATATATTTCACCAGGCTGTGTGAACAGGTGTAAATAAAAACCCCACCAAACAAAAGGAGACCCAGTAAGGTCTGCCTGGATAATTTAGCCATATTCTCAGAGCTCTTGGATATGCATCCAGCACAGTACAACTCCTATGGATACTTACTTTAAATCCATATGCCCTCCTTCCCCCAGCTGTACACAGGAACATACCTAGATCTAAACATAAAGATATCTTCCCTAGAAAACCCTACTAAGACCTCAGCTGCCATCTATTCACTCCCACACACTCCCTTCCATAGATACAGTTTAAAAAAAAACAAATCACATCACCACATTCACTCTTCCCTGAAGTCAGAAATAAGTCCCAGGAAGCTGCCAGAGGTTTAGAAGCTAAGCCAGCCATGCACAGCTCCGGTGCTGCTGACATTACCAGACAGCATTAATTTAATTCCACTCAGTTATGCTTTTAAATTTGATTTGAAAAATGTGTCATAAAATACCATTAAGTGCAGTGCAGCATTTTGAAGCAGGCTGTGATGTTCCCTGCATTGACAAAGTCATGGGGAAGGGAATGTAATTTTCCTAGCTAAGTACTGGGGGGCATGTTGGGAGAGATTCCTTTAGAGAGTGTGTTGAGTGAATCAAGAATCACGAATAAATGTTATATCCACTAAATATTTTCTTGGTGTAGCAGATCCAGAGAGCTCTGATTTAATGCTTTAAAGCCAAGTGTTGATGGAGAAAGAAAAGATACCTGCAAAGCCTTCCAGATCAGTGGGTATACCCAGACAGGAGAAAAAGGAAAGAGACTGAAGCACAGAGCTGTAGGAGAGAGATCTGGAGAACTTAAGACTTAGGTTAATTGTGTAAAAATGCAGAATACAATGAAGAGATATGGCTTTGTTACTGACCCACTGCAACTCGATCCAGAAAGATCGATACCATTTGAAGACAGAGTGAGCTTTAACTGGTGCCCATGCTAGCTGCAGGCCACTCGACCCTCACTGCAGTATAACATCCCTCAAAGCAGGTATTAGATTCCATTCTCATTTTCTATTTTCCAAAGCACAACTTTTTCTGCCACTTCCATAGCCAGCCTGTTTGTTCAGCCCTGTGCTAGGCATCCTCAGAAGTACCTGCACACAGTGCTGGCTTGTCATCTGTAGTAGCTGGCATATGTATCTACAAACTCATACCTGGTAACAAAGGAGCAGATGGTCTTATGAAAAGAACTATGTTGGAAACATTTTCTATCCAAAAACTCAGATTCTTTTTTCTCTGTCCCATATCTGAATATTATTCTTAACAGGCAAAGTTGTTAGTGGACAAATCGTAAGAAAAAAATAAGTGCACCAAAAAGGTCTGTGGTAACCGTTATTATCATGTTTCAATATTATTATGAAATTGCCATAATTTCAGGGGAAAAAAACCCAAACCAAAACCAAAAAAACTAGGGACTTGTTCTTTTCTCAAACACAGCATGTCGAGATTTCTACAAATTTCTTTAAGAAAAATTTAGAAAGATTTCTGTGAAGCTCTGTACAATCCCAAAAGGCTCTCTGCTGTGTCTGAGCCCCATACCCCTGTTGGCCGTAAAGCTTCTCGGTGTGCGGGGTGAACAGCCTCTCCCATCGCCTCATCGTGATGGCTTCACCCACGGGTGGGCTGGCTGTGTGAGAGCCCTGTAAGGTGCCAGGCCAGGGGCTGCGCTCTCTCCTTAGGTCATTGGGTTGCCTCCACCTCCTGTTTTGATCCTTTGTGTTTGTGGGGATGAGCCTTTTGTCACATAACCCAACACTGCCCAGTACCAAAAGGTGTGGTGATGAATGTATCTAGACAGCTCTGCCATGGATACTTAAGTCAGCCTTACAAAGATGGAATGCATTGCCTTCACCCTTTTAATTTAAACCTCAACTATGGCTTTTGTGAAGTATCCATGTGAGGGGCTCAAAGGTCTTATTTTCTAAAGAACTGCCCTTTCATATCCCTCCCTTCTTTTCTTTCCCCACTTCTCTTTTCCTCTCCTCTCCATTATAATTTTCCCTTTGACCATCACTTTCATTTCTATTCTCAAAACCCGGTAGGGCAGAGAATCGAATGGGTAGCTGCATCCTCACCCCTTAGTAGAGAGACAGATGTGAATACTGAAACACTCTCAGCCTGGCAAGCACCCAAGTGCACCGTGACAGCCTTTACGCACCTGAAGCACACCCTAGGCATACTGAGCAATCCACAGCTGTACAGCCCTGGGGACCGCCTGACACCGAGCAGTGGCATGCCGAGCAATTCACTCCTCACGCTAGAATATTGAATGACCCACAGCCACCAACGCTCCCTGAATACCAAGCAGCTCTGCACCTTTGCAACGGCAACTGCATCTGAAGGGAAATGTTGCGACGTGGCTCAAAACCAATCCTCCTGCAGTATATAAAAAAAAAGGGGGTTGAAAAGATAAAGAGAGTCTGAAGCTGTGGAGTTGGATCCTGAACTAGGATTTTCCAAAGAAGGTATAGAATATAAAATGCCCAAACATTACCAAAGGATGCAGTGGGAGCTAAACACCAAATTCAGTTTCTTCAGGTACTTGTTAAAAAAACAGTCTAAGATTGAACGTGTTCTCTGGTGAACAAAGAAGTGCATGGCTATTCCTAACAGGTCCTGGTGTCAGCAGCACAATGACAAGGGCCATCTCTGCCCTGGGAGAGAGAGGGTCAGCAAGGCTGGAGACCTCACTTGTGAACTTTAAATGACCCACTCTTCTACACTGATGCCAAAACACTTCCTAATTTTTCCTTTCCTAGGGTACCTCAGACAGGAGATACACAAAAAAGGTTATTTGGAAACTCATTTTTCCCCTCCAGGGTATTAACACAAGCTTTACAAAGGCTTATAATCCCTTTAGACAACAGCAGCAAGAGCAGCAGCAACTACAAAGCCCTAAGCTTGGAACTCAATCCCCTGGTGACGGGCTGAACCCTCTGCTGAGGCTGCAAAGGAAAAGAGAAAGGTGTGAAGATATTTACATCAAACACATGGAACAAGAGGGGATTTTAATCAAACTTTTCTTTTTCATGTATTCTTTCTTCTCCTGGAATCTGTTTTTTCTTTATCCTGATGAAATTCAGTACTTGCTTTTTTGCCTTTTTTTCTTCCTGTAAAAAGGAGGATTTAAAAAAAAAAATATATATATAATCACAATCTCCCCTGAAAACTCTGAGTATTAAAACTCCAGGGCAATGCATCTCCAAAATCTATAAGACTGTAAGAAGATAAGAGACAAAACCCCACAGAAATGTTTCTTCTCTGTGTCTTTGGAAGTTGCAGACGCGTGTATAATACCCCTAAGCCGGGGTAATCTGCTTGCCTCCTCCTGCCTTTCCTGATGCACGCGGATGTACTTAGCATTAATATTCCTCACACTACAGCAAATGAACACCCAGGAGGCAGCTGACTCAATCAGTGCTTGTTTTACTTACTGTGTATCACTGAGAAAAGACCATAAACTAGAGCACGACAGATCTGTAATGCTCATTTCAATATGTTTCCCCTGCTTGTTCCAGCCCTGATGAACTTCCATATTCAGCCAAAATAAAAGAAAAAAGGATTAAGAAATATATTATAACAAACACATTAGCAACGTGTGGTAAATTACCATTGGAGATTCCAGTTCCTCATGGTAGGAGCATTTGTGGATAAACACATTTGTTTACTTCATTTTTCCTGCTGCCTTCTCCAGCGTATGATTATTCACTCAACGATGTCACGACTCCCAAGTCTGATGTCATGGCTGTTTCCACAGCAACTGAATGGAATCAAAGACAGCTTTGAAACCAGGTAGGCTGGACTAAAAATAATTTGGAAAAAGCATTTGTCCATTCTCCCCCATAAAATTGATGGGCTCCTACCCCTGCTGTTTGGAGATTGGAATTTGTTTTAATTATGATGGCACGATCACAAAATGCAAAGGAGCTAGCTATTATTTTTGGAACAGATACAGCTGCAGGGTAATTGAGAGAAAAGACCATACAGACCATACAGATGAGCTTATTTCATGTGTCCAGAATCACATACCCAATTGGATGGGGTATGAGGTATGGTCCCCTTCTTTCCCAGGTCAATTCCTGCTGTTGCCAATGGAGATGCACTAGTATGGTCAGCAGATTTGGGGATGACAGTGTACTGGCTGGATCTGCGATGACTGTCATGGGAGTGTAGACACCTCCCTTAAAAGTAGCCACCTACACTGTACGTACCCGAGTGAGGAGTGACGAATCCTGCCCCTCTGGTTTCTTAATAACAAAACCTGACCTCCTAATGGTTCCTCACATATCTTCTCGCCTTAAACCTCGGTTTAACTCATCTGACCATTGGTCATTGCATTGACTTGATCATGAGGCTCCCAGAGAGGCTTTAATTGAATTTGCAGCAACAGAAATAGATTTGAAGAGACAGAAAGGGAGATGATGCCGGGGCAGTGGAAAAAGCCTCAGGAGACAAGCTGCCTCTGGGCAATACACTGCCATGAAGGTTGCCTTGATTCATGGAAACCGGAGATAGGCTGAGGGTGATGAAAGAAGCCGTAGACCAGAACATGACTCTAAGGTAGTGCAGAAAAAGTGTTAATTCAGAGAGGAGTTTTGAACGATAGCTTAAATCAGAGACAAGACAGCAGATCATTTTAGCAAGAGAGATGTTTCCAGTGAATTTCTTAACATGGAAGAATTTTGGAAGGATGGTGGGAAGTGAAGGGCAACTCTTAATGAATCAGAAACTGAGTGTGTGAGCAGGTGAATAGGATGCTATGGCTGTTGGATGATGATTTATGTATACACTGTGCTTAAAAGGTTAGTCAACACAACTGCAATGACAAGAGTTTTGTTGGCAGTGGGGTTCGTCTTTGCTTGGGCTCCTGGCACTGAAGGAAGGGATGCAGGTAGCCATGAGTTTCATGGTCAGCCAGGGTTTAGTCAAGCCAAGTGCCATCAAATGGGCTTTGCTTGACTCACAGGCAGTAGGAGGGAAGTTAATTCAGCTGCAGTTGGAAGGTGTGCTTTTCATGCTCTGGTGAGCCTCTATTTAATGCATTCGTTAGCTTCAAAGCCAAGATCAGCCTGTGGGATCCCTGCCTCCTGCCTTGCGACCCGCATGCTGCCCGGCCACTCTGTGCCATTGTTTTCCAGCAGCCTGTCATTAGAGCGGGCTGCTATTGTACAGGGCCTGGGTGGCAGGAGCCCTCCCAGCGCCAAGCTGTAATCCAAAGACTACACAAGTTCTTTACGTCTGATAAACAAACAACGAGTTTTCCTCCTGGTTTTACCTGCTTTGTGTTTTAATTGAGCCAGGCTCAAAAACACGCCAAAGGGCTGCACGGTCTCAACAACATGTAATGTGCCTGATTCACAGGAATTTGGGTCTCAGTATGGGGCACGTCATTCAAACGCTTTCTGCTTTGGAGTTGGTGGTATTTGGTTCTCATTGGTCTCCTACCCATAAGAAAAGCAATCACATATTCTGGGGGCCTCAAAACAAGCTGTGTTGTGATAATTCTGTTTTTCTTCCCTTCGGGTTTTGTTTACTCTCCTCAAACTCCTTGCCCAGAGCATACACATAATTACAGTGCCAATAAGTAACCCAGTTTGCTACTGATCCCATCTTTCCTCCAAGAACGTCCCTTATTTTTCTTTCTAGGAATTAGAAGTGGTTCAAAGACCTGGAGGGACAAATACTAGGCGGTGACATAATGCATGAGTGCTGTGAAGCAAACAGTTTGCCCTCCACTGTGCACTACTTTCAGCTCTCCTAACCAGACACAGGTCCAGCTTTACCTCCACACAGCTCGAGTGCAATGTTTGAAAGGTCAGCCACCTTCTCATTGCTATGGTCTCTGAATCCTGAATAAAAAAGAGAAAAAAGTGCTGGCTTTATAAGATTGCGTGCTCTGAAGAGTATGGCAAAGACTGTGCACCACCACGTCACAGGGAGCTTCTTTTCCAGCCTCAGCTCCTATTTTGATATAACCTCTGGGCATATGAAATGGTGGAATCTTTGCCCAGCTATAGATTATGTTTATAATGCAAATATCTGTCTTCCCTCCTGTGCAAGATAGATAGAGTTTTACTCACTTGCTGTTTGCTCCAAAATACAGGCCACACTGCTCCAGTTCAGTCACAGCAGGATCACAGATAGGGTAGCCATGATGCTAGCCCAGTCCCAGCTCTCCTTGGCCCCAACAGTGGTGATTTTCACAGGTCAAAGGTACAGTGATGTTCCTCACTGGAGAATGCCCAAATTATTAATGGGAAAGGATTGGAGGACGTGCGTTTAGCTGCAAGGAAATGTCTATGCCAGGAGTGTTTCATTCATTCCTCTCCTTGAAGGTTTCCCACCATTCCTCCCCTGCCCCCTTTCCCCCCTGCATCCCTGCTGCTGTGCTTGCTGTGATGAGAGCTCTTAGCCAGTTACTGCCACTTCACTGATACCTTCAGGAGATTCATGAGTTACCCTTGACTTGCCAGATAGCCTATTCGCTGCACCACGGCTCCCAATGATGCCAAGAATCTGCTTGCTCCTCTGATCAGGGCCAGTAAACCCACCCAGCTGCCTTAACCCCCGATGGGGCAATGGCTGCACCCTTTTCAGCACACTGTTGCAAAGGCTGGGGCAAAAAGTCCAACTCCTCCAGCCAGATTGGGATGATTCATAGCACACAGAGCAGACAGCCCTGCTAATTTGAAGGCCAGGAGTAGGCATGCACATGGCCTGCTTAAAATAGAACATTTTTTCTGTGTCAGCACCTCTTGCTCCTTCATCCCCCATGACATTTTCTGATTACATCCTTGAAGTGTCACCTGCACATCAGGTTTTCAAGAATGGCAGCTGAGTCCTGAGCTCGGAGGTAGACTGGGAATACTGGGGAGGAAGAGCGAAGCTTCGTCAGCAGAGTCTGAAAGCAGAAAAGAGAGAAACATAAAAGAAAATATCTGTCCTCACCTCCTCTCTTCAACAGCAAGGCTCTTACCTTATTACCTAATGGAGCAGATTTACTAGTGTTGTGAGTAGTGCTTGGGAGCCACTGGGTCAGGATGAAAAGCAAGGAGCATTATCACTGCCTGTTCTGGGACGAAATGAGGTAGAGGAACTGCAACGTAACCCTCAGGACCTGGTAGTACGGTATCAGCAATGCAGTGATTACTGCTTGGACTAACGGTAGAGGTGATTGTCACCTGTTACCGTTTCCCTCATCACTCTTGCTCACAGGTCTGGGAAATCTTTACAGCATGAGATTTGTATGCCTAAATGCAGGGACTCCATCCCACACACAACAGGCTGCCCCATGGACCCAGAGCCCTATTCCAGCCCAGCCCAGGGTCACCAGTTCCTGTCCCAGAGATTCTGTAGGATGCTGGTCTGCCCCGGCAGCCCCCACAGGTGTCCTGCTCCCTCGCTGGGGTGAGGGGATGGGTCTCAGGCTCTGACACTCTGCCCTGCCAGCTCCCAGGGGGACCCCTCCTGGCTCCCTAGCCCCCAGGGAGCTCTCAGCTCTCTTTGCACCCTGAGACCCTCTTTCAAGGTGAGGAGTGCATGTTAGATCAGCCCATTCAAATCACAGACCCCTTGGAACAGGGACTCTCCCTTGCTATACAGCACTCATACTTTAGATCATCTTGGTTTCCTAAAGCATTACTAAGTAATGCTGAAAGACATTTCCCACCTCCCTTTGAATGCCAAAATTTGTCTGCTTTCGTGATCAGAAACCAATTTTTTTTTTCCCGAATGCATGTTTTGTACCTCACAATTCATAATGGATCATACAAAAATACACTGTTTTATTTTTCTTACAGGCATCTAGCTAATGGATGAAGTAATTTAGTGAAGCTATTGTATTTCATTCAATAGCCTATATGTAGATTTGTTGTGAAGGATAAAATGTTCCCTCTTCAAACACTAACAATAGGAGTACAGTCTAGCACTGACCTTGTACGCCGTCACTGTGCTGTATGCAGGTAACAATGCGAGCCCAGCCTGTAGGCAATAGAAACAGAGAAATGTTTGGTTTGAATAGCAGGGGCACATCCTCTTCCACAGCGCATGTGCCAGTATTCACCTGTGAATAAGGTACAATTACTCGCAGCTCTTTAAGGTTTGAATGAATACCTCTAATTTCTAACTATCCTGGAAAAAAGTTGTTCGCAACTTCCCATGAATGATTCTTTGAGTTTAAAATATTTAAAAACAACAAGCTTCCACTGTTCTTTGTATATGGATATATGTGCTTTCAACAACTTTTGTAAGGTACACGGACTGCCTTCTCTACCTCCCGAAATAGCTGTATTTCTGAAGAGTAACGATCAGCATTCATGCAGGCTTTTAAATCCAATGTTTCCTAATTATGGGTGAAGTGACTTCAGTTGATAACCTGTAAAGCATTTTCATAACTTATGAGTTGCAAAAAGATTAGCTGAACTTATGATGGTATTATTCTACACTGTCAGTGTATTAATAGAGAGCGCTAATGGAACTGTTCTCCAATGTCAGTGGGATGGGATCCATCTCATTTCATTAACCACCTGAGAGTTAGATACCTTGGCTAGGCTGGTTGTTCAGGATCTTTCTGAAGTCTGTGCACAGTGCTATACATCTCACAGGACGATTTTCCTCATACTGACTCTGATATCCAGATAGATGGGACAAATAATGTCTTCTACACGTGTCAATTGCCCTCTGGATGCACCTTCAGGAGATGGCCAGACTAAACCCCTAAACCTTAGCTGGCTAAATGTAGCTCAGAAGCTGCACTCAAATTAATCTAATTAATGAATGTGTCAGTGGATTTGGGATAAATGAAGCATGTCCTTAGTACTCTAGCACACGAACATTTCCTGAACAGACATCAGTTCTTGTCCTTGCACTTTCCCCTAAAAGCTAGATCCCTCAGAAAGGAACTGCCTGGCAAGTTCACTCTTTCTGCTTTGGCTTCAGCGCAAACCAGGGGAGGTTCCACCTACACAAACCCAGATGGCGACTCCAGGGCTGGTACCGTGGCCACATTACTGCAGATTTCCATACAATCCGAACTTCACTTTCATTCCGATGTTCCCTTACGTGCCCCTTCCATGGGATTCCTTTCAGGCCAGTGGAGGGTACCAGCTCAGAGGAAAACGTACAGGTGTAGCGATGATTCTGTGCCCTGTTGCTCTTCTTGGCCCTTAGATAATGCCTAAGCGCAAGCCATTAACGGCAGCGGTGGAGCCCTGCTGCTTTTCACGTACTTGGGTTTGCAGAGATGAATAAAATCGTAGTCCTATAGAGCTATTCACCAAGTACAGACATCTGACTGGGGTGTCAGAGATAACTGGCTGGAACCCTTAAAGCTCCTTGTAGTATCAGCAGAGAAAGACTTGAAAAAATGGTAATTCATGCCAGGATCCTAATTTATCTGTTCCAAATCTGGAAGAGCTAATCCTTCTTTGCTGGCTACAGAAGGAACCTAGGAATATGACCCACTAAACTTGGATACCCAAGATGTCTCACATGAGTCAGTGTGAATGAGACATGATGCATTAAGACTTTATTAGTATCTGACAGCCTTTTGATCATGGCACAGAGTAGTTACAAGCAAAGACGTGAAGGTGGGATAGGTGCCAGCCTGTCTGACTCTGGGTTTGTTCCAGAACATCTCAGCTCATGGCTGTCCTGCAGCCGCCTCTCCACAGACCTCTTCCTTTGTTAATTGACAGACAACCCCAGAGGTATTAAAACTATGCATCTCGCTTCTGGAATTTATCTAACTTTTCTCATAAAAAACAGTTTATTGTCATTGCCAAGATAAAACTCTTTCTTCCACGAACTCTGTCCTCCTCCTTATGTCTCCACTTCTCCCTGCTGGTATCTGCAATCCCCACACTCCAAATCTTCCTCTCTGGCACCAGTGTTTTCTCGGTCCCATGCTGAAAGCCTGCAAGCTTCTGCAAATTGTGTCCCACTGAGGTCAGCTACCAGGCTCCCCCCAGCTCAAATGCAGTTTTTGGTGGAGTTCAGGGTACTTGCCTCTCTAACCTCAGTCGATGGGGCTGGTGACTTTCACTTTAGGCCCCAGAGATGTAAAAATCTTCCTAAATAACCCTCTCCACAGAGGTTGCCGTTTCCTCAAGCAGGCACCGATGCCTGCTGCTGTCCTGCATCACTCTCTGTCCTGCATCACCCTGATAGGTCATGTCCCTCTCTGTACTGCCTGTACAAGGGTCAGAACCTTGCACTGGCTCCTTTTGCTGCTGGCTTAGGCAGGTTTCCTTCGGTGTGGAGCAGGCAGGAGCCGGGGAGGGGGGCATAGCAGGGAAAGCATCCAGGAAAACCTCAGTAAGTGTGTTTAGAGGGATGGTATTCCCACAAGGAGCTCTGTTTGACTGGTGGAAAATGTCTTCTTCATTGATAGTAGCTAATGCAAAGCACACTGCCTGCAGCTTTTTATTTTAATGTAGACATCTGAAAGTGACTGTATGATGGAGGGAGAAAGGGAAAGGTTATGTGTCTTCACAGGCCCAAAATGGCAGTATAATGAATATAAAAGCTATCCTCTCCTCCTCTAATATATTCACTCACCATTCCACCCTCTTTTCTAGTGACTGTAAACAACATTTGTCATCAGCAATGGGCTACTTTTCATTATAAAACTGATCTGGAAACTACATTTTTATTTCACGTACATCAGCAGCGACGGGAGAAGAAACAGGCAAGGGGAAAATATATGTTGCTAGCAGGAGAGGGACCTGGGACAAGTGTTGCCTGTGCAGTTCTGGGGATCATTCATAAGTCTGGCCTCCAAGACAGAAGATGGTCTAATGCCTCATTAAATCCTACTGAGCCAACGATGATGTATCGTACCCTTTCAATCTTCAACTAAGTAATGCAGTAAAAAAAACCTAATTTGCACGTTTAATGCATTCATTAAGCTATTAGTCTTTCAACAAGAGATTTAATAGCAAATTAACAGTTTTTATGAAAGAAAAAACAACAACAAAACTCCCCACTTAGTAGAATTACTTTTGTGTCAGAGCACAATACAGGGTAATGGGCAATTAGGGGTTTCAGAGAGGAGGATGGGAAGATGGGTTTAATTTGTGTTTGGTTTATAATTAGCTGGTGCTTGGTGCTTAGAATGAAATGAAGTGGATCCCCTTGATGGGTAAGACACTGACTTGGGCAGAACACACAGGGGCTAATAAAAATGAAGAGGTGGTAGGAGCTAAAAGAAGTCAGTGGTCCGCACCTGCAAAATTATTCTCGTGTTATGTGTCTTTCTGTGCTCAAGTAAGCCTTCCTGGCAGCCAGACACCAGAGGCTGAGTTAATGGTGACTCGGTATTCACGCAGGTCTTCCTGGAGTCTGTGGGAGTTTTGCCACCAGCTAACAGGACAAACCCCTTCAGAGCACAAGCTGCTGCTTTGTGCATTCGCTCGTCAGAACATTTAAAACTCAGGAAAATTACAGTCTTCATTTTAAATCTGGGCTTAAAGTTGAGCAAACTCTTAAGCACTTTTCTTAATAAAGGCAGATTGTTTATTTAGGTTCAAAGCCTGAATTTCAGTCTGAATTCAGTTTGGCAGATATGTGCTAGTGTAGATGGCTGGCACAGGGGCTATTTTGTAACTTTAAGTTTGTGTAAGTCTCTTTAAAAAACCATTCTTAATGAGATCACTGAATTCCAGGAAAGACTTTGGTGAGAGAGAAAGAATTACAAAATTAAGTTGTTGTCTGAACTTGCCGAAAATAAATACAATAATTGAAAAGGAAAGAAAGAAGTGGGGCTGTGTTTGTTTGTTTGTGTATTTTAAATGCCATTTCTAAATCTTCTGTTTATTTGAAAAGACAGTTGACAGAATATTGAACACCAAATCCACATGATTTGGGGGCTTTTTTTTTTTTTTTTCTTTGCACACAAACCTTAGGAGAAATCCTTTTTTTTTTTTTTTTTTTTTTTTTTCCCCCGCTCTATCAGAAATATTCTTTAACGGATCCTACACTGAGCTTTGATTTTTTCAGCTGCAGTGAGACAGAGAGAGGGAGAATAGTCTAAAATCAATTTCTTAAAGGTCTGAGGAATCATAAGTACAGTTTGAATCAATATCCTGTGCGTGAGTGTGTATGTGCGTGTGTCTTCCTTCACACACATCTATTCAAACAACTGTTTTCCTGTAACAGAATATTCAAATCCTTAGGGATAATAAATTGGCTTTCCAAAGTGGAATATTAGCATGAAGCAATGGATTCTTTACATCTTTTTTTCAAAAACTTTTATCCCATAAAGGATTCTCTCCTCTCACTGATACCGACTGCATGTAGCTGTAAGTGCATTGGCATTCAGGACAGGAAAACAGCCCTTAGAAAAGCACTTTTGTGCAAATGTTGTGAGCTTTAAGAACCAGCCTAAAATTAAGCAGGTGCTTAAACCTTGTCAGTATCAGGCAATGCAGCCACCTCTGGATGTCCTTGAATCTCTGTAGGTGAGGCCAAGCTAATTCCTTGTATCACCACGGAGTCAAAGAATAGTTTTCCTCCATCAAAATTCAGCGGGATCCTTAGGGCTCGAGGCGGAAGGTGTTTGCATCCCAGTGCGCTGTGTTCTGAATGCTGCTGTTCCAATATTTACCCAAGGTAATGGATAGTGGTAATATGACTTTGTACTTCGGGAAGGTATGGTTGGAATTACCAAATGGCATGTGCAGCTTGGCGGGGGGAGCTGCTGGCAGCAGATACCATAGGTTATTCACAGCAGTTTCAAAGTTGGGGATTCTGGGCTACTGTTTGGTACTAAAGCAGAGGTAAGGAGCACATGTCTCAGCAAAGGGGCTTTCTGGATCCTAGACTGCAGCTGGGCTGTTATGGATGTGTATTAGCGCCTGTGTTGCTGTAATATGCTACAACTTCTTGGATGTGCTGCTGAAACATAGCAGAGACTTTGGCCATATACAGCTCCGTGCTGGAGGCTCCTAACTTCTTGGTCCCAATGCAGCAGAAGTAATGCATGCTCTCCGTGTTATCCTGAGCACAGGCTTGCACAGCAACACTGGCAGCTCCTTCTTTTCAAATCCTGGAAGCCAAATGCCATTTTCCCATTAGTCCTCCTTCCCTGTATTCCCCCATGGAACCATTTCAATGCAGCGAAGTAGGGAGGGACTCAGCCGGCCATGCCCAGTGTTATGGATGCCAGTCTGTAAGCAGTAAAGTCAATGACACATGACGCAGTGCCTCATTGCTCCCTGGTTCACCCTGCTCGATGGCTGCCGGGGCTCCAGGTCTCTGTCGGGAAGACACATCTGAATTTCATCATGTCAAGTTTTTCTTTTCAAGCAGCTTGGTGTGTGGGCTGCTGCCTGCTCTCTAAAAGCTTCTGAGATATTTGTAGCTGCTCTGCTTGTTCTGATTTTGCTGGAACAAAAATAATTACTCAAAGGACAGGAAAAAAAAATGTATGTATGCGTACATATGTGCATGTGCATTCAGAAAAGAGAAAAAAAATATGAAGTGTGCCACAGGACTGTACTATGTTTTAAAGGAATATCGTAAGGGAGACAGCTTTGTTCTTGCAGCACAGCAAGCGTCCTGAATTGGGAAAGCACCATGAGAGAGGCTTTGCAGGTTTTGGAAACTACACCAGGATCACAGCTGTGCCCTGCAGTTTCATTACACTCTTTTATGTATTCAGGCATGCAACGGTAAAGAAGCGTCCTGCCAGCTTGTAAGGGAGTGGTATGTGTTCAGAGGGCTGATCAGATCCAACTAATGCATATGGTGAACATAATATTGAATAATTCTTCTCTCTGGTCTTCAACTTTCTGGGATTAATATCACATATGCAGAGAAATATGCACAGAGAACTTGTGGCTTTAACTTACCTGGGTGTAATGACTGATAAGGCAGATGTGCAAATTTCCCTACTTGCCCTGGTGCTGTGACTGAAGATATTTTAAACCATTCCAACCTCAAATTAAATAAATATTTCAAATTTAATCTCTGAACACTTTGAGCTGGGTTTAAGGGTGAAATTTGCCTAATGTAAGTCCTCAAAACCAAGCTCAGGTGGGACTGAAATGAAGGCTCAGCTTTTGCAATGGGTCATATCACAGCAGTTAAATTCTCCGTCTTGGGCAAACCTAGCCATCACTTTGCCTCTGAGAGATCAGCAGCAAAAATGATTGCACACACAAGTCTACAAAATCTGTCTACCTGTTATCCCTCCCCCTTTGAAGCACAGCAAAAAGCTGGGGCTAGCACAGCCAGTCTGTTGTAATTGAATTTCTCTGCCTCATGTGTTATATTTTATCAGGCTGGGCTCTTTTGGCTTGCAGTGATGACTTGGAGGTATTTGCATTGCACAGAGCTGCTGAGGAGAGTGGTTGAAAAATGGTGTGAAAATGCTGATAAATAGTTCTAAATGAAAGCAATTTTAGCAAGAGAACCTGTAGGCGGCCTTAGTCTCCTTTTTGGTGACTATAACACTCCAAAGAGCGAGCTTCCAGCAGCAACAGGCACGCAGAGACAGAGCTGTGTCACAGAGCACCTAAGGCTGCAGGAGCCAAAGATTGGCTTTTCTTTGCCTTACTATTGTCTGAGTCCAGCTGGATCAACTTCCTGGCCAGATGAAAGCCCCAAAGCCCCGTTCATGGCTTGCTTTTGCCCATGAATAGGAAACAGGTGAAAGGCATTTGAGCTGACAGCCCTGGAGGACACAGCTTTTGCTCCTTACACTCATCTACCAGTTGGACCAAAGGTAAAGGCAGTGGCAGCTCCTCACAGGTGTACCTGAATGCTGGGTCAGGAGACAAACATCTTAAAGGCCAGCTGCCCTCTACACATGTTCAGACCTTGGTCTATGAATTGTGTCTGGAGTTTCATTCTGACCTTTCTGAGACCAGAGCAAGGAACTCATTGGAGCTGCAGCTAAAGCAGCACCATGTCAACTGGTTGCTGGTGGATGAACACAAAGCTTCCTTCCAGGTTGTTATATTTTTTATATTAAGATTGAGAGTAGTTTTAAAGCTATTTTGAGATGTCTTTAATACAAGCAAAACAGGTTGGGAGGGTTCTAGGTTTGCACTAATGGGAATGAGAGATGGAAACATGAAGTTAAAGGTACTTTTATTTTTTTTTTTCCTTTTCCCCCTTCTACATCCAAGTATATATGGAAATAGCTGACTCCAGCCCCTTGTACTTAAGGATCCATTTGTGCTGCTGCCTCAGCTCCTCCTGTGGAAGGCAGTGAGTTGAAAGAGTGATTTAGACACTGTTAACATAAACGAGAGGAGACAGGCCAGTACTTAGCACGACAGGCTCCTCAGAAAGTTTAGACAGGGAGAAGCTGTTTCTTTTCTCTCTGTCGTTTCCCCTTTGCAGTCTGCAGATGAGAATTTCATAGTAGAATAATTCAAGGAGAAGGAACCCCTAGGTAATTCCTCTCCAGTCATCTGACAGTCCTCAAAGTACCCAGTCCTCATGGAACAGCTATGTACACACTAGCAGATGCTGTGCATTAGTACATGTAATAGAAAAGGAATTGTGCAGAATGAGTGACAATGCATATTCTGAATATCCAGCACAAGCGTTCAGTGGAGGAACCCAGGGACCACAAAAATAACAGGGGCTGGATGGTGATGTTGCTGCTCTGTTCAATTTATGTTCTAAATTATTTGATCCCAAGCAAGTATGTTAGGTGGGAGGTACTGGAGGGTGAAGTAAAATGGCTTATCTGGGCATTGAGCTGACTGACTGCTGAATGGTCTGACTTTAAAATGTATTCAAAGTATAAAAGCAACCAGTAATTCAGGTCTATAAGGTATGAATTAAAATCTATGATGATGAATGTAGTTCTCTGACTTTTCCTAATTGATAACCACTCAGCTGATAAGTGATAAGTTTTTAGATATGTATTTCAGTGTAAGACCAAGAGGTAAGAAATGGCTTTATCTACGAAAGTGAAAGTCATCTTTGTGCAGGAAAAAAAGCCATTCTTTGATCTACATGCTATAAATGTATTTTGGGCAAACCTCTGTATTTCTGCTGGCTTCCGTTTATAGGAGTGAGTCTGACATCAATATTCAAAAACATGGTTTTTAGATAAACTTGCTGTGTGTTGCAGCATCCATCCTTTGGGTGTAGTGGAGAAATCGCTCCAGAGCTATCCAACACCCTGGGCAGCACTTGGACTTTGAATTAGAGCGAGTAACTTTTTTTCCATCCATCCATCCCTGCACCTCCACCCCTCCTAAGTTCTGAGGAACACAATCATTCTCCTAACTCTAGAAATAACTCTATTAATTTTTTTAGATGTAACTGGCTACATTAACACAAAGGAAATGGCTGGAGATTCTAGGATAAAAGAGTACCTATTGTGTAATTCTCTAGATTAAAGCCATCAGACAACTAGGTGGATTCAGAAAGTCAAAAGGATAAATGTCCTGTGACAATAGAAAAATCAAAGGTTTCCAGATACCCACTTGGCTTATGAGTAGACCTATAAAGAAAGGGACTGATCAGCAATGAGCACAACATCTCAGATGAGCTGTGGGGATAAAGTGAGAATTGGAAAATGTCAAGGTTTTAATTTCCTCACACAGGAAATTCTTTGCAGAGGAAATTAAAACAAACAGTAGAAATTCCTTACCCATAGAAATAAGGAGAATATAATGAAAGAAGAAATACTTAGACCATGCAGGGAGAATGGGACCAAGTTTAAAAGTAATCTAAGTTCCTCCTAAAAACGAAGTGAATAACTTTCTTTTGATTTCAGTAAGGATGTTAGTAATGACCACGGCGTAAAGGCAGGTCATGAATGGGAAGGAGTTTATGGACATTTAATTTATATATATATATAAATAATATATTATTATAGCTGAGGTAGAAGTACGATTCAAACTGCTTGGTATGATCATAATGAAAGGAACAAATTCCTTTCATTTCTGATATCTGAAAGAGCTGTTTTAGAGAATGTTGGTTCAGTAGCAGGTTGATATTATATGATAGAAGAGTAGTAAACACAAGTATTTTAGAAAAATTGATCAAGGCTCTTGTAAGTCTATTAGCGTGACCTCTATAGTATGCAGAAACAACTTTGAATGGCAGAATAATTAAAATGGTGTAAGATGGATCACAGCATTTTTCTGTGAATAGACCATGATAGAATAGTGTGGTATCTTGCTTTTAGAAGTTAACTAATTTCTATCTGTTTGATGTAACTTAGATCTGTATCCAAATAAGCTAGAAACAGTTGATACACGCAATATGAGAAATACTGATTAAGGCAGAGGTAGGTAAAATGAAGTTAAATCCAATCAGAAGAGTGTTACAAAAAGAGATAATGACCCTAAGAAGGAAAGTATTTCAGCGGGGGTGGCTAGTAGCAAAATTATTCAGGGACCAGTCCTTTCTGAACCAACTTCACATATTCATTAACAATAGAAATTAGCACAAAATATCAGTGATGGATGATGTTAGAAAAAGCTGGTATAAACTGAGTGGAATTTGTTTGTGCCACGGTGCTGAGGAGCATTGGACAAGTGAACTGGGAAATCTGTGTAGGAAAAACAATGTTTACAAGCCTGAGAAATACCTGGAGATGTTAGACGGGCTTAGAAGAGTCTGTTAAGGTATCAGTGTGTGATGGAACTGTGGAAGAGGCAAATTTTAAGATGCCTCAGGCAAGGTGTGTCTAATAAAGCAAGAGAAATGGTAATACTTTTGTATAAGAGCCTGGTACACATTCATCTGTAATGTTATGTACAGTTCCAGACATCTGTGTCTAATGCAGACTAATTCAGATAAAAGCAGTTCAGAGGAGGACTGATGGGATAATCAAGTGGATGGAGAGTCAAAGACCTGAATTTTTTAAGACAAGTAAACAATTGCTGTTGCTTAACACAGAGTGTTGAGGGGTATGTGGAGAAGATGAACAGAAGGATTCAAACTGCCAGAGGAGGAGATGATTTGTTAAGCTCAAGGGTAACATTGACACAAGAAGAAATGAACGTCAACTAGCCATGATTAAACTCAAGCTGAAAAATTTAAGCGGGCTTCTCCAATTCAGAAGAGGGCACTCTTCTGCAAAGGCTTTCAAGGGGAGAGAAAACCTGAGATTCATCCCACCTAACTACAGGGACACTAAATGAAGGCACTTACCCTAGGGTTTTAGTCATACTAGACTCCCCTATAACCAGTGTAAAGAGGCTCCTCCAGAGTGTGACTCAGATCTTAGGTGCATTCAGTCAGCCCTGAGGTGCATCTCCTTACGCTGACCCGAGTTCTAAGGTAACTGGTTTGTGCTGCTGATTCCTCAGTTCGATCCTTCTGGTGTATGGGTGAAACCACAGCAGTGAATCTACAAATGGAAAGGCCCAATTAACTGTTAGATAAAGAATATTGTATGGAGTGGCTGCCTGAGAGAGCAAATGTATAATTTGAAGACTCTGTTTTGTTTTAGATCAGTCTGATACTTCTGATACAATTCCAACATACTGGTACCATTTTAGATAATCTTACAGCCAGCGTTTTGTTGCATTTAAGGCCTCAAAATATTTCAAAAGGAGGGTTAAGCTGCCAAGAGGTACTTTGTTTTATCTTCCTAACTGTGTGCAGCCTCTGGATTCTGTGTCAAATTCTAACATGGTCTCAGGTGTCACTGGAAATCATGGGAGGTTTAATTTTGGGAAGAAAGGTGAGTTGTTCATAGTGCCTGTGGGCAGTAGGTTTTGTATCTGTTGGAGAAGGGGTGGAATTATTGATTTCCAGCCCCTTGAAATTGAGCCTAGATTTATTAAAACAAATTTCCTTTAATTTTGTGTGGATTGCTGAGCTGTTTATAGCATGGATGAAGCTGTACTAGTCTTCTGGTAATAGGCGATCCTATCGCCTCTCTATTTTACAGTGTATACTGGCCTTTTTTATGAGGTATAATAGTGTGACTACATTAGTACGTCTCCTGATGTACACCAGTTGTTACATCCTGATTCTAAAGAAATTACTTTTCATTCTCACTAGCTTAAGAAGATCAAACCTCTGTGACTATGTTTTTCAAAGTGCAACATTTAAATGCCCCTTTCCAGGCCTCTCGCTGATCTCTTTCTCCATTTTATAAAGTGGTACTAATTTGAAGGCATTTTAAAGTACGCAAGAAAGAAAGCTGGAAGTGGAGGTTTGAAGGTGATGAGGCCTCTAGTGAGGGTGAGGAGGAGGAAAGTGAAACTTGATAATGCTGCCCTTCCAGGGATTCTGCCATTAACGGATGCATTATTTTTCTAAGCTCATTAAATAACCCTTAGAACTGTGAAAAGGTCAAGAGAGAGGGGAAGGAGCTGAAGCTGCCTGTGGATTTTGGTCATACAGCAATTTCCCAAGCAAGCAGAGGAAGGAAGCAGGGGGGGTTGAAGAGGCAAGGAAGGAAGAAAGTGGAAGTGTTTTTTCTATTGATCTTTTTGTTTAAATAAATGTTTATCCTCTGAGTTTTCCCTGCACCAGTCATCTACTCAAATCCCGTTGTAACTTCTTACCTGGCATTGCTCAACACCTTTGTTGGCAACATGGACACTGACACTGAGCATGCCCTTAGCAAGTTTGCCGATGACCGTGAGCTGTGTGGTTGCGGTGCTGGGGGAAGGGATGGCATCCACATGGATCCTGACAGGCCTGAGAGGTGGGCTCGTGTGAATTTCATGACATTCAACCAGGCCAAGTGCAAGGTCCCGCACGTGGGCCAGGCCAGTCCCAAGCACAAATACAGGCTGGGTGGAGAACGGACTGAGAGCAGCCCTGAGGAGGACTTGAGGGTGTTGGTTGATGAGAAGCTCCACGTGACCTGCCAATGTGCGTTTGCAGCCCAGAAAGCCAACTGTACCCTGGGCCACATCAAAAGCAGCGTGACCAGCAGGGCGGGGGAGGGGATTCTGCCGCTCTACTCTGTTCTGGTGAGACCCCACCTGCAGTGCTGCGTCCAGCTCTGGGGCTTCCAGCATAAGAAGGACATGGACCTGTGGGAGCGAGTCCAGAGGAGGCCATGAAGATGATCAGGGGGCTGGAGCAGCTCTCCTGTGAGGACAGGCTGAGAGAGTTGGGGTTGTTCAGCCTGGAGAGGAGAAGGCTCCAGGGTGACCTGAAAGTTCCTTCCAGTACCTAAAGGGGGTGACAAGAAAGCTGGAGAGGGGCTTTTTATAAGAGCATGTAGGGATAGGACAAGGGGGAATAGTTTTAAGCTGAAAAATAATAGATTTAGGTTAGACAATAGGAATAAATTATTTCCTGTGTGGGTGGTGAGGCACTGGCCCAGGCTGCCCAGAGCGGCTTGTGGGAGCCCCATCCCTGGCAGTGCTCAAGGCCAGGCTGGACAGGGCTGGGAGCAACCTGGGCTGGTGGGGGGTGTCCCTGAAGAGGGCAGGGGGGCTAGAACTAGATAACCTTTAAGGTCCTGTCTGACCCAAACCATTCTGTGATCTGTAGCAGCTGTGCTTTGGTGAAGCCACCTGCTGTTGTTTATAGCAAACAACAGATTCTAGTCACCTACAGATCAGCTCAGATATGGGGTTGATGTCTTGGCAGGAATAGTCATGTGTTTTGCCCATCATTAAATATCCTCCATGGGCTGCGACAGGAATTAGGTATTTTGTTCTCATCGCTCTAGAAAGCACAGGCCCTCATTAGAAACACCACATGTAGGACAGTCTGAGGTATGAAGATGATTTGTTACTTTGTAATGGGTTTGTATTTTAAGCCACGTTGCAGGACACAAAGATTTGTCTTTGCAAGTCATAAACCTCCTGAAGAGATAGCAAGCAAGAAGCACAGAGGCACAAGGTCTTCAAACCCGCTGATGCTATGGGAACCTGTGACGTGAGAAACATGTTTACCTGTTCGCAGATCTCTCCCTTAGCTATTACAGTCAAATTCCCTTGAACAAAGAAAATGTTTCCTTTTAATTGGTGGTTGTTCCTTAACTTGTGAAAGATAAGATGCAAAGCAAAACAAAAGGAAGAAAAAAAAAAAAAAAAGGAAAACAAACAAGCAAGACAAGTTTTCAAACTGAACTAATATAAAAACCAAGGGTAATGCTGCCTGACCAAATAAGAATAATGAAGTTCCTCCTTTGCAGAGAAATAGAAGCTCTATTAGATATTCTTTGTGATACTCATGTGAGACTAAGGTGAAATGTGAACCTGGTATGTAGGGTAAAGTGTAGATCTATGAGGAATCAGTGAACAAACAACATTATTTTGGGACCACTGGTCAAAGAAATTCCCCAGCAAAGCCCATATCCCTTCACTTTTTCTGCAATCCAGTGAGACTGACTCTCATAAAGTAAACCACTGCCCCGCACGTGGAACATGCCACAGGATTTGTTGCAATGTTACCCCTCATCTTTGAAAAGAAGTTACTCAAAAATTCTGCACAAATAAGAATCCAAGAAATTGGATTCTATATGAATAAATACATAGTGTTGTGACATTTAAAAATTTATGTGGTTTTTTGGTTGTGGTGGTTTTTTTTTTCAGAACCAATGAATACAAAGCACAAATTTCTGCCCTTTACCCTTAGAAAGCTGGGAGAGTGGGTGTTTATTTATCTCAATGCAGAAATTGTGTGAAAGCTTCATTTGTATGGGTCAGAAACAGCACAAGATTGTTTTCTAAGTTCAAAGCTATTCCCATCTAGGACTGGGTTATAGTAACTAGTGTTTTAGTGCATTAAGGTGAATTCACAGTACTACTGATGGAGTCTCAACAGTCTGAGAGCCATCAGTTCTCATATCTGGATGTCACAGCACTATTTTGGTTTTCTTTAGGCTTGTTAATCTTGTTACTTTGCAGAGTGTACATCAGTGTGGTATTTGGACTGCTGAAAAAGCAAATCCCACAGCAATTTCATTCAGCTCTATGAAACACTTCTGCATTTGGTAGCCCCTGGGTAAGAGTTGTTGTGATGCTGCCTGTGTCCTATGAAGACTTGATCTGTGCTGTGTCTTAGTCCCAAACAGGGAAAACAGTCAAACAAGCCAGGTCTCTGGTGCTCTGTGGCTAGGTCCTGGCCCAGATGGCTGTAGGGCCAAGACCCTAAAGCGTTAGCCTTTTGAGCAACATGCACACCAAGGATAGGTGGAGATAACGGAGGGAAGATGCATCACTTGACCCTAGCTGATGATGTAGTGTTGTCTGTAGGAATCCCAGTGGCTAAGCTGAATCTATCCATTACAAGTTTACAAGGCAATACCTCATCAGTGCAGATTATGCCCAGGATTGTAAGAACACAGAAGAGAGAAAAGATGCTCAATTCTTAAATATAGATTGAGATTAACATCAATGGAATTAGGGTGTTCTTCTTTGCTACACAGTTGAAAAATCAGTTGAAAATCCCAGTTTGCGCTGCTTGCTTCTGAGTTCACAAAGAGCAGAAGATTGATGTCTCAATATTAGGACGTGTATTCCCCCATCTACGAGTGTGTGAGGACACACATAGCCAAGTAGCACATCTGTAAAGTGGGGGAAGTATTTGGCATACATTTCCCTTGGGATTAGCACTTCAGCAAAGTAGTATGTTGAGCCAGAGTAACACATCTTTATTTACTGAACAGATTTTGCATGTTTGGTTGTGTGAGCAAGTAAGTACAAGACAGAGATGAGCTTTTCTGGAATTGGAACGGTTTCTTTGTCAGCGCTATGGCTCCTCCATTTAATTCCACAAATCTGCTGTAATCAGAGTGGCTTCACCCATCAGCTCAGCTGAGAGAGCAAGCACGGGAGGGAGGAAGCATCTCTTACTTTCCAGCTCTCTGTGTTCTCAGGCATTGCATCAAAGTGGCATGGAGCCTCCTGGGAAAGGGATTTGCTATAACTCATGTCAGTCCCAGCCACATTATGTTTATGGATATGATAGACTGAACACTGAAATTACCATTTGCACAAATGATCGCACAATTCCTTCAGGCCTACTGTGTCCCTTTAATAGTCCAATCTTTCAATAATGAAGTGGAGATCAGTCAGGACTCTCTGGAAATCCCATCTTTTTCTTTCATTTCTATCTTTTTTCATCCTCCTTTTTTGGGGGTCTTTTTATTGCACACATTATTTTCATCCTTTCTCTGAGCCAGATCCATTTATCAAGCGGTTTTAAGGGAGATCAGAAATGAGATTCTCAATATTCTGTTAATACCCCAGAAGTAGCAACCTGGCAGACAATTCATTGCTGCTTGGGGCAATGAGTCATCCAGAACTCAGAAGTTAGGGAACTACACGCAGGGAATGGGGATGCTATTCATGAGGCCTCAGAAACAAATACGGTGCAGGAAAGATACCTTAGAGATCAGGCTTTCCTTCCTTTACTTAATACCAGCCTTGCATGCCCTGCTCCACCTCCTTTCAGTTTCTTCTCTGTTTCATGATATCCAGAGATTAACGTACAGGGCCAAACAGTTGCCTGATAATGCTAAAGCCAAGAAATGTAGTAATTGCATGGATCAAATGAAAGCCTGGACTAAGGTCTAAGCAAAATTACAGAGGGTTTGACCTCCTTGATGTTTTCTTTATAAATGGTTCTACTACAGTTTTATTCACCTGTTTCTTAGGGAAAAAATATCTCTGTGACAAACAATAGGACTTCTTGTGAAGTTTTTAAGGACTCAGCTGTAGCTAAAAGGTGTACGGGAAAGTTGACAAAAGAAGTGGGATGTGCAGAACAAATTAGAATATATCTTTCGATTGATCTAAAAAAGAATAAGTAGAGGTGAGTAAATCTGATCGTTCAGGACAGACATTGAAATACTGGCTGTGGTGCTTGACACACGGCATGGTCTGGAGAGGTGGTGGGAAAGGGAAACCTGCTGACAATAACAGAAGTTCCTGCCAGTTATATTTAGCTAACAGTCAGGGGAATTGGGAGCAATAAAAAGATTGTGCCCTAGAAAGGAATAATGCTATGTATCATGTATCCTTGTTTGGACTGCAGCCCAGGGTGCCTGAGCCAGATGCTGAGGTGGTGTCAATCTACCAAGCTCCATGAAAGAGTGCCACCACCGCGTGGCCAGGGCGCCAGGTGCCAGCCCAGGAGCGTGGGTCTGCATAAGGCAGGTCCTGCCTAGCTAAGCTGATCTCCTTGATGAGAAGGTGACCCTCTCAGTGGGCAAGGGACAGCCCGGGGGTGTTGTCCACCTAGACTTCAGTAAAGCCTTTGACACAGTCTCCCACAACATCGCGGAGAAACTGGCTGCTCATGGCTCAGGTGGGTGAGTAGTTCACTGGGTAAAAAGCTGCCTGGACTGCCAAGCCCAGTGAGGGGTGGGGAATGGAGTTACATCCCACTGGCACCAGTCACACGTGTTCCCCAGGGCTCAGCACCATCCCTGGAAGCGTCTAAAACATGTGGAGATGTGGCACCCAGGGACATAGTTTAGTGGTGGGCTTGGCAGTGCTGGGTTAATGGCTGGCCTTGATGATCTTAAACGTCTTTTACAACCTAAATGATTCTATGATTCTAAGTCAGTGGACTGGACTCTCAAGTGACATAAATCAGTAGGGTTTGATGGAGCTGTACCAACGTATAGCAATGAGAAACCTGGGTCTTACTTTTTTACCTTGTCTTCACACATTTGTTGATTTCTGTATCTTTCTCCTCAGCATCTCATTCTGTCCCTCCTACTTCTCCAATTTTCTCCTTCATTCTCCTGTTGCCTGCAATGCTTTTCTCTGTCTCTCTGTCTTCCCCTAAAATATTCCTTTCTATTTTCTTTTGCATATATCTTTCTTTTCTCTTTGGCTCCTTTCACATTAGTGTGCATCTAATAGTATTTTCAACCAAAACGTGTACGGTCATGCTGAGTAGGAGATCAAGCCCTGGACGTAAAACCCATCAAAGACAATGGTCAAAGCCATTAGATTCCAGCGTGAACACAGTCCTGCTCAACCTCCTAGCTGAGAGCACAAAAGTTTCTGTAATTGTGGAGCAAATTCTGCCTGGAAATCAGTTGCTGAGTCCTCCTCTGCAAGGCTCTGCAAAGCGCGAGAAGCAGCTGCAGAAACTGCTAAACCGTACTCAGAATTTCAGCAGTCTCTCAGTGGGAGATTCCACTCCTAAGTTGGAAGCCCCAGCTCCCGTCTGCTTTTCCAGTGGTGGGAAGCTGCCAATGTATTTGTTTTTAATTATTTCCCCTGTTGCATTTGCTCTGTTTTCTTGCTTACGTTAACACAGCTCTTCTTACTGCCTGCGCTCAGCTGCCTATTTGTCATTTCTGCTGTTTGATGTGTCATGGTAATCTATGTGCACCCAGCCTGCTGTGCATCGATATTTACTAATGGAGCTTCTTGTATGCAGAGGCTGTTTGCAATAAAAGAATAATGAAAAAAACTCCTTGACCCTGGCCAAGCAGTTAGCAGAAATCACAGCCTATTGACAGTGGCATATCCACCATCCCTCCATAGCATGTCGAGGAAAGAGCCTATAGAGGAAGGGGAGGAGGGAAACTGAAGAGGAGGGAAGTTGAAAAAGAGGGAATAGGGATCTGGGGAAGATGTAGAGAAGAGGAGGAGGAGGAAAAAGTGGGAGAAACAGCAAGCAAACTGGGACGTATGTGAGAGAGCGAAGTCATTACAAGGAAGAGGAGATAGGCAAATGGAAAACAAAGTGTTGTGGGAGAAAAGGGTGGAAAGCCAGGAAGGAGAGAGAGACTGGAAAATGATGGAAATAGAAAGATCACTGTGGGGAGGGGCAGGAGAAAAGGCAGAGACAAAGAAAGAAACACAAATGTAGTAACTTACGGAGGGTAAGAGCCCAGTTGGCTGTGGAGTAAATGGGTATCACTCTGCCCAGAATCAGTAGATGATTAACACTGAGGGGACAGTTGGTCACCATGAGTGGAGCCTTACACCACCCGTGCGTGCAATCTGTTAACTTCCAAAGGGAGCTTTTGATGTACAGCAGTTGAGGATTTGCCTCCACAACCAAGTTTCTGTCCCATAAGGAATACACAGCATTACCTTTACTCAGAACACAACTCCTTGTTACATCCATGTCCTGAGGCTGCAGATTCATCGCAGTTCATGTTAATTGTTGCCTCTCCGTTGTCCCACTGCCGCTCTAGGCTGTGACATGGACATGGCTGAGCCATCTGAGGCTTTCCAGCCAAGAGCTTGCGAAATTACTTCTGGAGACAAAAGCAAGCGTGGCTGTGAGAGCAGACCTCAGTCTAAATTAGACCTCCCAGCTTCTCCCGTGAAGCTTTTAAAATGATGGAAAGTATTGGTTTATTTTTAACGCCAACTCTGCCACCTCGGAGGCTCCTGCCCCTGTCCTTAGTGAATCCACTGTATCAGGGAGAAATCGGTTATGTACAAAGATGTTTTTGTGTAAAGAAACTCAATGCCTGACAGGCTTGTCCTGTCAAGAGGGTCCCCTTTTCTGTCTTGAAACCAAGAAACATTTTACAGGTTGTATCTTGCTGTAAGATCCTTATTGATTTTCAAGGCTCTTGCAGTATCAAGCAACAGTGGGATCAGTAGATCAGTATGTTTTCGTACTTGCAAACTGATCAAAGGAAGACATTGAGAGATTTTTAAAAGTCCCGCACTAGCCCAGGTTTGGGGAAAGAAATGAGCTGCTCTGAAAGCTGAATGCAAGATGCAGGTGCGAATTCCAGACATGATGGCATCTGAGGGTTTAGTGCTATGTCCAGTCTAGACTGGCAAATGAGCCAGCCTGACCTCATTAATGGCAACCAAAATCCTACCACAAAGCTGTGTTGTGATTCCTTAAGGCTGTAGGATGCAAAGCCCCTGTGTGGAGAACTGCCACCCAGAGCAGGCTGAACGTGGGGAGCAAAGGCAACCAGTTCAGCAGCAGCAGTGAAGCAACGCTGACTCCAGGAGGGCTGCAGGGAGGTGGTTTTCAGTGGTGCAGGGTCACCAGTGCTGCCCACAGCTCCTGCCCTGCCCAGCCACCCCCTGCACCCCCCCGGGGGGTGGTGGTGGTGGTGTGGAAACAGATTATCACAGGGACAAGCTGATGCCCAAGGTTGTCTGCTAGGCAGCAGCTTGCCTCTTAGGACTGCTGAGTAAACTTTGGAGGAGACCATCTCTCCCCTCTCAGTTGTCCCTCCCACGACGGCCAGCTGAGAGCTGCAGGGCTTGCCCACTCCTGCCTGCAGTGAGTATTTTAAGTGAATTGAACAGTGAGCTCTTCAATGCAGCAAATGAAGTGAAGCAGGTTAAATTCAGTGCACAAAACCTTTATTATAGTTTGGAAGTAGTGGGGATGCCTGTACCTCCTCAGCTGGCGGTGGCACTGGCTGCTCAGCCCTCCCTGTGCCACCTTGCCCTTCTGCAGTGTCACAGGGCTGGGAGTTTCTGGGGTGCAGAGAGCAGCCGAAGGCACTGCCCGTATCAGACAGTGCCCTGTGATCTGGAGCTGTAGTGGCTGCAAAAATGAGAGCAAAGCTTTTGCGCAGGGGCTGGCTGAGAGCTGGGGTGCAGTCACCTGGGGCTGAGACACATCACCTTCTCCTGGGCAGCAGTGTAAATGGGTAAGGAGTGCCACGGTGAATTGTACAACAAAACCAAATTAAATCTGAGTGCCTAAAGCAAAGCACTTCAATCCATACTTAATGGCCTGATTCCCAGTAGAGCACAGTCCTTGGACCCAAAAGACTTACTTGAGCACATGATTGTGACCTTTAGTGTATTTTTGTGTATTTTAAGATGAAGTATTTTAGGATAAATTACTATCGTGGTTGAACCCCAGCCGGCCACTCAGCCCCGCTCACCCGCCGGTGGGACGGGGCAGAGAATCACAGGGGTAAAAGTGAGAAAACTCGTGGGCTGCGCCAGGGCAGGGCAGTAGGTGAAGCAGAAGCCGCAGGGCAGCAAAGCGAAGCCGGGGACCCCCCCGCTCCCCACGGCAGGCAGGGGCGCAGCCACCCCCAGGGCGGCAGGGCTCCAGCACGCCTGGCGGGCACTGGGGAAGGCAAACGCCACCATCCCAGCGCCCCCCCTTCCTTCTGCCCCCCGCTTCCCATGCCGAGCATGGCACCGCATGGCACGGCATAGCCCTTAGGGCAGGGGGGCGGCTGTCCCGGCCGTGTCCCCCCCAGCCCGCTTGCTGTGGGGTGGGGGGAGGGGCAGAGGAGCCCCTGGCTCCCAGAGCTCTGCTGGGCAGGACCTAAACCATCCCTGTGTGAGCAGCGCTGCTTCCAGAACAAATCCCAGCCAGCCCCGTGCCGGCTGCTGTGGGAAACACGGACTCCGTCCCAGCCAAAAGCAGCAGTTTCCTAGCGGCTTTGCTAAGTTTAGGCAGGAGGCGGCCATGTGGATCTGCAAACTCACTGGAAGTCAACTGTGCTTTATAGTGGGTGAACCTGCCTGTTAATTACCATGAAGTGAAACAGCCAGCTTGTGCTCCAGCCTCCCGGCAGGGAGCGGCAGCAGGGGTTGCTCACCAGGTCCCTGCACAAAGGCATTCCCAGGGATGGGGAAGGAGCTTCTCCCTTAGCGGGTAACTTTAGCAGCACAAAGTAGCATTTGATGCCATCTGAGAGCTGCATTTGTTGGCATTTGGTAATCCTTCTGCAGGATTTCGCAGAAACAGGAGGAACAGGGCTGAGCTGAAAAGGATTAGCAGGAGTAATTTACAGACTGGGATGTTATTCAAAGATATTCCTGACATGGGCTAGGACACGCTGGTCTGTGGGTTTCAGAGTCTCTAATAAAAAAGCAGTTAGGAAGGACCCGGTCCAGACCAAGGGAACTGCAGTGCGTATTCCCTTTTACTCATGTTTGGACAGCCGTTTTATTTTTTTTAAAACTATTTTCCTCCCATTGTTTAACAGTTATTAAGCTGAGCAGTTTGCTGTTGGAAGCTAAAGGTTTTGTTGGCGGTTTGTTTTTTGGTTTGTTTTTTTTTTTTTTTTTTGTTTTTTGTACAAGCTTTCACAGGAACAAGTCAATTGCAATGAAATGTTTGATGAAGAATAGTTAAAATGAATTGTTTTGACTTCCTATTTCATTTTGGTAATGACAAAATGTTTTGTTTTGAGAACAGAAAAACACTTGATTTCCACATTTTTTTCCCAATCTTATTTGTATGGGTTTTGTATTACATTAAGGCATTAATTTTAAATAGCTTGTAGTAGTATAGAGTGCTTCACATTATGGCATTTTGATGTCTCCATATGATTTTATTTTTTTTTTTACACAACTTCTCTTCTGTGGGAAGGTTTCAGAACCTAGGCTGCTACTTCCAATTCAGAAGAGGAATTTCCTGTAAAAATGGAAGTTCCCTCTTCTAACTATAGCTTTTACTCCAGCAACTCATCCTTTGCCTTTTCAAAATACTCACCATCCTTCTTCCTCCTGTCTTTTGCACTCCTTCCTCATTCTTTTTTCTCCTTCCTATCCTTAGTATACTCAGTAAAAATGTCCTGTACTTCAAAAGAAGTGAAGGTGTACACAGAAACCACAGTGCAGCAGGAAGGGACAAAACAGGGCTGTGGTCACATCAGGGCTAGATTTTGTTCCAGTGCAATGCATTTTCGTCTCCATAGCCCACATTATGTACATTTATATAAAAACATCCCCTCACACCTGCAATATCTTTTTTCTCTTCTGTTGCTACTATTTAGCTCTGTGAACATGCCACCCACAACTGAAAATGGGTGTAGTGGAATGCATGTGTAACAAGAAAGGAAGAGAGCAGGTGAGGTGAAATAGGAAGCTGAAAGGACAGCAGAGAGAATCTTGTTTGAAGAGTTGAGAGAAGTGGAGGAGGTGTGTGTACATAGTAGGAGAGCAGGGGTGCACACTCTGGAAGAGATGCTGTTGGTCATGACAAAGGAATTAAGGTGCCAGTTTTGTTTTTTCCCTTCTAACCCCTGGTCTGCTGACTCAATGACAGTCCCATTTTGGCTAAATTCCTCTGTGTCATACATCTCTTTTTTTCACCTAATTTTCTCTCACCTCTCCTATTTCCATTCCATTGCACACTACCCCTCCATCTCTGCAAGACCCCTTTTCACTCTCCCAACAGCTCCGTCTTGTCCCCAGCCACCAAGCGTGCTCAGGTGATGCAGGCAGCCTTGCAGACCTTATCACCTCTCTGCTGGAGAGCCAACAGCTCCAGCAGCCTCTCCCTCACTGCTCTTGCAAGGTGGTGGCTCACGTTTGCCTACAGAGAGATCAGGTGGGTCCAGGGAAATAGGGAATGGGGTAAGGAGGAAAAGTCGAATGGTGTTGGGAGACAAACTGCATCAGAGGGATGTTGGGCATACTGTTTGAGTATGTTGAAAGAAATTTAAATATAAAGTTGATGACAACCTATGAATACCAGGCTAGGTTAGATTATCCTAGAAGTGAAGCAATATGGGATAGACACAAAGAAAAGCAGGGAAGGGGACTAGCAGAGGAAGAGAATGATTCTCCATTTCATAGAAGGAACATCTTTGCAGTCACTCGGCCCTTTCTATCTTGATATGCTCTCTCTGCGGGAAGCAGGAGCTTTGAGAGAGAGACGTTGTTTTAAAGAAAACCTCTTCTCCTGATGAAATATAGATTTCCCTGGGTCATTGCACTTTGCAAGGTTGCCTTACTTTTGCAAGTCAAAAGGCGGGGTGTGGGGGGTGTGGGGTGTGCGGAAATCATGATGCTTCAGTCTATCCATTACCTGGGAGTAACAAATGTCAGTGGAGAGGACACCTGGAAAACTTCTCTGGCTGTGTAGCTAAAAAGGGCTGCAACAAACTTGTTGTACCCCAAGTGGTCTGTTTACACTTTGTCTTCACAAACACCTTAGCTAGCTATTTGAGAACAGTAAAGTTCAAATATAAACACACACATAAATATAAATGCATATATATACACACGCACACTGTGTATATTTATTCAACCTGTAAATTCTGTGTTTGCTAGCTTTCTGTGCCTTCATTACTTGCACAGATGCATCTGGGAGCCCTATAACCTGGCACAGTTCATAATACTTTGCAGAACCTACCCTTGCAGTAACCTGGGAGCTAATAATACTTTATAAAATTTGTACTACTCAGGCCCATTCCATTCCCCAGCTCTAGACCCTTCAGTCCTGGTGAAAGGGCCAAATACCTTTGCTCATCGCACACCCATCCCAAAGACCTTGTAAGTGTCTCCTATCCCTCACTAGCAACCGTGGCAGTCGGGCAGCCGCGCTTCATTTCCTGCAGAATTTCCGCTGCTTTGGTATTTATCAAGAGCATCTGTTAAACAATCTGGAGGGGAGCAGTAATGGTGCCATTAGCGCATGTGTGAGGAGGGAGGTTCTCAGCAGCACCGAGACCAGAAGAGATGAGTCTGTGCATTGCGCATTTAGGGGTGTCGTGACCTTGACTTCTTGTTGATGAGTGATGCTGTGTGTCTTGGAGCAGAAATGACGGTGATAATGTTTCTCTGAATAGATGTGCTCTGGTCACCAGGGCTGGAAAGGGATGGCGAGGGTGGATCATTAGCGAGACAGAAACAATCAGCATCTCAGTGCTGAGTTCTTACAGAGGTACGGTCCCTGAGTGTAGCAAAGAGACACAAGAAAAACCATGCAGAAGCGTAGCTCCCTTTTCCCTAAAGGTCATCCTTCACACAGAGCCTTTTTCGCCCTCACTGACCCACTGTCAGTACTTTTGGGTTCCATAGAGGGTGAGTGATAATGTGCACGAGAAACTGAAATCTATTGAGATGATTACTAATGCGCGCAGAATGTAACCCCTTTGCAAACAAACCAGCTCAACTGGACCTGCGATGCCCCTGGCGTTCACCTGCTGGGCCTTGACCCTACTTTTAAGTTTACAGCCACAGACTCCGTGGCCTTCCCGAATTTCCAGTAGCTTCCTGCAAAACCAACTCCGATGCCTCTAGTTCTGTGTTTGGCTTGATGGGCTCTGCAAGCTACTGCGGCACAGTGGTTGCTGTGCAGGAGTCCTGGCTGCCCAGCCGTCCCCATGCAAAAGGTTTTAGCAGTATTTTAGCAAGATCTCTGCCTTCACCTGGAAAGGGAGCCCTGATACGACCATACGGTCCATATTGACTGTTGAATGGGGTCCAGAATCCACCAGCAGCAGTTGCACTGCCTTTCTGAAATGGAACTTGGTTCTAACAACCGCCAAAGTTTTGCCTGTGGCAGACTTCTTTCCTTTTGATTTACACATCTGCACACTTATGTAGTCCTAATTCATTTCTTCAATGGCCCTTCAGCTGTTATATTTTTGCTTGTCAGGGTGCTTTTTTAATTTTTCCCCCTTATAAATACATAAAACATTTAATGAAGAAATAATGATATTTTCTCATGTCACTGACTATTTTTCCTGTCATCTTTGATGTGCTTGTAATGTGGGCGGACATATTATTTATGACCAGGGAAATTAAATATTATTTCACTTTTTTTTTCCCCCTAATGCAATCTGTGTCATCTTCCAGTTCCCAATTTCTTTCCATTAAAGTTATTGTCTTTGCTGTTCCACTCGACCGTTTGCTGTTGGTTTTGTAACAGCACTGCCAGAAGATGCAGAAAAACATAATGGAGAAAAGAAATGGCATAATTTGCAGGAGATACTTTTCTCATCTCATTTAAATGAAGACAGTTTGTTCCTGAGTGTCAAAAACATCATGAGCAACAAAAATATGGAAATTGGTAATTTCTTGCACTAGGAATACTTCCAAAGGTTTGGAGATTCTGTCTGATTGTAGCAGCTACTAAAGATGTGTCCAAGCCAAACTTCCAGCATAAAATAATTTAAAACCTCAAATGCTTGTAATCTGGGCTTGAATTTTTCAAGTGTTTGGCCTTAAATGCTTCTCTCATCTGCTGCCAGAATGTCCTCAAAACTGCAAGAGGAGTCACAATCCCTAACACATTCCTTTATCATTTGGGTGTTGCAGAGCTGAATGAGGTGGTTGTGTGGTGTGTATGACATAGCCTTTCACGTGTGACCTCCGCTTTTGCATTTTCTGGTTCTTTTATAACAGATGGCATGAGATGAGACTATGGGACAGGACCCTTCATGCTTCCAGCATCTGCTGCACCCACCCAGAAGGGACGGCTCAGAGGCTATTGGGTGGGATTTTTCTCACTCAGGAGAGGTTGGGATTAATTCTCTATCCTGAAATCATCCCTTGGGTTTTTTCTTTAATCAGGGAAGACAGAGATGAGCATCCCTAGAGTTGATTCATCTCTTCCCTCTGCATTAGTCATGTCTTTTGTGATGGGTGGAATTGCCTTTCTCAGGTGATGGTTGGACTATGGACTCTATGGACTACAGAGAAAGCTCAGACAACGACCTGAGCCTTGTCAATCAGCTTTAAGTTGTACAGACTAACAGGGGAGAAACCCCATCCATTCTTTCCTTCTGTCCTATCCCTATTTTCAGCCACAACAGCTACGAGTCTCCCGCAGGAAGCAGAGGTGAAGGCTAGCAACCTTCGATGTCGGAGAAATAAAGAGCACCCTGACTAGTTTTATCCCAGAATATTCTTTGCCCATAGCTCGGATCTTTTCATATTTCTCCCCAGTTGTTCCTCATGCTGCCTGTGTATTCAGTAGTGTATTCTGCAGAGCAATTGTTCCCCTGCTTTCTTTTCAGTGTCACAGCTTTGTTTCAGGGTTCCTAGCTCCATGTATCGAAGTGAACCCAAATAACCTTATATCACCTTTCTTCTCTTTTCCCCTTTCCTTACTTTTTTTTTTTTTTTTTTTTCCCTGTCCTCCACATCTCAGCAAGGCTACCTGCTAATCTCTTTTTTTGCAAAGATTAGAAACCCGGTTTTTCTTTGACCTTTCTGAACAATCAGGATCTTGGAGTCCCCAAGATGGGTCGCCATTATCTCATCTTTTGGTCTGCTGACAATGATTAAGCAGGACAAAGGATGTGCTCAGAGCCATGGAGCTGCAATCTGTCCTTAGGGAGTACCTCGAAATAAAAGCAAGCAGAGGGGGAAAGCTCCAGCGAAAAGAAAGGTTCGACCTTTAGAAAACATCCTTGGCTGGTGCTTTCTCACCTTTCCAAATATACATAACTAAGATTTGCAAAAATAGGTCTCTAAGTGCAGGCACCTGCCTCTAGACTAATTCCCCGGAGGACTGCTCCCACAGCAAGTGCCACTGAAATGAACACTCAGGACTTTTGAAAATGAGGTCACAAACAGAAAGGTAATTTTAAACTGTTATTTTTGCTTTTGATATATCTAGCCATCTATCTATCCATGTGCGCTAGGATCTTTACAAGTTTTTCTTCAGTTTTAGCTTACCCCTGTACAACAGCTCAGAGCAAGGGATGACTGATACTTCTACCACTCAAGATCAATCTAACAGACCTGTGGCTCTTCAAGGTGCAATTTCTTTACTGACTCCTGTTTCCAGCAGTTGCTTATCTGCTGCTCACCTTTCCCCAGGATAAAGGACAACTGTTGTCCACGCGGGGCCAGATGAATTAGCAGCAGGTGAATTACCAGGAGCTGAAAAGCATTCCCATCCAGCCCAGGGGCTCATACTGCGGTGGTTTGTTTCTCTGGACTCAAAAAAGCAGGGCATATTCCAGAACCTCATGTTACTCATGTGCACTTGTCATCTCACATAGGCCAAACAACTGACCAAACAAAGCAAGAACTGATTTACAATATACTATTATCCTGTCTTATTCCTACTCATCTTGTCCACTGAACAGAGGAGGGAGGTAAAGTGCAGCCAAATCACACGACAAGACCATGACTGTGGGTTACCTTAAAGAGATCAGTTGGTAGAGGTGTGTGCATAGAGAGAGATGGTTGCATACATACATTCAAACAGACATATATGCTGGGATGTCCATGCAGACAGAAAGAGAGAGAGAGAGGGAGGTTTCAGCTTCTCACACAACTGTTTTCTACTTCTTTAGAGCATCTCTGCCAAGTGGCTGCAGGGGAAGCGAAGGCAAAGAGGGGAGTCATTAAGAGAAAGTTAAGAAAAGAAAAAAAAAATTAAATGGGCTAAAGTGTGAAGAATGGCCTCTGTGAACAATTCAGTCATTTATCATTATTTCATTGGCACTGTATGAATTATAAATTCTAGACTATAATGGAGTAATATCTCATCTCCATTCCCCCTCAGTGGGCACTGGATGAACGGCCAGGTGAGCTGCACTTGGACCAGCAACATTCTCCAGAAAAGTGACTGTTCATCTCCAACTGCTCTCCTGAATTTCTTTTCAGTATGTGCATGTTGATCTTTTATCAATCTTTTCTGCATGTTAAAATTAAAGAGAGCTTAGAAAATAGCTGTTATATTTTTGAAGAAAGCCTCAAAAATGTTTTCTTTTTTTCTTATTTTTCTTTTTCTATTGAGAAACAGAAAAGGTGAGGGACAGGGAAACGTAGAAAAGGAGAGCTGAAGCCAAGCAGTATGGTTTTGCAATTCATCCACGGGCTAAGGGATAAATGTGGGCACAAACTCTGTTATAGTAGCTCAGCTGATGGGTGGTGCCATACTAAACTGATGTTACTCACCAACTTTCTCTGGTGTGTTTGTACTTGCATAGACACACAATGTTGCCGGTAAAATAGTGGGTTCATAGCCGTGATGTAAACGGAATTTGCCCCCTTCAAAACTGTTCTTTCAGTTCAGAGAGCTCTGAGTTTTGGAGTATTCCTCTTGTACCCTACAGAAGGAGAAGAGTTGACTCAAATGCACTAACAATGTTAAGAAAAGAAAAATGTTCTTGCTGCAAGAGATTGAAGGAGCTGTGAAATCTGGTTTAAGAGGTAGATAGTATGGTGTTACTTAGACTATCAGGATCTATCAGAAACTAACAGTAGCCATAAACATCAACGGACCAGCTTCTATCCATTTTGATTTCCAGTTATATTACACTTTGCCTGTGTCACAGCCAAAATGAGAGGTCCTAAATAGAATAGCTATTATCTCAATATGATTAATTTGGTGGAAACTTTTTTCAGTTTTCTTTGTTACATGTTTATGTCCACACTTCTTCATTACTCTCACACAGGTTTCCCCTCCCTCTTCCATAGCAGCTTATTGCTAGCTCCCAACTGACCTGCTGGGGAGACGGAGCCCTGAAGCATTTGAGGTTTTGGGAGCAGGGGGCTGTGATGGAGTGTATGTAGAAAGGAACGTCGTGTCTTAGGAAGAAAATTCCACAGAGTACCATTAGGAATTGCTGTTGAATTGTATTTGCCTCTGAGAAATACACTGAGGCTGCTTCTCAGTTATGTCATCCTCTTTCTTGGAGCAGAAAAAAGGTGGATAGAGGAGGAAAGCAGGCGAGGAGCCTTAACCCAGCTTTGTGATCCTTGAACCCCAGGGCTTTAAAGAAGCCTGACATCTGCATTTGAAGAGGTCATTCTACTCAACCTTTGTTTCTTAAGTACATTGCTTTTACACAGAGCTCCTGAGCACGTCCACACAGATGTTGATAAAAGGCTAGCAGCAACAGAGAGATTATTTTGTTTGAATTTGAGGTTTTCTAATAAATACACCTGAATCTAAATCCTGTCCTTTCAAGAGTCAAAGGGTTAAAACTTTTCATCAAGGTAAGGTGTTCCCCAAGCAATATGCATTGTGGGCTCTCTGAAGCATTGTTGACCTAGACATCACTAACTTCTTTGCTTCTGAAAAGTTCTGGCTGCTGATAAACCTTTGTCCTTTTTCTTTGATTAGCTTTACTCTGGCTATAAATCCTATTTTGTTTTGTGCTGGGGTCTGGCCAAGGAAGTATTTCTATTAACCTGGAGCAGCTGGGGAGTAGCTGGCTGGTACTGTCAGGGGATTGCAGTCCTGAGTATCCTGTAATGCTAATATTTTTTTTTTTCTCTTGAAGCTCCAGCCTAAAAAGAAGGAGATACATGTTCCTTCTGCAGTTGTTTTGCTACCCTTGAAGCTGGCAGAGTCATGTGGTCAGGATGACATTAGTTTAAAGATGGCAGTCATTAGAATTTCCATTTAAAATCTGCTCTCCTTACAGTCTCCGTGTCTGTCATCTTTGCTGTGAGCTTTAATTTATCTGTTCGTAGAGTGGGAACATACTCCAGCTACTTTCATTACCCAATTGACTTTAATTAAAAAATCTGGAACACCTCCTGTCTTGGAGGACTTTGGGTTTGGTACCCCAGTGTCAGGGGGAAGGGAAGGGCAGCCAGCCCTAAGAGCGGCAATTTCCATGTGGCGAGAGGCGACCTGCTATGCTGCATCCCTGTGCGAGGCTCTCATTGGCATTCATTTGGAGCCACGTCCGAGTCCCTGGATCTTCTGCATGTCTTCAGCCTGGAGGAGGAAGGAGAGCCTACTTTTACTCCCTGATGCTTTCTGCTCAGTTACAGCATTTATTCTAAGCCTTCCCGCCCGGAGGCTGTGGAGACTTGCTAAGTGCACTAGCCTCATTACCAGAGCACCACAGCAAAAAAAAAATATCTCTCTCCATCTATGTTTTTTGCCCAGGGTCTGTGACATTCCTCCATATCTCACAGGTGTAAAACGAGTACCAAATATGCAGAGTGAATGTTAAAACCTCTTGTCCCCAAAGGCAAATTCTGTAGTGACTAATCCCTGGGAGACTCTGGGATTTTAAAATCGGTATGTTTTCTACTTTCTGTTATCTCTACTCCTTCTGAGCCTTTTGCCAGGTATTTACTGTCCCTTTACCCCTCTCCCTGTGCTGGCTCCCCACTCTGCATAGCCAGTGCCCTCAGCCAGCAGCACTTTATCTGCTTCCAATGTAGCGTGTCTTAGAAAGAATTATAGCATTGCCTTTCTCTCGACAGCTAGTCATCTCTCAGTAACATACAATAAGCTGTACTTGGGCCAAAGGAAATGGGTTTAGCCTGGCGGGTAATTAATTTTCTCAGGGTTCAGTTTCCCACACTGAAATTGGTCTCCGTCTGATCAATTAGAAGAACATTTCACAAACGAAACTGATTATGAATCATGGGTTTCAGTTCAGTTGTGGAAAACCTGATACATGACTGTTGGAGCAAAAAGTAGAGGGAAGCCTCAGCCCATTTATCCCAGCTGCTGCTGAGAAGTGCAAACAGTGCACACACATACACACACAGACACACACCTCACTCCTTCAAGGAGAAAAAGATGCTGACACTCTACTAGATCACAGCACAGTTCAGAAAATGGTCTTTGAATCTCCTGATCAGTTTTTACCCTGGACATTGGTGCTTATCTGCTGGCCTAATGCTGTCCTTTGGCCACCATGAGCACTGCCATAGCTTAACTCTGGCAGATCCTGCTGCCTTTTGCCTCCAGACATGCAAATAAAAAATGAAAAAGATTTTTAGGATAAGGAGCATCCCCAAGATGTCTTCCATTCAGATGTGATGGTTTTGAACAAGCAAAGCAGCTATGGTCTCTGTAACACAGTCAGCTTCTCCTTCCCATTTTCCTCTCTGGGTAAGAGCCATGGAAATGATGGCAGTCTTGCAGTTGAGATTTAGCTTTTAAGAGAATGGCAATGTTTCCATTTCAGCCAGGAGCAAGCACACAGGATTCGTCTCACACAGCGAGAACAGATACCCACTGCCCCACTTAAGTAAGGAAAACACTCCCAACCCCCCCTGCTCTTTTTTCTGCCCCATGGTCTCCCCAGCACGGAGCAGGACTGCTAGTTCAGTTGCTACTGTGTCTTTAAAACATGCCCAACACTTTAAAGGAAATAAATAACTCCAAGTGTTCAAATGAAATTTTGCTGAGATCCTTTTTTTTTTCTACTGAAAAAGCCATGACACTAAACTTTACAGTCATCTCAAGCCTTGAATAGTTTTTCATTTGTGTCAGATTAACCAAGTTAAAATTCCCTCTCACGGACTCGGCATTTAGAGGTATTATACTAGAAGTAGCTTAATAACTTTCACTTAAATAAAAAAAATAAAAAAAAAAAAAAGAAAAAAGAAAAAGAAGGCATTTCTTGGCACCGTGCAGAGTAAACAAAGAAATCCAATTTCACAAAGCAGGACCCGCTAAAGGGGACATGCTGCAGCCAGAGATGGAAACCAAGGCTGGGCCTTCCAGTGAAACCAGCCTGCATATGAAAAATTCATCAGCTAAGATCACAGGCAGTAATCTCATCTGTTTTTATGCACCAAACTGGGTCAAGTCCAGTTAGTGCCTGGGCAGGACACTTTCTAGAAAAAGTACATTAGGAAAAAGCAGTGCTATAGAAAGTGACTCTCAGAGGGTGGGTGTGTAGGATTTTATATAGTTCCTATATATAAACATATATATATATAATATAATATATATTACTATTTTATATAGCTCCTTTCTTTCTGTCTCCCCGATGTTATAACCCTCATAGATGGAGAACTGCATTTGCACAGAAACGTCTTAATTTGTGGTTGAAATATGCAATGCGTGTGCTATGTCACACGGTGACCTTTGCTTACGCTGCAGAAGTGCATTTGGTAGGCAGAAAAGGGAGGCTGGTGGTGATCCACAGGTTTTGTTGGAGAAAACTCCACGACGCTGGGTCACACCTGAGACAGCTTTGCTACCAGCATGGTTTACTCTTAATGAATGGAGTCTCATTGCGCCAGGGAAGTGGAAGTGTTGATTGTGGCTTTTAGTGAAAAATAGAATACTTGTTTTAGTGAAAAATAGAATATGTTGTATACCTTCAAACTGAGGAGCGAGACCTAGAATATGAAGAAAGACAAACCTGACTATTATATTACTAGAAGCAAGTGCAGAGAAAGGAGGACTGTCGCTCCTGCAGTAACCCCTGCTGCTGAAGAAACATATACAGATTCTGTTGAGGAATGTTTAAAGATGAAATTTCCTGACTGAACAGTCATACCTAAAATAGTATTCTGGCTCCAGGCTCTTAGGGATGTTGCTTTTAAGATGCAATGGAAAACTGATGTTCTGACCTCTTGTGGTCACTAAATATACAGTGCCAGATTTCCCAAGCATATGATTGTTTTCAACACACTGTCTCCTTCCTAAATTTTTATTTGCTTTACTGTATAATGTTATCTCTAGTGCTCCCTTCACAATTTCACCAGGGCAGAAGCTTACTCAGTGTTCCTACTTCTTTCATAGAAGGTACAACGTGACATAGTTGGAGACCTCCACCCCCAACAAATTCCAGAATAAGCTGCAATACAGCCACAGACAGTGAAATAATATTAGCAAGCGATCTGCATAGCTGGTTTCAAGTATTCCTTGGAAGCGGTACTGCCTTTTAGGACATGTGAAATGATCCTTGAATGTAATTTGACAATCAAAGTTCAGAAGTAACAACAAGATCTTTTAGAATTAAAAGGTGCAGGCTAACTGTAAGAATTTATTTTTGTCATTGCCTTGAAATGTTTCAGGATATATTCAGCAAAGAAACCATCCTTGAAGAGCTGACACAAGTAGTAGGGTGAAGCATCTTTTGCATGGGTGTTGGCAGTCTAAATTATACAAGATTCAAATTCCCAATATATCTTATGGTTACTGTCTGTGTCTAGTGAGTTTTGCTGTAAAGAAATGATGGGTTTTGAGCCAACCATCTGGCATGACCACATGGGAAACCAGACTTTGATTCACACCTCTGCAGGCTAGAGTCAGATGCTGAGAACATTGAGGACCTGACTGCAGGGCTTAAAAGCAGTCATTCTTTCCACTCCATCTTTGCCCGGTGTGACTGGGAACTGCAGATACAAATCCAGTCAAGTATGATGACCATTGACATTTAAGAAGAGGCTGAAAACTTTGAGGACGTACAGCTTGCATTGCTGGGGGTGGGGGTTAAACATGAGTAGAGAGAAAAAAAACCTTAGTGAATATGGTTGACCTACTGTCTTTTGGGCTGGCTTCTGGTTCTGTAAAGAAGGTGCCCCTGGTGTTAAGTATGGTTTTCTTGTTTCCATAAAGCTGTAGGATTAACTTCTTTGTATGAAGATGTGAGCTAGGGGAAATGGAATGCTAATCATGTGGGTGATTATTTGGTAATCATTCGGGGGGCTTTGTAAAACCAAAAGCTTGGTGTTTACTATGACCATGATGAAGTGTAGACACAACCTGAGCTTCTTTTCCCTCCTTTAATCATGCCCCCTCTCTCATGACAATCAGCATTATCTGTGATTCCCACCTCATACTCCCTGTGCCCTCGGATTCAGGGAACGGATGGGACAATTCACAAGAGGTCTGGCGTTTGTGTAAGATACCTGACTGGATGAAATCATTGAATGACTTACCTTGGGTTAAGAGGATGCTGATGACTGAAAATCCAGTCCAGCAGTTTATAGGCTTCAAATAGGGGAAATACGAGGGAGAGTGAAACTCTCACACCGGTTCCAACCAAGTGACCGTGTTTCCCGCTGTGTGCTGAACAAACCAAAGCCAATGGTATTTTGTGCCTGGGAAGTCAGCAAAGGGAGAGAATGAAATGAATGACCTTTGTGGTCATAAAAGTCCATGTTGCTGCTATGAGGTCATCACAGGATGAGGAGCAAACGTTATAAATGAGGGAAAAAAAGACAATTTCGTACCATAATCATGATGCATAAACAGTAAACAGATACTTACCCTCCAAATGTTTTTGTCTGAGATGGAGAATAATGCAAAAATAGCCTGCAAGACAGAAGCAGAGGCCTGTCTCTCCTTTAGGAATCTGCATTCAACTGTGTTCAAAATCGCCACTTGGCAACAACTTCCTCAGAAGGAAAATGGTACCAAGCACAGAAAATAAGGGCCTAGCTGTAACAGGGGAAGCAGAGTCGAGCCAGCATGTTGGTTTTGTTCTGTTTGGCTCCTGAAGTCAGTCCAGGTTGGGTTTGCCACAGGCCAACCATGCTTTGGTAGTCACTTTGAGAACTGAACATTGTAAAAATGGGAGAGTTGCAAGGTGGTGACTTGCCTGCAGTGCACAACAGCAGTCGGCTGAGGACTTTAACTGCTTTCTCCCTCTGGACATGGGCTTTGTTCCTGGGGAAGAAAGGCAGCTCCTTCCCAGGAGGCCATGTCTGCTCAGGCTGGATGAGTTAGAGGCCCGCTGCAACGTCCCTGCTCTGCTGGGAAAGCAAGGAAGGCTCCAAATCTTTTTTGTTCTTCTCCAACAAGAATTGAATGGAAAACAAATGCCTACAAGGGCAAGGAATTTTCCTACAAATTCTGTTTCCATGCGATATTTCAAGACCCCTCTGGCACATTTGACTTCTAAGACCAGTGGAATATTTCTTCTGGTTAGAACCTGAAATAAGATATATGGGCTGGTTGCTACTGTTAAGAAACTCTCAGTAAGCAGCTGAGGTAGAGCCTGTCCCATGATATGATTTTATTAACTGCAGATGCATTGGTGAAGGTAACAGAAGGTAGAGAGAGGAAACATGAAAGAAGCTCCTTTTGGTTGCCAGGACATTATAGTGATTTGGCATCTTCATCACCACGTGACAGGATGAAAAAACAAGATGGGCTTGGAGTTACAGTTCACTAATGCTCCTCATGTGCCCAGTAAATCCCCACCAGCTTCTGTAGTCCCTCACACAGTGGGAGCGATTCCTGACCATCTCCTCTGGGTGATATTTCAAGCAAGAATGGAATATTTTTGAGAATGGTTATCTCCTTTCCAATCTGTGGTCAGATAACATCCCTGTGGCAACCGTTGCAATTGCCTATGTGGAAAAGTAATGTTCAGAAAGTAATTTAATGTAATGGATTGTTTAGCTTTCTTTTAATTAAATGTAGCAGCTGGAAACAAGGAGAAGACAGCTTTGTATCACCAACCACTTCTCTAATTGCAGGCATCCTCTGAAGACCCTACTCTGTGTACTGCACTTTCAGCCCAAGCTCAAAACCCATTACTATTGCTTAAACACCCCAAAACATTATGACTTTTTCCACATTTCATGAAGTATTTTGGTGGATTATTTTGTTTTGTTTTACCTCTCTCCCCAAAAGTCAAACTGCTGACGAGAAACCTGTGTCAAAGTAGCTCAACCAGCTCCAGAAATCATCTCTCGGAGGAGTCCGGCAGGCACACTAGGGAGGATAGTGCTAAAGTTCCTTGGGAAACTGTCCTTTTCAAATGACTAAATGAAGAGCTCCAACTGTTTATTCCCACCAAATGATTCCGGCTTTTTGAAGATGACTGAACACATTGATGGGCCTTTCAGCTGAGCCCCTTTCAAGTGAGAACAAAAGACTGCTTGTAGATTGTATCAATACAATTGTGACTCAGATGGTCACTGCAGTTGTAATGTTGTCAGGCACATTTCTGGGAGTAATAGTGACTTCAAAGCAAGACCGTTTAATAGCATCGTTTGCTCCATAATTTTGAAATGGAAGGCTTTGGTAAATGTATCAGCTGGAACAACAGGGGTTTTCAGTGTAGAAGGGTCAAAATTCTGCTGGGTTACAAGGGCATGGTAACCAGGATGTTAAAAATGCTTATTTTTCCAATTGCATTTACAGTGAGCAGCCCAGAGTGCCTAGCTCAGATGTAAGCATCCACACGCCAGACGTCTAAAGGCAGGTGACATAAATCCACCCCGTGCAAGCTAGCTTCCTCTGCATTTGCCTAGCCTTACTGGTTTCCTTTCTACCCTTTATGCTGCCTGCCTTCCTCTCTGTTTCAGAAGGGTTTTGTGTGCACGTGTAAAGGGAATAGCTTTTGTGAGGTTTCCCTCAAAAAGCTTCGTGCAAGGAAATCACTGGATGAAAGATGTATCCTCCGGTTTGCCCTTAAAATTGACTAATTGCCCAGTGCCCAAGGCCATGGGCAAAAAGCCCAGTAGGTCAGATTAGACCCTGGCGTCAGTGTGCCTATGGCCATGGAGAACAGCTTGTGCTCCCGTTCCTGTTCGGGTCCCCGTGAATTTACTGCTGGCTGTGTACAAGGCTAAAGACAGGTTTGGAAGCAACATCTGTACTGAGTGGGAAGCTGGGCCAAGACACCGAGAGTTTGCCAAACAACCCCTTGTCTGCTGCGTAAATCTGTAACCATTGCAAAGTGAAAAAAGCAACGAGGAAAAGACAATGCTGACTTGCAGATTTGTAAAAAAAAAAAAAAAAAAAAAAGGTCTCTAGTGGGGTAGCTTGCAACTGCTAAATATACTCCAGGAGAAATGCAGCCAGATCATTTCTTTCTTCAGTCTCACTACGACACTTTATGTTTTCCCTCTTGAGAGGGGATGGGAATGCTGGAAGCATCAGGGGGAAGACTGGGAGAAACAGGGGGTTTAGTCTATTGCCATTAACTTCACCACATGCCTCATCAAGGCTTTTCCCAGTTCTCTTGCCTCCATCCTCAGGGAAAAAGAATTAAGAGGAGATGGGGGAAGATGCAGAAAAGGAAAAGTGAAGGCTTTCTGCATGTTCAACAGAATGGGTGGTAGTGGCTAAGGAAAGGGTGGAACAGGCAAGTAGTAAATGAGTTTGTGTTCCTGGCTGCTGAATAGCCCCAGGAGGTTCCCAGCAAGTCTGCCGCTTTTTTATTGGAGTTTTGTGCCGGAGTTATAAAACCTTTAAATGAGTCTAGATCATTAGGGAAGCTTGGCTGATCACTGATGAAAAAATATAACAATTAAAACAAAGGGCTGGAAGAGAGAAGCAGGGGGAGAAGGAGCTGGGGGTGAGCGATTTTAATACTTAATAACAAATACTAATAATGGTGCTGAGTTGGGGACTAATTAAAAGTTTCTAAAAAGAGAGGGAAAGAAAGTGGAATTAATCTGGAGTGTTTTGTCTGGCAGCTTCTTTGAGTGCCTGAATAAACCTCCCTGGCTAGGAGGACGGGAAAAAATGCTGGGAGTCGAGTGAAGCTCTGGAGGTAGATGGATCTGAGCCGCGGTGAAGCACAGCTCAGCAGAGCGGTCTGGCTTCTCTCCACTTCTGTGTGTTCTGATGTCTGCCCCACAGTCTGGGACTGCAAATGTTCCTTCTCCTGTGGGGAGCAAAGGGGCTGAGAAAAAGCAGCAAAGGAAGGAGTCTGAAGGGTGGAGACAGCAAAATTCTTCTCTGGAAATGGGGCTGCTTTGAGGCAAAGAGATCTGGATGCCAGCATCATAGATCTGAAAACTGTTCATCCAGTTCATACAGTGGCTCCTGCACTAATAGCCAGGGTTTGAGTCAAGGAAAAAAAAATCCATGAAGGACTGACAAGTGCAAGCAACTCAGGGAGCTGCTGCCACATATGTTTGCAGAGGCTGGAAGAGCATTCAGAGGAAAAATCGCTCTATACTTCCCTTCTTCCTACGCTGCTCTTAGCTCTTGGCTGGTGTCAGGGCAGGACAGCAGGTTAGATGGATTTCCATGGCTGCCCTTGTTACAACCCTTCCTCCTATCAGTGCTGCCCTCAAGTACAGCTCTATACCCCTACAGAGATGCACATTCCCAAAAGCCACAGGCTCACAGCTCTGTCCCTAGCTGTGTCCTGAGGGCTGCTGGTGGTGGTGAAAGCTGAAATAGCCAGAGCAGCAGTGATTGCATTTCCCCAGCCAGTTCAGCAGCTGCATGAGGGACTGTTCAGGCTGGAACAAGTATCAGGTGGGGTCAGTTGGGTGCAATTTCAACTAAGCTCTTGTCAGGCACCATCACTGCCATCTTTCATGTTACACCCTTCTGGATAAAAAACCTGGCTGTGGATGAATGCCGGCTTCAGGCACAATGCTCCTTCCAGCACCTAGCTCCTTTTACTTTCTCATGTGTGCAGGCAACTCTAAGTTTTAATTATGGTTGCTTTTTGCTGTTCTTTATCTTAATTAAGTCTGACTTGCTCACTATTTCAAGGGAGATTATGTCTGGGAAATGCCTTCCTGACTTGAGTTCTGAATTGTGGAAGAAGAGATATGAAAGCCATCATCACTGGATGTGCCAGGCAGCTCTATCCTTCAGGCAGCAGAAATGCAATGCAATAGGGTGTGCAGAAGGACGGGGGAAAAGCTCAGCTAAAATGTGACCATCCACCTGGAATGAGCACAAAGCAAGAAAGCCACGGGGCTGGGTATCAGGCAGGTAGAACAGATTTCACAGAAAATTCCTCTGTATTAGCCTCTCTGGGATCTGACTTGTTTCCCCTTTCTTCTGTAATGCAGCACCAGGTAAATTCAGATTTATAATGCAAACACCAGCAGAGTCCCCCGAGTCATGGGACAGGCACTCTGGGAAGCCCACAGCAGTCACAGACGGCTTCACCGCAGCTCTCTGTTTTGCATTCTTTTAGCCCCACACAAGAAGAGCTAAGGTGCTTACGGTGTGCCTGTGTGCAGTTTGGCTTGAGAACTCTATCTTGGCTCCTGATATAGCCCTGAAGCATCCAGCAGCAAGCTTTGCTATTCTGCACCAGGGCTCTATCTGTCTGTAAATACTTCTATTTCAGCAGCGTCTCTCCAACGTGACAGATTTGCTATGAGGAACCTGGCAGCAAAGATTTTTTTTCTCTTCTCTCTCTCTCTCTCTCTGACAAATGTATAAAATGTATTAGCTTTTCATGTTCTAATTTATGATATAATAAACTCCTCTGTGCCCTGGCCTCTTTCAGGGGTTGAAAGTGAAGTGTTCCATTTGCCTGCTTTCGTGAAACCCTGCCCAGCTGTTGGTGAGAAAGGAGGGGTTGGAGAGAGGGATGGGGCAAGAGGTGGAATTGGGTGGAGGAAAGGGGACATAGGGGAAGCAAGGCTCCCGGGGCAGAAAGGGGAAAAGGAGAGGAAGAGAAAAATTCTATCATTTGATTTCTCATTTCACCAGGCATTATGTCCTTGCATCCATCCACATGTAATCCTGTGGGATTTACATGGCTTTGCTCCTGATGCAGGCAGAGCTTCTTCAAGTGACTGAGCAGTGTCCACATTTAGACCTTTGAAGGAAAAATAAAATAAATTGCAAGAAGGGAGTGGGTCTGGACATCCTCATTCAGGATGGAAGGATGGGAATGCAGAGTAGGATGTGGAAAGAAAGAAGGATTAAGTTTCACTTGCAGTGAAGGATTTATTTGACAAAATCACTTTGGAAAAGACAAGAAAATCTCAGTAGAGTCAAGAGGACCAGTGTCTGTCTTGTAGCACTGTCTGGGCACACACCTGGCAACACTATGTGCTCTTTGTGTAATTACAACACAGAGACCGATGGTCCCAGTCAGACCTGCTCATTCTGTAATCATAAGTCTGCTTTTCTTCCCAACCTCATCCTTCTGTTTTGATTGTAACTCTATCTGGAGGGACCTTCTGACAAGGAAGGGAACTCACCTTTATTCACCAGACTGCCAAGAACTCAAAAAAAACCCTCATTTGTTCAGTTAATGAAATGGGTACTGCTGGGTTCGTTTGTTTGGGCTTTTTTGCTCTGAATAAATTATTGTCCCACATGTAATTTTTTTCCAAATAAACAGATTTGGTTCTGGCATTTTATTATTACTACTGGGGAGAGAGGGCTATGTTTCATAGCTGATATCCATGATGTGCAAGGGGCTTTACACCACAGAAGGTTGCAGTATGGTGGACACCCAACATCTTCAGAAGGCTGAGAAATTGCATAAAAAAATTAAGAGAAAATAAAGTCTTCCCAGGAAAAAAAAACAACAAACCAGCATACCAAAATAGAAGAAAATAATTACTGAAGTGGGCTGGCAATCAAAGTGAAGAATGGTGGTCTGTAAGGGCCCAGACCTCAGACTGATCCATTTCCAGATCTGTTCAAATTAAAGGATTAGAATAACCCAAATTTCCAGATTAACCATTTTGAGTCTTAATGCTAAGTCTCAGACCTTTCTGAATTCTTGAAACATATTATTGATCTTTCTTATGTCAGTTCCCCATTCATTGAAATATTGGTGGATCCTCAGCACCTAATTGTGGTTCAAAGCTGAGCACATCTTTCCACCTGCCAGCTTTTCTCCTCAAGGCAAACCATCAGGTACATTAGCATCTCTACCAGCAATGAGATTCTTAAGCTCCCTGAAATCCCAGTTTGTGTTAGGAGCCTGTCCTTACAAAACCCAAGCATGTTACCACAGTGCAGAAACAGTGCAAATACCAGGATAGTCAAAGCTGCAATCCTCACCTGCAAGGATAACCACAGCCCTGCTCGCTCTCCTTCCCCAGAGGACATAGCATTTTCTAATGCTGCACAGGTACTTAAAAGAATGCCTTGCTCTTTTTTTTTTTTTTTGGTGGGTTTTTTTTTGTGTGGGCTTTGGTTTTTTGGGGTTTTTTTTTGTTTGTTTGTTTGTTTTGTTTTGTTGTATGAAGAAAGAAGCACCTGAGTTATCACCACCAGACCTTCTGTGGAGAGGGGCCCATCCATCAGTCCCCTGGGACAGGTTTGCTGTAGGATTAGCTCAGGTGAAGGACACCAAAAAGGTGTCTGTAATGCTATGGGAAGGTTTTGCTGCAGAATTTGCTCAGACAAGTGATACTGGTTCATATGTGTAGGGTCCTACTGATGAATTTGCTATAGGATATGCCTGAAGGTGAAGTAAGGTAGAGCTGTCAGAATATTTCTTACAATAAGCTACATTGTTTGTACCCACGGCCTCAGGTACAGCAGTTTTGTTGTAGGATTTTCTTGAGTAGGACAACGGTGTATGTAAAACTATAAATGAAACCTTAAGGGCAATTAATGCTGTAGGATTTTTCCAGGAGAGAAACGAAGTCTCACAGACCAACCCCAGTAAGTGCATTACACGTTACTCCAGCACATGTTGTCAAAACAAGAAAACTTGTTGCTTATGGAGTTTTGTGTGATCATAGAATCATCTGAAAGTCTGGCTTGAGTAATTGAAATGCTAATTTGAAATTTGCCATTCATCAAAAGAAACAGCAATGAGTTTCTTTCTCCCCCCCCCCCCCTTTTTTTTTTGTTTTCCTTCAGCATTTTCTCTCTAGTCGTGGCAGATGTTTGGGTTGTGAATTCATTGTCTGCCAGACACACAGCAAAATCCTCTTTCCAAACTGGTTTTCTGTATTTTTGTTGATTGTCTGCTTAAATTAACCTTCTCTAATGAGATGAAGATACACAGGGTATGCCTGTAATTTACAGGCTGTGAAATTAGTTAGTACAGATATAATACATCCTGGTGGGTGACAGGGATTAGAGAGCTCTGAGAGTATCCAGGTAGGGGAGAAGATGGCACGTATCTTTAATGTAATGGTGTGGAGGATTATCCTTCCTGGCGGTTTGCATACGCACACACACTCCAAGGCTTTGCTCAGGACCATTACAGACAATGGGCTGGAGCTTGCCCTCTCCTCTGAGAATGCATTTGGCATTTACACCAGTAAAAAGTGAGTATAATGCGGATGCAAAATGCTGCCACATCACCCAATTTGTGTCCAGCCTTCACCGCTGTGAGCAGAGAAGCATCACAGCTTTGGCTGGTGCATGTGCCTCTGTGTGTGTGTACATTTAACATCCACACGGTGTAAATGCACTACAGGGCATCTCCACACAGAGGATGAAGCTTACTTGCTACCAAGCCACCTTCCAAATAAAAGCAAAACATCTTTAGGATGAAGGATTCAAGGAGACATATTGGGTCCTCAAATAACAGCCTCTTTGATGTCACCCTCGCTCGGGGTTGTGGGGGGAAGGACCCTGCGTTTCTCTGGCAAGAAGCATTTTTGCAGGCAGGTTTCTCCTCCTGCATGTTGAATTTGGGAGTGTGCATGCCTACAGCTGTCCTCTGCTGGAAGGATGAGGCTCATACAGGTTTCACTGATGGCCGCAAAGCTTTGCAGGCTTCTACATAGTGTCTGGTCAAAAAAGTTTGTCTGAAATTTCTCAATCGACCAATAAATGTGGCTGAAATCCACAAGGAAAAGAGGATGACTTCTAACGAAAGGGTTTAAGCTTCAGGTCTGGATAGCTCCTCCTCTCCACCCCCTGCTCCCCCTCATCTCCAAGGCTCACACTTCAAATATTTGGATGCAAACACCAGACTTCAATTCCCTCCCTTGGTAAGAAGGTGATGCTTGAGTTCTCTCTCACTCAGACACAGATCAATGGCCAAAAAAACAAGCGAACAAAGCCTCCTCCTAAGACACCACACTGAGACTTCCCTTGGCACAAAGTGACCCAGCCCAGCGTGGAGCCCGAGGTGTCCAGTTGCTGTGCTGCCCTGCCGGGTTTGTACACTGGGGAAGGGAGACCAGCTAACTGTATGGCTGCCAGCTTCCAATATTGTAGGGCTAATTTATGGTAATAGATGTTTGAAACACTCTGAGTCCTTAAGACTTTAGTACACACCTCTGCTTTCAGAAAAAAAGAGAAAAAAAAAAAACTTTCTTTGTTTTCATGCTGAGCAGATAATCTGGATATTATGTGTCAGCTTTAATTTGAAGGCATAACAAAAAGACAAATAAAAACCTACCTTCCTGCTACCCCCTACAATTTTTTTCCCTGTGTTTGGGATATTGTGATAATGGACTTGTGCCTGTAGGACCCACTGGGGGTTGAGAGCCCCTGAGTTTGTGTATATGCCAAACATGTTGCAGTTATAATGATGTGGATTTCAAAGAAAATGAGGTGTGCTAAAGTTCTTTCTAACAATATCCGTTGCTTTAATAGAAGATATTATCACTGTTTGTGAATCTGGTCACATATTAGGCCTCAAATCAGATGTTTTTACAGCCCTGTACTTTAAAAAGGTAGAAGGGCAACACTATTAGTTTGGGAGGGGTTGTGTATTTTTTTAGCATAGTTATTACAAGGAAAAAAATCCATTTACTTGAGTGCAAGTTCAGATGGGTTCTGGATCAAAAGGCCAAAGTTATATCCTGAAATTTGGGAAGATTAATATCATTTATATCAGTGTCTGTATTTATTAGCTCAAATGAAACAAAACACAGAAAAAGGTGAACAAACAAATGCACAAACAAAACTGAAGCCAGATCCCTGAGTCCGCTGCTGAATTTAGAATGAGCGCAGATCTAGGTACAAACTTCTAATCCACTTTCTCATTCCCCCTAATTGTCATTTTTGTTGGATGCGTATCTAACATATGCCAATTATTTGCTTTTTTAGAAACACAGTCCTTGCCGAAAGGTAAACAAGACAGACAAAACACAAGGCAAAGGATGGCTCTGCATCACAATTTCTGTGGCAGGAAAGTCAGCGGAGGAGAATCCTGCCCTTCTCCGGCCGATTGCTCCTTTCCATGCTACAAGCTGCTCTTCCACAGGTACGTCAGTGCAATGCTCCGCAGGGGCTCCACTGGATCGGTTTTAAAAGATTTATTTTTAAATAAGGTCCAGCAGTAAATTAAGTTGCAATGTGGGAAAGCATTTCCAGGGTGGGAAACCCTGCTAAATCAGTTTTGCCCCTGAGAAATGGTGATGTGGCGTTGTGTGCTGAGCTGGTGCTGGGTTTGCCTGTGCTTGGCCAGGCCTGGCCTCATCAGGGAAGTTCTGTGAGGTGAGGGGCTTCAGCTGTTGAAAAGATGGGTGGGATATTGAACGGTGGGGAGGGGAGGGGAGAACAAAGCCATTGCTGAAAGGGTGGGAAATGGTAGGGGAACACTGAGATAGTGACTTGAGGAGGAAAGAGGTGGCCTTGGGAGGAACCGCAGGGATGCTCAGTACAGACAGGTAAGCACGGTGCTGAGTTTAAAGCACAAGTCCTTGCAGGCTGCAGCCTGTTGGGCCAGCCTGCTCTTGGATCTCGGGGCGGACTTCCATCACTTGTATCAGGAGCTGGAGATGTGAAAGGAGAACAGGTATCCCCAAAAGCCGCCTTGTAGCACAAAGGGGCAGCTGTGGGTTGCGAGGCAGAGAGCAAGCAATGGTGGAGGAAGAATGACTCCTCTCTGCAGGCTGAAGGGAGGAAGCAGTTCTTGGTGCTTCTTGTAGTGCTTGAAAGTGCTGAAAGGATGAAGAAGACCACAGGAGAGCAACTGTGCCAACTGCAGCTGACCATGCCCCAGGAGCAGCCTCTCTGGCCCTGGTGTTCCCAAGCTGTCTCGCAGGCTGGGGACCGCAATTGGAGAAGTCAGTTGGGAGAAGTTTTATCCTTGTGAGCTGAGAATTGGAGGGAATCTGTGTGAGAGAAAAGGATCCCAGGCAAGTGAAATAAGCTGCCACCAGCTCCTGCCATGTGTGAAAGAAGTCCCTTCTCACCTTCACATTGCAGGGCTTGTGTCGCTACTGCCTCCTGCTTTGCAAATTGCCAGCAATCCTCTTTCCTTTTTGCTACCAGATGCGGCTTGTATGGGTCTGGGCTCCTGCTTCTCTTCTTTCTTTGGAAGAAACTGGCTCCTTCTCTGTACTCCTCTCACCTGATAAAGATGCTGCTTACCCTCCAAATAGCGTTACTCAAGTGCCACTATTCCGCTTTTGGGAATCTCCAGCAGAGGTTATAACTTAGAGGTACTTAAGCAGTTGTGAAATGAACTCATATAACCCACATCCATGAAGCACCCAGGCAGGGGCAACCCTGTTTTGTGGGGTTTTTCCCATCTTGCTCAGCTCTGGTCACTGCTAGTCATAAGCAGGTTTGTGAGAGGTTGCCACCAATGTAGCTAGTTAATCCTGTTAGCCACTGTGACTTGGGGGAGCTGGCCTACAAGGAATGGGGTTTGCCAAGTTGTACATAATCTTCTCTGTTCTGCATTTCTAATATAAAGGAGAACGTGGTCTAGAAAGGACACAGGTTCACTTCAGCATCCTGAATAACATAAAGGAACACATTTTTTGGCTATGACACACTTTTTTTTTTTTTTTTTTTTTTTCCTTTTTAACCAGTACAGGAATTTAATGCAGTTGCTTCTCTTTTTCCTGAGGTGGGGGAAAGAAGTTAGCTTTCATTCAAAGCCTTCACCCATGTCAGAAATCTTTAGGGAGGAGGCAGAGGACTGGTACTACTCCTAAATGATTGTATTCCTTGGCTGGTGTAAACTGGCTTAGTTCTGACAACGTCAGAGCAATTGGCATGAGATGTGAATCAGGTCACATTCAGCCTGAGAATGAGATCAGTGAAAATGTTCTGGTAGAAGGTGAACATCAAAGAGGAGAAAGGAAATCAGGGGAAGGTACAAAATAGAGTTACTTTACCTGTAACATCGGTGTCTGTGTCCTGCAAAATTACTACAAGAAACAGCATGATACCAAGCTGCATGAAACAGGTCATCTTGTCCCAGGGAAAATATCTAGACAAAAACTTTAAAGTCTGAAGTTTTTGCAAAGCTACATTCTGATTAGGGTAATGGAAACATTTCTGTGTAGTTTTCTTGTGTCCTGGTCCTTCTGGTTTTGTTGGCATTTTAGCTTAGTTTTAATTAGTGGAAATACTGTAAGAAAGCACATTTAAATCTGGGGTGGCGGGAAGGAAACTAAAATGACTGCACCTTCTCTTAAAAAAAAAAAAAAAAAAAGGCGATTTATTAAAACTGACCCTTTCCTGCAAACAGTTCTCTTTTCAAAGAAATGGACTTTTCCAAAGAATAATAGGCTTATTGAAAAGTACCCAGGCAGCTCTTCTGCTGTCACTGAGCCATGTTGTCAGTGCACCTCTGTTTTCAAGGTAGTGCACCTTTTCTGAAGAGCTCTGCTGTCTGTAGAGACAAGTACCCTCTCTGGGCTCAGTCCAACACCAACCTTCAGAGTCAATGCACGCATTGTGTGGATCCCCGTTCACAAAGATCTGCCTCTATTCTTGCCTTGTTCTTTCATTCTCTGAGTGCAATGTAAAGGTCATTCTTCATGAAAGTAGATATTTGCTCTTTGTGTTCAGGGGGGAAAAAAAGTATAACCCTTGCATATTACAGAGGGTTTAGGAAGCATTAATGGACTCTCTCTGGAAAGTTTCTTGGACATGAATTCCTCCTTTTTACTGTCAAAACATAGTCAGAAATGTTCACACTTCCCTGCAGGTGGGGACGGTACCAAGGGGCTTTTTTCTGGCAATGCTCCTGTTGCTCTGACATCGCCCCTGTGCTTGAGGCTGGGGTTTCTCCTGTAAAGCTACAGCATCACTAATGTACTTTCTGCTTGGCACTGAAGAGTCTATAGAAGGTGCTTTCCTTGGTCTCACACTGAATTCCTCTTGAGCCATCTGAGTTCAGGTTGTATTACATGCCTATTGTAAATTGGATAACAGCTGATCAATAGACACTTGTCCTGAAGATGAATGACCCTGTATCAGATACAGGCTTTCTTTGGAGAGGAAGCTAAAAAGTTGAATTTGGGGCATACAATGAAGTAACATAAATAGGGATGGCCATTTTGCTTTGGCACTTTATGGTGTTGCCAGTTACTGCCGAGTCCCGCTTGGCGGACAGGCTGTGAGGCAGTTCACACTGACAGAAGGGGCAGAGTCAGGGTACAGGGGGAAGGGGTGAAGGGCCTGGAGGACACGACTGTTCAGATGGAGCAAATGGAAAGCTGCATGACCACAGCCTGGGGCTTGGGTCTAGCTTAACTTGGTGAATGTGCACCGGGTGGGGAGGTCTCTGCACAAGTTGAGCTGGGAGCTGCAGTACCAATCACCTCTGGTAGCAGGGGATAAATATTTGAAACCTGGCATCCAAGCCCAGAGCTTTACCACGTTCAGGAGGGGAGTTACCCCATGAGTTAGCAGTTACAGCAGGATCTTAATTTCTATGTGGGTCAGCCACATCAGAGGAATATTTTAAAGAACTTGCTTGCCAATGCAGGAAATTACGAATACAGTAGACTAAGTTTCCACCCAGTCTGATCAGTCTTGAGTTTAAATAATAACATTTCATCTTATTTAATGAACTGTCAGCCATCTCCTGAGTAAGACACTTTAATGAGTGGAGAATCATGTCCAATGCTTATTTATCTAAGTCAGGAGCATAGATCTGATAACGATCTCTTTTCATCTGTGTCTGATTCGTGTATCTGTCAGGCCACTTCCTGATCCATACAAAGGTAATTTGCATAAGAAAGGAGGAACACATTGAATGGTCACTGAGTTTCATTCTTCACAGCTGAGGTAACTTCAGCTTCCCACCAAAGTAGGCTGAATGTCAACCTTACAGTGTGCTTAAAGGAAGAAGAAAGTAGAGGAGCTGAAAGGAAAAGAAAAGGAGGAGACACCCAACTCAAATTAGTTGGGAAGTACTCATATGGACTGCAGGGTGCAAGTGTTTCAGTCTGGAGGAACTATCAAAAATTAGTTGATCAATTATCGAGGTTCCCCACACGCTCTAACAAACAAGAAGTGAAATTTCAGAGAGAAAAGAGAATTTTTCTAACTGGCACACCTGAAATCTAGTGGCCAAATCATATAATGTAAGGAAAAAATGATAGGTGAAACTGAGGGAGGTGGAACTGAAAAGATACAGGCTTCAACATCATTAATAACACAGAAACCAGGCTTCTGTCAGGCACTTAGATCAAGGGAGAAACATTTAAGCTGCTTAACTTCAGATATTATTAAAAAATCTAATTAAAGCAATTAGTCTCCCCTGGAACCGTGTGTAAGCAGTGGCACGTCAATGTTTCTCCCCATTGCCTACAAAGAGCCAGGGCAGACTAGCTTTTAACTAAGGGAGAAAAATCAGTGCATACATTTTGGTAGAGGAATATCACTACCACCTCAGATAGTAACAGAGCCCAGGTGAAGCATGGCAGTGATCTTCAGCAAACCTCAGTTATGATCTGGAGAGCAGAAAGGGTTTCTCCATAAGCACTTTCTCATGCAGCCTAAACTGTGTTAATACATAGGAGAGGCACAAGAGGTCTTCCTGTGTGAAGCCTACCTCCTGAAACCTCTATGAACATGTTAGAATAACCTCTAAAAATGCAATTTTCCAACAGCTCCTGTCATGTGTGACACTTCTTGTAACTCTTCTGCAAAAGGAAATATTATGTGGAATAAAGATAAATTACTCACTAGACTGGAAGCTGATAGTTGCTTAAGCATTGGGTTTTTGAGTCATAGGAAAAGGGATTTGCAGGGATCTTGAGAGTCTACCTAGTCTGGCTCTGTGCTCCAAGGCAGGACCAGCTTTATGTGTCATTCCCAAGGCAGTGACGTCGTCCCTCTGCCTTCTGCCCTGTGGGTTGAGCAGTCCATTTCTCCCAGTCTTAACTGACTTCTAGACTCCAGCCCTACCATTAAATTCTCCTCCACCTACTCATCCATGAATCTCCATTCTTGGATTTTTACCGGGCCTGTGTGGGCAAGACAGCAGGTCCGAATTCAGAGCCTGGTCTGAAATCAGTGTACACTTTGCTCTGAGCAGAGGATGGACTGAATGAGATCGTGAGGTCCCTTTTGACCTGGATGATTCTGTGACTACAGTGTTGGTAAGGTAGTACCCAAAGCTTATGCACAGTATTGAAGCTGAAGCACCAGCATGAGCTGAGTGCAGGAGTCCTGATATCTCTCATGGAAGTGAGCTATGCCAGTTTGATGCATGTCTGTCTTTTCCTGCTTTCTTCCAAAGAAATGAAATTATTGCCTCAAATTCTCTTCCATTCCAATTCCGAAATCCCTTTACTAAGGAATTGTTTCTTTACCTCTTCTTTTTTTTTTTTTTTTTTTTTGTTACTGTGTTATAAGAACTTTCTGGATAAAACTATGTATTCTTTAATTATCAGATGTTTGCATAGTTGAGAAAGATTCAGTATGGGCAAACAGAGGATCATAACTAGTAATAAGTACATTTGCTGTCTCAAAAGCATTAATTTTCAGAAGTTGAGAAAAAATTAGAAGCAAAATTGATTAGAAGAGAAACTGTGGGCAGAGAAAATGTTGATTGCAAATTGGAGATTCTGTAAGAGGAATTTATTAGATAGCCAAACCCCAAACCACCACAATTTCGTATGAAAAGTGAAGACAAATTTGGCTGGAATCCAAGCCTTGATCTCTTGCAAAGGAAGGACAGCAATGGGAAATCTATATCCATACATAAGAATTACATATGAAGATTCAAGTTGGAAAATGGAAAACTTGCACCAAGTCCCTTTGAAGAATTTGCTGAACTTCTTTTTGGTCTGCTGACTTTAGTTTCTAATAAACTTCACAGCATGGTAAGTAAGTGTATGGGCACTATATAATAATACTACTCTGGAAAAAGGCTAGAAGGTTGCTATGTAATAGGTAGCGTGTTATCAGTCTTAGGCAAAATAATGGGACCACCTAAGCTGATGCCAATCGATAAAGAATCAAAGCGTAGAAAGAAAAACAAGGTTTGTCAACATGATTTTGTAGAAAAACATCTTTTCAAACAGAGTTAGTTTTATTCTTTGAGACTGTGGTTTTGGTTGATAGAAGTGTGGATCAACATAATGGATTGACTTTTCTTTAAGTAACTCCCAGCCCCCTGGCATTTTATGGTGCTAATTTAATTACAGATTAAGAGCACTCACACATCTGAAACTGGATAACTGCTGGTCTTAAAGGCATTGGCTAACCTGGAAGAAGAAACACACAAAAAAAGCGAGCAAAAATATTTCTAAGGGTTTACACAGAGATCAGTATCAGAACAGCTCTTTTTCAGTATTTTTCACTGATGATTTACAAAGTAGTATAAACCCACCAAGTGGGGAAGGAAAGGTGGCTTGGAAACTGTTGGAGCTTTTTATAGGGACCTGCACGGGGAGGAGGCACTAGATACTTGAAAGGTTTTTCAATCTAAAAACAGCATAAGGAGAATCAATGGCTGGAAGCTAAAGGCAACAAATTTGATTCAAAAAAACCTAGATTTCCTTTTTTTAGTTACTTATTCATTGATTCACTTATTTAAGTAGCGAGGGTGATTAGAGCAAACTAATATGGGAAGATGTAGGATCTTGATCACATTGCAGTGAGGTGGGGGGGGAAGTTTGCAAAGGCCAAAAGTTAATCACCATAGCTTCCTCTGCTAGTCAATTAAGAGAAACAGACTCCTCCAACTCACATAAGCCAAACTCCTGCTTTTAATAATGATGTGGAGAGGTCTTTTTTTCCTCTCCATTGAGTATAAGCCCAGCTTCACTCAGCTGAGTGTTAGCTGGGTGCTGCCACCGACCCCCTTTCCCCCCTGAGCCTCGCAGATTATGGCAGCTCAGTGTTAGGAGAAGGTGATGCCCTCCTTTGGGGTTTTCTGGGTTACTGAAGAGAATCACAGGGAATGGGCTCATCAGTAAAGCTACTCACAGGGCACCTGCTGGAAGTGGCATAGAGAAAGAGGTAACAGGATGAAGGGAGAGAAAACATGCAGCTGCTAAATACTAGCAAGATCAGGAATAAATTTGGCTTCCCTTGAGACCAATCTGAAGCTTGAATCCTTTATTCCATGCTGCCACCGGGACAGGCTTGGGAGGGTCACTTCTCCCTGTATACCTGGGCCCAAGATGGCACCGTTTGGGTACAGATCAAATCAAAAAGGAAACAGAGAGAAGGAATCTTCTCTTCTCTCTAGACCCTCAAAAAGTTTGCATCCAGCAGAAGACAGTGTTGGAAAACTTGTGCCCATCCTGTGCCTGCTGCCTCTCTGGGGCAAATGCTAATGACTGGCTGATGGGAATGTGCTGGTCTCCTCATTCTCTGGCTGCACTCGCTGCTTTCCCCACCGAACGGCATTAATCATGTCAGCTCCCCTTTCTACAAGAGTGGCTGGTTTAATGGGAAACTTCAGCCAGCATCAATATCCTGAGGGGAGGAGGAAATGAAGAGAAGAGGAAAGCGTGTAGCAGGGAGGTAGCTAATGGTGAAAGCAGTCACTGTCCCAGAGTGGGGACTGGATAGGGACAAGTCAGGGAGTAGAGACTGGATTTACTTTGAAAGTCCAGAGGCAGTAGGGGTGTCAGTTGGATCTGCAGTGCTGGAGCTGGAAGAGGTGTCTGGGAAGCAAAGAGGATGGAGGATGGTGTGGCATGGCTGAGATCCAGAGGTACTTGCCAGGGAAGGTGGTGGGAAAGCTGAAGCTCTCAAAAGCATTCGAGTCTGAAGTATGAGCTGGAAAGAGTCTGAGAAAGAGGCAAAGAGAGGGCAAGCTGCTAGGGGGATGCAGTGCTCCTGGAAGGAGGTCAGGTCAGGGGTGTGCGGGAGAGGGAACCAGCCTGAGCACATCTGAGGGAATGGTGTTTCTCCGAGGCAGCTGCTGGCAGTCCTTGTGACATTCCCTTCACATGCTTTCCAGAACGCCCCAAGCCTTTCCATGCTTTCCTGAACAGAGTCATTCCTGCCTGAAGCCACAGAGCTGCACCGTCCAGTGTCCCCACTTTTCCTCGGAGGTGTCTTGGGGTGCTGTCTAACTGGGAGATCTCTGTGGTCTGGATTTACCTACCAGCAAGCAGATGGAGGTGGGATGTGCTTGTGTGTTCCTGTGCCCATGGGTGTGCAGGTGTCTCTGGGAGCTCGAGGGAGGGTGGCTTAGCCCAGGGTTCATTATCAGCCTGGCCTGCTTCTTCTCACTCTTCCTTCCCCTTCCTCCTCTTCTTTCTCCCTCCTGTCGGTTTTCCTGTCTGTTCCCATGCTCCTTTGACAGCTTGTTATTAGAAACATTGCTGCATATTAGCTGAAATTAAGTTAAACACTATCTTGTAAACCACTACATGACTGACAGGTCATGTACCTGGCAGATGAGATCCATCCTTTCACCCTGGCTTCTGCAGTGCCATCATATTCTACCTTGTATTTGAGCTTCTCCACCTCTTCCCCCCCTCCCCCCCTGCCCCCCAAGCCATTTCCCAGCTAAGATGAACAACATGTTTACTACCCAATGTATACAAAGAATGTGCTCCCTGGAGTCTTCTCCCTGGGATGTTTGCCCTCTAAACAGAAGCCCATAACAATGGGTTTTGTAGGATCTTCCCACTATGAAGAAAGTGATCGTCTTAGCCCATAAAAATAGTTTCCTTTTGAGAAATCCACCCCGAAGACCTGGCAGTCTATCACACAGTAGAGGGAAATGAGGGTGACAAAGCATTGATAGCATAGGCAGTATGGGAAAACCTTTCATGTATGTGATGAACTGAACCTGTGGGATTTATTGTCACAGGATATTACTGAAATGAATAATTTAGGAGGAATCAAAGAGTCTGCAACCTCATTGAGAACTATGTCCAGAGAAAACATGATACAGGTTGAAATTTATAATGACTAAATCTCTACAACATAATCTAATTATCAGACAGGGTTAGGCAAAAATGACCTCCCATGGGAAGAAACGCACAATTAAATGTGTTAGATCTGAGCTGATGAGCAGGTATGTTAAACCTTCTTTTGAATCATCCAGTAGTGAATTTTTAATCAGAATTGCAGTAGCAGATCAGACAACCTTTTTTTGCATCTCTTCTTGCCATTATCCTGTGATCTTTTGGGACAAAATATTTTATTCCCTTTTACATGGACATTTTTGCAGACAATATCTCAGAGGTCTCAGAAATTTCATTTCACACTTGCTTGTGAAAATATAGCTTCAAACAGACTCTGCCCAGCAGTTTCTAGGTAGCTGATCAACCTGGTGTATCACTGCTTACTTGAATCTTGGGTTCCAAGAAATTTATTTCCCCAGTAGAAATTTCATGGGCACCATTTGTTGCACTTCAATATATAGAGTTTCACTGGAAGTAGAAAAAAATTCCTATTGACTTCAGAGAGATCTGTTACTGGTTTTTTTCTCTTTCCTTCTAAAGTTTTCACCCAAACTGTTTTCAAAGCAAGTCTCCCAAACCCATCTGAGACATGGTGATGCTCCATGCATGGTTTAAGGATGCATGACACACTGGAAGTGCAAGCTGAACACATAGCTCCCCTATACCGTCCCAACGTAACCAGGTTGCTCAGCACCAGCACCACAGCCAGTTAAAGCGACTGTGACATAGGTCTTGCATCTGGTGATGCAACTGTGACAACGTGTGGTTGATGAATAGTATTTGTTCCCTATCTATGTGTTTTCTTTGTTTTGAGAATATTACACTCACCTCTACTGCCATGGAGAGGTTGTTTGATGTAAAGAAGTTGTCTTGCTCATCTCCCTTTCTCTGTCACTCATCCCCACAAACACTAAGTCCTTTCTAATGCTGATGTTTTTGCTAAAAGAGTGGGTTTCAACCTGCTTCCTGCCTCTGAGTCGTGACATGTGCCAAATAGAGCATGACAACACAGAAAGTCCTCCTGTCATGCAGCCTGAGAGCAACTGTGTCATGACCCCAGGTTTGGGAGTCACTTGATAAGGTATCAATCAAATCCATACCACATGTACCAGTCACCCCCCTCTCCCTGGGGACTAGAGATGTATTCCATCCTGCCTGCCTATGAGTGTTGTAGAGTCTGCAGTTGTTTTGCTGCTGATATTACACTGCTTTCACAGAAGCCACATCCAGAAGACGCCAAAAATGCCCTGCCCATTAAGAAAAGCCCTCATTTTCCCAGGCATGCTTTCCATGCCAGTGGGCTCAGTGCATTAACAATACTTTCCTCTTCTGTGTCTGTGTATGATTACGATCGAAGCCAAGATCCTCACCAGAATGACAATGTGTCGACTAGAGCAGCAGGGAACCATGCTCCATAGGAGATATCGCCCATGTTTGCCATCAGCATCAGAACCAGAGGGCCTTGGGCTGACCCTCTGCCTGCTCCCTTGTGCTAAGAGCATTTTCACAAATGCTGCTGATTGCAAACTGTGGCTGTTCTCTCCAGCAGCAGAGGGCCCAGGTGTTGTTTTATTTTTAGGTGTATTCTGGAGTCTGCTGCAGGCTGTGAATTGGCATCAGCAGAAGGATTGAAAAGCAATGAAGTGCTGCTCTTCACTTATAGATGTCATTTTGCTCTGCATAACCTTCCTTTCAAGAACCCTGGCCCATGAAAGCCTGGCTAGTCGGTATGTGCAGCACTGCAGCTGTGATGTGTGGTGGAAAGGGGAGCATCCCGCCATCCACACAGCATCGCTCCACTGTCCATTTCACCAGAGACCGGCCTTGCTTTGATGGGTGGCCACGGGAAAAGAGGAATCGCCACAGCCCCTTTCCATACTTTACTCCTAAATGATTGCTCCCGAAAGACCTGTTCTTCACCTCTGATGCCTGGGCCTGCATGGATAGAGTGCATGGGGGTAGGATGCAAGGAAAGGGATGCGGAAGCTGTGATCAAGGGACATAGGGTCTTTAGGTGAGGCTGGCTCCCATCCAGCAGCCCAGTCCCACTGCCTTACTCCCACTCTGGACCTGTAGGGACTCATTCAACAGATCTGAGAATAAACATGTCTGAGACACAGGGTCCACTGGTGGGGGAGAGGCAAGAGGGATGCATTGCAAAAAAGGAGGTGCAGAGCCAGCGCTGTCTCCCTCCTCAAATATACAAGGCTTGACCATCTGCCCCTGAATTAGAGAGGTCTGTGAAGCAAAGCAAAACCTGTCAGGATTGCTAAAAGTCATGTGCGGCTCTGGGAGTCACGGAGTAGAGGTGGTTCCTTTCAGATTTAATTTCCCAGCAGAGGCAGCGCTAGGTGTGAGTAAAGCAGGTACAGCCTGTGACAGCAGGCTGCTCACAGCAGCGGAATGCTGGTGGCCCTGCTGAGCACCTTGCCTGTGCCAGAGCCAGGGCAGGCCAGGCTGCTGCTGGGAGGGGGCGGCTGGGCACCAGTGACTGCAGCAGCCACACAGGGAAGGAGGCTGAGCCTTGACATGCTGTGCTCCTCACTCCCACCTTGCCTTGCTCATCTTCTCCCCAGCAAAAATCCTCAGTCTGGCTTTTTCTAATTCTGATCTCAGGTGTGCTTACTGAGTCCCTAAAACTTTTTGGCACTGACTTTACTCCCAATATAGTCTGCAAGACCTGCATCAGTGCTAGCAGGATTTTTAGTCCAGTTATCAGACGTGCCTGCAGGTACACTTCATGTCTCCAGAATGGTGTTAGTAATAGCTCTGAGTGATGAGAAACAATATAAAATGCTGCTGCTAACTGCAAGAAAGAGCAGGGCAAAGACCAAATCCCAAACTGTGCATAACCTGAGAAAGTGCCATGAGACAGTCCTGGGAAAACAGCATTCTCAAAGCATTTTACATCAGAGGCCAGAGGTATTCTCCTGATTGTAGGTAAACTGAGGCACAAAGAGCTATGAGCAGCCTGCCAAAGCTGACCCAGCGCCCACAGCAAAGCTGAGCATCAAAGTGCTGTCTTCTGAAGGCTGGTGCACCGAGCTGCTGACCAGGCTGCTGCCGTTCCCTCTTGACGGTTGTAACTTGCAACTTGTTCTTTCTGCTGGCTGGGCAGTGAGTTGAAGGATCACCAGGATAACAAGTTGTTGTAAACACTTCAGCTGATGGTTTTGAAGTAGAAAGGAGCATGCCGAGACATAAATGAGTGTGGGGTTTCATTGAATACACAGTCACTTGTTTTCTGAAAGCTGGGATATATGCACTTGTCTGTGGTCCATCATACAGAGGATCGGAATGAATAGTCCTTAACACCTCCTTTCAGTCATTTTTGGTTGCTTGCCACAAAAAGAGATTTTCCCACATCTGCTATGTGGAAGATAGTCTTCCAGTTCTACAACTGTTATGTTTTGGGATTATTTTTTTCAGGTAAAGGTCCCCAGTATCTTCTCTCATCTATGTCAGTCAAGAAGACATCTTTTCAGCCAAGTAATTACATGGGTGATGTTTGCAGGAACCCAGGTGAATGCCATGGCACTCTTCTGGGCTTTCAAAGGGAGGCAACCTTCTTTTCACCAGGCTGCCCTGCTCCCTGGGTAAAATCACATTTCCATCTCCTTTTACAGGGCTTAATTTCTTTCCATTGCTCCCTAGTACCTGATGACTTTGGACCAGGAGAGGTTCAGAGGAGTCAGATGAAAAATGGGGACACCTGTATAGATAGGATGGCTTCAGAGAGGGGAGGCAAGTTCTGTGGTTGTGTTAGAACTTCTCAGGAGCTAATACCATGCAAAGGGCAAATTAAAAGAATAAATAAAGATGTTGGGGAGCAAGGTAGAGAGAAGAATGCGTTTAGAGCTGTGGAGAGGGGACTGACACATCTTTCTGCAGTACTGTCTTGCTGGATCCTGTCACATTCACCTCTTCTCTGCAACCTTCAGTCTTAACAGCATTGTTTTAAAATTTAGAGCTCTATCACTCTTGGTATTATTTTTAATGACCAAGTGGATCAACTTTCATGATAGTGACAACTTTTATGTTTCAATCCACCTCCAAGGTCAGTTTACTTTCAATGTTTTCAAAACAAATCACTTTGACTGTTTAAAAACTTGCCCTGCTGAAGTCATTTTGTGAGGAGCTTCAAAAATTTGGCATATTTTCAGGAATAAAATTTTCTTTGAAATGAAATTGCAAGAGCTGTCTTAGAAATTCAGACTCTTATCCAAATCTAATTCTACCTGTGCATGGAAAAAAAAACCAAAAAAGAAAAAGAATGGAATGTTTAACCCCCACACACACACACTTTATTTATGAAGGTCAAGACAAAATCTTTACCAAATGACACTGAGGAGGAATGGAAAGAAACTTGGGAAGAAATACTGTAAATATTTCAAGGCAAACAGCAACAACCACAACAACAGTAGTAGCATGTTGTCTGTGAAAGTCTTGTCTATTGAGCATAATCCAGAAAGAAAAGGGATAATAAGGAAATGCGGGAAAAAACTTGGATTTAAAAGCTAAACCCTGCAAATATTGGAGGTTACACAATGTTACTGATTACCAGAAATGTGGAGAGTATATATCAAATACTAGAAAGGAATGTAAAAAACCAAGGTAAGGATGCTGGCTGTGAAAAAGCTAATACTGATGCCAGAAGCAGCAGAGCAAATGGAAATGCAGCCCACAGGCCTGAGAGGGAAAGGACACATGGTTAATGCCTGTAAGCCCTCTAGTTAAACAAGAAAGGCAACAGCTTACTGAGGATAAAACTACAAGGGAGAAAATCTATGTCAAACGAGGAACAAGGTGGCAATCGGTGTGAGAGGAGAGAAGATCTAAACACAGAGCCTCAAATACTCAGAAAACGGGCAAAGAAATCCCTGAGTGAAAATGAAAACCACTCAATAAAAAAACCCTGCAAACTCACAGCAATAGTCAGTAAGTGTTTACAAACAGTCTTTTAGTGAAAATTAAGGGGATGTGCAAGGATCAGACTTCTGAGGAAAGTCCAAGGTTTCACAAAGGCAAAGATGGAGCTGAAATTTGGGCAAAGATGATGAAGCTGGTTTGGCCCACCAGAAACATCTCGGGCAGCTGTGGGAACCAGAGGAGCTGGGATCATTCCTGAGGAACCCTGAGGCAGGGTTAAAAGGAGGAAAGGGTTGAATTCCCTTCAGTCTCCCAAACCCAGACAGTTTGCTGCAACCATATGAGAGCAAAAAAGCTCAGGGATTTGGGACCAGTGGCATCAGAAACAATCCCCCCAGAAGTGCTCTGGTGGGGCCCAAAGAGTAGCAATGCCACTGGTGGGAAGTACACCCTGGTGGAAAGCCCATACTGAACACCTTTGCATCCAGCAAGACAGTGATTTCACTTGGGTTGCTCAGTCATTCCAACAGCACAATGTCATTTTCCAGATGACTTTGCCTTGTTGCAGGACAGGGAGGGCAGCAGCTGCCCTCAGTCTTTGTGAGATTACCGAGTTGGACTGAAACCAGTGCCCACCAGGCTGAGACCTGCAGTGGTTGAGGTGAACACATCAACCAGCCTGTGCTGGCCAAGGGAAAGAGCAGGAGCTGTCAGCAGCCTCCTGGGGCACTCACTCCAGCTTGTGGGTTCCGGTGCAGCCCAGTAGCTGCCTCCAAAATACCTGGCAGCAGCCAGGCCAGGGGGGCCAGTCTGAAGAACACGTAGTGCTCAGGGGAAATCACTGATTATTAGTCTCCCAACAGGGACCTGATAAAGGGAATATTATTTGCCCCAGGTGGCAGAGTGAGTTAACAGCAAAGAAGGGCAGCCCTGGTTCCTGGCCTTACCCAAACACCAACTAAAGTCCTGAAGCTTCTTTGCTTCCAACCTCAGCTCCCAGCTAGAGCCAATTTAGGAGGTGGCAGGAGAGGGCTGGTTAGGAGAAGTTTATAAACAAACTGTTAAGCTCCCTAGCAGGGGCGTTAGGGGCTGGTAGATGTGTGGTGGCTTTGAAGGAGGAGCCTGAGCTTGCTTGCTTGCTTGCTCGTTCGTTCTTTCCAGTTGGTCCACTACAATTTTACAAGGACGATTGGGACCCCCGGGACATTTGGGTTGAAGATGCCAATGGTGAGTAACCTATAAAACGTGGAAGGATTTTAAAGTATCGTAGAAGGATTTAAAAAACATGGAAGTGCTAGTTCAGGTGGTGTTGCACAGGGTGTCAGAGGAAGCTTTAAAATGGAGCATAGTGAAGTAAAGAGGTGGAGTATGGTAACTTCTTTGTGCTCTCTTTTCTTATCCTGAGGCTCCCCACTAAGTGATGACTTTGTATAATTAAAATGAACAAAGTAAATGGCAGCAATCCATCTTCACAATCACAGCATTTTTTCCTTCCCTTTGTTGAAGTGCTTTGTTCATCTCAAATTGGTTAAAAAAAAGTAAAAGTAAAAAAAATAAATAATAAAAAATACAGAAATAGAAGTTGAATGGGTGCCTGCAGGGGCTGTATTTTTAGCAGCTCATCAGTTTGCAGAGAAGCTCAGAGGTTGCAGATTCTAATTGCCAACCTGGAATGTGGAAAGCAGGACAATTGAAAGAGTGTATGTGTTGTGGGGAGAGTGAGGATTTCAAAGCAGGGAAGGAAGAGATAATTGGCACCTTTGTTGCTTACAAAATGTGGCAGGACACCCTGTGGTGGGGCCATCTGGTTAGTGTTTGTGGCACAAGGGCCTGGTGAAAGACTCTTGTGGAATCCATCTGCAGGAGGGATTTTACCTTTTCCCTGGCTGGAGCTGTAAGTGTATGTGTCCACTCTGGAGAGGCTGGATTGGGATATTTGCAGATGGGACCTGTCAGATCCAACTGAGATCCTGGCTGGGAGAAGGAAGTGAGCAAGTAGAAAATGACAAGAGATCGAACAAGAAGGTAGAACAGAGGGTGATCTCTGAGCGCAGATCCAGGAGCCAGGTCTCTAAATAAGAATGAGGTGCAAGCTTTCTACAGCCTGAAAACATTAATTAGGCCCGGTTCAGCCCTGGGTCTATGCCCAGGGTAGCCCATATGCAGAAGGTTGCTGTCCAAGGGGGTGGCTGACTTCCTCTGCTGGTGCCCTTTCAGAGCAGAACCAGGGGTCCAATATGGGAAAGAGTCTTGGCCAGGACAGAAGAGGAGATGCTTAGTCTATCCTTGCACCATCTGAAATGGACATGGTTGCCATCCTCCCCCGCTCTGTTCCACACCCCCAAATTTGGCTCTCATGTTTTGCAGCTCTGGAGCTTGAAATGGATGTCCTAGAATTGCTGACTGTGTACTGACAGCTCAGCTGATGGCTTGTGGGATGCTAGAGCCCATGGGGTTGGAGTAAGGGAGAAGGCTGTCTTGCATTTTGCTGGGTATTCTGGCAGGTTTTTGGCTTGCTTTCCTGATAGACTATTTTCATCTCTCCTGTCTTACTTCCTTCCACATAGGCCTCATTTTCCCCCAGGGATTATAACTAAACACACTCTTGTCTGTAATCCCAATTGGTTCATCAGCTCTTTGGAGCATTTCCAGGCATACAGAAAAAGATGATCATGTGGGTAGACCATCTGATGCTATGCACATAGAAAAACAAGTTATGTACAGACCGGACCATGCTGAACCGGCCTTGCTGTGGCTGCAGTTATTGTTGTCTGGACTTTGCTAGCAACCTTGTTACAGGCAGAGAAATAACACTATGAAATAAATCTTACTCTGTGTGAAAGACCCCATCCCAACAAACAAAGCAAGAGCTAGCTGGCAAAAATAGACATTGTGGGTAATTGCTAATTTGCTGGGGTAATGGGTTATGGGGATAGAAGTAGGACAGATAAAAAACATGAGTAAAAGCACATGTAAGCAGTGATGTAAGGACAAGACTTAAGGGTGAAATGGAGAAAAGCATGGGCAGGCTGATTGCAGATCATATCTGATTTGCAGAACGAACGCTGAGTGGAGCTGGTAAGGTCATCCTTCCATATGTATGAGCTTGCTAATAACCTTGCTGTGTGTTTACCCCCTAACTGGATGCTCCAGAGCTAACTTTCCCTGAACCTTAGGCTGCAGGACAAAAGGAGGGACTTGAAGCAGTTTGCATAGCTCAGCAACATGTGTGGGGCGTGCTTGATCCGTGTGGGGCAATAGTGTAGCCCCCTGCCCCCGGCCTGTACTCAGCACCCTTTTCCCCCAGCAAAGCCGGCTGTGTGAGCACAACCTTGATGCTGGCCTTTGGGATGCTACCGACTGACGGATTAGTCATGCTGCCATGGCTCGGCCTCTTTTGGCTGCCTGCAGGGCTGTCACTTTCTTCTTCTTCAAGGAAGAGCCAGTGGGCTGAGGAGGCTCTGGCTCCATCTGCCAGCAAAACCTGTAGCAGGGAAAGAGCAGCAGCTAGGGGGGAGGTGCTGGGAGGGGGAAGCAGTGGATTCCCTTGGTAATTAGGATGGCTGCATCATCACTTATGCAAATAGGGGAAAGAAGGAAGGCTTCTGCAGCAGACTGTGAGTGGAGGAGAGAACAGAAAGATGGAGCTGTTCTCCATGGAGGAAGACACCTGGCCTGCACACAGGATGTGTGATCAGTTGTGTGCTTGCCTTCTCTTCAGAAAAGGCATAATCAGGAGCCCTTCAGGACAAGTAATTCCTTGTCAGAGTTTGGCTATTATATTGTGTTGCATGCTTGCACACAAGAAGGCTCAGGTGAATGCAGCAAACTTTATGACTAGTTATTTCTGAACCCCTCCTGTCCCTCCACATGTCACAGGGCTGTCTTGCTGCCCCTGTGCAACAGCAGCCTTTTGACATACTCGTGTCCATCCCTCCGCTTCCCTGTGTGCTTGGAGGGGCTCTGGCTTTGTGGCAAGGCAGGTCAGTGCAGTACAAGGCTTTTTACGTACAACTGAGCCCTCCTGGTATCTACCAGCCTGAGCTATCCCCCAGGTTGTATGGCAATTTTTTTTTTTTTTTTTTTTCCTCCTTCTACTGATGCCTGGAGAATGTAGCTCTGTTACTCGTAGTGGGAAGAGGGTTGAGCAATATTGTCATCTTATACCATCAACATCTTCTTATGTCTGACAGCACCACAGATGTGTTTGTGCTTGTTCAGCTTGGTAAGACATCTGCCTTCCTGGTGCAGAGATGGAGCTCAAAGGGAAGCTGCTCAGCAGCCAGCTGTGCCTGCCCTCACCCTCCGTTCTGCAGGGCTGCCATACAAAGTGGCAGCAGGCTTCAGATTTGAGATGTATGATTCATTGCTTCCTTGCCTAGGAGGTAGAGCTGGACAGACCTTGAAGAAGCCACTAATGTGAAATCAGCAGAATACTGTCATCTTCTGTCCATCTCCCCACTGCTTAGCAGGTGGGGTCCCATGCAAAAGGGTCCGGCAAGACAGTTTTGAAGCCAGGGAGAGCATGTGGAGCAGCAAGGTGGAGATCCCGACAATGTATCCACTCTGTCTCATCCTTATACATCCCGGGCTTCATACCAGAAGTCTTGTCTTGCCTGCCAGTGTCTGGGTTTGGATTGTCAGCAGTGTTTTGAAAGGCATGAACAAAGCCACCCTATTTCCAAAATGCAAATAAACAAACCACAGAAGAATAACACTAAGTCCTTGCTGCCTTGGGACCGCCCTCTCTGTAGGTGTGCAGGATGTGTAGTTAGGGCTGGGCTTAAGCATGAGATCCATGGCTTGTGCGTTTTCTACTCACAGTAGAGACAGCTAGCTCCTCCATGGAGCTCCAGAGCTCTTCCGAACTGAGCCTGTGAATGGTATGGAGGGTAAGGAGCTCTGGACTTAAGGTGATGCTTAAGGCAGCATCACATGGTATTGTGGACATCTTCAAGCAATCCAGAAAGTTCCTCTCCTAATGATTTGCCTTAGCTGTATCCTAATAGGATCACACGCCTTCTTTCTGCTTTACTAGAGTTGGGAGTTCTCCCAGCTCTCATTTATTGTCCATTGAGCAGCCTAATCAAAAAACATTGTCTTGTTTGCAGGCTTGACAGGTTTTAATGCAGGGCAAAGATAAACAAACAAGTGAAAGGGGAAGGCACAGCAAAATCAGTGCTGCCGATTAGCTAACAGGGGATCTCGTCAGAACTCATACATCTCCAGCAATTTCTCAATCTCAGTGGAGTTCTGCCTGCTGAATGAGGAGTATCTCCTCATCCCAGATCAATTAAACTATGCCAAATCACTCCCCCCAGCCCCTCCCCCCAGCTTATTCCCCCCTCCGACACAGATAGGTAGATACACTCACGATCTCTTATCCCTTCTCCTCTTGCTGTTTCCAAAACTGGAATCTCATTTGACTGATGTAAGGGCAGGAAAATCCTGGGTAGTGTCACACTCATAGCTGAGAGTCAGCCTTCGCGTGCCACCAAATGGCACAGCCAAAGCAGGAAGCCTGGCACTGATGCAGCTTGGGCTACCTGCCTTCTCTGAGGCTGTCAGACATAAAATGAAATCTGCAAATAATGGTTTCTCTTGTCAAAGTTGCAATGATTCAGTTGTACTTGGGCCGTGTCAGCCAGTCGCTGATTTAGGCTTATCCCAGTCATGGGGAAATTGGAGCGTACAGCTGCACAGAGCAGGGAGTCGCATCTGAGCAGGAAAACAGTTCCTCTGGCAACACTCTTAAACATATCACAACTTAATGCTGCTCCTCTTGTCTTTAGTGTGGTATAACAAAGGCACATTAAGACTGGATGGATTCTGTTCGCACCAGAGACTTTTCGTAGAAACGAGGAATTCACAGGAGGGCTATGGATGTAGCAAATGACTCCGCGTCGCTCTGGGCCTCCTGTCCTCCCATCCAAGCCAAGGTGGAGCTGCGGAAGTGGCAGAAGGATCAGCCCAGAGCACTCTGCCTCCTGCTGAGGCCCTTCTGGGGAAGGGGAAGCTGATGGTCGCCTTGACTTCTGTGACTTGGGAAGGCCCGTTATCTGAAAACACCGTAAAAAAGGTGCATTTATGTAAACATTAAAAAGTGAAGTCTGTGGAGTCCACAGCAATCCATCTTTTAAATCTAGCTTTTATAGCATTATTATGTGAGACAGTCTCATAAAAAGCTCTCTGTAGATGTTATTACATTGCATTGTGGCTTTGGAGAGTGAGCTGAAGAAGCTGTGAGTTTGTGCAACAGCACATGTTAGCATGAGTTATAGTATGTCAGGGGCCCCCTGTTAACGATCTGAGAACCTATTCAGCTCCTTTAAGGTTAATCAACTCGGCATTTGTGTCAGGTGTAATGTCTAATTAAAATGATGGAAGGGGTGTGAATGCCTCCTGGCAGAGGAAGGAAATGGCACAAAGAGGCAGCGTCAGTGCCATATTGGTTTGGAAAATCAATAAGAGGAGCTCATTTTATCCCAGTGTATCTCTGCATTTGCCATTCAGTGGCTCATTTGAAAAAGCTCCAACTGGCTGCCTGGGAGCCTGCAAACGGCATCGTTTGAAACCACTTAAAGACAATACTGGTGGGGAAAGGAGAAGACATCGCCGTTGGTCATGGCTCGGGAGGTTGAGCTAGTGTCATCATAGCTTGCAAGATGAGGGCAGCCTGGACTGTGGCAGGCTCTGTGGATAGAGACGCTACTGGAGAAGGAAAGGATGGGGAAAGGGTCTACTGAAAGGGAAGGCCTAGGAATCCAGAAGGTAGAAAACCAAGAGTGGCTGGGCTGGAAAAGAAACAGGCCTTCCGGGGGAGAGATACATGGAGTACCAACCTGATGGTGTAGAGGGGGAGAGGAAAAAAAATAAAATCTCAGGCATATCTATGTTCCCACAACCTCCTCCTAGTAAGTGTTGGTGATGGTCTAAGTGAATAAATAACCTATCTATGGTGAGAATAGAAGAAAAAAAAAAAAAGGAGAAACTAAAAAATTGGAAAGCAATTTTTAATCTGTCAATGTTTTTGTTGATGAAAAGCAACTTTCAGGCAAACTGAAACATTGAGGAAATGTTTGTGGGATTTCTTCCCGATATTTTCTGTTGTTTGAGAACTCAGGAGTCAGGAGAAAATGACACAGACACTGTCTTTAGATTAGTCTTTCTTAAAAGAATAACTCTATAGGGCACTGTAAAAAAATATTCTAAATTTCCTCAGGAAATAATTTTTAATGAGTTGCACCCATTTTTTATGATGTGACAGCTCTTCCTTTCCTACTTGTGCAGCCAGCTGGACAGACATCCATCCAAGTAGCTGCACAAAATGCGTTAAAGCTGTGGATAAATCAATAACTTCCCATCTATGCGGTTACACTTCTCTGCAAATATAAACATTTGCTCATTATCACCACACATAGTTTCATCTCCACTGAATTTTTAATGAAAAGGAATGATAATTTATTCACTAGCATTTTTATAGAAAAATGATATCTTTTCTTAATGACTTTACTCCTTCTGGTTTAGTTAGCTTACTGCTTTCCCCCAGCCTATATCTTCAGCACAGCATGCTGGATTTCAGATGCACCCTGCCTGCAATTAAATACCTTTAAACCACCTCGTTTGAGAAGCACAGGCAGCCTCAGAAGCAGTGAAGAAAGTCAGGTTCCTCTAGGTGGCAATTTAGGTCTTAGAAGGGCTGAACTGCCCTCCGGACAGCCTGCTTTCCCCCTCTTACACGGACACAGGTACATTACTGTACTCCTAGGTTTGTTGGTTGACAGGAGTGGGATAAATATGTGCTTGAGAATGGAATTTAAGAAGCAGAACTCCAGTGAATTGGTAGCACAGTTTTCACCTTGTCTCTGAGTGCCCAACACTAAGAATTCAACTTTCTTCCTTCTCTCCCCCACCCCAAGTAAAAGGCCTATGATGTTGTTTGGATGACTCATATTTACGTGCACTGAAATCTCAGATTGAGAAGGAAATGTTCTGGGATTACCCTGATTTATGACCTTTAAGTGCGCTACACAATGACAGAATCTCTACCTGAAAGCTCTTTAAGCAGAAATTAATTTATGCCTGACAGTGATTAAAGGAGAAAGTGAGAGGAGATGGAAATTAGCAAATCCATCTCTATTGCTGAAATCCCATTATGATTATAAGGAGAGAGGAAAATCAGCATTATGGGTGTCAGCTGCAATCTGGTGCATTCATTTAGCAGCCCCTCCTACCTGGGAAATGTCCTTGTGTGGATGGATATACCTGTCACACTGGGTTGGCCTGAGATGAATCAATCGTCTAGATGGTGGAATAGAGATGAAAGCCATTTGGCATGGTACTAACTCCCATTTTCAGTTTAATGCAAGAACCTGAGGCAGGGTCCATAAAATAGATCTGGTGGGAAAGCTGATCTTGTAGATCTCTTGCACAGAGACGTTAGAAGCAACATGGTCACAGAAATGGAGTTGTGTTATTGTGGCCAGGCAAAAAGATAGGCAACGGACCATCCTGATACCGAGATAAGGGTCATACCCTAAAGATATAATCTGCTTTTCCTTTGACAGTCACGGTAGCACATTTTTCTTGATCTTTCAAGAATGGATTATAGCAGTTAAGAAGCAAGTTAGCAAGTAGTAAGTAGATTTGCTTACAATGAAAAGTTGGACAAAATTTCAAATGCTTAGAAGTTTCAACCCAGTTTGTAGTGCAGCTGTCGCACCGAAGAAATCTCTGTAACACTGGTAGAGAAAGAATACTATTGACCTTGGTGATACGAAAACGTCCCCTACAGCAGATATTTCAAAGATTGCACAAAGGTGATCTTGGTTCTTCTCCCTAAGGCTCCTGGTAGCTGGAACCATCTTGTTTGAAATAGTTCTAGTGATTCCCTCTGAAAAGTGGAAGAAGCGGTATTGCTGGCTGTGAGAAGAGTATTTATAAATACATTTATAAATAGCTTTCACCCAGCGGGCATGATTATTGCATGCATCAAAGTGAAAAGAAGAAGTTTGACTACTCAGCCACAAATACCTGGTTTGCACCCGGGTGCTTAGGGGATGCTCACGCACCATGATGTCACTACTCACCTCTGTGAGAAGAATCATCTCTTAGTAATAAAGTGCCTTTCAGGCAAGACAGAAAATCCCAGGGCTGCTAGGAGAAGGGCAAACTAAAGGATGTGTTCTCCTCTCAGGAAGTCTTCCTGAAAAATCTTCCCACCTGAACCTCCAGGGCTAACCTGGGAACAATTTTTTCCAAAATATTGGATTGCTTTGAGAAAGTCATGATATTTCTCCATTGTTGGTAAAAGGGGAAAAAAAAATTCTCGTTTTAAGTTTTCTTTTTGGTGGGGATTAAACTTAAATTTGAGCAGTAAACAGATATTGCAAAGCTTTAGGCAAAGACAAAATAGGGTGTGCAATTTCTCATTTAGTTAGAGGCTTGTTTGATACTGTGTTGAATAGGAAGGAGGGAAAAAAAAAAAAGAAGGGAGGGTTGCTCATTCTTGTTGCTATTCATCCGTAGCACACTAACTTATTTCACAGCTCTTTTCCTTGCAAAAAATTTACTCAGGTTCTGAAAGTCCTGGAAAGTGTAATGAAAGAGCCTTTTGGGAAGGGCCACAAGACCCCTTATTCAGTATCTGCTTGCCGCTAGTCTGCGGCCACTTACTGCTGTTTATTTCTGCTTGCTGTGGACTCTGATTCCCAGGTGTGAACCAGGATCTCTGTAGAAAAGAACTAGTTAATAAAGTAATAAAGGTCTCTGACCTCTTCAGCAGTTTCTTACACCTGTAAATATTTCTCCCAGCTCCAGAAGGAACAATAAAATCAATGCTTGTTAATGTGGTGTAATATACTTCAATGGATATAACACACCAACCATTCAAAGGCCAATTCCTCATTCAGGCTCAGGTGCCAAAATGCCTGATTAAAACACTTTCTTCCATCCCCTCTTAAGATACACAGTTTGGAAAGATGCCTCAGCACATCTCCAGCAATGATTTATCCTCCTGCTTTATTCAAGGAAACAAAGTGACTTCAGCTTCCTTGTTTAACAAAATAAAATAAAATCAGACACAAATCCAACCTGGCAGGATAAAAAAATATATGTACATATAAAAAGAGAAGTTGTCCTGCTTTAGAGCAGTAATATGAAATTATATTGTAAATTAAATTACAGAAAGGGAGAATAATATGAACTGAAAAAAAGATTAGTTCCAAGGCTGAGTTTCAGTCATTTGCCTTCCTGGATTTTACTGGGCCTGTGAGTCGGGCTAAGCTGCCCTCAGACAGACATGGGACCCTGGTTAATTAATCTTTTCCTTCCTCTAGAATAGATAGGGCCACCAAAGAGGAGCAGAAAAACAGGGAGAAATCTGCTTCCAGTTGAAGCCTGAGCACGATTACACCATTTCCAGGAGGGATGTGAAGGGGTTTGCCCAGAGACACCCTTAGAAGTTGCGCTGTGGGGAAGGGGATGCTGAAGGACTGTGACCACGGTGCGTGGGTGGAAAGGGGGAATATTAACCATCTAGACAAGGTAATTAATAGGGAAGGGGCTGATCAAATTAATAGTCTGCATGGAGGAAGATTACCCAGACGTGGTTATAAAGGAGGGGACAGATTAGGAGACAAATGCTAAAGGTAATACACGGAGGGGTTCAGGTGAGCCTTCTGCAGCCTTTTGCTCCATCCACGCTGCATGGGAAGTGGGTGAGGACACCTGGCAGGCTGCTGTGTAGAAATGAAGGTGCAATTTTCATAGATTCCTAGAAGCTATATCTTATTTCTTTTAAATGGATATTTGATTCAGTTGGGCTTGAATTTCCCTACAGAACAAAGGGATTCCTATGAATGCTTGATTCGGGATCTTAAACAGAAATATTTGCTTTTCAGGGAAGCTGAGCACCTCAGCAGAGATCTGCAGAGCTTTTAGCACCTACTATGTTCTAGAAATCAGGCCAAACTATTTCCTAGTGGAGCTGCCAGAATAGAAAAAGGAGGAAATAAATAGATCATATTTGAATTAATTAATTGGGATGTGTTCATCTCCTAGAAAGAGATGCAAGGGACAGGCCATCTTCTAGTGCTGGCTTCAGTCTTTCAGGCAGGTCACAGGGTTTACCTGAAGGTACGGATAGGTGAAGGTGCTGGCCTGAGTCACAGTAAAGATTAGGGCTGCAGAAAGCTGACCATTCTTTGTTATTTACACACACATCCCCCCCCACCCCCCCCACCCCAGTTGAGTATTTTTTCAATTTTTCCTGTGCTGGAGAGCATCCTGTGTTTGTTCCAGACAACAGACACACCTAATCAGCTGTTCCATATGGGATGCAACTGGGGATTCAGCCATGGCAGGGGGAGATTAATTCAGGTGGATATCTCTGCTTGGAAACTCGTCCTGGTTCCCTTCCATCCCTCCGCTAGCAGAGCAGATGGGGGAATCCTTTCCTCAGCCTTTATTAGAAGGAAGGCTTTGCCTCAGCTAGCTTGAGTCTATGCCCCTCGTTCTTAGTTTCGGTCCTCTATGGAAGCTGATATCTGCCCAAGAGCTAAATCTCCTGTCCCCTGCAGTTACCCTTGTGCTGCGTGGCTAGAGGCTGGGCAGCAGCACAACAAGGGCTGCAGAACAGCCCAGGGGATGGAAACAGGAAAGCCGGTAACTTCTTCCCCAGGGATATGTCAGGCAAAGGGGCTGGCACTGTAGCTACATCCAGAAGAATAAAATGAAGGAAATAAATAAAGGAGGCACAGCGCGTCCTACAAACAAGAACATGTGTCTGCATTTATTAACATTTCCAAAGCAGATTTAATTCTCAGCAAAGTGCTCCTGCCTACACGAAGCCCAGGCGTGTTGCAGGAAACCTCTCGTTAAGTTCCATACAAGCCATCTTTTTAGTGCATCCTCCAGGGGAATCTTCAAACAGATTCTATAATTTCACTGATAAATGGCTCTTTTGCAAAACACTATTTACATTCCAGCGTCAGAAAGGCTGGCGACTTTGCTTCCCCCCACCCCTTTCAACCGTCTCCTCCCAGTGCCTTCAGGGAAGGATCTCTCGCCCACTCCAGGGAGGTAATAAACCATGTGTAGGTTCTGCAAGGAAGGAGAAAGCTGAGAAATGCAGCTGTAGGAGATTCTTCCAGAATCTGGATTCTTCCAGAAACAGGGAGACATAGCAGTCCTGGAGACAAATCTGGGTATTAGGATTCAGAGAACGTATGTGTGTGTTTTTTCCTTGGCATTACCACAGGTTTTCTGGGTGGCCTCAGGCAAGCCACTTAATCTCTTTGGGGTCCTGTTTCCATTGGTATGTGCAGGATGAAGACAGCGACTTTATTCCGTTTGTTTACCCTGCTTGTTCTGATTACAGATCCCTGGGTGCAAGGATTGTCTCTTATTAAACAAAGCAGCCTGTACATGGGGATCCCAGCTTTGGTACGGCCTCTAGGCATACGGAACAACAAAACAACATCTGACAACCAGTCTAGACAGTAAAATAATGTGCCAGAGAGACACAGTTTGGTCACTGCTTCCTTTTTTTTTTTTTTTTTTTTTTTTCTTTTTTCATTTTGGAGCACCTGGGCCTTTTTGCCTTTACTGGTTCCTTACTCTATCTGCTGACCTGTGTTTAGGAGGGAAAGAGCTCAGGGTTATTTCCATCTTTATCCACCTTCCTAGAAAAAGGAATTTAAAAACTAGATCCTGACTGTTCTTTATGTTCTTTCACTTCCCAATGCCAGCTGTTTGTGCAGGACTGTCAGGGTGTACCCCAGGTCCCCCTGGATGTGCTGGGTGAGCTGTAACTGAGCCCTCACTGAAAATAGACCGTAACAGCCAACACAGTAGAAACACGTGCACTTCTGTTTGTGAGTTTTCATGAGGTACCTCTAAGATTCTTTGCCAACATTAGATCTTGTGCTACTATCATGTCCTACGCGCAGCATAGGATCGATGTACCCAGTTTACAGTTAGATTGATTACTCAGTCTGACGATGTCTTGAGATCCCAGTTGCTGCCAGTTTGGAGAGCTGGCTGCATCGCCCCCTTCTTCGCTGTTCCTAAGGACAGGCTTCTTCTGGAATTCACAATAGCCAGCATCTTCTCACAAAGCCTTTTAACTTAAGTTTCAAATTTGTGTTTACAGCAGTCTGACTTGAGTTCCATTTACCAGCTAATGCTCTGAAATGGAGGTGAATCAATGCACCGGGAGACATTTGTTTGCTGCTTGCTCCTGTTCTAGAAACATAGAAGGCCAGGTCTTCGACAGGTATAGATCAGGCTCTGCAGATTCCAGCACTGATTTTTGTTACTTGATGCAATCCAAGAACATCTCAACTGTTGTGTATTAGTAAATCCCCTCCTTCAGATTATTACTGTTTTCAAACCATGTGAGTGAAGACAATGCATCGTCCCACTTCCAAAAGCAAAGCTGCAAATACTGTTCTTAAACCGTGTGAGTGAGGACAACGCATCTTCCCCACACCTAAGGAAAAGCTGCAATTACAGACATAGAAGCACTGGACTCTCAAGGATGGCATCACATCCCTGGCAGGAAGTTGGTTTATTTTTAAATTGGTTCCTAAGGAAACCAAGTTTCCACAGTCATGTTCTCTGTCCCTTCGTCTGTCAGTCCTTCCTCAGCAACTTTTACATGAATTAGGCATTTTCAAGCACATCATATGCAGTAGGAAACAGTTATGAAACTCCGACCCGTTTTGTGAAGCTGGCAATGAAAAGATCCTGAAACTAAGTGATGCGCTTGAGTAATGCAGGAGTTCAGCAGTAGCCATCTCTGCCTGGCTGCCATTTAGCTAATAAAGCTGCTGCCTCTTGCCCCATCAGTGCTTTAAAGTCAAGCGGAATTGGGGTCTTTCTGAGTCACTGGTGGGGAACCCAGGTTACTGGGCTACAGAAAGAAAAGGAAACTTGGCTTTCTTCCCACTACTGCTGTAAAAACTTATTTGATGGATCACGAAGGTACTTAAAATCCTAACCAAGATTTGTGCTTGGATATGGTAGCTTCTGCCTGTTTCCCAAGTGCTCAGTACCCAAATGAAAGCTCAGCATGTGGGTTAAATGTTTCTCATGAGAAGATCCTGTTACATTAAGACATCGCAGTGTGTGTTGTTTTGAGACAATTTCCAGCAGAAGGGTATCTGATGGTCTTTGTGAGGCTAGCAAATAACACCTAACTGGAGAGAAACCAAATCAAAAAGAAATTCAACACTTTTTTTCTAAAACAAGAGCTTTCAGCCCAGTTATATTTCCTGAAATATGATGGAAATGTTTAGCTTTAGTTCCAGTGCAAAGAAACACCAGGTGTTTGGCACCCTGAAAGAAGCTGTGAAATTGAATTCATGTTCTCTGGACTTCTTTACTAGAGGAACTAGAGGGGAGGAAAGCAAGCAGGATCCTGGGCTAGCACTGCGGGGAGCTTTGAGCTGACAGGAGAAGGATGGGGCTGTGTAGCCGCATCTGCTGCTCCACGTGCCGCTGTAGCAGCCCTGCTGCAAGGGCTGCCCTGGTGCAGAGGGCTCCAAGCCTCGCCCGACTGCTAAACCAGAGCGTGCCCGGGACTGATGCACTCCCCACCCCTGCAGCCAGTTAGAGAAACCTTCTCTTTCCCTTCTGTTAGTTTGCTGCTTCCCCAACCAAACTGGAAGGATACGTTAGCCATGAACAAACTCGGGACAGCTGTGCCTTTCCCCTTTCAGGTCAACTGCTTGTCCCTGGAGGGAAGAGAAGTGGGGGGGTCACCCTGACAGGAGGCAGAGCCTGGTCATTATCCGTTAATGGGGAAGTCAATTAAAAGCCTGCCATTGCAGAACGCTTTCTGATGACTCTAATTATCCAATAATTGTATTATCTCATTCAGTGGTGCGACACGGTGCGAGGCCTTGCAAAATGATGTGGGTGCTTGAGTCTTTGGCAGGTACCTTGTTGCCTACAGCTGTTGGTGGGTCTGTGCATGGCCTGATGGGGCTGGGCAGGCTTGGGGAGCCCTTCATGCCAAGAGGGTTACATGGCAGTGAGCAGTGGCTAATCCTCCCAAAATCCATTCTTCCCTCACAAAGCCACCAGCTGGTACAAGACCTCGGTGAGGCTGGAGCTGCTGGGCTGTGTCATTCATTGCTGTTCATATGTGAAATGCAAAACTGCTGCCTGAACCCCACCTCTGCTATGTGTGTTTTAATGGGGATATTTAGGGCTTTGTCTCCACATAGACAGTGACAGGAGCAGAAGACAACTTAAAAGCTGCTATCCTGGCCCACCCTGTGTATTTAAGACAAAAATAACAACCTTCAAAACCCATCTTATGCTGATGGTCACACATCACGTGTCCTGAGTTTGCCCAGCCTTAGCAGTCCTGGCTCCTGCCAGGGACCCAGCAGTGCCAAGCTCTGCTGGCTTTGGTAGAACACCCAGATCTCTTCTGAGGTCCTAGAGAAGGCTAAGCCGTCAGGCCTGCTCCAAATACACTGTATGCTCTAACCAAAATTGTGGCCAAGGAGGAAAACAGCTTCACCCCTGCCTTTTTAGCCAGTAGTTCAATAATTGCAGCATCTTACTGATACACTGAAGATTCTGTTTAGTTATTACTTATTCCTTTAGGAAGTTAAATAATTCTCCTTCACTTCCTAGGATGTGGTCCTACCAGGACATGAGAACAAGAAGTTTTTTTCTTGCTTCTTCAGGTAAAGAAAGAGGTGTCCAGTTCACAAGCCTGGGTAGCCTGGGAGTCCCACAGCCCTGATTTTGGCAGGTCTTACTGTGACTTGTGTTCAGCAGCAGCATGACAATAAAAGAACATAGGTTGTATGTCCATGGTGACTAGAGCACCTGTAGGAAAGGATATGCATCTTTCAGTTCCTGTTGCAAAGATTATTTTTCTTTTTGATACTAAATGCTCACTAAAGAAAATATATGCCCAAGTTTGAGGTGGGATGCACCACCTAGTGCTCTGTTTCTAATGCTCTGAAGGAAAAGAATGACTCCTACTCAGGCATTTTTCAGGGGAAAGAAGGTACCTAAAGCTATCTGAGGCTTCTGGGCTGTATGCTGTGGAGGGAGGGAGCTGGTTCCTTGCAGCTCAAACAAAAGGTCTAGGGAGAATTGGGATTTACAATCCACCTCCAAGACAGTTATTACTTCCCAGCTAACATGGCTCTCAGCAGCGTGTGCTGCCCATTCGCAATCCCGTTCCTGGCAGCTAATTCCTCCCAGATATTGTACAAGAAACCTACACAGCTGCTGTGGCGTCCCGGACTCCACCGCCTTGCTGGAGTCTTTATTAGTGCCAAACCATTAAACTGTGAACAAAACACAGCTGAAATCTACCTGCACTAGTAGTAATAATAGTCCTAATAATAACAGCAATGCCACCACCTTGATCTCCTGTGGTGACTTTTTGTGGATAATTTAAAAACCTTCAATAAATATTAAGAAGTTCTTAAAATGCACTGAGACTGGTAGGAGTGATTCTCCTTTCTCAGGTGTGAAAGCAGCAGAAAGAAGGGTTATGGAGCAGGAGTTAGGATGCAGGATGCCTGGTTTCCTGGACACTTGCCCTTTTCCTTCTATCTCCCACATATTGCTGGCACTACATTTACAGAGTCCTCCGAGCTGGAGTTTTATGATATGGATTTCTATTCCAATACTGGAAAAGCAAGTGGATTCCCAAGGAATATCCCTCTGTGTGGACACTTGGCTGGTGCTATGCAGATGCTTGTAGGGAGATGGCAAGAGCGCAGAGCTGAGCTGCTTTGCAGTGTCAGGCTGCAGTGAGGAGCGAGCGGAGCAGCCTGGCCGTGGTACCTCGCTGCTACACCTCCCTGCAGCCCGTCTCTTCCCAGACAACCTTGCCACGCAATTCCCTTCTAGTGGCCACGTCAACCCTAACTTTGTATCTGTTAAACCTCAGGTAATTGCTTTTAGATGGGTGTAATTAAGAAGCCATTAGTGTAAAGTTTCATTTCAGTTTATGCTTTGGTCTCCATTTGAGCAGAGAAATATGAAATTAAGGTATTAGCTCCTTTCAGAGAGATGAGTCATGAGCTAATAAGTTTCAAGAGCTGTTTCTCAGCTGTAATGATTCTGCTTTTTTCTTTCCAGATCTTGTCCTCCTCCCAAATTCGTGCTTCTGGAGAATTCCTTTTGAAAAGAATAAAAGGGGGAAGGAGACTGAGTCAGAATGAGGAATTGCTAATAAAATGACAGCCAGAGAGATGCCAGCATTTTTGTGTGGAATTTCCCTGAAGCAGCTAGGGGTGCACGTGGTGATGGCAGGTGGGCAGTGGGTGGGACGTGTCCAGCTTGCGGGGGACATGTGGCACACCACATGCAGTGTCAGACTGTGCTTTTGGCCAGGAAGGAGCGAAGCAATGAATGGCCAAGACGTCCAGGGAGAGAACAGGGGAAGATGCCTCAACTTCCCAGAGCAGACCAGAGAGGAGGGATGTGAGTTTGTCCAGGAAAACTCAAGGTACCTGCTGTGGGAGAGTCCAGCTGAGCTGCAGAGCAAGCAGTGCCCAGGGAGTGTGATGCCTCCGCAGGGCTGCGAGCCGGGAAGCTCACGGTGGTGTGAGCAGCAACCCCCACCACAGGGCTGAGCCAGGGGGAGTTGTCCCCCTGCTGTCCTCCCAGCCTGAGCCCGCAGCCCGTGGCCCAGCTCAGCCCTGTGGTTTCAAGCCCTTTCAAGCTGAACAAATGCCTCCCCTTCCCCAGTCTCCCTTTGCTGTGTGCCTCATCCTTACTCTCCCGCATGGAGCATCGTCTGGACGCATTGATCTGGCGAACAGCTCCGGCTGTGCCACGGCGCCCGCCAGCCAAACACAGTTGGACAGATGTGCCGTGGCAGCTGAGGCACCCGGAGGGGGACCTTCCCCGAGAGCAGGGCTGCCTCTGACAGCGCGGTGCTCAACTCGCAGCGGTAGCATTTCCAGAACTAAATCAGTGACAGCCAGAATTGCATATACAGTTAATCATGGCTTAATTAAACTGTTCAGTGTCTAAACGAAGGGTGCTGCATGCAAGAAGGGAGAAGAGGGAAGAGGTGTCCTTAGTTTGAGACAGTGAAATGCTACTGATCATCAATAATGCATCTCAGTAATGTTCCTGTATGAATTGGAAATGCCAAGCAATCAAAGGCCATATGTATTTAGCTTAGATCCACATGATGTCCATGTATTTTTAATAGTGTGGCATCTTTGAAGTGTGTTTATGAAGCACAGCATTTCTCTCCATAGCTGTAGAGGAAAGAAATTGCCCCTGGCTGGCAGGCACACTCTTCCTCCCCTCCGCGGGCTGCTGTGAGGATGACTACACACCTTTCCCGGCAGGAAGGAGTGGAGGAAGACACAAACTAAATCCCAGGCATGGATGTTCCTTCTTTTGGTCTGACGATAAAGTAGTTTGCTAGAAGTAGGTGTAAAATCAATAGCCTGGCGGGGAACAATGGGTGATTTCTTGAAATAATCTATTACCTGCCTTAATCTAATCTAATCTCTATCTTCTGCTGGTTTGATCATTTCCAGTGTCTCTGTAGGGTGAGGTTTGCATACCAGCTGGTAAGGAAATGGGAGACTGAGGATCAGAATATGAGTCTGGGAGCATTCAGCTCCAGGCGAGCATCCTGGGCTGGTAGCTGAAGGTACACTCTGAAACTGAGAAGGGAAGGAAAAGGAGGGAAAAAAAAAAAAAAAAGACAGTCAGTCGTGTACTGGCTTAGCAGGGCTCTTAAAATGTTAGGACAGCTAACAAGGGAGGTGGTGGGCTGCTGGAGCCTTTAAATCAAGGCTAGAGACCTTTTTAAAAAAGATGTATTCTCATTCAGCTGGGAATTTTTGCAGTATTGCCAGCTCATGTCTTTAAAAAGAAGAACCAGCTGCTTTACGTTTCTGTGAGAGCTCAAAAGTTTGGGCTGAAACTGAAATTCACATGATTCCTGCAGCAATTCCTGTTTGATTTGTGCTGCTAATGTAGCATTAGGCTTCAGCTTGCAAGCATTGCTGGGGAAAACAGTAACCTTTGCTAAGTTATGAGACATACATGATTCTAGTGGGACCCTTTAAAATCTCTGAGTGTTTCTGACAGCATTTCTGCCAGGGGATAAGATGCAGGGAGGGTACAGACATCAGACCATCCCATTCCCAGCTCCACTGCTGTCTCTACCTGCCACTAGTGGTCCCAGCAGAAATGTGGGTTTTGTCAAAGCCAGAAAAGCTCCTGAAATCTGCAAATCCCCAATTCCAGAAGAGACTTTTGGGAATGGTAATAAAAATTACCTTGGTATTGTAAACCATTGGTGGGATCTGTGGGATTCATGCTCTCTCACCTCAATTAAGGCACTGGGGATGGCTCCCTGTTTTTTTCCAGCCACCTTAGACCACGGCCCCTTGCCCTGCCTAGTCTTGCTGAGGGGATGGAAAAGGCACAAATGCTGCAGACACTTCCATGGAGGTGCTCCAGAACCCAACAAAAAATAAAGAAGATGCTAGAGGAGGGTGGGGAGAGGGCAAGGGAGGTGCGTTAACACAAAACAAATTCTCTTATTTTGAGTTGTGAACCTGCTAAATTGGCTGTTGGTTATGTAAGAGAAGTCATTGTGTTGGTGTTGAAAGGGCAGCCTTGTACAGAGAGCTGGGGACACAGCCTGAATTTTAAGTAGCTGGGCGGCGCTGGGGAGGGCGAGTGCGCGGGCCCCCGTCCAAACCCATCCGTCCCGCTGCTCCCGCGCACCAGAGCAAGGGCGTTTCACCCAACGGACCCATGTCAGCCCGGCCAAGGTGCTGCCCTTCTGCTCTGCCGCTCCAATCTTTCCTTCCCATCCCTTCCCTCTGAATCACAAACACCCGTGCTGCTGGCACTACAGGAAAATTAACAAACAGCCTATAAATTTTACATGAGTTCCTGAGACCAGAGAGAAATTAATTTGATGTTGTCTTTTGATAAAGATGTAGCACCCTTTCTCTGACTTCAATTTGTTGGCTCCCCCTGCCACCCCCCCCACCCCCACCTCCCCCCGCCACCACCCTTCACAAACATGTTTTCTTGAAGGTTGCAATTTGGTTCTTGTGATAATAGAAGTGCATAAATAAATAAATAACCCATTTCAAATAACCCCTAGCTTGTAAATAGGAACAGATAGAAGAACACCACCCACAGAAGAACAAAAAAAGAATCAGATCAAGTCAAATCACAGGCCAGTTGCCTCTGGTTTGGATTAGCTACGTCTATTCTGTGCACAAGCTTTGGTTGCTCCCATGCCAGTCCCCAAAGGTCTTGATTTTATAGGCAGAGCTTAGAGGGCATGAAGGATGGAGCAAACTCAATAATCTCTGGAAAAGCTGTTGCAGCTGGATTCGGAGGGAGGAGTACAAGCTGCAAAAAGAAGAAGGCTTGAGGCCATCACCAGGTAGTCATTTTGTGCACAGAAATGCCACCTGGGGCTTAATTTCTTTACTGGAAAAGCAGTAGGTGGTATTTAAATCTGTGTTGGTAATAAAGAGATTGGGAGGGAGGATGTGCAGAGAAGGTAGAAAATTGAGCTATGATGAATCGGTTGCAATGCTCCAGTGGAAGCTCATGTAAGGGTTTTTTCCTAAGCCTGATCCAGTCCCTTTGGCCATTTTGTTAATGGTGTGTTATCGAAGCCCTTATCAAGTATTGTACAAAATGGTTGGTACCATTTATCTTTGATAATCAGTTATCACTGATTAGAGTCAAATTAAGAACTTTTTTTAATACATATTTGAAAAAGCAACTAAAAAAGGTGTTAAACAACAAAATCCACTTCAAATAATTCAGAGTTTGCAAAGATACTTGAAAGGATAAAAGGGAAAAGAAACAATTTCAAGAAAGTGCAAACCCGTGTTTAATCTGGAGCACTACATTTGCCTAAGAAACAAAGTTCTCTTCTAAAAGTTATTTAACCTCTTCACCTCTTTTTCCTTTAAGCTGATTTCTAAAATGAAAATGCTGATGTGAAACTAAGAAAAATGTAGTATGAAAGACTTTAGAAAAAATATTTTAACTAAGTTATGAAATGTTTAGATTTTCAAAATCCTTTGTTCCCTTTTTTTGGTCTAAAACTCCTCACTAAATTTGATCCAAATCCACTATGATTTTCAGTTCTTTGAAACTGAATGTTTCCATCATTTTTCAGAATGTGTCCAGCTCATGCCAAGGCCTTCTATGGCAGAGAATTAGCTTTGTTCTGCCCCCGCTTTTTTAACATGCACCTACTTTCCCTCAACAGATTTGCTTCCTCACTTCCCATTTTTTTTACATATTATTTATTCCATTATTTTGCCAAAGAGAGGGTGTTATGTCTTCTGTACTTACAGCCTTCTTTCTTTTTTCCGTGGTGCCTGGATCACTTTTTCATAGCACCAGAACCAAGTCCATACATCCAGTTTGAGGGACTCGGTCATGGGTGTCAGGTGCGGAGATGGACTTTGCTGTCTCCGAGGATTTCTTCCAGCTTCACCTGCTGGGGTGGCAGAGGTTTCCATCCCAGAAGCTTACTCGCCAAACGTTGTGCTCCTTATATATATACCTTTCCTTTCCTCTATAGACAGCATCACAACTGCTTAAAATTAGGTGTCATATATATATATTCTAGGAGCAGAGTTTAAAGGCCACTTTGCAAGGCAAAAAAGATAAAAGTGTGTAGCAGAAATGTGTGGCATCTGACTCTCTCTTAGAGATTTTGCTTTGATTTTTGTTGAATTGTTTTTTGTCTGAATTTTTAATATAAAGAGGTAGGCAGCTTGTCACTCTTTATGTATGGAAAACATAATGCTCTTTGATGTTCTCAGTTACTGTGTCATGTTTATATGCTCTGACAGTCTTTGAACTGCAGCTCGCTGCAGACAATGGGAAGGAATCCTCAGAGGGGTGACAAGGATTTTGAAAGAGCCCCGTTTTCTAGTCCAGAAATGGCAGCACTTCACCAACATCCACACTGCTGTCCAGTGCCTTCAAAACAGAGACTGTTTGACTGATAAATCTGCACGACTGAGCCCAAGGTGTATGATACTGCTCTGTGCTATGTCAACACTTCAAGGGCTTTAGTAAGCATTAGAGCTATTCAGAAACTTCCAACAATTTGATGTAAAGAAAGACAAACTTCTGGACCTTTGCAAAATTATTGCCCGTTATTTAAAAATACAACATAATTCAATGAAAATAAAAATCCATATTTCACCCAAGCGCTGATCACAATGACAGAAACTGCTAGTAAAATAAATACATCCCTTCTGTAAGGGTTTTTGTACGTATCCAAGAATATAAAAGTGGCAGGCGGCTGATGCAAGGAAATTAGGTACGATCACGCCCAGACCTATTCCAGCTGAATACTAAATAAACACCTGAGATCCCTGATGATGCCGCCCAGAAGCTGTCCTCTTTACTCCTGATCAGCACAGTGACACTTAAAAAGAAAAATCACAGTGCAGTGTTCTGCAGATCACTTTGCATGGCTTAGTGCATTATTTAATGAGCTTCAGGGCACAATGCAAAGTGTATTAGTTCACACAGGTCTTTCATTAAAAACTACAGCCAGACCTTTTATTTAGTCATTTAAATGGGCTGCTTCTCTTCAGAGAGCCTTTTAAGTTGTTGTTTTTTTAAAAATGCCCAGATTCAGCTGCAAAGCAAATGTATCAAAACACGCATTATGTTGTTGTTTCAGTAACAGTAGCAGCTAAAGGACTCCTACCACCGTGGCCGCAGCCCTGTCATGCTGGATGCCAGAAACGGGGAGCAGGGAAAGGCACAAAAGCCCCCCGTGCCGCCTGCGGGGTGATGTGCGGCACAGGGGCAGTGAACACGCAGGCAGGACTGCCGGCGGGATGCCCTGCTCCCTCAATGCTGGCGGCTGGCCACTCTGACATAGCCGTGCCAGCACACAACCCACCCAAAATTTGTCTTTTCCTTCCCCTTACTGTGCATTTGGGATTCTGCAAGCATACCGGGTCTTTGCCCTGCAGAGCATCCCTGACCGCATCAATTTGGGAGAGGTGGGAAGGGTGAATTTTGCTTTAATCCCTGGTGTAGCCAGCAGCGTTGCCTTCCTCTCCATCCCCATCCTCGCCATTTCCCCAGGGGTCACCTGCTCTTCATGGAGCATGGGGGAGAGTCTCCCAGGTCCTGTTCAAAAGTCAATTTGGAAACCTGACAGGGGGACTAAGCAGTCAATTCCATTTTCTTCTCCTCCTCCTTCCCAGCACAAAACCTAACAGACCCCTTCAGAAAAGACTCCCTGTCACAGGAAAGAGCTCCTTTGTATGCGAGTTGCAGCATCTATTTTTCAAGATAACCTTTATTTCATGTACTGAGTGTTAGCTTTGCTGAAAAAGAGAAAAGCCGAGATAACTCCTTCACCTGTGGAACATTATTACGCTTTCTGGAAAAAAAGAAGAATGAGTTGTTCTGGTATATGATAATGGAGGTGGAATGAATCGGGCAGAAGCAGGTGCTGAATTGCACCTCTCTCTCTTTCTCCACAACTGCCTATCTTTGCAATCTCACTCTCTTTTCTCTGTCTGTCTTCCCATCTCCAACACAGGCTGATTTTTCTCTCTCCCTCCTCTCATTATCTCCAAATTCTCCATTTTTCTTACGCACCATATAACGTCTTCTGGGATTCATCAGCAAAAACTCTAACCAGCAGCTCTGTTATTTGTGCTTTCTGGTGAGGTGGTACCTGCAGACCTGCCCTGCTGGGCTCAGTGCTGTACGACCAAAGCACAAACTACTGGCTTCTGCAGTGAAGATTTTCCAGTCTAAAAATTTTGTGGTTTGCGTTTGGCCACAAATTGGTCTGTGGAACATTTTCCCCCTGGGAAAAGGCTGTTCTTTAGGTAATAGGTAAAAATGTGAATGCTTCATTGGAGTACTCTAATTCCAATGCCATTTCAAAGGCAAAATATTGAATCAATTTGAAATCAAAATGGACTTTAAATTTTTTATTATTTCGGCTGTTTCCTGCCCCATTTCCCACTTGTTTTCACTTCTATATTAGAATCTTAATTTTATTCTGCTACATATCTATATACCATTCAGTATTGCAGTACTAAACTGTGTTTCAATAATATCAAAATGAAGCATTTCAGTCGGCGGTGGCGTAACTTCTGAAGAGAAATATTTCAAAACCATATTTTCTGATCTGGTCTTATCTGAGACATAAACAAATGTTTAGTTGCTAGATTTCTCTAGAGACAGAATGCCTGTTTTCTCATCAACTTTAATGATGAGCCCTAAGAAATCCTGAGTTTGATCAGATGGAATGAGGCACATTCAAACATATCTTCTGAACTGGATGCTGTTATTGCTGCGTGACAGTGATGTATGGAAGAGATTCCCCCTGTCCCTTGGCATACCCCATTCTCCGTGTGAAAACGTGAATAGTGCCTTCCCCTGCTTCCAGCTGTATGGTTAATGCCTCATTTGACAAATTATTTCAGCAGGGAAAAGAGGCTGGTTGCCACAATTACAACAGGCAGCAAACCTGACTGGACACCAGCCTTTTTATGTACACCAGTCCCTGGTACCCACAGTGGGAAGCCATCAGTTCAGGGATGCAGGAGGTGGCATGGACCTTGAAGGGAGAGAGGGAATCCCAGATGGGATCAGGACTTTAAATGAAAACCAGAAATAAAATTAATGTTCTGGGAAGAGCATCTTAGCAGTCATTTATCCTACTGCTCTGGAGCAGGGCTGTGGTGGGTTGTGGGAAGCATGGCTGGCTTTATGCTCTAATCATGGCCATGTGTGTTTGCAGAGCTGGCAATTTCACATCGACTGGATCCTACTGGCAGGGGAAAAGCTCTGCAGCGCATGCATCAGTGAGCTGTATGCAGATATAACGGCTCTGAACGTTGCTACACAGAGTCCGTGCTGCACCATAAATTACAGGGTAGTTATTTCTTAGTTATTTAGCAGTTACAGTGTAATTAGTTCCACTTAATGTCAACTTTTGTCAATACGTCTTCCATTAGCCAGAAAATTACAGCTGGGTTTTGAAGCGATGGCGATACATGAGCTTCTCTGAGCTCAAACTCGGAAAGAGGAGAGGGTGTGCTGTGGGGAGGCGATGGGGCTGCTAGGTGAATTCCAAGCCTGTCTCATCTCTTCTGCATTCCCACAAGCTTGCACATACTCACCTCCACACCTACACAAAACACACATCTCTTCTCCAGGATCAATATTCCAGCCCAGACAGCAGAGAGGAATCAAACAGGTCCTTGGAGAAGTTTGCTTTGGCTGCTCAGAAACAGACAGACAAACAAACAAGCAAATAAACCCAAGAGCTGCCTTAAGATAGCATTTGTTGCCCATATTTTGCAAAGAAACTAATTAAGAAGTATGCTTTAGATTTTGGAGATCCCAGCTTTCATTCAAAGAGGGCTTGATTTCCAGCCTGTGACTGCTTTACTCTTGGTCATCACTGGATGTATCTCTGCCTCCCTCCCCCCCCCCCCCCCCCTTTTTTTTTCCCCCTTTTTGACACTGCAGACATCGTTAGGAGATTGACATTACTGAGTTTTGCCATTCCTTTGGCCAGTATTTTAGTCTCTAGTCCAAAAATGATGAAAATCAGGGGACTGGGGTTTAGAAGAAGCACAGAGAAATATTTTCCTGTGTCCCGATTCTCTGAGTGACGCAGGATAAGGCAGGCTGGCTTTAAGAGTGTTATCCTTCCACCTAAAAACCTCACCGTAGGGCATCACCAGCCTTTGGGAATAGTCTTAGTGTGCAAGATCCTTCTACTTATTTCAAAACCATGTGAAAGCAGATTGTACCGTGTGACTATTGACTGAGGTACTAACAGTAGACTGATTAGGAAATTGCAAAAGAAATTCTTTTAAGATTACTTCGTAATGGTGCACATCCAACTCATTCTGTCTTTCTGTGTGCCACTAGACCAGGTCTAGGTAAAGAAGTAGAAAAGAGGCAGCATGGGTATTTTTTTTTAATTATTATTATTTTTAAAATATATATGTTTGATATTCCAGCCTCCAATACTCCCCTCCATATAATTTTCCTCTATGACTATGCTATATTCATTTCACACAGTGTCCTGTATAGTGCCAAAGCTGGTTCTTGAAGAAGAATTAAATATTCAGTTCAGGAAAAACATATCAGGCAGAAAGAATATAATGGTAATGTTGGTATTAATACTTCCTCCAAACGTATAATGAAGTTCCTTTGGTTGTCCCACACCCCTCTGTGTCCACCAGGAGGCCAGGGACAATGAAGCTCCTCCTGCTATTATAAAATAAACAGTAATAAGAACAACAGCAATAAACATTTGCACCACAGAATTTTTCCAGACGAACATGAATTTCAAAATTAATGGGCATGGCTATTCAGTGGTGATTGCAACTTCCTCCTATTATGGATAGTAAGATCAGGAGCATATGGCTCCACTCACCCACTGCAACTGAAACACTGAGACCAACTAAAACCTCTCCTGAGAAACTCTTGGAGATTTTACGTATACATATATATATATACACACACACAAAAATAATCCCCAACTATGCTTGAATAATGAAGGACTGTAATAAAAAATAATGATCTGAGGAATACCATAAACCAAAATAGAAGATAAACTCCTCTGATAAATAATGTATTGTAAACTACTCACTCAGCTGAGTCCATTCCATCTTGCACACGTTTGCATCCATATGGATTCTTCCTTCTCTCTGTGGGCAACCTCTTCTCAAATACAGAGAACGAAATTTATGCAGACGTTTGTGTCTGTTTCTCTTGAATATTTAAGACCACATTAGACAATTCTGCCCCACCAAACTCCCTTGCCTTAGTCACCAGGAAAGGGATAATTGGCTGTGTTAATGCTTGGATGCACCACGTTTGCAAATCCTGTAGAGTCAGCAGGGACTGGAACCTGTGGTACTTTGGCTTTTTGGAGAGATGTCAGCTGGCAGTCAGCATGGTGGTTAGCTGGGTCTCGGTCTGCATGGGGATGAAAGTATCTTGAGCACGTAAACGAAGCAAGAGGACTGGCACGTTGGCTGGCCCCAGGGTATGGCGTGTCGCTCTGGCAGAAGTCATTGATTGGGGAAGGAGAGCTTAGCCTGGTCTCTTCAGCAGCAGCTTTAGGGTCTCTGTGTATGGCACTCTGGGGTGCCCCGAATCGGCTCCTGAGGTTCACTTGGGATGTCCATGTCCCAGCCATGCTCTGCCATGAGGCCGAGGTGCTGTCCCACCTGCTGGGGCTGGGAACTGCAGGAGTGTGGCAATCTTACCCGGGTCCAGCCCTGACATTCTACCACCCCCATGGGACTTGGTCTCTCTGTCACATTTCCCATTTCCACTCTCTTTTCCTGGGTAAACACGCTTACTGCCTGTGTGGGAGATGACTATTATGGGTTAGCACCATTTCCTCTGCAGAGAAACCTGCTGCCTACAGTGCTTCCTCTCACTAGCTTCTTTTTTTTATTTCATTTCCCTGGGACGAAGCTTGACTCTCTGTCAGCACTGCCCCAGCCTCCTGCCACCCCGACCAAAACCAAAGCAGATACAGATCCCTGCCTGCCAAGCAGCAGGAGAGAGGAGGAGGATTAAGGGAGTGGGGAAGTTAAGATAAGCACTTTGACAAGCGTTAATGCAGAAAGGAGAAACCATAACAAACTCCACTGGGGCCAGGATAATTTCTGCCTCTGGGCAGAGGCTGGAAGGCCCTCAGTGACGTCAGGAGAATTTCTAACGGCATCAAGTGTTTGTCATCTCTTTTTGCCTCTCTCCTACACAAGCCCATGCCTGATGACACTGAACCTACATCCAAGCTTTTGCTGTTCCAAATCTGGAAGGTGTTGGCTGAAGAAGGGGAGGATGTACTGAGTCATGATCTCCATGCTGCATCCATAACTTCTGGGGCTGAGTGATGGAAACAAAACTGAGCTACCACCCACAAAAGCCTTGTGACAGAGGCTGTGGAGTCATAGCCCAGGCCTGTCTCTGAGGGTGGTGGGCTGTGAAACACCTCACAGCCTCCTCATTCCCTGGAGCTGAAGTCCAGCCATAAGGGATTGGAAGTCAGGCCAGTGCAAACAGGGACGTTTTGGTCGGTTGAGAGGGAAAATACTGGGGTCAGTCTTCCAGAGTTACCCTGAAACATGTTTTGGTGCATCTGTGTACGCAGCCACAGGAAATTCAGCAGCTGCTGAGTAAGTTTTGCAGGCTGACCAAGTAGAAGTCTCTGGTAACTGAAAGTCTCTGCTGGGACTGTAATTTGGGACTTTGGGAAATGTAGAAAAGACCTGCTGCTTCTGATCTTATGAGAAGAATAGAATAAGGGTGACACAAAGAGGGAATGAGGTAGGAGAGAGCAAGATGCAAGAAGAGGGAGCAGAGAGTGTGTGTTCTTAAAGAATCAACAATACGCATAGAAAAGGGAATTACCCAGGGGAGCAGAGTGTGTGTGTGGAGCTTGGAGAGATGTTACGGGAGGAAGATATTAAGGCAAAGCTACTGATATTTGAAATGTTATTTGAAGAGAAGTTTTAATCTGATAGGGCGCAGACAGAATTAATGGATTTTCACTGAGTTGCATAGCGCTTCGGGACAGTGCTGGGAACAAAGTGAAAGTTCTGCTGCTGGAGGTCAATGACACATCCCTGGCACAGAGCAAGCTGTCGGAGAAAAAATCAAAAAAGCAATTGAGAAATCAACTCTGGCAAATTCCTCAGAGATGAGAGAGTGTTTGAAAAACAAAACCCAAAAATATAACTCCTGTATCTGCTTTCCTTTTAATTACCCGAGAGTTCCATTTGGATAGCTAGAGTCAGGGATGGGTATGTAAGTGAACAAACCCAGGTAACAGTGAAGCATCTTCCATGTCCTTCAGACTATGGCTGGTCACCTGGCTGGCCGTGGCAGGCAGAGACCTGCGCTTGGAAGTAAGCCCACAGGAGGGGCTGGCTGGGCCACCAGGAGGAGCAGAGTATTTGGGGAAAAACTAGTCACAATCCAAAGCCTGCTTGGTGAAGCTGGTTGTGAACCACTGTATCTCCCGTTCACCTCAGTGGTCTGCGTGACTCAGTTGTCCCTCTGGAAAGCTCATTGCTGTTGAAGAGCAATGGAAAAGAAAAGAGAAAGAGAGCCAGGGAAAGGGAAGGAAGGAAAACTGTGCTCACACAATGGCAGGAAGATCCTTTTTCAGATAAACACCAGTATCTTGGAGATGAACAATACTCCCTGGGCCATCTAGATATCTTATCCTCTCTGGAGCTTTTCTTTTATTTTCTTTTCTCTTTTTTTCTTATCTGTTTTATTTATCCTGCTTTCTTCTTACTACTGTTTCTCTTTTTCTTGTCTGTTCTTTTTACATGATCAGAGGCTGCAGCTCTCTTGTGTTTCCCAGGATCCCAGTTAAAGATCTCATTGGCATCTGGGAGGCAGAAAGTGGCAAAGGTCAAGAAGGCAATGAAATATCAAGTTGAGTCATCCCTATTATTTAAGTCCTTCTGGGAAATGCAGACCATTTGGGTTTGTATTTCTGTTTTTTACCTCTGAAATGTCCTTTCATCTAGGGAAATAGAGCTTGGGTCAAAACCATGCAAGGAAAACTATCACATTTTTTGGTTCTGCTTTTTGGAGTCAGCTGGATGGAATCGGGAGACTCTAGGGAGTTCCTGGTGAACAGGGAAGAAGCTGCAGCATGAGGTCCAAGATTTTAAGAAAAGCAAAACTCTACAGGGAAAGATATTTTAGAAAAGCCCCAACAACAAGGTCTACAGAAAGGCATCCAAAACCAGGCTTCCTTATTTCTTAATTCTTGTTTCATATATTGATGCCATCAGTAGTATTGTTTATAACCAATTAGCAAGAGAAATGTCTCTCAGCAGCAGGTTGAATTCTTCATTACATCTGTTTCAGTATCAAACCATTCCAAGAATTCTTCTGAGACTGCATTTCTCCCAGTGTATTATGGAAATGCAGTGCACCTTTTAATCAGGAGGGACATCTCTTTTCAGGTTGCAGACTTCAAAATTTCTTCTGTTCAAAATGCTGTGTTATTACTGGAATGAAACTAGAGATAAAACTCCAGCTGATATCATGGTTTCAGGAATCTGCAGATAATTCATTTCTAAAACTTGGGACTGAATAATGCATTTCCTTTGTGTTTTGATTCTTATCCAGTTTCTTATCAACTGAAGTTCACTCCCCCCTGCTTAACAAATTGAAGGCATGTATGTCTGGAAGAGGATGGCATTAGGACTAAAATACTCTGCTGAGTATGTCTTGGCTCCGGTGTACTCTCCTGCTGTGATCACTTTTGCATTGGATATTCACGGTCATTGTCTGTGGGTCTAGAGTTAGGAAGGCAAGATCCACAGAGGCTCGAGGAAAGGTCCAGGTGGCTATTCAGAGCTGCGAGTCAGGGTCCTGTCCTCAGGACCTGAAATGTCAGAGAAGGACCTTGCCCAAATGAGACTGCTTTTCAGTCTTCTCATTTATGCCTCTGAACTGAAAGCCTAAAATGGGAAATAGCGGAGATTATCCAGTGACTCAACCATCAGCATTCACAGTAATTATCTAAGAGATCTGCTTCCTTTAGAGTCCAGAAAAAATACAGGCCACTCCAGTGGACAGCTTGGAAGCCAAGGAAATGGTATCTTTAGTGAAATTAAGTTGTGATAGAACACCAATTGTAACACATTGGGGGTAGTTGGTTCCTCAAACGCTTAAAACTCTCTTTTTTCCTACCTTTTTAAATCAGACTGCATGTTTTTTCAAGGCAGGAATCTCATCTTTCAATGTGACCACATGCAGGATCATGATACATTTGTGTCATAGATGGGCCACAAAGACAGTCCCTCAGTGTAAGCAGCTGATACCAATAAGCTCTTATCACATCACAGTAATACAAAGGGAAAGGTGGAGCTTAACCTTAGATACGGGACTTAGATTGTCCTGCCCAAACCAACCACCTAGATTTAATGATGCAGAGCATGGAAGAGTTACATATACACCATCCCATCAGGAAGATCTTCCCTCTACTCTGCTGCTTGCTCTTGTCTCAGTAAGGGGATTGAATTAAGTGATGGAGGAAGGTGGATCTGCTCTGTAGTTGAAAAGAATGTGTGAAGCCAAAAATCAAATAATAATAGTAACTCCCATTCTGGAATCTCTTCAGAAAAACATCTGTAAGTAGCTTCTTTAGAGTAGTAAAGATTTTTCTCTTTTTCTTTTTTCCCTCCCTTTACTACAGTGAAATCTTTAACAAATAATCATTTTACACTGTACAGTTCATCAATAAAAGCAATAACACTGGGTTATGTAATAAATTAAATATGATGTGTAGTTGAAAGTAATCGTGCTTTCAGGCATCAGCTTCTTGTCACATTAAGGGCTCTGGCAAACAGGTTTAATATTCGTGGAATGAACAGAATTATTGACAAGCAGTGGAGGAACTAGACAGCAAGTGAGCATCATATTAATTTTTCAGAGGCCAATATTGCTTTTCCTGCTGACATCGCAATAAACTTTCAAGGCTGGCTTTTGCAGTAGAGGGTTTTGGTAGTGGTGACTTGTTTTTTCTTGATCTTTTCTTTTCTGCCATTCTGTCAAGTTGATGTCTTTAGAAAGAGAGAAGGAAAAAGGGAGAGAAATGGTGGTGGCTCACAGAGTAAGGGTTGCTTTACCTTTGGGTTTATTTTCCTAGGTAACTCAATTCAGGGTTAACTCAGATTAACTCCCTTTCACTATATCAATGGACATACTCCATTCTTTCAAAAAATGGTCTGATATTCCCATCACACTTTTAGAATATGCAAGGATTTAGGTACTTCCCACTGCCCTTGGGCTTAGAGACAGTCTGAGGGTTGAAACAATGGAGGTCCTTTAGAAGAGTTTCTCAGTATGGATAGAGTTATGAGAAGTCAGCTGGATTATCTAAGCTTCCTGATATTCAGAATTTTGAGGGAGTCACATAGGAATAGAAATTTGAAAAGCCAGACTTCCTGAGGTCCAGGTGATACAGTTTCCCAGAGCTGAATGTGGGTAGAAACTGATGACAATTCACCTTTTTACCTAAGAATTTCCAAAGTGCTACAAACACAGCTGAAGAAAAAAGAAAAAAGTGTGGCTGGCCGCTTTGAGGCATGTGTTTTGTTTGAGGCAGAGGTAAAAATAGCCACTGACATTTTTTCTTGTCTCATATTTGAGCCCTAACCACCACACCCTTCCTCTGTATGTCTCATGCAATTTGTCACGCAAGAAAGATGAAAAAAAAAGGTGTTAAATAAAATGACTAGCGTGTCTCTGTTGATGGGATATGGAGAGGCAGAGGAGAAGGTTTCTGCAGTGTGGTGGTCAGTGACTGCTCAGATCAGAGGTGTCTGATAGTTGTCATTAGGGATGCTCACAAAGAGTATCTGTCTTGAGATTTCTGCATCCCTCGGAGAAACACTGCCCAAAGCAACTCCCTGGAGTTGCCTTTTACATTTGGGTAGGATGGATTTGAGCTTCCCTTAAGCATTTCTAAGGCAATGGGTGAGATCTCTTATCTTGTATGCAATTATGTGCAAGAATCCTCGCAGAGACAGTTTCTCTCCCTCATCTACATCAGGGTGGTCAACTCTTTGCTTTTGAGCATTTTTCACAACACCAGGAACAGGGGAATGAGAAAAATGGGAAGTGGGTGAAGGTGTAAGACAGCTCTGGGCTGGTCAGTGATGCCTTCATGGGCTCTGTTCAACCTTTTCTCTCCTCTCCTATCCCTGTTCAATGCTCTGAGGGTGTTAATACGGCTGGCAGGGAAGGCAGCGCTGCAACGAGCTGGGCATGCTTTTGAGCTTGGCAGCATTGTCATTTGATTAGCCTGAAAAGTTATTTTTGAAGGAGGATTGTTTTGCAGACCCCATCAGACAGCACTCGGGTCAGGTTGGTTCATCACACTGAGGTTTCCCAGTCTGGCCTTGGCACACGTGGCCAAATTTTCAATAACAACCTTGGGTCTCTGCAAAAATCCATCACCACTGAATATGGCCCTGGCCATATCTTCCTTTCAGCTGTGAAATGTGCTGGCTACCTCATTCCAAAATACCCCACAATGACCTTATTTCTCCAAATAAATGCCAGAGTATAAGAAAGCCAAGGAGGAGTGGGGAGAGAGCTGAGCTGTGCATCTTAATCAGAATCAGACCCAGCTTCCCCACCCACTCCAACAGATGAGATCAAATCAAGACTCTGATATGAGCAGAATTTTCTTTTTCAATGAAAGGTGATAGAAAGTGTGGGCTCCAGTTCTCCTCTGTTTTACCAGAAAGCTGACAAACTGGTGGATGTTGTCAGCATTAAGATTTGCCAGTGTGATCTTCTCCACTCCTCTCCTGGGATTGGTTTTAAGGGGTTTTGTACCTAATTGTACCCAAGACTGGATAGATCACTGGACTGGCAGAGTCCAGGAAAACCAATATAACTGAGTGGGATGGTCTCCAGAGCAATAGGCACAAGATCCCTTCCTACTTACGAACAAGTTGTTCTGTTTCACCCCCTCCATGTGAAAAGAGAACCAGAAGTGAGAGAGGTTAAAGCACCAAAAAGGAATCCAGATATATCTGCAGGTCTGGGACAAAAGCGTGAGAAAAAGTTACAAGCAAAATGTCAGCATGGGAGCACCATTTCGGTAATGAGCTGTTTTACAAAATGTGGAAAATGTTAGAATTTCAAGCATCAACTGTGTGTCCTAATGGTGTATTAGCCACCTAAAATGCCTTGGGAAATCTTGTTGGAGTCAAGTAACAGAATAAACACAGGAGAAGTGTGAAGCCATTTTTATCTAAGGGAGAACCTATCTGCAGGGAGCTGGAGGGCTGAAAGAGGGATCCAGGCAAGGAATCCACCATCCAGAGTGGGGACTTGTGTCCACATACAGGCCATCTCCTAAGAGATGGTGGGAAGGAAATGTCCTACCTTTACAGTGAGAGAAAGCAGAGAGAAAGCAGAGAGAAAGCTGATTAATGCGTTGAACCTGTGAGGCTATGACAGCAGAGCAAAGGCTAGTAGCTTCAAAAGAGCTCAGTGCTCAGAACAGGGCTGAAAGAGTCAAAATAGTAGCTGCAGGAAGCATCTCTAAAATCCAGTCTGAAATATTAATAATGAGAACTGCCAATAAGACCTTTGAATTGCTTTGGATGGGCACCCTGTTCAAGAAGCACCTGCCTCCCTCCCTGCATCACTGCCAGTGGGACAAAGTCAAAAGGCTGGATTGTCATGGGTGAAAAGTGGAGATTTTTATTTTTTTATTTTTTAACCATGCTCTTTCAAAGCTGGTGGTTATACCTGTCTTTAAATCTTCTCTGATTTTTCCTCAATGCACGATCTAAGCATTTTGCTGTCTTTTTCACAGGAGTTGGAGAAATTGTGCTATCCCCATTACCTGTAGTGCAGAGGGAGAGAAACATGGAAAATAATATGTGTATGGCTGTTGGGCCCCGAAGCACACCTGAACATCCCACCAGGTGCTACCTATAAAGTCTGAGACCATTTGATTCCCCCAGAGGTCAGTGGTAGATGAAGAACATGCATATGGGTTCCTGATATCACTGAGCACCCTCTTAATCTAAGATGTCTTTTCTCTGCTGAAAGGAAAGCAGCTACAATATGTCTCTTACAGTGATTAGAATTAGAAATGGATTTGTTAAAGCAAAACAAAACAAAGCTCAAGCCTTTGTGTTAAAACTTGCACAGGCAATACTCCTGGGTTTCTTCCAGATTTAGATATATTATTGTTAATATAAAGTAATATTTATTTTTATCCTCACACTTTGCCTTTTCTATTTAACCAAGTTGCTATTTCTGAATTGAAAGCATGCACACAAAAAATGCAAATCCCAAATTTCAAAGGCACCTTCCTTCCACTTGGAATTGGATCTATTTTTGTCCCTGTGACTATCTTACACAGCTCTAATTGTCATGCCCCATTCTGAAATCCACAGTACATTCCTCTCGCCAGCATATTTTTGGATTATTGCTCATTGTGATCAGCCTTTTGTGTTCTTTTTGATATGGGCCAATTTTTGGCATGAGGTGCTGAGTCATACATAATGTGAATCTTATTTGTGTCTCAAGGAAATCTTCCTTTTTCTGTTCCCCTGTACCTGGGCCAACACCTGGCATAGTCTCCCCCATTTCCCAGACAGACAAAGGAAAAAACACCTGAAACATCAAAGTGCTGAGCAGCTCAAAACAATTCATTTAATTACTATTACAAAATGTCATAGGGAGTGCCAGCTTGATATTGTAGTTTCTGTGCTCATTTGTTTTGTCAAAAAACTGAGCAGTGAAAAAAAGTCCCAAAGAAGAAGGGAGGGGGGAAGGAAGGAAATCGTCTTTTGAAACTGAGGTCTATGGACTTGAGGGTGAAATAATTTCTGCACACCAAAAGTACGGTCATACCTGAGTGGGAAGTCAATGAAAAAAAAATATTACTGGAAGATGATGTTTAATTTTCTAAAGACAAATTACATATTACAAGCACTTTTAGGGAGTGATGAAGGAAAGGGCACGATGTAATGGGGTGGAAAATCCAAATAATCCCATCTCTGCTGTAGAACTCGATGTTTTCTGGAGTGCTTTCCCCACAGCCCGTACCGCGGTACAGCCCTTGCTCTGGCGCTGCCAGCCGCCTGGTACTTACATCGCATGGCCATGGCCAGGTTTCCTCGCAGGGAGGGTCCCTGCCCGGCAGCTCCCAAGGCTGGTCAACAACATTTCACACCTTACATGTGAATGGATCTTTGTAAGTCTCCTGCAGCTGAAATGATTCTGGGGATCACTCTTTTTTCTTCTCTTTCAGTTTCTTATCTGATCAGCACTTACCATATGTAAGCACCATTTGATATTTTCTCAAGAGGAGGGATGTGTTTTAACTGGGTAATGCAAAACAAAGATGCAATATTGGGGGTAGAATCTGCAGCAGTTTCCATAATAGCATCCTACATGAGAGGTGTCCTCCCGTTCTCTGAGTGGCCTCTCTGAACGGCTCCTCTTTCCTGAATTTTGGGATGTTGAATGCAAAGTGTCTGATATCCGTGCTGCTGCTTTGTGCCTCAGCTCCTCACCCAGAAAATTTCCCTGACTTTCATGCAACGGTGCATTGAGATAGGTGAACCAAGCAGGGGCTCTAGCCCTGCTCTTTAACCCACAAGCCAGGCTGCACAGTGAATTCGGGCAGAACAAGCTCCAGTGGATTTTTGTTTGCTGTTTGTGCTGACCAGCTGCTTTGCAAACTGTTGGGTTATTTTAGTTTTGTTGCCATAATCATTTGGCTCCCTTGGTGCTATCTGTCACCTGCAGATGAAAATGAAAAGCCTTGAAAATCAGGTGACAACAATCCAGCATGTCCAGGAATGTGTATATGTGTGTGAGCACAGAGCATAGTGAGCTGCCGTTAAGGAAATTGTTAAGCACCCGAGAAATGGAGTTCTTGACACTGGAGAGAGAGAGTGTGTGTTTATGAGAAACGTGGAGAAACACAGCCATATGTTCTTCTACTTTTTATAACTCGAGACCACATCCCTTTGAAGGTGGAAATTTAATTCTTCAGTGTCCAGGGCTCAGAGCATGCTTGGTCTATCTCTCCTGCACGCACGGTGGCATTACCTATGGGTTGTCAAAGATGAGCTATTGGGCTAAAGAGAGGCAACGAGACTGCAGTTCTCTGCCCTGTGGTGCAGGAGGTCTGTGTAAGATGTAATTGTTATTGTGGATATTAGAATGCAGAATTCCAGGAAAAATCCTTAAAGCCATGCTAAGGGACAAATTTATGAAGACTCCCTCAGCTATGGCCACAGCAGCCTCTTGGCTGGCACTTGACGTTATCAGAGATCCCAGCAGTTGGTGTTATCAGGGATCCCTTGGTGGTTTCCTACTAGGATAGCAAGGAAGTGTTATCTAATGCTGCTGCCTGAGAAGGTAGTTCCTGCCACCTTTCCCCATCTCCGTGTTTCCTGCATGGGCCGATGGAAATGGAATGAGCAGCCTGTGCAGAAGCAGGAAGTGTAGACCTTGGGCTCAACACAGGTGTCACACTAATATTCTGTCAGCACAGCCCCAGTGCCGCTGGCAGAGCCGGTCCTGGCTTCCGTCAGTGCACAGGAGGAGGAGCAAGGACTGCCAAGGGAGGGGGCGCAGGGCAGGGGTCAATCCCCGTATTTCCATCTGGCTGAGGGTCTGTGTCTTTGGCCACCTCCCTGATGACCTGAATTGAGTTAAGCTTGATTTAGACTGGGGGAGAGGGGAGAACTGAGCGCTACCAGCTGCATCCTAGAATAGAAAAAGGCCACTGGAGGGGGAGGCAGAGTGTAAGGAAGGGAAGCTAACGCCGTGGCCTCTGTGATTCTGTCTTTGCAGATCCCTCAGGCAACATAACCATAAACAGTCTCTTCAAAAAATGTGAATATTATGCTCCTTTCTGACAGTTTTTTCCCCAATTTCCTTCTGCCTTTACAAGTAGCTGAAGAAAATAAATATTTAATGACCTATTTCAATATTTTAATGTAGGTTTCTTGGTTAAAACACCACAAATCTCTTCGTGAAAGGGTGACAATAGAATTATAAAGTAATGAGCATTGCAGCAAGTGGGAAGTTTGTTGGAAAGGGGGGGGGGGGGGGAGAGGGTAGGCTGCAGAACACGGGGGCTTATCTTCATTAGGTGGCAATCAACAGTGACTCATTTCAAGCACTCCTTTCCAGAGCTTGTTGGGAAGGAAAGACCCAGACAGTTTGTTGGTTTACCCTTCACCAATCCTTTCTAGAACAACACATCAGTTTCCCTCCTCCACAGCCCAGCTGGACCATGTTACTTTGGTCAGCATCCTGGTGCAGGCTGCAGCAGTTTGGAGCGAGCCGTTAGCTGGAGAGACTCTGGGGAGCAAACACAGCTGATGGCCCAGCTCTCCAGCTCACCAGGGACATGCGCTCCCGCACTGTTACAGGCACCCCAAGGGCCATAAAGGACCTGTTGCCCTTCCCCCGGTGCAGCCTGCGGTGGTGTGTCACCACTCTCAATACATGATGGGGCAGTTGTAGATCCGTGCAGCTCCACCACCTCTTTTCTAACTCTCACGACACTGCTCCGGCTGCTTCCTTCTTTGTGGGTTCAAGTTGGATCATTTTTTGTCAATCAGCTGTTAGGTCCTTTTTGTGGCACTTTCACGAAGGCCACATTTTCACTCATCCTCATCTACATTTGAGGTTGTTCTCTTGTGTAGGAGACACAGCTGTACAGTGCACCCAGTGTAGGATCTCGGTAGCACCCACAAAAAAAGAAGCCAGAAAATCACATCCTTGCACCACTGTGGACCTCATGCCATCCTTACATCCTCACACAGGGGTTGCAACAAAAAACGCACGTTCCTGGTGCTGGGCCAAGGCTACTTCATTAAACAACACTCATGGTGCAGTCAGGGGAGGCATGCGCAGAGCATCAGCCTAGTTCTTCTGAGAGAGGTGGGCTGCAGCCCAGGAAATGTAGCAGTGAGTAGTCTCTGTGTAGAGACAACCTGAGAGTAAAAACTTGGACTGGTAGCTGCAGTGAATATTTTATACCGCTCTCTCCCTCCCTTCTCTGTCTGATCTCGGCAGCAGTCTCTAGCCAACATAATTCTTTGTGAGTTACTTTCGTTAGCAAAACCTTTCACCCTATGAAGATGTTCTACTTAATTAGTAAAAGTTCAATTTTTTTGTCACCGACAGAGCCCCATACATCACCATGTCTGGAGAGTCATTAGCTATAAAATTAATCAGGGTGGATAATGGCTGAATAGAGTCAGAGCCCTTTGTGTTCCTTCCCACATCTTTACCTCCAATGTGAGAACTTTTTCAAGAAGGAGAATCCAAAAAGCATCTCCAAATATCCAGGAGACCAGTTTCTAGGGTAGCGCTGGAGTCAGGGATATTCCTGAGCCTGAAGTGGAGGGGGCAATCAGGCCCGGGGGGCGAAGTGGGACAGGAAGCCAGAAGTCTGTCAGTTTTGTTCCACCTTGGTCAGACCCATGAAGAACTCCAGCTGAGGGGCTCTGGATGGTGGAGATTTTCCTTTCACCTGCCTCTGGGAACGCATCAAAGGCACTCATTGCTCACTATCTTCATGGCAAGTTTGGAGTAAGCTTGGGCTGTGAAAGAAGAGGGATCAGGTCAAAGAAAAGGGTGTGCCACATACTATAGCTTGAGGACTGTGTGCCATGAATGGGTGTCCTACAGAAATCCAGGCCTACAGGAGAAATTCAGACAAGTAGATGACTGAGTTTCTAGCGCAGCCTGTTTCTGTGGTGCACCAAAGGAGCCACAGCACAGGGCTCTGCCACCTGGCAGATCATCTGCCTGGGTGTTTCTGGCAGCCCCGCTTTATAATCCCTTGAGCATTCTTCAGGGCTCCATGTGTGGTAGGGATGAAACGAGGTGCCTTTGCTCCCATGCCTTTCACCAGCATGTCCAATTGTGCAGGGCTGCTGCCATCAGAGTTTTCTGTAGCCCATCATGGTGTAACACGGGACTCCTTCCCAGCTATGTACTCATCTCTGCTTGGGAGGTTGCCACTTGGAGGGGACTACTGCAGTTTCCTACAGGCTCACCTATTTCCAGGCAGGCTAACAGACACAATTAGACCAAATGACCAATGGCTCAGCATGGACTTGCAAGTCAGCTTCTTCCTGGTTGTTCTTGATGTTTTCACCTGTTTGCTCCCTGGCTCTGGAGTCTGGGCTTTTCCCCTGCCCATCTGCATGCAGGTGGGGAATGTTGTACATAGTTGTGCTGAGGATGTTGCATGTTTTGCAGGAATTTTTGGACAGGCACATTAGCTTAAGAGATTTTTTTATGAGAATAATAAAATCCTGTTTTGTTCTTATCTCCTGAGCACAGGACACTGTACATATGTCAGTCTCAGATCACCACTTGCTGCTCTGATACTTCTTAAAATTAACAGGGAGATGACAGTAGCTAGTTTTGGTGCAGAACACTGATTTTCTTTATTTTCTGGTGGTAGTATGGTGGTAGTGTTAACAGCAGTAAAGGAGGCCTTACAGTTTGGTAGCAAAGAGAAATAATTATAGATAATGCAAGTGACTGCAAGCGAGTTGATATCACTTATAATTCTGCATAACTGATCACAGGACCTCATTAAAAGTGAACTCCTCATGGTAGACTTCATTTTGGTACAGAAGAAGACCAGACAAGGGGGAGGAAGGAAATACTTTGCCTGCACAAAAGTATGTCATCCCACTTTGCAATTCTCCTCCTCAGAAAATGTCTGGGAAGCAGCCATCCCGGGAACGACTCGCCTGGGCTCTGCACTCCTCCAGGACTTGCCAGTTCTCTTCTGCCTCCACTGATGCTCATAACACTGTAGCATTCTGGAGTCTTCTCTGACTAACAAGTGGCTCAAGGCCGCTAGCTCTGTCCTCACACTCCTGTCGAGTATAGTTAAGTAAGTGTCTTAACAAATGGAAAGCGATTTCGCTGCCACATCCCTTCTGGGTACGAATCACACCCAGCCAGAATCACAAACGCTGAGGCCTTGTCCCCAAGAATGAAGCATGTGTATCTCAGCAAACAATTTTGTCCTTGGTGTCTGACTGATTTATAAAGCTTGTTTTCAGCATGCTTGTGAAGGGATAAAGTAGAAAAAAATGGAGCTTTAAGCCTCAAAACTCAGTGTGATTCCTTGCAGTAGGACATCCTTTAGGCATAGTGTCTCTGCAGAGCTGCAGAACTTTTCTTGTTGCTTTCCTTGGCCAGGCAAGGGCGGAAAACAAATGTTTAGTCTTAGTATTTACCAAAACCAATACAGATCATGCACCACCACCACCACCACCCTCCCCTGGTTATCATTCCTTTTAAAAATAACAGGCAAGGATAATTTCTCTTAGGCTCAATTGAAATTTTTTGTTTTCCATTAAGCATAAAGAAATCTTTTCATCTTTGGGAATCCTTAAGCTTAAGACAAATACAATTTGGGTAACAGAAACCTCTGTTCTCTTTTGAAGAGTTTTCATTTCTAAAATGCCAAAATGAGATATTATCTTTCTTATTTACTCTTGTTTCCAGATTAGCTATTTGAGGGAGTCAAAACAAATTTGTGAAAAGCTTCCTGCACCCTGAAATTACTTTTTCAGCAAACAAAAAATCGACTTCTACATTATACCCAGATACAGTTATCAAGATATGTTTCAGGCTTTTCCCAAGCATGTTTCCCTCTTAAGATTTTATTTGCAAGGACTGAAAAGCTCCACTTCCAAACAATGCCTTTCCTAAAATGACTTTCAGGCCAGATTATGGCTTGACAATGTCTGCAGTGTACGGGACCCTAATGGGGGACTCTTGGCGTACTGATAATATCACATATAAAGGCAGAAAGATGCCCCATTCCCATCCAGATCCCATCTTTAAAGTACTTAATGGGTGGACCATTAGCACTTTAATCATGGTAGAGATCATCACTGCTGATTTAGACAGAAGAATGATTTTTTTATTATTATTATGGGCAGGTAAAGATGTCATCAAGCTATTTGTTTTGTGCTTGATGATCAGTAAATGAACTAATTTATATATAGGATTAGTGTGATCTATAGAACAGAGGTCAGGAACAGAAAGCAGTGCCCTGAACTATGTAAAGAATTCTCTTAAGAGATGTTCTATCTGGTCTTCTGCTTTGCACTGAATTCTTGTGAGCATAAATACATAACCTCCTGCTGCCAGTTTGAGATTGGATAGATGGACAGAGGGTTCAGGTACAGAGCTGCAACATGCATCCCCTCTGCTCCCATAAATTAGCCTCAAATATCCCCAGTGTGCGTGTTGCAGTAACCTAGCACACGGACTGTAACAGCTTTCTCCCAGAGGTTCCTTGTCGCCATTTGGCACTTGGAGTAGCCACAATTTTTCTCCCCTACGAACCAAAATCTAGCAACTTGTTCGATGTTTACTGGGGGAGCTGATGAGAACATTTTGAAAATGTCTACATCTCAGTGGAAAAAAAGTGAAATTTATGTACGAGTATACACAAAATGTTAGTAAAATGATTTAGAGATTCTCTTCCTTTCTCCCACTCTTTTGCAGTCAGTACCACTCTTGGGCAGGGGGAACCTGCAGTGCATTGCTGCGAGTCGATCTCCACAGCCCAAGAGATAGTGAGTGGTCTCTGGGGGCTTTAAAATCAGCCTGTGCCTCCGGAGACACATTTCCAGCCCCACCGTGTGATGGCAGCCCCTGTGACTTTAGGTAAACCTTGCCTCTGCTGCTCTTGGCTCTTCATTACCCAGCTCACCTGTTCCCTCCTGAGTAAACATTTTAGGACAGGGATGATGTCTTCAGTCACGGGTCCACAGGGCTAAGCACAAAGCAGCCTTGATCTCAAGAGGGGTATGAGGGTGCTAACATAATAGCAGTAAGGAAAGCAAAAGCTCTCTCCATTCCCCCTCCTCTTGTTTGAAGCTGAGAGAGGAGTTAGCTGTTGTCCTTAAAGGGCTTGAAAAACAAATCACTTTTGTGTTTGTTAAGTGCTGAACTTCATGCACTACAACATCAGCAGGCAAAGATGAGAACCTGCTCAGCTAATTAAGATCCAAGGTAGGAAGCAAAATGGGTGCTAGTGAAACTTCCCCAGGAAAGCCAGAGTAATTCAACCAGTTATTAAAGTATATTAAGGCAAAGAAATGTCAGCAAAGGGTGATTTCTGGAGGAAAAGCCCCCCTTTCCTCCATGTCACAGCCCAGCATCATGCAGATGTCACATAGAAGGGATTCAAGTTTTTCCAAGTGTTTTCCAGCTTCATTGCAGCATCTGCCCCAGGCACAGAGTACCCAGACAATTTGCTCCAATTTGTTATCAAGATGCACCAGACTTCTCCATAGTCTCTTTAGTCTCCCAAGTTCCAGGATGAAAAACCTCTAACTGCAATACTAGAGCAAAAATGGCTCCAAGGCACCCAAGTTAGGATGAATGTGCTTTAAAAGCATCCGTTAACTCCGTATCTCTTTTAAGCAATAAAAATTATTTCACACACTCTCTGCAATCCCCATTTATAGGGCTTCAATACTTTGGTGGATGGAAAGAAGGAAGCCTGGGGCATGCAGAAAGGAAGGTAGTGCATAGCACTCATAGCACATTTTGTAGTAATCAGTTAATTTGATGGTCTTTTCAGATTTTTCCCTACAGGGTGATGCCTATGCAAAAGTCTGGGCCTGTGGTTTTCAAGGCATCATCCATGCCCTGCCTGCTCACAAAACACAGATCAGGATGCCTGGGAGGGTTTGCTTCTGGTGCAGTGGCCACAGAAGGCTTGCCAAATGCATGTGTGCCTGATAGGCTGCCTCCCCATCCCACCCCTAGTTTTCCAGCAGGCTCTGCCTGCTTTGTGGTGGCTGAGGACTGTCAGGGACCAGGGAAGCCCAGCTGGCCAGCAGCTCTCCATCGCAGTTTGGCCAGTTGAGCAGCACAAGCAGGCGTGGAGGGGAGCTGAGATGTCCTGGTGATGTGGAACTGTAACCCTCGAGGGATGACTGTGGCATGTTCAAGGCACAGGGAGATGTGAGGCTAGGCGGTTGGCCCCCCACCTCTCTCAGAAGGCTTGTCCTTCAGCAAGTGAACTTTTTACTGCATGTCACCTGCCAAGGCTCAACGGGCAGTCACTCTTTCCTGCTCCAAATATTTTTTATTGTCATTTGTTCCTGGTTCCCCACCCCAGAAAAAAATACCCCCGAAGGCTCAAGTGCTGCTTTCATCTTTCTTTACTATTGTCACTAGTTTTCCCATTCCCCTTTGTCATGCAAAAGAAAAAAAAATAAATAAACCCCATCTTAATTATACACAGGCACACGAACATCACAAAGGAGCTGTTAACATAATCAGCAAAAAGCACTAATTCCAACAATCTTTCCCAGGGCCCTTCATGGTGTGTGATGTTGGAACAGCCACTGCCGAGCGGTGTTCAGGAGTGGGGCTGTCTCCCCAAGCCATCTCTTCCCCCTTCCTCCCACCACCCCCTGCCACCTCTGCACTCCCTGTCCACCCCCCACCATGACTCTCCCCGGCATCCCAGGGTGGCTCTCAGGGCCAACAGTAGCCCTAGCCCTCCTCCTGCCTCTCCCTGGACTCCCTCCGCACCCTCCCCCGCCCGCAGATGCAGGATGCTCAGATGCTCGGGTGGAACAGGCACCTCCTGCCAGTTGGCGGGTGCAGGGAGCAGGCTGGATGCGGTGGGGGTTGAACTGTTGCCATTGGAGATGGCAGCAGATGCTTCCTGGTGGAGGCTGCGCTGGCTAATTCAGGGCTTTGTGGTTTGAGACAGAATCCCAATTATTTCCAATTAGGAGATTGTAGTGACAGCTGCTCTGAACAGGGCCTTCTCTTGCAGCTGAGAAACCTGCCGCCAGTTTTAGCCAGGTTCGGATACCTGCGTTTCCAGCACGGGGCTCTCAATCTTCCCTTTTATAACCTCTTTTTCTTCCACCTCTTGCTAAGCAATTCTTCCTCTCTCCCACACAACACCACCTCTCATGAGGAATTTGGCAGTGGAATCATCCTTATCTCTCGCTTACCAAAATCCATTCATTTCACCCTTTCTGTATGCAGGATTTAATTTTCCCGTTGTGCGGTCCAGGTCTCCCTCTTCCCGGTTCCCCCATTACTTCTGCCTGTCCTGTGATGTATGGACCTTGTCAGGCGCTTTTGGCCTGACCCAGCCAGCCAAAATCAGAGGAAAACCTGGTTTTATTTTGCCTGGGGAGAATTCATCACAGAAAGTGTCTCATTTAGGGAAATTAAGGATGAAGGAAAGGGAGCGCGAGAAATTTATTCTGCTTTAGTGTTAAAAATATATCTATCTACTGCTGTGTTAAAGGCTGATCCTTTCTCTCCAATTTTCTCTTCTTGTCCAACCGTATCACACAGCCCAGAGACAGAACTCAGGAGAAAGGGGCACAAGCCTTTGCTGGCTTGAAATGCTGGCTGTGCTAGAGGAGCCAACAGGACAAGAAGGAGATGCTGAACAAGACACGTTTCTCTCCGTTCTGCCTCATAACTACTCAGCAGAGGCAAACCTAATCCTAAAAATACAAACTAGACAAATCCTCTGAAAGGAGAAAGGGGAATTTGCGGGTGCTGGCTTTATTTATGATTCAGCTAAATCCTTGTTTGTTTGGATACTGAGTTTGTTGGATCACAGCAGGCTCAGCAAAGCAAAAGCAAACCCTGAGGTGTGCAGTGCAGTCCTGGAGAGCCCCAATGCAGAGGCTGCGGTGCAGAGCTTGCTGTTCCTGCCCTCCCCGAGCAGAGGGACTGGCACCTTTCCTGGTCCCCCTTTCCTATCTCCCTGTCCAAATACAGTGAAAAGTTCATGGTTTCCTCAAGGATATTTCCAGAAGGTGCTTGCCTTTACCAGGGAAGGTGCCATTTGGCTAGACCAAAGCCAGCCCAGCTGTGCAGTGTGAGCACCAAGCAGCTGTGGAGCAGCTCCAGGGAAGCTGTAGGGCAGATTTGCAATCACAATTTCCTTTGCTGTAGCAAACCCACAGCTGGAGGGAGCCCAGGAACTCTCTCAAGAAACAGTTGTCTTCTAAATATGCTTGCACCCAGAGGGGACAGCATAGGGAAGCTGGGGGCACTACCCATGTTGAGAAGGTGCTAAGGGGTGGCCAGGTTCCACCTTAATACAGGTGATGTAAACAGTGGTACTGGTCTGGGCACAAGCCTCTGCTGTACCAAGGAGAGACACAACATAAAAACCTCAGCTGGTGTCTAATCCACTGAGACCAACAAGAATTTTGACAGCGGGTTTTGGCCCATAGTGTTTTATCTTGATACCTACATAGCTATGGTCTTCATCATGCTTTCCCTTTTACATGGGATCCAAGAGGAAAGCTTTTAGCCCAGGACATTTTTCAGTGTGATGCAAAGCACCGACACAACGTGGTATTTGCATGACAGTGTTGTCTGTTAATCCATGTGGAGCACTCCAAGGGGAAAGCTTTAAGCCCAGGAGATTTTTCATTGGGTTGCAAAGCACCGAGACAACGTGGTATTTGGATGACATCGTTGTCTGTTAATCCATGTGGAGCACTTAGATGCTACAGAAGATAAGTGCCTTGTAAATAGAGATAAATAGATTATATTAGACCTTGACAGTGGTTCATGCAAAAGGCATTTTTATGTGCAAAAATAGTAACATTGTAGAGAAATAGCTATTATTTGAAACCTTGGGCTAGAGCTTCCATAATTGATATTGTTGGAGGAAAGAGGAAGCTAATGGAGAAAAGCTGCTCTGACTGCCCTTTTGGCATTGACTAATTCTTCCAGCAGCTGAAGTGACATTACCCAGCTCCCATTTAGGCCTCAAAGCGTGTGGCCACATTTTTCAAGAGAGCACAGCTCAATGAGTACCGAGTCCCTTCAAAACTCTTCTTGCAAGTGCTGTAATGGTGGGGATGAGGGAAGGAGAGTGCTTTTGAAAATCTGCTCTCCCTCTTACATCTTGACTGCTTGGAAATCCAGGCCACGACACAGCTCAGAGAGCAGCCCAGGGAACTGTCACTGCCCAAGGATCTGGACTTTCATACATCCCCAGTGGGAATATCCTCCTCAGCAATTTCGAAGGCAGCGGGAGGAGAAGGATGTGGGGGTTCCTGTTATTATTAGCTTGGCCAGGCCTGATCATAACTTGAGTTTAAGTACCTGGTGCCTATCCCAGCCCATTCAGGTCCAAGCTCCCAGCACGCAGGATGTACCTCCAGTGATGCAGATCCACATCCTACTAAGCTACACAGTGCTGGTCTACTGCAAAGACAGGCAGACCCTGGATCTTAATTTATCCCCACAAAAATAAAAGAAAGAAGAGCAGAAAATAAACATCCGAGTGATCTAGGAAATCCTGAAACAAACAGCAGTTTTGTTCCTCAAACAAGCTACAATGAAGTAACAGCATTACTCCCTCAGCACCACTTGTTCCCATTGCATTAGGAACAAAACCCAAGTGCTTAAAAGCCAGGAGATAAATAATTAAGAACAGCATACATCTTTTATTGCCTACATAAAACATATAAAGGGTGAAATCCTGACCCATCCAAAGGCAATGTCAAAGTTCTTCTTGGCTTTAGATGAACTTGGATTTTACCTAAATTGTTTTGTCAAATACAACGAAACGTGGGGTTTAGGACACCTCAACAATCTTAATCCTGACCAGAGAGGTGCTTTTCTATGATCACTTCTAGAATTTAAACAGAAAACAGAGCCTTAAAGGGGTGCATAGTCACCTATTACAAATGCGGTGTTACCCAATACTTGGAAATACTTCAGCTAACTAATCGTATTTGCCACTTAGGAATATTCCTTAAAAGAACAAGTTTGTACACCAAGTTGAATGAAATGAAAATATCATATAAAAGAAGGGAAACAAAAAAAATAGTCCACAGGTTAAGCAAGAGGTCATTTTGCCAGAATAAGAAGTGCATTTCTTTGTACTCAACTTCAAAATATGTATTTATTATGTGGGCAATATAGGGTTTCAGGAGTCCTTAATCATTCATTTCCTTGTTTTTAAGTGTAAGGGTTTTGCAAATGATGTGGTAAGTAAGTACATTGTTGTCACTTAGCAACCTTAACTTGTTTCTGAAGTGAGTTGTTTGTTTCTATAATAAGTGAGACACTCAGATACCATGGTGATGAGCATAGGAGACCACATGCTTAGAGAGAGTGCTATCTTGATAAATATGATATTGCTCAGAGGTATAAGACCCCCCACAAAAGAGTTCTTCACTCTTGTCTACAGCATAGAGACATGGTCACTGGCAGTGCCTGTGTTGCCTTCTGAGGAGCATCTGAAAATTGTTCTGAAGACGAGCCCTTGTCCTCTCAGGTAGAAACCCCCAGAATCTTGGCCCTAGCTATGGCCAGAGGCCACCTCTACAAGGTCCAAGTGTGATTCTGGTGGGTTTGCAGACAGCTCTGCAATGTTTTTGTTGTTGCCACCAGCTGTCAGTGCGAAACTTTATTCTTTGCCAGCTCCACACTGAAAACAACATCTTCCCATCTCCAGGCAGTCCTGCTAGAGTGGCACTGGGCCGTCCCTTGTCCCCTAATTCCTCCTTATGCACTTCTGATGTAACACAGCTATAAAGCCAGCTTAGCCAGCAGGTAGAAGATTGTTGGCGTCTGGGAAGCCTGCTGTGATAAAGAACCTCCAGTACAGTTCCTGCAGATGGGAACTGATGCCAAACCTTAAGGGCCACATCTGGGGAAAAAAGGAAAAAGACAAATAGTATGGGTCCTTCAAATTTGGGCTTCTTATTTCTGGGAGTAAATTAAAGCACAAGAGCTAATAATAAATGTCAAAAGAGATTCTAGACAACTCTGTTCCACCCTAGAACCGCATTTACTGTACAAGACTCCAGTAAATCCCTGGACATAGTCGATCCTGCTCAAGATCACCTGATTTTTCCAGTTTTTCTCTTCCCTTTTCTATGTTTCCTGACTTTACACACAATATATCCGTATTGCTGCTACTGCTACTTGAGTTTAAATTAATCTTTTAAAGAAGGATGAACCACATGAACTTTCTTTTGGTTTTAGAAATCACATCCATATTCATAATCCACTAATCATGTTTGATAAATCAGAATTCATTGTGAAACGTACTAACCCTTCATGTTGCTTCAGTTTTTAATCTTGTAGGAAAAGCAATCGTCAATGCAACATATTTGAAGGGGTTGGGCTGGGCTCTCTTGGGTGTCTTGTTGAGTCAGCTTCCTTGTTTGCACAATACAGCTTGTGCTTCTGAATCTAAGCTATCATCTAAAAACATAATTAAGTCTTCAGCACTTCAGTAGCAAGAGGAATCTTCACAGTGTGAATCAAACACCATCTTCTTGGTGATGCTGTCCTGAGTCTGCAACTTGTCTGGAAGAGCAGCTCTGAGCTCTCCCCTCATTCCAGTGGTGTAGCTACACTGAAACCACAAGATCTTATTCTTGCAAGTCAGAAATGGTATTTCACCTGCAGTCAAAGAATAAACAGAGACAGGACTGTTTGTGGAGATCAGTAGTGTCTATTATTATGAAGTAACTTGTTTAACCTGGATACGGTTTGTGGCTAACAGTGAAAAGATGGTATTTCTGCCCCTCAGTCCTTGCACATGAATATGCATGTTTGGATGTTCTCTAACTGTTTGCAAAACAGGATCTTTTGGTAATACCTAGATAAGTGCAAGATTAGCTACATCACTTTTTCTTTTTTACTTTTGTTTTTCCCCCTTAGGTCCATTAATCCTGACCTTTGCTTTAGAGAAGGAATCTTCACATGAGTCCAGATGCTACGATCTATTCTGTCTGCTTCTCTTGCTGCCTACTCCAAGATCATCTCTTCTTCGCCACTGCTGTGTGGCAGCTGGGCTGGGACAAGAGACAAGCAGCCCACAATGGGGGAAGGACAGTGACGAAGTGGAGAACTCTAGGCCATGGACCCACCTCCTGTGGGTGGTGTAAAGGTGGCTGGCTCCAGTCCATACACTGGAGTTGCTCTGCTTTTCCCACAGTCCCAAGTTTTGGGCTTCCACGCCTTCCCAAAGAAATACAGCTGTTATTTGCTGAAGCAGATTCTAAGCCTGCCACACTTAATAATTCAGTGGTGAACTTTAGAGCTGAGCACAGGTTGAAAAATAACTTGCTTTAGTAAGTAGAAAATCTCCATTTCTGCTGCCTTCGCTTCTCCCTCCTTCTCTCACCCGTGGCCCTGGCAGCCCCCTGCAATCCAAACACTCACCGTTATTCTGCTGTGGAGTGAAAGAGAAAGGCGGACGGGGGGGTGGGGCGTGGGTGGAGGTTCATTTCCTCTCTGTGGGATGTTTGTTGTTTTTTCTGCTCTCTGCGGTCCAAGGTCTCTGTCGTTTTACGTGATATTTTATAATGGGAACGGTTCTCATAGGCACCAATGAGTTCATCTGCAGAGATGCACGGATCCTGGAGATTTAAATTTATACCTCCCTGATGCCGCTGTAATTGGGACTCCCGGGAGAGGAAACCCTGACAAGTGACACAAATAAACCCTGCCAGACCCCTTTCAAGACCTGTAGCAGCAGTAACCCCGGGAGGATTCCCATGATCAAATTACCCTTAAACAAATGCTTCTGCAGTAACTAAGGATGTAACTGCTGAAGGTCAACAAGGTGTTCGTAGAACATCTTTTCCAGGTTTATTTCCCATTGCCTGCTCCCGTTCAAAGACCATGAGTTGCAACACTGGCAGAATGGAACTGGAAGAAGCTGCAAACCTAATTAAAACTCGTTACTCCAATTGTCTAGGAATATATCATTCCTTTAGGCCTTCCCCACCCCTGTAGCTATTCAGGCATAATTACACCAGCGATGTTTCCCTGAATATAAATGAATAATATAAAGTACACACATTCTCTCTCCTGTGAACGGAAATTTGGCAATGTCTGTGACACTTGTTTGGGGAGCTAATGAAAACATTTTGAAGATGTCTGCATCTCAGTGGAAAAGAGGAGGTTAAGGAAGATTGATAGACAGGCAGATAGATATGGATATACAGATATATCCACAGATATATATAAAAATGATTTACAGTTTGCTTCCATTCTCCCACACTTTTGCAGTCAGTACCCTTCTTTGGTGGGGGGTACTGCAGTGCGTTGTTGTAATCAGATCTTGACAGCCAAAGCAACAGTGATCTTTAAATTCAGCCTGTGCCTCGGGAACCCTTATTTGCTTTCCCCCTTGTGATGCCAACCTGTGTGACTGGATCAGCCCCTTAATTGCTTGCTCCTATTTATGTTTGTTTGTTTGATTGGCTGGTTGGTCGCTTTTTCTTTCTTCTTTTTCCTAATCAGATTGTAAGCCTTTTAGAGAAATGACCTATTGTATAAATATATGTTATTTCCATGTAGGAGGAAAAATAATTAATACTGATATGTGTCATTTAAACAGCTGGAGGGGAATGCATTGCAGGTGCTGCATTGCTTTAACTGTTGGTTAAATGAAGAAAAGTCACCATAACTGACTCACAAACTGTGTTGGTGTAAAAATTCTGTATTGATCTTATACAAAACACAAATAACTCTTTCTGATAAAAGTAGTAGGACAGACAGAAATTACAGATGTAATACAAAAAACATGGGATGAAATTCTCAGACTGGGTTTTATAGGAAGTTCAGACTTGAAGACTAAGGGTGATAACCATCTTTTATTCTGGATTTCCTCCCATGGGCTGCTCGGTTTGAAACATAAAGATACTTGTTGGTTAGCACAGAGCTTTGTAGTAAGCCTGATGCCTGGCAGGAACTGTATGTTCAACGCAAGCTTGGTGGGACCCAGGAACTTTAGCAAGATTTTCTCAGAAAGAATGAGTTATAGTGTCAAGGGACTCCTTCAATCCTTGCTCATTGTTTACCATTTAGTCGTTAACTAAAGCTCACATTCCTGGATCTAGCCCTGTTTGCAAATTATCCCTTGGGGTTTTGTTGCAATACAGGCCATGTCCTGGCCTTGCATCTCCCAGTCATGTTCTAGTCATACTCCTGTTTGTGAGCTGAACTCTTCCATGCAGCCAGAGGAACAGCTGGTGCCAACAGGTTGGCATTCCCAGGAACAGAGCATGGCCAGCAAATGTCCCATTCAGGACTCAGCTGCAGGGAGCTGTTCATATTCTTGTAGTAAAGGAGGAAAACCAGGGATCTTCTCCTGAACACTGGCCCTACATCCCAGGGGATGGGAGGAAGATCCCCAGCCCTAGTCCAGGCTGTGTACCTCAGTGCAAGCAGGTTCCCAGACACACTTTCCAAGGTTTTGAGCAGTCTAAGTGCCTCAGTAGGTGTAGCCATACTACCATGCCGTACACAGTCCACCCAGTAGCTCACCAACCCATGCGTTTCCCAACATGCCTAAGTTTTCCTGCTACCACAGTTACTCAGTGCTCCAGGTCATTCTGTGCTGGTGGTAAAATCTGCAGTCACAGAACTGGACTTTTGTATGTTTTCCCTCAGCTCACAATCACCAGAAGATGATTTAATTGCATGAGAAAATGTTCTCTTTAATCTCTTAGAATTAGTCATCTCTTCCTCAGTCATCTCTCTATATTTTTGGTTAGAGAAACTGAAAATCTTAATATATCAGTGACATTTATAGCACATGTTAATATTATAAAACGTCAGCGGTCTATTTGCAGAAATGAATACTGATGTGATGGGAGTGTTTTATTATGTCAATGACTTTTATTATAAATATGATAAAACTGTGTCATCTTTTTTTTTTCCAAATAAAAAATAAAACCACCTAATCATTTATCTCAAGGTTACTGCTCTGTTACCTGGTTAATTTATTCAATAGCACTTTTAAAACAAAGAATACAATCTGTAATGGATTTTCACATTGTGTGGTCATTTGGTGGATGTTATCATTTATCTGCATGTTTGTTTAGGATTAGAGTGTGACAACGAGCACAGAAAGAGGGCTCATATAGTGGCTTCCTATGGATACAAAGCCAGGAGACAAGATCTAGTTTTAAGTGAATAATTATTCATTACCAGAGAGAGAAAGGTAGCTTGATATCCTGGCATCTCCATTGCTCTCGCCAAGGCTACTGGCTGCTGAAACTGCCGTGCTTCAATCCCACCAGCCCCGTCTGAAGATGATGCTCTTGAGAGGGTTCCCCACCTGATGTCCCCTAGCCCTCAGGTTCATTACCAGACCCACAGAGATCTCGAGGCCCAGGGTGGTATCTTGAACAAGCCCATTGTGAGGGCTATGATACCATCCTACCAATTAATCTTTATTACTACAGCTGGTATTTACTGTTGTGAGTAAGCTGAACTGGTCATAATAGGTTATTGCACTTCCAACACCAACAGTAGTGTGGCAGTCACAAAAAATCAAGAGCTCTTTATGACAATAATGATATTTTATGGAAAAAAAAGTACTGAGTGTATATATTTCTGCTCTGTCTCTTTGACTGTTTAAATTTCCTTTACTATTTTTTGAAAATTGCAGACTCGTAAGAATCATCTTTACAAGAAATAAAATATTAGTGTATTTAAAAGAGGGAATGAGAAAACTTGAATTAATTCATACAAAGTATCGTGACTCTGAGGGCTGGGATTTTATCATGAAAGTCCCTTCCAAGTTGGAGGCAGCCACCATAATGAACTGGTGCATTCTTTGTCCCCAAGTTAACAGGCAGCACGATGAGGGGTCTGTACCTGTGGGGAGGAAGCACAGGGAGGACAGAGACTGCAGCGTTGAGATCATGCTGTTGCCATGGTTGGTAGTGTGCAGGTGTGCAAGACGTGAGGATATTAATTTTATTTTTTAAAAAACTTTTTCTTCTCCCCTTCCGTCTAATGCACTAGCATTACTGCAGAGGGAAACGCAGGGTTACAGTCCTCAGAAAAGACACCGGTTACCGACTTGGAGGAGGTCAGGAACGGGCTGTGGAAGGCGGCTACCATACAGTAGATAGTAAATCCAGGGCAAAATTTAGTAAGTGGCTGTTTTTAACGGTAGGCACCTAAAAGGTCTAGAGAGCCACCTAGTCTGTTTTTTCACGAGACCTCTGCTACTGCTGATGAGAAACAGCAGAATCGTTGCATGCATGAGAGGGGCTGGCCAGAGGGGTCTGCAGGGAGCTTGAAGGGGCTGTGGGGAGTGAGTGCAAGGCAGAAGAGCCAGAGTGGCAGGAGCCTTTTCAGATGCCACTGAACCAAAGAGCAGCACAGGGCAGCGAAGCACCCTTAGCTGCTACTCGAATGAAAAATATCTGTAAGCTGACTCTGCTGGAGTGCGCCGGAATTTCATGCTTTAGGTGAAGAGAAATAACTTTCTGTTGGTGTCCAGCTGGGAGATGCTCTGAAGGGGAAGGCATGAGGTGACCATCTCTGGGGCACTGTCCACGGGACACAGTGGGCTGTGTGCTGGCTGTGCCAGGACCGTTCCCTTCCCATGCAGCAGGAGGAATGCTGAAACGGTGCCTGGGTTATTAGGCTGCCTCAACAGTGTGTTTATGATGGTTCCTCAAGGACTCCAGTCCGAAGTAGCAGAGTCACACAGCTGTAGCAGGCTTCTCCCTCCCAGAAGTGAGCTACAATAGCACTTTAGCTGCAGACAGAACAACAGCTCTTTAAAAGAAAATGCTGCAGCTTCTCTTTTAAATGTTCCACTGGGCTCTTGGGGAGGTTTGCAGACACCCACAAGGCTCTGAATGCTGAAGGGTGCAGTAATGAGCCCTCCTAATTCACAGCGCTCTCCAGCCGGTCTCGTATCTGCAGCAAGAGAGAGCAGGGTGTCGTGTGGTTGCAAAGCAGGACCCAGGAATCAGCTTGTCTCATAGTTTTCCTTTACTTTCCTTCTTCTCAAGCCTTAATGGGGGAGAGGGGATATACATCTTCCTCCCCTGTGTTGCTAATGGCTATGACTAAACTCAAAGTAAGTAAACCATGGCAAGTTATGCACACCTTGAGGAAATGCCCTGTTGAAGAAACATGACTCAGGGTTCATTCAGAAGATTTCCTAATTAGACCTACAGGAAAGCACGATCCCCTTTCATTTATATTGCTGTCAAACAAGCTGCTCCCGATATTGGTATGAATTAATTGTTCCTGCTGTAGATTTCATAGATATCTTGTTACTGGCGTTTAACATATCTTTAAAGCAGGGTCTATAGAAACACCCTTCTGTGTAGCATCCCATTGCACTCAGGAGTTTAAAGATCCATAGCAAATAAGACCGGAAGTAAAGCCTCCTGAGACACAGGTGGATTTTTAAGCCTCCAGAGAACACCGTGACTTAGGCTGTTGAGATCTGGTTATTGATCTGGTTGAAGATGTGCTGCTGTTCTTGGACCTTGGAAAAAAATGTATTGATGGGTGGGAGAAAGGAAGAGAATCTATAAACATTTTTTATATACTATATCTATTGATACATCTATATATCCATATCTAGCTGCCCAGCTGTCTATCAGTGCATTTCATTGCAGTTCTCCACTGGACACTTGTATGGCTTCTGCTCTTCAGCTCACCCTCCTCGTACAGCTGGTGCTGGTGCTCGCTCAGACAACAGCCGGACGAATGCCAGTCGTGTTCTGACCTGGGCTGGGGTTTGTTTGCATTACTCCTGCAGCTGAGTTTTATAACTTCCATTTCCTCCAATCTCATGCTTCAGGAGCTGGCCGCTGGGAGACAGATCGTGTGAGGTAAGAAACTCCCCGAGGTGTGTGCTAGGATTTCAAAACACAGCATGGACGGTGCACTGGAGAGCAAAGCTGACTGGAGGCCACCCAGGAGATGCCTTTAGTGAGTTCCAGAGAGACAAACATGGCATGATAGTGCATATAATACCAGCAAACCAGTGGACCCTGAAGCAGATGAGTGTCTTCAAGCTGGTGTTACTCTGGAATATAGAAAAGACGGAGCCTGAATGGCCAAGAGTGGGAAAGGTACAGCAGGGGGCAGCTCATGGAAGGAGGAACATGGGCTAAAGGTGAAGGGGAGCCTGTGTGAGATGGCAAGAGGTAAGAAACCATTATAATGACACAGAAAGATAGTTAGGAGATTAAATGAGCAATCAGAGGGGATGTCTGAAAGGCCTTAATGTAAAGGCAAAAACTGCCAAATCCATGATGCTGCTGATAAGCATGAATAGTGTAAGGAAGGAGTGGGGCATCTCAGGGACTGACATAGGGTGGGAACTGAGGATCTTGAAGAAACAAAAGCTGCACAGTGATGCTAGAGAAAACCAGAAGCATCAGCCTGAGACAGAGAAGAGGGATAAAGGTTGTAGGACCAAAGCACAGAGATACAAGTTTGATTTATGGAGAGAGGAGAGCCTGGGAGAGGAAGACAGCCAAGGGGAAGTGCTGGCAAGAAGGATTCAGTTGAGGGAGGAGTAACACCGTGGACAGGGACAGCCTGCCAGATCTTGCTATTCTTTCCATTTGAGTTTGTCACTTCACTGTAATTTCACCTCCACCTTGCTGAGTTTCTTAAAGATGACTCATTAAAAAGAAAAAAGAAAACAGAAGGAAAAAAAGTAAAAGAAAAGCAATAGCCACCTATTTCTTATCTAAAATGAAAGGACAAGCTGTGTTTTCTATTTGGGCTAGAAAATGCCTTTCAGAGCTCAGCTGGCATTTAATTTGTTTATTCATTCTCGGGACTCTGTCCTCTCCCTGCTCCTATTTCCCACAGTTGCTCCTAAGTGGAAGGCAAAGCCAATAATGGCCAGGTTGGGAGTGAACTTTCAAACCCACAATATTGGAGCAGGTTCAGAAGGAAACAAACGGACACTGCTCAGGCATAATTTAGGAAATGGCTGGAGACAGATGGGCATTTGGAGCTGAAACAAGAACAGGAAGACCATGAACTTTGGGGCAGCAGAAGGATTTTCTGACAGTTCAGAGAAGCCAACAGTGCTGTCTCAGGAATAAAGAGGGGTGCTAGCAACATTCCCATATGTGAGATGAAGCCCAGGTGAAACTGGCTTTCCCCTTTCTGGAGATGTGACCTTGGTACCGTGGTGGCAGTGGGTGGCAATGAATGATGACAGCTTTATGAGAGTATCTGTAACAATGAGGCTTAGTTCCTGAACAGCTCCAAATGGGACTTTCAAATGCTATTAAACCAGCTGTGCAGCATTTTCTGGTTCACAAGAACAGCAGTGGCAAGGTCTGTGCCAATTTTCCATGCGAGGATGTGCATGTGGGCATGCATGTGCGTGCACAGAAACTGGAGGGGCTGCAGTGCACTAAAGCCCTCCCCGTTCTCCCAGGCTACTTTCTGATTTCAGGTCTGATCTGAGGAGGAAGGGAGCTAGAAATACAATGTCCTTTGAAAAGAGGGGCTTAACTCCTGCTGGCCTTGTACATAGAGATGGGGACACTGAGGCAAAAGGAGGCAGATGTTGCCACCTGCCAGCTTGCCATGCATGGTCTCCTTCCCTAGTTCATGCTGCCCTCTCTGAATAGCAGAGATTCCAACTGCTTCTCCTCGTCTCGGAGGAACCTTATTTTCCTGAGCTCACACTCTCAGCACTGATGGATGATGTTTTCCTCTGGAATAGTTTCTGGTTACTCAAACTAGAGGCCAAGAGACCAGCAGGACCTTCTGGCAGGTTGCAGTGGGGGGAACCAGGCAGAGGTGAGTGGGTATGAGGACAGGTTTATCAAGAAAACAGCCAAAAGCAGCAAAAGGATGTCAACCTTTGACACTAGAGTATATCACTTAGAAATGGAAAATGTGTAACATATTTTCATGTTTCAACCGGACAAATTTGATTTGAGAAAAGATATGCCTGGAGAAGGCAAAGCAATGCGGTCAGGGTTTGACTCCTGGCAAGTGCTTCACAAGCCAGGAATCTCTGATATCCCATCCATCTATCTGCATCCCAGCCTGAATTTTGGGAGCCACCCATCACTTAGCCAGGCTAAGCCCGGCTAAGCCACACTATCTCTTCTGGCAGAAAACGCTCTGCTCTGTCCTGTCCTTGCCTTGCCTCTGTCTGCCTCGCAGCACGAGTCTCTGCAGAGCAGCCAGGCCATCAGTCTCTCTTTCGCTTTGGGTTTGCACAGCCTTTTCCTTGGGATCCAGGGGACTTGTTTGTATTAACGTAATTGGCAAACACATTGTTCAAATATTAGCAGTGGCAGCAAAACCATTGTGCGGGACTAGTCAAGAGGCAAGCGGTCCCTTCACTCGCGACAGTTAAAACCTGGATGCTGTTGCCAGGCATGTTAGGTGCTGAATATGATCCAGAAAAGCCGTCCAGCTCTGAAGCTGGCTGAACCGCTCCAGTCTTAGTCATTACTAATTTGACTGGGGATAAAACTACATATAAAGGCTATTGTCTGCAATCAAAAGCAAGTGACAAAGCATTTGGCATTGCATTCGGCTGCCCCTGCTGCAGGGAGCAGATGAGGCAGTCCTGGTGCAGGAGCAGGATTAAGGCAGCTGTGCTGAAGGAGCCTCCCCGTCCCTGCATGCCAGGTCTGGTGTGCCCTCCCCTTCACTAATTCCAGCTGTGTGGTCCCAGAAGAGGTGAAGCAGGAGGGTTGCATAAGGCTGGATAAAGGTTTGAATCAGCAGCTCCAGCACTGCGGGAAAATGTCCTAATGGCTTTGCTGCTGCACCATGTTTATGTAACGTGTGAGTAAGGAGGTTTTCTGGGCAGCTTGTTGAACAGCACTTCATGGGAAGCATTTATAGCGGTAAGCCAAATTCCACAACCCCACTGAAATCAATGGCATTTTATGCCAGGTGTGAACCAAGTCAATATTTTTATGATGATGCCTTCACTGATATAGTCTTTGCCTAAAAAAAGAGAATGAAAGCCATCATGAAGCTCAGTTTATGCTTAAACATATGGACATGTGAATAATGCAGTTCCTGTATGGCAATAAAAGGATGGGAGGGTGATCTTCTAAACTCTTGATTGATTAATTTTATGTAGCAGACAATACCAAGCCTTTGACGTGATGAAGGGGCTGGGGTAGCCATGTCCATGTCTCTGATATGAGCCAGCCTAATGGTTGATGAAAGTGAGAATTTGAGTCATTCACTACTTATCTCCCTTCTAAGGCTGTGAAAAGAAGTGCCAACAAGATCACAGAGATCTCCAGATTACCTTCGTGTAAAACCGAGTGCCAGTGAGAGGAAGCTGGCAAAAGCATCTGTGGGATTAATAGGAATTCACTTACCTGTCACTGCCCTTTATACAAAACCTCCAGCATCTCCTCCTTCATGCCACTGGCCAATGGTACCAGCTTGCTTTTCAGGTAAGTCCCCAGTTCTTGGAGACATGTATTAAGGAGTACTTTTTGTGTGTGTGTAAGAAAACATGCAGTGGGTTTTTTCTGTAGACGCAATTGGAAAAAAAAACAATCCACAACTCCCCCCCACCCCATGATCCCAGCCTATCCTAATGATTTAAAATAGAGAAGACACATAAACAAGAATTAAAAACATGCTTCTAAAACCTCATGCATATTTTTTTCAGCTACTCTCATGCTGTTTGAACACGGAAAGCTGGGCATACTCTGGATACAGCCAATGTATCTCCTGCTATAACTCTGTTGGAGTTGAGATGAGCTACAGAAGCAAACAATTTGGCCCATAATTTTTCTCACAATCAGCAATTTAAAAAAATAATCTCTGAAGGCAGTGGGTGTTTGAACAGTGCTCTCTCTGCTCATGCTGATGCTTTCCCTTATGCTCCATCCTGAACCAAGCCGTGTGTGCTGTTTGAAGCCTTGGCAGTAGTACAGCCTGGACACAGAGTGGCCCTCCACCTTGTCAAAGCACCCAGACCATGCTTCTGCTCAGCTAGGCTCAGGCTAGACTACAACAGGAGTAAATCCCTCCCAGCCTGCCTTCTCACTTCCCCAGACAACTGACATTTGAAAGAAAATCCATCCAAAGTCTCTTCTACTTCAGGTATGTCACAGCAATGCCACGTCCTCCCTTCTATGGGTAAACTGAGGTATGGATTACCTATAATGACAATAGAGATTTTAACCCCCCAACTGTATATCCTGCTCATTGGAGTAATTTTCTTCTTAAACCCAGTCTTACACTTCAACTGAAAGTCTATCTTTAGATGAGAAGAGAGCAAAACCTGTGGCTTCAGCAAAGTGTTCCTGTTGGAACTGGAGAACCCTGGTGCTTTCAGTACGTTATTGTGTTCATTTAATTTTTTTTTTAAATAATGGGGGAAAATAAGAAAGCAAAAATCATTAAACAAAGCTTTTTCTTTTAATATGTATAAACTCAAAGAGATTGATGAACTGATTTCTTTTCTACACAACGGTTTTGTTAATGAAGTTTGTTGTTGCTTATTTACCTTTACAAATATCCAAGGACAGCTTCACAGCAGGGTTTATGTTATACCCCAGGAAGCAGAAAGTTTGTGGGTTTAAGGAAATGTTTTTATTTGACATTTATACCGGAACACAGATCTGATTCAGATGCAGAATTTTGTCCCACTAAGGTATTTCAATATATCAATATATCAATAGGGTTGATAACACAAAAAGCCAAACATAACCATAATTCTGTTGCAAAATAGTTGAAAAGTAGTTTGAAAATGCTAGAAATTTTATTTTAAGTTAAAATCCTCCAGATAAGTCAATTTGCTTCATGATAATTATATTTTGGGGCACATTATTCTCTCCCATGGCTTCAGATTAGGTCTTATACCTGTCTGCTTCAAAGGAAATGTTGAAGCCATTACTGTGATACTGATCTCTTTCAGCTGATTTTTTTTTTATGATTTTGATAGAAATGAAATACTTCTTTGCAAATATTTTGATGGAAAATTCCTAGCAATTTCCCAAAATTCGATAAATTCAATTGCATTCCTTAAATGGTCTAAATTCCAAGAAAACCAGCATCCTGAATCTGTGTCCAAGGGAAACAGATACACTCTTTCTAGTAGGTTTATTATGTTTCGATCTTCCTTGGTTGTGTCCCTGTGCCCCCTCTGGTTGTTGCTGTTCCCAGCGAGAATGGAGCACTATTATAATTTTGGCTGCTCCCCATTTGAGCATCCTGGCTGCTTGTACATCCCGTAGACACTGAGCTAGAGAGGTGCAGGGAAATGGAAGGATGCCTTCTGGGGAGCATCATTTCAGATCCATGCCAAATTTTTGTGACCACCCAGCCCTAAAATGGCATTTGTCTCCCATTTCCCCATCCCCAGACAGCTATTAAGAGCAGTCATATTCATTGCTAGCAGGTCACCACTTATCTTTCCAGCCTGTTATGTACTGATATACTATGGCAAGCACAGGAATAGGAGATCTTCACATGGAGCTGCAGATCCTGGACCATTTAAGATGATTCCAATAGGTTCCTTTTATTACTTTATTGCTACCAGGAGCCAGCCAACCGTAAAATAGCTGATTCAGGTTCAGCCACATGAAATTGAACACATCTCACTCTCTTCGCCCCACGACCCCCTCCCCCCTTCCTTCCCCCCAGTTGTACTTCACAGTGAGTTTTGATAAGCCTTAGGGATACGTGTCCCTGCATGATCCAAAGTTAATAAACCAACAATGAGATCCTGAAAGTACTAATGGGATAATATATGGGGAGAAAAATGTACTGGGGAGAAAAAAGAAGGAAGAGACAATATGTAGAAAAGGTGAGGGGAAAAAAGTAGAAAGAAGTAAATAGGGACAGGAGCAAAAAGGAAAAAATGAAAGTAATGCAAAAAAAAAAAAAAAGGGAAAGGATAGAAGGGAAAAGTGCAGATGGAGGAGACAGAATGGAGAAGATGAATGGGTGGGCTGAAGGAAGGCAAAGGAAGGGGAAAGCAAAGTAAGGAGTGATGAAAGAACTCCGGAGTGATCAGTTTTGCAGGTGCATCTCAGCAGGTTGCCTCTGATCGGCTCTCTCAGGGACACAGCATGTTACCTGGACTAATTTATAAAGGAAATGAAAAGGAAATGGACTTGTTATAATGAACACCATTAATTCACCTCTTCAGACTTCACTGTTTGAACAGAGAGTATCAAACTACTCAATTGTCATTTGTCTATTCCATTCTTTTCTGTTGCCTGTTGGAAATGACTGGTGAGCACATACACCCCCGAATGGCTGCACAGCCACTAATTAGCATATATATTGTTTGTCCTGGTACAAATTTATAGCAAACAGCAATATTTTACACTCCAGTAAAGTTAATAAATGAGGCTTTAGGCTATAAAAATTTCATGTTCTTTTGTGCAAAGGTCAATTACAAATAGTTAAGCACATATTCATCCAAAAGCTCTGGGCTTCAGCACTGGAAGAATAAAATGTATTTTGGTCAGTCTGTTTGCCAGCTGGACAAATGCCTCTCATACAGCCTCTGAGACACCTCTCTCCAAAAGACCACTCAGTTGTAGAGTGCTTTTGGCGGTGAGAGGACTGATGTCCTTTTTTAGCTTAGGGAGGGAAGATGCTCTGAAGTGTTGGAGGTACAATAGGATCACACTGGCCCAGGCTAGGGGAGACTTCAAAGATTGAAGTCTTCTCTGAGAAGTTCTGGGGTTAGAAAATCAGATGCATTCACTCAGCGTCTTCAGTGATGCTACAAAGGACAAAAACATAGGAAGATGTTAGAACTGTGCAATATGAATGCCCTTCCTCATTTTCAAGATGGAAGAAAATCTGGATTTAAAGGTATCTTTTATTTACATTATGTAGGAGCCACATTGTGCTCAAGACTGTAAATATATAACAGAGAGGGGGCCTGTGTTTTAAAGGGCATCATCTGCATATAAGTGATGCAAGGAGATTTTTGCCAGTTATGTGCTTTGTTACTAATATTATTCCTTTATAATACAGTTGCAACAGCAAGACTATAGCCTATTATATGGGGTCACATGTGAACATATAAAGAGACATCTCTCCTCAAGATTGAGAGCTCAGAAGGTAGGGAGTCAATGATATATGACTATACCTTCTTTGTAGTGCAGGGGGGGAGGAAAAGCATTGATCTTCCCTCCAACAGCCTTCTTAAGAATGGAGACATTAAATCGTTTTTTTTTTTTTTTGAGGGATCCTCGGGAAGCTGGTCTGTGAAGATGTGACAAGGTAATTCAATCAGAGGACATTGGAGATTACAGGATAGACTAGACCGAGCATAGGTTGCAGAAGGCTGGGTACTGGAGAGACACTCTGAATAAGAGCATCTGAAGACTTGACACTGCAGGAAGTTAGGAGCAGAGAAGGCTGGAGCCCAGACCATGGAGAAAGCAGTGTTAAACAAACTGTCATCCAGCACTTGTCATCAGTGTTAACCTGGTAACCAGGCAACTGAGAGATATGTAAGAAGCTCACTGCATCATCCAAAATGAAGGGATGTGTTTGGAAGGGATGAGAAAGGGCTTAAGAGCTCTGTGATTCATGGGATCAGCAACCCGTCATCAGGGGCTGTCAGGCTGGCAACTCAGGGGACACACACAGACTTCATAGGGTAGATCAAGGGTGAAACAGGAAAGCGTGGAAATGATAAGGAATCAGCTCAGATGGGGGCTGTACTGAAGATCTTAAGCTTCAGTTATTGCCATCGCTAGCAGCCTCTGAGCAATTTCTGCAGTCATCCCAAATGCAGTTTTTCACTTTGGTTTTACGCTTTCCCTCTCCCTCTCCATGGTTGTGCATCCAGTGTGTCTCTGTGGAGCTTTATCCTCAGCTAGGGGTCATATTCAGGTACACATAGCATCCCTCCACTGCCCAGAGACCATGTCAGGCATGACCAGCTCCAACAAAGGAGGCAGAGCCACTGGACTACAGTGACTATCCCCACAGCAGCAGGTGGGGATGGAGGAATAAAGTTGTTGAAACTGACCATTCACGTCCTGAGACTGGCATGTCTGCAGACTGGAGCAAGGAGACCCCCAAGCTGGATGGGTTTCATACAACGAATGGTTTGAAGTTCCTGTACAAAAAGGAGAAATTTGTCAGGGAACAGAATCTGTGTAGATGAGAGATGAAAGAACTCCGGAGTGATCGGTTTTGCTTGGCACATGAAGAGATGTAGAAAGGTTTTGGGACAAAGGAAGGGGTACAGAGAAAGGGTAGGAGGAAGGTGGAGGCCACTGGAAGGGTTGTTAATGCTCTTCATGCATCCAGAAAGGAGAACCTGGAGGTCAAAGCCTGTATCTCCCACTCACCCTGCTTTCCACTGGGTGAACTAGGAAGCAGAGTTCCCAGTTCTCAGCCCTCTGTGAGGAGGCACCCTACACACCACACACTTCTGCGATGGGCTTAATGGTAAAGTTGACTGAAGCTGAACTATTTCCATCATAACAGCCCGTGAGTTCATTTCCCCACATTTCCACCCAATCCATTTATTCAGCTGACATTAAGGGAGCTCTGCAGCAGCAGGCAATCCAGAAGAGAGCAATAACAGGACTGGAAAGGAGAAGCAGTCACCCAAGGTCAGCAAAAGCCTTTGGCTGCTAGTGCCAGGGTGGCTCAGCAAAGGTGACCACAAACGGGCAGAGATGTCTGTTTTGCAAAAGGCTGGTCAGTGTAGGAAAGAGGCCAGGCCTGACCTGAGCTGGGCTGGGGGAGGGGGTCAGAGATGCATCTGGCACCCAAAAAGGGAAGGGATGCTGATGTCTGCACTTGGTCAGAAGGAGACAAAGCTCAGCAAAGACGACAATCCAGCTGTGACTGTCATGTTGGCTTTGCTTCATTTACAGCACCTGTTAATTATACAAGGTTTGTGTTGGGAACATCTGGTAAGGTCCCTCCTTCTGTCCTGCTTCTGCATGAGCTGGTTTGGTTATGTTCTTCTCAGGATTTCAGTCCCAGGTTCAGGAGGAATTTATTTGATCGTTTGTCTCAAAGGTGACCTAAATCAGACCCAGGAGGTTCTTGTCTTTGTGTGCCCAGGCACCAGTTCTCATTCTGGTTTTAGTTATGTAACTTTGCGCTTTTAAATTGAGCTGTGAAACAATTTTAGAATTTCTTTTCATCTCAAACTGTAAAGGCTGATGAAAAGGGGTGTGTGTGTGTGTGTGTCTCTTCTGCTTGGATGTTTTCAGGGTCTTTATATTCTTCAAATTACAGGGAATCCTAAAGACAGACAATTTTAGCTCTCACTGCTCCAAATCTAGATTCTCCATATTGTACATATGTGAGGAAGTTTGCCTTTTAAACTTTTGGAATTACCAGAGCTAGAATGGGAAAAGCTTCTGATGTTTTGTTGCTCCCTCAAATTCAAGGGAGATTACATTTATTAAGCAGTGGTGTATATGTGACTGAGGAGCTCACTCTCAGAAAATGTTTACACAGGTGATTTCAGATGTAACATCTGGGATTTTAAAGCATTTAAATGAAGACTTTGGCTACAGCCTGTATCTGCACAAGCAGAAATGACAAGCCTTGTGACAGTGCCTCACCTTCACAAGGAAGTCAGCAGAGCTTCTGCCCACCTGGAGTTCAAGCCAAGTGAACAGAAATATGTCAGCAAAAACCCAGGTACTGTGATAAGAGTAAATATCTTCTGTTTTTTTAGTGATAGGTCACATGATGCGCTTTTCTATTTTTCTGCTATTAAATTGCAAAAACTCTGGGGGTTTTGCTTTTTAATGTTCTTTGTAAGCATTAAGAGAAGATTTGGATGAGGGTGGCCAGTGGTTTAGAAGAAAACAGCCACAGGAGTGTGCTTTTGTGAGACGAAGCCACTGTTGATGGTCCCCAGTTTCTACTGATGTGTCTTTAAACTTGCCACTGACTGATGGTGTGGGCTAATCCCTCCTCCTGGTACTGCAGAGATCCCAGGTTTTCCAGCCCGCTGCGTGCTGGACACTGTGCTGTAGCAAGGGCAGGGTAAGGGAGGCACCGGCCTGTGCCCTGAAGGCAGCGATGCTGGGAGGAGGGCACTCCCATACTAGAGCACACCCAGCTCTGCTGCTGTTATTTCCACCTTGGAAGTGGGGCCGTGGGTCCTCACATGAGGCTGGAAGGAGCCTAAGGAGTGTGAGAGGGGTTGTGCTATGATCCACGACATCTCCTGTAGCTCCAGCCATGGTGATCCAGGTGGTTGATAGATACGGGTTAGTTGTCCACTCTCTCACCTGGATATATTAACCCCTCAGGAGTTCAAAAACTCATATAGATTCAGAAATGTGGAAGTTCATGCTGGTCTCAACAAAGCTTTCAATGTTATTATCACTGTTAGTCAGAGACAGATTCCAAACACCCTCAGGAATTCACCTTTAATAAACAGTCACGGGGTGAGGGGGTGGGGAGCACCCAGCAAGGACCCTGTTATTATTTTTTCCCTTTCTTCAGTGTTGCTCTCCCTCAAATATCTCTGAGCCATAGGGGGCTGCTGGTGTGGTGGGGATCTTATTGCAATTCATTTCTCATCCAAATTAAAATCAGCGCGTTCAGTTCACCTTGCTGTGCTGACTGAGTGCTTTTGCTGGAACAGAGTAAGTCCAGTGGTCCTTGGCAGTGACAAAGGTGGGAGGTGGACACTGGAGACCGCTACCTGAGAAGATAAATGATAGTTATTGTAAAATTAAAGCTAGCCCAAATTACCCCCTCCTGTTTCCACTGAAGTTAAGCTTGGAAAGTAATAAGATTACCTTCAGACCACGGTCTTGTGAGGATGTGATGTAGCAAATGTCATCTACACCTGGAGAGGGTTAAAGAAGGAAAAAATACAATTCCTTTGTCAATATGCAATGGTACAGCCACCTCAGTGCCACAGCTAGGCTGTGCCCCTGAGACGCTGCTCAAACCACTTCTCTCCTGGCAGCAACCATCCTCTGAGACCTGGGTCTGCTCCAGGTGGCCCCTCAGGCTCTGCTGTTCCCCTTTCCACTGTGCTGGACAAGAAGTAGTAACAACATCCAAGTGTCTGCCACAGCCACAGGTCCCTTTTAGTATATGATGGTGGCAACATAAGGCAGTTTCCTCAGGGTAGCAGGATTTGGCATCCCCAGGCAATGTGAGGAGATGTGGGGGGAAGTCAAGCTGATAAAGCCCTGATCGGAGTCATGTGAGTGACTTGCAGGATTCATTCGGCTAAATCGCTGATGGGGTTTGGGTCATTGTTCTCAAGCTTATTACCAAATCTTACTGCCATCGGTAAGAGGAGCACAGCCTCGGCGTCTTCAGCAGGAAAGTCAGTAGTGGGGTTTCTCTTCACTGCTGTTCAGAAATCTAAATTACAAATGCATCCCTTTGAAATCTCCTTTCGCTTGGGAGTAGAAGCATGGGCTCCAGGGTTTATTTTATGTTTTACTATTTTATTCCCATTCTTTCTTTCTTGTCTTCAAAAGGTGCTTCTCACAATGCAGAGGGAGGATCTGTTTCTTAGTTTAAGAGGGGAAAAAAGTAAATGTGGAACAATACTTGACAAAATAAGCCTATAAGGGAAAATCTTCCAGCAGTTTTGCTTTTTATTGCAAGTTAGTATGTACACCCCCTGCTCTGACATTATTTTATAATCTAAAATACTGCTACACAGTAAAAAAAAAAAGAATACTAATATATTATTACTTCTTTGCCTGGCTTCATGATGGACACCTTGGGTAGGGTTACCAGTAAGGTACAAGCAGCTGGTGTCTCTGTTGCCTTTGACAACGGCTCCTTGTACCCTCCTCTGACTCTGTCGCCTCATTTCTATGTGCTGCAGAGCCTGTTTACTTGGCCAAGAGCCAGGAGCCTTCCAACAGAGGGAAGGATTCCACCATGTGAAGATATTTATTGTCATATGTACACAACCTCTGACATCAACTTAATGTCTTGTTTTTATTGACCCATTTTGTGCTTCTGAAGTCTGTTTTAAAAGCCTGTTAGCGGCAGGTGTGCTCCCATGTCCTTGTTAATTGGCCAAGCTTTTCAGAGCTCCCAAAGAGCACAACCAAGCAGTATCTCCTTATCTCCAGGGCTCAAACTCCTGGTGTCAGCTACTGCTGAACTCCCCCCTGGAGCCCAGGAGTGGAACAGCTTTGGAGCCAGACAGAGAAAAGTTGTGAGGCAAGGAGGAGGGGGGAGGACTGGAATGGACTCCAGAAAAAAGAATGAAAGTAAGAGAATAGCAGAAGAATGAGACTTACCATGGCAGACCAGGATGGAAAAAATTAAGAGTTTCCTCAGGGTAGCAGGAGGATCGTAGGGGGATAAGCTGGTGTTAACATAAAAAGAGCAGTGTGGGAGATGGAGGTGGAAGAGCAAAGGTTTATGGGAAGGAGAAAAGAGAGAAGGCAAAAAGAAATAAAATAATTGAAAAAAGATTCTAAGGAAGACAAAGAAAGAAGGAAAAGTATAGCAAAGAGAGTTTGTACTTAATCCTCCTGGAGCTGCTGGGTCTAGTTTGAGGATAAGCATTCTGTGTCTGTGTTTTAGAGGCTTTTCTCGCTCCATATGTGAGTATCAACCTTTTGGGCTGTCCCTATTAATGGTGGCCTGGCAAGAGGACACTGCAACAAGAAGAGAGCGGTCCCTACCAAAAAGGTGCATTTCTTCCAAGGGTGGGTTCCTCTATTCCAGGGCAAGCCAGGAAACTGCTCTGAGTGTGCATGAGGTCCTCTTGGGCTTTCCACACCGCCAGTAACACCCAGTGTTCAGCTCTGGGTCCTACCAGCCACAGCCATGGGATCCATCCCTGCAGACTCCTGATCCACCTCCGCGTCCTCAAGGCAAAGCGCTTCACAGTATGTTCAAAGCTGAACAGATACTTAAGTACCACACAGAACGGGGGTCAGCATGCCCAGTACCTCACAGGATCAATCTCTATGAAAACAATGCCTTAAGTTTTCACGTACTAGCTTGCAGTAGCCATTTTTATGTTACAGGCATTGTGAGTACCACAAATAAAACAAAAATGTAGTTGATGAGACAGCAGGAAGGGAGAATCTTTACAAATTTTTACCTAAATTCGGCAATTATTACTGTGTCACTGAGGCAACACTCTTTTAGGAAGCTTCTGAGGAAAGTACATCAACCTGTTTCACTGTCTTTTAGCAGGATCAGGGCCGTTCCTGGGCGTTGAGAGCTGGAAGCCAGCTAGGGCTGAGCAGAGACTACGGCCTTCCCATTCCTCACTCAAAATCACTACCTGCCACCCTCAAAACCCGCTGAAATATGCTCCCCATGACTCGTCTGAGCTCCCCACTGTCAGAAGCCTCTTTGGAGTTCCAATTTAACTCCTCCAGGGAGAGTGTGCCTGGAAGGAAAGAACAGAAGCTTACTAAATGAATCTCTTAATCACTGTCATTTTAGCCTTAAAAAACCCAGCCAAAACAATGGTATATTACTTGCAGACAAATGGAAGTCCAGAAGTGAATTCTCCCTTCATCTGATCACATCCCTCTTGAGAAATCTTTTTTGTTGAGCTGATTATATTTTTTTTTTCATAAAGCATATTTCCTTTGATATTTTTCATATTCCTCAAGGTGAAAATGCTAGGCAAAAATGTTTTGTTTCTGTGCAGAAAGAAAAATAATGTGTATACCAAGCTTTGAAGCCTTGACTAAACATAACCAGAGTGTTCTCAGGAGGCCCCAAGCCCAGGACATGCCTTGATGGAGCAGGCTGTAGCCCACCATCAGTTTGTGCTAAAACTAAGAGGACTTTTTCCCTGCCACTACTGGAAGGTGCGGGGTGAGACTGAGCAGTACAGACCCACATTGCCAGTTTGCTATGGATGCAGCCATCCTCATGACAGCACTGGTGTTGCCCCTAGCCCCCAGCTGGTCAAAATTGTGGTGCACCCAACATGAAGTATCATAGTTAGATGAACCTGAATGGCTAAAGTATAATTTACTCTCCATGTTAAGCTGTCATAACATCACATCCAGGGGCCAGGGGGCAGAAGCAACCCATCTTTCTGCTCACTGTGGAGCTTGCAGGATTTAATTCTGTTTGAGTTTGGCCTGGTGATCCTAGGCAGCCCTTGGGAGTGAACTGCCTGTAGATTTCTGGTGGTTGACCTGGGATTTTGGAAAAGCAACTGGTACAGATATTGTCTCCTTGCTATTAGTTGTCCTGGGGTAAGCCTCACCATAAGGATATAGCTCTGCTTGCTAGATGGTGATCTTTGAAGAAAAGACTGAAATTGAATTGCAGAAGGCTCCGTAGCTTCAGTGACATTGCCTACATGCCACGCACAACGAGGAGGAAAAGCTGAGCCCTACCTTTCGTCCATGCAGTGAGCTTCCTGCATCTGTGGAATGTTTTCCCAGGCTTGTGGAACAAATGAAATACAAAGAGGCCCTGCTAGCCTCTGCTTCCATCCGCAGCTGCCTTCAAATTGTGCATTCAGAAAGCAAGCCAGAATGGAATCCATTTAACAAATTCTGTTTGAAAGCTGGAAGGAGGTTTGCAGCCAGCAGAGGAGGGAAGCTCTGGAACAGCCTTCAGCAGGAGTGGGTGGCAAGCAGCAGCCTGACTAGTTTTATGATGAAGCTCACTCAGATTGCAAGTGGGATTGTGTAGTGTGGTTGCCTGTGGTAGCAGGGGACTGGATGCAATGACCTTTGAGATCTCTTTCCATCACGTGCTCTTTGACGGCAATGAAGTCACAGGATATAATGGGCATAGTTCAATTCTTTTCATGGAAGCTACTTCAGTTTACACCAGCTGAGAATCTGCCCTAGTGTGGCCAAAGTCAAGGCTGGCAACCTTTAATCCTTGTAATGTGTGATAACACCTCAGCCCTCTCTGCCTACACCTGGCTTCCTGATGATGCCAATGATGTCTTTATTCTGCGATGCCTTTTTCTGTTGTAGAGATGATAGCAATGGCCTATCGGTGGCCACATTCAAATATATATTTTTCTCTTTGTCTGGCAATAAAAGATACCTTGAAAGAGCAAGGATGGTGGTGAGAGTGTCAGGTGGGGTCACGAGGCACAGGCATTCCACAAAAGGGAACAAAATAACAATGAGAAAATACCTCAAAACACCTTCCAGAAATAACAGCTTAATTAATACAGCTTTTATTTGCTCAGTGGCTGAACCTCCTTTTCCTATGCTTTGGAATGACCACTGGGGAGTATTAGTAGGAGCTCAACTTTGTTTCTAAGCTTTAGTCCTAACAACATGCTTTGATAGAGAAATGTGTGTGAAATCAGGGGGAGCGATACACAGCATGTGGACTCTGAGTTGTGTCAGAACTAACCAGCACAACGTGAACATGGGATACAGAGTACTATCAATGTCCTGTCTGTTTTTTTAAATACACATATATATCTCTGTCTCACAGAGGGACAGTGTGCCCCCAGTCAAAGCGCTAGATGGACTACAAACAGACGAAAAAGGACAACCTGCAGAAGCTTACAGTTCAGGTAAGTGATGGCACAAAAAAATAATTCCAGGAAAAAATATTCGGCAAATAAATCCAAAGAATTAATTATCTCAGCTGTAGGAGGGCAAAATGAGTCTAATAAATTAGAAAGAATTTCTAAAGCAAAATTAGCTGAATAAACCCATGGCTAGAAGTTAATCATTGCAGTGCACAAGCATAATGCAACTTCCCCAGGTGACCCTGTGCATGGAGAGTGACCCGGTGTGGATGTCCCAGCCAGACATGTCGGAGTTGGGGAGGGAGGTGGGAACCGAGGGTTTGTTTCACTCTTTTATGGAACCCTGGCAGCCCACTGCTCATCAGGCAACAGATGCCTCAGTGTGAACCCAGTCCATTCCTGACTGGAGACTGACACTGGGTTGGTAGATCTAGCTGTTAAGCTTTGTAAGACTTCCAGATTTGTAGGGCTTTTTTCCTAGTTTCTGTGGTCAGCCAAAATGGCATCTGTTTGTGCTGTTGTTTCTCTAGGGGTCTTTCGGGATCTGCCGTGCATGCACTGCTAGTGTAAACTGACATCCTTATATATGTGAGGATACCAAAAGAAGGATCTAGCTTTATAATCCCATCAAATAAATTTGTCCAAGCTGCACAGGAAAGCAAGTCCAGTTGCAGGGTTTTTTTGATTAATTGATCCTACTGGCAACAGCTCAAGGGTACAAAAGTTTGTGGTTTCTCTTACCGCCCCATATTGCCAAGAAGCCGCCCTACATTTGACATGGGAATAACATCAAGATATGCCTCCATCCACCCCCATGGAAGGGCAGGCTAGAATAGGGAACGTGCCAGGTCAGTACTCTGTGGCCCCAGACATCGCCATGGAGGAGGGAATGATGCCCCAGACATGTTCTGCTCCTGCCAGCATGCACCACAGCACGTTTTCTGTGCATCCCCACTGTTACTGAGGGAAGACTTGAAGTGCTGTCTAAAACTCCGCTTTTAAGAAACCTCAGCAGCTGCCCAAGGACACTAGTTTGCTTAATTGCTGTATCAGTACATTCAAAGATACTCACTATCTCGCTATCGGCCCTAGCGAAACATGTATTATCCGTTTGTCCTTGCAACCAGCCATCCCCTTGCAAAGTGATTAAAGTAGTCTTGTGCTGGATGAACCGTGCACATCTTTTTTTCTCCTGCTGCCCCCAAAAGATATCATCCCCCCTGCCTTCCTACTAGTCACGACAGGGATTCTTACTTGCAATTTATTATGTTTGCACTCATTTGTTTTCCTTCAGAAATCTTTGAGATGCTGCATCCAGTGACCTCTGGCAAAGGGATGGGAATAGCACACACTTTTATCCTGACATTAGGCAGCAGTAGTGACAAATTGGTTTACTTTTCTGCCTGAGCCTGGGGGTTGTGAATAGGGAAAGGCGGGGTTTATAAGCCTGGATGTCTGAAATATGCTTTGTAATCTCTCCTTTCTGATGTTATTTAAAATATATATTTGGGCTTGTCTATTACTGTCTGGGAATACAGAAAGTTTTGCCCGAATGGACCGAACCTTCTGGTGGGAAATAAACTTGTTACCTCATTATGCCAGGATTTTTAATTTTTATTTCATAACAGCTAAATATACATATTCAGTTGTGTGAGGATGTATTCTACTATGCTAGGAAAAGGCACGGCAGGCAAATCTGCAACCACACTTTCCAGCATGAAAATACCAAGCCATGTACCAGTGAACTGAGGTTCGGAGGTGTGCACAGCCCTAGACAGTCCTCAAAGCTCATGGAACCTGCTGGTAAGTACTTTTCCCACGACTTCACTGTTCCTAAACAGAGCAGAAATAGCCCAGCAGATGGGGAACTCTGGGTGGTTCTTGAAAGTGCAAAGTGCTAATAGTGATGATTTTGGTTTCACTAATTGTGTTTTGTTATCACCTCTCCTGCCCCCCAGCGCACATACCCCCATGGACACATCCACCTTTGTGGGGTGCCCAGAAAAGTGGCACAGGCACTGAAGTGATGGAGATAACTTGCATGGAATTCAAAATACTGACCCTTTTTGCAAAAGCTGTAAGATTTACTGATGAAAATCGCTCCCTAACAGGTGGGTATTGTTGCCTTTACTATGTTCCTCATCGATTTAAAAACCAAGGAAAGTTTATATAACACTGGAGCACTTTTCCATAAGAGTCTGAATAGCCATTTCTAAAAGGACATTTGTACATTTGATTCTTCATCTTCCGTTCTGGCTGTGCTAGTTGCTGTTGTTCTGAGATTGATCCGTGCAACACACTGTTCATCCCAGTTCAGCGCACTACCAGAAGAGCTTTTTAGTGTTCCCGTGTTGCTGCCATGTTCTGACCTCAAAGGGATGGTCTCAGAAAGCTGCATGTGTTCCCTCCTCCACTTTCTTTTTTGTGGCTGATGTTATCTTGTGTTATCTTAATTACATACTTTAAGGATGCCTGCTGCACAGATCATTGATGGAGTTTGATGCTTGTTAATATCGCATTGCGTTATGAAAATCTGGTACATTAAGGCCTTGGTGTCTTTCCAAATTATTCTGAAGATATAAAAAACTTAATAAGCAACCCACTTACACTAATACAGACTAATAGGTTGAGAAGAGGGAGGGTGCGTTTGAGAACGTGTTTATTTGAGGGGTTGTGAGTAAAATGATTTAAAGAGCCCTCAATCAAGACTTGCTACTTAAGGTCAGGATTTAGTGTCATTATTAGGGTTAGTACTGATGGGGATAGTAGATACCAATTTGTGGTCGAATCTAGTCAACCTTCACACTTGTATTTAATTTTTCCCCAACCAGCAATTTGTCTTTAAATGTGAACACTTAGCTAAATCGGATGCAGATGGTTGTTTTTATCAAATGAATGCTGTTTTATCACTTTAAAAGCTTTTGTTTTTAGTCAAGTGAAGGAAGTGGGCAGCACTCCCTTGTTTTTGAAAGAAGAAGAGCATATGCTTTTTAATTTGAAATGTAGCACTAATAGCATTATCCACAGGGGGATAGGCTGTGCTATTGTGGATTGTGGATAATGCATTTATGCTCAAATATCCTTTATTCCCTCCTGAGTGAAAGAATTTAACAGCATATTGTATTACCATGCCATGGAGAATATAGTTTACTCTAAGAGTGAGTTTTTTTGACAGTATTAACTCTTCTTATAACGCTATGTTGAAAAAAAAAACCCTCAACCTATCATGAACAGCAAAAAAATACTGTTGAGGGGAGATCTGGAGATAATGCAGACAAGAGCCAGAGACAGTTTCAAAAATAGCTTTACTGACACATCCTTTTTTTGCATTTCTCAGTCTCTGCTCTCCTCTCGCCAGAAGTTGGTGCTCATGCTACAACGGTGCCAAGCTGTCGGTGCAGCAAAATGGAGAGAAGCAGGCTTGAGACGAGCAAACTCAGTCCGTTTGTGACTTTCTGTAGCAAACTCCTTCTCCTCTGGGCTGTAAGACAAATGGTTTAATAACCCAGAATGCTGTGCTCTTTGCTTCAGCAAAGTTGAATCTCTGCATTCAGCCTTATTCACAGGTATCTCCAACAACCTCCCGGGAAAATGTTGAACAAAGGAGATCATGGCTTGGAGGCCTGGGGCTGGCCTTGCTTTGTTTGCTTTTCATTGTAAAGCTTATCTTGCTGTGTCATATGGTTAAAAACTGGAGCCTTGCCTCCAAGATAGCAGTGGGAAGGCAAGAAAAGCTTGTGCGCATTTGTCTTCAGGTCAGTTTTATAAATGAGTGTACCGATGCAGCCCCCAAAAAAATGCAAGGGAGAAACTATGAGCAAGAGAGAACAAGTCCTAACTTCTCTCCCATCATGTGGTTTTCTGGAAGTGAAAAATCTGAACGGTGCTCTCATGCTCTCTCACCAGAGAACTGGCTGCACTCCAATAATGAAGTGCTGGACTGGTACCTCTGCTGTGAGACAGCGAGCCCAGCCCTGGCTAGCCTGGCTGGACTGCATTTGGAAAATGAAACCAGGTCTTCGACACAGTTCCCACCTGCCCAGGATCTTGGGATGCCCTAGTAGTCCCAGGGACAGTAAGCCAAGCCTGTTAGAGATATCAAATCAGAATCGGGGGGCTGAGGGTGAGAAGTTCAGTGGAAAGAAGGCACCACAGCCCACAGGGTGCAATGTCCAAGTGGGGTGCCAAAGGAGAGGGAAGAAGTTTTTGAAATCAAGTAGGGCTCACCCAGTGTTCACCCACTACTTAGTAGCAGGAAACACAGAAAGAATTCCTGCTGTGTCCCAGGAGAATTCAGCTGAGGCCACAGCTTGCGCCTGAGCTGGCACACTGATGGGCAGCAATTGCTTCAGATCTCTTTCGGCCAGGGCAGGTGGCACATGCTGTGGCTCCGCTTGCTGCAGCTCCGCTCACAGGGTCACAGAGCACAGCGGTGTGGTGTCCATCGCAGTGCTTTGCTGTGAAGCATGGCAGCATCTGCGTCTTCTTCAGCAAAGCGAGGATTAATTTTACCCAGCTTTACCCATGTAAAAGTTTAGATGTCTAAGCCAGTGATTTAGCCTTCCTCTACAGGCTGTGAAGAGAAAGGGAGACATCTCCAGAGGATGAGTCACTTCTTCCTATGTACAGTGTCTAAAGTGGGTGGGATGACTCATCCTCCAAAGGTAACAGTCTCTCTTTCTATGGCTTAAATGACTAGTGTCAACTGAAAACCTAACTTTTTGGTGGCAGAAATTAGCCATCTTCACTGTTACCTGCATTCATCTGAAGTTATTTTCAAAACTCAGAGTGAGGTGAGAAGGCTTACTTCTCAGTAGATGGCCCCTTCAAAGGACCATTTTGTTCTTTCTCCTGGGATCTGCACATCTTTGCCCTTCAGAAATGGTGCTTAAATGGTTTGCTCAAGTTACATGGAGTCAGAGAAACTAAAGCCTGTTGGAAACATAAAGAGAAGTCACTTGACCCATCCCCAATGCACAGACAGAAAGCTGCCGTTAAGTTTTGTTATCCTTAATGTTTCCTCCTTTCAACAGTGCCTTCCAACAGTCAGTAAGAAAATTTCAGTTGTCTTCAATGGGCTTTCATCCAAGCCTGCAGAGAGAGCAACAGAGAAAATACAGCTGCAGAGGCAAATCAACAGAGGGGAAAGGTAATGACATGAGAGAGGCAAAAAATGTAATTGTGAGAGGGGAGAGAGAGGGAAACAAAGAGAGGTGTTTTAAAGATTGAGCAGTGGAGGAACACAGAGGCAATGCTTAGCGGAGAGGAGATCTGGGCAGGGGGAGAGGGACAAACCTGTACCCTTGAAATACGCATCTCTTCAGTGCTGCTGCATCACTTCCATTTGAAAATGCCTAACTGCTCTTCAGTTTAATCATTGCTGCACTTTTGGGTATAAGATGAATAATTAAGCCTGGGAGTAGAATACAGCAAGTGTTAATAGGGCAGAAGCTACTGCAAAGTCCTTATAAAAAGCTGTGCTTGCAGCACAAAGTGGCTGCTGTTCTCTGCGTCCCCAATCACGAAGTGAGGAGCATGAAAGTACTAAATTAAATGAAGTGCATCTGTATCCATTCTCCTGGACTTTTTTTCCCCTGCGTTTGATACTATCGCTTGCTAAATAATACCCCATCTCTAGCAAAGGATGAACAATGTAATTTTAAATTGCCCTTCCAAATCAAACCAGGACAGACAACCTGCACAGCCCACCCTGCCGTGCCTACACCCACGGACTCTCACAAGCACAGCCTTCTCCCTTACCTAAGTTAATGTTTAAAGAAACTATCTGGTGCCTTAAAGAGACAACTCAGCCTGAAGTGGCAGTGTTACAGAGTTCATCCTCTTTGATGAGTTCAAGATTGCTTCCTCTTGCTGTCAGAAGATAAAAAATGAAGAAATAAACACCCACTTCAAACCATGAGAGACAACAATTACACAATGGCCAAGAAGACACTGGGCCAGCTCCACTGTCCAAGCGCCTTGTGGTACCAGCTCGTGCGTACAGCAAGAGAAGGTGCAGCAAGGAAAGACTATAAATGGAATAAGACACAGCTGTTAATCCAGGTACAAAGCAAGTTATTGTGGTTTGCTGCTCTGTATGCTGTTTCGCCTCAATCTGAAATGCCTCTCTTTCCCTGAGCGTGCTTCTGCCTCAGCCTGCGGACCACCAGGACCACAAAACAGTAGCTCAAAAGAAAACAGGTCATATCTGAATCACCCAAAACCTGTTCAGAGACAGTGTTGTTCATTCCTGAGAGATCAGACTGAGTGTCACGCTAAACAGCAAATGCAAAAATCCTCTTTCAGGTCTTCATTTTCTGTATGCACCCAATTAAACAGTGCTATATAAACTATTCAAATTAGACTGGGAAGGAAGAAAGACAAATAGTTATTTTTAAGTACTTGGGAGATGTTTGGAAATGGGAGGTCATAAAGGTAAAGAGGGAAGTCAATAAATAGAAAGGAGGAAATTATTTTTAACCATTGCAGATAAGGTATTTTTAGAGCAATCACCTGAAAGCTCCCTGAACGACACAGGATGATAAGCACTGCCCAACACAGCAGCAATCATGGGAGCTGAGTTACAGCCTGGCTCAAACCCTTGTTCCCTTGCTTCTTTCAAGTGAGTTTCAGTGAAAAGATTTTTTTTCTTTTCCTTTTTTCCCCACCTCCTGTCCTCACTGCTATCACTGAGGGTACCTCAGAGAATCTGGCTCGTGTATGGACATCTGAGGAAATTTTCAGTTATTGCTAAGTGGGTATTTCCCCCCCTCTTTGGTTTGTTTTTCATCCTTTTCTTTTTGACTGGTGTCCTCTCACCTTTGCACTAAGTGGAAGAGATGAAAAGCTGAGCCTCCACAGGCAAGCATGTGTGAAAAGAAACCAGAGCTGATGTCCAAAGGGACTGGAGGACCTTGGGGCCAGGGGGATACATCTCTGGCTGAAAAATCATCAAGGGATGCCACACACAGGGCAGGGGTGCTGCCAGAGGAACATCGCCCCTATCCATCCCTGCAATGAACCTCCCTGCTGCAGGCAGCAGATGCAGGCAGAGCTGCCTGGGGAGCCTGTGTGGGTTTTTCTGTGGGAGGACAGAGGGATATCACTGGATTTTTAAGTTCACTTTTGGTCCTCACAGTCTGGGGAAAATAGCTGTCTTGGAGCCATCTTCCCATCTGCTATCTTAAGCTGAACGTCTTCCTGCATCTTCCCGGTCATTGACACCGATGGTGCCTCTGCTGTCCAGATTTTCCAGAGTGAGGGCAATGAGAAGGATCAAAGCAAAACAGAGAAGATGTCAAATGATAAATATTTGACTTTGAAACATGAAAAAGAAGATGAAGAGCAGCATCAAGGGAATCAGTCTCTTGGGATGTCCTGCATTCTGAATGCACATTTTGTACTGCTAAGATAGGAGTTGTGAATGCAGTGTGTGGGTTTTACAAGAAAATAGAATCAGCCAGAAGAGAAGACCTCTGGGAAATCACAGAATGTGTGCATGCTTTATGGTTTGTATAAAATTAAATGATCTTTTTTTTCTTAGAGATATTGATCCTTGTTCTTTTATTATTATTATTATTTATTTATTTTCCACTCTTATTTGATTGTCCATATCCCTGTCTTTCAGGTCCCTTGTTTGAATTTGTTCTATTTATGTGAAACAGGTTGATAACTCTCATCTCTTCTCTCTTGCTCTCAATAATTATAGGTCTCCTAGGAAAGCTGGCCTTCAGTAGAAATTTTGTAAAGGTTTTGAAAGATTTTATTAGAAAAGATTTGGATCCTGCACAATTATCAGTTCTGAAAGGTGCTTTGCCCACCTCCTCCAGTGGAAGTGTTATTGATCATCTCACAAAAGGAAGGCATGTACTTACAGAGAGAAAAGGTGAGGTCTGGTTGCCTCTTCAACATCAATGATAAAATTGCATCTAATGTTCACCTCATTCACCTCGACTCCACTGGTCTGCACTAATTAAGGTGGAGCAAGCCGTGCCAGTTAATAAAGAACACTGTAATTCAGCTTGTGCTGGTCAGTGATTGCAACAAGAGGAACAACCCAATCACTGATTCAAAAGGCAGGCTTTGATTAGCAGAAATATCTGGGGCTTTTGTTCACTGATTGTACAGCTCACACTGTAAAACCCTGCCACTATCAATGCCTTAGATGTAAGACTCAAAATACCTTTTTTCCCTTTTAAGCTGGGCTCTAACTTGTAAAGTCATGTTTTAAAATATTGCAGGTGATCATCATAATTCTGCCTTCTATTTTGCAAAAGCACTGTTCTACTTGGCCATGCATGCCACCGTCTTGCTCCAAGGTCCTGTCCTCAGGGCAATCACATCCCACATGATAGCTGACTCCTTTTGGAGCAATCACCTTGCTCCCTCCAAGTTAAACACTAATGTGGTTTACAGAACAATTTTCTCCTGGGTCTATTTTAGTTATCCATACGTATACCACGTTTGGTTCTTTTTATCCAGGACAGTTCTTCACCACTGTCAGAACAGGTTTTAGACTTTCACGTCACTACCAGCCATCCTCAAGACATGTCCTGCAGTAAGAAGCTTGTCCTTTGTGCCATGATAGAAGGGCTGCAACTCTTTTGCTACCTCCACAACTGTGAGGTTAAAAAACAGACACATAAAATAATTGGGGGGGGGGGGGGCAGTGGGAAGCCACACAAGGGAAAGAGCCAATTTGGGTGCGGTGTGATGTCTTACTATTATGGCCGGTTCCCTCTACAGAACATTAATCATGGGAAGTGTGATGGACACTAACTTTTCCAGACTGGCCCGTAAGGACACGGAGCAAACCCATGGCTTCTCACACTCCAGCCCTGTCTGGATGAGTATATTACAGCTGTAGACAGGAGAGAGTAATCAGGGATCACTTCTTCCCCTGAGGCCTCTCAGAAGCAGTAAGAAAGGTTTACATGTACTCTGTGAAGCCAACTTTTCACACCCCATTAGCACAGATGTGATGAACTTCACTTCTGATAACTACCTCTGCCAATAGAGCTGGCCATTTTTTTTCACCCCAGCTGAACAGTTTGTTCTTACAGAAATGCAAATTCAGCAAAACATAATTTTTGTTGACATTTGTAATAGGAAATTATTGAAACGCTTCATTTCCATTTTAGCATTTGGCCAGTTCTGTCTCATCTGGCATGAAGTAATCAAAATCCAGCAGAGAAGCCCTTGACTCTTTCAATCACTTCCCAGAGTTTCCTTCAAGGAGGCTGTCCTGAGATTCCTGAGCTGAAAACTGATGCCTTTCACCCTAAACTTTGAGAACAGCACTTTCCATTTAACTCCAGAACTTTCCTCCTCGGAATGAAAATATTGGTCCAGAAAGTTCCATTCCTAGGGAGGAAAGGTATCTTGCACCAGCTGAATCATAGAAAGGATGATTTGACTCATGGCTTTTAAAGAATTAACAGTCGCCACAATGGGATCCCTCTTATGCAGCCAAGGCAGTGCCAAAAGGAGTCGGTACAGGGAGTCCTGCGTGGTTTAGGCTTTTTATAGTGACAGATTTCTTTGCATAATGTATTTTGGGTGAAGCTTTGGGTTTATTTTGTACTTATCTGATGTCAGAAAAGTATATATTAAGTCTTCAAAAAATAAGAAGGTATTTTAATCAGCTTATTACAGCCTTCCATGTATAATAAAGCAGTTATATGGCAGTAAACCTGGAATCCTACAGGAGTTTGTTGTAAAGTGACAGATTCAGGTCAGAGCGGTTCGTGAACAGCCAGATTGATGTGTGATGCATAATGATGGGAGAAATGGCATTATTGTTTTACAGGAGAGTGCAGAAAGATAGTATATGCCAGACCTGTTAGAACAACTGGGTACCCTGCAGTTTAATGCATTGCCTCTGGCCAGTGCCTGGTATTTCAGAGAAATTAGAGCTATTCTACAACTGGTGAACAACATAGCCACACAGTAGACGTGGTTTTGGCTCCTTACCTCCACTCACCCTGGCAGCAAACCCTACATTTCCCAGTTCTGTAGACACAGACTTTGAAGACCACTGGCATGGGTGGGTATGACCAGAGCAGTGCCGCAAGAGACCCTTTTCTGTAACTTCTTTGGCTTCTGCCACCGACTATGTGACCACAGACACCTCTTTCAACATCTACTTCTGCCTTCTTTCTTGTTTTAAACAAATACTTTCTGGACCATGAGTTTCTCATGTCCGTGACATCTAGTTGGCTTTTTAAAATTCTATTTCTTTTTCTAAATTTGCTGGTCTTTCTTTTCATTAACTGGATCCTATAATCAACGCACAAGTAATGCTGACCTGAAGGAAACGCTGCTCAACCTATAAAGAATATCAAAGAAGTAAAAAAAACAAAACAAAACAAAACCACTTTGTGAAATATGTAGTGGCAAAAGCAATGGCTCCTGCTCAACATTTCCTGGGAAGAGAGGGCAGCAAAATAACACCTTAAAAAAAACAGATGAAGGACTGGTCCACCTTTATGGGACTGACCCCTGAAAACCCACTGGGAACTAAAGCTGGTGCCACACATGTCTTCCTCTTAATCTGTGCTCTGCTGAGAAGCTTCTTGAAACCAGATCTCCTTTTTCTTATGTCTCAGTAAAATGTCAGCTACTCCGGGGTCTTGGTGCATGACTGAGGCCCCCCAGTGCTACGTCAGAGATATTAATTCTCATTAAGAAGTGATGCAATTGATGTACATTTGGACAAGCATCGTGCACTTCACTGGCTACTCCAGGGTGCAATGTAAATGTCCATTTCAGTCTAAAAGGCTCTGTGTATGCTCCATCACAGCTGCCAAGGCTTACTGAACCCAACACAGACACTGAGATTAAAAAAGTAATTCAGGCTAGTAAGTTGTTTTTTGATCTTGGGATTCATGGGCCTTTACAGCCCTGAGATCTGGGATTCCCCAGAGCTCAACACACATTATCAGTTATTGAGAACTCTGAATTTGAGCCAGAAAAATATATGGCCATGTTCTTAACTCATATGGGTTTGAACAATCCCTTTGACTTTCACCCATCTTCCTGCACACATGCAGACACTCAGTATTGCAATCCATCGTGCTCAGCACCTTGCAGGAGTGAGCCCTTCTAATCCTTCTAAACCCAAGTCTATTGACTTTCAAAGCAACCCGTGAGGGTTTCTTATCTATATTTCCTGAACAAACTGCTTGCTTAGGCTGAGCCTTTTTGCATTAGTCTTCTACCAGAGTTGATTTTGAGCAATGAACATGATTAGATTTTCATATCAGGAGAGACTGAAAGTATGGAGGTAGTTCCCAAGTATCCTGGAGTAAGACAGGAATGAAGTCCCTTTGTTGAGTAGCTTATAAAAACAAAAAAGATCAGAATTAATGTCTAAATCCTGACCAGCCAATATCCAGGTTTTGCTTTCTCATCCCGGAATGAATCTTAACAGAACTCTGAGTCTAAAAGTCTGAGGGAAGTTTGAAAACCAAATCTCAGTAGTTAGATGCATGACATTTGTATAATATGATCCTGTCATCACATTGCAGAATGAGATTCAGTCCTAAACTACACCACACCCAACTCAGAGGGAGATGCTGCATGCTGTCGAGAAGTCTGCCCCAGAAAACAGACTGAAATAAGGATTGCTTCATCTCTAGAACATTTCTATTATGGGGCTCTCTTTGCACCAAAATCAGGCAAAGGCAGTTCTTTCAGGCTTGACTGAAGCATTTTGGATGTCACAAGTCTGGAAAAAAAGCCACATCATGGTAGCACATCATTATACATCTTTCTCAGGGTCAGTATCAATGCATGTGAGCATGGGACTCTCAGACACCAGGAACCATCAGTGGAAATGAAAACATACCTGGCGTAACTGTGCCTGCCCTGTCGTCTCTCCTCTTCATTCAACGGTCAGTCTCAAGACTGAGACTCCAGGCAGAGTCTGCTCCCCGTTCTGCCCAGGTTTTGCCATAGCAAGCCAGGCTCCATCTGTTGGGGACTTCCCTCTCCAACCTGTAAAAATCAGGCTGGCCCTAAACTGATCACGTCTGTTTAGGTGACAATCTTGCATTAATTCTGTATACGCCCATGGCCAAACAGTGAGACTTGGATTGTAATTCCGACATAAAAATATAGATTAATAGATAAATTAATAGATACCTATTAATAAGTTTAAAGAGATCTAATATAAATATATGAAAATTTAACTAAATATACACCTGTATATAGAGATTAAAAAGTATAGTTTCTGTTTCTTTGTGATGTCACATAAAGTCTCTTGTCTTCCTCACTCGAATTGAGCAGCACCATAACCCAGGTGCTCTTTCCTCTGTTCCTGGCAGCATCTCTGAGAACTCTTGACCTTCAGCTCCCCTTGGCACACCCCGTTCTAAGAGCCCTGTGAGAAAATAATCCCAGTTAAACTTAGCCTTCCCATTTAGACAAATCTATGATCTAGACAACATGACTGATGGTATTAAAAAATAGGGGTAGCTCAGATACTGAAAGAGTAGTATCCATTCCACATGTTTCAATCAGAAAATCTTGACTTTAAATTTCTCTTTTTCTAGACCTCCTTTAAAATTTCAGTCAAAATAATTCAGCTGGACATTTTCTACTGGGCACTGTTGTGTTGTTAAAAACTAAGGCGTCTCACAGCAATTTATCACTGGCAAAAGCATCCCTAATAAACAGAATCAGTCTGTGTGCTTTTCCCATTTAATTTTGCTTCTTTCTTCAGTTCAATTTGGTTGACTTTTTTGGTGGCATTAAAACATTTTTTTAAGCTGCCCTTACATGATGTGTGTTATATATAACATCTAATGGGCTGTGTTTCTTCATTACTGAGCCAAAAGTGAAAAGAGGGGATGATGAGAGACAGAGTGGGTTCGGGGAGTGAAAGGAGTCCTCCCTGGGAGGTGAGGTCAGTAATCCAATTTTTTTTTTTGTGCCTGCCTGTATCTGTTCAGGGTCACATAACCAGGTCTCGCTCCTTCACAGGTCCTACTGCCATGATTGTTTTTTTCTAGTGACACCTTTTGTAGTTCTCCTGGGGAGGGCCCCATGACCTGGTTTTTCCTAGGTCTCTACATAAGGTCGAATTTCCTTCTTGACTGAAAAGCAAGCACTGGAGGCCAGGAGGAGCCGCCCAGCGAGTGCACTGCTGTACAAGTCAACAGAGAAGATGGGAACACAACATGGTGTACCTAGGGCTCCCACTGTCGATGTCTCTAACAGCACTAAACTCCATTAAGATGTTTATCTACCTACACCCCATCTCATGTGTCCTCCTAAACTTAATCCAGCACAAACTGGGAACTCCTATGGTGAGACCCACTCTCACCACAGTGTCTGGTGGTGCTTTGTCGGTATTTATTGGAGAAGCCAGAGTTGGTAGGCTGCGGAGTACCACTGCTCACCTGGTTCTTGTGGTCAGGATCCATATGGGCAGTCTTGTATGTGAGAAAGTTTGTTTTGCCTCTATCCAAGGGGCATAGGTTGGTATAATTTGTGTGGGTTTTTTTCTAGTTACACAAAAGGAAAGTAATTTTTGGTTGAACAATGTAATTGTACAAAGCACCCATCTTTCGTCAGTTGAAAATTCAGGATGAAGGACTAACATTTCCAACAAGGGTTTTATATAGCTTTTAGCCCTCACTGTTTTCCATATTTATTTGATTTGCAGAAGAATAATAATCCTGAAAGGCAGTTTTAGATTATGGAAAAAAAGATTACTGGAAGTAGTCGCAAAGAAAATGTGAGGGGGTGTTAACTGATATGTGGATTAGAATACATACCTTGGACAAGAAGGTCTATAACCTGACTGGGTCCAGCAGGTCTAATGTACCACTTTAAACTTTCCAGGGTAGAAAGGACATGGAAATATCTCCCTCATGACCTCTTTATGCCTTGGCTCAGTTGTCTCACTCCTGCCTCTCTCTGACACACAACACTGACACCCTCCTCTGTCTCTGCTTTCAGACAAGAAACTGCACCACCCAACCCTTGTGCCACCTTTTTCCTTTCAACGAGCACAGGTGTAGTTTCCTTGAGGAAAGTGCTCTAGCCAGAGACAGGAGCACGGTTTGCATTGCCACTTAGCACCTCTCCTTCAGCACTGGGAGCTGAGCAGCCAGGCTAGGGAGCCTGCTACACCCTGGTGCAGGGGATGCCATCTGCCAAACGTCCTCCTGAGTGGTGTTTTAGCAAGTGGGCTAAAAAGCTAAAAAGAACATCCCGTACATGGCAGCTGAAGTCCATCACAGCTTACTTACAACATTCTGGCTCTGGAGGGAGGCTGGGCAAGTGGCCAACAAGCCTCTATTACTTGCCCATGTTTCCCTTTGGGGAAAGGGTTTCCTGGCTTAGCATGGCCAGCATCCCTGGCTCTGCAGAGCAGGATGGCACCAGAAAGCATTGCCATTCACTCACCCCAGGTGCAGCCCACCCAAGAAGATGCTAATGCCATTAACTGAGGTCACCAGGGCCTTGTGGCCAGTCTCAGTTTCTCTGCGGTCACTGCATAAGTCCCATCAGCTCAAAAAGCAGCAGATCTCCTGTGTTCTTTTATGTGGGAGCAAACAGACTTTCTGGGGAGGGGAAAATTGTCTCCATCCTTTATTTACTTCCCTGCCTTCTGTGCTTGTCACCCCCTCCTCTTTACTTGTCCACCCACTTTTCATGCCTCCAGGATGTGGTTGTTCTTGGAGCTGTGGAGGGGTCACTGGGTCTGACTGGGGGGTCACTAGGGCTGTGCCCTCTGCCTCTGAGGAGGGCAAAGCTGCTGAGGTCCAGAGTCTTCCTGATGATTTCATGTGATAGCTAATTAATGGCCTCCCCATGTTTCCATGGCAACTCCATCCTGTGCTCTTAGCCTGATCCAAATGGACATTCTGTACACTTCTGAAGCCATAGCATCAGCATATTAATAAGATTTGCTGACGTCCTTTGCTTTCTGCCACATCGGCTCCTAAGTCTAAATTTGAATAACTTAAAAAAAGAACATTTCTTAATAAGCTCCCAGTGCACTCTCTCATGTGACTTGAAGCAATTGAACCTAGAAGTCTTCTGCATTTGAAGGGAAGAAGCAGGTAGAGGCTGCTCTACCTGCTGCTTTTTGCCATGCTTTGCCTTTGGGACATCTAGCATCTGGCTTTTCTTTTTTCCTCTGGGTTATTTGGAAGCTCCAGCTTTCATGCAGTCCCTAATTTAATTGCAGCAAGGGACAAGTATCTGCCATGATTTGGTAGGACGAACTCTGTATTAGCTGAGCTGGACAATCTTATGGATTGCTCCTTGCCTCCTTCTTATGCAAAGGAAGGAAGCCAAATTTCATTCTGTTACACTCAGAGAATGGTTACTCATATTTCAAGTATGAATGTTCCTTTTATCATTAAACTCTATAACAATGCTTACTGGTCATGCAGTCTAGTGAATCTAGTTTTATGTGGGAAAGGATTCCCTGGGTCCCACCAAACTCGCCTGTATTAATTACCTTCCACTCTAGCCATAGCCTTGTAAAACATCTTTTTCTGACCAAGGGAGGACTTAGACATAATTTCGTCAGGATCCCATTAACACCGCTGTAGCACTGGTGTGGCCTCTCTAGGGGGGGTCTGAACTACTTTTTGTCGAGACAGAAGTATGTCACATGCTGCCACATCTTCTACTGCCTGCAGAACAAGTACCCTAAAACAAAACTGTGGGATCCGGCTGTTACAGGCTCTTCACTTACCTGGGGAAGGGCTTGTGGGACTGAGCAGTGGTAGCAGGGCATGTGTCCTCTGATTTCTTTTCTAGCATCAGAAGTAGAGTATGGTCCAGGCCACATTTAATTGGGTTGTTTGGGTTTGGTTTTCCTTTTTCTCTCTGACATAAACTTTGAGCCCAAAATGGTGGCTGAGCTGCCAGATAGCTTCATTTTCCCCTACCCTGAAGGACAAGGGAATTTATTATTGACATTCTGGCTTCATTCCATCACAAAATTTCATCTAGCCACGTTGCAACGTGGCTCCAGATTGTTGTGGTGATGTGCCATCATACCCTGATGCCATGTTGCACAGTCAGGTACTCCCAAGGTAAGTTCCATATGGACAGCGTATCTATGTCAAACTTCCTTCCATCTCCCTGCTCCAGTTCTCTACGCGCCAGCTCCACCGCCCCCAGCTCTGGTGGAAATGCTAGCTCATGCTGGACAATGCCTCTCTGACTCCACAGCTGTCTGCCACTGCTGGGGTCTGAACTGGGCAGCGGTGATTTCACGTTCTGGTGGTGCCCAATGTCTTGCTTAAGGTGTGTGATGTTGCCCCTCCCTTGCTGAAGCCCCATAATACTGGGGACTGATCAGCCCAAGGCATCATTAAAGATACATGAGCAATTGATTTGATCCCTAACAGTCCCACAAATACAGGGCAAGATTTAGATAATGTGTTGCTACTTACCCATGAGATCTGAGATTTAATTGCAACTTCTTTGGCTTCTAGTCACTAGAGCTGGATACTTATCTCATAGGAAAGCAATTTATCGAATTAATTTCACTTTGTGTTAGTGCATTCGCTATTCCCAGCCATGAACAAATCCCATCATTGAATGCAGACTGCATCTCAGGCTATAGGTTGCTTGCTCATAAGCAGTATTCAGTATTTTTAGAGCAATAACTATAGTTCTTTTCAGTGTCAGCTCTTTGGGTCATACATGTAAATTAAACAGTATATTTCTATTCCCTGCTTGGATGGATGTAACTGTCAGGAACATTATTTCCACTCATAATTACAAATTTGACATTCACTTCCCATGAATACTCTTTACTATTTGCTTAAAACTAACTTCCATGCATACTATTGCTGGTGAATTTTCTCTTATCGGAAAGCTGACACAGGAATGTCACAACTATAAAGAAACCTCTTTGAGTCTATAAGCACGAACCTCTACTACACAAAGCAAAGACCAATCAAATGAAAAAGAAACAAGTGAACAAAGTGGGTAAAGTAGGCAACCTTGCAACCTCCTGCATGGAGTGGCCAGTAGAGACAGAAAGAGATATCAGCGCGAATTGGGGAAAACACAATGTTCCTACCAACAGAAATTTATGGATGTCCCTAGAAATATCCTTGTTTGATTCACACGGATCTTCAGATGCATGCACTTCCCCACCTTTTGGAAGGCAGGGACCGAGGTTGCTTTTGTGACTAGGACTGCTTTTTGTTTTCTTACTAAGTCCCAAGATAATACCTTTCGTGCCCTCAAATACTAGTTCAGCAGGAGAGTTCAAGGAATGTATGTTTTCCTTAATTCTTTCTCAGGAAATTTGGATGAGCATCAACCAAAACCCCACAAATTCAACTAAACCTGAAACCAAACTTCATTGTCCAAGTCATATGAATAATACCACAACACATTTAGCTGTTTCCAGAACTGATGTTTCTCAGAAACTGAGCCAAAGTCTCCAAGTAAGGTCAAAATTTCTACGAGGCTGTTTTGAACTCAGATGAATCCACACACTTCTCAAGCCACGTCTGAATTTGGACTTTGTTTCAGGACTGTCTCTTCTCCTCAGGCCTGTTTTCCCTCAGGATACTCCACCAGCTCTAGAAGCCAGCAGGATGAGAGATTAATTTCTCCCTTCCAGGAAGGCAGAAATTCTAGTCTCTCACTAGCACTTCTCAGAATCGACTTCAACTTAAAACCAGTGAGATTAAGAGAAATACCACACTACTCACCTCCCACTGTGTTCAAAGTTCATCACCAAGCTCAGCTGATCCTACATTCATACACTCCATTCAATATATTACTTTTCTTTCAATCCAAACACAAGTGAACACACACTCCACAAAATTTTACCCAGCCTTTAGTTCTTTTAGTTATATTTTTGATAACTTAACTTTTTAGATTTAGCTCAATCCTTGCAATTTCAGGGTAGATTTGGTTGTTGTGCTCTTTCCTCCCACCCCTCACTTTTACTACTCTTGCAGATATTTTAATTACATTTTCTCATCTGTTTTCTGTTGGTGATGGTATTTTTGAGGGGGGTTTTGTTTGTTTTTTGGTGGTTTGTGTTTTTTTTGTCTACAAATAAAGTGTAAGTGAAACAAGGACATTATTCACAGACACAGAAACATTAGGTAGTAAAAAGAATTTCCTTCCCCAAAGAACAAAAACAATATGTGTGCCTTTCAGTATCTCCAGGTTTCCTTGGAAATGTAGGTTTTTGCATTGTGCTTTGGATTTTGTGGCGATGAGGGTTTCCCAGTATTACTGGAAAACCCAGAACCCAAAGCAAGAAACCAAATTCAGGTTTGACTTTAAGTCTAGGTTTATCAAAGTGGCATAGGATTTTGGCTTTCTTTGTTTTAGGGATTCTGTTGAAATACCTTAAAGATGAGTGACTCTGAAGATTTACAGGTGCTGCTCCTCAGGGGTTAAGCTCTGACATCACTGAAGGCAACAGCAGTCTGGTGCAGGACATGAACTCCAGGTCAACAATGCAGCCAAAGGGACCTGACACGTCCCATCCTTCAGCAAGTGCTGAGGCTCTACCTCTGTGAAAAGTCTTCCAAGATGGAAATCCCAAACTGAAGACACCTGAGACCTGCACCCACCCTCCACCTCCCATGTGTCTTCTCACCAACAAGGCATTAGTTTTACACTCAAAGGACTGCCATCACCTTCTGTCCTCCAGTAAAGCTCAGCACAGGCTGCGTGAATAACTCAACATAAAGCTGGCATAAATCTCAACAGAAGAAATATCTTTTATCTTTAACCATTTACTCCCACTATAGGAATAATGGTAGTTCTTTTACATTTACATATAACTCTTGTTTGTTTGTTTTGCTTTTGCTTTGTTTGTCTCTTTGTCTTGGCACCTGCATAGCAGAAACTTTACAGTTCATTACAGAAGTTTGTCCCTCTCTCTGCTCCTCCCTTCATTTACTCTGCTGCCCCTGAGGACTAGCAAGCAACACCCCAAGGTCAAGAGAATGTAAGGTGTTACCCTTTTATGACGGATTATAGAAATAACAAACATGCCTGACAGTTTTATACAGCTGCTAGAACGGGTTTAGTTTTCAACAAATGAAGAATTTCCTCTTTTTTTTCTTTTTCGTATATTAATTACATTTTACAAATCTTGTTTTTCCCCCCTTTCTTTACTTTCCCCCCCACTTTTCTTTCTTTCTTTTTACTTTTTTCTCTTTTTTTTTCTCTTTTATTTTTTTACAGCAAAAGGATCAATCACCAACATGTCCATTGAAAAGTCCGGGTTAGCAGAGTTTGGCTGTCATCTGGTCCGACTGTTTGAGGATCTCGGTGTTGTACAGGTCTAGAGCATGGTTCACACGGATGATCTCGCTGTTGGTGAGTTTCAGGCGGTGCTTGAGCATACAAGAGAACAGATCCAGCTGGGGCTTCCCTGGGGCCACAGGAGGCGCCAGTCTATTGATTCGGTCCCGAATATCCAGCAGCAAGAGCATGACGGAGGAGGAAGAATAGAACTGCCCGCCTTGCGTGTATGACTGGTTGACCTGCTGCACGGCACTACGCAGCAGGTCAGCGTTAAAACGCAGGCTGTAGCCATACACCTGCACATCCGAGATCTTGATGTAGAACTGACGCTTGGTGGGGTCAGAAAGGTCCACAGGCCCTTGGCCAGTCTCGTTACGCAGTAGGGAGGGCAGCCGAGTCCGGCTGCGTAGGTAGATGTGAACAGTCTCAAAAAAGGTTTTCCACCGGTTGCCCAGTAGCAGGGTCCAGTTGTAGCACTGGCTGTTTTGGAGGCGGATTTTCTCCCAGCGTGGGTAGCCATACTCCCCAAAGGGCATGTTCCAGCCCTCAGAGTGACTCCCACTGAACGGGTTGACGTAGACGAAGAACATAGGGTCCAGGCTGCTGTTGCGCATCTGGCAGATTCGCATGGAGATCCCGATCACCATGTGGATGAAGTCCATCCGGTTCTTGTTGCTCTTCAAGGTGAGGGACATGCGTTTGCGCCACCTGGGGTCAAAGAAGGTGTCCAGGCGGATCTCGTTGCTGATGAAAGTGGTGTGCACATAGAGGCGAGAGTCCATTTTCTGCAGCAGGTACTTCAGCTCTAGGTCTTGGAAGTCCAAGTCTGTCTCAAAGCTGATGAACTGCTCACTCCGCTCTGAGTCTACGTTCTGAGGCTCGCAGCGACCCCTGTAAAGCTTATAGCCCTTGTTGCATGAGCCGCAGAGAGAGATGTTGGCGAGGCTGCACATGGCACAGCTGTTGTTGCCCCCAATGATGCAGGGGATGGGGCGCTGGCACAGGCTGGTGCCACCATGGCAAACGCAACTCCGTTGGCTTTCCAGAAACGTCCCCCAGAACCCATTCTCATTACAGTAGAGCAGGGACTGGACCCGAGTAAGCCATTCCTGTATTGTCCTGCGGGTACGAAGAAGAAATCATTAACATTTTAGAACCTCACAGTCCTTGGTGCTAGCATCTTACTAGAGCCGCAGTGTTTTCAGGGATATATCTGAGGCAGAGCTCTCAGAACATTGGTGCCCTGCCATGGCATCTGGCAGCTATTCCAGTCTATTTCTAGACTGGATCATTCATCTGCTGTTTACTCCTTTGGTGGAGAGCAATAGCCCTCTAAGAAATAGCTAGAAGTTAGAACTGATCATCTGAAAAGTGTCTCTCTTCACACTGCTCCAGGAGCTGAGACTGGCACAGTCTCCTGCCAAAGAACCCATCAGTGCCGCAGCAGCAAAGTTCAGCCACGGGGATGGAGCTGATAAAGCCCTGCCAGAGGCTGAGGTGCTATCAGGCACTGCAGGTCCCCATAACTCCTGGGCTAGCAGAAGAAAAGTCCTCTCCATGTCATTGGCAATTCCTCCCACTCTCCAAAAACAGACCCGTAATGGGATGAGGCAAAGCCAGCAGTAACCTCTGCTTACGGTACAGAGCTCAACAACAGCAGAAAAGAGGATGAAAGCCAGGGTGTGTAGAGACAAAGCTGCTAGAACAGCTTCTCCTTTAAAAAAATCTGCTGCTAATTAACCACCTCTTAAAGCCTCTCCCCACAACAGGCAGCCACACTTGCCCATTCCCAGGCCTCACCACTCCCATAATTGCTAGATCAGCGCCCTCACCTCCACGTCCTGCAGCCCTGGAATGACTCCTAATGAATGACACTGTAACCCACGTTTGCTTTTTGTATAAGGCACTTGCAATGTTGCCTTGCTGCCCCCCTCTCCCCACCACCCCGGGAAATCTCAGCACAGCGATTCCTTTCTCAGCAGCCTTCAGCAGAACGCCTTGTTCAGCCGCCTGCTCCCTCCCCTCCGCCTTCCCCCCAGCTAATGAATACTTCATTGTCTCCTCTGGGCAAAAAGTTCTTGGTAGCGCTGCAGTGAGAGGACTGGCTAATGACAAATTAGGATTCAGTCCCTGTAGAAAGGGAGGAGTGATTATGGACAGAGGCTCTCAGAGCTGGATTAGTGAAATTCATGGCACCTGCATCGCCTGACCTCCGAATAATCATTAAGCTGTAGGCTGTATCAAAGAAGGCATTAAATGATACAGCAGCAAAGAACAGCACGATGATTAGGGGGAGGGAGCGAGTGGAGGGATAAGAGTATAAAACAGGAAAAAAAGCACTGGAAGGAAAGAAATAATCAAGAAGCCGAAGCAGCAAGGGTAGGGGAAGAAAGGGGGGGGGTTGGGGGGGAACAAGCAGGTAAAAGGAAAAATGAGGGAGAAATGCAGTGGGCAGGAAGAATAGGTTGGAGAAAGGGGAAAACTGAAACAACAGCAACAACTGAAAGACAGAGGACCTATAGGAGTGAAAAGAAAGAGGAAGAAATTGAGTGAAAGGAATGAAAAAAAAAGAGAGAGAGACAGAGCGAGGAAGAAGGACGTGCAATAGCAGGAAAATTCTGAAACCTTGGATGTGGGAAGAGCCAATTTTTACATTCGTCCTGTGGTACAGGGCTACCAGGGTCTCTTTCCACTACTCAAAGCTAACAGGAGCTCTCCTGCTAGTGGAAAAGCCTGGCTGGGGAACCTGGGAGCAAGGCAGTGACCTCTCCACACATCTGCTGCAGAGGGAGATGGTGACAGCCCTGGTCCCCATAAAAAGTGCACAGGGCTCCTGGTTTCTAGGACAGCTCTGCTTTGGTGTGGAGGGGACAGCACAGCGTGACTGCAAAACACATTACTGACAGCAACAAGAACTCTCAAAACCACCCGCTGGGGCCTGAGTCTCCCTTCTGCTGATAGGTGATTTTTTGCTCACTGGTTCAGCAATACAAATATTTTTTACCCCATCTGAAGCCTCACAGTTGGAAAGCCAGAAAAATGCATTTGAATTTAGCAAGGCACCCAGATTCCAAGTTTCAATCCCCCTAAGGTGTTGCGAACCCACCTCAATTCCTCCATGCACCTCTTTGAAATCTTTTGTTGCTTCTAACCACTAATCTAAGCATGAAGAGGTAATGAGCAAGTGGAGGATGAACTAAAAGCACAGCAACCCTCCAATGCATGCACACTGGCTGCCTGGGTTCACTGGGCTGAGGGAATTGCTAAGAGAAGTGCAAGATTCCTGCATGCTGCCTCTTCCCATGACTAGGCTTGATGACAATGATGAACATCAGAGGCTGCTTTGAAGGAAATACCTCCTGCAGCCCCAAGCTTTGTTCCTAGGTTCCACTCCTGCTGGAATTTCTACCAAGAGGAGAAGCCCAGCAGCACAAAGCAAATGAAGAGCTGAAGCAGCAGGCTGGTGGCAGACAGATGGTAAATGCCCAGCTCCATCCTGTACCCTCTCAGCATCCCTACCCCTGTCCATGACGTAAAGACAGCATTTCCCCGATTCCCACAGCTGTCACTGTGATCACATTTACTGCTTTTTTGTGGGGCTGGGCTTTCAGATGAGGCACTAATGGCTGCTCATATGACTACAGGTGGTTTCTCAGGTGGGTTTGATGAGGTATTCGGCACTGTCAGAGGTGTGCCTGTGTGCACATAGGGCCACTGCTTCCAATAGCCTGTATCGGTGCATGGGCACACAGCAGCTGAACGGCTGCCATGGACAGATCACAATTCCAGCTCCATGCAAGGCAGTGGGACTCTCCCGATTTCCTCACACGCTCACTCATGCACAGGATTCCCAGTGTATTTGTGCAGTGCTGCCTTACTACTTCACACAGTTTTACATATTGATAATGCCATTGAGTTCATGGGTCCAGGACTGCCCAGATACACATCAGGGAACACAACAAAAACTAGGGTCAAATGGCCATGTCCTGTCTGTCTTAGGAAAAAAAAAAAAGGCATCGTTCGAACCTTCTCTTATACTAGCAGTCAGCACAGCAAAACGAGAAAGGATTCTCAGCTGACATCTTGTAATCGAAACTAGTAATTTTCCTGATCCCCAAATCAACTTTGTGGAGGACGGATGGGAGTTCAGGAGAAAGAGGGTTGGTTGTTTTTTTTTGGTGTGTGTGTATATGTCTTAGCATTCAGCAAAGACACAAGTAGGACAAAAAAAAAAATAATAATGCTACCCACCATCTGCTGATGGCAGCAATAAAGGACATAATTAAATGAAAATGCAGAATCCAGGGCAGAGCTGGGCATCAGCTACAAACATGACAATGGGAAGTGTGATGGAGTGAGAGAGAGGAAAAGCGGTATAAATTAATCGATTTTGTCTTGCAACTGGGACAGGATAAGAATATGTGCAGGACCAGTCACAGCCCTTCAGCTGTCAGGAGGTAACTTAAAACACAGAGCTATGATGGCTCAGAGGCCTGCAAGAAGAACCAAGAACTGTCAGGGCAGAAGGAAGCTGAAAAGAGCCACTGCTTAAAGGCTGAAAGCCAGTAGCAGAGTGGTGATTGGTTTTCAATTTAATTATTTTCTCTTTCATTAAGGAGTCATCAGTTTATCTTTCTCCTTTTTAATATCATTGCAAAAGTTATTTTGCCTCACGTTTGCTACCTCTGCTAGTTCAAAGCATAAAGTACTAGAACATGTGAAATTAAAAAAAAGGAAGCTATGTCTTTGAAGGTCACTGTCAAGTAGTTTTATGTTCAACTTTAATATCTTACATTCCAAAACTAAAATGAAAAAAAAAATTACATCCAGGCAAAGCTGTGAGCAAGAGCTATTTTGCAGTGTTTTCTTGCTGTTGCTGGTTGGAGACATGCAGTCCCCTGGTGGTGCTGGGAGCTGGGAGCCAGGTGATCACCCAGAGCTCTTTTGCCATTTAAAACCTATCTGTTGTGACAAAAAAACATGTTTTGCAGGACATGTCGGGCTTTCAGATCAGAAGCGGAGGTCATGTTATACAGAAAGGTTATGAATAATTTTCTTTTTTCCTGACTTGTCCTTCAGGATTAATCAGGTCTGGGGAGGGGAAGAGGCTGATGGGTGTCTCTTGAGACAAAGACTCAGCTTTGTTGTAGATGGGATCTTAGCTAAGTGTTAGAAAACCAAACCATACCAAACCAAAACCAAAAACTAAATAAACCAAAAAACAAAAAACCAAAACACCAAACCCCTGATCCAGTAGGACAGGTTGTTTTGGTTGGTTGGTTGGTTGGTTTTTTAATTGCAAGTAAAAAGGTAGGGATTTAACAGGTTTTCCTTTGAAAAATCATCTTTCTCTTTCCAGCCAGTACTGGCTGCTGTGGAGATACTTTGGGGCTTTCTGTATGGAACAGTGAAGTAAAAAAATGCTATTTTTATTCTCAGCAGCTGTGAGATGTATTCTTAACTAATGACAATTTGGCTGGAGCCCAGAACATGTATCAACTCCTCTCTCCTTTGGATATTATTTATATTTTACATTTTACAGTTTTAAAATGCAACTATAAGTACTCATTCAACATTGACACTGTAACAACTGAGGAGTGGTTTCTTTTTTAAACCAACAAACTTGCCTGCAAAGAGCTCTTTTTTAAGCAAAAGCAGTGCAGAGCAAATACATGTGCGTATATATATGTCCTTAGCTATTGCAAAAGGTCATGGAGAATCAGTCTAATTGCTGAAATCCTTACTCTTCCTTTCCTTTGGAAACGCCACCTCTTCCTTTCCCTGAGGACAATCAACAGCAATCCTATTTCTTTTTCTCACATTGCTTTTGAATATATAATGCAGGCTTACTATTGCCTGTATTAAAGAGAAAGAGAGGCTTGCTCTTAACAGGACCTTTCCATCCTTTCAAAGCCACTGGCTTGCTTGAGAAGCGTCTGTCATTCTGTACAGCAACAATTAGAAAATTAGAGTCTTTCCAAGCTCTGTGAAAAAAAATGATGACATGCATACCTCTTCCACTACATATCTGTCTACCAAGCTGCTCCCCTGCCTAGCTACAAATGCAGAACGACAAATAAGAAAAGAAATTATAATATGCCTGGTGGTGTTGACTTAAACAAATCAAGCACATCAGTCAGTTAAAACTCCAGTTGCCATCATCCATTTCGTCCTTCTTCCTCCAGATTTTATAGTATTAGTTGGAGGCGCCCTTTCTGCGTGGCTGACTTTTTAAAATAGAAGAGAAATGCTAAAGACATATTTATCTGAATGCTTTGCAGCAGCATGGTTGGCTGGATATTTGCTTGCTGCTGCTTCACTTTGTTGTCATGGCACAACTCAAAATACTGCCTGGACATGCTGGTGACTCCACCACCACTTGGCTTGTATATAGCAGCTCAGCCAATTGGCAGGAATGGGCCAATTTTAGGAAGTTCTCCAAAGACTTTTTTCATAATCTCTTAAAGTAAGTCCATCAAGACTTTCTCCAGAAATATGAGATTTCTTGGTAATTAGAGATGTTAACCCCTGGAAGAGTTTCCCAAGCTGCACAGTGATGAAATGAAAACTTTGTGTGTTTAGCAGTCGGGGGACTGGATGATAACAAGAGACAGCAGTCAACCAGTTAATGTTCTCTCGACACTGAATAATTAGGAAAAGAAGGAGGTGAGAAAGCATTCCTCTACAAATATTAACTTGGCCTGACCCTTCCAAAAGAAACATGGAAGAAAAAGCACTTGGACTCATTTTTTTCCCCAAGATTTTCAGTGTTACTTCACTTCAGACAACATAGAAAGAAATAGCAAGAGCTGTTTGTTAAAATCCATGGATTCAAGTCTCCAAAAATGATTGGAAGGAAACTTAAACACAGCTATAGGTCAGTGCTGAAAGGGGCCAGCAGGAGGTGATTATTAGATATCCACAGCTGTGCAACTGTAATGGAAAATCTACTCTCTCCACCTGTAACAACATTGCTGAGCTTCTGGCCAGGGCAGGACTGCAGGTTTACTCTGCAGTTTGTAGAAGTGATGGAATCTACTCCCAATCAAAACTAAAGCTTCTCTCTCGCTCTAGCTACACTCATTGCGGAACACAACTCAAAAATGGGCTGAAGCATCTTGTGCTCCATATGTCCACTTTAACAACAAATGGAGGCCTAAAGCTTGACGGTGGTATATGAGGCAAAATGGCTTAAAAAGCAGCTTAGCCTGCTTGGCTGTCTGATGGCAGCTCTGAAATATTCTTGTAGAACACCGCAGAATAAGCCACTGCCCTTCACCTGGGTAGGTAAGACCACGCAGAAGGATGCAAATATGCTTAGGTGTGTGGTAATGGTTACTTACACCTCCAGAAATTCCAACCCACTCCCAGACTTTACCACTTTCCCCCAAACCTCCATGTTAGCACATCCTGTATCCAAGGCTGCTAGGTTTAGCCCCGGCTCAGCTCCATCAGCCACCTGCCACACCACAGCCATCCCCAAGGAAGGATGAAGGTACCTTTCTCTGGGCAGCTGGTGGTTAGGATTGTGCCGACACCGGACACTGAGGCCAAAGAGTTTGCGGGCAGTGCGCTGGATCTTCTGGCGCTGGGCTTCCAGGGAGCTCTGCAGCAGCTTGTAGCGGTTCTGCAGATCCCAGTCGTTCCCCCAGTGCTGGTGGATGCTCCCAATGGTCAGGAAGTGGTTGCTAGGTAGCCTTTTCATGAAGGATTTAAACTCATCTGAAAAACACAAAAATGTGGAGAAATACAGAGGTTTCTGAACTACAACCAAGTTCCAAAGCTTGTCACTAGCAGGATGGAGAAACAGCAATGATGTATGAGCCATCAGTGCTCTGCTAAAGGAAGGTGATGCCCATTAACTCACTGGTCTGCCAGTCTGCCCCAGGAAGCCCACTGATTCCAGGGCTGCTGCTGCTCCCACACGGGAAATGAAAGCCAGAGAGTACGAGGGTGAAACAACACAGTTAATGTGTACAGGGTGAAGTAAAAAAGAGAAGCAAATTCCCTAGAGCACAGGATTACAGTCTGGGGGTTATGAACAAAAAGCAAGGCGTTGTAATCATTGTCAGTTAAAGAGTTCTCATTTAAATTGTTTTTCATCTGCTCCTAAAATGTCATTTGTTGTTGAAGTCAAATCACTTTGGCTGTGTTGTTAAGAAAAAAAAAAAAAAAAAAAAGCCTTAAAAAATCCCCAGAGGAAGGGTTTGGGTTGTGTTAAAATGTCCAGCTTTCTCATTTTTAAGCAGAGCATTCTGATCCTTTTTTTCTTATTTAACTTCATGAACATTTGAAGTTAAATGGGTTGCTTTATGTAACAATGAAAATAAAATAGTTTGCAAGGCTAAGGTCAGAACAAAATGTGTCAGTTTTAGCCAAAAGAAAATTCTAATTGATCCAAAAATATGTTGTTAAATGTTGTTTTGTAATCACTTTATTTCCATTTGATTTTGTTTGATAATGAAAAAAGCATTATGTAGGCTTTGTTTGAGGGGTTTTTTTCATGACAAAAGAAAAAAAATCTGATACTGTTTCTGTTTACGATCACCCCTTTCTTCCTAATTTAGAAATATAGTTTGCTTAGACTCTGATTACCAGGCTGGGACACCCTCATATGGAAAAAACAGATGGTTCCCATTTTTCAGTAGAAAATAACTCAGTTTTTGATACCAGTAAACTGGCTTTGACACACTGAGACACACGAGGAGTGGGCCAACAAAAAGCCTATAAAATGCAATAAAGAAAAGAACAGAGTTCTGCACCAGGAGAGAACCACCACACACGTCAGTACAGGCTTGGAAACAACCAGTTGAACAACAGCTGCTGGAAAGGTCCTGGGGTTATGGTGAGCACCATGCTGAAGGTGGGTCAGCACTATGTTCTGACTGGGAACAACACAAACTGCATACTGGGCTAAATCCAGGAGGTTGGGGAAGTTTCTCTTCCCCTCTACTTGGCACTACTGAGGCTGCACCTGTCTTTCTCTGCCAACTTTAGGGTCACCCAATTAAAGAGAAGTGTTGAGAAACTGAGGAGGGCACAGCTGCGGGCTACCTAGGTGGTCAAGGCCCTGGAGCACAAGTCCTGCAGGGTCAGGTGGAGGAAGCCGCACTTGTTTAATCTGGTGGAGCTGCCAAGGGGCAATCTAATTACAGCTTACCACTGTTAAAAAGGTACTTACAGATACGAAGGAGAGAAACTCCTCTTGTTAGACACATATGATATAATAAGGAGTAATAGAAAGTTTGCAGCTTGAGAAGTTCAAATGGCTTATTGAAAAACTTCTTTACTTGGCAGTAATGCAGCACTGGAACATGCTGCCCAGAGATGCAGCAGAACCCCTTATTTTAGATTCTGCCAGACGAAGCCATGGCTGACCTGACCTGCTGATGCTGGTGGTCCTGTTTCTGGGGGGAGGCTGGATAGAGCCCTGCCATAAACCCCACAAAGCAGCCAACATGAAATGCGGCCCTCTTTTCCTGTAAGCTATCTACATTATTTTTCTTCTTTTCTGAATCCTTTTTTAAAATTCCTTCGTCCCATTTTCAGAAGGAAAAGAGGACAATAGCCAGGAAAAAAAAAGTAAAAAATGAAAGCTGGTAAAGGATGGTATCTTTTCAAAAAAAGTAATAATCCATAGAATTATTGAAGAAAATCAGACCAGATAATTTACAACCCATCATAAAAAGCTTATGGATATTTGCATAACAGATTTCCTATTATCCAGCAACTTGCAGTTCATGCTCAACTGCCTACCACAGAACATCTATGTGTTAGTCAGTACCATCATTGCATAGATGGTAAATGGATGTTCACATCCTACTCATCACATGGTGAAACTGAGCACCTGATAAAAATAATTTTCATCATTGCACTATCAAGATCCATGGGACATCTGCTTGTCTCCTTTCTTCACCAAAGATAACAGAGGTTTATTTTTTTTTTAATCATCTCTCAGGTTTTCACTCTATTTGTAATGTTGCTTTCAGTGCCCTTCTCCTCCCCAAAAATGATTCTCTCTTGTTCAGTGGTCCTCTGAAACTATCATCACGTATAATTGCTTCTGTTGACCATGCTGATTACTCCTGGTACCTTTCAGCAGTAAAAGCCTTGCATTTGCTTCCCGCCCCTTATAAATCAATTTCCTCAAAAGCCTGTTTGTGCAAAAGACCAAGATCTTTTCCTTTTGATGATGAATGTGCTACATTTTTCATAGAGACGAGTAAAGGAGAAAATTCAGTGCAGTGTGCACATTTTGATACTGCAGTGCAACATTGGGAGAAAAACAAATTAGCAAAGAAATCCAGCAAAATAAAAGTTGAATGAGGTTGTTCTAAAAAAGGGGGGGGGGTGTGGTGTGAAAAAAGAAAATACTTTCCCAAAAGAATAGATTCTTCATTATTTCTTTATATTTATTTATAACTGTCCCTGGAGGCCCCAGCCAAGGCTATGGCTGGATTGTGCTAAGTCTTGTACCCTTCTGGGAATAATTCATTCTTAACCCTGAGAATTTCCAATTAACTAATAAATCTGTTTGCATTTGGTTTTATTTCATTCATCTGCACAATGTCGATGATGGCTGGGACTACATCCCCCATAATGCAACGTGGCCTCTCTTTTTGCTGAGTCACCCAGTCCCTGCAGGCAGTCCCATGGCAATGACTCTTCATCACAGGTGGCAGGGGGCAGAGGTCCAGCCTCTGGAGAAGGATGGTGGCATTTCAGTGAAATGGCCGTGTCAAACATCTCTTTCAAGTATGAAACTTTCATTTTTCCAGTGCTTGTCTTTTCAGTTAAAAAAAAAATAAAATCACATTTTTGTCAGAAAGCAATAGCACTGCAAAAAAAGCCCAAACCCCATGACTTTTAATCAAAGTGCTGTTTTAAAACCCAGAATCACAGTTCCGATGCAGAATTTTTTGGCCAGCCATACTAAAATGCCAAGAATGAGGCAGTGTTATTTTTCTCAATTTACACATGAGCGATGGAGCACAGGACTAAGAGAGCTCCTGAGCTGATTTACAGCAGCAGCAGTTCACTGCAGCCTCCTTGACTTTGAAGATGCTATCCCAAATCACACCAAGTCTTGATTTGTCCCACATGATTTTTTCAAATTAGCATAGGAATCCAACACACGTCAGAGCCAGAATACAGATCTTTCAAGCTATCAGCAGCTTCCTGTGGAAATGGTATATGCTTTCAGCGCACTCATGTGCCTTTCAGCCTACTTTATTGGAAAAGTCTTCAGATTTCATTAGAGATTTCTTTTCTGCTGTTCATAATGAAGAAAATCCTCTCGTTATTGGGAATATTTATTAAAACAAAAAAAGCAAAATACTAATGCTACAGTCTTTTGTGACAGCAACTTTCATCTCAAAGGATAAGTTCACGCATGATGCAACAAAGTGATGAATGAGATGCAGCAGCTTTAAACATAAAGATAATCACTCCGTCTAGCCCTGAAAAGCCTCCAGTCCTGGGTGGAATATGGCTATAGCACAACAGAGAATTGCACTGCAATGTGTCATTTTAACATGGCAAATGAAAAAACACCTTCCCCTGTTGAAATCTCAAGGGGAGGGAGACCGAATATAATTATCTACCACAGCCTTTGCTTAGATTGAGTGCAACAAGTACAGAATGTAACAGTAAAGCAATCACTGTTGGACTGTAATTCCTCTCTCTCCATAGGGCTCTCACCTTCTAAGTGTCTGGGTTAGATGCCCTGGGAGTGTAAAGGGGTTTGATGAATGGTGGCCAACATGTGGCTCTTGAGCATCTTGTATGAAGATCCTGTACCACAACTAGCAACGTATAACTAATGGCAGAGCTGTGCAGGCAAGCACTACCAGTAACCCTAATTTGTGTAGTACTGATCTAGCAGAAGCTTCTAGTATCCACACTTCTGATTTGCCCTAGTGCACCCACCCCGTCCGTGAATCTATAGAAACCCCCAGAAAACCACTGACCTCTTCAGCTAGTGACTTACTACTGGAACAGCCCCAGCCTTGCAGCTTCCCCTAGTGTACGTATATGGGGGGACCTTGTCAATATGGTCATCAGCCCTGGGCTATTAACTACTTTGCTCAGTTGAGCACCAAGTTGACCGCAGGAGGTGGACATAAGAATATGTGCAACAGCAGACATGCCAGCAGGATTCGCATATCAAAGTATGAAGCAGTCCTCAACAGCCTATCAAGAAAACAACACAGGCCGCTTTGTTCCAGCCACTCAAGGGATTAAGGTGACCTTCAACATGAAGAAAGAAATTGCTGCCGGGAAGATTTCTGAAGAAGAATTCTTCAGTGCCTTGCATGAAACTAGATGGTCCCTTCCTCATAGTTTTCTTTCCTAACACAGAGACCTGGACAGTTATGACCATAAACGTTAAAGAAAATGTGTGGGGAAGTAACTGGCTAACACTAAAAGATGAGAGTCAGGACAGGGGTAAGCTCTCGAAGAAGTTCAGCATAGTGCCCATGGGGCTTCGGGGCATGCAGACTGCTTGCCAAAGGAAAGGATGTGACTGCACCAGTACTGTTGCTCTCTTTCCTACCTCCAGCCCTTGAGAGTGCGTATCACGTAAGTGCTACCACACAGCTACTATGGGTGCTGCCCAGCATCAACGTGGAACAAACTCCACTGACACCTCCAGCCTCAGACTGGTAGGAAGTGGAGAGAGAAGCAAAACGTTCACACCAGCAAGCATCGGCACCATAGGAGAGGGAAGTCGTTTCCCCTTCTCCTCTCTATCTCAAATGAGGTGTCATATGGCCTGTGCTCTCGCTCTGTGAATTGCCTTTCACCAAAGTGGAATAAATCATTCATGCAAATCTGAAAAGCAATTTCTGCATCATTCATATTGTGGAAGTTTCTCTGTAGAACTATTAAAGAGGGATTCTGAGCAGGGTTGCTATGAAAAATCAGGTTTTTAAGCAAACAAATCCTTCCATAGAAAATATCCTGTTACACACAGAATTACATGTGGCATGGGTTTTTGTCTGTATCTGAAACAGAAAAAAAAAGGTACTCCCTCAAGACTAAGATCACATTTTTGGGTTCAATAGCCTCTATTTTTTATCCGAACTGGAGCACTATACTGAGGGAAGAAGAGATTCTTACCTGGTATAATGTGACATGTTTTGTTTGAAATAAATCAATTGGAAAATGTGTTTTGCTTGGTTACCTGAATTCTCCAGATCTTTATAGGCTTCTGTCCAGGTCTTGGCCATGTTTGCTAGGGTGTACTCCATGATCTGTATGTCAGTGATGGGGCAGTTGCACTGCGGGAACTCCTCCGCACACTGGCAGCCGCACTGGCTGTTCCGGCAGATGTACTCCCCCTCGCCGTTGCACATGATGTAACTCAAGGCAGACTGGACAAACTTCTCTTGTAAATACTGAGGAAAGATGATCTGGAGACCTGGCATAGAAACAAGAGGCAGAGAAGGGGGTGGGGGAAACAAGAAAAGATGTCATTTCAGGTATCTGTTCTTTTCAAAACCTGTTTCATTAACAGCTTGGGAAAGTGATGCTGAGGAATTAAAAGCTGCTGGGGTATTTCTATTGGAGCTGTCATGAGTAAAGAAGGTGAGCTACAAATTGTGTGCCTCCAGTGCAACTAGTGAGGTAGCTGAGAGCAGAACCCACCTGCTCTGTGAGGGAAAGGTGACAAGTAACACCCCCTCCACAACATCCAGTGTACCCCCTTCATCCCAGTCCTGGATTCCAGTACAGCACAAAGCAGCTGAAGCCAAAGCCTCCCTTGTTCCCGGGTTAGGACTGGTTTTACACTTGACAACCGAGTGCTAGTTCAGAAGTGATGAGCGTTACGCTGTTCTGATCTATTTGAGAGAGACTAAATAGGTTTGGTACCACAGAAACATGGAAACCACACACTGAAAGAGAAAAGGAAACAGAAGAAAGGAAAATAATACAAGGAAGGATTTATAAAAGACCCTTGCAGAGTTAAGTGCCCAGTTCCCATGGTATAAATACAGGAGTTGGGTACCCGAGTCTTTTCAGCTCTCTCCCTGCTAGGAAGGCTACTTGCCAAATCCTATAAAAGTGCAAATGGATTTAGTGCCAATGATTTCAGTGGTGCTCTGAAGATTTACATTAGCTGAGAGATCTATCCCCATGTCTCTTTCTCCATAGCAAGTGTTTGCGTATCCATCCATCTGTGCAGGCGTACGCTTGCTCGGGTACCAGAGGACACGATAACAGTTTAAGTGTTTGCCTCGCGCACAGTGTACGTGTTTTTCCAATCTGTCCTTCTCCAGCCCCCATCTCCTGTCCCCCTGCAGATGTCCCTGAGGGTTCACAGATGTTTTTTTCTACCTGGTGAGTCCTGCTTGTCAAACTCAGTCAGCGTCTGCGGTGCACGAGGCAGAGACAACAATAACTCCGAGCAAGCCTTTTGCGGGAAGCCTGGCCCGCTCGCCTTCCTCATAAAAGGCCCAAGGATTTTGGAGTGGCAGATAAAGGAGTTTATGGCTCGAACAGCAGCACTGAACTCCAACGTAATGAAGGCATGCAGGTCAATTACCCATCTGTTTGTGTTTCTATTGCGTTGAATTACTGTATCCGTGCCTGACAGCTCATTGGAGTGGAATGAAAATAAGACAATAATTCAGAGGATGACAGTGTGCAGGAAGGGCAAGGAGGGCTGTGACTCCTTACAGGAGTTCAGGCCCATCTCAGTGATGGGTCACGTCCACCTCAGACAAGAAAAGAGTGGTGGGCAGTGACCCTGGCACCCCCATTACCCTTTTGATTTTGGTTCCACTGAGAGATCTCAGTTTTGACAAGGTCCCTCTGGAAGACCAAGTCTGGAGGGATCAGGAGGATGTTGAAGGCACAGGGACCTCTGGTTCCTCTCCCTGCTGCTATTGCCAGGGCACAGTCTCCACAAGCACCATGCCTGCTGTCATTGAGCTGCCCCACTGTCTGACCCAACTGGCAGCCGAGCACGGAGCAGCGGCAGCCGCCGGGCAGGATGAACCCAGAGCAACCTTGAGCTGGACAAGATGTCTGTGGCACTTGCCCAGGGAAGGATGTCAAGCCTGGCATTTGGAGGCACTGTGCCTGCACAGATCCTGCTGCCTTTTCTGTGGTGCTGTTGTGGGGAAGAGAGGGAACATGCAAGGGGCTGGCCACAGCCTACCGCACCCCAGTGAACCTCAAAAGTGGTCTAAGGCTGATTATCATTTTGAGACCCATCTGGTCTTTCCTGAGATGTTTCTCAACAAGCACCTTAGCTTTCTTTCCATTGTCTTCAGGAAGGACTGAACTTCAGTCTCTTTTAGGGATTGATCTGAAGCAACCACCAGAGGGACAGTTCCTTTTTGAACCTTCGCACTGACAGGGATGGTCCCACCCGCCTGGCTCCAAGACTTCCCTTCAGGATGGAAACAAAGTGCAGTGCTATTGGAGAACCGAGATCTACAAAGGGGGCTTGGAGGGCCTGAAGGCTGCTGTACTCACTGAGCCTGCAAGCTCACAGGAGAGGGGGCCTGGGCTTCTTGATGTGCATTGACCCCGTTTATTCATGGCCCAAGTCCCTTGAATAAATCTTTCCACTCTGTGCTTCATGAAGAAGCAACCTGACCTGGCCTCACCCTTTGAATGTGAGGCCCAAATGACCACAGGCTCTTCAGCTCACCATAGTTTCTCTTCCAGTTTTAACGTGGGTAACAGCACCAACAAGCTGTCTGGTCCCAGCTACAAATGACACCAGCTTCAGAGATTATTTTTTTTTTTTTTCCTCTGGAAGGAATAGGGGTAAAAAAAGCAACTAAAGTTTCAGGGAAAGCACCTCCCATTGCAAAGGACGTGCATTGTGTATCTCAATACATGCAGAAACATGAATACCCTGTAATCTCCAAAACATAACACCGTCCCATCCTACCCTGCAGAGTTCCTCATGTGGAGGCTCACTTTTTGCCCATAAAACTTGTGGTTTCTAAAAAAAAACACCACCGTTTCCAGGATATCCTCTTCGAAGAAATAACCTCATGTTTAAGAGGTAGTCAGAACCCCTGTACATTTAGCACCAATTCAACAAAACACTTACAGAAATACTTAAGTTTAACCAGGTGAGCAGTTCTGCTGGAATCCATAGAGTTAATTGTAGCATTTAACAAGCAGCACATATTCAAATATGTGCTTAGACCAGGAACACTAGTGACACAAATCCAGCGACCCATCAAAACATGAGTGTGCATACTCCAAATGCAAAGCTCTAACTTAAAAACTGCAAACATTCTATAGGGATTACAGGCAACTCAGATCTTCCAGCTAGGAATTTCCTTGTGGAAGAAATCATTACAGGGTGTACATATAGATATAGATATAGATATAGATATATAAAAGTAATAGGGTTACTGAAATACAGCCATGCCTGCTCTCACATTTGTACCTTGACATATATAAATCCCCACATATTTATCATCATACCCAGACAAGGGCAAATTCATACCAGTATTTTTGGGTTTGTATTGAACACCCTTGTGAGCAGATGTTGGCAAGATGTTGTACAAGTACTGGGCTAGCAGCATCTCAGTCCTGGTACCCTTCCCATTCATGTGTAGTTCCATACCATGCCCAGTAACTAGATATTACTGAAATTGAGTTGATTACAGCTGCCAGTAAAGCACAGGTGTGATTAATCGTTTAAGGTAATCTTGACAAAGATGAGGTTGCAAGAAGGCCATATTGGTTGAGACCACTGTTCTAAGCGCACAAGGAATAGGCTTATCCTCCACAGCAGCCTCAGTAGCTGATAATAGATGCAGAAGGTAGGTTTGCTAGTGGCAAGTGTTAGGGAGAATATCTTAGTTTTGAAGGTAACTTATTGATCGGAAGGAGGAATTCTGCCAGTCTGTAAAGCATAAAGTTCCTCTTTAAAAATTCAGAGCAACACTGATTTGGTATTGGTTTGTCTTAGCTAACTACAGGCAGAATGTGAAGTTTCTGACAAGGGAACATGTCCTTAATTCACCCAGAAAAACTATTAGAGAGATGTTTGGCTTCGGACTGTATATAAAAAGCTTCCTGCATTAAAAGAGGTAAATTTCCCCAGCTCTAAATTAGAGCTATTTGAGACATTTTCCATAGAAGAGTTCTCTGTTGAAAATGCAGTTTCATTGAAGCATTTTGTGAGAGTGTGTTGACTCCAAAAGCACTTTTGACAGGGAAAGGTCTAAATGTATTTTTCATACTCCCTCATTTTGTTTCACTGAAAAGATGAAATGTTTTGTATTGTCATCACTGCTCTGCCCACCTTGGCAAAGACTTTAACATTAATTGTACTGTAAATTTAACAGTCTATTACCGTATTTGGTGTAATAAACTACCTATGCAATATTTCCTGGTTTTATGTCACAGTGTTTAGAATAGCACAGAAGGATTTTACCCTATTGAAATAGTGCCACGTTGCAATATTAACATACGCTGCCCAAGAGGATGTGTCTCTGCAATTTTAATTTCCCAGAACTTTTCAAAGTGATGCTTTTTTTCACTCAGATTTTCAAATTTCAGCCTAGGACACTTTTCTAGGGAACACATGTTCCCATTTCCCACCAGACTGCTGAGGAGCTGTTAGCACCTTCCCCTCCCATGCTTCGGCTTACTCCTTTTCCAGGCAGCACAGGCAGCTCATGCATCAGCCACACCAGAGGTGGAGGCAGGTGAAGGGATGGTTTCATGCTGGTTGCAGGGACAGGAGGATGCAAAGCACAAATAAATGCAGTCACCTATGAGTTCCCAGCCCACAGCAGGATCTCCCCCAGCCCCGTGCGGGCTGGTCCCCCCAGCTTTGTGCACAGCCCTCCCCATGCACAGGACAGGGAACCTGTCCCTAGATCGTGCTATTTAAAAGGCAAACCTTCTGAGCTACTGCGATTAATATACCTGTGTATACACCCGAATGAAGGCATCTGACACAGATGGACGTGCATGCTGGGTCCACATGCATACTGGTTTATAAATTAGTGATGCTCTTCTGTCCATTTAACCACAAGTGCAGAACCAGATACTGCACATGCATCCAGGTCCTTCCCTAAATCTCCAGGCTGGCTGACCTTCCCAAACCCTACATGCAGACATGAATATGTAGCTTAGATCTGGGTCCAGCCATTGCATCTCCTAGAGGGCAAGTTTTGGAAGCACAACTCTCAGGGCTGGGCTGCAGCAAGTTCAGAAATAGAATTTCTTCCTGTCATGAAGAAGCTGCTCGTTTATAGAGCCAGAGTGACATGAAGGTAGTAACGTGGATTTCTGTCAGCAGCTCATGCTCAGCTGCTAATCAGATCAGGGGAGACTTGGTCACGATCCATTACCTGCAGCCCTATGACTAATTCCTAATGAGGCCTCTCAGAGCAGAGGAAGGTTCCTGGGTAATTATCCCAAGAACTGCACTCCAGATTAGGCAGAAAACTCAGGTGTAGCTTTAAAGGTCACTTTGTTCTATTAGGAAGAGCCTTACCTTGCTCCCTTCCCTCGCTGTCTCTCTTGGCTTGGGTCTGTCCTCTCTGTGCTGCGTTATGCTATGAAGCTCCATGAGACCCATGTGTGGTTGACCCCAAAGGTCCTCTGTCTGCTCCCATCAGAAATCACAGCCTCACTCACCTTACATCCCACCTCTCTCCTAAACTTTCACTCTTCCTCCACCTCTTTCCCCCTCCCTGGCATCTTGCTCTTTCTCTTATCTTGTAGGATCAGATAGCCAATAGAGATCTATTGATTTACCTACTTACCAGTTTGTCTGCTATAAACCAAGCTGTATGCTTATTTAGCTGTTTACCTAGTTATCTGGTGTGTCATCCTTGGGTTTTCATTACCAGCAGCCATAATCACAGTATATAAAAAAGCCTCAAATTGTGTGTTGTTAATTAGGTAATAACCTGAACTCAGTGATTTAGATAATCACTGGAATAGTGAAGACAACCTGCCTATTATTTTTAAAGGCAAATAATAACAACAATAATAATATCCACAACATGACTCAGTAAATGAAACCCAGTTTCTGTGAACCCAAGATTAAAACAGCACTTGCCAAATTATACTCAAAGCGGAAGATGTAATGTAGCCCATTCATCTGAAAAATTAAAATTTGTGCAAGTACAAGGATTCCAGAAATAAAACCATCTGGGCAAATGAGCAGTTAAATCCAACATTTCCTTATTTTGTCAAAAACTTGGGAATAACCTTAGTAAATTACACGCCCAGTGAATTTCCTCCTTGTACTGAAGTTGACTTCTTGCTAACCGGCATGTATTTATTTATTAATTCAGTCATGACCTCTATCTGTTGACTTCTGGACTAGTTCCCCAACTGGGACTGAAGCCATGGCTTCTAGCATCCAAATAAAACCTTTGTGACTTTTCCCAAAGATTACCGTCATTACAGAATCCCAAAAGCTGATCTGCAAACCTCTTACGCAAAACAGCAATTTGGGAGGGACAGAGACGTGGATGGAATATCCCTACAATATTAATGGAAAAGGCCACATTTATGTATATTGATATATGTATAATACATAGAAGTCCATGAAAATTCATTGGCAGAGGGCACCCAGACACCTCACTGGGGTCCAAGTCTGCAGTCTTTTGCACCTTTAGCTCAGTCCCTTGTCAAGCCCTGGCTCTGCTGTGCTGAGCATCGTATGAAGCCACCAGAAGCCATCAGTCCTGCTTCAGTGAGCTTACAGCAAAGGTGGTGATCGCAGCAAACAGAGGATGGAAGCAGGCTAGAATAAAGGGCACCCCTCTCTCATATCATCCCCCCCCCTCCATGCCCTGCATGTCCAGCTCCCCCGTTCCTGTGCCCTACCTTGCAGGTGGAGTTTGCTCTCAGTGCTTTGCAGAAGGACAGAACTCACAGAGTCCAGATTGTCGTAGCTGTTACAGCCCAGGGGGCCGGTACGAGTTTCTGTTACCTGTGGAGGATGGAGAAAACAGAGTGTCCCCTTTGACTGCAGCACCATGTCTTCCCCAGGCAGTTTCAGACCTTGTAATATGATGACTGCTTGTCACCAGCTGATGCAATCCAAAATGCATCTTCCCTAATTGGGAAATAATGTGCCACACTGAACAGACACGACTAATGTCTGGCACACTCACAAGCTGCAAAAAATAGAGTGAAATGTGCCTGCTTTCTTTACGGTACCACATGTTATTCTGGGCTTGGCAATGATGTCCTGCAGATTGATGTTTCTCATAGAGCATCTCCATTGGAGAACATCAGAAGCAAGTAGGGGAATTATTCCCTGGCTTCTCTTATTGGAAAGCAAGATACAGAGATGGATTGCAAGCCCACCGTGGTGCCTAGTGCTCCCACAACATATGTGCAGACCATCCTTGTGCTGAGGTTAGGTGGAGGCACACATGGCCTGCAGTGCTCTTGCTGTGGTTGTTGCTAATGGTTTCCAGCCATGGAGAAGAGCTGCCCTTCCTGAATTCACAAAGGGCGGTTATCTGCCATCGCTGTTTCAATATCTCAATACGATTTCCCATCCAGAAGGGAACAGACTCAGCCATGAGACAGCACAGAACAATAACAAGAGCTGAAACCTTTCAGAAATGGCTAACAATGACAACTCCATCCACATCACCTTCCCTGAGGTGAACTCTGCAACAATAAAATCCCTCCCCAGTATAGGATGATTGCTTTCAGAGAAGGCAGCCTTTGTCTGCAGAACCATTTCCCCTGTTCTGTATGCTCTGAGCAGCTTGCCTCCCTGCCTGCCACAAGCCCCCTAGCTGTCTCTCAGTCTGTTTCATTCAAGGTACCTCAGCAATGCCACACTGATTTTTTCACCTTTTCTTGTAGCAAATTCATCTGAGAGATGTTTAGCAGTCATACCCACAAGAGGAAAATACTTCTGGGTTGCATGGGGTTGAACATTTCACAGACCTGCCTTTCCCTTCCAACCTCCATTGCTGATCTGGATTGTCTTTTCCCTCTCTTCCTTCCAGGGGTCACTGCCTCACAGTAGTGGAAGTCTCCTGTCCTAGACAACCATCACATTGGATGCCCACCCCTTTCCATGTATGACTGGCTCTGGGGAAATAAATTCTTCAATAAGGCTGGTAAAAAACCAATTTACCTTAGGAAATCAGCACAGGAAGAAAACAACTTGTGATCAAAAAAGCCATCACACTGAACTGGCAATGTCCTGCCCTCAACCCCTACGGCAGTAGCATGGGCACACAGTCTTCTTTCTCTTCCCAAGGCAAGATACAGTACCTTGATTGCTCCGGTAGAGATCTGGATCTCGTGGAGTCTCCTCATGGTGCCATCACGATCTACAAAGTAGGAGGAAGCAAGCTGGTGCAATGCCTCAACGCTCTGGGTAGCGTTGCCTGACTTTCTGTCAAGGCGGCTTTTGTCCATGTACATGGTCAAGGCCTCCTCTCCTGCAGCAGAAAGAAAAGGAGATTTCAAGCTGCTGTGCAGGGTCATCTTAACAGGAACATACGATGTCATGTGTCTTACCTGAAGAAAGAAAAGCCCAACACAAAGCACTCTTAAATGAACCCACCCTTCCTCACCAGTACCAGAACCTTAGTGCAGTACATACGAGCCTCCTCCATTCAGCCAGAAAGGCCAGGTCCATCACTGCTGGGGATCAGCTCCGCTGAATTGAGTAGATACTATTTTGGACATTTATTAACCATCATAGCTTTAACACAACTGCTGGGAAGGATTCAGTACCATTTGTCCCACTCAAGGAATGCTTTTCTCTGTGGGCAGTGCTCTAGAACGATGCACAACTGACAGAAGATGCCACTTTTATGCAAGTCTCTCTCTGACCCCATTTCTAGAAGGAATAAATGATCTAAGTTGCAAATAGGACATAGTTATGTAGGTGGGTGAAGAGGACAAACAAACACCAGTCGTACCTCTCCAGTGACCCCACAAAAGGGTGAGGGCGGGGGGGTGAGTGAAGGGGAGTGATCAGGGGAAAGAACAAATAAGAAAGTTGATGTAAACCAACCATCCTTTCTGCTTTTTTCCCCCCTCTCAGAGTGTCATTCAGGTAATTTAAGTGGAGAGTGAAAAATACTGTACAAGATAAAGGACGACAGGTGATTTTTAATCAGTAACCAGAGAATCTGGGAGTGGAACGGTTAAGATCTGATAGCACCAAACATCCTAAACATTAGCAGAATCCTGTATGTAATGAAAAGCAGATGAAAAGGACACAAAGGTGTGAAGTAATATTTACCTAGAAGTTCAATTTCTGCTGTATGAGCCAGATTAAAATCCAGTTCATTCTTAACACAAGGCTGGGACTATAGGAGGAGTAAAAAGGCAGAATACCATCCTGCATCCTTAACGTGTGAAGCTCCGATTTTAATAAATGAAAACAACAGACACCTACACTAGGAATGTGCCATTTCTACATAGCTCTCTTAATGAGAGGAATGGTACTTGTTCTGATTTGATTGATGAACCACTGATGAATACGTTGCCTCTGGCAATGATAGCATGGTAAAAAAAAAAAAAAAAAGTACCACCACTTTCTAGGCCAAGAAATATTTTGCTTTTCAGCATTTTTGCTTATTTTTTTGTAAGACAGGGAAGTTACTTTTCTTAAAGGTTCTTATTATCTGAAATAGTTTGATTTGTCCAAATAATTTCTTTTATTACATATGTGCAAAAAATCCAACCCAGTAAGTCCTTCTCCTTGCTTTCCCTGGAAATTTTCCAGCTTTTATCTGGAAGCCAAATGCCTGAACACAAACCAAAAATGAATCAAAATATTTTTATTGGATTTCAGTTTCTCGAGCGATTGATATGTTGAGGATTGAGCCTTCAGTTTTGAGATGAAAAATTGAAAGTTTTGGTGGAAAGAAGATACTTTTAATCAAAAGAATTGATCAGTTGAAATCTTTTAATTGGCTTCACGGGAGCTAAGTGAAGAAGTCTGGCATATAAAGCTTTTTCTCAAATATTTTGTTAAAAATCACATGCTATCTTTTGACCACAATCAACGTAGTAGTTAACAGCATTATCATTGTTACTTCTCACAAAATGAGTTTCCCTGGAAAATGACCAGCTTTGATTTCCTTTATCACCATCAACATTACTGTGCACTGAGCGGTGCAATGAGACCTTGGCAGGGATCGAGGCTCTGGTACATCAGGCTCTATCCACACAAACAGCAGAAAGATAGTTCCTCTCCCGGAGGATTTAAAGCCCACGTATCTGATGAGACACAACAGGTGTCTACAGCAAACAGCCGGCAGCGCACAAGGTAATAAGATGGCTGTGATCAGTGTGAGAAACAGCGGTCACCGCACACCAGCTGCCTGGCTGCTGTCAGCGCCTGGTCAGGTTTCATCTTTAAGGTGAGCTTTAGCGGGGATTTGAAGGAAGGTCAGACTCTGTGAATTTTCATGAGGCAACTAGTTTGCCACTGAAAGGACATCTGAGTGGGAGTTAGCCAAAAGGCTTGGGGAAAGATAGGCTGGATTGGCGTAAAAGTGTATTTTGAGCCAAAACTTTTGAATCTCTCATGTAACGGAAGCATTTAACTGCACAGAGATGCAGCAGACTTAAAAGATGCTTTGCCACCATTTTGCCAGGTTGTGACAGATGAGGGAAAACCTGGAATAATTCTCTCCTTAGCTGCGGTTCTCAGAGGAACCTGCTGGATCCAGGCATCAACTCTTCTTCAATTCCACCAGCAACGAGAAAAAAACTGCTTTTTATGGAAAAATATCATGCTTTATATTAATAGTCAAGGCACAAAAAATCAGGACTTTTCAGTCCAGACTAGTTCATTTTAGCTAGACAAATGCTGAGATTGGAGATGCCTTGGACAGAGAGCAACCAGGAAGTCTGGACTGAATTGCATCAGGCAATAACACCGGGTTTGGTTCACAAGGAGATCCACCATTAGCTTTTGGTCCCTAGATAACATGAAGTAGGCAATGAGCAACTCAGCCTGCTCCTAGACATCAGAGAGGAGAAACCTGTAATCTGGGGCAGTGGAGATCAGTGATTTCCCCACAAAAACTGTCATTTTTCCTCCCTGGGGTGTTTGGACCCCTCCACTGCGAGCAAGAAGAAGAAAGCAGGAAAGTAAAGCCCATGAGATTCGATGCTTTCCCTGAAGGACAAATACTGTGCCTAGGAGTGAAGGGTGCTGAGCTGAAATACTGTTGCTGGAATCCTATTTTGTGTACATGTGTGCAGACCTGGGAAAGCACAGCATCCCCATGGAGCGTGTGCATGAGAAAGCAACTCTTAGATCAAGAGAGGTTAACAGACTTTTGCTGCATTATTAAGTCTTAATTTCTCGTTTATTAAGCTGATGCTATGTTCAAAGTTGTCTTTCCTTCAGGGCTTTCCCTGCAAATTAGCTCTCAGCTCTGTGTGCTCCATCCCAGAGCATGGATGCCCTCAAAATGACCCTTCACCAATCCCATTGTCAGAAATAAACTGGAGCAGAGCTGGTTTTTTATTAGGCTCCAGGGGAAGCAGGCTGCTCTGTAGGTTGAAAAGCATCAGGAGCTGTTCCTCATGTGGCCAGGTGTGAAACTGGTGGGCTGGCCTGATCCATCACCCAGCCTCCTGGGGTCCATGCAACAGCTGGCATTTAAAAGCAGAACAATTTCCTGCGTGTTTGTCACTTGTTTGCAACCTAATAAGACATCAAGCTAAGTCACAAACAACTGTGATCCAAAGCAGAACTCCAGTGAGTTTTCTGAGGAGATGTGGGGTCCTGGGAGAGCAAGGGTGCCAGTACACGTCTGGTTTTATATCCCAGTGGTCTTGTTCAGCCCACAGACTGATTAGAGTGTGTCCTCCTTGCATAATGCATGCCCAGCTTCATCTACATTTTCTCCAGGACTGCCATTGCCAAGATAAATCCTCCTTTTCTCCCCTACCATTACTCACCGTGCACTAGGCTGATGGAGCATTTAGCACTCCTCTCCAACACCAGTTCTCATTACAAGCCTTTGCATATTTAAAATTGTTGTGTTGTAAAATCAGGACAAGAAACAAGCCCCTGTGCATAATTCACAACCTCACCCAGGCAAAATTAAAAATATATTTTACCATCAAAGGTCTTTCTTATTTCGAATTGCCACGAATGTGAGTGGCAAGAAGAAAAAGGCATGTCAATGGAAAGAAAAGTAAACCCACAAAAAGAACTCTTTACTGGATTTTAACTTGGCTGGCTTCAGCTCTGTAAAATACTGTCCTGAAAAACAGTTTCCTCAATAAAAAGGAGTTTATCTTTACACAGACTTCATTAAGGCCTGATGCAGGCAGTCACTTGTATTAATGCATGGAAACCTGCTTTCTCTTACATTTCTTGCTGATGGAGCAAACAGTTTGAGTGCCTGGACTGGAAGAGCAGCATGAGGATATTTGAAGGACATTTGCCACACGAGAGGCCATTTGACTTCAATGGAACTGCGCCAATTTACCTACCACCTCATTTGCCCGTGAATCATTTGCACACATCTAATCTCATCTACGTCTCATCCCAGTGTCTTCAGAATGCTTTGGGAACAGACAGATGGCCAGAAATTCTTCAAAGTTTACTACAAACTTCACAATGTGGCAAAGCTGGAGGTCAGGTAGATTGAAGAAGCAACAGCAATAAAATAGATGTTAAAATTAAGACCCCTCCACCACTGCAAAATCTCTTATAAACAGATCTCAAGAGAAAGGCACTTAAATGCACACCCCGAAGGGGTAAAGAATGGTAAAAATAATACAAGAGAGAAAAAAAGAAAAAGATCAGCAGCAAGCATCAGGAGGAGCATATGATTTTCACCCCTCCTGTTTTCAGTACTCAGTGTTTGAAATGTTTATGCAGCACCGACAGCAGCACAGACTCAGGGGTTAATGGCCCTACGGTACCGTCTGGTGTCATCCCCAACGCACTCTGCTGGCACACACAAACCTCTCTGCGGTCCTTGCATATACATTTGGAATTTTACTCAACTCTTGCTTTTTTCAAAAGTCTACTCCACATTACTGCTTTCCCTTATGCATTCAGTACAGGCCTTCCTGGCCGTCTCTTCCCATGCTGCACACGCTCCCTGCCCAACTCCTTGAACTCCCTTTTCCTTGAGCTCTTTAAAATTCCTCTGGTTCCAGCAAGAAAGGATGCTTCCCCCCCTGCATTTGGTTTCATTCTGACAAAAAGAGGGACCAACAGAGTCTGTTGTCAAATTAAGGACAGAGGTGCAGGAATGACAGCCAGGCTCCCCGGCTAAATGAAGCATGTTTATCTTGACGCACACCAGTACACACGCGTTGTTGTTGGAGGAGCACAGGTGCACACGTACCACAGATGCCGAACTCACACGCGTTGTGCTGTGAATTCATTTGCAAAGGCTTTCCGTACTCGGGGGATTTTCACGGTGCCTACCGATGAGCCAGGCGCTGGCTGGGGGGCACAGGCAGGCTCCGTGCTGCCAGCCAGCCTCCAGCAGCGTGGCCCAGGTCTGTAGGGGCTCTCCGGTGCCACCCCCCCCAGAAGAAAACAGCCCAGGTCACCACCTACCTCCCAGGGTGGCAGAGATGAGGATGTGGGTGCCGTACTTTTTGATGATGGTATCAATGAACTGCTGCGTGGTAGGTCTCCTGCCCAGGAGGCGGATGCTTCTCTGAAACTCAGGCATCAGGGGCAGTGGGTTGTGGAGCAGGTCCCGCCGCTCGATGGCTGTGTTCCTCACCTTCCAACGGGCAAACTCCCTACATGACAACACAGGAACACAACACGGGTGAGGCTTCGAGTCTGGAGGGGCTGGGGGAACCACTGAGGGCAGGAAAGAAGGGTGGAGAAGGAGATGATCCTGTTGGACACCCCCACATGGATACACACGTGAGGCCACAAGGCTGGACAGAGGGGAATGGAGAGGAGAAAAGTGAGGCATTACTGCACAATAACAATATGCTGCAAGGACCAGGTCTGGGCTGGTGAGGAGGTAGGCTCCAGAGATGTCTGGCAGAAGGCTGCATCCCCCTAGTGAGACACCAGGCTGGTCCTTCCACCCTCGCACCCTTTGGGGTCTTAGAACTCTCCGTAAAACAGCAGATTCTGGTTTCTGTCAGCAAAAGAGCTGGTCAGGCTGTAGATCCAGACCAGTCCAATCATTGCTACATCCCTGTGTCCACTAACCTTCCCAGCATGCTTTTGAAAACAAGACTGAAGGAAACACTTTCTCTAAACACCTTAATCTTTCAGCACCAGGAGTGCAGCAAAAGGTAATTTTGAAAAACAGTATGTTTGATAAACTGTCTAAAAGAATCGATTTAGATATAAGCTGAGGCCTGAATGAAAATGGAGGTTTTGTTTGGTTTTCTTCCCCTTTTTTTAAAAAAGACCTATAAAGTGATTTTAAAATCCCTTCTTTTAAACTGATACCAACTGGGAAAAAGTAAAGTTAATGTTTACAAAAGCAGCTCTTTATTGCAGGTAACCATTTTGAAACCACACTAAGGGAAATGCCTAGAGAAAACCTTGCACACCTGTGATGTAAAAATCAGGCCTCAAACTCATCACCAGCTAAGCATCTAGAAGATGAGAAACCTATTAAAGTCCTTTGAAAAATATTGAGTCCTTCTTAAAAGGGTATTCTTTATAACTATTGTCCTACAACACATCTGCGCTATCTTAAACTATCTTGCAGATAATCAAGTCACAAGCTTCTCTATCACTTTTTGTTCACTTACTCCTGTAACTCAGGTTTAAGACATAAATTTCATTTAGGTAATAGGTGTCGTGGTTGAACCCCAGCCGGCCACTCAGCCCCGCTCACCCGCCGGTGGGACGGGGCAGAGAATCACAGGGGTAAAAGTGAGAAAACTCGTGGGCTGCGCCAGGGCAGGGCAGTAGGTGAAGCAGAAGCCGCAGGGCAGCAAAGCGAAGCCGGGGACCCCCCCGCTCCCCACGGCAGGCAGGGGCGCAGCCACCCCCAGGGCGGCAGGGCTCCAGCACGCCTGGCGGGCACTGGGGAAGGCAAACGCCACCATCCCAGCGCCCCCCCTTCCTTCTGCCCCCCGCTTCCCATGCCGAGCATGGCACCGCATGGCACGGCATAGCCCTCGGGGCAGGGGGGCGGCTGTCCCGGCCGTGTCCCCCCCAGCCCGCTTGCTGTGGGGTGGGGGGAGGGGCAGAGAAGCCCCTGGCTCCCAGAGCTCTGCTGGGCAGGACCTAAACCATCCCTGTGTGAGCAGCGCTGCTTCCAGCACAAATCCCAGCCAGCCCCGTGCCGGCTGCTGTGGGAAACACGGACTCCGTCCCAGTGTTACAGAAGAAATATGATTAACTGCATTCCCTCTGAATAGTCTCGTTTAGCATTAGTGGCTTAGCATGAGCAGCTAAAGTAGATGAAGCCTTAGGCCACAAAAGCTGACATAGTAAACTTTTTTTTAGAAAATTATCGCTGCTAAGAAAGAACTAGCTGAATTTAGCAGATACGAGAGGAATGAAGATGATAAGAACCAAGGAGACAACTGCAAGAGAATGAAGTAGCTTCAGAAGAAGGCCACCCAGCAACAGTGAAAACCAATAAGCCATCAAGAGACCACTGACCAGAATTAAGTAATTGGGCTTGGGGCTGGATTTGGGGATTGCATGATGGGTGGTATGGGTATCATTCAGAGGGGTAGGGGCCCCTCTCTGGAGGCGCCCAGCTTAAGCTGTAATCTAAGAACTAATAAAAGACTAATTGGAAACCTTCACTTGGACTTTGCATTCTGAGTGGGATCCTAGGGTCGGAGCCTGTTAGAATGGCCAGCACGTGTTAATCCATAACACCCAGTCAAAACTAACACAATAGGAATAGCAATACCTAACACTGGTGTGTCTCTTCCTATCAGCATGTGTCAACCAGCACCAGCAATCCCACTTTGCTGGTAGAGAACCTGCCATGCGGGCAGATTTAGGAGATGTAATAAGTCAGTTGCAAAGCCAGGATCACAAACCAGATCGTTTTTCCCCAGGTTGATTCTACACCCAGTCCACTTTGTATGCATTCAGTTATTTTACTTAATGCAATTATGCCTGTATTTATTTTGATTGCACCCCATCACATCACCTCAGGCTGCCTAACGGCAGTTGCATTCATTAAAATAGCAAAATCCCAGCTCTTTACTTCAAAATATCTCCTTACACCTGAACTAATTCCTCCTTTGTAGCTCCTAGACTTTCACAAGCCAAGTAAAAATGCCAGAATGAAACAACCTTCTTACCACATCCTAAGTGTCATTAGTGTCAAACCTTGAAGTCCACAGAAAGATCGGTCTTTCCTAAAGAAACTTCTGTCAAAAGGCAAAAAAATCCCACCACCCATGTAAACCCAAATTAGAAAACCCCCATACACCAGGATCTTGATACCAGGAGTGAAGAAAACCTGCTTCGTTAGCTCCAAAGTTGTCTGCAGACAATGAGTATGTTACCACTGTTTGTGTATTCACTGTGTGGAGGAGAATGTAGAAATTTTGTCTGCTGTGCAAGAAGAGTGTAAAAGTCACATACTTACTAACTCTGGAAGGGGGATATTTGGGAGTCCCACACTTGATTTTAATGATGCATAAAACCTTAAAAGTATATTAAAACAAACAACCTTATCTCTGACACTACAGGGAGAGATTGCTTTAGTCATTCCCAACCAGAGTTGCAATTCCAGATTTTGCTACACCAGGAAATACCCTTCATGTGAGGAAGGAATGGTCCCTTCAGAAGTTACGCTGCATGGGAAGATGTAGATCTGGATGCTAAAAGACAGTCAAGGTTTTATAATAAATAGAGATTCCCATTATAAAGAACACAACTAGCAAGCATAGGAAAAATGCCATCTGTGCCTCCTTCCCAAAGAGACGTCACGAGGGACTAGAGTCCTCCAGAGCCAGCATGTTTTCAGAAAGGGCTGGGGGAATGCTTCATTTTCACCAACAATGTACGGAGTTTGCTTTTGCTACTGCCAAGTTATCTATTCCAAAGCAAAGACCATGGAGTCGAAACACACAACTGACCAGGTAGGACCCTGTTGATGTATCAACACCCAAAGCTTAGCAGTGTCTGCACTCAGTCTGTGGAGGTGGGCAGGGCAAACAGTTACAATTGAGACCATGGGCTGGAAAGCAGTGGGCAATGAAGGTGGGAGTTGGTAGGAATAGAGAATGAAAATGTGATAAACAGTATGTCCAAAGGAAAAGTGGGTTAATTTTTTGCATGAGGTCCAACAGCATTTCATGGTACCACTGACAGGAGGCAAAAGTGGGGGTTTAAAAGAACTCATTGCAGTATCTTCAACCTTGCTGCCAAGGGACAATTGCAGTCCCCATGCATGGAGTAGACAAGTCCTTAGTGGAAGCCACATCTAAAACATAGTGAAGGAGCCTTTTGTACATGCCATCCCTCCCCCCAGGGCTTCCTACTGTTAGGGCATATCATTGAGGTGAATGCCCAGCTCTACTGTACTCTCCAAATGCCTGGATGTGTGGCTTTCATAGTCGATGAGAAAAGCTGAGCAAATATGTTATGATGAATAATTTATGCAACTAAGTTAGATGCTTATCTTCTGCTTATAGAATATCCACGAGCCAGTTGCAATTCCCTCTAATTTATGCATTATTTGAATTTACTTAGTAACATTTTTCAAGTTTGGCATTTGTTTGTTTTTTTTTTTAAAAAAAGGTTTTACATAGTATTTGGCTGTATTCTTTCTTTGTGTGCTGTTGATTGGTTAGGATTGGTCAAGCCAACGTTATGTTATTTTTAAGCTTTCTGATTAATGACCACAAACACATTTTAAATTTGGCTTCCTCAGATCCAGGATATTTTACATTGAAAGCAACTCTCTAATACTAGCAATCTTCCATGCAAGCTATAGAACTCCATGCTGTAAGATGCACCTGAGGCCAAGGTTATGGTACAGTTTTGGAAAATAGACTTAAAAGTAATGGATATAGCTAGTGAAATCATTTAGAACTATTGAGGTGATAAAAAAGGTGATGTTTTCAGGCAACAGTATTGCTGTGGCCTTAGGGAATGATCCAACCTGTAACTCCTGAAGTCTGTGAAGAAACACCTCCAAGAACAGGTTTTCTGCTAGCTGTCAATGCCAGCTCAATTGCATTTTCTGCAGAAGAAGCTGCTGTTGGTCAAAACTGAATTCATGGTACTGGGCTAAGTAAGCATACTCCCATTTGTTTGTCACCACTAAACCTTTCAATCTGTGAATTTTTGGAGGATCTACCAAGGCCTTGGATTCATGGATTATGTGAGCAAAAGGGCACTACAATCTTTCCTTCCAGAAATCTCTCTCAGATGCCGTCTCACTGATTGTTGCTCCACAGAGCCATCAGTGACAGCACAGTCCCAATGCCGCTGCCTGGAAAGCAGAGGGGAGATCTCCACAGGTCTCAGGGCACTTTGTAAAAGAGAAATACTGCACTGTTGCCTGCTCATTTTCCAGGTGAAGGAGTTGCAAAGACTTGACCAGGATTACGATGGCACCCCACGATACAGTTAGGATTAGTAGAGTCTTCTGACCCTCTGGGGAAATCCCTAGCAAGGACCTGAACTTCTGCCAGTGGGGAAGCTTTTAAGGGCTTCAGAAAGATGATAAACCTCTTAGCAAGGAGGAGGAAGAGTCTGTATGCAGAGATGGGATAAGGAGAAACTATGACCTAATGTCTGAGTAGTGGGGGGAAAGGCACTTGTTTATGCTCTAACGTCTCGCCAGTGTAGACAGCCCATGCTAATGTGGAACATACCCAGGAAAATGCCTGCCAGGTCAGAGGAGGGGAGTCTGCTCTCTAATGTCTGGTGAAAGCACTGAAGAGCCTAGTCCCTAATGGCTGGAAGGGGTAGGAAGTGCTAATGTCTAAAGGGGGAAGGGAGGTGAGAGGAAACAGAGGGATGAAGGACAGCCTCAGGGAGGCAGATATTCACATTTCAGGCCTTCCCCGCTGTAACAATAAAGGGATAACTTTTATTTGTACATGGCTATATCTGAGAAAATGCATGGCCTGTCAGAGTCTGCATTAACGAGCTCACCATCAAGGCCATGCATGTCAGAGAGAGGGAGCCACTGGGAATGTCTCAGTGCTCATTAGCACTATGACCCCTCCAGGGAAGCAGAAAAAAATTGGGGGAAAAAATACTGAAGCAAGGAAAATTAAAAAGCCTGGATGGGTACGTCACCCAGACCCCGCACCACACCAGCAGAGAGGCTAGGAGAATCCAAGGGCATGAGCATCTCTACCCAGGGAGAGAAGTCTGAAAGAGAGAGGCCATCAGAGCAAATTAAATTCACCATCTTCAAATGGCCAAGGCAACCAAAGGACGTAAGTGAAGAAACCAGTTCAGTAGAGACCTCAGGGGCTGGCACTTGAAACCAAAAAGAAATTAAATGCATTAAGTAATGATCAAGACAGAATCTGTTTGAAAATGGGGAAAAAAGCAGAGTGGGAAGACACTGAACAAAGCCGATAACTGTCATGCTAACTAGAACACCCCAGCACCTCCTGCTGCTGGATGTATTGCCTGCAGGGCGTGCAGGGCAGTTAACACATCCCACTCACGGGGCACACTAAGCAAACAGGACCAGCCTCGCTGCTCCCTGGGAACTGGACAAGGAGAAGGCACCAGCTTCTTTCTCTTCAGTGGTTCTTTACCTTTTTTAGAGATCATAGCTCAGAAGCCATCAGCTGCTTCCAGAAGTGATGAGCAGACAGAGCTTTTCCAGAGGCAACACCACCCTCTTCAGTAACAGTAAGACACAAACATTACTTCATGTCCTCGACCTGGCATTTTTGCATGTTATTGACTCTCCAATGTCTTTAGGATCCCCAGCTAGAGAGAGAAACTCCCAGAGCCTTCTTGCTCTCTTGGATTTTGCTGTATATACAATGACATCCTCCTAGAAACATCTCTGCCCCTTGTTTTCATCCAAGCACCTCACAATCACTGAAACAGGTGGTTTTGGACACCCCTATGTGTGTTGCAGACAGCTGTTATTAGTGGTTAGAATGAGTGTGAACCGAAACAGATAGATTTTAGGCCTCGCTCAGGTAAAAAAAGTTTTGTGTTAGCATAAGGAACTTTGCTCAAAGTCCTCCAGAAGCCTAACCGATACTCCTACATCGGAGCTGTTGGTTTGGGCATTTTGTTTTGCCTTTCCTTTTCTCAGCCTAATTGTCCCACTCATGGGCTGCACAAAGTAGGAGTTATCTCCAGTCCCCAGGGTGATGGCTCTCCCAGGCTGCGGTGAGCCCTTGACTCTGCAAACAATGCCATGGGAGCAGGACACAAGCATGACAACGGCATTATAATGCTTATCTTTTACTGCCAGATGTGGCTTAATATGAGTCTGTATGGGGTGGCTGTGATTATGGTGGGGTCAGTCATGTTTTATTTCTAGTCTGTGCCCTCAAAATGCCAGACAGCCCCAGGCTGAGCAGTGCAATATTCCCTTCGCAGTTTCCTCTGCAGCTTGGCCTCTCTTGATCAAGGCCAGCATGAAGAAGTCAGTCTTCAAGGCTGAGCTTTTCAAAGGACCTACAAGAATTAGTTTCCTGTGAGGGTCTGGCATTCATCCCCCCTAATCTATTTAAGAAAACTCCAAAGATTCAAACTAGTTCCAAATTAGGCAGAGAAGGAAGCTCTGCCATAAAAGAAAGAAAGAAAAAAAATAAAAACAAAAATGTAATTCCAGAGAAGTATGAAAAAGTAATCACTTAAGCTTGAAAGACTGACAACATTTTGCCTAACATCCAGGCAAGCAGACAGGCTCACCTATGACAGCTGGCAGGTGGATGAAATAAACAATTGACTACTGATCTATTGATAAACACTGTGCTGTTTGCAGCATTCTTCCTATAAGGGCATTTACCTGGATAGAACCAAATCCAAGGAGATGACCATCAGTGTTTGGACCATTCAACAGAATCACACGGCAGAAATAAAGCAATGCTGTTGGACTACTTACTCTTTTGCTTGTCTCCACAGGAGAATGGAAGAATCTTCTGTTGGTTTTCTACCTTGGCCTATACTTTGACCATGTGCTTGGTGTTGGCTGAGGTGCCTGAAACCTCAACTACTTCCCCTTTCTGGGCAATCATGTTGGATTTTCCTGTTACAAACAGCGGGGTTTTTTTCATCTCTTTGATACTTTTCTTTAAAATAGTAAATTATTCCAGGGTTGAAAACCTGGAGGTATTTTTTTTGTTTGTTTCTTTGGGGTTTTTTTCTGTAGAAGGAGAGGGAGGTAAATAATAGGTCCAGAATGCCATGAAGCTTGCAAGAAGCAAAATGAAAGAAAATTACTTTTAAGTTAGGTGGATTTCATGTGACCTTGAAAGTTCCTTGGTAAACAGACTGTTCCAGCACTGAATTAAAAACCGATCAGACAAACATGACTCCGAGTCTTGTATTCTCTCTTAGGATGGGACTACACTTGGGTCTCTTAGGAGGCAACATGTAATTGCTGGGTGCTGGAAAGATTGATTTCTTAAAAAAAAAAAAAAAAAAAGATGAAGCTGGTATAAATTTATTCTAGAGAGTCAGAGTGATTCAACACAGGTAAGTACAAGTTAGAAGGTAGGTCATTAAATCTGATCATTACTAAGTTTGCTTATTATTAAATTTGTTCATGGCCAGGATGTGGCTATGATTCCTAGCTCTGACTTCAAATCTCAACACAGCTACCATCACGAGCAGACAATCATAGGCAAACACAGCAGAGTAGGTTACTACCCCTTCTGCTGAATGGGGTCATCTCCAAGTTACACGTTTATGCATCCTCAGATAACACATAGTAACTTTTACACTTCTTCAGCACAGAGTAAACACACCAGCTACCTTCATCTGTCATCTACCCGTCTGTTCCCATGTTCCACCCAAGTTATATGTGTGCTGCTACAATTCCTTTTCAACCCACCCATCAGGTTCCGCTGCAAACTGGTTGTGGGACATTTACTTCATTCAACTTTGCCCACAGTGTTCTTTGTGCAGATTTCATTGCAAAAAGCACACAACTTGGGCACTAGAGATACCCTTTCCAACACCAGCCTGTTTAAGCCCTGTCCACCCTGGAGAGTTGCTTGTAAGTAGTTCCCATTACTGTTAACACCATCTCAGCTGTTCTCAGCATTGGGCTAACGGCACTTCTTCTAAGCCACTACGATTTACATAGTGGTTGATACAAGCTGCTAGAAGCCAGAGTGACATCTCTACAAGAGCTCCCAGCGTTGTTAGCGCTGCTGCAGCTTAACAAACATTATCAACAATAGGAAATGTTCTGTTCTGTTGCTGTTTTCTTCCTAAAAGCTTACCTAAACCAGACATGGTTTATTAAGCTACTGAGGAAGCTGTTCTAATAGGCTGCAGGGTCCTGTGCTTCAAGCACTGGAATGGACAATATTGAGACACCCATTCCTTCACAGTGAATTATGATAAAAATCACAAGAGATGCAGCCAGAACAACTCTCCACTAAAATACCTGAGGTAGCCTAGAGAAACTAATGAATTGGGCATTTTGAGTTCCGCAGTTATGATTGCAATGACACCGATATTATTTTTCATAGCATGGTCTCCTGGATTTGTTTCTATGAGCTTGACCCAGAATTGAGGATCAAGAAGATTCTGGGAAGTCAAGGATCTGTCAAGAAAATGCTTTCAAAGAACAGCACTTTTGAAGCAACAGATGGAAACCTCTCAGTCATTGAAAGACTTTTAGATAGTCTGCAGGAAACCTGGGGTAATTGGTATGATTTTAGGTTCTTTTCTCCACACTTCTTCCAATTTCCTTCTTGTACACTCTTTTGCTAAAGACACGATCCCTGTGCAGGGAGCTGATGGCATCCACCAGCCAGCTAGCGTTAGCCAGCAGCAGGCTGGCAGGGAAGCCAAGATACAGGATGGTGAGGCAGCTGAGGCTCTATAGGAGCATGGGGCATAGACAGGAAAAGGCCCCAGATTGTTCAGTCTGGTGCTGTAGCAACTGGTGCAGGGGAAAAAAAACAAAAAACAACAAAAAAATAAACAAGAAAAAAGAAAAACAAGAGGTTTTTTTCACATTGAACTGTTTCTTTGGACTCTAGTAGGTCAGAGGGTTACTTGATGAAGTCCCTCCTCCTACGGCTAAGTAGTACGTGGAAGTATTTAAATCTTTTGCTTTTGAAAACAAGTTTGAGATGGAAGACAGGCAGACAGATTTTAATTTATAGAGCAGATCATCTCTCAGGGGAGGACTGGCCCACCCTAAGTTACAGTGAATGTTCTTCACCCCGCAGAGCCCCCCAGCAAGCTGGGCTCGCCCTGCCCCAAAATTCCCCATCTAGATTCACTGCCTGCCTCTGTCAGTATGAGCACTACAGCATGAATCAGAGACTGCAGCAGGGCCGTAGTCTGGAACAAGTCATTTCATTAAATTGCACTTGCTTCATTTCCTGAAGATACAGATGTGTGGATTACAGCCTTTTTTTTCTTCCCCCCCCCTCTTTTTTTTTTTTTTTAGCTGTAGCAAGCTGATAACCTCAGCCTGTGACACCACAGCCCCAAGCTTCGCTCTTTACTTACCATGATTCACAGTTAATTCAGATGAAAAAAAAATGTGAGAAATCTGAACCTGAACCTTAATTTCTCATGTTACAGGCCAGGGTACCCAGCTACTGCACTACTGGCAACGTAAGCACAGCATTTGTCAACACTGGGGAAGCAGGTATCAGAAATTTAGCCTTGATTGCCCTTTTCCTCAAACAGCACAAAAAATTCTCCAACACAGCATGCGACCATGTTTCAAAAGTTGAACTGTTGTTAGAAAATGGAGCCATCACCCCACTTTGGTCAGTTGTGCTACTCACTTGGCAAAGGCTCAAATCACCATGTCAGGAGAAAAAAAAAACAAACAAAAAACCATAAAGGTGATGTTTAAATACAAAACTCCTCCTGCCTCCTCTACCCAGCCATGCCCTCAAGGCACCTGGGCACAGCTACCACCTTGTAGGCTCAGCAAGAGCAGGGAAGCTGCCCCCTCTCACCCGCCCCCTCGTCCCTGAGTCACTCTCAGCTGATCACTAGCGATCACATAAGGCACATGCTGGTGGGCAGCTTGGATTCCTAAGGACAGCCAGTTGGCAAAGCCACCTGCTTACAACAGGGATCTTTTCCTGCAGGCCAGTTGAGGGGCTTTTGTCCAGGTTAAGTGAAGGGTGTCCATACCCTTCCCTGCCAGGGAATAGCCTTCAAATGGAAGGGCAGGCTGCAGGCTGAGAATACGCAGGGAAATCAGGACTTGCAGAGATTTAACAGGACAGATGGGCCAGTCACTGCCTGCTCCTGAAGGTGTACCTAGACCCAGCACAGTCACCAACCTCAGAATAACCCAGGAGGTGTGATGAGGACTAGCATCCTTCATCACCCCATGCCCTTGCAAGGAAACTTGCAGAAAGCATTCATGAGTATATGGTGGATGTATGAGTGCAAGAGAACAAAAACTGTTTTGACATCGTAAAACAAAACCACACTGCCCTCCCATGCTGATCCTTTCTACTTTATTCCTATAGTGTTGTGACATTATTTCCTCCGAGTGGGTTTAGGAGAAAACTGGTTCCTCAGGACACTCATTTTTGTGCCTTCACCGCAGGAGCTGTGGCTCAACATCCCTTTGGTTTCTAAGCTGGTTGTTAGGTTCAGACCACACACCAAGGGCTGCTGTTTTAACAGTGACACCCAGCAAGCAGGGATATACACAGTGGCCATATGCAGAAACCATCCCCTCTCATATGGGATTCAGATGGTAACGGGGCCTGAAATTACTCGCAAAGGGCAGAAGGTAAGAGGTGAAGGGCTAAAAAAAATTAGGTTGCAGAGTATAGCTGCTGCAAAATTCAAGCCATCCATAATCACAGACATTTGTTCTTTGTTCAAGATATTAAAAAAAAAAAAAAAATCCTGTCCCCAAAAGCCTGTGACATTTCAGAATTACAGTAAAATTGAAGAAATTTTCTCTAGGAAAAAGGTGACCCATTTCCTCAGACTACATCCCTCTTTAGCAAAAAGACTGAACATAAGCTGTGAGAAAGCCTTGAACATTCCCTGGTTGCTCCAAAACCTCATTTCAACAAAAATCAGTTTTGATGTATTTAATTTTCATTCCTAGTCATGCCATTTCAAACTCAGACATGTTTTGATGGAGGAAATAAAAAGACTACAATAAAATAAAAATTCACAAACTCTTGAAGAAAGGCAATCTTTATCCATGCTGCAAAGTGGCCTGCAATAAAAAGATAACCATGATTCTTGTGCGCTATTTCATAAAGGAAAAGCTTTATTTTTGTCCTGTCCTATCCAGGGGACAGGGACTAGTGAATGCAAATACTTTTGTTTTCTGGGATCTGTTGGTGAAGCTTTGAGGTACTTGGTTATTCAGACACATGCTTAGCAATTTCCCAATTGTGAGTCATCTTTCCCTTAGACATTATTTGTGACTTTGATATATGGATCTCAAAGCACTTTTAAACAAACGTGTCACTGTAGACAGAGAAGCTAAGGCAGCAGGAGATGAACAACCTTTCCAAGGAAGAAACCCAACATACAGCACAGCCATGAACAAAATTGACCCAGATCTACAGGCAGACCAAAGTATTTCAACGGCAAGGACTAAAGTAGATGGTAGGGTCATGGCCAAGCTTGCTGCCCATTTTGCTGTGCCAAGAAACCCTCTCACCAGGGCTCCGTTCAGCAGGGTGCTCTGCTTCCCACATCACACTCAATAAGGCTAGGGGTGGCAGTGGTGATGTGCAAAGCACCCCCACAAGAGCTACAGAGAGCAGAAGTGCGTGTCTTAAAAATAACCGCTGCACATAGATTCCCAAATCCTAACCCCTTGGAGAGGACACAAGGGCCACAGGTAAACAGTGGAAAAACATGGAGTGGAGTGAGCTGGAGTCACGACACAGGGAAGGTGTTGGACATGACCTACAGCAAAGGTGAGACGGATCAAATGCACACCCCTGGCATTTATCTTCTACAAGGTAACAGGATCCCAAGGCCGTGAAATTGATCTAATGAAATGCAAACCACTTCCTTCAGGAAGGGGATGTTGACTGCCGACTCTGCTGTGTTCAAATCAGCCAAGAAGAACATGCCAGATGGCCTGGGAGAGAAGGTTGAAGACCTCCAGCAACGCTAGTCTGTACCCCTTCAGGTTGTGCCTGTCTGAATTCCTGTGATTTTATGAACATACATACCACAGCCAGCAGACTATTTTAGTGTAAAAAGGACCACCAGAGCACTTCCTTAGCTGACTGAGCCTCAAACACACCTAAAATAGCTGAGAGGGGTTGTTATACCCATGCTGTGGGTTTAAAACCTGCAGCACAGCAGAGGTGGTTCAGGGAAAGGGCAGTACACGCAAACTGCAAGCTGCCCTGCAACACACACGGAGCCACATCAGCACCTGTCTGTACAAATCATTTAATTTAACTACAAAGCAAAATCCACTCACACACCAAGGTCCAGATGTGAAATCCAGGTGTTGGAGAATAACAGCAAAACCTCCTCTACTTTAGTGCAGGCAGCATCCAGCCCCACACACAAAGGCAGCCTCAAAGCCCAGCAGGTCTCCAGGCTGTAAGCACAGCTACTCTCCCGCACCAAAATTTAGGGTTTTGGGCAGAGCTGAGCCCTGTCACTGAGCACAGGGCACGAACCTCTTTCCTGTAGGGCAGCATAAGGCCCGCTGCAACGATTTATAGCCTCACCATTCAAGGTCTACTTAGGGGGAAAGAGAGGTCAGCTGTGTGGGGAGAGCTGGCTTTTCTGGATTTTTTTAAATTATTATTATTTTTGTTTGTTTTCCTCAGGAGAGTAGAGTTTGGGGTTTTGTTTTTTTTTTGAGGGGGATGTTTGGGGTTGGGGTTTTTTTAAGTTTAGTAGGGAGAGAAATAGAGGGTGAAGGGGATTATTCTTTAGTAAGGCTTGTATGTCTCAGCTTTTCATTTTGGCTTGGCAGGTATTTGCTTTGCACGTTTATCACGGCTGGGGAATCCTTCGCTGAGTTTGGGCAGGAGCTTCTGTGGGCTTGGTTCTTCCCCTCTCGCCCGTACTGCTTTCTTTCATGGTGGACATTTTTGTTTGCATTAAGTTACAGTCAGGATCTCTCTGAGGCAAGGGACTGGAAAGTTCGTCTGGTTTCTGACTGATCATCTGATCTGGTCAGATGCTGCAGAAAAGCGAAGCAGATGATCTCCCCTCATGGCTATTTCAGGGGCTGAGGACTGGGTGGAGTAAAGGCACCAGCTCCTACACTAGCTAAAGCCATACATATGGCTGAGTAAGGGATTATGTGCTATTGCACATCTGAGCCTCTGCTCAGAAATAATGAACTGGACCCCAGAATTCTGAAGCACATGCATATGTATATATTTATCTACTGAACCAAATAACAATATCTGAAATGCTTTTTATTTGCCTTCTGGGTTTTGAGATTTAAAGACACATATTTTTTTACTTTTCTTTGCAATCCTAAAAGACAGCTTATTCTTATTTTTTAAATGGAAGTTGTGAGTTATACAATTATATGACTCAAGCCTGGAGTACTTAAAGAAGACAGGAAAAAAGCTAGCACAAATCCCCCAACTCTTACAAATACTGGAGTGAAAAAAAAATAAATCTGTGCAGTCTGGTAGAGAGCTGGTCCCAATGTTTCCTGCTACTGGCTAGAAACCTCATAGCTCCCAGTGCCTGGGCAAGTGTCAGGAAGATGGGGGACAGGTGAATGCTGCCCCTTTGCTATGGGCTGGGTAGTTATTCTCTGGGGTGCAGCTCTACCCTCTCCTGAGCTAGGGCTGCTCAGCCCAGCAGGATGCTTTTCAGCACTCTCCATGCCAAGGCACCCAGTTTTCTTCTTTCTCCTGCTCCTTTGCAGAGTTGCTTCCCAGCCTTCCTTTCGTTTATTCTTTCCCCCAGCTGTTGCATTGTGCTGAGCAGAACAGATGTAGGGCCCTACAAAACCATATTCTTGTGGCAGGACATCGAACCTGATGTAAACTTCAACTCGTCCAGGGCAGGGGCTGTGGCAAGCCTGATGGAGGGGGGAGAGGCATCCTAAAACTGCCTGCAGTGAGGAATCAATTACAGGGTCCTGTGCAAGAGCATCACCCAGAGGCCTCCACAATAAATGCATGTTTATCTCCAGTACCCTCTGCTGCAGACCTGCTCGGCCCTGCTCCTTGCCCTGCTCCAAAGCCCAGTCGCTGGCGAATTTGCTGATCTGCGGATGCACGAAGCAGTGACTCCATACTAAGGTGTCTTTTTGCAGCTCTGATGTTGCTCCTGTTTTAACTTACTCCCAACAGGAGAGGGGCTGGTTATTCCCACTTCCCTGAGCCACATCCCCCTGCCTGCCCACCTCTCCTTGCCCCACTTATCCCCATGTTGGAAGGGCAGGTGGTGGCTGTATTTAAAGCCTCAATCTTCCTGGGCACTGAACCATTACAAACAGCGCACTCATCAGCAGTGCTGAGTTTCACTGACTGATTGTTTTCTGATTCTGTTTGGCACTTTATCCTGGCTGCATAGAAAACTTATTATAAAATCATGTTTGTGTTCCATAGATTATATCTGTGCCTCACTGCAGTGGGAGTACAAAGCATGACAGACAGAGTCGGAGGGGCATGGCTGATGAAAGCCCCTGCCAAGGTGACAGAGCCCAAACTGCAGTGCAGTCACAGTGTTTGCAGAGATGAAAATAAGAGCCCCTTGATCAGCCGCGAGTTATCCTGGGGGTAGTTTAGCTGTTGAAATTCTCCTGACTACATCTGTGCCACGTGCCACAAATAAATGTTCCAAACACAGATTAGCGTGGTATTAGATGACTGCAATTGTCCCTGCTGCTATTAAAAATCTGTTAGTCTTTCCTCCTAGATAGCCCCAGGCTAAAGACTGCCGTCCAGTCACACCTGCATCGAATCCAACAGCCTGTGGTAGAACTAGAGAGAATTCTTATTTAAGTTTGCTGTTGTTACTTGAGTTCTGGGAGCAGCCAAGGCCTGGGAGATGCAGTCTGCAAAGGCACCACCCATACTACCCTAGAGGTTTGGGACTGTAAATCTTCAAACAGCAAAATGTTGTGCCTGGCAGAGTGGCACATGTGAAGCTGTTACCATGGAGGGTCCTTTTAGTCCCATATTCCTTGGGCTGTGATACCAGATGCTAAAGCCTCTCTGTCCTTCCACCATCTCCCATGTGAGCCAAAAAAAACAGTGTCCTGTGAGATCAGCTGGGCACAGCAGCAGAACAGACTCTGAGTTGCATACGCCACAAAAATAGAGGCAACCATCCCTTCCTAACCGTGCTTTTTCTGTCTTTCCCCTAGCTACATTTCCTGAATGCCTCCCAGCGATGCCCAGAGCAGTATGACTAGGATGCACTGGTGGCATTCAACCTTCCTTCCCTTGGCCTCTCTCCCGGGAAGAGCCAAGCATGTGGACTAGTGTTTTGTCAACTGCTTGATACAAACATTCCCGAAACATGAAAGGTGTCCCCAGGAAAAGGTCAAGTAGGAAAAAAAGTATCACCCCTAGAGAAACAATGAGACAGGGCTTGCTGGAGAGATGGGGAAATGTTACAGCCTCCCTCTCTCCCAAGTTATTTCTGGTCTCTATAATACGCCTTTTGGGAGGGGGGTCCTCTACTCCCCCCACCCCTGAGAACAGACAGATCTGCCAGATTCTCCAGCCCTTCCACTGCTCGTCTAAGACCAAGCGGTTCCCCGCTCCTTACAAGTTGGTCACAAGACACTGGTGGTGCCAGAGGCTTCATGTCAGTGGGGCTGGCCATCTGGAACAACCTTTGTGTACCTCTGTCTCCTCAACTCTGTTGCATTTCAGTCTCAGCTGCAATTTTATCTTTTTTTTCTCTCGCCCCTTGTCCATGACTCTCTTATTTTTCCCCTCATACTGTCTCTGCTGCTATGTATGATTATTCTCTGTCACTGTCCTATTTAATGCTGCAAAATGGTTGGGAAGATGGTTTCTGAGGATGATGTTGTGGAAAGCAAAGGTATCCCCTCATCTACCCATCATAATGGAGCGGACTAAACACATCCAAGCACTGTGGGAGATGGATATCTCACACCAGCACCCTGGATTCTTTGCTGCCCAATACAGTCAGCAGCACAGTGCGAAATGGCCACAATGTCCTGGAGAAACTGCCAGGGAGATGCTTACGGGGACTTCTGGCTGAAGCAAGCAGCCCTCAGGATCAGACTGGGGAGCCCTTTCCCTGCAGTGAGCTTGGCGCATCACCTTATTCCAAAAGGACTGATTGCCCTTTCCTGGAGGAGCACATTGGGATGCTGCACATGCCATCACACATCTTCACCCAGGGTGGAGCATGCTCTCGAAAGCCCATAGGTCCTACAGTCTCACTGTTTCTGGAAACCCTGGGATCTGCAGGAGTCAGATCAGCAAAACACGATGACTCTGTGAGGCTTCTTCCTACATCGGGATTTTTTATCATGCAAACACCACACTGCAGCTGGTTCTGGGAAGGCCTCTGCCCACACACTAAATAAATTCTGGTGCGGTGCGCTGCTTCTCTATGGAAACCGTACCCTGCATCTCTCTCTATAGGATTTTTCTCATTTCAGGCTCCATAATAAATTAACGAGAAGATGTTTTCTTTACACCAACCATAGGAGAGACTCTTTGTGTACTCGATTAATCTTTAGTGATCTATATTAAATACTTATCTGAAGAAACGAGGCCTGTACTGCAGCAACATTTTCTATTATGAGACTTTATCATATCAAAAGATATTTTCCTGGTACTGACTCCTTCATATATACTCAGCCAGAATTTCCGATGGAAGGGCACCATAATTTTTTTTTCCTTTCTCTCCTAGTGACCTTTTCCCTCCATAACAAGCTGCTGATATGTTAGAATTTACTGGGTTATAAACATTTTTTATCGAGTAGGAGGAAGCTGGGTGATTTGGCATCAGCTTCCCTAATAAAACCCAGGGGAGAGGCTGTGATGTTTGACACCAATAAAGGCATGGAAGAAGATGCCGTCTTCTGGGATGCTGGTCACGAATGACAAGGGGAGTAAGTGAGTGTCAGTCACGTAGCCTCAGTGTGCTGAGGCACTTTTGGAAGGAGGCCAGCTTGCTGGCATGGGAGAGGGAGCTGGGAGGGACGTGGTAAAGGGCTCCTCTGTTCTTTCCCAGTGCTACCGAAATTGTGTGATCTGCCACAGAAAGCTGTGAACTGGGATTCCTAAACCCTTTTTTCCTGCAACTGGGAGGTGGAGAGACACTAAACTCTTGAGCTGTCTAAGAAGGGAAGAGGACATTGGTGCTGGGTTCAGGCACTGGTCCTACAAGAAAATGGAGAACTCAGTGGTTGGATCTTGAATAAATAGTTGAATTTTCCTACCTGAGCTAGACCTGACATTGGCTATACATAAACAGAATTATAACTATTTTTCTTTTGAGGTATTGTCAAGAGGAAACTCAGACACAGGACTCTGCTTGTGGTGTCAGGTGCTGAACATCAACACAGCAAAATGAATGTCCAAGTTCACCAAGAGCTCACAACCTGATACGTCTCTGCCTCCCGAGGGAGCTTGATTTAAACTGGTCAATAACTAACTCATTCCACAAAAGCCTGAATAAATCATCTGATGACTAGATATAAACACATTATAAATGTTTAGTTCTGATAATATATGACTGAGCTGTTATTTTGACAAATAGCTAGTGAATAATATATTTGATGAACTGCATAATATTTTACTAATGATTAATTTATTCATTCGAAACAAACAAACAAAACCCAGCCTTTTCCTCAGCTACCATAAGGAACTCTAAGTAATGGCTGCAGAGAGCTTTGAGATCCCTGCATGAACTGTGTCTGTTATTCCTTTTTTTATCATTGTATATTTCTAGTGATTTATTACCAGGATAATAAATTCATGGCTTAGGTTATGGACAGCCTCATTTAAGACTATGACAGATCCTGTTCAAAAGCTTCTGGTTTCGTTATGCCCACCAAAACTACAGGAATTTGGCACTTCGGCAGTTAAGTATCCGCACAAAGTGCTTAAATAGCTTTTTAAGTCTGGGCCAAGCTTATCTGAAACATCATCTGCTGCTTCTGAGCAGACAGAAGTGCTGACTGGGCAGCTTCAGTGGGGCCGGCCAGTTGCTACAGGACGTGGTCTGCAAGATTTACTTGGGGATTGCCCTGGCTGTAGTTCTTCCTCTCTCTCACTCTTAATCCCATTCAGAAATATAATTTCTGTGAGTTCACAGAGAAGATAAAGGACTAAAGAGCACGAGTGCTTCCTCAGAGCTTTCCTGCAAAGGCGGGCTGATTGATTACAGATTGGACGCTGCTCCGACTTCCTTTCCTAAATGAAAAATTGAGAGCTCTTAAAAATTGAATAAAATATGCCATTCTAAGAAGGATTTCCACTGGCATGAGCACAATAGGAGGTACTAGTGAGTTGCTCAGTGTTTCTGTGTGCACTGGCTAATCCTTTGTTACTCAGTCCCTGTGCAGTGGCCCTGTGGCACCTGATGATAACTCATCTGTAAGTGGTAAGGGCGTCAGTTCTGTGTCTCCAGACAAAGCTTAAATCGCTCGTGTTTGGGAGGGCTCTGACTTCAGTTGTGGCTGGAGCTGTCTAGGAGATTATTCCTTTTTGTCGCTACGTTCAGGGCTGCAGAATCTGGCTTTGTTCCATGCTGGAAGAATCTGGAACAGCCTGTAATGTTTTCATTGGACAAAATTTTATCAAAATAGATCATTTCCTAGATTGCTTTCTTTTGCCATAGACACTAATGACCAGAGAGGCCAGGACTTAAAAAAGTTGTCAAATCCGATTCATCAGCCTGAAACACCATACTACTGACAGAATAAAGCATTTTGACAAAACCTTACTTTGGAGAAAATATTTTTCTACCTCACTGAGTCAATTTTATTACACCTAAAATGCAAAGACTTTGCCGTCCTATCATTTGCCTTCCTCCATCCTTGCAGAACTTCACCACATTTTCTCCCCTTTTGGTGCACAGTGTCCACCACTATAAGTGAAACTCCCACCCCAGGGCAACAAACACTTGCAAGACTCTGACAGAGAGCTGAGATACTCCTACTCCAGCTAGCAGACAGCTAGCAGACAGCAGCTGAGCATATAAAGTCTTTACCTTCAGGTGCTCACCCGCAGTCGTACAGGAGACAGGCACCAGTGGAGCTGCAATGTTTAAGTGGGAAGATAAAGCTCTGTCTTTTAAAAAAGACACGATGCAAATACCTCAGTCCACAGGAGTGAAAACAATAAACTTATTTTTATGACTCTTCTGCAGAAGAAAATTAAGTCCAAATACAGCTGGCAATTATCCTGTAAGCTTATTATATAGCAGCATTCAGCCTCTTCCACACTCTTGGTTGCTCCTTTGTTAGATGCCATAAGACTCTTTCTGTCCCTATTAGAGAGCCATTTCACAGGGAAGTGTTCTCAGATTTCTTTTAATATGCCATAGGCCATGCAAGATGCTTCACCTTCCTCAATACCTGCATGCACCTCAAATATCAATGCTTTTGTCTGCACAGAGGCGTGCATGAGGCTCTGCGCACAGCGCCAAGCATGCTATGCCCTGCTACCTCCCTACCTCTTCAGCATGCACAGCCCTTAAACCGAATGTGGACAGCCTGAGTAAACATGTGTGTGGCAGGCAAGCCCACCACTTAATGATACTGGTGGCAATCCACCGTCATTTTATCACACCAGCATCCCTGTCTTTGTGTGTGTGTAAATATTCCAGGAGTAAAGTGCCCTGGGGGGTGTGTGAGGTGTGCAGCATATAGCTCATGGAAACAGTGGACAGAGTCGTTTCCACATCTGAAGGCTTTCCTCCCCTCTCAGATCAATTAAGTTCATCTGAAATTATCAAACAGTTAGTAAAACTTCTGGCATTGCTAAGTTACGTGTTGGTTCGATGTGCAATCTTGTGGTAGGATGGAAGACTCTAGAATATATTTCTCTCTGGGTTTGCAATGCTATTGCTCTGTGGCTTGCTTTCCCTGCTTATGCATGCTGACGAGATTTACTATTATGAATTGCCCCACAAAACTACCTTCAAACTCAAATTTAATAACCTAAGTATTATGAAGATCAATATTATGGCTATTCTCATTCATATGATTAGCACTAATATAATTTGGGGAAATATTTATGCTGCAGTAGTGACTGGAGACCTGGATTAAGAGGAGATCTCAGCATCTATACAGCAGAAGAGACACTGTTCTCTCCAGCTGTGTACTGAAGTGCAATACTCAATCTCTGAGTCTCCACGGGTTTGGATATTTTATGTAAGTTATCTAATAAGATAACAAACCAGCCTTACAATCCCTACAGCCATATTGCTAACTGTTTGAAAATCATGAGTCAAGCTCAAAAAAAGAATTAAGAGATTGGTTTTAAAATTCATGAGACTTTTTAAATCTGATAAACTTCAGGGTTCCCGTGTCCCCCCCCTCCCCCCCTTCTTTTTTGCCTTCTGCTTTCTGACTATGTAGGAGTCGTATTATCAAGTTTTCCTCTGCAATTATGAGGGCTGTAAACTTACTTTAAAAATTGTGTTGAGACTTTTACATAATCACAGGACTCTGAAAGTGTGGGCTTTGAAGAGACATTAAACAGTCTTGAGATGCAGTTTGTCATGTGACTCGGCAACACTCGCCTGCTGAACTGCTACGGCACCGATTTCAAATATCAAACACTCCCCAGAAACAGCCAGGAGTCCTTTACAGGTGGGAGGGGGGAATCTGAGACGTTCACAGTCTGTGCATGAATGGGGGTAAGGGGAAGAAAACAGGGGGTGGGGAAAGGCAAAATGCAAAGAGAACATATTGATCTGGTGGGGAGCTTTATCCAGAGATGAAGCTAACAACCTTCTTTTCTTATTCCTGTCTCTCCTGCTTGCTCTTAACCATGCGACATGCAATTCTGCCTGTGTATCAAGCTCTCTTAGTAGCCTTACCCAGGCTGTGTGCCTGCACTCCCCAGGGAGAGCCCTGGACATTTGGAGAGGAGTGAGAAGTAATGTTCTTTCTGGGTTTTTGTTCAAGAGCTGGAAGCTACCACTGAAATATTTAATGCTGAATACTCAGTAGGCAGGTTTTCCTTGCTGAGAGAGAAAGAACCAATATGAAAGAAAGGGGAGGAAAAGCAAAATGAGGTTGGGCAGGGACGCACAGACAATGAAAACACCTTTTCCCTCCCGACATAATGTTGTTTCTTCCATCTCCAGGTAGCTGTGGGGAGGCAGCGTCCCTCACTGGCCAGGGTTTGCAGCCTCATCCAGGCTGAATCCCCAGGGTACGCTGTGATGGCCAGCTGCTGAAATCACTGATTAAACCCAGCCTGTGCTCCACCAGACCTGCCAGCCGCTACCAGTCCACGAAACCTTTCTCTGTCATTTGTAAAGGGGCGCTTTTATTGCAGAGACGACAAGATCTGTAGCCACATCAGCAGGGCGGTCAGTGTCAGGATGCTTGCAAGAGCTGTGACTAAATCAGTCAGAGCCCAGAGACAGGTCTCAGCTCTAAGCTGCAGGGGAACAGCTCTTCCACTGGCTTTTCATTATACACATTCATGGCAACAAGAGGCTATTGCAATATCAGCCATATCTGAGCCTCCAAATGCTGCTGTGCTAGCTGAGAGCAAAGCCATCGTATAGGGCTCTTCTTCAATGAACCTTGCCAAAGCTGTATGCCTCGGAGGTGGAGAGTGTCCAGAGGCTGCTTCTTAACTGTTCTCTAAAACATCTAGTTTCCCCTTGCCCTTGCTGAAACCGAGGGCAGGAGAAAGCATAGCACGGGTTTTCGGACCGGCAGGTGTCGAAGGGCAGCATGCCATAGGGGCAGAGCAAAGGGGTCCCTTCAGTTTGGGCTACGGAACTGCAGGAGGCAAAACATCTTCTGCCACTTCCCAGAGCTGAGGATTTCCACATTGCGTCTTTAAAGGAGCTGCACACCATGGGCCCGGATCAGGCTGTGGGAGCACAGGGCGGTCAGCTGGCACTTGCCACCGCTAGACGTGGCTATGCACAAGCAGAGGCTGTAGCAGGGTGGGATTTGGCCCCACAAGGCTGCAGAAGAGCCACGTACAGCAAGAGAAGGCAGGCTGGTGTAATTCTGCCCTAGCACAGCTTTTAGGGAAACTCTCCTTTCTCCGAGTAAGCTCTTTCATTGCAAGCAGAAGCACAAGCAGGCCTGACCTGATTGGGAATTTGATGTAATGGCTTCTTCTCCCGGCTGCTTACCCCTCTGCTGGGAGCCGTCTGCACATTAAAGCAGATGTTGGTTGCACTCGGGTCATGTTTCCAAGCTTTCTTTTGCAGTCATAAGGGCTAGACACTCTTCCCTCCCTCCCTTGCACTTGTTTCTTAATTAAAGCTTAAATTCTGATGTCGTCACATGACTGTAGGAGCAGAGCCCCAGGCAGGCATTTAGTGCTCTGTGTTGTCAGCGGGACTTTGATTTAGAAGCATAGCAGATACCTTGGAGAATCCCATCCCTCCGCTACGCCCCAGCCTGGCCCTGCTCCCAGCTGCTGGTGTCAGACCTCAAGGCTTGTCTTTCAGGGCAGGCACTGGTGCTGGTAGGAGGCTTTCCCACGCCACAGAGGACTGGGACAGGGAGGATGTCTGTCCTGTTGAAAGAGGAGCTGGAGAGCCAGGCAGCTGCGAGGGAGGGAGGAGGAAGAGGCAGCACCTGCTTGGGCTGCAGGGTGCCTCCAGCCCAGACAGCTAGGTGGGTGTAAATACCGCCCATCCCTGCCCCTCTCTTCCCATCCCTCTCGCTATTTCTCACCTGATGGGATGTATTTAACCACCAAAAATTACTCCCTGATGAAGGGAACCTCATTGCAGCTTCCTATAAATACTTCGTGATCACTGTGTCAGCAGTGGAAGGCTGCAAAGTGCTGTAGATGTGAAATTGGGTCTGATCGCCCAAGAAACAGAGCTTCCAGGTCGGCAGCAAACAGCATCCCTAGTGCCCAGCCCTGGCAGCCTTCAGGCTGCCTCCACACCGTGCCCCAGGAGCAGAGTGGGTACCACCTGCCCAGGGCTCTCCTGGGGATGCTGAGGCTGCAGCCACCCGCCCCGCATGCTGCCGGCTGCTTCGCCGGGCACACATGTGCTGCCGCACATGGAGGAACCGCTGGCTCCGCACGGGCATGCTGGATTTCACACTGCCTGGAGAGGATATCCTGGCACCAAGGGTTAACCCAAACCCTTCGCCCTCCCTGGAGCGGGTAAAGCTGGGTCCTGGGCTTCTTTTCAGATGTGTCCTTGGGTTCACTATCTGTGCTTAGTAGTTTAACACAGGAAACCAGCCTGGATGGCTCCGAGTGCCCCGGTGGGATGCAGCTTGTTCCATTTACAGAGGCTGGTGGGTGGCAATCAGTAAAAAAGAAAGGAAAAAAAAAACTTTCTGGAACCCAAGGGAAACATTAGAGGGATCCAGAAATAGAAAAACCCCTATAATAGGTACAGTCATGCCATCTCCCAGTACTACTGGTGCCAGAACAAAATTATTCCATATATCTAACAGGATGAATTTTTTTTTATATATATAATGTAACAGCTTCTCTTGCTGAAATAAGCATCTGCCTGATTTGAAAGCAGAATTAATAATCTGTTCACAGGAAAAAAAAAAAAAAAAAAAAAGTGAAGGCTTCTTCTTGGGTTGTTACTCTTTACAGTATGTTCCCTAGCCAGTGGACCATGGTCTGCTGGTCTGAAGAAGTCTGAGCTGAACGTGCAGAGTCATTGCTGTGGCAGCATGCTGGGGAGCTGCCCTGGGAGTCCTGCTGGGCACAGCTCACCACTTGTCAGGCAGAGGGGAAAAATCCCCCCACCAAGCAGGGTCTCAGAGGGGACCATGTAGACAGCTTCCTCTGAGCCCAGCAGGGTCCAGATCTCTTTGGAAAGGTTCAGCGACTAAAAATATTTGTCTGCACTGCTTCTGGGATTCATCGGACGAGCAGTTAAAATATTTTGTTCTGGACTCAGAAAGGGAACTTCCGTGACTGAGCATGCAATTCTGCAGGACTGAGCTGATGCTCAGCTGATCCAGCTAAGAGCTTACCCGGGTCAGCAGGCAGGGCACCCGGTTAGCGATATGCCTTTCCAGGCATACAGCTCACGTGCATGCTTTTTCTCCCGAGGAACTGGCGTGTCCTAACCACAAGCGCCCTATCAGCATGTGAACTTATCAGCTGCATTGCTTCTGCGCCATTCCCCATGGCCTGGGCATCGGCTGCCACATTGAGATGTGGGTCCCCCCTTCCCCAAAGCTCGGACAGATGTTCTGTTCCTGTGACTTAGCAGCTCTGAGCATATCAAAGGCTGGTGCCATTTACCCTTCCATTTGCCCTCTGTTCTCAAGAATATCAAAGAGAAGGAGAGGTGTGTCTTTCTGTCAAGTCCTGCAGCTGTCAGTGGTGTTCGCAAGGCCTCGCCATCTGAATCCAATCCCAGCCAGAGCAGCTGCTCCTCCAGCCCCGATGGGGGCCAAGCTCCTTGTCTGCTCAGCCCAGCACTCCCAGGACTAAGCACTGTACAGCTCAGCTGGAGCTAGTCCCTGCCATCCCCCACTCCTGCCTTTCTTCTGCTTATGCAAATATATTAAAAGCTTCCCATAAGCAGGGAGACACATTGAGCAGGGAATGTAACAACAGTGGTCCCTGAACTGCATGAAGAATGAAGGTTGTGACTAAAGGAGAGGCTACATGACGGAATTGGCTGGTTTACGCCCATCACTGAATGGCTCGTGTTTGCCAAACTGCTGTGTTAGAGCTGGTGAGACAGGAATGTAAATTGTGGGTCTCTTGTAAAGTTGCATAAACTTGTAGTAATGTCATTTTTAGATTAACATTTACATTGAAGAGAACACTAGAAGGCTTCATTGTTTACATGCACTATGGAAATAGATTTAAATTTTTGGTTTACACACATTTATTTACAAGGCATTTACTGATTACAAACCAATGTACATCACTCGTTTACATGCATAATGTAAACTATGGAGATTTCGTATTTTTTGCCATGTAATGCTGTAAGGATTTCCATTGCTCATTCCACGCAGAGGCAAGAGCCTCCTTTCATCTCAGCTCCCTCTGTCCTTCAATAGCTGCCTTGCCTCTGCTAAAAAAACCTTCCCTTTGACTGGAAAACATAAAAGTTGATGTCCCCTTTAAACAGATAGCATAAAAAACTCTAATAGGGAAACCTTGTCAGCAGAACTTCAGCATGACTAAAAAAGCCAAAGCAAAGATTAAAAAGCCTAACAGTGCCTATCAATTTGTACCGGTGCAAAGCACCACCTTAATGCTGTTTGAGAAGAACCTTCACGGTGCTTTTTTGGATGCTTCAGGCATCCAAACAACTGGAACAGGACTGAAAACTTGCCAGGATGCGTGTGTGAGAGAGGAACTGTGCCTGCACCTGTGTTGTACAGTTTGTCTCAGTCAGTAGCACTCAGGCCTCAGCATCTGGCTTTGTTTTGAATGAGCATGAGCCTTCCCACAGCAAAGCTGCAATCCTCCTCCTCATCTTGGCTCTGCCTTCCTTGCCCAGCGCTGCTGGGGAAATGCTTTTTTTTTTTTTTTTTTTCTCTTTATCCTAAGATGCTAAAAGCTGAACCCAAGAGAAGTCAAAGCTGAACCCTGGGGAATTTTAAGATTTCAGAGTTGCAGAGTGAACAATAAGGACAGCCAGACTTCTTTTTTTTCCCCTCCTTCCCTATTTCAAGGGCATAAATACTACTTGCAAATTCAACATAAATTGAATGAGCAAGTTGAAGAGCGAACAGCCAAACAAAATGCACTCAAAATTAAAACATTTCCCTTTTGACATTTTTCAAGTGGCATTAGCTGACTTTGTGTTTTGAGATGAATTTTTATACCTTAAAAATTGGGAAAAAAAGAAAAAAAAACACCCAAAATTCACTGGATTACTAAAATGAAAACAAGCAGCAAAGCTTAAACCTTTCACTGAGCGCAAAATGAAATGTTTTGATTTTTTCATTTTACTGAAAAGTTGAACAAACGTCCACTTCAGATCAACCCATTTTTAATGTTATTTTCGTTCTGTACAGCCAGTGAACCACAAAATCAATTACTTGTACAGCTCTAGTGACCAGTAGATTAAATTCAATGCAATAGAGAGACAGCAAAAAAAGTCAATGAAGAGTGGAGAAATGGGAGAAGAATGGACTGCAAAAATGGTGGAAGCACCTCTAATAGATATTGTCTCTGCCAAAACTTAGCATGCTTTTTCACGATCACTTTGATACAACTTTAATCCACATTGCTGCTGAAAACAGCACTCTCACCAGTCCCCTCAGTCCCCTTCTCGCCTTCCTCTGCACAGTCCTGTCCCTTCGCTATCACACAATGAGCAAGACCAGAAAAATTATCTAGTTGAAAACTGACTCTTTTTTTCTGTTTTTTTTTTTCTTTTCCTTTTTTCTTGCCAGCTTATTTTTCTGCCAGATCAGTTCCTCAGCTGTGGGAATCACAGGTTTGCATGAAACCTGCCTGGAAGTTCTGGCCAGGAAAGGCAAAACTGTTGTGATAGAAGCTGCTAAAAACAGTCATAGAAACCCCACATTCACTAGCCAGATTGTCTAAGTCCAGTTCCTCAATGCTGGAGTTGCATTCTGCTTCTGCTTAGAAATAATAAATACTCAAAATGCTCCCAGCCAGCCAGCCAGGCACGCAGCCTTATAAACCCTGGTGCTGGGTACGCAGGTCCTGGGCAGTGGGTGATGCTGGATGTGCTAGAACAGATTCTCCAGCCAATAAATTGGTGAATTTTCCTTGAAGTCAACAGCTTCACATATTTATGTCACAGAGAATCTGGCTCATTGTTTTTAATTTGTGGTGCCATAAAACTCTGAAAGTTTTGTGAGACAATTTTGTGAGACCAATTTTTTTTTTTTCCTTTTTTAATTTTTTTTCCTCTAAGGGAAAGTTCAAGCAGCAGTACAGCATATGCATTTCTGAGTCAACTGTAGCCTGTGCTACGTGCACAGCAAAGATCCTCGCGTCATGATAATTCTCCTCCTCTATGCCGAGGGAATGACACATTTAGAGAGCACATAGTTGCTCAGATTTGTGGATTTCTAGGACTAAATAAAAATCTCTAGTGTGGCTGAATACATTCAGCAGTGCAAATCCCTTTATGAGCACCCAGTTTAGTGTCCACTCTGAATCGGAGACACAGGGAAATCACACCGATGTTGGTTAGATGGGACCCTGGGGATCCCTAATCCAGCCTCCCACTTGAAGCAGGACTGTCACCGGCTCTTGAGCACATCGGCTGTGGCTTTGTGCAGCCAAACCTTGAAAACTCCAAGATGGAGATAACCCTCACCTCTCCATCGACCTGTCACAGACCTGCACCACCCTCCTTATGAAACAATATGGTTTTTTTGGGGGGGTGGAATCAGCATTTTTTCCCCAGGCCACATCCCAACCAATTTATAGCTAGCTTTTGCAGCCACTTACTCACAACCTTTCCTGTCTCGGGAGCTGTATTTCCTTTTTATATACCCAGAGACCTTACTGTAACGTGTGTACGTAAGCAGTCAGTTTTGTCCTGTCACCTGCAGGCAGAGGGATGGGGCAGGACTGGCTGGTTTGTTGTCACATCCCCCACTAAGTTTTGAATCTGTAGTGCATTCCAACCAGACTTGGCAGAGGTCTCAGAAGCATTCTGTATTTGCAGGCTTCATGAAATTAGGCAGCCTCTAAATGGTCCTGCTGCAGGAGAAGTTGCAAGGCGAGCAGATCTCTTTTTTTATACCCCAGGGTTTCCCTGCTCTCTTGCACAGAGAGCCAGATTTCCCTGTCCCTACTGTCATTTCAGAAAATGGAATTAAACTCCCACACGTGGAAAATCCACATTTCTTCTTGCACATGCACACTCCCCTTCCAGCCCTGTGTGATCATCCACTTCATATTGCTGTCGTCCCTTATGTCCAAACGTCTTGCAGCATTTAATTAAGTCTACCCAGCAACACAGAGCAGAAAAATGCTCTCATCTCCCATCCTTGGGGGGTGGGGAGGGAACCAAGGCGCAGAGGAGTGAGCTTACCCACAGCCACACCATGAGCCTGGGGCAAAAATATAAACTCTGCCTGTATGACCTCTCTGCCAGTCTAACTGAGTCCCTCTTCCCAAGGCGGGGTGTCCTGCCCCTGCTTTGCTATGGGAAAACTGGCAGAGGCAGCCTGTCTACCCAGCTGAACAAGACCACCTTACCCCCTCCCTCTTTGCCTCCCCTGTCTCACCTCTGACATCGAACAACAAAGCCTCATTTTTTTCTGAAAAAAAGATTCGTTTTTCTAGAACTTGCTTAAACTGAGCAGCACCATTAGCGAAATGCCTTTGTGTCAGTGCTTCTGCCTGGCTATTTGCATAGTGTATTCAAGTGCTCAGTCTACTGTTTCTTTTGCTTTGCCTTATAGCTAAATAATCAGTTCCTGGAAGAAGAGAAGAGGACAACACAACAATATACTTCAAAGAGGTGGACTGAAGCTGTTAATTATGTTGCGGTAACAGGAATGTTCTCTGGTTTGAGCAGTGCCCTAGTCCCAAAACCAAGCTGAGCTTCATCTGTTTTCCAGCCTTCGTGCAGTACCTAGTACCCAAGGCTCTCATGACTAGGAACAACAACAAGGATAGTGATAATGAATATTCAGACATCCCACAAACCACTCTCAGCATCTGCCATCCTATCCGCATTAGCATCAGAGTGCACAGATAATGATCAAAGCAGCATTTTCCTGCCAGAGGCCCCCCTAAATCAGCCTTATTAGTATGAATCAATGCTGATTAATGTGCTTCCTTAATGCAATTGTATCTACCCCTACTGTTCATGATTTAATATAAAACATCTCCCACCTTTGCTTGCCTTCCTCCTAATATCACATTTGAAGTGCAAACCTTGACTGAGGGTACCAGGAATGGTTCCTGGTATCAGTGGTTCAAGTTTTGCAAGAAATAGACCTGGAATCTACTAAAATAAAATACACAGAAGGAGGAATGAGCCTTTGGAGACTGACAGTGAATGGCCTTTCTGTGCTAGAATGGCAGATCTGGATGCAGGCATCCTATGAAAAGGTATCAGCAGCTTCTCTGTTCTACAGCAATTCTGCTTGTGCAGCATATAAAATAGCCTTGCTAACTAAACCAAGCTCCTTCCTTGCTGACAGACTTCTGGACTTCAGCCGTGATGGAAGGAGGAGTGTTGTATGTTTTAGTTTGGTGTTGTTTCCTTTTTAACACCACCTGTAAAAATGAGAAAATGCTGCGTTGTGCCTTATGCTTGCCGTGTAGCATTGACAGGGGCTTTATCTCCGTCGGTTTTCAATGTAAATGACATGGTCCTAATGCACTGTGTCCATGCTTCTGCACAGCAAGACACTGGGGAAATCACCACTAAACAGGCAAGTGTTTCAATTAGGGATGGGTGAGGTCCTCCCGCCTGATTTCACATCCACTCCAAAGTGCTGTGGCTGGTTTGAGGTCTGCTGCTGTTGGCCTTAGAGGAAGAGCCGTGGTCTTTCCTACCAAATGTCAAACCTCACCCAACAAAATCAAAAGTGCTCCAAGGAACTGCCTGACTGAGGGACAAAGAACAAACCGGCCAGCCAAAAAAACTATGGGAGAAAGGGAACACTGAGAGAGGAGACTAGACAGAAAATTCCCATGCTCCGTATCAGCTGCTTTTCTAAGGAAAGGAGCGATATCCTTAATGTAGAATATCTGCCTCCCTTGGGCTATTCTAGTGCAAAGAGCAATTGAGAGACATCATTTGGTAGGAAAGAGGCTTCTATGTTGGAATTAAACAGTTGACAAAATCCCAACAGCTTTACAGATTCTCAAAGTCAATTTAAAGAGCCCACAAAATGAGATTTTTACCCCTGTGGGTTTCTGTGAAATGATATGTTCTGGAGGGTACATGTGCTCAGAGTCCAGCTCTAGCAGTTAAGCTAGAATTGGCTGGGGCTCCTCTAGTCCACCATAGCAAGTCTGATTTTGACACTCCCTAAAAAATGCATGGGCCTAATTTTTAAGTGGCCAGCTCTGCCAACAGGGCCAGATATTAAAAACAAATAACCCTTCAGCATCTAGCCAGCCTCCTACCTAATGGCTCCATCTGCTCTGCTGAAGCACATGAGGCTCTCCCTCCTCCTCCTCAGCTGACTGTAGTGGGAGCAAAAGTTAGTCCCAGACAGTGCATTTCCAAAGCGCTCCTCTGCCAGCAGCTCAAACCATGACACACATGGCTGGATTTCTCCAAGCCCTCAGCTCCCTCCTTCAGTTTAGTGCATGGTATTTGGCCATGAGGTGCATCCCTAGGTGCCCTTGCAGTCTTCCTATGTCTTCCTAAACTCTCTCACTAACTACTTCCACTGGACTTCATCTCATCTCCAGTTGCTTTTGTGAATAATGACTTCTCCAGCATTCTGACCATCTGCAAGACCTGTCTCAGACACCTCCCATGCATGCAGAGTGCTGCTGCCCATTTTTCCAATGTTGGAAGAAGGACACTGTGTCCTCCCTGTGCTACAAGTGTCTTTCATAAGTGCTTTGGCAATATCCAGCCAAAATGGAGAAAACCAGATCCCTTTCCACTTCCCATAAATGAAGTTCACCCTGAACCAAGATAAGCCTTCAAATTCTTACCAGTCTCCTACAAACCAAAGGGAAATTTGTTCCTCGCTCCATAGCAGATAAAACTAGAAATAACAGACTTTACATACAAACAAGATTTTAGCTCCTTTATAAAAGTGGGGACAGCAAAGCCATGGTGCAGGTGGCCTGCACTGGGCATGATTTTTTCGTCACGTTAAACCTTTCAGGTTGCCCACAAGCCTCTGTCATACGTGACACAGGTATGTCTGAGTCTGCCTTGGGGAAGAGGCATGGATTAAATGACCTCTCAAGGTCCTTCCAGACCCATTTCTCCATGATTCTTAGAGACAGGATCCCAGGCTTGATGGATCTCTGGCCTGACCTACAGTGACAGTTCTTAGATGTGTCTGAACACATACATTGCATGCATTTCTCTGCCACTACAGCCCCTGCAGACTGCTGCGGTGGCATTCAGGGCTGAAGAGCTCTTTAGCAAAGGGCAGAGCCGCTGCCAGGGGCATTGCACAGGGCAGAGATTTGCAGTCTCGATCAGAGTACACCTTGTCAGGCAGGGCAGGAGGAGAGCTGGAGATATCCACAACCAGGAAGAAAGTCTTTTTGAAAAAGGCATGTTTTCTCTGCTGCTATGTGCAAGCAAAGACAGTGAGGCACACTTAGTGGAAGTGTGGCAGCATAATTTCTAGGGTTTGGGGCTGTCTTCCCCCTGAGCTGTTTTGAATGAAGAGGACAAGCCAGGACAATATCTTCAACCCATGCTAACCTGCCCTTGCTCTGCGGGCTGGTGCGAGGGGAGGGGATGCTGCACTCCCTGGAGGCCATGGGACAGGCGCAACTCATTTTTCTTCCCCACACATAGATGATGTCTCACACATCGCTATTAATCCCCAAGTGCTTTTGGCTTTCTGCCCATGGGGAGAACACTGCCTGCACACATGGTTTCCCTGCTCCCCCCATCCCCCAGTCATCGTGTATGTGTATCTGCGTGCGTGTTGCCAGCTTATTCACTAGACCTTTCCTACCTACTGGTTTGCCTGGTTGTGTTTTCAAGTGTCTTTCTGAAAGACAACAGGACTATATAATTATGTAAATGCACACATGTCTATGAGAGTTTTGCCGTCTCTTTGGGTTTTTGAGCAAATCTCATGACACTTGCTCTCTTATTCCCCTTCACTCCAAAGCGCTTGCTGCTTTAATAAGAGGCTCATGTGAGCACCCTAGCTTTTCATGTTAAAATGAAAAAGGAAAAGTGCATTTCTGGATATCACAGCTGGCAAGAAGAGCTTGAAAGAAGCAACAAAAAAGGCTTCAAAACCTAGAAGGCAAAGGAAAATCCAAATTCTGCCTATTCTCTGTAGTTTTTTTTAGATGGAAGACTTTTAAACCAAAATCACAGTCCTGGGGACAAGTCCAATTCATACATGCAGATAATCTGCAAAGGTCTGTGGTAGGCAGTTCACAGCTAAAACTCATGGACAGCAGTGTGAGAACTGCCATACCGATGTGTGTCTTGACATCTTTATGTCTGTTCTTGCCCATGTGAACCTTGAGGTGTCAGCAGTTCACATGTATGCATTTGGTACAGAGGCCTGGTCAGCCTGCAGGTGCCTTGATTTGAAAAAACATGCCTGTGAACCTGCCTATGAACTTATCTGTCACCACAAATGAAGTACACCCACACCTTTGGTCCCTTTTTTCTCAATCTATGTAGTGCACATTGCCATGGTACCGCAGTGCCTTCATCTTACTATCAGAGCATTACATCTGAGACTTTGAAGCAATTTGCATTGCCAGCTGAGGACCATGAAGAACCAAAGAAGTGTTTCCAGGTGGAACAGGAACAATGATGCATCTCCCAGTGACTACGAGCCTTGAGCCCCTGGGAACCGGCTGAGTTCCCACCACCTAACTTACCCAAGCTATAGGTGCTGTAGGAAACCAACGTACCTGTATATTTTATATCTGGTTGTAAATCCTTGACGATGTCTTTCCACAAAGGATAAGTAGCTCCGCGAGTGGTGGAAAGGGCCCCTGTCTGAAATAAGCCAATCAAACTCCTTGGAGACATGTTGGTTGGTAGCAGCTGGGTCCTGGTGGGAGGGCTGTACTAGTATATGGTCCCATATAAACAGGAGGTAGAGGAACTCAACAAGCCTCCAGTTCATGCTTTTCTGTCTGCCTTTTTCCTCTCATTCTTGCTCCATTCTGTGGAGTCCTGTTGAAAAAGAGAGGGAAGAGGACGAAGGAAAGAGAGAGAGAGAGAAATGTAGGGGAGGAGAGGGAGGAGGGAGAGAAAGAGAGAGTTTAAAAATGGGATTTGCTTTGATCCTTTGACAACCATCTCTCAGGGTGAAAACAGACCTGAAAAATCAAGTTTTAAAAGACTTCAGTCTGCCTGTGTTACAGCTTAAAGTATTTGGCAGTGTTTTATTCATGTACCTAAGTGGTGCCTTTAACCTCCTGAGCATATATCACCTTTGAAATAACCAGGTCCTGACCTGAGACATTCTCACCCAAGCTTCTCCATCATTTCCCTCGTGAGGTTCTCCACAGTGCCGCAAAGGCGAGCACAGGCTGGGCGCAGAAGGTGGCTGCACCCTAGGCTACAATTACCCCTTTATTTTCCCTTTAATGCTGTGCCAGAGAAACGTGTCTTCTGCTTTCATGTTTCTCTGATGATCTGTGATCCATACTCCATGCAACCTGAGCAATCTATAAAGATCCAGCTCTTACTTTAAAGTGTTGCCAAAAAAGAAATAAAACAAAATAATTACCCAGGCTTCACTGATGAGCGCATGCAGACACACAGACACACACATACACAGACACACACACACACACGACACTATGAAATCCTGCCAAACTTCGAAAGATAAAATCACCTCAACCCGTTTTCCTGCCTGGGTGCTTGGGAGCTGTGTGTCTGGTGGACGGGGACAGGAACTGTTGCTATTTCGATTACGGGAGGACCTCGAGGCTCTTCCCAAGATCAAGGCTCTGCAGGGCGACACACTGAACATGCCTATTCACCCTAGGAGCTCTGCTAGGGAGCTCAAGGGGATGCTGCACACCACTTGGCGCAGGGCACGCTATTGCTCACATGGTGGGAGAGCGGCTGTCCTGCTGCACACACCACACACATCCCCCCATCAAATCATGGCTGCAGACAGCCCTGCTACAACTCAGCTCCTCTCCCCGGTGTGCTTAACGGCTAAACAGACAAGACATATGATGAGTGGGAATGGAAACAGAGGGGTGAAATGCCTTGCCAAAGGTTACACAGCAAGCCACAGATACAGCTGGAAGGGAGCCCTCGTCTCCTGACTCCTGTTTCCAGCGTTTCAACCATTAGATCACCCGCCTCCGCAGCCATGCTCTTGGCGCGGTGCCCTTCTCCGAGCGAAGCCATGGGCTCCGTTGGCGGAAGGTAAGCGGCTTGCTTAGCTGGCACCCTGCGCCTGGCACGGACCCCCTCCCCTTCTGCTTCCGAACTGCAACGCAGCTGCAGCAGCAGCCCAGCGTGTTGGGTTGTGCTCCTCATTGCTGGGAACTGCTGATGCTGCTCTGAAAGAGTCCTCTCCACAGGCAGGATGTGTTCCTCCTCCTGCCCACCTCCTGTCCATCTGCCTGCCTTGCTGCGTTTTGTGGAGGATGTGCCAAGACAGTGGGCATGCCCGGGCAGGCAGAGCTATCTTGAGGCTGCATCCCTCACTCTAGGAGCAAAAACCTGGCCAAAAGTTACCCTCAGAACAGGTGATACCCAACTATTTCTGCAGAATATGCTGCAGAAAGACTGTAGCTACTTTTTAAAGCAGGATATTAGGCTACACAGAGCTCTGCTACAGTGAAATTTAGTGTCAGGTTTATTTGCACATCTCCAGAAACCCTTCTGGTTTTGAGTCTGAGTCCACCATAAGCACTCAAAAATTTGTAATTCCCAGAGAGAAAAGGTTTTGCTAGGAGTGTAGGAAAGGCCAAACCAAGGTGTGCTGGAGGTGCCGTGCCAATCTGCAGCACTGCATGTGAACATGAGACCTTGGCTGGTGCGAGCAACATAGTAGAGACCAGAGGGCGTTAGCATTTGTGGTTGGCATGGCTGTCTCCTCTGCTCCAGGAGCTTTCACCGGGAGCATGGCAAATCTGCAGCCCATGGCAGTGAGCATGCATGGCCCCTGTGCGGGTGGATTGAACCCAGGAGTGTGACGGGAGCACAAGTGCCGCGTGTGTGTGTGCGCCGGAGTGTGTGGGAGTCTGCACGTGTGCACAGCATGTGTTTGGGGAGCTGCAGTGAGCTCAGCAGCACTTGACAAAACGGAGTTGTGTAAGTCTGGTTAAAAATGACAGTCAGCTGTTGCATTACATGAAAAAATGAAAAAAATTAAGTAAGGGAAAGTCAACGAATGTTCGCTTTTTCTGTTGGGCAAATATAAACTTCTTTCCAATTGCAGATAGAATATTACTGTTATTAAACCTAATGGTACCTGTAGCTCCTGACTGAGGTGGTTGTTCCTGTTCTGGAGGCATGTATTTAGTATCAGCCTTCATCACTGACTCCTGCTTCACCCATAAATGTAGCAGCTCTCGCTGCCCTAGTCCCTTGCCTCTCAGAAAGGACTGGTTCTTACAAAACTGGGGTTTGGGGAGTTCCTAGCCCCACATTAAGGGGAACAGATCATATTCCAAGTGGGCTACATTACATCTGTGCTGTCACTCAAAGTGGTCATGAACTCAAGGTGACTACTGAGACATGCTCCCACCCTCAGCACTTCCAATTTCCGCTTCAGGGGATTGTTTCCCCTGCTTCTCCATCCAAGCTACTTTCTCTGCCTTGCTGCTCTTTGCAGACCTACAGTGCTGCCCCATCACAGTAAGCAGCTGCAAACTCAGCACATTTGCCATTAGACGGGTATGCAGATTCGCTGCTGATAAGGATCAGTTCCTCCATACACATTGTCCAAACTCGCTTGCTTGTCTGTTCATTAAACTCATCCATAACTACTTCCTTCATCAGCCAGCCTGGATCAGTTTTCTTTTAAACATTTCACTTTCTATTGAATTTCTATTGCAAAGAGAGGAAGGGAGCTTTTACATACCAAAGTGGAGTGATCGCCCACCTCCAGTTCCCAGCACATTGCAGGTGTGAGTATGAGAAAAGCCAAATAAACTGGGTTCCAGAAAAATCCCAGTGCATCCTCCCACATGCAAGCATCATACATTGGGGAAATATCAGCTCATAAAGGAGAGAGGATACTCACTAATTCCCCCCATGCACCTCTTCATCCTCCTTTCCTTTCCTTTTAGGTCAAAGTTAAAGTCAGGGTGATTAGAGTTGTGATGGCTCTTAACTAAGCGTTAACACATGGGGAGAATATGGCTTAAGATCGCTAGAAGAAATGGACACATCCTCAGTCTGGAAGCTGGCTGTATCAGCGCTGGGAGCAGGGAATGGTGCCTGAGGCAATGGAGGATGGTAGAGCACAAGTGGGTCTAGACAACTATCACACCATCAACTTTAATTTTTTAGTAGTATCTTTTTCCCCCCTGTAGCTGCTGTAGAGATGTTGTTACACATTAAAGATTAAAACACACCACCAGGCTGGTCCCCATGGAAGCTATAAAGCTTAGTAAAGTGGGTTTATTTTGTGTCTAAGGCAATATTGTGAGGCGCGTTCAATCTAACTCCTAACAAGTTTGAATCTGAAATTAATTTGTTAGCTGTCTTTACGGGGCTTCATTGATGTATGATACATTCTGGGGATTTTGCAAGAGGGATGGGGGAAAAAAAGGGCAGGGGGCAATATCTCAAAAGTATACAGCGCTTGGGTAGGAGACTAAACACTCATGAAAAATCTGGCATAGAAGCAATCTCTGCACTAAACGGGTGGCTTGAAGAAGTCAGACACTGGTTTCTGATCCAGAAATCCAGCATTCCACTCAGTTCTGCCTCAGACACACTCTATGATCTTGGGCAGTGCCCTTACATGCTTTTTTGCCTCACTTTCCAATTAACAGCGTGGAAACACAATAGTATTTGTTTGACTATGTGGACCATGAACTTGGAGAGACCATCATCTGGTTATAGCACCCAGTAAAACGCAGTCATGCTGCCCACACAGCTCACTGGGTGTTTCTGTCCTACCATCTCAATGTGTCGGCAAGCTTTGCAATTTATCAGTTAAAAAAAATCCAAGCTATAAAGCCCATTTCCACTTAGGAGCACTACAGAGCAATGCAGCGAGCTAGGTCCTTCTGGTTCACGTCAACAAACATGATCTTGCCATTGTCGCATCTGTTAATAAACATGATAGGTGGCTGAGCTAGAACGTAGGGTACAGTTGACAGTAAGCAAGTACCGGGAGGAGAAAATGTTGGATGTCCTGATTCTGAGTCACATTACAGTCAGTTTCCACCATCATCCATCACGAAGGCACATCCATCAGCGCAAATGGAGATTTCTGTTAAAGCCCCTTATAGTTTGTTAGGTGGTTTAAGATGGCCTTATTCTAATATGAATTCATCCTAGAACATTAAATGTTCCCTGTCTTATGAGTCTTCAGGATTCTTGGAGGAAAAATAGGCAAGTACTTTCTGTAAAGTGCAAGTTGTATTTGAATGTACACTTAATTTCATCGTGATTGATATCTGTGTGTTAATTATATTCTATTTTAGGCAATACCTTTGCTGTCACAAGGCAGCGCCTTTTATCCAAGGAGTTCAAATTGAATTAGAGACATTAATTAAAGCTCTCAGCGCTCTAGTAAGGCAGGCAAGTGCTGTTACTCCCATTGTTTCTTGAAATAAGAAGAAAAGAATAAAGCTGGGTGTCTACTTAGCCACTTAAAAGGTAATTTTTATACAGTGGGATAGCTCAGAATGATAGATTTTTGCGCAAAGTGGTATTGCAAGGTCTGTTTCATATGAAGGAGGCTGTGTAGCCCAGATCACTGCTATTAATGGAAAGGCAGAATGCAGGAGCTCTGACTCTCCATCACTTGCTCTGAGCACTCCAACGCTCCCGTGCCTCCTGGGATTTTCTACCTTTCTTCTAACCTCCGTACCTTTCATTTATCCCTTCTATTAGATTCAAATTGATCTTGGACACATCCCTTCTGTTTTCTCACGCTCCTTGTTGTAAACTATTTCCACCAGAAATGCAGACTTAGGAAAGAGAACTTACTGAACACATTATTTGCAGAAAAAAAAAAAGTCCCCTACCTCTTTAAGCTTCATGCACCAATAACTCTTTCTTGTGCCCCACATTTGGTTCTTGGCAGGTTGAGAGAGGTTTCTGCCTGCTGCCATTTACCAGAGGGAAGAGGCTAACCATCGCTATTTGTATCTGAAACACTTCTGTTCTGCAGCAGCTTCACACACTGCTTTAGAATGCTGATAAATTAGTAAAAGACTGAGGTGTCAAGGGAGAGATGAAACAGCTTATGTTAGTTTAGAGCTCGACCCTGCAAAGTGACGAACGTCTGACCTCATTTCAGCAAAGAGCTTAAGTGTATCCTTAATTTTAAGTACAGGAGATGCTCTTTTCAGTTTTATTCAGCTACCCCTGCTTTAAGTTAACTGCACACTCACATTCCTGCTGGACAGGTAACTGCTGCCCTACACTGGTAGGGTTTAGTTCATGTTAGGTCGCTGGGTGCAACTGGAGCAACAGCATTCATGTTCTGCACCTAATTCAGAGATGGCCCATGAAGGTGCTGGAAGGCTGTTACCACCCGTGATGCAGCTTTAGTTGTCCTTTAGAACGCTGGCCAGCAATCCAGCCAAGCCGAGGACATCTTTTCTGTGCCAGGGCCAGAGGAAAACAGGGAACATGGATGGAAATGGATGGGGAAGCCAATTTGTCGGGGTTTGTTAAGTCATATGAACTTCTGTGGATAAACCTCAGCTCTGGGAAAAACAGATTTTGACTACTTCTGACCTGCATGTCTTTATAGCTCAAACTACAGGCACTGGTATCTGACTGGAGTCAGAGATGGAGCTGCAATTCAGCAGTGGCTCTGACTTTCTGGATGATTGTGGCATGCAAAATCATAAAATCCCAAATTACTGTAAATCTATTTCTTTACAGAAGTGGGATTTCTCCATTTCAGGCAATGATAGGTGAATCCCTCCTCAGACCTTGATAATTCTGCACTGAACAGTGTCTAAATTTGCACTTTCTTTAACCATTTCAGTTTAAAATATGAGTAGTTAGACCTGAGGGATATTCATCAGCTGAAATATTTTTTGGGTGAGGAAAGGCAAAGAGAGAGGATGAGAAACACCTCTCCAAAACACCAACGCAGCCCACAAATTCACTTCACTTCTGCAAAATTGTTCATGCTGAAAACAGCAATGATTGGGAGATGTCAGTGGTTTGGTTGTGAGAGTACCAAAGGGAAATATTTCCAAATCTCCATTTGAAACTAGCAGAGCTTTATTTTTTTTTTTCCTTTTGATTTTTCTTTCCAGCCTATTAAGAGGAAACAGTGATAAAAATATTTCTTTTGACCCCAAATGACTTAGAGGAGAAAAGTTTTTTTTTTCTTCTCAGTTCATCAACACTTTGCTTACAACTTCTCTGAACACTCAGTGAAGCAAACCCACCCTACAAATCCTTTGTTACAAACCCTGCTCAACCAGCAGCCTAAAGGGAGTGGGTTTTGTGCAGAAACTCTAATTACTCCCTGCATATAGCGAGGCGAGAATCACACTGGTAACAACTAGGTACCTGTTCTCAGCTCGTTTGTCCCCACACTTCAGCTAATTATAAACTACTGGTGTTATTACGATGAGGATGAGAGGTGGCTTGAAACTGAAGAACTGTGGCAGGTGTACAACCTCTGTCAAGTCACAACATCAAGTGGTGCTGGACAGAGGGAATTAAACTCCATTAAATCACCACAAATCTACTAGCCAAGGTAGCAAAGCCACCACTCTGAAATCCAGGATCCATGGGCGCTTGGTTCCGGGCTCTGTTTAGAAAGGGGATCCAGCTAACAGTGCCTGACAGGTCGGGAACTGAATTAACAGACCTTCTGCATGCACACACAGGTATGCGATGAAGCCTCACGTTTTGAAGACGGTCCTGCTGAATCTGAGCCTGGAACAGCGTTGTGCTAGGTGCTGTACAAACAGAAACCAGAAAGGCAGTCCATGCCCCAAAAAGCTTACAATCTAATTAGAAGACCAAGGACACCAGATGGCCAGGGACAGATGGGGGAACGCAAGGGAACAGTGAGATAATACCGCTCAGCGGGCTGTGGAGCAGTGGTGTCAGCACACCAGCAGCCCTACTGTTGGCAAGATTTTGATAGCCATTGTCATAAATGAGAGTTATAAATAGGGAGGCTGGATAATGAGCTAGCTTTGTAGATGTTTGTGAGGAACTTCTCTCATTTGTAAAGTGGCAGAGATAGAATGAATATAGATGATAATAATAATGATAAATTGCACTTTTCTGAGCTGCTTATTAAAAAAAAATATGGTGGGTGGTGAGCAGTGATTTCTATTAAACACTGCCCTGAACTTGCAATTATTCCTACTATTATTAAATTATTGTCCCAGCTAGTCCACTTCTCCATAATTTCATTCTAAGTTACACAAAAATGCAGGTCTGTCTTCTGTCTTCCTCAGTACTTATACACCTCATATCAAAGTCCAGTAATCTCATAAGTGTTAATAGGTTTTTATACTTGCAGTAGCTTTAGGAGATTGGGAAATGCTGTTTTTCCCATTCTGCAGAATGGGAATTGAGACACGGCATAGATTAATGGCTTTTCCCAGATCATTTTATAACTGCTTCAGGAATTCAACCCAAATCTCTTAAGTCTCAGCTCAACGCTATGTCTCCTTACAGTACCCTTCCTACGCACCTTCATGCTACTATTCCAGAATTAGCTAAGACTTGCCACAGAGCTGCTTAGGATTTTTTTGGATTGCTCATTTTATGTCAGAAAAATGCCAATTCATCAGAGGCAAAACACTTTGTAGAAATTTGTTGATTTAAGGGGAAAAAAAAGCATTTTCATGTAGTCAGCTTTTCTTTGGAACAGAATGTGTTGAGCGTTCTATTTGGAAAGGATCGGTTCAAGATTGTGTTTTGTTTTTCATTACATGTTGAGTAATATACATTAAAAATCAAAATGAAGTGTTTTCTTAAACAGTATGTTTTGACTGAGCCAAAATAGATTTTGTAATTTATGCATAAAAGAAAATGTCCAAATTAATGCAATACTTTTCTTGCATTTTGGAACAAGAAACACCTGCAAACCATACACAAAATCTGAACAAAAATCGTACCATTCCCTACAGTCTTTACTGGAAATTTGAGACAGACAATAATCTGAAAACTAAGTTCAGAGAAGCCTGTGCCAGTCCACAAACCCTGGGTTTTGCCATCATGCTTGTTCCATTCTGTGTGCTGGTCTCGCCTTCCTAATATGTTCCATTGCAACAATTTGGACCTGTAAGAAGACAGCCTGAAGAAAAAAAAAAAAAAATCGATGCCAAAACTGCCCTGAAGAGCAATAATGTAACGCTCAATCCAAAAGGTCAACTGTTATCCCACACCTGACATTCTTTGCAATATTTTTGTTGTTCTGAAGTTCATTCCTGGGCAGGGACTTTACCACCAGAGCCACATGGAGTGACCCCACTCCATAGGGCTTGGGAAATGCAAGCTAACACTCATTATTTTGGTATGCTAGGAAGCTGAGGTTACCTAATGATCCTTGTGAATGATTTATCTTCCTGTTCTTCTTGTCCCTTAGAAGGAATTTTAGCTCTTGACCTGGCTTTTTTGTGATCCTCAGCTCTTACTGGAGGAGTAGAAGGGGTTAAAATCTGCAGGCCATTGCTTCTCCTGGTACAGCTCCTGCTGCTTGGATAATGACAGCCCTGCCTGCCAGGATGAAAAGCACCATTTAACTCGGCGTTTCCTATGGGCACCAGGTTCTGCCACCACGGATGCTGGATGAAGCCAAGGGAGCCAGGGGAGCTGAAGAGGAGAGGGAAAAGGGACCCGAGTTGTTTGCAGCAGCAAATTCTGGCCCCGGGCAGACATGCCCCTCTTATCACTCTGAGAGGAAGAAGAATTTGCTGTGGCCATAAAAATCTCCCTGTGCATTCACCACACCGGCTCCTGCTGCCACTGCCTTAGACCCTTGCACAGCTACCCTGCCAGGAGACTCGAGAAACAAGGTGAGACCTCGCAGGGATGGCGTGGCTCAGACTTCTGCAGGGAAAGAGCTGCAGGCAGAACCAAGGGGAGGACAACTGGTCACTGACGTGGGCTTGATACCTCTGCAACCACCCGACAGGTGCTGCACAGTGACTTAGAGGTGTGTGATACGAATCACTGATAGAATTATTGAGGACGGATTCCTTTAGTGCCCAGGACACTGGTCTGAGGCTGGGGACACCCACATTCAGCTCCTGCTGCTGCCCTGCCTCCCTGTATGGGGGAAGTTACACGCACATTGATGCACAGGCACTTAAATTCAGGCTAGAAATGTGAGCTAGAATGTGTGTTAGCCCCAAATAACACCATTATATCGGCAGCTTCTGAAACAGAAGCCAGAAATCTTGAGTGTAGCTCTGCTCTAAGCATCTATGCAGGGTCTGCAGTTGCAGGTTCTGCTGGAAGGTCTATTGAAGTCAATGAGCCTTGGGTTGGATCTCATTGCAAAAGGATAATCAAATATCATATTAAGTCTTAATTCGTAACAGCGTATTAAATTAGAAGCTCAAATTAAGCTGAAACTGCATTTATATAATGAGAAGATTTAAAATCTGTGTATCATGAAGGTGGGAGAACTCCTAGCCAAAGCTGTTCTCACCAGCCTTGCATCTGAAAGCCAGCCTACCTGCAGCACTGCATTTTAGCCTGTTTCCTCAGCCCTAAGCCTGGAATTTCCACTGAGACAGAAGGATGTGTGGAAAATAAAGCCATCTCATACTTACCAGTATTAATCTGTCAAATACAGAGGGCTCTTACTAGCTAGACCCTGACCAATGCCAAGAACTGAAAAATCCCAGGGGATACGGAGACTCTGCACTGGCATCTCACCATCACAAATAGCCTCTTCCATCAGCGCACCAACCCTGCAACACACATTTGCTAAAAATTGAAGGAACGCATTCCTTGCTAGGATTAAAGTCCAAAAACACTCGGATCTGAGCATCTCGAACATTAAAGCAGTTTGGTACCCAAGTTTCAGGCCACCTCTAGCTGTGAGTTTTATTTATTCCTTTCTTTGAGACTGTTCTGCTCTGTGCTAAATCTATCTTCTGACCACCTGGAGCGTTTGAGAGTCTTGGCTGTGATGCTTGTCTGTTTAGATAGGCTGTAAGTAGAGCTGGTCAAAAATTTTGACAGAACAGTTTTTCGTAGGAAAACGCAGTTCTCTTGAAATCCAAACGTTGCATGGGAACATGTCAATTTTGACAAACTTTTTTATGTTTAAAGTGTCAAAACAGATCATTTTGATTTTCTCTTTTCATTTCATGTTTCATTTTGAGGAGATAAACACATTATTTTTATGTTGTTTCAATTAATTTGTTTTGACATTTTTACATATTCTGTATTGTATTGATACATGTTTAAAATATACTATATATTGTATAAAATGCTTGATGTTGGTTTGTTATATGTGTTATCATTATTCAATAGTAAATATTTCCTGTAGCATTTTAGTACTTCAGCACCACAGAAACAGTAGATATTGATGATCTCAAATTATTATTGCTTTTGAATTTTTAGGCCACAAGAGCTTTGTGGGAACGTGGTTCTCATTCAAACTGGAGCTTAAGAAAAACAACCACAAATCAAAAAGCGTGAATTTCCCAAGGAAATAGCATGTCCATTTCCCAAGCAGCTCTGTCAGCTCAGTGACTGCAGAGCACAGCTCCACTCCCCTCTGCACATCACAAAACCAACTTCTCTGCTTGTTATTAAAAAAAAAAAAAAAAAACCACCAGATTTTTCCAGGATGGAATTTACATGTAGCATTTTCAAGAGCATCAGGGATTTCAAAGTCTGAATACTACTGACCTCCTGGGGCCTTTGGCTTCCAAACCACTTATGTACTTTTACAAGATATATTCCACCTCCTTCTTGGAAGTCTATCTGATTTTTTTTTTTCCTTCTTCTTTTAAACCACATTTTTGCTCCTCCATGCGTAGCAGAGGGGAATTGCTACCTGTGAATTTGCACCATCAAGCCTGTGTAGGTGGTGGTAAAAGCGGGTTGACAAAAAGGGCAAGGTATGTGGCAAAAGGGAAGGGGAGAATGGCAGCACGGAGCAGAGCCTGTAATGAGGCGACTCTATTGATTCTTCATTTCATGGATGAAAATGTCCCCAGCGGCTCTCGTGCATTCATGGCAGTTCGATAAGAGACTGAGGGCAGCGGGTCCCCGTGCCGAGCTGTGCGTGCCCTAGTGCTGCCCGTGCCTGTCCGGGGGGCTGGACGGCGAGGGGGCAGCAAGTCCATCTTCAATGTATGTGCAGAGAGCAACGTACACAAAGGCAGGGCCCTAACAGGAGTCTACGCGTGATGGTGGACGGAGCAAGAGGCAGGGCATGGCTATGCATGGCCAACCTTGTTTCCCTTCTGCCTTTCAGCAGGCTAAGAGAAAGCTTCAGGAGGCAGCAGGGGCTGCTCCTTCCCATTGCAAGGCTGACAGCACCCCTCGGGGTGGGGGGCTAGCCCTGGCCGTGGGCTTCATAGGGCTGAGCCCAGTGGTTTGTGCAATGGGAATGAAAAGGAAAAGCATCTCCAAACTTTGGAGGCTTATTTAAAGTAGTAGTGGGCTTTTCTGTCTGCTTTTCCTCTTAAAGGGACATGTCGCTAGCGCCAAGCACTGCAGTTTGCAATCTGAATTCCCCCGTGCAGCTGCTCAACGCACACCTCTGCATGCAGATCCGCCTGGTTCTCTACTATTGCTCCAGCTGGCCTGTCACTATGGATTACAGCTTTTCTCTAACAGCGAGTACTGCCATACTCTGAGACTTCCATTAAAAGCTGATGTTTCCACCTCCCCGCCCCACAAATGGCTCCATCCCAGCCTACATCTCTGTATGCATGCCTTCATCTCTGGGGTGGGGAAGAAGCAAAGTGCCTCCATTTGTTCCTGTGTTAGGCAGCAGCGGAACAAGTTGAAGGCAGAAAAAGATGTTTGAGGATGATAAATTTTGAAAACTATGGATTATTTACTGGAAAGTTGATCTTATCCCTTGTCATCAGCACATCTGCAATATTGTAGCCCCATCTCTCTGACAGCAACAGTACAACTGAGCACTGAATTACCCCCTGGAAGAGTTCTTGAGGGAGATGCTTCATTACTCGAAACCACACTGTGGAGTCTCTTTGGAAAGGAGGAATGGTCCTGCAGGGAGAGATTGCCCATCCATGCCAGACACTGCAAATCATTAGCCCTTCATTGCCAGAGGATTCGAAGGCTGCTGACAGATCAAAAAGAATTGGCGTGGACACTTGACCTTTCTCCACTGCCAGGAGGAAATCATTGACCAGGAAGAACAGCACATGCTCTACCAGGCTCTACAAAGAAAGGGAAGAGGATCTGGAAGAAATCAGAGCTATTTGTAAAACAAACACTGCTGCTTCATCACAACCTGTGCAGTTGCCAGCACTGCCATCACTCGTGGGCATGATGAAGGGGTGGCTTCCAGTTCGGCAAGTGCCAGGTGCCATCACAACTCCTCCTGCTCTGAAGGGGACATTCAGAACAAACGCCCAGAAGACTTTCTTGTGGATGCTGAAAGATTCACACCATTGCAGGCCAGGAACAGGACAGGACATGCTAAACTGTAGCTAACAGTTTCACTGGCATGGTGTCCTGCCAAAGTGAGCGAGCAGTCCCCTCCACCAGCATGCACACTGCTGACTTCTGCCAGATTTTCTCCACTGCTTGATAGATCCTACATGCCTCTGCAGCCTCCCAAAGTGACTCCGTCTGAAAGCAATCCAGAGCAAGCATCACATTTGTTTCCTCAACAGCCTAACTCCCAGAAAGATCAGCTGGCCAAATCCAAATCTAAAAAACACCTTCATCATTGGTCATGATTAATTAATTCTGCTTTGACATTCCCCAGGGCACCTAGAAGCCAGTTACAGCTGCCGGAGAAAGAGACACTGCTGTGGAAAAGGAATAAACAGACTTGCCTCAACTGCAGCCATGGAATTAGATAATAAATAGCTAGCTAGATAAATAATTTTCTGTGAGTGGTAAATCAAATGCAGAACAGGAATACAGCTAGCTGGCTTATCCCTGTGAAATCAAAGGTGTTTGGAAGGAGTTTCCAAAGAAAGAAGGGTATTTAGAGCCTACTGTGCTCATGAAGACATAGCCTGAAGTTATCTATCATGTCTAATGTGACTGTTTACAATGACAGACAGCTATTCCTGGACATTTTATTCTTGGTATAATATTCTAGGACCAAAGAAGCTCAAGGAAGCTTCCTCCTAATTTACATCTCTGTTTTCTCCCTCCTCCTGCCTGGATTGCAGACTAGATAACATCTTTGTTCCCACAGCATCAACACAGTTTCTCCCCACCAGCTGTTGTGTGCTTGGCCTCTGTTCCTCGGGGAGCTATAGGTATCAGTCCAAAGCACGGATTCTGCAGCCTCTTCTCCTATCTGCCCCTTAAACGCCTCTCCTCCCTAAATCCAGAGACTATTTGTAAATCTGTAGTCCAGATTAGCCCATTAACCACACAATAGAGGCTCTGGTGACAAGAATATTATTCTGCAGGACTTGAGGAAGTCAGCAGGAGTTCCAGCAACATCCCAGCTTCAGGTACCGACCCTGTGATGTGTATTGTACCAAGCAGATGGCGGTCTAATCCCTGCCAGCATGCAATGCCCAGTGCGCAGAGAGCACCCGTAACCCCTGTCTGATTGAATATGCATATTCGCCTCTGATTTTACTCGAGCACTAGAAGTCTCTGCACACAAACTCGTCCAGACAAATCAAGTGTGAGACATCTGTGTTTGAGGTCCTGTCACAGCAAACTGGAGAAATCTGCTCGTTCCCCTTTGCCCACACATCTCCCTGTAAGCCTTTGTTCCCCTTTTGGCCCCTGCATCCCTGAGGGCACCAGTCCCACCTTTCAGATCTGCTCATGCTCCCCTCCCTAGACATTCAGTTTGGACTCCATGCTCCCACTGCAGTGAGCGTTTCTGAGTGTGCAGTTGGCCCCTCTGCCTTCCTGCATACCTTCACCTGGAGTCTGAAATAAATTCAGATCACCCCCTTCCCTCCCTCTTCGCTACTCTTCTCCTCCACACACCTTGCTCCTTCTTTATCCATCACAGTGGGCACAGCCAAGACACATTATTATCACTTGTCACTTCATTAGTATTCTTCTACAGGAGGACCAGAAGAGGAGAAAAGAGGAAAGTGTTCAAAAATGGAGAGCGAGGAAAGTGGGACTAAAGGAAGAGTAAAAAAGAATTGAAGGTGTGAACGAGAAAGTGCAGGAGTAGAAGGAGTATGAGAAAATCTAATGGGTGAGAAAGAATTTTATAATTAATCTGCAGTCATAGAGAGAGCAGCGGAATGGAAGTCAAGACTGTAGGCTCCTCTATATGCTTCTGCTACTGATTTACCCTGAGACTTCAGACAAATCTTTCTGTTTTCTCCTTTCATCTCCTACTGCTCTGTACCCTTTGAGTGTATGTTATTTGAGGTACGAATTGTCTTTAACTGTGTGTAGCATAAAGGAAACTGCAGTCATAGGCACTAAAGATGTGAGACATGATTTTTAACACATACTAAAATTAGGCACAGAAAAGTGCTTGGGGATTGACTGCCAATGTTTATTAAATCAGGTTAAATTTGTTAGATAGCTACCATCAAAAAATGGGATGGGAAAAATTTAAACGAATCAAAGTACATGACTGTATTATTCCTTAACTTAAATGCATGATATTGAAATGTTTACAAAGTGGATCTAGAAGAAAATGAAAAAAAAAGACTAAACAAAAGCGAAAAAATACAGTTATGGAAAAAAAATTTTGCATTCCTGCAAAATTTGAAGTTTTGAAGTGATTTTCCATTTGCTTTTCCTTCTAGTCCCAATTATAAAAGAAGTCTTTTCATTCTTCCCCCTCACACCAATTACGTTTGAATAGCTAAAATTAATTTTTTCCCTTCTCATTTCAGAACCAAACTGACAAAAAAAAAAAAAATCCTTATTCACCTATCCCTACTAGGAATTACAATAACTGTCTGTCAGATCTTCATAACAACATGAGGGATCTCAGCAAGGCTGAGTTTCTGTGAGTCTCTTAAGCTGATGACTTTCACAGTCCTTTGCTCTATTCCAGTCTAAACCTGCATTCAACAGAGAACTTAGAGTGAAATAAATAGATTTAGAGAAAAATAAATGAGCAAGTCCTTGTATCAAAAATGAGAGTAAAGTTCCCAGGAAATAATCTGAGACTGGATTTACTTTTACCACTAGAAATTGCCATATACTGCTTTTTTTATTTCAAGACAGTCACACCATGCCTTTTTACCCTCTGTTTCTCTGAATTCTTTCTTTTTGCTTCTCTTGGCTCTCGCTCTCTCTTTTTTGTTGTTTTTTTTTTTTTCTTTAAGCATTGCAGTCCCTAACATACAATCAAATAGGCATGAGGTTCCTTCAGAAAACTGGAACATGTGATGTCCAAGTGCATCTGACATTAAGCAAAAAGAAAAGCACAGCTCCCCACAAACAGCCAGCCCTGGTTCAGACCACTGAAGTGTGCTCTGAAGGAGACACCAATGCTCAGGGATGGGAACAGCAAGTCCTGGGGCTCCTGCTCCTCAGGCATCGTCTGGCATCCGCTTCTGTGGCTGAGCGCTCAAGTATAGGACCCTGCTCCCAGCCACCCACCTGCAATCTCAGTCCCAGAGGTATTTAGGGGAGCATCACCTGCTTAGCTTCCTGCATCCAGTGGATTAAAAAAAATAGGCATGTATATAGGAGTTAGACATCTAACTATCTCTGGGTGTTTCTACATTGTCAAAGAACTTGGCCCCTGCACCCCTTAGCCACATATACTGCACTTCAATTAGTTTGGAATTGGGGTTTCTTCAGGAGGAAACAAGCTTTCACTAAGAAGGAACCCAGTTCTGGGTATATTTTGCTTTCTTAACATCAGTTGTGGCCAATATGAACAAGCACAAACCCTCCAATGGCTTATTTTCATCTTCTACAGTCCTTCAACACTGTCCCAGAAGACAATGCATGTTGGAACACTCTGCACATGCACATGGGGCATGGAAAATGCATCATGAGCATCTTATTACAAAAATACTGCATTATTGAGCTGGAGGTCAGCCCTCATATCCTTTCAAGAGCCTGGAATTTAAAAATGACACATAAAAATAAAATCTAGAGTGGATCTTAGCTCTCCTGTTGGTTTCCTTTTCCCCAGCTCCAAATCTTATTTAAGGCAGTCTGCAGACGAGCAGTAACACTGTGCAAGGGCAGCAGAGTGTGTATTTGTCCCCAGCCCTTCTGTCCACCTCTATTATAACACCTGAGAGAGGGTCGTGCCCCCAGCACCAAAGGAGTGTCCCTGTTAGCTGAGACACAAGCGGCTGGGAGCTGTACCTCACTGCTAACAAGGCTCTACAGAATTGCTCCCTTGGAGGAGCAGCAATGAGAAAAAAATACACCACGGACAAAATTTCTGTCTTGAAACTTGAAAACAAAGTAATGAGAAGCACTGCAGGAAAATCCACTGGTAGGAAGGACTTATCAGCCTCTGTTGCTCCTTTTTTTAATGTAAGCAGCTTTACCATTAATTGCTATTTACCTCAAATGCTGAAGTTGGTAAGAAGACTAATACGCTGCACTGAAGCAGCAGTCTTGATTCAGGCTTCCCAAAACACAATGGATGTGTGTGCACACATGCACGTGTGTGTGCGTGTGTGTGCACGTGCACACTTGCACACTTCATTGTACATGTTGTGTAAGTAAAAGCCCCATATCTGTGTGCAAGGGAGAGAAACAGATACAATTAGCATATTCTCTTATATATTCCAGTAAAAGGGCAACTTTAGTTAGTGGTCTTAGGCAGTGAGAAGAGAAATTAATTCAGGCCAGATTTCTAAACATCGGGCCCTTTTGCTGGGGCAGAGGGGGGAGAGACGCAATCCAGTGCTGCTTTTGCCCAGCACTGGATAAGTAAAGATCAGCACGGCTGAATACCAGTCTTGGGGGAGGAAAGGGGGGGGCCTGTATTTCCTGAGGACACAGGTTGCTGAATTCTTAAAAAAAATCCAGACTTTTCCCCATGCCAAACTTGGAGCCGAGTTCCCTGGGTGGTTTGCATCCACTGTGTGAGCTAGAGGGCTCAGAATCACAGCACTGACTGTAAGAAATTCAGCTCCTATGCATGGAAACACATGCATTTAGAAAGCTCTTCTGAAAGGTATCAGCCTAAGTGACCTGCCCAAGGTCATATATAACATGTCGGTGACAGCATCGGGATTGAACTATCTTGCTACAGTGCTGCTTTATTCTCCCAGTGCTGTTGCATCCCAAAACATCCGCTGCTCCCAGTCCACTGCTACCTTCCACTCCTTATCGCAGTCTCCTTAGAGACACATCTGTCCTGTGCTGCGTAAACCATAATATACCTACAGTCTTTTATTCACTATCCATCACCATGCAGTTTTATTACAGATCCCTGAATTATCCAGCGTAGTCTACAATCTACTTATTCCTGCCAGCCATTCTCCCTTTCAGCCCTCTCCTCACCTTTCAGCCTTGTCAGTGTTTTAAGTCTTCCAGGTACTTGAAATGCAGGGACAATCCTGATTCCCTGGGGGAAATCCAGCAGAATTTCACTGAGGCCAGTCTGCTGGTCTCTCTCTCTTTTAAATGCAGATGGTTGGAAATCAGAAACCAGCACTGGTCTCTGCAGTCACATTTGAACCAATCCTTCAAGAACACTAACTCACAACTGCCATTTTAAAGCTCTGATCCCCATTCTTGCCATCTGTAAAATTTTATTCCCCTCCTTCCTCTGCTCCTTTCATCAGAAATCAATCTTCCAATAATGCAGGTAAACTACAATCCTACTTCATAGCTATTTTTTTTGCATGCATCTTTCTCATGCATTTTACAGAACCGAAGCTCCCTCGCCCATCCTTGCCCTTTCCAGCCAGGCTTACAAGCACAGTAATCATCACACCTACACAACACCTCGTCAGCAGATTTGCACCTGCTGGTCACATCTCTGTCTGGTTTGCAAGCCAGGAGGCGAAGGAATCATTCGTCCTGATGTGGCAATTTGTCTCAGCATTCGCACTTGCCTTGCCAGTGAACTTTGTGTTCCTACCTGCCAGCTCTCCTCTCCCACCCCCCATCCCTCCCTCCCAGCCTCGATCACACATTTCCCTCAGAGCTTTATTCCATCTAGTGTATATGCCTTCCTCACAGCCATCAGCTTGTCACCCTTCCTGCCTTTCTGAAGGAAACCCAGTTGTATTACTGGTCTCAGCCCCAGTACAGATGACCATGGAAGAGCAGACTCCTCTGTGCTCAGCTACAGATAACTATGGCCCTCAGCAAGTGTCACCTGGTGAAGCTGAACACCCTTGTCTGTATGCGACAGCCTGTTCTCTCTTCACCCAAACATCTGCCTTCAGCAAGAGGGGAAAACAATGGCTGATATGAGAGAAAGAGTATGGAGAAAGGCAGGTTCCTCCCCCCTCCCACCAACATGGCCCCAGAGATAGTGGAAGACCATGGACAGGGTGCAGGACTACACACAGCAGACAGGGTGGACCTTCATCTGGGGAGGTACCTTGGGACCTTCTGGTCATGGGGCTGTGGCACTCAAGAGAAACTGGGGGGAGAGGAGGTGGGACACCAGTGGGCTCCTTATCCGATCTCTCTCCGTTCTGTCACTCCTGCCAGGGTGGTTTGGTCAAATCCCCAGATTTAGTGCACCCGGGCACTCCTCTCTGCTTCAGGCTTCCCGCATAAGCTTGGGCAAATTCTTTAAGGTGACATTTTGCAGACACCTTGGAGGCTGATTTTGCAAGTGTTCAGCATACCCCACTGTGATATTTAAGGTCCCGTCTTCTAAAATGTCCCATTACCTTGCCACCGACTACTTTCGAAATCTGTCCAGGCCAAGCCCAAGCTCTGATTCCTGCACACTGAAATGCTTCCACTGACTGTAATATGATTTGAATTGATCCCTGAGCCTTGTGCTGCACTTTCTCTGGTGCTGAGCAGAGGTGACGGCATTCCCTGTTTCTTTTCCTCCTCCTCTGTCTGGACCGCAGGCCCTCGAGGACAGGGAGCTTGCATCTGCACGGTACCGAGCACTGAGTGACTCCAGGCTCATCTGAGCTCGGCACCGTCCTGCAGATAATGATGGTGATAGAGGAAACTGAAACGTGCAGCTCAGGGTCATTGCCGCTGCTTATAACCACCCGTTTTATGTCCTACTTCAATATCTAATGTAATCAGTGAAATTACTTTTGTGGGAGTTGACACAGAAGAAGAGATTGTTGGATTGATATTCTGTCTGGCATTGATGAAAACCTTTTTATAATACCTTAATCCAGCACCCACAGAAGCAATTTGCTAATCTCTTGCTGACTTAGCTACTAGCAGGATCGACCATATCCAGTCATATTACCTGGCCAGCCATATTATGTTCTTTCTATGCAGAAAGAAAATGTCCTTTCTGACCCCAGAAGATGGTCAGCTTTTGCTTTGAAGCATGAGATCTGATTACCATTGTCCTAGATTGCAGAGCTGCAAATGCTATTAATTGCTACAAAGTTATGTAGCCTTTTACACTTCAAATCCACCCAGACTTTCATCTCAGTGACATCCTGCAGCAGGGAATTGTGTAGCTTCACTATACGCTGAAGAAAGGACTATTTCCTTTTAATTTGCTCTAAAAGTTGCGCCCTTTAATTCTGATGAGTCCCCTTGTTCTCATATCATCAAAGCGTTAAAATGTTTCTGATCGCTTTTCATTCTCACCTTCATATACTTTTGTACTGGAACCCAAAAGTCCCTTCTCACTCCTAGTTTTCCCAGGCTAAATAAACTATGATTTCCAGGCCTTCCTTATATAACTTGTTAATATTTGTAAAGCAATTTAAAATATATTAATATGGTTCAATTATAATATCATTTCTATTTTCCATCCTTCCTTTTAATGTCTCAAGCGTCCACCTAATTTGCCATCAATCTCCATTGATTCTCCCTCTGATGATACGTTAGTCTTTATAATATCCCAGGGAATATTTCTTCTGCCTTCCTGACCAGCATTTTGGAACAAAGAAGCTGGACTCTGACGGATCATAAACATGATTCACTCTGCACTCAGCATGTGCATGGATTTGCTGTTGTTTAGATTTTGATCCTGGAAACAGGTTTCATTATATCCACGGGACTGTAATTAAAAATTAGTTTGATTCAGATTTCAGGATCAGGCCCTTTACAGTCATGACTGCACTGGGTCAGCGACATTTGAGCACATATTTGAAAGCAAGCCTGTGTTTGATATTCTTTGACCAATAGCTAAGCACTCGATTACATGCCCTGCAGAATTGGGGCCCGCGTGCTGTTTAGCCAAGGGATGTGATTCCAGTCACCAACAGGGGAGAGGTGGACCAGGAGAAATGGTTTTTCACTCCTTCTCTTTCCCATAGAAAGTTGGAGACACCCAAGGAAATTACGTGATACCAGATCTAAAAAATCCCAAACAAATTACTTTTGCACACAACTCATTACTAATCCCATTACTGCAGAACATTATGAAAACCAAAATCATAAATGGAGTCAATAATGAAATAGTCATGCCTGTACGATCTAGGCACCCTGGTGACACTGCACATGACAGTCCTGAGACAAGTACTGACTGCGCACATCCCCGAGCAGCTGAAAGGTTATCCCAGGAGGGATAGCACTCATCCATGCCTTTCTGCTCCCTTCAGTATCCTACTGTTTTGGTTACACCAATCTCAGTTTCTCCCAGTCTTAACAAGATCTAATCCAGCTCCATCACCAATACATATCGCTCCTTCCTCCACGGCACTAGCAAATACCCCAAGCACCACATCCAGGTCTGGTCACTGCCTTTTAACATTAAGTCTTCTGCCCCAAGAAGCAAATAAGAGAACTGATGCACAAAAAGGATTTTTATCACAATATTACTCAGATTACAACTATTAGGTTACTTTAAGCCAGCATCATACAAATGTTGTGGGAGAATCCTAACTGGTAGCTTTTCCCTGGCTGATTAGATTTATCTATTCACTGGCCTAAAATATGGTACAGCAACCCACCATCATTTTCAAATACTCTATAGTTCTCTTTTAGGAGAGTGGAAATGGCAGATAAACACATTATCAGCATTCTCAGGCATAAAACAGCGAAGCCTGGAGTTGTTTTGCAGAAGCAACTCTGAATTTGGACGACATGACATAAGTAATTCTAGAAATAGCTGCTGGTCTTAAGGCTACGTTACATGTATCCTTGTTGCTGCTTTTTTATCTCTGTTCACAATTTTAGCACAAACATTATGCTGTCTTTGTTAGTTCTTTCCTTTGACTCTCTCAGTATTTCTCAAGCGTTCTTCAGTCTCACCTTGTAACTCCTAAGCTCTCCCTGCTCCTCCCAAAACACACCTTTGATTTTTACTGCAAACATCCCCCAGCACAGAGCAGTGTGAAAAATGTCTGGAATAACTCTAGCATCCTCATGTTCTAGGCAAGGAGGTGGTCTGAGCCAGGAGGAACCCATAGCCACATATGCACCCCAGCATATGTCTGAGGGCTTTGCTTACCCGCTCACCATCTGTACCTGCCTGAAGAGCAGTCACACGGCGAAAGCAGCCAGGCTGCTCCGGCACTTGTCGCCTGCCTCGCTGCTGTCCATTCTGCTGATCCCAGAAGTCCAGCTAAAGATTCACACCTGCTAGTCCTGGTTCTCCCTCCTGCCCTGAATCATCAGCCTCCTCCCGAGGCTCACAGTCCATTTCCTTCCATCCTTCCTTGGTTAGTTTTAGTTTCTTTGTCATTTTCTAACTATTGCTTTGAACTATTGTGCAAGCTTCTTTTATTTATTCCTCTGGTCCTGCAGCCACACCTGCAATGTAGTGCCCACACAAGGCAATGGTTTTAAAGTTTGCCCTCCCAGTCTTCCCCCTGCTCAGCAAGTCAGCATCCACAACTGCAAGGATAAATTACCACAAAGGTCTCCAATGTTAGCAATGTATCAGACAACCTCATGCACTGCTCTAGCAGGGTAAAGAGATGGCTAAATGGAATCAGTTGTGTCGACTCAGGACTTCTGGCCAAAACTGCATCCAAAATCATGATGGACACAGCAGAGTCTAGAGCACAGGCCAGGTTCTAAATCATGCTCTAAATCAAACCCTAAGAAAGAGATCCTCACTCACCATGAAGCCAGTTAACTCCCCTGGCTTCGACAGGCTGGGATGATTTACAGCAAGCGGTTCCAAGCCTTTCACAGATACTCACTGTACAGCATATTTTGGCTGTAATATGCATAGATATAAAAGTCCAAGCTATTAGAAGACCTATTGTAAGCCTCCAGGCTTTACCTTCCATAAACACTGGGTGAAAGAGTGCACCTTTATCAGGATAACTATGAGACAGGTCCCAAGCATGAAAAGATTGCAAGAACCAGAGCCACTCTACTGGTAATTGGGCAGTACAGGAGAACGGAGAGGAGTGTGAGAGCTCCGTCTGCTCCTATATTGTGTTTTGATTTACAGCAAAAAGTAAGTTGAACAAACTGTATTTTTCTGGAGCTTCTCTTACTTGTGAGAACCTCCCATAGCTTGGTTTGCAAGCTTCTGCGTCATTGCTTGGTATGTGTCAGGCCAGAGCTGGCTTTGCTGGAGTTTGTGAACCTCTGGGAGGAAAGGTGTCACTGTGATGGCAATACTCCATTGAACAGTGCCCACTGCTAACACACAGAGAGAATTTGTTCTAGGGCTTGAAAGCTTACTGGTGTTCCTGGCACCTCAGTTTCTACCTCTGCCCAGCATTTCTATCACCAACATAAACAGTGAACAACAACAGTATATGTCTGGCAAAGGCTATTCACTTTGTCCTCCTCTGGAGGCCACCATTTGAAGCTGTTTTAGATTATTTGCTCCGATCAGCTGCTGCTGCTCTGACTTACTGTTATTTCTATTGCCAGCGTAAGAAGTGATCCATCAGCAGTGCAACTGGTTGTTTTTTTCTGAAACAGGAGCAGGGAATCATGTGTGTGAGAGCTCAACTATTGGGGAATGCTATGTTAACACCTAGAGAGACGCCATCACCAGAGCTGCAGGGGCGTTGGTGCCACCACGGGTACCGCTCTCACCCAGCACTGCGCTCTGAATGGGCTTGTCAGCAGACAGCGATGGCACTGTGCATAGCTAAGCTCTGTCAGCTGCACCTTGTAGGCAATGATAAAATGGATTTAGAGCACATGACTTCAGAAGAACAAATAGCAAAAATAAATGTCTTTTCTGTGATGCTGCTTGCAGGTCCTGCCTCAAGGCTGCAAGAAAACAGCTCGCCAAGCAGGAGGCTGCAAAGGTTTAGAAATGTTGTATTAACCCCCCCATCCCAACCACAGAGGGAACCCTGGGCCTGACTCCTCGCTCCTTTTCAAAATGACATGGTTATGCCAAATTTATGCCACCTTCACTTAGGACCTGATCCAGCATCCCTGAAGTAAACTTGAGTCCTTCAATTGCCTGTAGCTCAGGGTAAATCAGCAGCTCCTCCGATTTCTGCTGTTTCTCCCATTCCTCCGTCCCACTAGTAATAGCACTTTTTCTTCCCTGAAACAGTACAGCTTAGTCTGTCAAGTCAGCAACAGCTATCCTGCGTCTACTCTTGAACCCTGGTGAATGCCACCTCATTTCTCTAGTCCAGCTCTGCCCATGTTTCACTCTCTCCAGACAACCCAGTAGATACCTCCAGTTCCCTTCCCCAGGTCTCTGCTTTAACATTTCCCTTTCCTGCACCGACGACAAGCCACAAGCCTGCTGCAGCCCTGTCCAGCCGAGCTCTGGTCCCAGCAGGTCGGCTGGATGTGGCAGTGCAGGGCACGGAGAGCAAGAAAAAACTCCCCTGGCACCCGAGCACACTCTGAGCTATCACACACAGATGGGAGGAGGAGATGCTTTGCCCTAACTCAGCTCAGCACCATTTGGTAACTCAGCATCATGCTCCGGGCGGCAGCCATCTTCTAGGCGAGAGGAAGAACCGCAGGATTGAACCATGGTCTATGGGTCTAGCAAGAAGCCGGATCTTTCTGTGAACAAATATTCTCCCCTTCTGGGAAGCTGCTCTGCACAGCCTGGAAGGAAGTGGGCCAAGGTCCTTACGGTTGTTAAAAAAATCTCGTGATACTTTGCAAGAGGGATGGTGTAAATCAAACCACAGGGCACAAGCTACCTAACTCTGGGTAATTTATATTCTGCCTCACTAAGTTCATCTCTGCACTTTCAATGCATGAAGTGATTTTTCACTTCCCCTGTAGTATTTGCTGGCACGGAAAAGCTGCTGGGCTCTGTCCCAGAAGTAGCTGCATTTCATCACTGGGTAAAAGATTCCTGCATGCATGGGGCCAGATCCTCAGCAGAACTCGCCCTCGCCCCAGCGGCTCCGCAGCCGGGGGGATCCGGCCCCAGCCCATTCAGCTGCACCTGGGCTCCCTGGAGAAGAGAGCCCTGTTGTTATTTGGCTTCGCCACCCTCCCGCCCCCGTATTATTATTAGCGCTTGGCTCCCGCTGCGCGAGGCCGGGCAGGCGGGGGGAGGAGGGCGATGCGCATCGCTCCGCGCCCCTCCGCACTGCTCCGCGCCCGCCGCCGCTGCGTGGAGCCACAGCGCCCCCTCCTGGGCACGGCCGCGCCGCCATCCTGCCGCCGCGGAGGGGCTGCGCGCTGGCGCAGCGGGGCACGGGGCTGCCGGCGGCGGAAGGGTCCTTCCCACGGAGGAAGGGGGGGTCCCTGCTTTTCCATCTGCGGATGTCGCGCCCCCAGGTGCTTTTGGGGCTCTTCACCCGCATTTCTGGTATCTAGTGATTTTAATTATTTTTTTTTTATTTTTCCCCTCAATTATTTTTTCCTGCCTTCACAGCATCTCAGCATGGGCTGTAGATACCGCGTGTGCAGGGGGCCCTGGGTGCACTCTGGACATGCCCACCCATTGCTGGAGGTGGGCAGGGGGACGGGCAGGACACGCAGGTGCTGGGGCTGCAGTGCTTTCCCAAGCAGAGCCCCCCACACAGGTGGGGCACCTGCCCCAGCAAAGGCGCGGGTCGGGCTTTGGGCTGCTCCCCTGCACAGACACAGTGAGCACGATCTGCTGGCAGACCCCCTCCCACGCAGTGGTTAGCATCAGCCTTACACATATTTCCAATGGAGTAAATAAACAGCAGAGGTGAGGAGGGAACACAGACAATTAATTCTCTCTGCCATCTCTCTTGGGACACCTTGTACCTATAGCAAGCCAATTCACCGTATGTTCCTCCTCTCCAAAGTTTTAACACAGACTTTGGTTGGCCTTGTTATATTCCTGCTCCTGGAGGGCTGCACGGGCTCCTCACTAGGCCCTATGGAAAGAGGGGGAGGGGAGGATAGTCGGAGGGGGATGTTGGTTAAATACATCTAACACCAGTGACATCACCTCCCCTGCGCATACTACACCGTTTCTGATGACAGGGGCTTGCAAAGGCATGGGATGGTTCGCACTCTAAGGCTGGGAGGGTTTTGCTCTGAACCAGGGTGAGACTGAAGCGGAGCCTTGCACTGTGTGTGTTTTAGCTACAGACGCGTTTGTGGCTTTGCTCACATCCACTCTCCCACACGGAAAAAAGCAAGGCAACTCTAGCAGGGCACTTCCCATACTCACAGGCTCCAGCTCTTGATCAGAGAGGCTGTGACGGGTATGGGATTGCCACCGCTCCCCACTACCATTCCCCTGCTCCCCGCCTGCTGCTTGCCTGCCTTTCCAGTAGTGCAACCATTACCGAGTCCCGGGAACATGCAAAGAGCAGTAAAACAAACGTAGGCACACAAAATGTAGCAGGCTTTTCTGCTGAGTCGCAAAGGGCTTTGGAGACAGACAAACCCCAAATCAATGCCTGGTACTAACTACAAGGGAGAAGACTACACTGGAGGAACAAACCACCTACTGAGAGACCTGCAAAGAAGGCAGCATGTGTACGCTCGTGGGAACATCTGACTGTTTGATTCGCATAATAAGAATATCAATGCAGTTATTTCTGCAGGTTACGGTGTGTGTTCATGTGCAGATCAAGCCTGTGTGTCTGAGTGCAGGGGAACTGCGGGGCTTCGTAGCTTGAAGAGGTGCTTGCATCCGTGGGAGAGAAACACCAAGATGCTGTGTTTAAGCATGGGGTGGACTGTGCAAGTTTGACAGCATGTGTTTTGTGTGCTTAGCGTGTACATGTATGCGAGGGAGACAACTGCTTGTCTGTGTGGTGTGTGGGAGGGAGAGATTCCGGGTTTGTCTGTCTGTCACTCATAAGCAGATCTGATCAATCTTTTTCCTTTATAAGGAATTTTTTTAAAAAAATAAATCTTTTCAGATTTCTTACACAAAAGCCTCATCTCCTCTTTACTCACTACCTCCTCCTCTCACCACCTCCCAAATACTTCTCTACAACTCTTGGGAAAGCAGCTTTACTGCCATTAACCAATTATTATTATGCACCTAGATGAGCAGCCAGAGTAAAGCATGAAGGACCCTTCTGTCCCACCTAGTGCAGATGTCAATCACGAGGATAAATTCATACAGCAAGACTGCCAGCATTTCATCTGCTGCTTGTTTCTCCCCATGACCAGGAGACTGCATCTAAGAAGTGACACCCACTCCCCTTCCCCACTCCTAAGTAAAAGCAAGAGGGACTCTCCAAAAGCAAAACACACACTCACACCTCCAGCCCTCCTCTCCTCGGATCCTCGCTGGGTCTTTAGACCTCGGGGATGATGTAATGGTGTGGAGATGCCCTCTGTCTCCCTATTCCCCATGGACTGGAAAAGGCGAAGTTACGCTCCACACCAGCCTCGCGATCAGCTTTGAGAGCTGAGCCGGGGAAAAGCAACCTCCTCCTGCACTGTGGGATGCAGCCCCCCGCCATCGCTGCCCTCCCTTGGCTCTGCTGCTGCCTCCCAGTCCCCACCATAAGTAGAGGCAATCAGCCCCGTGTGGGATTCAAGGCGACAGACTTTCCTTTTCCTCCGTGATTCGCTTGTCACTTGCAAAAACGGAGCAGTGGATTAAGTGGAGATGACACCATCTCCTTGGGGACGGTTCCCCACCACCACCCGCTCCGGGATGTATCGATACTCCGGAATACAGATGGATGCTGGCTACCTCCCACCCCCACCTCCACCCCTGCCTCGCCACCAGCCCAGCCAAACCGGGGGGCTGAACCCCTACTAGTGGGCATCCTCCAGGGGCTGCGTCTTTCCCCAGTAAAAACCAGAGCTCCCAGTCTTCCCAGTTAGCAGCAAATTTCGGCCTCACTCTCACCGCACACACACGCACTATCACTAACTGGGCTGCGGGACTTCTGCCATCCAGCCCCCCCCCCCCCCCCCGCCCCCCCCCCCCCCCCCGCCCGCAACTCCGTGCTGCCCAGGGCTGGGGTGCAGGGCAGAGGCGCCGTGTGCGCGGCTGGGCGCGGAGGGGCCGCGGGTGCGTTACACAACGCGGCCGAGGCAGGACGGGGCACCGCAGCCGCAGCGCAGCGCTCGCCTTACCTGATGCTAATGTCCCTCTCTGGCGGAGATCTGCTCGCCCGCGGGTTTTATTCGGCTCGGTAGGAACTTGTGGGGGAGCTTCTCTGTCCAGCTTGCATACTGGGTGCTGGGCTGAGAATGCAGGCGTGAAAATCCTGGGGCTCTAGCAGTCCTTTTCATGCTCAGACAGAAAATCCCCTTCCTTGATCCAGATCGCGGGCATTAAGGGCAGAGGCAAAAAAAAAAAAAAATTAAAAAATCCTTTTTCCTCCCCTCTTCCTTTTTCTTGCTAATTTTCCCCCCTTCCCTTATTCCTGTGCCCCCTCCCCCTCTTCTGCTGCTCAGTTCGTAGCCATCGGGGGAAGGAGCAGAGGCAGCAGGGAGAATGGAGAGGGGGTTAGAAATAAAAATGAAAAGGGCTCCAGGAGGGAAGCGAGAGGCTGGGCTTGCCACGGGGGGAGGGGCTTGGAGCGGTCTGGAGAGGATGAATGGGGAAGAGGAAAGCAGGGAGGAGCCCCAGCATGGGCATTTTATTCTAAGAAGTGTTTTGTACATAATTAGGGAAGGGGAGGGGCGGGGGGCAAAAGGGAGGGACTTAAGCTCTTGCCAGACGGAGCTTGGACCGTGGGAAGGGAGGATGAGACTGAAAAGGACCTCTGGATGGGGCTGTGGGGGGATCTAAACTTGTCTGCCCCCCCTGATTTGGGGAGGAGGCTGCAGTGGGACTGGGTGCCATTCCAGGCAGCCACCATCCATTTAAATTTTTTTTTCTTCCCCCTCGCCTTTGATTTTCTGCTCAGCGGAGCCAGGCAGCAGGGACCGGATCGGCCGAGGAGGGAGCTGCCGGGGGGAGCAGCCTGTTCCCCGGCCTGGCTCCGCACTGGGGGGGTCCCACCTCCCCGAGGAGGGGGGAGGGAGCCGCCCCCAGCCCCGCCGTGCGGGAGCGATTCAGCACCGCGGACAGCGCCGGCCCGGCCGGGCGGTGACGGACGCTGCGGGCCCGGGGCTCCGCGCTGCTCCGCGGCTCAGCCCCGCCTGCTTGGGCAGCGCCCGGGAGCGGCTGGGAGCGGGCCGGGCTGGCGAGCCGAGCCGAGCCGAGCCGCCCCGGGGGGGCAGCGGGCGAGCGGCGGCGCTCCCGGCCCGGCTGGGTCCGCCCGGCAGGGCTGACAAGTCCCTCCGCGGGGCTCGGATGGTAAACGGGGCTGGGGGTGCCTCAAGGGCATGACCCAGGCACGACAAACCTCAGCAAAGGCAAGCCAGCGCAGGAAGAGCCGTGCACAGTTCCTGCCACCCTGTGAGGTCTCTCACCAGGGACCCCTCAGACAAGACAGTCACAGCTGTGCTGTGGGGACACAGAAGGGAAAAAAACAGCCACCCTTTTCAGGGTATGTGGGGCAAGGAGGACAACGGGAGACACCCTCCTTCCATCCCCCTTCTCTGGCCTGCAAGGACACTCTGTCCTTCTCTCACCCATCCCCTGTGGCTACAGAACATTGTCTTAAGCTAAATCTTCAGCAAATCTTTCCTAAGCAGAATTAGAAGCTGTTTGGTTAAACTCCAAGCTGTTCTGATAGGGCTGAAGCTTAGCTTATCTCAGTTGCAGTGTACCCAAAGCTCCCAAGTTTTACTTTTTTCCAAGTGACTGTTCAGCTGCAAAGCACACTTGCCAGTAAGCCACCCCTGATTCTGTCACACTGGCTCAAATAAAAGGCTGAAATGACTCTCACAGATTTCCCCTGGTACAAGGCCACAGATGAACGGCTCACACCACAGCAGAGAAGACTGAGGGATCAGGTCTTATACAGAACATATAAACAAATGCAAAGCACACATTTAAGCAAATAAATGGTGTTTGGTGCTATCACTAGTGTATTCTTTCATTGGTGCTCTTGGCATTTACCAGAAATGGAGGAGGAGTCCTTCTGTCCTACATAAGGTTCATTGAAATCAAAGCAAAGGCTCCATGAACAATGTTGCATGGGATTTACCGATTAAACTAATGCAACAATATTGGCTGTCTTTCCTCACTACATCTGGAAGATTATTGTGTGATTGTGTCTAGCAGGACCTGGCACCCCCAGCCTGATACTTCATATTCCTGTGAAGTGAGAGCAGGAGAAAACAGGTGAGATGATGGCACCCAAAGGTCTCATGGACCTAGAGAACAACTAAAATATTCTCTACAAAGCAACGCTTTCTTCCAGAAAGTCCATCATCAAACTCAAAGGACCAGTGTCCTGCCTGGAAATAAGAATTTCTATCAATATTATAAAAATGTAATAATAAGAGAACACAAAGCAAATCTAAGAGGGTAGTTTTGTTCATCATTTTCCTGTCCCAGAATGTTCCCCCCCGCCCCCCCCCCCCCCCCCCCCCCGTTCATACATACACTATTGTTGCCTCTTTCCCAAAAGCTTTTACTGACTCTGTATCAAAAGAGGATTATTTGGTGCATTGAGTATTCAACATGTTCTCTTACAGTATTGTTGTGTTCAATGAGCTTTGCTCATCTGAATGGACACTCACTGCATAGTCCACTGGTTTAATTTTCTGCTTTGGAAACCTAAGCAGGTTACAGCATATTTAGCTATGTGTCTATTCTTATGTGTCAAAGATAAGGTTTCTGGATGCCATTTTTAAAAAACAAAATTATTTCACTTCACTAGCTTTCTCTTTTCAGTGGTCTCTTCTGTTTAGTTTTGGGTACTTCAGCTCACCTTCTCCCTGCAATAAACAAAGCCTGAGTCTTCACCTCAAATCAGCAAAGCTCCATTGAACAAGAATTTCTATTTTTTCTTCCAGTAAGGACTTTTTTTTTTTAACTGTTAACCATTTTAGCATGTCCAATCCTCACACTTTTTTTCCTCCTTCAACAGTTGTCTTAAACACAATGCTTACATTTTTTTAAACTACCATATTCTTCCCATGAAGGAAAAGAAACTAATAAATCAAGGGAGGATATGAAGAACAGAATTCACAATATACATGGTGTAAACGAGTCTCCCATTTGCAAGTGTTAGGCCAAGAAAAAAAACATTGTGGTGAGAATGGTAGAAAGAAGAGAGAAGTGTCCATGTTCACCTAACAGCTGCCACAGAAATGAGAAAATTAGTTACTGCTGTGTGCTCCAAGCATGTTGCGGGTATGGGTTAACTACAGTATTCAACTAAACACTGCACAGCCACTTGCTCACTCGCCTCCACCCCACACTCCAGTGGGATGGGGTAAGAGGAAAGGACGAGTAAAAGCAAGAAAACTTGGGAGTCAAGTGAAAAATTGTTAATAACTGAAGGAGCAGTGGAAGATGAAAAAAAGAAAAAAACAAAACAAGTGATACAATTATTCACCGCCTCCCATGGGCAGACCAATACCCAGCTAGTTCCAAAGCAAAAGATGGTTAACCTAACTGAAATCCCCTTCTCCCCCTTTTTACTGCTGAAGATGATATTACATGGCATGGAATATCTCTTTGGTTAGCACAGGTCATCCACCTAGTTGTGGGCCACCCAATCTCTTTCACACACCCCAGTCTATGTACTGGGGGAGCAGAAGCGAGAAACAGAGGTGGCCTCCGTGCTGTGCAAACACTGCTCAGCAACAGCTAAACCATCAGCATATTAACAGCATTGGTTTGGTCACAGGTCTAAAACACAGAACCATATGAGCTGCTATAAAGGAAATTATCACAGACAGGCCAGTACAAAGTGCAGTTATCTCGTCCAAAAGGAGTTGTATGTGCCAAATGCATAAGGTGAATACTTCATTTCTATTTGTGATTCTACAGCAAAAACTCACTTCAGAGTCCCATGAGCTGGTGAAGATAATCAGACCCTCCTCTGAGTTCCTCTCATGCTACAGGCAAACTTTTTCTTTCCACATATCCTGTTGTGTTGCCCTCCTTGAGGATGCAGAATGTATTTCTGTCAAGGTTTTGCAGGCTTCATTGTTTATTACAGGCTAAAAATGGATTAAACTTGCTTTGTGAGCATTGTATTGATATCCTGGTGCTCTCCCAGTCTCCTGTGAAATGTATTTCCTCTTTCTCTTCTGCAAACAATATCACAGTATGTAGCGATCTTATTTAGACTGTGTTTTGTGTTGGTTGCAGAGATATCCAACCCCTAAGCACCAACCATATTCATTTGCTGTGGGTACCCTTTACAGGTGGGTGGGTGTCTCACTGTTCACAAAGCAGAATGGGCAATACAAAGATGTTTTGATGGATGATGGGAAGAAGCCTGGGAGTGGGCTCAAGTGTCAGGGCTAAGAGGCAAGGAGCTAGCAGAGATGGTTTCCATCATCCCCAGTGCAGAAAGAAAGGTTTACAGTCAAGGCTTGAGCAGGGGGTAAGGGAAAGGCTGGAAGCCCCTGCCAAGCTAAACAAAAATGTTGGCAGGTCCCAACAGAGTGGGAAGGAACAGTTGGGAATTGGTTGGGATTTTTTTTTCCTGAAAGGAGTTTCTGATATCTGGCTCCTCTGTATTAAATCGAATCATCCTCAGTACAGCTCTAGAAGCCTGAAAGACTGAACTCACTAAACTTTCCAAGCAGGTGCTTCTCCATCTTTGCACTGCTCCTAAATTAACATATCCCGTATTTATCTTTTGAGATAAATACCTATACAGGATCAAACTAACAGTGGAAGAAATGCCACAGCTTCAAAATTGAACTGCAGTTGTCCTAGACCCTCACCTTTCAGAACACTTATTCCGAGCACCATGAGCTACTGGGGGTTTGCAGAATGAGATTGTCAGTCTCCTGAGATCTAACTCTCTGATTAGCTTTGTTAGTATTTTTCCTACTGGTCTTGGGTAGGAAGCAGAAGTCTTGTGAAAAAGAAATAATCATGGTTTGTCTCTCACAGAAGATTAAAATAAGACAGTGACCACTATAGGGTTAGTTCCAGGAAAATGTGGTGGGCAGAAAGAACAGTAAGAACTGATTGTTTCCCAGCTCAGAAGATTGTTTCCCAACTGTCTTTGATAGAAGGGTTTCTGGACAAGGCTAAGAGATGCAAGAATAATTATTTGATTCATTGAATTCATGGGGAATTAGAACAGGCCAGGCATTTGGCTTCCAGTATTTGTCTAAATATTCTCTCCAGTTAACAGAAAGGGGTAATTTTAACTCTACAGGTATAATCTTCCTGTTATCTTAGACACTATCTTTGACATGGGATGAATTTCCTTCTGAAATTAGCACGCTCTGTGTTAACTCTAAAAGGAAGCAGATCAGCAGCTTAGACTGAATTCCTAAATTGTAGATGGATGAAGTTAGAGGAGTTGAATACTTTCCTCTACAGCTTGCTGAGGTGCACGGGAGAGCAAGCAAATGAACCCATATCTGCTGATTTTCCCATCTTAGTCACAAATCCATCCTCTTTATTAGCAATCTTTCATATTCACCATTGTTACTATTGTCTGGTACCAAGTACAAGTCATCAGTATTCATCACCTGCAGCTTAGTTTCCTTCTGAACTTGGACTAAGGCTTTCAAAAGGGAACTACTTGTAACTCCCAACCCATCATGAGCTGTACACTGCACAGAAGGCTTCAAGCCTCACTCTGCCTCTGTCTGCAATCTCTGAGCACTTCAGACCACTCAAAAAAAAAATGTTGGTAGATGAAACCTGTGTGCAGTCAAATGCAGGGACTAGAATGTTCAGTTGAGCTTTTTTTCCCCCTTATTCCTCACTCTGATATATCTATGTTCTTGCATCTGTTTCATATCTCCCAGGGCCCCAAAAATGTTCATTGCAAAGTAGAAGGCAAAGCAAGAGGCACTGATATCTCCCAACATTTATGAAGCAGGCATGAGAAAGAGATCTCTTAGCTTGATTAACAGGGGTTGCTGGAGGCAGCGGGCAGCCACTGTCATCCATAGCCTAAGCTAATTCAGAAGCATGTCAATGAGAGTTAGAGGGTCAGTGTTTCTTTTCTGATTTACCCGAGAGAAGCCAGTGCACATCTAGTAAGGCTGTGCTAAGGTCATACGAATGGATGTTAGTACAGAATAACGGTACCACCCACAGCATAAAAATCAAGTCATAACATGTTTACACATACTGACTGCATGACTGTTAAATTGATGCTGATATGTAATAATTGTATAGGCAATTTTTTTCAGCTTCCGTAAGGGGTAGTTTTGTCATTTTCTTTCTGGATTACAAATAATGACCAAGCCATCTGGCTATATGCTATACAACAAAGGGGGCAAATTCCATTTTCTGGAGCCTGAGGACAGGACTCCAGGGTAGGCCATCCAGTGTATTACAACAGATTCATGCAATAAAATTGCACTTTTTCATAAACAGTAGTATAGGTCAGAATGGACCATCCCCATTGTCTTCGGACAAACCAATATGCCGCTGTATTGGGTTTGTGTAGCAAGGTTTTGGTAGCAGCAGGGCTACAGGGGTGGCTTCTGTGAGAAGCTGCTAGAAGCTTCCCCTGTGTCCAGTAAAGCCAATTCCAGATGGCTTCAAGACAGACCTGCCATTGGCCAAGGCCATCAGCAATGATGGTAGCACCTCGGGGATAATGTATTTAAGAAGAGGAAGAAGTTGCTGCCTGACAGCAATTGCAGTTGGAGAGAGGAGTGAGAATATGAGAGCAACAGCCCTGCAGGCCCCCAGGTGGGTGCAGGAGGAGGCAGGAGGTGCTCCAGGTGCTGGAGCAGAGAGATTCCCTGGCAGCCCATGATGAAGACCATGGTGAGGCAGGATGTGCCCCCCAGTCCCTGGATCCCATAGGGGAACAGATCCCTGCCCACAGCCTATGCAGGACCCCACGCTGGGGCAGGGGGATGCCTGAAGGAGGCTGTGACCCATGGGCAGCCCATGCTGGAGCAGCTCACCCATGAACCTTTTGTTATTTTTTCTCTTCACTGCCCAGCCGAGGAGAGGAGCGACAGAGCAGCTTTGCTGGGCACCTGGTGTCCAGCCAGGGTCAACCCACTACAGCCTGGCAAGTATCGAATATAGGAAAAGGAGTAAGAAATATCCCCCCGCCCCCCCCATCCCCCACTTCATATAATTTATTATATTTAGGAGAAAACTTGAATTTGAATTGCTAAGGAATGACATGGTTTAGAGTATGCTGTTACTCTGAGATAACTGCACTTTGCCTCAGGTATGCAGTGAGTCACAAGGTTGATAGCTGGTGCATACCAGCACCCTGAGAAGTGGGGTTATTGTTACCATACAGTAACCACATGCCTTGGGCAACATTATTTCTCACATACAATAGTGACTTTTCATCTTGTTAAGAAAAAAGTTGATGTGTTCGATTTTTAGGAACTATGTTGAAAGGCATATGTCTAAGTGCTTTACAAAAACTTGTTGCATAAACACAGCCTCTCAGGCTATTCTTACTATTGGTCAGAGCAGGAAAAAACAAATCAAGATATTCAGAAACTGTTTCCAGAAACACAGTCAACTAAATGAAGAACAAGCCATAGTCTACTCTATCTAGGTGTCTAGGACCAAGATCTTAGTGTGTAGCGTGAAACACAGCTGCCAGACTGTTCAGATGTAGCTCTTATGCCACAGTTTCCCAAGCAGCGTGTTAAAGTGTGTGTATAAAAACTCCATCTTGTTTATTTTATTTGGATGCTTCCCAAAGCAAAGACTGCTACTTACTCTGTGTATGCACACCTCTCCCTGAGCAGTCCTGAACTCAGCTGCTACCTTTCCCTGCTAATGGTGATATTACTAACAATGAACTCTGCCCACATGCTGCTTCACCTCCTGCTGTCCAGACGTGCTCTGGTACCAGCATGTTCCAGCTTTCCATACCAAACACTTCATTCACTGCATTTCTTCAGGAGTGCATTGAACATTAGGCAGAAATTCAGTCTAGGGAATCCTGCAGGTTCTTATTTCCTACCTTTTACCCTCTCAGTATCCGTTTGTCCACAGCAGCTCTGAAACAGCCTAGATGTTTCCCCTAGAGCACTGTCATCCCCAGTGTCCCAGCGCTGTTACAGCAGATTCGTACCTTAAGCTCAGCCTTTAGAGCCGACGCTGGTTTTGGTTGCCAGCAATGAATTCTGCACACAGACACTCAAGGCACCTTAAAGGGCTCTGGCTGTCAAGGGTTTCTTTATGTAGTGTTCAATTCTTGTTTTCGAGCTTTTCTTTTGCTTGTGACACCTTCTCCAGTAATAAACATTTCTTTCCCTGCTAGTTTTAGATCAATTCCTTCTAAGCCAGTCAGATTTCAATCTTCCCTTGTTTCTTGAGGAAAATCACCCGGTTCACCTCTGGAGGGAGTGATCTATTGCATAAAACATTCAGGACCAGCTCGGATGCCTGGGTTCTGGTTTGGGCTCTGCTGCTGGATGACCACATAATCTCAAGGGGACCACTCTGCTTCTGCTTCTGTCTATGCAACACAAGTGCTAATACACCAACCTAATGCTCTCACCCTGTCCAGGTTATTGTTTCCATAACTTTCACCTAGCAGCCAGAACTCAGCTCACTGCAGTTACCCATCCAGCTTTTTTCTACACAGCACCTCAAATGCACGATGGTAGCAACATACTAAGGTATTTGTGGGAAATGTTAGTACTGAGAGCATCATGGTTTGCACCTACATCTCCACTCCTGCAGTTACACACACTAGCAAGACTAAGCCATCACAGGAATGCTAACACACTTTACCAAAGCTTCATTTGGCTTTGTAGATGGTCCTGAGGGAAGTTAGAAGGCTGGCCTCACAGACCTCAGTATCACAACAGGTGAAATCAAGAGGAAGCATTAGTCACCTTGCTTATAAGTGGGATGTACAAGTGCAGGTTTTACACAAAACCAGAGGCAGAATTGGGGCAAACCCAGATATTTCAAGCCTTAAACACCTTTAATCTCCAAAGCATCTACCCTTACATGTGTGCTGACAAAAAACACTATATAGAGGCAAAGTAATTATTTTTATTCTTTTTCTTTCCTTGCTGTTTCACCAATAGTCGATCAATACTGTCATTAAAGCTCTGAGAATAGGTTCAGTTGGTTAATCTGCACCTTGAGTACAAAACAGAAAGAAAGGAAAACAAAAACCCCTCAGTCATGTAGCTCTTCTACAGCCATCACCAATCCCTTTGTTTGGAAAAAGGGACGCATCCATGGATGTCTGTCTCACAAATGACAAGGCACACGGGCCTGGGTTTTCAATAGACATTTGGAACCTCGGAAATATTTCTCACCAGTGACAATTTGTAGATAGGTCAGATTTAGAGGATGAGCTGACTGAGGGACCCTTTAAATAGCTGGCTTATTGTATACTTAGTGTGTTCCTTTAACAGGCTTATGCTATCATTGAGTCTTCTATGGAAGAAGGGAGCCATTGTGCCAGTGTAGCACCGACCTAATTAGCTTTGCTGAGGATTTATTTAACAGGTTTATTCTAACAAGTTTATTCTTTAAACGTCTGATAACTGATTTGTTGTAACTCTCTTTAATGAGTCTCTGTCTTCCTCTATTTGGTTTAATTCTTTTTGCTGCTGCTCAGTAAGGTTTTGCATCTATATAGAAGGCTGATTGTACTGCGTTTAGGCTTTGATAAGCTTTATTCTTACAGCGGATATTCATTTCAGTGTACTGAACTAGGTGGATGTACCCGTATTCATATGAATAGGAATGTGTGGAAGAAGGAACTTTTTTTGTATTACATCTCCATACAGTGCCTTTCATCCCAGCGAGGGCCAAGCAGTCTTAAAAACTATCACTTTTAAATCCTGCTTGCTGAAAGGAAAGACTCCTATTGATCTCAAGCGGGTTTCTAATCAGACCAATAGACAAAACACCATTTGTTGCACTCACCAACTAAATGGCAGGTGGAGAAATGCGTACAAGATCACCCCAAATACGGCATGACCCTGCTTTTACATCCCCAGCACCCTGAGGCTCCCTTGGGTGACAGGGTGAGATGCCCCCTACACTTTTAGAAGAGCAATATGTTCAGACACAGGGCTGCTCTGACCCTGATGCTGAAGATGAGATAGATTCAAATCCTCTGACTGAGCAAAGTCTCTTGTTACAGCCTCTTTTCCTGGGAAAGGGTAGCATATGTCAGAACGTGCATAGATGCATACTTAGCTGCTTTGTATAGCTCCAAACTCCTCTGTTCTGAAGGTACTTAACAAACAAATCTAGCTTCATTCTAATGAGACACTGTTTCTAACTTCTGCAGGTATGGAATCTCAAGTAAGAGCTGTCAGAGCATTAGTCGGTTGCCCAGTGGATCACTGGAATAGATTTTATCTTTCCCAGCCCAGTTCTGTAATCTCAGGCTTTGTGCTCTCCACACAGAAGGCAACATCAACTTCTCGTAGACTAAAAGAAAAGAAAAAAGTGCCTACGTTTTGGCCAAAATGTGTTATCATTCTTCATACTCAAGTAATAGGAATGATAATTACTAACACATAATTTGATTAATATTTGAGCATTATTTACGTATTATACATAGCTATAACTAGGAAATACAGTTAATGGGGGTTGACCTACATTGTTATACTATGTACCACTTGACTCTTTTGATGACATTATTCACAGTGAAATTCCACAAGGATGTGCCTCAGCTACAGAGTGCACCATGAAATTCATGTCTGGTGGCAGAACTTTGTGTCATCTTTGAGCGTTATTTTGCACAGCAAAGAGAAAAGAAGGTTTGGGGACAAACCAACCTGTGTGCCTCTTAGAAGCTGTGAATCTGCTGTAAGAATGCAGTAGTGTCTCTGTGGAAAGGGAGGAAGGAGTGTAGGTATATGTCTGTGTGCACACAGGGAGACAGAAAGCCTCAATCTTCTAGATTTATTTCATAACACATTTAGGATAAGATGGAAATATTCTTACCATTTTTATAGATGAGAACCTGACAGACTGAGGGGACTTATCCATAAAGTAACATAGAAATGATGCATCCAGACAGCAAACTTAACTGTTGCTTCCAAAATAGCAAGCCTGTTTCCTAACCCCTGGATCAAGCTTCTTCTGATGGAAGCTTTCAGTCCATGGTGCCTCAAACCCCATGACTCGTATCATCAGAAATAAGTGAAGAATTCAGTAACATGGCTTTGTGTATAAAGGAGGTCTAGAGGCCCTGGAGATAACAGGTTGTTCCAATTTTCACCACCTCAGCTCTGCCACTGTTTCTTTTGACGATCTGCTAGCAAAGGTTTTACAATTTAAGGGGAAAGGAAAAATTCAAAATTATTCTCCACCAAAATTTTACTAAAGTGTTCTCAACATGGAAGGGAATATTTCCACCTCATGATGATATATCTACTTCCTGCTATTAAAGATAAAATTTTCCATCCCCTGGAGTCCAAACAGGGAAAATATCTCTAACAACAGAGGGCTCAGAGCAATCCATCAAAAACACAATTTCCCCAAACAGGCCGTATTCAGAGGAGACAAAATGTTCCTTCTCAGCGCTTGTTACCAGCATACAAACCAACCAGTATCTACAGAACAGAGGCAGATGCACATTCCCTGATGAAATGTTTTTGGTTTTTTTCATTAGAAAATATCAGTCTTTTGACACCAGACTTTGCAGGGAAAAGGGTTTTTGTTTCAACAAAACTTCTCAGTCGTGGGATTTTACTTAACAATAAAGAGGAAGAGAAAGAGATTTCCAGTGTGGCTCCATGACATGTGCAGATGAGTCCAGAAAGTCAGTCTGGAACCCTGACCCGGGTCTGTCTTAGCCCACACGTGATCTCCCTGGGGTCTTTGCCCAAGCACTGAGCAGATCACTCCCTGAAGCTGAGTTTGTAGGAAAGGACACTGTGGACCATCCTCATCAGTTTTTTTATTCCTCCTATCCCCTGTGCTTGACCCTCTGTCCTAACAAGTGATATCAAAGGTAGGTATAGAAACGGGAGGGGGGATCACAGTCCCTGTGCCCTTTGCCGTGGAAAGGGCAATGCAGGTAGTGGGACTGCAGGGTGATTTCTGTCCATCTCTCTGTAAACCCCAGGCAGTGGCTAGCATTGAGGAACGACCACGTTATGCTCCTGAAACATATTCACATCTACAGTCGTAGCCTTGCAGACAGCACACTACAGATGTAACTTGAGGCAGGACAAGGAGAAGGACTCTGAGGACAACTGTCCCACCCCACCAGCATCTATTCACTCAGTGCTCCCCAGTTCTGTGCTGATAAAGAGCCATTTCAGTTTTAGCCAAAGCCTAACTCTAGTGACAGTACAGCTTGTACAGAGACTCTTAGCTGAGAATTTGTTTTAACGTTTCTGATTAAGAGGGAATCTCATCCTCACAGCTCTCCAGTTTGACTAGTAGTATATAAGTATAAATCTCTATTATTAAAAATAAAAAAAAGCTCCTTCCACCACCACGGCTCCCAAAATCTTGCCATTTATTTCCATCCCTCCGCCCACAGCTCTGTGTGGCTGCAGGACTGTGCCTTTCAATAGTAAATGATGTCTGTCCAAGCTGACCTCCATAGGCTTAGATCTTATCTATCCATAGCAGCAATGCCAGCTTCTACCAATCAGTTCCTGTTCAGTTTGCAGGGGTAATAACAAAAGATATACCTTTGCTCCCTAGCAGTTTAACAGAGTTGTTTAATACAGTAATTCTGTGAGAATGTGCATGTTGTGAATGACTTACTGTTATTACATGCATTTAGGGCAGCCTGAAGATTCAAAAACAGAGATAAAAGTGCTATTATCCAAAGGACCCCTTTGCCCACAACGATGTTTATGAAAATCATTTTGTTCTCTTGCAATTTGATTTTCCATTTTATTAAACTGTAAAGCATTTTAAAAGGAGAGCGGATATACATTAACTTGCTAGAACCAACTCAATCAGATCTGGAAAGGGCATGGGATAACCTCTCCAATTTCTCTACTGCCTTCTGAGAAGAACCACGCTCCTGGAAGTAATGGGACTTTATTGATACAGCTATTTTCTGCCAGCAGGTGGTAGGGTACCAGACAGGCTTAGAAACTAGGCTGTGCAGGTGGAGAACTGCTCTGGCAGGTGTTTGGATGCAGGTACCAATTTCAGTTATCACAACTCAGATTGCTGACAACCAGACACTGCTGCATGTTCCCAGTGACTGCCCATTTCAGAGGTGGTGGCTGCCTCTTGTAAAGTTTGTTGAAAGTCCTTTAAGAATTAGTCATGAGAAACTTTGCACTGCTTTCTTGAGAATATAGAATTGCCGATATCCAGAGATCTTTATTCACTTTAGAATGTTGCCAGAGGCTCCCTTTGTGATATGCAAGCCTTTCACCCAGAGCAAAATACAAGTATCTTCATAACATTAATACATTCAGAATTCTATGCCATGTCAGCAGTGGGTGAGCAAATTTGGGCTCCTTTATTTCAAACACCACAGAAAGACAGGATGACCTGTCAGCTAAGAAATAAGGCATCTGATAGTAAAGTCTGTCATCCCACCAAGCTGTAACAGGGAAAGTGGCATTAACCCCTGTCCCAGGAAGCTGCATCATTCCTGGAAGGCCCCCTCTCACAGAGCAAGATGTAGAAGAACAATCCAGACCAACTGGCTTTTCGACCCACTGTATTTTCTAAGAGTTGATTAGATTCTGCAATCACTGATCAATTGATAATTTCATAAAACTAAGTGAATGGTTGTCAACACTGTGATCAGCCAGTGTGATGTGTATGTATTGACCTTCAATCCTCGGCCCAGGAGCCTGTGTCAAAGATAAAATGCCTCTTCAAAATGCCTCTCCCTCCCACATTCCCCAGGCTATTGCTCTTTATGGACTGAGTAAGCTTCTGTTTAATTGGTTACAGCAAACATAAATAATAGCAGTACTCAGCCTGCCTCTAGTGACTCCCAGATGGCTGCAATCAGGAGCTTTGCTCTACAGGTGGCCCTCAGGAAAAGTTTGTACATCTGCTACAAGGGAAAACACATACAGGCTTCTAGTTCCACAACTGAGAACTGTTTTTCCTGTGCCTTAGTAATGGGAGTGAAATAAAGATCATGGGAAAGTTCCTCCATGCCTTTTCCACTCATGTTCATGGAGCTGCCTGTCCTCTCCTCTCCAGTTCCTCAGTGTGCACTATGATGACAGGACACAGACACAAGGCTATTTTCCTTCTCTGCTCTCCTTTTTTCATCCCATCTCCCTGGACCTACACCCATCCTTGAATGAGTATCAATATTAGCCAAGACACGGGAAGTGAGGCAGAGAAGTAAATTACTAATAGCCACTCAGAAAAACTGACCTGAAGTCTTTCAAAAGTTTCAGTGTATTTCTTATCTTCTCCCATTTGCCCACCACTTCACCCCAAATAAATGGGGTGATTCCTATTCATTCATGTTTCCACATGTGTATCCCCAATTTTATTTTTTCTGTAAACAGTTTTTTATTCTTAGAGCTTGGTGAAGAATTTACAAGCCATATATAAACTCTTTTGCTGCTGCCAGAGTATTCCATGAACAGATCCTAATTTTCTTTGCTGTGCAAAACCATTCATATCACAACCCAGGCTCCTCTCTAACAGACACTTAGAAATGTTCGCAAGCTGATCATTAGCTCAGCGACTGATCATTTAAATCATAAGGCCCTGTTGAATCTATTTCCATATTAGATGACTGCTCCTAAACACTTGGAACTAAAGGCTCATAGAAAGTTTATGCAAGTCCTCATGCAACACTGCATTCAGCAAAACTTGACTGTTCAGTTGCACATTGCCTGGAAGTGAAAACAAAGTGAGCTGGCTACTGAAATATTCCAGCTGAGCTTCCCAGGAATCTTGTGTTGAACAACAGTTCCACAACCACCTCTCTACATTGCTCTCTAATCATGAAGAACTATATAAGCCTTTTTGACTTTGGCATAAACATGGCATGAAGCGTGAAATTAACCCATGTTGTACATCATTTGGGATGACCAGTCACATGCAGTCTAAATAATTAGCAAAATAATTAATAACCTGCTAGATAAGTAACACACATAATTAGGTGTGGACAAAGATGAGAGCCTAAGGGTGTGTGTTTCTTGAGTTTGGGTTGTAGTGAACAAAAGCAGAACATAAACTATTTTAAGACATCATTGCATAACCTGACTGCCATGGCTTGGGAGTAACCATTGTAATGATGTAATGGGGGTCTTCATATTAGTCAGATAAAGTGACATCTCTGTCTCTCCTACTATACCCTGTCAATTAACATCAGGGGCAATCTCCCCCAGCTTCTTTTTATAGCATCTGTCCCGAGCAACGTCTTCAGAACAGGTAGGATTCGCTGCTCTTTAAACCCACCTCCAGAAACCAACAGTGGGCAGCCAGGACTATGTGTGCAGAGGACATGCCCCATTGCTCTCACTGTAATATGCACACACCCCTCCACAATCACATAGTCAGGCCTGGATTTCCCTGGCTGAGTTGTCTTTCTCCAAATGCATCATCTTTCAAGCTACTTCAAGTGACACATTTGACCTTAAGGTTGCTGTGGGAGAGAGCAGCGGAAGAGTCATTGTTTCTGGATGACCTGAAACTTTCTACAGCGGGAAGGAATGTACTCCTCAAAGAAAAATTTTATTTCCTCTTCTGAGAGACTTGCAGAAGAAAATGCTCATTCACCAAAACCAGAGGCAGCTGCTCATCTCCATGGTCAAGGCCAGCAGCACTAGCTAGTCGGCACAGAGCCATAAGAACCCAGAAGCCTTCTTCAAAAAGACAGTGGGTGACCACCTGGTAAAGATACATTTGGTCCACATGCCTCACCTTGACAACTGCAGCAGACAAGCAGGAACTTTGTGTGATGCGTTCAAGTCTCCTGACGTTCCCCACCGAGGCATGGCAGCGGCTGGGCTGGCTACACAGCACACTAAGCAGATCCCACCTGCCTCCCAAGGGACCCCGCGTGCAGGCCTCCATCTGCGGCTGTGCTGAGCCAGGCCTCCCCGGGCCGCTCTGCGGAGGAGGCCTTGGCTGCAGTTTTTACCCCGAGGCTGATGTGATATATTAGGTGCAGGTGACACTTGGGTCAAGTGAGCACCTGTCTCCTGAGGCCTCAGGGGAGTCTTACTAAGATGGGAAGAATTTATTTTAACAGCTAGAAACCAGGGGAGATTATCACAGTGCATTCTCTCCCTGGGAGTTGTAAACTGTTGGAATTCACTTCTTCCCTTTGGGATGCTGCAAAGAAAAGGCAAGGGTCTCTACAAGGGCAGAAGAAAGGGTTTTATACTATAAAGCTGGTCTCTGTGTTAGATTTCAAATTGGATTGCAACAGTCAATAGATACCCTTGGTGTGCTAATGATAACAACCCCATCTCTCCACCATGGAAGCAAGAGTACAGGGCTGAGCCCCTTCTATTTTTGTCCAGAGTATCTGTGATTTTTGTTAAGAGAGGGGATGACTTCCATACAAAGACCTTTCAGAAAGCAGGGATTGAAGCCACAGACATGTCACTAAAATCACAGTCACATACTCAGCTTGTCAGTATTTTAATATAGCAACAGGCAAATGTGAAGGATTATTTTGAAGTCATAGAATGGTTTGGGTTGGAAAGGACCTTAAAGATTATCTAGGAGCTGTAGCCTGTGTTCGTGACCAGCTGATAGTGTTTTCATAGTTTGTATAAAATGAATTGTCTGTCTTAGCCCAGCTTCCAATGGCTGGGCATGTAGTGTACAAACCCAGCCTGCGGTTAGCATCCTTAAAAGTGTCAGATCTAGGCTTACATAGTCCTGGACATAAAAAAAAGCACTGGACATAAATCCCAGGGAGGAGACTTAAAGATGTATTTGGTCACATCAGAACATTGCACTGAATTTCTGGTCTTTGTAGGAAGAGGGAACAGTGGGGAAAAAAACCCCAAACAAATTTCTCTTCACTTGTTTTTAAAATTTTGATTTTATTTTTAGCTTGAAGAGTATTTTCTTTTGAAATTTCCTTTAGTGTTGTTATCTGTCTCAGAATAGTTTTAGTAGTAAAAAACCAAAATGCAATACTTCCTCTGACTGTAAATGGTAGTGATTTTGTTGTTCTGTTCAGTATTTTTACTTTTCAATTTGTGAAAAAAAAGCTGTTATTCACCAGCCCTGTTGGAATCACTGCTCTTCTCTCACTCCTAGTGCTGGTACTACTGGCATCAATTCAGTAGATGAACAGAGGATTTCAGTCTTCTAAAGCTGCCAATCCTGCACCTTTCAAAAGTGCCAACTGCACTTTCTATGATAGCAACGAATTACTGTGCTAGTGCCATCAGAGCTTGCAAGCCCACAGAGCCAGAAGCAGAATCCAGGGTGAGAAGCCTGAGCAGCTCCATGGAAAATCAATCATGTACATCTTGTTTTCCACAGGGGTCAGTTGAACACATCCCAGTCTCTCCTGATCCCTAGATGTAAGCCAGGGCCACAGAAACAGCTCTTCCTCCCCAACAAGAGAGCTGAGGATTCAGCTAAAGGACATTGCTAAACAGGAGGCTGGCTTGCCCAGCTATTGGAGTGGGCTTGCAGCAGCGCACCCCTCCTCTGTGCTCAGGCAGGGAGGGGGAAGGAGCGAGGCTTCTCAGTGTGACTTCTTCCAGATGAACCTCCACCTTTCTTGCAAAGTGTGTCCAGTTCAAAAGAGCAGCACCCTTACATCACTTGTGCCTGCCATTTTTTCCAGCAGTGTCACTCTTGCAAATGGCTGGCTTCAAGTATGAAAAAAAAATAAATCAAAAACTTCCAGGGACAGAGATTCTTCCAGGAAGAATCACTGTAAACAGAAAAAAAAAAGATTTTCTATCCCTAGGATTCCCTTACCAGCCATACAGCACTGGTCCTCCTACCACACGTGGTCCTAACTTGTTAGAAAAAAAAAAAATCCCTATACCCACCCCCCCTAAAGACTCTCTTCCTCAAGGCCATATGAACCCCTCACAGTCCCATGCGCACACCCAACAGTTCCATTGATGCCAAGAAGGGATAGCTGTGGTAATTAAAAGGTAGCAAAGCTCCTCGTCTGCATGAATAGGGGACAAGTCAATATAGTTCAATCTGCTGCTGAATTGACTGCAATCAATTTCTTTCTGCCCATCCAAGGCTGCAGCTGTAAAGTACTCACAATCTGATCAATGGTGACCTTGAGAGCAACGGAGAGACAAAGCTACACTGCAAACAGAGGGAGAGATGGAGAGGGAAGACAGAACTTCACCTTCTTCTAGAGGAAGGCAGAGGCGCAGCTTGGACAGCTGCTGTCAGCTAGCAGGAGCACACCACCTACAGGCACATGTCCCACTCCATCAGCCCTCCAGAAAGAGCAGCAGTCCTTCATCCCACTGACTGGCTGCACCATGAAGAAGAGGGGGATCAACAAAAGGGTAGAGTGGTCCTTACCCCAGAGATTTTAGAAGCAATACTGCTGAGGAATTGCTACTCCCCATCTCCCACCTCCATTCTGCAGGGAGGTCAGGGTTGGGAAGCCCTCAGAGGCAGGCAGTGCCAGGCATCCAAGGCAGGCCAGCATCTCTGCTTGGCTTTACGGTGAGTCTGTCCACCTCAGTTCCTTGCAAAGTTGTCTAAAGAAATAAAAGAATATCTTGTCTTAGCACTTCCCCCCCCCCTTTCTCACACTCCTGACCAGCTCCAACCCAACCCAATCACCAGTAATGAATTAATAATTAATCAATCACTACCTGATTTCATTTGCAGCTTGTAAGCTGAAAAAAAGAAATGAGATCTTAAAATAATACTCTGCAATGGGTTGTGTCTGTCTCTGGCAAATGCAATATAACTGCCTTAATGAAATGCTAATTGGTAGAAAATATATATATAAACCATCCTGAATACTACTCTAATTGAATTTCCTTTTTCCAGATCTACAAAGCAAAATGCTCAGTGCAGAAAGAACAGTAAACAGACTCAAAGGCTGTCCTTTTCAAGACGGGGTAAAATTACAAAGAACTGCACAAGACTTTGTTGGGAATAACACTCTTGTTCCTAATTGTGTGTGTGTTGTGTGTGCATGTGGTATAGCTAAATAAAAAATGATGTTTATAAAGAGCTGCTGGCTCCTTTTGCTGATGGACTGGAGGCGCTGATCCGACAATTAAAGCATCGTCTCAGTAATAGCCATAAATAAACAGGCAGCATTAGAACAGACTTGCAATAAAGATGATATTAAAAGCAGAACAAAATGAGAGGCAGCACTGAATGGGAAAGGGTGACGCATAAGTCACATTGATCTGTTCCGTCTTTCTTGCCAAGGATAAGGAAACAATGAGATGTCCTTACTGTGGACCCCCAACACTCAGCAAAGCTGTTACAAAGGAAGAGAAAGACAGGTCTCTAACAAGGGGTGATAGGTTTGTAAATGGCTTTTAGTCAGAAAAAGTGAAAAAAAGGAGTAAAGTAGACACAACCACAGCCAATTAGAATTTTTCCATGGAGACTTGTACAGGGAAGCATTGATTTATCAAAATCCAGACTTCTTGCAGGCCAGGGTCAGTTCTTACCCATCTTTTACTATTCTTAAGTTTTGAATTGTCAGAAGTATGGCACTGGCAAAGTCCCAAGCTCCCAGTTTCAAGTTGCAATGGCTTTTCATATAGAAATTGTAGATCACTGCACTAAGAAAGTTTAAAAAAATAAATAACCAAAGCAATCAATTACAAATACAAAATGCCAGCTGACCTAACACAGATGCTGGCTACTCCCCACAAGTTACTGACCTGGGAACATTTCAGCAGTTAAAAGTCTTTGTCCTCTTTTGGAGAGAGGAAAAAAAAAATTAAAAAGTGCTGACACTCTGAAAACTCTCCAGAGCTGAGAGAGCAGCATCCTCTCCATAATGGACATGCTTCAGCATAAACTCATCCAACGACATTGCCACTGGCAAAGCATTGTCTACCTCTCTTACGTAGCATCAGGTTTCTCAAGGAAGACAGGAGCAATGCTGGTAGCTTGAGTCCAGTGGTCCACACAGGCAGTAGGCTTCACATGCTCTATCAGTATTACTATCTTTAAATCCAGCTTGTCAGCACAGCACCTTCCCTGAGACTTTAAATGCCTTTGCAAATAGCCTTTCCAACTGAGTATAATTACCTTAATTAAAACCCCACCTCATCCTTCTGACTGGAAAGGTTCATGTAATCGCTGTGTTTGTCTTAATGATCTCGTTAGCAGCAGGCTCAGAAAGTCCTTCAGCCCTTCTGCCAGTGGGCTGAGACCTGAATACTTATCATGGGGGAAGTCACACAGGTGTCTCTGCCCCTATCCTGAGATGGGTTGAGGTCCTGAGGGGAGGGATGGGTGACAGAGGTCTCTCTGTACTCTCTTTCCTGTAAGTACTACTGATTTCTGGCTGCTTCTTTCCTTGATGGGATAGGAACCTCTTGAACCTCCAAAGACTGACCAGGCGTGGGTGTGTCCCAATGCCGTGCCAAGGCAAGGGGATGTATTGGTTATTATCCCTGCCTGGCTGAGGAACAGAGAGCAAGACAGCAATGGCTGTAAGGTAGCAGAAAATACCTTTGCTACATGATCTAGAGCAGCCAGGGATGTTCCTTCACCTCTGCTCTAACTACAATAATTCACTTTTGTCTGTTGCCCAGAAGACCCTTACGGTTCATAGAAAGCAAAGAATAATCACTTTTGATATGCATCCTACTGTCCACTTGCCATGGCTATGCCTACACAAAGCCAGCCACCGTCTTCCTCTGACCATGGTCACCAGCCTCATGAAGTCCAGGAAGAGGTCTGATCATTTACATTTGCTCTGTGGTAGCTAATGTGGCTCCTAGGCAGCAGATTATGCTAAAAAGGCCATTTCTGCTCCTCACTCCCTAGTCTTTGTTCCACTGTAAAAGAAAATTTAATTGTCAAGCAGAAAGAGTACCTTGGGTTTGGGGCTGTAGGCTGTTAGGAGCTCAGATGAGGGAGCAGCATCGTCTGGCTCCAGCGGGTATGGGAGGTGAGCCCCTGGATGCTGCTTCCTCCTTACTGGGTGTGCAGACATCAGCACTGCTTCTTTTTTCCTTGCTGCCATGAAAATTGCCTTATTGAATTTTTAAATAAACTGTGCTGGTTGGAATATCTAAAAAGCCTTTGCACAGACCCTGACGGGATTTTTTTTTTTTTAAATTAAAAATCTTGGCCTCAGGCGAAATGGAAATGTCTTCCGATTTGCAATCAGTACTCGTGGAACATATCTGAAATGCAGTTTATAAACTGGTTATTTGATGGGATTTGTTCCTGGGGGCCGTAATGAATGGATTTCTGGAATCTCAGAGCACAGGACGGCATGACACAGATTGCTACCAATGACCATTACAAGGCACGAGGGGAAAATGGGAAAGAACAAGAAAAGAACAATCCACTTCTGACCGCTGAGTTGCACACGGGAGTCACATTGTCCACTCCTTTCAGTTTCCTCCTTATGTTTGTGTTTAACCCACTGAGATATCTGGTTTGTGCCAAGGGTAGCACCAAAAAAAGAAATTTTTCCAAGTGGAAAAGTTCTATGACCACCAAGACCAGTTGTCTCTGTGCACCATCCACCTGGTGGAGATGGGAAATTAATAACTAAATACCTGCTGCTAAAGGCTGAATGGGAACTGTCACTAAAAACCTGTTGAGGAGAAAAGGCTTGAACTTTGTCTGGAGGCAGCTCTCCCCACTCACCGAGCTGGATCACCTGATTAGCTGAAGCCAAAGTGAAATCCTCCTAAAGGATGGCCTGGGGAAGGAGAGAAAGTGAGAAAAACACCTTGCATGCTCTTTCCTCTCTCAAGGATACAACTCCAATGCCCTTAGCTAAGGATTAAATAGATGACCAAGTCGCTAATGTGCTTGGGTTGGACAGGTAAAGAACAACAGAGGAAGGAGCACTGAGTTAAGACTGGGGACTGCATGTTGAACAGAAGAGGGGAAGAGGTGACTAGAGACCATGCATGAGACCAGAGCTGTGTGCAGGAGAAGAGGATGATTGAGGTAATCTGCTAATGCCTCATCCAGAGCATGCAATGACAAGTGGTGCAGAGATTTATCAGTCATTGCTAATGCAAGGCTAATGCAAGCTGGGAAAGCCATGCATCATGGTGCAGAGCTGGGTCAGAATCAGACGCTTCAGGGATAGCAGCTCTGGGAAAGAGCCCCTTGACTGCAGCTCTTCCTCCTCTCTGTACCTCCACATCAGACCCAGTTGCCTCCTTATCCTAGTGGGATCATATCACCTGGAACAAGCATGGAGGGAACATTCCCCATCCCCATGGGCCATGTATGTTCCAAGTCCTGAAGCACTTGGGAATCACACCATGCTGCAATGTGTTGCCCTCACAGCCTTGTAATTCACACACAGATAAGTCCTAAGCACATCACCTCATTTCTTTCTCAATGTGGCTAATCCAAAGGTATCACTGATCCCCCCCAGCCCACACTGTTCAGTGTCAACCTTCTTTCCTCATCCCACCATGATCCTGGGAGGGGACATAGGCAGGACAGCTGACCCAAACTGACAAAAGGGATCTTCCATAACGTATGGTATCTGCTCAGATATAAAAGCTAAGGGAAGGGGGGGAATCTGCTGTTACAACATTTGTCTTCTGGAGCAACCACTACATATACTGATGCCCTGCTTCCTGGGAACTGGCTGGACATTGTCTGCTGATGGGAAGTAGAGAATAAATCTTCTGTTTTCCTTTGCTTCTGCACACAGCCTTTGTTTTTGCTTTATTGAACTGCCTTCATCTTGACCTATGAGTTGTTTCCATCTTATTTTCTCCCCTCCCCTGTCCTGCTGAGGAGGGGCGTGATAGAGCAGCTTGGTGGGAACCTGGCACCTAGCCAAGGTCAACCCACAACAAAAAGCAAAAGAAGTGGAGGCAGTAGGTAAAAGTGCCTGTTGGAGCTGGTAGAGCCTGCATGCATATCTCGAAAGGTTTGCAGCCTCAAGGCATAGTCATTTCTTCACAGTTCAGCTCGCCTAAGGCTGATGCTGCATCGATGAGATGAAGCAGAAGGAGGAACAGGCTCATAGGCAGATTGTGCAATGTTTGTGAGGTCAAAAGTCTAGGAGCTGCTGGGGTATCAGGGCTCAGCTGTAGGGCAGGGAGAGGAATGTGCTGTCGCGGTGAGAAGTTGCACACTGCTTTGGGAAAGGGGGCAGGTCGGTGCAGAGCCGGGCTCTACAGTTTGGGACAGGCCTGAGAAACGTTTTTTGCTCAGTCTCTCCCCCAAAATGGTAAATGATTCTTATCCATCATTATTATGTCACTGTGCACGGAAATGGCCTTAGGGCTCTGCAGAGGTCAGTGGGCTGATCCACAAAAAGGCACCCAAAGATGAGCTGACTTCTTTCACACAAGAAAGGAGTGGGCGAGATCTTTACATCTCTGGAGTCAGAAACACTCTGGAGTCTTGTAGCTTGAGACTCCACTTTCCAGTATCCATCATTCTAAATGCTTCTCAGGAAGTGACCATCTCAGGACTCTTTCAACCCAAACTGAAAAACCGTTGAAAACTTTTTAAAATAAAGATAGGGCCAGTTTCAACATCTTCTTCACTCAAAGATTTGGGTGGGGGGTGTTTTGGGAACTGACCAAAAGTTATCTCCTGTGCAACACAGAAAATAAGTTTGCAATGTCTTTCTCATTCTGTACCTTAGCAAATTACAGGATCAAAGAGCTTTTTGTTTGCTTTGTTAATACATGACATAAAGAAAGAGAAAGGTTTATGCCCAACTGTGCTGCTTTTGGCTGGGACGGAGTCCGTGTTTCCCACAGCAGCCGGCACGGGGCTGGCTGGGATTTGTGCTGGAAGCAGCGCTGCTCACACAGGGATGGTTTAGGTCCTGCCCAGCAGAGCTCTGGGAGCCAGGGGCTTCTCTGCCCCTCCCCCCACCCCACAGCAAGCGGGCTGGGGGGGACACGGCCGGGACAGCCGCCCCCCTGCCCCGAGGGCTATGCCGTGCCATGCGGTGCCATGCTCGGCATGGGAAGCGGGGGGCAGAAGGAAGGGGGGGCGCTGGGATGGTGGCGTTTGCCTTCCCCAGTGCCCGCCAGGCGTGCTGGAGCCCTGCCGCCCTGGGGGTGGCTGCGCCCCTGCCTGCCGTGGGGAGCGGGGGGGTCCCCGGCTTCGCTTTGCTGCCCTGCGGCTTCTGCTTCACCTACTGCCCTGCCCTGGCGCAGCCCACGAGTTTTCTCACTTTTACCCCTGTGATTCTCCACCCCATCCCACCGGCGGGTGAGTGGGCAGCTGTGTGGGGCTGAGTGGCTGGCTGGGGTTCAACCACGACACTTACTGAAAGAGAAAGTTTCACTTGACTAAAAGGGATCGGGTTTATATATTTATTTAACTTACTTTGACTTTGCAGAGGCCTGAAGTTTTAGTTTTGCAGCTTGCTTCAGGATATGAACATTTTTCAAACTAATGAAAATGTTCGCAGCCAGATAACCCAGCACAGTGGCACAACCTTAGAAAAGCCTAGGCTCTTTCTGTTACCTTCTATCTCCCGAAAAATGTGATAAATTGGCAAAAGGTCTCTATGGGCCCTTTGCCACAGCCTCTCAAAGCCTCTTTTGCCCTGGCTAAAGTGCTTGTGTGGTGTCCCGCTGTGGGAGCATGCAACTGGCTTCACCTTGCACTGCCAAGTGTTATTTCAGGGCAGTTCAGTGCCTCCCTGTGACATGTCCTTAGGAAATATTTTGTCCCTGTTGAATCTAGAAACAGGTTGTGCCTGATTGGCAATGCAGTGGTAACATCCATCATGACTCATTTAAAGATACCATAAACTGAAGAATCCCTTTGCCTCGCAATAAAATTACCTTAAAGCATCACCACCATTCGCAACTGGAGAAGATCCCATGACCTTGCGGCTTCAGGACCATCCCAGAGTTCAACCCCATGAGATGCTGCAGGGCAGGCAGCTCTCTGCCTTCCAGGAGAAGTGAGGGTGCCCAGCACCAGTATGAGTAGGACTTTTTCTGGAGTAAGGAAGAGAGCAAAGGTAAACATGTGTGAGAGAGAGTGTGAATGAAAGGGAGAGAAACTATTGGAGGGCTTCATCATTCCCCTGTCTAGAAGATATTTCTCCATTGACTCTATTTAAAGTCAGCCTCAGGCTTGTGGGCTTGGAGAGCTTTTAGCAGATGAAAGAACTCACTCATCAGACAGAGGTTTTTTGATTATTTTTTTTTCTCTCCCCAGCTCTCACAGGTCTGTTTTAAAGCCATTTCAGCAATTGTTGAAAACTGTCAGATGCCTTTGACAGATCAGTACTTTACTGTGGAATTTGCATGGCCTGTTAGCCAATCAAAATGCAAATTGGGGATACATTTAAAACACAAGCCCCCAATTTGTCTTCAAAATGCTGCTGGAAAGTCATGAAAGCAATTTAGCTGTTCCTGGGACTGCACCTTCTCTTCAGTCTCCGTTCTGGCAAAGCTGCTGGGTTTTGCCGGGTGGGAATGTGTGTGCATGCTACAGGCGTTGTTTCCAAGCTGTGAGTATAAATCTTCCTCTCTGACTGAGTGAGATTTATAGCTCCGCCACAGGGCTCCCAGCTCCTCCCAGCACAGCATCTCTCTTTCAGATCGGGACAAGCTTGGGGATGGGGTATGGGAAGAGGGGTGGACGCTCAGGCTCTCCTGCCCTGCTTCCCTTCTCTTCCTTTTCCAGATGGCATTGGTGTAGAAGTGACAGAGCAGAGGCTTGTGCCAGCACCTCACGCTGCGGCAATAATGAGAGCCGTTTAATGAAGGTTGAGTCAACAAAACCATGCTTCCCTTTCAACAAATAAACACTTTTATTCCCCCTCCTTGTTTTTTCCCACTAGGAGCTTTCTGCTAAGGGAAATTGCTAGATCAACTTCGCAACAGATGAGCATCTTTAATTTACCTCCATGTTAGGTACAGTTGGCATAATGGTGACAGAAGCTGTTGTGTGGCTGGCTATTCCTGTCCCCCAGCCTGGACAAGCGAGCCTGCTGCCTCTGTGGACTGGCTCCCAGTCAGAGGGTTAGCCAGCCAGCCCAATCTGAGAAGCCAGCCTGAGCCTGCTTAACTGGTTTTCTTTATTTTTCTAATAGAAACCTTTTCCCCCCTCACTCCTTTTAAACTTTCTGAAAGAAAAGGTCTACTTTGTCTGAAAATAATTTATTTCCCTTGAAAATATCCCTTCCCCCCATAAAAATCCTCCAGTTCTGATTTAAAGCCACCTTGCAAAGGTGGTGTGAGGGGTTTTGTTTTTAATGAGAACTTAAAATGCTGTACACAAGACAAAAAGCCTGACCAGCCCATTCTTTAGCTGGAAATGACATTGTTTCATGCAGACTCATGCATGAAAATTTACCTATATTCTTTTTTGAACGGGTCTGAAAGAAAAAGGCCCTGTCATCTGTTACCTACCCGTGGAGTTATCTGTTTACATCGGTTGTGCTGAACCCGCTGTCAGCCCTTCACAAACCATTTCTTACCCCCAGAGGCCCAGAGCTGGGAATCTGCAGGTTGTGCCACACAGGACGTTTCCTGGCATCGCTCAGAGCATGAAGGCTAAGCTGGAAATGATCTCCCAGCAAAATGAGTTCACTCCAAAGAAAATTCTTTCACACATATCAGATTTAGTTAATAAAATGGAATGGGTAAACCTTTACTGCAATATTATTTGGAGTGATTTTTAAGTGTTCCTCCTCTGCAAATGGTTAGTTTTATGTTCCCGTCCTTCCTTTAACGTCTGGATTCTCCCTTTCCCTGCAGTCTGCCTCATGTCTGGCTCACTGAGGCAGCCAGATGGTGTAATTTGCAGGTACCTCCACAGCACTTACTTGTCTGACATGCCTGAACTGATTGAAACATGCACAGAAACATTTGAAACATCATTGAAGGGGTCTGGATAGAGTCCTGGAATGTGATAGATCTGGGAGACAGACCAGGTACTTTCACCTCTGAAGAACTGCACAGCACAAAAAACCAGGGGAAAGAGTTTGTGCATGCACATCTGCGTGTGGAGATGAGACCCTGGGTACGTGAGTACTGTAGATCTTTACAGGACCAATTTCTAATAAATAAATATAGTATGGCTGCTCACGTAGGGTGTCTCACTGCATTTCTATGCGCGTGTGCACTAAGTATACATGGTTCCCTCCCTTCTTACATGCTCTGTGTGTGTGTGTGTGATGTATATACAATTCCTGAAGAAATGTCACATTGATGCAGCAGAATGTGTCTGGCATTCATAGAGCACACTTGTGTTTGAAGCCAGCATGCCTGCGGAGAGTTTGTAAGCATGTAAGCAGCAAAAACCAGATGCCCATGTGTGTAGGGGAGGTTTCTGATTGCACGCACAGGCTTGCTTACCACACACAGCCTATGGGTAACAGCAGGGAGCCGAGCTGCACAGGTGATGGCCGAAGTACCTGATGCTGGCTAGTTCCTCCAGTCCGAAGACAGGCACCTGCAAGAAAAGACACATTTCAGTCCACTGAGTGTGCACAGGTGCCTGTGGGAGGAAGGTCATTCACACACCTTGAAGTCAATAGTATCCAAATGCTGTGCTTCAACCATTTCGCCATTTCCCTTACTCCTCTGTGCCCTCTGAGCACCATGGAAGTTTATGGAGAGAGGTGTGCATAGAAAATGCACCTCTACCAATGAAGGCTTGGCAATATTTTCCCTCTGCTTGGTCTTTTCCTGCTTCTTTCCTTAGAAGTACGTTGTCAGATATCACACAGGTCTGGCGTAGGGGTCGGTGTGCATGCTGCTGAGTCAGCGTCGAGGAGACTGGGACCAGTGGGTGATGAGGCTTCGAGGGAGAGCTTCAGCAGAAACTGCAAGTGGAGATTGCTGGAGACACTTATGAAAAGCAGGTTGTAGAGAACTGGGCTAAAATGCCTCCTAACACACAAGGGTGGTTGGCACTCAATATCTGCATCGGCACTTTCCAGGAGATGATGTCTGCTGTCGCTGAATAAAATCTCCCCTGGAAATATGTCTATGAACAACAATATCTTTGCAGTCAGGGATATGAGAAAATAAAGCAACACCTGGCAAGAACAGAATTGAATCAAACACTGATTTAAATATGATAAGATGACTACCGGGGGGAAAAAAATATTCCATTTTCTGAAAAAAACCCAACCAAAACAAAAAGCCTGCTAATGCTTCAGCTGGGGACAGGAGGAGCTGAGCAAGGGGACAAGACTCTTGTGGGGAAAGAGAAGCACCAGCTCACGCACAGTGCCCCGTTGTTGTGCTGGTACGTGGCAGCACCCTGTCAGCACTTTGCAAGAAAGAGCTCCATCTTTCTTTCTTACATGGCCTGACAGCTTTTCAGAAGAGATTTATACAGGGACAGATCGGAATATCTGTCATAGCAAACCACTGTGATCAAGAGAAATGAGGCGTTGTGAGCCTGCGAGCTGGGACCTCACACTTCATAGGGCAGAGGAGATCTTGCTTCAGAGAGGGCACAACATGGGTGTTGCTTGACACCCTGGCAGGGAGGGTCCCTGGGCCACATCAGCACGAGGCATGTTCTCGGGGATTTATCTGCCTGTGTACAGATAGCTGGAGCTCACAGGGCTGCAGCCCTGCAGGTTGGTGAGCCTCCCTTTACGATCAAGGCAGAGCAGCTGTCACTTCTAGGGCCCAATTCATCTCTTTCTAAGGCAGACATCTAAAACAAGTCAGATGAATTGTGCTGTGGAATTGCTTGTTTCACTTTCCCAACTATAAGGGGAGTCTCAACAGCTAGCTCGGCTGAAGACAGTTGTGCTGGAGCTGCTGAAAGTAAGAAGAGACAAATCCCAGCCCTAGTGCACAGATGGGCCATCCCACTGTGTCTGCCCACAGCCCCACCACCCGTTGCTGACCCCCCACCCACAGCATCTCTCAGCTAAGGCACAGGGGCAGCAGTGCCCCAGGAGCAGCACAGCATGCGTCTCGTGGAAAGCAGGTGGTAGAAAGGTCTGTAAGGGCCTGGGATACAGCCGTGCTATGAAGGGTTTTAAACATGCCCAGAGCAACAAGATTTAGACTTTTTCCCTGATAGGTTTAAAGGAAAAAGTCAGGGAACATATCACCATTAGCATTAGGCAGCAAGTTTGCTTGGCTCACCCCCTGAGCCACTCTGCTGTGACAAAGCAGCATTTTACAAGGACAAAGGTTGCTGGCTGGTGAACAGCAGCGTATTAACATGGAAATGACAGCAATCCATGTCAGAGCACGGTGCCCATGTAAATCTTTCTTAGGCTATTAGCAGTACGTGGAACTCATCCTCAGATGTGGGACACCCCTTTGCAGGCACTGGGTGACTGGTTCGCAGCCTCATCGTGCTTGTATTGCCGGTCTCACTGGAGCATACCTGCTATGCTGAATAACTGGGAGAAAAGAGAGGGGAAAAAAAGAGCACATTGTGATTCAGACCCCTGCTTTCTTAGTGAAGCTCCTCCGGACCCCAGCTGCGGTGTAAATTGAGATTCCGCATGAATGCTGTTGCCTGCTTTCACTGCTTGTTGGGTGCAATTTACTTGTCTTATCCGATTTACACTATGCACTCAGGTTTGGAGCATAAATATACAAGCTCATATAACTATGCAAGCATCTTTCTTCTGTTTCCCATCTCTTACACTGGCTCAGATCCATCAAATGCAGAGGAAGTGGTTTTCATTTCAGTGATCTTCCTTTCCTCACCCAAAGCCCCACTGATTTCTGCACTGAGGTCTCCCAAAAACATCAGTAGAGTTTTCCATTGGATTTAATTTTATGCTCTGATTTGAAAGGTTTAAGTGTGAATTAAGTGATATCTAGGCTTTAAGCACAGCCCCCCCTTTCTATGGGTGAATTTCAGCCTAAATGAAAAGTGTGTGTATTAAGAATGTGCTCCCCAAGCATGAATAAATGTTCTCAGCGAGCTCCTTAACAACATACAATCTTCCAAGCAACAGGTTGCTTTACTAGGATTAACAACCTGGAGGAGAAGGATTAATGTAATTGCTACTCCTAACCAGAGCTGCGGAAAATAATCACAATGAAGTTAAATAAAACCTTTGAAACCTGTCAGGGTTGGTGTTTTTTTTTTTTTTTTTCTTTAAAAGATTTATTTATTTATTTGTGCAAATCTTGCAGGAAGTTCCCTGATGTCAAACAAGGTGTACAAGCATTCACCTTCTCCCTATTTTTCAGAAGTTTCTAAGCTCAAGTCAAAACACAGGGTATTTTTAGAAAGCTACCTCCTAACTGACCTTCCCCCAGCTCTGTTTCACATTTCATCCCATACGAATAAAATAAGAGCTTTGTCAGACGAAAGAAGAAGTCCACCTAGTCTAGTATCATGTATTCAAGAGTTGCCAAAGATTGCCACTGGGAAAGACTATATAAATGGGGGAAGCAAGCAGCAGTATTTCTCTCCTACTCTTTCTCAGCCTCCAGTGATCAGCAGCTCAGGGACTGCCTGAGTCAGAGGTGTTATCTTTGGGTTTAATGCCCTTGATGGATTTTTTTCTTCCATGAAGTATCTAATAGCTTCACAAAACGTATGGTTAAGCTGTAAAACACTGTTTTTTTCTGAATGGCAAAAGTTTACACGGGTTCAAAAAGTAAAGTGTGAAACCACAATACATTTCCACCTGCTGGATGTGCTATCAAAAAAACCACACCTTGACAAGGAAATCTCTTCTCAGGAGACATCATGACTTTGATACGTTCTTTTTTTTTAACTCCATTTCTGGAATAAATACGCTTCACAGCAGATCTTGCAAGAAAAGTGGTTTCCTGCAATCAGCAGCCCTGCTGAAAACAGCTTGCAGCACTCCCCCCGGCCCATCCGTGAGAGGGCTGCTGTCAGGGCTGGTACCTGATCAGAGCCAGATCGGATGTACGACAAGGTATTTGTTCTGCTGCCCAGAAGTGGAACATCAGGAGCTGCTGGACTGTGACCAGTTGAGTAATTTTCAACAAATACATGGAAATACACATACTCATCTTTATCACATTAATCAGTCTCACAGGAAACCTTCACCTGGGTTTCAGCGAATCCAGAGCCAGTTTGTTCTGTTATCCCCGATTCCCTGGGGGGCCTGGGCAGCCAGAGCAGAATTCACCCTTGTGTAAAAGCCAGTGCAAAGCCAAAGCATCACCTGCATGTCATTTGTATGGATCTGCAGCCTGTGCGCTTTGCTTTTGTCCTCTGCAAGGCGGTGGTGGGGTCCGGTAGGATTTGAGGAGCCAGACACCGCTAATGCCAAGGACCAGAGCCCCAGGTCTGTGCTGCTTAAGCCTCTCCCACCCTAAAGCTAGTCTTTTCCCTGGCAGGCTGTGAAGACCCTCTGCATGTCACATAGGTGCTAAGGAATAACCCCTTCGCTTACGGAGGGAGGTTTTCCAGTCCCACCAGCTCTTCCCGCTCCAGAAAGCTCGTTTCAATGCCTGCTTTTGCCAGTGTAGAAACAGCAGCGAAAATCAAGCCTGCTGGCTTCAAGAGGAAGAGTCAGCCCCCACTTACGCAGCAAGCACCATGGGCTCTTTAAAGCCTTCCCAGTGCCAGGTTTAGTCTCTCTCCCTTTCTTTTTCCTTGTTCACTTTTGTGCGTGTTTTCCAAGAGTCTGAACTTCCAGTCTGAATTGCTTTTGAAGCTGAACCTGTTACGAGTCCCTCCAGGTCAGCACCCCCATCTCCGTGGTGTTGTTAGGCGCTGGGGGTGCTGGCAGCGGGCACTCTCCCTCTGCAGCAGGCACACTGGCTGCCCTCCCCTTCCAGCCCCACCACTTTGTTCAGAGAACTTCAGATCCACACAAACAGACCTTCCATATCAGTAGCTGGAACCTTTTCAGCCTCAGCTTTGCTGAGAAGAGACAGAGAGATGCCCCCTCAGGCAGAGTGAAAAGGGCCCAACTAATGCTGTGATGACAGCACAGTAAAATTCCCTGGGCCCTAAATATTTTATCATCATAAAATAAACATAGATCTTCTCATCATGAAATATACATTAAAAAATGTTTAAACATGTTAATTATTAAACCAATATTGATTCATATTGGATGAAGCATTAACGGGTGGAGTTTGGAGGAGGAAAATTGGCAAATGTATTTAATGTCAAAAGAGCGCTTGCCACATATCAATATTCATCAGGTCTAACCACTAATAATCATAAAAGTGACAGGCCAGATTTATGGCTTCTGTACATGAAGGCAAGTCTGTGCAAAGGAACAAACTAAAATTTTAAGATGGGAGGCACAAAAACTCAATTATTTTTTTTCCCCAGTTCATCATTGTGATTTCATAGATAAATGGAATTTGTGTATAAGAGTCTGAGCAAACAGTTGGAAGACTCATGAGTTTATTTCGGAGCAGGTTATCAGAAGGAGATGATCAGCTGCTTGTGATCACAAACGGGGCAAGGATGTCTTCTAATACAGGTGCCATCACAGTGCACAAGGAGTTAATGGTTGCTCGTGTGCCCTCTCTTTGGACGTTTATTCAAAGAATCTTAAATGGATTTTCTGAAAGTGGGAGAGTGGGAAATGCATTATGTGCCACCTTTAGCATTTGCAGGGTCTAAGGTGAAGCTTGAGTTGGGGAATTTTACAGTGCAAGCCAGTTATTTTGATTTGGGGTTGTAAATATTCTCCCCAGAGGAGAATACCTCTCTCACTGTGTCTGCAGGAATTCTTTAGCAGCATTTTTTCTGCGGGAAACTCTAGCTTCGATAATAACTCTGTGATCACAGCACATACAGGAAAAAGAAGGCGTAGGGGACTGAAATTTCCATTAATATGGGAGACCACCTGAAGGTTCTTAAGTTTTGTTTGGTTTTAAATACAGGTGTTCATCCAAACCACTCAAGGACAAGGAATTCCGATGTGCATACAGCCTGTCTCAGGACATTCCTTGCACTGTTGCCTGGGTCTGTTTCATATTTCCCTCCCCATCTAGACTTCTTTCACCTGATTCACCTCAACATGAACAGGGATACCAAGACCTGGGGCCTCAGTCTGCAATACGAGGGGACTACGTGAATTTCGCAGTATTTTTGCAACATGCTGGAGTCTAAAAGAAATGCAGAACTGCAGACAGTTCATTGTATTTAAAATGTTTTCTTGAGAAGAGAGTCTCCTTTTTTAGTCTTTAAACAAAAAGCACAATGAGGTTCAGCGACTGTGTTCAAGGACTCCAGTTTAAATTTGTTCAGTCTACAAATCAAAAAAGAAATTTGTTTTCTTAACAGCCACCTCTGCAAACGCAGTATGGTACCAGAGAGTTAACAGGTGTTCTCTGTCTTGCATGCCAAATTAATTTAATACTTTTTATTGCTGTGTCACTTTCCAGGACTGAAGCAAGTTAGAAGCAGCAAACATAGAAACCTTTTCTTCTGAGGGAATTGTCATATGACCGCTAACGGATAGAGTCATGCCAAGGAAAGTTAAATAAATTGTTCCTCTCCTTGCTGCAACTTGGTCTCAATGTCAGGGCTGGTACCTGACTGAACTGCTAGCGGAATTTACTGCAGGTATTTAAGTGTGTAAGCTGTTGCATAGAAGACAAAGGTGGTGGGGAAAAAAAGATCAGACTAACAGGACATAACCACTCAATTGGCCAAATACAGGCCTGAAAACAGGGATCTTTTAGGTCCTCTCCATTACCTACCAGCCCTTATTGCCTTCAGAATAGAACTGGAATTCCTTTTTTCTCACTATAGAATATATGTCAGTATAACAGCAAATGTCAACCTTTTTCTTTAGGACAACATGTCCAAAGTCCAAAACCTTTAACATCTGGCAGCTGTAGTATTCTGTTGAACAACAGCTTTACTGACAATGTTTACCCGCTGGAGAAATGCTTCTGAGCCTATGCATAGAGATGATACACTAAATTGTCCATTTAATTTCCACTTACTGTGAGATTCGGCATACATTAAATAATATTTGATCATTAAAAGCATGTTTATGGACTCTAATATTGTTATCAGTGATATGTGACTAATATGTAGTAAAGTGCATTTTGTCATGATCGGTTGATTTCAGAGTAATTTGTCATTGGCAATTGTTAATCTGGGGGTTCTCTTCTACTCTCTCCTAATGCAGCTCCAAAAGATGTGTCCAGAGGGAGTCCTGCTATGGTTGTGTCCTTGTAAAACATCCTTATACAAAACAGGGAGTGGAGCGATGCACTCACGGAGCGACCTGTAGTATGGGGTAGTCTGTGACCCTGATCTGAGTGTCACTGGCTTCAGGGGAAGCATCGGGGGAGTAAGGGAGGTTTCTACTGTAACAACCAGTCATGTCTCTAGTGTCCAGATGAAAAACAAGACCTACCTCAACCAAAGCAAAGCCAAAATTAACCTTTAAAAGGTTTGCTATTTGCCTGATTTCCCAACAAAATCATGCTCTGTTTCAATGTGCAGACATATATACCTTTATCTATTTCCACTGCACAGTCCTATCCAATAACTTTTGTACTGATTAACAAGCTTTAACCAAACGTGATATAGAGCTCAACAGCTTCAAAAATATTAAGTGCTCACAAGTTTCACGAAAAGCTGATTCTCTTGGAGCTCCTAATTAAGTATACACCCAGGAATTCAACCACAGGATACATATTCATGGAAAATGAGATTCGTTTCTACCGATCACAGAAGTAGCTGGCACCTTGATGGGATGTTCTCCCACTGGAAAACATCCATTTGTCAAAATCAAAACATGCTACAGGAACAAACACTGATTGTAGTTAAATTTCAATTGAAGACAGCTGTTTAGTCTGGTAACAGAATATTTTTATTTTTTCAGTCTTAAAGAAGTGTCTTTCCCCTTAATATATGTTATCTTTCTCATAGGCAAAAAAAAAAGCAAACCAAAACAACAACAGTGTACATGTTGGAGTGGAGGGAAACAATTGGAGATTTGTAAAAAAATATTTTTTTTAGAATTTTCTCATCATAAGTCATGGGAAAATTTTGACTTTCCAGTACACCTTCAGAAAAAAAAAAAAGGGTTGAAAAACTGCAGTGTGCACTGAAAGAGAAATTCCAAGTTCTGACCAGACCATTAAAAATTCCTTCAGAGTGAAAGGACGAGCTAAACAGTAGCTATATCCAGAGAAATTTCCCACCAAAAAAGCTCTCCTGTATGCAACCATACTACCCAGAGGAATGAGCAACTAAGTCTTTATCAATTATTTACCCACACGATATCAGCAGTAATGCTCATCTAACAGAAGCAGTCAGAACATCTGGCATTCAAGCAGGAATTAGAGCCAGGTACTGCAGCTCTCCTTGCCTATGTCTTTGGCTACCTAGTGCTCACATCCTGCTGCCAAGCTGTTAGTCTCTTGGTAACCAACAGCGGCAACGTCCCTCTAGCTGATGTGATGGCTGGCAAGGGAATGCAGACCTCCCTTCCTTCACTGTGGTCCTCTTCATATCTCTCATATATCACAATTACTTCAGCCTTTCCTCTCTCAGATCAGGACCTGCTCTCATCCAAGGAAACCAAACCAGCTGTCCCTGTGACCTGCACATGGTAAAGACTCACCCAGCACTGCTCTGGGTGCATGGGAAACGTTCTGAGAGGGTGTTCAGTGCGGAGGACACCCAAGCCATCTCCCTTGGTCTGTTGTTGAGGGAAGCTGCAGTGATGCCTGTCAGTGGTGCAGAGTCAAAAGCTAGGTTTGTTCAGACTGGATTTACCCAGAGTATTGGGATCCCTATGGCTCAGCATCCTCCAGCCATCCAGGCTGGTGGCCTTAACTCCTTTTGCGTGGTCCCCCTGTTGAGGCTGTGCTTTTTAGTTATAGACTATGCCAGAGCCTGGCCAGCAGTTTGATCTCAACTGGAATCACTAGATATTGCAAAAACCAAATGCTAACAGGTACCATTCAGCATGGCGTGCTCACTTGTGAGCTGGGATATAATGACACGGGACACATTTTGCAAATTCATCCGTCTTCTTGGCCTAACAGCAGCCACATTGTGTGTGGTGCAATTAGGAGGTCACAGAAACGCTGTCACTGATGGCTTTCTGGCTGCCTTTGGAAAATGTTCTCAACGCATAGCTAATAAGTAGGTTTCTTTGATACCACTTTGATAGTTAGGGACAGCAGAAGGAAAACAAGCGGAAGACCCAGCTCAGTGCTATTATTCCTTTTAACTTTGCTTAGCAAATGATTCTGAAGCGCTCAACACAATAACTCCCCCTTTTAAGCATAGGTTTTCCACTCCTCTTCCTTTGCTAGGGTCTAATTTTAAGGGAGCACTTTGGGATTTTAATAACAGAATTATACACTTTGCCCCCAGGTCTTTAATCTCTCGATGTTTATCCCATCAGTTGCGTCTCTGACGAGCCTTTATCCTAGGATGTTTGTCTATTAAATTAACAGTATTTCAGAAGAAGAGAAGCCATTTGCACGCAGTAAATCACAAGGCAGTAGCACTCACTTAGCTCTCTCGCTGTTACATCACTCAGTATATTATATACTCAGTATATCACAGAGTTCTTCATCTTCCCTGCCACCCCCGCCCTCCGCCTCCATGCTGTCTGCAAAATGCACAAACCTTTCAGAGGCAGGCGAATCAGGAGACAGAGAGATGGATGAGAGTCATGCAAGCAGAGAACTGGGAAGGTTTTGAGTGTTTGGATGGCACTGGTGGATTTTGGCTGGGTTGCCTATAGAGAAGAGGGTAAAGCAGAGCCCTACACATCTGAGGATTTCAAAGCATGCCAAAAGCAGCAACTAACAATGGCCAGTGAAACCTCCAAGTGAATGCAGCAAATACAGTGCTTCCCACCTACGGGTGAAGTCAAACCGCCCTGGGATGGAGTCAGCCCATGCTGGACAAGGTATGGCAAAGTACCACGGTGCTGCATGACCAGAAAGAGATACATACTTTGTATGGTGAAGAAAGAGGATTAGTTGGAAGGAGGCCAAGAAAATGGAAATAGTAATTCTCCTTATGCATGAAATACAAATGTGTGTGTGTGTCTTGAATGGCTTTGGAAGCCTTAATTCTTGGTCTTAATTGAAGGGGTCCTTCCTTAAGAAAGCAACCTGCAGCAGATGTTTGGAAACATTTTCAAAGCTCAATGCACTGTAACAGAATCACCAGCATTGAGAAATGTTCACTTTTGCTCCTTGGATTCTGCCCATCCAGCAAATGGAGTGGGTTCAGTTTCATTTAAACATTGAGAACTGCCAGGTCCCTAGCAGAAAGCAGGCATGGTGCATCTGCAAGCAGATGGGAAACATCTCCATGTAAGCATTTATGAGACGCCTAACATAGTTTTCCTCTCACAAAAAGGAGCAAACAGATGAAAATCTAAATGTTAAGGGCAGTGTGAACCAATGATTTGGGGGAAAAAAATCAGAACAGGTTGTACAAGGCAATCTGTTGCAATGACTGCTATTTTATTTCCCTGTTAACTTCTCACTGCCTACCCTCCTTGCTATCACCTTTTACAATACATCCATGCAGAAATCCCATTTTCTAAATAAAAACTCTCTTTGAACCAAATCAGTTTAGAAACAGCAAATACCAGTCACAGACTCCTCAGCATAACACTGGGAATTTTGTCTTCCCACCCTCTATGAATTATCATCTATAAAAAAAGAAAAGAAAAATGAAAATTTCCCAGTTCCTCTGCTGGAGCATGGCTATTTGCTCTGCATCCAGGTGCCTCACCTTAACTAGTCACTGTCCTGGTTTCACAGATTTTAAAGCCCAAAGCAAGGTGCTTGATCCACCTCCTCTGAGGTTCGGCCATTCGGGTTCCTCTAGTCACCCACACATTAGACAAGGTGACTGAGGCCACATGAACCCCCACCAGCTCGCTGGGCTGCTGCACGCTGCACACAAGGGGTGACAGGGGCAGAAGGGATACCCTAGGTGAAGTTGGAAATGGGTTATGAGAACTGGTAAGAGTAGACAGATCCTTTTTCCTGCCTGGGGAGGAACCATGACACGCAGAGCACATTTACAGCTTTGCTCCAATGTGGAGCACAACTGATACCTTTCAGCATTGCCCAGAGCTGCTTCAGATGAGGGGTCCTCAGTTCCAGGCTCCTCCTCGGGGGTCTAGAGGTTCTCTGCACCCCAGGACCATTCTGCAACCACCTGCTTTTAAAATTGGCCCCTGTTGGTTGGTTGGTTTGTTTGTCTCTTTCTCTCCTGTTTGTTTTGGGTTTTTTTTTTAATTTCTCTTTAATCTCATAAATCTTCCTTATGGAAATGTTTTTGCACTTGGCATATTTCCAAGAAATGTTTAGACTTCGATAAAGCAGCTTCCCCTCCCCCCACCCCACCCCCCCGCCAGGGAAAAGTTTGTCACAATTTCTCTGAATAACTTTCCTCCATCAATCTTGGCAGCCTAGAAGTCCCCTCCAGTAGGATATATTTGGAAGTAGCTGCTCTGTCTGGTAGCCTAGATTCAGAGAGTGGCCTCTACTTTAGTAGCTGCAAATAACTGGGCAGTTTTGCCTATGCTTAATTGCAACAAAGTTGTTTCCTCCAATTTTTAAGTCTTTCATTTTCAGGCTGAATGCTCATGTGTTCTCTACTAAAAGCCTTTTATAAGTGTCAAGGAAATATTCTCTGCCACTGCTAATATTATTTTGCTCACAGACTGGAGATCCAGATGATGCTGCGATCATCAGGTGATACGATCAACAGAAGACAGACTACCTCTTGGTTAGGCTGACTGAAAAAGCTCTGCTCTGCCAAAGACCAAATGTATCACTCATTTCTTATTCACTTTTTCTCTTGGCAAATTTAGGAATCTTTCAAGCTGGGTTAATTTTGTTATTAGAAAATGTAAGACCACAAAGGAACACAACCAGCATTTTCAGTCAATCCCACCCATCCAAGGGAGGATCAGCTCTGATGGTGCTGTACTCAAAGGGTATCCTCCAGTCTGTCCTTCAAATTCTCCAGTCATCCTGATTCCACCATCTTCCTGGGGTTATTTTTTTCCAGTACTCCACTCTCAATTGTGTCAGAAAGCTAATCTAAATGTCCGCTATAATGTAAGACTATCTTTAAGCCACTCCAAAATTAAACTGCCTCATGTTTAGAAGAGCACAGACGAAGCTCAGATACTAGATCTTATGGCAGTACCAGCTGTCAGCCCACAGAAACCTTTGCAGGAATAGGAATAGCCTCAGTGCTATTCCAAAATTCTTAGAAAAAGATTTTCCCAGGAAACTGAGCTAGTGTTTTTCCATGCTCTACCATCTGCGCTTGCTGGAGACCAGCTCAGTTACTGGCATCCCACAAATACATCAATAGGAGACAAAACCATTAAGAAACCAGCAGAGATCACTTTAAAATGCAAACAAAGCAGAATAGTGAGACACTTCAGGCCACGTCCTGAACTGCTGTAAATCAGTGAAACTCATGTATTTCAAGCAAACTATGCCAATTTGCTCCAGCTGAGGATTCTGTTCTTCATCATTAACTCCTCCAGCATTACCCAGCCTGGTTTCCAGGCTCTGAATGACTTCCTGCTTGGAGTTTACAGCTGTTGCAGGAAGGCCTTTGCTTTATCCCCTTAATTTGTCATTAGCTTGTGTAAACAAAAAGAACAAAACAAAAATGGCTGGGCAAATAAAAAAAAAAAAGAAACCCAAACATATGCATTCACATCTCCTCCGCTTCAGACAGGGTTTAGGTAAGAAGTATTGCAAAGTGAAGACCTATTGGGACATGTTTCCTAGTTAGGATAAAGATGTTGGTGGAGATTTTAAGGCTTGAAGAATCTTGGTTCAGATTAATGGAGGGAAAAAAAAGCCGCCTCCAACTCCTACCCAAAAGTCATCTTTTTCATTAAAATAATATTTCACTCTTCATTTCAATGTTTTCTAATCATTCTGATTCCACTTCGAATCAGATGCAGATGTCCTGAAATACCAGCTAGGAAGCTCATTCTGGCAGTATTTCTGAAGGATAATCAAAGAGAAAGTGACAAATATGTCAGGAAGAAACATTGCTCTCCTGATTTTGTCCATCCATTTCTGCAGATGAATGGGGCTGGACAGTTTGAAGAAGCTTCAGGTACACACAGAGGAAGGGCTGAGTCCTTACCTGACCGCAGCCTTGGTGCCACTTCCATCCCAGCTTGCAAACACTACTTTGTGCTCAAGCCTGAATGTGATCGTGCCTTCATTCTTGGGGGTATCCATGTATCCAGAGGTAACATCCACATGGGCAAACTGTTCTGGAATTTTGGAAGGGAAGATCTGTAATTCCATTTTTTCAAAGAAAAAATTAAAAGAAGGATTGCTCTTCCCTTCCCCACAAAATAGCCTGCCTAATTAATAGTTCAGTTGCTTCCAGATTTGGTCACCTAATACATCTCCATTTTTTGCCCTTCAGACTGATGTTCCACATTAGGGAGATGGATGAAGACTCACAGAGGTGGTTGCATGCTTGGCAGGGTTTTCAGAAGTACATATGCAAGTTAGATCAACAAGGAAATAAATGGGCCCAAAGGTTTGCATTTATGCAAGCACTCTTGTGAATCACTATTGGCCTGATTTCTTTTACCATGAAGTTTTTTGGAAAGCTGACTTGACCACGATCAGGGTCACAATGGGAGCATATGGCAGTGAAGAATTAAACCCTAAGATACTCCAATCAGAAAAAAATAAATCCTAAAGTGTTTTTTACTGATCTGGTTCCTGCTAACAGCACAGATACAAGGCAAGGTTTTCACTGGGTGGAAGCCAACCAGGATCAATTTTTTGGCTAGCAGTAGCAGTCTCAGAAATCCACCCCTAAAAACTAATGAAAAAGGCAGCCTCCCTGTCTTTTTGGAAGGATTAACTTATGCTCTTCCACAGCCTCCACTGGCAGTGTATGAACCCTGCACAGGAGTTAGTTCTGCCATTCCTGATACTTGTCCTGTTGTCTCCAATACATAGCTTAAAAGACCAATTTAAAAAAAAAATAATCTTTTCCAGTTCTATGGGCGGGATGAGGCAGCTTTATACATTTCTTTCCATAGAGATCCTTGGAATGTGTCTGTGTAAACTTTTGGGGTGCAGGCAGATAACTAGGTACATTTATACGTCAGCATGCATGCAAACACCAGTATGCTCTGGTGCAGGTCTAGGTGTGTGTTTCATGGCAGAGGTGTGCTTTCCCAAGAACAGTGCCAGGGAATCTGTGCTGTCACGCTGCTGAATGTCAGTGGATGCTCTGTGGGCTGCTGCAGCCGTATGGCACCGACAGAGGCACTTCACTGTGGAGGCAACCACCGTCCTGGCTGTGGGGCTCACGAGAACAAGGAGAGCAGCTGGACAGGGTTTACAGCAGCAGTAAATGAAATAAACTGGCTCTTCTTCAGGCTGCTGCTTCTCAGGGGTTCCAGTTACAGAACAAGTGGAGACCTGGCAACTGCTCCCACACAGGAAAAAAAGAAGAGGGAAGAAGAAACCTGATGAGACTCAAATCTCTGCTGACTCAACAAGGGAGATGACCATGTAAAACATGGCCTGAGACCGGTGCTGAGTGGGGTGTCTGGATCACAAAGTGGCAGAACACTTTGTGTCATCAAGGTGATACCTCTTCTACTCCAGAGCGACTGCTCACAGTGCCCATGAGTGGCTTTGAAATTATCTGGGATAAATAAGGTCTATTTTACTTTTGATCTTCCAAAAATCAGTTTGACATTTTAACTCACGCCTAGACTTTGCTGCTCATGTTGTAGGGTCAAACACTGTTCTTTTATCTTTCAACATGGACCTGAAGAAAATACTCAGTTATCTACCATTGGCTGTTTCTGGTGGAAAATTCAGGGCCAGAAAGCAGTGCTGCTCCTTCTGTCCCATATGGAGTCTGCTTCCTGCTATTATTCATTGGATTAACGTAATGATAAACAATGACTTCCAGGTTTGGAGTTTTGCAGTGATTCTACATTAAGAATACAACAGAGAGAGAACTTGGTATAGGAGAGAAGAAATAATACCAAGTCTCAGGATGTTCTTGTTGGAAAAACACCCCAGATCTGAGCTATATTTTCACCAATGTATCCAGATCAGGAAAAAAGTACCCTGGAAATTCTACTATATCCAGACAGGCTTCTTTTATGGATTTTCCATATTTCAAGCTGTCAAATACATTTAAAACATGACATCAGACAGCCTCATCTCATAATATTCTGCTGCTTCTTTCTTTCAGTGGTGAAAGAATGAAAGAAGCTAGGAACAGGCATGCAACTGTAAATCAAAAATTACTACTAGTTGTAATAATATTCCTGCTAATTATTGTAATATAACACCATTTAGGAACCCTGCCAGGGACTTTGTTTTAGGTCCTGCTCAAGGTGAGGAAGCAGGTGGCAAAATCATTTTCCCTCTCAACAAATTTCCCCATTCCCTGTTTGTAGCACACATCAACCTGGCCCTTTGATCTGGTACATGATACTCTGCTTCCCTGGAGAATTTGGGGCCAGATGCTCTAACACAAAGTAGCTCCATTAAATCTCTATTGCCTTCCACAGGGTATCACAAATTTAAATTGGCTGAAGACTTTGCTCTTGAGAGCCATTGGAGGGAACCATGGAAAAGGTACAAGTTTTATCTGCTTTTGTAACAGAATGCCAAAAGAGGAGTGGAAATAGCAGTGGGCTTTCCCAGGAATAGAGGCAGCCCTTTAGGGAGCAGAGAAAAAAATAGCTGAAGTGTTACAGCTCACAAAAGTTTGAGCACTTTGAGGTAGGTCTGGGCAGACACAACAAATTAATGATAACATCCACTCTCATCCCTGTCCCAGTGTTTTTTAATCCAAAAGCTGAGGAGCAAGGCTTTCTACCTCATGCTCGACACTGCTAGACTCACCCTCTGTGCAACACCTACCTGCATCAGCATGACCAGCCTCCCCAGGAGATAGAGCCACAGGGAGACAGAGACTCCAAGGGAGGAAGGACAGAGTGATTCCTCCTCTCAGGGTGTGACAGTCACACTTCACTGTGGCCCCCCTCCCCACAGCCACCAGAAGAGACAGTCACACACTGGCAGCTGTGACTTGCTGTTGAGCATCCCAAGAAAGACATGGTTTCTCCAACCCCTTGAAAGTTTCCCCTTACCTTGTTGTCTCATCATCTCCTCTCTGGCTGCGTTCTTTCTCTCCTGCTTTGCTCATTACTTCTTCAAGCCTGGAGTCTCCTACTAGCATACGTAAAAGCTCAGCTGATTTGGTTTGCCTGTAGCCTTTTATAAGGGCTGTGCACACCTGGAGCTTGTTTGTGTAAAGGGGGGTGGGGGAGGTGTGTGTGGGGGTGCACTCATGCATGCAGCAGCCTTTCCGTGCATCCATAGAGTACATCCACAGAACACTGAGGAGCGCTGTCTGTGTTTCTGTGTATACCCATGTGTCACTATTCCCAGTTTTATACAGGTGATTAAGTAGCTTATATCCATCGGTTCGTGCAGCTCACTTAAACCTAAATCTGCATATCACAAATACATTTATCTCACTTCTGTGTTGACGGATCTATATCTTTTCTTATGTTTGCATTAACATGTAGGAGCTTTGTCTTAAAAGCCAATCTACTTAGGATAACATATGTTAACCTTGCAACAGTCAGACAGCACAGCAAGTATTTGGTCACATAATTTCATGCAGCCTGTGTTTGATTGCTTACATATACATACTGTCACTGTGTGCACTTCACTGCATTGCCTTGGATGCTCGTGTTGAAACCCATCTGTATGGCTCACATCTGTGCATGTTGTGGTTTTCCAAGTGCAGACAGTGCTGAAATGGCTTAGGGCCAGATCTTCAGTGTTCCTCCACCAAGTCAAGCACAACTTTTTCAATATTCTTCAAGTGAGCATGTAGCTCAGTCCTTTCCCTGTGGAGCTCAAGTTTTGCCACTGTATTTCTACCCACTAAGGGGACATCTGCCAACAGTGGGGCTGTGCCTGTGCAAGTGCACTAGTGATGATGGCAAGGGACGGGGTGTGTGGATATGGTCACTCGGGCGATGCCCGTTGTCCCAGTCTGTGGGGACGTCGGCGGAGGTGCGGCGATGGGCAGCCGAATGTTCCAGCATCCTTCCGGCTGGGTGCAGCGGGGCGAGCGCGCAGAGCCATCGGGTGTGCGGGAAGGCACTTCCCTCTAGTGGGCAAAAGCACTCCAGAGCCTGGGATTTTCTTGCAGCTGTGAAATATTTCCTTTAGCTCAGGCGGCAAAGCCTTGTGTTTTTAGTGCTGAAGGTCACAGGTTAGATCCCAGCTGAGGACATCAGAGCCTCCGCGAGCCTTCGTGACAGACGGCTGCGGGGCGGACCAGTTTCATCAGCACGAAGGCACATAGAGCCTTCCACAAATGCACTCGGCTCTGCCTCTGCATCTGATCCTGGGGTACCACACCAGCCCCTTGGCTGGGGACAGCGTCGGATGAGATGTGCCACATCAGTGCCTTGGCTGGGGACAACAGCAGGTGAGATGTGCCCCTCCATCATCAGCTGCTGGGCGGACAGCCTCCACACGCCACTGCCTGCTGGAGCCTTTACAAAGCAGAAATCTCATTCCCTCAAATCAGGCTGAGATGTGCAATCTCGAAACACTGATTTGATGGAGAATTCCAGGATATTTTTGATCTAGAAAGATCAAAACAAGCTTATTGAAAAATTCTATTTCTTAATGTCAAAATGTTTCGTTTTGAGAATGTCAAAACACTGCAATCTAAATGTTTCATCAAGCCGCATGTATGTGTGGAATATTGCTATTATTTCCATTCAATTTTAGGGTTTTTTTTTCTAATATTTTCCTTAAACTGAAGGAAAATCAAATAGGAGGGCAAAAATGTCAAATCAAAATATTTTCTTTTGATTGCTAATTGTTTCAGCTTTTTTCTACTGTAAGTGGCTCTTCCCTTGAAAATATTTTTAAACAGTTTTTAATCAAACTACCCTTTCAGAAGAAAATTTTAAATCCTCGTACGCTCCATACGATTCTGTTGCTCAGTTCTCCTCAGCCAGTTCTATGGGTTGTGCCTTTTTATCTTTGTTGAATTAAAATCTCATGTTTCCTGGCTCACAAATTACTGGGCTGGATAGGCCATCATGTTTGGAAGATTTAATCAGAAGAGTAAGAGTCCTCCTTCACCCAGTCCCTCTGCTGTTTCAGATGGAGGCAGGTGGGAGTAATGAATGCTGATTGAACCTCGGCTGGGAATGAGTCAAGGGAAAAAAAAAAAAGAAAAAGAAAAAAGAAATCCCCATCACTCTTGTGTGATTCAATTACCTCCGAGAACTTTTATTCTCTTGGGGATTTATTCATACGTTCATGATGAATTCAACCTGTGAGGAAATGTAAGGGACAGTGACAGGACCCGGGCGATGCTGCTGTGACGTGAGGACACAGCGGTGGAAGGGAGCCAGGTGGCCGGAGGGAGTCTGCGAAAGTCCTTCTTCTCAAGGTTACACCAGGGACTCAGGCAGAGGGAAGGGGCTGAGAAGGCTCCGCGGACCCTGGGCACAAGGACCAAGCAAGTGGTGGCAAGCAAGGGGGTGTCGGGGGTGCGGGAGACAGAGGCAGCTGGCTGGAGAAGCAGTGGGAAGGCGAGGAGGCCAGGGAATGCAACTGCAAGGGGTGCTGCCATTTTCAGATGCTTAATTTAAGCTCCAGAATGCAAAGCCTCGTCAAAATATTGTCAGATTTGTGTCAAATTTTATTACAAATCAAAACATAATCCTGGCCAGGGGAAGGAGAGATGAGCGGAGAGACAGGTTCTAATAACTTAATTTAACAAACAAGACATTTTTTCTTTTTTTTTAAATAAAATCTGTATTTTCAGGAAAGCTGAGTGATGGTTGGTGAGGCTTTTCCCTTGCTTTTCATTCAAATTTAAACAGAGAGAGAACTGCTTGGAAAAAAATCTGATCTTTTTCCCCTGAAAGATTCTTCTTTTTGCTAAATAAAATTTGGTTGGATTTCTAGAGCACTTTTATTTGTGTTAATAATTAATTCTTTAACATCACAACTTTAAACTGCCAACCCTCTTTAATTATAGCAAAAATTTCATCTTTTACCAGATCGGTTGCAGAAGGGCTTCCCATCACAATCCCTGTCCAAACATAATCACTGGGGAATACACCACCTCACTTGGTCAGAACAGGCAGAGATAATTCCCTGAAATTTTAACATTTGTTTTTGTTATACATCAAAATGCAAATGCAAAATTACCCCAGATCAAAAATGTCAAAATATTATTGGCAAGCATCACGATGCTTGATTTTTATGAACATCTTCAACTCCAACAACATTGAGCTATTATAATGAAAAGCGAACAGACAGAAAACATCAAACAATATTTGTTCGTTGTTTCAATATAAGCCATGTGTTTAAAGAGTATGACTTCAGCAGTATCATCAAAATGAATATTTTTACTACAGCCAAAAAAAAATAGTTCCACTTCCACAAAATGAAAAGTGAAACTACGTGTTTATGTTTTCTTCTGTTGAAAATGTGATGGAAATGGAAGCATTAGTGAGCCACGCTTTTGCTTCAATGGAATTATATTTTTGTTTCAATAGAACAATGAAAACAACCCATTATTTTTAATTCTAGACCGAACCTATCCTCCTAACACTCAAGCAATCTTGCTGGAGGTTCTGTGCAGGGGAGGGGAGGTGGGCTGGGGGATGAAGCAGCAGGCACCACGATCCAGCAGAGCGGGGTTTGAACTTTGTGCTTGGCATGTTATTTCCTGGCAAGTCGCATGACTCCAATAGATGTTCAAAGACAGAAATGATGATATGTTGTCTAACCAGCTTTGCAGATCCCGCTGTTACCAGTAGTGGGACTCCAAAGGGGTCCGCAAATGGGACGGGAGGCCCCTGTTTTACTCTCCATCTCTGCTGAGAGCTCACCACAGCAGCTGGCGACGGACCATCTCTCACCTGCCTTGCTGTCTGTTCCAGCGACAGCGCTTACTTGTTGTTCCTTAAATTGTTGAATTCAATCAAAGCAGAGACTGACTCGCAAAGACAGACAATAAAATATTTATAGGTTCCTTCCCTGGGAAATAGGTTGGCCCAGGGAAGAGCCACCCAGATGATGAGCTGAGCAAACCAGAGAGCGAGCTGTGCGAGGACCACAACAAGACTGGTTCAATTTACACAGGAAAAATATAACAGAACAAACTCAACCTTAAAATTAATCCTTTAACAACATGATGTTTGGGCAGAAGAAAAGTAAGGCTTTCAGAACAGGAACAGGAGAATGGTCTGAAGTTGAAGGAACGCCATTTGAATGAACAGAGGCTTTGTCCTCTGAGGGTGGCAAAGAAAGGTCTGAAAACACTGGTGGTGAGTTGGGACAGCTCAGTTTTGCAAAGTCTCTCTAGATTTTGAAACCTGACATAGTTCCAAATTGCTTGAAAATACCAAGCGTTTGCAAATTCTCTGCATAGTAAAAGTGTTAAAAAAAAAAAAAAAGAAAGAAAAAAACCCCAACACTCAAGCAAGTAACATACCTGAAGTTGGATGGCCATCTTATATCCATAAAATGTTTTGTTTCCATTCTTCAATGAGCAAATCTGTGCACTAACAATGCTATTCAAAGTGGAAAGTTCTAAAAAATGAACAAAAATGTGATACAGTGAAAATGTTGAAAGAGCCAGTTTGCCATTGTTTAGTTTCCCCTGATTTTCCCATATCAGGTTCTCTTTCCAAAATAACATGTTAGCAAAGCAACATGACTTCAGAAAAGGTTTCAGCTTAATCCCAGATCCAGCAAAGCCTGGGTCACTCGCGTTTGTTCTAGTCAGCCCTGATGAGGATTAGTGAGGTACCTTCTGACCATGCGATGCAGGTCTACCATGGTTAAATTTATGGGGTTAGACACCTTCCTCACTCCTTCCAAGTGAGGAAGAATTGTAGCTGTCTCCTTCACGTGCTGTTCAGGAGAGCATCACAAGGAACTCACTGGCATCAGGCTTAGACCTTAGAGGCTGTTTGGGAGAACAAGCGCCCAGCAGGGAGGTGCATTTCCATCGCCTGTAATTCCAGTCACCAGCTCAAGGCCAAAACAAAAGCGCTGCAGATGGCAGGTGGAGGCTGGATGAAATGAAAAAAGGAACCAGCAGGAAAGGCAAGAAGGGAATCTTAAGGAGTGAAAGGGAAAAGAGAAATAAAACACCAAGATTTGAAAGGCAGATTGAAGTTGATGTGAAAGGAAAAACCCAGCCTAACCCAGCTGGCTCATGGGTGCTGCGAATGCCAGGGGACTGGTCCTGAGGCACCTGTGCCCAGCCTGACGTGCCTCCCTGGTGCCGGCTCAGTCGCACCCTCCTCACACCCCTGTCTCCAAAAAGGCAAACGCTGTCCCTTGATACACTGGCTAGCGGAGACAGAGGAGTCTGATACCAGCAGTCATTGCATTTTTTTCTTTTATTTTTCAAATGGGGGAAACATCCTTAAAAGGCAAAACTTTATTCTATTACTGCTCTTACTAATATTATCCTTTTTTGTTTTGGTTTGGTTGTTTTCCCAAGTTTTTTTATTAGTATTGTTATTATGTGTGAGCAGAACTGCCAAGGGAGAAGCTGAGCAATTCTCTCAGAACTGCAGATGAAAGTAATGGGCTTCTTAAAGACTTTATTTACATTATTGAACACAGGGAGAACAGAGAGAGCAAGTCAGACAAGCTCACATATTAAAAAGACAGCTTGCCTATCCCTTCAGCATTAACCAGGGGCCGGTCAGATCTGCAGCTCAGCCCCTCCCAGGCGCTTTCCCCTGGTGGCTTTGGGGATGGAGCCCAGGTCAACCCCCCCACCGCCACCCCCGGGTCCCCAGGGCAGAGGCACCTCTTCCCCTCCTGTGCCTGGGCACACCTTGTCACTGCAAGTTTTTGTGCCTGAATTTCAGTGTCGGCAGCTTTCCTGGTGATCAGGGGAGGCAGAGAAGCTGGATGGACATCACTGGCTTCCTTGTCTCTCCATCTTTCCAGCCCTTCCTCCATCCTTTCCCAGCTCTGCAACAGGAAGCTGCAATTTCAAATTCTAAAAATCTGGAATTTTCAGTCTTAGAATGATTGTAAAAAAAAATTGCTTTTCTATATCTCCTAGGACTCCAGCAGCCCCCACAAACACAGAAAAAAAATCATAAACTTGTCATCAGAACTTTTCTGAGTGTGATTTATCATAATCTGGAATTATGGCATTTTAATTTCATTTTAAGTGGTTTTAGCTAGCTCTGTGAACTCTATTTTAAATATCTGTGTAGTGCCTGAAATAGGAGATTTAAAAGCACTTCAGGAAAGTTAATGAATTGCGCTTGCTGAGAACTATGTCAGGAAGCAGTGTGTTATAATTTATATTCATCAGATAAGGAAACCAAGACCTGGTTTGGTTAAAATTCTTCTTCAAATATATGCTTTGAAACTGCAGCAGAAGGAATAGATCTAGATGTCCTGTCCACAGTCATTTTTTTTTTCCCTCACTAATCCAGAATCAAAAGTTCTACTGGATGTAGAAGATATTTTCTGCTGTAACACTGTCTGCCCTTAAATTCTTCTGGATTATCCTCTGTTTTTTCCCTTGCCACAAGCTGCTCTTCCTGCAGATATTACCATGAGCACAACAGTCCCAGCCGTCACAGGATATTAAAAAGGAAAAAAAATAAAATCAAAAGACTGCTCTTCTCTGATATGCACTGAAATTCTCAGATGATGTCCTGGCTTTTTAGGACATGGCTCACCGCACTGAAAATTCACAGACTGGCTGAAGATTTTAAGAAGAGGCGATGTCCAGCAGAGAGCCACCCGCTGATTCCTGCCTTATGCTGCAGCGAGAGCCAAACTTGGCTTCCTCCCACACTGCTGTTGTTGCCGGCACTGGGGACGGGGGTGGCCAGATGGCTCGTCTCTGCCAGGGACCCTGCGCTGGCAACGCCGGTGCAGCGCTTGGCTCGTTGCTGGCAGATGGGCACAAAAGCTGGAAATACAATTAAAGTGCAAAAAGGGTGAATAGTTGGTTGACACAGCGGATTTCATTCATCTCATGGGTAAAGCAGCCCAGTTAGAGGTTGATCTCAATGCCCATTACATATTAATATGCATTTTATATTCAGGGTACGTTTACTGAATTTTGGTAGCACTGAAATATTACAAGCAGTCCTGTGGCCTGACCTCCTGATATGGTAAAAAAAAATAAAAAAACCCCAATAAGCCATGTTTTCTGTGCTCATGATTTAGTCTAAGAGCAGGGCTCAACAGACATCAAGAAACTGATTTTATTTCATAGAAATGTACCTGTCTTTCCTACCATAGAGAAGTTCTTCCCTTCTGTGTTTATTTTCAAATGTGTCTAATAACACTTTTTGGTTGAAAAATAGAAAACTGTCAAAAATGAAAATATTTTTCAGTAAAGAGACAGTTTTCACGACTTTTTTACATGAAGCAAAAACATTATTCCTTTTAAGATTGCCAAAATTTCCATTTTCTCGCTTTGAAACAAAACCTTCCAGATTTCCCCTTTAAAATTACTTGTCTGTTACAAACTGAAGTAGTTTTTTAGAAAATGCCCAAATCAAAACATGGTATTTCAAAATTATTTAAATTATATTTTTCAGAGCTCAGTTTTGTGAACGTTTTCATGATTCCAGCTTCTCGTTCTGACTGAGGATGAGGCAGAGTAATGTGAAAAAACAAAACAAAACACCACCACCAACAAAAAAAAAAACAACAAAGAGGGTTTGAAAGACAAGGAAACCATCTTCTCCCTGTTCCACTGAAATGTTGTGCTTCCTATAATACTAAGTGACTGATTAATCCTTCACACAGAGGACAGGAACAGCCTTCTTGGGCTCCCAGGCTTTGAAAGTCAAATCCAATATTTTTGGAGGTTGGGATGTGCAGCTATAATTGCAGAGAGCTGGGCTGCTGCTACCACCGGCTCCCACGTGAAAACAGTGACAGGAAACAGCTCTTGCTGTAATTGTGTTCCTTCAGTTAATTCTGTCCCATTAAGCTTAAAAAGCACAATCACACCACATCTTGGCTCTTCCCCCGGTGGCAGTGCTTAAGGATGCTGAAGGCTCCACCGAAGGAGAGAGGCGCGTTCGCTGGACATAGGTCCCCCAGAATGGAAGTGTCAAGGCTTTCCTGCCCCGCAGAGCCAACCCTGTCAACTGGTGACTGCTTTTTTTTTTTTGTTTGTTTTTCCAGAAAAGATCTTCCCTCATTAACATTTGCCCTCACTGTAGTTCTTTTGTGCTTTCAGCTTCTTCCTCAACCGCTGGATATTTAACCCCTGTCTGCTGGAGTATATTGCCTTTTCAGCAAGAACAGGTTATTGCAATCGAAACAGAGGGATTTGTTAAAGTGTGGAGATAACCCTGTAATTCATCCTTTGTAATTTCCCTAAACCGGACAGTGGGCCGATATCCATGTGCTGCCTGCTCAACCCTTTCAAATGAACTGGCCATTTATTCCCCAAGTTAAACAGAAAACAATTTACGGAGTCTGCAGCCCGCTATGCGGCTAAAATGTTCCAGACGGAGAATGTGTTAGTCACATCTATGGCTGAGTTAATTTACAATTTAGGATCCTGGGAAGGACAGACATTGAGCCGAGCTGTACCCTGTCAATCAGTCTCACAGAGCAAGCTCCCTCATAAGAGTGCCCTCAAGAGATGTTTTAAGTGCTTTCAATACCAATAGGCCATGTTCATCTCTCACTTATGTCAGCCTCTCCATTGGCATCAAAGGAATTGCTCTTGATTTACACCCATGGAAGTAAAATCAAGCTCTTCAAGCACACCACCATGTCCTGATAAAAGCATTGCAAACCTTGTACCGAGAGCTTTTCTCCAACCAGTGCTCCAGCAAGACTGAGCCTCCCCTCTCCTCAGTCCTGCTCAGCGAATCCAGGAGAGGTGATGCCCAATATTTCCCCACCAGTACAAGCAAGACCTGGCAATTCCCTCCCTCGGCTCGGCACCAGCCATGGTATTACGTTGAAAAACAGTGTACAATTATTTAAACACAAAGCTTTTCTGTTCCAGCAGAAGTGGCTGCAATTGTCATCCATGGCATGGGGCAGTCTGGGGCGGGGGATCAGTGCCCTGCTTCTAAAACACAAGTGCCCACCAGAGTTCATGCACAGGAGTCACGCTGCAGAGCCAGGGGCTGGACACAGGTACTTGGGCCCTGGTTGAGCAAGTTGTGCTGCCTCCACATCTGCTGGGAGCTGTCAGATGTCCTGCAGGCTCTTGCTCCTCTGCTGAATTGTGCTAAACCCGGGGAGAAAGCAAAGCTTTAAAGATTTGCAAAAGCCCTTTCCCTGCTCCCACCTCCACCTCCAGCTCCATCAGAGAAAAAAGCACTCAAAGGCAGAAGCCACAGCCTCACACTTTCATGAACATGCTTTCTGTAGATAATTATAGGGACTGGCATATTGAAAGCACTTAAAACATCTCATTCTTTTAATTCATTAATTATATTGCAATTACGCAATTCTCAGGCACTCGCTGGCACTTTGGAAATCAGCCATTCTTGGGAGATATAGCTGGGTTAGGAACATGTGAAAGGGGAGAGGAGAAATGTGAGAGAAGGGGCGGTGGGAGAAGTCAGGGGCTCTGGCAAGGCTAAATGAGTTTGCACAGCAGGTAACTGGAACCCGGTCCAGCCAAAAACCCCTTCCTGTGGTGTCTGCTGGCCTTGCACCCATGCGCTGCTGCTGCTGCTAGTAGTATTGTTATTCTAGACATGCTGCCGCAGATGTCTGCTTAGGATGGATTTATTTCCCCTTCTTATACCAAAGTCCCAGCTTTACACACCTGAGGAGCTTTTTCTGATACTAGTCAATAATGTTATTGACTTGGCCTTACAGGATACTCCGTGGACTGGATGCCCTGGCACTTACAGGGACCTTGAAAGGTTATTGCAAAATGTCAATGTAGATGGTCTCTGTAAGATCCCCCTTCTATTTAAAGTCCTTTGCTCCCGTACTTGAAGGACGCAATGCAGGAAAAGGATATTCCAGGGCAGTCCTGACGTTTCCCAGCTGCCTGACCACTTTATGGAGGCCTTTATTCTTAATCACTGTTGTCAGTTCCTCCCCAAACTAGGGATGGGCAAGCAAAATGTTTAAAATCATTTTATCTGCCACCACACAAACTCTCAGTGTGGCTTACTTCCTCGAAGCACTAGGCAAATATTAATAAGACAGGGAGAGCAAGCCATTCCCTTGCTCCTGAGAGCAGCAAGGTCCCACTATGACACCCACCGCAGATGTAGGGTTGCAGACACAGCTCCCTCATGCTTGCACTGCAAGCATTGCCTCCGCCTTGCATGGATGGGCGCCACTGTTGCAGCTGGAAGCCCCAGGATGTGTCCCAGCTCTGGATCAGGAGCAAACTTGGCTCTGAACCCCACAATTTTCATTAATACTCTGCAGCAGGTGCTTAGTGTGGGCAGGCTGGAAGCCAGGAGAACAGGGAGCATCAAAAAGCTCCCCCTGCTTCACTGCACAGGCACAGCCTGGCAGTCCCCAGTGCCAAAGCCCAGGGGTGATCTCAAGTGTGCATCCCACCAGGAATTCAGGCCAAAGCATCCCCCTTCAGAGGACAAGCAAGACCTACATACAGCTTAAATGAGTGGAATTAGCAGGAGAGCATTTGCCCGTGTGGCTTGCTCCTAGAGGGTTTTGGTCAGGCTTGCTAGTTCATGCAGAAAAGATAAAAAAATGCCCTTTTTTTCTGCAGGTGTTTCAGGGAAAGCAGCAGCAGGCAGCAGGCTGCCTGGGATGTAAATGCTCTGTACTGCGGCAGTGCATGGGCAGAGCCGGGAAACCCTGCAGGCAGGAGGGTCACTGATGGCCAGTCCCTGAATATACTGGGAATTTGCATTCCCCATAATTCTCATTTGTTTCATGTGATTTTCAGAGAAAGGGAGACATGCACGGCAGAGTTGAGAGAGTCTATTTGGCAAGGGCTGATCATGTCTCTCTTTCTTTCTCTCCTGCTCTCTCGGGATGTTCGGCCTCTGTCTGAATTGGCTAATTTTGTATTCACCAACCACTCTGTTGGCTGTAGGGAAAGAGAAAAAAATGGGAAGAAGTGGAAAAAAAATAAAAGAAAACCCTGATAGGAAAATCTGAATGCAGCAAACAAAGAAAGGGGGAGAAAAAGCTCTGCTTCTATTTCATCTTCAGGATGAAAAAAACAAAACCAGGAGAGAAAAAAGGTGCTGGGACTTACCAGCAATGAGGACTTGGATCTGCTGTGATTCAAAGCCAGTATTTTTCTCCTGCACATCTCAACCTGACCATGCCTAAGTGTGAAATAGAAAGGTGCAGATATAGGTGTGATGTGTGACATACATGTTTAGACAAGATGGCTTCTGCATTTGAAGCCAGATGAGAACAGTCTTGAGGATAAAAATATATATGTGTCTATTTCTCAGGAACTGAAGCATTAGGACTCCTGTTAATTGCTATGTTGGTCTTATTAGAGAAAGAAACATTCACTAAGCATATTCACATTGCAAATGGGATTCATAACAATTTATTTGAGTCTGAAACCACTTGTACCTCCTCCTGGAGCAGAGCCAATGCCTATATTTAAACCAAAAGGCTGAGGAGATCTGACATTGAGGCTGGTGCTGTGTTGGTGTGTTTATTTATAGGCAGCTGTGCGCAGTTTGCATGCAACAGGAACCTCGGTGCAGGAGGGGAAGCGCAGAGCGTTTGCGGGCGGCTGCGTGCCAGCGTGTCGCTGAAGGTTTGCTGCACGTGTGCGCCTGGCTCGGCCGGTGCATGAAGGATTTCTACATGCCCATGAAGCTGCAGCTCTGAGAGGTGGGTGTGGATTTCTGCGTGTGCACGGGCTTGGCAGATCTATAGCCGAGCATCTGCATTTTTTGCATGTGACAGAGGAAGGCACAAGGCAGGCACAGGAACATGCTTGCAGGAGCCTGCTTCTGCTGTCGCTGCTGCTTTGCGTGCAGCCAGCCACAGCCTTTGACAAGGGAGATGCTGACACCTGCCCGCTGCAATGACACATCCGTCCAGACACTGAGCAGAACAGTGACACAGCACCCTGGGGTGGGCAAAGTTGCCATGGGCAGAAAAAGCCAGCTCCAAGGCTCCGCATTCAGTGTCAAAGCTGCCTGAGAGCAGCACAATACCTGCCCTGCAAAGCACTGCTCTACGTGAGTTGTACCTGCCCCTTGCAGGTCTAATTCCTGGCCAAGTCAGACTGCAGTTCTCTAGGGGATAGTCTGTTTTTCTGTTTTATTTCTTTCTTCTCTTCTTTTTTTAATTTAATTTTCTTTTTCCCAAAGTCATGCCTGGGAGTCAGGAGCAGGAGCCTGCAGGACAGCAGGGCAGGCACAAGGCTAAAACCCTGCGATTACTTCATAAGATACTTCACTGAAAACACAGAAAGCTCAAAGGCTTCTCTTCTGCTATTGCACTCTGATCACTCTTACAGAGGGATATTTTCCCTCCAGCCCTTCCGGGGGTGGGTGATCTCCAGTGGGGAACTTAGATGAAGGCATCAAAACAACAAAGCTGCTAGAGGATGTGGCAAGGAAAAGGAGTGGCATCAATCTGACGAAGTACATCTGAACCCGCGTATGACCCGGAGTGACTTTCCAATGATTGCGACTTGTAACATCCGTTACAAAGGATTGCCTCAGCTGAGCTGAGAAGGAGCATAAACTGAGATAGATTTGATCATATCAAACTGTTGGTCTCACATAATACGCTGCTTTTCCTAAGTTGAGGGTGACACATAAAAACTGGCCACAGTAGGAGGAGCAGGGACTCCAAAATAATTATGGTGGTGAAACAAGCTGCTGCTGGAAGGGCCCATGCAGTGGCTCAAGTGTGGGAGCCAGTCGGCTGATTGCCATCTGAAAGTGTTTCAAAGATAAGATGGGTTTACACCTAAAAAGACTGGCTGTCTTTTTCTGAGAGTGTTTTGTTCACTTAATGTCTTTAATTATTTTTTTTCCTCGGGCAACCAGAAAGCCTGAGGATCAACAAGTCTCTGTTCTCAGCAGTGCTCAGGCAAGCACAGGGAGAGTTTCCATTTGTCATTTTTTTTTTTTTTTTTTTTTGAGTCTCTGAACAGATGCATCTCTATCAAATTTGGTTAGGTTTTTCTGACAAAAAAAAATGTCGCTTTTTTTCTTTTTTCCCCTGTGGAAAGTGCTGAAGATTATTTTTCAATGTTGTTTAAATATTTCAGAAGAGAGAAAGAAAACGAGAAAAGCAGCTGGAGAGGAAAAGCCACACTATTTTCTTGCCATGTCAGTTAGTTAAAATCTGAGCTGAAATCTGTCCTAAGCAGAGCCTGGAGACTACTAAATCTATGGCTCTTTCTGCCTCTATCAGCCCTGCATTGTAGGTGGGATATAACCAGTTTCATAAAGAAAGAGGCAGAAATGTTAAAAACCCTGAAATTTTAAAGAGACTTGCATTAAAAATTCAAATTTGGATTAATAAGTCCGCTTGTATAAAAGACATGAGAGTTTTGCCTCCTTTTAACCCATAGCTCTGCTATTCCTGGAATAGATTTTATTCTCACCCTCCTCAGCTGGGGCGTGGGGCTGCTCCCCAAGGTGGGACACATGGCAATGTCCGCGCCAGCGGGGGAGAGGGCTCAGCAGCCAGAAGGGATGCAGTCCCCGAGGGGCTTCTGGTGCTCACCGCACCCGGGGCGGAGGGCAAGGATCTCTCTCCCAGTATCATCCGCTGAGCAGGACACGTGTAAACAGAGGGCAAAACCCCTGGTGGGGATTCAAGGAGAAAGACCATACAGCGAAGCTGAGCGTGGAGATTCATGGCGATTTATCCTTCTCGAGCAACCTTCAGGAAGCCCAGAGTCAGTTCATTAAATCCACCCTCTGCATACACACACACACACACACACACAGGGTAATGCAAGCCCCGGGCACGCTGGCTTGCTGGCAAGCACCAGGCTGAAAGCATGGTGCATTTCTTGTGTTAGAGAGCATTCCTTGCCCTCTGGATGTGCCCCCCATCGTCTCCCACCACCTCCCCAGCCAGGGAGAGGCCTTGGGGGATCACTGCCTCTACCCAGGGATGCAGCAACCCCAGGAAACTCCATCAGTCGGCAGCTCCAGTGGTGGCAGCTGTGGCTCTGCCACAGGTTGTGGGTGCTTAAATTATAAGTAACTTACATTCAGCCAAATCATGAGGCATTTAGCGAGGCCTTATTCATGCAGGAATAAACTGGAGAATTACTATGGAAGGAATTTGGTACCAACCTGAACAATGCAATCCCTCTGTAGGATTTCTACCAGAAAGCGCCCTGTCCTGACCACAGGCACCTTGCACACAGGGCTCACAATGGTGACAACAGAAAAGCGCACACTAACTCACCCTGTAAATCTGCTTTTACCACTATTAAGCTATTTCAAAGAGCCTAGTCTCACAGACTGGTAACTCAGTTTCCCCATAAAGAACTCAGAAGAGAGAAAAAAGCTTGCAAACATAGACAGCCCTGGGGTGAAGAATAAATCCATGTCATACAGACATGGCCTGGCACATGAATGATTATTATCCTTGCAGATACACAGACATGCTGCTTCTTTAAACCATTTTTTTTTACATGCAACTAGCCTGTGGAAATCTACTGCACTTGCTAAAAGAAGGCAACACTTCCAAAGGGGGTAATTCAACACCTCTAGAGTTATAATTGTTTCCAAATGCAACATCTTTATCCTATAACACAAATAAACACTTGCTGGTAATGGTGTGCTTTGTTAATTACAATGATTCTTAAAATCTGCCCTAAATATGCATTATATTACAGCAACAATATTATAAATGAGCATCGAGTGACATTCATATCACCTATTAATAGCTGGAGGGTTTTGGCAGGTGGGATTCTGGGATTTATGCAAATGAGGAATGTGTTCTATTATAATTTTAGTGGATCTCCTCTGTAAACTTCTGCTGTGCTGAATTAATGTCTACAGTGCATTTCCTTTTTTTTTTTTAAGAAGGAAGCCACTTACATATATTATAGGGAGATAATGAATTATTATTATTCAAAATGTAGGTTTGTTGCACTCATTTGCATATAATGTTTAATTTTTACGGAATATTTCATTCTAATGCATGCAAAAATTATCAAAAAACCTCTCCAAATATGCTAATGTAAATTCTATTGCAACTACATTGCAGCCTTTATTTCTGGAACTTTATTATAAAACATTAAAAAACAAAAGCTCAACATTAGGATAATCTTTTAAAAATATGGCAATTGTTCTGATTTAAGTGCTGGGTGAAACTCCCCACACACCTCCAATTACTGAAAAGCCTTGGACAAAAGTACCTGTGTTCGGGTGTGATACAAATCCCCATGAAATCAAGAAAAAGTCATACAGGCCTGTAACTGGCTTCCCCCCCCCCCAAAAAAAAATAAAAATTTTGCAGCGGGAGGTGTGTTGTGAGCCACTGCTGAGCATCTCGCTGGGCTGTCCTTCCCGTGTGGGGGTGCTCGGGAAAGCCCTGGACCCAACCTGCCCTGAAGGCCACGAGCTGCTCCCTGCTAGGAGCAGCCTTTTCCACTGTGTCAAAGGAATTTCACCATATACCTCAAGACAGACAATTAGGACACGCTTCTTAGCTAAAGATACTTTTATATGCCCTAGCCTTATTGTCAGAAAATCCTCTGTGGTTCCCTGCTAGTCATCCCTTAACATCTCCTGCTAACAGACCTCCAACAGCCGATGCTGTAAGGTCCCCATTGCTATTGCTGCATCTGCACTGCTGCGACGAGACGCTGTTAAACACAAGCAGGCTCCAGGGCAAGTGCGGAATGGCCCCTACCTGCACTGCTTGGGGCCGTATCCAGATGGTGCACGTCTCCTCCGGGCTTTGAGTGGCACCCTTGACACTCTGCAAGGCAAAGGCAAGAGCAGAGTTCAGGATTCCCACCCGGCATCAGTCATGGTACACTCTTCCTGCTCTTCTGCCTCATACCAAATCTTTCTTCCAAATCTTCCTGTCAATTACCATGACTGCAATAAGTACCCTGCTCTGGATTTACACACGCACACACAGAGGCACACATTCATCTGAGGAAAGCTGTAACGATCCCTGTCAGTCCATATATAAATGTCTTCTCCATTTTTTTTTTCCATAGAGTTCACTGACAGGTCTGTGTTTGGAAAGCCTATCTTTAGACATCTGCTGCTGGAAACCTTCTTTCTCTGTATATAATTAAAGACATTATTTTACAGCATTCACATTTTTACAATCTGGCATCATTTCTGTACATAAAAGCTTTGGTACTTCCATCTCTCCCTTATTGCATTACGCTTGTTTAAGTTCAGTAGTTCTTATTCTGGGAATAATACCGGCGGCTATTCTGCAGCCACAATTATTAAGCTAGGGCCTATAAAAGGAGATGAGTTTTGGATTGCACCTATAAATGATGATATGTGGGTTTCTAATGCTTTTTGGTGACTAGAAGTCCTACATTAGAGGAGCTCCACAGGAAACAAACCGTGCCCATGCTCTGGGTTGCTAGTGAAGGTCAGAAAAGGTTCCTCCTGGGCACACCTGTAAGAGAGGAACGGGAGACAACAACCCCCACCTGAAAACAGTCCTGCCTGCTCCAGACATTCCAGGAGGATGAGGGAACAAGACATGGGAAATTAAATATGCTACAGAGGTCTAAGCAGGAAACAACACTCGTGTTAGACTTGTAAACAAGAGCGTGGGAGTGGGACTAGAGACTGCCACGCATGACAATGGCTGCCAGCAGGGCGAGTGTAAGTGTTAAACAAACAAGGAACTATAATGATATTTGTTCGAGTTCACAATATGGATTCTATTCATGTCACTGATATCAGCTGTCATGAACAGATATCTTCATTTATTTGGAAAGGGTATATGCCTAAAGCATGCTAAATATACCTGGGAGTGGCAAAACACACAGGATAGACGTGAAAGGGTTGTGGGGTTCGTTTTCTGATAAAGGGAATGCTTTCAGTACTTGGCTGAGCAGAATATTTTCGTATGGATTTTTTTTTTTTTTAGTTGTGTATGAAAAACCAAAAAGTTTATGTTGAAAGACACTTAAAAAATTAAAGAGCTGAAAATGAACCTTTCTCCAACTTTCTTCCTAAGTGAGACTTTCTCTTCCAGGTCCCCTTGCCGCCCTAGCGCTGGGCACTGTCCTGGGGCGCTGGCCTCCAGCCCTCCACTTCCCAGGGGGAGCAAAACACCTGGAAAGGAGCAGTGCTGGCCACATGCAGGATTCCTCCACCCCAGCACTATTCCCTTAATCAATCATTAATGGTTCCTCCCCAGCTGAGCAGAGCTGGCTGGGAGAGCTGAGCACAGCTAGATGGCTGAGGCTCCTGCCCCGTCCTTTGTTTTGAGAGCATCAGCACTCTCAAGTGCTTTGAACAGATAATCCTGTTTGCTCTAACCTTGCTGTAAGCGCTCGGTAGCTGCCTTGTTTTTTCTCCATGCTGACAGTTTCTGGCCTGGTACTCCAGGCCTGTTATTACATCCCTGAACTCTCTGTTCAGAGCCAAACACGCCTGGAAACAGGGGGAGAACTGGGGGTGCCTCGCTGACAAGGTGGGGGGATGGCTACCAGCCTTGCCGTGCCAGGGAGCATCAGTGTTAAAGTGATTAATTCCTCTTCTCCATTACTCTAAATTAGCTAAACAAATCCCTTGCTAGGGCTGTCATACTGATGTTCATCATGCAAATTGTTTCTAATGAGTGGGGCACCGCGGCTGGTGGTGAGCTCGTAAATCGATGGGTTCTGACACATGGTTCCCGCGCCCGGCGGACAGGGTGAGCTAGGAGGCAGTGGGGCAGGAGGCAAATGCCCCTGTGCAGCCCAGGACGAGCTTGGCTCAAAACACCTCCACATGCAAAAGAGAGAGAATAGCTCGTGGCCAGCGAGATGTAGAAAGTTTTATGGAGAGAAGGGTGGGGGCTGGTTTTTTCCAAATGGAAATGACTTAGCTGTGCCTTGCTAGCTAAACCCAAAGCACAGTGCCCTCGGTTTCATTTGATTTCACCTCCCTGAGTGCAAAATCCTAGCAACAAAATCTGTCTAACCTTCTCCAGAAGATTCAGTGAAAGGAGTTTTTCAGTAAATACAAACAGCTTTTTCAGCTGAATGTATTTCTGTGTTTTCTATAGAAAACAGTGATTTCTATATTAATTGTTGGGTTTTTCAAACTACAAGCTTTTCAGCTAAAAAAAGAAAACTTCTTGGTATTCACTTTTTACTTTTTTTTTTTAAATATTATTACTTCCTATTGGAAAACAAACACATAAAACCTTTGCTCCCAGCCACGTCTGCTCCTCCACTGACTTCTTGAAGAAGTCACTGGTTTGACCTGCACTCCACTGAACAACCCTGGAAGGATCACAGCAGCTTCTCAGCCTTCCTTGCTTTTTTCTCCCCTCAGTGGACTCACATACATATTCTTAGTACAACTTCAACCTCTGGCAGGATTCAAACATATGCTTCAGGTCAAACATGTGATAAGCTTTTTGTTTCATAAGTAATGATTTCAGGAGATGCTTTTGTGGCCTCATGCTGAGATCACTGGGTGGGGTTAGCAGAAGATTTTCAAAGGATGCAGATAAGCACCTAGTGGGAATTTCAGATGCCCAAGAACATCTGCTTGTGATGCACCCTAGGCATGCTGCCAGCTTAAGCACCTTTGAACGTCTTAGTGGGTGTCCATTGGCATTTTTGGCACTTACTGTCTTTGACTCTCTACCCTGAGTGTATTAAAATACCCTATTGGATTAACAATTATTCTTGAAGTCATATTATTTCTTTTCTGGAGTATCCAGGCAGCAACAGACAATTTATGAAAATGTTTGCAAATTTTTAATGTTTCACTCACTTCAGCATGAAGACTTATACCAGGAAATATGTTATTCATTATTCATTAATCTTTTTCCTTTCCCCCTCCTGCCTTTCCTGTTCAGAGGCGTCATGTGTTGCACTTGACCAACCATAATGAATAATGAATTACTAGCAAACAGTCTAAAGCAAACAGTAAAAGCCGATAGGTTGAAAAATTATTTGTCCAACCTATTTGGTGAATACTTACAAATAATAAACCCATTTGTATAAATCAGAATCGGCTCATGACAAATTTGCTAACTGGACTAAGGCTCTGGTTCAACAGTGTTCAGCACGTGCTGGAGTCAACAGGGTTTTCATTTGTGCATATAATTAAGTGGTTAAAATATCAAGTAACTTGTTGATTCAGAGCCTGGTGTCTTAATGAAATTGCCTACAACAAACAGTCCCATACTTCTTAATGAACCCAATCCCCAATGTTTAATTTTTGGAAGGATATTAAGAAGGAAAAAAAAAAAAAAAAAAAAGCAACAACAAAACAAAACCCAAACCTCAGAAGACCCCCACAACATTCCTGTATTTGTTTTTCATATCACTCAAAGGCTTGCCTGCTCTAGTGCAGCACTCACACTCTGTGTTGACAACTGGGGCAGCCTAGATCATGTTTTCCACCCAGCATATTTGTGATGCTGCTTGAAACTCATGAAATGTCTCTTTGGACTGGTAAAACACAGATCTGAGCTTGTTTAGCCCTGGGGCGCTGAAGCCAGGTTCCTGGTAACAGTAATTCCTGGTTCTTCAGTTACACAGGCAGCCTGTCCTGGAAAAAGAGACTAGAAGGCTCCTTTATGAGAAGTCAACGCATGAATCCATCAGCCCTGGGGGAGTTGATGGTTCAGAGGAAACACTCAGGGTGCTTTGTCCAGCATATCAACTTCAGCATTTGATCTGAGACCCCCAGAGTTTTCTGGCCCTTGAGAATGTGCTTAAGCCCACAGAGTAGCCAAAGCCTTGTACGAACTTCTATTTCACGGTATCGTCTTAAGGGAGATTTTGCTGTAGTTTTAAAATTGTCGATGTGGTTTGCAATACAAGAAAGCAAGGAAGACAAAGAGCTTTACTTTGGTTTAGATACTTCAAACAGGCAGCTGCTGGTTTTTTTTTAAATACTCTTTCCTGAATAATTGCTTTTTTAAAAGGGTGAATATTAACTTTTTTAAAGTGAGAAACTATGACCAGCATTTTTATTAACTGATGTACCTGTTCCTGTGTGATCCTGTTACCGCAAGTACTAGTGTTATATTTATTAATCAATCTGTCAGAAATGGTTATGTCAGCAAAGACAATGCAGATTCCTCTGGATGATACCCATCTTCTAAAGTTTTGAACTCCACTATTCAAATTTTAGAAGAAATAATCAACCTCCTGGAGCAAATATCATCATTGTTAGCTATTCATTTGTTAGAACTCCATGGAAAGATCTGACTGCCTGTAGTGGATTTCAATGGACACAAATATAAAACTGCTAGAAATTGCTGATGTAACTCCAGATATTCCTTTGCACCCAGGGAAGCCAAACAGCTTTCCTTGACCACAGTTCAGAAGAAAAAAAATCGCATTTTGTTACATTTTTTCTCTTACAAGAAATTTTGATTACAAAAGCATTAGTGAAAAACCTCTGGGAATATATATATATATATATATTGCCACACACACACGTATGTAAATGTGTGCAGAAGTTTTTCTTCTGACTACCTGGAGGCTTTTCAGCAAGCTATCAAGAACAGCCAAGTCTGGACAAAACAGGAGCCCACTGGGACGAGCCTGAGATCTGTTCTTGTGCCAGGATCAGCCACTGCAGCTCGGGGAGGAATCCAAAGAGAAATTCATGTCCTTGTGAAGCTGTGATTAAATATTCAGTACCACCAGTGGGAAAACCAAAACAAAATAGCAAAACATCATTTCTTTTCTCAGTCTGTTCAAATACTGAAATCTTTGGTGGCAAGGTAGAATGACTTATGGATTCTTTGGAAATGGAGTATGTTCTTCTTACATGAGATGCAGGGAGCAGAAGGATTATGTCTGTTATAAAATAATGGCTTCACACTTGATAATGGCCCAGCAGGTTCCTGAAGACCTCATGAAAGCTGGAGGGGCCCTTTACGTTCCTTCCGTTGCAGATGAAAAGTCACACTCCCCATGGGGAGGCCATGTTTACCTAGGAAATGTGGCTCTGGAAGCCAACAGATGGCAGCCGTAGCGCTTCTCTGCCAAGGCAGCGTTGCGAACACCATCACCTCTGCCAGCTGGTAGCCAGGCATTAGAGGCAGATGTAACCAATTAGCAGAGATACCCACTCCTCAGCCACTGGCTGGATTTGCGATGCGCGAGATTGATGCATGACAATGAAGGAAGACTTGTCCAAAGTCCTTCACGGGCCACCGGCAATACTCTTACAGAGGGAACCACAAGCTGCTTGAAGAGGCCAGTGCAGCTGGACCAAACCTGCTTTTCATTCAAAACAGGCATTTGTTTAATCCCAGCTTTTTCATTTAAACCTGTCATATAACTGAAGTTTTTGTGCAAGGTGGAATTTCTGGTCAGAAGCAGATGCTGATTGCCAGAAATGGTTAAGCTGGAGAGGTAGGAGGTGCAGTTTCAAATCCAGGACTTCAGTTTGGGGGTTCATTCCAATGGTCTCAACAGTGGGTTGACTATTAATGGCTATTTCTATAGAATGTTAGACCTTTCACCAGAGAGAAATTAGTCTACAGCGGCAACACAACATCAGTGCCCATGGCATTCAAGGGCATATCCCAACATCAGCACTATAGTCGCATTGGACACTTAGGTTCCTTCAGAGATCTCTTTCTATGGCAACAACACAGAAGTTCTGAACTTATGAAAGCCCTCTCTCCTGGCAACAGCTCTGAGACAGAGCCTCTGAAAAACCATGGATGCCAACTTGCCAACTGAGCAAATCCTTAAGCATCTATGACATCATAGCACTTCTGATATTTGGGCAGAGAGAGACGAGGTGACACCAGTTACTGGACTATCATACAAAAGAAAGAGCAGGTCATCATGCCACACTGCAACAGAGAGTTGTGGCCGTGAACCGCGAGCTCTCGGGGGCAACAGAAGCTCTTACTGTCTTTGTGCATCATAAAGCACAAAACGGAGCCCACTCCCAGTTGGTCCGTTAGCTGCCACAGTGAAATAACAACATTCAGACGGGGAACTGGGTGCAGAACAGAGCTCAGTTTCTGTCAGCCACATGGATGTGAAAAAAGCACCTGAAAACCCTGTGGGAGTTGTAACCTGTGTTGGTAACCACGCAGTGCCCATGCAGGGGAAATTGCTATGGTGGTCACCCCACTGAACTCTAAAGGACGAACTGAAGAACTACTCACATAGAAAATGCATATGCATACCATTCCAAGAACATTGCTGCCCAAGCTGTAAAGAAACCAGAGCCTGAAAGACGTTTATAATAGCAAATACTTACAGGAAAATTCATTGCAGTAACATCTTCTACCTTCTCAAAGTTTAGTGGCAAACAAAGCATTCATGGAGTTCAAGAAGGGTCTGGCAAATTCCAGCCACCTGGTGTAAGAGGCCCTGCTGAGGCTGAGCAGCTGGCACTGGTTGGGGTAATTGCCGGGAGGAGGGCAGGATTGGGCCACTGCCTGTGGGACTGCCGGGGCACCAGGGGCTGGGCTTCCTTAGGGTGTTTATCAGGTGTGCATCAGTAGTTCCTGAAGAGGCCAATTACCTAAAGAAAGAGAAAGGGTTTCTAAATACTGCTAGTCATTGAGCTAAGAGATCTTCAGGAAGGATTAGAAAAGATGAGGGATTATCCAGGAAAGCAACTGATCTTGTTGAAAGCCTGTGTTTTCAGGGTGCAAAATAACTCTCCGACTCATTTAGGAGTGAAAGCTTTTCTTTGGGGTATATTGCCCATGAATCAGGAAATTTTTGTTCTGCCAGTGCATGTACACCACCTAGCACAGTGGGTTCTGTGCTGTGTTTGAGAGGGTTAGAGTAATAAAAATTTGTTTTACATTATGTTCTATTTTATAAGGGTTTTTTTTTTTAACAGATACAAAAAATCAATTAAATTCAATGTAAGTGGAAGAGATCTACATCTGACCTCTCTCTACTGCAATGTAGAACTGGTTAATCCATTGGAGTCAAAGGGAATAACCTTGTGAAGTAAATGGGCTCAGAATATGACCTGACGTTAGTGTGCTGGGGGTTGGGATTGTTCTGGAATGACATCAATGTACTAAAGAAAACAGTGCCAATTAAGTACTCTGAATCAATTTACATGCCCATGGTGTTACCTTTGACTTATGCTTTCAACAGTACCCTTGAGATGACTGTTTTCTCTTGTGATGGACAATTTCCAAGCATATTTATTTGGATATGATGAACTTGAATATCATGAGGAGGTGGAGCTGTTGCATGCTATAGTAGATGCTTTCCAGCCAACAAGTTTGATTTTTCTCTCCCTCTGTCTCTCATACTTCCTTCCAGTAAATGCAATTCTTTGTATGGCCATTACAGTATAAGTTTAAGCCATAAGCCATTCAATGTCATGATAATGTGACTTTACTGAAAAACAGGAAACCTGAGAATTTCCCAACAACCTGCCTGGATTTAGATTAGAGCCCACCACCATTGCTAACACAATATTCCAGCTGCACTAAATCATTTCAGCAGGAGTGCAGCCTGCTAGATACCTCCAGAGGGTTTTTTTCATAATTTTGTGCTTGTATGGCCATGTATCAATTGGGGGTGTAACATCCAGCTTTAAGGCAGACCTGGAGTTAGCCGGGCTGCTCTAGTAGGAGCCACACAAGTGCTTTATGTTGCCCTTTTGCTATCCTTTCTGCGTGAGACTAACACGGACCTCTTGCTTCTGTACAGGAGGGAAAGATGCAAATACACAGAGATCAAGCAAGTAGAGTGTGAAAAGGAGTTCGAGAAGTAGCGTAGGAGGAAAAGGAAAACCAAAGACTGGGTGAATTAGCTCCCAGATGATTTTGAAGGGTTGCCACCTCCATCCCACTTCTGTGCCCAGAATTCACTGGGTGGTCAGAGCCGGCATGGGTGAATTGCCATGGGCCTGTACTGGGGAAGGGAAATTGGGAGGGCACAACCTCAGCACATCCACACGTATGGTCTTATGGGAAAAGCTTGTGGGCATTTTGGGAAGAGTGTGGAAAAAAGGCGTCCCAAGTGAGGTGGAAAGCTGAGGCTCCCTCTTACAATCCCTATTCCAGGCCCCTCAGGAGAGTCATTACCTCCAATTTAGTTTCCTGAATGTCAGCAGAAAGGCTGTAATCATTTGTTTGGCAGAGGCAGGGCAGGCCAGGATGTTGGTGGGACCTGTCAGGGTGTCACTTCATCTCTCACACACTTTGTTAGAGGCTGACAGCCGCTTGCCATTACCATTGCAGAGCCAATTATCCCTGCATTACAGGAACATGCCCCAGTTGGCACCCCCCCTTCCTCACCCACTTGCCCTTCCGCCATGGATCATTAAAACAATTTTGCACACACAAAAACACACACACACACAGAGACAGCTGCTCAGCTCAGTGGATTAAGCCAGTCCCAGATGTGGGTTCCTCAAACCTGTCACCATGGGCAGGAGTACTGTAGAGTGGCAGGGAAAGATGTACTTTTTTCTGTTTTAGAAATCATGAGATATTAAAGGCTTGTGTTTCCCCCTGGGTTTAATTACACTGAATGCATTTAAACTCCTCTAATAGGTAGTAAATCTCTGAAAATCTGCAGAACAGAAGAGGGTTCATCACCTTCACACAAGCTACGGGGAACGTAGCTCTTCATCCCAAAGGGATTTCTCTAGCATATAGAGGGGGGAGTGGTGTGTTCTACCAACCTGTGGGCCTTGATCCTCTTTGTTCTACATCAGGATGTTGGAAGAGGCTTGAAGTTCCCTGTCACTCCTTTGCTTCCTTGGCTACCTGCCCCCAGCCCTGAGGGGCTTGGGCAGCCAGGGCTTTCCTGTTCATGGCCACACCACAATCCTCAGCTTTGGGCAGCGGTGTTGGGGGTCTGTCACCCACTCGCACTTTATGCCTGCCCAGCAGCCGGAGGGATGAGCTCTGCTCCCATGCCCGATGTTGCTTTTCTGCCTCCGTGCCTTGTTTCCACTGAGTACACATGGCTGATGTCACCCTGCCTGCTGTGAGGCTGAGATTGCTGTTCAGGACAAATCTTGCTCTACTTATTTGTAAACTCCCTGGCCTCTGGGAGTATTAGCCAGACTATCTTCTCCTTCACCCTATCCAACTGTACCATCTTTCTCTCTGTTTTTTCCCCTCTTTCATTTTTTTTTCCTTGCCACTTTTGTAAAACAACTTAAATGTCATCTTTCTGCAATTACCCACAGAAGAGAGAAATGAATAGGAACATTCCCACAGGGGTCCCTGTCTTAAATGAGGCTTTTGTTGTTATAAATTGTTACTCAAAGCAGTACAAGCCTTTGGAATCACTCACATGTTCCTGGTAACTTGATGCATGGGGCTTTGAATTCAGAGAGCTTGTTTGGAGTCTGCCAGCTTTTCTGGAGGTATGAAATCTGAAAGCGTAACTCACAGCAACAGCAGCAGCCCCTTTTCCTTGATGCTGTCTGCCAGCTCGCCGGCCACAAGAGACTTTGAGTTGTGCCCACCACAGCCTCCTTGTCTCTGCAGCCCCGCTGCATCTTGCCTTCCTTGCATCTGCCTCAAGTGACTGAATCAGGGAGAAAATGCTCTAGAGAGGCTTGACAATTTTCGTTGCTGCCTTTGAATCCCAGCTCCCCTGGTTTAGGAAGGATGTTCCCCATCCCAAAAGGTGCAGTATTGCCTAGTGATTAAATCAAAAGGACTTGGCTTGAGGAAGGTCCAGTTATACTTTTGCTGCTCTGCAGATGTTTTAAACCTCCTTTGGTGAAGGGCTGCACCACCCCTCCCAGCATCTCAGTTTCCCCATCAGAGACAGTGGACAGTCTTCCCAATGCATGGGGGGATGTATCAGGGAGATTAACACGGAATTATTTAAATCCCCCTCTTGAAGGCTGGAAGAAACCTAAGTGTTGGCTAAACTCCACAGTGAGCTGCAATCCTTGCTTGCAGCACCTGGACAGAAAGTCTCATGGGAGGGCTAAGCTTTGTGATTGCATGGCTGAGGAAGAGAGCTTCTGAGCTTATTTTTTTTCCCCTTCCTGGAAGATTTAGGCATGGAAGCATAAACACTGAACTTCGAGCAAGACTGTGGAGAGAAATCTCAACAGCTGCACAAAGCTGAGCTGTCACACTCCTGCACGAGCTCCCCCATGCATTGCTCTGGACCTCAGGATGCTCAGTACAGCAAACCAAGACCCATAGATCATGTAAGCCCACATCAGGGACCAGGGGGTCCCCTGAGAACGTGGGCAACAATATTTGCCTACTGCTGCCAGGTCATATAATTTTTTTCTACTCCTGAGGAAGGAACGGATAGGGCATGGGTGCAAAGCACTGATACAGCCAGAGCCGCAACGCCAAGTTAAGCTGCCAGCCTGAATTAAACTGTGTAATGAGGGTGTCATTCACTTTTATAAAGCTTAGGGAGGTGAGAGGGAAGGGAGACAGCCTGACTGTCATGCCACACGTACAGGCATACACCCATTTCTCCTTCCTCTCTTTGTGCCTCTCCCCACTGCAGAAAGAAAGAAACAAAGCTGACTGCATCTTCCCAAACAGATCACAAAATCAGCATCCTTTGAAATGGGGCTAAAAAAAGATATTAAACTTTAAATACCATTTCTTTCCATGCTGCTAAGCAGCTTATTTATCACAGCATGAGCCCACCTTAAGAGCTGTGACGACAGAAAGCTCTGCTGGTAATTACTGCAGGGAGCCAGCAGGCATGAATGAGTCACCACAATGCCAGTGTGCAGCAGACAAGGTAAGGGGAGACAGACAGACGGGGAACAAGGGCCAGCCAAGCATGGTGCCTTGAAACCCTCTTGGGAAGATATGCTAGTACATCTTCTTTGCCCCTTGCCAGGAACCAGCTCACCAAACAGACTGATGCCACTGGAGTTTTCTCAAAGGAGCATCCTTTGAGATATAGGTCGGTTCCTTGGGTATGTGATGCTGACTTCCCAGAGGAAAATGAAGTCTCCTTGTAAAGAAGGTCCTCAGCTGACTTGGTCTGTGCATGCATCCAAGCTGTGCCCTTCAGAAATGGTCCTGAGCAAAGATACCCTTGGTTTGTTGCTGGCTGTCTTCCCTGCTAGCAGGCATGCTGCCTTCATCAGCAAGATCTGTCCTCACATCCCTGCACGTTGGGGGGAATGGAGCCACTTCAGTGACATGAGTGACATCGGAGTGAATCTAAGGCGACAAGCTGGGTCCGCTGGGAAGGGAAGGCAGTTCAGCACCAACAAACCTTCACAACTCCTGCCCAGACATTAGAATATGTCCCCTTCTCCTGCGCAGTGCTGGAGGGGTCTGACAGCAGGGTCAGCCCATGCCTCGCAGCAGAAATAGTAGCTCTAGAAAGGCGACATCATCTCCCCTTGCATCCTGGCAGATGGCAGTAGGTGCCATCCTTCCACCATCCTCCCCCAGGGGAATTCGTGGCAGATGTCATCCCCTTTTTTTCTGTAATTGGCTGCTATTCCCAGAGCAACTTCCCAGGTATTTTTAAGAGGACTTTACTATTGCAAAAAATCAATCAAAACATTATCAGCATTTGGTGATGGATGCTGCACAACCATGCACAGTGCTAAAACGTCCAGGGCCAAATTGCTGATCTAAACAGCCAAGACACGTTGCAGAGGAGAGAAGAGACACAGCAGGGAGAACTGAGTTTCCCACATTCACCTCCCCGTTTGGCAGCTGCGGTGGGAGCAGGACTCAGATCTCCTGTCTCCTGTCCACCAGGTTTCCTGGATCCAGTAACGAACTGTTTCTCAAGATGGTAATTAAATGGCACACAGGCCCTGAGCAGTGTCTGATTTAGCTTCACACCTGTTGGGCTTAGTCACCAGCACACACTCGTCTCCCAAGAACAGTGCCTGTTACCTGCGCCCTGATGCATCCAATGTGGTTTTAAAATATCGCTGGGTTTCTGACTGAGCTCCTCTGGAATTTCTCCAGATCCATCTCTCCTGCCGATTGCGCTTAAATGATTGTGTTCTCTGATGGCTGAAAACTTTGTGGCTTTTCATATCTCCTCATGAGGGAGCTCTGGGCTCCTGTCCTCCTCACAGGTCCAGATCCATGTCACACCCTTCTGCAAGCTTTGGCATTATCTCTCTGCTCTGGCTACTCCCAGGAGCAGGTCTTTAGGCTGTGAAGACACAGAGGCAGTCTTTGGCAGCCAACCCAGCAGCAGCAGATGGAAGTATGAAGTGCAGGAGGAAAGCTACAAATGGCCCGATATGAAAAACCTGACACTTCTGGGCTTGCACATCATGGTCTCTTTCAAGCTGTGCGATAGTGCTGACTTCTGAAAAGGGCTATTTTAGGCAACGTCTCATGGTATTTGGCCCTCTCCACAGACTGGCCATCACCTGTGTGTAGAGATCACAGTTCACACAACAGTAGCTTCATCACCGCTCATGTCCTTCGCTCCAGTGATGAGTTACACACAGCATCACACAGAGCATCATTCTGAGCAGCAAGGATAGCTGAGGTGGTCCTGTGTGCATCTTTTCCCAGGAATGATTCAAAGTAGTTTTCTAGTGCATAAAAAGGTCTGAGGCCCACAGGTTACTCCCTGTCCTTTTGCACAGCCATGACCTTCAGGAGGTTCAGACAAGTGCAGAGCCATGTGGCTGCTCAGCTGGACTTGTTAATGGCCATCCTGCTTCCAACAGAGAGGCCTGAGGGGAAGATGGCTTTGACTCCAGAAGGGAAAGGGCTATTTCCATGGACAGTTATGAAGATGGTGGCTTCGTGCCATCCCTTCAACCTGAGGTCTATGCTGGAAACTTCCAGCAGCCCCAGCAGGAAGAACTTGGGTCTGGCAGTGATAGTAATGAGGTCCAGCTGGCTCCTTGGCCAGCAGCTCTCTGATGCTATGGCAATAGCAGTGCCAAGAGCTGGTTGGGGCTGGATGAGTGAGGAGGATGAGAGGTGAGGAGGCATGAGCACAGCACCCACCAGCCTCAGAGATGCTCCATCACTACAGTGAGATGGCTCTGTGGCATTGGGATGCAAGAAAGCTGCACCCAGAAGGCCTGGGGGCAAACACAAGTTCCCCCGTGGCCTCTAGAGGTGAACTGGGTTTGGAGATGACCTCTGTGATCACAGTTTAGTCCTTTCCCAGGTCAGCCTCTACAGAAGCTCCCAAGCCCTGATCCTGAGGGGCACCCCCGTAATTTCTGCTGTTTCAGATCATATGAGATCATCACATAGCGTCCATCTGCCGTCCCCGCTCACAGGTGTGATGGGGCAGGGCAGGGCAGTGAGACTGGCCTGTGCGTTCCAGACCTGCCCATCCAGGTGGCCAAGGACAGGCACAGGACAGGGGAACCTTCACGTTTCAGGGGGACAAGGCGCTTAGGGAGGCTGCAGGGGCAGGAGGCGAGGGGGCTTCCCCCGCTGGTGTCCCCGGGACCCTGCGGCGCAGCTGCTGCTGCAGTTTTGCCAGGAGCCACCGGGGGGCAGCCCGAGGGCGGGAGCCGACCCCGACGCTCCCCGCCAAGGGGGGTGCGGGGGGCTGCCCAGGAGCAGGCTGCAGCACCGCGGGCGGGGGCTGCTGCTGGGCGCAGGTCGGCAGGGAGCTGGGGAAGTGCAGGCTGAAACGGTTCAAGCTCTCTGTTAGGGAACGGGATTTTATGTCCGTGCGATGAGGAAACCAATTAGAGGCATGATTTAATCAGTGGGCTTTAGCGGGAGCATTAAGGGACCTGGAGGGGGCATCAATAAGGCGCTGCCGTGGTGGCCAGGGTGGGATGGCCACCTCCCAAGCACAGCCTCTCCGGGAGGCTTCAGCCCCCAGCCAGGTCAGGGCTGAAGCTGGGACAGGGCAAATTGCAGCTACAGCTGACACGAGCTGGGTTTGGAAATAAATCAGGTGGATCTGATAGATCCCTCAGGACACCAGGGTCAATCCTTCCTTCCCCACTGATATTGGACAGGGCATCACAGGGGGTGTCACACCAGTGACTGCGGGGCCTGCTTTTCTCTGCTTGAAAGACGCTTTGATAAAAGCATCTAGGGCACAATATTCACCTGCGGTTCATGACCATCACTGCCTCTGCCCTCAGCACCGCTGCAGAGCCCAGCAGGACCAGCCCAGCTGCTGCTGGAGCGCAGGGCAGCCACCGGGATGGCTTCACCCCAAACAATTCCTAATTAAACACTTTGGATTGACCTCTTGGGTTGTGTTTACCCCTTGAAGGTGCCTTCAGAATTTCTGTCTCCTGAAACACAGAGGGTGGTGGGGCAGGACATTATGACAGGAACGATGGCTTGGAGACATCACAATCCATGTCTCTGAACAAGGCGTAACGTAGTCCCAATCTGCTTGCTTGCAATGCAGATTGCTGAGCTATTTTATTGCAAGGGGGAAAGGCAGTGAAAGTCTCTGGTGAACTGATTTTTCCCTGCTTTAATTCCTTCTGCAATTTTACTTATTCCTCCCATTGTCTCTCAAAAATCCAAATGGCATAAGTGCAAACTCCTTCCCCCCCCCCATGAAGCAAAAGCTGTATTTCAGTGGTCGGTGAAACAATGCTTTGCACAGATCATCTGCAAAGCGCTTAAGGACCCAGCAGGAGGAGAGGTGCTGCATGAAAGTAAAATATTACGGCACCAAGATAAAAAAGAAGGAAAAAAAAAAAAGAAAAAGAAAAAAGAAGAAGACTTTGCCATTTGGAAAGAAGTCAGTGCAACCTTTCTTTTCCCTGGGAGACACCAAGTCCCAGCTTAGAGGCAGGAAGTTGAGTGCTCTGTCTATGGCAGCACTTAGAACCAAATAGCATTTGCTTGCTGTGAACTCACTTTAGTTGAAAAATGTAAGGTTGCCGAGGGAAAGAAGTCTAAAAGGAAGATAAATGCTGAGGCAGATGATTTAAAATTCTTGGGCTGGGGTTACAGCCACTAGGAAATGCTACTCCTGCGAGCAAAGACTTGGATTTAGTTCTGTTACTGATACATCTTGCATGGCCATGAGTATGTTGTCATCACTAAAATGGGCATCATACCACTTCTTTCAGGAGTCTGCAGAAAATAAATACTTTGTAAGCCATGATGTACTCACATGCTACAACAATATGAACTACGTAAATACCTAAAATAGATCCGTTCCTGTCAGCAAATATCCAGACATTCTGAAATCATTCTCATCAGCTCAATTTCCAAAGATAGATGGTTCCAGACTAACCTCATTTCTCCGAGGAAATGATTTTTTTTTTTTTGAAAGAGAGAAAGAACAGTAATGTATTTAACTAATCTTGATTTCCATGTAATATTTTGACGGAGCCATATCAGTTTCATTAGTTTTGCTGAGAATTAACATCAGACTTGTAAACTAGTCTCTGCTAGTGATTGAAGGAGAGATAACAACAAGTAAAACTGAAAGAGGAGTTGGTTTTTTTGGACATTAATAAAGATTTCTTTGCGAATGACCATGGATTGCAATTTTTCAGCTCTGATCAAAGATTTCTTTTTTGGGAGTCCAGAGGCAAGGTTTCACAGAGGCAGGCAGGTATTGCGCATACGAAGATGTGGATGATCTCAAAGGGTGGAGTAAGGGGCCGGCATGTGATGCTGTAATTCAGTTACATGTGTTGGAACTGGGAACACATCCTCTGCAAATGTCAGGAGAGGAGAAACATCAGGGTGTACAAGCTGATCAAAGGAGGGCTGTGAATCACCAATGAGTTTTGTCCATGAAAATGTCAAACGATATCCTAGGATGTACCAGGCAAAGAATTCCCCAAGAGATAGGGAGATATTAATACCATTATGCAAAACCTTAAAGTTCTTTTACCAGGAACACTGCATGACAGCTTTGGTCACCCAAGGTCAGAAAAGATAAATGCAACACGGATGGATGCAGAGCGACCATTTGAAAGGCTCACGTTCCCTTCACTCAGCTTTAGAAATGTTACCAGAAGAGTTTGGCTTGTTTGGGATGCAATGGCTGAGGGGAGGTGGTATATCTCTCTTGGGCAAGAGCTAAAGACACAGTAACCAGTGAACAGTAAAAAAACCACCAGTATCAGCATGAGTAAAGCAGGGAAACTGGAGTAAGGTGCCTGATAATCAGACCAGTGATGTTAAAAGCACCAAGCGATTCTTACCCTACTTCAGCAGCTTATGGATGAGAGTGCAACTAAGGCTAAGCAAAGGTGTCTTTTCCAGTTTATCCCCTAAGAAAATTAAAAGACTTCTCATTCAGCTACATGATTTTCCATGCTCCCTGCTGAAGCAAAAGGAAAACAGGGGTACTGCCTGCTCCAGTGTCAGCCCTCTGCAGCCCAAGGGATGAAGCAACTCTGAACATACCTGAATATCTCTCTTGCCTTTATTTTTCAATGAGTTGGCCTAGACTGGTCTCCCTTATCACCTGTGTGTCCAAATAAGCAATCTTTCTATAAATCCTTTCATAAACATGTAATCTGTATTGCATCAAAGTCTCCTTTGGTATAATCCCTAAAAGGGACTTTCACATGAGAAAAATATGGTCCATTCTCTTGACATTCAGTGCTGCATGGGTAGTCTTCTCAATCTCACTAATGCCCAATAAGTAAAGGATATTTTTGACAAGTCCTGACTAGTCTGAGATACACAGAAAAGTAATAAAACATATTTCAAAAAGAGATCTGTTATATTTTCAGATCACAGTAAATCTTAACATAAGCCATGTACAATACCAAGCAGCTGTTTCTTCTGCGCCATACAAATGCAGACAAGCTTCATCTCCTACCCAGCAACCCCCAGCCCGGCTGCATCAGAGAGATGCTGGGAGAAATCTCCCTCTGTTCAGCGCTTTGGAAAGGAACAGACACAAGGGCTATGGAGCTGCAGTGTGTGGCTTGGAAAAATGAGAGGTCTGCAAAGCAGAATTTTAATTCCCAGAAAAAGAGCTCAGACCCACAGCAGGGTCCTGGAGGAAGACATCAATAACAAGGCAACATGCAGCTCCCAAGCCAAAGGCAACCACTGTAATTAAGATGGACTGTTTGCCTGCTGCTTGGAAGAAGATGGCTCAGGCAGTGGGTGAGCACAAGCTCCTTGGAGGCTGGTGCGACCCCAGGAGACATTTCATCTGGGGCTCCCCAGATGGAAGCAGAATGGTTTCCGGGGCAGAACGGGTGCATAGTGCTTTTTCCCTGCTGATTCAGCATCCCCAGCCCTGCCAAGCATTTGAGCTTTCAAGCCATTTACATCCAAAGGCAATTGGAGGAATCGTGTGACAAGCTTCATCCCGAGATGCTGGCAGATACCCAAGACTGACTTTGTTACTCAAAGATTATGTTTACAGTGAAATGATTTAGGGATTGAGGGATTATCCAACATGGGCCCACAGCCCAACACCTCCAGAAGTACCAAATACCTAATGATTCCTGACAGCAGGAATCAATCTCCAGGAGCTGAGATTCTCTCTCTCTCTTTTTTTATTTTTTTTTATTCCTGGGATAAAACAAAACTGTTCTGTTCAAACAGCATTGTCTACAAATCATTAATAATGGCAATTGGCTGATTTACATCTGGCATTACAGAGGTCAGAACAATAAAACACAACTCTATTTTGCAGCTAACACACACTCCCTGCTATCCTTTATAAGGGCTGTCAAAAGCCAGTGCATGAGGAGAAAGCAAGGGGGGACTGCAAGGAGCCAGATGGGGAGGACCAGGAATTATTAGTGTTGGGGGGATATTGCAGGAGAAAATAAATGGTGCATTTCTAACAGGTTGGGGGGATTTTTTTTTGTTGTTGTTTTTTTAAAAGTTTTATGGCAAAAAGAACAGGGCTCTGGATTGTTTGGGAGAGGACCACTGTGTTATTCCTATCAGAGAGCAGGATGTTGCTTTGCTGTTTGAAGCCAGCTATGTTATTGTGTATTTCCCAGTGGAATCCCCCAGTCCTGTTAAGGAGATCTGATACCAAGTGTCTTTAGACCAACGTTTGCATGGGTCCAGCAAGTGGAGAATTTCTTAATGAAAACTATTTAGCAGCAATGGTTTGTAGTGCTACCAGACCTTTGGGGTTTGACTTGTTGTTTGGTTCCCTGTGTGAGTCGCTGCCTCTAGTTAAATGGGAGCCCTCAAGTCCTCTCCTAACACCCCACTAGCACAGTGTTTCTTCCAAGGATGTGAAAATATGAAAACAAAGCAGTGAGCAGATGCCCACACCAAAGGCTAAACTTCCCTGTGCTCAGAAACCAGTTTTTATTGTTTTTTTAATGCATGTGGTCTGATTTATTTTGGGGTTTGGAAAAATCTGACCTTAAATAGACGTACTTGAGCCAGGAGATATCAGGGACAGAGCCTGAAAGCTGACTAAGGGACAGATCCTACAAGCTGGTGCACACAGCTGCACTCCAGCTGACTGCGAGAAAAGCAGACATCCCCGTACAGTTTGTTTGTTCAGATTATTAGACAGCATAATTGGTGGCCAGTGCTAGATCTTGAGCTGTTTCTCCATTGTAGAAAATCACAGTTAATAAATTACTTTCTCAGTCATACTCCTGACATTTTTTTAAAATACCATAATGACTATTGTGTCCTTTCTATATGCAAAGACCTTCCTTCCCAAAAGCAAAAATATACTCAAAACCTAAGCAAACACACATAAAAAAATTGCACTGCAAAAATCTTCTTCATCTTCCATGTATCATTCTGATCAACCCCCTGGTAAAATGCTAGGCAGCAGGTCACAGCCATTTTCTTAAACTCTGGGGGCATCAAATTTTCCTGTCCATCCTTCAGCCTTTCAGGCTGCTTCCCTTAATGATGATATTGATTTTGATTTTAGTTTCATCTAGTTTTAGTCCATCCCAGTGATGGACTCCCACTGCTCCCAACAGGAGATTATGCTATACTCCGGCAGACCTCACTGATAAGAATCTTTTCCTGACATCAACTTAAGTTTTCTTTTTTGTTTTGTTTAAACTTTTTGTGCTTTGATTGGATGAAGTACTTAAAGGCAGGAGTTAGGGGTTACAGAGAGAGGAGGCGAGGCCAGACGAGGTAAATTGCCAACCTTCTAAAGAAATGTGCAAAAGTTTCCTCCCAAGGCCTGACTTCTGTTGCAGCCATAGATTTTATAGAAAATATATTTGCTCAGAATGCTTTGTAAGGAAAAGAAAGGAAAAGAATCATTGTTTAGGGGAACCTGAGCCCAACAGGAGACATATTGAATACTTTCTGCATGGGAAAAAAGCATGTCATTAAGACACGAGCTTTGGGTTAAATTTCTATATACATTTTGCAAAGAATTTTAAAATCATGTAGACTTGGCTATGAGTGTTTACGTGGGTCATTTTGCTATTGCACCCTCCTATATTCCTGTACTGCTTTAAATGCCAGATCAGTCAGATGAAAACCACCTAGGCCACTGTCCTGTCTCTAGAAGTTAATAATAAAGATGCCAGGTAAGAGCACAGGAACTACTGCTGTTCCCACGGGTCATCCTAAGCAATTATTTCTTGTTTTCATGCATGCATTTCCCAGCCTGGGAGTCCTTGTAATCCCCTTTCCTACTCCTGGTTAGGCTGGGTTAGGATCAGTGCAAGGCAGGCTGAAGATCAGGAGATAAAACAGTTCAAAAATCTTCTATATTGTCCATTTTAAAGCCGACTGGAGTTGCCGATATTGTGCCCAAAGAAATATAATATCTGAGTTATTTTGTGATCCTGGACAGCTATAAACTCACATCAAAAGAAGTCAGACATAAAGATCTCCACACTGTGATCTACTGAACTATGTGAGCTACTGGAAAAATCTGTGAAGAAAATTGTTTGGGAGGAGTAAACAGTACTTAGGACGTGGAAACAGCAGAGGAGGAAAAGAAAAATGTAGTTGGGCAGGAGGAAAGATATGAAAATCCTTGAAGTTGAACTTGAGATCCACTCAGGACAGAAATCACATCTCTTTTTAAGGCCAAAGAAGGCCATTAGGATGATTGCAGCCTGACTTGCTGCAAAACACAAACAGCAGGAGCTCACCCAGCGATTCTCTCATCAAGCTTAAGAACTTGTGATTTTAATTCAAAAGTACAGCCTTTGGAAAAGTTAGTCAGCTTCACAAAAGAGGCTGACTCACCATACCTCTTAGGAACCTGCTCTGACGACTAATTGCTCTTATTGTTAAAAACGAGCCTTTAATTTGCAACATCAACACTGACAACCTCAAATTCCAGCCACCTCATCTTGGTCTTTTATCTGCTAGAAGGAACTGAAGAAGTGGGTGTGTGCAAAAGGGAGAGAGAAAAAGAGATGCTAAATCTTTCTATGAAATGTTTTTAGCGTAAATTGTAGACTGAGAGAAAGGTAATCCACTGCCACATGAAAAAAATGCAAAAATGCAGCATGGTGACCAAGGCAGGTACATTATTAGGGCATTACTGAAAGAGGAAGGAGAGATCTAGATTTAGGATCATTTGGATTTCCTGCTCTTTTTGACCTTTTGGGGAATGGGAAGTCAAAACCAATCTCTATCTTGTGTTCCTTAGGGAGCAGGGAGGGTTTGGAAGGAGAGTGCTGATGAGAAAGGTACTGAGATGCAGGGAAAGCCCTGGCAAGAAGGTGGGGATTGAAAGCAGCAGCAAGCCAAGGGGCGATGGCACAGGAACAGGGACCAGGGGCAAACGAACGGTTGGATGAAGAGATTTATTCTGAAGAGGTGAATCAAGCATGGTGAAGGAGTTGGAAGCATGAACAAGGAGCCAGAAGAAGGCTAGATAAGATTATGTGGCATCTTCTGACTAATTCTATGCTTCTAGCTAACAGACCTAAATCCTGACAGCTTAACTTGAAAGCAGCAAATTTCAATCTTGTTTTGCAACAATAACAGAGGAATATGATTCAGACAAACATGGCTTTTGCCTTTTGCAAGAATTAACAAATAAGACCAAATTTAAAAAGTAAAATTTAATTAAAACACTGTAAAGCAAGGGCTTTCCCCCCCTTCTACGCAGTTTATTACTCATCTGTGTAAAAATACTGCTACTAATGAAAGACATTGCCCGTATACTCTGCACTTTGCATGACAAATTCTTAAGTCACAAAGAGTCTGTTAAGAACAGGTGAATTCTGGCAAGACATACGCTAAATCCACACAAATCAAGAAACTTGATTCCCTTGACAAGCACTTCTGTATCCAGCCATAACTGTGTCCCTTCTAAAAACCCTTTAATATGACCCAGCATATAATTTTGGTGTCCGGTATGTATCAACAGCTGATAAGATCAGAAATCCTTGTTGACTGGAGGGAGTTGAGGTTCATGCCCCAGGTCACTGAAAGGTAATTTCCTTTAGCTTTGCAATAAACTCTCTGTATTGACCTAAGACCTCCAACATTACGAGTGGTTAACAGCATCCATAAAAATAAAATGTGGGTACAAAATATCTGAATTTGAGTAGATTTGCTGGAATTTTATTAATTTATGAAAGTTGAAGGTTATGCCATATGTCACTAGAAAGTAATTTTCTCTGAATGTGCAATAAGGGCTTAGATTTGATTTATGACCTAAATATTGCAAGATATTAATACATCTCCATGCCAGATGATAATGTACATGTAAGGAAATGTACCTTTCCTACCCTAAAATTGCAAAAAAATTCTTTAATTTACTAGGATAAACTCAATCAATGGCATTCATTAATTTTTGAACACTGAGTACTTACTTGGAATGTCCCCATCTCTCAAACAGATAGCTGTGTTATTCCTGTATGAAATACATCCAAAATGTTTCCAAAAACTGCTTCAGAGACTATATATGTGGTACCCACGTGTATATCTACTAAGGTTGTCCAGACTTGACATACTTCTAGAAACAGACAATGTTTTGGACCCTTGGGATCCAATTTAGATGCTGTTGGGGATTACAGTTGCAAACAAATAAAAGGGAAACATATATTCAGAATCTAGTTACAGAAGCTAACGAACACATCAGGCAGGTTGGAGGGAAGGGCTCCTTTACAACTCCAGGGCAGAAATTCATGAGAATGCTCTGCAGCTATTTTAAAATTTACCAATGTGTTTTTGTGAAATGCAAAGATATCCCAAACTTTGTTATCTAGGGACAAGAGGTAGTTCACTATTTTCTGCTGTTTGCTCATAACTGCATTAAGTCCAGTGATTTCCTGGAGAGATGTTAATGTCTTATTTATATACTGGGTAAACAATACGTACTTTTCTACCTCCAGAATAAAAGCTATGCACCAGAAATTCTCATATTCCCTGGCTATCAGTGCATAAAATCAATCTCTATGCCAATTCCTCTTGGAACTGCAAGTACAGACTAAATAATAAGGGTTTGTTTCAAATAAGAATTTCCATCCCTTAGGAAACTCCAGTCTTTCAAAAGGTAGTTTCATCTTGAACCAGGAGATGTTAATATGACAGTCACCTGACCTAAGGGAGGACCACAGTGTGTGATGGGAATTGAAGTCCAGGTGAGGAATGCAAATCATTCCCAGATCCTCCTGCAAAATCCATTTTAATGTTGTTCCAGTACAAAACACAGTAATTTTGATTTTGCAGGTGGCCGCTTTCATTTTAAATTCACCTCTTTTCTGCTCAGTGGCATTAACTCATTCTGAACGTGACATTAGCACAAATGGAAAATGCAGTGCAGGGAAATGATACAATTTCAAAGGTTAGGTGGGCATTGTTCAAATGCATGCTGCTGCGTGAGTCAAGTTTTGCTTCATGGTTTATTTATGCCCTGTATTGGGTTTCCGTGGCCAGATTTTGGTGGTGGTGGTGGTGGCGTGTGTGTGTGCGCTACAAGGGTGGCTTCTGTGAGAAGCTGCTAGAAGCTCCCCCTATGCCTGATGGAGCCCATGCCATCGGCTCCAAGAGGGTCCTGCTGCTGGCCAAGGGCAAGCCCATCAGTGATGGTGGCAGTCCCTTGGGCGTAATGTATTTAAGAAGGGGCAAAACCACGGTGCAACTGCAGCCAAGGACAGCATTAAGAATATGAGAGCAACAGCCCTGCAGGCCCCCAGTGGGTGCAGGAGGAGGCAGGAGTGTGACGCAGTGACCACAGCGCCAACCCAGTGCCCTGTGCTGGTCGTGGGAGGAGGGAGAGAAATGGGGAGTGAAGTTGAGCTGGGGAAGATGGGAGAGGTGGAGGAAGGTGGTTTTACATTTGGTTTTATTTCTCATTACCCTGCTCTGATTTGATTGGTAATAAATTAAACTAATTTCCCGAAGTCAAGTCTGTTTTTCCTGTGTTTGGTAATTATGATCTCTCCCTGTCCTTCTCTTGACGATATCCTTATCCCATGAGCCTTTCATTACATTTTCTCTCCCCTGCGCAGCTGAGCAGGGGAGGGACATTGCGGCTGTGGTGGACGCCGGGTGTCCAGCCAGGGCCAGCCCACTGCGTGTCCTCAGATGCCTTTGCTCTCTCAGCAGGGCCCATCAGAGCCACCCTCATGCCTCCTCAGCAGCCGCTCCGGTTTCCAGTGCGGGGCTTTCAGCAAGGCCGATGTTCACCTCTCTGCCTGTTGCATTTTCTCCCTGCACCCTCGCAGGGAGCCGTCTAAAAGGCCGTCAGGCTCTGGGAGCTCAGAAAATGCTTTGCACGGATTAAGTTTACAGCGAAAGCATGGACCAAAGGCCTTAAATGCCTTGTGATTGCCTGCCGGGAAGCCGATGGACATGTGAACAGCGGGGGTCCCGTCAAATGACAGAGGAGATGGGTTATTATTTCACCTACCCTTCCCTGCCATCCCAGACCTGTTATTTCAGGGCAGAACAGTCAGCAGAGGAAGCGGAGCCTGACTCCCAGCTCCGTTAGCATTTCAGATGCAAGACACCAGGTGGCTGGAGTGACGAGAGGCTGTCACAAGCTGAAATGTTTGCTGTATTGAATAAGAAATAACGTTGAGAGAAAAGTCTCTCCCTGACAAGGTCCATCTCAGACCCATTGAAGGTGGCGGCGGGGGGGAGTTACACAGGTCAGCAGCCCAGTTCGCTCCTGCTTTCTGGTTGTGGTGTGGTCAGAGGCGTACGCTACCAGCCCAGGCTGAGAAGCGTGGGACAAGATGTTGCAGTTGCTGCTGAATTGAGAAACAGCATTAGCAGAAGTGAGTGACTGACGGCTGATTTGTCCTGAGCATGTCGGAAGAATGAGCCTCCTCCTGTAAATTGTTTCTCCCTGCCTCCACCAAGAGAGGGCTACTGTTCTGGTGAAGTGACAGATGTGGCTAGTGGTCATACAACTAAGCAAAAATGCTCCCGGTTTCAGGAGTATGTGATGATGTGTTCTAATATCCAAGGGTAATTTCTTGCTATTTATTCTCCCTTGCCCCTGGCACATCTGTTATCTGTTCCTAGTTTTCCTCTTGGGTAGCAGACTCCAGTCCTTTCCGTAGTCCTTACAAGCCATAAACAGGACAGTACAGTGTTTCTGCAGAAATACACACAAGTACAGAGGTATTCATGCAATACTGCATGTGTCAGTAACATCCCAGAGCCATTGCTGAGGGCTGGATCATCACTGTTACGCAGACACAACTGTGACCGTGATGCGAGGGTAAATGAGAATCCAGTTTCACAGAAATTTCAAGCAGTATTTTTTTCACTTAGGAAAAGGGACGCACAATTGTATTTTGTCATTTCCCTGACACTACTCATCTTAAGCTGGGAGTGGGTCATGTATATGCTAGGTGCTGTACATAAAGAATGAAAATCAGACACTGTTTCAAAGAGCTTTCCATCTAGGTATAAAGCAAGGAATGCATAAGAGAGACAGCAAGGTTAGGAAATAATAAGATTATGTGGGTCAGAGTGAGAGATCAGAGCCATGGGTTTTGCAGATATCATAACAGTGAGTTTGATTTTGGAAGCATTTGGGGGGAGCACGATGAGATAGCCTTGTAGATGTTTAAGAAAGCATGAGGAATAGTATGGGATAAACACAAGGATAACTTATTTGAAGGTGGAAGAAGTGGGCAAGGGAGGACTGGCACTAGGGGCCAGCTGAAGGTGAGTCTCAACCTTTCTGAGCTGAATAACAGATGAGGGAGAGAGTGGGTAAAGATGGACCATGAAAGCAAGTATGTACAACCTATGTTTGAAGTAACAGAGAAAGGGTGCCGTCGGAGGGGAGGATACTGAGGGATGACGCGCTGACAGCAGTGGGCTGGGAGAGGGATCCTGGAAAGATATTTGAGTGGAGCCAGGATGGATTTATTAATACCAGAGGAAAGGGCAGTCCCTGAAGTCATTATGAGATATGAAGTGAGAGGCTAGACAAAAATTTTGGCTGCAAGGCAGGAGAAGAAAGGTCACATCTATTTAGAAACGTTACAATGGAAAAGGCTTCTAGAGGCGTAGCCTGGATGTGAGGCTTTGGACTGTAATCTGGGCTGATGCCCAAGGTCACGGGGCCAGCACAGGGATACACACATGCAGGAAATGAGAGGCAGCAGGAAAGCAGTGGGGTAAAAGTTAAAATCTTTACACCAGCCTTTACAACCCTAAAGTGATTGTTAGGCAGCCCCAAGGAGGTGTCACAGATTTCCTGGTAAAGGGATAGGAATAAAGAAACCATTGTTATCCCAGAGAAATAATGCAGGTGGTGTTTATCCAGCGTAGAAATGACAGCCTGATGCCTTACTAGAAATTGCATAGCACTGATTTGTCTTTGGATAATTGTTCATCTTATGTGTTGCAAGTTACTTGTTGGCTAACATCCAGGACTCCTCAGACTAGCTTTGGCATCCCCTGTCTAAGCTGTGATTATTTTCATATTCCACATGTCTCAGCCTTCACGTGGGCACATGGCATGTAGAGGGTTTGCTTCTGCAAGTGGTAGGTGCATCTAAAACAGGGATGCCACGGCAATATTGCTAAGAGATGCCGTTCTGCACCAGGTCCCCATGAGCCAACCTGGACCTGGCTGTGGCGATGGATTTTGCTCTCTGCAAATGCCGATAGCTGTCATTACACTGCTTGATGAACCGTGCTTTTTATTTTTCTATTTTTCATTATTCAGTATTTGTTTATAATAGGAACAGATTTTTATTATTTTTCTTTCTGCAGGCAGAGAAATAGATTTCCACAGCATGGAGTATAACATCTCTGTAAACACAGGAGCAGGACAGCCTGTTTGGTTCCCCTTTAGCCCTGGATAGAAACCTTATGACCACACTTTTTCCAAGGGACCAGTCCATGTCTTCATGTTCATGTAGTAAAGGTCACACAACCTGGCCTTTCAACAGGTGGACCTCTCCGTGGATCCTGATCAGATCCTTCCCAACCATATTTCTTAAAAACATCAACAGAGCAGATGGCAGCCAGAGTTTGCAGCCTTCCACCCCAGCTTTCAGAGCCTCTGGCAAATAACCGTGAGCTGTAACTTCGAAACAGCTTCGCTTGACAATGAAAGTCACACTTTGTTTTGAAAATACCCTAAGCTTAGAGAAAAAAAGCTACAATAAAAACTCTGTGCCCATAATGTCTATCCTTTGCATTTACTTTGCCTTGGTGTCATCTGCTCTCCTGGGGAACCACTACGGCACACGTGCTGCAGCCCCCGGCTTTATGCTTTTGACAGCTTTGTCCTCTTCTTTGTGGGGCCAGTCCTTTAACAGATCACTGTCTTTTGATCTCACTCGTCTCAGCTTTGTCAAAACAGCCTTGTCAAAACAACCCTGTCACTGGGATTGGGAATGAGGAGCCCTTCACAGCTATAACCCTCCCAGTTACGTTTGAGAGTTTACATCTTATCTGGGCCACTCTTTCATATCTCCTGTCTGTCTTTTTCTCTCTTTTGCTAAAATGATGAATTCCAGCAGGGTGACTTTAAAGAGGTACACCGAGGGGCATGTAGTATTAATGAGTCATATTGCAAATATATGCTTATTTTCCCTAAATTTTATCCCCGCAGTGTCTGACCACCTCATGGGACCAAAGCATGACAGGCAAGTGTGAAACTAAAGGCATGTGGAAACTATGCAGCTTTTGTTAAAAGTCAGAAAGGTTGTCTGTGAAACTTGACTGATAGGTTTTATTGGTCTAGGACCAATGCATCTTAAATAAGCTTAACTAAAGTTCATGCTAAAAGCATCCAATTTTCATGTAGCTGAAATAATCAGATGAGCCACTACTATCCAAGGGTATGACTCCCTTTTAGGCAAGGGGCATTTCGAGAAAATGGAAAGGGAGGAAAGTGATTAGAGAACTTTTAAGCTCAGTGAGCAGGCTTCTGAAGGAAACACTTCGGGATTTAGCCTCTTATCTGCAGTTTTCCACTTTCACTAACACTTAAGAGAGATAGGATAACTAATTTCTTCTTTGTTTCCATTATAAGGAGCACATTTTTCCAATGTAACCCCTGGAAAAGGTATCATCAATCATTGCTCTTTTAATCTGGGAGTTCTGACTTCCAAGAGTTTGATGAATAGGTCCAGAAGTTACTGTAGTTTGTGACCTTCCTTTCTGGACAAATGGAAGGAGAAATTCTGAATCTCTTATACTTTATACCTCCGTGACTTTGATTGGGAGTCACAATGTAGACATTTGGGAAAAAAACCAAACAACTTGGCATGGTATTGGCATGGAGGAGAAGAATGTTTGGCTGAAAACTAACATTTGACACCAAAAAAGTAAAATATAAACAACTCCACAGCATGTCCCCCACAAGATTTGTGACTTAGAGCTACCTGATAGGAAATTTTTTTAAAATTAGTTTGAACCACTTTGTACAGGATTTTATATAAAATTCAGTTTGCTATCTACTAACAGACATGTCCAATATCTTAATAACTGATGCTAAGAAGCAGCAAGGTAGCCTGACTCCTTGGCTGCACAGATCCAGAGGGCTAACCCTGCAGGGTTCCTTAGTCCACCAGCACTAAGCACCCGCACACTGGGGCTGGGACACCTGTAGTGCTGAGGTGTGTCAGCAGCTGAGACCCAGGAGGGACAACGAGTAAAACCAACTGGTATGTTACCACTTTAACATCAGTGGATCTTAAGAGAGCGCAGATATGTCTGAACAGCTGCTTGATTTTGGGCACAACAGGAGGTATTAGTAAGGGTAAAAATATTCCAGCATCCCAGGCTTCAGACTTCGCGTCTTTGATGGCAGAAGATGCCTCTGACCTGCAGCGACCGTCACATGCGAGTGTGATCCCGTTGTAATTCTTCAGGCTTGAATCAATCATGCCAGCAAAATCAGTGCTTCTTTGATCAGAACAGCTCACTGTCCCGCATGGCTGGAGGTATAAAATCACCAGCCCTCCTGTTCAAAGTAGAATGGGCATTCATAAATCAGGCTGGCAGACCATAAATTCATTTACCCAACAGAGACACGGTCAAAAGCACCTCAATGGGCTTTTAAAGGTCTTTGTGCAAAGCTGGAAATAAACAATGGGTGGAGGGGGCATGAGCAGAAGAAAGCGGCATCTGTATCCTCTGCTGGGGGAGGTACTGGTGGTCTGGGGTAGGGTGGCCTTTCCTCACTGCTTGGTGCCAAGGGGCTTTGGGAGCTGGGGCACAAGTGCCTCACAGCTAAAGCAGAGATGGGGTCAGAGCAGGGACTTCTGGGTCCCTTGGCAAAAGGCTTAAGTAGATCTGTCAGAATCCTGCTTGGCACAGCTGGTACAAGCTGTCCCTCCTGCCTGCTTCTGCTGGTCCTCAAAAGCAAAATAGGAACCAGTCTCTCAGCAAAGTCCCAGTCAGACAGGGGACCTGGAGGTATCCTCAGTGAGGGCTGTCTCAGGCTGAGCATCAGGAACTCTCCCTGGCCGTGTTTCTAGGCCATGCCACTTTCTTTGCATCTGGATTTAGTGTTGTGGGAGTGGAGAAAGACAGTCAGACATCCAGACTCAAGTCTCAGCCTAGTCTATAAAAACAAAGTCACTTAAAAAGCCTGCATGCAGCCATGCAAAATACACTTGAGAGGCTTCATTTGCTGTATCAGAACAAACCCGAGACACAAAGTTTCCATGGCTTTTTTACCTTCCCTGCTATCCGATTTCATCTGGCTTGAGAAATATATATATATTTAAACAATACCACAGGTATTGTGGTATTTTTGTGCCAGTTTCTTCTAATAAAATAGCTCTGCTGAAATAATGCAGTGTCTGAGAGATGGGGTGTAATATGGTTAAATGCTTTTACAATCCCCCATTAAAGTGGATAGAAATTCATAAAATATTTATAGCATTTGAAAAGTGTTCATTCACAGATCCATCCAGAATGCGAAGCAGGCCCAGAGCAGTGAGTGCTGAAGACAGATGTTGATACCATGATGTTCCTCTTGCACTGAAAGAGAAGATGGACTTAGGTGAAATCACATTGCTGAGAATAGGGATGTTTGAGATCAAATCCCATGCTGCAGTTTGTTTTAATCCAGTTACCAAACCAAGTAGTGCTCCGCTTTCCTGTGGTGTATGATGGGAATAACAATCACAAGCCGCAAGGATACCACATTTCTACGGTTCCCATCATGAGTCAGGGGCGTTAATGAGCCTTTGGAGTGGGGAAAAAGAGCTATGGTTTAAATTTAAGTGATGAGAGAGGGGTTGGTTGCTTTTGAGTGGGTGCTGAGATGACCTGATCCCTTTCTTGCTCAAAAGCCATCTGGCTGAATGGCTTCCTGTCCGTGGCAAAGGTAACAGCAAAGCTGGCTGCATCCCCCTCTTTGAAAATTACAGCTCAGTCCCCTAGGTATCAAAATCAGCTGGCACTCCTCCAAAGACTGACTTTTTAAAAGGGGAAAAAAAAACCACCCACAAAAACCCAATGATGTATCTCTGGAGTTGTTTTCCACCTGAGCGAAGCATGTGTCTGCGTTCTTGCATCAGGTCCTGTGTCTGCAGTCACAGACCGCTTGATGCGATGCCTGGGGAAAGATGAAAGCCCTGGAAAGCTTAAGGACTATGAAAACAGCTCCAGGATTAGAAGAGGTGGCTATGAGAGGGACTAGGATGAACTGCCTGAGCAGAATTAAGTCAAGACCTAGTGTTAATTCAGCAGCTTTAGGTTGAGAGCAGCTTTGAACTCTCTGACAGACCCAGGGACAAGGTTTTGACAGAAGTAGTCTACAGCTCCAGAGGAATAATCACCTCGACAAGTGATGGGAACAAGGAAATCTTCCACTGGCAAGGAAGAGGTGGGAAACGACCTCAAACACAGCACCCCTGTGTGGCTGTGTCTGAGGTGTCACACCAGAGGGGACTTCCATACATCACACAGGACAGTCCCAGACTCATCTCTGTCACTAGGTCTTGGAGAAACTCCTTTGGAGGGAAGCACACAGGAGAATTTAAGATCTGTGGATCCCCAGGACTGCCACAGCACTGTCTAAACTAACCAGCTGCAACAAGGCTTTTACCATCCCATCCCAGTTAACTTCAATAAGTAGTTCCCATGCCTGGCCCTGGCATGGCCACCAATCTCCCACAAGGTTTCAAAAGTTTACCTACTGTCCATTCTGTTTCTCCATCCTCTTCAGGCCAGTCCACCTGCTTCTTGCTGCTGCATCCAGGTTCTTCCTTCTCCTAGCTCCTCTTCCAGCCAGCCAGCCAGCCTCCCTCTCCTCACCCAGGCCCCTTTCTTGTCTCCTACATCCACGGCACTTGCTCTCCTCCCTCTGCTTCTTCCAGGTCTACCTTCATCCAAAGCACCTCTTCCACCCCCTTAGAGCTATTTAACTCCTTAGCGGGAACCAGCCACAGCTGCACCTTATCCACATCAACCAGCCCACCGCCCCTGAAGCCAGCCCACAGCTGCACATTATCAATGTTAATTAACCTGCCTTCGTTCCTCTGTAATTCCTCTACACAGGACCGTTATCCCAGGGTTGAAATCCTGCAGCAAACATCCCAGCTGCTTCCAGAATAAGTCTGGGGAAACAACCTAGGACAAAACGTTCTCTGCCCTCCTGTGGCAGTCTGTTTTGAGCAGTCATCATCTTGATGCCTCCTGCAGGTATTGGAAAGCTCCTAGTGATTCCTGTTCATTAGAGACCCCAATTCTCGTTCACACCGGTTTTACCTTCATGTCACTCAATTGACTCGATGTCAAAGGAGATGGGAACCTAGGTTCCTATTTCTCATTTTGCAAGAACAACTAAATTAACCCTGGGGTCAAAGCCAAATGCCAGCCTTTCTGAACTCCTCCAGGTTTCAGTGGCTGTGCAGCAGTATTGCTGTAAAAGTACCCAAGCTCACTTTAAACCAGCAGAACTCTGAGCAGAGTGGGCAAATTTATTTTCCTTTTTTTTTCCCCCCAGGGCTTTGTGGTCCTCATCAACCTCCAACCTGCTGTTATCTAACTCTAGAAGGCTTGTTTCCCCTGTATACAGACCTTTAATATAGACATCCTCTCAGCTGGATGCTGTGGTCAGGACTTTACCCACTATAAACTAGGAATAATTTCACCCAAGCTGAGGAGTTTCTCCAAGTTTCATTGAAAAGCAGCCTCTTACTTCCCAGCCTGCACTCAGCTGTGGTGTTGCTATTCTGGATACGCAATTACTGTATCACATCTCAGAGACTGCTGCACATCAGAACTGAATCTCTCACTGGTGCGTAAATTAGAGTAAAACAGAGCTTTGGGATCCATTAGGGGAAAAGTGTCAATCTAAGGTTATTTTTTGCTTAGGTTTGCTTCCAATTTTCTTCACCTTGTTCTATCCTCCAGCACAGCAGCAAGTTGTGTATGTTTATTAAATGCACTAAATATTACCTTATAAATATGTATTTACTTAGTTTGCTTTAATAAATATATATTTACAAAGACATATTTATACATACATTTATAAATATTAGTATAAATAAATATCTATTTATACATTAGCATATTAAAGAAATGCATCTATTAAATGAATTAAATACAATTAAAAGCTTACTATTTTCCATCATATTGGCAGCTGATCTGTCTGTCTCCCAGCTCTGAACTGCTATCCCAACTTGCCTGTGTGCTAAACCCTCATATCCCACACTCTGGAGAGTTTCTCTCATGCTGTACAACAGTGTATCTGTCTGTGAGGGAGCAGGAAAGTCGGTCTGATTTATCGCTGATGGGGAGCAATAAATTTTCTTTAGGGGAAACACAAGGATGTAGATCATAGATGTGGGAACTCTGGATCAATATTTTTTTCTTTTCTCTTATATAGGGTGTAAGTAGCCACTGATCCGCTCTCACCGGAGCGAGCAAAGTGAATCATCTCGCAGTGTTATCTTCTTCAAGTCTACACTACTACAGAAAGACAAGTCCAAGAAGCCCAATGATTTTTGTTTTTTCTTTTTCCCTAACCTTTACAGTGGGTTTTCTTAGGCCCACTAAATACTTAGCAAATATGACCTGTTCTCTGTACAGGAAACCATCCCTGTGGCTCGTGTAGCTGTTCCTTCTACCTAGTATGTGAAGAACAGCATTACAATCACTCTATCATCGTCTCTTCAAAGATGAAGATGAAACAGCATGTTCCCAGCAGCTGAAAGAGGTGCTCTAGTTAGAACCTGAGCGTGTGAACTCAGGAGGAGTGGGAATCCCCTGCAGTCTTCCCCAAAAAGACAAGCTCCCCGAATGTCCTTGCTGGAGAATAGCGAGTCCTCAGTGCCGTGGGCCAAGCGATGTACTCTTTGCAATAATACATTGTATTCATATAATTCACACAACTTTATTCAAGACTTTTTCACTGCCTTTGTCTTCAGGATTACTAGACCACTAAGGGATTAGATGAGCGATAGCAGAGATAACAGAGGAAACATACCAGGAACCTTTTATTTAGAATAGCTGTGATCATGCCTTTTAGATCCTGGACATCTCCCGTCCGAGGATTTAAGACCTCTTACCAATGCCTATTACCTGGTAAAGAAGATGTGTTGCATTATAATCATCAGAATCCTCTTGTTTGGTTAAAATCACAGATTAAACCCATGCCTGAGCCTGGAATTAGAACCTGCAACAGACTCCTGCTCCCTGTCCCCAAAATTACTTTCCTGCAGCCCATCTTCTCTGCCTCTCTGCCCTGTAATGCAAGAAAAGCGGCAGGCATGTGGCGTTCCCCCTAGCCCTGTGGCAAATCACCATGGAGCCATGGGGTAACCTGCTCCTTGCTGTCAAGGGCAGGCTTGTCTGGCAGGATGGGTAGTTGTGCTTTCTAGTGTTAATGGATGCTGCCTTTGAAGGACCATATACACTTTTCCTACACAGCAAATGCAGAATAACCTCTCTTTTTTCCCCTCCTTCTCCTCCTTTTCTCACTTACAGATGCTGACTGCACAGCTGGTAAAATAGATAGGTCTTTCTAACCCTTTCATGCATGCTCAGTGAGTCCAGGTAGCTTTATAAATATGGTAATGGTTTCCAGAGCATGTCTGGACTGGAAATAAGACAGAAAGCCACAGAAGCTGGACTTGGAGAGATAACTGCAGAAGCAGCTCCGCTGCAGGAGAGACTAAATTGGCACTCCAGGTCAAATTAACTGCCTCCTCCCTCCCTGCCACAAGTACGAGGAAAGCTCTTGTGCTCACCTGTTTGCTGATTACATCCATGAAGAAAGCAGCAGCTCTTGTTTAGTTTGTTACCAGAAGGTCCAAGCTTGTGATAAAATGCATTGATTTATACAATGGGGGATCCTGCCCGGCACTTCAATGCAGTTGTCCTGCTGAGAAAATTACAGATAAACTCTTAATTTATTCTCCCTTTAAGGGAGGGGGGAGGAGGGAAGAGAAAGGGAAAAAAGTGCCCCAGACTCAACAACCACCTTCTGATACATGTCCATGAAAAGGTCAGCTTTTACTAGTCTTCTTCTGAAGGCTGATTCCCTGGAGGTGTCATCCTGGGGTTGCTCCCATCAAGGACTGGACCATAGTAAACGGTGCCCCCAGCAGAGCTCTCCTACAGAGGCTGGCTCATGCTGGCATCTCACTCAGGTGAGTGGGACACCATCCCCTGGGCTTATGGTGGCAAGGACGTGGCTGTCTGTGCCCAACGCCACACTCAGGCATTTCCAGGACTCTGAAAAAGTCACCACCTTTTCTATAGTGGAGACTAATCAATCGCAACTGATGGTTTAGCCAAGGGGAGAGTCAAAGAGGAAAGCTTTGAATTCTGGGGCAGGTTAGAGCAGTTTAAGACAAGGGAGGCTTAAAAAAACCAACAAAACAAAGGAGTGGCAAGAGGAAGGAGATGGATCTCAGCTTCACAAGCGATGCCTTTGACAAATGTTTGAGAGCTAACCTTGCCTTAAAAAATTAATATTGCCCAGAGCCCAGAAGTAAAATGAAGCACTACATCTAACCTGCCAGGCTTGTAGTGCGGGCATCGTGCATGTTTCTCTCCTCTTAGGCACTTGTTTGTGCTGGGATTTCAGGATGACTGACAGCAGAAATGCTCACTGAGGGAAGGACGCTGCTCCACAGCCCTGGCTTCCCTTGTCTCTTCTGGCAGCACCAAAGCTTGTTGACCAGTAATGGGTTTAGAGGGCAAAGGATGCCGTGCTGTGAGGGAAGAGATGTTCAAACGCATCCAGTGGAACAATAATGCAGGTCCTGTAAGCTGTTTTTGGGACTTCCAGCATCATCAAAGGAGCCCTACACTGGAAATGAAGTGTTGACGTGGATTAGCAAGCAAGTTCAAGGTGAATTCACCTTGCTCCTGTGACACTTACACATATATCTACTCTGCTTCTTCCTTTCGATGTCTGATCTGGCCAGGTCCCTTCTCTTTTTCAAATATACTTTGTTTCTTTCCCATTTTGAGAAAAACTGAGCTCTTAAGTTGCTGGTGTCAATGCTCTTGGCACTTTGCTGTGTCTTCTTGATTTCTGCAACATTCTTTATACAATAAGCTGACCAAAATATGTATGTTGTCCCTGTTCTGACAACGGAGCAAAAGTTTATGTATCTGAGTACCTGCCTGAAAGCACAGACAGCCCTCCTGGCCATTCCACTGGGGCTTGGGGGTTCCAGCTATTAAGAAGGCTCTGAGTCTCTCCAAGCTTGAATGGCCTGGCATGGCATCTCCCAGGAATTTTAATTCTGTTGCTCTGGCAAATGCACACAAGCAATGTTTTCCCTACACGTGCATTTATCTAGAGGCAAAAAAAAACCCAAGAGAAAAAGATGGAAAAAATACAGCAGAAAAGAAAGAACTTGGAATTTCCTGAGATTTTCCTTGATAATATAGGTATAGAGTACAGACCTTCTCAAGCTTTTAGATTTATTTCCTAAGGTTCAAAAAAACAGCTGGAAGCCCTACTCTGTGCAATATTGCTCTAACCTTCCCTTTGTTTCTGACAGTGATGAATTTTATCCTCTGCACTTAAAAAATCTTGCCCTCAGGCATGCTCTCCCTGGATAACCAAGAGAAAAATCAACCACATGTCACCTTTCTGTCCACAGCCCTTGCTTTGGAGGACCTCCAGCCCAGCCCCAGCCGCTGTTCTGCACCCTAATCCTTCCTCATGCAGCTCTTGCCTAAGAAGGAGAAGGAAAGCACTAAGGAGAGAAGATGAAGGAAATATTCCAGAATAGATGGTCAGCTTTATCCTCTTCCCAGCCCAAAGTGAGCCTGTGCTCTCTATACCATTGAACTTGATGACAGCGGAATTGTCCCGGTGCCAAAAGCTCTACTCCCATATAGGCATCATCAGAAGGAAACCAGGGCTGGATGCCGATGATGTTTTTGTCTCTCTCAGTACATGTGGCTCAGGTGGGAGGGCTGGCACGGGTTTCCTGCCACCATATATCTGTCAGTGCCTGCCCAAGACTTTCCACACATCCTGCATCCTGGTGTCTCATTCCAGTTGTGTTTTCCATATAGATATGCCACTGTTTTCCACCCTGATGGTTGGGAGAATAGGCTCAGCAGAAGCATCGTGATGCCTGTTCAGGGCTTTCCTCCTGCCAAAGTTAACAACTTTCCCCTCCTCAGCCTTGACATTTTTTCATTTTTGTGTGCTCCTTCAAACAATTTGTTGGCCTTGATTTTTTTCTTCCTGAATCCATGACAGCTATCTTTAATTAAATCGCATTTCCCTAGGTGGTTTCCCTCTATCATTGCTGATTAGCATAGCCAGTATCTATAACACCCCACAACACACACACTGCTGGAATCAAGATTTACAGGTCTTGCGTTTCCAAAATCTCTTCTCCATCTCTCCCTAAATACAAGTGTTACCATTAATAATGACAAAAGCATGGAGCTTCTCATTCCTTTGAGGCCCCAAGGGCTTTCCAGACCATGAAGGGAGCTAGGCTACCCACCCAGCACCTTGCAGAGCACTGCTCTCTGTGTGGAGAAATGCAGCATGTGACATGTGGAGGGAGCATTGCATGACAAGAAAGGGCTTCTTGTTCAAAAGCTAGGGGATCCCAATGCTGTGATCCCACTGCAAACACACCTAGCCAGCTTGTGCCGCTGGGTGAAGCTTGTGTCAGGTATATGAGGCAAAATATGAAAAGCAGTGGATCCTGCGCTTGCTCTCACCAGCTGCTTTTGTACAAAAGAAGAGAGGATTACCATCAAGATTTGGCAGAGCCACCCTGGCTAACACGGCTGCCGTCCCTCTTCAGGTGTCCCAGGTGCCCCCAGTCCTGACTGAATGCAGCCATTCACTGCACATTTTACCCCTGAAAGGCCAACCCTTTTCTGATTCAGCCTGGCTCCACCTCATACCCTGCTGCAACTGATTGCTTAATGCTGTGTCTGAAGGAAAAGCATCAATTACTGAATCACCCACCTCACCTCCCACAGCACCACGGGCTTTGTAGCCTGCCCTCAGCCCTCCATCAGCTGTGCCTGATGCTAATTAGGTTATAGCACGACTGTGGCTGAGGGCATTATGAAGGACGTTATTGCTGTATTTTAACCCCATCGGTATTTCTCTTGATACATTTCTTTCCCTCTTCCACTCCTTTCCTTGTGTTCCTTCCTTTGATGACTTAATTCTAGGGCTCCACAGGATCGGGTTTTAGAAGGTTTTTCTTCTCTGCAGACACACGTTGCTTTGCCACAGTCTGATTTACTTCAGAAATTTTTCTCCTACTTCCATCACATTTGTTTTCTTTCAAAAGATGTAACTGCCAAAATGGAATCAAATTTGATGTGATTTCTATTTAAAAGAGTTTGATTGCAGAGGAAAAAGGAGGTTAAGGATACAAGGAAATGGCCTTAAGTTACACCAGGGGAGGTTTAGATTGGATATTAGGGGGAAAATTTTCACTGAAAGGGTGGTCAAGCACTGGCACAGGCTTCCCAGGGGTCACCATCCCTGGGGGTGTTTAAAAAATGCCTAGATGTGGTGCTCAGGGACATGGTTTAGTGATAGACTTGGTAGTCCTGGGTTAACAGTTGGACTTGATGATCTTAAAGGTCTTTTCCAACCTAAATGATTCTATAATTCTATGTTTAAATGTCAATGAATACATTGTTCTAGCTTTTATGAGAATTTCAACTAATTGTTGCATATATGCATATTTTTATATATAAAAAAATATCAGCCCCCAGAATGCTCACAGATCTCTTTGACAAACCTGACAATGGGTGAGAAACAACAAAAAAAATACTTTTAGTTTAGAGATGAGGTCTGAAGGGTCCATGTGTGGTCCCCTGGTTGTTCTCTGTTTGTGAGGCTGTACAGGATCAGGGAAATGAGGACATCTTCCCTGGGCAGAGGCCCGTGCCGATGCAGAACGGGGCAGACCCCCCCTGGATGGGGCAGAGGAGGCAGCAGCCCTGCCTGTGTCACCTTAAAGCAGCTGAGGAGTGCCAGCACCAGCCCGGGTGATGTGCCCCAGGTGAAAGGGGAAGTCTGGAAACTCAGATCAGTTCCCAGAATGTGTTGCACTGCTTTAAGCCACGTACTCCTTTGTCTTCCATGTACATCTCAGTGGCATCTCTCACTGTGGCAGCATTCAGCAGCTTAGCTGGGTCTGAGCACAGCCAGCCCTGCCTCTGCGCTGGAAGAGCACAGCCCGGATCAAGCAGAAATTCGCTATCGTCTTTGCAGCATCACTCTCACAGCCACCTCGTCTCTGCTATTTCCTGGGGACCTGACTAACGCCTTTGCTGGCCTCTTGATCCCTGTGTGTTTGAAACACTTCTTGTCATTTAGCTTTCTGTTCACCACCACCACCTTCTCCTGCTCTGCTTTTGCTTTTCCCCTTACACTGTTTCATGCTGTGTATTGCAGAAACCTCCTTATCTGCTCAATCGGTGATATCAGTTCACGCCTCTTTGTTCTGTTCATCCATAGGAAAAAGATGTGGTAAAAATCATGAAGTTTGGCCTGTTAAGGTGTCTGCGTGTTGAGGGGGGGAGCAGGGTGTGTGTGTGTGGAGACCACAGTTTTTCTCTTCCCAGTGAAGCCACCTTGAAATTAAAGGCTGAACAAACCATCAGATGGCTCTGAGCTCCAGACTCACTAATTCAAAATATCCTTGATATTACAATAACAAGAATCAAGCCTATCTAGCATGCTGCCAGCACTTTCACCCTCTCCAGTTTCATTAGGAAGCAGGGAGGAGCAAAAACTATTTCAGATACTCAAAAACAACAACAAAAGTATGAATCTAAAAATGCACAAAGGTTTGGCATTTAAATACCACAGCTGTAGCCTTCTTAGAAATACCAGAGATACATAATAAATTACAGATTGGGCTGAGCAGCAAAATTCAACCCCCCTGCCTGTCCTTTAGTGAAGTTCTGGTCTGACCCAGGGGTTTGGTTCAGGTCCATCTCTAATTCTGAGTTCACTCCCTCTGTGATCCCTGACTTTTCCTGCACTCACCCAGGTTTAACTGTGAATGTTAATGAACTGGGAGGCATTGTCAGGCAACGGGAGGCAATGCCAGGGTTCAAACATTTGACACTTGAGCTCTGGGTAGGGTTACAGTTCCTGAGGCTTGGTATGGGCTTTTTCACTTTTTTGGTGGTGTTTTGGTGTCTCTCTCCTGCTCCAGTAATAGCATTGTCAACACTCCTTAACATGAGGGGTTAAAATTTTAAGGTGTCCCTGTGCAGTGGTGCTGGTCAGCATTCAGCAGTCTTGAAGCTAATGATGCAGGGAAAACCAGTGAAGATGTTCATGCCCAGCAGTCTCAATTCCAACCCCCCATTTTTTACTCTGTCACCACAGCTTGCTTATTTATTTATTTTGCAGAGACAGCATGACCTCATGATGTCTCCTGCATCTCAGTGCCTTGTCCATGTTTTCTTTCCTTAGAAGTATCTCAGTGGTCACAGGACAGAATAGTGGGAAGGGACCTCAGGTGATTCTCTAGTCCAGCCCCCCCTCACCCCCAGCGATCCAGCCCTCCTGCTCAAACAGACATTTTAATCCAACAGAAGACATCTATTCTTCCTCTGACGATGCTGGCTTTTTTTTCTCCTACCTGTCTCACACCACTGTGTCCTCCAGCTGCAGTTGTTCCCTCTAGCACGGGGCCACACTGTCATCATCTCCTCCTTGTCTGAAATTCAGCCTTCCCACAGCCCTGGGAAGCCTCATAAAGGCTGGCTGGGGCTGGGCTGAGGGTAGGAAGGTGAGCAGCAGCTTCTGGGGTTTGGGATTTATGGCAGGGGAAGGATGCTTGTCAGCAGAAGGAGAAGGTTATCAGCCCTGAGAAGCACTGTCTAAGTGAAAATTGAAACTGTCAGACTGCCTGTGCTCCCTGCTCTGGGATTTTTAATTATTATTTCTCATTGGATGTTTTTATCCCTCCTCTCTTAGTTTCATTTGAAAAATGTTGTCTGCAGATACAAAAGCAGGATAAATCACTTATGACCTTCAAAGATGCCACCTTGTGTTTTCCTACTACTACTGCTCTTAGGCCAGCCCTGAGCAAAGCCTTGTACTTGTTGTCCCCAGCACCCTGTGCTCACTGACTTTTGGACTCCATTTTTGTTTGAAAAAGGGTTTGCATACCCTTCTGCTAGCACTAACCGGTACCCTTCTGCCAGCACTGGTAATGTTTGCACAGCCAGGATGAGACTTAACTTGGAATAAAAATGTTTTCATCTCACCTTTCCCCCTTACAGCTCTCCTCTGCTTCCTCCTGGGGCAGGGGGGGGCTCAGGACACCCTGAGACCATGGCACAGCCTCTTTCTCTGCCCTCCAGCCCAGACATGGCTGATCAGTCTGGCAGCGGAGGGGATGTGGTAGGCAGTTACCATGCAGAGGAGAGGATGCAGAGCCACACAGCAGCCACAGCATTTGCATCTTCTTCTTTGAGCTGTGCCCAGCCTTAAACCACTGAGCCTTAGCATCACTTCTTCCTCACCCTGATGCCAGAGCTTTGTCCCTTCTTGCTGGGTCCTGATGCTTAAGCATCGATCTTGCATGAGCAAAAGCCACAGGATGCAGGTGGGCTGGGCTGTGATTCAGGACACCAGCACGTCCAGCCTACACATGCCACCTACCAAGGCCCCTCCAAAATCCCTTCTGCACCACTTAGGTGATGTTCTGCCCGTCAGAGCACAGGGCTGCTCAGTGCCTAGGGCAGCGGAGGCAGCAGCAGAGAGCCAGCGAACAGAGCTGAGACACGGGCCAGCCAAGGGCTGCTCCATCTTGGCAGAGCTGCCTATAGATCCTGCCTCCGGGAGCCCTCATTTGTTAGGCAAATGGAAAAATGCAAACAGCCTGACCTTCCCAGGACCCCGACAACAGCCACAGTCCCAGACTAGCAGGTGAACTTAATCTTCCTTTGATAGGGCACGGCGGGAGAACGGCATGCTCCCCAGAACTGCAGCACTGCTCCGATCAGACAGCCACAGTCCCACCAGGAGGACTTTCACCCTCCAGCTGATTAGCTTTGCTCAGCACTCTTTGGGACAGAGATATAGATAAATAGAAAGGGAAGTTTGTTATAGCTGGGAAGACACACTGTTTTACTCTTCCCTTTGTTTTAAAGATAATACTCACATAGAGACCTCCTGCGATGTTGGAGTTCGGGGTTGTTGGGTGGTGGAGATTTTTTTCTTTCGGAGACAGCCATTTTGTGAAAAGCTTTGACAAAACAGACGAAAAAAAATATCTGGAAAAATAGAAGAAAATAGGGTTTGAGATGGAAGTGAGGATGTGAAGGGCAGCCCAGGTGCCTCGTAAGCTGCTCCAGCCCTTTGATACAGACTTCCCCAGAAGCACCTCACAGTACAGTGAAGTTGCTTGGTGGACTAAATATGCAGTGTCTGGAATTGCAGAGCTAGAGACGGAAACCCCTACTAAGGGCTTCAAAGGCCTCAAACAGATTTTGTAGGATGATCTCTGAGGCTGTTTTAACTTGTAAGCATCCACATATGAAGCATGAGAGACTTATTACTCGCAGGCTGAGGTTCAATGTACTAAAAGCGTAGGACATCCCCGCCATGGCTGAAATGCTCGTCTTTTGCCCAGCATCTTCCCATACCCATTAAAATCCCATTCATTTTGATGGAACTGAAGGATAAGCTATGGAAAGGTAGATCGCCAGTGGTCCCTGGCAAAGCCACTGCCAATGTCAATAACGAGTAACAAGCCACACATAGTGTCCTCTCCTCGTGGCTGCCTTTTGTGGGCAGCCTGGTCCTGCCCAGCATTGTTGGAACCTTCTGTTCGGCAGGAACCAAACACCTGCAAGCACTTCCAGCGCAGAGGAGCAGCCTGCCATAGCCCTGGCCCAGAGGACCAAGGACCTGCAGTGAAAAGTGAGAAGTGAGACAGTCAGACATCCCATTGTTTCCCCTGGGGTCTGCTGAGACTTATCCTAACAGAGTTGTGGGGTGGGCATTTTAAATTCATTTTGCATTTCCACTTCCCATTAAGCCTCCTCAGCCCTTTTATTAAGGTTTATTTTTACCTCAGTGCAAGAGGTTAGGAGCACGCAGCTCTGGCTTTGACTGCTTGGCATTTTGTGAAGATTGTATCATGTGGTACTTCATACCTAGCCAAAAATAACTCCCTGTGCACAGGAGCTGCTTACCTACCTGCAGAGACCACTTATTCCTGAGTCTTTTGGTTTTGTTTTGGGGGGATTGCTGGGAATGATGGGGTGAGGGGAGAGGGTGAAGACTCGCTGAATTTGAAGCCTGAGGGAAGGGGAAAAGCAGCATAACATATTTCTGCTTTTTCAAATAAATGGTCCTCATGTTTTCTTCCCTCCCCCTCTGCTATGTGAGAGAAGCAAGGAAAAGGGAAAATCCACACCAAGCAGAGCTAGTGTTTGAAACGAAAAGGTATGGGAAGTGTGGAGAAAAGAAAAGATTTGTTTTAGTGATAAGCAATCATTGGAGGGCATTAGGAGTGCCCTAAGGAAAATCAGATTTATTTACTGTGACACACTGCCGAGTGAGGGCTCCCACTGAGCTCAGCATGAGGTCCTCCTGTCCTCAGCAGGAGGGACAGGGACCCAGTGGCTCCCAGTGGTGGGCTTTGTCACAGCAGCATTGCCTCTCAGAAACAGAGCGAGAGCAGAAAATGTGGAGCTGTACCATGTCCCTGGTGCCTGTGTCACTGCTGCTGTGGGACTGATGCCCAGGGAGGCCTCAGCCACAGCCCTGACACAGCCATGCTCCGCTCGCCTCCCCCCTTCTCCAGGGCAGATGCAGCTTTGGCGGCAGCAGCTGTCCCCAGCCTCTGCACAGGGACACGCGGGCTCAGAGCAGGGATCAGCCGTTCAACAAAAATTCAAGTGACAAAAATTATTCCATCGTGCCTGCTAACCCCCGGCTCATCCAGAATCACCGGCACGAGGAGACCTGGCTGTTCCCTGAGAGCCCGCCCATGAGCCAGCTGTGCTGTACCACTGGATGCTAAATGACATATGATACAATTTTCACTCCAAACCAAGCTGTCCGGGATAACAAACCCAAACCACAGCCGAAATGAATCAGCTGGAATACATTCATTTCAAACTATTTTTTCCTTTTTTTTTTCTGAATCTTGACTTTTCTTTTAGTGAAAATGAATGACATCTCAAACTTGTTTTTTCTCCCATGAATATAAAAATAAATACTGACAGCCTTATTTTCTGCAAGCGATCTGTTTTTGTGTTTGGGGTTGGTTCATTTATTTATTTTTTAACAGGAAAAAAATAGTAAAGTGATTCTCCCCTTTATTAATAGTTCTTTGCCTAACAATCAGATAAAGGAAGGAAAAGTTTATTAAATCTGAAAATACCCAGTTAACCACATTACATTTAGTAGCAGTTGGTGTCCAGATTCTACCCTTTTGGTTATTCAAAATCCATGTTACTGAAGCCCAGAGGAGGGACCAAACTCCTCCCTGAAGGTGATAGTTGAAACCTTTCCACACCCATCCTGCACCCTATGTTGCCTGAGTGAGATCCCATCCTGCTGGGCTAACACATGCACCAGCTTCTTGGAGTGTAGTGAACAGAATAGCAGAAGTGACAGAGCTGGAGGTAATACTGCTCCAAACAGATAGCTGGGGGATTTGTTTTCTATATTAAAGTATTGATTTTTCATAAACTAAGAGCACAAAAGGCCATGGAAAACAATCAGCTCCCAGTACAGGAATCTGAAAAATTAGACAGCGCTCTAAGCCCTTGTGGCTGTACTTTGTGCCGAGACTTTCAGTTAAAAAAGCCTTATTTATAGGCAGTGGATTTCAAAAAAATCAGAGGTGTGGCTCTAAGGCACTGAAAGTTTGTTTCCTCTCAGACGGGATGCCATGAACCTCCCATTCAGGCAGGCAACATCAGCAGAATCAGACTCACAAAATTTCTTGTATGCTTATGGCTATGCTAAATAGCTCCTCAAAACTGCCTTTCATTTCAGCATTTCAGCTGCTGCATTACCATCCTGTGATGGGAAATGAGATATGCAAAGCGGCAGAGACAACACACTATTTCCTTTTCTTTGCTTTCTGTCTGCCTCTCTATAGAAATTCTCACTTCAATCAGAAGTGGAGCTACAGAAGTTCAAATCTGAATTAAGGTGTCACCTGGTTTCCAGTGAAAGTGATGAATCACTGGAAAATCCTTTTCAAGGAATGTGGTTAGATTGCTCATCCCGAGACTGGTGTTAAAGACTGCATGTCCCTGCTTAAACCATAACTCAATTGAGGTTCATGCAGAAACCATTAAGTGGAAGAAATCTATGGCCTTGGTTATACAAAAAAGCAGAGCAGTAAATCTTACTTGTCTCATGTTCAAAATTTACAAAGCCATTATGTTCAGAATTTGTTAGATTTCAGGTTTTAGTTCTAGATCATTTTTATTTCCACAAAAGGAAAGAGAACAGTAAGGATTTTGGTATTGTGCTTAAATGTAAATTAAGGCACTGTTAAACTGCGGTGGAAATCATGTCTGGACCTAGACTTGGGTGCTGCTTAGCCTTGTTATCAGCATGGGACTGGAAGCCTGGTTCCATATCTAGGAGGTATTTGTGCAGGAATTAACTTCTTAGAGTTTTACACCAAGAAGGGACCAAATCCCCAAAACAAACGTAAAGACTCTCTAGACACAGCTGGCAGATTGAATGGGCTGTGCTCCCCGGTTTCTTTGTAAGCAAACAAGACCCACCAACAAGGAACAAAGGAACAAGCAAAAATGAAATGTGTGGGTTCATTCCACAAATACCTGTGTCACCTGTCATATTATGTCCCACAGGGTGCTAGCAGGGTTTGTGTATCCAACAGGAACATTTCCAGCAGCAGCAAAGGGACACGTGTAGTCAGGTGGACATCTCGAACATGCCAGGAACAGCTCTAGCACACGTGTGCACTTGAAGGCCCTGAAGGTGCCTGAGAAGGTAGCCAGGGTCCAGCATTGCACAGATTTACCTCAAAAATTGAGCAACCCTGATGGGCTCCGGGCACACCAGGCTCCCTGCACCAGAGCACCTCTGGTTTATCCACACATGCGCAGCAGGTGTTTCTCCAGGACATCTGGCTATTTGTCATCCCTGTTAAAATTTGTTTATTTCCACTTAGTCCTTCCCTTTGGGCACAACTTCCAAGTGGGGGGAGGGGGAAGGAACATTTGTAGGGGAACTAAGATGCCTGTCAGCCTGATAATACTGCTGCCCCCATCACACACCAGGTTTGCTTTTTGGGGCAGGAGACAAAACTTGGGTGGGAGATACCTGAAATCCTGTTTCTGTAACCAGGATCCAATTTGTATGGAAATGGTTTGTTTGGTTTGGGAGGACAGATCAGAGAAATAGTTCAGGTGGCAGAACCAGTGACCCTGGTAAACTTTCACTCTTGAGCCTTATGGCTGTGTCTTTTTCTATTAGATGTGATTTTAAATAAACATGAAGGGACCAGACAGGCCACAGATGCAGGTTTCTAAGCAACACAAATAAATCCACATCTGCGTTTATAGGTGGAGGCAGGACATCTCCGGACATTCTTCAGTGAGGCTTTTTTTCTTCTCTCTCCTTTCAGAGACACCGAGTTTAAGTGCAGATGACCAGAAAGAAAGATAATAAGCAAATAGCCTTCTTTCCTGGAGAATGACAATTGTAAGGGACTGTGTGAATGAGGGGCAGCAGGAAAGGTGTCCCCATTCCTTGGTCTGATGTGATGTGGCTGCAGATCTGTCTGTTGTCCTCACATGTGGACATTTTGGCACCTGCCATTGTCTGCCCAGGCCACAGATGTCACTGTGAGGAAGGTGGTGGAAGGCAGAGAGGTACATACCGCAGTCACGCACAAATGCAAAGGTGGGTGTGAGAAAAAGAAGTGCAGCCCCAACCTCGCAGAGCCTTAAGGCAGATGTCAAACAATTGCACAGGTCAGGATATAAGGCAGGACACAAACACTGTCTCCCGCTCTGAAAAGGCACCTTTTTGCTTGTTTGCTTCTGCCACGTTCAGAGAGACACTCACTCGGAAGTGCTGGGAGATTTAACTCTGTGCAGATGGGAGGAAATTATTTTCAAACTGCCTGTTTGTAAGCTAGCTCGAAAATGACAGCACTGCCACTGCTTCTTTTGTTCTAAACACCCAATTAAACTGGCTGTTTACACCTTCCTGCCAGATTCCTGTCTCCCAGCTGAAGAGAACTGAGCAGCTAATGAGGCACAGCACAGAAACGGGCAGGGGAAAGGCAGGAGGTTTCCCAAGAATCACAGGCTCAGCCCACTGTGGTGGCGAAGCAGGGGGAGATCAGGGGGAGATCGGGCTGTGCCAGGGTGGGATCCTTCCCAGCCCCTGGGGACAGGGGGGCACACCGGGGGGTGGCCATGCCACCAGGCAGGCTGTGGCCAATGGGCAGGCAAGCCCAGACTCCTGCTTTAGGAGACTGAAATAGAAACAGCCTTGCCTACATCCTTCCTGGACCATGGCACAGCCAGTTTCTCACTACTGGATGTTACTATTTCAGGATGGAGTTTATGAGGTTTTTCTGCATGCTGTAGGAGGAGTATGGAGGAGAAAATAAGAAGAAACTGAGCGGTGCTGAAGTCCAGGTGGAGGTGGTCATCAGAGTGTTGTGGGATGAAAGGCGCAACATTTGGAGTAGGTTTCAAAAGTTTCCCTCCATTCTCAGAATAGCCACTGTAAGTCAGTGACCTAGGGCTTCTCCCAGAGTATTTCCCCAGGAAAAGAAGCAAGTCAGCAAGTAAGAGGAGGAGGGGAAATGAGTGAGAGATTCCCTGTATGTGGCTCAGAATTTTTTTTCAGCTGAGGGAGGCAGATTTTACTCTAGCAGTAGAGTTGGCCATCGGAGCAGCCAAACTGCCCAGGCAAAACAGTTGCTCTGATGCTGATGGAGGTCACTGACAGGTTGCTGTCCAGGATATGTGATCAGTGTTCCTATGCCCTAAGTCTGGCACGAATGGAGGCAGGTGTGTCTGTCTTCTGCAACTTGATGACGGTGGTGACCACTTGAGAAAAACTGTGCTCACCAACCCCTGGAGAAAGACTCCTGATGGAGGTCAGAAATTACATTGCCCAAATTTGTGAACTTTTGAAGTGGGAAGCTTAGCATTCCTTGTTTGCTGAGGATGATAAGGTGAGGCCGTCTTCTGTCATTCTAAGCAAGACAACCTATGTTTTCAGGGTACTGACTTAAACTACTTGCAACTTGTGCTACAGTACGCTGCCTGTTGTAATGCAAACGCATGCTTGCTTGCTAGCTTTCTTAGTATCCAGCGGAGAAGGCAGAATTTATGTTATCTCCTTATAACATTCTGGGAAAGGCAGAGCCTTGTGTTATGCGTTGCAATGCCCACTGCCCTTGTGATTTACTAGGAACAAATGTGAATGTTGCATCCCCTTCCCTAAGGATCCTGTTTTAACTTTGGTGTAATGACCCAAGATGTGTTTGCTCCCCGTTTAGAGAGAGCTGGAGATCTGCAAACAAGGTAAAAACAGTCCTGAAGGGAAAGTTCTGCTCAGCAAACTTTCAGATGAGCCCTCGAAGCTACAGCCTCTCTGTGTGTGGTGAGGATCTCAGATGTTGTCTCATCCTGAGGCTATGTGAGTCTGATTAGCTTTGATTGCGTATACTGCAGGCATTATCGATCAGCCAGGTGATTGATGTGTTGGTTGCTGTCAGTGCCTCATCTTTGATGTAATTGCATGAATTATCTGCCAAGGCCAAGCACTTTGTCCTCAAAAGTGTTAACTATATAATATATACATGTGTCTGTATTTATAAAATTTCTTTCTCAACAGAGATTAGATTATTTCCAAAGGTTCTGTATGCCTCCCCTGGATTGCGGGGAAATTCAGCTCCATAAATCAGTGGGTTGACACAGGTGGCAAACTGGAAGGTTGCGTGGTATGTGATGAATCCTTCCCACTTTGACACATTCCTTCTGCGGCTATGAGTGGCAGAAGCTCCATTGACATTGGCTTCACCCTCCACGCAGCCTGGTGTTTTGGGTGCTGGGGACCAGAACAGTCCCTAGCAGTAAGGCTTGTGACCCTCCTCTGAGCAACTCAGCACAATGTTTATCCTTGGGAGCGATGGCAGTATGTATATAAATATATAGATATTATAGCTGAAGTGGCACCAGATGGATAATTGCAGCCCCTGAGTGCCTAATCTGCTCTCCAGGACATGGGCAGTTTTCTGAGCCAACAAAACTTAATTGAACTTTCCGTTCCAGCTGGAAAAGGTTATGGATCTAGTGAGTGCAAACGGAAGGCAGGATGAAAAGGTCAGATGTTCTGTTCTCTTTGTAATGGATTGACCAGGGACATGTTTTTATCTTTCTCACAACCGCTGGATTGTAAAACTTAATTAGCAAGTCACTTCTCTCCCCTGTCTGAAGGCATGTGTACGATGATTACAGATAGATCACATTTTATGGACATGTCATGTTTTCATTTGAGAGTAACAGCCTGCATGAGGGACGTTTTTGCCACATATTTACATCAATAGTTCAGAGAAGGGCCAGTAGGCCAAAATGTCTGATCCCTGACATCAGACACACCAGTTCAGCTACAGCATCAGCTGATGGAACTGCAGCTGCTTTAACGGGGCTTTCACCTCCGGAGTTGGGAGCTGAGGGAGGTGCTGCAAACACAGGCAGAACCAAGAGATGGAGAGGAATGGACATACAGACAAGGAACAATATGGCATGATGAGAGAGAGAGCACAAAGAGAGAGGCAGAAAAAGGAAAGGGGATTTGTGTATGGTAAAGAAAAATGTGTAAGCGTACAATGAGAAACACAGGAATGACTGCACTGAAAGGGCAGATCTACTGCCCATACAGCCTGATGGGAGAAGGATAATTTCCCAGCTGGGAAGTGTGGTCTTAGCATCTGAAAACATATATTTCATGTCTCCAAAGCAGTGAGAAAATGAAGATAATTGTTAGTTTCAGATTAGACATGAAGGAAAAACATCCAACAGTAAAACAGTTAAGGACTGGAATAGATTGCTGTGAGATTGGAACCACCAGAGGTTTTTCAGAACAGGTTAAACAAACAACTGTCAAAAAAAGTTTAGATGTAGCTGATGAGCCTTGGGGCAGGGGTGGACCAGGTGACCTCCTAAGGTCCCTTATTTTCAAATTTATTTTCTATGATTTTATGTAGTTCCACTTTCTTGGTACTGAAGCTTATCTCCAGAGCATCAAAAATAGTCTCTGTGAGTCAAGAACTCCAGGTAGAACAAAATATGAATTGGTCATGCACACAGAGTTACGATTCAAACCATGGAAGTTCTTTCCATTTAAATTTCATTTGAGAAAGGAAGGAAAAGTTTTTAAAGACATTTTAATATTTCAGTGAGATAATTTTGAAGTCTAGAATTTCTCTCTCCATCCATTAAGACTTTTCTTTATTGACATTTTACCTAGATACACAAGACTATAGCTTCTTCACATTTTAGCATAACTCGTAAGGAACCCTGCCGTTTTTCTGGAAAGCCTGAACCACAAATGGAAGGATAAAGACAGCTGCACATAAAACTAAGTGAAAGAACAGAATACACCAGGGCGAAAGGGAACCTCTTACAGTCTGTCACATCCTGGGGATTAACATTTTATTTTTAAACCCCATTGCAACAGTTTATTTATCTCTAAAGCCATCGTGTGTTTAGATTCCAAGTGTTGCTACAGTCAGATTCTTCCTTCTCTCTCTGTGTTTCAGACTTTTCTAGTGGTTGTCTGTTGTCCTTATCAGATGTGCCCAGACTCGTGTACCCCAAGCCCCTCCTTCCCTCTTCACACCTCCAGCAGCCCTTACATTCACAATATTGGGAAAAGAGCCTGGAATAGTGCTGTATCTTGGATTGTGCACTTCAATAGGGCCACACATGATACCAAACCCTGGTGGAAAGCACAGTCTCTGGCTGGCAGCTTTGAGTGGGAATTTCTCCACCGTGTGACTCCCGGGCGGTAGGAAGCCATCTCCACTGCTGCAGCACGTCAGTGCTCAGCGCACCAAGCAACGTGCACAGGAGAGATGTCTTTGGCTTCAGAGGCAGGGTGAATTCAGGTTTGCCAGAGCAGCACTTTAGTTTTTTGCATTCCTAAAGCTTTGGGACCAGGGCTTTTGATTTGAACTTTTCCCTTCTTAAAGAGCAAGTTAACCATTTTATAAGTGTGTTATTGCATTCATGAGCCCCTTCCTTATGAAAAGAGGATGGGTTGCTGTATGGATGGCAGAGAGAATCCAGGAAATAAAGGTAAAAATTCTTGCTGAGAACCTCCTCGTGCTGTCAGGCCAGCTCAGGAGGGAAGTGGTGAAGCTGTCAACGTAACTGCACAGGGAAGATAAAGAGACAGGAGATGTAGGCTGAGCATATCTACAACACATCAAACAACACCAAGTCAATCAAAGCATCATTAATCCATTGGACTATGAACCTTTCCCTTGGATCCTGCCACATCTATCAGTCGGGGGCCAGCGGTAGAAGAGCAGCATAGGGGGTACTGGGCGCCAGCAACCCCTCCAAGCTTGCTGCTCTGCCTGGAAACCCGGACAGAGAGCTCAGTAGATTCAGGGCACCAAGGAGAATTGCTTAAAATGGATTTTTAGAAGTGATGGCTTTGCTGCTCAGTGAATCAAGCCACAAACAGATGCTGTGTTAGTCTAAAAGCCTCCAGCACTGCCTTCCCCCTCTCCTGCCTTCTCCATCCCAGCAATATTCCCTGGTTAGGAATGTGCACCATAGGGAAAAAACTGAAACAGCAAAACAAAACAGCCCCAACCCTCATCTTTACTTGAAATTTGAGAGAAACCGTCAAGGATCAGACATGCCAGTCCTAAAGAAATGAGCAAATATCAGTGGTTTTTCACTAAAACCTCTCCCTTTGGATCACTTCCTTTAATAACTTCAGATGAGAACTGTGGTCTTGTGCATGTCAAGAGAAAGGCTGCCCATGCCTCCCAGACAGCTGCATTTTGATCCCTCCATGAGGGAGCTGGGATGACAGTTTCCAAGAGAAGACATTGTATTATATGTAGGAAAGAACAGTGATGACTTGATCATGGTCATTCAGTACTTACATGGAGAAAAGATTTGTAGGCAAAATTATCTTAAATTGAAATGAAAATGTTCTAACAAAGCCCCATGGATGCAAACTTGCAAGACGTGTTCAGACTTAGATGGAGGTGTGACTCTAAATAGCAGTGGTAATTAATCACTGTGACTGCTAAATGCTGTGGATTCCCTGCCACTTAAAGCCCTTAAAGAGACATCCCTGCTTGATTTAAAGAGGTGTTACGGTGTAAATGGAAAGAAAGGGATTGATATAAATTAGTGGGTGAGAGACAAGACATTAGGTTAAAGGAGAAGTTCCCAGACAGCAATATGTACATCAATGGTGATGTGAAATCTACTTCGAAACGGCATGTGAACGTTTCCAGGACAGTGTAATGCCACCTGCTGCACACACTCAGGCTGCAACACGGAACCAGAACCTACGATACCAAAAGGGCCAGTGATGGTGATGACTGAAATAAATGTAGGATTCCACAAATCAAATCATTGTCATCATCATCATTATTATCATTCTCGTCTTCATTATCAATATTCCTTTGGCGATTAAAATATCTTAATCACCTTAGCCACAGTTTAGCTAGTTAATTGCTTGGAGATTATCCTGCCCAGTAATCTTTATCGCTTAAAGACGTGTCATAAAGATAGCAAAAAGGAAAAGGAGAGGAAAGAAAGGAAGAAAGGTAGAAAGGTAGAAAGGAAGAAAGGAAGAAAGAAAACACAAACCACAGAAGGACTGAACCTAAGAAAGGAAACCATCTAATTGTCAGAGGTAGCTTGTGATACTGGTGGGCACATATTCTGAAGGTTTGAGCAGGGGAAGACCCAAGTCTCCTATTCCATATTTTGAGGTAATGGAAGAATTTTCCTTTTGGAAAGTCCTACATTTAACTTTTTTTTTTTTTTTTTAATGGTGAAAGTTGATGAAAATACATGTTCTGTTCAGTCTATATTTATTTTGGCTTTGACTCTGACACTTTTTTTTCCTTCACATAATCTTTATGACTGAATTTATTTTTAAAGCAGGTGCAAATTTCTTTAAAAAGTCTTGTAGAGGAGAAGTTTTGACAACCTTTAAAATATGTTTTGGGTTGTGGTTGTTGTTGTTCTTGTGGCTGCTGCTGCTGTTGGGAACATTTTAAATTGACCTTATCCATAGAAGTGACATTTACATGGCATAATTCTGTGCTATGTAGAGATACTGAAACAAACTGAATACAGGCAGCAACATAGCTATTTAGTATACAACTCAGAGTTGATCTAGCCTTCTGAGATTGTATTTAATTCATACAATATTGATGCTGATCTGTAAGAATAAGTTACTCTCATGTACTGTAACCTACAATATGCGCATGGGCAGTTGGCAGGAAGTGACTGACATGCTTTAAGTTCAGTACATCAGTTGTTGCAGGAACGTTAACTTTTGTTCCTCTAACCACACCTTTAAACAGGTGAGGTCCCTCAGATGGATAATAATTTTTGTAATTGCAGCTCCCAGGCTCTGCCACGGCTTTGCCATGTTCTCAGCCTTTGCCTTTGGACAAAATTCCTTGATCTTTTTGTGCAAACATTTCTCAGTTTGTAAACTGGGAATAATAATTCATTATTCACCTCTATAAGAGCTATGTGAATCTTCACCCAACCAGCGTTAGTAAAGTGCTTGGAGATCTCTGGATGAAAGCCGCTGCATAAATGAATAGTATTATTGCTGGACTAGCAAATGTTATTTCTCTTCTAAAAAAATAAAAATGTAGGTAGGTAGAAAATAGCCAATCTAAATATTTATAAAATTTCTGCTTCCTCATAAATACAGAAGTTCCATAATCCTCACTGGAGCTGTTGGTTATTTATCTGCATTTGAATTTTAATGAATAAAAAAGCCATTTTTTTGTCACAATTCTTACAGACCTAGCTCCCTGCAAAACTGCTTTCCATTTCAAAGAGTTTATTTTTTGTTGATTTTTAGCACTGGGACAAGATTGACTGACAAGCCTAGACAAGAAAATCCCACTACTAACCCACAAACTGAAGTGGTGAGCCAAACTGGTCCTTCTGACCCCACCACAGTGCTTGAGCTGTGCCACAAAGGAAAGCTCCCTGACTCATCCTAGCTGAGGACCTACAAAAGCTGTATTGTGGATTTGTTGCTTCGGATGAGGATGCTGCTTTCTGCTAGAATGGAGAATGTAACACACGAACTCTCAACTGAACGCTGGGAGAGCTAGGGCTCAGCTCCAGGTTCTCACGTGGACTTCTACTGTCCCCTCTCCTGGTACCTCTTGCCCCCTCCAGATTTTCTGGTGCATGTCTTGCCCACCCTGAAGTTTTGACAGGTTAGACATCTGGGTAGGAGCTACCTGTGTCCACCAGGCACATGAGCTCAGCTCTACAAAAAACATGCAGTGAGTCTGGGGAAGCTTTGTGCCTTGCTGTATGCATGAACTGTAGTTGATGTCTGCATATGCAATAAAATACACCGATCCTGTGTGCCTGTGTGTCATGTGTATATCCTATGCTCATCCATGTGCACAGAATAAGTCCAGCACAGACCCATGACCATCCTTACACTTCATTTGCATTCACCTGTCTGTAAACAAAAGGACTGACATTTTCCTATAACAGAAAATAATATCTGATTATACCACAGATGTGCTAATGTGGGGCATCTTACAATCAGCGAGGGATGTATAAATATCTACACAGACAACACAGAGGGTATCAAACATCCATAAAGAAAAAATAATTGGAGATGAGACTGTACCTGGCTTCCAATGGCACTCTTCAGAAAAAAAATTCAGATGCACATTCTGGACTTCTGGCAACTAGCAGTGCAATGCATGCTAATGTCACTCACGATGACAGAAAGCGGGAGCAGCATGTACTTTTAGGCAGACATTTCAAACCAGGAAGCAAGTCCAAATAACACATACTCTATTTTTTCTAGACTAATAACAACACTAGAGGAAACACGGCCAGAAATTAGGCCTATCTAGCTTTAGTCACAAGCAAATCCTAGAAGACTAACCTTTCACTGGTGTGGAGAGATATAACGTCTTTGAAGTCAGAGGACTCTTGCAGGGCTTAATGGCTACCACTCCAATGTGAAATTCACTTGTGCTTCCATTATCTCTTCTCATAACACTCTCTCGTTACAAAAAGCAACAATAATTTCCAGATGAAGCTTTACAGTGTCCCAGTACATATGATAAGTATTGTCCTCACCACACAGGAGAAGCACAGAGAGATGAAATGACTTGCTGCAAAATGTGCAGGGAGTCATTGCTCAAGCTGGTTTAAAAACCAGTTCTCCTGATAGCTCATTCTCTGTTTCAATAACCAGAGTACTCTCCTGGCTACAGAGCGTAACCGTGTGACCGGGGTAATATTTGAAGTGATGTCTCTGAGATGACTCTGTACGTGGCATTATCCATTCCAGGTGAGAATCAGTCCCTTACCTCTTGTTCTCTCTGAGTCCAGTGCTGCAGAGTGCACATCGGCCAAGCACAGGATCTATTCCATCAGAACGACCTTTCCCAAGGATTTCTGCCTCATTTTCTCTGCAACAGTCTTTATATGCAGAGTACTAAGCTGATCTGCCTCTTCCTTCTTGCTTGTGTTCAAGGTATGAGACAGTTTCCCAAGCAAAGCTACGGGTGCATTACAAAAATGAGTCCTCAAACTGAGGGTATAGCAGAGAAAGAAAGTTTCTGATTTTTGGGTTTTGCCAATGACTGGAAGCAGTTTTAATATGTGGTGGTTCCACCTACACAGCAGCTCTACCAGGAGCAAGACAAAATTCTTGGCAATTCATTTATTTTTCATAATGGAGGACAACTATCTAAAAGGGGAGAAAATATGGTGATCCAGGTTTCTGTTGTGGAAAATAGATTTGATGTAACCCTTAAAGCTGTGGTATCACTGAAAACTCTGACCTTCAAACCAGAGTGAAGGTAACTGCTGCTGTAACTTGTTGCCTCTTCCTTCTCACCATTCACATGGCAGTGCTGCTCTATTTGCAAGTGCTTAGTGGGTTATTAGAACAAACACTAATAGTTTTGGCTACTGTCCAATGACACTAGCTGTTACACAAGTCTGAAGACAACTAGTAGTCCAGAGGATACATGCCATGCAGCAAGGAAGAGGCACTGACACTCCCAGGAGACTGCTGATCTGGCGTAGCTACACAGACCATTTTTAAAAATCACTTTCCCACTCTCAGAAACCAACAAAGGAACTCCACTCCTTCAGCTGTGAAACAATGGCATTGCCTGGGGCTGTGAAATACCACTTGAGCTCTCCCCTTGTCACCCTACCTGTGTTCACAAAGCTGGTAGGAATCTCAGTCCCTATTTGCCAAGTGTGGTCACCTTTGGCCAACAGGATCCAAAGTCAGCAGGAAGGGACAATCCAATTGCATGAACCTGTTTTCTTAGGAAATCTGTTTAAAAATAAGAAAGGAAGAGGGCTCATTTTCATTCAGATACCAATGTGTCACCACACAAGCAATCTAGCAAGCTGCAGTAAGGCTTTACCATGGGTCAGATTCTACTGTCCCTAAGTCCAGCTGCTGCCACTACAGGTTGTTCTCCCACTGTCCACATTGTTTCTCCAGCTTCCAGTGGTCACACCACACTCTTCCTTCTCCCTGCTTCATCCAGGACCCCCTTCCACACAGACTCCCCATGCTCCTCAATGCTATTTAACCATTTTGTGGGGAAAAAGCTACAGCTGCACATCATCCATGTTAATTAACCCACTGCCGTTGAAGCAAGGCCACAGCTGTATATTATCAATGTCAATCAACCCACCTCTACATACATCAACTCGAAACCTCAGTTGTTTTTCACCCAAGAGAGTTTTCTTTGTCCAGAAAGTTTGCAGCTCACCCCCAGCCACTGGCTGAAGCCGGGGTTGACCCCGGCTGGTGCTCCTGTCCCAGCGGTGCGTGGCCCTGGGGGTGCTGGAGCCCGGCTCTGCAGGGCTGGCTTCGCTTCCTACCCGGGCCGTGGGCCTGTAGCCTGATAGAAGGGATGGTACTTCATGTCTGCTCATTGCCTGTATTTGATTTCTTCTCTTCTCGGTCCAGAAGCTTGAACAAGGCTCAGTCAAGATTTCTAAGGGCTCCTTTATCATTGTGCCCAACATCAGAAAGTGACTTTGAACACGAAGGACTTCCAGAGCCGTGCAATAGCTCTTGCATCCAGACTTGCAGAAATCTGTGATGAATAGCAGATGATTGCTCTTTTGGAAGGACTGGGCTTGCTTCAAGTTTAATCAGTAAACAGCTTCTGATTATTTTTTTCTGTTCTGTAAATATCCCTCGGTGTTTTTGCGGTGACCGTGGCCTACTGCCTCTCTCCCACCGTGAACTCGGCCAAATGCGTGATACCCTCCCCCACCCGCACACGCCCCCTGAATTACTCTGAGAAATAAATGCAGCAAACATTGCCCTGCAATTCAGAGCTGTCATCCGGGGTGACCAATGACTCCTGGAGTTTGTTGGACAGAGAGGCGGAATTTGTCCTTCAGAGACAGTGACCTTTCCTTCCCATGTGAAGAACTAATAATACTTCCCAAACAAGCTGCAGCAGAAAGCTATTGCAAGCAGATGGGCACATGCAGACAGATTTTTACATGCCCTGAGATCGTCCCTCCCTCTCTTACGATAAAGGGGATTAAACTGAATGAGTATCTGGCTATCGTGGCGATTTTGACAAACTATCACTGAGTCAGTGTTTCAGATATAACTTCATATTGTCATAGTGCTAGATATGACATTTTTTTCGTACCTCAAAGCAGAGCTGACTTTATGTTATACTGCTCGGAAAAATTTCTTAGTAACTCTTTTTATCAGACACCTTCTACACTCCAGCTGTTGGCACTCAGGCAGATAATGGTCATGTATTTGTCTAGCTCCAATAGTAACATACAGAATGTAAAATCCCAAATAGGATCAAATACAGGTGCAGGCACGAACACTGACGCTGGGCAGTGGCTCCTGATGGGTATGCATCTCCCTCAATATGTGCTGTTGCAAATTCAAGCAGTCATGCTGGGAGAATAAATATCTCATTACAAGCTATAAACCACCAAAGTCTCAGTGTCTCAACCTAAGGGTCTTGTGCTGCATAAATGATCCCTGAGATTTTGCCCAAAAGGGAGACCAAGGGCAGCTTCTCTATACAGTGAGGCTGTAGAAGATTTAAGCCATTTGAGATATTTTCCAGCCCTGTTTTCTCTGATATTCATAGTGGAAGAATTCCAGTTCAGGAGTATGGATTTCTCGGTAACCCACAATCCCTGTGCTGACTTTCCGAGAGGACCACAAGACACATCCTTTCAGCAATGCTTCTGCATGAATTTGACCCCTTTCTGAGTCACTTACGCCTGACTGTGGCAGCAGAAGGAGGAGGCCTGTTTCTGCAGCCTGCTGTAGACAGTTTGATTTAATGTCTGATTGCATTTAATTTGTGGCAGCAGCCCAGATGCTATGGCCATAGGTGCCTAGAAAATCATTAAGCAAATGCAGTAAGACACATGGAAACCTAAATCAGAGCCCAAGGACACCTGCATCTTGTGATATTGTCTCATAGCTCCAGGACATTTGACCTTAGCCTTTATTCCATGGTCATGAGCTTTTAGCAAGCAATTGGAGAGGGACCAAAAATTTGCAGAAGGGATGTTTTCTGCAGAAAATAGACTGACCTATTTTTTATGCTAACAGTGTGCTTCTTCCTTGAGTTGAAGCTTAAGCTCTGGGTTTTTACACAGCTGTGAGGTGACAGCCTTTACTCCTCAGGTAAAGCTTAACAATGGAAGAATTGTACTTTTTGGGCTGTAGAGGTGGAATTGACCTAAAGGTGAAAGGCAAGGTCTTTACACATGTTGAGCAGCATTTTGCCCCATTGGATAATATTTTAGAAGGCCTGAAGGCAGAAAAGCAAGTCTCAGTGTGAACAGACCAGGGCCTGAAAGAAAAAGCTGTTCTCATTGCTAAGATCTAGGAAACATGGTTGCAAAAGGCTCCGCTGGAAAGAAATGGACAAACTAAAATTAGTTCCAAGCAAGCAAATAGAAACATTCCACTTCAAAAACGTAAGAAACCACCCACATTTCAGATCTGAAACATTTCTTTCATCCCACTTTATTTCAAACTGAACCATAAAGCAGAAGAGTAAGAAGTTTATAAAACATGCTTTTATGGCCCAGTCTGGTTTTTTTCCCCTCAAAAAAAGTGTCACCTGGTTGGAGCTGGAATCTGTTTCTGCAGGAATGCAACGCGGGATTTGAACACTGGACATCCTGTAAGGCTGACAGGTATGCCTCATTTGAGCGGTCTGGACCCTAGTTGTGACATGAAATTGTGCAAAAAAACCACCCAAAATCCCCCAAAAACAACAAAAATGATGCAGGAAGAGAGTATCCACAGGCTGTTTGGTTGTAATCAGGCTGCTGGGGTCTGCCACCGGGGTAGGGATCCTACCTGAGGATTGCTCTTTTTATCATACTGATTCCTTTCTTCTTTTAATGTTTGCTGCAAATCAAAAACTGAAGCGAAGTTAGCTCCCTTTCAGTTTTCATCATTCCTCAGTGCCAAACAAATTTGTTTCCAAATGAGAATGAAGATTGACAGGGCTCCTTGCTTTCTCCAAACAGTTTTCTTATTTCTAGAAACAACAACTTGGGCCTTTCTCAGTCAGAGGCAAAAAGCCCTTGTGGAACAGCAGGTTTTGGTGTCTCTCTGCTTCCACATTCACTCTGGAACTCAGCATCTCGCTCAGGACAAACCTTCTGGGGGACCTGAAGGGCTTGTGCTCCAGCTCAGTTGTGGACTAACCAGATCAGTTCTTGGAGTGGAGAAATGAGGCACTTCCATGTGTGGACAGAAGGGTGAACCTGCTTGAATTTGAGTGTTTTCCCTGCAGAGTATGAATGTTTCTGTCCATGGTAAACCATACCGAGGTACAAAATCCAGGCATGACCCAGGTACTCCCCAAGAGGTCAGACCCAATGGTATGTAGCTCTAAATACATAACTCCAGCAAATTTTGTGAAGTGTGTTACTCCTGCTGCATTGGAAACACAGCTGAAGGTGTGGAAATAGTTTTTTCACGTATATGGAAGAGGACTAACCAGAGCAGGGAACTGCCTGTTCCCCTGCAGCCCTTTTCCATGGCAGGGAACCCCGTCAGGAGCCCCCCAGCAAACAAGACCTCCTCAGCACACCCAAAGGAACCAGAAGCAGCTGTATTGCAACGGTGTAAAGCTTCAAAGGCTGCAGGCCGCCTGCCAAGGCACCTTCAACAGACATTTCCCTGCTGGGATATTCGCTTACTTGAGGTCTCACTTGCAAACCCACATTGCCTGTGACATTTCCAGTTACACGCATCCTGTCCCCCGGCAGAAGGACCAGGAGCATGAACAGGTTAAGGCACCCAGCTGTCTGCTGGCAGAAGAACATTCTGAACCGAACCGCTGCAGGGATGGTGAAACAGCTCCTGTCTCCCATTCCCAGCCTCTCTTTAATGTAACGGGAGACTTAAATACGACTGAGTTAATCTTTGAGGAAAACAGAAAATACTGTTACAATAAAGGTTGTAACATGGTTACAAATGAGAGCTACTGCTCCCTCTGCATTTTGAATTCCTGGGATAATTCTGCGGAGCTTCATTACCGGAGTATAATTGTGTTATAGAACTCTAAATCACCCTGCTACACTTAACTGGCAATAACATTAAGATAGCGCAGATATTCATTTTAATTAAAACATAGCCTCAAACTATTTCCCTGCTCTAAGAGGCAAAACTTTTTCCTCCTTTTTTTTTCCCCAACACCAGAAACTTTCATTTGTTCTCAGTGTGTCTCTGCTTACCAGAGGGTCCAGAACCAAAATGCAATTAAGAAACACCTTTCTGCAAGCCATCTCTTTCCTGCGAGCACCTTTGTCTTGTATGAGTGACTCTGCTGCAGAGAGCAGGGTGGCTTTTCTTGGTTCTCTCAGAGCAACCTGCATTTGCCTCATTCCAACTGAGCACAGATGATCTAAACTGTGTATTTTGTCTGATTTATGCTAGTTCTAGTTAGCTGCTGCATTTCAGAGCAGACCACCTGGCCAGCCCTTGAAGCCTATGGAGGCTAGTACAACTGGAAAAATTCAGCTGCAGAGAAGACCTGATCTGCGAGCAGCGGCAGTGGGAGAGCCTCTGTTAATAAATCTTGATCTCCATCAAGCCTGTCAAACACCTCAACAGACATGCAGCCCCAGGCCCTTCCTAGCCCAGCATGTATCCGAAACCAGGACCTGGAGAAATGTGGGTTTGGAAAGGTCTTTTGGAGGAGACAGCCAGTCATGAGATGAGCAAAGAAGATGCAAGTGAGCTGAAATACCTTGAGATATCAAGCACCAAGATCTTAAAAACACAGTAGAGAAACATATGCAAAGCTGGCATGTGTGAGCCTGCTCTACCAAACTGTTCAAATTCCTGCCAGATGTGCACCAGCTCCATTCCCAGTTCTCATGTGCATGTAAACTTCAGCACAGCTCCTCTGGCTCCAGTGAGGAGAGAACTCTTGGAGGTTCCACCTGAAGCCAGTTTCAACATAAACTTTTCTAGCGCAGCATAACCAACACAGATCCTGGCTAAGCTGGGATACAGCTGTGTTCTCCAAGATCGGATAAAAGGTGTCTCAGCCCAGATCTGCCACCAAGCCCTGCAGAGGCTCACCATAGCCATGACCTTGGTAAGCAGTGCGTGTTTGCCCTCTGGAGCAATGGCTCCCACAAGAGCTGTGGGTTGTTGCTGAGTTCCTCTGGTGCCAAAAGATTCCTCTATGTCTATCGGGACTGCTCGCTCTCAGGCCAGTGCCATGGCTTCCACTATGTATTTAAATCTGTCTTTACAGTTGAACATCTTTGCATTATAAATGGCTTGCCTAAGCATCAGCTTCCTCAATAAGAAACAAACTGAAATGAGGAAACAGCCAGAGACATTTTTGGGGGCAGTGGGGGGCTAGGGGGCACAGGGGGGTAGTGATATCATATTGGTTTTATGGAGAGACTATTAACTTGGTTTTGAAATGTACTGAAAATAACAGTTTACAAATCTTGGGAGAACCAAGACTACTTGCGTTGTTTTCTCAGTTGCAGAATGAATGATATTAGAGATGAGAAATGACAATCTTATGATGCCTTAAGGTTTCTATGCAAGGTTTTCAAACATTTTTAATTTCTCCAATTTAACTTAATTTAAATTTTACTTAGAGGTAATTGGGATGAATTAATATAGTTACAATTATACAGAAATCAATCCATTAATGTCTGGAAAATCTTGTTAATATGGTAGCAATTTCATGGATACAAAACAAAAATCTACCCACTTAAAATAGTCTACGTAGTTCAATTTTAGATAATAACAATAAAACCCTTCTGAATTGATATTAAAAAATATCTTTTTTTACCCAGTAATTGTTCTGGCTGCTTTTCATTGTTATTGCAGTCATACCTAACAAACACCAGTAATCATTTTAGCTTAGGGTCATTCTTTTCATGTTTTTTTGTATCACCTCAGACTGTGGTATTCAGTTGTTGAACTCCAGAATGTTCCTGCTATATGGATAAATTAACAAGTAAAGCAGTGGGCTGCAGTACTCTTTATTTACCAGTCAATATTGGTAAATAATATATCATTGGTATATTATTGCCAGATCACAAAAATACTGTTGGCATTTTATTCATTTTGAAGATGATGATAATCAGTACAGGGTCTAAATTACAAAATAAGGTGGAAATGCTAGAGGTTCTGTTTTCATTTAGCCTGAGGTGACCTCTTTGACACATCCTCCAACTCAAGTTAGCATCCTTTCCAGGTAGTAGCTTCTGGCAACAGTGGCAAGGTTTATAGAGAAATATCCATAGTGTGAAATGTATTGTGCTGATTGGCAAGAAAACTGCAAAATTAAAAGAATATAGCGGAAATTTACCTTATGGACTGGAAATGATTGGATATTGTCTGATTATGAGGAACCCATTTTTATGAAGATGAAAACTCGGTTGACTGCTCAAGGGTAAAGATGCCGTAATGTGTTAAAAATATTAATGAGAAACTTAGAATGTATGTTGGGTCCTATTAGGTTAATAATGCATGGAAATTTATCAGAAATGCAAGCCTTTACTAGAGGCTTTCCAAGTAAGAAATTCTGGCCCAAAGAAACTTATAAAGAAATGCTCAAAACTGCACCTTGGTTTTCTCTGAAGTGCCCATCACCTGGATTTGAATGACATATAACAAGGGTTTGTGAAATACCAAATATCTCAATCTAAATTATGCCTGGCATGTTTAAGATTTGATAAGAAATAATAGGCAAACCTGATAAGATTCACTTTGGATGACTATCTAAAATTTTTCCAAACTATCTTAACACCTTATATTAAAAAAGAGGGCAAGGACTATATACCTTTTAAGTGCAGCATCTCTTGAACAATTGCTCATCCTTATATGTATGATGGGAAAATCATAAATACTGGCATTTTTGTGGAGATGGATATACAGGCATGTGTGGGGCATTTCAGCAGTTCCTTTCCAGAGAAGAGAAAGACAGGAAAAAATTTCTGTCACGTTTTCCAAAATTCAGTTGAGGCTTCTAGACCTACTTGTATTAGGTATGCAAACTGTTCCTCACATCAACAGACAGGAGTTGCATTAGGATACTCAAAAATCAGAATTTTAGTTCCAGCAAAATTATTTCATTCTTCAAAACAAAACCCCACGCAGACAAAAACAATCTATTTAGTTTATCACAATAAGTAGATTTTTTCCCACAGAAGCAAACCCACAAATAGATGGTATTTTATTCATTTGAAAGCAATTGAACCTAGGGACTAATCAGCTGAGGATGAAATAGAAGAGTAATCATTCTGAAGCAATTGTAATGGAGAAACAACATTATAACTGTGCCATTTGCTGAGCCAGACTCCTCCGAGAACTGAAAGTTCAAGGAAATATGCTTTTTTTTTTTTTTTTGCCTTTTTTTTGGCCAAACATGTTGGTTTTGGTAAGTAGATATTTATTTGGAAAAAGCTTACTGCATTTCTGAAAATTTCTGATCAGCTCAGCCCACAAATGAACTCTGACTGGCAATTAGCTCAGAGTGAAATGAAATCTGAACTGCACTTGGATTTTTTGAGGTTCTGACAAGTGTGACTTATGTGCAACGGAGAGGATTACAAAATGCATTATGGTTTGTAACATACAAAGTTATAACACTGTGGAAAGCCAGTCATTCCCCCTCGCTGACCACCACCATCTGAAAAAAGCACAGACTTGCTGGTTAGTGTGGTTCCAAGTGTTGATTCACTGATGCCTTTTCCCTACACCACCCCCCCCACCACCACCTCCCATCATTTTTCTTCTGCTCCATCCAAAGACTGAAGGATCATGGAGGCTGAACAGTACAAAAGCGCAGACACACATCTCTTGACCTGCCTGGGTGGCCATGGAAATTCTCCTTGTGGAGATGGGGCTGTTGCTCACAGCCTGTTCTGCGCTCTCATTCACTCTAATACCACTCTTTTGGGCCTTATTAACACTTGAGATGACTCAGTTATTTCCTGGCTCTATTCACAGATCGTGGGCTTTTCAGCTCCTTTTAGGAGCCCTCTGTTCTTTTTTTAACTACGCTTCACAGTCTGGGGGATGACAAGGTCCCTGCGCCTCACAGCAGGACTAGTTCTGCTCTTTTCTGTAAGGCTTCTTCCAGGAGAAGCTGATCCCTGCAGCTGGGAATGGGCGCATCAAGGTGCGGTTAGTCGAGGTGTTTGCAGTGATCATCTATTTTTCTGAAGTGCAAGACCCCTTGTGAGCTCCAGACAAAAAAAAGCGAGTGTGTCTGAGCACAGAAACACAGACACACATGACCTCAAGATCCCAATTGATTTGCACATTTCAGTAACCTACTTTCATGAACAAATATGAACATTGGAATTCTTCTTTTTTTTTTTTTTTTTTTGAATGAACAATATGGCTGTCTGGAAGCAATATTAATCAATAACTAATTTCATAGTTGGACAACTGTTTTTAATGACTTTGTACTTTTGATGCATTGTTACAAAAGACTTCAGATCATTCCCATAAGAACTTGTCAAGGAAAGGGCAAATTCATTTACTTGTCATCATGTGAGAGCCAAAAGGCTCATTAGGCTAATTAGGAAGAGAATCATTTGGGTTTTCGCTCACTCAAACACAGCAAAAACCTCTCGTTCCTGCTTCAGTGAAAGGAATTTGCTGTACCTATCAAAATAAGGGTGCTGTGAGTGGAGACAGGGCAGGTTGAAGCTATCACAAGTTGGATTCTGGAGTTGAGATGAAATAACTCGTTGCTCGTGTCCAAAGTGACACCTGCCATAGGAAGCTGTCAGGCTTTGGCAAGGATTATCTGGCCCCTGAACCCCTATTTCCAACCAATGGAGAAATCCTCTGGTGGTACAGCTCTGGCACAGCCAGCTGTGCAGAGCCCTCTCACCAGCGCATCAGCACAGAGCAGCCACCGCCAGCCAACACCAGACCCAGCGCAAATGTGGTCCAAGAAACTCCTGTGGGTGATGAGCTGCTGACCGCAAAACACTTTCTCTACCAGGGCAGCCTGAGTTTATTTTGTACCAAATCTCCCGGTTTCCAAACAGATGCAGGTTTTTTCCTTACCCTCTTTTCTCTCTCTGTCCTTCAGGCACACAACTTGCTGTAGCTCCGTACCACTAGCCCCCGAGAGTGGCTGCGTTTCGGTGGGGGGGAGCACAGCCAGTGCAGCCCTGCCCCTGCTTTTGCTCTTGTTAGCCAAAAATAACCAGCAGGGGTGTGCATCCAGCACAGACAGAACATAGTGGAGGATGCATAACATCAACAGTGAGTTGCATCCCTCCGACACCATGCTTTGCTGAAGTGATTTTCTATTGTCACGGGTGTCCCTCAGGCCATTTTCTTCCTTTTTCTTCCCTTTCAGAATTTGGATTCCCTTGGAATTTATTAAATAGCATCTTTGTAGAGCAGATGATTTAATTATGTTGTGACACACGCCCAAAGTTTTCAAACAGGATCACGAGATACAGAGTTGGTATATTCTTTCTTCACCTGAGCATGCTTGATGGAGTGGAACACAAATAACCAATGCTTTTATTTTGCAGGTAGAAAGAATTTGTTTGAGAAGGCTCCCTAACCTGGGTTTACTAGCAAGTTATCAATGCCAGCTTGAAGATTCTTAACCAAAATTCTACTAGACTGGGCTAAATAGCCCATTTTTAATTCCAAGAGGAGGGAGGCTAGTAATAAGAGTGGGTAATACAGTTTTGGTTTCCACTACTCTCACATCTGCTAGGCACTCTTCTCTGCTTTCCACCTGGCACCCCCCTCTAGTGACCCATGGTTGTGCTTTTGATTGACATTCTTCAATTTTCCTGGTGCCCAGAGAACCATCCTCCCTACCAAGCACAATGCTGGTATATAAGCCCAGGCAGGCAGCCTTCAGGCTGGGGAAGAGCTGTTATACGGGCAAAAAAAATAATGAAGGGATGCTCCATGTTTGTTCCTCTTCCAATTCCACTCATAAAAAGTGATGTTGATGTTTCAGCAAACACTCCTCTGTTGCCTGCTACAATACCTGCTTGCATTTCTCCTCAGGATCATGGTAAGAGAGGAAGGCAACGTTCCTTGTGAAAATACCTAATTCACAAATATATGGAATCTGGGGCAAGCGATAGCAGTACTTCTCAGTTCAAACTCAGCATGTGAAGAATTTCAGCCAGGACAAAAATACAAATTTAAAATTAAGAAACAAAAAGAAAGGTCAAAACATTTTTCCACATTTCTGTTCCTTAACAAAATGCTTCCACTAAAATGCTTCCACTTTTCCTTCTGAAATAGTGCTTTATTTTTGAGACTGGCCTCTATCCTCTGTTACTTAGAAAAGAAAACAACAACAACAACAAAAGATGGAAATTAATGCCTTAAAATAAAGTAAACTTGCAGTTTTGAGTCAAAACCTCTTGTTGAATAACCTTGAAGCACTTTTTTACTCTACAATTTTGCATCAGTTTGACCACTGAACCAAGTGAGTCATTATTTGCAAAGCTCGAGATGCTAGTGAGTGCTGACGCTGCTGACTGTATCAGGGATGTGAGCACGGCATCCTGTATCCATCAGATTAAAAGAAAATGCATTCTGTCTATTTTTCACCCCCACTCCCTTCCCACTGGTTAAATGAATGAAATTAACTCCACGGCTTTATTGTCTGAGGCCAAGAAAAGTTAATGGAACCGCAAGAACCGAGACTGATAAATGTCCTTGTGATGCCTTGCAGGGAAACCCGGCAACAAAGGCAGCTTGCAAGGAGGGCTGGCTTCAGCAAAGAGCCAGGCTGCGGCACGCACCAGGACCACTGCTAGCCATGGCACATACCGCGGACCACTGCCAGCCATGGCACAACCAGGGGACACCCCAGCCCTCTGCCAGCACCGCAGCTGAGTCACCCTGCTGGAATCATGCAGCAACAGGATCCTGGGGTGGGTCTTGGTCCATCACCAAAACCTCTTTTATCCCCTATATCTATTTCCATGCCTGCTTACTGGTGAGGGCAATTCCAGTATTTAAGAATCAGACTGGGTGGATCCCAGTCAAGTCACTAGCAGAGGGGAGCATTCCCCTTTACAAATAGAGTACTGTTGTCACTAGCCCCATTCCATTTATCATCCTAGAGAAGGCCATAGCATGCAATACCATTTGACCATGAAAATGAAATAATTTTCACCCCAGAAGCCACTGAGAGGCAGAGGCAAGGGTTGGTAGTTATGCCCACCACATCATGTTTAGAGAAACCCAGCCCTAAAGACCATCACACAAACTAGGGTTTCATGCAAACTATGTAAATCTTCATTCTTTCCTTTTCCATTCCTTTAAATGCAGCAAAATGCTCAGCCACTCCTTTTCATATGCAAATTTAGCATCCTTACCTGTTTTTTCCTTTCCCTCCTTGTACTTTATTTCCCTAAGAAAACTTGAACATGAGCTAGTAGGAAAAAAACCAAAAAGGCTTTAAAACAGGGTGATGAAAAATAAGTTCCTGCTGTTAAAATTTGAGCATAAGATATCTGTGTGGAAATAAAAGTAACATTTACCCCCTGTGTGCATTCACACTCTCCAGATCACTTTCTCTCACTTACTTTCTTCAGCTCTTGTTTTACATAAACTTTTTATTGGTGATAGACTGAACAATAAAGCTTGTAACAAAGCAATCAATACGCATTACTCAGCATGAGTTAGACACAATATTGGAGACTCCACAGCCGAGTAAGGCGGGGAATAATCTTGTTCCTTATCCTTTTTAAGCAGGAAAAAGAAAAGCAGGACTGGATTTTACATCAATTCCCACCTTTCTCTTTGCTTGTTTCAGTGGTTATTTATACTTGCAAACTTTCTTACAGGATCAGAACATGTTAGGGTGAGATGGCTCACCATTAAAGGACTTTTCAAACCCTCTGTTGAAATAACTGTCGTATTTTACCCACTTCCAGGAATGGATCAGAGCAGTTTTTGGTATCTGGGTAAGCCTGCTGTGTTGGTATTGTTTAGGGTTTTTACAATACAGCTGGGCCATTGGAGGGAGTTATGTTCTTTTGTTGTGTCAACAGTGGTAACCGCACTAAGGATGATGTGAACTGTCTTCTTAGTTTAGGACTTCAAACCAGAATAAGGGCTGAACATATATTGGTCTCCATCTCCTCATTTTGACTAGTAACAATTAAATTCCAGCTTCCATTAAAAAAAGAAACATCCCTAAGCCCAGAAATTGTGAGGAACACCTTGAAAATGTGGTGATGTCTGCTTGAGCCTGCAGACAGCCCAGAGCAATAGATCTGAGTCAGCTGAGCTGCTCCATCCATTGCAAAGGTTTGTAACCTTTGGGACCAGACTGGCTCCTCTGAGCATCCCAGCCCCCATGTAGGCGGCAGACTGCCAGGGGTGGTACCACTAGAAAGATGTAAGGTCAGCTCCTCCACTGCTGGAGTGAGATGAAGTCTAACTCTCAAAGTTTTGCTGAGGCATAGGAAACTGCTTTTGTGAGGCTGCACACCCCCTGGGTCCAAAAAGGGCAGGAACCCAGCGGGTACCTCTGTCCTTCCCATCTCTTCCAGTCCTGCTCCTTCCTGCTGCCAGCCCTTTGACGTAACAGCAGCCCCTGGCTGGGTGTTTGTGTAGCATTTCACACAATGGGCATTGTAGGACAGGGTTAAAATTTCAGTTCCTGTTTTCCCTCGCACTTCCCTAACAAAGCTGGACGATGCTGTGCAGACAGTGCCATTTGGAGATCGCTGAATCCCAGGCAAAGCCAGATGCTTCCCAGAGCATGCCTTGCTCTGAGCAGGACTAGCAAGAGTAGCATGTGTATATGGGGGGAGGATGTTGCTGCCAATGTGAAATAACTGTGTCAACAGCATTTCTGAAGGATATTTTTAGCTTACAGATTCAGTATCTTTTGTAGGCTACAGTCAGACTGACACAATAGACTCTTAATGACTTCTTGGGGACTTCATTGTCTTTTTCTATACACAGCTTATTAATGTGCCCTCTCTGCTACTCATGGATGCAAGAGCCAATAATGACTTCAAAGAGGTCATTGTGGTCCAGAGCATCTGTACATAGGAATAAAAAATAAGCTGAATAAATACTCACCCACTAATCCATGGCACAATAGATTGTAATCAGTCTATCAGGGTAAAGATTATTTTTTTATAGCGTCTTTTCATCCAAGGCATTTTCAGAACATCTTTTCATCCTAGCACTCTGTAGACATTATAAATTGATCATCTTAAGTCCTTTGACAGAGCAGAGAGGAGCAGAAGTGCCTTTAGTGGCTGGAAGCTGGGACTAGCTTGTGGCAAGCAGAAAAGCAGATAAAAGTCTGATTTGTCTTTTCCCCAAGAGGTTCTGTAATAATCCCACAAAGCAGCACTCTCTGGGCATCTGAGAGAGTGGGCACATTCCTAAGAAAGCCATGTGTAAGAGGGACAGTGCTCTAAACAGAGGCAGAGAGCATCTCTGGCAACTTTCAGAGCAGTCCCTTGATTAATGTGGAGCCACTGGCACAGGGATGGACCAAAATTACATGAATAAATGGCATTTGCCTGGATTTACATCACTGCTGTAGTGGCTGATTCAGCTAGGGGTTTCCCAGAGACAGAGGAGTTTTGGTCTGCTGGAATCCCCTTGTCTCCTAATGCCTATTTAACACTCTGATGAGAAAAGTCAGTGGTCCCCAAAAGCAGTGGAGGATAGTGCTTTTGACATCTCCCTTCAAAACTTATTTGCTCTTAGACTGTGTGTGTTGGGTTTAAGCTGTGAATGCTACCAAAGGAATTAAACGCTGCTGCTCAGCCATGTAGACGTCTTTGGGGTTTTATATTATAGGATTAATGAAATCTTGGAATGACAAATCCTTGCTGAGTAAATGACCAGAAAAGGTTATTATTCAGTGAGTATATAAAAGATTAAGGTGGGGAGGAGTGACCCTCCTTAAGGTGGAGAAGGAAGCAGACACCTTTGCTTGCTGAAGCTCCTGTGTCCCCTGTTGTAGAAACAGGGAAAGGTGCTGAGCTCTGGATGTCCTGGCAAGGTAAATTTTCCCAAATGCCAGATCACGGGAAGTAAGGTTCACAACTGTGTGCATCTCCTTGCCCCCACTGCCTGCTTCTGTGGAGCTTCAGCTTATTCCACGACACCACACTAGAAGGATTTTGCAGAGTACCTGCAAGCTGTGTACAACAGGGAGCCAATCTCTTCACGCAGTCCGAACAAGGGACTTAAAATTTTGTTTCCCATTTTGTGACAATCTTTGATAAACTTTCCAATCTGGGCTTGACCTCTGATGTGGTGGGATGAAGCAGGTTTTACTCATCTTCAGCTTGGCCTCTGAACATGATTTCTGGAGCGATCTGAGTCACAGAAAGCATTCAGTTTCCATTGGAGGTGGCAAAACTATAATGTGTCAAATTCCTTAATTTTAAGTTGTCTAGCATAAGAAGGGAAAATTCACTTGAGTCAAAGCACATGGCAGATACTCCTTTGGAAATCCACGTCGGAGAAGTGAAAAAGTTTCTAACCCTTACTGTCACCCTGTCCTTGTTGCAGGCTGATTTTTGATGCATGAATGCCACTTCACCCAGGAAAGGATTCCTTACAGCACACAGCAATAGGAAGCCACCACGTACATCTGACCGTGGGCATCTATATCCAAAAAGACGTGCTTAAATGTGTAGGTGAAATTCTGGAAAGCTCATAGACTCTGATTTCTGGCAGTTTGTCTCTCCATGAGAAGATGTACAAGCTGCTGACAGAAGTCTTTGCACAGAATGATCTAACTACTACTGTGATCATCTTGACTATTGCCGTTCATTCCATGGTAGTAATTAATCCCAGTTCCTCCATAATTTCAGCCCAGGGAAACGACCATGCTCTGAAGTTGCTAGGACGGGGAATCTAGCAAGCCCTGTAAGCTGCAAGAAGAGTTTGCTCTATTTTGTTGCTCAGGTACATTAGGGAGATTATCCCTGTCTGATTTTTATTTTTTTTCAAAGCTAAAACACCCAGCTGCTGTAGTGTTCCTGCTCCATAGAGGGCAGGTGAAATTCAAACCCTAGGAAAGGAGGAGATTTGCCATCGACTTTGGGACTTTTTATGTTCTCCCGTCTCTGCAGCAGACTCCAATTTTGAGTTTTTCTGATAGACCAATTGTACAAATGGCTCAAGTGTATTAGGAAAATCTTCCCATCAACCTTCTCTAATCCTACCCCCTAATATTATCTTGGCACTGTCCCTACCCATAATCATCAATGTATTTATCCCTCCCATTGTGCCATTATACACCATGCAGCTAAACCTCAGCAGATTCTCCAGCCCTGCCTGACTCCTGCATAAAACTACCTTTCCTTGGAAAAACAAGCTAAAACCTAATCCAAGGCAAAAGATAAAGGAGGGAGCAGCAATCAAAAGAATGGAGTGCCCTGCCCTCCCTTCCCACACCCATTGTCTAAGTCACAACACAACTTGTAAGATTGTACAGTGTCCAAACTACTTTTGTGAAAATAGCAGACAATTCTGCAAAAATAGAGCAAACTTCACCCCTGCTGAGTGCATCAGAAGAGACCACATCACAAAAAAAAGTCAATGTTTTTGCTTTAGCAGTGGTTTTCTCCAGGCTACTGTATTGCAGAAGAGCACAGCAGTATCCTCCAGCTCTTGTCTTAAATACCATTGCAAATCAATTACCTTTCAGGCCATAAACTTCACTTAAAGAGACAGAACATGACGAGACATCTCCGGGTAACAAAAACAATTATACAGATGCCTGAGCATCTGAAGTCTCTTCTGTGTGTGTGTGTGTGACTCGTGACTGGGGTGGGGGGCAGAAGGAAGTTGTCTCACACTGTATGGTTTGTAAACAAAACACAAACATATTGATAGCAAAGTTAATCTCCAGAGCACAGGCAGCCAGCCACTGTGGGGAAAAGGATGCCTGAAGGACAGGCAATAAGCATTTCCACAGAAAAACCAGGAGCGAAAAAACCAGCTGCCCCCAAGCTACACCCTTTAGAAACCAGACATTTCCCATTCTAAGACAATTCATAAAAACCCAATACAAATAATCCAGTTTATTCTTTCATATGAATTAATATTTAATGCCCAAATAATGAATCTTTCAATAAATATTTAATGCCCAGACACCAACATATATGGCAGAGCAGACCAGAGCCTCTAGTAATTTAAAGGAACGGAGTTTGTACAACAGTGGCTGTCGAGAGGGATGGATGATGCAAATTGGGATGTGGCAGAAAGAAAAGGGCCCTGTCACAATGAGGGTGTTTGGGTCCTTAGGAGCTCTTCACAACAGCAAGCAGGAAAGTGGCTTCTGTGGAAGTAAGCCTAGCACAGCTTCTAGCAACTTTGTGCTTTTTTGTCTTATGCCCAAGAGTTGCTACCTGCAGGCTAGGTTCTTGGTGAAAAGCACATTTGTCATGTCCAAGCAGCAGGTGCAAGCCTGACTGGTAACTTCTCAGGAAGCATCTGTCCATGAGCAGACCTACGCAGAGATTTAACACTATCCTCTCTGCACCTGTCTTTCCAACCCTGACAGGCCTTTTCCCATAGGTCAGATCCCTGTATTCCCACTGCTGTAACATCCATGCTTTCTGTATCCTCTCCCTACTGCTGCTGGAGAATGTGGCCCACCAAGCATGTTCTGCAGATCCTTGCGGATTCTTCTTGCGGGTAGAGCATCCAACCTTTCCAGGACTTGCTCTGTGAACTGTTACTGTGCTAAACAGGCACCCATTCTCCTTGATGCTGCATTAACCCAGGGTGAAATCCTCCAGCACAGCAGTGCACTCTGATGGCTGGACTAAGTATGGATGATGAAATAGCACAGCAACCTCAGGGCAACTGGGCAATGGGGAAATGCAATTATTTCCCCAGCTTTTGGTAGAGAAGATCTATAGCTCAGTGTTTCTTGCTAAGGAGGATCTTGAGTATAGAAATAGCCCTTGAAAAAGCCATTTTTTGGAAGAAATTTTGTCTTGGATGGAAGAGAGCAATCTGCCTTCTCTCTTCAGTGGGGTAAGACATGACCTAAGGTGGTGTCATTTGAAGAGAAACCATTCCCAAAGCCTCATTCTGCAAATAATCTATGCTAGAAGCAGCAGGTGCCTGGAAGACAGGGACCTGCCACTGTACTTTCTACTCCTCATCTTCTAAGGTGGACCTTCTAACAGATCCACAGGTTCAAAAGCTGCACATGAGTGCTGTCAAAATTCAAGCAAACTCCAAACCCCCTGAATTAGCCCACCCTCACCAGAACATCTGCTTTCAGGTCAGGTCAGAGTAAGCCCTTACATGCCCACATCAATCCAGGCCCATAGACTTATCCAGTGATCTGGGGTTGCTACTTGCTTAGCAACAGTTGTGTGATTCTGTGCGATCCAGCATACTTGAAGACGCTTCAGTTCCCCGAACACAGCACCACACATCATCATTCACAGTGGGATGCAGCTGACATGTGCCCCCATTTCTGTGAGGATCTGTATTGTTCTGCTAGTGTATTTCCACTTGCTTCTCTCACTACATCCTCCCCCGTGGAGAATTTACTTTCTTTCCATGAGAGGTGGTTTCCTCAGTATTTCATTAGGTAATGCTCCAGGTGGTAAAGAAACACCTTGACTGATTAAGTCCCCAGCTGCCAAAGTGGGAATATTGAGTTGCCCATGGATGCTGAGCATTCTTTGTGATTCAGAGGATAGATTTCACTAGCAAGGCAGTTTGTGTTTCCCCAAGCAGTTTTGAACCTCAGTTGAAAAATCAGTGAATGGCCAGGGTAGGGTTGGCTGGTGAGAGCAGAAAGGGTAGATGCTGCATTGGGGTGCTGGTTTAGACTTCTTTCTTAGTGCCCACAGTGTGCAATTAAACATGAAAATGTGTGCTCAGACACCACACATTAAGAGTTATCACTTTTCAGCTGAGGTTCCATGCCTGATGTGATAAGGACTCCTTCACCATGGTAAATGTAAGGTAACTCAACCCAACTTATCCCCTAATAAAAGAGCTGCCTTGCACGGCATTTGCAGTGGGCTCTCAAGTCACACGTAGTTCCTGCCGAAGAGCTAATGTGATAACTTAGTGGCCACAACCTGACCCTGTATCTGAGCCTCATTCTCTTTCCATCTGGGGAAGAAACACAAATAGAAAAGTAAAATCCATAGCTGCCTTGGAACCCAAACATAAAAGCTCATTAAGCAGCTGGTGATATATTATTGCAAGCTGGATAGGAAAGTCCTCCAATGCACAGTCCTTCCTTCCTTAACACCTAGAAGTAGTTGAAGCTATTTAACATGATCACCTGCATGGCTAATGCTTTCTGACTCAGACTCTTCCTCTGCAGTATAAAGGTCTCTAGCTCTTACCCAGTAGGCCATAAGGGAGTCAAATAGGAAAACAGAGAAGCAGCAAACTTCTAGGACTGTGTTTGCAACTCACCCCATCCCATATTGCAGTAAATTTGTGTAATCTAGGGCCACAATGCTGAAGGTGACTGCACTGGGATATTGGGGAGTGCTGATGGACAGTCAGACTTAACCAAAACTTGCAACAGTGGGGTAAAGGAAATAGATTCTTTGGGGAAAATCAAATTATGTTCTCTATCTAGAGAGGATGAACTGAAACTAAAAACTGATGCTAAAAAAACTGAGCAGAATTTGCTGCCTGAATACCAGGAAGCTTTTTGCAACCATTTGGAAATTAACTGAAGCAAACCAGCTCGATGTACAACTTCAGGGAAGCAAGCTAAAGCATGTGCAAGGCTTCTCCTTGACTAAGGGTCCACTAGAGATCAATTAAACCAATTCCCTGCTTTTGAAGCAATGGAGGCCATTTATTCCCTGTAGCAGACAAATGCTGCCCTGGCAGAAGATAACTAAGTGGATTTAGTGCATGCTTTCCCTCCTGATCCTTTCACCAGCCCTGTACTATCCCTGCACTCTGGCCAGACAGAAAGCTTCAGTCTTCTGTACTGTCAGCCCATCTCCCCTTTTATTAGCCTGTATCAGACTGTGCCATCTATCCTTGTCCATTAAGAGCACAGAGGACTTCAGTGTCCTGCACTTGTGCCTGCTGCATGCTCTGACCCTCACAGAGCTATAGTGCTGTCCACTCCTTCCCTTTTTTGCCATCTCCCTGCATGCTCTGTCCTTCTGAGTTTTCTACCTGACAGGCTATGGCTCTGTCCCCAGGGCAGTCCTCAATATCCAGCTGAAATACTTCGGAAGCAGATACTTTTAGATGCTATAAATTGGTGCTACAGTGGGGCTTTGCTGATTTACATCAGTTGTGGATGTCATGATGAGTTTGGATCCTGGTATAACCGTTCAAAATGCCTGCCATCTGTCTATTTGCCGGGTTTTGTTTCACCCCATTATGTAGGGCCCAGCATACAAATATCAGTTTGGGATTCAGATCCAAAGTGAGTGAGAGTGGGAAGAGGTACCTCTGTGTGTGGCACAGGGCTGCTCTTCTGCATCTGTCTCATTCCCTACTACTCAGTCTATCATGGAAACATGAGACACAAATGGCTCTATTTGCTGGCTTCCCAAAGTCATGCAACAGCCTCAGTGGGAATTATCTTCAGTGGTGGAAGGGGACAATTACCCAGCTAATGAAGCACATTTTCCTTTTTCTTCTCCACCATAAAGCTGCATGGAACCTGACTCTCCATCCAGGCGCGCAGAGAAAGTGCTGAGCGCTTGCAGAATGGGCCCCCAATCAGCAGTGGCAAATGCACTTAACATGCCTGCTGGAAAATGAAATGACTGATACCATGTAATTAGGCCTTAATTATTTATCATTTTTGTTTAATTATTGCCACTTGGAAGTTAACAGGTTATAAAACTCTTGGGCTGTATTTATTAAATGTTGGTAGATTATTAGCAACTAAGTGCCATTTCTGAACGTTAATGAAATATCTCTGAAAAGCCCATGGCCAGAGGCACTACAGCACTGCACAGCCATCACACAGGGGAGCTACAGGAGCTCAAGACTAATTATGCCTCACAGGCAGGGTCATGGGCAGCCAGAGAAGGGCATCACTAGCTTGCACCCAGACAGGCATCTTCCTTGTTCGCCTTCGCCTGATGTCATCGATCATACAGGGGGGGAAATGCTCCTGCTGCTGAACACACACCCATGCTTGGATCTACCCTGAGCTGCTTTCACATCGTTGTAGTGGTGGGATAGGGTTGTGCTATTGCTACTGTTCAAAAAGTTAGTTTGGGATAAAGTAATCTGCACCTCTCTCTGCGTTCTGGGCAAGGGAAGCTGTGACCAACAGAAAAAGACAAGATAAAATAAACATCCTCAAAATATAACGGTAAATTTTGCAAGAGAGACCTTATGTGGGCTGAAACCTGAACACTGCTGCTTGTCGTTGGTTTTAAGATCTTGAAAACTGAACTCAAAACACAGTGACAATGCTCCAGGAGCAATGAAACACCTGTTGTAATTCAAAATGCATCTCTAAAAAAGGAAGTAATTATTTCTCCCTGTTTAAAGCGCTAAAACAAGGAGCAGTTTTTCCTCTTCCTATGGACACAAACATGCAAAGCTCCATTCTGTGAAAGCTGAAGCTTATTCAAACTTAAGCACAATCTACAAGTACCATAGGCATTCTCGCTGGTCCAAACCCATAATACCGACCAAAGCCACAAAGGAAGCCTGCTGTAGAGCAAGGCTCTGACCTTACTTCCCCTTCCTTAGGCTCATATCTTAATCAAGGATTCAGTCTGCCTCTGCTGAACATAACCCTAAGCCTCTCTGCTTGCCTGAAAGTGAGACATCCCTCAGAGCTGCACCAGAGCTGGTTTCCCAGTTGTTCTGTACCTTTTCAGAAAACACAGTTTTGGCAGGGATGTCTCTGCACTGATCCTGTCCTCAGTTTTCTTCCTGCACCATCTCCACCCATGGCCCATGAACAAACTAGTGCCAAGGGATTTGCCTGCAAACGCCAGCACTACACCTGCCCTGCTTCAGCCAGCTGGCAGTTCTTAAATTATAAATGGAAGGATATTTCATCAGAGCATTAAAGGGTAAGAAGTGTCATTTTGTACTAACCAAAACTTTCAGGAAGAAGACAGGCTGTAAATTATTTAGGTAAAAAGTCACATTTTATTCTGCTGGAGAGTGTGATGGGGAAAAGGAGGTACACTTTCTTCCCTCTGTCTGCAGGGACAAAAACGACAGAGGAGGAAGAGCTTCTTGTTTACCTAAATGGCTCCCAGTGACCTCCCAGTTCTCCCTGGCACTATGGCACTTTACCAAGCCATTATTCCTGGGTGTAAAGAGAAAAGGACGTCTGGTCTTCCTTTCCCTTGGAAGGATGTCCCCAAGGAGTTGCAGAGAGGTTTTCTTGCCCCTGCTGTGAAAAGAGGCTCTGGTTCCAAGGAAACATGGCCTGATAAATAATTGCCTGACCTGGAGCACTTCTGCCAGGGCAGAGTTCAAACTCCCCTCTCCGGAGTGTTGTGGCCTCCTTCTAGCTGGTTCAGTCACTTTGCACTTGGGTAGCCACAAATATTCTTCCTTCTCAGAGATACACTAAAATGCTCTTCAAGACACCTGCCTAAGTCAAAATATCCCACCCGGTTCCAAAGTGTCATTTTTGCGGAAGCAACTGTAACATTTCTGTTCAAAGTGATTTCACAAACAGGGACAAGATTCCTCTGTCATCCCTCCCTCCCTCCCCTGTACCTGCCCCCAGCCTGTGCGAGGGGACAGCCCCCTGCCCCCTCCTGCGGGTCCTCCAAGACCCCTGCCTCTCCTGCCTGGGAAACACCTGCACATCCCCGGAAGGTGCCAACCGCATAAACATGAAAACCTTGTTCCATTTTCCCCCCACACTCCCCAAGGAGAGCTAAACACAGATTATTTTTAAACCCAACCATCAGATTAGCATCTAATTTCACCATTTCTACACTGCCGATGAAAGATGGGCTGGGGAGAAAAACGTTCCATTTTTTCCCATTTCAACCCCGCACCAGGCTAATTAAGAAGCCGAGGTTAAAAAGCTCATCATAAACTGAACAAGTTCCAACCCAATTTCATTAGGATGCCAGGGCTTCATTGATTTAGGCAGGATTAGCTATTGTGAAATGGAAATGATGCCATTAGACACAGCTCCCCTTGCCTCCTGCTCCCCCCACACCCCCTGCCCCCCCCCCCCCCCCCATCCACCCCGTGCCGAGCCCGGCTGGCACGCTCAGCCGAGGCACAAAGCTGGCTCATTTCATTATGGAGAGTTTAAGCAAAAGAGCCAATCAGCATTTATTCGTCTGGCTGCAGCTGGAGTCAGCTCGTCAAACAAATTAACAGGATTTTCATGGAGGGTTTTGGCCAACACACTACATTTCACTTGAAGTTGACTAAACAAACCTGGGCTGCGTTTCATCAGAGGAGAGAGCAGGCAGGATGGGAAGGGATGGTGTGAGGGCGCTTGCTGGGCAGAGGGCATCTTTCCCATCCCGCTGGGCAGGGGCTGGGATGCTGCTGCGGTTCTTGGACCCTGCCCTGGTGTGGGCTGGTGGGGAGGGAAGGCTGTGGGGCCAGGAGCAAGGGGAAGGGGCTAGCTCTCCTCCAGAGTGACAGCAGCTGCTCAACTGTTTACTTGTGAGTGGCAGGGAGGGATGTGACCACTGCACTGAGGTTCTTATCACTGCTTTCTGTATCTCCCCTGGCTCTCCACCCTCCTCCTGCCCTTCCACACCCACTTCATCTTCTCCTTTCTCCCCACATGTGTTTTTGTCCTGGAGGGGATGCAGCCTTCCCACAGCATGACCCTTGTGTCTTCTTCACTGCAAACACAAGTGGCAGCAACAGGAATAAGGACAGACCCCAGCACAGAAAAGCCAGGATGCACCAAGCTTGCCCCTGTCTGGCTGCGAGGGGAGGCAAAGGGAAGGCAATTTGCTGAGGAGGGAGAAGAATGCTTTAGAGGGGAAAGCAGAGAAGGAAGGGGCACAGGCTGAAGGGGGGAGAAAAGGGAGAAGTGAACTCATATGCAAAGTTTCCCAAATTGTGAGAAAGTGAGTGCAAAATATTCCTGGAAAATGCAAACAAGATCTTGGCCCAGGGGTTAGCCACACTCCTACAGAGAGGAAAGTTCACATAGCACAAAACCATGCTATCACAGCTATATAGATATACACACACACACACTTCGGCCAACAGTTTGTACATCTATTGAATAAAGCACAATAAAATTGGTCCATGAAGGAGAGTCCTGCTATGTCAGCTTCAGTTCCAAAAGAAAAAAAAAAAAGGGGGGTGGGGGTGGTAAAATACCACAACATGATCCTGTTCATTTTTACTGCTGGGCTGTTGGCTCCAATCCAGCACACAAAAGTATGAACACTGAGAAATGCACTGCAGCCCAGACCTGCAGCTGTGGCTGAGCAGGTGGGAGAGTACCAACAAGATCTCTTAGATCTAATTAGATCCAACAAATCTATCTGTTCTAAAGCTTCTCTCAATCTGCTTTGAAAAAGTCAGAGTTCAAGCCCTCCAAAAACCGGATGATTTGTTATTCATTTATTGTGCCTAGAATTGCTGGAGAACCTGATAACTACAGCACCTAGGTTTATTACTTAAATACGCTCTAAGGTTTTCATTCAGTTAGTCCCCAGAAGGAAAGAATGGCCACAGCTCCTCATGTTAATTGGCTTCTGGGGCAAGAATAGAAAATTATTTTTGGGAGGGTGTCCATTTTTATCTAAATCCTGGAAAAATCAATCCCTCCTGACCAAAAGGGACTTGAAGAAAGTGAACACTCCCCATGATGTCAATTATCCTCCACCAATTATCTCAGGAGACCCATTTCTCACAAGCACTTTCAATTTAATATCAACAGACCTGTTCTTTTTCCATGAGACAGCTCAAGAACGTGGACACAATTAGTGAAACCAAAAAGGCAGCTCAGGGAAATACACCCAGCATATGGGCGACATTCACAGTTCAGTGCCTCAAGGAGGTTATAGAGACAGGCTCCCTTTTTTTAGGTTAGTTATCTCCCCATGCAACAAAAGCATCAACTGCCACCAGAGAATGAGACCTTCACCCAGTCAGCCAGGCCAGGAAAGGGTGGGGTTTTTTTCCTTCTCCAGTGCAAGCTGCGACCAGCTGGCTACATATATTATGCAATATTTAGGAACCGGGTACAGGTGAATGATTGACTGACAGGATTTCTCCAAACCATTGTATACTTGTGCAGGACATCAGAATAAATGAGTCAAAACAGATGGTCAATATAGCAGGACAGATTAAACCTTTGCATAACTCAGATATGAAGGAGCCTGGATCAGAAAAATAATTTAGTATCCGCACATCAAAGCAGCAGCATGTCCTCCTGCAGAGGCTTTTGCCCTCCCTTGCAAAGACAGAGTGATTTCCTTGTTCCATGTCTAAACCATGAGTCTTTAGCAGTGTTATTTCCAGAGCTCCAGGAATGAATGCATCCTCTGTTGCTGTGCAGAGGTATTCTCCAAGGATATACTTTGCAAGATATTTTCTTACATCTCATTTTCTATTCTGAATGTCTTCAGGTGTTTGTAAGTTTCTAAAAATAAAATAATAATATGAAACATGTTAGAGAATCTGAGCCTTGGGTTTCCTTTCCTAGAGTGGGTTTCTAGAGCTCTTTGTTGCCCTTTCTTTCCATAAACTTGTCTGAATACAGTTTTTCTGTGTAATAATTTCTCAGCTTTCCCAGGACTCTTTTAGGTAGAGAGAAAATGTGAACTATAAGTGTAAGGTGGTGTCAGATTCGCTGGATTCCTGTTGCTCGTTTTCACATTGATCTGTGCTTTTCAAATGGATCTCTTTTTCCTCGCTCCTCTCGCAGCCTCCTGTTTAATTTATAGCTTAGACTTTGTGGGTCAGGAATTTTATCTAACCAGGTGTTTTATACATGGCCTAGCCCAACAAGGCCTCAACCTTGGTTGTGGCCTCTAGACACTATCACGCTACAGATACTAAATACTAAATACTTTCCTGCATGCTGCAGGGTGTCGAATAGGACATCTGTCTTGGCTTATTAAATGCAGCACTCTCTGTTTTTCCAGGGAAAGTTTCACCTTGAGAGAGACCTCCCCACTCCTACAGTGAGGCAGAATAAAGGAGGAAAATGTAGCCAAGGCTGAGCTATGGACACTTCCCATGTGGAGGAAAAACCATGATATGGCACCTCTGTCCATTCACCCCCTCTCCTTTTGCCCTTCCCCTTTCCCTAAACAACCATGCTTCTGAAGGGGGAATTATCTCCTTCAAATCAAAGCAGAGGGTAACCTGACTATTTCTTGCCGAGAAGTAATAATTAAGGCACTAGAAGGATGCAATCTGCATACATTATTGCAAGTTATGCCAACAGAATGTCAACATTTGTGTCATAAGTAATCTTGAGCAGCAATTACTCTGAGCATTGGCTTGGAATCCATAGGCAGAGCCAGTGGTGCTAATTATAGGGGAGCTTCTCCTCCACTGGAGGATGGACAGAGGATTACAAAAAAAAATGAGTGTGCAAAAGGAAAAGATCAACTAACTGGCTACTACACAGCTGAGAGCCTAATATCCTAAAAGGGAATCACCTGCCTCTTGCCACTGAAGAGAAGAACATGAGGTTAAAATAAATCACTGATGTGCTTTCTCCCAGCTTGGCTTGCTGGCAATGTTTTCCTGGCAGGATGCAAACTGGGAGGGAAGATCCTGCAAAAAAAAGTCACTGCAAATACTACAGCTCTTAATCAAGAGATCCTGATTCTTCATCCATCGGAGAAGACACCTTGGCAGTGGGGAAACAATGCATTTGTTGGATTCTGCAGGATTTCTCAGTCGGGGAAGGGTGAGCATTAGGCTCCGGGTGTGTTAGCAGTACAGTCTAAGACTCTATTATAAATAAACATGCAATAAGAGTCAGATTTAAGGCTTCCTTTAATTTCCTTGCATATCGGTACTAATTTTTTATATCACTCAAAACACTGCCTGGCAACACTCTAAACACAATGCTATACTGGTATCATAGAAAATAAGATGCTCGGAGAATTCACAACAAAACATTTCCATCTTTAATTCACCCTGCCTACCCTTTCTTCAGGGAAGGGAGAAGAGAGAGAAATCCTGTGAAGTTTACTGGGGAATGTCTAACTAACTTCAGCTTTGAAGTAGGGCTGTTAACCTGACCAGTGTATAGCTCTGTTTCTTTCCCAAAGAAAAAGAATGTCTTTTGCAGCTCTCCAAGGGTAACCCTGAGAACTATGCCTCTCCATCGTGCTTCCAGTCACTCCTAACTGCACATGCTCATGCTCACCTGCAGCAAAGGAGACAGGGCTTGCACCAGAATTTTCCATATTGCCCTTTACCCAGCCTAGAAACTTGAAATTTGATCTGAAAATGTGTCTTAAGAACAATCCCTGAAAAGCTGCCATCAGGGAACACCAGCTGGTGTGAAATAAAGAGAAGCCTTTATCATCTTCGTCATTGCTGAGGGACAGTTGAAAAATGCAATCTGTGATGGCTGAAATGTAACTTGATAACTTTGGAGACAATAACTGTCAATGTCTAGCAATTTTGGAGTGGGGTTTTTTTTCCCCCACTTTTTCTTTTACTTAGACCTGGAAGAAAAAGCATAAGGAAGTTTTTTTCCTCATACTGCTAACTTCCCAAACCCTAAAAAATCCCGGGCACTCTTCATATGATTTTTATTTCCAGGTTGAACATTCATATATTTTGTACTCTGCCACACTTTGCTTCCATATGCTGCTCTTCCTTGGCTTTTTATCTATAAATGAGGGGTATATAAGCTATGGCCAGCACTTTGGTTAGAACCAGTCCTTCATGTGCCCACTCCATACTGACTCCCACCACTTTGTTAACTTGCCCCACCTTGCCTACTGGGGAAACAAAGTGTCACTTATTGTCTCTTTTCACTCCATGCCTTCCATGGATTTGCCTACTATCTTGCAGATATGCAGAAATCTTCCAGACATCCTCCCTGCTATCATTCACTTTCCTCATCCACATCTGGAAGATTTATGACCTAAACCTCCGTCTGTCTCCTGACAGCATATGCCCACTGCTGCGCCCCCCCCCAAGGATGCTGGCAGGGATACTTTCCCTTGTACCAAAACCCCATAGGTTTATGGAGCAGGAGCAGGCTGATGAAGAGTATCTTCTTGAGTTATCACCCACTGGATGTGTGTCAGAGCCTCCGCAGCCCGCTCTGAAGGGTCTCCAAACCCTGGCACAGCGAGCTCACTGCATTTCACATGTGCCTGCAAACTAGGGCTTTCTTGCCAGGTACAGCACCGCTCCGAGGCCCTCGCCTCCCCAAGGCCTGGAGCTCACCAAAGTTGCATTTTGTCTTAATACTCTGTCATTAAGTGGAGTTAAAAATAAAGCCTGTCAGAGCCTCACAGCCTGCAGGGAAAAGGATATTAATTACAGCAGGCAGAGAGTGGAGAGGAGCTGCCTTGAGTGAGAAGTCTCCCCGCTGAGCTGTCACCTTCCCTGTGTCACCAGTGGAGCTCTGCTCCAGCTCTTACCCAGAGCAGAGGTTGGCCCCACTACCTGCGAAACTGCAGGACAGGAGGAGCCAGCAAAGGGATTTTATTGCTGGCTCTGACACGCTCACTGGCACCAGCTTCCCTCCCTGCAAACCAAACCTCTGCACAGCTTAACACAGGATGCGACTGAGGGATGAAGAAAGGGCAGCAGTGGCAGCTACGACAGAAGAGGCGATTCAGGGACCCGAAACGAGATGCATTGCTAAAGCCTTCCATGCCTGGGAGTTCAGTTACAGGGGAAAAGTGGGTCATTAAGGACTGAGTAGACAATAGACTCAGCAGAAAGTGGCCCCCAATATATATGAAAAGATTCAGCTGCCAAGGGATACTAATATTTTGATCCTTATCTTCATCTCCATCTCTTAGCTTCTTAGCAAAGGAGATATACAGTGTTACATTTCCTTTTCTTCTGATCAATAGAGACATGAAAATATCCCTTCAGACATCAAGTTTAACCCTAACTGCTCAACTCTTTGCATAATATTTAGGACAGATATATTCAGTATCGAAGTATATATTTATAAGTCTATGTCTATTGCATGTTTGGAAGGAAGATGCCTTCTCTGATAAGACGTTACTTAGTGGGGTCATAGAGGGGACCAGCTCCCCAGCTGGTGAAGTGGTTTTGTAGGAGGAAGGGTAATGGTGATGGGGAGCAGCTGAGCCAGCCAGAGCACCCTGTGTTTTTGAGAACATGCCTCCATGATTTAAATAACTCCTAAACTTTGCTGGAGGGGACAACAGAGGGAGAAAAATAATAAAATGAAAGAACAACAAGACTAGGAGCCAAATATTGTGAATTGTCATTTGAATCTTTATCTGGGTGAATCAATCAAGCTGACAGTGCAAGCCCTCTAATGGGAAGGCTCCCAATGCCATCAGCTGAAGGGTAACGGCAGGGGGACGGTGCCATACCGATCCTGCTGTGCCAGGATGCGCTGGCACCTTCTTCTTAGTCAACGCCTGACTTTGCCCAACAAATCCATTGACAGAGAGCAGCTCTGTGTGCCAGTGTCTGACAAACTTGGCAAGGGCTCTCCCTCTGCTAGAGAAGACTTGAGAGTTCACTTAGAGGGCACTACACCATCCCATCCCCATCTGCAAGAGAGCCCTCCACAGCTCTTTTCAGAGCACTGTTGAAGAGAGAGGGAAATGAAAGAGAAGAAAAGAGTTAAGGCACACAGGCTGGTCCTTGAAACCAGCAGGAAAGAGGCAGTGAAAGAGCTTAATTAATGGCACATCAGAGTTCCCCAAGATGTGTGTCTAACGAGGCCTTTGCCTGGCACTTTAGCTTTGCTTGTGAAAAGTTAATGTAGGCAAAATATAAGCAGAAGGCTGTGTGAAAACATGAGCCAGCGTGAGCAGATACATCCTGATTTAATTCTCTCCTTTGGATGACAGCCCTCTGTGCCTCCTCCCCACTACCCCCTACTCAGGGACACACTTATTACAGCTACTTAAGAGAGAAGAAACAACTGGTCAAAAATATAAGGAGAGATCCACTTTTATCATGAACAGCAAATGAATAAAGCAGGGTCAGAGTGTTGACTTAGAAAATTACAGTCTTCCTGGCTCCTGAATAAATCCAGACATGGTACCCTATGCCACTCAGCTTTTACAGAATTTAATTTAGAGCAATTGATTTATTTGCTGTGGACAGGTGGACTCTATAAAGAATTTTTAGGGCAGAATTTATGGTGGGCTTTATCATGCAGTGAGCAAGAGAGCAACAGGAGTCTGACATACCTTTCCTGACTCCCATGGGCTGCCTCTTCAAAGTCAGCAAGAGGCAGCTGCAACAAAATACCAGACCAGCCAACACGGCAGTGGAGCAGAGCCAAGGGAATCTTCAGGGGAGGGAGGCCAGGGTCTGTAGGAGCTGCCTGGGGATATACACAACACAAGCATTCACAAGATCTTGAGACCAGGTGGATCCATTCGTTCCACTGGCCCTGCCCTAAGGGTCTGGGCTCTCTTTGCCCAAAACCTTCACATCTTCTAAAGGGGTGATGGTGTCCGATTGAGCTGGGTACTCGGATGAAGATGGAAGCCAGAGCCAGGGCAGTGTTTGTCAGCTGGGTGGGACACATCCTTAGGAGGACCTTTCCTTAGAAACTTTTCCATCCTTGTCACCTTCACTTCAGCTTTGGGGCTTGAACTGTCAGTTCTGGGAAGTCTTCCCTGTCCATGTGCCACAGCTACAGCCAGCAGGTGCCTACAAGCTGAAACCACCTTGGTATTAAAAAAAGCAAGGCAGGCAGGGGGAGCTTTAGGCAGGAAGATGCTCTTAGGAATTCATGAGTTCAACAACTGCTGGTTTCAAGGGCAAGTAGGCCCATCTGAGAGGCTTTTGGTTTCAGAGAGCTGGGGGTGCTTCAGCTTCTACACCTTTCTGGGTTTACCTGGAGCTTCCTGGCACACAGTAGCAAGGCTCGCCCGACTCCTATGCCATGGGTTTTGTGGCTCCTTAAGGAAGCAGGTAACAGAGACAAATGACCTTGGAAATTCCTCCCAGCTGAAAGGGTTAAAGGGAATAATCAATAAGAAGCAATACCCTGATTTCTGGGCTTGACTGACTGTGAGTAGCACAGCCAATGCTGGGTGTGGGACAGCCACAGCTGTGAAAGCAGCAGTGGTTTTGTGTGATGGGTGAGCAGCAGAGCCCCAGCACATAAGGGTGCGTGCTGTCATCTCCCTGAAACCTAAGGCAAGAACCTGACTGTGCCAGGCAGTTTGAGGTGGCAGCACTACTCTCTCAGCTCTACTCAGTTGCATCAGGCTCCTTAAATAACTAGGGCTAGAGGAGAGCATTCACGCCCTGTCCCAGACTGCTAGATCGCTGGTAGATCTCCAAGCACTTCACCAAGGTCACTGTTATTTTGTTCTTGCTAAAGTAACCAAGACACAGAGAAATATCATCCAGCAGCTTATTTGGCTTAACAGTTTGAGGAGGAACAAAACTGAGGTGCTTCAGATTCCAGACCTCTCATTTTCTATACCACAGAGTATCTAAAACTAAAAAAACTGGAACTATGAAAGCTAGAGACAGAAAATTAAGTTTTTACTAATTCTAAGGTTTAACAAATGGAAACAACAGAAAAAAAAAAAAAACAAACCACAAACCAACAAACCCCCAGACATGCCAAGGACTGAAACACAAGAAGGCTCAGACAGCACCTATCTTTCTTCAAGGAACTGAAGGTGCTAGTGAGTGAGTCCCTGTGCAGAGATTTAAGGAGTGAAAGCCAAGCAGAAACGCAGCTGCAAAACACTTCACTTCTTCTGGGGACACAACCAGCTTCCATGACCAACCCATTCCCAGGCCAGTGAGGTGGTCTCCTATGTGAACCCCAAAACTTGAGCCTGCCCCTACAAGTGAGCATACGTTATGAGCAAGTCTCTGACAACCAGGGTGGACAATGTGCCTTTCACTGCTAAGAGGGGACCATCCTTAAACACTGGTGCCTGCAGGTCCCAGAGCCAGACCCCCCCCTTACCACAGAGAACCCCAGTTTCAAGAGGAACTGGTTTCCAGCCCAGATTTTAGCCTTCCCTAGCCTGAGGGTCTTGGCTTCATTTGGTTTAAACAAGATTTAGGCAGAACAGAAATTTTGGCTGCGAAGTAGCGGTGTTTGTGAGCTCAGTAGTATGTGGGGTGAGCAAATGTGACATGCAGAGCCCAGCCGAGTACAGGAGACACAAAGCATCTGTGTGAGCTCTTCAGGAGTGCAACAAATGAAAACCTAAGCACTAATGTGACCTCAGAGCAGACTATTCATGGGTGTATTTCAATTACAAAAGGCTATTAGAAAGTGACAATGTTCTCTTATTTACAATAAATTTCATCAATTTATAACTCTTTTCCTTATTTAAGAAAAATACAATACAAGCTCCATCTGGCTCTATTTAGACTCCAGGCCTCTATGTTTGTACAGCCAGGAGCCATTAATTATTGTGTCAAGACCAGATTTTAAGGCCTTGGACATGCAAAATTAAAAGGAGCCAGGGGAGGGAGAGGGCACAAACAGGAGCCTTGAAAAAGTTTAATTAGTTATGTAGTAAATGATGGACCTGGGCATTAAGCACCCAGGTTTATGGGGTCCAGGGTGCTTTGCTGGCTCATTTGCAAAGCTAAAGCCACAAGGACACAAGTACATGGCGAGGGGTGGGGGGGTGCAGAAGTGGGGCACAACAGGATTTTCCTCTGTGATTCTGGGAGATTTACTCAAAGCCAGACACATCTTTCTCCAGAGAGCAATGCTGAAGCCTCAGACATTTGCCTGGCACATTTCTAATTCAGAGACCAAAAGGTTTTCCAGGTTGACCCTTTCTGCTGCACTCAAATGCCATGTCTGTTGCATGTGAGTGAGGAGAAGGTAGATCTTCCTGAAAGAGCAGGTATCCACCCACCCCAGGCTCCACACACACATGTCTGAGCAGAGCAGTCACAGCCCTGCTCAGTCAGAGAGCATGGTCTAGGTGAGATTTGATGCCAGAGCCTTAAGAGCAGGAATTACAGGGCACTGGGCCAACACTTCAAGCAGAGGAGAGGAGGAAGGTGAAGGAAGAAACACTTGGACATCCCCTCTCTCCCTTACTAAAGGGAGACTCACAGGACCCAAACTTTAGTTTTACACTTTCCTCTCATGATTTATCCATTAAGAGGTGTCAGGCTAGTACAGCTAGAAAACAAATATGCCTCTAATTCTTGTGTTAGAGGCCTAGGGTCTAAAGGTCCAGCCTTAAATAGGAGCCACCAAGACTTATAAAACCTTGTTACACCAACAAACAGCAAAACAAGCTGGCAGACTGATGTAGCTGGAGTGCAAATCAGTTCAAGCCTCACACAGGGCACCAAATATCACAGTACAAGCAAAACTAACAAGCTGCAACAAGGCTTTACCTTGGGTCAGATTCTACTGTCCAAGTCATTTCTCTATATTACTCCTTGTCTCCACTATGTCCAGGTTCTACATTCTCTAAGCCCCTCCTTCATCCAACTTCCTTCTCTCATACTCCTCAGAGCTATTTAACCACCTTGCAGGGACAAGCTACAGCTGCACATCGTCCATGTCAATCAACCCACTGCCTTCGCAGCAAGGCCACAGCCACATATTATCAATGTTAATCAACCCACTGCCTTCATTCCTCTACAGTGAACAAGTTCTGGTCATCCCCCCACTGTCAACTAGAGGAGGAGGAATGGGCTGCGTCCAGCTTCCCTGGACCTCGAGGTGAAGGCGGCTGTTGCTAATCTGTACTCCTGCTTCCTTAGCTGCACATCAAATGTGCATATTCTCTCAGGTGCATATTAAATGCAGCTGAGCTTCGAAGGGGGTGTTATTAGCATGGTCAGCCATGCAGTTCTCTCATTTTAATAACAATCTGGTGACTCATCCATCCCATTAATTTAACATTAAAAAAAAAAGTATGGGTCAGATCCTTTTCATTTACCTAAGTTAAATTAAAAAAAAAGAAAGAAAAGAAAGAAAAGAAAGAAAAGAAATAAAAGAAATAAATTTTTGCTTGAATTTAACCCGAAAAATCCTACTACCATACAAAAAATGCATTTTCATCCACAGCTATCGTTTTACCAGTTTGTAATATTATGATAATTGCATTCCATGTTCAAAACTGGGATACTAAGAAGCGTGAAATTGAATACTAAAGACCTTCTTCCCACTATCGATCTGTATTCCAGCAACATGGAGGGACCCTCAGCCCTGGACCAAGACCCTTTTGTGCTGGGAATGTCTAAGTACAGAACAAAAAGGCAATGCCTGTTTCAAGGACTTACAGGCTACACATTGAGCAATGATCCAGCAATGAGGATCACCATTATCTAGCTAACTGCAGGCATTGACCATATAATGAGCACATACTCATACACTGGACTTTTCTAAATGCATATTTTTTCAGAATCAAATAGCATAAAAACTGTATTATGAATGGTGTCAATTTGCAATGCATTTTTGGTCCCTTAGAATTTTATTCCCAAATTCTTTGCTCAAAGAGAAAGCTGTAGCAATGGAAATACTTTCAAGTGTGTTTTTTAATGAGAGTAAGAATACTTGGGTGAAATGTTTTGAACTGCAGTCCTAGAAGCTATGAAACCTCACAGGTCAGGTTAATGGAAACTAATATTTTGTCCCTTGTTCAGATGTGTGAGTTGTCTTTGCTTAAATCACTCCAAAATACTATAGCCCTGGACTTTGCAGTGAAGGAAGTTAAACATCTGGATTAGGTTTTACATAGTGGTAGAAGAGTGTCTACTTTGAGCTGCCAGTGCCACTGGAGAGAGACCCTGTCATTGCAAGAGTGGAAAGTCCCCTTCCTCAGATCCTGCAGCCACAGTGAAGAGAGAGAAGGTGAAAGGGAAGCTGCCACATGTCCCCATTCCCAGACACTCCCTTCTCTCTCCAGAGGAGAAATCTGCAAGAACATCCCACCACAGCACAGATCCATCCCAAGGCCACCTCCAAAGACTGAACAGCAATAACTCAACCTGACCAGAAGTAACTCCTGTGTGTAAGAGCAAAGCACACTCTAGAGTCTCATGAAAAACTAAAAAAATAACATTTGTGTAGGACTACATGTGACAAAGGCTTCATGCCAGAATAAACCCTTCCTCCCTTCAGTTTTCTCAGCCCCAGGACATACCTAGCTACTGCATCACATATCAAAAGGGGAGGCAGGTCAGTCCGCAAGAGGAGGAGTTTCACACTGGAGCAGTCAACCCTGTACCATGCCGTCCCTAACCCCTTGATGAATCCCTGTTTTGCAGAGAGGAATGTACACTGAAACCACTGCAAAGCCCCTCTGATCAGCCTTCTCCTTCCTGCGCTTTGGTATGAGGTTCTGTGGCTGTGCCCAGGGAAGAACCAGAGCCCAAAACCTATCTAGAGAAGGATGTTTTCTAAAAGTTTCCTGCAAAGCAGAAGTGTGTAAGCCCTTCCACATCACTGTGTTGTTTTTCTGTTCTATTAACTGAATAAAAGCAGCTGTGAATTGTGTCCAGCATGAGCAGGTAAACCCAAAAGTAAGTAACGCAGCAGCTACATTAGGTCAGGCAACAAGGGTAATTGTGGAAAATGCCAAAGAGGGCAGAGACGCCTTGGGTCAGAGGTACACCCTTAGATGTCTGGGTGTACACAGCCTGTCGCCCCGGCAGGCTGCATGCTGGCTCTGTGGCCAAGTCTTTCTGCTTAATCTGCCCACGTGGGAAGCTGTACAGAGGGGTCAGAGGTGCTGAGGGGATGCTGGGCGGCCATCGGGATCTGTCTCCAGCCTTCTGCAATGGAAGGGAGGGTTCTTGCGGGAAGAAAAGTCAGGTGGATTGACTTTTGAAACATATTTTCTGCTAAACAGTTTAGTTTTTTCAAATTAGACATTTGGGAATGTTCTGTGGTTGGTATGGACATTTCTTCTCTATGCCTGCTTGCAGTCAGGGAAAATGGGACAGGGCTCCTGCTGAGGTCGTCCCTTTTCATTTTTACCTTCCCGTACAGCAGAATGGACTAGTGGTAAGAGAAAAATACATATTAGGTGCCTTTGGATTGAGTCCTATTTCTGCCTCAGGTGAACTCTGTTCCCTTCTTAGCATGCATGATTTAACTTTTTAATGCCTCTGTCTCTCCATTCTAGAAAATGATGGAAATAACTCTTACAAAATGCACCAGAATTTTCAAACAGAAAATGCAAAGCCTTCTTTGTCTGGGTAGGTACAGCTATTTTCCGCAACGGTACTGTAAGCCAGCATGTAATTCTGGTACCCTGTTCCAATATTGCTTTGCCTCTTCATGTGTTGATATGCTGTGACAGCTTGTTTTATGTTTATAGGGCAGGTGTTTTGTTACTACATGACTCAATCAGCATGTGGTTATAGCAAACAATGTGCTGAGATACTGTTCTCTAGTGACAAAACCAGCTCCTCTTCCTCTGTGAGCTCACGGACCTTTGCTTTGGACTTGGACACTTTCCAGCAAGGTGGTGAACCCCTGAGCTGCACGGGCAAATGGCAAGAGGCAAAGCCAGTGGCCAGGGTTGGCATGGATGGGTCCATGGTGTGCCAGATGACCACCACCACGGGGTCTTCTGATGGACTTACCTGCCACGGTCCCAGAGCAGCCCCACAGCTCTGGCTGGGTCTCTTGAGTTTTCAGCTTTCGTGAGCTGAAGCACCAGTCTCTGATGCAAAGTGCAAGTGGATGAAAATTTCTGGTGCCAGTCAGCTTGCCCCAGTACAAACTGGATGTGGAAAACACAGGCACAGAGGCAGTGCTGGGGATGGCGTGGAGCAGAATGAGTTGGAGAAAATGGAAAGCTATGGAGCAATGACACAGGCATTTCCAGCGACACCGTGACTGGACAATACTTACTGGGAAGACATTTTGATAATCAGATTTACAGGATTTGGCGGTTCTGTAAGTGAGACCCTTCCAGAGAGGTTTTGGTTTGGGTAAGATTTCCAAGAAGTGAAATTTCCCTACTAGATCTTTCTGAGGCACATTCTGTCCATAGTTACAACTGTTTAACTCCTTAAATTCAGTAAATTTCGCTCAGAGTTGATTGAATGTAACAAAGAACACATTTTGGCCTGTCAACTTTTACACATGTACAGGTTGGTGAGAGGTAAAGCCCACCTGCCAAGTCGCTGTTATAAATGTTGATTTAGAGCTTTCTTTGCTATATACCATTCAGATTCTGCTTCATTTGCTTCCCACTTGTAAATGAGATTTCACATATTGTCCTTTAAGTTATACCTCCAGAACATTTTCTTTTATTACTGATGCTTCTGGGGATTCTCACTGAGCATGAGAAAGTCGACTTACAGAGAACATGGGGCTTCTCCACTTCAGTGTTTAAAATCCTCTGACAGTCCCCCCAGCCACCACTTTCCTTTTTTTCTGTGCTCAGGCTTTTGAGCTATAGAAGTGATCAATTGCTTAGATTATTGTAATGGTTTGCAGAGGGAAGGGGGAGGGGGCATGAGAGGATGGAATTAAAAAGTGTCCCTCCAAGCTGGGAACTTGGTATTAAAAATCTCAGTCAAATCCATTCTGAAACCACTGAGCTAATAAATCTCACAAACACAGCTTTACAGTGGAGAGTCTAACTCAGTTGTAAGTATGTACTGCAGGTATTACTGCAACATGACTAATGGTGAGTGAATACTGCAGAAAGATGCCTGTGTATATTCATTTGAAGTCCTGAACAAATTTGCTTTGAATCTCCTGGTCTGTTTCTATGGCTGCTATCCACAAATACTCTAGCAAATGAGCTTTACTAGTGTGAATACTCATCAAAAGTCAATTTGGAACTCAAATAGCTTAATATTTTCCAAAAGCATATTCCAAATTACATACATGAACATGCAGTTCAAAATGGATGCTGGTTCTGATGTGATTAGTTACACAACTTGCCCGATCGGGGACCAGAAATAATAGTATACAGCTCACGGAACTGTCCGTGCAGCCGGGATTTCAAACTTTGAATGCTGGATATTTTCAATGAACTGTTTGTGAACAGCCTAGTGGCCTTCACTCCCATCCTCTGAAGACATTTGTAAAAAGCCATTTTTAGCAATGAATAACAGTTGGGAATTTTGCAGTTTCTGAGTGGCCAACTTGCAGGAAGGAGAGGAAGACTGGGTTTTTCTAATTAATCACTGCTCATCTGTCTAGCTCTGAGTGTCAGGAAGCTCAACACTCCAGCTGTATAGACAGAAAACCAGTAGTAAGTCACATTTTCTTCTGAAAATTCATGTTCATTGTGTGCTGTGGATTGGCACATGTAGACATTTACCCCATCTCTGATGGGAACATGAAGGACTCATGTTGCAACCTTTCCTTGAAAGAAACAGCCGACCATGAATCACGTAACTAAACAGGCAATCCCTGCCCATGTCACTCGAATTTTGAATTTTGGGGCCATTGTGCCTTCAGGCTAAGGCTGCTGCCCTCTGGGTATATGGGCATACAGGGGCAGTTAGTGGCAAGTGGTTTCTAATGCTGGCACATCTCCTCAGGTCGCCTTTGCGTTGTTTTCTCTGCAGATGCTACTCCTTACGTCATGTGCTATCACACCTAGAAATTACAATATGAAACTAATGGATGGAAATGAAATATCGATGACTGCAGATTTACCAGGCGACCTTCTCTTCTGCAGAGGGTTTCAGTATCCTTGTGCAAAAAGACACTAGTCAGGGAGGATGAGCTCCTCCACATTTCACTGCGACAGGGTGCAGAGGAGAGCTTTTAAACATTATCGGAAGGCATTTGCTGCTGTTATTAGATGTGAATCAATCCCAGTTCTCAGTGTCACCAGTATGGATTTGCCATACCATGAGGGAAATCCTTACCTGCCTTTCAGTGACAGCTTGACCAAGGCTGGTGCCTGCTGCCTACCATCCATGTTTTCTCTTCTGTCTCAGAACAGGCTTAAAGCCCTTGAACTCCCTGAGAATGGCATGTGTCAGGCAAGAGAGAAAAGACAGACAACAAACATAGACAGCCACAGTCCTAACTGGATTGAACTCGGGGAGAAATGATGTCATTACTGGCCTCCATAGTTTTCCAAGAGGAAACTTCCATCGTTTACCCTAAGCTGCAGCTCCAGCTGCATTAAACACTGTTTTCCAGCTAATAAAATGAGGCACAATTTTTTACATGCTGTTTGTGGTGACAGCGTAATCAGTCTTGCTGGGAGCCAGCCTCCAACCAGCCAGGAGCTGCAGAGAGCCCTGTATGAGGCACCCAGCCTCCCAAGTTTTAGGTTTATTTATTTACAATTTGATTTTTCTGAGTAAAACTTTCTCTCTCTCTCGATTCTCCCCCCTTTATCCATTCATTTATTTATTTACTTGTTGAACCCAGATTTATTTTGCTCCCCAGTGATTTCAGGTAAACAAAAGGAGATCCACTTCTGGCAAAAGGCTGTTAATGGCCTCACTGAGGGAGAAGCAAATACAACTTTCCTAAACAAAGCTGCAGGGAGCATTGCCGCAGCCCAGTGGGGTCTCTGGGGCAAAGCAGGTTTGTTAGCGAAAGAGCACGCACAGAGTTGGTGAGGTTGGGGTTTTTCCTTTTTCTTCTCTTTTGTTCCAAGAAATACTTGCAGGAAGCAACTCAATGGGAATGTGAAAATAAACCAGAAGTTCTGCTTCTGCTGAATTTAAATCGAGGAGAGGGAGTGATTCTGCACCCACCCCCATAGGGAGTAATGTGGGGTAGCCCCACTGTAAATCAAAGCCAAGTGAAGTGGCTTTTTGTTTCCTACATTTCCCCCCCTCTATCACTCTCTTTTAGCCTCTGCTTATTTTACTTCCTTTCCTCTCATCCTAGATTTGCATCCTTTCTCCATTCCAGCTCCTTTTTTCCCAAAGAAGTAAAAAATGAAAACCTGTGGTGTGCTCTACTGTCCTGACACAGTCTGTCTCAAATAAAAGGAACAGGGGAGGAGATCCAGAGCAGAAATCTAGAAAGCAGCTGCGCCGTACTGCTGAATTAAGTTTCTTGTGTTCACCTGCATCCAGTGAAGTCTGATCCAAAGATCACTGATGTCAGTAGAAAGCTTTCCATTGACTTATGAGGGCTGTGAATGAGGACTTTGGATTTGGGTTGTGATAATGACCAGACACCTTATCTGGTAAAGAAAACATCAATAAAACCCTGGGCAGTCAAAGTTTGTCATTATCACCTCCAGCCTCCCATCTGTGTTGACGCTTGCCCTCTCTCAGACATGGCGGCAGGCTAAAGAAAATGCAGATATTTCTCCCTCCAGGAACCTTGTGCTAGGATCCACGAGACATGATTTTCTCTCTTGAAATTCAATTTCTGAGCCCCTTACTGTCTCAAATGACCAAATGGAAAAGACAGTAATTGCTGAGAAACTTATTGACTTTTCTTTTTTAATTAATCCTAAGTGGAAGAAAACCTGCAGTTCCCTGTCCAGACAGTGTATGTGAGAGAGGAGGAGGGAAGAGGCGGGGGGGCGGGGAGAGAATCATAATTAAAACAACTCAAATTAATCTTGGTGAGTACTCCCGCCACTTCAGTGCTCTGAGTATAAGGGGAAAGGCTTGTTTTGCTCCAGCATCTTTTGTTTCAAGTGTCAGCTCAAACCAGGACCACCAGGCAGCGGTCCTGTCCCATCCAAAGGGAGGCTCCTCTGGTCACCGCAGCCTCTGCACCTTCCAGCCACTGCAACAGGTCAAAGCGCCTACATTTCCTCTCTCTGCGCCTGAACATGCATCATGTTCAGCAAAACGATAATTAAAAACCATTCCTCTAGGGAAGGGGGTGATGGCAGAGCTGCTTCCCACCCACAGATGAGCTTCCTGGGTGATCCTGGGTGAGAAAGGATGGATGAACCCTCTTGGCTCATCTTGTTAATGTAGCCTGAGCCGATTCCTGTTAGCACTGCACCCAGCAATCCTGGCTCGGTGATGTTTATAAAAGCTTAAGGTTTCCAGGGAGGCAGGATTTAGATGTGCTGCATTTCTCCAGCCAGAATAGCATGGCAAGACGAGGCTCAGCTGTCCCCAGCCCCCCTCTCTGTGGTCAGTGTGACACATTTACAGCCCACCTGAGCAAACACTGGACCTGTAAGGTCTGATTGACGAACCAGCTGGTGAGGATGACAAGGGGGGAGAAGAGGTGGGCAAGAAACTTCTGTGGATGCTACACATGCTGGGTCATCTGGCAGCACTCAGCTCTTCAGGAAAGTGGTGAGCTCTGAATTTTGACCTGTGAAATAGCCAAGCTGGGCCGAACCGCTTGCCTTTGAGTGATGTCTCACTGATGGCAGTGGAAGCTGACCTCATAAAAAAGCCAAGTTAAGCAGCAAAGAGAAACCTCTGCTCAGAAATGGCACCAATCCACGTGTGCCACAGAACGGCAAGCTCCTTCTCCCTGCCACCGCAGTGGAGAGCGGCTGCACCCCCGCACACCCATGGCAAGCCTGGCCCCAAGTGCATTTCAGAACACAGTGTAATGACAAGCAGCAACTCAGCTGACAATTAAACCTCTCTGCTGGAGAAGGGGTCTTTTGCTATGTTTAGCCTCCTCCACAGAAAGAGCAGCCTCTTAGAGAAAGAAAAATAACACAGAGGCTTCACCCTGGCGCTTGACTTGCTCTCCACAGCACTGGGAAGGAGCAGGACTCAGCAGGAATTTGTATGCTTCGCATTGCAAGTTTGTTTTATAAACCCCCGGCTTTGCTCCCCGGCTCGCAGAGCACCCCAAGCCAATTAGATCACATAACCAAATGAAGTCAATTGCAGGCGAGCACAAAAAGCTGCTGTTTGATCTGGGTTCAGAGAAACACCCTCCGTCTAGTAATAGAAGCTAATGAAGGCCGACAGCTCAGGAGGCAGGAGCGATGTAGCTGTGCGGGGCTGGGACTTCAAGGCCATCAGCAGCCTCGGTGCAAGCGGAAGCGTGACTGGACAGTGAATCTGTGATGCTGGCTGTGCCGAGCGAGCCAGATCTTCAGAGACTCCATCCAGACCATCCTTCCCACCCCTGTGCCCCCTTCCCCTGCAGCCTCCTCCCGGCACATGCAACTCAGTTCTCTCCCAGCTACTTTGTTTTATTTTAGTTTTCTTCCTGCTCGCTGAGAAGTTGCTGCTGGGATTAAAAAGGCATCGAACAAATCATCGGTATGAAAGAGACAAGCTGAGAAGAGAGCAGATTAACCCACTCTGCAGAGAAAACTCCTCATTTCTAGAGTGTTTGTTTTGAAAATGTCACTTGCATGGGTCACAGAATTCATGAATAAAATCCCACCCTTATTTCCATTCAAAAAGGAATAAAGATTTATTACCCAGTCTCACCAGGAAAGCAGTATTGACCCACAGATGAGTCAAGGTCTACAGCATTGCATGCAGAAATATTTATTGCTTTTAATTACCATAAACTAGCAAGGAACTTGTTTTAATAGATTTTTATTATTATTATTTTATTGTAATGTGGAAAATGTAAGTGCAGAGAAAAGAAAGACTGAATCGCCAGCAAAGTCTCCTGAGAATATAGAGTGATGGAATGAAAGACAGCTTGATGCTGATGGGTTAAACAAAAGGTCACTGGCACTCAAGAGATCTTGGCAGCACATTGGTAAACCTGCTTTGAAGCATCATTAACCCCATTTCACTGATGAGAAAAACAGAGCTAGGGAGCAGCCCTAAAGGTCTCCAAAGACAGTATCTGGGATCCCCAGGGGAGGAGATGCAGTATCTAAGTATCAGAAAATTTTGTCTCACATGGATGCTTCTACTTTGCAAACTGGAGCTGGCAAATTCGGAAAGGTTGGGGTACTCTGGCACTAGAAATGAACAGGGGGACAGCTGGCTGATGCCACCCTCTGACACCACCTGCGGGACCCAGAGACGTGAGCTCCACAGGGTAACCCACGTGGTACCCACGGGGCATCCCTTGCTCGGAGGAAGGTGAGGACCACCACCTCATCTCCCCGTCACATTCATTAGGCAGGAGCATTTCTCAGGGAAAGCCTTTCTTGGAAGGCTGTGTTTGAATGCACATGTGCTGCAGGGCAGGAGGGAAGGCAGCAGACCCATGCTAGTCATCATGGTACGTGCTTTGCCTCCCCTTCCTGGCCAGTGGTGACGGGAACATTTCAGTCGGAGAAATGCCAGGCAGGCTTGGTGCAATGGCAGGTGATTGACAGGCAGCCTGTGATAATGAAGTCCATTTTTATTTTTTATCTCTTGTCGAGGTACAAGGACTCGGCCAGTGTCCCAGGTAATGAGTGTTCCCTCTCCCTCTCCCTCGCTTAGATATGAAAGTGTGTGTAGCCATGTGTAGCTGTGTTAACACTACATTACTAAAACCAATCCCAGGAGCCTGTTACTGCTGCACACCTCACTGACTCCAGCACTTTCTCACGTTGATTTGCATTCATGCAGTTTGTGTAAACAACACTGTTCGGGGAATATAAATAACTGCAGCCAGGAATGCAGTGTGGCTGCTGGGCCTGAGATGCTCAGCAGCATCCCTCCGCTGCTGCTGCAGGGCTGGAGCGCACTGCCAGGGGCCCTACCCAGCTCCGTTCCCCAGAGCGGTGGGTGCTGCTGCACCCCAGCCTTTCTGCCTCCATCCCCAGCACGAGAAGCCAAAGATGTCCCACTGGAGAATGGTTTTCACGAGGTCTTTCCTGCCTGACATGAGAAACTGGTGAGAAAGCCTTAAAAACGAGCTCAGTTTTCGTGCGTTCATGTCAGTTGCACGTTGGGCCCTTTGGGGGGGTACTGTGGTATGGGCTGCCGTTACGGAGCTCTCTCCAGCTGTTGGTAAAGGCAGACACTTCCAGAGAGTGATCCAAATCTTCAGTGGTCCAATTTACCTATGAGATGGCTGACTCCCCCCTACACATAGGGAGTGTGGGGTGATGCATCACTGCCCCATCGCATAACAAAGCCATATCCCTCACGCTCATGCCCCTCTCCTCCAAAGACAGTCTCAGGTTTTGCAATGTTTAGCCCCAAAATCAGTTTAAACAAGAACCCCAGCGTAAACCCTGTTCAGAGGTACCAGAAGAAAAAGTCTTCGGTATGAAATCAGGTAAAACTTTGCCTGTTTCAAACATGCTTTGACCCAAGCTCAGAGATCTGAAGCCCAAAGAAATGCTCACACGCACATGTTTGAAGTGCAGCTGCTATTGATCACCATGCCGTAGGGACAGCACACTCATGCTTGACCACCATAATTTCCTCATGATGTGTTTGCTTCATCTCTCCTTGACTTCTGCAGGCAGGGGCAATGTCTTTAGAAGCACCACCTGGGAACTTCATGTTAATTAGTCATAAGCTTACATAAAACTCTCAGGTGGAGGCAACCAAACCAGATCAAGTTGTGGGTTTTTTTTTTCTCTCAGAGTAAGAACAAAAACAGCTAAGAGCACTAAATATTAAAGGGATTAAAACTGAAGTTTTTCAATCTTTTAAGGATTCACATAAAGCCTGGTCTGGAGTTGCAATCTTACATCCAGATTTGGATCCATATCTGCTCCTAAACTTAGGCTAGAAGATGACATGTTTATAATTTTTTTCTCTTGAAATTTAATATTCCAAGAAAAAGTTGGCAGAGTCCTCACAGATTTCTGAAGTCTGCATCTTTGCTTTACATTTAGGTCTTTCTCAATCCTTTTATTTTTTTGCTTTTTCTTTAGCTGAGCTGAAGCAACTCAGATTAACAACGCACACTCTATTTAATTGGCTTCATATGTTCTATTTTAACATTTGGATTAGAATAATATTTCAGAAAATGACTGCTATTATTTTTTTAACAGATGGTGAAAGATCCACTAACATAGGAAGTGAGTCACAAGTTGTACTGTAAATAATAAATAATAATAATAATAATAGTTCTGCTGACAGTGTAACAAGGGCTCCGATTTGCTATCACACAGGAAAGCTAATAAACCAAAGTGCAAAACGCTTCAGAAATCTTTTGTTTTAATTAACGATGAACAAATTCATTCTGCCAAATGCTGAACCCACTGGAACACCAGTGGCTTTGCATTTTGCTTAAGAGACAATCTGAAACAGTAAAGAGGAGTTGGAGGGGACAGCCAAACTCTAATGAGAAAATACAGTGCATGCATCTCCAGATGGGCTTCTTTCAGGGCCGTTTCACAAGTGGGGAAGCAAAAAAAAAATGCTGAAAAAATAATAGTGATTACAACATGAAACCATGCACACCTCCAGAGCGGTGGCCTTTGCTTAGCACCAGCCCCGCAGCACAGTCTATTCCCCTTTAAAACCTGCATAAGTAAGTGTCCTTTCTTATCATATTTGCTCATGGTTGGATGCTGCACGTCATCCTGCAGCCACCTGAGGGGACCTGCACGTGTTCTTCCCACAGGGGCACCTCGCAGGCTCGGAGCAGCTGCACGTGTTCGCACGCTGCCAAGGGGCCAGGGGGATCGGGGTGGTCTCCCACAGGAAAATTCAGCCTGCTCATGGATGGACGCTTCCGAGGTCCGCATAGTGTGGGTGGGGATATCGGGTGGTGAGATAGTGGGTGGAAGCCTAAATTTCTGCCAGCTGGCAGTGGGTTTTTAACGGGCACAGTATGGTGTGGCTTTGGGCATCTTTGGGCACATGGGTGAAGTACAACAGGTTCAGAGCTAAAGATAGCACAGCCGTGGCCCTGCTGGAGGTGGAAAGGTCTGTCACGCAGAGCTCTGCTCTCCCTGAGGAATGCCTGTACACACATGGCTCCAGAGATGTTCAGCTATATCACTGAAGAGCATCTACTACACCATTTAGATCTAATGCTCCATACCAAACCTTTGTAGCCAAACACCGTAATAATTGATTCTGTAGACAACGAGGTTGAGGAATGGAGGTACATGCACAAGACCTTGGCAGAAAAGAAGGTTTGGCAGGCTAAGAACTCTGAGCCTAGGCCATGCCTTCATTTCTTCCATGTCTGTGATTATCATTGTAGTGAATACAATGTTCACAGCCTGTGAGAGTTTTGGTTGTCTGTTGCTAGCGGAGCAGGGACCGAACACACATGGCACTGCCCACTCCTGGTTCTCGGTCACACTGTCACTCATTGACAGTGAGCTTGAAAAAAGATTCTATGTTTTTTGAAAAAGCTGGGTTTTCTTTCTTGATGCAAATAGCAAAGCAAGGAAATGCAGGCCCAGATTTTAACAGCCCTGCCACCAGCTTTTCTTGGCAAAGGGCAGGTCTCAACTTCTATCCGTGGTGGGGGGGTTGACATTATGACCCTCCTTCTCTCCTCAAGATCTTGCAACTTCAGAAACGACTTTGGGGGTGAAGTCAACATGAAAAGGGTTTCACCAATTTCAATTTCTCCAGGCTTGCTTAGCTGCCAATGGTAGGAGTCACCAACAGCTTCTCACCCACTTTTCCTTGTCAGAGCTCACTCCATCCTTTATCATGCTGAGAAACTGGAAGAGAATGGAGACAGAGCAGAGATGCTCACTGTCCATGAGGAGCTGTATGGCTGAATTATTGCAAGCAGCCAAGGAAACTGTGAGCAAGCAATGTGCCACAAATATCTGCAGCTTCCCTTTCCAGACTACAGAGCAAAATGGAGCTCTACCGAGGATCGTTTCCTTTATTAGAAATGACTGATGTCTCTCACATTGCCAGAGACTGGCAAAGGACCCCTCTCCAAGACAGGTTGTCTGACATATAGCGGCTGCCTTCTTACCTTTTGTAGACAGAGGAACACAAATTATTTGCTTGCTTGATCTGTCGTGCACAGAAGCATCTGGACCTGTTCCACCATTTGCCTCTGTCCTGCTACCTTATGCCTACATAAAACTACCTCCTGCCATAGGACCTGAGTGACTCCCATGTAAAACTGACCAGAGGAAAGAGGTCCCAGCAGCCCTGGGAGATGGAGGGACAGAGGCAGCCCGGGTGAGTGAGTACAGCACCAAGCTGCTGAAGCCTCACCACTGCACAGGTATGCCAGGCCCTGGTTTGCTCTGGCCGTGGGGGATAACTCAACATCTGAACTCTAACAAATCCTCTGCAATTTCCTTTGCAAATTCAGGTTTGGTGGACACCAAGGGCTCAAGCCCACAGTGAGCTTTTTATCTCCTTCAGTGACTGAGTGCTTTAGGTTTCCCCCATGGGAACTAACCCTGACTAGATACAGGTGTCATTGTCTACGTCTAAGTAAATCGTCTGGACTCCCTTCATTGTCAAGGGAGAGAAGTAACACACCCAGGGTGTGATTCATCTGACTTATTAGATGTGTCCCTTATACACATCCAGGGGTACAAGTAGTTACCTGTCTTTCAGAGTTGCTGAGATGAAGAACACACATCTGGAAAAATTTACCACGTTAAGCCTGTGCCGGATTTTGACACTTTCCCTGTCCTTACTCCAGAGCCTATCTCAGAAGGTATCTGCATTTCTGAATTCCTCTCATAATTAATTCATAGTTAATCTTGAATAGGTGTGATTTTAATAATCATTCAGTAGATCTAATACTGCAGAATTGCCGCACCATTGAACTTGAAATTACATGAAATGAGACAGCCATTTAAATAATGGCCTCTTCTGAGCTTGGGTGTTTGGGGTTTTTTGTTACAGAGACATCCAGGCGCAGGAAGTCACTGTCACGATGTTGCACCATTTTTGCAGCCATGTAGCCAAGTCTTTAATATATTTTAGAGTTACAATCTACCTGGGAAGCTACTTGCCTATTTATCTGCAGTTTCACAAATGATAATAAGAAAGTGTCTATTCATTGCTTAGAGCTTTCTGTTGTAGAATTAAAAATATGATAGTGGCTGCTCTTCGTATTTATTAATCACCTATAATGAAGTAAAATATTGAGCTTTAAATGACTTTGTACATTACATAGTTAATGTTCATCTCAATTAGCTGTACTTCCCTCACATATCTTTTTAATGAAACTACGTGCTGCTGGTCCAAAGTTGGGGACAACATGCATACAATAAGCACTAACTCACGCATTGTACATGACACGTAAAGTACTTTTGGCATAGCTTTACTCATTCAGCTGAAGCCAAATCTGGAATAAGCCTTCTGCTCTCCTCAATTTTTTTAAACTTCTCACCATCAAAATGACTGATGGATTGCAATGAGTAAATAAGGAGAGATTTAATAGAAGCTATGATTGAGGGTAGATCTTTAGAGTGACTTAGCAACTGAGAAAATAACTAATCATGACTAGTAACCAAATAATGAGACGTCTGGAGACACAGAGGTGTTCAGGTTTCTTTAAAGCATCTTATGCTTCAGCCATACCTGAGCCCCTGGAAACAAGGAAACTGAGATTTGTCTTTTCAAGTTTACTTTTGCCCACACAATTCATATAAATGTCCATATGCACTAAAGGATGAGCAAAGGTACAAAATTTAGGAGTATCCTTAGGATGATTTTGCCTAGGTTGCCTGTAAGGATTTCAGTGCCATTTATCAATGGAGATAGATAGCCTAGTCAATTTTAATTTAAGTGCCTCCTGTATTGCAGTGATTTGGTTCCACAAGTTTATAACACATCCCAGGCATTTTATTTGCTACAATGTCAGACAGTAGAACAACTTTTTTTTTTTTTTTTTTTTATTTTTTATTTTTATGGTACCAGTGATATATTCAATATATCCCATGGGATTTATACATCAATATTTTCATCCACCTCATTAGATTTCCCTCTTCTCTTTTTATTTTATATTCAGATTGTTTTCTGCCATCAAGTCCATCCATTGGGCTGTGGTTTGCCATAGGCTTTGAGTTCCTTTTGAAGTCTTGGTGGAACAAGGGTGAAAACCAGCAGAAAACACTGACTCTACAACCAGAAATGTCGTGTATGCAAGGAGAAGGAATAACAGGACCAATTTCTAGCCCCACAATATATACAACTCACAGTATGTTTCTAGGAGTGAAAAGATTTTCCAGCTGAATCAGACAAGGCTATATATCATTGTGAAAGATTATAATTAAGGAGGGAGCTTCACAGTCCTACATTATTACAAGAACTCATGTGCCTCAGTTTGCAGTCGGCCATGAGAAGGTCAGTCCCGAACACTCTGAAGAGGAACTGGTGGAAGATACCGGATTGGGAAGATCCTGGGTCTGGGCTAGGAAAAGCAACTGCAGAAGAAGACATTCCTGTGTGCCTGCAGTGGGTGATGGCTGAGTGGTCCACTATTGCAAAAATGTAGTGTCCTGGCTATATTTGAATGTGTTTGGTGTCATCTGGGGCACTGGTTCTCATGAGCACCCATTCTTTTGGCAATTAATTGCTAGACCATTTAAAACATTTTTTTTCTAGGAGGACCTGCCATTCTCAAGACACTTGGAAGCGATGTCATCCAGCCAAGGAAGAGAAATTATGATGTTCTTCAGGAAAGCAGCACAGCTCAGTCACTGAGGTTTGCACACCCCACAATCAAAAGGCTGGTCTGTTTTATATTAACTTCAGACCCTAGGTAAGTTAGAAACCATCAGCATCTCCACGGTAGGAAAGGATTTATTACATGAAAGACAGTGAATTGAAGAGGTAGTTTCTCTCCTTGCTCCACATGCATCCTGTGCCTGGCAGCAGGAATAGCCCTGTCTCTACAGTCCAACTAACAAAATAATCACCTTGCAGAGGTTCTGCAGACCTCAGGGGAAACAAAAAGATTGATGATCAACTTCAGGACTTTCATTTTACTCCAGCTGGCCCATGCCCAGCCCAGCTCCAGATCTGTTCCCTTCCTAGGTCTGCTTTATCCTTAAAGGAAAAAATAAAGATGGCATTTTTCAGAGCCCCACCTGGGTCTGACTCTAACAGACGGACTTACACCATCTCTCCCCCCAGGCTCGCTGGCATCCACCCATGCTCTGGGCCCTTGTGTGGTGTTTAGCAGGCTCTGCTATTGCCGACGGAATATGGCAGCAGGAGGAGGAACAGCACAGGAGAGCATTTTGACTTAGAGAGATTTTAATCTCCATGTGCCACCATCCGTGACCCCTTGTATGACAAGCCAAGGGGCTTTTCTGATTCCAATTCTGATTTGATAAGTGGAGGGAAGCATTGGTTTTTATAGCCCTGTTGAACATAAACATTGATTTTTAAGGCCTAATCGTCTGGTGCAGCTGAACAGCATCCAAGGATTTTTTTTTATTATTATTATTATTATTGTAGCTGAAATTGATCAGCTGGAGAAGGGAGGAATGAAAAGGAAGCAGAGAAACAGCTGCAACTTAGTTTTTTGTGTTGCCCAGGCAAGGATGCTGCCGCCTTGTCACTCACGCAGCCCCCACTCTGCTGGGATGCTGCCGGCAGCCAAGGATGTGCTGCTGAATGAGCCCTTGTCAGCTGCCACCCTCGCTGGCTGGCTGGCTCATAGCTCCTATTTAGCTTCCTCGCTGGCTCCCTCATAAATATTCACACCACACAGCCAGCAGAAGACATTGTTTTTTCTTTAATTTCCATATTCAGCATGACATCAAAAATGAATCAGAGATGGGTTCAGCAGGGGCTGTGCATCCAGGCAAGAGGACAAGAGGAGCAAGGTATCTGTGTTGGGTGGAGGTGGGGGAGAGAAGGCAAGAGCACGCAGCAATGACGGAGACAGGGAACAAGGTGAGGAGCACGACAGAGGTAAAGAAAGAGAGCTGGGGATTAACTTGGTCGAGCAATCACAGCAAAACGAAGCTGTTCCCATTCATAACCCAGGCGATCCATGTCCTCATCAGGAGGTTTTCATAAGTGATTAATGGTTAATTTGTTAAAATTCAATGAAATCTTGTTTCCTCTCTTCAAATTAAAATTCAGGGAGAGAGGGAGAGAGAGACGGTCCCAGCCATCCCCTGCTGCTTCTCGACAGAATATAATTCATCTGCCAGAACTGGCTATTGCTTTCAAAGGATTACAAATAAAACAGAAACATAGCCAGGGGCAACAGCCATGGAGCTCTGGAAGGCTCAGCTGAGGGTAAGGGGCAGAGGGCAGACCTCGAACCCCGGAGTGTGTTGGCAGGCAATCTTTGGAATAAAGCCAGAACCAGCATGGCCGAATCACGGGCAGTTCAGTCCTACACTGAACCTTAATCTCCTGCCATGGGACATGATTTCTGCTGCTTGCGTTATGGTAAGGAAGGCCCAGGATGACCCGCTAGCACTGAAAAGGCATGGGGGTAGGGGGGTGGGCTATCTGTGTTTTGCATCCCTAAACATTTGGGAGACATGGGCACTTGTTTATGAAGCAGAATGGAAGGAGTATTTGGGGGGGGGGCGGGACACGACGGGACGACATGACACACATTGGAGGTTGAACTGCTTTTTGTTCCTTCCTGCTTTATTTCATTAGTGAGACATTCTACTGATGGTATGTAACCACTGCTTATATAGAGAAAAATATATATAATTGGTTGTGAGCCATTACGGAGACAACCCTACTTCAGCTGTCAGACTAATTTGCTTCTATATAAAATCATTATCCTCATGAGATATTTCAGCGTATCTCAAGCCACTGAATCTGACATTAGATGTTATGTTCCAAATCACAGACCTTGCTCTTATTTGCCTGAGATGGAGAATGTCAAAGTTTCATAGCTTCCACTGAACGAACGGGATTTAGTCCACACTACTGTGGTGGTAGGTATTGCAACGCAATTCAGTACCTTAGGACCATCTCTTAGACAGGCATCCAGGCTGGAGAGAAAGCCAGTGAGAAACAGTAAACTCTCCACATCCCACAGTAGATGTTCTAGCAATTAATTAATATTTTTTTTAAAAACCCATACTTCATTTACCACTCAGTTCAGTTCTGCGTCAGTTACCAACTCTGTGATGTTACTGCAATGCCTGCTAGACTGAAGAAGACTGTGGCTGATTTTTCTAAGTATAAATAGAAGGGCTTTTGTCACTTAAGACTTTGAAATATTTTGAAAATATCTTCATTCTAATTTAAAAATAAATCTTAGGGTTTTTTTTCAGGTTTTCTTCTGTGATGTTATGAAGTATACAGAAAATTTAATTGTTTCTATTCTATTGTTAAGATGAAATGCATCAGTGCAAACTCCTAGTGAACTTTCAGGATTCCCCCTTTTCCCAGGGACTGTGTTTCAGCAGAAGTTCAGCTACTAATTTACACTAACTTATTTTCTGAACTGAAATCCGTTTATCTGAAAATTCTCAGCCCACTCCATTTGAAAGCTCTGCCCTACATGCATCTTTCTAAGGGAAAAATCATAGACCTTTAAATTATCATTCATTTTCAGATGGCACCTCCAGTTTAGTTCTCTGGCTCTGCCTACCATGTCACTAGTAAAAAATCCAATTCTTTTAACTAGGGTTGAATGCATGAATGTGATACACTTCTGCTGCTATGAAAAACACAAAAAGAGCATTAGTTCATTTGGTGAGCAACATGTAAGATCATTGCAGTGACACCAAGGCCTATTTATGTGGTTTAGGTACTTTATAGCAAACATCAGCACTGAGGTTTATGTTTTTCTGCTGTGGAGAACCTAGCCTTTAATTATGGTGGAAGAGGCATTCTAATTCTATTCTCTAATGATAAAAGATTAAAACTTTTTCTATGAAAATACTCTTATGAGTAAAATTTTTCAAGATTTTCCCCTGCAAATTATGAGATTATCTTTTTGATTTTTGTAGGGGAAGAAACAGCCTTCTTAATAAGTATATGGGTACTGGGCCACTTAAAGGTTAGCTGTGCATGAAATAAAAAGCTGAATTTATTAATACGTTGAAAAATTCTGATGTTTTATGGGGGTTTTGTTGGTGACTGAGAGTACTAATTGATTTTCATATGCATAATAGCTTAAGATAACACTGGTCTTTGGTTTTATAGGGTGTTATCAATGCATAAAGCCCCAACACTTTGACTTAGCACAATTTTTGGACAAGGGTGCACTTCCACTACAAAGACAAGGTGAAAACATTGGATCCCCAGTTTACTGACTGCAGAAGTATACCCTGAAGAGTGTTGGTCTTCCAACCTACCGATGTCTTGCTGTCCTGCCTGATGATTTCCCGCACTGCTATATCCGGTAATTGCATTTTCCCAATTTTTCTTGTCTGTAATTTTGCTGCTTCTGCTAAGATCTACGACAAGAGGTTCCAATCAAGGTGGAGACCCTACTGTGCCAGACACAAAACAAAATCTTGTAAGACCCTGTCCTTGTCCTCAGTAGGTCGAGTGCGGCACCAGCAAAGCAGTCAGAAGGCAATCAGGAAGCGCAGAGACGGAGTGGGGCTCATTTACAGTTTTTGGTAGACCCCAGGCAAACCATTAAACTGTGTAACTTCTACCCTGCCCCTCTCTGGCGCTGTATTACACTGACCTGCACATGTGTGAGCAACGGCACAAGGAACAGAAACGCAGAATGGGGAAGGGGCCAGTGGGCGCCCAACACAGGTATTACATTGTGTGAGGCACAATGTGTTTGGTCTCTGAACTGCGGTTTAGAGGCCTAAAACTTCAAAGTTTGGAAATGTTGACCCTTCATCTTGTGAAATGTTCTGGCTTTTGTGTGTTTACAGCATCCACCTCAACTCTGCATTTAAATAAATGTTTGTATTTAATGATTGCTCCTTATCTCTTCCATACAGTGTTAATAAGAAATTGAAAATACTTCTGCTGTACTGCATGATCCATTGCACCTGGGCATCAACTTTCAAGAAGTGACATTTCCTGAATACTGCTCATTAAGATTCACAAGCACCTTGTGATACATATAAAGCTTCTGAGCCCCAGATTAAAGATGGGTACCTGAGTAAGAGGCATGTGGAGTGATTCTCCAAAAGGAGCAGAGCAAGGAAATGTCAGAGCAATGAATGGCACGCAAACATTTTCTTTCCAGTTCCTTTTAGAAAATATTGCCATTGAATCCGTTGGGAAGTCATACACTGTATCAAATACTGAGCTCACTCAAACTGACATAGACATAGTGAATTCATTTGAGTTATGCTGATTTACACCAACACAATAGCCAGTCCATCATACTTATTCAAATTTAAATATTTTTCCCCTTCTTTGACTTAATCAGAGTTGTTTTCTCCCTGGAGCATCAATAATGAAATATTTGAAGTATTTATTTATTGTAAATTCTCACTTTAATCAAGTGATTCTTCAGTGGACCTCGTTTAGCCTTGAAGTAATTGTTTTACTGATGCTTCAGCATAAAGAGATTGGACAATTCCTGATTAATAAGTTTCAAAACGTACTGTCTAGAACACGCAAGGAGAGAATCACTCCTAGGAAATGGCCACATGGATGACAGAGTATCTGAGCTGTGGTGCAGATATGAGCATGCCAGAGGAGCTGGAATTAAAAGCTTGATCATCTTTCTCCTGTTTGTAGCAGGATCCACCTGACATTACAGCAGAGGTGGATTGTCAGTGAAAATTCTCCTGCTTCCTCTTAATGAGTTTTCCACTCATTAATATTTGCATTATTCAAATCGATGACAACAAGGTTAGAGGCTTCCCACTGGTTGTTGCAACAATTTGGATTGATTGACGAGTTTTCAGAGGAGAGTGAAAGGGGTGAGAAAGAGATGAGAAGCAGCAGCGCACAGCCCTTGGAAATAACAGCCAGTGGCAGAGATTGTTTTCTGTGTGGGAGACAAGTGCCCCAGAGAGGCTGAAAGAGATGAAAGGAGGGAGGTTAGAGGCTGTGTACTAACTATGATTATTCCTGGTTAGGGCTAGGAAATCTAAGTGAATTGAGAGACATAAAAGAGGACCCAGCCAACACAGTGCACAAGCTAGTGCCACACAATTACAGCAGAATGAGAGTCACCCAGAAGAGCTCCCTGGGCTCAAGCTGATTGCATGTATACCTAAATCCAGGAGCCCCCGTGAGCCTGAAGTCCTTCTCTGCCCACACAGTGCCAAGCTGCTGAGCTGACACATTTGCACTTTCACCCAGCACTGTGTTTTCTACACACTCCTGCCAAAGTGCAGGTGTCCTGCAAAGGCAGCTCCATACTTTGAGATGGAAGAGAAGAGGAGCTGAATATTGCCATTCCTCAATGATCTTCCTTTCGAGATTCTTGGCACTCCTCAAAATGGCCATGTAGAGGATAACATCAAAGGAAAGCCAAGTTTTGTGTTTCCAGTTGATTTTTCAGAGGCTTCTTTTGATGGTTTGATGATCTCCAATAAAACCTCATTGGAAGTTTCCTCTTTTATGCTGATAGTCCTGAAGCTTTCTTTTTTGCTGTAAATTTAGCTTTGGGACAGGATCTGTGAAACAACGGTGAGTCATGACCAAATGGCTAGTATCACCAGTGCCACATACTATCTTGGGGGAAGAAGGTGTAATACCTACAAAAAGCATGTTAGCAGGGAACTGGCCATTTTACCAGATTTGGTAAAGTCCCTGGACAGAGTCAGATCAGCTGACAGTATCCGATAACTTGTTTCCTTTGTGTGGGCAAGGGCATAAGGAAAGTGTCAGTCTCATCTTTGCTTAGCTGAATCACTGTCTTATCACAGCCTTTATAGCAGTCTGATAAGGTAAAACTGATGTGCCATATGGCCAAACTTTGCATTGCAACCATTGTCCCGTTCCCTGTTCCCATCTCTTCTCCCACTCAAGCAGAACAGAGCCCATGCATCATTAATTTATGTTGCCTGTCATTCTTATCTGTCCCTAGGCATTTAAGACAGCAACAGAAACAAACACTAAAACTAAAATCCCACGTAGGCACTGAGGTTCAGAGACACTGCCTTGCAGAAGGGGAGGCAAGCTTGCTGGCTCATTAAGACCGGGTATTTTCCTAATGGGAGTTTCCTCCATCTTTGCTTGCTTTTCCACCCAGCAGGATGCAATTTTTGCTGCTCAGTACAGTCAGTCTGATTTTGAAGGCACTCTTACGTGCTACTTCACCACTTTCTGGTGGTTGAAGAAATTAGTGAGGAATAATGAGATGCTGCTAAGAATCTTCACTTTGACTAGTCTCACTCCACTGTCCCACTGTTCCCTGGCTTCCTGGAAGGGATGGATTTGAAAATGTTGAAAATGTTACAAGGTAGGGGGCTGAGAAACACATGCTTGTTGCTGTTAGTATTATTATCTGAGGAAGCGTGAACACACAGATAGACAGCTCAGGCTGATAGACGCACTGCAACTGGCCCTCAGATCTATAAAAGAAAAGCAAAGAGTCCATCACTTCCTGCCAGTCTGTTAAGCAGCAGGGGAATAGAAAGGACACAGAGAGGTCAATCTTTGCTCAACTCAAGAAATAATATGTAAAAGGATGAAGGAGATAGTTTCTAGCTTCAAACTGCAAGGACGTGACTGATGCCACCTGAGAAGGGAGTAGCGAAGGCTCAGTAATGCCAAGATAACACTCTGGCTGAGACAGAAGACGAGCCTTTAAGCACATTTCTTCTGCAAGTCTGGCCAAAGCTCAGGGAACCAAGATAAGAGCCCGACCGGCACAGAGGCGACCAGTCTGCAGCCACAGCGAGTCCACAATAGCAGTTCACTGAGGCAAAAGCGAAGTAGCTAAAGACCGCAGAGATTTCAGATCATTATCTCTACTACAAGGCTGCTGTTGCTAAACCAGAACAGAGCTTTCTGCCAAGGTAAAAGCTGTTAAAAGCAGGAAAATATGCTCCCACCAGAAGCCTTTGCCTTGCATTCGTATCTTGGTACTGTCATCCTGGAGGGTCCCAAATCACTGGAAAGTTTTAGTGGTCAGGAAAAGAGACCTCAGGCTCTCCCGGCCCCATGCAGTTGGGTCACTGTGGGCATGAGCTGCTGGTGGTGCTGGTTCCTGGAGCGCAGCACTGGCACCGTGAGCAGGCTGGGGTAACAGAGACAGCATGTGGGAGCTTTCACCCAGCCTCTTGAATCCATCTCCCTAAAACTCTTCAATGTAATCCAAAAGCATCCCGCTCCTACAACTCCGGGTCCCTACCGACACCATTAGCTCTGGAAGCCAAGAGCCTTACACACGACCCTGCGGGGGTGTCAGTGGCATGGGCACGGCATCGCCGGGGGGCAATTCGGGCTGTTGGTGTCTTCCCGTCAGCTGTCAGGGCACAGTCACAGGGGTCCTAGCTAAGGTGGGCTTTCAGGCAGCAACCAGAGACCTTCTAGGTGGGACTGTATCATTGATTGCACCGGCGAGACAACAGAGGAGGAACACGTGGGGAGGGGCCGGGAGGAGACGAGTGAGAGCATACAAATTAAAGAGCAGCATTTGAAATCTAATCAAATATTCCCTCAATTTACTCACCACCCCTGCAGTGCTGTGCAGCTTTATTAGGTTTTTATTCCGTATTCTCTTTTAAAGTGACATTTACATTAATTTACAGTACTAACATGAAACCCTATTTAAAAGCTGGGAGTTTTTGTAACTTTTTATTTTTCAGCAGCTGTCCCTGAGTTTCCAACTGACTAATAAGGAGTCTTTAGTTTTATTTCATGTCTTCAGGAGTGGGTCCGCAGTCTCTTCAAGGTGAGTTCCTGCTGCTTTTGTTAAATATGGAAGGGAGAGTATCCTGGTGGGTTCAGGTGGTAATTGGCTGCGAAGCAGAAATGTCCCACCCCTGCAGCCCTCCATATACTGATGTGCCTGCAACACCTGCAAGCAGCACTGGAGTCTGTTCCAGCTTCAAAAGCAGGGACCAGCTGCATTTTGGAGGATGCACTGTAATCAGAGTGTCACACAGATGGGTCTAATTTTGCTTTGAGCCAGTGGGGTTTTACTTCCCATCAACAGAGAGGGACCTGGCGGGAAAAATGGGGTGAGCACATGCACCCAGAACAGGCATCTGAAAGTTCATTTCCCATCATTTCCTTGGCTTGCTTGCTTTCTTTTCTGTTCTTTCCGGTTTTATTTTGATTTGGGTTGGGTTGGGTTTTTGGGGAGATTGGGGGTTTTTGTTTTGTTTTGTTTTTTCCCCAGAAAATGTTAACGAGTTAGCAGCAGTGCTCAGTGCACTACCCAGGAGCAGAAAAGTTGCTGGCACCTTCTTGCCTCAGCCAGGAGTGAGAGCAGAGGAGCTCTTGCATGGTCCTGGGACAGCACAGATGTGCAGCTTGCAGACACATATTCTCTCTGGTGATCCAATTTGTCCCTTTTTCCTACAATTTCTTTCCTCTTTTTTTTTTTTTAATTCCCTAATTAACACAGGTAATGAATTGCATATGGCCACGGCATTTACTTCTCTGTGTGAAATCTGTAGCAGCTGCATTGTTTATCAGTTCAATATGTTTACTACAGATGCCATTTCTGTGTGACAATTAAGTTGTTTAAAATCTCTTTTTCCCACCCGCTATGTCCTTCCCCAGCCTTCCCATCTTCTTTCCAACATGCATCATTGCAACCTGCCTCCTTTTGCAGACTGATGTCACACTAAAGCTGAAAGATCAAATCTGCTGGAGATCTGAACCTTGTGTGGCCATTCAAGCTGATGGAAAGTTCTGAGATATTACTGTATTTTCACTCCCACCAAACGCAAGGTGAACTGACCACCAAGGGTAAGAATGAGAGAAAATTAGACCCAGAGCCTTTTGCATGAGACTAAATCTACCTCCTTTCATTTAACCTGAGTGGATCCTACGCATCTTTGGAGAAATATTGTGCTCTTCAGACCTTTTCAAGCATAATGGCATCTGAAATGTACATACTTTACCAGTGCTATTGAACTGGACTGTGAAATAATCTTTGAACCACGTCAATATGGCGAAACACACAGAGGGGGCATGATTTACTGAGGCCATAATTAAACATTGAATTTGCCTCTCCTCTGGGCTCAGCTGAATTCCTGTCAGCAGCCTCTACAGCAAATTGTTGCAACCTAATGTCCTATGTGTTTGGATTTCGTTAATTTATTTCCCGCACCTCATTTTCCTGGAATGAGTGCAGTTATTTATGGCACAGCAGCAAACACTTTACATTTATGGGGGTTATGAATTTCAGTAATGGGTTTTGTGGCAATTTAATCTGTCCCAACTATGAGGCATTTTACAATGACAATTAAATTATTATTAAAAAAATAAACCTCAAATGACATTCTTACCGCTTATCAACATATCAAAAGTTTCACCATGTTGCATTTTTGGACTAGGTTATAAATATTCCTCTGTACTTTTTAGAGAATCCTTGCTATAAACTTTGAGTGAACTTAATTAATTTCCACAGCTTATTTGAAAGGAAAATTCTTTACACATTCCAGTGTCAGTGAATGAAACATTTTTTCTAAAAGTTGGTTTATTATATGCAAAAGCATATGCCAAATCTTAATATTTAAAGACTTAATTTGGTGTACTACATTGACTCCTGGAAAGGAAAGCACCCCATGGGGTGGGAGTGGTGAATTTGTGAATTTTCTTGTCCTAACCTCATGGGGGAAAAGGCTTTTATTTCCATCGGTCAGCACTGTCTATGAAAAATGATCAAAAAAGTGTCAAGTATGTTAATTTACACTCCATTAAATTAATTTTAATGCTGGCCTGCTGAGTAGCTAATTTTCGAAGCTAAATATCTTGGCTCTTTCAAAACATATTTTTTTTCTCCTCCAAAACACCCAGAATGCTCCGCTCCTTTTGGGGGAGCTGGGGACTTACATCTTCTGCAAGATTCAATATAGATGCGCAACTCTGCCTGTGAGAGAGAGAATGTGAATTCCCCCTCTCCACCTCCTCTCCAGAGAGCAGCAAACGAAAACTTTTGTTACAAAAGACTCCTCAAAGTTATTTTCAATTCTCTTTCTGAAAAAAATGACCCCTAATGCACTGATTATGGTAATGCCTAGAGGCTCAGTAAGACCAGCACTATATTTTGCTAAGTGCTATATAAAATATCAGATGGTACCCGTTCTAAAGAGCCTGCTATCTCAGAAGCCAAGGCAGACAAAAGGCTGGCTAAAAAGAGTGGAATTACACCTATCTGCAGATAAAGCAGGCTATTCTAAACATCATGGTGCTATCAGGAGGCTTGTGATCAATTCCTGGTTCCACTGCCACCTCCTCCAGCCCCCCATGAGCCACAGTTACAGTTTAGGCAAGCCAAGGGGTCTCTCCGTGCCTCGGTTCCCCCTCTGTGAAACAAGAGCTGCCCATCTCACGGAGGAGTTTTGAGGGCGAAACTCATGCCTGAGTGAAGGAAGCCGCACAGGTCATGTACAAAGCTTGCCCTCAGCTGACCACATTTCTAGCCACAAGAGACTACTGCCTTTCAGATCTATACATGTACACGTGCGTTACACGCTGTAAGCACTCTCACCCCCTGGGCAGCAGCTAACTCTCAGCTGTGAAGCCTCAGCAAGATCACAGGACTAACCGAAGCCTTGTTCTCCTTCAGGAAAGCAGTCTGCACTGAATACAATTTTCTCCCTGCCTTTAAATACCCCACATCATCTCAGAACACCTGTATTCTCTGATTCTGGAAATTGTGGGAACTGCTTCCCATATGCATCACCATGGGTCCAAATTTTCCCCAAAATAGGTGACAGGCAGAAAAGATCATCATGAGGTCCTCAGCTGAAGACCTCAGCTAGCAGTGGCTAATGATTTGCCTTGATCTCTTCTATTTCACTAGAACAAGAGTGAACCCAGATTTGATACCAAATTGGCGCAGCTTCGGTATTGCAAAGGATGAGAGCGTTTTAATCTGACATTCCCACCCCAGCATGTATCACAACCTGTGTATTTCAGGCAGCTGAACCTGGCTAAAGTGCAACCTAGTGTTGAACTAGAACCTCATTTCTTGAGCCTGTATCTTTTAGCATCCACTGAAGCATCCAGTACTCAATAGTCCACATGAACAGAGGAACTAGAAAATTAGCTTCCATTCACAGGGAATTAAAACCACGTGTGCTGTCAGCCACAAAGTTTGCTGTTACCCGGGACCTGGGCAGAGTCCGTTGGAGACACTGCAGATCTTAGTATTACTTTCAGCCCACCCTAATGATGCCTCACTCCACTGGGATATGTAACACAATCTTCAACGATTTGTCTTTAAGCAAAAAAACATTACCTGTAAAGAGAAAAATCCACCTGTACGAAAATGAGATTCCCTGCGGTAAGGGAATCATCCAGCCTGATAAATCAAACTGCACTCCTCAGCAGCTGAAAGTCAGTCTTCTAACTCATAAATCTATTGAAGTCATCCTGCAGGTGTTCCAAAGAAACATCCCAGCACCTGCCCAGGTCAAGAGGATTTTCCTCCTTAATTAACAAAGCTATTTTGTTTTCCCCTCTTTAATTCCAAAATGGTAAGTAATTGGGGAATCAGATTGCAGAGATCAAAAGGTCTGCATTGCCAGTAAGCAGCCCCTAGGTTAAATTCAGCCACGGAAGCCTTCCACTGGTGGCAAGAAAAGAAATGTTTATGAAACTACAAGCCCTATGGTTCAAGCTTATTTCTATTTCCCACTGTGCCTTTGGATTTAGCTACATTTTCTGCATTAAAAAAAGTTGTAAAAAAAATGTATAAATACCATCTAAGGGAATTAAAGCAAAACTTTATAAATGTTGTGTTTACAAATGAAAATGTGGAGGCACCTTCAGAAGCTTTGTTCTCTTTTCACTTAAAGTTTTTTTCTTCTGCCTTCAGAAGGAAAAAATTAGCAGGAGAGGGCTTCCTCCCTCAGGCTGCTTGGTGAACGGACGGTGTTTTCAAGACGGCCCCATGCAGTTCACTAGCAACAACTTCAATGCTCCTCACATTTCAGTGGCACCGCATGACAGTCTGGAAACTTGGGGTGAAAAGAAAAAAGCCTGTGAAATATGGTTTGGAGCAACATCTTTTTTTCCACTCTCAGGATATGAAAGGAAAAGCTGATGTGTTCTGTACGATTTTACTCTCTTCAATGAAGCTTTTTTAAAATTAACACTCTAGATAGATTTCTAAAAATTAATTAAGAGTTCTGCCAAAATGGTTACTGGGGCAAGGCATGCTTGTCCTTCAGAGGATTTGGGAAGGTGATGTGTCTCTCGCTATGAAGAATTCATGACAAGTTCTGAAGAACAGTCAGAAATCCACACTCTGGAGTACATCTTCACTGCAAGCTGAAAGCGATGGCATCTGCACAGAGATCTCAAGAGCAAGGGGTAAAGGAAGGAAAAACTTTCTGAATTCATGTAGTCGAACACTGAAAAATGGCCACAGTCTAGGCTGAACTGATTCCTTCTGAAATGCATCTGCACCAGGAGAACCAGAGCCGTGAATAATACATTATCTTTGGGTCAGCTGTGGATTGAGTTGAATTTGGGAAGGAGAAATCTCAGGTCACAGACAGGTGATCTCAAGCAGCCAAAGAGGCTCCCCTCCAGCCATCACTGCACTTAATGGGTCTGGAGACAATACATGACTGCTTCTCCCACAAACCAGTAAGCCTGATAAAACATTAACTGCTGACAAGAAAAGGGCTTTTGCTTTTTAAAGAAACATCACAGAATAAGCATTACATGACCTTAAAACTCAGCTGCTCAGAGACAGTGACAGCACATGGATTTGGTGACAACAGATGCTCTAATTCTGCCTGTCTCCAACAAGATGACAATTGCTACAGTTTGCGTGCAACATGTTTCACTTCAGTAATCTGAATTTATGTGAATTGTGAATTATTAAAGGTAGTTGTCCGAGCTCTTCTTATTATTAACATAGAGATAGACAACTCTAAAGTGTCATTCATCCAATTTTGTGAAGCTTTGTTAGAGAAGCTGTCTGCCTCTCCCTTGACTACAGAGGAAGCTCAAGAAGCTGGATTAGGTAAACCACCAAATTTTTACATGACTGAAGCAAGAGGAATGAATCTCCTGCTTAAACAGCATGTCATGTGTGGCCCTGTCTTGTTCAGAAAGGAACTTCATGGAGAAAGCATGGCTCCTTAGAAAACCATGTCAGAACTGCCCCTGTCCTCTGGGAGAGCAGGAGTCCTCCACGTAACTAAAGCCCTGTGACAAGTCCCCTTTTAAACTATTTTCATTTATAGGATCAAGAGATCCCAGGACTGGAATCCCCTACCTTCAAATTTCTTAAATTAGGAACAGATTTTTATAGGGGTTTACTTCCAATTTTGGCATATAAATAAAATCTGGGTAGCTTTACGAGCTCAGCATCCCACGGAGAGCACTGTGACTCTCATAACCAGCTATCTGCAAGGATCCAGGACAGAAGGCATCCTCAACACCCCAGGTTCTTGCAGAGTTGTCTAAATAATAGCTGAGCTCTTTTGAAAACATAGCCTGTATTTTATAAAGCACAGCACTTTAATATCAGGAATTTATTAAGACCTGTTACACCTTTGTAAAATAGGGTCATATTTTTACTCTTCTAATTTTACATATAGATAAAATGAGATACAGAGAGGTGAAGCTGATGTGCTCAGGATCATAAAAGAACTATAAATTAATGCTGAGTTTGGATGGGAAAGGTCAGGCATCACAACTCCCACTCCCTTCTTTAAACAGTGGACCCCTAAAGTCCTTAAAGAATCCTTCAAAGTGATTAGAAATCAGATTTTATCCAATTTCCCCTCAGTGATTCATCTCACAGGCTGTGTGACCTAAGAACTTCATTCAGGTTTTGGAAGAGACAGAATGAAACATTTATTAATAAATAAAAAGAGTTTGGAATATTTAGCAGGTCCAAAGTTTAAAGATTATAAAGATCTGAGGCTCTTTAATAAATATTAAATATACATTTTTCACCTCATTTTTGGCCAGACGCAAAGTGTGGTGTGGAATTGCAGAGACAAAGAATTCCGAAGCCAAGAGACCTCTATCTTTGTTATGGGCTCTTTCTAATAAGAAATACTTCTATTCCCTTCAGTTCATGCAAATGTGCAGTTACTCTGATTAGCGTGAAGAGCACCAAATGGCAATGGAAATCAAGGAACCTAATTATTTCCAGCAGTCACTTCAAAGATGCTCCACTGAAATGAAAGACATGTCTTTCACCTCTTGGGCCCTATTATGTTCTAAACTTTGCCTAGCCCTGCTGACACGCCACCTCTGCTTCAGACGGATTTGATGAATCATGAAAACAGCATCATTTACAGTTCAAGGTACCAAAGCAATTTTCCATTGGCACCTTTATGCCCTTGCTGCTGCAAAAGAGAAGTGTATGAAAAAACTCTGGTGACTTTTCAGCAGTCAAGTGATTTCTGCAGGGGGGGTGGGGGTGGGGGGTAGGGGGTGGGAAGACCAAAAAGCATAGTGAATATTCTCTTAGGGCAATGACATACACGTAAACAACAGTGTGCATGTGGGTGCCCGTGCACACAGGCAGGCTTGGATGTTGGCTGTCTGCGGGAAAGTAGGTTTTCCTGTAGGAAACGTGCACAGGAAGGCAGGGAAAATACAGAGGAGGGTCTGCAGGGGTCGTGGCAGAGGCTGTAAGGCACCTCAGCATGTAGAGGGGCGAGTTCCAGCCTTGCTCTGAGTTATGCTGAAGGTTGTCCTCAGACAAGTCCCGGACAGCTGGGTTAACAGCTTGGTTGGGTGGTGAGGTTGGAGCAGCCCGCACGAGGCGAGCACTGCCGTGGGGAAACCAGCCTGCCTTGGCTGTGCTGGCTCAGCGGCAGAGCTTTAATCACGCCTTTGCTAATTACTGCACCCTAAGCCCTGATCCCATCTTACACAGAAGTTTCTGCCACTTGCTGGCCACCTGTGACGCTGGCTCAGGCAGGTGGGTGCCACCCTCCCTGTCCGCTCGCTGTTTCTGTGGCCACCAGAGGAGCGAAGGCCCCAGGGACCCCGCAGGAGCTTCCCGTGGTCTCCTCTGCTCCCCCATTTTTTCCCCATCTTCAGCACAGTCGCAGGGATGGTCCATTTAAACTGCACCAACCCTCATTGTTATTTCAGTCTTTCTGTCGCAGACAGTTGTTCTCATTATCTAGTCTAAGGAGGCTACCATTTTATGTAGAATTAATTTCCTTTCTGGAACTGTGTGAGCAGAGTTGAATATATATTTTCCCCCAAAATGTCACAAAGGGTTGGTTTTTTTTCTCTTAATTATACCCCAGGACATTTCATGATTGCTTGAGAAATGCTGCAAAAGCTTTATTGAATTTTTTTTTTTTTCTTTCTCTGGTAAAACCTTCACAAGATGGTGGTTTAATATTGACAGGTGTGAATTTAAGGGAGTTTCACAGTTTTCTATGAGATGTGATCTCCATCAATGTGAATGCTAAATCTCAGAATATTTTAAACTGTCATTTTATCAAGGGCTGATATTTTCCAGTAAAAATACATAACATTTCACAGCAGTTTAATGTAGTATGCCTTTAACAAAATTTCTGTGAAATACCTTCCGGCCTGACACCCTTGTTTGACTACTGAGGATCAGCTTTACCAGCCAGCTGAATTCACCCGTGAGTCCTCAACAAAGCAACAACCAGCAGACAGAAACCAATGTGAGCTCCGAGCCCACTTCCCTCTGCCTCCAAGTTCCCACCTCTCTTGGAAGGTACTCCTGGATGAAAAGAGGTAGAATTTTCCTAATTTTAGAAAGTGCATGAAGTTTTTCATCAAAAATCCAATTTTCAACAGAAGACCTGGATTCTGTTCCCGATCCTGTCACAGACTGTGCTGTAACTTCAAATGAAACCATTAATCTCTCTCTGTTCCTGTTCCCCCAATAAAATGCCATAGCTGAGCTTCCTTTCGCCTCTTTCTTTGTCTTTATGATTTATTTGTTTTACTTCTCTGCCATGTTTTCACTGTGTATTTGAGCTGGAGGCCGTAAATACTTTTCATAACAACAATATGTTCAGCCTCAGCTTTGAAGATCATATTAACAGATCCCGAACCAGCACAGTGACAATTCTAGTGTGCTGCTTTTGGCTGGGACGGAGTCCGTGTTTCCCACAGCAGCCGGCACGGGGCTGGCTGGGATTTGTGCTGGAAGCAGCGCTGCTCGCACAGGGATGGTTTAGGTCCTGCCCAGCAGAGCTCTGGGAGCCAGGGGCTTCTCTGCCCCTCCCCCCACCCCACAGCAAGCGGGCTGGGGGGGACACGGCCGGGACAGCCGCCCCCCTGCCCCGAGGGCTATGCCGTGCCATGCGGTGCCATGCTCGGCATGGGAAGCGGGGGGCAGAAGGAAGGGGGGGCGCTGGGATGGTGGCGTTTGCCTTCCCCAGTGCCCGCCAGGCGTGCTGGAGCCCTGCCGCCCTGGGGGTGGCTGCGCCCCTGCCTGCCGTGGGGAGCGGGGGGGTCCCTGGCTTCGCTTTGCTGCCCTGCGGCTTCTGCTTCACCTACTGCCCTGCCCTGGCGCAGCCCACGAGTTTTCTCACTTTTACCCCTGTGATTCTCTGCCCCGTCCCACCGGCGGGTGAGCGGGGCTGAGTGGCCGACTGGGGTTCAACCACGACATCTGATGAGGAGCCAGTTGAATTCAGTCATCTGAAATCACTTAACTTATTTTCTCATTGAAGTAATGTGCTTTCATTATATTAATAAAGTGGCTTTAAAAATGCATCTAAAGGGAAATATATGCAAGTGCTAGATTCGAATCCCAGGATCACTTTGAAATTTTGTAGGACATTTTTGTACAGCACCTAGCCCAAAAGGGTTGATTCCTTGATTAGAGCTGCCTAAAGTCTTTCTATTACTTTTGAATTTTAATCCTCATCCCTCCAGACTGCGATTTTTCTCCTATTCACTGCCCTTAAATCCAATCAAATTCCAGAATACATCAAACCCTGGGGTAGGTTTTTCTGAAACCTGGCTGAACACATTTTCTTATGTTGTAATATTTTTCCCTTCTTTCCCCCATTCCTATTTGCTTAAAAATAAATAGCATCTTTTCTGTAATTCCAGACAGAACACAGAGCGCTTGCCCTATTACACTGCAGCTGAATTCTAAGTATATAATTATACAGGGAGGATCTTTAGATAAACCAGCTTGAGGACTTTTGAACATTAAACTCAAATCAGATAACAGCTTTCATCCTGTGCACTGCATTACACAGTGTGCTGCAACTAAGTGGAAGGCTCAAGAAAAAAAAAATAGCTTCCATGGGTATAAAGATGTCAAGGTAATAAAAAAAGCAGATGCAAAATCCTCCAAATACAAGAGGAATGGAAAAGATGAAACAGATAGACTATGCTGCTTGTTACCAGCAGCTTGTTAGAATCTCAGAGTGTTGGCCTGGCAGAGTCTACACCTGTCTTTTCATGTGCTGCTGAGGGCTAAAGAAAAAAAAAAGACCAAATATTCTTGGTGAATGTTGAGTCCCAGATCAAACTGCTAATAGAGTATTCTGTGTAAAACAAGCGAGGCAATTATTCCACTCAGCTGTGCTCTAGTAGGGCCTTAATTGGAAGACTGTTCAGTTTGAGCTCAGTGCTTTATTATACATATATATATTTAAAAAAAAAAAAAAAAAAAAGGCCAAAATGGGGAGGGGGAACAGAGAAGCTGCTCATAGGAACTCATATGTAAAAAAGGCTTAGCAGACTGATGCTGATGAAGAGAGCTTAAGCACACTGGACACTTGAAGTAAAACCAGGAGCAGAAGTCCCGATTATACATGCAGCCAGCTACGCGGTGCAGGGGGGGGAGGCAGAGCGTTTGTTCTTACGGGGATGACATTTAGCCCAGGGAAGAGCAAGCAGCATACAGCTTGTACATCACAGAAAGAGTTCTGAAGGCTTACTGTGACCATGTAAGACAAACACAGCCTTTCTGCCGGCCACCTTCTATTGGCAGTGCAGAGAAAATCCCATCACTTCGTGTCAAGGCGGGACATTTTTACACTTTTTTGCTATAGTTGCCTTTAGAGTTGAGGGCTCACTTTGAGACACGCGTGTGCTAACGCCGGTGCTCAGCAGAAGTCAGTAACTGTCTCTTCAAAAGTGCTTCAAAATGCATTCTTCAGTGCTGTCTGCTCTTCTTCCCCAAGAGGACCAGGTAGGGTGTGAACCTTCAGCTGGTTCTCTGGAGATAGCAGAAATCCATTGCAGTCAAAAAATGCATCCTCTAAGTCAGTTCAGAAACAGTTCATGGCAATAATTCCGTAAGAGTCTGACTAAGCCAAAGCTGTCTGTTGCCTTGGACTGCACAATTCCAGGTGAGACAGATCCCCCTCTGTCCTAACAAACGTTTACAGGAAGCATTTCGATTTCACAGCATCCTCTGGATAGCAGGTTTTCCTGAAGGCAGATAAGGCGCCAAGTGCTTCGGCAGCACAGGGAAGGCAGTTCAAAGTAATCTCAATGATTTGCCCAGAACTCTTCCCAAAGCTAACTCTATTTCTTCAGCTCCCATTATTCTCAACTTTTGCCTCTATCCGTGCAATTCCTAACAGTGTCTTATTCATCGATGGTACTGATCTCTCCAGCTACCCTACGGAGATTCATTCTTGTGGGGTTTTAACCCTCACTGAGAACTGGAAAAATCCTGAAAACATTCAAAAATAACTTCTTTTTCCAAGAACAAACCCATATGCTTCTGTAAAAAATTGCTTTAAACATATATTTATGAGCTACAGAAACCACTGGAGTGAGTGTCTCCTGCCCATGGCAAACCCCCCAGAGCAGCACCCTCCATCTCCACCAGCCACCCAGCCACCTCCTGCCTGCCAGGGAGAGCAGCGTGTGCGAGGGTGGCTGCAAGGCATCTCGTCACATCTCTAAAGGGTCAGGTGAAGTATGCTGGGAAGGACTATTCCTCCCGGCTGCTACAAGAGAGTGTCAGCAGCTGTCCATGATGAGAGTCAGGAATAAAGCCAGGGTAGGTGAAGCCCTGGTTCCTACGCTGACTTGCTGTTTCACCTAGAACTACCCATCCCCCTTCTCTCCTGCCTGTTCTCTTTTGCCTTTTGGATGGAGTCTGGTACACACAGTCACTGTAAAGAGCCTGGCCTTCCGGATGCCCATTGCAAGCCATACGCTAGGCCAGTCACTCTTATTTCTCCATCATTGCTCTTTCAGGGTTAAAAACCTACAAAGCAGAATACACTGGGGTCTGCCTTCACATGGTGAGTGGGAATTAACAGCAGCATAGCTGGTTTATTGTAACAATAATAACATTTCACATAAGGTCTCCCATTTCACGCTGTCTTTACAACATAAGATGATCTCTCAAAGAAAGATGAAAATAATTATAATTACATCTGTGAAAACCTCAAAAGCCTAGAGGGGTTGAGGAATTATTTTCCCTAAGGTATGTGGAAAATCATTGGGAACACAATACCCATTCTTTAGGAAAGTAATGGTAGATTGGGGGACAGACAGGTTATTTGTTTTGTTTCATTTAATTTTGTTGCATTTTCACCTTGTAAGATGGCCACAAAGGTTTAGACTGTTGTAATATGACATACATGCACTGGAAAATGTTATTTTATAGCTATTAATAATACCACCTGCAAGTGGGCAAGCAAAATTATGGCCTAAAGATAATCAGACCTCATGCTTCAGAGTATATGTTGATTGCTTCTTGGGGTCAGGAAGGAGCATATTACTGCCCATCCCCCAGTGCATAACTGGTTGTGTAGATTATGTTCTATTCCAATAAGACATTTACTTTATTATACAGCATCAGCTAAGAACTACCCTTAGATTATTGGGCTTCATAGCCCAATGATACAAGTTCTCTTCAAGTATAAAGAGAAAACTAGCTGGGGATGTCTCACAGTTATTTTACATGGGTGGACCTGGGCTACTGGATGAAAATCCTTTCCCTCCAGTCAATGCCCATTGTGGATGCCTGCCTGATGAAGCACTAGAAGAGAAGCAGCCAGACAAGACCCCTGCACCTGAAGGACTTCTGCACATCATCACCCACAGACTCAGAAGCAGCGTTAGCCAAGCCCCCCAGCTCCAGCTTTGGCACTGGGGCAGGTTGCAGAGCTGCAACCATTCCCCCAGCCAGCAGCCTGGGCAAGGAGCTGGAGATGACTGAAATGTCGCCGCACTGCAGTTTGGTACTGCACTGGAGTACTTATCCAGGGGAGCTGAATTTGCCCTTATGTCATCACTGACCCATTACATATTGTGAAGGAAAAAGTCTCTTTCCAGTGCGTCTCTCATTTGCCACTTTGGGAATCAAGAACAAATAAAAATCTCTGTTGCATTTTGTTGAGGGAAAACAGAGGCACAGAAAAAGGTGGTGATGCCCCTAAAGAATGGCAAAACTGAATGCAAAATCGTGTTTTTCTTTTTCCAGCACAGGACACTGCTTTCCATCACACTTCTAAATGGTTAATTCAGTTTCTGTAGTCTCCTCAAAGTCAAGCTTTCCCGCTGTTCTTTGTGGATGGCCCTCCCAATCAATTATGTCAGAACAATCACCAGTATGGTATAATAATGTATAATTTTTCATCTAAATTAAAATGTACTTAGGAGACCTTCATTTCCCTCACATTTCATTGCATTCATCAGAAATACAGCAGGAAAAAAAATACCTCTGAGCAAACACTGTGAGTTGTTTACAAATGCTTCAAGTGCAGTAAGGCACGGATTGCTGTTCTGCAAGTCCCTTCTCTTCCCATCGTGCAGGAGATTTTCCAGGAAGACTCCAGAGAAAGAGGTAGTGGCGTAGAAGGACCAAATCTGATCTTTAAGGAAAACAATTTCTGTCAAGAGATGGTATTCCATTTAAAAGTCTTGTGGTGTGCTGTAAAACAGTAATTGCTATCTATGTAGAGACATTCTCATTTCACGTCTGTCTTAGTGGATGAAACTGCAGATTAATTACTATCTTGTGTATGCATCAAAGACCAATGCTGTGCACCAAAAACATCCAGGGTGAAAATCAGGCCCTATTTATTTCAGTCAAGCTGTTTAAATATAGGTGAAAATCATAACAGCCTCACAAGTAGTTTAGAAAAAGCAGAACAATTCCACAGCATCACCAATAAATCTTCAGCTGACTCAGATATTTCCTTATCAAACACATTACAAGGCTATTCATATAAAGAAAGCTATAGATACGGGGGGTGGGTGTGTATTAACACATACAACAGAAGTTGGTTTCTGAAGTAATGAATAACACAACATTTCTATAGTCAGAACTATAAGCAAAAATCTTTTCCAGAGTAGCTCATTGCTTTAAAATATATTCTTACAGCAGAACTGTAGGTTAGCTATTAATCCAACCACCCAACCAAAAATTGGTAATTTTGCTGCAGTTTATGTAATGCTTAAGTGCACGTACTGCAAACGCACACCAACCCCAGAGCTTCTCCGCTTTGCTGGCCTCCTGAACCCTGCTATCCCATAGTCTGCTCCTTCTTTCCAAAAGGCTTCCCTACTTTTGCCTCTCCTTGCTTCTGCTTTTGCACCTTACGTAAAAATGTGGGTTACCTCAGATGTGGACTATCAGAAAACCTGTTTTCAAGCAGGATGTTTTTAGAGAGACACAAGTTATCTCAACTGCAAATGACTGTCCTAAAAAAATTGCACTGCAACCCTACAAAGAGGGCTGCTGTATATCATGGTTTTCCTGGAGATGACACATTTTCTCTTCTAAAAAAATTTAGCCAGGTGATTTTTGAGGACTTCCTACCTTTTTCCAACCACTGATGAGTCTAAGAGACCAGACAGCTGCAGTCAGGCTTTTGCTCACCCAGGAACCCCACATGTAACCAGCATAATGTTATTGCTGTCATTTTTCTCCAATCAGCTTCTCACTATAAATGACTTAACAGTATCAGTGTGGGCTTACAGCAAAACAATATCACTCTAAATGCTTTGTCCAAAAGATACAGGGGGAAAAATTGCATTAGAGTTAGAAGACTCAATTAGGTTGTGAATGGGCGTGTGGAAATTTCAATTCTCTCTCTCACAACTACATAATGGAAGGAATGCTTTGATTCTAAAACCAGTGAAGTGGCTGCATATTTCAATCCTCAATTGTGTAGGAAAACACCAAATAATATATTAACATTTTTTCATCCATATAGAAAAGAAGCACTTTCCCCCCCCCCCCCCTTTGAAAGTGAATAAGAAAATGGAACTAAATTTGAGAATCTCCAACTCCCCCTGCTGAGTTAGTAGGACTAATTGTACAATCACACTACCCAGCAGTGTAAATAGGCAATTGGCCATGTGGGGCTGAAGACTTCTAATTTCTATTACAATAGCTTCCAGCATCCTCACTAGACATAGATTTCTTTCCAGATGTATCCAAACTAGCTGGTGCTTTTCACACACACACACACAAAAAAAAAAAAAAAAGAAAAACAACCCAACAAACAAAACAGAAAAAAGAAGTAAAAAAGAGCCAAATAGAAAATACAATGTGCTTAAGGTCACATTGTAAGGGGAGAAGTAGAAACAATTTTTTTTGAACCTTCCTCTCATCACTGGGCAATACCACCACGCAGCACACTCTGGCTAGGGCAGAAGAGCTGGGGAAAAAAAATCAGAATAACTGCTTTGCCCATTTAGACCCTGATTGCACTTTTTTCAGGGCTTTGTTAGAATTATACTAATGTGTATTTTTTAAAAAAAGGAAGAAAAAAGAAGGGAAAAGCACACAGTGTATTTGAGAAGAGATATAAACCATTATGTCTTTGTCTGTTTCACCTGAAATATTTATTTGTACATATTGACAATGAGCATTTACAGCTGTCTGCTGAGGAAATATTACCCTGAGCTGCTTAAACCACCGTGCTAATCGACAGTGAGGTAGATTGGCAGAGATTCCCTCTGGAAGCGCCTGGGAAGCCTTCTGCAGTGCTCTGTAGATCTCTTCCCAGAGAATAAAAACACCCCTTCCATCCCTCTGCTCCAGCGGAAAGGAATAGGGAAGAAAGATCATTTGGGGGCTGACAACCATCATTTTGCCCATCCATTTAAAAGCAGTTTGCAGTCACAGGTAATAAAGGAGACTTGCCCAAACCAGCGAGCCCCACACGGGCCACCATTTGTTGCAGTTTGAGTTATGGTGGTCAGGAAATAACGCCACACAAATAAATTAGCAAGCAGCAAAAAGGCTTTACCCTTGGTCAGATTCTACTGTTCATGCTGGTTCTCTATCCTCCCAGGCCACAATCCTCCTTGTCTCTGCTTCATCCAGGTTGTTTCTCCCCCACTCCTCAGAGCTATTTTAACACTTTGCTGTAGGATCACAGCTGCACATCATCAAAGCAAGGCCACAGCTGCACGTTATCAATGTCGATCAACCCACTGCCTTCATTCCCCTACAAAGACTCAGTTCCTTGGGACAGAGAAACTTTTTTCTGCTAGCTACCTTTGCATGGAGGGAGCTGTCTGGAGTAAAGGGGTGATGAGGATTTGCTGTCCAGGGGTGCAGGAATACTCTCTGTCTGCTGATGATTCAGCTTGGGCTGAAGCCTTCTTCTGCTAGAACTTTCTTAGATGAGAACCCAAAACCGGCTGGAGAGGCCCACCAGCTCTGCCCCTCTACCCCTTGATGAACATCCCTCCCTAGAGGCACAGGCATGGGTCACAGATATACTCCTTCTTGAGGACCTCATCCTGCCTTCAGTCCCAGCGCCACTGCACTGTGCAAGCACCATCTCCGTGCTGCCTGGGGAAGCAGTCTCCAAAAGAATTAGTAGGTTTTATTTCTGCCTTTGAATAACAGCTGTGACTGTGAGTCGCTTCAGTCGCATGTGGCAACAGCTCGGAGCGGTGCTAACAGCTCCAGGTGTGCGGGAGAACAGCAAGTGGAAGGAGAAGCAAGGCAAATACCTTTATACCGCCAGCACAGATCAGGCAATGGCCTTTGCTTATGCAGATCATAATCATAATCATTATCTTTTATGATGAAGTACTTCGGTATTATGGGGCACAGGTACTTTTTTGAAGTGGTTACTAACACATTAAATAAGGAATTTAGAGCCAGGAAACATTTGATAAATGGCTGGTTGGGGGAGCACTTAAGCCATAAAATCTGCTTGTGATAACAACAATACTTCAAGTTGGAGAAGACCGAATCAGCCCTGACTGTGAGGCGGTGCTGAGGGTGATGGAGGGACAAGGCTATCATCCTGGCAATGTGTCTCCAATCAGGGTCCTCCTGAAGAAATATCCTTTTGGACCCTGATCCAACTTAACACTTCTGCATGTGGGCAGCTTTAAGACATGCTTTGACTTCAGGCAAATGTCCTGTTAAAGACAGCAGGCAAAGCACACGTGCTCAGTGCAGGGGGGTAGGTGAGGTCTAAGCACATCCCCGTGAAGGTGTAAGTGGCAGCGAGCAGGTCAGTAATCAGCATGTTTCATCTCCAGGTATCCACGGTTTTCTCCTTCTTGCTCCATCCCTATGGTGGGACAAGGCTCAGAAGCTCTGAGCACAGACCATTAGCGGTGGGATCCACCGTGCTGAGCTGAGGGGAGGAATTTGTCCTATTCCATTAGCTGCCTATGCAGGCAACATGTCCCCTTTCATTGCTAGTAAGTGATCACGTCTCCTCGGATAGAATGGCTGATGAAATCAAAGCAGCTTCTGTTGTTTCTGTCTCCAAGGTTAATTTTATCAAAAGCAAAGCTCCTTTGACCGCTATCAGCAGAAAGTAAAGTAAAGCTCTTTTTATTACAGGGATATCAATAGAAGCATTTGTCTGACCTCCCTATCACCTCTCCCCTCCCCACCCCCACTGGCTCCAAATTAGGGATGGGAGAATAGAGCTGATAAAATAGGGCTAAGATAAAAATCTTAATATTGCAGAACCCATGACATAGAAATTAGGAAGAACTACAAAAGCCCAATGTCGACCTTCAAAGATGGCTCAGAATCAAAACCATAGGGCTGTATCTGCTTTACCCATCCCAGCCTCTGGAGCAGCTTAAATGAAGCAAACCTGTGTCCTAAACAACCAGGGGGTTTAGTTTTTGAAGGCAAATTCAGCCCTACAGCAGCTTGTCTTTCCTAGTGATGGGATACTGGACACAACATAAATACTGATCCCTGATGGATTTTAGCAGATCCATCTGAGAGCCTGGAAAAAAATTAGGACCTGAGATGTGCAAACTAGAAAACTACGAGATTAGAAGTCAACATGCTGATCTCTACCACTGCCTCATTTTGTTTCCCCATTCTTTTGCTGTCATGGTTTAGAGGTATAAGCAAAGGCAAAAGACAAGGAAAAGTCGACTGATTTTCCTGGTTCCTTGTGGATTACTAGAAAAGTTGATCTTTAAAACAGGTTTAATAACCCCAAAAGGAACAATAGTGTTATGTGCAGCTATGTACACAAGATTGCTGCCCAGAAAGGGGTGAAAGGATGTCAAGTAACTAAGGCACTGAAGTGGCACTAAGAAAATGTGGGTTCAATGGCATCGATTTCCTCTGTGATCTTAGAGAAATCATATTGGGTCTGATATTCACTAACACCGAAGCATTTTAACATCATGGGAGAAATGAAAAGTGAGTGTAAATGTAATATATACCCACTTCATGGCCCGTTTATGCTGCCAGAGTAGTGGAAAGCAAATTTAGTGCAAATGAGAATCACACATTTTATCTTTCTGTGCCCCAGTTCTGCATCTGTAATACAGAAGTTAATAAAACTGTCTGACTCCCTCTCGCTCTCACTCTTTTTTTTCACTACTTGTCAGCCCTGTTTATCTGGCCTATAAGCTCTTCAGTGCAAGAACTGTCTCTCACAATATCCCTGTATAGCCACTTGCACGAGGCCAGCTGATCCGAGCTGGTACCTCTGGATGCAGTTGCAGTCAGACTGCTAACAACAAAATCCCCTCAGCCAGCCCAGGGATTCCTTTTAAAGTCAAGAGAGCACCTACATGACAGAAACTTAGTCTGAAGTCTTCATTCATTCTTTCTTTTTTCTTTTTTCCAGGGTTTTTTTGACTGTGCCAGGATCTAAGAGAGACATCTGAGGCTGAAGAAAGGAAGACACTTGCTCACAGGTTGACACCCTGCCAGCAATCATAACAAACCCTGAAATTGGTATTTTCACCCTTATTCGGATGATCAGGTGTAAATATAAATTTTAATTATTTACATAATTAAGTCAGTAATTTGCTGCCCATCAGAAATGTTTGACGATATTTTGGTGCCATCTGTTTCCTAATTGAACTTAATCTCTAAAAGATGTTACAAAAATATCCACAAAATAATAATGATAAACACAAAACAATTCCCCCTCTTCCCCCCATAATTACTGCTGTTTTCCATCATTTCCTAGGGAAAAAATGCTGGGGTTCAGATGTGCCAAGGTCCCATAAATAAGTGAGCAATGAAACAACAAAGAAGTGCTTAAAAGGAGCATCGAAGCTAGCAAGGTGCATAGGGAAGACCGAACTGCAGGGGTATAGGTGGAAACAGAAAACAAATCAAACCAGAATGTGCCACAAGCGCTCTATAAGTGATTCCCAGAGCCTGCGATGGTCCTCTGGCTTTCAACCACATCAAAGGTGTCATAAGGCTCCAAACTCACATGTGTGCAGAAGAGCAGAGGTGCGAGACTGCAACAAGTGGCACAGGTCTGAAAAGACAACATAAAATAATAAGAAAAATGTTTGGACGTAAGAACTACATCTGTCTGCAGACTTTTCTTCTTCTCTGCAACAGAACAAGAACTTTTCAAAGGCAGATCAGAGAGTGCTGGGTCACTCTCAAGCAGCACTTGGGCTTTCAGATACTTCAGGCAAAAATGATAGAACCGTTTTGGTCCATGAAAATAAGCGGGCAGCTTTCAGTTGCAAACAGGATCAGGAAACCTGTCCGCACCTCTCCTCGGAGTGCAGAGACAAACTGCACAGCCCAACCTACACTCTTTTTTTGGTAAATCAGTTTCTCGGTTTGTTTCGAACACAGACTTTCCTGTTTTCTGGGTTTGACCATATTGAAAATTCCTGCAGCTGAGGACTGGGTTGCAAAACAATCAGAACATATTCATTTTTTAAGATTAATCCATTTATCAAGCCTCAGAAAAGATGCAGCTCAAGTTTGGTGTAAGTCTGACTTAAATATTTAGGTTAATAGTTACTTTATTCCTTGCTTTATAGGAACATAACCTTCTTGCTGATTGAGTTGTCAAAACCAAGGATCATCTGATGGCTCCCAACAGACCTCTACAAAATTGGTGTACTCAAATCAATTGGCTTTGCTGGAATTGAAAGAGCTAACTGTCAACCACATATGGTGCCCATTTGTTCATGTGGATGGACTCCAGACATTGCACCAGTGCTGTTAAAGCCAGAGCTCCTTCTCCTAGGTGGCACAAGACTTCCATGGGAAAGGCTTGCTGCCTTTGCTTTGACCACTTTTATGATAGATGGGCAGGGAAGGTGAGAAATGCAGCTTACTGATGGAAGTTGAAGGAAAGCACAAAAATCCCTTGTGTGTGTATGTGCATCTAAGGACAGTTACGTGGAACTTCCATTGGTATATTTCAAATGCACTTTAATTGTGATGGAACATAGAAAAGATCAATATTTTTTTAATCGTGTCACAAAAAAATCATCATGCTCAAAGAATCACTAAAATTGAGTAGCTAATGAGTTTGGTAGGAAAGGTATGTCACCACCTCTGTAGTCACATTAACTTTCCAATTTCTTTTCTTTTAATCTCTCCTTTCAAGTGTGCACGAAGAAATCTGTTCAATTTAGTCTCAGCCTAAAGGGCTTTTGGTTTTTTGTTTGTTACTTAATTTTCATGAATGCCAGCAGATCTCTCCCTGAATGATTTGAGTTTGGAAACAAATGTACTTTCCTCATATATTCTGATCAGACATTTTGCACCTTGATTTCTCAAAAGTGGATCAGGACAGACTTGACAAACTGCCTTATTTTGTAGAGGTAGCTGTGACATAAAAATTAAGTCAGGCTAGAAGAAAATTGGGTAAGTGGTTGTATAATTAATAATACCTGATTCAGGAAATTGTGAGTTTACAAATTACGGCACTTTTCTGCCAGTCTGAATTTTTTAATGTATGTTCATAAGCAATTCCCTTAATGTAGGCTAGCAAAATAATTATTTAAGTTCATAATTTTAAAATTATTAAAACAATATTTCATCAAATATATTTAATTCCCAATAAAATCTATCAAGGCAGCCAAGTTTGATTTTTTCTAACCTTGAATCCTTCCAAACTGTAGATTCTGCCAAAATACTGTAAGTTTTTTTTTAATATAATTTAAGAGGCTTAAGATACTGTAAGCCCTTAGAGCAGTTTAAGAGGCTTACTGTAAACTCCCAAAAACTGCAGAGCAATTTAAGCAGTTAGAGCACCCCCAAGGTCCACACCCTCCCCTAGAGTAAAGTGGCACAAGCCCCCTGGTTTCAAAAGAGCTTCAGCACTTTGCCAGGAATCTGTCCCTCAATCTTTCGAAGCCTTAAGCCTCTTGGGGCCGTGCGTGCACAAGGCGAGCAGGCACTCCAGCAAGCCCTTGTCAAAACAGCCTGAGCTGCCGCTGCTAGTACAGCACCTCGAGCCCGAGCACAACAGGCACGGGAGACATTTTACAAGTGCTTAAATTAGAGCAGTCGCTGCACGTCCAAAGTATCAAAACTGGCACAATCCATAGGGTTGCTCCTCAAGAAGAAAGAGGCACCGAAGGTGGCAGAGTGCTTTGGGGGCGGGGGGTGTCTCAGACATGAGACTTGCTAGGCTTACGTGCAGCAAACCAAGGTTTAGAAGATGTAAATTACTTCCTGTGGTCTGAGTCTTCCATTACGAGCACAGTATAGTAGCAAATTAGCTCAGCTTGAAGAAGTTGCTCAGAGAAAGTCTGGCATTCTCCTGTTCCCTCCATAGCACTCCACCACCTTGGCATGTAGACACATCACACCGTGGCTTCTCACATCTCGGTACCCTCTGGGCACCAAGTCACTGCTGGACTTGCAGGTGCGGAGGGGTTTTGCTTGGCTCACCATGACCATTTGCAGACCCTAGCATGAAGCTCCCAGAAGAGATACCCAGCTCATCCTGCACCTAGCTAACGGCACTAGTAGACCTCTGTAAAACAATAATGGAACTCAGTGTGCCCGTCACACGTGCACCCTGCTTGAGCTCTGATCTGGCAGCTGCACCTCCGCATAGGCCAGTCTGTAACATTTGACTCAGTCTTGTTGAAGTTCAGTCTGAGACTTAATTATGGATTTAGGCTTTCTCAATGAGATTCCTCTCAATTCCAAAATGGGAATTTAGACCCTTGAAAGCACTGATTGAGCTATCCCAGTCATTCCTGGATGTGCAACGCACTAATGAAGACAGCTAAGACCTAGTACTCAGAAAGACCTCAACCCATTCAGAGCTCCCAGGCTTTTGAGTCCTTGATTCAAACTGCCTTTAATCAAGGAAGAGGTTCATGAGGGGCAATTAGCCAGGGAGTAAGCCACCCCCTGTATGAGCAGGTCTGAGTACAGAAAATCTTTCCCATTTTTCTAGAGAAAACGGTAACAGGAGCCGGTGAACAGCTTTGCTCGGGGCATGCCCAGAGGCTGGATGCCAATTCAATTTCAACCCAGACCTATAGCCATTGGAATGACAAATCTTTCCTTAACACTCTTATTAAATCCTAATCTCAATCTTATTCATCATTATTAAGCCTTGAAATTGGGCTGAATATTTAAATGAGGTGAAATGAAAAGACGGAGAGGCGTTGGGGGTGTGTGAAGTGGGGGAGAGAGGAAGATTTAAAGACAACTTGAATTCCCTTCATGAGTTGAAGAGTAATCTATCCAGATTCAGGAACTGATAGAGGCAAAAGATTTTCAGACATAGCTAAAAAGCAGCAGGGGGAGAGAAAGATATTACCTGTTAGAATTCAGACTTGTAATATTAGTCTTTCAAAGACTTCTTAGGAAAGTAGCAGGGACATGGGGAGGAGGGTTTGTGGAACAGAGACTAAGGACACATCAAGAAAAGATGAATTAGATGAATTGAGGGATTAAATGTACCAAGGTGGTTTAAGGGATATTGAAATAGGACTTCACCAAGGTGTCTGTTTGGCCCAGGCTAACTGTGATGGTAAGGGACGGTCTGCGTCAGCTGGGCTGTGGAAGCCTCACACCACAGGGGAGTGCCAACTGCTTTTAAAAGTCACACCAATGACGCTATATCCTGATTTACACATGCTTTTTACAGGATGCTCAGCGCCGACACCAAGTACTTTCCCAACTAGGATTTTTTAATAATAAAAATACTCTGGGTTTGGAAGCACTGGAACGGGACGAGACTTTAGTTTTAGCTCCTTAACTATGGAACCAGACCCCCCCAGACTGACTTTCTCCACGGGGGGCCAGGTGACGGTCTCAGCTTCTCCAGCCCTCTGTGACTCTCAGAATCAATCCAGTGTCAATCCCACCTTCAGACAGCTTTGCTGATGTAAGGGAGATCGCAATCTGCTTCACAAGGAATGGATATTTTTTGTGTTTAAAAATAAATATTCAGATTCAGAGCATTTCATGAAGCAGGGTGACCTACACCATCTGCTCCTTCTGACAGTACTTGGGAAGCCTGCAGGTCTGCTTTTCATATCACATGATGTATATATCATACTTTTTTCTCATTGTTCCTTTTCCTTCTTTTTTTATTTTTCTTTTTCAGATGGTACCAAGTCAGAGGACTAATTCTTGCTCCCTTCTCACAGTTCCTGCCTACCCAGAATAATTCATCCAGCTCATTGAAGATTTGTGCCTATCCACAATCTGTATCCCAAAATGCTAAAACAATCTATTTAACCTTTACGCCAGCTAATGCATACATTAGAACGAGGACCTATATATGAACATAAAAATGTGAGAAATTGAAACTCACTGACATAAAATCAAAGAGCTTGGCCATAAAAGGTGTCACTTTTATGTGATTATCTTGCCAATATCTCCACGTTGCTAAACTAAATCAAACTGCAATTTTTCCCACATGTATTGCATTTAATGGAGTCCGTTAATGGCAGCAATTCCTTATAGATCTCCGTGTAATGGAAGAATGGTTCCTTGTGCCATAGCGCTGGGGAAGTGGAGCCCCCCACACACCGCTGTATATCTTATGAGCTTGACCTTATATGACTCGCTGTGTCAGGCAACACCGAGCACTACTTTTGCTAAGACAATCCTTCAGGAAGATGAAAAGGCACTTCAAGGAACTCGCTGCTGCCAGAAACTGGATCAAACCATGCCCAAGGACTGTGCTCTCCAGCCTCCTCCTCCCACTGGCACCGCGCGCTGCTGAACTCAGGAGCTGTATTTGCACAGCCCTTCACTTACCAGAGAGTTTGGTTCCCCAAGTTTTGCAGCAGGGTCTCTAGCAGAGATACTGTCCTGTCTTTTGTCCAGAAGAATGGTTTCACTTCTCTGTAGAACTGAAGATTACCCTGTGGACAAAAAAAACCCAAACCACAGCAAGCTCCTTTAATCCATAGGTGTCAAAAAGTGGAGGCAAGTGTCTGATCCCCAGTTTTATAGCTGGGGAAGTTGAAATGAAGTGATTCCCTCATGTTCACACAGCAAACCAGCGGCAGAGTCAGGGCAGAACCCAAGTAGCTTATATCCTTGCACCATGCTCTTCCTCACAGGTGAAGCTGCATCCATGTGCCTTCAGCTCATCTTTTCCACTGTCATACTTTTCCACTGTCACCTGTACTTGGAGAAAGCAGAAAACAGAAAGGATGTGCAGATCATGTTGTGCAGTCCATAATCTGGGAGACACATGCCCAGAGCACCTAGGGCTCCTCCAGTACCTCACCGATGCCCTGCACCCCTCACACCCACCCACAGAACATAAAGTCCCAACAATGCCCATTCATGCCTGACTCCATATCGTGCCCTGAATAGGGGCGGTGGGAGCAGACCTTAGAGGGACATCGCTTTCATCCTGTGCCCAAATGAACACAGATTGTTGAGGGTCACTTTCTACCACCATTGGTCCTTACCTCTGCCCGGAGAAAACCTTCCCTCCTGAGGCCAGCAGAAATCAACGTAATGGCAGCCCAGATTAATCTGACATCCACATACTATTTTTTTTACATTATGTTATTAGGAAGATTTTGCTCACTGTTGTTTTAAAACCCCTAGAAACATGAAAATTCCATTTCCCCTGCATCTATTCATCTTTATTAACCATGTGCTGATTTTTTTTTTTATTCTTTTCTGCTGTTGGTAGAAAATCCAAGCCTATCCAACTCTTTTATTTCACTTTAGTATCAGCCAGAATTAGAGATTTTTGTGTTCTGTATGTGCCAACATCTGTAAGCGTGTATCAGTCAAAAGTGGGATCATTGCTATTACTTTAGTGGCATTCCTGGTTAAATTGAGTTGTTTGCTTTCTATGTTTTTAAAACATCGGATTATGTATTTATTTTTTTAGTTGAAACAAGTAACATCTGCTGCTTAGAGTAATAGTGCTCAAAACCATTTTAAACAGGATGAGTGGGTGGGAAAGGGAGAAGAAATCACAACCATGTATCTTTTAATCATTTTCAGATGGCAGACAGGTGTGGTGGGATTTTTTTGGAGGGACAGCGACGATAAAGACTGGAAGTGCATAAGTAGCAATTTTAACTTGGGAATTCCAAAACAACTATTTCATGGCAAATTCAAAATGCTGTTCATCCCTTCTCTGCATCACAAACCATAATCAGTTTTTAGCTTGCAATTAAAGAATTCCCAGAAAGTCTCCATACACAGAAATTCTTCTCCCAGAAGTTGACAGAGATTCATTTCCCAGAAATCAATGTTCAAGTAATTATTGTGGTATAAAATACTTTCAACAACTGAAAGAACCTGCCAGTCTTAGCCTGGATTTCCCACCAGATTGTAACATGTTACATCACCTGACCTGGCTCAGCAGGGTCGCACAGCAATACATGTTTCTGTCCGCATGGCTTGCACGAGCGGCAAAAACAGACTGGTTGGGCCCCTGAAAACTTCAATGCTTCTCCAGCATTTCAATCTTTAGTGAATAGATTAGTCATTTTTCATATAAGCAACATTTTCTACGCCATATATCTCTACCTCCTATTACCAGAGAAAAGAATTTCAATGTGTTATTTCTATAGGCTTCCAGAGTTTGGGATGTGGAAAGAGCCACTTGCCTAGGAGCTGCCGTCTATGTTTGTCCAGCTATATGATACTCTGCTGCAACGTTATTTGTCATCCTCGAGAGATCTTCAATCCCACTCCAGCCCTAAAGTCGTCCCCGTTGACACTGGTACTTGGGAGTGCAGAAACCCTCACCATTTTTGCAATGTTAGCATGAGTTTGATACCAATTTCCTACAGTATCCCTCAGATCATCTAGGCACCTCATGGGAAAACTGAGTGCAAAAACTTCATCTGCCCTAGTTTTCCGGAATGAGCCCACTTCCACCCTCCCACTGCATCCCACAGATCCCTGCAGAGCACAGAAGCAGCAGCTATAGCCCAAAGGTGCAACAAAGGAAATGCAAATTTTTTCCACTTTTAGACTATTAAAAATGGAGAAGAATATACAATTTTTCCACATCCCTTGAGGCCTTTTTGGTGGCAATGTGGAGAGGAGATTCAAGGATACGGGTTGATAGGACTCCTCCCACAGAAGATTTACTCAGAGGCTGGGGTGCCAGGGCAGTGGGGACAGAGGGCAGAGCCCCACAGGTACAGGCGGCCCTGTGGGTTTCAGAGAGGTGTCCCTCCAGCACGGGGAACGTAGTTTGTCTGCATCCTGAAAGGCACCATGTAATTTTATGGTGTCATAAAAAGGATTATTATGCTAATAGGAGTTAATAATTCTAAAAGCTTCATGACCTCTTTGGTCATCTTGGCTCAGCTTCAGCCTGGGTGATTTTTTATTTTTTTATTTTTTTTGTGAGTTGAGCTGGCAATGACCATTACACACAAGAAGCCAAATCCTCAGCTGGTGTAACTCAGCCTGACTCCATGGGAGCCAGCTGAGCTCTGCCTGTGCATAGAGAGAGATGGATCTAGCCAACGGACCTCTGATATTTTGCAGACTTGAAGAGAAGAAATGTAAAACTCTGACATGATTTACTCTATCCTGGGATCTCAGACTGTGTTGTCCTACTTTTTGTCCTCTGCAGTGTCTTTTGAGCCACCCTTGGGTGTAATGGGCTTCTGAAGCGAGCCGAGCTATCTAGCGTAATCATCTTAAGGAAACAAATAACTGTGCTTACTGGCTGGTTTGATGGTACCGAAAAACAAATGCACTTCAGCTAATGTTAAGTTCCAGAGTCCTCAAATAGAAAAAATGAGCAAAGCAAAGGTCATACTTAGTAACAGGAATGTAAGGTCCACCTGTGCTCCACAACATCATGATCTTAACTGCCCACATACTGCTTGGGGACCAGACATGTCCCTGATGAGAGGTTACCTGCAGTTTCTGTGTGTCAAGGTACAGACAGAACAACAACAGGCTTAAACCTCTTCCCACCATCCAGTGCACCACTTCACTGCATTTAAATCAACGTCATCACTCTGCCGCAGCTCTCCTGTTTAGTACAGCCTTGGGAGAAAGACAGCTGCACAATAAAAAGGTGCCCCCATGCCTGATTCCAGCTGCTGACCTCACCTCCCTCGCTCTCAATTTCTGGGCTGAAAACGATACACTGGGCATGAGGTTACCCGTTCTAAAAGAGAAGTTTGCACCGAAGTGCTCAGAGGTGGCTGCTTGGCACCACGTTGCCTTCGCTCTTCACTGCAGGAGATGTTGGGCTCTCTGTTTCACCATCCTCTCTATGCACATTCTGATGTTTATATAGATACATTCAAAGATATACATACACACAGACATAAAAATACTTACATATATGTATACATACATGTATAAAAGTGACACTGAAGAACCATTTGTTCAAAGCACAGACCTGAGAAGATTAAATCTGTTCCAATGCCCAGGTGGTAGCTTGACCCCTGCGATGTTACTCCTTAAGTATGCTGATTTAAAATCAGCATCAGGCCCCGTGCTTCTCTAAGAAAACGCTCAGAAAAAGCATTGCTATCAGTGCCTTGTGCTGGCACAACCTAATCAGCGTCACCTCTTAGCATGAAGAACCAGGGCTCAAAATAGTCCACTCCAGTGTCTTTTGATTGCAAAGTGTTTCAAGAGAGGGGACCTGTGTGCAAAAGCCTAATAAAACCACGACCCACACTGCATTTGCATTTTCCACTGGGTTTGCTGGCATTTCGCACCTGCCAGGGACTGCTGCAGCAATTCCCAGAGCACGGTGCTCCTGACCTCAACTGTGGCTGAGGGTCCAGAGCGCTGCACCGTGCTAGCAGAACTGCCTCCTCAGCAGGGGGGATGCTGTGCCGGGGGGAGGCAGAGGTGCAGTAAACAAGGGCACAACCCGAGGTTCCCTGGATTGAGGGTAAAGAAAAGCACGAGAACAAAGCAAATATTAGCCCGGATCTCAGCAGCTACAAGTTAAATTGGAAAATGAAAGAGGAAAAATTAAATGGGGTGGGTACTATTGCTCCTGAACTGAGCAGCACTGGAGGGGCATCTCTCTCTATCCCCCTCTCCCTCCATCCTCTCTGTCTGTGGCCTGTACAAACAACTCAGTGTATATGTATTTTTGGCACAAAACACAGTGTCCTGTGATTCTTGATTATAATTATAATAATGGGTTTCAGAAAGCCTGCAAGTGGTTCTGGGAATTATAATAAGGGCTTAGGACAGACGTGTTGTTTATATGGTTAGTGTTTGTTGCATATTAAACCAAGTTTAGCAGAATAGCTGCTGGTGTAAGAAATTGCAAAATACACAATTAAATGCAAACTAGCAGAAAAACACCTCTCTTCTCCTTGAGAGACAGGCATGCTCATATTGTCATCTATACTCTATGAGCAGGGATTAAAGCAGACTCAGATGGCTAGTACTGTTGTGATGGTATGCCATTGCATTTGCTTTGTCTGAATTTCCACTCCTACAATCTTCTCTTAATTTACCATGAGAAAAATATGTATTCGATCCTTTTTTTCTTCATGTTCTACTCATCTCTCTCTTTATGATTATCCTTGCCTAAAGCATCCAGCCATGCAAAAGCTCCACTGAGTCATGCAGTTCCCATTACAACTGAAGTAAAATTATTCCCAATGATAGCATCTTTTTCCCATGATTTTTTTCCAAGAGTCTTAATTTCTATTCAGTCACATGACCAGATTTCCACTTTCTCCCTTGTGAAATTATTTTATAGTTTAATAGGTTGTAAGTTGTGGCCAAAAACCCCCAAGGTCCATCTGTCTCAGAGCCAGCTCCAAGTAATTGCTGATGGATGTGACCTTGGAAAGGCCCTCTGGTTGTGAGCATGGAGTCTATAGATGCTGGATGGAAATAGGGACCCTCAGAGATGATGCAAAGAAATAAGTGATTTTGTAAAAACCTGTATGAATTCTCTTTTCTTTGTTCGTGGTTATGGCAGATAGGCACTAAACCCACAAAAGGGACTGCTGGAGTCTGCAGGATTTTGCACCTGACTGAGCAGGAGGAATCGAGATTGCGCTCGGGTCCAAAGCAAGGGTTCTGCAGCCAAACCTGCCAGGCTGAGATAGCACCGAGGGTGGCACAGAGCACCAGCGCTGGGCTCAGTGGGGACCCTGCAGTCAGTGGGTTCACCCTGGGCAGACTCACCTCCAGTCCCCTCTAAGTGGTTTCTGCCTGCCTCAGAGCTGCAGCTTCCCTCTGTTTTGAAGGGGGAGAGAGGGAAAAATAAAGATAATAAAAAATAAGCCATCATCCTCCTCCTGGCTGTGTTTTCCAAGGCTGCATCTCGATGCCTCCCCAGCCTAGGGCCAGCTGCTGTCAAATCCCTCTCGGAGAATGCCAGCCACAGACACCACTGCTTCCCAGCCGTTGCAGGCTGCATGTTGATCGTGTTCCTCTCCTTTGTTAACACAATTGCCTTCACCTTTACATAAATCAGATTTAGAGAACACATTGCGTCTCAGAAGCCTTGGGACACCTCGAGGCCTCTCAGTTCAATGGAGCTCATTATGGAAATCAGCTAAATGCTGAGCAGAGAGATAAGTGCGAACTGTTTACCAAACCCCTCCACCAGAGATATACAGCAAGAGCTAATGGGAGTTCATTTGCAGCCTTACTCAGTCATTCAACCCTCTTTATGTGCTCCTTCGAATAATCTACAGGGAGAGATGCACCAGTTAGGGTGAAAGATCTTTCTGCCTAGCTCCTCGTGGACAGGCAGGGTGGGGAGATGGGCAGGGAGGACCTGGGGTTGTGCCACGAGGAACTAAAGCAAGACAAAAATCCACATGCTCAGCTCCAAGCATTCTTGAAGATCACCAATATTCTCAGTGTCGTGGTCAATGTCCAGCTTCACCAGCAATCATCGCGTCAGAGGAGGAAATGCTCCCAGCTCCGCTCCCCCTGAGAGCCTGCAACTCTGCCGAGGGTCACGGGCAAGCCCGGAGCTGACAGGGTGAAAAGAAAGGATTGTGGGGAAGAACAATGCAGCTGTGAGGGCACAGGCAGCGGTTACCCAAGGTGATGGAGCATCGGACATAATGGGAGAAATGGATGTCAAATGTTCCCAGTTGTGGGAGTAGGGAAATCTTTTCTGGAAGCATTTTCCAGCCTGTTTCAGCCAGAGCCAAGTACAGGTGATCACAAGGAAGATGTGGATGAAGATGCTCCTGCAGACACCTGCTATGCAGGGAAGGAGGTCCTTGGAACAGCAGCTACACTGGCAAGCCTGGGTGTACCTGTACAGCACACAAACCACAGCCAGCTCTAGAACAGGCTTTTTATTTTTTGCCAAAACATTTTTACTTAGGATTGTGAAACTTTACAAGCTGAGGAATGGCTTTGACTTGTTCCTCAACTCCATATTTTTTTAAATTTTACAGTTGTCAAAACATTTTGTTCTGACATTTTCTCTGAAAAATGCCAGTTTTCTAGTTCAAGATGACTTTCCAATTTAAAATTAGTGCAGAATTATTAATGTCATGATTTCAAAATAAACAAAGAGATACACTACCTTTTAACTAATTATGGAGGGAGCTGTTCAATTACCAGACAAAAACACTTTTCAGTTTTTCAAAGTGAAATATTTCTTCAGATTATAGGTTTGCAAAGGTCTCAAAGATGTCATCTTCTCACCTTAATTCAAGAGAGGAAATATTTCAAGCTCTCCACACTATTTTTGAAAGAGGAAAGACACTTTCCGCTCTAACAGACTCCTTTTATGGAACTACCTCTGTTCTGAGGTTCTCATTAACTACAGTCAATGGCTATAATTTTTGTCTGCCTAACATGAAGAAGTCAGAGGGAGTATGACACCTGTCCCTGACACACGACCTTCCACTGAAGGTGTGTAGTAAAGGTGCCTGTTCTTGCAAGAATAACCTCTCTCATTAGAATGCAAGCAGACTTTCCAAACTAAGATAATTTTTCTCTGTTGTCCCAAATTCCAATACTCTGCCCTCTTCAAATGATTTTCAAAAGAATAGTTTGGTACCAGGTGTGTTTTATTATTATTATTTACACCTTGTATGTTGAACTGCATTTCTTCCTCACCTCCGAAAACCACAGCGGAGCTTTTAGCTGCCATTGCCAACCCCAGCACTTTGAAATGGAACATTATTTAAAATTCAGGACAGATTGTCTCCTATCTGCCTATAGTAATTTCATGCAACCAGAGAGGCACAGAGAGTAGAAAGTGAGATGTAGTTTTGCAGTATTGTATATGCTCTCTAGTGGGTGGGCTGAGCAGCCTTGTGTTTTACCTGTAATTTTGTCCTTACATTCAGAAATAATTTTCTGTTCTAAGAGCTGAAAGAGTGATTTATAGATAACACACATAAGGACAGACACCATAACACTAAAATGCCACTACCTCTGAGACAGAACATGGCAGTTATTGACCAAAATACAGCGACGCTTTGCAAGGGTGAGCATGGGGATTACTGAGGAGTCCCGAGTTTAATTTGAAATTCAAAGAGGATTGAAATGGGTGAAAACAAGGTTGCCTGCATCAAAACTTTACCAAGAGACTGGACTCCTACTGCTATCCCACAGAGATGTTTGTGGGGATTCCTGGTGCTTACCTCCTGCTTAGCTGGTCCTGGCAGCAGGAATGGGAACTGATCCGACTGAAAATTAATCTGGCATGAAACTCCACCTGGGGTAGAAGCACTTCACCGTTCACCAACTGTTCCCTGCAAACCGCTGTTGTCGTTTAAGACAACATGATTAACAGCCCTGGCAGCCAGGCTTTCCTACATGATGTTCCAGGTACAATCCAATTCATGTCTCCTAGAAGTTAATTTGTATTATTTTTTTAATATTTATTACTTTTATTACTTATAACATATCTTAAGTCAGTAGAACTTCTGCTATTTGTCATTACTTACATCTGTTTTCCAGCACAAAGTAAATCTGGGGAGAAACTACTTAGTGGAATGTGAGGTCACTCCCCCTAGCCAATTTGCTAGATCTTTTACTTCCAAGGAAATATAGTTGCTCAGATTTCAGGGTCATGCACTTCGGGATCAGGAAGGAGGCAGAATAAAGACGTGTAATTGGATATGTTGACTTCTCCATTTCTACTGACCTTCTGAGCTCTGAAAAGCATCCCATGCAACTAAATACACTGCATCTAAATGCAACTAAATCTGCAAAACATGCAACTAAATACACTGCACCTAAATAAGCAGGCGCTGTTGCCAGATGCTTTGAAACCTCCTTTCCCCTACCACCATTTGGATTTTGTCCTCAAGGCTCATCCAAGCTGCCTTTCCTAGCCTGGGAGTTTACATCAATATTAGCTGCGCTATTAGCTAAAAATCTCCAGCACAAATCAGTCTTGGGTGTCAACTTGCGATCCGTTGTTGAATTAAAAATAAAGAAACTTCTAGAGAAATCAACCAGTCAGAATTGTTTTGCACTAGACAGGAAGGCCAATAGGACTAACTATAGATTTCTTCCAAGACTGATGTTCTAATTTCTGCAGGATTTCATGGTGACCTTTGGTGCAGTTCATGATCTGGTCCTTTAGAAAGCACTATATTACATCTCAGTCATTGTACAAATAACAACTTGGGATTATAGTCTGCTGCTAATAAATGTGGTTAATCATCAATAAGTGAGTTTCAGCTATTATATACTGACGATGTAATTTTATACCTCGCCAATCCAGAGAAATCGGTTCCATTCCTTTTAGATTTGCTGGATAGATCTGGGGCCTTTCAAGGTTAATGTCACTAAATCATCTGCTAATTTTAAGGAATCATTTGAGTACCTGGAGAGAACATGCCCTTTACGTATTTCTAAGTTGGGTTTTAAATACTTATTTGGCTTTATCTATCTGCTGGGTTTAGAAGGAAGATTGATACTGTTGTTGCCGCACCAAAGCAAATACACAATGACCTTGATAAGTGGACTACTTTATGCATAAGTTGCATAGGATGCAATAACACCACTAAAGTTGTCAGTCTCAGACAGTTAGATCTTCCCTCATTAAACTCCATTTCACTACCAAGTCAGTTGAAAAAAAAAAATAATATAAAATTAGAAGCCAATTAATGGTCTTGTTGGTGGGGAGAAGGAATGTCTGTGCAGAAGCTGAGCTGCAGTGATTTTATCTGTGCTAGCCGAGCACAGGCAGCGGGCTTGCCGTCAGCAGGAGCTCAGGGCGCCTCAACTTGCCTTCCTCTTAACTCACACCATGCCTGAACGCAGGCACACTGAATGTCAGCAAGGGAGTGAGAGCTCACTAAAGGCACCTGACAGTCTGGGTTTGTAGACCCTCGCCATGTGGCAGTCACACCAAAGAAGCATTCTCCCCCACCTCCACCCATTTCTGGTACCTTCGGCAAGCACACCTCGAGGGGCAAAGCTCACAGGAAGATGGCTGAGCTTTCATTTTGGTCACTTTGCACAACGCTTTTTGACCAGCACTCAGGTAAAACGGATAAAGGAATGCCCAGCGCCACATCCCACCAAACAGCATGGATACCTTCTTCTTTGGGAACGTGGCTGCAGGTGAGAGTAGGTGACCTGAGCCAAACCCTCCCAACAGACTCAGAACAGTGCCCAAGTCGAAGGCACGGGCCACTGTGGAGACATAAATTTTGCCCTAGGAAAGTGTTGTCAGTCACAGCAGGACTAAAGAGTTAATTTTGCCTTGCCCTAGGCATGCCCGTTAAATGACTATCAGTGTCAGATAGCTATAGTATAGTGCATAATATATATAATAAGGCATAATATATAACAAGAAAATACTCCCCAAAGTTTTTGGGAAGACAGATGTTTACGTATGCGCATGTGGTTTCAATGGATTAAAAATTCTGTAGTTAAAAAAAAAAGACATTTTAGATCAATAAAGTATATATCTTACTATCAATTTTCTAGAAAGTTTTCCAATTTTTAGAATGACCCATAACAACTTTAGTGAGTTTTAATCTGCACATTAGAAGCATCAGCCTTCTAGGAAATTTTCTTATACCCTCCCACCAGGCACTGCAATGACTAATAGGAACGAGAAAGCTTTTCTCTTCTAGTTCTTGCTGACTTCTTGTCTTAGAAGCACAGGGATTACTCCTATAATATTTTGTTTGCAAAGTGTTGTGAATCTGATCTATTAAACTTATTTGCAAATTGTTTCACCAATTCTATAAACAGCATATGTAATAGAGGAATAGGGAGGAGAAAACTGGCAAATAACGTTATCAAAATACTATAACATCAACTGAATAAATTACCTGGCAAATGCTGTTTGACTAGTTCCACTGTGATTGTCACAGGCAAAGCCTGAAACCTCATCCAGGCAGGAGCGTATGGGGCGTGATTGCTGTCTATAGGGTTCCACGGAGCTGCAGGGTGCGGATCAGCCTGCAGAGGCAAAACCCAACTCCAGGCATCTTTTCTGGAGGAAATTCAGGCTCCTTTTTAGGGTACTGCGGGAATAAAATACCTGCTTGCAGAGCTGCTGTTATTAGTCACTGGTATTGCTCATAACGTGCTAGGTGCCATGCCGATGAAAAAACCCAGTCACCAGCATTTCCCTCGCCCGTCTTGCTGAAGGATAGCAAAGAATGTAATTTTGTGGCTAAATGCAGTTCGTTTATCTCCTGCCTTTAGCCAACAAATTTATCACACACATTAATATCGAAAGAGGTTAGAGTTCAGCGAATGAAACATTTGTTTTCTTGTGCGCTCTCCATAAATAAACTCTCCCACCTTCGTGGCAGTATTTTTACAAAGCGAGTGAGAGAAACACACACATTAAACAGATAGTTATGTGCACATGGTGGGGGAGGCTGTGCATGTTAAAATGCTCCCACAGCAGACCTCTGTGACTCTGCCTGCATTACATCTCTCTTCTCCCCTCCTCTCTTTTTGTTGTCTCATAGTTATTAGTCAGCCAGACATTTTTTATCTCTTGGAAAGATACTTTAGCTCATATCCAATGTAATCATCTCAGGGGCTTCTACTTTAGTCCCCACAGGCCTGGAAAAACGACTCTCTTTTACTGATTAACAAAAAAAAATACAAAATGCTAAGAAAAATGGCTTTATTCTCAACCTTTCATTAACTCCTACTGTGCCTGCTTGGTTTGGAAGAGCTGGTTTCCCACTTGCAAGCCAAGCTACAATTTCTTTCTGTTCTTTGGCCCACATAATGCAGTTGTTTGAGTGATTCAATATTTTATTTGTGACCCTAACAGATAATAGTACAGCAGAGTCCGCAAGATAAAACAGTGCCAATGTCGCTATGCCCAGCCCTGCTGCCTGTTGCAGTGGATGTCCTGTTGCACCACCGCAGCACTGTGGCGGCGTGTTACACCTCAGTCCCAGCCCAAATTAACACCACCATGGTGAGGGTTGAAAAGCGAGTGAAAATCCCCAAAAGGATGGTCCGAGGTTTGTGTGAACCCCACCCCATCTGTGTCAGCAGGGCAGAAGTCATGCTCAGAGCAACACGATATCATGTCATGACAGACACAGAGGTGCAAACATCCAGCTCCATAATTCCATGGACGGAACGTAATGCAGTGACATTGCACTGGAGCATGAGGAGATGGAATGGGTAAACTGAAAAAAAAAAAAAAACACCCAACCAAAAAAACCCAAAGACCAACACAAAAAATATCTAAAGCAGCCCCTGAAAACTCTTTAGTCTTTCCATCCCCACTGCTAGTCAGCTCCTCCAGCAGAAGAAGGATCTTAAGAAAGGGAAAAGAAACTATAAGGGAGAAAGCAGATGTCTAAAAGAGAGCAGACAGAATGGCAGCCCGTCCATACCCACGGACAAACCGCTCACATCCTGCTCGGGAAGGGGCAGATTTTCACTCATGTACAGCTTTTCAAAAACCTTCACCCAAACGTTCAGGATTTTCCAGCAATTTCACACCGAGACTGATTTTCCCAAGAGGCTGAACCACAAAACTTAATGGAGGAGTTTGTGATGGTTGTTCACAGAAGTATTTGTCAATTATTTTTTACAGCATATGACAGGGTTGGTCCCCTAAGAAACCAGCCTAGCATTTACCCTAGAGGTGAAAACTTTAACAGGCTCAAATTGCAGCTTATTTTTTGTGTGGCAGTAATGCTCTGGAGTCCCAGCAGCAGACAAAGACCTTATTGTAGTAAGAAAAAACCCACAGAGGTGTGCTGCAAAGGAAGCGCAGTCTAAAAGACACTACGCCTGCTCTCCTGACCACCTTAGACACTATCCCGGCTTCCCAAGGAGCAGGGCCAGCGGTTTCACAATTATCGAGTAACTGGGCACTGCAGCACTGCCTCATCCACAGCAGGGAGCGAGCTATAAATAATCTTTCTAATTCTCAATCTCTCCTTCCCTTAGGAGATCTCCGTTCTCTAAATACTCTCTCATTTTGGAAATTCTGCTGAAAATTCTGTCAGCAGGGATCAAGGCATACAATTTTATTACTAGATTTGGAAGAAACTGTAAATATTTCTAGCTTTTTAACAGTGATCAGAAAGTAAAGAGTGACTGCGGACTCTACCCGGTACCTATATTATCAACATATGGCCTTGACAGAAGACAACTGGCCCAGGAAAGCAGTGCAGCGGGCTGCCACGCAGCCTTCCTCTTGGGCTGGAAATCAAAAATTTTTAAACTGCCTGCACAAAAAAAAACAAACCCACAAACAAAAAAAAAGAACAAAAAACCCCAACTTCCAGAGTTTTGTGTGGAAAAGATTAAACCATTAAGCGAGATTAAAATGTCTTGCATGTCTCCTCAGAACTTTATCAGCTCACCAGTGTATGTTACATTATAATGAAAAAATACAACGCGGAAATGGAAAGCTTGGCGCTATTGAAATATATCCTAAAAAGCAGAAGCAAAAATTCCCTCAGACCTTTTCAGAAGGACTTGTTTTGACATGTTGTTGTCAAAATCATGGATCAAACTGATACATTGGAGTGTTGTGCTGAAAATTACAAGAAAATTTAATAAGTTTAGTGGTTTAGAGTACAAAAATTGGGTTCCAGTCCCCACCAAGTGGCTCTACGAACTTGAAGATTTCACCTTCCCTTTTACGCTCTCTCGGAAGTTAAGACTGAAGCAAGGGTTTTCTTTTTCATCTGTCTAATCAATGCCTTCCTACTGCAGTGGCAATTCAGTCTTAATCAGAATGGTAAAATCCTATAATAAACCATAATATTATACAGACAATCAAATACAGTCCCTCAAGACATACTCAAATCTGTGGTCATCAAGAAGGAATGTTTTCTCTGGTTCATTCTTTAAATCACCATCTTATTTCTGGTGAATCATACCTCTGAGAAGATATACACCTTCTGCTCTGTAAATAATCCTTTTCTCCATGGAATTCAGTTTTTATCCTTCCAAATCATGCCATTATCCAAGATGCCAGTTTAAGCTAATTAATGTGATATACCTGCCTACTGGTACCTGGACTGTAATCGTTAGTCATTTGAATAGGCCACTAAAAAAAACATTAGGTTGAAGAGGACCAAAGCTGCAGAGGGATTTTTTTAGAAGGGCATGTGGTGATAGAACAAGGGGGAATTGATTTAATTTGAAAGAGGGAAAATTTAGATTAGCTATTAGGAAGAAATTCTTCACTGTGAAGGTGGTGAGACACTGGAAGAGGTCTACCAGAGAAGCTGTGGATGCTCCATCCCTGGCAGAATCCAAGGCCAGGATGGACGGGGCTTGGAGCAACCTGGTCTAGTGGAAGGGCAGGGGCTTTGGACTAGGTGGTCTTTAATGTCCCTTCTGATCCAAAACATTCTATGATTCTATGACCAGCCTGTTGCTCACTGTCCACATTCCAGACATGGCTGTCATCACACCTTGGTCTTCTGCAGAAAAATACTCTCCTGCACAACTCCTAAAGCAGGAGTTTGTTTTTAAGTTTTCCTAACTGTACACTTAACATCTGACCCATACATCAAGTCGAAGTCTGATGTAGCTTCTGCTGGTGGCTAAGATTGCCCATGACAGAGACTCCGTAAAAACTGCAGAAAGCTGCTGTGTCCTTTAATAGTGGATTTCTCTTTGGATGATCAGTGTGGACAGGCCCATACAAATGAATCACTAATTAAATGGCTCAATAAATAACAACCACTGTTGTAAGCCAGAACCTCTAGTGCAAGGGAAAGACTGGCACTGATGTGCCACATGCTTCATTTGTTTCTTCATTTACAGAGGGAGCCATAAGCTTTAAGAAGGAATGACATTTATATTAAGGGAAAGAAAAAGCAAAACAGAAGTCAAGTCTCCTAAGGAACACAGCAAATAATATTGCCAACCTTGAGCAGTCAAAAATGGAGAGCCCATCCTCTAAGAATCGTGGGGTAAAAAAACCCAAAATCATAGGAATGGGTTTTGTGCTTCCTTGGTGTTTTTATTTTAAAATAAATACTTTTTTTTTTTTTTCTCCTGGATTTTGAGACTATAGAGGGGGCTCATTTTCTATGAACAGGCTGTCCTTCACAGTTAAAAGCTAAATAAGTTCTTTTTTCTTTTTCCCCTCTTCCATTTTTCCTTTTTCCTGAAGCTCTAAGGAAAATCCCAAAAGCTGCAGAACTCACTGTAAAATTGCCAAAACACATGTCCTGACACATGTCACATTAGTTCTCTTGCACAAAACAGCAGCTACCTCTGCGGACACCAGACTTGGAGACATGCACAGGCAACGTGGAGGGAAAACCAGCACGATCCCGCCATCACTGCAGGCCCTGCAGTCGTCCTGCAGACTTGGGCAGCATCTCTCCCAGCATGGATCTCCTCCCTGGTCCTGCCCACCATGATCCTGACGGACCACTCTGTGGTAAGGAGGCAGGGAGCCGCCCGAAGGAAGAAGTACTTTGCACGACCGCAGTATTTTGTGCTGCCAGACAGCATGAGGAGAGGTACACTATGGCGGTTTAGGAGTGCTGGGCAGGCTGGGGGTGTCGGGGCCTGTGCTCCCACCACCCCAGCGGAGCTGGCACAGGACAGCGGCCAGCGCTGCCCACTGGTGTCCCAGGGCTGGGCACCTGCACTGCCGGGCCCACAGCCGCCGCCTCCGACTGCATGTCCTCACAGTCTCATTTCCGAAGGGTGTTATTTCACTGCTGCCTCCCAGATAATGTAACTGAATCATTCAATTGAGCATAAAATAGAAATTTGGCTTCTTATCTGCTGGGAAACCAGCTTTACTATTTTCTTTCTGCAAAATACATTTTTCACTATCTTATCTTCTAATAAACAATCCCAGCTCTGCAGGCTGCAGAAATGTTCTGAACACATTTAAGAGACATTTCCCCCCCTCCTCGCTCCCCCTCTCTCCCTCCTTCTTTATCCCCCCTTCCCATACTTTAAAACGTCTGTTTTAAAGGCATATTTTTAAAAGGGATCCAATTTGTATTCCATCTTCCTTTGGTGAAGGTATATATTTTTCATAAGCCTGTCCTCTGCTTTTGAGGCCTCTCTCCCTCGGTTTAATTTTCATTCCCATCTCCCTTTCTTCCTCCGTACAGAACTGAAACACCAACTCCCCACCACCACCATCCCTAACGCTTTCTCTTGTTTTAAGAAAAAGGCAATTCAGACTTAAAAACTGCCCTCCCCTCCCCTGGACCCGCCACACAGCGCTTGCCTAACAGAAACTAAACGTGTCAGTGAAAGGTCAGCTATGAATTTTTAAAGCTTTCTATCTCACTCCGGTTGACATCAAAAGCATTAGCTGTAGCACTAAATCAGGGAACAAGGGGGAATTAGAATATGCAACAAGTCCTGCCGTGGAATGCGATGTGGCAGAGGGTATTCAGAGACTCCTCTCAGGATGGGAGAAGAAGCTGCGCCAAAATTCAGTGTCAAGGCACTGATTTCTTGCTCATCTGCCCTCCTCCTCGGGCAATCGCAGCAGCCAGCTGCCTCTTGCAAGGTATCAGTGAAAATCAGGACACAGAATGAAAGTTTAAGAGATGCATTGTGCATTGGTGTCACTACTGCAAACAGAAAGCTGATCTGGGAGGTGATTTCATGATCCCTCCTTACATACAGCTCCGCGGTCTTCTCCTGGATGCCCCAGCAGCTATCCACTAAGGCATCCTCCCTCTGGGTTAAAGCCTTTCTGGCTTCAAAACAAGGTGGAGTTTTTCTTTCTATACCAAATCAAGCAGTGCAGGGGAAGAAAAATCAGTGTAATTCCTGCAAAAATGAACAAATCTTAGGAGAGCTACAGCTGCCGTGTCCCAGCAGCTCTATCTCAGAGCATGCCTGGTTTGCTGGAGGTGCAGTCTCACACACGCTCCAGGGACCTTCACCAGCACCCCTGGGGCTCTGCCTCTTTCACACTGGCTTTGCATTTTCTCATCCTAGGCAGATAGCAGTGTCTCTAGGCAGATTTAGTTTGGAGAGAACATATCTAGATTTGTGTAGAAGAGATCCAAAGCAACAGCTACATAGCAGAAATTTTTCATTTTGATGTCTCTTGGCAGGCTGGTTTCAACTCCTCATAGTTTTTGTCTCTTTTCTGTAAACAACGAGCTACATCCCAAGGTTAGAGTGCGCACTACCGTGTGCAACAACAGAACATGGGCACAGTTCAAGAGGTGATTTATTATTCATTGATCATTTAACAATTTGGCAGTTGAAAGCAGAACTTATCCCACCAGGACTGCAATGGGCAAAGCAGCCATTCATATGGCATGGACATGTTTTGGTGGGAACAAAGGATGCTCCCACGGAGAAGAAAAGTCAAGTTAAAAACTCTGGCACATAAAGCCTGCATTGGCCTCTCTGCAAATCATTAAATTGGAGTGCAGGGATGTTCAGGAACATCATCTGGAAAGCCTGGCACAAAAATGCATGTGATATCTGGTCTGAAAGCCTTCCTTCCCTGTGCTGGGACAGGCTGAAATGGCTTATGGTTCTACATTAGATACTGCCAGCTTGGGGTAAACTCCCAGCTGCTCCTACTAAGCCTAGTAAGAACCGTCACTGACTGCAACAAGACAAATTCTGAACCTTCAGCAGCACATCTTTGACACCTCTCTACCCTTTCATTCCCTGTCCCTTTCCAAGCCTCCACCATACTTGACTGGCTGTTTTCAGAATATTTCTTGATTCCTTTGGACAAGGACACAATGATTAGGAACGGAAGATTCCCGATTTTAAAGCAATTCATAAAAAAATAAAATGTTTTGTGGAAGTGTGTTTATTTTTAATAGAATATGTTTCTCATTTTCTCCAATGGGTGACCACATTTAGTTTCAGCTTTTTATTTCATGTCAGCCTATCACAGAAAATATTAGTTATGGCACACTTACATCTAACATTGCTAAATCAAATATTTCATGTTGCATTACAAAGTTTTAAAATTATTGATTTATAACCTTGTTTCTGAAACAATTGCAGGGGGTAACTTTTCCATTTTGTTAAAAAATGCCAGCATATTGACTTCTTTCCGTATTCTGGATGGAAACAAATTCCAGTGTGTCACAGTTGAACAGAAATTCTGTTTTCCAAACAGCTTCAGTTTCCATCTGTCCATAGTGAATCACTGTCCATCCATCCACACAATCTTTCAGCCTTATTTTTCATCCAGTTTTTTCTCTGTGTTTACATTTCTCCATCTGGCTACCCGTATGCTGCTTGATATCTCCATTTACCCTTCCATGGAGCTAATTTTCTACCAGCAGAACATCCACCAAAGACTTGGAGACCAATCATGTAGTTTTCAGAGCTCAGAAATGAAGTGGCAGAGATGAATGCTCAATAAAAAAGTTTACATCTTTGACTGAAGAATGGTGGCACTGATGAAGAAGTAGTAGATCCTCAGCTTTAGGGATGCCTGACACTCCTTTGATATGTTTAAGGAGTGGGATGAGGCACCTAAGCAGGAAAAATTACATGGGCATCTATTCACTCCCACTAGAAGTACGACAGTCTTTCTTGATACTGCGAGATCATATCTGTTCATCCCCCCGTTTCTGCTGGCTCTCACAGTACTTTGGCAGGGGGCCTAGCTTTTCCTAGCTGAAGATGGCCATAAAGCCATTAGAGAACCCCATGTTGTTCCATATTTAAAATCCACATCAGATCATTGTAATGGTCCATAAAGCCTCCATAAACCTGTGTAATGAGCTGTAGCAAGAGATACAGTGTCTTGTTCCTGGATGGCATAAGGCCAGCCCCTGAAAAGGCTGCCACTATGGTATGTGTGTCCTGTGCACCTTTGTGAGAGTGTCCACGTGCACCCACCCAGGTGACATGGCCGGCTGCTCTGATGCTCAACCTTGTATTTCTTTTCTTGCTGGAAGTGTAACCCAAACCTTTTGCTCACACACCCGGCTGCAAAGGAATTACTTGCCTTGAAGCAGCAGTGGACTAAAAGATACAGTGAATCTTCTTTAGGTCACCCCCACAAAAGCCTAGAAGTAGTTCCTACCACCTCTGGCCCCGCTCAGAGTTATACATAAATCCTTGATACAAGGTTCAGGCCTGTTGCTGAACTTCCAAATCATCCTCTATCCCCATCCATGTTACAGCTGCTGCGCAGCACTCCCATTTTTCTTTTGGCCAGATGAAAACTTACAATCCATTGCACTGAGATGTATTGCTTCACACAGTGCTCTATTGCCCTGTTCTTGCTTAGAGACAATTTCACTGATGTGAGTAGAAGGACCAACATAATCAAAGATCCTAGTGGATTTAGGAAGTTGAATCTCAGTGAGATAATATCTAAAGGCATTAAACTTTTGTCAATAATCCAGTCAAGAAGACTAACACCCAATTAAACCTTCACAGAAGAGAAAAATCTCATAGGAAATAAAAATTGTAAACTTCTTCCTGAATTCCACTTTTTTTTTTTCTGCATTTTCATGTTCTAGAGGCTGAAATATTTGGGGTCATTCTAGTTCTTGTATATTTGCTAAAGATCTCTTTATTGGCACAGCAACACTTTATTTACTTAATAGTGAAAAAGTCATGTCTGTATTTGTCAACTAACCAAATTATGTTCAAACAAAATATGATTTTAAATCTCAAAACAAGGAAAATTAGGGAGGAAAATGTCAAGTGTTTAGGAAGCATGAAGGATCTATAGCATATATTAATATCCAATCCTACCCAAAAGGGCAAAGAATATACTAGAATACATAACTCAGAGAGCAACCTGTATGACAAATGAGTTGTTCTTCTCACTAGATTGAGTATTGGAGAGGTCTGAGCTGCAGCACTATGTCCAGGTTTGGCACAGTGTTTAGGAGCAAAGTGGACAAAGCAGAGAGCATCCAGAGCAATGCAAATGATCAAAAACAAAGGGGAAAGGCAGAAGGACTTGGGGCTACTCAGCAGAAAAGATAAAGGAAGAATCAGGAGGTATTCCCTTTCCAACACTAAAAGGAAAAGGAAGATAAAGGGCAAGAAATACTGGGCTTATATTGCAGCAGAGTTATTTATGTTAGGTTTTAGGAAAACATTTTTCTCATTCCGGGAAATGAAGCAATGGAACAGGTTGCTTAAGGATGTTATCGATCCCCACCACAGGAATCCTTTGAGACCTAGGTTAAACCAGAGTCCTTAATGGTGACATTTACCATTTTACCCCACTAGGGTGGGGAGCAGAACAGGTAACCTTAGTGAGATCTCTTCTGCCCATGCTTTCTGGAGGTCTGTGACATATAGATGCTTTTGATGTACCTGAGATGCCAACTGCTTCATGTTTGTACCCCCAGCTCTGCCCAAAGTTCCTTTCAGTTGTGACTGAAGCAGGATTTCTGGATACTCTCCCAACAGGCTTGTAAAGCTGTGGTAAACACAGGGCACGTTGGGTATCCCATTTGGCTCTGACGCTTTTTAAAAATCTAGTTATTATTGAAAGTTACTGTGCCAGCAGTTGTATTATTAATACTATTATTTATTATTTATGAAGTGCCAAGTGTGTGCTAGATGCTTATATGATTATACACAGAGTTACACGGGAGTTGCACAGTCTACTGAATTACGATGTAATGTTATTACCTGCAACCTTTGCATGAGAATGGTATTTTTCATTTACTGTGGTTGGCTCCTTCATCACGTGATGGTCTGAACAGGGTCTGTGAATTTTAAGCCATTAATGCACTAGGCCTGACACTGAAAGGAGGCAGTGAGAGAAATGGTACCCCTATTTTACAGATGGAGGCAAATGTTGAGGCTCCAAGGAAACTAAGCATCCTGGTGTCACACAACAAAGCACAGAAGTCTTCGATTCATTGTAAGTTGCTGGTTATTTTTACTGACTTGAATGAGATGGTTGTTGTGCTTGGAAATGAAGTCTTCATTTCCTTGTGGGCCTGGATGACTTAGCTTGGGTGAGATCTTGTAGCAATGACTTTCACGCGCTTGTTACATATTACATCCAGTTACATTCCCTTCCACATCAACACTCTTTCTACCCCCGTTCAAGGCAAAGAAGACAATTCTTCTACAAGTCAGAAGAATATGTTGTATTTTCTGTATTCCATTCAATACTTGCCACTTTATTGCTATGCACTCGATCACACAGCTGTTCTAATGGGACTAAATTCTCAAATCTTTTGATCTCTCTTTACATAATATTTATTCATGCTTTACACAATGTTAGTGCACAGTAAAATTTTGGAAACTTTGGAGGTACGCCACTGAATTCCCCCCAAAGACAGTCTGATGAAATAAGATTTTAAAACTATCAGCAGAGGAAGGCATCTTTATCCATTTCAGAAAAATGAAACTTTTTTAATCATCATCTGATCAGTTCTCATACCTACACTACAGGAGCAGGACATTACTATGTCCATACCTCCAACTGCAGTTTTAATCAGAAGAGAGACTGTTCACTGGTTTAATGAGGTAAGTGAGACCTCCAGTAATATTGTCTGTGTAATTGACACAGTTCTCTGGGAAACATTACACTTTATAATGAAAATACTGTATATAATTAGGATCCAATAGGAAGAAAATAGTAATTAGGCAGAATTAACTGAACAGAAGCAATCAAGCAACTAAAGGTTATTCTCTGGAGAGGACCCTTTGGGGTTCAGATGTGTACATCCTATGATTGTAAAGAAGTCACAGTAATTAACAGGAGTCTTTTCATTGCATAAGAATAGCCTAACACTGGCTGTGGGTTTGACCCCTGCAAATCGGAATGTGTTATTTCTGTCCTGTGCTTTCACAGGGAGGAGGCTGTATCCAATAACGTGAGTGCTCGCACAAAGGCTTTAGCAGAGGTTATGGAGGCATCAGGACCTTCAGTTCTGTTCTTGCCCAGCCTTCGCAGACCCTTGCTGCATTTCACTTCCTGCTCCTGCCCGTCAGATTTTCCAAAGCAGCTTGCTGTACAGGAATTTCACAGTAACACTAATCCACATAAAATTTCACAGTAATAATCAGATTACACAACAATCCAGGTGAGATCCTTTTCCTTGAATTACCAACGTGAGACGAGCCAGTTGATTAAGCATAGGTCTGAGTCCTCTATCAACCACATAGGAAACCTCCAAGCCTGTTCTAGGACTCTTCAGCCCCAGTTCTGGAGCATGGTTGTGGGGAGAGCAGGAATGTTCCTGAAGTCTTAGGAACCACTCAGCTTCTCATCTGTGTGATCTGGGCAAGGGAGACAGCACAGAACCGTACCAATCCCAGCTCAGCCCACACACAGTTATCCTTCGAGCAGCCCTGGCTAAGCACAGTCACCACTTCAGCCCTAAATGAAAACCAACAAGGTAGGCAGAAAGCACACAGGGCATGTCCCGAGCCCATTTCTCTTCTAACCATTTAGACAAAATGCAAAGAGGATTCAGTTTTGCCCAACAGCAAGGAACTCAGTAGTATGAAGCTTCTTGAGCTTTGAGACATTTCCATTAAAGAGAACAGACACCCACCAGTCCAGCATAGCACATCCAGACACCAGTACAACATGGGCTGCTCCTGACAGAGGAGCTCTTAGCACAATGGTTACGTGGTCATTACAGACATCGACTGTCACTTTGTAAAGTAATTAGCACCTCCCTGAAAGCCACCTACCTACTCTGGGACCAAGGCGCTTGCCCAGATGTTGCCACCCGAGTACATTTGAGTCCCTGTGTGAGTGCAGAGCAGGTATCATTGAGAGTAGCAGCTTCCCAAGGATTCCTTCTGAGCAGTCATCAGAGGCTGATAGCAACGGTCAAATAAAGGAAGAGAACAGAAACCAAGCAAGGACTAAACGGGAGGTGGTGCTTTATTTCCTCCTCCCACCCCCTCTTCTCTCCTGGAGTCAATCTGGGACAAAGGAGAGGCACCTGCTCCAACCACCACACGAGGCTGAAGGCAAACCTGCTGATGACCAGAGGTCTGCCCAGGGAGAGCTCAGAGAAGTGCATAACAGGAAAGCAAATGAATCCAACACTTAAGCAGAAATTGTAACCACACAAAATAGATGAGCCCAGGACTTGCTTTAAAGCAGTTCCTATTGCTTAACAATACTTCCATTCCTATCTATTTTTCTACTTTATTTATCTATGCATTGATCTTTTGAGTAAAGATTTACCACAGCTATCAACATAACACTTAGCATAAATTAACAACAAGAATGGCTTCATGGATTTTTTGTTTTTATTCGCATAGATCAAAAGTGAAGTTCTTACACAGCTCCCAATTTGAATGAGATTTTCTTAAATTACACAAACTTTTCCCAATGATTTTGATCCTTCAACGACTAACACGTGTGGCACGAACCACCCATGCTTCTTGACTCAAGGCTTCTTGTTAGATCGGGAACAATTCCTCACCCTCATCCCTTCACAAAACGTCAGGCAGTGTCGCTTAGGAGGGTAAGTAAAGCATGTTTCTTTAATGTGATGCCCAGTGTACCATTTCATCTCCAATCTTTCATGTTCTCTCGTTGGAACTGAACTCCCCACCCGTGCAGCAGTAGAGGGACTGGTTGCAGTGGGAAGGGCGCTGCGCTGGCTTGGGGGGTTTCAGCCCGTTACCCCGACATACAGGTCCGACAGCTGTACCTGCCCAAAGCAGACCCTCTGGAAAAGAATCCCGTACTTGGAGAATTCAGCATGTCTGTCAGCACTTTGTGCTGACGGTTAGTTGTCCTTACTGTTGCAAAATATGTGTCTTACTTCTCATTTGAATTTGTCTGGCTTTAGCTTCCAGCCATTGGTTTTTATGACACCTTTCTCTGCCAGATTAGAGTCCTTTAGCACTCATTGTTTTCTCCCAGTGAAGATACACATACCCTTTAATCAAGTCATTTTTCAGGCTCCTATTTTGATAAGTGCTTGGCTGAATTGAGGTTAAAAAAAGTTACCAGCAAAAGACACAAGTAAAAGTTGTGGAATTTAAAATATATATATATTTCTATATATATCTGAAATCTCAGTGCAGAAATAAAAGAAAGAGAGAATTTAAATTAAAATTTACTTTTTTTTCCTCCTTTTTTCAATGTCAAGCTTTTTTTCCTCCCAATAAAATAATATTGCTGATTATATTTTTGTTTTCAAGCGGAAGATGATTGAAATGGAACTATTTTTCCCTTTGCTTGCACTTTTTTATCTAGCCACTTCAATCTCTGTTTATAGTCCACTGAGTGAGGCAGATGAAACCCTCTCACAACCCGTCTGGAGGGAGTGCTTGCTGGAGAGAGCTCTGCGGAGCGGGGAGGTGAAATGGGCTGTGGGGAGCGGGGTGTCTCAGAGGCAGAATGGTACTCCCACTGGAGACATAGGCTCTATTTTGGGGTCTCTTGAACTTTGTCTCCTCAGGGGGTGGGAATCTCTCTCACAGAACTTCAGATGTGTTTCAAGTGCTTTAGCAAAGCCAAATGCCTTGCAAAAAGGGGTGTTTCAGCATGGTGTTCCCAGCTACACCTCATCTGTAACAACTCTGGAGAGGTTCTCTGGGGTCTCCGTCTCCCTGGCTGAGCCATGGAAGGTACTCACATTGTGGGTTGTAACCTAGCATGGCCTGGAAAAGGACCAGTTCAGGAACACCAGCTCCACGCTCTGCTCCCACAACCAAACTAATCCCCGTCATTCCACCTGGCTCTCAGTGAATGGTGTCAAGCTACCTAAGCAATTTTTAATCCTTTTGGGGTTTGACGCACAAAGTGATGGGGACTAAAATGCATCTTATAACATAAAAGCAGGGAGAAAACTGAGAGGACCATTGGGACTGTACTGGGGTAGGACTGAGTTTTCTTCCTGGCCATCTCACTGACCTTCTGGCTGAACTAGGTCAAACAATGTCTCTGTCCTGTGCCTCAGTTTCTCCATCACTGACATGCTTGGAACAAATGAGTCAAGAATGTGTGTGACCAAATGAAAAAGAAATGGAGAAAGAGGGAAAAAAACAAACAAACAAGCTGTGCAAAACCCCAGTTGTACAGAGGAGTTTCTGAAGCCTCCCTTTCTCTGGCCTGGTGTCTGATTCTGTAACGTTAGACAAACTCCAAACTCACCCTGCAGCTGTCGTTCAAAGGCACTTCCAGATTTCACTCTACACAATTGCCTCATTTGAGGAAATTTATAAGAACTCACTGTCTATACAATTGCAGCAACTCTCTTGAATTAGGTGGGAGTGCAGAATGGACTCACAATTTATTCCAGGGAGAACAAACAAGTGGACAAGGATGATTGCCCAGAAAAGCTTTGTCAGGCCAAGCAAGGCTTTGGGTTTTTCTTCTTCTTTTCAAGATATTTGATGAAAGGACAAAACAGTGAGAGGGGGGAACCTATAGAGTGAGAAATATGTTTATGAAATCTTTTCATTTAAACTCAGATTAAATTTTTCATTTTATTTGTAGGACACTTCATTCTTGAAAGAAACATTTTTCATGTCTTTTGTTCAGCAAGTTGGTAAACCTGTAGAAGAAAAAGCCATTTTAGACCGCTGTTATATTTCGAACATGTCTCAAAGAATGCTTTCTCTTCGCTTCAGAACATTTCTGTCCACCTTTTTTGCCCTCTTTTTTTTTTTTTTTTTTTAAACAGAACTATTCTCTCAATTCAGTGCAACTTCGTTGGTGTCTTTAACCCAGAAGTTAAAGCCCATTTTTCCAACAAAATTAGCACTTCTTTAAAACTTTACATCAACCCCTAAAAAATAATACTACCCCCCAACCCTTTGTGACGTCTTTGAGACCTATATGTAAAAAATATCCTACGGCAGCTAAGAATTAATGTTAGTATTGTTCTCTATTATAATGGGAAATGTATGATCCAGACAAGTATCTAATAGCCACTTGTGCACACCAAAAGTAAGATGAAAAACCTCAGCAAGTTCAAAGTTTGTAGTCCAATTATGTTCTGTCTTGCGGGTGCTCTATAGGGGGTGAAAGTAATGTCCCTCAAACCACTCCATATCATTGCAATATCTAACAAATCCTTTGGCACTCCAGCAAGGAGTTCAAAGAAAAAGCATCATCAGCTCAAATAATTACTGTCCATATTAAGTGTTTTAATATTGCAGATAGATGTAAAAGGCAAAGGACAATGGCTCAAACACAAAGAGCCCAGCAAAGTACAACCTGGGGAAGGCCATGGATATCCAGTGCGTTGTCCTTTTCCCTGGTCTGTTCTCTGCAATATTAAACCACTTAATCTGTAATTGCCCAAGCCTATGATGTCTTTGCTTTGAACTCTCTGTAAGAGTGCCATAGGATTTGTCAGATGTTTCTAAAACAAAGTCTACCAGGAGGCTGAAAGGTCTCTTAGTAGCTATGACAATGGTTTAATGGAATATAATTTCCAGTAAAGGGAACTAATTTAATATTTTCACATATCATGTAAGCAAGGCACCAGCTAGGAGAAAGGAATGAAAATTATAGCAAGAGGCAATCAAGATGAACGGTGCTGTAAAATCATAACTCACCGATGTGCACTAAACTTACTGCAGGAACTCGGCTTAGATGTGACTTGCGTTTTGCTCTCAGCGAGGACAGCTCAGCTTGATGGAAAGGCACAGCAGCCTCGGAGCCCGGCACCGCTGGGTTCCAAACCGGCCGTGCCCCTCATCTCCCAGATGGCACTCAGGAAATCACTTCTTTCCCTCCATGCTCCCTTCTTAGTGTTTGTCTTGTCTTTCAAGGCTGAAAACTCTTCTCTACCATGGGCAGTCCCTCACACTGCCGTGCCTGAGACAGTGCTTGAATACACAGAACAGACACGCAGGGAAGGAAGGTGCGGGCTGCCTGAGGATCCCTGGCCATGACCAAGTCTCATGATTCTTCCTTAGTGCACGGCAAGTAGAACCCTGAGGTATGGTCTTCCTGTAGATTTGCCTTTTTATTTGCCTTTTTATTTGTATTTTTATTTACTCCATTCCTTTTTTATTTCCATTTTCCTTTTAATTCCTGTCTAGAACTCTACGCAGACAGCGTGCTCCTGCCAGGCAGCTATTTGCCTCCTCCCCTGCAGCGAACACCTTGCAGGCAGGGTGGTGAAGCCCCCTCCATGTGCACAGGAGTAGATTCTGGACAGTCTGAAACAAAGCACACCAAGAAGATTCGACATTTGACCAGCAAAAGAGGCTAGATGATGGAGATAACTATCACCATCTCTTCCCATGCACTTATGAGCACATGCTTGTAGGGTCCTCTTGTAAACTTCTGCAGGAAGCAGATATGATGAAAGTGTTTTTTCCAGTCGGAAAATCTGTCACAACAAGAGACTCGTTGGTGATGTGGCTTGTGGCTTGGGTTTCCTGTGTTCAGGCAGTAACAGTCTTGCCACCAAAAGAAAAAATTGTTATTCCCCTGTTATTTTTCCCTATTTATTCCTTGGTTGTGGTGGCATATGTTGCTTTCTCTTGTGTGAAATGCCTTCTACTCTCAGATTGTTTCTCTGAAAAGGAATCTTCCCCGTGGCATCTCTCAGGAGCATTTGCAAAAGTTCATATGGTTTCAGAAGTCTGGAGTGCAGAAGTGTTTAGCATGATTTGGCTGCCCAACTAAATAATTGCTTTTCGGCATTCTGCAGATGTCCCATTCCTGTTCTTTGAAGGAAATATGCTGAATTATTGAAATAAGATAGAGTCAGGATTAAGAAAGGAAGTACCATCTTATGATTAAAGCATTAGCCTTGAATTCAGGAGATATACATTCAGTTTCTGACTGTCACAGATTTTCTGAGAAGCCTTAGGCTTACCACAAAGGCTGAGATCCATTTTTGTCTAACGTATGATACGCAAAATTTTTAGAACAAGTAAGTTGCCTAGGCTGCTCTTACAGCCAGTGGAGTGCGAGAGAGATCTCCAAAGAGAGACTCACCCCACCCCGTGGTACATGACAAGATACGTGCAATGATTCAGGCTCTGGAGGTGTTTCTCTGCTTAATGCAAACAGGAATCTGAACGATGGAGTTGGCCTAGATACCTTTTAGCTGGCTAAAATCAGGTGAGATTGCTTCCACCCTTTGTCCTTATGCCTCAGTTTCCCACACGCATAGAGCTGATGCTTCCTCTGGCCTGTTGAATTTACTGGATTCTAAACATTTCTCCTAAAGAAATAGCAAAACGTGGCCTGATTTCAGCTGAGTCTTAGTAATACAGTTCTATAAACAACACAAATACTTGTTTGGGATTCCAGCAACTGCAGCGCCTGAACTCCACGCACACAGCATAACGTGAAGGACTGGCTAGAGAAACAGAGTTTGCTTGATTAAAAATGTTAAGAGAAATGGGTGGGAAATTATTTGTCTACATTCATTAAACATCTGAAGTATCTCAGGAAAGTTGGATGAAATTAGAAGAAATTATTAAAAAGTAACTACAGATACAACTTTTATGACAGTGAATATATGTGCAATAACTCATAACTAGAGCAGGCTGAAAAACGTTCTGCTGGAATATTTTTTTTCTGACAAAAAATGGCATTTTATTGAAATCAGCCTATCCTGAGGAACATGTCAATTTAAGTGATTTTTTTTCCTAAGAAATAGAACTGAAATGAAATGTTCCCAATAAGGTTCAACTTTATCAGAACAGAATGTTTCAAATTTTTTGGAGGTTGAAATAACTCCATTAAAAATATTTTATGCAGATCGGTAATGCTTAAAATACCAAAACTGGAAGAAAGTACTTGGCATTGATCAAAAATAGTGCACTGAATAGCCAGAAATTATGTTTTTTAGAAGACTTCTTTTGGAAGAATTTCCTTTCCACCTTCCAAAAAAAAAAAAAAAAAAAAAAAAAAAAGCAATCCAACCCCAAATCTGAAAGGATAGAACTCGAACAGTACTCAATATCGCTTCTGCTCCACTGCATGAAGCATTTAACTCGAGGCAGATATATCTTCATTTTTTGTATGTCACCTGCTGTTTTAACATACAGGTAAGAGAAACAAAACCTTGTATCATAAGCATTTCTGTTGATCTGTTATTAACAAAACCGCAGTGAAATCACAGCTGCCATTGATACATCAGGCTACAGGAGCCACCTTCAGAGGCAGAAAGATTATTTTTGTAATTCCTTCAGGGAGAAGTCTCTATTTGCTGAGAAGCAAATAAATCTCTTCAGTCTTCTCCTTCATGGTGTCCTATTTAATGTGCCAGGTTTCTGCGCACTGCTTTTCCTTACCGTATATGTAGTACATCAGACTCCCAGTGTCCCCTGCCCTTCTCTACCTGGCAAATCCCTGAGGATCAGCCTGGCGTTCCTCTGTAAGTGCAGTGTTCCCCAAGGTTTCTAATTCACATTCTCCTTGGTGAAAGCCCTGCAGCACTCCAGCAAGAGAGAGCTCAGACAGCTTCCGAACTCCATGTGTGACAGACTCAGAAGACTCATTTCACCAGCCGTTAATCTCCCACAATCCTCTAAGCTTTAGCTGTTAAGACTGAAGCAAGCAGTGCAGCTTTGCCATACTTTAAACTTGTTATTAGTTTTCATAATTTTTCTCAAAAGAACATAAGACTAAATCAATCTCCCATCCCTAATATGTTGATAATCGTTTTGAAATATTTAAAGCTTTGCTTCTGAAAGCTTCACCGAAATAACCATCTCCTCTGTCCCCTGGTGCTTTCTTGGCTCTTATTTTGGTGTTCCCTTTTCCCCTATCAGACTTTCCCAGACTGTTTAATTGTCTCGTGGCCAAAGACTATCCTTTCTACTTCTGCCTTCCCTCCTGGGATTTGCTTCAAAATTTCCTGTTTGTCATTACATTTACCCATCTCTATTTTTATACCTCACTTACCTTCCCACAGCTGACTTCTGAGGCTCCATGGTCTTTGGGTACTACCAACTACAGTAGGTGCCTACTGCTATGGTGACTACAAGGCAGATCTCTTGCTGTTGGAACATTCCTGCATCAAATCCTGTAAAAATAGAAATGTCTCCCCATACTGCAGAGATCTCAAGTCATTCCAAGGACTGGACTTGCAGCAGGACCAAACTCATGAGATCCAAAATTAAAACAGATGTGACTTTGACAGCAGTGGAACCACACTGCTCTGACCTGCAAAGTAAAAAGAACTTTCTTTGTTTCCAGGGTTTACTGAACCACCTTGCTATTACCTACAGGTAACTTACGCTCCACATTTGCTTGCTGTCATATCCATTAGATTACAACTCAGCGTGCTACATCCATCCAAAGGTGTCAAGCCACATCTCCTTTGGTGTTAAAAGAAGCTTTCACAGAATTAAGCAGGTTTGACCGACCTACAGGATTGACAACAGCCTCTAGATGAGCTCTAATGTCATCACAGCAAGTATTCAGTGCTACTGGGCAGGAGAGCTTACCTCTGATATTTATTCTTCCCTGATGTGAATAACTGTGCAAGATGGGGAGCGAAGTCTCATGGCACTGTCTCCTCGATACAACGATATGGTGAACTCTCACGTGAAGTTATAAGAACTGAAATTGTTCAGCACCTGAGATATGCAGGCCCCAGATCTCTGTGTAGCATCCGCCGGCTTATAGAGATCAAGGCAAGCAGAAAGCAACAAGATATTTAACAGAGGAATCTCTGCATCCCATTGCATACTAATTAGACACTAGGCACAGATACATCAGGGGAAGCAGAGGGAGGAAGGAGGAAAAAAAAAATCTCTTGGCAAGACAATGTTGCATTTCAATCTTTCACCTTCACTGGGTAATGGGATGTGATGGAACATTAAAACAAACAAACAGCTTTTGGTGTTTACAAGAAATGTTTAAATGGGAGATCACAAGCCAGAGGTGCTCCACAGAACATCTGGAGTACTGGAAAACAATGCGATTACACAGATGAGTCACATTCATTAGGCTATAAAATCTCCAGTAATGAATGTACGAAAGGGACTTTCATGTAGATTGTCATCTATATCCAAAAAAAAAACCCAACAAAAAAACAACAACCCAAGCCCCCAGATAATAAACTTGGCAATTCCTTCCCTGCCCACCCCCTTTTCCTCCTCCCCTTTGGAATGAGAATCCCAGTGTAATTACAGAGCTTCGTGCCTGCAGCTCAAAGCCCATGTCACAGGCACAGGCGCAGCTCCACGTGTGGGCACTAGCTGGGCAGAAAGTGAAGCAAGGATTCGAATGTGGGTGTAGCTCTGCTCCACAGTCACTGCACTGAGACGTTCAGCATCTTCATTTTCCCCATACACCTGGCACCAGCAGTGGTAGGGGATGCTTCTTGTCCACATGCTCCCTCCAGATGATCCCACTGACAGTGGAGATATCTCTTAGGCAGGAAAAGACACAACATAAGGGGCACCTGGGGTTGTCTGCTGAGTAGCCAGGTGAAAGAGGATGAGAACAAGTTGTTCATTGTCTCTTTGAGCTGGCAGAAGATGAAAACAAACTACAAGGATGTATTCTTCACATGGTATGTGGTCCAGCGGTGGAACTCCTTGCCACAGGACACTGTGAATGTTGCAAGTGTGTACACGTTCAGGGGGACGTTGGGTGGAAAATCAGTCTATTGAGAGCTATTGAGCACAAAGAACATGCACCTAGCCTAGAAAGGCTCAGGGCTGCAACTTGCCTGTGACAGGAAGGGTGCAGGCAGAAGTACTATCAGATTGCTCTGTTCTGATGGTCCCCCTGCAAGACTACGTGTAGAGACGGTGCTGGGCTGTGTAGGCTCTTGGTCAACTAGCCTGGCATTTTAGTGCTCCTATATGTCATCTTCAGTGACCTGTAATACCTGAATATGCATCAAGGGTGAAAACTGGACTCTGTGTCCGACTCATTCCACACATATCACTGCTCAGCAGACAGTCAGGCATTTCAGACGTGGCCACAGGACTATTATCACAGCAGCTAGAGGAGAAAAAAATCCCTTAATCTGTTCTAGCAATCTTAGTAAGATTTCTTTGAAGAGGTCCCCTAAATGTCTGGGCTGCCTCCCTCAAAACTTGGCCCCAGACATGTCTCTCTAACCAACAAATTAATGGCAGAATTTTCCCCAAAGCAAGGTTAGCAATAGCTTTGACAGATGTTTCAGGATCTTTTATCACATTAGAATTATTGGATGTTGTCAGCTAAACCGAACAGCATCAGAGCCCCCCTTTTCAGCTCGTTCTTGAACACAGATGTTTTAAAATAACCCTCTTGTGGGTTTTACCCATTGCCACTGCCTGTGTAACATATCATCACTTCTTGAAAGCCCTCATTACTCGGAGGATTTTTTTTTTCTAAAGGCCCATTTGTAGAGTTGGCACCTTTTTTTCATTTCCAGTAGATCTATTTCCCCCTAGACCATGTCTGTCTGGGGAGATCTCATTCAAGGACAATTGGGCTTCAAATTGGGAAATCAGACTGCTAAATCCCTTAGTTATCTTTGAAAATCCCATCCTTGAAGCTTAAGTCAGATGAGAACTTCATCTGCTTTCTGTAATTTGCTGGTTTTCAACTCCATTTCTGAAAGGATTTTTTTTTCTCATGAGCAGAGGACTGTGACCTTCATAGAGAAATCCAATCAGTTCAACAGAATAAACAACAATTACATTTCCATAGGAAAATATTTTTTCTATTTCTGTTTCTGACTCAGGGTTAAATAACTAAATCATTGCAATTTCTTTATTTTCTTTGCCTCTTGAGGGAAAACACCATTACCTGAGCTGTTTACATTCCTCTTATATCACATACCACATTTGCTCGTTCTTGGCCCTGTGTCTGGAGCAGAACTTTGGGGAATTATGAACTTGGGGATCAAGCTTTGTCCCTCACTGGCTACGTATCACATCACCACTTTGCTTCTCACCAGTTCAGCCTCCTTATCTGTAAAACACCGAGATGCTGTTAGCATCCATTAATTAATATTTATAAAGTGCTTTGACATCTTCACATAAGTACAAAGCCTTCTGATTAGGGAGAGAATGCAAATGTCACATATGTTACTTGTACATAAAAGCTTGAGAGATCTGTCAGTGCTGGGTCCGTGATACCCGACAGCACCGTGTGATGTGCCGGGGCTCAAAGCAGAGACACCGTGGCAGAGGTCTCTACCCAGGCTCCGCAGGCTGGGTGTAGGTGGCTGCAAAACTCCTATCCAGCATCAGCAAGAGGAGACTGTAAGAAACAAAAGTAAAGCAGTCTCATTTTTAAATGAGGGCAAATCAAGGCACACAGCAATTTAAGGGTAGAGTTAGTCTGAATGAGGCTGGTCCTGCTCTGGGAGTACTGGTGCCTTTCGGTGTGAATAAGGATGGAAATCTGAGCCTGGTTGTGAATAGGGAAGAACTGGCTTCAGAACTAGGTATTTGTTTTGCTCTTCCCACAGCTGCTCACTACAGCTTCAAACTGAAAAAAAAAAAGAGAATGTTTTTGTTCACAAAGTGCTTAACTGGGACACTTTTGACAATTTCAAAATGCTTGGGACAGTTATATTTTTAGTATCAGTGAATTGAAAAACTTGTCAAAATGCTTATCTTCCTGGGGAACAAAACCACACTGGTGTAATCAAACGGGAATGCTCTCAGGTCGGCTGCTGCCTGCATCGGCTCCCCAGACCCCCGCCTGCCCTTCCCCATGGAGCACTAACACATTCATCACAGAGTAGCCCCTGGAGGAGTTCAGCAGCTCCTTTCCCACATCAACTACAGATCTGGAACTGGTCAGGAGTGCCCCTTGGTCAGGAGATCCCTGGATACGTGTGTGTGCCTCCTTCCCACCCGGCAGCCAGCACGGGCTCTCAGACCACCTGGCCTTTGGGCTGCCACTGTGCAATGGCCCCGACAAAAAGCCCCACACTCCCTCTGCTGTACGGCACAGACCATGGGGTCACCCCAGACCACGGCAAGGGAACACACGGCTCAATTTCCAGACAGATTTTTCCTGAGTAGGAGTGTCAGAGGCTGCTGTTTGGAAGTGGGAATGGAGCAAAGAGGCTCCAGCCTCCACAGGGCAGGGGCTTGTGTTCACCCTGACTGAGCCTAACCATGTCACAGTGCTCCCCGGGATAACGGACTTGATGGATTTCACACTTTAAGGCTTTTGCTTTGAAAGAGCCCCAGCTTTTATCTTAGCAAAGTACAGCTTTGTAACCTAAAAATAGCCCGCCCAAGCTCCTTCCATCGGAACAGCAGAAGATGAGCTGGCGACTCTCAATTTTTGGTGCTTCTCTATCAGAAAGATGAAACATTTTCCCTGTAATCCTCCAAAATGGAATGTTTAGGGTTTCGGAGGTTACTGGAAATTTCCCTGGCAGCTGGTCAAATATGTGATCCCATTAGAGCTTCTTTGATGAGGAAGTGTATCTTGACTCAGAGAGAAAATGAGGATGGGAGGGGACAGCATGTCAAAGGAAAAAGAGAAGCAGAGAGAGAAAAGGAAGGGAAAAAACCTCCATGAACCAAGAAATGTAATCTACCAGAGTCCATCTCTTCCTTTCACAGAGGAAAACAAGAAATTGCATCCAACAACTCAAATACCTGCCCAAATTCTGATTACAAATGAGCAAGAAGCAGCCCTGCTCTCTCTGTGTGAGGGAATGAGACCATGGCAGGGGGGTAGTGGTGGTGGTGTTTGGTCCCCAAGGGGCTGGGGAAGGCCATGTGTTGCCTCTCTCCCACGGGCAGGGCTCATGGCACCAGCCTGAGAAAGCACCTGGCAACCTGGGGTTAGAAAAAATAAAGCCTCCTGGATCCCAAGCTGCACGCAAGCTGCTTGTTGGCTCCCTTAGCACCACACGTCCTGCAAGGTGCACCCAGAGTCAGATCAGCTCTTTCTGTTAGCAGGAGAAAAGGACAAGGAATCGTGTTTTACATGCTCTATTGTGAATCTCTGAATGGCTTTGCAGTACATAACACACCGGGTTTGTTCAGGGCATGGACAAGCATCTCCACGTCCCGGTGGTAGAACCACTGCAGAGCGGCATTGCCCCTGGGTGGAGAGGAGGGTGCAGGTGCTTTGTGCCGGGGGCTGTGGCAGCCCCAGTGCCCAGCCCTAGTGCCCAGCCCCAGTGCCCAGCCCCAGGCTCTGCAGCAGGCACTGGGGCTGCGTCCAAGCCCAAGCACATCCCCATGTGCAAGAGACCCGTCACAGGCGTGCATGTGTCTGCTCGCCAATTACCCATCACATCTGTGTTCCCCACAGGTCCAGCATGCTACAGTCAAGGGAGGGTCAGATCCTTCCCTAGGAGGCATGTCGAATTTCAGCAGCTGCCTTTTTTTTTATTTTTTGGCATCACTTACCCACAAGCAAAAAATTAACTTCTTAGTATTTCTATTAGAGTGACAAGACATCAAGACTCCTTCCAGCATCATTTTTTACCTAAATGGATACTCATTCTCTGCTCTCTGGTATTAATGAGGCATCATTTGTCAGTAAAAGTGGGCAATGTAGGTTAAGACAAAACAAAAAAATAGTTCCACCCCCTCCCACCTCCCTGAGGGTGATAGTCTGACCTGCTGCCCTGCACTGTGGTTACCCCCTAAAAATCCCACCCATTCCCACCACCCTCAGCAAAGTGCACCCCCTCCAAACCTGCCAGCATAACTGCACATGAAATTGTTTCCTAAACTGTTTTCTTCAGACTAGGGCAGGATTGGAAAAAACCTCCTAGCAAAATTGGCTTAAGTGTCTGGATTCTGAGAAGCGACGAAGTTTTTTTTCTGCACTGTGCATGATCATCAGTCATAAAAACCCAGCAGAGCAAAATCTACCTCCCTGATACATCCTTCCAGCTCTGCTGTCCTCAGGTAAGCAACGCTAAGCGAGATTTATCCCTCCAAAAAGAATTTTGGGAAAATGGGGCAGATGGGATGCCAGCTCATGCTCCCATCACAATGGCATCTCCACAGTGCTACAGGGAATCAAAAGCACTATACGCTTGTATTAATTAGCAGCAAAAACTGCTATGACTGAACACCCAGAAGGAGCGGATCTGATGAGCGAGTGCAGGCTGCTTCTGCATAATCTCTTTTTAGATCAGAACCCCGATTTAACTTGGAGCCAACGGGGGTACTTCATAATAGAGCTAGCCCGCACAGGTTTAACTATGCCAGTGACATGAGGAATGCGTAAAATGCTGCAAATATATCCCCAGCTCCAGGAACAGGGTGTCATTCCAAGTGGCAAGCCCTGTTCAGCACGGATTTATGACCCCCGCGGAGGCATGCACTGCCATCTGCTTTCTCCAAGCCCCGCCAAGCAGCCTGCATGAGACGTGCAGGCTTGGTCCCTCCATTGGCTTTGCGCTGGGCAGGCTGCTCAGGCTGGCAAGCTCAGCAGCTGCAGGTTAAAAAAGGGTATTAAAGTGGGTTATCTCTCGCTTTAAAAGGGGACCGGCATTTCCTAGGAGGGAAAGAGCTAAACACAAGACTGAAAATAGCTGTGTTTTCTCAAGCCTGCATGTCAAAAGTCTATCTGCATGTGAGCTCATGCATGCAGCTTATGCATTCACATAAACCCTTATCTGTATAAATAAGGCTTTATCTATATATGAGTTTTAATGGCCAGATTTAAAATACACTAGCGAGTTTCTGTAATCTTAGGCACCCGGTTTAGGGTGCCTTATTCACACCCTGCCACACTTGTACCCTATCACACCCATTTCACACCCTATCACACTCAGTCCTATAAATAACCACATTGCCATGGCAGGAAATGTCTTCTAATTAGCACCCCAGACACAGTCTCCTGGCGTGCTTCCACTCCTTCCATTGGCACAGAGCTGGTGTCTTTTATTTTTTTTCTTGCAACATTCCCTTAAAGACCCATTGATGTCTTGTTGAGACCATTTGCAAGAAGGGGAAGGAAAAAAGGAAAGGCATCCAGTGGAAGGTGTCAGATGATAGTAGATGTATCATGTGCCTTCCTTCCCCTGGCCCACTGCTGAGCACTGCTGCAAAAACAGGCTCTCAAAACCATCAGGTTCATCGCTGTTACAGCTAGAAATGACCTCCTAGATCATGCAGCCCAGCTCCCTGCCTCTCAGGATGACTCCCTGGTGTACACTTTATGCTGCTTTGTCCAGCTTAATTATCCAACCCTGCTGTTAATGGGATAGAGCACCAAAATCTCCTGACTGCCACCATCTTTCAGGGGTATTTTATTGTTCTTCCCTTCATGCTGGTTTGTATGGTTGAGTTTTGAGACTACATTATTTTAGGCTCTGACGCTTTAAAGCCTTAAAGACAAGAAATGTCCTCATGGTCTCGGACTTCAGTGCAACATGCAAAATGTGGCTTGAATTTGTAGATCTTTGCATGTTGATATGAAAAGCAGACATTTTAGAAGAGATTTAGTTAAGTGTTAAGGAAAAGATTTTGCTGTTCTGTGGTTTGAATTTGGGATTGGAAGTTTCTCTCTCACAAACACACACAAGTTCATGTGTGTGTCTACAAATACAAACATAAGCATATGTAACACATATATACCTGTGGTGCTGATATTTTTATCCACACACACTATTGTCTGTACATATGTGAGCATGCACGCAGGCACAAATACATTGAGTGCCACGAAGTCCCAACTGCCGTATCTCAGCCTGGCAAGCAGCTTCATTTTTCTCCCATTTCCTTAGTGCCCAGCGGCCCAAGGCTGGCTGAATGTCTGTCATGTCATGGCAAAGCTCTCATAATAATTCCAGTCTAGTCTAAACTCCTGTGCTGTCCTCCTTGTGCACTGAGTACATCCTGCCCAGGATTTATTTTCCTACATCTGACACATGCTTTTCATTTCTAGACTGATTTCCAAATGAAATGAGGCTTGTGCCTCCTGCCTTAGACTGTATTTTTGTCACAGTGGTCAAGGATATGATGTTTCGATGTGTTTCATGAAAATAAGTCATCAGGTAAAGGAGAAAGTGCTGTTAATGAACCTCAGCCCTTGATCAACCGGCAGAGCATGCTCACAGAGCAGTGATTCTGCAAATGCACCCATCTCGGGAGCTCATTCAGGAGTGAGTCCAAGAGACAGACCTCTTGGGACGAGGCTCCCTTCAGCCCGTTGCTCACCGAGCCATCTCCAACTTTCTCCCACCAGGCTGGCAAGCTCAGCTCACCCCGTGCTGCCAGGGAACACCTCTCACACTTGCAGCCAGGAGGGAAGATCTTCATTCTCAGCTGAGGTTGCTCACAGGTCCCAGAGAAAATCCTCTCCCCCAGCCATCCCCACTCTCAGCTTGCAGGACCCACGTGCTTTTCCCTTGTGTCAGGAAGTTCCCCACCATCCCCCTTTTGCTCGCTCTCTTTCCTGGCCCACATGCATCTGCTTCAGCATCTGTGTCAGGGCTTTGCTATAATTAGGGTCTCCTCTGCTCCCACCCCCACGGTCTTTCCAAAATTCCTCGCTTTAGCCGTTCATGTAAATCTGTTTCTCAGTCACACGGTGCTTCAAATTAAACCTGAAATGTTTCTTTTTAGCCTTTTAACTAGTTCCTGCAAGAGTCTTACTGCAGAACAGGGGATTTCACTGCTGTGTCAGGGAGCCCTGGGGCATGAAAAGGCAGGTGACGCTTTTTAGGAGAGGAGGGGAGGACTCTGCTCTCCATGTGCAGGACTGCCCTTTCCCAGGAATCCATCAGTTCTCGACTCAAGTGTCTGTCCTGCTACACTGGGAAACCACTGAGCTATTCCCTTTGCAGCAGCTCTATTTCTGCAGTAGCAGAGGATACCATGAGCCTCACCTCTAAGTCCTTTCTTTGTACCCATAACAAAGCAAAACTTTGATATTTTTTTAACTTAACTTTCTCCTTAAGACACAGGCAGCTATTGAAAATGCAAAACCTTCAGCAACTTGCACTCTCCTTGGGGAAAGAAAGCAGAGCAACAGTCAGCACCAGGCAGGGGAAAGGAACAGCCGTCTTTTTCCATCCCAATGCTCTGCTAATACCCCTGAGCACCTGCAACTGTCCAGGGGTGGCTGAACCAGCCAGTGCTTTTTTCTCTGTCATTACCATCATGCTGGTGGCTTTCACCCCTCACTGCCAGGAGATGCCACTTCCAAACTGAAACCAACAACAAACCTCAAGCTGTTGATGACCTGTGGCAGACAAGATTGTGCCTGCACAGCAGTGAGAAGGAGACACACAGCCCCTAGCAGGGGCTCCTGGCGCAGGCAGGGCTTGCTCTGCCTGCAGGGCTGTCTATCCTGACTGCAGGCACCAGCTCTCCTAGCTGGTCCTCCTCCATCCCTGGCTGAGGCAGCAGGAACCATGTGCTGAGTCTGCTTCAGCTGGGAATTATACTTTGCATATCTTACATCTATCAGTGTAAAAATAGGATGTATGAATAAAGGGTGTTAAAATCACCACCTCAGTCTGATTTCTCATGCTCTGTAATATAACATATGGCTGCAACTGAACTCCCAGGGAGAACTTGAGAAGCAAGCAGAGATAAAGACGTTGTTTAACCATTTCAGTGCCCTGGGCATGCTCTGCAGTTCTCCAGGAAATGTTGGTGTGGGCTAAGAGAGGAGTACACAGAGAGTAAATGCGGGTGGCATTGTCAGTCTCATCTGCACATCAGGCACGAGACTGAGTGCAGTGCTCTGACCCCAACACGCTGAGTTACAAGCACCAGGCTAATTGCAAGAGCACCAGAATGCAGCGTCACCTGATTTACCTCCCTTCACAGGTTGGCTGCTTTTGCAATTGGGAGCTGCCTCCTCCAGAGTGCAGAGGGTCTTGGCAAGCCTGCTCTGCACATTGTCTGTGGCACTGAGAGGGTTAAAGCTAACAGTTGCCCCCCCAGCTTTGAAATAATGAATTTCATCAGAAAGGGGTTAGGACAAGGCAAATGCTGCTGCTATTTCACTTGCAACTGCAAACTTGGGATGAACCTGCCAAAATCCTTCCTGCACAGAGCAAGAGATGACAAGAAGGTACCTTGGTGTGCAGGCAGACACCATCAGCAGTGGTTCTGGGCCAGGAGGGGCCCCCTTTCCCAGCTGGACCAGTTGCAGTCACTGAGCTTCACAAGAAGCACTTGAACAGTGAGACACCACATACTTCAATGCTGCTGAATGCAAAGGTATAACAGGAGAGGAAATAGTTGTTCAGATTCAACCAAATCCCTAGAGTCAGGATTATATATCTTAAGGTAGTGTTTGATGGAAAAAGATAATGATGGGTTGACTTTCAATAGCACAGTGCCCCACAGTCATAAACTGGATCATCCCTTGGATGCTGCAATGAAGGGAAAAGCCCTGCTGAACGAGGCTCCACAGAAAATGGATCTGGCTACAGGTTGTTATCACCCAGCGATGGAAGTGGGCTGGGGGCACAAGCCATGTGCTGGATACCCACGCACAGGGCATAGCTGGGATCCTGCACATGAGCAGCCAGGGCTGTATAGAGGGTCTGACTGCTGTTCATGGTGGTTCTACCAAACTGGAGGAAAAGTGGACCCATGAGCAGTCCACACCAGTGCTTAGACCTTACCTATGTGAATGAAGTTGCTTCTGTAACCAGACCAGAAAAAAGAAGAGGAGACTGGGGACTTTGGCCCAGTATCACGTTCCAGCACTTGTGGGCTTTTTAATTTTTTTTTTTTCTCCCCTGTTTGAGTTCTGCCTTGTCAGGTTTAATCGGTAGTGTTTGTAATTCAGGTAGCAAATTGATTTTTGAAAGTACTCTGTCCCTATTCAGTCCACGTTACCGTGGATCCTTGCATTAATTATGCACTGATATTGATGTTTTTGTCAGACAAGGTCTAATGTCACTATATTCAGAACTTGCTTCTTCCTTGTTAAAAATGTTTCCGAATGTGGCCTTGGGAAAAATACCGTGTGTCACTCTCAGGATCAAAGATATCCTGGCAAGGAAATACTCTATTAGCACTGAAATTCGTGTACCTTTTCTCCCTGCTCTACCATCTTCCTTAGAAGGAGCACGGCAAAGTTTGGTGAGAAGAGAGGGACTGAGGATCCTCCAAGGAGAATTGAGCTGTCAGCACTGTTTAAGCTAATAGGGAAGGACAACAGTTTTAGGATGCACATCGTAAATGGAGACAAGTAAAAGCAGCAGTTCACACTTCATGGTCTGTGTAACTGCGTCCTGGCTGCAAAGCTCCCTTCTGTTGAGTTGGGAGGAATTAGGGATTCCTGTCCAAGGGCTGCAGGTTGTCTCCACAGCATGGGGAAGAACTAGGTATGTGGCAGTGTTCTTGGAAGCTACCTGGGATTTTGTGTGCATCACAAAGTCAGTGCAAGTCAACAATATGCCGTCCTTGTGGAAAAAGGGAAGAAAGGAGCTAGATCTCATTTTGGAATAGTATTAACAAGAGTGTCGTATGAAAGGCACAGGAGGTAATTATTCCGCTCTATTTGCTGCTGGTCAGATCTCAGCTGGAATATTGTGCACACTTCTGGGCACCAACCCACAAGAAAGACGTAGACCAACTGGAATGAGTCCAGGAGAAAACAACAAGAATGATTAGATGTTTTGAAAATGTGATTTAAGAAAGACTGAAAGAATCGGGTTTGTTCAGTCCAAGAATGAGAAGACTAAATTGGGAACATGATAGCAGACTTTCAATATACAAGAGGTCATTAGAGAGAAGATGTTGTTCAGTTTTACATCTGGGGAAGAATAATAACAAATCAAATTAATTTCAGATGCGAGGAAAAATGTTACAATTTTGAAGACAGTGAAGTAATCAAGCAAGTACATAAGGAGGTCAAGAAGGTTTTTAAGCGTTGGATAAACAAACATCCACCAGGCGTGCCCATAATACGCTTGAAGCTGCCTCCATCAAACGGGGAAAGAAAGGACAAATTTCTCTAAGTTTCCTCCAGGCCCATATTTCTCAGTCCCCATAATGTGATTCTTGGTTAGTTTGACACGTTCTGGTGAGATTCTTAAAATCTTTTCAGGACACCTGTGCTCCTTGCCCTCAGATGTCATTTGCATACTGAGATGTATGTACGTATACAAAGCTGACCACCTTGTATAACCCAGTCTCAACAGTCACTGATCCCTTAGCTCTGGGTGGGGTTCAGAGGGTGTATTCAGACATGGAGGGTCATTCGTTTATTTAAACCATGCGTCATTTTTTGTCAACTGTTAGTCCTCCAGGTTTTCAAAACTGGGATAAACCTGGTGGGTAGGTGGCAGGGCAAAGCAGTGCCAAGAGACATATTTATTACTTATTAGAGGTGGAAGCTTGTTGCACTTTGTATGTGCTGAAGTAGCCATAAAATCCCAGTTTAATAACCATGTTCCTGCATAATAAACACATTTGCAAAAGCCTCCTCTGGAAGCTGGCGACTTGTGGAATATTTTGAAACACTTTGTTAGACTTGCATTTCCCAAGGAGCTTAGGCACCTGCCTCAGCATCCACTACCAAGACCCTCAGTACTATATGTAGGGTTTCCTGTCAATGAAATCTCATTAGCATCACTTTGCCAAATTAAATGGATTAAAGCTGGGAAGCAGCTGGAGTGCAGAGCAGTCACATTGACTGTTGCCTTAGGTTAGACTGAAATTAGCTGGCTTCGGGCTCCCTGTTGCATTTGACATTGCCCACAGTAGCCAAGCAGTACCACGGCTTTACTTCTGCTTTGCAAAGTAAACGGCTGCCTCTGCGTGCGTGGAGCTACTCTGTGGTAAGGGAAGTCACCTGGGTGATGGTCACACATGGCAAAGGTAAAAAACATAGGTGCCTTTTTGCAGGAGGCTTAAACAACTTTTCCATGGCTAGGAAAAAAGCTTCCCAGCAACTGTGAGAGAGATTTTTGTCATCAGAACTACTAAATGATTCACAGCTTCATGTATGTTCCTTTAAGCTGGGATTTTCATCCTGTGTACAGGAACATTACCGCTTTGCCTGGCTAGAAATTTGTATCAAGTATTCCCATCAAAGCTTCATCTCTCCTGGCTAGCTCAGCTGTTCCAGGTGAGAAGTATTAAAACTTTAATGTTTGAAGGACGCTGGGGGCTGAATTACTCTGAATGAATAACCATTCTTTTTCATGAGACCATGGATTTGGGCCGATAAATAACAATCTTTTGCCATGTCTCAGACAACTCCAGACTGTGATACAAAGCCGAGGACAGAGGAGTGGGAAGGGAGGGCGGAAAGGCAAGGGGATATGGGGAATAGCTCCATTAATCCATTTGAGTAAAGGACAGAGAAAAAACCCAGAGCCTTTAGAATTAGCACAAAGGCTCAAAGGGACGTGTTCAGATGGCCTAAATTCTACCTAAATCTCTAAGTCCCTAAGCCTAATGTTTCCCTGTTGACTGGGGATATGTGAAGGCCTAGAACCAGCCAATAAGAAAGGTGTACAGGCTTAGGTGGAATTTAGGGCACCTAAATATATACAACATATTCATAAAGATGGCCTTGATCCTATATGGACACCCCCTCCACCTTTTTGCTCTAGAAGGCAGTGAGCCCTTGCCACCTCTTGGAAAAGAGTTTGTTGGGAACACTATTGGAGGTAAATCACTCACCCTCCATCTCGTGCAACGTTTTCTCGAACAGGGAAAGATGTTGGTCTTAGGTCTTTGTGCCCGTTGTTTCCCTGACAAGCTCCAAGTCCAGAGACCCGGTCCGGTTCTAGTCTGGGTGTCCCCACACTTCAGAAGCAATTGTGACTCAGTGTTAAATGCCCTTTGGGAAATGGGCACTGAGGTGCAAACCTCTGTAAGTCACTGGGATCTGGAAGCCCTGGCTGGCTCCATCACTATCTTTTAACTTTTTTTTCCAGTTTTTTGGGGGTTTTTTGGTCTGTCCTGTTTCATTCACACACATACTTCTACTATGCTGTTTGCATCTCTTGCAACGCCCTGTTTTCCAGTTGTCCTTCACAAATGGTAGAGGGGGGACAATGGTCCATTGCCTTCACAAAATGGTCAAGGTGGAAGCATGGGAGGTTGTAACTCAAATGAAAGGAGAAATTTTCTGTATTGGTGGAAAAGGTAAAAAACTGAGGAAGCTCTTGTATACTAAGGTTTCAGAGTCTCTTCTGGAGTCTGCATTTTACCCAGTCCTTGCCTGAGCTCTGCAGAAAGAGCCCAGCCTGTAGTAAATAATTCCTCACTGCAAGCACAGGGATCATGCTCTTGCCCTCAGTAAGAAATCATCAGTAGGCCAATTTCCAGCTTTCCTCTGCTGCATCAGGGAATAAGGATAGAGAAAATGTTCCTGAAATTAATACAAACAAAGACACCCCTCTTCCCCTGGGGACATCTTCATTGCTTCCTATTCACTAGACTTTGCGGACAAAGAGTGTGAAATTGAATTCAAGAGTCCACGCTGCAAAACAAGGGCAGGGAAGCTGTGTTAGGGGAGCATTAAGAGATAAATCTTTTTTTTTTTTTTTTTTTTTTTTTTTTTAAATGTGGAGTCTTTCCCTTCAAACCGGTCCTAATCCCTTGACTTTCTGTTCATGAATAGATTGAATTTTTCACTATGACATTGCCTAAAGACAATGAGCTATTTCACAACAAATGATTTATGTACTGGAATCTAGAGAGATTTTTGCTCATAAAAACACTCCAGCCATTTATCTTGATCTCCTGATATATCAGAGCCAGGGCTGTATGTCTCTAAATTAACTGCAGATTAAACAATTCAAGCTGGTTGAAAAGTGTAAATGCAAGAGAAAAGCTCAAAGAAGAAGTTCAATCAATTTCCATGATTGGATTCTTATCAAGACAAAAATGTGAGCAGTTTCCATTGGCCATTTCAGGATAAACAAGCCAGGAGGTAAATAGACTCCAGGCATCTGTGAAGCTATACCATGTGTGCAAGGGAGTAGGTTTAAATAAAGCAAACAAGCTTGAGTTTCCGTCAGGGCGGGCGTCTGCGTCTGTGATGCTAAGCAAAGTTAGTTTGCAGAATGTTTTGGGGGCTTTTTTTTTTCTTTTTTCTGACAATTGCTGGAAGATACAAAAAGGGAATGACTGCAGCAATTCAGAAGCATGAAACACAAAACAAGAAATCAGAAGAGAAACAAAAACGGGAGCGCTGCACACAAGAGGAAGCACTATACAGTGTACTCCAGCTCCCTGGGAGAAGAGAGGGAGGGGGGGGAAGGCTTATTTCTGCACATCTTCAAACAAGTTTTCTTGGCATCCAGGGGCAAAGCCAATATGCAGCTCAGCTCAATTTGTCTTTTTAGCTCAACCGTTTTGAGCCTTGTCTATGTGCAACTCTTTTTTTACTCATTTGCATTCAACATGCAGCAAATACACACACGCTCATGGGTCCAGGGCTTAGTTCTGTTTACATCCATGTGAACCCCCAGCAATGCCATCAGTTTGGTTTACCTCTAGCAGCAGAATATCAACATGTGCCCCCCACTGCCAGTCACTGCCGCTTTTATTAAGGTGTTGTCTAGGCACAGGGCAAGGCAGGGAAGGCTCAAGTGCATCTGAACCGCTCACAGCCTTGCAGTTTTGTGAACTTTTTTACTCTATTAAACCCTGATACGAGCATCAGGAGAAACGTGGCCCCTGCTCTATTCAGATGCATGGAGCAGTGCTCTTTAAAGTTTTGCGGAGGAGGGAGTGCAGTGACTAATTTTGCTTTGCTTTGGTGCATGAGGGCTGCAGTCTGATCTGGCTCAATCAAGTTCAGCTAATTTGGAAATGATGAGTAAAATGGAGCAAGCTGCAAGACAGTGTAAGCAGGTCCCAAAGTGGGAATTAAGGTACATAACTAATTGAGGCATGTAATCCATACCAATATGGTGTGAAGGTTGAAAGGGACTCTGGCACCAAGTACGGGGGGAAACGCAACTGGAAGAAGACTGTAAAGCAAAAAAGGCTGCCTTTTACACTGTGTTTCTCACCTGCTTCCTGCCCACAAAGTCAGGTTTTGCACCATTTCTGCATCCCTCCAGGAGATGTGTGAGCACCAGAGGTTCTCTGTGTGCATGCAGCTGCGTGCCACTTAGTGAAAAGTGCACCAATGCCATCCACAAGAGAGTTTCATGTGTCACGGACCATGGGTGGGGTCATGGGGTCAACTAGACAACACCACAATATCCAAACCTACTTTAACCAGGTGGCATTCCTGGTGGTACCTGTGAATTTGGACTTTTTCTCCCTGGTGCCAGGCAAGGAGCACGCTCAACCCCATGGCTGGGGCCAGGTCTTTGGTTCTGAATTCTAGTCTGGTTCATCTGCGAGTGGCTGTGATGCACAGCAAAGGGACAACCATGAAGTTCCTAAATGTTCAGTGCTTTCTGCACAGGCAAATATACATCCCAGCTTACATACTGATTGCTCCAGCCCCGACCAGGCAAACCTTCCACCTCTTGCCAGCCCCTGAAGGAGTTTGGCGAATAAAAGGTCACGAGACAGTTCCTTCTGTTGAGGCTGTTCCTTCTCTCCATCAACTTCTGTGGACTTACAGTGTCTGTACTAATGATTTGCGAAGATCCAGCTGCACACCTAATGAGGGTTTTGGTTTTTTTTTTTATTCATGGCTAAATCTGATATTTAAGCATGCTTAAAAAAATGAAGATGTGGCTCAGGACTGGCAGCAGTGTGCCTAAGGCAGAAGACCTGCAGGCAGACACTTGCTGCTTAGGCTGAGCCCTTGTCACTTGACATTTCAGAGGGCAGTGCTGGAGAGTTTTGGGTTTGCCCTGATCCCACTCCCTCTCCTTCCCATCTGCACTCACCAAGCTTCCACGGGGAGCTCAGCACTCATCCGTCATCGGGTGCACACACATCAGCCAGACTGACGGGCTGCGCAGAGAAGGTTTATTGCTGTCACATCACATCACCACGGGGCTCCCGTGCAGCACACCTGGCTCTCCCCCACTGTCAGCAGTGCCAGCAGCCTTGCGATGCGCCTGCTCCGGCCTTGGTCTTCACAGAAAACTGGAGCACCCTGACCTCGGTGCAGGAGGCTTTAGCTTCCATGCCTTTTTGCATTCTACTGAGTAGGTTAATGATGCTTTTTGTGAGTCCAGACAGAAAGCAGAAATGCCCTTAAAGCAGCAGAAAAAATGCAGGGATTAAAGCGAGGGTGCTTTCTTCTTTCTTTTACACTACCTGGGGATGGGGAATAGACGTTTCAAGGATGTTGCTCAGAGGGAATTACTCACTGCACACAATTTAAAGCCAGCGTCACCATGAGAAAGCTGAGGCAGGCAGGAGAGACCACAGAGTTTCTAGATTAGTGGCTATGAGTTCCTCCCAGCACTGGCAGAGAAAGTGTTAGCTCCTTTCCACCAGCCAGAAAAAACTGCCCTCATTGCTAGCAGGGCTACAGCAGATGAAAGCAGCTGGAGTGGTGGGACACTATAAAAGAGATGTGCTTCAGGTGGCCAGGGTCTGCATTTAGCATTGCAAGCAGGGGTGGGATAAACTTCAGGGACTGACCAGGAAAGGGATTGCTTTCTTTGCAGAAAAACTGGGTTTATAGCTTCAGTCTAGTTGTCTTTCTGCTTTACGTATGGCTTTAAGGAGGTGAGATAGCCTTCATTTAATTTCACAGTAAACCTTAGCTTAACAGTGGTTAGATGCCTCCCAGCTGGAGAGCACCTTGCTGCTCTCGGAGTAATGAGGATAGCCAGGGGACTTGGGCTGATCAGGTTTTTTATTTGTATGCCAGGACAGAACCCGCTGCCACCACGCTGGCTAAGTCACCCCGGGCTTTGCCTGGCTGATGGCAGCAGCACGGTACCGACCCAGGTATGAGGTCTCAGTGGTGCCGCTGTTCATTTGGGTTGTTAATACAAGTCCAGGGAGTTGCTGACTCACAGGTGAAAGCTAAGAGTTGCAAAAGCTGGATCTCTCTGCCTGAGTGCAAAGATTCTGAGGGAATTGAGAGGTTTCTGGGAAGACTAGAAGGTAGAGGGAACATCCTTGTCTAGCAGAAGGATTTTCTAGGCATTTAAGGTTTTCAAGTAGCATCAAACTAAGAGCACCACAGAAAGAACAGCAGTAACAAAGAGTTTGTTTAAGCATCAGCAAAATACAGTGTTGTGGTTCTGGAAATGTTAAGTTCCTTCTCCCATAATCTGCAAAATATTATTGCAATTGTCATATTTATTTAATAAAACAACAGGCTCTGTTTGCACTTTAAAATATGCAGGTTTGTGTTTTCATTTTTGAAAAAAAAAAAAATCAAAAAAAGGTAAAAAAGGTTGTATGCCCCAGGAGTCTGACTAACACAAATGGAAATAGCATGAACCTTGCCCATTAGCAAGCGGGTTTACTGCAAACACAAGCAGCATGGTACAGGAGCTTCAGGTAATTCTATGCTCAAGCTACACTGAGGAGGAGGAAGACAGAGATTATTTGCAGGACTGGGGTTTAGCTCAAAGAAGAGTGAACTCAGATAAAACTGAGCCAGGCTGATGAATAAGACCTGATAGTAACAGAGCAACAAACTACACGCAGAGGTTGTGCTGTGCATTGCCTTATGGTGACTTGATTTCATAGGACAGTTTAGGGTTTTTCTGAGAAAAGCCCACAGCCTAGCCCAGAAGGAAAAACTAAAATGAAACAAAGCAAAACCTAGTCTGTTTGTTTGGAGTTTTTTTCCTTTGTGCCAGAAAATACAATCCAAGCCAACACCTTATCAGGATCTGGCTGGAAACTGTCCAATACTCCTCCAAGGAGCACCCCACTGACACCACAGTGTCTCCGCTGCCATCCTGGCCGTGCATTAGGATATAACCAGTGGAGCAGTTCTGGGGCTGTGCCAGGACAGGCCAGGATGACTCTGGTAGATCTGGGTGATGAAAGAAGGTCTCCTGTCTCCTATTCAGCCTAACTTATTCTCAGAGCTTATATAAAACCATAAACAGCTCAGGGGTAAATCTTACCATCACATTTAACAGAAGTTTTTGGACTGCATCCTGCTCAAGCCCTTTGCTTGATGCTCAAGCATCACTTTGCTGCAAGAAGAGGGGTCAGCCCTACTCCCCCCAGGCAGTTCAGCCATGCGGTAGGGGTCCAACCAGCAGATTTCAGAGCCCTGAACCCAGCCCTGCCCCCTCACCAGCCCTGGGTGTGTCCCCCAGCCCAGAGGGGCTGCAAGGACGATGGCCGCTGGAGGTGCATGGTGCCAGCCAGCTCATCCGAAAGCACCTGGGCAAGGAGCTCCCCTGCCTGGCACGAGCATCCTGCGGTGACATGGCGGGCAGAGGCAAGGGGCTCATCCCCCCTCGCCTTGCCAGAGCCCGTGGCAATGAATGGGGTTTGGCTGAGGTGGGTTTCACCAGCAGCCAGGAGGAGTGGGAAGGGACTTTCAGGCACCTTCAGGCCGAGCACATCTCCTCTCCCCAGGAATTCATTTACGGAGTAAGCAGAGGCCTCTTTCAAGGCCTGTGTTCCGCTAAGTGAATATATAATGATGCAGTCTATACATTTATACATCATCCCCTGCAAACAGGGGCCTATTTAGGACAAGATCAGACTATGCTTCTCCCGGCAGGGGTTGCATTAGCAATTCATTTCATAGCATAAAAGGAGTGTACGGAGACAATCATCCATAGCCTGAATAAAACACTGGAGGAGAAGCCAGGGACCAAGGGAGGGAAAGGATGACTCCTTTGAAACGAAAGTTTAAAAAAAAAAAAAAGGAGAAAAAAAGAAAAAAGAAAGAGAAAATATAGCTTCTCTAGAAGCCAAAATCTCCTGGAAAAGTAATCAGAGAAATAGGAAATCTGAGCTGTTTATTATTCTGGATTGATGGAAGGAGAGGAAAAGGGGGAATAAAACATGTATTTCCTCTTGAGATTGATGGAAGTAGGGCTAGAGAACCTGAAGAATGTATGAAAAGAGTTTGGGAAGGAAAAGGGAAGAAAATGTTATCAGAACCACATATAAATGCATATGTGTTCATGTGTGTGCACACACAGCCTGGTGGTGATCACAAAGAATCTGATGTTAAATAAAAAGGAAAAAAAAAAAAAGTACTCTGCCTCCAGGATACATAGACTGGAAGATGATAAATTAGGGAATGTAGAAATGGAAGCTGGAATATGGGAAAGAAGGAGGGAGAGAAAAGGAACAGACAGACAAAGGATAGGAAAGGTAAAGTGAGGACTTGTTTACTCTCTCTAATCGCCCAGACCTTTCCAAGGTGCACGTGGGATCACCCAGCCATCAAAAGATGCAGGTTTGTGAGACAGAATGAAGCACATGCCCACTAGCATCATTTGTCTTTTTCTCTATTTAATGGCCTTGTTTACATGAGGGCCAACAATTTCAGATGGAACAGCTGTGTGAGTTTAAATTTGTGGCTGTCTGACAAAAGAGAGAACAAAGGTCCCAGTGAGGGTTGGAATGCTCCATCATCTCCTAACAGAAACCTCTTTGAAACTAAAAAGCAACACAAAAGCAGCCAAAAGTCACTGAGGACTAATTCCCCTAAATTCCCCTTACTGCATTTCCCTGCCCTCCAAGAGAACCCAGCCCTGCACCCCCAAATCACCACCAGACCTCTCCGAAGAACTTTAACTCCTGCTTGAGGTGTCGGAGCCGTCTGATGCTGCCCCTGTGCTGTCCGCCAACGTCAGTGCTGTAGAGCAGCTCCAGCACTCAGCAATATTTGTGTACAACCCTGCTCCTGTACGAGGTGACTGAGAAAGGATCGAGAACAAATCATTCCCCCAGCCCCAAGCCTCCTCTTCTTTTAAGTGCACCTCTTCAAAAGTACCTGTTAGAATCACATAGCAAATGATGCTCACAGTTTTTCTTTTCTTTGGGCTGAACCTCATCTGTTCTGGGGGGGTTGAGGCACCTTGCAGGTAGCAGCTTTCACTATTCTCACCCCTCAAGCAGCAGGCACTTTAAATATGCATTAAAAAAAAATAATTAAGGGGCTGAACCCAAACGTCTTAGTCTTATATTGCAGCCACCTGCGTTAACGTGATGCTGGCTAGTACCACTACCTTGGCACGCTTACGTGTTGCAAGGGTAACTTCTGTCTTCCAGAGTCTCTCTAACAGTGCTCACATCCCTCTTCCCCAGGACAGAGCAGATGCCCATTTTACAATGCAATTCCTCTGCTTCATGGACATCAGTGCTGCAAAGCAATATTCAGCCTAAAGACCATTCTCATCCCCTCCGCCACTGACCTGAGTGACTGTGGTCCAAGATTTCCTCCAAAAAGACCACACAGCGCTGCCTCCCCCAGTCCAGCCTGCATTTCTGTCTGGCCCTGGTTGTTCATGATGATGAGTCTTCTGAGAAAGCCACTAATTAAAGGCATGCGATAGTTAAACTTTTGCTAATCAAGACAAATGAATCAAGTCTCGAGTGTATGATAGTAGAGCCGAATCGCTCCTTCCCCCACACTAGTCAGCCTTCAATTACAAGGCTCAGATATTATCGTGAAATATTTCCCCTGAAGCCCCATTCTGCAGCTCTTGGTTATGGTTCTCCTGATTCGTTGTGTTTATTTAGCGCTATGGGGGTGTTTTGTCAGCAGAACACGCGAGCATATCCAAATGTTAACGAGCCCATTAAAGACAGACAAGATGTAATCGGACCAGACACTCTGACTGGCTGGCAGCAGGACAGACCAAAAATTCAGGAGAAAATGTGTTCCTTTGCCCAGTTGCAGTGACAGATAGATTCAGGAGAAGAGCTCCAGGGCAAAGGACATAGGCCAGGCTGGGAGCCTGTCCCAGAAAATCACTGAGGGTGAACCAAGGGAACCACTGCCTTTTTCTAGAAGCCTAAAATAAATAGGGAGAAAGTTCCCAGAGGTAGAGCCTTGAATGGAAGGAGGATTGGGCCCTGTTTCCACCCTCTTCAGAAATCAAAGGACTTTGCAGAATGCAGATAGCATGAACCAAAGCAGAAACGGAGCTACTGAGTTGGAAGCAAACTATCCTGACCTCTATTACACTTCAGAGTTGTTGATTTAACTGCTGTATTTTCAAACATCTAATTTGCACCCTCAGGTCACCAATATAAAGCTGCCGGAGGGAGGCAATCGGGGAAGAAAAGAAAAAAAAAAAAAAAAAAAAGTCTTCTGGGCTGGAGCAGAGAGACGGAGAGAGTCAGAAAAGTAGCAAAACTTGCTGCAAACTTAAAATCTGCTTGTGTGTGTGACCCGTGCTGCTGCTGAATCAAGGCTTGCTTTGATCTTTCGGTACAGATAACCTACAGATCATGGGTTTATGACTCCAGTATTTAGGAGGAGAGCAAGGCAGTGTGTGCCTGTGTAGCCAAGACCTAACCCCGACCTCCCAGAGCAAGGTGGCTCCCCTGCCTGCCCTGGGTTAGGGCCAGGCTCATCTCCTGGCAGCACCCATCCTGCCAGGCTCTGGGCCCCGGTGCTGGGCTGTGCCCTGCCAGGGGTCCAGGCTGCTGGGGCCACCATTGCCCCTGGAGGCGACGCAATCGCAGGCACAGGCAGAGCAAACGCCTCCTGTTGCTGCTTGGCACTGGGATGCAAAATGACTTTCACCGCGTGGGCTCTCCACGTGGGCACCACTGTCAGCACAACTGTTGGTTGCTTCACTGTTTGTCACAGTTTTAACACTCTGTTTTGCCCTTTTTGGAGTTTGCTAGAGAGCTGGCCCCTGTCATCACTGCTGCTAATTCTACAAAATTCTACAAAAAGCTTTGCTTTTCGTGTCTGTCTGACAAATACGCTCATTGCAAATGTTTTCAGTCTCTGGCTGGTCCATGGGCTGCTTGGTTGTGAGCAGCCACTTAGTTTGTTACCAGTTACTTGAGCTGTGAGATCAATCAGGTGCTCACAACTTCTGTTTAATTACAAGGTCATTCACTTTTTTCTGTTTCAACCCTCCAGTCTGCAAGTCAACCTGCGGTTTTACATGGAAATGAGGGCATTCATCTGGCTATGCACCCTTGTCCGACTTAAACAGTTAGTTAACTAATAAGGGAGGTAAAGAATGATCTATGAAATTGTTCTTCCAGTTTTAGGGAGCACCCTGACTGCATGAGTTTGAACCAGCTTAAAAAAGGGCAGTTGTTTTGAAGGCAATCAAATGGAGGTGAAACTTCTAAGAAGTTCTGAGGAGGAGTCCCTAAGAAGGTAGATACTTGGGTGAGCCATCTTGGAGCTGTGCAAGTTGGCATCTTCAACGTCCAGCTGCCAGAAAATGGCTTTTGAGCCTCTTCTGAATGGAGGCCTCACATTAGGACATGACCACACGGCTCTCCTGGAGCATCGGTCCCATTGTACAGCTGCATCACCGCACAGCAGGATCCTGGAGGCTTTAAAGTGTACATCCAAGCCAGAAGCCAAAAAAAACAGTTAGTGCCACTAACAAAAACAACTCTTTTGATCTCCTTGACATCGGTGCAGCAAACATCCCACTCTGGTGCATTCTTGCATAAAAGAGAAGCTTCTTGCTGCTCAATCACACTGCTTTTAATAGCTTTCTGAATGCAAACATCCGCGGCTTTTATTTCAGTTTAATCTGCCAATTTTTCTAAGTCTTTATCACACTTTATCAAACAGTGTATCAGTGTGAGATATCCAACCCCCTCCCCTCAGGCACCTCTGAAATTGAAATCCCAGGAAGAAAGCAGCTTCTTTCATATTTTAATTATTTTAACATTTTCCTTTAGTGGCCTCTGTATTATTATGACTTGTTTTTCTCTCTGTGGAACAGGGCTGTGATCCCACACTGGGTGGGAAATTTGTTTGTCTAGAGCAAAATAGCAGAATGCCTGTAATGCATTAGATATGGATTAGAGAAATTGTGTTTGGGAAATACATAATCTCTTGGTAAAAGAGGAAAAATAAAAAAACTGTTTCATTTTGGCAGTAATTTGTTTTTCCCCGATTATAATTTTTAATGAAAAAGTGGGTTTTAACCACATGAGTGCTGCCTAATGTGCCAAGTGTTAGGTATAAACTGCATCTCCAATAATGTCTCTTCATTCTTTACCATTGAGGGCTCTGATTCAGGAAAACATTTAGCCACATGCTCCAATCCATCCTTCCTGTAGAAATCACTCATGTGTAGAATTAACTTCAAGTATCCTGGGACCTGCTCATGTGCTTAAAGTTTGAGACACTGAAATATTTCTCAAGTTTCAGATTGTCTCTTGATTTAGCACCACATGATGCGGTACATAAGGCATTAGAACTGACATCAAGACTCACAGCAGCTTTACCAGGTGTCAGCTTGGCCCTAATATGATTCAGAAGGAGTAGTCACTGCAGCCCCGGCACGGTATCCTTGCCCTGACATGCTGGGTGTAAGCGAGCAGGGGAGCAGGGCGCATGCCCAGGCACAGATGAGGATCTGGCGTATTATTAGGATTTCTTTGACTGTCGGCAATGCTGTTTCCCTTGTCCTGCACAGTATCTGCTGCTTATGGGACAAGCATTACACCTGACGAGAGGACAAACGTAATTAACCAAAGCCCCTGCCCTGTGCTGGACCTGCTGCTGGGCCCCGTGTGCTCACATGCGTGATGGATGTGCTCAGCAACCCAGCCCCCCATCCACAATTCCAGCCACACAACTGTCATGAAACATCCTTCAGGTCCTTGGCTTATTAAAAATAGATACCAAAAAAAAAATAAAATATGACTAGTCATCCCTATTAGGCAACTGATGGTTGCTTGGCCCCTCGGGTCTTCTCTGAGGCAGGTTTTGCTGAATGTTATTCGTGAAAACTTTTGAGGTTAAGTGTAAAAGAAATTGAATTTCAGCTCTTGGAGCAGCATATTGTGAGTCCAGCCATCAAAGATCACTGCAGCCCTTTGACTCTGAACACAGAGGGAATCCAGGGGGACCAGGCAAGCAGTGGGAGTCCGGGAGGAAATCAGATGCATGTGTGTGAGTTTTTTCTTCCACATGATGGTATAAATGAGCAGCCAGAACACTGGAGCACACCGGACTTCCATGCTTGCAAACCCAGGTGAGAGAACACAGATGGGTCTGGGTTCCTCTGCACACACACCCTGTAGGAACAAAGCCGTTGCCTCCAGCCAGCTAGGTTCATTTTGATCTTCAAATGCCATTACATTCATTTAAATAGCCTTTGATACCTGTTGTAATGAATTGTTCAAAAATTGTCCTTGTTCAAAAATCCCAGCATCACCTGCAGCGGTCCTTGCCTTTTGCACCCAGATCCTGAGCCCCCCTTGGCCCAGCTCCAGGGTTTCCAGCTCCAGGGTTTCCAGCTCCTGGGGTTCCCAGCTCCTGGGGTTCCCAGCCCCTGGAGCAGTTAATCTCCTCTTATAGTAGCTGGAGGAACCCAGAGCAGTTCCTTGTTCCCCAAAGCGTGGGATTAGCCATACGACATGAGCTCAGGAGGTTTTCAGAGTAGCAGCCTGCTTCTGCCCCCATCCAGGCTTCCCTCCCCGGCTGCCGGCTGGTTTGGAAGATCTGCATCTCAGAGTCTCTCTGGGTCTGATTTTAAACTCAATTTCTCCCATTTTCTGGCAAATCATTCCATCTCACAGAGCTTTTCCAGTAACTAGGCATTGTTGGCACAGAGAGGCCAGGCCCATTATTATTGTATTTACTCTGGACCCCAGCTTCTCCTTCTCAGCCAATAAATCCATTTGAGAGCAAAGGTTTTGATAGACACTTTAATAGAGCTCTCCTTAACCTGACCATGTTAATGATTTTTTGAGGGATGGCTCTGTGCCAGTTTGTGCAGCTCATTAGTTGTTTTTTTTAGTTTGTTATGAGCTGCATCTCCTCCTTCTTCTCTCTCCCCTACTCCTTCACGGTGAAGGTCGCTGCTCCGTGCTGCCCAGCTCCTGGAGACCAGCCCCTGCTCAGGCACCAAGATCCACTTTGTTGCTTAAAGGCCACAAAGACTCCCCGTCACCGGCAAGCGCCCTCAGCCCCTGCAGATGACAAGAGTAGCAGGACTGTTTGCCTCTGCTGTGCACACCGTGTATTTTACAAAGCACTGATTGACTCGATCTTAACTAGTGAAGGAGAGGGGGCAGGGAAGGAGGTCTTCTCTTCTGTGACAGCAGAGCAGTGCTGAGCTCTGCACTTCTGATACTGCTGGCTCAGCCAGAGTTCTCCAGCTGTGGTGTTTGGGGAACCAGCTGCTGGACCATCTCCCTGCTGATGAGCCCCTCTAATAGCCGAGTGTTTTTTTCCTCATTAGTAGGAAAAGCAACTACAATTTTCTGTTCAAATGGCATCATATCTTCTCTCTTCCTACTTATCCCACTGGGAGAGCCATGATGAAGGAAACAAATGACATGGGCTCAGGATGCTGTACAGGGACTCAGGAAATAAAATTTGATTTTGAAAGGATAAAATGTTTTGACTTCCATGATGGAACAAGCAATTGTCCATGGATTTGCTGTGCTCCAGAAATGGAACTTCATGCTAAAAAGAGATTTTATAGAGCTCAAGCTATTATCTGATGATGGAGAGCTCCCAAGCCAGCCCTCATTCTCCAGCTGGCTTCCTAGCAGAGTTGCTCTGATAGCGTAATATATCCTGGTCATAACTATTGAGATTTAGCCATCATCAGCCAGCATAGCTACACATATAAGCAAGCAGCGTACAATTCCAAAGGCTTTGACCAAACCAATTAAAGGACATGCTGGAAAAGCACTGGGATCCCAGGAAGAGTGTTCTCTGCAGTTAGAAACATCTTCCGAGAGAAAACTACAAGGTGCTTATGTTGTCCTCTGTGCATGGGTTCAGGTGTGCGTCAGGTACCGTGGCAGATTCCTGGTGAGCCTGAGGGGACAGGAAAGTGGCCACGCTCCCGTTCTGCAGGTGCACAGGTCCCACTTCAGTCACCCACCATGACATAGAAGGTTGCGAATAGATTCCATGACCAACAGGGGTCTGCTTTTTGGTTGTTTGGGCAGAAAAGCCATGAATGTGAAAGCTAGTTTCACTAACCTCTTACACATCTACAGATGTGATCCTGGGTTTCCTGAAGGTATAATCACCTCTCTGTAGCTTTCTTGAGCACGTGGGGTTTAAATTTAGGCAAATGCTTTCACTTTGTTCCTTTTCTGACCACCAAGGCTGTACTAGCACTGGATGTAAGCACTCCAGTAACTTGGAGACTAAACAAATCCTAGGCAGCACCAACATGAGCCTTCAGCAAGGATGCATACCAAAAGGTTCGGTGACATTTAGGAAATGATCCATCATTGGACTACGTACACTGCATTTTTGCTTTTACTTCCACAGTGTCTCTGTATAGCTGTCACCTGTGTGAAGCGTGTGTAGCAGCTGGATCCACAGTATTCAGCTGTGCCAGTGATACTTCTGCAGGACTTACAGGGAAGTTCCTTTAATTGGAAGAAGGGAAAATCTCTGATCCTGTACTGGAACTTGTTTCACCACCGAGTTACACTTACAGTTGCAGGTTCTGCTGGGAAACAAAAGCCTCTATGTCAAAATACAGGGAGAAAGAATCTGCAGACTTTCTAACCAGAAGCCTGACAGTCCAAGCACCGACTGAGATGATCTAGGATGGACTTTTGAGGCTGATTTTATGCCTGTGTCATTTTCAAGTGTGCAGCAAATTTTCCCCCAGTAGATAATCCACTTAGGATGCATGTCTCTCTGCATTCATCATTCCTCGGCTCCCCTCTTGCGTATTCCATAGGTAATTGCCACGCATACGCTTTCTGCTGTTTACCTTTCCAAACCACATTTCTCATTCTAATTAAAGGAGCAGGGTTTTATTGTTAATGTTGGCCGTGTACAAGGAGAAGATCATTTCACTGTGATATGTCAAAGGATGAGATCTGCCCTTCCCAACAGGTTTCCTGCACAGTGAAAGGAGAGCATTTTAGGCAAAGGAATCGCCCAGTTCCTTGCAGGCTCTGGTGAAGACAGCTCTTGAGTTTCACCAAGCTCTCTCAATACATCAGGGACTTCCAGCTTCACTGGGAGAAGAATGCAACTGACGGCACCCTTCCTGAACCCATACCTCTGCAAACCTGCTGATAACCAACCCCAAATGACATCAGGGCCTTAATGTCTTCTAGCAGTAGAAAATTATAAACCCACTCCAAAGTCCAACACCACTGCTTCTTGTATTTACAGCAGGCATTTCTTGCGAGGTTTTGAAGAGGATGCCTTGCTTTTGCCCTCTAGGGAAAAGCCACTCACCAACATTATAGAGAGAATTTAATTCAGGACCTATATCTGGATTTCCATTTTCATATTACAGCTGATCTGTTTTCGAATTACTGCCCCAGCCACAGTGCAAATTCTGATTATGCAGTACCCACGGGGGCAAAGTCCCTCTGGTTTACACAGCCAGCTTTCCAAAGGAATTCACAATGCTAATGCAATCCTATAGGCAGCTTTAAACATTCAGGGCATTCCTGCAATTCAGAGCAAAGCTAGCTGTCACCCGAAATAGCATCTCACAGGCTGTAGTGATGAGCCTCAGGCTGGGTCAGATTCTGCCAGTTTTCCCACAGATCTGGAGGAATCCTGTGGATTTTACTGAGGCTCAGCTCTGGTTTACACTGAGGCTTACAGCACAGTTTGGTCCATTCTAACTTCTATTGGCTAATTCTGCCTTTTCTGTTCTTCAGGGTCACATCACTCTTTTAGGGATCAGCCATGAGGGCTGGATTTGCTCCAGAGCACCTGTGGTATTTTGATAACTTCAAATATTGCTAACTTCTCAGATTGAAATATACAACTTACAGACAGGGGCAAAGTTTAACTCACTCTAATCAACTATAAAATGAACCCCGAGCTCACAGTTACACTTTAAAAGAGGGTCTTTTTTATGCTAATCATTAACTGCAGCAGGGATATTCCTTCCTAGAGATTTGTTATTAATGACTGCTGAAATTACTGATTTCAATTAACTATGTTACATTTATATTGAAATACAGTTGGTGCTGCTCCGGGGAAATATAAATACTGAAATGAGAGCTGGTGCCTCCTCTGTTAAAGAACCGCAAGAACAAACAGGGCGTGCAGCACCCCTTTAGTCCTGCACAGCATGGATACTGTACCCTCTTTCTCTTGCTTTTATTTTTTCTCCCCTTCCTCTTTTTCCATCCTCTCTCACTCTTACTGTTAAAAGCATTCCCCCTCCCTGCAGACATCTGATTCTGCTCCCTGGAATGATGATGCCCCCAGGGACTCCTCACCCTCCCAGCCCCCTGGCTCAGTGCCTTTTGGCTTTTGAGATATTGGTGTCATTGCTCGCTGCCTCCGTGGCCTTTTTCTCATTCAGGCCACGTCGCCACTGAGGGACATCCAGTGCTAAGCCACCAAAATGGGATTGCACAAACTCTGCACGTTAATTAGTTTGATGCATCTCTCTGCTAGGGAGGGAAGGAGGGAACTGTTGCTAATAGCAGACATTTTGAAGGAGGTAATGCAGAGCTGTGGGGTTCAAAGAAAAGGAAATGAGGGGGAATGGCCCAGGCCTAGCCTTTTTAAAACTAATTCCAGGCTTTGGAGCCTACGGAGTATATTATTGAGGGTCTCCTGGTCTCCACCTCTTCTCTTTTCCTGCTCAGTACTTTGTGCTGATCTTTGAGTTCTGTGTACACACTTCATCCTCTCTTCTCATCACTCTAGCATTCAGCAAAACATGAGTCAAACCCTTGCTTCCTACAGAAAGCCAGCATTGGCGCAGTGTGGGCTGGTCCACGCAGTGATCTCATGGTGATGCAGAAAGGAAGAATTGTATAAATCTCCTGGACACCCACAAAAGAGACCCCCAGTTCTGACAGCTGCATTGGCACCAAGTCCTGACCCCTGGTTCACAGATGCCAGCCAAGGTGCTGGACAAGGGCTGGAGATGTGGGGCTGCCTCTGTGCCATGCACCAAGCCCCAGTGCAGCCTGCTCATCTTATCCAGGCAACAGGAGAGGCGTGTGTGTGCATTGGGTCCCACTGGCATTGAAGGACTCTGTAATTACTCTCAAAGGTTTCTATTATGTGCAAAACTGTCATTAACTCCCAGTGGTGTGATTGCCCTTTATTGATAATATAGAGCTCAGCAATCCACAGACATGGCTTATTGTGCTTGCTCATAGTGGAAGGAAATGAACCTCCCATCCTTTCTCTCACAGCTTGCTATTAAGGTGTAACACACACATGAAGGCTACACCCACCCTGACCTGCATTTGCCCACAACAGAGAAATCACTCGTATCTGCCTGAAATGACACCCACCAGCTCTGAGCTCTAGGCCCAGAGAAGAGAGCTGAGGAAGAATGGCTGTAGGACCCCGAGGCCGTGGACCACAACATTGGGGTGCTTCCCAAAACTCCTGTGTGAAAGGGGCACAGGTCTCTGAGAGGGGACCTTCTGTGAGATTCAGCAAAGACACTGGGCAGGCTTGCATAGGCTGAAATTCAAAGCCCTGTGGTCATGTGCAGCTTGTATTCTCTTAACATAAAAACATGAAAGCGTTCCCTCCATAAATACTTCTCACTTCCTTTAGGTGAAGAGGAGCCGCTCTAGGTGGGCATTTTACTACCAGCTTTGGCCATGCTTCATGGCTGTGGAAGAGCAGGTGGGGAAAGGCAGGGGAGAGAGAGCTGAGGTTTCAGCCCTTGCCAGAGCCATGTCCATCACAGGGGACAGTAAAACCTGGTTTGAACCCAGTTTGTGGCACACAGTCTAATGCAGGCACCACAATGCATAAATAGGAATCAGGAGCAGTTGGCCGCTGGGTTTTGTTGGAACATTATTGCTCAGTCTTGTTTCCAGTCACTGCATCTGTATAACAACATCACTTCTATACCATGTAATTAGACAATTTATTAAACAGCAACTGTAGTAAGCAGAGCGCGGGAGATACTTATCTTCTGACAGAGGAAATATGTTATGGGGGAGCATATACTTCTGTGACTCAGCCTGAGCTGTTGCCTAGCAGGCAGACAGCCCTTGAGGGGAAAATGTTTTCGTGATGTAGACTTTGGGCCAGCCATCAGGAGAGCCAAATTCTGCCTGTGCTACCCTGCCATGGGTCTGCTGCGTGACCTCAGCCAAGATGCTCAGTCTTGCTGCCCCCCACGTGCCATACATAGAATGAAAACAATAATCTGGCTTTTCTCTCACATGTTACCTGGCTGGTTCTACTTTTCTTGTTGACTTTCCCAGGAAGAAGCTGTGCATCTTGTTCCGCTCCTGTCATGCTCAGAGCTCACTGTGCCCCCACATCCCTCCATGCTCCCCAATAACAAACGTCTTTCCTTCCAGTAAGGTCAAAGCAGCTGACTTCACAGACTGCCAGAAAAAGGCAGCGTATTCTGGGGTTTGCATCTTTCAAGACGAGAGTCAGAGAAACAAAGCAAATGCCATCGTTCCAGATCCTCAGGAAGAAATGGTCTCAGTGTGAAATTCAGCCAGAAAAAAAAAGAAACCCTATTTCTGACAAAGATGAAAATCATGCTAGCCTGCTTACTTGCCCGTGGGAAAACACGAGACCCAGGTCTTCCAGGCTTCAAAAGCCTGAGGCTAAAGAAAACATTATCTCTTTACTGAGGCCTAATGTACTGACAACACCACAGTGTGTGAAGCAAAATGTCCTCCAGTGATTCCCTAGTAAGCCCTACTGAGCAGCTTGGTTGCTAGGGGCTTTGGCAGAAGCCCCATAAATTTATCATATGGTTTTGCATTGAGTTCAGCGAACCTTGGGAGGACACTGACACCTGGGAGTGCTCAGCACCCACGAGAGCAGATACAGCCAGTGAGAAGGGTATGTCCTAGGTGCATGAGAGAGCAAAGCTGCCTTTCATCCTGGGGCCCGGAGGATATTCAGAACATAAATCATTCTCATCCATTCTTCCCATATCGTGTTAGCAGACCTACATGGTCACAGTTGACCATGCTGGGTAAATAATCTAATGTAATTACAGGGTAAAGAAATGGCAAATTCTCTTCTAAACCAGAGTAGAGCTTGCATCTATTATTTATTAGAGGCAACCAGCAGAAGAGAGCAGGTTACGTGGTAATTACTTTTTGACCTCCTGGAGGTAATTGCATAATCATTTGCAGAGAATTGCTATTACAGTTGGGTGAATCCTGCAAGCCATTTTATGTGAACAGTCATTTGAATTTTTAAACCAATTTCCACCTAACTATGGAGTTCTGATAAGGTCGTCCACCACCTCAGTGTCTGAACAGCTTTTTTTCCCTGCTTTTTTGGGGGCTCTGTGTTCTTCAGATATTAAAGTAAAAGAGCTAACTGGCAGCAATACTCTTACCCATTCGATCAGTCGCCCAGAAAAACTTTGCCCAGCCTTTCAGTGGTTGCAGGCTGCTCACGGGTTTTAGATCTGGGCAGAGAGGTGGTTCCATTTATGCTGGCACTGTCAACAGGTCAATGTCTGTAGACTTTTCTCTCTGGAGTGAAAATCAAAGCACTGAAATTATCCATGACAATGCAGCCCCTGATGTGGTCACCTCCCCAGGACATGCAGACTTTGAAACAGGTTCCCAGGGCAATGGGCTTGCTTGGCTTGCCTTTATTGTGTGCCCAGGTCTCCAGCAGCTCAGAGGCTGGGCTGCCCAAACCTGGGAGCAGGCACAAGGCATTCCCTGGAAGCTTTACTTGGTTTGCCATAGCTTTAGCTCCATCCTGAAATAGGGATTTGTGACACAAGGGGTTACTTGGTCTCCAGACCTTCCTCTCTCTCCCCATCAGCTGGGGGGGTGGGGTGGGGTGCAAAATGACTAACTCAGAGCAGACAGCCAGCTGGGCAAGGCAAATATCACTTCGATTTCTCTTTTAGTCCTCTTTATCTCTTCCCCCAATTCTACAGGTATCCTGGAGCCAGGCCCTTGAAGCTGCGGTATTGGCTGTTCTTAAATTCTTGAAGCTCTGAAATCACTTTCCTTGTGATTGAACTGTTACCATCAGGGTCCCATCTGGAGAAGTAATATTCAAAGCCTCAAGGAGATCGTTGCACAATCTTCTGTGGCACACAAGTTCTTTTCTGGCATCTCCTTTAGCCTGTGAGTCCCTTCCTTTTACCTTCAGAAGCCATGGGGACCCTGAGGGGACATCAGAAACCCCCCAGATAACTTTTAGCCCACCTGAAGTTTCTCTGGATTGCTTTGCAATATTGCAACTCTGCAATAGTTGAGACCATACTGTTTTAAAATTTATAGTGTAATTGATTTCTTTATAAATCATTCAGCTCTTATTATTTATTAATTCTTCTGTCAAGGTTAATTTGAAATACTTCTAAATAAGGCTTCCTGACAACACCTTTGTTTATGAGATTGACAGCATGCCAGTGCATGCTTCTCCATTGCTCGCAAAGGCAATCTGCACAGACTCATGTCCCAGGAAAGGTGATCCTGCTTCGCTCCAGCAAAAAGATGCAACGCAAATCACCCACAGGTCCTGCAGTTGTTTGTCATTAATATTGCAGAATCACATTTCTGTTGTCTGGACAGGATTCAGATTAAAATGTCGTGTATGAGGAGGAGTGTGGTGGACAACTTGCTGCCTTAACTCTGTAGGAATTCAGCCAAATAACGCAGCAGGCATGAAATCTTCCTATATGTGTCTGAAATCGTGAAGAAACAGTGAATCGGGACTTATCAGATCATCTGAAGTGCAGCAATTATACTTTATTCTGTTGTATTTGAATAGAGAGAGAGACAAATATTCACTGAGCGCTGCTCATTGAGAGGAATCGCCAAGAAACATGATACCTAGAAATAGCAGAGCTTAAGGTAAAAACTGCAGGTGGGGACCGTCAGGAATAAAAAGAACATGAATATTCATGGTGCACTCTGCGGATCTGGGTGATTAGTTGGCAATATGTCTTACTACCTGCCTTTAATGTTGCCTTCCTTCTTTGTCTTTTAGCCTGTGAGCTCCAGACAGCAAAGCCCAGATATCTTTTAATATCTGGGAAGCACCTGATGGTACCATAAGAGCAGTCGTAACCGCAGACATTTTGCACCGCTCCATGTGGTTCAGAATGCTCATAAACCGCTGGCTCTTATGGCTGCTGTCTGGCGTGTGAGTAGAGAGTCTTGGCTGTATGATTACATTTAAACGGCATCTGTGGCGTGTGTTTTCTTTTGAACTAGTAATATTTCAGGTTCCTCTTCCATGACAGCGCCCATCCCACGCGCTGCAGGCTGCGGCTCGCCGCAGCCCCCCGCCCGCAGCAGAAGCCCGTTTGTCGCCGCCTGCACCCATGCAGCGGGGATGCTCCCCTTCATGTGCTTTTTGTTTGCTTTTCCCTTACTGGAGGGTGAATTAGCGCAAACCTTCCTTGCAGTTCTGACTCAGTTTAATGAACAATTAATGAACAGGAGTAGAACTAACACAAAACAGACTGCGCTGCGCATAGGTGAGAAAGGGGCTTTGCTGGGTATCCCAGTGCGCCTGCGCTGTGGTTACCAATTTCTTCTTTGCTGCAGCAAAGTGCCCAGAGAAGTAATTATTTTAACTTCTAATTCAATCTTCCTCTACTTCTGTTCATTAGAATGGGATTGTGTGAAAGGTACCAGAGCGCTAGCTGGCATTAGCTGTTGAGATAGATTCAAAGGTGACATAAATGCAGGATTATGCCACATCGCTGTAAATTTAAATAATTTCTCGTGAGCCCATGTGGATCAGTGTGAGCTGGCGTGCCATGCTGCCAAGGGCAGGGGGTGAGGTGAGGACAGTCAGGAGGGGGAGCAGCACTGGGCAGCAACAGAGAGGAGTGAGGGGAGCAAGGGGGTGGCCACCAACTCAGTGTGGGGACCAACCTGACCTAGCAGGAAGGAGATTCCCATCCAAAGCACCTGAAATAGGGCGGTGGATGCCCACCCCCCCTGCCCCAAGAGGCTGTGCTATCTAGAGGGTTTATCCTGACCCAGAACAAGTCCTTTCCCTTCTCAGTACTTTTCTTTTACCTCCCATATTTTGCTTTTTCTTTTCCAGGTTTTCAAAGCATGCTAAGGAGGTTAGGAACCTCACTCGGTGGGATGTGGATATCTGGTCCTTTGAAATTTTAGGCCTAAAACTTCAAGGCCTTCAAAGCAGGAAAAGTATTTCACTTCAGTTTGGGGAGGACCAGGCATCACCGGACCTTGGTATCAGAGATTGCTGTGTGTTAGACAGCACAAATAAAAGGAATTAAAGCAGAAAATGTAGCACAGTGCATGTAAAGGTTTGGGGGGTTTAACACAAGATCTTACTAATGCCTAGAATTACGTCCTTTTTCCACAAATGATTTACTTTGAAAATTTCACAAAACATGACACTGGCCAGCCACACAAGGTGTTTGCAAGTTATTCACCTGGTACAAATACAGGCTGAAATATCACAGTATGCAAAGAATAAATTACTTGATGAGCATTATCCTGCTAATTCCATGCACATCTCTGCAGAAAAAGAGCTCCAATAACCTTGTGTTTCCGACATTGCTGTCCCTCACCCCTCAGTGCCCCCCATTCTTCCCATATAAAGCCCTCTTAGATAAGAAGAAGAGATGATTATTAAGACGGGAGCAGAAGAGCATCCACCAAAGGAATACCAATGAAGCAGTATCTTGGTGCATACATAAACTGAGCCCTTTCCCAATAAACTATCAGATATAGGTGAAAAAGCGACAAATGGTAAGTGATCACTGTCATCAGCAGAATTCACGCGGGAGCCCCTGTTAATTGGCATTTCCTCTCTGCAAAAGAGAAGAGATTTGAAGATTTGGCAAACACCAAACAGTGCATTACAGGCAGCCAACATCAGTCAGCAGCGACCTGGCCTGGCAGCAGCGTAGGGATGGAGGAGAGCAGAAACTAGCGGAGAGCTTGCCCAGAGAGTGTGGGATGAGCTCAGGCAGGAGTTCATGGTGGATAAAGAGCCACTGTTGAGGGACAGCTTTGTAGACTGGAGCCCTGGACCGAATCCAGAGCTACAGGTAAGTGGCCGCAAAGCCACTAGCATCAGTTGTGTTTCACACCAGCTCTGAACCGAGCTGCTTTTCTCCACACGGTAGAAGGGTAAACGGCTTGTGTTAGGGGAGCTACAATATCATCTGGACTCAGTTTTAATAAAGTCCTACTGACAAACACCCACAAAGTCCATCTTATTTATCACAGGCATAGTAGTCCAGATGCCTGAGGAGACAATCCGAAGCACCCCTTCTCCCACAATTAGCTTGAGAGCTCCCAGTTTTTACTCCAGCAGTAGATACCAAGAGACATCGAGAGAGCCCCAGGGCTGGCTGTGACCCTGCAGCCCCACAGTGAGCTCGCCTGCACGCTGGCCATGGCTCTAGGCAACGTGAGGGGAAGAGCAGGTGGGACACAGGGTACAATAAGTGAGTAAAATCACCTTAGAGTACCACATTTCCAAAGTAACATTGTAGGATACCAGTGTTCTTTAGAATTCTTATTTTGCTTATTTTCATTGACTGTGACTTCCACTAGCTTCATTTTGTAACAGTTATCTCCACTGGCATCAGCAGTCCTTGCAGCCTGTATTTGTTCTGTCTCTCTGTTTATTTCACTAATCATTTTTTCCCTTTCTTCCCCATTACTTTCTTCCTAAGTAATATTACTGTGAGGTAGAAAAGAGCTGGCCATCTGAAAACTGACTTCTTTCAACCCAATTCCTTTTCTTCATTTTAAAATCAACCCAGAAAACTGGGAAATGGGATGACTGTATTTATTCCTCTGCCTTGCTGCTGCCTGGCTGTGTTAGCCCGGTCAAAACTGTATCCACCTTGGGTGGATTTCTGACTCTGAACAACCTACCACTTCAATATCCCTGTAACAGGAAAATATTCAATAAACTAGACCTAATTGTTTGCATGTACTCACTCGGACGGGGCTCACTTTTTCCACAGCCAGTAAGGAAGCTCATGTACATACTTTGGTTTCAACCTTGAACCTTGGTCATTTCTGCTCCCTCCCAAGCATGCCCACTTTGCAGTTCTCTGTATTCCTGAAATGACTCTAAATCACACATCGTAAGGTGAAAAAGATCATAAAGGAACAACAAAGGATCAGCAAACATAAAATAGAAGAATGGCAGCCTCCCCACCTTACACTGCAAAAATCAAAGGGAGTTTTCAAACAGCCCCATTTCCAGTCAGCTGGAGATTTAATTCACATAGTAATCTACTGTGTCTGCACTTTTTCTGCCCTCCTCCCTTCCTCCTTCTCTTCTTTTGCTCAATAGTAACTTTTCTCTTGGCCTTTAATAAGAGAAGCCTAATGACCAAGCTCTCCATGCAAATAAGCTTTTTCCTCCACTGTGCACTGGGCAGAGGGGGAATGATAGGGGAGATTCATGGGGGGAAGAAAGGCCATTTATTGCAAACAGCTTTTGTATTGTAAAGTAATTCTAGTATTTCAAGAAAAGGGGACAAGTTCGCATAGAAAATTATGCCAACTGAGACTGTTTGAGTCTCCAATTTTCCTTACATGCTGTTGGGGCCAGCAATCGTTCTGAATTTGTGGGTGTCCCCATCCAGCCCAGCACTCCAGCTTTCAGGGCAGTCTGGCAGCAGCTCATGGCTGTTAACCATTTCCTCCTCTGGAGAGTGGGGTATTTTCCTGGTGATTTTTGTTAGATAATGGCTCAGTGGGAAACTGAGCAGAAGAAACATTTTCATAATTGATGGCTCAATTTCAGTCCTGAAAACACTCAATGGCTTTTTCAGCCTCACTAACACTGGAAATTATTAGAAATTATAAACTGAAATGTGGCTGGAGCATATCAAAATGGACAAGTACCAAAAACCACAGGCTTGATGGTTTTCCACTTGGCAGAGAGGGGGAGATGCCTGCAGATCCTTGCAGAATTTCCCAGAATTAAACACAAGAATAATTCTTTTCTTGGAAAAAAAATGGGTGTAGGGGTGGCAAGATGCAGGGCTGCATCTGGAGCCATTTTGAAGCTTGATATGTAAAGAAAAATGAAGCTTAGAATAAGGATTATTATCAGAATTTTCAGGAGATATTTCCTAAACTCCCTGGTCACCCTGAGACAGACGAGGGCTCCTTCTTCTCTCCCCTCACTGTAATAGCTGCTGGATTTTGGTCTCGGCTCTCAGACAAAAACCCGCTATGCTCAGTATCTGTTCACAAGCACAGGGAAGGAGAATCAGAGAGGGAACCTGCAATTTTGCTCTTGGCTGTGTGTTGTTCTTACTAAAGCACTTTATTCTACCCCAGGTCATGTAGCACATTGAACACATTGACTGAGTTTTATTTTCAAAAAGGCTAAAGCAAGGGTTCAGAGAGACCTCCAGGAAGGAGGTGGAGGCAGTAAGATCTAATGGGGATGCAGGTATTTACTAGGCATATGAACATTTCATTTCCCCCATCCCCAAGACATGCTCTGGGATCTACACATTGTTCTCCTACAGCAGGGTAAGCTGGCGTGTGGAGCAGCAGGTCCCCTAGAACGGTGCTCCCCAAACATCTGAATCGTAAACACCCCATAACCTTACTGAGAAGGGAGGAAGGAAGGAAGGGGAGCAAGAAGGAAAGAAATTCATGCATCTCCCTGGATATTGCAGTCCCAGAGACTACTACTTTTTACCAAATAAAACTTTAGATACAGGTTTACCTATTGCCCTGATTTCACCACACTGCATGCTATGCTTGAAGTGGTAGGAAGGGCTATGATAATTTCAAGGACCACCTTTAATGTCCTCCACTAGAGGAGATTTAGTGATAGATTCCTGCAAGAACAAATACATCTGGACTCACCATATGACTTTTTTCTCTCATGGCAGTTCTGAATGGTGGAATAGTTGAAGAAAATACATATATCTATTTTCTGTGCTAGCCCTAGAAGTCATGAGCAGCTGCTTGACCACAGCCACCCCTGTACAGTTGCATTTGCTCTGCAGCCACAGCTGTACCAGCCTTTGTACATTCTGCTCTTTCAAGGACACACAAGCAAGGGAAGCTGCCTGCCTCCCAGGCATCCCTTTCTGAAAGGCAAAGTCACCACAGAATACCTCACCATGAATATATCCTTCCTCAAGGCAGAGATTTTATTGCTGTTTTATTAAATTGCCACAGGACAATATCACTGCCCTGAAAATGATGTTAGGAAAGTGTGTGTAATAAATGCACAAGGCAGCACTCTGCTGCAGTGATGTTATTTCTACTATGTACATGCACCGTGCCATTTTATCATGACTAGAGTCAGCAAGAGCAGAGCTGGTGGAAGTACCAGGGATGTTTATGAGAACATCAAGGCTACTGTACTGTGAGGAAAAACTCCATCCTGGAAATGGCTTTACAGCGGGAATCATCTCCATCTCTGATCTCACTTTAATCTGATAGCAGCTATTAATCCATTTCACCACTTTGGACATGCCGATCATTGCATTACTGAAGGAATGCAGAGATGAAGCACTAAAAAGCGCCACGGTGTGTCTTAGTTAAGCTGCTGATGAAGGGAAAATATGGTTATAGGTTAGATCTCTGCGAAGAGCAGCCTTCCTGCCTGGTTTCCAGGAGTATGCCCTGCCGCAACCTGCACAGTGGAGGTAGAGCCAGCCTCTCCGAAGAACACGTCATGCTGATGCCACTGACCTCATCCTCCAGAGCCATGGAGCAAACATAATGGGTCACAGAAAGACCTGTATTAAATGCTGTTACAGCCACCTCCTAGCTAATTCAGAGTTTTTATGATTAGAAGCAAAACTTTTTTTGTTTACTGTTCTATATAGGCATCAACCTGAGTAGTCATTGATTACTTAAAAAAAAAAAAAAAGCTAGGGTTTTTTTCTCTTTTTTTTTTTTAAGTGGATAGCTGCAAGCTTTGCTTTCTTTTAATGCAAATGATCTCTTTTGCACCTGCTGACATTAGAAACCATTGCATGCATTCTGAATCTAGCACAGAGACAGAGAAAACAGAATATTGCATCAGCTCATTTTATGAGAGCTCTTTAAAATGGGAAGAAAAGGAAAAAAAAAAAAGGGGGGGGGAAGAAAGGAAAACACCACAACCATGAGAGAGAATTTGCTGCTTCCCTGTCCCCTGGTATTCTCCCCCTCCTCACTTCTTCCTCTTTCCATTTCCATTGCTTCAGGGACTTCCTACAGCCATGGGATTAATGGACACCTAATGCCATCTCTGCTTTGCAGCCTGGAAAGTCTCTTGTCTAGTTTACATTGATTTTTCTTTTCTGATGCATTTGCAGAATCTGAGATACTGATGGCGGGAAACATAGATAAAGGGAGAAGACGTGAGAAAGAGATACATCCTCTGCCTCGTGCTCTCAGTACTGAAAATGCTTCTAGACTTTGGAGGCTGCAGATACTTCCAGCAGCAAACACCCACTTACTCTTTCCTGCCATCACAGAGGACACAGGAAGGGCAGCAGTGATAATCTTGCTCTCTGGTGGGTTGGTGTTATCCATCACTCAGGAACAGATAGGGAATGCTTACAACAATTCCCAGTGCCGTGAGGTCTCTCTTGCGTGATTTGGCACTATGCTCCTTTTTGTTGTAGTTCTATTTTTATTATAATTGCTGTTAGCAAGACTGAGGTAATTTCCCAGGATCTTCTCCAGAAAGGAATGGACACATTGGTCATACTCACAAGGAAGCTAATACTTGCCCTCCCAGCTGCACAGAAAATATGATGTTAAATGCAGAAGAGTGATGGGCAAATCTCACAGGTCTGAATTATATCAGAAATAGTAAGGGAGGGCTAGGACTAGGTTTTTTGTGAAACCAGGCTTTTGCTGGGACATCAACCTCCTTGTGCACTACTCAGCATCATGTCATCCCCAGCGGCTCTGCTCCGGCCAGGGAAGGGTGCTGCTGTGCCAGACCTTCCCTCTCTGCCAAGAGAAGAGGCAGGAGGGGGGAGCACAGCCCACTTCTCTGTTTAGTGCTGTTGCTCTTTCTTCTAACCAAGTACTGATGTAAAGCAAGGCTGCTGCACTGTCCACCTATGGGGTGAAATGACCTGCAGACATGTCAGCAAGTCAGATCAGATCAGCTTTGGCAAGATTAGTGGGGTAGGAAGAGCTCCATGAGCCTGCTCACGATCCCCAAAACCTCACCGGTAACACTGCAGTACTTGGCAGCTCTGCAATACTGTATTAGTATCATGCACAGGTGTCACCCATCAGTAATACAGAAAAGATGGATGATCTTTTATTTAAGATGCTAAACGCTGCCTGAAGCCAGGCTGTTTTGTAGTAATAGTGACAAAAACACAGCATCAGAAAAAACCAGAAGGAAAATGCCACCCTGTGACCATGTCTCTCTCTCTCATCTTCAGCATCTTTGGTGTCAGCTTTGTTGGAAGCTGTTGGAACAGAAGATGGAGGAAAGACTGGCAGTGATGCTTAAAGCTAACCCATCACCTGCTGGGGACCATCTTCCTCTGGCTCTCTATGAGTGAACCCTCAGAAGAGAGTTCTTTCCTAGTCTGCTTTAGATATCTGTGGTACCTTAAAGTATCTTAGCGGTTCATTAGCAGACAGAGTGGACTCCCTGTTAGGCACCAGTTTAAGTGTGTAGCAGAGGCAGAAGGGGAGGAAGACTGCTGCCACCCCACACCGTTACCATTCGCTCTCTGCCATGCCGCTCTGCAAGTGAATGGCACATTGTATTTCAGGAGCAGCAAAAGCCATTCAGCTTTGAGTGATGGTGCTGCTCAGGTGGTTACGAAGGCATCTTATTTCCCTTCAGCTACCCTGTGATGCAGTCTCATTACCACAATACCCTACCAAATCACACCAGCATCTCAAGGCAAGCAGGTCACAAGGCTTTTTTTCCCACTCCAAGTTCCCAGTTCCAAGCAGTTCTTCTCACTCTGCCATGAAAAGGAGTAAATTGTTGTTCATACAAGTGTGACCCCGTGCTTTGCTGTCATCAGGACAGCTTTTTAGAAGACATTTAATGCTTAATATGGAGCTTTTGACAGAAATGAGCTACTCCTTGCTGGGCTCCTGACAGACTGCTGGAGACTTTCAGGAGGTACAAAAGGGATTTATCAGAAAGAAGTTTTCTACTACAGGCAAGGGAAAAAAATAGGAATATGGTCGTTAAAAGAGCAAAAAGCAGGAAAATGAAAGGAACCCTGGTGATAGGTCCTATTTCCCATATAGCTGAAGAAAGAGATTTGCAAACATTAAGATTAATCTTGGGAAATAACTAGTATCTGAAGTTTTCATTGCAAGAAATTACATGTTGTCATGATTATTTATTTATTTTTACTCCAGTTAATAACTACATTCAGGAAATTAAAAGGAAAAATAGCATGCAGTTCTGTCAGGAAGACTGTGAGGAAACAGAACAGCAGTTGAGGAGAAATAGTATACATATCTCAACAGCACCGTTTCTTTTCCCATGCATATTTTCACATTTAAGGGAACTTGGGTTTGTTTGTTGTGTTTTGAAAGGCTGGGTTTCATCCATTTTTCAGATCCCTATATAAACATCAGCTGTTTGAGGTGGATCCTGCAGACCTCCAGAGTTTCTTTTCTTCTGCTTTTGACATTCTGAAAATTCATATTTTTATTCATTATTCACTTCTCCCATTGTTTCACTGTGAACAAGAAGAATTAGGTAGCACCTTAGCTGACTGACTGCACAGTACAAACAGTGAAGAGACAGTTTTCCAACAGTCCAAAATCTAAAATCTTTATCATTCTGTGGAGTGAATATGAAGGATAAACCAGTGTGAAGAAATCTTTTAAAGGACTTGGTTGCCTTATTACTATTCACTTCAACAGAAGTTCGACCTCTAAACTCTTCAGGTATACTTTGACAGTTGCACCCTACATCCATGCTTTACTGGGTTCAGAAATAATAAAAGAAAGGAATTAAATTTTTAATAACATAATTTACTGCAATGTGTTCAGCAGCTGACTTGCAAAAGGTGCGAGGTGATCCAAACTCTGCACACTAGGACACGGCCACAAGAAAGGCTGGATGCTGTAGCGAGCCTGAGATGGATGAGCCAATCAATATGGTGCAAACTGCTATCCCTTCCCCTGAAGTCAGGGGAACAATGCTGAATTACACCTTTTAAGAATCTATCCTTGAATCACCAAAACTTTCTGGAAAGCTTCTAAAAAACCCCAGACTTTCTCCACAGGAGAGCAGAGGTGTTCAGAGATCAGAATTTTTGACAAGGTTCAAATGTTCACAGTCCCATGCAGGGAGAAAGGGTGAGTCCCAGAGGTCTCCACAAAGCTGGACTTAATCTAGGGAGGGTGGGACCACCCATGGCAAGTAGAGGGGGGCAAAAGAAAGAAAGGGAATCTCCTTCTGACAGTAACTGATTGCACACAGCGATAATCATCTGCTCTGAACCGCCCATTCCAGGTCCAGAGCAGAGGGATAAACCTCAAGGATGCTTCCTTGAAAAAGTTCCACAAAGCCCATGAGAGCCACCAGCCTAAGCAACGAATGCTTTTCCCAAGGACCAGAGGTCTGTCCTTTCACTGCGTGAGCCCTCCATCTCAGCTCATGCTGTACCACTCACTAGACTAGCCAAGACCAGATATAATGCTCTCGTTATTGTTTTATTTTTACCACAAAGCACCTCAGAGAAATAACCAAGGATCAACACCCTGTCACATTAAACGTCTTAAGGAAAGAGAATAGAAAGGCTAGACTGTGCCCCAGAGATCCTACAATGCAATTGAAATTCCAGGAACACACCCAGATTTGAGGAAGGGCTCTGTTTACTGTAGTATTCTGCAAACCAGTTTTCTCATGTTCATCAAGAGACAAAGTTTCCTTCTTCGCCTCTCTGTTCCACATAAAATCCTGCCTTCTTCCTTCCTTTTCTTTCCCCCTCCAGACACAAGAGGAAAAGAGAATGAAAGGTGAGAGCTGATTGAGTGAGCAACAGCAGGGGTAAGAAATGAGTATTTATCAATGTTCCTCGCCTTTTAAAGCACATCAATTCTTAAGCTGCTGACAGAGGTCTTGCTGTAACTGCTGGAAGAACCTCCAGGAGCTAATAATTTTATGTTCAGGCTTATGTAAAACCAGTTTTGATTAATTATTGATGCAAAGTTAGGAAAATGAACATTCGCTCTGCCTTGGCACAACCCTATCAAATAAATGAAGCTGCAGCTGCTGCACAGCACGCCGTTCGACCCCCAGTCCTGGCTGGTGGCTCTTTGTTAGCCGGGCAGCCTGGGTTCCTCGTGGGGGGGGCGCGTGTCCCTTCCCATTGCAATGTCCTTTAGAGAGCTTGTTTTCAGGCTCCTGAATTGTAGGAGAAATGATGCCAGGCAATACCGGCTTTCCTTATCCGCCTCAGGCAGAAGTGGACCTGGTTCTCTTTTGCGTGATCACTGAGCTGAGCAAATACACCTCTTTTTTTAACTTTTGACTTAGGCTTAGTGCCTGAAATCTCTGTCTTATTTTGCCGTTGCTTTGTGGAGCTGGCTGGGGCTGAGCTGAAGGCACAATGTTCCCATGTCCAGCACAGCACTCCTGTGGGCTCCCGAACAATGTATCTGTGCACAGAAAGCAGTCTTGACAATAACTGCTTAGCAGACTCAATTCAATTACATCTAATTAAACAGGTTCAGCAGCACAAAGAATGCAGAAATGACTGCAATCTCATGCTAGACACGCAGCTGCAGAGCCGCAACACGTGCTTGTAAAAGGTGCAAACAGTACATTTAACTTTCTTTCAGTGCACGTTGCCACTTGCAATGTAAAAATCTCTACAGCACACATATATCCAAGACCTGCACTTAAACTTCTTGATACTGACAGTAAGAGTCAGACCCAGAGACAGATACACACCACCAGTCTGTGCACATCTGTATTCCTGCCCCATGTGAGACACACACAAACCTCCTTTTCCATTCTGCAATACCATTTTTAGCCTGGATCTATCTCCACCGGTTTGTGTGGGGCTGCACCGGTCACAGTGGGAGCCATAGGGGGTGGAGAGGGGAGTTTTATCAACTGCTCCTAGGTAACCAAACAGCCTAATTCATCTTGCCCATTAATAAGCATCTCATACACCCCTGCTCTTCCCTTCATCACTTTCGTGTCCTTTCCAGAGTGATGCCATTTTACATCCCACAGCCTTTTACAAGCTCCTGATGTCCAATACAGATAGTCTTTTCTTATCATCTTTCTCTTTTTCTTTTCAGCACTCCTGGCTTCCCAGAACCATTTTCTAGGCTGGCTTTTTCACAATGGTTTCAATTCTTAGCTCTTCACTCTTCCAATTGTTCTTTACAGATATGGAGGGTGGGTGACTTAAAAGCACCCTGGCTTAATTCAGCTCCCCTTGAACTTGCTAGTCAGAAAACCTGAACAGCACATTTCCATTGATTTCAACAGGGGAACAGTAAAGGCAAGTACTTTGGGCTTTAGAAATCCCCCCCCTCACCTCTCCCTTGATGTTTCCTGATCACCCTGTTCCCTGTCATTAGCACACTTTGTACCACTGCTCCCAGTTCTGCTATAAAGCGTGCTCTTATTTCACTCTTTTTCGCACCCGTCCATCTGCATGCTTTAACATGTTTGATTTTCTTTTTATGAATTTGGTAGGAGTGTAACGCTGTCTCGTGGAACAATTACCGCTGCTTTGTAATGGAGTTTACAGTGAGTTAGTCTCAACCAGAGCTCTCTTTGCCTAGGAACAGACCATACAGCCATATGATGGAGACATCACCTGCAGCTTCGCAGCTAAGTAACAAGGTTTTCTTCTCTTGGACAGTCAACACTATTACCCTCAGAACCAGAAGCAAAGTTTTAATAATAAATTTTCAAATGAAAGATCGCTTGACATTATAATTAACATGAGCTTCATGTAGAATCATTTCGTTTGGAAAAGACCTTTAAGATCATCAGGTCCACCCATAAACCCAGCACTGCCAAGTCCACCACTACACCATGTCCCTGGGTGCCACATCTTCATGTCTTTTAAATAAATGTCCAGGGATGGTGACTCAACCACCTCCCTCGGCAGCCTGTTCAGTGCTTGACCACCCTTCCAGTGAAGAAATCTTTCCTAATACCCAATCTGAACCTCTCCTGGTGCAATTTGAAGCTGTTTCCTCTCATCCTATCATTTGTTACTTGGGAAAAAGAGACCAGCCCCCACCTTGTATGCACTATTCTGTTAGAGGAAACTAAATTGAGGCATATTGCAACTGAACTTGTTGCTTCTCCTTCTATTTCCTAATGTCCCATTTTGTAGTGAAGCAGTACAGAGCATGTCTTTAACTGAGCTGTGGCTGGTACCAGAAGCTTTGTGCTATACCCTAAGAGCAGTGATAACTGTTCACCCTCCTCTCTGCAAAGTTAGATCTGTAGTCCCAAAGGCCAGCCTGGAGATCATCCTGCAGACTTCCCTTGTGAGATTTATCCTGAGTGGCATGTGGCTTTCCAACTGAATGGAAAAGAGTCCAAAGACCTGAAGCCAAACCCTTAGGGCAGTCCCACCACCCAAGTGTTCCCTTCATCTCCAATGTGCTCCCATACAACAGAACAATGTCCAATGTCTACCTGGACTTCAGGTAGAAACTTTAATGGGTGTAGAGGCATGAAACTGCACCAAAGCAAAAGCCACCACGGATGCCTTCCCCACTTGCTACTCCCATGGGATATATCCTCGACAGCGGATCCCTTGTCTGAACTCAGGTGCAAACTTATAAAAATGGCTTGCGAGGTCTTATTGATCACCCCTCTCCAGGCAGTTGTACAAGACTTTCTTCCCAATGCCCAAAATTATGTCTGAAATCAGTTTAGGGAATGAGCAAGTCTTTTAATTAAAACAGTCTGTTATGATGAATCTGTTATTACAAAGTCTTACCTATGTAAAACATTAATAATACAAATTTCATTTGTTTATGTCAGCACCAAGCATTAATTTTTAATGGTGAAACGTATGAGTTATGAAAGGCATTAATGCAAAACAAATCACCAACTGAGAAGGGAAAGGAAATCCATTTTTTAGGGTAAGCAGTGGGAATGAAATATTATTGTGGTACTAACCAGGGAAAAAGTATTTCTTAGGGCTCCAAGAGCAATTAAAAAAAAAACAGCGAAGCCTTGGGTTTTATCATTATGCTTAGTATTAGTTCTATATCTACAAAGTTTGTGTCCATTTCATCCAGCCCATGCCTTGATGGCATCTCTGAGGAAGCCTTTTACACAAAATTACTCTAATTGCCATGCAACGGCCATGAAAGCAGATCGGATATGTTCTGCATAATAACCAGCTCGCTGCTGCGAATGAATGAGATCGCAGGGAGCCCAGGAGTTAGTCATGCTCTCTTGGTGGGCAAAATTCATCACAGATGGAAATGGGAGACATTCTGTGTGAGTTGGGAGTCACTCCTGCTTATGCCAGTGATACATTAACTCCAGGTGTTAATTGCCAACTTGTTCTGATTATAATTCTGCAGGATAAATCAATATCAGGTCATTTTCAAAAGGGACCATAAGGGAGTTGGTCGTGGTGGGCTGGTCCTGGGTCTGAGGCAGAGCTACTGAGAAATTGCAGCTTTTGGTAGGACTTTTGCTTCTGCAGTACCTGGCATACTCACATCTAACCCTTGCTCTCACAACGGTTTCACAACAGGGAAATGCTATTAAACCCTGGCCAGAAAGAAAATGCAAAATCTTCAGGTGCTTAGAGACCAGGTGTCGCTGGTATGGGCCAGGTCTTTAGCAGGGCTTAGGGTGGTGGGTTACAAGGGGTCGTGGACAACACAACCCCTGGTACCTCTGTCCACAGCAGCCAAGAGCATCCCTTAGCACACTAGTAATCTCCCTGATTTTGAGTGAAACTGTTCAGATGTACACAGTGAGGCCATGTCTCCCTTTCTCATTAGCATGCTGCAGGAACCATGGCTGCAAGGGTTTTGCAGAATGCCCAGGAAGCCTAGAAATAGCATCTGTGCATGACATAGACACATCAGGACTCACATTGTTGTGATAACAACAGTCAATGGGCTGGATGTTGTGCTCTGCAACATCGAGTGACCAGGACAACAGATTTCAGCGGCGGGATAGTGTGAGAGTGGCAAAGCAGGACTCAGAAATTACTTTGCTCCTGCCAAGCGGGACATTACCCTGGCACAGCATAATTAACATTTCACTACTGGTCTCGCTGTGGCCCTTAAAGCAATGCTACAGGCCTAGAGAATGGGGACATCATCTGGGTTTAAGCTTTATGGAACTGGACTTTGCCTTTTTTCCCTAGTTAAGACTTCAGCAATATAAGCAATACATCTTGTAGCTTCCATCTCTCTCCCACACTCTTCTTTTCTCCCTTTCTGTCTTTCTCTCTTGTCTCAGTCTAAAAAAGTTGCTGATATTAGCAATAAAGCAAGAATTTAATATCATCCTACAGGGTGCTACGACAAACTGCCCCTTGGTTCCATCGATTCAACTGGCCTGAAATATAGGAAGGCATCTAAGGGGGAAGAATACAAGATGAACTTTGCAGATATAAATTCTGTAATATTGGATTTCTCCTAACACATTTCAGGGCTGTGTTGTGTTGCGCTGGCATCTCTCCCTCTGATGCTACAAGATCTCTGTTAGCTAAGCAATAGGTTCTTGTTGGTGAAGCATTTAAAGCAAGCTGCGGTATTTCATCTCAACAATAGCCCCAATATTACAATGTGTGACACATGCACTGCTTCATGCCTCAAATAGAGACACACCACCCAGCCCGAGGGTACCAGAAACCTGGCTGGAAGCAACTTCAGGGTTTTTTTCTTCCTCCCAGCATCAATGTGTGAGATGACAGAACTATAGGAGAGCTTGTGGCTGTAGGGGAGAACTTGTTGTACCAGGTATCAAAGACTTGATAGGACAAGTAATTGTAAATATTTGGAACATGTGATGCTATAATCTGTAATTTCTTATCCAGCTTACATATTTCCCCTCTGATCTGTAAATGACCACTTGGCAAGGTTATAAAGTAACCAAATCTTACTCTTTTTCCTTTTGGATACTTAGCAAGTTCACTTTCAAAATTCATGACTTGAGAAATGAGATTCAGTTTACAACACAGCATTAAAAAAACTATCAACCTGTCTTTCCCTTCCTTTTGAGGGGATGAGTCCAGATCACTCTGAAAGACTTTCTTAGAAGTTCTCAGTCTGGCACATTTCATGATGCTGCATTCATATTACAAATGAGGCAAGCAACTGCCTCCATGCTATCCTCTTGCCCCTTGAAATCAAAGCCAGTGGAATAGCAAAACAGAATAGCTCATTGCATTTTTTTTGCCACTTTAGGAGTTGGCTTTGACCTTCACATCCTTTCATTTGAAAGTCTGGCTAATTTAAAATTAGACAAAAGAGAACAGGTATAGTGCAGGCAATATGGTGCAGAATGCAGTAGGATATGCAATAAATGATACCTGAGTTCTCTTTTAACAACAATTTGCACATAATCTAGTTGCTAGCATTAGTTATTCAGCTGAAATCTCATGGCCAGATCACAGAGCCAGGCATAAAGGTGATTGACTCATGTTTGTTGCAGAAACAGCATCATAAAAAGGTGTTAAACATGATGTCTCTCATGTTAAAATTATATCAAAAGCCCTGTGGTCAACCAGCAAATTGAAAAGACAAACCCATGCATTTTTGGTGCCACTTTTCCCAGAACTCAGAAAGATTTTTATTTCTTAGAAATGAGAGTGGAGACAGGGAGGGGAATGAGCAGTTTCTGGCCTGGGTTGCTCAGGCTACAGCCTTCCTTGAAAGGCAGCAAGAACTGGTCCATATGTGATAAAGTTTGTGTATAATCAATAAAAAGAACTTGAGATCTACTTGAAAGAGGGAAAGGGTCAGTGCCGATAACCTTCACAATTCTTTTTATTTATTATTAATACCTGCTTGCTGGAACTCCAGCAACAAGAAATACAGAATACTAGGCAAAACAGAGACTCCCCTCTCAACTCCCATCACCCATCTACCCAGCTGTTCTATTTTCCCTCTAACTCCATCTCTTTCAGTCTGTCGTTACTGAATCTTCTGGGGCTGTACTTAAGAAACCATGAGTACCTTGGGGCAGCAAAACGCAGGTTTCCCAAACAAGTTGTACTGAAGAATTATTTTTTTTTTTTAACTGCCAAGGGGAACAGCTGTGGTAAGGGCCGACAAGTTATTCAAGTTTTCTCATCTCCCAGTGTGCAGAGTACCTCCCTTCCAGTGCCTCGGGGCAAAAGCCAGGATACATCCCTTGCCGCAGTGTCTAGTGACAATATTTGTCCCAGTGCCAGGGGCCTGGGCTGTGATAGGACCACATTTTGAGAGGGAGAGAAAAGAACCAAATGGAGGACATATAGATGTCTAATGTACATTTTTTAAGAAAAAGGGTCGAACTTCTGGTAGAAGGCTGTCAGCTAGAAGCCTACCTGCTGCTTCTGAGCTCAGGCAGCTAACGGCACCTCTGCATGGCCTTTTGCAGCCACAAATGCTGTGACTGTGCTCAGGGCCAGCAAGGAGCTGGCTGGTGGCTCAGGTACTGAGCTGCAGCTCAGTTCAGAGCATCCACCCATCTGTAACCTCCAGCATGTCCAAAACCAGCTGCAGTAAAGCCTGACTTCCCAGACACACTGGAATGGATGCTCAAATGGTCTCATTTAGCATGAAATAGCCAAAGAGTGGGTCATGTCTGTCTATAATAAAAACCTTTCTTAAAGCTAATATAGGCTTTCTGAAGTTCTTTATCAACCAGGAATGTCTCCAGGCACAGGACAACTAAATAAATACCTTTAAAATTATGCACTTCTCCAAATTCAGAATATCAATCCCATTCAGAGCCCACAAATGCTGTAGGGGTTTGGTGATTGGGTTTAATGGAGGTAGGAAGAGAGAGTTTCTTGACTGGGGGGAAGTTTTGACCCTGCAAACTCTGAGAAGCAGAAACCACTCAGGAGCACCAACAGCTTTTGTGTGAAAATTCCCCAGCAGCTTTATTGCTGGTACCAAGTAAATTGTTTCAAATTTTGCAGCAGTCTTACAAAATAGTCATGGGTGGGAATTCAAAAAAGGCAAGTTTCCTCTTCTTTTATCCTGCATCAGTACTCAATGATGACTCTGGTCATCCTTTTGCCCTGGCAGGGCAATTGCCTCCAGTTTTACATCCTCTGCTTTCACTAGTATCAACTACCGCATCTACACTTCCTTCCATCACCTCTTTCGTACAGGAAAAATGCTCCTCTGTAAGGTGTTTGCCAATAATCATCTTCAGGTTTTCTTCATTCAGTCACAGCTTAGAATGATTTATTACAGTTATTTCAACTGTCCCTACCCTTTGGTTCTCAAATTATTCTCTTTACTCTTTACTATTATTATTTGTATTATTGTAACTTCTGGTTGCAGACCAGAACAAGAACGTGCTTTGCATTTTTGACTGCCCAGATTACTGTGTGGGTTGTCTCTTTGTCATTCCACTGGGGGACAATGTATGCATAATCTGCAGTTTTCCCTTACAGCACAGCTGTAGTTACCTGTGTAGATACACCACTGTATTCACAGGCATAGTCAGTATTTCTTCACACGGATTCTTGATCATATTGATATGAGATAGAAGTGTCTGATTCGGGGCATCCATACTCTGAACTGTGGGAACTTGGAGTTCTTCCAATCCATCTCACAAGCCATTACTTTTAACACCCCCCCTCATGATTTCTTCTACCTGACACCCTTTCGTACATCACATGAAGTTTTCCTGCAGTGTTTCTCATGAAGAATGGAGGGCGGCTCAGCCAGGAGCCCCTTTGTAACCACATCAGCTCCTTGGACTTCTATTCTCCAGAGGCAGAGGTTGCTATAGATTTCATGGTCGCCTAAAGACACCCACACCGTATATTGCTGTGCCTTGAAGTCGACGCCTAGCCCTGTGAAAGCCAGAGGAAGACCCCGCTGGCCTCACTTGGCTGTAGCCCAGCCCCTGCCTGGCGCTGAGCACCGTCAGCAGAGCTGAAAAGCTGTTCAGCTGATGAGGAAGACACCGTGATATCAAATGCCATTTGCCACTTGAAAACATAAAAAGCACCCTTCTTTGAAATGTGATCTGCCCATAATGTGATTCAACACTGCTTTCTATTATTTAGTACTTTACTTTTAACTTGAATTTTTACCAGGAATTTTAAAAAAAACTATTCAGTTTTAATCTCATAGAAAGTTTAAAGCAATTTTTTATTAGTGCATAACTCTAAAATACCACTTTGGAATGAAGAATTATCTCTCAAGCACTTACTAGATAGGCTTTACTTTACTGTTAGTTAATCTGACAGTGTTTTATTAATAATCAGCCCTTTTTGTATTGCTATTATGCATTTTTTCTATTAACGCCGTTTATATCTCTAGCATCACCATTATAAAGAGGACTGTGAAATATCTCCTAGAGATGCTGTGTAGGAACAAAGTAGATAAATATTGCTAACAAATCACAAGCACTATTTTTTGTTGAACTTTCTTGCTGTTAATAAACAATGAAAAGTTTAATATCAATTTTAAGAAATATTTTTATAGGTGAAAATCAGATTATGGTATGGTCTACATCCACTGTAAGGGAAGAGGGAGGGAGTAGGCCCCTTGTTTTATGATTTTTGCATCCTTGCTCATGATTCATTGTTTGAAACCAGCCCACAGCTCACTGCCTATGCTCGCCTTCATTTCAGAACAATTCTGCAGCAGGAAAAGAACAGGCAGAAGAGGGAATCTGGTCTTTTCCCTCTGTTTTAGATGATTCATCCCTGGATACAGTGCACTGTCTTCATTCTTCATTCATTTAAACCCAGTCCAGAAATTAATGATAAGTAACTTAATGATCATGTTGAATTTAATAGATTTATGCAGGAGGTCTGTGGTAAGCCTGTTAGTTTGACAGAGCACAACTCAATTCACTTCTCTCATGATTCACACCAGCCTAAGTAAGAGCAAAACCAAGCAACAGGACCCCCCTGTGAAGTGGGCTTTCAGCCTCCCACTGACCCCTGCTTCGCCACCCCCATCCCTTTGGTTTCTTTCATTCTCTGCACTGCTTGCAGTCACTGCCCTGGAGAGTAATCTGCAACCAGAATTAACACCTTATTTATGCCTTCCCCCTAGTCATTAAGATTGATCTGTAGTAAAAATGGTGCTAATATTGATCCTTTTTGGCACTCTGCTGGACAGTGGTTTCCACCCTGCTCACTGTGCCACTGCTTTCTTACCCTCCCTTTGTTGGCTGCCTGGCAATTTTCCATCTCTGTCAACACCTGTCATGCTCTGGAGAATTACCTGCGAGGTGCATCTCACACATCTCACAGAAACCTGAATAAATGCTGTCAGCTCCCATGTTCACTATCAGAGGGGTCTTACCCCTGACCTCACATTGATTTGGACACACACACCCCCGAGTAACCAAGTGCTGTTCCACACACCTCGGTGTCTGCTGGGACATCGACCGCCTACAACCATGTCTGAGGCCAGGGAGGAGTTAAGACTCAAGTAGTTTCCCTGCCCATCCATGGGAACAGAAATTGGACAGACTCCAAAATACCTCCCATTCTTTCTCCCTTCCTCCTTTAAAGAGTAGTACCACCTATGGGACCTACTATTGATCTCGCAGTTTAAAATCAGAAGTGAAAGTTACAAACCATCCAGCCAAAAAAGTTTCCCAATTTCTCTGATAACATCCTAGTGATTCTTCATTTTTTTAGCAATGTCAATAAAGCCTGTCTGCTTTGAGGCGCAAGACTATTGCTAACCTAGATGCTCTGTTTTGCCCATAAAAAGTGAACTCTGTTATAAATATTTATTTTAAAAGCTGATTCTGCAGAGGCTAGACTACCTGCCATTACCTTCAGTGAAAACCCTCCCATTGACTTCAATGGGTGATGATTATTAAGACTGAATTCTTACCACATGAGACCCATGAAATTGTAAGCTTTCCAAATCAGGCATATGTGTAAAACCAGAATCTGCATCTTGGGAGAATGAGGTGAGTTCTGCTGGGCATTTTAATGCCAAGATAGATAAGTGAAATTATAAATGGCTCAAGCCAACACTTCATTAAACTGGCACAGAGATTTATGGACCCTCAAGAGCACATGGGTTTTTTCCACGTTTGAAAACATCAAAGAAAATCAGAGAAATAACTTTTCAGTCTAATGCTCATGACCAAGAGCCCTGCTGAGCAGTCTAAGCAAGAAAACATATCAACACAAATGGGAACTGGCTTCTGAAAGGAAGGTTTGATCCAGAGAGCTGGGTGATCACTAGGAGGAGTGATCAGTAAAAAGGAATTCCACTATATTCAATTTAAGTATCTGTTTTATCTGTTCCTTATGAACAGCACTATTGACAAGGTCTTCCTTGCTTCCTAATTGTTTATCCCAGTTTTTTGTGCTTTTCTGTGAAGGGCTTGTTTGAAAAGAGGAGTTCAGTAGCTTGGCTGTATTATTTGTAACTCAGCCATCATTGATTTTATTCCTTTTCTAGTTTATTAAAGGGCTTGCTTTATCCCTGTTACAACTCCCTCCACACACACCATTTACTGCATTCTTAAAGCACTTTCTTATTCAAAACTGTCATTAATTTGTTCCACATATTTTGATCTTCCTCCTATCTTCCACTTCTTTGCTTCTAGCCTTCAGCAGCTGTGAGTGCATGTAGGGTGCACAGCACAGAGATGGACCCTTCTTGCTCATGAAAGCACTGCTGTGAGGCTATTTTGTGTTTCCTTTCAGCAGGATCTGGACTAAGATGTTCATCTGTTACTCAGAAGCCTTGTGGACTTTTCGTGGTGTTTATCTGGTCTGTCTCACACAGGACCACAACATCTTTCCTTGGGTTTCAACCTGCAGGGTGTGAATGTCAAACTGCATCATTGCCTGCCATTGCACCATTCATGAAAATCCAACAGCAAGGGTCGGGCAGGAAAGCCCTCTCCTCTCTGTGCAGGGAGGCTCTGGTAGACACGGGTGGAGCAGGTTGTGAGCTCTCGGGTGAGTACATCCACAGAGGGATCAGACACGGGGCCACACAACAAATGCAGCAGAAGAGGAGCTGTGAGCATCCTGCCCACTGCCCTGGCTTTGCTCAATGCTCTGGCATTGCAAGCAATGATGCAACATTCAATGCAAGACCTCAGTTCTTTATTCAAAACCATTATATAAAAAAAAAAAAACCAACAAAAAAAAACCAAAAACCACAAAACCAACCACAACCAAAACTAAAGCCTGGAAGCTGGATGCAGAAGAATTTTGGTAGACATTCATGTATAAACTCTTTTGCACCCATGAGATGAACCGCTGATGCAAGCTCTGCAGTACTGTGTGCAGTGCTGCTTACCCCAGCTGAGAAGCGACACTGCAAAATTAGAGGTCATTAATGGGATAGGAGGAAATTCCCACGTGAAGAAAACACTCAGTTCAGTACAGGGACAAATGCAAAAGGAATATGGGAACACTGTATGAAATGATGAACAGGCTGGAGAGGGTGGGCTGGGAGTTCAGCTCTCCGTGTCTCATGACAGGAGAACAAAGAGACGGCTGATGGGATATTAAGAAGCAGCAAATTCAAAACCTATAAAAGGAACGATTTCTTCAGTTTGTCTCACTGCCAGAGGAAACTTCTGAGAATAAGAATTTAACAAGATTGCTTGGGGACTGGCCATTCACTTGGATAAGGAGAACGTCCAGAATTAGAGCAGTTAATTCTAGAAGCCCTTGGAAGACACTTCACACAATTCTCATAGAAAACAGCGTGTATTAGAGAATAAGTGGGAGGGAGGGGGAGATGGATTATCCTACATCTGTTTGTTGTGCAGTGCTTATATCTTCTTTAGAAGCATCTGGCATTAGCCATAGTCACAGGCTGATGGCCATAGTCATAGGCTGATCCAGGCTGACAATTGTATTGTTGCCATTTCCTGGTGTCCCTTAGTTGTTTCTCTTCCCTCCTCCACCTGGTTAAAGCTGATTACAATCCTGAAATTAATTTCACACAACAATTCAAAACTGTTTTTATCCTGAAAGGTTAAAAATAGACTAATTTTTTTCTTTTCTTTTTTCCTCAGAAAGTTATGGTGAAATGTTTTAATGAAAACAGTTACTGCAAACACAGGTGCTAGTAAACAAAATATGTCAGTATACATTCAGAAAGTATTTACAATTCAAGGGTTTGGGAAGAGACTGAATATTTTAATAAAATGCTTGCTTTTAATGAAAAAGACACTTTTTAATAGAAAGGCTGGCTTTTGTTATTTTCTTTTAAAAGACCCTGAAAAATCTTGATCAACTCAAGTCCCACAGATGAGCTGATACAGCCCTGGAAGGCATGAGCACAGCTAGGAACCAGCAGCAGGTCTCATCCCAGAGCAGGCACCGACAGGTGATTGGGATTCGACAGACTGAAAGATTTATCAGAGGCTGAGGAGCGGAGGAGAGATGAGGAAGCCAAGTCCAGCTCCCGCTGCCAGCAACATCAACAGAGAACCCCTTTTTGCCATGGGCAAGAGCAGGGCACGCTGTCCGCTCCTGCTGCATGGCTGGCGGGTCTCCCAGGCTTTGCCTTCATCCCCTTCCCACCACCGGCTGCACAGGGACCACAGTGGGAGACAGCGCGCTGGTGTATTTTGATTAAGTTGATGAGATGGGGCTGCTGGCAGCAAATGCATCTCTCTCTCAGTCCCTTGGCACTTTGAAATGAGCCACTCCTCCCTCCGTTCCTGCCGAGCTCTGGAGAGGGGAGGAAGGAACAGGCTTTAGCAGAGCCTCTAATTGTGTGGGAATGGGGAGTACATCCCCACGGTACGCAGAGCAGGCTGGGGTAGGTGCTCCGCCATTCTGGAACAAGCTGTTACTTAAGGTTTCCTCTGTCTGCTCGTATCTCTGTCCCTTAGCTACACATTAATTGATCCTTTCTTTTTCCCTTTTTGGCTGAAACATCTTCTTTTAATGCTTACAAACAATAAATCCTTCCTTTTTTTCCCGGCTCACATGGGATGTAAATGCACACAGAAGGGGAAATGGGGAGTGGGGGAAAGGGCTGCGTGCCATATTCCCCACATTAGCATAATAACGGTGATTATGGCTCAGTGCAGCCCTGAGTGGAGCCAGGTTAACCTGCCTCGGCTGGGCTAACCTAACCCGCATGCCGCTCGCGGGGAGCGCCAGGGCCTCCAAAACCTGTCGGTGGGCTCACAGGGGTGCTGAAAGTTGGCTTGTCCTCTGCTGTCAGTACGGCTGACAGATTTCTTAAGAAACCGCTAGCAGGAACAGTGAGGATGTCTAACACCTTCCCTCTGCTTTAGAAAAGTCAAATAAAATAAAATACTCATATGTAAAATTGGCCTCAAGGCTTATCTCATGCGCACACCCAACTGCATGTCAGCAAGGCAGTCTCTGAGAGTGTCAGCTCCTGAAACCCAAGCAGCCAGTTGATCCAGTGTGGGATGTATCCATCCTTCCCAAAAAAGGAGCCTCGGGTGCCTGTACACAAGGTCTGGGCTGCCTCCTGGCTCTCTCCCATCTGCTCGCCATCCTCACTGCCTGGAGCAGGCAAGCGCAGCCTCCAGCTGGGCTCTGGGACCATCACTTTATCCTGGTGGGTTGCTGACACATAGACTGAAGTTTTCAGGATGTACCACCCCCAGGAAAGCTCCTCTGCCTCACAGCTCAGGTTGTTATTTGCACAGGGTGCTGGTTATTTGGAGGGGAGGAGTGGGTGCTCTCATGGCTTTCTGCCTCTTCACACCCCTGCAGTGCCTGTGTCTCTCCGAAGGACAAGCACTGCCTCCTTCAATCAGATTCTGCCTCTAGAAAAGCCTGGACAAAGGGTCCTACTTAAGATATGAACACAAAGGAGCAAATACAAGAGTTGGCTGGGACCTGATGAGCAGCTGTGCAGGTGAAAAATGGGGAGGTGGGCTCACACCTTCATCTTCTATTTTGTTGGGTATGGAGCGAAGATATCACTCGCCTTCAGAGGCTTGTGGGTGCCTTGTTCCCCTTGGTGCTCATGAAGGAACCCATTCTTCAGCTCCACACCTGCACAGCCCTATGGCATCTGCTGAAGCTAGGAATTTTGCAGCAGCAGGGCTTTAATTTTTCCATAAATGTGTTGCTGCTATTATTATTATTTTGTAATTAAAACCATTTCTGTGCTCTTTGACTTCACTGCTCTGCTTCACATTAAACAGCTCAGAACATCTAGCCATTGCTGCATGCCAGCAGCATGACTGAAGGTCCATGTAGGTTTACCAGTGGCAATACCTAAGTTTACCCTCTGTCAATATTGTGAAATCATTGTAACAGCAGCCGAGCACGTTATCTGCAACAAATAACCACCCCAGAACCACTGCTGGGGTCTGCTGTTCCCCACTGCTTGCACTCAGGCATGCCACTCTGCCAAGGTGGGAACAGCCTCCCACCAGCCTCAGCCTGTGTGTGAAGGGGAAGAGATAAAGGCATTCTTGTTAAAACATACAAACCCACCTTTCAGAGCCACATGCAAGTGAACCGGCCGTATTCGGCTCTGAGAGCCTAATGCTTAAGACTCAAAAGTTGCTTTCAACTAAATTTTCCTATTTCTAAAAAAATGAAGTGTTACAACTACAAGCTGTTTCAGCAAAGCCTCCTCAACAGATAATCGGATTTACATAATTGGGTGCTGGTGGGACTTCAATAAATCATCAACATGGCAGCACGTTCATTATAGCCACGCAGAGTCACTGCTCTTTGCAAATAGTTCCTGGTGCCCAAAATACACCCCACACAATGTCGGCGGGGGAGACAGATATGCAGTTAGTTCTTGTGGACAGGAGAAATACAGGAGGTTGGAGCTAATTGCTCCTGAGGATTTACTGCATATCAAGAGCTGGGAGCTCAGTGGTTCGATAATGTGCTGAGGCTCCTTTGACTTGCCCACAAGTTCAGTTCTAGCCTAGGTCATTCATAAAACAAGCTCCTAGGTGTCAGCTGTTTGTGGGTCAGCTTGAAATCAGTTGCATTTCTCGTCTGCACCAACAAGCCTTGTTCTGATGCTTCTGTCTGATCGCCTCCATGAAACACACAAATTCCAGAGAGGGAGAAAGAACTTCACTCCTACTCACAGGTGGTACTTCCACCTCTAAGCCACGCAGCAAGAGGAGAACCTGCTCTGCCGTTTGAGTGAGGTATATATCTGAGTGCAGTATCTTATTGACTGCCCGCCTTTCACCAGCCCTAGGCTTCTGTGCACCTAAAATTAGCTGTGATCCAGCTGTTCCACACACCTAGAACTGGGGATAAATCCTTCTCCAGCATGGCAGGGCTCAGTGTGGGAGGAGGACAGCCACTGCCGATGTGTTGCTGGTATCTGTATGGACAGCGCCACATGCCAGGGACAAGCAGTGAACAAAGGCGATTTGTGAGCTGGGAAATGGGATTGCCAAAAGAGATGGAACAGAAATGAGGTTTTAATCCCCCAGCCCAATCTTTCCTGGCACTGCCTGTCTGCAAGAGCAGGATTTTATCAGTGTTGTCCATAGGGAACTTCCCTGACCTTCGGTTTGCTGGAGCCTGGCAAAGCATTGCACTTCTCTAAGATGTGTGAAGACAAGTTTCAAAACACGCAGCTGCTCCTGTGAGCTAGCCACAGCACAGCACAATCCACACCAGAACACACCGTGTAGACTCAACTCCACAGAGGAAGATTGTGCATAGCTTATAGGTCCAGCAAATTCACAGGAACGGGTACATCAACATTTTCTGCACTCTTCATTGCCACTGAGCTGACGAAGTCAAACACCTTGGGACCAGTGTATTCCAGACCAGATGAAAACAACCTTCCCTATTTGCATTTGTAGGGCTTGCCAGGTTAAAGAGGAAGAGAAAATTGTGTATAAGACCCACAGCTATCCTACACAGGAGACTGACTGGAGTGTTTGCTTGGAAATTCAGATCTGCTTGTATCGTACAGCCTCCTGCAAGTGTTTTCTATACCCGATTCCCCCACCAACTCACCCCCTCTGCCTGCCGGTCTGCCAGACAGACAATGCCAGCACTAGCATTTTCTCAGCTGCCAAAGCATGTTGGCCTGGGACTTCATTTCTCTGTATCACAAGCTACCAGCAGAAACCTTGTCATTGCAATTTTTCACTTATTTTCTTCTGCTCTGTTTTCTTATCTCTCTGAAATCTCAACTCCCTGACTTGTGGCTGTAGGCTATTACTAGACTGGAACAAAACTTATTCTCAGTCCTAAACAAAATGAATAAGGCAAAAGGAAATAGTCACAACAAAGGAAAAGTTAATGCTTGGAGTAATAAGCAACAGAGTTTCCATCTGCACTGGGTCAGGAGGATCAGGAGAGTGAGAAGGGACATAGGAGAGGATTGTATAGCTGCTGTCTGCTCTGTGAGCACTCCGACTGGTGGCTTTGTCTGATGAACTGGCAGGTGACAGGTCCACCAAATTGCTGTGTCCACAATATTTCTCTCTCATATCATGGCAAATTTCATTTAGAGAGGCTGCGCCTCAGCTGTGGGCTTGGAATTGGGGCCACCAGATCCACCGTGCATACAGATAGGGGACCGTGAGCTCTACAAGACCCCTGGCAAGGAACGACCCATGCTGAGATGCTAAAGAGCCACCACCGGGGCACCGAACTGTGCCTGACTAACAGAAGGCACCTTCTTCCCCCTGTCTAACAAGAGCAAAGCCACGGAGGCCACCCTTCCATTTTCCCTTTCCTTTCTGCCCTTCTCTTTCCTTCCCTGCTTTCCTCCACACCTTTTTTTCTTTTTTCCCTCTCTCTCTCTTTTAAACATTTCAGCTGAAGAAATGAGGTTTGTTGTTTTGCCAGCTGAGTAAACTTTGAGGGCTTTAAGAAAAATAAATAGTAAGTCTTGCTCACCAGGTGGGTTCTTCCCCACATCTCAGCTCCAGTCATAACACTAATTTAGAATTTGCAGCCGGTTAATGAGCACAGAGGAGACGCAGGCTTGGTGTGGAAGATCTCTGTATAAGCGCAAACAGACACACACTTCCAGATGTTTCATCTTTTTAATAAAGATTGGAGCTGTGTGAAAAGGAAGGCTTCATATTTGAAAATAACAAAGCAGCTCATGAGAAGGGTATTTACTCCGAGCATTGGTGTTGGGCGGGGGGGGGCGGAGTTGTTTGTTTGTTTGCTTAATCCTGAAATATTATGCAGAACCCAGCCCTTGAAAATTTCTTATTTTCTTGGACCAAAAGTGGTCCTCAAAAAACTAAGCAAAATCTGCATGTTAAGTCAAATGCATTTTCCTGCCCACCCCCTCCCCACTTTAACCTCTCTCTGCACACTTACACAGACACACAACTGCTTTTCAGAGCAAGGCTATAATTTAACAGCTAATGCCTCGCATGAGTACCACCCTTTCCCAAAATCTCTTGCTTTTCAGTTTCTATTCAAATTCAAAGCCAGATTATTTTAGCTCTACAGCCCTGGAAAAAATGAAATTACAATATTTGAAGAAGCTGCTTGTACTTCCTTCCCCCCTTTCAGTTCACACCCAGGCAATGTCAAGTGTAAGCCTATTCTTTCTGCCTCTGCAGATACAGAGACAATTGGGAGGCCAATAAATATGATTCCAGAACTGGAACTTCCCATTTTAGACATAAGATGGGTTTTGATTCTCAGGCGAGCACCCAGAGTTCTGACTGAGAGAAAAAAAAATAAAGTACCCTCCGCATTTGCACCAGTACAACTGGTCCAGACCATGGCTTGGGACTCACCCAGCTTGACTGAGGCACATCAAGGCCCAATTAGCTGCCTGTGAGGCAATTAATTAGCAGGCAAGACAGGGCTGTAGTGCAGCAAGGTTCAGCCTTTCTGTCCAGCACACTGTGCCAGGTGTTTGCCTGCCACTGTGACCAGTAAGGGCCAGCAAGGAGGGATGTGGTTTGGTTTCACCTAAATATCATTGTGCACCTAATGTGAGTGGAGAGGGGGTCCTGGTTAGAAAACACAGCCTTAGATACAGCAGGATCCTCAGAGCCGAACCAAGAACTTCCCAACCAGGCTGAACAGCTTGTGCCCTTGCTATTTAACACTGAATTACACCAAGGTGGGCAGAGCTTTCCATCATTTTCCCAGCACACTTTCTGCTTTACACTGGGCACACCAAACCCAAGCTGTGGGGTACAGCAGCAAAACTGATCGGAATGAGATACAGTGAAGGGAATTAGGAGGAAAAAAAACCAAAAAACCCCCCCAAAAAACCACCATCGTAATCAACACCAGGTGTAGGCCAATTAAACAGCCGTTCCCCTGTGCTCACGGGAGGGCACTCACTCACAATTTACCCAAACAAATCCGTGCTTGAAAACTCTCAGGAGTTTCACAGAAAAATCACATTTCTCTTCAGGGCTCTTTAAAAAATATTTGAAAGCACTTTTGTCTGTACACCCCAGCTTTACACACCAGAAACAGCTTCCTCGCAGCCCAGGAGAACCAATCAGCCTGGATTAAAACGCTGGCAGATGCTTTTTCCTTACAAAGAAGTAAAAATGTCCTTCTTCCCACAGCTCTCTTCCTTCACCTGCCCCCTCCAATACTCCTCTGACTTTCTTCGAGGGGGTGCTGGCTTTTGGCTCATACTTTCAAAAGGCATCTTAGGGGCAGCTAGGTGTTCAAGCCTGATTTATTTATAGGATCCAGGCACCCAACTCTCAGGCTCCTTTGAAGCCCTCATAGGATCAGTGGTATGTGTATTCCAAGCACAGTTTTTGTTTGCTGTCTCATTGTTTGATGTGTAAGAAGGTGCACGTCACAGTAGACAGAGTTTCACCATGCCCCATCAGGACACTACTGCCCACCCTACCCGTACCCTGCCCTGAGCAGCTAGCTCTCCATTGCTCAGCCCCCGTCACCAAGATAAGCACGGCCACCCCCGCCATCCGTGACAGCCACTGTCAGCCTCCACCCAGAGCAATGAGCACGCAGCACCCCGCTGGGGTGGGTGCTCACCACCGGCCGACCTCGCTTCCCCTTCCCCATGCAAGTCCACTTGTGCCACTTGGGTGCCATCTCTAGTTACAGCCCCGTCCGTGCAAAAACTACCATTTCTTTGGCATGCTGGAGCTAGTTAACTTAATTTGGCTGGTGGAAACAAGAGAGAGATCTTGAGTTCACCCGTGGTATTGCCCTTTGGAGCAATCATAGTGTCAATACAAGAAGCTTCCAGGCCTCCCGTGCCTTCCCAGGACTCCCCTCGCTGGTCTTCCGTGGAGGGCTCTCACAACCCACAGGGAAATAATACATGGAACAGAGCAGTAAACATGTAGCAAAGGGTTTCCGAGGGTTCCGTGTGCCTCTCACCTCACTGCCAAACCCAAGCCTTAGCACTAGGCGCAAAGGGCTGCAGTGCCAGCAGGAACACAACAACCCACAGGTCACATCTGTAGCACAGCCTGTAAGGGCAGGACCAAAATCAGCTATTTTAGGCTCAGAAGGCACCTTTGTGGGAGCCAGGCTTAGGGATAGGGTCCCTCCATCCACAATCCTGTTTTGCAGCGGATAAAATCCTCCTGCGTGGTCGTCTGTCAAATGTAGTTGAACCCTCTTCCCCTTACACTTCTATAATAATAAATCCCGTCATCTCATGCTGACAATTGATTTTGCATGTGTAACTAACAGGTGTGGCAGGAAAAGGGTAAAGTGTCATCCTCTGGGTCTAGACGTGAATTTCAAGGCTGCCTTCAGCTATAAACAGTTATTGATTATTCGCTTGGAAAGTCAAAGCCAGAGGGGGATGATGCAGGCTATATAAACCTTGGCAGGATGCTGGCTATAGATGCTGGATTGCCCTCATCACACTGGTTTGACGGCATCTGAGTATGTGCTGATCTTTGACCTTGACCTTACAATAACTGAGGAGAGGTCTTGGACTCCATCACAACAAAGCAGCAGCTTTGCCCGAGTGCAGTAGGAGATGGAAATGCACCCACCCACCCCTCTTTCGGTTCCTCCTGTTGTTTGTGGTCCATAACAAAATTACAAAAGACAATCACCTGGCTGTTGTACTGCTTAATGCTGGTTGTCATCTCTGTTTGAGGTTGTTGATTGTCATCAGGAAGGCTGTGGCTGCCTCTGCTTCTTAACGTTAGGATTTATCACATCAAATGTCATCATATTTTTAGTTCTTATTTTCAAGGGATTTCAGCTCTAACTACATCATCTGGAGCGGGGGAAAGAAAGTGTATTTTGCATGAATGAAACTGCCTGGAAGCTCTCCTAAGGGCTTTAAATTTTAGAAACAATGCCCGATTAAAGAAACAGCTCCCTAAGCAGCAGAACCGATGAGGCTGGGCAAATGAAGGATTTATGTCTCAGGACTCAGCCCCTTTAAGATTCCTGATATCTAATAAGGGCTGAGCTAACACTGCAGCCTGGGGTTGTTGTTAGAGCTCCTCCTCTCCTACATCCATCTGGTGTCATGCAGTCCACAGGAATTTAAATTTTTTGAGAGCTTGACCCATCTGCCAAGTTTGCTTGACATAAGCCAGCAGGTTTGGAGGTTGTTACGTGGGGTCTGATAGGTGCCTGGACACTGTATCACAGACATCTCAATCCCCTAGGAAACTAAACTCAACTCTTGGGTTCAGTCTCTACAACCTCCTACTGTGCCGAGTCTCCTTGAACGACGCACAGCGAGCGTGCCCCGCTCCTGCAAAGTGCCAGCACGCTCAGTTTGTGCCAGGGCTGAACAGGTACCCATCCTGCAGGCACCACTCCCTGTTAGCACCGTGCCCTGTTCATGGAGCAAATGACACTTGTGCGGCTTGGGAAAGGTGATCCATACAAGCTGAATCTGCAGGGCATGCTCAGTAGGGCTGTCTCTGTCACTGGGGATGAGCAAGATGACAGATGTTATATGAGGCCATGGCTGAGAGAGGAGAGAAGCAATATATATGTATATCTATCAAACAGCCTGGCGTGTGCAACTAATAACACCAGAGACTAGATCAGTTTTACTAATGCTTATTTCTGCCATTTCCTTGGGTTTTTTTATATTCCCTTTAGCTTGGAGTATGTAAATAGACTGATTACCTGCTTCTCGATTCCGTTTCCAAAACACCACCTTTGCATTGCTTTCGCTAGGGAAGAAAATAATTGATGGTGTAAAACCAGTTATATATCTTTTTATTATTATTTGATGGCAGCATTTCCATCATTGTTACGATTGATCAAGCCTTTAAATCCTGTTCAAAACCTACATCTTTCCTCAGTTCCTGCCACTGTCCATGTAAGTACTAGGAGTTCATATCCAGCAATTCTTTTCTCCTTCTTCCTGCCTATTCCTTTGACAGGGGCTGTCAGAAGAGGTTTCCATCTGCTTTCCAGATCTGAGTAACTGGTTCATTATAAAGTCAACATGACGGGTTGTGGAAAATAGAATGAACACCTTTCCATAACCACTGTATTTATGCAAAGAGAGATCAGTCTTCAGTGGGGCTGCTTATTTTTGCAGATGTCCCTGAGCTGGGAAAACAGCGTGGACCAGAGACGGTAAAAGGATTTTTGTTGTCAGTGGTGTAGAAGATTGCAGCTCCAGGGGAAAAAAAAAAAAAAAAAGTCAGACATTAAAAAATAAAGTGCATGTTAGAAAAATTTGAAGAGATTAGAGAGAAAGCATCTAATCTAAATGGGCACGAGCAGTCGAGTCCTCAGACAGCTGTCTCAGTTTGCCTATCTTTGAGTTTAAGATAATTGAGGTTTCATCAGTCTGAGAGCCTTGGGGAAAAAAAAGTAAAAAATAGACAAGTTCTGAGACTCAGAGGTCTCCACTTGCAGGGACGAGGTTCTGGTGAGGTCAGGTGGATTTGGGATCCCCTACCAGGCACTTTAATTAGAGACAGTTACATCTCTATTAGGAAGCACCTTCCTTTTGTAATGTGGCTGTAACATCCTGAGCCAACATTTGCCTTGAAAAGGGTGGCTAAGAAAATGTACATCTGTGGGCAGGCTGTGGAAAAACCGGCAAAAGAAAGAGAATTCATCTTCCTCTTATCTCAGTAGGTTCTTGCTGGCAAGGCCCTTCTCATCTCTCTAGGGCAACAGCGCAGTGACCACTGCAGAGCAAAGTCCACAAACAGCTTGAATCCATTTTGCCAGAAACGACACAGGTTAATAAAAGTCATATTAAAATCGCACACATAGGCCTGATGTTGGGACCCGCTTCTCTGTCAGCAGACTTTGCTCACATGTGAATTAGAGGTTAGCACGTAGGTAAAGAGAGTTTGTCTTTCTTGCTTTGAAGCATCCCTCCAAACTCAGTGAGCAGAGAGTAAGATGCAAAGAGAATTGCTCACATTTTTCAGAAGCAGAGAAGCACCTAGTATCTAGCAGAATTGGTGCCCTAAGCATGCTGAGCACACACTGAAGCTGAAGATCCAGCTGCCTGCAGAGCGCATTGCACCACTGGAACAGGACCCTGGTTATTCAGAGGGTGTGAGGTTCAACATACAGTGAAATCTCAATTTCACAGGGATTTCACAGCTGAAAACATTCTCCCAATACAAATAAATATAGAAGAGTTAAATCCGTGCATCAAGCACAATGCACACTTACAGAATGATTCCCCCAAAGCGGAGGGAGGGTCTGTGCACCCACCATGGAGTGAAGCTACGGTGAGAAAGATGGCTCAGCAGGATAGCCCACATTTCAATAAGGCTATCACTTTTTTTCTGGACCCATCTCAAGTTGTTTATATCTGAAATTGACACATTTTATTGGGTCTAAGTAGTATCATAAAAACAATAAAAAGCAGCCCTGACATTTTCTCCTCCCCTGCTGTCTCAGCCGCCGCAGCCCTGACCTTCTCCTGTCTGTATTCAGTCCATATTTCAAAGGAGAAGAACCTCAAAAACTTTTTTTTGCTCTCCAAAGTTTGCTGCTGTTTGAAATATTGGAAGACCTTTTTCGGGGAGAGAATGACCATAAAAAGTGCTACTTCTTCAGCAACTCCAAAGTTTTGCTTCATTTTAAAAAGAAGTAAAAGGAGATCTTAACCAGAGAAGAAGGGGAAATGTGTGTGGTAGGAACATTATCTATCTCAAGAAAACTAGTGTGGTTGGCTCGTGAAATTAGGCTTTTATCACTTCAGAACATGACTATCTTTATCACATATACTTGATCAAGCACAAAAGGTTTTAGCTAGTGCATAATAACTTCTAATTCTCCCTGTCCTAAATCCCTTAGGAATGGAGAAATCAGCTCTACTGACCATATCCATGTACTTTAAGATCTGTCCAGTACCAGTATGTCTCTGATGGCATCAGATAAGGTGAGTCACAGAGAGGGTTAGCACTGCAAACAGGCACCATCTGACCGCCGGCGTGGTCTGAGGCACAGTGAAGGGTGGTTATGTTTAGCAAGTGTCCACTGGGTCTCTTATCCTCCAACACAGAAGAGCTTGATGTATGGGGAGCACCAGGGTGGACATGAAACCCAGGTCATTGGTAGCAGTTCCTCAGCAGCAGATCCACCCACAGCCACACACCATAAGGGAAAAGCAGTCACCTGAGACCCATTACTACACCTGCAGGAGGTCGCAATTGTTATTCTCCCCTTTCGGCACCTTATATGGGTTACAACCCCTCTGAGATCCTCTGGCCAGCAGGATCCTGCACACGGGGTCAGAAAGCACGAGGCAATCCCAAGCATTGTGCTGTGCCTGGCGGCCTTAACCAGCCAAGAGGATCAGCGTTCAGCCTCCCTGAAATTATTCACAGTGCCTCAGCTGCACAGTTTTCTTCTTCGCTCCCTCTCCTAAATATACTGCATAGTGAAAGAAATCTAGTTTACTCCAAATGCACAAACGGCTGCATTTCAGCAGTTCATGAAGCAAGCCTTCTCATCTCAAACCTGTAGGTCTGCTGGTAACACCTGTAAAACACTTTGAAACACCTTGAAATAAGTATGTTGTGCAGTGACATAACATTGTCCTTTAATTCTTTTAAATCTGTTTCTTTGCACCAGGTTTGCACTGGTCCCTAACAAAGCCCTTTAAAGGGTTAAATCAATAAAGCAAAGAGGATGCCCACAGGCAGCCAGTTCATTTCCCCATATCAAAGATATTTATACTTTCCCTGTGTCTGAGTTATTGTGATAAATATGTTGAGGTTGTATTATTAGTAAGATAGTTGCAATCTCATGGAACTACTTGCTGTAATACAGAATTCATGAGCTCCTGGCAACAGACTGCATTAAACCACTTAACAGAGGTCACTTCTCCAAAGTTTAGACATTTACATTCTAACCAGCAGCCTGGCTGCAAGCAGCGATTTATCTGCAGTGACTCAGCCACCAGCTGCAGGCTGCCGGGGTGCTGGAGACAGTGGCTGTGTTACTGGAACACCTCACGATGACCTGCAGGACAAAGCAGAGAGGAAGAGTTAGTTCACACAGACCTGAAAGTGACATTTTATTCCTCTTCTTTAGCAAAATAATAAGCTGTATCCACAAGGTTAGAATAGCTATTTAATATGGTCTCCAAAAATAGGAGCAGAGCAAAGCAAAGATGCTGTAAAGAAGCCACAGGTACTGAGTTGCAAAGACTGTATCAGGTTTTTCTTAAATCAGCATCTTCAGGGACTGCAGCAGTAGCTGGTGCACCAGAAACAGAGCCAATAGTGCCACCTGCTCCTCTCCAGGCCAGGAGTCAGTCCTGAACCAGCTCCCTGAAACAAAGACCACCTTGGGAACCCACCTGCAGCCTTGACTGGCAAAAGGAGCTACTAAAGCAAGAGCGTAAAAAGAGTCTCCATTTTGCTCATGGATTTAGCAGGAAGATTCAGACACAGGCACAAATATACACACACATCAGTGGTCAAAGAAATGAAGACTACAGGTTGATAGTGGCTTTGATGACTTGCACAAGAGTGTGCATTTCTCTCTGCCAGCAGTTTTCATTCCCTGGTCCCCAGCCGTAGGTGTCCCAGCTGGGAGAGACTCTTCAGTGGATGAGTTTCCCCCAAAGACCACTGCCAGATGTGTCCCCTCTGGGTATGACTGCTCACAATCTGCATCCTGAGCATCGCTCCCACACAGCCTCTGGCTGCAAGGTCTAAGCCTCCTCCAATATTGCAAAGACAGGAATTTAAAAAAAAAAAAAAAAAAAAAAAAAAGAGAGAGATCTGTTTATTGGGGAAAGAAGAATTATGGGGAAGAGAATAGTAATAAAACACCATTTTGAAGTCTGGGCATTTTTTTAAAGCAAAGGATTAGTTCATGAAAATGCAACTGAGTAAATAATAGGTTAGTCCATCACATAAACACATTCCAAAAATAACTTCATTGGATCTAAAACATCTATAGTAGCTTGACCTATTTATTATTTTAACATATACATATAGTCACAATGAATTTATTAAAACCTTATATCTCATAATCTGCCTGATCAATCTCAGATAAATGGTATTTTGAACATCTTGGTAACAAGCAATTAATCGCAGCTCCTGAGTGCAGCAAAGAAGCTGATTTTGATATTAGCTTTTCTTGGTGGCATAGGTAATGCATTCTCCAGAGCTCTCAAGCCCTTCTTGATATCCGTAGGAGTCAGGTGTGGTATGTAGAGATGCCTCCCTTCATGCAAAAAGAAATCTCATACAAATACCTTTGATACATATCAGCATGAAAACCCCCAGCCAGTTCTTCTGGCACATTCTGACTTCCATGATCTGCACCCAACTAGTTTATTGCTAATATCCCACTTGCCAGCATCACTTTGATTTGAATATGTCCAACTTAATGGATGACCTGTGCATTCCTGATTCAGTCTTCACCAGGTGATGTATACCAAAAATGCCAATCTGGGTAAGATACAGAAAGGCAATTTATTTCTAGGATCAAGTGATACTGTGGTGTGCAGGGCAAACCCCTGTTGCCTTAATCCCCACATACTGCTACCAGAACACTGGCTTGATGCAACCATATTACTTAAGGTTTTCATTCCCCCTTTTGGGGTTTTTCTGTGTTTTCTGTTTTTAGGTGTTTTTTTAATGAAACCGCCTAGCAGTCTCCGTTCTGTGTTCTAATACTGTAAATAATTGATCACACTGATAAAACATTTTGGCTGCAACAAAGCTAACATTTACTCTCAATATCTTCAAAATCAATCAGAGTAACACTAAGGGGCTCAGTGTGATCCACTTTCACAGGGGCCATTAAACTATCATTGTGGTCCGGGCATTTGTTTGAATAAATTGTTTGTTTGTTATCATTTCTTAGTAAAACTAATTAAGGAACTAATTGATTGGTTTGTTGTTCTACTAATTAACTCCATATGGTGTACATCTCCATGGAGATACTGTATGAGTTATTGAAACTTCAGTGATTTAATGCGTCACTATTGGATACGGGGACAATTCTTTAAATCTAAGTATCCTTTCTATTCAGGTCTCCTTTTCAGATGTGTTTTCTGTCTCTTCCATCTCTTTTTTTGGTTATAAACATCCTATGCAACCAACTATATAAAAAAAAAGCAAACTGAAAGAGAAGCCAGTCAAACAAGATGGAGATGTGGACAGTTACCATGGGAGGGCTTCATTCTGTGAATGCATGAGGAAGATGTTCGCAACTTTGCTTCTTAGCTTTTTTCATAGCTTTAAACTAGTGAAAGTAAAATCTTTAGGTTTACTCAGTAGCCAACAGAACAAGGTAGGTTCCTTAACTCAGTAATTCAACAGCATCCCAGCTCCTCCTCCAGCTTCTAGACGAGCCATCTTTTATCTACGTCAATAGCCAAGAAAGATTAGCACGTAGACCAGTCCTTCAAGAAATCTGAGTGCCCTCAACCATCACTAAAATCAGAACCTGTGTAAACAAGTCTCAGAAAAGTAGTTAGTGGTGCTATTTATGTTATTCTAGAGGCAACATCTTCTCCTGGGATTCAGAAGATACAGGTTCAAATTGCACCTTTGCCACATTCTCTTCATGCTTTATATTATGTCTGTACAGATCCACCATATGGTACCTAAAGATCCTGAGCATCTGTGTAGCACAAGTTGTTCATGTTCTTGTGACAAGGAACCTGATCCTCTCCATCCCTAGCTATTTTTACCCATTGCAAGTCACAATCTGATGCCTGCTCTTGGGTCGCAATGGTAAAAATTGAATCCAGGACCTCTGATTTTAAAAAGCATTAGGTTTGTATCTCAACCATCTCTAAAGTTTAAGGCAGAGCCATCATTCTATCAGACTAAATCAGCGCAATTATCCCTTCTATTGAGAACAAGGAAGCAGTTGCTAGAACAGCCCTGTGGTCAGCTCACAAAGACTCAGGTTTTACACACCAAACAGCACACACTGAAAATTAGGTTCAAAAACTAATTTGTACTCCAAAGAATTTTTTGGTGAATAAATAAACACAGCATGGGGTAAATACGCAGAGCTCTCTTTGGCGGCTGGCTTTGATGAGAGTGGCTGGATAAATCCCTTCAAATTTCATCTGTAGTTGAGCTTAACGATGATGAGAGACTGGACTGGACATAGAAGAATTGCCGTAGTATTTCAAGGTTTCAAGCTGTCTAGCTCAGATATAGAGGGCTGAGTGCATAAGCACCATGTTAAAATGACTTCCCTGGGGTCTGCGCTTGATGATGCGAGAAAGCTTTTGAGTTCCAGTGATCCTGAAAGCCACACTGGCAGGCACTTTAACTTCCAGTAGAGACACCTATGTCTGCAAGAAGGCAGATGAAAAGACATCTACTGGTCCACTGAGTTTACAGTGGAGCACCTGGTCAAAAAACAAGTTTGCATGCTTACTCATATCCTGAGCAAGAAAAGGAATTACGTCCAGAATGCTAAAAGCCTCGGTGAGACTTCTCTGTAGCCTGTTCTCCCAGTGCGTTTTATTTTTTTCCACTATATCCAACCATTTAGGGAGTTCTCCCACAGCCAGGTGAGAACTTGATTATGGATTTTTTTTGTCTTTTTCCCTAAAGAAATGAAGATCATACACTCTGTTTGTCTGTTCATCTCCTAAAAACAACAATGCTGGAACATGCTGGCCATTTTAAAGCCAGCTGGCCAGAAAGGTAAAGCACTTCAAAACATACCGGACTCCTATAGATTTTTTGAAGATAGGTGGCTGATTAGAAGGCTGAGACTCTGGCTGTGACTTGAAGAATATCTGGAATATGAGGTCAACTATACAATTAGGTACAAGAGAATTTGTCTACAGCAGAGACACTCTGAAGCTCTCAGCTACGAGGCTTCCACAGTGACTCACAGCACCTTGGACATCACAGAGACCAACACACGCAGTATGGGAAACTAGGCACTCCTCTGCTCTGCCTTTCCAACCGTATCTGCAGTGTTTCCAGATCACTCTCCAATTCCTTTCATGGCAGGAAAACTAGCAACAGAAGTTCAAACCCAAGCACATTCTAAAAACTCAAAATCCTGAAATATTTGTCAGTTGGTATGTGTGTCTACATATATGTATGTACACATACACTTGTAAACACAAAATCTCAGGCTTCTCAAGCTGGGTTTATGTTTTGGAAGCTTTAGGAGTGTAGTCTGACTTAGGATTCAAATGCTAGGGGCTGGCATTGTTGGACGTCGGATTTTGCATCCCTGAGACCATTTGTTCCTGAAGCAGCCATATTATCTGGGACTCAGGCAGGGGAGTGAGAAGCAAACACTAACTCTGACAGATGGGAGGACTTGTCTCAGGCTGGTGTCTTCTCCAGTGCACTTGCCTATCGTCAGTGGCTATTCTTCCCACCTTTCAGTCTTCCAAGATCCAACAACAAACCCACCAGGGCAGCAACAAACCCAGCCAGCCCACTCCCTCCTCAATTCCACCTTAATCTAGTCTGCTTAGGTAAGGAAAGGTCCAGAACCACCAGGACACTGCCTGAAGGCTGATGCAGAGAGAGACAGAGAGATAGAAAGAAAAACAGGGACTAGGAGAATACTTTTTTTCTTCCTTGTACTCTTTAGTATTCAGCCCTGACCTATTTTAGCCTTAAGCATTGCGTTGTGACTGATGATTGCTCTCCTCTGGCCTTTGTTTTCAGCTTTCAGATTGTTGATGTATTACAGAAATGATGTTGTCTGAAGCACCTCGGCTGATCACCAAGGCAGCAATCAGCTCACCCTTCGATGAGCCATTGAGACAGCCAGGCGAGCAGCCGCATTAGCCTGTCAATTTTGGCTCTTCGAACAGTTAGAACAATTTTGGTGAATTACAAGCAATAGAAAATCACTTTAGCTGCTCATTAGCTGGGAGACAGGAACGATGATAAATGCTTAGGGACTTTGAAAAGGCTTATGCACACACAGCCTCCCTCCACAGCAAGGTCCGTTTAACCCTTGCGCTGCTCGGAAAGTACGGGTAGTTACAAGCCAGCTACCTACTAGGCTCTGCTCATGAACTGGCAAAAAACCCCGCTCTCTAGCAGAAGCCAAAGCTTCCAGAATGAAGCATCTGTGGGATTTGAGACTCCATATCTTCCACTGGAAGGTAACTGAAAAAGTAACTCCATCTCACAGTTGTGAGCAATAGGCTGCTACCTTCTATGCAAGGGGGAAACAAGCACAACAAATTTTTGCAGGAACATTGCACAAAGATGGTGTTTTCCATGATCTGGAAACACAATGACTTCAGCAGGCTTATTTTATTCTACCCACACACACGTGACCCATGCTTTAGATGCACAAAAGCATGTACTGGACAATGGAGTGGAAAGATGTATGGGAGTGATGTGATTACATTGCTTAAGGTTGCTTTCTCCTGTGGAAGGAGACCACTGTAATTACTAACAAGGAGTACAAAGGCCTCTCGGTGTAACAGTTTTGTGAGGACGGGAGGTCCTGTATCAGTATTGCAAGCTGCTGACAATGCAAGCAAGGGCATGTTGCAATGCCCTATACACAGGTTTTGGAGGTTTGATATTAATAGTTATGGGAAAGTAACTCAATCATAATACTTGAACCAGCAGTTTCAGCCTGGGATCCTCGCACAGGTCATATCTCTCAGACCCAGGCGAATTACTAGATAAATAGGAGAGGAAAGGATGGGAGAAAAAGGCAGCAGTAGGGGAAATTCTGATAATATAAATGTAGAGCTGCAATAATCTCAGTACTCAGATCCTCTTAGGTCATTCACTCACTGGAAGCTACTCAAACACTGTGGTGATAAACCTTGTACAAGAACCTGGAAAGAAGGAAGCTGGAGTGACCTTCTAAAGGATGAGTAGTTTTGGAAATGAGGAAAAATGGATCCCAAATTCATCAGGAGTACGTAAGGCTGCTAAAGACATCCTAGCAATCTGGGCCCAGTTTTGAATTGGAATACTACTGTGGTGGTGGCACCTCACCTGTCTAACACACATCACCTTGACTTGATAATGACTGTGCGAGAGGCAACCATGAATGAGGCCATCTTTACAGCTCACCGTACAAAGCACCAGGTATCTGTGATGAGGAAGCTTATTGTGAGGACTGAATAATTCAGATCTGGCCCTAAAATTCTGAGCATTCATGGACTGAGCTGAACCTCTGAGCACTTTGTCTCTTGTCCGTTGCTATTTTAGGCAGCGTGCTGAAGGACTGGTTCCTCCTGCCATGTCATTGAGAATGACAAAGCCTCTTTACAGCATTCAGCGGAATTGGATGGATGAAGGACAGGCAGGACAAAGAAGCTGATATTTTGAGGAGCTTCCTTTATTCAGATCAGGTCTTTTAACTTGCCCTCATGCCTTTGTTCTGCTGATTTAATGATTCCTTCCTCCACGCCTCCCCTCTATTTCCATTTGTGTGGATCAACCACAGCAGCAGGAAACCCTTTAACTGGCAAAAACATTTGCTCAGCTGAAGAGGTCTGCAGGTAAAGGAGCATATCCAATGATGTCCTTTAGGCATGTAGGAGAAGAAATTGCCATATCTTCTCTACTGGCATTCACAGGACTGTTTTCTACTCTTTGGGTCTGGATTCTGAGATATCCATAACTGGTAAAAGAGGCATTGCTGCTCAGTTTCTCTCTTTTCATCAGGGAAAGGAGGATGGCACAGGAAAGGAAGCTGGCCTGGGAACAGGGAACTGAACTGGGGTCTCCTGGTTTAACTGCAAGCTTGCTGTTGGTCTCCCAGTAAACTCCTTGATTGCAACACTTAGGCATTGCTTGGAAAGTGCTGCAATACATAAGACTTGCAAAACTAAGTCCATTAACTTCCAGTCAAGCTTAAGCTCTAATTTAATATATCACTCCGAAGACATCACTTGGACATCTAAATCATTAAAGCCATATGGTTTTTAACAATCTCAGACCTTTCCCTTTACAAACCTGGCCCTTAGAGTGACTTATTCAGAGGTCACCCTCTGAGACATAACAGCAACAGCACTTCTGTACCAACTGGAGTGATGTGAGATTACTGTGCTGAAGCCTGAGGCACCAGGGTGCTCCTGTGAGGCACAAACACTGCAGGTTTTGATCTGCAGTTCTTGAACTGTGGTCCATGCACTGCAGACAGCGCTCTGCAACTGATCTCTCTGTTTAGAGTGTAGCATCTTTCATGAGATAAACCTGCGCCACTTTTGCCACCAAGGCAAAAGGCCACCCAGAAAACTGATAAACTCAGATAAATAAGAGACAAGATTATGCTTTGGAGATTGATAACTCTGTGACAATCAAAAGTAAGGCAATGGGATACACCTGGAAGACAAACTGCCGGGAGAGCTCACTAGCCAACATAGTGAGGCAACTGACACACAGAGGAAAGGGATACACAAGATAACTTGATAACTCAAATAACTGATGGACTGAGACAACTTTATGCTTTGGTTGATTAATACACTGAGGTGTCATAAAAAGAAGCAAACTTGCTACATTAGTCCATCTAATACAGAGATGTGACAGATGCATAGAGAATATTGATGTATCAGGACACAACAAGACCTCCAGTTGAGCTGGTGTTCATGTCTATAATTGTTACTTTCCAATTCTGCATTCAGATGGACAGAAGCCTGTAGGAGAATATCAAACTTCCACTAAGACCTTTTTAAATAATAATTACTCCATAGCAGTGCTGTGAAATCTGTTATTAACCTGAGGCCAAAGGCCACTTTGTTAATCAGTCAGGGCTCATATTCTATCAAAAGAAGCTAGGGCTGATTGCTGGTCTAATCATAGGGTGACAGCAACTGTCAGACATGACATCTCTACTAGAATAAAAACAACCCTAAGGGCCCAACTTTGCTGAGGGAGTTACAGACAGTGGCTATTCTGCAGAGGGATTTTGGGTTGGACATGGCAAAGTGACACTTCTATACCACATACACATGGTGATCCTTGGGTTCCCAGCGGGACATGCCCCTACCTCAAGTCTACAGGTAGGAGAGGACCAGCTCTGCAGGGTAACAGCATAGCAAACAGCAAGCCATGCGTGTCCGCTCACACGCACACCCTTCCAGCTGGCTTTCAGCGCCTGGTACGCTGTTTGTTACTGAGAGAGGAGTGCAATGAAAGCAGAAATCAGTGGCATGCTCCCCCTCAACCGGTTCCTTTGCCTTATGCAGCTGAGAAGAAATTCCCTTATTTGCCGACAGTCAGCAGAAACCCTATGGATAGCTCAGGTCCCAGGCAAGCTCTTGCCAAAAAAGGGAAAAGACAGCACAAGAGCGCAGAATGAGGTGGGAACACGTAGGAGGGAAAGGCAAGAGTACAGTGCCTGAGAACTATGAGGGGACAGAGTTATTGAAAAGCAAGAGTGGGGGAATTGGGCTGGAGGGAGGCAGCTGAGTTGTAAAGGCACATAAGCATGCAAGCGAAGGAGGGAATGAACTAAGCTGCTCTATTATAAAGCAGTTTTTGCCCTTCAGCCAACAGTTGCCACCTGCTCTGAGCAAGCTCCACCCTAGGTTCATCAAGCAGGGACTCTGAAGGGAAGCTGCAGCAGCTCCAGGTTCTTTACTTTCAAGCTGCTTTATTGAAATTCTCTCCATCTCCCCTCATCTTCTGCTTGTATTACCGGATTATTGAGTCTCATATTCATCTGTCTCTAAAAGATTAAAATGTCCCCTGGAAAAGGCCATCACGTCCTGGAGGAGGAGATCCCATTTCCACTCCATCCCCCAAGAAATAGTCTCTGCAAAGTTTTTCAGGTTGATAAGTTCCCATCGTTATAAGAAATCTTCTGGCTGGAAATGAGAGTAAAGCCTAAGCGACAGATGCCAGAAGGTTTCTATCCCCCATGGCACAAAACTTTGTCTGCATCTGAATGGGAGAGTGGGGAAACAAGGCGTCACTGCCACCCCCGGCTCAGCATCTTTGTAGGCTCCATAGGGTAGGGCTGACTTGCTGAGATGCAAAGTGCAGGAAGGAAGGGATAAATACAGCTGCAAGGCACAGAGGTTTGGGGACTGCTTCCCATGGCTTTTAAAAAAGGAAACAGCAGGTACCTCGCATAACACATGCAGGGATCACAGGGACTTAGCCACACCGCTTGTTTTGTCTCCCCAGTAGCTGGAGTTTTAGCCACACTTGTCTTCTTGCTCTGTATTCCTGACCTTTCCCTCGAGACTTTCTGTAGCCTCCAGTCTCTGCCTCCTATTCACATCAGCAATTTCCTTCCCATTGCTCAGGTCCAGTCCCAGTCAGTCATCCCTGGCCTCCCCTTTTCCCTCCCTTCCCAGGCCACACACAGCCATACCAAGATGCATGTAAATCTCAGGGGTTGGGATTTTTTTTTTCCCCTTCTCAGATCTAGACATTTGCTTACATTCTCACTAGCATCCTCATCTTATCCCCATTCCTGACAGCATAAACTTCACACCCCACCCCTTGCCTGGCAAGTGTATTACCAAGATGCCACTGACAACCCTCTGCACCCCACCTGCTACACTCGGCTCTCCTGCTTCACCTCCACATCTCCCGAGCACTTCCAGGGTCACAGCCAAGTGCTTCTTTCCTCAAACTGTTTCAGCTGCTCAGTGATGTTCCCATGTCCAGCGCAGTGCAGGAGGAAGCACTGCTTCCCTTCCCCATAAAGCATGTCTTCACAGACAGGGCAGAACACCAGAAAGAGCAAGGCACTCTCATGGTGTTCCCCCATCTGCTTTGCCAGCAAGCAGTGAGGCCAAAAACCAACCACAGCCTTCAAGTCGCACTTGAACTACTCCTCTGCTATCAGTCTTAGTGCCACGATGACATATGCAAAGCAACACCCACCCTCCATAGCTGCCCCACTGTAAGCCACAAATCCAACTAATTAAAAGCCAGGCTTATCCACATCCCAACAAACAGCGCGGTGCATCTCTGCACTTGCTTGGAGCGAAATGCTAGAAGTGCACGACAGCAGGCTGTCGCTGTGACTTATTACTTTGTCATACTGTAAATATTATACAGGCCATATGGATTTTCAATACCTGAGCACCACACTGCCATTAATATCAAATGTAATAAGATATTATATACATGACAATCATAGAAAGAAATTGCAAAGCTCAGAAACTGCCTGATGGAGCTATGCACGGTTTGTTTTTGCCATGAAAAAGTCAGAGGAAGCCATAATGAATCATTTAGCTGACGAATTTTATCTCTTTTTCTGTTTGCAAACTATCTGCCAGCAGATTGTCATTTTCTCAAATGTGTCCATTATTTGGAATTCGTCAGTGGACAATCACTTATGTGTCTAATCATGGGCCATTTCTGAAGGATTTGTTGTGGGTGTGCATCACACTAAACATGAGCTGATTTGAGCAATTCCCCAGGTCCCGTGGCATGGCTTTCTTTCCTGACTGGATGAGATGGTTTGGAAGCCACTGTGGATATTAAAGACTGTGCATCAGAAATCTGCTTAACACGCCTTGGCAATACTCGCTGAAAAACATCCAGGAGTGGGTCTGTACCATACCTGGACCGCTCTATTGCAGCTGCCGTTAGCAGGTCAGAGCTACCTGGCTGCTGGGGGGGATGATACCACCGGTGGGCTTCTCTGACCTTGCTCTGCACCATCCAGCCTGGCTGACTGCAGCACTGAGATCAAGGGCACCGTTTGCCCTGGCAGGTATTGAAACCCCCACTGAAGTCCCCACAACACTGGCTGCTGCCCTGGCTAATGAGGCTGAGATTTTCTACCATAACCTCCTCAATCCAGGGGACTCAGTGGCAGGGAGTTGCCCTGAGTTTAGGCCAGCAGGACCAGTATTAACCTGGAAAACCATTGCTTTCTTTCCCGAGGATACTTTTCCTTGTTGAAAGGAACAAATTGCAAGAACCTGATAGAAAGCATCTGCCTTTCCACATCCTCCCTATTCCTTCCGCATGGCCATGCCGGCTGATGATAATATAAAGGCAGTGCCCTCGGAGTATATGTAGTTTATAGGAAGCTTTGCACTGACCATTTGCATAATGGACTACACTCCCTAGTGCAGAGTGCGACGTGAATAGCTTACACACGCTTTATTAGAGATTTAATAAAGTGCCTTTCACAAGAGGCACAGCACAGTGCCGAACAGGAAAAACAAGCTACTCACAAAGCACATGGGTAAGCACATAAAGCAAGAATAAAGGGAGATAAGGCAGGGTGGGGCAAAAGTATAAAAGAACTTAAGTTTTAAATGAGTTAACAAGCCCATGATATGACTGTCTGAGAGGAAATTCCTACCAGGTTGCAGACCACAAGGCAAAAAGCTCAGTGGGGAATTTGAAACCAGTGACAGCACAGCCGCCAAGAATAAATCTGAGAGCAAATGCACAGAGGAAACCTAGTGCCTGAGCGGTAGCAATAATGATAACAACTCCTGTTCATCTTTATCAGGTGCCTCCTAGCTGTAGCTGTCAGAAGGATTTATAAAGAAGATAGGCTTTCCCCATTTTATACGCTGGGAAACTGAGGCACAGAGAGATGGAGTGACCTTGTCCCAAATCATCAGTGGGGAATCCAGGAGGAGAACCATGTCTTATGACACCCGGATCAGTTCTTTGTGGTCTGTGCCGACAGTTCCCGAACTGGCAATTGGACAACCTGTAACTTACAAGGCTGCAGTAGGTCACCTGCTGAAGGAAACATGTCATCTATAACTTATTTTCATTTAAAAGTTTGACCCTGGAGAAACACTGGAGACCACAGAGGATCTGAGGTCCTAAATATCTGCAACAACTGCATTAAGCCAGACAATTTCTCAGCAGGACATGGAAACAGTCAAATAAACAACAAACTTTCTGTATGTCTCAGATGGGACCATTTTGTTTCCCTTACAACTGCTGGGCAGATATGGGCAGCTCTGAGTGTGTCTAATTGATTTGCTCTCCTGGCAGAGCTGCGGGTGCGGAGGGGAGGGCACAGGTTGTGTAGATACACTTGCATCTGGGAAAGAGAGGGAGAGAAATTGCCTTTTTGAAACCAGTTTCCCATGACAACGTTAGAATTGTACAAGATAAGGATAGTTCCCCCTCCATGAAATACAATAAAAATAAAATATAAAAAGAGAATGGCAACAAGGAGAAAAGCTTTTCAGTCATGTTAGAAAAGCTATTACAAGTAGCAGAACAAGCTTCACCATAGCATGGCAAGCTGTATGCAGCTGCCCACAGTACAATCAGGTGCAGCTTGAGTGATCTGGGTTCTTCAATAAATCTGAAGCTAAGGCCAAACCTGAAAATATTTACAAAGCTTTCCGTGAACCATCCGCTATTGCCTGGCTCCATGAGATCTCTTTTTCTTCTTTCTGGCTCCACCTGTCTGACCTCTTCTGCAGCCTGCATTTGAGACACCCAAGAAATCAAACTTCTCCTGCAGTTTTCCGTCACTGTGGCTGGTGTGGTCGCACACACCCCTCTTGTTTTATCATTCTTCTTTGCTGCTTTGTCTAAATCTTGCCTGTAGCATCACTAGGGAAAAGATCCATCCAAAAAATGCATGGTGCTACATTATTAAATCATAATAATTTCCAGAAGTGAAATCTGGAGTGGAAAAAATGTCTAAAAAAAGATTTGTTTATATTGAAACTCTCAAGCTCTTTGCTTACCCTCCTGAGAAACATTTGGATAGAAATTGAGACAGACGAGACAACTTCTTCTGGGGAGATTTTAGGCTGAGTAGGAAGATGGAAGTGAAAGAATGCCTCCTCCCACCCCTGTGCTCCCAGCATCGACAAGGTTGTCTGCACACTCCAGCCCTTAAATGCCTCAGTTTCCCTGAGATAAACTGGTCCTATTGAATGCATTAAGATCACCATTCTGGATCTAAATAAAGGTGATTTGTAGGTAATAAAGTAACGTAGTCACCAATCAGCAGTCCTCTGGCAATGTGAGGGCTGCAACAGAGCCAGCCTGTGCCAGAAGTTCTGCTGGGGCTCAGTGAAATAAGAACAACTTCTGGAAATGTCGGATAAATAAAAGCAAGAGATCTTGATGACTAAGTTAATACATGAATGAAATAACAGTTTAGAGCTGAAAATGAAACCCAGATTTTTGTAGCTCAGAAACAGGAGACATCAGGGATGGATTTATCTTAAAATGGAAAGACACAGAATGACAGAACCTAAAAATAAAATCTCATTCTTAGCTGTGCTGAATAGTAAACGATTAGCAGCATCCAGTTGGAAACACCACTTGGGCCATGACAAATACACTGACAAAAAAATCAGCTGAAAACCTAGGAAAGTAGCACCAAGTCTGTACTCTGTCTGCATATAAACTAATGCTGAAACCACTAGGAAGTGTCAAGAGACCCCTGAGCAGAGGAAAGGATACAGAACTGAGCTGCACACAAAATTTCTTTAAAAATAATTGGAACAAGTAACGGCCCGAGAGGACCGGCCCGGGTGATACGCACCACAAATGGTGAGCACACAAGACCTGAAATAAACAGCTCGGAAACAATGCCAAGCTGAAAGCGTCTTTCCCGCAGGCCCAGCAGCATGGATCTAGAGAAATCAGTGGCCTCGTAGCCTGTTTGTGAGCGGTGGTTAATCCCTGATCCTACGCACATTTACACAGAGGAGGAACCCGACACATGACACATCAAGGTTAAAACTGGCAATCAATAGCACAGCCTACCTTGGATATTCATTTGATAATGAGAAAATTTGCCTCTTCATGTGTCAATTTCCTCATATGTAAATTAAGAACTATGATTAGACACCAAGATAACGACACTTGGGCAAACCATGGATATTTTAAAATTAATTTCCTTCTGCTACATACACCTGAATGCTAAAAGACAAATGGGTTCAGCCTGACGTTAATGAGAGCTGAGTATGAGCTTTAGGACAATACAGACTTGCTTTTCAGTGTTTACACAAATTTGTGAGCTATAAGGAAGGCACTGTCAGACAGCACCTCTCATTTTCCATTCAATAAAGCACAGAGTTGCCTTTATGCAGACGATTGTAAGAGTGGGGTTTGGAGCAGCCACCAGCTTTAAGGGGACTGTGGCTGAAACAAACACATTTAAACCGATCATGAGTTTCCTGACTATAAGTATCCTAATATTTAATAGAAGTTCTTAATGTATCCTTGGGGAAACTGGCATGCAGAGCAGGTCAACTCTCTAATTCACCAGTGATCAGAGGTGATATCACATTTGTTTGTGGATTAGGATAACTATTGATTGACCCTCTGCTTTGAAATGCGTTAAACAGCAATTTACATACACTCTCAAAAATTATACTTGTAGCAGGACCTGAAACAGAATTTACAAGACCACCTGCAAAATCCATCTTCTATTTCATTTTAGATGTGTATGAGCAATAAACAGCTATAATAGCACATAGACAAGACAACGTGTGGTGCTATCAGCCACTGAAATCCTGTTTCCTACATTAGAATTTTTAATTAATTACCAGTATACATTACCGAGTGAGAAAGCCTCTTACTAGAAAAGGTCACACTTCCCGCTACTTCATTTCACCCTGCCTGCCTGGCTGGGAATATTCACCACCTATCACAGCATCAAATGAGTTCCTACCCGTGTCATATTATTTACAAAACCTTTCACGCAGCTCCAATACGCTGGGACTCTGAGTGATAATAAACTCTATTCTGACATATCAACGGCTCAAGGAAATTTTCTATTGCAATTTTCAACACAAAATGAAACATCCTAGCAGGAGCCAAAGCTGGAGGAATCTGTTCTGAGAGGAATGATTTCAGGTAATTTATCATTATGAAATGAAAATGCAAAAGCCATTGAAGTCTCCCGAAAAGATACAAATAAACCCATGCTGTAAAGTCCATGATCAGTGAGGGTTTATATTCAGCAGTACTTGGTCCAATAAACATCGAGAAACTAAATCACTCTTCATATATTACAGTTACCTTTCAGGGTGTTAGGCAGGGAGCCTTGCATTGCGACTAGGACACAGTGCAACCTCCATGGCATTTCCCTCGAGAGTTTCTCTTTGCTAACAATACCCTGAACAGTAAACTGGGGAACCAAACAGCGTACGTGGGGTCAAATGAGATATTGAACTACTGCTCTCAGAACTTGTCCATAGCATCTGTCACCCTAGATGTTGTGGAGTGCAAACACGGTTGGTGAACGTTTTCAGAAACAGTCAATTGGTCAAAGAGCATAGTCCCAAGAGGAAAAATTTACAGGATTATTGCATAATATTTTTATCACACATCTTGGACAACTGTGAGTGAAACAGAAGGTCTGCTAGGCTTGAATAAAATGTTTCTGTTTGACCTGAACATGAAATATGTTGCTTTACTGACTGGAGAATCCAAGATAGAAACCAGAAACTTTCTTGTAGAACTCTGATCAGGCTTCAGCATACTGCAGAGCTGGTGGACCTCCTGATACAAGCAAGTTTGGTTTGGACTTTGCAGCTTGCATGGCCATTCCAAAGAAGTGCTCAGAAAAAGCAAAGGTACTTGAACTCCCCTAAGGGCAGCAACAGAAGGCTCCTAATTCAGGGAGGAAACTCTTGTTTCCAAGAGCACTTTGTGGGAGAAGCAGACGTTATTGCCTGCATTCAAAACCTTGCAGAGTCAGCATGTCCTCACGGGTCCACCTCTGCTTCCTGAAGTTAGCCAGCTCCTCAGTCCCTTCATCAGCCTTTGGCTGGTAGCGGCTTGGGATCAGAACAGCAGATGGGTTTTGTAGGTGCCAAGGGAAAGGCACTTAGGAAAGGCAGCATGAAGATAACAAACTAAAAGACCTGGAGCTGTTACATGTCAAGAGTAACAGGCCTGAAAAGTGCTGCATGGAAAGCTGGAATTGCAAAAGTCATGGCAACTTTGGCTTGAGTTTCAGGGGTATGAAATTTCCACCCCTGTAACTTGTACTGCACCTGATCTGTCTCTAACCGGTGCTATTAATCTCACTTGTCTGCTCGGATTCCTGCTGTCTGAGGATTGGGAAAAAAGCAGCGGGTCACTCAAATGGCTCTTTAAGGAAATTTCCCTAGACCAGGCACAGATGAGAACTGAGTTATATTTAAGAAGATTTTGTACCATGAGTCTGATGGTTCATTGGTCTGATTATGGACAGTTTTGAACCTCATAAGAGTGGTAAATATCAGGCTCCCTGAGACTTGCCGAGTGTATCTAAACATAAATTATGCCTTCCTGTCAAAAACGCCTGTGTTTGTGCCGAGAGTGACAATCTCTGTTACTGTAAGGAGGGCAGCAGACGATATTAACAGGGCAGACAGAACACTACGCTGCATAAAGGTCCCCAAGCTGTTTGCACAAGCAGAAGGTAGAGAAGACACATCCATCTTGAGTCAGGTAGAGCCCACCCATCAGAGATGCTCACGGGTACTCTACTCCATCAGCCCTCTGCCTTTCTCCTGCTGCCCCCCTCAATCCCTCTGAGGTCAACGTGTCATATTCTCTCCCATTGCTAATCCAGCAAGCACAGGCAGACACAGTTCCGGCTGCAAGAGGTTGCAGAGGGCTCGGAAAGTACAAATTTCACCTGCCAGCAACCATAAGAAAATACTACCCCAAGGAAATTGGAGAGGGCCTGAGGATTTGGTGCAGGCTCCAGCAAGGTGTTTCAGCCTTGAAGAATGCAGGGTACTGGAATGGACACGGCAATTAAATATTTAAATATGAAGAAAGGCATAGAGCTTGGTGAAGGCAGCTAAAGAAATAACAGCCAAACCCTCTGATCCTTGAGTGATTGTATTAGAGAAAAGAAACCCTCACTGGAGCTTGTTTGACTTTCACTCTTCAGTTTCATGCTTGGAAGTTCAGGCCTGTCTTTCATAACACACTGAAAGAGGATTTTCAGTTGATTGGCTCCCACAGATACCTGAGAAGAGGTGTGATGGCACTGGTGTCCTGTCTTCATTGGTACCCAGCAGCATCTCAGAGAGTTGAAATGATGTTTCAGAGGGAGAGAAAAAGAGAAGAGACTTGCACAAACCCTACCTTTCCAGCCAGGCACTCTGCAAGTTAATTGAGATGACACAGCTTTAGACAGAAAAGTTTCTTTTTTCTTCTGTGTCTAATGCAGATGAAGGGTAATACGTATGAAACTTGTTTTTCAGTAGCAACTTGAGAAGTAGTCAAAGTTTTAAATCTAGGGCAAGTAAATCAAGCAGAAATAAAGAGAAAGGACATGCAAGTTGTAGTTGTCCTCCTCTATCGCTGAGCATGCCAGCCCTGGGAGGTCAGAGCAGAGGCTGCAGCTAGCAGGCAGCATTGGAGCACGTCCTCGGTGAGCAGCCCCCTGCCCCTCGCTGCCAACCACTCCTCAGCACCATCTCATCGCATAGTGCCACTGATACTGCAACTATCCAGGAAAAAAACAGCTCAAGAGAATTTAGAGACATCCAATCATATGTAGCAGGAACAGCAGTGCTGGGAAGAACTGTTTTGGAGCTCACCTGGCTTTGTTCTGGCCTCCCCAGTGTGGGGAACAAGGGCAGCATCTAACTGGGATTTAAAAAAAAAAAAAAAAAGAGAGAGAACTGGCAGAACAGGTGAGGTTGGACATGTCACAGTTTGTCTGTCTGAAAAGTCTTGGAAATATTATTCACATTCCCAAACTGGCAAACACTAAGACATTGAAAGAAAAACCCATTAACTCCCATATCTTTAGATAGAATTCTTTCCCAGATGCTCTTTGCTTCTCTCTGCACCAAAACTCTGGTTGTACTCAGTGGGGGACCTTTTGGTATGGCAAGTAACTAAAACTGTCAGGATTTCACCTATTATTGGCAAGTCTAGAAAGGAAAAGCTGGTTTTAGAAGGAAATGTGCTTACACAGCTGGGTAGACCAAACTACCACAAATGACAGTAAATTTAAAAATAATCTGAACACTACTCTTCCTGCAGCCTTGAAAAGCTTGCCTAATTTATTTTTTTTAATGGTTTATCAATTTTTAGGCATGCCTTCAGTCGCTGGTTTAGCTGGTCCAGGAGCACAGCAAGGGCGAATACACTAAGCTCCACATGTCCCGTGAGAACTCCTTCCCTTATAAAATCTCCACTGGTTTTACAAACACTGAAAGCACTGCTGGGTCACCAAGTTAATCTGAATCTAAATTGCCAGAGGATGCGTCTGTAGCAGGGCTGGAAGCAGTCTGGCTGTGGGTGCCTTCCTCTTTACAGCTGCAGGGCTCTGCATTGCCTGTCCCTTTCCTAACTGAGCATCCTCCTCCGGTATAAAGCTGTAGGGGCAGGTGTTCTCATCCCAATGGAAAAGAAATGCAGGGAAACATTTTTCTCAGCTAAAAGCTACTGGAAAAGAGTTCATTTTTCAGTGAGAAGTCAGATAGAGCTTCTTCCTTTTTCACAAATACATTCAGCATTTTTTCCTGCATTTACCAGACTTGAGAGCCTCACTGGGAGTAGCTCAAGAGGCCTGGGGTGGGGGGGGTAAATAAATAAATAAAAATGTTACAGCTCTATTGCAACAATTCTGAGAAAAGAGACAGAGGCACGATATCGGTGAACTTCAGTGGGATACCACAAGGTGAAGTACACAAAAATAAATAATCAGGAAATATTTCTGTAAACACTACCGCAGGGCCAGCCCTTCCTGTCTATTCCCACTCACCGTCTGTGAGCTGAGAGCATCTGTCCACATCTCCATGCGCCAGAAGGATTACCACAAAAAGGAATTTACATTCTGTCAATTAAAACACCATCAAGCTAAGGATTAAAATCACAAACACATGAATTAGAGATGGTGCCAAGGGACCGTACCTATCTATCTTTCATGACTTTTCTAGGTGCATGTTATAGAAGCTTTAAAGGCACCTTTAATCTGCTACATTTCTGTGCATGGCATTTGTTTAAGAGTGGTGACCAACGAGGTCTCAACAGGTGCTGGGCAAGCACGAGCCGGGATTGGCATTCATACGTCTCACTCTTAGACCGCATGCACAAGTGGTACTTCCCATTGCTCAAACCCAAGCGCTCATAAAGTGTTGAATATTACCATGACAGTCACCAAAACACCACCCTCAAACCTTGCAAAAACACCTTTAAGCAAGGCATGAAAATAAAAGCTGGAGAAAACTGTTCCACTACCCCGCACCAAGGGGAAATGGGGCTGCTGCGTATTCCTCTAGCACTGGGTAAAAGGGCTGTATGTAGCATTTACTGCATTAAGTCCTGCTAAATTTTAGCTTCAGGTTAAATCTTGTGAGAATGAGGATGCAAGCTGTAAATGGTTTGCAATATGTACGGGGGGAAAAAAAAAAGTAAAATGTTTGATCACATAAAATAAGCCAGTGATCAAGGAATGGGTTCAGCCCTGTGCCAGATTGCCCATCAGGAGATGAATGTACTGATAGCTTCATGTTTTATGGCCTGAGTTAACCCTGCTGTGGTTTACATTGAATCAAGGTGGAGCAGATGGCAGGAGGGTTTCCACAGTGTAACCATGCTACATTTCCAGTTCAAATGGCAGCCCTTGGCTCCGCTAGCAAGAAACAAGGAAAGAAGTTTGAGTTATTCTGTATTCCAGTGCAGAAAGACCAAAACATTTTGATTTCAGCTTAAGTTACCTTCTGGGTATATTCACCACACAAAATGGCCTTTCTTCCCCGGTGACTGTAGTGGCAGGCAGCACAAAAACGCAATGGAAAAGAATAAGAATGGCACATTTTGTCTTGTAACTGTCCTCGTATCACATGCTTGGGAGAGAGAGTGTTGCAGAAAAGTCGCTGTGCTGGAGCTTGAAAGAAGTGAGTTTAACCCCTGATTCTGCCTCCAGCTTCCTTTACAGTGTTCAGGACTTGGATTCCTCCTGCGTTAAATGGAGGAACGATCTCTCCCTTTCCATTGTACATTCACTGCAAATTTTTTAAAGGAGGAACTGTGAATATTTTGCATACTCTGATCAGGAACAGAATCTCTATTTGTGATCTTAATACTCCATAATAAATGGGTGTGGATCTGCGCATGCTGGGGTCTGTTCCTCGGCAAGCTGGCACGGCAGGTATTTTCCACCCTGCTAGCTCCCAGCGCCACGGCTTCTGCAGGAACAAATGGAGCCTGGTTACAGTTAGGGAAGATTATTACAATTTGATTATAGGCTTGGCTCTGATGGCTCACTCCATGCTACTGAGGGAGGAGAAAGAGTACAGTCCCTGACCTTTGGAGACTGCAATGCAGCCAGGGAGAGAGAAGATAGGAAACCCACAGTGGAGAAAATGGAAGAGGCTGCAAATTCAGGGTCACTTGTCTATGTATTTTAATAACAACAAAGTGGCAGCAGTTTTCCCAGCAAAGGTCAAACTGTGCTTCAGAGAGGATGTGAGGCAAGGGAGCCAGGCAAGCTTCCGGAAAAGCTTGTCTTTAACCTGCAGCACCTCCGTTTTCCTCAGTGAAGGTACTCCTCTTGCTCACTTTGAGTACAGGCTTCAGCCCTGGCTGGGGAAGGAGCTGCAGGTACGGAGGTGCAGCACAGGAATGAGTCCAGAGCTGAGGCAGGAGGAGCAACTAGTACCTTAACATGCACTGAGCAGCCATGGTGTAACACCTGCGAGCAGGCCCTGCCACCACGAGGAGTCCTGTCTGCCCTGTCCTTCATCTCTCCCTGCTGTGTCCCCAGTCCTGCATTTATGGAACTCCTACCTCCTTCTAAGCTCTTTAGTTTTGTACCTTCAGCTTCCTCCAAAGGTACCTGTGTGATTTTTACAAGATCTAATGCACATCCACTCCTCTGGGAGCCCTGAAGGTCTTTCATGGTTAGAGGCTGGGTCCATGCCCAAGTTACCTTGGACATTAGAGAACCTTCTAGCAGTAGATCATGCTACATAGCACGTACTTGAAATGTCCTTACATAAAAAGGCCAAAGCTCAATATTCTTATTCCTTCTGAACCTTGTGCTGGTAGCTGTGTCTTTTCCTCATTTCTACTGATTGTAGTAATGAAACTCAAACACAGGTGCTGCTACTGGGAGAAAAAAAGAGCAAATCCCCCCTTCTTTTCCTCTCTGCTCTACCGTTGTGGTCCCAACATGGGTGCAAGCTGCCTGCCAGCTGCCAGCTTTCCCTGGTCTTTTTTCCCCTGGCTGTGGTTACACCACCACCCAAGAACTCTTCACTGCTATGATGAATGAGCCGCTGCCTGCTGGTGAGAGGCAAACATCTCGAAACTTCCCGCTGCTTTTACGAGCGTCAAGCTCAACAGCAAGCCCGATTGACAGGCAAGAGCAAAGCAACTAAACAGCGAACTCCCCACCGCCGCAACTGCTAATGAGCCACTTACTTGGCACGAGCCCTCCCGCTGGCAATGGCACAGCCCCTCTCTGCCAGCTCCCAGCTGCCAGGCCTCGGGAAAGGGAAGAGCCACACAGCAGGGGGGGAGCCCAGCATCGCAACACAAGGCATTGGAGGGTAAAAACTGGTATTTTTCAGCCATTGTTACAGGGCCCTGAAGGAAACTGATTTTTTTTTTTCCCCCCTTCCTTCCTGCTCCATCAGGAAATAATTCTAATGAGCTCTGAGTCTGAGGAGCATAAAGCAACACTGATTTCATCTTTGCATACCAGGTCTGACCGCAGAGCTGCGGCTGCATGCATGGTATCCATTTTGTACCTAAGCACCTCCTCAGCTCATTGACATGCGTGAGGTCACTTCGTGGCAATAAGTGGTATTACACATCTCAGGAAAGCACAGCTATTTACCTTTCTTCTTGCAAGCCAAACTTTCACAGCAATAGGTTGTTAATGTCTTTGGAGTTGCTGGTCCCTGTGTGGGGGAGACAGCTTGTGCCTCCAAGCTGCTGTTGCCTGGAGAAGACATGAGGGTGAAGTTTAAGGGACTAACTCCTAATGACCTTGCAGAGTTACACAGCCCTGCTAGGGGACGGTACGAGTCTGGCACCCCGGTCTCCTGTTTTCTATCAAATTTGTCTCTGTGCAAAAGATTATGGCCCAAATTAAACAATGTGAAAAACACATGCCAGCCTCCTCACTGCATTACTGAGTGGTATTACACTGAGGCACCGCTAAATCCACCAGTTGCACTCCTTTTCATCCATGAGATACATGGAGCTTGGACCCACTTCTACTACTAAAGGCAGTCAAGCTGCAGCCATTTACACCAGTGTTGGTTTTGGCTTACTGCATCTACATTAGTTCTTGCTACAGTGTTCCACGATATTAGGTGCTTTTCTCAAGCAATGAGTGATGAAGACACTTATGGAGAACTTTATAGCACTTCAGTTGACAATTTTCTGGGTTGAATGTGCGTCTCCCTCATAGCAGAGGTCTCTGCACCACAGATGGTGTTTTACATATAGCAGTAAAATGACATAGTTGGAGCTGCAGCATATGTGCCTTTGCTGTGTCTCTGTATCCCATGCAAGTCCACCAGGTCTCCAGTGAGCTCCCATTTTGCATACCTCAGCTTAGCATTCAGCAGAGGCAGATGGAATGCTGGCCTCTTGTTCTTCCTTCCACTGGTAAAAAAAGATTGCAATAAAGTGGAGAAAAAGAAAATTAGCAGGACCTTGCTCATGAACATTATAATGTTTGCCTCCACTACAAAGCCACAGCTTTGCAACGTTACAAAATTGCTGCTCTCTTTCCTAGTCCCCCCTCAAAATAAATTGGCAGCACTCACTTTCATGGGTTTCCATTTAAGAGAATCCTGCAGGTTCTTTGGCATTTTAAGCTTGTAAAACGTTTCCCACCTGATTCATTGAGGATTATTATTAAAGTGAATTTAGCACTGACTAAAGCTCCTGGATTGTCAATCCTGGGAACGTGATGTTCTTTTCTGCTACAAGCTATTACAGCAGGGACAGGAGAAGATCATTTCCCAGAGATGCTCACCAGCCTGCTCAGCCTGACCTCAGTTAGGAGGAAGGGCAAAAGGCTATTTCCCACTCAGACACTGCCTCCTCCACCAGCTCTTTCTGCTGTGGCACCACGCTGCGATGGAGAGAGCTGACTTTCTGCCTTCTTCGCCCTGCAGCTTTCTAAGGAAACGCCTTGACAAGCTTTTGTTTCCCCTGAAGTCCCTTGAGATGAAGCACTACTGAATTCTCTCGAACAGGCAGAAGAGAGGCAGCGTGTTTGCTGGCATGTCCAGCTTTCAAGCCTCTCTCCTGCACTGACTCTGCCAGGGGTGATGGTTGTGTTTCTGGGCAGCCCGTCTTCCAGGCTTGTCATCCCTCTCTTACACGGAGACGCACATCATTTTACTCCTACCTTCAGTTTTAAGGGTGAAGTAGTAGGGGGTATAAGCAACACGAATGCTATATATTTCTTTGTATTTTCAGTTGACTGCACAGAATATTTTAGTTCACACTAAAATATTCCTGAGGGGGAAGCAGAACTTTCCTACCCCTTTATTTTTGATACCCAAAGAGAATCAAGATGCAGCTGATTCGATGCAATGACATCAGCTCTCAGCGCTGTCGTCTCACACTGTTTGGCAGTTTTTAATCTTAAAACTCCAGCTTTCAGAGCCACATGATAAGGCTCAGAAAACACAGGAAGGCAACGCAAGCATCTCTTCCTTTTGACAGAGGAGAAAAAAAAATTAAGATTGTGATCACATGACCCCTTCCAGGCTCTGAAAAATTATGGCAACAAACTTTGGGATCTCTTCCTATCTTCAGTAAACAAAACCCTCATAATTTTGGAGCCAATCTTGTGATTTCTCGAAACATTTCACTCATGATTCCCAACTGCTCAAGGTTGGCAACATCGACCCTACCCTATATTCTAGGAGCACATGACAAGGAGACTTGCTATATCAGCTAACTTGTAAACACTGTAAACTGTCTGTATTTATGTTGAATAATCACTTTTGCAGAGCAAGCAAAAAACAGACCTCATAGTGCTAAAAAAAAAAAAAAAGTGGTGGGGGGGATGAAATCAATACACCCTTAGTTCTCTTGTCTCAGCAAAAGGAGAGTCTCAGGCAGCTTTTTAACCCTTTCACACTCTGAAAAAGAGGACAAATAACAGCCTGAACAGGCCAATCTCTGCCTTGTCACACTTGTTAACGTTACCTCTCTGGTCTGATTCAAGATGTTGTGACAACAGCCTAAGCTCATGTCCAATAAATATTTTAAAATGAGACACGTATGGTAAAATATTAAGACCCACGGCCAGTGTAATGAAGTGGTGTGGTTCCTGGGCGGAGATGTGCCTGTGGGAGCTAGGATCCTCACCCTGCAGGGGCAAGGGATGTCACAGTTCACCCACAGGTGCCCTGATGCATCGCTGAACTGGCACAGCAGGCCCACCAACATGTCCCAGACAGCAGCCAAGCTGTCTCATGGGCTGCTCACCTCATCCTATTGCCTTTACTAATGGCAAGCAAGCACATCGCTTCTCCCATCTCATCAAGAGCTGATGCTACAAATGAACTACAAAAGCTCTACATCTGCATCCCACGCTTGCTCCATCCTCCCTGGATGCTCCCTAGTTCCCAGAAGATGCCAGAGCTTTGTGGTGCAGCAAGCTGAGGAAATCAGGCCAAGGCTGCCAGCTCAGCTCCTGCGCCCTTAACATATGCAGGTAGCGCTACTGGTCCATATGATGTCATCCCGGAATTAGCATGCTGATTAACAGCTGGCTTCCTGCCATTCTAATAGGCTCTAAATACCTCTCCTAGGAGCTCCTAAAAGGAATTGGATTTTGGAAGGGGTGGGAGAGGATATTTTGTATTCACAGGATCTTCTTCATACCCATAGGACGTTAGGTAATTCTCAGTAATTGTCCTACACTCTGTTTTTAAAAGCTCGTTGTTTTCAAAAAGCATTTCATTGGCAGGTGCTCCTGAGCCTCCACCCCCCATTCCTGGCTCCCCCCTTCCCCCCTTGAATTATTGATCTTTAGCCAGAACAGGATTTGTCTTCATTATACGTGAACTGCAATCACCACAGATATTAGTGTAAACTCCTGGCAGCAGATTGATTAGTTCCTTGCATATGGAAGCAGGGGGTCCTTCCCACAGCTTTATCAAGGATCCCCAGAGCCAGTTGTTCTCTACAGGACACAAAAATGGAAATTAGATTTCAGTTAAATACATCAGAAATTAGATTAGATGTTATTACTTCAAAAAGCCAAGCTTGGGGGAGCAGTGCTCCTCAAAAGACTGAAAAAAAAAAAAAATTTTTTTGTATGGAAATATCAGTGGCATCACTCCTTGCCTCAATGATTTCCAAGTGGGAAAACTCTTGAGTCTCTCTTACCACCAATCATGACCAACAGGTCCAAGAACAATCCTCCACAGTAGGGTGCAAAAATAAACAGCGATAAGAATAGAAACTCATGCCCTTGAGAACTAGAACTGCAAAAAGCAAGTCTTTATTCCCCATGGCCCAGCTGCTTCTGGTCTTTGCTTGTTGCAAGCAAGGAGTTAGAGACCAAAAACTGGTTGGGGAGAGGTATTCTTCCACTGGGACCCATCATAGCTGGTGTATAAGGAAACATTGGAACAGCAGGGCATCCAGGTGGACCTGGCCAAATAGCCTCTCCTGCAGGCACGGGCATTGACCAAAGGATCCCAGAAACGTGCACCAAGACCACAAGTCTTCTCCACACAACAGCACATGCGGCAGCCTGGGACATCACGAGTACTGGCAGTGATGGTTACCACAGCCAGGCAGCATCACTGCACAGGGCACCAGGTAAAACAGACCATGTTTGTACCAGATGTGGAGACCAGGGCTTTGCACGAGGATACGCGCAGGGGCATTGCTGAAAGACAAACGTGACCTAGGAGTCACAAAGTAGTAAGTTGGCATGCCACTCCTGGCACACAGAGTTAGAGCTCAGCAGCATTCCAGCAGCCACGAGGAGAGCTGCTGCACAGGGCAACATCACAGGGCGTTTTCTGAGAATCACAAGAAATGGTCTTTTCCCCAAGGAAAAGTCAGAGAGTTTTGAAATCATCACTTATCAGTAGAAAACCTTACAAGTTTTCGTTCTGTATTTAGCTAGTCCACAGGCTCACACTCTGACCTCAGCCAAACCAAGCAAGCCCTCCCATCGCCTTGTATCTCAGTTGATGCTTTTCTTTCAGCTTGGGAAGCGATAGTCTGGGTAGTTCCTGTTCATTCAAAATACTGTTGCAAACATCATTTTCCTTAGCCACCACCCTGACCCCTTCGTGCTTTCCTCTCTTACCATCCCTTAGCTACTTCCTATCTACCACCCTCAGAACAACTTGTTTCCACTTCAAGCCTTTTGTTGACTGTCAGACTAAACTGAGATAAGATAAGGCGGCCTAATTACACTGGTTATTATGGAAAGCTGCAGGTTTAAGTAGAAATAAGCTATACAGTTAACATTTCTATTATGAGGACTCTTGTAAATAACTTGGTAACAGGCTGTTAGTACTTTTATATTCATAGCCTCTTTGGCCTGGAAGAAAAAGATGATTAACATATGTAAAAGCTCCAAATGATCAGCATCCTTGATGCCGATCCAAAGAACCTCCAAAGAGCCATTCCTCAGACATGTCCTTTTATAACCCAAACCATTTCATTTACATATTCATTTACATATGTCCCACAACACTTTAAAAGTTTCTTGTTGGATTGGTTCAATAGCAGTTCATTTATATTTATCTCACTTCCACATTTGTAACATCGTTAGAGTCACAATGAGCTTAAAATACTGTAACAAAATCCTTGGTGTTGGAACAGCCCCACCTCAGAAATGTCTTATTAAAATTCCTCATCACCCAGTCTCAAAACATCTTCTAATCATATTCCAGTGCAACAAATTAGCAAATCGCAAGGTTGTAGCTCACGTTATCCAATTAAATGAAAATGAAGGACTTCAGCTCTGTCAAAGACAAATTATTCCTACTGCTGTTTTCAACAAACTTGGCCTCCCATTTCTAGTCTCTATGCCACCACAGCTACCGAGGCACATCCTACCAGCAGCAAAGACATGTTGCTCAGAAGGCAATGCCAAAGCAATTTTCCCAAATGTCCTATTGTCCCTTGCCTCCCATGGACCTTGCGGACCCCCACAAGGATGGCCCCATGGCCCCTACCTCCGACAGACAGTCACCATTGATAGAGTATCCGCCACAGGGAGGTCCTGCTCCACGCACAGGGCTTCAACCGGCTGCAAGATGAAGAATAATCCTTCACTTTTTCAGTTCTGTCCCTAAAATAGTTCTTCATCTTTTGTCAGTCTTTCCTATTGATATTACAAGCTCTCCAGAGACATTTTATTTAGAAGTCAGCACAATGGAGCCGCAAATTCCCTCACGAACACAGGTGATATTCCTTTCTTAATCATAACGATCGGCACCATCACTGACCCTTTCATACCACATCCCAATCTCCCTGTCATACGCAGCGGTTATTTTTGGAGCCATTTCACGCATCTAACGTGGTTAAATGGCTTTCATCATTTTGGCAATCAGAAAACTCGCTACCATACAAGGACAAAGTTTCTCAGGAACAGGAAAGCTACTCAAGAACCTTCTTCTCATTTTCCAAAGCTAACAGTGTCACTGACAAAGGCATTCACAGGTTCTCTATGCAATGAGCTAGAATTAACGAAGGGGTGAGTCATTTTTCATTTGCAGAATTTTAATGACTATCATCAACAGCATTTGCATTCATTATTCCTTCATGACATACCAAAGAGCTGGGAAAATTTTTGCACTTAGAAAACCACATCACTGCGATACTAGTTATGTCGAGGCCTTAATATTTATTTGAATTATTCTTGGCATGTTTTTTCTTCTCAGAGCACTATGGAGGATGTAATTACTGAAGTAAATATATATCCCCCACATGCATGTTTCTATAAAATAGAGTAAATATACCACAGGGATGATCATTTCTATAATATAAATATTTTTCCATTGAAGGATCATATGATTTCATGAGTAGAGTTTCCTTTTTTTTTTTAATCAGTCAAGTAACTGTGTGGCTTGTGAATCTATGTCAGAGTGAAATTCCATGGCCAGGCTTTTCAAAAAGAATAAAGGATATGGATTATGTTTTTTTCATAGAGAATTTGGTGTATTTCCATGAAGAACCTGAATTTCAGAGTTGCACATACCTCAAATCAGACACTTCCAACACGTCTCCAACCACAAGCCTGAAGTGTGAGATGGGCTCTGTTACGAGCCACTTCTGCAAAGGCACAGCCTGGCAATCAACTGACCACCAGAGGAATTCCCCACCACGTCCTACAACCCCAGTTTATAGAGGCTGCCCTTAAGAGTTCAGTCCTGACAGCCAGTGCGGTTGCTGGTTTCCCTGGTGAGAATGATGAAAATGAGGCCGTTCATGCCAAGCAAGGCAACAGCTTTTCTGATTTAGATTTTCCATCAATAAGAAGAGCTCAGAGATCACTAATTTGAGCCAATTGGGTCAACAACAGACTCCAGAGTGTTCTGGTTTTTCATTATTTGATAAAATAGACAAACTTCACCCAATACCTACCCAGCAGTAAGTTAAAACCCTCTCCAAAGAAATTAAACCCTCACGCTCTCAAATCCACAAATGGAGACAAGCACAGGCCCCTAGGAAGGGCTCACATTCAACCAGCCATCAACTACTTCTCCACACAGAAATACCAACGAGCTTCCCACAAGTCTACCAGTAATTAACAGATAGAGGCACGAGTGGCATTCTTGGGGCAGGGGGGGAGGCTAAGAAGTATGAGACCCCCCAGCAGCATGACAGAACATGGCACAGGTTTAGCTTGTATGATGGAGTGTGGCAGCACCGCCACCTGCCCATGCACATACACAAGCATCAGAAGGTGTCTGCATGCAGCCCTGCTCATCACCAGAGAACATTTACCTATTTTCCTCACCCCCACCAGCACTCTGAGTTGAAAGCAAGCACTGAGCATCATCCCAGGCTCTCCTAAGGACTGACATGGTGCTAACCCCACCATCCCACGTACTGTGGCAGGCAGGTATGGCAGGAAGAGCTGTTGTGAAGCTGGTCCACAGGCTGAGTGTGACCAGAGGACTGCCACCGCCACTCCGCAAGCCTCAGCGGTCCTCAGAGGCAAGGAGCACAAAACTGGTACCAGTAGCTACACTTGCCTCTGTACCTTACAGGGAACCTTGATGGATTAGTTTATTTATTGTTATATGTTACAGTAGGAAAGCATGAACATTTACTGAGAGGAAGCTTATTTTTCTTTGGTTTCAATTCTAGCTGTAGCAGTGCTTTTCTTTTATGTTGGAATATGCCTCACAGTGCAGATTTTCAGCATAATAAACCTGAGCTACAGAACTGACCTGTCACAGATCATTGCAGACCTGGCCCAGATTTTAAACCCATCACAAAACGGTGGAAGACTCCATATTTTATCTTTTATCCTTTTAACCACAAACATAATTTATTTCATTCTTCAGTAGGACAGTGAACACAAACATCAGTAACAGAGTAGAGGGACCATTTAAAACAGTTGGTGGAATCTGCAGTCCCTAGGCCAACACTGCCTATGCTGTGTAATGTATTTACTGCTGAATTTCTGTTCATGAGGTTCTACGTTTTGTTGACATTCGGCAACTAATTAGAGAGACATTTTATGGTACCAAAGAGACATTCCTTCCCTTTCAGTCCCAGGCCTATGAATTCCCTTATTTCTCATCCTTATTTGATCAACAGGTAAAGAAATGACAAATTGGTCATTTACAATTCTCTAGATGAAACCTACATCTCTGGGTGTCTCTAATGAAGCTAGTCTAATGTGTCATGAATTTCTGATGCTATCTTTTGGAAACACTTGCAATGCAAAGCTTGTATGAAACAATGTAGCTACAAAGCTGTATTTTATAGTCTATCCCGTTATACGGGACATGCACACACATGTGAAAAAGCACTTAACAGTAGTTATCTCTACTCTATTGAAAAAGGAACTTTCCAATTTTCGGTTCTGTTAATACAAAACCTAATGTCCTGTGGAAGCTGATGCGAGTTGTGCATGCATGAATTATTATCGATTTTCTTGCAAAGACTTATCTCCAGACTACAAACAATCTCAACATAAAAGTTAAGACGAAATACTCTCTAAAATGCGTTACACAAAAGGAAACTATTTCCATTCTTCTGTGGGTAAACTGACGGATATTGCTATGATACCCAGTTAATCCCTTCTGGATGAGCATTAGATTTTTCTTGGCACAGCAACTCGTACTAGTAAAAAAAAAAATAATAAAAAATGCTGTTGCCAAGGCATTAAGCAAGAAAGTGTTGAATGCTATTCTTGCAAAAGTAGCTCAAATAAACTATCAATGCACAGGATAAAGTGGAAAATGCATGAGTCGGGCATTATATCTGCTGGGAGCCACACACCACAGCCGGGCTCTGCCTGGAGCCACCAGAGTGCCCTCCCACCAAAGATACTGTCCTGGGAGCGCCCTGCCAGGATCGCAGCTTTATGGTTTGGTGGTGACTCAGAGTTTAAGCTTGTCAGAAAATAATTATTCCACCTACCCAGGGAAAACATTGATCTTTACATGAAAACCTCTAAACTGTACACTTTCGCACATCATGTACACCAAACCCAGAGATTAATAAATGATGCTACAGTACTTCAGAGGCATTTCTACTCTACCTTCATTATGCTTTCACTCTCCCGCTTGGGGTACGCTCCATGGGCAGGCTACAGCTCCCCCCGCACATTGTGATGTACTTCCTTGGCAGTTTCCCATTGTTCACTGTGGGAGTTGCCAGCTGAAGTGCAGCAAGAGTTTTGTGACCAAGTGACAAGTCCAGACCAAAGGTGATCCAGAAACGTGAAAGGAGAGGACAGCAACACACCGATCAAGGATCAGTGCATTCCAATTTCCAGATGCAACACTTGCCCATTTTTTCTGTCTGCAACTCCAGACTGGGAAGTTATGCTCTCTTCCTTCACCACCGCTCCATCGGGAACACCACAGTCAGGGAGAAGGGCTTTTTCCCCAGCGTGTAAATGCTGAGAGAGGACTTCATTTTCTACTGGTTTTACCCTGAATGGAAATATCTGCTTTGAAACTAGCTGGCTGGGAAGATGCTGAGACACCAGCCGTGATGGAGATAGCACAGTTTCTGATTTTCTGTTCAGAGCAAGTGTGCCGATTTACTGAAATTGCTATACCTTTGCACTGCTGTAAATGAAATCAAAAGCTGACTTGGAGCTAATACATGGGCTGTACTGATCCTGCATAGCTGTCATTGTTTTGTTTTTTCCTCCCATATCACAAAGGCATGTAACTGCACAGGATCTCCAAACACACTATCTTTTGTTCACTACAAGGAAAATTAATTCATCCTGATCACTCCAGTAAACACTAAACCTGCTAAGGCACATATTTAATCAAATAATTAGGAGAGGTACAGGGGAAATGTGTGCTGAAAAGATAATGTTGTACTTTAAAGGATTCATTATTGGTTATTACATTTTACACTGAAGGAAGAAAAACAAAGTCCTACAGACTCAATGCTTCAGCTCCATCTAAATTATAGACTGCTAAGAACACGCCTGAAATTGGAGGTGCCACCTTTCAAAGCAGCACTGCCATTATGCTGCTAACATGGCACTCTCTGATTTTCCTCTTTTCAAAGTTATTCCTGCATTCAAGCACTTGAGCAAAGAGATACATGGGCATTCAGGCAGAGCATTTATATCCCATAGCCCCAAGAGCCAGCATCCCCAGCCTGCTTGCAGAGCATGCTGAGCCCACAGGAGCATGCGATGCAATTAAAGCCCAGGAGACAAAGGTGTATATCACCATCCCACACAAGAACATGCTGGAGTACACGAGTGCTTGGCAAAGACCAGAGAAAGATGACAAGAGCAAAGCGCAAGCACACGAAGCACCACACGAAGGAGGGAGATGCGGAAAAAGAGGGTGTAAAATGCTGATCCTCACCTTCCTGTCAACATCCAGCAGTAGCTCTGATTTAATGGGATGTAAATTAAAGGGCAATGGAACCCACAAAACTGCTTAACATCTTCCCATGTGCTTCACAAACCACAGTTCTTTTCACCCTCAGCCGAGGCGTATTTTAAAGCCAGAAGACTGACAAATAGTTAAAAACCACCTATTGAAACGTGTCTGCTGCTGGTTCTGCTGTTAGTATTGAGAATTCCTGTCAGCCTTTACAGAAATTCTTTGGGAGTCTGACAGGATTAAGGGGATTAATACATTAAAGCATTATTACAGCTTTCACAGGGGATTTTCAAAGACTTTACACTGTGATCTATTTGTCCTGTTACATAAAACGAGCATTAATAGGCTGATTGAAAAAAATCACTGTAATCGATAACCTTAATTTTTGTAAACATATTCAGCTATCAGAACAAGGAGCTGAGGTCACCAGCCCTCCCACCGCGTCTTACAGAAATTAAGCTGCATAAACTTATTTTTAACATATGCCAAAGGTCGGTCTGGCCATTACAACCTTCCCCTGGCAGGGAGAGGTTTGTTAATACCGAATCACCAGCCCCAACTTCTTAAACCCTCCGGTGTCCTGGCTGACTCATCACCTGGATTGCACAGTGCCTGCTATCAGAGACCTGTGCTGCGACTGCATGGCCAAGCAGCTCCAGTTGGAGAACAGTTTTTACCTTAATTGAATGTTTGTGAGTAGACAGGTGGCTGCCAGTTGCTGGCATACTGCTGCCATCCTGCTGGAGAAGATCATGATTCTGGGGAGCATCGGGCTGCCATGTTCCCTTTCCTGCCCCCACCCCCCAGATGCCAGCCTAGCAGGGCAGTCTCCCTGGGTAGCCAGCTCAAAGACAAATAACCCTAACACCCTCATCCTCTAACAAGTCAACTCACTCCTAATTTATTTCAGGATCATAAGCAACACCTGCTCTTGCTGATTTTCCAGACTCCTCTCACATGGGCAGGGTCTGCCCCACACCCCCAGCACTGCACTCTCAACCTCCTTTGCATTTCTCTGGAAACAATTTCACACCACCCCTTAACGTAAACCTCACTGTTTTGTTGAAAAAAAAAAAAAAAAAAAAAAACCTTCAAAAATTTTCACAAGAAAAAGGGCATAACCTCTCTCCTCTATTCTCATTCTCTGGCTGCTTCATGTAAGTATCCGAAATACTTAGGCATAGAGGGACAGACACTCAGCTGTTGCAAATGAGGATAACTCAGTCCGGGTGAGGATGAGGGCAGCGTCTCCCACCAAGCTGCCTTCTAGAACAAAGGGGCACCCCGTAACTGTGGGTTCTGCTGCCGAGACGGGCTGGGCTTCGACAGTTTTCTTTTGTCCTGTACTTTTGAGATAATATAGACAGCACAGTCTTCGCTTAGATGTGTCCTGGGCTTTCAGACAGTACTTCACTTAACTAGCCCCAACTAAATGAGCACCTACATAATTCCCAGACCTTAAGGGATCAGTGAACCTCTAAATTAGGAAAAGAAGCATTAGCCTTGGCTTTCAGTTGGTGAGCTAAATATAGGAAGATTAAAATTGAGAACTGTATTTTTCTAAGCCAGACTAGGAATGCCATTCTCAGTGAAATACAATAGCTGTTTTGTGTCTAATTTCCCTAGGCTGTTTTGAAAATCCAGGTACTATGAAATCCCTCAAAGACTGAGCAGGGGTCACTCACCTCACACCTGTTATCTTCTCAAAGTGGTTGCTTAGCCATTGAGTCTAGTCTCAATTAAGAGCTGTTAATGGGCTACTTGTATCAGTGAGATGTATATTATTGTATAAATGTGATTGTCAAATTTTGGTTGCTATGAAATGCAAGGTTGGCTATGTGTAAAAGGTTTCACGCTGCGATTTCAGCATTGCCATGCCAGGCAGAAAAGAGTATGCTATCTTGCAATAGGTTAACAACTTGTTACAGAGTTAGTAAAGCATTAAAGCAGTCAGTAGTCTGGTGGGTGGAGGGTTAAAACTAATTTGAAGTTATGTTGGGAATCAAAGATACCTATGTGGGGAGAGACCACAGCTGGAACGGAATATCAGGCAGGAATTTTTTTTTTAAAAAAAAAAGCAACAAAACTTATATTTCCAAATCAGCATCCTCTCCCCTGACAGCAACCTAAGAACGTGGGCTTTGACTAAGAGCAGGAGACATAGGCATGTGATTAAGTTGGTATTGCAAATGGCTTGCCAGCTGGATGATGGAGGATCGGAGATATCTCCTGGATCTGATCTAAGCATAGGTAAACAGAAACACAGTTTTCTTTTGCATCTCTTCTCCTTTCTCCATGGTACTGCAACTGTGCTACCTGTACCTTTATTTTACAAAATATTTTTTCAACTTAGCATTTACTTCTATTTTTCCTTCTTGATTGGATATTTGGCCCATCTCTCGGAGTTCAGTCTCAGTTCAGGCCTCCCAAGTATCTGGATGGCAGGTGTGGCAGGTTGTGTCTGTGATGAGGCAGGGGCTGCAGGCAGAGGCTGGCACCGCTCCTTGGCTGGGTGAATTCCACACCACCAAACTCCACCAGTTTACTCCTGGCCACCGTCCTCTCCTCTTAGTTTTGTGGCTCAAGAGAAACTTGTATTTTCACTGGGTTCAATAGGAATGGCACTGTGCACGAGTCAGGGAACCTTTTCCAAGTCAGAGGTTGAGAGAGGCTTTCCAAAATTTCTCCACTCCCTTATCCCACCCTTCACCCACTAAACCAGAGTGATTTGCAACACCTGACATAGGCAAATGGTTAAAAAAACAACTCCAGCGAGTGGTTGCTGTTATTCCTCTTAGTATTGAGATCTCCTGTCAACCCCTTCACAGAAATACTTGGGTAGTTTGACAGGATTAGGAGGATTAATATATTAATGCATTATTAGAGCTTTTATAGGAGATTTTCAAAGACTCTAAGAGTGAGATCCATTTGTCCTGTTACATAAAACATACAGTAATTGTCTTAATTGCTCCATTGTGACTAGGTACTGCTGCTCAAATAGTACTGCATGTCTAATTATGCCAGTTGTTCCAGGATCTTGCAGCTGTACAAAACAAGGTGAGCCAAACACAGGACTGCTCTCCAAAGATTTCTTCCACCACAACCCAAATTCTTTGTTGTCTCTCTAAACTGGACACAGGGAAGAAAACTGAGTCTGTAATCCTAAAAAATCCTATCCATGCACACAAAGCAAATGCTGTGCAAAAGTAGTCATGAGCAGATTGCTTTTTTTTCACCCACGACATAAAGATGAGTGTGAATTTCAAGGGAGCAAGTCAGTAAGTGAAGTAAAAAACTCACTGCTGAAAGAGGGACGTGTTCTTTTTTCTGTGCTGTTTTTGTAGAGGAAGCAATCATTAAACGTACCCCAAAGCTCCTGCTCACGCAGCATGCAAAAAAGACAAGACGTGTGCTGTCCTGCTCATGTATGGCCACTGGCCTTCTGGCCACGCACACGCAGGGACTTGTCAGTGAAGAGTCCTTCACTGCAGGCCCAGTCACCTATTAGTCTGTGCTTAACATTACATTATTGATAAGATCCAGGTCTCCCACAAAGACCTGCTAAAGGACACAGGATCCATGTTCTTTATGCCCTGCAAAGAAACATGTAAAAGCGGTATCAGAGATACAGCCGGGTGGGGCTTGCTTGGAGTGACACTCGAGGCAATTACAACTAGATAGTAATTTAAGTAGTTCTCAGCAAAATAGTTTTTGCACAAAAAAAATGCTGATATATTATGGAAACGTGCAAACCATTTCAGCTCCTTCAGGAAAAGGACATGTAGAGTTACTGAGGACTAACCATAGTGTGATGCTGGGAAGGGCAGCCTAAGTTCCTGAGGGAACTTCATTTTCTAAGTTTTTTTTCCTGGAGGGAAATGTCTGGTGCACAAGAACACAAGAACAGCTGGATTCTCACTTACTCGGTCTAGCTTTTTGCCTCTCAGAAACTGCCATCGTATGCTTGTAAGAAAAAAAAATGCAAGAATAATTGGAGCAGATAAATGAACGAGAACCTGCAACTTCAGGAGACTCTTCTCAGCTCTGAAGTTGCTTTAAACAATGAAGCACAAGAATGGGTACCCTTTCAAAAGCTCTCCCTGTATTTCCTACTGTGCTGGGTTACTAAGTCCCTCTCCCGTACCCCAGGCAGACCCCCGGACACATGCAGAGACTGGCAGCGTTGCCTGGGTTGCTCACCATGGGGGCTACAAGCCAGCCCGCAAGCAACACGACACGCTGGGTCTCAGGGGGCACTTAAACTGCCTGAATTGCATCTAAAATGCCCCTTCACAGCTGAAACCACACACTTGCCTCTCGTCCATAGCGTTTCTCATTTAAGAGAACAAAAATTTGGTTATAACAGTGAAGTATTTATAAAACATCTTTTGAAAGGATAGAGCTTTTCAGAGCTCTCGAAGTAGTTAGAAAAACAGACTGTATGACATGGTCACAAATAATCTACCTGGAGTTTTCTTATTCCAGTTATTTCTCAAGTTCTCTTGCATACTTGATTTCACATGACTAAAGAATCAGCTGGATTTCCAAAATGTATTCCACAGAAATCCAAATGAAAATGCCCACGAGGATAGTAAGAGAACAGGAAAAAAGTGAGGTATGCTGTGTTGGAAGAATTTATCAGCAAGGAAATAGAGACTTAGAGCTGGGAAGAAGTCTGATCTAATCTGCTGAGGCCCTTTGTCCGACTGCAACATCCCCTTCCATAAAGGAGAGCAGGTTCTCATTTCAAAAGTGTACAAGATCACTGCACAGGCAATTGATGCTATCCCCTCTGAAAGCTTTTCTGCAGTTAGGGAACAAACAGCATCACACTGATTTCTTTCCCCCAAGATTTGCTGCAATGGAAATTGTATTTCTCAGCATGCCTTCTACATCTAAATTATTCTTTGAGTTGTTATCCATTCCATAGACTACACCGAAGTCACTCACACAACATCTCCCCATTTGAACTCTCTTGGATTGCTTTGGTCTTTGGAAAGCATGGGTAATACCTGCTGCAAACACAAGCCTTTTTTTCTTACTATTTTCTTTAACTTTTTGTATACAGTCAAATTGGGAGAGGGGTATAGTCATTTTCTACTGTGTCTGCAGAAGCCATGCCCACCAGTTCTCCCCACCATCTATTTAAATGTCTGCATCTGCTTTAAGCCGACAGAAGCCAACCATGGCAATGAGCTTGCCCCCGTGTGAGACGTTGTTAGCACTCAACTTTGTAAAGAGAGGAGATGGATTTGCCCAAAGCTTGACTGGGGAGAGACCTGAGGCTAAGGGTTAAATATCTGTCCCTAGATTATAGAAATATGGAGGAAACATATCTATTGATGGACTGTTTGCATTTCTTCTCATTGTGGGCTTTAAAAAATGCTAATTTGTGGGTTTCAAGCTTGTTAATAAGCTGTCAGATCCAGATGAAAATTATATTAAGTGCAGTAATTGAAAAAAAGGAGAAGAAAAGCACAGAAATTAAAGAGAAATCTTTGTCCTAATTTGATTTGTGACTTCATTGTAACAGAATAAAGCGTGTGTAGATATTAACAATTCATTTACATAACCAGCTCCAATCAAGCAATTCAGATAAATGTGCATTCACTTCTGGAAAGGTGGGAGGATTCCTTTTAACCTATTAACACCCTTCCTTTCAGATACGTTCTTGTCTGCTTTCTTCCATTACCAGATAAAGTTGTTTATTGGTGAAGAAAAACAACTTACTGGATGGCAGGGCATTTACTTTTCAAAGCTTCAGGGTTCAATCAAAGCATTAGTCTTGGTTCTGCATACACCAAAACAGGCAGGCAGGGCTTGGAAACCAGAAGGAAAAAGGGACACAGTGAAGAAGCAGCATTGCCAGCAGTCCCCAGTTGAGAGATGGGAAACTGAGGCACAGCATTAACTGCCTTGCAGGCACTCCCATGGGAATTCTCTGGTCTGAGACCACCAGAGGCATCTCTGCTGCCTTCTCCTATTTCTTTTACATCCTTCATCCTTAACCTTGTATCTAGGCACCAGTGACAAGTTTTCTAATAAAATTTGCCTCCATTTAAAATACTTCATACCTTTTTACCACACAAGGCACATATGCATTTTTCTTGCCTGTCACATGCGAAGAAGCAGAGGCAGAGACATTTAAGTGGTTTGTCTGAAGTCAAAGAAAAAAACCCTGAGGCACAATAAGCCATGAGGACTGGCTGATCCCCAAATCCTCTGTTTATACTCAACATGCCCACAGCACTGTACCATGCAGGTTGCTCATTGCTTACATTGCCCCTGATCATAATTAAATAGAATGGTTTTGTAGTTCTCCACTGAGTAATAAAACAAAATGCAGTCAGATTCCCAGATCCTGCACGAACTGGTATAGGTAAGGCTGCCTTTGTCTACATACATTACTCAAATCTAATTAGAACTGTAAAGGATTTTCATGACTTTGTAGTTTTCCCTGCTCAGAAGTAAATCCATCCTTAATACCAAGGAGAACATACTCCCAGGAAGTAAGGGGGAAAAGAGAACGAAAGGAAAGCCCAAGCGAAGATACAGGAGAGGATGCCAGGTACAATCACTGAAGCAAATAAAGTGAATTAGTTTGAGAGCCAGCTAACCATTCTGCCAAGAAAAGGAATAGGGGACGGAACGGCAACGCAGGTGGCGCTGAATGGTGATAGAAAGGCAACAGAGACAGCATTAGGGAGCTCAGCAGCCGTCCGTTTTGTTCTCTTTTACATGGATATGAGATCCAGGTGACCAAACCGACATGAGGGTGATTTGTACACTACTTGCCTCCACATAGCAAAGAGCAGCATTTGGCCTCCTTTTTGTCATGAAGGCTTCGATCTATCCAAAAAGAGTGGATTTTTTTTTTCCTTTCCTGCCAGCTGTAAAGTGAATGATGGGTCGATTGAAGGCTTAAGCCACAGAAAATAAATTTTCCAAAGTCACTCACTTCCTATTAATTTATACACAAATAAATTTTCCAAAACCACTCACTACCTCTTCATTTATACACAGTAATAACACACTTGTTTTACAGCCCATCTGGGATCACTTTGTTGCTTTGGTGGCCTGCTTTCCACAAAAATCACTCTCTCCTTTGTTTCCCAGTGGCCAAACACCTCCATGGACCAGCCAGTAGGACACTGAGTAGGGAGAACTTAGTTTAGGTGTAGCCCCTATGATATTGTTTTATTGTGACATATAAAGCAGCAAGCAGCCATACCAGCAACACTAACTTCAGATCCTGTACTGTGTTTGATAAAGGCTTATCAAAAAAAGGTGTCATGTCTTTCCAGGGACAATTTAGTAGCTGTGGCATGCAGTTTTGCCATTTGAAGTGCATTGATGTAATCACATCAGGGTGAACTGAGCCAGTCACAGCCTGGTTCTGTGCTTTAAAAAAAGATTCACCCACCAGTATAATCTTGAGATTGTCTATCAATTAAAAAGAAAAAGTCAGGTGTTTCTACAAGCGCAGGTCTAGGTCTTGAAGGCACTAGCAACCATAAAATGCTCGTGGTTAGCATTTCAGTTTGATACGCAGTTTACAATAAGCCTAACTTGAACCTTTCAGCTAAGCTTGGGGCTTTTGCAGATTTTTTTTAAGCTGCAGATGATGTAGAGCTTTTCATTGAAGCAAGTGTGAATGTGGCACTGCACAGTGCCCAGATAAGAGCTGTGGCAATGTTTTGCCAGACAAGGCACAAAGTGCACTGGCAGGTATGTGGCACCGAGCAGGCGTCACCCACCCCGAGGCAAGGGGAGACCACCCTGCACCAGGGAAGCTGCCCCAGCCAGCAAGGTCAGTGCTGTGGGGCAGAGGAGGTGGCTAAGACACAATTTTCATGGGAAATATACAGCTTAATGTTGAACCAGATCCAGAAACGTAATAAATAAAACATTAAAAAAGCATCACTCAGTTTCAGCCAACTGAAAGACCCTTGTTTCCAAACAGCAAATCAAACCATTGCAGTTCTCCTTCCCTTATTACAAAAACTAATAAGGTTAACATTTTCACATGGAAATTTCTTATTTTGCAGAAGCTGCATTTTTCTATTTAAAAAAAAAAAAAAAGTTACAGATCCAAACCCGAATTTTTCTAAAAAATATTTAGTGAGTTGATAACAATTTAATTAACATGGATTAACTAGCACAGCTACACAACACCTTCTGCTGGAGGATATTCAGTCTATGTGGAAATCACTGTCTTTTTGAAAACCTGGATTTCTTAGTGCTGAGCATTGCGTGCCTGTCTGTGGATTCCTAAGCAATCTTAAGGATAACTGAATATCATTATTATTGACTGTTTGGAGGATGAAGAAGGAAGATTATTTTTTTTTCCTGTCATGGCAAAGTCAGGAAATTGGGAAAGAGGAGACCAGAGAGCAGTGAAGGTCTGCTTTGATGGTTTCTGATGTTTGTGTGCTGGCTGCAGCTTCCCACATGCTCAGCATCCTCAGCACCCAACCAGACGTGCCTTCCTGGGCTCAGCTACCTCCAAAAGCACCAACATGCCTGCACCATAACCCTGAAATTTCCTGTGCAAGGTTGGAAAAGTGGCTTCCTGAGAACCCACTTGTCCACTTCCCCAGCAGCCTTGTTGGCCCCCGTTCCTCTGTATCCAGATGGAAAAAGCACAAAGGAGAGCAAATAATGGGGTTGAGTTCATCTCTAGGCTTCCTTCAGCTCCGCTCATAGACCACTGTTTATTTATTTATTCCCTTCATTGCATGTCCTTGCCCTCTGACTGAACTCCTGTAATTGAATTGCCTGTACCTATGGAATCCCTAGCGGGGGAGGAGGGGGAGAGAAAAGGGAAAGTGAGAAAGGGAAAGGGAAAGGGAAAGGGAAAGGGAAAGGGAAAGGGAAAGGGAAAGGGAAAGGGAAAGGAGAAAGGGAAAGGAGAAAGGGAAAGGGGAAAGGGAAAGGGGAAAGGGAAAGGGAAAGGGGAAAGGGAAAGGGGAAAGGGAAAGGGGAAAGGGAAAGGAGAAAGGGGGGGGAAAGGAAGGGAAGAGATAAGACAAAGGAAAAGAAGGCAAGGCAAAGAGAGAAAAGAGTCCACACTTTGAAAAGGGATGCCCAGGTCTTCAGCAGTAAAACAAAGCTGTTGATTGCAGAGAAGTGCAAGCTTTAGGCTGGTCTCTAGGAATGCCCCTCTGCATCCCCCTCGCCTGGCAGGACAGGCAGGGGGGAGAGGGGAGCGCAGCCCACTGGTACTTGGCAGGGAGAGCTGCAGTCTTTTGGAGGCATTTCACAGCCACCCTGCTTAAATCTGTACCGGTATTTATACCTCTGCCCCAGTCCTGAAATGCAGCCACAGCTCACAGTAAGATCATTTCACCCACCACTGGGTGACAGTCATGCCTGGGGTAAAAAAGGCAGATATATATACTGAAGGACTGCAAAAGCAGCAGTGCATGGTGCCAGTGAGTACTTTGATTTCCCCAGACAACTACCAAAGACCCCTGTGTAGGCTATTGTCTTGGCAGAGATCCACTGGCTCAGAGCTCTCTGAAATGTATTTTCACACTCTCTTTAATATTGCCCAGTGAATGGCTTCATTATGCTTCTCTAGACATCTTCCAATCGTGTCTGTCCCAGCACCCAAGCACTGGCAGAGCAATTTGTTTGCCTAAAAATGCACCCTATTTATGACTCTGTCCACTGTAGCAGGCAAAGTACTTTTTGCTAGACCCTTTGCCTGGCGGCCCCAGAGCTCTCTCACATACACCTAGGTACGTATTTTTTGTCCTCTCAGTTTTCTCATTCACTGAGCCACAGATAATTATTGAGCTGGGAATGATAAAAGACAAGCCAGTTAATAAAATAAAGGAAAACAAGACTAAAAATATGACCAGTCTGTGCATCAGCCAAAATGCACCTGTGCCTTAGAGGTTGCAGACAGGCTTGGCTGTCTTGAAGATGCCCTGGTCTATCTTTCATAGTGACAGGGAAGGAATAGTCCACCCACAAATTTAAGGCTCTCTCAAGTCCTCATATTTGTGTGGACTCCTCCAATTAGTTTCCCCCCCTTTGCTGAGCCAGCTGAACTATCTTCTTAAAGTTTGACAAAGGGTGTGCACATTCCCCTTACATTATATCAGACTGCATCCCAAGGAGACTTTGTGAAGAAGAGATGATGAGATGTCGCATCCTGTGCCTGACGATCAGGTTAAGGATATGCCCCAAGAGACAGGTCTTGAGAGCTTCCTGCAGAACCAGACCCGAGGTAGATTGACGTGAACAAAGGACAAAGAACAGGGAAAAACAGATCTTACAAATAACCGAGATTTAAGTGTTAGAGGTGGCTCAGGTGGGGCTGAGAAGAACACTCAGCACCACCAGCCGTAACAGCACAGACACTTTCAGCAGCAATTCCACTAAAACTGTTCATGCTTTGCAAAGACAACACTGTCCCCTAGTTAGCCAATGTCCATGGCTACTCAACCCTGCAATGGGAATTTCAGAGACTTGTAGCCTGAGAGTAAATCTGGACTATGGTCTAGTAAGTCCTCTGGTAATGTAAAGCAGCACTGCTCCATTGCAAATCCTTGTTTGCTTGTTTGCTCTGCTTGTTGTTTGCTGCACGTGATTCATTGTGCTCCTAATCCATGAACGAGGAGGTGGGGTTAAAGAGAGAGGGAGAAGGAGTTTGGGAGAGGAAAAGGGCAGATGAAGGGCAGTGTTGTGCATTACAACGTGAAGGTGATTTTCATGATTTTCACCCTTTATTGTTCAGTGCATTTGCCATCGACACCAATTATTATTTGGGTCTTATTTTACTTCCAAATCCAATCACAAATGACTGGGTATTGTAATACAGTACAAAGTGTTCATACCTGATAAATCCTGCTTGGCTCAAGTATCTGGCTCAGCTGAAAGCATGCCAGCATGCTGAGAGTAATTAGTCAAAGTCCCTTCTCTGACCAATCATTTATGCAGGACTAGAGGAAGTGTTTGTGACACAGAAGTCATCTTAGTGATTTTTGCTCCCATCAGCTGTAATCATGGGCACATTGTGGGCACTGGATTCCACAGCATTTTCATAGCATTGCCAATCTGGACTTGGAAGGCTGTTGTTCTCTGAGTTGTACCACAGGCTCCTGTGTACTTGATCAACTGAAGACACAGAAAAACCCAGATATGAATGCAGAATGACCTATATTCCCAGTACATCAAGTATACACCTGCATGATAAACGGATCTTTGACTTTTCAGTATGTATCACACAGTGAATGTTGTAGAACAACACTACATTGCCCAGAAGGTACAGGTTCACAGTAGAAGACCACCATTAATATGATCACCATATGTTTTTGCCTTCCCAAAAGACCCATGCCTTGAATTCCCCTGCATACTTTAAAGAGTCGGAGTAATCTGTGCTTATAGGTGTAGTACTTATGTACACTGCAGAATCGTCAGGATCCCAGGGGCAGATTCATAACTTAGTGCTGTAACACCTGAAAAAACAACTGCCTGAAAAAAATAGAGACTTAATTGGTAAAGCTCTGTCCCCTCTGTTGTGCCAGCTCCTCCCATAGCCTGTTGTGAAGGGCTGAACACTCTTTCTGTGGGCTTTGGATAGGATCAATCTTTTTGGCTAATTTCTATACATGCTGTCTCCACAGTTGTCTTGTTTCCTATTTTGCAACACTAAGATACAGTTTCCATAAAGAAGCTAGCTGTGTTTGTATACAAATACGCAGAACACAACACGTGCACATTGGCATTCAGGTCTTTACGCCTCCCTGTCAATAAATATGCAGCACAGAAACACACTTACAGCTACAGGCATTCAGCACGATAGATCTCCATTCCAGCCCTGAAAAAGGCAAAGGTTTGAAGGATTTATAGTCAACCCACTTGAGCTGCATGTAGCTAGGCATATATGTGGCTACAGAGATGTTTACAGTCTTTGCAATCATGCCAGCCTGTGGTACAGTTTTACAAGACATGCGTACACGCATGGTCCATTGTGCACGCACACCTTTCAGCCTGATATTTTGATGTGCAACAGTATTCTGGAAAAAAATGTGCATGCACCTGTCTCTTCATGCTGTACAGGCTGACAGATAAGCATAAGGTAAATACACACAAAAATAATTCACAAATAAAGACAAGAATATGGAACACTTTCCTATATATTTGCAGCGAACACAAGCTTATGTGTGTAATGAAGTCCATGACACGTAGGATCCTAATTGCTTTTGTGAAGCCAGGTGCCTGCAGACTCAACATCTACATAAAATATCCAGATCACACCAGCTTTTTCTGTCCATAACTCTCCTGATCCCCTTTGTGGAAAGCAGGGCTGCATTAAGAGCTCTCAGAGAGCAGAGCTGATATTGCCATCCAAATTGAAGACATGGCTTTGCAAGATGTTTAAAATCTAGCAAATCTGTAGCTAACACACAAATCTCCGGAGCACTGATAGAAAAAAAAAAATCAGATTCATTTCAAGACCTAGAATTGTGGGATGGGTAGCCAGCTAGTTATTTCAAGAATAATCAGCTGCAAATGATCGGTTTAAGGCATTTTCAATCTCTGAGTCACAAAGAAGCTAAATACTTCCACATGCCACATCTGAGGGCCTTGGATGGGGGTTTAGGCTGCAGAATGGGTCTTTCAAATTGAACAGACAGGCGTTGAGTAGAAAAGCTGCTTCAGATATCATTTTTACTAAGCTTAAAGGAAAGGTGGGGCAAGGAAAAAAGGAAGCCTCTGTGATCACAAAATCAGCTTGTGAGACAGAAAAGGAGAACCAGCAGGTTAGATGACTTCTAGGGCCAAAATGGAGAAAATCTGAACTTCCAGTAGTTGGTTTCCTCTGCCTCACGCAGAGGAGGGGCAAGGAATGTGCGGACACAAGTTTCACTATGCAATTACTACATCTGGTTGTGTGTCCCACACAGGCAGCAGGAACCTTCCCCCAGCTCTTATTCAACCCAAATCTTGTTTTATCAATACCATTGCCTTGCAGCAGGGAACCCCTCATTTTTGCCTGAAACCCCTGGTATTACTTCTTTGGTGCTCTCACGAATGCTTTTTGCCATGAAAGCACCACTCTCTGCAATATTATTGTAGTAGAGGCTTATTCAAACAAACAGCATGGAGGAAACCTATCCCTCTCTTACTTCATTTTGTAGCTGCACATTGCTTTGTCCTTGGCCACTGTGGGCACACCCCTGGGCTGAATTTTTCTTTTCACTTTATTTTTTTTAAGTTTTCATTTGTTTGACTAGTGTCAGATTGACCAAGGAGCAATTGAGTTCCCAGCATGGCTTATAATACTCAGCAGTGGTTTATCCTTTCACTTAAGGATCAAATGCAATAACTGGGGGACTGAAAAAGTTGGGAAAGATTTAATGGATACTAACAACACCTGAAGCCAGCAGTGGGTCCTGGTAGCAATATGATCCATATGCAAAAAAAAAACCCAAACCAAAAAAACCAAAACAAAAACAAACCAAAACAGAAAGCCAGAGGGTGTTCTTAGCTGCCAACAGGCTTTGCTGTACGGTTAGCCTTAAACTGTGCCAAAGCAAAAGACATCAGAGTTTCAAGGCATTAGTGGATTCCCACAGGGATCGGGAAGTAATTTCTTTCCATGCATTGCACAATTAGTCTAGTGAAAAATGGCTTGGGGGTAGAGGTCATTTTCCTCTGAATCATCACAGACTGGCCGCTGCCAAAGGCAGGAAACAATGCAAAACGCATGGGTGATCTCAGGAGATATGGCAAATCCCGTGCTCCCACTTAATGCAGAAGCCTAAGCTCTCCTGGTAGGTCCCCCAAGGAAAGTGGAGTTCGGCACAATTTCCACATGTATTTGTATTCAATAATTGATGAGCTCAGTGAGTTCCTAGCAAAGTAACTGCTTCCAGCCATTTCCTTTATTTAAATGTAATTGTTTGTTTAAAACCATAAAATGAATGCCCAGAAGGAGCCAGAGAGTTTGACCTACTGTGCCCATGGTAAGAGATCCACAACCACAGCAGGGATTTCACCGGCTGTTCTTGTTCGATTTAATAAGGTCCACACACATATATTCACCTGTCCAGACATCATATAGCAAGCCTAGCTTGCCATGATCCCAGAGAAACATCTCAGACAAGTGAAGAGATTGGATGCATCATGAAGTCGTCTAGATGATCTGTTGGAGCCTCTTCGTCTCATCCTAAAAGTGGTATCTAACCATGACCCATTGTCAAATGACAAAGGCTGGAAAGCAAGGGACAGACACTAGATACCTCCCCTGTGTGACCCTTACACTGTAATGAGCACCCAGCAGGCTCAGTGGTTACATTCCCCAAGCTTTCACCATCTGCAGAGGTGAGACTCGTGCAGAAAATATGTTTCTTTGCAACCTTTCCACTGCTTCCTGCTAGCACTTCTGTATGGGCTGGAAATATCATGAAAATACCCTTAGTCAGAGATATTTTGGTCCCCTGCTTTTCATCTGGATCAAAGAAACACAAAGGCAGATGAAGGTAGCTCTTAGAAGGAAAGGAGTTTCCTCTCCCCAGCTCAGGAGCCTGATTTGGATTCTGGGTGGGTTACATAGGCAGGTCTGCAATAGCCTCATCCACCAAAACATCTGCCCTACAGCCATCACCTGCTTCTTTGGGCTTTGGGCATCCCAGGAAGGTGCACCCACCTACCCACATAGATGCCTCCTCTGCTGCAGCTCTCGCAGGGACATCCCACCAGCAGCGGGCACCTGGTGCCCCCTCCCAGAGCAGCTCCCTCAGCCGCACGGAGCCAGGCAGAGCGCTGGCCATGCCAACCCCGTCCTCGAGAGAGGGGGTCTGGAGGCTAGCAGCTGTGTTTGTGGGCTCATTGCCCTTGGGCAGGGAGTGCTTCAGGACGCAGCAGCTTCCCTCAGGAAAATTCAGGCACGTCTGACCAGTCCAGGAGGGTGAAATGTGCTGTTTGCTTTGGCCCTGATCCTGCAGAGACGGAGAGGTGCATTAACTTTATGCACTGCAAATAGTGCCACCGCAGCTGTTGTAGAGGCATATAGTTTATCTTGCCCCTCATCCTTGCTCTGCAAACCAGCTTGACCCTCTTTGTACTAATGCATCCTGGACTGAACCTCCACATCTATTCCTGGGCATGTTTGTAAAGGACATAAAGCCTGGCTGGGAAGGCAGAAGCACATCTGGCTGCAGGATGCTTGTAGCACCTGAGGCAAACCCCCACGTACTCTGTGTGTGTGGTTAAACCTGCACTGTGTGTGCTTGATAGCTGGGTATCAGCTAGGTATATGGATATGTAATTATACTGCAATTAAATTTAATAGCTTTGCTAACAGCTCAACTGTAGGAGAGTTTTTCTAAGAATTTTTGTACTGCGATTATTAACCTTTTGATGGCTTCACATGTCTATTTACATTTATATACTGTACCCTAAAATTATATTTACATTCCACCCAGAGGTTTATAAAAATATTTTTCTTGCGGTTGTTCTTTTGTAAGTCAGCATCGGCTAGTGCAAAACCAATCAAGCCCAGTATGTTGCACAAGTGTGGTGAGTCCTGTATGCTAATGTCCATGATGAGAAGGTCTTGGTCCCATGAGCTGGGTAGTCCTCTGATAGCAGAGGGCTTAGCTCTCCCAAAACACAGCGAGGAAGGTCTGGGGTTCACTCAGGAGAAGATGTAAGGTGACACTGAGATGCTGCAGAAGGAGGCAGTAAAGGAAAAGGCTGCTGAAGTGTAGCACAAAAGCCTAAATTTCAATTTGAGATGAGTACTTTCCTATCACCATCACTGCTGTCTCACCTAAGGAACTGTGGTGAGGCAGCTGAGGACTTCCATCTTAAGGTCCAAGTCTGAAGCAAACCTGTGTGCTGGAAAGAGCCCCAGCCAGTCCATGGCAGCAGCATGGGCAAGAGCACTAACCCAGGTTTCCATTAAACAAGATGCTGTCCTCTCCAGATAATTCATTGCTTCAGTAGGTTCTCCAGGGTCGTGGTGGAGTGTATGTTATTGTCACGGTTCAGACTTCCATGCCAGTTTGGCATACAGTGAATTTCCATCCTTTTCCTTGTTACAGAGGTCTATCGACCTCTTTATTTGAACCTTTTGTACTGGGTAAGGTCTATGTTTAGGCATCCTCATTTCTCTCTATTTATTAAGAGGAATGATTTCTGGTTTGCAGATTGGAATCTGCTTAAGCTTTCACTGTGATTTATAAAGTCCTAGCTCTCCTACCGCACCAGGTTTTGTTTTTCTGTTGTAACTTCTTTTCAGCTTCACAATGATTTTGAATCAGGCATCAATTAATGATGCAAATAAGAAGAATGGACATTGAGGGATTGCTACATCTACCGTATTACAGTTACTTGGATTTCAATAATTGTGTCCTCTTTTTTTTTATATATATATATATATATATATAATATATATATATATATAATTTGAAGGCCTGTTACCACAAATGTTTAGCAACATGTTTAACAGCCAGTGCAGAGGAGCACAGTCAGTGGCCACAGTACGGTCCAGCAGAGAAAGCGTTGTGCTGGAAGACATGATGCATTAGCTTTTTATGCAAGTGGTGTTTATGGGCAATGAAAGATATTAACCTTTCCCCTGTCACTACATTATACTAAACAAGAAGACAAGGGTCAGGCCTTTGGCTACAAGAAGCCTTCAAGCTATTAAGCCCCATTGCAACAACATTTATTAAAAAAAAATATATATATAAGCTTTGGTAAATATACTGAAAAAGATGGAATAAGAAATCATCTTTTCACCTTAACCCAGACACTAGTTTTCACTTTCATGCACCATCAGTGTGACAATTTTTAGAGAATATTGGAGTATTAGGAATGAATCTTTTCAGGGAAAAAGGGGAAGTCACTTGATGACATGATCTGTTTGATAACTCCATCTATCTCCTCATAGAGGACATTGCATCTTCCAAGCCATTCCTTAGCACATGAGTATGGCAGATGTCACCTCTAGTCCCTTCATTAATGCAAACCCTGGTAGGGAACATCTGCAACACTGGAGGTTTTATAACCAGTGTGGTGATTTATGCTTTAGCTGCAAGATAGTTTCCCAGTGGATGTGGGTGGACTGGAAGTTCAGTCTTTGTATTTGAGGTAGACCAAAGAAATATTGTGTTATTGCTCTTTGAGTGCTCTCTTCTAATTGAAGTGGAGTTTTTGGAGGCTTTTCTCCCCATTTCCATGTATAGAATGCAGTTTTTTCATGAAATGTATAATGATGCATCAATAAATCACTAGGCAAAATAAATACGCAGATCTTTCAGTCATGGATGTTGTGAGAAATAAACCTTTTGTAATTGATAATTAATGGCTTCGGGATCAATATCTGGCAGAAGAACCTGCAGAGTAAGTCTGAATCACCTATGACTACTCAGGAATGACTGATGCTTTAAAAACAAGCCTGAGGACCAGCCAAGTGTATAAATTACAGCTTTAATATAAGATAGGTACCCAATGGCTTGAAACAGGATCTGCTAGCGGCAGACGCTGGCCATTTGGCGTTTCATAAGCACTAAAATATTTTTTCATCATGTTGAGATAGACATAGGGAAGAGTATTACTCCAGCTTGGGACTGTATCAAACACAATTCAGAGATGGGCTGTCTTGATTTCTCCTGCCGTTAGTAGTCCTAGGAGGTGTTGTAACCAAAATAATGAAGATACAAAATCCACTTTAAAAGGGTGCAGGAGTGGGCCTTTGGGATATGTTCCTACACACGAGCAATTAGTTCCAGTAGCCCAAACCATGACTGCTGCAGCCCACAGAGAGACCAGGCTGCAGTAGCTTTTGTTATATTGTGAATCTGGGGGAGAACTGACATACAAAGCAAGTAAAATAATCAAACTCTCCATTCAAGCTTTGAAAATTGGGTATGAAGCTAGACCTCACTGTTGAGATTATCCTGCCCAGTATTTTTGACAGATCTCTGTTCTCTCTGTGTGTGGATACAGGAGTTAGATGCCCTATATGTCCGTTATATGTTGTCTCTACATTGATACATGCACAATAACTAAAAGGAGAAATGTAAACACACAAATTCAGGCAGCTCAGACTATGTGCTGAGAGACCCAGTTATCATAAAAAGACCAATAAGAAAGAGTAGAAGGATCTTTGACTGCTGGAATGACTCTTGTTTCCTTTTCATTATTCTTAATAAAAGGAGATGGTGCCGAAAAATTGTGTTTCCTGGGTTATTTTTCCCAGGAGATACTTTATAAAACACAGAATATATAACAGACTGTGTTGCAAGCGAATACCTCATTAAGTGAATATAGTTAGAAAGAAAGAGTAACGCAAATGAACAGTAATATTTTTCCCTTTTTACACTTAGTAAAAAGTGCAATAGTTCTTGATATGAATTTAATAGCAGCTGCCCTAAGAGTAGTGAGAAAAAGAATCTCACAGCCATGGTGTATACAAGAACTTTTAAAATACTAGTACTGGGTCATTAGCAACCACAAAGGTATCGTGAGACATTTTGAGTAGAGAGCAATAAGAGTTCAACTGTGAGATCTGACAGTGAATAGAAGGTTTTTCTTCTTCTAGAGTCCAAAAATGTGAGTCTCTAGGAAAGCACATAAGGCCATGCTGAGTGGCAGTTTCTATGTATGAGCCATTGATTTCCACTACTTAAGGACCAAGTTCAGCAAAGTGCTTAAATATGTACTTGCATCGCACTATCGGGCTGATTACCAAGCACAGCCCCTTGGCCAAGCCACCCCCCCTCTCCCCCAGGACCCAAGCCCGGGGGTCCTGCCCTTCCCTGCTGTTGCCTGGGATTCAACAGAAACCTGACCCAAAAGACCAACTGTTGCCTTGGGCTCGTGGGCTGGGTTCCAGCAGCAACCCTATGGGAAGTGTCCCATGAAACACTGTATTGGGGATGGTTTTCCACTGTGCAGACTAGCTCCTAATTTTGCCTACATTCCCAAACTTTCTGGTGCAGCCAGACCGTAACTTGACTCATGACTCGCAATGTAAGTAGCGCCATGCTAAGACATGGCCCCAGGCACTGAGCAGAGCCCAGGCCAGATGTGTTAGATGTGCTGTGCTGCTAGTCAGCGTGAGGGTCTTCAAAAGACTCCACTTCTAGGCATCTAAGTTGGAAACATAAGTGTTCAAGATCCCCACTGTGGTCAACAAAGAGAAGGTGACACATCCAGAGGGCAACTGAGACACTGGGGAGCTGCCTCCTCAGGGTGTCTGTCTCTTTCATTGACTAAACAAGAAAACACAGTGAATTAGTTCCTTCATCTAGGCACATCACGTGCCCCAAGTGAGCTGAGATGAAAGTTAAACTTTGGGTAGTAAAGAAAATCCAAACCAAAATGCTAATTGGGGATGTGCTTGTCCAGTGTTTCTCTGGGAGGGAATTTTCAGCTTACGGATCTGTGTCCATGGGTGCAGCTGCTGACTGAATGCGATCAGGTTCATGAAAGAAAAACATCAGTTGACACAAGCTTATCAGCAGCAGCGACACGGTTGCCTGATGCTCTTGTGATCCAATGAAAAGGTTTCTGTGTCAGAAGGCAAAAGGGGCGTCCTTTAGTGAAAAGCCCACCAGAGCGGGACACTTCCCGGTTACACAGCCTCGTTCTTCCAGGACGAGCTTTGCCAGCCAGGGAATAAACCTGAACAGCAGAGATAAAGTTGTATTGTTTCTACTGACGCTAGGTGACTTCTTCTTTTTCAGTAGAAGCCATCCTATTCAGTTACATTATTTTTTATTATTTTTTTTTCCTCAAGGATTTGAGTAACCTTCAGAAAGAATACTTCTTCTCCTTGCTGCTATATTCTGGTGTCATTCAGTGATGCCTGTAAAAACAACAATGCCTGTGGAGGAAAAGAATATTATTTTGTTTTAAGAAAAAGAAAAAGAAAAAAAGAAAAAGAAAAAAAAGAAAAAGAAAAAGAGAAAAAGAAAAAGAAAAAGAAAAAGAAAAAGAAAAAGAAAAAGAAAAAGAAGAAAAAAAAAAAACCCAGCCAAAACCCACCAGAACTTTTATTTCTTGTTGAGTAACCATATTCCATGAGGCATCACAAGCAGACATTAAATTCTCACTCAACTCAAAGGCAAACCATTATTCTGTAATTTTGTATGTAAATAAGATGTATTAGGAAATCGCTCAAGCAATTAATTAAACAGCTGTTACAGAATAAATGATAAAGGAAACAGGGGGATGAATATGCGGAATTTTCCTTGCACAGGCATCAGTGTGCATTTATTTATTTATTTATTGCTTGTGTAGATGTGCATTACAATTCCTGCATACCTTGGTATCAGCTCTGAGCATCATCAGGGGGATGTTATCCCGTGTTGTCAGATCCTGACTTCCTTGAAACAGCAAGAGGAATGGGGAATGACAATGATTTGGATGGGGATAGGGCTCTGTGGTTGTTGCCATCTGAGGCTGTTGGTGGCCTGACGGCCAGCCTGTATGCGTGGCCCACACTTTATCTGAAGGAGGGACTTTATTAGCTATCAGAAGCAATCTTTTATCTTTGAGAGATGCAGTGACCTGGGAATGATGCGCTGACCCTAAGCCAAATGGTAACATCAGCCTTGCTGTCTCCACACATTTACTTGGAGAGAAGCCTACAGTGTTTAACCAGGCCGGGTATTTCACTCAGAAGCCCCATAGTAGGGGAAACAGTTTGGGGGAGTGAAGCTCCCCAGGCCAAATACCAAAGGGTGTCCAAGCCTTGACCACAGCTGAGATCCAACCAAATTAATGAAAGGCACACAGCAAGGGACAGCCTGGGACTGATAAACAGATGAGACAGGACAGATGAAAGGTATAAGGAAAAATGGCACCACAGAGATGAGATTTGACTAACACAAAAGGCCACAAGCTGACTAAAGACTTCAGGTCTGCCATTCCCAGATCCTTCCAGGTGGACCATCCTTTCATTCACCTCCCTGGAAGCACTAGCTGTGCTCCATCAATCAAGCAGGATCAGGCCCTAGGCAGGTCTTCCCTAGGGCTGGTGCACGCAGTACATTTCTCAGGTGTAACAGGTAGAAACTTTAAAGGTTGGCCAGCAGGAAGGGAATCACAGAGGAATGAAGCTCAATCTGGGTTTTCACTCTCCTTGTTCTCCTAGTGTCCCTGTCCCTCTTTCCTTGCATAGCTTTTGGTCTCACTCCTCATCTTGGAAAGATCCCTCTGACCCTGAGCAGTCTGTGCTTCACGGGTGTATTGAGGAGGTCTACTCTGCTCTGACAAAGCCAAAGCAACTGAGGATACTACTTATGGTCTTCTGCTCCTGTCTCATACTCTTGCTGTTTCTCACTGATGGGACTGGTCTCAGGCTCCTGTGCGCACACATTCAGCCTTTTAGGCAGAAGACCGCTGCTTTGTTTTCAACAGCCTTTTCATTTCGGCATCAGGCTTGGCAGCTGACTTCATCGCCATTTCCATTTGTGGCAAGAACAGCCGGTACCACTGCCTCACTGCAGGTCTGTAATGGTTGTGGTCCAGCTCTAGACAAGATCCAAACTGAACAGCAGCCTTCTAGCTTGCAAGCTGCACTTGTGGGGACGAGAGACACAAATGCCTTGATAGCCTTGAAAGGTAGAGAAAGGCTAGCAATGAGCAGCGGTAAGGGACTTGTTCCCTGGGATATATTCATCCCTTAAAGAGGTCAGCACAGGCGCTGCATCAGAGCCTCTCTCAGCCTTTGACTGTTTCCATCCTTTCAGCTCGGCAAAGCGAATGCGCTGGGTGAATGGCTGCATTGTGCAGGGGTGGCAGTGTTGGGGGAAACAGGGCCTTCAGAGCACCCGCAGCAATTTGCTTAGCTCTGGGACCATATTTTGTCATGTTCCCAGCCTTATTAAAAAGAGCTCACTGCCTCTCCAGTGGAAGGGATCAGAGCCTTGAAGAGATGAAGGATTGTTCTGGCTAGTCAAGGAAGTAATTTTAATTTGCAACATTCAGCTTCCAACTGTTCAACAATAGCAAGAGGTTAACAACGTGGAACTGGGTCTCACTCAGAAGAGACGTTTCGCTCAGTCACTATGCACTTGTCACTGTCAGTCTTCAGGCAGCTCTTTTCTCCTGTTCCCCCCCTCCCCAGCCGAAGGGATCTTATGCCCGGACTCCTGCCCCTTGGCACTGCCATGGGCTCCTATGTGTCTGCAGTTTTTTAAGGCAGTGTCAAAATGAACTGTATTTGAACCTGGAATCAGCAGCAGAATTTTGTATCTGTGCTCTGGCCTTTTGGCCAAAATGTCCTCACTCTGTTCAAAGATCCAGATTTTTTTCTGCAGTCCCGTGAGATTACTCTGGACTGGTACGTGTTATCTTTTCTCAGGTGAGTTTAAGTTCTTACCTTTCAGACTCTGTAACTAAAAGAAGGACCCTGGGTACAAAATCAACCAGCAGAACATATCCTCCTACCACACCACACCTTCAACATTTCTTAACAACAGGTGAACCCAACGCCGTTTCTCACCCTACTTATTCCACCTTCACTTTTCCTGCTAGAAATGTTGCTCTGTTCTAATGTCACCTTTCCAGGGACTTCAGAAAGCATGAATTGAGCCTCAGGGTAGTAAACATTCTCCTGACAAGCTAAGCCTCCTGCCTACATCGCACAGCAAAGCAGCTGCAGACTAGGCAGACCCCCACTGTGATTGTGAGGAGTCACTCCTGAGTCTGGGTGATGCTTAAGTGTCAGTTTGAGGTTAGCATCTGCCTTTGTCTGTCCAGTAACCCTCTCAGCTCTTGCAAGAGATGAACTGGAATAAGCAAAAGTAGTGCAGAACACAATGGCACTTAGTCTAACAGAGTCTGGGTTGACGCCACCTCACTGAGATGCCTAAACTGCGGACCCAGCTGTCCTCGGCTCCTTGCATAGGCACAGAAAGAGAAAAGGGCTCTGGAGGGTGGTTCAGAGAGAGGTACCTTCTCTGGGGCTGTCTCCAGAACCAAGAGAAAGACCAGGCTCCACCAGTAGTCCTAACTCAGCAGCTGGAGTTAAGTGCCTCCATGGTCCCAAATGGTCTGAACTAGTGCCAGAAAGTGGCAGAGCAGCACCGTGTTCCACTGCCCCAGCACCGTGAAAGCAGGCAGGCACAGTGCTCCAGCTTCAGCCCGTTATCACCTGGCTGGCTTTTTCACTGGATCTTATAGGAAACCTTCAAATGAAAACTGGAGGGGGTTTTAGTGGACAGACATTGGATTAGGGGAAAGCGTGACTTGCAGCTTGAACAGAGTTCAGAAGTAAAGGATCAGGATCTCAAAAGTGCTGGCTTCTGGGGACTCCTTCAGTAAAGGGACAGCCCGGGTCTCCAGAGAAACATACCTTCTGCAATTTTGCAAGGCGACAGCTTTTCTCTTTTTTGTGTCTCAGCCACAAACAGGCAGCCTTGAGTACAGAAATGCAGGAGCAAGCTTCTTTGGGTAGCAAAAGACAAGGATGCATCAGTCCCAGAGCAGCTCACAAAGTACCATTGCCACATCATCGTGGGGCACAGGCTGTGTCCATTACAACATTTCCCTGTCCACCAGGGACAGCCACTTACCACCATCAGTCTGTTTTTCTAGACTAGGAAGAACTTGATATCCAGCTAATTAAAAAGGGAAATGCCAAGAGCAGCAGGGGGGAAGGGGCTGGCTTTGCTCCTTGCGTGGAAATGCAACATTTTCCCCATTTGCTCACATCCAGAAGTAGGAGAAAAGGGATGAAGGGATGCAGCATGGTCCATGACTCCAGAATGACTCAGTAGGTCGTTCTCACATCAGACCACCTGGCCTCCAATTAACAGTCCCAGAAAAGGGAAAGACATGGATGTTTTCTTTTTCTGTGCACACTGGACAATTATTCCAAGAGCTGTCCTAGACGCAGCAGATTTAATAACTGCAAATGAAGGACATTTATCTCTGAAACAACTGTTTTGATAAAAAATGGTAAAATCAATGAATTCATTACTATACACTGACAGTAATACTTAGGCGGGGGGGGAAGGGAACAAGCTTGTGCTGTTATAAATGATTGCAGTCTGGTGGCATTTCGGTGTTCAAGGAGGTGTTTGTGTGTAATGGAAACATTTGTGGCCTTTATCTGGAATTGCAGTGGTCTAATATGCAGAGCACACCTTCTACAAGCAGCACTACAAAAGGCTTCTGAACCACCTGTAATTTCTGATCTACCCTCGCCGGCAGAGCTTGTGGGAAATTATATCCAACACTCAACACTTCTCATCTGCTGAGGCAATGAGGGATGAGTGGATAGAGATCTTGTATCAACACCTCCATTCTCACCAGCGTTAAAGCCTGAATACACAAACGTCCAGCATGCACAAAATTTAACACAGCACAAACCAAATTTTACTAAAGTGACTGATTTAACTGGTTCTGGTAGGGTTAGCCACGGCAGCAAGTAGATATCCCTGCAGAATGTAACTTTCAGGATCCTTTTCAGCATTTCATTTAGTAATATGTCCAGTTTCAAAAATTTTCTCTGTGCTGTTCAAAAATTGCAACTGAAGAAACATAAGAAAAGTTAGTTTTCTTTATTAGTTATTTTTAATTACTGTTGGAAAATTCCTGGAAAATATTTTCACTTCCCATTTTGCCACTGCTGTCTATGTGTTTTTCTTTCCTTGACCCCCTCTTTTCTCTTTCTCCTTCCTGAATTTGCCACTCAGGAGGAGATATAATTGTATCAATTCAATGGTTCATTTATTTTTTTGCATGTTAGTAAGGAAAGTAAGGATAAAATTATTTGTAACAACAATTCAATTTTAATAAAGAGGATTTTTTTTCCTTTGACAGAGCAGAAAAGTCAACCAGCATTGTTGCTCCTTTGAGATTTCTTAAACCACTCAAGTTTAGACAGGTCCTGAAGACTTCCATCTCCTGTAGAAGTGAAAGGGTTTACCCCAATTTAATTTACCATTATGTGAGGCCAGAAAAATGTGCTGAAAGTCCCATATACTGTGATCTACCATCTTGAGGCCTTCCAGCTGTCAGGCTGTACAGAAATAACTCAAAACGTTCAGCACAATGGGTTCACTGGGTGATCAGTGTAAACAAACACTGATGGGATTTATGGATGTACCTTCCAACCCTTTTCTTCCAAAAAGCAGAGGTGGATTTTGTGATACGAGCCTGAAAACCCATCGCATGCATTAGCAAAAGTCATTTAGTCCTTGTTCATCACACCTGTGACACTGAACTCCAGCTTGGCAGCTTCTCTCTTCTCATCTTGTTTGGCTTTTGATCCTAATATTTCTTGATGGGGATGTGCAGCGACTGCCCCTCCAGACTGCTCACAAGAAGCCAGTACATGATGTGAAAACTCGCAGCCTGCAGATTGCACAGCTCTGTTGCCATCCATGGCCCTGGGCCATCTGACACCCGCTGAGGGCCTGGCCCAGCACCCCAGCCAGAGCCCCAGCAACGGATTGCACTTGACTGGGCCAACTGACAGGGCCAATACACCGCTGTATCAAGGAACACAAGAGCTTAGATGCAACAGATAAGTCTGAATAAATCCACGCTCTACTCACCATTCATTAGCCCTAGAAATAACAGCCTCGCCGGAGCACAGTATACTGGCAAGAATAGCAAAGCATCCGACATGATGAATAATGTTTACATCGAGAATCCAGATGTCATTTTCCATCCTGTAGTTTTAGAAATAATGGCCTGTTACTTCTTATTAAATCAAGGGTAATCCATTCACCTACAGGCCCAATGATAGCTGTCTCTACTAATCTCCACTCAGGGAGCTATATTCATCAACAGGAAAGGCCTGTGTTTCTAGCAACTGGAAGCACAATGATCTTCAGCAGCAAAATTTCAAATATCAATTAGTAGTTTAGAACTATGGGTCTGTCAGCGCAGTCCAGCATTTACATAAAACCCAGTTTTCCATCAGTAGTGTCACCTCCTGTGTCCTCGAGCACGCAGCCCCCAACATTATTCATTTCCTTCACAAACCTTTTTATTTTCTAGCAATAAAAAGCTCAGTGACTCTCTGCAGTGATGATTCTCCTAGTGTCATGTAGCACTTCAGCCAGTTTAATCCTCCTGTGGATGGATCTGACTCCACAATTGGCCCTGCTTTGAGCTGGGGGTTGGATCAGATGACCTCCAGAAGTCCCTTCAACCCAATTTTTTTCTATGATTCTACAAGGGAAGTGGTGATAACAGCTACGATTAAAATGCCGTGACCTTGAAAAACAACAGACAGTTCTCTTCAAGCAGTCTTTATGCAATTTGTTTTTCCTAGTTGGGTTGAGCCGCTGCCATCCTTGATTTGACCTGGCAATTATGGCAATGTGCATCTGCCCACCTTTGTCTTTCTGACAAAGTGTGAAGAAATGTTATTTTTCTGGGGAAAAAAAAAAAAGGAAACTTAGAAAACAGAGATTAAATAAACAAGTTTGTGACCAATTTATTATAAGATATTTGCACACAGCAAGATCTGGTCACATCTACTTTCAGATTCTAGTCCTTTGCTTTGGGGCTTTTGGACTGTAATTGTGTTCAGTCTTCTATTTATACAATGAATCTATAATGTAATTTCATGAGGTACTGAGATGCACTGAAAAACATATGAGCACTAAGTTGCTCTGCCTAATCCATATGAAACAGTGTTGGAAATCAGCCTGGTAAACATGGCAAGAGAATGAGCAAGGATTTCATCTGGGGCTCTGACACTAATCTAAAAAGGATTACCAAGGAGATAGCCTGAGATGTGGAGCACTTGAACAGACAGGACAACGAATCCTATTTAAATGGATGCATTGGATTGCAGGTGGCTTGTAAGCGATTAGCACATGGACTTCATACTGACCAAGCCGGTAGGAGTTCATCCCTCACAGCCACTGCACTAGTTACATTTACTGCTCCATTCACTGAATACAAATAGAGGTTAAGAGAAACAGATGATTTTCAAACATTAGCTTTTAATAGGGACAGCATGTCTGGCAAGATGAAAAGAATGAAAAGCCCTTGCTGTTCACAGTTGTAATCCACCCCCAGTTGTCTCGCTGTCATTTCTCCACAAGCTCCACCACTTGTTGCTTTGGGGAACCCACATCAAGGCAAATGGATGTGAAGGCAGCCAGCGCTCTGTGCTGGGTGTCCCAGCAGAAGGTGGCTCTTCCACTGCAGTTCACGCCGTGTGCCGAGGGCAGTGGTGCTTGTGACCACGCTCCTCTGGCCTCCCTGCCCTATTTTGCTTGTCTTGTTTGCTCTTTAAATTGTACGTTGATCCTAACAACAGATCAGTGAGCAACTGTCCATTTGGGGTGATGGAAAGCAAAGGTCAGGCCAGCACAGTATTTAATTGCAGATTTAACTTAAAACATGAGAATTACCCCTTTTGAAGCAAAAGCAATAACTCATTCCCTCCTTTTGTGGCAGAAAACTAAGAGACTGCTGATTCCCTCGGTCTTGTCTGCTTGTCTTCCTCTGGCAAATTGAAGGTTTTGTGGCTTTTGGCCTTTTGAACTATAGGATTTAGTTTCCAAATACCAGAAAATGTTTTGTGGATTGTAACATGTGCAGTCCTGTGTTCCTGTATCCCATGTGCCTGAAGCCAAGCGTCTAGCCAAGATCAAGAATTTATGCGATGTTTCAATAACAACCGAACAAATCCATGCTAATTCCATAAAAGAGCTGTCATCTGTCCTCTTACTGTTCTCTTTGGGTTTTGTCTAAAAATAAATTATGCATGCCCTGCAGTCCCCTAAAATCTTCATTGGTTAGTGGTGTATCTTGCAATGAGTGACAACCTAAACAAAACCTCTTCAAAGCCTGGAAACTCTTTGTGTGCTGGGGCATTTCTAACAACCCTGAGCATTGCTGCAAGTGCATCCACCTAGAGCACAGCCCCTTCGCAGTGATGTGGTGATTTCCTGAACCTATGCATAGGAAGATGGAGACCTTAAAGGCACTCTTGCTAGTCCTTTACCTCTTTTTTTCTTTTCCTTTTTTTTTTTTTTTTTAATTGCCTCTGACTAAGGCTGATAAAGCCCATGCGGTGGGAAATGTATCAGCTATACCAACACTTTTCTACCTTTCACAAGCCCAGTCAAATTCTTTTGCCAGTTATCTTGGATAGACCTATTTCCGCACACAAACATTCCCATAAAATTGTTCTATCAACATGTTCAGTGTATGGTTGAATTAGAAACTGTATTGGATGATACAGAGCATTCCTTGTTTGAAGTAAAGCTGTCACAAATGTATCAAAAGCACCTTTTTCTTTTTTTTTGCATGCTGTACAGCAGAAGCTGTTATGTACACTGTGAGCATTTATCCATTAAAAAGTTGTATTTGATTCAGTAAGACTGGAATGAGTTCCAGTAGGTTAACTATCTCAAAAGCCAAGGTTCCCCCTTTCTTGAGTTCATGCGTTTAGTTCACTTAGCTTTCCAAACATAAAAGTAATCATAACATAATAACATACCCAGGGGATCTGAAAACCTCACTGGGTAGTTCATGGGATGTATTAAGCCATCTACCATGCCTTTCATCCACTGGAAGATTTGTACAAAATAGAGAGCATCATTATAAAAGAGATAGATCATAAAATAGATGGCCAAGCCCTCAAGTTGCATGTCATAATAAAGGCAGTAACACTATGCTGATTTGTGCCAGCAGAGAATCTGGCTCTTTGTATTTAAAATAGATGTAAATATTTCAGAGTAATAAAATTGAAATATGCTTTAGCTGTACTTTAAGGAGAGATTTCAGCAAACTTTATGTTTAAATTTCTTGGTTGATTAGCCCACAATGGCTTCTAATCACTTGGGAGAATTTTTAAAAAATCAAACTTGGATATACTCAAGACATGGAAGCTGAGAAAGTTGTCTGCAGTTCATGGGGACTAACTTTTATTTTTTAAGGGAAAAAAATCCTTCAGCTCATTCGCAAATAGGTATTACATCCAGTATTCAGGATCTGAAGTAGCAAAGCCTATCGTTTGAATGAAAGCCCAACACCTCATCTTCCACTCATCTTGCAAAGGATGTGCAATCCTGTGGAAAATGATAAAGTAACATTATTACAAAAATGGAGTCATAGGTAAATGGGATCTTTTGTGTTTATTTTTTTGAGCTAGCCCTTGCAGATGGGTGTTACTGGCATGTGTTTGAAAGTGGAGCATGGATGCATCCTATCAGCCCTCACAAAAAACTAGACAGAAAGAGCTGCTTAAACTCAGATCGGCATTGGGTGTAACCAGAGCATTTGTTTTTGCCAAGATGCTCCAATTCTGCTCCTCACCCTGACTTTCGCTGCAGCTGAAGGCACTCAGTACCTCTGAAGACCCAACTATTCATGAGGCACGTCAGGTTTTCAGTAGAGGAGAGATAATGCAGACATTGCTGGGAAAGCTGCCTGCACCCCTGACTGCCCATCTGTAAAATGTAACTAATTTCATTCACTGGGGAGTGCTGGAAGGATTAATTGGATTTAGTGGCCACAATGTACTTTACATTGGTTGGGTGGAAGGAGACTGATAAGAGTTGAGGTGCAAATTTCTCAGAGGTGCAATGAAAATACTGACCAAGGAGGAGGGCAATTATTTAAAGAGTCAGTGAAGCAAGGAAAAGACAATTAGCATTGGTATCACCCTAATTCACAACAATTTACAACAATGAGGCTGAGCCACTCTTCCCATCAAGGCCAGAATGCATAATTCCTTGACCTTATTATAAAACATAATTAAAAAAATATGAGCAAAAAGGCTGCTTGTCCACATGGGCAAACAGAAAACTGAAGGACACATGAAGGAACTGAAGGACAAGGTTTCTTGGGAGTCCTGGATCTGAAAGAAAACAACAGTAGGTCTATCAAGCCTGGGGTTACTGAATGGAGTCATTGCAAACAGGTGACAAAATTTGAATCATGCAGTCTTCATTGTATTTTCTATCTGTCAGGAGTCTCTCACCTGGACCTTGCTTGCATCCCAGTGCTAGTGTCCAAATGAGCAAAGAATCACATAGCTGGACCATTCTTGTGCTTCACACAAGGCTGGGTTTCTTTTTTCCTGTGTTCTTGTAGGTCATCTTAGATGTTAACCTCAAATATCTCCAGCAATGTAGCATGGAACAAACATTAGAGAAGCAGATGGAACACCAGGAGCAGCAGCATCAATACTTTCTGAGTAGATTAGAGGCTGGAGTACAGCTGCCACATACTCGATCTTTTATTAGCACATAATGTTATTAATTACAGAGTTAAAGGAAAGACACTCCGAAAGGGGCAAAAGAACAAGCCTTTAATGGAATCGTGACTGTTTTATACCATGGCCTTTCTGTTCTCTTCTGTGTCTCGTTCTTCTTATGTGGAGTATCTGTTTTATATAGGAGGATATTTTTTTAAGGAGTGTGTGGAGCTAGGGACTTAGGCCATATCAGTTTGCAATAAGAAAAGTACACCTACCTGACCTTGCCACCTTTAAAAGTCTCCTCTGTGGTTTTTTTTTTTTGTTGTTGTTATTATTATTGTTTATGGTGCTTGTGTTTAAGAGTCTTGTCTGCTCAGCAAGCAGTGGGCAGGGAAGTGGTAGATCTCCTGTTTAACTTTGATTGCCTTCCTCTCATCAATTAGGAGACAAAAACCCTATTCCGAAGAACTCCTTAACTCTGTTAAAAAGAACAGTTTTTTCCTCATCTGTGAAATGTTCCATTCTCAATTAGAAACATTTTCAGAATATTTCCTATTAAGCTGGTGAGGAAAATGTTCATCAGCATTAAAGGGCAAGAGATCTTTGATAATACCTTCACACAGTGCTTTTCATACATGCATCTCAAAGTCCTTTATAAACCATAGAATCATCATTCTCAAAATTTATCCCAAAGGCCATTTTGAGTGACCCTAACCAACTATATCCCAGCACTTGGAAATACACATCCCTCCGAACATAAATATGGTACAAATCAGCCCAACTTTTCTAATTTTGGCATATCTGCAAAATGTATATGGACTGAATATCAACCTCCTTGCTTTTTACAGTTGTTTGCAAAATACCTAGTGCACTGTAGATGTCATTTATAAAACTATTGATTTTTATTATTCGTCTTTATGCCTGTCTTGTTCTCTGTATGCTGGCTGATCACTGTCAGATGTGCTAGATCATACTCATGGATTGGACTGGATTTGATGGGATTAATTGATTTGATTACATTGAGTGAAATCAGTGGATTTCACATCAAATAGAATCAATAATCTGAATTACATTAGACAGATGAGCAAACATTGGACAGGATCATTCCTTTGGTTTCCATGGGCTGTTACAGTGGCTGAGATCAGTGGATTGAATTAATCTGTGTGAGATACAGGGACCGGTTCCATTTGAATCGCACTGGTGGGCTCAATAACTCCAATTCCTTTTTAACTTGAGTTTTTACTGATCTTTATTATAATAATTATACCTAGCGGCAATCGCCCTCTCTGGTACACACAAAAAAAGTTCATTATATGACACAGAGATGAAGTGGCTCATTTTCCCCCTGTTCTAATTTGGTAAATGGTGATTACAGAGGTAGGAGCTTAGCGAAACCCAATGAGCCTTGATACGTTAGTTAGATTTTTAGCAAGTCATCTTTACTGAGACCTAACTGCATGTAGCTAAGTAAGATGACAAGTCCCAAACTCTTGCCTGCTGGTACTGTTGTTATTCTCTTGATTATCCTCCAGCATGTTGAATGCTGCTGTGTTAGAAGGGCAGCACAAACAGCTATGGCATTGCACATAGCTGTCTTTCTCTTGTCCTTAATCAGAAATGTTGAATTGTTCTCTAATCCCTGAGAGGAAAAAGAATTCATTAGATCTCATCTTTTTTTCACTCCTGAATACTAAGTGTCTCTTTCTTTTTCTCTCTCTTCCTGAGGGAAATGTGTGAGGAACTAATGTTTAGGAAAAAATATTATCTTTTGCAATTCCCACATGATGCTGAATTCCATCTTCTGCATGAAACTGCAGTCAAATGACACTGTAACAGAGGGGCAGCATGTTAGCAGCGTTTCCTTTCAATTCAGTGATCGAAAAGAGAAGATTAGCCACCACTTTCCCAGCTTCGTGACATAAAAAGCATGGGATCGGGCTGCAAAAGCAAAAGGCAGACAGTGTTGGCAATGAGAAGAAAGTTCAGTGGGTCATGACCAAAGCTATCACTTGAAAATAAAAGTTCATTCACATTTTCTTACACATTACACTACCAGATTAGGGTGGACAAGACAGAATTTTTGATAGAAAATCAGGGAGGGTTAGAAGAAAGGATCAGAGCCAGAGGCTGGCTTCACCTGCGAAACCCCTTCAAGGTCAGCTCAAACATTCTGCATCACACATTTGTGTTCAGCAAGCATCTCTTGTTAAACTAATTTAACTTTGTACTGAGCAATCTATATTACTGCTAGCAGAAGGAAGCCCAGGCTCTTGCTCCTTTTTCTCTCCTTCTGCTCTTCAGATTTCCTTTCTGCCTGAGAAACGAGGCCAGAGACTGAATCCACAGCTGGCGTCTTTGGAGCTAAACTGATTTCCACCGGATCTGGAGCTATCGGAACCACCCCAGACAAGGGTGGATATGAAAAAGGCACAAGGCTACACTTTAGCACACCTGTCTTTCTCTCCCCATTCTACCTGACTGCATGGGTGAGTTGTCTAATTTCTCCATGTTCTCATTGCTCCAACACACATACAACAAAGGGCATTGTGGCAAAGGATGGAGGGTAAAGGCAAAATAAAATCATTTGGAAATGCAGACAATGTCAGTGTTCGCTCTTGCATCTTTCCTTTACTTCAATGCTGCGATTGAGAGAAGGAGACCTGGTCAGGTGGAAATCAGATCTGTTTTATTGTTCTTAACATGCTTCTTTTATAAGGCTGCATACATATTCTAAGATAATCGTGCACAAAGCTCATTGGTTACATATTACAAAAGTGATTACATATTGCAAAAGCTAAATTCCTTATTTGCTGTTCTTTCTTACCCTGTTCACTTCGTTTCTTAGGGTTACAAGTTCTGCTTTGGTACTCTTCCACTACACGCCTCAGTTTCATGCTTGCTAAAAGTATCGGTTGTAACCGGATCTTCATCCTGCTACTGCATAACCACAGGTTTCAGGGTCGCAACGCCCTTGTGGCCTAAACCCCCACTAGTTGTATTGCGTTATGTTCTTTCTCCCGTGGTCCGTTCTTCATGAGTTCCCACAGGCCTCCTTCAATTAGATGAGTTTCACTGGGGGTTCTTCCAGGATTAAACAAATCATTCCCTTCACTTCAACTGTGAACTTTTTATTTACAGCTGTACCTTTATTGTTTATTTACAGAATATTGACTTAATTTTAACTTGGGGAGCCTGACATTTTTATTACAGGAAGCCCATTGTACTTATGCACAACTGGCCAAGGAGATTTCCTGGCCTTTCCCTGGAAGGGCCACCTGGATTGTGCTATTAAAGGACAGGGGAATATGCCTGGTTCAGAACATAAAACACAGCAGTATTCCCCGTTTTAGCCATTTATGCAATGCTTTGCAACCTTATTGAATGCTAAGGGGTTGGCTCAGTTTAAAAACACATTAATGCAGAAAGTCAGATTCATGTTATGCACAAAGAGTGGAAAAGCTGCATCATTCGGCTCAATAACACCTCAGTAAGACCAGCTTGCAACTCGTCAGTGTTCCCAGCTATCTATTGAGCACGAGTCTCTCATTCCCTCCCTCCCGCTCTGCATCGCTCTCCCCCTCTCCCTGTCTCCCTGGGAAGGCTGAATCTCATCTGTCTGCAGTTAGTGAAACTGAAGTAACTGGACTTGCTGCGGGAACCGAAGAAATATGTGATGTTAACAGTTCATTGAGCTGTGAGATGAACAAGCTGGGTGTTGAAAAGGAAATCCAAGCTAAGAGTACATTTCCAGTGTTAATAAAGCTCTTTCCTTTTGTTGTATATTTCCAAACACTGATTCTAGAATGGCTGTCATCCGTTTTCTTCCAGAATTAGACAACAGGACAAATTTAAGGTATCTTGGAGTCATTTATCCTTGCTAAATGATAGGGCTCACTGCTGTGTTAGGATATCTGTTTCCTCTCCATCTTTTGTTAAAAATTCTATCATGTCTACAGCTGTCATTGCCTTCTGCAACAGTCTTCCACAGCAGTTTTGAGTCTGTCTTGCCTGCATCCCCCTTTAAACAGGAAGCGATAAGCAGGAAAGCAGGACATGAATTTACTAGGAACAGAAGGAAGGCTGCTTTCTGGTCAGAGGAAGATGAAGCAATATCTCTTCTGACACGTGAAGGCACTTTGCTCTCTTACATGATGACAGTGGTTTTGGGACCCAGACTTGTTGCTGATGGTGGAGAAGACATCAGACAAGAGCAACCATGAAGGCAAGTGGAAAAGACACAAGGAGCTGGGTGTGTGTTGTGAGACAGTAACAGAGAAAAACCCACACGGGTGAAGTTTTCCTTGCTTCAGAATGTGGTGCCTTAGAGAATAAACTTTCTCTACAAGACCCATGTTGTTTCCACCTTTTTAGATAAATAACATAGGCAAAGCAGGTGGGGGTGTGAGCTACTGTTGCCAGATGTTTTTGCTCTCAGTCTATGTGAGCAGATGTTGCACGCAGGCTGCGCTCTGCTATTCTTGGCAGGAGCTATCTCAAATAAAACTTTGCACTACACTTTTAGATGGAGAAGAGTTTTCATTGTTTGGGGGTTTTTTAGAAGCGTTATGTGTAGCAATTGCATAGCCTGAAATGATTTAGAGATCATCTCCGTTACAGTAAGACCATTTGGCGTTTACTTTCATGAGCCACAATGGAGACCTCATGCTGCAGTGAGGTTTGCCTTGAATTTGTGTTTCACTGTCACAAAGCCATCATCATCTGCTTTTGCTTCTGAGTTTTATCTTTTGCTCAGGAGAGGAGTACCATATATTATTCACATTGCATTAGTGTTCACAACATGTGAGGTGCTGGACAAATGCATTATAAGAAAACAGTCCTGCTGTGAAGAGTTTACAACCTAGGCAGAAAAAGCAGATGAAATTTAGAGGAAAAAAGATGTAACATAAAACCAAAATAAGATAAGAAAATATTCAAGGTGTCACGATTAACAGATGTGTTGTTAATTCTTTTTTTTTTTTAGTATTTCAGAGATGGTTAACAATTTTTCAAAATTCACCCTCTTTCTGCTAAAAAAGTGTACCGTGAAAAAATGAAACAGACTTTTGCCCTGTCTTTTGAATTGAATTTTGATTTTAAGAAATGCTTTTCATCTTCTGAAAATTCAAGTGCAGAAGTTTCAAAAAATCACGTTGGATTTGTCTTTTAAAAAAAGAAGCCAAAAATATTCCCCCAGAATGATACTTGCCATAAAAAAAACCAAAACTCTCCTTCTCTTACAATAATTCCACATTTGGCGCAGCACTGACACCAGGTACCATGTCCTGTGCTCACTTCCATCAGCTTTTCAGCTTGTATGTTAACATTGCCTTGTGTTCATCCCCTGGTCACCTCCAGATGCATCTGCCAGGTATCTCTAAGCTTTAGTTTGGCTGTTTTCAGTCCTCATGGTGGGTGGTGGCTACCACACTTACAGCAGCTTTCTCCTCTGTTGAACGCATCTTTCGCCTCTGCTGACCAGCTCACACCTCGCAGCTGGGCTTCTTTCAGGCCTGCTTTAACCAACCACAAAGCTGCTTTCCATCTCCCAGGATGGCAAAAATATCCTTCTATTCGCAGAAATACTGGTGATCATTTTCTGTAATGCAGGTCCACCCCTGCCACACCAAATAACCTGCCCTGGGCTGCCCAAGGCAAAGGGGAAGTTGGGTGGCAGTGGCAGGGGGGGGTACAGCAGGGAGTCACACCCAACACCCCTTTGTCACAGCTCTCCTCCCTAATCCTGCAGAGAAAGAAAAGGATTCTGCTCTGGCCATGTCCCTCCTTCTGTCCCTGCGATTCTTCTTTCAGAGACTTTGTTAAACACCTTACAACCCCTGTTATTTCTGCGCCCTCCAGGGAGTCTTCCTGCTCATTCTCCTCTAAAACATGCCCTGAGGGCTGCCATCAGCCCTGCTGGAAGCCTGCTGAGGTGCTTATCCATCAGCCTCTCAAACAGAGCCGCATTCTGGTTTCCATCAGCCATTTCTGAAAATTTCTTCCAAGGTACCTGTGAAAACCAGAGACCTGTAGGCTCAGATGCTCAGTTGCCCAATGGATCGCACCGCTATTTGCACCAGCAGGGCACACAGCTAACCGAATCAGAACAGAAACGTCCTACCCCAACCTCACATTCGTTTGTAGCGGTACAAACCTTTCCAGAGCACACAGGAGTATGAGCCCATGGCGCTTAACAGCTACAACCTCATTTCACTGTTTAAGCCTCCCATTTAATTCCTCTCCAGCCCCAGCCCCAGCCCCAGCACACCTCCATCTGCTCTCACTGAAAGGTGGGTGACATATCTATCACTCCTCACCCACCACCAGAGCCCAGCTGGGCACCCCTTGGGTGCACACAGCAAACGTTGCTGTATCTTTCCAGTCTGCCCACCAGTCCTGAGGGGTTTGGTGGCTCCTCCACTGGCTGCGCTCTGCACCGTGCTTCCCTCTACAGACATATAAACCTACTCGACAATGGCTCGTGGAGCATCATCCATCTCATGAAGAGTACAAACATGTATCTCTTATCGTAAGCTTGCACTTTTATCACCAGAAGTCCAGAGCAAGCTGGTAGCTTTGTAGGTGGCAAATTGTCCATTTAACTATGGGAGTTTAGTTAGCTTTTTTCTGGCAGGTCTTTTTTATAGCAGCTGATCTTCAGCAAGTCCTTGAATCATACAATTGCCTTTGTGAAACTACAGCAGAGAACATCCTTATTTTATTTTCCTCACTGCCTTTCAGTTCAGTAGCAGCATCCTTGAGGTGTCCTGTAAAATCCTGAAACACGGAAGCAAATAGCCTGTGCTTGCATCTAGACAGGAGATGGCAAGTCCAAGTGCGCATCACTTTGATGTGACTTTTAGGAGCAGGGAATGTAATGCCAGTGCTAACATACACTTTTTAGGCTATTCATATTTCATTAAAACTAAGGAGACTATATCACTGCAAGAAGCGGGGTAGAACCACTGTTTTGTGTCATATCACAGAACTGAGTACAGACAGGGAGCTGGGCAGGCACTGGCAATTCTCTTTCATAGGAATCTCCCTTTGGAGGGAAATAAATATATTCTGTAACAGGCGAGGTCCTCTGGTGTCTTTTCTCAGTTCCGTTTCAATGAAATGTCACAGACAAAATGTTTTTAGTTGGTCGGAATGTTTTCTTTAGAACAAGGAGGGATAACTTTTTCTGAGTTTAATGCTAATCTTAATATTATTTTTTTTTATGTGAAGGCTGTGCCGTCTGTAAGGGTGACAGAGTGTGCCATGTGTGAGAGGGGCTGGAATGCTGCAGGGACTCAGTGAGAGGAGTGGCGTGAGTGGAGTTAGCTGCAACTGAAGACGCTCCTAACAGTGAGAGTTAGCCCTAAGGAAGCTCACTGCCAACTACTTTAAGCTCTCGCTCCATTCCAGGTTGGGTACAAATAAAATGTAACTTTGGTGTTTGAAAGCCCCTTTGGCTTTCTTGGTGTGTCCACACTAAGGAAAAGGTGCTGTTCGGTCACTCTGGGGTCTGGCTGGCTTTGGTCCCACCACCACTCAGCTCCACATCCCTGCTCTGTCCTCATTGCTCCCACCATCAGTTCTTGCTGCTTGTATGTCTCAGCTGCTTGGGTTTGACAACAGATATGTCAGTAGAACTGCAGTTAAAGCGCTGGTCTGTTTTGTCCTTTCCACAGGAGCAGAGTAAAGGAATTTTGCATTTTCAGGTTCCTGGGTATCACAGTAGGTTATTCTCGGGGTGTTAGTTTCCTGTTTGTTATCAACAGTTCAGTTTTCTGCTTCAACTGATGTTGGCAGGGCATTGTGGCTGCCCTTCCTTTGCTTTGTTTTCTACCAGCTTTCTAGGTTTCCTTGCCTTGCCTCTCCTCTGGTGGATCGAATTCTTGTTGATATGATACAGACTTCACCATTTTAGCTGGTTTTCTCTCTGAGGGTTTCGGTGTCTCCACTGTCACCTCTGGTTCTCAGACTTAGTTTTCCAGGCTATTTTCACAATTTATAGTTGAATTTTGTTGCCACTTTCCATGTAACATTTACTTTCAGATATAAACTCAGGTTTCACATTCAGAAAAGATTTCTATTGGCAAAATGAAAAAAATATTGAAATGTAAAACTTGCTGAAATAGATCATAGAATAAAAAATATATAAAAAAAAGAAGAAGTTTTAAAGATGTTAAAGACGTTCTGTTTCATTTTTATAAATATACTTAAAGGAACAGGTGACATTCCAGGAACTATCAGCAGGTGGCAACTCCACCAGCAGCAAGCTCGGGGGGAGCAAGCTCTGCTGCTTTAAGAATGTTAGCTGTTTTTCTCCAGTGCATAAGTCTATAGATTACAGTTGTTGCTTGACAACTTGCCACTAATTAAATTATAAATGACATGACAAGAAAGAAACACTTTAAAACCACTGAATAACTTTTTGGGACACTTTTAGTACATTCCAGCTATGCTCCACTTTCTGAAGCAGAGTGACATCTCCCAGTGTTTATATTTAAAGTAAATTGAGCCAGTGAAGAATCTGACACATCTCCTGTTGTGGGAAAATAGGGTGGTTACGGATGGAGCTGCAGGAGTCTTTGCTAACAGCCTGGGCTCCTTCCTCATTTCCCTGACCAGTAACTCCGCCGGAGCTGGCCATCATCCCTCCATGAGCTGCAGCTGATGGAACAGGTCGGGGAACCTTCTGTAAGTGGGAAGAGAGTTACTGCTCTTTGCCTTCCAGCTCATGCTGGAGGAGAAGTAGCCTGTGCCTAAAACATGGACTCTCCACCAAGGGGCTTGCAGCTTCGTGGCATTAACCACTACACGTGGTTGAGGCCGTAACAAGTAAAGCCTCAGGTTCAGGTAACACAGGCTAAGCTCAGAGAGGTTTATTTTGCTGGGCTCCACTAGTGAGGTCCATTGCCTTTGGCATCATCACAGCGGTCCTGAAACGCTGTTGTTTCCGTCTCCCTGAGGCCCATCTCGGGGAGCTTCCTGCAATGCCACACGCTGCTCAGGTTCGCTTGCTGGCTCTGCGCTCCCGGCCATTCGGAGCATCACTGGTGCCACGGCATGCAGGGAAACAACACAGCTTTGGTGTGGTAGTACCTCACCGGAATCAATGTCCCATCTCTGGGTGCCTCCAGAGCCATGTGTCACCTTGCGGATAATTGGTTGATAAAGCAGATTCATTGCCTCCCTTTTCCTACCGGAAAACGACATAAATCATAGCAGATTTTTTTTCTTTGATAACTTAATGCTGCAGATGTGAAGTGTTTGGGGATGAATAGGATTCAGTGTTTGTTAATGAGAGTTTAATGTCTTCATCTTCTGCATTAAACTCCAGTTAATTAATATTCATTCAATTAGAAAATGTAAAAATAAATTATACAAAATTAAGCTTTACACAGGAAGCAAGTGACCTCATTTCTGCTGTTTTCAGGTGCTAATTAGATTAGCCTCTTTCCTATAAAGGGGAGGCACCAAGCCCTGCCACCTCTAAAGGGGAGCCTTACAGTTGACTGCAGACCTTCTCACCTGGGAGTACCTGAGTCTAGTCTGCCCTGAGCTGATGGAGAGCAAAATCTGTTGCCAGGTAAAACACAATTATAATGTTTGTTCATCTGGAAAGCTTGCTGGTCAGTGGAAAGACTCTCTCTGATGCAGTATTGCTGGTTTTATGGAGCTGGGTATTGCTGGGAGAGAAGAATGTGTGCTCAGCTGCTGGCAAATTGGGAGGAGTTGTATGAATTCTTGGTTCTAGTCTGGCTCTGCCTGCTGTCTTTGGTTGAGAGATTCTTCGTCCTTTTCTTACTTTCTTTTTACTTTTTTTTTCCTCTGAAAGGATTGTCTAAACTTAGAGTCCTTTGGGAAATGCAATAAATGGTGTTCTTTTGGAGTTGAGCAAGTGTCTTTGCCTTAGAGAGAAGATGTAGTCCTCTGGGATGATGAGGTAGTCTGACTTGAGTAAGGGTAAAGGCAGGATTACAGCAAGCTAGGCTGAGCTGTTTTTCTACAGACAGACCACATGGGTCCTGAATAATCACTGTTACCAGCTTATCTAATGTAACTTTGAAGTTGTCCTTGCTTTGAGTTGGGGTTGCAGCAAGTGACCTGCAGAGGTCTTTCCAACTTCAATTACTCTGTAATATTCTGTTCCTTCTACTTACCTAGATCCTGAAGCCATGCTTGTCTTCTGTTGCAGAAATACTGTAAAAGGCAGTGAAAGCCAGTAGAAAACTCAAACTATTTAAAAACCTGCTGTGGATTATTGCATACTGTGCTGGGGGGAGGGAGGGGTGTAGAGAACATAAAGGTTTTATACTGTTACCTGTTCTATAGTGCATCGTACATCACTCTTCTCTTAATCTGGTACTTTCCAGGAGCCCTGAATAGCGTTCACTTTTAAAACTGGGGGGGGGGGGGGGGGGGGTGTCTGTGTGAATAAAACTCGGAGGTTATATCTTATCTTTGGAGGTTGTCAAAAGGAGAAAACACCTTTGGATAAGGCTGGTTCAATTACTAAGTGTTTGGGGAATTGGTTTTGTGTGTACTGTTAAGAAGAGTGGAAAGTAGTACAAACTACCAGTGACACTGCAGGGAGATTGCTTGTGATGATAATTACCTCTTGCAAAGGAAGAGGGTATAATAAAGTGATAAATACTTTAGAACAAGTTAAAAAAAAAAAGTTGTAACACTACTAACACTACTGACACAAAGAGACGTGGGACCTAGTTGTGTTTCATTATGTTATTTCGTCCTGGAGAGAAATGAGATTATTCTTAGTGTGAAACTTCTTATTTGACTCAGGTCTTCATAAAGACATAATGATTTGCAAAGGATACACAAATGGACTACAGTGTTACAGCCACAGGCACCTTGGCAGAAAGGAGGATATTTCATGGAAGGGAGGTCAACGATGCTACAAAGGACAGCTTTTCCTTTACTGTCTGGTCCTGCTGTGGCCCTTTCCAATAGAACACAATAACTCTATCACTGTTTGCCCTGTTGTGAGTTCCTGTGAAGACTGCCATCCCACTGCTTTTTATTTCTCTTCTGCTTCTGTATCTTTCAGTCGTTCTCTCTGCTACACCTCCTCATTAGCTAAAATATCTTAATCTTCAGAACCTGTGCTTGGTTTCTAGCCAGATTCCTGCTTTCCTTGGCTCGTTCCAGCTATCACAATAGTTGGCACCAACTGTTCGGGCTGTGCTTAAGGCCCCAGTTCAGGATATTGCTTATGAAAGATGCTGAGGTACTTATTGCCTGGTGTAGGCAACGCTGAGAGGCGTGGGCTGCCGTAGAGATTCACCAGAGTGCTTTGTATTCCTCCGTATCACTCGGACTGTCTTAATTTACTGTGTCCTACTAAGCTGCAAGGGGAGGAGGGAGGCCCCCAAGCATCAGTTTTATAGAGTTCTTTGGGTGACATGATATTCCCCTGATCACAATACTGCTGTGTGCCAAAGTGCTTCTGCACATCCATAAACTGGTAACGCATGCTTCAGGTCTGCTGAAGTCGATGAGATCTGGTTTTGGGCGCTGAAGTGCCTTGCTGAACTGACATGCTTGTCTTGAAGTTACTCATGTCTCCGGACTTGGTGCTGTTAGCAATTAGTCCTGGTCCTGGCTTGAAGATGAGCTCCAGGCACTTGGGAGACTGGCAAGGCTGTAACAAGACTGATCTTGTTAAAGGGTTAAAAGATGGAGTACAATTATCAATGTTACAGGTTTACCCTTAGCTGGAAGCATGTGGGCAAAGGGCAGGACTTTCTTCATCAATTGTTTTCTGCTCTAACCAAGAAAATACAATTGTCCGTGCATATCCCCAGCAAAAAAAACCTTGCTGAGAGGGGGTAGAAGCCTGAAGGGGGATTGTAGGGGCCTTATCCTGCAGGCTTTGTTTTTCAGGATAGCTTTTCGTTACTGAAGTAATATCTGCTGGATTAGAGAGCTAACAAACGCACTGCATCTCTTAACATCTCTGCTCTGCAGGCTAGGTTTCTCCCTAACATCACAGGTTTTCCTCCCATATCATCCAGAGAGTGTGCTTCTTTTCTTCTGTGATAATTGGGGAAAACTGGCATTTGTGGGTCTGTCAGAAAAGGAGACCAGCCTCCCATTCCCCACCCCAAGCCATTGCTGAGTCAAAAAGTGTTTACACTTGACAAGATTAATCTCACCAGCTATTTGAAGACTTTACTGAAGTCTTTCATTTCACTGCTCACTCAGGCTGCTCAGGAAGATTAGAGTGATTGCTGATGGCTTTGCAAACTGCTCCAGTGGACACTGAGTAAATATTTTAGGAAGCACAGCTGCAAAACACTCTAAATCCAGCCCTTTCAATGACAAGCCTTACCTAAGCAGCCCAGTCAGAAGGGGAAACACCAAACTCTTGACCACAAATCCTCCTTGTTAGTCTTTTAAGAAGGCCTAGATACCTCCCAGCAGCACGCTCTGATTTTCTGCTGGTTTTTGTACTGTGCTTCTGGGCAAAATTGGGCATGTGTGAGGTCAGGAGTTGGGCATGTACCTGGGCCCTCACCCACGTGCTTGGTGCCGGCTTGGGATTAGTCCTTCTGGCATGCTGAAGACTTTTACTTGATTCCGTGAAAATATTTGGAGATACTTATGCTTCTTGTTCCTTCTGAGTAGTGGAAATTTATTAATGAGCTATAGGTCTTGTGAATTGGTATGCACATTAAATGAGTGACCAACCAACCACCTACATATTTCTGCCCAGCAGTCATGATATTCAGTGTAGACCAGAAGGGATGGATATCCCGCTTCAGTGGTGGTTTGTGTTGTTGGGTTTTTTTCCCCGGAATCTTGGTTGTAAGCATGGAAGGGCTCCTGAGAGTACCTCACACAAAGCTCAGCCTCAGCTGGTAGGTAACAGCTGGGGTATTTGAACTAAACCTTTCAAATCTTAATTCAGTATGGACTGTCATAACAGCAAAGTAGCAGAGGCTTTGCTGCTAGGGCTGAAGCTCTGGGCAGAACTCCAGAGAAGGCAACCCTCAAGTATAGCAGGCAGTTTCTAGGCTTTGGGGAATGAATATAGCGTTGCATGTTGGCCCACGGGACATCCTATCCCATCCCTGTGTTTACCCCATGCTTTCTCAATGGGATTCAATGGCAGAGATCTCGCTTCCAACATTCTGAAGGCAATCCAGCTGCTTTGCAAACTCTGCTAGCTTCAACAAAACTAGCTGGCATTCATGATACCTAAACAGATCTAAGATTTGTCCAAAAGTAAGTAATTAGGACTTTTTCCATATGAGTCTTGGACTAAAATGAAAATTAAAAATCACTCCTCAGACTTTGTTAGTGCCTTATATGACTTCCATATGTTTAAAAGGGCTGCTTCAGCCTTTAGTGAAGGTGTTCTCTCATGGGTGAAAAGATGGGGTTCATAGCCTAGTTCAGAGGTCTGAATAGGAGGGAGCACCGCTGAGTAAAATGACGTGATTCCTGGTGTGCTGCATCTCCCCAGGTCAGCTCTGCTTATTTCTTTTCCTATCTATCACTTCCTCAAGCGCGCACACACACACTAATGATACTGGTAATAGCAAGAATTTTATGCTCATTTTATATTTATCTTTGTTTCCTTGGCTTCTGTCCAGTCTGAAAAGTCCCACTAAAATAAATAAAGAAAATAAAAGCTGTTGTGTCTGAACTGATTATAGGCCATCAGACTTGATGTCCCCTTCAAATTATGACCAGACTTCAAAGATGGACAGATCTGTGCTCCTGTCTGATGCTGATGGGTCATGCATTCTTACAAGAGAAAAATAGGGGGAGGGCAGGCTCTGAAGCTTGCTTTTTTCCTTGGGTGAAGGGGACATTTTCTAAATGGGATTTTATTACAGTGACAGTTCTGAGTGTGAATCACCCCATTTATGTGATATTTCCAGCAGCTCCACCAATTATGGCCACCTTTGCCATGAAGAACACTGAAATTAACAGCAGCTAATGGACTGACAAAGCTTTCAGTGCCAAGTTGCTAGCATATGACAAGGCAGATCGGTCCCCGCCTGCCTCTTTTCTTATTTTCTTCACTGTCAGATATTTATTGTAATAGTTGAAAGGCAGCATTTAGCTAGCATAGCACTTTCTATTTAAGGTGCTGTGCAGAACAGGCCATTCCACTGATAAAGGGAAAAGTATGTTTGAGGATGATATTGGGACTGAAATGGAAATTGCCTTAAATTGGGTTGGCGAGCATCCTTATTATTCATTGGGATGATTTAAGTACCTCTTCCAGAAAAGAGAAAAAAAAGAATAAAGGTGTGGGGAAGGAAATATCCTGAAACTGTTCTCTGCTCACTCATTAAATAAATGCATAACCCAGCAGTGCCAGTGCTGCGGGGACTCTTCCCTGTGGCAACCTCCAGCCCAGCCAGGCTGCAGAAGGGCTCCAGGGGTGGTCTGTCTGAGAGCAGGTCTATTTGTATCAGCTTCTTAACGGGCTTCTGCAGATAGTATCTTCATGGGGAATATGTGGTGAATTTGAGGACTGGTAATGGCTCAGGAAGGGATTCTGTCCTTTGCCTCAACCTCTGCGCTCAAGTGCTCTAAGAGGCAGGAGGACTGGCAGGTATAGGACTCATGTGGGACTGTCCTGTATGTATGGAGGATGTAGCAGACTCTATAGTATGTGCTATTGTGTGACTTGCTTCTGTGCAGTGATTTTTAAGCCTCATAGGAAGCTACTAAAAATATGAGCAGCCCAGGATTAAGAATCCTGGACTGATTAATCTCTCAGCTTACTGCAAGGTTCCCAAGAGATGAACATATCCTTTCCTTTTCCCATCATTGCTGGTGTTTCCATGGCTGATCCTTCAGGATGTTCGTCACAATACCAGAGGACTGTTACAGCAGACACTAGCTTTTGCCTTGGCCTGGACTGTAGGATTTTACCTGATGAGTCCACAACAATCCTCTGATAGTATCAGACTCCTAAACACCGGCATCTCAAGCTCCTATTTAGAACCTAAGATTCCTAAAGTGCTTTTTCAGGTGTACATGCCAGAATGACATGTCATGTTTTTGAATTGCAGCCAGTTTGGAAAAGTACATTACTGCAAGTGCTGTGGGGCGGTGATGCTGTCCCAATATTCAGAGCAGAAAACAAGAAACCACAGCATCTAACTGCAAATGAGCAAGGACTGTGCTTATCAGAGTGCAATTACCCTGATCTGTGACCTTCAGGGAGCTGAGGCTCTGATAAGAAGCCCCTGGGAAGGGTACTCTCTGGTCAGACTGAGATCATGCAGAGAGATGAGCTTCTGCTGTTATTCTAATTTCTCCTTTATTTCTTCCTCCTTGAGTGGTTGGGGTTTTTCCTTTTTCCTACAGAAAAAGCTTTGTGAGGTTTGAGTCTTTTAAGCTTCCTGGGCAACAGTCTGAAGGAAATCACTTTCACATCCTTTTTCTGGCATGGTCTTGGATATTTCTGGGTTCCTCTCTGATGAACAGTGGGCAGCTGCGGAGTCCTAGTGTCACCTGCAGTGGTCTGCTCTTGAGAAAACAGTAGTTCACTAGGCTCCTGTTCCCAGTAGCCATTAACTCTGCAGCCTGAGCATCACTTGATGGGCTGATGGTGTTTAGGGGCCTGAACACAGTGTATGAACAGCACTGAAGGCAAAATGGAGATGATGGTTTCCTCTTGGGTATGTGGATCTTCACACCCTCCTGAAAGCCCCTTAATGGTTTAGATCAGATGTAGGTTTAACTCTACCCTTTCTGTCCCCAAGCAAAAATCAGATAAAACACTTGCACTCCAGGTCATACAGCATAAGATGCCTCCTCAGCTGCCCAGCTTCTCCACAGGAGACTGGAGCTGCATCCCTCCTATCCTACATCATTTTACATTTAAAATTTTCCCTTCTATCTCAAAGCATGCTTAGAAACAATACTGTGTCTGTCCCACAAGGAAGGACTGAATAACACTGATCAGAGGCAGTGTCTGTGCTTGGCACGTAGCATGGCCCTATAGAACACCTGCGGAGAACAAAACTCTTGATGCAAAGGGCAACTGGCTGTGCCACAGTCATCTAAAGGGAATTACTCTGGGACCAGACCAAGGGTAGCCTAAAGTCTGACTGCTCACTTAGTGAACATGCATTAGAAGCATGTGGAGCATTAGGAGCGTGCTTCAGCCAAAAGCGATTCAGTTCATGCGCACCATGCCTGCTTGTGTAGTAAAGATGGGGATTTCATATTCAAAACCACACTTTTGGTCTGAACCCAAATGCTGGTGTAGGTGCATGCACACAGGCAACATGTAATTGCCTGAAACTGCAGAGCAAATTCTGGCAGAGCGATGGGCAGGACCAGGCAGCCTGGTCCTCAGCTCTCTCTCTCAGCTGGTAGGCAGCAGTCAATGCATCCTCAGCGTGGACAGTATTTCATGGTTCACATATGTTCCCTTCCAATTGGGTCTAAAAGATCTAAATGTCTAGCTGGGTCTAAACAAAATTAACTGAAATTAACTGTACGGTATGGACACATGATGAGAGGCTAGAGATGAGCTAGGAAAAAGCAGCTGGGATTTCATATAAATAAAAAGATATGCACCATATTAAGAGGAAATGGAAAACCTTCATTGCAGCTTTTGCTGGGAATGTCATTTATAAACATTTGTCCAAGGATTAATTTTTAGTTTGTGTCTGGGAACTGTTCATTAATATTAAAAAACAAAAACCAACTATGAGACATATTGGACCTGAGGCAGATCCAGATACCTCTGAAGCTGAGTAAAATGAAGTCCACGGTTTCAGTTTTGAAATGAGAGTATACAGAGGGGATTCTGGATCTTCCTACCATTGTAACATATGGGGTTGCCAAAAAAGAACTCAAGTTACTGGAAAAAGAATTAGCAAGTATATCACAAATATCACAAGAAGCTGTGCAGAACTGCTTTTTTGTGTGTATTTCTTCTAGCGTTTCTGAGTATGTGGAAACCACACGGGTACAATTCCGTTTCAAATAACCATGCCTGCTAACCATACACAAACCAACAAAGCCCAGGTACAGATGTACACTGCTCACAGGAGTTGGCTAATGTATTAGGAAACAGATGTGCTCCTCACAGGCTCCCTGGGTTATTTAAATATCCAACGCTACTGTATTACATGTAGCCCTGACGTGGTTATTTCACGCTATGCTACTACTTCTCTAAAAACCTAATAACAGTGCTGGCTGTGCCCTCCCACATCAAGATCAACATGTACATGTTATTTCTGACAGGATAACAATTTCATATCCCCTTGGAGCAGCTCAAGAAGGGCTGTCCTAGGAAAGGAGAGAGGGTAGAAGTTTGTTCTTTCTTACCTGCATCACCTTGTGTATGTGGCTTCAGTTAGGCTTGATTGCCTGTACTCCCCAAAGGCTAGCACTGATCTGTTCCAGGGATCCTGCATGTATTTATAGAAAACTTCTGGAAAGCTGAAACCGGACAAAACTCTACAAAGACTGTGTTTGCATTTTGAGGTCCTCAGCTGAGGACCTTCCTTTCTGTGGGCTTGTGCACATGGGGAACAAACCCAGAGCTTCTTCCCTGAGAGTTATTTATCAGTCTGAAGAGACTGACTTGCTTTAGGGCCTTTGGGAATATCTCTCCGTTCTCTGAGGCTTGTATGCAGAACTTTAGGCACTACTCCTAGCAAGCCAATGCACACCCTGAGGGTCCTGAGCTCAGCGTGGCTGCTGCCACGCTGAGAACATTGCTGCAAGTGGTGTGCTGGCTGCTCTCGAATCCAATGTCAGCAATACGAATTGAGAGTGTCCTGGTAAATCTCAAACTGAAACTGCAACTTTCATTTTGCTACTAATTGTTTGGAGTTCTTTGAACTCATGTCTGTGGATGGCACTTAAAACTGCCTCTGCCTGGTACACCTCATAAACAGATGGAGCGTTTGTTGACGTTTCTGTGACAGCTTGAAAACTTGTCTCCTACCTCTGAGCTGAGCCCTTTCTGCCTTGTCCTCCATCTGCCATCTCATTTTAAAACTAGCAGAACAACTCGAGTGAAGCAATTCCGACTTTTTCCATCTGTGCACAGTTAATTAAGAGGGTAATGAGAGCTCCGAATGAACAAGCCCTGCATTAATTCAAGATATGATTAAGGGAAACTTCCAAAAATGAAAAATATATATGTGCCTACATGTATTTAAAAAAATAAAATAAAATCTGAGTCCCTTTTGTCTGTCCCTGTACTTGCCAGCATTATGGTTATGAATGATCTAAAAAAAATTAGGAAAGATGACTATGGAAAACTGACTCCATGTACTGAACAGGAAATCTGTGCATAGGCTGTGCAAAGGTGTAGGGGCTATGGTAGCCAAGGCTCTGAACATTGGGTTCCCTTCTTGTAACGTCTGTGTGTGTGAAGATGGGCGCTTGCTAGCGGGAGAGGAAAATGCTGTTTGCCTTTTCTTTGGGTTTGAAAGGTGAGCTACAGAACCAAAGACATGGCGGGATGCCCCAGCTGAAATGAAACATACGGTTCTCCATGATATTTGCTTTTTGTGGCCATCTCTGTGTGTTTTCAGCCAGGCAATATGTGATCACAGAAATCTACCTTGGGAAATTTTACAAGTCAAGGCTGTCTTCGCCATTACTCAATTAGTAATTCCAGCCTAGGTTGGAAAAAGGGGTATATAGCCTAATTTTGCTCTAGTTAATCTAAGGAGGCAGGAAGAAGCCCAGTCAGGGACCCAGGAGTATGAACCGTACAGGGAGGGAGGCAATCCCTGGTCCTGCAAGGGTCTGAAATCAGGGGGAGTTCAGTGTCAGGGGAAGGACAGGGCTGAATAATGCAGGAGGTGAAACAGGACAGGCAAGGAAAGAGGGCACAAAGATTTCAGAGTGAGGAAGAGGAGGGGGCTGCAGAGCAAAATGGCAGTCGATGAAGACTATCTTTTTCCTCTGTACCTTGTGGCTCCCTCCAGTTTTATAGCTTCAATTTTGCTTTACTGGAGGTGGAAAAATGAGTGGCACTGAAGAGGCTGAGTGAATTCTTGTTTGGGTTTTTTCCCCTTCTTGGTTTCTTGCAGCAGCAGGAAACACAGAAAATATTTCTAAACAAAGCCTGAAATTGGCTGTTTGCATTTTGCCTGTGAAATTTCCTGTGGCTCACAAATTGGACTCTCATCCCTTCGCTGCCAGGGAAGGCAGAAGCATTAGCAGCAGCTCGGCGGAGGTCTTGGATGCAGCCAGCAGAAAGGGGCTCAGCTTCACCTGCTAAAGGCTTTATTCATTTTTAAAAAAATTTCTCTCTGACTCCTGGTGCTCAGTCATGGTGAAGCCTGTTGCCTGACAGGTGCTGCTGAAAGCACCCCTCTGCAGCCTGCCCTGTGCACTGTTTGCCAGACGAGGGTGTGAGCAGCAGCCTGGGCGGTGGGCTTGGAGAGCGAATGGCATTTCCAAACCGATCCTGGGGATCGGCTGGAGCGTGGTGTCCCAGACTGAATGATTACACAGAGGAATGCAGGGTAGAATGTAAGCCATCAAAATGGGTATTCATTCTTATTTCTAAAGGATTTCCAGAGCACTGTAGGAAATGGGGCTGGAAGGGAAATCAAGATATAATCCCCTGCCCCAGAGGAACTTCAAAATTGTCACTCCTGTCAGGCACTCATCTAATCTGCACTCAAAACCTCCCAGAGCGGGGATTTTGCGCCCTTCCTGGGCCATCTTTTCTGGTGTTTAACTACACTTGCTGCTAGCAAGTTTATCTTAATGTCTAGTCTGAATCTCCCTGGCTGTAATTTAAGTCCATTACTCCTTGTTCTGCCCGACACAGAGACCAAATTTATTCTCCTTTCTGCACAACTGTTTCTGAAAACAGCTATCTTCCAAAAGATGTATGTAAAGTTCCGCCTGTGAGGAGGAGCAGGGATGCGCGTGCTTGCTCCTGAGCATGCAAGTGGCACCCCTGCGTGTCAGTGCTCCCCTGTTCCTAGAGACAGTCAATATTTGTCCTCCAGCCCCAGAGCTGGGCTGATTCTTCCACTGTTTTGGTGAGGCTGGGTCACACAGTACAAACCAGAACTGGAAAGGGAATTGCCCAGAGAAGTGAGAGGTTGACCTGGGGCTACAACCCCAAATTCAGCTGTCACACAGTGCCCACCCACACTGTGCGCAGCATGACTTGGGTTTTACAGGCTGGCCATTGGGAACACCAGATCATTAGAAATTTTTGCATTGGGACCTTCAGCAGTTCTCCCTGGAAATAAGGATGTGCCCTGGGCTGAGCTGTCACCTTAACTTAGTGACCCAAACGCCATTTCTGAGGAATTGAACAGTATCCGGAGACAGGTCATCACCTTTGTACTGAATGTGCATGTACACAAGTACAGAAAGTACAGACTAAGAAAAATTGAACTTTTAGTCTGAGGTATGCTTTATTATATTATTGAAGGCTTATACTAAATAATTGCATAATTCTTTGTGTGGGTATATACATATACATAGGCCAAGTAACAGACGCTTCAGGGTTCTGCTAGAAGTCCCAGATGAAACCTCTGCTTGGGCACAGCAAACACAGGGTGGTGTGAGGAGCCCAGCCAGCCTCACAGGGTTTGTAAGCAGGCAGACACAGGGAAACATCAATGCAAACCCAGCAGATTCCTGGAATACCTGAACTCCCAACACAGAGATGATCTGCCCCACTGATCAGATCTTTAGCCAGACTTCGGTTGGTCTAATCTTATGAGAAATTAATTGCCGTGGGTGGATCTCCCTTTTGCACTGCACCATGTGCCCTGCTCTGAGATCTAAACCTCTGTTTAGTGCTTAGTGGATCTAAGCTCCACTGAAACTTCCCAGCTGAGTTTTCCACGTTTGAGAACTGTCTTTTGTAAAGCCTCTGCTTAATGTTCAAACTTTTGGAGGATTAATCCTTCTTATCGCATTTGAACAATAAAATGGAAAAGTAGTTTTTGTTCAAATCTGAAGAAAATGAAATTCTTCCCCAGGCTGGGAATTTGTCATAAATTTCCATTTTAAATAAAAAAATAAAAAAAAATCCCCACCTTTCTACCAGCTAAGTCTGAAACTCCTTGAAATAAGGGCTAGTAATGGAAGTGCTGACAGTATCTTAACTAGAGCAGCGTGAAAGGAGTGATATAATAGTTTATTTCAGGTAATGCCATGGTGAGTTTTAATTTACATAATGTCAAAAATGCAATATGTGAACTTTCTGAAACCAAAAAAAGTGGTGATAAAAACATCTATTTATTCCTCCTGCCTCCTTGCAGAAATGAGAGAATGAACAAAGCCACAAGGAAAAAAAACCTCAAGGCCGTGGTATTTGCATGAAGCATGCTACACATAATGTACCCTAGAAGTGTTTGAAAGAGAAGCTGACCCCATATACTTACTCTTGTCTCAAATCATTTGCTAGTTTAATAGCTTAACATTTGCAAAATGATGTTTAGATTCTTTTCCCTTCCTAGAATTATAACTGGTATATAGTGAATGTGAGTGATCTGTGGAGGACTTCCAGGTTCCAAAGTCAAATCTCCTAACAGTTCAGCATGTCCTAGCTGTGGAAGCACAAGGTGAGTTGCAAACAGAGGAGCCTGTGGGGTCCAAAAGCTCTACTAGAGTTTGGGGGGATTTTTAGGCAGTTAAGTCGGATACCTGGGTTGTTGTTTGTTTTTTTTAAATGAATTGTCCTCATTCCTGGAATAAGGCATCTAAGTGGTGTCATCCAGTCCCCAGCTGTGCTGTTCTGAGGAGCTCTGGGTCCGAAGCTGCCATGGGTTCCTTAAAGGCTTCCTTCTGGCCATAGATGGACAGGTTTAGCCCTGGGAGCTCAGCCACACCATGTGCTGGTGCATGAAGGCTTTGCCTGAGTGACTGGCAAGGGGGCACAGAGAATTGTCTAGGTTGGAAGAGCCCTTTAACATCAAGTCCAACTATAAACCCAGAACTGCCAAGCCCACCATTAACCCATGTCTCCCAGTGCCATCTCTACACATCTTTAAAGTACCCCCAGGGATGGTGACTTGACCTCTTCCCTGGACAGCCTGTTCCAGTGCTCAACAACCCTTTGAGTGAAGAAAGTTTTCCTAATATCCAATCTAAACCTTCCCTGGGGCAACCTGAGGCTGTGTCCTCTCATCCTATCACTTATTACCTGGGAGAAAAGACCAACTCCCCACCTCGCTACGGCCTCCTTTCAGGCAGTTGTGGAAAGCGATGAGGTCTCCCCAAGCTTCTTCCTCTCCAGGCTGAGCACCCCAGTTCCCTCTGGGGTGGAAAGGAAAATTTGCTTTAAATCTGTGTAACCACCTTGAAGCCTCACACATTTACAGTTTTAATCTAGCACATTAGTGAGATTAGCACATGGCTTGTAGGACACGTGCTCCAACTCCATTCTTCAGCTTCATTGCCCTGTGGAAGGCCCGCTCCCTTGCCTCACCCTGTCAGCCGGTGGCTGTGTGGGGGACCCTAGCTATCTTCATCACAGACTTACTCCGAGATGATCCCAGAGGTTAGCAATCAGTCTGCTGTTTATCCCAAACTCCATGAAATAATTGCATTGGAGTTACTAAGAGGATGATGTGAACAAAGAAGGATCAACCAGCTCATTCCTAAAGAAACTATACTGCAGTGCTATAGTACACTGCTCACAGTCCTTTTTTATTCTTCCAGAGTAACTGTTCAACTATTATTCTAGAAAAAATGTAGTTTGGTATAACCAGTCCACTAACATCTCAGTTCAGAGTTCCCAGTACTGAACCACTTCTGGGACTAGAGAACTTCCATGGCCCCTTCAGTTAGTAGAGCCTTATTGGAGACTGCTTGCTTACAGCTCATTTTGTAACCTTCTCTAGGAAATAGGGCTTAAAGATCCCTAATGCTGACACTGCACACAGGAGAAGGATCATGTCCTGTGGCATGGGTCATCATGGTGGCATGGTGTCACCAGCACCTCTCAGGAGCAATACAGAAGTCTTCCAGTTAGTATCAAGTTCTCAAACCAGAATTTGAGCAGACTTTCAACAAGAAGAGTCCATGCGCTACCCCCTGTGCAGAGGGAACGCTCCAGCCTGAGCTATGAGCACAGCCCAGTGTGACACAATGGAGCTGGCAGCCACTAGAGCAGCCTAGTGTAACCAAACAATTCTGAGAGAAGTTAATGGAAATCCTGCATGATAAAAGAATCCACAGAGTAAGAGAATCCCTTGTGACAATATTATACGTTGAATATCATTCATAAAAATAAAACAAATAAAAGTCAATTGTAAGGTCCAGAGTACCATAAAATATGAGTTTGGATAGAGACACTTAGAAGGAAAATTTGCTTTAAATCTGTGTAACCACCTTGAAGCCTCACACATTTTCAGTTTTAATCTAGCACATTAGTAAGATTAGTACATGGCTTTTTTGCAATTAAACTGCATATTTTATCACTTCTTCTACTTTCATGCTATATAAACTTCCAGGAAATTACAGGCCTATAAATGTTGCCAGAGCCCTGCCACTGTGGGAGACAGAAGAACAGAGAGACAGAAGCAGTGTGGGCGGCTGCTTCCTTTTTTCCCCTAATTGTGTCATTAGTCAATAAAACCAAACCTTTGTAGAAGCAACTGCAGGATTAGGATGCATGCACACAGGGAAACTCAGAGCTCGGGCTCCTGCAGGGAGCTTTGCACTTGCAGCCACCAACGCTTTCCAGGGAAGGTGCAGAACGAGTCTCCGCTTTGCCTGAAGAGGAAACAGAGACAGCAAAGTAGCATTGACACAGTTTGCTGATGGAGTGTCTGTTGGCTAAATCCTCTCCTTTGATGTCAGGCTAGGTCACTCTCTGAGGAAGGACAACTTTCTGTTCCTCAGCCCTTATGAGTGTTAAGTGCAAAGATGTTTGTCCCCTTTCTGCCTACGTCCTCACGTGACTATTTCTCCCTCTCTTCCTGCGCCGAGCATCAGTTTATCCAGGTGTGTCTTCTCTTATAATCTTTTACATTGCCTGTGAGTCTTCTGTCTTCCTCAGACGTTCATTCCTAGTGATGCCTTAGTTTAAACCTCAGATGGACCTTCCCACATTAAAAAAGAAAAAAATCAAAAAATTAAAAAAAAGAACATGTTGGCCTCGCTGTTTGCAGTTATTTTGAGGTTTTGAGAAGCTATGCCTCTGTCATATCAACTGCAGCTCAATCGTTCCTGCTGGAGCTACAGAGCAAGTGAATGTGCTTGTCCCCCATTTGGCATAAGGTGCCAGTGTATCAGATGGTGCAGGAGCCCAGGCATGTCCCCAGGTCAGTCCTTTTCTAGTTGTTAATCCTGACTGTTTTGCTGGACCACAACTCTGTGTGTGTCCCGGAGAGAAGAGCAACCCTGGGACTCGTCCACCATGTTGATCTGTGGGTCCTGAACTCCAGACACTGTGGCAAAGGTACCTTCTGCCTCATCCAAAGTGCTTTCTGGCACATAAGTGGAGTTTGGGCACTGCCACCAAGTCACACGCTGTAAAAAGTCAGATAGTGCTCTCAGCAGAAAGGGATGCAAACAAGAAAAGGGCAGATGCCAGCATTTCCAGAGATCAAGGCACCTCTGTTGCAGGAAAACAAATAAATAAGAGCTGAGCTTTAGGCAAGGTTTGAGTAGCTTTAGAGTCAGTCTGGAATGTGATCCACTCAATCCAGTGCTGCGATGCCTCCAGCATCGTAAAATCACCTCCCTTAAATGTCACTTTGGAAGGTGAACAGATGGAAAGTGGAGCTAGAAATATATAATCATGTTAGGGGTTTTTTTAAAGAAAAGTTATTTTTTTAAAAAACAAATTCTTCCTTGCAAGCCCTTATCTGCCCTGTATTCTCTTCCTTCTAATCCTTTAAAACTAACAGAATGCTGATCTGGTGCACTTAAGAACATATTTGTCAATTCAAGCCAACAGCTGAAAAAGGCCCAGCCCGATGAATGCCCAGTGTCCAGGGGGGATTACAGGGACGTTTCACCAGGCTTGGCCAGCTGGAGCTCAGGGTCCCTTCCCAAGTGCATCTTTTGAGGCTGACCCAGTAGTAACCGGACTTCAGATGTGGCCATGTCTCTGACACGATCAGCAGACTGGGAAGTCAGAAAGCACCAAGAACAAAAAGCAAAGCATTCCTCAATGAAGCAAAGAAGATTTTCTGAAGCATCTCCAAATGATGTGCAAAAATCTCTCTGTAGCTTTTGTATGTAGCCAGGAGGTGGCTTGCTTTTAAAACTCCTGGCAAATCCGTTGCATATAGATTATGAGCCTGCAGATTTTAGGAAATAATGGGCAGAACGCAAAGACTCTTGCTTCCCGACAGAGGCAATAAGCAAATTCCTTCATCTTATCAACCTACATTTTCAAAACTGACAAGTGATTTGGGATGCTAATGCTTCAACAAACCCACAGCTATATAGCCGAAAGGGAGCACTTTCTCAAAGACAAATCTATTAAACATGCTGCAATGGAGCTCCTCCTCTCCTGTTCCCTGCTAACAGCAGTTGTGCTCCTCCAGAGCTCCTTGCAGATTTGAGATCATGCCCACAGCCGCAGTAGGTGCCTACCTGGTAGAAAGAGGGAAGGACTGGGAAAAGTTTAGTAGTCAACATACCATGCAAGGGTCACATCCCAGCTTTGCCATTGTACCATAGTTGCTCTGCTACAGGAAAATCTGCTGTGCAAGTACACGCCTACCACAAGTCAGGGACTCATCAAATGTTCACATATACCAGGCACGCTCCTTCCTGCAAGCAAGAGAGTTCTGCAAAAGCCTCGGAAATAGGGCAGAGCAAATGCTTCTGAGTTCAAACCCTTCCCAGGTAGCAGCCTGCATCAGAACTAGCATGGTGGCACTGCTAGGTGCAAAGAGAGGTAAAGTTGCACCAGGTAGATATAAAACCAACATCCTCAAGGGGGTTTTAGGTATTTAACTCCTACTGCTTTGTCTACGACAAGGGCAGCCTTGGGTACCAGATGCCCATTAGCACTATGAATCTGGGTCTGCATGTGGGTCCTGAGCTGGCAGTGTTGCAGGACATGAGTAAATTACCAGGGCTGAAAGGCTTGATGGCTCTGCAGTGAAACTTGAAATGTTTATTTCCCTTCTACTTTGCAGTTACCAACCAGTGGACATGCCAAAGGGTCTGTTGGGATTGCAAACTTCCCGCTGTCCATTTGTATAGATAACAAACCCTTCCAGCCCATCATAGGTTTATCCTCTTGTGGTTCCCAAACCCCCCACATCCTCCTGTCTCATGTCATTGAAGCTACCTGGGGAGAGGATTGGAGGGGGGAATGGATAAATAGTATAATTTGTACCGTCCAGTCTTGTATGCAGTTTGCATAGCACTCTCGTCTCCCACAAACATACCTGTGTTCAGAAAACTTGGTTCTGTGGAGGGGCTGGTTGTGGGGGAAGGTTGGCTGTTTGTTTTTTTTTTTCTTTTTTCCCCACTGATTTGTGTCTCCAGAGAAATGAGTAAAGCATTACAGATGAACGTGGCATAGAAGAAAGAACATATGCTGTACATGCATTTAAATAGCATTTATCTTACTTTTCACTGACGTAGTGGTGAAATATGTTCTCTTTGCTTTCAAATTTTAGGGACGAACAGATGGTAGAAAGCTTAGTTTTGGGTATTATGTCCATCAAAATAACCTGTATTGCAAGTACCTCTTACTATAATTGGGATTGTAGCTGCAGTAGAATCTGGACTCTAGGAAAAGTCCCCTGCAGAAGCAGTATGCCAAAAAAAGGGCTGAATGTTTTCCTATCTTTTTTTTTTTTTTTCCACCTGAAAAATACAGTTCAATGGTGTGATAAAAAACACGCTCACCTCTTTGGTCCTGCTTTTCATATGGATGGAGTAAAGGCTGAAGGATCTAGTTTCTGCTCTGACTCCTGCCTCGCCCCAGCCCCAAATGCTCTCATGTCCCACCCAACGCATTCAGCCAGCGCTGCAGGGAGACATGAAAAGAGAAAATGAAATATTTGCCCAAGTTTCTCTTTCAAAAAGGAAAAACTCAACAGGCCCAAGAGTGTCTCTCTCCTATTTTATCACTGTTCAGATACTCCTAAACATTCCGCATTCCCAATGTAGAGCGGGTTTGGGGGGTGCCCTGCTCAGAGTAATGTGTGTTGTGCCAGAGCTGAGTGATTCTGGTATTGCATGGGAATCTGCAGGCAGGCGCTGCAAAGGAACCCGGCACTTTGCTCGAAGCACTACAGAAAGGGAAAATTTGGCCTTGGAATTAAACAAGCTTTTGGGGAGTAGAATCATATAAAATATATGTTTATACCGTATCCAGCATGATGGAAACCTTGGCTGATGAGTGCCTCTAGGAAAGAAATGCTCATGTACTGCAGTGTTTGTATAGACATGCGAATGATCTCGTTATGGCTTTATATATAGACAGGCAAATTCTGAAACATTCAAAAGCTGTCTTGCACAATTTTGGAGAATTTTAGTTCTGGGAGTTTTTTTCTCTGATTTTTTTTTGTTTGGTTTTTTGGGGTTTTTTTTGTTGTGGATTTTGTTTTGGTTTTGGCTCAGATCTGCCTGTTCTGCTCCTCAGCACTTTTCCTGGTTCAGTGACTCAATTTCTAATCTCTCTGGTCAGTGTATATTTTGCATGAGTTTAATACCCGGTCAGCATTATCCCAGCTTCATGGAGGAGGGTGTCTTACGCTGCTATTTCATTCTTGCAGCTTAGATTCAGAAATAACTGCCTTAAGGATGCTGAAAAATAATTACGGGAAACATACTTCAGACACATCCCTCATTTTTAGAGATGTCAATCATTTTAGTCCCAAAATTACAATGTACAGTCAATGTCCCTCCCATTATTTTTCCTTCAGGATTGTTTACCTCAGAACTGAGAAAAAAAATACTAAAAAAATATAAGTGATGGATAGAGTTATCTGCATACAGAGAAGGAATCCAACCATATCTTATTTACCTACGTAAATAATTCTTCTATTTAGTGTAGACAGTCTGACAGGGCCCAAACGTGAGATACAGAGAGCTATTGTTCTGATTTTATTTATCTACATACACTGAAATGTGTATTTGTTTAAATTAAAACTGGGGGCTTAAAGACCTGTAAAACATTTAAATGTGAGGACAGTTACAAATTGACTGGTGTGTGTTTACCATAGGCCCCCCACTGCTTGATACAAAGTTACTTAATTGTGCTTGTTTGCATCATTTGTTCCGTAATGCTTACAGCATTTTATTCGTGTGGTAGGAGCCTACGTTTTTGCATAGGAGAAGATCATTTTTTGTCTGTGCTGGAACAGGTTAAAAATGCTTTTGGGGTTTTTTTTAATTATTTTATTTTTCTTAAAGAAGGAAACATATCTGTTCAAATTTTTTTGTGATTAAATATTGAAGGTGTTTTGATAGGAATTTTCTTTTTCCTGAAAAAAATGCAGGAAATATTTTTTTTGGGGGGGGAAAACACTGTCAAATCTTATTACACAAAATAAATAGTATCAGTTTTCATCCATTTTTTCTCCACTGTGGTTCTGACATTATGAATAGCTATTTTAATCTAGGGTGCTGCCTGTCATGGTGTTTTGGCTGGCTGTAAATGATACTGCACCAGATTTAATCTCCTTTTTAAGAATAATGCATTTAAGGGGGAGAGGACAGGAACTACACTCCAGGATTTAGCTCCTTTTAGTAAGGAAGGTGTTAGAGGGATCCCTGATTTACTTCTAAACGAGCCTGGCCAGGATAGCAGGGATGCCAGCTTCTAGCGTTTCCCTGGGCCAGGAGACATCGTTAATTAGACCAAGGAGGAAGCATGTCTCTGTGCTTTGCCTGATACACATACGTGTACATGACATTCAACAAACGACGTTGCTCTTCCAGTCAGAAAATCCAGCACAGTTTGGCTCCGATCCAGCTGTGTGTGCTTGTGCCAGCAAAGGCTCTCGGCAAGCACAGCCCCCCCTCTTAGAAACGTACAGGTCAAGCACGCTGTGATGTATGTTCAAAGGATAGAAGGATAAAAGCTGAAGCTGTTTACAGAAATCTTTGGCAGTAAGAGTCAAAATTCAGGGAAACAGTGACGTGCTTCCAAGTTCTAATCCCCATCCAGGCTGGATTTGCTAGTTTGGAGTTTGTGTGGCTAGGCGCGTGTTCAAGTAAATCCACGCTTGCTCTGTGGGTGGAAAAAGAGCACGCTTTGCATCATTTTGGTAAAGGACAAGTTTATTATTATTGAGCCTCTTGCTGTGGAAAACTGCAGTGTAGGATCTAAACTTCAAAGGCAGCGCCGGGGAGCGGGAGGGCAGGTGAACAGCCAGAGCAAGAGGCCCTCTGCCGGCTGGTCCATCTTGGGCACAGAGACATGGGCCAGGCAGGGTACCTTCCCTCCTACAATCGCCCACCAACCAGAAATCTTAAAAAAAATGTGCTAAAGCATCTCTGTGTTTAGCAGCCTCCAAATCTGTTTCCTCCTTCATGGGACCCGCCCACCTCCACTTGTCCTGGAGAGCAGCAGGGAGCCGGTCCCAGGTGTCACCCCAGCAACACGGTCGTGGCATGGTCCCAACATGCCTTTGTAGCTCTGCATACATGTGCAGACCTACACACGGCTGTGAGAGACCTCCCACAGGTACCTGGAGATACGTACCAGCTCCCAGCTGATAGCCAGACCTCTGCCACCTCCCCAAACCCACCTCTGCCCCCCTCTCCCCTTTGCACGAGGATGCCCGGGCAGTCACAGGCTTTATTCTGCAGCTTCTCTTAAGTCAAGCTCCAGTACGACCTTTTGACCTGTAATTTTTGGAAGTGATTCAGACTTTCTTTCCAGTCTCAGGAGGTTAAGGGTGGAGGTTACAGCTGTAAAGGGCTTTGTAGCAGACGAAGCTTTGTGTAGCCTTTGTAACCACAGCGCTTATCATAGAAATAGGTTGGGGCAAGTATTCAGATGTGAAAGCCACAGAGCCTAAACTGTATTTCCTTGTAGTTCATGAGAACCCAGTGTAAATCTACCCTGCCCCACAGAAATTATACTCTTTCCCACTTTTATTCTCAAAAAAACCCACCGTAAACCAGAGTTTTCCCTACTACCCATCAGTACGAGTGCATGCCGTGCTACCCCATTACTGTCACTCTGTCCCATCTTTGGGATAAGCAGAATTTTGCCCAAGTACTTTTGGATGATTTTGCAAGAAGCACAAGAGTTATTAGTTATGTCTGGATGAAATGGGGAGTACAGTGAAAACATGCCTGTCAAAACTTCACGGGTGAAATGTGCTCATCCAAGAGATGCTATAAACATTTTCGTACCAGTGAACCCAGATTTTAAGCCTCAACAAAGTGACATTGTTCCTTTAAAGAATTCTTATCACTTTCCTACCTTGAAACATCTTAAAAACCTTTCTCCTTAACAATTCCAACTGCATAACTTTGACATGTCAAGGTTATCTATAATTTCTTCATTTCCTTTCAGAAGGGCTTCCTCCCTACACACTACATCATGCATCTTTTATTACCACCTTAACGTATTTATAAAATATTGATAGTTCATTCCAAATAGCTTTGCAAATGAAGCCACGTAGTATGGTATTCCCTTCAATTAGCAGCATGTTGGTCTGTTTACTGAAATGACCCCCGTATTCAGAAGCTGGTGCTGAAAATGAACCTTTAAAATAAGCTTTTGCATATTTTCAGTTCTTGTGCCAATTTTTGCCTCCGGTTACACCCAACGTATACCTTGAGTAATTTATTATTTTTTTATCGTTTTGTGAATTTGCTCTCAGATTACACTGCACTAACTGGGGACAGAATGGGGTTAAGTGGAGCTGCTCTGGCTTCCCCCCCCCCCCTCCCTGAGCAGCAGGGTGCAGGGCAGATCTAGCTGAGACTTGCACCGAAGCAGCCGAGAGCAGCAGAGGGTTGCTCTGGACTTGTGGAGAACTAAAGATGCTCTAAGGTTAGTCTCCATCGACACCAGCAGAGCTGAGTTTTGAACTGAGCACCGCATGTGTAAATTAACACCTGGAATTAATTTAGTGTTATGCTTGCTAATGAGAAAATAGAAATGCTAGTTTATAAAACAAAGAAGCACACAATTTAGGGGGAAGAGTAAGTGCTAAGGAGGGTTTGTTGAAAGACTCAGCTGCAACCTCCTTCATAAGGCAAGTTTGTTGTTAAATTTAATGGGCTATAGGTGTTGATTGGTAGAGTCGTAAAATGAACTGTTAATTTGCTATTCTAAGAGTGGAGAAGCTAAAATATGCAAATTGCTTTTAAAACTAGTCTGTTCCCGGCATACAGTATAACAAGGTAACACGGCCCTTTCCACACCATTATTTTTAGGACTTTTCCCCATTGCCATCGTTGGTAAATCTGAATGCCTTGAAGCACTGCAAGGCTTTGATTGCCTCTGATCTGCACTCTCACCAGTGCAGCAGCTCTGTCAGGTGCTGCCGAGCTGTGTCAGCTCAGAACGGGGCTCCCTTTTGTCACCTGTGTTTGAGAACCTACCTGAGTGAGATTTTAAACTGACAGCCCAAAGGAGGCAGCGATTCTTGTCGCTTTCAGAACGACACACAGGGAGAGAGACCACGCTGGGAAAATGAGCACACACCTTGGTGAATATGCAGGCTTCATTCATCTGCTTCACAGCTGTGACCGCATCACTCGCAGACCAGACTAGGAAGGTGTCAGCGTTTACATTTTACGAAGAATGAAATGTATCCTGCCAGCTCTGGTGGTTCCGATGCAGCTATGAAAATGTCAGCCCCGGAAAGCTCAAAATGTGCACCTGAGCAGATGAAACACACAGCACATTAGAATCAGCATACACAGGGCAACAGGTAGCACGTTTGCCAAGTGCGATGTGATAAATAACAAGCGTGTGCCGTGGATGCACGAAGAGCTGTCTCCTGGGACAAGGCTGAAACGTGTCAGATCTGATGTGTGAGTTGTCCTGGGCTTTTTGTGCCGCAGATGGCACAGTCTTGGCGTCAACCACAGAACTGCAAACCTTGAAACTCTGTCCGCTACGACATCAAATTTGCTCCTGCTCAGGGATCAGTGGGCCACATTTCGGGTGAGTTAGCCAGAGTTCATCGCAGGCCACCTCCTACCTCACAGGAATGGTAAAGGTAGCAGCTGGACTAACATCTTGCATTTTCTTAATCGGTGCCCTATGAAGTACGTGGTTCCTCACATTTATCTAGTGGCCAAGTTCCATATAATGATTCCTCATCTTCCCAGGCCCCCTACCAGTTTCTGGGACACACATGGCTCAACAGCCGCTTAGCTGCAGAGCCACAAGAGCTCTGTCCTGCGGGGCTGGTGAGGGGACAGAGAGCAGGGACTTCGGCATTACCTCCATCATCTGCACCGCTCCCCAGGATGAACACAACAGGACTTTGCAGCCTGTCGCCGCTGTCCCAGGGTGCTCTGCAGGCTCCTCCGTCACACTTCTGTGACTTCTTTTGGAACCATAATGCTTATAGCTATAATTTATTTTTTAAGAAATGTGAACATCTCAATTCTTCAGGGAGAAACTAGATATACCACATTGACTGTAGACTAGCTGTTTTCTGGCAGTTTCAAACTGGAATTCTTTGTAGGTTGGGGGATTGCAGCATAGATGAAGACTTTTTCAATATCCATAAAAAATAACTTCCAAGTGAGCAATATTTCTACCAAAATGGCTTTTTTTTTCTTTTCAGTGAGTTAGAGTAATTTTTGCTGGTAGGCGAGAAGAATTCTGCATCTAATACTGACACTGAGGAGAGGTATAAAAGCTATTACACCCAGTGCCAATAGCTTCTCTTTTCTAATCAAAACAATGTCAAAGAAGTAAGAGAATAGGAGTGAAATAAGCCATTTCTTTCCAACTCACCTATCCCTACAAACGGAGCAAGAAAGTGTGATGGTATTTCGGATATTCAGAGCAACCAGCTATGAGGTCTTGCAAAACCCTGTGGTTTTCTTGTGTGTTGGTTGTTTGGGGTTTTTTTATTATTGCTATTATCATACTCACAACTGTTAAGTGAATCACTGAGAAGGTTTCATCTGAACATCCAGCAGAAACATGCCTAGGGCAAGAATAGGGTTTTATTTGTTTAACTTCAGAAGCAAGGAAGGGAGGAGGGATTCTCTTTCATACGTGTCCATCGTCAGCTGAGCGTTGCACATCTTTGTTTAGCCAACATCCATCCCCTTGGCACATCCGTGCCCAGTTCACCTGTCCTGCCTTGTGCACCTGGGGGTGAGGAGCTGCTGCCAAAACGCATCAGGCACCACTGAGGAAGCAGCACAGCTCTCGTCTCCCCCACGCAGGGAGGAGCTGCTGCGTTTGGAGGGGAGCAGTGGGCACAAGCAGCCCTGCCCCTCTCCCCCATCCCCTCTGCTCTGCTGCAAAGAGCTCATGGTCCCACCCGTGGCCCCCTCCTTCCCAAGGAGCCTCTGCAAGCTCTGCTCCATGAGCTGGGCAATGCCTCCCAGCGCTGCTGGAAGCGTTTGTTTCCCAGACAGCACTGGCATTTCTGTTTGTGTTGGAGAGGGCAATCATGCAGGGAAAGGGAAGAAGCCCAGACTGTGCTTTAGATATAGTTTTAATTAGTGTTACAAATTTAGTATTAGTAATTTTTTATTTTATTTTTTTTTACAAACTGCTGTTGAAGAATAACTGAGCTACAAGGTGGCTGCAGCCACAGCCCGGATTTGTGCTCTGTTGTGCACGTTGCTGGTGGACACATGGGCAAACACCTCCTCATCTCTTTGTCCCTGGCTGTGGAAACAAGAGCTCAGGCCAGGGGAGAGATGTTGGGCTGTTCAGGCAGCAGCTACTCCAGAGGAAGCGGCACATGAGACTTTTGTTAGTTTCTTTTCTATATCGGTTATGAAGGAGTTCATGTATGCAGTGTGGTATATAACTCATTTCGACTAGTTAAGACCAAAGCACCTAGAGTGCAGCCATCCTTGGTATAACTGCAGCCATCTCCATCGAGGCACAGGCTCTTTATATTGCTAAGAGACTGGCTGTGAGAGTTGTGGGTGCTTTACCAGTTACATCTGCAATGAGCCGATATCTACGCAGAAAAAACTACAATCTCATCTTCTTTCCTCAGCCATGTCTGGGGTTCAGCGTGAACCCAAGGCAGCATTTCAAGGGCTGCAAAAGGAGCTTGATTATTCCAGGATGAAGACACGAGCCAGCTCAGGATGCAGATCTCTCCTCGGCGTTATTCCTTACCAGGGACAGGGCTCATGCTGGAGGTGACAGGAGCTCCCACACAGCACAAAGATCATCCACATGTGCACTTGGCATCAGTTGGTGCTGCAGGGGTCAACACCAAGGAGGGATAGACCTCCCTGGCTGCAGAGCCCACTGTTGCAGAAGATCAAGCCATGTCCCCAAGGCAGTGTCCCACTGCCTCGGGACCACGTGTGATCCCAGCTCACAGCGCTCTGCCACTGCACTCCCCAGCTGGCTTTGAGACTGCTCTGCTCTCATTCAGATCTCCTGCAGTCTTTTCTTCTTTTGTTTTTGGCCACCTTTTGCTCCTCAGTGCCTGCCTTCCCAGGGTAGGAGGTGGCACAGGTGGCTTTTGCTACCCAGTGGGAACAGGAAGCGGGCGAAGGGAGCACGTCTGCTTGCCAAGCCAGTTCCCTGCACAGAGCACTTCTTGACCAGCTATCAGCATTCAAATCAACTTATTTTCTGTACCAAGGGGTCAGACTCTCACACCTCATTTCTTTTCATTAGATCTTTGATTAAACACTTCTCTTTAAGTACACCTGCTGGTATCAGTGGTTCCAAGTAGCAGGCTTTGTGTTAATATTCTGGTATCGTTGCTCTAAGAAGCAGCTTACATCTTGAGTAACTTTGTTAGGTTCAGATAGATTTCTGGAAGAGAACGAGACCTCCCAACGTGGGTGGAGGACACCAGAGTTCAGCCATCAGCTGATAGCCCTGAACCAGAATACCCCAGGCTTTCTGGAAACATAGTATGTTAGTTGACATTTCATTGATTATTAAATACAGAACTTTTTTTTTTCTCAAATAAACATATAATTGCCCTGTTGTTATTGTTTTTACATGTTTATATGTTTTATATGTTGGTATATTACTATAGTAAAAGTAGTGTTCTATTTATTCTATTTTAAATTAATCTATGTATGAAATAGTGGGAAGATAGATGCTACTTGGGGGATTTAATCTTAACAAACCCAATGGTGGCTATCCCAGGCCAGGAAGACAGTGCAGGGTGGGCTGGGTGGTGCAGACTCGGCTCCACCGCCGAGGGATCGGGGATGCAGGGCTGGAGCTGCTCAAACTGCTTTCTGTGGTACCCAACAGGGAGCTCTCTGCCAACCAAGTCATAGCTCCAGGGGGCTAGAAACCATCTGGGCTGTTTCATGTCCAAAGGTGATGTACTTTATTGTAAAAGGAGAGAAAGGACGGCATTTATCTGCCTAAATTAGGAGCCAGGAGTCCTCCAGTATGGTCCTCATTCTTGACACAGAGCCTCTGCAGGTATTTAGGCACATCCTACACTCATGTGGGATGCAGCAGATAAAATGGCTCTTTCCTTCCCTCTCTGCTCCACCCCCGGGGACTAGCGGGACCAGACCAGGGGTCAGGAACACATCTTCAAGCGTGCCACAGCCTGCTCCAGTAAAAAGCAAACCACTCTCATCCGGCACTGCAAATATTTGCCTCCTGCACAACATGGGGACAACCCTGAGCACTGGAGAGCATCTGTGGCAGCAGTGAAAAGACATTAATGAATCTCTGCTGATAAGCACTATTTATCTGTTTTGCCTGACCTCCAACCGATAAACCAGACGCACAAAATGGCACATGCTGACACGTCTTGCTGCTCTGCTCTGCTTGAAGAGAACATTTTTCCTCCACTCAGGAGCATTTGCATGTTTTTTCCTCCCCTAGTTTAGTGCCGTGTCACTAAAAACATTTTACACGGTAGTGGTGAAATGAGTTTGTGCTGTCTCACTGCCTGCCCTGGCTCTGCCTGTCTCAGGGTGATATTTCCCCTTCCCTCACGGTGTGTGCTTGCTTTTGATGGTCTTTGCATACGTGGATTAAGCTATGAAGGAGTTGGAGAAGGCTACCTGCTTTTTTTTTTTTCCCCTCTGTTTTTTTTTTTATCAAATCCTAGATTAGCTAGAACTGGAGATGGAAGATCAGCCCAAGTGAACTTGATTAGCGGGTGCTCGGGAGAGCTGAATTTCACATACAGTGCTGTGCAGCCACTTGGACTATAATCCCAGCCCAGCGCTTAATGTTATAAACAGTGCTAATAACTCTGGGTCACCTGTCTGGGGAAGACAGATAAGGAATTGAAAATTATGCACATTACCACAGGTAATCTACTACCAAATACTGTTGAGTAGAGACCTTGATTTTTATTTAATTCCCCTTATGTTCTTGCCCTGATTGCACAGCAAATAAATTGGAAATTTGGAATTAAAGGGTCTGCTAATTCAAATTGATCTGTAGCCTCTAGCACCCTGTTCCCCACAGAAGGTGTAAATGGATCCTGGTATCCACCCTACAGCAGCAAATCTTTAGTCTTCTCTGCTGCATTGTCAGAAATAGGGGAGAAAAGACGATTTTCAGTGGCACCAGGAAAGAAGGAAAGTTTGCAGAGAGAGCAGGTGATGTTCTACTTTATTGTATCAGACAATTATTTGCTAGCAGTTAATATCCACAGTCCTATTTCTGTCCTTACAAACCAAATAGTAGTTTCAACTTAGAAGTCACGCTCAACTTTAAGGACAAAACGTAACCTGCTCTGGCCTTTGGAGGAAGCTGAACCTGCAACAACCTCTGCTGTTGAGCAACGGGGAGAGCTGGCATGAGCCCCGAGACTGCAGGCAACCAACAGCCTCTCCCATCACGTTTTATCGAAGGGTCTGCAGGGTTGCCCAGCATGGCGGAGGATGGCTTCTTTAAAATCCGGGCTGGTGATAAAATCAGTCCCAGCACCTTATGTTGATCTTTGGTGGTGTGACTCTCTTTCCTATGAAAAGAGAGGAAATAATGAATAAATAAAATAGAGGGAATACATGAACATATTTACACTGCCAGGAGCAGAGCCAATCAGCCTTTGCAATGCCACAGGCAGGGTGCCAGCTTTGGGGCAGCACCGCGGGCCACCTGGACTCACGGGACAGTCCCTCCAGTGTGACCACAGTGCGGGAGGTCCCATGTGGGACAGCCTGGGTCGTGGCAGCCCAGCCCTGGCACATGCGCATCCCATTACAGGGACATTACTACTTTTTTTTTTTTTTTTTTTTAATGTTATTCCTCCTTACCTGGATGTAAATTGCTTTGGGCCAGGTGGAGTCACCTGGCACCTCTTCAGCAAGCCCAGGTCCATCAGGGTGGGATTGGGGCAGAATGGATTATTTGGGGGTCTGACTTCTGAGCCCATGTTACAGCTGCCACCCACCGGGCTGGCAACTGCAGGTAAAAAGTGCCCTTTGAGCAAAGTGAAAATAAAGAGGGAGCAGTGCTGTTGCTGTAGATTACATTTCTCTCTGCTGCTAGCCATGTGACAGACAGACTGTGTTTCTCTATTTGTACCTGGAACGTTCCAATTTCTCCCAATAGTCTTAAAACCTTATTTTTAAATCTTTCTTTTGACACTTACACAGTGTGACTTGATTTGATAAATAAAACCTTCTGGTGCTGTTGTTCAGGTCTGAGATTAAACACTTGATGCTCTACATAAGGAAATGCTTTTGATGGGTGAATTTAATAACTATTGGTTACTGGCAGGACTGAGTTAATTGCAGATGGTTCAATTCACAGGTGAATCGCGGCAGGACCACACAGCCAAGTCTGTGAGCAGAAAAAGAGCCCTCACTATGGGTTGTCTCTGCTGAACATCATGTTTCATGCTGTTTGTGATAATACGATGGCATTTTATTTATAAGAACAGAACAAGCAAAGTTACTTTTCCAGTAACTCAGAAACGACACAAACTAATTCTTAAAATTTATTGTGGAAGATATTTTTTTATTGCTGTAAAGCAATGAGAGCCATATCTGAGTCATCCTTCTTTCTGATTATGTCTAGTTGGTGAATAATACTGCAGTCTGCCGTACAAATTTTACATCACAAAGCTCTTACTACTTACATCTCAAAGTATTTAAGGCACACTGGTTGGAATAGTTATCTCCTTGTTGCAGATGTGGAAACTGAGGCATCTGGACAGGCGTTGTGCACAAGCATCACCCACTCTGGACCTGCAGCAGAGTCAGGCTGTAAACACAGGATCGGACCGCTTCCTGTTTCAGCTTGCTGCCCAAGTTTGTTGCCTTATTCACAGTGTTAACCATTGCTTGCATAGCAGCAGCCACTGGCGGCCCAAAACTGGACTCATCTCAATGCGTCCTTCATGTAGCCCTGTCTGGGCACCGTCTGTGTCCCAAGGAGCTTCTGGCGGTATAGAAGATGTAGCCAGGGGAAGGCAGAGAGGTGACACATGTAGCTTTGTCTCCCGAGAGTGCAGTGCACGGTCCTGTGTTCTTACCTCCTGCAGCAGCAACCAAGCCAACAGATCACATATTCCAGCTCCTGGTCTTCTTGTTTAATGTAAGAATAGTGGGTTTCATTTCATTATATGAATTTAAGGTTATGTTTTCAACACTTCGTTTACCAAATTTCTATGCATTATGGCTTCTATGGTCCTTTGTACACTGACTCTGCAGTCCCCTCCGTTCTCATGTGACTAGTTGATGAAGTAGAAATTATCCATATAGCCCAGCAACGCAGAAACGCACGTGCGTGCACAACCCCATTTAAACTCAGGCTGGGAAGGTTAAATGCTGTGCAGTCTGTATCACTGAGATACAGTAAATTTCCTTTGCAGAAGTATGAGCTTGTCTGATTCTGCAAAAAAATGTAACAGCATCAAAAACATGACACACAAAGGTCAAGGCAACATTGATCCGTGAGAACTATGTGCTACAGTCAGCGCTCTCCTTATGTCAGTTTTGATGAAGATACTTTATCTTTTTAAATATACATATATATGCATACTTAAATATTTATACAGTTTTAAGGCTTGATTTGTAATGTGTTGTAGTTGTTGCTTTTGGTATGTGTTGGTGATAGATCCCCACATGTTTGGGTAGGTCCCTGCTTTAAATCCCTACATGTCTGGGGTCTAACTACTTCAGATATTGAATCTCACCCTACATATGAACAGCCTGATGCAACTGCAATGGTGTTGGTCATCTAATTTCTTTAATCATCTTTGAAAGTGGATAAACTGAGGATAAGAGGAGAGAGAGGTGACCTGTCCCCTGTCACATGTGGAAAGAATCGGTGATCGTGCAGTGGATTCCAGGAGTCCCAGCCCTCGTTGAGCTTTCGACCACTTTCCATCCCACCTTTTGTAAGCTCCACTATGAACTCAGAAGAATTTCACTTTCACATCGATTTCCCTGGACTCAGTCCCCTAGTTTTAAAACTACTGAAGTGGTAAAATACCTCCTGGCATTAAGGACAAACAAACTCGGCTGTTGTCATGAATGCTATTGATCAAATATCACTTAAACTAACAGCATTACATCATGTCACCCCTGCTCACCAATTTGCTTAAACTGTCCGTGCGCACCTGCCCCAGTTCCTCTGTTTGCAGAGACAAAGCAGGATAATACTTATGGAAATTCCTGCAATATAAATAATATGGGACGATTATAACCGTATAGATCTTGGCAAAAGGTCTTGCTTAAGAAAGCCCATACTCAGTCAATTCCTGGAGATTTTCGACACAAATAACAGCTTACAGCCCGCAGCCGGCTTCCTGGCCCCTTTCCTGAGCCCGTCACAGTTTCTGTTCTGCTCGTGGACTTCTGCATTTATAAGCACTTTCTTTTGTCTAACCCTGAGAGTCCATCATGTTTTATTTACCCTTCTTTTAGCTCTACCTATGCATTTCCAGCTACACAGAAATCAATAAATGCGTTGCTAATTTTATCTGGGAAAAAAAGAAAATTTACTAGAGAATTAAATGCAGTTGGCTTTGAAGGCTGTTTTTTGAGGGTTCTTTTTTTGTTTGGGGGAGGAGGGTTGGAGGGTTTAGATATCCAGACTCGCTTACTTGCTTTTTTTTTTTCTTTTTTTTGGCAAATAATGATTGGCACAAACATGCAGTTAAAACATCTGTGTATTTAATCATGCTACAGAGCAAATATTTTTGCTACCATTTTAATTTGCACTTAATCTTTTATAAGAGATGCAAAATCAATTGATAGTTTGGTTTTCTAGAGCAGTTTATCCATGGAGCCCTGGGAAAAGCAGACAATTCCTTGGCTGCCCATAGGGAAGTTTCGAAGGGCCTAATCACAGCCTCTAATTGGGGGGGTGGGAAACAAAGGCCTGGATCCTAGGACATCACTTTGGACCAGGGAGCACTTGACTGTGCTCTGAACACTGCTCCAAATGCTCAGAGGTGGTGGGTGGGTTGCAGCCGTGCTCTATGCCTCAGTTTCTCCATCTGTAATGGCAGGTCTTTTTATACTGACCCTCCTGCCAAGCAATGAGAAGACCCCAGAGCTGCTGTGCTGTGCCTCAGCCTTCCCTCTCAGCGTACTTTCCACATTACCATTGTTCTTGTCTGTCTTCATCTGTGACGTGGTATATTTCAAAAAAGACATGTATATATTTTCCTTATGTGCATACCTAGAGAATAGTGAATGAACATGCAGTATAAATTTAAAAAATAAGTAAGTAAATTAAATAAATATTCCAGAGCAATCAGTTTGCCAGCAGAATCTTTCAAAAGCACAAAAAATATTCAGGGGAGTAATAACTCTTAGACCATTTGTTTGATTTACTCATCAGAAAAGAAGAAAAAAGAAAAAAAATCACTTGCTCTCAATTCTGAATGGAAACGTGCTTTGGACCAGATCCTGAAGATGCTGAGCTCTGAGTGTTAGCCTTTGAACATCTTCCATAACGCAATAAGCACCTTCATCCTCTAGTGAATTCAGAGGGAACTGAGCATCCTCAGCACTTTGCAGGATTGTGCCTTTTGTCAGGAGACTATCACCAGGGCTTGGGTGCTTATTTGGAAAGAGATACTTCATGTGCTGGCATGATAATAACTAGATCTAGGAGTATCCCCCTGGAAGTAGGTACTTGCTTTAGATCTCATAGACATTGTCTTAATTGTACAGTAAATCAGCACTAGATGGAAGACAGTTCAGCCACAGGCAGCAGAGCAGACTGCACTGGTCCCTGGCGATACTGTGTATTATCAACCCCAATCAAATGCTTTCTAAATAAGGTTCATGTTTTGTGCCATAAACTCTGCTGGGTTGTTACACAGAGTGATCTGTTAATGCATTTCTGAGCTAGGTCTCCTTTCTGCCCCCCTTTTTATTTTTCTTTTTTTAGTGGATAATAGTCAACTTGGAGAGGGTTTTTAAAAGGAGAAAAGGTTATTTCACTGGCATCAGTTTTTGCATTAAATGTGTGCTTGGCCAAATGCCAAAATATTTAATATCTTTGCCATCTGTCCCAGCTGAATACAATTTAAGATTTATTGATTTTCTTTTTCTTTTTTTTTTTTTTTTAATTTTGGCTTGAGACAAGGTTAAGACTTTAAAAAAAAAAAAAAAAAGTCTCTTTTTCCTCCAATGGCATCCTAACCTTTGGCTAAGACCAAACTGTCTTTTGACATGAAGCTGGTGCCAGCTGTCTGGGGCTATAAATGAACTTTTTGGAAATGCTTTCTCCCCTGGACACCTATGACTGTGCACATCGTACTGCACATGTCAGTAAGAGAGACTGTGCAGCGGGTTGCTCCTTTCTGGCACTGGGAGACTTTGTTGGAGACGTTCATTGATGTGTCTGGGCTGTTTGCAAACAGCTCTGGGGCTTTCCACTCCACTCTCCTCCTCCTCCAAGGGAAGGACAGCACCAGCGAGGCAATTCAGAGCGCAAGGAGATCTCGGCAGAGATGCTCCACCAAACATCAGCTCTTCAGAGAAGAACTGAGCTTTTTCGTGTGCAGCCCAGGTTCGTGGGTGATGGCAGGAGCCCAGCGGTGCTAATAACAAAACACTTAGGCCATTGATCGACAGCTTCCTTCCAAGTGATGCTGAGGAAGGGGAAGGTGGTGTTTCTGGAAAAAGGCAGGCAAGCCCCGAGGCAGCCCTTGCTGAGCCATGGGGCTGACGTTGCTTCCTATAGCTGCAAACCTGCACTATGGAACCTGGCATTAATGGTCAGGCTGCTACTTTTCTCCATTGGCTCTTTCAGCAAATCCTTAGCAAGGGACACAGAGAGAGAGTGACAAAAACCTTCTTAAGCCGCTGTAGTGATCAAGGTTCCGTCCAGAGCCAGTCCCTCTCGTTTTATCCTAGCTCGCGCTCTGCTCTGACGACCTCCTCCTTTAGTGAGTTCTGCAGCTTGAGTTCAGCCACAGAAATTAATGGGAGCATTCAGGGGAGTTTGATTAACTCCGGTTTTATTCACATAACCCTGAGTATCACCTGAGGAAAATGCCAGGTATGTTTGTGAGCAATTATTCGTACGGTACCCGCTCCCCATCTCCGTAACATAACCCGACTCACTTCCATGGGCACCCACGTCACTCGGCTGCAGGGCTCTTCCCCGAGCCCCACTCACGCCATGCTGTGCTATGGTGTGTCATGTTCTTGTACCATTTCATTATTGTTTTAACCTTATTATGTTATGAGAACCTTTGCGTGGTTTAGTGCACTGGATAAGTGGTGCAGGTCACTAATGTACCTCTAATCTGGTAACAGATAATTAATAACGATTACAGCTTCGCCATATGATCCCATTTCCCTTTGTGAACACTCAGAGTCACTTTATACCCTACCACCAACCATCTGCTCAGAGGCTCTGCTGTAAACAACACTTCTTCCCACATCACCCACCAAGGAAACATCACCCCCCCACCAGCCTTCACCTCCACCGCTCATGTGACACGGCCGTGGGTCTTTCAGGAGTGTTGCACAGCCCTAACATGCTCTGGGCTGGGGCTCTTGAAGGGAAGGAGTTAGGCTGATCTGATCTGTGGTTCATCAGTTCTTGAAGCATATGCCGTTCAGATTGTGTGAACAGAAAGGGCCAACTTGCTGGCTTTGCAAATGAAGTCAGATGCTTGTTTGTGGTAGCATCCCTCTTTTGACTTCAACTGAGCTGTGTAGTTCATGTACACTGCTCCAGCTCTGACGACTGTTCCTCTGCCAGGCTGAAAGCAGCAGCCCGCAGGAATGGCTGTTTCCCACATGTTTGGAAATTCAATAAGGTCATCTGCTGCATAGATTCTTGCACCAGGGCAAGTAAGATTTTTCCATCAGCGTAAATGTGTGTAGCACTAATACTAACAAACTTATCAAGCTGTGCATTGACAACCCGATCCCCTGCGGCAAGAAACACATAGCACAGTTCCCCTGGACAGAACTGAGCCATGTTTGTTTTTCACCATTACTGCAACAGGATTTCTTTAAACAAGTATTTATTTTCTTCTCCCCCCCAAAAAAAAAACTATTTCCCTAGGCACAAATTAAAAATAACTGCAGTGTTCTCTGATTGTTAGGAGAACTCTGAGCTGGAGCTTTATAACTAAGATGGGTCTTTACCATAAATCAGAGGAGCCCAGCCTTTATTACAGGGCAAGCCATTTGCTTCTGGACAGATCAGAAAAGGGCAATTTCTCCCTGAAAACCACATATGTGCTGCCTGCTCAGCTCTCCCGGAGAGCTCTGGTTTTACTGAGCATGCAGAGCATATTAACTTTGCTCTTGTACGTACATCCAGCAATTTGCAGTCACAAAGCTCTTCCCTCAGGGGAATCCCTGCAAAGGGGCACGGCTGGAAGCAGGCTGCCATGGCTGTAAGGTTTTGTGCCTGGCAAAGGGGAGCCGAGCCACGTGCCTCACTCCATGCATGCTTCAGCACAAGTGTCGCTTGTCACCTCTCCCAAAGGCTCCTGGTCTGGTCGGGATGGGAGCACATCAGCAGCCTGGTAGGGGAGGTGCTGGTGCCCCTGCTAGGAAAGGAGAGAGTGAATTCCAGGTGGGGCGAGCTGTGCCGGCAGGTTGTTTTCTCTGTCCTCTATTGCCACATTTGTGCTAGTCACGGGTGCAGTGAGAATGAAAGGTCTTGGGGAGAAAGCACTATGGAGCCCATCAGCAGAGCAGCTTGTCCACCCTGTGAGCCACGCAGGTGCCGTGGGAGCATCTCCTGGAGCCATGCAGCCAGGCACCCACCAGGGAAACACCTGGACACCCGTCCCTGGGTTTCAGGCTCTTAGCCCCAGCTGAATGTAGTAGGTGCCGAAAAAGCACCAGCACTGCAGCCTCCCAAAACTTTATCCATCCCACGACGATGTTGTATTTCTCTTTTGGAACTACTGAAAGAGACACATCTTTTCTACTTTATTTATCAATTCTCAAACGAACATAATGCTAATTGTAAGCATCCACTAGTATTTCTTTGGACCAAAAGCTGAGATACTGCGGGTTGTATTTTATGTGTTAGTGTTCAGACAGCCTATTGCAAAGTAGGTTGGTCCTTTAATAACCGATGGTCAGTGCTGTCATGAAGAAGAATTCTTCACCTGCCCAACAGACAGGAGCAGCCCATACAGTACCAGTGCAGGTTATCCCTCTGCTTGCTGGCACAGGGGCAGACTGGTTCTAAGGCTTTTTTTGTCTGGTCTGTGTAATCCTGGGCCTTTCAACTGAGGATACTATTCTAAGCTAATGTTTTGGTGTGGGAAGAGCTTTTGTATGCCAGACTGGGGCCACCTATCAACATTTCAAGTTCTGGATTTTTCAGTGCCAAATCCATGTGTTTAGTTTATCATGTGAGGTTTAGCCTCTGCACTTGAGGGGGTGGGGATAAAATAAAAAAGCAGAGAGAGAGAGATTTGATATTTTGTATTGATCTCAACCAGAAGGTAAATACAGCAGGCCAGATTTTCTTCTGGTTTATACCTCCTCCAATAGGATTGCTTGGGATGTCACTCAGCCTAGAATCTGGCCCTTAATATTTGTACAAAAGAAAAAAGAAAAAAAGATTTTTCATTATATAATATCCATTCTGGAGTTTGCTTTACCAAATGTGCAAATACAAATCAATAAATGCTCTTTACAGATGTTCTGAGGTGTCTCTGAGTCAGAGAAACTCCACAGGCTCCCCACAGAGGGAAAGCTGCCTCCATCCTTGGCAGCAACCACAGGAAAGCGGAGGGGGAACAGGGATGCTTTATTCTCCTTTCTGCTTGCAAGTATTCTATATGCATCAGCAGGAAATTCTAGGTAGATTTTATAGAGTAATCCAGCATGGATAGTACCGTTTAGTTTCAACGGAAAGTCTGTAGGAAATGTTCTAGGAAAATCCATTGAGATTTCTGAGGGCAATGCATCGCAGCAAATGGCCTTTTTAAAGTTTAGCAGACAGGCAAGAGGCGAGAGCGCATGTGTTCCTTACGTTACAAATGAGGCCGGGGTCATATGTGTTTACAAATCAGCCCCTTATTAAAATCCTCCTTAATAGGGCTTTCCTTAGGACAGTTTCTGTTGAGATTAACAGACCTGGACATGAGAGGCAGCAGTAACAGCAGCCCATTAACTTACTGCTTATGTGACTCTCGTTGAGTCTGAAGAGACCGACTTCCAGGAGCAGTAATGAGCCAGGCAGGAGGGCTGCTTCCCTAACACCACTCTAACGTCCTGGTAACCCCACTGATCCCATCCTGGCTCATGTTAAAACATCCTGTTATTAAAAGCTGTAATTTGAAACATCAAGATATGGTCAAGGATGCCAGGGCCAGGCTGTGGAGTCTCACCATTGGTTCCCGTTGAGTGTGTTTGGATGTCACAGACCGTGTCTTCAGAAACTACGGGCTTTGCCTCATGTCCCAGCTCTTTCCAAGCTGCAGCCTTTTTTTCCTCGCCCCAGAGACCCAGGAGTGAGGCCCTCAGTGCTGGTGCATCCCAGTTTGCAGAGCACACTGCCATTGACTTGGGGTTTTCTGCACAAGCTGAGTAGGCATCTCCTGAGATCCTGAACCCTTCACCTGCAAAAATAGGTAATTTAGCCCCCAATTAATGCTTTTATTCCAGAAGAGACTGAGGAAGGGTGTCCCAACCAGCAAAGTATTCAGGAGACCTGGGTTTACTCCCCATAAGTCCTGCTGGATGATGTTGTTCAAGGCACACCAGCTTGTTGCGCCCCGTGTGTGAAATAGTTAATGACAGTGACCCCTCAGAGAAAGTGCTGTGAGAGCAGCAGTAGCCAAGACGTAGTGGGGTTTTTTTAATGATCATGATCATTTAAACCATATCAACCTAGTAGGTGTCAACCAGCTACTGGAGAGCATGGGGGGCACCAGCTGCTTCCAGTGTGACTGAAGGCTGGCATTCAGTGAATGAAGAGGCCACCTGTGTTAGTGGAATCCAACTCTTCTGTGCCCTCGTACTCACCCTCATTCATCAGCCTGTAAATTATTCCCTTCTCTGTTATCTTTGTGTTTGGCTCATCAAAGCTTTGGACAAGATAAGTGTCTCACAAGGGTGTAAAAAATACACAAAAGCTGCTCACTGCCCCTACTTGCATTTACATCTGTGACTTTTGGACGTATATTTGTACAGCTCCCGCTGCCCATCAGTTCGTGCTCTGCTGAGTGGGTGTGCAGGGTGTAAGGCAGGTGTCACCTTGTCATCTTCCAACTCCCCCTGCACCACACCAGCACCTGGCCCGTGTATCCACCCACTCAGCTCAGCCTTGGAGTAAGGCAGTGCTGTTCTCATAGACACCCATGGCAGATAGCCACTCCGCACCCAGGGATGGATTTGGCCCATTATTTACAAATAATTTAAAGCAATTCTGTAAATGTTTGTGTGCCTGAAGGTCTGGGAATGATTTACAGCTCTTTCAAATTGTGTAGACCCTTGATCTGGCGGTGTCATTCACAGTAATGGGATGTCTCAGCTGTCCAAACAGAGACATGTTTTAAATGTTAAAAATGTTCTGTGATCGATTTTCTCTTTATAGCAAATGCCTTGATTAGATTCTCATGTAGGTGCTTCAAAGGCAGACTCCCAGTCACAGTCTTCCCATATTATGAAACCTAGTTCTTTCTTTGCTCTACTTTTTATTTTTCCCTCCCTTAAATGAATTTAGTGCTTGAGAAAGGTAACTGATTAATGGCCTTGAGGACTGAGGCTTTCTGAGGAAGCATCTAGGAGTATTGTTCTGCTGCCTGACCTCCAGGCAAAGGGGTGGTCCCTGAAAGCAGAGGGGCACATGAGACATGGGTCCCCCTGGCACTTAAGGGGTACCCAAGCCTGCCATACCCTGGCCGCAACGTTCAGGTGTTTAGCTTTATGCCTTAATAAAAGGCAGTCAAATGTCATCTCTGTTTTACGTAGAGAGAACTGAACCTGTGAGAAACCAGGTGATTTGCCGCAGCTGGGCGATATTGCAGAGCAGAGGTGGGAATGGACAAAAGATGTCCTAGTTGGGTACTTTAATCTCAGTTTTTTCTTTCCTCAGATCTCTGCATTTCTATTTAAAAAAAAAATGCAAGACAGGTTAAAGTATTTTCGTGAAGTCTGCTCTGAACTGGATTGAGACCATCAATTCATTTCACATCCATCACTAACCAGCCATTAAATGCAATGGCTTTCATTCTCCCTATTGACCTGGTCTGTAATCAGACCAAAGACCTTGAAATGTGAACAACGCTCTATCCTATTAACAGACCCCTGAGCCATCCAATCCCCCTGATAGTCATGTCCTTTTTTCTTTCTTTCTTTAAAAAAAAAAAAAAAATAATGGAAATAGCTCTGCTTTAATCCCTATGTGTCTACTGATTAGGAGATCAAATCTACTTGATGTGCACCATGTAAGATAGTACAACGCTAAGAACACCTTGTGACTTAGTACGAAAGTGTCAGTCTAACTTTCACTAATTAACCTCCCTTTTAAAATATTGGTTAATTTGCAACTTGCCCTTCTGAATTTTACCTGTTCCCCTGTTTCAGTCGAGATTATCAGTCTTCCTTCCCTACCTCACAAACTCTTCTTTCTCCTGAGCCTTTTCACTGGCATGTGTGGGTGTTTCATCTACAATGCCACAATGTCACGGAGATTAAAACAAATAACGTGAGCCTATTATTTCTCTTGAGAATACCAGAGATATGTATAGCATGCAGTGGCAGGACAGATCCTCACAGACAGACAAAAAAAAAATTCTCTACATCTTTATTCTCTGGATTTTGGATGGTTAATTGGTGACAAGGTAAAATTTCTCCCAGAGTCACATAATACAGGAGAGGGGAATGGTCTTGTCAGAAGATGCTCTTGTATTAGTTTGACTTAGAGTCTAGCGGGTTAGAGGAGCTGTGTCAGGCTCAGAGATTCTTTCATACCAGAGATCAGATCACTCAGAGCGCTCTGCCCCATTTTTCCTTTCAAGGGCACCAGTTTACGTACTTGTCTGCCAATACCATATTGATCTAGAACTTCCATGAGAGGGCACCCAGGGCTTTTCACTGGCCAATGTGTTAATGCTTCGGGTCTGGTCATCACTGTAGTGTACTGTGCAGCTTCTTTCCAGCAAAGTTCAGCTCCGAGATGCCTATCACAGCTATCCTGCAGAACTGCCGCTTTTCCTTGTTAGAGGAGAGATATTATCCCGATTGAGCTCTGGAGGTTTCCTACCCCATCACGGGATCAAGTTGTTTCTACTCATGTCTCTGATTATAGAAATCACTCTGCTTCTCTACCAAATTATGAGTAATGTCCTTTCATACCCTTAAAAATAAATACGAGACATCACTGATCCTCATTATTTAATTTCCAAGGACTATACGTCGATTATCAACAAAGCTGTCAAGGGTGCATTAACAACTCTTCTCTACTGTCTACTGTCACAAACCTACAAATTAAGTCAGAAGGGATCTCAGCTTTTGGATCGCATTCCAGCACCAGCTGCCTTCCAAAGCAAACCTCTCCGTACCATCACAACCAGTGAACCCTGCGCCAGTCTTGTTTTGTTTGGATCATGCTTAATCCCAATCCGTGCTGAAACGGAGCCAGGCAAGAGGCGTTCTGGATATCTGCAGTCCTCTGGGCACAGTGGTGGACAGACCCAGAAGGTAATATCAGGCACAGAGGAGGGCTAGGAAGCCCATTGTAAGTCCTAGTCAGCTAGGTGCAAATCTAAGAGCCTAGGCTAGTTATAAAGAAGTGCACCTTTAACATGAGAATTAACTCAGGGTCATGACAAAGCAGAAGGAAGCTGCTGCATGTTTGAGTGCATTTGTGTGTGTGCCTGGAAGCAGGGCTCATGTTCTGTAATACCTCGTTGCAATACGTGTTTTGGATACTGCGCATTAAAGCCATTAAGTGCGAGAAGCAGTTATGCACTGTAGCTAACCTACAAAATGAACTCCTATTGCACAATTTTTTTTAGTAAATTTTGAGCTAATGAATTGGCCATTCCTTATTTTAAGGAACTTCGTTCTAGTAAAGGTACACAGCACAGTTTCTCCTTTGGTACTTGCCCACCTTTGCAGGTTTTTTGCTGTCCTGGGATAGCAACATCTCAGAAAGAATTCACTCTGCTTTTCTTGGGACTTGGCTGCCTTTTCGCTACTATCTGGTTTCTTTGACAAGAGTAATGCAGGCCTCAAAAACCAAGAGAGAGCATCGTTAACGCACCACTCTCTTGATCCATATTGCAATCTCCTGTCTGGTAACAAACTCTAGACACCTCATTGCCTTGTCAGACGTTTGTTAATTTGTTCTATGATGTTTCTCTCTGTGCCTCTCCCCAGCATGCATCTTCTCTTCTTGTTTCATTTGCTAAATATCATCATGACTACATTTCATTTGTAGACTGCACAGTGTGACGCTACACACTCCAGCATCACCAGCACAGTCTTTAGTGTCTTTCCCCATATATTTAATGGAGAAAAAGAGAGGCAAAATTATACTAAAGTTACATAATGACACTCAGCAAGGTTATAGGAGATGCAGAAGTAGAAATAGGTTTTTGGTTCACTCTGACCAGGTTGAGGTGAGATGAAGCAAACGCATTTTGACCAGAATAAAATCTGAATGTGTGGGTGGATTTCCCTGTAGGAACTAACAGCCGTACCTTTTTCAGAGGTTCACCCGCACCTTTCCCCTCGAGTCAGGCACACATTGGTTGGGCAGGAATAGCGAGTCACACCACTTGATTGCACTTGCAGTCATTTGCTGCCAATTTTTTTTCAAGCCAGAGCACAGCATATTCGGCTTACCCTGCTGCCGGGCTGGGCACAAGGAGCCAGAATAGTCGGAGCAGGGAAAGCACAGATAGTATGTTCAAATGGCAAATAGCTTTTTAAGCTGTTGAACATGCTGTCACTCAGGAGTCTCGTCATGACGGCTGCCTCGGGCCGTTGTATTGCCTGCGGGGCTGTGCTGAGAGCCCACGAGGACTCAGCGACATGAATTCCTTCCTTGGGCTGGAAGGAGGTTTAGGTTTACAGGTGATGCTGAGGCAGGAGAATAAGTTGACTAATAGTAAGTAGAGACAAAAATGTTGCTTTAAAGAAGCGCTCTGGAAATTACGGTGCTGCCAGACTATCACAAGGCATTGGCTGAGTGTGTTTAAGGTGTTACTGCCTCTGTAGCTGGATGCTGCCACTGCTTCACTGGAAGGGTGGTGGTTGTCTGTGGGACTTCCTCTAGTGTCATGCAGGGACACAGAGAGAGTGCTTGTACAGTCAGATATAACACCTCACCTCAGGAAGTCCATAACTGTTTTTAACTACTCTAACTGCTGGGGAATGTCTGTCCATCTCCTTAGGGCAGAACTAGGGCACGGCAGCCCAGCTGGCAGCAGGGTCACAAGAGGACGCTACCTCTGAATCAGCTTCAGGTGGGATGTAGGAAGTGCCTTGTCCTTACATACAGGGAGTTTGGTTGTGTGTAAGTTCTCTGAGCCGTGGGTTTATTCAGTTTGACTGGAAATCTTGTGAGAACAGGCTTTCCTTGTGAGATGTCGAGCAGTGCTCCCATCCCTGGCTGCACAATGTCTTTTTAAGCATGACATCCTACGGTCCCAGGGCAAGATTTGAAAGGCGTGCTTCCAAATGGCCTCACAACTGGGAAATGTCCATGTAGCAGGGGTATGTTACAAGCCAGTCATTCTCTTCCAACAGGAGCTTTCTGTCTGAAATTAGTTCCCTCTGTGTTATGTACCTGTCCCACTACATGGCAGCATTACGCAACGGTCCTCATTGCTATTTATCGTCTGTGACCGAACACTTGCATGTGGCTGGGATGGAATTTGGTGTTTTGCTGATGCTAGGAAATCATGATGCTTTGTTCTAGTATTATATTTCTTAGCCTGTCTCCGCTGCTTGGGCTGCCCTTTACTGCATATCCCCTTTTGTTCCCTAAGGGTCACCAAGGCACGGTGAGAAGGCCAGGAGTTTTGCGCAATTTAAAATGTCACATCAAAGTAAGGAATTCATCCTAGCCCAGAGACACAGGCTTGAGACTGCTTATGCTTCATTTCTGATTATCTCTCAGGTCAAGGTCCCTGCTAGCAGCAATAGCATTTAGAAAGCTCCTTGGGCTCTGCCTCTGCCACTGACCTTCTCTGCAGCCTGAGGCAAGTCACTTCATTCTTCAGGATTTCTGCTTCCCCTTCCACCTTTCCTTCATTTGCTTCAACACTGCGTGCTTGAGGCCAGGCAGTATTTCTAAGTGTGTATATCTTGCCTAGAGCAAGAGAGCCCCGATTTCATTTGGGGCCTGAGCTGCTGCAGCACAGAAAAATGAACTCACTCCCACCTCTGTGTCTCCCACAAAGTGTTTTGGGAGCAGAACGAAGTGGCATTTAATGAGCAAGCGACACTGTCTTGCAGTCAATGCCAAGGGAGAAACAAGGGATGAGATGTGTCTACATACCAGGTACGCCTTTCAGTTCGTGTGCATCATCTCTGTGTTTCTAGAAATAAAGGAGCAAGATTCCTGTCTGGAGTCCCAAGGTGGCCATACAGCAGCAGAGCCTGTAGTCCTTGTCTCTGTTTGAGCACCTTGCAATACCAGTTGGAGCAGTAATAGGCATCAAAGTTTGCTGGGGGAAGCAGGATTAGTAGAACACAGTGGGAGACAACTTGCATCGTTATCTGCTGATGACATGATTAGGACTTTCCAACAGAAGCATAGGTGTGTTCCAGGGGGGGTCATCATCTGGCTTAGGCTCTAACCATCATTCAATCATAAAATATTTTCAGGTGTTGGCAGGTGGAAAATAGATATTATTTTTTTTTATGAAAGATTTTTAAGATATTTTGAGCACTCTGAGAGGACAGTCAATACAGAGAAAGGTCATACTAATTGTGGAAATCAAGGTGATCTGAAGGCAATTGGAGAAACACTCGCAGTCCCATATTGCAGTCCCTTTTATCACAGCAAGACCCAGAAGTCCTGCTCACCAAGCATTAGACCATGCACCAGCTCAAGCAGCCATCTCTGGAAGGATGCTTCAAGACACACAGTGCATTATAAATTGATGCCCCCATGAACATGCATTCCCACTCTCTGCAGGAAATGTAAATCCGGTTTTGTTTAAGAATTCCTGGCAAGATTCCTGTTTCCTTCCTGAAACCAAACAAGACATCAGGGGACTTAGAGCAGTGCAAAAAGAGATATTCTGTTCAGCCTTGTTTCAACAGTCCTTCCCAAACTCCTACGCTCTGTATCCCCTAATGTTGAGAGGAAGAATAATACCCATTTACCTAATGCCATCAGTGGTAGTTACATGTTTTAAGACAGCGAGGTGTGAGCAGGAGCTGTGCAGACAGACCTGTATTATTAGGAGGTTAAATGTTGTGATAGCTTAACCAAAGCAACCCTGACAAAACCCAGGCTTCTGACTTGCAACCTGTGACTGTAAATTCAGTCACAAAAGGTTGGAACAAGCCTAAGTTTTGGCATTTGATTTTATTTATTTTTTTGTCTTGGAGCAGTACAACTTGTAAGCAAAAAGCAGAGTGGAAGAGTGGCCACCCCTTTCCCTCCACGGAAGCTAATGGCTCATCTACCAATTCAGCAGGAGTCAGGAGATCATCCTTTTACTGTAGTATCTTTTGTCTTTCTCCACCGACACTTCATTGATGGGCAATTTTTCTAAACAAGAGCAAAATTGCAGTGCCTGCTTCTCTGTCAATAAATTCCATTATTTCACATTGAGGTTGGTAGCCTAGCTAGAAAATGCCGAAGTGATTACATTGAGGAACTACGGATCTGTGGTCTGAGCACTCTATAAATCTATGGACAAAGTTTGATAAAGCACATTGATACTTTATCTGACAAGAGCCTGTCTAGATTTATGGGGCTCAAAGCTGCTCACAATGTCATCCTTGATTCAATTAATGCAAAAGTACTTCCCATGTTCACACTTCTTTCTTGTTGGGCAAAATGTGATCTTGACATTCTTCCCCCACTTTAATGAGCAAAATATAAAGTGATGGAATCAGCCAAACAATAATAGCATGGCTCTGGAGCTGGTAGGATAATGCAAACTAGCGCTTTCAGGTTAATGTGCTGTGATCCATGGAGGATTTGCCCCAGTGTTGGGGTGCCATCAGTTTTTCCTTTAATCTTTTGGAGTCCTAAAGATGAGCAGCAAAATCAGATGAAATTGTGGCAGGTTTAAAAAATGTTGTACTTTACTTTCTCATTTGTTTGAAAGTTGCTAGGATTGAGGCACTGCGTCCGGGGCTAAGGGACAGTTTATGCTTTAGTACAACTGGGATGTAGTTTGGGGGAGAGAAGGTCTTTGGTTACAATACCAGGGGCAAGTGATGCTGCTGTCCTGCTTTTGTTTTCTGGAAGTGACAAGGCGATGGGAAAACAGATTCTGTGCAAGGACTGTACTGGGTGTAGCCTTTCAGGAATTATTGTTAAAACCTCGATTATTTTTTTTTTTTTAGGACAAAGGACTTGTGTGTGACAAGCATGTTGCAGCATGGTTTGATGAAGCATGGGGCTACAGCAGCCTCTGGCTCCTGCTCTCACTTTAGTGACATTATTAGTTACAGTAATGCACTCCTGTAACATGCTCTGGCCCTGTCTGATTTGCTTTATTGCAGGAAAAGTCTCTCTAATGCTTATTCTTGCACTGATGTCTCAGGCCCACTTTTACATCCCTTAAAGTCCCAAAATCCTGCTGGTGTGAGAATTCAGGACTGGTTTCCTGCTGGGACACAGTTAAAGGAGCATTAGAGCTGGATGAAGTATGTTTTCTGTAGAGGTAGTACCTTGCCACAGAGAAATCATGTAAAATATTCAGCCTGCTAGATGAGGACGGTTTGTTGTGATTTCTGGGAGTTTCTCCTGACCATGCCTCACTGAAGTTTGAGGGCTGAGGTGACGCCTGGAAAGCTCACAGGCTTCACCATGACCCCTGGGGCAGGGACAGATTCACCCTATAGCGTTGCTGCCATACTGCAGAGATTGCTTGCTTTCCCTGACACGGTGTAACTCCTCTGTGCTCCCTGACAGGAATACAATTTACTGCAATTTACTATAAATCCTCATAAAAGCCCTTCTCTTGTGACACACTCAGTCAGAAACCCTAAAAATGACTGACAGGCTCTTCATAAATATTTATGATCTCTAAAAAAAGATTGAAAGAAAGAAAAGTTATATTTTGCCTTCAGTGAAGTTTGACGGTGGAGACTTCTCTGCAGCGGCCAGGTCTACCCTTCCCCGACCGGGTGCACCTGTCATCCCACGGGCAGAGCTGGCCCCCAGGCTGCTGCTTTGCTCATGCACAAAGTCCAGAGGGAGCGTGGTAAGACTGGAAGTGCAGGAGTCCTTTAAAGCCCTAAAAAATGGCCCAAAGTAGTTAAAGCTGCTTTTGTCACTGCCTTTGCACGGGGCTGCTGCGCTCGGTCATTTCCACACTTCTTGCTATGGGGAAGACCACCACAGTCCAAAAAGGGTCCTTCAAGACCAGGTCTCCCCAGAGAAATCAGCCATGGGAATTTGAGCCCATCCATTAAGTCCTGTAGTAAACCAACTAACAGTTTATACCCATTTTATTTTGCTACTTCAACTTCTGTTCTTGTTCAGTATATAGTTATGACATCTACTGCTTTTAGTTTGAAAGGGAAAAAGAACATGTTTGAACCAAGCAAAGTGTTGGTCTTTGTGATGTGGAGTCAAGCCAGGAGAGGAAATCTGAATACAGTAAATTAAGAGAATGTTCCTCAGATGAAACTGTCTCCCAATCATAAGTCATGTGACGATAAATTTCAGTTGAGTGACAACAATATTAACAAACTGAAAAAAAGATTGATGTGCATCACAGGTCCATGAATGCAAAATAAAAGGGAAAGGCTTGCTAGCCTGTGATAGGCAAAGTATAAATATGTATCACTTGGTTCTAAAGTGAGTTATGATTACATTTTCCTACTTGTACCTGAAATCTGCAGAGGTTATTCATCTTATCCCTGTATCAGCCATGACAGTTATAGCCATGCGGTGCATACGGCATAGATACCTGTTCAGCAGATAAATCAGCAGGCATGAAGGGACCTGTTGTTATCAATTTGATCTTCAGAATAAATATACAAATATGTGTACAGTATTGTTGTCACTGAGAACAATTTCCCTTCTTCTTGCCGATACATTTTTAAGAGGTTGTTCCAAGAGCCACTTTCCGACAATGCCAGAGGGAGATGGAGGGAAGCAATGATCAGGCAGGAGAACTAGATTTATGGACTGTTGTGTATTTTCCTTTTTTTTTCTTCTTTTCTTTTTTTTAAAGAAAAAAACCACTTCCTTCTACCATCACTTGTCCTCAGAGTACAATGCTGGCTGGATGCAGTGAGTGAGGGTAGGGAAGAGAGTCGATGGGGACAGTTACGGTCAGTGAACATTTGTAAAAGAAAACCATTCCTGATGAGGCTGAGAGCGGTATTGCCTCTCAACTGGTGCTAAAGAGCTAAAGGTTTTATGATGCAGCAGAGACTGTAGTTTAATCCTGATTTACCACGGCAGTTCAGCAAGGAGGAGAGACTCATACGGGACTCAGCCAGGCAACTCGGATGCCACCAGGACACAGAGTGGAGAAGCTGGGGAGGGGAAGCCAGGGAAGATTTCTTCTCCTTCACTTGTAAGTCAGCTCACAGCGACAAGCACAAGGATGTGGAAACACTGGGACCATGCCACTGCCTCACACTGAGCAGCGTCTGAGGAGGGGGTACATCAGATCACCTTTGGATCTGGGTGCAGAAGCAGAGGAACACTGCTCGGAGTGTTCCTTCCTCACCGGGCACTGCTTCGGTCAGGCCACTCATCTAAATCACTCCGGGTGCCAGTCCTGGGGCTGGGGTGGGAGACAGCCCCAGCTAGAGCATCCTGCAGCGGTACTGAGGGAGGCAGTGCGGTAGCAGGGACAGCAGCTGCTCCCAGCATCGGGGCACTGGGAGATCCCAGCAAAATGGGAAGGCAGGGAGAGTGAGTCCAGTGCTACAGACAGGCATCTGCCCGGGTACATCAAGCTAAGCCCTGTGGCCAGGGCTGCAGAGGCTCACCCCTAGAAATGCTGATGGGTGCTGAAGTGTTGAATTCAACCTCTACCCTCCTGGCGACACTTGCTGTGTGCATTAGTCCAGCTGTACAGATGAGGACACAGAGGCTCTCCACCTCCACCTGCTAAAAATCTCAGCACGAGGCAAAAGCAGCAGCAGCCATGCAGCTGGTCCCTTGCCCAAGTTTCATACGTGGTATCAAATATCCACAGAGATGATGACAATATAAAAGAGTTACCGTCCTTGACAGCTGCATTCTGCCCTCTTTCTTGTTGTAAGTCTGGGGGGAAGGAGTGTGATTCTATATAGTTACGATTTCCAGGTAAGGCTGGAATGCAATCTCCTAGTGACATCTGCCTCAGTAACCCAGGGGAAAAAGACTTACACCTGAACTGCTTTGGTTTTTAAACGCTGTCTCTTCTGGGGAGGCTTTTGTTACTTTATTAGTACCATTCATTTAGCTAGCATCACAACTGTGCCCAAGGTCCCCAGCAAGGACAGAGTCCCAGATTTGCCAAGAGGTACGAAGTGCTGTTTCCAAATAAAGTATTACTGGGATGGGTCTTTGGTAGTTACAAATCGTAATTTTCAGGCTCCATCCTATCTCACAGAACTTATCATCTCGACTTCCCTGCCAGCCTTGTATTAGAAGGCTGTGACACTCCCAGCCAGACACCAGGCTGCCACCGCAGGTACACTGTGGCTTGGTGCACACCCAGGTTATAAAGTTTTCTGACCCTCTCTCTCCTTGAGCTACAAAACCAAGAGTGTGCCTGCCTTTTTACCAGCTGCCAATATTTCTTGAAGTATGGCGAGGCTTTGATTTTTATTTCCCCGTGGAAAGCTCAGTATTTACTCGGCCAAGTCAGAGGTTAAGATGTGTTTGATTTGGAAATGAGAAGGCAACATGGAAGGGCTGTGGCACCAGGGTCTGAGGCGAGGTAATCGGCAGGCTTGGCTCTGAAGGTGGCTGAGGACGTCACCTGCCAGGCATCCGAGATGCTTCACGCCGGGTGTGTTTAGTGACATGTAGGAAGAGTAGATGAATTGGGTTGTTTTCTCTAAACTCCGATACTTTAATGAGAAACAGCTTCTGTCCTTCAGCCGTAAGAGCTATTCCTATTCTTGAACTGTGAAGGAGGAAGAGTGAGCAGGAAAATGCCATATGAAATTAAGCTACATTCAGAGACAGTACATTCTGGCCAGCAAGGAAGATGTAACTGTATATCATAGCATTCTGTTAATGAGGATTCATTTTTAGCACAACTTGTCTATAATGAAAAACCCTAACATTTAATTTCCATATAGCTAGAATTAAGGCTGATTTTAACCTCGATGTTCTCTACACATTAGGCTTTTGCTATGGTGTAAATCTCTCTGCTCAAATAGCAATACAGGAACCATCACCTTTCCATAATAAGTGAGTAATGCTGACTCATAACTCATACCGTGTAATTCCAGACCACAAATGTTCAGCTTCCATTGTTGGGAACACTGTCACTAAAAAGGTACTGTTGCTTTAGTAAAAGATTTGTAAAAAGAGACAATTTGTCACAAATAGAGACTTCTACATTTCTAGTGAAGTGGTGGTAAAAAGAACGTAGGTAGATACACGTGGTTTATATCCATAAAAATTGGAAAAATTGTATTTTCCCCTGCATTTATTTTCAACTATATTAGTGACATACATTGCCATGGCAATTTAGGCACCTATTTTTGTGTTCTCTAGTACCAAAATACCTTTGAATATTTGGACCTTAGACATTACAGCAATCGTTTTGCAGTTAAAGCTGAAGCAATCCGCTACCAAATGGGATAATAAGGACAAATCTTGTGTCCCTGCGACGCTCGAGCATGCTTTAAATCGCCACTTTCACTCACCTGCAGCGTTCTTTTGCGTCAGTGTGAAAGCAGGGCCCAGAACGATTGCAAATGGAAATGGCAGAAGCTGACATGCACACTGATACCAGTGAGTGAAAGCTGCAGAACAACACGTTATTAGACGTGTCTCCGTTTCACCCCCTGCCAAGCGGAGGCACGGTCTCCCTCCAAGGAGGCTGTGGGGTTACCTCTGGAAGGTCTGAAGAGTGCTCGGAAGGTCTTGGATGGAAAATGCAGAGGAATCATAAAGTGTCGTTAAGCTAGGGCTGCCTGGAGAAATTAGGAATCCTAATGTTAATAAGAGCCGCGTGAATAATTCATAACAGATCGTTTATTAAAAGAAAGCTGCTACTTTTTTTCTGTGTGCAAATTGTCCATAAGCAGATGGTGATTTTTCTGGATTGCGTTCATTATTCAAACCTATTTGCTAAATTATTTGGGGGAGTAAGCTCTGCGATGTGCCTCATTCAGGAGTTAGCTGGGCGTATTTAATGGTCAGGCTTCACCATGATCATGTTAGTTTTCACGGGATATATTGATCACCTGGAGGGTTTCTGTTCCTGACTGGATGCGTTAACATTTCGGACAGGGACTCCAGCACAAATACTCATACAGCATATTACGGCTCCTTGCGCTCCTCCATCTGCATGCCACATCAACCCGCTGTCTCTCTGTTCAGAACTCGCCTGTGCATAGAATTATTCAGAAATGTTTAAACCAGAATAATTATTCCTGAATAGCTCTCTCTGTGAGCACTTATTCTATAATAAGAGTGCTGTGTACCAGTTTAGTTTAATCTGCTTGAAAAAGAGCTAAACTGAACAGGAGTAAGGCATGCCAACTGCAAAAGAAAAGATGCCACAGAATTTAAATTTACAGCCCATCTCTTGCTTTTAAACACAGAATACCTTTTCTGGGTCAAGGAGGCCCCTGAGCAGTGACACCGTGGAAGCTGGAAGGTTGCAGCAGGGGGGGGAGCACTTTGTGAGCACCCTGTTCAGGGCACCCGCCGTTGGAGAGGAGATGCTCAAAGGGACCTTGAGTCTTGATCCCCAGCAGTTGGTCCTCAGTTATCCAAATTAATCCCCACGTGTATAGAACCCCCCTGGCTCAAGCACTCTCTCTGTTTCGGGGTGTGCAGCCCCCAGCACAGCACTGCCCACTCCCCGAGGCGCGGTGGGGTGGGTGCTCGGCAAGCATCACGCAGCCAGGGTGGGATTAGGAGCAGACACCAGCATCCCACAGCCACCTCCAAACACCCGTTTCTAAGCTCTGAGTGCTACTACCCCTCGGTGGAAGCGAACAAGAGGAAATAGAAAGATATCAAAACATTGGTGGACAAATATTCCTTCTGCACTGCAAACTGTTGCTTACAGCTAGTATTTTTGGGGTAATGATCTGCTTTTAGATTTTCTCTAAGATGTATACTCCATCTTTTTGAAAATGTCTCAGCCTTATCTCTGCTCATTTTTTTCCCTTCCTTAAATCTCTTTCTTTACCTTTAAAATGCTTTTCCCCAAGCAGTTACAGATGTATCATGCCGGTGTGCCCTTAGCTGTGGCACAGGTTGGGGAGCACAGGGGGGCTGCTCCAAGCAAACAGCACCCTGACCCTGGCTGGCTGCTGCCGTTGCGGCCGACCTTAAGCAGCACCACCAAGTGCAGCGGCACTGCACCCACCAAGGCGGAGGCAGAGTTACACCACAGACTAGCAGAAGGACACTAGTTTTCTTTAAAGGAGCTTAAAAATAATAATAATTTATATTAAAAAAGTAAAATGAGAAAACTTATAAAGAAGAGTCTTTACAGTCAAAAGTACGGATTTCATTTTCTCAGACCCAGCAGGAAGGCTGCCTGTGCAATCACAGATGAGGTTTTCACAAGTGCTTAAAGCAGTTGCGTTTCAGCACGAGCCAGGCATCTGACTTCCACAGTGATGCTGGGTGGGTACGTCTTGCCAAACCTGTCTGCTGAAGTTCGATGTTGAGCTTTACCTGGTGAGCTGAGGTTGATATGCAGCCAAAGGAGGGAGACAGTCATTTTCAGCTAGAAGAGATCAGATGCCCTCTCCTCCAACAACTAACCTGCATCCAATTCCCTAGCGAGGCCAGCAGGAATATGGATTGCAGCAGGAAAGAGGTGATGAAAACAGGACAAGCTGCCTGGAAAAAATACTGGACTTACACGTACATAACAGGAGAATAATTTAGTGCAGGGGCCGTGAGAACAGTGGGACAATTAAGAAGAGTATGGAAAGCACAGACTGACTCACCAGATCTTCAGTCCTTACTGCAGTCGGAGTCATGAAAATACTGGGGGGGTTGCAGGAGTTAAAAGGCGTTCTTAGAGATAGATGATGTTTGAACTGACAACACTGAGAGTAACAGATTGCCAAGATACTAGGGGCCGCTGGCCACAGGAGAGCTTGCGTTTTGATGTGTGACAAGGCAGATATATTAAGTGCAAAACAAGCCATGCTGCCATGACTGACAGCTGCGGTCCACCACTGGCATCGGACCCTTGCCCATCCCTCGTCCCTCCACTGGCATCTTCTCTCCTCACTCCACACCATCCTCCTTCATCCTTTCACCATTCCCTGTGCAGGCTTGGTGTAAATTCCCCTAGCACTCCTTGGGTGCTTTAGTCCTTTGACAGGATTTTAATTCAAAGTCTTTGGTATGTCCCAGTGCCCTGATCCTCTTGCCTCAGTTTCCCTGGAAAGACACAGTGCCAGGCTGGGCTTCTGCCCTGGGGCAGGGCACAGGAGCATGGTCGTGGCCCAGGGAACAGTGAGGCAGCAAAGGATCCCGGTGTAGGCTATACCCTTGGGATCCCCTTCCCTCTGTTCCCCTGAGGTGCTCGCCCCATCCCGAGCGGTGGGTGGGTGGCTCCGACGCGCGGAAGCCCCGTGAAGGTCGGGTGCGAAGGCCCGCTTGGTGCCAGGCGCCGGCTCAGCAGGCAGAGGGGGAGCGTCGCAGCCGGAGGCACCACATGCCTCCCCCCACTGCCCTTTTCATCCAGATCTTCCCAGACCCCAACAAGGAGTTAAAAATCCCATTCGCAGGTCACTTGCCAACCTTCCCACAACCAAGTCTATAAAGAACAGCAGCTAATGTTTCTTCTGCGCTAGTGTTTCCCAGGAAGGGTATGTTAATATAGCCTGTCTTTATTATCCTATCTGAAAAGATATTTCATTTTACCAGTTTTTACTACACAATCTCAATAACTCGAACTTGTTTAAAGGCTCACTGCTCCAGGAAAATGCATTACATCTTGGCTTTTAAATCCGCCAGCTCCCATTTATTGGTATTAATAATACATTGGGAAAGCTGTTCCTTTTATTTTATTTTGGTCCTCTGAAGATTTTTTTTGGTAGCTCTAAAATCAAATATTTTAAAAAAAAAAATGTTTTCAAGCAGCATTTCTCTATCCTAGAGGTAACCACACTCTGCATGCCATTAAGGAGTCATTCACGGTGCTTAGGAAGGGGGAAAGGCAAAGGAAAAAAAATAATAGCAAAACTGTTTCATAATCATTTATGAGCCCGAAGTGTCCAGGGAAAAAGTTTTTAATAATAAAGAAAATACCTAAATTAGTTTCCATTTAAAGTTTAGGCATCTTTAATTTATAAATGCTATTTAAGCAGAGAAATGTTGATGAGGGCTAGAGTAATTATTCGCATAAGTGGAAATGCAAAACTTTGGTGCTTCTACACAGTTCATTCTACTTCTGCTAACTCCGCTGAGCTTTTTTTAAGCTCAGCTCACCCGGGGAATTGCTGCCTGCATGTTTATGTATTTACTGTAGAAGATACTACTTTTTTTTTTTTTTTCAAGCTAGCATAGGCTTTTTAATCTTTCACTCGTTTCAGCATTACTGTTGTGAAGGAGGATATTAATGGCCAAGCCCTTCTCTCAGAAACACTGGTGTAAAGTCAGAGTAAATGGGCTGAAGTCAGTAGAATTTCTCCACTTAAGCATAGCCGCATCCGAATGCAGCCCCCAGTGCTCAAAGGATCTGGTAACCCAGGATCACCTCGAGTTTACCTTCATCTCTCTCCTACTGCGCTAATCAAAATGGGAGAGAGGAAGTTTGGCCAATAACAATTTTTTTTCCTATGCTGTATAAATGCAATCCCTGCATTATTATATTGAGGCTGGGAACCTCTAAGCAATTACTTCCCAGCACATTAGTGTCCATGTACTAAATGCTAAAGTGTTTATTCAGTGCATTGCGGGATCAGGTTATTGCTGAGTCTGTCCATCATGCCAAGAAATTATTGCTATAAGTGCTTTAAGAGCATGGCCAGTACAATGGAGATATAACCAAGCTGAAGGACTGCAGTACTCCTGTTTGGGGGGGGAGAAAAGAAAAAAAAAAAGGGAGACTGCAAAAGTGTTCAGATGCACAAAATCTCATCATCAAACGCACATTGCTGTAGGAACCGAAAAAAAAAAAAAAAAAGACACAAAAAACTTTATACTGAAATTGAGTGGAAATTGGAATAGTGAAGGAAATATGCTTTCCTTTTCAATTCCAGATGCTCATGCAGTCTTTTGCCTGGGATTAAGAGGTCACTTATTGCAGCCTTAAAGGATAAGGACTGGGCTAGATAGGAGAATCAGCAGCTGTTTATTCTGTAAATGTTTGAATACGAATCGGGTCTTCCTTTTCAGAGCTTCGCTTATTACTTTTATTTACCAGGATAATATCAGAAGTCTAATTAATTCTCTCCACCTCTTTCAATTCTCAGTGTCTCAGTGCTTCGGCAAAGCTGGAACCCTTTAGAGCTTTCTATCTATTGAATTAAATATCCTTGTTTATAAGGATGGCTATGTCTTTATCTTTTCAGCTGAGATTACCTTAAAATGTACTGGTGCAGAGCACACAGATAATGCAGGGGGAATAATAATTTCTTTCTTTTTTTTTTCTTTTTTTTTTTTTTTTTTGCGTTTGGTTATCAACTGGTGGTTTATTTCTGTAATTGTCTTTATCAGAGTCCTTGCTACTCAGTGGTTAATATTCAGGAATGATTATTCTCTTTCAAAAATTAGAAATATCAGCCTCAGTGAGACACACTGAGGTCTGGGGCTCTGAAGTGGCTTCTCCAAAATCACACCGGGAAGGATTTTAAGGCTGGGATTCAACAGACCTATATGTGATGTTCAAAAATTGGTGCCTAGACCTCAAGTACTTCTGCAGACTCATTCTGGAATGAGTTGCCACTCGGGAGGTGTTTCTGGAGACAGCTCTTCAGCTAAATGCAGCCCTGGAAGTTGGCTGCAGCAAGTCCCAGGCTATGTATCTGGGTTTGTGCTGCAGCGATTGAGCTGGAGGACCTGATCCGGGCTAAAACGCAGGGCTGCACTACCCAGCCTTCGCAATTGCCCTATTTTGCCCTGTTTCAGCCCATTTCCAACCACCACCTTACAGAGCTAAAGTGGGAGGAGGGCCATTTCCCCGGGCAAAGGTGAGAGCCAGCATTTCCCCAAGCCTGCCGCAGACACCGGTACCTCCTGTGCTGCACTGGGACAGTGCCAAGGGTCACCCCGGGGCTGTGTGCATGCCCAGGAGGAGGAGGACGGTGGGGATGATGCTCACAGTGATGCACCCCATTTTCCCGGAGCTGTAATCTTGAGCTTCCCCGCGCTGACACCACCACCCCCACCCCCGAAGCCTTTTCTGTTCTGACCGTAAGCTCTTTAAGTTGGGTCTCGTAGCGCTCTCTCATCCCGTCCTAGAAAGCTGCCACAGTAACGGCCCTTATCTTGATGAGGGACTCAGTGTGCTGCTCCAGTGCATTGTAATAATAATATCATTAGAAAAGTTGTGTTGTATCATTCAGCCCAAGGACAAATGAGAACTCCTTCTGTGCTAATTCAGCAAGGATTTTGTTTATTCTTGATTATTTCTGTTGGTGATGCTTGTATTACTGGAGTTCATTCTGTTTGCTCACAGCATACTTTCTGCTGTTAAAACCTTTCTTTTTGCGTTTGACCTCAATCTTTCCAGTTTTTAAAATGTTTAGGGTAATCCTAGTGACTCCTTTTAGCTCTTAAACAGAGTTTCTTCCTTCTTACATCTCTGCTACCCCCAAAACAGTTGTCAGTAAAAACAGCTTATAATAGCATAGCAGCCAAAGGAGGGGCATGAAGGGACCAGCCACTTCATAAACATATCACGAGAAGTTCTGTGTTGATTATGCATTCGTTATTGATAATTATTAATGATATGCTGGTTATTACAGTACAGCACGCTCTTGTTTTATTGGCGTGCTATGCATTTCACAGAGGTAAAAGCCATTCTAAGAGAAATGGTTGACATTAGCTCAGCACAATGATTAATTGCTTTGATAATCATGTATATCTACTTATCACTGGACTCCCAAACACACAAGGAACTCTTATGCCAGCTCGTTCACACCCTGCTTGGCACATGAAGGGGTGACTTTGGCACTGAGATTGGGCCACTTCTAGAGGCAAAAGAGGGAGACAGTAATTAGTCCCCATTAATTAATGGGGGTTGACCAGGCTTGGGCCTCTTGGATTTTTGTGATGCGATTTTACACTTGGTTTTTTGAGAGACTCTAAAGATATGCCTAAGCGCACACAGCCAACTGGGCTTCCTTGAGCAGGTGTGGTGCCCAAGAAATGCAAAGTAGGGAAAATCGTGTGCCTTCCCTGGTGTCTAGAGTTTGACAGCTAAACAGAAGCCACCTCTGGAAATCTTGACCCATCTTCTCGCATGTCCCTTTGAACGCTTCAGCACTGGGAGCGCAGCCTCAGCCGTCAGGGTTGTCTGGCTTTAGTGCAGCTGCTTCCCCCCAATCCGTTCAGAGCACTGGGGACATGGGGACCACCCGGAGCCCCGCAGACATGCCCCTGGCAGGTACACTTTGGTGGATGGAGGCACTCAGGATTTACACAGTATACAAACCCTCCTCTGAATGATTCTTTGACTTTGGCTCTGCCGAGCTGGTATCTGTTTTGATTTGCAACCTCGGTGTTATTTGAATGTACAGTAAGTAGCCTCTTGCTGGCAAATATGAGATGCTGATAGCTTCTGAAATCTATATTCCATCCTTGACATAACAAGGCAACAAATTTTGTACATCCTGGGGGGAAAAAAAACAAGTGACAGGCTGTTAGGGGAGGAGATCAAGATATGTGCAAGCACGTGTCCCTGTTCCTCCACTCAGGATTCAATTGCTTCCCCCAGCAGGGTGACATAGCCGGGGTGATGGAAATGTCCCACTTCCCAGAGAGGAGACAGGAGGGAGGGGGCACTCAGAACTGGGACTGGATTGATTTCCCTCTGCTGGAGCAATTGCACTTCCAAAGTGGCAAAAAAATAAATAATAATAAATGAGTAATAAACACCCCATTTGAATCTTTAAATGAATATTGGATTTTAATTATAAAGGTTTAATTTCTGGAATGGAAAAGCTACTTTTGCACAATTACTGTGTGCAACTTTTAATTAACTTTCAAGAACTTTCTCTTACTTAAAAAAATGTAATTAATAATACTTAGGGAACTATTAGCATAAAATAAGTCATGGAAAGAGGTAGAGAAACATAAAACATATATTGTACAAAATTACTTCGGAGAAAGACTCGCTAATTCTGAACACAAAGCAAAAGCTTCCAGCTTTCCTAATTCTGGCCTATAAGGAGCTTTATGCTGAATGAAAGCATGAGAAAGACATAGGAATCACAGGATTTAGAACAGAAAACACTGTTACGTTAATCAGCTGTTGCAGAGACCTGTAAGACTAGGAGAGATGATCTGCTTCCATTGCCCAGGGTTCCTTTATTTGGGGGGAACTATGACACCGGTAGATAGGGATGGTTCCAGGCAGACAGCGAATGGAAGGGTAAAGAATGGGTTGGCGACCCACTGGATCGTTCCCCAAAGAGCCCTAAACCCAGCTGCAAAGTGAGCAGAGCCAGCCAAGCCTCACTGGCCGGGCAGGAAAGCGCCAGCGAGGCGGCAGCACAGCCCAGCACGCCTGTTTGCAGCCTGCCGAGAGCTGGGAGGACGGGGATGGAGGAGCTGCAAAATCACCAGCCAAAGCGGAGTAGAAGAAACCTTCCTGACGCACAGCACAGCCCTCCAGAAGGCAGGCGTGAGGGACCACAAGGGTCTGGGTGTGCAAAATGGGCCAAGCAGAGCAGGCTTGGAGCAGGAGGGGGAGCAGTGATACGGTGTTCTGGAGCAGAAGTATATTACTGCAGGAACCAAGAGGGAAATTAAGTCAGGGTACAAGGACACAAGGCGGGCAGCCCGTGGTAAAACTTGTTGCTTCAGTAATGGAACAACAGTGAATGAGAGCCACTTCCCAATAATATTTTGCCCAGGCCTTGTTCCAGCTGGGTTTTAAATTAACCAGTAGATACAGCTGTCAGCGTTTCTTTTATGAGATTGCTCCAACACAAGAAATCCTCCATGGTCTAAACAGCATGGTTTGAAATATCTGTGTTTCAGTGTATAAAGAAGGCTGAGCCTGTCTAATCTAGCGCTCTGCCAACATGGCTTTGACTCAGCTAACTGTACCCTGGATTAAACTGAAACCTAAAAATCCTGGGCATGGTGTCCTTTATGACCAGTTCAGCCAGAGCAAGCTTCTACCTCCATCTCCCTTCAGGGAGGGAAGGAAGGATGCAAACCCAAAGATTTGAAGCATTCCTTTTAACAGAGGGTGGGGGGAGAGCTGATGTTAGCAACCCCTTCTCCTAATGAGCTCTCTGGCCAATAGCACTGAAAAATAAACCAATGGGCGGGAACATAGTGCCTGGAACAGACACATAGTGCCTGGAACAGACACAGTGGAACCTGGGACTGGGGACCTGCCTGAGGACCCCAAGGGCAGAAACATTCTGCACTCTGTGTGCTGTGTTTGCAGCAAGCCCGTGGGCTGTGCCTTGGCTCGCTGGCTGCTGTGGGTTATACCGCTGGCACCCCACAGTCCCAGCTAACAGTTGCCTTTACTGTGATGGCATCTACTTGGTGTTGCTACCCTTGCTTCTGCAATGCATCCCACATGCATCAAGCATTTGGACAAAACATTTCTAGTAGTGTCTGGGACCCAGATTTCCCTTCTTTGCTCTTCTCTGCTCTTTTATTTTAGAGGGTCTGTCCATCGTGCCCAGCAGACAGGGCTGTGGGCTCAAGGACCTGTTGTTCTGCAGCTGCGCAGGGAGGCATGAGACCCACGGTGTGCATGGCACCCCATGCTTGCACCCAGAAAGCTGGACATGCCGCCGGTTCGGCGGGCTCACCTGCAGCCCCAGTCACTGCTGCAGATAACTTTAAATCACTTAGCTGGGGTTTGCCAGCACCTTTTTGGGTTGTTTCACCCCACCAGTGCTAAGGGCCATAACCCCCAGGGGGTGACTGGGCGCTCACTCGGGTATCTCTGCCCCTTCCTACGCAAGCCGCAGCTAAGAGAAGTGAGCACAGTGGGGATGCCCTACAACCGGAAAGGGGAGAAAGATAAGGGAGGCAAAGAGAGGAAAGAATCAATTCGAGCAAGTTCACATTAATATCAGTATAAAAGATGGTGTGGTCTGGAGCCCCCCAGCACATGGGGCATTGCTGGACCGCACTTATCTCTGCTCCTTTAGTGGGCTAGGAACTGGAAGATATGTTTTTCTCTGGAGCTATGAAAACTTGTCACAAAATCTGCTGCTGTTGTAGGCCAAGTAATTTTACTTCGCAAGAAAAAAACCCACCCTAAGCTCTTGAAAAACAACCGCCACAACAACAACAAAAAAGGAAAAGAAAAAAAAAATAATAACACCCAAACGAGTTTAGATTCTCACATCCCTGCTAGGATGTTCCAAATATAACCACAAAACACAGTTCTTAAGCCCATATTTATTACTATACAAATCTAGTTTAAAAACAGCTCTACAGGGGTTTGTGTTCAGCTGTAGCACTAGATCAGAGCGAAAAGGACATCTTGCTCCGAGCAGAACCGCAATGCTGCACTGACCTCCAGTGGAATTTGAAGAAACACTCCAATGGCAGAGGCTTCTTCACAGCCCTCTGAAGCCAAAACTTGCCTTGTTTCAGAGCTTTATGAGGCCATCAAATTCGTATGGGGATTAGGGAATTTATTGCAGATTACTGTATACTTAGGATAAATATATTAAAATACTGTAAGGGGATTTGTCTGGAGTAACGTTCCCAGTCTAAGTCTAGCCTCATCAAATTTAAACTTGAATATGCAGGTATTAAATAGAGCTTCCCAAAATCAATCAGCTTGAGGGGTTTTTAATTGACTGAGGAGCAATTTTTCCTCCACTTTTCCATTGCAGAGAATTTTTAAAGATGGTTAATTTCAGTTTTCCTGTGAGAAAACCTCTTCTTTTTTGGTTTGGTCACCTAATCAAGAAACTCTAATGATAGCTGCTATGTGACATTTTCTCTCAGCACTGAGTAGGAGTTTTTCAAGGTCAGACAAAGGTGATCAAACAACAGAGTGGCACTTCTCAATCTCCGTGTGAATGATTGATTGCCCCGATCAGATATTAGAGCAGCGCCACTTGACTTTGTGTCCTTTGATGTCCTGATCAAAGAAAAAGAACTATGTAGTATGCCCAAGATACTCTCCAGAGTGCCTTAATTTAACAATCCCAAGATCAAGTGAAGGAAAATGTGGCATCTTTTTCTCTGGCAATCTCTAGCCGCAGCGTCTCCGCGTTTGTTGTGCTAGGAGCTGTACGTCCGCAGAATAAAAAGGCTGTCGCTGACACAAATAGCTCCCAGTCTGAATATTAGAAAAACAGTTCAGCTTCAGTTTTAAAAGACAACCTTTTCTGAAAAAAAAGTCCCTTTCCCCTGAAACAGCTAGAGGGCCCTTCCAGGTTGTTCACAAGTTTTCTCTGAAGAGCAATTAGAGAACTATTGTTCAAAGTGCGCTCAACAAGGAGGCAATGAGGACTTCAAAGACAAGAGGAAGAGATTGATAAAGCCACTCTAGAAACGAGCAGGGGGGAGTCAGACAGGCAAGGGGACCTGAAAGGAGAAAGGAGAACAAGAGAAAGGAAGGCAGTGCTCTGGGATGTTTTTTTTTTCATTGTTGCTTTTTTGTAAAGCAAGATAAAAATATTTCCACCCAAAATATTCAAATGAAGTGAAACAAAACAGTTTGGGTTGTTTAACTTTATTTAACCTATAAGTCCTTCATTCCAACCATTCTTTAAACTTAGGCCAAATTTTAAATTAAAATTGCATTGAAGAGTTTGATTTCCTAAACAGCCTCCCAGGTTCTTCATGGTATTTGCTCTGTACCCTCCTACATACCCTAGGTGTGATGAGAAATAAGAGGCAGAGGCAGCGTATCACTCACTATCTCACACCCCACCACACCAACAAGATCTTGTTTTGACTCAGAGTCACGTAACCTAGCACTTGGGCTCCCAGGACACACGCGTTTTTAAAAATCCTGCTCATTTTGCATGCCCTGCTTAGGCCATCATTCAGCTGAAGCAAGTGCCACTGCGTTGTGTTGAGATGCTGCCTGTTGCGGTGGGACCCCGCTCTGTGGCTTGGGCTCTGGGGGTCTGCCCCACTGTTAGCGTACGGCCCCCCCGAGGTGCACGTATGCCTGACACAGAAGTCCACACACACAAGGAAACCCCCGAATTTCCTTGCTCTGGTGGCAGAAGTGGAGGTATATTTCCTTAGTTTAGATATAGGAAGTGTATTTTCAGTAATTTTAAAGCAAAGCAATCAGGTACAAGCCTGTCTCAGGAACACTGACAGCGAAGAAAATTTCAGCCCAGATTTTTCTGAAATTCAGCAAAATTATAATCAGCTGACAACAGTGGTTTTGTAATGAGAGGTGTCAAGCAATTCCAACAGGTACAAGTGCCACTCCACTCTATAACCTTTTGTGGATACAAATTAAGATACGTGCCAAACTATCTAAACACATAGTGATTTTGGTTTTGCCAAAGACTCTGATCCACTTCTAACAGTCTTCAAGGGATTTTTTTCCCCCACTGGTATTACACAAGCAATAAAAAATTTCGTATGAGATTTCTCAATATTAATAATATCACAGAGCAGAAGAGTAATGCGTAGCAGATGGAGAGACACTGCATATGTAATATACTGCATGCTTACCGGGATTTTTTTGTTCAACAGGCAGTTTTTGTTATTGCAATAAGGTCAGTCCAGCTGCGACTTTTCACATAAATCCTCCCCATATGGCTAAAGCATCCCAAAACACCTCCTCTTTCACTCTGGGCGTGCAACCAGCTGCACTGGAAAGGCCCCGTGGCTGGATGAAGTCCCATTGAATGTTGTAAAAGGGAGGTACTTGTGAACATCTTTGGAAGCTGCCAAGTTTTAATGCCTGTGGTGTATTATTTCCTTGGGAATGCTTGAAAAATGTCAGTTAGTGAAGCAAAGACATGGGATCTTTAAAAAAAGGAAGACAAAAAAAGGAAGAAAAAGATTTAATTTACCTTCTAACAATGGTTCTCTGTGAAGCTCCAGGGATCCACAATTTCTGACTGAAGCTAGAAATGCATAAACAGTGTCACTTGGGGTAAAATTTACCTCCACGCAATGCTGCCATGTAAGGTAGAGGCAACCTTTCTGTTCGGAGCGCCAGCATGGGTTTTAGGAGAGCCAAGTGCCGAGTATGACCGTGTCCCAGGCGTTGCTTCTCCCACTGGCAGCACATGCAGCCCCAGACACGCCGGGGCATCGTCTTGATTTCTACTCACTTCTTAGAAGGGACAGCATTTCTGGTTTTAATCTGTTGCCACTCTTTTAGCTTCTGCTTGCATGCTCATTGCAATGCAGTAAGTGTAGCAGGTTTATATAATCTATCATATCTTAATTAAAAGGTCCGCAGCTTTCACTTGGACTTTGTTCATTTTGGTTTAGCATTACCAAACTAAAGTGATTGGACATTATTGAAAAAACATGTCTTGATGGCACTGAACCAAGACTCCTGACAAAACTGTTGGCAGAAAACTTCATGAGTGTGACTGTTCATCACGCTTTGTGATAGTTACTTATTTCAAAATGTCAGAATTTTCCACAGACCAGAAATTCCCACTCCTTTCTGCCTCTATTACAGAGCAATTCAGCCTACACCCCCCTACACCCAAACGCTCGGGCTCCAAGTCTGTGGGAATGCATAGATCAGCAAGACGTGCCAAGAGCTACTGAAAGGATAAACAAAGTTACTCAAATTATTCTTACAAAGCAGAAAAATATGGATGTAATTTTATAAAATTATTTGCTGAGTGTTGAACAATGAGATGAGCCCTCCAGCCCCAGTATATAACATCTCAATTATGCAAACCCTGGATCCATTATTCCCACTTTGATGTCATATGCACACAAGTATATTGCTGTAATTCCTCCTGTCACGTGGCATTACTTTTTAGTTCATTATGGAAAACTATTTTTGGGGTAGAAATTTAACCTGTCAATTAGTAGGACATTTATGTTGTGAAAATGTGGCAGAAGACTAAGATAGAGAAATATATTCTCCCTCTCAAAAGGCATGTGATTTTTTTTTTATTTAAGTATTTCTCCATCTGCTTTAGTATTTTAAAATCCAAAATATGATTATTTCCAGGGCCCTGGTTGCCGCTGTCAGATCGGGTAATAGAATATACTGTGTTCTCCATCAGTTCACAGTCTTCGAATCCAGGAAGGGACTTTTTTTAAGAAATGGCTCGTTGGAGTTTCGGTGTTGCTGCCGAGCTAGCGAAGGTGTCCCTGCGGTCTGCGCTGCTTGGGTGGGACTGGGCTGCCAAAGCCCTCTGCAGCCTTAACAGCGGCTCTGGGCACCCGCAAAGTGCCCACAGCTGCAGCGACCCATAGGCAAACAGCAAAGACTATTTGTAGGAAACAAATTTCTCTTGCATTCACAGCAGAAATCTAATTCAAAGAATTAGATCAGCTGATCAGCAAGGTAAAACAACACCCCTCCATGCATACCCAACCAAGCCCAGGCAACACAGCTTGGATTTTTTTTACTGCTAAGAACAAGCTGCAGAGCAGGGCAGGAACTTCAGATAACAAATGAATTTGAGCAAATCCCAGCAACAGCTACTGGACAACTTGTGAACAGAGAGGAAACTAAATTAATCAGATAAATGATTTGCTCAGCTCTGGTAGAAAATGTCAAACACTTCAAAACTAACCTTTTGGCAGCAGGATTGCTCTTCCCGGATCTATTTAAGATTTCTGCCTTTTGCATTTGTCAACAGAGCTAGGGAGCAAGTGTATTTCAATAAGGGGAACGTGCCATTCTTAACACATAAGCACAGCCCCCTGCCTACCTGCAGCAAGTGCCCAAGCTCCACCACGCAGGCGGCACGGGCTGGAGAGCCCGGTGCTGGCTCCTGGGCTGAGGCAAACACTTGTTAGCAGCTTGCAGCCAAGCCTGAGCAGAACATGTCTGTCGGAACTGACTTTTCTCCAAAAAGCTTTGACCGTTGTTTTTCTAAGGGGGATTTCAATGAGATTTATCTGCGCTATGGAAATATTAATTTTGTATTTACAAATCAGGCCCCAAATCAATTTTTTCTTGCTGGAAATTAGAGTATTTTTATTCTGAAATGCTTTTGCAGTGCCAAGCAAAGTCATAGCCCAGCTGGCTTCTGTTACCTTTCCCGTCGGCAGCAGGGCTCCCCAGCTAAGCCTCGGCTTCCACACTGGCGATGCTGGAGCCCAGGTGCCCTCCCTCCAGGCACGCAGCACCGGGGGGGTCCTGTAACTCTGGTTGCCCATCATCCAGAAAGCTTTTTCTTTTGGTGGTTGCTGTTTTCCTCCAGAGCCAAACCACACTTGCCATAAACCACTATAGCAACACTTCTACCTGGAATGATTGTGGCTTGCAGCCAAAAAACCCAACCCAAACCAAACCAAAAAAACAAACAATAAGAAATACACCAAAAAAATTCCAAAAACCACCAGAAAACCTTTCTGTATCAATGTGGACATTAAAAATAAAATTTAAAAAAAAATTGTACAAAGGAAGAAGAAACATTTATTAGTATGGCACAGTTGCACATCATGCTTGATTTCAAAGGCAATGGCCAGGAGCGACATCCCCTGTCTTGCAGAGGATCAGAATTAGGTTCCTGCAACTGCTAAATCCCTTTCCACCCTGTGCGGCAGGGAGGGCAGGCAGCCGTGCTGTGCTCCATGCACATGCTTCAGTTGCATTGAAGCAAGTGCGTTGCTGAATCACAGCATCTCTTCTTTCTGCCGTGGAACGCAGCTTTTACTGCCCTGGGTGGATTCCCTGTGAGGGCAGAGGAGAAGACCTTGTTACACAGCGCATACTGCCAGGGCTGCCTGTATCGATCAGCCCTGGGTGCACTTGGAGTGCAGTTGTCTCTTTACCAGGTTGAAGTACAGGGTGTTCAATGTTTATTGTGTTCTTAACAAAGTCTGTTATCAGCAAGTTTGAAGTTTGTTGCTATCTTCTGGCGTCTTAGACTAATCACAGTAATGAAGGCATTGAACAGAGCCCTTCTCAGGTGGCATTTACCATTGTTTGCTGCAGATAACATAAAGCTTTCTGATTACAGTCCGCTTTTATCACTTCAGAGCAAATCAACTCCACTGAAATGTGCTAATAAAACCCACGGAAGCAACAAACTGGAAAGAAGTGTTACAGCAATAAAGGAACATGAGGGAAAATGTACAGCTTTTGCCGCTGTTATCATTTTCAATTTATTAAGATCTAACCATTTTTGTAATATGGCACTATTGCTGGGGGTTAATTTAATCTTCTCTAATACCAGGCTCAAGTCAGTTTTCAGTGTCAATTTAGATGTAATGCATATTTCTGTGTTAGAATTGGAGAAACACCCTCTGTGGCCCCATGACCATATGCTTTCAACAATCCAAGTGTAAATATCCAGCACTTTACACGTCCATTTTATGAGATTAGCTCCAGCCTTTAAACACGCAAGTCCCAATAAAAGCGTTCGGCGTTGTGGCTCCAAGGACAGAGTGGGCTACTCGCTGCAATAGCGAAGTGCTGAGTTATGACCTGTAGCAACCCACCCGCCTGTGCTCCACTCAGCCAACCATCCTGCGTTTATCTGCTGCCTCTTGCTGTAAAGGGTCCCAGAGGCAGGTTAGAAAGGCTGGGCCGAACCCTGAGATCTTCATTCAGTCTTTGCTGAGGACAGCAGTTGCTTTGCGTGCATAAGTGTAATGTAAAATCCAGTCAAGACTTTACGCTGCCATGGGGGAGGCTAAAAAAAGCAGGCAGGGCAGCAACCTACATAAAATATAGAGAGGGGAAAACTGGATCCAAATATTTGAGCCAACGCAGGAGAAGGACGGTCAGTGTCCTCCATATCTACATGTAGGAGACAGGATACATAGAGGCTTCATCTCTATAATCACATAAAATAGTATCAAACTTTGTGTCTGCTTTGTATGAGGTACACTGAACTGGCTGAGATTTCAATCTGTGTCTTTGTGCTCCAGTTGTCTCTTGCAAATCAAGGACATCGCACCCTTTCCATACCCCACCTCCTCAGTGGATACCTGGTTCAATTCAGCCTTGCTGTCCTGCGATAGCTTTTTTGTTGTCTTTTCTGAAAGATTCAGCTCTTGCTTTTTCTCTTTTGATGTGCTTCCATGCAGTTAATGCATTCAGCTGACAATAGGAGCTGGAGTGGAAAAGCAAGTTACTAGAACACACTTCCCTTCTTTAGAGCCTTGTAGACCTCTAGATTTCACTGAATATTGTTCAGCCTCTGTGGTTAGAGACTGCACGTGCTTGGACCCATTATCATCTACCTGCCCATGGTGGGGGACGTGTTTCACAGCCTATGTCCCGATTCATTACAGCCTCCTGGCTGTTTTTCCAGCCTTCATTTTGTTCACCTAGAAAGGGGTGTTTTTAGGAAGGGAGAAGAAACGGGGATTAAAGAGGAGGCAACAGATCTCACACAGGCATGGGACCAGCTGAGAGACCAAGTCTCTTGAGACGTCTAGGAGGCTTAAGAGGGCCAAGCAAGAAATGCTATGTAGTAGGAAACGGCAAGCCCAGAGACTTGATCCATCGTAGTGCTGCCCTGTGTGCCTGCAGACAATCGAAGGACATGGTCACACTGTCCCCACCTTTATTCGATCCTGCACCCTGCCCCTGCCCAAGTAGCTCACAAGCTCCAGTGCACTCAGCCTGGCATGACTGGCTCCCTCGCTCCTGTGGAGCAGATGAAGAAGTGGAATCTTCAAAAGATCAAGGGCTTTAACGAGGTCATGGAAGCCAGAAAGGGCAGAGATCGAGTTTAAGTCTAAAGAACTCACGTTCTTCTCCTCTCTCTGGACTCTAATGAGAACCCCCAGCGTGGAGCCAGGGGTGTCAGCTACTAAACAGAAAGGCTCTGTACCTGCAGGATTTTGTCCAAACCCTTGCACAGAGATCACACGTAGTTCCAGCACCTCTGAGAGAGAGCAGGCAAGATCTAGCAGGCAGTTAATGAGACTTTCAAGTCACTGGGTAAATTAGGTGCCAGCAGAGCAGCTTCAAGCTTCATAGAGGGCTTGAGGTGAGTGAGAATGGTGGTGGCAGAAGTGCACCACAGCAGGGAGGGGCGAAAGGTGCGCTACCCCCGCCCCCAGCACCACAGCTCCTGGCACAAGCATCTGCATCCCTGTGCTGTTTAATCCCAGGGAACGATGCAAGACGCTGTTTGTGTGGCTGGTGTGATAACGAGTGGTGTACTATGCAGGGCTGAACTGACTTACGTTGGATCATGTTCTGCTGAAGTTGAGTGAGGAAAATTCCCATCGTCTGTGAATCTCAATGTCTGAGGCTGGGGGAGAGCGTGGCATGGCAGAGCCTCTGCATGCTCTGCCTGTGAGGTTGTGCCTCTAGTTTAGAACACGCTGAAAGGCACTGCTTGTTGCTGATTTGAGATTTCCTCTCTAACTCTCTCCATCAGCTTTCCTACATCTGCCTCAAGCCAGCGGGCAGGTGTCAGGGCTGTTCCTGACAGAATGCCCTCACCCTCCTGCTGCAAATGCCTCAGTCCCACAGGCAGCATTGTATGGGATGGGAAGGGCTGCCGGGGTGGGCTGAAGGTGGTCCAGCAGTCCCACAAGAGGAACGCCAGGTACAAACCAAGTGTAGGCAGGAAGGCAGAGATGGAATGAATTATCTCACCCACGTTATCCAACACAAAGTCCAGGAAGGTGCGTGGGGGCCGGGCACAAAGGGCAAGGCAGGCAGGGCAGGCAGGGCAGACATGTCCCTTCGCTGCTGCGCTCTGCCTGTTCCCCAGCAAGGAGAGTTTCAGGAGTTGCATTGTGAGCAACTAATGAGATTAATGCAAATAGGTATACTAAGTTATACAACATATATATGCCCTTCACACAATGACGGACACCTTCTGCTACAGTTTATTTTTCTAGCAATCATCAGTAGCACTAATAATAATTAAATCTCAGATGCTGTAATGAATAATACATAGCAGCATTCTGTTAGCAAAACAAAACCACTTTAAAAGATTTTCTCCTAAGCTAGCATCAGTGCTTATTTCTTGCAATGATTTATTTTTTGTGATGTATTAATCACCTTTAAAGTTTGCAGTATTGAAACATAGATAGTACTGAGTCACTGATGCACAAAAAAATCCTGGAAACAATTTAAAGAAAAGCTGGCACCACTACGCTGATCATTTTTATTTGTGTGTAAATAGAGGAACAGCAGTTGCAGCTCAGGCTGGAGCAATGGACAGAAATGTAGGGGTCTGGGGGGAGACTGAGAGTAGCAGGGTTTGAATCCTTCTGTCTGACCTTGGACACATCGATCAGGGATGAAATTCATCTCTTCCCAAAGTCAGGCATCCAGCTGAGACTGATCAAGCCAAGGCGAGGACAGCACGGCGGAGAGCAGCGCCTTCCAGGAGTGTTTTGGTGCTGTCGGTGGCAGAGGTTAGATGAGGTGGTTTGGGCCAGCACTCACCTGTGGGTGCATCTAAAGGCATCAGCCAGGCCCAAACAATGGCTGCTCGGCAGCAGCCCCACTACAGTTGCAGTCCCACAAGCAAATAAAAGTCCTTTTGCCAAGAGAGCATCCCTTGTTCCTGGAACTGCAAATGACAATGTATTCCCTCTTACTGCTGCGTTTGCAGAGCTGGGGGAGAAAAATGACCATGTCAGATGCCCCTACTTACACCAGCATGTAACTATTTGGTCACTCTCAGAGAGGCTTCCAAAGGATCAACACTTACATTACAAAAATGCAATCATTACTCAAGGAATAGGGTGTCTGAAGGCTGAGAACATGGTAGATCTGGCCCTAAAAGGGTATAAGCATCTGTCCCCCAGCTGCATTGGACACTCAGGCACTGCAAATTCATGTGACAATGTGCACGTTACAGCTGGACTCACTCAGATTAAATATCTTGTCTCTAGTATGCAATCTAAGTAGGCAGTATGGGATGTAAGACACCTGGTAAATGAGGGAGTGAAAAGTTCTGACCATATTTTCTTTTCCAGTACTGAAGGTGTTAATGCATCACATACCTCAGTTGCATGTAGATGTCCTGCTACTTGAAATTATCCCAATTCTTAGCAACTATCAGATTCAAGCCCTACAAGGGTAACAGGTCTGATTCTGTGCTATGCACCATACGAGTCGCCAAAAGCCTCACCAGCAAGCTCCAGGAGTGGTTTGTTTACTCATTGGACTCTACCAAATGAGTAAACCAACTGCAGAAGCCAACAATGCCATGGATTTGGAGCTGGCAGCAAGTAAATTGCCAAAATACATAGCATATACTTTACATAGCATATACATAAATTTCTAAGAGGAGAACGGCTTGCAGGAATCCTGCAGAACAAAGGCAAACCTGATGCAGGACTCAAGAAAGTGGTCAGAGCTCTTTGTCCCAGCACCAGTGAGACCAAGCTCATAACCTCCACCATGCTGCCTTAGAAATGCCAGGTCAGAGATGGAGCTGGTACAAGACCGGGCAGCCCTGACGGCACTAACGCATCTCCGCTGCTTGTGCAGCCACCTAGAGACTCCATCCAATTTCTCTGGTGGAGTTACGCTGCCAGGAGGTTTCAGAGAGTCAACCAAAAGAACACATTAACGTGAACCTGGTCTGAAGAGCAGAGAAGGGATGATTTTCCTTTCTGATACTAGATCAGACAGTGGAGTAGCCTACCAAAAGCAGCAACTGGTTTTATCAGTATAATCAGATATCACAGGGATAAGCACAAGATAAATAACCCGATACCACAGCTACGAGCATGGCATGAATAACACAATACACTAGCAATGAGCTCAACATAAATAACCAAATACCACAGCAGTGAGCTCAGTATAAATAATCCAATACCATGGTGATTAGCTTAGCATGAACACTGCGATACCACAGCAATTAGCCCGGCATAAATAACCCAAAATCCCGGCCATCAGCATGGCATGAATAATCATATCCCATGCCAACAACCACAACAGAGCTAAGGCAGAAAGAAGACAGGTAGAAGAGCACTGATATGTGTTTATTAATACAGTCAGAGGTTTATACAGCAGTATCAGCTTTGGAGTGCTCCCAGTTCTCCCCCATGCAGCCAGTTGATGCCTGCAGCCAGCCACAAAATGAGATTTGTGGGCTGTGCACACAGCATTTCTGGAGGGGTGAAAAACAGTGGAGGAAATGAGGTGGGTTTGGGGTACTTTTAAGCAGGCAGAAAGAACCTAGGCCTGCAGCCAGTGTTCTCAAAAGCACTCCCTGGTTCTCTAATTCTGCTCCCAGCACCGCCAGTGCAACTCCCAGACTAGTGCGAGAGCCGCCACACCAGAGCCGAGCATCCTCCGGGTGCTCCCAGCAGCCCAGGAGCACCAGCGCTGCTCCCTGAGATGCAGGCGGGGGGGGGGGGGGGACGGATGGGTGCGGGGAACGGATGGGTGCGGGGGAGGGATGGGTGCGGGGGGGGGATGGGTGCGGGGGGGACGGAGGGGTGCGGGGGGCTGGGGCTCAGTTCTCCCTCCCAGGGGTCCCTGCTGCGGTACTACACAGAGCCTGCTCCCTGCCCTGCTGGCACCCCCCAGTCCTCCTGGGCTGGAGGTCGGCAGTCACCACCCAGAGTCCGCTTAATGTGTGAATGCTGAATTTATATGTGAGTCACAAATACATCTTTTTATGCACTCTTAAAAACCAGAAGCATAATTACTAAGGTCAATATATAATGTTTATTTCCTTTATAATAGACATTATAATTTCACTTTAGGGAAAAGAAACTGTATGCATAAAAATAATGACAAATATTAAAGTCACCAAAATAATGGAACCAGATCACTCTACTAATCCTAAATTTAAATGCATTAACGATCCCTGTAACATTAAAGGTCTGATAAGCCAAATTAGGTTTCTTGTAAGCATAATTAATCTTCTTTCTCAATGAAGATATTACAAGGGAGTTAATTTGAATCCCAAAGGCATTTCTAAAATTGAATTATATAGATAAGGCAAATATTTGACCTTTTACTGATAATTACTATAAAAAATCAACATGCAAATGAAGCTTATGAAAACCTCTCCTGAAAATGGTATTATTGGGGGAATATAAACAAAACTCGATAATTTAATGACACAAAAGACAGGTAGCCCCTACCTTCATCTGTAATTTGGGAGTATTAAATTACAATAGCGGTGCCTGTGTTTATTAACAAATAATTGAATGGAATAAACCAGAGATGGTTACGTCAAAAGCACATATTATCTGGTTTCATCCGTAGGTCATTAAATTTAAAAGACTGCTAGTGTTGGTTCACCTCCTCTTCTGAAATTATTTTTTAGTGTCATTAAATGATGGTAATATTTATTGATTTAAATTGCTCTCTGATTGGAAGGTGCTGTTTCATGGCACTGAATCAGGATATTTTAAAAGAAATGTCCTGTTCAATTCAATGGGAACAGCATTCGCTCCTTTACCACAAACTGAAGCTGCTAAAAATCTCACACAGCTGGAGGCTCATTTCTGGACGACTTTAGGAAGGACTCAGGCTCTTTCAAGGTACCAAAGGGTCTCAGATGCTGAGCGTGGTACCCACAGGCCGGTGGGATTCACAGACTGAGACAGGCTCGTGAGGGTCTGCAGGATTAAACTGTGGGTCATCGAACAAGGAACAAGGCCACCCAGGGACAGCCTTTTTTGCCAAGGTTTTGAGTTCAAATGGAGGTTGCTAATGACCAGGACAACACTTCTGTGTGCTTGCACAGCACCTTACGTGGGGGCTGCCTGGTGTTGGTCTATCGGTCATTGTCACTTATAATCACACATGCCTACATGGACTCTGTGGTGACATAGGATAAATCTGGGGCGGTTTCTCTGAAATGTCTGAATTCTTGGTTTTGTCCCCTTTTGTCAGTTTTAGAGTCTAGCTGCTAATTGCCAAAAGGACATTTTTATGCAAGGACAAGGTTCTCATTGACTGAGTCACCTAAACACTTCAACCTGGCTATCATCACACAGGCACGATGGCTTCATCCCTTCATCCTTGCAACGGTCTGAGCAAAATGACCTTCCCTGTTGAGGCTCCCCAGCCTTCGTGCTTGTTGAGCATCTGCCGTGAGCAAAGCTAGAGTGAGAGAAGCAGGCAGCAGGCTTTGTTTTGTAGGAGCAGAGAAAAAGCACTGAACTGCTCACAGCTGAGTCACTATTGTTGGCCAGGGGTTTTTAACAGCTGGAAAAAGAAAGTACAAGAACAGATGCTTGTCACTAAAGCCTCAGCTGATATAACAACTAGATTGAAAACAAACCTGTGTCACCCATAGAAACAGAAAGCTCCCTATTAGCCACCCTTCTGGCAAGTGGAATAGCTAGGAATTAAAGGAAAACTTCTCTTATACTTAACATTGGTCCATTCAGCACAAATTTGAGGCCCAACAAACACTAGAACAGAACTAAAGCTCATATTGTAACCATTCTGCCCCTGTTTTCCTGCTAAATTAGGGATTTCAGTCTCCAGGCCTGTCAATCAAGAACCTCTCACAAGCTGAAAATTCTATTTAAAAATGTATAAAGAGAAAGAAATGCTCTGCTGACCGTGGCTGCACACCGGCGCAAGACAATGCATATCGTTATGAGCGTGGCAGCATTTCCAGCCGACGCCAAGGTGTGCGGTGATGAGACTGCTCTGAAGCGGTACCAGCCCATTTGGGCTGAATGTGCCACGAGGAAATGAGCTGCTGTTTCTGATGCCAGCAAAAGGAACTTTACAGCTCTAACAGTAAGAGATGTCACATCAAAGAAGGAGCAGTGCTACAGCCATGGCTCCTGGAGCTTATTTCCAGCAGTGCCACTGATTCATCAGCCAATTTTGAGTCACTTAAGTCTTGAGTCCCTCAAACGTGATCTTCTAATCTGGCCCCTCCTTGATTTTTATTGTTGTTGAGTCAAGCACAAGTACCTGGTGAGACATTCCAACAGCTCTCAACATAGATGCTGCCCTGCTGACATGGTGCTGGGTGGGAATTTCTTGCCTGGAGAACAGCTAGACCAAACAGGTTTCTTTTGTGAAATTTTACCTCCAGATAGATCCTCATGTTTGTGTGGCTCCAAGACCCCTGATCCCTGTGCAGAAGCTCCAGGCATTACTGTAATACCAGCAGTAACATTTCCAAAAAGTTCGGTATGCTTTGAATGCCCACCTTGGAACTTCTTGACCTGTTTGGTGTTAGGACTGAGTTATCAAGAAAGTCAAAGGAGCAAACAGAACTTATGTAGATAGACCTAAGCCCATTTTAAACCAGCTGCTAGCTCAGATGTCTGCAGCAGTTTAGCAGCACAGCTCAGATCTCAGGTCAAGGTATAAAAGCCACCTCTGACACAGCCAGTGCCAAGCCAAGAGGTCAGGCAGCCACTCCGGGGTGGCTGGCCATCTGTCAGGCACTTCAGAGCCTGTGAGCCAACAGTGCTCCTCAGGCCTTTGGGTTCTTTTGAAATACCTACCCAGGAACACATAATAACCTGCTTTTGTTCAGATCTGGGTTTGACTTAAATAGTGCTGATGGAAGATGCTCTCCACTACCAATTTTACTCTGTTCAAGGTCATCGGAAGCCTGCAGAGAAGCATATCGAGAGACTTTCCTGAGACAACATTAGCCAGTCTATTCTATCTCAAGCCCCTAGCCTTTAGATATAATTGCCTTATTAGATGTCACAAATGCTCATTTGACTTAGATGGTTTCTCTCTCTCTCTCTCAAAAGAGAATGTTAATTTAGACACAAAAAATGGCCCATTTGCTGTTGAATTCAGAGCAAATACCCTGCCTCTGACTCTAAACACAGCCTCTTCTGTTGGAGCGTTTGCAGTAAGGGACATTTAAACGGCCTGAAACAAAGTCATTTTCTTTGTCATTATTACACTGGAGTTTTCTATCTCTCTGATTAGATTAGAATTGAATCTGGTTGAAAGAAATTGAATTTGTACATTTCCCTAATCATACAATCTTCAAACACTGAACTTTCTAGTACCAATTAGTCTGTCCTGATCGGAACGAACCTTCAGAGATGTCCCTATTGATGGGAACAAGGAATGAAAAGCTGTTGATGAAAGCGATGATCGATTGATAAACTGCCACCTGCATAAATACTCTCATGCTTTTTCCAGGCGACTGCTTTCATGGTATCTTCAGAGCTTCTCTGAAGCTGGTGGCTACTGAAAAACATGCTGTTCTGCTCCATGTTTGTAGCAAATTCACATCCCTTGTTCTCATGGTCACGATCAGGGTGGACTTGCGGTGTCGTGATATCCTTGACTTGCACTTGGCTGAATTCTGGCACTTTGGGCAGCAGGAAGCTGGGTTGGCACGCTGGGTCTCGTAAATCCCTTTTGCAAGCAGCTCCTGTCCTTGTGCCCTGCGTGCCTCTAGAAAATTCATCTGGGATTCTCTTGGACACTCATCCCTAAGCACTGCAAAACACACTTGTAATGCTTTATTTTCTGGAGGTAGAACTGTGTTTCCATCTGTCCTTGTCTCCAAACTGAAAAAAAAAAAACAAACCAGCATTTTGTACTGCCATGTATGCCAGCTGCCTGTCTTTTTGCAACAGGAACCATCTCTGACTTCAGACCTGACCCAGCTAAAGATGGCAAAGGGCAACTCAGTGACATATCGGCCAGCAAGAAGCTGTGTGTGCATGTGGGAGCATGTCAGCAGCACACCCGATAAAGAATTACCTTGCAGGATCAGTGGCGTTTCTCAGCTGTAAACTGTGACTCCGCCACGGTGGGCACCACCAAGAGCAGGAGAAGGGACCGGGGAGGGCTGGCAACAGGAGCAGGGAGAAAAAGCACAGGATTGCTACAGATTAGGGAGTTATCAATCGGAAGCTAATGGCAAGTATACAAGGCAAAGGAGATAGTTTCTGAGAGCCAACCCGAGTTAAATGATTGCTGAAGTGACATTAAATTAAGCTGGTTTTGATACAGATGTATTTACCTCTATGTAAGCAGAGAATCACCTCGCTGGGGCTGGGGTTTTTCTTCAAGTGAAGAGTGGAGATGTTAAGACAGTTTTAGTGACTGCTCAAATGGAATGTGTTGTTATATTGAGAAGGGTTGTTTCAAGGAAACATCTATCAAAAGGGAAAACAAGATTTCGGCAAGCAGAAGCACCGTTAGATCAGAACCAGAGAGATGAAGTGCAGCATCATTGTTAGTGGAAGAGTGAAAATAAAATGGAAGAACTCCAACTTTGAAACATTTGGCTTCATTACTCTTCATTTCTCAAACTATCCAGAAGTGCCTCAGGTCATCTTCACACAGGTTTTTTCCCCCAGTTTTGAGCATTATTCCGCAGGGCACTCTCTGTACAAGCTCATGCTTGTACTGCCTTGTAAACGGACGTGCCATGGGAAAGGTGCTCCACTCCTCAACTCCTCGGCAGTAAGGGCTAACCCTGCCTGGCCTGGCTCTTTGGCAGTATACAGTAGTATTTAAAAAAAACCAAAAAAACAACAAAAAAAACCCCAACCCACAAATAACTCTTCCACAAAAAATGAGCAGCTAGACTCCATCTATAATCAACAGAGAAAGGGAAAGATACTTCAAGGGGGTGACTCACCATGAGATAGGTCTAAGATAAGTGTTCAATGGACTTGTTCTAATCTCCATGGATTATAGAGGAGCATAGATGAGTGGCATAGTGCTAGATGGCAATAATCAGATTAAATTAATCCATTCAAAGTGGCTAATCCTTTCCAGATTGCTTGGGGGATGAACAGAAGTGCACAAACCTCAAGTTTGAGCAAGAAATCAGTGAGACTGTTGAACACTCTTTAGCTTTAGCGAACATGTAGGAGCAGGGGCACTTCCAGCAAAGCAATGCCAGGGGGTCTTTACAGTGCCTCCGAGGGCAGGAACCATCTCTGACCCTCCACGAAGCCTGAGCACAGGCTGGGACAGCTCAGCTCTCACAGGAGACTGCTAGTGCACCAGCACCAAAACATCCAGCAGCAAAGCTCCTCGTTTCCTTTTGAATATCAAGGCTCACCACCACCCAAAGAGTTTGTCCATGGATTCTACACAGAGGATGGGAGTTTGCAGTGTATGCTCTGCCTGATGCAGCAACACAATTTTTTGCAGGCATCAAGAGGGCATTATGCTCAGCCTTCTGTCTAGTGGCTTCTAGTGCTCCTTCTCCAGCAGGTCCCTCTTGGAGAGGCTGCCCCAGTGCCCTTCAGAGGGAAGGCAAGGATGGCTTGTCCCACATCGTACTGCAGTGACCTGTATAGAATGATCTCTACAAACACTGACCTCCCCTCATGAGACAATTACAGTGACACTGATTTTTAGCATCAAACAGTGGCTTTGCAGAGGCTTCAGCTCAGAAGCTAATGAATGGTTGCTCAAGGAAGTTATTTTTTTGCCAGCTGTTGGCAGTAGTTATTTTGCCTTAAATTGTGCATTCACGTGCCTGGGTCTGGTGGAAAAATGCAATTTCATGAAAAATAAATGGTCCCTTAAAAAAAAAAACCCACTCTGTTTTAGATACCAGGAACCCCCTGATCCACTGTTGTCAGCTTTGCAAAGTCTGGTATTCACCAACACATTCAGCATCCTCCTGAATAATGATAATTCATCTGTGTTCACTCCACTAAACTATCATATTTTATGGAAGAAGTTAATTAAATGGTGATTTGCACTTCCGCTGAACATTAAACATTTAATGCAGATGCTCCAGTCATTGCCTGAGCTCTAAAGTGGGAAATGGCTTCAAAACTTCATATTTCCTTAAGAGGTTTAATGATGTTAGATCAGGCTATTTGCATACATACATATACAGGCATATTTTATTCCAGCATTTATTGCAAACAAAGCCAGCTTTCTTCCTACCATGTTCTCAAGAATCTGAGGCGGGACATACAGATTGCAACTGAAAGGTTCTCTCTGGATGATTTGCCCCTGCCACCATTAAATTAATGGGCTCATTAATGAGAGATTTTCTAGGAAGGCATTAGAAAGAAACAGTTATCTACAGCAGGTCGCCTCTCCTATAATTTAGAAGAAATTAATTGGTAATAAATTAAGAATGCTAAAAATTAATTCTTGTACAGCAGGAGTGGGGCTTATACACATTGCCTTCAGCTGAAGTGTCACAGTAAATACTTTGCAAAGTAAACAATTGTTGGGATGGGAGAGGAAGAAGAAATTAATATTAATGTGCACTGGAGGGGATGACACAGAGGTGAAATGTAAGGCAGCCTTTGGATGGTGTGCAGTGACTGCTCCTGCTTTCTGAAATATGAATCTTCGTAGGAGGTAGTAACATAAAACACAAGATATTGCTGAGTGTCTTCCATCCTTCATGCTCTAGGTGGCCCTGATAAATCACACTGCTCTTGTCCAAATGGTCCTGTCTGTGCAGCAGGTCACATTGAGGGTCACGCTTTTGCTTGCTAAGCAAACGGATGGCTGTCAAACCTTGTCTGGATTTGGGTTTGTAGGACTGCAATGATTATTTTTGTGCAGAGGTGGTGTAGAAGTGGGTCCTCACTTTTGCAGAACTTAGCACTTTTTTCCCTACTACCCCTCAAAAGAAGAAAAAAAAAAAAATTGAATCCCTTCTGTTTTGGAATGCAATGTGTAGAAGTGGAATAATTTGGTTTGGTTTTTTTTTCCTTTCATAAGTCACATAATCATTTTCTTAAGTCACAGAATTGTTTAGGTCAGAAAAGACTTTTAAGATCATTGAGTCCAACTGCAAACCTAGTACTGCCAAGTCCACCACTAAACCATGTCCCTAAGTACCACATGCTTTCAAGCAAGGGAGATACGGGGAGGGAGTGGAGATGTTTCAGCACATCTTCAAAAGCAAAAGCAAGTTTCATTCCCTCCACCCCCAGAAACCATTTAAAAAAGCAGAAGGCAAACTTTTTCTTTAAGTTTTTCCATTAATAACACTGCATCTTCTAAGTGCTAAATTGCTTGGGTTTTTCCCTCCTCCCAAATTTACACAACCTCAGTTTGAAATAGAAGAAGCTCTGATTTGTCATTCTACCCCAGGATTTTCAGATCTAAACTTCTTTAGCTATTACACAATAATCTCTTTCTCAGAAAAAAAAAAAAAAAGGCTTAAGGCAGTTATTGTTGCATATAACAAACGCACTTAGAGCACCAGTTATGCTTTAATGTACATTAATTTTAGATTTGCTGGCCCTTTTCCAGCTAAGCCTGTGCCTAGAATTTTTTTGGACTATGTAAAATTACTCACAGATATGCCATGCATTAAGTTAGTAAATGAATATAGGTTTGAATTCAATTTGTTTTAGCAAACTACTGTTATAAAGAGTCTAGTGTAGCGTGAATTATTATCCAGATTTATGCTTAGCATCTGACAAAATGTTAAGCTACTTTTTCAAGTATCCACTAATTCTAAATAAAGGCAGAACCTTGCCATTCCTCTATGGCAGTTCCCAACGCCAGCTTCACACTCCATCACATTTTTAACTTGATGCTGTTCCTGCCATTGATATCTTCCATTTCCAGGCGCTTCAGCAGAGGCAGGATTTATTCAGAGCCTGATCCATGCTGGCTCGCCTCTTTGGACAGAGGTATGTGATTCTGCAGCATCAAATCAACTGAAAAGTGTGTTGTCCTCCACACCTCCCATGTCCTGCAGGTTTCAGGGCAAAAGGCCCACCCCTGGGTGACTCTGGGCACACAAACACAGCTCGAAAGGCTCAATGCGGCTCAGCAGAAGGAGCTCTGCAGCCGTTTTGCCCGGGGGAGCAGAGCAGCTCCTGCCAGGTGATGGCCCAGGCTGGACCACTGGGAAGCAGAGGGAGAAGCAAAGGAACTGTTGGGTATTCCCAGGCATTTTGGGAAGGAAGAAGGGGGGTATACAACAGTTACCCCCCCTTCAGGGATGTTACTCAGTGTGAGAAGCATTGTGTCTTACCAGACCCATCCCCCTCGGTAGGCAATGACAGGAGAATGTGGGAGGACAGTCCCTTCGCAGCGAGGGGAGATGCTCTTGCCTCCTAGCCTTGGCCTGGTATCAGCCTAAATCCAGGCAGAGTTAGGTGAGCTTTGCTTTGAACGTCCATTCTTTACCCCACCACGTGGTACATCTGCACTATTTACACATTGTCAGTGAGTGTGAGCTTTAAGCTCCCCAAAACTGAGCTGGGATGTGCCAGGTGCAGGGCTCAGGGATGGGAACACAGTTGCTGTTCCTCATAGGCTTTGGGAAGAGTGACGAGACCGTAACACTTCATCACCCCATGAAGAGCGAGCAGCTGACAGGAGGTGTCCAAAGGACTTCAGGTAACGATGGCTAAGGTCCGTATCCTCTTCCAGAGGTCTGCAGGAGCAAAGCTGGCTCACTCCTACTAGTCACGGCAGCTCAGGCAGCAGAAGACAGTCCTCGTGGTCAGCAGCCTCAGTCCCTGCTTGAGACCTATAAGGAGAAAAACGGTGGATTTACAACAGAGCCATACTCCAGCCCTACGCACAGGACTGTATCTTCAACTGCAAAAGGGAGCCAGGCAACAGCATCGCACAACCGCCCACACCATCACAGCGCTCTCACAGTGGGCCTGAACATCTGATTAAACATGCACCAGGCTGAGCTCCAGCCTCACCCTGGAAAGAAGCCACCAGCATATCACACCAGCATTGCAAGATTTACAAGGAGCAGATGAAGTCGAGTCCTACAATAGTTCATTATAATTAACAAAGCTGGAATTGCACTGGGCTTTGAGCTGTATATCAATGCTAAATATCTCATTACCAGCGTAAAATATTTATGTCTCGCAGTCTTTATCACAAATGCAGGCTCGTAGTTGGTGCGTCCTGGTCCAGAAGATGAATTCCAAGGAGAAAATGAACCGCTTGGATTAAAAGGCTGGCAGCCCTGCAGGGTGAAATTCCTTACTGCACACGATCCTGGCAATGGAAGGAGGAAAGACAGCAATGGATGCACAGCCTGGGGCTGCAGAGTTATAGTCTGTGTAGGCTAATGCTCTCCACTTCTCCCCCCTTGCTGTCTCCTCAGGGCCAGATCAGTCCCTGGGCTGTCACAGCTGATGGCAGTTTGTGCTTTACTTCATCAGGGGCTGACAGACACTTCTGGGTCCAGCTTGAGCAGCGGTGACAATTGCTGGTGCAACCATGTCCATGAGTCTGAAGACTTTCTCTGCAGCACAGCCTGCTCTGCCTCCAGCCTGAGTGTCCTGGGGGATTTCCAGGTATTGGGAGTGGGAGATAGGACCGACGGACTTTTTCCCTGAGCAGACTGCTCCCTGGAGGGGTCGGAGCTGCATCGGCTGGGAGCTTTGGTGAGCTCTCCTAGGGTCTCCTCTCCTCTCCCCACTGGAGAGGAGGCACCTCTGCAAGCTCAGCCTTCCTCTGGCCACAGCAGCCCCCGCGTGCCCACCCCAGCTAGGGCAGGGCTCCAGAGCCACTGCAGCCATGTGCCAAGGGTAAGAAAAAGTTAAACTTTCATTACTCATTTTAATCTTTTCACTGGAGAACAAGGGTCAAGTCCTGGAGAAGGGTTGCAACTCGTTTTTGTTGGCTCAGCACTGCTTCACTGAGGACTTGAATAATTTGGAGGTGTGAATACTGTGCTGGGACTTGGAAGAGCTGCTTCCCTGCCTGCCACAGGCTATCTGTGTAGCTAGGCAAGTCTCCCAGGCTCAATTCCCTTCGCCTTCTGCAAGTGGAGGCAAGTGAACATCTGTTTCTTGCCTTTGCCCAGCCTGGGTGCAGGACAGAGCGGCGCTGCCCTGGGCTCTGCGTGTCTGCAGCGGTGGGAGCGGCGAGCCCTGAGCACTGCTGGGCATCTCTGGGCTCCACTCCAGTATGAACAAACAATTTACCCCTCTACTGCCTGTTCCTCCACATTTGTGAATAATTCTTAGATGCTCAACAAAGCTCCGGCATGAAGGTTGAGCCGCCCCAGAGCCGCAGCAGAAATGCAGCACGCTGGCAAGGGTCTCAGTGCAGGGAAGGAGCAGAGGAGCCCCTGTTCCCCCAGCTGCCCATCCACCCCGCAGGCAGGGATGTGCTGGCCTGGTGTCACCCTGGTCCCCTCCAGCCTGCAAGTCCCCCTGCACCTTCCCTGGTTCCCTGGCCTTGCAGGCAACTAATGTGCTGGCTGGGGGAGAGCACACGCTGGGAATCAGCCAGGGAGGGATGAAACAGGTTTGCCAGCATTTTTTAGCCATAGGGACTGCCATTAGTGGGAGTATTGGTGTGATGGATCCCCACCCGGCTGGAGCAGGGTGAGGGGGATGCGCTGCTTTGCTCACAACAGCTTTCACAAGTGAGGTGCTAAACTGTTCAACTCAGCAGCGTTTAGTTTCCAAAAGCTGGCATAGCTGCTGCCAACATACTCCAAAAAATGGGGCAATTTTTAAAATTCCAATTATCAGGTGAACGTTTTTTGACAGAGGGAAATTGGGAGCATGGAAGTATGTTTTGTATACATAGGATATTTATTTGTGAGATTAGCACCTCCTAGTAAATAGGTATTAACTAAAACCTGTCTGAATTATGCTTCTAATTACTATTTCATTTGCAGTGGTGTTGTATTTATTACAATAAGCTTCTTGTGTATTTATTGTATTATGTATGGGAGTGAGACTCTGGATGCTGAATCGATGTGCTAAATGCAAGGGCTCATAAGCATTACAGTGAGTATAACTGCAAAACCCTCTATAGGAGTCAAGCCATTTTATTCAAACCTTGGAACCCTTTCCTTGATTAAATGCAAGAAATATTCCAGGTGCCCACCTTTATTCCCATCTTTGTATGTATTGCTCAGTCATCTTGGTTTCTTATTTCTCTCTCTCATTTTTTTAGTCTGTTGCCCAAAATGACAATCCTAACTCCCCCACCCCCCAGTAATGTCTCTCTCTGGGGGGTACATTTACCAGCGGGATCACTGCGTGGTTTTGCTGGCAGTCCTGGAGGTATCGCTTTGCTGAAGTTCTTTGAGGTGGACATTCCCCTCCGTTTGCTGCAGGCTCAGGTTTGCTTTATTAATCGACGTTTCTGGGCTCAGTTGCTGTTTTTTACAGTGATGGCAACCTCCAAAGTGACCTGAGAAACAGCTGTGGATGGAGCTGTAGCTCTAAGGAGCCCATTCCAGGATTCATACTAAAATATACAGAGTCTTTATGCAAACTCCACAGAGCCAGGACGGCTATAAATCGTAGTTAGACGATTGTGCATTTAATGTTTCTCATAAATGTATAAAGTTTGTCTCCAGAAAGCTATAATGAAAGCAAGCAGATTGAAGCCAGGAAGTGTCTCGTTAGCATGTGATGGAAATGTTAATCACGAGTCTTTAAGGAGGATGTAATTAATTCCCCACACACTGGGAGTGAGGTTCTTGGGGCCAATCAGGAAGCAAAGGGCAAATCAGCTGCGGGGGAAAGTGGGGAAAGTTGTTCTGCTGGGGGTGAGAGGCTGCCTGTGGCAAGTCTCCCCCCTGTCGTGGGTGTTGTGGGTGGCCTGGAGCAAGAACCTGCCCAAAACCTGCCCTGGGATCATGGAAACGGGTGAGTCACGTCATTGCTTTCTGCTTCCTCATCACCGGGTCGAAGGTATTCACGTGCTCCCAGTTAGCAATGCTGTGCGACAGACACTGATGAAGCAAGTAAATAATGTGAAAGCTTTCACTCAGTCGGGCTTGCTGAGTACCCAGTACTCCCTATTCTCTCTCCTCCCGAGTCCCTTTCCCTCCTGCTCTTGTGCCCGTACTTTGGTTTGCTTGTGTGCTCTGCCCGTGATTGACTAGAGCCTCTCTGGGTCAGACGAAGTCTCTGATCGTGCTTGCAAAACGCAGGCTAAACCCGTGGTGCTATGGAACTGTCTCAGGGCAGTAACGATGCCTGTGACATTGACTCCTGTTCTTACGGTGCCTTCCCCAAGCTTTGATGGCAGCGAATGCCAGCTTCCCTGTGCCGCAGGCGGCGGGGCGCCTCCCCTGTGTAGTGATGGCCAAGAGCTGTGCATGTGTGTGTGCCCCCACAGCGATACCGGGTCCTTCCCTGGAAAGCAGTTCTGCTGGGCGCACGGGGAGGGGAATGAGGATTTTGTTCCCCCTCGGGAGCGGGTAGAGCTGTGCTGGCTGATCTGGGTGTGAACCTGGAGGAAAGCTGCAAATACACACATCTGCTCTGGAGATCTCGGCTAGAGCTTGTCTTGGTCTGGGCAGCCTCTTCCAAAGTCTGAGCTAAAACCTTGCCGTGTTTTTCACCAGATGGGTTTCATTTGTTTCTATCTCTGCTTCATTCAAAGCAGAGCATCAACTTCTACACTGAGAATGCAGTTGCTGTGTTTTAAACATCCCTCTGTATGGAACCTCTTGCATTTTTCCAGTGCAAAGGGCTTGCTGTCTGAATGGAAATCAAAGTTTGAGCTTATTCCCTTGAACTTAAGGATGTCTGTTAGTTATCACTTCTGGTTTGGATCCAGATTTCACCCTTGATACTGCGCTCCTTGTGCTCTGCCCGAGGCCTCAGCATCGTAACAGAACAACAGTTCCCAGTCCCGGGGGATCTCTATTGACTGTGGCTCTTCCAACATCTGGGACTCTCCCACCCCAACAGGTTTGCAAGTACAGAGAGACTTTATTTTACTGGCTAATATTGCAGAAAAGAATAAAACATGCAAACCAGTGAGCCTGTAAACCAAACCCATTAAGCCTGATTATTGTCAATTTGTGCCTCATACCTGCGGCTTGTAGAAAGTTCTCGCCTGTGGTTAACTAGCAGTTGTTGTTGTTTACATGTTTATTAGCTTGTACCCAACATATGCTTAATGGCTTTTCTACTCCACGTTTTAGCTGTGGTTTTAATCTCTGTTTTTGTAAAATGTTGTGGCCGCAGCAGTCACAAACTCTCTTCCCTGCAAGCTCTACTGACCTTTTTGTAAGAGGTCCCTTTTGCTACAGGCTCTGAACTCCTGCCCCCCCCTGTAGCGCTACTTTTGGCTGATGAACTGCTCTAGCGAGGAAAATGGCTACAAGAAGTCCTGGCTCGGGTCTGGCCTTGATCCACCTTGACCAGCTCTATTAGAGGGGGCTGCTAGATCCAGACATGATCTAGGCAACAGGAGAAAATATTTCAGCTACTCCAGAGCCAGCTGAGGGGTTCCTGCTGTCCCCATGGGAGAAGGCAAATCTGGGTTTGTTTTAAACTGCATCTTCTAGCACCTGAAATGATTTGTGTGGTGCTGGTGGACGCAGGACATCCCGTGGGAAGCCGTGCCCTTCAGGGGTGACTGGGGGGGACCTCGGGCACCATTCTCTCAAGGCAGTTGCCCTGTTCAGCCTGTGCCTGGGGCTGCCTGAGCCCCTTGGCTTGGGGCCCAGGTGTTTCCAGAGATCTCTTTTGGAAGATAAATACTTCTGTGCTTATTCTATCTCTACACCCAATTGTATCCAGAAATGAAGCCTTCATTATTTAAGCCTATGAGGAGGCTGGCATTTTTATCACATGCATAACAAGACTGGGAAAAATTGGTATTCTCACACAATGCTGTCTCTGTGGTCAGAGGAGAAAGCTCACAGTGTGGCTTTCCTGGGAGTGTCCTGGTGCAAGGAAGAAGCCCAGGATTCCTTTTGCTGGGACAGAAAAGGACCTGGTGGCACACAAACCAGACCTGGGCGCTCAGCCCCAAGGTTTTGCCAGTAGCTGTCTGATTTCTGACAGCTCTGACGGTGGGAATACCCTCATTCCAGCACATGGGCTGTCTCCCCACTCTGCTCTGAAGTTAGGGATCGGTGGTGCTCCCCCCCCCCCGCCTGACTAGCTGAACCTGGGAGGTCTCACGCCTCTCCTGGAGCAAGCCATCCACAGTAACGGCAATAGCTGCTCTCCTCTTAACTAGGAAGCCAGTGCTTCTGCTCCCGTTCCAAACTGAGTCAGTAAGAAATGCAAACTATTACTTCAGTGCCTGCCCTTCTCTTACGGGGCTAGAGGACTGTTACCTTTACTCTAGCTGGTAGAAGAGATGTATTCACTAACTCTTCAGGGAATTAATATTCATGTTATTAAGCTTAACATATTGCTCTCAGTTCTACATCTTTTGGTTTAACAAGCAATTGCAGACCCAAAATGATGAGCTTGGTTGAAAACACTGCACCTCTCTTTGGGGGTCTGGGGACTGAGTTTTACCAATTAAAGTGGAAATATGTTTGAACTGCACAGTGGAAAAATCAACATCCAAATTAGTAGCATGTAAGATTAAAAATACTACAGTAGGAGGGCCTCACTGGAGAGAGTGTACCTGCACCTCCACGGGACTGAGTGGGGGTCCCAGGTTTGTTTCATTTGCATAATGTTTGTCCTTGGGGAAGCTCATGGCTCTGCGGGGATGGAGCATCATTCCTGGGCAGGGCTGCAGCCAGTATAGCTCTGGAGGAGAAACTCTTCTATAGGGTCTGGGCACTGGGGCCGCAGTGGGTCTTGGCAGAGGGTCAGGTGCAGGTGGGCAGATGTAGCAAACCTCCAGCACCTCTTGCCAATATCTGTAGACAATCCTGGTTTTGCATGGTTGATATGCCTTTTCCAAGCAAGAATGTCTTGGGAGAGATGTCCCACAGCTCTGGAACATCCAAAGGTCCAGCTCCTGGCTTTGTTACGGAGTAGCTGAAGGTTCTGCCAGAAGCATTCCCAAAAAAATCCACTTCTGGGCTTTCTTTCCATCCTTCCAATTTAATAGGTACCTTCATGCCTCCTATCTGCTGCTGAAATGTGATGTATGACATGCTGGGAACATTCTTTAAACCAATGAAGTGGCGATTCAAAAAATCTCTCCCACACTTATGTTGGAAGATACCAGGGATCAGGTGCTCCTCTACTGCTGGCTCAGCTCCTCCTCCCTCCCCAGGGACGATGGCCTCTTTGGAAGGCTGTTCTACACAGCAGGACAGAAAAACAGGTCTCTATTGCCTTCCTTCTTTGAGGTTATTTTCTAACGTGTTTATGTATTTCAGCCCTCTGTCTCTGTATGGAGTTCTTTGCAAGAATGCAGTACAAAGTTAAGCTCATCAGGAAAAGCTGCAGCAACATCAGGTTATTTATTAGAGTGGACAGCAATAATCAATAATAGATGATTTGGAAGAAGTTTAAAGGGTTTTAATGAGCAACTTATCAAGAGCCTGTTTCTGTACATATTTGTCAGCATTCTCTACCTTAACCCCAAGCAGTGGCTGGTTTTGGGGTTCCCCTCCCCCCCCCCCCCCCCCCCCCCCCATATCTCTGGAAAGTACTCACTGATTTGAATGTGAGATGAACACCTGAAAGACTACTTCTTATTTCAATTTAAAAAACCCAAACCATAAAATCAAACCTCTGAATGAAGCGCCCCGTAAGCCTTTGCAGGAAAGGTGGGTTTGCTTTGCCCCAGCCTATCGCACAGCACTGAATTTCACAGCTGAAGTCCACGTTGCATTTCTGAAATGTTTTCCCATCTGTGAGTAGAGTTGTTACTCTTTCAGTACCCGGTTGTCAGTGCTGCTGTGAGCTCTTCTGTCCTGCTTCTTCTAACCTTGAACGACCTTCGCTTCTGAGGCTGAGATGCTCGGTCCCTTCCATCTCACCATCCATATGTATGCAATTGCATAAAGAAAGAAATAATAAGCCTCCACACCATTAAATTCAGGGAACTGATGCATTTCAAATGCAGAAAACAGAAGCAACTGAAAGTCTTGCTAATTTTTACACTAATTTACACCAGAGGGAATTAGAAGTCTCTTAAATCAGATGCTAATTTTGTTTACTTAACTTCCTAGTCAGCACAATGACCTTTCATCCACAAGTAGGAACAAATTAGTGTAGAAGTTCTTTGTGGGAGACAGGAGAACTTGCCTCAACCTGATACTGAATAATACCCAATTAAATGTACTTCTAAACAACTCTGCCTTCCCTCCTGGAAGGAAGTTTCAGATAAAAGAACAAAAATGATACATCTTCTATTTGCCACTTTATAAAATCTCTTCACGTAATGCAAACAACCCTAACCCTAGTGCGTGTGATACAGGATTTGCAATGCTCTCCGTTATTGGCAAGAGGATAAGAAGCTTATTACTATTTATTGGGCAAGGATAGAAGTTCCCCTGTCCCTCTTGTGAGAAGGGAATGGATTTCCATGTTTATTGTCAATCAGGGAAAGCTGGGTGGGAGGCAGATATTTGGGTAACAAAGCTGTAAGCAGATCCAAAAAAATATTTTTCTGGTAGGTGGAAGAATGGGAATTCTTCGTATTCGGTAATGGGATAAGAGATGTTGAGTGCGCTCTTTGGTGAGATAAGGAGCTTATGCTGAAGTGGAAATGCTTTTTGGTATCGATTGCTGGTGATCCAGAGGCCACCTGCTGATTAGGAGGCAGCTGAGCAGCTACTTGGGGATTTGTGAAGGGAACAAGGTGGCTCGTGATGTGCAACAGCTCTGGAACGTATGTGGCTGCAGTGGGCAGTGACCTGCAGCTCGGGGCTGGGGCAGGTGTTTCCCCACAGGCTGTGGGTGGGGAACCAGCCAGTGGGTCACGGCTATAGGAAAGCAAACGTGGTGGCAGGTGCCAGCTGTGCCTTTGGTCACTGACACATGGCAGGGTGCTGGCCAGGGGACAGTGCCTTCGGCCTCAGGGCATGCAGGGCTTGAAAGATATTTGCAATGGAGGCATTTCCAGCAGCATCCCTTCTGCCACCTCCTGCTCCGGCCAGACCCCAGGGTCTTTTCTCCAGGGGGAATCGAGCTGTCGGTGCTCAGCCTGGACAACGGCGATGAGGCAGGAGGAAAAGCAGAAATCCAGACCCGCGCCATGCATGCAGAGGGATGTCTGTCCCTTCCTCACTCTGGAGGCAATGTTACGTTTCCTTAGCCATGCTCTCATCATTGGGTTGATGTAAATTTAATATCTTTGGGTTATGATGACAATTTCCAGGCATTTTTCACACAGTAAATGAAAGAGACAATGTGGCGGCAGGCAGAACATCCGATTTGCTGAGCTGTGAAGGCAGCTGCCCGCAACACCACGTTCAAGTGCTCCTTGGGAAGAAATGGAGGGAAGCAGCCGGAGGCAGGAGGAGGAGAGTGCCGTGGCAAACCCCGACATTGCTCAGTGCGTGAGGTGCCGCAGGGGCTGGGTGGGCACTGGAGGAGGTTAAAAGTCAAATGTATCTAAACATTAAATCTGTGGCACAAGTCAAGTCTAAAATAGGCTACTGCAGCTGGAGGCTGGCAGTGTGTGGTAGGTAAAACGGCTTTCTGCAGTCACTGGAGGGGTGACCTCTAAGGCAGCACCTGCGCCAGTGGCATGCGACATCTGGAACATCTGGCACTAGCCCTCCTGCTGCAGCCGCTGCTCCCTGCATCAGTCCTGGCGCTTGCCGGGTGCGGGAGCAGCCATGGGCCAGCAGCGGGCCCTGGGAGGTAGCCTGCCTGCCGTGCTGCCCTCACCGGGCGGCATCCCCAAATGCGGGCAAGGGCACCCTGTGCAGGCTGGGCGGGGTGCAGGGCTGGCAGGACTGCTTGGCTGCGGCTCCTGCTTCTGTGTCAAGGCACAGCTGGAGCAAAGCCCCATCAAAGCGCCTTCACAGGCTCAGAGCAGCAAACTGCTCTTCCCTCCTGTCTTGCACATAGCAGTGAAATAGGAACTGCTGGCAGTGGCTAAAAGCAGTAATTTGGATTAAATATTTATTGATTGATTTTTTTTTTTTTTTTTTTTTTTCCCCTCCTCAAAGAAACTGAGGATATTGGCTATGCAGTCCCAGGGACACTTAACAAGAGCAGGTATCTAATTCCTCTCAGCTCTTCTATGACTCTCCACCAAGGAGTCGCACCGGCTGTTGCACCCACCTCTGCCAAACCCAGCACCTTCCATGGGTCTCCTCTCCTCCCAGGAGCTGTGAGAGGACCCTGGTCACAGCAGCAGCAGCCTGGGCTTGTGAGGATCCCAGCAGAGACCTGCGGGCCAGGCCAACTCCCCTCTCCTCGGAGTGACCTCACCCAGAAGCATGTCTAGGGTTAAAGCAGCCCAATTCCTGTAGCTGTGGCTCTCGAAAGGCAGGAATGAGAGAAGGCTTGTGAGGAAGCTCATACTGCTTTTTTAACCTGCTAACACTACTGAGGGAAAGGAAAAAAAGCTATCCAGCAGGTGAACCTTCTTTAAACATGTATGCAATGCAGATGAGGCTGTGCCACCTATGCCCAAAACTTCTTTTTAGTGCTTTGTGTCAATCTTCCCCCCTGCCGGTCTGTGCCAATGTGACTGCCTCCAGCTAAAGCATCCCAGAAAACTTCAGAGAAAAACCATGAGAGAAGAGAGAGCCTTACTTTACCTTCCTTTTTAATCAGCTGTTTAACCTAGTAACTCTAGTATTCCTCTCTTTCTTTTTTTTTTTTTTTTTTTTTTTTTCAGTTTGAGCAAGGACTGTTAAGGGAGCAATGGCTCTCTGAAAGGAAAAAAAGAAAAATAGACTGCTACCACTATAATCTTTTTTTTTTTTAAAGTCAGTTTTCATATGCTTGTTAGCTCTTGGCAGCTTCACAGTCTGTCACTTAAATTAATTTTTTCAGAGGTAACCACTAATTGTCTTTATTTTCTAGACTCTGGGGCACAGTGCTGAGCTGAGTGCTCTGCAGCTGGAAGCAGCTGTATTGTCCACCGAAGTCGGTTTAGGCCGACTGGTGACGTGGGGAAAGGAAACTACAGGCACGAGTGCAGCAGGGAAGCTGGGTTCAGCCCCCCCTGCCCCTGCAAAAACAAACCTGGGGTTAAACGAACCGTGGCCAGGGGGAGCAAACTGCCCCTTAGGCCTGTGGCAGAGAAGCACGAGCAAAACACAGGGTCTTGTACCAAAAGCATGCTTTGCTGCACATGTCGTGCGGTGGGGCTCCTTGGTGCCGGGTGGTGAAGTCCAGCTGCAGGCGACCTGTCCCGCTCCCTCGGGAAGCATTTCTCCCATTAGGGCCTGAGGCCCATGGTACAGAGGGAGGTTATTTTGCAGCTGGTGCTGGCTAATCCCGTTGATTTCTATCTCCTTTCTCGGGTGCCTGGATGAGAGCGTGACAGCTGCCCATCCACTCACCGCACAGGCCATGGGGATGCTGCCCTGCACCAAGGTCCGCCGCATCCTTCTGCGGGTGGGCCAAGCAGCCGGGGCCGCAGCCGCCGCGTGGCACCCGGAGGGTTCGGGCTGGAGGGTTAAATTCATATTCCTGGATCTGCCTCCCACCACGCTGCAGAGCCAGGGCTTGGGCTGCAGCTGGGAAGGTCAGCAGGATGCTCCTCAGATCCAGAGCTCAGGTTTTTCAGCTAAGGCTTTAGGTTTGGGCTTCTCTCCAGTTGGGTACAGGCAACGGATTCATGCGTTGCTTATCCTCCCCTCAACAAACGCTCCAGCTCAGAGGATAAGCTCCAAGCTGAACTAGTTATCAAAGGGATCCAGGCGCCAGCTAGCAGAGTGTGCTTGCTGGCACGGACCAACGCTGTGCTTCGGCCTCTCCCAAGGATTCGGAGCGGCGGTGGTGGAACCGCTCCAGGGAGACTGGCAGGGGACTGGGCTGGCAGCCATCAACCATCGGCAGGGTAAGCGTGCTCAGCCTGGGCAGGCGTGCAGGGTATTTCCACCACAGCCGTTGCACTGTGGCTGAGTGGGGGTGGCTCTTCTGCAGAGCTGTGAAAAGTGTCCGTCACTTTCGGTGTGAGCAGAGGAGGAGGGTGGCGATGCCCCCTCCGAGCTCGGTTCCCTGCTCCACAAGGTGAAGTCTTATGGCAAAACTCCCCCAAATCTCCGGATTCTGGTGTCTGCACTGGGGCCTGAGGGGCCGCGGCAGGTCGGGCCGGGCTGTCTGAGCTCGGGGAAGGCTGGAACAAGATCGGGGAAGCAGCTGCCCAGCCAGGGTGTTGCTGTTCATCAGAAATGAGCCACGTTTTGTGTGTTAGTTATTTGCTCCACCCTCAAATCCTCGCAGGGGCCGTGGTTCAGCCTAGCCCCTGCGCTTGCAGCCCCTTCCCACCCCGCCAGGAGCTGCAGGCCCAAACCCTGCTCGCCCGGGGGTCCCGGCACTCGTCCCCACCCAGGGTAAATCACTGCCACCCCCCTCAGCCAGCTGCTGCCCCCACCTGCACCCGGGCGCCGTCCCTGCCTGCCGGTGGCGGGGGACTTCTCGTCTCCCCTTTCCAGATGAATCTTTCCCTCTGGAGCTTAACTCCAGCAAAGGAATGATTTGCTCTTACAGCCTGTTAATGAATTTCTGAAATAAGAAATTAATTACCGTCTGTCTAAATTAGAGTTGTCCTATCCTTTGAGATCCATCTTTTTGATTCTAATTAATTTTAAAAATTACTTTTAGAGTCTTCAGTAGAGATTCTAATTTATTTTACTCTAATATTATTTCTCTGATAAGCAATTTAATTTTTAGATCGGAATCCGCCTAATCTCAAATTTGTCACACAAACTCTGCTCTCTAAGATACTGTTTACAGCTTCTTGGAGATGACAGATCATGATGCTCAAATCATTCTTTCTTCTTTTTCCTTTTCAAACACCTGAATGTGTGTGTTCAAAGGAGATTAATTGAAACCTTTTACTGTGCTGTGTTAGGAAAGATCCTCAGTATTTTAGAACCAAAAACAAATATTAGTTATAAAGCTTCTCTAATTGCACTTCTTCATGGAGAAAAATGTGTGTCTAATTTGCTTTTTTAAAAGAACATTTGCTTTATGGGTATTTGCTAGAGTTTGACAGTTATTTAACTGGCTGTTTTTATTAACTCGTGTTCTCAGCATCAAGTGCAATGGCAGCTGGGGAAAATCCAAATATCAATTTTATGTTCTTATCAAAGCTGCCATCCCACAGGCTGCAATAAACCGGGAGGCAAACTTCATTCTGACTCCTGAATTTGTCCTGCTTGAGTTTAATATTTCAGATCATTATGTTTGTGGTGGTGACTGGAACGCCTCAGCTGATGCTGCAGCCCCCATGGCCCAAGTGGTTCCTCGCCTGCGTCTTCCAGCCCGACAGGGAAGGCTGTGAGGGGCAAGTGCTCGGCTGCCGGCGTTCCTGTTCTCTGCTGGGCAGCAGTGCTGATGGGGAGCCACGGCAAGGACAGGGGCAGGGGGTGTCCAAGGCCTGGGGGCCAGGGAACGGCAGCTGGTGTAAAAGGCTGGGTCTCCATCGCAATGGGTGATGGACGAGAGGACCAGCCTGAGCAAAGAATTGAGCAGACACTCCAGCCTCTCCCTCAGTATGGGAGGAATTTTGTTTGGGTTTTAATTTTTTTTACTTTTTTCCCGTCAAACATGCATAAAGCTTGGTAGAAGGTTTAAAAATATATCGGCAAGGGACAGAGACATAACCTGAAGTCTTACAATGTCTACCAAAATTCTTGCAAGCAAAGCCCTAGAGTCCTGGAAGTCTTCCTGGTGACCTCAGGGGATTTTGGGTTCTCCTAGTAAGTCTCATTCGTGGGGACTGCTGCTGCTGGGTACCCTGCCCAGCTGCCTCCCTGCAGCCCCTCCGTGCCCCCCCGGGGGTATGCTGCCAGCCGCTGCTTGGCCCTGGCATGCGCCAAGGAGCACTGGCCGGGAATTGCCTGGCTGTCATCTGCTCGCCATGTAGGGCATCCGGTGAGAACCTGGCTTCTTAAATTTGTATGCAAGTTAAGAAAGAAACTCCTTAGTCATTTTGGACAATTTTATATTATAGTTTGTTTGGGTTCTTAAGCTCCTTCTATTTGTATTTTTTAATTCCCACCTGTGTGTGGTATGGATCTTGGATTCTAAGAATCCCAGATGCTTAGCAGATGGTTAGCTTGAAAAAATAATCAGAGAGGCAGAAAAATTCTGTGTTCATGAGCTCCTATTTATTTCAATCTGGTGTTTTGCCTCACAACAAGACTAATAAGCAATTACTCTAGCATCTCAAATGCTTATGCAGTGTAAATGCATCTGTCAACCAGATTCAGCATCATCAATAAAGCTGCCAAAGCTGTTCATAATTCAATGATATATGCTTTGAGCATCTTTTTTGAATATAATTTAAAGATTGCAGTCCTATGATTCTGACATTATTTCCTATGTGTTTAAAATACCTCCAGCTGGAAAGATCCATGTATGCATCACATAATCACCTCTGCCTGTGTGGACCACTAGAAACTGTGCCATTTGGCTTGCGTGCCCATCTTACATCCTGGCTGGTCTCTGACAGGGCTCCCACAAGGGCTGCTGGGGCTGCGAGAGTCTTTCTGGGATTTGCAGTATTTCCCTCCTCCTTTCTCTTCTGGTGAGATTCACCCCTCTGCACAGCTTCACTGAAGTACTATAAGCTTTACATGCTGCGCAGGAAGGGAACTTGTTAACAGGGAAGGTGTACTCTGCAACACCCTGGGGGAATACTTTTTTTGTTTTTAAATATCTTCTACAGCCAGATGTCATTAGGAAACAGGCTGACATGATAAGTCTCCACTGTACTCACATCTTACTTGCTTTTCTGGATTTCAACTCTGTTTGGTAGAGATGTTCCAAATGCGTTTTCATTAATGTATGTGAACAAATCATGGTGCACTTCTGCAAACCGGTACCTTGCCTTAGCTTCAAAAATTACTTAAGACTAGAATCCAGCACAGGGTCCCCCATGATGCTCTTCCAGCTCCTTACACTTCCCTTTTCTCCCCCTCCCTACTGCTGCAACCTCCACCTTCCTGAGTGCCTGTGAACATCGCATATCGCTATACTCCGTCGATGCTTGTGGAAACAGAGTGATGCCACGGAAAGGTGTAGTATTCATGCCTCAGCTGCAGAAAGCGCAGGCCCACATGCTCAGCCGCTTGTTAGATCCCAATGTGTCTGTGTGGGAGAGGTATTTATGAATGTCCTAGCTGTAGGAAAAGCTTCAATCGGATCTTGCAGTTTGCCCTAAGACACAAATCCATGGGAGATGGTCCTTGGTTAGTGTTGGTGCTACAGGGTGATACTTTCAGCCTAGAGCATCATGTTGAGAAAATAAGGAGTATTTGGTAAGGTAAACGTCAGCTGGGGCCCACAAGTCGCTGGTCTGGTGAGGAGGGACCAAGACCTGCCTGTGGTCCTAGCTTTACCTCCCACCCACTGCTGCAGCAGGAGAACTTGTCATTATCCACTGGCCGTGCCAGAGACCTGAGCGACGCTGAGCTCCTGGCGCGCCAAGCACCATGCGGAGCCATGTGAAGATAAGCACTGTCCTCCTCTGCGCGAATGCTTGTACCAACACCGACTAGCAGGTGGAGAAATGCGAGGGGCAGAGGGGGCCCTTTGCTGCTGCAGGCTTTCGGGTGGGCTGGCTGTGTGCACGACCGGTAGCTGTGCACAGCCAAATCATCAGCGATTGTCCCAGTTTGCCACCTGCCTGCCCGTTATTCTCTGATCGCGCTCATCCTCAGCATCCGGAGGGCACAGGCTCTCGTTCCTGGATGGAACTAGGAGGGGGCGTCCATTCAGCTCTGCCAAAAGTCCTCCCTGGGAAGCGCTGCGCTCCACTTGCTGCATGAAGGATTTTGCACACTGCTCGTGCCATGTCTGGAGGAGCTGGAGAGCCACGGCTTAACTCCCCCATCGCAGGGGTGCTGCGTGCCCACGGCTGGGCATGATGCCCGGCAGCTCTCGGGAGCTGGTGCCAGGGAAGTTGATAATTGCCACTGAGCAGGGTTTGTCACGCTCATGCCTCGGGGTGGCTCCTGCAGCCCCTCCTGGTGCTGAGCTTTCCAGCCCCCCTAACTGGGGCTGCCTGGGAGCTGCCATCCCGCCAGGTCTGGGCAGACCCTCCTCTGCTTTGCGCTGAGGTCTTTCCTCCGAGGGACAGATACAAACTTTTTGTCGCTGCATAATGGGATTATTGTCACTTTCTTGTTTACCAGCATCTCTTCAGATGTCAGTGTGTGGTGGTTTTCTGTCAGGGTGCTCTCAACTCCTCTTTTCCAAGTGTGGTGCACGTTTTCCAGCTTCAAGCAGAGCAGCTAATCAATTGCAAGAAAGTGATGCTCACTGGAGTTTGGCTCTGTCTTATCTCTGCTACCAAATTCGCATGGACCCTCTTGGCCATAGGCTTTTATTGCAGCTCTGAGGAGGGATTGACTGTTCCTCCCGTCAGAATCATTTTGTATGAGTCAAAGTCCTCTGTTCGCTTTGCACACTGAGTATGCTAATTTACCCTGCCTCTCTTTTCTAGCTACCCACTGGTGTGAGTTTCTCTTTCTTTTGGTTTGCATTGTGCCTTATGCCAGAGTTAATGGAATACAGATTTCTGAGCAAAGAGAGATACTAATGATTTTTTTTTTTTCCTTAAGTCTTTGTGTGAATAAGAATCTGAGTCTATCAATGCAGAAGGCAATCCTGCACAGTTCAATTTCTCTGCTCTCTCAACTGTGTCAGTTCCTGAAGGGACAAAAAAAATTAAATAATAAAATAGTTAAAGCAACACACTAGGAGCAGTAGTCTAAGGTTAGAACAAGGAAGTGTTTTGAAATTGGCTCTTTGGAAAAGATATGACTCAACTTTGGGCAAGACGACCAGGGAGGATGCAGATGTTGAGGGGCACAGGCTTGGTGCAAGACACCTCATCACTTGCCTCAGCACATGATGCTCAGGGCAGCCCTGGCCGTGCCGTGGGCGTGGTTGGTGCCCGTGTGCCTGTCCTGACCAGAAACCTCACCCGAGCACTGAGCCTGTTTGACTCTAGTCCTTGACCCGCATGTTCAAAAGCTTTGTGGGGAGGTCTGTGTCCCTCCTCGGCCCTCCGTCAACCCAACGCCTGCAGGCAAAGTGGGGGCTGGGGGGGCAGGGCAGGTGTTAATGTCACCACCGCCATAGAGGTGGTCCTGGGAATAACAGGGGCTGCCTGTTGCACAGCTGCATTATCCTCGTTGCCAGCGCTGTCAGGCTTCCCTTTTTTGGACAGTTTTGGAGTGACCACATGCTGATTTTTTTTTCACATGTCAACAGAAAAACATCCTGGCTGTGGTTTATGCTAAAGACAACATATTTTATCCTAATGTTAATTCTTTCATTGGCTCTCCGGAACAAGCCAGATTGCTTTGACTGACCTTAGGTTGGGTTTTGGGGTTTTCGTTCCTAGATTCTACAAAAATGTAGTGCTCATCTGATGAAGATGAGGTCCGCTGGGTTGTGTGTGCCTCAGCATTTGGCTTCTTTTCAGGGGTGGTTCTTTTGGTCTATTTCCCTGATGCTTTTTAAATAGTTCCCATCGCTGCTGGAGGGGAGCCCTCCTGTTTCTGCATGCACGCGTGTTCGGATCAGTCCTTTGGAGTCTTCAGTAGAAATAGACTCAAAATCCAAGTTTTCCAAGGGCATCCTCTGCCTCGCTGTGTGAAATCAGTGAAGGCGAAGGCTTACCAAAACACCGGCCATAGTCCGCCTAGACTTTTACCTCATGAGGAATTGCAGGATCACTGTGGATTGCATATTTTTACATAGGAGATCACATTGCGTAATTTTACTCCATTTCATGCTTTCACAGCTAAAAAATTTTTTAAGACCATGGAATAAGTGAAAAAGTGAAGGTGGCTTCCCCCTCCTGGCAAGCTCTGTTCAGCCAAGCTTTCAGCTGTTAAACCCAGCCTGGGTTTATAGCCAAGAGGTACAAGGAAAAAAGACGACAGAAAAATTTAGAACACTTTATGAAGTATTTTACAGAAGAGTGATGTAACATATATAGGCTGGTTAGTAGTGTGGTGTAAGTGTTTTACTGGCAGTTGTGAGCAATGCAACCCCCACCCCCCCCATGCTCGTGCTAATAAAAACTTTAATCGGCACCATATTACTGTGGTGCCTTGAGCCAAATCCTGCTGCCACCACTGGTGTGCCAGATCGCCCAGGAGCTGGTGGGGCTCCCTGGGGATGGAGCTGAGCCAAGGGCCCGGGAGGCTGCCACGGCCACGCGGCAGCGGGTGCGAGCACAGGGGCTCAGCGGGTCCCCCCGCCCGCAGCTGGTGCAGTGTGACGTGCCGGTTCCCCCAGGCTGCAATACGGCCTTCCTCGCTTCCAAGGGGTGGTGGCTCTGCTCTCTGCGTTGGAGCAAAGCGTGTGGCTTCTGTAGAAGTACCAAGCCAAGCAGGCTGCAGGCTCTGGCAGAGGGGCTGTGGCAAGGGCGCAGGCCGTGCCATGGCAAGGTGGCCACTGCCTGCGGCGTAGGGTGGCCCAGCCCACTGCTGAAGGGCAGAGGAGGGGTTAGATGACAAAAGTTCCAGGGTTTGGCTCTGCATGCAGTGGAGGTGGCTGGTGAGACCCCGCTCCTGCCTCGCCGCGGCTGCTGCTGCCGGGTCTCACGGGGCCGTGTCGGCAGGTAGCGCATTGCTGGCAATGCCGGCAGGAGCTGCAACATCGCTCCTGAAAAGTGGAGCCCGGAAGGAAAACCAGCACAATGCAAGAGACCTTGAGGGTCTGTAGGGAGCAGGTCATAGCTTCTCCAGGTGCATAAAATTCCCGTGCTGTTTCCCAGTTTCCCGATGTCAAGTCCCGGTGTAAATTCCACACTGTTGCGGAGGCTGCCAGGCCAACTCGCTTCATATTGATCTTTCCTTCTGCATTATCATCAGATGTAACTAAAAACAATCAGAGAGCGGGTGCATGCAAGCCTGCATTCAAGCAGACATAAACACAAAATCCTTCCTGTTCTGCAGGCTGAATTCAATCACACAAATTGGTTTGGGGGTGGAAGTTAGCCCCATTTCTGCTTAAAGTCACACTTTTCCAACAGAAGAGGTAAAAATGTCAGGTTTCTGGACCATATGCATCTCTGCCTTTACACCAACAAAAAACAATCAGGCTCCAATCAAGCCTTGTCCCCTGCTATCTTGACAGTTGCTGACGATGATGGATGGAGACAGGTTTAGAAGATCAAACGCGAGACAATCTGTACTGCATTTCAAACCACCTTAGGCTTTTAAGTGCCAATGTGACATCTGGTGGACTCAGTAACACAAACCGCGCTTTAAAACACCTCCGCTGTCCCCATCAACCCTTATTTACCATTGTTATAACTTAATAGCTTTCGCCAAGATATTTTAACTTATTATCCCACATGTGCATTTTCTGTGTTGCTTTGTTAGGGATAGGCCGTTGAATGAAATTATAACTGCATGGTTCTTTTTCTTCCTTAACCACTGGTGGATTGCTATTTTTTATTATCTTTTCTGCCTGGAGGAGTTTTAGAACAAAGTAACTTTTAAAATCACAGCATTTCTCTAATGCAGTGTCTGGAGATAAGTTTATTGTGCTTTTACGGGATGTAAGTAAACACATTTTTTAAATATATTCCTGTCTACAAAAAAAAAAAATATCCTGCCATGGCTCCAGGCAAGCAGAATACTGGTGGAGACTGTCAGAGCACCAGTGTGTACCATAGGCAAGACTGGTATGGGTTGGTGGGATGCTGCAATCTCTTTCTCCGTCTTTTTTCATGCCTTGAGGGCAGGAGGACATGGGGAGGGCTGCGGGACAGTGAGTTTGACGTTTAGCTGCGAGGGGATGCTGTGGTACCCGTTTGCCAAGTAGTACCTTGGGATCACAATGTGGATGTCACGGCAAGTGACACTGAAGGGAAATCACAAGCAAATGGGCTCAAATTATGCTCGGGGGAAGCGGCTAACTCGCCTCTCAAGCAAGATGGGCGCACAATGGAGTTATTTAATTTCATATTACATGACTGCTGGAGAATGCATAATTTGCTCTGACGACTTGAGGCAAAGCAGGTTGGTTTTTCACATCTTTGACATCATTTTTCAAGGCTGCCAACATCACTTGCTGCCTTGAAGGCTACCATGGCTCAGAGCTGAGCTCTGGGATACCTGCCCATGCCCTGGCCGCATCCTGCAGGAGCTGTGGGGTGCTTGTGCCAGGCCAGGCTGCAGCCGGGGCAGGAGGGGGGTGTGGGATGGGCATGGCACCCTCAAGATGGATGCAGAGCCAGGCAAAATGTCAGGGTGTGATTTCTCTGAGTCGCTCCAGCCCTGTGCAGCACAGATATCTTAACGAACCCTTAACGAACTGCTGCTTCGATGCGCTTCCCCCTGCTGCGCCATGAGCGGGTGGAGGAGGCTGCAGGGATGGGGCTGCTCCCACGCTTCCTGGTGTCTGTGATGAACCACCTGGCCTCTTCTAACCCCTAGAAAGTTTATTTCTATATATACAGCATCTTTATATAGCGTAAAGATTTTTTCCTGTCAACAAAGATATGCTGTGGAGGTGTGATGAAGGGCTCAGGCTCACCTAGTTAATTTATACAGCTGGTCTCCACCCCAGAAGTCACGGCTGAAGCTCTCATATCCCCACCTTCCCCTTCACCGGGATGCATGGGGCATACACCAGCTAGCATATACACATATATTTCTTTCTTTTTTAACATCTTTATATCTGCCCAAGCAGCTGCTGGGGTTAATGGTGGGTGGGCACGTCCCCAGCACCAGCATGCAGGGGCAGGGAGAGAGGAAAATATGGCATCTCAGCCTGAGCCCAGCTCGGGGGTGGGATGTCAAGAGAAGGAAACCCAACCCTGTGCCTCCCCACGAAACCTTTCTGCCCCCACACAAAGCCCCGTGGCTCTGGGAACGTGCCACGTTTCTTTTGCTGAGCAGAAGGGGAGACTGTAAAGAGTAAGACATGGCCTATAGGCAGTTAAAATTTTCCACTTTTCTGAGCATTAATATAATGATTACACTGTCTAAATAACGTCCAGGCTCTGACCGCTGTATTACCTATCCTAAGCATGATTTACTGCTGTAATAAATTAGCCCCTAAGCCAAAGAATCAAAAATAATTGGCTTTATATCTTGGTCCCCATTTTATCTGGTTCCTTTTTCCTTTCCACATGTCCTCTTTCTCTCCCTCTTATTCATTCTCTGACATCTTTTTTTTTTCCTTTATTCCTTCTCAGGGGCCACTTTCTGATTCTCTTCCAGTTCTCATGCTCTTCTTGGGATTAACAGACCTGGTTTCTTGTCCTTCGTTTTCTCCTCCAGCCGTTTCCAGCTGCCGTGCCCATGAGTGGCAGAGCAGGAGGCTTCGCCCCCCTCCCGGCGCAGGGTGCCCCAGCGCTGGCCGTAGCCCACCGGGGGGCTGGAGGGGAAGCCCCCTGCCCACCATGGCTGCTGGGCGAAAGAGGTGATGGAGGTGCTGAGGGCTGCGCTGCAGTGGAGGTTGGTGAGGACACCAGTGTTGCAGCTGGGTTTTAATGGACTTTTAAAAAAGCTACACATCTTACTGCACTAAATAATAGTAGGTGATCTCCAAGCATGACATACCGTGGCGCAGGGGGCTGGGTGGTTGTGGTGGCCTATGAACTTTCTGCATCTTTCTATCTTTAACCCGAAGGTTTCTCCCACAACGCCCAGCAGCGTTGTCTCCTCAGTCATTTGACCTTCCAGTGTCACCGGCTCCTACCGTACCCTCACTGCACAGCAAACCATCTGCTCCCAGTGTAACTGGCCAAGGAGATGGGCCCCCAGCCCCTGGGCAGGAGAAGGTAAAAGGAGGTGGGGGGAGGGGGGGTGCTGGGGAGAGGCAGGTCTGGCAAAGAGACTGAAAGCCGTGGTGAACGTGGCCTTTGGGGTTTTGCCCAGGTCTGGCCCCGTGACACACTCCGAAAGCTGCTGCAGCACGGAATGTGTCAGCAGGGGTGGCGACTGCAGGCTTCATTTATCGCTAGCAGCAAGGAAGCATGGGCTCAAAAATGCCAGTGTACGTGCACATACGTGTGTATCTATACATCTAATACCATCAGTGATATAGAGAGCGAGCCTTCTCTGGGAGGGGGTACATGCCACCCGAGCCCCATTGCTGCGGGTGTGTTTGGGGCTGTGGGGTGAGCCCCCCCGGGCTCGGTCGCACCAAACGTGGCAGCTCTGAGCCAGTGTACTCAATACTGGGGTGTAAGTGTGAACAACTTGACTGCTCTTGCTGCTTAGCTGCTCTGAGCAATCCCAGCTAGAACAGCTTGAAAGAGCGGAGGGGTTTTTTTTTGCCTTCCTTTAAATAAATGGGCATTTTCTTTTTTTCTTTCTTTTTTTTTTTTTTCCTGAGCTGCTAATGTTCATTTTGTGTGCAGGCACGCGATGCCATTCCTGTTTCAGAATGCACACAGTGGAGTGCAAAAATAAAGATTGCATCTCATGCATAATGTATGCCCCAGCAACCCGCTTCAACAAATTACCCAAGCAGATTCCTCCAATGGGGCTGGGGGGACAGAGGGAAAAAAAAATATTGTAACAAGTATCTTTCTAAAGAAATGACACAGTAAACACATTAAAAAAAATAGGCACCCAGAGCTTTTTTGCAGGAGGGTCAATGAAAATAAAAAAATAATGATAAAGACAATGTGGTTGCCGAGTGCGGAGCAGCAGGTCTGAAGCCAGGACGGGGCAGGGGTGGCAGCGGGTCCCACAGCCCGCAGGTGGGTGGGGGGAGCCCAGGGCTGCCTGTGCCGGTGTGCGAGGGGCAATCTGGTGGTGTTGGGAACTTGTCAGAGTGGATTCCTGGGCAGATAGGTAGGAAAACGGCATGCGTGTTGGTTCATTTAGCGCTTTCAATTTGCTGGTTTGCAAAGATGTGTTGCAAGTCTGCACTGATGCCCGGAGCCAGGTTTGGTGCTGCTTCTCTGGAGCCAGGAGTGAGCTGTGCAAAATACAGATTTTAATGTGTGGGAGGATGGTGGGTAGGGGGATAGAAAGGTGGGAATGGGCCACTAAAGTGACTTGAAATCTTCCTTGATTCCTTGGTGCCCCCAGCTGGGTAGCAGCGTTGGCTTGCCCCACCTTGGCAGCACGGAGAAGCTGGAGGACACAGCCTGCCCTCCCTGCAAGGGGTGTTTTCTGCAGATGGATGCTACAGCTGCACCATGTAAGCGACCGAGCCCCTTCCCTGTGCACGCACACTTCATCCCGGCTAAATCCGAATGACGTGGTGCTGGGTGGCAGGCGCGGCAGCCCGCTGCCCCTCGCCGGGGCTCCCCCCTGCAGCCTGGTGGGTGACCCTGGTGGTCTGCTGCCGAGCCTGCGGTGGAGAAAAATGCCTTTGTAGGGGCAGCCGGGCTTTGGTCTGCCCTTGCTTCACCCGGAGGGCGAGGGGCTGGGCGCCCACCCAGCGGGGCTGCAGTTGCAGCAGGGGTCAGTGTTTTGGTGCTGAGCTGCCTGCAGCACCCAGCCGAGCATCGGGCACCCTTGAGCGCCGTGTGCCCTGGAAGGCAAAGCCTGTTGAAGGGGCCATGGGGGGGTGGGGGGCCTGGAGGGGTGCAGCACTGCAAAGGGCAGCACCAAAACATCAGCAAGCACCAGACGTGCCGGTAACAGCACCTTGGTGGTAACGCCGGTGGCCTCTGGGTCACTACGACTCAATGCAGGGCAGTTTGGGACTCTTTGGGATTGCGTTGGGTTTTGGTTGGGGTTTTGTTGGTCTGGGGGTGGGGTGGGGTGGGGGGTGACTGGTAAGTCGGTAAGCACGGAGTCCAGTGCTCAGCTTTTTAATGTCATTCGCACCACCGAGCCCAGGCCGGACCAGGCAAGGTGTGCCTGGGTTTATCGCAGGTTCCCAGGCAGGAGCAGGAGCCTGGGGGATCCGCGGCCGCAGGTACCTGCGGGCTCCGCAGCTTCGTCCCACAGCGGCTCCCGAAGCTGCGGCCGGTTCCCGGCCGGCACAACGTGCTTTTGCCATCTAGTGGCTGTCCCGGAAAGGCCCAGAAACGGACCAGGGTAGCCAAGGGAGGGATCACCTCACGTAGCTTGGAAAAGACCTTTAGCATCATCAAGCCCAACCACTCACCCAGCACTGCCAAGCCCACCGCTAACCCCGAGCGCCGCTGCTAAGCGGGTTTTAAACGCCTCCAGGGATGGACCAGGTCGGGAAGGGAAAGCAGGGCGTAGAAATGGGGAGTGTGTACCTGGGCTATTCAAACGGCTTTTTTCCAAGTTGTTACAGACCCGCAATCGAGACCGGCGTGCCGGGTTTTGCGGAGCGCACTGCGGGCACGGGAAGGCTCCTGCTGGAGGGTCTCAGCCTGTCCAGCGTGTCTGCAACATCCAGAGGCCAAACGGCCTCTGCCAGCAGCAGCCCCCACGCCTGGAGGTACGGGTCCCTGTGCACGGCCACCTAGACGTGGTTGCTGGGGCACCAAAGGGCCTCAGTACTGGTTTGCACCACAGTGGTTCACCCTCCGTCTCGCTCACAGCAAAGCCCTGCGCCTGCTTCCAGGCTGGAAAAGCTCTGGGCACCCACCGCTTCCAGCAGCTCCTGTCTGCAGGTGACCAGGGGTCAGGCTTTGGCTGCTTGTAAATTGGGATTTTTGGTGTCAACAGAATTCCAAAGAGTGTTGTCACTTTCTTTTTATGTTTTTCTTCCCATATTGTCATTTCTGTTGAATTTCGAAGTGATGACAGGATTTGCTTTCCGTCTAGGTTCAGGAGTGTTCAAAATAAACCCAAAATGTAAAGAGGGCGTGTTCCCCTCTGCTCAGCCTTTCGGGGCACAGCTGTGGCGAGTGCTCTGCCCCCTCCACCGGCACCTCTGTCCCCTGCCAGGAGCCCCGGTCCCCTCCCTGTGCCCCGGCATCCCGCAAAACCTCACCGGCTCCCTTGCAAAAAATGGAACTGGCAGCTTTTGTCAAGATTAAAACACCACACGGATCTGCTGCGCTTTTGTTTTTAAACGCTTGAATGCATTAGCATTGATTTATTTTTAATACAACCAACCACCTGTGATTTTTGAATATTATTTCTATTTGTTCTCTTTGGCAGAGGTAATTACAACGCTGTTCTTAAGCTGTGACCGCAGCCTCCCAGCCGTGCCCTTTCCTTTTTATTTTTCTTTCCTTTCCTTTTTATTTATTTTTCTTTCTTCTTTTCCTAGCCTCAACTGGTCTGCAAGCCTGGGAACAGAGCGGAAAGGTTCAAGGTCACAGGTAGAGCCAACAGACCCACAAGCCTCCCTTCATGTACTCAAACGCTCACTCCTGAACCACTCTCTCAGCAATGTTTCAATTCACCTTGCACATATAATGAAAGTACAGGCAGGAACTCACTAAGCAAATGAGCTCCTCTTTTAATTCCATTTGCTTATGCTGCTTATTTTTCTCCTGCATAATTATTTTTAAAGGAAAATTTAATTTTGTTTAATGGGAACAAAGTTTAACACTCCATAAGCTTTGTCTTCTATAGCCCTCCATCTGGTAAGCTTTTTTTGCGGGTTTTTTTTTAATTATTTTTAAACCAGCCCAATAAATTGTGTGTGTTTGAGGCACGTCTCATTAAGATGAAATACTTTGATCTCGTAGGATCATCTGTTTTTAAAGAGGTAAAAATGATATGCTACATTTTTCCCCCTAGTTAACCCACTGTCAGCAGTGGGTGTGATGTCCCCTTCCCTGCCCAGCGCAGGCGCACGCTCTGCTGTGAACTCGATGCAGCCATCGGAGCCGATCAGAAGGAAAAAGGGGTCAGGAGAAGCGCTCCAGGAGGGCACAGCAGGGGCTAGCAAGAAGTAAGTGGCAAATCATCTCAGGAAAGGAAAGATTTTTATTTATTTATTTATTTAAGTACATATCGGGGGGGAGGCTGCAAGACGACCAGGAGCATGGGTGTACTATATATAGATGTACAGCTGTTTCCTTCAGGTGTTATAACTCAAAAATGTAGGATGATTAATTTTGAAAGTTGAAATGTATAGCAGATTCTGATTACATCTGAGTGTCTATAATTTAGCTACTTAGTAAAATTAACTTGACGTTTTTAGTGAGCTGTGAGGACAATAACGTGTGAAGAGACTGAAGAACAAGTTTGACTGCATGCTCTTCCCTTACCTCCCCCTTTTTCAATTTGCAAAGTTTATTTTTAACTTTTCCAGTTTTTCTGGCATCTTTCCTCTAATCCAGACAAATGAGTTTGCCTCCCCCTGCTGCCAGCTAAAGACACCGTTTTGCTATTGAGTTGTCATTTCCCTTGATGGACCAGGAGTGCAAGTACTCAGCAGCCAAGACTTGAGGCAGAGGCTCAGGCTGGCTCAGGTAAGGACTGCCGGTTGGGATCTCCAAGGCACAGAACGTTTCTCAGAGCACGACACCTCCAGGCAGGCTGTGGAACCTCCCCATTAAATCCATTTTTGTACTTTAGAGAAGGTCCATTGCTGTGAGCTTGCAAAAAGCAGGTCATACCAGGGACTACCGGAACGGCCACCCTGAAAGCACATGGCTTTATGTTGTTTCTCTTTATTACAAGCTCACATGCACAATGGCTTGTGGGAGTATGGTATATGACCAGCCATCCCGCTAACCAGTGCCGATGTGACCTGTGTGGCACCAAGCTATCACACTGGTAACCGCCCAGAACTTAGGCGTGTAGGCCTGCCCAACGGGAGGATGCAACAGCTCTGACCATTTAATATGAATCTGCAATTTAGAAGCAATGGGATTTAAAGCATCTTTGTGGTATTCAGAGTTAGCTGAGTATCATCAAACTGCTGGGAAACTACTCCAAGCAAACCAAAGCTTCAGGGGGAGGAGGGGACCGATTCTGACTTGTCTGAGCCTCTGTGTGCTGTGCATGACCTACCAGACCAGGCAGAACTACCTGGCCAGCTCAGAGCTGTAACCGCAGGCTGTCGCCACAGCCGTGTTCCAGTGAGCACAAACTCATCTTCTGTGGAAGCCTCGTACACATCGGTTATGTTCTGGGGTGCAATAGCCAAGGACCCAATATAACCCCAGTCCTGTGCAGAGATTTCCCAGGCCTGGTGCTAACCTTCTTACATGACGGAGGCAAGTTATCTTGCATAATGGGGACATCACAAACTTGGAAAACATAAAAAAAAATCACACAGTGTGTGAAATTTATTTAGTTCAATCAAGTCATGATTGCACCATAAAGCCTACTTTTGTAACCAAAAAAATCACTTTACCCTACCAAGACCGTAACTTCAACTAAACTCTTTTCCCAGTTCACTTTGCCACTGCAAGCAGTCAGCTCTGCTCTGAAACTGGCTGCTCGGGCAGCTCAAACCAGAGGGAACATTGAAAAGGCAGCAGGCAGGACGAGCAGAGCACAACCAGGCATGTTTAATGCTGCAGTTCTCTGGCCCTGCCAAAATATCGCTACTATACATACCGATGTGGGACATAAAAATCCCTAGTAAAAGACTTATTTTCAAAACTGTTTGGCTGTGTCCCTCATGTGGCCTTCCGTCCTCTCTGTACAGGTCTCGAGGAGGCAGGGGGTGACAGGGACGTTCTGTCAGCAGGAGGACACCCTCTGATCACAGCTCCCTGAATGCACGTTCCCAGCACTCCCACCTTGCCAGACCAGCGCTTCTGCCATACCTTACAGACGCTGCCGTAAGGGCTGGATTCCTCGGGCAGAACTCCGGGAAATGAGCATGGTAATGAGGAGGCTTCTTTGTTTAGTATGAGCTCAAAGTCTGGTGGTTTAAACGAACTAACACAAACACATTAGTGATTATTTTTCATTTTAATTGTCTGCTTTTTAAGTAACATTTTCAGACATAACATCATCTCAGTTTTTAGCAGAGCAATAAGAAAGCTCAGCGTTAGGCAGCTTCCAGAAGAACCTTCCAGATATGTTTAAAATGCTTTAAAATATTGAACGTTTCTCAGATGGCTACAAAACAATGACAACTGACAACAATATATTTTTTTTAACCTACATTCTTTTAGCGGTAGAGAAACAGGTGGGAAAGTGGATCACGCTTTCAAGACCTGTTTGACTATAACAACAAATAGTTTTATAACATAACAAGTACAAATATAAAATTTCAAATTAGCCAACTTTAAAAAAAACAACTGGCTTTTCTTCAATACCTCCAGTACCTTGCTTCTGTAATAAATATTAAAAACCATCATTACATTACAGAAAATGTTAAATAAGTTATTTACCAAAAGATGTCTTTTTTTGTCTGTTTTTTTTTGGTCAAAGGCTGATGCCATTAAAAGAGCTGAACATTTTTACATCAATAAATAGTAAGGCATAAAGAAGCAAACAACAATCACAGGACCAGTCTTTGTAAGTGGAACCTTCTCCTTCAGAGAATCCTTTTTTTGCTGGTACAGAAAGGTGATTTTTGATTCTCAGCTGGTGGGACCTGGTTAGAAAAGCAATAATTATTACTATTTTACAGTACTTCAAATGCACACAATTTGTCCCTGGGCCATAATGCTGCAAATAGGAGCTTCTGTGTTCAGCAGATCTTCAAATTAAAGCGGTAAGACTTCTGTAAGCAGAAAGACTGGTTTATGTCATCACTTTCTAACTCAGGTAGGGCTGAGACAACAGTACAGCCGCTGCACAGGGAAGTGTTCAAGAAGACACTGCTGATGAGGATAAGGGAGAAGAGATTCACGGAAAAGGTTAGAGGAAAATTTAAGGAGGGGGCTGAGAAATGTCATTCAGAGGGGAGTGTGTGAGAAGGATGGGATTTAGGAGTCAAGAGGTGCATTACATCCTTCTGGGACTGAAGTCTGAACCTTCTGGGAGAAATCAAATCCAAACAGTGATTACTTGAACACTCAAACTAATTTAATACACTGCATTAGCAAAAGGCTGTTTGCAAAAGCTTTGCCTGTTGGGTCTATATTTTTTTAAAAAAGCACCACCAGTTATTAACACATACACAGGCTTTAAATAAGGGTGACTTCTGTGAACTTTTTCAGTAGACAGGTTATTGGATTGTGATGTGCTGAAAATAAACTCCTGGAAGAAGAAGACAGACATGTATATTAATCTAGGGAAAGCATCAGAGAGGAGAGGGTTTAGCTGTTTACGTGGTCAGTCATAAAACTCTAATTCAAACATCAAACATTGCAGAATGTTTATCATAGTAAAATGCTGTCACCCAGACTTGATTAGGTAGCAAATCTAAAGCAAATAAGACTAATTCTGCAAAGTACTACTGACACAGCAATGCGTATTTCTAATGAGTATATACCAAAGAATTAAAAGCAAGCAAGAATTTTACTTACTTCCAGGTTTCCTCTAGCCTTCTTCAAGACATCATGAGTTAAAACCACTGGAAACAAACAGGAGATTACAAACAATACTGCACAGTCTTTCTATATTCCCTGTATTCAAGTCTTATGACCAAATATTAAAAAATGTATGAACTCACATCTGTGTGATGGGCAGAGACCAGGCAATCTCACACAGCTCCCCCCACCACTTCAACTTTCTTACTCACCAAAATGCGAAATGGTTACTCCCTGTTCAGAAACTCAGGCTGATGTACAAACCTCCAGCTGCACCACCAGAAGGTTAAGGGGCGATGCTGGACAAGCAGACAGCACAGGGGGCTGGGGGGCACTCAGGACCACAGGGCAGGTCCCAAGCAGTGTCACCACCTGAATGCCACTTCCTACCTGCAGCCCATGTTCCATCTAGCACACCGTCTGCTTTTCAAATCTAAACATCAGGGAAGTGTTTTTAAAGTTTTTCCCACCATACCAAGAATGCTACTGAAAACAAGCACAGCTCATCACTGCATTTAACATCACCGATACAAACAGTGCCCTGCGATACTGATGACCTGGTTCCCTTGACCTAAGTCATCAAAGGAAGACTTTCTGTTAATTTTTAAGGGGAGATGGTGCATGATCTAACTATAATTTGATCTATTAGGCAGCCTACTTGTGCTGGGGGGAGCAGTTAGCAGGAGGGGGAGAAAAACTGCACAGTGGAGAGGTTATGGGGGATGATGGGCTGGGAAGAGGACAGATGGCAAAAGAAGTCAGCCAAATCCTCCAGCAGTTCAAGGACAAAGCAACCGATATACGCGTAGGGGAAATCATGCCAGTGGCTCGCTCTGAAGGGTTCCAAGTTTTCTCTATTCATCCAGCTAGTCTGCCTCTGTGGGGACAGCGCAAGACCTGTGAGGAGGACGGGATGCTTCTAAACAAAACTGATATTTAGAAATGTCAGGTTAAATATGTGATTCTCTAATCTATGTCAGCTCCATATCTGCTGAAAAATACCATTCACAAGTACCAATTTAATATTCCAGTCTCAAAAATACACAATTTAGCCATAATAAAGATTTTTCATTACAATAATAAGAACCCAACAACTCCAAGGGTATAGCTGTCATGAGATAATTATACCCTTGGCAGATTACTGCAATTTGGCACTGCATTGTTACATGTTCAGAGGTTCAGATGAGGTTTATAAGCAGTGAGTTCTCTTGCCAGAGAAAGCACACAGAAGACTCTGAGCCGCAATAATGTTCCAGTCTCTGCCTCCAACTATATTTAGGAATGCTCAACTAAATAACAGAGGGAACCTGCATATCCTCAGTGGAGTGGCCAGCTAACAGGATGTTTGGAGAATGAAGGCAGGCAAGGTCACCTGCTGTGATGCCTTTGCTTTCTTACTAGCAAAAGGAGAAAAGAAGAAATATCAAAAATAACCGTAAACAACCTAACAAAGTCCAGCAGCTTCAGATGATCCACCAGTTTTGTTTTATGCTTGGTCAGGAATTTGTGTACAGACACAATTTAGAAACATTTCTGAAATTGCTCTTTAAGGCAAAGGTAACTTGACATCCATAATCTCCATAATCAATGAAACTTACAGAAAATCGTATCTCGGTTTTTCTGTGCAGCAGAGTGCTCTCTGCTCATAAAGAACTCTGCTAGTAAATTCATTTCACCTGGCAAACTAGATTTTTCTAAATCAAAAATATTAAATTCAGTACATGAAAATAATTTAGAGGCTATGACACTAACATCAAAGCTGCTGCTAGCCAGGCAGCACTTTGCATTAAGGAGATCTCAGAAAATGCAGGCTTCGTTCTATTAGGACCTAGTTTGGATGAGGCTTAATGCCCTGAAAAGGAGCGAGCAAAGTAAGGGGGAGATGTGCCATTTCTTTCTGAACGTATGGGCGGGTGAAGTGGCTGTGTGCAGGGGTAACGTGTGGCCATAAGGGTAAAATCTCTGTTGATATATACCCTGCCCAGCCCTACTGAAACTACCCAGCACGTCTGCGCTGTCACTGGAACCAGGAACTGACCAAACTAAACTAGCACATCTGCCCCAGGGACAGAATTTGGACAGACAGAACAGAATAGCTTTGATTCTTATATGACAACCCCAAACTGAGCTATTTAACTGTAAAACCTGAACAAAACATAGTTTTGGATTTAAAATAAGTAACTTGTACATCAGTTAATACAAAAATTCTGGAAGAAGTGACCAAAATCCAGCCCACAAATGCTTTAAACAAAAAAAATAATAATCTGCAGGCAGAAGAGACATGTACCTTAGAAAAGCTACAGGCTATGGAGCAAAATAACATTTATTCCTCTACACTGCATTTAAATGACTTGAGTCACTTACAGTATTGTGGCCATTTTCATAACTTTGTATGATGTGTAACATTTTACAGTCTAGATAACTGATAACACAAGTGCCATTCCAGCACAGACTAATGAGTCACTTAGTCCCACCTCCTAAGAGAAGGATAATTATTTTTTTTAAGAAGAAAATTAAACCCTCCTCCTGCAATACACATATTACCATAGCATGAAGGTAGAAAAGAGGTTAGCTCCATTCAAATCTCTTCTGATGAGTGATTAAACTCTAAAGCAGAAGAGATGCACCTCTTCAGACACCTGGCTTAACACAGCTACAAAACAGTCCATATCCCACTTGTCTTCCTGTTTCCAGATATTTTCTAGATACAGCTGCTAAGGGTAAAATATCATTTCACAGCACATCCTAATTTTTCTTTACAAAATGACTCATAGTAAGCTTCTGTTTCCCTTGTTCTGAGCCTTCTGTTCTCTTGCACTTCTCAGTCTGGTGTAGAACACTGACAAATCTCCTTTGCTGCTGCGTTGCCTTTTCCCAGCATTCAGCTATCTAGTGTGACACATGCAACAGACAGACACCTCAGAAACTCTAAAAGCCTAATTCCACATTTATCAAGACTGAGGCAAAATCGCCATTTTGACAAGGACAACGTCAAAAACTTTGGCTGGAATGGTCTACAGCAACAGTAACTTTGCCTCTGTCTGGCACTGCTGTAGGATAGTACAACTTGGGAATGGCATTATCTGAAATGGAATAACTCAAGAAATCAGCAGCAATTAGTGGCAGCTGCATAGACTGACACATTATCTGTGGGTTGTGTAAAATCACAAACTGCTTCTCATGATACTCTGTGCAGTCTTTTGCAGTTGGGCAACTTCTTCCCATTTGAATGAGGTGCCATCAGTTCTGTACAGTCAGAACCTCATGAATTGTTTTGTCACTAAAAACTGACAGGGCACAGGAAAGCACCAGTCAGAGCAATTGCAGAAGAATGAGCACCTATATTAATTTTGTTTCTTCTCCAATTTTAGAGATAGGCACAGACAACAAAAATAAAATAAGAACCTATAATAAAGCATACACTTACACTGGTCAATGATGACTTTCTCCATGTTTTCCTTCAGCTGGTTTGTGGAGTGCAAGCGTTTCACTGTGCTATGTAACTTCTTCTCTTGCTCAGACAGTTTCTTACGTAATCTAAGTATTTCTGCTTTCATTCCTTCATCCTAATTTGAGAGAAGAAAATATTAAAGTATTATATAAGTGGTTTGTACACCGTGAATTACTAAATACTTTTGTACAAGACACCTCAAGTTTCCTTAGAGTATGAACAACTCAAGTGAAACAACATTGAGTGCCTCTCCTTCCATATTCACATCCCTGATGACACACGATTCCATGACATCTGCCAAGAGACAATGCATAGCTGGCTTTTAGTGCAATTAATTTTTATGCTAGTCTGAGAAAATTCTTAACACCAGTGCTTATTTTTGGTTTTAAACTTCCATTCCCCTCAACTAGAAAATATAAGGCAGGCCAGTGCTGTGGGATCAGCAGGTATCCTTCTGCCAGGTTCAGAACCTCCAGCCTCCTTCTCCAGTATTCCATTAATGGTTCATGCTGCCTTTATAAGAGGGCTAAAAGGCATTGTACAAATGACCAAGACAGTTTTATTGCAAAATTATTTGGCAGTATCATTATTTAAGGTTCAGTTTTCAACACCAATTCCAACCAAGTTACGGTTAGTATCTTGTAAAACAGGACTATGAGTAGTACTGACATAGTCTGATAGTATCACTGATCTGGATCCTCATGCAAACTTAAGCTTGTACATATTTTTTCTCTTGTTGTGCCACTTGTTAAATAATAGTATCTTCTGGAATTCGCCCCTGGCATTTAGCTCTTCAGAAGAACTGATTACTCACAACTCCTGTGGGGCTGCAGAGAAGGCAGTGAATGCTCAGTATCTTTTAGAATCAAGCTTCAAGAGACATCCTTTCAAATACTGCATTTAAGACATCAGAAGCAATCTAATATCCTGAAGATCTCAGAATGTCGGAGAAGAAGAGAAGAAACTCCAGAATCGATTCTGTTAGGCTGTAATTAGGTGCAGTCCTGGGAACTCAGATCCCACACACATTAAGGTCTGATTTTCAGAAGTGACTGATCCAGATCAGGAAGGTTTAGATCAGCGTGACAGTAAAGCATTAGATGCATCACCCACATACTGAAAGCCCTCGGGGGGGGTGGGGTGTGAGATATGTTCAGATACTGCAATCCAGGCCAACATATAGCTGTGTGTATAGATTATACACATAAGGATAAAAATGTAAGTATACACATTTGTCAAGACATCCCAAATATGGAGCTGAAACATCAGTGAATAAATTAGACGACACAGTTCATTCTTACTGCTTCTGTGATTTTACACATTTAAGGATGCTAGAAAATAACATTAAAAAATGTTATGAAAATTTTATGTAAAATGTTTACTTTCCTAAAGTTTGGGAGAGGGTTTTAGCAATATCCTGCTTCCCTTAAGAAACACACACAAAAACCTCAGTGAAAACACTTTAGATTGTTTGAAACAGTTTCATTACTGAGTGGTGTATTATGACAGTATGGATAATTCATTCCTCATTCAGTTTACTTTCATTCATTTGCATAGTGCAATCCTTTTTAGTGAAAATGTTATAAAACTTGTCTTGGCATTTTGTCACACTTTTAAAAAAGCATCCTATTTTACAGCTTAGGCATCAAAAAACGTAAAAGAAAAATGTAGCTCAGATTACATCAAAGTTGCTGAAGTTTCTGTTGTTACCAGTATATACATAATCAAATTGAATTTTGTTCTGTAACAGGGAGTCCAAACCTTTTCTTGTTGAAACGGAGCGTTTGCCACCTGCCTAGGTTTCCTGACTATCATGTAACAGGGTTGCAGATTACATCTTTAATATAAAGTATTTTGTAAATAAACACTTCGGTATACAATACGATCAGGATAGAGAGCCAGCACACGTTCAGCCTCAGCCTTCGGTGATGAGAGCTGACTAAATCCATGTGTCCAGAGACTGGGCATCCTGGGTCCATGATTTTCAAAAGATTTTCCCAAATGACACTTTCCTAACTGGTGCATCTTCCTCGATACATTACAGCAGTTCAGAAAAGGCCAAAAAAACAAACCTCAAAACCCCAAAATGAAACATAATAGTACCTGAGTGCCATGAGCAGTACCGTGTACAGCTTTCAGTGGAAGGGAAACCCTCCAGAGAAGTTTCAGTAAACGTGCAGCCTCCTCTAAAATCTGCTGTACCGTGTGAACATTTGCAGAAAAGCTATGCAGCGATGCCTGGTCCAGTACCTGTACCATAGGATTAGAGACATGTTATTTTTTATGCTTAAAACATTACGAAAATATAATCTTAATTAATGGCTTAAATCCAGCTGGTATGATTTCATATTTAAGATGACGTACACAGCTATTGTGTGCGCCACAGAAGCTAATTTGTTAGTTTACAAAGACTGCTGAATTATGCATTATGTGAGAATTTCAGAGAGGGAGGGGATTTATCCTAATCAATAACCATGATTAATAATAGATTATATTTACTAGATTTGCTATGCCACATGGTAATAGCTGGCAACTCTCTTCGTTCTCCATTTGCATTTTGTGTCATGTTATTTGAAAGTCAAATGATTACAGACATCAATTGAAGCAATATAGATGTTTCTTCCTTAGCAGACCCTTTAAACTGTTCCATTTAATGCTAAAATAACTATCAGGACACACATAAAATGTTTTCCTCTGCTGACAGATGAGAAAACCAAATTGAAGAAATTGCATAAATGTGAAATAAAGGAGGCAAAGAATGCAAGGGGAGCAAATGAATTACCAAAGCAATGGCGATACAGAAGGGGGAAGGGTAATGAAAGAAAAGCATTCACAGCTCTTGCCCCATGCAGCGCATCATTTGAATACTTATTCAGCATTGTTATCTAACCAGAATCCTCCTGTCACATAAAATATCCCATTTGCTAAGTAGTCTGAAACTTCAGTGATGTAAAGCTTGATAGGAAACTGCAAATTTTGAAACTTACGGCTTTTATCTTTACACCAACAAAACAAGTTAAAAACTTACAGAGAGATTACTTTTTCAGTCATTATCAGTATCTTAACTAGGTCATTTGAAAATATATGATACTTCAGAGAGTCTTAAGTGTCATTCAGACATCATTTTACTGTGTGAGCACACATGTGATACCACAAAAAGAATTTCAGAATTGTTGATGACTGCATCTTCAATAGCTTTACTAATTATAACTAGAAACATAAGTAGCGTGAATTTACTTAGTAGTTAAGAACTTCTGGTTTTTGAAGAGCAGTGAACATGTTTTTTACAACATTTATATTATCATAAAATCATAGAGGTGAAAAGGACCTTCATTAGTCACCTAGTTTACTTTCCCACTCCAAGGCAGGAAAGCAATAAATGTAATTTTTACATTTACATAATCTGTTCTTAAAAGCGCCTCCAGTAACAGCATTTCTAAGCACCCTTGATTCCAGTGTTTCATTATTTTTACCACTAGTATGTTGTTTTAAATGCTTGATCCATGGCTTTCCTGTTGTGATTTAAGTTTTTTTTACTTCCTTACAAGCTGCCATGGACACATATATGGTTCCTTCCCTTTTGTTGGAGCTGGTAGATAGATTTGTCTTACTCAATCCACCCCAAGTATGCTATCATTAACTGTATCCAGAAATCATCAATATTAAATAAGAAAAAATTACCATAAGGAAACACTAGTTGTTCTCCTGATTCTAGAGGAAAAGGACTGACACTATTCAATACAAGGCAAACATTTTATTGGTTTAATTATTAAGACTATAGCAACAGCACCATGACTTGGTATCACTGTGTCACACATGAAGCAGAAAAGATGAAGCACTGTCTTAGAAGACAGTATTTGATCATTAATGAGATATTTAAGTTTCTAAACTAGCTACTGATATAGCTAAAGTGTTCAACTACTACCAGGAAGTGGAAAAACATAAAAAAGCTTTCCTAGTATGAAATAACCCTCATTAGCATACATCAATCATTAATGTACAGTTCTAACCTGATGTTACTAAAGGGCTGAATACGACCAAGTGAGAACTTCATCAGCTGTGTATCAGGTTTCTTTCATTTGTCTCATATTTCCTGGGTTTATTCCAAACCTTCATTACAGGAAAATCTCCTTAATTATTTTTATCCTTAGGCTACTGATACATACCCCTGGTTTAAGCCCTTCCTAAAGCATTTGAGAGTTTTATCTGGGTTCTTTTTGTTGTTGTTTTTGTTTACCTTTTCTATCATTTCCAGTATAACAACCACCAACTTCCACAGTAAAAGCAAGTAGTTTCACCTCATTTCAAGTTGCAAGTATAAGTACGATTGCTTATTAAAGGACCAGAATTAACTAATTTATCCGTAGCCTCATTAACCCAGAATCACAAATAGGTGCCTGCATCTAGATGAGACTCGGACTGTCAAGGCTGAGATGTCCTGGCAGAGTTATTCAGTTAATGGTGCCTGCTGCACCATTAACCTAGTTCTGTGCTTTTGCAACCCATACGTTTTGCACCTCTAGGTAAAATTCACCATCCTTTAACAGCTTTCACTATTTACCTTTATTCCAGGCTCCTGCAGTTTCGTACCAGTGACCTCGTGTAAAGAAACCTCCATTTCTGCTAAAACTTGTTGCCCTTCTGCAATCTGTTTCCGTAGGGCATTATAATCTTCAATCAAGCCCAGAACGTGGCGCCCATTTTTGTCTGCCCACATGCGATGTCCAGGTACAAGGCGAGGGGTACATGCTGTACTGGACGATGAAGTGCTACTGCAGTGTGAAGTGCTGTCCAAATCGTCTTTAGAGGCCAAGTGCGTACCTGGGACAGAAAAATAGTTTATTTTTTTTTATCTTTATATGTAGTACTAATTGACACTAGACTTCTCTTAAGTAGCAAGTCTGGGACACTGATAACATGCACGTTTAAGATACTTTGGGATGTACCTGTTTTCAGCAGCGAAATGCAATGTCCATGCTTCTGCAGCTCACAATTGTTTCTGCTGGCAGCAGGGCATTTGCAAAGATTTTCTGTATATATTAAGACAGGACAAGGAAGAGTATATCATTAGAAGGCAACGGGCATTAAAAAAACTTCCTAGCTCTACTTCTGTTCCTTTTTCTTGCTGATGCTCCACTTGGACTGTGGAAGCAGGGAAACACAGCTAATTTTCTAGTACCACACCATGTATCTTCCAGTATTTACCTACATTTATCTTTTTAGCATCTACCCAGAGTTTCAGGTATCTTCAAAAATAAGTCATAGTCAGGAAGTCTACAATACTTTCAATGAAGACATTTTATTTAACAAACATAGGCTTCCCGTTAACTCCACAGAACGTATGATGCTCTCCACAGCCATACACCACGCTAAAGATCTTATCTATACTCCCCCTCTTCAGACCTTCCAAAGTCCCTACATACCTATGATTAAAGACTAATCACAATACATCTCAAAAGGTAATAAATTCAGCTGTTGACATTCCAAGGAGTTTTTCTGGTCCGTATCATGCCAGGCTATTATAACTCTACTCACCATTTTCTTAGAAGAAAGAACGAGCTTCTCCAGCTCCTACCTACACTACCTGATGCAGGTCAAAAGTAACATCTAGGATTCTATCTAGAAACTAACCAGGAATAAATGCAATTTGGGGATACTGGTGGCACAGCTTCCCCACAAGAGCTGTTCCACACTCACTCGATCATGACTGGCCCTAAGGAGCACACAACTGTCATTTACTGTTGAAGTATAAAGTGCACAGAGAACAGTACCAACCTGTAAAAGTTATTTGCTACATTCAGCATCTTTCTTACTTGTACAGAGTAGCGCAGAGCTATGCTCATTATGTATTGCATCTGAAGTGTGATTCCGATTGGACATGATGGACCCACAAAAGAAATGCGGTGGTAAAACCCCCTGTTATGTCTCACAGGCTCTCACACTAATCCTCTGGCTGGTGCTGCTTGCTCTGTGTGGTGCGCACAACAGAGGTAGGCATGTTCAGGTGAAGCATATGGACCTACAAAGCCCCGTTACTACTGGTTCCCAGAACAAAATGCATACCTGCACAGGCAGTAGAAGAGTGGCCTGATACTGGAAGTACAGAAAGCTGTCACTATGCAGAGTACTTTAGCAGTAAGGAAGACGTTCCAGTGTCCTCTGTATCCCATGTACATCTATACTGGGACAATAATCTAACCCCGGGTGTAAACACTATATTCTCCTTGATTTGCTAAAACAGCATCACTTAACGGTGATTGAAATAAAGGTAAAATATTCTTCAAGGGCAAAAAGGGGACAACTAATTTATACAAAGACCATTTAGTGCACTTATTGATCATTCGAGTAAAACGTACTCACGCTTAGCAAATGCTATATAGCTCTGTATTAAAAAGAGAACCTATGGCAATTTAATGTAGGTACCCTTCCACCCCAGGGACCGTCTGCAGATGCTTTTCCTGCATGCGAAGGGAGTGGCAGCTGGAGGCTATATGACAGTGCAGTGTGCATTCCGCCTCCCCATGCACTAATAGCTCTAACAGGAAAGGGATCTGAAAGGCAGCTCCCAAACATACAGCTGATGTTGTATAAGGCTTTAAGAGCATCTGTAAAGAACAAGGCACAGGTTCTGCAGCATAACAAAAGCACGTACGGCACAGTACCATTCAGTCCTGCATGATGCTGAGATTCTTGTTTGAAAAGACAGTTGATATTTACAGCTGGCACTGATCCCACTTCCTCTGTCTTTTCTTTTGCAAGCTGTTCCTCTAATTTTTCATGCAAAGACTTGTTTGTCTCTATGCTTCTTTCAAGCTGCACTCGCAAACTCTGTATTTCAGTCAATAGTTCATGTAAGTCAAGTGGATTATTCTGATCTTTTCGGAATTCGTCTGATGCATCACATCTGGGATCTGAGACAATTTCAAAAGAAACACAACATCTTTAGCAATTAAAATAATATTAGCCATTACCAGAATGCTGAGCAAGTAAATTATAGCCAGTGTTATCCTCAATATTAAGAATTAACTACAAACAGCATTAAGATAATGGTTTGACAAAAAAAACATGTCTTAATTGCTTCTGCCCTCTTAAAGAGTCAAAAATTATTTTTCACTTTGTCCATAAAAGCTAATAAGTCTCATGCCAAAAGCAAAAAAAGTACAATAAAAGGAGAATGAATAGGATTTACAAAATTCGAAGTGCATTAATGCACAGTCTGGGGAAAGAAAAAGGCATGGGTAATCTCGGAGTGCGGAGGAGGGATGGAGTAGAACTGGGAGTTAATTTTATACACAGAAAAAAAAGAAAATAGAGATCACCTGGCAACCAGAGGACCAAATCTGAACCTGAAAAAAACAAGAGCTGTGTTCGTCTTCTTATAAAAGAAGGTCAGTACACAAACAATCCCATTTATTCCTTCAAGCTGAAATCAAACTGTTCTCCAGAGCAGGAAGGGGTTCAACTGCACGAGGAGGGTGTTGCTGCTCTCTCATTACATTACCAGTTCTGCAAGGAGACTTACTTCCATCCCTGAGCCAACTTTGGCTTAAACCTTATGCCAACAGGACTCTTCTGCTGCAGCTAGGCATGAAATACAGTGATGGTAGGGCATATTACTTAAAGTAGCAGGAAGAAAAAATAATCAACTTTTACAAGAACTTCCCGTGGGAAATTTGCTGGATCCTGTAATGGGTTTGCAGCAATGAACAGCATTCCACTCTTTTGCCCAACCATACCAACAGCTATGTGGTGGTAAGCTTCCTTAAAAGGGGTAGGAATAATTCTTCTGTCTCATTCCTACTCCTCACCTTTAGCGACAGAAATGCAGAAAGGAAATTATTAAATGTCTCATTCAGAAAGCAGTGCCAGCACTTCTCCCCAGCCCTAGGGAGAAGACACTACCCTCGTACTCAGACAAGAGACAGCACAAGCTACCTAAGTAAGCACCACCTGTGAGGATGCAGCAGCATGTATTTAGATGACAAGTAAATATCTAAGATCCCCACAAAGCTTATCCAGCCTGAGCCACTGAATCTCCAATATTTGTTTTTAGCTTAGCTGAAAAGATAAAGGGAACCTGAGTGTGACTAGTCAGAACATATCACACATCTCAACTTCGCAGTTACACTGCTAAGTAAAAAGCAGCATTTGATCATCAAGTTGTCAACTCTACTTTGCATAGTAGACACAAGTAGAAACAAACAGCAACCTAGCCCTACTGTCCCTTGACGAGATCATATTCAGAGAGAAGGGTTTCAAGGGCTAAGGGTGTAGAAACAATTGTGCACTTATACCTGTCCTCTTCCTTCTTGCTTCTTCCAGCTTTTCATAAACCTTGATCTCAGTTCGGAGTGACTGCAGTAACTTCTCATTCTCAGAGACCTGATGTTCCTTTACATTAATTTCTGTTTGTAGCCTGTTAAGTCCGAATAAAACAGCTAAGTTAAATGTTAAATTACTGTATTTTGTTTCAAAATCTAAAATCCATTCCCCTTTCCTCCATAATTCTTCTCTTGCATTTTGAATCTATCTATGCACCTCATTAATGTTAATGGCTACAGCTAAACACGTGCTTGTCACACTGACAATTTCTTCTCTAAATGAACATCTAAATGTGGACAGAATCAATACCTGTTTAATTCATTACGACTGCTGTAAATTTGACATGTCAGATATCTGATTTCATCTTCCTTTTGGCCAATTTGTTTTTGCAACCTTTCATTTTCTTTCTTGATGCATTCATAATCCTCATGAAGATGCTCAATGATTGCATTCTTTTTAGAAAGAGATTCTCTTAACTTTTCATTTTCCTTTTGCTTATCTGAAACAAGAAGAGACACAAGGTATCGGCAATGCCCATGATCTACTAAAGGTACGCTTTTTAACAAAACCAGCTTTTTCAGAGACTGTCAGAAAATAACAGCTGCTCTTGTGAGTTTTAGGATCACAGTATTTCAATTTTCTAATTAATTTTGCTAGATGCATTTACTGTAATGTGCAACATTTAACTCCCAGGACTCACAAAGGCTCAACAAAAACCTGTGTACAGCCTTATGTGCCAAATGCCCCAACACCTCTTGGAATTTGGTCAGAAGGATAGTATTCAACAACTAGTGGCAGCACGATCCCAAAGCAGGCACACTGACTTTGCCAATCCTCATAAAATAATGGATTTGACTTCTCTTTAAGAAGAAAAGAACTTAGCAGGATTGTTCTAGGGCATGTTGCATCCATGTTCGTCTTTGCCTCACAGAAATCCCCCTGTCCTCTCCTTCCCAGCCCTATTCATCCACCCAATGTATCATATCAGTCCTCCTTTCCTTGGCACAAGCTACTTCCCCAAACTGGTTCTAACAAGAATTGCTGATAGAGGCAACTGAACATTTTGAGAGCTGCAATCACAGAGGCTTATCGGGACCCCAAGTTTTTTGTGACCTGTGTTTAGCATTGGAAAAGAAGGTGGCAATCTTAGCAAAGAAACAGCAGGGAGGAATCGTTTCATCTCCCAACAGTTAGAAAATCACTCCCTCATCTTCAATAGTCTTGTTGAAAGCATATGAAAATGGTCATGTCCACGTGCTCTTAGAAATGTGCATCACCAGCCTTTCACTACTGAAGGGCTAAGCTAAGACTAGAGACAGAAAGCACCTAAGACCAAAACATGCAGGAGGTACCTAGGAGCCTTTTCTTTCTCTAGTGCATCCAGGAATAAAAGGAAAAGAAGCTCACAAACTCCAGAGATACCAACATTATTTTAAAACACAAGGGAGACAACACCCTGTTCATCATGGTTCTGATAAAAAAGAAACGCTGGCATTATCAGATCATATCATCAACCGTGGAAACAAACAAAAGCAGGGATATATTAATTAAAATAGTAGAACCTGAACAAACTGACAAGCACCAAGATGCACCAGAACAGATGAGAGAATACCTGACTCTGGTAGAAGCACCAGTTCTTTTACACAAAGAATCTGAAAAAATGGAGACCTACAACCTAATTGTGGCTTAAGCTGCTTTTAAGAACCTAGTTGGCAAGTTGCTGGTTTTCTTGGGGGGAAAGAAGAGGGAAGACTTTAATCGTCTCTGTTCACAGGTCTGAAAATGAGAGAAGTTTAAAATTAATCTGAGATTACAAATACTTCCAAATGGAATCCCTCAGTTCTGTTCTCTTCTAAAGTGCTTCCAGAAAGGTGACTTGGCCTGTCCAGTCAAGCCTCTGTAGCAGCCTTCGGAACCTAAGTGTAAGTAGTTTGCTTCCCTTTGCAACTCTTCCGTACCGAATGGCTTCATTTTCAACAATAACGCTATTCTATGGCTTTCTCTCTCTCTCTCTCTTTCTCTTTTAAAGGGCTTCAGAATGGAAGCATGGAGAAAAAGGAGGAAGAGAAATAGTAATAAAAGGCACAGGGGGAAGAGGAAAAAGAATGTGTAAAAAGAAAGGTGTGCAAAAAGAAGAATGGAGTAATGAAAGTGAGTATCAAATGGAAAATGCTACAAATAAACAGAAAGAAAGAGCACTACTGCTACTCCTTTATCATAGTTAACCCCAGTTTGAATGCTTATAGTTGAGCATGGAATTTCAGTGGTGGGAAGAATGGTTAAGTCAGTTTAATGAGTGGACTGTTAATATTTTATTGTTTTCTGATCTGGAACAAATTGCAGCACACTTCTGTAAAGCACAGTTTCACATTTTTACCTCTCGATCCTTTTGCTAGCATTGCATTCAGAACTTGATTTTGCTTCCTCAGGAAATGTATTTCAGAAGTCAGGGAATTATGCTGCTCTGAGCCATGGATAAAAATGTTTGCAGAACCTATAAATATATACATAAAAGATGATTTATGAGTCATCTCTAGGTCATTAAAGATTAAACTTTCCAGACAAGAACAATTTAAAAAATAGCAGGAAAAACATGTTCTGAAAGATATTTCTCCCCTATATGTTTTGAAGGTTATCCCTACAGAATAAAAGGCAGTTCAGGTTAATGCCAAGTAATGCAAAGCCCTGAATCACAAGTACCTCTCATTGCTGGGCGACTATTACCAAAATTGCAAAATTACCTATCAGCCAATACCAACAGGAGTATTTTGTGACATTGCTATTCTTTGAAAATAATGCAAACTGTAGGAAGGTTTACCATATATTTCCGTCTTTCCCTGTGCATACTCTGTTGTATTCAGTGACAGCACTGCAGAGGACCACTACATTCTACCAGCTAATCCACGGTGGTCAATGTAGGAAGGAACGTAAACAGTCTATAGCGAACAGATTTGCTGCCACGCCAGCCTAGAGCATAAGGCTGGAGTCACTGTCTTAGGCTCTGATTACAAACTGAGAACCCATTTGGGATCACAGGGATGAAGATTCATCCCTCTTAAATTCAGGTATCTAAAACTTAAGATAACTGAGCCAGTGTTGATCAACCAGGCACCTCCAGAGAGCGACTCATCCGATGTACCCTCTACACACCTCCCTGCAGATGAGATGCCCTATCCTCCGAAGAGACGTACTTCTCTCCTGTGCCTCCATGAGAAGCTCTGGGCAACCGGCACAGATTTAGAGGTCTAACATTTAGAAACTTAAGGGTGATGAATCCTACCGTGAGGATTTTTATTGTGCTAGTTGTATGAATATAGGTGTTAAATCCTGTACCCAGTCAGTCAAATTCCAGCCTAGGTAATCCTCATAATGTACTGTATTTATGCTATTCCTCCCACAGCGATGTGAAATGTTACAGTACGGTCTGAAAAGTGCCACATTCCACTCTCAGGGTGGCTGCCTCTGAAATGCAAGTCAAGTAATTGCTATCGCCCTTTAGAACCTGCTTATAGTCAGTAAAACAATTCAGGACCCACCGGAATTAACATTACTATTAAAAGTATTTTTCAGTTGATTGGTTATCCCAGTATCTCCTATGCTGTACAACTTGAGGTAACTACATGAGTGTCAACTATTTGCTTAATAGAGAAATAACTAGCTGGCAAAAAAATTAGTGGAATGTATGAGGAGGATACCTTTCAGCTCTGGCAGTTCAATTCAACTTGATGTGCTGCACTTCCCCTGAGTAATCTCATTTTATTGTAATCCCAATTGAAGCTTTTACCCACTACCTAACTGGGATGTAGTGTGCCATGATATGCACCTCTTGTCGTTACTGAAAGACTCAAAGGCTCTAGAAGCCTGGCACTAATGGCATTTTACTATCTATATGTTAAAGAGTTGAGGCAGCTATGTGAACTCAAAAGCCTTTTTCCTTTCAGATTTTAACAAAGCTATTCAACTTGAAGTGGCAAGGCTTGATGGTCTCATCTTGATTCTAATTTAATTTATTGCCCATCACCCAGCTTCATCCTATTTGAAAGTTATGCTATCACAGTTCTACTGAAAGGCTTTAGAATATAACTATTAGTTATCTTACATAATAAGGGATAATGGAGAGCCAGTGGTAATAAGGCCACAATCCTGCAATTTGACCCACTACTGAGACTACTACTTCTGTGCAGAGCCCTGCTGACATCAATTACGCTCTCCACACATGCAAAGGTCCATCTAACTAGAGTAAAGTGGAGCATCAGGGCCTACAATTGCGATACACTTGAGTTTCCATTATGTTTTGTGCTGAAAGAGGGAGTGCTAAGGAAGTGTACCTTGAAGGTTTCAAAGGAAACGCTGGCTGAAAGACAGGCACTATTGAAAATCACACCCAAGAGGAGGGAAATATTCATTCCCAGGTAAAGCAAAATAAAGGCATACCAATGCTGAAGATAAGTCTGAGTAGTTAGTTACTTATGGGTTAAAAAAAGCCAACCAAACCCACTTTTAATGTTAACTGCTGTTAATAACATTTGAAACCTAGGAAACTCAAAATTAAACCCGTGATTTTATTTTGAAGCCTAACATTTGAAATGATTGAAGAAATTATTTTAGTTCTACTTGCACTGCAAACCTCAGCTCTCTAGTAACGACATAGTCATTACCAGCACTTGAGTCATTTATAGAATACTAGAAGCCCAAAGGCATTTAAATACTCAGAGAATCTGAATATTAAAAATAGCATGGCAAAAACAGTGGGCATAAGCGTGTATCTACTTCCATATAATATTTATCAGACAAGAATAATTCTACGCATTAACTTCGGTTGAACAACCAACACAATATCAGATGGATTTAACAGGCTCTCATCAACAATTAAGTATGTTACTACTTGGTTTTGTTTTTTAAAGGAAAACAAACTAAGGATAATAAGTTGAAAGTAAAAAAGTTGTTTCATATTATTACGTCCCAAAGCTAAAATCCGCTTCAGCTTCACTTAAGAACTTCTTTTTATACTGCAAGTCAAAAAAAGCCCATCTATCAGGAAAAAAAGTAGTATTGTTACGAGAAGAGAGAATATGCATATCTGATTAACACGACAGGGAAACAGGAAGCACTGAAAGAACACAGTAACAAAAAGAAGCTGTTCTAACAGGTAGCTGCTTTTTTCCTTTCTTTTCCAAATTTCTCCTCCATGCATTGCTAGATGTGCTAAGACAACAAGAAGACAGATGGAAGGCATAAGACAGTTTATAAAGAAAATATACTTTCACTGCATTAATGGATGCCCTTGCCAGAATCTTTATGAAGCTGTAAAAGAGTTGGAAGTGTTTCAGTGTGGTTATTTCACAAGAACAGCATGCCTTTCCAGCAACGTAAATACTTCATGAATGAAATGGATGCTTTTTATACACCTTTCCATCACTGTAAATTATTCCTGAAAGCAAGCTGCCATTTGCAGGTAGTCTCCATTTAAACAACAGAAATGGATCATGGGGATGATGTAAAACATAATGAATCCAATGTCAATATTAGTGAAACTGAGTAAAAGGAAAGCATGTATGTATTTATTGCCTGCTTCCAGTCTGAGTAATATTGTATATTAATCAACTGTCCTATGGGGGGAAATGTGGGAAGGAGAGCAAGAACAAAGTGTAGGAAAGTATGCCTGGTATGGTGTGCTTGAACAGGTGCTACAAAAGCACCCTCAGTGAAAGCCTGGCTACCTTCTTCTGAAAAGTCTTAAACCTACCACAGAGCTTGGCTTTCAAAGATGCTGAACACTAGAGGCAGAGCACAGTGACTCTGAATTTGCATACCTATTTTTAGTATTTTTCATCCACTGCTTTATATTAGAGTTTAGAATGAAAACCACCTCTATGTTAAAATTTCCATCAGTTTCTGTCAGGTATTTCTCATTAAAAACTTACAATGTCATTTTGTCCAGAACACATTTGTCACACCAATCGACTGAAATGACAAGCTGAACACCATGGCCTAGGCTCTGCCTTACAGATGTTTTGTCCCTGTGTGCAAACAGAAGCTGGCTTTAAAGCAGTCACAAAATTCCAGAGAAGGCGTCTCTAACAGCCCAGTTAGCCGTGGTGCTGTACTGACCACCCTAGGTATACACAGAGTAGGCACAGGAAAGCTAATTCCACAAAATCCCTACTTTGGATCAATAGCAGCAATGTAATTTAGAGCAAAGCACCTCCTATATTCATACTGGGCCTAGGCCCAGTGAAATGAAGTTGATAAAATGGGCTTTGTCTCCTGCAGCTGCCCCTGGCTGGACTTGGCAAAGAATTCAAAGAAGATGACATCCTAAAATCCAAGACCATTACAACAATAATGATATCCCAAAGGCAGAAGGGGGAAGAAAAAAAGAAGAAAAAAAAAAAAAGCAAAAAAAAAAAAAGCAGGCTGTTTGCTGATAATAGAACTAGAAGGGTGTTTCAGTTCTCTGTATGAAATTCAACCATGGCATCATCAAATGTTGTAAAACTACCTGATAGTCCTGTTCTTTTAGCAATGTGTGCAACTGTAGGTTTGAGGCCATGTGATGTACCTGTAGCCCATAAAAGATTTGTGCATCGGTACTGGACACGCTCCAAGCCATGGACTCAGGGCAGAGGCACATTCGATCTGTATTTATGCCACTCTACAGGCAGCATGGAAAAGCCATGGCTGCTGCTGGAGCTCAAGATGCAGCACTACTCAGAGAAAGGCACATCATTTTCCAACTGTAAAGGGGTGGGGGTTATTCAAAAAAGCATACAAAACATTTCCAGCAGCATTTGATCCCTCAGGCTTTAAGCATGAAAGGTGGATTTAATTTTTCATGAAATAGATTCTTACCTTGATCTAGTTCCTTGTCTGTTACTTGTCTCTCAAGCTGCTTCCTCAGTCTCTCATTAGTTTTTATGGAGTATTCTAAATGTTGTCTCAGAATTCTAATTTCTTGCAGATGCTCCATTAATAACTCTAAATAAACCAAGAGACCACTTGTTATTTAAAGAATATGTACTCCTGTCAAATCTAATGCCTGTTAATACTAAAAAATAATACAAAGCTGCTCAAAATGGCAGACATTAAATAGCTGATCCCCCAACAGTCTCTCTTCCATATAATCTGCAAACCGTGCATTTAGTGAAAACTCCAACTCTACATTTTTCCTTAAAACAATGGTCCAGTTTTAATGCTCTTTACATTTCTTCTTCCTACAAACTGTAGTAGATAACAATTTTATCTAGTCAAAACATTCCCCATACTGGGAAATGAATCCAAAGTTCTGCAATGCAGCTCCACACTCAGGCTTGACGCACCAATAGTATACATTTTTCCGTATAACAATATGAAGCTTACCAAAGCACCTCAGACATAAATTTGACTTTGACTTACACAATGCGCACCATAATAAATAAATCTGTTCTATCAAGTTTCATTACCGTACCTTTTCCTTCTTGCTTTGCCATTCTACAATTTTTCTTCCATTGGCTGTAAGTTTCAGCTTTGCTCAGGAACTTATCTGTTCTAACTGTCACTATCTTATTTGTCAGTTTATCCATGTCATACACTCCTGGTTTACTCTGCAATATTTTTCTCCTGAACAGTACGTGCTATCTCAGCTATTAAATTTTCATCACTGCCTATAACAAAGTACCGCAAGCATCACTTGTGCTTAGCGAAACTATCCAGGTCAAACATGACACCACTTATTAATTATGCAGCACTTACAATTCTCAAGAAAACACAACACTGGCTTTTATAAAATTAGAAAATCTCTCTTTTTCAATGTAATAATCTCTTGACAATTGTCTGTTTTCTCCTTATAACTTGTCTATTTAAAGACTGTCTGGAGTACTGTAAAAGATGATAGTCTAAAACAACAAAGACACAAAATATCATAGTTAATTTTGTTTCAAACAGGAGGTAGCTCAAATCGTTGTCATCTCTGTATGGCTTATTACTGAAATTGCAATGATTATGCAAGATACTGGAAAGCTGAAGCAGACAAACATTCTTCATTATTTCTTAATTAGTTCCCTTGTGTCTTATTTATCACATTTTCCCAATATCTAGCGAATCTTCAGTGGGAAAAAAAATTACCTGGGGGAAACTTGTTTGGCAGAAGCGCCAGTGTGCCATGCTGTCCCTCTAGGTCATGCCTGTGCTCAGGTGATCCAGGAGATGACTTTTCTGACAAATCAAAGTCAGACAAGCTATGAAGAGCAGATGGTACAGGTGAGTCATCCTTCAGTTGCTGGTACATTGTGGTGTTCTTCTCATTATCCCTTTTGTGCCAAACAAAACATTTTGAAATATAAAAATTATTGTATCACTTTGGAAGCATGAACAGAGAGCATGGTGTCAAATTTACAGGACACAGGCAAAGCGAGGGAATTTATGCGACAGAACATGACAAACGACTACACATCAGAGGTATATATCACGACTGAAATGCAGACCTCACTGAAGTCAGCAGGAATGATCAATGGACCCCAGCCTAGTGTGGTGTTCCAGTGCCAGGCAGTCACCTCCGCGTTAAGGGGACCTCAGGCTGCCGCGAACAGGCAGCTGAGCATTTCTGTAGTGCAGAAGAATCCCAGGCTGGCATAAAACCAACACATGCAGCATAACAACACCTGCTCTCTTCACCTTCAGCATAAGGGTGTTTTGAGAATGAACTCCAACAGCACTGTACTCCAGTGATGCTGAGCCAGCCCCCAAGGTCACAGAAGCAGAAAGGCAGCTGACTATCCCCCCTAGCAGCTGCAATTAGGATAATATCTGAACATTACACAACAGTGTATTATGGCACATGTTTTATTTGTTCATGAAAGGCACAATCCGGGCAGCATCACGCTGCCTCTCAGTATCTCAGCTGTTTGAGGAGAAGCGGGGAAAAAACCCTTCATTTGTTTTCTGTGAATATTTTATTAACAAAATGGGTATTAATGAAACAGGCAACATAAGCAAAGCCCTCCCCAAAAGCAAAATGGTGGAAGTAGTGCTACAAAACATGGAGCATCCTTATCAACTTATCAAACAACCCTACATTTGATAAACATGCAATCGCACTCTTACCTTTGAGCTAATTCATTAAGTATAGTAACTTCCGTACCTATTGATTCTCCTGCAAAGCAGAAATAACCGATTAAAAGCAGACATTGAGAATTATACATTTTCCCCCTCCATCTTAAACTATTTAAATACAGAATGGTAAATCAAAGAGAAATTAGAGAAGTCAACAGAAACTCAACACACTGTGTGTTAGTGTCAAATGCTGTACATGAGTAAAACTATTTATAGCCCAGGAACAAAGCAATAGCTTTCTCTGAGTGCAAAAAAAATTACTAGGTACCACAGATGCCGGATTTTACAGCTTTGGTGTTTTAGTTAGCGTACAGATGTAAAATACTGTGTTATATGGCAAAAGGATTAGAGGTACATGCCATTACTTCTTCAATAAAAATTATTTTAAAACAATTCCATCGCACTTGGATTTTGTCCACGCAGAGTCAGGCTAACCAGTTATCCTTAATAAAGGGGCATACACAAGATACTGCCTGCAATATTCTCAGTGGTATAGCGTGTGAGCACAAGCACAATTCAGTGCAAGAGACCTGGACTCAGGCACTAATTTGAATAAGGAAATAAAGAGTTCCGTGGTGTCACCTTGGCTCACCATATTTTAAAATTCTTGTGCAATTAAGCAAAAGTGGCAGGCAAGAGTTGCACAGCTGAAATTTCAGGGGAATGAACTGAAGGTCAGGATGGAAATGCAGAGACAGACGGTTGTTTATGCTTCTTCTTTACAGTCAATTCTTAGTACACTGGATGTTCTTTATAACCCTACAAACATCATTTTATTTTAATGTGTGATTCAGTGCAACACCATTGTGTTAGATATATTGAATTGTCTCTGTTGTCAGTGACTTTTCATAGTATATAGGATACCATCTGTTGGTTTAAAGGCATTTAATGTTTATTCACTACACAGTCTTCTCATTTGTAATGCAAGGAATCTCTGTAGCCACTGAAATCATTGAATACACTCAATCTTTTATTACACTGCTATGACACACTAGCCGTAATACCTTTTTCTCATATACAATTCCTTTATATGAGCAATCGAAACTGCAACATGCTGCCACTATCTTTAATGAAAGGCAGAATACAGATCACTGTATGGCTGGGTCCTGAATGTTTCTGAACAAAGTGATCACTTAGAGCCAATTTCAGGAAGACATGAGGGTCAGGGTCCCTATCTGAGGCCACCTCAAGCGTTTTGCTGAAGACGGCAGTTTTGCAGCTGACATCTGTGGAAGTATTGATAGTTGTTTGGGTCAGAAAGAGCAACACTTGCAACAACAGGAAAAGCTCTTTCTTGCTGAATTTCACTCATCTTAGCATCCCTTTCCCATCACTTTGCTACTAACTTTCTTCAGACTATGGACTGAAGGCCATATGCCTGATATACACTGCCTTCAGGTGACAACTGTCGATTTTGATGCTCATTTTACAAAACACGGTTGCTACTATGAAAGAGAGTGAGCTCTTCTTAACCAGCTAGACTACGTGGCAGCAAGATACAGGTCTCTCAGGAAAATAATTAGAAAAGATCAGAGTAATACATCTCCTGATACGGTCCCACTTCTAGATGTTTAAGGCTTTGCCTTTCCTACGTAATGACTTGCCAAACAATAGGTAGGGAAACTGGGATAAACCAAGGACAAGAGTATTTTTAGGTCTGTAAGTTCCCATTTTTTCAGACAATATGGCAGTTATTACCTCACTGATAATTAAAGGGCTTTGCTTACCATACACATTACAATGTTTTTCCCTGGGTATACACTCCATTCAGCACTTGGCTTTCTCTACCACCAGGACAACACTTCTCTGGCCAACTTCGAGTTCCCTGCTCAGGAGGCTCTTGTTCTACTATTATGCCCTAAAGAAACCCTCAAACACACACTGATTTGCAATACCACAGCCTCTTAAATTCATGAGCTACTCAAAATTCTGAAAGGAATTATCTGCCTTCTAACCAAACAGATTTTACCTTTCTCCCCCCTGTTTTAATTTTCTATGTGCACCACTTGTGTGGGTTTCTCCATAAAGTCTATGGCTCTTTTTCTTGGTGTATCCAGTGACAGAGGATTTTACACCTGCATACAATTTAACACGTGTTATTTCTACAGGAATATCAATAATGTGCAAATCACCATGGTATTATCTTCCAATAGTCCAATGCAGGATTCCTTGCAGTTCCTTTAAAGGCTCTGGCCATAGAAAATTGATTAGATGGACTATTATATAATTTCTTCTTTTACTCTAAAAGCACAGAGCAGATCTCTGCACTGCATTTACCCGTCCTGCAAGCAACTGCGCTTTAGGGGGACAAGCTTCAGGAACCTGTAACTTTTTATTTTAGTATAAACATATATTGTGTTAAAAACCAACTGTGAACCATGCCCATGAGAGCCCTTCAATGGAGATACCTGGTGCTCAGGCACAACAAAGTCAGCTGGGCTGCTTCCTGAAACCAACTTGTAACTAAGCTATGACCACTATATTTTGAACAGTTAAAATATGCATGTGCTAAGACAAACAACTCAAAACAGAAGGTGTCAATACAGAGGACAACTACAAAAGTAAAATCCAGTCTTGCTGGGGCACTAAAATTTTACCTTCCAAGACAGTCTTCCCTATAAATCATTTAAAAGCAACTAAGAGGAATTAAGGTTTCCTTTTCACTAAAAAGGAAAAAAACCACCAACCAACAACAAAACCTTCAAATTTTGAGAACATTAATATATCTTAGACAATAAGCACAAAATACTGCTACTTACCATACAGGGATTTCCTTTCTAGTTTCTCAAACAATAGTACCGTTTGATTCAGTTGTTCACGGAAGCCTTCAGCAACATAATAATCTACATCACTGGCTTGAAGCAGTTCCTCAAAAGCTTTAATAAGGCTTGTCAGATGGTGGTGGTAAGCGACACAACCACTGCGGATCTCTTTAATTTGTTGGCTTTGAAAGGAGAGTTCTTGGGCTTGTGGATGAACTAATGAATCATATCTGAGAAAATGAAATTATCTTTAAAGTAATTTTCTGACCATAAATAACATTTAAATGTAAATTAAAAGTGAATTAAACTTATATTCCTAAGCTATAATTTTATGTCCCTCAATTTCATTTTAACGTGTTTTTACAGCCACAATGAGAAATATATTTTCTCTAACTGTTGAGTTTTGTATTTATGGACATAATTTGTGGGTTATTATCCTTCGCTTAACTGCTTCATTTATAAGATGGGCAAAAAATAAGGTGACAACTTGTTTGTCCTCTTGGAAATAACCCGATGGTATGCAAAGATGCCAAATTAAAGTAAGTAAGAGTAAACACATCAGAATTTTTAAGAATACACATATTTTTCTTGACTGGCTCATATTTTGCTGGGTTTTTTTGTGGGGAGGAGTGGGGCAGGCTGGAGTTTCATTCACTATGGAAGAACAGATAGAGCTATCCCTTCTTCTGAAACTGTATGTATTTCCCACCAGGAGCACAACATTGAACTTTCTGAGCTGATGCTTTCACAGAGTCTGAAAATTCTGCACATCTCTGCATGTTTATTACCAGAGACATGGCCATGACAACCACTGTAGTGTCCAAACTCTTGTACTCCACAAGCCAAGATATAAATTTCAACTCAGATCAATTTAATTTATTCTGCACTTGCAGATACAACATCTCTTTTATACCACCAACTGTCTGCATTACGAACTTCTTTCTACAGGCTCATACATTAGTGGAGAGAAAAAGGGAGAGGATCTGAAAAGATGCAGGGAATCAAACAAAATATGGGGCATAAACAAAATCTATGATGTTGTGAGTTGTTATAGAATTTTTATTGTCATTTGTATAGGAAGAGATGCATAACTCATTTTTGGGTCTGTCACTTGTGACTCATGCAGGTGTCCTAGACAGTGGCCATAAAAACTTTACAGCGATCCATACTGTCTCATCCCTTAACTTACAGTTAGATCTTCCTTTGTAAAATGGATGAGGTATATTTTCAGGGTATGTAAATTTGTATGTACTGTGTAGGACAATTGTATTTTATGATAGTAATACTAAAAGATATACAATAGTCCATGTTGGTGGTTGCTCAGTGTCTCCAAACATTTCTACTCAAGCATTCTGAAGAAAGCCAAAAGGCTGAATACTTTTGTTATACTTCTGCCATTCTGTAGGCCCTCAGGATAATGACAATAGTACAGGAGGAAAAAAAAAAAGGGGGGGACGGGTGCTGAAAAGTTTTGGTCTTATGGGACCCCATTCTATGTCTCTGATTTGTAGATATGCTAGCCAAAATGCCGACCTTCTTACCATACAAAACCCAAGACGGATACTTTCCAGTCTCCCATAAATGATTTTCCAGCTTATGCTAGAAAATTTCATGCATAAATTTATATATATATATATATATATATATATATATATAAATAAAATATACATAAATATATTAAGTATATTCTATATACTTTTACATCATTCAAAGGAAGGCATTACAGCACTCAACTGAAAATAAATTACAGCTAGAGTGTAAAATTTTTGTTTTACACAGTCTGGTCACACAAACAGAAGGGCTAGTATGAATCTGCCAGCTAACTGCCCACGGAAACATTTCCATTCAAAATACGATGTTTCATTTTCTTACACTTGTCACCTGAAAAAAATCTGAGTCATGTAAAACTGTAATTCTTTGAGGACGGCTGACCTCTGTAATCAAAGAGTAACCTGAGGACATCTCACTTTGCTCAAGAGAGGATGTCTTGGAGCAAAGAGAGTTGTGGACCCAACGCGCAGGGAGACATGCAGGTGCCTGGCACAGAATCATTACAGTGATAGGAGCTTAACAGGAGCAGTTATGTTGTAAGAGAAATATTGTTTAGTACTTCAAGGCATCTTTTAACTAAATGTTTCCGTTGCTTTATGTTAATGTTAGCGAAATTTAGCCTTTACTCTAACAACACACTCCTGTTGTATATGTGTGAATAAAATTATCTTCATATTACTTTCCTGTGTTATTGGTATTGCTGTTTACAAAAAGGAACCTGAAACAGTAACAGCTTTACTCACTTGGATGGTGATGCTTCTCTCAGTTTGTTCTGAAGATCATACACTTCATCAAGATGCATATTTGCAATCTGCTCTTTTTCAAGTTCTGCCTCATTTGCTGATAGTAGTTCCTTAAGGTTTTCAGCTGTCCAGGTATCAGGTGCTTTTGAAGACTCTGAATTCCTATTTTCAGTGTGGATCTCATAATCCATCAGCTGATGGGCACTAGAAAATGTCTTGATTTCTTGCATAGTTGTATCTTGCACTTGTGTAACGTGTCCTTCCACAGGCAAGGCTGTGTCACTCAAAACTAGATTGGAAATACCACTTGATAAAAGCTGGTCAGAGGTCTGTAAACGAAACACTAACATTTTGTACTTCTCAAGCTCAGACTGCATATTCTTAATTTTTTGTTTCAGTTCTTCTATATCATCTATGACTTCACAGTCATCAAGTGCATCTGTATTTGTTACACTCAATTTGAGAGAACGCAGGCACTTGGAACCTGAATATGCAGTGGCTGAGTCAATGTCCTCATGTTCCATGGAAAAAAACTCTCCATCTATCTCTTTTAATGAACGCTGGATATTCATGTTGCTAATGTTATGATGATTTTGCATTTCTGAAAAACAGGAGGTTTGCATGTGAATATTAATATTTCTTTATCTGACATTCTGTTCTTAACAGCACTAGAATGAATTCATTTACTTCTATAATAACAGAATAAAAACGCAGAATAATTACAACTATACAATATTAGTTTTGAACTTTTGACCTCTTTCTATGATTTGCCCATTAATACAACTTGCACATCAGATATTTCAAAACCCTTATCACCTTTCAAATAAACAATACTCAAAATACACTCACTTCCCAAATGACTGAAAATTACTTTTGCCATATGGAGTCCTGAATCACCACCGACGAAGCCCAGACCTATCCAGCCCCAAAGATAACCTCAAACATAAGGCACTGAGATTTAAAAGTAGACTCTATGACTTTAAATTGTTCTTCCTAAAACTTCTAATTAAACCTTCTTTTTCTCCTCACTTCAAGAATCTATACAAAACCAACTGGAACATAAAGTCAGTGGAATTTTAAAAAGATTACCAACAAAATAGTAAAATTTGAAAAAAGGGGCTTTAATGGCTTCTTTTTAACATGTGTTCTAAACAAAATCCATAAAACTGTTCAGTGTTAAAGGTTTTACTGACACTCACTTGGCATGCACATCACATCCCTTAGTTGACTTTGCAATTCACAAGTAATGCTAATCACCCCAGATTCATCAGACCAATAAAAGCTATATAGTCCTATGTATATTCTATGTTTATAGTTCTGGGTACGTTGAGGGCTGTATGTGTAAGCACCTGGGAAAACAGTTATTTTCTGGTTACCACTAAATTAAATTTTCTCCTTCTATTAGTTCTGCAAAAGATCGCTATGAATTAGAACCTCCCTTCTGGGAGTTAATGATTGATCTTGCACAGGTCTTAATACTTTCAAATTGGTTTCCATGGAGAATTCGGATGCCCAGGTTCAAGCTCTAAATTAGCACAAAATTTTGGGGGGCAGCAGGGGGTGGAGGAGCTGTATATGAAGGCCCAACTCAAGCCCAAGCACAAGAGAATAAAACCAAATATAACCCAAGAGCTGGAGAAAAATGAAGCTGCAACGCTGGGATATCAACATATTTGAAATTAAGGCTACATGATGTTCTCTGCAGTACACAGCCTGCTGCACACCATTATGTATGTCATTCAAAAGGTGACAGAATCACAGGACAGAAATGCTTCCAAGAAAATGTCCGTGTATGAATTCAAGAAGACACACTGAATAAGGGAAGGCAACACTTAAGTTCATCAGCTTCTGCTCCTCCTCTACCAGTTGGCTGCTGCAGTAACACAGATGTCAAAGAAGGTTGCAGACTGAGATGGAAAAAAAACAGATACTAGATGAACTCTTAAAATCTGCAATCCTGATTTCATGCAAATGTTCCAGATAACAAAAAGAGGAAATAAAACCAGATGTTAGGGAAGAAATATTTCTGATTAGAATACTGGTTATGGTTTTAATGAGACACTGCCCTTTAATGAAAGGACAACTAGCCAGCTCTCTGTGCATATATATGTGTCCGCGCACACAAAGGGCACACACAGAGCACGATCCTGCTAACCAACTCACTGGCTTCAACGAAGCTACTTATCCAAATAAAATTAATGATGTGACAAAGGATTACAAAATTGGTCACATCCTCTGTACTCTATACACAACATGCTAACCAGGTTATTCAAGCCCTCCTGAAGAAGACTAATGGATGATACAGAAACACGTAATACACAGTGTTAAGCCTATTTACATTTTCATTAAACGATTCCATTAGGTTTCAACCTAGTTGAATGCCTTCAGATAATTCAGATAAGCAAAATTCTATCATTCAGTTGCTTCATTCCAATAGTTCAGAACTAGATGCAGAAGCAGTAAGTAACAAACATTTAATTCAGAGAAGAGTTCAGAAGTGAGGACATTAGCAACAGAGATCAGAGTTAGGCATACAACTCATTATTTTTACTGGAAAGCGGACTCATAAATCCCTGTGGCCCTTCTGAAAGCATAACCCTTATAAAAGACCAGCTTGAATTCTTAGAGCAATTAATCCATACGAGCTAAGAAAATTAGATTTAAAACCCACAAAAAATGGCAAGGGAGACAATTACCTGCAGTAATTTACAATTTTGCACATTTCAGAAGGAACTAGAGTTTTAAAATTTCTTCTTTTTTTTTTATACTACACCATATAAATGCTATACCTTGATAGTTTTGCTGATCTCTGTCCATCGCATATTCATTCTTGCCCCCTGTATCCAGATCAACACCTTGCAATTCCACCTGGACCTCCCTATTATCCAATTTGAGCAATGAGTCAACTGAATAGTGGGGGAAGGTAAAACAGATTATCAGTAAGTGGCTGAAAAAAAATTAAGTGGGGATAGTTAAGCCAAAAATAAACAAAAAAAACCCCAAAAAACCCCACACCCACAAACCCAAATCTGGCCCTCTTAGAATTTGAAACGGGAAAATTATCTAAGGAAGAACTACTATTGAAAATGTAATACAAACACTACTGGTCATATGAGAGAGCATTTGCACGTGTCTTTAAAATTATAAGGCTAAGTACTAAGAACGTGAATTGCAAAAGCTTCCTACCAGCAAATGAAGACAGACATTTGCAAGTTCCCTTTGTAACGTAACAGTTAATCGATTTTTAGTGCATTTTTAAATGTTTTACATTAAGCTTAGAGAAAAGGCTAAAAAGTTTTGCCAATATGAGCATTGATCATAAACTAATCTCCTGCAATCTCCCACTGCATCAAGTCCCAGAATTACTAAGCGTGCAAAATAATTGTTACCCAGGGTAAAGAAATCAGCGCAGAAAGGCAATCACAGGACTGCAGTCCTAACAGGCTCTGATTAATTTCAGGATCCAGTTCAAAAGTACTGCCCTTCTCAGAATTCTTCATGGATTTTTGCACCTACCGAATTAATTGCTGTGGTCCCATCACCTTAAAGTATTTCCAGTAAAGTTGTGCCATATCTATCCCCTACCACAATAACGTTACCATTAACAACAAAGTCTCTGCAACCTCTGTGCTTGACAGTGGCTCACTTGCTACTTGATTGAATCTTATTTCTTATATTTACACTTCATCTCTCCCTCACCTATCCTCTACATCTCTATTCAATTTTTAATCTATACTGCTAAGCGCATTTTTATTTCTCTTACCACTCCAAAACTTTATATAATACCCATTGTTCTCTGCCTTACAATTTGTCATACTTTCCCGATCCAGATACTTTGTCAACAAGTGACTTTAAATTAACCCAGCCACACTGGAAACAGACACAGATGACTTGACAGATCAGTGGAATATTGGAAAAACTTATTTATGCAGCATAAACAAATACAGTAGTTTTATACTCTCCTGTCTCCATTACAGACAGTTTCATTAGACTTGGCATCCTATAAAGGAAATTTTTCATTCACCTAAACATTGACATATATATGTGTATGTGTGGGCACCCTGTGAAACTCTCATTTATTATAATCTTTACGTGATGTATACACAGTACTTTCTATTCTATATGAAGCTGTTTAAAATTCTAGCAACAAAGATAAAAGAAAAAAAAGGTGGTTTTCAAGGTCTATACATATTTGACTACCCACAAAAATCTTAAGATTAAGCAGCATTGTACATATGTAAAAATGATCTGGTTTTACTTTTTACTACAAGAAAAGAAGCTGGTATTTTAAGCAGAATTACAAGTCATTATGTCTGCTCTTTATTTACCTCTCACTGATGTGCTTTCCTGTGCAGGCTCTTCCTGAAGGTTTGCAGTTACAGACTGGTTCAATAATAACTCTCCATTTGTCTGTGGCTGAGATTGATTGTTTTGTTCTTCACGTGCTTTCAGACCCTCACAAGGCGCCCTGGTACAACACTGTAGTTTTGAATCTGACTTCTGCACAGAGGAGTTCAAAGGCACGTTTCCTAATGGTTTGGCTGATCTTAAGAGAACGGGCAGACGGGACTTCTTGGGCAGGTAAGCAGAATCAGTCTGAAAAAGGCGTGGAACAAAATGGGAAGGCAGTAGCTCACATGTAACAGTCAAGTAACGGAAACATAAACAAACATTCCAGGAAATTTTCTTGTCAGAGCAGTCAGCTGTCATGTTAGTTTTGAAAATAAGATCGCAACACCCTTGCAACATGAAAAACAAACATTCAGAGAGAAAAAACCCTATCCCACTGGTTCGATTTCCTGTAAGTACCTGCTACTTACGCAACCACAGCCACACAGCGAATGACTTCCAGTTCATGAAGCAAGACATCAAATACACCATTGACTAGCAAAGGCTTTTAATCAGTAGGCATATGAGTTAACTTTGAATTTGTTTATGCCCTAGGAAAATACTTTCTCAACCAAACTGACCTCTCTCTAACTGCTACTTCCCACTCTCCTTGTCTATATCATAAATGTCTGACAGCCCAGTAACTGTTTCCCTTAAACCTTAAATCCTTTTTTTGTTGTTGTTAATTGAGGATACTCCTAATTTTTCACAAATTCCTGAACATATTTTCCTTTCTTCTTTTTGTCTCCACCCAACAGGCCCTACTACATACCAGCCCACTTTCCTGCCACTGAGAAAATCAACATAGGTTTGCATCTGCCACAGAGGAAATCTATTCTGCCAGAGAAATTCTTTACGAACAAAAATAGCTTCTTCACACATTGCTTCTGCAGGATTCCCATTTCCTACTGTAACAGACATTCCATCACTGGAGATTGGGGGAAAAGTTAAATTTCTTAAGTCATTACATTTTAGCCTCTCACCTTTTGAAGTCTCTGCATAAAATGAACGTGTCCTTGCTTAAACCACAGAGCATAAAATAGTGCTATCTCCAAAAAGATAAAAACATGCTATATGTTGATGAGAGTTATGGAATTGTGTGTAATAATAATAAAAATCAATAATGGAATTTTCAGATAGATTTAGTATAGTTTTTTGCTGTTCATTTGCTTCACCAATGGCGTAAATCCCGTAATTTCTTTTACCACCCAATGTATTCTGAAATACCTTTCCACATTCATTTCTTAGCAATTATAGTCTTTACACAATTTAAAATAATAAAAAGCAAGTTCCATTTTCCTAATGACATACTCAATTCTTTTTGTACATACATGACTACAATATCATTTGGAGACTGAAAAATAAATCCGGGCAGGATGAACTTCCTGCTAGTTTTACTAAACTGCACTAATAACGTCAAGCAATTTCCAGCTGTCTCAGGGTTGTTGTACAGACATATACGTCACCCAGATTACCCAAAGTCCAGTTCAGCTGGCTACATGAAATTATTTACAAAAGCCATTCAGAAGCAAAAGAGACACTGCATTAGTCCAAACAAAGCTTTTAAAGCAACTGACTCAGGGATTGCATTGAGGTTGCGACTGATTAAACTGGAGAGGAATCTGGAAAATGATGAATCAAAACAGTATTTCAAAACTCAGTGAAAACAGGAACTTGAGAAAAAAGAGAATTGCAGAAAGAACTCTAGCTGTTCCCTGTGGGGGGTAGAGAAGCCTTTACTCGCTGCCTTCACAGACCGTCCTTCATTCCCGAGAAGACAGACCAGCAGCTCAAAGACATCGTTAGTGTTCTTAAGCAAGGCATCAAAAGCAAATCTTCACTAAGAGACCAGCTAGGTCCCCAAACCCCTTCTCCCTCTGCTACCCACCCTTACTCTAAGACTGACTTCCACCTGCCCTCATCTCTTCGCATGTGTGTCTCTGGAGCACTGCCCTGAACAGCGCCGACACGAACCGATGGCAAAGCTCATCCACTCCTTCTTGTCCAGACTAGCCAAGGCATCCCAAAGATGCAGGGACAGCTATCGCTGCAGCCAACCTGCCAACCATGAATGACCAAAGACCAAATAGACTAAGAACATTAAAAACGGCCCAAGAGCATTTCTATTATTACCCTCTTTCCTCCCCAAACATTTTTTTTTTTAAAGGTAGAAAATTTACTTGCAGGAATGAAACCTTAAAAGACCAAGAATGCACCTGAAGATACTGAGATAGGTTTTGATTACGTGTAAATCATTTGGTGAAACAAGACATAACTTTTGTGAGTTAGGTTTTGATGTTTCAGGAGTATCATAATCTACTGCTTAAAACTGGCATGAATTTTCTAGGGTGTCTGCCACGGACCAACTGTGCATACCAGAATCTTTTCCTTAAAATCTCGAACTATACTGAGACACTTACACTTGTACAGAACAAAGTCCTATCAACATCTCTTGGTTTACAAGCCCCTTCAGAACAATGAACCCAACAAGAACAGGCCAGAATAAAAATGAACTGTTCCCAGTTGCTAGCTCACAGAAATCTCTTGATCACTGAAGTCATGGATACCATTCTTTGCAGAAGGTGCTACAACATTCTCTATTAGCAGTCCACAAAATCAAAAGCAATTCTCTCTTTTGTCTGCTCCGCTAAGATCTTCAAAGAGTTTTCAACTTTACTTCTGTAACAGCTACTGAAACAATACACGTGAACTCTTTAGTAGACACTTTTCCCACCTCTTTGTTTGGGATCACAGACTGCCTGCATACAAAAGGCTTGAAAACTTACCTGGCACAAGCAAGTTACATCTGTACTCACAGAGCAGACCGCACCTAGGCTCCAAACAAATATGAAGAACTGCCCCCACAGTTTTATAGAGTACTACTGGTCACACTTGTCCAAAAGCAAGACACAATGATAAGATGTTAATACAACACTAAAATTAAGAGTTGAGTTTGTTGAAATCTACCATTAACTCTTCACCAGCATGCTCTCAGACATTATGTAAGCCTTCAATTTTCTAGACTGCATTTGCCATTCAAACTTAATAAGCTATCAGTTCAGAATGCTCCGGGTCCGCACATTACGAACATCTATGCAGAGATGCAAGGTAGTACAGAACCAAGCCATTATGCTACGAACTCTCTCTTTTTCCAAAAGCTATATTTACTAGTATCTGGTCCCAGTGAGGATTGAAATTCAATTAATTAACGTTCTAAAGCACACTGAAGTATGTGATGAAAAGCTCTGAACATTAAGAACAATTATCTAAAATAATTTGGCTTACATCTCTTTTTCTAATTTTAAAAATTACACAAAAGCAAGATTTAGTATTAGAAATGAAACATATTTTTCCCTTTTATACATCTATTCCCTAAGTATCAAAAAGAGAATCTTAAATAAACTTACTTCATTTGTTCTCCTTGTAAAGAGAAGTCTTTCTTGCTTTTCACCCTTCTTACACATGTTTTCTTGCTGATGTTCTCTTTCTGCATTTAATCTTGAATATTCTGGGTTTTCTTCTGAGGCTCCTGTTTTGCCTTCATGTTTGACTCTCATGACATTACTCTCTAAAGTCATTGTTTGTGTAGCTGCATCTTTCAATTCCACTTTCAACAACTCAATATCCTTATTAATCTGTGGCATTGCATCTGGATAAGGCTTCTCTTTCCCATCAAAAGTTGATTTCAATTCTACTTGCTGCTTTAAGAATTTATTGACCTGCTTGAAGTGCTTGAGTTCAGCTCTTAGTTGAATAATCATTTGCCTAAGATCTTTTTCATCCTTTTTCTCTATATCTTCACTTGAACATTCTTCGTCAGTTGTGTTCAGATGATCTAACAGTTCATTTACAATTTTCATTTGTTCTTGTCTGCTGTACTCGGGAAAGAGAAGGCATGAATTTTGATTTTTATTTAAGCAAACAAGAACACCTTCTAAGAAACTCTTTTGCAGTATCTTGACATATTTGAAATTCCCAGGGGATTCCGTTTTACTTGCTAATGAATCACTCACTAACAAACAGAATTTCTGAAGCCTTTTCACAACATGAGTTATATGGGAAGTTACCTCATCAGTGCTTTTCTCCCGTTTATGACCATATACGCTCTACCACCCCTCTCCCCATTCATGAACAGGTACTTAGCATCTGGTACATAAATCGATTGCTTACCTACCACAGCAGTATAAGAAATATGAATCGATATTCAAAAGAGTTTACACTCCAATTTAACTACCTTAAGAAGAAAATTCTGCCAAAAATACAGGAGATGCTAGATGTCGAGCTTTTCTGAAAATCTATCCCTTAATCTATTTCTAATATAACAGGAAAGATGGAACCTAAGAAAGCAGCCAAAAGCCTGCAAAAACAGCTCAATACAGACCATCAAACTGCCCCACAGATACCTCATGGTCCATGGACAATAGTTTGGAAAGCAATGTTTTAAGAGAAACTGAAGCCAAATAAGAGACATTTAAAGCCTAAGCAAGCCCTCAAATTCTACAGACGATTTCATGCGTCCAATAGAGAGCTGTTTGTGCCACTAAACATAAAAACCAGCATTTAAAACAACTGCATTTGTATGGCTAGCGTTTGAAATGGTAGAAGCTAACTAGGCTTTTTATATCTTTCTCTGGCATCTAATGTCATTAGTGAGAATTCAGTTGTGCAACGTACAGGCTCATCACCAGTCAATCTGGTCATTTGTATGTGAACATAGAAAAGATGACACACTAGAGTGGTAAAGAATCAGTCATCAGCAGACTTCTGTGTAAAGTTAACAAATAAAACAATGTTACCTATTAGTCTTCTAATGGAGTAGCATCTCCTCATTTACCATTAACTAGTGCTTTGACAACTAAGACCATTTAAGCCTGTTGCAGAGTTTTAAACAGTAATAATGTAAAAATAAAGAATTGCTTGAGTAAAGTCAAGTGCAGGACACGCCTGAAGACCAAACCCAGGATCTGACATGTGGAACCCCACAGGATATTCTGCGCCCACCACGGCCGAGCAGAATGGATATGGAAGGTCAATCCCATTACTCTCCGGAAAGCACTGCGGCTGGCTGGCAGAACAGCTCAGGCAGGCGCTGCAAAATGTCACGCAGTAACGTGCATAGTCATTAGAGCATGGAGAGAACTAGGAAAGGAAAATGAGAAGGATCCCCACCAAAGCTCTAATTCAGTTTTCAACCAGGAGATTAAGTGGTGTAAGCATGAAATTGGAGGAAAGCAAAACTAGTCAGGGGGTAGTTTTTCTATACAGCCTATTGCTTGGTATTGTCCAGTTGCTATGGACATGAGCATTTCAGATGGGAACTGATCAAACCATAATGCAACACACACACACACACATATATTTTCTCCTGCATAGCAAGTGACCTCAGTACTTAAAACATGGTTCATCTCAGCACAGTCCTAGGAGTGGTTACAGTGGAATAACCAGCTAGCTGCAGGACATGGGCCCAGATTCCCAGAGCGGCTGACAGAGAGCAAACCTCTGCCCGAGCAGTTCAGATGAAACGACAAAGGCTGCAAAGCACACAGCAATGTCCATTCAAAATTAACCCTGTAAAACAGTCATTGTACCTCCAATTCCTCCATCCTCATTTCCGTAAACTTACAATTTTTAAAGCAGTACAGTGCCATCCCCTTCACCACACTGCCTTTCACCGGCCTGTGCTCTCAGATAAAAGTACCACCTGTTACCATCTGATCCCTTTAACACTGCTAGATTCCATCCTGAAAACAACCAGTCCCTATAGTAAAGCTTCGTATATCAGTAACTTTGGAGAGGTTTTTTTCTTGTAATGGGTTTTTCGTAAGGATTTCTACTGATAGTATGTTTCCTAATTACTTAATTGCATGATAGACTAAAATGGCTCTGAAGGCGCCTTGCCAATCTCTCAGGTAAATTAGACAGTGCCATTATCTAAATTCACTTTAGCAAAATTACTTTATTCTCTTCTCAAATAGAAATACTGTCAAAAGCAGCGCACATCCCTCATACTTACGTAGATTCCAGTACAGATGTTCTATTTTCTCTTAAAAGAGATGTGAGCAAGTTCTCTTCTGTTTCATGTTCACTCATTCCTATTCTGCCAAAGAGTTTGCCAGTTGTATCGTGTTCAAACTGAGAGTTATTTGGACTCCTGTAATGTCTGTCTTTGCAGAAACTCTCTGAATGGCCTGCTGGAGTTACCTGTTAAAAAATTGCACACATTTTCTTATTACACAGGTATGCAATGTTCTATTAAATTCAGGGCTGTAATCTTTTTGTAATCAGGTTTTGTAATTCCTGATGCTCTTTATCTACATTAAGAAGCATCCACAGACATTTCACTTGCTATTTATTAATAGAAAAACTAATTAACATCTATTTCATATGATTAATTCATAGTGATCAGTTGTTTAGTAAGTAGTAAGTAGATTTCCCTGAAGGTCTTTATCTATGAAGAGCTATGAAACTTCTGGAACGTTGCCTGCAGATTGCAGGTAACTTTTTATTAGTTCACCTTTGAATCATCTGTCTTTACAGTACAAAATTCTGTCCTGGGATCCCCAGACGCAAGCCCTGATGGCCAGGACAGGATGCAACCTGAAGTATTTACAAACTGCCAACTTTTTGTATGCAACACTATAGAAGTGTCCTAGGAAATTTCCATAGGGGACCTCTCCAGTAATTCAACCCCCATTTATATCAATGGAAGTCTTCCGTATCAATTACATGAGAGTTCAGACTAGGCCCATTTGGACACAATTTCCATCAGCAGACATCAGCAGCGAGGGGTTCAGATGTTTAAAAGTCAGGAGTACCTTTACAATACATCACTTACCTGTTTATCCACCTCACAAGGAAAATCCAAGGAAACTTGAAGGCATACCTAGTAAACAGAGAAACACAGAAATTACAAATTTTGAAGAACAGAACATCATTATTCTTCAACATTACTAACCAAAATGCCCCTTTTTGTGTCATATTTGAGGAAGTTATAATTTTTAAACCAGAAAGGTTCAACTTTAATTGCACTCTATGATCCTCTAGGTCCCTTGCAATGTGAATTATGTTATGATTCCATGACGCTTTATATTACATTGCTTTTGAATGATAGAGGAAAAGGACAGCAGATTCCTGTACATATGAAAACACAGGTAACAAGCTACCAACACATCAAGTATTTCAACCCTGAATATACAGCATTTTTTCCTCAATCATAGCAGTGAGTTGATCTGAGACAATTTGTACTATAGGCCTGGCTGCAATCAAAGCTGAAGATTGGGGGGGGGGGGGGGGGGGGCGTGTGTGTGTGTGTGTAAAGAAACATAGTTCCAAGGGACTTTATGTCATCTCTATTAAGGCAGATTATGAGTCCTTGAACAAGAGAAAACAAGGACCAGAACGAAAGCTATCTTCACTGCAAAACCCTAGCAGCAGAAAAATACAGGAATAAGCTTTCAGAAACTCTTCAGGATAACTATTAGTTGAAAGCGAAATCAGATACCAAGAAAAGTATATTTTGTTTGTAAAAGACTTTGTGTTCTAAGAAAATATAAACTTTTAAAGGCATGCAGAGAAGAAAGTATTGTAACATAATGCACCCAGAGCAGAGTCCTACCTGACTGACCCTCTCAGAAAATTGACTGTTCTGCATCTTCCTGTCATTGTCACCATCTTCCATCTGCATCACAGGCTCCTCTGTTATTTCAAGACACTACACAAAGTATGGAATGACATGAAAATGTAGCACAAAAAAAATACTGTGATATGAAACATGCATAAATAAGTCAGTGACATGTCTTAAAAGAAAAATAAAAAAAGCCTGTAATACAAAGTAACAAACACAGAATTAGATTTCTTAAACAAGATCAAAGAAAATTAATCTAAAACCCAGGAATTACTCATATTAAATACAGTGAAACTGTATCTTACACATTCCTTCATTTTTATTTAACCCTTTCTCCTCAGAATTTACAAAAAATGTAAAAATCACAACCTTTTCCGGCAAAGGACCTCTGTATCTTCAGTCATGTTCTCATTGTGCCTATTCTATTTTCCAATTTCCAGAATTTATTTTCATTTGCTACACAATTTAGGCTCTTCTCCAGCATCCAAGAAATAGATGCTTTCAAAACAAAGCACATGTAGCTTGCTGTACACTAAAAAGATTTACTGTAACACTGAAGGTTACAATCTGCTGTGTCTTGCCTAGATTTGCCCATTTGTAGCAAACGGTGCCAAATCATCTTTTTCTCCCAATTTTCCACAGAACCTAATCCACCTCCCATCACTAATACTTCCTGAGCAAGGAGGAGGAGGAGGAAGTCCTGTCACCAGCATTACTGACAGTAAGACCAGAATCCCTTTGGTTTGCTGGATGTTACATCCCAGCAACAGACCCGTGGGCAAGGGACGAGGTGTGCACGTTGCTCCTCTCTCAGCAGCAGCAACGACCACAACTGCGCGAGCTTCATTTATACATGGTTCACAGGGAACGTCTTCTCTTTGCTTACAACTCACCTCCTTTACTCAGCTTGCTCTGGAGGCGAGGACAGAATTTAGCCTTGCCTATGTCAGTTTAATGTTGATCATCATAAAACTGCTTATTTACAAAGAATTATTATATTCAGTAGCCACGTTCTGGTACAGCCTGTCAGACAACCCGAGTACAAGGCTGGTCCTACGTCCCATTTTGGGATCCACCACGAGTGACCTGCAGTTACCATGCTCCACCACTCCCCTGAGAGAAGACCAGACTGGACATTTCTATCATCTTGGTTCATAGTCACATTTCCCAATCTAATAGAAAAAGACAGTTATTTAAGACCTTTGCTGCTAACATCTCATTAAATAGTGGAAATGTGCAAAAGCATCAGTAAATATCAACGATGCTACAGCTAAACTGTAGGTAGGATACAGCACTGACACAGAGGATCCAAACCTGCATGGGATAAAAATTTTAGCCTTAAAGCCCCTGTGGCAATAATACAGCACGGTGTGTATAACAGTTATATTTTGGTGTGACTTGGCCTAAAGAAAAATTACCTTAAGACAAGAAAAGATGAATCTTGAGCATAGTTACAGAAAATTGGGATTATAGGTACAGAGACTCAGATGATGGACTGGAATGAAAGAAACTGGTGTCTAGGGGTCATGGATGTGATATTTATAGCTTCGATGGATATACAGCACAGTGCTGAAACTTACGGCATGAAAAGAGAAACCTGCTTCCCCAGTATCACATGCTGGAAAGTCTTGGCTCACAGCATGTCAGCCCAGCCGCAGACAAACAGGATTCTGCAAGGAGCATTATTTTTGCTTCCTAAGAACACTGGGACTTGAATGCATGTGTGGGTTTTGATTTTTTTAAATTAAGTATGCATAGAAGATGGGTGCATGTGTGCGTGTGTGTGTGTATATATATGTGAAATAAATGAGAAAAACCTTTTTATCTTCCAAACCCTAGCAGTATAAGCAGCTCTAATGGTTTTAAATATGAATTTTAAAGGCAGAAACTGGATGGTGCAGCATATTAATGTATTTGCCTTTTACTATTAGAAATCTATATTGAAAACTAACTTCCAAGTCACATTTGAATTATTTTTGTATTTCTCACTCAGACTTGGTTTTCTAGGACAACACAACGTAAAGACAATCTGAAAACCGAAGGAAGACACAGACAAAATTGTGGTATATAGCGTGGGCATGCATTTTAAAATGATCTTTCCATTGTAATCATGGGATGCCAAAAGTCCGATAACACTAACTATTACAAAAATAAAAAAACTGTTAAGCTTTAATCTTCCATGTGTAGATTCAGGACAAACCCTGAATTTGTCTATTCAAAATACACTTGCACACATAATTTATCCACTCAATGCAACTACCTGTTATGACTCAACATTTTTAGTATATGCTTTTCCCAGGCCAATATTTTTTTTGGTAAGTGATGATTCTTAGAAGTCTAGATTCTTAGAAACTACGACATAAGACCAACAGGATATAGCACACTATTACAACAAATGACTGCAGTTTGAGCCTGGTCCTATGGTCCTGTATCTGAGAGGCTGAAAAGAAACTTTCTGTGCTCCAAGGAATACAAACTAATGTTCAACAAAATATTAAAAAGAAAATAAGTGTCTTAAGGCCAGAAAAAAAAGTCTACCAAGAATAAGCTGCCTGTTTAAAGTATTTCCTTGGAGACTGAAAACCTTGAGAATGTTTTTCCTAAATGAACCACTGATATGCTTGGTTTGCAAAGATCCCTGGAGCCCTGAAGGCTGAAATCACTGAGACTGCTTCTCTCAGAGAAAGCAGATGTTCAGAGGACAGGACAAAAACAACCTTTTTCTCTCCTCTGCCTCCCTCCCAACACAAACATGAAGCCAAGAAATAGAGTACTAGGGCCTGTCAGACCACTGGGAGATGCCCTGCAGAGGCACCAGCACGCAGACTCATCGGATCTGTGCTCCGGCTTTGTGAAGGAAAAGAAGGATGTATATGTTTTAAGAACCTGAGAAGGCTACATCTTCCTGTGTCTGTCCAAATTCTTCTTATAGCACATATGTCAGTGTCATCTCAGCACTACCTGCCAACAAATTCTAGCCCAAAATACACACAAGAAATAGAACTTTGCATTTTTTTACAATGGTTATTAATATGCAAAACACATTGATGTCACAAACCATAACCTGAAATCCCGGTTGCCATTTATTGTCAAGATTGATAAAATGGTACCTTTTAAACTAAAAAATTTCAATTTTGCATCCTTTCACTTTTGAGCTCCATAGTATTATCATTCTAGCACAGGTTAATATATCATATTTTACATTCCTATATCCTTTACCAGAATGTTGAGGTCTATTTATATTTTACAAGCTTCACTCTCTGTCATTCTACATCTATTTTCACAAAGACGGCTTAAGTATTCCTGTATGCACTTTTCATGCCAAGACAAATGCAGAATCACACAGTATCTTGTCACGATGATCTTAGCACAGGACATTAATTCCTTTGGTACAACTACAGCATCAGTGGGGGTGCAGCACCCTCTGCAGGGTGACTAAAATATTAATCTATAGAAACTGCACACACTCGGAAACAGATTGCCCACACGCTTTTCATGCAAACCTATTACAGTAACATGTATATTCATTATTTTAATAAAAGCTATGGCACCCTTAAAGGTCAATCTATAATTTAAAACATATTTCAATTAAAGATACCATGAGTATGCCCTAAAACTGAATAAGCAAGAATATTTCATGACCTTTGATTACTTCTCCCTGTGCATGTGCAGCACATATGGTAAAAGACATGACCCTTTTTCCAGGGTGTTGAGGAATAAACTGTCCTGCAGAAAACTCAGTCCCGGACCTCAAATTAGACAATCCACACATAACTGTTTCGAACTATTCCTAATTTTCTGTTCTCTTGAGTTTAATTCAGAAATACAAGACACAAAATACTAGCGGCATCATTATCCCTTGTACATTTTTTCCTTCCTATTCAGTATGTTGTGCACAACAACAATGTAACTGAAAGCAAAAACCACAACAGAATATAAAGAAAAGTACTACAGCAACATTTCATGTAATACTTTATAACAAGCTAGAAGGTTCACTATAATCTACCAGAGCCTCCTGAACGTCCTTCATCATCCACACATAGTAAGATACGTGGGGACACAGCACCCAAAATCCTTCTCAGTGGAAGTATTTTGCCAAGAACTCTTCTTCCCACAGCTAAAAACAGCCTTAGCTTTGGGCAAAACAATAAACACCCAGCAACAACTACTTCCTCGCACCTCTCACAATCTACCACAAGGCTGGCCACTTCTTCATATACCTCTATATTCTGCATGAAGGAACAGCCATGCATTTAAGTGACCTGAAGTGCTATTCTCTCTTTTTTGGCTACAGTGAACCCTGGCTGTTTTGCAGATGCAGAGATACAAACTAAGCTCCTACAGAATTAGAAACAGTGTGACAATGACTCTTGAACAGGAGACAAGCACACTTCCTATAATAACTGTTATATAAGATATTGCATTCTTTGTAAAATTAACTATTTCCTCCCTTTTCAATTGACAAAACAAATAGATCACAGACCCAATTAATATTTTAACATGTATGTTGTTTCCTTAAAATCAACTTGACACATCACTGAACACTTGCATTGAGCTGATTCTGTGTTGTGCTAACATCTTAAAGTTGTTTACATCATTAATTTAAAAAGTTATTAGAAGGAATTAGCAACCTAAGCCCCGAGGGTTTTACACTCATTCTGCACTAATGTAAATGGCTCCACAAGGTATATTAGATGTAAGAGTCAGATTCACTACTTTAATACAGAAAACCTACCTCACTGTGGTTTAATATTTTTAGTGCTTCCTTCCCTTGAGAATCTGTCGTACAAAGTCCAAGCTGTTTTTTCTTAAGTTCTTGATTGATTGACTGCAGATCCTTAACCATCAAGAGAAGGTCAGTAACCTAAAAAAACAAAGGAAGAAGTAAAACTGGTAACATCCATACTAGTATGAAAACAAATGATGCTATATAAATCTCCAGCTAAATCTAAACAGCAGAGTTGGAAAACCTGGTTTTCTGCATCTGTTCATGAGGCAATCAAAAACATGATTATATATTTGTGAGTTAGTGTTCAAGAACTCTTAAACTGCAAGACTGTAGTTTCCAGCCATGCTATTAAGTTGAGCTATCAAGTTTCACAACTCAGTAGCAACAAAAAACCTGAGGGCACCTCACACCAACAGGCTGATTTAAGAAACATTTTAGTTCAAGGGAAACCAGCATTGCAGGGAAATAGCAGCATTCAGAAACAACCTCTTCTCCTATCTCAAACACTCTTTATAAGCCACTATCTTTCTGAGTAGTCTCACAAATACAAAATCTGAATGGACAATCACGTTCAAAACTCTTGAACAGACATTACTATCACAGACCCACGTAGTGTATCAAGAAGGTAATGTTTGCAGAAAGTGAAGGCATAAAACCCCTTTTTCAAGTGAGAAATGATTTATAAACGTCTTTTGCTAACGAGTGTCCCTGAACCTACTGAAGGGAATACGTTCCAAGATAAAAGTGGTACAACCCCAGAATGGGACTGGAACACAATCTGGGGCTTTTTTTATTGACACCCGTTCAGTGTAAGGCAAACTTTTTTTCCTTCAGACTACCCACCTCCAGATTGTGAACACCTGCCTACAATTCAGCTGGCCATGAGAAATATAAAAATCCACTTATGTTCAGTCCCAAATGACCATTTTCAAAATAATTCCTTATTAAAAACTGGTGCATGGATCACAGGTCACTGCGCAGGATAAGGAGTCAGAAGAACAAGTATCCAGTGCTGATTTACTGTATGACAATGGTCTGCACATTTAATCTCTGTGAATTTCAGTTCTCCTTACGAAGAACGGAGACAACATTAACTTACCTCAAGGCTATTTCAAAACATGCTATATTTACCAGAAGATTTGCAAGTCCTGAGATGGAGTGTGCTATACAGGCACATAAATTATAGACACCACTGCCATCATCAAGATTAATACAGGTGCCGGAAATACATGTCATATGATACTTAATGCAAAAACTTTTCTTTGGAGTTGGGTATACTTCACGATGACTTAAATATGGCATTGAGTCTGAAACCTGAATCCAGGTGTCTATCATAAAACCTTTGCAGCAAGCTATGTTTCAGCTGATTCTGAAGCTCAATGAAGTGTAACAAAGACTAAATAGTTCATAAAAGGTGGATCTCAAACCACAGAGGCGAGAACTTCAAATCCTTTCAGAACTACTCAACTACACCTAAATAAACCTTTTTGTGAGAAATACAGAAACCATAAACAAAGCAGAATTAAGCCATTAGAAACAGTAAATAATAAAAAAGATCAATACCTTTTTCTTAAGTTCTTCAAGAGACAGATGGTCTACCTGCAGGCTTAAATGATCTTGCTCTCCTAAACAGATACTCATATAAGATGTTTGATCTCCACAGAAAGATAGTGTTTCATCTGTCAAAATAACCAAGGACAGGAATTATTTCAGAAACTATTTGCAGGAAAACACAGCATAAAATGCAAAGACAGGACTTTTTGAGTAAGAACCTATTAGTAAGTCTGTGGGAGGCCAGTTAAAATGTTTCACCCCCAAAAATAAGCTTTCTGTTTATTTGAACACATTCTGTCCTCGTATTTCTTTGTGCTTCTGACATGCTGTATTCTCTGTGGCTGTATTTTCTGTGATTATCAGCATGAGTTGTGAATGCAATTCTGAATTGTAATTTGCATATTTAGCATTACAATTAGATATAATTTTTAGGAAGGATAAGTAAGGCAGGAATAGTTATTATGTTTTAACTAAATTTTTATGAACATGAGCTCAAGATCTCAAAGCGAAAAGCCAGGTTAGACAAAGTTATTGAATTTATCTTGCTTTGGGGTCAAAAGATTGCATTAATTGAATTGAAGATAGCTACTTATTCATTTCCTCTATAACTGCAGGGATGATTTGTTATGTTTCAACAAACACCTGTTCATTTACAATATAGGTGATAGTTAATTCTATAAATACTTCTCATGATATATGCTTTCTCCCTATCTAAAGTAGGAGAAAGAGTCATTCAAATCCTACTCCCAGCTCTGACACTGATCTCGTGGCTGCTGCAAGGAGCCAAAGTTTCACAAATAATCACTAATTCTCAGAACCTTCATCCCTAGCAGCCTCACCCTCAACACAACTGCTCTTGACAACCCAGGAATATCCACAAGACCCATTGGTCTACCCCGGCTGTTCACCATCTCTGTGCTTTTGAGGTTGGAAACTCTGAAATGGCAGAAGCTTACCTTTTGTCACTTATCATAGCTGTCAAGGGAGTGGTGCTAACATTGAAAATCTAGGTTGAAAGGGGTAAGTGAAAAGGCTTTATCATTATTTATATATCCCCTATGGAATAAACCAGAGAGATCTGTATATATGCAATAAACTATATTTAACAATGTCCACTTACGTTATTCTTTTCTATATCTAAGTACATACTAGAAACAGCTCCAAAGAAGTACAATAAAAAAGCTAGAGGATAAGTTATATTTAAAAGCTCTTCTATTTCTGAATTACAAAATAACAAAACCTCTGGCTATTTCTTTCTTTCCCTGCAAATATTTCTTCTGTTAGGAAGAGTCTAGCCATTTCCTGAGACACAAGCTCTTTACCAAAGTATTGTGAAATAATTACACTCCATTGTCAAAAAGTGATCCCATGGCCACAGATTTATTCAAAGCCAGGAATCTCTGACTTCTGCAGAAAACAGTAAATTCTATGGGTACAAAATTGTAGGCAGCTTGAAATGATCACTGCAGTAGAATTGCCACTGAATTACTAACATTTGCTGCATGGAAAAAGAAAAGCTGTCCCTCTGTATATGCCCTCCTGATTGCTCACAGACATTCTGTTACCAATCCCCTGAATAATTTTCAGTGCAGAAAGCTGAAAAGAAGTCTTTTCACACCTTTTTCTACTCTCAAAAGTTTCTTCTCCACCACAGCAAACTGACTGTAATAAAACCAGTTTTCTTTTGTGCAAGATCAAGAAAAGGGATGGGCTACACACGCATACAGACCTTGTCGTTTTTTAATGTCCTTAATCTGATCTTCTAAGACCTTCTGTAGATTCCGATTACCTAAAATGCCTTCTTCTAGTTGTTTTCGCAACATGAAAATGTTGTTTAGCTCCATTTGCAAGCTATTAATACTAAAAAAAGAAGAAAAAACAACCTTCAAGATTCAAATCAAAACATTATATTGCGTACCTCAGCATCTTTTAGACATCCGGGCTTCCACCAAGAGCCCATCTCACATTAGCCATCACCATTTTTCATCACACAGTTACATCATTTTGATGCATAAGCACAAACAAATCCCTACAGAGAAAGACAAGACTAACCGTTTACATATACAGCCTTTACTTGCTGTTTCGAGCTGTGCTGCTTGTAAATCAGCTTAAACATGACAGATACATTCTACCAGCCAACTTCTCTGTAATGTTTTTTAAGGAAAATCAGAATTACTAACTTCTGAAAAGTATGCCAGAAAAATATCATTATCACATAATACTGATGGCTCTGCGTACTCCATTGTACAGTGACCATGGAAACTTTGTTCCCTTGCTACAGAACTATACTACATAATCTAATGCTCCACTTAAAAAAAAAAATTAAATTGTGTTTCATTGAAAGTATGATTCAGACACAATTAACTGTTTTATTTCTCCATTTATCCGACAGTCTGTAAAAAGACCTTTTAAGGTCTAAATTGTCTCGATTATCTCAATGGGGTGTGTAAATGCCAAAACTTACAAATTTTAATTTGTCAGGGTGAATTAATTCTTTAAGCAGCTTTCTTCCGAGGTGGCACTGAAGCTTTTACTTTAGCATCAATCCCTGCCCCTCAAGGCCTCACGGTGTCAGCACCTCCAGCTGTCCCTTGCTAGATCTTCCCCACACCCTTCAACATCAACAGGACAGTTCTGATCAATCCGTAAAAAGTACACTAAGAACTGAAATTGTAATAAAATTAAATAAATTGGATTTAATAGCAAATAACAAGGTGTTACTGAACCGATTGCTTTATTTATTTCCATATTCACGTCACTCAGAACCTCAGTGTTCTGAGATAAATTACACTGCTGTAGAATTCCCAAATCGATTGCACTAAATGCCAGAAAATTCAGAAATCTTTAAAAAAAATTTAAGTCCCTCTTACAGGAGACTATACAGCTACATACAGTACATTATACTTGCATGAGAATAACAGCATATTGTAGAAACATATTAATTAAAAGGCAGCGTGTCTGAAAAGACTCCCAGTCTGTCAGCTGACAAGCGTACTGTTGTCAAGTGTTTCCTGCACAAGAAACTACTGCTTCAACCAATTCTCCCTTGTTCAAGAGTATCTTTGAAGAGAGAGCTCTCTTAAATGCTCAGTAAAAAAATTAAGAATAAAAACAAACCAACACATTAGTAGAAGCTAAGTGAGCACATTTTTTCCTTCTCATGAGTTAAAGGTTTTATAAGAAAAAGCATTGATTCTCTGCTTGGAGAGACAAGAAATGTCTTGGTCCTGACATCCGGTAGCTTATTCTGAAAAATAAACATCCAGGTTGCTTAAAATATATAATGCCTAAAAGAAGATGTCAGCAAGGAAACAGATGTTTGCCTAAAATCCATGTCACTGCTGATGGCAATTACACAAATGAGGAAGCTGAATTTATCCACAGGGCTTGTTTCTCTGCTCCCCAGAACTTTGGGGGTTCAAACCTTCCTTGATGAGATTTACAGCACATCTCAGCCCACAAAATTATGAGGAGGGGAACTAAGACCACCTGCCTCCAACATCCAACTCTACTGTTAATTCACTGTGCATCCTCTTCGAATCACTGCGTAACATTCACTGCTGTCTGCATCCTGTAACTCCCTATCAAGAAAACAGAACTAACCATCCTGATCCTGCAGAAATTAATTGCAAAACTCCTATTACCCTACTGATTATAACTACAGTTACAATTTTCCTCATTTGAAAGATATTTTAAGAAAAAACAGTATCAGAGCTATGTTACTTTGTAGTCATTATTATGCAGAGCATTGACAATCACCTTACCCACAGAACGTGTTTCAATGTCAGGTCATACCCTCCATATGAAATATTTAAAAAAACTGGCTTCTTCATTTGGTGATAGTTCAACAGCAAAGTCACAAAAGACGTTGGCCTTTTCCCAGAGATAATCCCCATAATCTGACTTCTACCACTATTTCTAAACACCTCCTGAGCTGTGGCCAAGCACAAGATGGCATTACCACTAATGTGCTTAATTCAAATACCTGGGCTCACCTACCCTAGTGCTATTCACTTTACAGTTGCCAAACTATAGTGGTGTCTATAAACCAACTGCAAAATACAAACACACATTCCCACAAAGTTGGCAGTATAAGCCATTGCCTTCAGGCAGGAAGAGTCAGGAGCTAGCTCCCAAATGCTGTCAATACCTAATTAAGACATTTGTAATTATAACAGTAATTTTTTTATAAAACATTTAAATTTATTTTACCTACAGGCTAAGACTTTTCTTTAGTTTATCATAACATCTCCTTCTCAACTGCCAAGCAATAACAAGATACAAAGCAAGCCACTGATTTCTTTCTAAACTGTTGTGTTCTTTGATTTTAAAAGGTTAAAAAACATTTGCTCCTGCCATGCTCCTGAATGCTTTACATTGAAAACATACTATGCAAACATCAATTATTCTGTTTTGTTTAACCTTCCCCAAAATCTTATTGGCTTATGTAATCACCAGAATTCTCAGTGTCACTTTTAAGATAGCCATTATCTGTGGTTTTAGGACTAACCCACGGCAAATCATCCAACGCCCAAAAGTTCACTATGGTTTGATTTTTCGTCTACATTCCAGCACAGGACACCTAACTCCTGAAAATCTAGCTGCTTACTTTGGTACCTAAAGGGAAGTCTGGCTCATCTGAGATTCCAATCCAAACAAAAATATTTTGAGAAACATTTAAGTAATTTAGATAATATAACCTCACTTATAAAAATATTTCTCCTTTAAGGAGACTACTACACCCAGTTCATGCCTTATGAACAACTGGCTGGTATAAAATAATCATCACTCAAGTTAAGCCGCACCATTTTTCACAACTTCTGATTCCTGCCCTTTGAGTTTAGATTATCTGCCAAAAGAGAAAAAATACTTACCTATCTGATTCTTTGAACGTCTTCACCAGCGTTGAATAAATACTTTGTTCTTTTTTTAAAGCAAGGATCAGCTTTTCATATTCAGCTTCTTTATTTTCCTAAATTAAAACAAGAACATAATAAGATTACAATGTAGTTTTTAAGTCTGCATGTCTACAGTTACATGTATAACTGTGTCCTGAAGACGATGTGAAAGAAACAGAAATCTAAATTTGCTGAACGGGACTGCCCACCTCCAAAGCCCGACATGGATCAGGAAACTATTCACCATACTTAGACCCAGCTATTATTAAAGGAGGCAAACATCGCTTCACTGTTTACCTGCTGTCAGTCACATACCTAACCCGTGGTTCATCATTTTTATCACAGTCTGAAAAGCTTTCCCCTCAACCCAAGTATCCTCACTTCCAAAGTTTACAACTCAATAAGCCAGGAAAAACCTGGCAGGCAGCTGTGGCAGAGGACGGAGGGAGGGAAGGGAAAGTGGGCAAAACCCAAGCTCCAAGCGCACAGTTTAGAACATTGTCCTAATAGTCCTCTCTATCTTCTGGACAAAACTACCTTTCTTTGGAGAAGGGGTTTCTGTAAATTCTGTTCCATTCTGAACAAAAAGGACCATATCAAGCCCACAAATAAAGGACGGCCATGGCAGATGCACACTCGTCCAGTCAGCTTTCTGCACAATCAGCTGGGTCACTACAAGCTGCTGCTTTACTCATGCAAAGAAAATCGTTTGCTTGCAGTCTTGCTCACAGAGAGTATACTATTATTATCAGCATAAATCCAGGCTCTTATGCTACATTCTCAGTAAGGATCCACTAATTTCTCAAGACTTTTTTCACTCCAGAACAACCATACAGCCGCTTTTTCAGCAGGAGGCAAAAAATGCAGCTATTTAAAGGACTACTTGCTTGCCCTTATTACATAAAAATATCTAAGATATCAGCCATCTCTAGAAGAGAAAACAACTGGGATATCTATAGCAAATTTAGAAGTATTAATGTCAGGCACATATATTCTGCCTCTGTTTGAGAACAATAGTAAGCCTTGTTGCTTCTCTCAATTTTGTTTTTCGACTGAAAACTGAAAGGAAGAACAAAAATGCCACAGCTAAGGGGGAATCTCAGCTAAGGGAACTCTCATGAGATACTAAATCATTAGTGAACAGATCATTAACAAGGAAGAAATGTACACCCAGGAGTTTTAAGCAGCTGTTATTACTCCAATTGCAATTCCTAAGGAAGGGATAGCAACAAAAATTCAGCTACAGTAGAATCTCGTTAATTCCCACTAATGATAAAAAGACTCTGTTAATTTGAAAAATTCAGTATTCTGCAAAGTAAACAGTACAAAAGCAAGGACAAGTGTTGTTTACTTTTAATTATTTACACTCATACTTCACAGTATGCTAGCAAATATGTTAAATAATATTTTGCAAGTGTAATCAAGTTTTGATGAAATTACTCCCGTTAAGGTAATCTGCATGTTAGATCCTACTGCAGACAGAGTAGCTTCTACCACCTATCGTACAGATTTTTGAAGCAGTGACCTTGCCTTTGTACACGTGCATCATGTTGAGCTACCATCATTCCTAAAGGCACCTGTATTCCAACAAATGTTTCCAGGTTCTAGTGCAATTTATACATTAAATACTACTCTGTATGTGAAACGCAAAATACTGGGCTGCTTATCAAGTTTATTATCTAGATGAGCAGAGGAGAAACACACAGCAGTGGCTTCTGCTGACCGAGTATTGAGAAACACAAAGGCATCAGAGTCCATTAATAAAAAAATCTCACAAAAAAGCCCCAAGTAAGAAAGTCCATCTTACAGTCTGAATTAAGGAGTCTTATCAATGTGTTGGAATCTCAGCCTTTCAAGAAGAGTCACTAAACATAAAATACACAGATTGCAATTTAACTCGGAAAAAGTTTGATCACAATGACACTGATCAATGACGTAGAAAGCAACAGGAAGAAATAAATCTTTTGACTTAATTTAGTTGGTTAACAGTCTGTTAAAAGTTCTAGTGAACTCTTCCATATGTCTGATAAAGCCTTGCAATTATTACTGAAGACACTACAAAACTATACCCTAATTAAAAGCTCTTTTTGAAGCACTGGCAAAGTAACGTCACTCTGAAGAGTTTACAGTACACAAATTAGATAACAGTTGTCAACAATTGTTCAAGGTCTATGACTGCTGTATTAACAAAGCAATATTATACACAGAACCATGCTCTGGTTTCCTATGCTTCTTTTAGAATTCACATGTTAATTTAGTTCTACATTTGCATGAAAATCTCAGTAAGCTCATGAAATCCTCCCAGCTCTCTTTTTTTCCAGCATAACAGGAGACATGAGCTGTTTCTTAATTCCAAATGTCACAGACTATACACAAATTATTAAATTACAAATTCAACTAGCTGGGTAGAGGTTAGCAAAATCATGGAGGAGTGTTCTTGATTTTTCACAATCTTCCATGAATAATAAGGGCAAGAAGATACAGCATGAACTTTTTTTTTTTTTTCAATATTACTGTCATTTCTAAATAAAGCGTAGGAGTGAATTATTCCAATCAACTCCCCAACGGTACACAAAACATAAGGCAGCTCTGTAACTTAAATAGACCGTAATGCTGTGGGAGTTAATGAAACATTAAACCTCTTGACACATGGTGTGAGGGAAAATGTGTTAGAGGAGATAGCTGCAAGACATCCAGGACCATATTGCAGTGAAAGATTTATATTCCCATGAAAGGAGGCAATCTAATACATTAAAGTCTATATTTAAGTCTGAAATACTATTGCTAAGCAGCAGTGGTGGAAAACATAACTTATTTTCATTAAAGGTTTCTCAGATTGTAAGCCATGAAAGTAAAAGGTTTATACCTCCACAATAAATAACTTATTGGCAACATCACAAGAATATCCAGTTGCCTCACTGAATACTCTCTTGCTTACAACCATCAGGATCATTTCAAAATCTCTGAAGGTTGGAGGATGAATGACTGAGAGAAGGCCATAACCTGCACTTCATCACTGGTTCATCCATCCATCCACCAGTTCCAGAATTAGGTAATTTCTTCTAAGACCGCAGTAAACTTTATGTATGGCCTACTGTAAATGAAACAATCACTAATAAGATTAAAATTGTTACAGGCCATTGAGTCATGTATCTAAAGACAAAAATTACTACAGGAAAAGACTTTGTTGGTGACTTTTAGAAGATGTCATCTCTACCGCAGAAAATGTCACGAAGCTGTTGGCTCCAAGGAACTTATGGCCTCCCTTGGCAATATGTGAGGCAAGACTACTGGACTATACACAGATCGCCAAATATCACTCCATCAGGTTGACTCCTTTACGATGAAATTTCTGCTAATATAGAAATGGTGAGACACACCAGCCACATCCATTCCCATTGCTAGGCCATGCTCAGTGTCACAGGTAAAGCATCGTGTTTAAAGTGTGTGAAGACATAGATATTGCCAAAAAGATTGTTGTTTTCAGCTATAAGCTAATCTCATCAAATCAGAAATTGAACTATCACCCTGTTTATGTGTCCACAACATCAACTTCAAGAGACTGAAAGCAACAACTACAATGCACTGATCACTATTTAATAGACAGGACATTTGTATTAAAAAAAAAAGTCAACTACATCCCGACAACTCAGCAACAATGTGCACACTGCATCCATTTCAGCAGCTAAGACATATCTGCAGCACTGCAACAATTACTCTAATTCCCATTCTCACAACACCCACCAACTGCAGTGCTCTGCCTACAGGAACTTCCATGCATCGACTATAATTTCTCAGCTGCAGCAAATTACATCACAACTGTATGCACACAGTATTCTTCAGTTCCCTGATTGCATAGTATTAACTCCCTAAATACAGGAGTAATTATAACCAGAGTCAAATAATGTGTGGATCATACAGGAATTAGGAAGTGACTTGTGTCTGCAGAAACACCAGATCTCCTTGCAGTGTATCAGCTAACCATTTCCTACTTCACCTCAAGTGGTATATAACCTCCCCCACCCAAAACCTGACACCACAGAGAGGCTACATAACAGCAAACCAAAGAATTTTTTTTTACATTGAGAGAAATTACTTCAGAATTAAAACTCCTGTCACTGTGTCCCCTTAGTGCAGCAGACACTGTGTGCAAGATTACACATCCAACACAACAGAACCCAGAAGCACAGCTCAAGGACTAAGCAATAGCCACTTTTCTCAATTTTGCTGTTTTTCTCAGTAATAAAACGAATCACAAAAGTCTAAAAATCTGTGTTAGAAATATACTTACCTAACAAATGCTCCCACAAAAAAAGCTTTGTCAGTACAGGAGTATGCACAGTAAGCACAAAACCAACTAAAGTTTCCAAAAAATTACATTGACTCTGTTGCATTTCTAAATTCCTTGGCTGTAAAACGTATTTCATTCTAAAACTTCATAGATACCAGAGTAAGCAGTTGCATGACTACCCTGATTATCAGTGCCCTCACACTCTCTCTCTCTCTAGCCCATGACAGTGGCTCAAGAATCCAAACTCTAATTAGAAACTGTAATTTATCTTCCCTGGCCTGGCCAAGGCACCCAGCAGAGCTTTGGATGTTGGTTGCTTTAAAATTTATCATTACATTAAAATAAAGAGGTATGATGAAAGAGAGAAAGTTCTAAAGTTCTGCATCTCTCAGTTCAGTTTCTTCAACTTTAAAGATCAGCGAGGCTAGAAGAGTTTGGTTTCTGTTCTCTCTGGTGGGGAGGATCCAGCTGTGCGTTTGTTGAGAGTTGGTGCAGCACTGTAAAGTCATCAAAGAGTCCACGGCAGCCAATGAGAGCAGAGCTCTGGATAATCTCTGTTCAAAAACTTATGATTAATATGCCGAACTAGGCTCTTTCAGGAGCTATCTTACTCAGAGGTTGAGCTGAGAGGACAATGGGTTGTGATTAGGTATTGTTCACAATCACTAAGTGAACCAGCACTAGAGAATAGACTGTGATTAGAAGGTGGGTACTGGGTCATTACCATGCACGGCTTCGCCTGTCACTGTCCTCTCTCCTGGTTATACACCGGCATCAGAAGCGGGGCGTACAGCGACGAGTTAGTGTTTGATTTTCATTAGTTCTGTATCATTTTCCATCACTCTTGGGTCCCTTTGTGACAGAAGTTACATGTGTGCACTGCAGTTTGTTTTACAGAGGTAGAATTTCTACTCAACCTTTCACAGACTTTATTTTCTCTGCATGTATATTCATATGTACTTTGACATACTCGGCACTGGTACCCTGGGCAGTGATGCAGCTCCTTTACTTTGAGCTTGTCATATAACCTATGACTCAACACATCCTTGCATCGACCTTGTTTAATAACAGTGCCCCTAACATATTAAGCATGTCCTCGCCAGTGTTTTCAGAATGTGACGCAAGACATAGCACTTATTTTTCCTTTGCCGTTGGCTCACTTTACTTTAAATTTCCTTGAGAAAACCTCACTAATGACTGATACATTATTAAAGAAACGAAATAGCTTTCTCCATCACTAGTATGTACTAATCTAACCCTTTTTACTTTGCCTGATGCTTTTGCAAACCTTAACAGACTAGGCTGAAAACAGCGCAAAAAAAAGACAAGAAATATTATCTTCAAAAGCAGCTTACTTGTTTAATAATCTGTACACAATAATAAAAAATGCACTGATAGTCAGCAAGTGATGCAAAAATTTCTTAACAATACCTGACTTTTTTTTGCTAGAATGGAAGTGGGTGGTAAAGGGGGAAGGAACTAAGACTTATCTTAAGACTTTGAATTTTGACTTCTGATTGCAGGTACTAACAAGTCTTTTCAATTTGTAGCATCAGGTAAGATAATGCGCACGTAGTGTCGTCCACCCTTTTTAATACATATGTACATACACACGCACATACAGTACCACTTCCTTTCTTCCTTGCTTTAAAGTAGTTTTCCTCTTGCCCTAGACATATCTTCACTCCTACCTATATTTTTTATCCTCACACTCTAGTTATCTCCTGTGGTCACTAGATCTATGCGATCTTTCCCCTTACCTATCAGAAGCACACAAACCCTCCTCTGCACCTCTCTTCAGAAGCACAGACACCCTCCACTCAGGGAAACGCATCTGCCCTAATTACCACAGAACTCTTACCTCTTTACAGCAGGCAAAACATTTTACACACTTTCTGAGAGTAAAGAGTTTAGCGACACCATATAAAAGTATCAGAGCACAATACTATAAACTCTTACGATGCCAGATCTATACCACTGCAATCATACAAATCATAGGACAGTATTATTAATAAATAGACTGTTATCTTTTAATGATACAGAACATTTTGACATGGTACTATTATGAAGGAAAAACAAGCCCTTGCTATGTGGGTGAATTATGACATGTATGAGTCCACACACTTTGAGCCAAAGCCAAAATTCTCTTCACTCTGAAGTGGAGGTATTTATCTGCAAATGATCAGAGTTATGAAAAACTCACCTCTAACTCCCTGACTATCTCGATGATTGACTGTTGAGACTGTGCAGCACATCTTTCCTTTACTAAGCCCTCATTTTTCAGTTCAAGTTCTTCATTGGCTCTTAGAAGGTTCTTGTACTTATTCAGGAGCTCCTGCAATTCTGCATCCTTTTCTTTAACTGTTCCATCAAGTTTCTAACAAAAGAAAATAATGAAACAGTTTTTAAAAAATTACTCTGGTTTTATATTGCAAAACAGACAAATAAAATGCAGGAGAATATCCAAGGATGATCCAGCACATGTTCTTTACATACCTCACAAAAGAGCTCACTTTAACATAACAGAAGCAAAAAAAAGACGGAACAGAAGCTTTCCCAGCTATCCAGTCTTTTAACTATTAAAAAATAAGCCAAGGCATGCACCTTGGTCTCCAGGTATAGAGCAACCTCACCTAACAGTCTTTGGTTGAATACCATCAGTACTTTTCAGGGTTATACCTCCAGGTGTAAAAAAACTGAGCAGGGGTCTGTTAACATTCAGGCAGCTCCCTTCTCATATAAGTCATTTTGAATGGGATCCAAAAAAAGAAGATAAAATATTTCAGTACCTATACCTATTCCTCAGCTTCTGGTTTCTGTACAATAAACTGAAAATCATAAGCACTTCAGAGCTTTTAAAGTATCTTACCACAACAGTGAAAATTCTACAGAAGTATTAGTAAACCTGTCGTCTCCCTCTGTCCACACACTTCATAAAACCCTAACAAGAAATCTTGAATGTCTCACACACTATAATTATATGTCTGTTCTGCAAACACAGTATTATAAAAAGTGAAGGATTATCATCAAAATCAACAGTAGTTCTAAACACAAATGAGATTTTGTAATAATACCTCATACAAAATCGAATTATAATTTTCCATTTTTCACTTCACCTGAAGTCTACTCACCTGAACCTGCAGATCCTTTTGATTGACATTGTCTGTTAGTCGTTTGATAACTAGTTCTTGGCTCTGAAACTTCTGATTGCTTTCACTCAAAAGAATATTATAATGATGTTCAACTGCTTTTTCTTTCTCGGTCATTTCACCATGTAATTTCTCTAGTTGATTTCTAAGGTCCTGGAAAAAAGACCAAAACTGAATATTTAGCAAGTCAACTTTAATAAAACTTTCAGACTAACAACCCACATTATTAGCTTAACTCTCCCTCGCTTTAAATTACTCGTATCACTGAATAGTCTGGAGAATGTATTTAAGCCAGTATCTTTCTCTTGGCATCAATGAACACAAAGAAAGAAAACTTTTAGATGAGGTGTCAGCATTGCCTTCTAAAAATCTAGGTTGTTACTGTTTAAATGCTTTTCATAGAGAACGACTGGACTCCAAAACAGTTGGAATATCATGCATGTAGACGCTGTCGCTGTCAGAATGAGCACTCACTTCTGAGTCAATTTACTCCCTTGCTAGAAATAGGAGAAAATTGGTTACGGGTGATTCAGTTTGTTATTTGCTCTTTTTCTCATCACACCATGAAAATTCTTGCACTAACGTTGTCTTATTAGTTACTTTTGCATCAAACAAAAGGTCAGAAATGTTAAAACATTTTCTTTTGACAAAAGCACAAACTTCAAATGGCCAATCAGGTCAGTCTCATGATTAGAAGTCATGAACAGAACTCAATCTTGATTCTGGCTCTATTCGTTACTTCCTACAGCTCTAACATTAGTTGCATCACCTCCACATCTTAGTTCTCCATCAGAGAAACATATACTTCTTGTCCATTTTGCTTCTAAAACACAGGAACAATCTCTTTCAATAGCCTCATGCAGTAGCAAGTCCAAGGACTCCAAGATTTCTTATGACCAACATGGACTACTGCAACGTAAACCAGTATCTCCTAGTCTGCAGGTCACACACTTAATGCACACAACAATTACAGATTTTTCCTCTGCATTCCTACAGATCTTGTTCCACTTCATTAAATCCACCATTGGAAAATGTAGCTATCTATGGGGTTTCAAAGTCTGACCACCTGATATAGCCTTGGGTTCCCAGCAATAGCATCAAACGATTCCTATTCCTTACATCTTGCTACGAACTGGGACCATCACTAAATCGATGGAAATAGGTATGAAATTATTAACATGTAATTAATAGTCACTTCCCAGTTACAGACTGGAAAAAAAGCAAGAACACAGGGCAGTAGAAAAATCCATGACGTGGCTTCTCTGTCCTTCCACCTTCTTTCCCACCACCACTTTTGTGTCACTTCAAACCTTTCTGCTGATTTGTCAGAAGTTTCAATACCACCAACCGAAGGAGGCATAGTCTGCATATACACTAGCCTCATTTTATAAGCTTTTACTCTGCAAGAAGATCCAGAGCATTTACTGCATGGATTGTGTGGAAAAAGAGAAGTAAAAAAGTGTAACAAAGGAACTGCCATCTAAAATGAAACAATTAAAACTTACAGAAGACTTTATACTATCTAAACTTCTCCTCAGACCTAAAGAACCGGGTAACACAGCCTACATCTTAAAACAAATGTTTTCCATTTATTCCCAAAAAGGGCCATTTGTGAAGTATCATAAGCCCTTTAAATAGTTTTACACATATGGTAGTCACCTATAAACTTTACATTTACCTCCACTGGGATTTAAAATTCAATAGTTGTTTCTTATTCTAAGTACAAAGAAATAGTACTAGTGACACTTTAATTGCAATCTCTTTACAAACTGTTTTATGTCCTTTCCTTGACTTAATTACCTTGCTTCATGCAGGTTCACATCAAATCCTTAACATCATTTTACTGCTTCAGTGTTTTACTTCTGTTTATTTTGCACATTAAATACAAATTGTCATTTACAATGCCTTTTGGTTTACTTGCTTAATTTTAGCTTCATTACCAGGATTCTGCTAAGAAATCCCTAATAGCTCCCCAAAACCCTCAAATGTTACTCAGTTTCAAAGAATGATTAAGTTTAGACCTTCAGTTCTGCAAACTAATAAAACACATTTTTTTCAGGACCAAAAGAACTACTTGCTTGACTAAGAACACTGAAGAACTGCAGAATCAGGTCCAAGTTTTGCCTATATACACAAGTTCTCAAATATGTTTATATTTATAGTTAATAATTAGGAAGAAATAGAAACTGCAGTGTAGCACAGCTCTTTCAGGAGTGTAAGGTCTGATAACTGCAAAGTCTTTTGGCTTCGAGTTATGGAGCTCTTCAAGTGGGTCACTTTAAGCCCATTCATATACAACATGCAAAGTGGAAGCAAAGGATCACCTGCAGTGTTACGATTTTCACTGCATTGCAAAGTTCACTCCCCAGCTCTCTATTCTTATATTGGTTTTATATCATCACATCACTGAGAGGCTTTAAGTGAATATGTGACCTGCCAGATAGCTAGCAGTTTAGATAACTAAACCTCAAAAGAACATTTGTGACCTGTCCTATAACTTCAAGTGACCAATACTCTGTGGCTTCTCTTTATGAAAACCATAAACGGCTTTAAGAAGATTACAGGCACGCACAGATAGAAAAGATGCTGCCGCAATAACAGTGCTACACCCCCTGTTATCTAATCTCAGTTGTCTTGACTTGTCAGGTACAGAAACCATGCCTCAGCCTTTAAAGCAGCAAAAAATATGTTACAGCTGGGTTTATGGAAAGGGGTGGACTGACAAGGCATACAATTGTGAAAAAAGAAAAAAAGCCTGCAAGAGACTTGCAATTTGCAGATACCCTGCCTCTACTATTTCTGCCTGCAGGGTTCCCTAAATCCTTCCCAAAACAAGCTAGAGTTGAGACTGAAAATTATCTTCTTTGCATGAGCTAGAATTCTGTAAAACACAAAACTATCCATCACTATAGCAGCTTGCTTGAACTCATTGACCACTCAAATTGTCTGGGAGAAAATCTATTGGTTTCTATACATCGAGTTGCAAGGATAATATAGTACCCTACAGCTCTCAGAGCATAAACTTTGCAATTCCCTCTGCCAACCTTTTTCCCCAAGAGACTTTCCTATGATTAATGACAGCTGAACTAAGAAAAATGAATGTGAAACACTACAATATAGAAGACCAGAGCAGATGCCTCCCCCTCCCTGTCAGACAGGAAACAGGTAGGTGAATAATTAAGTTGTGAAGCTCCAAAACCTCCCTCTTAGGCTAAACTACAGGTAGAAAAACTAAATAATAAATTATGTGTAATGAGTTACTCTGCATTTCCCCAACCAACTGATCAAATATGAATACCTAGTAAATAGACTCTAATTGTCTACATTAGGTCTGGAGAGAGAATGGATACTTGAAGTGTTTAATCATGTAAATTTGAACAAACTCTTCGATCAAGCAGCACTGAATCTGTTAATAGACACAGTACCATGGTGGACACAAGCAATCTTAAGGAAGAGTTGATGTTTATTCCTTGTCAGTTGTATGTAAGAATATATGCTTCCAGATTCTTGTTTCAAAGAGCTTAAAATGATGCTGAACTACTGCTTAACAGCAGCTTCTGGAAAGTACAGAACTGAAAGAGTTCTTGCTTTTAAAGCTGACTTAGTAAAACGCCAGGGCACCTGCCCACCCTAGAGGCAGGGACATTGTTCAAGAACATCTACACATATTGCCCCAGAAGACTCCTAATACTAGGAACAGTCTGCAACGTGGACAATCAGCTCACATGTAGCAGTCTTAATTAGTTTAACCTTCTTCCATGCCAGGACAGCAATGCCCAGATCACATCCAGATAAACTGGGTTTACAACAGGGCAGAAGTACTTTTCCTGGATCTCGAAGGTTTTTTAGAAAACTGATATATGCAAGAATTTGGATTATCCCAATTAGTTTATGAAAAGCATTTGAAAATTTCCCCGTAACCAAGTTAAGAGCTAAGACAGCAGTACATTACTGATGTTTAGGGCATTTTCTACAGTTTACACATATTCTTGCTGGTTTTATTCTAACAAAATAGACCCACTGATAAATAGGTATCTTGGAGCATAAATAGAAAAGAATTTTTAAGGTTGTCTCATAAAAAGTTTGTAACAGATCACTGAAGTGATTTTCTATTTGTCAAAGAGCAAAATATCACAGCATATTTTTTACTCCCACATATCTACTACTTAATGGGCAACATTTCACAGGCGATGTTGCTATATCCAAATGTACTAGCAACTCTGAAATTGAAGCAGCTGTTCTGCAAGGAGTAGGAAATAGGTTAGGGATATAATTTTTATAAGACTGCTCATCTTTTGGCAGGAATGCTTTTCCCCAAGGACCTAGTCATTTACATGAAAAACTTGGACATAATGGAGTCAAATAGGCTTCTGTAATACAAGTAACTTTGAATACCCTGGCAACTCCCTACTCAGTCCTATTTTTCTTGTCTTTCCTACACAGAATTATATTCTAGCTCCCCTGAAAGATGAAAAAACTTCTGAATAGAGAAGACAGTTCACTATGAAACACTTTAAATCAATAAAATACGTTCTTTGTGGCTGTTTTACTGACAGGAGCAATCTGTGTTTTCTCTCCTTAACCTCAACACCCTGAAGAAATTTCAAAGCACACCAAAGATAGAGACTTTGTGATGGCAGTCTAACCACAGTTGACAATCAACTAAAAATGCAAGTTAAATTGAGGGCAGAAGGGGAGAACTTATTTGTTTGTAGGTAAAGACAGCCCTCTCCTGGTTTTCAGCAATATTGCAGGAGCAGCATTGCCCATGTACACCTGCTTTATTAAGATCCTTATTTAATAATTGAACTAAAACATCCACTGAATAAAGACAAGCTCATTTAGTCTTTTATGTAATTTAATATAGCAGGAGGCTAATCCCTAATGAAAAAGGACCAGACTCTGCATGCAGGCAAGACTCCTGTTATGCAAATACTGCCCTAATGCAATGGTAAGACGACTTCAGAAAAATCCGTATGACAAGACATACATACGTTGAGAATTATGTTTTATGACAAACACTCAGCAGAAGGTGCATCTTTTTTTCAAAGGAAAAAAGAAAAAGAAGAAACCTAATCATTCACTTTGTTGCATGAGCTGTGTATGCTGGGAGCAGAAGTGCTTATCAAAACACCTACAGCAAGGTAAAAAACCCTAAACAGAGTATGAAGCAAGCAAAATTAATGAACAGATACAGCATATCATTTTTATGTTAATTTGTGATCAACTAATGCTGTGCTTTGGTAATTTTACAAGCAGAAAGTATTAAATTTACAGCCTTTACAGTGACCCTGCTATGACAGCTAAAAGCAAGCTGAAGTTTGGCTTAACGTTGCAACAACTGTCTACTTACTCCTGTTCCGCATTAGAACTTAGAAAAAAGTATAATTAATGCAATTTAAGATACTGTATAGACCTGTAACAAGACAAATACAGCAGAAATATAAAACGTACATTGTTGTGCATGTTTAGGTTCTCTCATCAGAAAAACTGAAACCAACAGTAACCATTACTTATAAAGGTTAATGATTCTTTCTAGGACCTAAGTAAGTATCAAAATTATATTTCTTCTAAAATATTTTTCTGTGCAGACCACGTGCCAGAATTTTCCTCAATTGTCTTGTCCACATCATTTTGAACACTGGCTTTAGGCAAATGTATTTACCTTTCCAAAAGTTATTTTAATTAAAAAACTAAATTTGTTAGAGAAGGACATGCTAGAAGTGCTAAACTATTGTTAAACTTAATGAAATAAAGAAGCGATAATAACATTAATGGTTTTGTCACTTCTGCTCTTCTGTAGTTGTGCTTCATCCAGCTCCTTCTCCATTTTCTCTCTTTCTAAATTCAAATCATTTAGCTCTTGATCGGTCCTTTTAATCCTCCTTTGTAGTTTACGATTCTCAGCATCCTTTGTAAGGTTTTCTGAACGCAGCTCTGCTAAGAGGGTCTCTTTTTCCATCAAGAGAGCTTGATAATCCGCAGCACCCTGAAACAAAGCAGCGTTCAAGTTCTATAAGCGTATTTTGTAGGGACTGGAAGTCTTTATTGCTGTTGCATCCAAACCCAGTCCCCCGCACTTCTTTCCAGTACTTCAAAATGTGCAAAATTACAGTGAAGTCACAAGTTACTTGCAACAGGGAGAACATTAGCTGAGAATTTTCAGTGTAATGTAACACAACTTTCAATGACATCCAGTGCAGGGTAACAGTCTTAGATGCCCAAGAATTAGACAAAAAGTTAGACTGCAAAGGAGTCCATAGTGCAAATGAGATCATAGTAGTATTATTATTGGTTCCCAGAGCTCTTACTATATTCTACTTTTGTGTCAGTCTGAATCCAGAGTAGGTCAAGTAGTTACCAAGTCACAGGCATATTTTTTATATGAAATACCAAGTCTGATTTGTGTTCTTCCCCATCACATACTGTTACAACTGGCCTTCAAGTTCACAACAGATGAAAGGAGTAGTGGGCTATGCAGCATGATCTACTCACACAGAACTGCCTTCAACTCAAGTTTGTAGCTAAGTAGCAGAGTAATGAGGAGAAGGGCTTGCTCTGTCACCCACCATGCAATATGGATTCTGTGGACAGGAGGGATTAGTTGCACACTTTTTAAACCTTGACCTTTTCAAAAATAATCAAGCTTTTATTAAAATGAAAGGGTTACAATTAGAGTAATATTTAAAAGCAGGACTTTCACAGTATGAAAAAGCAAACATAAGCCACAGATTCACACACAGGCCAAAATGACCTAAAGAAGAAATAGGATATACTTTTCTCAATAGAGCACACTTAAAATTTAGGCTTAAGTGAAATAAATGGCTTTTGAAGAAATGGAGGTGCTCTGTGAGAACTAAACATTACTACTCTATTAGACTCCATAACCAAAAACCAGTAGAGTTTGTTACAGAAGTTTCAGCTGCATGTACGTCGGAGGCAAGTGTATCAACCTCTTCCATTCCTGCTGAGCTAAGAGACCAAGTGGATGAACAAGCATCATAATGGAAGATTCATCACTGCCTCTGATCAGTATTAGTTTTACCAGACTTAGTTTTAGATGAGTTTGAAATAATGACAAGACATCATCTATTTTAGTATCAAATTCTTACTTTCTCCCATTTTACATTTTAAGACCTTTATAATGCATGTTACCATCATAAAGTCCTCTCTCCTCCACACACGAAGGCATGACTAAATCACATTTTCACAATCAACATTCCACTATTTTATAAATAGTGGTTTCACTTTCATTTATTACACAAATAAATCCAAACAAATGTCTCATATCCAGCTCAACTCTGCTAACACCAAGCCTGTGCTGCTACCATACTTTTGGAAGAAAAACCAAAACATTCTTAGGTCAAAGAAAGGTAGATATCATCGTAGCTCCACAACTATTTGTGTCTTTATTTTTAACTCACTTTACTTTTACACATTTCTCCCTTAATAATCCTCCATTGTTATAGAAGAAAAACCTCAAGAAACAAGAAAAAAAATGTCAGATTACTTAAAGCTATCATTTAAATAATTTGATTTAGGAATTTTGTTGAAGTAAGAAAAATTAAACATTTTCAACAATATTTTCAACTGCTTTCCATTCCTCTACTTAGAAAGACATAAAGCACTACCACTATGTGGAATTATGGGGAAGGGGGAGCACAGATAGGGGAAACCACACTAATTGCTCACTTCTTACCTTGAATTTTTGGATGTGTGCTTTGTGAGTTGCCTCTCTTGCCTTAGCCAATGAAGCTCTTAGATCTTCAATTTCAGAACCAAGCTCCTCATTCTTTAAGTAAAGTAAAATGAATACTATGTAGAAAGAGTTATTTCCAAGGGATGGTGATTCAATAATAACTACCCCATCTCATCATCCAACTACACAAAACAAGTACTTTAAAGAAAACACCAAATATATCATAATAGAATTTCTATCAAGAAATTCTTATTCTCATACAACACTCACTAGACTGCCTGTCACTCAAGTTAAATATTTCACATTCTTCCACAAAATCTGGGTTTGAGCTGACATTGACCTCTTCTATTTTTGGTGTCTTACAACAGCTCCACTTACTCAACAACATACAACACTTCTCATACCTTTTAAAGTGGTGCTCAGAACTGACAAAAAAAAAAAACCATCAGTGTGCAACTGAAAACATTTTCCCCTCAAAGTTCTTAAGGGAGAAAGTATCAGTTAAAGTACCTTGTTCCTCTCTCCTCCAGTTCAAAACCCCCAACTCTAGATAAACAGAACTGCTTACAGATATGACAGCAGTGATGAAGGACCCACCAGAAGCCTCCTAATGGTTACAGTGACATCAGTCAACCCCTGCCACATACACAACACACACATTCCCCTCCCAATAACAGTTAACAAACAAGCAAGATCATAATCATCATACCTCTTTTTCCTTTGCTTTTAATGCAACAGTTAGCCCTTGAATAGTTTTATCCCTTTTCAAACCATTCTTCTTTTCAGCAGCAAGCTCATTTTCTCGCTCTTGTAGCTCTTCTTGAAGTGACTAAATTAGATTATGCGAAAGTTGCATTAACTTCCCACTAAGAGATACTGTAACTGCACATTCATAAGCACAATCTCTCAGAGTTCTTGCGTCTTATTACTTAGATTACTAACATAAAATATAGACCCAAAATGCAAGTCATCATCTTAAAGATGTGTCTGGAATATAGTATAAGAAGCATAATCTCATGGGCTAGCCATGAGCACCAGCTTCAATATAGGATGAGTGTGCCTTTACGAGCCTTACTGAAAATTGCTTCAAAAACAAAGCGAGGCTTCCTGTTATCTAACATAAGAGAGTATTTACCAGAGGACTTGCCTTGCTACTTTTGGAGTCAAGGCCTCTCTGTATCTACGAATGCGTAACAGAAGGGTTCCCTACATGTACTGTAAGCAGTCAAGGAAACGGAAACAAAACTAGAACTCACCTGAATATTTTTTTCAAAGGAATTTCTCTCATTATTAAGCTCCATTCTAATAGCCTATAAAAACAAAACAGCTGTTACGTTCAAGTAAATTCATTCTAAACACAAATGTAACTCATTAAACATTAAAGTGAAGCAAAATAAGCTTAAAAACCTTGCAGGAGACGGGGAAAGAAACAACTTAGCATATGCCTTTTGGCAGGAATATATTGAACCAGTTACTTCCTGGAACTCTGCAAATCTATCCAGGCACAGTATGAGCCTGTCCAAATTAAGAAGGGGAAGAAAAAAAAAAAAAAAAAAAGAAAAATGAACAAACAAAAAAGCTATCCCATACAACATGTTTTTCCATGAGACAGGACAACTGTACTTGCTGAGTTAATAAAAATGCATTTTTATACGACATTTATCTATGTCAGAAAGATGCTTTAATTAGCACTTTGTCTTGGGGAGGTTACAGATTTTTTTTTTAATCAGTAATCATATATAGAAACAGACTTGTGCAAAGTTATTCATCAGATATTTTTTTCTCCAATACTCCATCTTGCAACGATCCTACAGTCTGTCCTGTCCACCTCCTATGAAATGAATAAAGATGACCCTGTTTTAACCTTAACACACAAGTACTATTGTGAAACCAGGGTGATTTTTCCTGACACATACAGATTCAATTGCAAGACCATGCAGAACTGAAAACTTTTAATTCCACTCAGTCCAATCACAGAAGGTTCTCTTGTCTATTCTTGACAAAAACAAAAGAAATGTGTAGGTACTTGAACAATATTCAGTTCCAAAACAAAAAGGGAAGAAAATTTCTCAGAAGTATGCCAGCTTCTATAATTACTCTCTTAGTTCTGCCAGCTTTAATTTAGGGGGGAAGACAAGCCTTAAGACCTGTTTCTATATTTCAACTTTCAGGTATCCGTCTTCCTATTTAAGAACCAAGTGACATAAAAGACTCACCCTTAGCACCTTTTGTAAAGCCAAAGGGTATACTTGCACTTTACTTCATGCGGTATTTTTTTATGTCTACCTTCCTTACTCTAGCTTTTTCTCCAGACTTTGACAGTAAAAATACTTCCCAAAAACAAACTCTCAAGTCTCATTCTTAACTTCTACAGAAGTTATGTCAACTATCGAGGGATCTGTTAACACCTAGCATTTCTTATAGAGATTATGCAATTGCTGTACTGAAGTATATATATATATGTAATACAGGCATAAAGTCAAGGAGAAACACAACCTCTCATTGAATGAATGGTAAGCATGGATAATAAGGATGAATATTGACCACCAAGCCACAATAAAACCAATGAATGTTAAGAAATGGAGGAGAGAGGGAGAGAAGGAATAAATGTGGAGAAAAATATTTTTAAAACATTGGCTTGTCACTCACATAACTGTCATGCACAAAACCTTTACAATCCTACGCCACATGAGATTTATACATACAACTGTTCAGTCAGTTTCCTCACCTCTATCTCACTATCTTTTTCATGCCTCAAAGCAATGGTAAGTTCTCTGATTTTTTCTGCTGATAAGTTCCCATCATAAGATCCACTCTGAGACTTTTCCTCTTCAAGGTGTTGGATTATAGCTTCTTTACTTTTCAATGACAGATTCAGTTGCTCTATAAGTCTAAAATTATAAGATTTTTAATATTAATCTTGCATCATCTACCACCAGTTCTCCAGTCATTGTAGTAAATGTTGCAGACAACTTTCCTAGGTGAAGACTCCAGGCAATAACTGTAAAATTTAGGGGAACACTTTCACAACCACTTCTCCCTCCAGAGAAACCAGAAAAGGTGTTGTATCTTTAAAGCAAACAACAAACAGCATTGAGCTATCTGCAAAGTGCTCATTCTTATTTTCCTCCAGTACCATTTCAAATGTCAGCACTTAAACCTCAATATTTTGTCCTTCACAGCACACACAAAAAGCTTATCAATCTATTCCACTTCTTAGCACGTATAACACTATAGCGTGCCATCACTAAGTGTCCCTCAAGTACCTAGTTTCATTTATATTTGTACCTCAGCTGGTTCCCATTTCACACAAGCAAAAAGTTGGGTCAGCACTTGGTCAATACACATCTTGACACTTTCAGTATTCCAACTGATAAAAAAAAAAAACAGCGCTTGAGTTTTCTGACATACGTAAGTGTTATATATGAAGAATTTCTGGCATAAGATGCCAGCTGTGATTCTCTTAGTATTTTGTAGCCTAGATGGCAAAAGTATTTTTTAATACACTATAAATTCCAGATGTGCTACTCCCAGACAAGTTTAAAACATTGCACATTATTTGACTTCTTAAAGTAAATCAAATATTACTTTCTTCTTCCATTAGCACTATGTTTTTCTGGTCCTGTGAACACTTACACTGATCTACCAGCATGTAATTATAGAAGATCCTGCTAACACTGGATCCCAAGAGGAAGGGCAAAGAAGCAGGGAGGGGGGAAGACATTCTTCATCACACTCCACACAGCTTTCCCTTCAGTGGTCCAATCCTGACAATTTGTTTCAGCACTTTAGGAACTCTTTTCACACAAGCTATAGAGGTGACTGCTAAAGTACCTCTGAAAGAAACTGGTTTTATAACTCCTTCCCAGCTCAAGTCACTCAGGAGAGCAACTGTGTTCTAACTAACAGATGACTAACAGAAAGAGGAAGGCAGGAAAGAGAAACGGGAAAGGGGAAAGGAGAGAGAGAACACGAGAGCCAGGTTATAATTACTATCATGGCACATAAAGTGCTGTAGCAAAACTTATTAACACAGTTTCCTAATTTTATGCCACTGTAGATTTCAGATTTGCAGTTTTCAATCTGTATGCTTTTACAAAAACTGTCTGGAAAACACTGTAAACCTTGCTTTGGTCCTACCATAACACAAAACCCATGAGATGAAAGCCTCCAGCCAACAGAACTTTCTGTTACCAGGCTGGCAATTATGCAGTTACAGCGTAGCTGCCTGCAGGGTTCAGTCACAGATGGACAGGAAAGGATAATCCAAAGCATAAGGAATCATAACAATCTTTTGATCTCCTCTCCAGACTCACATCCCCAAACTAACTATGCTTTACTAGAAGGCTTGCCAGGCGTGTATTTTACCCTACATATCAGGGAAAAAAAAAGCGCACCCCAAAGTATTAAGATTTGAGTTTATACATTTTCCCCACCTAGTTACTGAACAACCCACACACCTTTCCCATTACCTGCCAAAAAAAGCAAAGCCAGTGCTTTGCAAAGCACAATCAAAACCATGAAGTCAAAACACAGTTTCTCTTCCCATTAGATTTACCAACCTCAAGAGATACGTCACTGGGACTGAAGAGCACGTAGATGCCATGAAAGCAGTAAGTGAACACAGATGGCAGAGACCAGCTCTATTCAGCAATGGTTCGAGACAGCAGCAAGCAGGGGGTAAAACAGCAAAGTTACAGATGCTGTAAGGTAGGATGTGCTCATGTCACATGCATACTTTTCAGACAACTTTTAAAGATGATTTTGCTATCATGGAGCACATAAATTGGTTGCTGTGTTGCTATTCATTTAAGAGCTGAATAGGTAAGACGGCCAGTAATGCTCTCATGTACCTGAGGGTAGGATCAAACTGTTAAGACCTCTATCCATTCCAGCTCTTCACACTTCAACAATAAAGAATTCCAGTAGTTCGAAACATCACTGCCAAGAGTTCTGACCTGTCTTTCTCAGCTTCTGTAATCATATCCACATCCTTTCCAGGGCCATTCATAATTGAAGAAAGTTTCTGCTCAGCAGCTATTCTCAGAGCTTTCTCCCTCTCTGTCATTGCAGTGGCTTTTTCCACTTCATCTTGGACAGCTTTAAGATTCTGCAATTAAAACACACAATCCTGATGCCTATAAGAACAAAATACTCACAACATTTTTCATGTATTGAAGTTTCTTCTAACAAACATATGTTGGTATGCTTAATTTAGCAACTTTTACCAAGTAGTTCAAGCGCTTTGCAGATGCTTCCAAACTCTGTGTCCGCATTTTCAAGATTAATCCATTTTCTGTGGTGCATAAAGGAGGACAGTTTCAAAGAAATAAAACAAATACCCTAAGCAACAGCAGAACTGGAAATGAAAGTGCCCCCATGCTATGGCTTTAGCCTTAGCTATGATAATTTGGCTTTGTCCCACTGTCTTAAATTGAATAGGTTAAAAGGCTTTTTTATTCAGAGATGAAATTAATATTCACAGGCTTGTTGTAACTGGAACTCTTCCCAACATAATTTGTAATATTTTGCAAGAATTGATGAAGTATGAACCAGATATTTTTCCCTTGAACAGCAACAGAAACAGAGACAACGCCCAGCAATTACAGGCAACTTCCTCTATGAGACTCAACTCATGAAGATGGGGAACACCAAGATAAAAAAGCTACATCTGTCATACACTATATCAGATTTGTTTCAGATCTTTATTTTTATGTTGTAAGCCTCCCTGCTGTGCTCACTGAATTTTTATTTCTACAAAATAAAAGCATCCTTGCAGTATAACAATTAATTCCCCTCTCTCCTCCCAGTCTATACTAAAAAGCACATCTCTTTGGGGGAGGGTGAGGAAAAGGTCCTTCTCCACTCAACTCCTGACCTGAAGAGCAGTTCTGCCAGCATTCATCTTTCATTCAAAAACTGTGAAGGAAATTAATTGTTGTTAACATTACCTGGATCTATACAATTATAACAGTGCTATGTAAACGAGTGACTACTACTACTCTGCAGTGTTTACATTCATCAGAATAATAAAATTAGCAGAGGCCAACACTGTCTTCAGGCTACAGAAAATGCTGTATCACCAGTAGATTAGAATATTTACCCTTCTGCCTGTGAGATCTGGGAAACACCAGTCTGACTGGCTGTTTTGGTACAGAGCAAGTGATTTCAGAACTTCCCTACCAATCCAATAGCACGAAGAACACTTTGAGAAATTCAGTTCCACTAAACTGAAAAAAGGTCATGGAGATTACCCCCCTCCTCCCTCCTGAAGGAGCTCACTGCTTTGTGAATACTGCTAAATCATCCTGATAGAAAATACCATGGGGAGATTGCTACCAATACTTTCTATGACCAATTCACTCTTTAGGGATGGGAAAGCAAATATTGGAATATACACACCTGTGCTGTTTCTATTTACTTACAGGAAGAGCACCAGATGTTTATCCCCCTCACAAACACAGCTACAAAATCCCACACCTCCAGGTAAGTGTATGCAGTCAACAATGCTAAACAATCATCAGCTTATGTATCTCTAGAATCTGACACAAGCATTTCCAGCACAGACCATTCAATATCAAATTTGTTCTTTACAAGAAACTGAATTTCTTGCTTCTGAGGAAGCATGTTATTCATACAAAGAAATTTATGTTTTTGCCTTTACACTACAAAATGAGGAGAACGTGAAACAATTCCCCTGTAAAGGTATCAGCAATGGCTCAACAATAAATACAGGAATAAACTGTCTCAACCACAAACAGCAAGGCATTAAAAAAAAAGATTGTTAAGAATAACCCTGTGGAACAGAAGAACGTTACATAAAAAGGTGATATAGTGACAGCAGAAGCCAACAATACTTGGCAGATAAAGGTCAGTCTAACCACAGAGCATAAGGCATGCAGGCAGAAGGGAGGGAAGTGCCCACTGGTTCACCTGCCCAGAAGGAGGTGACCTCTCTCAGCCTGTAATGAACACACTCGAGTGGAGACACAGAAAGCCACAGAATCTCAGATTTATACCACAATACTGAGGTCCCATATAAAGATGGAAATGACAGAAGCACTCACAGAGTGGTTTCAGCTACTTATGAAGCTGAGACCTTATCAGTAAAAGCATTCAAAATCCAGCCCCTCTTCCTCTAAACAAACACTGCAGTTCCGAAAATGTAGCCTCCTCACACTGGAATTCAGGAATCAAAGGTTTGTTCTGAATGTACCTAAACAGCACCAACAGGTACAAATTTCCTGAAGAACTGCTACCCTCATATTTGACACTTCAAAAGCAGCTAAAAACACCTTCCTTTCCATTGGTTTTTGGGGGGTTGTGTTTTGGGATTTTTTTCTGGTTTTGTACTGGCTACTTTTCAGGAAAGGTTAAACAAGTTTGAAAATTGTTTTCTACAATTTTCACATGTAAGCATCAGGTAGATACAGGTAGACCACAGTATCAAATCTCAGACAACAGTACAAAGACAGTACTGATTTCTAACTATTCCTTCAGTTTCAGCCACTCACCTCTTCCAGAAAGTTAATTCTGCCAGTCAGGATTTCTTCCATTTCTTGCATCTTCTTTTGTGCCTCTTCTTTTACCCTCTGTATTTCAGCATCACCACCCTGGGCCAGGCTTTCAACTGCCTTACTGAAAGACCATAATATAGACAGAAATCCCATTGCATATCAAAGTGCAAAAACTAAAAGTGCTAGTAGCTGACAGATTAAGTACAAACAAGTGTCTTCCACATTATCTGTACCTGCTTGTCACTTTAAGGTTAAATAAGAACATCTACACACTATATAGCAATTGCAGTGGTATAGTCTGAGAGTTCCACAAAGCCTTGTCACAGCGGATAAGCAAGCACATCATACGTATGATGAAAAAGTGTAATATAGCCTTCATATTTTTAAAGCTTCCAAATATAGTATCAAGCCTTTGGTAGAGTTGTATTTTCTAAAGAAAGCAACAGTGGAGAACAAAATGAAGATACGCAACTGCTGAGATCTCTCCCATTGCCTTTTCAGTAATTGTCAATACCTTGTAAGAAAAGAACAGCTAGCGTTTCCTTACTAAACAAAGGATGACCATTGTTTATGATTTCCCCCCAGATTTTGCTTTGTATTATGAACTTGCACAAGGGTCCATTCAAAGTCCAGCAATACTCTATGATGGCTACCTGGAGAGACCAAACAAAAATTAATCTGGTTCTCAGAATCTACCTGAACCTAGGCCTCTGAATTACTGAGAGAAGGCTAACTGGTAACAATTCAGTGCCATGTGTGTATGCCACACAAAATGCCATTGAAACTGAGGCCATGTAGCAGTCAGTAACTGTCATTCATTGCCAGCCTGGGTTAGTTCTGAACCAGACACCTAAAAGGAAGCAGTTTAACAGGCTACTGCCAGCCCTACAGTCATTCCATTCCCTCCGCAAAGCATACTCCATCTTGCCCATACCATAAAACAATGTAGCACTATGTAATTTCAAAATAAGTAACAGTGATTTAGAAAAGAGGTTCTAACAGGAAAGCAGAAATTTAAAGTATATTCATTTTTATATCATGAAAAACACAAGATTCAGTCTAGGTTCATTCTGAACTGCTTCTTCAGCCCTACCAAGAAATGTTTTGTGCCACATCATCTCAATCCAGTGCTGTAAAAAAAAAGTCCACCTCTTCACCTCTTGAGACAATTAAGCTCTTAACTAAACTTCTACAATAGGAATGCTAAACCATTCCCAATTACAGTAATTTATTTACCTGAAAAATACAGAAGATTGAAGGATAATATCAAAGTTACACTGGACAGTGCAAGTACATTAACATCATTGTGCATACATACCATTTCTGTAATGAATGAAGCAATTTCTAGATAATGCCCTTAAAATACTACTTTGGGATCGTGACATTCCTAAAACATTAGGAAAAAAAAATAGAAGCAAAATCTTTGAAATCCTAAGTAACAGACATTAAGAAATATGTTGGTACTTACGAGGCTTTGATGAGTAGTTTCTCTCTCTCCTGCAGATCATGCTTCAGACTTTCTATCTCAACTTTCAGCTCAATGTTCTAGGACAAAAGAATGTAAGTGTCTGGAGAGAATGCAAAGGTCACCCAACCCAAAAGTTATTAGCAATGTGTAGATACTTTTATTTGGACCACCTAATATAAAGTATCATTGGGCTAAGAATAGCATAGAGACATTTTAACTCAACAGACATATTATGCAAGGTTCAAGACTTTCAAAAATCTGAAACACATTTAGGACCATTGTATCCAAGCAATACACATCCCCTACACACACGTGCACACACACTTTACTGTAACAGGGAGTACTGCACATAAACTTGGGAGTTTCTAGGGCTTCCATGCATGGTTTTTCTTTGAGCTATGACATACTTTTCTTTTTCTTTTAAAAAACTGATTCCATCAACTATTGATGCTTTTAATAATCTTAAAATCATTTTGTTATAGCCTGAGAAAACTACTCATGACATAAGCACACATCGCACAAAAGACACTTGGCCTGCAAGCTGACAGATACCATTTAAATACATTAGCAATTACAAGACCAACACCTGTGCAGGAGACCAGGACAGAAGACCAATTAGAAATATTCAGCTGAAACCATGACATAGCTAAACATTAATTCATGTACTGCACTACTGCAACAAGCATCAAGGGAGACTTAAGTTTCCATATTATTACAGAAAAGAGACCTGATGGAAGCATCTGTTTTAAATAACATGCTACTGTGTAACCAAAATGACTCCTTTTCCCTTCTAGAATGCAGGCACCACCAAAGGGTCTAAGAAATTGTTACCACCGGCCGCAACCATGACCTAATAAAGATCATAAAGATGCAAGACATGCCACTCAACTGAAATCCTTCTTTCAACTTAGAAAGGTACCGGTTTCTTCTACAAACCAACAAAGGAACCTAACAGGTTTCCTGAATCCTATACAAATACACACTCTTTCAATTTACAGCAGTAGAAGTGGAAGCTATACACAACCCTAATACAACTTCACCTACATGCTTCACAGGAAGCAACTCCGAGCTGGAGAGCCCCAACAACCTTCAAGCAGCTGTACTGACATCTGCTAAACCCAGGAAAGAATAGAGGGGCAAACTGAGCTGCCAGGTAGTAAAAAGCAGAATAACTACACACCAAATCCAGGAGAAGCATACTGCTTCTTTTATTCCCCATGCAGTATATGACTTCAGTAGCACAACTATCAAATTTTCACAACCACTTACTACTGGAAACACATAACATTTCTTAGTCTGTCCCTTCATTACACACACACACATTTGAAACAAATTTTTCCACAACTTATAATGGTCATTTTGATTTAGTTATTTTGGCCTAATCCTTTTCTGTAATAAAAGAGTTAACAAAATTTCCAACAAGAAAAGACAACTGAAAAGTTAGGTAAAACAATCTCCCCACAAAACAAACTCTTCAAAAAGATATCTAGTTCTATTAGATTATTCTAAATGCATACGATTTTGTATATTTCTTCTGTGGGACCATCAAACTTCTGCTGCATTCGCTCCTCCAGAAAGTATATACGAAGCTTCAGGTTGAAGTTCTCTTTTTTCAGGTCAGTGATTTGCTGTGAATTAAGAAAGAAAATGAGCAAGTTATGTCATGTGTTTCAAACCAAGTAAAATAAAGACTAAGAACTGGTATGATTTGGGTTTGCTCGCCACAGTGCAAGATTAGAATTCAACCCACTGGACAGAGTTGAACGCATACATATGTGTGGGTGATATACACACACACATATATACATATTCGAATTGTGGAAGTGTTGATAAAAGTGTATGACACCCAAGTCAAAATGAAACACCCATCACTCCAAGAGAGTGTCACCCAGTGAGCAGAAAATACTCCAAGTGCTCCAACAGATTTCTACCTTCTACAGCTTCAGCACATATCACAGAACATATTTTTCTCCCACCAACCCACCCCATCTGTATTTTTTTCCACCATCTCCATTCCTCACCTGAACAAGAAGAAATCCCACCCCAGCTTACCCCTTCTGAATGTTTTGGGGTTTGCTTTTCTGTTTTGTTTTGGGTTTAAGATATATAGACACATTGGTACCCACAAACTTTGTGTGTTTGGGTAAGATGTTATAGTTTAGCTTGTGTTTATTTTTAGCCCTGCAAAACTCTGAGACACTAGCACTTAGGCAAATAACAATTATAACATTTTTTTAAAAAATATATATAATACATGCTGTTGTGCAGACAGTGCTCTTTAGAATATTCCTTAAGTCCTAAAACATTGTCTGACTTTACACAAAAAGAAACCAAAAGAGTTTTTTCAATCTAAAAATATTAAGTAGTTCTTTCTTCTACAGAACAGAACTTGAACAAAGCATGAGATGTCATGTTGAAACAGAAGTATTTCCTTTGCAAAAGCTTGGGATAGTAGCCTTATTCACGGGAAGAAAAGCCACAAGCACACAAGGCATGTGAGCCCAATCAAACACCAATAAAACCTTTATCCCATCCCATATTTCATAGTGTAATTCTTTGGGAAAAAAAATTGCTTATGATTTTTAACCTTCCTAGTAGAAGCAGTAACATAGTTGATGGTTTCATTAAAGAAAAGAGACTCTAAATTTTTTTAAGAGGCTAAGCATAAAACATTCATTCAAATAAGACTGTCCCGTGCCAGAGGCTTTCAGCAAAAGGAAGTCTAATATGTTATAGAGCTACTAATAAAATATTTATGTACACTTTTCCAGAACAGTATAGTACCATTTGTAAAAATTATTAGCGATACAATTCTTCAAATATTTGGCTTGTGAAACCCAAGATTATTTTCTGCAACTGCACTCAGAACCTGCATCTGCAAACAATTCTTCAGTTTAATAATCTTTCCCCAGCAAGGTGCCTCGTCATTATTCACACAAGTAAATATCACCCAAGCAACTGAAAATACGCTTGACTACATAAACTTTGTGGCCCATTCACACATCCTGAAGAAGCCTGTCTTTAGAAGCAGTAACAACACATATATTTAACTTTATCTTTGTTTCCCTACAGTTCCAATTGGATGATCACAAACAGTAGTGGATATAAACTTGAACTATGCAAGTTGTAGCTGCTTAAAGCATGACACCTCAAGACTCTCATGAGGTGTCTCGAGTAACTGGAACGTCTCTTTTGCAGCATTCAAATAGATGTAAACTCAAAAACAATGCAACTTTGAACTTCAAGTCACAGATCCCAATGCAGAACATTGCTCAAAACTGAAATCCTTATTCAGAGTAATCAAACAAATTAAAAATTTCTTAAACAAAGCAGGGCTACAGAACTGTGCTAGATCTTGCATGTCTTGCTGGCAAGTTTAGCACTAATCTTCAACTAGTGAGAGCAGACCTTGTAGTGTTTGGTTTGGTTTGTAGGGTCTTTTCTTGTCAGGTTTGGTTGGGTTTTTTGGGGTGGAGGGGGTGGGGGGCTGGGGTGTTTAAGCTGTCAGTAGATCATTCCTAACAGTCTCCATTCATTCAGAAAAAGTTCAAGCGCCAAAGACACTCTGAAATTGTATCAGCTGAACTTCTGGTTTAGTCTTCAAACATACAATACGTTTCCGAGTCAAAAGGAAAAACAATTTGTGAAGAACACGGCATACCTTAATTCTACTCTTATGTATTTCAGTGGCAATAGAATTAAACCAAAGAGCTTAAGGGTACTTCTTTCAAAAGGCAAACAAAAATTATGCAATCATAAACCAAGAAGTGAAACAAATGTTGTCTCTGACATTCAGTTTCTCACAGGAAAGTTAATTCACGCAGACTACAATTAAAAAGTTATAGCTTAATAAAAAGCAATGTATAAAATGTGAACAAGTTCACACTGCAAAAGGATTTTAATGGCAATGCTCTAGACCTACACATTTAAAGACTCTGTCTTAATCCCTTATGCATTTTGATTTCTGTATTTAAAAAAGGAATGAAGGAAGAGAAATAGCAGACAATTGTTGAAAAAACGACAATGCAATACACTCTACACAGAATATTCCACACCACAGAGAGCAGAGTGGCAAATAACACCTGCCTAGCTCTGTTCAGCTCCTTTCCAAGTCTGCATAGAGCCACTTTTATGCAAAATGGCATCTGTCAGCAGAGGCTGCAGTTTCACAATGCAGCACAGTTTTTGCCAGCAGAGGCCATTTTACAAGACAGCAAAGCTCTAAGTGTGTTTGGGGAGACAAGAAAAAACCCACACATGTTATTAGTTAGTTCCCTAACTTGATACCAATCAGCCTTTCTATTCATGAACATCTAATAAACCATAATGTGGCCCTTAATTAGAGATGCCTTTCACTTTGCCCATGTAATCACATTTTCTATCACAAGGTGGTTCCCCACCATATTGCAAGAAAGTGGGACAGACTATAAACACCACCAAAAAAATAATACACCTCTAATATTAATCTAGCTCAGCATCTTCTCCAGGTCTAAACATCAAAGGACCTTATCTACATGGATCCACCCTTTAGCCCATTACATCCGCCTGGTTCTCTCTGAGGTGCAAGACAAGGAGCCCACTCTTTTAATCACTTCCTTCTCATAGCCTGTATAAATAATATAGCTTCAAAATCAGCAAATTCAAGCAGATAGATACAAATAAAAAAATTACACACACAAACCATCACCAGGCAGGAGATAGCAGGAACTTTACCTGTTAATTCCGATTTGGTTTAAGGTGGGATAACAGCCTTACCATGTCAGTCCAAAAGCACACCTTAACGACAGCTACTACTGGATGCTCGGTATATAGTAAAAGGACAGAAAGTAAATGTCCACAAAAGCCTACAAGAAGTTTTACAACTCAGTTTAACTTAAGAAGTCTGTACATACCAGGAAGCCAGAAACCTGTGGAGAGACCCTTTCTCCTTTACATTACACAGAACAACCAACAAAAAACAACAAATACTGCAACTTTTTCCCCTTTTCAAACAAACACTGCAGATAATAAACCACTTGCAGAAAGTATATTCCAGACTGAGATCTTTGGCACCTATCACAGTAAAAGATTTCAAGCACATACTAATGCCAAGACAGCCAATACACAAAAACAAAAGAGAAAGTGAAATAGATTGTTAAAAAAAAAAAATCCTTCAAAGGCTTTCCAAAACAAGCTTTAAATTCTGAGCAAAGAGCACAGCTTTCTCCTCAGAGGGATATAAGGCCACAAGAAACTCAAAAGAGTTTAGATGAAACACTCAAACACAGCAATGCTACAAACAGTAGCAGCAGCTACAGAAGCACATTAAAAACTGCAGACACTTGAACTGAAAATAGCAAGCCACCGCCTTTATCAGTAGCAGTCATCTCAGATTTTTTGATTGTGTGAAGAAACTGTAGAAGAGAAAGCAATCACAAGGACTTGAGTTAAATGACTTAAAACTTTTTACAGGGGAGTTGTCCTGCAACACAGCTATACCCCAATGAAATCATCATTCAGCAATTATAAACAATTGGCTTATTCAATTTAAATAAACAACACAATTATCATATTTTTAAAAATCTAATGTTTTCCTTTACATTCTATTAAATGCATTGTCACAATGCTACTAGACCTTTTCAACAAAAGTATTCCAAGCACGCTCAGACATAATTATGAAGTTAAAAGGTATTATACGGCAGGCAATGAAATAAAAGGCCAAATCCTGTACTAGCCTAAATGAAAATAAACTTGATGCTTCACTAAAATAAATCAACTGCAGACTTGCAAATCATGTTCCCATGTTTATGGTGTTTGCGTGAACTTTTGAGCAGAGGGTGCCCATTTTTGTTTCACAACTAAAGAGCAGCAGTTGGCTAGTCTCAAAAAATTTTTGCCTCTTGTTTTTAAAGCAATACTGAAGAAACGGAGGTCCAAAGCACAGCCAGCTGGTCACATCTCCAACAGATCTGTTGTTGATTGACACAAACTAAGAACCTGACCCAGAGAGTCAACACTTTAGCCAGCATGTCAGAAATATCTTGGCCATAAATCCGTTGCCAAGTCTTATATTAAAAGTCTGCTTACATTTTCATAGTCCTTCATGGTCCGAGCTCTAGTTGGTGAGACTGTATCTTCTGCCACATCTGGTAACACTAGACATTCAGGAAGACAGAACAAGTTCAGACAGCTGAATCTCTAAGCTAGGCTTCAATTTGAAAACAGCAAAGGCCTACACCATCTAAACACAATAAAAGTACAACACCTTTTGGGAAGTGAAGGAAGCAATTTTTTTGCCCCTTGTTTATGTTATACGTTACTGCTACCATGTTGTTAGTATCTAGATTTCTTCCTGGTCACCCTAAGTTGTCTATCGCATAAAGCTCTCAAATTCCAACATCACCCATTTAAATCAAGACGTACACTGAAATTAAGCTACGTGAGGTGCACTTTCAAGAACAAGTCCTCACAGCAACTATACAGAAGACTCCCATACCAGAATCAAGTCCTTTTAAAACTACTAGAAAGCAGTTCAAATCTTTCAGTATCTAACTGGTCACAGGACAGGCCTCCACCTTAGACTCAGTGAAACCACAGAGGAAACGGCCAGTATCTGTATTGCTAAACTGTAGTCCCTCCTGAATCTATATGTACCTAAACTTCTGTTTGCACACACGTTCTGTATCAGCCACATTTAACAGCACCACAAAACTTGTTTCCACTCAAATCCGCGAGTAAACTTTTAATTAGAATAATGACATTGTATAAAACATTCAGCACTTGCATCATCTTTAATATAAAGAGTTACCTGAGGACTCACACTAACTAGAAGAAAATATTTTATTTAAAGTACTTCCAAAGTTGTGAGGCAACTATGAGGAGTCTTGAAAATAGCCCAAAGAATACCAGCCAGTGGTTTTCAAATCTTGACATTCTAATTAATCTCACAGGACAGTTCTCCTGGAGCACATGCAGAATACAGTAACATTACTTTGCCACATTTACAAGTTTCTTAGATTTGCTTCTTTTCATGAGCAAATAGCTCTTCCTGGTAAACCATCCAATTTGCCATAGTTTCAGTTACCTACCTCACCTATACAATGAGGTCGGCCAAGTTACGTTGCTGGATACATGCATGCATAAAGAGACATCAAAAGCATACACCTCAAATTTACATAACAGAACACGCAACAGTTAACACCACAGACAGAAAGTTTCAAAATAGTACTACTCAGCCATTTTGCTTTAAAATAAGCGTTTCAAGCAAGTCTCCCGAGAGAAGTGGGGGTGTTTAGCCTGAGGAAAAGGAGGCTCAGGGGAGCCCTTACCGCTCTCTACACCTGCATGACAGGAGGTTGCAGCAAGGTGGGGGTCGGTCTCTTCTCCCAGTAAGCAACAGGATGAGACGAAATGACCTCAAGTTGTGCCAGGGGAGGTTTAGATCAGATACTGGGAAAAGTCTTCACTGACAAGGTGGTCAGGCACTGGCACAGGCTGCCCAGGGAGGCGGTGGGGCCACCATCCCCTGGACTATCTGAAAGGTGTGTAGGTGTGGCACTGGGGGACACTGTTTAGTGGTGGGCTTGACAGTTAACAGTTAGACTCGATGACCTTAAATGTCTTTTCCAGCCTAAGGGGTTCTATGATTTCATGGCCAACGTATAGAAAAACGTACTGAATGCTGGCTCCTGCTCAGCAGGGCACAGGCAGGAGGCCACCCCGCAGCCTGACCGGGAAACCGCTGGGCCCAGAGGGGGTCCCTGGGCGGCAGCAGCTGGGCTGGAAAACCTGATGCTCCAAGCAGGCAACTTCCCTGCGGCTCAGCAGGCCCCGGAGGCGCAGCGCGGCCCGGCGGGATATTCCAGGCACGTTAAATACACGCTCCACAGGACGGCTGAGCACCTTACGTAAGGCTCGGCGCCACACCGGCCGCAGGCAACGCGGCCACAGCAACTGCGGCGGCGGCGGCTGGCGTTTCATAGCCTTAAAGAGACAGTCGCTTACAAAAAGTTGCATCCCTTAAAGACATCTCCTGGCTTTTTGCCTCAGGCGTGAGGCGTTTCCCCTTAGGTTTTGGGGGCCGCACGAAGCCCCGTGCCCCCGGCAGAGCCGCGGGGAGCTCCCGCCCGCGATCCAGCCTTACCGTCGCCTCCGGCCAGGCCGGGCTGGGGGTCCCCGCGGGAGATGTCCGGCAGCTGGGAGACTCTGACGCTGAGGAAGAAGGAGGAGAAGGACACCGCTGAGCAGCCGAAAGCCGAGGGGGTGCCACTGCCGCCTAGCACCCGCCCGGGGCCGACAGGCCCAGCCCCGCCACATGCACCCGCGGGGGCGGCAAGCCCGACGCCTGCCGTGAGGCCAGCCCCCGCCCGCCTACCTGCCCTCGAACACCACCGGCAGCGTCAGGTCCTCCCCCGACAACGAGTCCATGGCGCGGCCGGTCCCGCCGGCAGCCAGAGCCGCAGCGCCTTTGTGCGCGGCTTTGGCGGCTTCGCTGGAATTCAAACGGGCGCAATCGCTTCCGCCATCTTTGCGTCGACGGAGGTGAAGCCGCTGAAGCCACCGCGGAAGAGCGTACGGGGCGGGCGCAATGGAAATGGAAGGGAAGCCGCCATATTTATTGCGGGCGGTGGCTGAATCGGGTGGGCAGGCACCATATTGGCTGAGGGCAGAGCGGGGCGGGGTATGGTGGAGACTGCCAACAGGGCAAGGGGGAGAAGGCCGTCGGGCGCCATCTTGAGTGAGGGAAGCAACAGTGACGTCCACTAGCCGCCATCTTTTTTCAAAGGAAAATAGGCGGCGAGACGCCGCGATCTTTAGTGAGGGAAGTCGTGCTCGCCCTTGGCGTGTGGGGCGATGTGCCTGGAGCGCCTGGGCGGGAGCAGTGCTGCAGGCGCGGCCGGGCGGTGACGAGTGGCCCCCCGGTGCCTCCGGGCCCAGCTCCAAGAAAGACGCGTGTGGAAGCGGCTTCTTCAGGGGTGTGCCGGGCCCCTCGCAGTGCCCCTGCCGCTAATTGTTTCCATGTCCTCCATGGCGCCAAACCGCCATCAGACGTGGGGAGAGAAATAACTACGCTTCAGTTTCAAATTCTAGTCACTGTTCGTTGTAACTGGCAGAGGTGGTGACCTGGGAAGCCAGCTGTCACCAGCTGCCCTGCACTGAGGCAGGCTGATTCTGAAACAATTGGGGTTTTTTTGTAAAGCTGAGCATTGCAGCTCTCCCGCTTTTTCAGGAAGAAAATACAATTATGTTGAAGGATTCAGGGCTGGAAATGCTAAGCTGAATTAAATACTGCCATCATTCCCTTCCCCCCCCCCCCCCCCCCCAGCACCACGGCCCCTGGGGCAGCCGTGGAGGGAGCAGGGAGCTCCAAACCTTGCCTTGCTCCTCACTCTCTTTGCTCCCTTTTTTAATTCCTTATTGGAAACCTGTGTGTGGGATTGGAATACTTCCCTGCACTATTTACAGCCCCAGCTGGGGCACAGTGTGAGCACTTAACTGTCAGCATTACCTGTCCCACGAGGAGGCCCCATGCCGAGGCGCTGGCCTGGCTCTTGTCCACGGGAGTAGGTAGCCACGTGCTTTGGCGTTAGGTTTGGATCCTCCTCAGCACCTAGTGTGTCAGGTGCCCCTTGCTGTCATCTGGGCTGTCTCAAGGAGCTTCTCACCTACCCAGGAAATAGGCCATGGATAAGGGCTGACCAGGGGCCATGGGCAGCTGTGGGTTTATTCATCCAAATCATCATGGTGCCCTGTTGGCTCCATTTTCTCCATGTACCTGCACCAGCTCTATTTGCTGTTCAGCACAGATCAAAGTTCATCACAGAAAAAATGGCAGTGGCCATTGCAACCCTTGGATGTGTATAGTCATGGTGGGCTTCCCAGCCCTAATGTGTCTTTCAATTTAATGTGTACAAGTCCATGATGGTGCATCTGTTAGTGCTCCAAACTGCCAGGAAATGCCAGACACTACTTAGCACAACAAAGCTCTTAATCTCTTATCCTATCCAACTGGACATGCCTCATGCTTTGCATTTGAGGTCTGATGACCCTGAGAGATGTTTGGTCCCTTCGACTCCCCCATGGCCCTTGAGAGACATTTGTCACCTTATATGACTGGGTCCCCTTTTGCAGTGGCCTCACCTTCTGCCAAGCTGAAGTTAAGTTTGTAAAATCGGGTTTGCCATATGGCACTAGGATCTGCTCAGCCAGTCCGAAATGTGGCTTCACTTGTTTACAGAGGAGATCTTCATTAAATGAATGAGACCGCTTACTGAAAGGATGATACCAATTTGCTCGTGTTTAAGGTCACAGGAAGGTGTTACATATTTGATGCATGCCATTAAATCAGCATCCATCAGCCACAAGTACAGTGCAAACCGTGCACTGCTTGCATGCTATGTGCTGGCACAGCACCTCTGCCTGCAGAGTCATGGTTCATGTCCCAGCATACTATCTTGCAAAAGGAAATCAGCTGGGCCCTCCTTGTTAAGTTTTATCACTTCATGAAATGGTTGTCTGATGGAAAAAAGCGTATAGATACATATACATGTATATACACACAGACATGATGGAAAGTTCCCCTGGGTTACTGCACTGCCCAACATGTCAGTCACCAAGAAGCTGCGAGGGGCAGAAGGGGCTGAGAAATGTGTTGTTCAGAAGCAGCTAACAACTTGTCTTCTGATAATCTGCTTAATGTTGTTTAACCTTGTCTTAATTAGCAGTACATTTGGGGAGATTATGCTAAATCCTCAAACCAGGAAGCTGTATTGGAACTACACTTTCCTACCTTACAAGGCAGCCTGAGATCCTTACCACCTCAGAAACAAAGCACTAAAGGGGGTCTAGGAAAGCAATGCCTCTGGTGAGTGTAATGGTAGGGATGAGCTGACCACAAATGCCCATGGAGCAGGGTGAAAGCCTGCTGCTCAGAGCACTGTGGCTGAAGTGCAATGGTGGCACAAGCAGAACGGATGTCACCGCCAGCCATCCTGTTTTCAAGTCCCTTCTCTGGGGATCTGGTTCAGAATTCAGTTATTCCTCCCCCTGTTACTGTTCAGAGCAAAATTCCTCCTAAGCCAAGTCATACACAATCAAACTGTTCTGCTAATGCAAATCAGGTCTCAATGAACTCCCTGGAATATCACCAGTGTGGCCCTTACATAGCTCTGGCTCAGTAAAACATTTGAATAAACATTTAAAGTGCTCGCTTAATTTATGCTGACTTACCTCTCTTCAAGTTCTTTACTTAATAAGGACCAAAGAGTTAGACATAGCATTCAGCAGAAAAGACTAGCCTTTAGCATTTATATTTTCTTCTACACCAAAAAAATCAATTCCCTAACACTGACAAGTGAGACAGAAATGCAAGTTCTCCATAGCTCCTTTTGCAGACACTACCAGAACTGCTCAAAACTACTGACACCACAGATGTGGATTTCAGAGTATCTGGTAACATAAATTTCCTTTGAAAGATCCATTGTGGTCATGAAGAAAAATCTGATACAATATCCTCTTCCAATTTCTAGCTTTGCTTTGTAGGTTTCATTTTTAGTGACTGCATACATCTCTGATAAAATATGTCTAAGTGAGTATTACAGACAATAATGGGGAAATACACATTGACTTTCTAGCTACCAAACACATTAACGTAAGCAGCTGAAAGCTGGAATGGTTAATAGGCAGACATGAGATCCTAGGGCTCATTTTTTAGATGGTTTATCTGACACAATGTCAACTGTACTTATGAATATCTGATGTTAAAAAACATTTTTGTGCCATGGTTCTGATCTCACATACAGGGGTATTATGAAGGAATAATTCTCTTAGAATAAATGTCATTACTGGGATGAGATCAGATTCATTCCTGTAGGTTTCAATCCAGCTCTGGTCACTATCGGTGGAAAGACTCCTGCTGAACTTTAATGAACAAAAAACAAATGCAAAGATCCAAGTGGCATAGATACAAATTATATACATTTATTTTTATTCATTTTAAATAACATTCTTCTGTATAAATTCTGACATATATTCAAATCATAACTTTTTTTTTTTTAGAAATGCATTTGTAAGCATAGCATATGCTTAGGAGACGTCTTATTTGGATGTGTAGTAAGACTGATGGGTTTCAGTTGGGAGCAAGTACAACTTTTAAGGCCCACATTTTTCTTATTTTAATCCATTCCTCTGACACATCAAGAGCAGAGTCCTGTGGGAGCTCATTTTAAAATTTCACTTTAAAGAGAAACATATTTTTATATCCTTTATTTAAAGGAGACTGTGCAAACTTTCTGCCACATTTACATTGCATGTAACATTTAAGATAAAGATGCCCCATAGCAGTGGTTAACTGGCCCAGGATACCTGGAGGATGCTGAATATAGCCCCTCCTCTTTCATAAATGGCTTCCAGCGTGCTAAGTTTGCTCAGCCTGGTCCAAGGGAATTATCATTCCAATGGATGACATCTCCCGACAACTCCCCAGGGCTGGCGCTCCACGCAGTTATTTCTAGCTACAGTGGTTCGTAAGATTTAAGATTATCTATTCACATTAACCCAATCACTTTTTTGCATGTCTGTTGCACCCTGTGCTTATCAAATGCTCTCTCCTAAGTTGTGACCCATCCAGGTTGCCCCATGCCTTTGACACATCATTGCTTTTTGCCCTTTATCTGCTCCACTATAGCCTCTTGCCTTTGGTCACTTGACTGTGGAACTGAACGCACCCCATCCAGACCAGCTGGGTCCACAGGGCCCTCACAACCCTGAGGGTCACACCTTGAGAGCTGGTTTCCCACATCCACCCAGCCCTCACCTGCCTTATCGTACCTTCTCTATTCTCTACAGCTACCGTACCATGCCGTCGACTGCCTTTCTCCGTGACAGCCACACCACTGCAGCCAGACAGCAGCATGCCCAGCTAAAAGGTGATGCATGGTGGCCCTTCAGGAATGCTGCGTGGATCTCTATTGCCACGTCGGCCCTAGAAGTTGCCTAGATGCCTTCCCCTTATCTTGCTGACTCCTAGGTCGGGCCTCAGCGCAGCCCTCCAAATCCATTTCTGGTCTACCTGCCCATATCCCAGTGTGGCCTGAGCAAACTTCAACATCTGGGAAGCTTCATGGCAAGTTATAACACATGGCAGGTCGGTGGGTCCTGGTGGCCTTTAGTACCCTGGCACAGGTGTCTTAGCTCTGCACCCCCTCAAAATACAATGCCAGCCGAAGCTGACTGGAGATACATCTGGCTCAGCTTCTTCCTCACCTCCTGTGGCACCCAGGGGACAAGCTGCGTGATTGATGGAGAGAGCGAGGAGGATCTAATCTCACATCACCAAAGTCAAACACAAAGCTGTTCATTCTTTCTTTGCAGAGGCATCAATCTCCTTTCATAAATGTTGTTCCTCTACGCCCAGGGTCTGGTTGGCTGGAGATGGCTGGCATTTTCCTGCCGAGTCATTCTGCCATCTGACAAGCACTGTCCCTGTGCCACATCCTTGCTGTGCTCCAGTCCTCGCTAAAGAGCATCCTGTGCTTTTTCTGCTGTCTGAACCTGGGCAGCCAGGTCCCCCCTGCCCAACCCAGCCTCCTGTCACATCTGTGGGGGCTGTCTAGAACCCTTCACCCAGATGTGGGAGCCACAGACAACAGCACGGCTGTACCACCCTCCCTCACAGACCAACTGTAAGGCAGCATGACCTCCTCCTTTCAAACCTGAGGCTCAAACACAAAGCATTTAATTTGGAGGTCAGAAGCAGCCCAGATGCAAACACCTCCTGTGCTGTGGTAGGCAAGGACTAGGAGAGCTCAGCATCCGAACACGCCCTGGTTTTGCAGATGGTCATTATTTCTACAGTGAGAGAAAAAAATAAAAGCCTATTCCTTTTACAAAGTAGACTACAGTCATACCAAAATTTGAGGAAGAGGTGTTTTTGTAGCAAAGATGGAAAGATCTACTAAAATATTTTGGAAACATTAAAGTGAACAATCTGTCCTTCACTTTGCCTGCCAGCATTAGTCCCAGAAGCTAATGCTTCGTAAATTACCTTTCCCCACACTGCTAAGTGACCAAGTGCAAGTGTATCACTAAATCAGCACTGCTAAATAATTAGAATTTTTAGGAAGTTTTCTATTTTGTCACCAGTCTGCTCTTTGAAAGTTCGATGAGTAACTCCAGGATTAGCAATATCCAGATGTTCTCTTCCAGTCCTCCCCATTTTATAAAAGTTAACATTGCTCTGAATGACATCAACCAAATTTATTACCTAAACTATGGGACCTCATCCAGGCCCACAGGAGGCACCAGGAACTTTTCCATCGGCTCAGGCCCATAACCAGTATCACATTCTGCCCTCACCATTTCCCTTGGTCATCCTCAACTGTTTTCCTCCTTACTTGCTGTGCCTCATCTTTAAATCAGGCAGCAAGTTTCTGAGGCAGAAGTGGCATCTTTGTGCATGTGTTTAAAACACCTATTCCCCCCTCTCCCAAAGTCTTCAATGATAAGAAAAGCCTCCATGAAGCACCAGAAAGCGAATAAATAATCACCTCATTCTTCCTATCATTTCTTATCTTGAGAAATATTTACTTTTGCCTGGCTCTGAGGATGCATCAGTCAGCTCCTGCTGACCTTTAGCAGGTACTTCATTTATCCTCAGCATCCATCGCTTGCAAAGCACCAACGCACACAGAAATGCAGCTTTAGTTCTGAGGTTGGTCATGAGTTAGGTGAAATATTTGTTTCACACCCTGTTAAATGTAATGGTATTGATTTTCACGGGTCAGACCTGGCAGCTCCCCCACACAGGGAGGGGACAGTGCCTGCCTCAAGGCATGCAGGCACACTGTGGGTACCAAGCGAGGAACTCTCTGGTGCAACCTCCCTGTGCTGTGCTGCCCATTAGTTGTCCTCCCTCTGCTAACTGTCCGCCAGCCTCCCACAAAAATCGAGGGAATCTGTGAAACCTGCAGGTGTTTTTTTGACTGCTGATTCCCTACCACCACCTTGTGCTACATACATTTCCTGAAAGCATCCATGCACTTTTAGCTTTTAAGCCAAGAAGCGCAGATCGTCTCCTGCAAGCTTGTTGGTTGAAAGCCATTTCCACCCAAATCCAGGAGATTTCTGCTTTTGCCTTCCATAGGCTGCGCTCAGCCTTCCAGCAAGTCTCCCCCATCACTATGTCAGCACGGGAGAGATGGAAATGAGATCTGCTAACGTGATGAGCAGCCACTTTGGAAAAGCTCAGCTATTGTGATCAGGCTCTCAATGCATTCATGACAGTGTATTTGCTTTTTGTATAAAGACTTAAAAGCAAGTAACAGAATGGTACATCCGATTTTTGGACACCTACTAGGCCCTAGTCATGGTGACACTGGAATTCACTCTATATTTAAAGAAATGGGAAAATTTGACAGATGCAAGTAGGGAGCACTCACATTTTCTCTAAAAAAGAAAGTTATTCAGTGACACTAGAAGAAAAGCTTTAAGCAGTCAGTGTTTGCCAGAGTCCCAGCTCCAACAATATTGCCATCTAATTTACAGTATTTTAAACAATCCTCTTTTTTTTTTTTTCTTTTTAAACAACGCCACTAACCGCTGTACAATTAAAATCTAGGTGTTAAAATATGACTTGGGGAATAGGGGAGGTTAGGGGGGTTCATGGTTTTGTTGTTGGGGTTTTTTTGGTTGGTCGGTTGGTTGTCTTTTTTACAAATAATTACAAATACAATTCCAAGAAGATATATTACATTTTATATACAGAACACACCATTTCTATCAGGGTAGGGTATTAAGCCTAGCTTTTATTTTTACACGGCAACCCTGAGATGTCTTGTCGTCTTCCCTTGCACAGAAACTATACAAGTTCATTAACTCCTCCTAGAAAAAAAAAATGGATTGCTATGTTTTAATAGCATCATCACCCTGTATAAATACTCAGAAAAGGAAAAGCTTAGTCTCTTCCCTAAGTCAAATATTTTTCATTACATTTTCCCGTTTCCCTGATTAGTGGAAACTAGTAACGGTGACTTTTTTCCAAGTGTGCAACTCACTCCTCTACTTGCCTTTTGGTATTACAGTGAACAGTTATTTCCCTTTTTTCTCCTCCTTTTCAAACCAGTTTATATCAGGAACTAATACATTAGCCTTCACAAATGTCTATTTCCTGAAAATCCACTGTTAATTCATTAGCTACTTTTCAAACTGAAGGATGCAGACATAAGTGTTAGGCTGGCTGAAAATCAAGTGGCTTCTGATTAATCATGGGGTACTGCTTTCTCCACCCCACCACCTCTTCACAAAAAAAATATTTTCAGATCAGCATAATCAGGTCTGTAACAACAGTGAATTCTATGGATCTTTATGGAGGATAGGACACTGAATGCATTTCACCGTATTACCTGAAATTTGGATGTACTACGCTTTTTTTCTGTTCACCTGCAAGCTACAGCATGCCCAGCGTAAGAGTACCTGAAGAGCAAATTCCTGTGTGGAGCCTTGGCATGGATCCTGATACCCCTTCAACAAGCTCTGTAACTTTTTAAAGCCTACTCGGGAATAGCTGGATCACTTCTTCTAAGCTTTATAATTATGCATGGGAGTCGTCAGCGTTAGCTGTCCATTTGGTGCAACTTCATTCCCATCATCTTCCAACAGCCCTGAAACATCAGCGTTGGGTATGCTGTCGTGGTAGCTGCTAAAACTGATGTTGTCCTCTTTGAGTTCAATGGTCCAAAAAGGAGCATTAAGTTTTCTGTTTTGATACTCACGGTACATGTAGACAGCACCCACAAAGCCCATTAGTAGGACCACAACAATTATGATAACTGTCAAAATAATTATGTTAAACTGAGTCCATGAAACATCTGCAAAAGCAGAGGTACTATTGTCAGAGGAGCTCATAGGAAATATAGTGTGTATAGTTGTTGGTGACAACGTACTGTTTATCACTGCCGTTGAAAATGATGTTGCCTTGCTGGCATTTGGAGCAGAAGTTGTAAACTCCCTTGTTTCTGGGCCAAGAGTGGCTTCTACAAAACAAATTAAAAAACATCAATAAAATACGTTAATCTTGAATCAAACACAAACACAAGAGATTTGACATATCACAGCTATTATGGCAATTAAGTCTACACTGTTAAAGCTGGTATTTTTTCAAAATAGTTTACAAAAATGATTAGCCAAAGTTGGGTTTAGTTTTTGTAAGTAATTCTGTCTGCTAAGTGCTCACTGAGTGCAGCATTCCTATGAAAAATCTGGTGATGGATACACACAGTAGCCAAGACTCGGCATCAGCTGCGTGAGCTCGTGATGAAAGCAAGCCACCCAGCCTAGCTCACGTCCAGCCCATGAAAACGCGGCTCTATCAAGCTGAGCAAGAGTTTGGACTTGGACCCTAACGAAGGCAGAGTTTTGCTTGTTGTCTGCGTGGGCTGCACAATAAGGCTGGGAGGACACAGCAACTCCAGGAGTTAAACCTGTTACAGTTAGTATGCTAGATGTAGGGACATGTTCACAATATTATTATTCCTGCTTTACCTGTAAAAGATGATAAAAAATGAAAAAATGAACCATAAGTATTCTGCCATCATAGTGTTTAGCAACAGGTTTCAGTATTTACACCACTTTATGTAAAAGGGCAAAATAATCCCAGTTCTGCTTTTGAATGAAGAAGTCATACACAAGTCTCACGGAAACCCCCAGCCTGCACAACCGGAAGCAGAAGGTAACCAAATCACAAGGAAAAAAAAAAAATAATCTGTAGATGTTGTTTGAAGCCTTCAAACAAAGCAGAAACCAGATTGGATCCTGTTTTGTCTACATATGAAGGATGAGAACATGGCAACTACTAAACTGTGCCACAAGCTCCGTCTTCTTCTGCAGCCTGTTCCCAGGCACAAAATAGCCAAGGACCTGCCTTGCTTCCAGCAGACATGGGATAACGCCCTTCACAGACCTAGGAGTCAGTGACAGGGGAACACTGGAGATCTTGAAAGTGGGATGCAAATTCATTATGCCACCTTCAAACCAGTTGAGCTATAGGCCTCAAAAAGCACCATAAGACCTGAGTATTAGTCTCCCAAATGTAAAATAATAAAGTGTTTTCTTCAGAGGAATAACCTCATCAACTTTAGATTCTCAAATCCAGGCAGCAGGAAGCCTCCAGAAGCTGAAGCCTCAACCAACACGTTCTCTATACCTATTGCTCCACCCGACTCTGCACCCACTTCCCCACTCCCTTCAATTTCTCTTTCTGCTGCCAGAAATGCAACTTCATTTTAAACCACTTACAGCTGCAGCAATTACAGCTGAAGGTGCTGTGCTGTATTGATCCAGCTCTCCTGAAGAGAACGTCTACTAATTATGACTGAGGAGGAGAGTCACTTCCAAAGGACTAATTGTGCACTAAGTTGCATCTCCAATAGCAACAGGAGCTGGAAATATTCAGCATGTCTCCTGCCACGAGCCCTCAGGGAAGTCCCGGGAGTTAACTCTGGGCTCTCATGTTCCCAGTTCAGGTAATGGAGAAAGAAACCCTTGGAGGGGGGATCACACACCTAATTTAGGCTCCTGCTCAGAGTCCCCTTCCTGCAGCAGCTCCTCTACTCTCTGCAGGTCCTGCCTTAGGGTGATAAGAATACTGAGGATGCTGAATGCCAGAAGGCATTTCTCTATGGGGTAACAGGCAGGAGGAAGCAAAATGACAGGAGCAAGAGTTCCTGGATACAGCTCTGGGAGAAGGGCACGAGGAATTCAGTCATTCTTTCCAAATTCCTTCATCAACACTCAATTCTTAGCAAACCCTGCCAAGCAGCTATAATTAGAAAAAACCCAGGATCGAAACAATGGCTGATTCACTAGCGAGGAAACAGGACTTTTCTGGGCTTTATTTGTGAGTCAGCATCAGCTAAGTGCTGGCAAGTGAGACATGGGTGAAAACATTTCCTACAACTGGCGCTAACATCATGGTGAAAGAGGGCCGTGCTGTGACCGCGGGCTGTCACCTTTGGGCTGCAACACAGCGATGCCTGTTTCCGCTCACCAGGGCCGTGCCAGCCCTCCAGATGTCCTAAAGCAGCTCCTTGAGAGCAGCAGCTGTTCAGTGAATGGGCTGCTTTGGCAGCTTTGACGTGAGTGTCATATCCAGCTGCTTGATTGAAATGCAGTCTCTGCAAAGCTTCTGCTACCTCCTGCAATGAACGAGCACCGGCAGGAGCCGGGGCCGTGCCAGCAGCCCACACGCCAGCTCTCGGCGAAGGTGGCGATGCTCGGCTGGGTGGCACAGGGCCACGCTGCATCACTAAGTCCTTGCTGCTGTGCCTCATCATCGCAGCAGCAACACCATCCACCCAGGGGTCAAACCCACTGACTTTGGTCATCCCACATGCCCTTTAAATGTTCTCTCCATCAGCCTTGAAAGCATCAAAATCTTGGTCAGGTGTGAGACTCTGAACCGCCCCTGTGGATATGCAAGGTTGGGTTTAGCTTTGCCCAGGCTGTACAAAACATGCTGTATTATTCCAACTGCGACCACTTAAATAGAGTCTGGGTGATGATTTCACTCTAGAAGCCACTCAAAACTAGGCCACTCGAATGCACTAGTGGTTTATGAAAATCTTAACCTAAAACTCCTTAATGCACAGTACCTCAACGTGTCAATTTTTATACAACTTGCTTTAAAAAAAATGTATGCCTTCTTAATTGCTTAATAAGAAAGGGAAAAAAACCAGGTGTCAAGGAAAAAACAAAGCTAGAAGAGCATGACCCAGTCCCTCTGAAAGGGGCCAGTCTGTCCCCATATCAGGAATCAGCTTTAATAATGCCATTAAAATAAAACTGAATGGTGAAAACTGCCAGTATGCAAGCAAAGCCATACACATGGATTTTAATGGAGCAAGGTCATGCAGCTCTTTGCACAAAGACAGAGCTGTGCAGGGGGAGATAATGGATGACCTGATGCAAAAGTGTCATTTCCAGCCCTGTAATGATACTGTTACAGCTAATGAGTATTCAACTTGTTTGTATTGATCACCTCCCTGCACAGAGGAGGACTCCGTGATTACATCTCCCAGCATGGGAGTGAAAACCACATGAACTCCTACTGGAAGATCTGAATTAAATCTCTGTTGGTGACAAGGATGAATTTTGATCCAGACACTTTCCTGAAATCTGGGTTCTCTTATCTAATACATAACACCGGTAATGCTTCCATGCATGGAGCTGGAGATCCACCTTGTGGACCAACCACCTGATCACCACTGAAGAAGCAACTTAAGAACCATTTTCTCTCATGCTGCACAGTAGCCTCCCTAAATACCAGAGCTAGTTTGTGTCTGAGATACTGTATGCAGCATCTTGGATGTGGATTTAAGACTGACAAGAGACCACCAGAGCACATACCAGTAAATTCTGGTGTTGGACTCGCTCTGCAAGTTTGGATCTCACCTCTCTGAGCTTTGGCTTCTCCATTTAGGAAGAGAAAAAAGAAAAAAAAAAGTATCTAAACTTGATCCAAATAGCTACTGTTTGCAGAGTGTGAGGAGTGACAAAATTTATTATAAACACCCTTTCTAAGCAACTGGAAAACTAGAAGAACTAGACAGAGCTATTGAATGGACTAGTCAATATGGACCATTCACTGGGCACTTAGAGATCAGGTATATCAAGCAATGGAAATCTGAAAACCTACATTTAAATACACTGCAGACAGCGGGGGGGTTTGCCAGCCTGTTCACTGGAGGTGCCTGCCACACTCTGGGAATCGGGGTGGTTACAGAGTTAACTCTAAACCACAGATTTCAAGGCCAGCAGGTACCAACGTGTTCTAAAGGTCTGGGTTTCTTCCCTGTACCACAGGCCAGGTGAATCTGAATCAATCTGAACAACTACCAGCATTCCTTCCCCAGCTGTCAGGCAGCTTGTGCCCACCCGAGCCGCACAGCTTTGACACTGATTTGAGGAGAGTTTGTTTTACCTTTCTTGGTGCAGTTGGTCCCCTCGGGGTCTCGGACATAGCCGTCCTCACACTCCTCGCAGTGAAACCCAGCAGTGTGGTACAGGCAGTCGATGCACTCCCCGCTGTCGGGCTTGCACATGCGGGGGGACCGCGCTGGGTCCACATTCCCATTGCATTTACACCTTACACAGATGCTGTCAGAATTGTAGTAGCCGTTGTCGCACTGGTTGCAGTTCAGGCCAATGTACCCAGTTTTGCATTTGTCACACCTTGGGGCAGATTCACCAGGCTCTAAAGAATACAGAAAGCAAACCAGGTATGTGCCACAGCCCCCTGCAGAGAAACACCCACTGTGGGATTTGTTCTGTGGGACCTGACCACGAGTCATTATGACAAAACCCAGCAGACACTGAGCATTAATAAATCTCAATTTTTACACTGAAAATACCACTTTTGAGCTCCAGCAGCTTCACTGTTCCTTGGAGAAAAAAATGGTTTGGGCATTTCTGATGCGTTGTACCAGCATCACAGAGCACACTCAGCAGTTGCCAAGCAAACTGAACATTTCCGTCTCAAACAGCCGATTTCAGAAAACAGCTGGAACTGTATCAGGGATGCCTGCAACCCACAGGAACTTTCTGGCCTACATAAAGCCAGAGGTGGCTTGATTGCAAAACTGATTAAGGAAATATCAAAAAAAGTCTTATATATGTCTATTACAACTATGACTTCTCTCGGTTACATGAAAATAGAACAGGAAGATTGGGGAATCTCTGCTTGGAGTCCTGTGGAGATGTTCAGAAGAGGGCTCACAGAGGTATGGACATGGCACTGGTGGGCGTCTCCTGTACCTCTCCTGCCTGCCACAAGCTCAGCAGTTTCTCTCTGACACACGTTGCAGGTGCTTCAGAGCATGCTGCAGCCTGTAGCCACACACTTCTGATGCCCTCCACTGCACAGCTGCTCTCACAAGAGGCAACACAAGCACCAAGGGTGCAGCGTGGCAGGTGCCGCTTCCAGCAAGGTGCCCCAGTTCTCACAAACATGAGATTCATGGGCTATAAAATGCCTCGCTAGGCTGATGCGCTCCGAGCGGCAATTTAATTGAAAAGAGCTGCATTCATTATCTGAGGAATTAGACCAAAACAAAAGCCTTACGTATTCGGCAGGTGCCAGTCGATGCCACGGTGGAGCATGGGCAGCGATGGCAGGTGTGGGCAGGGTGGGCGCTTCTGTAGAAGCCCTCCTTGCAGAGCTCGCAGTGGTTTCCCTCGGTGTTTTCCTGGCAATGCAAGCAGGTGCCTGGGGAAGGGACAGGAGCACAAGCAACCATTCCGTGGCAGGAACTGGAGCAGAATATTTGGAGCAAGAATCCATGTGGAGTGCTCTCAATTATCAGAGCTCACAGGTGATTCTGGATGCCCTCTGGCCAAAACATGATCCTGGCCTCTCATAACCTGCTGATGGTCGTTCCCCCCCTCCACACACATATACACATAACATGAAAAAGTAGGTGGCCCCAGCAGAGAGGCCTGCAGCTCCTCGCTCTAAAAGGTCAGTGCAGGTAAGCACATGCCATCAATATTAAATGGTCCCCAAGGAAAGGAGTTTCAGTTTGCATTTGTGCTGCAGAGATGGAATCTTGATGCTTCAAATCCCCCACTCCCACAAGGGGTCCCCCCAGTTTATGCCTTTGCCCTTCTCTATGTGCAGCCTCTTCCCACACCGAGCGCTGGTGGTCAGGGGAAGGTAGTGCCACCGTCCTGCTCTGGGGGCAGATGACTTCAGCCCCCCAGGACAGCTCAGCTTCTCTATCCCGTCACAGGCACCCGGCAGCAGCAATTACTGACCTTCCCAGAGAACCAGAGGAGAACTGGGGGTTTGCAGGAGCCACCTCCCCTTCCTGGGCAAGCCCCTGAATCAGAAAATCGACGTGCTGTGCCTTAGCAAAGGCTGTGTCCTAATGGCCCTCTAAATTACATTTTGATACTGTTGTGACCGGAGAAAGAAAAATCTCCCTAGCTATAAAAACACAGCCTCCATCAAAAGCCCATTCATCAACAGGAACATCCTCTAATTCAGCAGGCTCCTCATCGAGGCGGCAGTGACCTGAGGGAAGCTGATATGATTAAATCCCGTGTACAAGACTCTGAAAAGGCAACCACCACCACCTCACAAACCAGGGCGGCACAGAGCAGTTTATTCACTGCACATATGAGCACAGACAGGAGATTCACTGAGCTAATCTAGCAGTGCTGCAGGGCTATGTTAAAAATCTCATACCAACATTAACTACAGAAAAAATCCTGAGTTACGTTAATGCTGACTGTTAAAAAAAACACAGCAGATTTTCTTATTAACATGGGAAGGGTTTGGCTCCCTTGCAAGCCCTGCACGCTGCACGGCTCCTACTCTTCTCTCCACAGCGGTGACTCCGCAGCCAAGCATCCCCGAGCCAGCCTGGCGTGTCCTTGCAGCTGACCCTCGTGCCAAGGGCAGGAAGCAAACCCTGGCAGCAGCTCCCACTGTTGGGAAGCGGTTGATTCACCCGCACAGTGGGGCTGGCGGCACCCCGGTGACTAAGGACACTTGCTCGGCGTCAGCTCCCACACACTGTTTGCTCTTCACCCAACAGCTTGTCAGACACGAGCCAGTGGCTTTTGTGGGAGAGATGTCAGGGTTAAAGCAGAAAATGATCTGCTGGGCTTGGCTTCTCCAGTTGCAAACCTCAATCAGCTGCTTCAGCACTAAAAAGAACTGTCTGCCTGGGACTGACCAGCTTGTGGAAGGTTAATTTGCCTGATCAGCAGCAAGGGTGCCTTGAACTGTGCTCTGCAGGCATTAGTGGGGGCATAAATCTGGGATCACACCTGCGTTTTCTGTACAGGCTCGGTCATTGCAGGACCAATGTCTTTCCCACCGGCTGAAATTACTCACATTTATCGACACGGACCCTGCAAAATGGCTGTGTTTCCGATGAGTCAGCAAGTTGCTCAGCCGTGCAAAGCACGCATGGGCTTGCAATCAGGTATCACTGTGGAAAGCCTTAATAATTAATAGCACTTCCCATCCTGATAATGCCCTCAGGAAGGATTAGACCACACAGCACCCCAGCTGGGAAGAAGCAACCAAACTCATTGCACAGACACAACACGGGGCACAAGGCTCGTGTCGAAGGAAGCGCTGGCGCCTGGGGAGCTCTGGCTGCCCAATTTCCAGCCCAGTAATTTTAAATCTTCCTCCTGGCCAGAGCAAACCCAGCGAGGCTTGCGGCGCTGGCAGCGGAGCCGGCAGAGGGAGCCCCAAGTACAGAATTCATGCGAAAGAAACCTCGAAAATTTGACAAAGACTACACACAGTTGATGTAAAGCTGGGGAGGTCACACAAAGTGCAGTCTCTAGAGCAGGCTGAGTGTGCTGTGTTACTTATTAGACGTCAGATCTAATTTTTAATCGACTGTTCTCTGTTCTGGTTTTGTTGGGTTCCTCCACCCCCAGCAGCAAATAGAGCAGATGGAGGAAAATTTTAAAAATGGATTTTTGTCAAATCAACAATAGGTCATTAACGAAAGAGAGGGTTTTTCTTTGCAATGCTGTGGTCAGAGCTGGACAGCCTCAGCAGAAGGGATGCCTGCACAGCCCCGTCCTGGAGGCAAGATCTGTGCTGGGGTTTGGTTTGTTTTGTTTTGTTTTTTTAAATCAAGAGTAGGGGGAACATTGAGGGAGAAAAAGGGAGAGCAGATTATCTCACTCCCTCACAAAACCCACACACCCAGCTCCAAATCAGTAACACAGCTGATGTGCACACAGCTTTAGGTACAATCTTACATGCTTCAATATCGGTAGGACATAAGCACATGAAGTCCAGTATAGGAACAATTGCAGTAATTCACCCCCAGGGAGTGCAGACCTAGCACCTGCCGCTCCCCCCGAACGCCAAGCAGGAGCAGGGCATCAGCTGGGCACCGCCAGCACTGCGCCTGCCCGTTCCTCCCCTGCAAACACACAGGCCATGAGGAAACGGACAATGGTGCAGAAATTGCCCAGAAACACCTTATTGGATGAGCTCTGCCTCCCTGACAGCTATGCAAAAATGCTGCAACATTTTTTAAATTATTACTCCTTTCTAAGCTCCTGGATAAATATTGCAGAACTGCATCCCATCTTGGAAGTTTTGATGAGAATTTGGGATTTGAAGTGTGAGTTTTGTTGCTAAAGTGGGGATTGCGCAGGCAGTCACAGAACATAGCTCCTCCGGGATCACTCCTTTTGGTGGAGATGGGAAAGCAATTACATTCCCCACTGCCCTCCCATAAGCTATTCAAACACAGGTGTCTCAACATTTGCACTCCAGCAACATCTGTATGAGTGAGAGACAGTCAAAGAAACGATCAAGGAAAACGAACGAGGTAAATTTATAAAAAGTGGGCAATATTAATTAGGTGGTGACAGTTTTTTCTAGCACTAATCGTGTTATCTGTTGCCATAACAGTCACCTTATGTCAGTACCAGTACTATATGTTTCCAGGTAAACAACAGTTAAAGAAAAGCTCCTTAAAAGCCCATGTTGTGTATTTGTGCTAGTGCAGAGAACAACAGAGCACTGATTTCTGACAGAGGCTGCAGAATGAAGGCTCTGCACTGCAGCATGAGGTACATAACGCAGCCTTGATGGCCTTCCTGGAGAAAAGGACTAGCTCCAACCTCACCCTGCATTTTAAGGTAAAGATCCTGGGTACTCAAGGCATAAAGATGCAGATGAAGAGGATGGGAGCAGAGGTCTGCTGACCAAAAATGGCAAAATCCAGAGACAGAGGAGACAGGTGAAGTCTGTCCACCATGGTCGCAAGAGGATAGTTACCTGTTAAGCTGTCACAGGTTTTGGAGTGGTTGTTGCACTGGCATGGCTCGCAGGTGGTTTCGTTAAACCGGTAGTATCCATCGCTGCACCGGTCACACTTCAGGTCCGTGACACCGACTTTACACTGGCATTTCCCAAAGCTGCACAGACAGAAACAGTGAAATGTGGATGTGCTGGGAGGCATCCAAAGGACAAACCTGTGGTCAGTGTTTTGGGCTCCCTTTCCAGAGTGGGGAACTCTGTGCAGGAATGCCTGCTGGAACCAGGACATGAAACCCATGGGCAACAATTTCCAAGAAGTGATGGGGAGTTCTGGGAAGGCTGAATCTCTGCAAAACCAGTTGCCCTGACAGCAATTTCCAGCTGGGCACTAGAATTCATCGCTCATTCTGGAAAGCCTTGGCCCAAAGCCATGCCCATGCGTCAGCCCCCAGCTGATGCTCCGACAGCCCCGCTCCGGCCCAAGCTTCATCAAGCACCTGCACTGGCCCTGGGTCCTGCAGGACACTGGGACACCCGTGATCACCACACCTGAACCACAAAAGAGCACCCACGTGGATAATCATCTCCCTTCTGCATTGGTGCCAAGCGGCACCTCCTGGATTTTGGGGCGAGCGGACAATTCCCTGCTCACCACCTGCTTTCCCAGCTCCCCTGAGAGCCAGCGCAGCAGCTCAGGTGTCTCGCTGGGGTTTCAGCCCAGGCAGGCGTCAGCCTCCTGCCCTCCCTCAGCTTCTCCTCCACAGTCCTATTTATCCCTTCCACACAGCATTCTCAGGGCCACCGGACAAGCTCCTCTCCCCAGTCGACTTCTCCAGGGCAAGACAAGAGAGGGTTTTCCCTTCCCGGCAGTTCCCACTAGAGCGAATCCCAGGCAGGAGCCTGTTTACCCGGGCACCCTCTCTGGCTGCACGGAGGGTGGAGTTCTGCACAGTTAAAACAGAGGGCATTGCTGTGAGCTGGCATGAGCAAATACCAAGAGGCTATAAAAAGCAAAGGTTACCCTCATTCCTCTGGCTCTGCATGCCAGTCTCTCCATGTAGAGGCTTCAAACCTATTGCTTTCATAAGTGACTTTATATACTAGCAGCATTGAGGCTCAGCTCTCAGAGACATCACAGGAATGGATGAAATGTTCTTTCCCATCACCCCGCCGACACGGTGACTGCTGGCTATGGCTCATCCCGCCCACACACCTGGGAACCACAACCGCCCCAGCCGAGGATGGGGAGCACAGAAGTGCCCCTCCGCATCTCCAACAGCCCTGGGGTGACCTGCAGGAAACCTCAGCCCTGTGTGCTGCACGGGGAGGCCAGGACAGCAAGCCAAATAAACGTCATTCGGTTCCCTCCAGGAGAGGGGTTTATTTGCAGCTGCAGTGGACAAAGCCAGTGCCATCCACGGAGCACCCCCAGCACACCACTGGATGCGCCCTCCTCTTGGCTCTCCCTTGTATAGCCCCCACCCTACTCATACACTTTTTTAATTCACCATTTCAGGGTTTGGTGTGCCTGCACAAAGATAACCTATTGTTCTCCCTCGCTCCTCCTGGGGAAGAGTGAGAAATGCACAATTTGCTCCTAAAAGCCCCTAGAAAAATCTGCTGATTAAAACTAATAGAAGCTGAGGCTCCAAATGGCTTGATGCACCGTTGATGTGTTGTTTTTAATTAAAATGCAGTAGATTGCAATGTTTGGGGGAAGACATTGCTTCTGTTAGAAATTAACATAATTTAGTATTTCTGTTGTTCGTCTGTTTGCCAAAGGAAGAGGAAATACTCAAAGGCACACCAAAATACGGAACTCTGCCCAAGTGGCTGCACAATTAAGTAGTTCCAGAAAATGAAACTTTAGGCATATTTAATGGACTGATTACAAGAAGGAAAAAGAAATAGGATGTTTCCTTGCTCTCCAGACCATTATCTGGAATTGCAGCAGGCAGATGCAGAATTCAAAGGGATGCTGTTAAGCAGCTCAGTATGTTTGACTTTTAAAGAGCTTTTTGCAAGACCTCACATTAATCCAAATGTTGTCACAGTGTTTAAAATAAAAGCAAACAAAAAACAGTTTGTTTTTATTTGCTTCTGACCACTACTAGACAGATATTCTTATAAGCGAGCAGGGGACTGGCAGAGCCAAGCAGGGAGAAGCAATTAATTTGTGGGGGATCCAATATTTAGCCTGAAAACTCATCTTCTGGGGATGTGTGCTATGAGTAGGGCTTCACGGGACCCAGCACTAGAGCTGTATAATCCTCAGCCTCCCAGGCTTCCTCCTGGAGCCCAGGGCGCTCCCTTTTACTCTCTCTTGTCCCTCGATCAAGCCTTTATCTCAGTGACAGCCGCCTCTTCCCCCGGCTGGCACCCTTCCACCCAGACTCCCACTCCAGTTCTTGAAAGGAGGCTTATTTCCCCAACGACTCTGCTAGAGCTCAATGCAGCATTTTGGGGCAGCGTCCCTTGGTTTTACTCGTTAGCTTAAAAATAACAGGAAAGCAAGCTATTTAAAAAAAAAAAAAAAAAAAAAAAAAAAGATGGTTTTGGAAAGTTTGGTTTTAATGCCTCTCAAGGAGACCTTTTCTCAACATGTTACACATGGCACCGAGCCAAGTTCTGCATGTGCAAGAATTAAATCACTCAGCAAATATAAAGCTTTGCCTGTGGTCATTGCTTCCATACAATAAAGCCCCCTTACAACACTCCTTTTTATAGATCCAGTCCAGTAAAGACTGTCAGACACTTTTTAAAGCAAAGGTCAATGACATAAATGCATTAAAACCACAAAAAAAAAAACCAAACCCCCAGCCTCCTGTTAACAGACCGATTGTGCCCATAAGAATCCAGAAACTTGAAAGAAAAGACCCACAGTTTAATACTTGCACGGTGAGAACTGAACTGGATTTTGAGTATCAGCCAGGAATTTCTTTTTGGGGGGAAGTGGGGGGGAAGGAGGGGGAAGGGAAGAGGGAAACATTTTGATGCAGCAACATCAATTGCTCAACTCCATTTCAGATGATTATTAACTCCACTGCAGCCAGCCAATTTTTAGCCCTCAAAAGAATCAATGGAAGGATGTGTTGGGATAAAAAGAGAGTTCCAGTAACAAAAAGTCTCCTGCTAGCCTTGGTTTCTACTAAGTTTTCATTAATATACTTACTTTAAAGACCATGTAGGTAATATATATCACCATCACATCATCCATCAACTTTATATACATTTCCTAATGATTAAAAACATCACCAGCACAAGAGATCCTGGCAGAAGGAGCAGGCAGTGATGGCCAGCCAGCCAGGACAGGGGCAGACCACGTGCAAGGCTCGGATCCAACCCCAGGCAATCGGACCCTGTGGGGGTGAGGGCTACATGCCAGGTTTGGGACCCCCCCAAGGCAGGAGCTCGTGCATCTCATCACCCTCAGCCCTGGGGCTTCATGTTATGCCTTGGAAGCTGCTGTCTTGGTGCCTGCGGGGTGGCAGCCTGGGGCAGCACAGCACCCACTGGCAGGATGCGGCCACCCAGGGTAGCAGCGTGCCAGCAGGCACTGGGGAGGGAGTGGTAAGTAAAAGCAAAATACTGGGCAGAGGGAACAGCCTACACCCCAAAATATGTCCTCAAAATCCAGTCTGATTTAATTTCTGGCCCCACCAAGCCCCCTGCCACTCCACTCAAGGGCAAACAGCCACAGGACACAGGAGATCCCATCACTCGCCAAGTAACCCAGGCCACTAGTGGCAACAAAACGTTCCCCACGGTGGGGTGTTACAGGACCACAGCTCCACAGCTACAGAAGTTCAGGGGACACCACAGTGACCCCCCCAGCTCCATGTATTGCTCTGGCTCCTGTTAAAGAGGGTGACTGCAGATAGCTTTGACTCCGCTTGGAAGTATCCTAGAAGCTGAGCGTGGAGAACATGTAACACCTCCAAAATCCTGTCTCCTGCCTGGCCTGAAGCCGCAGAGCATCCTGCAGATGATTTTCGGCCAGGTCTGATGGCGGGGGAAGGACGCGCTGACGGGACGGGCTCCACCAGGGAGGCTGGGCAATCCCCAACCTTGCACCACGCAGCACAGGGCAGCATGGGAACTCACGGCCTCACCACAAGGAAAGAAAAAAAAAAAAGCATTACAATATCTGTGATCTGAGGCAGATCGCAATGTGCAGTTGTGTCTGTAATGGGTCTCCACTCCTCCTCCACAGAAACATCCTGAAGTTAGCAGGGACGTGACAGACACAAGATGGATGGGAAGACGAGGACCATAGCCTCAAGGGCTGATCGGAGACATGCTGTGCATGGTTTAATGGTGTAACAGAAAACCCTTAGCAAGCTCTAATCGTTTATTTTCTTTTTTTTCCTTTTTTTTTTCTTTTTTCTTTTTTTTTTTTTCCCCCAAGGAGGAGGGAAGGGAGAAATTAGTTTTGAATGTTTTCCCAGATGCCAGAAAAACCTGGATGCCCAGCTGCTGTTGAGAGCCCAGGGACGGCCTGACCATGTCAGAGCCAGCCAAAACAGTACAGCACCAAGCTTCTGTGCCTGGATTTTCTAAAATACATGAGCCTGGTAGGATTTTGGGGCAGTCAGAGAAGGCAGGAGCACCCATGGGTCTCAAACCCAGGCATACCATGTGGATGAGCCATGCAAACCCCCCACACACACACTTTGGAGTGGCTGGCTTTGGAGAGGTTTGCCAAACAGATTTACCGTTTTCATCGTGAAGCACAGAGCACATGTATATGCACCCCCCGCACCACAGCACCTCCCAGGGCCACATCACCTGCCAGCACCATCCCCAGAAGAGCCGGTGAGGGGCCAGGCTGCCCTGAGAAAGAGGAACACAAGGGCTACAGGCAGCCCCCACCCCGAGCTGGTGGCACCTCCAGCATCGCCTGCTGCCCCGTCCCTCCCAGGCGCTGCCTTGCGAACCTCTGGTTGCAGATATGCCCATCCCTCACCCCAGCAGCGCCCGGTGGCACGCCGGCAGCGTGTGCCATTAACAGCAGCGGCAGTGCTCCCTATGAATGAGGAAAACCACACTGCTGAACTACAAGCATCTGTAAAACAACCCTCATGAAAAGGCTTTATCACACTTTGATGGAATAAGACAAAAGGATGCTGTGCAAGATTAGGAAGATTCAGAAGAGATACCGCTAAAAATGGTGCGTTTCTCCAGTGAGCCTGGCTCGTTTTGTGCTGATTTTCTGTGATGTCTGACAGCAGCCAGGAGAGAAATCTCTCTCACATTTCTCTGGGCAACGTAGAAAAGCTAACATTTGAAAGCTAAACCCTCCAAGACACTTCCATGGAAAACCAGCGCTGTTAACAGCCACCCCAAGCAAACCGAGAACCCTCGTAACCCACGTGTTGATTTTCCTTTAGGTCAGTTCCTTTGAATACCAGCACGTGGGGAAGCAGAGAGCAGCCAGAAGCTTCACGTTGGGTCTCACCTCCCCACTCCCTCGGCTCAAACCAAAGCCACTGGCAGCCAAAACGCTTTTAGGGAATGGTGGAAGGGTTAGTGCGACCGCGGCCGAGCCCCGCGCCTGCCGCCCTGCTCAGAGCTGCCTTTGTGGAGGGCAGAAGAAGCGGGGCTTTATTGCGGCAAACATTGGGCCATTGTGCGCCGCATTCCTCGCTTTGTGCTGGGGGACGGCATCTGTTTATATGGCAGCCCTTGACGGAGCGGGGACACTTCACAGCTCTGAAAGGCCATTCTGTAAATGTCAAAGGGCCACCTTGTCTGGTCACTGCCGCCTCCGCAGCCCCGTCTCCCCCACCAAGGATGCCCCCTGCTGCTGGGAAAGCCGGGGATCTCCAGTCCGGGGCTGTGCTGTCTCCTCGGGGTGCCCTCCAGCACCACCCCCCAGGACCCTGGTGCCCAGGGAGGGAGGAAGCAATGGGAAGCCCACCATGGCCTTGGAAGGTTGGATGGAGTCCTCTATGGTTTGGCATGAGGAGAAGCAGCAAAAGCCTAACTAACTACACAGTCTGAACCCCAAATAGTGTGTCCCAGCTTCCCAGAGCATCCCCTGGAGATCACGGCAATATGGGGACGGGACAGGCAACCTTAACACAGCGTAGGATGCATCAGTGGGGAATGCAGGGAGACAGGGCTGGTCCCCGTTGGACACATCAGCTTTGGCCAACATCGTCCCTCCATCCCCCACATCTCTACTGATGCCTCCTCTCAGCAGCAGAAAAAGGCACGGGCAGCAAGCACTGCCTGAAGCCAGGCTGGGCACCACCTCCCCCAAACCAGAATTTAGCCACAAGAGCTTAAAAAGTTGAGCCAGTATTGGTTTTGAGGGTGGTCAATGTTTACCAGAGCATCAAGTCTGCAACAGACAACACTGGAACAGCAAAGCCTGCTGGAAAATGAACAAAATGACAGGATTTCTGAGAAGCCACAATTACTGTAGGAGAGATGATAACCATCCACCTTTCCCTGCTGCTGTGTCCAGTCACTCACTCCCCATCCCTGTCTGCAACCGAATAAAAACAGGTGCAGGTGCAGTTTCTACCTGCTTGTGGGGGAAGAGAGGAGAACCGACTGGATAGAAGGATAGAAGTCTGTACTAGGAGAGAGACTTAGATAATTAAAGCACACAGAAAAATATGCTCTAACAGGGTATTCTTCCGCTTTTATGGTGTCCACATGTAACAATTTCCACTAAAAAAAAAAAATCTCTTCTCCGCAGAGGGATGCTGACAAGGCATTACTGGGAGATAATGAGCCACCGTTTGTGCTCAGCAAATCTATGAAAGGGAGAGCAGTCTTTCTAAAACAGAGAAAAAGTGGGGTGGTTCTGTTTGGGTTTTGTTTGGTTTTGGTTTTTTTTAAATAAGTCATTGAGGAGTTGGGCTCCCAAGGTCTTATCTCCAAAGAGGAGCGGTGCCCAATGTGGTTTACTGGACTGCTAAAACACAGTAGAATGGAAATAGAGTTCCCACGCAAAGAAAAGACATTTCAGAAGTGTGATGACACACCACTAAAGACAAAAAATGAAGATATTTCTCTATGCAAAATGAGAACTCCACTGCCTTCCCCCAGATAACCTCCTGTGGTTAGGACGGGCAGAGACCCTGGGAACATGAGGTCTCTCATCTCAGACCATGGCCACGAGCACCCTTTCTGCGCAGGCTGGTGAAGCTCCACAAAAACCTTGAATTTCATCAGCTCTTTTGCATTTTCTGACTTAACCAAAAAAACCCCCAAATTCTGCCCCACATGGCTTCACACTGCATGATGCCCAAGGTGCACCTTGCCTGCGACCCACCCGGGTCCTTCCCACTGCCATCAGGGCCGATGTTCCTTATCACTTTTCCCTCCGTGGTCTCTGCGCCTTGCCACATCACACCAGCTCTGTGAACGTGGCGTGCAGCAACCCCTGCCCAGCTCCCCACGCTCCTCCAGAAACCCCAGCCCTCATTCAAAGACCTTAACAAAGAACACTGTCCAGTGCTGCTGACCTTACTCTCACCAGCAATGCTCTTGCAAATCCACATGAGTAAGGGTCACATAGATCAGTCTCTCCAAAGAGAAACCCACCACAAAGGCAGCACAGAGGGATGGAGAGTGCCCAGCTAACAGCACCCCCCTTTCAGCCTCGCAGCACCCCTGCTCCGGGGGACAGCCATGCGTAAATCAGGGACGCTCTGTTTTTGTTCGTTTTAATATGAACATAAAATGAGAACCCTTCGAGGAGGCAAAACATCTCTGAATTAACACTTTGGCATTTATATGCATGCTTTGTATTTTTTAATTTTTTTTAAAAAACTGAAACAAGTGACAGGAGGTCTCTCTAACATGCCTTACGCTGAGCCTGCCGCATGAACCGTGCACAGCCAGGACCGCACACTGCAGAGCCACCTCCCCAGCCCGCCGCGAGCAAACACTGCTCAGTTCGCAAAGGAGCTGAGCGCTGCACGCTTGGGCAGCGTGTTACAGCACCAGCCACGAACCACAGCGAGCATCACCCCCAAGCAGCGCGTCAGAGCTGCTGCTTCCCATTGCACTCCTGCCTGTGGGGAAACTGAGGCACAGACAGAGGGAGCAGCTTAAACCGATTCACAGACCCCAATTTAACATGCATCTGTTTTCACTAGGGACAATGATAGCATATTATGTGTGTTTAGAGCTTTTTAAGGGAACTGGAAAAACCTAGCCAGGTTTAGATGGCTAACCCCGGTTTAGCTAAACCATACTGCAATCCTTAAACACGCCACAGCACCCACAGCTCTGCTCTCGTTCACTGACGCACGTCACGGTGCAGCACAAGCCGAAGGGTGCATCACCCTGCCTTCCCTAGAACCAGGGCGAGTTCGTTTAAAACACAAAACCTCCCAGGGAACAGGGGAATCGAGGGCTGAACCCTTCAGCTGGGCAGCGGTGTCTCACAGCACCTTCGCATCCCACAGCGCGGGGTACAAAAGCACCCACGTGGGGACAGTTGCTGGTGGGCTAAACAAGCTGCCCCTGCGGCTGCAGGGCCGCGCTTTGGAGAAAAGCCACAAAAGCCTACGTGGTGGGCTCGGAAAGCCTGGGACAAGGGCCTCGCAAGAGGTAAATGGGGGCAGCGCCAGCTCTCCCGCCCCGCACTGGGCACAGGGCACAGCAGACGAGCCGCCGGGCCCCGGGGCGCTGGCTCGCACGGGGCTGGCCCTTGGCCAGGTGTCACCTGTGTTTGCAGTGTGCGGACAGCCACTGCTGCTAGCAAGGTAAAAATGCATACATAAATAAAAATGCAGAGTCATCTGGAACCTCCTGCTCGCCAGGAGGGTACCACACACTGCCTCTCCCAGGCTGGCCTCTTCCCGACTGCAGTCCTGCTCCTTTAAATGACTCAGCCAGAGGACAGGTTTGCACAGGAAAATTATTTCCGCCTGCATTTAAACAGCTGCGCCCGCACAGCCCCTCATGCCGGTGCACGACTGAAGCCCTGCAGCAGGGAAAGGCTTCCCCAACCCCAACCCCCTGCCCGCGCCGAGCCGCAGCGCATCCCAGGGCTGCCGTGGGGAGCAGCTGCTGTGCCAGCTCCCTGTGCCACGGGTCACCTGGGGACACAAGTGGCTTTTTGGGCCAAGCCACAGGGCAGGACATGGAGGGCAGGAGTGTGCTAGGCACTGCAGAAACACTGCGAGGAGCCCCAGCGCTCCCACCGCTGTCCCAGCTGATGGGGCTGGAGACCACCACCCCCCTGGACTGCCTTCACTCTGGCTTGGCTCCTTGCCCAGCCTTCGGCAGCAGGAGATCAGAGTCCAGGCACAGGACTCTGCTCACATAAAGAAAAAAGAAAAATAAACGCACAGGGGTGCAAGCCTGGGAGGTGTGGGCTGGCCAGCCTGGACGCGGTGACCTTCTCCAGCAGCATCACCTTCACCTTTGCCTCTCCCACCAGATGGGGATGTTCTTCCTTCCTCGGATGACAGACAGACAACACAGCTTTGAACTCAAGGTGCCCAAAAGATGGTGAGAGATGCAGCTTGTGGGGGGCAGCCCCTGGCTGGGGCCACGTGGCCATGTGCTGGGGCCACCACCTGCACCCTCCCGGCCCAGGCACCGTCCCTGGGGCTTTGCAGTGGCAGCGCAGTCCCTCCAGCTCAGCCTGGGCACCCACATGAGTCACCAGCCTCATCCTCCACTACTCTGTGACCTTGACCATGGCCATTGAAACTTCAGCTCCTTCTCCACCCTTCCTCTATGGACTATGAACACTTCCAGGACACAGCTATCTTTAGCAAGTATCTACACAGCATCCAACCCAGTGAAATGTGGTTTTATCTGAGGTTTCTAGGCGTTACCGCAACAGGGACAACACACTCCCCCTCTCCAAGATGTGTCAGCCCTCTCCGAGCAGCCCAGGATCGCATCCAGCGCCACAGCAAGCTCCGGCTTCAACTACACACAGCTTTTCATCTAACAAAAAAATCACCCAAACCAAAGCACTGAAATCATCTGCCATCCCAGAGGGGGATCTGTGTAGATCTCCCCAGATAATCAAATTTAAAACACCACCAAAACAGAGCTTTGATTAGCAGCCATGGAGCCCATTCATAGCGACAGCATGTCAGGTCAATGTTCACTCCCAAAATCAACTGCCTGCCTGGGGAAAGGTTTTTTTTTTTATTTTTATTTGATGGTCTGCATTTGAGGTCTACTTAATAAACAGTGTACGTGGGTGTGCCATCTGGCCGGACATAGAGCATGCCTAGAAATAATAATCATCATCATCATATGGTGGTGCTTTAAAAGGCAGTTTTACAAAAGCCTGGGCAAGCTGATTGAAACCTATCAGGCATGTTTTGTGTGCCCCGAGCGCTCAGCCTCAGGCAGCCTGCCTCTCCAACCAGCCTCTGGCAGAAAGGGTCAGAGTCCAAAATTACCTCCTGTTTTACTCAGAGGCTGATCCGAACAGCGGTCCCTTTTTTCTTAAGCCACTGCACCGGAATTAACTTGTGCAAGTTAGAGTTGGGCTGGTGCTTAAATAAATAAATAAATAGATACTGTATTTTTAGCGTCAACAAAACAGAAGCCGGTTGCTGGTGTTGGGCAATGTTTGTGTGCCTCATCCCAAACAGGGATTGCCCAGAGGCATGGAGGGACATGCACCACTCCTCCAGAGACTCAGCCGCAGGTACACACCAAACCTCTGTCTCTGGACCCAGCGCTTCCAGCATAAGAGCAAAAAAAATCTAATTTTGGGCTCACACACACATCTCCTGGCCATGCAGAAAAGGCTGCCCCACCCGCCAGGACAGACCCCACTGCAGGGATGCATGCTGGTACCCCATCCCAGATGCCTCCCCCCATCCATCCCAGCCCCAGGGCAGCAGCAGTTGTGCCTGGCCCTGCACCGCTGCCGCCTGCGGCCGCCCTGCCTTAGCACCACAGACACGATGGGTGCATTTGCCCAGCTGGATTTTGCATCCTGCTTCATTTTCCCAACCACATCGCTATGCACGAGGCTGCCCATCTTGCAGCCATACTGACACCCCCAGCCCTACAACACAGACAACTGACCTAATTTTCCTCTTTTTAAACACCCAGAGGTGATCTCCATCTGCAGCAAGCCCCGCTGAGCAGGGAACAGAAACACAGAGTGATCTCTGTTAACATCATCCTCCTCCCCAAGGCTTCCTCCACATTTTGCCCTGTTCTAAATGGCTGAGGATCCACATCTCCCACACCCCTCAGGGCTGTAAAACGATGCTGAAGGGGAGAAGGCAGGGAGGTCCACTGCCATTTCTGGGCCCATACGTGTTGGGGTTGGGTGTGATGGTTCAGTACGTGCTCGAATTCCAGCTCATCCTCCTTTCCGACTCAGAGCATCTCACCTGAGGTTCCCAAGGGCATTACTTGGCTCACTCCATGCAGTGAGACATGGGGAGACGTCACCCACTCCATGCTTTGCCCGCTGCCTGGTGACTCAGAGTCGGGGCGAGAACACTCCCTCCCAGTTAACCCAGTTGCTCCAGCAGTACCTCCCTCCTCTCCCAGCCCTCAAATACAAGCATCTGCCTTTCTGCCCAATTTGCCTTTACATTAGAACTGAGCAAATTCCAATTTTCTAATCTGTGGCAAAGCTTTATGCTTCCAGGCACATCTTGCCATATCTAAAACAACCACTTAAAAAACCAAGTGAAACACTACGCTTTCCACCCCCAAGAATCACCTTTTTTAGTAAGAAGGTCACTCTAGTCAACTGGAGCATTACTTTTACGTTTTGATTTTTCAGAGCTTATGCAAGCAGAAAATGCAGCAGTGAAACAAAAAGGAAGGACGTCAGCAGTGTTTGGAAACAAAGTAAATGTATAAAATAATTACAAACAGCAAGTCTCTGCAGAACGTTTCGATTCTGACTCAGCCCCAGCCCTGGCAGGAACGTGCAGGTGTTCAGCACACGCTGAGCCTAGGTTTAGGACCAAACCCTAAAAGACAACAAGGCTGATGCCAGCGCAAGGCAATGGGTGCAGCAGAAGCCCATTGCACCCGTGCACAGGTCTTGTGTCCCTTGCAGTGCCCTGGAGAGGGCTGGGGGCTCTGGGATCGTCTTCGCTGCCGATTTCTTGCGGCAGCAGGTGATGGGAGCCCGGGAAGGCTGGAAGTCGCTGCAGGGTGATTTGTTAGGGGTCTCCCCCAAGGAGCAGGGGCAGGGGACCCACAAGCGGGGCACCCAATGGCCAGGCTGCAGCTCGGGCTGTTCTTTGCAGAAGCAGAGACCCCCGGCTCAGCAACAGATCTCTTAACAACTGATGGATCGCTGGCTGGGGAAAAAATAAATAAATTGCGTGCTGGCTTTTAAAAGGCAAGATGCCAGGGTGGGTAAGGTGAAATGAAGAGGAACCCATTCATTATACAAGAGCTCGAAGCATCAGCTACGGCAACTTTCTGAACACAGCAAAGGAGAGGAGGCGGCAGGGTTAAACGCCAGGCAAGGCAGGAGCCGACACTGCAGCTGGGCTGCTGCTTCCCTCAGATGCTCAGCAACGGCAGAGCACAGAGCTTCGCCCGCCACTGGTGTAATGGATATCCCTTTAGAAAATAAACCTCTCCGAAGCCCCTGTGCTCCACCCCAGCCTCCGCTCCCCTTCCTGGCTCAAGGCAGTCCCGCCTGATAGGGACTGATGGATGCACAAGCCATTGAGGGAGAGGTTCTGCTTCCTACAACTCAGAAATGCGAGTTAACTCCCCTGCGGGCTGCCGGGGCTTTTGCCACAGCTACGGGTATTTTTATAATCCAGGTCTTGAGAGGAAGAATATGCTTCATGAATTTTTATAAGGCCAGCTTCCTTCCTGCGTTTTTGTTTTTGGTTTTTTTGGTTTTTGGTTTTTTTTTTTTTTTTTTTTTTTAAATACTAGCACCAGGTGACAAGATCCATCCTTGCTTGATCCACACCCCAAATCCCAAAACACCCCCAGACTCCAAAGCCGCGCACGCAGCCCCCCCCCCCCCGGCAGGCCCAGCCAAACGGTGCCTTACTCACTGGTCACACTGGGCACTGCTGGAGCCGGCGGGGCTGCAGCCGCAGGGATGGCACCGCTGGCTCCTTGGCTCCAGGTAGAACCCATGGGCGCAGCTCTCGCACCGCAGCCCCGCGTAGCCTTCGAGGCAGGGGCACTGCCCCGTCGTGCCGTTGCATTCGGCCGCGCTGGCGCTCCCCACGGCGCTGCAGTTGCACAGGTCTCCTGCAAGGGGAAAGAGAAGCTGAAACCGCTGTGCGGGGGGCACGTCGCCCAGCAAGAGCCCCAGCAGGGCCAGCGTCACTGCCGCCACGGCTGCCCTCCGCCAGCTCACCCCAGGGTGGAATCATCGTCACCGTAAGGATGGTATTTGCTTTAAAATGTTGAGATGTTAAAAATAAATAAATAAATAAATGCTGGGAGCACCCTGTGGTTCGAACCCCCATGGTTCGTGTTTCAAATCTCTCTCAAAAAGAGCTAGGAGATTATAACTACTTAAATACATATATATGTAGCTGTATAGAAGGGCTGGATGTATATGCACGCGCACACACGTGCGCACACTCACGGCTGTCTGGTACCTGACCCCAGGAGCTGACAAGTACTGGCTGTTGTAATACCAGCATAAAATCAGCAGCAGGTGGCCAAAATCACTTAACTAGAAGAGCCTCCACTTCACCCCAGTGGAACACCCCCAATTCACCAGTGGGATGACCTTGACGTTCACACTACGACACGAGGAACTGGCACCAGCATCTCCCACCCCCAAAGAGCAGATCCAGGTGCCCCAGCCGGGGGCCAGGAGAGCTCTGGGTGCTTGGGCCCAGGGCAGGGGTCCCCACTGCAGCCACCCAAGCTCCCCTGAAAATCCGCCCTCGGGGGAGTGCTGAGCATGGGAAAACGGTGTTAAAAACCAGGGTGCTGGAGCTGGGAGCAGGATGGAGACCTCCCAGCTGCTGCCCTTCACCACCTCAGCCACAACAGGCCACCCCACAGTGAGAAGGGGCGGCTCAGGGGACCCCCACATGCGCTTTGGGGACACTCCTTATTTACAGGGGTTATGGAAAGCATCCACCCAGCAGCCGCTTTTTTAAGAGAAGCAAATCTTTTGATCAAATGATGAATTCCCAGTCCCCCCGCACATTATTTCTCGTAATACTTTAAAGCACCAAACACACTGAAGAGAACAACCTCTCCCCAGCAATTTGTTTCGCCAAGAGCTTTATCTCCGTTCCTTCATTGCAAAATATTTAGTGCCTTAATAATTTAAAGTCTTTTCCTGCCAAGAGTGAATTATAAACAAGGATTATTTGCACAAATAGTGCATAAAGCATCGGGGGCTTTACACAACCACTGGTATTTGTTATTCCCTAAGAAATGCCAGTGTTCAGTGCGCTTCATGGAGAGGGGAGAGGCCAGGCCCCCATCCCAAGAAAACTTGACTTAAAGCTCGAACCATGTCAAGAAGACTAATGCTCCATGTCAGCACGAGTATTCAGATTATTTAACATCCCTACTGCACCCTTGTGCCCCAAGCCCATGGAAAGGCCCCTGGCAGGTGCCTGGATTGAGCCACACTTAAAACCCAGGGACGGAATAAATTATTTATGAATACATCAGTAACCTGCTGGAATCGGACCACACTGAAGACCTCAGAGTACCTTTGGAAACACAAACCATAAGGTCTCCTGCATCACCGCGGCCCTGTAAAGGCTCCGCAGTGTTGGCCCTTCCTGGGGAGCAGCCCTCGCCCCAGGCACGCTCGCCGGGGGGGCCACGGGATGGGAAGGCAGCTTAACCAGCAGCTGGCCAAACACGTTAAATGAACACAAAACCACAACAACAGGTTGCCATCTCAAGGGATGCTCCCAGCCAAGTGGGAGGAAGGGTGCCCCTCTCCCCGAAAAGGGAAATGCAGAAGCTGTGGGACCTCTCCAGGCTGCACCACCGCGCTGCTCATAGCCCCCCGCGCTTTTAATTTTCATCTGTTTCCTTCCAACACACAAACGCAGCTTTGTTACTCTACCAGCACATGCACAGCATCCCCACAGAAGCCATTTTGTACTTATACACCTATGAAATCACACCTAAATTTTCTTCAATCTAAACTAGCAAATAGGACAAACACCTCAAGATCTGCGATTATCCACTTCAGCAGCCACTTCATGTAACGAACTAAATTCCCCTCTCAATTACCCAAGCGGAACCTCATTATTGGGGCACTTGGGCTTCTCCCAGCCAAGGGGAGCTGCGAAAACTTGGTGAGCAAAAGCACTCTGGAGTTTGTCAAACATGCATCAAAACAAACTCACCTTTCAAAGCCCATTACACGCAGTGCCGTTAGACCTGCTAGAATTGACTAGAAAAAGAGGAGCAGCGTTGTAGCAATTCTAACGGTGATGTGGGGTGCTGAGAGGGCAGGGCCAGCACAGCAGCGCCGAGCTGCTCCGCATGGAGACCCCCTCGGCGCTGCAGGAGCATCGCAGGCAGAGCCGCCCCCGGCCGCACGCCCAGGCCATGCCAATGCTCCCGCAGCACCAGCTGAGCACTCGGCTGTTTTGGCTGGAAAGCGACGGGTGCTACAAGTCAAATTCCCACCCAAATGCTGCCACCCTGCCACCGTGCATGTGATGGGAAGAGTTCCTCCATGCCGATGGGGACCGCCCGTACACGATGCAAGCCAGCACCAATGGACGTGGCTTGCTGGGAGCCGCCGGAGCCCAAAAGGACACGGGGGCACAGCCGGTACCTGGGCACGCTGCTGTAAAAAACAGCTAGCCTCGTCCACTGCGAGAGCCCGAAAGGCCCTTAGTGAGACAGGGCTGTGCTGTAGCCCCTTTATGAACTTGGTTTTGTGGCCATGCTCGCACTAGGGGAAAAAGGAGGGCTGTCCCCAAGTGTATTATACTGACAGGAAGGGGGAGAACGGGCGCTGACAGCGTATCAGCCGCCCAGAAAACCAGCCATGGCAAAAATAAGAAAACCCAGAAGTCAGAGAAGAGGAGCTGCGTATATTGGCAAAAGCCTCACATTTCTTTTGCTCTTTTTATCAAGGGACCTCAACCATCCATCAAAAGGGTCCATCCGTTGCCAGACCACGGTGCAGCCCCTTGGGAATGTCACCACTACTACAGAAGCCCCCCCCCTGCCCCAGGCAGCAGCGGGGGGCAAAGGCAGGATCCGGCTGGGCCCCGCTGCCTTATCTGAGGGATGCAAACACTAACAGCCTTGCTGGAAGAAGCAGCTGACTTTGGGTTGATCTTGGCAACGGCACCAGCTACCAAACTGGCTTTTCCTTCCAACAGCAGGGCTCTTCATGCACTGAGATGCTTTTGGAAAGACGTAAGCTTTCCAAAAACACACACATAGACACTTCCCGATGCCTTTTTTTTTCCCCCCACAGGTCTTTGCCCATCAAAATTGCACAAAGTTGGGTCAAAACCCGGAGGCGACTCAGCCTCAGCAGCTGAACTCAGCAGCGACGCAGACACTGCCAGCTCTGCATACGCCGGTTCCCTGGGAGAGAGAGAAATGCTGCAATAATCCAAAATAACACAGGCAAAAAGCAGCTTTTTGTTCACAGGCTGGTGGAGTGCCGGCTCCAGCTGCCTTGGCAGCACCGGGGGAGGCTGGTTCTGCTGCCGGGGGGCGCGGAGCTGAGCCCGTCTGCTGCGGAAGCTGCCGGGAAGCTGCAAAATCGCCCCCCAAATGTGCGATGAGGCACAACAGGGCAAGCACAGAAGAAATCACCCAAAAGAGTGGTTTCCTCACTGGCCTTGCCTCCCCCAAACCACCCCGGAGATATGTGGGGAGGGACGGCGACCCACCGCAGGGAGCAGCATCACACGTGGTCCCCCCTACCCACCCCCAAAGCACCCGTATTGCAGCCAGCTGGGCTCGTGCGCCCGCCTGGCTACTGCAACCCAGAAATGCCCTAAAGCCCCTCGGGGGGGGGGGGGGGGCGGTGCAGAGGGGAAGCAGACAGCAGCATTAAAATCCATTGCCTAGCGCAGCGTCAAGGTCTGACACGATGATGTACCAGACTATGAAAACCCCGGGCTTAATTTAAAAGGCACTTTGTTGTCCCCATGGCAGCCGGGTTCAAGAAGGTGAGAATAATCCAGAAAAGGAAGAGCAATAATGAACGTCTCTTAGGCTCTGGGAACACAGCAAAGATGATGAGCGCCACAGAAGAAGATTAGGGAACATTATCCTGGCTCCTGGCCAGAGCCTGGGTTTTTGGAGCCTTTATTCAGTTTTCTCAAGCAAATGTTTTGCTTTTGAAGGTAACCTTCAAAAACACCTTACCCAGAGCTTTTGCAAACACAAAGGAACAAACAGGGTGGATGAACCCCAGAGCCGCGCCGCACTGGGCTGTGCAGCCGCGGCTGGAGGTACCGTGCTGAGGCTGGGATAGCACCGGCAGCCGAGCGCACAGACCTCTCAGGGACAGGGCACTGGTCCGAGCTCCAGCTCACAGCTCTCCCCAGCTTGCTATAGTTGCTCGCCCTCACTCTGCCTCAGCTTCCCCATCCGCAGGGTGTCCACCCCCTCCAAGGCTCCTGAACCCTGCCCGTTTCTGCCTCATTTTCCCATTTCTAAAGCATCGCAGTCTCCCTCCTGCCCCAGAGAGCACCGTGCACTTGGGCATCACTGCTAACAACCACCACCCTCGCTGGCGAAGCTGTTGACAGGCTTTAATTAATCAACAGCCTGATAATGTTTTGAGATCCCAGAACAGAGGCACTATGACAGCGCATACCACTGCCACGTTACTCCTTCAAGCAAAAAAAAACAAAACCAAAACAACAAAAACCCCAACCCAAACCCCGCTCCCCTCACGAGCAGCACTTTAAACTTCGCTTTTCACATTCAGAGGCAAGTGGTGCAAAAGAAGAGGTTTACAGTTTGCTACAGCAAGGGACATGCTGCTGTATGGGAGAGACAGATTTAATATGCAATTTCAATTAGCTGCACCCCTGAATTGATTAATTATTATGCCAAAGTCAGAGGTTACTAACAAACTGGAGGACAGTTATTTCTGTTTGTCACTGCACTGGGTACTTGCCGTGGCTGCGAGCTGCACCAACACAACCACGCGCCTGCCAGGCCTGAAGAGCCCCGGGAGCGCAGCTGCCAGCCCCAGCCCCACAGTGCTCAGCACCAGCCCCCCAGCCTGCCCCCAGCAGGGGTCTCATCCTCCACATCCCACCCCGATGCAGAGCCCGATCCTGCGAACCCCAGCGACATCCCAGCCCGAGCCAGGGCTGGCGTGACAACACATCCCTTCCTCTCCCATTCCCTCCCAGTGCTCACATAGGGCTCGTTCTGGTGGAAAAATTATTTTACATCCTTTCAGACCTGCAGTGTTTTAAGATCTTTGCATGTATCTTAAGCATGATTCCTTCTCCCATCCAAGCCACTTAATGAATGAATAATTTAAACATGGGTGAACTATTTACAAACAGAAAAAGAAGAAAACACTACGAAACACACAAAGATGTCTATATGAAACTATATCTGCTGGGGACATCCCGAAACAGCGCAAATCCCGATCAATGTCAGCTGCTCACTGGCACCCAATACGGAAAATCCAAGATGCACATGTTTTGTTAGAAGAACATGCAGCGGAAAGAGCAAGCTGTGAAGTCCAGGGATGCTATTTATTGTCCTGCTTCAAAAACATCCCCAGGGAGGCAGCCATTTTCTATTCTCTGGACGTGACGAAGGAAAATAAATATATACACACACATAACCTGGAGGTACTGCTGGGTGTCTGGGTGCTCGTGCTGCCCCGGCAGCCAGAGGTGCGGTCCCAGCGCGGTGCTGCAGGGCTGAAGCCAACAGCCTGGCATGAACCATGCAAACACACAGCGCCGCGGGTACCCCACCTCCCCAGCGCCCCGACAGCCATCCTGCCGGATTTAAAACAGCAGTAATGATGCCAGGCTGGGGCATCGCCGGCCATTTGCTGGTAGAGGCAAAGCCAGGTGTCCTCACCTCCTCCCTCCATTACCCACGGCTCAGGGTGAGCCACCGCAAGCCCAGCCACTCCAAGGCTGAAGGCACTCACTCCTTGATTGCAAATGCTTGTAGCATGGTTACACTGGGTTTATACCAACGTAACCTCACTCCACACCACTGACCTCCCAAACATTAAAGCAGCACCAACTCAGTATCCCATCCATCTGCACAGCAAGGGTGAAGCTCGTGTACTCACTGCCTGCGACAGCATCCCGTCCCTGGAAAGACTCCGCTTTGGTATTAATTCTGCAGTTTCCTCCCACTCCCATACTTTATTCCAAAAATTCAAGCTCCACCTCCTCTCCCTTCTCCCTCATTTCCCCTTCTCAATCCCTCTCCAGGCACCATTTCTGACAACACAGGAATGAAGGGATCAGGCAGCAGGTTTAAAAATCTATCCAAGGCCGTTTCCTTTCCCCTTGTAATTAAATTGTGGAACTCATTGTCAGGGGATGTTCTGGAGCCAGAAATACCTACTATGGCTTCAAAGGAGGGCTGGATAAGCTCACAGAGGACAGGCTTGCTGGTAGCTGTTAAACAGAGCTGAAGAAGCATCCTGATGGGAAAGTCCCCAAAACGCTGGCTGCAAAATGTCAGGACTGTGCCCTGTTGCCTTGGCATCTTCTTCTTGGAAGAAGCCTCGGGCAGGTGAAGCTTTGCTCTGACCCAGCCTGACAATTCTTACTCTTTCCTCGTTTCCACTGCTCAGGGATGGCTGCAGCTCCAGCCCTCCCCCCAAACACACAAATCCCCCTTAAAGAGTTAGACATGGCTATTTCCACTGGGAATTCTTTCTTATTACAGGCAAAGGCACAGCTGTGCTGCACCACTGCTCCTTCCCCCTTGCCTCTCAACAGGCTCTTTCTCTTACCCCCCGACGAGAGGTTTCAACCCCTCGGTACAATCCACCGGTGCTCTAAACCTCCCCCAGTGATGGGACGAAGGTCAGGACAGCACCATCCCAGCACAGGATGCAGGATGAGAGCACCTGTGAGCCTCGCCGCAGGCTGCTGTCTGCTGAAAGAGAAGGTCCCATTTCTCCCAGCCCTTGTGAAACCCCGCCAGCTCCAGCCCGTCCCTTCCACGTCTCTGACGCCACCGTCTCAGTGTGGTTGCGCTTGGCCCAGACTGGCTTTTGCTTTCAACTCCATCACTCCTCACTGGGGCACTGGGGTGCAAGCGAGGTGATGCCGTGCGTGCGGGAGCTGTTACCCTGGTTCAGCCCACGGCTTGTGGCACGAGGGGGGACAGGCTGGCTGAGCTCCCCCACAGGGAGCCGAGGAGCCGCCGCCGCGGGCTACGAGCTCCTGCGAGAACAGGATCAGAGATGAGCTGATGCACTGTAACTTCTTAAACAGAGGTGTGCTGCCAAGTCCTAGGATTCATTCGCATCTAGATGGCACTTGGCATAAAATAACACTCAACTCTCGCATCACGAAGATGCATTAAGGGGCTCAGACCTGTGCTTCACTCTCACTTGAGGCTACAATGCAACACCAGAGTGATAGGAAGAGAACCTCTGCCTACCCCCAACAAAATTATATACATATAAAAGTGTCTTCTGTTATTTTGCATTCGCTTTATTACCGAGTGCATCAGATCCAAGGTACTTACGGACTCCATCAAGCTTGGGGCACCGCAGCGTCAGGCATGCTGCCGGCGAAGAGAACAGCATCGTTCACATTAATGCTGTTAAGAGCTTTACACACTTGTGTTGTTCCATAAAAGGATTGTATGGGTCAAGAGGGGGGAAAAAAACAATGATTTCTCAATGCTTATACAACACTTGTAATATCATTAAAAGATTAAACATATTTATTGAGGAAAATTAAACCAGATTAAATCTCTCTCATCACTTGGAAAGAAGTACAAAGCCAAGGTCCCAGCTCTCGGGGTCGCCAGCAGCCACACAACCACTCTTCATCTGCATGAAGCAGGCAGACTTGGGGTTTTGGCCAAACTCCAGCTCAGCCCTGACCGTGTCACCCCTCTGCGTTTTCAAAAAGACGCAGCATCACTCCCCACTTCAGTTTGCCAGCCACGAGCAACACGACTGCTCTGCTCCTTCAGCTAACCCACAGCCGGGACTCTCTTAAACAAATGCAAAGGCTGCTTACTCCCTGGGATTAGTTATTTTTATTCCTTCCCTGCACCTGCAATCAAACATACAGGCATTTGGTTTCTGAGAAGTTCCTGAAAGCTCCTCCGTGCAATCCAAGTTCATTGCTTTCCCTTCCTTTTTGAAGCTAAATGAGTGAGCAACCTGCGCAGTGAGCTTTGAACCAGCTCATTCTCCAGTAAACATGCATCAAAGAAGTCAGACTCACAGGTGTAAAGCTGTCTTGAGACGGATCAAACCCTGTAAACATAAGCAAAAAAACCCCAACAGCAAGATATGGATTCTCATTAACCTCATCTTCCTCCTGCACTGGGAGATCCCCAGCTCATGGCATCACCAGGGCTGACAGCCAGGCAAAGCCCCTGAGGAGCTCCCATCGCTGAGGCCAGAAGATGTCAGGAGAAGCAGGAGTGGTCCAGGAGTTATTAAGAACCAGGTTATAATGCAGCAGGCTGCACAGGAGGGATTACACAGCTGCAGCTAAAGAATTACCCCGATACCACAATAAATTTCCATACACATGCAAACCCTCCGGGTCTCTTACTAAGCAGACCGTGTTCAATGAAGAATTGACCTTAAAATGTTTATCATACAAGAAGCTACGGTAACTTCAAATAGACCAAATAAATGCTTGAGGATTAAAATCTCAACAGTTAAAAAATGGACCCAAGCCTTTTAATTAATTTGAAAATAGTTTTGTTTGCATTTTGCTTTAGCTGGTTAGATTTTCCCACTAATATTTCCACAAACATCTGCAACCATATAAATATTCCACATTTCTGTTTGAAAATCTCCGTATTTTTTACCACCCAGCGTGTGACACAGCCAGCCCAGCTCGGGCTTTAGAGATAAACAGGGTGAAATCTAACTTTGGCAAAAACCTCTGCAACAGCACACAGCAGCCCTGGCAGCTCAGACCCTCCTTACGGCCATACTTTCTGCGGCACCTCTCAGGAAATTTAATCGTTTTGTCAGCAAAATGCTTTCGTTCAGAGATCAAGACACCTCACATGGGACAGGGCTGGGAATTTATTAGCAGACTTCAATTTTAGTATCTATCAACCATGTCCTAGCAGAGAGAGGGATTAAAAAAAGCTGCATGAATAATATAAAATATAATCATCTGTTGAAGACTCCGTGCCCTCAGATCCCTGCAAAAAGTAATTAAAATCACAAACTTTGCTCAGTGCTTTGGGTAATTGCAGCTAATGAACGAACGCATTGATTTATAGAAGAGCTTTAAAGGCGCTATGGAGAAAAACCCTGTGCAAGAATCGTCCTTTCAACCGTTTGTGTTTGGGCTATAAAGTTGCGTTGCATGAACAACGAACAAGAAAGCGGAGGTTAGGAGGTGAGCTGGAGGGTGAGCTCGGATGAAGCCCCCTTCTGTCGCGCCCCCCCCCTCCCCCCCCCCCCCGGCACAGCTCCCCGCATGCACCAGGGCTGGTACTTGCCCGGGCGAGGGAAGGTGGTGGGTTGTAGCTCGGGCTGGCTCCTCCAGCCCAGCTCCAGGCTCCTGCACAGGCTTACACATACGTGAAACCCCGGGTCCCTTTGCCTTCGCTGCTGCTGCTTTCCTATTGCAGAAGCACAGCCACAATGCAGGACCCCCCGGGGGGACCCTGCTGGGCAGGGCTGGGGTGCATTGGGCAGCTACGATGGGGAAGCTCTGCCCTCGCCACTCAGCGGTCTGGGAAGCCAGGGCTCTGCAAGGGCATCCAGGGGAGCATCTCCCAGGCCACCACAGCCACCCACCCGGAGGTGGCAGCGACACCGCTCCTTGCTTCGGGGCATTTACTCCTGCTTCTACAGCCCAGAGAAATGGGGGAGCCAAGCCCTCCTGGTCACGGACCCTGCTCCGCCGGGGAGCCCAGGGATCAACCGCCCTGCCCGGGACAAGTCCCTCGCTCCGTAAGTTTTGGCCCAGATGTAGCTGGAGCAAGAGAAGGGGGAAACTGCCCAGCTACATTTGCATTTCACGTAGAGCAGCAATGCCCAAGCCAAGACACTACTGTGACTATAGATCTTTAAACAGAAGGCTAGTAAGGGCCTTGTTAAGCCTGAAACTTTCCATATTTAAAGAACTGATCTTTCTCCTTTCCCTCAACACAGGTATAAATCAGTTAGAGCCCCACACGGCGCCCACGCCGAGACAAACGGGCAGGTGACAGCAGCCCAGGCTCAGAGCTGTGCAGGAGGAGGGTCGCCCTGGCCCCAGGGACGTACCCGATTCCCTCCTCAGTTTTCAAAAGCCAGAAATTTTTAGATGCTTCTCTGCACTGAATGTCCAAACCTTTCACAAGATGCCTCCGTACAGCCCCGGGATGTGCTGACATGCTGTGACATCCTGGGGGGGAACACCGCGCCACCCCAAGCGAAGTGAAGCAAAGGGACTCGTGCATCCCCCTCGCTCAGCAACAAGCTGCAGGCTCCTCCAGGTGCCACCTCAGGGAGGGCACGGCAAAACCCCTTGTTAAATAACAGTCGGGACTGCTGCTCAGACTTGTTGCAAAGTCTTTCTGCTCCTGATGCACGCGGGAGCACCCACTCGCTCCGCTGTGGCCGGACAGCTGGTGGGCAGCGGCACACCTGCCCCTGCGGCTGCCTGGCTGCGAGCAGATGCTCCAACAGCCAGCACTGCCTGCACCGTCACCCTCCTCCTCCTCCTCCTGCTGCTCCCTAGATAAGCTGCTGCAGATGTCTCTCCTGAGCAGCTTGCACCCCGACAGCATCAGCACGCCCCTAACACCTTGCCCAGGCTCCCCAGCAGTAACAGCCAGGTGTGGAGCTTCAGAGCTCCCCTCCACCCCTTTTCCTAGGGACTAGTAGACCCAGCTCACTGAGTCTGCAGGGCCCCAAGCGGCACCCGACACACACACTGCTACAAAGGGGTAACAGCAACAGGGTGCTACGCTGGGGCTACTGGGTGGCTCCTCCAGCATTGCAACTGGTGCTGCTGGAAGGCAAGTGGCAGGGAATAGAGCAGCTGAACACAGCAAAGCTAACGATGACAGAATATAAAAGCAAAGAGCAGGATATAAAATGCAAAAGCAAAAGCCAGCCAGCTGGTGGGAGGGATGAAAGGGAAAGCAGTGCTGCGACACCCATCTTCCACCCCTGCGAAGACAACCCTGCCTGGAGCCGCCTGCCCGCTGGCCGGCCAAGCACTGCGGAAGGCTCAGCCCAGCGCCTGGCACGCCACGCAGCCCCGGCGCCCACCACGCTGGCTGCTGGGGCCCTGACGGCACCGGTGCCAGGCTGTGCAGGAGAGCTTCACCCTCCAGCCGCTGCCTCCTGGCATTCATTGGTTGTCACCGACGCAGCTGCTTGTGGATGCTGGTACAAACCAGCGCAAAGCACTCGGGTGTCCTCAGCCGAGGCTCCCAAGGGCTCCACCTCATTAAAAGCATCTTAACGAGTTCCCATCCATCAGCTGCCAGCCAGGATGGTGGCCGCAGCTACCCCAAGCACCGAACAGGCATCCTGCAGTGAGGCAGGGCCCCCCAGCAGAGGATGGAGAAGAGGCAGTGGTAGCTCCTTACACCACCACCGCTGTCCTTGCTCTAGATGACTCCAGTAGAGGAGGGGACCTTCTTACTGCCAAGTGCCATCCATGAAGGCAAACCTTCACACAGGTAGCCATGCAGGACCCAAAATACACGAGTTTTGAACATCTGAGCAGCGATCTACATCTGCACCACGACCAAAGCCGGGGCTGGCCTCCCCCTCCTTATCCGAGAGCTTTTTTACACAAACTGGGGTTGTTGCTTGTTCATCCCATGCCGGGCTGCCCGGGCTCTGCTCCCAGGGAAGCTGCACCGGCTGCAAAGCAGGGACTTTGTCCAGCTTGCAAGGAACCAGTCTGCCCCACCACAGGAGCTGCCTCCTGCATGCACGTTTGTCTGACACAATTAAGTTACTTAAAAACAAAATACACTGCTGCAAGGCGTGCAGCCTTCCAGAGCCTTTTCCCCTGCGGACCTTGCGGGCTGACAGTGCCGCAGATGCAGTAACTCCACTTCTCAGTCACCACAATTAACTCCTCAGGGTCAGATTCAGCTTTGGCAGGAACAGATGCAACCTCCAACCTCCTCCTTCCAGACCACCCCAAACCCAGCTCAGTGCTGAGCACCCGCTGAACCACCCACCCCAAGAGCTTTTGGGGTGCAGGCAAGCAGGGTTTGGTGTCCCAGGCCACCGCTGCCCCAGGTCCACGGGTGGGCTCATGCTGCCTTTCAGAAGAAAGGGGAATGGCCAAGTTCAGGCTGCTCTAAAGCCATTTTTCACTTAGCACAGAAATCATAGAATAGCTGCTAACACAGCTGCCTCGGCGCCATCAGCTGCTGCGGCTGAAACCTGTGCCGGGCAGGGAGCTGCCGGTGACTATGCCAGCCTGCATCCCTTCACGCACGTCCATCACGGTACAAGCTCCTGAGCTTGGACCTCTTGGGAGGTTTCCTGGTGAGGTGGAAAACACACATGGCCGATCTCACTGCAAAATGCATCCTTTTTTTTGGTAGTGAAGACATAACCCAATTTCATTACACCAGGTGTAACCATGGTGTAAGTGGGAGTTCCGTCAGCGTACAGGAGCTGCAGCTTCCCCTCACCATGATGTGGGGCAGTTACCCAAGCTCGGCCCGGCGCAGGGTGGATGTGGTAAGAAGCCATGCTTTCCTTCCTGCCCTCTTGAAGCAGTCACTTGTACACCAGGAGGCAAGACAGAAGAAGAGTGCGGAGACACCACCAGCAACAGCACAGGTGTACAACCAATCCATAATTCCATACAGAAATGCCAGGAAGCGCAGGCTCCCCGGCGCGGTGGGGGGCAGAGGACCACTGTGCATCTCCTGGGCACAGCAAATGTTCCCAGGGCAGCTGCCAGGCCACCGGGCAGCTCTGGGGCACACAGCCTCTGGGGACGGTCCTCACCCTTCGAGGCAGCGCACGTCTCATGCCCGAGCCACTCTCGGAGCCAACAGGAGGGTTTTTCACATGCTCTAGTTATCTCCCAAGACGAGGGGCATTCCAAGGGAGCTGGGACATCCACAAGCAGAGGACGATGGACCAAGTGCAAGAGAAGCGGCAAGGTCAGACCCTGAGCCCCACCTCGGGGCAGGACCTGCTCCTCCAATGCACCCCACGGACCACAGGACCGGGCAGACTTGTCTCCCCCCCCGTGTCACTGGGTAATGCATGGGCGAGCCCCCCTGCCCAGGGCAGTTAATATGAACAGAAGCCGGCGACGAGGGGAGCTGCAGCCCCCTTGCAATCCCTTCACGACAACATTGCCAAAGGGGCCGCGCACGCCTCCTCAGCTTTTCAGCACGAGGTGATGCTCTCTGCAGACACGGGGCAGGGGGCCCACTGCACGCAGCCCTGTGTGCAGGCAGCATGAGGCATCTTTACAACTTTTTTTGCTTTTCTTAAGGAGAAAGAGGCGGCAGACTTGCTTTGGAGGGTTTCAGGCTACTTTGTATTTAAGCCTGTGGAGAAAATCTGGAATGAAAACTCTCGCCAGTGACGGCAGCAGGTGCCCTGGGCAGCTCCTTTTAAGATCCAGCTCCTCCGCTGGAGGAGCAAAGGGACAGACCCATTACCAAAGGCTTCTGCAAGCCACAGAGCTAATAAATGCTCACTGAAAATGTTAATAAAAAGAAGCTTTACAGGGCCTGAGCTAAGACCCCAGTCCATCTCGGCTCATTGCATTTTCAAGCTTGGAGGTGAAGTAAAGCCCAAGCATCACAGGATTCATTCCCAATACACCTATTTTATTTTCCCATACTCTAAACAAGCATATTTAAAGGCAGACTTTTTTCATCACAAACAGCAAAATACCTTTCTTCCTCTGCCATTCACTTTAAAGGCTGCGCAGGGGAAAGGAGAGGGGGCTTGAAGAGAAGAAAACCCTTTCCATAGTCTGAAGCCAGCGAGTCCCGGTTCCCTCATCGCTTCCGAGCTTGGTTCCAAGTTTAATAGGTGTTTTGTCTCCTTGCTTAACAAGGGGAATTACCATAGCAGAAACTCCAGCGGGGCAGAGGGATAGCACGAAGCATGAGTAATCACAACTGGTTTCGGGCAGGTTTTGCCGTTTGGGTCTTGTTTCCAGGTTATGATGACATAGTGCTACGGGCTAACTTGGAGTTACCGTAACTCCTGCCAGACAGGGAGTTGTAAGTTACAGCGTGCTGCAAGCAGGGAGAGCTGCTGGGACAGAGCAAGGAAAATGCCTTCCAAGCTAGAAAGAGGTTTCCTGCTCTAAGTTTTATTCCCTTATTTTCTAATGCAGCCTTGTGCTTGCCCTGCTGCACTTCGCATGGGACACAGTGACGCGTTTATCTCCAGCTCGCACCCAGTGACTTCAATTCCCACTCTGAGAACTTGTTTCAATTTGCTTTCACCCAGCACCAGCTGAACCGGGTTGCAGATAGCACAACGAGACAAAATTTGCTGGCAAATCCACGAAGGAGAAGTTGAGCTTTCAAAGAGGGAACTGATACGGGCCAGGGCACGTCATGGAAAGACACCTGGGCGGAGGAAGTCGTCGCTTATCACTGGAACCAGGGAACTGCAGCAGATCTGCTGTCATCAGTGGGAGACCTGCTGAGCAGGAGCAGAGAGTGGCACAGGACATCTGGGTGCATCTCAGCTCTACCCTAAACCCTTCCCCACCAACTGCAGCGACGGCACGTAACTCCCCCCCACGCACACAGAGCCGGGGCAGAGCCCACCCACAGGGGGTTTTCTGGGCAGCTGCCACCCCCCCTCCCGCTCACCTTTGCTTTAACCCCCCCCAGCCCCGCAGCAGGTTACTGACTTCAGCCAGGGCTGCACGTTGGCTTTTCATTTCTCCCTCTTTAGTCACCGCGCTGCTGCCCACACTGACGGACGCTGCAGCTCCGTCCGGTCCTGGCTCCTGCCTCAGCCACGAGATATTGCCTGGATTTATTTCCAGCAATAACTCACCTTCAAAAGGAAAATGTTTCCATTAAACAGCACAAGTTCAGCAGCCACGAACAAACGGTGGCTTAAAGTCTAAACCAGTTCTCCAAAACCTCCACAACAAATACCGGCCACCCGGTGGAGTGCAGCAGGTAACAGCCCTGCCCCACACAACAGCCAAATCCTCTTCAAATAGGCAAAACCCTTAAAAGCGTGACAGGAAGGCTGGAGGCAGCCAGGCACAAGGCTTCCAGGCACCCTGTGCAGCTCTCTCTTCTCACCCACAGCTTAGCCACCAAGTTAAACCCAAGTCTGAGCCAAGATGCTGAACCCAACCACCGCCGTGCAGGGTCAGAGCACCGCACCACTCGCGGCCGGGACAGCATCACCTCGGCAGAGGCAGCACAGCAGAGGCAAAAACAAGCCTGACCCCAAGTCAAACCGATGCTCAAAGCCACAGAGCTCCCTCCGCAGCCAGCAGGTCCACTAGGAGAGGCTTCTTGGCATGTCTATGCCCACCATTTCCCGGGTTTTGGGGGCTTTGTAATGCCTGGTTTGGCAGCGCAGGAGCTGGAGCGATGCCTCCTATTCCCCCAGCTCTGCTGCCAAAGAGAAACCCTGCGCAAAGAGCACCCAGCCCCACCTGCAAAGAGGCACCCACAGTCCCCCCGAGCGCAGGGAGCGGCAGGTGCCCGACAACCCCAGCACAAGCGGGGGCTTCGCTCCCCGTGCCCCACGCCGCACACCGTTCGGTGTGTACCTGGCATCACACCACACAGGTGGGAACGGGACCAGCGCTGAGGCGAGCGCCATCTCACTCACGCATGTACCTGACAGGGGACACGAGGAAGGTCCCCAAGAGGGGTCACAAAGCGATGGGTGGTGGAGCAGGGAGAAGCAGGCATCGATTCCCCAGCCCATAAGCTTGATCTCACCATCTACACACCTGCTGGAAAGCTTTTAAGGGGTCTGTAAACCAAAAATTGGTGACACCAAACTGGGGTGCTGGGCACAGCAGGACCGTCACTCCCCCCATCCCACCCCTAGGCTCGTGCCTTCTGCAGGGAAGCCAGCACTGTCCTTGTACCAGACTGCCCCTACAGAGATCAGTCCATTTCTTGTTTACTTTTCATTTTAAATGGATTAGACATGCACAAAAGCCTCCCTAGAAAAGAAACAACCAAGATGTGAAGAGGATGGGAAGATCCAACTGCGAGGCGTCAGCACTAATCCATGTCAGCGGGCACGCTGTCGACAACTTACTGTAAACTTCCAGGAGGAAAAAAAAATGCTCAGAATAAAATAGTTAAGTCCAGACAAATGTTCGTCATTCATTATCTGGAGTCAAACTTGGATTTCTCAACCACACAGCCAAGCCAAAGCAAGCACATTAATAATAAAACATCTTTTATAGGGAGCTACATGCCAGGCGTGCAGCCTGCCCTTGAAGGGAGAAAGGCTGCAGGCAGGTGGAGGCTCTGTTTGCTTTTCTCCGATAACAGGTATTTAGTTTTCTACGTCACTTCGCTTTATCGTAGCCTGAAACCCGGCCGAGCAGCCCGGCTCCACCTCCCCATCTGCTCCCCGCGCCAGCTGGCCCCACAGCGGAGGGGATGCTCTGCAAGACACAGCAATGCCACGCGCCCAGCGGCTCCCCTGCCCCAAACGGGGGGACCCCCGGGCCTGCCCGGGAGCCGGGGTGTTGCTGGAAAACCCTGCAAGGCAGACCGTGACACCATGCCGTCTTCCGTGGAGAGGGGAGTGCTGGGCTATGGGGGGGCTGCGCTTGTGTCCAGGTCACCCATGGAGCTTAAAACCAAGGCAAAACCCCCCCGATCCTTCCTCAAGCTCTGGGACTGGGAAGAAACCCAACTGGCCACAGCAGAGAAGGGCAGAGCGTGAGCTGGGAAGGCTCCAGCGAAGACATCTCCAGTGCTGGCACAAAGCAAGCAAACACCCAGCCCAGGCAAGAGCCGACAGGTTGGCGTGCTCCACTCCGATTCCAATAACTCTTTTGGTTTGCTGAACAACCTGGAGCAGACTGTCCACCTTCTCTGGATATCCTGGGGTCCCAACTGCATCCCAGCCCAGCTCCACACACCCCTCAGGCTGCGGTCCGGGGTAGGAAGGGGCGCCCGGAGATGCCCCCTGCAGCCTCTGCCCGGGTGTCGCGCAAGGCACCATGCCCTCTTTCCCCATCCAGCCAAGCACATAAACACCCGGCACGGCGAAGGTGGGGACGCCTCTGCCCCATTACTCATGCCTCTGCAATCAAGATGTGTTTCAGGGAAGCTATCAGCATGTAGGAGCCATATCCAAAAATCCTGCCTGCTCCCTAGGTGCCTGATGCACTGCATCCCACCTGATTTTCCCCCAAACCACCAGTTCCTTGCAATGCTCAGGCTGGCACGGCTCCATTCTGGGGCAGGGGAAGAACACCAGAAAAAACAGGCTAGAACATTTGTTTTGATGCTGGTTACAAGAGGCAAGAGTTATAGCCTAGAGTGTAAAAAAGTACACACATACCATAAATATATATATACTAAAATGATATATATTATAATATGTGTATTTATATATATATATATATTTATATATCTCTGTTGAAATAGAGGGCAGGAGGAAAACAGAATTATTGAAGTTTTTTCATAGACCAAGGACCTTTGAAATATTTGGAGGGAAGGAACAAAATGTCAAGTTTAAACTGTTTTCAATGGAAAAGCCCATTAAAGGAAAATGGATCTTTGCAGAAGGATGCGCATTTTGCTGATTTTGACAGAAAGCCCTGTTCAGAGGAGGGGAAAAAAGCCTTCCTGTAAAGGTTTTCAGCTAGCATTGCTTTGCATCTTTACAGCACCATTCGTGAAAGCTTCCTCGCAAACCTGCTACTGCTGGAGCACGGTGCGCCCAGGGAGAAGGTGTCTGGCCAGGCGCTGGGTGCCGGCAGGGGCTTAGGAGACAGCCCTTGCCTGTACCATGAAAACCAGCAGGTGTTCTAAAAGGCAGGGGGAAAAAAAATAATAAAAAAAAATTTTAAAAAATCCACTTTGCCCCTGGGGAGGGGAAATGCTGATCCTCCAGCTCACAGATGGTCCTCCTGGAATGACCTCCTGGTCTCCACCCCGCTGTCTAGTGATGGGGAAGGATTTTGGAGGAGGGATGAAGGACATCAGGCTCCCTCCCCAGTGGCAGCACCAGGAGCACTGCACATGCCGTGCATGCCACGGGCTGCACCACGGGATGCAGTGGGTATTTCCCGAGATGAAACATCGCCTTCGCCCACCGGTCCCTCCCCAGCCACAGCCACAGTTCACGCCACCCAGGAGGAAGCTGCGGGTAGAGCACACACCTCCCTGGCAATTAACATCATTTTCTTAATATCAACCAGTCCCAACCATCCTGTGACAGGCCACAGAAAAATATTAATTATACCCCCTCCAATTTAGATGGGTTTCTTTCTCATTCAGGTGTTGCTGGACCCGAGTCACAGCCAAGCTGGGGTTCAGCAGTTGAAGGATTGTGCGTGACCTAAACGGCTGTTTTGCCACCTTGTATCTTCCCGAAACTTCAAACTACTGCACACGGAGCCATGAATTTAGAGTAATATCACCAATGAAACTCTCAAATTAATAGCAATGAAGTGTAAATGCCCCACGTGATAGCGGCAGAGCCATGCTTGGGAAAACGATCTGTGAAAGCTTAAAAGCCAGCACAAGATGATACCACTGGGAAAAAAAATAAAAGACAACAAAACAAACAGCCCATTTCACTATCCTTTTCATAAGGAACCAAAACGAACCCAGGAACACATCAGAGAATAATCATTTAGCACAGATCAAACAGTAGAACTAGCACATTAAAAATACATGCAGCATTAATCAGCTACACAGAGTTATATGCCATCATTTCCATAAATAATACAGGATCAAAGAAGCCCAAGCAGCACTATCAGTAATACCGTCAGCCAGTCAGTCAAAATAGAGTAAAGCTGCCTGAAAACTGGCCGTATGATCTGCCAGGAAGAAAGATTCATCTGAGAAGTGGCATGACCAGTTAAACAGGTAAAGGCTACTGGCAGCCTCTTAATTACACAGAGGTGATGCCACAAAGAAAATAAGTAAAGGGTTAACACAGCTTCAAAATTTATTTTATTTTTTTAGAAAAAAAGCTTGGGGAATATCAACATCTATCTAGTCTAGTGCTGAACCCCCTGAAAAGCCAAGGTGCGGCGGAAGTGTGGGAGGACCAGCCCGGCTGGGAGCATCCCCAGTGGCACCAGTCCCACGCCAGGGCTGGGGGACAAATGGCTGGCTCGGGGGCAAACCAGGGGGGCTCTAGGCTGAACCAGCCCATTCCCCAGAGTCAGGCAGCATCGGGTGGGCTCCCCTTGCCTGGGAGAAATATCCCTGCTGAAGAAACCATCCTGCCCGCGCAGGGCGAGGGCTCCGCTCCAGCAGCCCATACACACATCTATCCACGCCGGGAGGGCGCCTGGGGCATTAAGCCTTTCGCTGAAAGGCTGCAGAGCCATTTAGCTGGCTGATTTTTAAAACAGGCATGTGGAACAGTACGAGCTATAAATAGCAGAGATGCTTGCCTTGTCATGTTTCTGGTGGCTTATTTATAAGGACAAGGGGCAACCAAATTCAAAATAGTAAAGAGCATGACTTGGGATTCTCTCTGGTTTCAAGGCCGAGCTGCCTGGAGAGAAAAACCTTCGAGGTTTTGCTTTTTTCTTTTTCCAGGCAATAAGCAAACGCCCATCTCTCATGCTCAGACTCTGAATCGGTTACATTTACAAGGCAAATTTTAATTCATACAGCAGGTGTTCAGGAAAAAAAAAAATATCATACTTTAAGCAGCACAAAGCCAAACTAAGGCTTCACATCAGTCCACATAGCTCTGGGGAAGCTCCCCACTTACTGAAATAGGACCTGTGTGCGTATGAAGGGTGAGCAAAGACCCCAAAAATATTTTCCAGAAAGGGGGAATGACAGTCCTGAAGGAGGTTGAGCAAAGCTATTGCCAAACACGAGGGCTGGCAGGCTGTCCAGCATCCCAACCCTGCTGCATTTTGTGTGACGAAGGGCGATAGGAATTTTGCATGGGAAGATCCGGATGGAGCATCAGCCAAAGGAGGAATTCAGCCTCCAACAAAAGAGCCGCTTTGGGCAGCTCAAACCATCCCCAGCCGATTAACGCTCCGGCAGCGTGTTTAGACGGCCTATTCTTCGCAGGCAGCTAGGCGCAATCCAGAGAGACCACGTGAGCCAAGCATCCCCCCGTATTCCGTGCCTTTATGAAATAGATGATGAAAACAAAGGGAGACAGCCAGGCTGCCCCGCACCGCTCAGCTGCGGGACCCCAGCGGGCTGGGATGTAGGAGAAGCTGGACCACTTTCCCAGCATCCCTGGCTGTGAAGAAGCAGGGAGGGGAGCCATGGGGGGAGCAAGTGACCCCACAAAAAGAGGTGACATCCTCCACGGCTCCTCCAGGAGAGGCGGTGGCGGAGGAGCCAGGACCGGCACTGTCGGGAAGCTTCTGACTGAATTAGGGGGGAAAAGTCCCTTCCAAACAAATGAGGTTCAATTATTCCAAGTCCAGAATGTCTTGTTCAAAATGCTTCCAGACTGACAAGCTTTAAGCCAATAAAAGACCCTTCCAGACAAGCCCTGTCGGAGTTTCGGAAGAGTTTCCCCCGGCAGGGACCCGTCAGCCCCAGCTCCATGCTGGGGACGGGTTTAGCTCCAAGCCCAGCAAGGACATCGCTCTGATGGGGCAGCCACAAGGCGCAGGACCCTCAAGCTTACTGGAAGCAGAAGCAAAGCAAGAACAACTATTTCAGTTCAGTCTGACCAACCCAAAAGTCAAATTAAAAAAAAGCAAATAATTTCCTGTGAACCAGAAATCCTGGTTTTCAGCCAGTTTAATGAGACTGAATTGCAACTGGTTCTGTTCTCCTGGGGTGGTGGAAACACACGACCCCCCAAGGCAGGGCAGATGGCTAGATTGCAATCTAGCCTGTAGCTCATAAAACACATTAATATCCCCAACCAATTATAAAGTGCCAGACTGTGCCCCCCCACCCCCCCTGCTCGCAGCCCGCGATGCCTCGCTGCACAAGGCAGCCCTGGTGAGCGCAGCCACGCAGCATGAGCCGGGGCAGCGGAGCCAGTGGGTTTCCAGCACCTCTGAAGCAAGTCCAAGCCCCTTCTGCAACCTCATTTAAGAGCTCAGCAGAGTCTCAGGTGCTGTCTAGCTGCTTGCACAGCAATCCAGCTCCTTCACTTCTTTTTTGGTCTTTTTGTTCTTTTATTTTATGCTTGTCAGAGGTACAGGAGCCTTCACTTCCAGCCAGACGGCTGCAAAAGAAATTCCTGCCTTCAGCACCCAGCACAGGCACGAGTTTATTTCTAGTGATAGCAGATGCATCACACCACTGCTGGGATCTTGGCTGCTTCTTGGAAGCACCAGCCAGCACCTCGGATCTGCAGCAGCGCTTCCTGACAGTCAGCTGGCGTTAGCTCCGCAAGCATTAGCAGCGGCACAATGACTTAGCCCTGTGTATTTATAGGCCACAGGCTCTTGTCAAAAAACCTCTGAAATCTTTCCCCTGACTTCAGCAGACTCGTGTCCGGGGCCTCTGTTCCTCGGGGACGGCTTGTTCTGTGCTTCCCTGCCCGCAGCCACGGGAAGCCCTGCACGTCCCTGTCCTCATGGCGCTCACCCATGGGGACGGCCTCAGGGACAGGTGGGGTACCCACCCTCCCCACCACCCGTCCGGGTACACCCCCAAGGTGCTGCAGCCATCTCTAGGGCTGCACTGGAGCAGCACGAGGACCACGGTCCCCTCTGGGATGGGGTTTTTCTCCCCCTGAGGTTACACCTCGGCATAGCCCATTTTTCCTCATATTGAGGAAATTTTTGATGTTTTTTTCCTCATACTGAGATGGAACCTCCTGTGCTGCAGTTTGTGCCCGTTGCCCCTTGTCCTGTCACCGGGCACCTGCCCTTCAGGCACCTGCAGGCAGCACTAAGGATGCTCCGGGGCCAAAGCAGCCCCTGGCCAGGAAGCCCACCCTTCCATCTCCCAGCTGTTTGCAGAGGCACCACATCTGTACCCCGGGCAAACCCCAGCCTGTGTCACACGGCTCCCCCCGGCCACATGCCGGCACCCCCACTGCTGGGTGCTGCCCCAGCCCTGGGACCGCAGCCACCCCTGCGGCGCTTCCAAGGACCACTGGCATCGGCAGATGGGGCCAGGACACATCGTGCCCACCGCACAGCTTCAGGCAAACCACTTCATTCAGCGTTTCAGCAGCTTCGCCTCCCCACAGGCTGCTGTTTGGGTATTACCACCAAGAGCAGCCAGATAAATAACTTCAACACACCCCACAGTAGCGGTCCTGTTTTACATATGGTATTTTCCAAGTGGCGGCTTAGTGATGTGATGTTTGCTATCATTTCAAAGGAAGAAAGCAAAATCCCAGCACTGTTCCCTGCAGAGGAAAGCTAAGAAATGAGACCTCGGATGCTCTGTATATCTTCCCAGAAATATCCTGATTTTCATGAGCATCGCTAAGTCCAAAAATCTCAAAATCTTGAGTCAGGACAGTTGGATGCATCTGATTCAAGAATGACTCAGATGGGAGCGTGGAGGCAGGGAGGAAGGCAAGGGAGTGACATTTTCTGCTGTGGGCAACATCCTTTTATTTCAAGCTCAAAGATGCAAACCCCACAATTTATTACTTGATTGAAAAAAAAGCACTCTGCCCCAGCTGCTCCCGTACTGATCCCAAGTAACAAGACCATCTTCCTTATTCTCAGCCTTCACGCCTGTAACTTAATTTCCATTTCTTTAAAAAAAAATAATTAAATCCTGCCGACATATTGAAAGCAAGCTATCTCAGTAACCACATTGAACACAACCCTGAGCCCTCCAACAAGGAAAGCTTAAGCTGCCTTCCCAAGCGATGAGCAGCAGGACAGCCCTGGCTCCCCCCCGTCGGGTCAGAGGCAGAGCAGGGCATGGGGGCAGGTACCTGCGTACGAGCCCAGCGCCCAAGGGCAGGACCTGCGCTTGCACCTGAGGAGATGGAGATTCTTAAGGCTGCCAAAGGCCACTGCAAACATTTAGTCTCACCTACTGCTCAGCCCCAGCCTTGGAAACCCAACCAGCTGCACGGGCACTGAACATTTACATGCACCCCTGAAAGTGTCACGCTGATCACAGGGCAAACTTGGGTGGGAAGACCTCCACCGAAGGGTGCTGTGGCTGGATGGGAAGAGTGAAGGAATCACCAGAGCTGCAGAAGGGGCCAGCACTGGCAAGATGTCCTGAAACTGCCTTTGGCAACTTGGCCATTTCTGTTGTGCTGGGGATTTGAGAGCTCCCAGCCCCTCAAAGAGCACAGCCCCAGCGTGGCAGCATCTGGCTGTTGATGGTTCCGTGGCTTGGACCAAAGTCTTTCCCTACGACAATACTGATGGAGCTCTAGGGACCCCCCGCGGGACCTGCCCCCACAGTGCCTCTTGCACGCACAGGGTGCACGGACCTTTCTCCAACGCACCCTGTGCAAAAGCAAAACCCTTCGCCTTCCCAGCTGGGGGATGAAGTGAAGCCAGCACTCACAACCAGGTCTGCTCCTCACCCCGCTGCCTCCCCTCGCCCAGCCAATTAGCCAGGGTGCCCCTCACTGCCCCCAGGGAATTGCCAGGCTCCTCTTCACAAGCAAAACCCACCAGCTAATGCCAGCCACCACCTGCCGGGGCTCCTCCACCTGGGCTGGGAGCATCCCAGTGAGAGATGGCCCCGTGCCGGAGGCTGGGGACCCAGCAGCATCACTGCACGCTCTGACTCAGCCGTGGCTCATTTCCGCAGCGGCATGGCCACCTTCCTGTGGCTAACTGCTTGAGCCGCCGGGCCACCTGCGCTTCCTGCCCTGCGGCAGCAGCAGAAGAGGCTGGTTGTCCCCTCCCGGGAGGTGCACAGGTGAGGAGCCAGAGCCAGGGACAGGCTGGGGACCCAGGAAGGCGGGTGGAGCACAACGGGCACTGCAGGCAGGAGAGGGGCAACGGCTTTCAAGTGCCGAAACACTTCATACACTCCAAAGAAGCCCGTCCGCGGGGTCTGGGTGCAGCCCTGCTGCCCACCCCGCTGCAGCACGCAGGGAGGTCGGGGCTCTGCAGCCCACCCACCCGCCATGCGTGGGGCTGGCGGAGTCAGAACAAAGTGTCCTTCAAGGAGCCCCACGCTGTTCCACACGGCCAGGCAGAAATGGGTGGAATAGAGGAGTTTTGTTCCTTCAGCAGGGAAAATCCAACCCGGACTCTACCGGCCACAGCAGCCGCGTCTGCTCCAGCAGCGTCCCCAAGTCGGCTGCCCCAGCAAAGCCCCAGCTTTTGCTTTAAAACAGACTATTGCGTATAAAAGGGAGAGGCAGAGTCTCCACGGCGGGTGTTAGAGGCTTTGGTGATAAGGCAGGGGATACTTCTAAGCTTGTCTCCACAAACATGAGGATTAGCAATTTACTTCTCTTAAAAACAAAATCCGGGATTTTAACATGATCACAGGCTTGGAAAGAAAAATAAACATCGTGAAACCAGGAAAGGGAAGAGAACGAGAGTGGAGCAAGCAGGCAGCTGGGTGATAGCTGAAGTGCTTCTTAAATCAGAATGAGAAAAATGCATTGCAGATTTTAAATCTTGGTAGCACTGAACAAATGCTGAATGCAAGGACTCTCACATCAATTTCTTACCAGTAAGAACGCCATCAGAACTAAAGGAACCCTTTCTAATAATGTGCATGAGATGAGGCCCATTTGTTTCATGCAGTAAAGCATATAATGGATTAATTACCTATTGAATTGAAAAAGTAACACTGAAAACATGCTTGCATTAAAGCAAAAGGCAGGTTTTGGCTGAACCCGTGGTGCCCACTGGCTTTGCTGTGCCTTCGGTACCCCACACACTTTGAAAGCAAACCTCTGCACAGGACTCCAGCAACACGGGCAGGCAGGGCAGCACAGAAAAGCCCCCCCAAAACCTAGAGACCAGCTCCCACGCAGGCCACAGCCGTACCACCCACCCAAGCTCCTGCATCACACAGGGGGATGCTACCCAGCCCAGCACCTCCCCCTGCTGCCGCCTCACACACACACCCCCGGTGCCCCAAAACCCACCCGACCCACAAACGTGCCACCAATCCTCCATCAGCCAGGGTCAATCTCAACCTGCCATGCTAACGAATTACTAATTCCTCCGTTTGGGAAGGCAGAACCTGCCCATGCATTCCTACCCTGGCCACCACCACAGCGTAAAGGCACCGGAGAGCAATTTTGAGATCAAGCGGCTGTAGCCATTAATAATTAGCACTTTAAAACTTCAAAGGGTGATGCTGGCCTCTGCAATAAAAACTCAGCACACCCAGAGACGGTGAGGAGGAGTTCTCATCGTCAGTGCTGCCATTTCCCAAGCGAGATCTGGAATGTAGAGGTGAGGACAGCCCACAGGGGGATGGCAGCAGCGCTGGGATTTGACAAAAACCTCTCAGCTCACATCCCTGACACCTCCTGCGGCAGAAGGTATAAAGATCACGTTATGTGAGCATCACGCACAGGCATCTGAGAGCATCCCAAAGCCATGGCTGAACCAGTCACCTCGTGCCCTGCAATACCCTCACATGACACTTGTCACTTGGCCCGTACCAGGGGGATGCTCTTGGTAAAACCACAGGAGCCCATGATGGGCAAGGTGATGCTTTCTGACACAGACAGAAAGAACCACAACACACAAGGTCAGACAGGGAAAGAGGTGCTGGACGCAACTGGGGGCGGGTACATGTGTCCCCTGCTCGGCGCCCAGGGGTCACACCGTGCTGCACGTGCCCACTGAGCTGCCAAGCTGAGGGCATCCGACCACAGCCCGACAGAAAATTGCTTTCGCTTTAAGAAAACTCAACCCCTCCTGTCTTTATCAGCAATTCCTAATCTTAAACCATTCTGTCTCTTCCGGAGAAAGTAAAGACAGAAACCTCAATGGAAAAAAAAAAAGGAACTGAAGTCTGAAAACAAGAGACTCCAGATCTTCAGCTGATTATATTTCTAGCCAAATACAACAGGTTGATTAATCTACTTCTTCAGACTGCTAAAGCTACCAGAACAGCAGAATATATCCCTTTCACTCCAGAGGAAGCTCAACACATTTAAACCAAACATCTTCCAGACAGGAGAAAAAATAAATACAAAAAAAAAAGGAAAGAATCGGCGCTCTAGCATTTGCACGTCTCTGAATATAAAGCTTCGGAAAAGTCAAGTGAAGCAGAGTTCTCCGGTAAAATAAGTGGGCAAAGCTCCATCCATGGACTCCAGCAGTTGTCTGCTTAACCTATAAGTAAACCGGAGTCTCCGCTTTGGAGACCATCAGTGTTTTCACCTCCCAGTGCAGCCAGTGACCAGCTCCATCACTCAGCGCTACAGCCAGCAAGAGCTGCACCTGGAAGCACAGCCCCCCCGGCCATCCCTCACCGTCTCATGCTTTTCCTCAACAATCCCCTTTATTCCCACAGCCATAGCGCTCCCCTCAACTCCGCACAACCCCCCGACCACAACAGGGGCAGGAGCGGGCCTGGAGCAGGCTGTGCCCGGGAGCACGGACCCCAGAGCAGAGACAGCCCGGAGCTCCTCTCAGCTCCCGCATGCCCATGGGGTTCCATGCTGGCGGGGGCGTCCCCCAGCACCCACTGAGCTGCGACCCCACTGTCACGGGCAGGTCCCGGCGTGGGCTCCAGCAGCACCCAGGCAGCAGCAGCCCCCTTCTGCTGCCGGCCCGCGGAGGTGGGATGCGGGGGATGCTGCGGTGCCTGCAGAGCCGGGTACCACTCGGGTACCGCCCGGGATGCTCGATGCAACGGTGACAGGAGGGCCGCGGCTGTCACTGCTCCGTGGACAGCACCCAGCGCCGGGGGCGGCTGCTGGCTGAAGGATGCTCTGGGGGGCCAGGGCCAGCACCGCCCCCCCGCTGCTCCCCAAAACCGCCGGTAACGCCTGTGAGGCCACCGGCCCGGAGCGGGCACGGCCTGGGCACCCCCGCACAGCCCACCCGGCCCCGGCCCGCGGCGTGGGATGCCGCGGGGGGTCCCTGTCCAGCTCGGGGGTCCTGAGGAGCCGCCGCCCCCTGTGCCCCTCTCCTTGCCATTGTCCGCCCGGCGGGGGGTGGGGGGGCGGGCAGACCCGTCCCGCCCCCCGCCAGAGCCCGTGGCCCCGCTGCCCACCCGTCCCCACCCCCGTCCCGGACACGCGTGGGCCTCTCACCTGTGGGGCCGCTACCCGCGGCCGCCGTCTCCTCCTCTTCCTCCGCCGCCACCGCCGCCGCCGCCTCCTCCTCCTCCTCCGGGGGCGGCGGCGGGGGGCTGCCCCGGGCGGGCGCGGCGGAGCCGCGGGGCCGGGCGGGCGGCGCCGGGCCGGGGCCGCCCTCGGCGGGGCCGCCGCTGCCGCTGCCGGGCTCGGGGGGCGGCGCGGCGCTGGGGGGCAGCCCGGCGGCGGCGGCCAAGAGGGCGGCGAGGCAGAACAGGGCGAGCCCGGGCGCGGTCCTCGGCCGGCGCCTCATGCTGCGGCGCGGCGCTCCGCCATTCATTCATTCATCCCCGCTCCCGTCCCTCAGCCACCGCGGCGCTCCGTCACCCTGCTAGAGCGGCCGGGCAGCGGCGCCGGGCGGCGGCGGCTCCCGCCCCCTCAGCCGGCCATGCCGCGCCGCTGCCGCCCCGAGCGCCCCGCAGGCGGCTCCCGCCGCGCCCCGGCTGACAGCGCCGCGCCCGCCCCGCCCTGCGCCCGCCGCGGCCAATCAGCGCCGCGCCCGCCCCACCTGACGGCAACTTTGTAACTCTCGGGGCGCGGCGCGGCCAATCGGCGCCCGGCGGGGGCGGGGCGGCGCGGGGATGGGGGGCGGGGCGGGGCGCGGTGGGGGCGGCCCCTGGCGGCGGGGCGGGGCGGTGCGGCATTGTGCGGGCGGGGGGCAGCTCCCCCGAGCCCCCCAGCGCCCCGGCAGCGCGGGGGAAGCAGGCAGGGGCACCCGCGCCGCCTCGTCTGTCTGCGCCCGCTGCCGCCCTGCTCACTCGTTTTCAATATTTCTCTATTTTCATGATTTTTATTATTTTTATTTTAAATATTAAAGCCCCCCCCCTCCGCTCCCCCCCTCCAGTTTCACAAAACAATGAGGAAGGCGCCGGGATGCGCAGCGGGACACAAAGGGGGCTGTCACGCTCCCTCCCCGCACCGGTGCAGTCTGTGCAGGGGCCCGGCAGGTCGGGGGGTGTCACCGCCCCGCGGCGCGACCCCCCCGGCAGCCCCCCCTGCCCACCTCCCGTCCCCACGCCCGCGGCAGCGCCGCTCCCCTTTGTGCTGCGCATCCGCGGGGCCGGCCCGTTTCCCAGCGGCGGGGACGCGCCCCGGGCACCGGCCGTGAGGACAATGAGCCCGGGGGGAGCGCCCGGGGGCTGCCCCCCGCCCCCGGTCCTGCTGGGGCCGGGCACGGCAATGACCTTGACCAAAGCCCCTTGACCCGGAGGAGCGGTCGGCGGCGCGGCGGGGGAGGAAGCACGGTGACACAGATATTAATTATTTATGGTACCCAACTGGGCGATCACTGGTTGACGCGCGGCGGAGCCCGGCGCAGGCGTGTGTCACCGGCCCTGGCGGGGCCAACGCCGCTCGGATCGACACAGCGGCACGTGGCCGCACGCCGGGATGCGCCGGAGCTGCCGGCTGGGCCATACGGAGCCGTACAGGCAGCAGCCATCCCTGCGCATCCTGCTGCAGGAAGGTGCGGAGCACGGGGGCGTGATGGGTCAGTGCATGGCACTGCCAGCCAAGGGGCTGACGAGTGGCTCCTGGGGATGCTGAGGAGTGTCCCCTGGGGACCAGCCAGCCTCACCTTCACCCACCGCACGGCTCCGGCTGCAAGTCCCCCCACGTGGTGTTTAGGGGCTGCCTGCGCGGGGAGCGCTGCCCGGCATAGCTGCCGTGGGCTGATTATTCTGCAATAACTCACTGCTCTTCCCCCATACCCATCCCCTTCTCAGAAATAAATGGGACTTTATTCCTGCATAATAATATAAATATTATTCCCCAGCAACTATGCTGCGCCATTTCCCCCAGTGAGACAAACCCACCTGAGATTTGCTTTTCACAATGGTCGCCAGCCTCTCCCTCCCCAGCAGGACCCTCCGGTCAGGGGACTGCAGATGGCAAGGAGGAACGATGTTTTGCCAACCAAGGCTCTCCTCCAGCGATTCGCACAGGGTCTGCTGGAGCAGGAAGGAAGAAGCCACACAGAGGAACAACTGCCGAGGAAAGAGTTGTCCAGAACAAAGAAACCCCTTAGTTTTGGATAAAAGCAGTGCAGCCTCGGCAGCCAAAGGATGGACCCTGCGCCCACCTGCCAGCTCGGGGCTGGTCCCCACAGCAGCACAGGAGCCTGCACAGCCCAGGGTGCCCGATCTCTTCCTCCCATTTCTGATACATCGTGTTCTTCCTCTCTGCTTGGGAGGAGTGGTTAAGCGTGTCATGGCTTTTCACGGGAAGGTCCTGCCTGGGTCAGACATCCTTGGGGCATCCCCATCCGAGCAGCACCCGTGAAAGGGGACTGGCCACTGTCGGATGTGGGGGTCACACGCAAAGCCAGAGACTCCTGCCCAGCTGCTTATGTCGGTGCTGATTTACCAGGAGATTTGTTACAAAGAGCTGCAAAAATAGACTGTCTCTGCCACGCTGGGGGCACGCAACCCAGAGCCTTCGTGGTGATGCCACGGCCTGGTGGCAGCAGGGGTAAGAACCCCGAGGGGTGAGTGCCTACGTCGGTGGAGATCCCCGCCAGCCCCCAAGGCTGCCAGTCCGCGGTGCAGGGGCTGGGCGAGGGCCGGACCCCGGCTGGAGAGACGCTGTGGAAGGTGCCGGGGGAAGGATGGAGGATGCGGTGGCATGTCCCGGGCCCTGCACAGGGACAGCTCCAGCAGGACTCGCCGCTCCCCCTGTTGATGTCAAATAGAGTTGCAAGTGCTCCACAGCCCCGAGCACCGCACCCCGAAAAAACAAGCACCCAAAAACCCGCTGGCTGCTTTCAAAGGCATCAAGCCGGGGATGCCCAGGGCACGGAGCAGATCTGCCCTGGCACCGCGCCACCGGCACGCTCCTGCCTCCCTTCTTCTTATGTTGCCCTTTTGCAATGAGAAGGTGAGAAACACACGTCTGAGCAGGATGGATCCTCCGGGAACAAGGAGGACTGACAGCCCGGGCCACAAGCAGGCAGCCCAGCCTCCATGCCTGCTTTTTTAGTAAGTTTTAAGGGTATCGACATCCTCCCCAGAATTGTTCCTATTTCATCAAATCAGCAAGATTTTCTTCCCCAGTGGAAGGTTTCCATCAGATATTTAGCAGCCAGCTCTTTCTCTGACCTATTTGCAAGCCCCAAGCCACTCTCCACCACCCACTGCTTGAAAGCTTTGATAATTCAATAAGATGTTAATTCTGACACCCAGTATAACTCACGAGACAAAAGCTTTTTCTTTTTAATTATTAGCATTAATTGCAGTACAGGAGTAATGAATCCTCTCCGCAGACTTAGTTTTCAAAGCACCCAGCAGCATTTTGCTGCACAACTCCCATTAAGTCAATGTGCATTAAGTGGATTCTGGCAGAGCCATGTGCTCCGGGGTACGCAGAGCCCAGACACGATGGGACTGCACGAATCTGCCGCGGGGACCAAGGAGCAAAGTGAAGTCGCAGCCTGGCCAGTGCGTGTAGGTGTTAGTGCACAGCTGCTTCAAAAGCACGCAGAAAAGGGGCACTGTCAGTTTTGAGCATGTCGGGACCATCTTTTAGGGCAAAATTATGTTCTTAAGTGCAAAGGATTGTTAGTGAGACCCCACATGCTTTATCAGGCTGCCCAGCCTGTGAGTCCAACCTGTACACAGTGCTGGAAACTGTTCCACCTTCATTTAAGAGCCCGCACCAGCGGGTCTTTGCAGGGCTTGCCCCTGAGGAGCTGCCCTCCACTCCCTCTGCAGACCCCTGTCAAGCATTGCCCCAGCTGGAGGGAGATGGAGATATCCTTTAGGCTGCACTTCCTCAGTGAATATTTTCATTATTCCACATCATATTTATCATTTGTTTGAATCATCTAATAAAGAGTGGTTGAGAGTAAAAAACCCCAGGACCGTCCCTATGAAGCTGTGAATGACATGCAGGAGCTGACTGAACGCACAAGCAGAAGTCATGGCTTTATTTTGACCGCTGGAGCCAAGTGAACAGCATGTGTGATGGGAAGCAAATAATTTTTAAAAATCTTTCTGTTTCCATGACCAAGCCGGTGTTAGCAATGAGAAGATGGCAGTTAGAGTGCAGAGCTCTGCATCTTCATCTCTTTCTCCATGTATTTTAAAAATAACACACCTTCTTTGTGGTTGTTCTGAAACGGCAGCCTTGCCTCAGCTGAAGTGCACGCACTGCCTACATTTATCCTCTGATTTGAATATAAATGAAAGCGAGTGAATTAAAAGCAGAGCCTGGAGAGCTGTCCTTGCGGGCACAGGGCTGCTGGTGGTGGGGCTTGGTGGGCAGAGGCCAGGAGCCCCCCCTTGGATCTGCAGCATCGCCGAGCCCCTGAGATGACAAATTCCTCCTCCTTTGGGGCCCAGTTGCCTCGTACACTGTGCTCATGCAGAATTTACCCTTGTACATGTCTGTGAAATCATTATGTTGCTTTAAAACCACCTTTGGCTGACCGCTTTCGGTGCGAGCCCTGCACAGACCCATCACTGCAGTGCCGAGCATCCCTCCCTCTGGGACCCCCCCGGGGAGGAGCCCCGATCCTGGCTCCTGGGCACAGTGGGCAAGGGGCAGCCCTTTGCCCTGGCCACAAGCCGCCCCGCAGCCTCCGCTGGCCTCACACACTTTTTATATGCACAGGGCGACTGTGGTAATGAAATAGCAAATGTTTGGTGTCTTTCTTGCAACTTCCCAGACAGCAGCAAAACTCACATCCCCGGCCAAGGGGGCTGCAGCTGCCACCGCTCCTACCGTGAGCATAAACAAACCCAGCATTAGCACAGGTCTGTCGTCATTTCAAATGAATGCAATTAGCAGCCAGGCCTCCCTCTCTTGCAGAGGGTGAACGTCGACAGCAGGGAGCAGGACATGGCAGTGGCACAGATACCACTAATAGGTCCCAATTCTGCACACACTTAAAGAGCAGCTTAACTTTAAGCATGTCAAGGTCATACAAATGTAAAGCTAAGCTCCTTTTAACATTTAAAATGTCCTACAAATGCAGAAGACCGTATAAATTGGTTAGTGCATGTGTTTATCGCTGCTCTCTGAGAGGTTGGATCAAAAGGGCTGAGCAGGAAGGGGCAGGCGCTGAGGACTCAGATTGCTCAGAAAGTACAATTTCTTCCTTCCACAGGCAATTGTGGCACTTTCAAATGTGCTTTCATCTCCAAATCCTACTGTCCATCCTAAATTTCCTGGAGAAGGTTTTGGGAAGCACTGATCAGGAAGGATTGCATTTGCTGCGTTAATTGAAACATGGTAGCAGAGGAGGGTGCCCTGAGCGCCACTGGAGCGCAGTGGTGGTGCAGCCTGCCGGGGCACAACCCGGGAACCAGCGGTTCTCACACACGTGGATAACATCAAAATGAAACCAAGAATTTGTTGAAATGAAATGCTTTGGAAAAAAATTATCCTCTGAAGGTCAAGACAAGTGGTTCAGATTTTTTCCCTGTCAATAATTTCCTACATGTTCCCACAAAATGGTTTGATTTCAGCAAAACTGCGCTCACCAACAAAAATCACTTCCACTGAAACCCCTTCTAGCCTGCCCACTGCCGAAAGAGCTTTGCTGGCACCCGAGTTCCCTGTGGAGCTGCAAAAGGGAGCAAGACCCCCAGGGCTGCTCTGTGCCTGGGGGTGCCAGCCGCGGAGCATCTCAGCCACGGTGCCTCTCGACTGGCACAGGCAGGCTGGGTACGGCTGCCATCACACCCACGTGCAGCTGCTCCGGGCTCCCACACGCACATTTTCCTTCCCACCCCGCTCCTGCACACACACCTCATACGTGCACACATACGTGCACACCCCAGCCCAGCTCCCCTCTCTCGCACACCGTCTCCATCCTGGAGCAGGATGGTCCCACACCAGACACACGCACACACACACCCTGTCCGTGTTGCACACCTCAGCCAATTCTCTCACCACCACGCACACCTTGTCTCACACCCAGTTGTTTTTTCTTGCCCCCGGCACAGCCTGAAACAAGCCTCTGGATGTTTCCTCTCCAATGCAGCCCCAGTGGCCCCCAGCATCACCCTGGCCCCTCTCCCCAGTCCCTGGCTCTGGGGGTGCTGCCCTCAGGACTGTGAGGGGCATTGCTCCATGGCAGGTGCTTTCTGCTTCCCTTTTCATTACTGACTATTTCTGCAAGTGTGGGGCACAAAATAGGTGCAGAGGAGCATCCCTTCAAACGAGATTTAGAAAAGCCGTGTGGGAAGGGTTTCCATCCTGCACATCCACAGACGGGAGCAGCAAATCCCCTCGTTGTTTGACGGCAGATAGTGAAGGCAAGTCCTTGAGTGTGAGACACTGAGCTACCAGGGATTATACAACTCCTTTGAAAAAAGGCTTTTCTTCCAGATCCCTATAGTAAATCTCCAGCTATTACCCACCCTAAAGCACTGGTAACACTTCCAATCTCTCCCGCTTTCTGCCGCATACGTTTTGCGTTTCACTCCAGGGCTCACGTTTTTTTCATTGAATATTGAAAGCACGTTATTGCCGGGCACGGGGGGGCGGGAGGGGATACAGGGTTGGGGACCCTGCCCAAATTAAACAGCTATTCCCACATTACCTAATGCAGGGGACTGGCCACACAGAGCCAGGTGCTCTCCCCAGAGCCCAAGCTCCCACTCAAAACGCTCAAGGCCGATTTTTGTGTTGGACTTTTTCCATGTGTTTGTTTTAATGAATCCCAGGAGGCTCTGGCAAGGCTGGGGCTCGTCCCAGCTTGCGGTGGGGACCGGTGCTGCAGCATCGCATGGGGAGTTGGGGCTGGGGGATGCCACTGAAGCTGGGATCAGGATAGACCGAAGCCCAGATAAGCGCAGTATGTGGGACAAGACAGCATCAGTGTTTGGCCATTTCAGCTGCCAAACCCCGCATCCCCTGCGCAATGGTAGGGAAGTCTCAGTGTGAATGCAGGACAGGAGGTCCTTCGTATTCACAGAGGTGCAAGTGGGACATTTAGGGGCTGTTTTGGCTTTAACCATGGACAATCCATCAACCAACAAGGCAAGACCTCTTATTTCTGCTTCTTCATCAAGTGCTTGGGACTGAGCTTCATCGCCATGAGAAGGAGCCACCACATCCCAAAATCCAACCATGCCCAGCTGCTCTCTGCTGCCAGGAGCCGGGGACGTCAGCCAGCAGGTGGATGTAAGGAGCCTGGGAGCAGGCAGTGGGATCGGCTGAGCAGGTGGGAACAGGGCCAGGCATGGCAGCAAGAGCAGGAGCACAGAGAAAGGGGCCTTCCCATTGTCCAGAACAAAAGACCAGATGTGTGCCCAGGGTAGGGAAAATCCCACCCTCTGAAAGCCAGATCTGGCATTTCCACTTGGAAGAGCCTCAACGCTGTCATTACGAGTACATTCTACACCAGCGCAGCTAAACCTCTTCTTAAACTGGTTTCATTAATTCGGGACAGCTACTCATCCAAGCGCTTACAGCAGGTCGTTGGGACCAGCCGTACCCTGGCCAGCCGCCCTGCACCTGGCAGTGTTTGTGCCAAGGGGGTCCCTTTTGACTACCTCTGATTTTTTATTTTTTTTTTCTTAAAAGGAAATAAACAAAATAAAACCTTGTGATGGATTTTTTCCCTTTCTTTTCTTGACTACATTCTTGCTCCCAAGTTAATATTCATCATTAGCCCTGCTCTGAAGCCTGGTGGACAAGGCTGAACATAGGTGTTAATGTGTCCTTTTGGGTGCCACTGCAACGCTGAGTGTATCCCTACCATCATTTTAACCCAATGATCTCCACATGAAGCCCTAGTCATTAAGTGTCCCAGCTCGTGCCTTAACTAACATGGGTCTTTCAGAAAAGACCTTAGTCTTCATTTCAGGACACCAAGAATGGAAAAACCACCACGTTCCTATGTTTTTTTTCCAAAATATTGGACCTGTTGGGGGGGTTTAAACAATGGTGATTAATTTTCATGACTTCATTTGGCTTTTGCTTCCAGCCATCCGTTTGTGTTTTTTCCCCCCTGCTAGATTACAGAACCTGCAATGCCTGCTCTTTTCTCCCCGTGAACATATTTATACACTGTCATCAAGTCACCTCTCAACCTCTTTTTTTAATAATGCAAACAGATGGAGGTCTTTAAGTTCTCCCCCCTGTAAGGCCATTTCTCCAGTCCTTCAATCATTTTTGTAGCTCTTTTCAACACTCTCCAACACCCTCTCTTAAATGCAGACACGTGAACTAGATGCGAAATTCCTGAATCAGTCTCCCCAGTCTCATAAAAAGGTAAAATCCTCTCCCAGCTCCTACTCACTGTTTCCCCTCTCACACATCCAAGAATCTCATTCAGTCTTTTGGCTAAAACATCACACATTGCCAGGAAGATTCCATTGAGCTGATGCTCCACTATAACCCCCCGTCTCGAGTCCTTATGCAGAACCAAACCAGCCCAAAGCTCCCCCTTTGCTGAGGCTGGGGCTCCTTCTTCCTTCCTACGTGTTCCTCACTGAACTGCTCTGATTTCACAGCTATCCGGGCCATAACAGCATCTTTTGGTCTCTTACTGTAAATGCATGGTTTGCTAAATGCTGGATACCAACTCACTGCCTGGGAAAAGCAAATATTTTTGCATCAGATGTTACAATTTCCCTGTTTTCCCTTTTCTCCTGCTCCCTGCCATCACCATTCCTGGCTTTTGGTGCTCAAGGGTGGCGGACATCCATCCATAGCTGGCCTCAAGTCTGAAGACCCTTGCAGCGCAGAGGACTGAGCCGGCTGGCCTCAGCTGGGGCATATCCAGGTGCCACCTGCGCTGATGTTACCTTGGCCGTGTGCTGGGCAGCATGGTGGCAGTGTTGGGGAGCACGGCTGGCAGCCAGGGCAGCCCCAGCCCCATGCCATTTCCCTGGCCAGGTTTCCAAAGTGTTCAGCACTGATAAAAGGGAGAGGTTTTCAGCGAGGGCACCTGGTATGGTCGGGCTCTTCTGAGCAGCATAGTTGCCAGCAGCACACCCAGAGCTCCTGGGAGCTGAAATATGTGAAACTCTTCCCCTCCTGTGTTCTTTCCCAGTTTGTCATTGCAGCTATAGTGTATACACACGCTTTTGCATGCGGAAACAACTGTCCACCAGCACCCTCTGGGCTGCAAGCAGCATGGTCACACAAGAAGTATTACGGGACAGTGTCATAGTTTAGCCCCAGTCAGCAACTAAGTACCATGGTGGGATGGGGAGCAGGATCAGAAAAAGGTAAAACTCATGGGTTGAGATAAGAACAGTTTCATAATTGAAATAAAGTAGTAGTAATAATAACAACAACAACAATTGTAATGAAAAGGAGAGGGAGAGAGGAGAACAAAACCCAATGGAAAAACCCCAAGTGATGCACTCTACCGTTGCTCACCCCCTGCTGAGCGATGCCCCGCCAGTGCCCGAGCAGCGAGGCTGCCCCAGCCAGCTCCCCCGGTTCCTATACCCAGCATGGCGTTCCATGGTATGGAATAGCCCTTCAGCCACTTCGGGTCAGTGTCCTGGCTCCGCTCCCTCCCAGCTCCTTGTGCTCCTTCTCACCAGCACAGCCGGGAAAACTGAAAAGTCCTTGATTTAGAGTAAGCCTTACCTAGTAACAGCTGAAATACCAGTGTGTTATCGTCATTATTCTCATGCTAAATACAAATCACAGCACCGTACCAGCTACTAAGAAATTTAATTCTATCCCAGCTGAAAACAGGACAGACAGTTTTAAAAAAATCTAAATAACATGCTGGAAAAAAACATGCTTCTTGCTGGAAAGCTGATGACAGTTCCCTCCCCTTTAACCAGCAGGTGATTTCTCCATGGCAAACATGGCTTTTGTGGGAGGAAGATCACCAGCCAGGGTGTTTTTTCCACTGGGACCTAACTAAATACTTGGGAAGCGATGCAAGGCTTGGCCTGCATCCTTCCCCGGGTGTGGACGGGCCGCGGGGTGGGCAGGGGGAGGGGGGGGAGATGGCAGCAGCCGACCACTGCATGTCAGTGTTGCTCCATGCAGTACGCACAGCTGGGCAACATCTGCCTCCCGCGCTGGAGCAGCTCTGCTCTCACCTAAAGCACTGAGTTACTGGGGGAACGGGGATCTGCGGGCTCTGTGGCAGCACTGCCTGGATGGAGGGACAGTCCTGGTTGTGTGGCACGAGTGGGCAGCGGTGCCCGGCTCCTGCTGAGGGCTCAAGGCGCAGGGGTTGCGTCCCCTGCCCAGGAGAAGGTGTCTGGCCAGCAAGCAGATACCCAGGGGACCATGGCCCTGGGCTGCAGGGACACATCTCATCCCTGTCCTGAGACTCATGCAAAACACAGCACCCCCTGAAATCCCACCATCGGGACTAGCTCAGCACAGTTGCAAGGATGAAGGATCATCTAACGTTCCCACTCCTGGTTTCTGCAGGGGCCAGGTTCAGAAGTCAAAGCCCACATGAGGCTGGGCAGGTGCTCCCCACATCGCCCTCATTCCCCAAGCCCTGCGGTGAGTCGTGTCCCCCCACCCCCCCGAGCACCTGTCAGTCCCCTGTGGGCTCAGCTGCTGCCCGGGGCAGAAGGGATGCTGTGCAGAGCATCCCACTAGGACTACACAGGGCTGCCCACAAAACCCCTCCATTTACACAGAAGAGAGACAAAATCCCTACGTGATGAATAACTATTGCCAGAGCCGGCAGTGTGGGGTACTCAAATGTCCACTCCAGCCTCACGCAGCTCTTGCTGAATTCAGCAGTAACTCATGTTTGTGACTCCCCCTCATCCCCTCCAGGTCCTGCTGGAGAAGAGATATATAATTTGGGGCCTGGATTTTCCATTGCCTTGGTAACACGTTTCCTTGTTGTGCCCGTCACCTCAAAGAAATATATACTGCAGGTGTGAAGAGAAAGGTGAACAGTGGCGTGGCTGCCAGAGGAAACATTGTCCTGGGAATCCAACGTGCTTCCCACCTGCAGACCGGGTCTGTGACTAATGCGCAGGTGGCCAGGGCGGTTTCATGAAAAGGGCCACAAAAGATAAGCATTTTGCTCTGATTTCATGGAATAACAACAGTACTGATGGTGCCTCACGCCAAGGTAGAAGAGGGGCTGGATTTATACAGTGGAAATACAGCTGTCCAGAGGTGAACAAAGCTCTTGTTGACTTTGGGGGCAGAGGGGGGTGTTGAATTCAAAGGCTGCAGATTTGTTGGCTATATGCCCGAGTCCTACAGGCAGCCAGGAGGGCTTGCCCAGGTGTTCCACCAGGCACGAAGTGAGCCGGTTCAGCTCAGGTGTCCTCCTCCTCCTCCATTCAAAAAGTCCAAGATCGGGCTCTGCAGGAGACGCCATCCCCTCAATCAGCAATGCTTCCCTGTGCTTCGTTTCCTCATCTCCAAGAAAGGAGAGGGTGGGAGGCTTTCCAGCCTTATGAGGAGGTCCTGAGGATTTACTTGTCCTGTCTCTCAGGAGCAGCATTTCGTCAGGACTTGCCCCAGGAGACCCCCAGTGCCTGCGGGTTTGCTGAGCCCCACTGCACCCCTGGGGTGAGCTCAACGGGTGCAGCCCGGGCAGCGTGAGGCAGCAGCCACCACGACAGGGATGTTGGAGAAGGGGCATGGACATGGATTCAGGGTAATGACCAGCTAAATAGCTTGGGTCTTTTCATGTGGAGGTTTAGTTTTAGCATTAGAGCTTGTTATAGGGCACCATTCGTTGCAGAGGAAGCACAGCAGCTGGCATGGCCATTGCCCTGGAGGGAAAGTGCCATGACGCCCCATCACACCCGCAGCCACACAGGCGGCGCTAGAAGAGAGTTAATCAGCTCTCTTTTTTTCTTTCAAATCCATTTGCCAGAGCAGTATCCACAAAATGCTGCTGTGCTCCAGGGAGATTACAGGCCAGATCCTGGCTCACTTCAGGCCTGAACCCAACAGGGAGCAATCAAGCTGGAGCCATGAAGGGAGCAGTAATTCATGATCCTGGCCTGGGTGGCCCAGGAGGCTCCGTGACCTGCTAGAGAGGCGCCGGGGCAGATTACTCACACCACAAGTATGAGCAAGCGGGGAAGGACGCTGTGCAGGGCTGCATCGCTGAGCTGGAGATCGAAGGCGGAGGCATGGAGAGCCCGTGGACATGCTGGGAGAGCCCCTCAGCACATGCTGGGCTCTGTGCATCGCCCAGCACTGGCAGCACCCAGCACCCCAGAGCCTCGTGAGCAGCTCCATGGTGGGCAAGAGTGCAGAAAATTAGGCCCTGGGCATGTAGTCCTGCAAGCCTTCCTCACCCGGCCCCTTGACGAGCTGACCTGCATGAACGCTGCGAGCATCAGCTTTGCGGTTAGCAGTGGACTTCCAAGTGCCGTACGGGTGCCAGGGAGCAAGCAGGAGGCCCCAGCCTGACAGCTACCGGAGGGCCGGAGTGGTTTTGAGGCTCAGACCCATGTTTTGGCTGCAGCTTGGCTCACTCTGCTCTCTAAGCTGGATCTGAGCTTCCCCTCCCCAGCTCTGTACTACATGGATGTTTCTGTGCAGCCAAGAGATTTGCTCAGTGACTGTAACATAAATTTGGGAAATATTCCCCCCGCCAGGAAGTTGTATAAAGCGCATTCCCTACACTGCACGATTTCTCTGTTGGCACCGATGTGCCTGTGCAAGGGATATCCATGGTGATGGTGCCCATGGCATCTCGCCTGCACTGTCTGCAAATAGCAGAAATGCAGCTCTGATACTTAAATGGGTGCAGGTGTGTGGAAAACCCACTTAAACAGAGTCATCATTCTGCCGGACGATGCAAGCATGTCAAAATGAAAACATCAAAAGATGTCAGCCATCTCACAGAAACATCATGTCAGGGACAGAAAGAGAAACAAATTGCTCCTACCAAGTCACAACATCCTCTTCCAAACTCTTGGAATGAGTTATCTTGAGTGTTTTCATTTTGAAACAACTTCTAATATCTAATTTTAGAATACAGATAAATCATCATGAAAACAAAAATGTTTTCAATTATTAAAATCTGTTTGACCAAGCACAAAATATTTTTTCCAGCCTAACTCTCACAGAGAGTTTTGAAACTTTCCAATGCCTCTCCCAGCTGGAAGAAAAGTCCTTGCCATATCTCGGATACCCCCCGGGTCTGTGCGCAGCAGGCACAGAAGGTACATGAGCACAGCGAACAGAGCGTTGCATTGAAACCCGCTGGCTCTGCTACCAAGGCTGAGATGCGATGACATTCACCCTTGTTATGAGAATCAGCACAGGCCACTGGAGTTATTTTATTCTTCAGAGCTCATGAGGTGCCATGGTCTTGGATGGGTGACAGCGCAAGGGCCATCATCAGCTGTTCGCCTGAAGAGGAGGTCCTGGCTCAGAGACAGCTTTTGTTGTCACAAAACATCTCCAGTTCCTTGTGCTTGAAGAAAAAGCTCCTAAAATGTGGATTCTTCTTGACATTGTCCCAGATTTCCTCTGTGACTTCAGGAAGCCATTTAATCTGGATGCCCAACCACATGGTGAGCTGGGCTGGAGGGCAAGGAAGGAGATGCTGTTTCCAAAGAGCGAGTGGGTGCTGTGACTGTGCTGCGGGGAAGGATTAGCCCCCTTTTCCAGCCAAAACTCTCATCAAGGCCACTAACATGAAGAACAGTCCCACAATGCCGAGAACCTCGGCTTCATGGACAGGTTGCAAAACTGCACGTGAAAAGTGTGTGCTGGTATTCCCAAGATTTTTCCACTAGTATTTACTTCATGCATCAGCATAGTTAGGGCTTGCAAGGAAAAATGTCAAAACACCTTCTCCTGCCCCGGCCCTTCCCCATGCCTTTTGCCCGTGTTTAAAGCGAGAACAGCAGCCCTGGCTTCTACAAGGGACTCATTGAACCCATGAGCACGGGACTGTCATTTGCTTATTATGTTCAGGTGGCTGAGGGACTCAAGCCATCGAGTTGGTGATGGCTGAGCCATCCCAAAGGGAAGAAGGAAAGTGAGGCTTTCTCTTTTTAAAACCAGGGCTTTGCCTTTCTGCCTCATGCAGACACAGAGCTCTGCCGTTCCCCTGATCTGGGGCTCCCCAGTGGGTCACAAGCCCAGATGTTCGCTGCCCAGGGAACAGCCGCATCCTTCTCAGCTGCACTCGGCCAAAGAGAAGTCCTCCCTTCCTGCAGTAACAGGCTCCTTCCAGCCCCTTGCAGTACATCTGTCCATCAGTTCACCCAGAGCCACAGTCTAGCCACATGTTTCTGAGAAAATCCAACCTCCCCTGCTAGCAGCCAGTGTCTCCAGCACTCCCCTGTACATTTTCCTGTGCTACAGACAGGATCGCTTGTTGTTTCCCAGCTCTTCTGGAGCGGTCTCCACATGGTTCTTCTCCTTCCCTACCTTCCCCAGCTGCTCCCACCCCACTGCTCCATCCCCATCCGCTGCACAGAGCCCCGCAGGGGACAGGCACCAACCAAACAGCTCCACAATTCTTTCCTCAGCTTTAAAACCAGAAACTTTTGTTGTTAAACCTCTTGAAAAAATAACTGAATCTTTATGAATGCCATAGGAGGAAAAGTCCCTATTCAAGATCTAAGCAAAATCAGGACAAATAATACAGAGGGGCAGGAGAGGGTTACTGTGTCCAAAGGGCAAGTGAGGGGGGAAAGGCAGGAGAGCTCAGAGGAAAATGCTTCCTTAACTCCTCCTGAGGTTATCTGCTGGGTCTAAAAGCAACTGGCTCCTCCAAAAGGGCACAAGACACCAGCTTGCAGCCCGGTTCATTACAGGCCTGTTCCGTGCAGCTGGAGACGCTTCCAGGGGCCTCCCTTCGGGTTGTCTTTGACCAGGGCCACCTGCGCCCACGCAGCTGAGCTAATGACCTGCCCCTCCGCTGGGCTTTTCATGGTTGCTGGAATCACCCAGCTTTATGATTCCGTTCTCCGATACCTAGGAACAGATCTGAAATTAAAAGGCTGCAGTTTATGGGGGGATATTTTTCTCCTAGTTCTTCCTCGAGTCCTCGAGGTTTTTCAGCTAGACCGAGCCGTTTCGATGAGCGTGGCAAGAAGCCTTGGTGTGGCAGCACTGGGGAGGAGTAGGTTTTATGGGAACTGAGGTGCTCTGGGGAATAACCCCCCCTGGACGGTGTCCTGGAGCTGCCAGCAGCCCCCCTCGTTGACGAGGCCAGGGCTGCCAGCATCCCTCCCGCGCGGCTGTACCCAGCAGGCACCAAATGCCCCAGCACAGACGTTTGTGGCTGCTCCAGGCAGCTCATTCCTGCAGGGTCTTGTCTCTGAAGCCATTTCTTCCTTCTCTCTCAGACAGCTGTTTACATTTTTGTTTGTGTGAATAATCTCAAATATGAAGGCACTGCTTTGCTTTTCACCCCATTAGATAATATTAATTACTGTAGGGAGCCAAGTAGCTTGGAAAAAGAGGTGGGGGGAAAGAAACACTCTGGAAAAGTTGCAGGCCTTGCAAGTACTTAAAGGGCCATCTGTGTCTCCTCCAAGGCTGTAAAGACAAACCAGAGCAGCAGTAGCGCATATTTATTCAGTAGACATCATGGCAACATTTCTGCTCCTGTCTCAGCCAAGAAGTAGCACCAAAAATGTAAGGCTTGTTATTCCTGAGGCCCTCCTCTCCACTGGGAATGCAGCGAAGGGCTTCTCCAGATGCATGGTGGGACCCAGCCTAGGGAAGGAGTCACCTCCACTTTGGAGTCAAATGCCAGCTCGGTGCTCTGCCTCCTCCCTCCACACGCGCCGCACCTCCCGGCCTCCCCTTCAGGCTGCTGAGCTGGCTCCCGAGGTTCCCAACAGCATTATGGGCTGGCCGCCATCAGAAAGGTGCCTGACTCAAGCAGCATCTTCTGGTGGGCAGGGACGTAGGCAGAAATGCAGGTTTCAGATCCTTACCTACTGCCCCCGTGCAGGGGTGCCCCCCTGCGCACCTCTCACCGGGGGCTTGGGCACCATCCCTGGGAGAAACATCTCCTCCCTTCACATCTGGACACAAATATGTGTTAGGCATAATAAGGAAAGATGAAATCCATTTTAACCTGTGCAGTGAGACAAGCTGTTTAAGAATGATAATAAATAACAATAGGTTTATTAATAATTCATCCATTTCAAGCGAACATCTTCTCCAGCCAGTCATTCCTGCCTATTGCCTCTCTGATACTAAGCAGGGCTACTTAGGCCTGGCCTGGATTTTTCATTTGGATACCAGCCAACAAAGCTTCCAGGTGGATGATGCTGATTTACAGCCCATCTACGTTTGCTGCTATATTTACACTGTTCGGTTTTGGGGTTTTTTTTGTGAATTACCTTTCAGGGCAGTCATCAGTTTTGAAATATAGGAAGGAAACAGCAGCAATTGGAGGAAACCTAAAGTGAAATTCGGTCACAAATCTTGTATATTAATTCCTGTTCCATCCCTCTGCTTCCCCAGCACTTGCCTCGGGAAGTCGTGCCTATTACTGGCATGCTTTTTGCCAAAGATATTATATTGCTATAAATGTCAGACATTTGAAGAACAATACTATCTATTAGCATGTAAAAGAGTATTATTGTCTGCAAGTTACTAGGTTCAAAGGCGGCATTGTGCTTGGCAAATTGCTGTCTGCAGCTCCCAGCAGACACGTCTCCTCATACCCGGCTCGAGGAGCTGATGGCACAGAGTATGGAGAGACCGAGGTTCTCACCCAGCCGAAAACACAGCACTCAACGGGAGGGGAAAATTCGGTACGAAACCCACACAAAGGCCTGCAACACACTTTGGGGATTCTTTGAAGTTACTACCAACTTTGAAAGTAATCTTGGCTTCTAGATCTTTCCTTCTACTTCTGTACTAAAACGAGACACCCCTTCAAAACATAACCTAAATCACCTGTTGCAAAGAGCGAGCTCTGCTCGGCCCCCGGGAAGGAGCCAGCCTGGAGCACCCAAGCAGCTGGCTGTTGACTTGAGGGGCTGGTGCTCTCCCAACCCAGATGTGCTCCATCTGACAGGTGGGTGATGGTTTCCAGCTGTTCCTCCAGCAGTGACTTGTAGCTGTTTCCCACCCCAGCCCCTCGCAGGAGCCAGGGTGTTGCTGTTATGCTGCAGAGCCCATGCAAAGGGCTTTGAACTTGGCTGTCAATGGCATCTGGGCACGCTCTGGAGTGCCGCGTATAAATGGTGCTCAGCTCCTACAGTCCTGCTGTTGCCCCATTAAGCTCAAAGCACTTATTAAAGAAGTGTGAGGAATGCTTTGTCTTGCAGAGGGAAGCCTCCATTTCCCTGGCCTCGTAATTCCACAAGGTCTCAGCTCCACGGGCGTCTCTGCTCTTGGGCCACCTGATTCTCCCCCTCCCTTCCTACAGCCCCATTCCTCCACAACTGCCATCTGCTTCTTCCCACTCAGCTAATTCGATTTGTGGGTGTCATGCCCACACTTTAGACTTGAAAACTGACTGTAAGATGCATGAATTGCAAGTAAAACCCTTGCTGTGCAAAGTATGACTGTAAGTGCCCAGCATCGAACGTGGCAGCTGGATGTCTCAGCTGGGAGCAGGTGGCCCAGCAGAAATCGCAGGGTTTGATGCCAGCTCTGGCCACACTCCTGTTGGAAACAAAGAAATGTGGTGAAGGATATATGGCTGGATAAAAAACTATATGCAATGCCTATACGATGTGGTTTGCCCCAACAAATCAGGGTGGCACAGGCACCCTCCAGAGCTGCACCGGCCCCTCGCTGCACCTTGCAGCAAAGAGAGTGCAGCACTTCACCCTCGGTGTGGCGAGGGGCTGGCGCAGGAGGTGCAGCGCGGGTGGCAGAGCCCCAGTGCAGCGCGGGTGGCAGAGTTTGCGCCTGTGAGCGGCTGATTAGAAAGGAGCAATAAGCCCAGCACCTTCACAGCAAGAGGCTCTGGAGCAGAGGAACCGAACTGGCTTTGAGGCAGGGACTTGGGGGAAGCCAAGGCAGAGCAGGTGGTTAGAAACTATGTTAACAACCCCGTTAACAAGCGCTGCAGATGAGACCAAACAACGGCTCATCAGCATTCAGTCCAAAGGCCACAGGCTGCAGAGGGAAGAGAATAGAGGAACAACAAGAAGGAGGGGAGATGAAAAGAAAGCGGAGATGGGAACTGGTTTTAATAATATTGTTTCCTAATTACAGCATGGCAGAGAGAGCAGATGCAGTCTGCTTTGACGTTTCTAATTCAGCAAAGGATGTGCCAAGAACACGGTGAGTGAACTGCTAACATGCAGGAGGCACCAGCAGCACCTGCAGCAGTGGTGGGGTGGGGGGAGCGGGCGTCCCAGCATTGGACCTGGGGCTCGTGTCACCCCACGTGAGCTCTTGCTGCTGCCCAGCACCCTGCTGGTGTTTCTTTTGAGGCTACAAAATGCAATCGGAGGGCGTGGGCAGGAGGTGCACCAGTGAGGTTTGTAGAGCAGGGGTGACATCTTCCTCAGAGCACCCAGCGTGCAGGGTGGGGGGTGGCACGCGCTGCGCCTGGTGCGGAGAGATGCGCTTCTCCAGCAGCTCCGTGCTTTGGGAATGGGAACACCTCTACAGCCAGTGCAGATCCATCCTCCCAGCACAGCAGGAACCTGTGGCTTTTCTCATTATGTCCTGAAACATTTATGATGGGAATTCTGTATCATTATCCCAATGTGGGAAACCAAAAGGACTTACTGCACAGCCCGGCAGCAAAGTGGGGACCACGGGGTAGAGCCTTGAGCCTGCCCCCCCCTGCCCCACAGCAAACTGGGCAAGGATGGGAGGTATGGGGCCAGTCTGGACCTTCCCCAGCACACGGGGATCCCCGGGGCCCATTTCTCGTAGCGCTGTGTGCCTAGGAAGGAGATGCCAAACTCCTGAAAAACTTCCCTCCAGCTTGGCATGGCATCTGTGAGCCCCTACACTCACCCGAGCTGTATGCTGAAACCCACAGGATGAGGAGCACTAATGCATGTTTTGGTCCCAGTCCAAAATAAACGCCAACTATAATAACCCTCACGGGAAAGCCAAACAGAGGACCCCTTTGTTAGGGACAACTCGGCACATTACGCTTCATTTGGGCCAACAGCACTTCCAGCACGAGGCGTGGGGCACCATCTGCTTGATGTGGGCAAGGTGGGCTGAGGCCAGAAACCAGAGAAAAAGGGGAATCTCGGGACAGGGAGCTTCAGATGATGCCTCTTGCGTCAGCCTGGCCCATAAAGACTCAAAAACGCTTGGAGGAAGAGGGACTGGCAGGTATGTTGGGCCCATTATGGTCTCTGCTGGAGGTAATGGTTTCTAATGGGGCAGGGAGCAGTGGAGGTGTCTCCTGCCCCACTCTCCTTTTCTGCTCATGTATGGAGAGGTCCTGCTTCAGGAGCCCCTGTCTCTGGCTAATTCCTGTCTGGTTCCCTTAAAAAATAGAGGGAAAGAGGAACAACAGCATCCAATGAAACCCTGTGGCTCCCTGCTAAGCCCAGCACAAGCTCTGGTCATTTGTGGAAGCTTCTTTACTGGTGTAACCATGATGAAATGGGCAAGGAGAAGGTCTGCCCTGCCCTGAAGGGGCCGGGAGGCAGGGGCGACCTGCAGCTCCTGCAACAGCTCCAGCAAGAGCCAGTGGATGCAAGGTGATCAGAGACACCTGTGCCCCATGTCCTGCATCTGGCAGATGGGCTGATGCGTGGGGCTGGCCCCACCTGGGCATCATCTGGCTGATGGCAAGGGGTTGTGCTGGGAGAACCTTTCAGAAGGCAGCCCTTGGCTGCTAGCACGAGCTGCCCTTCTCTCTGAGCCCTGTGCCAGATAAAGGATGTCCTTGCTGTCCCAGCTGCAAGGTAGGGTCATGCGATGGGGGTGAAATGGTTGCGTTTGAGGGAAGCGTGACGTGGGGGCTGCTGGGGTGAGGAAAGCCTGCTGTTGCCAGCTTAGGGGGTGCGAGAATGTATCTCATTTGGTGGCATTGCTGAGTGTGGGCTACTGAGGAGGTAACCACCAATGTATAGCACCAGGCTGTTCCTGGGTGTTTTACCCCAGTGCCTGGTGGGCTGTGGCAGACATAACCCCAGGTGCTCCAGGTACCTGCCTGGGTTGGCTGGTTTTTGCTGTCTGAAACCTGAGAGAGTACTTCAGGGGGGGCTTAATCTCTGTGAGATATTAGAAACGGTCTTTCTGGAGCAGGTTTACAAATGTTGCAGCTTATGGACTTTTGGGGAGCAGTCCCTGAGTTGTGTCCAGCAGAAGTGGCAGTGGTGCTGGGGGCCCTGCCCAGGAGCAAATGTCCGTACCAGGACCCCACGCAGCATCCTGTAACTGTCTGTTGTGTGTTGGGTTCAGGTTTGCTGGGGAAAGCCTTGCTGGCTTCAAAGGGAGTAAACCAGTGGGCATGAAGCATGGAGGAAGTGACTGTGGTGGGCCAGCAGCTCAAGCTCCTGCAAAGTCAGTATTGCTCCTCTGCTGCCGAGTGAGGTTTTCACTTAGCCAAGTGGGAACCCAGATAGGTTTCAATCCTGCAGAGAAAAGCAGCAAGAGGTTCATTTTTCTGACAGCTCACTTATGATGTACAGTCATCTGGCAATGCAATTTTTTTTTTTCCCCTCCTATTTATGAGGGCTGAGGGAGTACAATGCTGCAGAGGAACAGTTATTTGCAGTCAGGATGCCATCATTGATGCTGGGACGGGGTGTCCTTCCCCCCACCCCCCCGCTCGCCTCTGCAGCCCTGGTCGCTGGGAGCAAAGGCTCCTGCAGCAGGCAGGGAGCTCTGACTCTCAATGTGCTACTGTCTTAATTGGCGTATGTGAAAATTGCATTGGCTTCTCAACGGTGTTTAGATTGTTAAGTCATGTTTGATATTGAACTTGTGGCTCAGAAAAAGTGTAGTGCTTGCATCCGTTTAGGGGGAAAGGAGGAGGGGGGAGCGGGGGGTTACTGCTGCTCACTAGTAGATGTCGCTGCACGTGGCTGCGTATCGGATGGAGCTGGCACGAGCAGGCAGCCGCGAGGAGCCCGAGGATCAGGGATGTGAGTGGTGCTGGCGGGGGTTGGGGTTTGGGCCCCAAAACTGCAGCTTGCCAGCAGCCGCTCTGAGCCACGCTCGGGGTCCATGGGCACACTGAGCTCCTGAGTGGCTCTGGGGACCTAAGAGTTATGGCTCCTTTATGCTTGTAAAATTCTCTGCTAGCTGGAAAGGAAACATTAGAGATGTGCAGGTATTTAATTACTAATTGGTTGGTAGATTGCTCACAGGGTACAGCCAGAGCCCAAGCAGTATCTGTGGAGTGGGCAATAGGAGATACCTGGGAGACAGAAAGAGGCGCTTTGGGAGCTGGAAGGGAGAACAGATGGCACTGGGAATGGCACGGTGCCCTTCGGGGGGGATAAGAGCAGTCAGAAATGGGATCAAAGACTCGGTCATGGGCATCCTGAATTCTCCGGTGAGGATCAGATTTCCCCAGGGGATCATTAAGCAGAGCCCCATGGCTGCTGGAGGAGCAGGGACTCTTCGGGGAGAGCCGAAGTGGCGTGTGATGATTAGAGGTGAGTTGCCCCCAGCTGGGCTGGGCTGGAGGCGATGTAACACCTGTCCCTGATGTAACACCTGTCCCTGGGCAGCCAGAGACGGGTCTGGGGGGCTGGCTCTTCCGGCAGCCCTGCTCCAGTCTCGCCTCCCCACAGGGGGGCTGCCTGGGGTAAGCACAGTGGCGGTTTAGCTGTGGGAGCTGGTGTGGAGGTGCCCTGGCTGGGGTGGTGCTGGGGTGATGTGCACTGGTGCCAGTATGAGCTCTCCCCCCAAAATGGGGGGGGTAATGAAGAGCTCATGCTAACAGGTCCCCAGAGGTAAGGGCAGAGGTGCAGCCCGGTGGGCAGAGCATCCTCCGGCCTGGCTGAGGGATTTGCTGTGGGTTTGTAGGGAATTTGTTTCCCCCGTGGGAATGCCTGCCCGTTTCACACCTCTGAGGCTGGGTCAGTGGTTGCTGGTGCCGCTAAGGGTAGTGATGGTGAAGGTGACAGAGGACCTGACCCAGTCTGTTACCTGTACATCTGCTCTCATTAACATGCAAAGTTTCCCTAGTTTCTTTATTTATAAAAATCTTTGCTGTTGAATGAACCATCATGCTAAGTTAAACCAATACCAAACTGGTGGCAAAGATGCAAACTTGAAGCAGTCCCAACCTTTTTCTGTTCTGCCGGCTGTGCTGGCCCTGCCCCGTGACAGGGGCTGAGCAATGCTTTTCCACCGGTTGTTTTAACCCCCCGTGGCTCCTGGCCTGGTTGCTGGTGGAGGGGATGGCCAGGGTCCCAGGCAGCAGCTGACATGGCTCCTGTTTGAAAGAAAGCACCTTCCAGATGGACATTTGGCTCTGGTTTAACTGTGTCAGTCCTGAAAACATATACCAGCAAAACATGCCCAGCTCCTGCTTTTTCAAGCTGTTTGGTTGCCCTCTGAGGACAGCAGTTGCTTGGGTCTTGAGGGATGTCCTCCGTGTCTGAAACAGCAATGAAAGGTGTTTAGGTTTCAGTGCAGAAAGGGTTAATGCTCGTGGGTGGTGGTTGAGTTGAGGCTGCTTACCTCAGCCTAAACCAGGAGATCTTCCTGCCGGGAGCAGCTTCTCCAGCTTCAGTGTGGGAAAGCCGTAAGAGGCCCTCTTCCTGTCCAGCTAATGATCTGCAGTAACGAGAACTTGGCCTGTCTGCTCTCTGGGCTGCCAGCAAGGGCAGGGTCTGGGCCCTGGGTGGGTCTGGCAGCCGGTGGTCCTGCCCTGGTGGGGTCTGTGCTGGTGGTGCTGGGCCTCCTCCTGCTCCAGCGCTGACGTGGGGTGGGTGAGGAGGGAGTGGGGATTTTGCAGTGCAATAGGTGGTCCCGATGGGTGGGCTGAGCCGGTCAGGCATGTGGCAGGAGCCAGCAGCAGTGCCATGTGCAGCTGGTGAGCAGCTTGTGGCATCGCTGCCCGGGGCTGGTAGTCCCCAGCGGGCATACCTGCTCCGTGGATTGTTTGGCCTTGGCTTTGCTTCGTTGAATTTCAGTTTGCTGCTTTGCCAGTGAGGCTCTTAAGCTGCGGTGGGTGTAAATCTCAGGAAGGTCCCTGCAGACCCGGGAGCCAGAAGAAGCGTGTCCCTGCAGCAACCGCCTTCCTGTGGTGCAGCATCAGCTCAGCCTGGGAGCAGTGGTGGCTCGTGGAAACTGCCATGTCCCTGGCAGGGGGTGCAAGGAACCGCTTGCTGTTGGTTGTTTTCCTTGTTTGCCCCTGGTTCTGGCTGACATCTTGGTGGATGATAACTAAGGGTGTAAAGAGGTCCTGCCCGTTGCCTCCTGCCCGTGCGGGTAAAAATCTAAGCCTGTGTGAGCTACCCTCTGCATGCTGAAGCCCCATTAATGTGCTTGGTCAGGTCTGGAGAATGAAGGTCCAGTCTGAACATGTGCGGGACTGATCCTCATGTCTTGTTTGGTCAACTCATGGGTGAAGCTCAGGAAAGAGCCACCTGTGTCCTCCTGCCGGGGCCTGTTACCTCTCCTCCTGCGTGATCAGAGAGGACAGTGCCTGAATCTGGGGAGCAAGAAATGCTCCAAGGAGGTCAGACTGGAGTCCCCAGCAGTAACAGCAGGAGATGCTATTTAGGGAGATCATCCTAAGGACATCGCACGTGAAGCGATCTTCGCCCTTCGCAATCTGCCAGTGGGTTTCTCTAACTTGCAAAACACGTGCAGCATCTGCCAGCAGGTGAGACACAGGCAGGTTTTCTCTGTGTGCTTTTACCCCGCGCACTGGAGATGGCAGCAGAGCACTGCTGGCTCCTGTGCATCTCAGGTGTTTAAATGTGCTTTTTCTCCCTTCGTGTCTGAGACAGCTAAAAAGTTGGAGTATTGATGATTTTTTTAAAGCCCTTGATGTGCTTGTGATGTTCTAGTCAAAATATGGATTGGCTTTTATGTCTTAAACCATTCATCAAATTATGTTTCCCTTGATTTTCCTGGGATTGTTGTTTTTTTCTGAAATTCCAAATCTAATAGCAGATCTGAAAGCCAGAGGCAGCTATTAAATCATCTGGCCTTACCTACCGTAGAAAACAGGCCGTGCAGCTCCGTCCTCTGGGCTCTGTGCTGAGCTGGCGTTTAATTAAAGCAGATTTCTCTGCCTAGAGACTGCGTTGTTCTGGGGAATGGGAAGCCACCTGGTGACTTCCCTCATAGGGTTTGCATGTTGAAGTGTCTCACACTGACTTGTGACTGTAACTGAAATGTGCAGCTGTTGTTGGTTTTAATCCTGTTTCTTGGTTGGCTTGGTGGGAGCTCACAGCGTCTGCTGTCCAATCTTCTGGCCTCTAATAGAACCAGTGAAAGGCAGGAATGAAGCGGGTCAGGTGTAGGGCGTCCTCGGGGACGTGCAGGACCTCCCAAAGGCTGTCCAGCTCGGTGGTGTGACTGAGTCCAAACACACCCTGCTTCATCCACTTGGGTTGTTAGCTTCCCGCAGTGATTGTAGGGTTCTGGAGAAAGCTGAGGAGGCGCAGGGAACTGCGGGTAGGTGCACAGACTTGCTTCAAGGCCTTGCAAACAAAAGCATTGCAGGGTGTGAAGCTCTAAAGATACGATCTCCAGGAGATTTGCCCTACCTCAACCTGTGTTGTGAGATACAAATTTATTTAAGTAGCAAAACATCACATCATGAGGTGCCAAGGGAGGGATGGCTGCAGATGTGCCTGTTCTCATGTGGTTTCTCTAAACATCCATTGGTGGCCACTGGTGGAGAGAGGATGCTGAGCTGGGGACCTCTTTGGTCCAGCTTTTGAGCTTGTGCTGCAGTGAGTGCTTGCAGGTGCAGGCTGGCAGCCTGTCTGGCCCAGCGCTGGGGAAAACGTCCCCTGACAGCACCTATAAATTGGAGGTGACATGTTCAATACAACGTGCTGCCTGCAGTGGTATATCACCTCGGAACTTAGCTCAAGATGCACAAGGCTCGGTGGACCCGGTGTCTCACTTACCCTGTAGAGATGCATTTAGCTCGCTCCGAGGTAGTGCTGCGAATTCGGCTGCCAGCCTCAGTGACAGATCCGGGGTGTCTAACAGTTGCTGACATTGTCCACCTCCTGCCCTCATAGCTTATGCTGCTGAGTGAAGAGAACAACGTTTCTATTTAAAAACAAATTTTAATTAAACCTAGAGCCAGTCCAATAAAAGATGAAGTGTCTTTGTAAGTTGAAATGATAAAAGTGAAAACAAATAATCTTTATTTGTGGTGCAGCTTTCGTTTTTGGTTTGAAAGGATCTAGTGTTTCATAGGAGTTATTTGTAGAGGGACAAGAATAACTTTCTGGTTCAGTTCTTGGCTAAAGTAGAGTTTGTTTTGATTTGTGTTTTTTTAAAAAACAAACTTTTAAATAGTTTTTGGCTTGAGTTTTTATTGGAAATCCAATCCCCTTACACGCAGATTTTTTTAATTGTTTCTATGAAAACCAGCATTGAGTGGAGGAATGTTGTTCTAGGCTGCGCACATTCTGCAGCCCAGCGCAGCCGGCTGTGCACCCCCGCCCCGCTGCCAGCCGGTCCCAGGAGGTACCTGAGCAAAGGAACTGGTGTCACTGGGTCTGGGGCATGCGGAGCCCCCTGCTTCCAGCGCGGGGGGAAATACAGAGCGTTGCTGCAACGTCTCACTTGAGCTGCACCACGAGAGGGCAACGCGAGGCCACGAATCCTCTGCTCCTGCCTGGGGAAGCTGGTGGGAGCCTCGGGAGAGGGAAGCCCCCCCCCGCCCTGTGCAGAGCAGGACCTGCGGGAGGGGGGTGGCAGTGGCAGCCCTGGGTGCCCGCACAGCAGCAGTGCCACTTGCAGGTGGTTTGCTCAGTGGGGAGCAATTTTGTTGGCATTTGTTACGTTCCTGCCGGATCCTTCTCTGTCTGCCGGATCGAGGCGGAGGATGCTGCTGTGGGCCTGGGTAGTGCTGTGGGGCTGTGCCCTGTTAATTAACGTCCGCCAACATCCAAAGCAGCAAAGGGGCTGAAATTAGTGTGAAATGCATTTCCTAGCAGAGCTTGCCCGGGTGCTATTGCTGCAGGTCTTAGAGCAGGCTTGAGGTTTCTGCAGCCGAGACGTTTTACACCATCCCCTGCAGAGTAACTGGGAAGGCTTCACTCCGTACGCAGAAGGCGGCGACGCTGATGTGGGGTCCCTGGCAGCCTACAGCCCACCTTGCCCAAATCGCATTGCGGCCACGGAAAATGCAGTTGGGTGTGGGGTCAGAGCCCCCCCTGCGGAGGGTGGCTGACCGGGAGCTCCGTGGAGCATCCCAGGCGGAGCCAGGTGCTGAACCGTGCTGTGCTGGTGGCATCCGCTGCTTCAGGGCACCCTCCTGCTGCCCTGGCAGGGCAGGGGATGCAACATGAGTGTAGCAGGATGTTGAGCTGGAATTGAGAGCAAAGAAGTAATTCCCAGCTCATCAGTGGCAACGTGAGCAGAAATGACCCTGTGGAACCAGGCAATGGCTTTAAACTCTTCTGCGTGGCTCTGGAAATGGGTGGAGTAGGCTGAAAATGCCTTAAAACTGGCCTTGAATGGTTGGGTTTTCAGAGGGGGGTTTGAAAAAAAGTGTGTCAGCTGGAGGAGGGATGAGCAATCCCTGTGTAACAGCCGCACTCCTGCTGGGAAGGGGATTCCCTACCGGAGGCAGCTGCTGACCGGCACCCCTGGTCACGCTGGGCCGAGCTGTGCCAGGGCCACCATGCTCATGACCTGGCTCGGAACAAGGGCTCAGTTAAACAGTAGCAGGAGCTCAGGCAAAACAGGGCCACTGTCAATTCAAAAGTATGCAATGGCAGGAAAAACAACCCATGATGAGTTAAAGAACTGACTCAGGCCAGCAAAGGCCAGTCCTGAAATAGACCTCGAAAGGGGCTTGTTGAAAACTCTTCCATCAGAACAGTTTCCTGATGGAGAATTTGGCATTTCTGCTCAAAGAAATCTTTCAAGAAAAGCATCTGCTTCTGTGGAAAATTTCATCTTTTTGGGTTGGAAAAATGGAGCATGTGAAAACTGAAATCTTTCAGTCCAGCCATGCGTCGTGCCAGCTTTCAGGCAGGCTCCACCTCTGTGTTAAGCTCCACTTCTCATTCCTGTGGTCCTCCACTCATCTTCGCAGGAGGGGAAGCCCTCCTAATATTAAATCCACCCCTCCCCATCTCCCCACTTCTCTTAGCAACTGCCCCGCGTGCTGTGAAAGCCTCCCCCTCCATGGGAGGACTGTAAGGTCAGCTTTTGGAGCAGTATGTGTGGCAGCTCCTCCGGGACACCAAATGCTCTCCACTGCCTCCACACCCTGTCCCTTCTGACACAGGCTTCTGGGAAACCCATCTCCATCCCATGGTGATGTTTTGTGCATCCTGGGAGGTGGCTGTGACTGGACAGCCAGGAAAGACAACTCATTCTACTGGACTCATTTGTGACTTTACCAAATTATTTTGCAGCGAATGGTTTATTTTCCAGGTGTCTGTATCTGCTTGCTGCCTCCTTCCTCGTTTCTGTTCCTATCCCTGAGCACCCACCCCTGATGGAAATCTAAGTAGATGGAGAAGTTGCCTACCCAGGTCCATGCAGCAGGGTCCCAGCAAGCCCTAGGACCTGCGCTGGCCAAGTCGGGCTGTTTGCCCTGTGAAGCCAGCATTGCTGGACTCCATTGTCCCTTCCTTCACCAGCAGTGAGAACTTTTCAAAAAAAAGTCCAGAAAATGGGAAGGCGTGGGAGGGAGCAGCATTACTGGTAGGAGACCAGGGTGAGACCTGAGACAGGGTGTTGAGGAGGGCTCAGAAGAGGCTTCTGCTTTATAAGCATTAACCCTTCCAGTTACAGGGCCTAGGATAAACGTGATGAAAGGGAAGGAGGTCGGTTTGTGCTGGAGATGGAAACAAACAGTTTAAAGCACATAAATGGTCTAAAACCTGTTAACTATGCAACTGCCCTTCAAAGCAGGCTTGCTGCCCCACGGCTGAAAGCTAAGGCTGCTTCTGGAGGCAAGGTGTTGGGCTCCAGCAGTGCACCGGGGTTCACTGTGGTCAGCAGTTCCCGTGTTTCTCAGGCTATCTTCTACTGGTGTGTTGAGCTGGAAAAACCATAGGGCAAGGGCTCTTTGGTTTTTAATGTCAGTTCTGCTTCTGCATTCAACTGGTCCCAAGAAGAGGAAGCAGTCATAAAGGTGCTGGAGGTCCAGAAGACAGTCTGGGTGTCAGAAGCGTTAGTGTAAGGCTTGGGCAAGGGAGGGTTGGTTTGCTTTTCTGACGTAATTCTGTACAAAAGACCAAGCTGTAAAAAAGGAGCTTCACCTAGCCCTGGAGGAGACCTGCACAGGAGATGTGGGTGGGTTTGCGTTCTCATTCCAGTTCCCACTGTCACTTCTGCCTGGTTTTCTCCTCACGGTCATCGCTGTGGGTAGATGCTGCTCACTTGATGGTGCTATGATGTGCCACGTGCCTAAGACTATGCAAAGCTTTGAGGTCCTTGGGCAGAAGGACTTGCAAAAATGTTGAAAAGAAACAATCATATGGAAGGATAGCCATTATAACATAGAATAACCTAGGTCTGAAACATTACTTTGATACACAAATGCTTCTGTCCATTTTTGAAATAATGCCTTCAACACTTTTCCAAGACTGGAAAAACTGCTGGGCACTTGCAAGAACCTTATGTTCACACTTAAGTGCCTGGACCTGAAAATAGTGGGGGAGAAATGCCTTAAATCCGCTGTTCTCCGGAGCCCCCTCGGCGGTGGGCTGGCTGGCTGCAGTCGGCAGCAAGAGTGCCCCATGTTGGGGTCCCCTCACCCAGAGAGCCGTGCTAACAGCATTGCTGTAACCCCTAGCAGCTCTGTGCCTGCAGAAAAGCTTTGTAGAAAGGTGGGTTTGTGCATGTGTGTGGTTCTTCGATGCCTGGGCATTGTTGTGAGATGGGCTCGCAGCTGATGTGAGCTGGAGGCTGAGCTGAAAACCTGCTTGGACCCTGGGACGAATGTGTTTTCCCCACGTGAACTTTATGAAAGGACTTCTCAGTCCATTTAAGAAAACAAAAACGTGTTAGGAGCAGAGGCTTGGCCAAAGCTTGGGGTGCCGGTGTGGAGACTGGAGGGAACAGAAAAGCTTCAGTGGAGAGCATTTTCTAAAAAAACAACCCAGGTACAGGCCAGGCTTGTGTTTCTGTACCAGCACAGGGTCTGTTTACCAGCCTTCCCCTGCCTGTAGAGAAGCAGGGAGGCGTTTGAAAGAGAAAATAGGAAAGAGCCCTCTGTCCCAAGAGCTACCGTGTCCTGGTTGCTGGTGTCTTGGCTGATGAAGGCCGGTGAGAGCACGGGCACAGCGCTGCAGAAGACAGATGCATTGTTTAACAGCAAGACTGGTGTGAGAGCTGTTGTGGGAGCCAGCGCTGGCCCCGGGGCAGGAGCAGCAATGATGGAGAGCCCTGCATGCAGCTCCCTGCTGTCCCTGTCGGATGTGCTATGCCTGTTGGCAGGAGACAAGGTCTGATGAGGGTCCCAGGAGGCTTCCCTCTCCTCCCCGCAGTGTGGGCCTGAGTCTATATTATGATAAAGCCATTCAGTCGATTGTATTTATGTGCCAAATTTCCCTATAGCCCTTGGGAAGGTGTGCTGTTGGTAAAAGCAGCCCCTTCTCTTCCAAGTGGCCAGAGCACCCTCTAACACCGGGGAACTATTGATTCTTCCTCCATTGCCAGGACTTGAGAAATGAAACCAAGACGGAAGGTACCAGCTTAACGAACTGGTAACGTCCCAGTTGATTTTTATCTGCATTTGCTTCCTGCAGGCTCAGAGCGCCAGTTAACCCCCCCACCCCCCCCCACCCCCGTGCCCTGAGCAAGGCAGTCCCGAGGTCAGGCTCTGTTGTGCTGGGGGCCATGCTCCCCTTGACAGTCTGCAGCATGAGAAAGGGATTCAGTCCAGTGTATTGGCATTCGTGTGTGGTGTTTGTATTAAAAGTACTTGCTGTCAGCCTAGCCATCACTTATAATTGGCTTTTATTTTTCCGTGCGCCTCCTGGCAACAGCAGCTCTTCCCAGGCTGCTAGTGGGGTGCTGGGTCTGGGAAGGCTGCTCTGTGCATGAGAAGTATGTGGAAGCAGTCAGAAATTGCTCAGAAAGGGTAACGTGGCCCCTTACTACCTGTCTCTAGGTTTGCCTGAGCATCCCACCAGGAGCATTTCCCACTGCAGAGTCGCTGTCGAGCACTGGCAAAGGTCATCTGTGTTATGGCTGGGTGGCTTCTGATGCACTGGGGAAAGTGCATCAGGCTTGGGGTGGGCAAGTTTGCAGTTGCTTGCTTATGGTGCAACCAAGTTACTATGCAATCACTTTATTTTGGGGAAGGTGGAGGGAGGCTGCAAAAAAAAAAAAAAGGGTTTGTTGCATTGCTGCATGGCCATGCTCAATGGAGAAGTGCTCAATATAATGTGTTTAGGCCTGAAAATAGCTCTTTTTTTAAATTATTTATTTATTATGGTGGAGTTATACATCACAGCTACATAAAAAGCAGCAAAATGCGTGGAGAGTAGGTGAGTTCATAGTATATTTATACTAACGATGCTGTGCAATGCAGATGGGCTGGGAGAAACTTTTGCAGTTGCAATTTCAAATGTTAAAAGCATAGATCCCTTTGGCTCAGGGCCAGTGAGCAGCACATGGGGGTAAATTTGCCCCCGAGAGGTGGCTTGGCCAGGTGGGTGCCACTGATTTGCACAGTAAGAGTTACATCACCTGGGCCAGCTATGTGTCTTCTGTTTTGAGGAGATATGCTAAGTTTTGGGGTATCCTAAGATACAAATCTTCTACTAGTTCTGAGCTGCTGTCAAGAACCCTTTTATTAGTTTGGGGTTTTTTATTTTACCCCTAATACTGGAACAACTAAACTTGTGAGCCCCTGAAAGTCAGACCAAGATTTTGTTGAAATAATTCCCAGAAGAATTTGAGATGTCACTGATGTCTAGGATACATAGACTAGACATTACCAGTTCCATTTGATTGAATTTTTATGTTTGCAAATAGAATAATCTAATGACCTAATTTCTGAAGGAGGCCTGTTATTTATTAACCGTGATGTAAATTCTACCAGCATCAGAATAAAGAACATTGGGCTTTTGAATTTCTGCTATTTTTAAAGATCAAAATCTCTAGGGCAATTAATCATTTTTCTGACATTGAATTCAGTCATGTGTTATAGCAACAAAACCTCATATGGGCAGTTTATGATGCAACATTAACTTGTCAGCAAGAAGGACAATTCATGACTGTCTATGAGTAGCAAGCGGCAGGCATTTGGACAACTGTCCTATAGTTTTGCAGGCATCAGCAAATTCAGTCTGCAGAGTCGATGTAGACAGAGCATAATATACACTTTTGCTCATATATATTAAAAAAAACCAACAAAAAATATAATCCCCTGCCAGGAGTTTCCACTTATTTTCCATAACGAGAGCTGGAGGGTCTGTAAAAGCTAGCCTCATAAAAAGAAATTGCATTGGATTAATTTTTCCTTTACAAGGAAGATGGAAGAAATTTGAGTTTGTTTGGATGCACGAGTCTTCCTAAACCTTCGTTTACCAGCAGTGTTCGTGCAGTGAGGAGGGCCCTTGCTCACCGGCAGGGACGGCGCGAGCAGAGCGGTGGTGCCACCGTTAATGCTGTGATGCCAAGGGCATGGGCAAACGGGGTGTGGGAGCACCAAGAGCCGCGGAGCAAAGTGTGGTTTTCCAAAGAAGCGGTGGTCTTGGCACGCCAGCACAATTGGCTATTTTCAGGAGGGGGGTTGAGATACGAGCGGAAAGAGCCGCAAAAGCACGGAAGGAGCAGAGGGGACGCTTTGCTGCTCTGTGGTGGGGCTTTGAAGGGTCCTTACGAGTGTAGGGAAGTGACTTTGCTTGGGTGCTGTAGAGAAAATCAAAAGATAAATGCAAAAGGAGGAATTACCTGGGGGGAAAGCAAACATTAAAAAGTCTTTATGGTACTGTTCCAAGCTGATATGCACTGAGGCGAAGCTGCTGCCAAGGCCAGAAGAAAGGCGGTTGCAGTAATGTGACTGTGAGCTAACACATGGACCTGAATGGGGATTTTGGCCGGGTGGAGACAGGGATTTTGGCAGGGTGGGGGAGTGCAGGAGGCCACATTCTTGAAGCAGTAAACCCTGTGCAGCTACTGTGCTTGGGTCTAGTCCGGGAGCAGTGGGCAAGCCGAGTGAGTCGGAGCAGCAGCCAGGTCGTTGGCAGGAGGACTGGGAAGGTGGTGGTTCACTGCAATCAAAGACATGGTGGGGAGGTGTTCTGGGATGGGGGGGGCAGAGAGGTAGAGAATATTTAACTGCAGTAAGGCTGAGTTGAAGCCTCTGACTATACTAGAGGACATGGGTGGGAAATCAGAGGCAGGTGAAATAGCCTGGGGTTGCTTGATGTGTTCCATGAGGCAAGATGTTGAAAATTAAATGTTGATGGAGGTGACTACAAAGTGCTCTTCTGCTCATAAGTGGGTTTGGTCTCAGCCTTAATACAGGAGACGATGAGCTAGTGAAAGTGCGGGGGTAGTGCTGGCCTTCACCCAGACACACAGAGCAGGCTGAAAACGCCCATCCTCGTGGCGCCCACTCCCCGTCCGTCAGTGGGGGGCTTGGGACAGAGTGGAACAAGCAATGCTACGGAAGCCCGCTGTCAGTGGGTAGCGGGGTTTTTGAAACATAGCTGGAAAAGAAAGCATAAATGCTGTAATGGGAGGCGATGTAATGCAGATGCACGCACGATGCCATGTGCACGGCGTGGCTCCGCGGCACTTCTCCAGCGCGCCGAGGTACCTTTGTGGCCTGGGAGGAGGCTGCGCGGCTGCTTCCATGCAAATGGCTGCAGTTTGAATGGGATCCGTGGGCCATATGTATGGCATCTCCTGGCTGCTCCTCCCTGACCACAGATCACACCCTTTTTCCAGCTGGGGGATGCTGGCCTCATTCTGCTCATTGGGAGCAGAGACACAAACTACTTAGGTTTAAGCTGGATAAAAGAGGCTTCTATAGCAGCAACTTATGATGGAAAGCATAAGTTACATACCATTCGGGGACGGGAACATATGGCCTCCAGTGTCTTCACATACCTCCCAGAACACAGTCGTTTTTGTCTTGTTTGTCTCAGATCAGTTGATTGCTGTAATGTGTCGAAGACTGACTTATGAAAGACACAAAAGCAAATTATCCTGATCAAAGGAAACAGAGGGAGCATAATGAGAGATCAGCTTAGTGGAGCTGGGAGCTGCGCAGTGTCCCGAGACTCAAAGAGGAAAGACAAGAATAAAAGTAGAAACTAGATCAAACAAATAGGCATGCCTCCAAAAGTAATAGAAGGAAGAATCATTGTGAATGAGACCAAACAGGCAGCCAGCCACTGCCTACTGCAGCAGGAGGCTGAGGTTCAAAGATGCCAGAACATTTCATGACTTCAGCATGTCCATCCAGACCTGCATGGCTGCACTCTGAATTGCAGTTAGTGCTCCGCAGTCGCTGGTGATGGTATGGGCTCACACTAGAGGTACTTGGATAGTTGGCTGCGATAAAGTTTACCCTGAAGTACCCGGAATAGGGCTAAAGAGGTTTTTGAGCACCGGTTTGTTCTTGGCTCCCTTCAAGGACTCCTGGGGATGAGTGAGGTTACATGGAACTGAAAGGGCAAACCTGGTACTTGGCTTTAAAAAAGGCAGGAGGGGAGAAACCAGGAACTGCAGAGCAGGGCAGCTTACCTCTGGTTTCTGGAGTAAGGGAATGCCTAAGGGATAACAAGGATTTGTTGAAAACTAAACCTGTTAAATCAAGCAAGTTTGCTTCAGTGATACGGCATGAGGGTTTGTGGGTGTGGAGGAACAGTAGGTGATGATGTAGGCAAGATTTTTTTGATGGTTGTGTTTGATGTTCTTGTAAACAAGCTAGAAAAACGTGGTGTAGACTGTGACAATGCATATATGCGTAGTTCATTTTTACAAATTACGCTGAGAGACTATCACCAGGCTGGAGGTATGAAGATGCTCCAAGGAGGTCCAGAACAGTGCAGTGGTGCTTGGCCTGGGTTTTAGGACCACTTTATATATGAATTAATGAACTGTGTGATGGGATAGGACATTGTCTTCTACAAGTTGCAGGTAACCCCGAAGTGGAAAGGTCTCAGCCATGCTGGAAGATGGAATTTGTGCTTGATCCTGAGAGAATCCCTCCTACAGGAGAAAGAAACCCTGCGGGTCTCTAAACAAGAGTAAATATATGCGGGAGCGGTCTGCCGCACGACCGCAGGGTGGAAGAACTTGCCACTGCAATCCTGCAGAAAATAACCCAACATTTCTGTGAATCACAAACAGAGCATGAGTCAAAAATGTTGTACCCCTGTAAGAAGGGGAGGGAGCAAATTCAGCGCCGTATGGAGGTGTTCCCCACCGGAGCATGGTGCCTGTGAAGCCCTGTCCCATGCCCCATGCTTGGGAAAGACTGAGCCAGCTTTGAACTTGTGCTGAAGGAAAAGGGTGTGAAGTCGGTCCCGAGGCACGGAGGTGAATGGTCGGGGTGCTGGCTTCACCGCAGGGTCCCCAGGAACAGCCAGGGGGTGGGAGGGGAGATAAAGGGAAGGTGCCACAGTCAGAACCGGGAAGAGTTCATGGGGATCCCTAGGTGAATGAGCTTTTTCAGCTCTCGTGCTGTCGTTTGGTGGGAGTGTTGGGGCAGGAGGAATCAGTAGTGTGGCAGCCAGTGCTGTCTCTGCTTCTGCTTACCACGGTGCTTGGGCAGGGAGGTGACAGTGGTGTCTTCACCTGCTTTTCCCCCAGTGGACTGCTGGCAATGCCTAGGGTGTAACTCCCTGCACCTGTTGCTTGGGAATTTCTCCAGATCCTTCCCGGTTGTAATGAAGTGGCTCTGCCCTGTGCTTTTCCAAGAGATAGAATAACTGGTGATAATATACACACACTGAGAGACAAATTAACCTGTATAATGTCAGCGGTTGTCAGGAGGTGTTAACAGTACAGAAAGAGATTTCACTGCAAATGTGATCGAGGGAAGCAAACTAGCCACCCATACGGTTAGCCTTTTTCAAATGCAAATCTAGATACCGCTTTTATTTTTTGGGGAAGCTGAATTTTGGTTCAAAATGTATCAGTTTGGGCTTGCTTTTGGTCAAACCCAATAAATGGCTATGGATTAAAACATTTGTTCTGAGTTGGGAAAGACACGAGTTTTTTCCTGAAGTTAGGTGGTTTTCAAGTAGGAGTCACAAGTGAAAATCCCTGTTTCAGTTGTACTTGTGAGGCTTTTCAGGCCTACCCTTCTAGTCCCAGAGGCAACCAAGAGTAAATGTTAAGTGGTGGATTTTCAGAACAGAAATAATTCTTTCTCTCGATGAGTGTTTCCTTTGTGCACCAGCAGTTTATTGTCTTGTGAAGCCTAAAATGGATTAGATAGAACTTCTTTTTTTTTCTTTTCTGAGGTCTTACCTAAAAAAGGCCTGATTCAAAGCAGCCCATGCTGTATTCTTAAATATAATAAGTCATAAGAGCACCTCCCTCACCCACAGGTTAGTATGGTGTGTCTGTTGTTGCCAGTTAGCGAGATCTGTTCTAAGCACTTTTGGAGCAAAGTCAGATAAAAATGTGACCTCAGAAAGCACCGCTGCTGAGACTGCTCCATGGGTTTTCCAGGGAAATGTTACTTTTCAATTCTGCCAGGAAGAAAAAGCAGTCCTCCACTAAAAGAAGAATGAATTATGCTCTCTAGAGCAGTTCTGGTAGAGCCCAGGATAGGGGCATGCTGATGTTGTGCGGATCTTCTTACAGGAGAAGATATTGCTGTTTATTTTGTGTCTGTTTAACAATGTGAGTAGAGGTGCCATCCTGGCACTGCAGAGTATCACCGACAGTCTGCCTGTGTCCACCTCTGTGTGTGATGATGGTGCTGCTGCAAGTGTTTAGGGATGCTAGAGCACCTGGAGGCTTGTGCCATTATCTGCGATTGCAGCGTTAGCTTGTTGGGGTGCAGGCTGGCTGCTGCTAGGAACTGGCTGCAAAGCACAAATGCTGCGCCTTACGTAGTGAATTAGTGTGCAAAACCAGGCACCGTGTACATCTGCAGGAACCTCTTTTTGCACAGTGTCAAAGAAAGTCTCTCAAAGCCCCCATGAAGCTTTGCTTTACAGAGCCAGGGCAAGCCAAGTAAGCGTAGCGAGGTTATATTTTAACACAGATGAACTATTTCAGCTTTTGGTATTTCTCCAAGAGATGCCAGCTACTTGGAAACAGAGGAGCTTGCTTATTCCTGCATTCCTCTCTTGTCCTGTGCTTCAAATTCCAGTGCACTGATGGCACAGCCAGAAATTACCTGGCTGGCTTCTAGCAATATAGCAATATATTTCCCTGTCTACATATTTAACGTTATCTGCACATCTTCCCCAGCTCCTTCACCGCCTGTTCCAAAGGGCACAAACGCAGACCCTGTCACCTGCAGTCTGGAACCTTATTTTTCATCATCAGATTCACACTGAAGGCAGTGAGTTTGCACCGCAATGCCTGACTTCCTCGCTGCTCCTGGTTTGTAGCCAGGGGGCCTCAAAAAGCCACCTTGCTGCACGCCAGGCAGCTGACAGCAAACCTCCTGTCAGCCCACTTGTCTCCTCAGGGAGGGTTTATCCAGCAAATTCCATAAAGTTGCCTGTAAAAAGCAGCTAAACAAGGTGCCCAGAAATGTGTGAATTTCTAACATTTTGCACTTTACTGTGCACCAGTCACTGCTGGCTGGTTTTGTCTGAAAGCTTCCCCCACCTCCTGTCTCTGGGCAATGGTTGCGCCCTGTGAGCATCCAGCTGGCTGTCTTAGGTGGGATTGCGGGGGCTCCAGTTTGTCCTGATTCTTTCCCTGTTGGCCAGTCTTTTGATAGAAGCCTTCCAGGTTGGAGTAGGAGGATGACCATCTCAGGGAGCTGGCCTTTGCTTAAAGTCCAGTTCTTTCATGATAACCTATCACCCTTCCACGGCTGGCTAACGGCGAGCAGAAGTGCTGAACCCACAGCAGAAGAAGAGAACGTCTGTAACGTGACAGTCGCTTCAAGGTCAAGCCATTTGTTGGCACATGAGTGCTTTCCTGGTGGACGTCTTTTCCTGAACGTGCCTTTTTAATTTTTTTGTCTCTGGTGGATCGTGTTGGAGCATTCCTTGGCTGTAGCATACGAACCACAAAATCCCTTGATCCCCCCCTGTCTAGTTTTGGACTTGTTTATGGAACAGAGTCTGGGTAGGTATTAGTGACTGCATTAGAAATGGAGGAGCAGAAATGTGTCATAGTATCAGACTGGATTTTCAGCAATATTTGGCATAGGTCAAAAAAAATCATGTCCTCGTGATTGCTTGGAGGTTGTTCCAGCCTGATTGCTCTGGAGGCAGAGCGGGGCTGAGCTGGATAGCCTTAAACATGGAAAGTGAAATTTTAGCTATGGTACCTTGGCCAATTATCCATGTTGACTTGGCTGTGGGACCTGATGGTGCAGCTGCTCGTTCAGTAAGGTGGTTTCTGTCATCTGACAAGACAAGGGTGGAAGTCTCATCTAGCCTTGCACCCTTCCCTCCGTGTGTGTACGAAGCCAGTGGGGAAATGCCGTGTTAACCATCAACGTATCCGTTACCAGAGCTGTTTTCCTTTCATGTAATTCAGACATTTCAGCCTCCCTCTGTCTAATGGAACAGCTTGTGACGACGCATAGCTAGCACCTTCTGAGAGAGGTGATGTGCTTGGGAACATGTGAGTTTCTGCATCATCTACCATGGGCTGTTGACACAGTGTCACTGATGTATCCAGCTGATGGATCTCATGCTTTTCTATCCAGCTCCACAATACATTCAGACTTGCCAATAATATTACTGGGAGGCAAGCTAATGCAGGGGGAGGGGAACCTCTTGTGATCTGATGACAACACATCCAAAAGTTGTGCTGCTGCTTAGGCATGCCATGAAATGGTGGTGGTCTCTGAAATGTCAGAGTCTGTGGCCTGCTGCAGGTGTTGGGACAACCTGGGAGAGCTGTTCAGCTGATTTGGCTAACCCCCTGATGCAGCAGGGAGGTATGAAACACTCTCCTCTGAGCAGAGATGCCAAGTCTGTTCATGTTCTGATTGGACTTAACTGGAGCTCCCTGCTGTCATGGTTCAGCTTTAATTATCCTGAATCTTGAAGGCATATGTTAATTTCTGAGTTTGTGTTGCTCAAGAGAAGAGCCCAGCATTCCTCTATAGGTTCTCACTTCATTAATGTATCATCAGCCTATAACCAGAGCATTCTCTGGTATTAAAGTGGCTCCAAGAGCAAGACAAAACCCTTTGCGGATACCAGCAGGGCTGAGCCAAGAGCCAGAGGAGTCCCCAGTCACCTCCCTGTTAAGGGAGTCTCAGAACAGAGATGGTCACCTCTCTGCAAACCCTTTCCCCCTCCTTTTCCTCCCTGTTTAAAAGAATTTTGTGACAACTAGGGATAGAGAAAAGCTCCTGCAGGCCTCGCTTCTCCTCCCTGCGTGATGCTTTCGTGCAGTTCATTCCATCTTGGTGTATTTTGGGTTTCTGGGTCGGAAGCAGTGGGACATCACCACCAAAGGCCCCTGTTGGCGAGGGCTTTGTCAGCTATAATAGAAGGATGCTTTAGGTGTCTTCTACCCCTCCCACCCCAACCTTCTGCATAAATCCTCTTTTCTTCCCAGACTGAAAGAGCTGCCTGATGAATGCTGTGGGGATTACCTGGTTGTGGTCATGAGCTGGGTGATATTTTGAGCAGGGGCACGCGAGGGCTGGGTGCGGTGGGGCTGGGGTGAAGGCTGTTTGCCTGGGCGATCTATCGTGCCTGTGTAACTCTGCAAGGACCTCGCCATGTTACACAGCAGCTTTGTGGCTGAGCAAAAATAAATGAGCGACTTATCCCACTGCCAAGGACCGTCAGTGGGAGGTCAGTGTTTGATATTTCCACACCCAAAAAAGCAGCCCCAAGCTAGAATTACAGTACAAAATACCCATTCAGACCTCTCCAGCCTTCTGTTTTCATTGACTTCCATCCCCTGCTTGTACACATAGAGTCCCTTCCTTTCCAAAAGAAAACAGTATTGCTGATAAGGGACACTTATCTCGGCAAGTTGTTACAGAACAAGTGAGCTTTTGTGTTTGCATCTGATTCCTGTCACAATGTTAACAAACTCCTAGTATGGAAGCTTTATTTCCACTCTAAAGATGGCCCTTAGGGTACTATGTGAGGTGCATTATATGTCTCATAAATACTTCCCACAGATGTTTCTTCCTTCCTTAAAAAAGAAAAACAAAACAAAACAACAAACTTAAGGTTTCAGCCTTTCATTTGTTCTGTAAAGGGCTTTGAAACAATGATCCTTGGCTACATCGCACAGGGATATTTACCCTTCCCGTCCTCTCTGCTGAGAAATCACTGGCCTTTGTTCCTTTCAAAGGATTAGCTGGTGCTGGAGTCTCCTCTCCCATCCCAGTGGATTCCCATTACAAACCGAACACTTACCCACAGCTGCAGGAGGTTGAATTTAATGTATTATTTCCAATCGAAACTGTCGGGGCACAGCACTTGCCGCAGGTAGGAACTGTGGTACTGTGAGACGGGTTCCTCAGCCTTTGCCCTGGAAAGGCTTTTGGACCTAAGTGAGGTGCTCAGTACCTTCCAAGGTAGTCCCTGACACAGAGGAGTTTGTGGCAGAAAGAGGTTTTCCAGGGCAATTTCCAAACTACATCAGCCTTCTGTAATTCCGTGGGCTTCCTGCCGAAGAAGGTCGGACTGCTTCCTGGGTGCCAAGGAAATAACTTCCTCGCCCACCTGGGGAAGCACATCTTATAAAAGTGTCACCAAGAACCTAGAAGTCTCAGGGGTGGAGGTGGCTTTCCTATGGACTCCTGGTGAGATGACAGCGATGCTCAGCAGGCAACGCTTCTGCCCTCGTGGCTGGTGCCCCAGGCGTGCTGTATGCTGAGGCAGAGCGGGGCTGCCCTGCGACTCCCCAGAAACCCCCTGCAGCCACACGGCGTGGAGCAAAGTGTGTTCAAGCTGAATGGCGAGTTGGTTGAAGCACTGCAATAGGAGGGTGGGAGATGGCTCTCCCAGCATGGTGTTGAAACAGTGACTCTGTATCTCCCTCCTGCAGCCAAAATCTGATGCAATTCTAATTTTGATTATCTGCGCCAAACAAACTGGAGTGAGCTGTAACTATCCTTGACAAATAAACTAAAAATGAGCTAGTTGGAAAATGTTCTCCTTCCAATCAGATATTTTTTTAAAAATTTTTTTTTTAGGGAAAACTCAAACCCAGAATATTCTAACTCTTCTGTGTCACTTTGTGTTGTGCTCTTCCTGTTCTTCAAGCAACCTCCTTGCTTGCGCTGAGTGTTCCCCAATGCGCTCCGATCTCCGCTCGTGTGGCACGGGAGCCCAGGCGGTAGGGTTGTGCGGGATGCTTTGTGCCTGGGAATGCTGCCTGTTGAGAAGCAGAGGGATTTTGAAGAACTGATTACAACTTCCCATGAGATATTTCATGTTTTGGGTTTTGTTCAGAACTTTTTTGTTTCTCTGGAAGGAAAGGTCACACAACTCTTAAATCAGAAATCTGATTTTCCACTGAAGAAGTTAAAATGGGTTTTCTTTTCTATTCTGTTTTCCTTTGCCACCTTTTAATTAAAGTGCTTTTAAAAAAAGTGCTGTTGACATATCCGAAATATCCCCCATCTTTAATCCTTTTTAAATAAAGATTAAGCCTGTGGCCCTTTCCAGACGCCTGCCCAAATACGAGCCTTGCAGTATACTCAAGGGTTCAATCATTCGGACAGTTTTGGTCAAAGGAGAATTTCTATAGCCATCGTTAAAGTGTCTCTGGTCAAAGGGAATGAGAACACGAAGTCGTTCAGAGGAGTGGGAGGCTCAGTGCCTGCTCGGGGGTCTCTTTGGTGTTGGCTGGAGCAGCAGACAGAAGCAGGTCTTAAACTGCTGGGGTCCTACGAGTGTGCCCACCTGGCTGGTTATTCCTATGGCCCGCTTCGTATTGGGTGTGCATGTAAAGGTCTGAGAGACTGAACTAGCTTTCTCTTGTACTGGTAGTTTTCCCTGAGATATATTTAAAAGTACAAATAATTTTAAACATTTAAGTAGTCTTCAGAGGGATTACTTGCATGTCATGGCATGTAGGTTGTAGCTCACAGAGCTCTTCGTGAGGAGTTACGTATATTTTGGCCTTGCACTGTAAAAGGGAAATTGCAAGTGTAGTAAATGGCAGAGCTGGGACTATGTCCCAGATGACTCTATGGCTCTCGCTGCCTGTCCCTCACCCAACTTGGTGCCTGCATGTTGCCCTTTTCTGTCTGTAGCTAACTGCTGCTGCTGCTCAGGCTTTGATTGACTAGTGAACCTGGAAGAAGCTGACTTTTGGAATCAGAGCTATGAGGAGATGCTGGATTTCTGTAGTCTTCTGGCAGATGTTTTATGCCTGCCTCAGCGTCCCAGTTGTGCTCCAAGCCCTTTCCCAGCAAGGGGAGCTCACCCCTGGGCTGCAGTGGGAGCAGGGCTTGTTTTGGGGGCAGTTTCTTGAGGTACCGGTTGGAGCTCAGCAGATGCCTTGTGCTGAAAGCCAGGGCGTGCGTTGGCAGCTTGCAGTATTCAGCAGAATAGCTTTGTTTGTTTTTAAAAAACAAAACCAAAACAAAGGTCTGTGATACTTTTGAAACAACTCCTTTGCTAATTTTGACTGTTTTGGCAGAAACAGCTTTAACACCCTTGTACACACTGTACTGCGTTAGCTGTAATGACTCTGCTGTTGTATAATCTAATTGCAAAAATGGACCAAATTCTGCCAGTGGCGTGAAGCCAGAGCACAGAACGCGGGAGCCCTAATCTCCCCAGCTTTATATCCTCCCCTCTTGCATCTACTTTTTTCATCTCCAATGAATAGAAGGCTTCATCTTTTTAAACTCCAGCAGGACAACACACATGTGGGCTGACTCTACCACAAACTCCTCAGTAACACTCTCACTGTTTGGGGGAAGTAAATACACAAATTTCAAAAGTCTTTCTGTGTGGAGAATCTGTTTGGGTTTGCACAGGAAGTGGGGAGCAGGCATATAGGTAGCAATATTAATGAAGTTTTTTATAAAGACTTCATTCAAGGCTTTCAAAGAAAATATAACTCTTATGGGACCCACAGTTTATCTGCCAAGTCCAAGAATCTGGTTGGAATTTAAAATATATATTTAAAGGTCTCTGAGAAGTAGAAGATTAGAAGTCAGAACAGCTTGGGAAGGGTACATGGGAAATTACTGCTGGAAGAGGAGGCTGGTCCTTGGGGGCTGAGCCCTGCAGTAGGGTGCACGAGCCATCAGAGAGTCAGCCCTTCTGGCTGCAGAGTAGCAGGAAGAGGGGGTGACTAGTTCAAACTCAATCACCACCTTAAACTGTTGTGCCGTGTTAAAGTGGGGAAGTACATAGAGAAGTCCTCCTTCAGCTGATGGACACACATATGTGTGAGACCTTGAGTTCAGATCTTTTCCTCCTTCATCCCAGGTGGGAGATGGCGGTGTTGGCTCATTTGCTGCCTTCAAAGTGCTGTTAAATGGTTTTGGTTCGTATCCTGCATTTCCTTGAAGGGTCCCCAGGATGCTTGTTGGAGGGATTAGGAGAAAAGAGCATGCATCGGTCAGGTAAACTGGTTGGAAAGGGAGGAAGGGATGCCCAGGCAGGTGGCAGCCCAGGGCAGCAGCTTGGCATTTGTAACAAGCCTTTTCCATCCCTGAAGTCCCTGATGTGTCTAAATCCTTTCTCTGGGGAGAGGAGAATCAATCTGAGAAGCTTTTGCTTATTATTTGGGGAAAACGGGTCCCCTGACAGGAGCACATAGGGGTCCAGTCATCTTGCCCAGGATTAGGCGGCATGTTTTAACGATCTGGGAGGGTCAAGAGGTTTTGTTCCCTTCCAGCCTTGTTTGTCTCCTGGGGACAGTAAGCTGTTTCCTAACCTGCGCGGGCCAGTGAGCAGTGACCAAGGCCGGCTCGCCCACCCCGTGTTCAGCCGGGGCCGGGGCTGGCTTTGCTCAGGGGCCGTACAGATGTAACGCTCGTGTCTCCTTTGGGACATGAACCTGTGACTTTCTCAAAATCCAGTTCTGGGGCCTGGGGTTTGTCTGTGTGCTTGCACCGTACGAAAGGCGATGTATTTGTTCACTGTCATGGGACAGATTGTGTTAGCCTGGACAAGAAGCAAACAAGTACAGCCTGTGGAGGATCACTGTTAAAGTTGGCTGTTTACAGTAAAAGGAATACACGTGTCCTATAGCCGGGCGTCCAGGCAACATGTGTGAGATGTCAGGCGTCCTGTGCCAGCAGGATGGTCCCTGCCCAGAAAGCTTTACCAGATGATGTGCAAATGCACTGTTTATGATGATTCTGCTCTTACCTGGCAGTGATCCCCTCTCTATTGCCCCTGTGCTTTGGACTCCTCATGCAGGCAAAGTCGTGTCGATTCAAAGTCAAAAGGCAAGAGCACAAAGCTGTGCATTGACCTTAATCTTGTTTAGAAAAATCAGCAATGCTGATTTGGAGTGAAGGCAGTCTCTCAAGGGTCTTTGACCCAGGGACAGAGTGTAGGAGGACTCGTAATGTAGGTCTGTCCAGCCTCATGCTCCCCCTCCTAGCAATAGCAACAGCAGCTAGGAAAGAGGGTAATGACCAGTATGTAATGATAATTTTTCCCCTGTGTATGTTTTTCCAGAGATCTCAGTCTTAAGGGGTTTCTCAGCTGGTGATAGTGCCTTTTGGATTTAACACCCATTGATGGATTTCTCTGGTTGCTTTCCACGATGTTCCGTAACAGAGGGTTTCACAGTTTAATTGCACGCAGTGCTTCACTGTGGGGCTGCTTCCCACTCGGTCAGGGTATTTTTTTGAAAGCTCTGCCCAGTTTGCAGGCTTGTATTGATATCATCAAATTAGTCATTCTGTATACTGGATGTGAAGCTTTATGTACATCAATAGCAGTTTAATGTGGTGGGAAGGGCCCTGTGAATCTTGGCTGTGTTGGTATCACAGCGTTTTTTCACATAGTATCTCTATTCTACCTATTCCACCACATTTTCACCTTTGCTGGGTCCTGGCCAGGTGTCACTGGTTAATGCAGTGGCTTTGTTGACATGTTACTGATAATCCTCTTTTCTTCTACCAACCTCAAGCCTTGCTGTTAGCAAAACAAAATTGTATTTCTGCGACAGAGGGATTTGCAGGAGAATTCTGGCTCTGTTTAAGCTGATGACAAAACTCTCAGGGATTTCAGTGTGACCTCGGTACCATATTTCCATGTAATCACGAGACTATTTCAGCGGCAGCAGGAATAACTACCTGGAGAACAGAATCAGACTCATTCAAAGAATTTATCAGGCTTTAAATAGCAACAACAAAATGGGACTCCTGTTTTTCTGGGTTTGGTGAGGAGGCATCAAACAGCACAATCCAAAGTATATCTTGAGTTCCCATCCTTTCCTGACCTTCTTTTCACTGAAGAGCAGATCTGTACACTTCAGGTCACTGCAAGACCAAATATCAGTGTTTACAGAACAAAAATAACCCATGGGTTTTTGCTGCAGCATCAAATGAACAGAAATGATTTCCAAAAAACCTTAACTTGGAAACAGATAATAAAATTACGAGGAGGCTGCTCTCAGGAGCAAGTCTACAGGGAGAATTCAGGATTCTTTTTCTTTTTAAAGGCTAAAGCAAACTCTGAAAATGCCCACCCTGTTGAAGAAGGGTTTTTTGGTGACTCGAGTGGCTGAAACACCCAAAAGAGGGTGGATATTTTGGCATGCAGGACAAGCAGCGGCTAACAGGAGCAGCAAACTTGTGACTCTCTCCATGTATAAACTGGAGGTGATTCATCCAGGTTTTTATTTTAATAGCAAGGCCACCAAGCCAGCTAAAATACATCTGAGGTGAATGCCATGGAATAAAAGGATCAGCTGAGGACAGCGGAGAGGTGACCGGCTGCCCACGCCCCGTGGTGGGTACCAAGACTCGAGGCTTGTCCGACCAGTGGTCAGGTTGCCAGGCACAAAGGAAAGAACGGGCAACTGCTGCTGCTTTGGCAGGGAGGGAACAAAAACAAGCACTAAACACTCCGGCCCTTTGGACTTTCATCACTTTTGTGTGTGTTTTGTGAAGTTTCCATAGCCCTAAAAACTGGAAACAACCTGAGGATCTTTTCTCCCCCAAACCCAACTACTTTTATTATTTGGCTGGGGAGAAAGGAAGCTATTTCAGTAGGAAACAGTTATTTTAAGACAATCTAGAAAAGGCAATGGCTTTTAGCCAAATTAATAACATAATGCAACTGAAATGTTGCTTTTCGTGCAATGCTTCCAGTGCTAACACAATAACGCAGCACGGTGAGTTTATGGAGCTGCTGGTCATTAGCCTGAGCGTAACTGTGCTCCCTGCTCAGCTGCTGCGGCATCCCTCTGCGGGGGCAACGCCGGCCAGCAGAAGGGTGAGCAGACGTACACAAAGGGCTACCTTGAGGCTTTGGACCTGCTGAAAAACAGCAGCTTTCCTTTGGAAAACTGAGCACAGCTGAGAGCCTCATGCACAGAAATTAATTTCTGATTTAAAAATAATTTTAAAATCATATTTATTTCAGTGGACGCATCTGTGCTTCTTACTATTGATAAATAACACCCAGGACGGGTGGCAAAAGGGAGAGGCAGCTGTGTCACGGGCTGTGTGGCTGCTGGCAGCTATGCCGATCCACACTTCAACCAGCTTTTGAGGGATCTCTTTTTCGTACTGCTTTGCAAGTCAAAAGCACACCAGGATTTTGAGGGTAAAATTAATATTAAAGATTAGAGACTGAACCCAGGTCTGCCCAACCATTCTGCCTGGACACGGGCTGATTGTGAATATATCTAAATGAGATTTAAGCTCCAGATTCCTGGCTTTTTTTGTGTGTGTTTTTTTCTTAAATATATATAAATGAAGGTGTTTATTGCTGAAGGAAATGCAGTGGGAAGAGCACAATTTTTTTTGGCTTTCTGTCTGGCCTCCACAACAGGGGGAGACTGTGAAAAATACAAATAAATCTTTATTTCTGGACTAATTGCTCAAAGCAGGAGCTTACAACAGGCTGAGAATAATTTGATGCAAAATACAGTTCTGTCACCCTGTTTTCACACTCCTCGCTGCTCTGCACAGCTCTCTTCCCTCTTTCCTGTTAGTTCTTCCTGTAGCCCTGTCCAGGCTATTGAAATCTGTAAGCTCATCCAAAAACTACTGAAGGACACAAAGCTTTCTTTTGACTTAATGAACTTTAGGTACCAAAGGCCTAAACTAACAGAGTCTTGCTCTCAACCCATCTGTGGAAACAAATTCAGACACAAATTCAAATGATGGTTTGGAAGCACTTTTGACTGTTTGTAGAATATTCTGAAATCCTCAGAATTCTGGTTTTTGTCCTTACTGCTGCACAAGAGTCTTCAGTAACAGAGGAAGATGGTAGTTGATCTGATTAGTTTTGGGAACGTACCTTTTGCCTGGATTTTCAGAAGCTGGGCTTGCAGCTGGTGCAGCCGATGCCCTGTTCCTGCTGCGCGAGGGGCCGTTGAGTTGTATGCCAACCACCCCCAGAACCCCTGCTGCTTCGTTTAAATAGTTGCACTGGAGGGAATAAATAAAAATTTAAAAAGTGTTTTTCCTCCCTGTCAAAACACTGTCTGATGTATTTGGCCTCTCCATCCTGCCTTGCTGCAGCGTACCAAGCCGGTCCTGCTGTCTCTCACCGAACAGCGCAGTCACAAGTGCAGGCTTTCAGCCGAGGACAGCTTTTGCAAACGCTTCCGCAGGGACCTCTTCCATAAGAGAGATGGTGAATGCCCAGCTTAACCTAGTGGGACGGAAGTGGTGTAATTTAATAATCAGTTTTCTTTTAAATGCATCTGTTGAGAGTCATTTGTGTACATTAATATCTCATCATCAGTTTAATAACTGAGGTGGAGACCCACATATAATTTCAGATACGGAACAAGGATGAGGACAGATGGGAATTTTCCCAACAGCCCCTCTAAATCTTCACCTTGGTTTGTGGCACAGAAGCAACTCTGAAGGCGGAGAGCAGTCTCAGTATCGGGTGTTATTATGGGACAGACTTGCAGAGTCATTTAGGCACCGTAGGAGGTAACAGAAATATCCCCTGTGATTCTGTTCCCTTGCCTCTTCCTCTAGCCTCCTCCCAACCCATGCACTAAGTAGTCTCCCACAAAAGCTCTGGAAGCACCAAATGGGAGTTTGGTTTTGAAATCTAGATCTACTTTTCTTCCCCCCACCCCGGCCCCCTAAAGCACGGTCTTCCACCAAATATTATAGGTCATATGGGCTTTGGAGATTCAAGACTGGGAAAAGCTTTATGGTTTAGAATTGTTTTTCTAAATGATACTTTAAGAGATCTTTTAAATTATTTTAATTTTTTTTTTTTTTTTTTTTGCTTCTGCTCTATTAGTTTAATGCATTAATTTGGCACAGACGAGGTGGAACCCATAATATCCTGTTCCTGAGGAAGGAGTGCTGGGTAACACTGTGAGTCACTGTTCCAAGCATGGGCTTATTTACTTTAATTAGAAAGTGCACTTGTTAAGTCCTCAATTAATTAGGTAGAGCAGCACCTATTGAGAGCAGATGAAAGAGCTACTGTGTGAGAGGAAGAAGGGAGGGGGAGATGTGAAGGACGAAAAGAGAAAGATAATACTAATGCTGGAAAGTAAATGGTGTTAGAGAAGCCAGAAAGAGATCACAGGTACAGCCCTGTTGGACCCTAAATTGTAGCCACTGCTCATAAATTGGCTTCAGGTATGGCTGCTGGTGCAGGCTTTGTGGGATTATTTGGAGTCAATCTGCAGTTTTAAAGCAGATCATTGACCAGGGCTTTGAGATGGATTTACTCTGAGGTCCTGCTCTGTACCCTGCACAACTGACCGTGTTCTAGAGGCTGTAGGTTAGTCAGGGATATCTTGATCAACCCGTAGTCTTTCACAGAGCAAAGAACACAGCAGAACAAGTGCAGTAGTTTTTTTCAGAGAAGGAATAATTCATTCCAGTTTAGAAGACTTCTGAATGTTTGCTGCTGTTTCATACCCCTTTCTCTCCTTTCGCTTTCTTCCTTGAATTAATAGATTCAAAATTTCAAAGCAAACAATGTCACATTTTCGAAAGAAAATTTTCATGTTGTGATTCCAGAAACACACTATTAATACCAGATGTCTAAAAGGTCATAAATAAGTTTCCCAAAACGGAGGAGACTTAAATGATACGTCATGTATATCTGACTTCTGAAGGTCTGTAGAAGGCATGTCTCAGGTCTGCAGAACGCTTACATGGAATAGAGGGTTTGGGGTTTTTAAGCAGAAGTGAATTTCTTGCACAAGATTCCAAGAGCTGGGGTTTTAAGCAATATGCCAAGCATCATGAGACTTTTGATAAAATCAGGCAGGGTTGCCAATTTTAAACTTAAACCCATCTCCCCATTTAGAGGTTCACTTGAACTTCAGCCCAGAACCAGTGGAACAACTTCGTGAAGCTGGGCTGAGTCTTGGGGCTGACCCTTTGCCTGGCAGCCCAGTGTTTGCTGTAAAAGTTTGTGGTAGTTTTAAACAACGTGGCTAATCAAAAATCCATTTAGTGAGTGGCTGCAATACTCTGCAAAAGGTTCTGTGTTGACAGATCAATGCTCTGGTGCTGTAGATGGATAATAGGTTTTCTGTGATCTTCTGTGCATATGAGGCTTTTTTAAACTTCTCCTGGAATGTATATGCAGGAATGTTTCAGAGGCTTCTGATGAAATTTTATGCTCTAGCGATGACTACGTAGCAATTTCCAGGGAATTGTAATAACATAATAAGCCAGTCTTTTCAGAGGTTGAGGGAATCTTTCCTCAACATTTCTGAGGTTCACTGTAATTCCCTGTCTTTTCCATGTAGGAGTGCAAGTGTGGTTCCACGATGGATAAAGGCAGTGTTCGTGGTGGGCAGCAGGGACACTGTGAGCTGTTGTAAGCCTTTTCCTAAAAGCTTGGAATATTCCTAACAAATTTGTGTAATGGTACAGGATTAGGTAATGGCAATCTTTGGAGCCTGACTCGACTTAATAGTCATTTCACTCGTACTCCACTCTTCAGTGCCTCTGAAAGCAGAAGCTTGGTGTGAAGCAGAAGCTTTTGGCAGCTGAGCCAGTGAAACAATTACTATGAAAATATGATTATTTGAGGGAGAGGAATGAGGTTTGTACATGTTAAAATACACGTTTAACAGGAACCTTTGGAGATGTGCTTTCTGTCCCTGAGTGTAAGAAGGACTTGCTGCACTATTCCTGCCGCTGTTCTTTCATTTCTTTCTTGGCTTTCTGAACGGTAAAACAAAATCTGAACACTCAGATCTGAAGAGTCCCTGCTGTCTCTGTCTGTTTCCATGCTTGGTCCAGCTGCTTTCACTCTCTTTGGTTTTATGCCCCTGTGCTGCTGGTGCTTCAGCCCCTAAAACACTGTGCTCCCTTTTACTGACTCTGTTCCACCAGTCTGTCCTAAAATCTTTCCTTTCTTTCCCGCCCCCTCCCCCACAATATGCAATTTAACCTTAAATAATAATTGTGACTTTAAATATAATAACTAACTCGTGTGCAACTTTGTAAATCATCCTGGGAAGTTTTGTATGACAGGCAACTTCTGAACGATAATGACTGAGGTTTCTGAGGCAGCATCAGCATTTGAATATAAACCTTTCATTAATTTTAATGAGGACCAGAAGTCTGTGTGTACATCTCCAAAATTGCTTCAAAATACTTAACTGTTAATGTGTGAACCGTCCTGTCGCCCCTTTGGTACCATGGTCTCCTGAGCTGATGCTGCTCTTTTGGAGAGCAATAGCCAATGTCAAAACAAGGTTTGCTTCCTTTGTGGAAGAGGAACTTGTGATGTGGGCTTAGCAAGTGGCTTTTGTGTCCCCACCAAACAGGAGAGAGATGCAAACAAACATGACTGCTGGGCGCTTCAGCCTGACGGTGTTTCTTGGGCTGCAGGCATTAGCTTTGCCTCAGGAACTGACTCTGAGCTGAAGCCAAGGCAGCAGGGGAACGATCTTGCTCCTAACGCCGGTCCAGAGTCTCGCATGTAAGTAGTAAATATTCCCACCACAGATATTTCTTCCTCGCTGCAGGCCCACCTGCACTATGAAAAATAACGTGGAAGATATGTAGCTCTGGAACTGGGCAAAGAGTTCTAGATGAATCGTTTACATGCTAGAAGTTTTTCGCTTTAGGTCAACCAAAGGTATTTGTGAATCTTGCCCAACTCTAAGTGCTTCTCTGCTGGAGAAGGAAAAGTTGAAGCAAACCCAGGAGGTTTTCTCCAGCATTTGCATACTGAAATGCTACCTTTTTTCATTTCAGAATTTTCTGAAACAAACTTTGAGAAGTGATTAGAAAGTTCTGGCTTATCATGAAATGCTTGGGGCTTTACAGTACACAGAGTATTGTCTGTTCTCAGCACCACTTTGGCTACAAGAACAGCCTGACTGCGCTATAGAACTGGTGAAAAACTCTAGAAATACTTCCCATTGGCATTCCCATGTTTCTCAAGGGGAAGCAGTTTTTCAGCTTTGTGTTAACTTAATGTGACTAAAATGTTTTTACTTGCACAAATGCTGACGGAAAGCAGACATCCTATGGGATGGCAGCGCTGACTGGTACGATTTCAAAACTAGTTTCCCCAAACTTCTCATTGCACCTTTTGCACCAAGGCAGTGCAGCCTGGGGAGGGTCTGCCGAGCCCCGTAGCAGCTAAAGCTACGTACCCATGCAGTAACTTTGGCGATGAGAGACAGAGAACCAACCACATTTTAAACTCAGCATTCAATAGAGTTAATCTTTGTAAGTTACTGGTAAAGCAACCCTAACTTTTCTAGCAGTGACTGAAAGGAAGCCTGTTTGGTGAACTAACAAATTATAAAAGCAATGTAAAATTCCCCAACACTGTTTCTCTGATTTGTCTGTACTGAGGGATTCAAACAGCAGGGGAATAGTTCGGGGGTTTTAGAGTGTTTTTTTATTTTTGGTGCCATTCTGAAGAGCTGCCTTTATTGAAGTACCAAAGCTAGACCATTGGGCTTGTGTAATTGGTCACAGCTAAATTCAGCCTAGACTTCAAATCTCAAATGTTGAACTTGCACGCTGTGCAGGCTTTTCAGAGACAGAATATCTATTCATGTGTTCTAAGATGAAGGAACTGCCATGCCTTCCCAAAATGATAATAAGCAGATTGAGAGGCTGGGTTTACATTGTTGAGCTTTGCTCAGCTCTCATGAACCAGGCTGGGTTAAGGAGATGCTAAAATGAGTTTGTGTAGATTCAGCTATAGATGGTAGCGAATGACGTCTCACAAAGGTTATCTTGTTCTTTCTGCTTATTTTCAAAGGCCAGCGGCAGTATCTGAAGATGTTCTGCTTTAAAGATGTTTTGATCAAAGGCTAGAAAATTGAGCCCATTACAGTATTGATTGAGGCTCAGTACTGAAGTGACTGTTGTTGGATTTGGAGGCGCAGTGTGACTCTGCCCCTTTCTGCCATGACGTTCAAAGCAGAGTGAACTAGGAGTGCTAGTACTGGCCTTTCTGCAGCAGAAACAGCAGAAGGGAGACAAACAGCCCCAGTCAATGCACTGCCAAGTAGTGGAAATGGAAAAATCCATCTTTAGTTGTGCCAGAATGCTGGAGACCTTGAAGGGTGCTGCTGCAGGACAGGCAGCGTGGGCCGGGGGGCAGCCATGGCCCCTCTTCGCCCCGGCGTTGTATCGGTCGTGTTACAGCTGGATGCTCGGCTTCCCTTCCAAAGAGAGAGAGGGGATCGCTGAAAACAAAGTAAACTGACGAGTTTAGGGAGAGAAGTTGAAATACAGGAAATGCACCCACAGAAAGGCACTTAGCAGGCTGTTGTCTCGGTCAGAGATGCCTCATGGCGTCAGGTCCCTTCTGCATCACCTCAGGAGCGGCGGATCCCCTAGAAACATGTGGGTTGCTGCTTGGAGATGCAGTTGTCCGGGGAAAATGAGGCGGGGGGACCAGCTAACCAGCTGGCAGGCACAGCCATGGCCTTGGGCAGAGCGAAGGGGGCTGCGGGGGGCTGCCCGCTGCTGGCAGCCCTTCAGAGCACTCACCCCATGGGGCAAGACCTCAGCCCGGTATGACCAAACTTCAAAACACCAACATGCCGCGCTGGCTGGGAATGCCGCTGCGCCTTGCTGGATCCCCACAGGTGCTGCGTTGGACTGGCTGTGTGCGGCAAAGCCCAGTTTGGAGACCCGTGCCACCACCGGGGCGGCTGCGGGCTCGCCAGCCCCATGCCTGGGCATGCCCTCAGGCTGCCTGAGGGGGACTCGCTTAGATTCCTCCAGAATTTTGCTTCCTCTGGAAGCATAACTAACGTCTGAGGGTGTTTCTATTCTTGTCTTGCAAAGACAAGCCAAAGGGGACAGGAATGGTCTGTCCACCAGCAGCGCTCGGCCGAGGCAGCCAGGCAAGGCCGGCATCTGCCTTTGCGGGTGGGTTACAAGGCTGGGGAGTGGGTCGTGGGCTGCCCCTGGGCTGCAGCCCCCCATCTAAGGGCCGCTGGTGGTGAGGTGGGTGTGGGACGAAGGACAAGGAGGAATAGCTGCAGGTAGAAACGCGTGGAGCTGGGTTGGGTGAAAGGGGCAGCACCAGGGACTTGTCCCCAGCTGGTGCCTGGCAGGTCAGGGCAGCCCGGAGACCCTCGGGATGAGGTCTGTGGCGCTGCCCACTTCCACCCGAGCTCCGGGCAAGCCGGCACACGAGTGTTTTCCAAACCCTCTTTGCTTCAGCTTGAGAATGAGTGCTGTGCATTGAGGTGAGAAGCTTAAAAACAGAAATACCTCATGCTGTGGGGTGGTGGGATCTGCACCGTGCCGCCATGCAGCCTGGTGGGGTCCATCCTGCACGCGGCAGCCTCCTTTGGTCCCCAGCCCCGACGTGTGCCAAGGGGATGCCACAGGCAGCCGTCCCGCAGCCTGGCAGCCGGGCAATGGGCACTGGGCTTGGGCTCGCTGGGCAGCACCTGCGCCTTGGCTGGGGGGTCTCAAACAAGCCCCCATGGGTTTGTGATGTGCCATGTCAAACTCCATCGGCTGTGCTTAATTACTCGCCAAGGCACAAGGGGGCACCCATGGCTAAAGCTTTAATTACTGAGACCCGGGAGCCCTGATGTCCCGCGGGGTTTCCCCTCGCCCCCCTGTGCCTGCCCCTTGCAGGGGCCGGCTGAGGCTGGGAGGGAGGGATGGGGAACCCAGAGGGTCTTGGCAAGTTGAGGACATTTCCAATTCCCTTCCACAGGGAAAAGAGGAGGGGTACGAAGACACTTCCCTTTGTCTGGAGATTTAACTAAAGTCTGCTGAAGTCATGAGATATTAAGGTAGGACCACCAAAATAATGCTTTTAGGCATTTTGCTTTGGTTTTTTTCTACAGACGCTGTTTTGAATCCTTGCTTGTGACATGTTCAGCACCAACTGTTGCACTATCAAGAGACAGTCTTTTATAATTAAAGACAGGTTCATATTTTTGCAATTTAAGGATGAAATTAGATTTCTGGGATAAAAGTAAAGCTTTTCAGGATTTTTCTTATGACGTTTACAGAGCAACCTAGAATTTTATAGTGTCTTTACAGTCACATGAAAACTTCAAAATACTCATAAGTAAGCAGGTACCTCCTGTGGGTTGTTATTGTTTTGATTTTTCTGTTTATTTTCAGAATTGTTGATTAACTCTCAAAATTGCCAAACACCTTTATGGCCTTGTGGCCTTCAGTAAGAAATACGATGTTCTGCATTTCTAATATGTCTTCTAAAATGGAAGATTGAATGGAGATCCTGGCTGTCTTTCTCCACTTTCTTCCCTTTCTGCTCTCTGGACTGTGCTGTTTCCCCACCTGTATTAGTGTGTCCTTCCAGCGATGTTACCCCCCTATACATCCTTACAACTGCAACTTTAGAAACTCCATACACAGAAGATTAATTGTATTGGTGAGCAATGCCAACAGCACTAGCAGTTGTTCCCTCCCCTGCACCAAGAATGGAAAGAGCCTTTCCCACTTGGATCAGGAAAGGCCTGAGCAAACAGATAGGCTCTGCAGCACACCCCAGGGTCAGGGCGCAGGGGCAGGGATGGGGGTCCATGCAGGGAGCCTCCCCTCTCCTCCTCCCAGGCACAGACAGCTAGAGACCGCAGCTCTCCCGCTGCTGCTGCTGCTGGGTGTCTGTGCAACAAGGGAAATGAGCCTGGAGAAAGTATTATGTAGGGAAGAATTCCTGGAGCTTGCCAGTAAGAACTTCGCTAGCTGTTGGGTACCTGGAGGCGCCTGTCACCCCACAACCTGCCTCTCTGCCTTCTCACCGTTTTTCTCACCTGGCACACAAGAAGCCCAGCAAAAGCAGAGGTTCCTAATTGCCCTTTTTTTAAAGCAAACCAGTCTAATCTCTGCTGAGTGAGCAGAAAGTCTCATTAATTTGGAACAGGGAGGGAGGAATGTGTAATGGGTGAGGAAGCATGGGTGAGCTCAATGCTTGTCTCCACAGTAAACGCACCTGCGGTGAGGGCGAAAGCCCCATCACAAGATCTGGAGGAAGGTGCCGTTACTCTCTGTAGCTGTGTGGCACGCTTGCTGTGCGCAGCACCGGACCTTCTCCCCCTCTTGCCCACAGCAGCTTTGATTTTTGCAATGGTGGAATGTTGTCTATGTTTATATTTTAGTGCCTTTTTATTTGTTGCTATTCTTTAAATATGCTGGTACTGTGAATAAGGTTTTCTTTGGGACAGTGGATCAAAGCTAAAACTATTAGCTTCTACCAGACACTTCCCAAAAATAAGTTGGGAAATTTGTGGCGACTCATTATCTTCAGCACATGGTTGATGTGTCTAGAGCCTGCCAGACTTGCATGCATACAGCCTTAATGATGTTAAAACAGGGAATAGTCACTGTGATATGATACTCTTGAGTGGCCTGAGGAAGTTATAATGTGTATTTCTTACATGTCAGTGTGCTAAAAAAAAAAATGTGCTGGGCAGAGCTTGCTCAGTTTGTCAAAGTCTTAGGTTGTTTCTAAGCTTGCTTCGTCCATAAGTACGGAAGTGAGGTAGGATGTGAAATTTGTGGTTTCTGTGATCTGGGGTTAGTGTCCCCTCAGGACTCTTTTCCCTGTTTTCTTAAAAATTTCAACTGTGAAGTCTTCAGTGCTGGGAACATTTTCTTTGCACTTGTCCAGCTTGAGCACAATGAGGGCCTCAGCTGGGTGCCTGGGATTGCTATAACATGTCAAATAATAGAGGGAGGCTGGACATGACCAGGCATCTTTTGGTACAAGATAGAGGGGATACGCTTCGCTGTATGCACACACATGTCCTAAGGAAACGAATAATTTCTATTGATGTGTATGGTGTAAGAGGACATTAAAAAACAAAAATATATTGCAGTTCAAAGGATGTGTGGAAAAGATGTATATAATAGAAAAGGTGTTAACACAAGGATGCAGAAGTGAGGAAGAGGCTTGTGTTAAAACAACCATAGTTATTGCAAGTCCAGGAAGAAGGTGTAAGTTCTATTTTGAGCCTCCCGAATCCATTGTGAATGACTCTTGCCATCTGGTGTGATCTCTGAACTCCAGAAAATCCTTGTTTGTGTGTTCTGGGATGCTCCAGCCAGGAAGAAACTTGTAGAACCTGCAACTGCTGAGCCTTGTACTGAGGAAACACCTGGGTCACTTCAGGCTGAAATGCAGAGATCGACTGATATTCTGGAGTGAAACCCTGGATCCAGTCTGAGCTGATGAGTAATGGGTCAGAGTATGTCCTGGTGTCCCAGGACAGCCCCAGACCCGAGCAGGGTGAAATGCTGTTAGTTTTACCTTCCTGCTGCGTTTGGTGAGGGTGAGGATCGGACAGTCCGGGAGGAAGGAGCAGCGTGCCCAGCATGTGAGGTCCGGTGCGAGTCAGCACCGCAGGCTGGCAGTCAGGGGATGTGGAAAATCGAGCTGGATATGCCGCTGTGTGCACGAGTCTTTCATTCCAGAGCCTGTGTTTGTCTGGTGGCTAAAGGGAGGGCAGAAAGCCAGGAGGGAGCGGGGATCTGCTGAACCCAGCCAAGGCATTTATCAGGGCAGTTGTTGTCTTCATGTCAGCCCAGTCAAACCAGGGGGAGCATCCAGTTGTTTGGGGGGAGTAATTTGTAAGGAGGGGGAGAGAGCAGCACCTGGGCAACAGTCTTGGAAATGACAGTCATTTTAGCTTGCACCTAAGCTCTAAGCTATTGTGCCTGTTGCATGTAGGAGAAAACTGAGGAATCTCAGATCCCAAAATTGTTAAAATGATGCTCAGTGTTTGTCAATCAATGTTTTAGAATCAGAAGAAAAAAATATGGGATGAATAGAAAAGATGGATGTCTTTTTAGGATATCAAATGAGTATTTTTGGGTGTAGGAAACCCTCTCCTAGGTACAGGAGAATTTCTGGGTGCGGATGCGGAGTGCTTTTGAAAAATCAAACTGTTGGAACAATGGGGTTTGTTCTGGGATTGAAAGTGAGGTTACAAAGGTGGAAGCACCTTGAACCAGTTGTTTTCAAAATCTTTGGCATTAGCATGTTAGCCTCCATCTGTGTTTACAAACTGAGATTAAGAGCTTTATTTCCATTATGTTAATGAAAGCTGGTTTTAAAAGCCTTACAAACAACAAAGACCCAAAAGCCCTTTGTCAAATGCAGGTCTGCGTCCACTCTCCATTCGCAGTGACTTTAGAGTGAGCTGTTGCTCTCCTTTCCCCTTCTGGCTTTCATCCCAATGTAAAACAGTGGTTTAATTATCCAATGCCCTGCACCCAGGGTTTCTTTTTCATTTTCCTTGATATTTAAAAGCAAGTTGGGCAGGACATTAACATGTCCCACCCCCTTAGTTTATTGAAAGCCCGTCTTGCTCACATTTCAATGAAACTTAGCAGAAACTCTCCCCTTTGGAACTGAATCATGACATACTAACCTCAGGGGTTTCAGCTGAGATTTGCTTGTTTGACTTTTCCCTGGATTCAGTGACCTAGTTCCTCTGTGCTCCCTCCCTGATGTGAGGAGAGTGAAGGGCACTTGAAAGAGAGATCTTTGAAAGTTGCCCGATTTTCAAAGGGTCCCCTGAAATTGTTTGCACTGGCTTCTGCTTGTTTCTTACCTTCCCTTGCTCCTTGTGAGTCCACTTTGAAAAAGGACTGTGTAAACAGGAAATAATAATATCAATAAAGAAAAAGTCTTTTTATTATAGTTGGAAGAATTAATGGTGAATTCTTGTAGAGTAGGCACTGTAACAGCTACAGTTACTGAGCAACAAGCCCTGAGCTGCTCAGGCACCCTTTTGCTCATCTGTCCTGAACACTGTAAAAGGCTCATCCAAATCCATCCCCCGTTTAGTGCCACAGGGCAGCCTGTTGTACTCTGGAAACATAAAAGCGTTCAGGAACCTAACTTCAAGAACTATTCCCAAACTCCCAGGCTTTGTAACTTGAAGCATTAAACCATTATTGTAAAATCTTATTTGAGAAAGGTGTTGGAGCCAGTGGGCACAGCAAGGGCTGGGAAAGTGTGCTAAAACACCTGCCCAATCCCTGGGTCAAAGGGCAGATCTCAGGGTTGGCTTTGTATCCCCACGTGGGAGCAGGCAGTGTCGGGACAGGAGCCATGGACCCAGCGGTGGCTCCGTGGGCCAGCGGCAGGGCACGGGCAAGGGCGGGCAGGACACGCTCCGCTGGGCTGGCCGGGCTGCTCCCCACTGGTACCAGAGGGGCTTCCTGGAGCCTCCCAACTGCCCTTTCTGCTGGGAGTCGGGATGTTCTGGGCTGGTGTCTAGCGGGGAGATACTTGGCAATGCTGATTTTCAGATGGGCTGAGGTCATGCTCACAATGCCATAATAAAGACAGTCGATCTGGGGCTGCTTTTCTTTGCCTTCTGGCTTGCAACTTTTGTTAGTAGTTGTCTTTTCAAACCTGACTTTTTCATTTCTCCCCTCTAGAAATACAAATTGCTACCAACACATTTGGTTTTCTTTGAATGAGTAAAGGATGCTCACAGTCCCAGGGCCTTAGGAAACCTGTACTATTGCACACTAAGAGTTAGTAACAGAGCACTTGGTTACTTCTAAGTGTTAGCAGTAGAGCGCTTTTGATCCATAACACGTGGCCTGCAACCACTGCTCTTGAGAAGATGCAAGGACCAAACCAAACTGTTGATGCTCTGCATCGGCATCACCTGTCGGCTGCCTCCCCAAGTGCTGCATGCAGCTGCTCTGCTGGCTTTGGCACTTCAGGACGGGGAACACTGCTAAGATTCACTTTTCTCTTTTGGATGGCTGCTCGAAGTCTGTCCAATACTTCCTTGCAGGGCTGAGACAGACTTGCAGTCTTCTCACAGACATGTGGAGATAGCCATGCCTGTTTCTCAGCCAGATTGCTTAACATCTGGTGATCTTGTTTTGCTAGAGTCTCTATTGAGGACTTACAGGTACAGGTAGCCTCAGTTCTTGGCACCTTTGGCACATCTGTGTTCAACCAGGTGCTTTGCTCCTGACTAGAAATCCCAGCAGATTGGATTTGCCCTCCCAGACTCCCTCTTCCTTGCTCTGCTTCTCTGCTTGATGCCTGGGAATCCTGCTGCCTCGCTCAGACTACACTGGGAAGTCTCAGATGCTGGCTGATGCCGGGAAGGCAACCGGAGCTGGCAGAACTGGTTGGTTGTGATTTGTGTGGTCCATATTCTGCTGCCTATCGCCAGCAGCAGGCTCTCCCTGCATAGCATGCCATATTATTTACATTTTTGCTCAGTGTGTTCTTCTCTGGCACAAAGAACAAAAGCACACTGGTATGGATGGGTGAAAATGCATAGCTTTGTTATTAAAATCGGGACTTTTCCTGCTTGGACTTTTGCATTGGAAATAGCATCCAGTGATTAATCTCCTCCTGGCTTTGTTCTTTTTATGACTGAGGGATTGGCTTTTGGAGGACTTCCTGCTTTTTTGGAGGGGCTTTGCAAGGTTGATTAATCTGTAGTAATAGTGGCTGAAGTCACCAGAGTTTCTATAGTGACCAGATGGAGATAAGAAAGTACTTGCTAGTGGTAGTTGCTGAAGATGCTGGATGCCAAAATTGCAAACTGTTTTTAAACAGACCAGCCGAGCAAAAGAGTTCCGTGGCTCCGCAGTCAGCTTGGACCTGAACGTCCTCTTTGTTTGGCTGAACAAAAACCAGATAAACAAAACACTGAAGGCAATTAGCTTTGTTTGCTCGCCTTTGTCCCCTCTTCTCCCAAATCATTGTAAAATTAGGAATAACGCCAGTGAATTCTGTAGCTATTCAGTGGACTAAAGCTGGTGCACAGAGGATGAGAGACAAATAAGTATAATACTGCTGTTTTCAATAACCAGCCCATTCAGTTTTAGCTCTTAGTCCAGCTATTTCTCTGTCCCAGATTTAAGGAGACGTTTTTGATCACTCTTGTAAATGAGAGTACAAGCATTGCTGTAACCATGTAGCTAGGTATTGGTACCACACTTATCTTGGGAAGGTCTCTGCTTTGCTCAGCTCTGGCCACCCCCTTTCTTTAGAAGTTTTACTGCAGCCTCTTGATTGTGTCGGGGGTTGCAGATGTCACCTGTGAATCAAATAGCGTATCAGCAAGCGGATGTGCTGGGCACTGGACCGTGCTGTTAAGTGACAAATTTCCTGGATGTACATGCCATGAAGTTCACTGCAGAAGAGTTAGTATTAACCTCCCCCTTCTGACAAAAGCTTTTTGTCTGCTGTGTGCATCAGCTGGAGAACAGCTCCCATCAAAGCTTGTCACAGGAACACTGCTGCATAAAACATACAGTGTGGAAACCCACCCGAGGGGACCAGTGCTGGCTGAAGCAGTGCAGGTAACACCCATGCTGTACAGCACAAAAGGCAAAGGCAGCATCCCTGGGTGGGAAACATGCGAGTGTGTGGACTTTCTGGGTGCTGGAAGCACCCAGGGTGACACCAAGCCTGCCTGAACTTGCTGTCCCTGTAGCCACGACCCTCGAGCACCACGCAGCCCAGCCTGCAGTACCGTGCATCCAGCCCTTGCTCTGTACATGGTCTGTAACCGGCACGTGGGAGAGGTGTGAGGTGCTGGGGCTGAGTGTGGAACGTGTCCATGCAGTCAGCTGTTTATTCCTACAGGTCCTGAAAGCTGCACTGTAGGTTTTTGTGGGAATACACTCGCTCCAGCCTAAATGAGGGTTTTGTGGTCCGGCCTGTTGTTGTTTGCAATGAGCGCGGGGAACTGCTACGCTGCTGTGGCGAGGTGATGCCGTGGAAGGTGACAGGCGTGCAGCACCCTGGGGCAAATGAAGCCCGGGTTGAGCAGCCTTCCCCATCCCCTCAAAAAACATTCTGTGATTTGTGGGGACAAAGATGGGGACTTCCCATGCTGATGAAATGAAAATGAAAGAGGTTGTTTGGCTGCGTTGTTTCTGGTAGCTCTGTGCTTTGTCTCCCTGGCTCCGTATCAGTCTTTGCCTGTGACAATGACCAAGCCCTTGCTGCTGCCTCCGCCTTGTCTCCCTGGTTAATTGGGCTCCTCCCTGCCTTTCCAAGGCTGTCACAAGGTCATTTTCACAGTTTGAGGGGCTCAGCATGAGCAGGGCAGCAGGACGGGCCATAAATCACCGAGAGCTGTGGGGCCGCTGGGCCCATTCACAGCACACTCAGCCAGCGCCGCGTGGCGATGCTCTGGGTCCAGGATCCATCCAGAGGGGACTGGTGCTCTGTAGCCTCCTTGGGCTCCCTGGGAACACCCCAGTCGATGCTTCACCTTCTCTAACCCTTTTAGCATCGCTTTAGACATACGGCCTTTGATGTGACTGCAGCTGTCGGAGGCTGGTGTCTGCCCGGAGGGCAGCAAGCTGCCCACGCGCACCATTCCTGCAGGATCTGCCAGCACAGCCTGAGAGCAAACAGGGCTGGGCTGGGGCAGACCGGTCCAGGCATTTTCTAATTCCCAGGAGTGTTGCACCTCTATCTGCAAAGCTTTCCTGTGGCTGAAGGCTGCTTCCCTCCAGCGGCTGTCACGGGTGCCTGGGAGGATGGGGCACGCACAGCATGGGTGCAGCACGGGTCCAGCACAGGTGCGCTGCGCGTTACTGGTGCAGAACACGGGTATTGAATCTCACGGCAGAGGCAGGAGCTCTTTCAGGCCATTTCTTGGAGAAAGACATCTGGAAGAGGGAACTGGTGCAACCCTACTCTACGGGGGATGAAACCCCTTAAGCAAACCAGGTCAATACCGCTGATGGGCTGACAGCAGCAGCTGCCCGGAGCGCACCATGCCTGCCTGCCCCCTGCGCTAATAAGCTGTCCCTAGCTGAGGCTGTTTGATGTCACTTTGCTACCTTCACTTTGTGTGGTTATTTCTGGCCAAGGCAAGATTAAGCCTTCAGTGGGCGTTTGGTATGTCAGTAACTATAATTAAGCTTTTGTGGTTCTCTTGCAAACTCTGGAATCTATAATTTTCAGGACAGTCCCCTCCTAGTATTGCTAGGGGGAAAGGGTGGTCTTGTTGGACTGAAAAAAAATAATTAAAAATCAAAGCTATAAAATAAAACGCCGATCAGTATCATTTACAGGTATTTTAGTTCAATAATATTTCCCCTTTAAAGGAGGAGGAAATAAAAAAGCTCGTCATTTCTTGCTATCTTCCACCTACTTTGGGGAAAGTTTTACCCAGAATCTGGTTTGTTCCTGTTGCTTAATAATGACATGTCAGAAAAAAGAAAAAAAACAGCTCAAGACAAAGGGGTGAGGAGCACAGAGAAACTTTATTTATTCTCTGCAGGGTCCCTTTGACCACGTACGTAGGACCAGCGTGTTTTACCAAGGGCAGTGATGGCGAGAGGAGGCTCTGTGGACTTGTGGCCTGGTGGGCAGAGATTCCTGGGGTCTCCTTGCTTTGCTACTCACTGTGACGGGGATGGGACAGGTTACTAATGGTCTGATTTTATTTCTGAAGTTGGAGTGATGTGGAGTTGCTGGGAATGTGCAAGTGCTCAGGCACCTCTTTCAGAATTGCACCTTGATGTATCTGTATATCTGTATATCCAGCTGGTGAATGAGGGAAAACTGCCTGGGTGGGTGATGAATTAGGGATCACATTAATAACTGCAAAGTGCTTGTAGGATGCTATAATGAAAGGCACATTGGGGCATCAAAGTGTTTTTTGTAGTAACGACCTGTTCATCATGTGTTTGATGGGGATGGCTGGTTTGGGTGTTTTCTGTGTGTGTTATTTTGAGGAAGGCAAAGGTGAGAGCCGCATTACCCACATCAATTAATGGCTGAGGCTGCATCAACCATTTACAGCGTGGCTGTCAGGTGCACTGCACCAGTGTTACAGAGAAAATAAGAGCAGGAGTACCTGCTCCCTGCCTAGGGCGTATACACTGACAGGAAGATTATCAAAGTATTGTTGCCTATTCAAGATTTAAAGGATGTAAAATATTAAATTGTCTCATCTCTTCCATTCTACTGATTAGTGCAAGTCTTGCAGAGGTGAATGTTGGTCTGGTTCGTGGGCTAAATGTGGGATTCGATCAGAAAAGAGCCACAGTCAGAGCCATTTGGAGAAGACCACCTCAAGATACACTGAGCAATGGAATGAGATTAAAAGTTGTCCTTTTTAATCTGAACAAGAAAGAGTGTAATGTTAGCTCATAATGAAGAAAAGCCAGAGAAAAATAATGTAACATGAGAAAGGCAGGTGTTCAGGCTGGCTGTGAAGCAAGATAACACTGAAAAAACACAAATTTTGTTTGTGTCGGAACCAAATATTGAAACATGGCGACTTTGCCAGTGGAAAAGTTTGCTGATGACACATGAAGGAGATGTTCCATATGAAGAGGGATTTAACTGTTTTCTGAGAAAGTGGAGAGTAAACAGTGTTCCTTCCCTGGGTTTTGGAGTGTAGAGCTTGACCCTGAACTAACCCTCACCAGTGACAAGGCTCTTCTTCAGTCCCACAGACTTTGGGGGAATGGCAAATGGGAAGCAGGTTAAAAATGTCTTGATTTGGTCTATACAACGGTATGCTCTGCAGTGATGCCACTGGATGCTGCAAATGAGGACTTACCCCTTTGGTTACGATTTTGAAATACATAAAGGCCAAGCTCTCTGTGCTATTCCACAAACATCAACTTCAGCTGAACACATAGAAATTCCTTGCGGTTCTATTGCTGTAACTGTGAGCACTGGAAGTTCAGGATTTTTATGAATTCTTTACTAACATTCGGCCCTTGCTTTTTTTTTTGCCTTTTTTTTTTTAATCTCCTGAAAGCATGGCGAGGGTGCTATTGAGTCTTGGCAGTATTTATTTATTTATTTCTGTTTGCAAGTACATATAAATCTGCTCCCACATCTCTACATGGCGAATGGGGGATGCCCAGCTGCAGTCAGTGGCACGCTGTCAGTTTATATCAAGAACAAGTTTGGCAGTTTAAATCCCCCTAAAGCACACGAGGAAGGTCGATACACTGCCTCCTACAGAGCAGCTACTCCAGGAAAGAGTTTTCTGGCAGCTTAGTGAAGTGCGTCCCAGTGACTTTCCTCTGCAAAAACTTAAGCTATCTTGTGCAAAAGGATTTGGAATTCTTTTTTAAAACAATAATAATAGGAATAGTGACTTCATTATGTAGGATTGAACAACAGATACTCTTGACAGAAAAATCCTCACTAAAAAATCCTAACTAAAATAAAGGCTTTCCTGATTAACCGTGCAGGGATGCCAATCACGCCGCACACATAATGCTCTGGTTGGCTGCCGTGGGGTAGCTCACGCTGGAAACTGAAGCATTGCAGAGCTGTGTGGGATTTGGTCCAGGTATATAGTTCAGGGGGATTTGCCTTTGGCAGAGAGAAACTACCTTCAACAGATGTGTTGATGGGATCAGAGCCCCTGATGCTCTGATTATTGCTTTAGTAAAGGGATTTACAAATCACACGGAACAGACAAGCTCAAGAGCCTGAGGGAGAAGGACCAGCAAAGCAGTTTGTCGCAGAGCAAAGAGCAAATCTGTTAGTGGTGATCTTTCCTGTTCAAAGGTTACCCATGGGCAAGTCCTGGTGAAACCAGAGCATGTTCTGGAGGCCTGAGAAGTCAGTATAAGTCTTTGTGGTCCCTGACAGGCTTTAGGCAGGATCTCCATGCTGGGAGAGCCATAACAATGCTGATTAAATTGTTTATACTGTATCTAACTTGCTGGAACGTTAACCGCTTTTCATTCAGCAAGTTTGGCCCCATCAGGGCTGAGCTGAGTGCATCCCGAAAGGACGTTTAGTGGGGATGGAGGTGGTCCAGCCCCTGACACTCCTGAGTCTTGTGCCCCCCAGATCCAGTGATGAGCCCAGCAGTACACAAGGACTCCTCGGCTTGGGGTCCTTAATGAAAGGCCCTATGGTGAAGCCGCTTTGATGCACTCTGTACAGTACAATTGCATTTGAATTACAATAAAATTAAAAAATACCCTAATACCTCCCAGGCTCTGAAAACAAATAAGCAAACAAAGTCTCCTTCCATGAAATCCCATATCAGTCACTTAATTTTATTTCCCCCTTCTTTGGGGAGGAGGGGATTTATTTCACCGGTAAGGTGTATAAATATTGACTTTAAAAAAAAAATAAAAAATTGGAGGAACAGAGACACAACCAGGTCTCTCATTAGTCCTTACCCAAACATCAGTAAATACAGTCTTTCTGCAGTGGCACCAGTTTGGAGAGCTTTACCAAATACTATTGCTGTTGAAGTGGGGAGAGAGCGAAAGAGTGCAGATATGTAGAAGTGTGTTTGCTGGAAGAAAAAAAGCCTGTTAGCTTTGAAGCAGATTTGTATACTGTCAGTTAACATACTGAGTATGTCAGAAGAGAACCTCTCTGTGAAAATGGCCTGTGTTTCTGCTTTATGTGTTAACAATTCAAGCGAAGTATGAAGAAATCAAGCATTGTTCTGCTCTAAGTGGCACAGATTGCGTTTCAGTCAGTGCAGATAAAGTGCTAAGGATTGTCTGCTGTGCTCCAGAAGATGTATTTGAATTGCATGTTTAATCGGCAGGGTTTTTTTACGTGGGCCTTTACAGCCAGATAAAACTGAACAATCCCTAATGAACTCTGCATCTGGATGATGGCAGGTTGTGGCGAATATAAAAGCTGGTTGGGAAATAGATTTACACTTTCTCCTTCAGGAGAGGCTGCTGCCAACTGCACAGTAAAGTAGTAACAGTTCACTGGCAGCACTGTATGTCTGAAGGTCTTAAACCTCTTTACACATAAGATGATCTATATCACAAGCTTCACTCTAGAGACAAGGAAATAATGGCACAAAAGCAATGGTTTAAGTTGCTGCAGGTCACGCTGCAGGTCACTGGAATAGTGAAAACCAAAACCGAGCTCTGCTGAGCTCTGGGGTAGTGTGTGATCCTTCGGACACAACTGCCTCCCCGCAGAGGAGAGCTGCCTCCTTTCGTCTGGGACATCCAGGACCAAAGAGCTGTTAAGCAATGAGGTGATGCCTCTTTCCAGCAAACGAGTTACATCACTTTTCACCAGAATAGTGATGGCCAACTGGTTGCAGAAATGGCTGAATACCATTGCTAAAGGAAATGGTGTCATGGCAGTACACTGTAGCTTAGATTGTTAAGCAATCCCCCTGTTATGGCTGTGTTGTATCTTAGGCTACACAAAATGAATTGCAGTTGTTTTGGTGCTGATAACTCAGAACTTGGTGAACTACAAGATTTTGCTTAACGTACACATGTGTGTACATGCAAAGGGTGTCTCATCCTCGTCACTGCTAAAGAAGCTTTTTTGGTGTCGTTAGTGAGCCCAGTGCAGGGTGGAGCACAAGAGATGCTCACCTCAACTCTGTTGAGTCTCACCCTTCGTTCATTTTGCCCTGGACTTACCATTTCCACTTCAATTGCTTCCTGACATAAGGCAGATATGATTTCCCTTTGACCAGTAAACTGCTCCCACAGGCTTGCCCAACACCAGTACACAGGGTTGTCTTTCCTACAGCAGCTGAACTGGTTGTCAGTTCCAAAACAAAAAATACATCTTGTTTTACTTTTAAAAAAACCTTTTTGTTTTACATAGTATTACCTTAAGTGTTACTCATAACAAAAAGTTGTTTTGATTTCTAAGCTCTTCTTCCTTTCCCCTCCCTGTTGAAACTACTCAGAATCTGACTCAGGCTTAGTTTCTGTCTGTCTTGCATGAAATCTTTGTACCAGGCATTTGCATTGTAACATGCTGTCTCTTGAAGGCCAAGATCTTGCCCTGATTCCTGTCTCCCTTTTGAACTCGGCCCTGAGGCTTGCCGGGTGTGCAAATGAGCTCCAGCTGCTATAAGCACCATGTTCTCGAATTTAAGCACATGCACCCGCAGAGCAAACAGCACCTATTCTCTGAAAGGACGTAGCGTGACTCGGTAGCCTGTACCTTCGGGTGCTTGTTGCCTGCAGCCACCTACCCGTTGTCCGAGGTGTTTGGGACAGCTCGGGCTTGCTGCTCCTACCTTCACCAATTCTGCATTGCCTGTGCAGGGACTCTGGCACGAGCACTGACCCACACCTGAGTCAGTGCTACCGGGGTATCCAGAAAGCTGACAAACCACACTAGAATTTGGCAGTGCTGCCTAAAATTCATAAGCACGATGTGTGTGAAACCTGCAGGGTCCAGATTTACATTTTACATGCTGGTTTATGCTTCTGCCATAGTAATATGCTGCTGTTGTTGCTGTTGCAGTAGCAACCACAGCAGCAGCTGTCCTTAATATGCAGGAAATTATTTAGATCGCCAGGCACTTTTCCTTCCTGGTGTAATGTCCATCTTTGCCACAGGAGAAGGCACACTCAGGGTGGTTCTGTTTCCTGAAGAAAAGATGTGCTGTTTCTTTAGAGAGAGATCACATTACCTGCACTCACGCGGGACAGCACACCTCCATCTGCACCAACCCAACAGGGTCCTTTAGCATGTGGGTGGGAAAAGCACTTGTGATTGCTGATGCATTACTGCATTTAACTAGCAAACTTCCAGACTGTTCCAGAGGAATTGCTGCTCCACGTGCAGCAGCCAGTGGGGATTTTGATGGTAAAAGGGGGAAACTGGCTTTCTGCTGTGCAGTTCAAAATGGAGCACAGGATCCCCACGCTACGCCAAAGACAGCCTGCTCTGCTCTGTAGGCTGGAGGGCACTGCCCGCAGCTGCCCTGTGTTGCTGGCTCTTGTGTTTTCCAGTAGCACTGGTGACTGAATAGGTCCTAAGCAAGGGATAGGCTGAACACAGCTTAGGAGCAGATGGACAAACACAGAAAATAAAGGGTTGTTAGCAAAACCAGGCAGCCTTTGCCTGGTATCTTAAATACAGCTGGGATTCAGGAGCTGTAATACCTTCCTGTCAAAGTGTGCCGATGCGCTGCTCCCATCACGGCTTACCTGCCAGCTCAACACTGCTTGCCTGGAACATCTGCTGGACAATTTGCTTCACAGCCATCCTGTAAAACTGTAGTTCTCTAAATACCTAAACAGAAGTGCGTGACAGAGTTGTAATCAGCAGGCGACATTTCCTTGGGAAGGGTGGGCTTGGACTTGTATCGCTGCATGGCGTTTCCTTTCGTTCCAATGGAAAAAGGTTCCGTTTAACAATTAACAGCCATTCCTGCCTCTCGGCTGGCTGGGCAGCCCGGTGTGATATGGTATAGTGGGAAAGCACAGAAAGATCAGTCTTTGCCAGACATGGCATCCCCACAGCACCAGTCAAGAGACAAAAGCCTTTAGTGTTCCCGAAAAGAATTTAAAACATTTTACATCAAACAGCTGCAGAAGTTCAAACATGTCACCGCTAGCCTGTGGCACAGGATGGGATGGGGTCTGTTGGAAAGGCTGCGGAGAGGGGAAAATAGTGCTGGGCAGTAACTTGGTTACATACGTGATTTCTGAGCTTTCTGTACCATCTCCTGTATAATTAATGCCCTCCCTAGTGAACTGGGAACCAGAAACATAACCCACAGCAGCTTTTGTATCACCAAATAGCTGTCAAACAGCAGTCTCGGAAATCAGACGTGCTGCGTGTTTTGCTCCTCAGCTGAAACCTCCTGTTCTTGCGGTGGTGGCTGAAGCCAGAAGGTGAAAATGAACAGGAGCACCAGCTAACTGGGCCCAGCAGGGCCAGCTTCTGCTTCCATGGAGATGTTGGATCTGCCATGGGTGGAGAGACTTCTCAGGAACCAAATGAAGCTCATCAGCAGGTTTTTGCTCATGACCAGGTCCCTACGGGGTAGGGAAGGCTTTAGCCCAGGGCTTGAACTAGTGCCAGGATTCAAACAGTGTGGGAAGTGTCCGTGCAGTCATGTTCAATGCAGGATCCGAACAGAAAAGTCATGTAGGGATTAGGGGAATTACATACCTGGGAGAGCGTTGCAGTGGAGCGTGGAGCACGTATAAGGGTAGAGGGCCCGAGCTGCTCTCGAAGGCAGCAAGAAGGGACAGAAACAGTCGCTTTGGCACGAACGTTTCCGCACCGCTCCAACAGCCGCGGGTCAATACCAGACCCCCTGCCTAATGCTTTGCAGGGGTTCTTGCTGCCAAGGCTGCTGACATTTGCAGTATAGGTGCTAGTCAGCCCTCAATAAAACATCCCCAGGAGGTGGAAACCAGCGCAGCCAGTCCCTCCCGTGGGCTGGGGGCTGAGCCCTCTTACTGTGGATAATGAATTTTCTGTTCCTGCTGGGCTTACAGGTGTGGATCCAGCCCTCAAGCAGCCCTGCTCCATGTGATACGTGTTCCTGGGCCATGCCACATAGCTGTGTCCTCCCATGATTGCAGGGACCATCACCCTTTCGTGCCGGTGGCACTTCGCACAGAGTGGGTTCCCTTTCCCTGTGGCTCCAGCAACTCTTAGCCAGGTACCAAGTTTAGATGCTCCCGCCCCAGGCTGGGCACAGCATCTCAGCCCAGAGGGGAGTGAAAGGCTCTTTATCCCACCTCTCCTTCTTGTTTGATCTCTCCCACAAGCTTTTCCTGTGCCTTAGGCTTCACGCTGCCTGTGCCTTCTGCCCGGTTTTAAACCTGAATAGGGTATTTATCTAAATATATCCAAATATATTCCTATAATTTCTTGTGAGTTCTGAGGGCAGCGAGTGATTCAGAATACTGTTCTGACTTGTGCAAAGGTAAAAACGATTGAACTGTAATCCAGCGTTGTCCTTCAGGCCAAGCCATACTGGGAGGACAAGCCCAGGTTGGTGTCTGGGATCCTTCTGGTCCTTGAAGCTGGGTGCTGTGAGCCGTGTAGCACAGCTGTAAAGCACGCTCGCCATGCTTCTACATGCCCTCACGCTTGGTTTTCCAAAAGGCGCAAAGAGACAAAATCATACTTGATGCTAACCAAGCTATGGATCCCGAGGAGAGGTGGGTACTGATCCTTCTGGAAACTGGCTAAATATGGATGAATGCTTTAAAAGCTGTATTTATTCAGGCAGTAATGACATGCTGCTTTTTTGGAGAGGTGCGTTTTGTCAAAAGCAAGTGTTCTGTTCCCTGTTCCCGATGTTGTGTGGCGTGTGGTGGCATTTCCTCCTCCCCTGTACTTTTCTTATTTTGGCTAATTAAACTAGAACAGCCAATGCCAATTCCTTTTTTTTTATTTTTTTTTTTTTTATTTCACTGCTGTGCTGATTTACTTCAGTTTATTTAGTGTTTTAAAATGGCTTCTATTTAAATCTGGAAGGGAAGAAAAATAAATCTGCTAAATAAATTTCTATTCAGATCATATGTTGTGGCTTTTCTCTTTTTGAAGAATGAGGTCTAATTTTTGAACCTGAATTCACTTGGCACTAGTCTTGGCTTGAGCAACGTTGGGTTTCCTTTTGTTTTAAACTAATTCCCTTTTTCCTACTGCTGGGCTACATTTATGTCTCCATGCTAGCAAAGCTTTTCTGCATGTGTTTGGTTTGAAAGTGCTCATCTGAGTAAAGTATGGGCAGAGTACTTGAGGATGGGGCTCTAAGTGTGTTTTAGGGTGGTCCTTGGTGCAATGCTGTGGACCTGAAGCATTGCCAGTCCTTACCAGCTATCCACCTGCATCCCGTTGATGTATGTCTTTGTGAAAAGATGCAGCACACCTTTTTGCTTTGTCTTTTCGCTCTGGTAAGCCAGGGCCTTGTTCTCAGGGTAGAGCGGAGCTTTTTGTGGGGAAGGAAGGTTATTTAAATACTCGCTGCTTTTGGAAGAGAAAAAAGGTGTAAAAAGAGCAGGAGGATGTAAAGTGTATTCAACAGTGTAGGAATTTCCACGCGCTTTTTTGAGAAGTGTTTGGGTTTTTTTTTATAGATTAAAGCTTTATCTTAAACACTTAGGCTTGGCTAGAATCTGTTTCTCAGCGAGGAATGAATGACTGAGAAACATGGGAAAAACAGCTGGGGAAAAAAATAGCTAAGAAAAATAGAGATTTTATGTGCTTTCTGACAAGCTATGTGATTGCCTCTTGTCCCTAAAGTCCCAGTCCTCGGAGCTGGTGTGGGTAGGTTGTCTCAGCTCCTGGGCCTTCAGATGGTTTTGGGACAGGTTTGTCTGCACAGAGGAGTTTCTTATGAGTATCTGGGTGTGTAACTTAGCTGTACTCTTCTGAAAAGTTTTTTTTGAGGGGATAGTGGATTGTGAGGCTGTTGGTTATCTACCCCAGTCACAACACTGCTTGTTTCAAACTTCTTTGTTATTGTTACTGAAAGCTTTATCTATTATAGCAAGCAAGGAAGCAAAATGCAGATGCCTCAGAGCAAAGGTATGAATAAAATCTTATGCCTATAGAAACAGGGAGATGCAAACCCACAGACTAAGAGAGCAACCACAACTAAGTCAAATACATGTATTAAAGCAGGAAAGTCCTTAGCATGCATGGTAACAGAAGACATCATGTGTGCAGATCTGATTTATGGGGGAAACCTTGATTTTTGGCCACATTCTGAGGTCAGTTTTTTGAGTAAAACCTGTATTGCTGAGTCAGCCCAGCGGCTCCTTGAATTTTCTGCTCCGGGTGTTACCATCGTTCCCTTCTGCTTTCATCTTCAGGTACTTGGTGGGGTGACCTTGATCCTACTTGTGGCTCTATTTTTATTTTTTCTTTCCTGAGGAGTGTGTAAGTTTAGTGCCCATACCCGGGTTCGAGGTGCTTTAGTTCTGCCTGGTCCTTCCCCCTGTGCCGGGGGGGGGCACAAAAGCCCTTTGTGGAGCGAGACCCTGGGGTGGCTCAGCTCCGATGCCCAGACCCACGCAGGTGCCTCAGCCTGCTCAGCACCTCGCAGGACCTGTCCTTCGCCCTCCAGACCTCGCAGCCCGCCCTTCCCCCCCGGAGCAGCCGTGCCAGCGGAGCGCTCCCCCCCCGCCCCCAGCGGCCGCCCCCGCCCCCCGCGGAACCCCCCCCCGCGGAACCTGCCCTGGGGCTGGGTCTGCGCCCGTTACCGGCTGTTTGCTGAAACCGGACACCTGGGGCACCCCCGCCACCGCGGAGCCCCCCGGCTGCGGCTATTTAAAAGGACTCGGGCAGCCTCGGAACTTGCACCGCTTCCACATCCATGTCCCTCCCAGCTCCCGCTCCCAGCCTCGCTTCTCTCCCGGATCCCTGCAGCATCCATGACCCACGCGTGGAGCGACGGCCCGAGAGGGACCTGCGGGCGCGGGGGGAGGGTTACCTGCTGAGCCCGGGGGGGTGTCGGGCTTGCCGGAGCGCCGGGGCTGGCCCCCCGCCTCGCCGGGCAGGCGCCCGCTGGCTCCCCGCGCAGGAGACACCTTGAGCCTGAAGGGGAAGGAGGGAGGAACGGGCTTTGCTTTGGTTGTGGTTTTTTTTTTCCTTCCTCCTTTTTCTCTCTCTTTTTTTTTTTTTCTTTTTTTTTTTTTTCCAATCGTTATTATTTTTTTAAGAAGTAGAAATCGCCGTAAGCTGCCTGGGCAGTGAATGCCCGTGACCACGGGGCTGCGGGGAGATGTTGCACAGCTTCTCGTCTCGCTGCAAAGTAAGTGCCCAAGGCAGAGCTGCGGTGCAAGGGGGAAGGAGCAGGGCCGGGGGGCACCCAGGGGCGCCCGGAGGAGGCGGGGGGGCTGGGGGGCGTGGGCTGCCCTCAAGTGCCTGGGGAGTCCCGTAGAGCTAAGGGGGTTTGCTGTGAACTGGTGTGGACAAGAGGGACCTGCCGGTCACCCTGGGGTGCTCACGGTGCTGGCCCCCAGCTCGGTGGGACTTTGCAAGAGCTGGAAGAGGAGGGGGCACAGGGACGCAGGGTTTAGCCCATGCAGGAGTCGTCCGTGCCCCCCCGGCGGCACTGGCCAGGTGGGACCAGGTGGGCTCTGGTTTACTGTGGTGGGCGCTGCGTAGGGAAACTCCTTCCCCGCCGGGCTGCAGCTCCCATCCCTCGGTGCTGGGAGGAGACGGGGGGGGGGGGGTCTGGAGATGCCCCGCACCAGTCCCCTGTCCCCCCTCCCTGTGGAGGCAGGGCAAGGAGTGGGAGGCTTTTCTCTTGCGAGCCTGACCCCCCCCCAGCCGCCTTTGCCAGGCGCGGAGCCCAAGGAGAAGCCGTGTCGGGTACCCTGTGAGACGGGTCCGTCGATGGGTCGGGCCCCCCCGCCGGTGAGCCCAGGCGGGCAGCGCCCCCCCGAGCAGGGCCCTGCGGGGCATGGAAGGGTCTCCCTTAGCTTCTCGGCAGCTCTTCTGGCCAAAGGAGTTTCTTTTTTTAATTATTTATTTACTCTGTATTATTTTTTGTAAGTGCTTCGATATTAACAGAGGAGGGCAGCAGAGAGAGGCGGCGGCGACATCCTTAAATAATTTTCATTTCTCAAAATCTGCCTTTTCCTCTCCTCTCTAAGTCCAGAGGAGAGATCCTTGGGGGGGTGGGAGGCACATCTGCACTGCAAATAAAAATAATAATTACAACCACCAACCAACCAACAACAACAAAAAGTTAACAGCTAAGAAAAAACACTTTAAATCAAGGACTTTGGAAATCAGAGATCACAGAAATTATACTATTAATAAGGAGGGAAAAAAAAAAAAAGAGGCAAGAAATCCAGCGACCATGGGCCAGCCTGGCTTCCTAGCGTGTACTTTGTGTTCTCTCTCCTTTTTCCCAAGGTAATTGCAGTCTGCCGAGAGGGAGTTAAATGGGATTAAAAGATCTGTGTAAGCAAAAGGACCCAGAAGAGAAGGAGGAAGGAGTGAGCCGTCCGGGCCAGGGGGTGTCTTTGACACAGCTGAGCCCCTTAGAGAGGCAGAGAACTGAGCTCCTGGGAAGGATGTACCCACAAACCGGCCTGTCCCCCTTTTTCTGATGGATTGCCGCAAAAATTGCCCGAAAGAGACAATGCACTAAACGTGATGGAGCCGGAATCAGAGCCGGTCTCCAGACTCAGAGCTACAGCAGCAGGCAGGGGGTGAGTACAAAGTCCGACTTCTCCCGGGCTGGGGAAGGGCATCCCGGGCGGGATGGGGGTGCCGGGGGGTCCCGGGAGGGCTGCGGGAGGGGAGCGCCGGCCTGAGCGGGGAGCTCCGCTCCCGGAGCCCCGGGATGGGGTGGGGGAAGACATTCCTTCTGCCAGGGGGTGATGTGAAAACTCCTGCGCTGGAGAGGAGAATGGGCTGGGAGAAGGGAGGCCACGCTGGAGCAGGAGGCTGGGAATGGGGCTGGGGTGTGCGGGAAGGGGTGAGAGCCGGGGGCAGGAGGACCCCCCCACCCACCCCGTTCCAACGCTCCGGGGAAAGGAGCCCCCAGCCCAGGAGCTGGTCCGGGGGTGGGCGCCGGCTGCACCCACGCGAGATGCAGGACGGGGCAGCTCGGCGCCCCGCTCCCCTCGCACGTCTCCGGGCACGGGCGGGGGCGGCTCCTCGGCTCTCCTGGGGGCGGGGGGGGGATGCTGCTCCTCGACCCCGTCCCGCGGGGACGTGGGGGCAGGAGTACCTGGAAGTCGGCGCCGCAGTCCTCCGGGAAGCGGTAGAGCCGTGGGGAGGGTGAGGCGCGGCCGGGGGGAGCCGGGTGCGGGGGGCACGTTCTTCGTGTGCCCCCGGGCACGCGCACAGACCCCTGTTTCCCCGTGGATGTACAGACGTGACCCACTGCAGCCCGCACCCCGCCCGTCCGCATTCACACGGCCGGGATCGGCTTTTCGATTCTCATTGTTAACTTCGCTGCTGCTGTGTTGTTATTTTCCCGGGGACCAGCAAAGGGTTAATCCCTCTGGTTGCGTTGTCGGATGTAACGAGGATTTACCGACACTCCCTTGGAAGGGCTGGGAGGCTTCTGCCTGGCAGCCGGAGAGTTGTGTACAGGATCCCTCTGCTGCTGCCAGCCTCAGCTGGGCTGTGAGATGGGGTGAAAGAGTGGGAACGGGGTGAGGGGACCTGGGGCGCCCCCCCGGCACCCCGAGGGTCACCCCGCTGCTCCCCCGCCCCGCAGCGGCCGGGCGGGATGTGCCGTTCCCTTTGGGGGCTCCCGGCCGGGACCCTATGGGGAGAGACCAGACCCCTCCCGGGGTGCCAGCCGGCTCTGCTGGAGGCCCTGTGTGTGTGTTTATATACTCACAAAGACTGAATTTCAGTGCTTTTAGTTTTTTTTGCACAGACGTGGCTGCGGCATGTCTGGAGATGCTGGTAGCTGCAGCGTCTCCCAGTTGTGCCTTCTGAATGTCGGGCAGGGTGCAGAGCGCGCTGCCTGCGACCCTGTGAGGGTGGCTGCTTTCAGACCCAGAGAAGCCCAATGGGAACAGAGAGAGAAAGATCCCTTTGACAGACCAAGAGCAGCGCCACGTTGTAGCGAGGCGAAGGGCGCCGATGCTGGGGAGCCACTTGGCATGAGGCACAGTCGCGGCACAGAGCACCCACTCGTGAGCATGACGGAGAAGGTGATGGCAGTCATGCTACAGATGAGGACCGGGAGGTCCTGCTCGAGTCCCAGGGCAAACTGGACCCTGCTGAGGACAGGTTTAGGAAATGGGAACCCAGGAGAAGGCAGCGTGGCTGCCTGCTCACTGATCTAGATCTGGGTTTGTATCTCGGTGTCCCGGGCTAGCACCGCGTATGGCCTCATGGGTTTGAATGTTGCATTGCCATGAGAAATCTGTGCTTTGGTCTCTTCTGGTGACTCTGAACATGTGTGCCTTTTGTTCCCAGGATCTCCTCTGGCTTAAATACCTCACCAGCATGCTGCTGATCCGTTCCCTCCTCAGCAGAGGTCGCTTGCTACCCTTCACATTATCTCCCAATGGGCTTTTTTGGTGCTGGGTTTTGATTTGCTTGGCAGAGTGCTGTGCATCCTACCGTTTCCCGCAGCTGGATGTTCCTGTTGAGGCCATTAGTCTTGGAGAGGGTCCTCTGAGCCCAGAGCTGGCTTGTGCCTGGGTTCACCAGGCCACCCCTGTGCTGCCGAGTCTTCGTCAGGGCGGGTGAGGGTTGTGCTGCCTGAAGGCAGCTTGTAACAGGAACTTTCTGGTGCGTTCCCATGTGGCACTGGGGGTCCCGCTTGTCCCAGCGCTCCTGCAGCATCCTCCGGAGCAGGGCTGGTGGCTGAGGAGATGCCAGGCATGCAAGAGAGCCATGGACTGGAGCAGGAGGGCTGGCTCGTTGGGGAAGGCGAAGCAGTTGCAGAGTGTACCCAGGCCTTGTCCCCGCTTGAGCAGGCAAAGCTTGTAAAACCAGAACGCAAAGTTTTACAGGCTCTGCAAGCTTAAAATACCCCTCTCGATCATTCCCATTGATGCATTTTCAGTGAATGCAGGTTCACTAAAGCACAGAAGAAGGTTTTGCATTCAGCTATTTATTGAGCACATGTTCAGACCGTAGCATTTGTGCAGTTCAGCTGTGGTGGTGCCACTTTGGCCTCTTCCAGCCCTGGTGCCACATGCTGGCTGTGGAGGAGAGTTGCTTGGTGCTCCTGGTGGCCTCCGACAGGAGCCTGCGTGCTGTCACAGTGCCATGGTGCTGGCCTAATGCTGTTCTGCGGCTGCCTGGCCCATGTGCTGGATGAGAAAGCTGCATGCACGGTGGTACAGCACCCGCCTGGCACCACCAAGGTTTGTCAGCCCCTGGGAAGACATGAAAGGGCTGGAGGAAGGTACGACTCCTGTTTTAAGAGGAAAAGACCACTGCATGCAAGCCGGGCAGGTGATCTGGGCACAAATTATGGTACTGCTAGACAAAATCAGTAATGGGAGCAACAGGCAGTCAAGTGGTGTGTGTGTTCTGGGTGCCTTGGGGTAGAGAGGAGGCAATTGCACAGCTCCCAGGGCTCCAACTTTATTCCCTTTCTGCAGTGGGTTGAGGGGATAAAATTTGCCCTGCTTGAAAAGAGTGTTTATGGAGGTTACGTTACTGACTGAGGGTTGCCCAGGTCTAGTGGTGAGGGAGTTGTAGGAAATCTCTGACCAGAGACGGGCAGACGGTATGGGGTTTTTCCCCCCCTCTTTCTTTGCCAATTTGTTGGGCCATAAGTAGAAATGATGGACGCTTACTGAAGTGCAAATGGAAACAATGGGGAATTCTATACGGCTCTGCCAAACCCCATTCACAAAATGAAGGAATGCAAAGGCGTTTGTTGGAAGGACAAAAAAGGAGTTAGATGACAGACCATGCTTAGCACTTCTGTTTGTCGAGGGCTCCAGTTACTAACTGAGAACACAAAGGCAAGGGCCAGTAGTGAGTGTTGTCACTTCACACAGCAATGAAGTCAAAAACCCAGACAGGCAAAGGGCGGTGAGCAAAGAGGAGACAGAGTAATGGGTTGTCAGGAAAGTTTCCCTGTTATGGAATGTTGCTGGGAGGTATCGGTGAGGGTATTTGAGGCATCACAGCTGTGTCAGTTTGGCATCTAGAGGTGAGGAAGCAGGTTGTCACTAGCAGGAGCTCAGAGGAGCTGGTTAGCTCTGGACCAGCTTTGTGCAATGAACACGCAAGCTCTAGCTCCCAGTAAGGAGGACAAGGACCAGTGGTTTGAAACCCGTCAGCCCGCTGTCTGCAGATAACAGCATAGACCTGTGAAAGAACAAGGCGCCAGGTGTCTGCAGGAGGGAGGGTTGGCCAGGCTGACACTTCACGTTCTGTCTACCGCAGATCTGCATTTCCCTCCTGGAGAAATCCTAAGGGGAGCTATAGGTGCTGGGGGAGCAAATACCAGCCCTTTAAGCACCCTGACTCTCCTTGTGCCTGGCTGATGTGCAGGCTTTCAGGAGAGCAAAGCTCCTTTGCAGGACTTGAGATCTGCTGCTGTACCGCTACCGGAGCTGGGGTCCCTCCTCTGTGAACGCCCCCCGCTCAGCAGGCCCCCGTGGGTTGCTCTTTCACTACCAGGGGCATCCTCCGAAGGAAAGCAGCAGCTTTGTCTGTGCCACATTGCCAAAGCCCTGAGATAAACCTTTACAGGCACAGCACTAAGGGTGTTTTTGTCCTGCATTGAGATTAGATTTGGCAGAAATGGAGCCAGAGAAACCCTAGAAATTTCCGGGTTTGCATGCATGCTCCAAACTCTGGGGCAGGGTGGAGGAATTCAGACATTCCTGCTCAGGATCACCGTGAGGATGGGTTGGAGTCTGGCCTAGAGAGTTTCCCACCCTCGGGAGTTTCCCCATTTGGGCTACTGGAATCTCCAGTAATAACAGTGAGACAATCTTTGAAACCTTTGGCTTCGAGCTGCGCTCAGCGTGCTGTTAGCTAGAGCTCAGGTGGCCGCAGTGATGTCCCAGTTCAGCTTCTCCCCTTATGACTGTGTCTGCAATGAATTCCTCATTGTCATCTGAAAATCTATTTTGATGAACATGTACCTAGGGACAGTGGGTTGAATTCTGGATGTCTTGTGTACTAGATGCTGGGTGATATTCTGGGGGAGCTTTTTTGAACATTAAAATCATGTAGAGGGGTGCTGAATTTCATTCTTCCCTACTTAATACTGACAGTTTATAGATCACTCTTAGACTTCTCAGTATTTTTAAATGACCATGGAAATGTATCTATCTGGGCTGTACCTGCTTGTCTGCTTTCCCCTTGTTCTTAAAGATGTAGATGCTGAGTGGGGGTTAAATGAATACCATTTCAGTAACTGCCCTTAGCCTGTTGGGGAGAGCATGTGGACGCCACAGCACCTGCATACACCACACAAAATCTTTGACTGGAGGTGTGAGCTGATAGCTGGCTTATGCTGCAGAAAAGGTCCAGCAAAGGATGATACAGGGTTGATATGGGCACATCTACATAATCATATGTTTCCATCACTCTCTCCAAAAACTGAGGGTGAGAGGAGAAATACCATAGTTTCCAGGAGCCCTGAAAAGGAAGCCAAAGTCTGATCTGCAAAGGATGATACAAAATAAGATTTGTACCCCAAAAAGCTGGGAGCAGAATTGATGCCATGGTGCTTTTTAATACTCAGTATGTAGTCTGTGATTTTTGTTTCCTGTTGACTGTCAAAACTGCTTGGGAGTCTTATAAAATATCACCTCCAGACATGTGCAAAGGATTTTAAGCAACAAAGACATTTTCTCCTTTTAAGACACACTGTCTGATCTACAGCTAGAAATGTAGATTTGCTTTTCTTGAAAAGCAATTTTCAGCATCCAGCTGTCTTTTCTGGTCTTTTGGACAGAAAAAAAAATACATGCATCTGAATGGAGGAAAGTGGGGGGAATGGTTTTTCCACACTGCAAGAATGTTTGCAAATTCAAAGATATCTCCCCACCATAAATGAGGGAGAAAATAAAAATTAAATGCTGCTTTGAGCCCTTATAACATTTTCTTCAGCTTTAACCCAAGCAAACAACATGTCAAAATTGTTTGGACTTCTTTTTTTAAGGCAGGGGCAAGTCTTTTAATTTAAAAAATCTGGAGTCATTCCAACCAATTCCAGAAATTGTGAAGTGGAGAATTAGCTGATCACAACTATTTTACAGATTGCTTCAGCTTTGTCAAACTTGCATTTTTTTGAGGATAATACCTGACCAAGTCTACCCTAGAGGCTATTGTCTTGCTCTTGTCCTTAGTTCAGTGTAGTGCTTTATCTTATTCCAGTGGCTGTCACATAGGAGCCGACACGTTCAGCAGGATTTTTCCTTTACTTTTGCCTTGAGGTTGCCGTGCTGAGCATGACTTTACTGGGGCAATAGCAGCAAGACATACTGCACAAGCCACCTGGAGGGACGATAACGCTTCTTTAGCCTCCAGGTTACAACTTGCCACGCTCAGGAGTCTGATCTTTCAGTGCTCAGTAAGAAGATGGCAAGTGAGTCTGGAAGCTGAAAACCCAGGGCACAGTTGGGCAATTGTATGTCAATTAGCAGGCATGATTTCATCAGGTCTCCAGTGATGCAAGTCACCATGTGCAGGGACCTCCTGCCTGTCCTGAAGCCCCAGCAGAAGTGGTGCCCAGATCTTCTGGTTGCTTTTTGCAGCATCCTCAGGATGTTCATTCTTGGCTGTTACCTGCATGCCTGTGGTCCTCACTGCAAAGTTGCTAAAATCACCGTTAAGGCTGAGAAGCCTCATTACCTGTCTTTGTGCTTCTGTGTTGTCCCTCTCTGTTGTCTCCTGCCTTGCACTTCTGGCACTGGTTAGTTCCTGTGGACTGATCACAGGAGTTGGCAAAAAGTAGCGAAGCAAAACTGACCTGTAGTCAGTAGCTTTGGTTTGCTGTAAAGGGAGTTTGTTTGCACTGGAAAACTTCTAAGGTTCCATCATACATATTCAGGGGCACTTCTTCACCTAGCAGCTATAGCAATGGGATACTCATTCTGGTATTCATAGACCCTATGCAATAAAATAAATAAATGCCTTTATTTGGTACCTCTTGATAGAGTGTCTGCAGAAATCACTGGTTGTGGGATAAAGCTGAGATAAAGGCAAGGTGGGTTTGATACTGAGATAAAGGCAAGGTGGGTTTGATACTCTGTATAAGGAGGAAGATGTCCCTTTACTATTGGTACTCAAGCTACTTATGCAACCCTGTCACTGCAGAGTTGTAACGGAAAAAGAGCCTGTATTATAAAATTCTGCAATAATTAACAGCCCCATCAGTCACAGGTCTGCCATTTGGAAGCTCCTTTTGCTTTTTCCATTAAGTTGGTAAATTTTGCCAAAGTGTTTTTCTTCAGCGTTTTGGCTCTCGGCCCCACTCTCAACTCTGAGAGTATTGGCTGTGTGAAGGGTCCAGGAGCAGGGCTGAGGCCAGCTGGATCCCACGCTGCGCATTCGTCTCCTTTATAGCCCCGTCAGTGTCACTGGAATGAAATTACGTGCTGCATTTTCCCCTAAGGCTTGTTCCCCTCACTGTGTTGGTCAACTGATCTTGGAAGCGAATTTGGGTTGTGAGGGTACCCCTTCAAAAAATCTGGACCTAAGTTTGGTGTGTTGTGTGCACCAGCATTTGTACGTAGCTGTACAAATGGGATCCTCACCAGAGAAAAGGCGTTCTTGACGCTTGGGACTCCTGCTGCCCTCGGTGTCCATGTCATATTGGTCACACCCTTCCCCTCGTCTTCCCGTGCTCTCATCGGGCAGTCAAACCCAGCTGATGATACTCAGCAAGGTCTTTGCTTCATGCACACATGGAATTGAGTCTCTGCATCTTAAAATTTAATTGTTCCTGTACTCCTTCCCTTCCCACATCCTCTGACTGACCTGAGACAACAGCTCAGCCTGGTCTCAGCAGTGTCTGTAGCCTGACAGCTCTGCCCCACGGGATGGGGTGGGCAGACAACCACCAAGCCCCCCCCAGCTGGAGATCTCTTGGGCATAGTGAGCGTTTCCTGGTTAGCGTATGGTCGGCTATAGGGCATGGCAAAAGAATACCGTGATTTGGCTATCCAGAACTCCTGAAATGTGCAGCCCAGTGTCAGGGTAATGGAAACAGCAAAGAATGATGTGATTAATCTCATTTTGTTTCCCAGCCGATGCGCGGCCGCTCCAGTGTTTTGTCCCCTCAAGCCTTAAAATATTAGTTAGTGGCTGGGTTCCCGCATGGATTTTTACGTTTAAGGCCAGGTTTCCCCAAGGATGCGTAAATCACTGTGGTTTCATTTTAGCTGTGGGAAAGGGTCTCCTGCCCTGAGTGAGGATCTGGCCCAGGGTAATACATTCTCTCAGAGGATGCTTTCATGTGCTAAAGCTGAGGCTTGATGGCAGGGGAAGAGTGGTCTCTCATCCCACTGGACAAATTCTTTGTCTTTGTGGGATCTGAGGAGACGAGCAAGCTGCACTTTGGCATCGCTTTGCACACCCCAGCATTCGGGCTGGCTTGGTGAGGTGGAGGACAACCTGTGGATGTCCTGCGATGCTTGCTTCTGGCTGAGGACTTTCTGTAGTTTACATTCTTGTCTCCGTTCCCCCAGCAGCCCTTGTTGATCAAGCTGTTAAAAATCATCTCTAGAAGATGAGGGAATTTAGTCTTCAAACTTTCCACTGACAGTTTTAAGTGAGCTTAACCAAGGAGTTTCCTATGTTCGTTATTTGGCTACAAGTCAAGGAAGTTGGTGGGGGAAGGGGGGGCTTCAGCTACATTTCTGGCAAAAGTTTTGCTCTCTGCTGCTGTTTTCAATGGCATTTCAAAGCTTAAAATTGAGCTAACAGAAAGGTTTGTCCGATTCCCTCTCAGGCATGAAAGGGTCTGCGAGAGCACTGTTCTCAGGAGTCTGCAGCTCTCATGCTTTCTGAAATTTCCTGCCATACCAAGCTAATGAAAAAGTTATTAGTGGCAACAGCACGGGGTGCCGAGTGGTTAGAAGCTGCTCCCATCTTTTACATCTGGGTGTAAAAAGAGGAATAGATCCATGTAGGATTTTGTATGTTTAGGATACTTTTTAAGCATTAGAACTCGGAATTCGTTGGCTGAGATGCAGGTGATATGTCGCTGCCTGTCAGCCCATTTTCCATCTATGTCCTCGTAGACATGCACATGCACTCCTGGCATGTCTTTTGACCTTCTGATTTTGAATTACTTCTCCATCCTCTTGCGTTTCTGATGTTCTGTCCTAGATGGAGCGAGTGCCAAAGAGCAGCAGCAGTAGCAAAGGGGCTGCTGACCTGGCGCTGATGACCCTGCATCTCAGAACACGGCTCCGGTCCTTGTTCAAGGCTTGATCAACAGCTCCTAATACCAGTGGGAAAGCAGACTACTGAATTCAGTGGGCTTTAGATGACTTTAAAGTAGCAAAATGAGATCTCAGTCAGAAGCAAGTGCAGTTCTGCTGAGCACTCGCTCTCCATTTTCCAGTGGACACTGCCACCAACTGCTAGACTTGTGATCAAGGAGAAGACCCTTAACAGGGGCAGGGTGGTGGTGGTGGTTAGTTTTTGTTAGTGATTTTGTAGAAACTCATTATTTTTTTTCTTTTCCAATTTTAGGGGATTCTGCTTTCTCTGGGCTGTATTATGTTTTACCTGGTTCCTGGGATTCACACAAGGAAATTGTGAAGGTAAATTACTTTTTTTTTTCTCTTCACCCCGCCCCCGCCTCCTCTTTGAACCAAAGTAAAAGCTAAGTGCTTTGGTATCACTTTAGGACCATCAGTTAATAATGTCTGAGCCTACTGCACAGTCAGGTGCATTTATTGCTGATCATTGCAGTAATGATGATATAGATGATGCAGTTAACAGCTGGCAAAAGAACCAGCTTTTTGCAGGTGATTATGTGCCCCACAGGGTTTTCAGAAGTGCCTGCCTGTCTGGTAGAACTAGTGTGAACGAAGCACTTTGTGTCTAAAATGTCATTGGCATCCACCTGCACTTGTTAGGACTTAACTAGAAAGTGCCCCTTGAGGCTGGGGCATTAAGGAATTAAGCGTCTCTGGCAGACGGCTCTTTCCTTGACTTGAATGCAGCCCAGTCATGCCTCTGCAGGCACATAGGATGTTAGGCATACAGAAGTGATGGGAATTCTAAAAGTAAAAGCAAGTTTGAGGACTAAAAATCCCAGAGGAGTGGTTAATAGTAGAATGACTATGTCTGGTCCAGTCCCTGTGCTGTAAGGAAAGCATTCTATAGGGGTGTGATGAGACCCCTCCACCCTGCCTTTACACCCCTTCTCCAGGCATCGCCCCCCTAGTGCTGCTGGGGGCAGGACAAAATTGGGGTACAATAGTCAGTAGCCCCACAAGAGGAGATACAAAGCTTCAGAGTATACAAAGTAAAAAAAAAAAAGTAATCTTTTACAGTTGGTAGTGGGAGCTGAGCATCTCTGCAACATGTGTTTGTAAAGGAGATATCTCCTCTTAAAACAGCAGCACCTCTTCCACATGGATGCTTTAGATAGATATGTGCTAGAACCGAACAGTTTCCTCTGCAATCAGTAGGCAGCAATAAGCGGACTAGCAGGCTCCAGGGCTCTCCTCTTAGCCTCTGAAACATGAAGGAAAAATAGAAAGTTGGTCAATGCTCAGCTGTAAGCCAGCCCACAAAGCACTTTTTACGTGGGGGGGAAATACATCCCTGCCATCAGCAATTTTGAAAAATGTAATATTTTCCAAATTCTGCTTCAATGCAAAAGAGGTGAACATCTGGCTGAATTACTTAGTCAAGCAGTTTTCAGAGCAAGTTTTATGTCAGCTCATAAAGAGGCAGAATAAATACTGTGTCTTGGCGTCCCTCTTTTCAAGCAGATTTTAATACGCTGTTTAGATTCATCTCTATCCATCGTTTTACTCCCATGATAATTACAGGATGGTGCCATGTCTTTTGTTACCGTCAGTCTAAAGGAAACTCTTGCTTTGCTTTTATTGCATTACCTTAGCGTGGTACATAACTTCCCTCTGAGATACTTTCTTTGCAGTAAAAGACTTTTTTTAAAATCTTGCTTGGTTTCCTCGCAGTCAGAGACAGGCTGTTCTCCTGGGTACCAGAAAGGAAAAACTTTCAAGGAAGCTGTAAGGAAACGCTGGTGACTTGAGACTGTATTCTCGCTCAGGATTTTCAAACACAAGAGTTACAAAAGCAGTAAGAGCTTGTTCGTAGGTCTGTGTAAGGATGAAATGAAGCCAACACTGTGGGCTTTGGAAAACACAGTAGTTCTTACTGTAAGGCTTAGGGGTCTTCCTGTGCACTGGAAAATCAGGGAATGCAGAAGATGATTTTTCCATAAAAGAAAGATTGTGAGGTTAGTGAGTTCATCTGATGTGCACTGACTAAGGGTCTGGGCAGTAACTTTTGGAAATGTGGCATTTGTTCAACCCCATTTTAGCTGTAGGCATCGCATCTCAGCTGCTGGATTCTAGGAAGCTGCAAGTTATTTCTCTCCCACTTTTTGGCTTCTTTTTCCTATGAAGCTTTTTGCATGGGGAAAGGGGGAAGGAAAGAAAGAGTTGGGAAGGAAAGCCATAAAACATTTTATCCCCTCTTTCAGAGATGGTCATGTGGTTGTTCAGGAATCTCTGCATCTCACTTCATGCACAGAGTCTGCTAGAAAAGTTTTTCCCAGTTGCTCAAATGTTGCTACAGGAGTGTTGCAACTAGCTTTAAGGCACCTGGGACCAGGCAGCTCTAAGTGAACGTTTTTTTTTAAAATGTGTTTTGATGGAAAAATCTACAGAGGAAAAAATTTGAAGGGGAAAAAATGCTTTGCTAAACTTGGAGCTACTTAAGGAAGCCAAAATTACCTTGCATCCTGTCATCCCGGGGGATGTGTCCCACCAGCCCAGGACAGTCAGCATGGGATGGAGAGGCAGATGGGCTGGGTGCACAGGAGTCCTGAGCTGTGTGCCTGGACCTGGTGCTGGAAAATCCACATACATGTCCGGCATGAGGTCTCTCTTAATCAGGTTTTGCGTAGGCATCAAGAATTTGGCTCTACCTTATTGGGTTGTGAGGGAAAGGAGTGGTTGAGTTGTGATTTTTTCTTTTTTTAAGCACTGTTGGATGCAGCTGCTAACGAGGCAGTTGGCTTGGTATTGCAAACAGGAGCGGCATCCTCTGAGCAGGGAAACATCCTCGTGTCTTTGAAGAGCAGCTACCAGATGAATAGCTCCTGTGGTGTAAAGCATCTCTGCCTAGTAGAGACGCACCACTGTCTGTCTCTGGGAGAGAACCTAAAAATACATGTAGAAATTGGAAGCTGGAGTCTAGCTCCTAGTTTAAGTGGTAAATTTATTTCCTTAGGGCTAAATCCTGATGCCTTTGAAGTCTGTGGCAAGGGTCCCACTTAACTTCACTAAAGCCAGGCTTTGGCCTTTACTGTTTCGTGGGCTCTGGAGATTATCCAGTATGAAGATACTGCTGTGATTGCTCCATTCAGTGCAGAGAGGGGAAGCCTGCACCTTTGCTGTGCTGAGGGACAGCCCTGTTGGGCAGTATGGCAGAAAAACTGGGGGGGGGGGGGGGGGGGGCGGGGGCAAGGATTTCACAGTATGGGAGAAGCACCGTTATTAACACTTGCAGATGCTGTGCAGTAAATGATCCCCTCTGCCTAGAGTGGGAAAATTTCCATCCCCTTTCACATCTGACACAGCTTCTCCAGGGTAGTCTCTGCTAGGAAATGAGTCAAGCTGCCTTAAAAAAGGGAGGTGGAAATAAAGCTCAGCTCAGACAAAGTAAATATTGATTGACTTGTTCTTACATACAAAAATGGCCAAGGTTTTTGCCAAAGTCAAGGAACAGAGGTTTTGTCATTATTCTCTTCCCTTCCTAGCCAGCCACATTACAGACCTCAGACTGGCTTGAGTCTACGACCCTTATGGCCAATGCTGAGGATCTCTTTTAAATGCCAGTTCTCCAAATATTGGATATTGTGCTGAATATTCAATAGTTAAGGGTGAAAGAGACCAAATTCCAAGGCCCCTTTACAGGAGAAACTTGTTTTTTCTTTGGACAACCTTTGATTTACTTTTAATCTAGCAAAGCAGCAATCCCATGGTGTTAGCTGACGTGCAGCCATGATTGGCACTGCTGTATTTCTGATTGTTAAATACTTACCTTGTGAGGTCAGCATCTGGGTTGTACAGCCCAGGCTAGCTTCCCGGAAGAGCACTTAAATACAAGAGTTAGCTGGTCATCGAGTAATGGGGATTGCATTTGGGCAGGGAAGAGGGAAGGAAATCCAGTTATCCTAGCTCATTTTCAGCAGCAGTGGTGTCATGGTAATCATTATAGCGTTACCTACGTGGTATAGATGGATAAAGGTAAGATCTTTTATTAGACAAAGTGATTGAGCTGGATCAAGAGAACAGGCTTTTGGGTGCATGAGCACCTTTGTCAGGTCTGGGCATGTTCACCTTTGCAGCTTTTCTCACATAGAACTCTGCATCTTCCCCACTGAAGTAGTTCAGCCGAGGCTGCTGCCAGCTGGCTCTGGTTCGTGTTGCTGTTGCCTGCTAATCTGCCTTGGACTCCAAGCTGTGTGTGACTCCTGTTAGACCTCAGGGCCAGAAACCAGAGGATTCTCCTTGTCTGTCCATTGCAGACTTCTCCTGGAGTTGATGGAGAAAGCTGTCTCTGGGCATCGGTCCCTCTCATTCTGGCTGGAGCAGGCACCTCGCCCCTAGGTGACAAACACTGGAGGCGAGTCTCACCTGCTCGGTGGCAGCCATACCTAATTTCTCAGCTCTTCACAAATCAAGTCTGGTTCCTTCAACCTATTAAAATAATTTAAGGATGTAAGTTGATCTGCTGGGAAAAAGTACTGCTCTTGAGAACCTTGAGTGGTTCAGCAAAATCTAGGTGCAATTTTTTCGTGCTGGGGGGCACCTTAGCTTCCCTAAACTCTTCAGACTCTCAAAGATCAAAAGCTGCTTCTTACCAATTTGGAGAGAGACAGATACAAGGCTTTTGCTCCCTTTGAAAGTTCTGTTACTTGCCTTCTGGGGATATAAAATTTTGCAATCCCAGCTCAGTCTGTTGTTCAAATTCCTTTCCAGCTGTGTGGTCAGTACTCGGAATTAAATCCCAGAGAAGTGGACCATTGGTGCTCAGTGGGAAATTTCCTTCTGGTGAGGTCAGCTCCCTCCAGACCATCTGGAGGTCGTCTCTGGTGGGACAGGATAGCTAGCCACATGCACCATGGGCCTAATGCATTTCGGCAATCACTGGTAACTAAGTTGAGCGTGCACTTGCACCTCACGCAACATGCGGAAGAGCTACACGCTCTCCATTCTGATTATTTGAACGTATACATGTGAGAGGATGGTTGGGTGTTCCTGCAACCTGCTGCCTTTTTGCATGGACTGGTTTGGCCCCCCCATACCCATCCAGACCTTGGGTTGCCCAACACCTCACGTTTTCTTTGTGCTTCCCTTTCAGGTGTGGATGTTCTTCAAAGACTGGGCCTGTCAGGGAAAAGGCCATCGAGCGGATGGTCCTCATCACGTACAGTTCCTCAAGGAGTCATTCCTTTCAAATCAGGGGTCATCTTCACTCAGCGGGCACGTGTCGAAGCACCAGTCAGCACCATCCTCCCCGCAGGCTCCAGCACTGACCTGCTCCTAGTGCTGAGCCTCTGCTCCCACCGCATCAACAATGCTTTTCTCTTTGCTGTCAAGAGCAAAAAGAAAAAACTGCAGCTGGGGGTCCAGTTTGTGCCTGGGAAGATCATAGTATATGTGGGCCACAAGCGCTCTGTATATTTTGATTACAATGTCCATGATGGCCAGTGGCACAATATGGCCATCAACATCCGTGGCCAGACAGTCACTTTATTTACTTCTTGTGGGAAGCGCAGAGTACATGCGGATTTGCATTTTAAAAAGGACGAGGCTTTGGATCCACATGGATCTTTCCTCTTTGGGAAGATCAACCAGCACTCCGTGCAGTTTGAAGGAGCCATCTGCCAGTTCGATATTTATCCTTCCGCCAAGGCAGCTCATCATTACTGTAAATACCTGAAAAAACAGTGCAGGCAAGCAGATACCTACCGGCCGAACCTGCCCCCCCTCATCCCGCTCCTGCCCAGGGATCCCAGCACCTCCCTGAGTACCCCACGGCATGTGGAGCCCTCGCTGCAGGGTCTGAAGAACCTGACCACTGCTGCCCCATCCTTGGAGTTTGGCAGGGTCACTGCACCCCTCAAGACTCGGGGTTCAGGTGCAACAACCATCACATTGGCATCATCCCCGCCATCACTGCTCAGACTGACAACCAAAGCCACAAAGGTCACGGTGGCCTCATCTTCTGTTCCATCAAGTACTGAAACACAGCCACCCACCCATTCTCTCCCTCGGGGGACAGTGACCACCCCCAGGGTGTCTCGGCCCACTCCCAGCATGCGCATGGAGAAACCCCCCCTTCCCACTGCCAAAAAGGCCCCACCGACAAGCCAGAGCTCTGCCACAGCCAGCAGGAAGGAGTCCAAGCAAGAGACCAAAAAGAAGATCAACCAAAAACCGACCCTGGAGCCCTCCGAAGCACCCATTACTGTAAAGCCAATGAAGAGGATGACTGATAACACAACCAGCAATGTCCACTTTGTCACCCTGAAGCAGACTCCGCAGAACCCAAGCAATGGGCCTGTTCCAAAGAAGCACGTGCCATCACCTGCCAGGAAGGTGGATCCTAGCAGTGTCCCTCTGGTGTACAGCAAACCAGCCCTGGGGTCTGCCCGTCCCACCTCCAGAGCCAGGGCACTGGCCTTCAACCTCACAACCCCAGCTGCGACTGATGGCTATCAAATCTTCGATCCCCTCGGGCCCACTCCGTTTCCATTTTTACTGGGATATCCAGGAGTGAAAGGAGAGAGAGGACCTCAGGTGAGTTCAGGCTCTTGATGCTGCTGTTCAGTCACAGCTCAGCCCAGCAGTGGGCAGACCCTCACCTGCGAGGGTTTCTGTAGAGCTTAGCGGAGTGGGACAGCTCGACAGCTGGAAATAGCAGCAGCCAGGCACTGTGACACTTCTGATGTGCACAATTTTAGCATATATCTCGGTGTAAACTTGGGTGCTCTTAAAAAGTCTGTGATTAAAGTTGCTGCTTAATGTTAAACTTAAGAAAAAAAAATTTCCTTCCTTCCTACAAGTTGCTGGTTAAAATTTTGATGGCCAGGTTGGGGCTCTGTTCCACACCCCTGGTTTTACTCAGGGGCAAGAGGGCAGAACTGTTGGTCACCTTGCAAAGAAAACGCAGGTGCCTCAAAGACATGCTGAAATTAACTATTAGTAACACACTGCTTATTAATTTGTGTTGTGCCTGAAATTCACGTTTCCAGAAAACTGCCCTGTTTGAGCGAATGCAAGTACAGAGATTGCTTCAGGAATTATTTTTTTAAACAAGCTCTCTTCTATTTTTATGATATAAGTTTGTTTTTTTTTATTTCTTATAGCCTGCACTTAAAACGTGCAAAGAGTTTCCCTTATAAATTTAACTGCTGCATTCCACACAATAACTACTCTCCGGGTGTATATCTTGGCCATCATAAAAGTATATACACATTTTGTAATGCTAAAAGCAGTCAGGCCACACTAATTATCTGCTAGCTTTTTTTTTTTTTTTTTTTTTTTTTCAAACACAAGAATGCAAACAGGATCTTTAAACTGGCCAACTTTTTGGAGGATTTGGTGTTCCAGCCCCAGCCTTTTGCTATATTGTGTATATGAGAGAGAGGGATTGTACATGTAAAATAGGTTTCTCCCAGACGGGGACTTTGGTTGCCAAGTTCCAGCCTAGAGCAAATTTTTACAGCTGACTTCTTAAAATAGTGAAAGAAGGGTTTACAATGGAAATATTGAGACTGGCTTGCGGAACACAATCGACAGCACTCGTGCCTGCAGATGTGCCGCTCGTGTTGTGAGTAACACCTGAAGTGAAACGTGGGGTTTGCCTCCCCAGAGCCCCCAGTGGGTGCTTACCTGGATGGTTTACATTTCCCGCCCGTCCCAGTTCAAAGCAGTGTGGTGATTTCTCTCCTTGTCATTTGGGTAGGGAGTCACTGAGGGGGTGTTTTGCTGGAAGGTCCCCCTGTGGGAGGGGTGGGGGTGCTACGCGGGCAGGGGATGGGGCGCAGGCTGGCGCAGGCATGCGGCCCTGGTGCGGTCTGTCTGCGCGGAGGAACCGTGGTAAATCCCTGAGTAGACGGACTGAGCTTCGGCGATTTTGTCTTTGGGCAGCCTGCTGTGTTGCACGGAGAGTTGTTTTAGGCATATTTCCAAGAGGAGAAATTTGGTAACTGTGAACTTCTCTTAAAACACGACTTACCTGTAGGGGTGGGTGTGGGTGGCCTGCTCTGAGCCCAGCGAAATCCCGACCTTTTCCACCCTCTTACCCTGCAAGTGTCATGAGGGTGACCGAGCTCCAAGCCCCCAGTTCCCCCTGCAATGTAAAGTGCTTATTATTGAACTGGAGTGGAAAATCCCTTTCAGCTTGTGAATCATAGCAAAGAAACAAATTCAGGCTGTAGAGGGCTGAGGGAAGAGATGGCAGGGTTTTTCCATCCCGTCTGAGAACAACGGGAGTCCTGAATTGAGGGAAAGGAGAACATTTTGAGGCTCTGTCTGGCCTTGTTATCCTCTTTGACTGCTGGAAACAAAAGTTGGCACTTTGGAAGGGAAAGGTTATGGCTTGGCTGCAGCTGGCTGCCATGCAGAGCTTGATAGCTCCTGTGACTCACTCAGATCTCTGCACCGTACTTCGCTGGATGTCTCTGACGTGTGAAGAAAAAGAGGGGAAAAGACTGGAACAGGGATGACATGTTGAGAAATTAATGTAGCACTTCTATGGCCAGACGAGCATGTTTCAGAGCAAGTGCTGATAAATGTTCTGTGCTTGAGTAATTACCTGGCGCCGTCCCTGCGGTGCTGGGCAGCCGTTGTGGATGAGGTCAGTGCAGCCCTTCCTGCTCTGCTGCGTGGTACCGCAGCCCGGCGCTTTGCCAGGACGGGACAGGTGAGGGGCTGGGAACGTCACCCACGGCGTCTGGTGCACGGGTGGAAGGGTACGACGATTCATTAGTTTTCCCATTTGTGTTGCCTGATACAAGGTCTCTGAGAACGCTGTCCCTCTGGGCAGAGAAGCGTGTATGGGAAATTGCCTTTACCTTTTCAGCAAGGACTGGGGCCACCTTGGCGAGGTTCTCTGGGGCAGAGGCAGGCTGGCAGCCGGCAGCACCCTAACTGTCTGGCTTCTGCTTGGAGAGGAAGGACCGTCTTTCATCCTGATCATCCCATCCCAAAACCAGGATGCGAATGAGAGCCACAGTGCGAGGCAGTGATGACTTGCACATTGTGGTCTCTGCAATTCTGGCTTTCCGAATGCTACCAGAGTAACTGGTACACCTTAGCTGTGCAGAAGGGCTCCATCCCCACAATGGAGGGAGGTGTCCACGTGGTTAGGGGAGTGCAAGCAAGGGGCTAAAAGGATCTGTTCACCTAGCAATGAAAGGCAGCACCCTCAGTGGATTTATCTGTCCTGACAGACCGCCACGGTGCTGCGCAACAGGAAGCGGAGATGTTGCATCCCACATGCAACCAATGGTAGAGGATTAATTCTTCAGGAATGTTTGGTTTGCTGGGTGGCTAAGGAAGGGAGGATAATGTGTTCTTAAAAAAGAAAAATTTCTTGGGAACAATTAATAACCACAAACATTTGGGATCTCGGTTCTACATTTCTTTTGGAGCGGGGGAATAGCAAAAAGAACACCCAAACATCATGCTAAGTCAGTAACACGGCACTGACTCAGCAGCTGGCAGATGTTCCTCTGAATCATCCCCACGGCTGCCTGCAGCACCTCTGCGGAGCCTTGCCTGAGACCTCCAGCCCCTGTGCGGGGCCAAACGCACCTCTGCGCAGCTTGCAGAGCAGCGTGACCCCAGCGCATGCCTGCAAATAGCTTGGACGCCCACAAAAGGAAAATATATTGAAAAAAAGCATTTTGTTGCCAGCATGTCAAGCCCTGGAACCCTTGCAAAGCTGCGATGTGCTAGGTGTTTGACTCCTGTGGCGGATGAGGTATCATTTGCTTGGCTATACCAGCAGCAGGTTTGACGGGCAGGTTTAGGGGGCGGTAGCCGCTCCCTGCCCACCAGCCCTGCCCGCTGGGATGTGTGTACTCGCCGCAATGTGGGAAAGCTGGAGCAAACCCCTTGCTCTGGGCACAGCTGGGGTCTGGCTGGGCCGCCCACAGCGTACCCCAAGTTGGACCTTTCTCCTCCTATATAATAAGGCTGTAATTCTATAGCTTTTTGGACCCGACAACCAACTATTGACTCTTTTGACAAGTGCTTAAGGGTTATTTTTAGAGCAAGAAAACCATACCTAATGCTGAGCGCGCGGAGGAGTGGGCTGAGTTCGCTAAGAGGCTGTGGAAGCACTGAGTAACGCAAGAGGAGTGGGGAGGGAAGGAGGGAGCATGTTTCAACCAACTTCACGAGCATCTGAGTGGGAAGAGCCCACGGGTGGGTGTGCCAGCGGCCCCTGTCCCCCAGCACAGGGTGGTGTGTGGCCAGGAGACCCAGGTTCGAGCCCGCGTGGCAGCAGCCCCCTTTCAAAGGCGGGTGTGTTCTGAATGTCCCCAGTCTAGACTGCTCCAGCTGCCATCTTCCGCACCAGCAGTTTGTCTTGGAGCCCAGCTCCTTTCATAAAGGAGCAATCCTTGCCAATTCAATCAGCGGGTAGGGGAGAGAGAGGTGATTGGGAACGCTGATAAAATACGAAGTGCCTATTTCCAGTCCTCCTTGTACCAGAAAAGGCTACTCGAGCTGACAGCCGATGATAAATTGAGGAACACACAATGTGTTTGAATGTCTCTTAATGAATGAGTCATAAAAAAAAAGCGATCACATGCTTTGTATAATACATGGGAAAAGTTTTAGCCTCACACACACAGTTGGATCACAATTTTTTGCTAATTTAACCAGAACTATCCCCAAAGGGAAATCTTGTTGCAAGCAAATGACTAAGCATCAGAGAGCTCTGTTTGTGTAAAACAAAGTTCGCTTTGACGAGCAGTAGTTGGAAGTGTGATTGAGATAAATGTGCTGCAAAGAATGTGGGGATGTATTGTATAAACATATACAGGTATGTTTATAAATCTTTAAAAATAGAAAGCGGGTGATAGAACAGGCGATCCTTTATTTCTTCACGCCCGTTCAGACTTCTTTCCAAGGTCTGAGATTGCTCGGGAGTCTGAAGCGTCTCATGCAGAGACTGTTCCTGAAATGTCTCTATAGAAAAGCTGCTTTCATCAAGCTGGAATACTAGTGTTTTGTTACGCATTGTACTGCCACTCTATCAGGAATCCAGTTGTGGACAAGGACTTTTCTGTGATAGGTGCTGTATGGACCCAGGATAAACATCTGTGTCTATTGAAGAAATCATATTACAAGACTGGCTTTCCACCAACGTGCCTGTCCCTGCCAGAATTATGAGGCCTTTTTCTTTTCAGACTGGTTGAAACCCAGATGTGTCCAAATGTAATACGCTAAGTCTGTATGGCAGAAGAAAGTAACTGAAGTGCTGGATTTCCTCCCCCGCCCGCGCCCCCCCCCCCCAAAAAAAAAAAAAAAAAAAAGAATTCCAGATTTTTTTAGGCAGTATTTTAAGCCAGGTTTTAGTTTAGGTCCTGTCTCCCTCTGTGCGCAGTTCCTGGCAAGGTCGGCACGGTGGGGAGGGGTTGGCGTGTCCTTCGAGGATGAGGTCTTCTCCTGAGCGGGGTATTTGTAGTTCTAGTGCTGCCCCTGTAGCTGCCCAGCACCTCTGTGCTGGTGCTTTCCAGACGTACAAGGCTGAACGGTGGGTTTGTGGCAGTGGCCTTGCCTATGGAATGTGCCTTGTTTTCCTCGGGAAAGAAAACAAGACAGGTTCTCTATCTGCAGGGGTAACATCACTGCTCAGAAATTGATGCCAATGTGGGGAGAAGCTTTTGATGCATTTTCTGAACTCCCTTTTAAGTTTTTTACCACATGCATTAGCATCTAAGAAGGAATGTTTTGTCTTCAGTCCTGGCAGTGTTTCGCACAGTGCAGGATGCCCACCTCTGGAACAGCCTTTTCTGGGATAAAGGAGAACTGTGGCAGTGATGCTGGGGGGGGGGGAGCAGATGTACAGTGGAGAGACCCTAAAGCAGAGTATCAGCGTGCACTGGAACATGAGCTGAATTGTGTCCTGGGTAATAGTCAGCTGTTTGCTACTAGTCTGAGTACTTGCCCCCTGGGAAACTATGACAGGAGTACTTTGCTATCTGAGTAAGTTGATTCAGTAGTCATTCAGAAGGAAGCAAGTCATTTCCCAAATCACCAGCACCAGTTCCTGTACCGATTATGCTTTCCTTCAAGCTGTCTCCCAACAGGTTCAGCCTTGCTCAGGTTTGGAGATCTGAAGGCACACAGCTCCCAGTGGCATTGCCACAGGCAGAGGAAGCAGTGTGAGGAGGGTCACGATGTGGGAGAGGCAGAGGTATAAACTCGCTGATCTTGGCAGCAAGAGGAAATGGTGAGATTTCTCTTGTCCTCAGGGTCCAATGTATTTCCCTTTCAGACAACTTAGCTTAATTTTCCATTTGCAATCTGAAGCTCAAAAAGCTAAGAAAAAAAAGTCCCTTTTGCGCCAGAAAGTTTCCCAGCAGCAGCTTAGAATAAATCCTGTAATCATTTAGCGGGATCAGTCATCGTTGCTAATGCTACCGTGGGAAACTGAGAAGGGTTAAACTTTTATGTGGCTGCCATTAGCTGTTTCACAGAACTGTTCGGGCTGGTTAACAATTCAGCTGTTTGGCTTGAGAAGAGAGAGAGTATCTGCTTCTGCCATGTTTCTCCTTGATCTCTGATTTTGCGTTGTGTGATAACGGGGTGTGTGTTCTCTGCCATCGGTTTGCACAAAGGAGTAGGCAAGAAGCCAGACGCTGCGGGAGGCTCTCAGCTTTGCGGTCATGGGGTGTCTGTGCGATGGGAGGGCAGAAGCAGAGAAGTGGTATCTGCCTCCAGGTGCCAGGCAGAAGGAGCCTCCCTGCCTCTCGGAGCACTTCCCGCTGCTCCCTATGGAATTCCCAGGGGATGCTCTAAAGAGAACAACGGAAAGATCCAGACAGCCTCTGTGTGATCACTGTAACTCTTCCCCGCACCCCTGCATTAGTGGCGGGGGGGGGGAAGATGTCTCTGGTGAGCGTAGGGACTGCGTGGGCACTACCTCCAGGAGGACTCCTAGCAGCTTGCTGTGCGGTGGCTCGTTGATGGACGTCTTGTACTCTCCATGTCTCGGAGCCTTATGTTTTCAGTGGGACTGCATTCATCATCTGTAAGTAGCTGGGCCCTGCTCCAGTCTTGTTCTTCTCTGGCTGCCTCTTCGGATGTGCATTTTTCTTCACGTGTATTTCAGTGTTGCTCTCCCCAGGCAAAGGCAGTTGTCTGATGTGGGCCTCATGCTCGAGAACCGGAGCTGGATGCTGTAGAGGCGTACATACAAGGCAGAGGAGAAGAGAGTCACTAGGAGGGCACAGTGCATGTCCCAGCCAATCCATCTACCAAGGAACCATGTGAGGAGCTAGAAGGTGGTCTTGCAGCGTGTCATGTCTCACAGCTACCCGTGTCCATCTAGCTACCCCAGTCCTCTTCCACCTTGGCTTGCCTGTGATTATATGTGGTCACGCTCTCGCCTTATGCAGTCACTGTAGCGGCTGACACCTTTTGGCCACTCATCCCACAGTCACCTTATTCCTCTTACTCTTCAGGGGAGGAGAGAAAAAAAAAAAAAAAAAGCTGAAGGAAAGGAAATTTAAACCAAAACAAAGTGATAGGGGCTTTTGAATTACGCACTGCTCTTTCTGTGCTATTCCAGCTAGATGCCTTTCCCTTAACTCCATATTCCTACTCCAGTGCAGGTATTAACTCTCTCCTTATTTTTATGTTAGCTTTAGTTTATTCTGAACAACCCACATTTTTGGAGAAGGTTTTTACTCAAGTGGCCAAGTACAATTGCAGCTGCTGTTAGCAGGAAGGTGGAAAAGGTCACCTACATTCTGGTACGCAGGGAACGCAGACAGTTGCGCCTTCTCTTTTACTTCTCCTTCCAAGGGTAAACGGGGATGGGTTTTGATGGAGAAGAGGTTAAGGACTTGAATTAATCTTTGGTAAACTGTTAACTGTCGCTGCATCTGTTGCATTGGATTCACGTTTTGATAGTTACCTTCCCAACTAAAAGGGCAAGGGGGATTTTTTTAATAAAAGCTTGGATTCTGGAACACAATTATACATGAGGCTTAAAAAACCCTACAATCATGTGTCTATTTGCACAGCTGTATAATTGCATTATGCACGGGGCCCTGGGCTAGCACAATAGCAGGTTAAAATGCTGTGTATATTGCTAAAATGAAGGTCAGCTGTATCAATGAGGGTTGTTAATACAAGGACCAGTAATACTGTGTTAGCCAGCAATAAGAAACTTGCAAAGGGATCAGATGAAGTGTCCCAGGCTATAGAGGCTGGAAACCTCCAGAAGAGGCAGCAGCGTTGGGCAGTAGCAGTGAGTGAGACAGTGGTAGAAGTCCCTCCCCGTGGGGCATTAGCTGTTCTATGCTGTGTAGGCTCTTAACGCTTTTAAAACAATCCTCTTGTCATCTTTACTACAGATAGAACTAACTACAGGGAAAAAAATGTGGTTCGTTTGATGTCCTGACAAATTGGTAGCATAGAGAGATCTACTCTGGGTTTTGCTTACTGCTCCTCTGGTTTTTTTTCTGCTGTACCAAGTTTGGCTGAATGTCTGGTTTTTATAAAGATCGCTTTTATACAAATTAATTTGCTGCTTTTCTATAGGAGGGTTCGTAATATTAGGGGAGTGTTTATTCATCAGTTACCTGTATGGTTCAGGCAAGTTTTCTCTGTTCAAAGTCTTATCCTGGGCATGAGATTTAGGGTAGGGATCTCCAGGGTTTATTGTTGTAACTAAATCACGCCTTGATGGCTCCTGAAAACCACACTGTAGATCATGAACTTTTTGCTCTTCCTCGGGGCCGGTAGCCGGCTGCGGAGCCTGAGTGGGGCGTCTGTGCCTGGCCCTCCCGCAGCAGGGGCAACCCCGCGGCAGCTCCTCGGGGCGTCGCACACGGCAGGTCCCGCTGGGGTGGCCCACGCTGCACCTGCTGCCAGCGCTGCACCCATCTGCCCCGCAGAGCATGGCTCCCGGGACCTGCTCTCCTGCCTGCCGCACCATCCCAGAGCTCGGGCTGCCTTCCAAGCAGCCGGCAGTCTGCTGCTCTGAGCCGCTCTCTCCCCTGGATGCAATGAAAGGTCCTCTTTTGTAACAAGCTACTAGAATATAAATCCTCTGGGAGACACTTTAATTAGCAGTTATTCTTGCTAGGCATGTTTTGCTTGGGGGGAAAAGAAGTTTTGAAGAGTTATGAGGAGCAAATGGCTCTCCAGAAATCTGAGTTATCCAGTCCATTGAAAAAATGAATAAATAAATTAATAAATTCAAAGGGGTTCAAACTTCATTGGTTAAGTATTTTTTCTTAACCTGTTTCAGATCAGTGCACAGCTGGGCGCCTGATATCTCCACTTCGTTCTCACCCTCTTCCAAGAACCCCCACTACTCTGACGTGCATGAGTTGACCTCTCTTATGTTACAGAGCCGTACTTAAGAATTTCCAACATTGACACCAATTTTATTATGTTTTATAAGACACCACTTTGAAATATGAAATGCTGGGATGTGATTATGTGGTAACTCATGTAGGAACCTACAATACCATGAGCTATATATCCTCAGCTGATACATATTACAAAACACAATGTTCTTCCATTGCCAAGATGCTAACACGTTACTTCTGTGGTGTGCTAGCACGCAGCAGGAAACTGAAGCGGAGAGACAGTTGTGTTACCCTGTGTTACAGCACGGGTCCGGGAGAAGTGAAGGCATGAAACACAGCTGTGATCACGGGAATGCTGTCCACAGCAGAAAGACGTGAACGCTCCCTCTCTGTGGAAATACACACTTCTGCAGGTGTTATTGTGCATGGCTTTTTATCCCTTTCTAGTAATAGTGTGAGTTGGAGGGAAATTCTGGCTATGGTGTTATAACTGGCCCTTGTCCTCAGGTCTTCTCCAGATGGTCGTGTTATGGGTCTCTCTGAAACTGCCAGGAGCACCATCCTGTTATACAACTGTCATTAATACTTGATTTTATTTTTCTAGGGTCCACCAGGTCTGCCGGGCTTACCAGGACCACCTGGCAAGAGAGGTTCCCGAGTAAGTGATTTAAAAGTTTCTATCCATTTGTGCTTGCGTCTGCCTGCCCTACTGTTCCAAGGGCTGTCGTATGTTCCTGTGGCTGACTTACGATCACTGCAAGCCCCACTGTTGAGGTCTGGCCAGCCTCCTTTCTCTCATTCCCCGTTAAAGGTTTTCAGGAGGCCACACCGGTGATTTGCAGCCTCCCTGTGCTGTTTGGCACCAGGAAAGGCTGGGGATGAATGTTTCCCAGTGGCTGTCAGAAGTATGAGCTCTGTCTGTCTCATTTTGTTTCCGATATCCGTTCCTTCTTGCAAGACCAGTGCTGAATATTAGTTTTGCTTGCTTTTTGTTCTGTCCTTCGCTCTCCCCAGCTTCCCAAATCGCTTCCTTCGAGGTCCTTCACTGGCAGTATGCCTTCACATGGGACCATGATCTAGGACCAAGGACTCAAACACAAGGATGAGCTCTTCTGTTCCCCAGACTGAGACCTGCTCTCTGACTCCTTTTCAAGATCTAGAGCAAAACCTCCTAGCTGTTCTACGAGGTCCATTGCAAATTCCTGAATTTCTTCCTCCCCACATTAAATTCTGATGCAGATCTTTGAACGCTGAGTGCTATACCAAGGAAACATCTGGTGCTGAGTGCTGCAGTGAGCTGTGGGAAAAGCTTCCTGCACTGGCCTAGCTGCAGGAGCAGCCTCCCAAAGCTGGGCAACGTGCCTGACCTGGATACGGTCAGTGTTGGCACCGTTTTCATGGTAGCATGGTGCTGTCCCACAAGGTGCAGTCATGGAGCCCATTTCCTGAGCACTGAACTGATGTGGGTTGGGAGTCAAAAGATGCAAGTGTCTGAGGCTGGAAGAAGGGAATATTTGGATCCGTGATCCAGGCAGCATCCTGGCCTGGCAGCAGAGGGAGATTTCCTCACACATACTTGGCTAAAACTCAACCCCATGTAATGTCTTTAAAGAACAACCAAGAGGCTCAGAGCTAGAAGGCTGTGCATTCCCTGAGGACACTTGTTACAGTCCTGTGAGATCTTGCAGTAACCAGGAAAGATAAACGCACCTCCTTTCTACAACAGTGAGATCCAGGGGGTCTGCAGGGTGCCCTGCAGCCTGGGATGGATGTCAACAGTCCCAAACACTGACTCGGGCTGTAAGTGTAAGGTCTTCGACAGCACCAGGCTTTTGTGTTTTACAGACAGAACAATCTGCCCCCCATTAGATACGTTCTTTAGTGAAACATCAGTACGACTGGTCATACAACCCTGATGCCCTCTGTTTACAAATACCTGAGCAGCAACCACATCAGCAGGCTGTCTGGAGCTTGCAGTTCTTAGCGAGTCCCCATTAAGGCTGAAAGTTTGTTCTTACCCCAGCTCATTACTCCCAGGAGGTGTTTGGTGTTACTTCTTGCAATCCTGTGGTGTCTGGAGACCGCAGCTGCATACCCTGCCTGCTGTGTGAGTGACCAAATTTCAGCCCTACATCTGAATTCTACTGCCTACCAAAACCTGAGTTTTTCTGAAGAAAAAAAGCATTGTGGAAGCAGTGTCATAATTTCTGTTATTCCCCAGCTGTGGCCTGCTCCATCCTATATTTAAGATGAACCTCTGAAAGACAATAAGCAACAGAGGATTTCTGAGTCCAGTCCCTGCCAGAGGTGCTGAGAATCGGCCCAGGAAAGAGTTCCCAGTTAGCAAGTGCTCGGCACAGCTGAGCCTGGCTTGGCTCAGACCTCTGCAAAGAGGCTGTGCTAATTTTGGGAGGGGGCAAAAGGGTCACTCTGCAAATGTCTGGCCTGAGTACTGGAGACAGAACTGCTCTGTGCATACATTGTTTTGACTTTGCAACGTGCTGCTTCTACTATTTTATTTTTTTTCTTGTGGTTCTTTGGGGTTTAAGGATTTCATTGCAAAGAAGAGGAGCTGCCAGAAACTAAGACAGGCTTAGGGGAATTATTGCATCTTCTGCTTTTCTTGTGCATGAGCCACTTAAAATTAAACATGCAACACTGCAGAGGTTACGTTCTACCTCTGCCTAACCTGATCTCAAACAAAGCAGCTGCAGAGTTCTTACACCAGCCCAGCCCATGGGTAACCCATGAGGTGTCCCATGAGGCTCTAGCCCAGAACTGGAGCTCCTGAGGGGAGGTGGGTATTGCATGCAACTTTGCAGTGCCAATGCCAGGGGGAAGGAAGGATTTTTTTCTTGTCACAAATGCAGTTTATGGCCTAAAGCGTGAGCCGTAATTGCCTTTGTAGCGTGCATAATTTCTGCATTATTAATGCTTATGCAATTACTTGGCTCATTTGAAAATATAGTAGCAGCATTTGACTCATGACCTTCTGTAGCTGTGAGACCGTAAAGTTGCTCTCTTGCTGATGTAGCGCAGCATTTCCACTCCTTTGAATTCTGTGTAATCTCTGGGGGTTTTCCCCCTTTCTCCTCCCAGATTGATCAGGGTAAATCAAAAGCTCTGATTAGCTTCTGCTTTGAGGGTGGGATGGTGGTCAGTGACAGTTTGTAAGAAAAGTTGGCTCATCCCATGGTTCTGTCCCCTTGTTTCCAGCAGGTGAGTACCGTGAGGCTGGCCTGTGCAGCTGGAATGTTGCTCTTCCGTGTAAGCAATGCTACCCTGGTTGGCAGTAACAAACGCTTGTCTTTGTAGCAGCATGAAAGAGGTTGTGTTCAGGGTGCATCTCGGTGTTCCAGTGCAACCTGCGGTGGGGTAGCTAAGTGGATACGGGCAGTCATCTTGAAAATGGTAATTTCTCAGGTTTAGTTTAAAAGCCAAACCCCATTTTAGGAGCATGGAATTAATTTTACACCCTATCACACAGCATCAGGGACCCATTGAGACAGATGCAGACTATACCTATGCTCCACTCTGCAACTACGAAGGCAGAGATATATAACAAGTGAAAGCTGGGTGTTTCTCCTTCTCATTATTACCTAAGGGACTCCAAGGGAAAGGAGTAGAAGTGTTGCAGTTCTGATGACTGGAAATGACGGCTAATAACACTTGCTCAGGAGCTCAGCAAACCTATGTAGGTGTTGCTGTGTTGGTCAAGCATGCCTGACAGGAAGGTTTTCTCTCTGTCCCTATCCACCCGCAATTGTTTGTGGCTTTTATGTCTGCATTAAAGAATTTGAGGCATAAGCAAGAGATCTGTCCACACCACTTCTCAAATAAATGTGCCGTGTGCCTTCACAAGTGTCTGTGTAAGATCTGAGGTGCCTCTCAGGGGAAAGGCAGATTTAGCAGTGAAGGCTTTCCCCAGCTTTACGTGATGTGAAAGCACTTTGCTGGGCATGTAGTGGGACCGCTCTTCCGTGGCTGTGTGCGTGAGTGGTGGCACTTGGGTGCAAGCACAGCAACTCAAGCAGAGCAGTTCCGTGCAAGCGACGTGTGTTGTGCTTCATTTCCGCAGATGACCTTTGCATTTCTTCAAACACGGAGGTTTAATGGGGGGGCTGTGACTGAGGCTGGGTTTTGCTAGCAGAGCTGTGCTAACATAGCTCTACAAGTAACTGTCAACAAAGGGCTCCCGGTGGAGCAATAACTTCTGTGCCATTGTAGCCTACTCCTGCCTCACCCAGGAATCAGTGAGCTTCGCTCCCACACTGGCTGTATGAGGGGCTTTTGCCAGCACATCTATGTCGATCGCAAGTTGTGACTCATTCCAGTCCTCACCAGTATGGTTAGAGCAGCAGGCTCCTCACGATTTAATCAGGGCTGCAGAAAAGTACCGTGAACCGTGATACTTGGTCTTATGTGCTGCCTTCCAGACAAGTGCTGGATAAATCCTGGTTATCTGCTCCCCTCCTACGTGAAGGAGACAGCAAGCTTATTCGTGACAGTCTGGTTGTTGGCTTTGCTCCCAGGACAGCAAGAAAAGAGTTATGGTCGAACTTTCCAAAACACTTAAATAATTTAGGAAGCCAGGTCCCACTGGAAATCGATCTCCCTCTCTGAACAGGTGAGCAAACTCAGGTACAAGGGCTGTGTTTTACCCATGTCCGTGCAAAACAGGTCAGCGGCAGAACTGGGAGTAAAGAGCCTGGCATGCTGCAATCGCTCTTGTTTTATTTAACCTCTCTGCTACAATACAGGAGGGATCCACATGGATGGGTAAAGAGAATGTGTATGCGCTCCCTGATGCTTTGGGATGCTCTTCCCATCCTCCTGTGAACCTTAGCAGCTTGAAAGATTGCAGGGTCCTGGTGTAACATGTCCCTGTTACATTTGGTCTGTGGCTGCATAAAATCTCCCTTTCCTTCAAAATGCAGGGCTTCCCTCCTAAAACAAGCAAGAACTTAGTCAGCTGTAGAGGTTCCCCGGTATCCTCATTCCATTAGGAAGATTTTCCAATTTCTGAAAAGAAGTGTTTAAAGAAACAGTTTGTTTGGCTTCACTTCACATATTTAGCTCATTTCTCAGCAAGCTAGAGGTCAGAGTGGGTTCTGTAGGTCAGAAGCAGAAAAAGTTGCTTTACACAGTGAAACCCCAAGACATAATGAGTTTTGAATGAGTGGTCATTACTCTGACTGAAGCTTTCTAACATTTAGCAGGAGTTTGGAGGATTTTTTTTTCCCCCTCCCTGTGAATGCTGGAGGGATGGGGGGAGCTCTGCACAGTTACACTTTTGTTAATTTTTGAGAGCTGTGACCATTACTCATAAAAGCGCTTCTGTGAGCAGGGTCCCATCTCCAGACACGTCACTGAGATGAACTGGATGGCATAATGTAGTTCTGGAGTAGCATCGCTCACGTAAAAGACATTCCAGGGAGATTATGAACCCCTCACCTTTGGGAAGCCCCCCCCCTCCCCCCACTTGGAGAACACACTCGGATTGTTCTGGTCTCTGTGCCACAGAGCCTCGGGCTACTGCTGTCCCATGGTAGAATTTTCCATGAATTTCTGGTGCAAGGCTTGGAAGATTTCAGATGCAAGTCTGCTTGCCGCTAGATCGGATTGTTTCAGCAATTGTGAGGGAGCCAAAGCGAGTGGGAAAGCAGGCTCACGTGCAAAGAGTAATACATGCTGTGGGATGGTTTTAGTTAGTGGCCTCAGCATTGTCCCATCCTCTGCATAGAAAAGATGAGCAATACTAAGGTATTGATGATAAATATGTTCAGGAGAATTCTAATTTCTAGATACGAGTGGGAAACTGAATTATATCAGGATAGCATGGGTAAAATATAGCGATTACCTATAGAACTACAAAGCAATTAACTCTTGAATCGCTTCTCCACAAAGAGAGAGCTGTTTCTGGGAGCACTGTTTGGAGATGGGTGATTCTGCTGGGTGCAGTAGCAGAAGAGGAATGAACATTGGCTTGGGTTAATAAAACAGGGGTGGGTAGCCTAGGGGCATGATGACTGGTTTTGGGGCTTGCAGATTGGTGTGTGCATTAATTTGTAAGGCCTGCCTGTTCAGATTTTCTATTGCTAACAGCTCCTGAGGCGGATGCTGTCCTGTACCTTTTGTTACTCAGCCCATCTAACTGTACCACACCGCATCTTTCTACTCTGCCAAGAATGTGGGTGTAATCACAGATTCAGGACTAACCATGTTGGAACACATCAAGATCAGGTTGGGGTTTTTTTACCATTTTTAGGTCTACTGCCAGACTACGCCCTTTTCTCCCTACGGTTAGGAGAGCAGTTTAAAACGTCTAGCACAAGCCCCAGACTGGGTTACAGCAGTTTCTTGTGCGCCAGACTGGACTTCCCGCTGTCACTTCATCAGCAGGATGTGGCCACTTCTCACTAGGATAAGACCACGCTGGTCTGGAACAGGATGGCTCTCTGACCTGCCTTTGCCTGAGTTACAGGCTGTAAGTCCCATCGAGTTCAGTGGTAGGGCCCCCCCCATCTTATGTCAAGAGCCTGTGTTTTTCATAGTCACGTGTTTTATCACTGGATACAGGGACTAGATTCTTCCTCCCTTCTTCCATCCTTTTGCTTAAGGCATTTTATAATTTTGATGCTGTGCTTTGGTTTAGCTCTGGAAGAGACTGCATTAAATTTTGCTGGAGGTGTGATTAGTTGCTTATCCAGGAGCTCTTGATCGGGAGCTGAGCTTCCTACGCTCCAGGTTTCCTCCTAGAAACTCATTTTCAGCTAGGAGTCACGCTAAACTGTGCTGCTCCCCCCGTCTGACACTGTTTTAAGCCTGCCCCAGGCTATGGTGGAGCATGGATTTCAACTAACTGCGCTGAAATGGGCTTTGAGCCAAGCTGCCCGACTCCAAAGCTGAATAGCAGCTGAATTCCCTCTTCATATCTAGCAGCAGTCTGAATTTATGAACCCTGTTCAGAGCTACCTAGATTATTGCTTACGTGTAAGAGCTTTTTAGGAACTCATCTTTTATAGAGACGTTACTGTTCTGATTTCTGTCACTTAATATTAAGTTTCGTATGTATCTGAGACTTGGAAGACTTGGGTCGAAGCGCTTTTGCTACCACAGATTTGTTGAATTACCTTAAGCAGCACATTAAGTCCCTGTTTCAGTGACCCACCCGATGAGCTGAACGGATGATGCTGTAGTTCGCTGGGAAGATGGATTTATTTAAGACTGCTCAGTGCTCAGTTACTCTGGTTACAGCAGCTGTATTTTTGTTTAATGGCAAGCTGATACTCAAATGCCTTAATTTTAATTAAAATTGTTTCAGTTTCATTGGAAATTCACAGACAGGCTAAACTATTGGAGAATTTCTGGCTGAAAATTTGGAAGGAAATTAAGAATGGGGCAATAAATATATTTGGGTTCAGGATGAAATTTTTGAAGGAATTTAGGAATGGGACACAAGATTTATTTGGGTAAAAGATGCCATTTGAAAAGTTCATCCTCGGCCTTTTAATTGAACAGCCTCTTACAGCAGAGCAGCGTGTGTTGTAAAATAGCACTGAGCACTCGACAGCTGTCTATGCCACAAGATACAATAGCTAAATAAAAAAAGCCATCATTTTATAATACAGTGCAGTAAAACTAAACTGACTAGACATCAGTGCACTGATGTTCTCTCAAAAGAGAGCAAGGGCACTGAACTTGGATGGCAGTCATGTCTTTAACTGCAGTGATTTTCCTTGGGAATCAAACCCTGAAGATTTTGGCCCCACGTGTGCTGAAATGCTCATCAGAAATACTACAGCTTACCGAGAAAGTGTGTGAGTAGCTTTTTATCCCCTAACCTGTACTCCTCCTCACTAGAGGGTACGTTGAAGTGCTCCTCGTGGTGGTGTAAAGCTCACATAGAGCCTTGGCAGAACAGGAGCCCTTGGAATTGGATCTCCAGGTTGTTTCATCTCCCAGGAACATGTTCAAGAGGACTTAGAATTGTTATTACTTCTGCCTGAAAGGTTAACGGATCTTCTGTGCTGTGTACAATCCTAGGATAAACTATTCGTAGCTGCTTATTCCAGATAACTCCTTAAATAGTCTTCGGAAAATATGCAGGGTGCTTTCAAAATACGATGTAAAAGGAGATACTGCTCTGTGTGATGTGAGGTAGGTACTCTGACAGTGCCATTGGCTTGTGAGACCTATGCAAAATACAGATTTAAATGGTTTAAACAGGGACTGACTTCTGCTCCCCCTGCTTTACTGTCTGGCCATCCATTCTCCTAACCTCTAAAGGCAAAAATCTGGTTGCCTTGTGGGGGAAATGAGTTCATTCCAAATAGCTGAAGAATTTCCCATTAGTAATTACTTCTGTTCTCTTCTGTTTTGGCCAGAAAAATTGTTAGCACCCCCACGTGCTTCTGCTCCCCTCTGCCCGCCTCCACCTCTTTCTGCTGGGGCTCCGTGCAGGGCTGTGACTCCCCGCACCCCCAGGCAGTTTCTGTTCTGGTTTTGCAGTATTTGGTGTACCCAAATTCTCTCGTTGTCCTGACAGTCTCACGGTGACAGACACACATCCCCCTCCATTATGGCAGGTGGGCGCTGGCAGCCGAGTCTCACCACTCCGAAGGCGCGAAGGAGGCCCCGCTGGAGCTGCGTCCCTGCCAAGGCACAGGCTGCTGGCGCTGGCCACGGCGCCACCAGAGGCTCTACCACTCCCAGGGCTAACGCAGATGCTACCGACTCCTTTTGACTCTGTTTTGTGTTTGTTGTGTTTTTTAGGGTCCCCCAGGTCCCCACGGAAACCCTGGCTCACCTGGCCCCCCAGGCCTGAAAGTAAGTATGAATCGGCACAAGGGGGTTTTGCCTTCCCGTCTCAGAGGGCGTCCTGGGTGGCGTCCACCTTGGCTTTTATCCTGCTCCATACGAAATGTTGAGTAGCTGAAGCCATTTCTCCCCTCCCCTCCACTCGCATGCGGGCGCTGCAGCGGCACAGCCAAAGACTTTTCTTGTGCTTGTGTGAGACCCTGCCGTGCGCCTCAGTTCTCAGGTCTCCCTAATTTCAAAGACTGCCTAATTAAGATCCTGCTTCAGCTATGCCTGTGCTAGGGAGAAAAGTATGTTGAGATGAGGGCAGTGGAATCCTCCTACTCCAGAGCCTCACCAGATCTGGATTTCTTGGCTTTCTCATTTCTCTTCTCTGGGTTTGGCAGCCTGCTTCTCCACCGTTGGGTCCCGATAGCACTGGGGGAGCTGGCAGCACCCGGCGGCTTCCCCTGCCTTCCTCCTGCGACTCCCTCGCCTTTCCTTCCCTCTGCAGCATTTCTGGGAACCCTGACCTCCATCAGCCCTCCCAAACTGATCCCGTTGCTTCCTTCTAGAAGTCCTCATCTCTCCGATAGGTCTCTCGCACCTCCCCGCGCAGTGCCAGGGCCGTGTGGTCTGTCCTTTCTCCTTACGCCTGCTTCCCAGGGGTGCTGCAGCCAGCAGCAGCTGGGGCCGTGCAAGGGGGGAGTCACCCCCCGCAGCCAGACCTCCTCCCTCCGCCTGAGCCCTCGGCACAGACGTGGCTCCAGAGGGGAGCTAATCCAGCGTGCTGCAAAACCCTTCAGAAAGACGTTTTAATTCCCAGCTCATTCCTGTGTGTAAGGCATTGTGTTACCTATAGACTGTGAAGTTCCTGGGAAACTGGTTTGGATTGTTTTGGTGTCATTGTTTACACAGACATAGATTTCTATTTTATAACACCTACCAGGGGCTGAAGAACAGTTGTTTTGAAAGGCAATGCTTGTGATGCTTCATAGAGGTTTTTGCTACCAAGGAAGCTGTGGGATGTCTCAGCCAAATGTAGAGAAAGGTACAAGCAAGAGCCTTTCTTTTCATGATCTCATGAGTAGGCAGAGATGTTATGAACACTATTGATGCTCTGGGAAAAAGATTCTGGAAACTTGGCATGCTGCCTCTATGTGATTAAAAATTAGGCACTGGAGACATGCTGGTGAACAGCAGCTGTTTTAAATTCTGAAGTGCAGTTATATGGCCTGAAAAGTGAGGCTGTAAAAGTTCTACATCTTAGTGTTCTGCATTTATTCTCCATCAATGACTTCCAGATCACACTTGTTGAGTTTTATAAGTCAAATCAAAGTTCTTTTATCTAACTTCCAGTCCTGCAAATTCAGCCTGGTCCAATCCGTAGAGTCAAACTATGTTCTATGCTATAACATACTTTTTTTAAAAAAAAACACTTCTAGCCTAATGTCTTGTCATGAATTAATCATTTGGCTATAAAGTTGTATTCAGTTGGTCTCCTACTAGAAATAAAAACTTCCTGTAAGCATTTTTCCTCCATCCTGATACACAGTCTGGCAGCAGGAAGCCCTCAGTGGATGGATAGCTGTAATAGGTTGCAGCAGAGATCTGGTGTCATCAGTCCGTGCAATATATTTTAATTTTGTCCAGCCACCATTTGCAGCATTAGGTTGTTCTACATGATGCTTCATCAAAAGAAGTATTAAGTCTGCAATGAGATGTGAGATCTGTAGCTCGGCCCAGGCCTCAACATAACTTCATCTCGAGCAGGGAGTCTGGTAAGCCATGACTGCAGGATCTTTGCATAAGAAGCACTTTTTTTTTTGAAGGTGTGTATCAGATCCCAGAGTTTTGACTTCCCTCCTTGCCTTCATTTCTCTGGTGTTACACCAGTCCCAGACGATGGACTTTGCACACGAAAAAAGGTGATGTTTCACCCCCTTACGTTTTAAATGCCTCTACCCTTCACCAGGCTTGACGAGCCTGTGTCTGGGACCTGATAGCTTCTTCGTAGACCCAGCCCACTGCTGAAATCATGGACTTGTGAAAGCTCAGCCTGGGTGACAGGGCAGAGCAGCCCCAGATAGAACTTCTCTTGCTGAGAGCCTTCGGGTGGCTGCTGGGCTACGTCTTCCCTAGATAGCAGTTAATGCCATGGAAAAAACAAGCAATCCAAGCAAAGGAACTGAAGTTTCCCAGATAGATACAGCCTGGAAACAATGACTAATGCCAAGTCATTGTCACTTAGGAAGTAACCCAGGAGCATAATTTTTATCAGCTGAATTAACAGAGCACTCATGAGATCAGGCGATCAGCTGTGTACGGGGCTGTGCGTGATGTGGCACTGCAGCCGTGCGTGTTTGTGCACATCCCTTGTCTGCTTGCACCGCGCTGGGGAGCACCAGTGTCGGGCTGTCGGGCTGCTGCGTTTCTGAATCTATCCCGTGCAGAGTCCACCTTATTCTCATGGCTGGAGCTGAGCACTGGTACTTGCTTGTACTTGGGAAGCTGATCTTCTGCACAGAGTTGCATGTAGCTGTTGAGCCAAACCCCGCTGATCTGCTTGGGCATGGTTCTGCTGACTTCAGCGGCGTGTTACACCCACTCGTGCCACCTGAGAATTCAGCCCATGGTGCTTTTCTCAGCAATTTATGTGCAACTGCTTAAAGGGGGCTCTTTCCCGCTTTTTGCATTCTGTTTGTTGTCCTTGGCAGTTCCAAAATTGCTCTTATGTCTAGTTAGCAGAGATTGATTATAGCAGATAACCTCTCAAATGGCTGTAGACATATGCTGGGCTAGATTTGTGGTTGGCTGTGCGACCTGAAGCTGCTGCAGCGGGCAGGAGGGGCGGTTTTGTTAACAAGTAGACATAGCTCTGAGAATGGCCTAATAGACTTCGGGCTTGGGAGGAGGGTTAGCTGTCAGGGTGTGTTTTCGAAAGCCATTACAAGAGTTGGGTTTGCATCTCTCATCTGGAGGCTTTTGGCGTCAGGCGTCAGTATGGTTTGCATGGTTAGCTGCTCTGGATAAATCTCTCTTGTTATAGCACTAGGAAAAACTGAATTTTCTTTTTAGTGAGTGGTTTGGTTCCAAGATAGCTCATCAGTTTGGCTCGCCAATGTTTAAAATACTATTACTGGGATTCTAAAGCTGAGGTGTTTAAATTGCACAGTTCTAGACTTCTCTCAGGTAGGGAAAAAAGAGAAAACAGTTTTTTCCTTTACAAAAAGGAAGCAGTGTGCTCAGTCAGTTGGGATGAGAGATGAGCTTGCGGGCGAGGTGCTGTGGCTTAGTGATGAGCACGGCTTAGACTAATTCCCGTGTTGTGGTTGCTGTGTGAGAAGAGTTGGGCAATTAATCCACAATTCCAGCCCTCACATCCAGGCATCCCTTCTCTCTAGCCCTGATGTTGTCTTGCTGATTAATCTTAGGGACGTGTGATTCTGCTTGTGGCTGACTTCTCCACCTGTGTGATGGTCTCGGCAGCGCTGAACACAGAACCGTGATGCAAAGCACAGCCTTTGCTAATGTGTTCTGGAGCTTCCCAAGGAAAAACGCAAGAGGCTTGTATTCCTTCATGTGGCTCAAAGTCATTGTGTTGAGCACATGGCGGGATTTAGGGAGAGTGGTGGGTGTCTACCTGCTGCAGAGTAGAAAAATTAATTTTGCGGAGTAGAAATTAACACCCTGTATCCTGAGGACTGCACTGATCTGTTCCAAGCAGTCGTAGTACCCACTGACTGCTCTGAAGTTCAGAGAGTGGGAGAATTGCCCTGATAACAGCTGCATGCAAAGCAAGATTATCTGCATGACTTCATTTACTGTTTGGAAACCAGGCTGCCTTCATTCAGAACTTGTGCAGATACATCTGCCTTGAATCAGCAGTGCTCCCTACAGTCCATAGCCAAGTAGTCTCACTCCCTGAACCTTGCAGCTTGTGGTGGCTGGTGGAGGAGGAGGAGAAGGGGAGATTTACACTCTGTGCAAGGTGGGAAGTACGTGTTGAATGTAGTCGCAGTGAGGCTACATGGAAAAGCTGCTCAGCTAGCTATAACTAGACCTTTGTGCTGCTAATGAGAAATGCCAGTTAATAAATACTATTACTCCTTTGTAGGGCCTCACCTTCCCTCCAAGCACTTCACTTGACAGCCAGTAATTAGCCCTCATACCTGGCCTGTGCTAGGCGGTTGGACTTGAATCCCGTGCTGCTGATGTGGCACACAGATGTTGTGACTTATTTATGATCCCAGGGGTGTTAAATAGCCAGTGGCTGATACTGGGATACCTGTGCCCTAGCTGTGCCAGAAGACCTAAGCTTCTTTGTGTGCTAAGCCTTACCTCTCCCCTGCCAAAAGAATCTGGCATGCTTCAAACCTCTTCTAATTTTTCCTTCTTCTATCTCTCACCCTGTTAGGTGCACACATTACCTTTCCACCTTTTAAGAATTTGGACTGGTATTTTCAAAGGATTTTGCCTGAATTAGGTGTTCAAACACTGCTGAAATTCCAGCCTGTGTTTGTCAGAAGATCACAGTCTTAAGTTGTAATTTCTGTCATCACAGTTCTTAAAAAGAAAAATAAAGAATACAGCCAAGAATACAGCCACTTAAGATAAAGTGTGCCTCTCTCTTTCTGCCAGCCTGAAAGCCTCACAATTGCTCCTGGCTGTTGGTAGTGCCTAATTAGTGTAACTTTCTCTGCAGTTTCATCCGTTCCCCACAGTTTAAAAAGCAACAGCATCTAGCAAGTTGTTAAGAAGGATGGTTTAGCCACAGTAATAGGCTTGGTAATTATTTTTGCGATGGTAGTTGCAGACAAGGAAGAAATTGCAGCTGTCCTGTCTAATAAGCATCAAAAGTCCTGACATTGCCTTCTTCCAGTTATCCTTTCTTTAGTCAATTTAATACTGTCAAATGGTATTTAAAACTCAACACTTCAGCAGCCGCAATCACCCACTGAAATCACCCCCAGCAAAACAGCTATACCTGGGGACTTCAATACATTTGGGATGTTGGGGCGAGGTGGAGATAAGCAAAATGTTTTCCTGATTTGGGGGCTTGGTGGAAGCAGAACAACACCTATGGTCTGGGTCCTTGGATTATGTCATTAATTTAAGTTTTCCATTTCAGGGCCAGAAAGGTGATCCTGGGCTGTCACCTGGAAAAGCTCGCAATGGACAGAAGGTAAGACTGGCCCAGAGTGCAGAGGCATCAAGACCCCCATGCGCTCTGAGCTCTGTGCAAACACATGGAGGGATCCATGCTGCAGCCACAAGCATCACAGCTACTCAAGTGGACCTAGGACTGAAAATAAAGCTGTAGACCCCAGATTCAGGGCTAAATAGTTAACTAAGGTATTGACCACAGTGCACAGACGTGCCTGCCGCCACAGCTTATTGTTGTCCAAGTGTTTATCCATTTTACGCACAACCTGCAGCCCAAACTTAAGTCCCTGCTACTGCTTGCATGTGGCTGCTTAAGCTGAGTATTTAAACAAGCACATATGAGATCCAGCCACATGTTGCCAGCTCTGGGCATGCATCTGTAGAAAGAGGCAATCCCAGTGTAAGTAATAAACCCCTTGAAGGCAAAGGGAAGGATGTTCTTGCCAAGGAGCTGAGAAGCAGTGGTTTGCCTCGCATTGCATGTGCAGCCCTCAGCAGATGGCTGCTGACGAGCAGCCTCGCTGTGCCGCCGGTGGGGAAAGGGAGGGAAAGGGAGGCTGCTGGGGCCATGGCACTGCCAGCGCATGGACCCTGCTGGGTGATAACCAGAGACCTCTCCCCCAAGCTCTACTCAAACCCACACAGAGCGCACAACTGGGAAGTGTATCTTGTTTCTGGATTCAGCAGTTGTTAAGGATCAGAGTTCTGCTAATTCTTTTCAACAAGTTATGACTCCTGTTTTCGCTGTTCCACAGCTGAGTGATTTTTACTGGAGCAACAAGGCCTCACAGAAGTGTAGAAATGAATAGCAGAGCAATCAGGACTCCACAACATCTACCTCAATTAGTTCTTTCAGTGGTGTTTGCACAATACTTCATAACTCATGTCCAGGGCAAGAAGCCTGGTTCTCTTCCTTTCATCATAAGCCTTGCTCTAAATGCACAGCTAATAGAAAGTGTCAGCCATGAAGAACTTGGGCCCTTTATTTGAAATCAGATGCCTCCACAAAGCACACACAGCAAGCCACATGAATGCAAGATGGAGGGTGATGCTAGAAAACATTGAGAAGGCTAAGTCTGAAATGATGCTTTTAACCTAACAGCACGAGATGCCTTTTGAAATGTCTGGTACACTACATCGGCATGGCATCACACGGAAATCATCCACCCGCAGAGTCTGGAACTGTTTTCTTGCAAGCATGCTCAGTGTAAGCAAGGGAGAGATCCACATCCCTTTTAGCTCATGTTAACAAGGCTTTATTCCTGTTAGCAGTAATAGAAACAAGGAGTTTCCAGCGGGAGTTTGGAGTGATGCCTAATTTTCAAGCCAGATACTCCAAACGCATTTTCAGTAAGCAGGCACAGCAGTGTTAAGAGACTCCAAAGGGTTTTTTGATCCTAATCAGAGGGGGCCAAAATGGGCTTGTACAAACAGATTGGATGCTAGAGAGGTCTCACAGCAACACACTTACCCGTTCCTGTGATGATCTGGGTATGCCAGCTGGGATGCAATGCAATCAATCCCTGTTCAAAAGTACAGGCCACTGAAAAACCCTCCCACCCACAGCCTGCAAAGGTTCAGTCCCCGTCACACAGGCGGGTTAAACACTGATACCCTCAGCACCATCTGAGCTGAGCTGTGGGCTGGGCTGTTGCAGTAGTGTGGTGTGAGCACAATCACAGGACTTGGCAGGAGGTACCTGTTGTTTTTATTGCATTTAGAAACTAAAATTTTCCTGCCTTGGTAATTTAAATGCCTATCAAAAGGCAAATGAAGCATGTGACTGAATGAGATCATTGAGAAAAAAAAAAGAAAAAAGACCAAAAAAAAGCATTCATTCTGCTGGCAAAAAGCTGGACTCTAGCAGCAGCTGCCATTAATTAGTTGGGTTTATTATTTTATATGAGCCTGTTAATAGAGATGTTGTTTAAATCTACACTTCTTATTCAGTCAGTTTTTGAAGAGTTGTTACTGAAATTAGAAATATCAATACTTGGGTGCTACCGGCAGCAAAATGATTTCAGTAACAGTATGCTAGTCATAGAGAAAATGTTGCTGAAAACTAATTAAACTTGCTTGCTTCCTACAGGGAGATGTGGGCTTACCTGGTTTGACTGGGTTCCCTGGACCACCTGGTAGAAAGGTAAGAGTATTCTTTTCTAGTGAATTAGATCAGTACTTTTATTTTAAAATTTTCTCCTCTGACTCTACCTAAAGATTTAATTAAGTCATAGTACCAAGCAAAAAAAGTCTTATGCCTGTTCCGCAGATGTATAAACTGGGATGTAGGCTGAAGCAACTGCCTAAAGATTGTACCAGCAAGATTATGTAAGAGTGTGAAATGAAATTCTGGATCCAGATTTCTGTTGCTTCTTTGTATTCCATGTCCCACTGCACTGCGTCATCCGTCTGCCCCCTGGCACTGGCTTTCCATCAGCAAGCTGAAGTTAGGTCTGGTTCAGCCAATATGGTAACGAAAGGGGTCTACAACCAGCATCAATACTCAAAGGCTGGATTCAGAACAGGTTTAGACATTCCAAGGAAACCTTGACGTTTGCACAGCAATACCTCAGCAATCCATTCCTTGAACTCACGTCTTTTACATATCGAGGACATTTCAGACCTTCCAGATCCAGGCTGTGTTGGTAGGTTGGTTTGGCTTCTTGGCAGCTGGACCTGTTGCAGGGACCTGTTTGATGGTTGGGCTCAGTGAGCATGACTCCCCTTCCCAGCAAGCCAATATTGACATAGCTAAGCTGAACAGTTAAAATTAGCGTCTTGTTTCAATCACTTCATCAGTCAATGGGCGGTCGAAGATATACTGTTCCTCAGGCCAATTAGCTGCACACAAACACACACTCAGGTATGCTTTAAGACTCTGGGGAGAGAAAGGAGGTGTGGAGGAGTCTGAAAGGAGCCCTCCCTCTCCATGATTGTTTGTTGTCTGCTTTATATTGGAATAAATTGCCAAGAGTAAGGGCTGGGTTCCATTTTCTACTCCCAAGGCTGATCACGCTTGGGGTGCTGTGCAGGCTAGGAGCTACAGCGTGATTAATTACCGGTCTTTTGCTGTCACAAACAAGTTCTAACAAATAGGGTGCAAAGGATACCATTCTCCTGGTATAACAGCTCATAAAACAAAACCTTGTGGTTATGATCAGCAAAATGCAGTGTCAGGAGTACAAGGACTTATAGTGGAAAAAGTCAAGAAGGAATAGGAGATTGAACAAACAATCCTGAGCCCAGCATATGGCCTTCGCATCTGATCTCGGCTCTCCCCGGACAGGGCAAAGGCAGGAGTATGCTTCTGTTTCTTCAAGTAATGAGCAGGTTGGATGCTGAAATTTTTCCTTTGGTGGAGCTTAGAAAAAAACACCTCCCAGTAGCACTAGTCTGGCAGTAGTTTTGGTGTAACCTGGCTTTTATTAGCATCCTGCATTAAGAATTTACAGTTGTTGGAGAAACGTTTGGAAGAAAATCTTTTTTTATCTGGATTTCCTGCTGGCGTTTTCCCAGTGAAAACATGCTGGTGTCTGGCTGAAGGTGGGCAGCACATCTTGGCTACCAGAAAACAGCAACACCTTGGAAATGGGCATCCCTCCTGCTCACACCATGGAGGGACTGTGGAAAGAGCTCCAAGGGCTTTGATCTCAGAACACCATGTAGAAACTTTCAAATAGGCAAAACATTTCACCAGAGGAAACAAAATACTTTTCCCACTCCATGAAACTGCTTCGGCAGCGTGAGCTGGAGGCACAACCACGTAGCACATGGTTTTGAATAGCGTGGCTGCCTTAGAATGCAGAACTTTGCTCTTCGTAGGATTGGAGAGTCTGATCTCAGCGCACCCCAAAGTCATTTTGCCTGCACCTGTCCACAAGTAATGAAACTGCCTTTCAGCCTCTAGATGTAATTCCCACCCTCTCCACCCAGAGCGAATGTGGCTGGTGTTGCCCAGCAGTTTGGGACCGGTGGCAGGACGTGGCTGCCCCCCCGCCTACGAGGGGGACTTTGGCTGGGGGCTGTGCAGACCCCCCTCAGCAGGGCATTGCGGCGCGGCTCCCAGCCTCAAACGCTGGGCAGGAGAAAGTGGTTGTAGCAAAGTACAAGGTTGTAGAAGACGGCAGCAGTGAGAGAGAAGAAGCTTTGTTGAGGTCACTCAGAGAGTAAAGACAGAGCTGGGAACTGGTCGGTGCTTCAATATACGTGCTGTCCTGCAGATCTCGGTCGCTGGCCTCTCTGCTCTTCACATTTCCTCTCAAAGTGCAGGATGATCCTTTTTAGCTAGGAGAGAGTGGATTATAAATATCATCACAGATGAGTAAATCCTTCACTGGAGTGCAATTTCCTTTCTAAATCACAGCCCTTTTTTCTTGAGCACCCTGTAATCATCAGGGAGTGTTTGGATAAAAGAGCAAATGCAGTTGTTTTCATAGCCTCTGCCCTGTCATTTTAGTGCTATTTGAAGAGGATTTTAGCAGGTAAATATTTCCACGTCGCAGCCAGCTTCAGCATAGACAACCTTTTCTGCTCTCTCCTTGCTATAATTAACCTGAGGCAGAAATAACTGCAGCACACTATGAAGAAACGCAAATTTGAAGCTTCCCAGAGCTCATTATTTGTAGTGAGGAGGATGTTTAATAGGATGTAAGAGTAGTAGTCTACCTATTTAACTTAAGTGCCATTCACTTACCATTACAGAGCTACTAATGCAGTGTCTGGGGCATGTTTTAGCTCAGGCCATGCTTTGAGCATCTCAAAGGGCTGTCATTACCCACCTGCTCTGGGTGGACTTGGCAGGCTTGAAACACCTGAAACACCTGTCCTGTGGGAGCCCAGTCGGAGCAGAATGTTTGGAGCAGCCAAGCTAGGCACCTCTTCCTTATCGGTGCTGGAGTGAGACAGCCCAGTGTTTGTAGCCATGGAAGTAGGTGCTCCAGCTCTCTGGAGACAAAGGTAGTTCTGCTGTAGGCTGTGGCTGGACAAGCTGGGCAGCAGCTCCAGGAGGAAAGCCCATGGGCTCTGAGCTGAATCCCAGGGCATGTCTGGAGATGCTGAACCCAGGGCTGCTCCCGTTGGCAGCACTCTGGTGGGGCGAGGGCCAGAACAGGCGCCCCCCACTTGCACAGTGCCCCGCTGGTCCGTGCTCCAGGCACGGGTGGTCCAAGTGCTGGGCCTCCCACAGCCAGGTGGGTCTGGACCTTCACAGCGTGCCTTCACCTTCGGGCCAGACACCTGGCCAGGTGGATCATCCTCCCTTCTTTCTGCTGATGCTGAGCCTCTGCCGAGGAGCCAGGGAGAGGATAGGCAAGAGGAAGATATCGCGGGGCAGGTTCCTGGAGAGGAGCAGGGAGTCCTGTCATCCAGCCCTGCTCCAGGAGCTGCTGAGGCACTTCCAGTTAGGAGCCCCTGGCCAAAAGGCACTAGCAGCGTTCGGAGAAAGGACCTTCGGGGTGGTTCAAGTAAGGGCCAGCCAGTAGCCAAATGGTCTTTCGGGTCAGCCGCTGCCTTCTCTGGAGGTGCAACTCAATCAAGAGTGGGGCATGCTACCTCAGCCAGGTCAAGCAGGAGAGAATTGAGAAAAAGGGAATCAATGTTTTTCCAGGCCAAAATGTCTGAAATAACGAGCGAGGAGGAATGCAAAGGGGAGAGGGTAGTAGCCAGGATGGCTGAGCGCATTGCATACCTCCGCCAGCGAAGGCTTAGGCTGCGGGTCTAGAATAGCCCATGGGAAGAATAAAAAAGCTGTTAAGCAGAGGTGTGGACCTGGGAGCAGAAACAGGCCTGGGTTCATCTGGTGAGTGAAGCAAAAGGCCGAGCCTTCGGCCAAGCCTGGGTTCGGTTACGGCTGCCAGAGCAGGGGATGCTCCCTGTGGGCTTCGCAGGCAACGCACGCCAGGAGCCCTGGCTGGGGACAGGGTGAGTAGCGGAGGCTGAGTTACAATTCACGGTTGTAACCCACCCTTAAAGCATTTTGTTATTTCTGTAGTATCTTTGCAAGGATTGTTTCTTGTTTATTTTCTCTCTCCCATTTGTTTCAAGTTAAATTTTCTGCCTTTTTTTAAAAATCTTGCTAGCAGCCCAGCCAAACAGTCACCTCTGTAACTGAACTCAATCTTCTGATCTGCTCTGACTGCACTTGATGGAAATAAGTTTGTTTCAAATAAGTGAAGCAAGATAATAAAGGGGGGGGGGGGGGGGGGGGGCGGAGGAATCTGAAGTGCCTGTCACTTGCAGAATTGACTCGGTGTTTGAAGAGAGATCTAGGTAAATCCTGGAGAAAGCAAACTCTTAAAATACATACTGATCAGTCTGCAGTGGAACAGGCTACCTTTGTCCTGCTTCGGTGTCTGCATCTCAAAAAAACCCTGAAAAACTGAAGCAGGTTTATGAAAGACTGTGAGAATGATTTGAAGCCTGCAACACTTGCCAGCTAACAAGCTGGATTAAGAAACTCATTCTAATTAATTCAGCAGAGAGAGAGCAGGTTAAGAGATGGCTTGCTCCCTGGTTTAGGTAGCTTCATAATGAAAGACTCTGAATCTTGTCGTACCTTGTAGTAATTAGATTAGAAAAGCTGGAAGCTAGACAAATTCAAGCTAAAAACAAAACTGAACTTTCCCATGACAGTAAACAGTTATTTTGATGTTTCCTATGGTATTTCAAGTTCTGAAGTGAAAGTGAGCACTCTGAAATGTGACTCATGTTGTGTAGTCCCCCAACTGGCCCAAAGCCAATATTTCATCCTACAAGCCTGTGGTTTCCCAAGGATTAAGGATCACTTTGCTAAAGGTGTAGATTACAAGTAGACAGATCTGAGTGTAGATACAAGTCCAGGTCTGTTCATGGAGCGTCCTGCTGGACCACCCCCAAGGGCAGACCCCAGTGGGTGTGGGCTGCTGCTGCCACAGCCTGATTGTGCAGTGCTATCCCATACGTAAAACCTGCTTCTCCTCAGAACTTTACTCCCCCCTGCAAAGAGGAATTCAAAACAAAATCAGAACATTTTATTACTCCTTTCCCCCCACCCCCTTCCTTCATATTCATCTCCTCCATCCTATTTCAACAGGGATATAAAGGCTACCCTGGACCACCAGGCCACCCTGGACACCAGGTGAGTCTTCCCACTTTCCAGCAGTGGACCTTTAACGAGGGGTGGATTTGCTGACTCTGATGCTGGTTTGGATGCCATACGTCCCGCTCAGTGTGGACAGCCAGCTGCTTCCAGGGGCAGCCGGGGACACACGGGGGATGCGCAGTGAGCTCCCGTACTGCCGGCAGCTGTGCGCGTAGGCTGGCTGCGCATCAGCAGGTTGGTGGGAGGAGACTGCCTCAGAGCTTCTAAATTTAATTTCTGATTTTTATTGCTCAGCCATGTTAAGTTTACATGGTGGAAGACATACCAGCTTACTCTGCTCCCCCTTTATTTCTCCTTTTACATTAATTTCGTCTGGAGTTAACTAACCACATCATATTAAGTACTAACATGTAATTCCCCTCCCAAAGCCAATTCCCCCTCTCCCCATTTCTCCCCCCTTTTTATTTGGTTAAGTCTGATGTTTGCAGTTCAGAAAAAAAAAAAAAGGCAATGAATAGCAGGCCCTGTTAGCAATGATGTTAAAGGATATTATACATGAATCCATTTAGTTCTGAAGAATTTTGGCAGAATTTCCTCACCAGTAAAACGGTTCCATATGCCAGATATAGATGTAGCCTTACACCTTCTCTTAGCCTCCTTGTTTCAAACTATCTGCTGCTTTCACTGCAGATGGAGGGAGGAGGAGAAATAGCGACACTTGCTTAATGCATGGATCCTATTGACTTGGCTTCTATGTGTTTCCCCCCTCATTAATTTATTCCACTGTGTACCTGCAATGTTTTCTTATTCTCTATAAATTTGCATCAGGTTAATCTGTTCCACCCTCCTTAGCCCCCAGCTCAAAGAATGAAGCAGCTAAAAGGGCTTCCCAAGTGTGACATTCACCTTCTGTGCCTTTTCTTTTTTTCTTTCCGAAGGGCGAACGAGGACCAGATGGAAGCCCAGGTGCCAAAGGTTATCCTGGCAGGCAGGTGCAGTAAATCTCATCGTGCTGTGCACAGACTAGGGATTTGGGTGTGCAGGTAGCTGAGTACGTGCCCCACGAAAGACAGTGCAGACCTTTAGAATACGTCTGAATATTTTCCTTCTTCCCTCCCCAAGCTGCTGTATCAACGACATGGTCTTTCAACTCTGAGGGCACTAAGGTTGTTAGAAAGTATTTTATGCTTGTGATAGATAAAACCTGAATTTCTATAGCAAAATCTGACAGATTTTTGCTTCAATATAACAACAGGGCAGGGGAGGAAAACCCAAAACAGCAGAGCAGAGAAACGTACCTGCAAGCTGCTAATAGAATCACAGAATGGTGATTCTCGTCACTTTTAGGCACATTTTGTATCTGATGTTGAACAAGTTAGAAATCTGAGACAGCAAAAGGTGTATTACCTAAAGAAATTATTTAGATGCCCTCTCACTAGTAAATTTCACTAGCATAATCATATATATATACACACACATATAAAATCATGCATGGACCATAAATATATAGAACATAATATTTGCAGCTGCAGAAAAGATGATGAAAGAAAACCAAGTCTTTGTTTTCATTCTGAAAAAAATGAAAAATGGTGACTTTAGGAACGGAGGAGTGGAGATTAAGTTTGGATACTTTATTGTCTTACTGACGTAAGATACTGAAAAGTAGGAAGAAAAATTAAGAGGAAGAATTTGTAAAACCCTAAATGGAATCTGTTAGAGGGCAGAAGACCTGGCCCTGTAACGTTTCAGAGTGAAATGAATTTGTCATGGTTTTCTGAAATGAACACGTTACTGTTGGGTTCCGTCCCGTTTATCTGTCAGTGCATGGCGGAGAGGCCAGGTGGGTGCCAAAGACCCCAGCAGCCTGTCAGGGGTCTCTCAGACTTGGCATGAGTTTGTATGTGTGTTTTTACGCAGCTGTGCAATGTGAACTAGACGTACAGAACAAGTCTGCATCCCCCTGCCTCAAACTATCAATAATGTATGATCCATTTAAAACTGAAAATTAAGTTGATACCTTGCTTAGCACACTGGGGAGTGCAGATGGTAGGACTGGAGGAGAGCTTTATACACCTGACTAAATGCTCCGTTCATACTCTGAAAGGCTCTTCAAGATTTGCATACCAAAGAATCTGTGTTATATGACCAATATATGACCAATATGGAGAAGTTCAAGCTGTTTTGGACATACAAGGTTAATGAACGCTGCTTAACATTTCACAGCAGTGTTGTGCCCATCAGATAAGCAGGGTGAAATATTTGTGCCTGACATAGGAAGAACAAAAGTGCTTTCTTAAAATGTGGTTTGGGTCAGGAAAGTGACTTCTTTTTTTTTTTTTTCTTTAAAAGTCACCTTTTTTCAGCATATCTGAATGCGGTGTGTATCCAGCATCAGAGCTGTTTACTTTACTGAGATTTTACTACTTGTTACTGCTGTCAGCTGTGCTGGCTCCGCCACACGATGGGAGAGAGAGCTTGGCTCTGTTTTGATTTGCACATCATAGGCAGAATTGTTAACTTCACCCGGATGGCTGAAATCTTTGGCGATGGTGCATGAGCCAGGAAAGAGCACAACCTGACTTTCACATCCCAGGCTGAGTGTGCAGTGCTGCCAGCTAAAGAAAATGTGGGCTTAGCCTTTTTTATTTTTTTTTTCTTTTTTCTTCCCCTTTTCCAGAAAAGCCCGACAACATTTGGAACTAGAAAGAAATTGACCTGGAAACTTGCTAGAAGACAATAAACATGAAAATTCATTATGCATTTTTACAGGGTTCTTTTTCACAGTACTTTTAAGTGAGCAGCAATAGGCATAGCAGTAGAATGGGGAATGTATTTTCAGTTCTTTCTATAGCTGTTGATGCTGCAAAGGGATAGAGATATTGCAGTTCCAGCACTGCTAAGTGACTTTCTAAGCTGTAGAAATTGGAGAGGCTTTCTCACTACATCAGGGTCCACCTGTGCTCCCTAAACAGGTATTGAAATACACTTGTCATTTGTTGTGTGTGTGTTCACTTAGGCAGGAAAATGACTCGAGAGCTGCTGCCTACAGAGCATCACTGTACATCGCATTGGAGGTGTAACGCAACCTCCGTGCACCCTGCTGCGTTAGCTCTTTCGGTCTTTATGATCAGAAATCTCGACTTCAGCCCCGGGGAAGGCTCACTATGTGCAGCAGTTTCAGGTTCTGCAGAGCCTCAGCTCCCCAACAATGGGAGATTTGTTATTTGTATCATTTTGTCCTTTTTTCTCCTTAGTTGATAGGCCTTGGACTTGGCCCTGAAAGCAGGACCACGCAGGGACGGTGCTGGGGATTTGGCACTGCTCGTTGGGTTAAGTTAAAGCCTGTCCACATTTGTCTTTGTTTTTTCCCTTCTGTTGTAGGGTTTACCTGGCCCCATAGGGGAAGCTGGCCCAAAGGGCAGTCGGGTAAGCAGCCTTTCATTTGTCTTTTCTCTGCTTGTTTTTACCAAAGGCTTCTCAAGAATCTTTATGCTGAATTTTGCAATCTTGAGACTAGTTGCTTTAATTTGTTGAATTCAGGGGATTTGAACTGTGCACTGCTTGTTTATTAAAACACTGCTAAATATTTAAAATTAAACATGGAATATGTACCAAGATCAAAGTTCACCAATAGTGCTGATGATACGAAGCCAACCCCTTCAGAGCTCACATTGCAGGAAAGAATGGCATAGAAATTCCTACCAAAGACCAAAGTCTGAACTTTCTGTGAGCCCCATCTCCCAAAGGCCTCTTTAGTTTCACTAAGTGTGGTTCAGCGGTCTTCGACCATGCTGAATATGAGCTCTTTTGGGTATAGTCCTGGGTTTGGGAGTGATTTATATCATTATGCAGAGTAGCAAGCCAGCATCTTGAAGCCATGTGTAAATACAAACATTAATATCTCTGTTCTGCCTGGTTTTGCTCACCAAATTGAATTGCTGGGGGTTCATTCTCACTGCAAAGAATTTTTATTTTTATTTTATTTTACCAGTTGAGACTCTAGTTAATCACGTTTTGTTCTTTTCCTGCAATTATAAAATCACAAAGAGATTCAGAGCCAATAAAATCCCCCATTTCTTTACCATGTGATACTTTCTCTATATGCAGTGAATTCAACCAGCTGGCTTTCATCACTAGGCAAACTGCAAGGAATAAACAAATGCTGGCCCTGTAGCTAGCTGCACTGCTGAGCTGGGAGGGGAGATGGCCTGTTCGATGTCCTGCAGGAGAGAGGCAGATCTGAGATAGCGCAGCTCACCTGGCTTCTGCAGGTGGTGAAGTTTTCCCTGGTCCATCTGTCTCGCTGGCCTCACCAGAACTTCACGTAATTATCATGTGGTAGATGTGCAGAATGTAAGACTTGAAAATTACTTTCCACTTTGCAGCCCTGAGTGCTGAGGACTGAAATATCGATAGCTACCCGAGAAAGCCATTTTTCAGTTCAGCTGCAGTCCATCAGAACTGAGCACTAAGGTGCACGTTGTGGGTTGAGGGAGCCAGCTGTGGGCTCTTCTCCATCCCTCACCTCTGCTTCTGCTTCTGCAGGGAGTAGTTCAGGAGCTACCTGCTTTGTCTTGGGATCTGGGAGGCAAAGGCATCGTTTTGACATTAGCCGTGTTGCCTGGCTACATGTTATCCCTAGAAGGAGCGATGGACTGGTGAAAAAGTTTGGTGGGGTTGACAGTAGGAGATTTAGTGATGATGGAGAAAGAAAGATGAGAGAAAATCAGTGTTAACACTTGGCTCTTGTAACAGTGAGGTGCCACTGTGAGTGGGCTCCCTGCTGAAATTCACTTCCTCTTGGTTCTGCATGTTTGGCACAAATTAGTCCTTTGCAAAGGACCAACACACAAGGTAACTTTGTGCTAACTGCTGAGCAAAGAGGATTAAACACAAGGCTTTGATTGTTGCAAGGGCAGGGGAATGTAGCATTTTATGCAGCATGTCTTGTCTGAGCAGGATCCCCAGGCGGTAGGGAAACGCCGCGTCCTTGAAAACGCGACGCCTGCCGATGAAAGGAGCAGGTTTTGTGTGAGACACGCTGGTGCGAAGGAGGCTCCTTTGTAGCTGGGTGTCGGAGGTCTGTGTGTACACACTGGTTGAGCCTCCTACACCGACCCGAAGAGCCTGGAGCAGCATGCTCAGCCTCTCCCTGCCGAGGCAGGGCCCTTGCTGCTTGGGCTGCCAGTGTGTTTGCAAAAGGTCTTGGTGTTGCAGCAGTTTGCCGAAAGGCTCGAGGCAGAACGGTTTTTGCTCCTCCTCAGCAGCAGGGTGGTCGGCAGCCTGGCACACTTGGTGCTTGGGTGAGAAGGAGCTGCAGTGTGCCACCACTGAGTGACACAAGCAGAAAGGGCTCGGTGCAACAGGACATTTTCACAGCACAGTTTGGAATGAGTGCGAAAGGCAGGAAAAGAGCCCTTGGAGAGATGAAAGGAGGTGTAGGCTCATGGATTGCTTCTGCTGTTGCTCTTGCTAACTTTGAACAAAGCTCCGTTTCCCTCAGGTACACTTAGAGCCAGCCCAGGTAAGGTTCCTTCTTGCTGGCCTCTTCCTGCCTGGACTCCTCATGATCCCTGGTGTGAGGGTATGTGCCCTTGGACTACATCGTGGAAGCCAGCACCATGCAGTCCATGGGCATATACACTTGCCTCAAGGTTTATTTCATCATGCTGCCACTGACCAGCGCTGGAGGATGCTCTGCTGCTCAGGAAAAACAGACTGCCTGCTAGCTAATAGAGAAATGTATCAGACTAATTATTTCCTCTTTTCTTTAGGGATATATTGGTCTCCCAGGATTATTTGGGCTACCAGGGGGTGATGGAGAACGAGTGAGTATTTTGCGAAGAAAACCTTGGTGTGTTGCTTCAGTACAGTTCTTCAGAGCTCATTGTAACCTTTCCTTCGGCAAGCATGCCGAATGTTTAACCATGCCTTCATTAGCCTCTTTCTGCCCTTGCACGAAGACCTGTGTCCCTGTATAACATTGACATTCAGCTCAGGAAAACCTAGGCTTCAGGCAGAGCCATCAGAGCTCACTGTTGAGTAGGGAGGAGTTTTTCTGTATTGTCCTTTGCTTAAAAATCTGCCTTCCTCCTCCCCCTTAATAGCTGATCTTAGTGGGATGGGACAGGGGGGGAAATGTATGTGGAAATTCCCTGCCCCCACAGGAGTGACATTGCAGCCACGGTGTCCCAGCATTTTCGGTGTCTAGCTGGAGATGTCTGGAACGAGCCGGCTCTTGGAAAGGACAGTGCCTGGGGCTTTCTGGCAGTGGGCTTTCCTTCCAGTCGTATCGAGCTGGGCAGTCAGGAGAGGGACCTGTGGACGGGCAGCTGTGGCTGCCGTTTCCGTGTGTCCTCCCTTCCCCCCCCCCCCCCTTTTCATTGTGCCTTCTCCAAACCCACGTGTTCAGAGCTTTGCAAGACCGCCCTTGCTTTTTTTGCTCTTCTCCCCCACGTCCCCCCATCTGCCTGATCTCTAGCCATCCAAGGACCCCTTCTTCCCACTGCAAGAGCTCCTAAGGAAGGTTGCTGTAAGATGAAGACTGTTTTATTCCAGCTTTTTCTCCCTCAAACACAAGCTCCAGAAACAAGAGAGGCCCCAGGAGTGTGTGGGAGCGAGTGTGCGTGTGCCTGCCTGGGAGGGGACTACCCTGCGCGCTAGAGTCGCTGATTTAGTGCTCGTATAACTAAATAAGAAACACAAACAGAAGTTCTCCAGCGAGTGCCTTGGCGGTGGCCTTCGTTCGGTTCCAGACCAGTAGCTTAATGACTGCTCCTGCTAAACACAGCTCCAGCCAGTTGCCCTGGGTGTGGACGCTGCCTGCGTGTGTCCTCAGGGAGGGCCGTAGTTAGTGGGTGAAGGTTAATTGTCTTCTGCACTCGCAGCTGACATTCTGATTCCTGAACAATGCAGCAGTCATTAGCCTGTTTTGCATTCCCCTTTCTCTTCTAGCTTTGTTTTTTATTGTTGGTTGGCTGTTTGCTTTCTCAACCAGACCTTTTATTTTTCTCTCTGTGTGTTTTCCTTGCAGGGGATCCCTGGAGTTCCTGGGAAGAGGGGCAAGATGGGTAGGCCGGTAAAGTTTTTCCTCATCTATTATGCAGACCTTGTTGAAAGAAACTGAAAACAAAACATCTGGCTTTTGGCTGGATCCCTTCATATCTTCTGATGGGAACTAAATGGGGAGATCAAACAAACCTTTCCGTGTATCTCTTGTCAAACAGTAAGAATACTGAAGACACATACTGTTCTCTTCCTTTCTTCCATGCTCCGCATGCTTCACAGACATTTTTGTTCTTTCTTGCACTGTCTCCATGGTCCCTTGGATCTTAACGGTTCTCAGATTCTCTTCTGCAATGTCCTCCCCTCTGTCCTTTCTCTGGCCAGCCTTTTCCCTGAATGCACTTGCTGATTCCCCACCGTGGCTGGAGCACCCCAGGTGTCTGCACTCGCTCTGTTACATCCACTGCTCTGCACTCCCACCAGTCCCATTCACCGTCACCTCTTTTTGCTGTGATTGTCTCCAACCCTGGTACCATCCTGGTTTGTATAATGCAGGTGCACTTTTGTGTAGCAACCCGTTTGTCCTTGGTGGTGGTACAGAGTTAAAGCAGTGACAGGTCAGGGGAAGACGTGTTTGAGGAGCAAGGAGGCCAGGGAGATTGGAGAGCTGGGTCAGGAGGAAGAGGTGTTTGCAGGTAGGGCTGGATACAAGGTGCAAACTGAGAGAGCTGCCTAGAACGGGGTTTGTGCTGACTGTAGCAGAAGGCGAAACAAAAGCAGGTGAGAAAAGTGCTGAAATGAGCAGAAGAAACAGGGAAAGGAAAGCCTTTTTCACATCAGCTTTCTTCCAAGCAATTCTGTGTGCCTCCTTTAACAAAATGTCTAAAGTCTTTTGCTCCAGGAGTCAGCAATCAGGCATGTTCATGCTCTGGTGTGTCTCATGGCTTTGCACCTTGTCATTCACGTTAGCCTGAGTTTCTCTTGATCTCCTGACACCATTGCACTCACAGGCTCCTTGTGAAATGTCCACTCACCCACACACAGAAAAATCCAGTGCTTTCCCCTTGTCACCCCTGCTTGCGAACACATGCTTTTCAAGAGTCCCACACCTACCTACCGCTCGCTGGCGTTCTTGCAGTAAAAGCCATGCAAACATCCCGACAGTGCCACATTCATGCTGCCTGGCTGTTCTCTCCTTAGGGTGGGGGGAGATCAAGCAGATTTTTTTTTTTTTGGGGGGGGGGTACTGGAAATCTGTACAGATCTTAGATTTTTTTGTAAGCCACTGGTTGCACCAGAAACCTCTGTGATGAATAATTGCAGAGAGTCCATCGATGTAACGATGACTCATTGACCAGAGTAAAACAAACAAAGCAACTGTCGTTAGGTGCAGGGTTTCTGCTCTCTGCCTTGTTCCTGCACAGAGCACGCTGGAGGCTCAAAGTGTTCCAGCTGTTGTTTGGCTAGCATCTGCAATCTTCCAGGCAAGGGCTTTTGTCTGGCGGTCACTGTTACAAACAAGGGGCTCCCCTGAGATCAGTGGGGAATCTCTCAGCCATGGAGGCATTTGGGCTGGGATCTAGAGAAGGGATTAAATGGCTGTGCATGAGCACCTTTGTTCTACTCAGCTCTTTCAGAGAGTTCTGGCTCCATCCCCGTCTTATGATACCTGGTTTAATAAGAAATCTTGAATGGACCGATGCTGATGATTTGTACTTCTGAGCGTGAACAAACGGATTAAGTGACATCCAGGGTTATTCAGGAAGTCACTGGGAGAGCGGAAAGTAGGAACCAGCTGACCTGGTTCCCTTCCCAACACTTATCTCCTGGCCCATGCTGTCTCCCAGCTGGTTTGCAGTGTTAGTGAGCCTGCTGTGATTTTCCGGTCTCTCGCATCCCCACGCTGCTAGGTTTGCTGGCGCAGCTACTGTTCCTGTTCTATTTCAGTGTTGTCATTGCAATGGAGAGCTCTTGGAAGCCCTTACTAGCTGCCATCCCAAGCTGGTGAGTGCTCTGGAGAACAGGGAAGGAGTTGGTATTAAATATATTCGTCTACCTGGTTTTGTTTGGGGTAAGAGGCAGCAACAGATTAAGTGCTCAGCAGAGTAGGAGTGGGGGGGGCAGGGGGAGTTTGCATGTGACACCATGGGCCTCCTAGAATGATGTAAGAGGGAACGATTAAAATAGAAGAACTGGACATGAGTCAGATCTTGAATTCCTTCCAGGGAAGTTAAGTTTTGCAGAGCTGTGAGGGACATAGTGAATCTGTCGTGGAAGCATCTGGCTCCACCTCCCGCCCTGCTGCATCGTGCAGCGAGCGAGTGCATTGCTAACGTACAGCCCTGCCGAGCTCCTGAGCGAGGAGAGGGCTGGGGGCTGTGGTTGAAGTACAATGCACTAGGGAAACTGAAATAATGTGAGTCTGTATCTCCAGGTCTGCTGCCTGGTTTAGAGGTAGGCTGGAGGTCTGGAGCTAAGGCAGCCGGTTGCTTAAACCTTCAGCCTTGCCAATGCAGTGGCTGAAAAGAATGGCTCTTTATGGTGGTTTTGTGGATTTTTATGGTGTTCATTTGAAAGGCTGGGGGGGGCGGGGGCGGGGAAAGGATTTCAAAAAGGCCTCATTGCTGTGAGGGCAGCAGGGCTGTGGTCCGCGCTGTTGCGGGGGAGAAGGAATGGGAGAAGCTGTTGTTACCTGCTATCTTGGCATCCACAGGCAAAGTACCAGTCCTGGTTTGTCCTTAGAAAGGAGATGCACTGGCACTGAGGGAGCTGGCCCACAGGAAGAGGAGCTATAGCTAGGCATCAGTCAAGAAGCGCAAAGCTGAAAGCGATATGATTTTCTCACGCTGTGGGAGATGGGTAGCTACAATCAGAAATGTCTGCACTGCAGGTTATATTAAACTTTAAATAGAGCGTAATATTTTCAGACCTTCTCAAGCCCTGTTAGAGAAGGATGCTTAAAGGCAAACTTTCAGGAAATGTATCTGAAGAGCTTTGAGCTCTCTTTTCATTCACCTTTGTTGTTGGTATGTGATTATATCTTTTTTTTCCTGTGGAGTATCAATACTTTACCAGCTGCGCTATCTTATGCCTGATTTTTGCTTACAATGTCTTTTATTAGTGGTATTATTTTAAAAGAGATAGAAAGGAAGGAGCAAAGTTCAGTTCCAAGGCATACTTAGTAATTCTTGGGTTTGTCTGAGCTCTATTAATAATTTAGACAAACACAGCTGAGATTTCCTTATATTTTTCCGAGAACCTGTTGGTGCTGCTGGTCCCATGCCTGGAGCTCAGCTGAATGCTCAGAGCCACACCGTGTCAGGTACCTTGCAAATACCTTGTGAAAGAAAAGCCCGAGCCCAAAGGGTCCATCAGTTGGAGTTACACAAGCAGCACAGGACCAGGCCGTCCCCAGGGCTGAAAGGTTTAGGGAACAGCAGCATGAACAAGTCATTAACACCACAACCCGTCATTTTGGCTTCCCTGCCTGCCTAGCTGTGCTCATCGCTGCTCTTCTTTCTTTTGTCCTGTAGCTCATGTTTGTGAGCGATCCGCAGCTGTGTCCCACCAGCTGTCGGGTGCCGTGATGGGGGCTCCTGCCCACCTGCTAACCTCAGGGAAGGGAGGCAAACACCTCCTGACACACAGGCTCTGCTGTCGGGCTTTGCACCGCCTGTGGCAAGTGCCAGTGTGTTGTGAAGGGCTGCTCCGAGGGGATAGCCTGGCAGGAGGAGCAGGCTGTGTAAGCAGCAGGCATAGAGGGAGGGTTTGTGCTCAGGGTGCGTGGCCGGGAAGGCTGACACTGCTGCCTGTGAGAGTGGCTGAAGCCTGCCAGGGCAAGGTGGGGAGATGCTGCATTGCTTGATGACTGCCCACGAGGGGGAAGAGGATACAGGACCTGCTTTCTCCCCGTGGCATGCAGCTTCAGACAACTTGTTTGTCTGTTCTTGGCTGTGTGCAAAACAGGGATAACAGGCTTGATTCTCCTTTGAGTTTAGTAGTTGAAACTTTGCATGTAAATCCCGAGGATTACTGCTCAGGTGTCAAGGAAGAGGTGCTATAAGGTAGCATGTGGATTTTATGTATTGGGGATCAGCACACAGGTGAGTCCAGAAGTCTCCTTTCCCTTTGCCCATCATCCACAGCGTGGAGGTTGTGGGAGCCAGCAGAGATCTGGCAGCCACTCTAACGTAGCCTCAGTATTTGTTGTGAGCATCAACGTGGTGGCAAGCTGCCGAATCTGGCATCCGTTTTCCATGAGCTGACCACAGGCGGGGTCCCCCTTGCCAGCTCTCAGCTTGTAATGCGGCGGCACTTTCTTGCCAGGCTGTTTTTCATGTCTGCTGTCGTCTTCCATGTTGACTTACAAAGTTAATGTCTTAACTCCTGCTTCCCAGTGAACACCAAGTCTCAACATACTCTTTCCTTTTCATCCGATAAATTGTTAGAAGTGCTTGTGATACCTCTGCACTCCCCACCAATATAGGTGGGCTGCTGCATCGCGTGAAAAGGCATTGCCTTGTGGGAGACACCAGATAGCAAAAGTGGGGCTGCTTTTGGGTTAGGAAGGTTTCGTTTTGCAGGTTCCCCCAACCTTTTGATGTACAGCTAAGATAACTTAGTGGTGAACGTTAAGTGCATGGGACTCTGCCAAGGTACGCAGCCTCAGCTGTCGTCCACACAGACAATGGGGGCACATGGTTTGCCATGTGTCTGGAAAGGCTGGCATAACCGCAGATCGCTGAGAAAATAAATTTTGCTCCTCTCTGTAGGGACTAAGACGATAAACAATTCCTCCCTTCTTGCTCCAGTCCTTTCTGTGCTTTGGATGCAGCCGAGGCCCTTCCTTGCATTTGGAGTGAACCAAGCGAGAGTCTTCTGCACCACACAAGTTGAGGTTTGGGAAACTGGTAACAGCATTTCACAGTACCTCTTCTTTAATGAATAACTGCCATGCTCCAGTGATGTTTGGCTGAAGGGGCTTCAGGGGACTTTTGCTTGTGTTTGGGTGGAAGGGCTGCCCTGGAGAGCTGTTCCTCCACAGATAGAGGGATAGTTATGTTTAAAAATGCCATGAAATCTTTATCAAAAGGATGTGTCACGGAGCTGTGAAGCCTCCTGGGGAGACAGCAAGCAAACCTGTGGCACAGGAGCAGCCCTGCAGCAGGACCGTGAGCCCCGTATCCAGCTGGGGATGGCATCTCCTGCTTTGCAGGGGTGGAAACTGCCACGGTCCCAGGTCTAGGCTGAGAAGAAGGCAAAGGCTCTTGTGTAGCGGTGTGGAGTAAAGGCAGCGAGCAGGGGTTTGCCAGGCTCCCTTTAGGGTGACTCTCACCGCACCAGGGACCGGTGCTGGGTCCGAGCCAGCCTGCCGGCCTTCGCGCCCACCTGCGGAGGGGCTCACGTCTGCACTTTCCACCAAGAATGCTCTCGGAGGCGTAGACTGCCAACATAAGCTACACTTGTTTATTTTATTCTCCTACTTTTTTTTTTTTTTTCCAGTGAATGCCTTCTCTCAACCTCAGCCCTGCTTCACCACCACCATTTTTGGGGGTGGGGTTTTTTTTTGTTTTGTTTTGTTTTTTTAATTGTTTGACTTGCAAGCTCTGTCCCTGGGGAGACTCCTGGGCAGCGATACACCTGGCCAGAGCCAACTGGCAAATAGAGTCTTTCACAGACAAGACAGGAGGGCTGGTTGGATTGAGCAGCTTCACCTTCAGCCAACAGGAAAATAAAATCCTATTTTTGGAGAAGGATTCTGTTGGCGTGAAGATCCGCCAGGATTCCTCGGAGCAGCAGCTGCCAGACTGCCTCCCTTACTCCATCAGGGAAAGTGTTTTAAACTGAATCAGATGCTGTATACATACAACACACCCACCCACATGTGCACACCTGAAAAGGCCTCGGGGAAGCAAAGGACACAGTGCATCTCGCCGGTCTCTGCTTCCCCAAGTACAGCTGCTTCCTGGGACAAGAGGCAAGGAGCAGTGGTGTCTGCTCGGACCAGGAGCAGCCCTTTAGCTGACAACAGCAAGGAAGGGCAGGCTGCTCGGTTTGTTTTAAGCAAAGCAAGAAAGGAAGGGGAGGTGGGGGGGATGTAATCCCCTGGTGCAGGAGGAGCTGGTTCCAGTGTCTGCCTGGGTCTGGCTGTTCTCAGCAGGAGTCTCCTGGCACATGAAAGGATGCCCTTTGCAGGGAGCGTGGGTGAAAAGGAATTAAGGCACTATTGTAGGATCTCAAAGACAGAGATTTAGTTACTAGTTCAGCTTCAGACATCTCAGTGTTACCTGGGACAAATCAGTTTGCGTCTCTGCCTCTGTTCCCTCGCTAATTGTGGTTCCTCGGCTTCACTGAGTGCAGTGAGGACACACTGTGCAACCACTGCAAAGCTCTGCTTGGGGTGGGAGCAGCAGGGCACAGGAGCACCTGGGTCTTGCTTAGTGCAAAGCATCTGCTTGTATGCTTTTCCTCCAGCTCCTCTTCAAGCTTCATCTCACTTCTTTCATTGAACTTCTCCTTCAGACAATGTGAAATCCATTCAGCCCGACCCTTTTTCCCTATCTCTTTTCTGTGTTTCCCAGCTGTGAGATAGAGCCAAAAGTTTTGTCATAACCTGACTTCAGCCGCTGTGGAGGAGCACCCCACTGGCTCTTGGCCAACAGAGCTTGTTAGCTGAGCATTCTTCTCCTAGCTTTGCTGCCCTTTGCCATCCCTTCCGTGTCCTGGTCCTTCTCGGCATGTCCTCTCCCTCCCACAGAGCGGGCAGGGTGTGTGGCTTGATATTTTTCACTAGGGTGTTTTTCCTCGCTGTCCCAATTCTTGAGCATAATTTCCAGGGACCAGTCGTCCTGGAAAAACAGCTGCACCCTGAAAAACGGTGGATTTGCTGTACCAAAAAACCCTCTGCACTCACTTTGGGAAGGTCAGGAGACTGAATGTGCTGGGCTCTTCAATCTCTTTCGCAAGTCTCCTGTAATGGGCTGCCAGTTGCGACCTGCCTGTCCGCCAGCACCGTAAAATGTGCTTCCTGCCCCGAGTGTTCTCCCTCAGTTTGGGCTCCTCGGGCTGCTGGAGCAGTTCACAGGACAGGAGAGGTGGTGTTGCTTACAGGAATGAAACAAATGGAATAACAAGGTTGACTTGTAATTCCTCAGCTGCTTGTTTCGGTTGAATAGTGCTAGTTTTGGTTTGGGGGAACATCTCTATCCTTTAGGCTCAAGCAGGAGGAGAGGGTCACTGGAAAAAATAGCTTTTACAGACATGTGAGATCTAGTAAATTAGGACACTATGGTCGCTGGAACTGTTATTGTGGTTTAAACTGCTACTGCTTACCCCATGGAAAGAAAGTGCTTGCTCTTTCACTGGGGGCTTAGGAGATTGATTGTTTCCTGCTGTGCACAGGGCTGTGTTGGGATAGCTTTCACAACCTGGTTTGGGTCTTTGGAAACTGTACGGATGCTGAAATATCCTCCTTAATGCCACAGTCACTAGCTTTGGTCCCATTTAACATGCAAAAGACTTAATACATGTGTTGCCAAGCTCAAATATTGGGCTGGGATGCCTGGGGTTAGCTGAATTGAAGCTACTCTTTCCATTTGTCTCCTCTGGGTTTGTTTTACAGCTTGGGCCAAAATCTACCAGGGGACCACCCACCACCCCAGAGATCTGTGAGCCCAGGCTGGGAGGGGTGCTCATGCCAGCGGAGCAGATGGCTTGTTAAGGACAATCAGGTGTTGGCAACGATGGGGCTTCAGTGCCGAGTGTTGTTGTGGGCCTGGCTGTTGCAGCAATGATGCCAGCCCACACTGTTCTGGGTTTCCTCTGTTGCCTCCCGCTCTGACCCTTTGCCATCCCATCCTGAGGATGGGCAGAAACCCTGGCTCTGTGGGGACAGTCACGGTGTGCTGTGAATGGGTGTCATCGCTGAATCTTCTGCTTACTGGGTAGCACTGGCCAAGTGACCTCAGGTGCTCAGCTCTCTGCCTTCCAGACAGGGGTAATCTGCTTTTCTAAATACTTGGAGATACACTGTTGGAAAGCCTGTTTAAAAGCTAGATTTTTTTTTGTTACCTCTATTACCAAGCACCTCAAATCTCCTACATCTTTATCTTTAAGCAACAAGGTCAGTACTAGACCCTGAGACATAAAAAGAGATTAGTGGGAAACATGAATTTAAGTAGCTACTTATCCGGACACTTTTGTTCTGGCAGAGGAGTGCATTGTTTGTGTTGTGTTGGAAGAGGTTTAAACCAAATTTAAAAAATACTTTTAGTCTGGAGGAAGCATTCCTCTAGACGGTATTATGCTGCTGCAGCAATATCAGTTTAATTGTACTATTAAAAGTAGTAAAACCTTCCCACATTGGCAAGACCTTAGCTTGACAGAAGACACCTCAGCGGCCCCAGGGCCAGGCTGCTCAGTGGTATCCATGGGTCACTCTGCACCCAGCTCTGCCCTCGGAGAAAGGAAGGATGCAGCTGGGGGAATGCTGAAGGCTGGGGCTGAAATCTGCAGCAGCGTAAGTACAGTATCAGTCTATGCACACTCACATTTTCCTTGGCAAGTTGTTTGACTGTAAACAGCAAAATATTCCAAGGCAGTCTTTTTTTTTTTTTTTCTTCCCTGAGCAATGGGTTTTTCCTACACATTGCTGTTCTGATCTTATTGATTCAGCATGTAGCAAAGTTACTTTTCCCCTTTTTTTCATTAAAGAAAATTGTAGCCCCCCCTGCCTTCTTGTTATATTTGACGTCTTTGTCTCTAGATGGCAGAAGGCTGTTTCCAGTGGTTGCTTACCACAGCTTCTTGGCATGTGCACAGGCTTGAGGGATGTAGTGCCCAGCTGGAAAAAGGCAGACAACTTTCCTATTTGCAGTGGTGCCTATAAAGTAGACATATTGAATCCAAGCAAGCAAGCGATAGCTTGTGTCTGTTCAGAAGTGCATACTGACTGCTCTAGGGGATGGGTACAAAACAGGCGCAATGCTGGCTCTGAAGTTGGTGGCAAAATTTTGGTTGTCTTAAACAGATCTCCCATCTCTCACTTTAGATTTGACCAAGTATCTTTTTACCTAGTTGTGTTGACCAGGAGTTGTAAACCCTCAAAGGTGAAGGCAGGTCTTGGATGACATCTTTGACTGCAGAGCTTCCCAGTATAGCTTTTCCTGTTCTGTCTGTTGTGATCATTTCAGTTTCCAGCACCGATGGGTTTCTAGATAGCCTGTTTCTGTTGGCTGTTGCATTTTGCTTCCCTCAGGTTTGCTTTTCCAAGGTGCCCAGTGTTCATATAGTATGCAGAGGAGCAGGCAGGAAGAGAGAGCATCCTTCTGGCTCGCAAGGGCTGTCCTCTCCCCGTCTGCTCCGTCCCTGTCTCTTAAGCTCAGTTAGCCCAGAAGGTGGTCGTGTTGTCCTTTGTGTCCCGTGGTCTGGTGGAGCCAGAGAAGGGTGTAAATCACTTTTACTGTGTTTGAGTCAGAAGTAACTCACCCGCTAGCAGTTGCAGCTTGTTGGTGTGTCTCTGGAGCACATCTTCTGGTGTAGCCTCCCCTAAGCAGCATTGCCTGCTGCCCAAGACTGCCCCACCGCGAACAGAAGAGGGAGCAGGGGTGATTAGGGCTTTGCTTCACAAGTTCCTGCTCTGAACTGAAGCACAAGGTAGACGCTCTGGCTAGGAAGCCTTTTACATGCAAATATATCCCTTAGCTTTCCATCCTGATGGCCACAGCCAGAACAGTGTGGGGAACAAAGCAGGATTTTAACCCTGGCCAAATTAACCGAGTCCAGGAGTCAGAGCCTGGGGTTAGGCTCTGCGTCCGCTGTGTCCATGGGGAGCTCCTCCAGCAGGGAACGAGTCCCCTTTTGACTCGGAGTCGAAGGAGGTGGATGCTGTGTCGTGTTTTATCTCACTCCATCTGAAGGGTTATGCAGGGAAAGGCAGGGGAGAGTCACAGCGCTCTTACCTCAGTGTCACAGCCTCCCCCAAGCACCCTCTGCTGCAGCTGAAGTTCAGAGTCAGCCCTGAAGCTGCTGCTGTTTGAGCTGGTCCCTGATCGCTCCTGGCAGGCTGCTCCCTGCCAGTCATTTGCTGAACGAAGTTCAAGCTCAGGGGAAAATTGAGGCCAATCCATCTTAAACTCGACTGCTTCCTCCTTGAAAATGCCGCTGCAGTGACTGGGAGGGTTTGCTAACACCGGAGGTTGTGTACCCCGCTGCTGAGCGTCCTGAGGGAGGCCGAGCACAAGAGGACAGGGAAGAGCGAGCTGCACGATGGTTTGTTTGCAGAAGGGAGCTGGGGGGGCTCGGGGGAGCGCAGGCCCCGTCTACAAGTAAGAGAGAGAACGTGTTGCACCACCATGTTCTGGCTCTGGCTCAGTACCTCCACTCCCTTTTCTATAATTGTTTGAAGTCTTCCAAATTTGTATCGGATATAATGAGATGATGAAGAAGTCTTTTGTGGTGACTTTTTCATGTAGTAAACATGGTCTTTCACAGCTCTGGGGTGTGGACCGTAATGAGCTTGGAACCGTTTGTTCCTCTGGCAAGCTGGAAGGTTGTGAATGCATTGGAGTGAATTCACTAGGCATCTTTGATCAGCTCCATTAAGCATCTGCATGGGCTCCAACAGGCATTATGCTATTCAGCTATCCTATGAGAAGGGAGTACTGTTAAAGTGATTGTGTTAGTAGACAGGATGAAATAATTCAGATTGACAATCCATTTTTGAGGATAGTCATTGCAGTGAGGTTTATGAATTCTGTCAGAACATCAAGGGATTGGGGACTGACTTTTAAGGAAGTATTGGCTTTTAAGGAAGCATCCTATCAGTAGGATATTTCTTCCTGAAAGAGGCTAGAAAGCACCGTATCTTCCAATACAGAGTTTGATCTTCCAAATGTGCAATTGTCATTTCATGTGTAAACTACACAGTGTAATCTTCAGGGCTGCATATTCCTTGTTGGACATACTGGAGTACTTGGGTGAAACAAAAAGAGGACAGCAGCGCTGATTTCCACCCCTTCTCTCTTCTGTGCATACTCCTGTTGTCTTCCTAAAACGATGCTGCAAAAGCCTTGCCTGCCGTGTGGAGCGTGCCCAGGGCTGACAAGGGTGCTTAGAAAAGGCATGGCTGATCGAGGGCTGGACATAGCCTGCAAGACAAGGTGGGAACAACTCAATCCAGCAGCCTCAACATTGTGCACTTCTCATAGTGTGGCCAAGGGAAATCCTTCCTGTGTCCTCACTGATTCTTCCTCTCCAGGCTCCTGTTAGTTAATGTGCAGCTCGCGGCTGAGCCTTGTAAACGGTACTTCTGGTTACCCTTCATTGGCCCCAGGAGAGAGCAGTGAGTGAATCAGAGCTTTTGGCCTTGCAGAGCTTCTCGCTGAGCACATGTGCTGGTGGAACAAGGGTGGTTTGGATGAGGACAGGCAGGCTGGTCGGCTCACGCTTCCTTGTGACCCGCTTCTACCACAGTGCTGCACTGAGCGCAGGGGGAGCAGTTCTTAAGCTGACTGTCATTACACCAGGGTGCGTCAATAACTAATACTTGTGTTTGCCTCCTCTCCTCAGGGTTTTCCTGGTGATTTTGGGGAACGAGGACCTCCAGGCATCGATGGGAACCCGGTAAGTTGGTAGCTTTTTCCTTTCTTCCTTTCTATTGCAACACACAGCACACTGTACTGCATCACGCTAGTTAGTGTGGGAAGAAGCTTTTAAGTTTGGTGGCAGCTGCTAGCATTTGGGTTTTGTCCCTCCTGAAAAACAAACGCACATCCCTGCCCGGCTCAAGCATGCTGCAAATTCTTACATTCAGTTCAGCACCCTGTAACTTCAAGGTCATCATGTTGCCATTTGCTTTCTGTCTCCACCTGTTGCCTTTCTTGCACCTTGGTCTGGATAGATACTTTCTCATCCTGAGGGTATGACTGGAAGACAGATCAGGAGAGAAGAGGTAGGGCTGTTGCTCCTGAGGAGCAGGCAGTGGTGGGAGCGTGTTGTCCGTGCCACAGGGCCTGGTGCAAAGCCTGTGACAGCTGCAGGGATCACCTTGTTGACTGGTGTGCTCTGGGTGAAGCTTTGTATGAACGTAGCAGGGAGACATGGGCCCACAGGCAGAGGGACATGTCATCGTGAGGCACCACAGATGGCTACTCGAGTGCACACGATGCACGTGAACCCTCAGAGGAGCAGGCCATGCAGGCAGGTGCGTAGAGGTCTGAGGTACACAGAGAAGGAGGCGTGTTCCTGTCCTTTTTGCCACATTCCATTTTGTGATGCAGGCTGGTACTGCTTGGTTTGCATCTCGCAAGTCTGTAGGAGTAAGCTGCTGAAGTACCAAGCTTGGTACCTTGCCTCATCCAAAGTGGTTGTTAATACTGGTGCAGAAAATGCCACATTCCCTGCTGCAGTGCCCGGGAGCGCTGGGAGACAGGCACCATAGCCCAGGCTTCTGCTGCCCTGCCCTGTGCCCCAGCGCCCCGACTGCGCGGGGAGAAGGCTCCAGGCTCTCCTCGTGGCCTCTCTCCGATCTTCACCTGACCCCTGCTGGCTTTCTAAGAGTGGGAGATGTGTCTCCTGGGAATTCGATGAGGATGGTCACAGAGACCATTTAAGCAGCTGGATGCTGATAAGTTTATTTTGCTCTGTCCTTGTAGCACTTTGTGCCAAACAGTTGGGTGTGTGCTGTGTTTTCCACTACTCACAAAACATGCCCTTGTGGATTGCAAAAGTTCTCAGATGTATTAATTATTCTAAATTGTTTTCTGAATTACTTTGTTGGTTCTCCCTCAATTAGCACGTGAGCAGTACTGACCAATCTTTGAAATTCCTGCTGTCTTGGTTATTCACACGTAATCACAGTGCTGCTCTGGGTGTTTGATGGAATCATTTGTTTAAAGTAATCCACTCCGCATGTGTCTTCCAAGTTCCCATTTGTCATATATGCAGCCTAAAAGTTATTTTCATAAGCAACTGTAATCACCGTGCCAAGCTCAGCTACACTCCAGCCTTTGTGGGAATTCAGCACAAGAGTCACACATGCAGTGAACTGAAAGAATTAGATTCCCAAGGAATACTTCTGTAGGACGTTTCCCATCCTTCAGTCAACTTAAGTCGTGGGTCAGAGTGGAATCACTAGTCTCAAAGCAGAAGACTTTCTAGATTGTATTGCTATTTCCAGCCAGCCCACCAGGAAGAGAAGGAATCCTGGAGGTCAGAAGGACTTTTTTTATCCAAATAACTTGTTTTGTTTTCTTTTAAATTCGCAAGTTGTCTAAGCCCCATTCAGAAGATGCGCTCAATGTTAGCTGAATGCCAGTTCCCAGAACATCGGAGAGAAGCAAATGTCCCTTCCGTTAATTCATCCAGAAGGATTGCTCTTCTTTCATCTTATCAACGGCTTTTAAATATTAATGTGCCTTGGAGATTGTAGAATGAAAACAGACTGTTTCGGCTGACTTAAAGGGAGGTTCACAGGGTCACAAGTGGAGTCACAGACGCAGAAAAATGCCAGAAAGTCTGTTTGTGAAACACACAAATATGCCGAGTTTGCTAGGTAGACTGTGCAGATAAATGGCAGGCGGGTGGGCTGCCACGGGTCCTGGGCTGCCCCGTCCTCTTCTGATCCGCTGCGCGCTTACTGCCACTGCCGCTGCCTCTGCCGCTGCCTGGGGATGGCTGCAGCCGGCAGCCTCTGATCTGCTTTCCGTCGCGTCCAGACAGAGCAAAGACTTCCAGCCACAGGGACGTTTTTCCCTCCTACTAACTTGCTAAGAACTGTTGAGCCATCACATTCCTGATCCCCCGTTCCCGGAGCACTTTAGCCACTCCAATTAGTCTCTTAATCATAGGAATTAGACATGGGAAAGGACTGTTGATTCATCTCCTTGTCTCTTGTCCCAGTGCCCGGTTCACGCACTGAAAAAAGAAGAACAGAGCCCGGTTTCCCTTGCAGGTCAGGGACCAGCCTGTCGTTACTGGTAGCCAGGGAAGAGCACCTGTAAGTCTTCCACTTCCCAGGCCAGGGAATGGCTCGAATTAACAACTGGTCCTGTCCACATCTCCCAGGGGAGTCCCCCCGTCCTCTTCCAAGAGGAAATCCTCTTGTGCTAGGCGTGAGGCCATGCATTTCCACATCTACCCTTTCTCTTGAGGAATACCCACATGACATAACTTGGAAATCTAGGCAGTCCCTCCTGCGTCTGGTGGGACCAAGAGCTGACCGTCCACCCAGTCTGCATCCCAGCCACCCTCAGAGCCTGCAGGACTTACTGGGAAACCCAGGCCACCGTGCAGCTCCAGTGCTCAGCATTCCCGGGGATGTTTCCTCTTCTTGCTGAGCACAGTAATGCCAGGCCTTGACTAAAAGCTTGAAGCCGACCTTATTACAGTAGCTCAGAGGATGCAGAAATCCCACCCATGAGGAACAATTGCTCCACAGATGTCCCAAGTATGCAGGAAAGGAACCAGCCATAAAAAAGCAATTTTAGACTGGTTGAGATTATGAAACGCTTTTTGTGTGTGCTTGCCCAATAGTCCTTTACTCCACTTCCCATAAAATAAACACACGTAACCCTTTACCCAAGGAGGCTGAGCACGTTTAGTCACGCTGCGTCCCCTTCTTTTTCATTCTTTCACCAGGCAAATCTTTCCATAAAAGGGGAGCTTTATTGCACCGAAGGGGACTCCACCAGATGTGCACCATAAACTGAGCTGGTCTGTCAAAGAAAGTAGCCAGTGTGATCCAGAGCAGGGGTAGGGTTGCCTGAGTCAACGGGAAGTTTAGTATTTCCAGTGCACTTGTTCTGAGAGGCCCTGCTGGAGACGGAGGTGTGCGAGAGCAGATCTGTGCCCTGACAAGCATCCCTCCACCGAGGGAGACACAGGGACAGGCTAAGCATCACATGTTTGCTAAAGTACTTAGGGACCTAGACAGGTGACTTGTGGGTCTGGCACAGCTTCTCTGCTGCACTTCACCTGGAAACGCCATCAGGCACCTGCCAGCACTCCTGGCACCTGTGTGTCTTCAGGAAGCTGGCACAGAGGGAGTTTGTGGTGAGGCTGACAGTTCAAACCAGCCCCAGAAGCACAGGTAGCAGTCTGTCCCTCAGAATGGTGAGCTCCGAGGGGCTCTTGAAAAGCCTCTAAGAGGAGCTGGTGCTTTCCAAAATGCCCTGCTTGAGAGCAGTCTGTAAGAGATGGCAAATGAGCACAGAACCCGAGGTGAAATCCCTGCAGTCCATCTCCTGCTCTCTGCAGTGTGATTAAAAGCAACTTGTCCTCCAAGCAGGCGCTGGGTTCCCTGCAGATTGCTCCCTGCTCCAGGGACAGGGGTACTGAGCCACCTCCCCACAGACCAGCTGCAGCCTGATGTCTAGAGGCTTTTTCTGAAAACGAAAGAAATGGCAAGTCGATGGTCTGGGCGGGAGCCCAGATGGTTGAAGCAAAGTGCCGAGGATGTTGCCAGTTCCTCACCCCAAACCAGCTGTTAGATACAGGAGGAGCAGCCTCAGAGCATCCCATGTGCCAAACACACTCCAGGGCCCATCAGCCAGCACCAGAAGCTGGCATACCCTCTCCCCAAGTTATCCAGTTTAATTTCCATCCAAGTACTCCTTTTCTTATGAGTTTTATTGTTCCTTAACCGTTCCCCAAAAACCTCACCTTTCCCATGGCTAAGCAGCTTCCCTCTCCTTCCCACCTTGGCTTTGCTGCCCCATGCCCGCTCCCCACGCTGGTCCCTCTCCCTGCCCACACCTTCCCCCCACCTGGGGCAGGCTCCCACCTGCTGCCCTGCCTGCACGGTGAAATGCGGCTTTTATCCAGCCCGCTGCGGGGAGGGGAGCTCAGCCCTGCGAGGAGCTGCAGACCAACAAGCAGCCCTGTGTCTGGGGATGTGCTGCGAGCAGGCTCGCTGAGGTGGAAGCTCTCCATCGCTTTGGCTGGGGAAGGGGCTGGAGGGGGGACGGAAGGGGGAGGGACGATACTTTCCCTTCCCTCGAGCTCCTGAAACACTGAGCTGCCTTTCAGCCTCTGTTTGTCTACAAACTGTCCTGACCATGTCGGTTTGTCTTTCCTTTTAGGGAGAATTGGGAGCCCCAGGTCCTCCTGGAGTCCTTGGACTCATTGTAAGTACAAAAAACAAATGGAGATCTGGCTTCTCGGGGCTTTAACCCTTCCAGCCGGCATAACTACGCATAGATTTTCTTCTTCCCGTGGCAGGGCAGCGAACAGGGTGGCTGTTTGCATGGGGGGGAGTGACGTCTGGGGGGAAAGGAGGCTGCCTGGTGGACTGGGAGGTGGAGGAGGGCAAACCCTTGCTAATCAGAAGGAAACAGATTAAAGGTTTGCTGTTAGTGCCCTTATTCCTAGATAACATACCCTTTTGATAACATTTACCAGGGTATTTCTTCAAAGGCGCAATATTCATTCCACACCAGGGACTGTTGTCTTTTAAAAGGCGAGTCCCTGTAAGCAGTAATCTCAGGAACATACAGTTCCTGCTCACTGGAGAGGCCATGGGTAGGAACCGTCTGTCCTCTGGGTATACAGGAATTTTATGTGCACTCTCATCATCCCATCACTAATCCAGGTAATTATGTACACAGCCAAATTCCACCCTTCGTTGCACGCTTCCCCAGCAGAAGATAAATGGCTGTAAAGATGGGTGGCAACTCATCCTCTGGCAGCTGTGCTGGGGGTTAGTGAATGCCCAGCTGAACATATTATGGTTTATTTTTAGGTCTCAGTACTTGTTTCAGGTTATTTCCTTCCACTCACAAGAAGTGGTAGGCTCTGTTAGTATGACAGTATTCTTTCAAAAGTATTCCTCCTCGGCTGTGATGATCCATGAAAACCTGACTTGCAATGAATGGTTAAAAACCTTCTCCTTTTGCCTTTCCATAGCTTAAATTGCAGGATTTCCATCAGCCGACATGGAAACCCCAATTGCCCTAGACGTTGCACAAACATAGAACAAAGAAATCCAGAAATGAATCACAAATAAACCCAGAAATCTTAAGAGTCCATGAAGGAAAAGCAGAGAATATGGTGGAACAAGTATGCCTGTCTTGCGGGTGGGAAGCTGGGGCACAGGTGGATTAAGGCTTCAGAAAGTTTTTCGCGGAGCCAGGATTAGGTCTGCGTTTCCCCTTGTTAGCAGAGCTGAAAGCAGCTTCTTCAGCTGCAGCAGCAGAAAGGATGTGCTCTCGGCAAAGAGCTGTAAGGGGAAGGTTGCTGTTTAAAAGGACACGACTGGAGGTATTGTCCGAATTGCATCACATTTCTCCTAGTGTTTGGAAAGATTTATCTTAACCTGGTTGTTGTTATCTCACAGATACTTGTTAGAAAGTGAAAGGTCAAACACTGTAAATGTGATTAAGACCCTTCCAGAGATGATGGAGCCAGGAGGCTGCTTGTCCTGCTGTCCTCGCTGGCCCAGCCAGTGCCATGCTGTGATGTGCTTGGGGCAGATCACAGGGCCAGGAGGGACAGGTTTAGCCTGGAGCTGATCTGAAATGAGGAGAGGCAGCGTGTGGTTTCTAACCTGTCTTTGTGATCGCGATGTTTTTGCTCCACATTGGCTCCAGCTACCCAAATGACACCAAATTCTTTGTGAGGTACAACTAAACTGGTTTGGTTTTTCCCTGACTGGCCCCAAGATCTAGCATTGCATGTCCTAGACCAGGATTCAGCTCCATCACCAGATACCTGGAATCTGTTACCTTTTCTGTCTTGACCTTTTGTGTTGGTCTCTTACTGACATCCCAGGTTGTAATGCTTTTGCTGGAAAAGGGCAAAACCAGCAGTTCTTATTTTGCTGCTAAGCCTGGTCTGTCTTAAACTTTGAATATTATTTCTCTCTGCCCATCCATGGGAAGAAATAATCATGCCTGTTGTGAGCCTCTTCCTAGCTTTATTTCTAAGGCAGAAAGTCGTTCCCTTGCAGCTGTTTTTTCAGGAATCACTTGCTGCAGCAGTAGCAATCAGCTGCTGTCTTCCCCTGTTGGGCTGCTGGTACCACCCAGAGCGGATAAAAATGTCAATCTGTGATTCAGGTCAGACTGAGTCAGATCATTTGTCCCAGGGTAATATGCTACTCCTGAATTCAGGATGCTGAAGCATCTCTAGTGGGACTGATCTGAGAGTGACCTCTCCCATCCTGAGGAGAAGGGAGCGCATCCATCCTCCATTCTCTCCGTAGGGCAGCACCAGGCTCCTTCCCCGGGATGCGCAGCACCGGGCTCGCGCTGCGGGGCACGGAGAAGGCGGCCGGGCGCCTGCTGCGGGCTGGCCCTCCTTCACTCGCTTCCTTCCCTCCCCACTCCAGCGGTCCCCAGGGCACCAGCCGCGTTCCCAGCTGCTGCCTCGCACACTGCAGGTGTTTGCGTTTACTGTTTAAGAGAGGCTGAAGAGCAGAATTAGATGTAACTAAAGCCTCTTGCTCTCCTAATTAACTGTGTGGGCAAAGCTTTAAGTAAACGTGTTTCTACAAGAAGCCTTTATTCTGGGAGGTATGAAAAGGGCGTCTGTTCAGGCGGCCAGAGCCCAGCGTGGCTGCGGGCCCAGCAGTGCTGACCAGAGGAGCGCTCCTTCAGCTGAGCCCTCCCTGTTTGTTCACAGGTGGCAGGCAAGGCTGGTGCACTCCGTCACTGCTCTCCTCACGGGCAGAAGGCAGTCAGAGCGTGCCCATGCCAGCCACTGAAGGCTGCTTTTGTGCCTGTGCAGGCAGGTCCCGGCAGCCGCCGTGAGCTCCTGTGTCCACCGGTGCTGCAGGTCCCCGTACAAGCCCTGGGGCACAATGCCATGCTGACTTCTCCCTGTGGAACAGGGGCCATGCTGATGAGACACCTCTGCCCTTACCTCCTCCCCATATCGCTTTTAGACATCAGAGCTTGGCAGTGACCCACGTTTCTTGGCTATTGCTTTTTTTGCTGTTTGGGTCTGTCCTCTTTTTAACACACCCTCAGACTCCCTCCAGAGAACTTGGGAATACTGCGGTAGTTTCTTTCTGATAACACAGATAACTTCACCAAGAGTAAACAAACTCCAGGATTGTCCAGCCAAAAATTTTAATTTTTCAAGTAGTGGAAGATGTAAATTAATTGATTCAAAAGTTAGGAAGAACATGAGAAAAAATTCTTGGATCCTACCACAGTGGCAGACTTCAAGGTGGTTTCTTAATTAATTTTCCACTATTTTGCCATTAATTTACCAGCCTAAATTCCTTATCTAATTTTTTAAGTGGATCCAGGAGCTCAGGCTCCTGGTTTTGGAGTCTGACCATGCTGCCCGACACCCGTATTGCCTGTGGGCAGGAGCGGGATGCTCACGTTCTCCAGGCACCGGGCACTCTCTGCCCGGCGGCCGTGCTCAGGCACAGGAGCAGCAGCGCAGGGCGCTGGGTGAGCCGATCCCGGGGACAGCTCACATCTCCAGTGGTTACTGGTGGGGCACTTTGGGATCTCTCTGTGGCAAGAGCAGGGTGTGAATAGGAGCTGCCCTTCCTCCCTCACATGCCTGCGAGGCAAAAAGCCCTGTGCTGCTTTTGCTTAGAGGTTGTCTACACATTAGAAGTCTCTCAACTTGTGCCAGGATGCTGCTTCTGCTGCTGTCAGTGGTGCAATTCCTCAGGGATACCAAGAGACCAGATAGGAGAATGGAATTTCACACCACATACAGCTGTCTGTTGGGTTTGCACCTAATGACGTCAGTAATTTTCTTTCTCTTACTAGGGTGACATGGGCTCTGTTGGACCGATAGGCTATCCAGGACCAAAAGGCTTAAAGGTGAGTGATGAGCTGTGTCAGCTCTTGTCCCTTCATGGCAGGGCTGAAGATTTTTCTGTCCTTCCTTCGGGTAATGATAACTGTCCCGAGAGAAAGGATGGGTAGCAGCAGTGCTTGCCCATTGACCCAGGCACAGGACTGGCGAACACAACATCCCACTGGTGGTCTGCAGTAGGTCTAAGTGAATGGAGAATCCCAGGGGCATTTTCCCTGCAAACCTCCAGGCCATGAAGGGTGTTGAAATAAGGTGTGATGGAGCACGCTTTGGGAGCAGTCTGGCTCTGAGCCACCAGCTCCATCAGGGACATCGATGCCATAGACCTGAGCAAGTCTTCACGGTGGCTCAGTCTCACTCTGAACTTTCTTTTGTTTCAGGGGCTGATGGGAAACCCTGGAGAACATGGACTGAAAGGTGATAAGGTGATCGGAATACTCCCTTATTGCACTGTGTTTTAATTTTGCATGTGAAATCCCCTTTCTAGCTTCTCTTTCTTATTCAGCACCATGGTACTGGTTCCACTCTGGCTGTCTCTTTGCCCCCACCCTCCCTCTTTCTTGGCACTCCAGTTTTGATTTTTCTTTCCTTTACGATATCTGCCTCATCCCCCTTTTCATGGAGTTCTAGTATAGACCAGTTATGCTCAGATCCTCTTTGGAGCTTCTGTCCCCCACTGATGATGACAGTAACTGTAAAGTTATCTGGTGTTTCACTGGTCTTTTATGGTTTTATATTGGTTACATGATGGGATGGGGAGGGGAGGACAAGGATGAGGACATGACAACACTGACAGTGAGTTTGCATTAATGCATCTGGGGGAAACACATGATGTGACAAAGCAGCACAGCTCATGGATCAAGCAAACCAGCTGGATGCCCAGGAAAAGCTGTTCCATGTTAGGTACCTCTGCTCCTGTTCAGAGGCTCACCTCGGTTCAGCTTCTTGCTGAGAGGAAATTGCCTTGTGCCAAACTGATACAAATTACTTTAGAAAAAGAAAAAAGGAGAAGGGCATTGATTGCGATGATTTAGTGCTGCTGGCACAAAGACATGCAGCTTGAGCTAAATCAGCATGAAGCTGTGTGTGTAAATGTCTTACTGTCATGAGGACCATCATCCTACAGATACTCGACTCTAGGGTTTATTTAGTCTAAAAGAGTGGGAGGTGCAGTCATTTATTGTTGGCTCTGGTTGCTCAGGAGGGCAATGGAAAATGACCATTAAGTGTATTTTCCTCCTCCTGTCTGATGTTTTAATCTTTTGTTAGATGTGTGCTTTTAAAGAATGATTTAGCAGCCCAGAACTGCACATGGGGGAAGCAGTGTTCAAGCCAGTTGATTCCACTCTCCTGATACTGTAGCAGCACCTTGCCAGGGCTCCTGTGTCTGCAGTTTCCCTTCCCCCCCCCGTACCACCTTTTCACTTTGGCAGAGAGGAAGGACAGGGCAAGAGAAGGACCTTTTCTTTAGGACAAGCTTAAGACATTGTAGCTGGTTTCTTGACTCAACACCTGTTCCTAGAGCCCGTAGGCTCTTCTGTCTGCTCCCTGGAGTAAGTGGTTGAATATCTTAAAAATTGCCAATATTTAAATCATTGTTTAGCAAAATAAACCTTCCTGGACATTACAGTCTCCATCACTTCACACATACTGCTCTGTTCATCCTCAGCGTTTCTCCAGCCACTGCTTTCATATTAACCAAATGGTTTGCAGCTCTTCCTAGAGTTATCCTTAAAATACTCCCAAGTGCAGAATTATCCATCCTCCCCCAATAATTCCATGCTCAGTCTTGCAGCTTCTCTCCTGAGGTGCAGGAAACCTTCCCTCTCCCTCCCCAGCTACCTCTCCCACGGCATTTTCCCTGGACAAGGCAGATTTCCTTCCTGGCTTTCATTGCAGCCCTCCCCTAATCCAAGACTGACAAACCGTCCCTCCTACTCAAGCCTTCTCTGTCCCTATCAGTTGACTTTAGTTCAAATATCCTGTGTGCTATCAGACACTCAGATCAGACTGATGATGATTTCAGAGTCAGAGAGAGCTTCCAAACAGCTTGCGTGTATCCTTTCCGGAGCCCAGCAGCCAGAGGGCTGGGAGATGGAAGGCAGGAGGATATCAGACCCACCCAGGCGCTGCTGGCCACAAGTCCCAGCCGCTCGGGTGAAGGCACGCAGCTCTGGCATTGCAGTTTCTAGCCAAAGCATCCCAGTTTGCTACACTTCTTTGCATGAGTATAGACAAAGTTCATCAGCTCTCCTTACATTTGGGAGAGAATTTGGCCTGAAATAGCATTGTGGTTTTATCAGTTATTTGGTTTTCTGACTTGTTGGTCTTGCTGTTCAGCTCGTCGGCCCTGCTTATAATACATCCCTTCTCCAACTGATCAAAAGGCTGTTGTGTTCATTTACTCGCTGCCACATTTCTTTAGTGAAGGGCACCTTTAAGCCTTTTTATTTTCTCTCACTCCAACTGGAGCATCATGAGAAAAATGCTCATCCCTTCTTGCAGCTTGTTTACATTTGTGTTTTAATTTATGTTCTGGTACCATGAGGAAATTAAGTGATATCTGGTCTTGCTGCTTTTGCTCAGTTTGTAGCAAGGGAAAAACTCGGCCTTAAAAGAGCTTGTGGTCTAAATGCATGTGCGGTAAAAGGAAAGGACATTTATGCCCTTCATGTCATCTGAGTGCTCCTGAGTTGCAGAAGTGAGCGAGGAGGAGGTGGCTGGAGGTGGGGAGTACCCCTGGCCTCTTGGACCCTCTTCTTGCCAGGACCATCTTTTGTCTTGCCATTTACCTTGTTTCAATGAAAATGTTTCCTATTGCAGCCTTTATTAAGAAACCACATCATAAATCTTTCTTTGCCCCTCTTGGTTTTGGCCACATGCTTTTCAATTGAAGCTGATCTTAGAAATCTCTGACTTAAGGAAATCCCACATATAGGAAAGAAGAGCCAGGATCTCTGTGTTCACTTAGTGCCTGGCTGGGCTTGGGTCACAGGGAGGACCCTGCCTAAAGCAGAGGGATTGACTTGTGCTGGAGGCTTCCTTCTGTACTCTCTCTCCAGTCCTGTCACTGTTAGTTTCTGCTGCTATTTCTATTTTCAGGCTGTGGCATCTTATTTGAAGGCTTTGTCTGGTTGCCTACTATTCTTTTCCTCTCCATTAGATTTTGACTTCATTATAACCCTCCATCCTCTTCTTCAAACAAAATTGCCTTACTGCTATGACCAGAGGAAACATAAGCAGCTGCCCTGAATCTTGTATTTACTCTCTGTCTGTCAGTTTGAAAGTTTGCCTCTTGCCATTTTTGAAACAATTCCAGACGGCGGTTGTATGCAAACTGCCTCTGCAGAGATCCTTATTCATGGCTTGGTCACCTCCCAAGTAACAGAGTTCCCCTCTCTGCTGGATGTTGAAGATGCAAGTACAAGGCTGAACTTAGCTAAATAGTTGGGGGTGACAGTCCAGCCAGCCTGCAGAAACCTTCTCCCTGCACATCTGTGTCCATCCCACTGTACCACTCTATGAGCATATAAGGCCCCTGAGTTTCCTTCAAAGAGCAAATTATTTCAGAGTTCCAAGCTGGTGCTGCTTTCCTGCGGTGCATTCAGCAGGAGTGCTGCAGGAGGAGGAAGGGCTGGCAGCATCCCGTGCAGAGCCGATGCGCAGCCCGTTCAGCAGAAAGCAGTGCTAGAGTCCAGGAGCCCTGTTTACACCCTTGAAGACGCATGATTTTTCGCAGGGCTTGAATTGCCATTAGCCAACTGTGCAAGCATCTTTCCTGAGACTGTAAGTGGGTGCCTCAAATGCCTCTGAAAGACCCGAGCCATATGCTAAGCGTGGTGAATGCATGAGATGAATGAATCCAGGTACTAACGAGCAGACACGATGCCCAGGCTCAGCCAACAGTAGCTGTCAGCCTTACTAAACGTGCCAATTCCGGCAGCAAATCAACCCCTTACACCAGAGAGTCCCAGCCTACAGAAAGCTAAATCTTGTACGAAGATTCTCTGGAAAGCAGTTTCTGATAAGCCCATTTAGAAATCGAGGCTTTTCCCAAAGGAATGTGAGGGATTATTGCAGTAGTGCTGTTCTCTCCCATTACAAGGCTGGGGGGGGGGCACATAAATGTACTGGCTCTCCCCGCTTCTCCACTGTGGCTTTCAGAAAGCTGTTAAACATAGAGTTAAACTTCATGTTTGGGGGGCAGGGGAGGTGGGGGGAGAAAAGAAAAAAGAGAAGCCCTAGGCACTTGGCAGCATCTGAAATGCTGGGTCAGCAGGGGCGGAGAGCAGCAAACCTCACTGCTCCGTGCTGACAGTAATCAGTAACCTTTTGTAATTAGTAATTCACTAACGCAGCAGATGAGAGCAGCCTTGGGGGCCTCACACCTTCCATCTGCTGCCACTCACGGACCAGCTCAGGTCTGAGGGGGAACAGGGATTTCCAGAGTCCCCCGCCTCCTCCCTGGTAGGGGATGGGCTTTTTCCTCACGCTGTAGTTCTGCAGAACTTGGCCTCTTCTGCATGCCTGCATGTTGCTGCCCATGCTGAGCCCAGCGCTGCTCCCCTGGGACCCTGCAGGGCTGCGGGAGCTGCCGTAGGTGCCGGTGCACAGGGTGCCTGGAGCACAGCCCACGCCTGGCCGCCCCGCCACTCCAGGGTGCCACTCACGGTGCCTGTCTGAGGGTGCGCTGATGAATATTTGGTTAGATGTCTGCAGTTCCCTGTGAAATCCACCTGTCCTGGTCACATCCAAGCATGTGGCCTTGTACAGGTTTGTCTTTTTGTAGCTGAGGAACACCCCCCTCTCTCAGCAGCGGTCAGGCCAAATGCTGGCGAAGCCTAGGCATGATGACTGGGGGCTGGGCGGCAGGCACGTGGTGACTGAGGCTGCCACCTCGGTCAAGCCGGGAGAAGGTCCTCACGGCAACGCTGCATGTTTCAGAAACGCTGCTACCATTCCCCTTTGCCGTGGCAGGAGGAGAAACCTACCTCAACACTGAGAGGGTTTTCCTCTTCCACGAGAGGGTGTTTCTCACTGCTTTTTGGACTTTGTTTCCTATGTTGCATTGCTCACTATTCCACACAGCGCAGCTTGTTAATCCCAAATGCACGCATCATATGGTGGAGCCCAGGCATGAACTAGAATAAGGGGCAATGTCCCACTTCTGCAGAAATCACATCTTTGTAGCTAGCAGCTAGAGCAGCAAGTACAGAGCACGCCGATGCTAGCCAATCCCTTCAGCATGACCCATCAAAACTTGGTACCGCAGAATTTAATGATGTTTTTCACAGCTTCACTTTTCCCACAAAATGAATCATCCTTTTATTTCCCTTTATATGTTTTCGTGGAGGCAAAGATAGGTGGCAGAGAGTGTTCCATCTGCTCTTACAATGAGAAGTGGAATTACTGGATAACCCTGAAATAAAGAGTGGTCTTGAGAAGGCTACATGATGTGATGAGTGCAGAGGAAAGGTGGAGGAAGGGGAGGAAATCCTAGCTACTTGTTCACATAAAGGAGTTTTATGAATCCGAACATCTGTAACTAGTGAAGGACACGGCTCAGTAGTTTTGCTGTGTTGGCCCCCCTTGTATTGCTAAGCAGAAAGTCTCGGGAAAAGAGATTTCCAATTGAGAGCAAAATGAGGCTTTTGCACAGTGACCCCCCTGCATCCTATGGACAGCAAACACACCTCTTGCAAATCCGTCACTTCCCTCGCAGCCCCGTGGTGCCGTGTGCCGTTAAGAAGGGCCTCAGGGTCTCTGAAACTGCATTTCTTTTTATAGGTGAAACATGAAACATAGGCAATATCCCATGGGCAGAGCCTGTTTGTAATTTCAGATTGTGCATTCCTCCTCCTCCCCACGAGCAAAGTCCTTGCAGCCCCTTTTCATCATCTCAGCGCTGGGTTTTTTTTAATAATAATAAACGCACTGGACCTCTTTCCTCCTTGTTTTTTCCTTCACATTAAAGGCTCACAGCCTGAGATTTACTGTGCTCAAGGCGGGTCAGAGGGGATGCCCTAGTCCTCAGTTCTGGTTTAAGATATTAATGGCCATTGCAGATGGATCATTCATGCCGTGACATTTTGCTGTGCTATTGCAATAGCATGTGACCATCTAGCGTGGAGCCCAGCTACAGCTGAGAGATGTGTTTTGTCCTTCCTTCTTACCCTCTCTAATGCCCGTTTCTCAGAGTTGTTTGAAAACTTTTCTCTGTCATGCCGTTGCTATCCCGCTTTGCTTAAAGGTTAGTGATAAAGGTTTGTTCCTGCCTTTTGCTATGCTCAGGAAAATCTTATAGTAGTCATTTCTTAATGTCCAAGTATTTCTTTCAAAACAGTATTTCAGTGTCCACTTGTACTGTCAGGGTAGAAAACTGCTTAAAAAAAATAATCTTTTTTTTTAACCCTCAACATAGGTGATAAAGACAAGGAGTTTTCAGAGCAAACCTCTCGCTTTCAAAAAAAACTGTTTTCCTGCTGTCTTCTGGCAGGAGCCAGAATTAGAATAGATTTCAGCATTTTAAGCTGTGGACTAGACAAAATAAGTAGAAAATTCAGAGAAGATGAGAGAAGTGTGGCAGTGGCTGGAAACGAGCTGGTCATACAGTAGTTGTTTTGCGATCTCTGTTCTATCTAATACTTGGGGTTCATCCGAACCGAAGCTGTGTAAATAGCTGATTGGTTCCATTTGTTTGCATTGCCAAAAAAAAAAAAAAAAGATGGAAAATAGTTTGAAGCAAAATGTTGGTTATTTGACTAAAATTAAAATATTTTAGGTTAAAAACCAAGTGAGTAAAATTAATTCAATGTTTTTAAGAGCAACATTTCAATTTTGCTATATAAAAGACTTGTTTTGAAGATGGTTCAGTGAAATGTTCCGGGAACATTTACCAAAACATTTAAGGAAATTTAGCATGAATCCATTAAATGTTTCCATCATTGAATCTGCATAGTTCTTAATTATTTTTCTTCTGAAATAGTTGTCTCCAAAAAGTCTTTCCCAACTCAAGCCTTAACCATCCACAATTTCATTATCCCCTGCATGTCACTGAAGTAGCCAGAATTATTTCAGCTCTCTGATAACCAGTGGGTGGCTTTTGCTGGGGTAGAAGCAGGCTTCCTCTGTCAGCTCCGTGCAGCCTTTGGCTCTGTTGCAGGAATCCGTATGTCTTCCATGTGGACTGTGTTTAAACATATAGCTCTCTGCTCTTGTATGGCTTGTTCCCTTCCTAGGAGGCCAAGTTTGGAGGCGTGTGCTTCGCATGGGACAGAGTTCCTCTAACAGTTATTTCTGTTGAGTCTTGTCATTGTACCAAGTTTTTACAGTCATTCCTCCTTTGACTTCCCAAGTAGAATTTCCCTTTCTCTACCCCCTCATTGACTCATTCTTGAAGTAAATTGCTAAATAAATGAGGGTGGAAGGGCCATCAGGGGGTCATCTGGTCCAACAGCCTGCTAACAGCCAGGCTAAGAGGCAGTGGAAGGTAGCCCACCGCTCCTCAGAAAACCTTCAGGGATCCTTATTTCCTACTCGGGGAGTCAGAATCGGCTACCACGGTCCGAAGAGAAGGAAAGATAGGTCCGTTGGGAAATAACTGTCAGTGGTGGTGTGCTCAAAGATGGGATCCCCGTCCCAGTGAACACCAGCCCACCCCTCCCAGGGAATCAGCCTAGATATTGGCAGCAAGCTGGTACTAAAGCATTACTAGAAGTACTCTTGTTTTCTTATGGAAGAGGATTGATCTTTGATGCCAGCACTAGGATATGTTCACATAAAACCCCGAGTATTTTTTTCTTTTCTATAGAGCCTTATGAGAGGAAAAGGTCTGTTCATTGAAACCTAAACTAGCTCTTCTGTTCAGCTGATATTTGACGCTTCACCACCTTCACGGTTGCTGTTAGCCAGAAGAACAAGGTCTCTCTTCTTGCAGCTTCTATAGAAACACAATGCTTGGGAATTCACATTTTTGTCTCTCCTGCAGTTTCATTTCTCACTTTAGAATCAGTGTTGGCAAATACATTTTTCGTTCGGGATTGTTGTTACAGTTAATATGATCTACGGTTTGCCAGCAGTTCAGGTTTGAATGGGGGTAGCAATGAGACTTTTGCTGTACAACGCACCGTCTAGCATCTGCCTGGGCATTTTGGCCAATGCTGTTGCCTATTTTAACTCTCTGGTGATGTGTATCCAGGGTGATCAGGGAGGAGCAGGTGTTCCAGGAGATATCGGCTTCCAAGGAGACAAGGTAATTGTTTTTCTTTCCTACAGTTCCGCCCCCCCCCCCCCCCCCCCCCCCCTTATGTAGTAGTATGTGTGGCCACCAGCTTTCTCAGCTCATCTTAAACCACAAGGAGCTGGAACTAGCTGCAACCTGCTCTCAGGTTCCCCTGCTCGGGTAGCTCTCATCTGGGGTCGGCTGTATCTTTCTAAAGATGTAGATTTTGTGGTTACTCCTAATAAAAGCAGTTCTGCTGGGGGCTTTCTATAAAAGGGGCCACATCTTCATGCAGAAATTGGAAGTGATGGGGTGGGGGTGGGCTTGATGGGGATGGGTGTGAACGTGGGTGGTCCAGCTGCTGCAGACTCAGAGATTTTCTCTGCTCAGTGCAGCAACTTAAACCCTGACCCAGTAAAGCACTGAACGCCGTGCATAACTTCCAAGCAAATTACTTCTCCCCTGTGACTACAATATGATACTGACCTCAGCAGACTACCACAGTACTGAGCACTGCACTGGGGCCGACATGGCGCTGAGCCGTAACTGACTGCAGCAGCCCCTGTGTTCTTCGGGGCTAAATTCAGCCCCAGCTTTAGCAGAAACACCTCCCTGATGTTGGTGCCGTTAGTCCCAGCTCCCTGGCGGGCTGATCTCAGCCTTTAGAAGGTGCTCCTTGCTCTGCTGCGGAGGAGCTGGAGCCTGCGCAATTGGTATGTTTTGATGCTTCATTGTGTTTTCTGAAAAAAATGTGTCTCTCTCAGGGCAGCCAGGGTTTGCCTGGGGTCCCTGGGGCACGAGGGGAAAGCAGGCCCCCTGGTAAGTAACCAAGCATCCTCTGCTTCCTAATCTCCCTTTCTAAAGGTTCAGCGCCCAGCTGGGAGGGCAGCTTGGCAGGGGTGTGCTGTTCTGATCAGGAAAGCAGTAGCCAGGAGCCAGCTCACTTTTCTCCATGTTCTTCCGATTTCTGCAGGGAAAAGTCGGTGACAAAGGTCCAGTTGGGTTTCCAGGACCACCTGGCCCTGAGGTATGTCCCACCCCTTCCTTCTCACATCTTTCCTTTCCTTGGTAACTTCTGCAGTATCCTTTCTTCCACAAACCCACGTGATACCACCTCTCTCCCATCTTGTTTTGCCTCTGCAGCAGTAGTTACTGGATGTCTGCAGCTTGCCACCCCACTGAGAATCAGCTGGCTGAGCAGCACCCGTGTGCCATTTGAGAGGCTGTTAGAGATGCCAATCTCCTTTCCCACTGGAGGCTTTTAGCTCCCGAGCTCTGCACAGGCAGCCCCCACACAGGGTTTTGATTAGGAAGCACATGTATATAGCTGTTGTGAATTCACATGGAAAGCAAGAGCCAAACACCGCCTCCCATGTGGGCACCCAGCCTGACAGAGGGAGGGGACAGCTGCCCACCGCTGCTGCTCGCCATGACACCTGAGCTCTGATACATCTACCAGCCCCAAAGCGGTGTGTTCTGGGGTCAGAGCCTTTGCTAATGACAGGCAGATGGATTGTTTTAGGACTAGGTCCCACCAGGCCTCCAGAAATGCCGAGACAGAAAGAGCTTTGCTGTGCTGTGGGATTTACTGTTAATTAATGAATTGAGGTCCACTTTTGTTCAAACTGGGAGACAGGGCAAGCTGTCCATCTTGTACCTTCTGACCACCTGTGCTCAGATTTCCTGATCTCCAGCTACTTTTCCAAGCCTTTTTTTTTCCAATCTTCCCGTGCAAATCCTATATGTAACAGCATGTTCTGCTGTTGTTCAGAAAGGTCGGTCCCCAAAGATTGTCTTTAACCTGGCAAACAGCATGTCACAACCTATCACCTCCCCCCATCTTGCCTTTTTTTTCTTTTTTAACACCTTGGCAGACACTCACTGCAAAGCAGAGCATCCTATCATTTTGTGGAGGGAAGATCTCAAGCCCGGGAAAGCAAACAAAGCTTCCAAAAGATGTGAGAGAAGCTGGTGATGCACTGGAATAGAGTCCCAGACAGTGTTCCAGCCACCGGCTATCTCTGTTAACACTGGTGTTTCTACTCACTGTGGTGTTCTCTGGCCCTTTTTGTTCTTCAGCAGCTTTTGTGGGGGCAGCACATTCATTTCTTGAATCTTGCATCTCACTTTCCACCCACCCTCTATTCAGGCTAGGGCTTCTCTTCCTTGCTAGGGTATGACGTACATGAGTGGTGACAAGGTAAGGAGGATCAAGATGAGCTCATGACCCATCCTACATCTCATGGTTTCCTGGCTTTTCCTTCCACATCTTATCATAGACATCATGGAGGGGTTTTTTTTCAGTTTTTCCCCCACAAAATACCATTTGAAGTAGAAAAAGACTTACTGCCCTTACCAAAAAAATTGTCACAGTGATACATTAAATGCAGGGTCATCATCCCCCAGCGCGTTGCCATTTCTCTCCTTCGTATCCAACCAGACAACATCTGTAAGATGCTTGAGAGCCACTTCCAGCACAACTGATGGTCTGTTTTCCCTTCATCAGTGCTCTGGTATTTTGCTGGCTCTGGAAGGGCTCTTGGTCGAGTGCTGCCACTTAGCAATCGTTCCTCTTTGTTGCTGTTGGAAGTGAGCACAGACTCCTTTGTTTCCTCAGCGAAGGGCTGGTGGGTGGAAAGGAGTCGCTGCCTGGCTGAAGGCAGCAGCTAACGAGCATGTCAGCACCTTTCCTAATTCCTCGCCCGCTCCCCTTCGTCGCTGAGGCGTGCAGTGCAGTTCGCTTCTTGGAGCCAGTAAGATTATGCGCTGACTCATAAAGATTAATTAAAACCCAAATTGCTGTTTTTAGCTGTGTGATGACAGGGAGGCCCTCACAGCAATAACTCTTGCAAGAAGATGGACCTAAAGGGAGCTGCTGGGAAAGGCTGCTCTCGAATCAAGCCCATAGCGCTGCTCCCGTTGTCCTGTTTCGTTCCCTCTGGAAGATGTGCAGTGGCCCACGCGCGGACACTGCCGGCACCTAACAGATGTCTCAGCCCTCAGCCTTGAATTAAAACCCTGGCGGAGGGTCTCCTCTGAAGCTGGCTGCAGGGGTCCACCTCCGCACCCTCACTGTCTCTCGTTTTCTTCAGGGCTTCCCGGGTGACATTGGCCCCCCAGGAGAAAACGGTCCCGAAGGCCTGAAGGTGAGCGGAGTAGAGACTGCAGCTCTGTGTGGGGTGGGAAGCAGCCAGGGAAAACAAAGTAGTGGGAAGGGGGGAGAGAGAAAGCCCTGGAGATTCCTAAAGATTGTCCTGGCCAGCGCTTCAACTTGGTCTGTTTGGCTTGAGGTCCCTCCAAGTGCAGGGTTTTCTTTTTTTCATTATTTTTTTTCTGTAACAAAATTGACATTGGATGATTTCCTGTAGCTGTGAAAGAGACTTTCTCTTTTTAATTGCCCTTCTGAGCTTACGTTTCTGTTTTCTGAGTGTCTTTTCCTTTGGCTCTTTCTCAGGGAAAGCCAGGAGCACGAGGTTTACCTGGGCCGAGAGGACTGCCTGGACAAGAGGTGAGTGTCTTCAGACTAAGAGCAGATTGGGTCTAAAGAATAATGTTGAGTTTTGAAGATTAATACGTGCTGAAATGGTGCCTGTGACTTGAAATCCCCCCGTCCCTCTGCATGTGGAAGCAGAGGCTTATATTCAGTGATCAGAGACCCACGGAAGAGCTTCCCCAAACTGCAGTCCTGCCATCTTGGCTTGCAGTCACTGAGGCACCTGCTGATCCTGACCTCTGCACCGCTTTGTGTTTAAAGCCTGTTCCCCTGCACCCCAAGTGGGTGTCAGCGCCCTGTTCCCTGCACACCCCCTCGCCCAGGCAACCCTGACCTGGCTTTTGCTTCCCGCTCCTTGTAAATGCGTTTTCTTCCAGCCGTGAGCCCTGCAGACCCCACTCGCTTGCACGAGCAATGTCCTTTCGTACTGCAGAGTCTGTGAATTGAAATCGCTGCTCTGCAGAGTCACCTGCGCCAGCACCTTGGAGCTCGCGGCTTGCCCTTACCGCTTCACCTGCACACGTGAAGCCTCATTCCACCCACAGTTACTGAGCAGGGCAGTTGTCATTGAGCTCATTGTCCGGGTGCTGTGAGAGCGGCAGCAGCAGCAGAGGCGGCCCCAGTGCCCTCCTTTACCCCACTGGGACTCCAGTGACTTCAGCGCAGTTTTGTCTCATTTACTCCAGCGTAAGCTGTTTGTCCAGAGTCGTGAGACATTTTGCAAATAATACTTGTTGCACGCGTGGGCAGGAGCTTGTTCTAATAGCACTAATAATCTAACTTTTTCTGGGAACTCTTTTGCTTGGTCTCTAAATGGGATTAATGCAAATCAGCTCATTTATTTGCACTGAAATTGGGGGGGGGGGGTCGGGGGGGAGAGAAATATTCTAGGCAATTTACAAAGGGAATCGAAGCCTTGCATTCCAGATTCAGGCAGGCATGACCAAGCTGCCTTCAATTTGCTCTAGTTAGTGAGTGTAAAAGTAAGACTGAAGACATGGACATGGAGTTTGACGTAGCTGCGCTGAAGGACTTTGAAGGCGCAGCAGACCACACCACCACCTCTGCCTATCCAAGGTTGAGACTGTGGGTTACCTCTTCTTTAGAAATGTAGCATATGGGGGTGGGGGGGTGGGGGGGAGTTGCCTGAGCCTGCTGAGCTGGGCTCCTGACTTCCAGTCCCATCTTCAGCCCGCCAGCTCGTGCCACTTCATTACCATGGCTGACCACCTAAATGAGAACAGCCAGAACTGTGGCTGCCAAGGGCGCTTTTAATTTCTCTCTTGGCAGTTGGTTTTAGACACTTGAGATAATTTTTGTGAGGCTTAATTGAAGGTCTCCTAGAAACTGTAGTTCTGATCCTATCACATTAGGATTTGGTGCAGAGCCAAGGGAGAGGACCGAATCCAATTGCTGTGTGAGATTTTGAGATAGCTCCATCCTGCAGCATGTGTAGTCCCATTTGAAAGCAAAAGGGAAACCTTCATACAGTTGCCAAATGGTTCTGTGGGAAATTTTGCAACACCCTTTTTGTGGGGCAAAAAAAAGAAAGAAAAAGAGTAGAGCGCCCTACAGCATTCGTATCCTTGCCAAATCAAATGAAGCAGAGTCATGTGAGCGTGTCCACAGTACCCTATGGGCCAAATCCACCCCACGATAAGCCAAATCAACTGGTGTAGGCTTGGGTCAATTTTTTTTTTTTTTTTTTTTTTTGGTGAGATGAGGAAGGGAGATGAGAAACCTGAGATGCTGAGCTCCCAGCTCTAAGATTCTAAAGGACTCTGTTGTTAAAAGTGACAGCTGAGTACACAGCCTGTGTTTAACTGCTGCTCATGCTGCAGACCTTTCATTCTTGCTGCTGGGTGGGTGCGAATTGTGTCACTACTTTCCTTTTATTTTAACTTCTTTTCACCTCAGGGAGATGAAGGACCCTTAGGACCACCAGGAGTCCCTGGTCCAGAGGTAGGTTTCAGTCGGTTACTCAGTTACTACCAGCTCTGACCTTGCAATGGAATTGTAGTTAAACTAGCATAAAGCTTCAAGCCTCTTGGTTTGGGGACTGATCTGCCCTTCCAAGAAATATTGTCTTGTCCAGGGCTTGGTCCAGCTGCTTGATCCAGGATGGCTGAAAGTCAAGGAAGTATCTTGCACAGGGCATTGAGTGGGACTCTAATTTTGTAGCCTGCTTAAAGTCTTCAAACCTTGAAAAGCCCTCTAACATTTAAATAGTTCATCCTCAGGATAAAGCATGTTGACTGGAAACCCTCTCTGTAACCAGCCCTGGTGTTTCTTCCTTGATTTACGGTGCTTTTCAATGAGTAGAGGGAAAAGCAAGAAAAAGGACCAGACAGTGAGAGAGAGTCCTTTTTGACCTCTAAGTCACTCTGAACACAGTGATGTATCACAGAAACAAAGTTAGAAGAAGCAAAAAGTTTATTACCATAAATGCGAGCTTGCCAGATCAGGCTTTGGTAATGGTTGTGTACATAATTGTCATCTCAGGTTAATAAAATATCTTGAAAATTGGTAAGTGTGCTGGAACTTCTCGGTGGGTCAGGAAATAAATGTTTTCTCTTGAATTTTCTCCACTGTTCTGGTAGACACGTTCATTCCTTTCCAGAGCAGCATGTGGGACAGCACCACAAGTGTTCTAGCCAAAGGGAAGGCTCAACATGAACCTTTTGGTCTGCAGGGGTTTTTCTGCTTTTCAGAGCTGTAGCTGTGAATGCTAGCCTGGCTTCCCCCCACTGTAGGGACAGTTCGGCTCCCAAATCCTCTCTGGATGCCGGGATGGAGCCCATAAGAAGCTTACATGGCCAAGTCCCTGCCAGCGCTAGGGAAGTACCATCTTTGAATGCTCAGGCTGCTGATGTCCTTGTTGGCATTCCTACAAGAAAATTTCTGCAAGTGGGGTAAATCAGCTGAATGCAGCACGTGATAAACCGAAGGGTAGCCACGACGCCCTTGATATGGTTGGTCATAGTCCAGGCGTTACGTTTCGGAGGCAATGTTTAAGTAATGGAATTGAGCTGGAGGGTCAGAAACGGGCTGGACCTTGGAGTAACTGTCTGGGCATGTTCTCTGTGGAGCAAAACTGGTGCTGCTTGAGGCACAGCACTTTCCTCTTGCTGTCTTGCCTTGGCCTCGGTAAGGGCTGCTACATCTCCAGCGCCATGAATTCACAGGAGGCGTTTGGTTGTAAGCTGCACCACACAGGTTCACAGACACGCTGCTGTGACCAGGGGCAGCTGCAAGCTTTTTCTCTTTATTGTTTTTCCATGTATTTCAGGGTCGATCTGGCCAGAAGGGATTTCCGGGAAGACCTGGTCCCAATGGTCCAAAGGTGAGGAAGGAGTTCACTCATGATCAGAGAGGCAGCGGGTGGAAGGGAGGAAAGAAAGAAGGCAAATGGCTTTTCTCTCTCAACTTTACCGCGCTTCGAGCCTGGGGTATTCATTCCAGAGAGGACAAGGGGACCTGAGAAGTTTCTCTTTTTCTCTGAATTTTGGGGTCTTAGCTTCTGTTTGGTGTCTTCAGCAAAAAGAACGATGGTGCATTTTTTTTTAAGCCATGTGCTTTATTATAAACAAGTGTGTTCCTCTGATATTAACCAACTCCCCTCTCCATCATCTCATCTTATTTTCCATTGCTTCTCCACGGTTTTGTTCTAAAACAATGCACATCATTCCTATCTTTGCTGCCTAATTAGCAGCTGGAGCCATCCCAAGGCAGTTCGCTCCACAAACCCACACTCAAAAGGAAAGAGAAAACCCAACAAAAACAACCTCTTCAAACAATAAATAGCAAAAATGTGGCCTGGCAGCACATCTGGAGTATCTGCCTACTGAGAAAATACAGCTGCCATCACCCGCAGACAATACTGGTTAGCAGGGAGCAGCCACTGGATGGCCCATCCAGGGGTGCTCCGCTGGCCTCCGAGCACTGCCGCGGCTGCCCTCATCCCTGGTGGGTCTGAAATTCTCCTCTTCACCCCTCATGTTTCTTACTCTCTGAACTTCTCTCATCCTGCACTGTGATTTATCTTACGTAGGGTTTTTTCTGTGTTTTTCATCCGGATGCTCCACGTGATAGTAACATGATTATGTTTGATATTTTGCAAGAGCAGAACCAGGATGCAGCATTGCCTGGGAATATTTGGGTTGTCTTTCCCACTAGCAGGTGAATTTTCTTGGATCCTTTCTCCTCTGTCATTCAGGAACTACACCTCCCCATGGTGTCTGCACTCTTGCTTTCCTCAAATCCTTTGGTTGATCGGGGTCCTTCCCTACTCTTCCCTGCTGCTGCTGTGTTTTTGTCGTCATCTATTTTACATAGTCTTTCAGGTTGAAGTGTTATGGGTCAGAAACACCCTGCTTCAGGAACATCCCTCTTGAGTGCTCGTGCCTTTTCAAACATGGGGATAAAGCAACCAGGACTGGGCTATGCCACAGGGAAGCAGACAGCTTAGATTTCAGTATCTGAGTTTGGTTTTGTGGGGGTTATTTTACCACAGCAGGACCAGCTGCTTTTGGGGCATTTCAATCCAGAGCAGCAAGGTTTTGCTCCGTCTATATCAGCCGTGTTTCTTGCCTTGGGTTATCGTTCGAGTCACAGCTGTTTTTGTCAGGTGGTGTTTCTTGCAGATTTTCCACACTCACGGCAGCAGCCCAGATCACGGGCTGCCGGGAGGGTCTGGCTGCCAGCCCCAGGTAACCCGTGTGCCTTGTCTCTCCTTGTCCTGCAGGGTGAGCCAGGAAACCGTGGCCGACCAGGGAAAGTTGGTGAGCAGGTAAACTTCCTTTTCCTTCCCTGTTTGACAATCTCCGACGTACGGTGTCTCCTAGCTGACCAGAGTGCAGGCAGAGGACAGGGGCCAGGGGCTTTTTGCCACCCCAAACCTGTCCATAGCCCTGGTGCTACAGCTGGGGTGCTCTTAGTCTGGCTGAAGCTCTCTGTGAACACACGGGCTGTGACCATGGTGTCTGATTTAACCTGGAGGTGTTTCCATAGGCAGAGTGCTCTGTTACAGCCACAGTTCAAGCAGATGTGCTGTCAGCGACAGCAGCAGTGTGGCACGTGCAGCCAGATGTGCTCCTCAAGGAGGCACAGCCATGGTCAGGAAAAAGATTGTGGATTTCTGTATACTCCTCTTACCCCTAAAAGGGCAATTTCCAGACTTTGCCTAGGTGTGTTTTAAGGGTAGATTCCTCTGCTTTGGGTGCTGTGCTGCTTTGACTCCCACTGGATTTTTTGGGAGCAGAGGAGATAGCCGCTGAAGAAACCAGACCCTGGGGAAGAGAGGGACTGAGCTGCATTTTGTTGTACCGCAAGAGAACATTCTGCTGGGGTAGCAGGGGACATGTATCATTCCTGTAGGCTTCAGGGGAACCACAGGCATCAAGGAAAAAGAAACAATTGTTCCCATGTCTCTGTGATCGAAACCAACCTACTTGTCCACCACCAACCCTGAAATTGCAGCCACGGAGCCTCCAACATGTTCCATGTATTGCTCCATGACCACACCAAGCTGGCTGCAGCAGCTGGCCCTGGCAAAAAGGGTGTTGCTTCTCAGCACAGCTGCCCTTACCAACACCTTCCCTGCTGGATCGTTAATGAGTTTGGTTTGGTTTGGTTTGATTTAGCTCATCAGCCTCTTGGGCTCTTCTTTTGCCATATGCAGCGATTGAAGACCACTGCTCCCATGGGTTTCTGACCAAACGACCAAAAAACCAAGGTGGATCCCCTTCAGTACCAGCACTCTGATGAGCCTTGGTATATAACAAGGGTAGTTATTTGTATTTGGAAATTAGTCATTTCTATATTACGGTTAATAATTTACTCCATGAAGAGCAACAACTGAATAAGCAAAGTTGTTCCACACATCTGAGTTCTAGTTGCAGCTTTATCAAATTCTGCACAATGTCAGGCAACATCTTCCAGTGCTCTGTGTCTCAGTTTCCCCTTCTGTGGAAGGCATGAGGCAGCTCTGAACAGCGCTTAGTACAATGTCTCCTATTCTCAGGTGGCACCTATGGGCGCTGTTGTATATACAGTTAAAAATGAATGTTTGAAGAGCTTTGAGATCCTTAACAAGATTTATCCTTGAAGGACAAAACATCATTAGGATTATTATTCTTTAACATCCCTCAGGACTAACCTTGGATGAAAACTGTAGGCACTGTTCACCAAAAAGAAAACACAGCTGGCCTCCGCTGACACTGAAACCAGCCCAGCGGTATGAAAGCTGCCTGTATTAGTCAATTAGTCTCTGTCTAGAAATATCACCCAGAAAGAATTTCCGTTTCCATACCAGTCAAGTCATTAGAACAAAAATGTTGCACCAGGTTAGTGAGAAATCACCTCCTTTCCCGTCACACCTTTGCTGAACGATGCTGGAGTGTTGGGGTTTCATCCCTCCCTCCACCTAAGCCTCAGCGTGGGATTTTGGGGCTGGGCTGGTTTTTTGCAGAGCTCTGAGAGGTTGCGCTCCCCAGGTTGCTTGGCACTAGGAGACCCCCTCGCCTCACCACTGGTTTTTCTTGTGGAAGCCTTGATGTTCTCTGTTCCCTGCGCATGTAGGAGTGGTCAGACCTTTCAGACTTGCTGCTCTGCCCTCCATATGGGCTCCCTCTGGGCAGAAACCCTCAGCATAGCAGCATGAGGAAAGATCAGCCGTCCACGTCCATCTCATTGGATCTCACTTCCCTTTCTCTGGGACAGCTCATTAGGCAAATGTGGGAGTTTCTGTGAGGTTTCCAGTGACACTTGAGCTCTCATTGGAAAAGCCACAAATTTAAGCCACAGGGTAGTCCCTGGTGTGTTGGTTTTTATGTTCCAAGGACACTGACTCAGGAAGTTCATTCATAAGGTGCTTGATGTCTTCACATGCTGGAAGGATTTCAGCTGCTGGGCTCCCCTGTACCCTGGAAATGTGTGATTTAACCCTTCCTTGCCAGTAGATGGAGGCAGGAGAGTATGAAGAAGAATACAGGACCTCTGCTCCAGGCCACCAGCCTTCCTGTTCCAGAGCTGGGAATGCAGAGCAGAGAATTGACTGAAATGTCCACCTTGGAGGTCAGACAGCCCTGCGGGAGAAGCAACACCCTGCAGCAAATGGGACAGCAAACTGAGGAAGGGTGACACAAGCCCAGAGACACCACCCCCCCCGCACTAGAGACTGAAACTATCAATGGAGTGTTCCAGCTGAAAGAGGCCATGGTTGACCTACATCCTTAACAGGAATGAGGAGGTCCTGTCATAGCAGGAGCAGCCTTTTGAATCCCTCCTCCCGTACAAGAAGTGACAGCCCTGCTCACTCACGTGGCCATGCCAGGGTCACCATGCACCCATTGCACCGTGCTGGGCAGGCAGGCACTCCACGGCCCCCTGGGGGTCTCTCTCCCTGCGAGGGAAAAGCATATTGTCCCAATAGCAGATTTTATTCTAAAATAATTTGGCAAAGGAAACCAGCAGCATCAGTTGTCACCTTAATGTGTTTTCCTTGCAGTTCTTTTACAAAGGAGGGCTGGGCTGTAGCGGCATTTTGCCGGTGGGGTCTGACCTGCAGAGATACGGATTGACTTGACCAAGGTCAGACGGGTCACCGAGACCCAAGCAGGGAATTGCACCGGCGTTCCCCACGTCTTAGAGCAGTGCCTTTCCCAATGCACTTGCCTTCCCCTCTGGAGCGTCTTTCTGAGCTGCAGCCCCCTCGTTCAGGGATTTACGGGCACTGTAGTGCGTGGAGCCTCTTTGATCGGACCCGGTGTTTCTCCCCTCGCCCCCCAACGCACGGTGGGACCCCCACGCAGCTGCAGGGTACAGCTGAGCCCGGTGCACAGGGGGTTAAACCGCATGGCTTTTCTTTGCGGGTCAGAGCGTCCTCCCTTAAACTGTGATATTTACTGTTTTACTTTCCCTTTCTTTCATCTGAATGGGAGAATTGTACATTTACTCCCTCCCGTCCTTTGTCCCTGGTTTGTTTTGTTTTGAGTTCTAGCGAACCAGTAAAACAGAAAGGCCATGATCGGTTCCTGCTGGGAGCAACTGGCGGTCCCGTCCCTGGGAGACCCTGCTCACGCTGGGCTCGCCTTTCGGTTGTTTCTCTCAAATGGGCTATGATTTATGCAAGGCTTCATTGCTGACTTGCTCTCTGTTGATGCAGCCAAGAGGGGGGGCTTAATTATGACAGGGCTGGACAATAAATGGGGAAAGACAGGAGTTAGGAATTACAACCCACCAGTCCCCCCCCCTTTCCTTCCCCCCAAGCCCCCAGCAACTTTTTAACAATCTCCATCCCTTTTCCACCATGCCCTTGGCTGAGGAATACAGCAGACTGAATCATGAGCGACATGCTGAACTCCCCATCTAATATAAATGTTTTACATTCTTTCCTGTATACTGTGGGCCTTTATCTGGGCAGCCACCGCTGCTGGGACTTCACGTGCATCATTACACACATTGCCTGGAGTCGCGTTTGATGCAAGGCTTCTTTTCAGCCCTGGGAACCTGGGAAAAATATGTTACGCCGCAGCCATTTTAGCGTAATGGCCACGATTCAGGTCTGCTTTGATTTAATGTTTGCCACTGGTGGCTTTTCTGGTTCTTAAAATCTAAATCTTTTGCTGCTTGTGTTCCCTTTAGTGTTGATCCCATTTTGGTCGGTGAAGAATATCGTTACCCAATCTCCCTCAGTTGTTTCATATACTCCCAATAATTTATCAAGATTTATTTTGCCTAGACATATCTCTCTCGATTTGTGTCTGCTTGCAGACACAGCAGCGTTCGTTAATGTAGCCCAGAGCAGGCAGTATTGGCTGCAAGCACTACAGAGCTACTGTGCTGGAAGCCTGGCCACGTCACAGGGTCCCTGCTGTGCTGCCTCGCTTCGGTCCGTACCCAGCCACGGACGCTCCCCTCGCCGGGTACGCGGGTACTGCCACCCATCTGCCAGGCACCTGCGGGCTGGCGGGGCAGCACAATCAACGTGCCTCACTTGGTGACCCAGATTCCTTAGGGAGTTTTTAGGGTGGTAGCTGCTGTGGGGGGCGGGAAGGTTGGCCTTCAAGCCTGAGTCTGGATATGTGATGTCCCTCAGAGATGTTTTTGAAACAGTCTTGTTCTCCACTGTAACATTTGCTTGCAAGAGCAGGGATCTCTCTTCTGCAGGGACTGACCTAAGTAACCCAGAAATATCTTAAAGAGAGCATCTTCCCTGGGGGGGAGAGAGTTTTGCAGCTTTTCTGAGAAATTCTAAATTAAGGAACATATTTATTTTTTCTTGCTTTATTATCTTATTTTTGCCTAGCAGTGTGTTTTCCTGTTTCATCTCATTGCTTTGCCATTTTCTCTCTGCCTTAACGTTTGCTTTCTTCGTGGCCTTGGGCTACTGGAAAACTTCAGTAACCGGATACAGTTATCAGCTATGCTTCTGCACTTGTGTCTAATTGAAAAGATAATTGATTCAGCTGCCTTCAGCAATGCCACCCAGTGGCAACCTTGCACGTGCAGATATTGCAAATTTGCCTGCTCTCCCTTTGGCTCCTGCAGGGCAGCCTGCTCGGAGTCCAGCACCGCTTTGCCCCCACGTGTGTGCGCCGTGTCCGTGCTGCCTGGCCACAGCAGCACGCTTGTGCACTGGGACTACTTCAGCTGCAGCAAAGCCCATTTCAGTGCTGGTATCAGAAGGGTTGGTGACATCAAGTCCCAGGTGGGGTGGTAGAGATTTCCTGGTGGTCGCTGTCTTCCTGTGGTTGATCGGTATTCCCATCACGGCGCAGTGGTGTGCCGGTTTCCTGGGACATCATCTCTGGATGAATTTCTAACGCAAGCATTTCACTCCATGCTCTGACATACCCACTGAGCTCTTTGCCTTCTCTCATGAGTTTTTTCAAACACTTTTCACCTGGGTGTTGCTCCCATACCAGAGTGTGACACGGGCTGCTCTGAGCAGAGAGTGTGTGGCCGCTCCCTGCAAGAGGTGAAGCCAGCTGAGCGTCCAAGTGAGAGATGCTTTTGTGGAACCCATCAGCATGCCTCATTGAGGAGCCTCTGTCTCCAGTGATGCTCAAAGGACGGCATTTAATTGCACCATGTGAGGAATGTTAATGCATGAAGTCTCTCAGTGTTTGGAGTCATCGTCAGAAGCTGTTCCCTCCGACGACTTTTAGAGAGGGGATCACATTGTGTTTTATGTCTCTGAATGGGTCTGCTGAGCCTCACGCGTATGGGAAGAGCAATGAGGCTGGTCATTTTATGCTACAGCTTTACATTGTGAGTGTAACTTCATGGAGAGAGGCTTTTGGTGGCAGGAGGAGCTGCACAGCCTGCAAGGAGGCGGCTCTCTGATGCTGGATGCTCCTCTGTAGCTCGGTGGTACATGGTACATATAGGTATATGTAGCTGTGAACAGACCCACAGCGATGCAGAGTGCAGAGAGCTCCCCTACAAACTGCATGCATTAGGCCAGCTGGGAACAGAAAAAGCAATGAAGCAGGAGTACAGAGGAAACTTTTGCTTCTTTTCTTGCTGTTCCACCAGAAAGGAGATTGCAGGGTGAAAAGCTCTCCTTTTTTTTCTGAGACCACTCTCCAGAAGCTGCCTTGATAACGTCACTTTTTTCCCGTTATGTTTGTTCATGCTGAATGTTTTCTTGAGCGTGTCATTTGAAAACTTCCTTGATGTTGAAGTGAAAAGTCAGATGTATTTGCATCGACGAACTTTTACAATTTATTATGAAGGTTTCAAATTATTCTAAAAAAGAGGAAAAGTAGGATGATACCACTGGAGAATCCATCTCCTGTCTCTTGACTTGCTCAGCAACCACCTCCCAGTACCCAAATGAATCTGTTGCCTCAAATCAAACAAGCTGGGGTATGGCTTCAATTCACACCACCCATGCAAACTGTGGGCAGGTTATGAAGTGTTTCAACAGGAGATTAATCCCTTTAGCTACAGACTCATTGGACGAACTAAATATACGTATCTATCTCTGAACGACCCTTGCTGGGTCTAGGGATGAGACTAAGAGAATCACACAGTGGGAGAGTGCCTACAGTGGCAGAGAGGACAGTCCCTTGCACGTCTAGAGCCAGAAACCCACTGAGGCTGGTAGGGAAGCTGCTGCATTTCAATTCTCAGGAATCTTAGCTTGAGATTCCATCTATTTCCATCTTCCTAATTAAAAGCAGTTCTGTTTGTTTCTTAGTTATCCCAAACGTTGTTAAATGCTGACAAATCCTGAGCTTAAACTGGGGTTTTTTTTCCAGGATAGTTTCTGAGTAGTGTGACAGATCTGCTGCCCTGCTGGCCCCTCTGGCTCTGTCCTCAGACCTTTATTTTCTGCTGACATCGCAACAGCATGACACTGTCCAGGGCAAAATTAGTTTGCACAAGGGTCTGAGGCAGCTCAGATTAACCCAGAGGAAGCGTACCCAGTACAACAGCTAAAATGATGGCAACTCTTGGAGCCTGTGCAACCCAGGAGCTCCCGCTATCGATAGTCTTGGGGAAGCTGCACCGATGTTTTGGGAAAACAAAGCCATGCTATAGACTCAGCCTTTCTACGAAACGTGCTTAACTCATCCCCTATACTGTGTGTTGTGGCTCTTGCAGATCCTAGTGCTGCTGTTCCAGCTGGCGCCTAAAGCAGAACCAGCTGTGGAGTTAGACGTTCCCATGGCCGGGAGCAACTCTGTCCGCTCTGGTAGCCAGTAGGAATTACTGAGCGGTGTACAAGGGATGCGGTGCTATTTCAACCAGCAAGGTGGACCAAAGAAATCATTTACTTTCTCAGCAAATAAGACTGAAAATTAATTGTGCTTTTCTCTTTCCTCAGGGTCTAATGGGTTTCATTGGTCCCGTAGGGGAGCCTGGAATAGTGGGAGAAAAGGTAAGATCGCTTGCAATGAATCGGTTGTTAAAACTTTTGCAGGATGAGGGAGACTGGGATGGGAGGAATATTGCAGATTAAGTTCTCGTGTCAGTGCAACACCCAGTGGGAACGCAGCGCATCCAGGGTCATCCACTTTGCATTTAGGAATTAACGTGCGTTTGCTCTCCAAGGAGATGCTGTCAAATATCCTTTAAAAATCTATGCTTTATTCATTCAAAATCTGCCAGAAAGCTTGTATCTGACAGTCAATTCTGTTTATTCTGGGAATGGGGGACCCATCGGCCCTGCATTCCTGGTCAAGGGAGGAGTCCAAGGAGCTTAGCCTACAGGCGGGTTTGTGCAGAGATATGCTCACAAGCCCAGGCTGAGTTGCTGGTGGGGTCACACAGGACCAGGGCTAAGCCTGTGTTCAACAGGAGCTTTCAGCAATTTCTCAGGTACAGGGAAGGCGCAGGAGTGCAGCCACCCATTTGAGCGAAGGCTGGTTCAGATATTTCCCTTTTTGTTTGATGAGGGCCATCCTGTCCGGCTGCCCCGGTGGTTGCATTGGGCACGCTGCTAAGGCCTGGTGCCCTCTTGTGTGCAGTACAGATACATGCTTCTTTTGGGAAGAAAAATGGTTTTATTTTCCATAAAAATGTAAATGGACATTAATTTGTTTTCTATTAGCGTAAAATTTTATTCAGGGGTAGCTTCCAAAGACAAATCATCTATGTCATTCACTATATCTCAGTTGCAGACTGCTGGTTTTCATTGGGGGTTTAATTATTCACAGTCCAGCTATAAAGATAGTAAAGAGCACAAAATGATGCATTCCACACATCGGTTCTCTCGCTCGCTTTTATTACTTCAAGCCCTGTCCTCTGGGTAATGATGTCAGGACTCTGTGACAGTTATACTGTGTTCGCTGCAGATGCATTTTATTGCTTGTCTGCAGCAGGCTTTGGGCAGCCCCGTATGCTGGATGTGCTCTGGTGGGGCAGTAGCAGAAGCAGGCTCAGTCCAAACTGTCAAGGCACACAAGAACTGCAAGGAATGACACGATGTGGGCTGTGATTTACAGAAGGAAAACGGAGGAATAAAGAGTCTGTGATGTGTCCAAGGTGGTTACGCAGAAAGCTGGTGCCTGAGTGAGCTGTCTCAGTGGCAAGTGCAGCCCTGAATCCCATGAGGAGTGGAAGGGTTTGCCATGCAAGAGGCATGGGGAGATCTTTTCCCCTACTCCAGTAAATTCACACCTGGCCCCATGTTTTCCATGCCAATGCCTTGACCGCACGAGCTATCCTCATCTCGCAGATCGACTCTGTAACATGATAATGTGATAATGTTACATTGGTGTCAAGGCAAACCTGGGCTGTCCTTTGAAAATCTCCCCTAGGAGATCCTCGGCACAGCTGCAATTTCTATCAGACTTCTTCTCTACCAGGAGAAACTTGCAGATGACAGAAATAACTATCATCAAATCAAAACCTCAACCAGGCCTCCAGTTGGCATAGCATCCTGCAGCTTACTATGCTGTTGTGAGCTAAATGAAGTGGGAAATATGCTTTCATTAGACATAGCTGAGTCAGCAGTCTTCATCCTGAGAGCTGCAAAACTTAAGACTGAAGCCAGTAGAGTCCAAAGATTATCAAAGAGAACAATACAGTTAATACATACTTAATAAAATCCATGCATTCAGGGAGAAAAAAATCCTTATGCTGGTTTACGAGGGCCAACTGGTGACAACACAGACTCTGGGATTTGTTTTTAATAAGATGCTTAGAGCCCAAGAAGTATTTCCCTTTACACTTTAGCTCTTGGAAGGTAGGTCAGATTTTGGGTGTAAACTACTTGGCAGCATTTGCTAACTCCTCCTTCCTCATCCCCCCAAGCGCACAAGTGTAACACACCTAATTCCCGGGGCATTACCAGGGTTGCGAGGGAGGGTACAGGCAGCTGTGGTGGGAGCTGCCACCGCCTCCGAAAGGAGCGGCTGATGCCCTGCCACTGAGTCTCCAGCTCACCCCGGTGGCAGCAGGTCCCGGTGCTGCTCACAGACATCTCCCGTTCTTGGCTGAGCTGTAGAGCCAAGGATGCGCTTGGGAAGTGAGATGTTCTGCAAGTGGGGATAAGTAAGACTTTTGGAATTTGTAAGTGATTTTTTTAGTATGTCGTTTTTTAATGCCAAATGGTGGCTTGTTTTAGAAGGGGCAGTATCTTTAGGGTGGGCCATGGAGGAACCCCTCATAAACACAGGGTCATTGCAGGTTGTTGTTGTTTGCACTGTGGTCTCAGTATGAGCCACAGGATAGAAGGTCCCCCAGAACGCCTACAGTCTCCTTCTGAAAGCACCAGCCGCCTGTTCCGGGCAGCAGCGTCCGGTGCCTTGGGTGGGAAGGGCTGGAGATCCCCTGGGATCCAGTCCTAGCAATGTCTGGGGTTGGGGGTGGTCTCAGGTACATTGCTTGTTTCTTGTTCTTTGGTGGTTTGATGGCAATAGTAAAGTCCTCTCTCTTGGATATAGAGGATTAGCTAATTCTCGCTGTAGCCCTTTAACTACTTTGATGAGATGGATACTTGAAAGAGGATGAAGATTATTCTATACTGGGAGCCTTTCTGGTAGAAATCTGGTGGCACAGGCTGCGATTTACGGCTATTTTAGTTGTTTCCTGGCTCTAGATCCCTGTCGCTGCCAGCTCAGAGTGCTTGTTAGCAAAAGTCCTTACTCTTCCCCATGTGCCTGTGTCTCTTCTAGGGTGACCGTGGCTCAGTGGGACCCCCAGGGCCTCCAGGAGTCAAGGGGTCGATGGTAAGGAGTAAGTCTGCATTCTCTCGCTCTTGCTGCTGCCTCTTTCTCTCTGCCCTAGTGAAGGGTGCAGCTTCTCCCGGCATTTAGTTAGGTGACAACAGCTGAAAATTCTTCCCATCTCTGTGGGGATGGGAATGGCCATTTGACTGACTGGATATTGAGGTGTAACCTCTCCCCAGCAGCCATCTTCAGCAATTCCCAGCCCCAGTGCCATGCTAGGCTTCAATGTCCTGCACCTCGGCCAGCTGAGGACCTGTTGTGTCCAGTAGAGATAACCAGGCACGGCAAGCTGCAGCTCCTGAAGGGTTGCCTGTTTCCGAGCATCCTGGCTGATGAACAGGCGGGGCCGGGCAACAGGAGTCTGTTGTTCCCATCTCAGCAAGTTGCAGAGGGAGCTGGAGACACGTGGCCGCTGGGCAGCACAGCACGCTCGTGGTGGTTTGCTGTGCTGTGTGCACGGCCATGTGGGGATCAATCCTCATTTAGGAGTTTACAGGGGGGACCTCAGCAAGGTCTTGTCTTGCTCTGACACCTCCTGTCTACCCTAGCACAAGAGCCAAAGACAGATTTTCATATTAATTCAGCCCATTCTCTTCCGGGCTGTTGGGAGCATCTCGCTGCTTATATGGCTGGCAAGGCTGGAGCTGGGCTTCTGACAGTTTGGCCTTCTCCATCTGCCCCTGCACGATTTTACCCTCACAGATAACAGACCTGCCTGACCTTGCCAGCAACCCACAATGGCTTTTTTCCTCTCTTCCCACTTAGAGGAAGAAGGGCTGAGCAGATCCTGGGAAATCACACCAGGCATGTTCTTCTTCCCTTTCAGGGGCACCCCGGGACACCAGGAGGAGCAGGTTTTCCTGGGATCCCTGGACCAACAGTAAGTAAAGGCTACCATCACTTCGTAATACCACAGACCAAAAATCAGCATCCCCTATCCCGGGCATTTATGGGCTGAGTCAGGCAACCGTGTCCCAGTTGATGTGAGTTTGATGTGAACAAGAGATATGGGGGAAGAGATGGGGCATGGGTGGAGCAACATGGAAAGAGATGCTAAAATCAGAAGTGGTGCTTAATTCAGACTTCTGTAGCCCATCTCCCTAATGGAGGATCCAAAACTCACAATCCAGACTGAGTCTTTTAGCAGGACACAAGCACACTAGCTCAAGGTGTTATTGCAAGGCCCTCTGTTTCCTCTGGGAGCTGTTGGCAGCGTGGTGATCACATCACGCGCTGCAGCGGCTCTATCATGCGGTGACTGCATGGTGCATTTTCAGGGATGCTCGCTGGAGCGAGAGGAGCAGCAGAGCAGCTGCCCCCAGGTGCACCCTCCCTCTGGATGGGCTCATCTGGTGCACGTGCAGCTGTGGCTGGAGCCTGCAGTTGGTGTGGAGGTAGAATTCAGTGTGGCTCCAGTTTCCCACAGCCCTTGCTCGGATGCAGCCCTGGCTCTCCTAGCAGCACAAATGCTACTGTGTGTCGTTTGCTGGAACCAAGAGAAAGGCAGCTCTAGGCGGGTACGGGGAATGGATTTTGGTCAGCGTGTGAATTCCCACAGTGTTGTTAATTGGGAGGGAGATCACAGCAGTGAAGTGCCCAGGCAGTGCCAAAGGTCTGGCCGGCAGCTCTGCCCACAGTGGGGAGCTCGGTGATGCGCTGGGCCCACCAGCTGCAGCCAGCTGCTGCCTGGGGAGGGACTGCACAGCTGCAAGGAGCAGCTCCAGGCAATGGACGTGAGGGAAAGAAAATGTCTGAGGTCAAGCAGCACCTCGGGTGACCCGTCCATACTGGCAGAGCAGCAGCACGGCACTGGCCAGGAGCAGATGCTGAGGCAGCCCCAGCAGGGAGCTGCTCTGTGGCCCCTCATGGCAGCGCCTGCTGCTGACAGAAGTCCAGGAGGCAGCAGATATCTCTAGATGTCCCTTTTTTAGCAGCTTTCTCAGCATGTTGGCTGCTGCAAGACTTAGGGATAGCTGGAGCATAGGCAGGCCCCCTGCTTGCTGCACGCCTGTGAGCTGGGGAGGGGACCGGGGGGTTCTCTGCACCAGCCCTGGGCAGAGAGCTCCTGGGGGTCCTGCAGCACTGCCTAGTGCACTGCTATCTAGTACCATGAGTTGGGGCTGAGTTTTGTCTTCCTTCACTGGGGCATGATGACGGCAGTATGAGTTGAGGCGTCAGCTCCGACTGGAGATGCCAAAAGCTCTCTGAAGAGCTCTGGGAGCTGAGACCGTCCCCAGGTCCTTCTGCTTCCTTCGGTCCCTGTTCTCCTGCAGGCAAATAACAAGTTCATCCAAGCAAAATATTTCCTCCAAGACTGCATTTTAAAAAGTCATAATTCAATAAGTCAAACTTCCACACAAAGCCAGTAAATCAAATAATCCCCTAATATCAAATCCCCACTCATTAACTCCAGCTGTTTCTGCCTGTTTCTCCACCAAAAAGTCGTTATTTGCTTTTCAAGCCAGACCTGAGGCACGCTGCTGTTGTTTGTCCTAAACTGTTAAAATCTTTGAGATTAAGTTACCCAGTGAGCCTTAGCAGCTCTGATGGCTAGTTCAGCAGAGGGTGACTGGGAATGGGACGCAAAGGTATAGTCAATGGGAGGAAACTTTGCCCTTAATTTCAGCTCGCTGACACTTGAGAATTCCTTTTCCCCTCTTCTTGCTCACCATCACGGTACATCTTTTGTCTTAATACACAGTTTTGAAAATAACGCATATGTATAGGTATATTAAAGGTCACTCATCTTCTCCTAAACAGTTCCTTGAAATTCCCAGCATGGTATGTAGTTATTCCCTCAGCATTTTGCCATCACAATGAATGTTTCTGTGCTCGTATTTCCATAAGCTATTTGGGATAGGCTGAGGCTTCCAGGAGGATATTCCAAATACCAACAAAGAATTTCATTTCAGTGTGTGTTTATCATAAAAAATCTCTATAAAACAGGCATCTGACACATCTACTGCTTGTCCGTGCCAGTTGCTACTGACCTCACTAAGCAAAACCAAGATTTACTGTGATGACAAATATAGTTACAGTCAAGTAACTTTTCCATCTTGAGTGAGAACAGCTAAGCATTTGTATTCTGAACTTACATGCCATGCAGCAAGATGCCTCCATTCCAAAAGCAAAAGCTTTATTAGTGGCAGTGGTACAAGCAGTAGGAAGATCACAGTCCAGTTTTGTTCTGATCCTTGGTGAAGCTTGCAGGGTTGACAGTTGGTAAAAGCTATTAATATATAAATAGCAAAACTTGATGTGGAATGTTTGAGAGAATAAGAATGGAATGTGTCATTTTGAGGTTTTCTGACAGCAGAAAGGCACTAACTTTAAATGTGGGTTTTGAAAGTTATAACACAGAAATAATTCCCGTTAATTGAACATATCCTTCAATATTTGAAACATAAATATTCTAACAGACAAAAAAGCTGTTTAATTTTCTTCTGCATTTTCTGCATGCACATTAATGAATCAAGTGTGTACAAATCCTAGTTAAAACCTGAAACCTTTCTGTAAGCATAAGAAGAACAGGCTCATCCACAACACCAACAGTCCAAATGAAATTAGCATCTATCTGCCAGTATGAATATTTATGCAGCACTAACAGGGCAACAGATACTTGAAGATAAAATCATCACTTGGCTAAAAAGGTCAAACTTGGATACCTAAAATGAGGTGTCTGATTTTGTATTTGGACAACTGAAAAACAGATCCTGGTTGTTATTATTTTTGTACAGATACTGAGCAACAGCTGTTTTTAATAGCTTTGGAGGGAATTCTGGATGTTCGACTTCTCTTCAGATCACACCACTTGTACAGACAACAGGCTGCAGATAAGTTAAGCATACAAAACTCAGCCAGGATCCTTGGCATAAATGTTCATAACCCAAAGACAATCAGTGCATTTAAAAAGATACCATTTATAGAGAAGTAAATATGGTAATGACTTTGGCAGGAGTTTAATGAACCAACCTGCTGGTCAGGTGTCTGCGCCTGAGGCCCCTGCAGACCACGTAGGGATGTGGGGTCTTACCAACAGCTGCTGCCTTCCTCTTCCTCCATCTTCATTTTGTTTCCCTTTTCCCTTCCAGGGTCCGGCAGGAGTCCGTGGTGCACCAGGGATAAGAGGGGCGAAAGGCCGCAGGGTAAGCGCTTTTCAAAAGCTTTTATCTCTCTCCTGTTTCAGCCACTGGAAAAGTAATCTGGTGGATTCTTTTGGGGGTGTGAAGATGAGCAGCAGTGGGGGCAGAACCCCGCAGCTGTGTTTCTGCTGCGTGCAAAGGCTGCAGTCATTGAAGCAAGTCAGACCAGGGTTGCAAATGCAAGTGATGTGTATGGGCAGAGGGGTGTCCTGGTGTAGAGTTTGTCATGGAAGTGGTCCAGATTGTCTTTTCCAGCCACCTGCAATGCCAAGGCGGGACTTATGGACACTTCTGGCGAGGATGGTGAGGATTTAGCCATCTGAAGATGTATCTGGGCAGGGTGAAAGGATGCGGGTAGAAGACCAGAAAAGATGTCTCTGCTGCCAAGGGAGAGAGAACAGCTGAGACGTGAAGTGTTGCAATTTAACTGGAGGCAGATAAAGGAGGAAATGTTCCTCCATGTCATAGAATTAAGAGACAAGGCAGGCAGAAACAGAGCTGACACGGAGCTGAACAGCCTACTCTTCCTGTGTCTCCCCTTTCAGTCTCACAGGGTCAGTGTCTTCCGGCAGCGTTCCGCAGGGTTATGACAAAGGTGTGCTCCACGCTGTCAGCAGATCAAACTGTAAGAATGTCCTGTGTCTTTTTAGGGTTTTTTCCAGCCCATAACACAAGGGCCTGATTTTACCTGTACATATCTAAACAGTACCACACTATAAGCGTGTGTGAATCCTTGCTGTGCCTGGAAAGGGCAGCCCCCCAGCCTAGTGCTGGGTAACGGTACTAAATAGCATCACTGACAGTGCTACAAGTACACATTACACTGGATAAATGTTTCATAAGCACTCTGTATCAGTTCATGGCATGGTTCTTCCTGCTCTGTTTGGGTGACAGCCGACAGCAGAATGACCTCTAGACCTGCCAAAGCTGCTTGTTTTCCTGCCTATGACATCCAACCCATGTCCCGCTGAGCTCTTCAATCTTTCTTCTTCTTCAGCGGGACATTTATTGCAGGAGCATCCTTGCTTTGGGTTGTTTTTCCTTGTCCAGCTGCTTTGCAAAGTATTAATAGCAAGCACGCATGGGTTCTACTGAAGGCCCCAACAACAACATATTTTGCATTTCTCCCTCCAAGGATCTTATACCTGCTTTCATGTTTCTTTTTCAAAGATGTAGTTTGAAGTAAACTATACATTTTACCCACCCCCAGTCTCTGCTTCTACTGTAACTCCTGCTTGGGGAACTAGGAACAGCTAAAGATTGCGTGTTTCCCTCTGCCAGAGATAATACTGTCCTCAGATAGCTGGGACTGGCAAAAGGAAATGGAATAACCGACTAGGAAGCTCTATAACCACAGAGTTACGTACCCTGGAACCGCTTTAAGCTTTAAAAGCACAGCTAGGACACCAGTAACGTCCATGCCTGGCAGATGTATATTAGCGTTCAACTTCTAACTTGTGGCTGGGAAAAACATCTTCCCTGCCTCTGTCCTCCTTGGTGGGAAGAGCCATGGATCTCATTCCCCAGTTCCGCTCTCAGAGGGTCCCCTGGGGAGCAAGGTTTCTCTGTGCTCCATAGCACAATTGACTGAGCTGTCCAGGACATCCATGACCCTGATGGATGAGAAACTGGAGGCGTTCTTTCACAGGAGGCTTTGAATGGATGGCGGAAAATATCTGAAGGTAAATCTACAGCGCAGAGCCAAACGGGAAACACCTTCTGAACAAACCCAGGCTGCCGACCTGGCGGGGTCCTGGAGAGGCGAGTCCTCTATGGGGATCGGACATTTCTGCCCGTGCCTTTAATGTATGCAGTGGCAGAGGAGGAGTCCCAGCCCTGCCTTCTCCAGCTGCCAGCCAAGGATGCAGCCGCATCCCCTGGCATGGAGCCTCTCCTACAGCAGGCAGCCGCGTGCAGATTGTGGCGTTTGGCTCTTGGGCTGGGTGAGATTCACTCGTATAAATCTTCTTTGGCTTCTTACATCTGCGTTAGCCTAAAGTCCTCACCCCACAAGGAGAGCACAGCTGACCAGGCTGTTTTCATCTCCACTTGTACTGCCAGGAATGACAAAGGTGATATTTGTTATCACACAAGGTAAAACCAAGAGCAAAGCTGGATGCAGCTTCTAAGAAAGGAGGTTGGCTGGCACAGCAGGGACCTGCCTTGGGTGTAGCTAGACCCAGAGCAAGGGTGCCAAACCCTCAGGAGAAATCCTGCAGGACGCCAGCTGCCACCAGCACTTTCTATCCTCAAAAGGACACGGCGCGTGGTAGAGATGTTCAGCTTCATGGCCTTGGACTGTGTTTCCTCCCCAGATGTGGAGTCCAGCAAACCCTGTGCCAGTCGCTCCCCCTGGACATTCCTCCACTGAGGAAGCCCAGACTTCAAAGTGCATCCCAGCCCTGGAAACCAGAAATGCAGCAGTGGCTGTGCCCCAGCTGGCCCCAGAGCCCTGCAGAAAGTCACCCCAGGAAGCGCAGCACGTGGAGGTAGAACAGGAGGTGATGCCCGGGGAAGAGGGTCTCTTACAGTCTTGGTCTTGCCCTGAGGACACTGGCACCGGAGAGGGGTGAGCCTCTGCCAGCGGGCACTGGGCATCTGGATCTGCTGCTGGTGCCCTGCACTGGTCCTGTCCTCAACACCCGCTGCTGGGCTGTGGCAGCATGGAGGTTCAGTGCATTTGAGCACCACAGTGATATAATCCATACAGAATTTGTGAGACAGACAGGCATCCTTTCTCAGGTCCCCAGCAGAGAGGAGGGACTTGGGCTTTGCTCTGCAGTCCTACAGATTTCAGTGAATATGATGTGGGAAAGTCGGTATTGCAGGGACCAGCAGATCTCCTGCCTGGTGGATTTCTGGTTTGTATGTATCTCTCTTGCGCTTTCCTTCTCTTCATACTCTCAGAAGATATTCCAGACACATAGTATTCTTTGTTTGCTTAGTTTGTCCTGCTATGCCGGCTCTTGGTTTTCTCAGGATGGGGAAATGATCCCCCAATTGTAATTTCAGGCATTACCCTCTGTCTATCCTAGCTTACAAAAGGGACGTAATTCAATTCAGAGTGGAAACATGAATGCAGCCTCTGCCAGATGTTTGTGGATTCCATGAGCTCTGTTTGTGGATACTTCATTAATTTTGCTTTTGAAGGAAACGTAAATAGCAAATATGGTTTTGATTGTAAAGAACAATGGAGACTTTTTGGGGTCTGCATTTATGTTGTGATAGCTTTTGTATTGTCAAGATATAAGTACAAATTCTAAAAAGAAAATTCTTTTAAAATTGTAACCTTCTTTTTAGTCATAACAGGGCTATGGTTCCTTCCCAAGCCTTTGTTTAGCCCATCAGACTGATACTGAACAATCTTCCACAAACACAGTTTCCCCTCTCCTCTTCCTTAAGGACAAGAAACTTGGCCATGTGAGCCCAGGCTTATCTCCTTTCATCTGTACTCAGTGTAGCACTTGGACATGTGCTTAACATTCAGCTAGTGACAACAATGCACATGTTTAAACCTAATTATTTAACCAAATCAAGGTTTAAGTTTGGAGGCAGCTGATTCAGCAAGTCCTCTCACCCTATCTCACTTAAATGCAAAAGTACATTTCTGTTCGTCAGCTCCTCGCAGCAGGACAGCATATGGTCTCCAGCACACTCCAGTGAGGATAGCGATACCAAAAATGCTGAGAATCTCTGCAAAGGGTTAAATATCAACTGGAGCCATGGCTTTGGAACGCAGATCCTAAAGCTGGACCCCAAATCCTGCTCTGAAGTGACGTACCTTGCCCCATGCTTCTGGCCAAGGAGTCTGTCAGTATTTCTGGAATGTTGTTCTCCCACTGGAGGGGATGCTGAGTACTGACTCAGGCGACGGAGAAGCTTTTCAAATCCCAAAGCATATTTCTCTCTTGCACTGTACCATTCGTTCGCCCAGCTCCTGCGTTAGCTGCTGCCCAGGTGCAGCCTGCAGAGGCAAGATAAGGCAAAGACACCTGCCCTCCCAGCGCCCTGCGGGCGAGGGGACCGCTATCTCTCCGCCACACGGACCCAATGCTTCCCAGCATCACCGACTGCAGGAATTTGTAAATGCTAGGGATTTGTAAAGTGGTGTTATCTAAGCAAACCTGAAAAGACTTGCTTTTTCCCCAAACTAGCTGAGAAGTTGTTCATGGAGGAAAAGCAGAGGAATATTGTTTTGCTCCCAGCGATCATCTTTCTAGTTGGCTGAAAAAGCACTAGAAGTGTTTGAAGGAAAGTTAGCTACAGATCTATGGCCAGCGATGTCTCCCTTCAGCTCCAGTCAAGGCATCTGCTTGCTTTTCTTTTGGCCAGATGGTGATAGTGGAATATCAATATTTGGATAAAGGGGTAAGGAAGAGGCTTTGGATTTCTGGAAGGGAGCTACTGACTGCTTGTTCATGCTCCTGCTTCTGCAGTCCAGAGGCTGGTTACTGTCTCTGAGCTCTGAGTATCTGTTTGAACAGGGCAAAATGCAGCACTGCTTTGCGGAAACACCTTACTGAGCATTTAGCTGTGTCCTCGGGAGCGCTGTCAGTGCGAGCAGCAGGTGTATCTCTGCTCCCTCACAGGGACTGGCAATAGACCTGACTGGTGGAGCCTGGAGCTGAATTCCCTTGCGACTGTGAGCTGACAGTGTTCATATCTAGCCGACATCGTAACAGTTTATTTAGTCTGGGGTTGCTGATAGTGCTGCTCAGTGTTGCACTCTCTGAGAGAAACACTGTCTCGGCCTGTGTGCCCACTGTCTGTGTGGCACTATCACCAGCTTTGCTGCCGCTGCTGGAGCCTACGTTAAAAGTAACTCATGGTTATAGGGGGCAGAATGTGACTGCAGGTGAGGCTTGCAAGGAATTAATGCTAGCTTCCACCTACGTAGCTCCCTACGCAGGGATTACAGCACAAAATGTACCCACATAAGACATTGAAACTAGAATTTAAGAAATGCCGGGCTCTGCCCAGCCCTGAACGTCTCGCTGCCTGCTGAGACCCAGCACCTCTCAGCACAGCGATGCTGGAGCATCGGCGTTCAGCCACAGGGCCGCAGAGCTGCCATTTCCTGCACTGTTCCCGTTTGGCAGCTCTTGCCTGACAACACAACCAAAAGGGAAAACTCATCTGTTTAGGTAGCAGTGAGTGATGGCACTTGGTCTGGCAGCTCATGTGCTGCAGTGGGACTGCGCAGGTGCATCCCTGTGCTATAACGCTCTGCACAACCTCGGGTGAGCTGCTTTGAGATGGGCATGGCAATGCCTTTGAGCTGCACATTCATGTCCAGCTGGCTTTGGTGAAACAGTTGAGCAGGTTCTGAAATGCTCCAGCAGCCATGAACCTGTATCTCTCTGTGCCTTGGCTGCCCACATGCAAAGGAGCGGGCAGATCTCGATTTAATCCTCCTTTTTTCCTGTTTACATTTTAAAGCTACTTGGAGCTTGCACTGTTTGTACAGTCCTGGCCCAGTGGGACCTCTCCTGAGCTGTGTACTGTCATATAAATACTAACACAGGCGGAAGAAAAGCTTCTTTCTCTTTTTCATGGGCTCCTAGAGATGCTGACACCAGTGATAAAGCCATGCCATTCTGAGGATGGGTCCCTGCTGCATGTGCCCTTAGGATGATGTTCCCCAAGACCCTCTGTACACACTCACCCTGGTCCCTCTGCCCTGCCGTGCTCAGGGTGGGCACGTCTGGCTGTTCAGTTAATTCTGAAACACTGAGAGCCCAAGGGGAGCCCCGGGAGCTCTGCTCAGCCCTGCGGGCAAGGCAGAGCCGCCAGGTCTGCAGGGGGAAGGTACCACGCTGTGCCTTGCAGCATTTGGCACGGGATGCTCCCTGGAGAGCTGCCAGGACCTCACTCGCTCATCTCTAACCAGCGTTGTCAGTAAAAGAGAGTTTTAAAGATTTAACTAATTGACTAAATGTAGCCTTGCCTGTCAGGGTGAATTAGGGGAAGCCTTTATCCTGGGTTTCGGCCCAGGAGGCTGGAGAAGATGAAGCTTGCTACATGCATTTGTGAATACAGGGTCACTTTCTCCTCCTTTAGGTCAGATGCCGATGAGATGTGTTGTGATGGGATTAGGCAGGTGACTGCTGTGAAGTGAGATTGCCCTGGCAGATCCTGCAATGCTGGTGACAGGGCTCTGCTGGAAGAAACGAGGATACCATAAACACTTCCCCAGCCAGCCAGCCCTGCTGGGTGGGACTGCTGAGAGCCACAGCCATTGCTGCCCTTGCTGCGCTGCATGAGGGCTCAGGGCACCCAGCAGCCTGCACCCAGCTCAGAGCAGCCCGTCACTGGCAAAGGGGCTGGGCAGGGCAGGGCAGGCTACAGAAGGTGGGTCTGGAGGGGCCAGGTGCATCCCACTTTCCTTCCCTGGCAGCAACAGTCCAGGAATGGAAGGAAAACCTCTAACCTGAGTCATCACTGTCGCTTCCATGTCCCACTTGCCTCTGATCCCTGCTCCCTCCTACCAGTGCTGAGCTATCGCCTCCTCCCTCTCTGCACCGCCTTCCCCTTCTTCACAAGCAGGTCACTCCATCGTCTTGGCTAGTAAAGAGGTAATTGCACAAAATACCTGAATGGCTGCTCAAAGAGGGGAACAGTTTGTTTTCCAGGGAGGATGAGTTGGGTGGCCGGGTGCTTTCCCAGGGTGCCAGTGCCATACACTCGCTGACGCCTCCCTTCTCTTTGGGCAGCCCAGTCCCCAGCCCCGGGCAGGTCTGGGTTTTTGCTGGGTGTCGCGGTCACCCCAGTCAGCTCCCCAGACGCCCCCAAGCCCTGCTGTCCCCCTGCTCCAGCTTACAGCCCTGTCTGACTTGAGCTGTCCGTAGCTCTGCTTTTAAATGACCTTCTGGTTTATGTCATTGTGCTTTGAGGTTTATAGGGACATGGATTAATAAAACTTTTGGTCTTCACTGCTCTCTGATGTAGTGGCCAGCATGAGCCAGGGGACTTGGGGTCAAGGGCTGGTGAGAGCTGCTGCTGCTCTAGTGTAGCCAGCGCCAACCTGTGAAGCGCCCCGTTGGGCTGTGGTGTTCCCATCTGGTGCACAGTCCTCCGCTGTCCATCTGTCCTGGAGACCAGGCTGAGCATTCTTTAGAGCTGTGTCTTGCTGGCATGCAATGCAGGCTGTTGGTTACTTAATCTCTGGTACGCTCAGCGGCACAGGGTTTTGCCAAGCACAGTAGAAGTTTTTGCATAATTTTATATTGACAGTGTTTGTCTGGTGTAATAATTTGGCTAAGTTTCCTATACATCTTCTGCTGTTACACTGCCTTTCTTTGTGAGTCTCTCTCTCTTCGCCTGTCATACTGGAGCTGCTTTTCTGACGCATTGGCTCCCTAGCCCTGTTATTACTTTTGGCACTCAGTTTGCATCCCGATTAAGCACATTGGCTCCTGTTTTCTCTATTTCCGCATTGGCCTGCTCTCAGGATTCCTCTTACCACTACATTCTAGCACCACTCTGTGTTTTTATTTATTATTTATATTGCAGTAGCGCCTAAGAGTCCCAACTGAGCTCATGGCCTGATTATGAGCATGACATGCATTAATAGAGTCTCTTGATATGCCCTTTTTTTACTGTTTTATTTTCCCTGACTATGGCTCTGTTTATCCTCTGTCAGTGTGACACACAGGTTTCTGGGGTTTGAATCGTGCAGAGGGCTCTGTGTTCAGCTCAGCTGAAATTAGCTTGAAAGCTGGGTCACAGCTAACCTCTCTTCCCAGGGCTCTTCTTGCTTAGAACCCTCTGGAAGAACAAGGACCATCCCTTCCTCAAGGATGCCCGAGCCGTACCATGAACTGTGCACTTTTAGCTTATCACATCCAGGATCGCTCACTGTCGGGACTCTCGTACGTGCTGTGAGTGTTTGCAGCAGCGTGCGTGTCCCGTACAGCTCCCCCAGGTCCTCGTGCCTGGTGCACGCACGCCCAGGAGCAGATGCCGGGTGTAGGACCAGACGTGCCAAAGCAGGCACGGCAGGCTGCGCTGCTCCCAGCACACACATGCATGAGCACCTGCCTGATCCTTCACAGCAGCCGGTTCCTTAAATAGCAGGTAACTCCAGCAGAAGGCTTGGTCCAGCTGCCAGCAAATACACCTGCTCCTTGTGAAGGTACTAGATGGTGGGGGCTTGTGTGCCTCTACGTTCTGTAGGTTTATTGCCTTGACTGTGACCATGAGACTGCACGGTATGCCAAGAGTTAAGGGCAGGGGCAGGTGGAAAAGCAGAGTTTCTAGGAAGGAAGAGGTTTGCTATCAATAAGACCAGAACTGCAAGGCTGTGCATTGCAAAACTGCTGTCATGTAACTGTTCTCTGGAAATAAGGCTGTGCCTGGCCTACTTTTCTCCTCTGGCTTTTGTTTGTGGCTGGTTGTTGGTTTAACGGAATAAAAAATATTTTGGTGCTGTGTGCTGGTAATGGTGAGAAATGAAGCAACAAACTACAGAAAGGATCTTTTGAGTCCTGGGCTCCAGGCTGCTGTGCTCAGCCCAACCAGGTATGGCTTGGCTTAACCAGGACTGAGCTCATCGACTTTGCTGGTGGCCAAAGCTAGGGTGACTGCTGTCTTTTCCAGTGAGACATATACTCTGTGTTCTTATTTTTGCCTCTCTTGTTTTTTTCCAGGGTGCCAGAGGGCCTGATGGACCAGTAGGCGAGCCAGGGTCACGAGGTGCCAAGGTGAGTGCCAGTGGGTGCCCGGGCTGGCCAAGGCTGCTCTTGGCTGTGTGGTGAAATGCTCTGGGCAGGATTAAGGTCACATCCTCCTCCGGGAACAGGGGATCGTCAATAACGCCATGAGGGTCAACCAGCAGGGATGGGTCTTTCGTGCAGCCAGAGTAAAATCTGTCCAACACGGGCATCAGAGCCCTTGCTGCTGGGGTCTGAGACGCTGAATACAGAGGCAGTCCACAAAGATAGAAGGGCCACTGCTAAAATAATAGAATCCCTCACAGGAGTGGGAGTAACTTGAACCAGCGATTGAGTGTGCTTGACTGTCACATCTGAACGTAGCACTAAAATCAGAACAAGTTAACACTACTGGTTAAAATATGACCTAAGGAAATGAGTGTCTGTTCTGATGCACTTCATGTTGGTCACGATAGGCAAAATGCAGGGCAAGAGAAAGAGAGCCTGGCAGGCACCCTGCCCAAGCAGACCCTCGTCCAGGGTGAGCCTGCTGCACCATTGGCTCTGAGATGGGTGCATGGGAGAGTTTCTCTCTTTGGCAGCAGCCTGATGTAGGAGTGTGGCAGAGCTGGACCCTTGTCCTACCATTGAAGGTCGCAGACTCCATCCGCACGCATGGCCGTCTGGATGTAGTTTTGATGGGGAGTTCCCCTTGTTTCATGCACCGCTAGGCAGGGATGTGCCAAGTCTTCCTGAGAATCCCAGCTTCCTCCAAAGCCATGTTTGCTCAAAAAAATTTGAGTCATGCAGCTCATTGCCCACACTCCCTGCTGGTTGGGGTGTTCCTCAGGGCAGGATGCTGGGCAGTTGGCCTCTCAAAAGCTTCAAGGAACTGGAGGGGATATTTGATGCACTAAAATCCAAAAGCAGATGGGCTGGGGCAGAAGAGCATCACCAGTAGTTTGTGCCCCTGCCACGTGTCTTTGTCTTTTTGTTTTGCAGGGCCGCCCAGGGGAGCCAGGCAAGCTGGGGCCCGAGGGGCTGCAGGTACGTCCTCCGTGAGAGCCAGTGCCTGCCAGACTTGGCCTGGCGTCACTCCCCTGGGGGGCACCCACACGTAGTGCGCAGGGGACTGCAGCTTCTCCGGGCCAAAGCGCCGCAGGTGTCTCGGCACACTGCTGGCTGCTGACTGCTGTAACTGTGTGTTCACAGGGGAAGATGGGTGAGACTGGGGAGACAGGAGCACGTGGCTTCCCAGTAAGTGTCCATCCCTTGCGCTTCCTTTTGTTACCTCAGTTTCACTCGAGTCCGTAAGTTTTGAGTCCTGGTCCAGGAGGAAGCATCTGGACAGTGTCTCACACTTAGGGGGCCATCTCTACACTCCTTTTACTGGATCGCGTATGAGATGCACGTTACTGCCGAGAGGCACGAAGGATTGCTATGGGGTTGGAGCTGACCTTGGTGCTTGTAATTTTTCTAGGGTATCCAAGGACCTTCTGGACCTCCAGGAGCAAAAGGGGCTCCAGGCGACCCGGCAAGTGTCTTTTCACTCTCCCTTTGTCTGTCTTTCCTTAGACACACACAGAAACTTCATTTATTTCCCTCTGTCTTCCCCACCACTTACCCCATTCCCAGCTTCTCTGTCCTTGCCAACTCCAGTGTGGTCAGAGAAGTGAAAGGCTTGGCTAGAGTCCTAGGATGCAGAAGGGAAGACAAGGTCAGACCCCTGGAAATCAAAAGGGGGCCATGAATCAACCGAGGAGAGTGTAGGATACAGCCTGGGCTGGATTTTGGAAGGGAAGGGAGAAAAGAAGGTCCAGGTTGGGTCAGATGTACAGGAGGAGTTGGACTGCGTTGGTAGGTAGAGCAGAAGGGGGACCAGGAAGGAGGCTGATGGTGTCAGAACTGAGCCCACAGCTTTGGGGGAGGCACTGGGAGATGACAAATGAAGACAGAGATCCCACGGAGCGCCAACAGGACCACAGAAGCCAGAAAAGGGTCATCTCCTGCTGTCTATGTCTGTGGGAACTGACCTAGACTATGAAGGGAGAGGGTAAACAGGTGTTTTCAGGTTGCCAACTGCAGTTGTTTTAGATGGGAGCCAGAATGACAAAGGGCCTTCTGAGCTGTTTGCCTGCTAAGGTGCCCCAGCACACCCATTGCCAGCCTCTCCAGCTCACTGGCCATCTCTTGCATGCTGCATCGCTCCCTGTGATGTGGGAGGGAACTGCTGTTTTATCTCACAGACCATGGAAATGATAGCCCTTCAGAAATGAACACTGTGTGAAAAGAGCCTTGTGTCTCTGTTTTTCAGGGTCCACAAGGACCACAGGGGCCACCTGGACCTTTGGGAGAAATTGGGCATAAGGTAAGTCTGATCTTTGCTCCTATTTGTTTTCCCTGTGCATCAGGAGTGGCGGGACTGAGGGAGGAGTAAATGTGCAGTGGCACATCCTTCCACACCGGGGGATGTGAGCAGGAAGGATTGCCCTCAAGCCTGAAAGTCAGCTTCCAAAGTCAACAGCGAAAATCAGAAATTTGAGTATTGTTTTCATCACAGGCTATAGACACCCAGTTGGTAGATGCACAGACCCATCTTCACAACAAGAGACACATTTCAAAGCTGACCACGCTGACAAGCATGTCCCAGGCATGGCTCTGTGACCACTCCAGGGACCACCTTTCTGCACTAGCATGCAGGGTCAGGGACCTAACACAACAGCAATTCAAACCGAAAACTGGCTTTTCCTTTCCCATGCGCTGGTGCTGGTGCTGACCGGCCGCAGTTCTGCTGGCCTGCCTGGATTGCTGTGGCAGCCCCATCACAGCCGCTGCAGCCAGCGGAGGAAGCTCAGAGAAATGCCTTTGCTGCTGACTCTGCTCTTGGGTTGCTGTTGCCATGAAGCAGTGGCACAAACACACCATAACCAAAGGAGCAGCAGCTGCCAAACAGTGCCCCGATGGAGCGCAGGAGATGCCTCTGTGGTTTCCCCCTAACTCATCCGCAGTCTTGGCTGGATTTCACTCCCCTTGAAGTATTATAGTCTTGGCTCTTTAGACCAGATGTGCCAGTTCCCCTTGGGTAGCTCCTTTCCATAGGTCCCGCATGGTAATATAGACATGATGTTTCACTCGGTTGTGGAAACAGCAGCAAAGGTGGCTTTTAATGTAGTCTACTGCAAAGTGTATGAGTCATGAAAGTTTCCATTCTCATGGCTGCTAGACTGGATGGAGCAAGCTCTCAGCGTGGTAAACCACACTAGGGAGCTGGAAAGCTGCTACCGAGCCGCTCTGGATGTTGCCAACCAAGAAAGCACAGAGCTTTATTCAAATCTGTGTCTCTTCCAGGAGCCTTTCTCTGCACTGGCACCTCTGGAGAAACCAAAGCAGGATTTTTGCTTTCATTGGAGCTTGAATTTTCTCATTGCGTGACTTGACCATTTGTTCATAAACCCAATGTGCACCCTACTCCCTCCTCTGCTTGAATCCATTTCAGCAAGCCAGGAACTGGCTTTATTCCCTGGGCAGCAGAGTGCTCCCTGGACTATGTGCTCTTTTTTCCTTTATTCCCAACTGTAAAAAGAAGGGAGGTTGTTGTCCGGAAAGCAAATACCATAAGTAAATAAACCACTCAAATCCTTTAAAGACAAGCTTTGCTGTCCATCTTTGGGCTTGTTTTACAGATCCTCATTCCCCATGCTTCCCAGAAGTAGTAGAAAATGTACAAAGATTAAAGCTCCCAATTGATCTTGATACTAAAGATAGCTGCTGAGCATGACCCCTCCATCGCAGGGCTGCACGTGGCGGCTGGACACTGTGTAAGAACAGTTTGCAAGGTCATTCTCTCCTCTTCCATCTTTTTGTCTTACTTCCCATAGTTTTCCAGGTCAGGCATTTACTTCAGGCTCTCTGAGGGATGCCAAGCCCCTCTAGCAGGGTCCGTGACCAGGCAGGAGCCAGCCACTTGCTTTCAGCTAGTGCAGCCTGGCAACAGCCCTGGGCTGTGGGTTTCTGGTCCGAGCCCAGGCGCTGGCATTCCTGTGTTTGCTGGCCCATTACAGCCAGGGAAAGCGGGTGATGGATGTCAAGACTAATCTGGCCAAGGTTTGTGCTGGAGGGTTTGGTGTAACCTTGCTGTTCTTGGCTGCTTTAGCTGTCCTGGAGCTGGCAGCGCCGTTGTGCCCCTGCCTCCCACAGCCTGAAGCTGTGTCCTCTGGGGCAGCTGCTCCTGCAAAGGCAGAGACATGCAGGGCGCCTGCGAACCCCGAGGCTGTGTTAAGGCTTAACCCTGACCAAAACGAGACCGGTGGTGAGGAGAACGTGCTCACACCAGCAGTAGTGGAGAAGCGGGGCTGCAGGGAGCAAGAGCACAGCTGAGCATTTTTGTTATCCACTGTGTCAGCCAACCTGCTGAGCCCTTGTGAAAGGGCTTTCAAGTATAATTCTGGATCTTTTCCCTTCCTTCCCAACTAGTCCCAGTGCTGCTCCCCAGTGTGATTGCTAACATTAGAAAGCAGAGAGGCTGGAAGGAGTTAGAGGTGTTTGGCAGAGAAGGCTGGGGAGAGGGAGGGGGCATGGCCGATGAGCAGAGCCCTCCCAGGAGCCAGGCACGAGGGGTACTGGGCTGCTTTGATGCTGCGTACCCTGAGCCAGCTCCAGGGAGGTAATTACATTGCAACCAGGGCTCTGCTGTCCCAGGAGAGCTCTGCTAAAGGAATTATGACTTTGATCTTGCTTTCTACTTGGTTACAATGGGGTTTTTTCATTATCTTTGTTTTTTCCAGGGACCGCCTGGCTCAATGGGACAACCTGGCCTTGCAGGTGAACCTGGCATGAAGGTAAGAAAAACCCTTTGTGCAATTTCTGTCCAACTGGGGAGATAATAGCAACTGCTGTTCCTGCAGGACTGGGTAACATTGCAGGTTCACCCTCCAGCAGTCATGGCAGACAGCATATTCAACGAAAGATAGATTAAAAAATAAAATTGGGTAGAATTTAAGCTCTTAGTTACAAATTCCTGAGCCCCATAGTGAGGGGGTTGCTGTCGGTGCTGGGGAGAAGCACCGTCCCAGGGATCTTGTGCCTCAAAAGCTGGGAAGGGGCTTGGAAATGAAGCTTGACTCTTCTGCAGATCCAAAATCTGAGGGGAGAGGGAAGTCCTCAAGACCCAGAGATCCCAGCAGCTTCTAACTTCAAACAAAAAGAGTCTTAGGAAGGCCTCAAACTTGAAACTACCCTCAGACAAGGTCCTGCCACAGTTTCCAAGCCTCAGCAGTGTGGGGACTGAGCTCCTCTGACAGTTATGGGGGAAGGGTGCCCTGCTGAGAGCCATGAATGCACCTTCTTGTCCACATGGAAAGGCCTATAAAAACCATCTCTTTGTTTGAACAAGGTCCCTGTGCTGAGCAGTTCAGAGGGTTTTTTTTTTTATCCTAAGCCCCTTTCCGCTTGGTTTGAAGGTTCGCTCCTGTGTGCAGAGCTTTTGAACAGACTCTGTGTGGGGATTAAATGCAATTTCCTCTTTGCTGTTCTTCACTCCCCACCCCCAGCCCCATCCTTTGCCATGTTTTCCTTGGCAAATCATCTGACACTTCTCTGGAGCTACCGTGTCTTTGGCGTCCTGATACTGCAGGAGCATTTCAGCTCCCGTGCTCCTGGCTGCCCTCCTTGGGAACAGGACGCGATGATTTGCACAGACACCCCTTTACCCGCTGGCAGCACAGCACATCACTGCTGGGGAGTTGGGGGGCAAGAGTCCCATGCTGCTGCTCCTCCTAAGACGGGAGGTGTTGGGACAGGCTGGGGTTGCTTTGGGCAGGCATCACTTGCAGACCAGTTTTCTGCAGGATGAGATGTATGGATCGGTCAGACCTTTTTCCTCTTTATGCCTCTGTTTCCTGAGCTCTCTTCCTGGCAAAGCAGTTCGCTTGGACAGGCACATATGGGAAGTAGCTGCCCTATGGCTATTGTACCCTCTGGGCTAAACTGCAACCTTGGAGCCTGTTGCCAAGATCCGTTTGTTTGCCAGCTCCAACTCCTTTGGTTCCCTCGTTTTGGTGCCATCAAAGATTCATGTCCTTCTCCGCCCTCCTCAGTCGCGCTGAGGTTCAAAGAGCAGCCAGCTTCCTGCCCCCTTGCTCTGGCTGTGCCTGCTCCCAACATGGCGTTGCACCCGGCATCACCGCTTTCTTGCTGAAGGGCCATGCTGAGGGAGCATCTCCTGGCCCTGCAGGTGCAGGCAGCACGAAGCGCTCCTCAGCCCCTGTTCTGCTGAGCACCACTGCAACAGAGCCTGTGAGCTGTGTGCTGGCCCTGGGCAAGCAGAGGTGCTGGTGATGCCAACCTGTCCTTTGGACACCCTTGCAAACTGAAGTGAAGGTGTTTGTGTGGCAGAAGGAAAGAAAAAGTCAGAGTGAGGGGTGCAATGGGAAGTGCTTCATTGCTGGCTCACCGTCAGTGAACAGCTTGTCTCCATATCTGTGGTTCCTTCTTTTTAGGGTGATCCTGGCCAGCTGGGAGTCCCTGGAGAGCAAGGCCTTATTGGACAAAGAGTGAGTACGGTCACCTTCTGGTAGGGCTTCTGTGCCTTAGCAGTTCCCCAGGGGCTCTGTTTGCCGTTCACCCTCAGCCTGGGCAGCCAGACTCAGCCGGGGCATCCCATAACCCTTTACAGCCCTTGTTTCTTCTGCGGGTGGTGGAAGCACCTTCCTTGCAGAGCCTGTCAGCTTGGGCTCACCACCCTATGTGAGCCTCCCCGGTGCTGCAGCGCTGCTTTGCAAAGCGCGGTGACAACCTCGCCTATGAAAGGGGCAGTGTGGGAACAGACCCGTCCTGTTCCCGGGAGCCTGCATCCACGCGGGGCAGGGAGCCGCCAGAGCAGGAGCAGGCATTAAGCAGGGAAACACTGGCTACACTATGCAGGCATGGGCAGGAGCCAGGGATGGGATGAATGCATGGATTGAAGCCAGCAGTGGCTCATGTCCCTTCTCAGGACTAAGGTCAGTTGTTGAGGCAGGATGGGGAAGCCCCAGGTTAAATGAATGCAGACTGAGCCCCCTTTTCAACGCGGGGAAGGAGGTCTTGCTGCAGGACCAGCAGCGGGGGCTGTGGAGCAGGAGCTATGGCTCAGAATCAAGCGAGAGGTTGTATTCATGCTCTTGCTCCAGGAAGAGCTTGTTCAGCACTAGGGTATGAGATGGGACATGTGTCAAGGTGCAGGGCTGGGCTCCTGCCGCGGCAGCCGCACTTGCTGCCAGGACTCAGCCGCAGAAAGCATGGGGAAGGAGCACGCTTAGGCACAGCCTCATGGCGCTGGTTCTGCCTTGCAGGGAGAATCAGGGCTGGAAGGGGACGGTGGGCCACCCGGGCCAGACGGCATCAAGGTAAACCTCACTCTCGTGGCACGTTGCGGCTCTCACACATCTCTGTGCACTCAGGCCCCCGTGACTCCCGGGGCCAGGCTGAAGCCGAGGGGGTTATTGGGTCCTCTGTGCAATAAGCCCCTGCCCTGCTCCCACCAAGGATTTTTTTCTGCAAGCACGCATAATGGACTCCTCCTGTTTGACTCCTCTACCCACATTTTTGGCATCTAATCAGATCTCCAGAAAGGTCAAGTTCTTCAAAATATACTTTCCAACAATTTGTCTGTTCTATTTGAGTTGTTACAGATTAAATTTCCAACCAATCAGGAATTCCTGGGCCTGGCAGGGGAAATCAAGACTTGTCCATCCCTCTCCCCTGGGCCACTGACCAGAACTTCGTTAGCAAGTAGAGAAACCAGAGCCCCTTCCTCTTGGCAGAGCCCCAGGTGCTCGCCCAGGGCTTGCCCTGTGCTCTCCATCTGCTGCAAGCTGCTACCTTGCCTTTGCAACGGGGCTCTGATTTCTGTCCCTGCACAGCCGGCTTTCCCCAGCAGGCCAACAGTTTTGTTCCATGGAAAGAAAAAGCAGCCATTCCCACAACAATGCAGTTTATTGCTTCATTCTAGTTAAACTGTCTGCCATGTGTCTCTGCTTCTGCTTATCTCTGCCCGTTAGACGAAAAGACTCTTCCTTAAAGACTGACTTCTCTATTCTCTTGCCACTGCTACCTGTCCCGAAGGGCTCTTGAACCAAACCAGGTCTTCTCGACCTGAATGTGTCCCTGGGCAGTAGAAGAGCCCAAGCTGACTGCAGGAGCATTTGTTTAACCAGAAGAGACGTTGCTGTGCTCTCTCTAACGCAGGTGCAAGGGGAAAACAACTCTGTCAAGGCTGGCTGGTTGCACAAGCGTAGGTCCTGCTGTCAGTACAGAATTGCCCTTTTTTATTGTCTCCATAAAATTTTGTGCCATCACTTGTAAGAACAGTGATTTGACATGATACCTACTGCTGGGACCACAGATTCTTCGCGGGGCTAGATGACACTGTTTCACAGTGTTCGTCTGAGCCCTGGGCTGATTCCTATTTGGCAGCAAGAGCCAAGCGGCTGCTCCAGACAAACCCATCCTATTAAAAACCTTTCAGCATCCCAAGCTCAGGGCTTCTGGGTGAGGCAAGGGAGACTTTCAGGTCTTGTCTGCCTGTCTCATTCATGTGGGAGGTTCAGGCCTTGTTGCAAGAGAAGCAAAGTGGTTCAGATTACCCTGTGTAATGAGGGAGTTCCTTCTCCTCCAGCCAAGAGTTTTTTTAAAAAAAAGAAACCTGGTTTTGCTCATTTTTTAAATGTCAAGTGTATTATGACTCATCCTCATTCATCCTTTTGCTTGCAGGCTCTCTTCCTCTCAGACTCCTGAAATATTAATTATGTGGTGGGTTTTTTTCTTGCAAGAGCCATGTACAGTGACCCGTGTGTTGTGTGGGTATGAAAAGCTCCCATCCTCCTCTCTTCCGCAGGGAGACAAGGGGGAGCAAGGCCTGGAAGGAGAGAAAGGAGAAAAAGGCAACGAAGGACTGAAGGGAAAAGAAGGGCCTCCTGGATATCCCGGCATCACAGGTGTCCGAGTGAGTCTGCGAAACCGCTCGCCCCCGTAGCCAGTCCCTGAGTTCCTGCAGCACTTGGGCTCCCCTGGCCAAGGTGCACAGGCAGCGTGTGCGGACCTCGGGTCACCAGGGCACGGCTCTTGGTCCCGCACAGCTCCTGGGCGCTGCAGAGGGCCACCTGCACCCTGGTTTCCAAAGCAGCCATTGCATCTTGCCCCAAAGTGATCAGCAGGGTGCTGTATGCTTTTGTCAAAATCCCTGCGTGCGGGACGATGGTCACCTTCCCAATGGCGCAGCATGAGCCAGAGGTGCGGTGCTGCTCCCAGCTGGGGCATCGGCGCAGAGCTGGCACGCAGCGAGCTGAGCCCTGGGCGGCAGAGGGCAAATGGCTCCTCTGGAAAGATGTGGTCCTTTTGCAATAAGAAGATGAAAGAAAGTTTGCAGTCTTGTATCTGAGAGGCTGGATTGCATTTAAACTGGATTGCATTTATTCCAGTAAGGAATAAATAAGGGAGGTGGGGGGTGGTTTTGTTTTGGGGTGGTTTTTTTTTTTGACAAGGGCAGTAATTGCAGCAGACATTAACAATACTGCCACAGGACATGCTGCGTTGCAGCAGAACACCTGGGGGCAGACTGAGAGGGAGATGCAGGCAGTGAGCCACACACTGCTTAGGGCAGGCAGGCATCTGAGATGTGACTTGTTGCAAATGTTGTAAAGTATGATATTTTGCAAAAAACTACATTCAGGAGATGGTTTGGTCTTTCAGTCAGGATACACGCTTGAGATGTGGATCACTTCTCTGGTCTGCCATGGCCTTTGGGACACTGTGCCTCTCTGCTGCGTCTGTAAAACGGACCACCTGCCAGCGTGTTAGAGAGGGATGCACAGGGGACTGTGAGGAGCTGAGTTTCCTCTGGCTGCCACAGCTGACCTTGGCCTGGAGTTTGGAAATGGCCAGCTTTTGCCTTCCTTCGCTTCTCTTTGGTGATTTCTTGCTTGTTTCTGGTTTTCCCTTCTGAGGTTTCCACCTTAAATAGAGAAAACAAATAGAATAAATTAGCAGGACATTATTCCTGAATCCTCAATGAATATCCTAGGCATCTCTGGCTTGCTTGGAGGTCTGATCTCAGTGCCATAGAAAGAAAAAGTGTGATTCTGGCTCTGGGGTGAGAGCTGCAGGGCCGGAGGAGTCGGTCAGGGTCTGGCCTGGGGCTCATGAGGTGGTGTCAGATGGAGGATGGCTCTGCCCAGCGCCCTGGTGGCTGCTCTGCCAGCCAGCTCAGGCCCTTGTGCTTGAAACGTGGAGTTTATCAGTTTGACGACATGATTTATTCATTGTGTTTGTTGTTGCGGATCACAGTTGCCAGCAGCTCAGACTGGCGAGGCTCCTTCCATGAGGGGCTGGCCAATGGAGCCGGGTGCGGGAGCCTGGCCAGCGCGGCCGTGCCCCCCCGCCACACGGGTCTGACCCCTCGTGCAGCCAGCAAGCACGGCGGCTCCCACCCCATCCCATTCCCGGGAGGCAGGCGGGCATCCCAGCACCTGAGAAGGAGCCAGTGGCACAAGTGTGATGGTGGCTCTGAAAGCCCTTCCCAGGCTGGGTGGTGGCAGCAGAGCAGGCAGGTACCTCTGAGCGCTGGGTGGATGCTTGATGTTGAGGCATGTTGTTTTTCCCTTTAGTGACATTGTGGCTGGCTAAAAGGAGAACAGGGAGAAGGGTGTGAGGGGATGGAAGCAGCAAAGGGGATGGATTTATGTTATTTTTGGGCTGAGGTTAGGATTTGAGCACTGACTCGACTAGAAAGTGGAAACATTGGCTTAATACTGCAGTGCAGCACCATAAATGTGCATAATAAGGCTGTAGTCCTGCCCCAATAAGGCCATCCTTGGCCACAGCCCCCTGTACCCACAGGGAGCTCTGTGCAGGATTGGAACCAATACCGGGGCGAGGAGTGGTCCCCAGTATCCCAGGTCCCTCCCAGCTGCAGACTGGCACGGCCAGTCAGCTGCCCTCAGCACCGGGTCCTCCATGCGCAGTGCTTCTGGCTGGTTCATGTGTTTATATTGTGCATGTTTTAAGAACCAATAAAAATACTAAAATCATGCAAAAGCCATATTAAGTTATAGAGTATAAAGTATAGATTCTCTCAGACTCCATCCCTGCTGTTTGCCAGCATGTCCCTGGGAACATGATGCCGTTTTCTGTTTTATTTAAAAAAAAAGTCAATAGAGCCAAGATTCCTGCTCATAATCACTCCCTTTTGTTTTTTTTTACTGCGGAGTGCTATATTTCCATCTACTATTTTAATATGCTGCTTTGCTTGAGTTTAGACATAAGGCTATACAGGCTTTGAGACCTGTGCGGGCTCCAGACAGCCCTGCCTGCCCTGCCAGTGCCTGGCGTTACCTCATCTGCAGGCTGCTGTTCCTGTACTTGCTGGGGGAATTTAAAGATGGAAGTCTTCTGACAGAAGTACAAACAGGTTTTCTCTTTCCATTTTTTTCTTTGAGACTTTTCTCCTGCCTTTCCGTGGAGAAAAGGTACAAATATTACTGGCATCTTCCTTAGATTTCTGCCGAGATAAAGCTTGCAGCTCCGAGATGCCAGCTGCTGGAGATAGCTGCAACCCGCTCCTTTCCAGCTGAGGACTGGAAGCCGGAATACCAGGTCAGCCCACCTCTGCAAGACATGCCCAAAAGCCACCATGGGCACAGCCCACCACAAGCGTGTACGATAGACAGGTTTTTAAGGCTGCTGGACAAAGATAACAAAAATCTTGTCAGGGAAATATCCTGAAGGTTTTCACCCAAAGGCGAGTGCCAAGGTTACACGGTGACAAACTCCTGTCCAGGATTTGTTGAGCACATGGAAATTGCCTGGGGGAGGTGTGGCGGCACTCGCATGGCAGGGAGGAGCATGTTGGGTTGGGTGTGCTGCAGACACTTTGTTTATGCGTTATGTGTGTTGCATATGGTTTCAGTACATTCGATACGATAGTGTTATGCTGTCCAGTACTCAGTTTATAGATGGTTTTAAAGAGAACTTCGTCTTTAGCTATTGCGTCTTCATTTGGTCTCTCCTGGCATGACACCCAGGAGTCCTTACACCTGGGCTTCACGGCATTCCTCCCTGGATCCGCTGACTCCTCCCTGGGCTGGAGATGTTTGCTTCTGCTCTGATACTGTTGGGATACCCCGCACAGCTACGAAGGGGACAGGGGAGATGCTGTCCTTCTGTGCCATTAGCGGGAGGCATGCACAAAGATCTGCCCAGTTACCTGTGCCACCAAACTGACCTCCATCTGGGAGTGTGTAGCTCCTCACCTGCTGCTGGGAGACATTCATATTAGCCTGAGGAAGCCCACCTGCAGTCACAGACGTGTAGGCAAGCTTTTCCTCTGCTTGGCTCGGCCCCGTGTTGCCCTCTGCCTCACCGTTAGAGGGGACCCACAGAGACACCCCCTCCACAAACAGCGGCAGCCTCTGCACAAACCCTTTCCATCACAAGTCCCTGCAGCTACACCACTTCTTGAAGATTTTTTTTCCTTAGGTTAAACATAAGGATATGTTTAGTCTTAATCTTTATTTTGCTTATGTCTAAAGGAACTGACACTTCACTATGGAGTGTCCTCTTGGCAGATGTAGGAAATGAGGTGCCTAATTGCTCTGAAATGATCTGCCTTTATTGCTGGTACATTTTCAGCCTGTTTTGCACCTCCTAGCCTGGGGCAAAGGCCTGGCGCCGGCAGCGGCCCGTGTAGCTGCAGGTAGAAGCTGGGGAACTTCGCAGACGTCCAGCCGCGCACACGGCGTGGCGAGAGGCCAGCGCCAGGGCTGGGGAGCAGGGAGCTGCTCAGTCTGCACGTCATGGCGCTCCCTGGGAGGTGGCCGGTGCAGGGAGGTACTGGAGCACCTTCGCCGGTGCTGAAGCTGGGGGGAGCATAAAGGGTCTGTGCCGCCCTTCTGGGTCACGCAGGAGAAGAGACGTTCGCCCAGTGATGGGTCCCTGCAGCAGGGACACGTCTGGCTTTACCCAGTGAGGTTGCATTTTGCAGAAAGCCACCCCGATGCCGGTACCACATTACCGACTGAGCACAACCAAACTTTCCTTGGTGCTCAAGGAACGTTTTTCAGAGATCATTAGCTTTAACTTGGCTCAGCTGTTCCCAGCATTAACCTATCTGAAAACCAGTTTCCACTGTGGTTTTAAATCTCAAACAAAAGCAGCAGGGAGGCCCCAGCCGAGTCTCCAGGGGTAGTTTGTACATGTTTCAAAGCCAGTGGATTTCAGCAAACAAACCTGGCAACTGAGATGGTCCATGAGTCTCACAGCTGTGGCTGGCAGGAATCGAGGCAGCTGGAGCTGAGATATGCAAGTATCCTCTATCTTTGGTCACTTTGTCCAAGTTCACACTGCTCCGTTCAGTTTTAGTTCCTGCTCAGCCCAGGGATGGGCCAGTTGTCCCCCTGGTCATAAGAGAGAAATCTGAGTGCCTGAAGCATGAACACACAGTGGAGTGCAAGAACCCCCTGAGACTTCAAAAATCTCATCAGAGATGTGCACCTTTCCTGAGCTGCTGTCTCACATATCATCTCCTCCCAGCAGTTTCCATCTTCTAATACAAACTTGTGGCCTTCCCTTGATCTTGACTCTCTTCTGAATTTGGCCATTTGACCTCTGGTTGGCTCATTCGACCAGCAAAGAGCTGAAAATCTCTTCCCCTTGCAGAGCAGGGACCCTTTGGGCATCTCTGTTCAGAGAGGCAGCCTGAAGATGCAGATCCCGGGGTCGACAGTGCAGGGAGCAGGAGTTGCCTGCTGGAGATCCAGACTTTCTGTACAGGCAAGGCAGGACAAGGGTATGTCTCCACAGCTTGTGGGGAGACGGGAAGATACGACAGCCCATTGAACCCTGGCAAGGCATCCATCAGCAATGCAAGTGTCACGGTGTAGTTTGCCAAAATAAAAAGGTAATTTATCTGCCGACCTGTAAGTGTGGGAGAGGCTAGTGCTACAGAGCCTGAAACACCCAAGGAACGTTGCTGGAGAGTAACGTGCGTTTGCAAAGGACCTGGCTGCCAGTCAGCCCTGCTCTGCGCAGCACGGGTTGGTAAGAGCCAAAGGTTGAAGTCACTGGTATGCAACCAACAACCTGGACGCAGGCAAGCAGTCCCTTGGAGCAGCCCCTGCAGAAGTGCTCCTCTCCACTGCCTCTCCTCTCCACCTACAGAAAATACGACATTTCAGCCTTTCCTCGGAGGACAACTCTCCGCCGGTGGCTGTGCGAATGGCCCAGGCCAGTTGGCAGGAGGGAGGCGGTGGGTTTCCAGCTGCGCTCCGTAGCTGTGCGTTGTGGTTTTTGTAATGTGCTGGTTGTCGTACAAGGCAGACATCTGATAGCGAAGTTTTTACAGTTCCAGGAAAGCAATTGGAGAGCCTGTAAGTAATGAAATACAACATGCTCTGAAACAAGAAAATCCCTCGTTGTGCAGCAAAACTGGGAGCTGAGTTCTTTTTCCACTTCCTTTTTAACCTGAAATCCTATCTGCAGTGTCATTCAAGCCACGTCAGGACTCGGAAGGCTTTGAGCCAGATGCTCCAATAGTATAAATCGCCATAAATAATTACATCAGAGAAGACCTGGCTGCATGTGCCGGCACTGCTGCCTGGTGCAGATGTGCACCAGCAGACCAAAAGAGCTCTAAGGGCTGGTAAATCATTTTGCTCTGATGCGACAGGGTCCAAAGTCCTTTGGTTTGCTCTCCAGGAGTGTAGAGTGACAGAGCTGGGCTGGGGTGGAGATCTGAGAAGGTTTTTTGAGGGAACTCACAGTGCTTTGAAAAGGATAAAGCCACAGAGCAGTGGGTGAACTCGTGGCTCTTGGCTCCAGCACTGGGGTCTCAGCCACATCGCTCCCCAGAGCGGCTGCAGCTCCGCACACAGCGCTGGGTGCTGTCCTGCAGACAGTAGCCTTCCCATTGTGTTCTTGTTTCTCCATCATCTACAGGCTACACTCCTAAAGTGGAAGGAGGACTTGCTGGCCAGGACGGACCTTCTGCTTGGAGCTAGCAGAGTTGCTCCAGAAACAGCGTGCTGTGGTGACAGCTGAGATGGGGCTGGTTGCCGAGCCCTGTGATGCCAGGGCAGAGCAGGAGCTCATTCTCATCCGACACACTGCTCTATTACTAAGTTGTCCAAACATCATCTACAGCAGAATTTGTCCCAGAATGGTTTTTTCTCTTTGTTCTTTTCTGTTTCCTGCCACTGAAACATGATTCAAAGATTTTCTGCAACAAAGTGCCTCGCTCTGCTGTTGCTGAATCCAGCCATTCACTCCAAACACATGAGCTCAGCGACAGCTGGCAACGCCACACCAGTTGCATGGCATTCAGCCCCCTGAAAACACTGGGGCTGCTGAAGGACAATCCTGGAGTCACTGCTGGTTTTAATCTCTGCTCTCCATGCAGGAATCTACGCTTTTTTTGATAAAATGCTGAGCTGTTGTTTCCTGGATAAGCTGGTTTTCATGCCCTGGTCTATGGGCTGTCTGTGGAGCTCTTACTTGAAAAAAGTTTCTTAAACTCCCTCAACTGGAAGGCATGGAGTTACCCTCCGACTGAGCGAAGGAAGGGATGGAAAATACTGGGCTCGGTGTGCAGGGGGGGCCTGTGCCAGCCCCGGCAGCGTGTCAGTGGTGACAGCGAGCTCCTCACACCCTCGCTCTAGGAAATGAGTATTGTTACTCCTGATCTTGCCCTTGAATAATGTGTGAACAGTAGGCACACAGAGCAGTGAAGTGATCTGCCTGGGGTCGTGCAGGTCAGTCAGTGGCAAAGGGGGGCCGGGCGCTCCCCAGACCTGCTCCCATGCCCCGCACAGGGTCTCGGGACAGGCTGTGTTGGCTCACGGGCCACACAGCTCAGTAGATCTTTCCAGAGACGGCTGTGCCTGCCAAGGGGAATGGCCCTTTGCTGCAGAGCTGAATGTCTCCTGGGCTTGGGCATGATCCATATCCTGAGCCACAGCTACCCCTTCCGCACAGGAGGAGGGGACACAACAGGACAAACTTTTCCTGCCCTACAGCCTGTCCTTTCCTGTTCCTGCTACATCAGCAGGGCCGGTTCCTATAGCTGAAGGTGGTTGCGCTTGGCCGTGGTGTGTCAGTGTGTAACAGCCTTGGAGCATCATTGCTCACGTGGACCAGTATCCAGAAAAACCTGAAGCAGGTATTTGCTTCGCACCAAAAATCAAAGGCAAGTGAGGTTGTTGCTCCGGAATGCGGTCAGGCTGCTTGAGCTCTGCTTGGGATGGGGCGAGGGTCAGTGCCTCTCCAAGTGCTGTAGCTGCAGCCCACAGGCCTGTCTTCCTTCCCCTTCTAGAAGCCGTGTTGTCATCCCTGGGCAAATCTGCCCTTAGCTGCAATCAGTTTCTCCTTCTTTTGCTTTAATAATCAGTGCATCGCTGATATCCCCAGGTTCATTCAGCCTTTTCCGTGGAAACCTAGCCATCCCATTTTATGGAGAGATACATGCTGGATTTTGTTTGGGAGATTTTATTGCGGGGGGGTGGGGGTGGGGGTGTTCCCTTTTTTCCTTGTCTGCTATGCTGGTATCTGTGACTCAGCCCACCAAATCCATTGAAACTTTTGGAGCAGACCAGGGCTGCCTGTGAGCCCTGGGAATCCTGTGGGGAATCACAGAGCTCTCCCAGTCCTGGGGAGCCGCTGCCTGCAGCCGGGGTGCTCACCCTTGCAGCGAGTCAGCCAGCTCTGCCTGCTCTCTGCTGCTGGGGCAGGCAGGCTGATCCCAGCTGGTCTTCGTTTAGAGTTAATAGGAGTCAAAATGAGCCAGAATTTGAAATAAATCCCATTGACTTGGCACAGTTTCTTTCCTGACTCAGACGAAGGAGATGCACTTTTTGGGCAGTTACGCCGAGATTCCCCTCCTTATTGCAAGAGAGGATTTCATTCCCCTCCTCTTCCACAACCCCAGGGCATCTGTGTCCTTCAAAAGGAAGATATTAACCCTTCGTCTCTGGGGGAGGAAGAAAGGAGCACAAGCACTGCTGTCAGTGTAAATCAGAGCTATCCTGCCTAAGTGCTCCCGCTATTCCTTTCTTCCCAGTTGTCAGCTCCCAGCACTGGGAAGTCTTCGGAGCATTTTGGTGTCATTGAGTATGAAAGCTTCACAGCTCAGTGGGGATGTGAGGGCTTGCACTTTTCCCACACTTCCCACCCAAACATCAAGCTTTTTGGTGGCACTTTTTTCTCCTGTCTTCCTTAGAAATGAGGAAATAGGGACAAAGGAGGGGGGGGAAAGGTATTTTCCCAGAAACAGCAAATTAGAGGCAGTTCAGGGCTATCAGACTGAACCAGACCAGCTCAGAGCACACAGCACTACTCTGTACCTGATTCTCTTTGCTGCCTTACACTGGGACTACTTAGAAAAACCAGGTTAAATAGACCTCCTCGTCCACAAAATCAAAAGCGATGTATTTCAGAGCAACATCTGCATGCAGATAAGAATTTGCACTAAAGCAGAGAGGTTGGGATAAGAGATTTTGGGTTGGATTCCACATTTTAAGCTGAAGAACTCAGCTGAAAAGAAAGTCATAGTGCCGCTAGCTGTAGTCTTTCCATCTGAGATCTTTTTATAGGATTTCCCCATCACGCTTTTACTGCGGGTTCAGCCAGCCAGCTCTACCTGCGCTCACCACTCGGGTTTCTGCAGGCAGGCCAAGAGCCCATTGCTTCCCAGCGATCCCATGAAGCCCTCTGAACCTCGCAGTACAATCAGGTCTTTCTTCCTGAGAACAGTTGAGTCTTTCTTCTTTCCCCAAACTCATTCAGGAGCTGCTGCCCTGTCTCCTCCCCTTCCAAACTACTGCTAGGCAGAGTGATTATGAAATGTGTTTCTTATAAATCTGAAACATTTATGTCTTCAAATGCCCAGCCCCAATAATCCCGCTAATTTCCTGAGTGCTTGTGAACTGTCCTCCATGGGGGGAGGCTTCTCTCGATCAAAGTTTATTAAGTAGGGGTTCTCATATGGAGACATTGCTGAGCAGTAGGAAATTATATGGGGCTTTTTCATTTCCCTTTAAATGAGCTCGCTGGCTGGGCCCTGAACAATATGGGCATGCTCGTCCTATGTTTCATGGTTCCTACCTTTATTGCTGCTTTAGCTTTTCTGCCCTTTCTACATCTAGTGCCTAAACTATCACCTTTTTTTTTCCCCATCACCATTGGCACTTTCTTTTCTTTACTCAGTAGCTGCCTCCTGGTTCTTCTGTTTCTTCCTGCCTCATTTTTGGTAGGGAGGAGACACCTCAACCCTTCACTCAATGATACCCAAAAAAGTAGAAAATACGCTTCTGCTCCACAATGGTCCCAAGTAATCCTGAGCCTGCCTGAGCTGGGCTTTGGGAAGCCATCTCGTCAGTACTGCGCCCTCGCAGAGCTTCCCTCCCGCACCGTGCTCTAAGTCTGCAAGCAAAGCCGGAGCGATCTATCCTCCGGAGTGCCAAGAGCCACCGTTCCCCTTGGGTCAAACTAGGACGGTGAGTCACATCGTGTAGCCGCTTCCCCGGATGCAGGGCACGTAACAGCATCCTGGCGGTGGGGAAGTTTGGGGTTTAACGCTGTTTGATGCTTGGCTCCGTTTAGGGCATATCTCTCCACAGTTCATTCAACTTCCTCCTTTTGTTGTTGTGGATGTTGTTGTCGTAACATAGATTGGAACTGTTGATGTCTTGAGAATTCAAAGCTGGGCTGCTCATCTCTTTGCTCCCAATAAACATTACTGCTGTGCCGTGCAAGAGACTCGACTTTGCTGCCAAGGCCAGCAGCAGCTGAAAGCCTTTTTTTACCTTGAAAATTAATCAATTTGCATTGGAAATTAAACCATCCCGCTTTTCCCTTAGGGGAATATCTAAGACCATACTAAAAAATATATTTGTAGAATTGTGTTCTTATCAAAGCTGGCAATGAAATTTAAAACTTGATTAGACCTAAGGTGATAAATTTTTTGCTTTCCTTGGATATTTTGGCATACCTGAAGGCATGTAACTTTGTAAAACCACTGCTTTCCACTGTCCCTGTTCACAAATACCATCACCTTCTGGAGGTGCTGCTATGCATCTGTAGTGAAGAGCACAGTATACAGAGAGAAATAATCCCACTCATAGAAAAAGCTTGGAAAGATCTGTTTTCTCAGCAAATGAGTAACCCAAAGCATACAACAAAATGTGTACAAATTCGGAGAGTAAAAGCAACAAATGTGTAGTGCCTTGGCACAGTAACCCAACTGGTTGGAACCCCACAAAAAGAACTTAGAATTAATTATTCTTATTTATAGACTTTTGTACATTTTCTGCCCTTCGTTGCTGTCTCTGCTAAAGAGAGTAAGAATTCTAGGAACTTCATGTTGCAGTGACAGAGGTACCAAAAGATGCTAGATTCCTGATGTACATTGGAGACCCTGAATGAAGTTAGAATCTCACTGAAGTTTATTCTTATCCTTATTTTTTCCCCCCCTGTTCTGGCTCTGATTTTTCCATCCCTCAACAGATGAGTTAGAAGAATGGAGAGAAAAATGATCTGACCTTTTTTGAAGGCTGCCAGAGTTGTTGCTGGGCTTGTCGTTGCCTGTGTAACGTGTGGCATGTGAGAGTGCTGTGATTTCTGGGAACCGTGCAAACCCCACTGCGTATGTGCCCTGTGAACATCTGGGATTGCGACAAACAGCAACCACATCTGGAACATCACAACTAGAGATATCACATATCTGGGAACCCCAGACAAGTGTTGAACTGCCTCTGAATTCATCTGGGCAAAATTCCTGCGCCGTTGGAGAAAGCACATCCAGGAAAATCAGACATGTGGTAGGCTTCCCGCTCACCAGCAGAGCTCTGCTGGCCAAAGTCCTAGAAAGCGTGCTGGTAGAGCACAGAAATACCCTTTGCTGATAGAGCTTTCTCCGTTCGAGGAGCCGACTCAGGCTGTAAGATCCAAGCCACGTCTCTGCTGATGGCGTTGCCAGCGGTTTGACCCATTTATTTATACCAGCAAAGCTTTTAACCAGCAGACGAGAGCAAAGAGCTGTGAGGGAGGCTCAAAGGAAGATCTCCATGGCTTACTGCAAGTGACAGCTGGTCTCACTATCACTGACAGGAGCTGGAGATGCTGCCAAATTTTTTTTCTCCGGCAACGTAGAAGGAGCCGCACCCCAGCTGGAGGACCCAGGAGAGCCTTCTGGAGTGGATGAACATCCCTCTCTATGAGGCCAATGCGTCATAAGGGGAAAACCCAGTACAGGGAGTTTACTGGAGCCCGTATCAGTGTTTGCACTCCATCACCAGGGAAAGGCAAGCTGAAAGAACCCAGATAAAATTGAGACCCTCTTTGAACATGGCACAGTCTTCTGTGGATCAGGTTTATTTTTGTGAGCAGGGCTTGGACCATCAAGGACCCCATCAAGTTGGGGTTCTGTTTTGGTTTTTTTTCCTCTCCCAAGTGACTTTTACCCAGTGTCTACTTCATGATTAGGGGTACAGGTATGAAGTTGAATGATGGCAGATTTTTAGGAGCAGTGTGGAAATTTTGTCTCTCAGATGGGAAGATTTAAGGCTTGAACCTGTCTTCTTAAAAAGCAAAGACATTTTCCAGTACAGGGCAGAAGCAAGTTTCAGTCACTGCTTCCAGGGGAGCTGTGTCTGGGTGCGGGGAACCAGGCTGTACTTCAAACTCTTCTGAAGTGGCTCTGAGATCCTCATGACCTCCCCCTGTGATCAGGGTCCCTCTGCCCTGCACAATAAAAGGGAACCATCAGTGCACTGGTGTCTGCATTTTTTACAGACAGTGTAACGCAGCATCCTGGGGATGGAAGTATTTGTTTCAAGAGCTGTTACAGCACCGCAGTTCAGGAGCATGTCTGAGTGTGCAAAGTTACTCTGCCAGAGAAGATCAAGGCCTTGGCCATCACTGGGGCCAGGAAGAGATTTAGCTTAAAACCGGCTTTCTCCCATTTGCAAGAAACATCTCTTGCCCGTGCTTCCAAAAGATCTTACTGCACAGCCGAGGGAGGCCAATGGAAAAACACTATGCAACTAATTAGAAATCCCAGTTGTTTTCTTATTTGTTCACATCTTGTGTTGACAAAAAACTTTTGTGAGTGATTCCACTATTCGCTTTCCAAATTTTCAAGCCACTAAGCATCATGGTCTTGCTGCAGAACAGAGTCTGTGAGCGTTATGGCTACTTCACTACACCCATCACAACCAATACATGCAGGGAAGTTGAGCAACCTGGTACCAGGTCCAGTGGTGAGCCAGCTGCGGAGCTGCGTGGGCATGGCCATCCCTCAGGCTGATGCTTTCCTTGGTGGGCATTTCTCTGTACTCATGACAAAAGTGTAAATCACGTGGGTAATGCTGGAGGCTTGGCACCCACAATTCATCTTGTATCGCAGCTGCTCAGCATCAGTGGGAAAATAATTCCAAAAGCAATCTCTTGGAAAGGCAGCAAAAACTAGCAAACAAAACCCCCGAGCAGTATGGAAGAGATGACAGAACGGGACTTGTGTACTCCTCGTCACAGACCTGTCCTTTAGGAAGCTCTAACAGTGTTGGCAAGGTAGGTTCTTGAAATGTTTGACTTAGACAAAATGGAGCTGTTCCCTTTGGGGAAGTGAAGGACCGGCACAATTCTTTAGGGCTGTAAGTCTGAATTACTCCTTTGTGTCACAAGCAGGCACTTAGGAGGCCCAGGTTTCAGATCAGAGTTGGAAAACCCTCCGATACGGCTGCCTTTGTAAGTTGCTTTTGTTCAGCTGAGACTGCAGCATCAGTGGCGGTGACAATTACACCTTAACTGGGAGGCGGGAGAGCAGTGGGAGAGATGCCGTGCTGGTGTGGAGATGCTGTTGAAAAGCTTGTTGCAATTGCCAAAAAACATGAGTTATTTTCTTCGGTGATGCTTGTGCTTCTTTCTGTCAAATCTAAAATATGTTGTCTGCCTCACAGCCAACGGGGTCAAACACTGAAGAAATGAACTCCCTGGGCTCCCTGAGGAGGGTGTGCTATAATTAGCTGCTCATCACAGCTGATTGCTGCCATGTGCGTGCAAGGAGGGGTGGCAGGTTCTGCTGCCTGTGAGGCACCCACACTAGGTGTGCAAAGCCAGCCAGCATTTCCGTCTCTCCTTGCTGTGGGTCCCGCCTGAAGTTTTGCACCCCGCTCCGTTTCTAGACACCTGATCAGTATATTGCAGTTTCTATGTGCTGTGTGTTGCAGTAATAACAATACAAATAGAGGGAAGGGTTTTGCACTGTGAGCAGAAAGCTGTGTGTGGCAGGTAGATGGAAAATGAAAACATTTTACAAGGTAAAAACAAGGAGAATTGCTGTTGAGGCAATGGTCCCATTGCCAGTATCCTGAAACCCTGCAAAAAGCATTGATATCCAACCCAGCTGTAGCTGAGGGTGAAGGATACAGCTCTGTACAGCAGCCGTGCACAGCTGGCAGCTCTGTCTGCAGACCAGAGGAAACGCTTTGTGGGGGGCAGAGTGAATGCATTTTCCACATTTCAGCCCTTTCTGTAGCAGTGTCTGGGTAGGTGCCATTTTGCGGTTCAGCGGGTGCTGTCTTCAAGGAGCACTTCTGAAAACCCTCTTTTGCATCCCTGAGGACAGAAGGGCACATCAGATGAGAGTTCTCCATCACCCACCTATATTTGATGTGTGGTCTGATGATGAAGAACATCACCTTTCAGCCATGTAGCCCTATAGCCACGTGGGCACAGAGACCTTTCCACCGTTAAGCAATGGGATTTCCTTCTGCATGGGTTGGAGCAGCTCAAGAACAAACTCAGGCTGTGGTACTGTGGATCGTGGCCTTAACCTTGTGACTTCCCAGCCTCCTTGTTAGCTGCCACGGGAATAGCGTAGGATGGCTGAGGATGCTGTCAGGGTTGAGTGTACCAGGGAAGTGGCCTGGGAGTGGCTGGCTGGGATGGGACTGCTTTGCTTTCCCATTCCAACAGCTCTTTTTGCTCTCCTAGGGACCAGAAGGGAAACCAGGAAAACAGGGGGAAAAGGGCAAGCCTGGCCAGAAGGTAGGAACATCTGCTGATAACGTCTCCTCCTCTGGATCTCCCTTTCTTTGCTCATCTTTGATATTTATCTGTAGAAGTGGTTTTGTCCTACACTGATGCCGCTGCTTTTGTTCTGCAGGGCAGCAAGGGCTACCAGGGGCAGCTCGGCGAGACAGGATCTCCAGGGAAGGAGGGGCCAAAGGGAAACCAAGGCCCCAAAGGATCCCGAGGTACCCTGGGACCTATGGTGAGAAGAGCTCTGCGAAGGGTTGAACGCAACACACAGAAACGTGACTAGCAGTGGTGGACACAGGCCTGAGTGAAGCAGAGAGCCCAGCAGGGCTTCAGAGCACAGAAGTGCTGTGAGCTGGGTTTCACCAACCCGCAGGGTGAACCCTTGCGCAGGAGACCCTCTGTGGGGGTGGTTCTGGTGGTGCCCCGTGAACCCAGCTCACGTTGCATCGTGGCGGTTCTTCACCACTCCCCAGATGGGCTGGAATATCAGGGATTTTTCTTGAGAAGGGAGTGAGCTGATAAGCTATTTTTTACTAAGATCTTTCCCTTTGAGACTGCACACTCATAGCAAGAGCTGCTTCCAAGTCAAACTATGTTGTTATAAGGATCTCTGCCTTGGACTTCTGCCCTGTTTCTACACCCACTCTTGATCTACTTAACTAAAACACTTGCAGCAAGAAGAAATACAGCATGGGAAAGGGTTTGAGTTAGGGACTGAAGGTGAGGCTTGCAGGGAGAACAACAGCAGTATGGCGGAGAGGGAAGAAAGTTTATTTGCTTTAGGCACATGAGGCACTGGGACAGTGGCGGTGGTGAGTACCTCCTCACGCATTACAGGCTGGTAAGGAAACTAGATTTGGTAAACTTTGTGAAAAAGCAGGAGTTATTTATGAACAAGGAATCATGGTGATGTTTCAGAACAGTAGCAAATGAGTGATATGAGTGATGGAGTAATGGTTCTGCTCATAGTGTTTTCCTGCACTAAAAATTATGGCCTCCTTATATATCCTCCCTTCATATTCCTTAGCAAAGCCTCCATGGATTATTTCATAAGGAAGCGAAGCAACATCTGAGCAGCAGTCTATTGGACTGAACACGTCTCTGTCTTGTGGAAAGAGCTTTCTTCCACACTAAATGGGATTACATGGAAAGTTTGCGATTCACTTTAATCTGATGATCTGACTTTAAACCCTTTTGTTCTGTCTGCTAAAGGTGCAATAAACAGCTCTTGCAGTGCCCTCATCACAACCCAGAAAACTCCTGGCCTCCGAACCACCACCAAAAGTTTTCTTCCCAACAGTTTAGGATTAGGTCATGCATGAGAAGGGTCTTGCTGGTGGACTTCCTAGCACAAAGCTAATTTGGATATAAAAGCATCCAGAAGGGCAGATGAAGGGCACACACTATGCAGCCATTTCTGGTAGCAAATGTGAATGAGGTGGGGGACCTATTGCTACAGCCTGGCAAAGACATAGAAGGGACTCCTAGCATCACTCCCCATGTATGAGTGGGTGAAGCCAAGCAAGAGCACTTCAGATGGCCGCAGCAAAGCTCACCCGTGGCCAGGAGAACAGGTGGCTGCACTCCCGTGTGGAGCTGAGCTTTGCATAGTCCAGCGCATCCTCTTCTTAGGTCATACCCACAGGCTACTCTCATGGTGCTTTCTGTGCTTGCCTCTCCAGGGTGCTCCAGGAAGGATGGGTGCTCAAGGCGAGCCTGGCTTAAAGGGTTACCAGGTAAGGATTTCATTTTCATCCTCCAGCTCCTGTCTGTTCTCAAACGCAGGAAACCTGCCACCCCAGAATGCAAAATAGTTCTTAACCCATGATTTATTTCTGATCTTGAGTTCAGTTTAGTTCTCTAGTCTCTGTTTGCACCATCACAACTTCCCCAGATGTGTTTGGTTCAGCTCTGCCATGACCCACATGTCCCTCCAAAGCTGGGATGCACAACACAGGGCTTGCAAGATCTGGCAGCAAAACAGGGAGGACCTTCAGTCAGGCAGCTCTTTCCATCTCCTCATGTGCTGTCTGCTCTCCACAGGGGCATGCAGGACCACCAGGGCCAATTGGACCACCAGGGCCGAAGGGGGAAAAGGTAAGTTCACAGACTTTAGCCATGTCCTCTTCCATGGCATGGAGGCTGAGCTGAAGACTCTGTCCTGCTGCCATAACACCCATGCGTCCGCACCCTCCTCCTCTGCCTGCGGTAGAGGCAACACCCCGACAGCAGGGCCACCTACACAGCTTGTGCTGCAGCCTTGCTGCTGCAGATCCGCACAGGACACCCACGCCACTAGCACGCGCTTTCCAAACACCACATGCCCTTGCGCGGCTGGCTGAGCCAGCCAGCATGCGTTCTGGGGATGAGTTTTTCCTGCATCCGCAGAAATTCTGCTCAACCCCCAAGCCAGAAGAAATCAGGCTAGTAGCTTTCTGTGATGGAGCCAGAGCAACACCCTGCACAAACCAGCTTATCTTCAGCTGCCCATCTGTGCTTAAACCAGCTGATACTGTGTCGTAAGCAAGGCAGAGCTGGTCTCCTCTCTATTGCCCTCGCTCCATTTTCCTCATTGCCTGCCGCCCCCTTACCTTGCTCATCCCCCCCAGCCACTTGATGAGCTCCCTTGCTGCAGCTGGCCTGAGTCAGAGCCCTTTTCCCACAGTGGCTTTCCCCTTGTGTTTTTCCCTTTTTGCTGAGTCAGCACAGCCATAACCAGCTCAGGCTGGAGAAGTGACTCACGCTGTAATGGTTTCCTGTCGGAGCTGGCTGCGGGGCGCTGAGGGACAGCCCAGCTGGGCTGGCCGGACTTGCCGGAGCCCCTCGCGTGCCTGCAGCAGCGACGCTCCCTCCCTCCGTGCGGGAAGGGGAGCGATGGTAACTGGGACTGCTCGGGGAAGCGATGGTAATTGGGACTGGTCGGGGAAGCGATGGTAGTTGGGACTGGTCAGTCGTGGGGTCCTCATGAGGAGGAAAGGTGCACAAACGCCTTTCGCACATTTTCCACACCCCAGCACCAAGAGCGCGTTCGGCTTTCCCTCGGCACACGGTGCGATTGCAGCTGTACATGTGCAAGCCGGAGCTTCATGGCTTACAAAGGAGTTTGTGGAAGAGATCCCAAGGGCTCGTCTTTGCTGGGGCTGTGAATGTGTCCTTCCAGCTCAGGCTCCTGGGTGTCAGGACACCCTGTTCACGCTGCTGCCTGTGCTCTGCCCCCAGACCCCTTGCGCAGCAGTGGATCTTCGTGCTGATGGCCGGGAGTCCGTGAGGCAGGGTGAACCGTTCTGTTCCGCTAAGATATTCACAAGCCTCAGAAATTTTGCTTTGGGGATGAACAATGGTCATGCAGCTTTTTCTCTCATTTCCTGCTGCTGAAACGCATCCATGGAAGAACAGCTGGTGATGTTCCTGCTGCTCCACACCTCCATCGCTCCCTTGCTGAATTTCCTCTCCTCCCCCAGCATTTCTAACGCTGTCCCATCCGCTTCCTGAGCTGCACCGCTTGCTCTCCCAGACTTCAGCAGCATTCCTCCTCAGGTGCATTCTGCTGAGTGGCCGTGTGGGAAGTGGCAAGTGTTAACCAAGCACTGCCAGCCCAGGATAACAATGCCAGAGCTCACGACAAAGCACGTTGTCAGTTGAGCGCCTGGCCAGAAAGCTCCCATGGTTTCAGTAGCAAATGATCCCCAAATTATTAATCTAAAGTACTCAGTGAAGCACTCTCCCCTTCACCAACAAAATACTCTTCTGCAAATGGACACTAGAAGAGCACTCCTCAGAAAAAACATGTATCTGGTGTCATCAGAGCACAGCAACGCTGATGATAAAATGAATAAACTGAAGCCTGACAAAGACACTAAAGCATCTAACGCATCCTGCTGAGAACAGGCAGGTCCGTTAATGACCACTGACAGCCAGATCTCATGTCTTCCTGGAAGGTCATCAGGTCTGCTGGCAACTTGCTGGGGAGAGCTCTGTCTGAAGGAGAGCACAGTGTGGCATGCTGAGCCTCCAGCACCGTTTCCTGCAGCATCCAGGTGCTCCATAAAAGTCTTGCATCTAAGTTTTCTTGTCCATTCTTCCTTCTTATCTCCTAAGAGTTGCCTGGATCCCAGCCTAAGGATAGATGGGTTCCTTCCCTCCAGACATCTGTAACTTTGCACACACATGTGAACATGAAAATGGAAGCCTGAATCTGAGAAGTGAAGAGGAAAAAGGGACCGTGACTGCTCTGTGAGCTTCAAACAAAGTGGTAAACTTAGCTGTGCCAAAGGAGGATGTATAATGGTGGGGAAGGTCTTCCCTTTTCCAGAGAAGAAAGCGCCTTAGTGAGAGGCATGTATTGTGGAATCCAGCTCCCTTGTGCCATGCCAGCCAGCTACTCCGCCGCATTTAATACATTTACAGCTCCTCAAAGAGGCCTTGCTCAGAGCAGACGCCTGCACTTGGCAGCTGCTTAAAGCAGTCCAGATGGGATCCTTTTAAAAATTACAAACTGGTGTATCTCACTTTGGGAGAGGAGCCAACAACAACAAGCTTTCCCTTCTCCATGCATTTTCCATTTGTATCCCAACATGTTTACTTTGCTGCCCTTTACTCTAACTTTTTTTTCACTGCAACTTTCCAAAGCATTAGCGCAGACCTTTCATCTCCCTCTTGAGCAGTTGAGGCATCAGGAAGTCCTGGAGGAGCTCAGTCTCGCAGTCCTAGAGCTGACCAGGCTGCAGGATTTTCTCAGTCAGAAGACAAAGGACAAGGTAGGAATTAGACTCAAGAGATCACGAAGCCACAATTCAGCTTTGGGGAGAAAGTCTGTGAGTCTTGATGCTCTTCAAGGGTCTCCAGAATTATGAGCTTTCTTTGTGTTCATGGTGCTCGTCACAGCTCCCAGATGGCAAGGTGTTCACATCGCATTTGGGAAGAAGCAATCGGTGCCAAGACTTCTGCATAGTAGCACGTATACTGGGATTTTTAATTTTTTTTCTCTGAGTCTTGAGAGAAGCGGTGGCTTTGTTTTCCTTCTAGCCTACATTCCTTTGATAGTGGCTAGAAAGCAAACCAGTTGCCAGATATTCTGCTGCTGTCTTCAACCGGCAAGTTCAGTAGCACTGGAAACTGTTGGCAGAGCCTGTTAGGCATTGCTTTTCCTTCTCTCTACTCTGCTACCCAAATTTCTCCATCCATGTTGCTCAGTACTATGTTCTCAAGCCATCCTGGCACAGTTTCTCCCTATATATTTCTTCTACCGTAATACCTCCTCAAAACTCCAGGCAAGCATGCTGGAGTACCCCACCCAGCACACGATCTCTTAAAGGCAATAACCGGTGCGTACATATGAAATCCTGGTGACATTCATCCAACACGTCACAGCTGCAGAGAAAGAAAATGCCGCTGTCATCAAGCGTGTAATGAGAGGGGTGCGCTGAGCTCTTTGCTATCTGTCAAGGTTCACTGCAAGAGATTTTGCCAGATCCTAAGCCTCATTCCACCAAGCTGTGAACATCAATCCTAGTGCTCAGCTGTGAGAAGTCAGTGTGGGTCAGCGTGTCCCTCAGCAGTGGCACAGCCCAGATTCCAAGCCGTGACCCAGCTCCTACAGAAAAGAAGATACGGGCTCCACTCTCTGAGCTTTTTCACGGAGGGTTATTCACTGCTCCAGGTGTGCATTACCAGACATCACATACAAGCAAAGCACCCTAAATGCCTTCTGCCAGAGCCAGGATCACTGAGAAATTGCTGAAGCACCCTTACTGTCAGCAGCTGCAACTCAAACAGAAGATGAGAGTAGCCCAGAGAGAAAGTTAGACAGTCGTAAATACACCAGAAAGGGCTGACACAACCACTGAGAGTTACAGAAGTCTGTGGAAAACTTGGCTCTGCCTAGCTATGGAGATTTGGATGTTCAAGGCTCTAGGTGAACCCCAAGCACTCCAAACACAGCAGCTCTGCTGTGCCAGAAGCCCCCCAGACCTCCTCTCTCCAGTAGCTGCAACATCAAAGGAGCTCTGAGACATGTTCATCCTAAAGAGCCAGAGTGCCAGGGACTCAGAGATATGAAGTAGCCAAAAACTGGAGGAGCTGGAATGTAGCAATCCTCTATGGAGAGCAAAGAAACAGCCGCCTCTGAGCCGGACTCCAGAGAAAATAGGACACCATGACCCTAAGTGACTTATACAACAAAATTAAAAGAAATAGTGTCTGTGTTAAATCTTGAGGGATCTCTCTGTGGATGTTTTAGAGAGACCTCAGTTATAAACAGTTTGGGTGACGTTATCTGCCAGCCAAACCATGAGCTCTGAGCTCTTGCTGGGGAGCAAGTGGAGGGGCTCATGCAGTGAGTGTGCAAGGGGCTGACCCTGTCACCTGAGCAGCCTAAGAGAAGCCCACAATGGTGACACAACCAGGGAGCCCATCCAGACCACCCTGGTTCCCATGACAGCCTGGACAGCACTCAATGAGGGTGGGGAAGTCCTTGATGAAAGAGTTTGGTTTAACTGTCAGCAATAAAATTCAGAGGCAGAGAACCATTTCCCATGTTGTTGTAATTATGTGCTTCTTGCTTCGTTTTCAGAATTGCTGAAAATAACCCTTTGCACCTGGTTCCTTAGGGAGGATGGTTCGACCGGGCAGAAACAACCACTGTGAAAGCCATGTGAAGAGTCCGTGTAGTCTAGGTTATGAAAAGTAAAAAAAAAAACCAAACAAAAAAAATTGTTTAGACTTTCTTTGGATGAAAAGTTAATAAGTCAACAGAGACTTTGACTTAGAGGCCAACAATATGGGAGGAGTGAACCGGGTCTGTACAGAAGCACCTGCCATATAGATGCTGCCTATATTAATAGTAGCATTTTTTTTTCACAGGGAGAACAAGGCGATGACGGGAAGGTAGAAGGACCACAGGGACCACCTGGAGACAGAGTAAGATGTTAAATCCCTTCCCTACTCAATCCTGGCCTGATTTTTGCAGGTGGATTAGTTGGGTTTCTTCCTTACTTGTGGAACATGCACAAGCCATTGCGATATTGCAGATGACATTGTTTCCGTCCACCTTAACTCTTGTGTTGTAGGGCCCTGTTGGTGACAGAGGTGATCGAGGGGAGCCTGGAGACCCTGGTTATCCTGTAAGTATTTGCAATACATGATTCAGAAATGTTTGTCTTGAGGAAGTGCTTCCAACCTGCATCAGCCCGCAGAAGGTCCACCTTTTGCCCAGTAGTCACAATTCGTAACTCCCTGTTGTCCCTTGTCAGCCGCTGCACGTGGCCGTGTTTCAGTCAAGTAATTCAGGTAACTTTACCTGAAATGGTAAAAATTTTGCTGAAGGCAAATGTAGGTCCTGCAGGTCAGCACCTCACAAGGCCATGCACCTGCCTAAGCACACTAGACTGAAAATGAGCAGGACCATCTCATCAGAGATATCTGTGATTATCAAGAAAATACCTTGGGGAAGATGTGCACAAGAGTGGTCATGTCGATGCTGGACAAAAGTCAAGACTGATGTGCCCATGGCTGTAGACTTTCTTGGGAAGATCTCTGTTAACTTGGAGGTTTGGAAGCTTCCGAAATCTTACCGAGATTTCTCTCAAAAGCAACACCAGGGGTATGAACTGATCCTCTGTGCTCCTGATGCCCTCTGTGCGGGACAGCTCCAGCCAGCTGGTGCTGATCTGCAAAGGCTCTATGGACTCCTACCTCCATCTAAAAGCAGCTGGTCAGAGCGACCCCTTACAGGAATGTACAGAAGAGTTTAAATTCACCAGGGTAGCAGTGCTGCTGCCTGATTTCGTAGAACAGCAGTCTCCAACTGTTTGCTGACATTAGTGCTTGTACTTAGGGGTGCATTGGAGAGCCTTCTTTACTGCTTAGATGGTGATTAGCAGTTCCTCTTAGCTAGTTCTTTCCAATGAGAAATCATGGAGGACGCACACTCCAACGTTTCTGTGTTAGCAGGATGCAGATATGTACACCTTCTCCTGCCCCGTACAGCATGTTGCATCCATTTTTGTTTCCCATTGCCACAAAAGTATCCAAGAACAAACATGCTCCCTCTGTTTTTTTATTTAAGGGTCAAGAAGGGCTTGATGGAGAAAGAGGAAAACCTGGACAGCAAGGCTTACCTGTAAGAGATACTGCTTCATTGTAAGCTACCCTATGTCACGTGCATGTGAAAAGGAGATGCAAAAGGGAGGGAAGGTAGGAAGGGCTGCAGTGAGGGGTGTGTGGTGGCTGTGAGACACAGCATTTCTGTAAGCCAGGCCCACGGAAGGGGCATTTGGGGCCACATGTTGAGACTAACAAGTGGGTGACGGAGCAGGGGGTGCTCCCAGAAGCCTGTCTCCAAAACTGTCTTTTCTGAACGGTCCAAGAGGGACTGGAAATCTCAGGTGATGGGTGGTGGGAGGTGACAGTGACAGTGAAAGGGTCTGCTTGGAAATGATACATTTGGCACACTGCTGGTGAGAGCTGGTCCAGCACAAGGTGAGAACGTATTATTCTGCCCGCATGGTGTTCCCTCTCAGACCAGTACATTTATGAAAAGCTCAATTAAATCAAAATTTAAGGGAAGGACTTTTTATTCCCTTGCTACCCATGGCAGCACCTAATTTGTGTGAGGGACTATTGCAAGTGTGAGTGCAGCAGCACATTAGACATGGTTTGTATTGAGAAATAAAGTTGAATCTATTCCCATTCTTTGTAGGGCTGCTGGGAAGAACAAATGCTATTTTGGGGTAAAGCCTTAGTGCTCTGTCTTACGGCCTAGAAATGGCTAGAGCCACTGCATTCCCCAGTAGATGCAGTTTATCCTGAGTGGTGGCAGCCCCTCAGATGTCACTAGTTTAGATGGAAGCGGGAGCTCTGGATTGTCTTTAGTAAGAGTCACTAGAAACACATGGCTCAGAAGCAAGCGGAGGAAGGAGAGCTCTGCAAGTGGGTCCTGGCTTACCTCTTCTTTGATGTTAGTCCAGAAGTTGCCCCTGACACAAATACACACAAGAAATCCCTGGATGGCCAGAAGAAAAGGACATGAGGGAGGACATGCATGATGCGGAGGAGACCACTAAGACAGCAGTGAAATATCCTCTCCACTTTACTCCTCCGTTGGCAGCTCTCTAATAGCTGACATCCAGGCGAAATAAGGAAGGGCTGCAGCGTGCAAGAGGGAGGTAGTACCAACACTGAAGATGCCATCCCTGTATAAACTCCTCACTCTGCACGTAGCTTCTGCAGTACCTTTCTCCAAATGGGCTCCTTCCTGCCCACTTCTCAGCACTGTTTTCCAGGCACCATCTGGGAGTTAGTGAATGATTTCCACGAATGCAAACACCACCCAAGTGAGGGGGTAGCATTGCTGCTTCCCCAGTTGACACCCTGTTAAATGCTCTCTGGAGACAGTTCCCTGCTCCTTTTTCCCCAGGGGCCCTGTCTGAGCACAGGCTGTTCCCCTGAATTGTTTCCATACAGTCAGCATTGTTAGGGCACAAAAAATGCTGTTCTTTGTACTTCGTGCAAGGTCCTGCCAGAAGAGAATTTCAAGCAGATTTCTCTTGCTTATGTTTTGTAGGGGGATCCTGGACCACCAGGCCAGCCAGGAGCAAAGGGATCCAAAGGTGATGTGGTAGGTTTCAGTAGGGTGGATTTCTAGTGTCCCAAGTTTAAAGAAAACGTCTAAGAGGACTCTCATGTTTTTCCCCAGCATGTGTGATTTGGCCTATGGTCTACGCCTTGAAAGGCTGTGGAGAACCTAGTGGGAGGGCTGTAAACATGTATGTGAGTGTCCAAGCCCAATAGTTTGTTGGCTTTGTGGAGCTGGAGAAGATCAAGAGAATTACAGCTCCAGTACGATGGGTGAATCTTGGGCAGGTCTTTAGTCACTGCCATGGGTTGTGTCCCTTTCTCGTATCCCTGTTTGTGGTGCCTCCAGCCACAGCTGGCTCGTCTGTCCCTAAGGAGGTCTGAGCCAGGCAAGTGTCTCTCTCTTTCACTTGAACTGTAAATTTTTCTGGCTTGAAACCTTCCAGATTTGGAGCCCATTTATCCATGCAGTTATGTTTCTTGGAAAAGTCCCTCTAACTTCTTGCCTTTATTGAGCAAGAAAACACAGTACACTTGGGTCCTTCAGGGTTTACTGGGGTATCTCATACCTACTCCTGCCTCCACATCTGGCTATAATGACAGCTTGCTAATTATTCTCACAGATCAAGGACATTATTTGCTAAAACATAAGCATGTGATCTCAATACTCAGCAAATTCTTGCACCCTTTTGGCAGATGTCAGGATTTTTAATCTGACGCTGCTGGGGTAATGCCAGAAGATAGTTTAACCTACAGTAGGCGTTCTTGGCAAAAAGTGCACCAGGTGATAAGATAAATAAACTCAACGCATCGATGGACAATGTGGAACTGCCTTTGGGTCTAATGAATAGCAGAGAAAGCACCCCCAGGAGCATTTCTTTCGTGTAGCTGGCCTGTCTGGTCCTCTGCAGATGGAGAAACAATGCACAGAAAATGCAGTGCTTCAATTTAAAAGTGCTTTAGTGCATGACCTCACTCAGAGAGCTCTGGTGAAGGTGATGAGGCTGAGTTTTCCATTCATTCTGCAGAAATTAATCCTTTTTACAGCTAATAAACCTCAGGAGTATTTCTTTTATGTCTTTATTCACAAAGCAGCATTGCAAATTTTAGACACAAGATAGCCTTTGCATTTCCATTAACTTTCCAAAATAGAGGGAACTACCTCGCAGAGAAAAGCTCTTTACTGAACGGCCTGCAGAAGAGTTGCTGGGTCCTTGGTTCAGCACGGTGCTGTCAATGAACTGACAGAGGATGCAGGTTTTAAGCATCTTGTTCTAATGTTTGCCAGTGCACTGAGTCCTCCCTTGAGTTCATCCTGCTTTATTTGTCCTCATCTGCTCTGTATTAGGAAAAATGTAGGTCCTTGCCTTCTAGCTATTCATTCCTGCCCTAGAACTCTCAAGACGTACGAAGAATCACTTGTAATAAAACCAAATAGCAGTTCATTCCCCTGTGTTGGAGCAACGTACTTTATAAATCTCCTTTTTAGAAAACTCTTCCCAACCACTATGCAAAAGCACACCCTGAAGTCAGGCTCCCAAGTGGAGTTGTGCTAGAACTGCTGCAATTTTTGATGTCTTTCTTTTTATACTTGCAGGGTCAAAAAGGAAAGCAAGGAGCACGGGGCAATGCAGGGAGTAGAGGCTCACCGGTAGGTAAAAATTCAGTTTTCTGCCCCAGGAAATGCTGTCCAGGAGCTCCATCACTAACACCTTTATGATTTTAGGGCATCCTTGGGCTACCAGGTCCTCGAGGAGTGGTGGGAAGGCAGGGTCAAGAGGGTGCCCCTGGAGTGGATGGAGTGCCGGGGAAGGATGGCGTGCCTGGGATGCTGGTGAGTTTGCAATTGTAACCTTGTAACATCAACAGCAAATGCAGCTTAGGAGCTGGAAAGCTAAAAGCACAAGAGAAACAGATCCAGTCCAGCTATAGATATTCCAGTTTACATGTACCCAGAGTGGATCATATACTCCTCTTCATATCTCACATGCACGTAGAGGCAGCAGCTGCCTTTGCATGGCCGAGTTTGTAAATAAACCTGTGTTTCTAGCCTGACAGATACTTGCATGCACTGACTTCTCTATGCATCGCCGCAAATGCACCCATGCCCAGATGCACGGTGCTTGCGGAGGGCAGAATCACACCACTCCCCTGTCACCTCAGAGGCTTTGCAGAGGTGGAAAAAAAATCTTGTTTCATAAACTATTTTGGGTTTCTTTTCTAGGGAGAGCAGGGTGATGATGGGGAAGAAGGTGTGACAGGGATGCCAGGCAAAAGAGGGAACCCTGGCATACCAGGACTCCCTGGGGCACAGGGACCACCAGGATTCAAGGTGGGTTTCTGACTCCCTAAGATACTGCTACGCGCAAACCAGTCTGTGAGCCTGTTGTCTCTAGAGCTTGATTCTCCAAGGTCTAATAAAGTCTCAACTCCTGTTGCCGTCTTTCACATAGCAAGAGGCTCAGTAGATCTTTCTCTCCACCCATCCATCCAATCCATCCATCCATCCTTTTCCACAAGGTTCACAGCAGCTGAGTGTCCCAGAGACCTTCCTCCTTTGTCAAAGGTCACTGAGCTCAGAAGCCTACAGATACACGTACCCACACTATGAACACTAACCTTCTTTCATTAGAAACCTGGCTACAATACCATGGTCTTGGAGAAGTTGCAAAGGAACTGTAGGATGTCCGGGATGGATGGCTCTGTGGGCAATCCAGGTGTCCTCTAGCTGCTGCTCTGCAAGGCCTGAACTGCTGAAGGGAAATTTGTGCTGCTTGGTTTTTAGCAGATATATTTACAGGTTTGGATTGGCTGGAACCGGTATGGGCTTGGACATCGCTCTGGGTGGAAGCCGGGACAGGCTGCTTTAGTGACCCTGAGGTTTCTTCCTGGTCCTTGCCCTGGTCCAGGCTGGCCGCAGGATCTGAACTGGGCCAACAGCAATTCAGCCGCTTGTAGAAAGACTCTGTAAATAGGAAGACTCCAGCTGGGTTTGGAGGGGTGATCGGCTCAGATGTAAATCACGCCTCCCGCAGCACATCGTCCTTAAACTGTCACTTGCTGCCCTCCAGCTGCCTCGGTCAGAATAACAGGCTGCCACCAGGCATGGCGGAAGGAGCCTCGTGTCACTGTGACAGGCTTGTTCCCTGCCTCCAGGGAAATGTGCCCCTTTCCCAGCTGCTCTGCCATCCCAGGCTCTCGCCTTCTTTGCTCCTCTCTCCCAGTCTGCCCCAGATGGAGCAGCTGGGGCTTGTGCTGCTCCCAGCGCTGGGCAGCGGGAAGGAGGTGGGGAGCAAAGCGTGGTGGTGGCTCTCGGAACCCCTCTCCTGTCCGGGGGCTGCGGTGTTGGTGCTGGGGAAAATGTTGGCTTTGCAGCCTCTGGATTCAAGTCCTCCCGCTGAAGGCTTGGCATGTCTTCAGCATTTTAGATGGATTAATTATCAATTGCTAGCCTGCTGGGGGAAGGGATGATGGGAAACTGCAGGGCAGGACAGACAGCACACGGAAGCACAGACAGAAGCGTTTCACCCCCTCGCTGTCCTTGGCCCCGATGCAGGCAGTACAGCTCTGCTGAAGCTCCTGCTCTGCGTCAAGCTCCAGAGGGGACCTAGCCATGCCCATCGCTGGTCTCACACTGTGCATCCTGCAACAATCCGCCTTAGCGGACCTGAGGCGTCTCCTGATGAAACCGCATTCCTTATCCCAATGAACCACCCTTTTCCAGCTTTCCATCTATGGCTGTTTCGGCTGAGTGTTGTTATATTTAGCTCCTGTTCTTTGGAATTACTTGAATTCTGTTATTTTTAGGGTGAAAGAGGATTGCCTGGACAGAGTGGCCAAACAGGGAAGCGAGGATCATCGGGAGGAACGGGCCTTCCAGGGAGCCCTGGCGAGCCGGGACCCAAAGGACAGCCGGTTAGTGATGGACCGGGCTGGCCAGACCTGACTCCAAGCTGTCTCCTGAAGGAGGGGGTGCAGATCCACAGGCTGGGGTAGCAGGGTGAACCCTGGGAGGGTCTTTTACAGGGGAGCCCATAACTAGCTTGTGTGTGAGTGCACAGCTCTCCCCAGTGTGTGCGCTTCCCTGCTCTTCACTGCTCACTTGCGCGCAGAGCTGCCCGACCCACGGCCGCGTTCCCCAGGACAGCACGACTGCTCGCGTCATCCTCACGCCTGTGGTCACGAGGCTGTGGGGTGTGCTGGCAGCCGGGCTGCAGAGCCACCTCAAACACCCCTCAGCAGCGTCATCAGGAGGGCTGTTACGGGAGCAGCACATGGAGCCGGTGGGAGGTTGTGGGTGTGCAGTGCGAACTGTGCACCCCCAGCCATCCAGAGGTGTGAGCCGAGGAGGGTCTGTAGCCCTGCTAGGACATGCAGGAGGTCCAGGAGCAGGCGTCACCAGCGCAGGTTTGAGGGCGGTGCAGCTGCGAGTTCAGAGCACCCCCTCCAAGGCAGGCTCCTAACCCTGCTGCTCCCATTTGCGGTGCAACGGGATTGCCCAGGTTAGTGCTGATGTCGGGCTTTGCCATTGGGAACACTTCAGCTATTTAGATTGGGACCACCATTGGGGGGGGCTAGTTAGGCCACGGGTATAAAACTAACATGAGGAAAAGAGAGATTAGGACTAATACAAAACAAGGAACAAGGTGAACCCCAACTACCTCAATTAAAATGTACTTGTTTGTATAAGTTATATAAAACCCTGTGAGGGCGGTATTCAGGCTGAAAGCCAGTAGCCAACAACACAGCAACAATATTGCTTTGCCTCTTGCGTCCACAAGCAGCAGGTTCCTTTGCCCAGCGCTGCCGCTGCCTGCCTTGCTGCGTAACTGGTGACCAAGTTCCCTTAGCAGAGAGGACTCCATGGTGTTTAAAGACTTGTGACTTCCCATTTACTTTTGCCCTAAATTCCTTTAGAAAGAGGGCTTGGTTGGTTCTCCTGATGCAGGAACATCCTTAGTCCTCCGTTAGTAGCAGTTTTCCTTTCCAGGATCCATAAATGGGCAGTTAAATCAATTTGTATCCTTGGAAAGTTTTTTATGCTCCACTGAGTCCAACCAAGCTCTTTCTTGCCAAGCAGTTTCTCTCTGTCGTGGCAGGAAAAGCTCCCTAACAGTGAGGTCTCTTGACTGACTCTGGAATAGCCTTGTAATAGAGGTGGTGGAAACCCCATCGCTTGACTCATTTACAACTGGGCTGAACGAGACATTGTAAAACATCCCATAAAGTACAATCCAGCATGGGTCACATAGTCCTGCCCAGAGTCCAAACAAGCCTTTTCCACCTCTCATGTTCCTAAGGCTGTAGATGAATCATCTGGTGTATGTTTCTGACCCTTTTTTTTTTAATGTTGAATCATTTTGCATTTTGACATCTGAGAAGCCCACAAATATCGAAGGACATACATCTCAAACATGGTGAAATGAGGGTGTTTACGTAAGGACATGCTACCCAGTGTGGGGTTTTTTATTCTCAGAGTGCATGCTATGTGCTAATCCAAGCTTGATGGCCTTCCAAATATTTTATTTTTATTTTTCCTCAGAAACTGAGCAAAAATCCCTGCACGGTTTTCCTGGGTTTGAGTGGGAGGTTATGTTGTAGGAACATGCACTTCTTTGAAAACTTGAATGACCATAGTTTGAAACTATCCTTTAGTGGGTCAGTCCAGCTGGTATTAGAAACAAAAGAAGAGCTTGCTGAAAGGTGCTTTGAGGCTTTTTTTTTGCAGCATGAACTTCCAAGACCAGTCTCAGAGTAGATCCTCTCCATCCTGCTTCTGCTGTGGTCCAAGCTAGGCAAGCATCTGCTAGAAATAGCGTAGCTATGCCTCCCATCTCAGGGGGGGAAAGGGCTTAGTCTGTGAGCTCTGAGTAATCTACGAGTCTATGAGATCTTCTGGAGTTGCTTCTAGCCCGATGTTTGTTTAATTCCTCCTTCAGATTTCTTTCATACCTCTTCCTCATCATTCCTGCTTAAACTGAAGAATGCTAATGGATTTCTCTTCTCTGAACGGCCAAACTCTTGGAGTGACTAGCCACTCGGTGTGAACTTACTGTTGTTCTTTGTTCTTGTGTTTGTCTTGGCTGTTGTTTGCAGGGAGACTTTGGCGAGGCAGGATTTCCAGGGATTGTGGGCATGTTTGGGCCAAAGGTAAGAGGCTGTCTTGTGACCAGCTGGCTTTCTAGCCTCTCTTTGCTGGAGGCGGACAATGCAATACTTGTTGCAAGGACCTTATTAACAGCTCTGCAGAAACGATTGAAATTGAATTGTGATTCCAACTTTAGTTTATTATGCATCTTCACTTGTTAAATGAGTATGCGTTTACACATGCTTTGTTGGAGCTTATTCCTGTTAAAATGGGTTGATGGTAGAGGGAAAAGGGCTGTCCTACAGACCCTGGAGCTGTTTTCCCCACCTGAATGTCTTTCAGACACTTGTACTTCCACCATCAGCCATCGCCCTGTACCTGAGACACTGATATGCATTCCTAATGTTGAGAGCCTTGATTTGAAATGTAGACTCATTTAATCAGCATATAATTTTTCTGGTGAAAGAGGACAGCTTTGTTTTCTGTAGAAAGTAAAGGGCTTGCAAAACAGGAGTGGGAAGAGAATTTTTTAAAATTTTGACCTTCCCATTCCCATATACAAGAGACAGCACCTCGGTCCTTGCAGCAGAGCTGTAAGCAGGGGCATAAACATGGGGTATGTTTATCAAGGGGACCCAGCATCTCATTTTTCTTGCAGGGCCCCCCAGGGGACCTTGGTTTCAAAGGCATTCAGGGACCACGTGGGCCGCCTGGTCTCATGGTGAGTGGTTTTTCAGTTTGTTTGGTTTCGGAGGATTTTCTTCCTTCCTCCCCCCTCTGTTGCTGTGAGGCTGCAGGGTGCTATCAGGCACACAGCCCACTCACTGTTCACCGCATGCCCAGCAGACAAGCTGTGGCCGTGGCACCACCTCTGGGCCACCAGAACGTGGCTGTAGGCAACCAAGCATGCATGGATCCCTTCTGCCTTGGGGACAGTCATGCTGCTGTGACCACTGCACAAACCACTCCAGCTACACTGAATCTTTCTGTTTCTGGAATTTCTGAGGTTTTACATGGGTTGTCATGACTGTACTCTGAGGGCTTGTATCTTTGGACTTGCATTTTGAAAGTTTTTTATTTCAGCTACAGCGAATCCTACGATCAGCAGCAAAGCGATTCAGTGTCTTTACTGAGTCTGCCATGGCAGAAGCAACCGCCAGCTCCCATGTGAGGGTTCACACATACTTTTTCTTTTCTAGGGAAAAGAAGGAATTATTGGTCCACTTGGCATTCAGGGTCCCAAGGGAAGTCCAGTAAGTATCGGTGCTTTTTTCTGCCTGTATTTTTTAGAAGAGTGCAGTGTTTGAGATCCAAGATGCTTGAGGCCAGCATAAGTAAATCCCAAGTCCTGCTGTAATGAGGGAAGCGAAACGGACTTTAAGATGAGCAGCTTGAAAGAAGTGCAGGTTTAGTCTCTGGCAGTATGTGTAGTTGCAGGGATGTTATTAGCTTAAAAGTGAGGAGCAACTCTACCTAAGTGCCAGTGTGTCAATAGATTGGCTCAGACTAGAAGACAAGAATGTTATTGCAGTTTTTCAAAAGCAAGCTGCCAGAATTTCCAAAGAACTTGGCCTGAGGGGGGACAAAAAAAAACCAGAGAAAAACACCCTCAAAAACTGATAAATGTATTAAACTGGGAAATTAAGCTCGGTTCTGGGAAGTGTTGAAAATCCCTGGCTACCCCAGAATGCCAAAGGCACTGAGCAGAGACTAAAGTTCAGGTCAGTGCTTCATAAAAGCATGAGCATGACGCTACTCAGAGCTCGGTACAGAGGCTGCTACTGGCAGAGATGAAAGCCAGTGAGATGAACTTGGACATTGCCAAAACATCCAGTAATGGCTATTTTTTTGCCTTGGGATGGGTGGACCACTATGACAACCTGGGCTGATTTGTTTAAAGATGCACTTGGGTCCTTGCAAGGGGCTTCTGGGTGGCAGCACATCCCAGCAGCACAGCTTGCTAAGTCACTGACAGCTGCCTCGTCTGCTTTAACAGGGGCCCAAGGGAGACAAGGGCAGCCGTGGAGAAGTGGTAAGTGCTGGTCTGCACACTGGGGTGCGTCCTGCGTTAAGAGGGTCCCTCTCTCTGAGCAGCTGAGTCATGCTGGGCTCCACTGTACCTGCTTGGGTTCTGGCTCAGCATGGTGGTGGCATCAGGCTCCCACAAGGGCAAGACATACACGTCTAGTCACGTATGTGCATCCACATATGCACATAAACACCCACTCTGTTGTTGAAGTTTTACGTCACCCAATGACACCACAAAAGCTAACGCTTTACCCTGTTAGCAGTGGCTGTGGCATCTCTAGGAACAAACCACAGTGAGCGGCAGCTCAGGACACCACAGGCCACCCGGGCCAGGGGCACGGACCTGTCTGGGCAGCCGGGGTGCACCCCCACAGCTGGGGGAGCAGGGCCAGGGCATGTGCTGCCCTGCTGCGCTTCCTCCGGTCCCATCCTTGAGGCAGCTCTGATGGACTTGTGCACCTGCTCATAGCTCCTTGGTGTGCTCACTGTGCAGGGGATGTGTGGGGTACGCTGGCTACGTGTTGATCATCCTCCTCGTTACCCATAATGTGGCTCTGGGTTGCTTCCTTTAGCAGCCAGTGGTTGTTCCAGTACGCAGGGCATTGGTCCAGGCGTCAGAACCCGGCACGCACAGCTAGTGCAGAAGGCTGTTTCTGTTTCATGCCTTCTTCAAACAAGACCTCTTACAAGCACATGTCCCACAGACACCAAAAGTCCCAGTGCATGTTTCTAGCAGGCCAGGGTGCTGCCTCTCTTTCTGCTTGCTCACCACTGTCCACCCCCGGGGGCACAGCAGAGGACAGGGGGCTGCGGGTACCTGAGCCCCAGGGCGAGCGTTTGCTGGTGCCGGGGCCATGAGCAGCCCTTGCCGCAGCCACCTCTCTGCTGTTGGCAGACACTGTTGGCCCACACTGCTGGCCCATGTTTTCCACTGTCCTTCCAGCACAGCACCCAGCCCTTGCACAGGCACCCTGGGAACAGCTCACAACCCTACAGAGAAATTCTGGTTTATTAATGAGCATCTTCTGACAGCTTTTGCCTTTTTTTTTCTGCAGGGTCTACAAGGTCCAAGGGTAAGTATTTGAAATCACTTTTTCTGACTAATATATTTAAATAAAACAGTTGCTTTTAGCAAATGTAAAGCTGCAGGGTAGGTAATTATGCATACAGGGAATGTGATAAGTGCCTGGGGATATGGCGTTAATGATTGTTAAGGAGCTACGGGCTGGGAACAAGGGATGCAGTATGGACCAAGTGCAGACAGATGCACCTAGAGGTGGGAGATGGATGAAGTGGGGCCACCTCCTGTCTTCTGAAAGGTTTGAGGGAAGAAGATGCTGTAAGATGTCAAAAGCCTAGAGGATTTCAACAGGGAACAGATTCAGGCTGGTGAGAACCATGAGAAATGGAAATGTAAACTGGAGGTATTTCACTAACTGATGCCACTCTGTCTTTAGGGTCCTCCAGGCCCACGAGGACACCCTGGCCCTCCGGTAAGTATATGTGGAAAGAGTTCAAAGACATTATTGAAACAAGCTAAAGTTTTTGCCAACATACTCTCCAGAGGGACTGTTCACTCACTGGAAATTAGAGCTTAGCCCCATTCCTTGTATGCAAAAACATGTGTGTGAATGGTCTAGTGTTTCTGGTGCTTTAGCCTGCACCATCTCCAAGTACTTTATAGAGACAGCATTGTTGGCTGTCTGACTCGTCTGCATTGAGGGACTCCAAGGGAAAGAGGGTTTCAAAAGGACACAATTGAGTATCTTTGCAATAGTGACTGCCCATCTTTCTGGCTGATGCACCTTTTTTGCTTTGATTTCTAGGGACCGCCAGGAATTCCAGCCTCATTTGTAAGTTGCTGTTTTCTGTATGTTTTTTAACAATGATAATAAGTCATGCAGAGCCAAGGTGCTGATGGGACACCCAGAAGGAGCTGCTGGGACCCTGGAGACACACACTTGGGTCCAGCAAGAGATGCTGTGTTAGCAGAGCAATGCTTGAATTGCAGCCCTAGACTGAGAAGCATTTGCTTGCATCAGGGTTTGTTCAGGTTCTAACAATATCAATTACCATCTCTTTCACCCCCCACTAGCAACAAGATGGCTTTGGGGCAGCTTTCCAGACACTGATCGACTCAAACACCGCACTCAAGACAGAGGTATGACAGTACTTTTGAACTCGCTGGTCCTTGCTGGAGCTGGAGGCTGGGAGCGGTCACAGCGTTGCTTGTTCTTCCTGTGTACTTAAAGTTTATACACAAAGCTCTGATTTGTCTCTGTTCTTGTGGAATACCTGGGGTTTATGCATGCAAAGATCCAGTTAAAGGATATGGGTTTGTTTATGAGGCTTCAGACCTCACGACTTTGCCAGCACTTCAGAGATGCCCTGTTCCAGGCAAGGGCTGTAGCTCGCCGGATCCCAGCCAACACAGCCTGGCTTTGACCCACTGAGTTTTCCCACAGAAAAAGCAGAAACCCTTGTGGTTACAGCACCCGGTGCCCCCCAAGGCACACCTGACTTTGCCTCCTTTTCTCTCCAGGGTTACCAACATCCAGACCTTCTCATGCTGGACCACGGAGGGGAGATCTTTAAGACTCTACACTACCTCAGCAACCTCATTCAGAGCATCAAAAGACCCCTGGGAACCAAGGAGAACCCTGCACGCATCTGTCGAGACCTCATGAACTGTGAACAGAAGATGAACGATGGTAGGAAGCCCCGAGAGTGCAAAGGCTGCATCCTCCACAGGGCTGTTCCCCATGGCCCAAACTGGTCTCCTTCCCTGGAACCAGTGATGCAGAAAACAAAACTTCCCTTTTCTCATCCACAGAAAAGGTTAGGTGTCCTTGTTAATCCCAGAATCCTCCGTTCCTTCAGGTACCTACTGGATTGACCCAAATCTTGGCTGTTCCTCGGACACCATACAGGTCATCTGCAACTTCACCAACGGCGGGCAGACGTGTCTTAGCCCCATCACCGTCTCCAAGGTACACACAGCTCAGCCCCAGCATGGCATTTCCCATACTACTATTCCAAAATATTTACGCAGGGGTGTGTTGTCCCGGGGCACTGGACGGTGACCGCTATGACACAGCACACTGGTTTCTCCTCGAGACAGAGTTGGTGTAGCTGTAACATTCAGAACTGTCCGCAGGCAGTTAAAAAATATGCCCAAGACTTATTGACTCTTGTCAAGACAAAGCAGTACGTTTCCAGCAATGTTTAGTTAACACATAACCTTAACAGAGGCCAGTAATTTTGCAAACATTCTGCTCCCAAATGCTTTGTTGAATTAACTTATGTTCAGGTCACTATTGCATTTTGTTTTCTGCCACCTGAAAAAGTGAGGTCAGCTTAAATATTTAGGTTTCCAGTGAAGTTAATGCTATAGGATTTTTCCTGAGGGAGCACCTCTACCAAAAATACCAATGACAGTACCTGGGCTCACCCGCAGATGAACTAGAAACCTCCTGCTTTGCTGCATTGCTGCTTTGCAGAAGTATGTGCTCAAAGTTTACGTTAATTTCCTCCTACTTAAGCACCTGACAGTTTGTTCTGAAAAATAAATGACCCGCCGTGTCCCCACGAAAACTTTCCAGATTGACTTGGCATCTGGCTCTTATGCACACCCTCACCCCAGCCCCGGACACGGTGCAGGGGCACTGCCAGCTGAGGCGCAGCACGCCCACCCCGCCGTCGCACCTCGCGCTGGCCCTGCCGCTGCAGCCACACGCCCCAACACCTTGTCCCCTTCACAGCTGGATTTTGACATCGGCAGAGTCCAGATGAACTTTCTCCGCCTCCTGAGCTCAGAGGTGGTGCAGCACATCACCATTCACTGCTTGAATACCTCCGTCTGGCGGGAAGGTTCCTCCGAGAAACCTTCGGAAAAAGCCGTGCGTTTCAGGGCCTGGAACGGACAGATGTTTGAGGCAGGCGGGCAGCTCAGGCCAGAAGTGGCAGCGGATGATTGCAAGGTACGTTGCTGCGGAAGAGGCGAGCGCTGGAGCGAAGTGCCCAGCTGCCCCGCTCAGGGCATGCAGCGGGCTCGAGTCCACCCGCGCCGCTTGTTCCACCAAGTCCAGGGGAGCAGGCTCCAGTCTACCGCTCTGGTTTTCCAGGATGCTATAGCAGTTCCTGTTAAGTAAACAGCCTTCAAATAGAAAGCAAAATACTAAATTCCACCATGAGATGTCACATGTAGCAGCAGTTAAGTGACAGCCACCTGTGTTTTGGGTTCACTGCAGCAGGAGCCCATGTTGGCTGATGCCATTCCAAGCTCGGGTACCATCCACTTGACCAGGATAAAGGTTCCCCAAAATGCTTTCTAAGCCTCACCCCAGACCTGCCCAGCCCAAAGGGCAGTCCCTGGTCTCACACAGGGCTTTTCAAGCTTACACCTCCTGGAACGCGTTCCTTTCCAGCAGGATTCACTCCCCAGTTAAAGAGCTTTTTCTCTGTCCCTCCTCTCTGCACAGATCAAGGATGGACGCTGGCATCAGACTCTCTTTTCGTTTCGGACACAGGACCCTCAGCAGCTGCCAATTGTCAACATCTACAACCTTCCCCCATCCGAGCCAGGAATGCAATACCACCTCGAGGTCGGCCCCGTGTGCTTCCTTTGAACAAAGCCACCGCCACGGGGCTCCAAGGCTCTGACCCCACGTCTGGCCGGTGTTTCACACGGGCTCTCCCACCTCTCTGCAGCAGGGACAGCTGGGCTGTATCTCTTGGGTCAACTCTTGCTCTAGCCTTCGGCTCAAAGTCTCAAAGAACCCGTGATCTACTGAACTCAGCAGGTTGTTGGAAGGAGGAATAACAAGGATGTAGGGGAAGCGGGTATCAGTCGGGATGTGAACAGTGAAAAGGGGTCAGGGGACTAGATGTTGCAAGCAGTTCCACACACAAAGCTTTTTTCCACGACCAAAGAAAATATTGAGAGAAACCTCAAGCAACTTGCAGCGTGTGTTTTTTTGGGTTCCCCCCACCCACCCCATTTTGTCTTACCTGGTTCCTGAGTTACCAAATGTTCTTTCCATTGAAAAGTAATTAAAAGATAGAGCTTCCCTCTCAGAGCTTGTCGCCTTCTGGATGGCCACGTGCTGCATCAGGTCTCCCAGGCGGAGCTGCAAGTTGAATCTGGCTGCTCTGTGTACCGGAAGCATTTCGATGTGCAATATTAGAAGAAACAATATATATATATTATATTATTTAAAGCAAAAAGAAAAAGAGGAAAAAAAAAAAGGAGAGAGAAAAAAAACATTCTAGGTTCCCCCTTCCATGGGTGAGTTTAATCAACATCCCTGCTCATGGGTGGTGTTAGGGTAGGGGAGAGTCCCAAAGCCAATAGGGGGGAATGGAAGGAGGAGAGGGAAAGAGATTGGTGCTAAAATCGAGAGAGAGGATGGGCTCGTCTGATTTGTTTCTACCTCTCACTGTGAAATCTCTGGTGCTCTTAAAAAAAGTGTGTTATTTTATATATATGACTTTATTTAAGGTTGTGAAGGTGCTACAGTGTCTTGCCACAGACCCAAAAAAAAGCCCACAGGACCATCTCTCTGGGAGGAGAGGAGGTTACGCTCTACAGCTAAATCCAAGAAACAGCCACCTTTAAAGGGATCCCTTCATCGCCATGGATGTCCATTGTGCACAACAACTCAAACCGTGTCCAAAATAACTTACAGGATATTTTAAAAGCAAATTTCCTTATTTTTTTCTTTCTTGTTAATCAGCACTTCACTGCTTTGGGAGGGGAGTGAGGGATGCAGCTCATCTGTAAGCATTGAGCCTCAGAGAGCTATTTTCGAGTTGGTTTGTCACGTACTTTGTGTTGCTGTAGCGGCGCTGGCCACGTCCATGCTGGCTGGTGCCTGCAGCGAGTCCCTGGTCTAAGCTCGTATTTAAACCCAGCGCCACAGTCCTCCTGCCTGGCCGCTCCGCCAAGGCTGACACGATGGTACCGTGTTCCAGAACCCAGCCGGGCTTGGAGGGGTTTTGTTTTGTTAAGTTTTGTAGAAATTTAGTCTCTATATGTAAATTTGGAGGATTTTTTTTTTTTTAAGAGGATAATTATGGTAATCTTTAATTCTATATAAGGAATAATATTGATGTAATCAGAGCTGTACTGTATCAGAAATGCTTCAGTGCCTGTTTGGAGTTTTCATGTCTCATATGGACTATGGATTTTATTTTTTGAGAAAAAAAAATTATATGTGAGTCTCTTTTTGTGTACTTTTTTTTTTTTTTAACTACTGCCTGCTGGTTGGTTTCCAACAACCATCAGAAAAGGTTAACAAGATCTGTCCCAAATACCTCACCCTCCATGCAGCCCTGCCTCTGCTCAGAAATACCTCACCCCCACCCGGGGCAGCTCACCCCAGCACCCCCAGGCCAAAAATCACCATCGCTCATCAGGCTTGCTGCCTTCCCCTGCGCACACTCCCACGCTCCTGGTTTCGCCCTCTCTCATCCTCTCACCATCAGTTTTCCATGTTTTCTCAAGACTGGAGTTACCGTTTGTTCTCGTTAAAGTTTTTCTTCCTTCTCTACTTCTTTTATTCCTTTTTTTTTTTTTCTTTTTTACTTTAAATAAATATTTAAAACTGAGGCAATGAAATGGGACTGGTTTGGGTCTTTTGCTTCTTCATGGGAAACTAAGTGGACAAGAGGTGCAGCAATACCCCGCTGCTTGGGGATGCCGGTGTTGGTGTGAGACACCCCCCCAGCCCAGAGCCCCTCCAGGTGAGCCAGGGACCCCAACCCCCAGCCCAAAACCCTTCCTCGGCATGACCTGCCCACCCCTCAGCACAATGATTCCAATGCTCGATGAATGACGAGGCTGGGATTCTGGTGCCTCCCTGCTCCTGCGCGGCGCCACGCTCACCCACTGCCATCGGCGCAGTGCTGGGGAGCAAGAGGAAAAGAAAAAAACAAAAAATTTAAAAAAGGGGGAGGAAAGAGCCGAGCTGATTTTTTATTCATTGCTGAAACCCAAATCACATCTCAGTTGCTCCAAGCTGACTTTGAAACCCAACATCTCCTTGCTAAGGAGGTCACCTGGCCCCAGCCCCAGGCTAGATGGCGGTGGCTGTCCCTGGTGCCACCGGCAGCACGTTGGAGATGGCAGCAAAGCCAGGGAAGGGGACACAGGTGACCGCCCCACACCCCATTACACCACGCACGGGAGCTGCCCTGGCCGATCCCGGGTTGCGTCAGGAGTGCGGGAAGGGGCCACACTGTGTTTGCTCACCTGGGGCTGCACCCCTTCCCGGCAGCACGCTGGGACCCCCGGCACAGGGGGGGCTGCGTGATGGCACCAGCCCAGCTTTGGCAGCGCAGTAAAACCTGGCTCGGTTGGGGCTGACTCTCGCTCGTGTGAGCCTGCTGCTCCTGAAACAGGTTGCTTGTAGTCAGGGGAAAAGCAAACACAGTTAATAAATCAATCAATGCATTTAATTACGAGGCCAAAGTTAGAGGGGAGAGAAGACACTGTTAAATAGAGAGACTCTGCATTTAAAGAAGCTCTAATTTATTTTGTTAAAAGCCTGAGTCCACTGCACTGGTGTTTCCCCTGCCTCATACCACACACCACTCCACCACCCACCCCAGGAATTATTAAACAAGTCCTTGTCTCTACTAGCTATTGTAGATTACGTACGATAATCAGCTATGTATGGTATCGGCATCCACAGCCTAAAGGCCACTTCATCACCACTTCATCACTGGGCTAAGATAAGCCACGAGCACCAAAGGCTGCCAGCACACAAAAGGGAGCACAGCAGGAAAGGGGGACAACACACACACACACACACACTGCCCCCACCTCCCCAGATTTCATGGATGAAGGGTCCCACTGAGCTGCTCAGACAGCAAGGCTGGGCCGCAGCACCACGGGTGAGAGGAAGGCGATGGTGGGTGGGTGGGCGCAGCTTGTCATCAGAGCACAGAATGGGTTGGGTTGGGAGGGACCTTCAACGGCCACCTAGCCCACCCCCTGCAGTGAGCAGGGACACCTTCACCTAGACCAGGCTGCTCAGCGCCACGTCCAACCCAAGCCTGAATGTTTCCAGGAATGGGGCATCCACCACCTCTCTGGGCAGCCTGTCCCAGCACTGCTTTATATCTAGTCTGACTCTGCCCTCTTTTACTTTAAAACCATTCCCCCTTGTCACGTCACTACAGGCTCTGCTGAAAAGTCAGTTTTCTTGTAAGTCCCCTCCAAGCACTGGGAGGCTGCTCTAAGGTCTCCCTGGAGCCATCTCTGCTCCAGGCTGAACAGCCCCAGCCCTCGGGTGGGTTTTGTGGCCCCTGGCCCCGCTCCAGCAGGTCCCTGCCTTTCCTGTGCTGAGGGCTCCCAGCTTGCAAGGGGCCAAATCCTGCTGCGGACACCGAACTGCAGCACCAGGTCCCAGCCCCAGCAGCACCCACGCGGTGCCCCCACATGAGAGCACACGTGTGCCCAGTGCCAGCCCTGTGCCCAGCAAAGAGTGAGGCCGGTGCCCACCCAAAGCCTGCACAGCCCCAGCCAAGCCATGGCCAGGGGATTTCTTTGCCCTGGGGAGGAAAGCCACATCCAGGTGCCATTGGATGCCCCCGAGGCCACCAAACACACCTGGAGCCAGCCAGGTGCTTCGCCAGGCACCCACAAAATTAACTGCAGTTTCCGAGAACAAAAGCCTGTACTGGTGAAACATGGGGTTGCAGTTTGGGGTTGGTTTTTTTTTTCTTTCCTGCTGGAGAAATCCAAGCTTTTGCAAGTTGAATTTCCTCCACCTGCTATTGCTTCACGCCTGAGCAAACAGCCCAGCCACTGAACAAGCACAGCAGGGCTGGCGACGCCCAGCTTTGCCGGCGGCCGTATATAAGGGACGGAGCTGAGCAACAGCCCATCATAGCAGGAGCTTCCTCCTGGCCGACCCAGCAATGCTGGCCACCCTCACCCTCCTCCTGGGGCTGCCGCTCACCCTTGCCACCGAGCCCCCCACCTGCGCCCCGCTCGTCCCGGTCACCTTCGACAACTCCACCATCCCTGGGGTAAGCCCTGCCCTCAGCCCATCCTCTCCTTTCCCATTGGCATCTCCAGCCCTTACGGGTCCAGGAAGAGGCTACGAACCCAGTCGGCAGCTCAGCGCCGATCTCGCTGCCTCCCTGTGCCTATTTTCCTAACAAAACCCAAGCCTGCTGGCAGGGCCATGGGGAAGGGGTGAAGCCGTGCAGCTCTGCACCCATAATCTCACAAGCAGGCGCTTTCGGAGGGCTCCCTCTTCCATGCCCCGTGCAAATGGGGCTGTCAGCTCCGCCCTGGTGCTTTGCCGCTATTTTAAGCCCTTCATGTGATGGGGACTCGGGTCACAGTCTCCATCTGCAAAACCCTTCACTGCATAAACAGTATTTAGTCCCTTGGGGATGTTTAACGGGAGGAAAGTGAACGAGAGCCAGGCGCAGAGCAGGAGGAACGCCACCACAGAAACTAGCTGGCCATCCTGGGAGCTGGAGCGTCGCTGTAGTGGGGAGGGGACAAAGCCAGGAGCCCCTCACCCAGCCCGGCTCCTGCCCAGGGTGTTCATGGCCACAGGACAGTAGGGCACAGCGTCTGCTTTCACTCATGTCGTGGCCATGGGTGAACACAGCCTGGCCCCCCCCCAACCCTTTCCTACTCTGCTCCTCTCTGCAGCTCCTGGGACACTGGATCTACATTTCTGGTGCCTCCAGGTACCCGCCTCACCTGGCAGAGCTGAAAGCGCTGAAACACGCGAGTTTTTCCATCTTCCCCAGCAGCCATGAGGATGAGCTCAATACCATCGAAGTCCTGAGACTGTAAGGATGAGGCTTCACCCCCTCACTCAGCTTCCCCATCCCCGGGGGCATTTCCACCCGCTGGTGCCAACCTCCGGGCTGAGGCACCCTCACAAATCTGGGGCTGCAACGCGGCGGCTATGCCAAATTTATTTCAGCTGTGCAGCCTGGCTCAAGTTCTGAATCCCTTGGGTTTGGTTGGGGCAGTCTGGGGGGATGGGGGGCGCGGATATTTGCCCCATCTGACCTCTCTGCCCCGCAGGAACGAGACGTGCGTGGTGAAGAACGTCAGCAAGATCCACGTCTTTTGGCACAACTCCACCCTGATGCACGGTAATACCGCAGCTGCAGCGCCGGGGGGGAACCGCAGCTGCACCTTGCACCCTCCCACCTCCATCCCCCGGTACTGGGCACCCTGCGCCCCCGGCACCCAGCCCTTTTACACCTGAATGCATGGCTGGAGGAAGGGGGGAGGGAGGAATTTCTTCTGCTCCATGCAATGGATATGGCAGCGTGTAGGACCAGACTGGTCCCCACTGGGATGGGTGCCCTGGGGACGAGCAGCCCCCACCACACTGCCAGCTCTGCCCCAGCTGCACCCTGGCCCCAAGCGACCCTCGCTAACAGAGGACTCTGTTCTCCTTGTACCTTCCAGTTGATGACCAGACGGTTTCCATAGCCAAAGTGATCCAAAGTGACAAAGACCTGCTGATCCTGAAGCACATCAGCAATGACTTCACGAGCCTGAGCCTGTCGGGTGAGCGGGTGCTGTCCTGATTTGTGGGGTCTGTCCCTGCCTGGGGACACCCTGAGGGCATCCCCAGCCCTCGCAGGCAGGGCACAAAGCCCCTTCTGCCCCCCCACAGAGGGGAAAGGTGGGGGTGGGCAGGCAGCATGCTCCCTGTCCACATTATGGGCACCACCAAGGAGCAAAGCACCCCCTAAAACTCCCTTCTCTCCCCACCCCCACCCACCCCGCCGCCTCCCCTTCTTTTACTGCCCCATTTCTCTGACAGCCCGGACACCCAACGTGAGCAAGGAGCACCTGGAGGAGTTCAAAGCCCAGCTGCACTGCCTGGGCTTCACAGAGGAGGAGATTTTCTCCACTTCTGAAAAGGTACGAACCGCTCCCCACAGCGGGCCAGCCCCTGCCCCTGCTGGGATGGGGCTCCGGCGGGGGTGTAAGGTGGGTGCCCCCCATGGCTGTCCCTCTCCCCCGCGAGCATCCACCTCGGCTGATCCTGCTCTCGGTGACAGAGCACCGACAGCCACCCTCCCCATCTCCCGCAGGATGCCTGTCCCGGTGAGGAGACGGGCGAAGGCAACACGGATCCACAGCCGGAGTAACCCCCACGGGCTGGGTCAGCCACTCCATCCTCATCCTCATCCTCCTCCTCCAGCCCCTCCACAGGGAACTCCCTGTCCACAGCCCCGGCTGGGCTCAGCACAGCCTCAGGACTCGCTGTTGAGGTTTTGGCCTTTCCTTGCAAGTGAAACGCTCAGTTTCCCTGTTTTTGCCCAGACCTGAAATAAATGCCTGTGTTACAACCGCCTGCCGCTCCTGCTGCATCCCCCCCAGGACCGCTGGCAGGACCCCTCCTGCCTGCCCTGCCCACAATGCTGCATCTCCAAAACCCCTGAGAGCCGTGAAAAGCCCCAGATGAAACCCCCCAGGTTCAAGCTCCCACCAGCTCCGCGGTGGCACCGGCACCTCCCTGCCACCCCACCCGGCAGGTCCCCTCCAGCCACGGAGCATCAGGAGTTGAGTACCCCCCCCACCAGCCCTGACCCCACATAAACCTGCCAACCACCTCGGGTCGTCCCGTCCCCCCCCATGACTCAAACCAGCCAAGGTGCTTTTAGCACCTGAATATCCCACCCGAAATTTTCAAGCCCACGGCAGGGGCTTGTGCAGGGATCACAGCCAGGTGGGGTAAGACAGGGTGGCATCGTGCCTTCCCTGGGTGTCTCTGAGCCAGGAAAGGGGGAAAGGATGGACACACCATCCCCCAGGGCCACGCCGAGGGATGCGGGGAAGCTCTGCTACCAGAGGGGAAAAGGAAAATAGAAATAAAGCCAGAAAAAGGCAGAAAAGCCCCGGCAGCATAGGGACAGCAGCAGGACAGAGGGTCAAGGAGCTGCCACAGGGGATGCATCCAGCAGGACAGAGGTGACCTCCTGGGGCCCTTCAGCCCATCTCTGTGGCCAGTTTTGGCAAGGACAGTAAAAATACCTGCCCTTCTCTTTGAAGGCCCCTGGGCTTTGCCCAAGGTGCAGGGAGGGCTGCAGCCCAGCCACTGCACCATGCTTCATCAGCGGAGCAAGAGGCAGCTACAATGGCTGCTCACAGGGGAAAAATAGGCTAATTTAGGGCAGATTCAAGTCTTAAATGCAGCAAGTGCATTGCCCTGTCACCTCTGGCCACGCCAACTGCCCACAGCTCCGGACACTCAGCACCAGTGGCCCCAGCCAAGGCCAGGGCCAGCACCGGGGTCAGCACGGGGCACGCGGCTCCTCTCTGGCCTGAGTGGTGCTGGTTGCACCAAGGGTGTGGGGCCAGCAGCCCCCGGCAGTCCCATGCCCCCCCGCAGGGCTGCAAGAGCAAACAGCTGAGCGAGCGCGTCAGCCTGCCCCAGCTTCACTCGCTGCCCACTGCTGCAGCCATGGCCACGGCCACCATCGCTGCCGTCCTCGGCCTCACGGCACTGCTGCCCACAGCCTCCTTCCCCTGCGGAGCCCTGCGCCCTGACAACACCACAGCGCCAAAGGTAGGAGAGACCCGAGCCCCGGGGGTCTTCCCCGCTCCTGCAACGAGCCCGTGGGTGCTCTGCTGAGCCTCACTGACCCCTGGGAAACGGGGGAACCCCCCTCGTCCCCCTGGCACACGTGCTGAGGCACCCTCAGCAAAACATCTGCAACAAATGGAAATCTTTGCTTTCCAAACCAGCCCAAATTACCCAGTTTTCTCACAGCCCCCAAGCCAGTGCCAAAGGTCACCCTGGAACAAGGGGGGCTGGCTGGGTATTTTTTGGTGCAAATCCCCCACAGCAGCACAGGGCTGTCCTGACCATGCCCCACAGCCAACACCAGCACCATTCCCCAGTCCCCAGCTCCACCATTCCCCCTCGGCCACACATTTCTACAGGTTTCACTTTGTTGCTGGTGTGGCGCAAGAGGGAGAGCTAGCTCCGGCTTGAGGTCAAAACCAACCGTTTTGCCACGGGGAGGGTGGAAATCTCTTCCCCAAAGCTCCCCCTGCAAACCCAAAAGCTCTCGCCACCCTGCCCCTCTCTCCCCACAGCTGCTGGGGATGTGGCTGTACGTGGCCGGGGCCGCTCAGCTGCCCCAGCACCTCCTGGAGATGCTGCTCATCGACCACGGCCACCTCTGCGTGGAGCCCCGCACCAGCGAGCAGGAGCTGCTCATCACCCAGCACCTAGCTGTGTAAGGTGCCCCCCCGGGTCTCTGCCCCCCACACACAGACCCCCACACACAGGCTGCAGCCATTTCAGCACAAGGTACGGGCACGCTTTCAGTTAGTCTCTGCAGGGAGGGTCACTCCTGGCCACTCTGTGCACGCTCTCCCATCTCCTCTCTTCCTCGCCCTCTTTATCCATTTATTTATGTCAACAGCCCGCACGGTCAGGCAGATTTTGCAGGGCACAGAGGTCACACAGGGGCTGAGCCCTGTGGGCACAGAGGACATGGGTGAGGGGGGGTCTCTCCAAGGCCCCTGCAAACTCCACCAGGCACCGAAAGTTTCTTCCCCCCATGGTCAGGCTTTAAGGGGATGAGTTTTTCCATGCCGATGCAGGCAACTCTGTAGTTTCAGTTATTCTGGGGTGGAAAAGGTCTCACCAGCAAGGAGCAGGGCAAGGGCAAGGCTGAGACCCCGAGCTGCAGGTGGAGGTCAGACAAACACACAGGAGAAATGGCTCAACTTCAGCAGCGGGAGCAGCTCGCCCAGCCGCAGAGCCGGCGGGTGCCCATGGGGGGCTGGGGCTTTGCCAGTCCTTTCCAGTCCATGGCAGGGGGTCTCCTGTTCCCCTTCCCTGCATCACCCCCTTCCCCTCTCTCTCTCCAGGGGGGACCAATGTCTCACCAACAACTCCACCTACTTCGAAACCACGGCCGATAACACCACGCTGGTGAGGCACGGTGAGCAGCGCCTGCGGGGTTATCACCCAGTCCATTTTTTGGATGGGCTGAGACACGCAAAGGGGCCGTATCCATGTTTTACATTGTCTGGTGTGTTTATTCCCCCATCATTTTGTCTGTTTGAAGCCTCGGTGGGCTCCACGCAGCCCCCCAGGGCCAGGGCACCCCAGGATCGCTGCCCTGCCATGTTGAGCCCTATGAAGCAATGCAGTGCTGGGGTCAGGGAGCAAACCCGCTCCCATCCCCACAGGAGAAAACCACCTTGTTTGTAAAGTTATTTCCTCAGGGAAAGGAGGGGAACGTTTACAGCAGGTTTCAGCGAATTAATGAAGCCTCACATTCAGAATTGTTTCCTCCTCCCTGTAGAAATGGGGTGGGAATTGCAAACCCCAAGACAGTTAGCACTGGCCCAGCCAGGACGGCACTGCCATGAGCGGGGACAGCTTCCCCCCAGTTTTGCAGCCCCCCAAGCTGCCAGACCAGGCACTCGGGGCTGGGCAGACCCACCCACACCCCCAGCAGCAGCAAGCCATGCCACCCAGCATTGCAACGGCAGGGTGGGAACTGAGCAACTTTGGATCCTCTGCACCCCAGACCCACATGTCAGAAATACAATTCAAATAAACCAAGAGCTCAACAGCTCGCCCTACATCAGGACATCTGTCCTCACCCACTGCTAAGGGCCGGATCCCGGGGGCTGCTGGCATTGCCCACACCTGGGCTGCAGTTTAGCACTGCTGCAGCACTGAAATCTGAATGTTACGGCTCTTCCCAACCCCAACGCTGTTCTCTCAAAGCCAAGACCCAGCAAACCGTGGGGATGCTGATGAACTTCAGTTCTGAAGATGTTTTACTCATCCAGTACCAACTGCAGAGGGAAAGGACGTATTTGGGACTGTATCTCTACGGTATGCAAACTCCATCCTAAAGTAACTTAAAGTTATTGTGGGAAACCAAAACACACTCATAGTTATCAGCTAAAACCACACAGCAGCTTGGTTTCACCAAGAGTCAGTGATTTCCCCAAGATCGCTGTCCCGGGGTCACAGGAATACTTACAAATCCCATTAAAACCAAAATCTCTTGGTAGAGCGGAAAGCACAAGTTAAGGACAAAACCCACTCACGACATAAACATTCAAAGAACAGGAAGCAAATACAATTCAGCATTGATACCATTGTAAAATCTCAATATTTTCAACCCAACCGTAGTTTTTTGGTATTTACCTCCCCAGGGCAGAGCACGTGGTGTTGCAGTACCAGCAGAGGCAAAGCCGATCAGATCTACCCACAACCCTGTAAAGCAGCACCTTAGCCCTTGAGCTTCCCAGTGCTCCCCCGAGCCCCACGACGGTGGCTTAAGAGAGTTTGAAGACACATAGAAAAAAGCCCCGGCGCCCGACTCGTCCCTCACCATGCCCCAGGACTATCAGGCTGTCCCGCAGCCCCCCACAGCAGCCAGGGACAGAGCTGGTTGGGGAGGGGGTTACAAAAAGCGATGCCCAAGGTTGGTTTTGTTCAGGTGTGTGCGCCAGGGGGGTGAGAGACCCTGGCAGAGAGCAGGTGGGTGGGAGCACTGGGGAGGGAGGCGGGCAGGGCAGGGATGCGGCACGAAGGGCCGTGCCAAGGCCACCGATCCCTGTTTAACACCTGGAAAATGCTTCTCCTTTTCCAGCCCGAAACCTGAGCGTGAGCACAGCCCACCGGGAAGAGTTCCAGCGCCACGCCACCTGCCTGGGGCTGAGAGAGGAGGCAGTCGTGTATGCGCCGTGGAAAACGGTATGTGGCTGTCACGTGTGGGCGAGGGCTGGCAGAGCTGCCGCAGCCCCCACCCCGGGCAGGGGTGCCAAGACCCCGGGCAGGGGTGCCAAGACCCCGGGCAGGGGTGCCAAGACCCCGGGCAGGGGTGCCAAGACCCCGGGCTGCAGCTCCAGCCACCAAAACAGGGTCTTGGAGAGACATTTTTGAGGTGATGGAAATAATTTCAGGACTAAATAAATGCAGGTTTGCTTTGACAATGACAGTGGTTTAAAACAACAACCCTGTTCCCCCAGATATGCGACTCCCCAAAGGAAATACCTGCACCTGAGCATCTCCGGGGCAAACCTGCTAACTGCCTGCCCCCCTACCAGGGGGAGATAGCCAAAGCACAGGACTTTTTCTCTGAAATTCTTGATTTTGCCCACCTACCCCCCCCCCTCAGAGGGCCAGCTGCCCCCAGCAAGGGGCAAGAGGGGCCGGAGCCCTGGGGCGCTGCATGGCCGTGCTTCAGCCCAAGCTACAACCAGACTCCTAAGAACCTCGGCTTGTTTTCAGGTTGGGATTTGCTTGTCTGGCACCCCGAGGTGCTTTGTGATGAGCGGGGTCCCAGCCTGGATAGCTGGAAGTGCAGGAAGATCACACAAGCCAGTCCCCCCCTGCCCCAGCGAGGGGTGTCCAGCACAGAGGCTCCTTTTGAGCTGGGGTCCCACCCTGAGCTCCTGGCCCCACCAGACATCAGGAAAGAGGCAACACCACCCACTCCAACAAAACCAGCCTTTTTCTTTTCATTTTTCCATTGACACATTAACCAGATGCAGCACTAACCTCTGCCACCTGATTTAGGACATTCTATCCTGAAAATGACCCTGGCCCCAGGGCAGCATGGCCAGGCTTCCTCTTGCAAAGCAGAGGTGAAAAATGTCTTACCTTCCCATCCCGTCCTGGCTGCCTCCTCATCCACATCAGGAGGCTCGGAGCTTCCAGAGATGCCCAAAACCCCAGTCCGAGCAGCTTGGCCAAACCCAACGTAGCCCCCAACACCCCCCTGAGCCCCACGATGCTGCATTTAGGACCACCCTGGCCAGGTTCAGGGAGCCAAGGAGGAGCACAGGGGCAGGTTGAAGCCCCCGTGGTGGGGCAGGGGCAGGGCTCCTCTCTTCATTAGGCAACAAGCAGCACCTGGGAGGCAGGGCCCAGCTCTCCCTAATTAGCAGCAAGCACCTGCTGACCCAGGGGGTTGCAGAGGTGTCTGGATCACATTTAAATATGGGCACGGTGAGTGCAGTTCAGAGAACAGTAAGGTGAGAGTAATAAGCCAGAAATGTGTGTTCTTACATGCTCTGGGACAATTGCTGTTGGCAGAGAAGGGGTCTTTGCCTGGCCAAGAGGCAGGACATATCCGAGGAGTAAAATGAAACTGATTAAATGAATGCAGAAAAGATTTTTGGGGACGTTTAACATCAGGCTGAAGGAGATGGATGTGAACAGAGCACCAGAGCAGAGAGTCGTGTGTACCCTGCATCAGCTCAAGGCAGTAAGTAGCAGAACTTAAACCATGCTGATTCCACGTACCTGGGTAGCACCAGCTTCTTACTTATTTCTCAGAAAGTTTGAATCCCTCTTTCCTGCAGAGCCCACTTACTGAGTGCCCAGCACAGCACAGCTTTGCCTCCTTCCCTTGTTACGGCACAGGTGTGGGAAATGGCAGCAGCAGCAGCTCAGCACCTGGGCCAGACCTTCTGCGACTGGGGCAGCGCAGGGAAGCCCGTAGCTTCTCTAGTCCCTCTTAGACTTACAATCAGATAAAAAGGAAATGAAAAATACTTCTTGCTTCAGTAAATTCTCTCCTGCTGGTGCACTGGCCATTTCACTTACCCTGTTATTGTTGTTTTGGAAGGAGCTGTGTCAAACGAAAGAAATCGAAGGAAACAGCCCATGCACGGAGCCCATGGCTGCTGTCACAGCATCGCCTCCTCCGGGTACCCACCCACCTGGGAGCGAGGGTAACTGATGCCATGTTACACAATAAATGTTTTCTTCAAATCTGGTGCTTTTCTTGCCGAGGTGTTGGAGAGCAGGGGTTCTGAAGAGATCAGCAGGGCTTGCAAAAAGAAACTGCACACCGCATACACCTTGTGGGCCATTCAACTGGGAGTTGAGAAAAGTCAAGTCTTAAGCAATCAGGGATGCGAGACAAGGTGACACGTGGAAGTTTTTTCGGCACTGACTCAGTTCACTCAGCTTCACACTAAGGTTGCACACGAGCTCTACTAAAAAAGCAGTATTAAATGAAGCAGTAATAGAGGCTAACCAGGAGAGGGCAATCATTAACTATTGTAAATGAGCGCACCAAGCATTTGGTGAGTAACGAGTAAACAGAAGGCTGGAAACATCTTTAACTGTAGTCTGGAGAGGAGGAGGGTGCTTAGCTAGGAGCTGCCACCCAATCCTCCTGGCAGCAGCTCGACTGCCAGAAGCAGCCCAGCTGGGGCAGGTGTTCTTGCCCAAAGCCTTCGGATAGGGCGAGCGCTCCCTGGTAGTGTTCGTCCACAGCAAGGTTGGCAACACAGTATGGTAATGACAAATTACCCTCCTGCCAGAGAGGGAAGGGGTGCTAACCAACCCAGGCTGGCTTTTACTTCCCCAGAGAAAAAGGGTGTATTTCCTCATTTCCCCAATAAGCCCAGCACCCCAGAGGCGAGAAGGTTCAAGTGCCAGGATTCGCATGGACTCTCCGTGCCTCTGGCACTACCACCCCTGCACTGTCAGGCATCTCACACATCCCTTATCACGCCCCCAGCCCCAAAGGGAGGAAAGCACTGTCACTCTGTTTGTGAAAACAGGGAGAGTTTACCAAAAAAAAGACTGCTTTTGCTGCGTGTCTGGAAAGTAATTCAGCCTCAGCTCTAACCTAGTAATTAAGCACTGAAAATATCTCTCTTCCTTTATAAGGAAGAAAAGGAGAGAAGCTGGAGGGAACACAGCGAGGAAGGGTGCCCTGCTCCTCCCGCTGGGCAGCACCAGGGTGCCCTGGCCCCACAGAGCAGCGATTACGGGGCAGCATTTCAGTGCCCAGCCTTTGCCTGATCGCTGTAGCAAAAATGAATTTTACAAGGCCAAGTACAGCCGATTCCCCCCAGGTCTCAGGGCGCAGGTACCCGGCCAGCCCTTGCTTCAGACACCTTTGTCAGCTTGTGACACAAAACGTAACGCCCTGCCTCAAGCAGCGCAACAGCTAAAGGGCAGGCGAGGGCAGCGGGCGAGCGACGCCAGCAGCTGTCAGCGCTGCCATCCAAGGGGCACTGATAAGCGTCTCAGCTGACTGAAGCAGACACCGCTGGAAAGCGGCAGCTCAGATTACCCAGGACCGAGACTTTATGAGCAGATTTATGGCTGAATAAAAGCCTTGAATTGCAGTCAGGGACTTAAGGAACCAGCAGACCTGGTCTGGCCCTGCAGCAAGTTTTATTAACCAAATCAGAGGCTACTGGCACCACCAGCTCTGGCTCCTGAATGACCTTCAAGAATAGCTCCTGGTTGGATATTTTATTTAAGAAAGGAATTGTACAAAGCCTTTATTTTGAAAACCCTATAATATAAGCCAGGTTCCTTCGAGGGCATAATTGAATGGCAGAGCTTCCAGCTTTCCTGTGAAACTCGCTTCTCTGAACAGAGTTATGGATACTGCACAGATGAGCAAAGTCCAGCAGCACTCAGACAGGTTAACAGAATCCAAACGTCCCTGACTCATCACCATCATCACTAACCTTGACCTCAGCTTTGCTGGTTTTGCCTTTTAAGAAGAATTCTGTTCTCCCAGGTCCACATAGGGATGATCCTTCCCAGTGCCAGCATCTTTGGTGATAATCATCCCAAGAACAGTCTGGCCACAAACAGCACCAATAAACCATACCAAAAAAGAGATGCAGACACATGGTATCTCTTTGACAGACCTTTATTAGCAGACTGTTCCCTACATGAAGAATCCAAGTTAGATTTGCATTATAACAATTTGTGGTTATAGCTACAAAGATGGTTGTCATTTTGCATTGATTTTTGCATTCTGATATTCATATTCCCATTAGGCCACACTGGTAGGAAGGAGCCGCTGCAGAATTTATGACTGGTCTCAAGAAGAGGGGGGTGGAAAAAAAAATCATATCGCTAATCCAGATAGGCTAGATTTCCACGTGGCTAACTACTGACAGCACTAGAAAAGTCAAGGCAGAGCCTCTCCTGAAAGGCTCTCCACAAACCACCAAAATCTGTCAGCAAAAAAAGCAGCTGCTGAGTGCTAGCAAGTCCTTTCCCACTTCCTCACACACTTCCCCACGGTGCCCACCTTGCATGTGAAGAGCACTGGCTCAGCAGCAGGGTCTGCTGATTCAGCCTCAAAGCACAACTGCAGCAGCTTGTGTCCAAGTGCAAGTCTCCTTCTCTCTCTGGAAACCTGTGTTTTCTTCAGTCCCTGAGATTTCTCCCCACCCCCCTTACCTAAAAATTCCCCAAGCTCACTCTCAATTAACCATTGACACCCAACATTCACAGACCTTCTACTTCCCAACCTCAGCCATTCACCTGAAAGCCTTCTAGCCGTGCACAGAGGCAATTCCAAAGTAAGGCGAGCCTCACAGTGCACCCTCTTCCCAAGGTACTGCTTCCTTACCTGCTCCCTTCTCTCCTATGGCTTCTCGCTACAGAATTTCTCTGGGCCGAGGTCCTCTAGCAACAGCCCCAGGCATGGGAAAGGCAGCTCAAGCCCCAAAGGGAAGGTACACAAGCAACTTTAGTGCCCCTCCCCATGGCTCAGCTGTGTGATGTACGAGAACAAATAGAGAACTTCTTAAAAGAGGAGAAAAACAAGCACAGTAACAATATTTAAACAAGTCTATAAAAATAGTCTGACATAACTCTGTTCAAATAAATACAAAATAAATATGCTTTAAGCAGTAAAATAGTGGAATGAAACGCTGGTCCATTTTGCTCAAAATGAAAAGTTGTGTGAGGATCTCCCAGGCCTCAGAAGCCAGATCCTATCAACTAAAGTAGCCCATAATGTGGTCAGAGAAATTTTAAAGCCATCTCTTTCCCTTAGCCTTACAAAAAGCACCCTTTGAAACAAAAGCAAGCATGTCTTCAGGACTAAAGGCTCACCTCCCCCAGTGACAACCAGCCCCTAACACCCCTTCCCACAGCATACTCCTGGCTTGGGGACTCCATTCCGCTAACGCAAACCTGAACACCAATCTACAAAGAGGTCTAAAGAGATAGATAGCAGCGTAGGCACGGGGCTTGGTAAAGGTCCACCGGCTATCCTTGGCAGCAGGCAGAATGGAATTCAGAGGTCCATGCAATGTTGCACAGGGGCTCATGTCGTGCTGGGAGCACGCCTGCACAGGAGCTGTGAAACACTGTCTTTTGTTCACTAAAGCCATGCATCAAGGTGCCAGTCCACCCAGGGCTCTCCCGCCTTCCCCTTTCCAAGCCCCTGCTGAGTATAAGACAAGCCAATCCCAGCATGCAAAGGATACAGGCATGCAGGCTCTAGTCTGCTGCTTCTGTTAGTAAGTGCATCTTGTTAGTGGATTTATGAGACACACTTAAACCTATAAAAAATAAATAATCCTAATTCTTCATCAGGCTGGCCTAAGTAACCTTCAGCCTGACTGGATAAACCACTGCCCACCAGCCCTCAAAACCGGTATAGTTCAAAGTTATATCTCATGTCAAGTCTTGGAAGCAGAACATTAATGTCTCCTACCCAAAGGAATATATGTAAACATAATAACAAGCCTGGTGTGGCAGCAGCTCCTACACAAGGTTTGTACAAATTTAAACAACAGGTAGGAAGTTAACAACTGAATGGAAAAAGAAGCTCTTTGAATGGAAAAAGAAGCTCTTTCAGCAAGTCAGAAGGTGCTCATCTGCAGGCGAACAGCTCTGTACACACAACACTGAAAGCAGATCTGTTACCCAAATCTTTGCTACTCTGCCATACTGCTGGGAACTGACCTCAGCAACCTGTGCCTAGAATTCTCCCAGGAGTTCACCTCCTGGTCTCCCAAAAGGTCCAAAAAGGACCACGTGATGGTTTATTGTGGAGCTCTGAGTAGCAAGATGGCAAAGGACACCAGATCCTCCCCTTCCCCTTACTGACTCACAAACTATCTGAGATTTCACAGCTTTGCTTAGTCAGCTTAGTGTCAACACATTCACAGAATGAGAGATGGCTATACGTCTTGGGATTGCACCCCAAGATTTCAGAGTTCAAAGTCCTCAGCATCTTGTGGTCACCGTGACTGCACGCCCAGGGTCATCTTCAAGTTCTCATAAACCACGTAGCTGATGCTTACAGCTGGGATCACCTTCATAAAGTTCGGCGCCAGACCCCGGTAAAGACCAAACGCTCCCTCTGTCTTCAGAATGTGTTTAAACAGTCCCCTCATCGTCACTTCGGGAGCACCCTCCACTGAAGCTGCAATAGCAAAACCCACAATAAATAATACAGCCTACATGGTGAAAACACTTTAAAGATAACACCTGTCTCAAAGAGCAGTTCTGATTCACATGCTTCCTGTGGATGCTCACAGAGCAAAGGTGCTTCATGGGGAACAGCACCTAACTTCTCAGCAAGCCATAGCCATGCTGCACATCACAGTCATTTTGTCAAACTGCTCCACAGATGCCCTTAGCCCAAAACTCTTGATCCGAGCAAAACAGAACCTCTGTCCTGGAGGTGGCTGGCCCCAGATGCTAAGGGCAGCACAAAGTCCATCCTGTCCTCTTACAGCACAGCAAATAGCCTACTGCTTAGCTGCACGGGCCAGTTAAGGCTGCTGTTGCAATGTTTACGCTGGAGGACCTTTACCCTGCTCAGAGACCATGACACAAGTCCCCACAGTTCCCAGAAATTCTCACCTTGGGCCTGCATGCGCGTCCTCACAAGAGCCAGTGGGTAACTGGCAAGCTGTCCACAGGTACTGGAGATGGTGCCACAAGCCAGCAGAACAAAGACTCCAGGGTCAGCGCTGTTGACAGCATAGCGTTGCAACCAGGCATTTTTTAGTGTCTGGAAGGATCAAGCCAGATGTTAACAGTGAAGAGGCAATCAAAAGAACATCACGTTACATAAAAGATCTAGTGTAAAGGCCCGGAAAGCTGAGTGCCAATTCAGCCAGAAGCACATGGCTTCTCAAATCTTTTTGAGCTACTGCTACTTTAGTGCCTGTGAAAAATCCCTTCCTTAATTTCGTGCTGCAACTTTCTCCTAAGAAACAAGGGACCATGCATGATGTTGACCAGGAAAGGAGAATCATTGTATCGGATTATCTTTTAGGCCGTTTTAGGTTAAAAAAATCTATTTGTGCTCCATCAGGCTGATCAGGAAAGCTTCAATAAATTATTTAAACTGTAGTAACTGACAGGTCTGACAGTGATAAAGCTACACAGGCAGCACAGCCCTACAACAGTTAAAGACTTCATACCTCGTAGACTGCCAGGTCAATACCAGCATACGGAATGATTCCCAGCATGTTGGGGATGTAGCCTTTGTAGAAGGCAGCCATTCCTTCCTTCGAAAGGATGTTTTTGGCACAATCCAACATGCCTGAATATTGTCCTGTCTTCCTTAGAGCCATCCGTGTTTTCAGAACCTAGAAGACAAGAATAAATACCAATGAAGGCCTACAGGAGAATCAATAGGAGAAAAATCTATAGACAATGTCATTCTTCAGAGCATGATGGGCAGGACTACAGCAAGCGTCATGTCAGCCATATTACTCCACATCACCACGAAGAATTCATTAATTATGCTATCGTAGTGCTAACGTGCTACCCACATTTTCCCATTGAACCTTGCCATGACCCCTCACGGGCTGGACTATCAGCCACCCGCCTCACCTCCATCGGGTAGATGCTGCTCTGTGCAATGGCCCCAGCCAGAGACCCAGCTAACAGCCGCTCATGAATCCTCAGCATTTCTTGGTCAGTACCAATGAACCGCTTGATCTGTGGAAGCCAAGACAGACATTGAGGCTCGCTGAGTACTCTCAGCCATCTTTTTTTTTTTTTGTTAAGCTTGTCCTTCTGCAAGCCCTTCTGCAGCCAGACTTGTCTGTGCCCCTTTACTCACCTGCTCATAGGCCATGAACTTAATGGCAGATTCTGGTGCAATCTTCAACACATTGATGCCATTCCCTCGCCACAGTGACCTTGGTCCACCCTCTCGGATCATTTGAGTAAAACCGCCAATGATGCACATGTTGTTACTGCGGGAGGCATGAACCTGGGGAGAGACAGCATGCAAGCTTGGATTATTTCCAGCCCTGATTACGACAGTGTTACGTTTTTTCTGTAATCCAGGGACAAAAGGGCGCTTTTTTGTTTACCCAGGGATTTGCCAAGGCTTTAATCCCTTCCAGATAACTTCTACAATAGGAAAGCAAGCTTCTTTTCTTTTTTGCAAAGTCTAGTGTTAACTAATGAAATTAATCAATATCTCACTCTAGAATGGGAGGAAAGGTTAAAACAGGCAACACCCAGTGTAAGATCAGCTACCCAGGGTAAACTTCTCAGCTGGCTCAAGAGCAGGTACAGTGACAAAGCCGGTCAAATTCAAGTTTTTCTAACTCCTTTCTAATGATGATAATACTTCTTATACTGAGTATGAGCTCTGCCAGCTGACCATGCTACAATGGCCTCAGGGTGTCTCATAGCAACACAAGACTAAGAACTTGTTTCACCAAAACCCAAGTTTTCCAGTACTCTGAACCACAAAGCCCTTTAACTATTGACAGTTTTCACATGTCTGCCTCCCAAAAGATTCTCTATATTTTTTTCTAGTCAATGAAAGATAAGTTTTTAACATTACTTTGACCATTCAAATAACCCAAAAAGTCTTCAGAAATAACAATACAAGAACAATGAGATCAATCCTGGACAGCCCGCTGTACTGTGTCAACAAACATTATCACCTCCCAGGCATCCAAGAACATTAAAGGAATCCGCCTGGGTATTCAAACAAACCGGAACTGCTCCATCATACCTGCATGAGCACTTTCAAGCGGTCCAAGGGAGCTGTACAGGTTCTGGACACGGCGCCTGCACCTCCACCTGCAACCAGATGTCTCCACCACATCCCTGTCTGCCTCTCTTCCACTGTGAACTCATCAGGGACGGTCAAATTCTCTCCTACGTCAAAGATCTGCAAAAGTATAAAGTGTCAAGAAATGTTTCAGCAACTAGTGATCTTGACAAAGTTTTACTGTTCTTTATCAGTGCTAAGTGCTGAAGTACTGGCTATGCTTATTCCAGCAGTTTATCTATAGTCATTAACTGCTGCGTCCGGCCACAGGAACTGCCACTGCTATAGCATGTCACGGGGGAACCTGACACTATTTCTGTCAAAGCAGCTTCAACTGCTCAACATTCATGTGCATTAAAATACTATAGATCATAGTGAGGAACAAAATTACCAAGTGCCGGCAGCTGTACGGCAAAAAAGCTGGACCTCTCTGGAACCTTCCAAGCTTGCAACCAGTTTAACCTCGTCACATGCTATTTACACACCCTGAAATATCTCCAAGAAGGACGGCTGCCTGTCAAGTCAACTTCTAGTCTTAACAGGTCCTGAACCAGCAGGGGCTGGCCACTGGTACGAGCTCTCGGAGGTGCAAGCCAAGTCAACACCCTCATCTTCTTGCAGAACGTGCAGTTGTTATCACCTGTGCCAGAGGCTTCAGAGCTGTGCCAGTGATAGGTGGCAAGATAACAGGACAGGACAGGAAGCAATCGGGCTTCTAGGGCTACAAGGCAGCTATTGAACCATGAAGAGAAAGATAGGGACTGCTGATAGCAGCTCCTGGGGGTCAGGACTGACTGAGAAGCTGGGGAAGGACCAGGACCTGTTGCAGAGGAACTATTTCATACCGTGGAGTGCTTCCAGTACAGGATGATTTCAGGAATGTTCTCTACTGGGTGCAGCAGGTGATAGTCTCGCCACTCATTCCAGTCAATTGTCATTGTCCCATTTTTATCCATGCTGAAAAGATTTATCATTAGATGAGTACAGGCTCCCACTGGGTGACAAATTCCTCCTTCCCTTCCCTTTGATTATTCAGGCCTACATCAAAAAAAGCTTTGCAAAGCAACTACTAAAAGACTTCTAAAGAGACACAAGACAAAACTAGGAAAGCTTCTGTTCACCGAACACTACAGAGAGGTAGAATTGGGCTCCCTTTCTCCTTCCCTCTCTCTCCCCTTTAACTGACCCACAGTAGTGGCACCCCCTCCTATCAAACTTCGGGACGTAACTGACACTGAAGGGAAAATAATACTTACTAGGTGACAGGACCCCAGAAGTGTCCCGTCCTTATTCTGACACACAGGCAAACACACAGAGGGAAGGTAGCAGAGGAAAGAAAGAGGAAAAAACAGCACAAATAAGTGGTTGTTAACGTGTTAGTGCCACATGCATAAAGCACTTAGCATTTCCAAAGAGCAACTGCACAGTCCGTGTCCAAAGCAGCAAGCCCAGGGCAGCAGGACAATCAGACAGGGATGCAAATCAGGTCAGGTGCAAGCACTTCCCCACAACAGGTCAGGAAGATAAAGAGACTGACAATAACTCTCCATTAATGCATTACAACCTTACAAGTGTCAATTCATGGGGGGGAAAAAAAAAAAAAAAAAAAATCAAAATTAAGAGTAACAGGCAAAAGAGCTGAAGCTTCTGGAAAGCATGTACAGGGTAGGAGGAGATGAGTTCCATATCCCTACATTTCCTTCTAACCCCCTCAACAGTAAAACAGAAAAGCCAGCTGAATCCTCACCTCTTCAGTATTTTCTCAGCCTGCTGTTCAGAGATCTTGACTCCCAGGTCCCGGAGAGACTGCACAATCTCCTGGGCATCAATACGGCCTGCAAAGATAAGCCAGTGAGCTCAAGTACACATATTACAAGGTAACACATGCAGTAGTCTACTCATGAGCATGAAAAAGGTGTTTACCATCATTCTTCTTATCCAAACTCTTGAAGACCAGTCTCAGCTTCTTTTCATGATCCTGGAGATAGTGAACAAATTCCTCAAAATCCAGCTGTCCATCCAGGTCCTTGTCTCCAGCCTTCACAATTTTCTGTTCAGAAAACAATCAAAAACTGTCAGTTCTTCTGTTCATTCAGACAGATCTGTCCCTCCTTCTACCATATTTAAAGATCATTTCCTACACTACTTTGACTTTTCCTCCAGAAAGCAGCCAACAGAATTATGATAATTCCTCAAAGAAATTTGAGCAAAGCGGTAGTGCAGAAAAGTCACCTGATTCCAGGCAACTGTCTCCCAAAGAGTGACACAGATGAAATGCCTCATGCTTATATCAGAGATACTCTGCCAGTATCACGTGTCTAATCTCAAGCCTTGTGTCCTGATTAACACCTTACAAAGCCCTTGTGGAGGTTTTTGAACTAAGTACGAGGCAACAGATCTGCATTAAAAAAGTGAGTCACAAAACTTCAGGCAATAAAAAAACCTGAACAGGAGAAGGAATTTCATGCCTACTACGATCCTTAGAGAAGTCAACTCCCTCTGGCAATAACTAACTCCAACCAGAAAAAGCCTGTCCAGCTCTAGTGGACACAGGCAAAGATAAAAACCCCTATGAACTGGTTTAGGCACCCTGAAGCTATATGCTTTAATTATACAAGTTCTCACAAGATGCATATAGAACAAGAAAAGGTTCTTAGTAGGACAGCTGAAATCTACATCAGACTCTGTGCCAGACATCTAGGACAAGGTAAACGACTAATTAACTCACCCCAGCATGGGGCAATAGCAGACGGACTGTCCTATCTAAGGGCACGTGGCTACTTGTTGACAGGAGAGGTGATCTCCGGGCTGCAGGAATGCGGCTCAGGGAGTTCCTATTCCCCTTCTTGTTCAGTCACTTGCCTTCGACAGCTTGTAAGTCTTTTTCAAGATGAATCACTGAGCTGCACTAAATGAGGTGTGTTTCAGCCTACTGCAGCACCTAAATTTACGTGAATTTATGTAAATCTATGTGAACAGCAGGTGGGTTGTTAAGGAAGCTCTGAGCCGAGATTGAACACTAAGCTAACCCTCTTTTCACCAATATTTTGTTCAATATGTAGACTTTAAAGGTAACAGGGAAACATAAGCTTTTGTGGTGTTTCCTTGGCCTGTGAGCACCAGTCCCCTTCATAAGCCTTAACTCTTCTGTTTCAATGGCATTTAATTACTTCAATACTAAATACTTCACTATTAAAACTCACTCTCTCTCACTCCACCAAGTCCTGTCACTTTAGCACTAATGCCATGAGGATTATTCCTAATTGTTTTCTGAACCTTAAATAAGAAAGTGCTGCCCCAGCTGTCCTGACCTTTGAGGTATGCCTGGTATTCCTAACCTGCAATTTATCATATGACTGTTTTAAAGTTCAGATATGACCCCACATTCAACTTGTGGGCTAAAGATAGACCAACACCCCTCACATGTCAGCAGATTGGCCTTGAACAGCTGAATCAGGGCTTCCCTCTGACTGGCAACCCCCATACCAGTTGACAGGCATTAATAATTCGAAAGCACTGTAAGAGAGATGTGACAGTGCAACTGCTCCGGCTCTCTCAGCACGCCCCTAACAACCGCAGAGATGTGCGATGAGTGATCAGAGACCGCAGGTAATAAAGGCTGCCTTGCTCTGCTGGCCTTCTTCCTCCACGATCGCAAAGGAAAAATGCTGCAAGCCTGTCAAACAGTAACCCACAACATGCGTGTGAAGGGTGAGAAAGCCAAGCTCCCAGCATCTCCTCCAGCAATACGAACAAATATTTGCCTGCAGGTCTTCGCCTTTAACAGCAAATACAAAATCTCCATAGACAGAACTGGTCATTTACAGCTATGCTGGCTGCAGATGTTTCTATGGTCACCTGCATAACACACAGCCCTTGCTGCGCACTTTGGGTCCTTATACACCTTAAAGCCTGCTACAACCCCTGCTTGTATTGTCTGCACAAAGGTACAAAAAGCCTATCCAGCTTTGCTGTTCAAAAATCAGTTGCCTACGCTTTTGACAACCTGGTCACGAAAATCACACCAGCAGCAGCAAGCTGAAAGCAAAGGCTGTGACATAGTCAGCCAGAGCGCTCCACCGGGTTAGTGCATCTCCCTTCTGCAGCAAAGGAAACACTTGCACAACCTCCTTGGCTCACTCCACCACCGCCACACCACTCGCACAGAGCTGCCCTCCTGCTCACAGCACAAACCAGCTCACTTCACCACGGTGAGACTCGCATCAGCTCAAGCTGACATGGGATTACACGCCCCTTGTCAGAAGGGAGGCAGGCAGAAAGGTGCAAGAAGGAGGAAAAGGAAGAGGATGCGAAACACCATATTTGCGCAGACCAGTTAAAGCAGAAGAAAAACCACCTTTTTCTATTTAACTTGCATCAAATCAACTGCTTTAAGCAATCTTAGAGGCACTGAGATCTCACCCAATTCAAACCAAAATAATAAAAAAGAAAACAGTCGGCTCCACACTGCTTCAGCAATCCCTGCCAAGGGGCAAGGGAAGCATGTCTATGCTGTCCATGACCACTCCTCCACTGCTCGCTCCCCCCCATTCCTCCCTCGGAGCCATACCTGCTTCCACTGGCGGTAAGTGGAGAACTCCTGGGAAGGAATGAAGAGGCTGAGTCGGAATATAGACTTGAGTTCAGCTGGCAGCCCCTTTGACTCAAAGTATTGAAACTCCGTCTGCGACTCCCCGAACACCGGCACATACAGACAGAGGCAGAGCATCTTGCTGAGCCACCCTGCTCAGACCAGCCAGGAAGGGAAGTAAAACTGAATGACTCCCCTGAGCTAATTTCAGCGCTTAGTGGGAAGGAAATGCCAGCAGAGCCCCATGACACATGCCTATGAGGCAGCTGGCTCCGGTGGGATTGGCTGTACAAGCCCAGCCCTTCTACTTAAAAGGGAAACCGTGGCTGTACAGTCCTGTCCCACACTGCCCAGCTGCCTCCCATTGCTCAACACCAGGCTCCCATTAAGCCCAGAGACCTTACATCACCTCACCACAACTTAACTCTTAACGATAGTCTCCTTTAACCCAAGAGGCTCTGGCCAACATCCGAGACACTCACTTGCTGTTCCCTACATCCGATCAGCCCTTCCTGACCCCGTTCTCACCCCTCTGAGGATTTACACACGCAGCACAATAGGGACCAGTCTTGATCATAACCTCTCCCATCACACAACACGGAAGGGCTCTCACTGTCTTCCCCTTACCAAAAAAATTCTTCCTCTAAAACCACCTTAGGAGCAGGATGTCAACCACTTACTGCTTTCAGACGTATTCAGGACATCCAGACTAAGCAAAAGCCTTGAAATTCCACTTTTCTAAGGTTACTTTGCTATGCCCGAGTTGGTTGGCTTTGCTTGCAAGTTCTCCCAAAACCACTTGTGCCAGCTTGGAGCAGGCAAGCCCTCAGACCACGCTCACCACCTCTGCAGCACGCCAAGTTACTAACACAGGCAGCAATAAAGCCTGTGGGGAAGGTTTGCCATTGCACCAAACACCCAAGAACCCACCAAAACCAAGGGCAGGCTTCAAAACAGACCCAGCTGCTTCAAAGCCTCATAGCTAAGCATCTGCACAGCAGTTACCCCAGCCTAATAGTTTTTCCTCCTCTTCCAACTACAATTAAACACTGCAGTCAGATATGTGCTATAATGAGAAGTGGCCTGGGCAGAACAACGTTTACCAGTCTCTACCATTTAACCACTTTGTAAGCGAGTTCCTGAGCTTTCATCAGGAGAAGGCCAGGCTGAAGCAGGAGCATGGCACACACATCATTTAACGCAGATATAATTAAAGGCTTCTGAGCATTTAGTGGAGTTTGATGTACAGGTTAACACCTGGCTCTACAGAAAGAGTACCAGAGTAGTGCAGTAGGTAACAATGCTGCTCAGTACAGAATTACTAACATTAATTTTGAAATATAGTTTTGATATTCATCAAAGAGAAGCTATCATACCAGGAGTACACAAAGAGCCATAGCCAATAACCAACACACTTTAATCCTGCCTGCACTTGAAGTAACCCAGCATGTTTGCTAAACTGGTCTAAGCCAGTCCAGCTAACAGCTTTCCCCACTGCTGGACACAGCAACATTTTCTTGTGTTTGCTCTGTTCAGACAGATTGCCTGGCCAGCACAAAGTCCAATAAGCATTTCCCTCCTCAGATCTGAATGCACAAGGGGCCTCTACGTCTTTACCGTGGTATTTCATTCTCTAAAGAAAAGCCAAGGTCTGTAATAAGCTGTTTGTGGAGCTGCATCTTAATCACACAAATTGGGAATATTTTTTAATCTGGGGGTTTATTCAAGGATATTTTTTTTTCAAATCTTAATAGATCACAACTCACGGCAATTCAGTACCCTTGAGAATCGTGCCCTACAAGGGTTTCCTACGCCCTCTCCCAGGCACCTCACCCACCATGGCACTACTGCTGCATTACCTAACCAGGCTTAACCTACTCCCTGCTGACGTCTCTCCGCACGAAAATAGGATCTTCTCAGACTCCAGATCCTCTTAAAGATCAGCTGCAGCAGCTCACTACATGCACACCAACAGCACACCCCAGCCTTCCCAGCAAGTCTCACGGCAAGCAGCATGCTAATTGCTGCACAACACCAGCCAGCAGCAAGCACCTTCCAGCCTGACCGAGGCGAGCAGCTCTCCCCCAGCTCCCGGTAGTAAGTGAACAAATGTAACTCAAACTGCCCTACCAAGCCTTAACACTCTCTGTAGTCCTTCCCACGAGTTGCCAAGCATCACTATTATAGCTGCTTGGCAGTTCAGTTGCTATGCCAACGTGATGCAGATTTTCCTAATAAACTCTGCCTGGAGTTGGCAGCCAGAGACAAAAGGCAAAATCTGCACATTTTAGGAAAAAAGCCCTACTACCTACGTCAGAGGAAAAGAGAAAGGTAATGAGGTTAAGAAAGCTGATTTTAAGCAGGGTATTAATTACAGAACAGCAAGCTAAGAAGGAAAGACAGATTACAAATGAAGTTTATACCAGCAATTCTGGTTCTAATGACAAAGGGAACTTAAGCATTAACAAGGTTTTAGAATCCACCTAAGAAAAAAAAAATCTGATAAACCTGGAAGACAGCTCTCCAAAGCTGCAGGGATCAGTGCTGCTGGAACATGACCAGTGTGGGGTCAACTGTACCACTGCCCCAGCCCCTGCAGGCAGCAGCACACCCACCCCAGGCCTTCAGACATGAGCTACGGACAGTACATCCCTCATTAGCACTGTCTATTCCTGATCAAACCAAGGACAGGGCACAGATCTCCAAAAAAAGTCAGTCCTTTCAAGTCGGTCCTCCCTGATACTTCTTCTATCCAAAAATTCTGCCAACGAAGACAGAGCTGGACTTACACATTTTTGGTCAATGTGAAGCCAGCTAAAAGCCTCCTCTGCTAAACGGAACAGTAGATGCATCCATCTTCCTTCTACAGAAGACTCACTTTTCTTGTCATCAAGGAAGCTGCAATCTCATTTTCGTTTTATTTATAGGATTTGGTAAGAATTTAAATGCTGCACCAGTTACCTGTTTCAATATCCTGCTGTTCCAATGCTAACTTTCCCAAGCCTTTTAGGCTTCTGCTTCATCACCGGTTTACTACACCAGCTCCAGAAGGTACCTCCCCAAAGGGTTAGAGGATGCAGCCATACAAGGAGCAGAAAAGTATGCTGCTTAATTTTGAATTCACTTTGCTTATTTAAAAAAAAATAAATCTAAAAATATCAAGTGCCAGTGAGCGTCACAGCTACATAACAAACATCCTCCTTCACCAGTGAAACAGCTTTCTGGGTGAGGACACCGTGGGCCAGAGAGAACCTTTATTGCTCGAATTTTTCACTAGGTTCTGCTGACTTGTTTTTCTTTAATTTGTGGAAACTGGCTTATAATTAATTGTACAGTACAGAAAGTCCTCGGAGAGCACAAACAAAAAGTGTAAAGTATACGAAGAGGGGAGTTAATCATTTAAGAGACTCCAGCAACGTTAAGAGCTGTAGCCAGCCACGACTGTGCAAGGGGAAGCACAGAGACCAGGGAAGGCAGACAACACTACATGGTATTTGACATAAAGGTAACCAGGAAAGGTGACCTGTTCCACTGACAACACACAGATCCAAAGTTACAAGTCCAGGTGGTGGCGTCAGGAGCAGATCATACCTCTCTCCTGTGTACACACACCCAGGGGCCAACGCATCATATTTGCAATCAGTGTTTTCTCCCACATTTGCAGAAACAGCCTCATGTTGAAATCGCTATCTTTAAGCAGGATCTGAGCAGAAACAAGCCAATAACACCATGGAGATTGAAGAGACATGGCTAGGATGCACTTTTGTCAAGTTTATCAATACGTGTCAATTCCTTTCAGTAACCCCAGTATCAGGCATGATATTTTGCTTGCTTTTAGCAAATAGATACTTACAGGTGTTTTTACAAAAAGTGGTATACCAGTCAAGAGACATGTCCCAAGGTCACAGACCATCAGTGGCAAGAGAACAAACACCATGTATCCCCCATGTTTTCTTTAATCACCAAATAATAGTTTGCTCACAGTGGTTTATAATCTATCCCTAAGGCTGTACAAGACTTTTTGCAACACTTCTCCTTCAGACAGGTAATTAGAACACAGATATCTGATCAAGCACAAACAAGTCATTGCAACTTAAGAAGTTACTGTCCATCAGCTGAGCCATGAAGGCTGGATGCAGTATTAGCCAGCTGGAACTGCAAGGTAAAACATATCTGCATAATCCTCAACAGAAGAGCTTTACAGTGCTTTTTACTTTACAATCAGGACAGGCTAAAATTACACAGTCACAACCTCCTAGCAGATGGACAGTTACCTCCTAAGCGGCAATAACTCCATTTTACCACGTCCTTATCCTCTAGGTATTTCTCCATTAGCCAGTTTCAGGATTCCAGTGCAGTAAAACTTTCCAGGGTCACACAGGAAAGAGGAGACTGGTATCAGCTTTCAGAGAAGGCTTCATTTGCAGGTGTGAACAGATGGACTCTCCCTGACTGAGGGACCATTGTTCCCTGGAAGACACCAGAGATTTTCAGCCCTACGCTTTCAAGGTTTTCATCATAACCTCCTTCAGTTCTGAGGCTCTGTCCTTCTTCAACCTTTGTGCACAAAAGTCCTCCTCTTGTCAAAATGCGCACGCTCTTCTTTTTGAAAAGGATGCACAGTGCTAACTGCCAACAATAGGGATGAAGGCAAAAGTTCCTGAAGGTGTTTCAGGCTGATTCAAGCAGGGAGCAGCTTCTGCTCCCCAGAATGCAAAATGCCACCCTGCCTCTTTCCATTCAACACAGCAGAACAGACATTAGTCCCCTCTACAAGTTAAACCTGTTTGTCCCCTATTTTAGAGGGAAAGCTTGCAGCAACAACCAAGCCCGACTCCTTGTCAAAGAAGCTGGACCCCACAAGTCATGCACCCCTACCCCTGCTACAGCCCTTCATCATTATCCCAACTGTGTTCCCAGTGCTTGCAGGGGTTATGCCCAACTCCCTCTCCCCTAATCCCAGGTCACACCCTTGGTTTTAAACCACAAGTGGTCCGAGCTGACTGCACCATCCTCAGGGGAGACAGCATTCCCCCCCATGAAAAATAAACCAGAAGTGCAGTCAGCCAGCTCTGTGCTAGGAGCCCAGGCACTGAACTAAGCAGCTTTTGTTCACCTCCCCCCCGACAAAGCCTCACCATTTATTCTCTGCCAATTGCACGCTCCCACCACCTCCCACCACCTCCCTGCTCTCCAACCCCTCGGGAAGTTCCCAGTCTCACGTGGATTTTGGTCTCTCCCTTATGCCACCTTCTCCTCAGGGACAGACTTTACTCTCTTCTGGGCTGTGCCATTAAAATAATACAGCCAGCTACTCATTTGCTGAAAACATGCAAGTTTTTCCAGACGCTTGCCAAATTACCAGAGACTGAGCCTGGAACATTTTAGGATTTATTTGATCTTTTGCTGATCTCCAGTACAGGGGTGGGACTTGCCACTAACCTGCATTATCATCCCCTGCCCTCTCAGTCACGCTTCTTACAAGTTGCCCAGGAACCTTCAAGACCCCGTATTCCCTTGTCCCTAAAGAGCATTTTCCCCCCCCTTGAACATCACGTCTGAATTATTAGATCACCTCCTCTCTTCACAGTCATTCCCATGGCCCCCCCACGTTTCCTTGCTAGCAAGCACACACGTTGGACCCCGCTCCCTCTTCCTGTTCCTCTCCCCCTCCCCAATACACACACACATACCCAGCTACTCACACACTCCACCTGCAACACCCCTGCTCCCGGCATGCCACACACACACATGTGCGCCAACCCCTCCGCAGGCCCCTGGATATCCCGTTACCTTTGGAAAATGCTCTGCGGGTCCAACCACCAGTAGGATAGTTGGTCTCCTTTCAGTGGGATCAGTCCCTCTGTCCTGTGGCTTCCCCAACATCTTTGGCCCTTTCTCCCCGGGGCCTGGAAGCGGGGTGGTGTTTCTGGCCTCATCCACTTTTTCATCTGCAGGACCTTGGCATACGGCCCTGGGAAGGAAGCTAGACAGAAAATGCCAAAGGGTCTGCACCATTGCTGCTCCAGCGACCATCCCAGGCAGGCAAACCCTGCGTGCTCAGGAGCTGCCCGCTGCCAAGGATGATGTGACTGCACTACCAAGCACCCCCAAGATGGGAACCGGCCCGGCAGCCAGCAGGAGGTTCAGCCCAGTGACTCCACGGGCTCAGATCCTTTACAGACCGCTCCTGCGGACGCTTCCTGCCTTTTGAAATTGCTGCTACTGCAGTCGTGCCTGGCCTGACAAGCAGCTCATTGTACCAGAGCCTCAGAAATCTGATGGCAACAGACAAAGCCCAAGACCCCTGGCACAGAGAAGCCAAGACGCTGAGCTTTGGAGACTGCTTGGACAGCGAAGCCAGGACGCTGCGCTTATGAGCAAAGCTAAAGCGGAACCTCCCCGAGAGAAGCTTCTCGGAGCTGCCAATGAACCCGCGCGTCCCGGCTCATCCTAACGGCACCTCAGGCGAGCGGCGCGGCTGATCACCCAGGCTGCATCCCCACTGCAGCAGCGCCCAGCCAATCCTCGCTCCCAGCACTGCGGTGCTCCGGTGCACGGCGGCGCGCGCAGCCGGGCGGGAGCGCGCCCGCGGCGCAGGAGGCAGCGCGCGGAGAGGCCGCCGGGCGGCGGGGCGGCGGGGCGGCGGGGCGCGTACGCACCCGCTTCGGGCTCTCGGCAGCGGCGCTTTGTTAGAGCAGCAGATGGTTCTCCGGAGAGAAGCCGGCTTTTCCCAGCCACGGCTGAATTAACCTCTAACTACACCCTCTCTCCCCGGTCTATTTTAGTCTCATCCGTCATTACAATGGCCCTTTGGTGCTGCATTGTGCTTCTGCCATTTGGTTTTCAGCACAACACAGCGACACGCTTACACAGCGTTTATGGCTATTCATCTGTGCAAGATGTAATACGCTGTGGTTAAACTACCGCCTATTAGTCAAACAGGCCGAGTTCTGCTGAAGGAGCCGGTCACCGTACAGTCAAGGGCAGGATTAGCCAGAGCAGCAACACAAGTGTGTATCAATATATCAAGCACGGAATACACGACATTCCCTGAATTTCTACAAGGAATGTCGTTTCCCTCTGCTACCGCAGCAGCAACTGCTCAGAGCCACTGCTGTAAGGCTGGGGCTGTTGGCCGCCCAGTCTGGGCACCACTGGCAAAGCCAGCCCGCCTTGGTGGAACCAAGCACCCACACCTGGCACAGCCCAGCAAGGCACAACAGCAGCCCAGAGACAGTAAGGGCTCATTTTCCATCTCAAAGTACTGACAACTTTGTAGTCCAAAAAAATCTACAGACAGAGGGCACTGCATGCCTCACTTTCCCATGCATTATGACTTTTCCATAAGAGAACAGTTTGGGGGTTTTAACATGCAGGATAATTAAGTAGAGACCACAGATTCCATCACCTGGGGCTCCCTACTCGCAGTAGCACAGCAAGATCCACAGGGAGCAGAGCACCTCAATTTCCAGCTTTTAACTTTTGAGAGTGACAGACTGTAGGAAACATTTTCATAATATAATATCTGTAAAACAAAATCCAAAACCTTGAAGGACTGCAAGCTTTAAGTAGCCAATGTGCAAATAAATTTGAGAGGAAGAACAGTGAACATCACGCTCAGGAACTTGCTGATGGTGAATTCCTTTGACCAACCTGAGTAATGGAAAAAGTGAGACGCCAGTACATAGAAGACACCACATTAAAAAAAAAGAATTCTTCTGCAAATACATCTCAGAATTACTTAAGAAGAAAAAATGCTGTTCAGTTATAAGGCCTACATAGACTACGCAACAACGTTTTTTACCTTTAAAAATAAAAAACATAACAAAATAGAAAAAATTTACAGAATTCAGAGGCAGTAACACTGGGGTGAGGATGTGGGAAAGCCTTGTCCCTCTCTGAGGAATGGCACAGTCCCGTTCTATTTGGGATGTGGTCAAAAGCCCAGGGGAGAAAAAGAGCGAGGAATTTTGTCATGTCTCCATTACCTTAGGTTGCTGCCAGTCATCACAATTACAAGCACAGAAGTTAAGTACTTTCTAAAACGCAGTAAATCATACCCTTTAAGATGATATTTGAAAGTTTCTAATGCTCTCAAGCCAGAGGAGGAGCAAAGCAGATTTTCTGAACGGGGTACAGTTCTTCAAAATCAACTTCTATTAGCCTAAGGCTGTTGTTTCACAAGAAGCAGTAAACCGATCAGAAGCTTAGTGCTGGCTGCTAAAAGAGGTCCTCTCACATCCACATCAGCTCTGCACTTACCTTGCTCCCCTCACAACCTCATTAACCCAGCCAAAAATTACAGAGCTTTCTGCTGGGGTAACCAGTTGAGGATACTCATGGATATCGCCCAAAAAAGCATGACTGCACGTGGAAAGGGCACTGGAGCTGCCTGCTGTGGCAGCAGGCAGACAGGCCCCTCAGCCTCAGAGCTACAAGCCACCACATGGAAGGCAAAGCACCCAAGTGGGACTTCAGATTTATCCTCAGTGGCCACTTAATGCTGGGCTGCTCCTCGCAAGGACCTGTTAAACCAGCTGGAGTTACCTGACACGATTGCTTACAGTTTCTCTGCATAGCTTTAGTGGTGCATGCATGGCAGGGACCCCATCTTCCTTTGTTTATGCAAAGATTCCACAGTAAAATAATAATTTGTGCAAGAAATTACATGCCTGGGGTGCAATTAAAGCAGAAACTCAGCAATGCTTCCTTGGCCTTTGTCCTCACTAAAGAAAACCTCAGAGGAATTCTGCCACAGCACTAATCCACACAGCTCCTTGAGAACTACAGACTTTTCTAATCATGTTTAGGGAAGGAAAAAAAGCATTTCTTTTACCAAGCGGGGAATTTTATTAGGTCAGAATAATAAACCTAGTAACGACAAGATGATTATAGCTAGAGGCAAGACAAATGCTCTCCTACAGGGAATTTGCAGGGAAGTATTACCTTACCAACCCCACCACAAAGCCAATCATTCACACATAAGAAAAGATGCAGTAAATACCCCGAGTCCAGCTGGCACAGTGACACAAAGGAACGGATAAGGAACAAAAATCCACTTTTTCTAGAAATCATGAACAAACACCTAGGCCACAGTGAAACAGCTTTCCCAACCTAAGCTTCATTTGGAAACAGTCAGCCCTCCAATTCCAGTGTTTCCATGAACCAAGCCCAGGATTTTGAAGGCAGAAAAGCACGAAGACTGATCTGAAAGCTGGCTCTCAGCCAGCACACCAGCCACAGGAACACAGGGTACCTGTGACAGGTAGCCTCAAAGTCCCACGCCACCAAAACAGGTAGTCATTAGATAGCCGGAGGAGAAGCCAACAACGAAGTCATGTAATCTATCCAAACAGAGACAAAGCAGAGAGGAAACAGCAAGAGAATGACATGTTTTGCTTAATTAAAACAGTATTTTACTCAGTACTGCAAGCTGTCAGAAGGAGGATCTGTTTTAAGCCACAAACCCAGGGTTTCTTGTATCCTCTTGCAGCAGCATCATGCAGGCCACATCTTAGTACCTGCTAAGTCTGAAACTCCAGTTTTCAAACAGATGCTTGCCCTTTCCAGTCTGGTAGTACTGGGCAGAAATTCAGACTCAGACCATTTGCTTTAAGATGGCTTCTAGAAGACTTTGAGTAAATGCACGGCATTTTCCAGCAAGAATGCGAGCCTGGTCACCAGACAACTAGCTAACACGTAAAAAATGCAAGAGGGAGGGTGAAAAGGGAGGCAGAGGGAAGGGAGCTGTACTCAGAGCAACAACCCTTCTCCTCCTCCTGGCACAGGAAGAGCTGCCACTGCGGTCGTATTCTTCCTTAGGTGACCCCGTAGGAATCAGCCATGACTCATCTCCTTCGGGAGCTGCCCTGGGAGCACCCCAAGGAGCGCTGCCCACGCCTGTCACCTAGAGATAGCACCCAGCCCGCCCCAGCTGGGACGGGCCACCACAATGCTTTCAGTTAACGCTTATCTTTTAAAATATAATTTCTGAGGAAAGGGTAAGTAGTTCTCACTTTTTAGAAAGCCAAAGTTAACCCTGCACGGTGCTTCTTGCACCACGCCATAAAATCTAAATGTCTTGGCCACCACTGCTTAAATAATTAAACTGTCCAGTGACACTCAACTATGTTAATATATTAAGGTGACACAGCATATTTCAGCGAACACTACAAAGAAACCCAGGTCACCTCGTTATAGGAACCCTGGCACAAGTGATTAGCAATTCTAGCTGACATATTAATGCAACCGGGGGGGCAGTGCCAAACACAGGGATACGGAGCGAGCTGGGCAGGGAGGGGGAAGTGCACAGCCATTGCCCAGAACGAGTTCCACTGAGGTCGTGTCGTATCACATGAAGAACTGGGGATTGACCAAGAGAAAGGGCATCCTTGGCACTCAGAAATTAGAAAGTCAATGCTTGCTGCACTAGAAAGTTAACCAGGAAAATAGCTAGTAAGAAATGATGGCCCTTGAGCAGCCCGGGCCCAGGCTTGCTCTCACACAGCCCACACTCCCCTTCGGCTAAGCGATGTAGGTTCACATACCAAACAGCTTTGCCTTTCCAAGCAACTCACAAACTAAAAATTTCAGTAATTTCTCTTACAGCAGAATTCTCCACTACAAGCCACTTTAACGGCCAGAAGCTTCCCTGCAGCTCACTACACATGACTTAAAAAAAACCTGACATCTCTGCTGCTTTTCCACATTGACACTAGTTATCACAGCTACGCTTCTCCACCCGAGACAAAGTCTGAGGCATCATTAAAGTTGCTCATGTCCCACATTTAGAGGGACGAATATAGCAACAGGACGTGAACAAGAACAAAGACTCATTTACCATTTACTACAAGTAGGTCTGAAAGGAAAAAAAATCCTCCCCTCTCCTCCTCCCAACGCCATATCACATTATAATATATGCAACCGAGAGCATGGAACTGCAGCATCGCCATTTTTAAGGCTCTCAAACAGGAGACCAAGTCTTTATTGTGGCTCTGATGTCATTGTATTAACACTCATCAACCATTTAAGGGTTCTGCTCAATATTCAGACAGATTCATCACTGGTTTTGTTTCTTTTTAAAAAAAATTAAACAGCAAGTATACTGAAGTCCTGGGGGTTTTTTACCTGCGTTTATTTTAGTAATCTAATAATCCAGTGCAGATGCGGATAAGACATTTTCCACCTCTTACCAAGGCACCTAGCCCCGGTAACTAAATAACACTCTACAGAACACAGTGCTGAAAAACCAAACCCTGCTACATATTCTACACAGGCACAATTGGTTGCTTTGGCTCAGTTTTGTGGTTTCATTTCACTCAGGCTCTGGGTGAAACTTCGCTAAGAGTCCAGAACACGCAGCATCTTGCAGGAAACAACACTGCAAGGCCCCATCAGCAACATGCAGGGTGCCTTTCTGCACAGAGGCTCTCACACAACATCAACATTTGAAACTTATATGCTCAAGTCAAAATTGCATCTGTGTCTCACAAAGGTCAGCCAGTATCCTTCGTTCATTATCACTCTGCAAACAGGACAAAGGTCTCTGCTAAACCTGAGCACCACCAGGCTTCTCCAATTTGTTGCCAAGGTAGGACAAAACGCAATCCTGGAAGAACGTTCCAAGATTGCATCTCTCAAGAGTTACATACCTAGTCCTGTACGTACATGAACATAAAGCAACACTTGCTTAATCCACAATTGTTTGTTTATATGCAAGGTAAATTTATGGAAGAGCAAGTTTCTCCCATACGATTTGCATCTAAAAACTTGCTTCTTATCTACCCCTCTGAACACCAAGTGGACGCACACTGCTAGTTTAATACATTAATCACACCAAGGCAGGTCTGATGACCAGAGACCAAGCCTGAGGAAAGGCTTCCACCATTGCAGTGTGAGATTCCCTGGTCTCCAGCATCACCCTCCTCCTGCCCTCCCCCATAAAACTGCTGGGTGCAGGCAGAGCCACCAACGCAGGCAGCCAGTGTGCCAGCCAGCCTCCCCGGGCAGTCATTGTCACAGTGCACCCTCCAACCCAGCAAAGCTCTCACTTTAGGAGGCTGCTGGCCAAGACTATTAATAACCAACACTGTGCTGAGAAGTTTCCTTGGCCAAAGCCAGCCCCTGTATTTCTTCTCACAGTCTTTACATCAGCTGTCAAGAACTCATTTGGCTGATCACAAAGAGGTCATTTGAGTCTTTAGCACACCTAAATCAGAGGAGGTCCCAGAACCCAGAACTCACACCAGCTCATCCACTTACCACAGATTTAAAGGCTTATCTACAACTCTATCACTGACCTACAGTTCTACTCTTGCACCAGGTTTCCCAAGCGCATCAGAATGAGGCCTTCAACAAACCACACATTTTGTAAGTTACAAAGAGCAAGAACAGGCCTCCACTCCCTACAGACCCAGAAAATATGATCTTTTTTGCTTGCTATTTTAATAAAATTATACATAAATGCATGGAGTTATTTAACGTGTTATTGAAAGGAGTTTCACCTTGTGTTAAACTGGTTCAGGGTATCCACACTTGTCCTTTGGGTGGTTGAGAAGCTGTTGGCAAATACCTTTCAGCAGAAGGAAGGGTATCAACTGGAACTTCAAACTAACAGGTTCATTTGTTTGATACGACCTTGTGCTGCACAACTCTTCATGATGAATTACAAAGGCCTGGCTAAAAGCTCCACAACTGCCCCAGCAGGATTCAAGACATACAAACCATGATGATGTTTTATCTGAATGTATATAGGTTTGGTGAGATATTCCAGTCTAAATTACAAAACAGTATCAGAATATTGCCTTTTTTTATCATAAACACACTTCTGTAACAGAATAAAAACTCAGGTCCTCCTTTTCTAGATGACTGTGAACAGAAAACAAGTGAAAACACCACACAGAAAAAATTCCCTGCTTCCTCTACCCCTTACAGTTGCTAGAATTTTAGTACATTATGCATAGTGTAATACAGAGTATTCAAAAGTCTTGGAAAGTAGAATAGTTACAGGAAAAAAATCTGAAAGGAAGAATTAAGTGATGTCATGACAGAAGATAAAGTATTGATCAGAAATAGATTAAACTTCTTTATGATTGCAACTGCTACAGTAGAAGAAGTTTCTCGTGATCAGCTCTCCCAGAACAGCATGGATACAGCATTCTCTGACAGCTGGAAGAGTCCAGAGACATACTTAAAAAGGCAAAACTGTTCAGACGAGAGGCCTGAAGCAAACAGAACACTGCAGGGTCCAGCTGCAGCAGTGCAGTTATGCTTCTTCAGTACATGTGATAGGTGAACAACAGAACTTGCATGGGAATTTGGACAGCCAGAACTTGGAGATCAAAGAGGAGATACCAGGCAAAGAAATAAGTGATGAAAGCAGATGTGAAGATTTCAGCAGAATGGGAGTTGATGCAGTTTCACATGGGGTAGCTGATACCGAGGGAGTAATAGGCAGTCACATATATGAACTTGGGAGAAGGAAGTATCACAAGGCCAAGGAGATGACCATCATTACAGCAGAGGCAACCAGAAACTTGTAACTGAAAAGAGACAAGAGTTATGTTTGCTCTGTTTCTTAAAGCTGAGAGAATTAGTCCAGCAGAAGATGCTCAGAACCACCACAGAAGAGGTAGCTGCAGACAAAGTTCACCATTTCAGTCTGTCAGCTGGGAATAATTCCACCAGTTCAAACTGTCCCAAACTTCAGCAGCAGAGATGAGGTTTTAGAACAGCACTCCAGCCCTGCAGTTAATCGGGATCAGTAGAACAGTTATATTAGCAAATACACAAATACTACCATTACACATCCTTTCAACAATACGTCATCTCCAGATACAAAGTAGAAAAAATAGTTCCAGTTCAACCACTCATATTTCCATTAAGTGCATATTGCCAGTTCCATAATGTTCATGAGAGAGCTCAAAGTAGTAGTAACAGGAGACTGACTAGACCAGTAGATGTAATTTAGCAGTAGAAGACTACCCCTTTGCATAGCAGAACAAAGCCCTTAAAAAATTTTCCACGTGGTTATCACTTTACTGTTCAAGCAAAGTGAAGTATGTGAATTGCTTCATGCTAACCAGTGCAAACAGGCATTTCGTTAGAAGGCTCACCGATTTGGTACAGTGTATTTGGCAAATGGTTTAAAGATAACAGCATGGGTTTAAAAAAATGCATCGTTTACATAAGCAAATTCCATCTCAAAGAACATTTAAGTACAACCCCTTCTCTCCCCCGCCACAGAAGGCCACCTCTAAAACAGAAGGCAGCAATTTTCCAAGAATGCCACAAAGGGTTTTATCTCAGTGAGAACTCTCAGGCACTGAAGGAGCCAAAATATTGCTCATTTTCTTTTCAAGTTGCAGCCCAAAACTATTATTGTTACCACAAGGACTTTTAGCCTACTGACGCAAAGAGATTAGCAACTCACAACTAAGATTGGTGATAACCTCACATTACGAGTCTAATAATTTCTCCATCTGTCTCCCAAACATTAGAAGGGAACTCCCATATCAAATATACTATTGCACACAAGGAAAAAATAAAATGCACACAGCCACCAAGTAATTTACTAATCACAAGCAACCCATGTGATTTATGTCTAAATGGGTCTCCAAACACCATGTCAGATACATCAAAAAGGTTTTCATCTTGATGCTTAAGCACTTCTCTCAAGCGTGACTTCAGATTAGTTACCCCAAGCGTCAAGATGCCATTATTAGCTAAGGATGGGGCAGAAAAAAGAATGACTTTATTAATAGAACTGCCTGGGAAACAGGAAGTTACTTGATTTTCCTAAAAATGACACAACGCAGAAGTTTTCTAGCCAGGTCTCTGAGGACTGTTCCCACATCTTTAACTGGAACTGAAGAGTTTCAAACTCTGCATCCTCATTCTCAACGGACACTTTCTACACTGTTGAAGGGGATTGCTTTGCAATACTAACAATGCTTTGCGAACTCCATTCATCTAACCACTCACTTCCTGCGCAGCGGAAGAGTAGGCAGAGGAAGCAAAGAGCTGAGGAATACTGACAGAGAAGGACTTCAGCAGAAAGACAGGATTGTTAGGCAGCATCCAGACAGCACTTCCCTCCGACAGAGCAGTTCTAGTCCCTGCAGAACGGTTCCTCTCTGCCGCTCCCACAGCATGGCGAGCAAAGAAACTATCTGCTGGGAAGTAAAAAGGCATTTGGTTTTATGGTGCATCCTCCTAGCCTGCAGAACGTCAGACTGTAATAAATAACATGCTCAGGAAGATAAGGGAATGCAAACTGAGACAGGCATGCAGGTGTAAGCACAGAACGTTCTGGTGGATGACAGACTTTTGCCAGAAGTAAAGGATTCGGCACCCATGGGTGGCAGCAGGTCAGCATTTCACAGGGCATGCACAGGTGATTTATATGATATAATCAGATTTCATTACCAAAACGCGCACAGCAGAAAATCACCATGGCACTAACGTTATTTTTAGAAACAGCACAACTAAACCACTCACAAGATCCTCACACTGCCAAAGAACTCTCATAGTTTACAGCAGCAAGGAAGATGCCAACCAAAAAGAAGCATTAGGTGTTAAAATGTTAGAGATTCAAAGTTAGAAAAGAACTAGCAACTCTGAAAGGACAGATACATGCAATTAAAGCATGGAAATGGGGCACCACTCCCAGAACCAGGAGCGAATATGAACTGTCACCTGAATGAAGTGTCTTTTCAGTGACTCAGAAGTTATCCTTAAGGTCTTCCTTCCTGCTGCAGGACTGAGGCATTCTGACATGGCACATCCCTGACTGCACCCATCTGTTTATCTACTACCCTCCCAAGATACTCAGCTTTTTTATGGTCCTTAGTATAAAATCCAAAAGACTAAGCACTGACTACAAGCCCATTACTCCAACACATACAGATGTAAATTGCACTAATTACAGTTAAATAGAGCAACATCACGTTGAACCTTGAAGCCTAGAATAGTCAGCATACAGCACCACACAAAGAGCTGTGTGGCCACAAAAGAGCACAGCTCCCAGGACTGAAGTAGCACATCAGTGCGCTGTTTTATGTACTCCGTGTGCAAACTGTACAAACACAGTGGCCTTCCTACGTTTTAAAATATTTCAAACCCTTTAAAATAGACAAGTGAGTTTGGCACATATAAGCCATCTTGGGCAAGAAACTTGAGTAGCAACATGGTGCTGAACAGACCAATGTGAGGAAACGCAATGATGCAATGAAAGCTGCACAACCTGACTGCACCTATCCCTTCCAAAAAATCTTTTAGAAATTTAAGTAAGCATGCAAGCTTCTAGTCCTCGGACCTGGAGAAAAGAGAATGTAGTTTATGGTTCTTCGTGCCCAAACAACACATTTTCAATCTTGATTTTCCGCAGTTACTACAGCACATGCCTACATGTAACAAGCAAGCCGATTGCTCCGGGTTTGATGTCCAGGTCAGCAGTGCTACTTTCATGCAGATGCCGAGGAATGCTTAAAACCCCTCCGGTGCCGAGCCGCGGTGCCTGGTCTCACCCCGGCTCCCCCGGGCTGCCAGTGCTGGCATGCGACAGGCCGCTGCTACCTCAACCCGGCGGGCCCCTGCCCCGGCCGAGGCGCGGCGAAGGGGCCTCAGCGCCCACGTCCCGCTCCCGGGAACCGCGTAACCCGCCGAGCTCCGGAGCCAGCCCAGCGCTGCGGGCCGGACGTGGGACGAGGACAGCGGCCCGCCGCCCCCTCGGCCCGGCGCAGCCCCGCCGGGCCCAGCCCCGCCGCCGCTCACCAGCAGGTCCAGCTCGGTGCGGTGCAGCCCGAGGCGGCCCAGGCCCACGGCCAGGTCGTGGATGCAGAGAGCGCCATCGCGGTTCACGTCGAGCTTCTGGAAGAGGGCGCGGAGACGCCGGTCCTGCTCGGAAGCCTCGCACAGAGACCGCCCGCAGGACCCCGCGTTCCCGCCGCCGCCGCCCTCCGCCCCCGAGCCGGGCGCCGCGGCGGCGGCGGCCCGCGGGGAGCCACAGGGGCAGAGCACGCCGCTCACCACCGGGGAGGCCAACGAGCGCCGCGCCCCCGGCATCGTCCCGCAACCCGCTCCTCACGCGCCGGCAAATGGCGACGCTTCCGCCGCGAGGAACCGACACGGAGCGCTTCCGCCTTCGCGCCACGCGCCGCGACGACCAATGGCAGCGGCCCGCGCGCCCGCGCCTGCCGACACGCCCCCGCCCACGCCCCCGGCTTCCACGCGCTCCCGCGAGGTGGGCGGCCGTGACGTCAGGGGAACGCCTTCCCGTTCACCAATCGGGAGGAAACACCGCCCGGGGCGGAAGGGGGCGGTGCAAGACCCTGAACCAAGCTCCCATTGATTAAAACCCTGAGGGAGGTGGGGATAAAGCGACAACGTCTCCAATCAGATCTGGAGTCGGCAGTCAGTTTGCGTTTGACGGACGCGGCGTGTATCCGGTATCTTTCACAGTGGGAGGGGGTGTTGTTCTGTTTCGATGGACGCGAGATGTACCCAATAGAGCTAGAGCGGGGAAATTCAGGGGCGGGCCCAGCCCCTCATCGGCCTCACGCAGGCCCAGACAGGCGGCGAGGCGGGGCCGTCTCTTGGCCACCCGATGGGCAGCGCTGCTAGCCAATGACAGTGCGGCACTGAGGGCGGGAGGCGAGGCCTCCACCTGACGGGCAGGCGGGCTGCCCTATCAGGCGGGGCAAGAAAGGGGGCTGATTCTGGAAGCCATTACGCCAGCGTTGCAGGGTGGAGGCCGTTGAGCGGGGCTTGCTGGCTGGCGGTGGTACGCAATTTGCGTATCGTTAGCGGTGCCAAGGGGGGAGCGGGGGGGGACGGACGCCTCCGGGCCCTGAGGGGCCTCGGGGCCCCCCTGTTGTCCCTGGCCGCGGGGGTGACCAGGCCTGGGGGGCCCTGCCCCCCCTCGGCCCTGCCCAGCCTCCCCCAGGGCCCCCCGGGCCTGGCCAGGCCCCCCAGGCCTGTAGGTGCCCCCCAGTGCCCCCTCCCCGGTGCCCCCCATGGCCATGGCGTCGCCCCCGGCACCCCCAGCCAAGAAGCGGAAGATGAACTTCTCAGAGCGGGAGGTGGAGATCATCGTGGAGGAGCTGGAGCGAGGCAAGCACCTCCTCATCAACCACTTCAACGCCGGTGTGCCCCTGGCTGCCAAGGCTGCCGCCTGGCACGACATCCTGCGCCGTGTCAATGCCGTCGCCACCTGCCACCGTGAGCTGCCCGAGGTCAAGAAGAAGTGGTCTGACCTCAAGACTGAGGTGCGACGCAAAGTGGCCCAAGTCCGGGCTGCCATGGAAGGGGGAGGCGAGGGCCAGAATGGCAATGGCAATGGGCCAGAGAGCGAAGACCCGACAGGCGCTGCAACCGCCCCAGTTATCCTCACCCCCATGCAGCAACGTATCTGCAACCTGCTGGGAGAAGCCACCATCATCAGTTTGCCAAGCGGGGACTGCAGTGCAGGTGACAGTACCGAGATACCCATCACCGCGTCAGCCACCACAGTCACCTTGACCCAGAGTGAGTGCTGCGCCTGCTGAAGATGCTCTGTTCTGAATTGGAAGGTCATATAGGGGGCCCTGACACCCGCCTGCCAGGAGCCGTGAGCCCTGTATGGGGAAAGCCCCAGCAAAAAGGAACCGCGGCACCTCTGTAATGAAAATGCCATTCCCAGTATGTCCTTGTGCTGTAGGGGATTGGCTGCAAAATACGCACGTGCCGAAAGTCAGCTTTGATAGTGGGGCTTGGCCTTAAAAAAAGGGAAAAAAGTATCCTTTGCACCTTATAGATTCTTCAGTCCCCCTCACTGGGGACAAAAGCAGGAGGAGAAACATCTCCAGGGCTGACTTTCCAGTCTTCCCCAAAGAGCAGCTGTCCTTCTGACAAGTGCCATTCTGGGTCTTGCCTTTGCCCCTATGTCAGTTGGTTAATGCTACATGGAAAGATTGTTCTGAACTGGAGGTCAAGAAATTATTTTGTCTAGACAGATATGGCATGCCCAATTACTTTGGGCCGTACAGCCTAGAAGGAAGCTCAATGAGGGTGGAGTAGACTTAAATAGGTCATTTTGTGCATTGCTGTTCATTGTATGTTATCTCACTGAGCAGGCAGTATTCCTGTGATATTCTTTGAATAGTCCTGTAGATAAAAATCCCCGTATGGCAGCTACTTCTTACTCCCTTTCTGTCCTTTGTTCTCAGTTCCTGCAGAGACAACCTACCACAGTCTAGAGGACGGAGTTGTGGAGTACTGCACAACAGAAGCCCCCACCACAGTCACCACTGAAGCACCCTTGGAGATGATGGCGCATCAACACGAAGTCTCTGCAAAACCCCAGGAGCTGAAAAGCCGAATTGCTCTGAACTCAGCCAAGCTCTTGCAGGAACAGCGAGTGACCAACTTGCACGTGAAGGAGATTGCCCAGCACCTGGAGCAGCAGAATGACTTGCTTCAGATGATTCGTCGCTCTCAGGAGGTGCAGGCATGTGCCCAGGAGCGGCAGGCACAAGCCATGGAAGGAACACAGGCGGCACTGAGTGCCCTTATCCAAGTCCTCCGCCCCATGATTAAGGACTTCCGTCGATTTTTGCAGAGCAATACACCCAGTCCATCGGTCACCACTGACCCCAGCCAGACAGGGCAGCAAGATGGCATGATCCAGTGAAAGAAACAGTGATGGAGGTTTAGGTTGGATATGAGGAAAAATGTCTTCACCAGAAGTGTTGTCAAGCACTGGAACAGGCTGCCCAGGGAGGTGGTAGAGTCACCGTCCCTGGAGGTGTTTAAAAGACATGTAGATGTGGCACTTAGGGACACGGTTTAGTGGTGGGCTTGGCAGTGCTGGGTTAACGGTTGGACTCGATGAGCCTAAAGGTCTTTTCCAACCTAAACAATTCTATGGGACATCTTTCTTGGAAAAAAACTGCCTGTGCTGCTGGTGGACACAGGGAGTGAGGGATGCTAGCTCTTGTCAATGTGAAATGGCTCGCCTTGGAGACTTGCTGAGCCTAGAAAGCTTTCTCTGCTAATCTTATGCTCATCTGCCTTTTCAGACTCATCATACAGAGTCATAGCAGGATGTGTAATAAACAAGGAACTTAACATTGGTTGCTTTTTTCCTCAAACAGTAGATTTATTTAAAAAAAAAAAGTTATTTTTTAATTTCTGTTTGGAAAAAGCTCTCCTGAGTATGACACCTCTCTATTTCTCTCTCTCAAGATCTGCAGCCTTTAACTGACTTCTAAGGTCAAGAGTCTTGTTGTGATATCACAGTACTGCAGCTGCCAAGGTACAGTTACCATAAACAGTAATTCACGGTAGTGAATGCATTTCTGTCTCTTGCTGAAAGCATTTACTGGAAACGTGGTACCGGATGTGGTATAACCTTCTCTCTGCACTGGGAGTTACGGCTACTGCCCTTACAGCATGACATCCACCCCATGCAGACCACCACCAAGCCTACATGCAGTTTAAATCCCACCCACATCCCCCAAGGATATGAAATAGTGCATTCTCCTCATGTTCCATCTGCATGCGGTCATGAAATTTCACTGTAAACTTGGTGGATGTGATGAAAATTTCATGTCTTGTTACCAGATACTGTCCTGGGATATGTATTGGAGCAATGTCTTGCCTGTCTCAGCGTAGTTAATACACAAGGGCCTGGGTGAGTTTTGCTCAGGTGGGTGTAACAGGTGAAACTCCACCTCTGTCTCATCTGTATCGTTTGTCACCTCCGTAATACCTTGATTCATCAAAGTGGACCCGGACTACAGAGTGTCAGCCACACAGTAATTCCCAGCATTTAGGAGTTTGTCAGCAACTGTTTTAATTGAGTGAATTTTGAAGCATTATTTGGTTCTGCTGGTGGCAGCAGTATTTGTTCTGTACTTGTTAGGAGCTGGAAGCAAGTACAGCTAGCTGTTCTTTGTTCGTCTGCTAGCTGGCTTCAAGTGGCATTCTGAGAAATGGGTGTGAGGTTCACCTAACTATTTTCTTACCATTATACAGGGTGAAACAACATTGCAACCACATTTCTCTTCTTTGAGGTGTTCAGACTGTGGGGTTTGGTCCTCAATGAGAAAGCTTAGTTTCACAGGATGGTGAACACAATTCTCACAGACTTCATAAACTTTCAGATTAAAGCTCCACTTGTACATACATGGAAGCAAACTTAAAAAAGGAAGCATAACTCTTCTTCTCCCTGTACCTTGCAAAGTGTAACACATTTCACAGGCTTGTTGCTTGCCAGATACTACTTTTGAAATAGAACTTTTTGAGAGCTGGTATTTGCTTGCTGTTAAGTCTCCTTTAGGGCTGAGATGTGGTGAACAACAACTGATGAGGGAGTGAATTTGCACAATCAAATTAAACCTTTACACAGCCTTTTATGGGGGGATGCTGATGCGGGGGCCCTGGTTAGAGTAGCCGGTGAGGAGGCTACCAGTGCTGCTCTCTGGCCTTTACTCATCTTCCCTCACCTGCAAGTCTGACAGGGGAGAAAAGGATGGTGCAGAGAGAAGGATTTGGCCCCTGGAAGACTCCTGACCCTTTGGCACTGACATCTCAGTGCTGAGTCAGGGCAGCATCAACTGCGTCTTCCCACCGTGTCCAGCATCTCACTACATGAGTAACACTTGCCTGACTCTTCCTCTCAGACTTCATGGATTTAAATCAATTGCTCAACTGAAATTTATTTTTAAAGTGAAAACTATGTCATATGTGCTGGTTTACCTCATTTGTGTAATGTTCTCTCCTTTACAAATATGAATTTTAATAAAAATACGGTTTTGGTAAACAGGCTGTTTCAGTTCATCAGTATGCTCCAGGGCAAAAATGAGTTTGCGACAAGTTTGGCACACAGAATCCTCGCTGAGAAGAGGCCAAAGAAAGCTGTGAACAGCCACGTGTCACAGTAGCTTCTTGTCATTTGTGAACTTTGTGGCCTTGTATTTACGTAATTATGGTCTTTTTCAAATAACAGCTTTTACAGCCTTACCTTGCAGCAGTAATTTCATTGTGTATGCCAGATTACTGAAGTATACTAATCTTCCAGCTGCTCAGAAGTTGCCACAGTAGCCTAAAGTGATGCATGAAGTACCAGCCTTTGGCTTTAAATTGCAGCGTGCATTTTTACAGTGACTAAACACTTAACCTGTGTTACTGTTTCACAGGAGTAAGCCTGTTGCCCTTGAAACCACCCATTTTTCTTGTCATTTCAGGATAATTGCAGAGCTTAGTCAAGCCGGCAGCATTCAGGTGCAAGTTCCAGGTACACATTTTTGTCTCATTAAAAAGATGTAGCAACATTTTAACTATAGGGTGGGCAGTGCCATGAGGGGCTTGGTTATTGCTCACGACGAGGTCATCAAATTTGGGGAGGGAGAAGTGTCCCTTGAAGTTAAAACCAGGAGAGCAGGTAAACAGGGTGCTTACAGGGTGGACGTACATGAGCAGGGCATTCAACTAAACAGAGAACTGGTGCCCAAGCAGAACAGAAGTTATGAGGTAACATCTATAGATGTTCATTTGTGCTCCTCTACTGTTCTTTTTGTAACTAGAGATTTGTTTTCAGCATCCAGAGCTGGAAAGAGCTGTGCAGGGATGTTCTGCTTCAGGGTACCTCAGAAGTGAGGGCAAGCAGCCAAGCAGTGAACAGCACCCTACGTACTCCCTGCAGGAAGTTTAGTGAGGGACTCTTGGTGGGTCAGAAGATAATCCTTGCGGAAATGGGAGGCAGCGGTCGAGCTGCTTGCAGCACCACTGGCTGCTTGAGGAGCAAAACTGCTTGTGATGTGTGCAGCTCAGGCACGGCTTTCCAGGAGATGGCACTGCGCAACGGGGCGAGGCGCAGGGATCTGAGTTGCAGCGAAGTGCTGCGCACTGCAGGGCCCTGGCAGGATGGTCCCAGAAGCGACCCTTACCCTTGTCATCCAGACCTTTTGTGATCCTCCTTGCTCTTCTCATTGATGAATCTTTTCAGGACTGAGAGTCCAGAGAGGAAGAAATTAAATGGGCAGAGCCCAGCGATGAGGAACACTGGTACCCCTAGGAAAGCCAGGATGCCTGGGAACACAAACTGGGTCCCTCTGCTTCCTGCAAACAGGGGCAGAGGGCACAGAGATGGTGGGAGCTCACGCCTCTGGGATGAGTTCACTGCAGAACTGAATGGGCATGCACAAGATAAAAAGAATATTAATTCTTCAGTTATAAACAAAGGGACAGATTTTAAGATTTTTTAGAAGACCACACACAAATATATGTTAGTATCCCACAAGTACGGCACACTGCCATAGCTACAACACAGGTCTGGGACCAGATCCCCCTGGGACAGAATTATATTACCCAATTACCTTTACTTCCTCCAGCATGTTTTTTACAGTTTGTCAAGCCTTTTTGGCAAAGCGTTTTTCTGTGGGGTTTTTTGTTGGTGGTTTTTGGTTTTGGTTTTTTTTTTCTGTGGCCATCTGAGAGGCTACTGCCAGCAGGTAGTCAGGTAGTCGGCACAAGTGTGGACTGTTAAGTCTGAAAATTGAAGCATTTAAGAGTCTTTATCTTTCTTGAAAGCATCTGACAAGAAGCTTCATGGGAATGATCATCACAGCTTCCAAGCTGTGTTCTGTGAGCAGGAATGAAGCCCACATGACCTGCAAACTGTTTATGAGCCCTTGGGTCCCAGCACTGCAAGGTGATTAACCCAAGGCAGAAGCCCAGCCCCAGCAGGGACAGTTTCTGTTGCCTCTGCTGCCTGGGATCCCAAATTAGAGGCTGCCCTGTCAAGTGGGAACCACAGACTTACAGTTGTTTCTGCTGCATTTGGGGTAATAGCGGCACTTGTGGGGCTGTAGCCAGAAGCACAGAACCAGTGGGAGAGCCCACGGCTAGTAAGTCTCTTGTCTGGCAGAGTGCTGAAAGTGACACTTGGGATACAGACACAGGATAATGCTTAATAAACACAACAAGCCTCAAGGCAAAGTGGATCCCAGTCTGCAGATTTTGGAAGGGGCAAACCAGCTCCAGTTCCACTGACAGGCCTCCTGGGAAGAAGCACAGTCCTGCCACACATTCCCAGGACACACTGTAGCAGACATGAAAAACAGTATACAAAAAAAGCCAGGCAGCTGGATTTTCAGGTCTAGCCACATGTTTGGGGAAAGGAATCCACCGACTCCAGATTCCTGCATTCCCTTTGTCTCTACAGATAACAGGATCCCCTGTCCTGGCAGGCCAGAATCCCACCGTGCAGGTGTGTCCTTTGCATGTCCAACAGGAAACCCAGCCTGGCACAGAAAGTGAAACAGTTCCTGGCCTTTATGATGATTTCAGTTAAGTACGGAACTAGTGAAAAACACAAGCAGATCAAAGCAGAGCTCACAGCCTGTTATTAAATAACGCTGAGAAGGTGCAAGCTTGGAATAACTCCACACTGTAGGATAATCCTATGTAATGGGGATAGGTACCCATTCCCCTCACAGGGTTTCCAGCAGCCTGCACACTACAGATGGGGCTTATACCATTGCAGTGCCCTGCCCCAGGGGCCTGTACCCCCTGCCCCATTTCGGGAGCTCTCCAACATGGGTCTGGCCCCCAGCTCTGGGGAGGGCAGCCTTCTGCTGCAGGCTGGGCACCCACAGCTCCCATGCAGCTCCTTAGAGCAGGTGCATTGCAGGTGCTCGGCCACCAGCAGCGCGAAGAACAGATTTATAACATAAAGCATTGTGTGGTAATCTTTTCTTTTTGGATGATGAGGCTGAAAGATCATTAAAGTTATTATAACAGAGGTTACAGGTGTAATACAGGAGAGCTGTTGCGGCAACGTGTATAATTTAATTTCAAACTTTAATAATTTGGCTGCTAGGACAAATGGATTACCATGATGACGTTTTCCAGAGGAAGGTGCTGATGATGTAGTTTACAGGGCTTGATGATTTGCTCACGTATCTGGGATTCCCCTGGGATTAGAGATTGAATTTGATGGCTCACCAGATGCATTACAGAATCTAACTCGCTTCACCTCGCTTTTTGTTCCTTATGAATTTACCTTGCCTTGTTTCACCCCTGCTGCTTTATCTCACTCCTCGAAGCGACGAGGCAAGAAAAGCATCTGTTCCTGCTCACTCACAATCCCGAGGCCAGCAGAGCAGAGAGATGCCAGCCCCTGGCTGGCGAGACACACCCCTCCAGCGATAGCAGAGGTAGGGTCAGACTTAACTGCAGAGCCCAAACAGATAAATTATCCCAGACTGATAAAACAATGCTCTGAGCCAGCAAAAGTCAAGGAAGTCGTGGCAGCACTGGGGAGGGGCACCAGCAATGGCTTAAGTCAGGGAGAGCACGGGGCAGGGATGCAGCTGAGGTTCACAGAGCAGAGGTGAGGTGGGCACAGTGGGGCCGAGGTTGTAAAGGAGAAATCAACAACATCGGAGCCTGGGGTAAGCAGAATCAATACATATCGCAGTGCCCTGTTCACACACACACAGCCCCTCAGTGAATGGATTGGACCTGGCTCGGAAAAGAATACAAAGCCAGTGGAATGGTGGATGCATGGAGGTACCCTGCACCCACATCCTCTCTGTGGTGCCTCTGTGGGGCTCTGGCTAACTCACCCACGCACAGATCAGCAGAGGCACGTTCAGAGGACCACTGTCCCTTTAAAAAAAGTGAATTTGTCCAGAAACGTCCAGAAACAATTATCAGCATAAACACAGAAAAATCAGCAGGGTGAATTTTGAACTAATGAAGATTTAATCTCTAAGTCATGAGACTGCATTTGTTAGGAAAATATACATACCCCTGAGAATCCAGCTACAGTTGCTATATTACACACTGTTCAGCAGCACACTGGGCACCTTTCCAAATCCATTTATTTTTAACATTAGTCACATTATTCAATTAATTATAAAAACACTGAGGTTTTCAAGAGACATTTCTGATAAAACTGCAGAGTAAATATGTATGAGAACAGCAAGGATTAAAATTTCTGTAAATTTTAGCATTTGGGGCTGTTGCTATAAACAAGAAAAAGTCCTCCAAGGAGGTTACTTATCAGAGTGAATCATACCAGATAACACAAAGCCTCCTCCCACACCACAAACAGAGATCGTTTGTCCTTTACCTAGTGATGGAAGCAAAAGATTGACACACATGTCAGCAGTATGCTCAGAGAATGAGAAGTGTGAGGACTGGGCTGGATTCTTCAGATGCTTCCAGCATTCAAGCATTCCAGCTTGGCAAATATCAAATATTTAGCAGACTGAGCTCTTTCCCAATAAACTGAGAAACAGAAAGCAAAAAATCCCAGCCCATCTCTATTTCTTCAGGCCTTGAAAACACCAGATATCAATTGATGGAACAATTCAAGCCCTGCCTTTAAAAGCAGCCTCCACAAACCCTGCTGTATGGGAAGACTGGTATCTCCTGAGATGATTTCACTGTACCAATATGAAATGTTCTCCCAGCAGTCTGTGCATCTGCTTAACCTGGTAAGAAAGAATCATAACAGCACATTTGGCTTAATCGGCTTTTTAACTTCTATCCAAGCATGTTGCCATACATTTTACTAGCAGACTTCTTTTTTTTTTTTTGAAGGCTCATATTGTGGTAGAATTATTTGATAGCCCTGATATCATCTGCATAGATGGCAAAGATTAAAAGCAAGGAGTCTGGGCATCAAAGCCTGGCAAAGAGAGCGAGGACTCCCAGGCTTTCATCCAAGCTTTGCCAGACATGCAAATCGGCCTTGGGAAAAGTCTCTCCCATATGAGCCTCAACTTCTCTGCCACAGAGGCTCTTAGGCATATCCCTAACTTTAAAAACCAGGCAAATCATGTTGTTGATTGCAGACTCCTTCAGGACAAGGAGAGACATTTTGTTCTGCTTGCCCTTAAATGATGGAATCCCGCCTAACCAGGGAACCCAGCCACAGCACAGGACACAGCAGCAGCACATAATAACAGGGAGCCATTTTGATGAAGAGATGTGTTTAACTGGTTGCCACATCTCACACACGGAGGGTGAGACTCCAGCTCCCGGCCCTGCCTTGTGCTGCCCACAGAGGTGTGCGGTGCCAGGGCTTCCCTCCTGCACCAGGCCACCCAGCTCAGCTGCTGGTCAGCCTGACCCACAGCCCGCTGTGTGGTACCCGGTGGCACAGAGAGGACAGGGCGGCCACGCCACCATTTGTGAGGTGGCGCACAGACAGCACATGGGACATGCTTATTGGGAGAGATATCACCGGGAGATGCTTGAGCAAGAAAGGCACTGAGAGAAGGACAGGGCAAACTGTCCTGGCAGTCCAGAAGCAGCGCTGAAGAGGACGCAGAGAGGCCCCATCTGTCAGAGCTGCAGCCCCATCACCTCAGCCCAGGCAGGGGCACCCCTGACTGCTGGCTCCAGGGCCCGAGGCCTGCCATCACCTCAGCCAGCCTGCTCCAGCCCCCTCACTCCAGGGACTGCTCGGCCTGCGCAGAGGCTATGGGACACCTGGGGAGGCCGGAAGGCCCAAGGAACCCCCCTGCCCGGCAGCCACACGACTGGCCATACAGCCAAGCCGAACCGCGCTCCCTCCGCCCGCCCCGCTGAGGCGACCGTAGCCGCAGATTCCCCCGCTTCCCACCCACCGCCTCAGCCAGGAGGCGGGCCCTACCGCAACCGGCAGCCTCCGCCTCCAGTCCCCGCGCTTTCTTCCCCGCCCCGTGCCGGAGCAACCAATAAAATCTTGCCTCCGTCGGCCCACCGCTTTACTGCTTGCCCAATCGAGTGTCGCCGCTCCCGCGCTGCCCTCCCCGCTCTCGGGAGAGGAGGGGGTTACGTAGTGACGGAGTGGTATTCCCGAAGTGCGGGGGTGGTGTAGCGCTGCTGTGGGGCTGCCTGCGGCGTTGGCGTAGCGGCCGCAGTTGGCGTAGCGCTGGCAGAGGCGGCTGTGACGGGGAGCAGCGGTGGTTGTGGCGGCCGTGTGAGGAGAGCGCAGGAGGTGCGAGCAGGGCCGGGCAGGCACCGGGCCGGGACCGGGCCGCAGGTCGGTGGAGCGGGCCGGGAAACGGCCTAGACCTCCTGTAGGTCAGCTCATGATTGAGGGGCCGGGAGGGGGGCCGAGACCTGGCTGCAGCTCGGTACGTGGTTCATGAGGCCAGAGCCGGGCTGCGGCCCGGCCACAGCCCAGTGCCTGACCCTGGGGCTGGGAGAGGGGCAGAGACCTGGCTGCAGTTCGCTCCGTGGCTCCGCAGGGCCGGGAAGCAGGCTGAGACCTGGCCGCCGTTCAGTGCGTGGCTCTGAAAGTGAGCCGACACCTGACCGCAGCTTAGTGCATGGCCCAGGGGTGCTGGGCACAGGCTGCGACCTCCCCGCAGCCTGGTGCGTGGTCCCCAGCACCCGAAGGTGGGCTGAGACCTGTCCGCATCTCGGTGCACAGCGCAGGGGGCTGGACGGCAGGCTGAGACCCAGCGGCAGCTCGGTGCAGGGGCAGGCTGGCTGCGGCTCACGGAGGGGGCTGGTGGTACAGAGCCATCGCCAGTGTCACCCCTCGCTCCGCTCTTAGGTGGTGGCCGCAGGAGAGGGGTGCCTCAGCAGAGGTGCCTGGGCCCCGGCGCAGCGGGCAGAGCCGGCTGGATTCGCCTGCTGCAGCCTGAGCGGGAGAGGGTCTGTAACACGCACCCCGGAGCTCTGCCTGCGTTGGTTTGCAGTCAGTAATGGTTAGTATCGGCGAGGATTGTTTACTGCCGGGTGTTCATAACCTCGCCCCTTTTAGATGCTAATTATCTTTTGCCTCCCTGGCTTAGGTGTTTCGTAATTGTGTAATGAAATTACCATCTCCAGCCCCAAAACTGTCCTGTGCAGGGCAGGGCTTGGTGTGGACCTGGTGCTGGGCGAAGGCAGCGTATTCGGTGGGCCTGGCTATTGGACAGCCAGATGACCTGATTCGGTTGTTACACTGTGTAATATGGAGCAGACTGCCTCCCCCGCTCCCTGTGCTTTCTCCATTTATAAGATACAGGTGCTAACACTTAGAGCTGGTTGGAAATACAGAAAAGAACAGATTTTTGCATATCTTGAGATGGCTCTTGTTAGACTACCTGTTAGACTGAGCTTACTTTATAAACTGCTTCTAAAGATGATGGGTGAAAATAGAGCTGATTTTTATTAGCTGCTCTGCAAAACAGAAATTATAAGGGGGATGACAACAGTGAAGCTTGCTGTAGGCAAGAAGGGGAAAGAGGATGTTGGGGCCAGGCTAATTGGGGCCATACCTCTTAAGACTGGTATGAGCCTGGACTGAATGTTACCCATCCAAACAGGTTTTAGAGGAGGAGGAGGAGCCCAAGACTGGCTGGGACTGATTTACTCATTTCCCTCCCAAAGGCTGACCCGAAGACCTGCATCAAGCAGTTGCACAAGAGGAGGTAGAAACTGGAAGCTCTCTGAATGTGCTGCCCGCAGACTTAAGGCTTCTTCAGAGACTCAAGATGACTTCTCACAAGAGATGCTTTCTGGAGGGGTTGTGCTGAAGTCAGAGCACTGCAGCCTGTAACTGGGACAGCTCCGGCTGGTCTGGAGCTGAGACAGACTTCTCTCCCTCCCTTTTCCCTTGGAGATGTTGCAGAGATTTAATCTGACCTCTTCCTCCTCACCTGAAAACTGCCGTGGCGATGATCCCACAGCCAGATCCGACCACCAAAGAGAAGAGAATTGTGCGTTTGAAGCTGGGCCGTCGTTGTAACTGAACTGGAATTTACTCCCTGCTTGCGCTCCCGGAACGAGTGCCGTTCCTCTGCTTGTCTGTGTGTGTTTTGAGCCGCTCCTCCCTGAACTTGTTTGGAATTCCTGGGCTTTCCATGCTGAATTTGCCCATGGCTTTCCTGATGAAGAAGAAGAAATTCAAGTTTCAGACAAGTTTCACTCTAGAAGAGCTGACTGCTGTCCCCTTTGTGAATGGGGTTCTGTTCTGCAAAATCAGGCTGCTAGATGGAGGAGACTTTGCTAGCTTATCTACCAGGTAAGAAGCTGTTGCAGATTTGCTTCCTGGCTGTGTTTCTTTCCCTGGTTATTCTTCACTTGAGCAGTTTAGCATATGGCTACCATTTGCCTGCCCCTTGATGGTATTTTAATAGTTCTGTTGTAGGGCCCCACATGCCACATCATTCTCCGGAGCAGGGGAAGTACATAGCTGGAGAGCTCTGAACCTGGGTGGTGTTGGCTGATCAGAGCTGGATTGAGTTTTTCAGAGATGTGGGGAGGGAGCGGGAGTTCACCCCTCTGAAAGGGATTGGGGTTTGTGGATGAAATCGTTCCTTGCCCAAGGTCTCATGCACTATTTCAGATCCTATGCTATATTGTTTTCATGCCTGACTTGAAACTCAACTCTGCAGAAAACTGTATCTAAGCAAATCAACCCTTCCCAACTTTGCTTTCCCCCTTTGATTCTGAATTATTGCTCTTAGTAAGAGTGGAAGTAGCTTGCTTTGCATTGCAAATTGCTGTGCAAGGGAAATGTGCTGCCTGGAGTCAAAGTCGTCAGTGTTAAAGACACGGTTTATCTCCTTAAACTGATACCATTGCATCTCCAAGTTTACAGCTGCAGTATTTTCTTTTTTTATGTAATCTGTCATATTGGAATTGTTCTGCTGCACGTCTTAGAAGATTGTTCTGCCATCATGTATTGGCATTTCTCTTACTCCTTCAGGCAGGTCTCTCCCCACTCCTGCTACTAATTGCTAATAAAAACTTGCTTTGTTTCCAACTGTGCACATAGCTTATCACCAGCAGTATGCAAACGTGAATTCCATAACAGCCCAGACTCGCTTTCTTTCTGCCTCAAGATGTGAAGGAAGCCTTCAGTGGCTTTCAAAACCTGTTTTTTTGCTTTCCTGAGTGACTGCTCAGTTTTAAAGGTACAAGATTAGTTTGTGCTAGCTGTTAACTGCTTTATCCCAAAGCTAAAGCCTGTTTTGGTCTGGTTTTCCTCTTTGGGGTGCTGTACACTGAGCTTTCTCAGGAGAGATTTTACTGGGTAAGCGTAAAACATTTCTGTCTGGCAAATAGAAGTGGTAGGGTATTGCTTAAAGCTTGGTTTTTCTTCCAGAGGCATGATGCAACCTCATTTGAAGTCTGTAGAAGCCGTGGGTGTGGAACACCTCCAAAAATGGACTTTGAATTAATTTCTCTTTTGAAGAAAATCTATCAAAAGAGCTTTTCCTTACAGTGTTCTCCCCTGAGGCTAGATCCTTGGGTTTGATGGAAGCAGCTTATCTAAGGAATTCAAACAGTATGTGAACTTGGAAACAAATTAACCCCTCTGCTTCTTGGAGTCATAGTGAAATGAGTTGAACTGGAGGATGTCTCAGGAAAAGCCTGTGCTGACAAATGTCGATCTTCCTCTCCTTGTCATCCCTGAAAGCAGCTTCTAAGAGCTGTCACTGGGGTTTGCTGATGCTGCCAGCCGTTTGGATTGTATTGAGTTGTTTTCTGAGCTGGCTGAGCTTCAGCAGTTTGCTCAGTGCGGTGCAGTGCAGATGTGTTCCAGCAGCAAAATCATCTGTAATTTAAACCAAACGCATACATTACTCTCAACCAGCTCGATTACTTATAAACGAGCGAAGAGGAAGTAGGCTGTTGTGTTTGCCGCTTTTCCCCTAACCTGTCTGTACTCTAACTGAAAGCACATGGAAACCTGTTCCTGCTTGAAAAGTTTCAGGTCACAGTGGTATTGAGTCATTTGACCTTTTCCAAATATTTTCCCCAGTTGCAGTTAGAGAAACCCCAGGAGGGATGAATTTCCAGGAACGCTGAGGAGAAGAGTTACTGTGCAGAGAGGCTCCTAGGTCATGCCTTGGCTCTGTTCTATGCTGCTCTAGTCATTTCCATGACCTTTTTCATACTCCTTCGATCTGGGAAAAGATTAAAGGGAAGGACATGCTGCCTCCATGTTGTGTTAGAAGTCTGTATGTTATTTAAGATCTGTGATTGTGTCTCTGAAACCCACTGCTTCCAAAAATGATTGCGTTTGAGGTTGTAATGTCTGTCAGGTCACCTTATATGAGCTGCTTATGTAAAAAAAATCTGGTGTTTGCTTTGCAATCGATTTGGGCTTCTTCAGCAGTCTGTGGCAATAGGAGGTACATAGTTGTGATTGAGCAAACCAGTAGCTGGTTCTGCCCGTGAGTTGTCAGCGAGCTGATCTGAACAAGGTGTCCCATGGTGTTTGGAGTCTGTAAACAGGGGGGATAAGTAGGTGTAGGAGCTTTTCATAGGACACACTAAGTCACTTTTTCATCAGTTAAGTGACCTATGATGTGGAAGAAAGAGTGTTGCTTGAAAATGTAAGAATCTCCAGAGACATTTTTTTTTCAGGTTATTTACAATAAACTTACTTGGCAGCTTGTGCATGTCTGTGGCAAGAGGTGGGGATGTGAGATATATATCCAGTGAGTTGCTAGGTGGCACTGGGTTAATTTGACCTGTGAGCAGAGCAGAAGTGGGAGGCTGTACTGCTAGCTGTTGCCCATCCTGGTCCCAAGTCCACTTCAGCCTGGGCTGCGTGTACCTGCTGCAGCCTGACGCTGTGGGTCTGGTGGGGCACACCCCGGGCCAGGACCCCCTCTCAGGCTGTGAGCCACTCACACCTCTGCTGCCCAGGCTGGGACAAAGCAGCCTGGCTGGAGGGGAACTTGTCTGAAATGCATCAAGACTTAACGCTCTTAGGAATTCAAGGCACACTGGAAAAGGTCCAGGTCCTGTCAGCACATTCAGCTTTGGGGATCTGCCTCTCGGGTTTTCCGGTTGGTGTTTTTGTTTTTGGTTTTTTTTTCCTTGGAGGCAGGTGCCCTTTTTCCACGCTTGCTGTGCTCAGACCTTGCATTAAACCATGGGTATTTTAGTGACAAAGTTGCAGCTGTAAATATCCTTTTGTTTGTCCTTTCTGCTTTGTAAAATCTCCTTACGCACTGGTGGGGCTTCTGAGGATGTCACCTGTTTCATTTTACAGTACTCTGCGTGAAAAGCATCTATTGTCTGTGGTTTATTGCCCTGCCATTGGATTACAGAAGCTGGTCTTCTGAAAATGCACCTGAGCCAGGTGTAGGCCAGGCAGGTGCACTATTTCCCCACCGAAAAGTACCAATATATTCCTTGAATGGTATTAATCCAGATACTTAAATAGCACAACTGCCAGTGAATTCGGTTGCCTCCCAAGTATCTTTAAAAATAGCAGGCACAGAGCAGTAGGGATGTATTCATGGCAACAGTTTTTGTGAAGCAGATGGGCTGCTGCGTTTTGTACGTTTGAAGCTTTTTGGGGGAGTGCACATCTTTGTTCCTAGAGAGATGATACAATAAGCTCATCGGGAGGTTTTGGATCTATGGATCAACACAGGCAGGAGCCTGGATGTCCAAACGAGTGCCTAAACTACAAGCTGATGTAGTATGTACATGTACATCTTTGGGTATCATAGACGAGGAAGACTTGATTAAATTTCCACCCACTCCTCTCCGCTTACAGTGTCAGTTAATGTTGAGTGACAGCCAGATGCTCTTTACCTCGGTGCTGATTGATTTCTGGCTGCATGTTGGCAGCGAGCGTTACCGGTGCATGATGTGAAGGAAGTGGAAAGCCAGGTGTTATCCACAGACTCCTGACACTTCATCCTACATAGTTCTATTAGTGTGCCAACAGTTTCATTCTGGTATTCCTGGATTTGAAGGAGGGGATTGTACTCTGAAAGCCCTGGCTGACTTTAGAGGAAAGACTGTTGTGCATGAGTTGAGCAACTCTGAGGACATTTCCCACCTTCCTCATTGTCTTCTGGAGGCACCTCAGGCCATAATTCCTTTGGGACCGTGCTTTGCCAAGCACATGCAGCATTTCAGCTTTCTGATGCTGGCACTCCTGCACCAGTTGGAACCAAAGAACATAGTTTGTCTCCTGCAGCCCAGCAGCTGTTTACATGCAGGCTCAATCCATTAAGAGCTGACCCTGTTAGGGTGATCTGGCCTCAAAGTATTTCAGTACTGTAGCCTGAACAGAGAGTGTTCTTAGCCATGCAATTTGTAATTAAGTGAATGTGAAAGGCCACTTCCCACACTACATGCTTTTTTTGTGTGTGTGTCTGTCTGTCTGTAAAGCTGCACCCAGAAAGCCAAAGGAAACACTGATATTTGAGGAGATGTCTCATACTGATAGCTAGCTCCCTGTGGACTGAGGTCAGCTTTTGTGTTAAGTGTGGCTTTTTCGTCTCTATGTAGGTACAGACCTAAAGCTACTTGCTTTCTTCAGCTGGTGGGATGCAAGGCATCATTATGTCTTAGCGGTATACAGGACTTTCTCATTTCTGAAGGACATAAATAAAGAGTGAGAAGCATTGCCCTGCTAACACAAGGCTGGTGATTCAGAAGCTTTTGTGAAAGGAGGTGTAAGTCGTAACCACCTCTAAAATGCAGTTCTCAGTGGTGAGAGAAATCGACTAATTCACTGTCTTTACATAATAGTCACCGTGTCTGATGCTACAGGATTATTCAGGTAACTAGGTTCACCACATTTGGCTCTTTCAGACTGGGAATTTGTTAATTGTTTGGTTAATCAAAGACTAAAGAACTGATTTGGCCCAGTTGAGATCTAAACCTTCACCGGTGTGTGCCTTAAAACAAGGGTTAGGTAATGAAATAGTTTCTTCTAGAGTCAGTGTCTTCAAGAGGGAAGAAAACTTGCTGCAGTGAAAGGAGAGGATCGCTGGCTGAGTTCTGCCTCTTGACTCGAGTGGGCTTGCCATGGTTTAGTAAAGGAAGGAACTCAGTTGTGGCTCTAAACCAGGGGTCCTCAAACTACAGCCCACGGGCCGGATACGGCCTCCCAGGGTCCTCAATCCTCAATCTGGCCCTCGGTATTTACAGAACACCCCCCCGCCCTCCCCCCCCCCCCCCCGCTGCCGGGGGTTGAGGGGGGAAACCAAGCAGCCGCAGATGACTGCCTGCCACTTCATCCGCGCTGGCCCCCTGGTTAAAAAGTTTGAGGACCCCTGCTCTAAACCGTTCTCCTAGTTCCACGTTTTAGGATGATGCATGCTTGGCTCTATCCTCTGCTAGTGCACATGGTGTGATAGCATATTTTAAAAGTGCTTTTGTTACAAACATCTGAAAACTTAGACCTTCCCTATGTATATTTATATCCCTAATATACAGATCAAGAAAGTAAGTTTTAAGGCTTTAGAGCAGCTTCACATGCTAACATGCTTCTTTCCTAGCTGCACCTTCAGGAACGGGCTGGGGGTGTTAATGGAGAAGGCATTTGAATACAGCCTCTAGAAATTATTTGTAATAAAACATAACCTGTTTCAGGATAATATTAAGGCATGGTACCTGCATTGCTTGTGTTCTGAAATAAATACAGACACTAGACAGTAAAGATGAGAAAAAGGGGTTTCATTCCAACGGTGTAGCTAAATGTAGGTGAAAGTTGTGAAAGCAGCAGCCTGGATGAGGTTTAACTTCTGGCAAGTGGGGCTGTTGGAAAAAGTGCAGAAGTGATACAGCACCGTGAGGTCTAGAGTTTACAGAGCATTTCTGTCGCCTTTTCTGTGCTCTGGCTGCTACACCTGCAGGGTCTGATGGCAGAGGCTTTGGGGTGGGTAGATTTTACTTTGTGTCAGACTTGCCTCCTCTTCCTGTTGCCGGTTGCTGCATTGGAGTCTGTCGCAAGACGAGCAGAATTACATTAAAACTTGCCTGCCGTGGGGGCCGTATCCTGTTGAGTAAAGAACAGTCTCTGTTCATGCTCTGACTGCTGTTGCTCAGGCAGGGGCTGCTTTGTTGACCAGAAGCTGTAATCTAAAGCCCTGTAACTGATACGCTGTGTGTACAGCATCAGTAAATACGTTCAGATACAGCCGGCTTTCAAACTTCCCCCTCATCACAGATTCTGAACTAGCATTGCTTTGACGGCTAACTCTTAGCAACAGCCTTATCTGCATGACTTAAGCAGCCCATGGCTCAAAAAATTACTCATTGGAAATTAATGTTCTACTTTGAGACTCGGGCCCGGTGGCCCACCTCATTTGCAGCATGGCAATACCATCAGCTCTGGCCGAGGACAAGGAGAGGTAGGAGAGGGTGCCTCCCGCACCTCTTAAGACATGTATTTATTTCTGAAATACAGGGGGAAACGTAAATGGCTTCCAGTCTGTTTATTTTTGTGCTCTTGAGCTGCCATCAGTGTTGACTCTAGCTTTGTAGCTGTATTTCTGAGGAATTCATGCGTGCCTTCAGGAGCCTGTGGTCTGACTGCACAGTGGTTGGTATTTTAATAGGCCATAAGTTGCCGCTGGCAAGTTGTTCTGGTACCAGTCTCTAGATAAATGAGGCAGGTACAGATTTATTCTTTATTATTATTTTATTGCAGGAAACTATATCTGGTAGTGTTTCAGGCAAGAACCTCCTGTCTCCCTCGGATCAGAAACCTCCCTCACTTCAAGACAAGTCTGTATGCTTGCAAGCGTGACAGAGAGGGATGGTGAGCTCTTGCAGCATCCACCTGTGCTCAGATCTGTAAGGTCTCATCCATGCAAGGACAGATGGATGTGGCTCTGGCAAACAGGATATGCTCTGCACCCTCTGTGGGCTGCCAGCTTTGTGCTGGGCTTGCAGCCTGCTCTGAAACTGGTCAGGAATTATTTTGTAGCTTATTATATAATAAAACATAAGCCTTTAGGAGTGCCCTGGACCAACATTTGCATCCGCTTGTTTCTTCTGTAATGGCCTGTGACCTTATTTCAGTAATCCATGCTGTAAAGGTGATTATTTCAGGTGTTACTTCAGGTGGCTGGATGTGTTACCCCATCCCAGTACCAACTGCTTACGCTGCATGATGAGAGGCCTTTTTTTTTTTCTTGCAGTTTATTCATACTATGCCAAGTGCACTTGCTGGGAGACACGATACACATCACTATTGTAACTCCATACTTGGCATTGTGATGTCTGTCGTACCGTACAGTGGGACTCAGCATCTCAGTTTAGTCCCTGGGTTTGAAAGGCACTTCCCACTAGACAAACGGTTGTGGCTGTGTTCACTGGATGAACAGCCGCCTTGTTTGGTGTATTTTTAATCTGATGAGCAAGAAAGGGAATTGTTCTGCGTGATTCAAAATTGCTGATCTTCATGGATGTCATTTTCACGTGCTTCTCGTGGGTCTCCTGTGTAGTTCAATTGATAAGGCTGATGAGGAAAAGATTGAGGAAATAAGATGGGGTTATGGGGATGAGGAAGAAAATTAAGAGGAAGCACATGGAAACTAGAGGATTGGGAGGAGGCAAGTGAAGAGACAGGATGTTTGAGATAAGCAATAGCATATACAGTCAGTATAATGGATGCTTTCCCTGCAGACAGTAAGTAGCTGAACTGGCAAGAGAGGAGGATTATGCCTTTCCTTTGGCTGAATTTATCACAACTCATTGGTGAGAGGAGGCCTCGAAGGAGGTCCCATGTTGTAGTAGGAGATGGGACTGGAGCTAAAAATACTTACACTGCTGCATGCTTTATTCTAAATAAGAAATGAACCCTGTCTGTTCAACCTGAAAGCACAGAGGCTGCTTACATGGGAGGGAGGAGGAGAGTATATGGATTCACTGTCCTGGAAGGGCTAGAAAGCTGCAGTGCTAATTAGCAAAGGAGCTTTACAGACCTACAGAGACCATCACCCCCGCATGTGGTTGGTAACTAGCCTGAAATGTGCTCTCTGAAATGAACAACTAAAACTAGAAAAATTTCTTTTGGGATTGCCACTTCCTAGAGCTGCATGTTTGCCTCAGTGAGGCAGGTCCCTTCCCTTGCCGTTCAGTGTACCAAATGTAGAAATTTAAGATCTTGTTCAGTGCCTTTCAGAAATCACCAAGCATTATGCTCCAGTCTGGCTTTGCAATGGAAAACCAAATCAAGGAACCCATAACAGGAAATCCCATGAAAGGGATGTGGCCTCGGGGTTTCATTGTGGGGTAGTCACATACCTCCATTTTGTGTCCAGAATAAAACTTCGTATGAAATGACTGTGGCAAGACGTTTCACTAATGGATATTGGGTTAATGATCAACAGACTCCCTCAGCCAGCTGCCATATGAAAGACCGGTCAGCACATGCCTACCTGTGCTCCTGCCTGCTGCCAGAGTTTCCATTCCTCCTGAAATGCAAGTTGTGAGTGTGAGGAGTACAAAACAGGGAGCCCAGAGCGAACCCTGCCAAAGGTTTCCAGTTGCCTTGTTCTCTAAATGCAAATGGCCAGGAGAGGGGGAAGGAAAAGCTTGTCTGGAAAAACTCAGGCTTAGAAAATTACTTTTTTTCCCCAGCCTTGTATCAGACTTTCAGGCTTTATCCACCCTTGAAACAACAAAGGTGAGGTTGGGTGGGGTTTTCAGTGGATTTTTGCTCGAATGTGTAGAGGCTGGGAAGAGGGTTGCCAGCTTGGTTGTGTTTTCACTGTGCTTTTTCTGTTTCTCTTGCTAGTCCCTGTTCTTCCCATTATCACCTAGACTGTGCCTGCATGTCACAGAATATGAGGGAGGAATCTAGGATATCTGTAATTCAATGTTTCCAGATCTTTTAATGCTCCATTGCGTGGAACAGAACAATAGCGTTCACACTTTGACGTAGATTTGCTGTACCAGGTCAGCCCCAGCTAGTGCAGTGTCCTGTTTCCAGTCTAAGCAATAAAGGCTGTTCAGAGGTAGTCCACTTGCCTCTGTTACAGATTATGCAGTAAGCCCTCTGCAGAAGAGCTGTTTCCTGGCTTCTATCAGCAGCCTGTTACGCTTTATCTCATACTTAGGTAACACAAAGCAATTGCATCTGCATAAATGTTGAATTCCTTTCAAGTGCAGTGCAGCTCATCTTTATGCCTTCAGTAGCCTGCAGTGCTCCTTGCACAAGGAAAGCCATGTTATGGAGAAGCATTTTTTCTAAAACTGCTTCTTACATTTGCTGCCTTTCTTCTTTGTTGAATACCCTTTTCCTGCTGTACAGGGAGTGGCTGATCGCACTCTGGCCACTGTTCTCTTTAAGGTCTGTTTCTGATGTAGGTTTATAGCAGTGGGTTTTCCTGCTTTCCATGCAAGTACCCCTGTTCTTCAAAACTAATCTGCATGTTGTCTTCCCCCTAGAAGTGAGGCATATGCATCTCCAATGCCATTTGCTCTCAGTAGGGGAGACTGAAGGAAATGTGTCTGAGTACAGCTCGTAGTGACAGCCACAGAGAAGGCAAAAACTCTCAGTTCCTCAGAAGCCTGCTCCTGGCAGCGGAGCAGTGGGAGCCTATGCTAACATCTCCCAGGGGCTTAACCAGCACCAACTGCTATTGCAAAATGCAGAGCTCTCCCGTGTTCTGCTTTTAATCAAGATGTAATTTATGAAATTACCTTTCTCTGATTGGGACAAGCTGCACTGTGAGATACTAGTCTGTCTTAGAGAATTCTGTTTGTCTGGAGCTTGCTCCAGAGGAGCAAAAGCAGCTCTTACTGCTCTGTCCCTCCCTTCTTGCTGGCTCTGGCATAACACTGGCTCTGACATGCTCCAGAGTTGGGGCAGAAAGGAAGGGAGAGTTGGGACAGGCAGGGTCTAGAAATCCCAGCCCGTCACCACCAGCACGGTGATGAGTCAGGGGGAAGCAGGCTTTACTCGGCAGCCTCTTCTAATTTGCAAACCTCTTCTGCTGGGTAGCCTTTTTCCTGATAAACCCTAACAGCGATAGATATTAATGGAGGGGACAGAGATTCAGGGAGAATATGTTTGTACCTTGTCCTTAAAACCAGTGACCTGGTTTGTACGGCTGAATGGTGCCTTAATAAAGGAACCATCATAAAGCACCTGTATTCATTGTGGAATGAAAAAGCTGCTGTTAATATATAAAGGGCTTTCTCCTGGACTATTGTATTGGTTTTGACTAAATGTATACCATACAGAAGTGACTCATAGGGGAACACGTCTGAGCACGGTAGGGTGTTACCTCTTGAGTAACTAAACCTACTTTTAGCACCAGGATTGACTTCAGGCAGCTTATTTACTGAAGGGCTCTTCAGCGTGCTCAAGCCAAATTGCAATGATGTTACATCACACAGTATTAATGAAATTATTCCAGAAATTAACTTGGCCTCATGTGCCAAGTTAATTTGCACTATAAAGACTTCTCTGGTACACCTATATTAGCAAACTTTCCTGCTTGAAACGGGGTTGGTATTGGCAAAAAAATGTCACTTAACTATTCTGGCATCAGTATGCCTTCACATGTCATAAATCTGCCTTAGAGGCAAAAAGATTTGTCTCTGTGTACATCGCTTGCGTTAGGGATGTTGTTCCTAGTCTTGTGTTGATTCCCTTCAGGGTTTTCGTTTTCCAGATGTACTATACCAGCAAAGTGCTGGAGTACTGAGTTGACCCATGTCTTGATTTTTCTCATCTTGGGGGTTGGGGTGGGGTGGGGCACGCGTAGATTTTTGCCATGTCTTGTACCCTGTGTTGTAGGGACATTATCAGGGTTTTCCCTGATAAGAGTTCACGTTGCTGTCCATCTTCACTAGGAGTTTAAACTTAGTCAGCAAAAGGCAAATCTGGAATCTCTCAGAATGACAGCCGATGCTTATGGGATAAAGAAAGTTTATATCAGCAATGGATAATTGGTGAATCTTCATTTTTACATCTACGGTTTGCCAGAAGTTAAAAGGTTTTCTAAGCTACAGTGTGATACAGAAACGTGTATTGCCTGAAATATGGTGGGTAAATACACCTTAACCTTGTAAGTGTCTGTATGGAACAAACCTCGGAGTTTTTCTGAAGCATTTGGGACCTTCTAAAGCCTTAGTTCCTCTGTCTGCTAGAACCACAGGGGAAGTCTGAATTGTGATTCCTCTAAAGGGCAAATGGGCCCTGGGGGAGTCAGGATTTCCTCCCCTGCCCCCCTTTTAACCTTTGTGGATTTTACTGTGCAATTGTCTTGGTAATGAGCCTGAACCCCCCTTGCTTCTGTGCCCTTCACCCCCCAGTAACATGGAGGTCTCTCAGCTCGGGTTTGCTCATCTGCTGTATCTCCAGCTGACCGGGCTGGAGGATTCAGGAGCCCTTCTTAGTTAAGTTGTCCCCATGCCTGTTTTATGCATAGAGTACATATGATTGCTTAGCAGTCACAGTTGTAGAAAATCAGATCTGAAAGGTATTTATGCCCAGAGTTAGAAAAGTTCTTCACAGTGTGCTGGGAGTGAACTGCAAGGTAGCCTGGTCCTCTGCAGCATGGAGCAACCACGGGAGGAAGAGGAACAACACATCTGAGACAGGCTGGAGAATGGAGCACCAGTGTCCAGCAATCTGAGTGTAGTGGCTCGTGGCTGACCTGGGCAGACTCAAGTGAAACCCACACTGCAGACCTCTTCTTGTTTCTTCTGTAACTGAAGTCCACGTGGATTTGCGTATGAGAGGAAAGCACTTCTGGTGGGCTTGGCAGCCTGGCGCATGGTTTGCTCTTGGCTAATCCAGCTCCAACGTAGTCTATCAGAACAATAGAAGTAGGAGTTGGTGTGGTGACTCAGTGCGTGATCAGAGCTCAAAAAAAGCAAATGCGTCTTTCAGCGTTCAATACACACGTTATTAGACTTCTGTTTAAGTAACTGAGTCATCTATTCTGTTATTCCTTTCTTTACACTTAAGAGTTTGGTGGTTCTTTGCTTGGTTTTGCTCCTGGCACATGTCCCTGGCCTCTAACCAGAAAGAGCTTGTGCTCTGTAGATGTGGCAAGAAGTCCTTGGATATGTGCTGCTTTGGGTTGGTCTGTCTTCAGCACAGCATGTAACAGTAGATGTATTGCACAGCATTTAGTGTTACAGTCCCTTCTTGTCCTTGTTTTCCTGATGTCCCTCTTTTCTTCTCTGCTTCAAGATGACAGAATGTAAATTCTAAATACCTCAAAGCAGACTGGCTCTGCTGGGCATGTCCTGTCTGTGAAGTGCCATGTACACGTTCCTTGCTGCTCCGCAGCCGAGTCTGTTAGAATTATTTCCCCTTGCCTTCTCCTTGCTCCACCCTTGCTTACCCTTCCAAAACTCATCTGACTTGTTCTATAGCTTAAGTTTTAAAGGGTCATTATTCTGTGACTTTCTTTCTCCATTTGGCACAATTTTTATTGCATTATGCAACGTCTGCTGTAGCACTCAGTCACCAGCTGCATGCTATTTTTTAATAACTTACATTGTTTCTCATAGTATTTTTGACATAGTTAATGTTAGGAGAAGCTTAAAGGTTTTCAGATTTAGACAGAAGGCATGGCTGGAAATATTTTTTTCTAAAATAACCAGCAATGCTAGGTTTTAGAAGCCCTGGAGGTACTGGAGGGTGTGGCTACCCAGTGCAGTGATCTGGAGGACTTGAGATGGACTGTGCTGGAAAGCTCTTGCTTTCTGCATGAGGTGCAGGATTTCATGTCTGTCACTTATAAAAGACACATGTCTGGATGCATGTGACTGGAGTCCAGACATAACTGAATTACTGCCTTTCAAAGAAGCTGCTAATACACAACTAGAAATGCTGATGCTGGAGGGTTTTCCACTGGTGACTGACTGACTGCCACCCCCCTTCTCCAGCAGGTGTTGTCACTCCCTGGCTTGTACTGGTGGATGTTTATCAAGATTGATCACTGCCTTGGAGGGAACTGTAATATGCAGTTCAAAAGCTGTGCTTCTATGGAAATAGGCTTCTTCTGGAAATAAAGTTAAAGCCATAAAAAGTCAATCACTTGCCTGCTAGATAGCAGCTTATTCCTAAGGAGGATTTCTAAATCGTTCCTTGTATCCTGTTTTTATTTTGTGCTTGCCCCATTGTTTTTGCTCCAGTTCTTTCCTCGCCTGCCTTTCACATACTTGGTACTGTCATCATTGCCCCCTGTCCCCCAGTGAAATGGTCTTGACCGTTCCTTGCCCTGGTTTCTCAGCTGAGGCTGAAGTTTCTTCCATTAGCTTTTTTTCTTTCCTGTGTAGTTGCTGTTAATACTTTTTCCTGTATTTGTCTGTTCTCCAGTCAAATAGGGATTATGTAGGCTGTGCTGTTAACTGTGTAAGTGGAATCTAGTTTCCTGAGCTGACTTTCCCCTGCTCTTCCTTCCCTGTTCACTCTTCCCGCTCCTCCGCAGCTGCCAGCAAACAGCAGGAGTGGATGTATGTTCCATCTCTGGGTGTGCGGCAGAACTGAGCAAGCATGATGAAGCCCTCCAGAAGTGTCGGAGCCTGCCTTGTTCCCCCTAAAAATGCTGGGTTGTGTAAATGAATGCTTCATTCTAAAGGCATTGGTGTTCAAATTTGGCTTTCAAGAGCCCCTACGTATCTCCCCTCTGGTGTGAATGAAGAGCTACATTAATAGGTGGAAGCTGATGCCAAGAGTGAGCTGTGGGTAGGCATCCTTCTCCACCATGGGCCACTGGAATGGGTTTGCTGGGAATTTAGAGGTTAATTTTGTGAGTAGGTGGTAGATGTGATGACCTTACTGCTGAACCCTTGTTTAAAACACTTGCAGTGAAACATCCAAATAAGACTTGTTTCAGATGACAAAGGCTTGCTTAGTTCTCTTAGTAACACAGTCTGCATCATCTGTCTCTGAGCCATTTTTCCATCATAACTGCTAATGTCTACTGCACAACAACCAGCACTTGTCAGCTGGAGAATACGGGGTTGTTTGCAGTGGGGGAGATGTCCAGCTCTTTGGGCTGGCAGTTGTTCTGGTCAGTGATGTAAGCCCAGTCAAAACAGAGTAACTTTATTGTTGAAAACTACTTGCAGCCCTTTCTGTTCTGCTCAGGGAAGGCAAAACCCCTCCGTGCAAGTAACCTGCCATGAAGCACTTGTACACCTCCAGGTTAAACTGCCTTGGATTTCCATGCTTTGTGTATCTAGCTGGTTTTTAGGATCCTGTATGGATTCCCCTGAGGCATACGGTGTGTCATCTCTCATTCTTGGGATGCATTTTCACCGAGCTTCCCAGCACCTATTGCTGCATCATGTTTGCTTCTGCTTTCTACCTGTTTGGCCTGCATGAGCTTGACAAGATGCCAAAAGATGGCAGCCCTAAGCTTTTACTAATGTGATACATTCCCACGCTGCTGTTTGGTGTGCTGTCTGCCAGTGGTGCATCTTGTTCACTGTTTATTTCTCTCCCTTTCCTTGCCAGGTATCTGAATTGCAAAGCCTCAGAGCTGCAGTTTTTGTTAATATATGTGCTGCAGGGAAGTGCCCTGTCCTCAGTTCATTATTTGAGAATGCCTGCAGGTTCTGGATCATATATCTAAACCAGCTAATGGTTAAATGAAGGCTCACTTTCTATTATATATATATGTGTTCATCCACCTTTGTATTTTCTGTGCTTTACAGGCAGTGATTAGGCCCTCTGCCTGTAGCAGGACCTGCTCTGTTAGTAGGATGGTATAAATTCTGGTGTGCTGTGAATGCTGATTACTGACCTGGGTATCTTAAACCTCATTCAAAGCTGACTTTTTCAGGGACTCTACCTTGCCCTTACTCCAAAGTTCTTTCCTACAGCTTTGCACTAGATAACCTGGTTAAAATAGTAACTGTCTTCTCTGGAGCATAATGCAGGATTGCTCCAGACTTTGCCAAGCTAAGAAAGTGTCAGTGATCCTGCTCTAATTCAGCCTTCAGAAGTGCTGGGGAATAGATGAGGCTGTCTTAATGGTGGGTTCTCTGCAGCTGAAAGCAGAGCTGTGTAAAGAAATGCTGTTAGAAAATGCCCTTCGGGTACAATCTGCTGAGATAAGTTGATTCCCCTCCATGACTGAGGGGATTATACCCACATTGCTGTGGTTGTGTTACCTTCCTCCTCAAAAGACCCACCGCTGGCATGTGTCAGGGCCCCATGAAGGGCTGCTTTTCAGTCCGTCACACTTCGATGAATCTGAGCTGGGAGTTAGCTTGCTGGCCTCTTTAAAATGGTGTTATCTTTTTTGTGCCTTATCAGATCGAGATGCTGCTTCCTGCAGAGGTGAACCAGCACAGAGGATGCAGAGTACTGTCTGCTGCGATGGGGCGGGCAGGAGGATTAGTTCTGCTTGAAGGGTCTGACACAGATCCACAGCTCGGAGGGGGGGGGGGGGGGGGGCAGTAGGCATGTGGATTGAGCGTCAGAAATGGGAAGGCTTGCCCTCCCCCTTTGTGTAGATGAGGAGGAGGAAATCTGAATAAGAAGCTCTTTGTGAGTGCTTATCTATATACTGTCTCATTTAGCCTGAGGTTTTCCCACATCTGCTCCCGTGCATGAAATATCAGTGAGACACATTACTCTGCTGTGATGTTTGGCATTAAAGCGCTATTTTTTGTTGTTGCCGTCCTGTAAGCCTGTGGCCTTTCATGATGTTTCGTACTTTTAACTGTCTCATGTGTGACTACTGCCATAAAGTAAGGAGTGAAACATCTGCTTTTCTAAATGTTTCAGCAAGGCCAAACTGTTTCAGTGGGTTGTGTGTTTGAAGCATGATACCCAGTTGGGCACAACTCAGCTTTGAGTCTGTAAATAGAATGCTTAATCTCTGTTCTGGTGTTTCATTAGCTAGGTTTTCATGTGGGAGAGAGGCCCACAGTAGCCCAAGATAGCATGGGTTGTATACGTGGCCTTTTTCTAGAAGTGTTTGCTTTAGCTAACTTGTATTCATAGTGAGCTTTATGGCTTCCTGCAACAGTGCTACTCTGTTCATGGCACTAAAATCACAGTTGGTAAACATCTCTTCTCTAAAATCTGTTCATTGTGTGTTCCTCTGCATGTCCCCCGAGCTGCAGTAAGGCTTGTGTGAGCTCTGAACCTAAAGAGGCCTTGGTGGCTTCACCAAACACACTGCTACTTCTGTAAAAGTAGGTAAATGGGTGGGTCATTGCTGTGCATCGTTCTCATTACTTGGATTCATACTATGCTATGGTGAAACATCTAATTGCTCTTCTGGTAAATCTTGTCTTGAGGGGGGTAGGATGGTGGCTGGGGGATACAGTAAACTGTACCTTCTGGCCGGTCAAGGAGCTGGAGGTAGATGAGCAGCTTCGGGGTTGGAAGACCCTGAGAGGCTCTTTCTGGATCTCCAGTTTTCACAAAAGCTGTCACAGGGTTGCATCAGTTTATTCTGAGGAAGTATATTTAGGTCTGGAAGAGTAATTACACAGCTTTGAATAAGTCTTGAGTCAAAAGAGGGCAAAGCTTAGCTTGGCAGGGATTCAACCTTCTGGGAGTCAGTCTTTTTGCAAAAAATGGTACAGACAGCTTTTTTAAAATAAAGCTTCTGAAGACCCGTTGAATTGGCACCTAGTACCCTAGTACCAGGCATTGGTCTGATCTATTTCTGGCTCTCCAAATACAGAGTAAAACTTAAAATTAGACACTTCTGATTTTAAGCTGTTAGTTTCTGCTTTGCTTTTAGGTGCCTTGTGATTAGGATGGAAGGAAACGCCTTCTCAATGCAGCCCTCACCATGCTTCTTGTGTGTTCTTGGTTTCTGTGTGATGGCTCCTAATTGTACATCAGAGGATATTCTAGGACTAAATACAAAACTGCTCCTCATCTGAGTCCGCTGTTTTTCCCTATTTTAGTGTTCTCTAATTACCAGCCTAACGATAGCTTGATGGGAGGTGGATAGACAAAGCCCATCACTTCCCCACATACCATCTTTTGGAAATGTGGAACTAATTTTTCAGTTTAGTTTGAAACAATAGTGCTGTCACTTGCTTGTCTAATGATACAGCCCCAGCCCCCACCATTAAAAGCCACTCTTAAAAAAAGAAAGTTGAAAGTCTTTGAATGATTGTGAAACTTGTGACTGGTAAGCAGCTCTGCATTTTATCTTGTAAACTCCTTTCCACCCTGTGTAGAGTATCCCAAAGACATAAAAAGCCCCAAGCGACGTATGCACCTGCAGCTTGGGTTCATGTTTGTGGTACTGTGTGTAACTTAACCCCCCCAAATCCTTTTCCTAATCCCTTGCACCGTATGGTATCTACAGCAGTTTTGGAAAGCCAACATACATCCTTAATAAGAAGCAGAATGTCTGTTAGCAGAGCTTATGCTAACAGCAAATTAGCTATGAAGGAGCTCTTTATTACCAATCAGTACTTTTTGCCATGTTTTGAAGTAATTAGCCTTCATTGGACTTAGCAGCATGCAGCAGATGCTTAATCATAGCCGCATTGTGATAAAGTGAGAACTCATGAGTAAGGAAACTCGCATGCAAGGGCAGTTCTTGTCAGTCCTACTGATGAAGCAGCTGTGGGGAGCCAGGCACATGCGATGGGCGTTCAGGAGCTGGAGCTTAGTCACTTAAATATTCACTTGTGACAGGAATTAGAGCTCTGAGCAGAGTTTGTGAAGAAGGTTTGCAGCAATGTGCTGTTGAACCTGTCTGATTTGAAGATCGTTCACTTCTAGCTGCCTTCCAGGATTCAGCTTGAAGCTCTGGTGGTGTTAGCAGAATTAGCATTAGCCTTGCTCTCTAGAAAACAGCAGTTCCTTTTTAAAAATAACTAGTGCTGCTAAAATATCTGGTGTTTTCTGAATCCCATGCACTTTCCTTGTGTTTCTGAAGCACATGTGTTTGCAAGTGTTTTCCTATTCTGTTGAATTACATCTGTACCTGAGTTTTCCTTCCTTTAGGTCATTTGAGATACCTACTATTAAGTCAGGTTTAAGGCACCTCACATCTGAAATTTAACTTGCCTAATTTGGCTGGCTCAGTGAATATTTTATTATAGGCAAAGCCTTTTTAATCCCTCTGGGAGTGTTTCTTCTCCTGTCTGAAGGAGCTGGGGTGAGCAATGTGGAGCGATGAGAACCAGATCTCATATTGAATTAATCCCAGATTCAAAGGTATTTTCGGCACTTCAATGTCTCACTTTTCAATGATTTCAATAGCTAGCCTTCGTTCTATCTGGAAGGAGTTTAAGTTCACTGCCTTGAAGGAATTACTGCCTTCTGCTTTCCCATGTTTTAAACAGGGATGATCAGCCCTTATTTGCATTACAGGGGGTTACAGGTTTCAGTTATTTGTCAGCTACTCCTCTTCTGTTCTCCGGTTGCCTTGGCCAGCCCATTTGGGTCCCACACAATAGCTGAGGACTAGTGGGGACCCCTTGGGTCAAGATCCAGTCCCTGCTGTCTGTCCTGTTGGGCTCACCTCAAGGCTGCAGCAGGGCTCTTCCTAAGAGGAAAGTTGAGGCAGTACCAAGACTGATCTTTGTCCCCTTTGCCACCGATCTCTTTGGCCTGCGTGGTGCCTGGGTCAGATGGTGGGAAACCTCCCTTTCCCTGTAGAGCAAACATTTTATTAGGTGCCCTTGCCCCTTTGTCCTGTGCTAAGAGAAGAGATAAGAGCAAGATGCAAACTTGCTAGCTCACAGCTGTCAAAAGTGCCTTCCCTTCCCTCCCCCCGGCCTCATTACTTTGAGAACTTAATTGGCTGAGGCCCAAGCTCTGAGCCATAAACGGATCAGGTCCCCTGCACAGGCTCAGCGGGGAACCACAGCCCATGGAAGGACCCACACACCTTTTCCAGGTGCCTTTGAACCGGCCTCCTTTGAAGGGTGCAATCCAGCTTCCCCTGAGGGCTCTGCAGAAACCAAAGCTATACCCAAAGCAATTCCTGTGCTCAGGAAGGCCACTTCTCTTCCTCCTGCAGGCTCAGGCTGCGCTGGAGCCATGTGCTTCTCCACTCGCCCTGGAGATCAGGGTAGGCCGCTCAGAAGCTATGCGAGCAAAGCCACCTCCTCCCTGGCTGAGACTGCTTCATGGTCTGAAACCCCCATGTGGTTGGAAGCACAGCATTTGCATGGTGTGGTCCTGTCTGTGTGCACTCAGGAGCAATTCCACATGCACTTTTGTCCTCTTTTGAGCTGGCCATCCTCACTGGCTTAGTCCCAGCATAAGTGGCAGGATAACTGCCTGGGAAGGACAAGCCGTCCAGAACACAAAGCACAGAGGCTGTACAAAACAGGCGCCTTGTAGTAGGAAGATAAGCTTGAGAACCTTCAGCCCAGTTCAGTTATGGAAGTTCGCTCTGTCCAGGCCGGACGATGAATGAGCTAAACCGGCTAAGCAGGAAATGTCAGAGACTTGTGAGAATTTTAAAGGCAAATTCTGTTGATGACGTGATTAGTCTTCCCTGTAACCTAGTTGGATTTTACCTGTATTGACTAGTGACAAGCTTGATGCTAGCATAACCCCTTTGTGTGGTGCAGTTTCAGGTTTGTGGACCAAGCTGTATTGTAGAGGATATTTACAGCCCAAGTTGCCAGTCAATACAAAAGATACTTAATAGTCAGGATTGATTTGGCTTTGTACCTTTATTTGACAATGTATTTTTTAATATATATTTTATTTTTACATTCTCATAGAGAGGAAGTTCAGGAAAACTGTGTCCGCTGGAAAAAGAAATTCACCTTTGTGTGTAAAATGAGTGCCAACCCAGCCACAGGACTCCTGGACCCCTGCATTTGCCGAGTATCTGTCCGTAAGGTGAGCATCTAGCTTCTGCTTCTGTCAGGTAGTAGTACCACCACCGTACTGGTGTTGGTTACTGGTTGCTTTTTGGCAGCAAGAAGAATTGCGTGGACAGTGATGGGAAAGAAAGATTGATTGGGTCAGAATGTGACTTGAATGGAGCCTCTCTCTCCATCAAGGGTGCTTGATGGAGGGTGGGAGCAACCAGGGTGGTGGTAATCCTTGGGAGACAGAGGTTTGTGAAATCCTGAGAGCAAATTCCAGGACTGAGTAATGATTCTCCCCCGGTTTCCCCAGCATGTATAATAGCAGCTTTTCCTGTTTGTTTTGTCTCCCTTTATAGGAGCTGAAAGGCGGAAAAACCTACTCAAAGGTAAGAGCACAGAAAGGGCAAATGTGGCAGAGTGATGATGGTCTTGTCTTCTGTTAGTGCTTTACAACCATTAGAAACCAGTGGCTGCTGTATGAAGCAATCTGGAGAGATGGTCATTAGTTATTACTTTAAACCTGAGTTAAGTGATTTCCTGAAAAAAATGGACTTGCTGGGACAGGATCCAGATTGCATTGGATGTGGATTTGAGAAAGGGGGTTGGGAAGATGATCTGCATGTCCTCAAACTTTGGGGAAGTTCTGAGTCAGATGTGAACTCTGGCTTCTGGCAGTGTCTTGCTAATAAAGAAACACAGACTCCAGATCTGTTCTTCCAGAACACAGCAGCCAGCTGTGGCTGGGGTAGGCACCTCGCTGCCTCATGAGTACAGGCAGAAACCTACCACAGAAATCACTGCCTTCCAAAGCACAGGAGGTACTGAGGCACAACCCGAAGGGATCAGCAGGGATGTTAGTTTTGGTTTGTTCCCTCCTGTTTTCTTGCCTGTGCTGTGAGAGAGACAATGGGCCACCCCCTTCTCCTTGTGCTGGATTAAGAGACAATGTTGGCTTAGAAGTTGAGCTTGCGCAGAGCCCAAAACCATGTTTGTTTGAAAATGAGTCACTGCTGCTAGTTTCTAATAAACAGATGTTCACGTCACGCACAACCATCTAAGAACTTCTTCTAATCAATATCCTTCCTGAGACCATGGAGGCAACTGGCTTTGAAGGGTGAGCTGCACTCACTCCTATGTACTGCTGTGCTGTGGGATAGAGAGTAGTTGTTGCTGCCTGTGCTGTTCCTTTTTTGTTGCTAATTAGGACATGGTCTCTGGGGCCATCAGTTTCTCTTTCACTAAATTCACACTGAGGGGGGAGGTTATTCCTCCATTCTGCAGAGCTGCCTGTCCAGGGAGAGCAGCATAGCTGGAGGAAGAGACATGTCTCTGACACAAAATAAATACATCAGCTTGTTCTTCCTGCAGTGTCCATCCTCAAGCTTCCCACAGTATTTGGAAATGCAGAATTAAAATAAGCCTGAGGGTACATCTCCATGGTGGAGTTAACTTGGGTTCTTATACAGGCCATGTTCTAACCTACTTCTTACTCAGTCTCCAGTTGCATTTAATGGCATTTTGAAAGAGACCTAGTTGCTCCAGCCCAGAACTGGAGACCAAATCTCAAGTACCTGTCATCTCTTGGGCTGATACCTTACTTGGTTTCCTGTAAAGAAGACAGACACATTCTAGAATTCAGCAGAAGATGACCTGAGCATTTCGGCAGCTCAGGAACGAGGGATGTCACACCAGACAGGCTGATTAAGCCTTGCAGTCTTGCCCTGTGGACCAGGCTTGTTCCAGGCAGGTCCTCGTGGCAGAACTGACTGACTTGAGATTCCTAATGTTTCTAGCAGAAATCTGTGGTATATGTCTACGCAACTATTTTCCCATTCTATAGAATGAGTCCTCACCTTTTTAAGCTGTATTCATTCAGCTGAAAACTTCTCCAATCATAGCAACAGATGTAGAAGAAAATGCAGCTTGGGAATGCCTTCTTTACCTGGTCCCCCATCAGCAGGGAGCGAGAATGATGGAGCTGTTTGTGCTCAGGACAGAGTTTCCATTGACTTGCGCACCTTTTGGTTTGACGTTAATGTCACTTCAGTGTCAGGGGTTATAGAGTGGAAGCCAACAGGAAGGACTGATAAAGCGGAAACTCTCTGAGCTGGAAGAAACACCATCAGCTGGCTGGAAAACTGAGGAAACTATTCTGAAAGGTTATATCTGAAAACATCCTTTTGTTAAGGGATCCTTCCTCTATATACTGGGAGTCTGCTTCCTGCGAAGAGCTTCTGACCTCAGCATGCCATGTGGGTCACGGGAGGGTTCTCCCACACTCTGTCCTCTGTCGATCTCCTCGGAGAAGTTAGTGCTGTGGTGGAGGAGGAGGGATCTGGGTCTGGGCCACTCCTGTGCCACGTTGTTCTGCTGGTGTGGTCATGCCATGTCTCCTCTGTTCTCCTGTTTTGTCACAGTGATGGATTGTAGCTCCCTCTGTGGCTTTCTCCTGTCCTGTTTATCTCTGAGAGATAAAAATTTACTGGTTTTTTTTTCCTTATTGGTGAATATGAATATTCAGCAAGCAGCATAGCCCTTGGCTAGAAGAGATAGAGGAACATCTACAGCAAGGGCTGGAGAAACGCTTGCAATAAGAGAATTCTTAAGAAGGGAGGAAAGAAGGAGAAAAGTTAGGTGGGTGTTTTCCTTCCTTTTTTAGCTGAAGAAAGGTTCCTGCTGTATCCCACACTTTTGCTTTCCCTTGCCATCAGCTCTTGTTCCCCTTAGAGAATGGAATGGAGGAAGCAGATAGGCTAATCTTGCTGCTGTCTCCCCTGAATCATGTATCTTGTGCAGACTGTGGTTTAGAGTTTTGATTTGGAACAGTGGGAGCTGGGATTCAAGCAGCAGTGACTGTGGTTTGTGCTGTGACTCCCCATCAGCTTCTACAGTTGACAGAGGACCGCATTTCCTGAGGATGGTGCTACTGTTTGGGGCTCCCTGTTCAGTTGTATCATCCGGCTGTCATCACCGGGGCAGAGGAGTAAGTGTACTGTAGTGCACAGAGTAACAGCTAGGTCTGAGCTGCTGCTTCTCCACCTTCTCTCCCTGTTCTCCTGAGCTCTGTGTTGAAGTGACACAAACTTTCCACGCTTGGATGGTTTAGCCAAATATGGGGTGCAGCATCTCTTCCTGATCAGATTAGATGAGACGTGACTGACTGCTGTGCTAAAGCTCTGCACAAAAGAAGCTGTAACTTTCTCTTTGAAACATTGTATTAATACACCAGGAATTAGAGCAGAAAAACAAAAGTACTCTTCATTGTGTTTGTCTTTACTCTAGAGGCATCAGTACCAGCTTTGAATTTGCCTGTAATCTTCAACTTTCTGTCACCTTCCCTATTTGCTAGCCCTTTGTTACAGAAGGTTTAGGGAGCTCACAACTAAATCTCTTCAAATATTTCTTTTCCCTTCTGCCTGTCAAACATACCACTTGCTAGTTAAATCTTAACGGTGTTGAGGAAACTGCTCCAGGAGTTCCCCAGCCCAGCAGCTGCATCAGTGCCGGTGAGGCACATGCACTGCTGCATGGCTCTGAACTTCCAGCATGCTGTGCTGAGAGTCTCAGTTTTGTTTTTCAGGACAGTGTCATTTTCCTCTGTAACAATATCCTTTCACCTCCCGGTTCACATGCTCCACTGCATTCTGGGATGGCCTGATACAAAGAGTGCCTTATTATGTTTGTGTATGTGCGATTCTGTTTTTTCCACATCGTTGACCTAGTGCCTTCCATGCCCTTGGTTATGCAACGGCTATGGGCTGGTTAACGCTGTCCTGGCCAGCACCACTACTGTACATCCTTCCTCCGTGTGGGTCTGGCTTCCTGGCAGCCTCAGAGTGTCCACCTGGCTTGGGATTAGGAATGTGACCCTGCCTGTCCTTGAGAGTAGGGGGTCTTCACACCACAAGACCCTGTACTGGCTCCTGTTTCTGCCCTTGATCACAGATGCGCTCTCTTCCTTTGGTCTGTGTGACACCATGTATCCCTTTGCTGAGTAATTTTTGTTCTCTCCCCTTCCCCTCCATTGTTTTCTTGGCTACAGTTGGGCTTTGCTGATCTAAATCTGGCAGAATTTGCAGGCTCCGGATCCACTGTCCGTTGCTGCTTGCTGGAAGGTTATGATACTAAGAACACCCGACAGGACAACTCCATCCTAAAGGTACGGCAACTAGCGCTGCCACAGTAGAAATCTGCTGTTGAATTCAGAAAGATCACAGCCAAAGTGCAGTGCCAGGCCTGAGATAAGGTCCTGTTATGTACAGAGACAGGATTTTGCTTTTATGCTGCTAGCCTGACTTGGGAAGCTTTCCATTATCAGAGTTGCCCTTTGATATCTTGGCATCCATTTGGCCAAGCAATGACCCTCGATAGCATTCTTTGTCATCAAAGAAACTATGAACAGGAGGAGGAGAAGAAAGTTCTAAGTGTGTTGTCAGGGTGGCTAGGCTGATGTTCTGCTGAGCCACTGCAGCTGGGAGTTAGGTACCGATGCCAGTGATTTGGGGCAGGGAGGGAAATACCTTGCTAAATCCCTGAAGCTGATTTCCTTTGGAAAGGAACTAGGTCTTGCTAATCTTTACACCTAGCCCTTGCCCTCCTGGCTGTTGTGAAGCGAGGAGCTCGCTGCAGCATGGCTAATGATGTGCCTTGTTCCCCCCTCTCCAGGTCACAATTGGAATGTCCCTGCTCTCGGGGGATCCCTGCTTCAAAACGTGAGTTTTTGGGCACTTGCCCCTGTTCTGGGGAGACCAGGACACCTGATTCTTTCGCAGTTCTCTGCTGGAGACTGAAATTGTTGGGGAGGGGGAAAAGATGCCCTCGATATTGGGAAGTACAGGGGAAAGCTTGAAACTGGTGGTCTGGATCTTTGAACCAGCCAGAACAGCATAGCCAGCCAGTGCTGTTAATTGGTTTGTTCTCTGCTCTGGTTTTCCCAGCTTGATTATTGGGTGCGCACGGTATTTTCTGCTAGTGTCAGTTAAGTTTTGGAAAGGAATGGGTGTTGATGACAAACTTCATGCTTTATGTGAAGGGTAGTGTTTCTCATAGCTCTGGCGTTGGTTTCACTGACCTCCAAGAAGGGAAAGGTCAGTGAAGAAAACAGTCTTGAAAATGGACACACTTCAGCACGTACCACACAGGATAACGATCTTGAATTGAAACAGCAACAAAAATACTGCAAGGCTGAAACATTTTATTTCTCCCTTTTTTTTTTTTTCTACAGGGACCTAGGTTCACACTTTGTATTACTTAGCAAAGAAATTGCAGTGACGTAGTGCCTTTTTTTTTTTTTTTTTAATGCATTGTGATAGGAAATAAGTACAGATAAGCTATGAAGCAGTTCTATTGCTTAAAGAATTGTTAGGGAATCCTAACAAATATACTAGCAACATCTGCCTTCATGCTGCAGTATAGCATTGCAAGACTCTGCAGTCCAAGCCAGCCTGCCGTAGGGTGCTGTAAGGTGTGTGACTGTACACAGCAGCACTGCTATGCGCTGATAGAAGTATTTTGTGTTGACTTCCAACAGTATGAGAGAAGAAAGCTTTGCCTTGAGGCTCTCTTGTACAGTGATACTCTTGGCTAAAAGGTCTAATTTTAGGAGCTAGCTTGAAATGTATAAATTAGCCTGCTTTCTTGTTATAAAATGCTGCACAGGTTTTGGTAGGTTTCTTTTGTGAGTGGCTTTTCATAGTGCTACAGTGTTTTCTGAGACTTTCAAACCCTAAATGCAGTGTTATCAGATGCTGAAATAGTTCTGCTTGAGAAGGAAGTGTAATAAAGAAGTTTTGGATATCTCAAACCATAACTTTTTAACAGTTACAGATGTTTTAAATCTAGGGTACTAGAATGTCTGGCAATAATATGTCTGAAAAAAAATACCATTGCTCTTTCACTATGGAGGCAAGTCCCACTGTTAGGGAACCTGAAAATCATAACAGAATTGGATATAAATATCCATTTAATGTAACTAGGGTCAGTCTGAAAGTCAGACCTCCTAATTTTCTTAGATGATTTTTGCAGTCATTCCCATTTACTTCTTATATGTTGATGATTTGCAAATGTCTAAAAATGGAAGTTTTACATGTAGAATAGTCCTTGATCAGTGGAACTTCTGATAAATGGTGCTCATTAGAAGGTTAGGCGGGAATTAAACTGTGCTGGGACATCACTTCCCTGCACTGACTTTCTGCAGCTCTCAGATGAACCTTCTGCTCCCAGGTGTCATAGAGTGGGGCTGAGCAGCCTGAGCGGGCAGACCCACAGGCTGCTCCAACAGCTGCTGCAGGAACAGTTTGCTCGATTAAAGCTGTAAAGGCCTTATTAACCTGTGAAGTGAAGTCCCCGAAGTACCCCTGTGCATATAAATCACTGATAACGTGATTAGGGAGGGATTTTTTCCAGGCAAAGGCATGCTGTGGGTTTCCTGAAACCTTTATAGCTCTTTGGCTGCCCATGTAAAATATTCTCAGTCCTTTATTCTTTCTCCCAAAACACTGCACAGGTCCTCTCATGTAGCGTCTTCCCTCAGAGCTCTAAATGAGACAAATAAGTTTTTCTTTCTCCCTCCTCACTTAAAAAGCATAATATGATCCATTAGTTCCAGTTCAGACTTCAGGCTACAGGGAGGTTAAGGCTTCAACAGGAATATTCACTTTGCCATGCTGCACATGCCATGGCTTCCACCCAAAAACACTTCTGGAGGAAGGGAGGGGGCTCTAGGCACTTGCAGCTCTGCCCTGCAGTCAGCATTTACAAAGGGATGTTGAGAGCACGCAGAATAACCAGAAAAATAATTTTGACAGCTGGAAAAACACTTTAGTCTCACTGAAAAGGAGTTTAATTGTCAGTTAAAAAAATGGAAAGGTTATTTGATCATTGTAGAAGTACTCTCATAGGGAGATAGTGTTGCTGGGATAAAAGTTTTCTTTTTGACCTGAGTCAGAAAGGTGTGATGAAAGGGTGCTGGAGCTGAAAGCTGGACAACAGCAAACTGGTTCCTGTTTGTGAAGCCAGCTGGCTACCAGACACGTGTTGGGGGAAAAGAATAGCTCCGGATGGTCTTCTGGAGGATAGTGCAGGCTCTGAGCCTGTTGTCCTGTATAAAAGATTGAATGGTCCCTTTTTGCCTTAATTTACCTCAGAAGCTTGCTTTTTCTTGTAGTGCAGTCCAAGTGCAGTACGAGGTAGGGAAGAACCGAGTCTTGCATGTAGGAAAACAAAATCCAGCATCACGCTGTGCTGCTAGTCTTAAGGGGCTGCCAGCTTCCCCCTGCCACAAAGGGTAGGGGCAGGCAGGGGAATCCTCTTGACAGAGCAGAGTGGAAATTGCCAAAGCAGTGGGGTGATTCCTGGTCCTTGCCTGGCAATTTGTAACCTTCTTCACTTCTGATTACAGGCCTCCTTCCACTGCCAAATCCATCACCATACCGGGACAGGACTCTACCCTGCAGCTGACCTGTAAGGGCGAGGGAACCTCAAGCAGCAGCAGCAGCAGTTCAGCCACAATTGGCTCTCTGCGTCAGACTAAGCCAAGAACTGCCATTCTCAGCTCGGGTATGAATGCCTGTCCTGGAGCCATGCAATGCTTGGCTGTGCCTGGACACTCTTGTTTTTCCCAGCAGTTGCAAGCACATACACTCTTAATTTTTCATGTTTTCCGGCACCCATCCTCACCCCTCTGCTCATTAAGAAAACTTGAGAAAAACAAAACCATCTATTAAGTGTAACTGACGAGAGGAAGGATGAATCTTCGCCACATGCATATTTCTGGTAGTGGAGATAAAGCAATTTGTTCTTTTTGCTGGGGATTTAATAATTCATGCTTTGCACTCATCCCTGCTTTCCATTGTGTTCAATGACACTTAACAGTGTTCTCCACTCAGCTCTTCTGTTGCTCACTTATCTTCTAGAAAAGTTCCTCTGAAGGTTTTAGAGGTTGGTTTGAGGTCTGATGGCCTTGTTCCAGCTGCTGATGCAGAGTTCTTTGGCTTCTGTATGAGCCCGTTTTCAAGGGTACTGCATTTTCCCATAGCTTCTTTTTCCTTCCCAGCACATTCCAAATGTGCAGGCAGACACACTGCACCAAAATAGCACTCTAGTCTCATCACCTCAGTGACTTAGCACACTGTACAAGTGCTCTTCTTAAAAAGCTGGCTAATGCATTACACTTGTGCACTTTTGAATAAGCTTCCTGCAAGAGGGACAAGCAGGGGTGATAGCAAAGGAGCAGATGTATCAAATTCAGATATGATTTAAGTGTCATGAGCGCTCTCACAAGTAATAGAAAGGGAAAGGTAGTAACAGGAGAAGCACTCAAATGGAGGTTGTAGTACTTTACTGCCAGTGGCCATTTGATGCTTCCTTGGTCTTAATGCTTTTAACTATGGATAGCTTCAGACGCTACTTGTCCTTCTAGATCCTTCAAGCCCCCAGAGATGCTTGTAAATTCAGGTGCTGGATGCTAGAATTAGTGATAAACTTGACAGAGAAGCTCGTTATTGTCTTTCCTACTCTCCCGCTGCTTCTAACCTCTGGGCTAGCCTGTACAGCAGGGTTCTGCCAACAGACTTGCCCTTTCCTTAATCTAGTGTCCCATGATCAGCCTTCAGTCCAAGGTGATCAGCAGGAAATGTTTTTGCTTGGTTACAGTGTGAGTGCCCTGTTGTTCTTTGGCAGGTGTCCCAGAAGAACCAGATCAGAACCTGTCCAGCCCAGAGGAAGTCTTCCACTCAGGGCACTCACGGAACTCCAGCTACGCCAGCCAGCAGTCCAAGATCTCTGGTAACCATTGATCCACACAGCTCTGCTGGCACTGGCCTCATCCTTTTACTTTCCTGCAATGAGCTCTTGTGAGAGTGATATGTAGCCATGTCTCTCTCCCTCCTCTGTAATATCAGTCTCCTGTTTAGTCTGCTGATGAGCTCGCAGATATATGTCTAAACCTCTGTATATGGGAGCAGAAATGCTAGTCTGAAGCTGTCCTGCCTGTTAACTGTGTTGCCAGGAAGGGGAGAAAATCTGGTTTGTAATCAGTCGGTGTTTGCAGGTTACAGCACAGAGCACTCACATTCTTCTAGTATGTCCGACTTGACCCATCGCCGGAATACCTCCACCAGCAGCAGTGCATCCGGAGGGCTGAGCATGACTGTGGAGTGTCCTGAGGGAGAGCGGGATCACAAAGTAGAGAAACCACCCCGCCCCCCAAGACCAGCCCTTCTACTGGACAGACCCTCCCGGTAAGAACTGTAGAGCAAAGCCCCTTCTCTGGGAAGGCGAGACAGAATCCACTCCTTTGTTCTCATGCAGCGGTAGATTGGATTGTAGCTGCTGAGGAGGAGACTATTGCCAAGAGAAGCAGGACATGAAAAGCAGTATATGAAAGTCTGGGTCTTGAAAAGCTGAGTAAGTTTTCCCTTTATTTTCTCTCCCCAGGCGGAAAAAGGATTCAGTGGAGAGTCACCCAACCCGAGTGGATGACACCAGGATCGATGCTGATGATATAGTGGAGAAAATAATGCAGAGTCAGGACTTCACAGATGTCAGCAATACTGAAGGTGAGAGGAGGAGTCTCAAAGTGGATGTCTTAGCTGTTCCTTTAGCAAGGCTGCCAGGCTTTTACAGTCAAGATTTGATCTGCCATGGACTCACTTCCCCTTTTGACAGAAATTTGCTTTCAGTGCTTGCTAGGTGTTTCTGTGGTAGATAAACCATGTGATTTTGAGAGCTGCACATCCATTAGGACATAGTGCTTGCTGCTGTTCTACAGAGTACAGCAGAGGTTGAACAGTAGCTCAGACATACGGGATGAGAGGGGGGAAAAGTATTTACTCTTCAGTGCAGTGGAAATGAGTTACATCAGCTGTCTGTACTGCTCAAGTGGCCTTCATCTGGGGTCAGCTCAGCTCAAGGGTATTTATTAAAGGAGAGCACAACTGGAGGGGAAGCAGCATGCCTCTGCAAAAAGATGGGAAGAAAGATGGGTCATAGTGTGGTGGTGATCAGGTCTGTATGAGAGCCTAAAAAGGGGGTTTCTCCATTGCAGTCACAGCATCTGTTAAGACAAAACTAATAATATCAATGTATTGGTTTTCATTTTCCAGTTTAGCTTATACATCAGTCTTTTTCATCTAGTTGAGGTTTTCTGATAAGTTTTGAACTTGATCTGAGCTTGTTACTCTTGCTTCTACCATTAATCACCTGAAATCATTGCACACAGCAACACTCTTACCATATGGGTATCTACACCTCACTCAGCATGGGTTAAAACTAGACTGAATATAGCCGTTTCTCACCAGCAGAACAGGCTGACTTTCTCCTCCAGTGAGCCTACAAAAGCAGCATGAGTCCCCACTTCTCATCTGTTCAGATGTGTCTAAGCTGACCAAGAAATTGCATCAATAGAATTGCCTTAAAAGCAGCTACTGGTGGAGTATCACTGAATTTCTCTGCATTTACTCTTCCAAAGCTTAATGCTTTGGTTGATTTGTAGGTGAGGGTCCCCTTCAGAGCAATAGAAGGAATTCCCGAGGACGCTATTACTGTAGGGACACCAGAAAGTGTGCACATGCATTCACAGAGATACACTTGTTCCCGTGCTGACTGTTGTGTAATGCTTCTGGGAGGGGAGCACCTGGGAGCCGTTGGTAGTTCTGGGGTTTGATGTCTGTTTTCCTTTTCTGTCTGCAGACAGTAACCTGAGGTTGTTTGTGAGCAGAGATGGAACAACTACATTGAGTGGTATTCAGCTGGGAAACAGGTAGGCTTCCTGAAAGTCTGGCAGATGGAGGAGCTCCACAGAGATTAGTTAGCTCTTTGTACTCGGGAAACTTTCACCTTTTGCAGCAGGAGAGATTTCTAAACATCACTGTGCTACATGGTGTCTTTATTCCAGTACTGACACCCCTGGGATCCCTTTGGTGACAGGCTACAGCGGCACTGGGGTAGGAATGCAGTTCTCAGCAGGAGCTTAGAGGGATAATGTAATCCCTCTGAATCCAGGAATCAGAAGTAAGGAGTAAAAGGACAAAATGGTAGAGGTTGTTTCCCGTTTGCTCCTGCGCCCCACCAAAGGCAGGGAGCTTTGCCTCCCGCTGGCCTGCGGCAGAACTGCAGCAGCCCGGCTACTGTCCCTTTGCCCTGCCTCCTCCGTTATTGTCCAGGGCTTGTTCTCTCGCAAAAGACTTCTGAACCAATAAAACTTTTTCTTGCCACGATAGCTCTTAATACAGTGTCTTGGCTAGTCGCATTTGAGCCTTCATACCACCTTTGGAAGTTAAAAACAAAAAAGCAATAATGGTACTGCAAAGATGTGTCAAGTTGGTGACAAAACTGGGAACACAGCAAAGCCAGGAACAGTGGCTCTTTGTGCAGGATACTCCCTGCTTTCCTCTGTCGTTCAGAAGGAATCATGTGTTACATGCAGCTCTTTCAAGTCCTCTAGTGTTAGTTTGCCACGTAGCTGTCTGTTTTGTATTATGAGTGTTGATTTCTCGCCAGACTGACTCGTTATTTTCACTATTTTGTGTGGGGTTAGAGGGCAGTGTTCGTGAGTGGAGAGCTCCGAGTGAGAACTTGCTTGCTCTAAGTGACTGAGGAAAATAACCTGGCTTTCTCATTATCTTCCCCTCTGCCTCTCCAGGGTCTCATCTGGAGTTTACGAGCCAGTGGTGATTGAAACCCACTAAATGTGAAGAACAGGGTAGAGCTGCTGGAAGCAGGCCCCCTACCCAGTCCGCTGCCACATGGATGCCAACCTTTACCTCTCTTCATGCAGCATTCCAGAAGGGATTTCTCCATGCCCCTCCCCATACATTTGCACTGCAGAACTACTCCAAGACCACTCCAGATCATGCACTTTCCCTGCGTTGGCATTACCCTTCTCCACTTCCCAGTTCTTCCAGTGCCTGCCTTCCCCCTGTTTCTGATCAGACGCAAGGTGTCTGTTGGGCTTATCCTTAGTCCTAGAGGATGTTGCTCATCTGCATCCCTCGCTCCACCCATTCACTTGCAGCAGAGGACTTATCAGCTTCTGTCTCCCCAAAACATCGGGTTATACCACTGTGAACTCATCAAACCACTGGGGGAATGGGGAAAATATTCTAACCAAACAGAGAGCTGCTTGTTAGTGAAACGGTCACTTGCAGGATGCTTTATTCCACTGACTCTGCAAGGGAGCATTACCTTCCAAGGCAATGGTTTTATTGAACGAGGTATGCTATGGTGTACGCTTCACTTTCCTACACTCAAATCCCCAAACATCCCCTTCTCATAGGAAATATTTCCCAAAAGTGCATTTCAGAAAACTACCGCAATCCAGATGGGAGTTGATAAATGGTTAAATGCTAATGCTTGTTATACCACTAACTGCATTACACCTTTCCACTGCTGGGCATGGAAGGGCAGTGTTCATCTATTAGCATTAGCAGGAGCACTTTAAGAGGTTCCAGATTTTACCTGGAGGAGGCTTCTACTTGCTGTTTCAGGAGCATAGTCCCTGTTTGCTGGACTGATTCAGCAAATAGTCACTGTTGAAGCTTGGAATACAAAGCCTCTCTTTTTTTTTTTTTTTTTTTTGGTGCAGGAAGGGAGCTGCCCTTCTTGGACTGTGAAAAGAATCTGGTTATCTGATAGTCCTCCCCTGGGCCAGAGCAGGATGCAGTTGACTGCAGTGGTCTCTCTGTTGTGGTAGTGATTAACAATTGCTTCTCTTGGCCTGGGCCAGTAAGGGAATCTGTGTTGGTTGGCCTTTCTTGCCCTGTCAGCAGGGATCTATGCCTGAGCTGGTTTCTTCTGGGGCTGGGGAGAAGCCACTGTCTCTGCCTTCAAAGGTAGAATGGGTGTTACCTGCTGCGTTAGCCACAGCAGCAGTTCTTACTTGCTTCGTGGCAAGCGAACTCTTCTGACAAGGCTTCAAACTGTTTTCTGGTTGATCTTTCAATTGCTCTTCTTTGGGTTTGGTTTCTGCAGTTGTTTGACACTTTAGCTCCTTCTTTTCCTTGCAGTGTGTGGCAGAGATGTCAGTCCCTTTCAGCTCCCACTTACAGATTCTCCTGGCAGCTGAACTGCAAGTGAGGATCTAGGCAGACTCCAGCCGTGGGCCGTCAGCAGACTGTGCTTGCAGCCCTTCCTGTACAGAGCTCTCAGCCGATAAGCTATTTCTGTGTAGCGCCCTTTCCTCTTTCACTGGTGTACTGTGATGGCACTCGGCAGCCATGCGCTTGGAGCAGTGGCACGCTCCCGGGCCTGGCTGGGAGCATGCCCTGCTCTGACACACGTGTGCACGCATGCACACAGGCACACACTTGTCCCATTCAGCCAAGAAAGACTTGTAACTGATCGCGTTGTTCTTCAAATTCTTAGTTATTGTAAAGCCTTTTTTTTAAAGGGGGTGGGGGGGAAAGATTAATTGTGGTCTCTGTGGCTAGAATGCATGCAGATGAGCTACTGGAAAAGGGAATTTGGCAGAATGAGAAACAAGGAATGAAAGGGCCTTGATATTTTTTTTTTCTCTCCACCCTACTAGCTAAGGGTGGCTGCATGGGGAGGGTGCTAGGCAGTGTGGCAAAGCTATACTGCTGCTTACTCTGTTTTGACAGTTTGTCTCTTTCAGAGGTTTCTTTCTGTATTTGGACCGACCACATATAGGGTATGGATCTTTTTCACCCTTGCCCTTCAAAGGGAATTAAATTTGGATTAGAGTAAGAAGAGGGTACAGACAACGCCACCTTGGTTTGGTTTAATGTAGGGGAAAAGTGTTGGATCTTTTAAGTCTGTCTAGAACAAAAGCTCTTTCACACTTGCTGGTGTTTTTCAGTGGTGATCTCTTCCTCATTCAGTCTGGGTAGGTTTGGCACTTGCTAGCAGGCTGGTGAGCATCCTGCCCAGTTCCTGGGATGCTGCGTGTCTGCAGGAAGGGGAGAACTGCTTGCTTTTCTCTCTCCCTGGGGCTCTGCCAGAAAGCCAGGCCTGGCCTTACCCTCTGTTCAGGTCAGGGCGAGGGCAGAAGCAGGCTTAGACGGTGGTGGGTGTTCCTGCCCTGGCTGTGCAGAGCTGAGGGTCAGGCTGCTCCCCAGCACAGAGCATCTGCGGCCCCCCCAGAGGCCAGTGAAGCCCCTCGGGAAATCGGGTCCAACCAGGACTTGAAAGGAGCAAACATAAGCCAGGAAGGAGGCCAAAACCCAGCTCACTGCTGCTGCTCTGCTTCTATTCCCATGAAAAACAATGGCAGTCACTGTCAGAGCACTTGGGAACCCAGGGCTTTCTTCTGGGCTCCCGTTGGCAAGAGTCGGCTGTTCCAAGGTGCTGGCAGCTCAGCATGTCATGAAACCCACAGTGGGACAGAGGGAGGAGTCTCTTCCCAACGAAGCAAGAGGAGCAGCAGTTGAGCTTTTCAGAAAGCTGGTCTCATCCTCCCAGGCTGGCAGAGGTATAACCTGCTCCACCGCGTAGCTGTGGCCAACCTGGGCATGTCTCTGGCTTCTCTTCCAGAGGCTTGGCACATCATTGCTTGTGTTTCTGATAACTGTGTGTCTTAGGATATCTCTTCCTTGTCTCCATGTCGCTGTTGACTCCACAGATCCTGGTCTTTATGTAGCTTTCTAGCTCTTTTACCCCTCGTTTTGAATAAGAAAGCAGCCCTAGTTATTCAGCCTAGTGCAGCACAGCCAGGGCTGGAGCACCCAGAGCAGACCCAGAGGGAGGATGCAGCAGTCTGTTCCTGTTTCTGGATCCCATGTAGAGCTCCTGCTGCATGTCCATCACGAGCGATGCCCAGTGGTCCCTGGCCAGTGGTGGGCATACGAGGCAGTGGTGATGGAAGTGGGATCACTTGTCCCACAGACTCGCTGCCATCCCTTGGGAAGCTGCGTCTCATGAGCACTTTTTTCCTTGTGGCATTGCTGCCGTCTGTTCCTTGTCAGATTTTGAGCATTTAAGAAGTGAATCAGTTTCCAGACCCAAACCGCTGGCTAGTTTCCTTTGGGTTTTTGTTTTTCTTTGTCGTGAAGTTTATTGAATTTTTTTTTTATAAACCCAGCAGGCTGGTGTTTTTTGGACTGCATTATTGTTTCATTGATATTTTATTCCTGGGGCCTGAGCGGGGGGACATTCTTCCCCACATTATTTCCCTTCTCAGGGGATTCAGAGGTGGCTTAAACAAGTGAAAGGACCTTATTGGCAAGACTTTGCATCCCCTGGGTCTGTGATGCTGGTGAGCAGGGCTGCTCGTGCCTGGCTGACCCTGGAGAGCAGAGCTGGCTCTCTGCTCCAGTCTGGGGGCTGGGTGAAACATGTGGACTCTGCTTTCCCAGTTTCTGGACCTTTAGTTGGTGGAAGCCCATTGCAAAGAGTTGGGAGATTCAGTGTACTTTTTTTTACTAACTTTTTTTTTTTTTAAACAGTATAAACTGAGTGAATGTCCAAAAGAATAGGCTTAGTTTGACTTGGTGAAAGAGATGGATTTCAATTGGAAATTGTGATGGAAAAAGGGGGAGAAGGATGTTCCTCCTCCACTGTCATCTTTTGTGTGGTCGGCACTTTAAATGGGGGCCTTCATGCTGTCCTGGCCCACGGTGTGATGGGCAGCAGGCATGTGATCTTCCCCCCTGCCATTTCCACATCACTTTGCCCCCTGCAGAAAGTGAATAAGCCCTTTTAAATGTTTGCTTCAGTTTTTAGAGGGTTCTGAACCAGACCGAGACCTGAAGAATGCGAATTTCATTCTCATCTTAATAGGAGGGGTTGACTTTTTATTTATTTTGTCGTTGCTGTTTCTTTTTAAACTGGTGGCTGTGCAGCTGGACTCTGCACACGCTGTTGTGAACCTCTGGGAAAACCTCACTCCAGGTACGCTAGAGCACCTAGGTTAAACACCCCTCCTGGCGAGGGGCCCCCCTGCTCCCCTCCTCGCTGCCTTACCCGGGAGCTGCAAATTCACCCCCTGCCCCTCCATCCCCATCCCCTGCCACCCCACCTAGTCTCTAGCTGAATGAGTTCTTGCTCTGGTGACTGAGCCCTGTGGACAAGGCTGGTCCCCAGGGGCAAGTTCCTACAAACACTGCCTGGTGCACGTGTTTGTCCTTGAAAAGCCACTTCCTTGCTTTAGGGGTCGGGGGGGGGGGGGGGGGGGGGGGGCGTGATGAGCGCAAAATTCCCCCCTGCTTCCCTTCTGAGAGCTGCGTCGTCTGTCAGCCCACCCACGCCATCCAAACTTGATGCCCTCCACAGCTCCACGTTGCATCGCCACGTGGAAACCTGGGAAATGGAAAGGAATTTGGATGAAACCTGGGAAATGGAAAGGAATTTGGATGAAACCTGGGAAATGGAAAGGAATTTGGATGAAGCTTTGAGCGAGGGGTGTGGCTAAGCCTCATAACACCTCAAACACAAGGAATAACGGTAGAGCCTGTATTTTTGTGGGGGGAGGGAGGGGAAGGGGAGATCGTGTTTTATTTTCTTGGAAGTTAATTGAGCTTGGTGATCTTCCGATGAGGCGCGCACTTGATTTATATTGGATATAGAGAGATCGCTGATATTTTTGGAAAGGGAATGGGTCTATGCAAACTTCCAAAATTGCTTGAAAGATAGTTTAACATTTTTTTACTTTGAAATCTAAAGATAAATCTAACTTTTTTCTTAAAGCAGAAGTGCGTTTAGAAAGAGAAGCTACTTCCACTGCTCTATTTTGATGATGATTCTGGAAAGTTTGGGCTGGAGGGAATGACTATTTTTCACCATTTTTATCTTGCTCCTCTAGTTTTTTGGTTTCTTTTTCTAACGGAATGCTGTGCCGTCTTTGATTCAACAGATCGTGTTTGTATTTTCTGTATCTGGTTCCTAACGTAGAGAAATAACAAATATATGAGGAAAATCACTATAATGTCAAATGTTGTTATGGTTTGGGGGAAAACAAAATAAAGGTTTTTGGTACTTCACACTGATTCTTCTTGCTTTGTTTCTTGTTTTAAATGTATTTAGATATCTGCTGAGGAAGCAGAAGGGTGAGACAGGGCCTGCTGGCATGCAGGGCCCTGGAATAGGACTTGGCTTTGTCTTCTAGGATTTCCTTGGCAGGTGGGAGTGGAGATCCCTGCCAGCCCTTTGCTACTGATGAGAGAAGGGCTGGAGAGGGGAGCTGGCAACACAGCACAAGCCCAGGGGAAGCAACAGCCTGCAACCCAGGAGGCAGGTGAGCCGGTCCGAGTCGCTAAGAATGTCTCGTGTTCCCGAACACTGCATCCAAGCCCAGGCTGTGCTTGAAAACAGCCCCATCTGCGCCGCTGCAGAAGTGCTGGGCACCCCTGTGTGGGGCTGCCTTGCCAGGGTGGCCTGGGGAAGGTGCTGCAGGGCTCCAGGGCATGCCTGCAGCCAGCCCCTCACGGCTTGTGCAGGGGCAGCCCCTCCTCTTCCACCACAGGCTGGCGATCCCATTAACGGGGGTTTGAGCCACATTCGGTGCCCGGGTACTGTGCTAGTGATGCATGCAAAGGGTAGAGGGGACCAAGGCCCCCGGGAGAAGGTGGCTTTGCCTTCCCCACCCTCGCTAAGCTGCAGCTGCACATTCCGATCAGCTGCATCCTTGAGTCCCACAGCCCCGGTGCCATGTGTCCCTCGGCTGTTTGGTCAGACTTTCCCCTTTTTTCCTGCTGCAGCCGGGGGGGGGGGGGGGGGGAGTGGGAACGTCTGCGTCGCAGGACACGAGCATCTCTGGTGCAGGAGCCGGGCTGGAGCCGCTCGGTCTCCAGGACCGCCCCTGCCCTCGGCACTCGCATGCGCCAGGCGGGCGATGCTGGCGGGGCAGCCCCGGAGCAGCCCGGCCTCTCCCGGCACCGGGCCGCCCCGAGCCCCTCCCCCGGCCGGCGGCGCGAGGCGGAGCTTCGGCGAATTTCATTTATTTCCCAACCAACTTAAGGCGGGGTCTAGCGCGGCCGCCCCGGCTGGGGCTGCTGCTGCCCCGGCTGCCCCCGCGCTGGCCGGGCCTGGCGCTAGGCCCCTCCAGGCCGGAGCTGCCTCCGTCGGAGCCCAGCCGCCCCCGGGACTGCGCCTCCATCGTGCCCCGCCCCAGCTGCCCACGCTACCCACAATGCCGCGGGCCCCAGGCCGCCCCCGCTGATTGGCCGCCCGCTGCCGAGGGGAGGGCGGGGCTGACGCGAGGCGCGCTGATTAGGGGCCGCTCCCGGAAGGGCGGTGCTGGCGGGGGGGCAGGCAGGTGCTGGTGATCGCCATGGTGAGTGGGGTCGTTGCGGGCCTGGCCCGGCGGCCCCCGGGCCCCTCCGGAGGCGGTAGCCCCTGCTCGGCCCCTTGACGGGGGGGAGTTTGGGCTGGAGCGCGGCCGAGAACCGGCGCGGGGCCTCGCCGGGGCAGCGTGGGGCCGGCGGCTGTCGATGCTGCGGGGGCGTGGGCTGGTACGGCCGGGCGGCCGCGCTCCGGCAGCGGGGCCCCGCCGCGGGCGCTGTCCGGCGCAGAGGCTCTCCCCTTCCCGCAGCGGTGCGTCCGCCTGGCCTGCGGCCGAGTAGGCAGCAGGTGCCCGTGCCCGTCCCCGTGCGGATGCTGCAGCACGCGGACCCCGCGCTCTCTCCCCTTGCAGGCCACAGCAACGGACCAGGTGGTTGGGTTCGGCTTGGTTGCCTTCAGCCTCCTTCTCTTTGTTTACTACACCCTCTGGATCATCGTGCTGGTACGACTCTCCTCTGGCTCTTGTAATCGCAGTCACTCCCTTGTCACTTCACGCTCGGGTGTTAGCCTGGGCTTTGGCTGGGTGCACCGGTGCCTGAAGGACTCTGCCCTGCCAGCTTCCGGGTTAAAAATTCCAGGGCAGCGCTTCCTCTGTTGGCACAGCCCTTGCCCCTTCTGGGGGCATCTGCCCTGCCCTGGGTGAGACCAAGCTTCATTTGTGCTGCCTGCCTGGCTGCTCTGAGGCAGGCTGTCCCGGGCAGTGTCAGAGTGAGGTTCGAGAGAGCTGAAGCCTGGTGCCTCTGGAGGTGTTCGTATCCATGTTTGCAGTCCCCCAGATTCCTGGTTCTGGTAGGAGATGACGCTTACCAGATCTGGAGCCTTGTAGGGAGGAGAAGAGTTTAGGGAATGCAGAGCTCTGGAAAAGTGATTGTGAGCCTGATAGTTTGCCCAGTTCTGAGGACATCAGCTGGAGACATTAGCGGTTTTCTTCCTGGAAGGAAACATCTCACGAGCTTTCCAGGTAAAAGAGGCCTGGTTTAGCCTTGGGCTGATGCCTGAATTCCTGGCAGCTTCCCCTCTAACCTCTCAAGAGTTTTGAATTCCCATCTTGCGTCTGCTTATTCTCCTGCCCAATACATAGTTATGCTGTTGGTAGTGCCACGAGCATGTAGGTGTGCGCACTGCTGTGTAGGAACCCTTACACTGCTCTCTAGTGTCCAAAGCCTCCCACCGGCCTCCGCAGAGGGATCCTGGCAGGATCACTGTGAAACCGAGCCGGTAGCAGCTGCTTCCCGCCTGCAGGGCAGGGAGTCCGGGGATTTGCCGCATTCAGCACCAAGCGTGCGGGCAGACATGCCCACCTTGTGACCCCAGGGCTGTGGGACCCCTGTTCTGGCCTTGTGTAGCTGCCTTTTGTCTGCCCGCCCACTGCCGTGCCCCTGCAGCTGTGGGCTGAGCCACAGGCAGGTATGGGCACCCTTTTTTTAGCTGCCTTCTCACACCTGGAATTTCCATCCTGCTTTCAAAACCACGAGTCTGCAGGTGTCGGGAACTGGCCCTGGTGCTGTGCCCACCTGCTGATGCCGCTCTGTCTCCTGCAGCCCTTCATCGACAGTGACCATGGGATCCACCAGTATTTTTTGCCTAGGGAGTACGCAGTGATCATCCCCATGGTGGCTGGGCTGCTGCTGCTGCTATTTATAGGTGAGTGTTGTTTCTGTTCTAATTAGAAGCTTCTAAATTAGGAAGAGAGAAGAGGGTTGCTAGCGGGTTAGCTAACGTGTGACACTTGTGACACTGTGGCTACTGCTGCAGCTTAGCCTGGCACAGGCTCTCGGGGCATGTGTTCATGTGTAACTTTGGCTGTCTGAGCCTCTGGACAGCAGAATTGTTTCTTGCTCACTCTGCTGAGGATCTGTTTCTCACTACAATGTATTGTAAAAGTACCCATAACTAAATGTTTTCTGGCTGAATCTGCTTTCTCTCTGGTAGGTATTTTTATAACCGTTGTGGTGTGGAAGAGCAGGAAACCTGCCAAGAAATTGGACTGAAGGCTCAGTGGAGAGATGAGCGAAGGCGCCCACCCTGTGGCATCGTAGCCAGGAAAAGCCTTTGCCTGCAGCACTGGGCAGCCGCCTCCGCCAGAGCGCTCAGCGCCGAGCTGGCTGCGCTCTCCCTCCTTCCGTTCTGCAGAGATGAAGCCTTCTGTAGTTTACAACGTACTGACCAAAGGGAAGCAAAACTGACCTGTGGGGCTCATCGAGAGAGGGACCAGAGCCCTGCTGTGAGGGACCTGTGCTCCTGCTGGGGCTGCCCATACTGGCTGTGCTTCGACCCCTGCTGGCTGCGGGAGCTGTCGGGATCCAGCAGCTGTAACCACCAGAGCACCAGTCAAGCCCTGGTCCCTGCCTGCTGCTCAGCCTGCAGGTGATCCTTCCCCTCTGCTCATGCTGTGTCCAGTGATTTATTCCTTCTCGGTTTTTTTTAAATGTTTACATACGGTTTGTAGTTTTGTTTTTTTTTTTAAATTGGGTTCATATTTTAGAGGAAAGAAATGAGACTGGCTGTGGAAAAGGCAGGTTTGCATTCTCTGTTTGCCTGCTGGAAGGGCTAATCGTGGTGCTGGTGAGCTCTTCCTGAAGAGGTACCCCCATGAGGCCAGGCATGCAGACGATGCTGGGACAGTGCTGCTGCTGCCCTCTGCGTCCCCTCCTGCTGCCATCCAGCCAAGGGGGTGGCGAGGAGATGCCCTGTGTCACAGGGGAGTGTTCAACTCTGCTGCCAGTGAGTGCAGCCCCCATCCCAGCTGGGTTCCTGCCCCCCTGACAAGGGTCTATGAGCCGCTGGGCTGGGACTGAGTGGGCAGCTGTGGTGACACCCTGTCCTTCCCCTGGAGGCTTTCCTCCTGCTGCTGCCCCACCCTCTGGCCCCCAGGCAGCTCCCCAGGCCACAGCAAGCAGGATCACCCTCGGTAGAGGGCTGCAGGCTCAGCCCTGGCTGGGGGTTTGTTTGTGGCTCTGGCAGAGGCTGCCCCACCGTGCCAGGCTGCCCAGTGGCCCTGCTGGCTTGTTGCTGCGTCCTCCCTGGACAGGGGGGCAAAATGCAGAAGAATTCAGTTGTGTCTGTGCAGCTCCAGGCATGCCCCCTAGCCCTGGCACTGTCTGCTCCCCCTTGCCCCTGGCCCCAGCCCACGGAGGACAGTGCTGGGACCAGTTTCAAGGTTACTGCTCGTGTTTCTTTGTCAACAGTGAAAGAAAGCAAAGCGTGGTGCCCGGTGCTGGGCAGCTCTGGGGTGTTGTTCCTCGCTCTGCAGCTTGGCCATGGTGTGAGGGGCTGCAGATGATGGGTGGCCCCCTGGGGCCAGCATACGGGGACCAGGATACCAAAAGGCCCACCTGCCCGCCCTGGCCCCACTGCTGGGCCATTGTGGGTCATTTTTGTCCCTGGGCTGTTGCCACCACACCAGAGCTTACCGCTGTGCGGGGTGGTTGGGAGACAGTGGCACACAGAGGTGAGAAAGGAGCTTGGGGATGGGGGGCCTTCTAGGGACCCTCAGGCTGGTGGGAAGCTTGAGAGGGCAGAGCAGGAAGTGGAGAGAAAAATGGGTGCTGGGGAGGGTGCCAGGGCATGCAGGATGGGTGCTGGGGCCAGTGGCAGGACAGCTGGTTCCCAGGACATATGGGATGGGTGCCAGGGCACCTGGGAGGGGTGCTTGGTATGGGGAGATGGTGGGGGTGCTGGGTTTGGTCCCTGGGGCACAGGGGGTGGATGCCTGGGTGGGTGTTGGGGCACAGGGAGTGGGTTCTGGGGTAGGTCCCTGGGGCACAGAGGGTGGGTGCTGGTGTCGATCCCCGAGGCACAGGGGAGGGGTGCCGGGATCAGTCCCGGGCACAGGGGGCGGCTGCTCGGCGGTGTGGGGGGTGTGAGTGCCGGGGTGGATCTCCGGGGCACCGGGGGTAGGTGCCGGCGTCGGTGCTGTGCGCCGGTCCCGGAGCCCCGGGCTAGGTGCTGGGCTGCGGGCGCGTCCTCGGCGAGGCCGTGGCGGGAGGGGGCGGTCCCGGTCCCGGCAGTGCCCGCTCCGCCCCGCCCCGCAGCCCCAGCCCGGTGCCGGGATGCGGGACCTGGCGGCGGCGGCCCTGGGGGCCAGGGAGCGGCGGCGCCGGGGGGGCCACCGGCGCGGTGAGTGGGGCCGGGGGGACCGCCCCTGCCCGGGCCCCGAGCCCTGCCGGGGGGGCGGCACCCGCGGCGGGACGGGATGTCCGGGGCGGGAGGGGGGCCGGGGGGAGGTGCCGGCACAAGGCGCGGGGGTACCCTGGGTATTGGGGTGCTGGGGATGGGGGGGCCCCACTGGGGAACCCCACCCCCGGGGTCCCCTCCCCCCGCTCGCCCACTGCCGCCGCTGAGCTCACTCTGTGCGTAGGGTGCGAGCCCCCACCCACGAGGTGACCCCCGGACCCTGCCGGGCGACCCGCCAGTCCCCCAAGGATGAGGATGCTGGTGAGTACCCACGAGGCGGGGGGGCACGGGCGGGGTGAGGGGCCAGCGGGATCCCGGCATCATCGGGGGGGCCACTCACCCAAAGAGCGAGCAGGGGGACTGCGAGGCTGGCAGCTGCCGGTCCCCGCGGGCAGCACGGAGCCCCGGCCTGGGGAGCGGGGCCGTATGCGCCGGGGCCACATGGCTGGCTGCGGCTGGGAGTGAGGCACCGGCACCCAGCGCCCTGTGCCCCAGCGCCCTGTGCCCCAGCGCCCTGCACCCACGCCCTCATGCTGCGTGGCACCACGGGACCAGGCACATGGCCAGGCCTGGGGAAACCTCCCTGCTCTGCTTCCAGGTCCGACTCTTCCTCACGCTGGTGTGCGTGGCGGCGGTCACTGTGCTGTACGTCCTGTTGTGCTCCCACGCCTGCCTGCGACCCTGCTGCTGGGCCCCGGCGGCACGGAGCAGCCCCGTGGCACCCACTGTCCTCAGCTTCCAGGGGTACAGGCGCGTCCCCGATGGGAAGGTGCGTGGGGATGGTGAGGCAGCTCGACCCACCCGTGCCTCAGTTTCCCCTTCCTTAGGGAAGGGCAGGTGGGGCTGCAGTGTGTCCGGCTGCTGCAGGAGGCAAGCGGGGGGCCCGATGGCTGACTCTGCATCTCCCCACAGCCACTGGAGCGAGCGCTGTGCCGCCGCTGCGCTGTTGTCTCCAGCTCGGGGCAGATGCTGGGCTCACGCCTGGGACAGGCCATCGATGGGCAGGAGTGTGTCCTGCGCATGAACCATGCCCCCACCGCTGGCTACGAGGAGGACGTGGGGGCACGGAGCACCGTCCGGGTGGTGTCGCACACCAGTGTCCCACTGCTGCTGAGGAACCAGCCCTACTTCTTCCAGCAGTCCCAGGAAACCCTCTACATCATCTGGGGGCCAGCGAAGAAGATGAACCGGGAGAAGGTGGGCTCGACCTACCAGGCGCTGCTGAAGGTGATGGAGATGTACCCCAGCCTGCAGATCTATACCCTGACCGAGGAGAAGATGACATATTGCGACGAAGTCTTCCAGAACGAGACAGGGAAGAACAGGTACCACCAGCTCTCAAGGAGCCTCCGTCAGCCCCCCCCCACTGTAGCATCGCCCCCCCTGTCACGCACCCATAGCCCAGCTGGGCTGGCAGCACGGTGCCACCTGCTCCAGTGTGGCCACGGTGCTTTGCAGGATGAAGTCCGGCTCCTTCCTGAGCACAGGCTGGTTCACCATGATCCTGGCCATGGAGCTGTGTGAGCAGATCTGCGTCTTTGGCATGGTCAGCGACAGCTACTGCAAGTGCGTGGGGGGCGGTGGGGATGGGCAGGGGGTGGTGTGCTGTCCCACGACCCCCACACCCACCCTATCCCCTCCCACCAGGGAGAAGAACCACTCGAGCGTGCCCTACCACTACTTCGAGAAGGGCAGGCTGGACGAGTGCAGGATGTATCTGGTGCATGAGAGAGCCCGGCGCGCTGGGCACCGCTTCATCACCGAGAAAACCATCTTCTCCCGCTGGGCCAAGAGGAGGAACATCATCTTCACCCACCCATCCTGGGCAGATGGGTAGGGCACCAACCACGGGGTGAGGCAGCAGAGACTCTGGCAGCAGCGCGGCTCTTGTCCTGCAGCGATGTGCTGATGTGTCTCGGCTCTGCTGGTTCCGCCGTTGAAAGCCTTTTGCCAAGCCCTGGAGGGGGGACTCTCTATCTTCACAGCAGCAGGGCCAGTTCCCCCAGCCGGTGGGTGCTGGGACTCCCCCACATCAGTGCACAGCTTGCACAAGGACCCACGGAACCCCATTGGCTCCAAGCACCTGCCCAGATGGACCCAGGATAACCATGAAGGTCTTCTGCCTGCTCTACTGGGATGAATATTTAATGCAGGATTAAACATTGATGCTGCTGGGTTCCAGCGCAACACAGGGCTGGAGAGTCGGCCCTGCCAGGGCCAGGAGCTGGTGTCCCTCCCAAGGATGAAGCTCCACTGCAGTCCTTGTCCCAGTTGTGCCCCGAGACCCAGCGCTGGGCATGTGGTGCAGGGAGATGGGTCTGGGTCCCCCATCCTGCTGCCTTCTGCTGCTCTATGCCTGGGCAGGTCCCTTCGGGCCCCTGTATCCCCCCAGCTGGGAAGGCCTGGGGCCACGTGCACCCTGGGGGCTCTGAGTTGCCTTGTCACAAGTGCCCTTGGATTCAGACCAAAGCAAACATGGCCATTAAAAGCGTTTTTAACTGGGTGGTGTGCCGTTCTGTGCCCCTTGCAGCTATGGGACATGGAGACAGGACAGCAGCTGGTCACAGGGCTGCTGGTGTGCTACTGCCCTGCCAGGCTATAAATAGGAGGAGGAGGTGATGGGGGCGTAAAGCTGAACCTGAGCATGGAAGACAGTGCCAAAAGCTGGGAGTCAGGATTTGGGAACCAGCAGCTGCCTCTCCACAGGAGAAGTGCTGGCCTGGCATGGATTTTGTGCTGGGTGTGGGGTAGTCCTGGGTCTCACAGGGCTCAGCTCTGCTGGGCCATGGGCAGGATGGCTGCCAGCTCCCACACACTGCGCAGAGCTGCCACAACGACTCTTGGAACCTGTTACAGATGCCACATGTCTGAGGGGGCCTCGGGGTGTCTGGAGGGGCAGAGGGAGCCACGTTGGCTCCCACTTCAGCTGAGGCCCAGCCCTGGGTCAAGTGAGGAAGAGCAGTCGGTGACCTGGGGACACTGCCGGGAACAGGACACGCTCCTGCTGGCGAGCGGGTGCAGGGGAGCCCTGGAGCCCCTGGCCTGGTGCTGCCGCAGCCCCGCACAGGGCACAGCGCGGCCGGGCTCGGACAGCCACCCGCCGGGGGGCCGCTCCCTGCCCACCGCGGAGCCCACTCCGTGCCCCGGGCAGCCCCCGAGAGGGGCCCTGGGCTGCCCGGGCAGCGTGGGGGAGGCCGCGGCATCCCAGCAATGTGGCCCTGCGCCCGGCCGCGGCTCAGGCACCACGTGCAGCTCTTCTCCCCCCCTCCCCCCCCGCCCCGGTGCCCGCCCCGGTGACCTCGGGGTGGGACGTGCCAGGCCGCAGGGGCGGGGGCAGCCCCGGTCTGCTCCGTCGGGGCCCGGGGCTGGGAGGGCGGCGCTAGGACCCGGTGGCGCTCCCCGGCCCCCTCACCGGGCGGGCGGCGCTAGGACCCCGCGGCGCTCCCCGGCCCCGAGCGGCGCGCGGCTCCCGGGGCTCCGTGCGCGCGCGGCGGCGGCCCCGGGCCGGGCGGCGGCGGCAGCAGCAGCAGCAGGAGCAGCGGCAGCATCGCGGCGCAGTGCGGAGCGGAGCTCAGCCGAGCGGTCGGTGCACCCGGCGTGTCCTCTCCCGGGGGACGTTCAGCCGGTGGAGGGGGCGGAACGGCGCTGCGGGGGCGGAGGAGCGGCCCCCGCCCCGCGGCTCCGGTGCACGGGGAAGGGGGGTGGGGGTTCGGTTCCTCCCCACCTGGAGGCGGCCGTGGCCCGGCCTGCCCGGTGTCTGCGGAGCGGGGCCGTGCGGCCCGGGAGCGGGGGCGTTGCGTGCGGGGGGGCTCGCACGTAGGAGCGGGGGCAGGTGTGCACCGGGGGGCTGGGGTAGCTGTTACCTCCCCGGGCTGCGGGAGGGTTTGCCAACGGGGCCGGAGTGCGGCGGGATGCGCACCCCGGGGCGCGGGGGGGAGCGGGTCCGGACCAGCCCTTCCTTGGCAGAGCCGCGATGTGACCCCGGGGCCCCGCCATGGCCGCGCCCGCCGGAGGGGCCCGGCGGCCCCCGCAGCGCAGGAGGAGATGACGCCCCCCCGCCGCCCGCCGCAGGTGAGCGCCCGCGCCGGGGGCAGCCGGAGCAGGTGTCCGGTGCTGCCCCCGCTGTGTCCCGCCGGGCCTCGCGGCACGGCAGGCTGGCACCGGCCCGGGCAGCAGCGCCGGGGCCCCCCCGGGGGCCGCACCCCGCCTGCCGCGTGATTTTCCATCCCTGCCCCCCCCGGGCGATCAGTAAAGAGGCTCCGATTTCTCGTTTAATTCCCGATCGCTCCGAGCAGTCCAGGAGCGGCCGTGAGTCACTAATGAGGACTTCAGCAAATAAATTGGGTCAGTCCATTGCTGCGAGCCCGGGCGAGTGGGGTGGGAGCGGGTCCTCCCGCCGGGGGGGAGCGCCCAGAGTGCCCCCCGCATGCCTCGGGCCCGGGCTTGGGGGGGCCGCCGGCTCCGGCTGGACAGGAGCCCATGGGTGAGCTGAGTGAGGCCGGTCTCGGCTCCTTGTGCCCCCCCCCCCCCCCCCCCCCCCCCCCGGTCCGAGCCTCCGCCGTGGCTGTTTTAATGGGATTTGGCTGCACGAGCAGCAGGTTTACCCTCCCTGACCCTGCAGGGCTGAGCAGCTTCAGCCCTGCCGGCGGGGGATAATCCTTCCCTGGAGCTCGGCCCGACACCGGGATCTCCCCGGCACGAGCTGTGGCTGGGTCCCGCTCCCTGCACAGCAGAGCCTGCCCGGCCATTGCAGCATGCCCCTTGCCCACATGGCACCAGGCATCCATCCTCCCCTCAAACAGGGGCCAGGGAGCCGGCTGGGTGCCCGCCCTGTGGGGCCCTGCTTGCTCCAGCACAGTGAGCCAGGCTGTCCCGTATCCTGCCCCGTATCCCATCCCATATCCCCGCTGCTCCAGGGATGGGAGCTGAGCACGGGCGGGTGGCGGTGACCATGTGCCTTGCAGGTGTCCCACGGGACGCCGGCGATCGCTGTGCGCTGAGGCCAGCACAAAGACATGAGCGGCCAGCACGGTGAGTGCCGGGGCATCGCCCCTGGGACAGTGGGCATCTCCCTGGGGCACGGGCATCCTGCTGGAGCTGCTGTGGGGAGCAGGGCTGGATGCTGACGCCTGCAGGGTCGGGGCAGTAACTGACACTCTCTCCCCAACACGGCAGAGCCAGCGCGCCGCCGCCCTGGGGGTCCTCTTTGCCCTGATCATGTTGCTGATCATCTACCGCTCGGGTAGCGGGAGCGAGGTCTTCCCCTACAGCCACCTGCGGGGCAGAGCCCGCCAGCCCCCCGACCTCAAGAAGTGGGGGGTGAAAAGTGGGTACCTGCCCGTCTGCGGGAACAAGGTACGAGCTGGGTGGCAGGGCCCGGCCAGGGCAGCAGGCACAGGGTCTGGCCGTCTGCTTGACATCCTCTCCAGTGGGATGGTGGCTCTGCAGGGGACAGCAATGCCTTGTCCCCTGTCTCAGCTCCATCTTTCCCTGCTGGGTCATGGTGACACCAAAAGTCACCTGCTCACAGTGGCTTGTCATCACCAGACCCTGACTGCCCGCTGCCACCAGTGCGTCATTGTCACCAGCTCCAGCCACCTCCTGGGCACCGCCTGGGCTCGGCCATCGATGGGGCTGAGTGCACCATCCGCATGAATGACGCTCCCCACCACTGGCTACGAGGCTGACGTGGGCAACAAGACCAGCTTCCGTGTGGTAGCCCACTCCAGCCTGTACCGCGTCCTCAAACGGCCCCAGGAGTTCGTCAACAAGACCCCGGAGACCATCTTCATCTTCTGGGGGCCACCTGCCAAGATGCAAAAGAGCCTCCTGAAAATCATCCAGCGCGTCAGTACCTCTTTCCCCAACATGACAGCCTACGTCGTCTCCCCCAGCCGCATGAAGCAGTTTGATGACCTGTTTCGGGGGGAGACAGGGAAGGACAGGTACCGCAGAGCCATCTTCAGCACCGTGTCCCTCCTTTTTCCAGGTCCCTGGGACAGAGCTGGCTCTTGGGGCTGCTCCATGGGAGGGGCTGCAACACCGGGCTGGAGGTCCCTGGGGCAGGTTGGGGACCCTGGGGGGATGTCCGTCATCCACATCACCTTGCCCCCATCTCCCCCCCACCCCTCGCCTCATTTTCCCTTCCCAGGGAGAAGTCACGCTCGTGGCTCAGCACCGGCTGGTTCACCATGGTGATCGCGGTAGAGCTGTGTGATGCCGTCCACGTCTATGGCATGGTGCCACCCAACTACTGTGGGTAAGGAAACCCTCGAGTCCCCACCCTGGCTCCCTGACCCCACCATGGGGCCCACCCCATGCTTCCCCCCCACACAGCCGCCGGCCCCCGCCACGCCGCCTGCCCTACCACTACTACGAGCCGAAGGGCCCCGACGAGTGCACCACCTACATCCACAACGAGCGGAGCCGCAAGGGCAACCACCACCGCTTCATCACCGAGAAGCGGGTCTTCGCCAGCTGGGCTGGCCTCTACAACATCACCTTCTCCCACCCCACCTGGCCCTAGGGGCTGCCCCCCACAGCTGGGCAGACCCCTGGGGCTGGGATGGATGGGGGTTCCCCTGCATCCCCCGGGAGTGGGGAGCAGCAGGAGCCAGGTGCTGGGGGGCCACCAGGTGCCTCCCACAGGACCACCGCCATTGCACACAGTGGCTCCTCATGCCTGGGATGTGTTTGGTTTTGAGCTGGTTTTGGGGGGGGGCAGGTGGGAAGCGCAGGGTTTGGGGCATCCCCCCCTCCATGGGTGGGAGGCATGGGGGTGAGATCCTGCCTATCCTGGTTTGGGCACGTTGCACCCCCTGCGGGTGCATGGTGGGGGCCAGGTCCCCTGGGCTTGATTTGGGGTTGCATCACTTTTGGGGTCACCACAGAGACTCCCTCCCCCAAGCCTCTGGGTGGGGGGACCTCTCCTGGGGCTCAGCTCCCCTCTGCCATACCCAGCACCCTGATCCTGGTCTGCAGCCATCCTTCCCTCAACAAAGCCCTGCGGTTCTTGGTGGGACCCAGCGGGGTGACACTGCCACCCATCAGTGCCCCAGCATCCCAAAACCACTCGGCCCCTCCCAGCACCGCTGCGCCCCACACCCACACTGCCAAAACCTTTTCTAACCAAGTGATGGGATTTGGGGGGGTGGGAGGTTTTTTTGTGTTTTTCCTCTCCACTTCTGGTCCTGGGGTTTGTATTTGGGTTTCCCAGCTGAAGGGGGAGCGGGGCTGCTCATGAGTGGTAACAAAGGGGACGGGGCCAGCAGCAGCCTGTGGCTGCGTCCTCATAATTCATTAACCGCTTATAAACTATTTAGAAGTGGGCCCGTAGCGGAGGGGGTGGCAGTGCCCCTTGGCACCCTGCGGCTGAGGGGAGTGTTTCATTATTAATTTCTCAGCAGTGGAGAAGGGGGTTTGGGGAAAAGAGCTACATGCGGCGTGTTTGGGTGCTGAGCCGTGGCTGGGCTCCGTGCCTCAGTTTCCCGCCGGCTCAGCCCGTCCCCGTCGCAGCTGGGGCTCTGGGGGGCTCGGTGCCGGGGGGCGCCCGTGTTTTGTAATGGTTTGTACAGGAATAAATATTGCTGCGGTCTGTTGCCTTGGGCCCTGGCTGCGGGCTGGGTTTTGGGGGCTGGGCAGCGGGTGCCATCCCGGGGGGGGGGGGGGGGGCAGGGGACCGGTGTGTCCCGCGGGCCCTGTGCCCGGCAGCCGCTGACCCCAGCCGCGGGCCGCCCCCCCCCGCCCCGGTGCCTGCCCTGGGGCGGGGGACAGCTGAGGCTGCCCCAGCTCGTGTCCCCCGCACCGGCTGCCCTGGGGTCGGACTCTCTGCAGCCACAGAGAGGGAGGGAGGCGGGTGCGGCCGCTGCACCCCCGAGGTGGGGACAGGGGGGACGGGACGGGGACAGCTCCGAGGGGCTGCGGAGAGTGGCTCAGGACCCCAGACCCGGCCGGTTGGGGGCTCCCCCCCGCAGATGGGGAAACTGAGGCACGGGGGTTGGGGGGTGCTCCGCACCCCTCGGCCGCGCAGGGGTTAACCGCACCCAGCCGGGCGGGCGCTGGGAGGGCCGGTGATGCTGCGGGGGACGGTCCCCCGGCCCCGCGCTGCCCGTCCCTGCCCGCCGCTGCCCGTCCCTGCCCGCCGGGCCCCGCTCCCGGCATGCACCGCGGCGCCAGCGATCTATATATAGCGGTAAAAATAGCGGGTGGGCCAGCAGGGGCTGCCCGCGCCGCCGGCCGCGCACAGAGGTCAGTGTCCCCCCGCACCGGGGTCCCGCTGCCGTCCCCGGCCCGGCCCGAGGCACTGCGGCACCGGCGGGGGGGGGCTCACGGGGGGGCCCGCGCTGCCTGAGCGACCCCCGCCCCCGGCGGGGCGGGCGGCATCGGCAGGGAACGGCGGGGGGCTGCGGGGGGGCGCTGCCGGGGATGCCGGGGGGCTTGCACAGGGTGCCGGAGTGGTTGCGTGGGTGCTGGAGGCGTTGGTGCTGAGGCACTTGCACGGGTGCTGGAAGCATCGTAGGGGGTGCTGGAGCCATTGTGTGGGCACTGGGGAGCTTGCAGGGGGTGCTGGGGGTCTTTTAGGGGTGTTGGAGCCATTACGTGGTGCTGGGGGGCTTGCATGGGATGATGGGGGTCTTTCAGGGGTGCTGGAGCCATTGCATGGGTGCTGAAGCCATTGCATGGGTGCTGGAGCCATTGTGTGGGTGCTGGAGGGGTTTCAGGGGGTGCTGGGGGGTTGCAGGGGTGCTGGAGCAGCCCAGTCCTGGGCCTGGGGTCCCAGCGGGGAGCTGGATGCTGATGGGATGGGTGGGGAGGAGGTGGGTTGGAGCTGGCAGTGGAGTGCGATGGGAGCACCCTGGGGTGCATCCTGCGGTGGCTGTTGTTGGGAAGTCCTGGGCCACACTGTCCCCAGCTCCGAGCCACAGGCCCCTCTGGCCAGCAGCCCCACCCCATCTCCTTGGGACCAGGCACCTCCACGTCACCCTCACCCTGCACCCATGGGCCCAGCACCGCGTCAGGCCCTGAGCACCCACTGAGGGCTAGGGCTGCCCCCAGCCCCCCAACCCCACCAAGGTTGGTGCCAGAGGCCCTGGGGCTCAGCACCCCCCACAGTTGGGGACCCCCGGGGTCCTGCACCCTCCCAGCCCCCACGGGGGCCACCGCAGGGCTCTGGCCCTGCAGCGCAGGTGGGACGTGACCTGGTGCTGCTTTCAGCCCGGCCATTCTTAGCCTCTGCCCTTTCCCTGCTGTAACACAACCGGCGGCGGGCGCGCGTGGCCCCGGGATGCCCTGTCCTAGCACCCGGTCCAGCCGGTTTGGGGTGACGCACTGCGGCCAAGCAGGTCGGGCGCTGCAGGGCTGGGTGCGGGCAGGCAGGGTGGCCAACCCCCCTGCCCCCCCGAGGGGATGGGGGTGCCGTGGGGTGCTGCAAGTCCCCCCTTAGGGTACCCCCACAAAAGAACAGCCTGCGGGGAGCTGGGGGGGTGCTGCCTCCATTACTCGGTGTCCTGGTGACACTGGTCAACCTGAGCTGGTTTCCGGCTGCCAGGCAGCACCCCGGGCACGGGGATGTGGTCATGGCAGGGGATGAAGCTGGTAACGTCACCATGCGTCACCCGGCATGGGGAAGCCCTCACCGCAGCCGGATGCGCAGGTGGCTGCCGGGAGCCAGGTAGGTAGGTGATGGCCACGGAAGCAGGGGTCCTGAGCTCCCTATTTTAGGGCCAAGCTGGGGGTCGGGGTCTTCCCTCACTGCTAGTGCCCACCCCCTCAGCTTGGCCATGGAGCTGGGCACCAGCATGGCAGGGATGGGAGTCCTCTTGTCTCCCCAGACACGGGTCTTGGGGACCCGTGTGTCCCCAATGTGCTGAGCTCATCCTGCTCTTCTTCCCTGGCAGCCTGAAGTGCTCCTGCGCCTCGACCACGGCAGCATGTCAGCAGGTGAGTGCTCTGTTCCCCTGGCATCCGTCCCCCCGATCCGTCAGCTTTGCGACCATCCTCTTCATCCCCATTGCATCCATCCCTTTGTCCCTCTCACTCCCCTTTATATCCATTCCCCCTGCATTGGCCCCCTTCGTATCCAGCCCCTTGGTCCCACTCCGCATCCATCCCCCTGCACCCATCCCCTCGGTTCCCCTTACATCTGTCCCCTCTGCATCCCCCTGTCCCCCTTGCATTCATCCCCTCTATCCTCTTTGCATCCCTCTCCTCCATCCCCCTTCCTTCCCTCCCCTGCGTCCCCTCCTTACCTCCCTCCCCTCTGTCTGTCCCCCACATCCTCCAGCCCCCAACATGCCCCACACACCCTCAGTCCCTGCCAGCCACCTGGCCCTGTCCCCAGCCCCAGGGATCGCCGGGTGCCAGGAGTTGAAATTTCAGCCGGCTGTCATCAGGAGATGGGAAAGTGGCCCCAGAGCGGCTCGACTTTATTTTTAGCTCTGCCTCCCCACACGGCGCTGCACCCTGGCACCGCCCCGCACCATGGCTGGGCCAGATCCTGCAGGTGGTGGGAGCCCTGCACCTGGGTGCTCGGCAAGGGGACAGGGTGGCTAGTGCCACCTGCGCATCGGCCACCACATCCAGGGGCCGATGCTGGGGTTCAGGGATGGCCAGGGGTTGTGCCAGGCACTTGAGGTGGCTGTGCCAAGCCAAGCCTGCCACAGCCCCCATTAGCCCACCGGGGTGACGAGCTGGCCACAGGGGTGGATGCGGCTGGTCCCCACCCGCAGTGGAGCCATGGACAGTGACCGTCTCAGGACACCACGTGGCAGTGGAATTCCAGCCCCACGGCTGAGGCAACCTGGGGTCTTTGTGCTCAGCCATGTCCAGCCTGTCCGTCCCGACCTGCCCAGGTGATGAGGACAAGGGGAACACACGGCTGCTTCCCTCCCCGCCTTCCCCTTCCCCCCCAGGTCTCTGGGATCAGTCCCCTCAGTCCCTGGGGATGCCTTCCCCAGTGTGGCACCCCCCCAGAGACACCTTGCTCCTTGATGGGCTTTCTGGCTTTTGGTAATTATTTTTTTTCCTTTTCTCTCCTCCAGAGAAGTTCAAGCACCACAAAATCATCTTCGTGGTGGGTGAGTCTGTGTGCGGGTCCTGTTGCTGGTGGGGTCAAGGCCACAGCCCATCCCTTTTCCCTGTCCCTGCGGGGTGGGGGCTGTGAGGAGCAGCCAGTGCCCAGGGCTGGGGAGCTGGGGCTGGAGGCTGAGGATGCGGTGGCCATGGCTCCAGCCCGGCTCCTAAAGGCTGCAGAGGGGTGTCCTGGGACAGAGAGGGCACCTCTGGCCAGGCACGGGATGGCAGCATGACCTGGGGTGAAGTGACAGTAAACACCTCGGGGGTGGTGTCCTCTGTACCGATGGGGTGGTGATGGTCAGGTGCCAAAGGGACAGTGGTGCCCTGGGTGCCATCAGGCAGTGATGTCCTGAGTGCCGGTAGGGTCATGATACCCTGGGTGCTACTGGGACAGTGACGTCCAGGTGCTGTTGAGGCAGGTGGAGATGCCCTGGTGCCAAAGGGACAGTGGTGCCCTGGGTGCCATCAGGCAGTGATGTCCTGAGTGCCGGTAGGGTCATGATACCCTGGGTGCTACTGGGACAGTGACGTCCAGGTGCTGTTGAGGCAGGTGGTGATGCCCTGGTGCCAATGGGAAAGTGATGTCCTGGGTGCTGATGGGGTAGTGATGCTCTGGGTGCCGTCAAGGTGGTGGTGCCCATGTGCCAGTTGCCAGCAGCCCTTGTCACCCCCAAGCACTTGGCATCCCCCGGCCCACCCCAGGCCCACCTCTCACCATCCATCTGGTGCTGGGCCTGAGGACACCAGCCCCCATCTCACCGGGCTCTGAGGACTCCTGTGGGTCTGTGCTGCCGCTTCCATGTACCCCTCCAGCTCCTCACCCATGGCTTGGGGCACATGGGGCCCTTGTGGGACTTGCAGGTGGCCCCGGCTCAGGGAAGGGGACCCAGTGTGAGAAGATCGTGCAGAAGTATGGCTACACCCACCTCTCCACGGGGGACCTGCTGCGGGCGGAGGTCAGCTCAGGCTCAGAGCGGGGCAAGAAGCTCCAGGCCATCATGGAGAAGGGCGAGCTGGTGCCCCTGGTGAGTCCATGCAGGCCACTGGCCAGTGCACGGCAGGACGTGCAGGCAGGGTGGCTGTGGGGACGCCATAGTAACAGCTGGCACATGGCCCAGGGGCACCTCTGTCCCTGCTGCCTGGGGGGGAGTTTGCAGCAGGGATTTGGGGGTGCTGAGTGGGGGCATGTTGTCCAGTGTCAGCCCTGGCAGCTCTGTCCTCCCCTCCCCAGGACACAGTGCTAGACATGCTGCGGGACGCCATGGTGGCCAAAGCAGACGTGTCCAAGGGCTTCCTCATCGATGGCTACCCCCGCGAGGTGAAGCAGGGAGAGGAGTTTGAGAAGAAGGTGAGGGCTGGTGCTGTGCCGTACCGTGCCGTGCTGTGCCATGCCACCTACCGTCCATACAGAGGGGCTTCATCCAGCAGCAGCCCGGCCTTCCCCATCCCGGTGAAGAATCTGTCCCAACAAGCGCTAAACTGTCCCCATGCCAGCCAGTGGGTCACCCCATCTGGAGGACAGCCTGCACCTGGGGCGCGGTGGGACGGACTTCTCTCCAGGGTGTCCTCAAGCTGACAGGGTGACCAAGGTGCCAGCACAATGGTGATGGCAGAGTGCCAGGGCTTGGTTGTGGTGTCCCTCTGCCTTCCTCCTCATCTGTTCCACTGTCCCAGTGGCCCCCAGACCTGTGCAGAGGGAGGCAAAGGATGGTGTGGGAACATCTGTGACCCCCATGCTCACCACCACCATCTTCCCAAACCAAGCCAGACCCATGCCAGTTTGGCAGGGTGACAACTGTGTCCCCTCTGCCCACAGATCGCCCCCCCCACACTGCTGCTCTATGTGGATGCGGGGAAGGAGACGATGGTGAAACGCCTGCTGAAGCGAGGCGAGACCAGCGGGCGGGTGGATGACAACGAGGAGACCATCAAGAAGCGTTTGGATACCTACTACAAGGCCACCGAGCCTGTCATTGCCTTCTACAAGAGCAGAGGCATCGTCCGCCAGGTAAGCAGGGATGTGGCTGGTGCCGGCCCCCTCCAGCCCCACAGCTCGAGGCACGTGTGTCCCAGGGGAGGGGAAGGGATGGATGGGGATGATGAGAGAAGGGAGAAAAAACTCAATCCTGGCTTGTTCGGGTGGGCTTGACCCCCTCCAAGGATGTCCCCACACCCCTTTGCCTAAATCAGTCGCGATCTCTCTGCCCATGGCCAAAATCCATCCCTGGAAGAGCTCCGGTCGCGCCGTCCTCTGGGGCGAGCCCCCCAGCTAACCCCTCCGCACCCAGCTCAACGCCGAGGGCTCTGTGGAGGAGGTTTTCCAGCAGGTCTGCTCCCACCTCGACAGCCTGTAGCCGAACCCCCAGCCCCACTCCCCGCCTCCGGCAGAGACAGCGGAAGCGGCTTTATCCTGTTTTCGTGGACGGAGCCGCACGGAGGAAATTTCAAGGACATTGTGTTTGGCTCTTTCCCGTCTCTCCCCAGTAAAGTTCACTTTAATGAGCCCAGACTTTATCTTTTTCTTCTGTCGCAGGAAATGAGTTTTTCTTTCCAGAGATATTTTTTTTCTCCCCCCTGTCCCCGCCAGCCCCTCTGGAGCTGATTAAGGGCAGGAAGTGGGTGTTTATCCCACCGGGGCAGCGGGATGCTGTGCTCGGAGGAAGGGAGGGAGCATCCCGGCTCCTTGCCCCTGCTTCCCAATCCATGCCCTATGGGGAGCCTGCAGCCAGTCCCCCTTGCCCCCATCCCGTCCCGCTTGCTGAACTCCCTTGTGCCCTGGCTGTGTGACCCCAGAGATGCTGGCAGCATCTGAGCCATATCCCACACGTGCATCCCCTCTCCCCGGCCCTGCCGCTGGGAGCTGGGGGTGGCCAGGATGGGACCCAGCCGTGCCACAATGGGGATTTCCACTGCTTTCACGCCACAGCATCTTATTTCTTCTGGCTGTCAGGGGTTTTCGGTGTATGCAGTGGCTGCACTGTGGTGTTTTGGGGTGGCACAACACCCTGGAGTGGGGTGCTCCCTGCCCTGCTGGCCCTGGGCACCCACTGCCATTGCTGCCACCTCTCAGACTGGCATGCAGACCTGTCCCCAGGGGCCAAAGGACACACTGGGAACACCCAGCTGAGCCCAGCCACTGTGCTGGGTGTCCTCGTGGGTGGGGACAGGATGGGGGTCTTCATGAGGGGTGAATTATAGGGCCTCATCGGACAGGCAGTTAGGGTGCCAGTGTGGGGGATGGGCATCTGGGGGCCCCCAGCACCTGCAGGTCTGCCCAGGCATGATGCCACAGCAGAGGGGCTGTGGTGGGGCTTGGGACTGGGGTTTACCCAGCCATGGGGAGGGCAGGAGGCAGCAGAGGCACAACCCCGGCAAGCCCCCCCCCCCCGGCTTCCAGACTGCTGGGAGCTGGGAACAGAGCCAGGGGACTGGGGGCAGGCAGCACTGGGGGCAGCCAAGGTCGCGGGGCCAGAGCAGAGGAAGGAAGCGAGTGGAGAAGAAAACAAAAATCCCTAAGAAGAAAACCCACACCCGTCAGCCCCGTGCCAGGGGGTAAAGGAGCCAGCAGCAGAGTACGGGGGGCAGGCGGCGGGGCAGGAAGGATGCGGCCAGGGTGCTGTCAGCACAGCTGAGCCGGGTCTGGGGCTGGTGGGTGTTTGCCTCGTGCCGGGGTTTTGGGATGCTATAGCCTAAAGCTGTGCAGCGGGGAGGGGGGCAACCTTTGTGTCTCCATCCCTCTTTGGGTGTGCTGTCAGTGTGCCTCAGTTTCCCCAGGTGGTGAGCAGGGCACGGGGTGGGGAGGGGGGACCCTGCAGCGCCCAGCAGGCCCAGGCACTCTGCCTTCCTCCCCAGCATGGCCCCTGGGTGCTTGCTGAGGGGGTTTTAGATGCTTTTGCTCTGGCTGGAAAGCCTGAGGCTACCCTGTAAGCTGCAGCAGGATGGGGGGAAGATGCTGTACTGGGGCTCAGTGGGGTGCATGGGGCTACCTGTGCGGCCACCCCCCATCCATAGCCACCCTCCTGATTGTCACCCTCCAGCCACCAGCATCCCAGGGTTTGAGGGCTTCTTGCTCATCGCCCTGCAGTGTCACCGGGGGGAGAGGGGTGTGGGAGGGCCAGGGGTGCCTGTGCCTCGTCCCGGTCCCCAACCCTGTCCCCATCCCCGGGTGAGCACCTGTCCCCGCGGTCCCCAGGAGATGGCAGTGCTCTGTCATGGGAGATGTCTGCTGCTCACCCCAGGTCACGGACATCTCCGGGGACATCCTGGCTGGTGGGGACAAGCCTCGCAGGCTTCCCTGGCAGGACATAGTGCTGTCCCCCTACCGCCGCCATGGCTTGGAGCGGAGACCACCCCTTTGCCTCTCCCGGCACCGGGCTCCCAGCTGCACCATTAGCTGCGTGAGGGCTCTCACCTGGGGCAGCAGCTGCTGGCACTTGTGGGAGGGATGGGGCAGGGCTGCAGAAGGGGCTCCCTGGTGCCCCCGGCCACCCCCTGACTCCCACCTCGGTGGTGCTTTGCTGTGACCTCTTGCCCAGGCAGCCCTGTCTCAGGGGACCCCCAGACCTGCCAGGCAGAGATGTCCGGGCAGCCCCTGGCCAAGGGTACAGGCAGCAGTGCTGGGGACCCTCCCCCTGCCCCCTGGCCCCGGGTGGGCAGCCAGGGCCACGGGCAGTCACCGGCCAGGGACACCGTGACCCTGTTGGGGTGCGGGCTGAATATCGGGGCAGCCCCTGTCCCCACCGCCGGGAGCAGCCCCCCTCGCTGTGCGGGTCAGGCTGTGCTGCAGCAGTATGCAGGGGTGTATTTTGGTGGGGGGCTCACCCTACTTGAGTCCCTGTGTGTCCCACCCCTCCGCTCACCAGGGAGGGGTCCTTGGGATGCTAGTGCCCCCCCTCCGCTGCTTGGGGCTCTTCCAACGCACCCCTCCGGAGGCGATGCCCCGCTCCGCGATGCGGGGAAACTGAGGCATGGTGCCTGCCGCGGGGGGTCGCTCCTCTTCCCCCACCCCCCCGTGGCGGGAGGCTGCCCCCCCGCCGCCGGCACGGCCTCAGCGCCGCCAGCGGCATTTCCTCCCGGCGCGGAGCCGCGCCGCCCGCGGGCCCTCCCCCGGCGGGCTCGGTTTCCTGCCGCCGCCGCCGCCCGGCACTCGGCGCTGGCTCCCGGGGAGCGGCCGCAGCGGAGATGGGCCCCCGCGCCGCCCCGCTCCTGCCCCTGCTGCTGGCCCTGCTTGGCCGCCCAGGTGAGTGGGGCCGGGGGGCACCGGCGACACGCACCCCCTTCTTGGGATGGGACCCCTGGACGGGACCTCTGGGGTGGCAGCGGCGGTGGGACCCGCCGGTGGCTCCGGGCGGGGGGGGGTTCCGCGTTCTGGGAGGCAGCGGGTCTGTGTCCGAAGGGGTCCCGGCGGTGGCGCCCCCGGGAGAGAAGGTTCTGGGGGAGGCAGCCGCGGCGGTGGGGAGGGACGAAGTCCCCAGCGCAGCCCCGCCGCTCCCGGGACCCCCGACAGCCCGGCTGCGCCACCGGGCGGGGGGTGGCCGGGCCGCCCTTGCTGTTCCCCGACCGAGGCAGCGGCACCGGTGCCCTGGCGTGGCCCCGGGCGTCCGGCCGGGGGCTCGGGCGGGAGAAGCCCCGTAAAGCCCATGGGGTCGGAGTGGGGGGCTCGTCCACTGCCGGAGCGGTGGGACAGGGGAGCACCAAACCACCCCAAGGTCCCTGCGAAGCCACAGGGAGCATTTCAAGCGGTGACATGCCCGGGGACACCCGGGCTGGGTGGAGGGCACAGAGCCGGGGGGGGGGGGGGGCGGGAACATGACCCCCCAGTGGGGGGAGAGGGAGCTGGGAAAGCGGCAGCAGTCTGTGGGGGCTGGGGCTGGCGGTGCTGCGTGTCCCTCCTGGCCTCCGCGAGGGCCATCGCCGGTGGGTGCTGCTGGGGTGTCCCCGCCAGAGGCTCAGCACCCACTCCCTGCGTGCCATCCCCCCTGGCAGCACCCGGTGTCTGTGCCGGGCAGCCCCTGTCCCGTGAGGCTGTGCCGCGTGGGCCCCATCCTGCGCAGATGGACAGTAAGCTCTGTGTGGCTGTGCGGTGCGGAGCCATCCTTTAGCTGTGCTGTAAGGTCCATGTCCCCTGTAGCTGTGCCGTACAGACCCTGTCCGATGGCTGTGCCATGCAGTCCCCATCCTTCGTATATGTGCAGTAAGCTCTGTGTCCTATGTAGCTGCGTGAGATAGTCCCCATCCTATAGCTGTACCATATGGTCTGCATCTTATGTAGATGTGCCATAAGAGGCCCTGTCCTCCCTATCTGTGATGTATAGGCCCTATACCACATAGCTCTGCCATCTGGTCCCCATCCCACACAGCTGTGCAATGTCATTTCTGTCCTATGCAGCTGTGCCATACAGTCAGTGTCCTTTGTATTTGTCCTGGATGGTCTCCATCCTATATGGCTGTGCCATATAGTCCCTGCGCTAACATGGCTGTGCTGTATTCGCTGAGCACTGTGTAGCTATGCTGTATGGTCCCATCCTGAGTAGCTGTGTCATATGGTCCCTGTCCTGTTTAGCTGTGCTATATGGCCCCTATCCTACGTAGTTGTGCTATACAGTCCCCATACTGCATAGCTATAGCATACTGTCCCTGTGCTACGTAGCCGTTTGATGCAGTCCTTGTCTTAACTGTGCTATACAGTCCCTAGCCTACGTAGCCATGCCATACGGTCCCTGTCCTATGTAACTGAGCTGTACAGTCCCTGTCATATGTGGCTGTGCCTGTATGGTCCCTGTCCTGCGTAGCTCTGCTGTATAGACTGTGTCCTGTTTATCTCTGCCATACCATCCCATATCTATGCAGCTGTGCTATATGGTCACCCTCCTACCTAGCAGTGCCACACACACCGTTTCCTGTCTGATTGTCACCTCTCCTCAGCAGGGACCTGTAGGGCTGGGGGTGCCCACGGCAGGTCTGGTGTTGGGGGGCTCTCACAGCCACAGGAGGCTTCCAGAGGTGGGGGACTTCGTGCTCCCTCCAGCAGGGACTGGTGCTGTTCCCCACAGGGCAAGCACGCTGCTGGTCGTTCCTTCCTGTCCCTGAGCGAGCCTGCTCAGCACCTGGCTGACTTAGAGAGGGGCAGGAATGGCATGGCCTGGATCAGCCCCAAAACCTGGGTCCCATCCACCCTGTTATCTGAGCCTTGATGCCACCTCCGCATGGTCCAACAGCCAGCAGTGGCTTGGAGGGTGACAGTCCCCCCTGGGCTGCAGCGTGGGGTCCGTCCCCATTCCTGACCCAGGCTGAGACTGCCCAGCTCGTTACAAAAGTGCCGAGGCAGCACAGCCAGATGTCGGGATGCCAGAGTGGCACTGCCCGTCCCCCGGGGCATCCTGTGCTGCCACCCTGGCCCTGCATGCCCCAGCCCAGCACCCCTGGGCGTTGCTCTCTGCCCAGGGCCTTTGATCTGCTCCCAAAACCCTCAGGAATCACCCCTCCAGCCCCTGACCCAGGGGGGAGCTGCAGTGGAGCTGTCCCCGCTCCCTGGTCTCAGCCATGCTGGAGCAAAGGAGAGGGCGGGCGGCTGGAAAAACATAAAGTGAATTTTCTTTCTTTCTTCCTTTTTATTTTTTTTTTCCCTTTCCTGGAGTACAAAAATAACAGCGCCCTTATCTGATCGCCCCGGCCCAGCTGAGCCCCCTTATCTGATCCTGACATAATACTGGAGCCCGCTGCCTTCCCCAGTGACCGATGGTGCCCAGCTGGCACTGCTGCCCCGTATCCCCTCACTGGCATCCCTGTCCCGTGCCGGGAGCGAGCCCGGCCATGGCTCCCTGGCCCTGCCTGACCCCGCAGGATGCTGCCAGAGGTGTGATGAGCTGCCCGGCCTCTGCCTGGCAATGGCAGGGGCCACACAGCCGTGCCCGGTGCCGTCCAGGCAGGAGCAGAGGGGAAGAGGGACGCAGCCTGTGGCGCCCAGATAAGCAGCTGTTTATCTTCCTCCTGATGCTGCCGGCCACGTGGCGGCCGCACCGGGGGGAGGAAGCGCTGGACAATAGGTGGGCCCATGGCAGCGTCACTGGGGGGGTCTGCACCATGCCACTGCAATGGTGAGACATGGGCCAGGGATGTCATGATGGACGTGACATGGTGTGAGTGACCCTTTGCCAGCTGCCGCATCCCAAAGCCTCATTGACCTGAGGCATCACGCCCTCCGGCCCCAGACCCCGCAGGGGCAGCTGGGTGGCCCTGGCACGGGGTCCAGTCACCTCCCAGCACAGCGGCTGGGGCCGCCAGGGATGAGAAAGTATGGGATGGGAAAGAACGAAGGGACGGAGCTCAGTGTCCACCTCCAGAGCAAACCCAGCACCCCAGGCACCAGCTCCCCATGGGAAGCCCCCAGCTGTGGCTATGGGGCTCCATCCTGCCCAGCCCCCTGCAAGGGAGCATCCACGGGTGCAAGCAAATCCCCAGGACACCTCCCGACACAGGAGCCAGCTTGACGGCAGCCCAGCCACAGCAGGGCTGCCTGGGGTGGAGGAAATGGCCGAGGCAAACGGTGATTTACAGGATCAGGCCTTCAAACGGCTGTTTGCACTCAGGATTTCCCTTGGCAGTTGCCCACCAGCCCTGTTTGCTCATGCACTGCACGGGGGGTTCAGGATGGGGCAAAGCTCACGCCTTGGCGCCCACGGAGGATGAGCTTTACAGCCATTTCCATACCTGAGCTTCCCGCTTTCCTGCGGGATGCTGGGGGGGGGGCTTCCGCCACCGCCTGAGCATTCGGGGCAGCCGGGTGCGAGTTTTGGCACGCAGCAGTGCCAAGCCGGGACAGTGGATTTTTCCAGCCCTGATCCAAGGGTCATTAACGTGATTGCAGCCGGGGGCTGACAGCAGCAGATGAGCCCTGAGCAAACACGTAGCAGATGGTCCCGCGGGTGCTGTGCCGGCAGCGGGGCTGTGGGGACGCCGTGCCGGGGGCGCGGGGGCAGTGCTGGGGCTGGTGTTGCAATGCAGCCTCCTCCCACGTCATGCGCCTGCTATGTTGTGTCACCCCACATCCCTGCAGCGGGGACTGACAGTCTCTTTGTTTTCCACCCAGACCCTGGGAGAGCCGAGGGCTGTGACCTGCAGCCGGTGACACTCGAGCCGCCCATCACCCTCTTCTATGCCACCAGCACGGTTCCTTGGGGCTGTGTCAGCAGCAGCTCGCTGCGTACCAGCCAAGAAGTCCATGTCCTCAGCGCTGAGTGGTCCAAGGTGAGTGAGCGGGGTTCCAGCACTGTCACCCCGGCACTGTTCCCACTGGGCAGGGTGTCCCAGAGCTCTTCCCTCTAACGAAGGAGACTGAGAGGACCTGGAGTAACCTTGTCCATGGCCCCTTCACCAAGCTTCCCCTCCCAGGGCAGCTGTGGGTGTCTCTGGCCCTGAAGAGGGTTTAAAGTCTTTAGAGGCAACTCCTCGAGCAGCCTGGGCTGCCGGGGCTGTCCCTGCCCTGGATGTCCCGGGAACCCGTATTTCCCTGGGGAGGTGTCCTGGTCCCGGCTCAGGAGTGGAACAGCCACGGGCATCCCATGGGGACTGCGCTGGGGAGGGATGGAGGGATAGAAGGATGAAGGGATGGAGGGAGGCACATCACTTGAAGGCGGCCAAGTGAGCAGAAGCCTGGCTGCCAGTGCTGGCATGCCCTGTCGAGGGGCGATAGGCGCATTGTGGGTGTCCCGGGCACCTTTTGGGCGAGGACGGGCACAGAGCCGCAGCGGGGCTGGCGCTGGTGCTGCTTGGCACCATTGGGTGGGTTTGCACCAGCAGGTGGGTTTGCGCAGCCACTCTGCAGCGTGGTCCAGCCCCCCTTGTGCTAGCCAGGCCCCGGCAAACCTAGCACCCAATTCTGGTCCGGCGCCTGGCCGCCCGGCGCCACACTCCCCCCGCCACCTCCTCCCAGCTCTCCCAGTTCTGCTTTCCAGGAGGAGGTGGGACCTGGGCCAGAAGCCACTGTGGGAGGGTGGGTTTCACAAGGGCCCCTCTCCCCAGCCTGACGTAGCGCTGGCACCCAGTGCATGGATAAGCGTCGAGGCCTGGGGTTGTCACTGGTGGTGGCAGGGGACACATTGATGTCACAGCTGCGGCATGGAGCCCTGTGGTGCACGGGGGGAGCTGGGCAGGGACGCGGCTCCACTTATAGAAGAATTACTGGAAGCCGCTTTCTATAAGCAGATCCCTATGATGCAAAAAAAAAAAAAAAAAAAAAAAGAAGAAAAAGAAAAAAATAACCTGAAAGGCGGCAGCAGGGCAGCAGCGAGGCTCTTGCCACTCGTGTAGCCGAACAATGGAGCGCCACAAAACACGCGGCAGGAAAAACAGCCGCCAGCTCCTCCCTGACGCCCGGGGGCCACCCGGAGTCCCCGGCCACCCACGCTTGCCACGGGGCTGCGGCCAGGCTGGGATGCCCATGGCCCTGTCCCACCGGCCCTGTGCCCGGCACTGGCAGCTGCCTCCACCCACCCAGTCCCCGGCTGGTTCTCCCTGCCCGCTGCCTGGCTCAGCATTTTGCAAGTGGTGATTCAGATGGCAGTTGCCAAACTTAGTGCCCGATGATTTGGCTTCCCCATCTGGATTTCCAGCTGGAGGCTGCTAGGCAGTGCTGGCCGTGGAGGGTGGTGTGTGCCACTGCTGTGCCCCCAGCATCCAAGCGCACCAGTATGGCCAGTCTGGAGCCTGGAACAGCTGCACAGTGCTGAGGTGGGGCTGGGAAACCCACAGGGGGATGTCTCGGTGCCCTGGGTGGGGATGCCCCACTCTTCAGTGGGGGACACTCCGGTACCTACAGTGGAGATGCTCCAGTCCAGTTCTTGGTGTGGAGACACTCCAGCCCCAGTGCAAGGATGCCCTGGCTGCTGATGTAGGGATGCCCCAGTCCCCAGTCTGGGGACTGGCTGATCTCTGGTGTGGGGACACCCCAATACACAGTGGGGCGACATGCTGGTGCCCAGTGCTGAGGTTACCCAGTCCTTGACACAAGGATGCCCTGGTCCCCAAGGCGGGTGCCTAGACCCCAGTACAGGGATGCGCTGGACCTCAGTGTGGAGTTGCCACCATCTCTGGTGTGGGGATGCCCTGGCCCCTAGCTTGGGGGAGCCAGGGAGTGTTTGCCCCCCTGGTGTGGGTACACGTCCACATGGCATCTCTGCATTCCCCAGCCTGTCTCCTAAATGTGGCCACAGCTGCCTCCTGTGTGGTCTGTGCCCAGGGCCAGCCCGAGGGCAATCCATGCTGCCTCTGGCTCCAGGGGCAGGTAGCGTAGCCGGGGGGCAGCCAGGGAAGTGACAGCAAACAGGGCTTGGTGACCACGGTGGTGACACTCTTCCCTTTCACCTCCAGGCCCCTGCCTTCCCGCTGAAGGTGTCTGTCATGCCACAAGCTGGTGGCTGCAACCGGTCAGCAGTGCTCGTCCTCCTGTGCGCCCACTGCTCAGCCACTGTCACCTCCCTGTGCCCAGACCTGCGCATCCACACTGTGAGTGTTGTGGCCCTGCAGCCAGGAGCAACCCTGGGGGACAGCAGGGCTGGGGAGATCCCTGGAGATGTTATGGGAGGGTGTCCCTGGAAACAATGCTCATGGTGCCCTGGGGAGGAGGGGACGCGCCTGGCCGCTGCTGGCGGTGCTGAGCACGGGGCTGGCCAGGCAGGGAATGACGCACAGGGCTGGAAAAAGCTCCCGTTTCCTCCAGCCGGTGGGAGGAAGGTCAGGGATGGGGTTTGGCTCCAGCGAGCTGAGCCAGGGCCGGGAGCTTTGTTAGCAAAATAAACCTCCTGCTTTGTTTGTGGCTAATAATAAAGTGGGCCGAGCCCATGCTGCTGGCTGCCCACGCCGCTCCCAGCTTGTGGCCCCCAAAACCCCCATTCACCAGGGTGACCCTCAGCCATGGTGGGACTGGGGCTGCAGGGATGCCTGCCTGGCTTAGCTTTACACCCGCCATCCTTCGTGCTGGTGAAAGGCTTTCCCCATGGCAGCCTGCACTGGGGAGGGATGGGGTTGCCCCCCACCCTGGCTCAGGTTGTCACTCGCCCCACAGGATGCCCACCTCAGCCCAGGGACCACCACAGCACTGGGCGCAGAGCTGCCCATGGTCACCAGCGAGGAGCAGCTGCTGGCCTGGGCTCAGGACACCTATGGGGGCATCACAACTTACAGCAAGCTGCAGGACCCTCGCTGGGTCCAGCTCCGCCTGGGAGAAGGTGTGTGGGGCCAGGGGTTGGCACTGGGGGGCTGGGGTGGGCAGCAATACTCTTCTTGTTCCCAAAGGGTGACAACCTGCCAGGGCGAAGCATGGTCCAGGGGCAGATGCTTTGGGACCAATGTCCCTGGCCCCAAGCATCTCCCCACCTGCTGAGCCCGGTTTGGCTTTGGTGACCCCCTGCCTCCACAGATGCCAGAAGCCCCCCACACTGCATCCCCCAGGAGCACTTCAATGCCATGCTGTACCTCGAAACTGAGGTCTTCTTCCACAAGATGAAGGGCTGCTCACGTGGGGACACCCAAAGCACCAGGGCTGCCCACATCATCCACCTGCTGTCGGAGTCCAGGTACCGCGCGGTGCTGGCAGCGGGTGCCCTGGGGTGTCAGGGGGGTGGCACAGGCAGTGGGGCATGCTTGGAGATGCTCAGGAAGGAGTTGGGGTGTCTCGTGGGACATCCCAAGGCAGGGCACAGGACCCACCGTTGCAGAATGCTGATGCTGGGGTGGGGGGAATCTCATGGTTTTGCAGCTCCCCCATCACTGAGGTGAACCTGACCCTGAGCTGTCCCGAGAGAGCCGTGAACAACCAGATCCTCATCCTGCAGAGCCGGACCAACCTCACCTGGTCACTCTCGGTCAACAACTGCTCCATCCAGTTCATAGTAGGGCTGAGCGTGATGTGTGTCCCCTTACCACCCCCACCAAGGGGGCTGCCAGATGCCAAAGAGATGCTGGTGGTATGGGGAGGGTGGCAGGAGGGCACCTGGGGACACTGGGTATGGGGAGATGGCAGCCCCCTTACTGCAAGCCACCCCTGCCCTGAGGATTCCCAACTGCCCCCATCCCTGCTCAGCCCCGCTGTGCTGACTCCCACCCCCTGTAGGTCTCTGGAAACTACAAGATCACATCCATGTCCCCGATGCTGCACCGCGGGGAGCACCTGCCCGACACGGAGCAGGGCCTTGTCACCAAAGCCTTTGAGAAGAACTACAGCGTCATCGCCTCCTTCTCCACCATCCCTCCCAGCACCCGCATCAGTCTGGAGATCCAGGAGCACGGTGAGGCCCCCAGCACCTCAGGGATGGGTGTGATGGGGGTGTCCTGCTACCCCCACTCAGCCCCCCTGTCTCTCTATCCCACAGAGCCAGTCAAGAGGGTGCCCGAGACACCTGCCGCCCCGGCCCCCACTGCCTCACTGCCCTACTTGCTGCTGGTCATGCTTCGGCCTTGGAAGTGCACAGATGAAACCATGGAGATCATCATCGCCAGGTCCCACCTAGAGGTGAGGGTGTTCCCAGTGCCCACCAGCATCACCCATGGGGGTTCACATCCTGCTTGGGGTGGATGTCCCCAGCCAGTGGGTGACTGCCAGGTGCTCTTCTCCCAGCCCATCAAGGATGTGGTGAACATCACCCTGCGGGACATCAACTGCCAGGCAGAAAAAAACGCCACTCACTTCATGCTGAAAACCCCCCTCAGCCACTGCGGCACCCTGGTGGAGGACAGGGGCCTTGCCAACAATGAGGTGAGGCAGGAGGGGCTGGCTGGGGCACTGCCCCCAGCCCTGCTAGTGCCCTGTGGGGGCTTCAGTGATGCCCAGTGGGGCTTCTCTGCTAGAACCTCCTTGTTTTTGCATGGTTGGAAACATCCTGCTGCAGCCCAGGGCTGAGCCCTGCTGCTGCGCCTGGGTGCTGGTGGAGATGAGGGGGTGTGGGTGGGACCCCCATCCCATCCCATCCCATGGTAGGGGGGAACCCCGTGGTCCCAGTGGGGACAATAGACCCCCGCAGTGGGGACCACTTGACTGACCCAACCTTCTCAACTTTCTTGCAGCTCATCCTCAACCTGGCCAAGGGCACAGTGCTCCAGAGCGTGCGGGTGAGAGCCGGGTTTCCCAGCGGGCCTGGGGTGGGACCATGGGTGCTGGTGTCACTGCCAGCTGGGTGCTGGGAGCTGGGGTGGTGGTGGCCTCAGTGCTGTGCCCACTTGCAGGTGGCCTTTGAGTGCATGATCCCACGGGAGCTCTTCCTGCGCCTCTTCCCCACCGCCGCCTTCGAGGCACCACAGACGGAGCTGGAGGTCAACAAGGAGGTCTTCGTGCAGGTACTGCCAACAGCTCGGTGCCTGGGCTGGGGCCATCCAGCTGTCCCTGGGCCGGAGACCCTAACCCTGTCCCCCTGCTCCCCCGGCAGGCGTCCATGCGGTGGGAGGACCACCCAGCTGACCTGCAGCTGAAGGAGTGCTGGCTGGTGGCACCAGGGCAGGAGCCGATGCTGCTGGTGCAGAGCGGGGAGGCACGCGGCACAGGGGTGGCCTTGCTGGAGGGCCCCCCCAGCAGCCACGGAAGGAAGGTCTGGCGCTTCCGCTTTACCTACGCCGTCCCCGAGGGTGGGCGCATCCCCTTCTCTGCCACCCTCAAGTGCAAGGCTGGCTTGCAGGTCAGTGTGACTAACTCCCCACCCCATGATGCCACCGTGCTGGTCCCCACCAGTGGCAGTGGCAGCCTGGCAGGTTTGTCCCAGCCCAACAGGGAGCAGCATCCCTGGTCCCCAGAGTGTCTGGGGGCTCCTAGCCCTGTCCCCCCACAGCTCTCCCTGCTCTCACCCCAACCTCCACCTCCACAGAACAACACCATCTTCGAGAAGGTACTGGAGGTGACAGTGAAGGATGGCTGGCGGCCGCCCAACAGTGAGTTTGGGGCAGGAGAGGGGGCTAGGGTGGGAAGGGGACCCCCGCTCCAGCAGGGCAGTGCTGACGGGCTCATCCTCCCACAGACCGTGGGCTAGGGCTGGCCACCGTCCTGGGCATCACCTTTGGCGCCTTCCTCATCGGGGCACTCCTCACTGCCGGGCTCTGGTACATCTACTCCCACACCCGTAAGTATCCACCACCCCTGCAGACCCCCACGGTGGGGTTGCGGGGGGGGGGCACATGCATCTCCAGTACTGGGTTGCCCATGTCCGCACCTGGCTGAAGTCCCCAGGTGAGCCAGGGACCAGGCTGCTGCCATCTTCTGTATGGCCCTCCTGGAAATTCCACAGGGGAGTGACCCAACTGGGGGTGCCCATGGCTCCCCAGGGTCCCCCCTACTGCCCCGGGGTACCCCCTGCCCTCCCTCCTGCTCCTGGTACCACCATGGTCCCCTGTGCCCATGCCAACCAGGGGATGGTGGGGAGCGAGCCCAGAGGGCTTGTTCATGGGGGCTGCAAAGCCCAGCGGGCATGAGCCATGGCCACCACCAGCCACCCTGAGCTCGGTTCCCCTCGGTGTTTCTCCCTCCGGCGTTTCTCCCTCCGGCACCGCGACACGAGCCAGGTCCCACCTCCAAACTGCAGCCAGTTTCCAGCACGGTGCCGGCCTCGGAGAGCAGCAGCACCAACCACAGCATCGGCAGCACCCAGAGCACACCCTGCTCCACCAGCAGCATGGCCTGACCCCCCCCAGCCCACCCGGTCCCCAACTGTCAGACTTGGGGACCCACCCCCAGCCCCATTAAGCTGGTGTTTTGCCCCAAATCTCAGGCCGAGCCCGGAGGGGGCCTCCGTTACTCATTCAGTGAATGCTTTGGCCCCCCAAGGGCAGCCCACGCCGGGGGAGGGGGGCACCCTGCAACCCCCCTGGGGTCCCCTGCTGCTGGGCGCACCGGGGAGGCGGAGAGAGTACCTACCCCCAAAGCCTCCCCCAGGGCTCCCCATCAAATGGGGGGGTGGGGGGTGGGCAAAAGTGGGTGCCCCCAGGACGAGACCCAGCACTTGGGGTGACCCCCTGCACCTCTCCTGGGTCCCCCCAAGAAGGCAGCGGGCACCACTAGGAGCAGCAAAATGTTTATTAAGGGGGGTGAGGCAGTGTGGGGCTGCTGGCTCCCCACGGGGTGATGGGCAGAAACCACACACACTCCCAGCTCCCCACCCAAGTTACAAACTATTAATAATAATAATAATAAAAATCTCCCCTATGTTAAATTAGTCCACACCTCGCTGTGGCTTGAGGCTCCCACCTACCGCCCCCTCAAAACTCCCTCTACGCCCCTGGGCGCCTGGACCCTGGCACAGCCTGGGGCAGCCCCCCCAGAGGCCAGGGCCCCCCCAGCCAGTCCCACCAACGTGGGCTGGGGGCAGGGAGCAGCTCCCCCATGGCCAGTGTCCCCCCTGCGGGGGGCACAGGCAAAAGGCACTGGGGTGAAAAGGGATGAGCCGGGAAGGGTCTGGGGGTCCCACGTGCCCCCCCAGCCACCTCCGAGCACCATCTGGGGCAGAACCGGCGCTTCAAGTAAAAAGAGGTGCAAAGCCCTGCGCACCCCCGTTACTGGGAGAGCGCGGGGTCCAGCAGCCGAAGGACCCCCCCCACCAAGTGCAGGCTGCCGGTGACCAGGACGTGGATGGCGGCCGCCTCCCGCAGCAGCACAGCCCCTCTGCTGGCGGCGGGGTGGGGGTGAGCCCCCACGGCGGTGGGCGCTGCCAGCCAAGGGTCCCGGCCCTGTGCCACCCACCTCAGTGCCTGGGCCAGGCAGGGGAACACGAGGGCTGGGGAACTGAGGGGTCTCGGGGCTGGGGGGACCAGGAGCAGGGGTCCTCGGGCAGGGGCTGGCTGCAGGGGGGCTGGGAGCCAGGGGTCCTGCCCCTCCTTTTCCTCCAGCAGCCGGGTCCACGTCTGCTGGTTCTCCAGGCAGCGGGTCAGCGAGCTCTCCAGTGTCACGTTGAAGTTTTGCTGGTCTGGGAGAGATGGGGACGGGGGCCAGGGATTAGGGGGAGCCAGGGAGGGGTTGGGGATGAGGGGCGGGGCCAGGGAAGACCCCGGCTCCCCGGCACTCACCTGCATTGCTGGCCACGGGCACCTCCGTGAAGTTGGGGCAGAAGACAGCGTAGTCAAAGCGGCAGGGCTGTGGGGAGAGGAGGGGGGGTCAGCACTGGGGGAGCCCTCAGGACCCACCCACGGGATTGCCACCAGGACCAGTCCCACACTGGCAGGGTCACGGGGGGTTGGTCCAGGCAGGGGGTCATCCGATGTCCCCCCCTGCACCCAGAGCTGCAAGACCCTCGTGGGGGGCACAGAGGTGGGATACACCCAGGGACAGCAGGGTGGACAGACTGCACAGCATCAGCTCCTCCTCACAGCTCCCCCCACCTGCAGCGAAGCAGTGACCCCCTCCCATGACCTCCCAAACCTCACCAGAAGCAGTTTGAGCAGCGCTGCCATGTCCCGGTCCCCCGTGGCATTGAAGAGCAGCACACGCACCTCAGAGCCACTGCGGGGACAAAGGGTGGGTGGGCTGTGCCCCATGGGGAGCCCCAGCACCACCACTGTGCCCCCCCACTGTGTGTGTCCCCTTACTTGTGGGATTTGTCCTGGTTGAGGGCAGCCTGGTGGAACCAGCGGACACAAGCCTGGATGCTACTGGTGGTGTGGGCCCCGTCCAGGTACCATGTCACAGGGCCATGGGGCAGCACCTGGGTCCGGCCCAGCCACTCTGTGTCCCGCAGGCCTGGGGGGGCGGCACAGGGCATGGCTGGGATCCCCCTACACCCCCCCCCCAGCACCAGTACCTGCACAGGGCTCAAATGTGGGGCAGGCAGCCTGGCTGTGCCCCCCAACACAGGTGGCACCGGCTGGGGGATCAGCGTGGCCCCCCCTCCCCAAGCCCTGTGATGGGCTGGGGGGTCCCGGCAGGGCCATACCGCACCTTGGATCATGGCATCAGTGGGTCGAAAGGCAGGTGCCAGCGGCACCAGCCTCCCTGCCAGCTCGGCGCCTGGCAGCACCTCCTCCAGCTCCCCGAGACCTGGTGGGATGGGCACACCACTGAGACCCCGAGGGCCATGGCGGGGTCCGGCCCTCCCACCCTCATCCACTTCCTTACCGTGGCAGCTGCGGCACTGCAGCCAGGTCCGTGCCAGCTGCAGGGCCAAGGCGGCATTGGAGCGCTGGTGGGCACCTGCCAGCCCCAGCTCCAGCGGCCGGTGGCCCACCTCGAAGTCATCCAGCTCCGGGCAGAGGTACAAGGGACACTGTGGGGAGAGGAGGCTGAGCCACCCGCTGTGGATACCCCCCATGCACATACCCCTGCGCCGCCCAACTCACCTCCCGCTCCTGGGCTCGGTCCCTCAGCACCTCCAGTGACCGCTCCGGCTGTGCCACAGTGAACGCCGGCACGCCGGGCTGCGAAGGACCATGGTGCTCAGGGCCATGGGGGCACCTGGGGCCACGGGGTGCTCAGGGCCATGGGCGAGCACACCCCCAAACCATAAGAAAAGGGAGGACCAGGTCTCCCTACCTTAAAAATGCCCCCCTTCTGCCAGGCAATCTTCTCCATGGTGTCCCCCAGGATGCTGGTGTGGTCGATGCCCAGGGAGGAGACCCCACACACTACCGGTGCCCTGAGGACACAGTATGGCAGTGGTCCCCCTGTTCCCCACCACGGGGACACTAGGCTGCCCTGGCAGTCCCAGGGGACAGGCTCAGTGCTGCTGGCTCCTACCTGATGATGTTAGTGCAGTCGTAGGCGCCGCCAATCCCAACCTCCACCAACGCCAGGTCCACCTGGGTACATGGGGACACTGGAGCCACCAAAAGAGCCACCAGCAGCATGTGTCCCCATGGGTTTGGAGAGGCAGGTGGGTCCCTGCCACTGCACCTCCAAGCCCATGCCTGCCTAAACACTCGCAGCAGGACCATCCCCTGGCACAGTATCCCCTGCTTATAGCCATGACAGCCCAGCCGATGCACGTTCAGCCCCGAGTGGGGGCTGGACCCCATGTCCCTCCCTCCCCGAGGTCCCCACCAACCTCACGTCCCCATCACAAGCTAGAAGCCACCACCACCCACCTTCTCCTGCAGGAAGGCATGGAAGGCCATGATGGTGAGGAAGCGGAAGTACGCCGGCATGTTGTCATGCGCTGGGTCCTGCCGGGCAGGGTGAGTGTCAGAGGGTGGCACTGGGCATTCCCAACCAGCACTGGGGCACATGGCCCAGGGGGGGTCCTCGAGGGAGGGAGCACCCCCCGCCAGCCCCACCTTGGTCTCCTCCAGGCGGCTGTAAACGAGCCAGAAGTACTTGCTGAACTGCTCCTTGCTGATGGGCTGCCCATTGATGCGGATCCGCTCACGCACCTGCACCAGGTGAGGGGAGCTGGGGGGGCAGAGCAGGAGAGGGGGGCACAGTCGGGCACAGTGCCACCAGCCCCCCCAAAGCCTCCTGACCCCCCCCCACTCACCTGTAAAAGCCCGTCTTCAGCCCGTAGTTGCGGAGGATGCACTCAGCGAAGGCGCACACTGAGCCCTGGGGAGACAGCAGCGTTAACCCCCCCATGCTGGGGCAAACAGAGCCAGAGAGGCTGGAGGCCACCCCTTGCCCCCCAGCACTGCCCATCTGCCTCACCTTGCCCTTCGTCCCGGTGACATGGATGATGTTCAGTCGATCCAGGTCCTCGACCTGCCAGAGGTCACCCACCCTATAAGACCCCCAGGAGGCAGCCAGCACCGAGCATGGCGGCACCACTGCTGGGACGGGGCGGGGCGGGGTGTGGTGATGGGGGGACCCCCTCCTCACCTTCATCCCGGTCCGCTCCAAAAAGCCCTGCATGGCTTCCAGCTGGGCCTGGGGGTCGCCGCGCTCCCGCTTCACCTGCTCCAGGTCGCTGGCATTGGTCTGCAGGGTGTTGAGGGTCCGGATGGTGTCCTGGAAAGATCCCTGGGGGCGGTCAGGATGGCGCCCATCACCACAGCCTCGGGGCTGGGCCCACAGCCCCAGGGGCCAGCCCAGCCCGATCCACCCCATAGGGTTTGGCTCCCGCAGCCGTGCCCGCTGGCTGCCGCCGTGGCCCCGCGGTGACACGCTGGCAGTGCCAGCACCTGTTTGGGGGACGCCGTGGGGACGGGCTCCTTCTGGGCAAGGGGAGCCACCCCTCCACCGGCGCCCCTTGGCCCCGCGGGGGGGCACAGGGCAGCCCAGCACCCGGCACCCACCCCTGCCCGGCGGGACAAGGCCACCCATGGGTGCGAGCGGGCGGCGCTCCAGTGCCAGCATGCCTGCCCGCCGGCTCTAACCGGGGCCGCAACCGCAGCAGCGGAGCTGCACCTGCACGGTGCATCTGGCACGGCCGCTGCCGGGGGCCACCGAGCCCCCCGGGCCCGCACGCTTGGCCCTACCGCAGTGGGACCTGGCGTGGGACAAGCCAGTGGCCCAGGTGCGGGGACCCCCCGAGCAGCCGGACCCCATCCAGGCAGCAGACCGGCACCGGTGGCGCATCCTGCCCTGGTGAGCGTGGGGCAGCTCCGGGGCTTCCGCACCGCCCCCGGCCCCGGGACCGGCGGCGCCCCCGCGGCGCCCGGCAGCCGCACGGGCTCGGGATGCCCGAGGCCCCGCCCGGGACGCGGCGCGGCTGCTGGCCGCGCTCCCGGGGCTGCCGCGGCGGACGGCGGTTCGCAGGGCGACCTTCGGGCACCGGCCGCCCCCGGCAGAAGGCACGGCGAGCGGCGGCCCCGGGACCCCCCCCGCCCACCCGGGAGCCCGCAGGCCGCTGGCTCGGGAAGGGGCCGCCGCTGCCCTCCCACGCCCGGTACGGCGGGACACCCCCGGGTGACCCCAACCTCCCCGTGGCCCCCCCCGCGCCCCCGGCGCGAGGTCCCGCTCCCCGCCTGCTGCTGATCCGTGGTACCTGGTAATCCGTGGCGGGGGCGCGCGCAGGCCGCGTGCTGAACCGGCGCCCGGCAGCGGTCCGCACCGCTCCGCGCAACGCGCGCAGCCCCCGCGCCACCATCTCGCTGCCCCGTGCCGCGCCGCGCGCCTGCCGCCGGGAGCCCACGCCGGGACCGCCCCCGCCCCGCCCCCGCCGCCATCTTTGACACGGGCGGCTGGCCGCCACGTCGCGCGGGGACGCCATATTAGCGAGGGGCAGCAGCGGCCCGGGAGCCCCCTCACCGCCCGGGGCGGGCAGCCCCCGGCAGCCGGCAGGGCTCCCCGCAGCGCCAAGGCCGCCCCGGCCCCCCCCGCCGGGCGCAGCCCCCCCCCCATCCCCAGCCGCCCCTGCTCAGCTACCGGCGCTGCCTCGTTCATCACCTGCTGCAGCGCTCATTGCACCGACCCACCCTCCGGTTACAGCGGGGGGGAAGGCAGAGCCGGGACCCCGGGAGGGCAGCCCTGGAGGGAGCCGCGATGCCGCCCCCAGGCCCGGGCACCCGCCCTGGGCAGGCCGAAGGTGCCGTTTCACAGCTGCCCTCCGTGCTCAGGCAGAGGGACCGCAGCAGGTGCCAGCCCGCCCTTGGGGACAGCAGCGTGTTTATTCACAGCCGGCAGAAGTCATCTAGATTACTGCTTGCAACCAACTTCATTTTTCCCCAAGGAAACCAGGCTCCCCCCCAACCGGACGCTCTTACCAGAGAGATTTACCTCATACACGCCCTTGAACATGCTCCCTTCTTGTCCTGAAAACGGCCCTGCTCGCCACGGCTTCCTCACCCAGACCCTATGCTACCGACGGGGCTTTTGCCATTAACCCTGGTTAACAGACAACCTATCCAATGCCAAAGGTTATCACCCACCACATACTGTACACATCAGCTGTTTGAAAGTCCTGGGATCGATCCATGGGGCTCGCTGAGAAGACGGCCAGCTGCGGCAGACGGCCATGGAAGACAAAGGGTTCAGCCAACGGCCCGGGTGAAGGAGCGCAAGGATCGCTCTGCTCCGCGTAACTCAGGCCTGGCGAGCTCTGGCAGGTGTGCGCACACCGTCCCAGTGCATCAGGCTGGTCGCTGCAGCCGGGGAAGGCGGTAGTCTTGCTCTAGGCTAGTGCAAAGAGCTCCAGGACAGCGGAGTGGACACGTGAGTGTTCAAAGAGTCACCCTGCTCCCACCACAGTGTTCCAAGCGCTGCCACGCCACTGTGAAATCCCTGCAGACAGCAGATCTCACCCCAGGCTAAGGCCAGCGCTCCCAGCTCCCTTCCCCATCCAAACTCCCGCCCCAGCCAGCGCCACGGGGAAAGCACACCGCAGCCTGGGTGTGTCTGACAAGACACCCAATTGCAGTTTGCCATGAAGAAAGCACGGACGCTGCAACCACGCGATTCCCACCATAAATCCTGGCTGTATGGAGCAACGGGCCTGGTGAGCACCTTTCGAGGCTCCAGCCCAAACGCCAGTGAGAGTCAGTCACACTGTCTAGAGTGACTCTGCCTTCCCCAGGACACTTCTGAGTCATCCTCGGCCAGTGCTTCAAAGGATACACTGTGCAGGAGCTACAACCACCCTAAAGAGCTGAAGGCAGCTCCCAGTAGGGCCGAGTTTGGTCCAGGGCAGCTACTCTCAGTCCTCCCAGTCATGGCACTGTTTGCCAAGAGCCCCAGCACTAACAAAGCCACACTCTCCATCGCCAGGTCCATAACAATCGTTCTACAAGATTAACATAACCAGTACAGACTTCTGCTGGGGCGAGGCGGGGGGCAGGGGGAGGGTGTGGGAGTTCTGTAACAAAGCTGTAGGGAAACATCTGCAGGCTTGCAGGTGTCACCTTCTGTAGCAGCTCCGTGGTGGCTGAGCTGCCGCACGAGATGTCAGAGCCGAGTTAAAGCCAGCAGGCGCTTCGCCTTGAAGAAAGTCCTTTCCCAGACAGAAAGACCTTGCCAGGACATCCCCGCTGAACGCAGCCTGCGCAGTAGCCCAGCTGGGACCCCGCTGGGGAAGCCCCCACTCAAAACACTCGGTCGAATTCAGTCTGGTTGGTGGCGGCCGGGTTCCTGCTCTGGTTAGCAGGCTGCTGGGGCATGTGCCCACCCCTCCTGCGTGGTGGAGCCAGGTACTCGAACATGGACTGGTTGTGGGTGGACAGCATGTTTTTGAGGTCCGAGGGCATGGGGTCGGACCAGAAGAAGTCGTGGTTCAGCGCATCATCGCTGTCGATCCGCTGGGCGGGATCCAGCACCAGCAGCTTGTCGATGAGGTCGAGTGCGTAGGGGTCTTTGACGTAGGCTTTCAGGCGATCCTTCACCTTGCGCTTCTGACCCTTGGGAAGATCCAGCTTCTGGTACAGCTCGTATTTATCCACATTTGGCCAAGCCTGGGAAGGGACAGGAAAGCAGGGTTGGGAGGAAATAGTTACAGAGAGGACAAGCCATTTTTGATGCGAACACCCTCAGGCAAATTCGGGTGAGGTCTGCAGAGAGAACAGTGCTATTTTATAACCTCCAAACTGCCAGACCTTGTTCCCACAGCATGAGGGAGGCCCTAAAGGGTACGCTAAAGCCTGGAGACATGTGGACAAGTCGGGACGGAGTCCTGCTGGAATGGAAACAGCTTGCAGGATGCTCCAGGATTTCTGGTTCTCCCACGAAAGAGCTACAAGAGAGCAAGGCTCATGCCAGCTACAGCATCCAGAAAGGTAAAGCCACAAAACCGATTGCTAAGTAACAACCAGGATGTCTGTGGCTCCTTTTATCCTTAGGAAGCAAAGCCTGCTGCAGTCACCAGCACTTACCTCAACCCTGATCTGAGAGACCACCCCAGGTATTTACATACAAGAGAAAACACCTTCAATGTACGTACATAATGCATGCAGGACAGGCATCAGGCCTCTGCAGCTGCCTGCACAACACAACCCCTAGATCACAGCCCCGGCCAAGAGATCCCCCAGCTCAAGCCCCCACAAGAGGGCAGGACAAGCCGCCATTAAATAAGGAGCTGAGAAAGAGCTAACTGCTCCCACCAGAACTGAGCCGATGCCACGAGTGACAAGACAGAACTGAAGAGGCTTTTCAAGGTGACCAGTTCAAAGCACCAGAGGCAAACCTCTCAACACAAAACAAACAAAAAAAAAAACCCCCACCCTTCTTTAAGCAGAAATTCAAAGGGTGTTTATCTGTGAGACAACCCCCAAACACAGGCCAGAACAGATTCCTACATGCAATGTTCTGTTCTTTCACAGCTGGAGCAGCCAGCATCGTCTCTGTGCTCAAATACCAGGACACAACCCACCCCTGCCAAAGGGGGTCCGGGAGGCATGTTCACCCTTTTCTCCTCAGGAGGTTAACATGAGTGATGTGACAGCTGCAGTCTACACAGAGTAGCGAGGAAAGTGCAGTGCCCCACTGTGCACGTGGCTGCCGGGAGGCAAGCAGAGTTTGCCAGAGCTTCCCCAGCCTCCCTGCCAGCAGCGGGCATGGGAAGAGGCCCAGGAATGGCCGATCCCAGAACCTGCCCACACCACCGCCTCTCTCCTCCCTCCGCTCTCTGCAGCTCGCTCACGCTCACGCCCTCACCTCCGGTGTGATGGATCCGCAGAGCTGGCTGATGAGGGTGAGCTGGTGCTGCTCTGTGTTCCCTTGCATGATGGGGCTGCGGGTCCACATCTCTGCCATGATGCACCCTGCACCCCAGAGGTCAATGGGGGGACCATAGTCCCGCTCCCCTAAACAGAGATGTCGCGTTAGTCACCCAGGGGAACGAGAAGGACAGAGAAGCCGGCAGAGCCCATCACCTCCTACCTAGGAGCAGCTCTGGCGGCCGATACCACAGAGTCACCACCCGGTTGGTGTAGCGGTTTGGCTGGCTGTTCTTAGCCAGGCTGAAAGCTCGAGCCAGCCCAAAGTCCGCAAGCTTCAGCACTCCGTCCCGCGTGATCAGGACATTCGCAGCTTTCATGTCTCGATGCAAGATCTGTACAAGGACAGACGCCAAAAGGTTAAGCCGTTAAGGTACCCTCCCTGGGCGCCTGGTGCCAGCACCTCCTTGGTGCCAGCAGCTCCAGAGGTGGAGGACAAGCAAGGACTTCCCTCCAGCCTGTGCTAAGACACCCACTCCTTGGAAAGCCACAGAAAGCAGGGTGACCTCAGAGCACAGCACAGATCTGGCCGTTACCTTGTTCCTGTGGATGTAGTAAAGGCCGTTCAACAGCATCTGCATCACTTTCTTGATCTCTGAGAGCGTGAACTTGACATGGGCATTGCTGAGAAGGCCAGCCAGGTCGTGCTCGCAGAAGTCAAACACAAGGTAGATGCTGCCCTTGCAGCGGTTGTATGGAGAGGCTACGGGAGAAGCAAGGAGGGACCGTCAGTGAGGGACCCTTAACCCCAGCACAGCTCCTCCTGGCCTCCAGCCACCCTGCCGCTCATACATACAGCGCTCACTAGGCAAAACCTCAGGGCACAGGCACACAGAGAACCAGAAACAGCCTGCAGGCCCCAAGACCCACAACCAGCAACAGAAGAACAGAGGATGAGGAGCAGAGTCGTGAATGTGATCAGACAGGCAAGGCAAGGGCACGAAAATCTTTGAAAGCTTCGTTTTGTATTGCTCTGTGCGCATAACGGCTGTGGGGTTTCCTCCCTGCAAGCCACGGCTGGTAGGTGCACATACCACTAGCTGCCAGCCAAGCACTACCACCAATCGCGTCAGTGATAACGGAGACGCCCGCAAAGGCAGCCCCAGGAAAAATGCAGAAACGGAGAAAAATCTGTCTAACGGAGTATTAGAAAGCGGGGGTTTCTGCAGCCTCAAACATCATCTGTGAAAATGGGCTGCTCTGGATCAAAGGGATTTCAAACTCCAACTCCAATTGCAATTTAAAGTCACTAACAGGAAGCCTCAAATGAAGCAGTCTATTTCAATCTCGTTCCTAGAGCACACACGCAAAACATTGAAAAGAAAGCTGACTTTCATCAGCTGTAATCAGCAAAACTTGCCGATCAGCAGCTCCTACTGGACAATGACAGCTAAGCTCAGCCCTCACAGAAACGCACCACTCTGCCAGCCAGCAGGGTGCCTGCCATACGAGGTTTGCAATTCCTTACACACATATGGCCCCTACCACACCTTTCCCACCTAAAAAGAGAGGCGCTTAAAAGTTTGAGAACAGCACATGCAATATTTCTGCTTTACTGGAAACTGAGGTCAAAGCAGATCTGGGTGAAAACTGGAATTCAAACAAAACACAAACGACCGATATGGCTACAAAAATATTTACCTTGGGTACACCAGCCATGCAACCACCACAACTTGTTTCATCACACAGTGAATTCAAAACTAACTTGTCAGTGTTTCAACTCATACCTGTTCGGAGGACTATAATCTACGTGCCGTAGAGGACTAGAGTAACTTCAAGTTCCTGGTCCTGGGCCAAACACTTCTACCAGTTCAGTGAACTTTTAAAAACACATCATCACCAGATACCTGCCACTTTCATTTTTATTTCACGGCAGTGACTGAATACAGAGAATGGCAGGCTTGAACATCAGCTGTCACTTTCAAAAGTATTTTTTACAATACAAATCCACAGAAGAGAAGGACGTATAAAAGCTACCAAGTGTTTTAAAACAACTTCACTGGAAACGGAGCCAGGCCAAGCGCACTGAGCGTGCCAGTCACGCAGCAGGGGCACACCACGTGAGGTAGAAGCGAGGAGGTGGAAGAGCAGCTCAGGGCCACCCCGAGTGGAGTCCCAGCTCTCACAGCACGAGCAGTCACTGCCATCCACAGCAAGCCAAGCAAGTCTCCAGCTGGAGCTGTTATCATCAGCACAGAGCTGCCACAAACCATCGCAAGCCAACCGAGAGGGACAGCTAGAGGTCCCGACAGGAGGGAACTGGCTGTGCACAGCTCCGGCCTCAAAACCCTCTGCTTCAAAGTCTCTCCAGCGTGGGTTTATCTCAAGCCTCTCAGGAGTTTTCCAATAGGGGCAGCATTCATTGCCACAGCACACCCATAGCCCAGCAGCACTGACCACAGCTTTTTCCAGCCAAGGTGCAGCAACACCCTAACTCTATAAGAAACTGTTTTCCAAGAGGAGCGTACCATCACCCCTCGCATCACAGGCGGGGACAGAGGCCTATGCTCAGCTAGAGGACCCCACTCCCAGCACAAAACACCAGCCCGCTCAGCAGAGAAGGAGGGCTGAAAAAAAAAGCTGGCAGCCAGCCCAAGAGAGAACCCCGCAAGCTACCTTTGGTCCTGCAGATTTCTATGAGGTTCACCACGTTCTCATGTTTGAGCAGCTGGAGGATTTTAATCTCTCGCAAGGCTGTGATGGGGAACTGGAAAGGAGAAAGAAAGGACGGGGATTAGGGCTGCGTGAGACCAGGCCACCCCTGCCTAGAGAACAGGAGACACGCGACCACGGCAGCTCGGCAGGGGACCTGCTTGAGCAGCACTGTCACAGGTCACTGAAGGCCGATCAGAGCTTTAAAATAAAACACCCACACCGGTACTGCGCACATTTCTTTACCATCAGGGCACCACTGCGGAGGGACATTCCTTCACAACAGAGTGGTTGTGTGGTGCTGAGGCAGGCATGCAGGCACCCCTCCCTCCTCTCCTCATCTTCCACATTTGTAATGGGACACGGTACGGCCTGGCTCAAGCTGCAGAGCAGCCTCCCCAGCTACTGCCTGCGCTGTTTAAGCTGTTACCCTCGCTCCCCAGCTTCTCCCATCTCTTGCACACCCCTGAGCACATGCCCTTCACACACTACCCGGCTCCTCCACGAACAACAGCCAGCCAGCGGGGAGCCCTGCGCCTGGGGGGGCGATGACAGGGTTTTGCACGGGAGGGAGGAGGAACGTGTGGGCAGCGCCACCTCCCAGCAGCTGTCCCATGCAGCCCGGGGACTGCACCACACTGCTGCCTTTGCAGCCAGAAAGGTGATAACAAGCCGTAGGCCCTGGCAAAGCCACAAGGCCCAACGTTATCATAGTATCAGCAGGAGAGGAAAAATGCCACAGGGCTGGGATCCTGTCCACACCCTTACAGGTTCAAGATACAGCATATTATAGCTGCAAATATTGTGAAACACATTTACTCTGTGAAAACACATCTATGCCGTCCCAAACATTAGCCTTCAACTACAAAGGGCCACCCCGCACCCCGCAGCCAGGCCTTGCCAAACACAGCCCAGCCACGTTCCGGCACTTACCCCCTATTTCTGCCATGCTGCTGCACTTACCCCCTCCTTCTCATTTTCCATCAACACTTTTTTCAGTGCTACTTTCTTGCCTGTCTGACGATGTTTGGCTTTGAAAACTTCCCTGTAAAACCAGAACGAAACCACTGAGCAGCGCAAGGCAGAAGGGACGCAGCCAGGTGCTCCTGACCGGGAACACCAGCAAACAAGACACAAAGACAAGACAACCGCTCTGTGCTGACCCGCCATCCGACCCAGCCACATCCCGTTCGCACCAAAGGCCCTCAGCAGCGGCCGAGCCAACCCAGCCCAGAAGCCCCACAAGGATTTTGGCCGAACCTGCACGTTTTGGGCGAAGGTGCAGGGCCCCGCCCCGCCCCGCCCGTCTCCAGAGTGAACTCTGCTCTGCCAGAGCGGGGCGCCGGGCCGGGGAAAGGAGGGCTGAGGGGCCAGGCCGGCCCCCGCGGCCGGAGCGCTGGCCGAGGAAGGGAGACCCAAGCGGGGGGCGCCCGGGCCTGGGGCGGGCGGGCCGCGGGGCCGAGGGGGCCGGCCCCGGGCAGCAGGCCCGACGGCGGGGAGGGCCGGGCACTCACCCGAAGGTTCCCTGCCCGATCTTGGCGAGCTTCTCGTACTTAGAGACCTCATCGCAGAAGGGACACTCCACCATGTCGTACTGCTTGGCCATGGCTGCCGCGGCCGTCGCTACAGCACCGCGTTCCGCCCCTCCCGCGCGCGTCACAGCCCCTTCCGCAACAACGCGGCCCCGCGAGGCCTCCTGGGACTGGGCGGCGGCGGCTGCCTCGGGGCGCCTGGGCGGGCGGAGCTTGCCGCCGCCAGCCCCGCCCCGCCGCCAGCCCCGCCCCGCCGCCAGCCCCGCCCCGCCGCCAGCCCCGCCCCGCCGCCAGCCCCGGCCCCGCCGGCCCCGCCCCGCCGCCAGCCCCGCCCCCGCCGCAGCAGCCCCCTGCCCCCCGCCGCACCGCCCGGGGCACCCACCGCCCCTGGTGCTGGTGGCCCTAAAGCACGTCACCGTGTCACCGTGTCTCCTGCGTGCTGAAACCCGCCAGGGATTCCACAGCCTTTCTGCTCCCTGGCTCCTGCACCCAGGGGCTGCGGCGAGGGGACCCCACAGCCAGGGCAGGACACGGGTCCCGGGGGGCACAGACGTGCCCGGTGGGGGCTGCCGTCCCCCCGGCGATGCCTGCGTCAGGGTGCAACGCGAGCATCTTGGCGTGGGGGTGTCTGAAACTGGTCCCCAAGGCGGGGGGCACGGGGGGGCCAAGGCCAGAGCAGCAGCGGAGATGGCTGCTGGCATCCCGGCCACGGCAGCCACCAGGTGCTGCCTGGGAATGGGGGACAGCACAGACACTGCAGCCTGCCAGGCCCAGGCCACCTGGTCCTGCGTGAAGACACTCCTTCCTCCAGGGCACCCCAAGGTCCCCCAGCACGAGGCAACAGCCAGCGGCACGGGGCTCCTGCTGCCACTGATGCCGTCCGGCTGTCACCCCACGGGGCCGTGAGGGCAGCGGCTGAGCCCCAGATGTGCCTGGTGCTCCCTTGTCTGCAGGGCTGGCGCCGTCCTCTAAGGCTGGCACCCTGCTCTAGAGATGGCACCCTCACCCACAGGGCTGGCACCCACGTTCAGGGCTGGCACCCTCCTCTAGGGCTGGCACCCAGGGGGCTTTGGGTGTCAACATCTGCTGGCCATCCCCAACCAGCACTGGGGCACATGGCCCAGGGGGGGTCCTCGAGGGAGGGAGCACCCCCCGCCAGCCCCACCTTGGTCTCCTCCAGGCGGCTGTAAACGAGCCAGAGGTACTTGCTGAACTGCTCCTTGCTGATGGGCTGCCCATTGATGCGGATCCGCTCACGCACCTGCACCAGGTGAGGGGAGCTGGGGGGGCAGAGCAGGAGAGGGGGGCACAGTCGGGCACAGTGCCACCAGCCCCCCCAAAGCCTCCTGACCCCCCCCCACTCACCTGTAAAAGCCCGTCTTCAGCCCGTAGTTGCGGAGGATGCACTCAGCGAAGGCGCACACTGAGCCCTGGGGAGACAGCAGCGTTAACCCCCCCATGCTGGGGCAAACAGAGCCAGAGAGGCTGGAGGCCACCCCTTGCCCCCCAGCACTGCCCATCTGCCTCACCTTGCCCTTCGTCCCGGTGACATGGATGATGTTCAGTCGATCCGGGTCCTCGACCTGCCAGAGGTCACCCACCCTATAAGACCCCCAGGAGGCAGCCAGCACCGAGCATGGCGGCACCACTGCTGGGACGGGGCGGGGCGGGGTGTGGTGATGGGGGGACCCCCCTCCTCACCTTCATCCCGGTCCGCTCCAAAAAGCCCTGCATGGCTTCCAGCTGGGCCTGGGGGTCGCCGCGCTCCCGCTTCACCTGCTCCAGGTCGCTGGCATTGGTCTGCAGGGTGTTGAGGGTCCGGATGGTGTCCTGGAAAGATCCCTGGGGGCGGTCAGGATGGCGCCCATCACCACAGCCTCGGGGCTGGGCCCACAGCCCCAGGGGCCAGCCCAGCCCGATCCACCCCATAGGGTTTGGCTCCCGCAGCCGTGCCCGCTGGCTGCCACCGTGGCCCCGCGGTGACACGCTGGCAGTGCCAGCACCTGTTTGGGGGACGCCGTGGGGACGGGCTCCTTCTGGGCAAGGGGAGCCACCCCTCCACCGGCGCCCCTTGGCCCCGCGGGGGGGCACAGGGCAGCCCAGCACCCGGCACCCACCCCTGCCCGGCGGGACAAGGCCACCCATGGGTGCGAGCGGGCGGCGCTCCAGTGCCAGCATGCCTGCCCGCCGGCTCTAACCGGGGCCGCAACCGCAGCAGCGGAGCTGCACCTGCACGGTGCATCTGGCACGGCCGCTGCCGGGGGCCACCGAGCCCCCCGGGCCCGCACGCTTGGCCCTACCGCAGTGGGACCTGGCGTGGGACAAGCCAGTGGCCCCGGTGCGGGGACCCCCCGAGCAGCCGGACCCCATCCAGGCAGCAGACCGGCACCGGTGGCGCATCCTGCCCTGGTGAGCGTGGGGCAGCTCCGGGGCTTCCGCACCGCCCCCGGCCCCGGGACCGGCGGCGCCCCCGCGGCGCCCGGCAGCCGCACGGGCTCGGGATGCCCGAGGCCCCGCCCGGGACGCGGCGCGGCTGCTGGCCGCGCTCCCGGGGCTGCCGCGGCGGACGGCGGTTCGCAGGGCGACCCTCGGGCACCGGCCGCCCCCGGCAGAAGGCACGGCGAGCGGCGGCCCCGGGACCCCCCCCGCCCACCCGGGAGCCCGCAGGCCGCTGGCTCGGGAAGGGGCCGCCGCTGCCCTCCCACGCCCGGTACGGCGGGACACCCCCGGGTGACCCCAACCTCCCCGTGGCCCCCCCCGCGCCCCCGGCGCGAGGTCCCGCTCCCCGCCTGCCGCTAATCCGTGCTACCTTTTGACTCAATAGCAGTTGGGAAGGGAGGAACAGCGGCAGGTCCAGGCTGCTGAGGGCAAGCCCTGGAGGGCACAGTCCCTCACACGAGCCCTTTGCAGCCTCATTCCCCCTCCCCAGGCTGGAGCAGGGTCCCCAGGACAGCATCGCTGCCTGCTTTGGCTGCTGAATGCAGCCACCACGGGGGATGGAGCATCTCCCCCCAGGGAAGGGGGGGAACCTAGGGCTCAGGCTCCTGCTGAGGGACTCGGGGGGGTCCCAGGAGCACCCCAAGAGTGCTGGGTACAAGGCAGGAGAACAGCACAGTGCTCTACACCTCCCCTTGCCAGCAACTCCTAGAGGAGCAGAGGGAATCAGTAAGGCATGCAGAGGGTGAGGTGCTGGGCAAAGGGGTCAGCTCTGGGGCAGGTCCCCAGTGTGTCAATACGGGGCTGCAGCCCCCAGTGCTCTGGGGAACCAGCTGCTGTGCGAGGCCAGCCACGAGCACCAGCCTGCTCCGCCGGCAGTGCCGGAGCGCTGGCAGCAGCGGTTCAAGCCCGTGCCCGTCCTCCGACACGGCAGCAGCATCCTGCCCACCGCCGGCCGCCCCGAGCTCGGTTTCCCTCGGTGCTTCTCCCTCCGGCGTTTCTCCCTCGGGCACCGCGACACGAGCCAGCTCCCACCTCCAAACTGCAGCCAGTTTCCAGCACGGTGCCGGCCTCGGAGAGCAGCAGCACCAACCGCAGCATCGGCAGCACCCAGAGCACCCCCTGCTCCACCAGCAGCATGGCCTGACCCCCCCCAGCCCACCCGGTCCCCAACTGTCAGACTTGGGGACCCACCCCAGCCCCATTAAGCTGGTTTTTTGCCCCAAATCTCAGGCCGAGCCCGGAGGGGGCCTCCCTTACTCATTCAGCGAACGCTTTGGCCCCCCAAGGGCAGCCCACGCCGGGGGGGGGGGGGGGGGGCACCCTGCAACCCCCCTGGGGTCCCCTGCTGCTGGGCACACGGGGGAGGCGGAGAGAGTACCTACCCCCAAAGCCTCCCCCAGGGCTCCCCCTCAAATGGGGGGGTGGGGGGTGGGCAAAAGTGGGTGCCCCCAGGACAAGACCCAGCACTTGGGGTGACCCCCTGCACCTCTCCTGGGTCCCCCCAAGAAGGCAGTGGGCACCACTAGGAGCAGCAAAATGTTTATTAAGGGGGGTGAGGCAGTGTGGGGCTGCTGGCTCCCCACGGGGTGATGGGCAGAAACCACACACACTCCCAGCTCCCCACCCAAGTTACAAACTATTAATAATAATAATAATAATAATAAAAATCTCCCCTATGTTAAATTAGTCCACACCTCGCTGTGGCTTGAGGCTCCCACCTACCGCCCCCTCAAAACTCCCTCTACGCCCCTGGGCGCCTGGACCCTGGCACAGCCTGGGGCAGCCCCCCCAGAGGCCAGGGCCCCCCCAGCCAGTCCCACCAACGTGGGCTGGGGGCAGGGAGCAGCTCCCCCATGGCCAGTGTCCCCCCTGCGGGGGGCACAGGCAAAAGGCACTGGGGTGAAAAGGGATGAGCCGGGAAGGGTCTGGGGGTCCCACGTGCCCCCCCAGCCACCTCCGAGCACCATCTGGGGCAGAACCGGCGCTTCAAGTAAAAAGAGGTGCAAAGCCCTGCGCACCCCCGTTACTGGGAGAGCGCGGGGTCCAGCAGCCGAAGGACCCCCCCCACCAAGTGCAGGCTGCCGGTGACCAGGACGTGGATGGCGGCCGCCTCCCGCAGCAGCACAGCCCCTCTGCTGGCGGCGGGGTGGGGGTGAGCCCCCACGGCGGTAGGCGCTGCCAGCCAAGGGTCCCGGCCCTGTGCCACCCGCCTCAGTGCCTGGGCCAGGCAGGGGAACACGAGGGCTGGGGAACTGAGGGGTCTCGGGGCTGGGGGGACCAGGAGCAGGGGTCCTCGGGCAGGGGCTGGCTGCAGGGGGGCTGGGAGCCAGGGGTCCTGCCCCTCCTTTTCCTCCAGCAGCCGGGTCCACGTCTGCTGGTTCTCCAGGCAGCGGGTCAGCGAGCTCTCCAGTGTCACGTTGAAGTTTTGCTGGTCTGGGAGAGATGGGGACGGGGGCCAGGGATTAGGGGGAGCCAGGGAGGGGTTGGGGATGAGGGGCGGGGCCAGGGAAGACCCCGGCTCCCCGGCACTCACCTGCATTGCTGGCCACGGGCACCTCCGTGAAGTTGGGGCAGAAGACAGCGTAGTCAAAGCGGCAGGGCTGTGGGGAGAGGAGGGGGGGGTCAGCACTGGGGGAGCCCTCAGGACCCACCCACGGGATTGCCACCAGGACCAGTCCCACACTGGCAGGGTCACGGGGGGTTGGTCCAGGCAGGGGGTCATCCGATGTCCCCCCCTGCACCCAGAGCTGCAAGACCCTCGTGGGGGGCACAGAGGTGGGATACACCCAGGGACAGCAGGGTGGACAGACTGCACAGCATCAGCTCCTCCTCACGGCTCCCCCCACCTGCAGCCACTGAACGTGGCCGGTTCAGGCCACGTGCTGAACCGGCGCCCGGCAGGTGCGGGAGCTCTGTAACAAAGCTGTAGGGAAACATCTGCAGGCTTGCAGGTGTCACCTTCTGTAGCAGCTCCGTGGTGGCTGAGCTGCCGCACGAGATGTCAGAGCCGAGTTAAAGCCAGCAGGCGCTTCGCCTTGAAGAAAGTCCTTTCCCAGACAGAAAGACCTTGCCAGGACATCCCCGCTGAACGCAGCCTGCGCAGTAGCCCAGCTGGGACCCCGCTGGGGAAGCCCCCACTCAAAACACTCGGTCGAATTCAGTCTGGTTGGTGGCGGCCGGGTTCCTGCCTTGGAATGGCTGCTGGGGCATGTGCCCACCCCTCCTGTGCGCTGGGGCCAGGTACTCGAACATGGACTGGTTGAGGGTGGACAGCATGTTTTTGAGGTCCGAGGGCATGGGGTCGGACCAGAAGAAGTCGTGGTTCAGCGCATCATCGCTGTCGATCCGCTGGGCGGGATCCAGCACCAGCAGCTTGTCGATGAGGTCGAGTGCGTAGGGGTCTCCGACGTAGGCTTTCAGGCAATCCTTCACCTTGCGCTTCTGACCCTTGGGAAGATCCAGCTTCTGGTACAGCTCGTATTTACCCACATTTGGCCAAGCCTGGGAAGGGGCAGGAAAGCAGGGTTGGGAGGAAATAGTTACAGAGAGGACAAGCCATTTTTGATGCGAACACCCTCAGGCAAATTCGGGTGAGGTCTGCAGAGAGAACAGTGCTATTTTATAACCTCCAAACTGCCAGACCTTGTTCCCACAGCATGAGGGAGGCCCTAAAGGGTACGCTAAAGCCTGGAGACATGTGGACAAGTCGGGACGGAGTCCTGCTGGAATGGAAACAGCTTGCAGGATGCTCCAGGATTTCTGGTTCTCCCACGAAAGAGCTACAAGAGAGCAAGGCTCATGCCAGCTACAGCATCCAGAAAGGTAAAGCCACAAAACCGATTGCTAAGTAACAACCAGGATGTCTGTGGCTCCTTTTATCCTTAGGAAGCAAAGCCTGCTGCAGTCACCAGCACTTACCTCAACCCTGATCTGAGAGACCACCCCAGGTATTTACATACAAGAGAAAACACCTTCAATGTACGTACATAATGCATGCAGGACAGGCATCAGGCCTCTGCAGCTGCCTGCACAACACAACCCCTAGATCACAGCCCCGGCCAAGAGATCCCCCAGCTCAAGCCCCCACAAGAGGGCAGGACAAGCCGCCATTAAATAAGGAGCTGAGAAAGAGCTAACTGCTCCCACCAGAACTGAGCCGATGCCACGAGTGACAAGACAGAACTGAAGAGGCTTTTCAAGGTGACCAGTTCAAAGCACCAGAGGCAAACCTCTCAACACAAAACAAACAAAAAAAAAACCCCCCACCCTTCTTTAAGCAGAAATTCAAAGGGTGTTTATCTGTGAGACAACCCCCAAACACAGGCCAGAACAGATTCCTACATGCAATGTTCTGTTCTTTCACAGCTGGAGCAGCCAGCATCGTCTCTGTGCTCAAATACCAGGACACAACCCACCCCTGCCAAAGGGGGTCCGGGAGGCATGTTCACCCTTTTCTCCTCAGGAGGTTAACATGAGTGATGTGACAGCTGCAGTCTACACAGAGTAGCGAGGAAAGTGCAGTGCCCCACCGTGCACGTGGCTGCCGGGAGGCAAGCAGAGTTTGCCAGAGCTTCCCCAGCCTCCCTGCCAGCAGCGGGCATGGGAAGAGGCCCAGGAATGGCCGATCCCAGAACCTGCCCACACCACCGCCTCTCTCCTCCCTCCGCTCTCTGCAGCTCGCTCACGCTCACGCCCTCACCTCCGGTGTGATGGATCCGCAGAGCTGGCTGATGAGGGTGAGCTGGTGCTGCTCTGTGTTCCCTTGCATGATGGGGCTGCGGGTCCACATCTCTGCCATGATGCACCCTGCACCCCAGAGGTCAATGGGGGGACCATAGTCCCGCTCCCCTAAACAGAGATGTCGCGTTAGTCACCCAGGGGAACGAGAAGGACAGAGAAGCCGGCAGAGCCCATCACCTCCTACCTAGGAGCAGCTCTGGCGGCCGATACCACAGAGTCACCACCCGGTTGGTGTAGCGGTTTGGCTGGCTGTTCTTAGCCAGGCTGAAAGCTCGAGCCAGCCCAAAGTCCGCAAGCTTCAGCACTCCGTCCCGCGTGATCAGGACATTCGCAGCTTTCAGGTCTCGATGCAAGATCTGTACAAGGACAGACGCCAAAAGGTTAAGCCGTTAAGGTACCCTCCCTGGGCGCCTGGTGCCAGCACCTCCTTGGTGCCAGCAGCTCCAGAGGTGGAGGACAAGCAAGGACTTCCCTCCAGCCTGTGCTAAGACACCCACTCCTTGGAAAGCCACAGAAAGCAGGGTGACCTCAGAGCACAGCACAGATCTGGCCGTTACCTTGTTCCTGTGGATGTAGTAAAGGCCGTTCAACAGCATCTGCATCACTTTCTTGATCTCTGAGAGCGTGAACTTGACACGGGCATTGCTGAGAAGGCCAGCCAGGTCGTGCTCGCAGAAGTCAAACACAAGGTAGATGCTGCCCTTGCAGCGGTTGTATGGAGAGGCTACGGGAGAAGCAAGGAGGGACCGTCAGTGAGGGACCCTTAACCCCAGCACAGCTCCTCCTGGCCTCCAGCCACCCTGCCGCTCATACATACAGCGCTCACTAGGCAAAACCTCAGGGCACAGGCACACAGAGAACCAGAAACAGCCTGCAGGCCCCAAGACCCACAACCAGCAACAGAAGAACAGAGGATGAGGAGCAGAGTCGTGAATGTGATCAGACAGGCAAGGCAAGGGCACGAAAATCTTTGAAAGCTTCGTTTTGTATTGCTCTGTGCGCATAACGGCTGTGGGGTTTCCTCCCTGCAAGCCACGGCTGGTAGGTGCACATACCACTAGCTGCCAGCCAAGCACTACCACCAATCGCGTCAGTGATAACGGAGACGCCCGCAAAGGCAGCCCCAGGAAAAATGCAGAAACGGAGAAAAATCTGTCTAACGGAGTATTAGAAAGCGGGGGTTTCTGCAGCCTCAAACATCATCTGTGAAAATGGGCTGCTCTGGATCAAAGGGATTTCAAACTCCAACTCCAATTGCAATTTAAAGTCACTAACAGGAAGCCTCAAATGAAGCAGTCTATTTCAATCTCGTTCCTAGAGCACACACGCAAAACATTGAAAAGAAAGCTGACTTTCATCAGCTGTAATCAGCAAAACTTGCCGATCAGCAGCTCCTACTGGACAATGACAGCTAAGCTCAGCCCTCACAGAAACGCACCACTCTGCCAGCCAGCAGGGTGCCTGCCATACGAGGTTTGCAATTCCTTACACACATATGGCCCCTACCACACCTTTCCCACCTAAAAAGAGAGGCGCTTAAAAGTTTGAGAACAGCACATGCAATATTTCTGCTTTACTGGAAACTGAGGTCAAAGCAGATCTGGGTGAAAACTGGAATTCAAACAAAACACAAACGACCGATATGGCTACAAAAATATTTACCTTGGGTACACCAGCCATGCAACCACCACAACTTGTTTCATCACACAGTGAATTCAAAACTAACTTGTCAGTGTTTCAACTCATACCTGTTCGGAGGACTATAATCTACGTGCCGTAGAGGACTAGAGTAACTTCAAGTTCCTGGTCCTGGGCCAAACACTTCTACCAGTTCAGTGAACTTTTAAAAACACATCATCACCAGATACCTGCCACTTTCATTTTTATTTCACGGCAGTGACTGAATACAGAGAATGGCAGGCTTGAACATCAGCTGTCACTTTCAAAAGTATTTTTTACAATACAAATCCACAGAAGAGAAGGACGTATAAAAGCTACCAAGTGTTTTAAAACAACTTCACTGGAAACGGAGCCAGGCCAAGCGCACTGAGCGTGCCAGTCACGCAGCAGGGGCACACCACGTGAGGTAGAAGCGAGGAGGTGGAAGAGCAGCTCAGGGCCACCCCGAGTGGAGTCCCAGCTCTCACAGCACGAGCAGTCACTGCCATCCACAGCAAGCCAAGCAAGTCTCCAGCTGGAGCTGTTATCATCAGCACAGAGCTGCCACAAACCATCGCAAGCCAACCGAGAGGGACAGCTAGAGGTCCCGACAGGAGGGAACTGGCTGTGCACAGCTCCGGCCTCAAAACCCTCTGCTTCAAAGTCTCTCCAGCGTGGGTTTATCTCAAGCCTCTCAGGAGTTTTCCAATAGGGGCAGCATCCATTGCCACAGCACACCCATAGCCCAGCAGCACTGACCACAGCTTTTTCCAGCCAAGGTGCAGCAACACCCTAACTCTATAAGAAACTGTTTTCCAAGAGGAGCGTACCATCACCCCTCGCATCACAGGCGGGGACAGAGGCCTGTGCTCAGCTAGAGGACCCCACTCCCAGCACAAAACACCAGCCCGCTCAGCAGAGAAGGAGGGCTGAAAAAAAAAGCTGGCAGCCAGCCCAAGAGAGAACCCCGCAAGCTACCTTTGGTCCTGCAGATTTCTATGAGGTTCACCACGTTCTCATGTTTGAGCAGCTGGAGGATTTTAATCTCTCGCAAGGCTGTGATGGGGAACTGGAAAGGAGAAAGAAAGGACGGGGATTAGGGCTGCGTGAGACCAGGCCACCCCTGCCTAGAGAACAGGAGACACGCGACCACGGCAGCTCGGCAGGGGACCTGCTTGAGCAGCACTGTCACAGGTCACTGAAGGCCGATCAGAGCTTTAAAATAAAACACCCACACCGGTACTGCGCACATTTCTTTACCATCAGGGCACCACTGCGGAGGGACATTCCTTCACAACAGAGTGGTTGTGTGGTGCTGAGGCAGGCATGCAGGCACCCCTCCCTCCTCTCCTCATCTTCCACATTTGTAATGGGACACGGTACGGCCTGGCTCAAGCTGCAGAGCAGCCTCCCCAGCTACTGCCTGCGCTGTTTAAGCTGTTACCTCGCTCCCCAGCTTCTCCCATCTCTTGCACACCCCTGAGCACATGCCCTTCACACACTACCCGGCTCCTCCACGAACAACAGCCAGCCAGCGGGGAGCCCTGCGCCTGGGGGGGGGATGACAGGGTTTTGCACGGGAGGGAGGAGGAACGTGTGGGCAGCGCCACCTCCCAGCAGCTGTCCCATGCAGCCCGGGGACTGCACCACACTGCTGCCTTTGCAGCCAGAAAGGTGATAACAAGCCGTAGGCCCTGGCAAAGCCACAAGGCCCAACGTTATCATAGTATCAGCAGGAGAGGAAAAATGCCACAGGGCTGGGATCCTGTCCACACCCTTACAGGTTCAAGATACAGCATATTATAGCTGCAAATATTGTGAAACACATTTACTCTGTGAAAACACACCTATGCCGTCCCAAACATTAGCCTTCAACTACAAAGGGCCACCCCGCACCCCGCAGCCAGGCCTTGCCAAACACAGCCCAGCCACGTTCCAGCACTTACCCCCTTCTGCCGCCATGCTGCTGCAGTTACCCCCTCCTTCTCATTTTCCATCAACACTTTTTTCAGTGCTACTCTCTTGCCTGTCTGACGATGTTTGGCTTTGAAAACTTCCCTGTAAAACCAGAACGAAACCACTGAGCAGCGCAAGGCAGAAGGGACGCAGCCAGGTGCTCCTGACCGGGAACACCAGCAAACAAGACACAAAGACAAGACAACCGCTCTGTGCTGACCCGCCATCCGACCCAGCCACATCCCGTTCGCACCAAAGGCCCTCAGCAGCGGCCGAGCCAACCCAGCCCAGAAGCCCCACAAGGATTTTCAGAAGCCCCACAAGGATTTTGGCCGAACCTGCACGTTTTGGGCGAAGGTGCAGGGCCCCGCCCCGCCCCGCCCGTCTCCAGAGTGAACTCTGCTCTGCCAGAGCGGGGCGCCGGGCCGGGGAAAGGAGGGCTGAGGGGCCAGGCCGGCCCCCGCGGCCGGAGCGCTGGCCGAGGAAGGGAGACCCAAGCGGGGGGCGCCCGGGCCTGGGGCGGGCGGGCCGCGGGGCCGAGGGGGCCGGCCCCGGGCAGCAGGCCCGACGGCGGGGCGGGCCGGGCACTCACCCGAAGGTTCCCTGCCCGATCTTGGCGAGCTTCTCGTACTTAGAGACCTCATCGCAGAAGGGACACTCCGCCATGTCGTACCGCTTGGCCATGGCTGCCGCGGCCGTCGCTACAGCACCGCGTTCCGCCCCTCCCGCGCGCGTCACAGCCCCTTCCGCAACAACGCGGCCCCGCGAGGCCTCCTGGGACTGGGCGGCGGCGGCTGCCTCGGGGCGCCTGGGCGGGCGGAGCTTGCCGCCGCCAGCCCCGCCCCCGCCAGCCCCGCCCCGCCCCGCCGCCAGCCCCGCCCCGCCGCCAGCCCCGCCCCGCCGCCAGCCCCGGCCCCGCCGGCCCCGCCCCGCCGCCAGCCCCGCCCCCGCCGCAGCAGCCCCCTGCCCCCCGCCGCACCGCCCGGGGCACCCACCGCCCCTGGTGCTGGTGGCCCTAAAGCACGTCACCGTCTCACCGTGTCTCCTGCGTGCTGAAACCCGCCAGGGATTCCACAGCCTTTCTGCTCCCTGGCTCCTGCACCCAGGGGCTGCGGCGAGGGGGACCCCACAGCCAGGGCAGGACACGGGTCCCGGGGGGCACAGACGTGCCCGGTGGGGGCTGCCGTCCCCCCGGCGATGCCTGCGTCAGGGTGCAACGCGAGCATCTTGGCGTGGGGGTGTCTGAAACTGGTCCCCAAGGCGGGGGGCACGGGGGGGCCAAGGCCAGAGCAGCAGCGGAGATGGCTGCTGGCATCCCGGCCACGGCAGCCACCAGGTGCTGCCTGGGAATGGGGGACAGCACAGACACTGCAGCCTGCCAGGCCCAGGCCACCTGGTCCTGCGTGAAGACACTCCTTCCTCCAGGGCACCCCAAGGTCCCCCAGCACGAGGCAACAGCCAGCGGCACGGGGCTCCTGCTGCCACTGATGCCGTCCGGCTGTCACCCCACGGGGCCGTGAGGGCAGCGGCTGAGCCCCAGATGTGCCTGGTGCTCCCTTGTCTGCAGGGCTGGCGCCGTCCTCTAAGGCTGGCACCCTGCTCTAGAGATGGCACCCTCACCCACAGGGCTGGCACCCACGTTCAGGGCTGGCACCCTCCTCTAGGGCTGGCACCCAGGGGGCTTTGGGTGTCAACATCTGCTGGCCATCCCCAGACAAGGTGGCCTCTAAGCCGCCAGGTGGGTGTGAGAGGACAAGCAGACTGGGAGGACTGGGGGACAGCGGGAGGGCGGGCTGGGGCAGATGACAGCGCTGAGGAGGAAATGCCAAGCGGGGCGATGAGAGGCTGGGGGGGGGCAGGAAGGGAGGAGCAGGCAGGGAAGGGCTTCACAGTTATAAACTTGTCCCTCTCTGTCCCCACAGCCTCTGACCAGCACAACCATGGCCGAGGGCCAGAAACGAGGGGGCTTCAAGAAGTTCAGTAAGTGGCCGTGGGGTGGGATAGGGTGGGTTGACAATGGGGTGCTCACCTGGGCAGCCTAGCTGGGAGGGGGGATGCATGAGAGTGAGTGTGAGTGTGGGTGTGAGTGAGTGCTCACAAGCTCCCCGGGTCACCCCCACTGGGGATGTCTGGAGCCAAAGCAGGCTCTGCTCTCATTAGGAAGCTCAATGCAGTGAGGGGCTTCGGAGTTTTCCATCCTCAGGGCTGGGGGTGAGCCCAGGTGCTGCTGCCTCGGGAGGTGAGTACCGGGACTGGGACCAGTCTGCTGCAGCCCAGCCCTGCACTGGGTTCCGGGATGCACACAGGGGGAGGCATAATGGGGTTCAGGGGTCTTCAGTTCCCGAATCACATCCTTCAGGGTGCAAGGCTGAGGGTGAAAGTCAGTGCTGCAGACTGGGGGCTGCCAGTCCCCCCACCCCAGGGTGCTTTCACAGCACAGCGGCCGGGTGGCACGGAGGAGCCGGGCTGCGAGCCTGGGAGCAGATTCCTGCCGGCTGCTCTTGGAGGAAGCGCTCGGTACCCACAATGAGCGAGCTCTGCTCTTTCTCACAGACCTCAGGTTTCCCCCAGAGCCCCGGGAGGCGGCTGCAGTGGCCTTCACCCCGCTTCCCAGCACTGGGCTGCACGGGAGCCAGCCTTTGCTGCTGCTCTCTGCATTCCTGCCGCGATGCTGGCGCCAGAGGGGGGCTGGTCCCTCCACTCCCCAGGGACCCCTCCATGGGCAAAACCCACGGCCTCATCTCAGCTGGGCTTTTCCTTTGTGGTGCAGAGTAGGAAGATGGGGAAAGTCCCCAGTATTGCCTTTCCCACCCTGCAGCAGCCTCAGCAGTGGCCGGCAGCAGCAGATGCTTGGACTCTGAGGGGATGTTTAACCCCAAGCAGTTTTGCCTTTAACTGCATCCAGGCCATGAGGTTTCTGCCACGCAGAAGGCCTTTCGGGCTGCTGCAGCCCCTTGCATGGTCCCTTTGCCCTGTCTGGCTGGGGGATGCCCAGCAGAGCCCATTATGGCAGCAGAAGGTGGGAGTCCAACGGTTGAGCAGCCCTCAGCCACCCAGTTCCTGATACAGCACCGCTGCAGCGTGCGGCTTCCTGCCATGGCAAATTTGCTGTGCCTGGAGGGGAAGAACCTTTGCAATGCTCCAGGGCAGCAAAAACATTGCAAAACCCCCAGAGGCAGCTGGAGCACCAGGGCTTCCCTGCAGAGCTGCGGCCTCAACCTGCTGCACCCTGTGTGCTGTGCCAGCACCGACACGGGCCTGGAGCTGCACGGCATCCGCAGGCAGAGCTGAGCTGGGGCTGAGGTGTGAAATGCAAAGCCACCCGCCGGAGTTATAAATATGTCTCCGGTAAATGCTTTGCGCTCAGCACTCGCAGGTGGCAGCTGGGAGCCGCAGGGAGGCTGCGAGGTGCTGAGCACTCAGCTGAGGAAGTGGGGAGGTTGTCCCCTGCCCGCAGCCAGCACTGCCACGCCAGTGCTCTCAGGCTGCACACTGACAGTCGGTTCCTGCTCCACCGTGCCGGTGAGGGACATGCACATGTGAGCACATCACATGTGGCCGGGACCCCCGTCCCCTGGGCAGATGCGGTGTCCCCCCCATGCTCTCATCTGAGCAAGGGCAAGGGGTATGGCCTGTGGAGCAGCCCCAAGGCTATGGCGATGGGCACAACCACCAGCCCTGCCTGGAGTCCCCTGGGGGAAGCGGGGAGGCGGAGGATGGGAACAAGAGATTTGAAATCTTTTCTGGCACTGCTTGCTCACCAGGGCTGGGCGTTTCTTCCTCCACCCCTACCACTGCAGTGGGGAAAGGCAACCGCTGGAGTTGCCAGGGCACAGGGGACGTTTGCTCCCTAAGGGACCGGGACAGACCTCCTGGGGTCCCAGCAGAGATGCCTCAAGCAGCATCACATACACCCCAGGCCACAGGGGTGTCATGCCGGGCTGGGACTGGAGATGCAGGGTGGAACTGGGCTGACACCAGGCTGCACTGCAGCACAGTGCCCTGTGCCCACCCCAAGCCTGGATCAGGGGCCCTGGGATCCCCCCATCATGACACTGTACCAGCAGTAACCCCACACTCCTCTCTCCTCTCTCTTTGCTAGAGTTTTTCAAGTTCAAAGGCTTCGGGAGCCTGAGCAGCATCCCCCGCTCCTTCACCCTCCGGCGCATGTCCGTGGCCCCCAGCTCTCCTGAGAGCCTGGGGCCAGGTCTCCCTCCTCCCCATGGCTTCCTGGAGGAGCCCTTTGACAGCACCCAGGATGATCTCAACACCATGCCCAAAAGCCCCGGCCCCTATGCCCGGTCATCGGACATGTACAGCCACATGGGCACCATGCCCAGGCTGAATGTGGGTAAGGCCGGGAAGAGCCTGGGAAAAGCCAAGAGCAGCCAGAGCTGCCGGGTGAAAGGGACCCCCAGCAATAAACCCCACCAGACAGCCCCGCTCCCCAACACCAAGATGTCCAGCGATGCTGACATGGGCACAGACTCACCCTCAGCCATGGGGCAAACAGAGCAGGAGGATGAAGAAGCTCAGCCTGTGGACACCCCAGGGGCAGCGGTGGCCAGGATGCACCAAGAGCCTGCAGGGAACGTCTCCTGCCCTGGGGCAGAGGCACCGAGCTCCAGCCTGGCTCCGAAGCCCAGCCAAACCCTGACCCCCAACACAGCAGTGGGAGCGGAGATCACATATAGGGATCTGCTGGAAAAGGGGCAAGACCATCCTGGCAAGAGCTCCCTGGACAGGTACAGCCCCACTGGGTTTACTCTGCCTTCCACTGGGACCCCCGTTCTACCCCTCTGGGGCAAGGGGAGGGGGTGGGACACACTGGGGGTCCCTGCAGTGCCCCCCACTCACCCACAGTACCAGCGGGATGCACCTGGCTGGTGGGATGGCACAGACAGAGCGCTCTGTACCATGGCCAGGTCAGCTGCTCCATGGGAGCAAGGTTTCCTGTGGGATTTCTGCTCCCTCCCGTTTCCGGATCTCGCAGCCCCGCTCAGCTCCAGAATCCTTTTGTCCTGCCGGCGGCTCCATTCCTGCACTGGGATGCACTGCGGAGAGCTCAGATCTGCACCACTCCAGCCCCCTCCACCTCTCACTCTCCTCTTTTTCTCCCCCTCCCCGAGTGGCACTGCCTCTCTCAAGGCACAGGGGCAATCCCTGAAACCAGCCATCCCATCCCCATTTCCATCACCTGGCAGTAAACCCCTGAATCTGGGCACAACCACCCCACTTCGGGCATAAAACTCCTCCTTCAGGCCCCAGACCCACCCTCCGGGGGAACCTGGGGGCTCAGCCCTGTCAGATGAGGGGTTTGACCTCAGAATCAACAAGAGGGATTTTTACCCCCTGCCCATCACTTGGAGGTGTGGGCACGAGAGGCCAAATGCGCCCCAGCTCAGCAGCTGGGACTGGGGGCATGGGTGGAAGTGCTGACTCCAAGTTTCTCCCCAAAATAAGGTCCCACCGTCATCGCACCACTGCTTCCCTGGCCCGGTCCTCCTCTCTCGCCCTTGGGTAGCCCCTGACACACCAGTTCGCCCCGTGCCACCCTGGGGCCAGGGGCTCCTTGTCCCGGCGCTGAGCACTCAGGAGGTCCGGGTGGCCCCGGCGGCCCCGGGAGCGGGCTGAGGAGGAGGAATTCGTGCCGGTGGTGGGAGCCGGGCTGTGCCGGCCACACATTCCTGCCGGCCTCAAAGGGGGGGCGGGAGGAGGGCTGGGACGGGAAGGAGGAGGGTCCGCCACCGCCTTGCGCGCCCCAAAGTCCCAACGCTCAGTGCGAGGCGGGAGAGCGCCTGGGAGAACTTCTCCCCATCCTGGAGCGAAGGCACTCACCCAGTCACGCAGGGCTGATGACAGCGGTGGGCAGGCGGTTTCCCACCCTGGGACAGGGCAGGTAAGAGGTCCCAGCCCCGTGGCCACCCCTCGTACCCTGGCACGGTGGGGGGACAGGAAGGGAGAGGCTGGGAAGGGGCTTTGCGTGGGGAGGGCACAAAGCTTCAACGCAGACGCTGCTGGAGCCGCCGCTCAGCCACCGAGGCCCCCGGCCCGTGGCAGCGTTTGCTCATGGAAAGACCGAGCGTGGCGGCAGCTGCCGAAACCGCAGTCAGAGCCGGCGCCAGGGCAGAGCGGCCAGGGGGCTGTGGCCGGCACTGGGGGCTGGAGGCTTGGGGGCTCAGGGGGCCGGTGGCACTGCCACATCCCTTGGTGAGCACAGAGCCTCAGCAGTGGCAGAGGGTCCCCACAGGGGGTGCCTGGGGCTCGCCCAGGCTCTCTGTTCCCCCAGAAATGGCTTAGGTCCCAGGCCAGCACGGCTGGGAGCCAAGCAAACAGAGGAACTTGTGTGGGTTACCTGGGTGTCTGGGCTCTGGGGAGTGGGGACTTGGGGCCCCAAAAATCGAGGGCCAGATGCTCTTTTGCATCATTTGGGGCTGCCTTGATGATGGGTGTAGCCAGGGAAACTGAGGCACAGGAGTGACCAGAGCAGGACTTGGCATCAGGGGCATTTCTGCCCCTCCACGCTCCACTTAGAGCCCCTGCCACCACCCCTGGCTAGAGGAGCAGCCGTCACCACAGCCAGGCCCTGCTGTGGGGCGGACAGGCGGAAGCGGGACCGGGATAGTGCCGCGCCCCAGCCCTTCCTCCTGCACAGGCACATCCCTGGGGATGGGGACAGTGTGTTCCCGCCAGCCCATGGCAGAGGCCAGCACTGGCTGCCCAGTACAGGGGGCGCCTGTGCAGGGGGGTGCTGGGTGCCAGGAGGGACAAGCATGACCCTGGGGCACATTTTTGCTTGCCCCGCCTGGAGCATCCCTGGTAAGGACAGACTCCAAGGCAGGACGGACTAAGAACGCCCATCTAAAGGGGAGCTTTCCCAGGGATGCGCCCTGCAGGATCAGGCCCTCAAGGCAGGGGAACTGCGCTGCTGTGGGACAGGGAGCTGCGGAGATGCTCAGAGTGAGGCGGTGGCCGTGACTCCAGCAAGGACACGGTGACTAATGGGAGATGACCCGCAGGCAGGTCACAGAGCGGACGTGACTCGACTTCCCTCTGTGCGTGGCGTGCGCGCGGCACGGGAAATGCCGCTTCCCGCAGGTCGCGAGCAGGGCACTGCCCACAGCTGCCAGCACACACCTCTGCCAGCACTGCGAGCCAACACCTTGAAGGAGGAAGCTCTGCAGAGGGGGAAACTGAGGCACGAGGTGTCCAGACTTGGTTGCCCAGGGATACAGCCTGCACTGTTGTCTGAAGACAAGCAGACCCTGGGCTCCAAAGTGCGGCTGGACTCCCACAGCCACGCTGGCCTGTTCGCAGCAGCCAGCCTGGAGCCTGGCAGGTTTGTAAGTCACTGCGATGCCTTCCCAAGCACAAGAGGAGCAGCTACCCCACCGAAACCCCGCTCCCCGGTGCCACCGTGGTAGCGCCGGGTCCCAGCAGCTCAGCCGCAGCCGCGCTCCAAAGGCAGCCCTGGAATTTCTCCCAGGCACTCGGCTGCCCCCAGAAATGCCATTTCCTCCAGGAATGTGCAGAACCAGGGGGGCTGCGGCCCCAGCTGCAGCCTTCCCCGGCACGGGGGCCTCCCCTGCTCGGGCCCTCGCAGCATCTCCCAGCTGCTCCCATGCTCCCGGTTTCCTGCCCAGAGGCCCCCCGTCCTCCCGCCGGCTTTTCTCACGGCTCTGGCAGCACCAGGCAGCCCTCCGCGGCCGTGTGAAAGGCAAACAGGCTGCAGAGGCAGCGCCAGGGCGGGCAGGCAGCCCGCAGCCGCCCAGGGGAGCCTGTGTCTGCCCCCCCTCCTCCACATATTCCTCTCTTTTTTTCACCCCAAAAAAGTGTGGGCTTGATTTCCAGCCCCTTTTCCCCTTCCAAGGTGGACAGTGGGAGATGTGGTTTCAGCATTGTGGGCTTGGAGGAGTGTGCGTTGCCTGCTGCAGGTCTGGACACCCCGAGGGGCCCATACTGACCCTAGCAGGACCCACTGTAATGCCATGGGGGGGTGTCCGGCGGGACAAGGTCTGGCAGCAGTTGCCTCTGCTATCCCCACGTCCCTTTCAGCGACTGACTTCTGAGCTACCAGGCAGCATCCCCAACCTGGAGGGAGCCCACAGAGGAAGAATTTGGCTCTCCAGGGATGCCACCAGTGTGGCTTCCAGGAGGGGTTTGTGTGCAGGACCCGCAGCAGCTCCCAGTATGAGGTAGGGGTTTAGCTGTGGCTGTAGGAACTAGGTGGAGTGAGGTGGCTCCTAGCAGGGAAGGGACTTCCCAGGTCTGTGATGCCCTCGGATTTGGTAGTTTCGTAGTTGCCTGCCCTTGTGCTGGCAGCCTGCCACCCCAGGGCTCTCGCTGCCACCCCACGCTCAGGCAGGCAACCTCATCAAGCAGTGGGATGTCCGTGCTAAAGCTTGGCGCTGGGGAGGCAAGCAGCACTGGGTTCTGGTCAGAGAAGTCTGGACTATTGTACTTTATTCTGACAGGTGAGACCTCAGGGTTGCGCACCTCTGCTTGGGCTGTTACTCTCCCTTCGAATGCTCTGTTGTTCCCCTTGGACTCATCCATACAGACACATCTCTCGACCTACAAGAGCACAAAAAGCAGTAGCAGCATTGCTACATGCTCAGAAAAGAGCAGGGGCCGTCTGCATCCCCCATGAAACTATGGCAAAGAACCTTCCAGATCAGCTGTGTCTCATGGTTGTTGGGCTGGTTGTCAGTAGGGCTAAGGGTGAACATGTCACTAAGGAGAATGGGAATTTCTATTGCCTGTATGCTGGGAGGACAAGTTTTGCAGTCTCACTCAGGATGTCGCCGTTCACCCCTGGCTTCACTGGGAGTTTGATTTCTGCAGGGTTGCACGAGGCCATAGAGAAACAGTCAGAAACACTTGTCTGGGCAACGTGTCCCAACAGCCACCTGCTGGGAATGCAGCTCTGCCAGGGAACAGGGCACGAGGCCACCCTCTTCAGCAGGCACCCTCCGGCACCGTGACCTGCGGGGACCCCAGCCTGGCCACGGGGTATCCGTGGCTCAGCTCACACGATCCCAAGGCGATCTGGGGAGAGATCCTCTAAAAAGGCCTCATTCTTCCCTGATCGCATTAGGGAGACTAAGCCCTGCGCTGAGAGGGGGCAGGAACAGTGCTGGGGCCCTGGGAACCTCTCCCAAAACCATGGCCATGCTCTCAGCCCCATGGCAAGGCAAGGGGCACAGACTCTCGTTACCCACAGCTGTGTCTCCACTTCCTTTGACCTGACTGTCACGACTTACTGCCCTTTACTTACGTATTCTTATTTTTCCCCTTCCTTCTAGCCACCACGATGGCCTGGAGTCTGGCAGCGAATACGTGAAGGTAAGTCGCTGGGCACGATCACAGCCTGACCCGTCCAGGTGCCAGTGGCAGAGCGGGGCCTGGGGCTGGCCAGGTCCTACACCAGCGGGGTGCTCAGCTCTGCACTCCCCATCCCACCACCTCCTCCAGGCTCTCTCTTTAGCCCTGGAAGAAATTCCCTGCCAGAAATGGTGAGGCTGAGGGAGGCAGAGGAGACACAAACCCTACACAGTCCCCCTGATGCTGCTTCCACAGGAGCTCCTGCATTTCATGCTCCCTGTCACCTGTGAACGCTGCAGATGCAGGGGTAGCCTCTTCCCTCCACCCCCATGTAAAGAAACGGAAGGGTTTGAGCCACTTCTGTGGCTGTCACATGAAAGTCGGTGTAAATCTCTCCAAATCTCTTGCTTATCCTCCAGCAAACTATTAACATTCCTGAGGACTCTTCATGTCTGGCCAGAAATTCATTAGCCAGGTGCCTGGCTCCGGAGGAGAGCAGCCCTTTTGCAGGAGGCTGCTGGCATGATGGGAGCTGGGCAGGCGCAGGGGAACAGTGGCAGGGATGCTGTGTGGTTTGGGGATGGAGCACTGAAAACCTGCCTGGGTGGTCGCTGCCATGGGATGGACTTTGGGGAGTGTGTCTGAGAAGGCGCGGAGCCTCCCGAGTCCAGCCGCCCGATGGGGATGTGATGCTGCTGGGCAGATGGGATTGTTGAGTGACTTGAGGTGCCCAGCTTGGATGGTGTAAATAGCACAGAGCCCTGAACCTTCGTCTTTTGGACCTGGGGCTCTTGATGGTGGCTGTAGCCAGACATGGAAATGTGGGAACCCCCCATGGTGGCACCAACCAGCAGGCTCAGGAGAGAGCTGGCTGGGCCCTGAACTCATCTGCTGCTCCTCACGGGGCTCACCCCTCTCAGGGTCCAGTCTTGGGGCTAATGAGGATCCTGCTTGCTGGGTTTGGCATCCAGGCGCTGGGGTCGGATGCAGCTTTATCACCTGTAGCAATCCCTGGAGTGGGATGTCTCTCCTCTCCTCTTCCTCTAGCCATGTGGGACTTGCTGAGCAGGAGCTCACCAGGCTGGAAGTGGGACATGTGCTGGGGCAACGAGGCCCTGATGGGAGTGTTAAGGCTCGAGCCGTGCTTCACAGGGTAGAGCCCTGGGGTGGGCTGCCTCGGGGTGCACAGGAAAGCTCCTGCTCATGCAGGCAAGTCCTGCGAGGGCAAGGAGGTGGTGAGGGGCAGAGCTGGATGGATGGGGGTGTTTTCCCTTGCACTGTCAGCACGTGCAGCCAGAGACGGGCACATGTTATGGCTCATGAGTTAATAGACTGAAACAACACAGGTGTGCAATAGATTTGGCTTTGCCTTTGGGGTTGAGTTCTTTTTGGTGAGCCAGAATTCCCTACTCTCCAGGCAGATCCCAGACATGAGTTATCTGGCCTTTATTTCTCACCTGTCCTTGTGGTGTCCAGGCACGGACCGTGGGCTGTGATTTATATGCCACTTCCCTTTGGTCACAGTAGCAACTGATGGCTGCAGTGACAGCAGCTATTTTAGTCAAATAAGTAATTATCTGCAGCGTGAGTGACCGGGATGATGGGGGCACTTTGGCTGATTGCAGGCACCGTGCCTGGTTGGAAGCCCGTGCAGCGTCTGGCCCCAGGGCCTGCAGGATTTCTGGTGGGTAGGTGACTGCTGGCTGCTGTGTCTGGGGGGGATATGAGCAGAGGGGAAACATCACTGAGGGGCAAGTGGAGGACAGATGGAAAGAAAAAGCCAGTGAAGAAGATTTGGGAGGAGGAAGAGGAGGCACTGCAAAGCCCTTGTGAGCAAAGGCTCATGGGCAGGTCTGCATCCAGATGTGCACCAAGGAACTGCCAAACATCAGTCCTTGAGCTCCAGCCACAAAGCAGCCAGGGCCAGCTCTCCCATCACTGAGCCTGCTGTGATTAGAGGTGCAACCAGGAGCTAGGGAGGGTCAGAAAGCCAGGATCAATAAGCACTTGGTAATTAACGTGCTTTAATAATAGCCTAAGGGTTGGTGTTTCCAAGCTGCCTGGGTGATCTGCACACCTGGCTCCATTCGTTAACGTCCCAGCCAGCCTAGCTTTGGCCCTTGTGCTGGTGAAGGAGCTGAGAGCAGTGTTATGCTTTGGGAAAGCTACAGCCCGTAAAGCTGTCGTGCATCCCTGCGAGAGCTCAGCTGGAGGTTTCCAGCTGTCCCCTGTGGAAAGACAGCACAGGCACAGCCGGGGACCATCACCCCGCAGCATCCGGTGGGGCTCCCGCGTGCTCCCTCGGCGAGAGCCTTGGAAGGAAACCCTGGAGCCCAGTGCAGAGGAGAAGCCTTGGCAGGAGGGCGATTCACTATCGGATGCTCTCCAAGCAGCACCTCCCTGCATGCTGCCACCTGGTCTGCCCCTCAGCCCCATGCAAGAGAGGAGGAGAGCCCGTGTGCCCATGGGACCCGTGAGCACCCACCACCCGTGTTCCCTGCCCGCCGGCTGCGTGCTGCCCCGCTGCATCCCGCGCTCAGCCCCATCCTGCTGGAGAGCCGCACTGCTCCGCCATCCCTCCCTCCCCGGCAGACCAGGGCAGAGCAGGGCCTGGCGAGTGCCTCGAGCTCTCTTTGTTCTGCGCGGAGGAGCCGCTCAGGGGACCTGTATCTCATCGGCCCTGGCTGCTGCATCCCTGCCTGGGGATGCGAGGGGTTTGTTTGAATTAATTAGAGGGGAGGCTGCAGGGTTGGTGGCAGAAGGAATACCTCTGAGCTCATGGCATCATCCCCTCAGGCCGGGGCGCACCAGGAGGCGTGGGGGTCTTCAGGCCAGGGCTCACTTTGCGGGTGGGAGCGTAAAGCCCGCTGTTAGCAAAGCCCAGCCAGACGCAGGCTGTGCTGTGCAGGACAGACCCGGAGGGAGGCCGGTGTGGTGCGGGCAGGTGGGCGCAGAGCTCAGTGCTGGGGGACACCTGCCCGTCCCTGTGCGCAGGGCAGGTGCCAGCAGCGGGTTCGGGCAGGGATGTTGCGGTGGGTTTGTTGTGAGAGTCAGGGCTGGAGCAATGCTTTGAGTCATCGGCACTGCCTTGTGCATCCCATACGTGAAACCGTGGCCTTAATTAAACTGAAGGAGAGCCTTAATTAAACACAACTGAGAGACGGCCTACGCGGGAAGCAGGCAGCCGGCTCCCCGCTGTGTGAGGCAGGCACCGGCATGTCCCCCCCCAGAACGGCGTCACCGGGGTGGGTGAGAGGGGATGAGGCGGTCCCCATGTGCATCACTGGGGAGAGCAGGTGGATTTGGGGTGGGGAGATAAGGGGAGCTGGGTCCCCTCAGGGCTGCCTGATCCCCTCAGGGTGCCAGGCTCCCTCAGGGGTGCACACAGCCGGGGTGCTGGTTCTCCTCAGGGGTGTGGGGTCCCATCAGGGTGTGGGTCCCCTTGGGGCACGGGCAGCTGAGGTGCTGGTTCTCCTCAGGGGTGCCGGTTCCCCTTAGAGCAGCCGGGTCCTCTCAGAGTGCCGGGTGCCCTCAGGATGCCGGCTCCCCTCAGGGGTGCACAGTGCCGGGGTGCCGGGTCCCCTCAGAGGTGCCGGGTCCCCTCAGGGCACAGGCAGCCGGGGTGCGGGGTCCCCTCAGGGGTGCGGGTCCCCTCGGGGTGCCGGTCCCCCTGCCCAGGCGGGAGGCCGGAGCTGCCGGTTCCCCCGGGGCCACGGCGGCGGAGCGGGCGGCCCCGCGGGCCGGGCCGGGGCGGGCCGAGGCGGAGCTGCGGCGCCGGCACCGCCCCCGCTGCCGACAAGGGATGAGGTAATTCGGGGAAGCGGCTGAAATTGAAGCCCGGCGGCGGCGGCGGTGCAGCCCGGGCCGGGCCGGGCCGGGGCAGCCCGGGGGCGCGCCGCGCCATGACGGAGCGGTGCAGCCTGTGGAGCGCCCTGTCAGCGGCCGCCTGCTGCTTCTACCGCGGCTCCTTCATGCAGGTGCAGGTGAGCGGGGGCGGCGGCGGGACGGAGCCGGCGGGTGCCGCCGGGCAGCGGCTCCGTGCGCCCGCACGCGTGGGGCAGGCGGCGGCAGCGCAGCGAGGAGGGGGAGCATCGGCGGCACGGCCCGGGCCCGGCCCCGCCGTCAGGGGGCTCCGGTCCCGGGCTGCAGCGCCGGGAAGCGGGGGCGAGCGGGGCTGCCTCCGCGGGGTCCCGCCAGGCAGCGCCGTGCCGCAGCGCTGCCCCGCTCCGCCGGGCCGGGGGGCGCCGTGCCCGCCTGGCCGGGGCGGCAGCGGGCGTGGGGTGAGCGGGGCAGAGCTCGGCCGGGGCCGCGACGGCAGTGCCGCTGGCTGCCCCCAGAGCAGCCCTGGACGGGCGGCGCAGGTCCCTGGAGGGGCCCTCACCGGCAGCAGAGCCCACGCAGGGCAGTTCCGCATCCCCCGGCAGACGGCATGTGCCTGGAGCATCACTGAGAGCACGGGAGGCAGCAAGCGGGGGGTGCAGAGCTGCTCGGCCGGGGGCTCTGCGTGAGCTGCGCCGCACCACACGGGTCTGACGGGTGGGAGAGAGCTGGGATCCATCTGTCACCTGTCCTGTGGTGCTTCCAGCACCGCCGCTGTCTGGGCAGGAGCCTAGGTGTCCTATTTTTGGACTCTGGCATTTGCGCAGGAGGAGCACAGTGCTAAGAATTGGTTCACTCGTTTACCAAGTTAGAGAGCAAAGGTGTTTCGGGTTGCAAGAGCCAAGCAGGCTCTGGTCTGAAGCAAGAGCTGTAGCATACCGCAAGTTGGAAGGCAGCTGGCAGCCAAGAGAGCTGGCAGTCTTATTCAGTACTCCTGCTGAGTGAGGTAGGTGCCGAGCTGTAGAGATTATGCTGGGTAAGACGGAGCCCAGAAGCAGCATTTCAAGTCTTGTCATGACTGCGGCTGATCTCAGTGCAAAGCCAGGGATTTTGATTGCTAGTGGAGGTGAAGAGGGAAAAGCAGAAGAGCTGCTCCCAGCTGTCCAGAGGCCACCGAGCAACACAGGGGGACGTGCCCTAGTGCAGCAGCCCTGGGGCTGCACATCACAGGGGCTGACTGGGTGCTGTCAGCAAGCTGCTGCCAGAACAAGGGAGAGACAGGTGGGCATCTGGCTCTCACGCAGGGATGTGAGAGGGGATGGAGGGCGCTCCATCCTGACCCAGAAAGAGTTAAAAGTGAAGCCTTAAGTGCTCACCTGGCTCCACCAGATCTTTCACCATCTATTTGTGTCCAAGTGTGCCCAGCAAACACACACTGAAGTCCCCATGAATGACTGGAGCGCTTCCAGCTGACAGCCGCATCCCTGCTCACCGCCAATGGCAGTGCACCCAGCCTGGGAAGCACTGACATCATTTCTGGCCAATAGCAGCTCTGAGAAGGGATGCAGCAGCAGCCGCTGCTGCCGTCTTGGAGTGAGATAAGTAATATATAGATGGATGGAAATGTGTGTATACACACACCCATCGCTGCACTGGATACCTGCTCCCCCAGGGCAGTGGTAGCAGTGCACTCCAGCACCCCACTGCAGAACCTGGGGCACTTGTCCCACCTTAGAGCACCCAGATGTTCCCGGCCGTCAACCCCAGCTGCACCCCACCCCTGCCAGCCAGACATAATTGCTCCAGAGCTGCCACAAAGGAGCACAGACAGGGGGAGATGAGACCCTGTGGGTAGCCAGGACTAGTCCTAGGAAGGGCTTTGAATGCCGAGACAAAGATCTTGAGCCAAGGTCTGCCTTCAGTGGGGACTCATGGAGATGCAGCATACCCGAGAGATGCCTTCGGTCACCCCTGGGCTGGACAGATGGGCTGGTGCCGTCTCAGAGGCCATTTAGATGCCCAGAGTCATTGCGAGACAGGACAGAGGAACAAATGATTTCCATGTGGAAAGATCAGTAGGATGGACTGGCTCACAGTGGGATACGCAAACTAAGAAGTCCATAACAACTTGAGGGTTGTCTGTGGTGGGATTTTCTTGGTGTGGTCACGTGGGATGGATGGACCATTGTTGGGTGGTACCTGGCAGCTGGCCTGGGGAGTGCAGCAGACCTGCACGAGGCAGGCCCGCAGACTGGTTCTTGGGTTCACTGTGATGCCGGCTGTCTCTCAGCCAGGATGTCTGCTCGGAAATACTTCACTGAAGTAGTCCATTGCCAGGTGCGGAGGAACCAGAGAAGACCCTTGCACGATTCTGGGGCTTTCCCCATACACCTGCTCCCAATGGCTTGTTACTCTGCTTCCTCCCAGCTCTGCTTTCCAGCCCCGCAGCTGCTCTGGCAGCCAGAGCAGTGGTGGAAAACTCCAGGAGGGGCTGGGGTTTCCCTAGTGAGGGTCCCATGTCAGGGCAGGCAGCACAAGAGCAGGAGGGAGAGCACATGCGCTTGGTGCCCCGAGGTTAGTCAGATATTATCGGCAGAGGAGCGGGGTGGGGTGTGAGTACACCTTGCTCTCCAAGCTGACTTCATCCTCAGCTGTGACTCCTCCAGATCTGGGAGGGGAGAACAAGAAGGCAGACTGCAAATCGCTCCTGTTTCATAAGATTACCTTTGCAAGGAGAGAAAGCCAAATGCCAGCCTTTGAAGCTCTCCTTACAGCAGGCAGAGTGACAGTCACCATTTTACACGTACCACCCCAGCTGTCAGAAGCCTTCATCCCCCCCGCTCTTGCCCTTCCACTGCCAGTTCCAGCCCTTGCCCTTTGGCTGGGTCTGGAGGCGCTTCCTCCTCCAAGAAAGCAGCAGGGAGGATCAGGGAAGTGGGCAGGGATGGAGAGCCCCAGGAATTGCCTCCGCACGGGCGCTGCCTCCATCGCACAGCAGCACCAGAGGATTCCCCAGCCCCAGGACTTTGAAACAGCCCGTCAGGGAGCTGAATGTGATGGAGGAGCTCTCCTCTCTGCAGCCAAGCCAGCTTGGTTGCTTGGCTTGGCTGGTTGCTTGGCTGCTGGTTGGGATTCCTCAAGCAGAGCTTGGCATCATCTCTGGCAGCTCCTGAGCTGGTTTGTCTGGTGCGGCTGGTTCCCAGAACCACTCCAATCCCCATTTCTTCCTGCTCAGCTGGAAGAGGCCTTGGGGCTCTCTGTGCGGGAGGCCAGCACCACGTGCTTGAGCTAGGTGCTAGTGGAAGCCAAGGCTTTTCCTTGCACCCAGCCCACTAGTATGCAAGACCTCACGTTGGGCTGTACATCTTTTGATGTCCTCTTGGCGCAGCCAAGAGTGTCAAGCGGTGCCCTTTTCAGCGTGGTGCTCAGACATCCGCTTACATGCTCCTGACAGCGCTCGGCTGGCCTGCGCTGCCTTTCCATGCCGTGCCAGTGCCCGCGCCTCGGCGCTCGGCCAGCTGGCAGCCTGCGACCGGCTCCTCCGAGCCGTGCTGCTGAGCAGGGCAGAGGAAAGCCGGTTACTGCTGCAGGGCTCGGGGGCCACATGCATCCCCCGGGCACGTGGGTCCCTTGCACCCAGGGCTCGTGGTGCGCCCAGCTCCTGTGCAGAGAGGAGAGCAGCCAGGTGATCTTGGCAGCATCTAGCGTGTGTTGGAAGAGTGTGAGAGACGCACAGCAAGGACCAGTCCTCAGAGCCACAGCACACCAAAGAAGAGGGCTCCCTGTGATCAGTCTGCTGCTGCCTCCTTGGCTATCGCAGCCACACAGTCACTCCAGGCAGTGGCGTTTTGGTGGCCCTGCAAATTGGATGGGATCTCATTTCCCAGCCAAGCAGCTCAAGGGACAGTGCCCTCCGCATGGCTGGAGAAAGTGGCTCATGGCACCCTCTGCTCACAGCCAGCCTCCCTCCCTCATCTACAAGATGCAAAACCTCCCTTGCCTCTCCCAAACCGCCTGTTCTCTCCTGCTAGCTTAGCACCTGGCTCCTGGCACGGATGCCAGCCGGCTGCTGCCCAAATCCAGGCTTGGAGACACTGGGCACTGCTCAGCTGGGTTTGTGTTTGTTATTCTGCACATTTGCATGGGGAGGATTTGGGGGAAAACCCAGATGTACAACACTGAGCAGAACGGGCGCTAATCCCTGCTCCAGGGGTGGTGGCGGGAGCACCGGCTCTAAACTGCTCCCAGCTCGGCTCGGACAGCTTTAGCCTGCACAGACAGGAGAGGCTCCCAGGGGGTCCCTCCCTGCCCCAGAGTCTGGGGTACTAGCCATGCCGCGGGGTGGGTGCTGCAGCCAAGGGTCCCCTGCCACCGCTCCGGCTGAGCCAGGTCCGCTCGATGGCAGCGGATGGGTCGTCATGGAAACGGCATCTGCTCGGCCTCGGCCCCCCAGGAGGCAGCCAGACCTCAGCAGCACCCGTCGGCTACCATTTATTTTTAATAGGGTTCAGCGGTGCCGGGTGGCTTTGTCTCCACGAGGGCCCCAAATCAGCAGCCAGTACTCTGCTCCCCACAACCTTTGGTCAGGAGGGGGACAACCCACGTGCCTCCCAGTTCAGGTCCCCACTTGCTCCAGTGAGTGGGACCTTCTTCATGGGGAGAGTAAACCTGGTCAGATGAGCTCAAGTCTGAGTTCAGCCCGAAGTGTTTTCCAAGGATGCTTTCACTGTCCCAGCACCTTTTGACTCAATAGCAGTTGGGAAGGGAGGAACAGCGGCAGGTCCAGGCTGCTGAGGGCAAGCCCTGGAGGGCACAGTCCCTCACACGAGCCCTTTGCAGCCTCATTCCCCCTCCCCAGGCTGGAGCAGGGTCCCCAGGACAGCATCGCTGCCTGCTTTGGCTGCTGAATGCAGCCACCACGGGGGATGGAGCATCTCCCCCCAGGGAAGGGGGGGAACCTAGGGCTCAGGCTCCTGCTGAGGGACTCTGGGGGCTCCCAGGAGCACCCCAAGAGTGCTGGGTACAAGGCAGGAGAACAGCACAGTGCTCTACACCTCCCCTTGCCAGCAACTCCTAGAGGAGCAGAGGGAATCAGTAGGGCATGCAGAGGGTGAGGTGCTGGGCAAAGGGGTCAGCTCTGGGGCAGGTCCCCAGTGTGTCAATACGGGGCTGCAGCCCCCAGTGCTCTGGGGAACCAGCTGCTGTGCGAGGCCAGCCACGAGCACCAGCCTGCTCTGCCGGCAGTGCCGGAGCGCTGGCAGCAGCGGTTCAAGCCCGTGCCTGTCCTCCGACACGGCAGCAGCATCCTGCCCTAACAATGCCAAGGAGCTGGGCCAGCCTGCGGTGGCTCCCCATGCTGGCACTGCCACTGGTCATGGAGCCAGGCCACTGAGCCACCCCTGCTCATTGGAGCAGTGGAACAGGACACTGGTAGCCCTATCCAAGCTCCCTTATCCGTGGCAGTGGCACACACATCACCCTTGCAGGACAGCACATATCTGGGATGCAGGGGGAGCCGAGGATTCCTGGCTCCTAGGCCCTGCTCCACCAGGCAGCGCTGCCTAGGCAGCAGCGCTGGCACCACAGCAACCGACCGGAGGAACCGGCCTCGTGTGCACAGCGCACAGGAGCCTCGAGCCTGCGCTTGCCTCCCCAAACAAGCACCGACTCCGCCATGCCGACAGCTTGGCATCCTCAGCTACCCTTTGGGAATGATGGGGCCAAGCAGCAGGCAGGGAGCACGGCAGGCTCAGCCAATGGGAGACATGACGCCATCCCTTATCTCTCTGGGGGAAGGGAGGGGGCAAATTGCATCCTCCAGGCTCAGGTGCACCAGTGCTAGTAAAAGGGTAAAAGCTAATTTCAATGCAGAAGGTTCCCTTTACATTTGTCATTACTATTCATGCCACCATCAGGCTGAACACAGAGAGTTAACCCTTTGGAAGAGGGACCATGATGGCTGTTCCAAGGAGGAGTAATAATACAGGTTTCCTCCTGGAAGAGTGCTTCCCGCAGTGGTCCAGCCCAGGAGATGTGTGAGAGGCAGCTGGGGCAGGTTTTTCCTGCCCAACCACACTCAGCTCCGAGCTGAGGCAGAAAGGCAGCACGCTGGGGACAGGGTGGTCAGGTGTGATGGGGACATGCCACCAGGAGAGTCTCCAAGTGCTCCTGGTGGCAGGACCTGACTGTCAGCAGGCACGGCACGTTACCTCACCCACATCCTTTGCCACAAGCAGCAATCCTCATGCACAGCTTGAGTTACTTGTGCCTCAGGGACAGGTCTGCTGCTGGTGAGTGGCATCACCAGTGCCAACGACATGGAGGGTCCTGCAGTCCTCACATGAGGACACTGACAGCCCACCCCAGGGTCAGGCCTCTGCTCCCAGGCCCTGCACCGCTACACCGGCTGATGCTCTCTTCTCCCCCTACAGTTCTCCAAGGAGAAATATATCCTTGACTCGTCACCAGAGAAGCTTCACAAGGAGCTGGAAGAGGAGCTGAAGCTGAGCAGCACTGACCTGCGCAGCCATGCTTGGTACCACGGCCGCATCCCTCGGGAGGTGAGGAGGGGAGGGTGGGTGGCTCTGGGCACCGTTTGCTTGGGCTGCTCAGGGAGAGCACCCCTAGCCTGTCCTCCTGACAAGTGCCTGGGAAAGGGCTTCATTAGCTCCAGTCTGCCTGGTTTTGCCATGGGAAATGCCCTTCTGCAGCTCAGAGCCAGAGGCAAGGGGAACAAGCCAGTGCCACTGTGGATCATCCACCCATGCCCCCTGGTCCATCCAGCATGGCTTTGCCTGAGCTGCTGCCCTGTCCCCTGTCAGGTGTCAGAGAGCCTTGTGCAGAGGAACGGCGACTTCCTCATCCGTGACTCGCTCACCAGCCTGGGCGACTATGTGCTGACATGCCGCTGGCGAAATGAGCCCCTCCACTTCAAGATCAACAAGGTGACAGTCAAGTCCAGCGAGGGCCATACACGTGTCCAGTACCTCTTTGAACAGGAGAGTTTTGACAATGTGCCTGCCCTGGTCCGCTTCTACGTGGGCAACCGCAAGGCCATCTCCGAGCAGAGCGGTGCCATTGTCTACTGCCCCATCAACCGCACCTTCCCCCTGCGCTACCTGGAAGCCAGCTACGGGCTGGCCAACGGGAAGCATGGGGGACCCCACAGCCCCACCACCCAGAAAGGGGGGCACATCAAGAGGAGGAGCATCACCATGACAGATGGCCTGACAGCAGACAAGATCACCAGGGCCGAGGGGTGCCCAACCAGGTGAGCACAGTGTCTGGTCCCAGCTCAGCCGGGCAGGGAGCCAGCCCCTGGGCAGGAGGCAGGGCCACACTCTGTCCCTGCTCCCTGGGGTGCAGGGTAGGTGTTTGGGATCAGGGATGGAAAGACAGAGCAAAGGTATGGGGGGGAAAGAAGGTACCCAGCTGGAACTGGGGTTTTCTCCCAGGCTAGCTGCCAACCATGCTGAGCTACTGCAGCAGACACCCAGTGAGCAGACATGACTTTAGCATTGCAGGCCAGAAGCCAGAGAGTGTTTTACAATCACCCAGTCCAGGATTACCAACGTGTCGGGGCTTGTCAGAGGCAGGGATCCAAGCCTTCCCAAGCAGATGCAAGAGGAGAGCCAGTCCCAGCCACCAAGGGGGCATTTGTTGGTTTGCTTTTGAAGGGTCCTTTCAGTTTTAGAGCCCTTTCCATCCAGCTGGAGCATTTGCAAGGAGTAACAGAGCAGTGCTGAAAGCCTGATGGGCAGGAGACCAACAGCGCTGTACTGATGGGAGTCCGCACAGTCCCCAGATTACAGCCACCGCATGGCTGAACTGCTCACATTAACCTTGGAGCAGTTGGGCTTCACCAGAGGTGGGGAAGATTTCCTTCACACAGCTTGCTTTCAGCAGCCCAATGCTGCCCAGAGCCCAGCAGGAAAGGCAGAGCCACATGTCCATCCTCACATGCAGCAGCTGAAGGGGGACCCATCTACTCCTGCCTCCCCAGCGGGACACAGCCTGTGATTGAACCACACCACTTTCTCACCACCCCAACCTTCTCAGCCCAAGGGCAGGGTGAGAATGCACCAGCAGAAAACAGGCAACCAACTGTTATGGCAGGGAAAAGGAAAACACTCAGACTTCCAAACTGCAAGTTTTTAGAAGAAGAGCCCAGATCCATCAGTCTTTCCTCACCACTCACATTTTCCCCAAACCCCTGATCACTGCCACTGCCCTCCCAGCCTCCCCCCACCACAGAGGCACAGCACTTAAAACCAAACATGTCACAGCAGCCCAGAGCTCACCCGTGGCAGGGAGCACAGTGAGTTACCTGCCATGCCTCCTTGCAGCCCTCTCTGTGCTCAGGCCTCACCACAGCATCTTTTGCAACACCATTGACACATGGCACTTGCATCAGGCCACAGCCCCACCAGCCCAAGACCTCCTTCACTTGCTGCATAGCTCCTTGAGCCCACACGCTGCAGCTCACTGATGCAGCACTTGACTGCCCACTGGGCTCCAAGTCCAGCTTCCAGGCGCTTTCCACCTCTCCCATGGAAATACAGTAACAACCCAGCATCAGATACCCCCTTGCAGCACAGCCCTAGAAAACTACCTCCCCCGCAACTTCCTTGCCAGAGCACCATACCCAACATCCCTCTATCACAACACCCAAACCCCCACCCCAGGCAGGGCTGTCTCTGCTTTATATAGATGCTGACCCTTCTGCTCCCAGTCCTGCAGGGACTGCCCACTCATTACTCCACCTGAGCTCATTACAGGTTCTGCTAATTATGGGTTGTTGTGGAAGGAGGCGTTGACCTGAGGGTGAAAGGGCAGAAAACTCTCATCCCAGTCCCTCTGCCCTTGCTGGGACCCTTGTCTGCAGGGACTAACCTGCCCTATCTTCCTCCTCCCCAGCGTGTCGTTGCCCCACCACAGAGACATCATTCGGAACTGTGCTGTCAGCGTGGACCAGATCCAAGACCTGCACTCCCCGATGTCCCCCATTTCTGAGAACCCAGCATCACCTGCCTACAGCACAGGTAGGCATCGCCCCTCCGTCCCACGGGGGGCAGTGGGGACATGGGTCAGGCTGGGCTTGGCATGGGTGTGATGCAGAGACCTGGGGAGGGGGATGGAGCTGGCTGTAAAGACAAGCTCCTGTGTTGCTCCCTGCTAATGAAACCCTGTCCAGCTCCTTGCATGGCAAAGAAAACTGTCCTGATGGAGGGCTTGAGATGAGGACAGGACCTCAGCCACACCATCGTGCAGCTGTCCTGGGACCAGCTGAGCCCATTCGGGCAGCTGGGCTTTCCCTGGGCTCTGCATCCCTGGGCTGCTGCATCTGTGGTCCCTACGCATGTACGTGTCTCCAGGCTCTGATAACAGGGTCTCCTTTGCTCCCTGCAGTTACACGGCTAAAGCCACATGCCTGCCAAGCAGCTGGGATTGCCCCAGCCTCTCCAGTCTTAAGAAGGTCCAGCGAGCCCCAGCTGTGTGCGGGGAACAACAGCAAACCTCTGCCAGACCCTGCCCACAGCACCCACTCAACTCCCTGCCACGGGTATGCCCGTGCCTCCCCCTCTCCCTCTGTGAACAGCTACAGCGACCCGGACACGGGGCATTACTGCCAGCTCCACCCCACCTCGCCCATCAGCAGGGACCGGCCAGCTCATGACACCAAGCAGCTGCCATCAAAGAGCTATGTGGAGAGACTAAAGGTGGAGGAAGGACAGAGAGGGACTGTGGAGAATGGTTCTGGGGAAGCAGAGGCAGGGCAGAGGCTGAAAGGAGAACTGGACTTCGTGGGCTTTGTGCCCCCCACCATGGAGACAACCTCCTGCTTCAACCCCACGGCCTTCCAGTCCCTGCTCATCCCCCTGGAGAACAAACCTCTGGAGATGGCTGTGCTCAAGAAGGTCAAAGAGCTGCTGGCAGAGGTGGATGTGAAGACGCTGGCCAAACACATCACCAAAGTGGACTGCCTGGTATGACCAGGGCCAGGCAGGAGGGATGGGTACCACTGCTCTCTGATTGCTCTGGGTTGGTGGGGGAGCGGAGCACCCCCGAGCATCAAGCATCGGGCACCCCTGAGCACTGAGGCATCCCTGCTGGGCTCTGCCACGCTGTGTCAGTGGGGGCAGGCAGAGACTGGGCTGGGGCAAGAGGCTGCCTGAGGACACTTCAGCCTCTCCTCAATTAACAAAGGTCTAATCAGCTCTTGCATTTCTTGCCAGGTTGCCCGGATATTAGGTGTGACGGTGGAGATGCAGCGGCTCATGGGGGTGAGCTCTGGCATGGAGCTGCTCACCCTGCCCCATGGCCACCAGCTCCGCCTTGACCTGCTGGAACGGTATGGCAAGGGGCAGTGGAGGCGAGCCCGGTGGGCCCCCTGCATGGCACAGGCTCCCCTGGTGTGTCCCCAGCTTGGCACGTGGGGGTCCACTGCACCTCCCGGGGTGGAGGAGCTTGGCCTCCCTGTGCTGACCCTGCCCTGCATCTCGCCCCGCGACAGGTTTCACACCATGTCCATCATGATCGCCGTGGACATCCTGGGCTGCACAGGCAGCACGGAGGAGCGGGCGGCCCTGCTCCACAAAACCATCCAGCTGGCCGCTGAGCTGAAGAGCACCATGGGGAACATGTTCAGTTTTGCAGCTGTGATGAACGCCCTGGAAATGACACAGGTACAGGGACGCTCCCTTCGTCCTTGTGGCCTAGGCTCATCCCCTTTGCCCAAAACACATCCCTCTCCCTGTGTCCTGCAGGCTCCCAACACCTGCTGTGGGGGGAGAAGGGGGAAAATGTCAAGGGCAGGAGTAGTGTGGCCACATCCGCTGGGGTGTAAGCAGGGAGGGGGAAGAGCCGTCCCCTCCACAGAGCAGACAGCCCAGTCCCGCTGGGATCCAATTGTTTTTCAGTGGTTGGGCTTTTTGTTTTGTGCTGGGCTGTGTTCCTGGGAGGAAATGAATCTGCCCTCCAGTACAATACAAATCAGTCTCAAGGCTGTGGCAGCAGCGTCTCCAGGCCACACTGCTCCCTTTGGAAGATGAAAGGAGATTAAAATTCAATTTTAAATCGAGCCCAGCTGGGAAGTCTTGCTTCCTGCCTGCACAAAGGAGGTGGAACGGCTGCCCTCTCCCTGTGTCTCATCTTCAAGGCTGCTGTAACACAGGGAAGCTGCTGTCCTGGGGCACAGGGAGGGGGGAGAAATCCTGAATCCAGCCTTGGTGCCAGGGATGTGCCGTCTCTGGCCGTGAGCATTGGTGGAGGACGCTGCTTTGGGGAGCCCCAGGCACTGCAGTGTGGGAGGCTGGGGGCCATGGCTGTGGGGCCAGGCTGTGCCCCTCTGGGAGCACCCTGCGAGCCTGGAGCTTGGTGCCCAGGGCCTGTGCTGCCCCTTGCACCCTCCATCTGCCCCGTCTACTTTCAGATCGCCCGGCTGGAGCAGACCTGGATGGTGCTACGGCAGCGGCACACGGAGGGTGCGATTCTCTATGAGAAGAAGCTCAAACCGTTCCTGAAGGGACTGAATGAAGGGAAAGGTAACGGGACCAACTTCCCTTCTCTCTTGGCTGGTCCTTCCCGCTTCGTCTGGGCATGGCCTCGCGGGACAGGAATGCATTTGAGGGCTCCGACCCTCTCCCAGCCAGTGCCAAGAGCTTCCCCTCTGGCTGCTGAACAGCCCCAGCACCTGGCAGAGCCCGTTTGGCCTCAGCTGCCCCTTCCTTCCCAAAGAAGCATTTTATAACTAAATAAAACCAGTAGCTGAGCCAAACCCTCGCACTCGCATGGCGGTGTGTGCCAAGCTGAGGGGACAGGGCGGCCAGTTGGGGAGGATGGAAAGCCATGTCCCTCCGACATGCAACATTTGGAGCTCTGCAAACCTGCTCCCCATCACAGCTCTGGGAAATGGGGACACAGCTCAGGCAGGGACGGCAGCATTCCCCTCCCAGAACAACCAGAAAACCCGGCTGGGAGGAGCTGGTGTTGAACAAGTCAGTGGCCCCGGGCACAGGGATCACAGAGCCAAGGCCACTGCTGTGCTACAGCTGAGCCTTAAAGCCTCTCTCAGGAGTTTGGTGGCAGCCTGGCTTCACGGGGCTGTGTGGCCATGTGAGCATTCTGTGGGGCTGGGGCAGGTGGGGAGGGGGATGCGAGGCCACAGGGACACATAGGATCCCATGTTGCCTCTCTCCGCAGAAGGGCCACCGCTGACGAACACTACCTTTCCCCACATCATGCCTCTTGTGACTCTTCTGGAGCGGGATGAGGCTCTGACTGACAGCCCCGAGCCCTGGGAGACCACCGACGATGGCGTGGAGGTGGTCATGGCCCACCTGGAGGCAGCACGGATGGTGGCCCACCACGGTGGGCTCTACCACACCAATGCTGAGGTGAAGCTGCAGGGTAAGCAGTGGGTATGGCAGGGCCCCTTTCCTTCTGCTGCATTCCCAGTGTGCTGCTCCAGCCCAGCACCAGACAGGGCAGCCCACGGGCACAGGGTCGCCCCCCATCCTGGGGAACTGACTCTCCCTCTCTGCAGGTTTCCAGGGCAGAGCAGAGCTGCTGGAGGTCTTCAGCACCGAGTTCCAGCTGCGGCTGCTCTGGGGCAGCCGTGGGGCCGAGAGCAGCCAGGCTGAGCGCTACGCAAAGTTTGACAAGGTCCTCACTGCCCTGTCCCACAAGCTGGAGCCGGCGGTGCGCTTCAGCGAGCTGTAACCCCCTGGGTGCTTGGAGACCCCCCAGCTCCCACCACGCCCCCCACCAGTGGCTGTGGAGCAAGGGATGGGGCTGGCCACCCAGCACCAGGAGGAGAGATGGCCCCCAAGGGCGCTGGGGGACAGCTCAGAAACGTGGAGAGAAAGAGGAGGAAAAGCAGCCACCTCCCAGCTCCCCCCAACCTCCTCGGGGCACAGCAGGCCCAGGAGTCTGCACCACTGCCCTGAAGGATGGGGATGCTGCCTGGGCAGGCCAGCACCGGTGTCCGCCACCCAGCCCTGCCGAGGTCCGTGACTGCACTGTGCCCCTCGCCTCGCCCTTTGGTTTTGTTCCTTCTTCATTTCTGTCCTGCCTGCGGCCGCTGGCTCCTGCTTGTAAATATGTTTTCAGGGTCACGTCTGGGTGTACAGACTTGCAGAGGACGGTTCTCGTTGTAAATAATTAGGCTCATTCGTTTCGTTTTGTAAATACATGTACATAAATCATGGGCTCGGTTCTTACATACAATAAAGTTTTATGCTGTCCCCCAGGGGCTGCCCTCGCTGTGGGTGTCATTTCAGGGGCTCCCGGTCCCCGGCAGAGCAGAGCCCGGGGAAGGGCTGGCGAGGGGAACCCCCGTGCTGGACCCCCGGCCCGCCGCGGTGGCGCAGTGACAGCAGGACACTGCCAGCCCTGCGCCGTGCGGCTGCCCTGCCCCCCCCGCCCGGGGGGACCGGGGTCACCGGGGTCCCCAAAGCGGGGGCGCCGGCGCGGCCCCGCCCCCAGCCCATCGGCCCCGCCCTCCGGCGCGGGGCACGCCGGGAGCTGTAGTGCGGGCGGCTGCCATGGCCCCCGGAGCCGCGCTGGCCCCGGCCCCGGCCCTGGCGCTGCTGCTGGCGGCCGCCGCCCGCCTCGCCGCCGCCTCGGGCCTGTGGGCGCTGCGCTGCGGCTTCTCGGCGGACTGCGAGTGCGGCTTCGGGCCCGACTTGCGCGGTCAGCGGCGGCGGCGGGCCGGGGGGGGCGGCGGGCCGGGGGGCCGGGGGCGACGGGCCCGGGGGCGGCCCTGGGAAGGGGGGGGTGGGCGGTAGGTGCGGGGGGCGGGCAGCGGGGCCGCAGCCCCCTGCCCGCCTTCTCCAAGCGCCGGCTTGGCTTTGCTGCAGGGCTGGAGTGTGACCTGGCCACGAACGTGGTGGGGCAGCCGCTGGTGAGGCAGCAGGTGGTGCCGGCGGTGCGGGAGTTCCTGCAGAACCCGCATCCAGCGAAACCGCTGGTGATGTCCTTCCACGGCTCGACGGGAACAGGCAAGACCTACGTGAGCTCCATGCTCGTCCGCTACCTCTTCCAGGGAGGGCTGCAGAGTCCCTACGTGCACCAGTTCTCGCCAATAGTGCACTTCCCCCACGCCGAGCGGCTGGAGCAGTACAAGGTAAGGGGCGCCTCACCTGCACTGCTTCACTGGGGTGGGGGTTTGGTCCCTTCCATCTCGATGGGACGTACACATCTCAACATCTCAGTACACATGCATTCAGGCTGCTCCCTGAAGTGCGGTAGGAATAAAAGCTCTTTGTTTTACCCTCAGACAGACACGGCTGAACGAGTGGCTCCACGTGCTGGCTGAAGGATCCACTAGTAACTGTGATATACTCCTGCACTCAGTTATCACTTTCGTCTTCCCCACAGCAGTCCTTGCTCTCATTCCTTAAATATTTACACAGCCCTTTGAACACGCAAACAAAAGTGCTTTGCTTAGATGAAAGGCACTAAAATTTCCCATCGCTTTCCAAACAGCTTGATGGCTGTGAAAAATCTGTATGTTACTAGACTGTAATCCCCTCCTCACAGAGCAAGGGGCTCCCGAACAGCAGCTCTAGACTCTTAACCATGCCACTCTGTCTTCTTAAAGCTGAGAAAGGGAAGAAATGAAATGCAAAGGTTAGCTGCCAAACCCTCAGCAGAGCCGGGAATCAGTGCACTGGACATTTGCTTTCTGCGTGTTTGGGGAGGGTATTTGTTGTGTCATTAGAAGAAATACTTCTGGGAAGGTATAAGAGTTAATATTTGCCCCCAGACAACATGAGTGGGTTTGTGTGGGTTGGCATCCGCGGTGAAGTAACTTCAGCCATAGTAAAGAACCAGAGCTCTCCTGGCTCGGCACAAGCATGTGATCTCGCACCCAGGACGGGGGCTGGCAAAAAGCACTCAGTAGCTGGGATCCGTGTAGATACACAGTGAAAGAGAAGAACATGGGGAACTCCAGGAGTGTGAATCCTGTTTCAGTTCACCGCCTCCTTCTTTAAATCTGCAATAAAAGATCTACAGTGGGCTAATAAAGCCAGCAACAGCCACTGTGCAAGACCCAGAAGAAAGGAGGCCCCCCAGTGCTGGCTGTTCCTGCTCTGAGCGGGCAGTGCTGTGTGGGGACAAGCTGCTTTCAGCACCTTCAAGGCTGAGCTGAGGCCTCTGCCTTTGCTCTGTGGCAGCTCAAACCTCCCTCGCCCCTCTTGGTATCTCGCTGCTTTACGGCTTGGTGGGTATTTTTCCTAGGAAAACCTGAAGCACTGGATCCAAGGGAACTTGACAAACTGTGGACGGTCAGCCTTTCTCTTTGAAGAGATGGACAAGATGCACCCGGGCCTGATCGATGTGATCATACCATTCCTAGGACCTTCATGGGTTGTGTACGGGACCAACTACCGCAAAGCAATCTTCATCTTCATAAAGTAAGAGAGAGGCCCCTCTGTGGCATCATGGGGCCTTCCAGCACACTGCTTCTCATTTGAGTGGAGGTCATACAAGAGCACGCACTTGTTCTGCTTTTCCTTTGCTCAGCCTCTACAAACACCAAGAGATGCTATTTCATTGTGAATAGACAGACCTGTTAAATCTGAAAAAGTTCTCCCACCCCTTATTTGGGGTTATTTGGCTGCCTTTACAGGCATCATTTTAGGCCAGGCAGCTAGAGGTCCTGGCTTGCACTCGTGTGGGCTGGAGGGTGATAGGTGCCACGTCTGTCCTGCAACACCATTTTCCCAGATAGGTGCCAAATAAACATCTCATTCTTCTGCAGCAACGCAGGAGGGGAGCTGATCAACAAAATGACGCTGGATCTCTGGCACGCCCACAAGGACCGGGAAGAGATCAGCCTGCAGGACCTGGTACCGGCCATCTCCAAAGCTGTGTTTGAAAACCCTCAGAGTGAGTCCATGGAGCGGAGCCCGTCCTGCAGGGTCACAGCCCGGCAGAGGGAGCCAGGCCCGTTCCAGGCAGCCACCGACGCTGCCTGCCACCTCCCAGGCATCCAGAATGGGACAGGGGGTTTTGAGGGAAGGGAACTATGATCCCCTCAAGGTTTCCTGGCAAGGCGAAGAAATAGTCCAGCCTTCCCAGCCAGAAGACCTGTTGCCACATTTAGGAAAGTTCTTTGGAGATAAGGTGTATTCACAGCTGGGGGATGGCAAACAGCACAGCATGCTAACTGGAAAGGCACAGAGACATGCTGATCCCCGCTGCCTGTCTGGTTCTCCTTGCTTTGCCCTTGTCACAGGGAGCAGAGCTTAAATTCTGATTAGTCAAGCTAAATCCCCCCATTCCTAGAGAACAAATCTACCGGGAGCGAAGGGGGAGTGACAACTGATGGGTTCAGCTATCTCCTTATACAAAACTGGAACAAATCTGTCTTCAGCGAAGTATTTTGGCTTTGCACAAAGAAGCTCTTTGAATTCCAGGGACTGCAGAGATTCTCTGAAGGTAAAACCTGTCTCTTCCTTTGCTTTTGCAGGTGGATTCTGGAAATCTGGGATCATTAATGACAGTCTCATTGATTTTGTTGTGCCCTTCCTTCCACTGAAGCACCACCATGTAAAGCAGTGTGTCATCGGTGAACTTGTCCAGCAAGGCCTTGAAGTACGTCCAGGCATTGTCCAGGCGGTGGCTGACAGCATCCCCTACTTCCCAGAAGAGGAGAAAATATTCTCATCAACAGGCTGCAAAACAGTCACCTCTCGGATCAGTTTTTTCTTCTAGTCGCTGGCGAGGCCCTTGCTCAGATCCATAGGGGATGTACATGGAGCTGTAAAGCAGCAGAGCCCAGGGCTGGCAGGATGAGCACTGGGAGCTTTGTGTTCCCTCTCAGCAGCACCAGTGCTCTCCTGCTGAACTCGTCTCTCCAGCCCTGAGGAGGTGGCTGTGGGACCAAGTGCAAGTGATGTGATTTGAAGCACTTTACTGATTGACCCTTGGCCAGGTGAGGGTGGATATGGCCAGCCCAGCGCACCACCCGAACCATGACGACAGCTCTCCCCTCTCCAGGCAGCTGTCCAACTATGTGATATCCAACACATTAAGATTCTGAGCCCACAGAAGAATATTTCTTTCCTACAGCATTTTAACAGGTTTTTTTTAAGTCTTTTTAAGCGTGACTGTGCCCCAGCTCCTTGGTGCTGGCTTGTGAACACCTTCAACATTGCAGCAAAGTTATTTTCAAGGAAGTTTTAGGGCCAATTTCTTTCCAGCTTCCTTTCACTGCAAATAGGTGCTGGTAGGGACCAGCTTCACCATCAACAAGTGTAGGGGGGTGGGAGATGGCAATGGCTGATCTGCCAAAAACCCTTACCACCCCGGTCCATCTTTCCCCTAAGGTCCAAAAGATTTCCCTGGAGCAAACCAGGGAAACAACAACAAAAGACTTCTCACTTTGTTTACCAGCTACAAATCATTTCAGTCCTACCTCCAGGGGAGCCCATGGTGCCACTAACAGTTTTGAAAATTGCTTTTACTCAGTGACGATTTCTACAGCAGGCTGAGAACTTGGTGCTATGAGCTGTTGAGCCTCTTCTGCATCCTTCTGCTGGCCAGACCTTGCAGGCTTTGGCTGGACCAGTGTCTGTTGAGCTTCTGGGGAGTGTCATTTATGACAGGGGACCTGGGGACATTTTAGAGAAGATTAGTGCTCTACACCACCAGGCATAGGGTGCACAGCAACACTGGCCTTTGACCAGGTTTTAATCTCCTCTGTGCAGTCAGTTATGAGAGAACAGGTCAGAGGAACCTGAACTCTTAAGAACAAACTGCCTGAGGGATGGGTGCAGGGATTCTTCCCAGAGCTCCCAGTGCTCTGCTCAGGCCCTGTGCTGAAGTGAGCTTCCAGCACTTGGGACCGTTCCAGCACTGGGGCCAAAGCTTTGTGGACAGCAGTTTTAGATACCACTCAGATGCTGCCCAGGAGCTGGCCCACGGTTAGACCCAAAAATTCTGCCTCTTCCAAAAATGTTATGCATTTCTAATTGTGAAATAAATCTTTTATTAAATAAATGGTTGGGGAACCATCTTTACTTTGATTCCTGACTGCAGTTAGTATGGAAGGACTTGGAAGATTTGCAGTTGCATGCAGCTGCCTGATGCAATGGGACTTTGGGGATTTAGCATCATGGAGCCGATGTTCTCCAATGAGGTAACTGGAAACAAGACAGCGGCCTTTACCCAGGAAGGAGGCAAAACAGCAGTAGCTGGACCCAGCATCCTCTGCAGAGGAGCCAGCGTGGGTCCAGGAAGGCCACTGGGTCTCTCTGCCCTAGCAGCACTTTACCCCCACTGCAGAGCACATCCCTGGGTCCCAAGGCCACGTGTCAGGGTGAGTGCAAGCACAGCAGGTGAGAGATGCATCACCTCCTTCCCAGGGACAGTCGCTCTGTGAACCTGCTTGGTGGCCCCACGCACATGGAGCTGAGAGCAGAGGCAAGGTGCCAGGTGGGTGCCATGGCAGACAAGCTGCTTCTGCAGCAGCTATTGCTGCCGCTCTGCATGCTGGCTGGGTGCGAGATGCAAGCCTGCAGACCCTGCCACGGCACCCCAGGATTGCTCACCCGAGTCGCTGTCCCTCATGTGCAGCGCTGCGCCCTCAGACACCTGTTCCTTCCAATGGTCCTCTAGTGCCATCGGCAGCCTGGGGACAAGTGCCAGTGCAAAGGCAATGCTACAGGCCTGCACTAACCCCCCAAAGCGATCCTTTATCTAGGAGGGCTGAGTGACATACCTGCTTGGAACAGGGTTCCAAGGCCAAGCACAGACATTCAGCAACCCACTGTCACCTTTTAGGAACAGAAAGGGCTAAAACCCAGTTTTGCCAGCATGAGCACTTCAGCAGTGAGCTCCAAAACATGCCACTGTGCTCCAGAGCAAATAAAACCCTCTCACTGAGTATCTGAGTAACCCCCACTCTTTGGGGCACGCAGCACTAGTGGGCTAACACCCAAGACAAACTACCCCCAGCACATACCTATTGCTGCTATCACAGCAGGCAACATCAGCTGAAATGGCGAGTTCTGGGTGGGCTCTGAAGCATTTTCTCCAAGGTGAAGGGCAAGGTGTCCTGTATCACTCCTTGGGGCAGCACTGACAGTCTTTCTTGCAAAGCGGCAGCATACATGGGAAAGGATGTGCAGTGGTGACAAGGTGAGACCTGGATCTCCTCCATGGAAAAACTGTTCCCCACAGTGAGCTCTGAGCACTGAGGCACAGAGTTTCCACCACCACAGCCAAATACCCACCTTGTGCTGCCAGCAAAGGCCCCGTCAGCCCCACCAGGACCTGTGCCAGCGGGGAGCCTGGGTTTCACCTCAAACCAAACCCAGATTAATCAAGCCATGCAGCTGCCCTGAGCGGTGCCCATGCTGGGCGATGGCTGTGTGAAGATGTTCCCCTTACCACAGCCACACACAGGAGAGGGCTCCAGCCCTCAATTAGGGTCAAAGCAACAGGGAAATGAAAATAAGGAGGAAAGAGACCTGCCCAGTGGCTCTGGCACAAGGCTGTTTAAAGAGCCAGGCTATAACCCTCACTGCTTGGCTTGGACCCACACTCTGGCAGGACCCCTGACCCCAGTCCCTCATCCTTGATCAGCTGCTGGCCCCTGATGAAGAAATAAAACTCCAGGCTTGCCTCAAACTGCATGAGGGGTAGGCGCAGAGAGTGCAGTAGAGGCGACAAGCTGAGAACATCACCCATGGCCTGAGGAGGGCATCGGGGAGCAGCGCAGTACCTCGCTGTCCCTGGGGTCGAGCCACAGGCTTAGGGTGGGCATCCTCCCCAGGCACAGGCAGGCCCCGGCCCGGCACAGGTAGTACAGTGGTTTGTGGGGGCAGCCACGGAGAACTGAGCTTCTTCCTGCTGGTACTGCCTGCGAGGGGCCAGGAGCAAGCACGCTGGGCAGCCTGGGTCACCACCAGCCCTGGGGCAGCCTGCACCTTGCCACCAAATCCTGCTGTCCCTACTCACGCAGTGCTGCTGCAACCCATCTCTGCTCAGCACAGTCCCACGGGCTCAGCTCCAGCGCCTGCTGGTAATCTGCTAGTGCATAGGCCAGCTCCCGCAGGCGAAGGAACCCCTCTGCGCTGAGGCAGCGTCAGCGTCTCAGTTAAATGAGAGCGACTGGGGGCTGGCTGCCACCTCCGGGCTTTGTCTGGAGCTCTCCACGCCAGTAGGAAACATGCACCGCGCGTGTCCAGCCCACCCCTGCCACAAAGATTTCAGCATCATTAGCCAAAAGCTCTGAGCTCTGCCGGGCAGGAGATACAGCACAGTCTGGAAGAGAGCAGCCATTCCCAACCTCACAGGGAGGGAGCCAAACCACCAGTGGTAAATCCCAGCCCCTGGTGCCCTCCCCACTGCTGAAACACTCCAGGCAGGCACGACTGTGAACTGGGGTCAGGACCATGGGAGAACTCAGGGGCCCTATTGCCCATTTCAGTCGCTACTCCCCAAAGCACAGGGCCTTCCCCAGCACACACTCAATGCCTGAGTGCAGACACTGCTGTGTGACACCTCAGCCCTCACCCTGGGAACCCACTGTGATTCCCAGCCCAGCTGCTTGCCTCCTCTGTTGACACAGAGCCCCTTCTCCCTCCTCTCATCCTGCAGAACCTTGCCAAGGAGCAGCACAGCCTCATCAGATCAGCCTAGGCTGTAGCAGTGCACAGCACAGTTGTTGTAGGCAAGTGCCAGCTGCCACCAAGCCTCCAGGGCTGCTGGGCCCCCTGGAGCACCCAGCTCCCTTGCCCTGGCTAAGTCCTTGCAGGCTGCACTGAAGTTCTTGAGCCATTGGAGGAGAGTCCCCCGGGACACATGGACAGACACAGGAGAGCTCACAGGCCAATGGAGCCACCCAGCCACGGTGACCCTCTCACTACCCGAAGGTGAAGAATTTGGTGGCCAAGGGGTCACTCTCGATGGCAAAGCTTATCTTCTTGAGCAGGGTCCCACACGGGGCCTTGGCCTCCTGGACTTGTCTCAGCAGCCTCCACCTCAGGACCTGGGTGGCTCCATGCTGTGGCTCCAGCTCCAGAGCCTGTCAGATGTCCTGGTGACACAGGGCCAGATGCCTGGAGAAGCCAGGTAGCCTCAGAGCGTGGCCACTTCCCAGCACATCCCCAGTGCCAGGAGGGGCAGCAGGACCCCTCAGGGACGAAGCACACACAGATCAAGGTTCCTTGCATCCTCCTCCAGGTCTCTGCTGAGCATCTGAGGGCACTCCGGGAACTTATTGAGAGCTGCAAGACACATAATGCTGTAAGAGGAGACGGGCAAGGCTGGAGGCAGCCCATGGCAGGGCCAGCCCAGCTGGACAGCCTAGCACTGCCCTGGCTTTATCTCCTGTGGCAAAACACCCTGTGGTGAGGCTGCAGCTCGGCTGCCTGTGTGAAGGCCTTCAGGGCCTTGCAGTAGAGCTCCTGGTCAAGCAGACATTGGTCCTGCAGGGAAGCCCTATCTGCCTGGCCACAAGCTGGGTCTGCAGACAGGGGGAAGGGAGCAGTGGCTGACCTGCAGGTCAAGTACGAGCGCCAGATGAGCCAGGCTGGGCTGCTCCTGTGCAGGCACCAGTGTGAGCACCTTCCAGAAGTTCAGCAATGAAGTCACAGAGCTGGAGGAACACCTCTGCCCACTGCTCATACAGCTCTGCCTGCACCACCAAGATCCCTCAGCCCACCCTGGCCCAGCCCAGCCCTGGTCAAACTAACCCAGATCAGCCTGGCAAGAGACTAACAGCATCCTACAGCCATATGCCAGCACGAGAGCCAGACTTAAAGATGCTGCCTCCCTTCTCCGGCTCCCAGCCTGGTGTACCCCAGCCCTCTGGGGACCCTTCACCCTCTGTGAATCCAGGCTGATAGCTTTCAAAGAGCAGATGACGGCATCCTCCCACCAGCCATGGGAGAGGTCCAGCACCTTCTGCCAGCTGTGGAAAAGAGCTGCGAGTGAAGCCCGGTGCCATGCTACTGGACTGGGGGACTGTCACACAGCCCTGGAATGAAGCTCTGCGCTGCTGGCAGGGCCAGGAGCCACCCAGGGCTGGAGGGCAGCTGGGGGAAGGTGAGGGATCATGTATCCCCAAACCCAGCCATGCCTAAAGGCTAAGGATAGCGTTGAGCAGTAACATAACATAAAGCACGGGCCCGAAGACACTCTGCAGGGACCCTCTCTCGGCCCTCCGCAGCTGTTCCCCCGGCACCGCCCGGCCAAGCGGCCGCCATCCCGTTCCGGCCTGAGGGGCCGCCCCCAGGCCGCGGCCCACAGTGCCCCCACAGGGGGCCCTCACAGCTCGCCCAGCTGCATGTCCCGCGCCCCGCCGCAGCCGCCCCTCCTCGCTGGCGCTGGGGGCTGGGCCGGCCGAGCCGCGGGCCTTTACCGCAGCGGCGGGTACGGCCCCGGCGAGGGCGGAGCGCGTTCAGCCCCACGCCACCGCCCCGGACCCGCCCGCCCGCAAGCAAGATGGCGGCGCTGCCCATGAGCAAGATGGCGGCGGGGGCGAGGCGAGGCGGCGCCGGGCCATTGGCGGCGCGCGGCCGTGACGTCCCGGGGGAAGGGAGCACGCGGCGCGATGCTGGCGGCGGAGCTGGCGGGGCGCGCGCGGCTGCTTGTCAGCCCGGGGGGGCCGCGCGTCATGGTGGGGCGGGGCCGGGGCCTCCGCGCGCAGAGGGGCGGGGGGAGGGGAGGGGATTGCGGGGCAGGGGGCGGGCGGGGGGATATGGGGCCTAAGGGGACCAGGCTGTGAGGGGGGCGGCGGGGAGAGCGGGGCCGGGGGGGACCGGGGCTGTGAGGGGGGCACCGGGGAGAGCGGGGCTGGGCCGGGGGGGGGTCGGGGCGGCGAGGGGGGCACCGGGGAGATCGGGGCTGGGGGGGACCGCGGGTGTGGGGGGGGGCACCGGGGAGAGCGGGGCTGGGGGGGAACCGGGGATGTGGGGGGGGCAGCGGCGAAATTGGGGCGAGTGGGGGCCAGGGTGGCGAGGGGGGCACTGGGGAGATTGGGGCTGGGGGGGTGTCGGGGCGGTGAGGGGGGCACCGGGGAGATTGGGGCTGGGGGGGACCAGGGGTGTGGGGGGGGGCAGCGGGGAGATTGGGGCTGGGGGAGCCCAGCCAGCTGGGGGGAGCAGGGGGGATAGGATCCGAGGGAATGGAGGCTGAGGGGTCGAGTCGGTGAGGAGTGGGCCTGGGGGGTGCTGGGGGCACGGGTTAGGCCCGTGGAGGGGCTGGGGGCCTCATGGCAGCCCAGCAGAGCCCTGTTGACACCCGGCGGGCAGGTGGCCGGCCTGGGCAACTACGGGCTGTGGGGGACGCGGCACAGCACGGGCATGGCGGTGGTGGACTGGCTGGCCCGGCAGCTGGCGGTGGCCAAGGGCTGGCGGGTGGACAGGCGGTGCTGCTCCGACATCGCCCTGGCTGCAGCCCACGGCCTGGAGCTGGTGCTACTCAAGCCACGGAGGCTCATGAACCTCAACGGGCTCAGTGTCGCCAGTGCTGGTGAGCAGCTCGGTCACCCCCAAAACCTGCCGTGCCACCAGGCCTGTGGCAGCCCTGCTTTCCCCCTGCAGCCCCGCTCCGCAGGGTCAGGGCCTGGTGAGTCTGCCTCCCCCTGCTTTCTTGGGTTGTATTTCTGTTTCCAAAGCTGAGATCTACAGCCTCCGCCCAGAAGACATTTACCTGGTTCATGATGACCTGGACAAGGCCCTGGGCAAGGTGGCCATCAAACTGGGAGGCAGTGCAAGGTACGGGGCGGCCCCAGCTCTGGTTGCACAAGCTGTTTTAAGGCTTTGTCATGCCCTTACAGGCACATGGGCCATTCCTGGCCCCATCCCACCATCCTGCTGGTGTTTTCAGCACCAGCACCAGCCCTGGGCTTGATCCCAGTTGCAGAGGCAACAGCTGGCTGTTTGGGCAGTCTCCCAGTTCCTGCACTGGCAGGAAGGGCAGGGAGCCTCCTGGAAGCGGCTGCAAGCTGGATCCAGCCCATCGGCTGCACCGCATGGGCTTTTTATAGCACTCTGCCTGCCCCAGTGCCAGCTCCTGTCAGCCTTGAGACATTTAACCTAGGAAATCTTCCACTGCGGGATGGGGCAGGGATGGTACTGGGCCATAGTGCTCAGTCACACATGCACCAGCAGCAGCAAGAGCTGAGTGCACAGAACGTGCTATCCCAGCCCTGCTTCCCTCGTCCCTCCACAGCTGCTTGCAGCCCCAGGGGCTAGATGTTCCTGCAGAGCCAGGGCACAGGGCCTGCAGTCCCTGGCTGGGACCACATTCCCAAGTCCCTGCAGTGAGAGACCCCGAGCCTATACCGTATGTGTAAGGGGGTGTCTCTTACAGACTAATGGTGGATTTTCTCCTTCTTTCCCAAGGGGACACAACGGGGTCCGATCCTGCATCAGTGCTTTGCACTCCAATGTGAGTGGGCCTCAGTGGAAGGGGATCAATCCTGCCCCTACCTCAATGCATGGCTTGTCAGCCCCCTGCTCCCATTCTTCTTACTCTCCTCGGACAAGCCCCTGCTCCCTTTCTTCTTCCCCCTTTTCTCCTTCCCCTCCTTCCCTCTGCTTCCCTGAGGGCTGATGTTGGTTTGGCTGCCATGGAGGACATGGAAACAATTAGCTCAAGCGTCTCTGCCAGGCCTGGCAGGAGCCTGGGATCTCAGCACAGCCCAGCAAAACTGTTTTCCAAAATCATGTTTCTTGGAGCAAGCACTCAAAACCACCTGGAAAACACGAGGGGCTGGCTCTCTCACCGCCCAGCCCCACTCACAGCACTGTCCCCTTGCCTCAGCTCTTATCTCAGCCCAGCCCTTGAGGTAAAGCTGCTCCAGCTCTCCTTCTTCTGCCTCCCCAGGAGATGACCCGGCTTAGGGTTGGCATTGGGCGGCCAGAAGGTGAAGTGACAGTGTCCAGCTATGTCCTGGCTCCATTCAGCGCTGAGGAGCAGGAGAGGCTGAAGCAGGTCCTGGCCCAGGCAGCCACCTGCCTGCTGGAGCACATCCAGCAGAGGAGAGCGCTTGCAGGGGAATGGGGGGACAGGGGCTGACGCGAACCCCTGGGGACCCACATGGCCAATGGACAGGGTGCTGCGGACTCTCCAGGATGACCATGGCATGGAGCACAGCTGGTCCTGCTGGGCAGCCTGGCTGGGTGCTGGGGCAGCCCCCATCTGTCCCCACACAGAAGCGAGCAGCTCCTGTCCCGCTCAAGCCCCTGCGGTGGCTTCATATGGCAGTTTGGCACTGAAATGAAATAAACCGTCACACTTGGCTCTGCCCTGCTTCTGCCCCTGTCACCCACACCGCTGGCTGAACTCAGGCAGTCCCTGGTTCTGTGGCTCACATCCATGTTCCATCCCTGTTCCACCAGCCCAGGCTGGAGGGAAGCTTCCAGCGGGAAGTGGGGAGTGATGGGAGTGACTTCCACAGGGTCCAAAACCACTTTGGCTTTGTCAACTGCGGCAAGCACAAGTCACCTCAACTCATAGTTCTGCAGCACACAAGGGCTGTCCCACTGAGCTGCAGCAAGTTTCAGGGCTGGCCTCACCGGTTTTGAGTTGCGTGGGTTTTAAGCCAGAACCCTGGAGCTTCCAACAGCTGGAGGAGTTCTGGCTCCTCCTCGCAGACCTGTTACGGGTCTCACAGTGGAGAAGGCAGCCCAAGAAGCGGTGTCTCCCACCACCACTGCCGCAGCTTCCCAAAGCACTGGGCTCTGTCGGCATGTCCTGCCCGGCTGCGTGCCCTGCACCGAGTGCCCCAGCACTGGCAGTTCCTCACCTATGTCCCAGCAGGCGCAGGCACAAGCACCGGGGCCCTGGCTCAGTCACACGTACTGCAGTGCTGCGGCTGCCTCCTTCCTCTGCTCCATCCCCAGTTCCTCCCATAGCACTGAGGCTACCTGCAACCAGGGGACAGGCAGGGAAGCAAAGTGTCCCCAGCTTGCCATCACCTCTTCACCCTGCTGTGCCACCTGTGCCTGTACTGGCTGGTGGTTGTGGTTGCAGACCATGCATTTGGCCATCTCCTTCTCCGTGTTCTCCAGTAGATCCACTCAGATCTTCAGGTCCTGCGTGATCTCCTGGAGCTGGTTGTTCTCCTTCAGGTCCCTGCTATAGCTGTTCAACCTGCAGCTCTCCTGGATCATTTGGTGGCCTTGGACATCCCGCTGTGGGTCTCAGCTACCGAGGCTTCCACCCACTGCTCCATCACCTTCATTAAGCTGTGGGGAGAAGAGGGGTGCAGCCCCTCAAACCCTGGGTGAAGGCAGCCACCCACCGCCTGGGCTAACCCCAGCACCTGCTCCAGGGCCACAGGGGCTGGGCCACTGCCAGGCAGGGGTGCAGAGAGGTGGCAGCTCAGGGGGACCTGGCAGGGAGCTCACACCACCCCAGCTCACCCAGCCCAGGGATACTTGCAGAGTTTTTAAGGAAATTGCTCCTCCACCCCAGAAAACTCTCGGTTTCAACCAAATGTTGCTCTGCCGAGGAGCTGAGGTTTACACCAAACAAGCCTGGGCTCTTGGAAAGCAAACACCCTCCTCCAGAGCTGGCCGCAAAGGTGACAGATACCGGAGCCCAGCAGGACTGGGCTGCACATCTCCACGCTGAGGCTGGTGTTGGGTTTTCAGTCCCAAGGCCAAACCTAGCACCAATGACGGAAATCGTTCCCATCAGCATTCCCCGGGGGGGGAGCTGAGCTCCGTGGAAATGCCACCCACCTTCTCACGCCTGGATCCCAAGGGAGAGCTTCAGTCTCACACTCCCAGCCCACCCTCCTCCCTCCCTTTCCCCATTACAGTTTGCATTCCCAAAGCAATCCTGGGCAGGGGGAACTGCCAGACCCTCACCGCGGCACCTCTGAGGCAACCCCAGCAAGGTATGCCCTGGGGACATTACGTGGGGCGATGCCACCCGGCAGAGCCAGCACCCGTCACGTCAGCTCAAACAGTCTGATTTAATCCTCACTGGGCTTCAGCCCAGACGTGGCACAGGCCAGGGACAAGCCCAGTTGGTGGCAGGAGGCCACGTGTGCCACCACAGGAGCCAGCCCCTGGCCTGAAAATCACTCCCTAAAGTCCAAGCCGGTGGGAGACGGCAGAGTTGGCATCGCTCAGGTTGGTCCTGGAGACATGTCCTCAGCAGAGGCAGAGCACAGCGCTCCCCTAGTCCCTCCACCTGGCAGGGAACAGGCTCTCCAGGAGCCCTGGGATGAATCCTGCCTTGGGTGGATTTGGCACATGCAAATTCGAAGAACCCTGGGGGATCTGTCCAGGGCAGCTGTGTCTCTCAAGCAGGAGCAGACAGGATCAGGCCACTGGCCCGCGGTGCTCCCAGCGGGGTCACAGTCCCTCATCCCTAGGAGGCAAGGATGCAAATGTTAGCTGTCCAGGCAGCAGCAGCCCCGACGACGACGTGTTCACGCCTGCAGCAGAGGCGGCGGGAGGGTTGTTTTCCAGCCTCCCCAGCCTGGCCGCAGGAGAGGCTCTGCTGCCAGCATAAGCAACCTCAGACAGGGAAAGTCTGACCCGGTGTTAACCCGTTAACCATGGCAGCGCTGCCTTGCATGCCTGCAGCCGCCACAGGGACACAGCCCAGGGAGCAAGCAGCAGCACCGGGGTGAAGCTTTCCCCCGTGAAATGCCCTCAGCTCTCTCCAAACCTGGGTGACTTTTTCAGGAGGTGAAGGAGCATTGTCCCTTCCTCATTTGAGGGGCTGGGGAGTGGCAGGATCCGGTCCCTGGGTCCCCTCCAGCCCACTGCAGCCCCACATCCCTTTCCCCGCCTGGAAGAGAGGTCCTCATCTCTGTTTCCCAGTGCTTTGAGTCTGATGGGGAGAGCTGCTGACACATGGCAAAAAGGAACTAGGCACCCAGGACACATCCAAACACTGCGCTCGCAGGGAGATGCTTCCCAGCCACTCTGTCCCCTGTCCCCAGCACCACGTGCTCAGGTCCCACAGCCTCGCTCACCGTCACAGCTCGTCACGGGCGGTGGAGCGGAGGTGGCCAGCGCTGCCCCGTGAGTCCCTCAGGGTCTTCTGTGAGCCAGTCCAGTCGGTCTTCTTGCCATCGTCATCCCAGATGGTGGAGGTCTCGGTGTCACTCAGCCAGTTGCTGTCCCCAGCATAGTGGGTAGGATAAACCAGGAGCGGGTGAGCTGAAAACACCAGCAGGTCCCGAGGGGCAAAGTGCCGCTTGTAATCCTCGCTGGGGAAAGCAGAGGGGACCCGAGAGGAGAGACTGGCTTACAGAGCATGGTCCAGTGGAGAAAAAAAGGCTGGAAAAACTGTACTGATCACCTGGGGAAGGCACTGTGCAGGGCAGGTGATGGGGAGGGACACGGGGTACCGGGGAGGGGGTCCAGGGAAGGCAGCCAAGCTGGGGGTCTGCCTTGTACTGCTGCTGCCTGCAGAGCCTGGCTGGGGAGGGACCACAGAGGGACTGCAGAGGGGATGGCACCCACCTCTCCCCACCAGCCTCGGTGGCACGGGGCCGGCCCTGGAGCGGAGGGGGTCTCTGGCACAGCACCTCACTGGCCCGGCCCTGGCTGGCCCCAGGCCAGGCTGTCTGGGTTATCCAGGCAAGCATGGGACTCCCAGCTGCTCCTGGTTCACATCCAGAGCACTAACCCACCCCGCCATCCACCTCCAGCCTCCCTTTTACATGCCTAATCCCTCCATTTTGCCATTCTCCTCACTGGCTTTCCTACCCCCTCCTCCCCCAGGACACTCTGCTGCCAGCACTCACACACTCCCTAAATCGCCTCCCCCTCCCCAGACTCAACCTTGCTGCTGACCCCCACCTGGGAAGAGTGGCACAGAGGTGCCCCAAGGTGGGGCTAAGACCCACAACCAGGGGCAGAGGACGACATAGACCCCCAGCGCCAGGGTACAGGGGGTTGCTCCTCTCTTGCCAAGGGGCCAAGACTCATGTGTGGGGCCAGCATCAAGCCCCAGTTCCATCCTCACCACCATCCCCCCACCCAGCACTGGCAGAGGGCCATTTTCCAGCGGCCGGCAGCCAGGCAGCGGCTGGGGTGGAATGAGCTCATGCTACAGATGTTTTCTTCCAGCATGAGTAACACTGGCAGGGGGGAGCCGGGTGGGATGGTGACAGCAGAGAAGAAACACATGCTCCCTCACCAGCACAGCCATGCCGCTCCACAAGCACCCCTCCTGCACCACTCGCTCCTTACTTGGGGTGCTTGTCATACATGATGGGCAGGAACTCGTCCACCGGCAGCATTTTGGAGAGGGGCTCAGCAGCCAGCAGCTTCTGCGCCCCACGGTGGGAGATGGCGTAGGCCAGCGTCCAGTACGAGTACCCGGCCACCACCAGGTTTCGCACGCCCTCCACAGGTGCCTCATCCTCTGCGTTCACCTGCTTCCTCCCCAGGTAGCTGCAGGGCGGGCATCGAGCCATGAGAGCCACCCCCAGGGACTCCCACCCCACGTCCCCCCAAGCCCCAGCACCTACATGAGGTCCCAGTCCTGCTGCGCTCCCTCCAGCTCCTCCATCAGCTGCCTCAGCCGTGCCGGGAAGGCGGCCTCGAAGCGCACATCATCCTCGAAGACCACTGACTGTTCCAGCCTCCGAGAAACGATCTGTGGGGAGGGGGCAGAGGTGCAAACCCATTCCAGCACCATGCTGGGCCATACGGGTCCACTCACCCTGACAAGACACCCCTTTCCCCACATCCTCCAGAGACCTGGTGATGCTCACGGGGTCCAGCCCCATGCAGGTGGTCCCGCAGCCCCATACCTCCTTCCAGATGTTGTAGTGGCTGAGGAAGCAGCCGACCTCACCCTTAGTGAGCGTGCGGCCAGAGAAGGGGTCATAGTACCCGGGGAGCAGGTCCACCCCCAAGACCTTGATGTCACTGCTGTTGAGGGTGCTGCAAGGCAAGTGACAGCATTGGCGAGGTGTGTGTGTCCCCTGACCCCGTCACCTCCCCAAGATGACGGCAGGATGCTGGCAAAGTAGAGATGTGTTCCCCCATGGTCACCTCCCATCCACGGCATCCATCACCCGCGGGGCAATCTCCAGCTCCTGCAAGGACTCCAGCATCCGCCGGCGCCGGTCCGGCCTCCGCACCAGGTTGATGAGGAAGATCTGAAGAGGAAGGGGAGAGCCCCTCCAAGGGGGCATGTTGTCGCAGGGTGGGGACACAGCCTGCCCGGCCACTGCAGGATGGGGGAAGGGGGCTTGGCCAAAGCCTGCGACAGGCTTTGCCATAGATGGATGCAGATAGAGGGATGGACAGGGGGACGTGGGGGGGTCCACTTGGCACTTACTTCATCAAAGCCCATTTTTGTGAGTGGCTTGGGGAGGAAGGAAACGTGCCTGGAGCGCTGCATGGGGGGGCCATCCACTGCAGAGAGAGGGGACACCCGGTCAGTGAAGCCCACACCCCTGCGGTCAGGAACCAGGGCTGACAGCCCTGCCCCGGGGACCAGCACCAGGTCCCTTCACCCCTGGGGCAGGAGACACCTCCATGACCCCAGCACCCACAGGCACTCACCCATGGCCTCCAGCGTGAGATGCACAAAGTTGGCGTGTTCATCCTCCAGCGTCTGGTGGGCCTTCACGGGGACATTGATGTAGCCAAAGCGCTGCTGGTTGCACACATGGACCTCCACACCTGCCGGGTGGGACGGGTGAGCACTGCAGCCCCCCCAAACCTCCCCCCATCCCCTCAGCACTCACCGGCTGCCTGGCAGGAGTAGGCAAAGACAATGATATCATCGAAGGCCCAGGTGTAGTTGGGATGGGGCGGGTAGAAAGCCAACCGCAAAGTCTCTTCCTTCCGCAGGTCGATCAGGAAGGTGGCATAGACCATGGGGACGGAGAAGCAGCCCGTCCGCTGCCGGTTCTTGGTGGGGAAGTAGTCAGCCGTCCGGCGGTAGTAGCCCTGTGGCACACTGGCATGAAGCCTCTACAGTGGGGGACTCCTCTGCTGGGGGGGGGCGGGGATCCCCTGCCCTGGGACGTACCTGGGGTGTGATGCCACACCAGAAGTTGGAGTAGAAGGTCTGTGAGTCCAGCATCGGGGCCACAACCGACTTGTTCTGCGCCATGAGAAACTTGAGGGTCTGGTTGTTGGTCAGGATGCTGTCAGTGTCCACAAACTGTGGGGACAGCACAGGTCCTGGAGGCGTGAGGACACCTGCCCCAGCCCCCTCCCCAGCAGTGCCCGTGTCCCTTACCAGGATGTAGTCCGCCTGCTGCTCCCGGGCGTAGGTGAGAGCCTCCTGCTTCAGCCTCATCAGGTTTTCATAGCGTTTGTCGCTCCAGTGCTTGGGCCCGAGCTCGTCGGGGTAGGAGCTGGGCAGGGGGGAGGCAGGGGTTAACCCCGCTCGCTGGGAACGCACAAACTTGGTGCATGCTGCTGCATGCTGGCAGGCTGAGTCAGCCCAGCTCTGTCTCCATGCGGCTCCTGGCAGTGTCCCCGGACAGGGACAGGGAGCAGAGCAGAGTGCTGCTTCAGGAGCCCCTGGCAGCCCGTGCCTGCTGCCCACCCCCGCACTCCCCCAGCCTCACCTGGGCTCCTCCTGTACCTTCCAGGCCACTGAGTGATAGTCCTTCCCCACTGCCCCCAGCCACTCCCGCAGCATTGCTGTGGTGTTGTCCGAGTTGTGGTCAGTCGCACACCTGGGGTGAGAAGACGTCAGCCCCTGGGGTCCCCCCAAGGGACAGCCGCAGCCCCCTCCCCACACTAGAAGCAATCCCAGGGCCAAGACGCTGAGCCAGCGACAGACTCGCTTGGGAGCACAACATGTAATTTGAAGGAACCGAGGCTGCACTGGCAGGAGGGGGAACGCGAATGGGTAATTTCTTTCCCGGTGCCACGGCCGGCCAGGCTGTCCCACAGCTCTCCTGCCATGTCCCTGCAGCCTGGCAGCAGCCCTGGCCATGCCGTCCCCGTCCCAACCCTGCAGCTGCCCACCACCCCCTTGCCCATGCATATCACAGCACCCCACACACCCCGCAGCACCCCACAGCTCCAGCAGCCAGAGGAAAGGCCCTGACAAGCAGCTAAAATCCTCCTCCAAAACGTTCCTTTGCCATGCACGGCCACCGTCCCCAGCTTTTCCACCCCACCTCACAACAGCGTTTGTTGGGCACCCCAGCACAGACAGGGCTGAGCCCCACATTGCACTGGGGCAACTCCCCAGTCCCCACACTCTACACATCAGAGAGCCCTGAGCTTCCCCCCAGGACCCTCCGGGATGCAGGGGACAAGGCCGGACCTGTGCCCCCCACGGCTCCCAGCTCCGCAGGCAGCTCTTGAAACACCCCGCAGGGCCCTGCAGCTGGGGGCTCCCAGGGGCTGCAGCAGGCGAAGGGAGGACCCCTGCTCCTCTGCTGCTGGCAGCCGCCCCTTGCCCCAGCCCAGCTACCCCTGCCAGGACTCCCCTGCCAGCCCCCACCTCGGTCCCCCGCAAAAGCAGCTACAGAAAAGTTTCCAACAAGCTCAGGCGAGAGACAGCGGCGGAGTGTGAAAGAGAAGGAATGGGGGTCTTCTCCCAGCTGCCCCCCCAGCACGGCAAAAGGTGGTTTGGGGGTGTCTTTGGGGAAGGGGGGGCTGGGGCCGAGCCCTGCAGGGAGGGGGAAGGCAGTGCCTGCCCCTGGCGACGCAGAATCCCCCTGAGCCCAGGGCTCCCCTCCCTTGCCAGCCCTGCAGCTTCGGGGGGGGGAAGGTGGGGGTCCTGTCCCCTCACTGTGTCGCAGCACCCAGCCCCTCCCGGGTCCCTGCTGGGTCTCGAACCCGGGGCAGTGTCACCCCTCACCCTTTGGGGCGTGGGGGGGTGTTACCACCAGGGTCCCTGTCCCCCCGGGTCCCCACTCCCCCCCAAGCCACCATTCCCTCAGATCTCTGCTGCCTCCACCCAGGGCCCTGTTATTTCAAGATCCCTTCGAGCTCCCCCAACTCTCCCCAGCTTCCCCGTTCCCCTCTCGCCGTTGCCCTTTGGGTCCCCACTACCCCCGGCTTCCCATTCCCCCCCAGTCCCACCTATCCCCCAGGACCCCTCTTCCCCCCCCAGCATCCCCACTCCCCCGGGGCTCACCGCTACCCCCAGCGTCCCTGCGACCCCAGCATCCCGGCTCACCCCGGGGGTCCCCACTCCCCCACAGCCCCCTCCGCCCGCCGGCTTCCTGCCGCCCCCGCACCCCGGGGTCCCGGCTCCCCCCAGGGTCCCCGTCCCTCACCACAGGGCGATGCTCCCCGCGGGATAGTCCATGCGCTCCAGGGCTCCCAGGCAGTGCGGCAGCGAGTGCTGCGCGTTACGGGCCAGGAGGGCGAGCACCACCCGGGGGGCGACCGGCCCGGGCCCGGTGCCGGTGCCGATGCCCAGCAGCAGGAGCAGGGCGCAGAGCGGCCCCGCGGCGCCCATGGCGGCGGCGGGCGGGGAAGGGGCGGGCTGAGACCCGCCGCGCTCAGCGCACCCCCGCCCCCGCCCCCGGCCCGGCCCCGCCGTGAGCCCCGGGGGCGGGGGGTCGGTGTGGGTGTTGGGTTTCTTTAAATAAACCCGATATCGGGAAACAGCCCCCGCAGCCCACGGCTGGGGGTGAGAGGCCGCGGAGGCACCCCCGGTACCCCCTCCCTGAGGATGCTCCTGGGCATTCCCGTGTGCCCCCTGCCAAGCTCGGGGTCGGGTCCTGCGGCGCCCAGCACCGCGTGGCTGGGTGATGGGCAAGCGGATGGGGGGCTCGTGGCTGGGGGGGCGGTAGCCAGGGGTGATCATGGCCGGGGGAGGCTCCTGGCCAGGCGGGCTGGTGGCCAGGGGGCCCTCGTGTCCCGAGTCGTGGCTGGGTGGCTCTCCCCCATCACGTGCCAAGGGAGCCCACCCCACCAAGTCATGTCTCACCCAGGCTGCCCGCCATGGCTGGCCACCTGCGGCCCCTCAAGCGTGCCTGCAACGTGTGGGGGCCACCGGCAGCCCCGAGGCCTTTGGGCCATTTGGCCAAAGCCACCCGTTAACCACCCGCGCCATGAACACGGCCTCCGGCTCCGCAGCAAGCTGGGAGAGGGCCGCCTCCTGTGGAGCAGCAGCTGCAGCCCCCCACCAGCCGTGCCGCGCACCCCCCTGCCGCTGTGGCCCCGCAGCCCAAGTGAATGGCCGGTGCCATGCGTGGGCCAACCCGCACCCACCCGTAGCAGGGCAGGGGCCTGGCCGGGTGGGCGCTCCAGCCGGCTGCCCCCGCTGCCAGGGGCCCCCGGGAGGGCTGCGGCAGGGGGGGGGTCGGGGGGCGAATGCTCCAGCGGCACCTGGAAGAAGCAACGGAGAGAGTGGGGGGCCAGGGGGGCAGCGGGGGTCCCCGGCGATGCAGAGGAGCAGCGGGGCGGGGGGCGACCCCAGAAGCCGAGCACAGCCGGACCCCTAACCCGTGTCCAGACCGTGCCCGCCTGTGTGCCCCCACACACCCCGGGAGAGCTGGCCGGGGGCAGCCCCTCTCCCCCCGCAGCAGCCCCCGGGCGCGGCCCCGCGGCCCGAACAGGGGCGGGGGCGAAGGCAGGGCAGCGGGGATGCCCGCGGAGCCCACGGCCGGCCCGGTCCCGCGGGGACACGCACCCGGCTGCATCGCCCCCCCGCCGCCCGGCCCCGCGCTCGGCCGCTGCTGCCACCTCCAGGCCCCGCGGCGCAGCACGGCGCGGCACGGCCGGGGGCAGCCGGGTACCGGCACTCGGTGGGGAGTCAGGGGCTGCAGGGTCCACCAGAGCTGGATCTGATCCCCGTGTCCCTACATCCTTCCATCCCCACCCTTCCTCATCTCTGCATCCCTTCACCCCCACATCCCTGCATCCCCACATCCCTCCATTGCTGCATCCCTGCATCCCTTCCCTTCTTCATCCCTGTATCCCTTCACCCTTACATCCCTCCATCCCCACATCCTGCATCCCTCACCCCTATATCCCTGCATCCCCACATTCCTCCATCACTGCGTTCTTGCATCCTTTCCCTTCTTCATCCCTGCATCCCTTTGCCCCTATATCCCTGCATCCCATTGTCCCTACATCCCTGCATCCCCTTGTCCCTACATGCCTTCCCCTGTACATCCCTGCATCTCTTATGTCCCCACATCCCTCTATCCCTGTGTCCTCTCCTGGGGGTCACAGACAGCCCTCCCCTGCCTTCAGCACCTGGGAAGGGCAGAGAGGGATTGCAGTGCTGGATATAACAGGATTCTGGGAGGCCTGGATCCCAGGAGGCCAAGCAGGGTGGTTCCCAGCCTGCAGACTGGGATGAAGCCCACAGAGCCCTGACACCCTGCACCACACTGGGGCCAGGGGCTCCCGAGCCTGGACATGCCCTGGGCTGGGCTGGGGCCAGCCCTGGGATGCTGCTCGGTGAGCAAGAGCAACACCTCATCGTTGCCTGGAGTTTTTTCCCAGGAAATCCCACTGTGTTCTCAGCCCTGTTGTGCCCTGCCCCAAGGATGCAGCATCCCTGGCCTGGTGCGGTTCCGCCACTGGTGCACAGCCACGGCCCTGCTGCCCTGGCACTGCACACACCAACGCCCCAGCCGTTGGCTTGGGGACTGGAGAGGGAAAGACCACTCTGTCCACAGCCCCACCACCCCTGCGGTGGGTGGAAGAAGGGGGTGCTGTCACTGCGCTCTGACATGGGGAAACTGAGGCATGGGGCGATGCAATGTGCAGCACACGGGTGGGCCAGGAGTGGCCGAGGGATGAAGTGTCCTGTGCCTGCCCTCGCAGGCTCGGCTGGGGTCAGGATTATCCCTGTCCCTGCAGCCAGGTCTGCAGCCTGCCTTCCCCCCGCAGCCCGGCTGCCACGGGGCTCGTGGCAGACACTTGGAGGCCGCTGGGGGCTCGGCAACACCTTGCAAGCGGCTTTGCCCATGCAATGGAAGACACCCCCCCAAGTGAACCTGTGGAGAAGGGGGAAATGGTGGTTACCTGCCAGGGCACCCACTGCATGTCCTCAGGGTGACGACCACCCAGCTCTGCGCTGCAGCTCAGCATCTCCATCTCCACCACTCTGCTAGCACAGGGCTGTGACGGTCCCCGCACCCCAGGAGCAGGACTGGCAGGGAGGTGGCAGGTCCCCACAGGGCCCAGGGTGTCCCAACGGCTCCACGCACGCATGGTGATACCTGTAACACAGAGCCAGCGTCAGGCCTGGAAGCATCTGCCCGGAAAAAGAGGCACTGCACATTTCCGACAGTATATTTTCTTTTTTGACAGGAAGAAGTTGCTTTTGGACCCAGGGCTGAGATTTTTGGCCACCTCTCACCTCTCTCTCTCCACCCCTCCCTTGGAATTTTCTGAGATTTTCAGCAAAGCCTTTGAAAAGCTCCGAGTTCCTCAAATGTCACATTTTTCTGCTTTAAAAGTCTCAGGTTTGGTTGCAAAACCCAAATATATAAAGATGTATATGTGTGTGTGTAGAAATGCAGAGATTCTGTGGGTATGTGCATGGCCGGGGGGTCGGTGCAAGTCCCCTGGCCGTGAACTGGTTTTATTGAACTTATTTCACAAGAAAAAACATCCCAGGGGCCCAGTTGGCTGCCAAGGTCCATGGTGCCCCTGGGTGCCCCCAGGGGTCCCCATTCCCATGCCATGATGCTGCCCGAGTTACACTGACCCCTCCAGACCGCTGCCCCGACTCATCCAGCTCACAACCATGGCCCAGTTCACAGGTGGGGAAACTGAGGCACAGAGCCTGTACAGCCCCCCAGCATCTGCCCAGCCAGTATGGATCCTGGACCCGAGGGAGTGTCTGAGACCCCACCATGCTCCCTGCTCTTCGAGGCCCTCAACCTGAGCATTCCAGCTGTTCCAGCTGTTTTCACCACCCTCCAGCTGTTGGGTAGCTCAGGAGGCCAGCACTCCCCTCCCAGCTGGGTTTTCCTTCCAGGTCTCTGCTAAATCCATCGCATCCACGGGCGCCACTCTGCTTTCCTCCTCGGCAGGCTGCTTCTGCAGCATGCAAAATCTACAGATCTTCCCACCCAGAAAAATCCAAGGAGATTTTGGCCATCTTGGGGGGATTTTGGCCATCCTGGGGGAGATCCTGGCCACCCAAGGGGGTTTTGGCCTACCCAATAGATGCTTTGCCAGAGGAGCTGGAGGCTGGCGGGAGCAGCATCCCCATCTCAGCCAGTGGGGAATCAGTGCCACCGTAAATGGGGCAGACACATGTCTCCGGTCCCAGCACCCACTGGGCTGCATCTCTCCCGCACCTCAGCCCGTCGAGAGACAGCCTGGGGTGTCCCTGGTGGGCTGTGAACATCGGGGAGGGAGAAGCCTCCCCAGGGGTCCCTCTTGATGCCCCGCTGGGCGCAGGGAGCCAGGGACATGTTCGAGCCCTGCAGCGGCCAAATCCTGACCCCCCCTGGCTGGCGTAGCTGGCTCAGCCTCAGAACGGTCCCTTTTCTCCCCAGGTTGGACCACACCTGTTGGCATCAGAGCCAGGGGTGCCCAGAGCCAGCATCCCCTGGCTGTGGGTGGCAAAGGGGACCCAGCACCCATCAGCCCTGGGAGTGGGCAGAGGGACGCCTCCCTCAGCGAGGGGAAACTGAGGTAGAAGGGTGACCCCAAACTGCCCCAGCCCCATGGGGCAGGGAAATGCCGCGCACCCTGCCAGGGCTTCACTCTGGGGGCAATAGGAAGCTGCTCCCTATCCCCTCACTGCACCCTCGCGGAGGGATGGCAACAGAGGAGTACCCTGATGGGATGGGTCCCCCCCCAACATGCTGACCCGTGTGCTCCCACCCCCTCCCTCCTCTCCCCGCCCCAGCAGGGCTGACAGTCGGTCCCCGTCCCAAACCGGGACAGCTGTGACCGACAACAAAGCTGTCCCCTTCGGCACAATACCCTTCTGTCCCCCCCCAGATGCTGACCGCTGGGGTGGGCAGCGGCCGGGCTGGAGGCATCGAGGGGCTGTGCCAGGCCCCCGCTGGCAGGGGACAATGTTGGCAGTGATGGAGAGTAGGTATTTCAAAAGGTTTTGTTTTCGAGTTGACCCGCCGAGCCGGCGTGACCCTGCAGCCCCCCACCCAGTCCTGCTCCTCCGTCCCAATAGAAACCGGCCACATTCCTGACCTCGGGGAGGCGGGGGGGGGGGGGAGTTTCAAACCTCCCTGGGAAGGAGACAATGGGGGTGTCAGGGCCGTGATTTAGGAGGGGGGGCTCTTTCCATCACAAAGGCGAGACAAAGGCACTCTACGCTGGGAAAGGGGCTTCGGCGGCGGCTCAGGAGTGGGGCTGTGGTATTGTGCCTGGCCAGCCGGCCTCGGCCTCGGCCTCGGCAGCAGGGTAGCCAGGGCCCACTGGGTGCCACCGGCTGCTACCACGTCCCACCAGGTCCTCTTGGGTCCCACCAGGCTGGCCATCCCAGCCCCTACCACAGCCATCCCTGCAGCCACCCTGGGGACCAGGGTCTGGTGGCTTCACGGGTGTCACCATCTCCCATGGTGGGAGGGAGCGAGTCCTCCATTCCCACAAGGGACAGCTGGGGCAACCCCAGCTCCCCACAGCACCCCATGCTAGGGTGGCTGGCCAGGGACTAGCCCAGCACAGGGGCTGTGGGGACCCCATGGGTCAGCGCTGGGACCCCAGGGAGGGCCCATGCAGGTGGATGTGCAGCCCCAGCCCCCCAGCCCCCCCTCCCTGTCGGCCTTCCCTGGGTGCCCAGGGCCAGGGTCCCACTGTCCTCTCCCAGGGCCAGTCCCAGGGCTGAGGGATGAGCAGCTCCTCTGTGAGCTGGTCAAAGGGGCTTTGTGCACCCCGGGGCTGCCAGTGCCCAGCACCACACGCCACCGCCAGCACGGGCACCACACGGTGCCCACCCTGTCCCCATCCCACAGCCGGCACCCCCCCAACCCCCGTTTTCCCAACTGTCCCCTGCTCTGACCCTCCTCCTCCATCCCTGGGGGGGCTCAGCCCCAAACAGTAGCAAGCCCCCCAAAAAAGCCAAGAAACTGCTTAAGCAGATGCCCAACTTACAGTGTCCTCTGCCGCTGCTGAGCCTGTGTCTCCGGCTGGCTTCCTGGTGCCGAAGGGCTCAGAGCCTGCACAGAGAGGGGATATTTTTACAGGAGAAATATTTTTCTCCCGGTGCTGGATGGTTGATCCAAAGGAAAAGCTGGAAACAAGTTCATTGGCTTTTCTCTCGCTCCCTCTCCTTGCCCTAATTTTTTTTTTCCTGGCAGCTGGTGGGAGGAAGGGAGCTGGCAAGGTGATGCTTTTTTGGGAAGAGGGGAACTGCTGGTGAAAGAGGCATTCACCGCGCTGGGAGCCTGGGAAAGCCGAGAGCCAGGGGGCCGGCAGGAGGGCGGGAGCCTGATCACTGACCGTCGTGCTGAGGCTGACTGCTGTGCCGGGGCTGACCGCCGTGCCGGGGCTGACCGCCATGCCGGGGCTGACCACCCTGCTGGGGCTGACCGCTGTGCTGGGGCTGACTGCCATGCCAGGGCTGACCACTCTGCTGGGCCTGACCACCATGCCAGGGCTGACCGCCGTGCCGGGGCTCACGGCTGTGCCAGGGCTGACCGCCGCACCGGGGCTGACCACCGTGCTGGGACTCCTGGCCACGCCGATGCTGGCCGAGCGGAGGCCGGTGGCAGGTGGAGGGGGGCTGGCAGGGTGCAGCAGGAAGCCAATGACATCATGTTGTGGGGGTTTTTCCAGGATGAAATGCAATTTGCAGACGACTTCCCCAGCTGGCCGCGAGCACTGGGCTCCGTGACAAGGCCAGGTCCCCCCAGGACACGCAGGCGCCTGCTGAGGGAGTGCAGAGCTGGGCCCGGGATTTATTTTTTCCCCTTTTTGGGTCAGAAAGAGTGCCTAATGCCCTGGTGCTGTGCGAGGGGCTCCCTGGCACCCAGCAAGCAGGCTGAGCAGACCACAGCCCGGCACAGTCGGCGCCAGCGCCCCGTCAGGGACCCCCCATCCCCGTGGCAGGGCAGGATCCGGCCCCAGCCGCCCAGCCCAGGATGGCTCCTTTCGCCTCTTCCCTCTTAATTTTGTTTAGAAACTTGTCAGGTTGGTACATAAAGGAGGTGGAAAGATCAATCCCGGCTTTTCATCAGTGTGGGAAAAAGTATTTCACTAATCCATATTTATTGGTGTAAGGAGCAGGGGGGGGGGAGGGGGGAGGGCAAGAGACCCTAATGGTCAGGAGCAAAGGACAGAAGGGACAGTTTAAGGCTGCCCTTTTCGGAGAGGTCACATGTCACCAAAATCTTTCGGTTGTCTCGGGATTGGTTACATTCTGTTCTCTTTTTTTCTATTGAGGTTGCCAAGCAACTGGGTAAGACCAGCCAAGATATTTTCTTTATTACAAGTGGAGCAGAAAGCAGCAAGGAGGAGAGAGATAAAAAAAAAAAAAAAAAAAAAAAAAAAAGAGAGAGAGAGAAGAAGTTTAGACAATTAACATTTATAGGATCACATAACTTCATTAACTCGGCTGAGATTTGGGAAAGAGACTTCAAAAAAAAAAAAGGTGGTCAAGGGAGCATTAGGAATTACAGCGAGTTAAAAGGCCGGCAGGTCCGGGGCTAAAACAATGCCAGGGAGGTGTGGGCAGTAGTAGGGGCAGCAATAGGGGCAGCAATAGGGGCAGCGGTAGGGGCAGAGGTAGGGGCAGAGGTAGGGGCAGCAGTAGGGGCAGCGATAGGGGCAGCGATAGGGGCAGCGCTAGGGGCAGAGGTAGGGGCAGCGGTAGGGGCAGCAGTAGGGGCAGTGATAGGGGCAGCGGTAGGGGCAGCGGTAGGGGCAGAGGTAGGGGCAGCAATAGGGGCAGTTGTAGGGGCAGCGGCCTGGGGCAGCAGCAGAGGCAGCGGCAGGGGCTGCCCTGCAAGGGCTCCCACCACCCGGAGAGCTGCCTGGTCCTGGGCCATGGTATGACCCAGGCAGGGGCCTTCAGCTGCTGCTGCTGCTGCTGCTGCTGCATTTCTTTAATGCCACCTTTCTTTTGATTTTCATCCTTCTAGGAAGCAAGTTCATTGCTAACAGCGCTGGCAGGGAGGGGTGGGTGCGTAGGGAGCCCCTTGCAGGGGCCATGGCAGGAGCTGGGCATCCCCCTGGCCCCCGCTGTGGCATGTGTCAGAGGCTGTGGGCACGTGGCTGTCCCCAGGCCCTGGGACACCCTCACACCTCTGCAGGGTGGGCAAAATCTCCCAGGGCTGAGAATGTGACTGTGGGAGCGCAGCCCCCAGCTGCAGATCCCTGACCCCGGGTCCCTGCTCAGGGCTCAGGCCTGGCACTGTCCCTGGGCTGTCCCCTGGCCCAGACCTGGCCCCACCGCAGGCAGGGGACATTGCTGGGGGCAGGGGACAGGGACCGGGGTCACCCCACAGCTCCGTGGGGCTGGGCTGCTCCAAGCATCCTGGGGGCTGTGGGGGCTTCTCTCCCCACGTCAGCTGATGCTCTCTTGGTGATGATCACCTCTCCCCAAGCGGGCAGACCCTGGGCAAGGACACGGGGAGGAGGTGAGGAGGGGCAAGTACAGTCCCCTCCGGTGAATCCCCCCAGCCCCTGCACGCCCCTCCAGCATCCCCCCTCCCCCGGTTCTGCCCAGGGACCCCAGTGGCACCCAGGGCATGGCGGGGTGCAGGCGGGAGCCGGCCCCACACTCTTCCCCGCGGTTACGGGGACCCCCAGTGGGCCTGGGCTGGGGGGGTCCCCGGGCGGGGAGAGGCAGGCGATGCCCCCGCTCCCCTGGCCAGAGCCCGCAGCTGCCGGCCTGGCAAGTCGGTAATATTCATTAGGGGAAAACAATGAGAATTATTTATCCCCGGCACTTTCCCTGCCGTGGGGGGCCGGGGTAGGGTGCAGGTGACCCCGTACCCCACTGGGGACCCGGGCAGTGCCACTCTCGTGGCAGCAGAACCGGGGCGAGGGGTCCTCGAGGGGAACCGAAGGGGCGGGAGGCGACCCCAGCCCCAGCCCTGCACGGCGGCTTAGGGGGGACCCCCGTACCCCCGAGAGGGGCTCACCCCGGCCGTCCCCGGGGCCGGGCGCCAGGACCCCGCGGCAGGGCGCACCCCGGGCCCCGAGCGCCGGGCCCGGGCGGGTGCGGGGGCTCCGGGCCGTGCCGTGCCGAGCCGAGGCGGGCCGGGGGCTGGGGTTTGGGAGCTGTGTCTTTAAGAGATGGCTGGCTCCAGGTTGCAGCTGCTGTTTCTGTGCTATAGAGACAGTGGAGATTCATTACTCCTAAAACACAATGGGCATTTATCACCCCGTGGTGTTATTCAAATCCAGTACCAATTGAAGGTCATCCCCATTCTTTTCTCGCCGGCTCTGCAACACATTTATTGTTGTGCCGTTCAACTAAAAGCCCTGCCCGGCCCCGGCGCAGCCCGCAGAGCCCCGGTGTGCGCATCCCTCCCGGGCGGATTTGGGACCCTCCCGGGTGGATACGGCGTGGAGGACGCGGGGCAGCGCCGGGGCGGCTCGGCGCGGCTCGGGGCCGGCGGCAGGTGCACCGGAGCCCGCCGCTGTGCCCCGCCGAGCCGCGGGGGCCGCCCGCTCCGCCCCCGCCGGACGCACTTTCCGCGCCCCGTGGAAACTCGGAGCCCCGCGGGCCGGAGGGCGGCTCGGGCGGCCGGGGGTCCGCCGCTCGGCCGGCCCCAGCCCGCCCCCGGGGGGACCTGCCCGGCCCCGCCGCGGAGCGGCCGCGGCCGCCGGCACCGGCGGGGGAAGCGCCGGCAGCGGGCCGGGATTTTCCCTGCCTGGAGAGGGGGGATTTGTTCCCAACTTCGTGGGAGCCGGTCGGTGAGGAGGGGCTGGGGGAGAAGCCTGGATTTTTCCTCTTTTTCCTTTATTTTTTTTTTAATTATTACTAGCAATATGCCCCCCCACCCCACCCCAGTTGGGCATTTATACATTTCGGCGGTTTTTCAAAGTGCCCGAATTTCGAGGACGATCCGCTTGAAACTGGTGAATTCTGCGAGGCGGGAGCGGCGGCGGCCGCGGCAGAGCCGGGGGTCTGTGCCCGCAGCCCCGCGGCATCACCCCGCCAAGCCCCGGGAGCCACCGAGCCCCGCCGGCGGCAGCCGGCCCCGGCGCACCCATCCTCGCTCACCGGGGCTGCTCTGCCGGGGCCCAATCGCTGGTTTTCGTTTTCTGGCTTTTTTTTTCTTCTTTCTTTTTTCTTTTTTTTTTTCTTGATGATGGTTTAATTTTTTTTATAAGGGCTTAATTTTTTTTTTTTTTTCGGGCGGGGGTAAGAAAGGAGTTGATAAAACCGAGCCTCTCGCCGTGCCGTTGAATGGACAGCGGCTGCGGAGCGCCGCGGCTGCGCTGGAAACTTGTTGGGGCCGGAGCAGCGGCTCCGCAGGGCCGGGGAGCGGGGAGCGGGGAGCGGCGGCGGGCAGCCGCCCGGTGCCCGTGTGTCCTTGTTTTCCAGGCTCCAGCCGGATTCCCCCTGGAAGACCCCGCGAGCCCAGGATGGGAATCTCCGCTCCTGATTGTCCAAACGCAATTCTTGTGCGATGGAGCCGTACGAACCAAGAATTGTGTCTGGACATCTGTAGCAGAGGTTCCAACTCCAGCGGCCGGGCTGCGGGACGGCGCTCGGGGCGGCGGAGGAGGGACGGCCCCTGCCCGGGCCGGGGGCCCGCAGGTAACGGCTCCCGCCCCGGCCGAGCCCCGCCAGGCCGGCACCGAAGCACCGGCGGCGGCTCCGCGCCGCTCCGCGCGGCCGGGGCTCGGCCCTGATGCGTCAAACAGCGGCGGAGTCCTCACCGGGCCGGGCAGGCACCGGGCAGGGCCGGCGGGGCCGAGCCGGGGCCGCTGGGGCCGGAGCCGAGCACGGAGGGCGAGCGCCCCGGCCCTGCGGCTCCATCTCGGCATATCCTTCCGGGATTTATTGATTTATTTATATTTTTAATCGCGTTTTAATTTCATGGAATTTATTTCGGCGTGCGGCCGGCCCTGGGGCGCGGCGGGGACCTCTCAGCAGCGGGGGGCCGAGGTCCCCGCCGGCCGGGACACCCCCCGCCTCCTGCCGCCGTAGCGGCCGCCCCCGGGTCCCCGCCGAGCCGGGCACCGTCCCCGCGGCTCGGGCACCGGGCGGGCTGGGCGGCGATCGGCCCGGCCGCGGCTGTCCCCCGGAGCTCCCGGAGCCGCGGCCGGGGGAAGGCTGGGAACAGAGAGGCTTTATGGCTCCGCAAGCCAGGCGGCTCGGCCGGGGCTGCCAAGGAAACCCAGGAGGAGGAGGAAAGCATTACAAGACCCGAGCAAAATTTCACCAAGAGCCTACCTAGGACAAAGCTAGAGGCAGAGAATGTTTTAAAAGGCTTTTATTTCAGAAACTTTTTTTTTTTTCTGTGTGCATTTCAAGATTTTGCTGTACCCCTCTTTTCCCCTCCCTCCCCTGGCTACCCTCATCTTCCCATTTCTAGCTTTTTTTTTTTTTTTTAGCAATGATTGGCAGCTTTTACTACAGCAGAAGCTAAGCCATCTGGGTCTACCTGCGCTAGCAAGGGGAATAACACCTCCGGGGGAAGGAACTCATCCTATCGTGAGCAAACAGCTGGGGGGATAAGAACAGACAAGCCCAGCCTAAGGCAAAAATGCAGTGTAGAGGCAGGGCAGGCAGCAGCGCTGAAGATGAACCTGCCTTTTCCCACTTGGGTTTAAGCCCGTTTCAAGCTGCACGCCACACAGGTTCCTTGTTTTTCAGCCAGCTCCCACCATCACCTGGAATCCCTGCTCCACTCCCCCAGCCCACCAAAGCTAATGGCCATCAACTCAGGACAAGAGAAGAGCCTGTGGCCCGTCTGTATCACTTACAAACAGTGCAAGTGGGATCAAGTCGCTGCAACTGGATTTGGAAAAGGCTGAATATTGGTTCGTTCCCAGCAGTGGGCTTGAAGTTAGGGTTTCTCAGATGCAGCAGCATCGTAGCCTGTGGGTGCTTTTAGTTACACAGGTTGTGGTGGGGTGAACGTAAACGTGAGAGGAATCACCGCAGAAGTCAGATGGGGGAACTACTCTTTGGCACTCCCTCTGCATCAGACAGAGTAACTCCTCTGTCAGGCACGGGACGGGAAAGGCTCCTTGTACGGAGCGCTTGGGGCATCAGGCCCAGCTGCCTGAGCAGGGGCTGGTGCACTGCACTGCTCAGAGCCTCTCGGCTCCTCCTTGGCAGCTCCCAGAGATTGAGGACAGGGCGAGCAGTGTGTGGTGCAGATCAGCTCTGACACGCACCGATGGAGCTTACTGTACTGGCGAACCCTCTGCCCCAGGAGAGCCGCTGCTGAGGCAGGAGCGCTGCTGCCGGCGACCACCGTGTGCTGCCGCAGCCATGCTGAAATGCAGGTGAGCAGGGCAGGGGGGAGCACAGGAAGGACAACCCTGGTCGGATACTCCTAGAAGCTTGTGCAGCACATTTCAGACCTGTTGGCGCCAATGCTATCTTCTCTGACCCCTTCCCTCTGCTCTCGCCGCGGCCTCCTGGCTAGCAGGCCAGCCAGCCCATTTCTCTGAGGAAACTTCTGGAAAGCAAACAGCATCCATGCCCTAGCAGAGCTGTGCACACCCACTTCTGCTGCACTCACAGGACTTCCTCAGGGCACGCAGTAAGAAGCCTCCCGCTCCCATTGATGGAAAGGGTTAAAAGCCACTGACTTTCTTTCCAGGGTGTCCAGCCCCAGCCCTTCCCTGGACAGGCTGCAGCAACACAGCTCCCCACCTGCACAGAACGCAATGCAGGCTGATCAATTCTGTCCATCACAGTGACAGAAAGATAATTTGCTGCCCTTATCACTCTGTGCTGTCTCAGGCCAGGCATGGGTTTGTTTCCCCTCCAACCAAATGGTTATAAATTGACATTGTTCGTGGGCTAGTACTTCAACCTGCCTCAGCTCAGGTATGGAAGATTTATAAGGCACCAGAAAAACAAAACCAAAAAAGCCTATTTCCTCTCCTACTTCCCATAAATAAACATCACAACAAGTGGAAAGTCACTGCAGAGGGTTCTGAAACTGTAATGTCCGCTACTTTGCAGAAAAGCTAGTAAAGTAACCTTTTGTTTCCTTGCACTTCATATCTTGCCGTTCCCATGGCTGGTGAACAGACTGCACCAACACTAAGTATTGTATCAAAAGAATACCAGCTCCCAGCACCACAGCTCCTCCAGAATGCCTCACTACCAGCAAAGACAGATCATCCTACTCCAGGTTCAGCACCCCTCTTCCTCCCATCACAACAAAACAAAGTCCCACATGCTGCAGGTGCTCTCTGCTTGTTTAGGGTACCTGAAAGTGCAGTCAGGAGAGGTGAAATGAGGACCAAAAGATGGATGCTGTTGTGGTGGACAGCAGGCCGCGTGCTGACAGGGCTTTATTTGCATGTCTAGTAACAAGTGAACGTGGTGGGAAGATGCAGAAACTGGCACAGGCAGTTCAAGAGAGGTTTGGGTGGGTTTAGGTTTTTGTTTGGTTTTTTTTTGCCCAGGGACGTGGATTTACATCCTCTTGTTTTTCCAGGAGTTCACCCACCATGCAATGTTGAGATGAAAAGCACATTGTCCTGGTCCTGGAGTTTATAATCCAGCTCACCCTGCAGGCCAAGGGAAAAAAAAAAAGGTTTAAATGTAATTTCCAAATACTAGCTGCAAAGAGAAAACAGCTCATAGAAAAGATGGTGAGTGTTAGGGAGAGCAGAAGGGGATAGACCGATGTTTTCATCATAACGGAAGCAAGGGTGAGAGATCAGACAAGGAGCTGATGTTCACTATCCCACACTGCTTTCTGGGCAGGGTTTTGACAGAACAGGTGGTTGCCTGAGGCAGGAAAATAGTTAGGGTCTGTCTGTTGTCTGAGCACAACAGTGGGCTGAAAGGGGACAATATTTACCAGTTGCCTGTTGGGGCAGAAATCTCCCCAGGGGTGCCCTCCCCTGCTATGGCACCACCTCATGCCAGTGAAGGCGGTCTGCTGGGGGCTGGGAAGCTGCCTAGTACCCACTGAGCTCTTACCCCACGTGTGGGGGAGACCTGCTAGCAGCCAGAGGTGTGAAGCCTGTTGCCAGAGGCCGGGGGAAACGGGTGATCTCCCTTCAGACACTGGCTGGCTGATGAGACTCAGCAGGTTAGAGAAAAGGCTCTGAGCTTCTGAACAGCCCTGTACAACACAGGGAGGGAGATCCCAGCCTGCCCCTTCCCCTCAAATATGAGATGCTTTGCTTAGGGCAAGAATCAGAAATAGCTTCTCTGAGAGCAACCACAGTACAGACAGAGCAATATTTTCATCAAAGAAAGTCAAACTGAAGGAGTACAGACCATTAGTTCCCAGTCTGCGTCGTTGATCAGCACCAAAATTCCTGGCCTCCTGCAGAGCAGAAAGAAATAATAAGAATACAGGGCTGCTAAAAAGCTTCACAAATAGTTAAGAACAAGGGATGTTACAGCACAGATCACAAGCTGACTGCCTATAAAGCCAAAGAGAAAAAGGAGTCCTAGCACGGAGGTGGAAACAGGTACAGTCTGTGCCCTTTCTAGAGCAAATACAGGGGAGGCAGGAGCAATCCCAAAGCTCATTTGAATCAAAATGTACCATTCCTGAGGATGCTCTAAGATGACTACATTTCCGTATGATGTAGAAAAGCCAGGTAATTAAAACCCACGCACTACAGTCGAGCGCAGAAAGCTCGATGTGAAGGTAGGGAAAGCTATTCTGGTGCCCCTACCAAAGGCACTCGACACCCGGGGATCCACTCCGAGCCCCTGATTACAGGCAAAGGGATTCCCTCTCTTTGATCTTCAGTGTCCTGCAATTGTCTCTCCTGTTACCAGGGGACCTGGCACACGCTTCAGCTCACAAAGATCCGTGACGAATGTTAAACACCCCCAGCGCCACCCCGTAGTCAGGGATGGCTTGCACAGCTCACTCTGCTCCATTTCTCTTGGCTTCCCCCCCCCCCCCCCGCCCCCTGCCACTCCCTCCACGAGGTTGGCCCCATTTTGACAATAAAAATACATTTCCCAGAAGAAATATTTGTTGGCATTTCTCCGACTGACTGCTTCAGCCCCAGTGATGTCAGCAGGGAACAGACAGACCTGCTAAAAACTCCTGGAACTGAGGATACACACTACACGGCTCCAAGTAACAAACAACACAGAGGTAGTATATATACATGGCCCTGCTTCACATTTCAGGTTTATAGATTTGGGGTGAGGGCTGCAAAAGGCACTCTCCTTGGAACGGTGCAAAGCGTAATGTGGGACTCCTCCCATTGTCACTTTAGCAAAGCCCATATTTTCATGGTCGTTACTTTGCATCTCGCAACCAACAGGAAAAACCGTGGGGTTCAACAGAGAGACACAAGGAGGATTCATAACAGCTCTACTTACACAGATTCCCCTTGCATAAATAATTCTGGTCGTTCTTTCAGCAGATTCTGTCTGATCCACTTTAGCAGGTTTCTGATATCCCCTGAAAGGAGAAAGGACAGCAGTTTACAAACTAGCTGACGGCTCCTAGCTGATGCCAGAACAAAGTGCTTGTTTATCCACAAAAGAGTAGATCAGGAACACACAGGACGAATGGGGAGAGCTGCAAACCTCCAGTCAAAGAAACCACCTAACAGGATTGCCCCTTCCAGCATCTAACAGGCAGCCCTGCCTCCAGGGAGCTCAGAGCTCTGCCCCAAACCCCATGGCTTGGCAGAAGAGGTTTCCTGCAGAAAATGCATCCCACAAAGAATGAATGTAGTTCATGTTGAAGCGCCAGTCCAGCGGGAGACTGCTGATGTTAAGATTTCTTTAACACATCCCATATCCTGTGCATTCCGTTATTGCCTAACAAATTGTTGTTTAGCTCTCTATGTGTTTAATTAGATTTTAAAAGTCCAAACAAGCAAGCCTAAGAACCTGAAAGAAATAAAGACAGACATTACCAGTACCAAAATCAGTGAGAACTCTTGGAAACATGAGTTCTGGGGCACAAATGTGTAGGTAACCATGCATTAAACACGCATGTAGGCACCAGCCACAGTAGTTGTATTTTGGACACTTGCAACATCCCTCGGCGTCACACCTGCTGCTATGGCATGTTCCCCATGCTGTGCCTGCTCCCTCCCTCTACACTTTGTGCTTATAGCTTCTTTATTAAAGCTCGGCCTTTATCTTTCCATTTCAGTAGGTGACAGGAAGGATTTGTCTTCATGTAAAAGGAGGAGGAGACACTGCTGGCGGGTTTTTATAGTATCAATTTTACTTTGTGAGGCAAAAACAATTTCTTTAGTGATAGCATCAGTTAATTTCCTATTGGAGAGGTGAGAAGCGACAGAGGGGGGGAATAATCCGTTACAGGGTTTAGAGAAGCTGACAAATTGCAATGTGGAGTTCTTCTGCATTTGCCTCTATATTTCACCGTTCCACAAACCACTTCATCATTCTGAATCCACAATCAGTTATTCTCCTGGGGCTCCTTTAAACAGCCTTTTGAAAGCCCCAAAAGAGTTTTGTTTGTTTTCAAGGCGCGAGGAAGCTTTTCGAAGGCACAAATGCACCAGTGAGGGCTGGAGCCCTGCTTGCAGGATGAACGGGGACGGCAGAAGAGGTTTCCGTGTCTGTGTGGTAAGCACATCATAGTCAGGGGGAAAATTTCCACACACACCTCTGAGCTAAAACCAAACCCTGTGTACGGTTCCCTGTGTATTTACTTCACAACCAGCAAAAATAAATGCACATGTAGTGGCTTGACTCCAAGTCCTTGCCTTACCCCAGGATTTTATGGGATCACCGATACCACCCAGAGCAGAGCTGCGGTTCTTCTGAATAGCATTACCCCCATCACTTCTGTCACACCAAGGCTGAACAACCCTGGTGTAGGCAGGTGCACATCAACTAGGCAATGGGGACATATCCATCTGCAGCAGATGGGGAAAGGGGGAGGGGGACGCTCTGAGATTCCCTATGTTGCCTCCCCCTAAAACGCTTTCCAGAGCGTCAGTGCCTCAGGATGGCAGCCTCCCCCCCCAGCACACCAGTTCCACCACACGGCTGCCCAGAGCACAACAGGTATTGCTGCTTCCAAGCACTGGATCACTCTGATCAGGGCAAAAAGAGCTGCTTTGTGCCTTAAAACTGCCCCGTGAGCCAGAGTAATCTGCCTGGAGCCAACCCATGACTCCCTTGTAATGACACATAGTTAAGAGCACAAAATAGATTATTTTCTACCAAAATAGATTATTTTCTACCACCTTCCTAGCAACGTGCACCCGGGACAGCACGCGCCACTCAGAAGGTGTATATATATACCATGCCGGTCGGTCAGCCACCAGAACAAGAGTTAACTATATTCACCATCCCGTGAAAAATGCTGCTGCAACGTAAAGCCCTCAGGATCTCACACCCAAACGGCTCCTGCTCTCCATCACCAAGAAATGAAAGCCGGCGAGGAAGAAAGATGGAGAGAAGCCTTCAGGAGAAGGAGGGGGGGCACAAAGGGGACACCAGCCCCACCACAGCAACGCCCGCGAGCTGTTTCATATTTATGCACTTGCGGCAGGGCACACAACAATGAGCTGTGTGATATACCATTCTCCTTGCGTGGAATAAGCAGCCCTTTCCTCTGGGACCTTTCAGGAGAGACCATTTAAACAGAAACACGCTGCACCAGCTGGATAAAAGACAGCCACCTAGAAGCAGCCTGGACGAAGGGGTGAGAGGACTGATTTATTCGAGGCTGAGCTGGAAGACTCCCTCACCCCTACTCCTTCCATAATAAGATGTTATTTTCATCCCCATCTGAGCCAACATTCATTTACTCCTCCCCAGAAGTCACACATGCACATACTGAAGAATTTAGACAGCAGGAAAAAAACCTGATACCCCTGTGCATGCCTGGAGCTTCCCTGCACCAAATTGCAATGAAAATTAAGACCCCTTCTCCACAGCCAACCTTAAGACACAATACTTTTGGTTGCTTTCTCAGCATTGAATTTTTTTCTCCCCACCTTCACATCTCTACATGCTGTACACCAATATTACTAGAACAAATCAATTATAAAGGATGAAAAATGACCAGAGCCACAACCAAACCATCTCCCACAAGTAAGATATTGAAAAGGAACAAGATTACTTCCATTGCAAGGGGTCTGGGGAGAAGCCATCTTGCAGCTCAGTGCCTCGAATAGCAGTTTTGATCAACAGCTCAGGACTCTGTATGTTATCATTTTTTTTTTTTTTACTAAGAGGTAAATTATAGCACAACCACTTATCTCTTACAGTTGCACACATAACGTTCCTAAGACATTTTCTTTCTGATACTATGCTATGGGTCTAACAGGTTTCCAGCTCCCTGGGCTGAGGATTTGCTATGTAAACAGCAGGTCCTCTACAAATGACATATAAGAAAGGAAAAAAATCTCAGCCTGGTCAGGCACCCCATCCGCTGACAAGTTAAACCATCACTATGACGCAGCAGTTCTACACTCAGGCCGGTTCTGAAGCTGGCCCCCATCACAGAACACAGGCATTTGCTATTTGCAGGAACACAGTTGTACTGTGTGTACTGCCATTTGGCTGCAAAAGCAACCATGCATTTTGGCCCAGGAGTGAGGTTCAGGTGAGAGCTGAGATGATACAGCATTTCACTCCTGCATTAGCAGCTCAAGTCCAGCTCATCCCAGTAATGAAGTATTTTTATCATTGCTGCACAGCCTCGATGAAATTGAAATCCTTTTGGTAGCCTACTCCATTTCATTCACAGCAAACAAACATGCACACTAAAAAACCCACTCTAATTATCATTAACTGTCCTTGCCATTGGCAGCATCAGTAGAGAAGCAAGAGTGAACCGGCCAAGAAAGCTGAAATATTCTCAAACTGCAAAGGAGGGACTGAAACACATGGTAGGAAATCCCTGTCTTATTTGTATACAGACACAGCTTCTGTTGCCTGTGCTAACAGTACATCAAACCTCTCCAAATTCTCAGGAAAAATAATCTAAAGTTAATTAAAAAAAGAAAAACAAAAAAACATTTGAGAAAACTGCTTAGTTCAAGTGCACAGATGGGAGCTCAAACCCACAATACATGCATAAAACAAATCACCCAGCGAAACACACAGCTCAGGAAAACGAAATGTGTGCTCGCAGTGACACAAAGTCATTGGCTTGTCACGCAAGCGGACAGGATGCAAAAACTGCAGCAAGTGTGCATACAAAAACCCAACAGCGTCGGCTCATTTTCAGCCCAGCTGCATCACAAACACTCCTGGTTGTGGCAGACAGAACTGCACAGTCTGCTTGGTCCTCTTGCGTATCCTCCAAGGCCTGATCTTCTGCGTAACCCCAACTGTTCCTTGGTGAAGAATCTGCTGAGCTTCCTCTGCAAGAAAAATGCAACTAAGAATCCATTTTAGCACTGCCTGGAACAAGTGTCTGCATTCATTTCCACCCTCAAAACCAGGGCTGAAATCCATAGATCTCTCCTTGCTCAATAAAACCTCCTGGGCCTGACAGATTCATCAGTGATAGCTCAGCAAAGAGAACCCTCACTGTGTGCAGAGAGAGACCAGGTGCCTTGAGTAAGAAACACCAAGCTGCGTGTTGCACTAGAAGGATCTCATGCTGAACCGATAAATGTGCAGAAACGCAGAAGGATTTTGTGCAACTGTAATACCAGTTGACACGGGCATGCTGTTCTTGGCTCCCAGGGAGCTGCTCAGGTTGCTGACAGATTCAAGAGCAGGCACATGCAACGACCAGACACCCTCCTGTCCCCTGCCTTAAAATCTGCATACAAACCCACATGAAGCACACAGTGCCTCAAAGGGCACCCAGAGGGTGTGATTACACCCATATTCTTGCACTGGCTGCAGAACTGGGAGCTTATTTCAGGGAAACAGGGGAACGCTATAAAGGCCGAATCATGAAAAATTCCCTTCTGGTCTGTAATAAATAAGATATATGCAGCACTGGTCACTAAGGGGTCAGTGCTGCAAGAGCACAGCGCTTTCCCTAGCCGCCTTGTGGATACCTCCCTGTGGGGTACCACTTCTTTGACCCAGAATAAGATCATTTATCATACTGACCATGGCTGAGCTCCAATTTACTGAGGTCACTAACTCTGGACGAGCGCTGCTCCACCCACATTCTCAGCCACCGGCCTGTAACCATGACAAAGCCCCTTCCCTGCCGCTCCTCTGCCATTATTCCCCCTGCCTGCATGGAAATGTATGGAAAGACAATTTGTATGCCCCTTTCCCTGCTTAAGCATCTTGTTTTTAAAATAGATGAACCAGCTCCCAGTACCTGCTGCCCCTCCAGGTGCATGCCTTCTCTGCTTTTGAATCTGATGTCCCTCCAGGAATCTGGTTGTTACAAAACCTGACCTAAGGGATCCTTCAGACTCCTCCAGCCTCCCATCTGATATGCATTTGCTGAAGCAGACGATGGTTTGCCACAAACTGCAGAAGACGCTGATATAAATGGGAGTCACAGGCAAATGGGTTCAGTACTATGCAGAGTGAGCAGCAAGGCAAAATTTTGCAGCAAGAGCAAAATCCTTTTTCTCTGACAAGTGCACCAGCCAATCCTGCCACACATTGGAGTGGGCAGTGATTTAAGTAATAGGGGAAAAATAAGGGGGTAACTACAGCCAGACATAAAAGAATCCCAATCGTTGCTCTCATCTGTTCTTGTCTGCTACAAACACCAAGGTCTTAGCTTCCGTAATTTTTAATTGCATTATGACATCTTTTTCTTGCTTCTCTGCTAGAAGAGCAATGCTCTGCTCCATTTTCTTGTGTCTGCAAAATGGGAAGGGATCACAGGGGTCTTTCATAGCCCTCCTGTTAGCAGTGAAGATTCAGATCCCAGCCACCACCCAGCAGTTCTCAACCCTGAGATTTTAATCACAACACTCATGAACTGGAGAGGCGCTGCTTGAGATCTTCCACTCCCCGCAGATTGCTGGTAGGAGAACACAAGTTCAAGGGATCTCCAATCCCACTCGCAAGCCAGCAGCAAGCCTCCAGATCCATCAGCTCCTGTGACAAACAAAGCACTCCAAGCTTATTCTCAGGGTAAACCTAATCCCTACTCATTTCCAAAGTCAGAGCATCTAATCCTGTAACACCCAACGCTATTGTCATTTCAGGCTCCCAAATAAATGCTAGTGTACCAAACTGTCTCTTTTAATTAGGATCACAAAGCACTAGTGCTGGCCGAGGGTCTTGCCTCTTGTTCAAAACTGTGAAAGGAAGGAACTGGGCGAGCCTCAAAGACTACTGCACCAGCAGTGAAGTGCCAGATTGGGAATCCCAGGCATTAAAAATAACATCTCCTTAACAGGTCCTGTGATTTTATCCCACTGCCAGTGCAGACTTATTCTCAACAAAAGACCAACCCAAGCCTTGACCGCTCTGATTTCAAGATGCTTGAGCAATGTAGACCTGCTACCAAACTCCAAGGAGACCGTGACATGGTCTAATAGTTTTTGCAGTCAGGAATCTTCTGCTAATGCACCAAACTCCCATTTCTTCATTCCTCCCTATCAATCTATGCTAGATGATATTGCATCACCCTGGCTATAATCTGTCCTTCCCAATGATGAAGGAGATATCCCACCTCATCACTTTCCCATTCATTTATCCTGCTTAACCTTGAATGTTGGTGGTTAATTTTATTTTTTTTTTAAACTGCTCAGGAAGACAATTCAGAGAATGCATTACTAGCTGCGGACATAAAGCTCAGCTGAAACCCATCTAACTGATTATTTCCCCTCTCTCCTGTTTTCCCAGCTTCTGGGTTTTGTGTGTATGCACGCACACCGAGGGTTAAAAAGGAAAACCTTATCACCATTACAAACCACTGCAGTGAGCTGTGAGAGCCGAGACCCCAGAGGAAGGTGGCTGCTCCTGCCAGTGCAGAGGGCTTCCCCAGCAGCCTGGCACTGCCCTGCACGAAGCCAGCCTGGCAGAGGGAATCCCCTGGGCTGGGCTCTCCCTGGCACTGCCAGCTGGATCAGAAAGCGCCTTGAAGTCAACTCCTTGCCCCCCTCCTAGCTTGGCTGGTGTACCCTCTGGCTGCTGGACTTGTCGGTGTCTCAGCTCGGCTCAGGAACTGCCATGATTTTATTCCTCTAAACACAGAAATCACACAGCATCCAGCCCTCGCCTCTCACTTTCAGGCTCAGATCTGCTTTGCTATAATTAGACTTTCATATAGGGGAAGCATCATTAAACCGATTCCTGTCCACCCAACCCAGCCACCCCCACAGATACTCCAAGCTCCTCAGTCTTACTTGAAAGGGGAAAAGAAAGGGCCAGTGAGATGATCAGGGTGGAGGAGAGGGGGGGTAAGATTTACAAGTGAATGGAGGTAAGAATGGAGCAGTTTGTGGGATAAAGGGGCTGCAGAGGGAGCTTTACAGATGTGCAGAGGGACGGCGGCTCATTGTTTAATTAAGCAGAAAGTGGCTCTTTTGAAAAGCAATTTTGCACAGGAGCTCTGAGCTCAGCAAACAACTCCTGCGAGTGAGGGCAGGAGGAGAAAGGAACAGCTGGCCCGGAGCCGTGTGAACCGCATGCTAAGCGGTTTAAAGGGCCCGGATCCTCCTCCCCAGCCCTGCTCCGCTGCCACCCTCTGAACAGTGCTGTCAGCACAGCAAATCCCACCAAGAGAAAAGGGAGAGCAGGGAGGGGGGGCTGGCACAGAAAGGTTATCCTGCTAGGTGTCCGCACTGCAATACAGCGGCTGGGAAGGAGGGTGGAACAGCCAGGCTTTGTTATCCCAGGGATTTGGTCACACACAAGAGCTGGTTTCTCGGTGCCTGGGAAGCTCCTTCCACAATGAGTTGGGATGAGCTGAGCTGAGAACGCGGCTCCGCAGCCTCGCGCTGGGACTGCTCCTGCCAGGGCGGCCGTTGTGTCCCCGCTCCCTCTGAAGGGCTTGTTCCTTGCACAGAGGTTGCGTGGCCTCGCTGGGACAGCGACCCGAAGCCACGCATGCAGCCACTTAGCCCCACGCCAAGGCTGCAAACGCGGCAGGGACCGCTCGATCGCCCGCTCGATCGCAGCAGCAGCAGCAGCCCTGCAGCATCACACCAGGCTCCTGGTGCTGCAAACACGGCTGCTCGCACCGATTGCTGGAAAGAGCAGCCGGGATCCAGGGCTGAGCTAGTCCAGCCTGAGGTCCCACCCCGCATAACCCACCGAGTCCCCTTTCCTGGCCAGCAAAGGTATAATGACCCGCCTAAGAGAGACGCACAAGCAGGGGAATAACCGGAGTCCTCCAAGACCTGCGAGCACTATACACCGTGGTTAAAAAGATTTGACTGCATGAATTTCACAAAGCTATGGGTTTTTTTATGATTTTTCTAATAAGCCTCTGCATTACCAAATGTATTTTTATTCTTTCTTTAGAGCAAGTTTTAAAATGTTAGGAATAATAAACAGAGCAATAAATATAAAAGAAAATATTCCAGATTATTAGTAACTTGACCACGATGTACTACCTACCAACAGCACCAGGCACTTACAGATAATGGATGCCAACTGTCACTCTTGGTTTTGCACATTGTTTTGGCATAGCACCCCAGTCAACTCTGAACACACGCCACGCTGAATTTTTTAAGCCATTCTGCCTGTAACACAGGTCTGATCTCTTGAGATCCCCAGTCTCTTTTCCGAGGAGATGAATGCTCCCAACTCCCCAGCAGTCCTCCATGCTGCACAGAACAAGCCCCCTGGAAAGCAAAGCTCTCGAGGAGCAGACCATGCTCTTCTTCTCTATGGGGATTTACCATAAGCAGCACTTGGCAGATTATTTTAATTTTCCCTCTAAAAACCCCCTGATTAGCAACAGGCTTTTTCCCTGGGGTTTTGGTAAAGGGAAACCACAAACAATTACCAAAACACACTAATTAAAAATTTATCCTTCCAGATTTGTAAGTGCCAAAACATGCAGTGAATTCTTGATTACCCCAGAAGGTCCAAGCGATCACTGCTGAAACTGGTCACTGCTGCTCCAAAAACACAAGTCCCATCACTGAAACCACAGGAGAAGCTGGAATTTGGAGGCCTGCGACCAGCAGCTGAGCAGCCTGCAGCACAACAGCCAGAGACTTTACAAACAGCCCCAACCTCCACATACAACATCCAGTAGACAGCACAGAAGAGAGGTTTTGTAAACACTCTTCATCAGCATGATACCACTGAGCTAAACCTGAAATGACTACAAGGGTTAAACAATGCCAGTGACTTCCTACCCTTCCAACAGCATCCCACAACTTGCATGGCCATAGACAAATCCACCACTGTGAGGCCCAGAGAGATGGAGGAAGGAGCTCCGGCATCACTTGCAGAGCAGTCATACAATGATCTATTTGATTACTGAAGCACTTGGTTAAATTACTGTGGCTTGTTTCAGGAGGAGGCTGCCAAATACATTTTCAGTTTTTAATTTAGGGTTTCTCTCTTTTATGCTCCATTGTCTCTAATAGCCTCTTAGATGCTTGGAAATAAAGTTGATTTCCCTGCCAATTTAATCCTCTCTCCATGTGACAAAGATCGTTATTCCCCCAGCTGCTTTCTCCCACACACACTGTTTTTACGCAGAATAAGCTAACAGGGCATAATGCCTTTAGATCCTCTAACAGCATTATCAATGATATCATCAAAATAGCCAGCAATTTGGGACAAGATTCTTGTTTAACTTGAGGTCTTCTTTCCACAGCAGCTCCTGTACAAGTGTGGCTTATGTAAATCTCTCTGCCTTGGCAGATAAAGCACACCTTTTTAAGTTCCTACTTGGCAGCAACTTCAACATGCAGTCTAATACAGCTCTGCTTGGGAAATAAAGAACCGCTGTTTTACTGATGTTAGGACACAAAAAAACTCTTGGATAATAAAAACGGGTCCCACCACACGGCTGTACCCCTCATGACTTGCTCTTGTCCCATTTGCAGCTTCCTTCCTCCTGCCTTTCCTACTCCCTCCAGGAGCCCATCTCCAGGCATCACAAAAGGACAGAAAATCAAATCTTGAAAAAGTTAACTGGATCTGGAACCCACCTACTTTCCACCTAGTGCCTGTTACCAGGAAAAAGGAAATGACCACAGAAGAAACAAACAACATTATTATCACTCAGAGAACATTGCCCCCATCAACTATGAAGCACAGCTTGTTTTATTCACATCGATATTTGTAGGTATTTCTTTATATAATTTTCCACCTCCCCTCATCTCTGGGATATGTAAAAAATGCCTAAACAATTAAAATATAGCTGGGCCCAATGTCCCAGAGAGAAGCAGCTGCTCTGCAAAAAGGAGGACAATGACAAAAGTAGAAAGGAAGAGTAGGTAAGAGAGGCCAAATGGCCAAAAATAAGCTTGACGGCTAATGAAATCAGTTAAAATGGGGTTAGAAGTGCAGGTCTTCAAGCAGCGTTCATACTACGGATCTCTCCCCAGAGTATTAAGTAATAAACGTACAGGGTAAGGTAAGCAACAGGATGCACTGAGTAGAACTGAGCCGTTTTACTTTACTTCTCTAATCGTTGTCATTCTGGGTGCATGAGGGCAGCAGGGAACATACTATGTACATCTTTATTTACCCAGAAATAGGCGAATTAAACTTTCTTAGTGTGAATGAGGAAAATATGTGGTGTTAGGAACATAAAAGTGCAAGAATTTACCAAATCTCTTATTTATCTGTTTCTGATATGATTCTACTGATTCCTCACCACTACAACATAATTCTCATCTTGAAATACTGTGAGGGGTGTCTCCAGCAACCCCTTACTGTCAGACATTAACCCCACCTCTGCCTACCCCATCCCTGTGCTGGGTGTAAACATCACTATAGTAGAAGCTTCGCGATTCAGCGTCTGCTCTTCAACCACTGCAATCCACAACCAACCCAAAACCGGAAACCTCCCTGTCACTCAACGCACATGAAAACAGCGGGCTGCAAACCAGGGGAGCTGGCAAGTGGGCACACTGTCCATTCTGCCACTCTTGTTACAGGGGTAGCAGCATCTGAAAAAACAAGGCAGCGTGAAAAGCTGGGAGCAATAATGTGTTAGATGAATCTAGAATGAATCACCGGAGATCATGAGTTTGAACCTTGAGTCTGAGTCAGATCTTCAGGGAAAGATTTATTCTTTAGGATAAATCCAGCTCCTAGTGAAGTCTATAGAAGTCTTCCCAGCAGCTTCAAGTGGAAATGGATTAGGCCACATACAACTGCACCGCTGACAACCATCGGGCTAGAAGAATCATGCTTTGATATTAATCCCCCACCTCCTTCCCCTGACAGAAATAAACATCTCATGTAATAACCCCTTCTTCTTGAGCATCTGATCATGGTTTGAACACCATCAATGAAGCACATATAAGTGGGTATTTTAAGTTTACAGAACGCTGAAGAAAATTATGCTCCAGCCTCCAAGTTTATAAAACAACTAAATGAGTGTTTTGGAATTTTTTTACTACCTTCCATTTATGGATCTTAAGTGCTTTAAGAGTGCTGGAATTTAATGCTGAACTCTCTTGTGATACGTGAAAATATCGCTACTACTTCACTAGCAACAGGGGAAAGTTAAGCAACAGAACTAAATTCACAAAGCAAATCAGCATCAGGTCATGTTTCTGGATCCCTAGTTCCTGTCCTTAACCACAACATAACACACTATTCCAGTGCTCCTATTATATTTGAATTATACATACTAATGTCCAAGCATCAAAAGCGCTTCTACCAATCTCTAATTACTTCCAGGCATGGCAAGGAGATTTCAGGCCTGAACGTTCACAGTACATAGATTATGGTATTAGTCATTCATGAGATATTAGTTGTTAACATTCCCTGATGCTTTGTATTATTTCAGTTTATAATCCCACTCTCAAGCATTAGCATTGCTATCTAACTTGAAGAATTCAAAACATACCTGCAGCAAAATTACATTGTAACTGAAGTATGCACACACATAAGGAGAAACGAGAGTTAGTGTACAGCACTTCTCAGTATTGATACTCCAAATCACAAACCAGAGAAAGGCAGGATGACCAGCACACATTTGAGCATTAGGCTTTGCCATTTTCAGCTGCACGGTTAATACAAAATGATTACATATACTTGAAAGTCAGATGAGTAGATAAAATACATTTATGTTACATTGCTATACACACACCCACATATCTGTACAATACATATATATGCACACACATACATATACGCCTCTTGGAAACCTCAGAACAGGCAAGAAAAAACAAAGGGGAAAGGAGGTTATCAGCGGTTTCAAGTATCAAGCAAGACAAATGCAGACTGGATGGAAACATTCAGAGGCTGTTGTCTATCCAGAAGGGAGGCAAAAGTCTTAAGGAAGGACTTGATTCACAAGTGTTTAGAGGACAGGAAAGATGCTCAGACTGTTTCTTCTTGGTATTTACTCTGAGGACTAACCATCATCTGCTGAGCTCTCTGATCCATGGCGTGTCTAAAGTGCTTTTAAAATACATTGATCCTTGTTGCCAACTAATGAAACTACTGTACAACCAGCTTTGTTTCATTTGTTGTCATTCTTTCAAGTTAACTAACAGGTTCTGATACTCACAAGGTTCTGGTTGACAGGGCAAAGTCACCTGATGCTTTTTGACACCATCGAACAAGAGTTCTGCACCACCTCTGAAATAAAAACAATGAACCACTGAGATTTTGCTTTATTGTCAAAAAGAAGACAGTACAAAAGAGGCGATTTACATAGATGCCACAACAGAGAAAACAAATGACACAGACTATATTTATCACAGGATTCTCTTTGTCTTTTTTTCCTCTCTCAAACCACAAGTTCATAGGGGAAGCTGCCAGCTCCCATCGCCAACACATACAGGAGGCTCCAACGCGGGCCAGAACCCCACGGTGCCAGGCATCATCCCAGAGGAACAGGAAGATGGCTCCCATCTCAATGCACTTACAAACTGCCATGCAGTGTCTAACCTAACGCTTTCCCTCTCCCTTCAGCTATCGGCACTGCTTCCATTCAAACAACATCACAGCCACCGCCCTACATCCAACACTGCTCATCCCTAACACCTTTTAGCCAGAAGTCTCAAGGTATTTCACAAAACATGAAAAATCATACCATCCTTCTGGAATAAATATTCCTCCGGTTCCCACTTATGAACAGAGAGAAGAAATGACTCACATGAGGTTACACAGCAAGTCAGCTGCAGAGCCAGCAGTCCTTGAGTCCTGGCAACCCTTTCTTCATCTACTTACTACAAAGCATTCCCTCTCAGGAAGGACTTGACTGGGAGAAGCAAGCAGAGTAAGCAACAATGACAAGTTCAAGTGAAAATAAATAAATACCCAATCTTCCTCCACTGAACAACCTGATGAACATCCCTCTTCCAATATTCAGAACGTACTGGGGAACTAGCCTCAGATAACTAAGTGATGGCCTCTGCAAGCACAAGAGATAAAGCATGAGCAAAATATGCAGAGGCTGGCAAGTACAGGAGCTGGTCCTAAAAAAATGGGATTTAAATTGAGTCCAGGTACCTAATCTCCTTCGGCTCTTGGAAAAAATAATTAACTTTTGTAACTGCAACTTACAACCCTCAGCAAGCTCCTCCCCTATATTCCTTTTCTGGAAAGAGAACAATTGTGAAAATCTTGAACTTCACAAACACAAATTAGTTTTCCTGATGCTGTGAGGCAACAGGCCAAACTCAGAAGATTATAAAACTTTATCATGTGAGCAGGAACAACACTAATTAACATGAACGCTACCTCAAGGTAAGCATCACAGAAGCAGACAGTGTGAGCTCTCGACTCTAGACTGAACAAGGTGGCCAAAGTTTTAATCGTTAGGAAACACCTGAAAAACTCAACTCACTTGATACTCAACCGAGGCAGAAAAATGACCAACCCATTTTCAAAGGGCATATAATTGTGGCAAAATGTTCTTCCAACTGAAACGTGGATTACTTCAGAAAGATGTTCTTATTAAGCTACTTTCTGGAAACTTATTAGTGCCTCGCATCCCTTGGAAACCAACATGATAGAGAAGTATTTAAACTAAATAATCTCCACCTAAATATCAACAAAGATACATCTAGACATTTCTAAGTTCCTTTAAATTCAATATCTAAAAATGTCACACTAGGTTTTCTTGGCTTTGCAATGGAAGAGCACAACAGGACCCTTGTTATGCCCTCAGCAGCGTTACTTATATGCAGCAACTCTCCTAAAGAGCACTCTGTTGGTGTTCTTCCACCAGCTCACAAAAAATAGTTATCTGAAAATTGAAGCAGCGATTATTAACATGAGCTGAGATTCATGTGAGAGAACAAGTCACAACAATTATATGAAAAACATTTTTTTATGTAATGAAAACAAGGTCACGCTTTGTTACAGCGGGAAATGTAGATTGCAAGATAAGGTCCTTCTGTGATGTGCTAGCTGTGAGGAACTCAGCTGTGATTTGTACATAGAGAGCTCATTTATGCATTTCCAAGGGAAGCAAAAATGCATCTCACTCTTCTGGGAAAATTAGAGTTACTGCAGCTGGAAGTGGGAAAGACTGAGGAAAGGATTCTTAAGGAGAAGGGTATTTAAAGGGTTATGGCATTTCTGTGTTTATGAAAGGGTGGGAAAAAGCGAATAAATAGCACCCTTTTAGCTTCTGCTAAAAGGAGGCTTTAACAAAATGACACAAGTATTTCCACAAATATGCACAGACTTCCACTGCAAGCACTTTAGCGTCCCAGCGCCAAAGCGTTAGCAATGCAGATGCTACAGCCACGACGACCTGAAAACTAAAACAGTACAGAGCGAGAACCGGCCGTTTCACACCCAACGAACTGAATGGAACACAAAGCAAAGTGAGAGCACGTGTCCGCACACACGAAAACACACAGAGTTACAAATACATAACGTAGAGAGAAAAAAAGCTGAAAGACGAGTGGAAGGATTTTATAAATAATTTTAATATTTAAAAAAAAAAAAGGTTAGAAGAGGAGCCAGGGAAGGACTCGCAGGGAGCGCACAGCGCCGCCAGCGAGGCCAGGCCGGGGCGCAGGGCAGGGCCGGCTGCCGGCCCAGCACGGCGGATCCGGGGCCGCCCCGCAACGCCGCGGGAAGCCGCCCCGGCGGTGCTCGGCCCCCCCCGGCGGTGCTTGACGCGCCGGCCCGGTGCCCCGGGGGCGGCTGCACTCGCCGCCCCGGGCCCTGCCACACTCGCCGCCGCCCCCCAGGCCGCGCAGAGCAGCCTCTCCGCCTCAGGGCCGCGGCCGCCCCACCGAGGAGCCCAGCCCGGCCCCACTCTCCGCCCGGGCCCCGGGCCCCCGGTCCCCGCTGCCGCCCGCGCTCACCCGAACTCCACCTGCAACGACACGGGCGCCGCCATCTTGGCGGCGGGCGGGCGGGAAAGGAAGGCGCGTGCGGGCGGCGCCGGAAGTACCGCACCGGCTTCCGGCCGCGCCGCGTTGCCCGGCAACGGCGAGAGTGGGGGTGGCCCTGGGCGCGGCGGCCGCGGCCTCGCCGGGCCCCGCCGGGCTTCCCGGGCCCCGCTGCGGCCTTGGGGCAGGCGGGCGGCGGACCGAGCGGGCTGGTCCTGGGGAGAGCTCTCCGCGGAGGCCTCCTCCGTGCCGGGGCCCAGCGGCCAGGTGCAGGCTCTCCTCAGGGCTGATGCCCGGGAGGCCCGCATCTCCAGGGGTGCGCACTGGCCTCTTGCGCCAGGCGATGTCATTTTAGAACACCTATTTCTGCATTAAATCCACATCTTGTTACACACAGAGCCCCTTTTCATATGTGGAGAATGCTTCAGCCTTGCAAAAGTGAGGAGCTGAAGCAGGCGCTCCCCAGCGGCGAAGCCAACCGGCTGCTTCGCACTTAATGCAGATTTTTAGTGGGGAGGCAGCAACAGCCAGGCTGGGCACTAACGGCCACTTTGTCACCGCCAGCACCGTGGAAGGCATGCTCCTGCCGCCAGGCTGGGCGCTAACGGCTGCTCCATCACCACCAGCACCGTGGAAGGCGTGCTCCTGCGCACTGGAGCGGGCGGCAGCGTGCAGCCCCTTCTGCTCGGGCAGCCTCCCTAGTGAGTGCATCCCTGTGGCACCGGGCACCTTCCAGCACGGCGTTAAACAGCGCGGCTCACATCTGTCGCCTGTTTTGTTTTCCACATCCGTCCCCAGAGGGAGAAGTGTGTACACTGGCACGATGCAGCCATGGCGGTGACAGCTGGGCTGTGCAATGGCACAGGCTTTTCTCCCCCACAACATGGACCGGTACTGGGGAGTCTGGGTGGAAAAACCGCAGCCCCTTAACCCTCCCTCTGCTCAGTGGAGGGTTTGGATGTAAAAAATACATGTGTGCGTGCACACATGCACATAGAAATGTAATATATACACACATACGTGGTGCATTATGCGTAAGGGACATAAATTTACGCAGACAGATTGCTCTTCGTTTATGCTAACGGGGGTCAGAATATGCCTAACCCCGAGAGCAGAAGGTGGTGGTGTTTGTAATGGCCTTTTGTTCTCAGAGGAGATCATTCTCCAGGCTGGGCCCCAGGAAAGGCCAGTCCCCAGCGCAGATGAATGCTGCCGTCGCTGCCAGGGTTACGTGATGGCAGAGACGTGAAGCTGTTGACCGTGGTCTTCATCCAAAAATTCCAGCTGGATTTTAAATATCTCTAAATCGCAAGGCTTTTGAGTATCTCAGAGATACAGCCCAGGATGTTGATTGTATCGGAAATCAGCTGAGGAAAGAAGCCTTAGACAAAAATCTTACAGCTGTACACTTCAGAAATGGCTGAAGCACTCTATATACAGAGGATCTGGTAATCTGGACTCCAGATCAGTGTTTGCAGTTATGGTTTTATATGAGCTATTCTGCTTGCTTCCAGAAACCATTTATGAGGCCAAATAATAGGAGAACTGGCTCCTAAAAGGATCTTGATTCTCGAGTTGTAGAAATACAACAAAATATTACAGATTTAGTGTTAGTACTTCCCCGGAAATGCAAAATGAAATTAAAAAGAAAGAGAACAGTTATCATAAATACCAGTTTGGTTTATTCAAGCATTCAAAGCTGGCTGCTGTTAACAATTGCCCTGGAATACAGTCAGTGATCACATGAGATATGTGGGACATTTTTATGGGCATCATGTGCTTGGGAGAGGAGCAAGTCCTGTCTCTGTGCTGGGTGCTGAAATCAGAGCATCACAGACTCTCCAGCTCACGCTTGGGGATGGGGAAAGCAAGCACATAATCTCCTTGAGAAAGTGTAACACTGAGACTGTTATTTCTAAAGTGCTGTAAACATCAATGGTGTTTGATAAATGGGTACATAAAGCAAAACTAGATAAAGGCAAGGCTCCTACCTTGAATGTGTACTCTGGGTTCAGTTCACTGTAACACACTCACTTCTCATTCAAACACAGGGATGCATCCCTGTGCTTTACTCAAGCCAAACTTCACTTTTTATACCCCATTCTCCATGGCAGATGCCTCGCTTGGTCCCCAGCATGGAATGGCACTGGGCAGGACCAGGGTCCCCAGGTAGCTGTGCTGCCCACCCCAGCCCTGCAGGGCCAGAGGCAGCTGACCAGGGCGCTCCGGCTGCGCCCGCCTTGCGCTAAACAAAAGAACAGGTTGGAAATGGAGCCTGGCAATAAAGAGGGTTTAATTTCCTTTGTCTCAGTCTTGGCTTTATTCCTGTCCCCCCCATTTGCACACTTTTTCTTTCCCCTTGAGTACAGAAGGGGCATGCCCCCATCCCTCCGCCAAGGGTTTATTCTGGAGGAAGCAGTTTAGGTTGCCATCATGTTTTACAGGGAAATGTAGTTTATAAATACAGCGGTGCCCAGTGCTACAAGGAAACATTTTATCAGAGAGCCTCGAACTGATGATTCAATTATTTTTCAATAAAACATCAGGGGAATGCACAAACAGCTGCTCGCATCCTTCCACACAGCAAGTCAAACTTCAAGGGGAACAATAGCTGGCGAAAGGGGAGCCATCGTGGAGGCGGTGACAATGGGTTTCCTTACTCGGGGCTTTGTTTGATTTCCCCGTCTCAGTTTTGAACTCCCTCCGCCGGAGAAAGGCGAGGGGGTAGGATGGGGAGAGGGGGAAGCAGGCAGAGGGGAAGGAGGGTCAGTGGGAGTTAAAGCCTTTTGCAGCCTTTCTCTCCCATTCATGTGGTAATTGGGTGTCAAGCAGAGATCAGTAAGATGGAGCCCGGCCTCTGTGCCCGGGTTAAACTGCAGCAGAAAGAAAGCGGGAGCTGAACCGATGGAGGCCTGAATGTCATTAGGGCGGGAGGAAGCCCCTCTCCCCTAGGAGCCCTTCTGCCGGGGTGCTGGGCTGGGGGGGCCGCTTCCCATTCAGGGCATCCCTGAAAGCAACCAGACAAAGCGGGAGGGCGCCTGAACAATGCCGAACCCCCAGCTCTACCTTCAATAGGGAGCTCTAAACAGGCGTTTAACCTTCAGAATAGCTGAAAGTGATACTCAAAGCTGAGGAGGTGGCTGGCCCGCGCTGTTAGCCTCTTCCTGCGGCCGAACCGGAGGCCACTTGGATGGCCAGAGGTGAGGAGGGAGGCTCTGGCCGCCCTTGCTTCCGCAGCCCCTTTGGCACCGTGCTGGTGATGTGCTGGGCTCCGTGCGGGTCATGGGAGCTGTCACCTCCAGGGCAGGATTAGGCCCCAACCCCCACTTGGTCTGGCAAGATGCTGGTGTCCCTGGGAAGGGCTGCTCAGCACCCCCAAGGACAGGGCTAGAGGAAGGCAGGGCCATACCGAGTAGGGGGATGTGGCATAGCAGGGGCCGTACCCCACTTCACAAGCCTGGGATCATTTGGCAAGGGGCCTGGGGAGGTCTGGGAAATGACCCTTTCCTGAGCCGGGGGATGTCCTGGCCTCAGGCGGTCACCATCACCTGCGGCTCCTGGGTTGCCAGCCTGTACTGCATGACCCCAACTGCCCAAAACTCTCCCAGAGCCTGGCCTGGCATCACTTGTGCCTATAGGTGTGTTTTTTAATTAACCAGGAGAACAGAGGATCAAATCCAGGGTTATTTTGGAAGGTGGGATTTGCCACCGAAATGAGCCAAGTGCAAAAAGAGCAGAGCAGGACCCGACCCCTGCTCCCTGAGCCTCACGCCACTGCACAGCCCAGCCATCCCATGCTGTTCAGAAGCTAAGCAGCAAACAGCCCTAAAGACATTCAATTCCCTAGTGAAACCTCTCTGCTTTAAGGAAGAAAGCTGCTGTCCCTTCCCTCTACACGCAGGATGAGGAGAGGCGGCGCTCCCCGCAGACCATCATTTTGGAGGAATCCCCTGCAACACTGCCCCTTCAAACTGGAGGGGGAGAAGCCATCCCTGGCCCTGCTGCCGGTTACACAGGAACCGCTCAGGGGAATCGCATATTTCCATTTCTAAAGAGCGCACCAAAGGATAGCCCCTTCTTTAGTCCAGAATATTTCCTTGTCGCTGCTTAAAGGCAAAGGTAGCTCGCCAGCCTGCGGAGGAGTGGGTGGCTGTCATTGTTTGGGAAGACTCCAGCATGCCAAGAGTGACAGGAGGAGGCTGGAACGATGCAGCATTAAAAGATTGTCACAGACTTTCTCAGCAGCAGTAATTTCACTCAGAAAGGTCCTGAGCAGCTTGCAAAGCCCCAGCCTGCATTTAGGCTAAAATACGGTCTGGTTTTACACACCAAGCATGGCCTGGCTGAGCCAGACCTAGACCTGGAAAGAGATGCTGAGTGGAAAGCAAGCTGCAGCATTATTTTTCTTGATATTGTCACCGTCCAGGATGCAAGGTCTGGGAGAAGCAGTCATCTCCGTAGTGAAAAGTACATTTGTTTTGTAAAGCTCTTTGGCTTTGCTTAAATTAATAGGCTAATAATAACCCAGGAAAGGATTTTAATGTTTTCTTAACCTTATGCAAACAGCTTTTAAAGTATTTTAATTAAAAAAGAATAATACCTTGTACTTTATATATAGTACTTTTATCTATATGCAGCTGTTGAGCCAGACTAGCGTATTGATCAAAGGAGAGAGATGTCTTGCAAGGTGTCTCTAATTACAGAAAGAGGATTCAATTAGCTTCTTTCTTAAAGTCAACAAATAAAAAGAAATTGAAAAAAAATCAGACTATGCTTAAGCACTGGCTACTTCTAGCCAAACACCTTTCTGCTGGAAGCATTTTGTCCCAGCATTGATCCCAGGCTCGGTACCGCACTTGCACTTGTATTCCTGGTCCAAGAGCTTGAGGGATGCTTGCACCTAGGCTTTGTTCTTCCAGAGGAGCCAGGACTTTAAAAAGGCCCTGGGATTTCAACCCAGAGCTGACAGCCAGCGGAAAAACTCTTAATTGGTGTAGCTGAGTTTTGCGGGGAGTCTCAAAGCATCGCCAAGTGCGACACAACCCTCCTCAGTAAGGACAAACAGCGCAAACAGTGAGTTGTCCCGGGCCACCGGATCTCCAGTGGGGACCAGAGCCGCTACTTTTAACCCTCCCAGTGCTGCAGCGCTGCCAGCATCATCACCAGGCAGGGTGGCTCCTTGCAGCATAACTCACAGCTGTGAGCACTCCTTCACGGGGGTCCCCTCTCCCTGGGAAATCTGGCACGGAGCCAAGTCTGTGTGGCACGTGCATGCCCCAACCCTCTGGCACAGCACCATGCTCCATCGGTACCACTGAGCTCTGCAGGTCTCCTCCATTGAAGGCCTGCAGATCAGAGCCCTCCATGCGGTTTGCTGAGCTGTTTCCCAGCCATTCAGCATCCCCCATCCTGCCAGAAGAGGAGCTCTCCCCTCGGGGCAGGGGCGGGGGCCATCCTGCTCCTCTTGCCTGCACCCTGTAACTACAACCTTCTTCCTCCTCACAGCCGGCTGGGAATGCAGGGCTGGGGGTCAGCTCCCAGCCATGCTCCGGCCATGTCCCAGCCCCTCGGCTGTGTCAGCACCAGCAAGGGCTAAATCCTGCTCCTTGCATGGGCCTCAGCTGTGCTGGTAATACCCATCCATCTCCAAAACCCAACAATACAAGCTGGTATCCACCTACTTGGGCTTACTTGCAAATAAATAACAGCCATACTTCCACAAGCTTCCAAAGCTATTTGCATCTGGTGCCCTGAATGCAGAATTTGCCTGGCTTTTTGAACCTGACCTGCTGTCAGACAGATGGAAACACAGCGCTGGGCCTTGCCCCGCAGCCCCTCTCCCTCCAGAGCAGCTTTGCGTGCAGGGCAGCACAGCCAGCTCCAGGAAGGGAGCGCACCTGTATCCTCCTGTCATCACTTCAGACCATTCATCTCCAGATGGCAACTCCCAGGGCTAGCATCGGGGAGCCCAAGCTTCCACCTGTTCCCTTCAGCAGAGGGCTGGGGGAGGCCAGGCGTTCAGGATGCTGCCCACCACCTACCTGGCACAACGAGGTGACCTCAGTGCCGCCAAAGGTCCACCAGGCACAGGCTGTGGTCAGGAACCTGAGTGAATGGGAATGCCAGTGCCTGGGATCGCCCCTGGCCTCACACCCAGCACAAGCATCTGTACCTGAAACCTCCTCTCCACCCCAGGCAGGGTCTGACCTATCCCCTGCATGGGTAACCCCCAGCTCCCAGCACCCTATGCCACCCCTCCCCGCTTCCCAGGGCTCCGAACCCCCTGGGGGGCTGTGAGACCCCAGGGGAGCCCCTGAAGATGTCCTCCCTGAGGCAAGACGTTTGCCGAGCTCAGCCTGCCCTCCACCGGCAGCTGCGAGCGGAACAGTGTCCGAAAGTGGGACTGGAGCATCTGCAGGGGTGGCATCCATCACTGTACACCCTGCACCAGCCCCTGAGGCCAGGGACACCCCCAGGCCCCCACATATGACCCCCACACCGGCAAAGCCACCTCATTTGCAGGCTGAGCCCCACGGGCACTGTAGGGCTGTGGGGACGAGGCCTGTTTTCCACTGAGCTGGGGGCTGCTTTAGGACAGGGGCTGTCCCAGGAGCTGTGCCCTTCCAGGAGCAGTGGTGGAGCACACTGCTCCCATCCTCACCTGGAGCTGGCTGCAGAGCCCTGACACAGATCCGAGCTGGGGCATGCCCAGAGTCACTGTGTCCAAGAGACTGAAAAACTAAAATTGAAGCTTTTAGCTTAGAGATGCTGGAGAAGCCAGCAGTTTGAAGGTGTCCAGAGGTGCATTTGGTATAGATGTGGATTTCCAGCACTTTGCCCACAGTGTGTCCCACCAGGCAACACACTTCACCCTGGCTCATGCAAGACATTTCTCCCTGGTACACATGTGCCACGCAGGAGCTGGTTTCTCCTGTCCCCAGGGTTGGATGCAGTGGGTCTAAAAGACGGTTGTAGGAGTGAGCGAACGGCAATGACTACCAAAAAATTTGTCTGCGACGGTAGAAATGAAGTGGGAGCTTAAGCGTGGCCAAACAGAGAGAAGCAGCAGGAAAAGGAAATTGGGAACAGGAGGGGGCAAAAGAGCCAGATGTGCCAGGACAAACAGGGAGAACTGAGACAGGACAAACTGCGATGGCAACACTTGAGTACAGGACCAGGAGAAGGGGTGAGCGGGGAGTTGGTGGAGGGGTCTGGGAAGGGTCTCATCAGTAGGTTGTTTTCACACAGTCATCAAACCCAGCAGTAAGGGGCTTGGCTTTCCCCTGCTCCAAGACAAGCTAAAGTCTGCCCAGGGAGGTCACACTTTGGAGTGGCAGTTCCCACTTCCCAAACTGGCAGAGTCCCTCACCTCCCCGCACAGAACAGGACTGCACAAGGAAAAGGTAGCAAACTCCAGCATAGCCCATACTCGCATTTAATAGTGAGGACAGGACAGACTGGGGCAGGCAGGTACGTTGGTGCAGAAGCACAGCTAGAAGAGCAGACACACCCTGCCCTCACGAAAGACAGACGTCATTTTAGGGATTAACCCTGCTAAAAGCATAAACCCAAATAATTAAAAAAAAAAAAAAAAGAGAGAGAGAATAATAAATCCCAACCCATAGTTTTGTCTGGAACAGAGGTTTCTGCACGGTCTCCGAGGAATGGAATCAGACATTGCTGCTAAGGCTGTTTCATGTCAGACAATGTGGGGAATTCACATAGCGAAGTCAGGTGTTCAACATGGACATTTCAGTTCAGGACCCGTATCCTGCAGTGGAGATGGGAAGGGATGTGGAGCACATGAAGTCAGGCTTTCACAGAGACCACCCTCTGGAGGACTTTCTCTCCCCTAGGCAAGTTGCCTCCCATGTTCAGGGCACAGATATCACAGCAGAAAGTCCCCAAGAGCTGCTCCATGGTGCTGAGTACGTCTAAGCAAAGGCAAACCAGGCCCTTCATCCCCACTCTCCCACCTGCTTTCTGCAAGGAAGAAGGTGCACAAAACAAGGCTGCATCCACAAAAGGTGGAAGTAAGAGACCCAGAGAAGTGTCTACAAGATAGTGGGGTTCACTCATGTCCTTCACTAGGAAGCAAGGCCACAAGGACATACGTGGTTGCATCCACACTGGAAGAGGAGAATCAGTCCCAGATGAGTGTCCTGTCTCCCTGTGAGAGAAAAGGGCTCCCCAAGAGAGGACAGGTCTGGGCTATCCCTCCACCTACTGCACAAACCCGGGACACATTCAAAAGTACAGACAATAAATTAAGATTGAAAAAAAAAAAAAAAAGTCAGCGTGTATAATATATATATATATATATATAATATAACGTGCGTGTGATTGTGAAAAATAGAAATGTCATCCCCAGGAGAGAGCAAGGCACAACAGAAACACATCCCTGTCCCTCTCCTGAGCCCAGCACTACCCTGCTCCCGATTCACAGCAGAACCACACCAACGGGGCCATGCAGGGGGACAGGGGTTGCGCCTGGCACCCAGCTTCCCTCTGCCAAATGGGGCCTTGTGCCAAGGAGGAACTGGCTTCTTGATGGAGGAGTGGGGAAAAAGCCTAGCACTGGTCCCTTCATGACCTTCACGAGGAAGGGTTGCTGCAGGCAGGAAAAGGGAGGGAAAGACAGGAAAAGCAAAATGGAATAGCAGGGGCACCCCACACCTCCTCAACTGGCCAGAGCCCTGCCCCTCCCATGGCACAGACCACCACCGCTGTACCAAGTGGAAAGAAAATAAAGCCATAATAAGTCTATGCTTTGGTATGTAACCATCCCCCTCCCCTTGGTCCCCCCTGTGTTCCCCCCAACCATTATCTGTAAAACTTGTCAAATAAAATCTCTAGCGTGCCTTTATATTGCTTCCTGAACCTTTTCTTCCTCAGCGCCTGCCTTGCCCCCCTCTCCCCAGCAGGATTCAGGGAGGTGCCTTGCTTGAGCCCCACCGGTTACAGCTTCTGCTCTCCCGACTGGATCCTGCTGAACGCTGCCTGGTCCAGCGGCAGGTAGCAGCCCTGCCTGGAGTCCAGGAAGTACAGCCTGTCCTTCACCAGCGCGGGGTCGAAGCCCTGCTTCCGCAGCTCCATCTTCTGGAACTTGTAAGTGCCTGGAGTGGGGGGTCAAGAAGGAATGAGGGTTCACTGGCTGCACACACTCCCATGCCCACTGCACTTGTGCTGCCCCAGACCCAGCCTCACACCTGCCCACCTGCACAGCACCAGAGGACCTGGGTACAGGCTCCATGGGGCAGAGGGGCTCCATCCTGACCCTACCACAGACTGGGCTCCATCACCGTGTTTCCCCCCCAGGGGCTCCCACCAGTTCCGTGCCCAGTGCGAGCACACATGCCATGGCTCACTTGTCTTGGAGACTTCGTGCAAGAACCGTAGGAAGATGGGACGTGCGTACAACGGCAGGGCCTTTTTCAGCTTGCTGGCAAAGTCTTCTAGGTCACAGGAGTTCTCTGGGTCAGCGATGGCTGCCATTCCTGCCTTCCCTTCAATTCCTAAAAGGCAGAGAAGAAGGGAGAGCACTCAAGACAGACTGTTCCTGTAGCATCATCTCCCCCTTCCCCATACCAGCAAGGCCTCTGGTGCAGACCCGGCTTTGTACAGAAGTGCTGGCACATCCAGCTGTCAGCGGCTATGTCACCGCCCTGCGGCTAAGGCTACTAGCGACACCCTGCGGTCATGGTCACCTCCTCCCAGAGGAGGCACTTGTAGCTGGTCCAGAAAAGACACAGGGCCCTTCCAAACCAGCCAGAATCAGACCAAAGCTTGAGAGAAGGGGGAACCCTCTGGATTCTGCTAGGCACATCCCCAGCAGCCTCTTCCCAGCTTGCCCACGGGGAGCCTCGGTCCAGCCTCTTGCAAAAAGACACGTCGATCCGGATGTGCAGGACACACTCACATTCAAGTGCCAGAGCCCTGCCTGCCTCCCCTGATTGTCCTCTTCCCTCTCAGCTACCTGGGATCTCCACCCCATAAACCACCACGTCCGTCAGGTTGAGGATGCGGCTCAGTGTCCCCTCCACCTCTGTGGTGGAGACGTTCTCCCCCTTCCAGCGGAACGTGTCCCCAGTGCGGTCCCGGAAGTACATGTAGCCGTATTTGTCCATCACCAGGACATCCCCTATAGGAAAGTCAGGAACAGGCGAAAAATGAGATGTCAGAGGAGCCAGGAGCAACCAAGCATCTCAGGGCAGTGCCATGAGCCTGGGACAGCCCCCACACCCAGGCACCCTTCTCCTCTGCTCTCAGCAGATGGAGGGGCCCTGCTTGCTTCACCTGTGAGATAGGCAGTGTCCCCTTTTGTAAACACGTCCCTGGCGATTTTCTTGTTGGTGGCCGACTGATTCAGGTAGCCGTCAAAGTGCTGCAAGGGGTTGCTCTTGACAATGCGTCCCACCAGCTGGCCCGGCTCCCCTGCAAGGAGAAAATAGGGGATGAAGGGGGGAAGCAATCACCCACACCCAAGCAAAAAGGGTGTCTAATGGGGGTGGCAGCGTTTAACTGAGCAGACTCAAACCTAGGAAAATTATCTAGAAGTATCAGGAAAGACTTGCACAGAGCTGAGGAGACTTCTACCTGTGGCTGCCCTCACCTGGTTTGCAGGAGATACAGACACCATCTGGCCCCCGGATCAGCTCCATGGTGTCTTCATCCACCCTCACCAAGCCGATGGGGTACACACCTGGTAGGATCCTGCTGTTGAAGCCACACGACCCAACCTAGGACAGGAAGAGCTCAGAGCTGTGGGAAGCAGGGACATCTCTCCTGCCCTGAGCCCACTGTGCACGCGCATCCAGGATACCACATAGCCACCAATGCACAACAGCCAAAACCCCTCCAGGCTGATGGCAACCCACGACAAGCCTCTTGGGACAAGAAACCAGGAGCAAACAGCCCGTCTGGGTTTCCAACCCTGCTCAAGCCAGCAGGCACTCTGTGGGACATGGGGAGGTTGGTTGGAGCCTTACGTTGTTATCAAAATTTCCCAGGCTGCAGTTGCACTCTGTAGCCCCATAGAACTCAGCCACCTGGGTGATACCAAAGCGGGCCATGAACTCCCGCCAGATGGAGGCACGCAGCCCGTTGCCCAATGCCATGCGCACCCGGTGCTGCCGCTCCACCTCCTGGTATGGCTGGTTCAGCAGGTAGCGGCAGATCTCCCCGATGTACTGCACAATCTGTGAGGGACGGAGAGGAAAGATTCACTAGGACCTGTCTGACAGGCCCCCAGTTGTTTGCGGTTCAGGGCAGGTAGGAATGGCACAACATGCCCCAAGTCCCCTAAAGAGGCCATGGTAAAACCCAGGAATCCTGCCAGCTCATTCAGTGCCTGCCCTCTCCTGGTTAACCCACTCCTCCAGGCCATGAAACTTATCCAAGATCTCCTGGCTAATGCTGGAGCCCGGGAAGGGCTTGGACACATGGAGTTACCACCCCAGGTGGGAAGGACACACCCCACCACCTTGGAAGGTGGTTTGGGATGGATGGGCAGAACCAGTCTGGGCCTCCCGCTCTTCCAGCAGCTGGGCTCTCCCCAGCACCACATAGATGCCCAGGCTCCGTTCCCCACTCCCAGATGGCCCCTTGCCTCATGACCTCACCGTGCAGTTGTATTTCACGCAGTCCTCCCAAAAGTGTGAGGCTGAGAACTTCTTGCGGATGACAATTGTCATGCCCTGCAGCAGGCACTGCCCGATCCCCACGATGTTCCCTGCAGGGAGGCAGGCAGGGGAGCCCTCAGTCCCCAGGCACCGCCAGCCCAGCCTGCCTGGGGAGAGGCCTGCCAGGGCAAGGTGGACACCACATGCTGGCTCACACCAGATGGGTGTTCAAAGCCCCCAGGACAACAGGCACCGGTGATGAGACACGTGGCAGTGAGATCTGGGGTGCTGCTTTGCACCTAGACATCCCATCACATCTCAGCCAGGCAGGCAGGCACCACTTCCCCTTCCCCCCTTGACTTTCCATGGGGACGCAGTAAGGAGCAGCTATACCAAAGCCAGGCTAGGAGCTGGGATAATGCCCCCCCGCCCACCTCCCAACTCCAAAGATCAGCCAGATCGATTCTTGGCTCGCAGGGGAAAAGTGGAAAGCCTCAGTCAGACACTGCCAGCAGCAGTTAGCTCCTCTTTGGCATGGAGACTGCTGCTACACCAGCCTTCAGCCTTCCCTGGGCTGGGCAGAGGGGAAGAGATGGCTCCAGCATGCAGGGCTCTGTACGGCACACATTACCTGCAGCGTGGTAGAGCGGGAGGCAGTCATACATCACATCGTCGGGCCTCATGCGAAAACCATAAAAAACCAAGCTGCACATGCGGAAGTACCTGGGGTGGGAGGGTGAAGAGGCACATCAGCAGCAGGGCCAGCGGCGCTGTGCTAGGACAGGGCAGAGCTCAGCCCCATCCTCCCCCAAGCCCATGTCCACGGCCTTACCGGCAATTCACCACAATGGCAGCCTTGGGCAGCCCTGTTGTCCCAGAGGTGTAGATGTAGAAGAGTTTATCTGGAAAGCAATGAGGAGACAACGTCATATACCCAACCTAGGAGCTGGCTGAACCTGGAGAGGGGGACAAGTGACATTTACACACTCTGCTTGTGCCAGTTGAGTCAAAACTTTGTTATGTGACAGCACCAAGAACATGCTGGGTTTACCCTGGGCAGATCAGGTGGTCTGTTGGACACATGGAGGGCACAACAGGATACTGCTCCATGCAGGGCTGGGCTTCAGGCACCAGCGTAAGACCCATCCCAAACACCTCATGCCCTGCTGCAGACATCTGCAATCAGCATCCCAAGCAGATGTTCTTGCCGATGTTGAACCAGCTGATTCACAAAAGCACTGCCACGAGTCTGGCCCCCAAGAGCTGACCACGTACCAAGAAAGCCCTTATCAGGGGGGGTTGGCTGGTGCCCCTGGGCCATTTTCAGGAGGGGATCCAGGTGTTTCGCACCAGGAAGCACAGACTTGGGGCTTCCTTCCCCAGACCAGAAGAGATGGATAGATTTCTCCAGGGAGGGCTGCACTTCCTGCATCGCTGAAAAAGCAAAAGAGGGGAGATGGAGAAAAACCACAGGGTGGTTACAGCACAGAGATTCCCTGCCCTCCCAGACGGTCTCAGGGAGACGCTGCCCCAGGTAGCAGTACCCTCACTGTACTTGGCAGACCCCAAAGGGCCGACAACCATCCCAGGCAGATGTTGTTCCCATGACTAACAGCTACTGGGGCCACAGCCCAGGCCTCTTTAGGGACCAGAAGATCCTGTTCTCCACCTCTCCCCAGCCAAAACCTCTTTGGTGCCAAGAGGTCTGTTGACACCATCAACCTCAGAGGTGTGGACTGAAACACGAGGATCTGGAGCCAAGGTGTTGCAGGGATGTGGCTAAGATCCACAGAGAGCAAGGGGAGGCTCAGCCCATGCAGCAGGGCAGGCTCAGCCCAGAGGATGGACCTGAGAGGCACAAGCAATGATCCTCACACCCAGGCTGGCCTGCTTGGGAGCCAGACAGCACTGAACTCCAGATCCTGCCCGCTGTCCAAAGGGATCAAGAAGAAAAAAAACAACCAACAAACAAATCCAATTCCTGGATAATTCAACTGTCCACTCTTCTAGATCCCTGCTCTGTGGTGGGCAGGAAAGGAACACTAAATCCATAGACACCCCCATATACAGTCCAATGCACCCCGATGCATCTGCCTGCCCCTCACCTTCCATCATCTCCACTCCAAAAACCACAGCCTTGGAGTTGGAGATGGTGATGCAGTGCAGCAACGCCTCCATGCGCAGGTGAGAATTCACAAGGGCAGTCTCCACCCCAATCTTGGCCAAGCCAAGCCACAGCCCCACATACTGATTGCAGGACTCCATGAAAAGGGCCACCACGTCACCAGAGCGGAAGCCTTGGCCATAGAAGAAATTGGCCACGCGGTTGGAGTACTCATCCAGCTGCCGGAAGGTCCAGCTCTCGCCTGTGCCTTGGAAGATCAGTGCTGTCTTCTCTGGATACTTGCTTGCAGTCTTCTGGAAAATCTTGGCAATTGTGTTCTTCGCCTTCACATGCCTCCATACCTGCCACTTCACCCGCAGCAGGACCAGCCCCGTGCTGCCAAAGGAAGGGGAGCATGAGGGAAGCTGCTCAGTGACCCCTGCAAAACCACTTCCTCCAGCAAAGCCAGCAAAGCATGAGGACCTTTCTAGGAGCTGCAACAGCCCAGCACTGCTCCAGGCCCTATTCTAGCTCAGCAGCAGCTCTCTGTGCTTCCCTGAGCAGCATGGACATAGGCAGAGCTCATCTACAAAAATGCTTATAGCCAGGAACGGATGGAGGCCAGGGAGAGATGTGCCCCAATCAAAGGGGCATCTTTGAGCCTCGGGTGCTCTCCAAGAGATGGCACCACTCCCTCCCCACAAATCCTTGCCAGGCTGGCACAGCCTGGTACCAGCTCAGAACTGACCCTGCACAAACACCTCGTGCCACGCCAGCATCTTTAGGGACAGGGTGAAGTACAAGGACAGTCATTAGACTTCAGAGCTCAGCTGAAATCTATCTTTCCCGTGAAAACTTTGCCCAAGAGTTTGGAGCCGCCCAGGCACAGCAGAGAGAGATCTCCTTCCAGCCAGTCTGGGTGCCAGCAGAAACCCAGGGCTGTGCAAGGAGCTGGGGACTGCACTCACAAACACACCGGGGCAGAGCAGTGGGCTGGGGGGAGGGTGGATGGTTGGTCCATCCCAGCCAGGACACCTACGTGACGTCCCTTCGTATCGTCTTGATGAATATGAGGAAGAAGTCCCATCCGCCGGATCCCAGGTAGAAGATGAAGAGAGCGGGGATGGCCTGGGCCCAGGACAGCTCCAGGCTGACCCTGAAGAACAGCAGCAGTGCCGCAAAAGCAGCCAGACGCAGCATCGTGGCCTGCAGAGGGAGAGAGAAACCACGGCCATCAACCCCCACACGCTGGACTTGGTGATAATGAACCCATGGGCGGGGGATGCATTAGCAGCCCCCAATTTCCTGGATGAGGTCCCTGAGTCATCACTCCTCTTGGTAGTGAGGACATAACCCAGTAGCCCAGAGCTCCCACAGATGTAACTTTATCAGACCTTGGAGATGGCCTCCAATTAAACCACCAGCACGGCACTGCTTGGTGCCAGTCGAGAGCCTGGCTATTCCCTCTTGGGGAGCCACATCCTGCACATGAGCCAGGGGCATGGCCACGCCTCAGCAGTGTCAGATGCAGGATAAAGTCACTTCATGGATGAGGGAGTGGAGTCATGGCAGGAGACCTTGTGCAGATGTTTGGCAGGCACCAAGGTGGTGCCAGGCAGGGCTGGCTCAGCCCCTCACTCCCAGCCTGGCAAGGCCCCGCTCCAAACTCCTCCCTACCCCAGGGACCCCCTGTCCTCATAACTGAGGTCTCTGAGGCCTCCAGCACCAGCTCTGCTGCACACCTGGCTCCGGCAAAGCCAGCATGGCTGGTGGGAGAGCACAGCTTCACCCACTTCCCAGCACAGCTCGGACAGGAACAGGGACAGGAAACTCAGTCCTTTGAGCACTGCTTGTGTTTGCAAACCCTCGTGTCGGCAGGCAGTTTCCTGGCCTGACTGTGCTGGAGACACGGCCAGAGCGGGTTGAGGATGATGGCAATCACAGGCATGCCCTGGCCAGGCTGGAGTGGGCAGAACAAGGGCTTTCACTGCTGCCAGGAGTGCCCAGACCCCTGCCCCATGGCCTGTGGACAGCAACAGAGTCTCTGGTACTTATCCCCTAAAACCAGTATCTCTGTCCCCATCCCAAACACACCCCAGATGTGGCTCCAAGACTCACAGGAGACTGTGATCTAGCAAAGGCTCTTTTTGGGTGACAGCATCAAGCAGAGGAAAGGGACAGCAACATGAGCCTTGCAGCTCAAGGGCTCCTAGATAAAACTGGTCCTTCCTGGCATGGACATAGGCTGAAGAGGAAGGAAATATTCATGTCATTTCCCTTTCCCTCTTCAAGGATTCCCTGCTCAGAAGCTGGCAGCCCTGAGTGGGCTGTGCCACAGCTGGTGGGGCCAGAAGCCACGCTTTTGGCTTTCCCTCTGCTCTGTGCAGTTCAGGGAGCCTCTGTGGATTTGGTACGAGACACTGGCAGGGTGGCAGCCAAGGCAGCACCACGTGTCCCTGTGCCCTGGCATGTCACGCAGGCTGTCTCACCTCTGAGCCGTGCCACCTGCCACCGGCAGCAGGCTGGGATGCACCACAGCACAAGATGCTGCGGCTGGGTGAGGGCCTGGGGACATCCTCCCGCCCACAGCCTCTGCCTAGAGACCCCTGCCCGTGCCAGCAGTCTCTGAGCATTCTCCATCAAACAACCCCCAGGCCTGAGGTCCCACAGCACAGTCCCACAGCCTTTTAGCAGGGCAGGGCCCACTGCTTTTCCGCCTAGGAGCCTCTCTCTGCAGCTGAACAGGGCAACCCTCAGATCGCCAACAAACTACCATGGCTTGGCCGAGACCTGGGCCTTTCATTGCACACTGACACCAGCCAGCCAGCCATGGAGAGCCAACAGCATCTCCCACCAGAAGGCAAGACAGACCCAGGCAGGCCCCTGTTATCCTGTTCACATCTCTGCCTCACACCGGCATGCCCGGTGCCTCCCGCAGAGAGACAACCAGTGCATTAGGAGAGATAACCGCTGCGAGATTGCAGAGATAACCGGTGCGTTACTGCCAGAGACCTCCAGCCCTGCCGTTACGGATTCAGGTCTTGTCTAGCTGCATCAGCACAGGGAAAATTAAGACCTGCCAGTAGCTCCACAGCCAGCGGGCAGGAAGGCAAACCACAGGGATCCATCACCCGGGGGCACAGAGACCCGAGGAGAGCCCGGGGAGCAGGTCACAGCGAGGGGGTGACAGGCAGGTGACCCGGCTCCAGGAAGCCCCCGCGCTAACGGTCAAGCTCCAGGGACCGGGAGATGCCCGGGGCACCTCTCCAGCGTGAACAGCTGGGGGGCACCTGTCCCCCCACCTGGCCCTGTGCAGCGTGGCGGGGGTGCGCCCACCGGTCCGGGGGACGGACAGCGCGGGTGAAACTGGGGGTGTCCCCCCCCCTTCCCTCTCCGTCCTTCCCCGGAGCCGGTGGCACACCCGCAGACGGGAGGGCGAGCGGCACAGCCCCTGCCCCACCCGATGGGGGCAGAGGGGCCGGGAGGGCCGCGCACCGGGACTGCAGCAGGGCCCCCCGCCCCGGCACGGCCCGGGGAGAGCCGGGGTCCGCGGGGCAGCCCTGCAGCCCGCTGAGACGGGCCCGGTGCCTCAAGAGGGGGCCGGGGGGCTGAGGGGCCCCGGTGCCGCCCGCAGGGCCTCGGCGACCCACGAGGAGACCGTGGGCCGCAGCGGCCTCGCCCGGCCGCCCGCGGGGAGGCAGCGTGGCCGCCGCGGCGGAGCCAGGGCGGCGCCGGGAGGTCACGGAGGGGAAGGACGGTGCCGCGCTCTTACCAGGCTCCTGGGCGTCCGCTGCGGCCCGGCCACCTGCACCGGGAGCGGGGCCGGGAGCGGGACGAGGCCCGCCCCGCCGCTGCGGCACGGGGCGGAGCGCACAGCGCGGCCCGCCGGGAGCTGTAGTCCCGCCCGGCGCCACCGGCCCGGCCCCGCGGCAGCGGGTGCGGTCCTGGACAGCGGAGGCGCGCGGGGCGGGGCGCGGGGCTGCGCGGCGGTAAGAGGCGGTGAGGGCGGCGGCGCAGAGCGAGGGCTCTGTGGCGCAATGGATAGCGCATTGGACTTCTAGCGTCGGTGACGGAAGTCATTCAAAGGTTGTGGGTTCGAGTCCCACCAGAGTCGCTTTTTTTGCCGCCGGGACGTGGCGATGGCTCCCGGGGGTCCTCACCGGGCCGGGGGCGCCGCCGCTACCGCCGCCCGGGAGCCCGCCTGCCTCGCCGTGGAGCGCAGCCACCCCCTTTTGGGAGCGGGGCAGGCTGCAGCGCGGGAACGGGGGCGAGAGCACAGACCCCCGTGGCGAGAGGGGCTGCGGGACGTGCCCACCCGGCGATTAATAAATGTGCCTCGATCCCAGCAGTTTCAGCGCGGATCGGCAGCAGCGGCACCTCCTCCAGCGGCACTGCATCCCCACACGGCCCCAGCAGCAGAGGCACAGGCTGCTGCGGGTGGCGGTGGCAGAGCTGCCACTTGTTCACAGCAAATACATCCCCCACGCAAGAAAAAGCATTTTCCAACGGCTTGTGTCTCAGCTGCCAACACCCCTGCTCCCCCTCTGCCCCCGCCGCCTTCCTTCTCACAGGCTCCACAAGCGATGGCTGTGGTGAGCCGGAGCCACGGTGGCAGTTAAGCGATGCATTGAGCAGATGCGGTTTGAATTTACATTATGTGCCGTTCCCGTGGCGCTGGCACCAGCCACCAAGCCCCACGTGGCTGCACCAAGGCTGCACGGCTGCTGCCGGCGGCCCGAGCGCTGCGTGGCCACACTCAACAGCCCAACATGCAGCAAGATCCTTTCTCGCGGCCATCGTTTCGCAGCTTCTGGAAGTGACGAATCTTTTCTGCCCTTCAGTTTAACCGCCCCAAAGCTGGGACACATTTCTGATGCAGAAAAGCATATTTCTGACCTGTTTTAGGACCAAAGACTTCTTTCATCTTGACCAGTGCAATAGGACAGCCCCTGCTCTGTGCACCTTACCAGCAGCTGAAGGATATATTATATCCTTTATTATCTGCTTGGTATAACTCTGGAGGCCAAGGGGAAGCATGAGCCTTGTTTTGGAGAAAACCCCAAAGTCTGGCTGGTGGGTGTGGGGGGAGAAGTTGAAAACGGGGAGCTGGGGGGACAGGAGGGAAGCCAGTCCCTCTGTCTCGGTGCCTGCTCTTAAATGTAGCCCAAATCCCAAGAGTTCTGCCAGACTCAGCCTCCTGGGATGGAGCAACTTGGATGGAACAGCCCGGTGGCACTGTCAGTCCCTGCTCCTGCCCATCTGCTATAGCATCCCGACAGAGACTGGGACAGGGCCGGCAAAGCTCATAGCGGGACAATACCATGTCACCCAGCTGCCACCAAAGGACCCTAGTTAGACCACCCCCTTCCTCCCCCTGGAACCAGGATCTCTTTTGGAAGCCCCCAGCCTTGCCCCTCTCCTGCTCTGCACCCCAGTTTTCTTCTGTCTGGGCCTTCCTGCAACGACCACCAAAAGGAGCCACACAACAGCCCAGCACCCCCAAATCCCACCTGGAAAGATGTGGCTCTGTAGCCCATTTTGTGGCCCAGTCCCCAGCCATCATCGCACACTGCAGACAAAGCACAGCAGACCCCTGGGAGCCAAAAAGGGGTGAAGTTTCACATCAGATCGCGCCCTCAGAGGGGCAGATGAGGTGGAAGGAGGGGGGGTAACCAGCCACAAGCTCCACCATGGATTTTATTAAGCAAGAAGGAACTTCAACAGCAATGCCACACGTAAAAAGAGCCCTCAGCCTTGTGGCGCTCTGCCCTCGCATCCGACAGCTCTGCTCTCCAGCTGCTGGCAGTCTGGAGCCCTGTTTAATTAACCCAGACAGCAATCAGCTCCCAGACACAGCGCAGCCAGCCGCTGTTTCTGCACTTTCAGGATTCAGCCTCTTATTCCTGATCGCATCATTTTGTTGCCCAAGGAGGGGACAATTCCTATTGAAAACCCAGCACAATCACATGGATTTCAGCATTTTTTGATGGGAAGGGACTGCAGGGAGACACAGCAAACTGGGATTGGCTCTGGAACAGCCCATCCAGCAGGGGTAACAGCCAAAGGTATTTCCCTCCTGCTCCTGTGGGCATGCAGTCACACACTGCCTAGTCTCCAAGGCGTGAGGCATATCCCATATGACCCATCAGGACACCAGTTAGGCACCAGTACAAGATGGGATTTCACTGTCAGATACATCACACTGGCTTGTGGGCTGCTCTGTAAATCACTGGTTTAGCTCCAGTCCAGGGCAGCCGCAAGACTTTAAGCCTCGATCTTCCCAGGGAGGGTGGGAACAGGGATGTACCTACACAGCCCTTGAGCTGCAGAAGGCCAAGACGGCAGTTTGCTCCCAGCATTTCGGAGCATCAGTACTGAAGCGCTGCTGCCAGGGGACCCGAGAAGCCAGACCCAGTTGGCAAAGGCACAGTGGGCCTTGCCACTCCTCCACTGAATCACAAACAGCAGGGTCATGTTTTCTCATGGCACAGCAAGGTGCAACTTGGCCTCTACCAGCAGGAGGGTGCCAGCTCTCAGTAGGAGCAAACGGAGCCCTCAGGTCGGTGGCGGCTGGCAGCAGAGCCACGCTATGCTCCTGGGCAGGAGGAGATGGAGCACGGCAGGGGACAGCTGCTGCCTGCCAACGGGGATCCCCTGTCCCCTGCCAGTACTGGAGCTGTCACACTTGAACGGCTGGGGGAGGGAAGATGCCGATCTCCTCCCGCAGAGAATCCACGGACTGCTCCCAGCGCTGCTCATAGTAGACGTTCAGGATACAGGTGGCATTGAGCCCACTCCGAACTGCCCAGGGAACCAGGTCAGTGGCCAGGACCTGCAGCTTTCTGGAACAAACAATATAGATAGGAGGTGACAGTTTTGATTTCCATGTTTTGTTTTTGATTTCCTTCTCCAAGTCCCCACTGCAGGTGGACACCAAACACATGTACGTTGTACCCTCTGCCCTTCTAGCATCCCTCCTCCTTAACTCACATGGGAAACTGAGGCACAGAAGAGGATGGTGTGTCAGGAAGGTTACAGTCAGCAGCAAACCCAAGACCAGAACTCAGGTTCTGCAGTCCCCAGACTGTGCTGGGCCACCAAAACAGATGTGCCAGGGCAGGGAATGCCCATCAGTGTGGTGAGGATCCTGCTGGCCCTCCACATGTGCCTAGCCAAGGGCAGTCAAGCCCGGGCATTGCTCCTCCTGCCTGGCACAGGAGATGCAGTGCCAGAAGCACATGAAGCAACAGGTTCTGCTTCAGGGTCCAGGCAAAGCCCTGCCTACTGCTGTCACTGCTTCCCTGGGTCATGGGGACAGAGCAGCATGTTCACACGAGGGACCCCTGACTGACTCCCCCCTGCAAACTACCAGCGTCCCCTCTCTGTCCCCAGAGGACACCAGAAAGCATCACCCAGGCTGGCGTGTCCCCAGAGCAGAGACTCCCTCCTCACCGGCTGGCACCTACCGTGCGTCAAGATGGATGGGGCCAAACACCGCTCCCAGGACACACATGGGCAGCCCTGTTTGCACAGCTTCGAACCACTTCACCACGACCTCGCCTGGGGGGAGCAGGGAGGCTGTGAGTGGGCAGGGTGCCCGGGGCAGTGGTCCCGCAATGCAGGCTGCACCCCCGGCCCCTTCCTGAGGGTGGCTGTGCACCCGCCCCTCCGCCTCCATGGCAGCGCTTAGGAATGCTTCCTAAGGCTGGCGGTGGCCTCAGATGAGCCTTGTTGTGCACCACCCACCCAGGAGGGACGTCACAGGGCCCCCGGGGGAGCAGCACCCCGCAGTCGGTGCCTGGTGGGCTCGGGAAGCACCTCTTAGGCAGGCTGGCTCCCTGCGGACCTTTGGCAGTGCAGTTGCAGAAGCCTGACCCCCCCCCGAAGCTCTCCTGTCTCGCGGCACCGGGCAGACCTTTAACAGACACTGCCAGGGCTCAGCAAAGCCTGTGAAGGGAACTGGCACGCCGGTTCCCACAGGCTCACCAGCAAGGCTCGACCTGTGACTTGCTGTTGAGTCAGACGCAAAACGAGGGCAAAGGACACGGAGTCACACAGATCAGGAACAGCCAGGAACCCCCTGCTCCTGCCTTCGCTGGGAGCTTGCGAAACATCCCGCCCTCCCTGCCAGGCAGCAAACACCCACCCACCCACCCACTGCCTGCACCCAGGGCTCAGGCAGAGTATCTCCCAGCAGGGGAAAGGTGACATCCCGTGGCCTCTCGGTCACCACAGAGCCAGTGATGCAGGACAGTGGTGATGCAACACCCCCCCAGCAACCTCGGCTGTGGATTGAGGAGGCCAACCAGCCCAGCCTGCTCCATTCCTGGAAGAGGCAGCTGAACACTGCCAGTGGGGTTGGGGAGCGCAGCCCTCTGACCGCGCTACTGATCACCTAGGATGTTGGTTGGCATGCCCAGGAGCGTGTGCATCATGTCATGGATTTCCCGGTACCGCTGGATCACGTACGCCAGCTCTTCATCATCAACAAACTTGGACGGCATCCGAGTGTCTGGAGAAACCTTCTACAAATCCAAAGAGGTTCAATTCAGCCCTTTCCACACCTCAAGTTTGTCCTGGTTTTGGCTGGGATAGAGTAATTTTCTTCCTAATAGCTGGTATAGTACTGTGTTTTGGGTTTAGGATGAGAATAACATTGATAACTCACTGGTGTTTTAGTCGTCGCTATGCAGTGCTTATGCTAAGCCAAGGTCTTTGCAGCTCCTGATGCTGCCTGGCCAGCAGGGAGGCTGGGGGGCACCAGAAACTAGGAGGGGACACAGCTGGGACAACTGACCCCGACCAACCAAAGGGATATTCCAGACCACATCACGCAATGCTCAGCATATAAACTAGGGGGAAAGCTGGCTGGGGGGCTGCTCCTCGGGAATAGGCTGAGCATTGGTCAGTTGGTGGCAAGCAATTATTTTTCATTTGCATCACTTTTTTTTTCCTTAGGTTTATTTCTCTCTTTTTTTGTTATTCTCCTTTTCATTACAATTACAATTCTTATTATTTTATTTCAATTATTAAATTGTTCTTATCTCAGCCCATGAGTTTTCTTACTTCTACCCTTCCAACTCTCTCCCCCATCCCACTGGGGGGGGGTGAGTGAGCAGCTGTGTGGGGCTGAGCTGCCGGCTGGGGTTAAACTAAACAACGTTTCTGGCCTCGTTCTTTAACGCACAGCAACACGAGGTCCCCTCCATCAGCGCAACTCGTAGCCCTCAGTGATGGGTGTCAGTGTCATTTACACAGACAAAACCCAGGGACTTCACAGCACTGGTGACAAATCCAGCATCACCCAAAACCCAGCATCTCATCCCATCTCCCTGATTCCCTCTCATTCCTGGAGGGTTCTCCACGGCTCTGATCTCCCTCTGAAGTGCGTCCGTGCTCCTGGCACAGGGGTCAGCTACAGCCGTGTGCACCCTACAAAGCCCCACACTCACGTTGTCCTCCAAGAAGCGGACGTATTCTCGGCCCAGTGAGCCATCCGGCAGCCCCCGCAGCTTGGCCATGTTCAGGGTGGAGAGACGGATGCGAGGCCGTTCCCTGAAAGCAAAACACAGGTCAGCGAGTCTCCCAGTGACACCCTCAGCAGGGGGTCCTGGGCAAAAGGAGCTCCTGGAAACACCCTACCCCCGGCCCCTGCCCTTCCTGGGCACTCTCCTTGCCGGGATCCTGCCTGCTTGCTGCAGAGATAGCACCATCCTTGTTTCTGTTGCTGAGGCTGTGACACAAATTGCTTCAAGAATCTACCTGAAGCCTTGGCAACAAAAAAGTTCTCACCTCACACCCCTGCAGCAACTCTGGTTGGAACCAGTGTCCTCTGCACCAAAATGCTGTTGCTGTGTGGGCTGCTAGCCAGGCACAGCCCCCAGGAACAGCCGGCCCCGGGGGAGCAGAGCTCTTTAGTGTCCCTGCAAAGCAGCCAGAGCTTCAAAGGAACAACCCTAAAAAGTGGAGGGAATTTGTTCTGAATACAGGTTTAATTTCTCTCCTGCTCAGGCTTTCATTGCCAGCCACGTGGCTGCCATGCATGGCAAGGTCTCCTCCCTGGGTTGTTGGCAAACAGGTGCCCCACAGCCCTGGAACTAAACAAAAGCCCTTTTATTTCCATGCACAGGATAAATTTTTCCCATGATAAAAGCCCTGCAGTGGATCCAGGAGCTGCTCAGCTCTTGGTGCGGAGATGCCAGGGAGATAAGCAGGACAAGCAGCAGTTTCACCCTGGCTGCTGATGTTTCCTTGTGTATTTGGTGTCAAAGGGGCCTCAGCAGCTTGGGGGATAAAAAAAAAAAAAAAAGGATTTGTGTGCACAAATCGACCCCTGCAAATCTTTGCAATACCATGAGGCAGGGAGCAGGCGGGGCGTCCCCCTCTCCCCAGGCAGCTCCTCTGGGCCTCAGCCCCATCCTGGTGCTCCGCGTGCTTTGCTGGGTCAGCATCTGGAGCCAGGATCAGGTTGCTCTGCACAAACACATGGCAAAAGGTGGCTTTTCGCCAGGCCCTTCATGGTGTAACTCAATTGATACACAAGTGGCAGGAGTGATACATAACAAGAGGCAGGGAAAAGGCAAGCAAACTAGCAGTAAGATCTTGGTTAATAAGAGACTCATGAAATCCCTCCCGGTCCTCAGCCTTGCTGTGCTTGACAAGTCCCTGCAGACCCAGGAGCAAAAGTGATCAAGTCTTAACAAGGAAGACAAGAGGAGGCCTCATTTCACAGCTGGGGGAGATGCCACAGGTGCCAGGAAAGAAAATACGGATGTGAGGAAGGAAGAGGCAGACCAGTGGAGACGAAGACTCCGACACAAGGAGATGCAGAAGCAGGTGCAAGGGAGAAATCCATGGACATGGTGGGTTTTCATTGCTGCTCAGCATCCATGTCCGTGGATTTCTCCCTGCGCTTGCTGCTGCATTGCCTTGAGCTGGCACCTGCCAGTTCCAGCAGCGAAGCATAACAGACAGACAGTAGCACCCGCAGCAGGCTGGGCCCAGCGCATGCTGGCCTCTTGGGATCATTAAAAATACAGTAAAATGAACAATCTGGAGGGTCAGAGTTAACAAAATGCCTGTGCTGCTTTCAAGCTGGGAAGGCAGGGATCTCCCTTCATGGGGCCCAAGGAATGTGCTTGCCCTCGTGTCTCCCCCCCACCCACGCGGCGGGGGATGCAGAGGGACGCACTGGAGGATGCGGTAACCTTCAGGGTGCTGTTTCATCTTGTCTCGCAGTTTAGGCAGGGCAAAGCAGCCTGTGGTCTCCCCAAGGACTGCCACCATGTCTGAAAGAGAGACCAGAGAGTGACACCAGGGCGGTTTTGGCTGCACCCGGCTGCCCTCGGTTGGCAGGCGAGGGAGCAGGGCAGAAAGCCTTCGGCTGGGAGCAGGCAGGGAGCCCACGGCAAGGCAGGGAGCCCATGGACCCCAGGGATCTTCAGCCTCGGAGCTGCTCTGCCCCAGTGCCGCCGTCCGGGCCCGGGATGCAGGAGTGGGCACGAGGCCCTGGGGACAAGCAGAGGGGCCTGGGTGGCACGATGGGTCGGGAGCCGCTGGGCTTTGCCGGGGGGTCCCCACGGCCTCTCTCCCGCAGGCCCCTGCCCGCGCCAGATCTCAGCCCCGCACTGGCCCCGTTACCGAGGGTCGCACCCGACAGCAGGAGACATGGGGCCCGCCCGGCTCACCGTGCCTGTAGGGGTCGGCGAGGGCCACGAGCGCCGAGCCAGCGGCCAGCAGCGCCTTCTGCAGCGGGCTGGTGGGGATGTGCCCGGGGTACAGCCGGTAGTACCCTTCGTCCTCCTCCTCCTCCTCCTCCCTGCCGCGTCCATCCCGGGCCCGCGGCTCGCTGCGGCTCAGCCAGGCGCTGCCTGCGGGGAGCAGGGGCTCAGGCACCGGCCCAGCGGGCCCCAGTGCCCACGGCCCGGGCCCCCCTGGGGCTGCCCGCGAAGGCGGCACTTGCCTGGGGAAGAGGGACCCGCCCGGAGCAGCGAGGCCCCCGCCCGCCGCAGCAGCCGCAACGGCAGCATGGCCCTCCTCGCTCGGGCACTGGCGACTGCCCCGGAAGCGCGCGGCGGGGCGGGGCGGGGCGCAGCGGGGCCGCCATGGCGGGGCCTAGCGGGCTCTTCGCCGTCTACAAGCCGCCGGGAGTGGCGTGGGGCCGCGTCCGTGATGCGCTGGAGACGCGGCTGCTGCGCGGTGAGCGCGGGCGGGGGCCGGCGGCGGGACCCCCCCGGGGCTGCCGCCTCCCGTTGACCGCCCCCGTTCTCTTGCAGAGCTGAACGCGGCGCCGGGCCGCCCCCCGCGGCACCACGTGCGCTTCCTGCCGGCGCCCGCCGGGGCCCCGGGGCTGGTGGCCGCCAGGGTGCCGCTGCTGGCCGACCACCCCCTCGGTAAGGGCCGCGCCGGGGCCGGGGCCGGGACCGGCGGGGGGAGCCCCCGCGGCGGGCGAGCGGACCGGCCCCGGCGCTGTGTCTGTTGCAGTGCGAGGGCCGCGGCTCGGGCGGCTGAGGATCGGCGCGGGCCACCGGCTGGACGCGAAGGCCTCGGGAGTCCTCGGTGGGTGCGGGGGGCGGCCGGGCAGGGGGTGCGGGGGGGCCGGGCAGGGGCACCCGTGCCGGAACACCGAAGAAACGATCCAAGGAGGCGCGGGCCGGGCCGGAGATCCCCCCGACCCCGGCAGACGCGGCTCTGCTGCGCGCCCGCGATGGCCGGTACTGCTCCCCGATGGCTGGTGCTGCTCCCCGATGGCTGGTGCGGTGCCCCCAATGGCCGGTGGTCTGCCCAGTAGCCCCGCCGCCAGGGTGGGCACCGCGAAGCTCTCGCCCTGCAAGGCCCCACGGGAAAGTCCTGGGGGAACCCATGGGCTGGAATGACAGGCAGCCCCCTGGGGGTCTCGGGGGTCCCCCTGCCCTGCCCAGATGTGGCTCCCGATGAGACCAGGCCCTGGCCAGGGTGAACGGGAGGAGCGTGCAGTGTGGGTAACTGCGTGCCAGGACCTTTCCACGTGGCTGAGTAACGGGTTCCTGTCTTGTTTGTTCCAGTTCTGGGCCTGGGCCACGGGAACAGGCTGCTCACCGACTGGTACAACTGCCACCTCACCAGGGTAGGTGCCCCGGGATACTTGAGCGCAGTCACACACAGGTTCCTGCCCCATCGCCCCGGCATGGCCCCATGATGGTCGTCCACGATCTTCTTGAGAGCTTGCCAGGATCCGGAATGTCACCCTTCACGCCAGCACGCGGCCATGCGAGTAGAGGCCGCCGCTGTCCTGTGCAGCGCTGTCGTGGCCCACACCTCCTCACAGCTGCGTGGCAGAATACTGCTGTGCAATCGCTTGGTGTATTTCTGTGATAAATTCCACCCTTTGCTCTCCTTCAAGGTTTACACTGTTGATGGGCTGTTTGGTAAAGCCACTGATGACTTCTCAGACACAGGGAAGCTAGTAGAGAAGACAACGTTTGGTAAGAAACTGAATCGATGTGTTTTGTTTTTTTTTTAAAACCCCAAAACCAGAACACCAAAGAAACAGCATGCCAACTGTGAAGTGCTGAACCAGGTAAGCTGCGCAATGATAAACGGCACACTACATGCTTTCTAGTTGTTATTTTTACACCATGTGCAATCCTGATGTTGTAGCCCACCTGCTCTGAATAGAACCACCAGGCACACACAAAGCCTGTGTGAGTTCCGACCACTGCGGTTGCTGCCGAATGGGTGGGACCCAGATTGCTCCTTAGAGGTAGCAGTTAGAAGCTTTCATTCAACGAAACTCTGCAAACACCCGATAAGAGAAACCGGAGCCAACATCTTGGAAGCAATTAAGTGAAATAATCCTTCCCTTTGTAGCCCAGTGCTGTGCTGTTCGGTGCATTGCCATGGTACAGCCGGGAGAAGCGACTCTGCTCAAGCCGCCTGTTGGGGTGTGACTGCCAAAGGGACCGGCATGTCCTGGCGGCACGCTTCGGGCTGCTGTCTCTTTCTGCTTTCAGGATGGATAATTGAGACTGTTTCTACCTCAATATTTGCAGATCATATCACAAGGGAGAAGCTGGAACGGATTCTTGCCGTCATTCAAGGAACAAATCACAAGGCCCTGGTGATGTAGGTACCCAGTGGGGAAGTGCAGCTGACTTGCTCTGCCTGCCATGTGCTGGTCTTTACAGCAAATTAGACTATTTTGTTTGCTGTAATTGAGGTCTTTAGAGCTGAGAGTGGTAGACCAGCATAGGGAGAAGCTACTCAGTGCTCTGTAATCTGGTGAGACGGTGCTGTTAAGTGTCCTTCTTGTGTCCTGAAATATCCAGCTATTTTAGGACCTATTAGCTACATTAGGGTCTACAAAAAAGTCTTGTAGACGTGACCAAGTACCTGCCTCCCAAACAGTGCTACTCTACTGACAGTACGCAGACCATTAAGATGTACGCAAATACTCAACACATATGCAGTTTTAAGAATAAAAATCACAACTTTGCTTTATTGGGGGCAGAGATGTTTTGAATCCCATTGGAGAGAAGAACTAAATGTGTGCGCTGCTCCCTTTTTTCTTTTTCCAGGCATTCTCACATTGATATGAAAACACAAGAGGCATATGAGCTGGCTATCAAAGGCTTGATTCGCCCCATGGGAAAAAGTCCCCCGATAATCACAGCAGTCCGATGCCTCCAGTTCGCACCTCCAGAATTTCAGCTAGGTAGGACTGGTACAAAATGTACCAGGGAAGTCTGGGCATATGGTACGGCAAGTCAGTCAGTAAACATCAATTTCTTACTTGTGATTTAATGCAAAAAGTGTTGGTGGGAGCTTTGTATGAGCTCATAACTGGTAGCCCCTGCAGGAAATGTAGTGATGTGTAGTTTCCAAAGTCACGAAAGCATCTCCTCGTTAGATGAACTTTTCAGTGCAGCGGAAGGATTTTTTTTTTTGGTAGGGCAAGATCTGGAACCCTCACAGTGCTGAAGCTGCTATATAGTACATCAAGCCAGCTGTGCACCTAGCTCATAGGTTTTTCCCTGCCAGTTCCAGATCCAAGACTGAGGCAAGAAAATTTGCATAACGAATACCTGTGGGGCAAGTGTCTTCCTTATCCTAATGTTTCAGTGTAATACACTTCAGTGTTGGGTGATTTGTTCTTTTCTTGACGTGTGTTTTGCTTTCCTGCAGCCAGTCTCCCACTCCTCATAAAATATATCTTATTAAAAAGGTCCCTTTTCTTATTCGCTTTGAATACCTAAATTCCTACACCACTCTCCTGTATCTATGGGTTTGTTTTCTAAAACAGTGACTCTGGGAGGGGCTAGGGCACCCTGCAGTACTCCAGAAAATCATAATCCACCCATGCTGTATCTTAAATAGTCTCTTCTACCAAACCAGTTCCTTCAGTGTAACTGTAAGTGATGTCTGGATTTACAGACAAGGTCTGAGTTTGTGTCAACACTTCGCTTCCTCTGAAACAATCTCTCTGTCCTTCTAGAAATGCACTGTTTGCATGAGACTCAGCAGTACCTCCGAAGAATAGTTCATGAGATTGGTCTGGAGCTGAAATCATGTGCCGTGTGCACGCAAGTGCGAAGAATACGCGACGGTGTTTTCACGCTGGATGATGCTCTCCTGAGGAGCCAGTGGAACCTGCAGAGTATACAGAATGCGATTTGGAACTGTCAGCTTAAAGTGACAACAGAGTTAGAGAAAACACTAGGCCATCAAAGTAAAAGTCATCTTCATAAGTTGGACGTGGACATGGCCCACGCTGCAGACAGCTGAGCGTGTGGCAATCTCTGCAGCACAAGAACACAGCTCATGCTGACAGCATGGTGTACAGCAGAAGGAAAGAGGTTAATTGCAGTTCACTTCCACCCTTTCCTTGAGATGACTTTAATCAGAGAGGCATTTTTTTCAGTGACAAGCTGTATAATTTTTTCTAAAGCACCGCAAATGGTTCATTAACAGGAGCTGGCTGTGCCAAAATTCCTCTTGACTTTGGGAACATGTGGTTGCTAAGGGATAGAAAAACCCATCCCCAAATTGTTTAGCAGCAGGAACTAGACAGCGTCTTAGAGAGCTGTATTCCCTTGGTTGCATGGATTTGTTTGTTCCTTGCAACTGGCAGCATAACCCATCCACTATATGGATTTTATTTTCCCTCTGTTGTCCTAGAGTATTTTCGCTCCATTAGCCCTGCTTTCAGGCGCGCGAAGAGTTCAAAATCAGACTGAAAAGGGGATGTGCAGGAGATAACAGCTTACACAAAGCAATACAAGGAAACGGTTATAACCAGAGTAGGCGTGTGTGAGGAGGAAAGAGAAACTTTCTCCTGGGAAGCTCCAGGTGACGTTTAGGTGGGGCATGATGGGCCAGTCAGGTGTCACCCAAGCAGCGGGCAGTGCCGGCTCTCGAAACAGGGTGCAGGCACTGCAAGGTGGCACCTGCTCCTCAAGTCACTGCGGAAAAAGCAGAGCTGCCTGGCCCGACGGGGCACAGAGATGGGCTGCAGCCCGGCAACGTGCTGCAACCGGTTCAGCCCGGCGATGTGCTGGAGGCCAGCAATATGCCAGAGCACGGCGATTGGCTGAGTGTGGCAGGGCGCTATGAGCTGCAGATGGTTCAGCCTGGCGATGAGTCGCAGCTCGGTGATGAGGTGAGGCACGGCGACGTGCCGCAGTCCAGCGACAAGCTGCAGCCCAGATATGAGCTGCAGCCTGGCGATGTGCCACAGCCCAGCGATGTGTTGGACCGGTTCAGCCCGGCTATGTGCCAGAGCCTTTTCAGCATGGCAATGTGTCAGAGCCAGGCGATTTGCTGGAGTCTGGTGATGAGCTGGGCCTGGCGGGACGCGACGAGCCGCAGTCAGTTCAGCCTGGCGATGAGCCAGAGCGGGTTCAGCCCAGTGATGTGCCATAGCCAGTTCAGCCTGGCGATGTGCCGGAGCTGGTTCATCCATGCAATGAGCCGCAGCCCGGCGATGTGCCAGAGCCTTTTCAGCCTGGCGATGTGCCGGAGCCTGGCGATGGGCTGGGCCTGGCGGGGCGCAACGAGCCGCAGCCGGTTCAGCCCGGTGACGAGCTGCAGCCCGGCCATGAGCTGTAGCCCGGCGACATGCTGCAGCCTGGCGATGAGCCGCAGCCCGGCGATGAGGCGGGACATGGCGATGTGCCACAGCACGGTGATGAGCCGCAGCCCAGTGACTAGCTGCAGCCCGGCAATGAGCTGCAGTCTGGCAATGTGGTGGGGCACGGCAATGGACCGGGCCCTGTTGCAGAGGCGCTGTCTACTCTGGAGTCCTGGAGGAGTTGCTACAACAAAGTAGTAAAGGACAAGAGTGACCTTGAACTGTAAAAGCTGTCTGAGATCCTAAAGATCACGGAGACAAAGCTAGCAGAACGTCAGGACCAGCTTCAGAGTTACAAGAAGAAGAGCATGGACCTGTCTGCTGTGATTACAGATCTCCGTCAGCAGGTAAGGGACTGGAAGAAAGTACCTGCAGCACTGCAATCTAAAAGCCTGAGACCAAGAAGAATTTCTAATCACAGGAAGGGAGAGATGCAGGAGCGGGTGGGAAATTAGGACCATGTGTGGCAATCAGTTAGCTGAGGGGAACGTGCTGGAGCTTGTAGGCCATGAACCCTGGGAGGACAAGGAATGTGAATAGACACAAAAATTAACATGATGAGTCATGCTGAGAGAGCATAGGGGAGCGGGGGATGGATGGCCCCAAGGATGGCGCCAAGGAAAGGTAACACCTTGCTGTTAATTGATGGTAGTTAACCACCCTATCGGGGATTGCCTAGTATGCAATGCTTAGTTTAAAGAACCAAACTGTTTAAAATGCGCAGCTTCAAGAAGCAATCTGTTTAAAACGCGCAGCTTCTGAAAGTATATATAACCTCGTGTTTCTGTACAATAAATTGCCATTTGCTTGCATCAAGCTGCGTTCCGTCTCTCCATTGCAGCAGGGCCCGTCGGGGCTCGGCGATGGGCCAGGCCATCAGGACGGTAGCGCAGGCTGGGTGGGACCTGGCGGCTGCCGCGGGTGGTGACAGGCCAGTCAGGTGTCTCCCAAGCAGCGGGCGGTGAGGGCTCCAACATGGGGAGCAGGCACTGCAAGGTGGCACCTGCTCCTGAAGTCACTGCAGAAAAAGCTGAGCTTCCGGGCCCGGCCACGAGCCCCGGCCGGTAGAGCCCGGCCATGAGCCACAGCCCGGCGCCCTGCCGGAGCGGGCGGAGCCCGGCGATGAGGCGGAGCACGGCGATGGGCCGGGCCTCCAGGGCGGCAGCGCAGGCTGGGCGGGCCCTGGCTGCTGCTCCCTCCTCTAGTAGACGAAGCTGACGTGGCTCTGGCGCGGGGCGGATATGGCGGACAGCAGCAGGCAGAGCAGGCTGGCGGCGGCCAAGAAGAAGGTGAGGGGCGGCGGGGTCCGGGTTAGGCCAGGCCGGGCCGGGCCGGCGGTACTGTGTTGCGCGGTCGCCGCGTGGAGTGGAGCGAGGACGCCGGGCCGAGCCGAGCCGAGCTGGGCCTTACCCGAGGGGCGCGGGCCCGGCCCGGTCGCTGCCGTACCGCTCGCTGCGGGCCGTGCTGTGGAGGCGCTGCCGGTAGCCCCCGGTGTCCGGCGCTGGGGCCGAGCTTCCTGGCTGGCGGCCGCCCTTGGCCCGGGGGAGGCGGCTGGGAGAAGGCCGGGCCTGGGCCGCTGATGCCGTGGGTCTGCGGGGTTCGGTTTGGCGGTTTCCCCTGCCCCTGGCCTCCCCCACACCCTTTTTGGGGGGTTTTTTGGTCTCATTTTACTGATTTCCCCACATTGATTTTCTCCCTGGCCGACACATGTAAAAGTCCTAGGTAGGGGAAAGTGTCCCGGAGCGGTTCGGGCTTCCATTTTGGAATTCTGCCAATAATGGGTCCTTCTTTCCCCACCTGGAGGCCGAGGCGCGGCCCGGGCTGCGGGCTGGGGAAAGGGGCAGTTGACCGAACTGCCTGGGGCTTGCTTGGCTGGGGGCTTCACCCTGCTGGAGCACGAGCGATTCGGCTCGGAAGACCTAGCCGAAATCAAGCGAATGGCTTATCAGACTAGCTTTTCCGGGGTGAAGTGGGTGTGATTGAAAAATCCGTTGTAGGTTGCTTCTGCCCTTAGTTCACAGTGACTACGCTGCTTGTATTAACATGGCATTTGTCTGTAAGGGTTGTACTTTTCCTTCTCAAAGTCTTTCACAGAGTGGGAGATCTTACTGTCAGGTGTTGATGTTTCACTTAATGTTCAGATTTAATTGCCCTTTATTCATTTTTCCTCAATGCTCTTAGTTATAATGCTAAAAAAACCCCACCCCAAGATACTTCTTTTCATCTCCTTTTAGTTGCAGGATGGAGTATCAAGTCGTTTCCCAAAAACTCTTAGCTGTATGCAGAAGTGGAATGTTTGCAGCTCTGAGCCTCTTGTCGTAAACTCGTCACATTAGATCTTACTTTAGCCTTTTTTTTGGACGTGTTTTGATTTTTATTTTTCTTCCCCCCGGGTGACAAACTCATTGAAGAGCATTTCTCTTGTCCTTAACGCTTGGTCTTTTTGCCCAGTGGAGTTGGGGCTGGGGGGTTGACGTCATTCTCACAGAAGGCATATTCTGTTTGGATTACAGATTATTATTATTATTTTTCACAGCTGAAGGAGTATCAGCAGAAAAATAGCCCTGGAGCAGCTGCAGGAACTAAGAAAAAACGCAAAACTAAAGATGACTGTCGGCCCGAGACACCCACGGGCGATGACCAGCAGCCTCCAGAGAATGTGAGTGCCTCGGTCTTTGTCCCAGCTCATTTGCTACCTCCTTGTTCTTTGGTTTTCTGAACAACGTGACTAGAGCCGGGAAATGGTTGTGCGGGTGTAATGGATGACTGGCGCAGCTGCCTGTATCGCCAGCACGCGAAGCGTGCCACAATAGTTAGCAGCTACCGCTGCTGGAAGGTGCACACTAGAGCTCAGGGTACGTGCCAAAGCCGTGTGGGATCATGCGGTGCTGTCACGCAGCCCTGGGTGTGCCCAGAGCTGCTGCTTTGAGCTGCGTGCTCCTGGCCAGCCGGAGGATGCCGGTTTCTTTGGCTCCCTTCGATCGACACTTTCTCTCTGTCCTTTTCTGAGCCGTTTCCCCTTTTCTTTGACCTCCTTCAGATTCAGAACATTCTGAAGGTGCCGGTGTCGGACCTGAAGCGCTCCAATGGGGTAGCCATACCGTCATTGGACAGGGGGAAGGTGAGGCAGTGCTCGTGTCCCTCGCAGTGACTCGCTCTCCCTACTGCATGCTTCAGGTTCTGTTTACACTGACCTCGATTTCTTGGGTGGAGCCTTGTCCTGACATACCCGCTGTCAGTTGCTTGAGTTTTGTTGCTGTTCTTATTAACATGGAGCTAGTTGTTAGCATGCGTTTCCATTGCTCGTAAAGTGCTTGCGCCCTTCTGGTTTGTGTCGAACTGAACGTGTGAAAAAGTGAACCTTGTCAAAACCTCTTCCTCGAGACAGCTGAGCTTTGAGGAAAAGGAGGAGTGTGGGGTGAGGCGATAAACTAACTGAGCTGCTGAGGACAACTGCAGTAGGGAGAGGTAGTGTTTTCTTAGTCTGTATTTCTCCCGCTGTGCGTGTCGTTGCTGTATTTCCTAGGGCCTTGTTTCGGAAGGGCATGACTCTGCTGATCTCCAGGCAAGCAGCTGCCCTGAGGAAGCTGTCTAGTTATTCCTGCCAACCCATTTTACAGCAGGCGATGAAACTTGCGCAGGGGATGCACAGTCTGGCAAGTTCCAGTACTGGGTTTAAATAGGTTTGGGCAGGAAGTCGGATCCTTTGAGTCAAGCGTTTACAGGCTTTAGCGTCTTCATGTTGCCAGGCTTCTGAAGAGGAAAGGGCAGGAACTATGCCAATAAGCAATAGAAACGTGTTCAGGCACAAACATAAAACCCCAGCCTTTTAAAAAAAATTCTTTTCAGGCAGTTTATTTAAATGTAAGGCTTGATCAAATTGTGATAGAAGCTCAGGGAAGTCACATTTGGTAGCCCAGAATTGTCTTCCACTGTTGCTGTAGCAAAGCTCTGATTTTCGTTCCACTTGCATCATTTTGGTAGCTTATTTTCCTACCATTGTTTCAGTTCAGTTGTCGTAAAGTAACTCCTATTTACTACATATCCGTGCGTCTTTTATCAATAAGCGTAACTATAGTAATCACCAGGGGTACCAGTTAGATGCAGTGAAACCTGCAAGACGGAATGGAGTTCACTCTGGTTTGCCTTTGTATTCCTTTTCTCCTTTTTTTGTGTGATAATACAGCAGCCGTTCTGTCCAGCAGACAGGGTGAAAAGCTGAAAGTCCCTCCAGCTGGAGCTTGTACGTGTAGGTTGCGTACCGGTAGAACCCGAGTGACGTGACATACTGTTAGCTCTGAGGGTGCTGGGTGTGCCTGCCTAGCATCAGAAAGCATGTATTTTGACTGGAGTTTTGCTCGTGTCACGGGGATTATTTTCAGTGAATGCTCGTAAGCTCAGTTTAAGTTAGACCACAGAGAAAGAGGCTGGTTTCACACTGGAGGGTGAGGTGAAGATGGGTGGTCCAGTGCTGTTGCTGAGCTGGCATTTGGTCTTGCGGTGAAGGCCTACCTGGGTCTGCACTTTTAGTCCTGCTCTGAAAAAGGAGAATTCTGTTCCTTCTTGTTTTCCCAGTTTTCTCCCCGCTCTCGTTTTCTTAGCACGGAGAGATACATTTTGATCTGATTGGCTGTTATGTGGACCGTTGTGTCTGGGGTTTCAGAAATCATTTGAAAACTGATCGTGAATTGCAATATGGCATGAAAGGTTTCTTTTTCCAGTTGCCGTCTTGTACAAATCCTGCGTCAGGAAAATGCTGTTCAGAAGCTCACTTGACGCTAATAGGGCAGAAAAGCTGATTGTTGGCACAAGCTTCTGCTGCCATTGGTGTCTTTAATGCGAGGCAGACCCTTCCCATCTCAGCCACTTCAGCTTTCTTGGCTGTGAAACACAGAAAGCCCAGCAAAACGGGACTCCGTGTGCGAAAGCAAATGGATCAAGCATGGCGTGCCAAGCTGAGCAGAATTACTTTTTTTTGCTATGTTATTAGAACCTCACGATGCATAATTTCCCGAGAAGTGTCTTGTTCCTAATTCTCTCTGATTCCAAAAAATCCAGCTGTTCAAATAGTTTATTGAGTTGTTGGGTTTTTTTTAAATTTATTTCAAAACTGATGGTGGAGGAAGAAGGAAGGTCTTGTGGTTAAGGCACATTACTGTTTTTTGCATCTTGAAGCATTAAGCAAAAAGAATGTCGGGACCAGAAGAAATGAAGGAAACATTTTTGACATGTACTGGTGAAGGCATTCCTCTCGTCCATCTGATGTTTGCTAAGTTCAGCATTTCCCGGTGTACCCCGTGACCCCCCTTGTTGTTTGGTTTTGGGGTTTGGGTTATTTTTGTTCCATTCTGTTTCTTTTTGTGTTTTAGCTGGGCTGCAGAGGAACTTGGCATAGTGCATTGTCCACCTAAGATTCTCCTTGTGTGCCTGCTTTTATGCTTGCCTGCAACTGTGTAGGGCCTTTGCTGCATTTGTGGTCTTCCCTTTGCTTTTGCTGGTTATGTTGTGCATGGGCATTGCTAGAATGAAAACCTCTCGCTCATCACTCTTCCATCTGTAGTCATCTTTCAAAATGCATTGAAGTAGTGGTAGTAGTAGTAAAGAAAGAGAGCTTGGACAATGCTTGTTCTTTGGGAAGGCAAAAAAGTCCTCCTGCTTATGTAGTTAGTTACGAGGCATCTGTGAAGAAGCTGTCAGGGAGCCAAAAAGCAAATAGCAAACACAGCAGCACAGTTGTGTGGCAGCCTGGGTAGGCAGCGGCCACCTTTGTCTCCTTCACCTCATATCTAAAGGTGCATTACCTACGGACAACAAATCTCCAAATACTTCACCGCTAAGATGGAAACGGGCTAGGACAGAATTACCCCTTCTCTTTGTATCTGGCTACAGCGCTCTCATACCACCTCCTGCAGAAGTGTGCCAACACAAGTGCGGCTCTGCGTGACTTAAGGCCAGTTCTTCAGTGGAATAAAGGTCTGAGGTCTCAGTTAAAGGAAAAGACTACGTTTTTGTCTGGGTTTTTTGGTTGTGGGTTTTTTTTTTATTGGTGGTGTCTTTAAAAAAACCCAGCATTTCTGGCAATCATCCCAATACACCAGGATTACTGCCATCAGTTGCACAGATGTGGGGATGCGAGTTTAACTGAAGGTGGTAGATGCTCAGATGTAGACATGGAGGGGTTTCAGCAGCGGTGTTGGAGAACAACTGTGGTAATCTACTGAGCGATGAAAAAGATGCCTGGCATATAAAGTACGTTAGTGAAGGCAGCTCCAGATCTCTTATTTTTAATAGCTAAGATGAACATCCTAGTCCTCTACAGAAAGGACAGTGGAAATTCTGTTTGCATGAATTGGGCATGTATCCTACTTTGTTGAAGTGAAAATGTGTTTCAGATGTATGAGAATCTTTTCTCTTGATACTGGTGCATCACTTTTCTTCCACAGAAACAGCAGAACCAGGAGGCAGTGGATCAGCTGGAGAAGGTAAAGTGTGTCCTGTTTTTGGACAGGCAGAAAAATAGTATCTCGTTCTTGGCGCAGTAGAGAGTGTAGTGGGCTGTGGCACAGGCATGTGTGGTCTTGTCTTATGTTAGATTCAGTTTCATTTGCAGCGTAGGCTTGAATATTTTGACTTCATGCTTTAGGCCTGCCTGGCAGATAGCGTTCTTATTTTGACAAAAGCGAACGTTTAAATACTCCTGTATTAGAGGAGTGCGGTGGAGGCAGGAGAATACAAGTCCTTGCCAGTAGCTTGCTCCTAAACGCTATCGTATTTATGCTAGCAGTGATTGTGCTGTGCTGTTACTGCCGTTCTAGGATGGATGAATAATGAAGTCGTTCAAATAAGGCAAGGCTGAAGTATGTCTTCAAAAATACTGCTGTCGTTTCGATGCTGGAAGTACTACCGATGTATCACTGCTTTTTTAGTTTGACACAAAACAAGGGTTACCTATCTACATTTTTGTGCTAAATAGACATCATTTGTTTATACAGGAAAAGATGGAGCTGGAAGAGAAATTTTCTGAAGAGCAAGCCGCGCTGAGGGAACAGCTACAGGTGAGGCAGAGCCTCCATTACAGTCATACTGCCTGCCTTCTGCTGTTCTCTGGATTACTGACCATTCGTAGTCTTTACTCGGGAAGCCACGAGCGCGTTCCTTCAGGAAAACTGGGAGTCAGCCAGACTGTACTTAACTGCACGAGCTCTTTACCTTTACTGGGTTAGCCTTTTGTGGCAACAGTGATGTTGCAATTACAAGCAAAGAAGTTTTGTGCTGAGCCGATTTTCCTTTCCCAAAGGTTCATATCCAGACTATTGGAATTCTAGTTTCCGAGAAGTCTGAGTGTCAGACGGCGCTTGCACCTACTCAGCGAGCTGCACGGGAGAAATCAGGTAATTGACTGTGAGCGCTCCAGCTCAAGCTGTTGGTCAAAGTGTGAATTTCAAGCCAGAGGCATGACAGTTGCTGGCAGCCAGCTCACAGCACTCGGCGACTCCTCGGTGGGCAATACTTGGCACCATCGCTGCCTCTGTCGCCAGAGCTGCCCCCAAGTGGGAGCATGTTGATCCCATGGCAGTTGAGGTTCTTTTGTGCATCGCTAAAGCCTTGTCAGCCCTGTTCAGCCCCGGTGACTACCCCAGGCTGTTCCTTTCTGACTTTCTTCTGATCCTTTTAAAACGTAGTTCCCTTTTCGCCACCCTCCCTCCCACACAGCTATTGTGTAAAGGTAGGTTTTACCAAGCCCTTCATTCTGCACCAAGTTTGAGCAACTTCTTCTGTTAGAAAGAAAGATCCCAACCAACATATTGCCTATTCTGCAGCGGCAGTTTCATCATCTCCCTCAAAGTGAGGATGGTAGTTACAGAGAGCTTTACTGCCCAGAGCTGCTAGTGAACCACCTGTAGAGCCAGGGGTGGAACCAGGTCTACTGACTTACAAAGCTCTGTGCTGCCTTAAGAGCTTGTTGACAAAGTAGAAAGTGCTGTTCAGCCAGTTCCAAAAAGCTCTTTGTGGTCCAGCCTCAACTCACTCTGTTCTGACTTGTTCAGGAGAAGCCGAGAGCTTTGCTGCTCGTTTACGTTCATCTCGCCAGAGGGAACTGGAGCTGGAACGTACTTTGGCCTCCGTCTCTCTGCAGCAAAAACAGGCAGAGAAGGTAAGAGTCACCTCTGCTTATGCTTCGCCAGGAGCTCTGCCTTTGGCTATTTGCTTGTCAGTCCACTAATGCGAAGTCTGTAGTCCCTGCTCGGAGAAGAGGCAGAAAGTACCATTGTTAATTGTTAATTAACCTTGTAAAGCCCTGTATTCTCCATGGTCAAGGCAAATGTCATTCAGGTTTCTGTGACCACTAATCATATGGTTCAGTTGCTGTCTTCAGATCTGGCACCTCACTTCATTAGTCTTGCCAGCTCCACGCAACAGGAGCGCCACCGAGACCTTGTCTCAGGAGGGTCTCCATCAAGCAGACACTTCAGTATTGATATTAACCCAGAAGTCTGCAGAAATGACCTCACGTCCAGTTAGTAGCATCGCGTTTGAAAAGGCTGAGCAGATTTATTCCTGGCAAATTCAGGAGGTTCTAAGCAACCTGTCCTGAAGGATTTTGCCAAAGTTCTGATGCTTTCCACTTCAGCTGATGTGCTAAAGGTGAAGTATTTTGCTGAAGTCTGCAGCTGAATCAGTCATTTCTTTTTTTTCTCCAGCGTAATGCAGAGTTAATGAAGGAGCGAGAAGACCTGAAACAGGAGCTGTACAAACAGAGGTAAGTCCATTTACTGCTTGTTACTGCAGAGTAACACTGCTCTTCGCAGTAGAGCCACAAAACATCACAAGGGGCATGCACCACAGGTGGTGACTTGGGAGGCTGGATATTCAACTTAAAGTGACTGGCTGTGATGTTTCTGTGATTCTTACTGTTACATATAGCTGGATTGTAAATGTATGACATGTACTTGACCAGACCCATAGTACATACAGTGATGCTGCTTTAATTTTGGTTTGTTTCAGCAAAAGTAGTGAGGAAATAAAGCAGCAGAATGCAGAGCTGTCAGAGAAGTTTCGCTGCCTGGTTTCTGAGATCTCAGCCAAGAAGTTGTATATGGAGGATTTGCATAAGAAATTGGAAATGGCTGAACTGATGATCCAACAGGTGACCATACTGCTTCCAGGCTGTGAGGGTAGATCGCACTGACCGTTGTAAGACTTTGCTCCTGAGAGTGGGGGCAAGGCTTAACCCTTGTTCGGAAAGGAAGGCACAAAACCTCATCGAGGCATCCTCTTGGTCAAAGGCCTTCAGCGAGGCCTCTGAGGAACAGAAGGTCTATTTGAAGGAGCTGGAGCAGTAGACTGAAAGCTGTTGTGACACTGGTCTGCGAAAAGAATGTTGTACAATATGAGAGGGTGACTGAACATACAGGGCGTGACAATACAAAGACTTTTCCTGCTTTGTATCTGTTTGGCATTTTGGTTACGCAGCTGTCATGTGGTCTCACTGAGAAGCCAGTTGAATAGGGGTGGTGTTTGTACCCACCCTTGCAGAAGGTGAATTGGACAATGGTAACTCGAAGGTCAGCTGGGGAAAGTTAAGAGAAGCAGCCAGTTAGGAAGGGAATTCAGGAAGCCAGCTGTTAGCAGTTCAGAGAGCAAGCTGGTATGAACCTGAGCCTGTGAGGGAAGAAACTGCTCTTTTGTTTATTTTTGGTTTTGGTTTTTTTTCTTCCTCCCCAGTCAGTGGCTTAAGTTACCCTTGAAATAAAGGCAGCTGCTCCTCTTCTGGGAAAAGTATTGTGTGCCAACTGACATGCTCCAGACATTGGCTTTAAATTCCTGATGTGTTTGACAACTTTTAAAATCACAAGCTTGTATACCATCTGATCTGGCTGTATAATACAGACTCTGGAAATGCACAAAGTTTCTGAGCCAGTTTTTTCCCTGCTCTCATTTTCTTTAGCACAGAGAGATACATTTTGATCTGATTGGCTGTTATGTGGACCGTTGTGTCTGGGGTTTCAGAAATAATTTGAAAACTGATCGTGAATTGCAATATGGCATGAAAGTTTTCTTTTTCCTGTTGCCGTCTTGTACAAATCCTGCATCAGGAAAATGCTGTTCAGAAGCTCACTTGATGCTAATAGGGCAGAAAAGCTGATTGTTGGCACGAGCTTCTGCTGCCATTGGTGTCTTTAATGCGAGGCAGACCCTTCCCATCTCAGCCACTTCAGCTTTCTTGGCTGTGAAACACAGAAAGCCCAGCAAAACGGGACTCCGTGTGCGAAAGCAAATGGATCAAGCATGGCGTGCCAAGCTGAGCAGAATTACTTTTTTTTGCTATGTTATTAGAACCTCACGATGCATAATTTCCCGAGAAGTGTCTTGTTCCTAATTCTCTCTGATTCCAAAAAATCCAGCTGTTCAAATAGTTTATTGAGTTGTTGGGTTTTTTTAAATTTATTTCAAAACTGATGGTGGAGGAAGAAGGAAGGTCTTGTGGTTAAGGCACATTACTGTTTTTTGCATCTTGAAGCATTAAGCAAACAGAATGTCTGGACCAGAAGAAATGAAGGAAACATTTTTGACATGTACTGGTGAAGGCATTCCTCTTGTCCATCTGATGTTTCATATTGAGGAGTGTTTGAACCAATAAGGGTGAGGTGACCTGTAGCTGGAAGAAGTAAGGGAATTCCTGACCTTCCTAGGAGCACCTAACATACGTTTTTCCTTGAGAGCACAAGTATCTGTCCTGCGAAAAAGAAACGGAGAAAATTCTGTTTGTTTCCCTCTGCAGTCTTCCACTTTATTGCTTTCCTAAGATGTCTTCACCATTACTGTATTCTTGCTGCTTGATTCACGAGAAAAGTGCTGAGCAGGTAGACGGGGAATGCCAAGAGAGAGATTTCTGGTTCCCTGTGAAGTGCCAAGAAGGAAGTGACTGAAGTAGGAGGGAACCCTTGCAGGTGGCATTGCAAAGAGCTGTGATACATTGGGGGGTTGAATGTTGAAAACGATTATCTCGTTTGTTTTGTAGTGGTGTTAAATTATGGCTTAGCAGAGCTGGATGATGAAATAAATTGCCATGAAACGCTAGAGCACTGCTCTGGGTCTTCATGGCTCTCTGATGCTGTACAAGATAAATGAAGTTGTCGGGTTCACTGTGGGTAGAGGTGTCGTCAGATGCTGTTCGTCCTCCCACGAAGGCTGGATGAGAACTTGCATTGCTGTCCAGAAACAGGTTTTTGGCCCTTTTCTGTTTAGTTCCTTCTAGTCATGGGATTCATAGTTCCATGAGGGCCACTGGCACCTGCTCCCAGCCATGCTGAGTTTGGCCTGTTGGTAAATGTCCTCCTTCTAAACTTGTGGTTCATAGCGTGCCGCACATTTCACCAAGATTTACAGGGAGCGTTTGAGTTTGACTCAAACCTACCAGTTTTCAGGTAGTCACTGACCTGTTCTTTTCTGTCTTAATCTGCATCCAGCGACCTCTGTTTTCCCCAGATACGTCCTGAAGGTAGCGCTTTTCAGAGCAGAGTGGCCACCATCTGGCTTTGCCCTTGCTCGCTTCTTGGTGTGTCCTTTGCCATTAATCTAGTGTGTGAACTTGAAGAGTTGGGTCATGTTACTGTTCCATGTTCTCGGGGATGGCCTCGTTTTGATCCACTTGTCCTATTAATTCTCTTGATATTTGATGTGGAGCTTTAAGCAGTCAGCTCAAGAAAACACTCTTCAATCTCAGAGGTGTCTGCAGTCATCCTACTAAACAATATGATATTTAAGCATTGAGAAGCAAAAAATCCTGGTTTAGAACGTAAACTTTCAGCAGTAGGAAGAAAAGCTGAGTGGGATGAATGGACAGCATGTATTCATGGAAAGATGTATTCTTGATTTAGTGGAAAAGAATGGGAAATCAACCTGCATCATTGACATTAGCTTGTGGCAGAGGGAGTCTGCATCTCTCCTTACCCAGAAAAGGATGTTTTCTGTGTGTGGTAATTTGGAGTGAAAAATGCTATAAGGAGTGTTATTAGGGTAGTCACTTCTTACGTAGCAGTGACTTGTTGCCTTGGGGAATAAAACTGGCTGACTTGACTGCTTTGCTTGTAGTCTACATCATATGTGAATGGAGAAAGTGCTGTTTCTTCCACAAATATTAAGGAAATGAAAGTAGGTTGTTCTCAATCTTTGCCCTGCACACCCCCCCCACCCCCACCCCCCCCCTTTCTTATTTGCTACTGTTGGTAACTGACTGGGACTCTGCTTTCAGCAGTGTTAGCGAGACCTAATTGAATGCACAGTTCTCGTTCATTGCTGTCTAGTGTTGTCTTGTGCTATCATCGGGTAGTTGTGATCAACACTGGGAGGCAGGTATCGGAGGTGTTTCCAGTTTGGGGACTGGGGATAATCTGGCTTCTGTTCAACTGCGGTTCTTATTTCTGAGTCACTTTTACGTCAAAATGAAGCCTTGGCAGAATGGATAAAATATGTTGATGTCTCAGCTGCTTTTGTTGAAACGGTAGATTTTTGTTTTGTTTGGAGAATCTGATTATCACAGTTTGATAGGATTTATTTTGCTGTCCTTTTTAAGTACTGCATTTTTCCTCCCCTCCTCCTCTTCGGCTCCTTCCTTTTTCTCCTGTCTGCATGTGCCCATCAGACACGTTACCAGGAGCTGGCAGTAGCCCTGGGTTCCAGCAATCTTAACGAACAAGCAGTTCGTTACACAGATAGAGGAACTGGTAAGAAACAATCCAACCAACCAGTCTGACATGGTGCTTGCTGCTCCTCCAAGCCCTTTGGGTGTCTGCAAAGTTACAGGTTCTCTCCTAGTGCCACAAGGAAGGCTGCTTACACAGCACTCTGTAGGGAACAAAATGAGCTGCACGGAAAACCTGTTAAGGGGCTCAAAGTCTAAGGCCGCTGGTGAATGTATTGGCTCAACTGAGGAACAAGAAACAGAGTTTTGTTGTTTCCATTTAAGTGTGCTCTGCTGATCTCATCAGGCTTTCCCTGGATGATAAGCATCCTGATAAAACAGCTATTTCTGCGCCTGTCCGAATCCTTGAAACACAGAATTCTGGTGCTGGCAGCAGTGTGAAAACCTGTTTCTGCAGGTGGTGCTGCTGGTCTAACGATATCGGCAGAGTGGGAGCAGTAGGTCTCTGAGAGGGTCTGGGGCTGGTTTCTGATCATATCCTCAGCTTCTCTTGGCACGATGAGTGAACTGCTTTGTCCTGTGACCTGCATGGATTCCCGCTGCTGCTTTTGAGCCTTCAGCTTTAACGCTGCAAGAAATGCAGCCAAGTGGACTTGTTTCAGTCTGACAAGAGCCTTTCTTGTGTAAAATGCTTTTCCCCATTGTGTTCCTCTGTAAAAGTACACTTTTTGCAAAGTTCAGCATTTCCCGGTGTACCCCGTGACCCCCCCTTGTTGTTTGGTTTTGGGGTTTGGGTTATTTTTGTTCCATTCTGTTTCTTTTTGTGTCTTAGCTGGGCTGCAGAGGAACTTGGCATAGTGCATTGCCCACCCAAGATTCTCCTTGTTTGCCTGCTTTTATGCTGGCCTGCAACTGTGTAGGGCCTTTGCTGCATTTGTGGTCTTGCCTTTGCTTTTGCTGGTTATGTTGTGCATGGGCATTGCTAGAATGAAAACCTCTCGCTCATCACTCTTCCGTCTGTAGTCATCTTTCAAAATGCATTGAAGTAGTAGTAGTAGTAAAGAAAGAGAGCTTGGACAATGCTTGTTCTTTGGGAAGGCAAAAAAGTCCTCCTGCTTACGTAGTTAGTTACGAGGCATCTGTGAAGAAGCTGTCAGGGAGCCAAGAAGCAAATAGCAAACACAGCAGCACAGTTGTGTGGCAGCCTGGGTAGGCAGCGGCCACCTTTGTCTCCTTCACCTCATATCTAAAGGTGCATTACCTACGGACAACAAATCTCCAAATACTTCACCGGTAAGATGGAAACGGGCTAGGACAGAATTACCCCTTCTCTTTGTATCTGGCTACAGCGCTCTCATACCACCTCCTGCAGAAGTGTGCCAACACAAGTGCGGCTCTGCGTGACTTAAGGCCAGTTCTTCAGTGGAATAAAGGTCTGAGGACTCAGTTAAAGGAAAAGACTACGTTTTTGTCTGGGTTTTTTGGTTGTGGTGTTTTTTAAAAAAACCCAGCATTGCTGGCAATCATCCCAATACACCAGGATTACTGCCATCAGTTGCACAGATGTGGGGATGCGAGTTTAACTGAAGGTGGTAGATGCTCAGATGTAGACATGGAGGGGTTTCAGCAGCGGTGTTGGAGAACAACTGTGGTAATCTGAGCGATGAAAAACATGCCTGGCATATAAAGTACGTTAGTGAAGGCAGCTCCAGATCTCTTATTTTTAATAGCTGAGATGAACTTCCTAGTCCTCTACAGAAAGGACAGTGGAAATTCTGTTTGCATGAATTGGGCATGTATCCTACTTTGAAGTGAAAATGTGTTTCAGATGTATGAGAATCTTTTCTCTTGATACTGGTGCATCACTTTTCTTCCACAGAAACAGCAGAACCAGGAGGCAGTGGATCAGCTGGAGAAGGTAAAGTGTGTCCTGTTTTTGGACAGGCAGAAAAATAGTATCTCGTTCTTGGCGCAGTAGAGAGTGTAGTGGGCTGTGGCACAGGCATGTGTGGTCTTGTCTTGTGTTAGATTCAGTTTCATTTGCAGCGTAGGCTTGAATATTTTGACTTCATGCGTTAGGCCCGCCTGGCAGATAGCGTTCTTATTTTGAGAAAAGCAAACGTTTAAATACTCCTGTCTTAGAGGATTGTGGTGGAGGCAGGAGAATACAAGTCCTTGCCAGTAGCTTGCTCCTAAACGCTATCGTATTTATGCTAGCAGTGATTGTGCTGTGCTGTTACTGCCGTTCTAGGATGGATGAATAATGAAGTCGTTCAAATAAGGCAAGGCTGAAGTATGTCTTCAAAAATACTGCTGTCGTTTCGATGCTGGAAGTACTACCAATGTATCACTGCTTTTTTTAGTTTGACACAAAACAAGGGTTACCTATCTACATTTTTGTGCTAAATAGACATCATTTGTTTATACAGGAAAAGATGGAGCTGGAAGAGAAATTTTCTGAAGAGCAAGCAGCGCTGAGGGAACAGCTACAGGTGAGGCAGAGCCTCCATTACAGTCATACTGCCTGCCTTCTGCTGTTCTCTGGATTACTGACCATTCGTAGTCTTTACTCGGGAAGCCACGAGCGCGTTCCTTCAGGAAAACTGGGAGTCAGCCAGACTGTACTTAACTGCACGAGCTCTTTACCTTTACTGGGTTAGCCTTTTGTGGCAACAGTGATGTTGCAATTACAAGCAAAGAAGTTTTGTGCTGAGCCGATTTTCCTTTCCCAAAGGTTCATATCCAGACTATTGGAATTCTAGTTTCCGAGAAGTCTGAGTGTCAGACGGCACTTGCACCTACTCAGCGAGCTGCACGGGAGAAATCAGGTAATTGACTGTGAGCGCTCCAGCTCAAGCTGTTGGTCAAAGTGTGAATTTCAAGCCAGAGGCATGACAGTTGCTGGCAGCCAGCTCACAGCACTCGGCGACTCCTCGGTGGGCAATACTTGGCACCATCGCTGCCTCTGTCGCCAGAGCTGCCCCCAAGTGGGAGCATGTTGATCCCATGGCAGTTGAGGTTCTTTTGTGCATCGCTAAAGCCTTGTCAGCCCTGTTCAGCCCCGGTGACTACCCCAGGCTGTTCCTTTCTGACTTTCTTCTGATCCTTTTAAAACGTAGTTCCCTTTTCTCCACCCTCACTCCCACACAGCTATCGTGTAAAGGTAGGTTTTACCCGAGCCCTTCATTCTGCACCAAGTTTGAGCAACTTCTTCTGTTAGAAAGAAAGATCCCAACCAACATACTGCCTATTCTGCAGCGGCAGTTTCATCATCTCCCTCAGAGTGAGGATGGTAGTTACAGAGAGCTTTACTGCCCAGAGCTGCTAGTGAACCACCTGTAGAGCCAGGGGTGGAACTAGGTCTACTGACTTACAAAGCTCTGCGCTGCCTTAAGAGCTTGTTGACAAAGTAGAAAGTGCTGTTCAGCCAGTTCCAAAAAGTTCTTTGTGGTCCAGCCTCAACTCACTCTGTTCTGACTTGTTCAGGAGAAGCCGAGAGCTTTGCTGCTCGTTTACGTTCATCTCGCCAGAGGGAATTGGAGCTGGAACGTACTTTGGCCTCCGTCTCTCTGCAGCAAAAACAGGCAGAGAAGGTAAGAGTCACCTCTGCTTATGCTTCGCCAGGAGCTCTGCCTTTGGCTATTTGCTTGTCAGTCCACTAATGCGAAGTCTGTAGTCCCTGCTCGGAGAAGAGGCAGAAAGTGACATTGTTAATTGTTAATTAACCTTGTAAAGCCCTGTATTCTCCATGGTCAAGGCAAATGTCATTCAGGTTTCTGTGACCACTAATCATATGGTCCAGTTGCTGTCTTCAGATCCGGCACCTCACTTCATTAGTCTTGCCAGCTCCACACGCAACAGAAGCGCCACCGAGACCTTGTCTCAGGAGGGTCTCCATCAGGCAGACACTTCAGTATTGATATTAATCCAGAAGTCTGCAGAAACGACCTCACGTTCAGTTAGTAGCATCGCGTTTGAAAAGGCTGAGCAGATTTATTCCTGGCAAATTCAGGAGGTTCTAAGCAAACCTATCCTGAAGGGTTTTGCCAAAGTTCTGATGCTTTCCACTTCAGCTGATCTGCTAAAGGTGAAATATTTTGCTGAAGTCTGCAGCTGAATCAGTCATTTCTTTTTTTCTCCAGCGTAATGCAGAGTTAATGAAGGAGCGAGAAGACCTGAAACAGGAGCTGTACAAACAAAGGTAAGTCCATTTACTGCTTGTTACTGCAGAGTAACACTGCTCTTCGCGGTAGAGCCACAAAACATCACAAGGGGCATGCACCACAGGTGGTGACTTGGGAGGCTGGATATTCAACTTAAAGTAACTGGCTGTGATGTTTCTGTGATTCTTACTGTTACATATAGCTGGATTGTAAATGTATGACATGTACTTGACCAGACCCATAGTACATACAGTGATGCTGCTTTAATTTTGGTTTGTTTCAGCAAAAGTAGTGAGGAAATAAAGCAGCAGAATGCAGAGCTGTCAGAGAAGTTTCGCTGCCTGGTTTCCAAGATCTCAGCCAAGGAGTTGTATATGAAGGATTTGCGTAAGAAACTGGAAATGGCTGAACTGATGATCCAACAGGTGACCATACTGCTTCCAGGCTGTGAGGGTAGATCGCACTGACCGTTGTAAGACTTTGCTCCTGAGAGTGGGGGCAAGGCTTAACTCTTGTTCGGAAAGGAAGGCACAAAACCTCATCAAGGCATCCTCTTGGTCAAAGGCCTTCAGCGAGGCCTCTGAGGAACAGAAGGTCTGTTTGAAGGAGCTGGAGCAGTAGACTGAAAGCTGTTGTGACGCTGGTCTGCGAAAAGAATGTTGTACAATATGAGAGGGTGACTGAACATACAGGGCGTGACAATACGATGGCTTTTCCTGCTTTGTATCTGTTTGGCATTTTGGTTACGCAGCTGTCATGTGGTCTCACTGAGAAGCCAGTTGAATAGGGGTGGTGTTTGTACCCACCCTTGCAGAAGGTGAATTGGACAATGGTAACTCGAAGGTCAGCTGGGGAAAGTTAAGAGAAGCAGCCAGTTAGGAAGGGAATTCAGGAAGCCAGCTGTTAGCAGTTCAGAGAGCAAGCTTGTGTGAACCTGAGCCTGTGAGGGAAGAAACTGCTCTTTTGTTTATTTTTGGTTTTGGTTTTTTTTCTTCCTCCCCAGTCAGTGGCTTAAGTTACCCTTGAAATAAAGGCAGCTGCTCCTCTTCTGGGAAAAGTACTGTGTGCCAACTGACATGCTCCAGACATTGGCTTTAAATTCCTGACGTGTTTGACAACTTTTAAAATCACAAGCTTGTATACCATCTGATCTGGGTGTGTAATACAGACTCTGGAAATGCACAAAGTTTCTGAGCCAGATTTTTAAATTAAGAGAATAGGTTTTAATCAAACAAATAGTGAATATAAAATTGGTAGGGAGGAGCTGTCTAGTTCAGCCTGTTTTACAGGGCTAAAATCCAAGCTTTTTCATTTTAATCTCCTTCTCCCTCTCCTTTTTTTTCTTTTTCATTGAACATCACCGTGTGTTGGAGCACTTTAAGGTTGCAACATGGATCATGTGGCAGGATGCTATCAGGGGAAAGGCTATGCAGAAGTGGCATGTTAACATTTTGCCATGACTTTTTGTTTTTTCTTGGCAGTTCTCAAGTCAGGCAGGGAGTCTGGATGCAAAGCAGCAGTTGCAGGTGGCACTGGAGAAGGCAGGCCTGGAAACCCAGGTTGCTCAGGGGTTGTACGAAATGACATCCACATCTTCATGTCTGTAGAGAAACTTGTGTGGCAGAAGAATGCAGGCTGAGCTTTGCGTTGACACTGGTTTCTTCAGGCTTTATCCCTGAAGCAGTCACTGCCAAATTTATTTAGCCAATGTGATTTTCTTTGTGTTTTATTTTGTTTTGAACAGCTCTCGGAGTCAGTTCACCAGCTCCAGGCAGAAAGAGATCAGTATGTAGGGGAACTGAAGGAGGAGCAGAGCATTTGGCAGCAGCAGGTGCAGCAGCTCTCTGAACAGGTAACACCAGGGGCAGCATCACAGCTGCTTTAGACCAACACAGGCAGGAGTGAATGCACCATGAACATTGTTTTAACTTTTATTGTGTGGCCTTGCAGGTCCATGCAATGGCAGACAAGAAGGAGGAGCATATGGCCTGAGGAGATGATGACGTGGACTCCTGAGTTCGACCAGAAGACCTTATTATAAGCGTGGGTTTTGGACTAATAAAATCCTCGTTTTCTGTTCACGCGCCCCATACTAAAGTATCGTTGGTTCACACAAGTCTTGGCTACATAGAATTGGTTAATTACTAAGCTGCAAATGCACTGAACCTCTTGCATTTTTTTTCTCTCTTCTTTCTTATCTCTGTGAGTTTCATGTTCTCAGCCAGCCGCCGAGATGTGGCATCGCGCATCCGCTCTGGCCTTGCTTCATATCGCATCTTCCTTCCAGGCGTTCAGCCAACCTTATCGTACTTTCTCTCTTCTTTAGCCTTCAAGGCCCTTCACAGGCATCGTGGCCTCCAGCACTGGACATAAAGCTCTCTACAATTCCCCCGTCTTTATTTTGAACAGAAACAACATTAGAGGTTAAACTACTTTTGAATCATAGATCTTACACAGTTCAGCGTACAGGGAATAATGGTCAATATAAGTACAATTAGCAATAACAGTATTCCTCTGCGAGTTGTAAACTCCTGCAACCATCTGGTGGTTCCCCAAGACTTGAAAAGATTCCGCAACCAATCTCCCAATAGTTCATGCTGTGAGCCCTGTGACATGTCCTTCAATTCTTGTAACTGAGTGTGAATCGATGCGGAATGGCCCGGAAGGTTCATACAACACATTCCTTAGTGCTGTGCACTATAGGCTACTGCAGAGGAACGAAGCTGGGTTAATTAGCATTGATAATATACAGCCGTGGGCTGGCTTCAGGGGCGGTGGGTGGGCTGGTGTAGACAGGGTGCAGCTGTGGCTGGTTCTGTGAAGCGGTTGGGCAGCCGAGGAAGAGAGGGCAGCCGAGGAAGAGAGGGCAGCCGAGGAAGAGAGGGCAGCCGAGGAAGAGAGGGCAGCCGAGGAAGAGAGGGCAGCCGAGGAAGAGAGGGCAGCCGAGGAAGAGAGGGCAGGAAGAAGCAGAGAGGGTGAGTGTGCCCTGGATGAGTCAAGACGAGACGAAAAGGCAGCAGAGGGACTGCCATGAAAAGTGTGGTGGTAAAAGACCTTGTTGCAGCTGGCTAGTTTGGAGAGTGCTGTGGCAGGCTACTCGCTGCTGTTCTCTTAGCTTCTACAGGTGAGATCACATTCCTCCTTTCTTTCTGTCTCATCCTGGTTTCTTCTCATACTCCCTCAAAGTTATTTGGCTCTTTGCTGCAGGTTCTCAGCTGCACATTATCAATGTCAAAACAACCCACTGTCTATGTTTTCTACAATTCACCCCTGTTTGTGGGTTTTAGTTTTGTTTCTTTGTTGTTTTTTATTTTGTAAAAGGTTGCTTTACCATGTTATGGAATTTTCATCCCTTTTTCTTTTGTTTTCTGTCTCATTACTTAATTACCAATTTTGGCCTTATTTTATGTGTACATTTGTACATTTCAATCAGGTTCACAAAATGTTAAAGTTGTTATCGGTGCATTTCATACAGAGGTCAACATACAGGTTTATGATTATTTACAAGAACATGCAATAAGCTATGAAAATTGTATGAAAATACTTTTCAGAAACTTCAAATAAATGAGCATGAGAAATTGTGTTTAACTTGTAAATTCTACGTATAAGCTGTTAAGAAACATTTTCTATCCTAAAATGAATAGATAAAACCTATTTAAAAGCTCTTGAAATCTTGCCCTTGGGCGAGTGTTCCGCTGTGCCTCCATTCTAAAGCATGGAAGTGGAAATTGTGTAGAGCAAAGTTTTACTTTAAATAACTGCTCAACTGTTACTGCTGCTGTTCAAAGAACCTGAAAGCATACAACGAAGACTTGGAACTAAACAAACATCTGAGTGGACACCTCTAGATTGTTACTGGAATTAAATGCAGAAGTTAACTATAAAAGTTTCTCAAAATGTTCTGGATGCTTTGTGTTGGTTGTTTATAGATAGATATATAAAACTATACACAAACAGGGAAATAAAAAAAAAGCTTAAAAAAATAGGGAAAGATAATCGTATACAGTTATTTATAGCTTAGTCACCTTTTTTTTTTGAAAAAAAATTGTAGATAAACTATTACCTGAACATGCAGTACATCCACAACTCTGAATTAATACTGGTTTTGTAGTGTGATATAGTCCTGTATGAACCATAAATCAACTACGTGTTAAATCACTCTTCTCCATCGCTGTTGTCACTATCTTTGAGCTTCGTAACAATGCCTAGGTCACAATCCTTTAGCTTAGGGAACTTAACCAGGTGAAAATGCAAGCATCTATTTCTAAGACAAATTTGCAGAATGCAGTTTAGCCACAAGTCACTTTATGGAGAGATACTATGTTGTATGGCGTATAATCTATGAGAAGTGAGAAAATGGTGTTCCTGAAAGAAAACGCTTCTCTAGATCGTTACTTTGGAACGGGTTTTGCACCTGCTATACTGCAAGAATCCCCTAAGCAGTGATGTATCTTTGTGGACTTTGAGATATCTGTGTGATTAGGTTTAAGCTTAACACGCAAACTGATTTCAAGTACAACTCTAGGCACAAGCGTGGGAAAGAGCATGCTGTCGGGACACAATCTTTCTCGCTTACAAGGTATCAAATGGTACGTTACTCAAGTTAAAGTCTAACTTCTACGACAACTTCATTTTCACCAAAGGAGCTGCAGTTAAGTACACAAACTACTGCAGCTCAACTGAAGTTTCACCACTGCGACGGAGTACAGAATACTTTTCCCACCGACCTTAAAGGTTGTGGTGGTGGTGATGAAGGGGTGACAGATACTTGACTTTTAACCCAAAACAAATTTTCAGCTGTGTTAAATTCACCTGTACACAAAGAACATGTTATTCCTTCTGAGGCAACAGCTGAGGATTTGAACAGTCTGTTTTCACCTTGAGCTGTTCCCAATGTAGAGGTTATGAAAAAAAGAAATAATTCAAAAGGTATTCTGTCAATGTGCTGATGCAGTTGTTTCTTAAATTCTGGTCACGCTGAAATAGAGTTATGTTCTAGCATTCATATATAGGTAGCACTCCATTACAACTTATGAACAAAATTCAGAAGTTCATCTTATCTCAAATTTCTTGGAATTTGATTAGGTTGCAGTCTTATTAAAGTCACTTTTTTTCTTCTTTTTTTTCTTTTTTTTTTTTCCCTTTTTTTTCTTTTAGTTCTTTTTTTCTTTTTTTCTTTTTCTTTTTTTTCTTTTTTTTTTTGTTCTTTTTTTTTTCTTTTTTTTTTTTCTTTTCTCTTTATGCAACCGGAGACACTTTACCATAACAGAGAAGCCCATATTTACATCTCTGAGCCCGGACACAAAACGCAGCTGCACATACCACCAGGCTCAGGGCAGAAATCATTCACGCAGTTACATAGCTATGTACCACTACATGCATGTGGACACCTATTTGTCACTAGATAAGCATGTTCATCTTTCCTCCTCTCCTTCACAATACCTAGCTGTTCTCTCATCTCGTTAGGTCAGCCATTCCCCATTTTCCTCTCCTGTATCTCTCTTCAGACGTTCTTTATCCTCCTCTTTTTTGCTTGTGAATTGTGGCAAGGCAAAGGTTGTGTGTAGCTGGGTGCCCATGACCTGATTTGTGTCACAATCAACTAAACGCTGAATACAGGACAAAAAGGCATGGGAGACAGAAGGCAAACATCAATATGGTGGTTAAGGTGATTATAATAACAAGCCAGGAAAAAAAAAAGAAATAGTATTGTAGTATTACTTTCTTTAGCAAGCTAGCAGCCTTATTTACGAAGCACGTGAAGAGCGTGCACTGTTCTTACAGAAGAGATTAGAGAAGCAAAAATGTGTTACGCTGCATTCCAGAACTCAACCTGAGAGTTACAGTCTGCTGTGAGTTCTGGGTTATAACCATTTGACATGTGTTGGGGTTGCGACTGTGCAAGGGCTGCGATGCCCATTTGCAATTTTCATTGGCATTATCACAGCTAGTTGTTTTGAAAGCAACCCTTGAGCTTCCTCATGCTCGACTTGTTGCAAAATATTCTGAAGCCGATCAATAAAGTTAGTCTATGACTCTCTAGGACCCTGCAAGACCGTGGCGAACGACGCACTAGAGGCTCGCCCAGACTCCCGTATCCCCCTACCCGACTGCCTTCATAGCCATCTCCTCCATCTGCAAATAGCTGTCCCTGGGATGCCTTGCCTGAGTCACAGGATCGGTCAGCACAATTATTTTCTCCAGCCAACGGCTCACAGTTCACAGCAATTCCCCGATTAAGCTTTTCAATCGAGGCCACTACACATAGCTCGCAAAAATCAGATAACCACATCATGCACTGCGTCGGCGTGCGTACAACACAAAGCGATGACTTCCAATAATCACGTGGTGTGAGTGTATAAGGCTCTGCCATCGCTTCAAGAAGGGAACAGCAAATGTACTATGAATTCCCCCCTTCCCGCACGGCTTTAACAGCCTCGTATTGCACAGGCTGCCACTCTGCAGGTTGATTTGGCTGACAAAATACTGAACGTGCCATGGCGCCTCCCAAATGCCCTCGCTTAAGCGCTTCCCGCCTGCATTGCTGCCACTGATCCCTCAGACCCCCTTTCACCCTCCCCGAAAATACAGCCAGTGCATCAGGGGGAGGAGGAAAAAGGTCTAGCTCCTCTTCCGGGTCTATAGGACCTGGGTCAAAAGGTTTATCAGTGTCAATGGAATCATTGTCTGAGTTGTCCTGTTCCCGCGCTTGGTCCTGTGCTGTGAGGGTCGCTGCAATCAGTGACAGGAGCTTTGGGGGCAGAGGAGGTGTGGACGGAATCGCCATCGCTGACGGTGTGTTGAGAAGAGCCGCGCTGTCGGGGGGATTTACAGCCTCCCCCGGTTTAGCGCTGTTAGTCGAATTAGCCCACACTTGGCAAAGAGAAGTCAGAATTTGCCACCAAGGCGCTAAACACATGCCTGCCACGGAGTCCTCCTCCACGGCAGCATCACACAATCGCCTGCTGACCGCTTGCCAGGCAGGAATTTGCAAAGTGCCATCAGGTGGAAAGTCCAGCACTTTGTCACGGATCCATTCTAGCAGAGTCACTAGCTGCGGACCCATCATCACGTTCTCTAATAAAGTCTGTGTAAAAGGAGAATATAGTGCGTTTTGCATGACAAGTTTTCCGTAGCTCCTTAATCATTTCCCAGTGAAATGCCTGATATTGGCCTGGGTGTCTATCTTGTAATATCACGGGAAACGCGTGCGCTCCCTCTTTCATGCTTTCCAAGCGCACTCTCCTCCACCCCTCTGTAATCCGTCTGCCGATATCATTTTCATCATCGCCGCTGCTTCCCTTATTACCGCTCTGCCGCACCACTCGCTTCTTCCTTACTTTTGACTGTTCCTTTTTTAGCCGCAAAAACGAAGTGTGCTGCTCCAGTTCCTCCAGGCTGTAGCCTCTGTAGCAGTCAAGGCAATTCGGCACCTACCCCTTACTGGGTAGCGCTGCCACACCGTCACCATTAAGAGTCCTCAGAAAACATTTGACTAATAGATGTTCCAGTTGTCTCAGAATAGAGGTTAAGAATTTGCTCCCAGGTTCATGCACTGTTTTATAGGCTCTTAAATAAGCGAATTCCTGAGAAATGCGACAGCTGCTTTATTCAGACAGGACAGTTCAATACAACTTCACCTTTTGCCATTCACCACAGAAATGATACAGAACCTCTAGCTACCCGAGCAGTTAAGTACAAAAATGCAGAATACCCAGACTCACCCAGATGTGATCATAAAACAAAACCAACCCCCAAGCCACCACAACTTCAGCCTTCTTCCCTTGCTGCTTCTGAGGGTTTTTTCTTTTCTTTCAAAGCAGCTATTACATTGCACGTTTGCATGCCCTCGCTTCCTCTATTATTCAGTAACCAAACAGCCCCTGGATGTTGGAGAGAAGCAAGGTCTCCACGGGAAGAGTCTTCACATCAACCTGAATTACGGCCTTTCCAAGAAACGAAAAAAAAAAAAAATACTGTCCCATCAGACAGGAGACAAAATTATCCAAAGTCCTACATCCCTTTCCCACAAGCAGGACACAGTTGACAGATTCAACAGCTTTCGCGTTGTAAAGCTTCTCAGAAATAAGGCAGCTAATCCACACACTGTTGCAATGTACAGTTGCTGCGAGGCATAAACACGAAAGCTACAGATGAGTAGACCCTCATTTTGAGTTGGTTTTTTTTTCCCACATCGACTTACAAAAAAACCCCAACCCACCTGAATTCTCAGAATCAAGTAGAAACAGGAATAGGCTGTGGTGAACTCAATTTATATCTATGTCTCTTATCTGTAGCTAGTGAAAAAAAAATGTAAGGTGGTAAAGCAAAAAAGCTTTGGGAACAGCCTTTGTTGCTCTGCCATTTCCATTCTCTGTACTACACGTGACCTTAGAAAATAACACTCCTTTGCAACAAATAACCCACAGAGATACCCTCTCTTTAAAAACCAAGCAGCAACTTTATCTCAAAAGAGCTGCTAATAAGCAGCTGCCACAGTAGGTCATAAGAAACCACAGTAAAGCAGTTGCGCTACCCTGTAAGCGGCACCCGCCTCTTTCCAGGCCCTTTGCTTGCCTGGGAAACACCTCTGCTGCTTGAACACCAACGTTTAACCCACTTGCTTCAGACAGGAAAGAAATAAACCCTTGATCAGGATGGAACAAACAAGGAAACGGTTTTATCTGGGGCTAAACCGGGCAGGTCATACAAGCCACAATCTCAGTTTTAATTCTCACATGAGCAAGGCCTTCTGGTAGCATGATGTGTCATAGCATCATTCATTCCCAGTTTGCAGGTAATTGCCCCAGCAACACCTGGGGTAAAGTTAAAATCCTCCTATCCGAGCTCCTAGTAAAACCTGGGTTTGCTTTACCAAATAAAGTGGAAAGAGTTCTCTCTTAACGGGTCGCATAAATCAAGACAACGCTGTAACCAGTGTTGCACAACACCATGATAAAAACAGTGGCCTAGGAGGATGGCTTTTAGCTCTAGCCCTAGACCATTTTTCTTTTTTAAACAAAAATAATTGAGGCATCACAGCGGACACTGAGCTCGCCAAGGACATACTCAGACAATAATTGTGCAGTTTCCTGGTCTAGAGCAAGGTCTTTCTGTTTCAGCTCTTTGATTTCATACTGCAGGGCTTCTTGGCTGGTTCCATTAGGTTGGCAGGACGCGGGAGGGGGGAATCTGTAGAGCACAGAGAACACATTTCACGCCACCTCTGGCCAGGGGAAGATGCTGCAGTGCTGGGGGGCACTAATCAGAAAATATGCTGATGTGTCAGTGGATAAAAGTGGATAAAAGAGGAGAAAAAAAAGGAAAAGCGCGTCTCCTGGGCAGGGAGGGGGGGAGCTCAGGTAAAATATTGATGGGTTTCTGTAACGTTAGCCCGCCCCCCATCATATTCTTCGGCATTTTGTAGATTTACAGCGTCAGGTGAAAATAAAAACGTAAACCCCACCACTTCGGTGTTCAGAGGCGCTGCCAGGAGGGGGCAGCGCCGGGGGGCGAGGCCGGCAGCTCCCCCCCAAGAAAACACACCCCCGGCCGTGCCGTGCCGTGCCGTGCCGACGGGGCAGGCCATAGACGGCGGCCGGGGCAGCCCTGGAGCAGGGCCCGCTCCCCCCAGCCCGCGCAGGGCCTCACCGGGGACCTGAAGCCGGCCGCGGCGCTCCGCCGGCCGCCACCGGAGGCCCTGGGCAAAGCAGAGCGGCGCCGCGTCAGGGGCCGGGCCGCGCCGCCTCAGCGCAGGCACGGCCCGCGGCGGGGGCGGGGAGCTGGGACACGGCTCCTACCTCCTGGGCCCGGGCCGCGGGGCACGCTGGGAAGTGGAGTTTCCCAGCGACAGGGCCCACTGTGCCGTCAGCGCTGGGGAACAAACGTCTCCGGGAAGCTGCAGGTGAGCTCTGGGTGGGGCACGCCGGGCAGCCAGGTGTCACCCGAGCAGCGGGCAGTGCCGGGTGTCACCCGAGCAGCGGGCGGTGCGGGCTGTCACCCGAGCAGCGGGCGGTGCGGGCTCCAACATGGGGAGCAGGCACTGCAAGGTGGCACGTGCTCCTCAAGTGAACGAGGGAAAAGCGGAGCTGCCGGGCCCGGCGGGGCACGGAGATGGGCTGCAGCCCGGCCACGAGCCCCGGCCGGTAGAGCCCGGCCATGAGCCACAGCCCGGCGCCCTGCCGGAGCGGGCGGAGCCCGGCGATGAGGCGGAGCCCGGCGATGGGCCAGGCCTCCAGGGCTGCAGCGGAGGCTGGGCGGGCCCTGGCTGCTGCCGCTGGTGGGCGAAGCTAAGGCGGCGCAGACGCGGGGCGGGCGTGGCGGGCGGCAGCGAGCAGAGCAGGCGGGTGGCGGGCGAGGAGAAGGTGAGGGGCGGCGGGGGCCGGGTCGGGCTGGGCCGGCGGTGCCGTGGGTCCGCCGGGTTCGGTTTGGCGGTTCCCCCCCCCCCCCCCCCCCCCCCGACGTCCCCCACACCCTTTTTTGGGTTTTTTGGTCTCATTTTACTGATTTCCCCACATTGATTTTCTCCCCGGCGGGCCGCGGCAGCGGCGTATGTGAAAGTCCTAGGTAGGGGAAAGTGTCCCGGAGCGGTTCGGGCTTCCATTTTGGAATTCTGCCAATAATGGGTCCTTCTTTCCCCACCTGGAGGCCGAGGCGCGGCCCGGGCTGCGGGCTGGGGAAAGGGGCAGTTGACCGAACTGCCTGGGGCTTGCTTGGCTGGGGGCTTCACCCTGCTGGAGCACGAGCGATTCGGCTCGGAAGACCTAGCCGAAATCAAGCGAATGGCTTATCAGACTAGCTTTTCCGGGGTGAAGTGGGTGTGATTGAAAAATCCGTTGTAGGTTGCTTCTGCCCTTAGTTCACAGTGACTACGCTGCTTGTATTAACATGGCATTTGTCTGTAAGGGTTGTACTTTTCCTTCTCAAAGTCTTTCACAGAGTGGGAGATCTTACTGTCAGGTGTTGATGTTTCACTTAATGTTCAGATTTAATTGCCCTTTATTCATTTTTCCTCAATGCTCTTTAGTTATAACGCTAAAAAAACCCACCCCAAGATACTTCTTTTCATCTCCTTTTAGTTGCAGGATGGAGTATCAAGTCGTTTCCCAAAAACTCTTAGCTGTATGCAGAAGTGGAACGTTTGCAGCTCTGAGCCTCTTGTCGTAAACTCGTCACATTAGATCTTACTTTAGCCTTTTTTTTGGACGTGTTTTGATTTTTATTTTTCTTCCCCCCGGGTGACAAACTCATTGAAGAGCATTTCTCTTGTCCTTACGCTTGGTCTTTTTGCCCAGTGGAGTTGGGGCTGGGGGGTTGACGTCATTCTCACAGAAGGCATATTCTGTTTGGATTACAGATTATTATTATTATTTTTCACAGCTGAAGGAGTATCAGCAGAAAAATAGCCCTGGAGCAGCTGCAGGAACTAAGAAAAAACGCAAAACTAAAGATGACTGTCGGCCCGAGACACCCACGGGCGATGACCAGCAGCCTCCAGAGAATGTGAGTGCCTCGGTCTTTGTCCCAGCTCATTTGCTACCTCCTTGTTCTCTGGTTTTCTGAACAACGTGACTAGAGCCGGGAAATGGTTATGCGGGTGTAATAGATGACTGGCGCAGCTGCCTGTATCGCCAGCACGCGAAGCGTGCCACAATAGTTAGCAGCTACCGCTGCTGGAAGGTGCACACTAGAGCTCAGGGTACGTGCCAAAGCCGCGTGGGATCATGCGGTGCTGTCACGCAGCCCTGGGTGTGCCCAGAGCTGCTGCTTTGAGCTGCGTGCTCCTGGCCAGCTGGAGGATGCCGGTTTCTTTGGCTCCCTCCGATCGACACTTTCTCTCTGTCCTTTTCTGAGCCGTTTCCCCTTTTCTTTGACCTCCTTCAGATTCAGAACATTCTGAAGGTGCCGGTGTCGGACCTGAAGCGCTCCAATGGGGTAGCCATACCGTCATTGGACAGGGGGAAGGTGAGGCAGTGCTCGTGTCCCTCGCAGTGACTCGCTCTCCCTACTGCATGCTTCAGGTTCTGTTTACACTGACCTCGATTTCTTGGGTGGAGCCTTGTCCTGACATACCCGCTGTCAGTTGCTTGAGTTCTGTTGCTGTTCTTATTAACATGGAGCTAGTTGTTAGCATGCGTTTCCATTGCTCGTAAAGTGCTTGCGCCCTTCTGGTTTGTGTCGAACTGAACGTGTGAAAAAGTGAACCTTGTCAAAACCTCTTCCTCGAGACAGCTGAGCTTTGAGGAAAAGGAGGAGTGTGGGGTGAGGCGATAAACTAACTGAGCTGCTGAGGACAACTGCAGTAGGGAGAGGTAGTGTTTTCTTAGTCTGTATTTCTCCCGCTGTGCGTGTCGTTGCTGTATTTCCTACGGCCTTGTTTCGGAAGGGCATGACTCTGCTGATCTCCAGGCAAGCAGCTGCCCTGAGGAAGCTGTCTAGTTATTCCTGCCAACCCATTTTACAGCAGGCGATGAAACTTGCGCAGGGGATGTACAGTCTGGCAAGTTCCAGTACTGGGTTTAAATAGGTTTGGGCAGGAAGTCGGATCCTTTGAGTCAAGCGTTTACAGGCTTTAGCGTCTTCATGTTGCCAGGCTTCTGAAGAGGAAAGGGCAGGAACTATGCCAATAAGCAATAGAAACGTGTTCAGGCACAAACATAAAACCCCAGCCTTTTAAAAAAAATTCTTTTCAGGCAGTTTATTTAAATGTAAGGCTTGATCAAATTGTGATAGAAGCTCAGGGAAGTCACATTTGGTAGCCCAGAATTGTCTTCCACTGTTGCTGTAGCAAAGCTCTGATTTTCGTTCCACTTGCATCATTTTGGTAGCTTATTTTCCTACCATTGTTTCAGTTCAGTTGTCGTAAAGTAACTCCTATTTACTACATATCCGTGCGTCTTTTATCAATAAGCGTAACTATAGTAATCACCAGGGGTACCAGTTAGATGCAGTGAAACCTGCAAGACGGAATGGAGTTCACTCTGGTTTGCCTTTGTATTCCTTTTCTCCTTTTTTTGTGTGATAATACAGCAGCCGTTCTGTCCAGCAGACAGGGTGAAAAGCTGAAAGTCCCTCCAGCTGGAGCTTGTACGTGTAGGTTGCGTACCGGTAGAACCCGAGTGACGTGACATACTGTTAGCTCTGAGGGTGCTGGGTGTGCCTGCCTAGCATCAGAAAGCATGTATTTTGACTGGAGTTTTGCTCGTGTCACGGGGATTATTTTCAGTGAATGCTCGTAAGCTCAGTTTAAGTTAGACCACAGAGAAAGAGGCTGGTTTCACACTGGAGGGTGAGGTGAAGATGGGTGGTCCAGTGCTGTTGCTGAGCTGGCATTTGGTCTTGCGGTGAAGGCCTACCTGGGTCTGCACTTTTAGTCCTGCTCTGAAAAAGGAGAATTCTGTTCCTTCTTGTTTTCCCAGTTTTCTCCCCGCTCTCGTTTTCTTAGCACGGAGAGATACATTTTGATCTGATTGGCTGTTATGTGGACTGTTGTGTCTGGGGTTTCAGAAATCATTTGAAAACTGATCGTGAATTGCAATATGGCATGAAAGGTTTCTTTTTCCAGTTGCCGTCTTGTACAAATCCTGCGTCAGGAAAATGCTGTTCAGAAGCTCACTTGACGCTAATAGGGCAGAAAAGCTGATTGTTGGCACGAGCTTCTGCTGCCATTGGTGTCTTTAATGCGAGGCAGACCCTTCCCATCTCAGCCACTTCAGCTTTCTTGGCTGTGAAACACAGAAAGCCCAGCAAAACGGGACTCCGTGTGCGAAAGCAAATGGATCAAGCATGGCGTGCCAAGCTGAGCAGAATTACTTTTTTTTGCTATGTTATTAGAACCTCACGATGCATAATTTCCCGAGAAGTGTCTTGTTCCTAATTCTCTCTGATTCCAACAAATCCAGCTGTTCAAATAGTTTATTGAGTTGTTGGGTTTTTTTTAAATTTATTTCAAAACTGATGGTGGAGGAAGAAGGAAGGTCTTGTGGTTAAGGCACATTACTGTTTTTTGCATCTTGAAGCATTAAGCAAACAGAATGTCTGGACCAGAAGAAATGAAGGAAACATTTTTGACATGTACTGGTGAAGGCATTCCTCTTGTCCATCTGATGTTTCATATTGAGGAGTGTTTGAACCAATAAGGGTGAGGTGACCTGTAGCTGGAAGAAGTAAGGGAATTCCTGACCTTCCTAGGAGCACCTAACATACGTTTTTCCTTGAGAGCACAAGTATCTGTCCTGCGAAAAAGAAACGGAGAAAATTCTGTTTGTTTCCCTCTGCAGTCTTCCACTTTATTGCTTTCCTAAGATGTCTTCACCATTACCGTATTCTTGCTGCTTGATTCACGAGAAAAGTGCTGAGCAGGTAGACGGGGAATGCCAAGAGAGAGATTTCTGGTTCCCTGTGAAGTGCCAAGAAGGAAGTGACTGAAGTAGGAGGGAACCCTTGCAGGTGGCATTGCAAAGAGCTGTGATACATTGGGGGGTTGAATGTTGAAAACGATTATCTCGTTTGTTTTGTAGTGGTTTTAAATTATGGCTTAGCAGAGCTGGATGATGAAATAAATTGCCATGAAACGCTAGAGCACTGCTCTGGGTCTTCATGGCTCTCTGATGCTGTACAAGATAAATGAAGTTGTCGGGTTCACTGTGGGTAGAGGTGTCGTCAGATGCTGTTCGTCCTCCCACGAAGGCTGGATGAGAACTTGCATTGCTGTCCAGGAACAAGTTTTTGGCCCTTTTCTGTTTAGTTCCTTCTAGTCATGGGATTCATAGTTCCATGAGGGCCACTGGCACCTGCTCCCAGCCACGCTGAGTTTGGCCTGTTGGTAAATGTCCTCCTTCTAAACTTGTGGTTCATAGCGTGCCGCACATTTCACCAAGATTTACAGGGAGCGTTTGAGTTTGACTCAAAAACCTACCAGTTTTCAGGTAGTCACTGACCTGTTCTTTTCTGTCTTAATCTGCATCCAGCGACCTCTGTTTTCCCCAGATACGTCCTGAAGGTAGCGCTTTTCAGAGCAGAGTGGCCACCATCTGGCTTTGCCCTCGCTCGCTTCTTGGTGTGTCCTTTGCCATTAATCTAGAGTGTGAACTTGAAGAGTTGGGTGACGTTACTGCCCCATGTTAAAGCAGCGAGTTTGATGATGGGACGCTGGTTCTTCAGACTGGCTCTGAGAGGGCACAGGTCTGGGACAGTGTTTGTTTGTGGGTTGACGCAGTCACCTGTTTGCTCTGGGGAGAACACAGGTTCCCTTCCACATGGTTTTACATGATTGATTGTTTACATCTAGTTTTCACAGGCAGATCACAAGGTGACGTCTTGACGTGCGTTTGTTCATTTTGCATGAAGGCTGTAATTCCTGCGATGTGTTTTGTGACAGGCATACTTTGACAGTGATGTTGCCACTCGTAGCGCTGAACAGCTTGCTCCCAATGTCCCTGTGCTATCGAACAGCGACAGTCTACCTAATTGTCGTTCTGCTCTGTCTGCTCCTGGGAGCGTGCAGCTGACACAGGTTTGTGAATTATCATGACTGTTGTTATTGAATCATTGAATATTGGTTTGTGATACCATGTTTTTTTTGAGAAAGATGATCTTCATAAATATGAGACGACTAGTTCAGATTTTCTCCAGTTAAAAACACTACATTCTCCACTCTGCATCTAGTCATGTTCTGTGAGAGCAGAGAGAGCACTAGCATGCACGTGCCCCTGCATTTTCCAGAGCTGTTTTCTTTCCCTTTCTCTCCTGTTAGCAGGGAGTACCCTTAATAAGACAGGTCTCCAGTTAGATCAATCTGTGTTTCCTTTTGGTACTTAAAGATTCAGTTCAGTTTTTTTCCAGCAAAGCGAAGTGTTGATTATGCTGGTAAATAGTAACAGCACACATAAAGCCTGTACCGTTTAGTGTTTCTCCATTCCAGGAAACCTGGGCTCACAGCGCTCAGAAATTATGTGTAAGCCAGGACTGAGGTGGTGGTTTTAAGCTCCTGTTTCTCTGGGAAACAGTAATTACTGCTACTGTGGAATCTGAGCCCAGATGTAATCAAGTCTTAGTGACAACATTCACCAATGTGACTCCCATCTTCTTTTACAGGCTTGTAAGTTTTTGTGTTTCGATCCACAGATTCATGAAGCTGAGGATCATAAAAATGCTTTGGATGAGAACAGGTGAGTGTCTGTGTGTGTTTATCAAACAGCTTTGCAACAGGATCCCAACAAATCAAGGCTTTATACCTCCCCAGTGCTGTTCTGATTGGGGCAGTTCTCTGGGAGAAATTGTCATCAGAAGGTCTTCTTTTGTTCCCAGGTCTTTATCATCAACAGAAAGTCTCCGCCAGTTGTCTGAACAACTCAATGGCCTGGTTTCTCAGGTACGGCCTCGTTTTGATCCATTTGTCCTATTAATTCTCTTGATATTTGATGTGGAGCTTTAAGCAGTCAGCTCAAGAAAACACTCTTCAATCTCAGAGGTGTCTGCAGTCATCCTACTAAACAATATAGTATTTAAGCATTGAGAAGCAAAAAAATCCTGGTTTAGAACGCAAACTTTCAGCAGTAGGAAGAAAAGCTGAGTGGGATGAATGGACAGCATGTATTCATGGAAAGATGTATTCTTGATTTAGTGGAAAAGAATCGGAAATCAACCTGCATCATTCACATTAGCTTGTGGCAGAGGGAGTCTGCATCTGTCCTTACCCGGAAAAGTATGTTTTCTGTGTGTGGTAATTTGGAGTGAAAGGTGCTATAAGGAGTGTTATTAGGGTAGTCACTTCTTACGTAGTAGTGACTTGTTGCCTTGGGGAATAAAACTGGCTGACTTGACTGCTTTGCTTGTAGTCTACATCATATGTGAATGGAGAAAGTGCTGTTTCTTCCACAAATATTAAGGAAATGGAAGTAGGTTGTTCTCAATCTTTGCCCCGCACCACCCCACCCCCCCCTTTCTTATTTGCTACTGTTGGTAACTGACTGGGACTCTGCTTTCAGCAGTGTTAGCGGGACCTAATTGAATGCACAGTTCTCGTTCATTGCTGTCTAGTGTTGTCTTGTGCTATCATCGGGTAGTTGTGATCAACACTGGGAGGCAGGTATCGGAGGTGTTTCCAGTTTGGGGACTGGGGATAATCTGGCTTCTGTTCAACTGCGGTTCTTATTTCTGAGTCACTTTTACGTCAAAATGAAGCCTTGGCAGAATGGATAAAATATGTTGATGTCTCAGCTGCTTTTGTTGAAACGGTAGATTTTTGTTTTGTTTGGAGAATCTGATTATCACAGTTTGATAGGATTTATTTTGCTGTCCTTTTTAAGTACTGCTTTTTTCCTCCCCTCCTCCTCTTCGGCTCCTTCCTTTTTCTCCTGTCTGCATGTGCCCATCAGACACGTTACCAGGAGCTGGCAGTAGCCCTGGGTTCCAGCAATCTTAACGAACAAGCAGTTCGTTACACAGATAGAGGAACTGGTAAGAAACAATCCAACCAACCAGTCTGACATGGTGCTTGCTGCTCCTCCAAGCTCTTTGGGTGTCTGCAAAGTTATGGGTTCTCTCCTAGTGCCACAAGGAAGGCTGCTTACACAGCACTCTGTAGGGAACAAAATGAGCTGCACGGAAAACCTGTTAAGGGGCTCAAAGTCTAAGGCCGCTGGTGAATGTATTGGCTCAACTGAGGAACAAGAAACAGAGTTTTGTTGTTTCCATTTAAGTGTGCTCTGCTGATCTCATCAGGCTTTCCCTGGATGATAAGCATCCTGATAAAACAGCTATTTCTGCACCTTGTCCGAATCCTTGAAACACAGAATTCTGGTGCTGGCAGCAGTGTGAAAACCTGTTTCTGCAGGTGGTGCTGCTGGTCTAACGATATCGGCAGAGTGGGAGCAGTAGGTCTCTGAGAGGGTCTGGGGCTGGTTTCTGATCATATCCTCAGCTTCTCTTGGCACGATGAGTGAACTGCTTTGTCCTGTGGCCTGCATGGATTCCCGCTGCTGCTTTTGAGCCTTCAGCTTTAACGCTGCAAGAAATGCAGCCAAGTGGACTTGTTTCAGTCTGACAAGAGCCTTTCTTGTGTGAAATGCTTTTCCCTATTGTGTTCCTCTGTAAAAGTACACTTTTTGCAAAGTTCAGCATTTCCCGGTGTACCCCGTGACCCCCCCTTGTTGTTTGGTTTTGGGGTTTGGGTTATTTTTGTTCCATTCTGTTTCTTTTTGTGTTTTAGCTGGGCTGCAGAGGAACTTGGCATAGTGCATTGTCCACCTAAGATTCTCCTTGTGTGCCTGCTTTTATGCTTGCCTGCAACTGTGTAGGGCCTTTGCTGCATTTGTGGTCTTGCCTTTGCTTTTGCTGGTTATGTTGTGCATGGGCATTGCTAGAATGAAAACCTCTCACTCATCACTCTTCCGTCTGTAGTCATCTTTCAAAATGCATTGAAGTAGTAGTAGTAGTAAAGAAAGAGCTTGGACAATGCTTGTTTTTTGGGAAGGCAAAAAAGTCCTCCTGCTTATGTAGTTAGTTACGAGGCATCTGTGAAGAAGCTGTCAGGGAGCCAAGAAGCAAATAGCAAACACAGCAGCACAGTTGTGTGGCGGCCTGGGTAGGCAGCTGCCACCTTTGTCTCCTTCACCTCATATCTAAAGGTGCATTACCTACGGACAACAAATCTCCAAATACTTCACCGGTAAGATGGAAATGGGCTAGGACAGAATTATCCCTTTTCTTTGTATCTGGCTTCAGTGCTCTCATACCACCTCCTGCAGAAGTGTGCCAACACAAGTGCGGCTCTGCATGATTTAAGGCCAGTTCTTCAGCGGAATAAAGGTCTGAGGTCTCAGTTAAAGGAAAAGACTACGTTTTTGTCTGGGTTTTTTGGTTGTGGGTTTTTTTTATTGGTGGTGTTTTTTAAAAAAACCCAGCATTTCTTGCAGTCATCCCAATACACCAGGATTACTGTCATCATTTGCACAGATGTGGGGATGCGAGTTTAACTGAAGGTGGTAGATGCTCAGATGTAGACATGGAGGGGTTTCAGCAGCGGTGTTGGAGAACAACTGTGGCAATCTACTGAGCGATGAAAAAGATGCCTGGCATATAAAGTACATTAGTGAAGGCAGCTCCAGATCTCGTATTTTTAATAGCTAAGGTGAACTTCCTAGTCCTCTACAGAAAGGGCAGTGGAAATTCTGTTTGCATGAATTGGGCATGTATCCTACTTTGTTGAAGTGAAAATGTGTTTCAGATGTATGAGAATCTTTTCTCTTGATACTGGTGCATCAATTTTCTTCCACAGAAACAGCAGAACCAGGAGGCAGTGGATCAGCTGGAGAAGGTAAAGTGTGTCCTGTTTTTGGACAGGCAGAAAAATAGTATCTCGTTCTTGGCGCAGTAGAGAGTGTAGTGGGCTGTGGCACAGGCATGTGTGGTCTTGTCTTGTGTTAGATTCAGTTTCATTTGCAGCGTAGGCTTGAATATTTTGACTTCATGCGTTAGGCCCGCCTGGCAGATAGCGTTCTTATTTTGAGAAAAGCAAACGTTTAAATACTCCTGTCTTAGAGGATTGTGGTGGAGGCAGGAGAATACAAGTCCTTGCCAGTAGCTTGCTCCTAAACGCTATCGTATTTATGCTAGCAGTGATTGTGCTGTGCTGTTACTGCCGTTCTAGGATGGATGAATAATGAAGTCGTTCAAATAAGGCAAGGCTGAAGTATGTCTTCAAAAATACTGCTGTCGTTTCGATGCTGGAAGTACTACCAATGTATCACTGCTTTTTTAGTTTGACACAAAACAAGGGTTACCTATCTACATTTTTGTGCTAAATAGACATCATTTGTTTATACAGGAAAAGATGGAGCTGGAAGAGAAATTTTCTGAAGAGCAAGCCGCGCTGAGGGAACAGCTACAGGTGAGGCAGAGCCTCCATTACAGTCATACTGCCTGCCTTCTGCTGTTCTCTGGATTACTGACCATTCGTAGTCTTTACTCGGGAAGCCACGAGCGCGTTCCTTCAGGAAAACTGGGAGTCAGCCAGACTGTACTTAACTGCACGAGCTCTTTACCTTTACTGGGTTAGCCTTTTGTGGCAACAGTGATGTTGCAATTACAAGCAAAGAAGTTTTGTGCTGAGCCGATTTTCCTTTCCCAAAGGTTCATATCCAGACTATTGGAATTCTAGTTTCCGAGAAGTCTGAGTGTCAGACGGCGCTTGCACCTACTCAGCGAGCTGCACGGGAGAAATCAGGTAATTGACTGTGAGTGCTCCAGCTCAAGCTGTTGGTCAAAGTGTGAATTTCAAGCCAGAGGCATGACAGTTGCTGGCAGCCAGCTCACAGCACTCGGCGACTCCTCGGTGGGCAATACTTGGCACCATCGCTGCCTCTGTCGCCAGAGCTGCCCCCAAGTGGGAGCATGTTGATCCCATGGCAGTTGAGGTTCTTTTGTGCATCGCTAAAGCCTTGTCAGCCCTGTTCAGCCCCGGTGACTACCCCAGGCTGTTCCTTTCTGACTTTCTTCTGATCCTTTTAAAACGTAGTTCCCTTTTCGCCACCCTCCCTCCCACACAGCTATTGTGTAAAGGTAGGTTTTACCAAGCCCTTCATTCTGCACCAAGTTTGAGCAACTTCTTCTATTAGAAAGAAAGATCCCAACCAACATATTGCCTATTCTGCAGCAGCAGTTTCATCATCTCCCTCAGAGTGAGGATGGTAGTTACAGAGAGCTTTACTGCCCAGAGCTGCTAGTGAACCACCTGTAGAGCCAGGGGTGGAACCAGGTCTACTGACTTACAAAGCTCTGTGCTGCCTTAAGAGCTTGTTGACAAAGTAGAAAGTGCTGTTCAGCCAGTTCCAAAAAGCTCTGTGTGGTCCAGCCTCAACTCGCTCTGTTCTGACTTGTTCAGGAGAAGCCGAGAGCTTTGCTGCTCGTTTACATTCATCTCGCCAGAGGGAATTGGAGCTGGAACATACTTTGGCCTCCGTCTCTCTGCAGCAAAAACAGGCAGAGAAGGTAAGAGTCACCTCTGCTTATGCTTCGCCAGGAGCTCTGCCTTTGGCTATTTGCTTGTCCGTCCACTAATGCAAAGTCTGTAGTCCCTGCTCAGAGAAGAGGCAGAAAGTAACATTGTTAATTGTTAATTAACCTTGTAAAGCCCTGTATTCTCCATGGTCAAGGCAAATGTCATTCAGGTTTCTGTGACCACTAATCATATGGTCCAGTTGCTGTCTTCAGATCTGGCACCTCACTTCATTAGTCTTGCCAGCTCCACACAACAGGAGCGCCACCGAGACCTTGTCTCAGGAGGGTCTCCATCAAGCAGACACTTCAGTATTGATATTAATCCAGAAGTCTGCAGAAACGACCTCACGTCCAGTTAGTAGCATTGCGTTTGAAAAGGCTGAGCAGATTTATTCCTGGCAAATTCAGGAGGTTCTAAGCAAACCTGTCCTGAAGGATTTTGCCAAAGTTCTGATGCTTTCCACTTCAGCTGATGTGCTAAAGGTGAAGTATTTTGCTGAAGTCTGCAGCTGAATCAGTCATTTCTTTTTTCTCCAGCGTAATGAAGAGTTAATGAAGGAGCGAGAAGACCTGAAACTGGAGCTGTACAAACAGAGGTAAGTCCATTTGCTGCTTGTTACTGCAGAGTAACACTGCTCTTCGCGGTAGAGCCACAAAACATCACAAGGGGCATGCACCACAGGTGGTGACTTGGGAGGCTGGATATTCAACTTAAAAAAAGCGACTGGCTGTGATGTTTCTGTGATTCTTACTGTTACATATAGCTGGATTGTAAATGTATGACATGTACTTGACCAGACCCATAGTACATACAGTGATGCTGCTTTAATTTTGGTTTGTTTCAGCAAAAGTAGTGAGAAAATAAAGCAGCAGAATTCGGAGCTGTCAGAAAAGGTTCGCTGCCTGGTTTCCAAGATCTCAGCTATGGAGCTGGATATGGAGGATTTGCATAAGAAACTGGACATGGCTGAACTGATGATCCCACAGGTGACCATACTGCTTCCAGGCTGTGAGGGTAGATCACACTGACCGTTGTAAGACTTTGCTCCTGAGAGTGGGGGCAAGGCTTAACTCTTGTTCTGAAAGGAAGGCACAAAACCTCATCGAGGCATCCTCTTGGTCAAAGGCCTTCAGCGAGGCCTCTGAGGAACAGAAGGTCTGTTTGAAGGAGCTGGAGCAGTAGACTGAAATTGTTGTGACACTGGTCTGCGAAAAGAATGTTGTACAATATGAGAGGGTGACTGAACATACAGGGCGTGACAATACAAAGACTTTTCCTGCTTTGTATCTGTTTGGCATTTTGGTTACGCAGCTGTCATGTGGTCTCACTGAGAAGCCAGTTGAATAGGGGTGGTGTTTGTACCCACCCTTGCAGAAGGTGAATTGGACAATGGTAACTCGAAGGTCAGCTGGGGAAAGTTAAGAGAAGCAGCCAGTTAGGAAGGGAATTCAGGAAGCCAGCTGTTAGCAGTTCAGAGAGCAAGCTGGTATGAACCTGAGCCTGTGAGGGAAGAAACTGCTCTTTTGTTTATTTTTGGTTTTGTTTTTTTTTCTTCCTCCCCAGTCAGTGGCTTAAGTTACCCTTGAAATAAAGGCAGCTGCTCCTCTTCTGGGAAAAGTACTGTGTGCCAACTGACATGCTCCAGACATTGGCTTTAAATTCCTGATGCGTTTGACAACTTTTAAAATCACAAGCTTGTATACCATCTGATCTGGCTGTATAATACAGACTCTGGAAATGCACAAAAGTTTCTGAGCCAGATTTTTAAATTAAGAGAATAGGTTTTAATCAAACAAATAGTGAATATAAAATTGGTAGGGAGGAGCTGTCTAGTTCAGCCTCTTTTACAGAGCTAAAATCCAAGCTTTTTCATTTTAATCTCCTTCTCCCTCTCCTTTTTTTTCTTTTTCATTGAACATCACCGTGTGTTGGAGCACTTTAAGGTTGCAACATGGATCATGTGGCAGGATGCTATCAGGGGAAAGGCTATGCAGAAGTGGCATGTTAACATTTTGCCATGACTTTTTGATTTTTCTTGGCAGTTCTCAAGTCAGGCAGGGAGTCTGGATGCAAAGCAGCAGTTGCAGGTGGCACTGGAGAAGGCAGGCCTGGAAACCCAGGTTGCTCAGGGGTTGTACGAAATGACATCCACATCTTCATGTCTGTAGAGAAACTTGTGTGGCAGAAGAATGCAGGCTGAGCTTTGCGTTGACACTGGTTTCTTCAGGCTTTATCCCTGAAGCAGTCACTGCCAAATTTATTTAGCCAATGTGATTTTCTTCGTGTTTTATTTTGTTTTGAACAGCTCTCGGAGTCAGTTCACCAGCTCCAGGCAGAAATAGATCAGTATGTAGGGGAACTGAAGGAGGAGCAGAGCATTTGGCAGCAGCAGGTGCAGCAGCTCTCTGAACAGGTAACACCAGGGGCAGCATCACAGCTGCTTTAGACCAACACAGGCAGGAGTGAATGCACCATGAACATTGTTTTAACTTTTATTGTGTGGCCTTGCAGGTCCATGCAATGGCAGACAAGAAGGAGGAGCATATGGCCTGAGGAGATGATGACGTGGACTCCTGAGTTCGACCAGAAGACCTTTTTATTAGTCCAGAACCCACGCTTATAATATCCTCGTTTTCTGTTCACGCGCCCCATACTAAAGTATCGTTGGTTCACACAAGTCTTGGCTACATAGAATTGGTTAATTACTAAGCTGCAAATGCACTGAACCTCTTGCATTTTTTTTCTCTCTTCTTTCTTATCTCTGTGGGTTTCATGTTCTCAGCCAGCCGCCGAGATGTGGCATCGCGCATCTGCTCTGGACTTGCTTCATATCGCATCTTCCTTCCAGGCGTTCAGCCAACCTTATCTTACTTTATCTCTTCTTTAGCCTTCAAGGCCCTTCACAGGCATCGTGGCCTCCAGCACTGGACATAAAGCTCTCTACAATTCCCCCGTCTTTATTTTGAACAGAAACAACATTAGAGGTTAAACTACTTTTGAATCATAGATCTTACACAGTTCAGCGTACAGGGAATAATGGTCAATATAAGTACAATTAGCAATAACAGTATTCCTCTGCGAGTTGTAAACTCCTGCAACCGTCTGGTGGTTCCCCAAGACTTGAAAAGATTCCGCAACCAATCTCCCAATAGTTCATGCTGTGAGCCCTGTGACATGTCCTTCAATTTTTGTAACTGAGTGTGAATCGATGCGGAATGGCCCGGAAGGTTCGTACAACACATTCCTTAGTGCTGTGCACTATAGGCTACTGCAGAGGAACGAAGCTGGGTTAATTAGCATTGATAATATACAGCCGTGGGCTGGCTTCATGGGCGGTGGGTTGGCTGGTGTAGACAAGGTGCAGCTGTGGCTGATTCTGTGAAGCGGTTGGGCAGCTGAGGAAGAGAGGGCAGCCAAGGAAGAGGGGGGAGGAAGAAGCAGAGAGGGTGAGTGTGCCCTGGATGAGTCAAGACGAGACGAAAAGGCAGCAGAGGGACTGCCATGAAAAGTGTGGTGGTAAAAGACCTTGTCGCAGCTGGCTAGTTTGGAGAGTGCTGTGGCAGGCTACTCGCTGCTGTTCACTTAGCTTCTACAGGTGAGATCACATTCCTCCTTTCTTTCTGTCTCATCCTGGTTTCTTCTCATACTCCCTCAAAGTTATTTGGCTCTTTGCTGCAGGTTCTCAGCTGCACATTATCAATGTCAAAACAACCCACTGTCTCTGTTTTCTACAATTCACCCCTGTTTGTGGTTTGTGGTTTTGTTTCTTTGTTGTTTTTTATTTTGTAAAAGGTTGCTTTACCATGTTATGGAATTTTCATCCCTTTTTCTTTTGTTTTCTGTCTCATTACTTAATTACCAATTTTGGCTTTATTTTATGTGTACATTTGTACATTTCAATCAGGTTCACAAAATGTTAAAAGTTGTTATCGGTGCATTTCATACAGAGGTCAACATACAGGTTTATGATTATTTACAAGAACATGCAATAAGCTATGAAAATTGTATGAAAATATTTTTCAGAAACTTCTAATCAAATAAATGAGCATGAGAAATTGTGTTTAACTTGTAAATTCTACGTATAAGCTGTTAAGAAACATTTTCTATCCTAAAATGAATAGATAAAACCTACTTAAAAGCTCTTGAAATCTTGCCCTTGGGCGAGTGTTCCGCTGTGCCTCCATTCTAAAGCATGGAAGTGGAAATTGTGTAGAGCAAAGTTTTACTTTAAATAACTGCTCAACTGTTATTGCTGCTGTTCAAAGAACCTGAAAGCACACAATGAAGACTTGGAACTAAACAAACATCTGAGTGGACACCTCTAGATTGTTACTGGAATTAAATGCAGAAGTTAACTATAAAAGTTTCTCAAAATGTTCTGGATGCTTTGTGTTGGTTGTTTATAGATAGATATATAAAACTATACACAAACAGGGAAATAAAAAAAAAGCTTAAAAAAATAGGGAAAGATAATCGTATACAGTATTTATAGCTTAGTCACCTTTTTTTTTTGAAAAAAATGTAGATAAACTATTACCTGAACATGCAGTACATCCACAACTCTGAATTAATACCGGTTTTGTAGTGTGATATAGTCCTGTATGAACCATAAATCAACTACGTGTTAAATCACTCTTCTCCATCGCTGTTGTCACTATCTTTGAGCTTCGTAACAATGCCTAGGTCGCTATCCTTTAGCTTAGGGAACTTAACCAGGTGAAAATGCAAGCATCTATTTCTAAGACAAATTTGCAGAATGCAGTTTAGCCACAAGTCACCTTATGGAGAGATACTATGTTGTATGGCGTATAATCTATGAGAAGTGAGAAAATGGTGTTCCTGAAAGAAAACGCTTCTCTAGATCGTTACTTTGGAACGGGTTTTGCACCTGCTATACTGCAAGAATCCCCTAAGCAGTGATGTATCTTTGTGGACTTTGAGATATCTGTGTGATTAGGTTTAAGCTTAACACGCAAACTGATTTCAAGTACAACTCTAGGCACAAGCGTGGGAAAGAGCATGCTGTCGGGACACAATCTTTCTCGCTTACAAGGTATCAAATGGTACGTTACTCAAGTTAAAGTCTAACTTCTACGACAACTTCATTTTCACCAAAGGAGCTGCAGTTAAGTACACAAACTACTGCAGCTCAACTGAAGTTTCACCACTGCGACGGAGTACAGAATACTTTTCCCACCGACCTTAAAGGTTGTGGTGGTGGTGATGAAGGGGTGACAGATACTTGACTTTTAACCCAAAACAAATTTTCAGCTGTGTTAAATTCACCTGTACACAAAGAACATGTTATTCCTTCTGAGGCAACAGCTGAGGATTTGAACAGTCTGTTTTCACCTTGAGCTGTTCCCAATGTAGAGGTTATGAAAAAAAGAAATAATTCAAAAGGTATTCTGTCAATGTGCTGATGCAGTTGTTTCTTAAATTCTGGTCACGCTGAAATAGAGTTATGTTCTAGCATTCATATATAGGTAGCACTCCATTACAACTTATGAACAAAATTCAGAAGTTCATCTTATCTCACGTTTCTTGGAATTCGATTAGGTTGCAGTCTTATTAAAGTCACTTTTTTTCTTCTTTTTTTTTCTTTTTGTTCTTTTTTTTTCTTTTTGTTCTTTTTTTTTCTTTTTGTTCTTTTTTTTTCTTTTTGTTCTTTTTTTCTTTTTGTTCTTTTTTCTTTTTGTTCTTTTTTTCTTTTTGTTCTTTTTTCTTTTTGTTCTTTTTTTCTTTTTGTTCTTTTTTTCTTTTTGTTCTTTTTTTCTTTTTGTTCTTTTTTTCTTTTTGTTCTTTTTTTCTTTTTGTTCTTTTTTTCTTTTTGTTCTTTTTTTCTTTTTGTTCTTTTTTTCTTTTTGTTCTTTTTTTCTTTTTGTTCTTTTTTTCTTTTTGTTCTTTTTTTCTTTTTGTTCTTTTTTTCTTTTTGTTCTTTTTTTCTTTTTGTTCTTTCTTTTTTTCTTTTTGTTCTTTTTTTCTTTTTGTTCTTTCTTTTTTTCTTTTTGTTCTTTTTTTCTTTTTGTTCTTTCTTTTTTTCTTTTTGTTCTTTTTTTCTCTTTATGCAACCGGAGACACTTTACCATAACAGAGAAGCCCATATTTACATCTCTGAGCCCGGACACAAAACGCAGCTGCACATACCACCAGGCTCAGGGCAGAAATCATTCACGCAGTTACATAGCTATGTACCACTACATGCATGTGGACACCTATTTGTCACTAGATAAGCATGTTCATCTTTCCTCCTCTCCTTCACAATACCTAGCTGTTCTCTCATCTCGTTAGGTCAGCCATTCCCCATTTTCCTCTCCTGTATCTCTCTTCAGACGTTCTCTATCCTCCTCTTTTTTGCTTGTGAATTGTGGCAAGGCAAAGGTTGTGTGTAGCTGGGTGCCCATGACCTGATTTGTGTCACAATCAACTAAACGCTGAATACAGGACAAAAAGGCATGGGAGACAGAAGGCAAACATCAATATGGTGGTTAAGGTGATTATAATAACAAGCCAGGAAAAAAAAAAGAAATAGTATTGTAGTATTACTTTCTTTAGCAAGCTAGCAGCCTTATTTACGAAGCACGTGAAGAGCGTGCACTGTTCTTACAGAAGAGATTAGAGAAGCAAAAATGTGTTACGCTGCATTCCAGAACTCAACCTGAGAGTTACAGTCTGCTGTGAGTTCTGGGTTATAACCATTTGACACGTGTTGGGGTTGCGACTGTGCAAGGGCTGCGATGCCCATTTGCAATTTTCATTGGCATTATCACAGCTAGTTGTTTTGAAAGCAACCCTTGAGCTTCCTCATGCTCGACTTGTTGCAAAATATTCTGAAGCCGATCAATAAAGTTAGTCTATGACTCTCTAGGACCCTGCAAGACCGTGGCGAACGACGCACTAGAGGCTCGCCCAGACTCCCGTATCCCCCTACCTAGACTGCCTTCGTAGCCATCTCCTCCGTCTGCAAATAGCTGTCCCTGGGATGCCTTGCCTGAGTCACAGGATCGGTCGGCACAATTATTTTCTCCAGCCAACGGCTCACAGTTCACAGCAATTCCCCGATTAAGCTTTTCAATCGAGGCCACTACACATAGCTCGCAAAAATCAGATAACCACATCATGCACTGCGTCGGCGTGCGTACCACACAAAGCGATGACTTCCAATAATCACGTGGTGTGAGTGTATAAGGCTCTGCCATCGCTTCAAGAAGGGAATAGCAAATGTACTATGAATTCCCCCCTTCCCGCACGGCTTTAACAGCCTCGTATTGCACAGGCTGCCACTCTGCAGGTTGATTTGGCTGACAAAATACTGAACGTGCCATGGCGCCTCCCAAATGCCCTCGCTTAAGCGCTTCCCGCCTGCATTGCTGCCACTGATCCCTCAGACCCCCTTTCACCCTCCCCGAAAATACAGCCAGTGCATCAGGGGGAGGAGGAAAAAGGTCTAGCTCCTCTTCCGGGTCTATAGGACCTGGGTCAAAAGGTTTATCAGTGTCAATGGAATCATTGTCTGAGTTGTCCTGTTCCCGCGCTTGGTCCTGTGCTGTGAGGGTCGCTGCAATCAGTGACAGGAGCTTTGGGGGCAGAGGAGGTGTGGACGGAATCGCCATCGCTGACGGTGTGTTGAGAAGAGCCGCGCTGTCGGGGGGATTTACAGCCTCCCCCGGTTTAGCGCTGTTAGTCGAATTAGCCCACACTTGGCAAAGAGAAGTCAGAATTTGCCACCAAGGCGCTAAACACATGCCTGCCACGGAGTCCTCCTCCACGGCAGCATCACACAATCGCCTGCTGACCGCTTGCCAGGCAGGAATTTGCAAAGTGCCATCAGGTGGAAAGTCCAGCACTTTGTCACGGATCCATTCTAGCAGAGTCACTAGCTGCGGACCCATCATCACGTTCTCTAATAAAGTCTGTGTAAAAGGAGAATATAGTGCGTTTTGCATGACAAGTTTTCCGTAGCTCCTTAATCATTTCCCAGTGAAATGCCTGATATTGGCCTGGGTGTCTATCTTGTAATATCACGGGAAACGCGTGCGCTCCCTCTTTCATGCTTTCCAAGCGCACTCTCCTCCACCCCTCTGTAATCCGTCTGCCGATATCATTTTCATCATCGCTACTGCTTCCCTTATTACCGCTCTGCCGCACCACTTGCTTCTTCCTTACTTTTGACTGTTCCTTTTTTAGCCGCAAAAACGAAGTGTGCTGCTCCAGTTCCTCCAGGCTGTAGCCTCTGTAGCAGTCAAGGCAATTCGGCACCTACCCCTTACTGGGTAGCGCTGCCACACCGTCACCATTAAGAGTCCTCAGAAAACATTTGACTAATAGATGTTCCAGTTGTCTCAGAATAGAGGTTAAGAATTTGCTCCCAGGTTCATGCACTGTTTTATAGGCTCTTAAATAAGCGAATTCCTGAGAAATGCGACAGCTGCTTTATTCAGACAGGACAGTTCAATACAACTTCACCTTTTGCCATTCACCACAGAAATGATACAGAACCTCTAGCTACCCGAGCAGTTAAGTACAAAAATGCAGAATACCCAGACTCACCCAGATGTGATCATAAAACAAAACCAACCCCCAAGCCACCACAACTTCAGCCTTCTTCCCTTGCTGCTTCTGAGGGTTTTTTCTTTTCTTTCAAAGCAGCTATTACATTGCACGTTTGCATGCCCTCGCTTCCTCTATTATTCAGTAACCAAACAGCCCCTGGATGTTGGAGAGAAGCAAGGTCTCCACGGGAAGAGTCTTCACATCAACCTGAATTACGGCCTTTCCAAGAAACGAAAAAAAAAAAAATACTGTCCCATCAGACAGGAGACAAAATTATCCAAAGTCCTACATCCCTTTCCCACAAGCAGGACACAGTTGACAGATTCAACAGCTTTTGCGTTGTAAAGCTTCTCAGAAATAAGGCAGCTAATCCACACGCTGTTGCAATGTACAGTTGCTGCGAGGCATAAACACGAAAGCTACAGATGAGTAGACCCTCATTTTGAGTTGGTTTTTTTTTCCCACATCGACTTACAAAAAAACCCCAACCCACCTGAATTCTCAGAATCAAGTAGAAACAGGAATAGGCTGTGGTGAACTCAATTTATATCTATGTCTCTTATCTGTAGCTAGTGAAAAAAAAATGTAAAGTGGTAAAGCAAAAAAGCTTTGGGAACAGCCTTTGTTGCTCTGCCATTTCCATTCTCTGTACTACACGTGACCTTAGAAAATAACACTCCTTTGCAACAAATAACCCACAGAGGTACCCTCTCTTTAAAAACCAAGCAGCAACTTTATCTCAAAAGAGCTGCTAATAAGCAGCTGCCACAGTAGGTCATAAGAAACCACAGTAAAGCAGTTGCGCTACCCTGTAAGCGGCACCCGCCTCTTTCCAGGCCCTTTGCTTGCCTGGGAAACACCTCTGCTGCTTGAACACCAACGTTTAACCCACTTGCTTCAGACAGGAAAGAAATAAACCCTTGATCAGGATGGAACAAACAAGGAAACGGTTTTATCTGGGGCTAAACCGGGCAGGTCATACAAGCCACAATCTCAGTTTTAATTCTCACATGAGCAAGGCCTTCTGGTAGCATGATGTGTCATAGCATCATTCATTCCCAGTTTGCAGGTAATTGCCCCAGCAACACCTGGGGTAAAGTTAAAATCCTCCTATCCGAGCTCCTAGTAAAACCTGGGTTTGCTTTACCAAATAAAGTGGAAAGAGTTCTCTCTTAACGGGTCGCATAAATCAAGACAACGCTGTAACCAGTGTTGCACAACACCATGATAAAAACAGTGGCCTAGGAGGATGGCTTTTAGCTCTAGCCCTAGACCATTTTTCTTTTTTAAACAAAAATAATTGAGGCATCACAGCGGACACTGAGCTCGCCAAGGACATACTCAGACAATAATTGTGCAGTTTCCTGGTCTAGAGCAAGGTCTTTCTGTTCCAGCTCTTTGATTTCATACTGCAGGGCTTCTTGGCTGGTTCCATTAGGTTGGCAGGACGCGGGAGGGGGGAATCTGTAGAGCACAGAGAACACATTTCACGCCACCTCTGGCCAGGGGAAGATGCTGCAGTGCTGGGGGGCACTAATCAGAAAATATGCTGATGTGTCAGTGGATAAAAGTGGATAAAAGAGGAGAAAAAAAAGGAAAAGCGCGTCTCCTGGGCAGGGAGGGGGGGAGCTCAGGTAAAATATTGATGGGTTTCTGTAACGTTAGCCCGCCCCCCATCATATTCTTCGGCATTTTGTAGATTTACAGCGTCAGGTGAAAATAAAAACGTAAACCCCACCACTTCGGTGTTCAGAGGCGCTGCCAGGAGGGGGCAGCGCCGGGGGGCGAGGCCGGCAGCTCCCCCCCAAGAAAACACACCCCCGGCCGTGCCGTGCCGTGCCGTGCCGACGGGGCAGGCCATAGACGGCGGCCGGGGCAGCCCTGGAGCAGGGCCCGCTCCCCCCAGCCCGCGCAGGGCCTCACCGGGGACCTGAAGCCGGCCGCGGCGCTCCGCCGGCCGCCACCGGAGGCCCTGGGCAAAGCAGAGCGGCGCCGCGTCAGGGGCCGGGCCGCGCCGCCTCAGCGCAGGCACGGCCCGCGGCGGGGGCGGGGAGCTGGGACACGGCTCCTACCTCCTGGGCCCGGGCCGCGGGGCACGCTGGGAAGTGGAGTTTCCCAGCGACAGGGCCCACTGTGCCGTCAGCGCTGGGGAACAAACGTCTCCGGGAAGCTGCAGGTGAGCTCTGGGTGGGGCACGCCGGGCAGCCAGGTGTCACCCGAGCAGCGGGCAGTGCCGGGTGTCACCCGAGCAGCGGGCGGTGCGGGCTGTCACCCGAGCAGCGGGCGGTGCGGGCTCCAACATGGGGAGCAGGCACTGCAAGGTGGCACGTGCTCCTCAAGTGAACGAGGGAAAAGCGGAGCTGCCGGGCCCGGCGGGGCACGGAGATGGGCTGCAGCCCGGCCACGAGCCCCGGCCGGTAGAGCCCGGCCATGAGCCACAGCCCGGCGCCCTGCCGGAGCGGGCGGAGCCCGGCGATGAGGCGGAGCCCGGCGATGGGCCAGGCCTCCAGGGCTGCAGCGGAGGCTGGGCGGGCCCTGGCTGCTGCCGCTGGTGGGCGAAGCTAAGGCGGCGCAGACGCGGGGCGGGCGTGGCGGGCGGCAGCGAGCAGAGCAGGCGGGTGGCGGGCGAGGAGAAGGTGAGGGGCGGCGGGGGGCCGGGGCGGGCTGGGCCGGCGGTGCCGTGGGTCCGCCGGGTTCGGTTTGGCGGTTCCCCCCCCCCCCCCCCCCCCCCCCGACGTCCCCCACACCCTTTTTTGGGTTTTTTGGTCTCATTTTACTGATTTCCCCACATTGATTTTCTCCCCGGCGGGCCGCGGCAGCGGCGTATGTGAAAGTCCTAGGTAGGGGAAAGTGTCCCGGAGCGGTTCGGGCTTCCATTTTGGAATTCTGCCAATAATGGGTCCTTCTTTCCCCACCTGGAGGCCGAGGCGCGGCCCGGGCTGCGGGCTGGGGAAAGGGGCAGTTGACCGAACTGCCTGGGGCTTGCTTGGCTGGGGGCTTCACCCTGCTGGAGCACGAGCGATTCGGCTCGGAAGACCTAGCCGAAATCAAGCGAATGGCTTATCAGACTAGCTTTTCCGGGGTGAAGTGGGTGTGATTGAAAAATCCGTTGTAGGTTGCTTCTGCCCTTAGTTCACAGTGACTACGCTGCTTGTATTAACATGGCATTTGTCTGTAAGGGTTGTACTTTTCCTTCTCAAAGTCTTTCACAGAGTGGGAGATCTTACTGTCAGGTGTTGATGTTTCACTTAATGTTCAGATTTAATTGCCCTTTATTCATTTTTCCTCAATGCTCTTTAGTTATAACGCTAAAAAAACCCACCCCAAGATACTTCTTTTCATCTCCTTTTAGTTGCAGGATGGAGTATCAAGTCGTTTCCCAAAAACTCTTAGCTGTATGCAGAAGTGGAACGTTTGCAGCTCTGAGCCTCTTGTCGTAAACTCGTCACATTAGATCTTACTTTAGCCTTTTTTTTGGACGTGTTTTGATTTTTATTTTTCTTCCCCCCGGGTGACAAACTCATTGAAGAGCATTTCTCTTGTCCTTACGCTTGGTCTTTTTGCCCAGTGGAGTTGGGGCTGGGGGGTTGACGTCATTCTCACAGAAGGCATATTCTGTTTGGATTACAGATTATTATTATTATTTTTCACAGCTGAAGGAGTATCAGCAGAAAAATAGCCCTGGAGCAGCTGCAGGAACTAAGAAAAAACGCAAAACTAAAGATGACTGTCGGCCCGAGACACCCACGGGCGATGACCAGCAGCCTCCAGAGAATGTGAGTGCCTCGGTCTTTGTCCCAGCTCATTTGCTACCTCCTTGTTCTCTGGTTTTCTGAACAACGTGACTAGAGCCGGGAAATGGTTATGCGGGTGTAATAGATGACTGGCGCAGCTGCCTGTATCGCCAGCACGCGAAGCGTGCCACAATAGTTAGCAGCTACCGCTGCTGGAAGGTGCACACTAGAGCTCAGGGTACGTGCCAAAGCCGCGTGGGATCATGCGGTGCTGTCACGCAGCCCTGGGTGTGCCCAGAGCTGCTGCTTTGAGCTGCGTGCTCCTGGCCAGCCGGAGGATGCCGGTTTCTTTGGCTCCCTCCGATCGACACTTTCTCTCTGTCCTTTTCTGAGCCGTTTCCCCTTTTCTTTGACCTCCTTCAGATTCAGAACATTCTGAAGGTGCCGGTGTCGGACCTGAAGCGCTCCAATGGGGTAGCCATACCGTCATTGGACAGGGGGAAGGTGAGGCAGTGCTCGTGTCCCTCGCAGTGACTCGCTCTCCCTACTGCATGCTTCAGGTTCTGTTTACACTGACCTCGATTTCTTGGGTGGAGCCTTGTCCTGACATACCCGCTGTCAGTTGCTTGAGTTCTGTTGCTGTTCTTATTAACATGGAGCTAGTTGTTAGCATGCGTTTCCATTGCTCGTAAAGTGCTTGCGCCCTTCTGGTTTGTGTCGAACTGAACGTGTGAAAAAGTGAACCTTGTCAAAACCTCTTCCTCGAGACAGCTGAGCTTTGAGGAAAAGGAGGAGTGTGGGGTGAGGCGATAAACTAACTGAGCTGCTGAGGACAACTGCAGTAGGGAGAGGTAGTGTTTTCTTAGTCTGTATTTCTCCCGCTGTGCGTGTCGTTGCTGTATTTCCTACGGCCTTGTTTCGGAAGGGCATGACTCTGCTGATCTCCAGGCAAGCAGCTGCCCTGAGGAAGCTGTCTAGTTATTCCTGCCAACCCATTTTACAGCAGGCGATGAAACTTGCGCAGGGGATGTACAGTCTGGCAAGTTCCAGTACTGGGTTTAAATAGGTTTGGGCAGGAAGTCGGATCCTTTGAGTCAAGCGTTTACAGGCTTTAGCGTCTTCATGTTGCCAGGCTTCTGAAGAGGAAAGGGCAGGAACTATGCCAATAAGCAATAGAAACGTGTTCAGGCACAAACATAAAACCCCAGCCTTTTAAAAAAAATTCTTTTCAGGCAGTTTATTTAAATGTAAGGCTTGATCAAATTGTGATAGAAGCTCAGGGAAGTCACATTTGGTAGCCCAGAATTGTCTTCCACTGTTGCTGTAGCAAAGCTCTGATTTTCGTTCCACTTGCATCATTTTGGTAGCTTATTTTCCTACCATTGTTTCAGTTCAGTTGTCGTAAAGTAACTCCTATTTACTACATATCCGTGCGTCTTTTATCAATAAGCGTAACTATAGTAATCACCAGGGGTACCAGTTAGATGCAGTGAAACCTGCAAGACGGAATGGAGTTCACTCTGGTTTGCCTTTGTATTCCTTTTCTCCTTTTTTTGTGTGATAATACAGCAGCCGTTCTGTCCAGCAGACAGGGTGAAAAGCTGAAAGTCCCTCCAGCTGGAGCTTGTACGTGTAGGTTGCGTACCGGTAGAACCCGAGTGACGTGACATACTGTTAGCTCTGAGGGTGCTGGGTGTGCCTGCCTAGCATCAGAAAGCATGTATTTTGACTGGAGTTTTGCTCGTGTCACGGGGATTATTTTCAGTGAATGCTCGTAAGCTCAGTTTAAGTTAGACCACAGAGAAAGAGGCTGGTTTCACACTGGAGGGTGAGGTGAAGATGGGTGGTCCAGTGCTGTTGCTGAGCTGGCATTTGGTCTTGCGGTGAAGGCCTACCTGGGTCTGCACTTTTAGTCCTGCTCTGAAAGAGGAGAATTCTGTTCCTTCTTGTTTTCCCAGTTTTCTCCCCGCTCTCGTTTTCTTAGCACGGAGAGATACATTTTGATCTGATTGGCTGTTATGTGGACCGTTGTGTCTGGGGTTTCAGAAATCATTTGAAAACTGATCGTGAATTGCAATATGGCATGAAAGGTTTCTTTTTCCAGTTGCCGTCTTGTACAAATCCTGCGTCAGGAAAATGCTGTTCAGAAGCTCACTTGACGCTAATAGGGCAGAAAAGCTGATTGTTGGCACGAGCTTCTGCTGCCATTGGTGTCTTTAATGCGAGGCAGACCCTTCCCATCTCAGCCACTTCAGCTTTCTTGGCTGTGAAACACAGAAAGCCCAGCAAAACGGGACTCCGTGTGCGAAAGCAAATGGATCAAGCATGGCGTGCCAAGCTGAGCAGAATTACTTTTTTTTGCTATGTTATTAGAACCTCACGATGCATAATTTCCCGAGAAGTGTCTTGTTCCTAATTCTCTCTGTTTCCAACAAATCCAGCTGTTCAAATAGTTTATTGAGTTGTTGTTTTTTTTTAAAATTTATTTCAAAACTGATGGTGGAGGAAGAAGGAAGGTCTTGTGGTTAAGGCACATTACTGTTTTTTGCATCTTGAAGCATTAAGCAAACAGAATGTCTGGACCAGAAGAAATGAAGGAAACATTTTTGACATGTACTGGTGAAGGCATTCCTCTTGTCCATCTGATGTTTCATATTGAGGAGTGTTTGAACCAATAAGGGTGAGGTGACCTGTAGCTGGAAGAAGTAAGGGAATTCCTGACCTTCCTAGGAGCACCTAACATACGTTTTTCCTTGAGAGCACAAGTATCTGTCCTGCGAAAAAGAAACGGAGAAAATTCTGTTTGTTTCCCTCTGCAGTCTTCCACTTTATTGCTTTCCTAAGATGTCTTCACCATTACCGTATTCTTGCTGCTTGATTCACGAGAAAAGTGCTGAGCAGGTAGACGGGGAATGCCAAGAGAGAGATTTCTGGTTCCCTGTGAAGTGCCAAGAAGGAAGTGACTGAAGTAGGAGGGAACCCTTGCAGGTGGCATTGCAAAGAGCTGTGATACATTGGGGGGTTGAATGTTGAAAACGATTATCTCGTTTGTTTTGTAGTGGTTTTAAATTATGGCTTAGCAGAGCTGGATGATGAAATAAATTGCCATGAAACGCTAGAGCACTGCTCTGGGTCTTCATGGCTCTCTGATGCTGTACAAGATAAATGAAGTTGTCGGGTTCACTGTGGGTAGAGGTGTCGTCAGATGCTGTTCGTCCTCCCACGAAGGCTGGATGAGAACTTGCATTGCTGTCCAGGAACAAGTTTTTGGCCCTTTTCTGTTTAGTTCCTTCTAGTCATGGGATTCATAGTTCCATGAGGGCCACTGGCACCTGCTCCCAGCCACGCTGAGTTTGGCCTGTTGGTAAATGTCCTCCTTCTAAACTTGTGGTTCATAGCGTGCCGCACATTTCACCAAGATTTACAGGGAGCGTTTGAGTTTGACTCAAAAACCTACCAGTTTTCAGGTAGTCACTGACCTGTTCTTTTCTGTCTTAATCTGCATCCAGCGACCTCTGTTTTCCCCAGATACGTCCTGAAGGTAGCGCTTTTCAGAGCAGAGTGGCCACCATCTGGCTTTGCCCTCGCTCGCTTCTTGGTGTGTCCTTTGCCATTAATCTAGAGTGTGAACTTGAAGAGTTGGGTGACGTTACTGCCCCATGTTAAAGCAGCGAGTTTGATGACGGGACGCTGGTTCTTCAGACTGGCTCTGAGAGGGCACAGGTCTGGGACAGTGTTTGTTTGTGGGTTGACGCAGTCACCTGTTTGCTCTGGGGAGAACACAGGTTCCCTTCCACATGTTTTTACATGATTGATTGTTTACATCTAGTTTTCACAGGCAGATCACAAGGTGACGTCTTGACGTGCGTTTGTTCATTTTGCATGAAGGCTGTAATTCCTGCGATGTGTTTTGTGACAGGCATACTTTGACAGTGATGTTGCCACTCGTAGCGCTGAACAGCTTGCTCCCAATGTCCCTGTGCTATCGAACAGCGACAGTCTACCTAATTGTCATTTTGTTCTGTCCGCTCCTGGGAGCGTGCAGCTGACACAGGTTTGTGAATTATCATGACTATTGTTATTGAATCATTGAATATTGGTTTGTGATACCATGGCTTTTTGAGAAAGATGATCTTCATAAATATGAGACGACTAGTTCAGATTTTCTCCAGTTAAAAACACTACATTCTCCACTCTGCATCTAGTCATGTTCTGTGAGAGCAGAGAGAGCACTAGCATGCACGTGCCCCTGCATTTTCCAGAGCTGTTTTCTTTCCCTTTCTCTCCTGTTAGCAGGGAGTACCCTTAATAAGACAGGTCTCCAGTTAGATCAATCTGTGTTTCCTTTTGGTACTTAAAGATTCAGTTCAGTTTTTTTCCAGCAAAGCGAAGTGTTGATTATGCTGGTAAATAGTAACAGCACACATAAAGCCTGTACCGTTTAGTGTTTCTCCATTCCAGGAAACCTGGGCTCACAGCGCTCAGAAATTATGTGTAAGCCAGGACTGAGGTGGTGGTTTTAAGCTCATGTTTCTCTGGGAAACAGTAATTACTGCTACTGTGGAATCTGAGCCCAGATGTAATCAAGTCTTAGTGACAACATTCACCAATGTGACTCCCATCTTCTTTTACAGGCTTGTAAGTTTTTGTGTTTCAATCCACAGATTCATGAAGCTGAGGATCATAAAAATGCTTTGGATGAGAACAGGTGAGTGTCTGTGTGTGTTTATCAAACAGCTTTGCAACAGGATCCCAACAAATCAAGGCTTTATACCTCCCCAGTGCTGTTCTGATTGGGGCAGTTCTCTGGGAGAAATTGTCATCAGAAGGTCTTCTTTTGTTCCCAGGTCTTTATCATCAACAGAAAGTCTCCGCCAGTTGTCTGAACAACTCAATGGCCTGGTTTCTCAGGTACGGCCTCGTTTTGATCCATTTGTCCTATTAATTCTCTTGATATTTGATGTGGAGCTTTAAGCAGTCAGCTCAAGAAAACACTCTTCAATCTCAGAGGTGTCTGCAGTCATCCTACTAAACAATATGATATTTAAGCATTGAGAAGCAAAAAAATCCTGGTTTAGAACGCAAACTTTCAGCAGTAGGAAGAAGAGCTGAGTGGGATGAATGGACAGCATGTATTCATGGAAAGATGTATTCTTGATTTAGTGGAAAAGAATCGGAAATCAACCTGCATCATTCACATTAGCTTGTGGCAGAGGGAGTCTGCATCTGTCCTTACCCGGAAAAGTATGTTTTCTGTGTGTGGTAATTTGGAGTGAAAGGTTCTATAAGGAATGTTATTAGGGTAGTCACTTCTTACGTAGTAGTGACTTGTTGCCTTGGGGAATAAAACTGGCTGACTTGACTGCTTTGCTTGTAGTCTACATCATATGTGAATGGAGAAAGTGCTGTTTCTTCCACAAATATTAAGGAAATGAAAGTAGGTTGTTCTCAATCTTTGCCCCGCACCACCCCCCCACCCCCCTTTCTTATTTGCTACTGTTGGTAACTGACTGGGACTCTGCTTTCAGCAGTGTTAGCGGGACCTAATTGAATGCACAGTTCTCGTTCATTGCTGTCTAGTGTTGTCTTGTGCTATCATCGGGTAGTTGTGATCAACAGTGGGAGGCAGGTATCGGAGGTGTTTCCAGTTTGGGGACTGGGTATAATCTGGCTTCTGTTCAACTGCGGTTCTTATTTCTGAGTCACTTTTACGTCAAAATGAAGCCTTGGCAGAATGGATAAAATATGTTGATGTCTCAGCTGCTTTTGTTGAAACGGTAGATTTTTGTTTTGTTTGGAGAATCTGATTATCACAGTTTGATAGGATTTATTTTGCTGTCCTTTTTAAGTACTGCTTTTTTCCTCCCCTCCTCCTCTTCGGCTCCTTCCTTTTTCTCCTGTCTGCATGTGCCCATCAGACACGTTACCAGGAGCTGGCAGTAGCCCTGGGTTCCAGCAATCTTAACGAACAAGCAGTTCGTTACACAGATAGAGGAACTGGTAAGAAACAATCCAACCAACCAGTCTGACATGGTGCTTGCTGCTCCTCCAAGCTCTTTGGGTGTCTGCAAAGTTATGGGTTCTCTCCTAGTGCCACAAGGAAGGCTGCTTACACAGCACTCTGTAGGGAACAAAATGAGCTGCACGGAAAACCTGTTAAGGGGCTCAAAGTCTAAGGCCGCTGGTGAATGTATTGGCTCAACTGAGGAACAAGAAACAGAGTTTTGTTGTTTCCATTTAAGTGTGCTCTGCTGATCTCATCAGGCTTTCCCTGGATGATAAGCATCCTGATAAAACAGCTATTTCTGCGCCTGTCCGAATCCTTGAAACACAGAATTCTGGTGCTGGCAGCAGTGTGAAAACCTGTTTCTGCAGGTGGTGCTGCTGATCTAACGATACCGGCAGAGTGGGAGCAGTAGGTCTCTGAGAGGGTCTGGGGCTGGTTTCTGATCATATCCTCAGCTTCTCTTGGCGCGATGAGTGAACTGCTTTGTCCTGTGACCTGCATGGATTCCCGCTGCTGCTTTTGAGCCTTCAGCTTTAACGCTGCAAGAAATGCAGCCAAGTGGACTTGTTTCAGTCTGACAAGAGCCTTTCTTGTGTGAAATGCTTTTCCCTATTGTGTTCCTCTGTAAAAGTACACTTTTTGCAAAGTTCAGCATTTCCCGGTGTACCCCGTGACCCCCCCGTGTTGTTTGGTTTTGGGGTTTGGGTTATTTTTGTTCCATTCTGTTTCTTTTTGTGTTTTAGCTGGGCTGCAGAGGAACTTGGCATAGTGCATTGCCCACCCAAGATTCTCCTTGTGTGCCTGCTTTTATGCTTGCCTGCAACTGTGTAGGGCCTTTGCTGCATTTGTGGTCTTGCCTTTGCTTTTGCTGGTTATGTTGTGCATGGGCATTGCTAGAATGAAAACCTCTCGCTCATCACTCTTCCGTCTGTAGTCATCTTTCAAAATGCTTTGAAGTAGTAGTAGTAGTAAAGAAAGAGCTTGGACAATGCTTGTTTTTTGGGAAGGCAAAAAAGTCCTCCTGCTTATGTAGTTAGTTACGAGGCATCTGTGAAGAAGCTGTCAGGGAGCCAAGAAGCAAACAGCAAACACAGCAGCACAGTTGTGTGGCGGCCTGGGTAGGCAGCTGCCACCTTTGTCTCCTTCACCTCATATCTAAAGGTGCATTACCTACGGACAACAAATCTCCAAATACTTCACCCTAAGATGGAAATGGGCTAGGACAGAACTACCCCTTCTCTTTGTATCTGGCTTCAGTGCTCTCATACCACCTCCTGCAGAAGTCTGCCAACACAAGTGCGGCTCTGCGTGACTTAAGGCCAGTTCTTCAGTGGAATAAAGGTCTGAGGTCTCAGTTAAAGGAAAAGACTATGTTTTTGTCTGGGTTTTTTGCGGTTTTTATTTATTGGTGGTGTTTTTAAAAAAACCCAGCATTGCTGGCAATCATCCCAATACACCAGGATTACTGTGATCAGTTGCACAGATGTGGGGATGCGAGTTTAACTGAAGGTGGTAGATGCTCAGATGTAGACATGGAGGGGTTTCAGCAGCGGTGTTGGAGAACAACTGTGGTAATCTACTGAGCGATGAAAAAGATGCCTGGCATATAAAGTACGTTAGTGAAGGCAGCTCCAGATCTCTTATTTTTAATAGCTAAGGTGAACTTCCTAGTCCTCTACAGAAAGGGCAGTGGAAATTCTGTTTGCATGAATTGGGCATGTATCCTACTTTGTTGAAGTGAAAACGTGTTTCAGATGTATGAGAATCTTTTCTCTTGATACTGGTGCATCACTTTCCTTCCACAGAAACAGCAGAACCAGGAGGCAGTGGATCAGCTGGAGAAGGTAAAGTGTGTCCTGTTTTTGGACAGGCAGAAAAATAGTATCTCGTTCTTGGCGCAGTAGAGAGTGTAGTGGGCTGTGGCACAGGCATGTGTGGTCTTGTCTTGTGTTAGATTCAGTTTCATTTGCAGCGTAGGCTTGAATATTTTGACTTCATGCTTTAGGCCTGCCTGGCAGATAGCGTTCTTATTTTGAGAAAAGCAAACGTTTAAATACTCCTGTATTAGAGGATTGCGGTGGAGGCAGGAGAATACAAGTCCTTGCCAGTAGCTTGCATCCAAACACTACCGTATTTATGCTAGCAGTGATTGTGCTGTGCTGTTACTGTCATTCTAGGATGGATGAATAATGAAGTCGTTCAAATAAGGCAAGGCTGAAGTATGTCTTCAAAAATACTGCTGTCGTTTCGATGCTGGAAGTACTACCGATGTATCACTGCTTTTTTAGTTTGACACAAAACAAGGGTTACCTATCTACATTTTTGTGCTAAATAGACATCATTTGTTTATACAGGAAAAGATGGAGCTGGAAGAGAAATTTTCTGAAGAGCAAGCCATGCTGAGGGAACAGCTACAGGTGAGGCAGAGCCTCCATTACAGTCATACTGCCTGCCTTCTGCTGTTCTCTGGATTACTGACCATTCGTAGTCTTTACTCGGGAAGCCACGAGCGCGTTCCTTCAGGAAAACTGGGAGTCAGCCAGACTGTACTTAACTGCACGAGCTCTTTACCTTTACTGGGTTAGCCTTTTGTGGCAACAGTGATGTTGCAATTACAAGCAAAGAAGTTTTGTGCTGAGCCGATTTTCCTTTCCCAAAGGTTCATATCCAGACTATTGGAATTCTAGTTTCCGAGAAGTCTGAGTGTCAGACGGCGCTTGCACCTACTCAGCGAGCTGCACGGGAGAAATCAGGTAATTGACTGTGAGCGCTCCAGTTCAAGCTGTTGGTCAAAGTGTGAATTTCAAGCCAGAGGCATGACAGTTGCTGGCAGCCAGCTCACAGCACTCGGCGACTCCTCGGTGGGCAATACTTGGCACCATCGCTGCCTCTGTCGCCAGAGCTGCCCCCAAGTGGGAGCATGTTGATCCCATGGCAGTTGAGGTTCTTTTGTGCATCGCTAAAGCCTTGTCAGCCCTGTTCAGCCCCGGTGACTACCCCAGGCTGTTCCTTTCTGACTTTCTTCTGATCCTTTTAAAACGTAGTTCCCTTTTCTCCACCCTCACTCCCACACAGCTATCGTGTAAAGGTAGGTTTTACCCAAGCCCTTCATTCTGCACCAAGTTTGAGCAACTTCTTCTATTAGAAAGAAAGATCCCAACCAACATATTGCCTATTCTGCAGCGGCAGTTTCATCATCTCCCTCAAAGTGAGGATGGTAGTTACAGAGAGCTTTACTGCCCAGAGCTGCTAGTGAACCACCTGTAGAGCCAGGGGTGGAACTAGGTCTACTGACTTACAAAGCTCTGTGCTGCCTTAAGAGCTTGTTGACAAAGTAGAAAGTGCTGTTCAGCCAGTTCCAAAAAGCTCTTTGTGGTCCAGCCTCAACTCACTCTGTTCTGACTTGTTCAGGAGAAGCTGAGAGCTTTGCTGCTCGTTTACGTTCATCTCGCCAGAGGGAATTGGAGCTGGAACGTACTTTGGCCTCCGTCTCTCTGCAGGAAAAACAGGCAGAGAAGGTAAGAGTCACCTCTGCTTATGCTTCACCAGGAGCTCTGCCTTTGGCTATTTGCTTGTCCGTCCACTAATGCAAAGTCTGTAGTCCCTGCTCAGAGAAGAGGCAGAAAGTACCATTGTTAATTGTTAATTAACCTTGTAAAGCCCTGTATTCTCCATGGTCAAGGCAAATGTCATTCAGGTTTCTGTGACCACTAATCATATGGTCCAGTTGCTGTCTTCAGATCTGGCACCTCACTTCATTAGTCTTGCCAGCTCCACACAACAGGAGCGCCACCGAGACCTTGTCTCAGGAGGGTCTCCATCAGGCAGACACTTCAGTATTGATATTAATCCAGAAGTCTGCAGAAATGACCTCACGTTCAGTTAGTAGCATCGCGTTTGAAAAGGCTGAGCAGATTTATTCCTGGCAAATTCAGGAGGTTCTAAGCAAACCTGTCCTGAAGGATTTTGCCAAAGTTCTGATGCTTTCCACTTCAGCTGATGTGCTAAAGGTGAAGTATTTTGCTGAAGTCTGCAGCTGAATCAGTCATTTCTTTTTTCTCCAGCGTAATGCAGAGTTAATGAAGGAGCGAGAAGACCTGAAACTGGAGCTGTACAAACAGAGGTAAGTCCATTTGCTGCTTGTTACTGCAGAGTAACACTGCTCTTCGCGGTAGAGCCACAAAACATCACAAGGGGCATGCACCACAGGTGGTGACTTGGGAGGCTGGATATTCAACTTAAAGTGACTGGCTGTGATGTTTCTGTGATTCTAACTGTTACGACTAGCTGGATTGTAAATGTATGACATGTACTTGCCCAGACCCATAGTACATACAGTGATGCTGCTTTAATTTTGGTTTGTTTCAGCAAAAGTAGTGAGGAAATAAAGCAGCAGAATTCGGAGCTGTCAGAGAAGATTTGCTGCCTGGTTTCCAAGATCTCAGCCAAGGAGTTGGATATGGAGGATTTGCGTAAGAAACTGGACATGGCTGAACGGAGGATCGAACAGGTGACCATACTGCTTCCAGGCTGTAAGGGTAGATCGCACTGACCGCTGTAAGACTTTGCTCCTGAGAGTGGGGGCAAGGCTTAACTCTTGTTCTGAAAGGAAGGCACAAAACCTCATCGAGGCATCCTCTTGGTCAAAGGCCTTCAGCGAGGCCTCTGAGGAACAGAAGGTCTGTTTGAAGGAGCTGGAGCAGTAGACTGAAAGCTGTTGTGACGCTGGTCTGCGAAAAGAATGTTGTACAATATGAGAGGGTGACTGAACATACAGGGCGTGACAATACGATGGCTTTTCCTGCTTTCTATCTGTTTGGCATTTTGGTTATGCAGCTGTCTCGTGGTCTCACTGAGAAGCCAGTTGAATAGGGGTGGTGTTTGTACCCACCCTTGCAGAAGGTGAATTGGACAATGGTAACTCGAAGGTCAGCTGGGGAAAGTTAAGAGAAGCAGCCAGTTAGGAAGGGAATTCAGGAAGCCAGCTGTTAGCAGTTCAGAGAGCAAGCTTGTGTGAACCTGAGCCTGTGAGGGAAGAAACTGCTCTTTTGTTTATTTTTGGTTTTGTTTTTTTTTCTTCCTCCCCAGTCAGTGGCTTAAGTTACCCTTGAAATAAAGGCAGCTGCTCCTCTTCTGGGAAAAGTACTGTGTGCCAACTGACATGCTCCAGACATTGGCTTTAAATTCCTGACGTGTTTGACAACTTTTAAAATCACAAGCTTGTATACCATCTGATCTGGGTGTGTAATACAGACTCTGGAAATGCACAAAGTTTCTGAGCCAGTTTTTTCCCCGCTCTCATTTTCTTAGCACAGAGAGATACATTTTGATCTGATTGGCTGTTATGTGGACCGTTGTGTCTGGGGTTTCAGAAATCATTTGAAAACTGATCGTGAATTGCAATATGGCATGAAAGGTTTCTTTTTCCAGTTGCCGTCTTGTACAAATCCTGCGTCAGGAAAATGCTGTTCAGAAGCTCACTTGATGCTAATAGGGCAGAAAAGCTGATTGTTGGCACGAGCTTCTGCTGCTATTGGTGTCTTCATGCGAGGCAGACCCTTCCCATCTCAGCCACTTCAGCTTTCTTGGCTGTGAAACACAGAAAGCCCAGCAAAACGGGACTCCGTGTGCGAAAGCAAATGGATCAAGCATGGCGTGCCAAGCTGAGCAGAATTACTTTTTTTTGCTATGTTATTAGAACCTCACAATGCATAATTTCCCGAGAAGTGTCTTGTTCCTAATTCTCTCTGTTTCCAACAAATCCAGCTGTTCAAATAGTTTATTGAGTTGTTGGGTTTTTTTTAAATTTATTTCAAAACTGATGGTGGAGGAAGAAGGAAGGTCTTGTGGTTAAGGCACATTACTGTTTTTTGCATCTTGAAGCGTTAAGCAAACAGAATGTCTGGACCAGAAGAAATGAAGGAAACATTTTTGACATGTACTGGTGAAGGCATTCCTCTTGTCCATCTGATGTTTCATATTGAGGAGTGTTTGAACCAATAAGGGTGAGGTGACCTGTAGCTGGAAGAAGTAAGGGAATTCCTGACCTTCCTAGGAGCACCTAACATACGTTTTTCCTTGAGAGCACAAGTATCTGTCCTGCGAAAAAGAAACGGAGAAAATTCTGTTTGTTTCCCTCTGCAGTCTTCCACTTTATTGCTTTCCTAAGATGTCTTCACCATTACCGTATTCTTGCTGCTTGATTCACGAGAAAAGTGCTGAGCAGGTAGACGGGGAATGCCAAGAGAGAGATTTCTGGTTCCCTGTGAAGTGCCAAGAAGGAAGTGACTGAAGTAGGAGGGAACCCTTGCAGGTGGCATTGCAAAGAGCTGTGATACGTTGGGGGGTTGAATGTTGAAAACGATTATCTCGTTTGTTTTGTAGTGGTTTTAAATTATGGCTTAGCAGAGCTGGATGATGAAATAAATTGCCATGAAACGCTAGAGCACTGCTCTGGGTCTTCATGGCTCTCTGATGCTGTACAAGATAAATGAAGTTGTCGGGTTCACTGTGGGTAGAGGTGTCATCAGATGCTGTTCGTCCTCCCACGAAGGCTGGATGAGAACTTGCATTGCTGTCCAGGAACAAGTTTTTGGCCCTTTTCTGTTTAGTTCCTTCTAGTCATGGGATTCATAGTTCCATGAGGGCCACTGGCACCTGCTCCCAGCCACGCTGAGTTTGGCCTGTTGGTAAATGTCCTCCTTCTAAACTTGTGGTTCATAGCGTGCCACACATTTCACCAAGATTTACAGGGAGCGTTTGAGTTTGACTCAAACCTACCAATTTTCAGGTAGTCACTGACCTGTTCTTTTCTGTCTTAATCTGCATCCAGCGACCTCTGTTTTCCCCAGATACGTCCTGAAGGTAGCGCTTTTCAGAGCAGAGTGGCCACCATCTGGCTTTGCCCTCGCTCGCTTCTTGGTGTGTCCTTTGCCATTAATCTAGTGTGTGAACTTGAAGAGTTGGGTCATGTTACTGCCCCATGTTTTCGGGTACGGCCTCGTTTTGATCCATTTGTCCTATTAATTCTCTTGATATTTGATGTGGAGCTTTAAGCAGTCAGCTCAAGAAAACACTCTTCAATCTCAGAGGTGTCTGCAGTCATCCTACTAAACAATATAGTATTTAAGCATTGAGAAGCAAAAAAATCCTGGTTTAGAACGCAAAGTTTCAGCAGTAGGAAGAAAAGCTGAGTGGGATGAATGGACAGCATGTATTCATGGAAAGATGTATTCTTGATTTAGTGGAAAAGAATCGGAAATCAACCTGCATCATTCACATTAGCTTGTGGCAGAGGGAGTCTGCATCTGTCCTTACCCGGAAAAGTATGTTTTCTGTGTGTGGTAATTTGGAGTGAAAGGTTCTATAAGGAGTGTTATTAGGGTAGTCACTTCTTACGTAGTAGTGACTTGTTGCCTTGGGGAATAAAACTGGCTGACTTGACTGCTTTGCTTGTAGTCTACATCATATGTGAATGGAGAAAGTGCTGTTTCTTCCACAAATATTAAGGAAATGGAAGCAGGTTGTTCTCAATCTTTGCCCCGCACCACCCCACCCCCCGCCTTTCTTATTTGCTACTGTTGGTAACTGACTGGGACTCTGCTTTCAGCAGTGTTAGCGGGACCTAATTGAATGCACAGTTCTCGTTCATTGCTGTCTAGTGTTGTCTTGTGCTATCATCGGGTAGTTGTGATCAACACTGGGAGGCAGGTATCGGAGGTGTTTCCAGTTTGGGGACTGGGGATAATCTGGCTTCTGTTCAACTGCGGTTCTTATTTCTGAGTCACTTTTACGTCAAAATGAAGCCTTGGCAGAATGGATAAAATATGTTGATGTCTCAGCTGCTTTTGTTGAAACGGTAGATTTTTGTTTTGTTTGGAGAATCTGATTATCACAGTTTGATAGGATTTATTTTGCTGTCCTTTTTAAGTACTGCTTTTTTCCTCCCCTCCTCCTCTTCGGCTCCTTCCTTTTTCTCCTGTCTGCATGTGCCCATCAGACACGTTACCAGGAGCTGGCAGTAGCCCTGGGTTCCAGCAATCTTAACGAACAAGCAGTTCGTTACACAGATAGAGGAACTGGTAAGAAACAATCCAACCAACCAGTCTGACATGGTGCTTGCTGCTCCTCCAAGCCCTTTGGGTGTCTGCAAAGTTATGGGTTCTCTCCTAGTGCCACAAGGAAGGCTGCTTACACAGCACTCTGTAGGGAACAAAATGAGCTGCACGGAAAACCTGTTAAGGGGCTCAAAGTCTAAGGCCGCTGGTGAATGTATTGGCTCAACTGAGGAACAAGAAACAGAGTTTTGTTGTTTCCATTTAAGTGTGCTCTGTTGATCTCATCAGGCTTTCCCTGGATGATAAGCATCCTGATAAAACAGCTATTTCTGCGCCTGTCCGAATCCTTGAAACACAGAATTCTGGTGCTGGCAGCAGTGTGAAAACCTGTTTCTGCAGGTGGTGCTGCTGGTCTAACGATACCGGCAGAGTGGGAGCAGTAGGTCTCTGAGAGGGTCTGGGGCTGGTTTCTGATCATATCCTCAGCTTCTCTTGGCGCGATGAGTGAACTGCTTTGTCCTGTGACCTGCATGGATTCCCGCTGCTGCTTTTGAGCCTTCAGCTTTAACGCTGCAAGAAATGCAGCCAAGTGGACTTGTTTCAGTCTGACAAGAGCCTTTCTTGTGTGAAATGCTTTTCCCTATTGTGTTCCTCTGTAAAAGTACACTTTTTGCAAAGTTCAGCATTTCCCGGTGTACCCCGTGACCCCCCCTTGTTGTTTGGTTTTGGGGTTTGGGTTATTTTTGTTCCATTCTGTTTCTTTTTGTGTCTTAGCTGGGCTGCAGAGGAACTTGGCATAGTGCATTGCCCACCCAAGATTCTCCTTGTTTGCCTGCTTTTATGCTGGCCTACAACTCTGTAGGGCCTTTGCTGCATTTGTGGTCTTGCCTTTGCTTTTGCTGGTTATGTTGTGCATGGGCATTGCCAGAATGAAAACCTCTCGCTCATCACTCTTCCATCTGTAGTCATCTTTCAAAATGCATTGAAGTAGTAGTAGTAGTAGTAGTAAAGAAAGAGAGCTTGGACAATGCTTGTTCTTTGGGAAGGCAAAAAAGTCCTCCTGCTTATGTAGTTAGTTACGAGGCATCTGTGAAGAAGCTGTCAGGGAGCCAAGAAGCAAATAGCAAACACAGCAGCACAGTTGTGTGGCGGCCTGGGTAGGCAGCGGCCACCTTTGTCTCCTTCACTTCATATCTAAAGGTGCATTACCTACGGACAACAAATCTCCAAATACTTCACCGGTAAGATGGAAATGGGCTAGGACAGAATTACCCCTTTTCTTTGTATCTGGCTTCAGTGCTCTCATACCACCTCCTGCAGAAGTGTGCCAACACAAGTGCGGCTCTGCGTGACTTAAGGCCAGTTCTTCAGTGGAATAAAGGTCTGAGGTCTCAGTTAAAGGAAAAGACTATGTTTTTGTCTGGGTTTTTTGCGGTTTTTATTTTGTTTATTGGTGGTGTTTTTAAAAAAAACCCAGCGTTGCTGGCAATCATCCCAATACACCAGGATTACTGTGATCAGTTGCACAGATGTGGGGATGCAAGTTTAACTGAAGGTGGTAGATGCTCAGATGTAGACATGGAGGGGTTTCAGCAGCGGTGTTGGAGAACAACTGTGGTAATCTACTGAGCGATGAAAAAGATGCCTGGCATATAAAGTACGTTAGTGAAGGCAGCTCCAGATCTCTTATTTTTAATAGCTAAGGTGAACTTCCTAGTCCTCTACAGAAAGGGCAGTGGAAATTCTGTTTGCATGAATTGGGCATGTATCCTACTTTGTTGAAGTGAAAACGTGTTTCAGATGTATGAGAATCTTTTCTCTTGATACTGGTGCATCACTTTTCTTCCACAGAAACAGCAGAACCAGGAGGCAGTGGATCAGCTGGAGAAGGTAAAGTGTGTCCTGTTTTTGGACAGGCAGAAAAATAGTATCTCGTTCTTGGCGCAGTAGAGAGTGTAGTGGGCTGTGGCACAGGCATGTGTGGTCTTGTCTTGTGTTAGATTCAGTTTCATTTGCAGCGTAGGCTTGAATATTTTGACTTCATGCTTTAGGCCTGCCTGGCAGATAGCGTTCTTATTTTGAGAAAAGCAAACGTTTAAATACTCCTGTATTAGAGGATTGCGGTGGAGGCAGGAGAATACAAGTCCTTGCCAGTAGCTTGCATCCAAACACTACCGTATTTATGCTAGCAGTGATTGTGCTGTGCTGTTACTGTCATTCTAGGATGGATGAATAATGAAGTCGTTCAAATAAGGCAAGGCTGAAGTATGTCTTCAAAAATACTGCTGTCGTTTCGATGCTGGAAGTACTACCAATGTATCACTGCTTTTTTAGTTTGACACAAAACAAGGGTTACCTATCTACATTTTTGTGCTAAATAGACATCATTTGTTTATACAGGAAAAGATGGAGCTGGAAGAGAAATTTTCTGAAGAGCAAGCCGCGCTGAGGGAACAGCTACAGGTGAGGCAGAGCCTCCATTACAGTCATACTGCCTGCCTTCTGCTGTTCTCTGGATTACTGACCATTCGTAGTCTTTACTCGGGAAGCCGCGAGCGCGTTCCTTCAGGAAAACTGGGAGTCAGCCAGACTGTACTTAACTGCACGAGCTCTTTACCTTTACTGAGTTAGCCTTTTGTGGCAACAGTGATGTTGCAATTACAAGCAAAGAAGTTTTGTGCTGAGCCGATTTTCCTTTCCCAAAGGTTCATATCCAGACTATTGGAATTCTAGTTTCCGAGAAGTCTGAGTGTCAGACGGCACTTGCACCTACTCAGCAAGCTGCACGGCAGAAATCAGGTAATTGACTGTGGGCACTCCAGCTCAAGCTGTTGGTCAAAGTGTGAATTTCAAGCCAGAGGCATGACAGTTGCTGGCAGCCAGCTCACAGCACTCGGCGACTCCTCGGTGGGCAATACTTGGCACCATCGCTGCCTCTGTCGCCAGAGCTGCCCCCAAGTGGGAGCATGTTGATCCCATGGCAGTTGAGGTTCTTTTGTGCATCGCTAAAGCCTTGTCAGCCCTGTTCAGCCCCGGTGACTACCCCAGGCTGTTCCTATCTGACTTTCTTCTGATCCTTTTAAAACGTAGTTCCCTTTTCTCCACCCTCACTCCCACACAGCTATCGTGTAAAGGTAGGTTTTACCCAAGCCCTTCATTCTGCACCAAGTTTGAGCAACTTCTTCTATTAGAAAGAAAGATCCCAACCAACATATTGCCTATTCTGCAGCGGCAGTTTCATCATCTCCCTCAAAGTGAGGATGGTAGTTACAGAGAGCTTTACTGCCCAGAGCTGCTAGTGAACCACCTGTAGAGCCAGGGGTGGAACTAGGTCTACTGACTTACAAAGCTCTGTGCTGCCTTAAGAGCTCGTTGACAAAGTAGAAAGTGCTGTTCAGCCAGTTCCAAAAAGCTCTTTGTGGTCCAGCCTCAACTCACTCTGTTCTGACTTGTTCAGGAGAAGCCGAGAGCTTTGCTGCTCGTTTACGTTCATCTCGCCAGAGGGAACTGGAGCTGGAACGTACTTTGGCCTCCGTCTCTCTGCAGGAAAAACAGGCAGAGAAGGTAAGAGTCACCTCTGCTTATGCTTCACCAGGAGCTCTGCCTTTGGCTATTTGCTTGTCCGTCCACTAATGCAAAGTCTGTAGTCCCTGCTCAGAGAAGAGGCAGAAAGTAACATTGTTAATTGTTAATTAACCTTGTAAAGCCCTGTATTCTCCATGGTCAAGGCAAATGTCATTCAGGTTTCTGTGACCACTAATCATATGGTCCAGTTGCTGTCTTCAGATCTGGCACCTCACTTCATTAGTCTTGCCAGCTCCACACAACAGGAGCGCCACCGAGACCTTGTCTCAGGAGGGTCTCCATCAAGCAGACACTTCAGTATTGATATTAATCCAGAAGTCTGCAGAAATGACCTCACGTTCAGTTAGTAGCATCGCGTTTGAAAAGGCTGAGCAGATTTATTCCTGGCAAATTCAGGAGGTTCTAAGCAAACCTGTCCTGAAGGATTTTGCCAAAGTTCTGATGCTTTCCACTTCAGCTGATGTGCTAAATGTGAAGTATTTTGCTGAAGTCTGCAGCTGAATCAGTCATTTCTTTTTTTTCTCCAGCGTAATGAAGAGTTAATGAAGGAGCGAGAAGACCTGAAACTGGAGCTGTACAAACAGAGGTAAGTCCATTTACTGCTTGTTACTGCAGAGTAACACTGCTCTTCGCAGTAGAGCCACAAAACATCACAAGGGGCATGCACCACAGGTGGTGACTTGGGAGGCTGGATATTCAACTTAAAAAAAGCGACTGGCTGTGATGTTTCTGTGATTCTTACTGTTACATATAGCTGGATTGTAAATGTATGACATGTACTTGCCCAGACCCATAGTACATACAGTGATGCTGCTTTAATTTTGGTTTGTTTCAGCAAAAGTAGTGAGAAAATAAAGCAGCAGAATGCAGAGCTGTCAGAGAAGGTTCGCTGCCTGGTTTCCAAGATCTCAGCTATGGAGTTGTATATGAAGGATTTGCGTAAGAAACTGGAAATGGCTGAACTGATGATCCAACAGGTGACCATACTGCTTCCAGGCTGTGAGGGTAGATCGCACTGACCGTTGTAAGACTTTGCTCCTGAGAGTGGGGGCAAGGCTTAACCCTTGTTCGGAAAGGAAGGCACAAAACCTCATCGAGGCATCCTCTTGGTCAAAGGCCTTCAGCGAGGCCTCTGAGGAACAGAAGGTCTGTTTGAAGGAGCTGGAGCAGTAGACTGAAAGCTGTTGTGACGCTGGTCTGCGAAAAGAATGTTGTACAATATGAGAGGGTGACTGAACATACAGGGCGTGACAATACAAAGACTTTTCCTGCTTTGTATCTGTTTGGCATTTTGGTTACGCAGCTGTCTCGTGGTCTCACTGAGAAGCCAGTTGAATAGGGGTGGTGTTTGTACCCACCCTTGCAGAAGGTGAATTGGACAATGGTAACTCGAAGGTCAGCTGGGGAAAGTTAAGAGAAGCAGCCAGTTAGGAAGGGAATTCAGGAAGCCAGCTGTTAGCAGTTCAGAGAGCAAGCTTGTGTGAACCTGAGCCTGTGAGGGAAGAAACTGCTCTTTTGTTTATTTTTGGTTTTGTTTTTTTTTCTTCCTCCCCAGTCAGTGGCTTAAGTTACCCTTGAAATAAAGGCAGCTGCTCCTCTTCTGGGAAAAGTACTGTGTGCCAACTGACATGCTCCAGACATTGGCTTTAAATTCCTGACGTGTTTGACAACTTTTAAAATCACAAGCTTGTATACCATCTGATCTGGGTGTGTAATACAGACTCTGGAAATGCACAAAGTTTCTGAGCCAGATTTTTAAATTAAGAGAATAGGTTTTAATCAAACAAATAGTGAATATAAAATTGGTAGGGAGGAGCTGTCTAGTTCAGCCTGTTTTACAGGGCTAAAATCCAAGCTTTTTCATTTTAATCTCCTTCTCCCTCTCCTTTTTTTTCTTTTTCATTGAACATCACCGTGTGTTGGAGCACTTTAAGGTTGCAACATGGATCATGTGGCAGGATGCTATCAGGGGAAAGGCTATGCAGAAGTGGCATGTTAACATTTTGCCATAACTTTTTGTTTTTTCTTGGCAGTTCTCAAGTCAGGCAGGGAGTCTGGATGCAAAGCAGCAGTTGCAGGTGGCACTGGAGAAGGCAGGCCTGGAAACCCAGGTTGCTCAGGGGTTGTATGAAATGACATCCACATCTTCATGTCTGTAGAGAGACTTGTGTGGCAGAAGAATGCAGGCTGAGCTTTGCGTTGACACTGGTTTCTTCAGGCTTTATCCCTGAAGCAGTCACTGCCAAATTTATTTAGCCAATGTGATTTTCTTTGTGTTTTATTTTGTTTTGAACAGCTCTCGGAGTCAGTTCACCAGCTCCAGGCAGAAAGAGATCAGTATGTAGAGAAACTGAAGGAGGAGCAGAGCTTTTGGCAGCAGCAGGTGCAGCAGCTCTCTGAACAGGTAACACCAGGGGCAGCATCACAGCTGCTCTAGACAAACACAGGCAGGAGTGAATGCACCATGATCATTGTTTTAACTTTTATTGTGTGGCCTTGCAGGTCCATGCAATGGCAGACAAGAAGGAGGAGCATATGGCCTGAGGAGATGATGACGTGGACTCCTGAGTTCGACCAGAAGACCTTTTATTAGTCCAGAACCCACGCTTATAATATCCTCGTTTGCTGTTCACGCGCCCCATACTAAAGTATCATTGGTTCATACACGTCTTGGCTACATAGAATTGGTTAATTACTAAGCTGCAAATGCACTGAACCTCTTGCATTTTTTTTCTCTCTTCTTTCTTATCTCTGTGAGTTTCATGTTCTCAGCCAGCCGCCGAGATGTGGCATCGCGCATCCGCTCTGGCCTTGCTTCATATCGCGTCTTCCTTCCAGGCGTTCAGCCAACCTTATCTTACTTTCTCTCTTCTTTAGCCTTCAAGGCCCTTCACAGGCATCGTGGCCTCCAGCACTGGACATAAAGCTCTCTACAATTCCCCCGTCTTTATTTTGAACAGAAACAACATTAGAGGTTAAACTACTTTTGAATCATAGATCTTACACAGTTCAGCGTACAGGGAATAATGGTCAATATAAGTACAATTAGCAATAACAGTATTCCTCTGCGAGTTGTAAACTCCTGCAACCATCTGGTGGTTCCCCAAGACTTGAAAAGATTCCGCAACCAATCTCCCAATAGTTCATGCTGTGAGCCCTGTGACATGTCCTTCAATTCTTGTAACTGAGTGTGAATCGATGCGGAATGGCCCGGAAGGTTCGTACAACACATTCCTTAGTGCTGTGCACTGTAGGCTACTGCAGAGGAACGAAGCTGGGTTAATTAGCATTGATAATATACAGCTGTGGGCTGGCTTCAGGGGCGGTGGGTTGGCTGGTGTAGACAAGGTGCAGCTGTGGCTGGTTCTGTGAAGCGGTTGGGCAGCCGAGGAAGAGAGGGCAGCCAAGGAAGAGAGGGGAGGAAGAAGCAGAGAGGGTGAGTGTGCCCTGGATGAGTCAAGACGAGACGAAAAGGCAGCAGAGGGACTGCCATGAAAAGTGTGGTGGTAAAAGACCTTGTTGCAGCTGGCTAGTTTGGAGAGTGCTGTGGCAGGCTACTCGCTGCTGTTCACTTAGCTTCTACAGGTGAGATCACATTCCTCCTTTCTTTCTGTCTCATCCTGGTTTCTTCTCATACTCCCTCAAAGTTATTTGGCTCTTTGCTGCAGGTTCTCAGCTGCACATTATCAATGTCAAAACAACCCACTGTCTCTGTTTTCTACAATTCACCCCTGTTTGTGGTTTGTGGTTTTGTTTCTTTGTTGTTTTTTATTTTGTAAAAGGTTGCTTTACCATGTTATGGAATTTTCATCCCTTTTTCTTTTGTTTTCTGTCTCATTACTTAATTACCAATTTTGGCTTTATTTTATGTGTACATTTGTACATTTCAATCAGGTTCACAAAATGTTAAAGTTGTTAACGGTGCATTTCCTACAGAGGTCAACATACAGGTTTATGATTATTTACAAGAACATGCAATAAGCTATGGAAGTTGTATGAAAATATTTTTCAGAAACTTCTCATCAAATAAATGAGCATGAGAAATTGTGTTTAACTTGTAAATTCTACATATAAGCTGTTAAGAAACATTTTCTATCCTAAAATGAATAGATAAAACCTACTTAAAAGCTCTTGAAATCTTGCCCTTGGGCGAGTGTTCCGCTGTGCCTCCATTCTAAAGCATGGAAGTGGAAATTGTGTAGAGCAAAGTTTTACTTTAAATAACTGCTCAACTGTTATTGCTGCTGTTCAAAGAACCTGAAAGCACACAATGAAGACTTGGAACTAAACAAACATCTGAGTGGACACCTCTAGATTGTTACTGGAATTAAATGCAGAAGTTAACTATAAAAGTTTCTCAAAATGTTCTGGATGCTTTGTGTTGGTTGTTTATAGATAGATATATAAAACTATACACAAACAGGGAAATAAAAAAAAAGCTTAAAAAAATAGGGAAAGATAATCGTATACAGTATTTATAGCTTAGTCACCTTTTTTTTTTGAAAAAAATGTAGATAAACTATTACCTGAACATGCAGTACATCCACAACTCTGAATTAATACCGGTTTTGTAGTGTGATATAGTCCTGTATGAACCATAAATCAACTACGTGTTAAATCACTCTTCTCCATCGCTGTTGTCACTATCTTTGAGCTTCGTAACAATGCCTAGGTCGCTATCCTTTAGCTTAGGGAACTTAACCAGGTGAAAATGCAAGCATCTATTTCTAAGACAAATTTGCAGAATGCAGTTTAGCCACAAGTCACCTTATGGAGAGATACTATGTTGTATGGCGTATAATCTATGAGAAGTGAGAAAATGGTGTTCCTGAAAGAAAACGCTTCTCTAGATCGTTACTTTGGAACGGGTTTTGCACCTGCTATACTGCAAGAATCCCCTAAGCAGTGATGTATCTTTGTGGACTTTGAGATATCTGTGTGATTAGGTTTAAGCTTAACACGCAAACTGATTTCAAGTACAACTCTAGGCACAAGCGTGGGAAAGAGCATGCTGTCGGGACACAATCTTTCTCGCTTACAAGGTATCAAATGGTACGTTACTCAAGTTAAAGTCTAACTTCTACGACAACTTCATTTTCACCAAAGGAGCTGCAGTTAAGTACACAAACTACTGCAGCTCAACTGAAGTTTCACCACTGCGACGGAGTACAGAATACTTTTCCCACCGACCTTAAAGGTTGTGGTGGTGGTGATGAAGGGGTGACAGATACTTGACTTTTAACCCAAAACAAATTTTCAGCTGTGTTAAATTCACCTGTACACAAAGAACATGTTATTCCTTCTGAGGCAACAGCTGAGGATTTGAACAGTCTGTTTTCACCTTGAGCTGTTCCCAATGTAGAGGTTATGAAAAAAAGAAATAATTCAAAAGGTATTCTGTCAATGTGCTGATGCAGTTGTTTCTTAAATTCTGGTCACGCTGAAATAGAGTTATGTTCTAGCATTCATATATAGGTAGCACTCCATTACAACTTATGAACAAAATTCAGAAGTTCATCTTATCTCACATTTCTTGGAATTCGATTAGGTTGCAGTCTTATTAAAGTCACTTTTTTCTTCTTTTTTTTCTTTTTGTTCTTTTTTTCTTTTTGTTCTTTTTCTTTTTTTTCTTTTTTTTTTTGTTCTTTTTTTTTTCTTTTTTTTTTTTTTCTTTTCTCTTTATGCAACCGGAGACACTTTACCATAACAGAGAAGCCCATATTTACATCTCTGAGCCCGGACACAAAACGCAGCTGCACATACCACCAGGCTCAGGGCAGAAATCATTCACGCAGTTACATAGCTATGTACCACTACATGCATGTGGACACCTATTTGTCACTAGATAAGCATGTTCATCTTTCCTCCTCTCCTTCACAATACCTAGCTGTTCTCTCATCTCGTTAGGTCAGCCATTCCCCATTTTCCTCTCCTGTATCTCTCTTCAGACGTTCTCTATCCTCCTCTTTTTTGCTTGTGAATTGTGGCAAGGCAAAGGTTGTGTGTAGCTGGGTGCCCATGACCTGATTTGTGTCACAATCAACTAAACGCTGAATACAGGACAAAAAGGCATGGGAGACAGAAGGCAAACATCAATATGGTGGTTAAGGTGATTATAATAACAAGCCAGGAAAAAAAAAAGAAATAGTATTGTAGTATTACTTTCTTTAGCAAGCTAGCAGCCTTATTTACGAAGCACGTGAAGAGCGTGCACTGTTCTTACAGAAGAGATTAGAGAAGCAAAAATGTGTTACGCTGCATTCCAGAACTCAACCTGAGAGTTACAGTCTGCTGTGAGTTCTGGGTTATAACCATTTGACACGTGTTGGGGTTGCGACTGTGCAAGGGCTGCGATGCCCATTTGCAATTTTCATTGGCATTATCACAGCTAGTTGTTTTGAAAGCAACCCTTGAGCTTCCTCATGCTCGACTTGTTGCAAAATATTCTGAAGCCGATCAATAAAGTTAGTCTATGACTCTCTAGGACCCTGCAAGACCGTGGCAAACGACGCACTAGAGGCTCGCCCAGACTCCCGTATCCCCCTACCTAGACTGCCTTCGTAGCCATCTCCTCCGTCTGCAAATAGCTGTCCCTGGGATGCCTTGCCTGAGTCACAGGATCGGTCGGCACAATTATTTTCTCCAGCCAACGGCTCACAGTTCACAGCAATTCCCCGATTAAGCTTTTCAATCGAGGCCACTACACATAGCTCGCAAAAATCAGATAACCACATCATGCACTGCGTCGGCGTGCGTACCACACAAAGCGATGACTTCCAATAATCACGTGGTGTGAGTGTATAAGGCTCTGCCATCGCTTCAAGAAGGGAATAGCAAATGTACTATGAATTCCCCCCTTCCCGCACGGCTTTAACAGCCTCGTATTGCACAGGCTGCCACTCTGCAGGTTGATTTGGCTGACAAAATACTGAACGTGCCATGGCGCCTCCCAAATGCCCTCGCTTAAGTGCTTCCCGCCTGCATTGCTGCCACTGATCCCTCAGACCCCCTTTCACCCTCCCCGAAAATACAGCCAGTGCATCAGGGGGAGGAGGAAAAAGGTCTAGCTCCTCTTCCGGGTCTATAGGACCTGGGTCAAAAGGTTTATCAGTGTCAATGGAATCATTGTCTGAGTTGTCCTGTTCCCGCGCTTGGTCCTGTGCTGTGAGGGTCGCTGCAATCAGTGACAGGAGCTTTGGGGGCAGAGGAGGTGTGGACGGAATCGCCATCGCTGACGGTGTGTTGAGAAGAGCCGCGCTGTCGGGGGGATTTACAGCCTCCCCCGGTTTAGCGCTGTTAGTCGAATTAGCCCACACTTGGCAAAGAGAAGTCAGAATTTGCCACCAAGGCGCTAAACACATGCCTGCCACGGAGTCCTCCTCCACGGCAGCATCACACAATCGCCTGCTGACCGCTTGCCAGGCAGGAATTTGCAAAGTGCCATCAGGTGGAAAGTCCAGCACTTTGTCACGGATCCATTCTAGCAGAGTCACTAGCTGCGGACCCATCATCACGTTCTCTAATAAAGTCTGTGTAAAAGGAGAATATAGTGCGTTTTGCATGACAAGTTTTCCGTAGCTCCTTAATCATTTCCCAGTGAAATGCCTGATATTGGCCTGGGTGTCTATCTTGTAATATCACGGGAAACGCGTGCGCTCCCTCTTTCATGCTTTCCAAGCGCACTCTCCTCCACCCCTCTGTAATCCGTCTGCCGATATCATTTTCATCATCGCTACTGCTTCCCTTATTACCGCTCTGCCGCACCACTTGCTTCTTCCTTACTTTTGACTGTTCCTTTTTTAGCCGCAAAAACGAAGTGTGCTGCTCCAGTTCCTCCAGGCTGTAGCCTCTGTAGCAGTCAAGGCAATTCGGCACCTACCCCTTACTGGGTAGCGCTGCCACACCGTCACCATTAAGAGTCCTCAGAAAACATTTGACTAATAGATGTTCCAGTTGTCTCAGAATAGAGGTTAAGAATTTGCTCCCAGGTTCATGCACTGTTTTATAGGCTCTTAAATAAGCGAATTCCTGAGAAATGCGACAGCTGCTTTATTCAGACAGGACAGTTCAATACAACTTCACCTTTTGCCATTCACCACAGAAATGATACAGAACCTCTAGCTACCCGAGCAGTTAAGTACAAAAATGCAGAATACCCAGACTCACCCAGATGTGATCATAAAACAAAACCAACCCCCAAGCCACCACAAATTCAGCCTTCTTCCCTTGCTGCTTCTGAGGGTTTTTTCTTTTCTTTCAAAGCAGCTATTACATTGCACGTTTGCATGCCCTCGCTTCCTCTATTATTCAGTAACCAAACAGCCCCTGGATGTTGGAGAGAAGCAAGGTCTCCACGGGAAGAGTCTTCACATCAACCTGAATTACGGCCTTTCCAAGAAACGAAAAAAAAAAAAATACTGTCCCATCAGACAGGAGACAAAATTATCCAAAGTCCTACATCCCTTTCCCACAAGCAGGACACAGTTGACAGATTCAACAGCTTTTGCGTTGTAAAGCTTCTCAGAAATAAGGCAGCTAATCCACACGCTGTTGCAATGTACAGTTGCTGCGAGGCATAAACACGAAAGCTACAGATGAGTAGACCCTCATTTTGAGTTGGTTTTTTTTTCCCACATCGACTTACAAAAAAACCCCAACCCACCTGAATTCTCAGAATCAAGTAGAAACAGGAATAGGCTGTGGTGAACTCAATTTATATCTATGTCTCTTATCTGTAGCTAGTGAAAAAAAAATGTAAGGTGGTAAAGCAAAAAAGCTTTGGGAACAGCCTTTGTTGCTCTGCCATTTCCATTCTCTGTACTACACGTGACCTTAGAAAATAACACTCCTTTGCAACAAATAACCCACAGAGATACCCTCTCTTTAAAAACCAAGCAGCAACTTTATCTCAAAAGAGCTGCTAATAAGCAGCTGCCACAGTAGGTCATAAGAAACCACAGTAAAGCAGTTGCGCTACCCTGTAAGCGGCACCCGCCTCTTTCCAGGCCCTTTGCTTGCCTGGGAAACACCTCTGCTGCTTGAACACCAACGTTTAACCCACTTGCTTCAGACAGGAAAGAAATAAACCCTTGATCAGGATGGAACAAACAAGGAAACGGTTTTATCTGGGGCTAAACCGGGCAGGTCATACAAGCCACAATCTCAGTTTTAATTCTCACATGAGCAAGGCCTTCTGGTAGCATGATGTGTCATAGCATCATTCATTCCCAGTTTGCAGGTAATTGCCCCAGCAACACCTGGGGTAAAGTTAAAATCCTCCTATCCGAGCTCCTAGTAAAACCTGGGTTTGCTTTACCAAATAAAGTGGAAAGAGTTCTCTCTTAACGGGTCGCATAAATCAAGACAACGCTGTAACCAGTGTTGCACAACACCATGATAAAAACAGTGGCCTAGGAGGATGGCTTTTAGCTCTAGCCCTAGACCATTTTTCTTTTTTAAACAAAAATAATTGAGGCATCACAGCGGACACTGAGCTCGCCAAGGACATACTCAGACAATAATTGTGCAGTTTCCTGGTCTAGAGCAAGGTCTTTCTGTTTCAGCTCTTTGATTTCATACTGCAGGGCTTCTTGGCTGGTTCCATTAGGTTGGCAGGACGCGGGAGGGGGGAATCTGTAGAGCACAGAGAACACATTTCACGCCACCTCTGGCCAGGGGAAGATGCTGCAGTGCTGGGGGGCACTAATCAGAAAATATGCTGATGTGTCAGTGGATAAAAGTGGATAAAAGAGGAGAAAAAAAAGGAAAAGCGCGTCTCCTGGGCAGGGAGGGGGGGAGCTCAGGTAAAATATTGATGGGTTTCTGTAACGTTAGCCCGCCCCCCATCATATTCTTCGGCATTTTGTAGATTTACAGCGTCAGGTGAAAATAAAAACGTAAACCCCACCACTTCGGTGTTCAGAGGCGCTGCCAGGAGGGGGCAGCGCCGGGGGGCGAGGCCGGCAGCTCCCCCCCAAGAAAACACACCCCCGGCCGTGCCGTGCCGTGCCGTGCCGACGGGGCAGGCCATAGACGGCGGCCGGGGCAGCCCTGGAGCAGGGCCCGCTCCCCCCAGCCCGCGCAGGGCCTCACCGGGGACCTGAAGCCGGCCGCGGCGCTCCGCCGGCCGCCACCGGAGGCCCTGGGCAAAGCAGAGCGGCGCCGCGTCAGGGGCCGGGCCGCGCCGCCTCAGCGCAGGCACGGCCCGCGGCGGGGGCGGGGAGCTGGGACACGGCTCCTACCTCCTGGGCCCGGGCCGCGGGGCACGCTGGGAAGTGGAGTTTCCCAGCGACAGGGCCCACTGTGCCGTCAGCGCTGGGGAACAAACGTCTCCGGGAAGCTGCAGGTGAGCTCTGGGTGGGGCACGCCGGGCAGCCAGGTGTCACCCGAGCAGCGGGCAGTGCCGGGTGTCACCCGAGCAGCGGGCGGTGCGGGCTGTCACCCGAGCAGCGGGCGGTGCGGGCTCCAACATGGGGAGCAGGCACTGCAAGGTGGCACGTGCTCCTCAAGTGAACGAGGGAAAAGCGGAGCTGCCGGGCCCGGCGGGGCACGGAGATGGGCTGCAGCCCGGCCACGAGCCCCGGCCGGTAGAGCCCGGCCATGAGCCACAGCCCGGCGCCCTGCCGGAGCGGGCGGAGCCCGGCGATGAGGCGGAGCCCGGCGATGGGCCAGGCCTCCAGGGCTGCAGCGGAGGCTGGGCGGGCCCTGGCTGCTGCCGCTGGTGGGCGAAGCTAAGGCGGCGCAGACGCGGGGCGGGCGTGGCGGGCGGCAGCGAGCAGAGCAGGCGGGTGGCGGGCGAGGAGAAGGTGAGGGGCGGCGGGGGCCGGGGCGGGCTGGGCCGGCGGTGCCGTGGGTCCGCCGGGTTCGGTTTGGCGGTTCCCCCCCCCCCCCCCCCCCCCCCCGACGTCCCCCACACCCTTTTTTGGGTTTTTTGGTCTCATTTTACTGATTTCCCCACATTGATTTTCTCCCCGGCGGGCCGCGGCAGCGGCGTATGTGAAAGTCCTAGGTAGGGGAAAGTGTCCCGGAGCGGTTCGGGCTTCCATTTTGGAATTCTGCCAATAATGGGTCCTTCTTTCCCCACCTGGAGGCCGAGGCGCGGCCCGGGCTGCGGGCTGGGGAAAGGGGCAGTTGACCGAACTGCCTGGGGCTTGCTTGGCTGGGGGCTTCACCCTGCTGGAGCACGAGCGATTCGGCTCGGAAGACCTAGCCGAAATCAAGCGAATGGCTTATCAGACTAGCTTTTCCGGGGTGAAGTGGGTGTGATTGAAAAATCCGTTGTAGGTTGCTTCTGCCCTTAGTTCACAGTGACTACGCTGCTTGTATTAACATGGCATTTGTCTGTAAGGGTTGTACTTTTCCTTCTCAAAGTCTTTCACAGAGTGGGAGATCTTACTGTCAGGTGTTGATGTTTCACTTAATGTTCAGATTTAATTGCCCTTTATTCATTTTTCCTCAATGCTCTTTAGTTATAACGCTAAAAAAACCCACCCCAAGATACTTCTTTTCATCTCCTTTTAGTTGCAGGATGGAGTATCAAGTCGTTTCCCAAAAACTCTTAGCTGTATGCAGAAGTGGAACGTTTGCAGCTCTGAGCCTCTTGTCGTAAACTCGTCACATTAGATCTTACTTTAGCCTTTTTTTTGGACGTGTTTTGATTTTTATTTTTCTTCCCCCCGGGTGACAAACTCATTGAAGAGCATTTCTCTTGTCCTTACGCTTGGTCTTTTTGCCCAGTGGAGTTGGGGCTGGGGGGTTGACGTCATTCTCACAGAAGGCATATTCTGTTTGGATTACAGATTATTATTATTATTTTTCACAGCTGAAGGAGTATCAGCAGAAAAATAGCCCTGGAGCAGCTGCAGGAACTAAGAAAAAACGCAAAACTAAAGATGACTGTCGGCCCGAGACACCCACGGGCGATGACCAGCAGCCTCCAGAGAATGTGAGTGCCTCGGTCTTTGTCCCAGCTCATTTGCTACCTCCTTGTTCTCTGGTTTTCTGAACAACGTGACTAGAGCCGGGAAATGGTTATGCGGGTGTAATAGATGACTGGCGCAGCTGCCTGTATCGCCAGCACGCGAAGCGTGCCACAATAGTTAGCAGCTACCGCTGCTGGAAGGTGCACACTAGAGCTCAGGGTACGTGCCAAAGCCGTGTGGGATCATGCGGTGCTGTCACGCAGCCCTGGGTGTGCCCAGAGCTGCTGCTTTGAGCTGCGTGCTCCTGGCCAGCCGGAGGATGCCGGTTTCTTTGGCTCCCTCCGATCGACACTTTCTCTCTGTCCTTTTCTGAGCCGTTTCCCCTTTTCTTTGACCTCCTTCAGATTCAGAACATTCTGAAGGTGCCGGTGTCGGACCTGAAGCGCTCCAATGGGGTAGCCATACCGTCATTGGACAGGGGGAAGGTGAGGCAGTGCTCGTGTCCCTCGCAGTGACTCGCTCTCCCTACTGCATGCTTCAGGTTCTGTTTACACTGACCTCGATTTCTTGGGTGGAGCCTTGTCCTGACATACCCGCTGTCAGTTGCTTGAGTTCTGTTGCTGTTCTTATTAACATGGAGCTAGTTGTTAGCATGCGTTTCCATTGCTCGTAAAGTGCTTGCGCCCTTCTGGTTTGTGTCGAACTGAACGTGTGAAAAAGTGAACCTTGTCAAAACCTCTTCCTCGAGACAGCTGAGCTTTGAGGAAAAGGAGGAATGTGGGGTGAGGCGATAAACTAACTGAGCTGCTGAGGACAACTGCAGTAGGGAGAGGTAGTGTTTTCTTAGTCTGTATTTCTCCCGCTGTGCGTGTCGTTGCTGTATTTCCTAGGGCCTTGTTTTGGAAGGGCATGACTCTGCTGATCTCCAGGCAAGCAGCTGCCCTGAGGAAGCTGTCTAGTTATTCCTGCCAACCCATTTTACAGCAGGCGATGAAACTTGCGCAGGGGATGTACAGTCTGGCAAGTTCCAGTACTGGGTTTAAATAGGTTTGGGCAGGAAGTGAGATCCTTTGAGTCAAGCGTTTACAGGCTTTAGCGTCTTCATGTTGCCAGGCTTCTGAAGAGGAAAGGGCAGGAACTATGCCAATAAGCAATAGAAACGTGTTCAGGCACAAACATAAAACCCCAGCCTTTTAAAAAAAATTCTTTTCAGGCAGTTTATTTAAATGTAAGGCTTGATCAAATTGTGATAGAAGCTCAGGGAAGTCACATTTGGTAGCCCAGAATTGTCTTCCACTGTTGCTGTAGCAAAGCTCTGATTTTCGTTCCACTTGCATCATTTTGGTAGCTTATTTTCCTACCATTGTTTCAGTTCAGTTGTCGTAAAGTAACTCCTATTTACTACATATCCGTGCGTCTTTTATCAATAAGCGTAACTATAGTAATCACCAGGGGTACCAGTTAGATGCAGTGAAACCTGCAAGACGGAATGGAGTTCACTCTGGTTTGCCTTTGTATTCCTTTTCTCCTTTTTTTGTGTGATAATACAGCAGCCGTTCTGTCCAGCAGACAGGGTGAAAAGCTGAAAGTCCCTCCAGCTGGAGCTTGTACGTGTAGGTTGCGTACCGGTAGAACCCGAGTGACGTGACATACTGTTAGCTCTGAGGGTGCTGGGTGTGCCTGCCTAGCATCAGAAAGCATGTATTTTGACTGGAGTTTTGCTCGTGTCACGGGGATTATTTTCAGTGAATGCTCGTAAGCTCAGTTTAAGTTAGACCACAGAGAAAGAGGCTGGTTTCACACTGGAGGGTGAGGTGAAGATGGGTGGTCCAGTGCTGTTGCTGAGCTGGCATTTGGTCTTGCGGTGAAGGCCTGCCTGGGTCTGCACTTTTAGTCCTGCTCTGAAAAAGGAGAATTCTGTTCCTTCTTGTTTTCCCAGTTTTCTCCCCGCTCTCGTTTTCTTAGCACGGAGAGATACATTTTGATCTGATTGGCTGTTATGTGGACCGTTGTGTTTGGGGTTTCAGAAATCATTTGAAAACTGATCGTGAATTGCAATATGGCATGAAAGGTTTCTTTTTCCAGTTGCCGTCTTGTACAAATCCTGTGTCAGGAAAATGCTGTTCAGAAGCTCACTTGATGCTAATAGGGCAGAAAAGCTGATTGTTGGCATGAGCTTCTGCTGCCATTGGTGTCTTCATGCGAGGCAGACCCTTCCCATCTCAGCCACTTCAGCTTTCTTGGCTGTGAAACGCAGAAAGCCCAGCAAAACAGGACTCCGTGTGCGAAAGCAAATGGATCAAGCATGGCGTGCCAAGCTGAGCAGAATTACTTTTTTTTGCTATGTTATTAGAACCTCACGATGCATAATTTCCCGAGAAGTGTCTTGTTCCTAATTCTCTCTGATTCCAAAAAATCCAGCTGTTCAAATAGTTTATTGAGTTGTTGTTTTTTTTTAAAATTTATTTCAAAACTGATGGTGGAGGAAGAAGGAAGGTCTTGTGGTTAAGGCACATTACTGTTTTTTGCATCTTGAAGCATTAAGCAAACAGAATGTCTGGACCAGAAGAAATGAAGGAAACATTTTTGACATGTACTGGTGAAGGCATTCCTCTTGTCCATCTGATGTTTCATATTGAGGAGTGTTTGAACCAATAAGGGTGAGGTGACCTGTAGCTGGAAGAAGTAAGGGAATTCCTGACCTTCCTAGGAGCACCTAACATACGTTTTTCCTTGAGAGCACAAGTATCTGTCCTGCGAAAAAGAAACGGAGAAAATTCTGTTTGTTTCCCTCTGCAGTCTTCCACTTTATTGCTTTCCTAAGATGTCTTCACCATTACCGTATTCTTGCTGCTTGATTCACGAGAAAAGTGCTGAGCAGGTAGACGGGGAATGCCAAGAGAGAGATTTCTGGTTCCCTGTGAAGTGCCAAGAAGGAAGTGACTGAAGTAGGAGGGAACCCTTGCAGGTGGCATTGCAAAGAGCTGTGATACATTGGGGGGTTGAATGTTGAAAACGATTATCTCGTTTGTTTTGTAGTGGTTTTAAATTATGGCTTAGCAGAGCTGGATGATGAAATAAATTGCCATGAAACGCTAGAGCACTGCTCTGGGTCTTCATGGCTCTCTGATGCTGTACAAGATAAATGAAGTTGTCGGGTTCACTGTGGGTAGAGGTGTCGTCAGATGCTGTTCGTCCTCCCACGAAGGCTGGATGAGAACTTGCATTGCTGTCCAGGAACAAGTTTTTGGCCCTTTTCTGTTTAGTTCCTTCTAGTCATGGGATTCATAGTTCCATGAGGGCCACTGGCACCTGCTCCCAGCCACGCTGAGTTTGGCCTGTTGGTAAATGTCCTCCTTCTAAACTTGTGGTTCATAGCGTGCCGCACATTTCACCAAGATTTACAGGGAGCGTTTGAGTTTGACTCAAAAACCTACCAGTTTTCAGGTAGTCACTGACCTGTTCTTTTCTGTCTTAATCTGCATCCAGCGACCTCTGTTTTCCCCAGATACGTCCTGAAGGTAGCGCTTTTCAGAGCAGAGTGGCCACCATCTGGCTTTGCCCTCGCTTGCTTCTTGGTGTGTCCTTTGCCATTAATCTAGAGTGTGAACTTGAAGAGTTGGGTGACGTTACTGCCCCATGTTAAAGCAGCGAGTTTGATGATGGGACGCTGGTTCTTCAGACTGGCTCTGAGAGGGCACAGGTCTGGGACAGTGTTTGTTTGTGGGTTGACGCAGTCACCTGTTTGCTCTGGGGAGAACACAGGTTCCCTTCCACATGTTTTTACATGATTGATTGTTTACATCTAGTTTTCACAGGCAGATCACAAGGTGACGTCTTGACGTGCGTTTGTTCATTTTGCATGAAGGCTGTAATTCCTGCGATGTGTTTTGTGACAGGCATACTTTGACAGTGATGTTGCCACTCGTAGCGCTGAACAGCTTGCTCCCAATGTCCCTGTGCTATTGAACAGCGACAGTCTACCTAATTGTCGTTCTGCTCTGTCTGCTCCTGGGAGCGTGCAGCTGACACAGGTTTGTGAATTATCATGACTGTTGTTATTGAATCATTGAATATTGGTTTGTGATACCATGGTTTTTTTGAGAAAGATGATCTTCATAAATATGAGACGACTAGTTCAGATTTTCTCCAGTTAAAAACACTACATTCTCCACTCTGCATCTAGTCATGTTCTGTGAGAGCAGAGAGAGCACTAGCATGCACGTGCCCCTGCATTTTCCAGAGCTGTTTTCTTTCCCTTTCTCTCCTGTTAGCAGGGAGTACCCTTAATAAGACAGGTCTCCAGTTAGATCAATCTGTGTTTCCTTTTGGTACTTAAAGATTCAGTTCAGTTTTTTTCCAGCAAAGCGAAGTGTTGATTATGCTGGTAAATAGTAACAGCACACATAAAGCCTGTACCGTTTAGTGTTTCTCCATTCCAGGAAACCTGGGCTCACAGCGCTCAGAAATTATGTGTAAGCCAGGACTGAGGTGGTGGTTTTAAGCTCCTGTTTCTCTGGGAAACAGTAATTACTGCTACTGTGGAATCTGAGCCCAGATGTAATCAAGTCTTAGTGACAACATTCACCAATGTGACTCCCATCTTCTTTTACAGGCTTGTAAGTTTTTGTGTTTCGATCCACAGATTCATGAAGCTGAGGATCATAAAAATGCTTTGGATGAGAACAGGTGAGTGTCTGTGTGTGTTTATCAAACAGCTTTGCAACAGGATCCCAACAAATCAAGGCTTTATACCTCCCCAGTGCTGTTCTGATTGGGGCAGTTCTCTGGGAGAAATTGTCATCAGAAGGTCTTCTTTTGTTCCCAGGTCTTTATCATCAACAGAAAGTCTCCGCCAGTTGTCTGAACAACTCAATGGCCTGGTTTCTCAGGTACGGCCTCGTTTTGATCCATTTGTCCTATTAATTCTCTTGATATTTGATGTGGAGCTTTAAGCAGTCAGCTCAAGAAAACACTCTTCAATCTCAGAGGTGTCTGCAGTCATCCTACTAAACAATATAGTATTTAAGCATTGAGAAGCAAAAAAATCCTGGTTTAGAACGCAAACTTTCAGCAGTAGGAAGAAAAGCTGAGTGGGATGAATGGACAGCATGTATTCATGGAAAGATGTATTCTTGATTTAGTGGAAAAGAATCGGAAATCAACCTGCATCATTCACATTAGCTTGTGGCAGAGGGAGTCTGCATCTGTCCTTACCCGGAAAAGTATGTTTTCTGTGTGTGGTAATTTGGAGTGAAAGGTTCTATAAGGAATGTTATTAGGGTAGTCACTTCTTACGTAGTAGTGACTTGTTGCCTTGGGGAATAAAACTGGCTGACTTGACTGCTTTGCTTGTAGTCTACATCATATGTGAATGGAGAAAGTGCTGTTTCTTCCACAAATATTAAGGAAATGGAAGTAGGTTGTTCTCAATCTTTGCCCCGCACCACCCCACCCCCCCCCTTTCTTATTTGCTACTGTTGGTAACTGACTGGGACTCTGCTTTCAGCAGTGTTAGCGAGACCTAATTGAATGCACAGTTCTCGTTCATTGCTGTCTAGTGTTGTCTTGTGCTATCATCGGGTAGTTGTGATCAACACTGGGAGGCAGGTATCGGAGGTGTTTCCAGTTTGGGGACTGGGGATAATCTGGCTTCCATGCAACTGCCGTTCTTATTTCTGAGTCACTGTTACGTCAAAATGAAGCCTTGGCAGAATGGATAAAATGTGTTGATGTCTCAGCTGCTTTTGTTGAAACGGTAGATTTTTGTTTTGTTTGGAGAATCTGATTATCACAGTTCGATAGGATTTATTTTGCTGTCCTTTTTAAGTACTGCTTTTTTCCTCCCCTCCTCCTCTTCGGCTCCTTCCTTTTTCTCCTGTCTGCATGTGCCCATCAGACACGTTACCAGGAGCTGGCAGTAGCCCTGGGTTCCAGCAATCTTAACGAACAAGCAGTTCGTTACACAGATAGAGGAACTGGTAAGAAACAATCCAACCAACCAGTCTGACATGGTGCTTGCTGCTCCTCCAAGCTCTTTGGGTGTCTGCAAAGTTATGGGTTCTCTCCTAGTGCCACAAGGAAGGCTGCTTACACAGCACTCTGTAGGGAACAAAATGAGCTGCACGGAAAACCTGTTAAGGGGCTCAAAGTCTAAGGCCGCTGGTGAATGTATTGGCTCAACTGAGGAACAAGAAACGGAGTTTTGTTGTTTCCATTTAAGTGTGCTCTGCTGATCTCATCAGGCTTTCCCTGGATGATAAGCATCCTGATAAAACAGCTATTTCTGCGCCTGTCCGAATCCTTGAAACACAGAATTCTGGTGCTGGCAGCAGTGTGAAAACCTGTTTCTGCAGGTGGTGCTGCTGATCTAACGATATCGGCAGAGTGGGAGCAGGAGGTCTCTGAGAGGGTCTGGGGCTGGTTTCTGATCATATCCTCAGCTTCTCTTGGCACGATGAGTGAACTGCTTTGTCCTGTGGCCTGCATGGATTCCCGCTGCTGCTTTTGAGCCTTCAGCTTTAACGCTGCAAGAAATGCAGCCAAGTGGACTTGTTTCAGTCTGACAAGAGCCTTTCTTGTGTGAAATGCTTTTCCCTATTGTGTTCCTCTGTAAAAGTACACTTTTTGCAAAGTTCAGCATTTCCCGGTGTACCCCGTGACCCCCCCTTGTTGTTTGGTTTTGGGGTTTGGGTTATTTTTGTTCCATTCTGTTTCTTTTTGTGTCTTAGCTGGGCTGCAGAGGAACTTGGCATAGTGCGTTGCCCACCCAAGATTCTCCTTGTGTGCCTGCTTTTATGCTTGCCTGCAACTGTGTAGGGCCTTTGCTGCATTTGTGGTCTTGCCTTTGCTTTTGCTGGTTATGTTGTGCATGGGCATTGCTAGAATGAAAACCTCTCGCTCATCACTCTTCCATCTGTAGTCATCTTTCAAAATGCATTGAAGTAGTAGTAGTAGTAGTAAAGAAAGAGAGCTTGGACAATGCTTGTTCTTTGGGAAGGCAAAAAAGTCCTCCTGCTTATGTAGTTAGTTACGAGGCATCTGTGAAGAAGCTGTCAGGGAGCCAAGAAGCAAATAGCAAACGCAGCAGCACAGTTGTGTGGCGGCCTGGGTAGGCAGCGGCCACCTTTGTCTCCTTCACCTCATATCTAAAGGTGCATTACCTACGGACAACAAATCTCCAAATACTTCACCGGTAAGATGGAAATGGGCTAGGACAGAATTACCCCTTCTCTTTGTATCTGGCTTCAGTGCTCTCATACCACCTCCTGCAGAAGTGTGCCAACACAAGTGCGGCTCTGCGTGACTTAAGGCCAGTTCTTCAGTGGAATAAACGTCTGAGGTCTTTTTTTGCATGGGTTTTTTGGGGTTTTTATTTTGTTTATTGGTGGTGGTTTTTAAAAAAAACCCAGCATTTCTGGCAGTCATCCCAATACACCAGGATTACTGTGATCAGTTGCACAGATGTGGGGATGCGAGTTTAACTGAAGGTGGTAGATGCTCAGATGTAGACATGGCGGGGTTTCAGCAGCGGTGTTGGAGAACAACTGTGGCAATCTACTGAGCGATGAAAAACATGCCTGGCATATAAAGTACATTAGTGAAGGCAGCTCCAGATCTCGTATTTTTAATAGCTAAGGTGAACTTCCTAGTCCTCTACAGAAAGGGCAGTGGAAATTCTGTTTGCATGAATTGGGCATGTATCCTACTTTGTTGAAGTGAAAATGTGTTTCAGATGTATGAGAATCTTTTCTCTTGATACTGGTGCATCAATTTTCTTCCACAGAAACAGCAGAACCAGGAGGCAGTGGATCAGCTGGAGAAGGTAAAGTGTGTCCTGTTTTTGGACAGGCAGAAAAATAGTATCTCGTTCTTGGCGCAGTAGAGAGTGTAGTGGGCTGTGGCACAGGCATGTGTGGTCTTGTCTTGTGTTAGATTCAGTTTCATTTGCAGCGTAGGCTTGAATATTTTGACTTCATGCGTTAGGCCCGCCTGGCAGATAGCGTTCTTATTTTGAGAAAAGCAAACGTTTAAATACTCCTGTCTTAGAGGATTGTGGTGGAGGCAGGAGAATACAAGTCCTTGCCAGTAGCTTGCTCCTAAACGCTATCGTATTTATGCTAGCAGTGATTGTGCTGTGCTGTTACTGCCGTTCTAGGATGGATGAATAATGAAGTCGTTCAAATAAGGCAAGGCTGAAGTATGTCTTCAAAAATACTGCTGTCGTTTCGATGCTGGAAGTACTACCAATGTATCACTGCTTTTTTAGTTTGACACAAAACAAGGGTTACCTATCTACATTTTTGTGCTAAATAGACATCATTTGTTTATACAGGAAAAGATGGAGCTGGAAGAGAAATTTTCTGAAGAGCAAGCCGCGCTGAGGGAACAGCTACAGGTGAGGCAGAGCCTCCATTACAGTCATACTGCCTGCCTTCTGCTGTTCTCTGGATTACTGACCATTCGTAGTCTTTACTCGGGAAGCCACGAGCGCGTTCCTTCAGGAAAACTGGGAGTCAGCCAGACTGTACTTAACTGCACGAGCTCTTTACCTTTACTGAGTTAGCCTTTTGTGGCAACAGTGATGTTGCAATTACAAGCAAAGAAGTTTTGTGCTGAGCCAATTTTCCTTTCCCAAAGGTTCATATCCAGACTATTGGAATTCTAGTTTCTGAGAAGTCTGAGTGTCAGACGGCACTTGCACCTACTCAGCGAGCTGCACGGGAGAAATCAGGTAATTGACTGTGAGCGCTCCAGCTCAAGCTGTTGGTCAAAGTGTGAATTTCAAGCCAGAGGCATGACAGTTGCTGGCAGCCAGCTCACAGCACTCGGCGACTCCTCGGTGGGCAATACTTGGCACCATCGCTGCCTCTGTCGCCAGAGCTGCCCCCAAGTGGGAGCATGTTGATCCCATGGCAGTTGAGGTTCTTTTGTGCATCGCTAAAGCCTTGTCAGCCCTGTTCAGCCCCGGTGACTACCCCAGGCTGTTCCTTTCTGACTTTCTTCTGATCCTTTTAAAATGTAGTTCCCTTTTCTCCACCCTCCCTCCCACACAGCTATCGTGTAAAGGTAGGTTTTACCCGAGCCCTTCATTCTGCACCAAGTTTGAGCAACTTCTTCTATTAGAAAGAAAGATCCCAACCAACATATTGCCTATTCTGCAGCGGCAGTTTCATCATCTCCCTCAGAGTGAGGATGGTAGTTACAGAGAGCTTTACTGCCCAGAGCTGCTAGTGAACCACCTGTAGAGCCAGGGGTGGAACTAGGTCTACTGACTTACAAAGCTCTGTGCTGCCTTAAGAGCTTGTTGACAAAGTAGAAAGTGCTGTTCAGCCAGTTCCAAAAAGTTCTTTGTGGTCCAGCCTCAACTCACTCTGTTCTGACTTGTTCAGGAGAAGCCGAGAGCTTTGCTGCTCCTTTACGTTCATCTCGCCAAAGGGTATTGGAGCTGGAACGTACTTTGGCCTTCGTCTCTCTGCTGCAAAAACAGGCAGAGAAGGTAAGAGTCACCTCTGCTTATGCTTCGCCAGCAGCCCTGCCTTTGGCTATTTGCTTGTCAGTCCACTAATGCAAAGTCTGTAGTCCCTGCTCGGAGAAGAGGCAGAAAGTACCATTGTTAATTGTTAATTAACCTTGTAAAGCCCTGTATTCTCCATGGTCAAGGCAAATGTCATTCAGGTTTCTGTGACCACTAATCATATGGTCCAGTTGCTGTCTTCAGATCCGGCACCTTACTCCATTAGTCTTGCCAGCTCCACGCAACAGAAGCGCCACCGAGACCTTGTCTCAGGAGGGTCTCCATCAGGCACACACTTTAGTATTGATATTAATCCAGAAGTCTGCAGAAACGACCTCACGTCCAGTTAGTAGCATTGCGTTTGAAAAGGCTGAGCAGATTTATTCCTGGCAAATTCAGGAGGTTCTAAGCAAACCTGTCCTGAAGGATTTTGCCAAAGTTCTGATGCTTTCCACTTCAGCTGATGTGCTAAAGGTGAAGTATTTTGCTGAAGTCTGCAGCTGAATCAGTCATTTCTTTTTTTCTCCAGCATAACGAAGAGTTAATGAAGGAGCGAGAAGACCTGAAACAGGAGCTGTACAAACAGAGGTAAGTCCATTTACTGCTTGTTACTGCAGAGTAACACTGCTCTTCGCGGTAGAGCCACAAAACATCACAAGGGGCATGCACCACAGGTGGTGACTTGGGAGGCTGGATATTCAACTTAAAGTGACTGGCTGTGATGTTTCTGTGATTCTAACTGTTACGACTAGCTGGATTGTAAATGTATGACATGTACTTGCCCAGACCCATAGTACATACAGTGATGCTGCTTTAATTTTGGTTTGTTTCAGCAAAAGTAGTGAGGAAATAAAGAAGCAGAATGCAGAGCTGTCAGAGAAGGTTCGCTGCCTGGTTTCCGAGATCTCAGCTATGGAGCTGGATATAGAGGATTTGCATCAGAAACTGGAAATGGCTGAACTGATGATCCAACAGGTGACCATACTGCTTCCAGGCTGTGAGGGTAGATCGCACTGACCGTTGTAAGACTTTGCTCCTGAGAGTGGGGGCAAGGCTTAACTCTTGTTCTGAAAGGAAGGCACAAAACCTCATCGAGGCATCCTCTTGGTCAAAGGCCTTCAGCGAGGCCTCTGAGGAACAGAAGGTCTGTTTGAAGGAGCTGGAGCAGTAGACTGAAAGCTGTTGTGACGCTGGTCTGCGAAAAGAATGTTCTACAACTTGAGAGGGTGACTGAACATACAGCGCGTGACAATACGAAGACTTTTCCTGCTTTGTATCTGTTTGGCATTTTGGTTACGCAGCTGTCATGTGGTCTCACTGAGAAGCCAGTTGAATAGGGGTGGTGTTTGTACCCACCCTTGCAGAAGGTGAATTGGACAATGGTAACTCGAAGGTCAGCTGGGGAAAGTTAAGAGAAGCAGCCAGTTAGGAAGGGAATTCAGGAAGCCAGCTGTTAGCAGTTCAGAGAGCAAGCTGGTGTGAACCTGAGCCTGTGAGGGAAGAAACTGCTCTTTTGTTTATTTTTGGTTTTGTTTTTTTTTCTTCCTCCCCAGTCAGTGGCTTAAGTTACCCTTGAAATAAAGGCAGCTGCTCCTCTTCTGGGAAAAGTACTGTGTGCCAACTGACATGCTCCAGACATTGGCTTTAAATTCCTGATGTGTTTGACAACTTTTAAAATCACAAGCTTGTATACCATCTGATCTGGGTGTGTAATACAGACTCTGGAAATGCACAAAGTTTCTGAGCCAGTTTTTTCCCCGCTCTCATTTTCTTAGCCCGGAGAGATACATTTTGATCTGATTGGCTGTTATGTGGACCGTTGTGTCTGGGGTTTCAGAAATAATTTGAAAACTGATCGTGAATTGCAATATGGCATGAAAGATTTCTTTTTCCAGTTGCCGTCTTGTACAAATCCTGCGTCAGGAAAATGCTGTTCAGAAGCTCACTTGATGCTAATAGGGCAGAAAAGCTGATTGTTGGCATGAGCTTCTGCTGCCATTGGTGTCTTTAATGCGAGGCAGAGCCTTCCCATCTCAGCCACTTCAGCTTTCTTGGCTGTGAAACACAGAAAGCCCAGCAAAACGGGACTCCGTGTGCGAAAGCAAATGGATCAAGCATGGCGTGCCAAGCTGAGCAGAATTACTTTTTTTTGCTATGTTATTAGAACCTCACGATGCATAATTTCCCGAGAAGTGTCTTGTTCCTAATTCTCTCTGTTTCCAACAAATCCAGCTGTTCAAATAATTTATTGAGTTGTTGGGTTTTTTTTAAATTTATTTCAAAACTGATGGTGGAGGAAGAAGGAAGGTCTTGTGGTTAAGGCACATTACTGTTTTTTGCATCTTGAAGCGTTAAGCAAACAGAATGTCTGGACCAGAAGAAATGAAGGAAACATTTTTGACATGTACTGGTGAAGGCATTCCTCTTGTCCATCTGATGTTTCATATTGAGGAGTGTTTGAACCAATAAGGGTGAGGTGACCTGTAGCTGGAAGAAGTAAGGGAATTCCTGACCTTCCTAGGAGCACCTAACATACGTTTTTCCTTGAGAGCACAAGTATCTGTCCTGCGAAAAAGAAACGGAGAAAATTCTGTTTGTTTCCCTCTGCAGTCTTCCACTTTATTGCTTTCCTAAGATGTCTTCACCATTACTGTATTCTTGCTGCTTGATTCACGAGAAAAGTGCTGAGCAGGTAGACGGGGAATGCCAAGAGAGAGATTTCTGGTTCCCTGTGAAGTGCCAAGAAGGAAGTGACTGAAGTAGGAGGGAACCCTTGCAGGTGGCATTGCAAAGAGCTGTGATACATTGGGGGGTTGAATGTTGAAAACGATTATCTCGTTTGTTTTGTAGTGGTGTTAAATTATGGCTTAGCAGAGCTGGATGATGAAATAAATTGCCATGAAACGCTAGAGCACTGCTCTGGGTCTTCATGGCTCTCTGATGCTGTACAAGATAAATGAAGTTGTCGGGTTCACTGTGGGTAGAGGTGTCGTCAGATGCTGTTCGTCCTCCCACGAAGGCTGGATGAGAACTTGCATTGCTGTCCAGGAACAAGTTTTTGGCCCTTTTCTGTTTAGTTCCTTCTAGTCATGGGATTCATAGTTCCATGAGGGCCACTGGCACCTGCTCCCAGCCACGCTGAGTTTGGCCTGTTGGTAAATGTCCTCCTTCTAAACTTGTGGTTCATAGCGTGCCGCACATTTCACCAAGATTTACAGGGAGCGTTTGAGTTTGACTCAAACCTACCAATTTTCAGGTAGTCACTGACCTGTTCTTTTCTGTCTTAATCTGCATCCAGCGACCTCTGTTTTCCCCAGATACGTCCTGAAGGTAGCGCTTTTCAGAGCAGAGTGGCCACCATCTGGCTTTGCCCTTGCTCGCTTCTTGGTGTGTCCTTTGCCATTAATCCAGAGTGTGAACTTGAAGAGTTGGGTGACGTTACTGCCCCATGTTTTCAGGTATGGCCTCGTTTTGATCCATTTGTCCTATTAATTCTCTTGATATTTGATGTGGAGCTTTAAGCAGTCAGCTCAAGAAAACACTCTTCAATCTCAGAGGTGTCTGCAGTCATCCTACTAAACAATATGATATTTAAGCATTGAGAAGCAAAAAAATCCTGGTTTAGAACGTAAACTTTCAGCAGTAGGAAGAAGAGCTGAGTGGGATGAATGGACAGCATGTATTCATGGAAAGATGTATTCTTGATTTAGTGGAAAAGAATCGGAAATCAACCTGCATCATTCACATTAGCTTGTGGCAGAGGGAGTCTGCATCTGTCCTTACCCGGAAAAGTATGTTTTCTGTGTGTGGTAATTTGGAGTGAAAGGTTCTATAAGGAATGTTATTAGGGTAGTCACTTCTTACGTAGTAGTGACTTGTTGCCTTGGGGAATAAAACTGGCTGACTTGACTGCTTTGCTTGTAGTCTACATCATATGTGAATGGAGAAAGTGCTGTTTCTTCCACAAATATTAAGGAAATGGAAGTAGGTTGTTCTCAGTCTTATCTCTACACCTCGCCCCCCCCACCCCCCTACCCCCATTTCTTATTTGCTACTGTTGGTAACTGACTGGGACTCTGCTTTCAGCAGTGTTAGCGAGACCTAATTGAATGCACAGTTCTCGTTCATTGCTGTCTAGTGTTGTCTTGTGCTATCATCGGGTAGTTGTGGTCAACACTGGGAGGCAGGTATCGGAGGTGTTTCCAGTTTGGGGACTGGGGATAATCTGGCTTCCGTGCAACGTCCGTTCTTATTTCTGAGTCACTTTTATGTCAAAATGAAGCCTTGGCAGAATGGATAAAATATGTTGATGTCTCAGCTGCTTTTGTTGAAACGGTAGATTTTTGTTTTGTTTGGAGAATCTGATTATCACAGTTTGATAGGATTTATTTTGCTGTCCTTTTTAAGTACTGCTTTTTTCCTCCCCTCCTCCTCTTCGTCTCCTTCCTTTTTCTCCTGTCTGCATGTGCCCATCAGACACGTTACCAGGAGCTGGCAGTAGCCCTGGGTTCCAGCAATCTTAACGAACAAGCAGTTTGTTACACAGATAGAGGAACTGGTAAGAAACAATCCAACCAACCAGTCTGACATGGTGCTTGCTGCTCCTCCAAGCCCTTTGGGTGTCTGCAAAGTTATGGGTTCTCTCCTAGTGCCACAAGGAAGGCTGCTTACACAGCACTCTGTAGGGAACAAAATGAGCTGCACGGAAAACCTGTTAAGGGGCTCAAAGTCTAAGGCCGCTGGTGAATGTATTGGCTCAACTGAGGAACAAGAAACGGAGTTTTGTCGTTTCCATTTAAGTGTGCTCTGCTGATCTCATCAGGCTTTCCCTGGATGATAAGCATCCTGATAAAACAGCTATTTCTGCGCCTGGTCCGAATCCTTGAAACACAGAATTCTGGTGCTGGCAGCAGTGTGAAAACCTGTTTCTGCAGGTGGTGCTGCTGGTCTAACGATACCGGCAGAGTGGGAGCAGGAGGTCTCTGAGAGGGTCAGTGGCTGGTTTCTGATCATATCCTCAGCTTCCCTTGGCACGATGAGTGAACTGTGGCCTGCATGGATTCCCGCTGCTGCTTTTGAGCCTTCAGCTTTAACGCTGCAAGAAATGCAGCCAAGTGGACTTGTTTCAGTCTGACAAGAGCCTTTCTTGTGTGAAATGCTTTTCCCTATTGTGTTCCTCTGTAAAAGTACACTTTTTGCAAAGTTCAGCATTTCCCGGTGTACCCCGTGACCCCCCCTTGTTGTTTGGTTTTGGGGTTTGGGTTATTTTTGTTCCATTCTGTTTCTTTTTGTGTCTTAGCTGGGCTGCAGAGGAACTTGGCATAGTGCGTTGCCCACCCAAGATTCTCCTTGTGTGCCTGCTTTTATGCTTGCCTGCAACTGTGTAGGGCCTTTGCTGCATTTGTGGTCTTGCCTTTGCTTTTGCTGGTTATGTTGTGCATGGGCATTGCTAGAATGAAAACCTCTCGCTCATCACTCTTCCATCTGTAGTCATCTTTCAAAATGCATTGAAGTAGTAGTAGTAGTAGTAAAGAAAGAGAGCTTGGACAATGCTTGTTCTTTGGGAAGGCAAAAAAGTCCTCCTGCTTACGTAGTTAGTTACGAGGCATCTGTGAAGAAGCTGTCAGGGAGCCAAGAAGCAAATAGCAAACACAGCAGCACAGTTGTGTGGCAGCCTGGGTAGGCAGCGGCCACCTTTGTCTCCTTCACCTCATATCTAAAGGTGCATTACCTACGGACAACAAATCTCCAAATACTTCACCGGTAAGATGGAAATGGGCTAGGACAGAATTACCCCTTCTCTTTGTATCTGGCTTCAGCGCTCTCATACCACCTCCTGCAGAAGTGTGCCAACACAAGTGCGGCTCTGCGTGACTTAAGGCCAGTTCTTCAGTGGAATAAAGGTCTGAGGTCTCAGTTAAAGGAAAAGACTACGTTTTTGTCTGGGTTTTTTGGTTGTGGGTTTTTTTTATTGGTGGTGTTTTTAAAAAAACCCCAGCATTTCTGGCAGTCATCCCAATACACCAGGATTACTGTGATCAGTTGCACAGATGTGGGGATGCAAGTTTAACTGAAGGTGGTAGATGCTCAGATGTAGACATGGAGGGGTTTCAGCAGCGGTGTTGGAGAACAACTGTGGCAATCTACTGAGCGATGAAAAACATGCCTGGCATATAAAGTACATTAGTGAAGGCAGCTCCAGATCTCTTATTTTTAATAGCTAAGATGAACTTCCTAGTCCTCTACAGAAAGGACAGTGGAAATTCTGTTTGCATGAATTGGGCATGTATCCTACTTTGTTGAAGTGAAAATGTGTTTCAGATGTATGAGAATCTTTTCTCTTGATACTGGTGCATCACTTTTCTTCCACAGAAAGAGCAGAACCAGGAGGCAGTGGATCAGCTGGAGAAGGTAAAGTGTGTCCTGTTTTTGGACAGGCAGAAAAATAGTATCTCTTTCTTGGCGCAGTAGAGAGTGTAGTGGGCTGTGGCACAGGCATGTGTGGTCTTGTCTTGTGTTAGATTCAGTTTCATTTGCAGCGTAGGCTTGAATATTTTGACTTCATGCGTTAGGCCCGCCTGGCAGATAGCGTTCTTATTTTGACAAAAGCAAACGTTTAAATACTCCTGTATTAGAGGAGTGTGGTGGAGGCAGGAGAATACAAGTCCTTGCCAGTAGCTTGCATCCAAACACTACTGTATTTATGCTAGCAGTGATTGTGCTGTGCTGTTACTGCCGTTCTAGGATGGATGAATAATGAAGTCGTTCAAATAAGGCAAGGCTGAAGTATGTCTTAAAAAATACTGCTGTCGTTTCGATGCTGGAAGTACTACCAATGTATCACTGCTTTTTTAGTTTGACACAAAACAAGGGTTACCTATCTACATTTTTGTGCTAAATAGACATCATTTGTTTATACAGGAGAAGAAGGAGCTGGAAAAGAAATTTTCTGAAGAGCAAGCCGCGCTGAGGGAACAGCTACAGGTGAGGCAGAGCCTCCATTACAGTCATACTGCCTGCCTTCTGCTGTTCTCTGGATTACTGACCATTCGTAGTCTTTACTCGGGAAGCCACGAGCGCGTTCCTTCAGGAAAACTGGGAGTCAGCCAGACTGTACTTAACTGCACGAGCTCTTTACCTTTACTGAGTTAGCCTTTTGTGGCAACAGTGATGTTGCAATTACAAGCAAAGAAGTTTTGTGCTGAGCCGATTTTCCTTTCCCAAAGGTTCATATCCAGACTATTGGAATTCTAGTTTCCGAGAAGTCTGAGTGTCAGACGGCACTTGCACCTACTCAGCGAGCTGCACAGGAGAAATCAGGTAATTGACTGTGAGCACTCCAGCTCAAGCTGTTGGTCAAAGTGTGAATTTCAAGCCAGAGGCATGACAGTTGCTGGCAGCCAGCTCACAGCACTCGGTGACTCCTCGGTGGGCAATACTTGGCACCATCGCTGCCTCTGTCGCCAGAGCTGCCCCCAAGTGGGAGCATGTTGATCCCATGGCAGTTGAGGTTCTTTTGTGCATCGCTAAAGCCTTGTCAGCCCTGTTCAGCCCCGGTGACTACCCCAGGCTGTTCCTTTCTGACTTTCTTCTGATCCTTTTAAAACGTAGTTCCCTTTTCTCCACCCTCACTCCCACATAGCTATCGTGTAAAGGTAGGTTTTACCCGAGCCCTTCATTCTGCACCAAGTTTGAGCAACTTCTTCTATTAGAAAGAAAGATCCCAACCAACATATTGCCTATTCTGCAGCGGCAGTTTCATCATCTCCCTCAAAGTGAGGATGGTAGTTACAGAGAGCTTTACTGCCCAGAGCTGCTAGTGAACCACCTGTAGAGCCAGGGGTGGAACTAGGTCTACTGACTTACAAAGCTCTGTGCTGCCTTAAGAGCTTGTTGACAAAGTAGAAAGTGCTGTTCAGCCAGTTCCAAAAAGTTCTTTGTGGTCCAGCCTCAACTCACTCTGTTCTGACTTGTTCAGGAGAAGCCGAGAGCTTTGCTGCTCCTTTACGTTCATCTCGCCAAAGGGTATTGGAGCTGGAACGTACTTTGGCCTTCGTCTCTCTGCTGCAAAAACAGGCAGAGAAGGTAAGAGTCACCTCTGCTTATGCTTCGCCAGCAGCCCTGCCTTTGGCTATTTGCTTGTCAGTCCACTAATGCAAAGTCTGTAGTCCCTGCTCGGAGAAGAGGCAGAAAGTACCATTGTTAATTGTTAATTAACCTTGTAAAGCCCTGTATTCTCCATGGTCAAGGCAAATGTCATTCAGGTTTCTGTGACCACTAATCATATGGTCCAGTTGCTGTCTTCAGATCCGGCACCTTACTTCATTAGTCTTGCCAGCTCCACGCAACAGAAGCGCCACCGAGACCTTGTCTCAGGAGGGTCTCCATCAGGCACACACTTTAGTATTGATATTAATCCAGAAGTCTGCAGAAACGACCTCACGTCCAGTTAGTAGCATTGCGTTTGAAAAGGCTGAGCAGATTTATTCCTGGCAAATTCAGGAGGTTCTAAGCAAACCTGTCCTGAAGGATTTTGCCAAAGTTCTGATGCTTTCCACTTCAGCTGATCTGCTAAAGGTGAAGTATTTTGCTGAAGTCTGCAGCTGAATCAGTCATTTCTTTTTTTCTCCAGCATAACGAAGAGTTAATGAAGGAGCGAGAAGACCTGAAACTGGAGCTGTACAAACAGAGGTAAGTCCATTTACTGCTTGTTACTGCAGAGTAACACTGCTCTTCGCGGTAGAGCCACAAAACATCACAAGGGGCATGCACCACAGGTGGTGACTTGGGAGGCTGGATATTCAACTTAAAGTGACTGGCTGTGATGTTTCTGTGATTCTTACTGTTACAAATAGCTGGATTGTAAATGTATGACATGTACTTGCCCAGACCCATAGTACATACAGTGATGCTGCTTTAATTTTGGTTTGTTTCAGCAAAAGTAGTGAGGAAATAAAGAAGCAGAATGCAGAGCTGTCAGAGAAGGTTCGCTGCCTGGTTTCCGAGATCTCAGCTATGGAGCTGGATATAGAGGATTTGCATCAGAAACTGGAAATGGCTGAACTGATGATCCAACAGGTGACCATACTGCTTCCAGGCTGTGAGGGTAGATCGCACTGACCGTTGTAAGACTTTGCTCCTGAGAGTGGGGGCAAGGCTTAACTCTTGTTCTGAAAGGAAGGCACAAAACCTCATCGAGGCATCCTCTTGGTCAAAGGCCTTCAGCGAGGCCTCTGAGGAGCAGAAGGTCTGTTTGAAGGAGCTGGAGCAGTAGACTGAAAGCTGTTGTGACACTGGTCTGCGAAAAGAATGTTCTACAACATGAGAGGGTGACTGAACATACAGGGCGTGACAATACGATGGCTTTTCCTGCTTTGTATCTGTTTGGCATTTTGGTTACGCAGCTGTCATGTGGTCTCACTGAGAAGCCAGTTGAATAGGGGTGGTGTTTGTACCCACCCTTGCAGAAGGTGAATTGGACAATGGTAACTCGAAGGTCAGCTGGGGAAAGTTAAGAGAAGCAGCCAGTTAGGAAGGGAATTCAGGAAGCCAGCTGTTAGCAGTTCAGAGAGCAAGCTGGTGTGAACCTGAGCCTGTGAGGGAAGAAACTGCTCTTTTGTTTATTTTTGGTTTTGTTTTTTTTTCTTCCTCCCCAGTCAGTGGCTTAAGTTACCCTTGAAATAAAGGCAGCTGCTCCTCTTCTGGGAAAAGTACTGTGTGCCAACTGACATGCTCCAGACATTGGCTTTAAATTCCTGACGTGTTTGACAACTTTTAAAATCACAAGCTTGTATACCATCTGATCTGGGTGTGTAATACAGACTCTGGAAATGCACAAAGTTTCTGAGCCAGATTTTTAAATTAAGAGAATAGGTTTTAATCAAACAAATAGTGAATATAAAATTGGTAGGGAGGAGCTGTCTAGTTCAGCCTGTTTTACAGGGCTAAAATCCAAGCTTTTTCATTTTAATCTCCTTCTCCCTCTCCTTTTTTTTCTTTTTCATTGAACATCACCGTGTGTTGGAGCACTTTAAGGTTGCAACATGGATCATGTGGCAGGATGCTATCAGGGGAAAGGCTATGCAGAAGTGGCATGTTAACATTTTGCCATAACTTTTTGTTTTTTCTTGGCAGTTCTCAAGTCAGGCAGGGAGTCTGGATGCAAAGCAGCAGTTGCAGGTGGCACTGGAGAAGGCAGGCCTGGAAACCCAGGTTGCTCAGGGGTTGTACGAAATGACATCCACATCTTCATGTCTGTAGAGAAACTTGTGTGGCAGAAGAATGCAGGCTGAGCTTTGCGTTGACACTGGTTTCTTCAGGCTTTATCCCTGAAGCAGTCACTGCCAAATTTATTTAGCCAATGTGATTTTCTTTGTGTTTTATTTTGTTTTGAACAGCTCTCGGAGTCAGTTCACCAGCTCCAGGCAGAAAGAGATCAGTATGTAGAGAAACTGAAGGAGGAGCAGAGCATTTGGCAGCAGCAGGTGCAGCAGCTCTCTGAACAGGTAACACCAGGGGCAGCATCACAGCTGCTCTAGACAAACACAGGCAGGAGTGAATGCACCATGATCATTGTTTTAACTTTTATTGTGTGGCCTTGCAGGTCCATGCAATGGCAGACAAGAAGGAGGAGCATATGGCCTGAGGAGATGATGACGTGGACTCCTGAGTTCGACCAGAAGACCTTTTATTAGTCCAGAACCCACGCTTATAATATCCTCGTTTGCTGTTCACGCGCCCCATACTAAAGTATCATTGGTTCATACACGTCTTGGCTACATAGAATTGGTTAATTACTAAGCTGCAAATGCACTGAACCTCTTGCATTTTTTTTCTCTCTTCTTTCTTATCTCTGTGAGTTTCATGTTCTCAGCCAGCCGCCGAGATGTGGCATCGCGCATCCGCTCTGGCCTTGCTTCATATCGCGTCTTCCTTCCAGGCGTTCAGCCAACCTTATCTTACTTTCTCTCTTCTTTAGCCTTCAAGGCCCTTCACAGGCATCGTGGCCTCCAGCACTGGACATAAAGCTCTCTACAATTCCCCCGTCTTTATTTTGAACAGAAACAACATTAGAGGTTAAACTACTTTTGAATCATAGATCTTACACAGTTCAGCGTACAGGGAATAATGGTCAATATAAGTACAATTAGCAATAACAGTATTCCTCTGCGAGTTGTAAACTCCTGCAACCATCTGGTGGTTCCCCAAGACTTGAAAAGATTCCGCAACCAATCTCCCAATAGTTCATGCTGTGAGCCCTGTGACATGTCCTTCAATTCTTGTAACTGAGTGTGAATCGATGCGGAATGGCCCGGAAGGTTCATACAACACATTCCTTAGTGCTGTGCACTATAGGCTACTGCAGAGGAACGAAGCTGGGTTAATTAGCATTGATAATATACAGCCGTGGGCTGGCTTCAGGGGCGGTGGGTGGGCTGGTGTAGACAAGGTGCAGCTGTGGCTGGTTCTGTGAAGCGGTTGGGCAGCCGAGGAAGAGAGGGCAGCCAAGGAAGAGAGGGGAGGAAGAAGCAGAGAGGGTGAGTGTGCCCTGGATGAGTCAAGACGAGACGAAAAGGCAGCAGAGGGACTGCCATGAAAAGTGTGGTGGTAAAAGACCTTGTTGCAGCTGGCTAGTTTGGAGAGTGCTGTGGCAGGCTACTCGCTGCTGTTCACTTAGCTTCTACAGGTGAGATCACATTCCTCCTTTCTTTCTGTCTCATCCTGGTTTCTTCTCATACTCCCTCAAAGTTATTTGGCTCTTTGCTGCAGGTTCTCAGCTGCACATTATCAATGTCAAAACAACCCACTGTCTCTGTTTTCTACAATTCACCCCTGTTTGTGGGTTTTGGTTTTGTTTCTTTGTTGTTTTTTATTTTGTAAAAGGTTGCTTTACCATGTTATGGAATTTTCATCCCTTTTTCTTTTGTTTTCTGTCTCATTACTTAATTACCAATTTTGGCTTTATTTTATGTGTACATTTGTACATTTCAATCAGGTTCACAAAATGTTAAAGTTGTTATCGGTGCATTTCATACAGAGGTCAACATACAGGTTTATGATTATTTACAAGAACATGCAATAAGCTATGGAAATTGTATGAAAATATTTTTCAGAAACTTCTAATCAAATAAATGAGCATGAGAAATTGTGTTTAACTTGTAAATTCTACGTATAAGCTGTTAAGAAACATTTTCTATCCTAAAATGAATAGATAAAACCTACTTAAAAGCTCTTGAAATCTTGCCCTTGGGCGAGTGTTCCGCTGTGCCTCCATTCTAAAGCATGGAAGTGGAAATTGTGTAGAGCAAAGTTTTACTTTAAATAACTGCTCAACTGTTATTGCTGCTGTTCAAAGAACCTGAAAGCACACAACGAAGACTTGGAACTAAACAAACATCTGAGTGGACACCTCTAGATTGTTACTGGAATTAAATGCAGAAGTTAACTATAAAAGTTTCTCAAAATGTTCTGGATGCTTTGTGTTGGTTGTTTATAGATAGATATATAAAACTATACACAAACAGGGAAATTAAAAAAAAGCTTAAAAAAATAGGGAAAGATAATCGTATACAGTTATTTATAGCTTAGTCACCTTTTTTTTTTGAAAAAAATTGTAGATAAACTATTACCTGAACATGCAGTACATCCACAACTCTGAATTAATACCAGTTTTGTAGTGTGATATAGTCCTGTATGAACCATAAATCAACTACGTGTTAAATCACTCTTCTCCATCACTGTTGTCACTATCTTTGAGCTTTGTAACAATGCCTAGGTCGCTATCCTTTAGCTTAGGGAACTTAACCAGGTGAAAATGCAAGCATCTATTTCTAAGACAAATTTGCAGAATGCAGTTTAGCCACACGTCACTTTATGGAGAGATACTATGTTGTATGGCGTATAATCTATGAGAAGTGAGAAAATGGTGTTCCTGAAAGAAAACGCTTCTCTAGATCGTTACTTTGGAACGGGTTTTGCACCTGCTATACTGCAAGAATCCCCTAAGCAGTGATGTATCTTTGTGGACTTTGAGTGATTAGGTTTAAGCTTAACACGCAAACTGATTTCAAGTACAACTCTAGGCACAAGCGTGGGAAAGAGCATGCTGTCGGGACACAATCTTTCTCGCTTACAAGGTATCAAATGGTACGTTACTCAAGTTAAAGTCTAACTTCTACGACAACTTCATTTTCACCAAAGGAGCTGCAGTTAAGTACACAAACTACTGCAGCTCAACTGAAGTTTCACCACTGCGACGGAGTACAGAATACTTTTCCCACCGACCTTAAAGGTTGTGGTGGTGGTGATGAAGGGGTGACAGATACTTGACTTTTAACCCAAAACAAATTTTCAGCTGTGTTAAATTCACCTGTACACAAAGAACATGTTATTCCTTCTGAGGCAACAGCTGAGGATTTGAACAGTCTGTTTTCACCTTGAGCTGTTCCCAATGTAGAGGTTATGAAAAAAAGAAATAATTCAAAAGGTATTCTGTCAATGTGCTGATGCAGTTGTTTCTTAAATTCTGGTCACGCTGAAATAGAGTTATGTTCTAGCATTCATATATAGGTAGCACTCCATTACAACTTATGAACAAAATTCAGAAGTTCATCTTATCTCACATTTCTTGGAATTCGATTAGGTTGCAGTCTTATTAAAGTCACTTTTTTTCTTCTTTTTTTTCTTTTTTTTTTCCCTTTTTTTTCTTTTAGTTCTTTTTTTCTTTTTTTCTTTTTCTTTTTTTTCTTTTTTTTTTTGTTCTTTTTTTTTTCTTTTTTTTTTTCTTTTCTCTTTATGCAACCGGAGACACTTTACCATAACAGAGAAGCCCATATTTACATCTCTGAGCCCGGACACAAAACGCAGCTGCACATACCACCAGGCTCAGGGCAGAAATCATTCACGCAGTTACATAGCTATGTACCACTACATGCATGTGGACACCTATTTGTCACTAGATAAGCATGTTCATCTTTCCTCCTCTCCTTCACAATACCTAGCTGTTCTCTCATCTCGTTAGGTCAGCCATTCCCCATTTTCCTCTCCTGTATCTCTCTTCAGACGTTCTCTATCCTCCTCTTTTTTGCTTGTGAATTGTGGCAAGGCAAAGGTTGTGTGTAGCTGGGTGCCCATGACCTGATTTGTGTCACAATCAACTAAACGCTGAATACAGGACAAAAAGGCATGGGAGACAGAAGGCAAACATCAATATGGTGGTTAAGGTGATTATAATAACAAGCCAGGAAAAAAAAAAGAAATAGTATTGTAGTATTACTTTCTTTAGCAAGCTAGCAGCCTTATTTACGAAGCACGTGAAGAGCGTGCACTGTTCTTACAGAAGAGATTAGAGAAGCAAAAATGTGTTACGCTGCATTCCAGAACTCAACCTGAGAGTTACAGTCTGCTGTGAGTTCTGGGTTATAACCATTTGACACGTGTTGGGGTTGCGACTGTGCAAGGGCTGCGATGCCCATTTGCAATTTTCATTGGCATTATCACAGCTAGTTGTTTTGAAAGCAACCCTTGAGCTTCCTCATGCTCGACTTGTTGCAAAATATTCTGAAGCCGATCAATAAAGTTAGTCTATGACTCTCTAGGACCCTGCAAGACCGTGGCGAACGACGCACTAGAGGCTCACCCAGACTCCCGTATCCCCCTACCTGGACTGCCTTCGTAGCCATCTCCTCCATCTGCAAATAGCTGTCCCTGGGGTACCTTGCCTGAGTCACAGGATCGGTCAGCACAATTATTTTCTCCAGCCAACGGCTCACAGTTCACAGCAATTCCCCAATTAAGCTTTTCAATCGAGGCCACTACACATAGCTCGCAAAAATCAGATAACCACATCATGCACTGCGTCGGCGTGCGTACAACACAAAGCGATGACTTCCAATAATCACGTGGTGTGAGTGTATAAGGCTCTGCCATCGCTTCAAGAAGGGAATAGCAAATGTACTATGAATTCCCCCCTTCCCGCACGGCTTTAACAGCCTCGTATTGCACAGGCTGCCACTCTGCAGGTTGATTTGGCTGACAAAATACTGAACGTGCCATGGCGCCTCCCAAATGCCCTCGCTTAAGCGCTTCCCGCCTGCATTGCTGCCACTGATCCCTCAGACCCCCTTTCACCCTCCCCGAAAATACAGCCAGTGCATCAGGGGGAGGAGGAAAAAGGTCTAGCTCCTCTTCCGGGTCTATAGGACCTGGGTCAAAAGGTTTATCAGTGTCAATGGAATCATTGTCTGAGTTGTCCTGTTCCCGCGCTTGGTCCTGTGCTGTGAGGGTCGCTGCAATCAGTGACAGGAGCTTTGGGGGCAGAGGAGGTGTGGACGGAATCGCCATCGCTGACGGTGTGTTGAGAAGAGCCGCGCTGTCGGGGGGATTTACAGCCTCCCCCGGTTTAGCGCTGTTAGTCGAATTAGCCCACACTTGGCAAAGAGAAGTCAGAATTTGCCACCAAGGCGCTAAACACATGCCTGCCACGGAGTCCTCCTCCACGGCAGCATCACACAATCGCCTGCTGACCGCTTGCCAGGCAGGAATTTGCAAAGTGCCATCAGGTGGAAAGTCCAGCACTTTGTCACGGATCCATTCTAGCAGAGTCACTAGCTGCGGACCCATCATCACGTTCTCTAATAAAGTCTGTGTAAAAGGAGAATATAGTGCGTTTTGCATGACAAGTTTTCCGTAGCTCCTTAATCATTTCCCAGTGAAATGCCTGATATTGGCCTGGGTGTCTATCTTGTAATATCACGGGAAACGCGTGCGCTCCCTCTTTCATGCTTTCCAAGCGCACTCTCCTCCACCCCTCTGTAATCCGTCTGCCGATATCATTTTCATCATCGCCGCTGCTTCCCTTATTACCGCTCTGCCGCACCACTCGCTTCTTCCTTACTTTTGACTGTTCCTTTTTTAGCCGCAAAAACGAAGTGTGCTGCTCCAGTTCCTCCAGGCTGTAGCCTCTGTAGCAGTCAAGGCAATTCGGCACCTACCCCTTACTGGGTAGCGCTGCCACACCGTCACCATTAAGAGTCCTCAGAAAACATTTGACTAATAGATGTTCCAGTTGTCTCAGAATAGAGGTTAAGAATTTGCTCCCAGGTTCATGCACTGTTTTATAGGCTCTTAAATAAGCGAATTCCTGAGAAATGCGACAGCTGCTTTATTCAGACAGGACAGTTCAATACAACTTCACCTTTTGCCATTTACCACAGAAATGATACAGAACCTCTAGCTACCCGAGCAGTTAAGTACAAAAATGCAGAATACCCAGACTCACCCAGATGTGATCATAAAACAAAACCAACCCCCAAGCCACCACAACTTCAGCCTTCTTCCCTTGCTGCTTCCGAGGGTTTTTTCTTTTCTTTCAAAGCAGCTATTACATTGCACGTTTGCATGCCCTCGCTTCCTCTATTATTCAGTAACCAAACAGCCCCTGGATGTTGGAGAGAAGCAAGGTCTCCACGGGAAGAGTCTTCACATCAACCTGAATTACGGCCTTTCCAAGAAACGAAAAAAAATAAAATACTGTCCCATCAGACAGGAGACAAAATTATCCAAAGTCCTACATCCCTTTCCCACAAGCAGGACACAGTTGACAGATTCAACAGCTTTTGCGTTGTAAAGCTTCTCAGAAATAAGGCAGCTAATTCACACGCTGTTGCAATTCTACACACACGCTTCTGAGGCCACCTTCTGTCAGCTCTGAACCAATACCACACCAAAACGTCACGGCCCAGTAAGTGTCATTTTTGCAGGATGGGGCAGTCTTCAGGTTCAATACTAGTCGCTAAGCTCCAGATCGTATTCAGGGTAGAGCTGCTTTGTAGTAACCCCTCGGATAACAGCTGGAAAAGAAAGACCGCTATTTTCATTACAGAAATATCAGACGAGTCAGAAAAGTTGTGTTTTCCTCCCAGTAGCCCCTAACTATCTCACAGAACCTCCTATAGCTAAGGAACCAATCTAAGGTTTTGCAGCTGTGCTCTCTGCTTGTCTCAACACTTTTTTAAAGTATATGAAGTGCAAAACTGACAAAAATTAGTAAGACTTAACACATTTTGGCCGTACATAACACAGACTAAAATAGCAGTAAATGACAATTCTTTCGCATGTTCGGTTCTAAACACATCCTGTGAAAATAACGACAGAAGTGTTTGTGCTTGCACAGGTGGCTGGGCAATGAAAGCCCTAGAATTCAAGAATCTTTAAAACAAGCTCTGCCTTCATGGCATAGTACCTTCTCTCTCTCTGTCTACATGAAAACATTGACTGAGTTGTTCATCAACAGTTTTCCCCTTCCTTACCCAGTTTGCCCAGCAGCGTCTGTCCAGCATCTTTAATATCATTGTACTCATGGAGCAGAGAAATGTGCTGCTCCAATTCCTCCAGGCTGTAGCCTCTGTAGCAATAAAAGCAGAAAAGGTCAAAAATGCCGCACGGCGAGTGTTGCCCCTACTGACCGACCGAGCACAGCAAGGAGATTTGAGACGCTCAAGCCTGGCACTATCTAAAGCAGAATCCGAAGGCAGCAAGTACAGTTGCTGCAAGTCATCAACACGAAAGCTACAAATGAGTAGACCCTCATTTTGAGTTGGTTTTTTTTTGCCACATCGACTTACAAAAAAACCCCAACCCACCTGAATTCTCAGAATCAAGTAGAAACAGGAATAGGCTGTGGTGAGCTCAATTTATATCTATATCTCTAATCTGTAGCTAGTGAAAAAAAAATGTAAGGTGGTAAAGCAAAAAAGCTTTGGGAACAGCCTTTGTTGCTCTGCCATTTCCATTCTCTGTACTACACGTGACCTTAGAAAATAACACTCCTTTGCAACAAATAACCCACAGAGGTACCCTCTCTTTAAAAACCAAGCAGCAACTTTATCTCAAAAGAGCTGCTAATAAGCAGCTGCCACAGTAGGTCATAAGAAACCACAGTAAAGCAGTTGCGCTACCCTGTAAGCGGCACCCGCCTCTTTCCAGGCCCTTTGCTTGCCTGGGAAACACCTCTGCTTCTTGAACACCAACGTTTAACCCACTTGCTTCAGACAGGAAAGAAATAAACCCTTGATCAGGATGGAACAAACAAGGAAACGGTTTTATCTGGGGCTAAACCGGGCAGGTCATACAAGCCACAATCTCAGTTTTAATTCTCACATGAGCAAGGCCTTCTGGTAGCATGATGTGTCATAGCATCATTCATTCCCAGTTTGCAGGTAATTGCCCCAGCAACACCTGGGGTAAAGTTAAAATCCTCCTATCCGAGCTCCTAGTAAAACCTGGGTTTGCTTTACCAAATAAAGTGGAAAGAGTTCTCTCTTAACGGGTCGCATAAATCAAGACAACGCTGTAACCAGTGTTGCACAACACCATGATAAAAACAGTGGCCTAGGAGGATGGCTTTTAGCTCTAGCCCTAGACCATTTTTCTTTTTTAAACAAAAATAATTGAGGCATCACAGCGGACACTGAGCTCGCCAAGGACATACTCAGACAATAATTGTGCAGTTTCCTGGTCTAGAGCAAGGTCTTTCTGTTTCAGCTCTTTGATTTCATACTGCAGGGCTTCTTGGCTGGTTCCATTAGGTTGGCAGGACGCGGGAGGGGGGAATCTGTAGAGCACAGAGAACACATTTCACGCCACCTCTGGCCAGGGGAAGATGCTGCAGTGCTGGGGGGCACTAATCAGAAAATATGCTGATGTGTCAGTGGATAAAAGTGGATAAAAGAGGAGAAAAAAAAGGAAAAGCGCGTCTCCTGGGCAGGGAGGGGGGGAGCTCAGGTAAAATATTGATGGGTTTCTGTAACGTTAGCCCGCCCCCCATCATATTCTTCGGCATTTTGTAGATTTACAGCGTCAGGTGAAAATAAAAACGTAAACCCCACCACTTCGGTGTTCAGAGGCGCTGCCAGGAGGAGGCAGCGCCGGGGGGCGAGGCCGGCAGCTCCCCCCCAAGAAAACACACCCCCGGCCGTGCCGTGCCGTGCCGACGGGGCAGGCCATAGACGGCGGCCGGGGCAGCCCTGGAGCAGGGCCCGCTCCCCTCAGCCCGCGCAGGGCCTCACCGGGGACCTGAAGCCGGCCGCGGCGCTCCGCCGGCCGCCACCGGAGGCCCTGGGCAAAGCAGAGGGGCGCCGCGTCAGGGGCCGGGCCGCGCCGCCTCAGCGCAGGCACGGCCCACGGCGGGGACAGGGCAGCGGGGACACGGCTCCTACCTCCTGGGCCCGGGCCGCGGCGGGGCGGGCGGCCTCGCTGGACCCGCGCTCGACGGGACCCGCTCGGCCAGGGCTGCCGCCTCCCGCCGGGCCGGCCGGGTGCGCGCGGGGCCGGCCGGGAGCGGCAGGCGCGGGCGCGCCGCGGGGCACGCTGGGAAGTGGAGTCTCCCAGCGACAGGGCCCACTGTGCCGTCAGCGCCGGGGAACAAACGTCTCCGGGAAGCTGCAGGTGAGCTCTGGGTGGGGCACGCCGGGCAGCCAGGTGTCACCCGAGCAGCGGGCAGTGCGGGCTGTCACCCGAGCAGCGGGCAGTGCCGGGTGTCACCCGAGCAGCGGGCGGTGAGGGCTCCAACATGGGGAGCAGGCACTGCAAGGTGGCACCTGCTCCTGAAGTCACTGCAGAAAAAGCTGAGCTTCCGGGCCCGGCCACGAGCCCCGGCCGGTAGAGCCCGGCCATGAGCCACAGCCCGGCACCCTGCCGGAGCGGGCGGAGCCCGGCGATGAGGCGGAGCACGGCGATGGGCCGGGCCTCCAGGGCGGCAGCGCAGGCTGGGCGGGCCCTGGCTGCTGCTCCCTCCTCTAGTAGACGAAGCTGACGTGGCTCTGGCGCGGGGCGGATATGGCGGACAGCAGCAGGCAGAGCAGGCTGGCGGCGGCCAAGAAGAAGGTGAGGGGCGGCGGGGTCCGGGTTAGGCCAGGCCAGGCCGGGCCGGGCCGGCGGTACTGTGTTGCGCGGTCGCCGCGTGGAGTGGAGCGAGGACGCCGGGCCGAGCCGAGCCGAGCTGGGCCTTACCCGAGGGGCGCGGGCCCGGCCCGGTCGCTGCCGTACCGCTCGCTGCGGGCCGTGCTGTGGAGGCTCTGCCGGTAGCCCCCGGTGTCCGGCGCTGGGGCCGAGCTTCCTGGCTGGCGGCCGCCCGTGGCCCGGGGGAGGCGGCTGGGAGAAGGCCGGGCCTGGGCCGCTGATGCCGTGGGTCTGCGGGGTTCGGTTTGGCGGTTTCCCCTGCCCCTGGCCTCCCCCACACCCTTTTTGGGGGTTTTTTGGTCTCATTTTACTGATTTCCCCACCTTGATTTTCTCCCCGGCCGACACATGTAAAAGTCCTAGGTAGGGGAAAGTGTCCCGGAGCGGTTCGGGCTTCCATTTTGGAATTCTGCCAATAATGGGTCCTTCTTTCCCCACCTGGAGGCCGAGGCGCGGCCCGGGCTGCGGGCTGGGGAAAGGGGCAGTTGACCGAACTGCCTGGGGCTTGCTTGGCTGGGGGCTTCACCCTGCTGGAGCACGAACGATTCGGCTCGGAAGACCTAGCCGAAATCAAGCGAATGGCTTATCAGACTAGCTTCTCCTGGGTGAAGCGGGTGTGATTGAAAAATCCGTTGTAGGTTGCTTCTGCCCTTAGTTCACAGTGACTACGCTGCTTGTATTAACATGGCATTTGTCTGTAAGGGTTGTACTTTTCCTTCTCAAAGTCTTTCACAGAGTGGGAGATCTTACTGTCAGGTGTTGATGTTTCACTTAATGTTCAGATTTAATTGCCCTTTATTCATTTTTCCTCAATGCTCTTAGTTATAACGCTAAAAAAACCCACCCCAAGATACTTCTTTTCATCTCCTTTTAGTTGCAGGATGGAGTATCAAGTCGTTTCCCAAAAACTCTTAGCTGTATGCAGAAGCGGAACGTTTGCAGCTCTGAGCCTCTTGTCGTAAACTCGTCACATTAGATCTTACTTTAGCCTTTTTTTTGGACGTGTTTTGATTTTTATTTTTCTTCCCCCCGGGTGACAAACTCATTGAAGAGCATTTCTCTTGTCCTTACGCTTGGTCTTTTTGCCCAGTGGAGTTGGGGCTGGGGGGTTGACGTCATTCTCACAGAAGGCATATTCTGTTTGGATTACAGATTATTATTATTATTTTTCACAGCTGAAGGAGTATCAGCAGAAAAATAGCCCTGGAGCAGCTGCAGGAACTAAGAAAAAACGCAAAACTAAAGATGACTGTCGGCCCGAGACACCCACGGGCGATGACCAGCAGCCTCCAGAGAATGTGAGTGCCTCGGTCTTTGTCCCAGCTCATTTGCTACCTCCTTGTTCTCTGGTTTTCTGAACAACGTGACTAGAGCCGGGAAATGGTTATGCGGGTGTAATAGATGACTGGCGCAGCTGCCTGTATCGCCAGCACGCGAAGCGTGCCACAATAGTTAGCAGCTACCGCTGCTGGAAGGTGCACACTAGAGCTCAGGGTACGTGCCAAAGCCGTGTGGGATCATGCAGTGCTGTCACGCAGCCCTGGGTGTGCCCAGAGCTGCTGCTTTGAGCTGCGTGCTCCTGGCCAGCCGGAGGATGCCGGTTTCTTTGGCTCCCTTCGATCGACACTTTCTCTCTGTCCTTTTCTGAGCCGTTTCCCCTTTTCTTTCACCTCCTTCAGATTCAGAACATTCTGAAGGTGCTGGTGTCAGACCTGAAGCGCTCCAATGGGGTAGCCATACCCTCATTGGACAAGAGGAAGGTGAGGCAGTGCTCGTGTCCCTCGCAGTGACTCGCTCTCCCTACTGCATGCTTCAGGTTCTGTTTACACTGACCTCGATTTCTTGGGTGGAGCCTTGTCCTGACATACCCGCTGTCAGTTGCTTGAGTTCTGTTGCTGTTCTTATTAACATGGAGCTAGTTGTTAGCATGCGTTTCCATTGCTCGTAAAGTGCTTGCGCCCTTCTGGTTTGTGTCGAACTGAACGTGTGAAAAAGTGAAACTTGTCAAAACCTCTTCCTCGAGACAGCTGAGCTTTGAGGAAAAGGAGGAATGTGGGGTGAGGCGATAAACTAACTGAGCTGCTGAGGACAACTGCAGTAGGGAGAGGTAGTGTTTTCTTAGTCTGTATTTCTCCCGCTGTGCGTGTCGTTGCTGTATTTCCTAGGGCCTTGTTTCGGAAGGGCATGACTCTGCTGATCTCCAGGCAAGCAGCTGCCCTGAGGAAGCTGTCTAGTTATTCCTGCCAACCCATTTTACAGCAGGCGATGAAACTTGCGCAGGGGATGTACAGTCTGGCAAGTTCCAGTACTGGGTTTAAATAGGTTTGGGCAGGAAGTGAGATCCTTTGAGTCAAGCGTTTACAGGCTTTAGCGTCTTCATGTTGCCAGGCTTCTGAAGAGGAAAGGGCAGGAACTATGCCAATAAGCAATAGAAACGTGTTCAGGCACAAACATAAAACCCCAGCCTTTTAAAAAAAATTCTTTTCAGGCAGTTTATTTAAATGTAAGGCTTGATCAAATTGTGATAGAAGCTCAGGGAAGTCACATTTGGTAGCCCAGAATTGTCTTCCACTGTTGCTGTAGCAAAGCTCTGATTTTCGTTCCACTTGCATCATTTTGGTAGCTTATTTTCCTACCATTGTTTCAGTTCAGTTGTCGTAAAGTAACTCCTATTTACTACATATCCGTGCGTCTTTTATCAATAAGCGTAACTATAGTAATCACCAGGGGTACCAGTTAGATGCAGTGAAACCTGCAAGACGGAATGGAGTTCACTCTGGTTTGCCTTTGTATTCCTTTTCTCCTTTTTTTGTGTGATAATACAGCAGCCGTTCTGTCCAGCAGACAGGGTGAAAAGCTGAAAGTCCCTCCAGCTGGAGCTTGTACGTGTAGGTTGCGTACCGGTAGAACCCGAGTGACGTGACATACTGTTAGCTCTGAGGGTGCTGGGTGTGCCTGCCTAGCATCAGAAAGCATGTATTTTGACTGGAGTTTTGCTCGTGTCACGGGGATTATTTTCAGTGAATGCTCGTAAGCTCAGTTTAAGTTAGACCACAGAGAAAGAGGCTGGTTTCACACTGGAGGGTGAGGTGAAGATGGGTGGTCCAGTGCTGTTGCTGAGCTGGCATTTGGTCTTGCGGTGAAGGCCTACCTGGGTCTGCACTTTTAGTCCTGCTCTGAAAAAGGAGAATTCTGTTCCTTCTTGTTTTCCCAGTTTTCTCCCCGCTCTCGTTTTCTTAGCACGGAGAGATACATTTTGATCTGATTGGCTGTTATGTGGACCGTTGTGTTTGGGGTTTCAGAAATCATTTGAAAACTGATCGTGAATTGCAATATGGCATGAAAGGTTTCTTTTTCCAGTTGCCGTCTTGTACAAATCCTGCGTCAGGAAAATGCTGTTCAGAAGCTCACTTGATGCTAATAGGGCAGAAAAGCTGATTGTTGGCACGAGCTTCTGCTGCCATTGGTGTCTTCATGCGAGGCAGACCCTTCCCATCTCAGCCACTTCAGCTTTCTTGGCTGTGAAACGCAGAAAGCCCAGCAAAACGGGACTCCGTGTGCGTAAGCAAATGGATCAAGCATGGCGTGCCAAGCTGAGCAGAATTACTTTTTTTTGCTATGTTATTAGAACCTCACGATGCATAATTTCCCGAGAAGTGTCTTGTTCCTAATTCTCTCTGATTCCAACAAATCCAGCTGTTCAAATAGTTTATTGAGTTGTTGGTTTTTTTTTAAATTTATTTCAAAACTGATGGTGGAGGAAGAAGGAAGGTCTTGTGGTTAAGGCACATTACTGTTTTTTGCATCTTGAAGCGTTAAGCAAACAGAATGTCTGGACCAGAAGAAATGAAGGAAACATTTTTGACATGTACTGGTGAAGGCATTCCTCTTGTCCATCTGATGTTTCATATTGAGGAGTGTTTGAACCAATAAGGGTGAGGTGACCTGTAGCTGGAAGAAGTAAGGGAGTTCCTGACCTTCCTAGGAGCACCTAACATACGTTTTTCCTTGAGAGCACAAGTATCTGTCCTGCGAAAAAGAAACGGAGAAAATTCTGTTTGTTTCCCTCTGCAGTCTTCCACTTTATTGCTTTCCTAAGATGTCTTCACCATTACCGTATTCTTGCTGCTTGATTCACGAGAAAAGTGCTGAGCAGGTAGACGGGGAATGCCAAGAGAGAGATTTCTGGTTCCCTGTGAAGTGCCAAGAAGGAAGTGACTGAAGTAGGAGGGAACCCTTGCAGGTGGCATTGCAAAGAGCTGTGATACATTGGGGGGTTGAATGTTGAAAACGATTATCTCGTTTGTTTTGTAGTGGTTTTAAATTATGGCTTAGCAGAGCTGGATGATGAAATAAATTGCCATGAAACGCTAGAGCACTGCTCTGGGTCTTCATGGCTCTCTGATGCTGTACAAGATAAATGAAGTTGTCGGGTTCACTGTGGGTAGAGGTGTCATCAGATGCTGTTCGTCCTCCCACGAAGGCTGGATGAGAACTTGCATTGCTGTCCAGGAACAAGTTTTTGGCCCTTTTCTGTTTAGTTCCTTCTAGTCATGGGATTCATAGTTCCATGAGGGCCACTGGCACCTGCTCCCAGCCATGCTGAGTTTGGCCTGTTGGTAAATGTCCTCCTTCTAAACTTGTGGTTCATAGCGTGCCGCACATTTCACCAAGATTTACAGGGAGCGTTTGAGTTTGACTCAAAAACCTACCAGTTTTCAGGTAGTCACTGACCTGTTCTTTTCTGTCTTAATCTGCATCCAGCGACCTCTGTTTTCCCCAGATACGTCCTGAAGGTAGCGCTTTTCAGAGCAGAGTGGCCACCATCTGGCTTTGCCCTCGCTCGCTTCTTGGTGTGTCCTTTGCCATTAATCTAGAGTGTGAACTTGAAGAGTTGGGTGACGTTACTGCCCCATGTTAAAGCAGCGAGTTTGATGACGGGACGCTGGTTCTTCAGACTGGCTCTGAGAGGGCACAGGTCTGGGACAGTGTTTGTTTGTGGGTTGACGCAGTCACCTGTTTGCTCTGGGGAGAACACAGGTTCCCTTCCACATGTTTTTACATGATTGATTGTTTACATCTAGTTTTCACAGGCAGATCACAAGGTGACGTCTTGACGTGCGTTTGTTCATTTTGCATGAAGGCTGTAATTCCTGCGATGTGTTTTGTGACAGGCATACTTTGACAGTGATGTTGCCACTCGTAGCGCTGAACAGCTTGCTCCCAATGTCCCTGTGCTATCGAACAGCGACAGTCTACCTAATTGTCATTCTGTTCTGTCCGCTCCTGGGAGCGTGCAGCTGACACAGGTTTGTGAATTATCATGACTATTGTTATTGAATCATTGAATATTGGTTTGTGATACCATGGCTTTTTGAGAAAGATGATCTTCATAAATATGAGACGACTAGTTCAGATTTTCTCCAGTTAAAAACACTACATTCTCCACTCTGCATCTAGTCATGTTCTGTGAGAGCAGAGAGAGCACTAGCATGCACGTGCCCCTGCATTTTCCAGAGCTGTTTTCTTTCCCTTTCTCTCCTGTTAGCAGGGAGTACCCTTAATAAGACAGGTCTCCAGTTAGATCAATCTGTGTTTCCTTTTGGTACTTAAAGATTCAGTTCAGTTTTTTTCCAGCAAAGCGAAGTGTTGATTATGCTGGTAAATAGTAACAGCACACATAAAGCCTGTACCATTTAGTGTTTCTCCATTCCAGGAAAACTGGGCTCACAGCGCTCAGAAATTATGTGTAAGCCAGGACTGAGGTGGTGGTTTTAAGCTCATGTTTCTCTGGGAAACAGTAATTACTGCTACTGTGGAATCTGAGCCCAGATGTAATCAAGTCTTAGTGACAACATTCACCAATGTGACTCCCATCTTCTTTTACAGGCTTGTAAGTTTTTGTGTTTCGATCCACAGATTCATGAAGCTGAGGATCATAAAAATGCTTTGGATGAGAACAGGTGAGTGTCTGTGTGTGTTTATCAAACAGCTTTGCAACAGGATCCCAACAAATCAAGGCTTTATACCTCCCCAGTGCTGTTCTGATTGGGGCAGTTCTCTGGGAGAAATTGTCATCAGAAGGTCTTCTTTTGTTCCCAGGTCTTTATCATCAACAGAAAGTCTCCGCCAGTTGTCTGAACAACTCAATGGCCTGGTTTCTCAGGTACGGCCTCGTTTTGATCCATTTGTCCTATTAATTCTCTTGATATTTGATGTGGAGCTTTAAGCAGTCAGCTCAAGAAAACACTCTTCAATCTCAGAGGTGTCTGCAGTCATCCTACTAAACAGTATGATATTTAAGCATTGAGAAGCAAAAAAAATCCTGGTTTAGAACGCAAACTTTCAGCAGTAGGAAGAAAAGCTGAGTGGGATGAATGGACAGCATGTATTCATGGAAAGATGTATTCTTGATTTAGTGGAAAAGAATCGGAAATCAACCTGCATCATTCACATTAGCTTGTGGCAGAGGGAGTCTGCATCTGTCCTTACCCTGAAAAGTATGTTTTCTGTGTGTGGTAATTTGGAGTGAAAGGTTCTATAAGGAGTGTTATTAGGGTAGTCACTTCTTACGTAGTAGTGACTTGTTGCCTTGGGGAATAAAACTGGCTGACTTGACTGCTTTGCTTGTAGTCTACATCATATGTGAATGGAGAAAGTGCTGTTTCTTCCACAAATATTAAGGAAATGGAAGTAAGTTGTTCTCAGTCTTATCTCTACACCTCGCCCCCCCCCACCCCCCCATCCCCCTTTCTTATTTGCTACTGTTGGTAACTGACTGGGACTCTGCATTCAGCAGTGTTAGCGAGACCTAATTGAATGCACAGTTCACGTTCATTGCTGTCTGGTGTTGTCTTGTGCTATCATCGGGTAGTTGTGATCAACACTGGGAGGCAGGTATCGGAGGTGTTTCCAGTTTGGGGACTGGGGATAATCTGGCTTCCATGCAACTGCCGTTCTTATTTCTGAGTCACTTTTACGTCAAAATGAAGCCTTGGCAGAATGGATAAAATGTGTTGATGTCTCAGCTGCTTTTGTTGAAACGGTAGATTTTTGTTTTGTTTGGAGAATCTGATTATCACAGTTTGATAGGATTTATTTTTCTGTCCTTTTTAATTACTGCTTTTTTCCTCCCCTCCTCCTCTTCGGCTCCTTCCTTTTTCTCCTGTCTGCATGTGCCCATCAGACACGTTACCAGGAGCTGGCAGTAGCCCTGGATTCCAGCAATCTAACTAACAAACAGCTCGTTACAAAGATAGAGGAACTGGTAAGAAACAATCCAACCAACCAGTCTGACATGGTGCTTGCTGCTCCTCCAAGCTCTTTGGGTGTCTGCAAAGTTATGGGTTCTCTCCTAGTGCCACAAGGAAGGCTGCTTACACAGCACTCTGTAGGGAACAAAATGAGCTGCACGGAAAACCTGTTAAGGGGCTCAAAGTCTAAGGCCGCTGGTGAATGTATTGGCTCAACTGAGGAACAAGAAACAGAGTTTTGTTGTTTCCATTTAAGTGTGCTCTGCTGATCTCATCAGGCTTTCCCTGGATGATAAGCATCCTGATAAAACAGCTATTTCTGCGCCTGTCCGAATCCTTGAAACACAGAATTCTGGTGCTGGCAGCAGTGTGAAAACCTGTTTCTGCAGGTGGTGCTGCTGGTCTAACGATATCGGCAGAGTGGGAGCAGTAGGTCTCTGAGAGGGTCTGGGGCTGGTTTCTGATCATATCCTCAGCTTCCCTTGGCACGATGAGTGAACTGTGGCCTGCATGGATTCCTGCTGCTGCTTTTGAGCCTTCAGCTTTAACGCTGCAAGAAATGCAGCCAAGTGGACTTGTTTCAGTCTGACAAGAGCCTTTCTTGTGTGAAATGCTTTTCCCCATTGTGTTCCTCTGTAAAAGTACACTTTTTGCAAAGTTCAGCATTTCCCGGTGTACCCCGTGACCCCCCCTTGTTGTTTGGTTTTGGGGTTTGGGTTATTTTTGTTCCATTCTGTTTCTTTTTGTGTCTTAGCTGGGCTGCAGAGGAACTTGGCATAGTGCATTGCCCACCCAAGATTCTCCTTGTTTGCCTGCTTTTATGCTTGCCTGCAACTGTGTAGGGCCTTTGCTGCATTTGTGGTCTTGCCTTTGCTTTTGCTGGTTATGTTGTGCATGGGCATTGCTAGAATGAAAACCTCTCGCTCATCACTCTTCCATCTGTAGTCATCTTTCAAAATGCATTGAAATAGTAGTAGTAGTAGTAGTAAAGAAAGAGAGCTTGGACAATGCTTGTTCTTTGGGAAGGCAAATTAGTCCTCCTGCTTATGTAGTTAGTTACAAGGCATCTGTGAAGAAGCTGTCAGGGAGCCAAGAAGCAAATAGCAAACACAGCAGCACAGTTGTGTGGCAGCCTGGGTAGGCAGCTGCCACCTTTGTCTCCTTCACCTCATATCTAAAGGTGCATTACCTACGGACAACAAATCTCCAAATACTTCACCGGTAAGATGGAAATGGGCTAGGACAGAATTACCCCTTTTCTTTGTATCTGGCTTCAGCTCTCTCATACCACCTCCTGCAGAAGTCTGCCAACACAAGTGCGGCTCTGCATGACTATAAGGCCAGTTCTTCAGTGGAATAAAGGTCTGAGGTCTCAGTTAAAGGAAAAGACTACGTTTTTGTCTGGGTTTTTTGGTTGTGGGGTTTTTTTTATTGGTGGTGTTTTTAAAAAAACCCCAGCATTTCTGGCAGTCATCCCAATACACCAGGATTACTGTGATCAGTTGCACAGATGTGGGGGTGCGAGTTTAACTGAAGGTGGTAGATGCTCAGATGTAGACATGGAGGGGTTTCAGCAGCGGTGTTGGAGAACAACTGTGGCAATCTACTGAGCGATGAAAAACATGCCTGGCATATAAAGTACATTAGTGAAGGCAGCTCTAGATCTCTTATTTTTAATAGCTAAGGTGAACTTCCTAGCCCTTTACAGAAAGGACAGTGGAAATTCTGTTTGCATGAATTGGGCATGTATCCTACTTTGTTGAAGTGAAAATGTGTTTCAGATGTATGAGAATCTTTTCTCTTGATACTGGTGCATCACTTTTCTTCCACAGAAAGAGCAGAGCCAGGAGGCAGTGGATCAGCTGGAGAAGGTAAAGTGTGTCCTGTTTTTGGACAGGCAGAAAAATAGTGTCTCTTTCTTGGCGCAGTAGAGAGTGTAGTGGGCTTTGGCACAGGCACGTGTGGTCTTGTCTTATGTTAGATTCAGTTTCATTTGCAGCGTAGGCTTGAATATTTTGACTTCATGCTTTAGGCCTGCCTGGCAGATAGCGTTCTTATTTTGACAAAAGCAAACGTTTAAATACTCCTGTATTAGAGGATTGCGGTGGAGGCAGGAGAATACAAGTCCTTGCCAGTAGCTTGCATCCAAACACTACTGTATTTATGCTAGCAGTGATTGTGCTGTGCTGTTACTGCCATTCTAGGATGGATGAATAATGAAGTCGTTCAAATAAGGCAAGGCTGAAGTATGTCTTCAAAAATACTGCTGTCGTTTCGATGCTGGAAGTACTACCAATGTATCACTGCTTTTTTAGTTTGACAGAAAACAAGGGTTACCCATCTACATTTTTGTGCTAAATAGACATCATTTGTTTATACAGGAGAAGAAGGAGCTGGAAAAGAAATTTTCTAAAGAGCAAGCCGCGCTGAGGGAACAGCTACAGGTGAGGCAGAGCCTCCATTACAGTCATACTGCCTGCCTTCTGCTGTTCTCTGGATTACTGACCATTCGTAGTCTTTACTCGGGAAGCCGCGAGCGCGTTCCTTCAGGAAAACTGGGAGTCAGCCAGACTGTACTTAACTGCACGAGCTCTTTACCTTTACTGGGTTAGCCTTTTGTGGCAACAGTGATGTTGCAATTACAAGCAAAGAAGTTTTGTGCTGAGCCGATTTTCCTTTCCCAAAGGTTCATATCCAGACTATTGGAATTCTAGTTTCTGAGAAGTCTGAGTTGCAGGCGGCACTTGCACATACTCAGCAAGCTGCACGGCAGAAATCAGGTAATTGACTGTGGGCACTCCAGCTCAAGCTGTTGGTCAAAGTGTGAATTTCAAGCCAGAGGCATGACAGTTGCTGGCAGCCAGCTCACAGCACTCGGCGACTCCTCGGTGGGCAATACTTGGCACCATCGCTGCCTCTGTCGCCAGAGCTGCCCCCAAGTGGGAGCATGTTGATCCCATGGCAGTTGAGGTTCTTTTGTGCATCGCTAAAGCCTTGTCAGCCCTGTTCAGCCCCAGTGACTACCCCAGGCTGTTCCTTTCTGACTTTCTTCTGATCCTTTTAAAACGTAGTTCCTTTTTCTCCACCCTCCCTCCCACACAGCTATCGTGTAAAGGTAGGTTTTACCCGAGCCCTTCATTCTGCACCAAGTTTGAGCAACTTCTTCTATTAGAAAGAAAGATCCCAACCAACATATTGCCTATTCTGCAGCGGCAGTTTCATCATCTCCCTCAAAGTGAGGATGGTAGTTACAGAGAGCTTTACTGCCCAGAGCTGCTAGTGAACCACCTGTAGAGCCAGGGGTGGAACTAGGTCTACTGACTTACAAAGCTCTGCGCTGCCTTAAGAGCTTGTTGACAAAGTAGAAAGTGCTATTTAGCAGTTCCAAAAAGCTCTTTGTGGTCCAGCCTCAACTCACTCTGTTCTGACTTGTTCAGGAGAAGCCGAGAGCTTTGCTGCTCGTTTACGTTCATCTCGCCAGAGGGTATTGGAGCTGGAACGTACTTTGGCCTCCGTCTCTCTGCAGCAAAAACAGGCAGAGAAGGTAAGAGTCACCTCTGCTTATGCTTCGCCAGCAGCCCTGCCTTTGGTTGTCCGTCCACTAATGCAAAGTCTGTAGTCCCTGCTCAGAGAAGAGGCAGAAAGTAACATTGTTAATTGTTAATTAACCTTGTAAAGCCCTGTATTCTCCATGGTCAAGGCAAATGTCATTCAGGTTTCTGTGACCACTAATCATATGGTTCAGTTGCTGTCTTCAGATCCGGCACCTTACTTCATTAGTCTTGCCAGCTCCACGCAACAGAAGCGCCACCGAGACCTTGTCTCAGGAGGGTCTCCATCAGGCACACACTTTAGTATTGATACTAATCCAGAAGTCTGCAGAAACGACCTCACGTTCAGTTAGTAGCATCGCGTTTGAAAAGGCTGAGCAGATTTATTCCTGGCAAATTCAGGAGGTTCTAAGCAAACCTGTCCTGAAGGATTTTGCCAAAGTTCTGATGCTTTCCACTTCAGCTGATGTGCTAAAGGTGAAGTATTTTGCTGAAGTCTGCAGCTGAATCAGTCATTTCTTTTTTCTCCAGCGTAATGAAGAGTTAATGAAGGAGCGAGAAGACCTGAAACTGGAGCTGTACAAACAGAGGTAGGTCCATTTGCTGCTTGTTACTGCAGAGTAACACTGCTCTTCGCAGTAGAGCCACAAAACATCACAAGGGGCATGCACCACAGGTGGTGACTTGGGAGGCTGGATATTCAACTTAAAAAAAGTGACTGGATGTGATGTTTCTGTGATTCTTACTGTTACAAATAGCTGGATTGTAAATGTATGACATGTACTTACCCAGACCCATAGTACATACAGTGATGCTGCTTTAATTTTGGTTTGTTTCAGCAAAAGTAGTGAAGAAATAAAGCAGCAGAATTCGGAGCTGTCAGAGAAGATTCGCTGCCTGGTTTCCAAGATCTCAGCCAAGGAGTTGGATATGGAGGATTTGCGTAAGAAACTGGAAATGGCTGAACTGATGATCCAACAGGTGACCATACTGCTTCCAGGCTGTGAGGGTAGATCGCACTGACCGTTGTAAGACTTTGCTCCTGAGAGTGGGGGCAAGGCTTAACCCTTGTTCGGAAAGGAAGGCACAAAACCTCATCGAGGCATCCTCTTGGTCAAAGGCCTTCAGCGAGGCCTCTGAGGAACAGAAGGTCTGTTTGAAGGAGCTGGAGCAGTAGACTGAAAGCTGTTGTGACGCTGGTCTGCGAAAAGAATGTTGTACAATATGAGAGGGTGACTGAACATACAGGGCGTGACAATACAAAGACTTTTCCTGCTTTGTATCTGTTTGGCATTTTGGTTACGCAGCTGTCTCGTGGTCTCACTGAGAAGCCAGTTGAATAGGGGTGGTGTTTGTACCCACCCTTGCAGAAGGTGAATTGGACAATGGTAACTCGAAGGTCAGCTGGGGAAAGTTAAGAGAAGCAGCCAGTTAGGAAGGGAATTCAGGAAGCCAGCTGTTAGCAGTTCAGAGAGCAAGCTTGTGTGAACCTGAGCCTGTGAGGGAAGAAACTGCTCTTTTGTTTATTTTTGGTTTTGGTTTTTTTTCTTCCTCCCCAGACAGTGGCTTAAGTTACCCTTGAAATAAAGGCAGCTGCTCCTCTTCTGGGAAAAGTATTGTGTGCCAACTGACATGCTCCAGACATTGGCTTTAAATTCCTGATGTGTTTGACAACTTTTAAAATCACAAGCTTGTATACCATCTGATCTGGGTGTGTAATACAGACTCTGGAAATGCACAAAGTTTCTGAGCCAGATTTTTAAATTAAGAGAATAGGTTTTAATCAAACAAATAGTGAATATAAAATTGGTAGGGAGGAGCTGTCTAGTTCAGCCTGTTTTACAGGGCTAAAATCCAAGCTTTTTCATTTTAATCTCCTTCTCCTCCTTCTGTTTTTTTCTTTTTTCTTTTTCATTGAACATCACCGTGTGTTGGAGCACTTTAGGGTTGCAACATGGATCATGTGGCAGGATGCTATCAGGGGAAAGGCTATGCAGAAGTGGCGTGTTAACATTTTGCCATAACTTTTTGTTTTTTCTTTGCAGTTCTCAAATCAGGCAGGGAGTCTGGATGCAAAGCAGCAGTTGCAGGTGGCACTGGAGGAGAAGGCAGGCCTGGAAACCCAGGTTGCTCAGGTAAGGGGTCGTATGAAATGACATCCACATCTTCATGTCTGTAGAGAGACTTGTGTGGCAGAAGAATGCAGCCTGAGCTTTGCGTTGACACTGGTTTCTTCAGGCTTTATCCCTGAAGCAGTCACTGCCAAATTTATTTAGCCAATGTGATTTTCTTTGTGTTTTATTTTGTTTTGAACAGCTCTCGGAGTCAGTTCACCAGCTCCAGGCAGAAAGAGATCAGTATGTAGAGAAACTGAAGGAGGAGCAGAGCATTTGGCAGCAGCAGGTGCAGCAGCTCTCTGAACAGGTAACACCAGGGGCAGCATCACAGCTGCTCTAGACAAACACAGGCAGGAGTGAATGCACCATGAACATTGTTTTAACTTTTATTGTGTGGCCTTGCAGGTCCATGCAATGGCAGATGAGAAGGAGGAGCATATGGCCCAAATTCGGGAGCTGGAAGCTAATGTTACAGAGCTATTGAGCAAATCAGGTAGGGCTTCCAAAGTGGGGCTTCACATTGCCGAGTACCAGGTGGTTCACTCTGTCTTTGCTGTGCAGGAACTTGCACACACGAGGTGCAGGTGGGTCTGGTGCTCTGAAGCTGTGAAGGCAGCTCAAAGCCTGGTGAACCAAAGATATCTTTCATCCTGGGAAACAGCAAGTGAACTGCTTCAACTAATTAACAAGCAGACTATTTATGTCTTTAGTATCTGCCTGAGTGTACTGTTAGCCTCTCTGGCCCAGGGGTCTGGGAAGGCAGGATACCCTCGCCAGGGCTGTGAGGGAGTTAGCAGCACATGGCAGAGTGCTGTGCTTGGTTGTGGGGTGGTTTTGCTCTGTAGTTCCTCTCAGTGCCCCGAGGCGAGGATTGGATTCTGCAGCTGGTGATACAGGGCTCTGTGACCCAGAAGGTAGCTTGGGCTATGCTCTGTATATGTAATAGTGATGTGTACTACGCAGGGATTGAGCCCTTTGACTGAGCTGCTTTGGATTCCATTTCCTCAGCAGTTAAGCCCATGGATATTGAGCCTTCCTCACTGGCAGGGCCCACAGCAGCTGAGCTGAGCCTGCAGGAAGAGATCCAGCGGCTGCAGCAAGAGAGGGAGGAACTGCATTGGCAGTACCAGGCCCAGGTCCGGGACAATGAGCAGCTGAGCCACCTCAACCAGGAGCAGGAGGAGCGGCTGCTGGAGCTTGAGAAGGCGGTGCAGCGCTTCAATGAGGAGTCTGTGGACAGACAGCAGATCTTAGAGGACATGCAGAGTGACAAGGCCACAATCAGTAGGGCACTGAGCCAGAATCGGGAGCTGAAGGAACAGCTGGCTGAGCTGCAGAATGGCTTTGTCAAACTGGTATGTCTCTTTCACGCATCTTTTCCTACTGCTTCCCTAAGTGGTGCAATCCTTTTGTAGCACAGGTGTAAAAAGCCTGCAGAACTGTTATCCATCTCTTGTCCTCTGATGCTATGGATGCCCCATCTTCTGTGATACATACTGCCCTGCCAGGAGGTTCCCTGCAATGCCATGCTCCCTCAGGTGGCTCGGGTGGGTAAACTGTGTCCAGAGCAGTTTCCTTTTCCCTCTCATCCCCTGGCAGTCAGGCTGTTTCTTTCAGAGTATTCCTCCTACCCTTGACGACGCCCATTTTCTGTTCCCCTGTATTTGCCCTTGAAGGAGTAAGTTCTCGGTAGTTTTCTCTCCTGCTGCTGTCATTCTCGTCCATCCTGGAGCTGAATCCGTACTCTTGCTTGCCTCTTTCAATGTAACGCTTCCCCTTTGAGACCCTGCAAACTGACACATGGTCTAGCTGCTGTTCTTTAGCCCTTTAGCCCATTCTTTGAATGTCTATGGCGCTCTTTGGGATATTCATACCACCCATCTGCTTTGGAGCTGGCAGGCTGTATGATGTGCCAGGCGCCTTCCTGGCACTGTCCCAGCACTGATTCCCCTGGCTCTTTCCTTGTTTTTCTGCCATCTTCTGAACCTTTCTGTAAGTTAACTGACTGCCCTGAACAGTCAATTTATGGCCCTTAGTTACACCCCAGAATAACACAAGGGATGGCACCTTGCTGTATCAGGAATGAACAGTTCATTGAGAATCTGTGTTTATGGTGGTTGGGGCAGTTTTCTTATACAGTGGCATTTCTCTTGCAGACAAATGAAAACATGGAGGTTACAAGTGCCCTACAGTCAGAGCAACACGTAAAGAAAGAGCTGGCCAAGAAGCTTGGGCAGCTGCAGGAGAACCTGGGAGACCTCAAGGAGATGGTAAGCAATGGCTGGTGGAATGGCAGGGCAGGTGCGTAGCAGTTTATGCAAACTGCTGGCAACTTTCCACACTTTGATGGAAGGATGGAAATTGATACTGTAATGACCAAGCTGGGAGCCTTCCCCTACCGTCTGCTGTCTGATGTGGGGGACCAGCATGTGGGGGCAGATGGTGGCTGCCTGCCTAGTTGGTGGCTCTTGGGCAATGTTGACATTTTGGATCATGTCACATGGATCAGCCTTTCTGGCAGAAATGGTTTGATGCGATGGTTCGATTTTGTTACATTAGCTGGAACTGAAAAGCCAGGAGGCTCAGGGTCTGCAGGAGCAGCGGGACCAGTACTACAGCCACTTACAGCAGTACACTGTGGCGTACCAGCAGCTGGCTGCCGAGAAGGAGGAACTGCACAAACAGTACTTGCTTCAGACACAGCTTATGGATCGGCTGCAGCATGAGGAAGTTCAGGGGAAGGTGACAGTGGAAATGCACCTGAAAGAGCTGCAGCAGACCAAGGTAACAGCAAAAAGGGGCAAGTGAAAAGACAAGAGGAAAAGTCCTTCACTAGATTAGGTATTAATTAAGCGAAAGGCTGGACCAGATGATCTTTCACAGTCCCTTCCAGCCTGGGCTGTTCTGTGATTACACCCCGTACAATGCAGGTGGATGATACTTGTCTAGAGCAGAAGCACTGATTTGTGTAAGTGTGTGTGGCTACGGCCTGCGGATGAACTACATGTGCGAGTTGCAGGGATTTTCTGCTGCTTTCTTGCAGGAAAGTCTGGAAGCTGTAGCTAAGGAAAACAAAGAGCTGCAGGCCCAGATCAGTCAGTTAGAAGCAGACCTGGATGACAGGAGTTTTCACCGACTAGAGGGTGAGTAGCTGCAGCTGGTCTCCAGGGAGGAGGTAGAGCCAGGCTCTGGGCTATTACCTCCTTGTTCACCTGCCTCCTTTTACAGGAGACGGAGTTGAAAGCGAAGCAATGACCAAAGAAATCCCAAAATCTTCATTTGTGATCCCAGAGAAGTTTGAAAGCCATGAAGAAATGGTGAGTCTTAACGAGTTGAAAAGCCTTTGGTTTTAGTTCTAAACAAATGTCTAGAAAAGGAGGCAGGCTAAATTCCAGAGGGTGCACTGAGTGTGTGGAGTAGGCTGTTTATCTGCTGTGATCCCTCCCACCAGAGGCACAGTCTAACAGTTCCCTGTACATAGCAGCAAAAAACTGAGAGACTTCTGCAACATCCTTGCAAGATAGGCTGGAAGCCTGGCAGCGGCTTTAATTGTGAAGACAACTCAGCTGGTAGAGTAGCTCGATGATGATGTTCTCTTCAGTTTGGAAGGCAATTTGGAAATGTTGTTGAATACCTACTAGATTTTTCTGTAAGTACAGTCACACTTGGAAGACACTGTGACCAAACAGATACCACAGGAGCTAGTATTTAACCTGTGTATTTGTACTCCTTGGGCATGAGAAAAGATGCAGCAGTTGCTGCCTGGCTTGGTTCCAGGGCAGTCACTTAGCACTTTGGTTTCGTATCCATAAATAAAGTGGTGTAAATGTTACTCTGTCCTGAGATGCACAGTTGAGCATGCTTCATGCAGGAGGAGCACTAACATACATACTCTGGAATTCTTCTTAGGTTGCTTTCTTGACATCTGCCACATCCCAAATGGAAAAGGAACGAGAAGATACTAGGCAGCAGCTGGCTGCTCAGAAAGAGCAGTGCAGTAGCCTCCTGCAGCAAATAGCAGCTCTCAGGCAGGAGCAGCAACATAACATGATGCTGGGCGAAGGTAAAAATGTTGTGCTGTTTGGGGACAGTGTGAATATGAAGGCACAGCTCCCCTGCTGGCCCTCGCCTCTCTTGAAAGTGACCTGCAGGTTTTATGAGCACATCACATGTCCCTTCCAGGTCCCACTGTGGATACTGTTCCGGTGGAGGTTCACGAGGCTTTGAAAACTGCCATGGAGAAGCTACAGGTAAGCAAAAGATCTCATCTGCTTTCAGCCGCGCTACGCTGCTCAGCTAGGTTTGGATCTGCTGCCAGGCTGACAGCACACACAGACAAACTGTAAGGGAATAAGGTGTTCCATAACAGGCTACTTCCTAAAAAGCTTGTCACTGCTGGTCTTGGCACAGGAAAGCTTGCAGCAGTAACTCCCCTCCCATCCCCTGCCCCCAAAGACTGTGAGTGTAAGGGCCTAACGCTGACCTCTGGTGGTCTTCTAAAGAAAACCAGACCAAATGTCTGCACCCTGCTGCGAGGAAGCAGGTGGTCTGCAGTCTTGGAGCGCAGCTCTGGTCATACTCAGCTGTCCCAGCAATGAGATGGTTAAAAGGCACTTTGTTTCATCAGCCCTTCTGCTTCCCCAAATGCAGAGCTGCTTTTGTACACCTTTGCTAGCTCTCTGCTCTCTGTTCCGTTTTAGCATCAGATTGGAGACAAGTTGTAAAGGCAGCAGGCATTGTTCCCTCTGTTCAGACCCATGTGAATGGAGGGTGTTTTTTGTACGTGAATGGTGCAGGTGATCGATTCCAATTTTTGTGTTCAGTCCCGATTCACAGACCTGATGCAAGAGAAAGCTGACCTGAAGGAACGGCTAGAGGAGTTAGAACACCGCTGCATACAGCTGTCTGGCGAAACAGACACCATTGGTATGTTTAGGTCACACCAGCACAAGCTAAAGCTTGCTCAGTGCATGATATATTTGGGGAACAAAAGGTCCCCAACAGCTTTCGGAGCTGGAGCTGCCCACCTACTAAGCAGTTCATGCTGCCTGACAAGGTGTCGTGGTTTAACCAGGCCCCTCAGCTCGATCTCCAGCCGAGGGTTGGATTTGCTGCATCCTCATGCCATGTAGTTCTGTGCTCACCGTAAGGCTCATACCCCAGTCTTGTTAACACTCCTGGTCTTGTGTTCCAGGGGAGTATATTGCATTATACCAGAGTCAAAGGGCTATCCTCAAACAGCGTCACCAGGAGAAGGAAGAGTATATCAGCAGACTGGCGCAGGACAAGGAAGAGATGAAGGCAAGGCATCTCTTCTGTAGTACTACTCCAGGCAGGGCAGGCCTGGAGAGCACTTGTGCAGTCCAAGCCTTCGCATGTTGTTCTTCAGCTAGCTTAAACTTGGAAGTTGCTAACCCGTGACAGAGGCAGGACAGCGTGCGTGTGCCCGTTTCATAGGCTTTTCTTTACTTTGGTGCAGATGAAACTACAGGAACTGCAGGATTTAGTGATGCGTCTGGTCAGGGAAAGAAATGAATGGTACAGTAAGTATGTAACAGCTGCCCAAAACCCAGAGCTGCAGGCAAGCCAGCATGACAGTGTACTTGCAGTGGAGAGGCGCATGGAACTGAACGCTACTGATGGAGAAGGTAAGCTGCAGCTGGGAGAAGTTCTGTGAGATGCAGTAACCCGAGGGCTCAGTGTTGTGCACGGATGGGAAGAGTTACCTGCCTGCCTTGTCTCTGTTCCTTACAGGGTTACGAGATGTGAATTTATTAGATGAAGCAGAACTTGAGGCTGCTGTTCATCCATCCAGTTTCTCTCCTACCGACAGTAAAGCTGCTCAGTCAAGCCAAGAGGACCCCACAGCAAAGCAAATAATGCAGCTTCTCAGAGAAATCCAGAACCCTCAGGAGAGGCTGGGCTCCCTGCTGGAAAACCCCTGCATTCCCTTCTTCTACCGTGCTGATGAGAATGATGAGGTCAAAATCATGGTAGTTTAAGTGGTGCTAAATCTTAGTTGCAGCAATTTTCTATGAGCCTGAGAGGACTTAACCGTGCTCAGGCCTGGGTTAGAACAGATTCTTAAAGACATCAGAAAAGAGGGGCTGCAGATGGGACTTGAGCATCAGCCCTCAAATTCCCTCGCTCCTATTGCTTGGTGTGCTTGGAGTACAAGCGGACTCTAATGCTGGGAGGCCGCTGGTGCTGGTGCTTCACCTGGGCCAGGGGCCCGCCGGGGGGAAGGGGTTTCCATCTCTTTGGGCAAAATGACTCGACCCCTTGTCGCAGGCTCTGCTGCTGGCAGCCAGCTTCACCGCAGTGACTGAGCAGTTCTGATGCATCACCCATGACTGTGATTGGCCTAGTTCCTTCCTGGGCTCCCGCAGTAACTAACTTACGCTGGTAACAGACTCTTTGGACTCTGAACAAGTTGTTTTGTTTCACACTTTGCATCTTAAACTTCCCACATTCTTCTGCAGTGTGCAGGGAAGGGACTGAGGGTCGCCTTTTGAATTGTTTTAGTTACTTGACAAAGCTTTATGTGATTCTTGGGGGTGGGGGGGAAATGTAACTGCACTTTGAAGGATGGTGTGTTTCACTGGTGTATGTCTGAAGGTTTTATTTATTTAAAAAAATGGGAGAAGTAAATAAAAGGAAGCCACTTAATAAACACGCTTTTGTCTTGCATTCCTGTATTCTAGGGTTCCTTGTTCTCTATCACTTCCCCCTTCTCCTGTTTTGGTAAGGAGTGTGTTAGACACATGGAATCCAAGGTCTTGTGCCCCTGTGTAAGTTGGCAGCTGTTGAGGTATCGCCTGGCACTGCCTGGGAGCTGTAGCCCTAATTCTAAGGAGAAAACAAAACCTGGTGGAGGAGAGTCCCCTGAAGCAGCAGCAAAGCCAAGCCCCTCAGGTGTGCCAGCACACCACCAGTGGGGTGACAGCCAGTGCCACAGGCTGCTGGCTGCACATGTCTGTGTACATACTGTACCTGTGTAAATGCTCTGTGTTCCTTGAAGAAAGACTAAGCCTTTTGCAGTGTTGATGCCTGCTCAGGCTACTTGTAAATCTGTATCATAGCTAATGGGGGCAGGGCTGTGATTTAATACAGAGTGTTACTGTAAATGGAATAAATATTGATTGGATGTTCTACTCTAGTACTGCAAAGGAGATGAGAGGAGTGAAGGTGGTCTGCAGTCTGTTGCAGAGGTGACAATCCTGTCACAAATTCGCTTTCCAAATAAACTCATTCAGGTGGGCATGGACTACATTTATTTCTTCAACACAGATCACACTGAAATTTCGTCAGGAAAAAAAGAGAAGAATTTTTTTTTTTTTTTAAGACAACCTGCCCTGGCACAGGATACCCTTCTCACTTAGCTTTCATGAATGTTTTCCTGTAGACAGACTGCTGATGAGCCCAAGATGGTTCTTGTGGGCAGCATTTCACACCCAGACCCGTTTTTCACCCTGTTCCCTTCAGGAGTGTTTTGCTGACCCACCTTTACTCAGACTGAATTCAGAGGTTTACCCGGTTTATACCAGGGGAGAAATCCCACCTCAGCCCAAAGCAAGGGCCAGGCAGGAGCTGGCTGAGTATACTAGACTGTGGTTGGGCTGTACTTCAGCTACAGCCCCAAAAGACACCACTTGACAAAAAAACCTACCCTGAACAGGGGCCTGCTGTGCTCTGCAAACAGCTCACAGGCAAAAACACCTTTTGAAGAACCAAGCAGTTGTGTGCAAAACTCGCACCTGCCATATGTCCAGTCACTGAGGCACCTCCATGCATTTTTCTTTACCACAGAGACGGGGAGTCAAGTTCTGCATCTGACGAGCAGTTTCGCTCTGCTGCAGCAGGTCTGGTCCACCTTCCCTATCTGTGACAGCACCCACTTGCATAATACATGGGATGAAAAGATTAAGTTATAAGCAAACACAGTTTGAAAATCACACAGAGAAAGAGCAAGAGAAAGAGCGATGGTTTTATTCTAGTCATGGAGACCTTTGTTATACAGAAATGATCATTTATTTCATCCAATAAACAAGAGTGACAGGTAGATCACAAACTGCATCACAGCTACTACCAGCACTGAGACAGTTCACCCACAAGTCTGGGGTAATACAACAACCCAACTGCACACAGCAGAGAATTTAACAATCAGCTCAAAAACTCAACATCGGGATTTGGTTAACTTTTTGCATGTGTTGTGTGTGTATTTCCTAAAATCCACAAGGAAGCACAAATGGCTTTAAACACCTGGACATATATAGATTTTTCATCTTATATATAGATATTTATAGATATTTATAACAGTAAATATATGTTTATCATTACTACAATATACTTAACTCCTTTAAGCATCTGGGAAGAAAAAGAAAAAAAACCAAAACCAAACCCAGTTTCACTACAATTACATCTGATATGTGTATGTCACAAAACACAAACAAAACAAGCCATGTGAGATTCGAGTCAGACCATTCCAGGACAGAACAGCTAAGAGGCAGGCAAAGAGTCTCAGAGGGAGCAGGCCTACATGTCAAATGGTGGTTTGGGGCTCTCCGGGCGGGAGGGACTGGCCTTACCCGGCCGGCTGGAGTTTAAAGACAAGAAAACAAAGAAACAGGGAACAGGGGAAGGGAAGGAAGAGGAGGAAAAGTAGTAAAACAACAGTTACAATGCAGAAGGGAACTGGCATCAGAACAACAGAGGATCCACCACAGCAATTAAGAGCACTAAGCACTGAAATAAGGTAACTTAAACCTGAAACAGGCCTGGCTGAAAGCCTGCAACACGGGTGGCTCATTTAGCTCTGGTAGAGACATGACATCTGAGATGTACGGGGTTGATATATTCTTAATTCTCAAGTCTTTTTTTAATACATATAGCATGAAAAGTAAACCCCAAACCTTCAGAAGATGAGTTGTGATCAACAATGGTTACAAGTTTCCCCAAACACGTACTGTATGCATGCAAGAAGAAAAAGGCTACGGAAGAAGTCACCACAGTACCCAAAAAAACACTGAGAGATGTGCTTACTCAAAGCAGAATTTTCAAAAGATTACCCAGCCAACTCCCAGAAAAAATGCGGCTGTCCATTTGCAAAGGGGGAGCCACGCATCTATTCCCCTCTCCCTGCTGGGTTCAGACAAGTCAGCCAAAAGTGGTGATGCCAGACAGCCGCTGGCAGGAGCCAGTGTGTCACCAGCAGGATCTCCCCAGCTCTTCTAGGAGCAGAGCGTGAGCAGGTCCGCGTGCTCCCTGCCCGCTGAGCTGTGCGTGCTATCTCAGACTTCGCTCTGGCAGGACTAGACCGATCCACTGAGTTCTCCCCCTTTCTTGATCTCCCTGCCTCACTTCGGTAAGAGGTTGATTGCACTGCTCCCAACATGAATTTTTGCACCTTAGAAGTCAAACTAATACACAGGACATTGAATCTGTTTCTAACGGTGTCACATGTTTTGACGGGATTTTTCTTCTAAGTTACACTTTTGTCGCCTTAGCTACAAGAAAAGAAAATAGCTACAGATCAGTCCCAGGTGCTACAGCTAACTGATGCAGGCAGGACACTTATCCAGGCTAGACCAGGCGGATGGAATTACTGGACGGACAGCCACCGCTTGGACTTAAGGATGTCCCTGCGGCTGATCTCTCCAAGGAGCCTGTGTACTTCAGGGATCCATGCCACTGAATGAAGGCTACTCTACGCTCACAAAGCAATACAGGACGCACGAGTGAAGACGAAGAGCTCGATCACTAGGCTAGTGTTTTACGACACACCAGGAGGGGGTGGTGGGAGGCAGAGGTGTGGGATGGATGAGAGGAGTGACTGTGGCTGTGGAAGGGAGGGTGCAATGGGGAAGCCGCCAGCACGGCATTCGTCGCCAGCTGTCTACAGCCTCGAGTTATAAATCTAAGAGGGACGGTTCAGCCGGTCGGATTATGGTAGGTCGAGTAGGTGAGGCGGGGCCCCTTCTGCTGTGAAAAAGCAGGAAACAAAAACAAGAGAACACACACTGTGGTTAGCACAGCAATCGCAGTCACAATCACACGTGCTTCTCCACCTCGCCTGAGCCAGCGAGAAAATAAAACATGAGGCACAAACTACCAGCCTGCAACTCCACGAAGGAGACTTACACGCTTACTCACGCCTCACACTGGCCTTCCTGCACAGCATGGATCACCAGTAAAGCAATCTGCTGCACAGCCAGTTTTGTGTTCCCTCTGAAATTTGGAAGTGCGGAGATTTATTGCCAGTGAATGCACTGGCTCTGGAACGAGAGTTGAGAAGCACGGACAACAGTGAGCTCCTGTATCAAGCACATGACAGTCACACAGCATGGATGGGGTCCTCTGAGACGCGCTGCTGTCAGAGGTTCTTGGATGGTTTGGAGGAGCACCTTCTTCCCCCGCCCTCGAGGCTAATGCAAGCCTGAGGTTGCCTATTCCAATGACACTGATCTCTGACATTAGGGGCAAGCTTGCTGCTTCTGGTTCTCTAGTTCTGGTGCTCAGCAAATGCAGCTTCTACTTCAATAAAAGGAGCTCTGGCTATCGCTACCCCACTCTGCTCCAGCCCTTTTACTGGCACTTTAGCTAGGTAACTGGGCAACAAGTTAACTCACACAGATGGCAAACTCTTAAGTGCTCTGGAGTCTCCTTTCTGTAAGGGACTGGGGAAAAACAAAACCCCAGAAAATACACACCCTTGCTGTCTCTCTCTCAACTCATTACTTGAAAGATCACTTCAGACTCAGACTACAGGCTTTATGAAATCTACAAATAAATTGTTCTGTAAGTCAGTGAGTCCAATTATGTTTTTCCTTTAAAGCATGCTCCCTGCAGTGTCTGCAGCCTAAACAGCATCATTATGATAATTAAATTGTCCATTACTGAGCCAGAGTAGTTTTACAGTCCGAACTGCCTGAAAAGCAAAGAGCAAACCCAACAGGATGCAGACCAAATAGAGGGGAAGCATTTGCACTGACAATGCAGAACCAGGTGTCACAGAATTAATGCCTGAATAATTCCACACTGACAAGCTTTAATTTAGATTACAATCACCTGGCTGAGAGAAATGAAGACCTTCCCCTAACACGGGCTGAGGGAAGCAGGAAGAAAGGAAGAGGGGGCAGAGGAGGGTATTTGCACCAGTGCAATCTCCCGAGATAAGGACGTCCTGTTTTGCACTGGCTGCAAGTCTATCGGCATGCTGGTACCAGAGGAGCTGCACTCCTATAAATTAGGGCAAGCTCCCTCATCTTAGTAAATGAGCCAAGGCAACTCTACAGTCCTGTGTGTTAGACCTCAGCAGAATTTATTGCTCCGTAGCTATTGAGCCCCAGATCCCAAAACAATTACGACCACTCATTGTTTGCCTTGGGAAGTGATATATAAGCTTCAGACAGTAAAACATTTCTATTCTTGACTGAAAGCGTCAATAGGGACCACAAGACCCCACTGTCAGCATGCCCATCAAGTTACTGCTCCTGTACAGTGATGGGACTGAGCTAACCTGCAAGTTACAAGCACCTTGGAAGGATGCCAAAATAATACAGTCTCCCAGAAGCAAATCTCACCATGAGATGTTACAACTGGGCAATCTGTGACCCTCAGCATCACGACACACAGGGTCTGTGCATCATCTCTGAAGGTTGCTCACAGTGTAAATGCAATACCAACCATTCAAAGGCTACTACTGTTACCAGAACAGCAATAGCACTTGAATTAAAGCCTTACAAAACTTCAGCTCAACCTTTAGTGAGATGCTGTTGTAGTGTCACATGTGTTAGAAGGCATTTTTTGAGAAGCTTGAAGGACTTTTTGCATTTCAGGAGTTTGGACAGTTTGTTCTAACAGCCTCCACAGCTTTACGCGAAAAGGATGCTTGAAGTCACTGGACTGTGTGACGTGTTCTGGCAAGAGACAACAATTGACCCTACCAGAATAAATAGGACTGAAAAGAGCACAAATAATTTGCAGGTAGATGGGCTGCTTTTTTGTAGTGTACTGTGATTCATTTTTGCAGACACTTCTCTCAGCACTCAGGGCATTTCAGGGGGAGGAGCTGTCACTTTTTAAAGTTACAGGTTTTCTGGAGACACTTGCAGCATCTGCCTGGTAAAGTTATAAAAGGCTGAAAACTGTTTCCCAGCAGAAAAAGGGACAGAGAGGTCTCTCAGACATGCAGCATTCACTCTTGAAATGTTACTTCAGTCTGTCTCACTACACTGCTAGCCAAACCCTTTTATATCACTGAAAAGTCATTTTCCTCAGTCAGAACAAGAGGGAACAAAGTTTTGCTCATGGGGAAGTCTGTGGCAGCCTCCAGTACGTGGGAAGTAAGACCCGAGTCCTGGCAGGAGCCTGAGAAGACCAGTTATGGTGACTATCATGTCCTTTGACATTGGTCTTTCAAGCCATACCAAGAAAGAACACTGAGCTAATCGTATCTAGGAAAACAATGGGTTAATCGAGTTCTGCTAAGGACCTAACAGAGATGGTACATTACATTTATTGCCTTGGACTGCAAAAGGTTTTGCGGGGGAATTTTTTTTTTTTTTTTAAAGTTCTTTGTTTTATAGTGGTGTTTTGGGTTTTTAATTTCCTTGGTGCTCTTTATGCCAGATCAAGAACAGAACACCCCAAAACAGCGAGTCCCAGAACAAGGTACAGACAACAGCAAGCCTCTTTGCTGAGGTTGTTCACCAAGATGCATGTTTCTAGGGCTGTCAGGGATGTCTGCAGTAGGTGGAGTATTGGAGGAAACTGCTGATTGCTCCAACACCTCTGCAGTACGTCATCAGCGAGGAGGGCTGACAGATGACATCCTCAAAGATGATGTCAATCACTGCATTGGTTTGATGTGATGTGGCACCTCTCAGCTCTAACTGCAGTTACACGCAGCAGTAACAGACACCGTCTGCTGCACGATGGGGGTTAGCTGTGAGCCGCCCTGCCCTGGAACAGGGCTTGCTATTCCTGTTGAGAGGACTTCAGCACACGCTACCCAAGCCCAGTTCTCTGCTGCAACCAGCAGCCAGAGAATCCACAGGAGCTGCTGCTGCTTCCACTCCTCTCAGACTTTTCACTTCAAGAAACATGCACAGAGAAAGGGAGAAGGGGCCCAAAATCCCTACACGTGCCCTGTTCTGCCCTCTCTACCTGTTTGTCAGTAAGGGCTGGAGACTCCCAGGAAAAAGACTCAGGAGAATTTCCTCCATCTCCCCCTCTACACCCCCAGTCTCAGCATTAACAGGACAAGGAAGAGTCACTGGGCCAGCGCAGCACACATGAGCCTGCCCCAGTACCCTGCTACATCACTGAACAAGTACAATGCTGCAAACTGCAGGGAGGGATAGGAAAGGGAAACAGGCAGGAGCTCGGGGCAGAGTGCTGGGGGGATGGATCACTAAACACTTCCTCTCACAGGGGCAGGAGGCAGAGGAGAGAAGGCAGTTTGAATGGAGGCAAAAGAGTAACCTAGAAGGTAAAGGGTCAAGTGGAGAACAAGCAAAGGGAGTTGGCTTCTAACTGTGACAATGGGACACAAGGATAACGGGGAACATTCAAGGTCAGAGTTACCCTGCACTCAGATATGGAAGTCCTGGTATTAATGACCCAAACTCCTCCTGCCTTCCACGAGCACCAAGGAGGATGGGAGTACTTCTCCAGCCGGACATTAGAATGTAAGAAGAGGAGTCTGAACTAACAGCTCCCCACGTCTCCCTCTTGATCCTAACAGCTGACAAACCAAATAAAAATGGAGTTCGTTCAGCCGATCTCCCAGTCAGTGTGGATATAAGCCAAATGAAAGACACAGACAGTCTAGGCCTTGTTTCCAGAGCTCATTCCCCCATCCCACCTCCTCTATCTAGAAGCAGAGAAGTCAGGTACGGAGGCTTCCCCAGCTCCTGCAGCTCAAGCAGCTGCTCTGTCTCTGATCAGCCAGTTTTTCTGTTCAAGACTCCTCCCTTTATGAGATCCTGGCAGAGGTGGTTCGTTGGACAAGGGACTCTATTACTGATACAAGAACTAGGCAGCAGAGGTGAGCTGCAGAGCAAAGTAATGGAGGATGGGGACACACTGACTCATGCATTGCAGGGAGAGCGCAGAACGTACCGTGGCTGCCAGTCCTCAGGGGTCACTGATAGTGATTCTGAAAGACAACATGAAATCAACATGGCAGTTCAGACAGTTCAAGGCAGAGGCCACACAGACTGTCAAGAAGGTGGAACAGAGACACATGCACTTGCAGAGCCACACATTCGCACATCCCCCTCCAGAACACGGCACGAGCGTGCACTGCTGGTTGGGACTGCACCGTGCCACGCAGGACCGCACACACACAATCAGCCTCGTCTTTGCATGTGCCCAGGACCTGCTGTGCACAGGGGTGTGCTGAAACCTATCTGTCTGTGCACACACCTACTGGCTGGTGCTCACTCGCCCACCCAGTCCACTCACACATCCAGGCTGATGTCCATACCTGCCAAACCAGCAGTATACCCCCACCAGCTGGCTACTGGTGGCTTGACTTGCCTCTCACTAAGCATTCCTATCTTCTGACCATATTAAATGCTAGAGTTCAAATAAACGCTCAGGAAAGAGGGAGGTAACATGCAGTCCTGAGCACTACCCAAAATGGGAAGCAGCAGGTGAAGGCTTGTATCTTGAAGGTCACAAATCATGTGATTGGCTACTCCAAACTCCTCAATAATTCAAGTTACAAAGCCATGCAATGTTATGCGTACAGTGATACTGATCGTTTGCATCTTTTTCCTTAGATGTACCAAACAACGGAGAACCCACTAACACCTTCAACTCATTTTTCCAGTGGTTAAGTCATTCTCACCTAAACTTTCTTACTTTTCCTTTAAGCTTGCCTAAGCTCTTTCACCTACAGTTTCTATCAAACTCTTTTTAACTGAAGAGCCCAAATACCTAGAGGAGCATCTTCACAGCTTTCTTAGAGCTAATCCTTCTGCATAGCTCCAATAGGCACACAGTCCAAGTGCAGTCCTTCACTGCACACAGACAGGACCTTATACTGTTTCTGTCTTTCAGCTCCCAAAGATCTGTATTTGGCAGTACAGACTTCCATAGTAGACTGAATAAATGCTAAGTACAGAGGCAGGATGGCAAGCCTTGTTTTAAGTGTCCTTAATTATATGCAGGAATACTTTCCTGTGCAAGAAAATGGACTGTGTGGTCTTTATGCATGAAAACGTGTGTCTATATAATTATGTTTATGAGAAAGAAATAGAGTGACATTTGTTTAAGTTCATCATTCATAAAATCAGATGCTCACACAACTGGAGGCACACAACCTGCCAAACCTCTACACGGGAATCAGCGTGCATACACATGCAAACTACATCCAGCCACCACCATGCACTTCCAGTTCACTACATAACAACAACTCCTACAGCAAAGCCCACTCATGCCATATACAAGAGCTTTGCTCCTCACACACACACACTAGTGTAGCCTGGTAAGCAAGGGAAAAGAATTTAAAAAGTATTAAAAAAAGCAACGATGGAGATGGCATTCATTCACCCATGGCAGAAGGGCCCAAGTCCAAGTGCTAGCAGGGAACATTCTTGTTCTATATACAGGAGAGGAAGAGAAAGAGTCCCTTATTGGAAATTCTCCGTTCATCAGTGAACTCAAATGACAAGCTGATGTCAGGATCCAGAGGAGTCTATGAACAACTGGAAGAATCAGAGAGGGGGATCAGAGAATGAGCATCACTTCACACCTTCTGGAACTACATTCTCAATTCCAGGTCTGGGCAGTCAGTAGCATGCAATCCAACCTACCACCTCTCCTTCTAAAACAAGGGATTGGTCTGTTAAGCATGAAACAATCTCTTCCTCTGCTCCAGTGCTGTTCCCTACCTTACCCTAAACCCTTCTACCTCATGCAAAAGGCAGGAAAGCCACCAAGACAGGCTATGACGGATTTCTTCAGAAGAGACCAATTCATTTCAGCCCTTTGGGGGAATCCTACCATGATGATCAGGTATATTGAATATTTTCATGAGTGAAGAAATGAAACTGAGTGAAAGAAGAAAGATGGAAACAGAAAGCAGCAAAAGTATACTAAAAACAAAACTACAAAGTAACATCATACAGAAAAGCAGGGTCACAAGAAGCAAGGGCTGAAATACACAGGAGAAGCATGCTGACATCCGTAGGTGCCACCAGCAGGACCACAGTCCCTGGGGCAACACCGAAACATGTGTGGACAAGCTACTGTGGGAGCTGCATCAAGGTGCATAGGGAGGACTGGGGCAGAGGCACCAAGAAAGTCAAACCATTTGCACGCACCAGAGTCAGAAACTGGTCTAGAATCTCCTCAGACTCACCCACCTCTGGGCTAGATACAGCCTGGCAGAGAACACCTCCCCCCCAAACAGGCAGCGCCAAGTATGAGCTGGGGCACTATCACAGCAGGGAGCTGAGCCTCTTCTGCCATGTACCGTCATCACCCACTGACAGGCTGGGCCTTTCCTCAGAAAATGGCAATGCTTTCAGACAGGTCCCACCAGCACCCACTGGAAAGGAGGTATTTTCCACAAGGAAAGTGTGTTCCCTCTGGCTTGTCACTGGGGAGTTTCTGGTTATGTTCATTCTTCACTGTGCTAATTACCTTCTCTTTCTCACAGGAGGCCGAGTACTCAACATAAAAGCATTCCCGGTTCCAGACCACTTCCTAAGTTCTTTCAGGAACACGTGCCTAGCTGCACAGGGGGTAATCCCTTACTACTCTGCTGAAGTGTGTTTGAAGCGACTGCACAGGAAAGGAATTAAGTTTCCTAAATGGAAAGCAAAGCTGTGTGATTTGGACCCTCTAGACTGGAAAATGTTCAAGTTGATTACAGAAGCAACAGAAATGCCCCTCCAAAAAACTATCCTTTTCCCTGCAGTGACGTTGTAATATTTTCTAGCAAAAAAGCAACTGAACAGCTTAGATGAAGGTGTCTCTAACTCACCTTGAAGAACTCCGGGCCAGAAGAAAAGGGGCAACTTCAGACTTTGGGGAGCCCTACACAGAGGGGAACTGTCACTCCAGCCCTGTGATTCTTCTAGTGACCACCTCCTACTTGTGAGCAGGGGTGTTGGTATGACTGCTTTAATAAAGCCCTTGGGTACAAGGTCCTCTTCCCCCATCCTTTACACAGAGGTCTGTGCAGCGAAGAGGCTGCCTCTCTCTTCCCAAGAGCTGCCTTGACGCTGCCTCATCCATGCAATGAAATCTCAATGGACAACAATGCTCCTGCCTATGGACTCCATTCAAGTCTCTGAAGACTGTACCCATACCACGCGCTCCATTCTCCTTCCATGGCCCAGGCAGGCTAAGTGCTGTCAGGGCTGCTACTCAAAACCTGGACATATCCCACCTGCATGGAGCAACATTTCAGGACTTACCTGGGAACCCCAGGAGGAGCACGATTAGGCCGAGAAGGAACCTGAGGCGGGGGCCCAAAGGGATCAGGAGAGGCACCTGGCCTGGAGGGCACGGGGGGGGCACCACCCAGCGTGGACCCACCAGCAGGAGGTGGCCCAGGAGCTGGACCTCGAGACCCAGGTCTGGCGGGTGGAACAGCTGGAGCTCTCCTCTGTGGCGTGGGGCTGGACGTAGGAGACCTGACAAACAAATGAAGAAAATTCAACTGCAGCAATTGGCCTGAGATCCCTTTGTCATCATCAGGTCCCCAAAGGCTGCCTTCAGCGCTCCTTTGGTTTCATGTCATTTTACACACCACCCTTTGGCTTTCAAGGGCCACGCCAGGCTTCAGGTTGCCTTCAGGGGTACTTCAGGCACCACCTAACCTAAGGGTTTAGAAGCCTTCGCATCCACCATAAAGACGTAGTAGCCCTACACCACTTTCAAAGCCTAGGAGCCTCCCAATGCAAGTACCCAGAACTCTCCGTCCACAGGGAGAGGAGGGGAAGAGGAGGACTCCCTGTCTCAGTCGGAGGCCCCAGCTAGCCACTGAAGAGGCATCAGGCAGGTCTGTGGGGCTCTCCCCCTGAGCCTCTGGTACCTGCGTCCAGATGGTACGCTCTGCACCTGCAGCCAAGAGTCGTCCACCGGTGGGGGCATGGGGGTGCTGATAGTGCTGGTGTTGATGTCCCCGATGATGTTGAGGGCCTCCTTCAGGGCATGGTACATGCGCAGCATTTCATCGCGTCGCTGAGCCTGCTCTGCTGATTCCTCCATCAGCGTGTTTTGGTCACCACAGGAGTACAGGTTTGCCAGCAACTCCGAATGGATGAAGTCCTTGGTCTGTAAAGGAGCACAAAGAAGGAATCACTTTGCACTGTCTTCCTTGAAGCACTCCATTCTGTTCCCACCTCTCCCTCCTTCCAAGCCACTTTCAGGTTTTCTTCATTCTTTCCCTTCCTATTTTTCCCCTTCTGTGTCTCCCCCACTCCACTGACTAGAGAGATAAGTACATTGTTTATCATGAGGTGCATGATTGTCTTCGGCATGAGGTCTCTGATGGTTTTGTTGACAATTGCCATATAGGAATCCACCAGGTTCCTGATCGTTTCCACTTGTCTCTCCAGCTGAGGGTCCATGGAGTGCATGAAACTGTCTGATCCATTCTCCTCTGCTTCACTGGCCTGCAGAGAAAAGGAGAAACAGATTGGTTCTTTAAAAGTAACATAAAATTAGCTTTTCATGAGAGGGCTAAAAGAAGAAAAGGGAACACACAGGAAGCACATGCAATGAATACCAACTTCCTTAAGCTTACATTTTGAGCTGTGATTGTCAATGTGTAGCTCAGCTTGTACAGACATCTCCAGCTCGGAGCTGAGGAGCTTTAACAACAAAGCTGCTCTCTCAGTAGGAAGTTATTGTACAGAGGTGAAAGGCAACAGGACTCTTGACCAACGTTCACAGGTTATATGCTCTAGTGAATACTCAAAGCTGTATTTTTACTTTTAATGTTTATAGCTTCCTGAAAAGTTTTTCATGCGAGCTGGGTTTTCCATGCCCAGATTCAGTTTGGACATGAGACTCATTAACCAAAAATTAAGCCTTACAGACTCTCTGACACACTGCATCTTCATCCTCATTATACAAACGAGGAAACAGATACAGAGTGGTTAAGTACGCACGCACCTCTGTCAGACTGAAAGTAGATGGAATAATCTAGAAAACCTTCCTGATCACTTCAGCTGCAAATCCTGCATCATAAAGTCATTAATAATCTTTTCTTTCACACCAAGCAGACAAATCTCTTCCTGTCTGCCTGAAATGCTTTCTCTGCCTTTCTGTAAGGGAAAACCTGGGCTGTGCTGTTTGGCAGAAAGCAACTGACAAGGCTCATCCATTTGGGATCAATTTCAAAGCAGCAAAGCATGCAACACTGCTGTCTTTCTGGATACTTCTTAAAAAAAAACACAAACAACAAAAACAACTCCAACACAACTTGATTTTATAGAGAAAGAAAAAAATATCTTTATTTTAAACCATCCCAGTCTGAAGGACTTGCAGCAGTGTAGGAAATTGCTTATCTTGTTTTGGGAACAAGAACATGTGAGAAAGGGCAAATTCTTTTGTTAATTTGAGCTTTTCCCGGAAAGATCTTACATAATGAAGAATGTAATGTTTCAGTGAGAAACAAAGTAAAGGAAGTGGACATCAAACAGGACAACTTAAAAAAGTGAGGGTCAAAAATCCCAAAAATAATTTTGCACCAAGAATCAGAAGTCATACAAAAAGGGAGAAATAAAAAGAAAAAAGGAAAATTCAAACCAAGAACAGAAACAAACAGTAGCAATCCAACAGAAGGTACAAAGAGGGAGAAGCAGCAAATGCCTCTGTGACAAAAGGAAAAAACAAGAGAGAACTATCTGGTGAGAGCCCCAGGGGGCAACACAGGCAGAGAGGGTCAGACTTACTTTGTCCTTGTCCTGGCAGGCCAGTTTGAGCATACATGGAAAAAATTAAAACAAAAAGGGATTAAAAAAATAAAAGAAGATTTTTAGTTTGTCTCAGAATTGGGAGAAGATCCCATAATAGCACTGAACAAGCAAAAAGACCGATCCCACTAAAAATATACAAATACCTACGTTGCACTGGAAAGGAACAAGCAAATTGTTTAGCTAAGCTGAAAATCAAAATAGGACGCTCTGCAAAGGAAATCGGACTGTTAGCATTAAAGGGAAATGTACTTACCTATGACAGCTGCTTGTTATTCATTACACAGGGTTTTGAAACAGCCAGCCTAGAGGTCAGTGTTCCTATGTCAAACCACTCCATTTGCACACCAACAGGTGGCATGTGTCCTTAAAAAGTACACGTTTAAGAGGCCCAGTCTGGTTCAAAGCCAGTTTGATGTCACAAGGTCCAGCCCCTAATCCTCTTTTTTTTAATATCACATCAGTTTGTCAGGAAATGCTTTAAGGCAAAACCCACAATCTTCACGTGTAACAGGAAAGATGAATGGGAGAAGTCTATCAGAAGCAACAAATACAAACAGATAAGCTATAATAATTTCTCTGATGGGAAAACTATTTATAGCAGCCTCCTCTTCAGAGGGGAACAGGAAGGCTTGGTACAGGAACATGTACCAAAATTCTCTAAAACATACTTTTAAAGCAGAGCATAATGCTGACAGCAACTGTTGTGGGACAAGGCTAAGGAAAGAGATAAGAGGTCTTGCTAAACCAGCATATTAAGGTGTCCACCAAGTAAAAGAAAAATTCAAATAACATCCCTTCCTAATTTGGGTGAGGGAATGGGAGAACAACTACTAAGCCAGGAAGCTCCGAACAAGGCCGTACAGTAAGCATTACTGAAAAGGAACAGTGTCTTTGCTCAGTAGACCCATGCTATTTAGTAGTCAGGTAGCTAAACATTCCCCTTATACTGGGAATTTAATGCCCACAAAAGAAGAGAGCTAGAGGGTTTATCAAGGCTGTCTGCCTACTTTATTTATCTCTGCTTTGAAACTGCCAGTTAACTTCACCCCAAGCTTCCTTAAAGGAAAAACCAGGACATATTATCAAGGATTTAAATTTTTGTTGCAAAATGTCCTCAGCTCAGGAAAGAGACAAAACCTCCACAGACTTATTTTTAACACAAGAGGATACAGCTATCCTTCTTAAGATACATGCATGCTGTGTTCCTTCTGATCCCGTTATTTGTCTATAACTTACCCCAACACGCTCTGGGTAGACTCCTGCACGAAGGAAGGAAGCCTTCCAGCTATCTACCTCCTCCTGGGTCTCACAGGCCAGCTCCAGCTGCCGGTAGTCCTTGTAGACATTCCTGAGAGAAAGACAAACATTTTGTTCTTCTGTATTGCAAATCAGGGATTTGCCCATATTTGACAAAGATGTCAGTGACCAGGAATCTTCCTGTCGTCTTAAGGCAGAGACACTTAGTCCTTTGCTAGTATCCTCATGACGACCTTGCAGAAGGAAAAGGAAATGATTTCTTTTTCATGAGCAAGTTTGACTGCCCCCAAATCAGTTGTGTGTTTTCAACAGCACCTGAAAGGTTCCCTTTTCAATTCTGCTTGCTGCTGGACTTCTCCAGCCAGGCTGGATCCCCCATTTCCTATGGCTTTCCCTACTCACTCGCTAAGAACATTGATTATAATTGTATACCCAGCCACAGCCAGACCCAGGTAACCACAAGCAGCTGAAGGCTAAGGTCATGCTGCAGGCCATGCACTGGTGAAGCAAGAAGATGGTGCACATCTGTAATACCAGAAGGAATCAAGTCAGACTTCTTTTACAAAGTCTCTTGTCTCCTCCAAGAATTGCTATCCGTAAAGGATGCATACATCTTTCTGGGACAGCTATCCCAACATGCTCACCTTTATTCCCTGCTATCTAGTATTACATGAATTCTGTCCCCAGCTTCAAGAGCTTGGCACGTTTAGATGTGAGCATACCTCTGTTCAGTGTTGAAGAGAGCAAAGATGTGCTTGCTGGACATGAACCCCTTCTCAACATCTCGCAGTTTCAGGTTATCCACTGGTAACATATACTTCTTCTCCTTCTCCTGAAAAGGGGGTTGGCAAGAAGTCACTCACTGCTCCAACAAACGTGGCCCAACAGCCCTGCCCCACCAACTCCTCCAGGAGCAGGCAGCAGCGTGGCACTGCCGCAGCTCCCCAGCTTGTGATCAACATCAGGGTCATCACTCTTCCCAGCAAGTGGTCAATCAGCACCAAGACCCTCACCAGCCACTTGACATCCAGAGCAGGTCTGCTTGAGTGTGTTTCAACACACTCTTCATCACTCTGCTCCTCATACCTCTGCCCTCAGGACAGCATTAATGAGGGGAAACACTGCTGCTGGTCAGGGAAGGGGTGAACAGCCCTCACAGCCCCACTTCGTTTCACTTTTAACCCCTGCAAGCCTATATCCAGGTTCAAGAAAAGCCAGGCACGTGATAGAGAAGCTGGTTTGACACAGAAATTATGGAATATATCAACTTAAATTCACCTTTTCAGAAAAGCTGTCTTTCTCACTTTATCTTATTACTGCCCTACAGTCTATTGGTTACTGCGAACCCTTTTAAAGTCTTAATTCATATTACCAATAATAACTATGCATCAAAGGATCAAAGAGCAGGTCTGGCTACAATAGTACAGGTTACTGTAAGGTTACCTGAACGCCCCCCGTGTTGAAAAAAAATCAAGTAACTATGCCCGTTAATGACAAACCTCACGCTCCAAATTATTAGAAGCTCAAGCAATATGGGCACCACTTGCTTAGCGAACGTTAATATTGCTTGGTGAATGTTAAAACCCAGAATCTGAAATCTCAGTGACCAGACTCAGAGAGTTTTAAGGGACCTATTTTTCAGAGTAACTGCACCTACAACCCTCCAGTCTGGCTCCTAAGAGATATCTCCAGCTAAACACAGAACAAGGCATCCAAAAAAACCTCAACATTTTTGATCCTAGGTACCATCATTTAACAAACCCGATCTTAGTTTCTGAATGTAAATATAAAAATTATTCTCCCTGCTTAGTCGCAAATCTGGATCTACAGCAAATTAACAGAAGTGACTTTGGGTTAAGGTTTCCATGTGAACATCCTGCTCCAGCTGGGTATCATACCCCAACACAACAAGAGAGGGAGCCATCACACTGGTCTCCAAAAGGCAAAACGCAGCTAACCCAAGACTGACGTAGAAACGGAGCACACTTTTGTGCACAAGCATGCCCGTGTGACTGTCCCCCTTGTGAGGATCTCGTGTGTTTGTAGACCCTTCTTGGCTGGAAACAACAAAACGTGATTGCTCTCAGGGGAAAGAAGAATGGAAAACAAAGATGGTCAGTGAGCAGAGACCCTGAAGAGCTAGCTAGAAAACAGAAGCAGGGCAGAGCAGCAGATAAGGATGACAAAGCTGCTGACCTCAAACTCCCAGGGGATGGCAAGTCCAGCCCAACACCCTCTTAAGTTTTAGTTAAATTGATCTGAGTTTTCTAAGGATATCAGACACTCCACAGTTCAGACCGAGCCTAAGGATCGAACTATACCATTCCATTACAAAATTTATGCAACAAGAATGCCAGCATCCAGAAAATAGAGGAGATCACTTGGGTAGCTACCAGACTCTCCATTCTCTCTCAAAGATGCCAGGCTATGAAAGCAGGAAAGTTCTTCCAAGCAAATTTCCCTGCATTTTTTAATACTGTTGATCAGGCTAGATTAGAAGTGGGCAAGCATTTTTGTGACGGGACATCTGTCAGCCAGGTACTGGTCTCAGAGCCTGACAGACCACTTCAGGTTCTGTAAGCCACAAACAGCTTCCAGCTTTCTATTACTTTGGGTTATTATGCTGGTTTAGGTTGAACCAGCAACCTAGAAGTGAAGTACACCAACTGCTAAGTCCCTAGGCAAGACAGACCATCCCCACTGCAGACTCACTTAACTGCAACTCCCTGCATCCACCCCACAGTCTCTGGGCTAGTAAAAAAAAATAGCTGATGTTGAAGGTGTCTGAGAAAAATCACTCTGCACATCATTGCATAGAAACCTAGCAATGGAGTCATTCTTCAGGGGGAAAAAAAGAAGTCAAAAGGTAAGGGAATCCCACGTCCCAGATACGGAAATACACGCTCTTTGCCAGAGTTTCAACCTTCACCTCTTCCAAGCTCTTGCATAAATGCTGCTGCATGATCAAGACAACACGATCTCCGCATGCTGATCTTTCCATACACCAGACAAGTCACGTATCTGTACACCAGATAAAATAGCAGTCCTCTAAGGTAGCAAGAGCAAACTGAGGACACTGGCACAAGGCAAGAAGCCCCCATGCCATGTATGCTGTGGGGCAATGCATGCTGCTGCTCATCAGCTCCCCACAGCTCCCCCCTCTCCCAGTCCCCCACTTCAGTCTCTCCAGCTTCTCAATTTTCAGCCCAGCCTGTTTTATATCAACACTCTGACTTCATTTCCTGAATGTAGAGACAGGAAAGTGTGGAACGAGCTGCCAAGGGCTGAGCCTCTCAAAACTTTGGCTGAGCCCTCTGCCCATATGTTAGCAATCTGGCAGTATGTGCTATGGCTGAACAGCATCCTGGCCAAGAGGGGAAAGGGGCTTCTCTCTCTCTCGCTTTCCAAACTTGGAGTGGAGGAGGAAAGAGAAGGAAGAGCCAGCACACATCAAAATGGGAAAGTAGTTTGTGAAATACTATATTCAAAGCCCTAAGTCTGATCCCAAGAGGCTTGTGTGGCTCATAAGATATCTCCCCCTGCCTATGAGAAGAAATAAAAAAAATAACCAGGCAAAGCTCTCAGCAGCAGAGTGTATGTTATATAAAATGCGCACGTTGGCTGCGAGTTAACCTGTAGAGCCACGCGGCCAAGGAGAGGTGGTGAAGTGGCAGAAGCACTCAGACTGGCTGTACAAAACAGAACATGGATGCTCAGTGTTGGCTAGGGAATGCTGTAGGTGCGGGGCTAGCTACCCCTAGTCAGGGCTCTTGCTCCCAACCGGAGTCACACTACTCGCATGGAGAACTGCAGAGAGAGATGGCTGCAAGCTGCTTGCAGAGGCAGGATAAGTGCCAGAGGATTAGTCCCCCACCCCCAGCACAGTGCAGATACAGCCATATGGCTCTGTACTTTGCATCTACCAAAGAAAGAAAATACACATTGCCAGGAAAAGGACCAGGATCCATTAGCCATTCCAATTGTGGGTTGTGGAGTACAACAGCTGGAGGAAAAAAAGGGATACCACAACTGCAGCCTCATGTTGCAACATCCTTAATGTGGCTACCCGACTCCTTATAACTACTAGATTCTAGAGATTGGTTTTGACCAGAGACAACAATGGTTCGCACTATCACCTGAATAATTTGTTGCTATCCTGTAGGTAATAACCTACAAGAATAACCTACAAGCAAGGCAGCCTGGCTCAAAGCATTTCCTCCATTCAACCGGACTGCCTCAACAGCAAGCTGAATTTTCCTACTCTCAGATACATGTGAAATGAAGCTGACAGATGCATGTGTGGGCTCCCCTAAGGTTGGAAATTGGCACTCACAGTACAAGAAAGTAATTAGTAGAGTTATTAGAACTCAGTTTGCATTTGGAGCCCAAATAAACTAATTAAAGGTTTCTCTGTAGCTGTTATGACAAACCCCTCCTTTTGCACAGAGACAAGGGTCTGTGGGTATGGGGGGAAGAGCATCGCCATTGTTTTAACTGGTGGCCGTGTGAAATTAGGAGAAATTAATCTTGCTTAAACCTCTTACATCTCCTTTCCTTCTTGTAAGAGGTAAAGCACTATGGGTAAACAAACCTGCCCCTGAGATGACTGAGGTTTCAGTCAAATCATTTGTATAAAACACATATGCAGCATTTTGGGAGCTCCTGTAATAAAACTCTATTGAAATGGAAACACATTAACATCATAATTGATAATTAACAGACTGTAGGAATACATGCACATTACAAGATTATTAAGAAGCCTCTGAAAAACAATCTGGAGTATTTGAAAGCAAGTTAGCAGGGCATTTTAAGTGAACAGGCTCCCCCCAACCTCCAACCAAGACGTTACCAACCACTTTCTGCTTCTTGCCTTTGCAAAGAAAATGCACATTTAGAAGAGCTGAATTTCTGACCTACGATTCTTCCAGCAAGCCCTAGTCATCCCACAACCTACATACATCTCAAGCCCACCTGCATCACTTAACTTTTACCCTCAAAAAAGTGTAGTTTACCAGACACTGATCACTGCTCCAAGCTGCAAAGCAGCTGTAATGGCTTGTTTACATCAGAAGGCTGCATTGGTTTAACTTAGACACACACCCTAAGATTTTAAGCTGATTTAGCTCAAAAGCTCCGTAGACACTAGGCCTGGACTCACGTGATTGATCACAACCATTACTGTCGGCTTAATCAGCACAGCCATGGCAATCAACTCACCTGCACAAAAATAAAGGTTTTTATTTGCAGCAGCTGAAATAACATGCAGATTTAAACATACAGCTAAATGCAATCCTAGGAACCCATCAGAGAGTATACAAGAAAGCACAGCTGGAAACTGAGTATCTTAAGAGAGGTTACAGTGGCCAAAACTCCACTGCCGTGACCTCTCTAAGGTCACAGTGATGTCCACCAGCCTTTGCAAAGGACAAGCAGGCATTTCTTCCTACTCCTGTCCCTGTGCCAGGGCAGGGACGGACAGTCCCCAGTATTGGACTTGCTTTGATGAGGTAAAGTGCAACACACATGCAAAGCATTGCACACCTCCGGGAGGAGGAGAGGGCTGGGTTACCCTTCCCCAGCGCACGGTTAGAGCTGAAGTGGGAGTTCTGGGTGTTCACATTTTTGGCCACAAATCTTAGCCATCCACCAGCATGCACACAAGAGAGGGGGATCCTGGAAGGCAGACGCGCACACACAGAGCCCTCTTTATCCCTGCAGCACCAGGGAGAGAGCGAGCAAACCACAAGGCTAGGGCTAACATCTGGAATCGTTACGTGGGAGCCAAGCGCCACAGAGAGCGACAGCATTCCTAAGTTTCCAAGCGGGGCAGGGAGCCCTCCTTTCCCCCCCGCACCCCCACCCGCGGCCGGCTCGCTTCCTGCCCCCCGCCCCCCCCACCCCAGCAGCCAGCAAGCTCCTCCTCCGGTCTGGTTAGCTGCACTGCCACGTCAATTGAGGCAGAAGGACAGAAGGGAAGCAAGAAGGGAGGGAGCAAAAGCCAGAAGAGGGAGGGAGACTCAGCAATGCCAGACATTGTAGGGGGGAGAAAAAGAGGGGATGTGGATTGCTCCTGCAGTAGCCAGAGGTGAGCTGCAAAGGCAACTGGCCAAGGCGGGTCAAAGGACCCTTTTGAGGACTTGGAAGCAAAGGCTGGTCCTGTTTGAGCTTTGCTCCGGACCCCAGGCAAAGGGCTGATCTACAGGACAGAAGGAGATGAGGGTGCCTGGGGCCTGGGAATCCGCCCACACAGCTCCACAGGGAAGAAGAGGAGCTGAATGAAGCAACAAGTTCTGCACACCTGGGTGACAGCCAACACTTCACAGCATTTCCTCCTCAAACAGCAGTAATTATTTTTTTTTCCTCTTTCTAAAAAGGTGCAGCATACCCCAGGTGGAAACCAGGTACCAGCTTGACACCGGCACTGGAAAAGGAAGGAGCTCGGAAGCTTGCTCCAAATTGGAAACATGCAGGCAGCAACATTTCTTCTTCCCAGCTGCCAGAAGAGGATGCTTTTTCAATCAGGACTTGGACTTCCTTTCACCCCATCTCTGCCCCCAAAGCCCCATCCCAAAAGCAGGGAGGGGAAAGGACTAATGAGCTGCTGATAACCGGAGAGCAGATCGCAGAGGCTCCACTCCGTCTGCCCAGTGTTCAGACTACCTGTTCAGGACTACGAGATTGTACAGTAGTCTGCACATTGGTTAGGCTGTGCTGGGATACACCACACACTGCCAGTGCTGCACGGGGACGGCAACACCTGCACGGCAGAGGGGGATGCTTGGAGAGGGTGGGCTGCAGGGACAGCTGCATGCAAAGTTCACTCATCCCTCAGCCTTTGGAGCCATGCTTGATGATGACTCTTACCCGCCTGTTCACCAGCCTACTCACAACCCTCTTATCCCTCCTCCGTCTCTTTTACCCCTTCTTTTCTTTCAGCTCCATGCACTTGCCCCAGGGGTAGCTGCGTTCAGGATGGCTTGAGTCTCACATGCTAAACTTTGCCATGAAATGCAGAGATAGACAAATGGGCCTGGCAGATTCATAACCACACTGTGCTTTGCTACCTCAGAAAGCAAGACCAAGCACAGAAAGGTGACTGGAGAAAGGGGATTTCATATAGTAAAAAATGTTGTTCATTAGTATAAAGAAAAACCTGCAAAGGATTGAAAGTTGGAGGTTTAGATGCTCTGGAAGTTGTGTTTGCTTTGATGTTTGTCTGGAAAAGAAATAAGGGAATTAGTGAGTAAAAGCATAAATGAGGACTGGTTAAGACTGAGTAAGATATCCATGAGAAAACATGTGCTTGTGAAAAAACACAACTGAATGAATAAAAGAGCTCCACAGAGGCTGTAAAGAGACAGAACATGTTCCAGAGAGCACCTGAGGGCAGTGTGAAAGCAGGAGAGGAAGAACCTCAGAGCAGACCTGCTTGTGTGGTCTTTAAAGAAGCCGGACACAAAAACCTGGCTGCAGCCAGACCCATCACAGTCAGTTTCTGATGAGTCGTGAGCATCAGAGCAAAGACAAAAGGATTTCTACCAGCTGAGCTGGGCTTCAAGGACATGGACTGTTGGGGCGGGGCGCAGTGTAGAGAACACCAGGGAGTGCATGTGGGTGCAGTGGGAGAACAATCTCAGTATTGATTAACGGGGGGTTTTTTGAACTAGAATTGGGAACAAGACATTGACAGGTACAGAATAAGCAGCTATCTAGTACTGTCAATGAGGTCACATCTTCCCAAGAAGAGAGAGTACGTTTGTTCTTCAAGCAAAAGAGAAGGTGTAAAGACAGAAAGAGCTCAAGCACAAATGATACAGCAGGAATTGACATGATGCATAAAGAATATGAGGCATCCCCCAGGCACCTGAAAGTTCCTAAAAGGATATCAGGCATCCGCCATGCACCTGAAAGTTCCTAAAACTCTGCACTCCCCCCCCCCCCCCCCCCCCCCCCCCCCCAGGACTCAAATGCACTGACATTGCACACAGCACATGAATACTTTTCACACAAGCAAATAAGGCCATATTCTTCTCACGCAGTCCCCTGTTCTTACATGCCCCAAATTTCTAGTACGTAATTTACCTGAGTAAGGACAGAAGGTCCCATCTGTATTGCACATTTACACAAATTCCCAAAGGAAACCGCAGATACATCCATCCACCCAACTGTGCAAACAGTCTGGCACGCAGTAGCACACAGTCACAGCCACTCCAGCAGAAATTCACCTTTGCAAAGCAGAGGACACAGGGGTCCCCTCCAGCAGGCAATATGCTTTACTAATAGCAACCACCCCGAGCACAGTACTCATTGCATCTTGTCTACAAGGTCCCCATCACCAGTAGCTCTCACCCAGCTCACAAACCCTCTCTTCCAGCAGGTGGGAAAACCCTGGAGAGAAGTGGGTACTGTGCATTTCATAAAGGATTCAGGCTGGAGGACTATTCAAATTAAGTTCTGGCTTCACATCCACTGTGGTGCTTGCTGAGCAGTTAGCCAGTGTGCTGTGCTGCTGCTCCAGCCCTGGGGACACTGTGGCCTCCCTGAGCAGGGAAACCTCGTTCTACGTTTCCAGCAGCCAGAGGAGGCTCCTCCCCACTGCTGGCCCGCAGCACAGTCCCACAGGTCTCGGGAGGTGCAGGAGGGTCTCCAGGTCTTGGGAGGCAGCTTTCTGTGGGGCTGCTCTCCATGGGGCCAGTGTTTGACTCACTGAAAGGAGACAGGAAGAAAAACAGAGAGCTCGGGCACACACACGCTCTTGGCAGCAAGGCGGAGTGGGGAGCCAGCTTTCCACCCTGCCTGGCCTGCTCCCTCCTTCCCCTCCCATTCCCCAGCACACTCCTTCAGACCCCTCCAGAGCATCAACAGCCATACAGCCCTACTAATGTGTAATGCTGGGCCCTTTAAGACATTTTAAGTTTCAGTTCCTTTCAGAGGCAGAGGAAAAACAAGCCAGCACTGTGGAAAGACTGGTATTTCACTAATGGGGTCCAGATGTCTTCATTCCAGAGACTCTGGGTCCTGGCTTGCAAAACAGGGCAGGAAGATGCTGTGCCCCCAACTCCTCCCAGCTCCAGAGCTGCTAGCCTAGCCTTCACCCTCACCCCACCGCACACCTCCTCACCCTGCTCCTTCCCCCATTGTCACCCACAGCTCTGCCACCAGCTCCTCCATCTGTACAAGACTGGTTCAACTCCCTCCTCCTTCCCCCGGAAAGCGGCCAGAGGGCAGGGGAACCGGGACAAGGGAGCCCACAGAAGTGCAGGGTGGGGCAGACAAAGCCTCCCCCTTCCCTCAGAGCTTAAGTGAAGTAAGATCATGGTGTACAGCCTTAAAAAAGCGCACGAGAACATTTCATGAGCTGTAAAGGATACCAGTCCTTCTGAACCGATGGCAAAGGAGAGCTCTGGGACAGGCATGTGAAGATAACCCTGCCTGACAGAGGACCATGTACTGCAGACAGCTCTTCAGGATGGAGCCAGCTCCATGCAGGACTGAGGTGTGGGATAGGAATCCCCATGCTCTCCAAGTGACCCCTCAAATGCACTAGCCTGACTCAACTGTGGAGTTCAGGTGGACACTGCTTCCCTTCTCCCTCACAACAGCCAGTGATCAAGGAACTGAACTTGGGGAGGAAGCAAAAAAAGGCATGCTTCCCTTTCCCCCCTGCTCCCACTCAGCAGAAGACAAAGGCTCCTTTCTCAGAGGCAGCTCAGACCTCATCAGTGCCAGCTCTCCATGTTTAAGGGACCAAGGCTGGCAGGGAACAGTTTTCATTAGGCAGCTCTTCCTTTACTGTCCAAAAGCGAAATGGTGCAGACCTCCTTTTGCTATTGACACCCAAGGCTGCCCTCCCTCAGGAGGGAAGGCAGGTCCAACCCCCATCCCAGGCAACTGGAATCTATCAACAGTTTATACAGCCCCACTGCAGCCCTCCCTCCCACTCCCCGGGGAAGAACAGGGAGTTCTGATCATCTCTAATACAAATGTAGCAGCTGGCTTTGATTAAATGACTTATGTTTATAACCACTTGACCTGCATATGCAACCCAGAGGAAAGTGAAGCCTCCCCAAGCAACTCTGAACACAAAGGGCAGGGGGTCTTACAGCAGAGACACACTGGTTTAGCGAAAGACATTTCAGTGCCTGGTTCTTTAATTAGAAAATTGCTGCCTGCTCATCCATAGCAGCACAGCAGCAGTCTCCATGCAGAAAGTGATGTTTAGAGGCTGATTCATCACCATATTTGTCATCATTTCCACCTGCCGAGAATAAAACAAGCCCAGTGATATGAACTAGACAAGAAGCCAGGCCTAGTTGCAGCTCCCAGGCACAGGACCTGAAGGACACACACCCCAGTAAGAGGCTAAGCAGTTTATTTGCAGTCAGAAACCCTCATCAACTCACAATGCATCACTACACCACACCAGGCATTTTTCATCCCCCAGCACACCAAGTGGGGCTAACCCTTTGGATCACGTTCTTACCAAAGCCATTCACCTATTCTTTCCCTTTTCAAAGTAATCAGCAAAGGCAGTTATCTACCTTTGTCTTGCACAGGAAGCAACACACTGTTGACAATGATAATTGCAGCTGGGACAGTTCTGTCCACTTAGATTGTGGCCCACTGAAGCTGAGACACACCACGGCACGCTGCTAGAATTCCTAATACTCAAGATTTTTCAAGCAACTCTACAGATTAAGTCCATGCTCCTATCAGTGATGCTCCACACACCACTACACTTTTGACCAGGAGTACTCTAGCCATTCACAAGTCAAACAATTTTACAAATAATAAGGTAACTGGCATGTTCAATGTAAAAACATCTAAAAAAAGCAAACCAAAATACATTCCTGCTTTGCAGGCTTAATAACTGAATCCTGGAGAAGTTTACTTGAAGTTAGAAGGAACCAGCACCTGAGCTGCAGCTTCAGGTCCACAGCTCCTGTTGCTGTGCTCAGAAAGGAAATAGCTTTTTTTCTTGCAACCAGGAGAGATGCACGAAAACCTCTGCCACACTCCTTAAGGAAACTCATCGTGGCCACCCCACAAACATCCAAAAGTCCAAATCTTGGAACTAACCCATCACACCCTTGATTGCAACCACCACAGCAAGACAAATAAAGGTCAAATTCATTCAAGTGTTTGTCAAACTTCTGCTGAGCCAGGGCTTCAAGCATAGACGTTACTCCTTGTACATCAGTAAAGCCACACTCACATCAATTCATAAATGCTCAGCAGCACTGATGCCACAGGAAGCCCAGATCAAGGGTAGTTTCAGCTTGTGTCACCAGCTGCAGACAGCGCTCAGAAGGTTCATCTGTAACACCCGGTGAACTGAAGGTCTTATATCATCAGATGCCCAAGACTCTAGTCACAGAGCTGAGCTACTCACCTCGTCATCCTTGTACCAGGAGAGGTTCTCTGCTGTCAGGACAAACCAATACTCCTTGGAGCCACCCTTCATAATCCCAATGTTGTTGATGGTGAGCCAGCCCTTTCGGATGACCTAAGGGGGTGGAAGCAGCGTGCATTAACAAGGGCCCTAAAAACCTGCCCTTAGGCGACAGAGGAGAAAGATCAGAGGGTATCCCTACACACAGAGTAGTATGGAAAGACAAGGAACACCATGCTCTCTGCTGCTGCCAGAAGAGCCCCCCACTCAACTGGCCAGTGAAGGTCTTTGCCTCAAAAGGGCCAGGAATAGTATAAAAAGGGCGCAGGAAGGAACCTGGCAGTGCTGTGCATTATACCCTCTGCCAAGAGGAAAGAGATACAGGACTGCATCGAGAGTGGCTCAGACACTGGCACAACCTACAAGCACCAGATCACAGCAACACACCCAGAAAAGGCCATGCCTAGAGTAAACCAGGACAACAGCACACCTTTCAGCACACCACACAGGTGGAGTGCTTCACTCAGCTTAGGGATGGGGGGAACCAGTTCAAGAGAAGACTGGCAAGCAAACCAGGAAGAACTGTGTATAGTGAAAGGAGACACTAAGTATAACAGAACAAAATGGTGCATCTGGACTTCAGCACACCCAGTTATTTGAGTAGACATATTAATTTAGGGCAAACCATGTTCCTTTAAGTTTAGTCTGTAAAGAAGCCAGGTTGTTACTCTCGAGGGAACTCCAACTCACCAAGTGCTGGTTTAGAGCCTCACACATGCAATAATCCAATGTAAGTATGCGTCATCCTAAATGCATTAGCTTTTTTAGGTATTACTGCACTGTTAACACCCAAAAACATCTGCATGCATGTGTGTATAGCTTGTATGGATATGCTTGCTGAAAACGACCTGGCATTGAAAAACCATGTGACTGCACTGCATATTAGCAAGTTGTACTGTGTGAGCAGCCTACCACAGAGGTACACAATCATTTTAATTGGCAGTTTACCCTATAAAGGTAAATGTAGGAGCACTGGATCTTCACCTGGTACCTACTGTTAAGCTGAAGATAGCCCTATTCTCTCCGTGGGCAGGAGGGGGCAGCGAAACAGAACCACACATCCTTGGATCACTGCTTTTCATCTCCACCCACCCACAAGATGTACCAGCATTTCTGAATTTTTCCTCAACACACCACCTTTTCACCTAACTTCTGCTTCACCTGTGTCTAGTGCCAGCTGCCCTCCTCTCCCCATTCAGCAGCAGAGGGAATAATTTGTTTATGCACTGTCCTTGCCTTCCCAGATGCAACATTAATGTTCATTAGCACACCCTGCTGAGTGGCCTTCTACTCACCAGGATCTCATCCTGCAAAGGGGAACCATAGCAACAGCAGCAGAGCAGGAGAGGAGCAAAGAGAGGAGAGATTGTTACTAGGAAAGCTGGAGCAGGAGAAGAGAGGCTCAAAAATAGAAGAAATTGGAAGCTGGTACCAAATCTTTTACCCCAGGTGTTAACAAAAGCAACCCCCATCCCGAAATAAAGTCTGCTAATGGGAAAGCCAAAGCGCTTTACAGGTAGATCCAGAGTTTGCCCTTTGCACTCCTTTATGCTCAGGACTTCTGTAAGGTATCCTTCAGAGGATGGGGTTCCCTACAGCTGCTCCAATATCCCATGAAATGGATGGATGGCCAGCCCAACTTGCTGATCTACCTGCCTGCCATCAGTACTGGAACAGTCTGCATGTCTGCGTGCAGGGAAAGGCAGTCAAACACGTTACAAAGAGGAAGATCAGGAGTGAATGTCTTTAAACAGACTAAGCAAAAGCCTTTGCTTCCATTCTCTATGAAGCTGCTTGTAAGGCTTTGTTTCTACAAGATCTTCTAGCCTAGACAGCCTTGTCACATCCCCAGCAAGTCTGGGTGTAAGTGTCATTAGATCCTTTTTTCATTGTATGTATGTTCCTTACAGTTCCTGAAGGAACAAGGGAACTCCTCCCCTCCACCGCTGCCTTCTCCCATGGGTGCATTCATACATACCCAGCGCAACCATAGCTATAATCACCCTTTGTCACCCTGTACAGAGGTTTAAGTATTCCCAGTGAAGTCTTCAAGAAGAGAGTCCACAAACTCTCTTGAAATCCGTTTCCAGAAAGTAGATACCACTGATGGGAAAGATAACTAGAAAAGGCAATTCCCTACTGTAACAGTTCAGACCCAGTGTTCTGCACCCTTCACCTCAGCAGAAGAGTGAGCACAGCTAGCGAAGGGGCTGAACAAACAGGAACTTACACAACATCAGCAGAGGTTTCTACCAGGAAAAACAAGACCAGATCTTGATTTTCAAGCACCTGTTTCCCTCTCCAACACTTTCCCTCCATTGCTGCTACATGCTCAGTTCTTCCTGACTACAGCAAGCCTAAAACACTATCCTCCAAGTATAAACAGAGTTTGAGGAGTAAACAAAAAAAAAAAACCACCAAACTTAGAGCACTGCTGCATCTAGACCAACACTTGTCCACCTGGTAGCATCCAGGTAGCAAACATCCTTCTTGCAGCAGTGAAGGAGATGGATCTCGGCCTACCTGGTTGCCAGCTGCCTTCTTCTTGCTCATCTGGCTGCTCCTCTGCTGAGCACTGCAAACAACAGCAGAGACATTCAAAAGGCCTCAGGCTTTTCTTGATCACCTGAATCCTGCTCCCATCAGATGCTGCTACAGAGAGCTCATGCCCCTCACTGCTGCCTTCCAAGTCTGGATAACCCAACCCGTTTCCATCTGCTCCTTCAGCCTGGTCAACTCATCTTCTCACTCCCACCTGAACCACACATAGGTCACTAACGTTCCACAGTTTCTGCTTTTTCCATCCCCCAACACAACCCTAATACTCTAACTCCCCCTTCTACACACCCTTCCTCCCCCACCTCACAATACAGAGCCACTGAAAAGCAACACAGAGCTGAACTATCCTTTGAGAAGACAGCATTTGCACCAGGGCCTTTGCAACCCATCTACTGGAGCAGCTATAGGACAAAGCCACAGGAGAACACATGCAGACAGGATGTGGGTGCTTACTTGGCAAAGCCAATGAAATCCTCATGGTTTGTGTTCATGTAAGCCAGCTCGATGTCTATTAGAAGCATGACCTGCCAACAGAGGCACAGACAGAGCAAGACAGATGTTAGTAATTGACACTGCTAGTGGCCAGGGGCAGACAGAGCCCTGCACGTTGTTCATCTGATCAGTCCTCTGCAGCCAGACACCCCTTGGCCCCTCTAGCTTAGGCTGTCCCTCCAAAGGTGTCCCCCATCCCACCCAGTCTCCCCTCTTACACACGCTCCTGACCCCTACCTGATCTTTGGTCCTGCCTTCTCTCTCACGGATGTGAGTAGTAACAATCCTCTCCATCTCCTCACGCAGATGAGGGTACTGGCTGAGCTGCAGGACAGAGAAAACACGTGCACATGGGAAAAGGAGGAATAAAGGGGGGGAGCAGCCCCCCACACGCATGCATGCATATATACACCCTGCAATCAGATATTTTCAAGGGAAGTTCTAGAAAGCTGGACTTGCAGACAGATTTTTCCAAGTTCCTGGAGGTCTGTTGGGGGCAAAGTTTATTCCCTCTTGCCTTGGGCTTCAGAGAAAAGCCTTTTTCACTCTTGCAGCAACCTTTCTGCCTCACCAGAGACCTGCTCCAAACCTAACACATTCTTCCTAGAATGAGGCTCTTGACAAACCCCAGATGTAAACATGTTGCTTGTTGGGAGTTTTTCTTTGTGAAAAATTTCTCTAGATGTTCAGCATCTCATTCTAGTAGGCTAAGTAGGTGAATGGCCTGTTGCTACAACCAGCTAAATCCTATGGGAATTCTCCCTGGGAAGTGGATTTCAATCCCCATTTGTTGAGGCACTAAGTGGAAACATCTGGTCGTCTCCATCAACATCTGCAGGCAGAGACAGAGGATGTGACCAACTCAAGGGTACATGTCTTCAAGAAACACTGTGCTCTGGGCATCCAGCTGCTTCTACCCGCTCTGCGCTGGGGCAGGATTACATGGCCCAGGTCTATACTCACATCACACCTACACCACACTTTCTGCCACATTACTGAGGGAATCTTTTCCTGCCCAGAAAAGCAGAAGGCCTTTACTAGCTGTGGTTCAAAAGAAGAATATCTACAGAAATCATACATGAGAAACACTTCCAAAATCAGCACCATCAAAGCTGCACAGTTTCACACAGCACCTATGTACTTGCCAGGATTCTTAAGTCTCTAGTAACTGTGTGCTTCTCAGATCAGGCCCAGCACAGTCAAATGAAATTAACCCTACAGACCCAGGATCTAGCTGGATTCCACACTTCACCTATACTCTGTGAAACAATTCCCATCCCCCCCTTTTTTTTTAATATTACCTCCAATTTGACTACAATATCAAACAGCATTTCCTGATATCAATCTTTTATATGTTTCTACACATGCTCTTGAGGGGATATAAATCTCATTTGCCTATGATCTGTACTACATTTGTTTTGTTCCTCCAGTTTACAAAAGCTTCTTAAACTGGTTTGGCCTTTTGTTCTGTATACATAAGCAATTATAACATGCTAGAAGGAGCTGTCTCAAAGTGTGCAGCATCACTACTGGAAGCCTCCATTAGATTCCATGCTAATCAGCAACAATATTTAACTTCTCACTACAAATAGTCTCAAATCTTTAGCACACTTGCAGTCAAGCAAGTTGCAATCACCTGGAACTGGAATTGAGGGCTAGTTTTGGCACTGCCTGTTTTCACATGTGGTTTGTTTTGAACACCAATGACCCTACAAAGGCAGGAAAAGGCAAGTGAAACCAGTGTTCCCCACCACCATCTTGTCTTGAATGCACAAACTGGGTATTCTCCATGATCTTTATGGTTCAGACAGCTGGTTGCTTCAGAGACACACAGGCAAAGCTTCCCATTTCCTTTGGGGGGTTGGCAGAGGATTGATGGGCAAGTTATGTCAAACAAAACCAGAAAGTTGGAAAACCTCTAAGCAAGCCTCAGCTTCTTTGCTTCAAATAATAATAATAAAAAAAAAAAAACCAAAAAAACCCCACCACAAAAAACCCCAACAACAGTCAAACAAAAACCCCCCACACCAAACCCCCCACCCCTGCCACCCCCCACCATACCCATCAGTACAAATGCATACAAAGTGTAAAACAAGTTGTGGTTTATTCAGAACCCAGGTCATCTAGCAACGTTCATGTGCAAAAATAAATTGACAGCATCAGTCCCCATGCAGAAGCTTCCAATCCCAAGCATGCACAGGAGAAGCGAAGGTAGCCAAGGAAAGAGGACACAGACAAGCCACAGGATGTCATACCACCAGGGAACATGCAATAGGGCATAGAGGGGCAAGGAGTTATCCCCAGCAGTACAAACAGCACCCAGAAATGCCATGACTCTGAAAGACAGGAGAGCAGGCGACCCTTTGAGGGGTTAAGTCTGTCAGTCTGTGATCACATCCCAGCTCAAGGGGTCTTTCAATCCTGTTTTAGCTGCATTTACCTGTTTAATCAAAATACAAGTTTACAGCCCTCTTTGAAAGCCAATTTGCCCCAACACTCCATAGTTCCCCACTGCAGATTCCAGGAGTCCTTGCCAGCACAAAGATCAACCTTTAGCTGAAGGGTTGCTGACTTGCAAGCCCTTCCTGCACTTGTGAGATGCTGCAGTGCAGACTGGCACAGAAGGTTCCTGCTTTTGTGAAAACATTAACTAGAACGTTACCCTCTTAAATGTAAAAAGGGCTTATACACTTTCACCAGCTTCCTGTTGATTTTGGAGCTGCTCTCCATCTAACCAACTGGAAGGAGGTCAGGATCAGGCCAGTCAAAGAACAGCAGCTAACTTCTCTTCAGCCCTCAGCTTTGTCTAATGGTCAAGAAATAATCAACTGCAAATCTTTTTGTACAGGAAAGCTGTACTTCTGCAGACAACAGATGGGTTTGCCACCTTCTATGTTCTTTATTGACAGTCTCATATTATTCCATCTATGCAGCTTTAGCAACTGCACATACAAAGATTTCTTCACCATTTGTGGTGAAATGAAATAATTGTGACAGCACACAAACAATAACACACAATAGTTCAGGACAGCAACAAACCAAGGCTACAGGACTGTTAAGCTAATTCAAGAGGTGTTAGCCCAAGCACTGTTCCTTTCAAGAAGCCTTGCAGGCTTCTCGTGAGTTTAAAAGCTTGGGTTTTTGTCTTCTGAAAGACAGCATCAATTCACAACACAGCAAGCTTGGTATGACCTTACAATTAGCATCAGTCCTGAAGCAGCCTTTCCCAAATGCCTCCCCTAATAGCACATGCTCTTGTCCACATCAAGCAGTTTAAGGGCTATAACATGCAAGATAAATATTGTAAGTTAAGTTATGCCTCTCTGTATAAGTTACTACCTTATACCATCAAAACCCACCTCAGGCTGGCTGCTATCCTAAAATTGGATATCTATGGCAGTTACCTTCTACTCTTTCAGAGGGAGATACAGGCAAGATTAACCTTCTTACTGCATGTAGACATTGGACTTTAAATATTACTAAAGCCTTCCTTTTATTTTCCAGTACTACTACTATTAGTATTATATTTTCATTCAGGCAGCTATTTTGCATCTCTTATCTCTCTCCCTGGCCTCTCCAGCTTTTACCACAGCCATTGGTCTCCTGTAATGTCACTGCTACTATCACCTTCCCTACAGACCTATCTCAGTTGCATCACCGTGGAACCACCCCACAGGGTCCTCCACCATATCACAGATTAAAATCTGCAAAGCAAGTGGGTATCCAGCCACTCTAATGACATGGTCCAATAGGGAAACTGGAATTCCACACCCTTGGAGTTTTCATAATCCTTCTCCCTCCCAACCCAGAGCAGACATCTCTGCCTAGATACAGAAGACAGGGTAAGCAGTCAAAACCATCAGAATGAAAAACCCACAAGAGAAGCAGGCTGGAAAGGAGTTACTCTGCCTCCACAATTTGGCAACAGCAGAACTCTGCAAGAAATAGACCAGGCAGAGCTTGGGGCATGTCAAAGATGTCTCCTTAACAGAGGTGGCAGTGAGCTCTGTGTGCCTAAGTACAACCAGACCCTACAAGCTCAGCTCCTGCCTTCGCTCTGAACTCACATCAATTCCTATCTTTCTTCCCTCTCAATTTACGGGTATACATTGATGAGTCTGGCTGCAACTCTGGAAGAAGGGAATTGTCGTTTTCAAGTCCTAAAATAACCCATGAAACAGCCTTTTCCAACTCAGTTTCCAGAACATACTTCTGTTGTGTCACAGACATATGCCTGGCCCCTCACTGGTAAGTTTAACACTAATTGCCACATCTGCCTTTTTTTGGTTTTGGGGTTTTTTTGTTTGTTTGTTTTGGTTTTGTTGTTGGGTTTTGTTTTGGTTTTTTTTTTTTTTAAGGAGGCATGGGGTGCCCCCTCCTGGAGAAAACCATCCCGGGAAACAAACTCGCTCCTGCCCCAGCCTCTGGGCAGTATTTGACACCCTCCACATCACTGGGGGCAGCTTCCCTCTCCAGCTGCTGCTGCCCTCTGCTAGCCTAAGGCTTCAGCTCCTGTGGTTCACAGCATGCAAGTATCCACGCTACCTCCCACTGAGCACAGTCCATGGAGCAAGAGATCAGCAGGAGAATGATGCAGAGGGTGTAATGCTTGGAAAAGCTTTTCCCCAAGTCTTTTGGGACAGTAATCTTCTGTTGACTCAGTATCTCTTGCAGAACATCCTGCACCTCAAACTTTTAAATCAACTGTTGTTTTGTATATGCTACTGCTCAACATAGCTCTGCAGACAACATGAAACCTGCTGACTACTCATGCTGTGGGGGCATATGAGGTCTTTTTATCTTTTTCTAGGGTAACTGGATTTTTTTAAGGGGGGGTCGCATAAAAAAAAAAATAAAATCAAAGTTCACAATGCACAGGCAGTGGCACAGCAAAGCAGGGCCTGCAAAGGGTTTGATGCCACTGAGCCAGAGAGAAGAAAAGGGTATGCTAGAGTAATCCACTGGATCCCAGCTCGCCTTTCAGGTAAAAAGCCCAACAGCTAATGCCCGCTGCTCTTGATTTACTTTTAAAAGGCTCTTATACCTGCAGGTTGCTGCTCTCCTTTAGATGCGTTTTTATATCCATTTTCTTTCGCTAGGTTTGCTGGAGTTCCTGGGGCATGTGTGGAGGAACAGCGTGGAAGTGTGTGGGAAGGGGGTGGGCATTGACCTTTCTTTGCATTTTTTGTTTCTTTACCTTTTCGCTACACTTTCTGATGGTGGATGTGAGCTCACTCACTACCATATCCACACACTTCAGACTCGGCTCCTTCAACTTCTGCACCTGCTTTTTCACTATGGCTTCAAAAGCGAGGTCAGGCGTGAAGAGACCCGTTCTGCATGGCAGGGGCAGGGTGGGAGGAAGCAACGAGGAAGAAGAAAGCAAAGCAGAGAAAGAGCAGGAAGGAGGAAGAAAGAAGGAAGGAAAAGGGAAAAAGAGAGAAAACACAAGGCAAAATGAGAAGTGAGATTTTGGTTCATTGCATTAGTTTATTGAACCAGGTGAGCATTGCTATGGGGCCTGTGCACTGCCAAGTATCAGGAGAGTCTCCAAGCAAATGGAAGTGGCCAAGGGGAATGAGGTAGAAGCAGCTGGGCTAGTGAAACGGTGAGCTGTTAAAAGCAAGATGAATGGATGGAACTCCCCAGGGATCAAGTGATCTCTTCCTTAAAGGAAAGCTTTGAATTTTAAGACAAAGCTGCTTGCCACAGTGAGCCACTGCCTCTCTTCCCACAGGCTCACTGTGCCCCATTTCCCTTTGTCTCAGGCATTCCCCTACCCACCATGGTTCCCTCCCCCTTCGTGTTTTCCTTATTCCAGCTGCAGGAAACCAGAGCAGGAGCCAAGGAGACTTCCAAAGGTCTGTCACCTGCATCTTGCTTTGGCAGAACTGATGCCTCTTAGTTTCAGGGATTCAGACAGACTGTTCCACTTAGACTAGTTCAACTCGCTCACCTCCCCTACAACATTAACTTCCTCGGTGTGAGCAGATGTACCCAGTATTTAGGTCTGCCCCAGCTAACCTGTAGCACCAGACCCAATACAGGCCTGCTGAGGTTTACAAGGAAGTATTAATTTCCACTGATACCATCTATGCTGGCTTAAGTGTATTCTCAGTGGCTCTACTACAAAAGAACAGAAAGTCCACAGAAACTGGAGTTACTAAAACATGGCCAAGATTAATCCAATTCAAGCCTACCACACTCAAAGTTTTCAGCACATCTTCAACACTTTAGAGCTTCTACCAGGATGCTCTTTGTTACACAGTAGAAGTTACTAGTTTTAGCACAGGGCATTACTGCTTTGCAAGGGCTTTTAAGGGGCAGTGTCCACTTAACACAAGAAGGGCATGCTGCCTTTCTAAAGGTACAGTAAACAGCCAAATCTGTGCTGCTGACAGCTAGCAAGCAATCCAGAGCTAGCTATAAATAACCACCACCTCATTTAAATCTGGCGTTCCCCCCTTCACATCTCTGTGGATAACACCTGCAAGACCCCAAGTTACACCAGTACCAAAACATGCTTCAACGCATACTATAGGACCTACAACTAGTCTGTGTTTCAGGCAGCAAAGAGCTGGAATGTTACAGGATTCAGCTTCACCCAAGGGTCTCTCTCCAGGTGCCAGCAATGCCCCCTTTGAGCAAAGGAAGGGCATTTTCAGAGTTAAGTTCACATCCCCTGGCTCACCAGCCATTTCCTCATAATCCAGTTGCCCTGCTAAGCTCAGCATACAGTTACCCCCAGACCTGGGGGTCCCTGCACAACTACAACAACAAAATCACTCCCTTCTAGTACCCGAGTATCACCTGAATGATGGTATTTTGTTTCTTCAGATACAAAATTGTAACCATGGCTACTAGAGTACTGAAGTCAACCATCAAATTCTTAGCAGCAGAATTTGAACTAAAATTGAATGCTTTAATCCTGAATGTGTGACATTTCCCCCTAGTCCCTATGGTCTCTTCTCCCTTATTTCCCACTCTGCTGCACCCACCACCTGATCACTTGAGAAACCTGCCACTGTCAGAACAGATAGTCTATTCTGAAGTTGTCAATAAAAGAGAAAACAAAAAGAAACAATGAAGAAAACGGGAAATGAAGGGAAAGATGCAAAGAGAAAGAATTAATGGGAGATCTCTGAATGGCAACTGATGGACGGAGAATAAATCAAGAGAAGCTTCAGAGGGCATGAAAGAGGGCCCTTCTGATCCAGCTAGCAGGCAACTCTGGATACTTGGCAGCCCAAGGGCCTGTGCTTACCTGCCGCCAGGCTCTAATGGCAATTTTCTGGGTGCTCCCCACAGCCACACACCCCAAGAGAGGACAGCAGGACAGAAAAAGGAAGCTCCTCCAGCACTCTAGAAACCTGAGCAATCTCTCACTGTACCCACTTTGCTTTCCCAGTCTGTCCAGGGGGGCAAAGCGCGTGCCTGAGCCCTTCTGCGGAGGCTCTCAGCCCTATGGGCTGGGCATTTCTGCAAGGGTTGGCGAGTATCAGCACTTGGGCACCTTTCCCCATCCCTGCAGATACAGGGTGTCAGACTCTCCAGATACCTCCTGCAACACCCATTTACCTGCACCTGAACAGCCAGTGGCGATTCCAGTCTCCAGTGCCCGTACCACCATCCTAACTGAGGTGCCTTCTCACCAGCACCTAGCCCTGCCTGAAGCAGCAAGCCATGGCTGAGAGGAATGGAACAAATCATCTGTCTTGCTGCCTTTCAACCCCAACCTCAGACCACAAAAGCTGCCATATACAAAGGGCAGAATCAAGGCAAGTTCCCTCCCTCAGCCCTAATACCAGCATGGATCCCAAAGGGCAAAACCCAAAGCCCTCTCTCTCCATCAGAGAGAGCGGGAGGACCCCAGAGGTTGATGCACACTTCTAACTTGCTTCTTCTCAGCCATGTGCTGCTCTTCCAGAACAGAAGATGGACGAAGCCAACCAGAAACCAAGCCAAACACCACAGGAACGTTTCCCTGTTATACAGCTCACAGCTGTAACTCCTACAGCCGCTGAAGTTCAGCCCCATACACCGCCCCAGCAGCACCCAAAGGCTGGTTTGAGATTAACACTCATTTCTACAGGAACAGAGGGGACAATTTAAATTCCAGTTTCTGGCTTTGAGAATAAACCCAGATACTAAATGTAAAGTCAAATGGAGCCACATAAGAGAAATACCCTTGGTTTTAGAAGGTATCAGGAGTCATGCTACAGAGGGGTGGCAGGGACATCTCCAGCCCCCCTCGGCTCTAAAAGACTCAGGGAGAACAGCCACGGTCATGTCCCACAGCACTTCCCTTCCTGTTTGGCTTGTTGGCTGGATCGCCCCAGGCTGGTACCGCTCAGGTCTCGTCATGCTGAGGAGGTGGTTAGAAACACTGAGTGTGGCTGCAGGCAAGTCCCTGTCCAGGTCACAATGCTGCGCCACAGCCAGCGAGCGGGTGGAAGGTGCCAACTCCATGCTGCCTCTGGTTACCTTCTTGGTGCACTGTCTAACAGTATTGATTAACTCCGAAATGACCATGTCCACGCATTTCAGGCAAGGTTCTTTAATCTTCTTCACCTGCTTTTTCACAATGGTCTCAAAGGCCATGTCGGGTGTGAAGAGACCGGTTCTAAATACCCAGGGTGGGGGACAAGACAAGGCAAGAGGGGAAGAAGGGGCAAGGAGAATGTCACAGCGTTACACACACATCTTGGAGCAGGCATCGCCACCACTGAAACCCAGCACGTGGAGCTGGGGAATGTCACATCCCCCAGACAAGCCCTGACTAGAGTCCATGGAAAGTGGGGGGGAACTTGGCACCTCCCAGGAAGGAGGTGCTGAGGGCAAACCAGATCGCAGCTGGACAGCCATGGCCAGGCCACCACTTCCCTCAGCCACCAGACTTAAGAGCAGCCAAGGCTGACCCCTCCGCAGCACACTTGACCTCAGAGTTGTGCAGCACATGGGAGGCCCTTTCTGAAATATTTTCTTAATTATTAGGACACTAACATGTTTGATACCCTTTATCAAGCTCAGATAGTGACTGAGCAAAAGAAAGGAATGCAAATATGTCTAGGTTAGCATTTGTTCACACCCCAGCATGCAGGAAGGGCTCAGGCAGGCACCAGGCTCTGCTCACCTTCCCATGAGCAGCACAGCCCTGGGTCTCCGGGCTTCCTGACAGCTAGCCTCCGCCGAGGGGAACACAAGCGTCTGTGCTGACTATGTTCTGGAGCCATTGGTATTCTAATGACGGACACCCCAGTGCTCCTCAGATCTCTAGGGGAGGAGGTGCTCAGTACTAACAACCATTTTGAACAACTAACTGTTGTTCAAATATCTGTACTTTTTGTTCAAATAACTTGTTGTTCAATGTACTTGTTGTTCAAATAACCGTACATGGTTAGTATGGAGGCACAAAGTAAAACCCAACACTTTAGTTTTAACTAAACAAAGTAGTTAGTACAGGCTTGCATCCCTCTTTCTATCCTTTCTTACATCAAGACACAAGAAAAGAGTGAGCAAACATCTAGTTACCATGGCATTTTTACCTTTTAGGCTTCTGCAACTCTCACATGGGAAGAGAAAGCAAACTGACTTGGATGATTGTCCCTACTCCCAGATTCAAGCCACCAGGGTGGTCCAAGGATATTATCCCTCCCCTTTGGCTGACCTACCGTACCTCTGAAGTCTTCAACTCCATTTGGAAGGTCTAGAGGTATTTACAGAGCTATGCAGCCAATGGTCTGCCTAGTGCGTGATACATGCCTGATACCATGGATGTTCTTGATGGCATAGCTAATCTCCCGTCGCAGCTCCTTCTCATCAAACTCCATCTGCACCAAGAGAGAATTTTATCAGAAATGGTCTGACACTTATTTGCTAAACCCCAGAATACACAACAGCATGCTTTACAGAGAAAGAGTCCCATGCCAGCACTGTCATGTGGCAGATGAGAGATTAGCCCAAGGGTTGGATACAGAGCTCAGCCATAAAGCTTCTATTGCCAATGCAGACATCCTGGACAAATATGAATAGCTAAGGGCCTACGTGTACAGCTGCCAAGCCCCAGCAGCTCTCAAGGGAGCTGCCCTGAGATAAAGGAATAAGACTGAAGTGCTACATTGCTTTCTAAAACTATTTTGCCTCCCGAGATTTAGCATGAGGTCTTGGCATCTGTTTTTTCAGTGAACACCACAAATAGATTTACAATTCACATACAAAAATGTATTATCCAATATAGGCAGGCTCTTGTATTGCACTAAAAAGCTTCAACTTATTCAAATGCAAAAAAAGGAAGGAAAATGCAGAAAATCCAGGAGCGCAGTGATTTAACTCTAGTCTGTTCCAACTGGCATTAAAAGAACTTTTTCCATACCACTTCCGATCAGGCCATCCTGGTCAGTACTTTACCATCCAAGAAAACTATCATTCAATTAAAATCCCCTTCAACTGTTACGACAGTAGAACAGTTTCTACGCTGTTCCCACCATTGACAGGGCACAGACAGAAGTAATCCCAGGTGTATCTACATCCTCTTTCCAGCTTCTTGCACATTTATCAGGGCAACTTTGACTCTAGTGGGGTGCTCAGGATCAAGGAAGTACAAGTTTCAGCACCATTCGTACTGTGTGAAAGTCAGTCAAAGTAGTTTTGACACAACATACCTGCAAGAATATTTGCTCATTGATTTACTATTGTTTGTGTTAAAGGAAGTTATTTTGCACATTTAATTTAGCATTTAGGAATTAAGCCAAAGAAATACTGTCATTTAACCAAGAAAAATTTAAGTTCTGTAACAAGGACAGGGACTGAGGGAAAAGGTCAGTGCTATGGGAAGGCTCCAATAAGAGACTACATAAAAAAAAAGGTAGTAAAAGGAAAAAACGTGAAACAAAGTACTCAAAAGGGAAAGACAGATGATGAAAGGTACCAAGAGGAGCAAGACGAAAGACAGAAGAGGTAACAGAGAGAAGGCTAGAAGACAAAGCGTATCTCAGCAGCACCGAGAAGCAGTACCTTCACCAGTTCAAAGGGGAAACGCTCATGGAAGATGCGGTTAATCCTTGCTCCTCCTGACAGCTCATAGGTATCAATTTGGTCTCCAGAGCCTTCAATGCGTTTCTCAAAGTCCACGGCAAACTGCTGCACCATCCTGAAAGAAGGCAAAAAACATAAAGTAGAAGTCATGGCTGAGCAGTTGTCTCCATGAAGGAGGGAGGTACATGCAGCTGAGGCCACTTACTGAAGTAGAGCTTTGGTCTTGCGAGCAGGGTCATCAGGGCGAAAGTTCTTGTACTCCTCCACCTCCTTCTCAATGGAGAGAAGCTGGCTTTGGAGCTTGTTCCGCAGCCCTGGCAGGGTGTCACGGATGTGGTTGGTCAATTGCTGCACAAGAAGGTTGAAGATGATAATAAACCTCTAGGTGGTTACTGGGACGAGTTTGCTACCTCTGCACCACAAAATAGAGGAATGCTCCTCTCTTCTGTGTTCAATCCTTCTGAGTGGTCCTAGTAAAAAGTCTGTCCCAGGACAGATACCAGCTCGGTGTATCCCAGCTCCCCAGCTCCTACCTACTACATCCCTCTACTCTTGATGTCCATTTTACCTTCTAGTCCAGTACAAAACTCCCATTCATGCAAGGCTGCTGCCTCCAACCCAAGAATAAGCTTCACATGCAGGTATTAGTATTTGCTATTTACACCAGGGTAAAGGCTATTCTGTCTTCAGATTAGCAGACCACTGAAACCCAAGGTGGTGGTTAAGCCTTTGTAATGCTAAGTGTGACAAAGCAAGGTGGAAGAAGCCAAAGCCACTGATGAGGCTCTAATAAGAGGGTTTCCACAGACCTCAGCTGTGGAAAACTCCAGTTTGAAGATGAATATTTAAATAAGAGAAAAAAAATGAAAAAGTAATTCTTCACTTAAGGGAGTACTTCAAGGGAACAGAGAGGGAAGCAACAATAAATTGTTACTGTCTGAGACAGGAGGTAAGAGCCTTAGTAGATGTGAAAGTTACTACCATTTAAATCAATCTTTGCAGCTTACTGTTAGGTACAGAGACCACTAGAAATTTAGAAGTTATCTTTTAGCTTACGCAGAAAGATCTTGCATTCCGATAGCATAAATGCCATGAACCAACTATTGATTTTGCACCAGTGTCACTGATAAAGCAGTGCTGTGCCTTTGGCATGTAAGCTCCATTACTGGCCTTAATGTGTTTCACTATCAGGATTATACAAGTCAGACATGCTTCGCAGGACTTGGCATCAAAGCGCCTTTTACGATGCAGAGGAGGAAGAGTTAACCAATCTTCACAAGTCTCACCGCAGCAAAACAATTTAAAGTATATGAATTTGCTGACCACAATTTTTAGCTTTTCCTGTATTTTTCCACCTCAGAAGAGCCCTGATGGCTGCCTAATCATTCTTGTGACATAGTGGGCAGCAGTTCTTAACTGTTGACAGTACCTGATTTAATACTTTCTGCAGGTAGGGGGTTCCCATGCGATCAGCCATGTGTCTGTAGGCTGGGTGCGAAAGAAAAAATTTTCTCTCTGCAGCCAGAGCTGCCTGAATGTCCTTCTTGCCATCAATGTCCTTCTGACTCCTGTTGACTACACCAATGTAACCTAGAAGAGTGGGGTTAGAGATCAGGTGGTTGCAAGGATGAGAACATAAGCAGGACTCAGATTGAGAAGGATAAAGTTACTTAGCTGGCAGCACTGCAAAAAGGGAATTCTAGTGGCAGCACATTATTAGGAACCAATTGGAAGAGTTTAAAACCACAATTTCCTCTGAATAGCCCAGGTTCTGATATTTCAGTATGCAGGACAAAAATGACTATGCAACTGAGAATTAACATATTTATTACTGTTTCCCCTATCACAAAGCATACCCTAGTCTCATTCATCTGAGACTCTTCTGTTAAAGTCCTCAGTATAGGTACTTTGCTACAGCTACACACAGCATGTATGACACTCCAAAATTATTTCATCTGATATACTATGGCAATCTTATCTAGCTAAAAAGACAAGGGGAGTCTCTTAGACAGGAGTTCCATTTTTGCAGCTTGCCTTATTGAAAGAAGTAAGGAAAGAGAAAGTAAAGATAAGAACATAAAGCTATGCTTCTGCTAGGACTACATATCAAGGTACAACTACCTAAAAAGGTCCTATTAACAGCGTTACTGTTCCTCAGCTCTTCTCAGTTCCACCTTGGAACAGAGATGGCTTAACCACAAGCTGTAACAGATGTTGCAGGAAAGGGATGCACTGGAGGAAGGGGATGAGGCCAGGACACCTCACACAGGGAAAAATATAGGAAGGAGATCACAGACAAAGCATGAGGAAACATACCTCTACGAAGAGGAAGTAATTTATTTTCTAATACATCTCTTGCATCAGTTCCTTCATCCATAAGATCCAGCTTTGTGATGACTCCAATAGTGCGTTGCCCTATGGAAAACACACACATACTTGATCAAGCAAACTACTCATGTAATCCTTTGTTCAGATTGCCCAACTTGGCTACTTGGGGGCTCCCGAGCTCAAACATTACAGTTCCCATCATGTCTCAGAGGCCATGAGAACAAAACAGACTGCAATCGAGCTCTTCTGAGCTATATCCTGCTGAAACATGCCACAGCAGAGAAGGTTTTAGTGCAGATTTTCCTACTTTTCTCCAGGCAGAATGCAGATGAGTAAAGGAAAAAAATCCTTTACCTCTTCAGAAATGGGGCTCAGACAAAGAAAGAAAAGAGGAATAACAAAAAAATCTATTACAGTAACTGTTAACACTGACTAACACCTCTCAGAAGAACGTGTGTTGGTGAAGATACAACCCAAGACAAGACAGGAGCCCACAGCTACTGGGCTAATTACAATCAAAATGTAAAAGGAAAATCAGGCCACTGTCTAGCAATGTCATGCTAAATTAAGAGGCATTTACCTTGAGGATCCACCTCCTTTGCAATCTTCAGGGCATCAGAATTGGCCAAATCGGAGTTGGCTGGAGATACTGCCAGGATGAGGCAATTCTCTTTGGTGACAAACTGCATGAGCATATCTCTGATCTGAAACTCTATGTCAGGGGGCTGGTCTCCCACTGGGACTTTTGTCATACCCGGTAGATCCACCAAGGTCAGGTTCAGGACTAGACATAGGAAATAAGAGACAGCACAAGGGAGTGTTGAGGTATGAATGTTCCGGTCTATAAGCACCACCTGTATCTTTAGCATCTCCAATATACAATAGCTATAACAGCACACAGAACTTTCTAGTTCCTTTTTATTACCGCTTAGTAAAAACTAGTTGCTAGTTGTCAGTGATCTCATCACCCTTCCCTTTAAATCACTTGTTTTCATAATCACGGAAACTGTGCCCTCAAGTCCTTCCACATATGCTACACTGAAAGGAAAGGGATGACAGTATGGTTTTTTCACTTTATAACAAAGAGTGGAGAGTCAGAAGAGTTGGTTCCATTCAAGAGTTGTCTCCAGTATTGAAGAACTCAGTCCTGCCATCCTTATTCAAGGAAGGCTCCTGTGAAAGTCAGCTGGGCCTTCTCCTGAAGGACTACAACATGCAGCCCTATAACTGTTTAGCTGTTTTTCTGATAGAAAAAATAAAAACTAAAAATCAAGCACAGGTTCTACCTGACCAACTGCTATGTAGCACTGAGCTGCTGCTTTCCAAGAAATGCCCATACAGCTGTTCACATTTAAAGAGCTGGCCAACTTGGGACCATGTTGTTCCCTTGTTTAAGCAGAATTATTCCACTGAGATCGGTACCACATGATGCAGGTACTGCCTCAGAGAGAACTATACAAAGTACACCTTTACGTGCAAACATGAAGGCAACTGCTCCTCAAGAAAGCTACTCTCCCTATCAGTTGTTCTTTGTTCCATTTATTTGCCCAGTAAAGCAGTATCAGAAAGCAGGGAGAGACAACAGCTCTTCACCATAATGCCCACACTGCTGGAAAGGAACAGCCTCAGGACCAAGTTTCAGCACAGACATGAGTTGTTTCAAAGAGAAGTTCTGAAAGCAATCAGATACCTCAGCTGGCAGACAAACCTGTTACAGCAGTAATGCTAAGGCTGGCAGTTTGATGGCCCAGGCACATGGAGATTCAAGTCAAACCAAGCACACTCACCATTTCACCTCCATTCTTTCTGTCTTTACTTCATGACAAAGCAGCAACCTGCCTCATCCATCTCCTGACTCAGATGCTGCGTTGGGACTCACCATGGGGAGAGTAGACTCGAAGATTGATTGGCACAGGGGAAATCCCTTTGTTGGAGCCAGTAACACGATCCGTCTCAGCCTCGATCTCCAAACGGACCTCCTCAAAATCAGTGAATTTCTTTCCTTTGCAGTGTAAGAACTCACCATATTCTATTTAAACAGAAGCAGAGTCATAAGTCATCACTGACATCAGAGAAACGCTTAGTGTGACAAAAACATCATGTCTCAAAGTAAAACAAAACAAAAACCAGGGATGAAGTCTGGCAAAGGCCTTTCTCACTATGACCTGGAAGGGTGGCATAGAAGTTACTGCAGTCACATCATCTGGTCAACTTCTGAGAGAATTCAGTTGAGCCCAATATCTTCACCAACCAGCCTTTGCCCCAGCAGAGGCATCCTCACTTGTCTTCAACAGTAACCCAGGACCTTCTCTGTTGATACTAAGCCACCTTAGCATGCACCTGCCTGCAGCAACAGTGACTTCTACAGCTACACTGGGAGATACCTTGGTACTCAGAACTTGGACTAGCTCTGTATTAAAGTGCTGGGGGTAAATAAGTATCATTATGTAATGAGAACAGACTCAAGAGAATCTGAAGAAAAACCAAAAAACACAGACCTTCTCTTGACATTGTTTTGAATTGGCTGGTGGCTGGGGGTTCTTGTGTGTCAGTCCTTGACTAGGCTAACCAATCAAAGAACCCTCTCTTTTCAGTTTTGAAAGCCTTGCAAAAGTCAAATTGTCTCCTTGCTGTACACAAGGACTGCCATGGAGAGATCACATTCACCTGACAAGAGGAAGAGTACCTTGAAACATTCACTTGCCAACTCATAGATGAGATCTTAACTTATGTTAAGGGGAATGGTAATGAAGATATCCTGCAAGTAAATAGCAACACCAGTGAACTGCACAAAAGACCAGCCACAGAACTCTGCAGACTTTCTTCTCCAGATCCCAGTGGTCTCACATGGGGTTTTAGTACATTAAGTCATCTCAACCCTTTATTTCCACGCTTTGTCAGCAGGGTCATCTGACTTAAGTCTTACCCACTCATAAGTGTCACAACCGCATAGGCAAAGGAAAATTGTGAGAAGTATACATATGGAGCCTTGCCTAATGAATTAAACCACAAAAACCTAAGCAGCATTTTGCTTCTGAACACTTAATGCATCAGATGTTAGACAGACAGAACTGAAAACCAGCTGCAGGTCATTTTTACTGGGGAAAATTCTTCTTTATTTTTTCCACACTGAGTAGTGCCACTGACCAAGTAAGACCTTTCTTGATTGAAGACAGCAATCCAGCTGGAGACACAGGGAAGGTAGCTCACATACCTGTGCTGGAGTTTACCAGCTGCAGGACCAGCGGGCGTCTGGTTACAATGCCAGATCCACGTGGCAGAAAGTCCCTGAAATTAAACAGGAAGTTTCAGATGAGTGAATGATCGTTTCCTTCCCTTTTCATGGCTTTTCTGCTTCTATAAGTACGCATGGATTCTAATAGGGAGTCTCAGCCATGGACACAAAAATGTTTAAGGCACTAAAAACCAAGTACTACTCCTCAAGGAGGGTAAGAGCTTGTTGTTCTGAAGAAGCCTATACTCACAGTACATACCTTCTAATCCTGTCTGTAACAGTTATATAGCCTCTTCAGCTGAAATTCCAAGTTAAACCAACAAGCCCATTTAATACAGCTGTCTGTACTGTGGAAAAAACAATCTTTTTCACCAGAAAGAAAAGAGAAGTTGAAACAGAGCCCAAAAACTAGCGTGCCTCCCTTTGACAAAATGCAATTTCCCAAACTACAACAAAAATCACTCACACCCTGCGCTTTCAGGCTTCAGAAGACACCACGTTGTTCCAGCATGCAAACACCATATGATACATCTGAAAGAATAAACAGCAGCCAAAGGCTTCCCTCCACCCAGAGTTTCTCCTGGCTAACTACTCAAGACATAAGTATTGCCAATGCAAAAGCAGCAGCAGTTTCCTTCCATATTCACAAGAAACCTCAATTTCTGTCTGCTTCGAATCACTGCAAAGGAAGAAAGCCTTTCATTATCCTTCTCCAAATGCTGACTTAGCAGCCCACAAGTTCTCCTCTCGTTTTTCTTTTTCCAGATCCAAGTGCTTTGAGCAAAGCTAGGCATGCTCACTGCACCTGCTGATGACCTTGCTAGTCTGTGGTCTGGTTTTCAAGTACTCAGCTGTTCACATGGCTCTTCAAGAGCCACTGAGCATTTCTGACAATATGATCAATTGCTTCCTTGCCTAGTGCGAGAAGCATTGCTTCAAAACATGGTTCCTACAGCGTGAATGTAATTCTTTTTGCTAAAAGAAGTCCCATCTACATTGCTGGAACTCTGGCACACAAACCTCCCTCCCTTGATAGCTGTAGCAGCAAATAATTTTGCTAATTCAATAGTGACTAACTACTCTGGTAAATGAGAAATCCAGGGCTCTTCATGCTGAGCATCTTGCTTTAGTCCTGCATGAGCCTAACACTGACAAAGGAAATGAAGATAAGGAATAAGCTTTTGTTTCAACACATCAGGCAAGGACTTGAGCAGTCTTGTTTTGGCTCCTGGTTTGGCCACTCTTTTCCTATGTAATCCTATGCAAGTTCTTCTCCTTCTCTGTATTTCCCTTTACTCGGCTACAAAAGCAACCCTCCATCTTTGGGGCTGTCAGAATAACTTGGTAATATCAAAAACTGCAGAGTAGTTTCAAGTGAAGGGAGGGTAAGAAGGCATCCTACAGTCACGTCAAATAGAAGTATCTCCCATAAATTACTAGAGTAAAAGGGCCTCTGGTACAACTCTACCAGTAAAAATAAGATTGTAATTAATTCTCATTTTTTCAGACATATAAAGAGTTAACCAGGGTTTGTCTTTCATTTGTTTTTCAAATAATACAGCTCTAGTTTTTCAATTCCAGTTGGATTAACCCTGGAATCTTTGAGGCATTGCATCATTCTAGCAGCTTTCTGCTGTCTCAGCTCCATTCCTATAGATGTCTATGGTCAATATGTGACAGAGTCCTACCCTAGCCTCAGTTTTTAGCATAACAAATCCATCTGAGCTGCACTGACTTATTTTTAGCTTATTGTATCCGAGAAAAAGGTATCCTATTACTATAGATTCCCTTTCTAGCACACTGAGACAATACTCTAGTTATTGATCTCTAATTTGCAGTATCAAATCCTGCTTTACTGTTGGAAAAGCACCACTTACGTTGACAAGCATGAGCTCTTTAAAAACTAAGACTCCGCTCACGTTGTGCTCCATATTTTCCTGAAGATTTCCGATTTGGCCAAAATCCTGATTTCTATGCTGTCCTTGTCACAGCTACTAAGGCAGAAACTCAGGACAAAGGTAGATGGAAAACCTATGTGGCACCTGGGTTCCATCATTATAAAAAATGACCCGGTTTACTGTGTTAACTGAAGTAGCTCCTGGGCTATTCCAAGTTAAAAACCTCTAATTCCTCATAGAGAACAAGACAACAAAACCATTAGCCAAACCTAAACCAGTGTTAGCACTGCTTTAGTTCCGAGTCCATGATTCACATGGAATCTGATAACTAACATCAAAAAATAAACGGATGTTCTTATCCACAAACTACTGGGAGGTACATGCAGTTCAACTAAGGTTCTCTCTACACTTGACTCTCATCAGGAATTACAGTCAAAAAGCTTTATAAAAACCCACAACCGATGCAGTATCACCTCATTTTATCCACAGTATTCCCTGTCCTTCTTCACTTCCTTTCTCTACAGCCTCTTGGACAAACTCTTTCTTCCTCCTGCTCCAGCTAAGCCTTTCAAATCACAGACACCAAAAAGTACAGGTTAGTGAATTCTGCAGCAAGCTGGCTGGGTGCCAAGGAGGAGGCTGTGTATGGGAGTCTTGCCTGCCCTCGCGCTGGAGGCCTAACAAACTGCTGCTGTAAATAAACCACAGCTGAGCATGTGTGACATGGACAACATGCCCAGCACAGTTCTTGAGTTGACTTAGGAGCCAGGAGAAAGACCTACAGGCACACCTATTGCTCCTGAAAGAGCAGCACAAAGTGATGAAATTAAGTCAGAATCATGGAAACAATACATGTGATAAGAACCACCACCTGCCAGGTGACTTGGGCAGACAAGAGTAGAAAGGTTAGATAAACTGGCTTATTCAATTCCAGCACAGGAGATGTACGGTGGCAAGGCTAGGGGAGGAACTAGAAAGATGGACTAAGCCTTCAGCGATAACACGCCGTAAGGCTCTGAGCACTGAACAACAAGGGCAGCCAGGATTCCGCTTGTGAGACCAGGCATGGTCTCTAGCATGACATCAAAAGCAGCCTCATTACATACATCGCTATACAAGACTTCATGCCTGAAATATGTTATTCAATTAGGTTGAGGGCACCAACCCCCTGTTTTCTTCCTTCACTTTGTATCTACAAACTGAAGATTACTTTTTTTTTTTGTTGCCTTGTTTTTAACGTGCAGAAGTGGCATGGCAACATTTGATTTCTTATGCTTTTAAGCAGGAATACCACACTACTGCTTCTTCAGACTAGGCTTCATCCAGAAAACACAGCAAATTAGCAGCTAAATCAGAGAGAAATTGTATTCATGGAACATAAATACTTAACCTGCTTGTATCTTTTTCGCTTAGCTATTGTATCAGTATAGGTATCGGTTCCAGCAATGCAATTCCAAGCATTTTATCAGGGTGCGAGAACAAGGCTCCGATCAGCTATGTTCTCCAAACCATCAGTTATTGATAGATGTATTTATACATCTTTCATACTCATCTTTTATTAACTACAGTTAGAGAGAGGATACTGAGTGAGTACTTGATCGGTGATAGATTTCCTCTTCCAAATGGAGACAACAAAAAGAACAAGGATGCAAATACTGATGGGTCTTGGGCTGAAAAAGTCCAGGCAGGGAAGTGACCTGAAAAGAGTCATGTATTGTTGTATTTCGCATTGCTCACTTCTGAAGTGCTTATACATGTGCAACTAGCTACCTCAGGGCAAAGCCAATCACATCATCCCTTCCAGTCTTATTTCTGTTTTAGTATGCAGAGCTGCATTAAAGTACACATTTGGGCCAAAAGCTGCATTAGCAATGCAATAGTAAAAAAAATATTTGAGGGATGGAAAACAATCTAGCAGTTACTGTAGAGCAACGTTCAAACAAAATCCAAATGTGTCAGAAACTTAAAGGCAATCAATGTCATGCAGCAATACATTTACAGTCAGGGCACTGGGGTCTCAGGGTTTCCCTAGGAGTATCGTTAAATTAAAGCCAGACACACCACACATTAGGTAACTTGGAATCCTACAGAACAAAAAAGTGCTGTTAATGACAGAAAAAAGCATGTTTGGTCTATAAACAAGTTTCAGAGTTCATTAAATGACTTGCCCAGTATAGAGGATTAGAAGTTAAAGGTAACATGGACCAAAGACATTTTCCCCCTAGACTATCTACAAGACACAAAAAAATTGACAAAGTTATTGTATAATTCAACATACATTGTATGGAAAGGGAAGAAAACATTGGTAGATGCAGTCAAAAATGAAAGAGATACACCCACATGAAAAGCTTGGGACTTCTGAAGAGGCACACATTGAAACTTTTAGACAAGTTTCTTGTGTTTATTCATTGCTACTACGTTTAAGAAAGTGTCACCGTCTCCATTAAGAGACTTACATGAGCTGCTTGCTGCAGTGGGGCCACATTTGTTCTTAAAGAACACACAAAATTTCCTAGTCAGAAAAATACTTCTTTACTCCTTTGGTTAAGCACTCGATCTGATGTTTTCTTGTTAAACAAGAGATAACTAGATCTTTGGAGAAGGAATTAATCTTCCAGCATCTCAGTGATCATTACGGGCATATTGTGCCTGGTTCACCTGCTTCATTAGAGTAAGTGCTCTCAAACTTGATTTTGAGAAAAATCAAGACAAAAGTGATTGCATGCACAAGTCCGTCCCTTTGTGCTTTGCCAGAAGTGGTTAGCTCACTGTTTTGGGTTTGTGCTCCAAGGCTTAGAGGCTCCCTGTAACAGTCACAGTGGCATTTAATTCCAGCAACACTGCATTTGCAGGTAACCTGCCTACGATCTTGTAGCCATGACATTCAGCAGTGGCAACCATAACCTCCTAACACTGAGGGAAGGTAACATACTAATGGCATTCCTACATACCAGCCCCGAATGCAGCTGCTTCTCAATACTCTTCCACTGCAAGTATGAGTACCCTGCATTCCCTCCTTCCATCAAATTTAAGTGGAAAAGCACCCCTGCTGGCTATGTCCTTCGCACTGCACAAAGATACTGTCTACTTTTTTGCAGCTCATCATTTTAGTGAGGCCCCCGAAGTTTGTCAAAAGATCACTATGTAGTACTGACCAAGAAATTTAATTTCAGCTATAAACACAGCCATGAGGGGGGACTGCATTTACACAGATTTTCAGAGAGACACCTGAGACAAACTCTTCTTGCTCATACATTCTATAAACCTTAATGTGTCTGGACAAGAAAGCTTAAGAAAAGCCTTCGAGTCAAAGCTTTTTCATGCACAATGTTAGTCTCCACTGAAGTTGAGACAAAAGTCATTGGGAGTCAACAACAGAACCAAGTCCGTAGTAAAGCCTCCTGTTCTGAACTGACAAACCAAATGCTCCCACCACCACTTACTTTCCCTCGTGTCAGAGAAGCTAGAAGGCTTGCAAAGCTGTTTGTAGAGGGCTTTGAAATAAAAATCTAAGCCTAGTCCAAATATACCAATCCAGCATCCTTGCAAGTTTATTGTTTGTCAGCCCGTTGAGATTCTTGGATCAGAACACACTAGAGAAGGTAAAGCCTCAATTAAAAAGCCAAACAGCAGCTTATGAAGACATAAAAGTAGTTCCAAAGAACAGAAGAGTGAACGCCACCATCTGATCATTTAACTTCAATTTGATTTCTTATTTAACACCTACAGACAAAAAGGGTATTAAGGGAATTGATTAATTCCCAGTTTGGATTATATTAGTGTCAGAAAATTAAGATTCACACAGCCTCCAAAATTTCACATGGCTGTTTCTGTTTTTAAAATCCAGTATTTGTTATTTCCTGTGTCCTAGTAGTGCCCAGGGACAGCAATTCAATCAGAACCGCACAAAGCATGATGCCAATACACAGGAAAAAAAAAAAAAAAAGTCAAACAGTTCCTGCCTTTATGGATTTTGCTATCTGGTTATACAGTTCTGACCTGCTCCTGCTTAAGCTTAGCACTATCTTCATTTCCTCTGTCAATGCTTATAGCTGATCATTCTTCATTCACACACATCCAGATCAAGAGTTCTTCATTAGCGCATCACAGCACAATGCATTACAAGAATCCCGACAGTCTAGGGGTATCGGTACCTTTGGCATATGACTCTTGATCGCTGCACTGATTGGCAACATTCACATCTTCATACAGGCTGCAATCTATGAATGGCTTATAAATCTCTCTGAACAGCACAACAGCTACATTTTCAAACACATTCTTACCCCAGCATGTGTCTCAAATGAATCCTTAAAACATAGGCTAACACCTATGCAACACATTAGCCACAGAATATCTGCAAGACTCAAAGTATTTACTATCAATCTTATTGACTGCTAAAACAAACACCTTAGAAACAGTAGTAGCTTTCCACTTCTTAGACTCGAACTCAAGCCTGGTGCTCCTTTGTAACAGCATCACCTAGTGCTACCAAAAGGTAGAAAGCTGATGCAGGAACTACCCTTGAGAGCGCCTTCCTGGTCCGATCCTTCAACTGACACACAAGTACATGCATAAACAACTCTACAACTCAAGGCATGGGGCAAGAACAAGGACAAATCTGTTCTTACCTCTGCCAGCCAGCAGGTTAACAAGAGGGCTGCATTACAGATTCAGACTTCTCTTTCCTGCTGACCTTGTGGCCTCCAAGAGCTGTTATCTTCCACGAACCAAAGCATTTCTCAAAAAAAGCCACACAGGCCAACATGAACAGCAAAACATAAAAGCAGGTGCATTATGAACAAAAGCACCCATCAACTTAACTGTTTTTCTCTGCCCTTAGCTTTCATCTTCCTTTCAGGCTGCATGATGTGAACTTGGGACATCAGTCCTACAGACTCATAACCACATGCTAAGTCTCATTCCTAAGTAGCCACATTTTTTCCGTTAAGATTAGCACTTTTAGACTCAGATGTGAAAGCCAGGGGATGCATGCTATTTATCTGACAGTTGCTACAGCATAACAGTGTGCCTAGCCTTGACCCACAGTGAAAGAGTAATTCCATAAGCACTTGGTATAATATCGTTTCTTCGGGTGTAGTTGGTACTGGTCACACAATGGATACGTATAGAAATAAAGATCTATTGTAAGTACATCACATTCCAGCATACTGGCAATATTATTGTGCACAATGGTTCATTATTCAAGAATACAATTGTGAAAAAATAAAGACAGGCAATAGTTCATGAGTGTCATCATAATATACATGTTAGCAGAAACAAAAAAAAATAAAGAGAAGGCTTCCCACTGCCTTGTGCCTTGCGTTCCTATTTACAGTAGCGCAAAGGGAGGTTAACACCATTGTGCTGACTTGGAACACTTACAATTGCTTTGTTACGTAGTACTGGCACTCAAACAGCATCTGCAACACCTAGCTGTTTCTCCCCAGTACAGTTCTCCACATCAGTAACCAAGGAGGGCCAAGCACACCTTGTCTTGAGTTTAGGAGTTTGCTGTACTTAAGATAAGTTCCCAGAAACCATCTTACAAACTTCACAGGTGCTGTCTGAGCAGGGCAAAGCACAAATGCTAGCATAAGCTGGACCCACTTAACAGCATACTACTGGATAACTTGTCAGAGAGGATAGATAATAAACTGGAAAGTAACTTCTGAAGTTTGCACCTTCTCCTATTCCCCTATCTGCCTTGAGTTCTTCTTTTGCACAGCACTGCAGCTGATACCACCACAGGTCCCCAGCAAGCATGAGGGCTAATTCTGTCCAAGATGCCTTTATTAAGGTTTTATGCAGAGACTGAGGCACTATGGTCTTCAAACATGAAAGGACAGCAACTATGCTAATTCACTGCAAGAACAAAAGTGTAGAAATAGGTTGTATTACATGTTCACACACACACCCTGCTCCAGAACTGACATTATGACTCTCACTGCAATAATCACCTTTGTTTTGTTTCCTCTGCCCCTTTTACAAGGGACCAAGGATGTGTGGTGTTCTTAAGTGCTCCATCTTTTTCCCCCGTACTGTGCTCTCACTTCAAAGTAAGAAAAATTAGTGTATTCATAGTAACATATGAAGTAAATAAAGCCACCTAAGAAATCAACACTTACTGCAAAAGGCAACATTTCAAAACCCATAATGACACCACATCAGAAGCTTTGCCAAAGGAGACTGCCCCCTCCAACAGAATCCACCTCCATAGAAAAGTGCATGGCTAGCTGTTTGAAAGCCTACATGCGGTAAGTTCAGCGAGTCAAATCCAGTTCCTCATGAACAAACATAATGGTGGGGTTTGTTTCACTGACATTTGGGACTACACGATGTGCTGTGGGGAGACAGCAGCTGAATGAATTTCCATCTCAGCCATAGGGCTTGTCTCTTCATCATGGGACAGAGCACAATTACTTGGCCACTGATCCAGGTGTACAGAGGTGACAGACTCCAGCACTATTCCCTGCGTCACCTTCTTGGTAATTTCTGGTAGAGCCTAGATCTTCCCTTTCCTACAGAACAGGATAAGGCCTTCTGTTACTGAAATGCACTGTCAAATTTTTGTGCTCTTATGGGTCTCCGGGAGGACCCACGTGCTTCAAACACCAAAAGTGTTAATTGAAAAAGGGTTACCCCCATCAGAATACATTTGTTGAGTCAAGTGTGGGCTGAGGGGGCTCAGACAACTAGAGAGGGGATAGGCCCTGTGCAACCTTCTCCTGCATCACTGATGCTTCAGCTGCAGTAGCCGTGTTTAGACTTCAGCCTGCAGCACCCTTACAAACACTGCTAAAGCAAAAAGGAAGGTGCATAGCAATTTTTACACTAACACTTCCTTAGAAACAGCACCCTCCTCTATGCCTTCCAGAACATGCTAAATTCTGCTTTCCTGGCTTATCTCTGACTGCACAGACTGGCTCCCAGGAGTCACTGCAGTCAGCGCCTTTCTCATTCACTCCTTCCACATCTCCCTGCCTTGTACCTCATGCAGCCTCCCTCCTGCACATGCTTCTATGCAGGTCTCCGGAAGCAGTGGGATAAGGTAAGTTTTTCTATTTATTTTTATTTTAATCCTTTGGGCTGATTTTTGTTTCGCACTCAGGGAACATCAAAAGCTTCAGGGTATATCAAAATCTGGAAGACAGCTGTACACATTATGCCAAGTCATGGCTGCACTAGAACCCCTGTGCACAAGTTAATCTGATGCAGAACTACAGAGCTTCATGGCTGTACTGCTTCCACAGGGCAAGAGACATCCAATGAGGTCAGAAGCACTCTTTCACTTTAGCTATTACACTTCTATTCAGTGGCCTGGGGGCCTGCCAGCCCACAGAGTGAAATGGCACAGCCGAGTTTGCCCTAGGGATTTGTGCTGCTGTATGTCTGCAGTAATTCCAAGGAAGCTGCTATACCCTAGCTTTGTGCTTGGTAGACCTTACAGCAAGATCTGGCCTGACTTTCAAGGTGCACAATATATTTTTAGATGACCTGAAAATAAGGCAGAGATGTTGCTACTTTCTTCTGATGCACCCCTGCAAACCCATAACCAAGGGTTACCGCACCCAACTAGCTCATCGGCTGTGCTACCTTGCATAAAGCAAGAATTTCCAACAGAGCTGCACTCCATCCCTAACTCAGTTTACATAACACGGGCTGAAGTCCCTATATACAAGGGAGGGGAGACAGAAGCCAAGTGAATGGAATTCCTCTCCATTAGAGGTTACACAGCTCCTGTGCTACACCTGTAAGAGGGAAGAAGAGAACAGACAAGGGAATACCTTGGGAAGATGCTTAGACACACAGGCATTACTGTTTTTGCCAGTTTTCCACAGTCTGCTTCCTTCTATCTAGAAATCTAAGCTTTCCTTCTGAGTCACTGCTGGGGCCTAAAGAGGCAAGTACCCTCAGGGCACAAGATCCGAAGTACAGAGGTGCTGGTCAGCCCCTTTTGAAGAATCAGCACTAGGGTTTTGCACAAGGACACAGGGTCCATTCAAACAGACTCAGTACTACAGACCCCTAGGAATACACGGGGTTTAGTACATGCTGTTCTTATTTGAACCTGAACAAGGTTTATATTCATGCTTTGAGTCCTCCTCTGGTTTCATGAGATGAACTTTCATTTTAGAAAAAAGGTTTCAAAATCAACACCCTCACTCACAGGACTTCAGGTGCTGTGATCTTCTGAAAGCAGTACAGCAAATATAACAGGATATACAATAATTTCATCAACAAGCAATGCCTGAAGCCCGTCTGAAAGATCTCAGCTTCCCCCAGTCCTTGCAGGCAACACAAGTAGTTCTCAGCTCTTGCCCAGAAGAAGGTGTGCTAAAGCCTGAGCACAGCTCACCACCTTACCCACCCTAACTGGTACGTCTGGGCAGGATACAGCGTTACAGCCGCCTGTGCTGCTCCTGCAGGGCTCCCTGCTGGCCATGAGCGACCAAGGTCAGATTCTTTGCTTTGTAACACCATGGAGGACTGTGAACCCAGGAATCCTGGCACACCTCGACAGTACCTTGTGTCAGCCCTGCTGAGGAAGCCTGCAACAGGAGCAGACTGGATCCACGTGTTTCTCTCCCTAGTTGTGGTCACTGAGCAGACAGATAATCCCTTCATGGGCTGCTGCTCTGCAGTTGCGGTGCGTTGACCAATCCGATCCGAGAGCCAGAACCAGGCCCAAGGGATAATTCCCCTCCTACTTCCCTACAACATGGTGAAACCTACTTGTTTCCATAGAAACAAATCAGTTTGATGTCCATATAGCTCCTGCAAACCTCACTGCTGTGCATCAGCCCCAAGCTGCTGAGGCTGACAGATTTTAAGTAAGCATCTACAGCTACGGGTCAAGAGCTTGCAGGAGAAACAGGAGGTACTGCTGGCACACAAACCTGGCCATCTCACCCGAGATGTTACTTGCTTCAGTTCATCTCTGCTGTGAGAGAACTGATCAGGAATATCCTTCCCCTCCTCCATTTTGAGGGCTGACTTATCTGCCAGATCCTCCCTGCTATGTTCCTGCGGATGGGTTAGCCCAGCACACACACAGACAGGAAAGGAAAACAGGGCACTCCAACACATCTACAGGGCACTTGTGAGCCAGTTTTCTCTTTGTATTTTTGCAGGTAAAAACTGTAAAGGGATTTTCTTGTTTGGAACTCTGCATTTTACTGTAGAGGATTATTTAGAGTGCTACAGCCTACAGTGCATCGCCTGATCTCAAAAAGTCGCTGCCCATTATAGCAAATGCCGCATTGACTCGGCTGCAGTGCTGGAGAAGCAGAGTCTTGAGAGAGTAGAAAATTACAGCGCTTCTGCTGTGAAGCTTCCTCTGGGATCTTCTGGGTAATAGAAAATGAAGCCCTGGATCTTGCTTGCTGCCTTGGGATATTCAAGGTAAAGAATAATACAGCACTAATTCTACATGACAATATCAGGAATTCCTGGGATCAAGCAGCCTGGTGAAACCTGAATGGATGCAGCAGTAACGATTACACACTTGTTGAAAATGCAGCTTTGATTTCAAGACTTAATCCCAGAAGAAAGAACACAGGGCTGGCTTCACTCGTTTAAAAAACAAACATAACATCAGATCTGTGTAACAATACCAGGATTCAGGGGAAAAGCAACCACAGCACTGGTGGGGTCCAGAGACCTCCAGAGCCACAGGTGTAAGAAATATTGCAATAGCATGATGCATTCTCCACCCCAACAGCTGTAAACCAGACCCTTCTGTCAGCCTTGCTGACTTTTCACCATCATAGCATAAAAGCACGTTTTTCTTTTGCTCCCTCTGAAGCTTATATACCCTGACCAAAAAAAAAAAAATGTCATGTAGATTATCATCTCCAGAAACTCTCTGCAACTTCCAGTCTCCAAGAGGACAGTACCAGGCATCAACACCACCCTAGAGCAAATTAGTTCAGTCCTTATGGCAGTAGTAAAGAAACAGTTTTTGTGGCCATAAAAGTAAACCCATGACCCAGCATCTTTGCTTGTCTCTATCTCAAGCCATGCTGATTTGTCATAATACTGCAGTAACACTGCTCTGCTTTGGCACAAACAAATCTGACAAATCCTGTCTTTGCCGTAACAGAAGGGCTGCAGCCCTGAAACACATGACCTGTACAGCACCTGCAACTTGAGCTGCAAAAAAACAAAAGGACAAGCTACACACAAACTCTGGGACCAAAATGACTGATGGGAAAGCACAGCCACAATAACACCCTGGGATTAATGTATGCTAAAACCAGTGAGCAACGGCTGACCTTGCTATTTCCCACCACCAGTGTCTTAATCTGTCCTAGCTCGCTGGAATCAGGCTGCAGCTGGGTCTAGAATAAAGCCTGTCCAGCAATAAAGGCTCTCCTGTGTTCAGGGACATCCCTAGACTGTGCAGCAGTAACTAATTATTCAAGCTATTTGTCACGTGGAGACTCTGGATAGAGGGGTTTATCCCCCTTTTTGCCTTTCTCTCCTCCAAAGCAGGAAGCCAGGTACAGTGGCAGACTCAAAGATACCAAACACTCATGGTAAGTATCATCTTTGATTTCTTGTCAAAACTCCACCACCTCTGGAGTCCTGGAATCTGCTGCAAGACCTAAGAGAAGAACAAACAGCTTGACACACATTTCATCACTGCAGTATGACACCTCCTCCACTCCCAGACAGCACTGTGTGCTAGAAAAGAAGACATCCTCCCCAGAGCCTGAATGCCACAAAGGGTACTGACAACTGAAAGAGTTCATTAGAAACAGCAAAATCACTTTGATGAACCCAATAGTACAAACTCAAATGGAAGCTGTATGAGGAAAGGAGGTGGTAGCTCAAGCTATGATGCGCTACTAGTGGCCAGACATGGATTGTAGGTTTGTAAAATTGAATGCATGTGCCCTGATAATTTATCTTGGGTCAGCAGCGAGAGGCAGAGCGTGTTGTGGATGGGGAGGCAGGTGGTCCCTTCCAACAGGCCAGGCAGGAAGGACAGAGTTCTGTGGATAACAGAGTGATATTGCACTTGGGCATCCTGACCAAATTGTCCAAAGTGTGTGGTTGCCCTGCAAAGGGAATTTAAGATGCCAATTTATATCTACACTCTGCCTGGGAAGGTATGCAGGAATATTGCCAAGCTCCTTGCTATGCCCTGCACCTCTGCAGTTTCAGATATAATTAGGATCACCCTGGCTAGAAACATGCTGCAGAGGCATTGCTTCTTAAGCCCTTGAAGAAAATCCAGCAGACAGACTGCTAACACCTCTAGTGCAGAGCAAAGTCAGAGGCATTAAACTACTTCAAAACCCACGTAAGACATCTCCATTTCAGGCTATACCAGAATGAAAGCTGAATCAATAGTCCCAGAAGAGACGAGCTTTTGACCTCCTGGCTGGTTCTAATGTGTCTGCCAGAGTCCTTTTGACCAACTGATGGGACAGCACTCCTCATGTTCCAGGGAACATTTCTCTCTGGTCACATTTGGGCACTGACCACAGGAGGTAACAAAAAGGCAAGTTTACATACATATACACATACACATAATTTCTAAAGGAGTCCAAGTCTTCATGGAAAACTTTTAGGGCTTAAATTAAAAAAGCAGGTGGGTCTTGGTGTTGCCTATTAATGGGCACTCTGGATCTAATAGCAAAATTGCAGCTTAGTCACCTGGACAAACAAATTGGAGTCTTCTATTCCTTCCCCTATTTTCCATAAGCAAAAGGTTTATCTAAATTCCTTCCCCTGTTATCATTCCCCCACCCCTTTAAACCAAGACACTGATTTCTAATAACATTTGCTTTTGCCTGCCCAGGTGTCCAGTTTGAATTCAACTTTGTCCAAACATAAGACAGTAAGATATCAAGCGCTAACGCAGCGCCTCACTTGTTATTTTACAGTAAGTATTCCTTAAATATGATTCTTTCAACAGTCTATACAAATTCATTCAAGAAATGGACCTCTTTCTCCAAGATTCATTTGGGGTGCCAGACAGTTTGCAGGCTTGGCATAACACACACACATCTTGTATGAACAGGCATAAACAGAGTAATGCTTAGGAACAGGAACATCGAATCCAAGTATCACAGCCCAGAGGGAAGAAGCATATTGCTGGGATCTCTTCTGAGAGCTACGCTGATGGAGAAGAGGTGACCCGAGTTTCAGCACTGGAGCTGCAGCATCAGCTCTGCAGTATGACACATGTCATGCACCAGTCCCTGACGGTACCCTGCATTTTGGTATACACCAATCTCCTCCTTACCTCTAGCTATAACCCCACTGCGACAGATCTCCTCCCAAGGCCACCGTGCTCAGACAATTCCCAGCTATTCATAGAGGAGCTTCTATTAAAAGTAAAAGCACAATCAGATTAAGAAATAGCCAGAGATTACTCAAGAGATCACAGGCAGCAGCCAGAAAGAGAAAACCTAACATGTATTGGAATTAAGGGGCCCCATCCTGACCCAGAGCAGTGTAAATTCGGAGTAAATCATAAGCAAGTCAGCAGAACTAAGTATAAGAATAAAAACTATGGGAGTTTGAGCTTTGTTTTTCACTGGCTTAATTCTGAACTGACAGGTCATCAGGTGTATTCCCCTGCTGACAGAGAATTGTTCCTGTGCTGGCAGGCAGCAAACAAACAGTTACTTTCATTGTAAGCCCCTGTTTGTAGAGGTTTACAATTACTTGGATGAGGACGAGCTCTCGGAGCCCTGAGTTAGGTCCTACATAATTTGCTCTGCTTTTACACATGCAAGAGTGGCAGGAAGGCAAAGAGGAGGAACTGAACAAAAGCTTCAAGATTTTTGCCTTTAAGTACCTCTTTCCTTGTTCTAAGAAATCCAGCACAGCCTCCCCATCCCTGGATCATCAGTCTCAAAAAACCCCACAAAAATAACAGTTTTTCCTAGTACTCTCCAGAGTAAGTTAGTTCCACTGTAAAAACATTTGCAGATGTTGAGAACCAACTGCTCAGCATCTCTGTAGACTTCTGCCTATCGCTGCTTTGAAAGAGGGTCTAAATGCAGCTGGAAAACTACTCTGAAATAGTTTATGCTCAGCTTTTATACAGCCTTACAGCAACACTGCTGTACGGCTACGTCCTCTGGCAGGCACCCCACATACTACACCAGCCACTCTTACATCAAGACTGTTTCACAGCCACAAAACAGCAGTCCCAGCAATTCTCATGTTTGTTACAGTAGCGTTAACTCTTCACCCTAGCTGCAACAATGCAACCTGCAGCCATAAGAAACAGGAAAGGGAGTGTTAAAGGGGACTGTTGAGGCAAGACATTATTAAAACAGAATTTTCACCCCCAGAAACTCCAGTTCAATTCCCATTTCAGTCACAAGTGAGGAACTGGGTCTATTCCAAACCTCATTTTGTATAATTTATTGTTCATTGTGACTGCAACTCAAGTATTTTAGCAGAGCTTATAGTTTTGGGGCTAAGTCCTGATTTTTAGGAAGGGAAGAGTTGACAATGCAGGTCTTAGTTTTGGGATTCTCTACACTGTCTCCAGGAACACTTAGGGAAACAGCATCTTTTAAAGGAAAAAAAAATAAATACCCTCAGTGTTAGAAATTGACATTTTCAATACAAAAGCTACACCGCTCTTCTGTTAGCTTAATTGTTACATCCAGGGCTCTAAGAAAAGCTACACAAGTCACAAGACTTGCAGAAAAGTGGCAGAAGCTGGCAAGTTTGCTTCCAGTCAGCAAGACACAGCTTGAGGAGCTTGCATAACATCTGCTTCCAAGTTGCTTCCAAAAGCATGTTATGCTGAACTGCAAGAAGCTACTGACCAGGGATTAAAACACCATCTCACTTCCACTTGGTCATGGCGGGGTCTGCCAAAGCTTTCAGAGCATCTAACATGGCAGAGAACAATCAGAGACACTGTTAGATTTCAGACTCAGGGCTCCTTCTTCCTGTACTGGAAGGAAAGAAAAGCAGCTATCTATTATAGTCAGCACCAGCCTAGGAGCTGTGACAAGCCTGAAGGTCATGCAGGAAGCAACCATCAGCAATTGTCCTGTCTGCCCATCTATATAAAACAGCTTAAGAAAATTACTGACACACTTTACATTTGATTGTTGTTAAAGTATTCACTAACAGGACTTTGAAAGCAAAAAGCTGGACGTAAGTACAAAGTATCAATGAGTCACCCGGAATAACTGTTGAAATATCTAACATTAAATTGTGCTCTCAGTTGTCAGCCACAGTATTTTCATGCATACTCTTGCCTGCTCCTCAGTAAAAACTGAAGTGTTGTCTCAGTCCTCTCCTCATAGCCACCCCAATATTTACAGTAGCCAGTCCCGAGCAAGACATCCAATTCTCATGACTAAATTCCATCAGGTCACTCAAAAATAAGCATGATGCAGGCTTTTGAAGGATCATAGACAAATGTAAACAAAGAAAAACAGCTTTTTGGAGCTTTTCAGAACCAGTTCTCCTGGCGGTTTGACCACCTCCAGGCCTGACCAGATCATCTGAGTGTCTGAAGTCACCAAGGACAAAACCCTGGGCTCATTCCTCTACAGGCCTGCACTACCCATCCCTGCTCTCAAAGGCTATGTTCAAAAATTTAAGTGCTACCAGCTCAACTCGTGCAGCCTCTCATCTCCTAGTGCTTTCTAAGAGTACCCCAACTCCTCAAATCTAGCACCTGATCGATGCCAGCAGCCAAAGGTGGCTGCATCAGCCCCAGCCTCTCTGCAAGACAGACCTAAGAGACCAGCAACACTGGGCAAACGAGGCCGCATGAGCAGCGAAAGCTCTTGGCACACTTCTGCACAGAAGGCATCTTTCAAAGGGCTCAGGCAGACGCTGCTGTACCACCCTTGCAAAGTTTTAATTTACTGTTAGAAGAAATAGATTCCTACTTTATGGTTAACCTTTTCTAATATTATTTCAGGTGTTCATGAATGATATACACCTACATGACATGACAGAGACCAACAGCACCTCCTTTCTACAGATGGAGAAAAAAGTATAAAAAAAAATTAGTTACACAAGAATTTAGTTTCACTGCTGAGAACATAACCATCTCAAGGCCAAATGTGCCTGTCTGCCTGCTTTGTAAGAGACAATATTCCTTTATCCTGACCTTTCACTCTTATCAGGAAGTGCAAAACCAGGTCTGGGATCAGGAAAGGAAAATTTCAAGTGGAATAAGAAACTGTCCCACTAGTGAGCTATGTTCCCCCACCATGCATGACTAGATTTTTTAATTTTTTTGGGGGGACCAGATTTAGTTTTAGCTCTCCTCCCAACTAGCAGTACTCTGACTCATATGGTTACAGATCTGTGAGTCCAAGAAGGAAAGTATTACACCCAAAGTTTTTTGGGTGTTTTTTTTAGTGACATATCAAGGAAGTAAGTTTACCCTGCACATTACCAGTAAGTGTCCTTTCACAGATGCCCCCTCAAAACCAGTTTTATACTGGGCATACAGGCTGAACATCATATGCTTCTAGATGACTGCCTGCCGCTCCTTCTACAAACCTTCTGGTTTTGCCACTCAAATGCATTACCTGCCACAAAAACAGAGTATGGGCTCACACGGGTGGAGCACACATGGGTTTGCTCTTCTCTAATAAACTCACTGCTCAAGGCATCATAATGCATTTCACTCCGGTAGCTAGAACACAGCAGGAGCTGTTTTCTTGATTAACTTACTCTAAGTTGTCAACTTCTTCCATTTCTCCTCAAAAAAGTTCATCTTAAAGATACTAAGAAATCCTTATTCAGAAGAATTTTTACTCACACTCATACAGACAGGCTCAAACTTGAAGTATGAAGTAGCGACATTCAGTGATTCACCAGATCAGGAAGGGGGCTAGCCTTAGAACAGCATTGTCAGAAGCTGCCTCAGTTACGAGGTGCTGCAGACAGACTCCCACACCTTCTATTTAGTCTAGCAGAGTTCTGCCTGCTCAGAGTATCAGGAAAAGTCAGGTTCAAGGACTTGACTCTGCATCCCCAGCTAGGTATTGAACTATGGCTTCTGAAAACAAGCAGTAGCCTTTAAAAATAAATATTTGTCTTTGCTTTGCCTGGGTTTTTGTTTTTTTTTTGACTGCGTAAAAAGTTATAAGCATGTGGAATTTTGAAAAACAGTAACAGCTGACAGTTTTAGCATAGGGGAATATTTCTGAGATCTGACTTTTTACCTGCTGGTTTTGCAGACTTTACAGCCCTGTATCACAGCACACCACTTATAGAGCAAACAAAAAAAATGCCACAACACTTAGCTATCTCAAAGTACACTAAGAACTAATCAAAGCTCAGGATGCTCGAAGATTCCCAACATGTGGATTATCATGGTAACAAGGAAGAGTCCACACTAGCAAAGAAGGCATCCTCCTGATGTGGCAGCTATCAGGTAATGAATTCCAGCAATGACAAGACAACCTGTCATTTTCACACACCAGTAGGTCCAGGCAAGCCCCAACTTGCACAATACTGAGCAATCCACTTCCACTGGAGATACAGCTGGTTTCCTTCCCTGGGTAAATTCTGATATGATCCCAGACATGCCATAAGGATCTCTTCCTGGTGAATACAAGGCTAATGGGCAGTTACCAGAAGTATGAGATCATCACTAAAGACTTAAGCTGAAGAATACAGTCAGTCAGCGAGATCTGCGGAGAACACCTAACTGCTGCAGGAAGCAGAAAAGATACTAGACTTATTTATTTGAGCCAACCCTTATAACTTTAAGGCAAGTAGTTAGAGGACAAATACAGGCAGACACCATTGCTGCATCTACAAACATTGAGATTCACACTCCCCCCAGCCTTAGAGCCATCCACTTATATTTTAACTTAATTATGAATCTCCTTCTAGCATTTCTCCTCCCACAAGTGTTTGCTCAGAGCTGTACAGATTTCTCTTAAATTAATCTTCCAGTCTGCCATAACACATTATCTATTTCCCCCAGTGCTCCATATTTTCTTCCTTCCCCAGTTACTCAGAGATGAAAACAGGTATTTTCTTCATTGGAGACCAAAGGCTTGCTGCCATTTGAAGGACTATTATTTGACCATGATTTATTTCTCTAAACAGTAGGCTCCTACTCCTGGCTCTTGCACCATTCTCTGCAACCCTACGTCAGTTCCCAAGCAATGTGTATGGCTTTAACCTGCAAATACGAGCAGGATTTGGTCAGCTCACAGACATATTCATCATACAGCAATTAAGGGTCCATGATTTTCAATTACTCTCTCTGCCAGCACTCTAAGCATGTAAATGTATCTCAAAGCAGAACCAAAAAAAAAAAAAAAGAAAATAGAAGAATCATATTTAAAGACCCCTTTTGTGGCCAGATCAGAGCAAGTCAGTGAGTGTATCTTCTTGTTTAAATTTAAATCCGCTACTGAAATAATGCATTGATGCTCAGCATTACGCAGTACAGCAGACATCCTCAATCTATACATAATGTCACTATGACTTTTGTAAGGTTTAAAACCCTCAGTTCTCTTCCAGGCACTCAAGCTCACAAAGCATGCACTACAGCAGAAGGTTGAGCAACTTAAAAGGGCAAAGATCATTGTCAAAAAGTTTTCCTACAGTATCTGAACAGGCCAAGTATCTACATCTCTGTATGCATCCCTATAGCATCTTTCACTTCTAGATAGTTGCTAACACTGCTTTTGGCCTCTGAAGGGATTCTGCTGGAGAAGCTTCCTGTAACAAAGCAAAGTATGTGTTATCAAAGAAGGCATTCCCCCCATCGTATCTTGGGGGTGTAAATATTTATCCCTATATAGCTGGGGAAGGTTAAGATATGAAGATACTAAGTTGCTCCTTGAAGTTATACCTGAAGCCAAACTAAACCTTGTGGCTTCCAGATCTAGCTTTGCATTTTCAGTATGTGACGTTGCAAGGCAAAGACACAGTTGTGGCACATGCTGCCTGGCCCTTGGCTGGTTTTGTCAAGGCAATTACTTGTAACACAAGTAGCACGCTTAATAGGTACTTATCCTTACCACTGCCACAGGCATTGCAGCGCTGCGTTTTCCCTGCTCTTTTACCCATGCTGAAACTTCAGTTTGTTAGGAAAGGCAAGGTTAGCCCAACACAGTTGAGCTTAGGTCCATGCCTGTCTCCAATTTCCTTCCAGGCAACACACAAACATCGGCTAATTCAGCATATACCACTGGAGCCCGGTGCAGACTGCTAAGCGCCCCTATTTGGTTTGGGACATAAAAGCTCCCAAGAGAGGATGCTTCTGAAGTAATGCTCAGGTCTGGGGTCAAGTAAACGCTGATCCCACTTCCCACAACTCTGGCACTGCTTAGCTCCCTTGATCATAAACAAGACTGTTTCACCTCCACTCAAGTCCTTCCACCTACTATTCCCAATCCTTAGTCACTGCCTCCTCAGCAGCCCCCTTAAACCATCTGTTCTCCAGAAGTCAGAGGTGCCTTGTTTTCTCCGTGAAGAGCAATGCAGCTGTCCTAGCAGGGCTGAGCAGTATGCTGCCTTGGATCACACAACAAAAACACAAGGCACAGACATTCATGTAGCCATCTGAACACAGCCCAGTGCTTTCAGCTCTCCCTGTTTGTAAAGCAGAGATAACAGTAATACTCCCACAAATCCAGCGGTTTGTATAACGGTGCTCCGAGACCTTAGGATTTTAAAAGAAAACCCACACTTATATCTGTCATTTTCACATGGCAAAATAAGAGGGGCATGAACATGGATGATTCTACAGTTTTGTGGGCAGTCTTTTATATCCCCCTTCTTGGTCCTTTCAGCTCTCAAGTCAGATTAGCACATGCCACATGCTTTGTTCTTTTTATCAGACCAGTTCTGCTGGTACTGGTGCCTGCTCTAAGACCCTCCAATTTAAGAAAGGTGGCAGCAGGAAAGTAACACCACCTTAAGAAGGGACTAAATGACCCCTGATGTCCCTCCTGACCCATTTACAAGCCTATAGCCACACCAACAGGAAATGCCTGGAGCTGACCTGACCAACCTTCCTTCCATTTCTGGGCTCCATGATGAACCAGTCTATGAAGAGATGTGTCACCTGTCTGCCTTCTACATGGCTTCTCTCTTCTCTTCAGTGATTTTTAACAGCATCAGCCAGTATCCTAGTCACCATGCTGAGTATCCGGCAGCAAAAGCACACATAGCAGCTACAGTGACATCTGGTATTATAAATACAGGGTCTGCACTGTTGGATTATCTGTTAACAGTAGAGTAAGTGACACTGGAAGAGCAATTAGCAGCAACTAGTAAGCCATGACATTCAGGAGGGAAAAAAAAATACTATTTGTTTGGCAAGACATGCAACTAAACATTGACTGCAGTCAGCATCACTTCCCTGTGCTTCAAGGCTTCCAGCACGCACAAGGATTCAGTGCTACTGCAAGGTGCCAGCAGCAGCCCTAGGCTGAAGCCCTGCCTAGCCACAGGCTAGGTCTGGCAGGGAGGGCAAGTGTGCTGCCCTGCTGTGGGAACGCAGCTGGATGACAATTTGAAAGAAGCCTTGCAGGTACCAAGCAGGAAAACTAGCCCTGGCAGGGCCTCCAACCCCTCTGCTTAAGCATCCCCATCAAGCACATCAGTCGGTACCAACTGCATCTGCATTTGTTCTTGCACAATTTTCTGTCCACTCAGAGAAAAATTCATCAGCCCTCACATTCACCATACAGCATGCAGCTGCTGAGCAATAGCTGCACCACCATCCTGGTATCAAGCTGGAGCAGTGACATATGTCATGTCCACACTACAGCAATAATTGTATTTGTACACAGTAGGTCTACACACAATTTCTTCTTGTGCCTATTCAGAGAAGAGAACAGCCCCTATCACAATTACTTTGAGAAGCTATGCTTAATTCTCCACACTATTTCCATAGCTTCTTATCATGGTTTCCAACACCCACAAGAAAAGAAAAGAGACAATACATTCAAGTGGGGCCCCAACATCATTTTAACAGGATTGGATTCTGCAGTATATACGCACACATACATTCTGTGGTAAGATGTCTCATGTTACTGGTCTCTAAGCTAGCCAGCACTCAAGAGTATCAAATTGAGAAAGACCTTTCCACTTCAGCATATTTTCCATTTCCATTCCAAGTATTTCTTTTAAATACTTTTCTACCGACAGGTCTCAGCTCCTGCTCAGGGGACCCTTCATTATTTCATTTTTTCTAAAAGCCACAGCACTATAGCTTGCTGCTAGCAAAACCACTGATGGGACACAGTGAGGTCACAAGTTCTCCTGGGACAGGGATCATCAAAAAGAGACAGAAAACATTTCAAATCATTTATTTTCCACCAGGCAGATAAAATCGTTACTTTTCGATTGGTGCCAGTGGAGATTCACCAAGGATTAATATATCCCCTTCTGTTTGCTCAGTCTAAAAGAAAGGGGCAGCGTACCCCAAATCACTCACTGTCCTTTGACAAACCCTCCTCCAGCCTAACAGCCATACATTATCTATTACACCACTGCAGCACTGACTGCATAGATCCTCTAAAAAGGATTTACGGGTTAGGCTGCCAGTACTTAGAAAGCAAGAAAACAGCAGAGCCAACAGGTGAACCTGTTTTACTCATATATTCCAGGAGACCCATTTTCCCCTTCTTAGAAAGCTACAGCCCAGCAAGCTTTTCACTCTGATGGTAGGGTTGGGTTTTTTTCTGTGTCTATTGACAAGTGGCTCCTGGTCTATGACCTGAGGCTCAGTAAGATGTGTTCCTGTAATGCCCTTCCCTTGGCACGATTCTCAGCATCCCTGAGGGATACTGCATGGACTGTTGGAAGTTAACTAGAAAGGATCCCAAACTCTTTGAATGTATATATAGAGAGAAGGAAAAAAAAAAAAGTAATCTTATTCCTACCATGCTGTCTTTGCACCAGACACAATCCCCATGCCTTCTTCCTAGAACACACAGCGCGCCCTGCACTTGCTGCTCCAGGCTACAGCTGCACCGGTCTTTTTGGGGCTACTTGCAGCTAAACAAGCAATTCATACGCACCCCAGACCCTTCCAACGGTACAAAAGCTTTATAAGCCATCCGGCAGCAAATGGCTTAAAATAAAAAGTGGGGGTGGGGGAACAAAACCCAATAGATGTTGCCACAAATGCAGTTTGCTGAAAGAGAAAAACCCACGCAAGCATCTGACCAAGTATCACACCAGTCACTGCTTTTAACACAAGTCACCAGCAACCTGCATGCCCCCTTATAGCATAAAATAATACCTTGATAACTAAAACCTGTGTATCACTGGATACAATTAACGGGGGCAGAAACAAGCAGAGGAACAACCTTCCCTCCCCAGGTGTTGTGTGTCTACGCTGGAGCAGATAACCAAGCAGCGCAGCCTACAATTTACTCAAGTTGCAGATGATGAATGCAAAGGTCACATGAAGGGAAAGCATCAGTGCACTGCCTGTCACAAAATGGTAGCACCCGGGAATCTGAGCATATAGGAGAGATAACCCCGTCCTTCCCACCGCCTCCCCGCAGCTCCTGACATGGCATCCGCTATGGAGGACAGCGCGGCAGGGCTGGGGGAGGGGGGCGGCGCAGATTAAACTTACCCACCCCCCCGCACCCCCCTTCCCGGCGCTGCACCCACCCGCGGAGCGCGGCGCGGGGGCGCGCGGCGCGGGGGCGCCCGGCTCGGCGGCCCCAGCGAGGGAGGGGGCTGGGGGGCTGCGGTCGGTCCCGCCGCACTTCGCCCCCTTATGTAATAGCCAGGGCGCCCCTCCCGCGGCGGGGGGCTGCCAGCGGCCCCGCAGCTGCGGCTGAGGCAGGCGGGACCGCGCTGCGGAGACGGACACGCACCCTGCAGACGGGGAGACCCCCCCCCGCCCCGCCACGGTGCTGCCCGCGCAGGCAGCAGCGATGCCCGCGCACCGCACCGGTCCGTGCGGCCGCTCCGCGTCCCCGCAGCGCGATGCCCGCGCCCCCAGCAGCGGCGTGTCCCCCAGCAGCGGCGTGTCCCCCAGCAGCGGTGCCCGCGCGCCCAGCCGCTACGCCCGTGCAGAGCGATGCCCGCGCCCCCCGCCCGGCGCCGCCCGCAGCCCTGCCTGTGGCGGGGCCCCGCAGGGACCCCCTCACCTCCCGACAAAATTCTCCAGCACGGAGCTCTTGCCGGCGCTCTGTCCCCCCACCACGGCGATCTGCGGCAGGTCGAGGTTGGCGTTCTGCCCGATGGCGGCGAAGGCGTCCTGCAGCCGGTTGACCAGCGGGATAAGGTCCTCCATCCCGCGGTTCCCCATGGCTGCGGCGCGGCACCGGCTCCCCGCACGGGCGAGCTCACGCTACCCCCTTCCCGCGCGCCTCGCCGGCGGGTGAGCCCGCCTCTCGCCGCCCCGGCCGCTAGGCGCCGGCCCCAGCCCGCGCCCCTCGCCCCGCTCGACACCGCCCGCTGCCGCTCGGGCTCCGCCGCCTCAGCCCGCCCCGCCGCTGCGGACAGCACGCGCGGCCGCCAGGGGGCCATAAGCGCGCGGGCGCCGCGTTGCACCCTGGGAGTTGTAGTCCGCACGGCTGAGGGGGCGACGGGGGTCCCGGCGGCGAGGCCCTCCCGCACTGCGCCGCTGGGGCCGGGCATGGGGCACGGGCACGGGGCACGGCTCCGAGCCAGGGGCGCTGGCGACGGGCCGCTCGCTCTCCCGGCGCCAGAGCGGCGCAGCTGCCCGAGGCGGCGGGGGCTGCGCGGGGCCGCGGCCCCCCCGGGGCGGGTTGGCACACCGGTGCCGGGGCCCGTGGCTGCCTCAGGTGGGGCGTCTGCCTGGGCCGGTCGCTACGGCTGTCTGCGAGCCTGCACAGCTCGGGCACGATGCCTGTGGGTTCAGGCTCTGTATCTGTGCAGTGCAGTTAACATACAGGTATGTTTGGTCGATGTACCCGCACGGTTCAGTTCCTACACCCGCACAGTTTGGTCTTTACAGCCATATGGTTCAGCCAATACACCTGTGCAGTTTGGTCACCGTCCCTGTGAAGTTGGTTGACACAACCGTATGGGAGGGTTGTGTGCCAGGGCAGCACTTGTGGAACTGCCAGAATGCATGACATACTTGATACGATTAAACCAGACTGCAAAAAACACTACTGCGCTTCTGCTGCTTCATCTTCTTGCAAACATGGATGAAAAATGCATCAATTTCTGTTTATAGATGCAAAACAGAGGATGTTGTCATTGTTGCTATATTTGTTTTGCAGAAACACAAGCGCTTCATTTTACATACCTAGATTTTGTTTTTAAAAATTGTCACGATAAAGAGGAAACTTTCAGTTCTTGAAAGGGCTGGGATTTTGCTGAGGACATAATGTGAGGCCATATTTGATCTGAAAGTATAGAAGTGAAAACAAGTGTTGAGAAAAGAAGCCGATGGCTAGCAGTGACTCAGGAGAATGGGGAATGCTGCATTTCAAACACCTCTTAATTTGTGCTACCCAATACTGTTGTTCACAGCTCAGAGAGAGCTGGGGGTGGCGGGGGAAAAGAATATCAAAAAACTGCAACAGATTTTGAGCTGTATGTTTCATTTTAAACAGCAACTTTTTAGTTATGGTGATTCTAAGGAATTTTTCACAGATGTCCATCAAATGCAACCCGTGCAAAATTACCTGCCTGGGTATACAGAGAAACTGGAACAACCACGCTGAGGAGGTGACTGCCTTACTGTGTCAGTGAAGATGCCCAAGGAAAATGCTCTGAAAAACATCACTAGCGTGCAGGTAAGAACACTGAAGGAAGGGAGCTGCTCCATCTGTATGGGTAGCATCATTGCAGGGCATATGTGGGCTGTCAATGCTATTTGTTCCTTTCAGCAAATTCCCCAGTAAATCTCAAAAAAACAAGCTTGGGAAACTCAATATAGACTCTGGACAAAAGTCTTTGAACATCTGTACTGCCATTCTGATATTGAAGGATCCTGGACAAAATAACATTTTCCCCTTCAGATGTTGATAGCTGCTCCTTGGTAAGAAGGTCACCACAAAAAAAAAAGTGAAGAGTATCAAAGACTTAAAGAACAGTGTCACCTTCCTCCCTGGATCAGAGATGATGCTCAGGGAACATCAGACCATGAAGATCTTTGAAGCTTTATTTGAGGAATGGTAAGAAGAAAACTGTCCTTTTCTCAAAGGTTGCTGTAACTTGAAGTTCACCCACAGAGCTCTAATTTCAATACTGAGAAAGATTTCCCAACTACGTCGTGGCAATCATTTCATATAATTTAACAGCTGTACTAATGAGCCTCAATGGCCATGACCAACCTCACCTGTGGCTTCTCCCCACAGCTGTGGGCCAGGAGCTCTATTTAAGCTCAGCCCAGGGCTATCAGTCCCTGATGAATGATGGAGAAGTGTTAGTCTTTGGTGTAGCAGCAGCCCTATATGCCTGTGGAGTCTTTGATTCTGGCTTGTGGACTGCTGACTCCTTAGCCCTGCCTTACTGCTATAGGTGTGCCTGGTGATCGCTAGTCCTGATCCTAATCCTGGCTTGATGGTTGGTATTTCTGCCTGATCTTGGCCCTGCCTCATTGCTGTGCTGTTGCCTTATGATTTGGTCTTTTTGTCGGACCTAGATGTTGTATTTGGTCTGCCCTGTTTGCCTCCCTTGGGTGCTGTGAGATTGGGCCTCAGCTGGCAGTACCCCTACCAGCTGTGGAATTTACCCCTTGGCTCCTGCCTCCTCTTCCCTTCGGGAGCAGCCCTGCTCTTGCTGTTTCCTAACAAGAGCATCAGCGGTTTAGCTAGTACCTGAAGTGACTTGACTTTGCTCCTTGTCCTGTCCCCTACCCTATGAATCCATACTTGTCCTTAATACTTCCACAAAGGCAACTATATTTTTTGTGTGGCTCTCAACATTTTTCTATTGACAGAAACTTCAACCTGCAAGTATTGTATTCCACTCCTTGCTTAGCAGTCTAAGCAAGTATTTTGTTCTGGGTGAGCCCAGTCTAGAAATAATGATTCGGGCTTATACCATTTTCTGGAAAATCTATTTGTTTTGAGAAAGGGTTTTGAAAGTACAGTATGTCAACAGCTGAAATTGTGAACTATGGGGGTAAAATAGGGTTCATGTTGCCAGTTAAGGAGCTAGTATGCCAATAAGGCTCATGTATGACTTTTTTGCAAGTATTCTTTCATATGTTCTCTAGTCTTATTTTTCTGTGAGCCTTGTACTTAGCTCTTGGGCAATGTGGTTATTCTGGGGGGTTGGAGGTCCAAGGGGGTCCTTCGTCTGGCTTACTGTGGTCTCAAAGGGCAAAAGTGCACTGGAGGGACAGGGGAGTTAATGGGGTGCTCTCCAGGTAGACAAGAAGGGAAGAAAAGGAACGGTGGAAGTGGTAAAACCCTGCAGAAATATTGGCAAACTTTACCTAGATCTCTCAGCAGATAAATACTAGTGTAAAACTCAAAGACATACAAAATATGCTCTTGCTTCCCCTGTCTTGCAGAGATGCTTCTAAGCAAATAAGATTACAGTGTATGCCTGCAGCGTTACCCCTACAGGGACTCTATTAATATTATGGAGTCTGTCTAAAATGCTTCTGCAGCAATTGTAAACATTCAGCTTAGAGACCCAAACTCTGGATTCTGAGACAGCAAGGCTTGGGTTTTAAGTTTTAGAAACCTACACCTCCCATTGATGAAAAAGAGAACTACAGGCATTCAGAATTAGTCATAAAGCCTTCCATTTTCTCTCCTGCAAGAAGCTGAGTTGCAAGGATGTTAGCAGCAAACAGGCCTTTTGATTCTATAATACCTCCCACTGGTGACTTATGCAGCAGCATGTAGCAGTTACAGGAAGAAAAACAACTATGTGATCATCCTTTGAGGGGAATAGTAAAAATCTGCAATGTCTGTGAAATTAAAAAGGAATTTTATAAACTGGAGTGGACAGGAGAAAACTATTCCTTTTTAACTTGGTCGAAAAACATAAGACATCAGCAAAGAAAGAAAAAAGGTGGATTAGTTCCCCCCCTCATAAATATTTCTGGATGTACTTTAATGTGAATTCCTAAAAATGCATGACTATGTGTTCCTAAATATGGCTATCAACAACAGTTTTGTACACTGATTTTGTCACCTCATGCAAATAGAGCTTCCAGTTTAGTTAGCATAATTAGAAATAGACACTTGAGTGCTGGATTCTGTCCCTTATTTCTTGCCCTTGCAAAAACAACACATATAGTCCTCAGAGAGGAAAAAAAAAGGCAAAACCATGGAATACTATTAGCTTACAATTCTCCTAGTTACTTGCAAACTGTTACTGTTGACTCCAGGTAGAGCTGTGAGTGTTCAGAACGTTTCACAGTAGATCGTGAAGCGAACCCTCCTGGCTCCTAAAGAAAATTTTTATAAACACAGGTAAGAATTGAAATTGAATGTTTACAAACAGAGGTGAGAATGTAAGTTCCACAAAGAATCAGGGCTAGAATTGTCACTGTCTGTATCAATATAGAATACATTATAAAGCTGACAAATACTTTAAAAACTTAATGAAAATTAGCCTCTTAAATTTACATGACTATATAAAGCTGCCTATAGAGAGAGAAGCAATGGTAGTATCTGTTTAATAGGTACTTCAATGTTACTATAGAGGCAATGATACCATAGTAACATCATTGATCTCTGTGGTATTAGTTGCTCAGTAAGAGAAAGTTTCTCTGTAATGTTCCCATTGGTTGGAAAAGCTACCTGAAAGAAAAGCAGCCTTTAATTTTTTATTTTAAACTATAGAGCTTTCTTTGTAGAATAATAGTGAAATGCTTCCTTATCTTCTGTTCTGAAACAGGAAATTTGCTGAAGTGGTTTGGAAATACCTCAAAAAGAGGTAAAAGAAGGTAAAAATCTAGCATATTGAGATACTGACTGGGTCAGGTGTATCTTTGCTGTGACTGCACAGAAGCCAAAATATACATAAGGAAAGAAAGAAACTGAGTGTTATAGTCCATTGGGAATGGGATTTGGACATGGATGTGAGTTCAGTTTAAGAGTGACAAAGTGAGTTCTCTGCACTTTCCACATCCAGTGGGATGATACAGAAGAGCTCCTGGGATATATTTTACCTTGTGAGACTGAAAATCACTGATGGAAGCTGATTGGCCATGTGGCAAAATGGGTGTGAAAACAGTATCTTAGTTTATCTCTTGTGGGCCCTGTCCTGCCAATTAAGAAATATCGGGAATAGATTTCTAGAGCAATAGAACAAAGAGTGGGTGCAAATATCCCTTAGTGCACAGATCATTTTACTTTGAAATGTTGTGTGCTACTGCTTTCACGTGTGTGAATACAGTCTTCCTCCAGATAAGAGAGGCATGGAAAACAGTGTAATTCCAGTAATTAACACCAGCTGTTGAGAGCAGGTCTGGTGAAACATGACCATTCCTTCAATAGATAGGCCCCAAAAGCAGGAGGAAAAAGTACTTTAAAGCTCCATACGCCTTTTTCTCCAGGGAGTTTGGGAGGTTTAAAGACATTATGGTGAGAACTAGTTATATCCTAGTGAAAAGGATGAGTAATAACACCATCCTTGCAGATTGCAGAAGGAATTGTGGGCACCACGGTATCTTGGTGCTGTCATAGGCACTAAGAAACGCTTGGATTTTTGCAAGCTATGTGGCTTCACCAAGGGTTGGCATACGAAGTCTTTTTCAAAGCCAAAATTAAAACATACAACTGTGCAGTCCAGTCATGTGCTGGAAGCTAGGAATCTCTTGTTATCTGCATGCCTGATCTGGTCCCTGGAACAAATTCATATAGTCCAGCAAAAACTTGGCTGTATAATGCAATCCAGGTCCCAAATAAAAAGCATTTGTGCGGTCTGTCCTCTTACCTGTGAAGAAATTTCACAGCCCTGATCTAATCATAGAGAGGTGTAACGCAGGCTGCCTTATAGCGATGATCCAACAGCTCTGCTGGTGGCAGTCTCTGTATTGCAGGGTACTTTCTGGGTCATTTTCTTACTTTGAGCTTCTCTTGTTGTCAATGAGGCACAACCTTTGTGTAACCGCTGAGCCTAGTGGGTATTTGGGTTATTAAGTGATAATGTTGTAGTCTGTATTGTAGCACTAGGGTTTGGAGGTTCCATGTATTCTCACAATATGACATGAGTAGCAAGTTGCTTAATATTTGAAAGGGAAATGTTCCTTGCAGGAAAAACCAACTGTGAGTAGGTGGAAGGTCAAGGTCTGTGGTGTACCAATCAGTGCTCACTGGGCACCAACAGTAAGTACCCTTTGGCTGTCAGCTGTTTTAATCAACATGCTGTTTTATTGCCTGTAATGAAAGAAAGGATCCTAGCCCGATTTTCTGTACTGTTACCTTACACCTCTGTATGACATGGTGGGATTAGCTGAATCTGGAACCTTCTCTTCTGGATTCACTGAACCATGTCTGGTCAGTGTGGTGTTTACATCTGGCACATAAAGGCACTTCTGAAGATCAGCTTTTGGATGGTAGGTTGATAAAGCAGTGTGTGTCTTCACTTCCTGCAGCCCTAATTCTGTCTTGCGCTGTGCATGCACAGGACTAAACCCATGTCCAGATTTGTGCTTGATGCAGTAGTGTATCTGTGCATTGAATTGTAGGTTTATTCATAAACTCATTAAAGCTGTTTATTTAATGATTTGTATATAGGACCTCAGAAGGAAGCCTAATCTTTGAGGGGAGCCTTTAGGCTATGTTAGAATATAACATCCAACAGTAAAAATACCTGTAGACTTAGCTGCTCCCCCATCTCACTGACATGGTGCTTTGTAGATTTCCTGTAGATTTCCAAATGTTACATACAAAGCATACATAAAGAACTTTAGTTGTAGAATTAAGACCAGAACACATAAATTTCAGATTTACATTTATTTATACAACCAGAATTGCATGTCTGGCTAACATACTGACTAGTCAGACATTTGTAGGATCATAATACTAACCCTCTTCCCCACCCCTGCAAACTAGCCAGGCCAGTAGCTGCTGTAATAGTACAATTACAGGAGCAGAGGATCAGTTACGCAAAATGATTTGAAAAAGACTCCATGTATGTTTTCTGCTCCATGTACGTATTTGCTGGGATGATACTTCAGCTTTCATGCTTAACAGGAGAACATTTTCTCTGTGTGCAGACAGCTGGGACTGGATAAAGGACCCTGGGCATTAACGTGGCCAGCCATTGATTAATATGGGTAGATGGTCACCTCTGAATTGATTATTGTAAAATCGGGAAAGTATAAAAAGGCCCAAAGGAAAAATCAACATATGATGCTGCCTGCATTGAAAATTATGCATGCTAACTGTGTATCACCAGCAACAGCATTTGGCTTACAATACGTTCAGCTAAAAATCAATTCCGAGGCCTTCAATGAATCAAGTAGTCTTTACTGGTGTGAATAATAAGACTATAAAGTAAATTATTTCAGGACGGGGTCTCTGGAATGGCAAAGAGCATAAACACATCTTTACCCTTGCTAGGTTTTGTGTAAGATGAAGTGTCGGTCACTATATATTTTCATACAGAGGCTGTGTGTGCTGAACACCCTTAAAGTTAATACTTACAGAAAAAAGGAGCTGCAGGGAAGGTTTTGCAGCAGCCCCCCGCCCCACCCCCCCCCCCCACCCCCCCCCCCCCCCCCCCAAAAAAAAAAAAAGGACCTGCTAGAAATCAACGCAGCTTACAGCCCAGAGCAACCCTGCAAAGTCCATGTGTTTTCTCCCGGGTTCCCGGGGCAAGCTCGCCAAGTGGCGACCACAGCGAGCAGCCAGGGGCTGTGCGGGGCTGTCTCCATCTCCGCGGCGAGATGGTACCCGAGATTCCCGGGACTCTTTGAAAAAAACAACAAACCCACAAAGAGCAGAGCCCCACGCTGCTGGATGCCATCTGCTCCCCCTCCGCAGCCGCTTACTCCATGCCCCCTGCCAGCCCCGGACAGATGGTGCCCGTTCCCTCCCGGGGGAGCGGGGACCTCGCTCCGCGGCCCCGCGTGGGATGCGGGCCGGGGGTACCCGAGCGGCGGCTCCGGGGCGCGGGGCCCGGCAGGCGGGCATTGTCCCCGGCGGGAAGATGGAGGCGGCTGGCGGGGAGCGGTGACCGCCGTGGGTCCGGCGGGGCGGGGAGCGGGGGCGCGGGCGGGTGGCGGCGGCGGGGGGAGCGGGTTTGGGGAGGTGGGGTTTGGGAACCTCCTCCCCAGGCTGCCGCTTGCGATGACCCCGGGGGGAAGGAGGAGGCGGCGGCAGGGGGGGATCGGCTCAGTGAATGAATGGGCGGCAGCGGCGGCGGCTCCCCTGCTCAATGGCTGCAGGGCTGAGACGCGCCAGCCCCGCAGCCGGTGCCTCCCTCGCCCTCCCGTGTTTTGTCTCAGGCTCCCCCCGCTCGGGGCTCCCCAGACATGTTCAACCAGCAGCAGTTCCAGCAGCAGCTGCTGCAGCTCCAGCACCTCCTTCAGCAGCAGCAGCACCACCACCACCCCGCGGCGCAGCAGGGAGGCCGGTAAGCGCCGCTACGCGAGGCCGGGGATCTCGGGCCTGTCCCAGGGGACCGCTCCCCTCCGACTCCCGCCTCGCCCCGTGGGAGCCGCGGCGGGGCTGGCCGCCGGCCTGCCCCTTCCCCGGCGGGGAGGGCGACCGAGGCAGGCGGGGGCGCGCCCGGGGCCGAGCCGGGGGGCCGGAGGCCCGGGGGGCGGCGGGGAGGCGGCGTGCGGGGGGCAATGCCCGCGGACGGGGGCCGGCGCGGGGCGGCACAGCGCGCTGCAGGGGGGCGCCCGGCCGGGGGCCCTGCGGCCGCCTCCCCCTGCAGAAACGGGCGAACGCACCTGGCCGAGCCGCCCCGCGGGGACACGCACCCTCGTTCTCTCGTTACTGAGCTGAGGCCGTTTATTTATTGTCTTCCCGGCCGGGTCTCCTGCCCGGGTGGGCTAGCGGCGCGCCCCGCGCGGGCCGGGCCGGGGGCTGGGGGCTGGCAGGTGGCGTCTGCCGGGAACAAACCGGCGAGCGGGGAGGGCTCCTGTCGAAATGCGCCGGGCACAGCGGCTGCTCGGGCAGCGGCCGCCGGCCCCCGTGGGCTGCGGTTTTGGGGCTGACAGCGGTTCTCTGGGGTGATGCGCTTGTCTGCAGTTACGGTTACCTTTCAGGCCTTATGCTCTGCAAATTCAAAGCGATGGGATGTGAATTTAAGGAGGAAGCTAATTCGTTATTTAATAAATTACAATAATTACTTTATAAGGCATGTGTCTCTGGGGTAAATGTGGTGAATCTCTCTGTTCTCCTAGAAATACCAGCCTCTGAATCTTTCTGCCATTATTACATGTCTTACGCTAGAAACAAAGCTGCCCTTAAGATGCCGGTATGGGGCTGACTGCTGGATAGCAGGGATGCGTGTGACACCTTTAAAAGTATGCTTTTTCTGGTATAAATATCTCAGTGCCGAGACTGGAACAATCTAGAGCAGCAAACATGAAGATGAGCTGCTGTAAATTCTGTTAAGAGCATTGGGTTTTTTTTGTCAGCATGAATATTTTGCTCCGCGTTTACCTCTTCACAGCCCTGGCGGGTTTGGCTGTGTCAGCAGTTGTGCTTAGAGGTGGGCCTGACCTTGCCATCGCCTGAAGAAGCTCCTGCCAGTTTCTTCAGACTTTTCTCTCATGTCTGCTCCACCCTCCTTACAAGTGGAGAGTTCTCCGCTCGCTCCTTCCTCCTCGTGTGTGAAATATGAAGGCCGTGCTTTATTTTTCCATCCAGTTCTTGGCAGTTAGGGGGCACCATTTAGAGTTGTGACCTGTCTGGCTCCGTGTGGGAGGCGTCGATTTTGGGAAAATCTGCTTTAAGCTCCTGAGAAAACTCCCCGTTTTTTAGAACTTACTTTTTTGTTGTTGTGTCAAATGTAGCTGCTGATCTAGATCGCTCATTTCTACTGACAAGGGCTGCATGAGTCTGTAGAACTGCAGTCAGCTTCTGGGCTTTTTTTATGCTGCTTGAGAGGCTTTATGTGGGCTTGGTGCTAAGGAGTTCTCTCTGACCTCAAATTCCTTGATAGATAATCTGTCAGCTTTGGAAATTCCAGGAGAGTGGAAGAAAGAGGATACAGTGCCAGTGCATGGTATCTTTTCATGCACATATATCAGCATTTCAGATGTTCTTTGCTCCTCTGTTTTATACTTGTTATTCTCTGTGTGTATATATATATGCACACACACACTTGTGCCTGGAATTGTATATATATGCTATATATACTTGTGCCTGGCATTGAAGGGTACAATTTTTATTGGGTTCTTATGATTAATGCCTTCTTTTCCAGGGGTTTGCCACCACCGCAACAGCAACAGATGCTGAGCTTACGGGCAACAAATCAACCATCGCTGCTCAATGCCAATCCCATGCTTCAGCGGGCCTTACTCATGCAGCAGATGCAAGGTACTGTCGTTATGGGAGACGCGTACTTATTGGAGTTATTTAATCATCCTTCATGGACTGAAACATAGTATGGCTACTCCTTGCTGAACCATTGCAGTCCTTGTATTTGGCAGTTCTGTTTGTCATGTCTCCCCCCCCGCTTCAAATTTGACCATAGCCCACATTACAGAGGTGCTTCAGTTGTTGTTGAAAATCCCATATGCCCAACTGCTCACAACCGGGAGCAGCACTAGAAGGTGAAGGTATCAGGTTGGATACTAAATATGTGCCTTCCCTCTTAGACTTGGCAGAGAGAGTATTTTTTCATCAATATATTTAGATAAAATACTTTTTTTTTCTCCCCCCCCCCCCCCCCCCATTGGTTGGAAGGTTAAAACAATTTCTTTCATTGCCTGTTAAATACACGCTAACAGTGTTTGCAGTAGGTGCTTGTCTTTGTCCAAACTTAGTGCAATACAAACAAATGAAGTATATTGTGGTGGAAAATGGTTTGGGTTTCAATTGTCTTGTGAAATTTTGATTCCCTGAAATGGCTGTCATTTGTGTGGCGGATAATACCAGTGTTCTTCCGTCACTGTTTTCCCACAAGTGGATTTTTTTTTGCCAGATGTGATGTTTTCAAAACAAATTTATGAAGCTGCCTTAATAATACCATTGCAAAGGTAAAGATATTGGGAGTACATCTGTGTCTTTATTGTTGCGCATGTCTTAACCTGACAGCTCTTTTCAACAGAGAAAATCAGTACCTGGGATAGTTTTAAAGTGTCTAGTTTAGATTAATGCCTGCGATTTTTATCTTGCCTGTGAATCATGCCCAGATGTGAAGACAATAGATTTATTTTGCACGTTGCTAACTCTCCTTTTGTTCTCTCTTGCCCGTTTAATGAGAGGGCTCTCTAGTGACTCCAGTGGCTCTCTACAGATCTCTCTCAGGTTGTAGGGAAAGTGGCAGTGAAAAAGGACAAGCCATGCTCCGAAGATTGGTATATATATTTGTGTCAAGAAAAAAGGTCTGATTCCATTTCAGTCAGCCACACTCAGATACGTTTGATGTTAGCATGGGCTGACCTTTTCCCTAAAGCAAAACCTCTTATTGAGAAGTCACATTTGAATAGTATGCCAAGGACCTGGGGCAAATTAGATGCGAGAGCAGGATAAGGTATGTTAATGAATGCTCCTACATGCGCTTTGTCTTAGCATTGTTCCTCTTCTTTTCATCTCTACATGCTGAATTGAGTTGTGACTTTTCTTCCAATAATCTACACCACCTAGCCACAGGTAACATGTTGTGTCCAGTGCGGCCCTTCTTAGGGATCTGAATTTTTTTGGTCATTCAGTTTTGGGTTACACGTAAGAATATCTGATGCTGTAGTATTTCTGTACCTGGGAAACATCAGCATAAATAATTAATTGACTGTATGTGGCTTCAGCAATGGGAATAGGAAGAGATAAATACTTCAAGTTGAAATGGATTTGTGGTTCTTTAAAGGCACTAAACTGAGAGCAGAAGATGATTTCTTGCCTTACAGTTTTTCAATATAGCAATATCTCTCTACAGTAAGAGATTATTTATGGTAAGTAATAAGGGATTAGATTACTGTTGAAGACAAACATGGAGGAGTATTTCCTATGGTGTTGCTGGCTTTAAACAGCGTAGCTCAGTTTTTCAGATTTTGGGTGCCTGTCTCCATTCTTCACTGCCCTGTTTTGACAGCTGCTAAAAAGCCCAGAGTATGTGCTAATTCAAGTGGCAGATAAAAAAGGTGCAGTGTAAGTCCATGTTCCCAGAGTGGCAGACAGTTTCTGAGGGTATAGCTGAGGCATCTGGGCACTTCCATTCCCTCCCCCGTGAAGTGGGGATAGCAAGGACTACCATTGTAAGAAATCGTTGAGACTCAGTTAATAGTTTGTGGATGCTGGAAAGAGCTGTTCAGAAAGCAGAGCATTATAATTGGAAATGGCAGAGTCTCATGTGTCAGGGTTTAGGTTGACATGTTGAGCTTGCATGACAACCAAGTGGCAGAGGACTGCAGAATCTTTTGTTTGAGAAGTCCAGTGTTGTTTTAAATGAAATGCTGTTGCTGGCTTGTGTTAAACAGCACCCATACCATGGTGCGGGCTGCCAGCTGCACAGATGTAGGATGAATTTTCCTTTTTCACAGCGAATTTTTGTAAATCGAGACCTTGTTTGTTGCAGACACAAGCACTACTGTGCTCAGATCAACTAATTGCTCTAATGATCTTAGCCTGCAGTGACAATTATAATTAAATAGCCTGATACATAGTAATAGTTGCTATCACATCAAATTGTTCTGTGGGTGCTGAAGAGAGGGTAAAGCATAGAGCACCCGTACAATGCCCAGTAAAGGACAGGGTTGTGCACGGAGGAGCCCTTTACAGGTGGAAGATTTTTCTTTCTCCTTTGCACAGTGCAGGGTGGTGATACGCTGTGTGTTTGCATTTACAGGAAACCTACGTGGATTTAACATGACAGCGCCAGCACTGCAGCAGTTTTTCCCTCAGGCTACAAGACATTCCCTCCTAGGGCCACCACCTGTTGGGGTCTCCTTGAAGCCAACTCGGCTGGGCTTCCCAGGCCTTCCCTTCCAGCGGCAGAACCGGACTTTTCGCAAGGTGGGCTGCTTGTTTCCAACTGTTGGGAGCTTTGTGCTCCTTTTGCACTTGCAGCAGTTGACTTATCATAGATGGAGAGCAAAACAGAAGGGAGAGTGCCTTACAACGAAAACGGTTTTGCACCATGCTGCTGACACAGAAATGCAGAAATAAGTCCATCCCTAAGGTTCTAGTGGTCCATATTTACATTTATAATGCAAAGGTTTCTTGTCATTTCTTGCCAGAGAGAGAGAATTCCTCATAGCAGAACTGTTTAAACCTAAGATATAAAAGGAACATTTTGAAGTACCAGCTTCAAAGTAATTAAAATAGAAGAAATCCTAACTGAGTGCTTTGCTCTTCACAGAGGCCAGAGTTCTGCCCCATTAGCCTTCCAAAACAGTTTGTTGTTCCCAAAGGACTTGGTCCTACTATGGATGTGTCACTCTGCCTTTGGGCCATTTCCCCTTTTTTTTAGGGTCATGATATTTGTTCATGTGGATTTTGTAAAATCTACAGGGTGTTTTGTAAAAAACTTTCTCACTTTCCACCATTAAGACCTCTTTTATGTCCTGGAAGTGGTTCTTGGGTTAATTGACCAGTACGTACTTCCTCCTAGATTAGCTTTTGCATATTTGGTCCCATTCTGTCAAAAAGACATAGTGGATAAGGCAGACTTCCACTGTTGGACTGTTTTTTCTCCAGAGTCAAAAGGAACAGGGATTATTTTTGTCTATTCTTTTTCCCTGCCCATTCACCTCTTGCCAGAGTCCCTCTAAAGCAACCCTACTCTCCGCAAGCAGCTGGGTCTCCTACAGCTGCTACTTGAAAGCACTGGAGAAACATCACGGGCTGCCTGTGGAATGAACTTGCCTGAAGCAAGGCAGCCCAACATAAACTGCCTATTCCTTTCCTTTACTCTGTGCTGGAATTCCTGTTCCTGCCCCACAGTAAAACGCTGGTGTTTTGGGTGGTGTGTTGGGTTTGAGGACAGACCAAGCGCTGGCAGTGACTCTCTGCCCCTTGCAGGACTTCCAGAGGGTCCCTGACAGGAAGCGGGAACTAGATCCTGGTTCTTCATCTCAGGCACAAGGTGATGAGAAAATGGAAATCCCAGAGGGAATGCAAGCAGGGTCAGAGCAGAACAATTCCTTGCCATCCACAGGTAAGGGGGAAGCCTGCCATGGAACAAATGCTTCTAGACATTATAAACTTCTCTTGGCTATTCCTGCAGCAAAGATTGGAGATTACTTTAGTCTTAATCATCTATATTTCTCATTGTAAATGCTTAAACTGCCTGTGATAGTCCTCAGCTATGTGCTTCATACATCCTTTTTACCTGAGTATTTTTGGTTCTTACAAGCTAGCTCCATATGTCTTGCATGGAAGTCTCTCAGAAGTCACTTTGACAGTGAGCCCCGTGTAAGCTGGGGCGGGGGGTGGGGGGAAGGAAACTGGTTTGAAATGAAAGCTTCCACATTGCCTTACTTGTGCTGAACTCAACAACTCATGGAGTCAAACAAACAAAGCAGAACCAGTTGCAATCAACATGCTAATGAAAAGATGAGTTGAAAGAGTACTGGTATTCCACTCGTCAGAGCAGAAGCTGCTGGCGCTGCATCCTTTACAGTGTGGGATGCAATACAGATGTGGGAATGTTATTTCTGACTGAAGAGTGCCTAGTCTAAAAATGCAGGCATGTGACAAGGTTGTGGCCAGTGTATATGCAGTGGTGAAAATTACGTGGTTAAGTGACTGCTGTCAGACAGATATGCCACCTTGGCTTATACTAATGTTCCTATGATCTGGGCTCTTGTCACCTAGGTATAGCATGGAGACCCACTTAGTAGACATAAATGTAGATTCCGTTCTGGATGACACCTTACACAGTAACATCTGCAATAAAGCTAAAATCTCTTAGGTTGTTATCTAACCTTATCACTACAATTCTCACATTCAGAATAAGCAAACGTATAGCATTATTTGCTCTAACAGAGCTTTGTTGGCATTGGCCATTCGGTTAGGGAACATGCTCAAGGTGGCATGGTCTGCTTCGCTAAGGAGATCTCCTTCTGTGTTCCTGCAGAACCAAGAACTCCAACAGAATCTGTGTTGAACACTGAGCCTGCTGCAAAAAGACTGAAGAGGTATTTATTGAACAGGGTATTGAAATAGTTACTGTGTTTAGAATTATTGTCTAATTGTATTTTTTAATAATTAGGGCTGTACTGTACTGGCCTGATGCCTAGCATGTAGGAGGTATTTCAGATGCTCATGGACAATTCAGAAAGTCTCACGATGCTTGCTGAGATCCAGGGTGTTAGAGGGTCTCTGCTATGGGTGATCCAACTATGGGAATGAAAAATAAAGAGATGTGGCTCATGGAAAAGCGCGAGAAAATGGAGTTTGCTCATGTGTTCTCCTGCCAGGATTCTTGTAAGCCACAGGGAGGTTCTTTTCTATTCTGATGTATTCATCTAATTTTCTTCCCTAAATGTCAAAAAGGGAAATGAGCAGCCACGTATCAGCGGAGAGGAAAAGCCTTGGATTCTGTAAGGTTACAGCAGGTGTAGGAGAGGGTCATTGATTCTGCGGCATGAGAAGGGGAAGGGAACCGGTACGCCCTAGCATGGAGCGAGCGCGGTGCCCCTGCTGCGAAGCCTGTGCAGCCAGCACCGCCGGCCGGTGGGTCGGGGCGGCCCGGGGCAGCCCTGCTCGGGCGGGGCCGGCCGCCTGGGCCCTCTGCCGGGGCTGCACCGCCACCTAGCGGGGCGGAGGGCCGCCCATCCCGGGTCGGCTGCGCCCGCGGTGCCCCCGGAGCTGGCTCCTCGCTGGTGCGGAGGGAGAGGAGGAGGGAGTGAATACAGATTTCTGGAGGCATCGATTTGAGAATTCTCCGACATATGTTAATGACTATGAGTCAGGACTCCTGGGCCCTCTTATCTTCCCTGCTAACAATTCACCGTGTGGTTTTGGACAAGTTTCTTCACCTCTCTGCTTCCCATCTGTAGATTAGAGATTAATGGCTAGCTTTAGGGACAATGTTCCAGTATTACTTTGATGTTCAGATGCTACCTTGATCATGTAAAACATTAAAGAGTGATAAATATTATGTGAGCAGGGACCGTTGTGAATTATGGACTCTTGATTAGCAAGAAAGTGAATAAATTCAATTAATGCAAAGCTGAATGCATTTCAGCGTATGCTTTGTAATCTGTTTGCCAAAGCTAATTTAATTTTAATTACATTAATATTTAGTAGGGTATTAATCAAAGTCCTGTTACATACACTGGAAAAAAATATCAAGCCTGGAGAATGACAGAGCTCACTGCAACAAGCCTGCTATTAGGAAAATCCTTTCCTAGGCAGTAGTTAGGGACTGCCAGATTTGATGCATATATTATGGCTGGTATTTACTCAGAATAGATCATTCCTGAGCTTTTTTTTTTCTTTTTTTTGAAGTGTTTCTGTTTACTTCCAATGAACAGATGATGGATCTCTGAAAAAAAATTACTGTTCTCATATTGCCCTTCACAGATGAGAAGGGCGTTGCCCCCATCCCTGTCACAAACTTTTATTTTGTGTTTCACTGTTGCATTTCCCTTTGGCCAGGAATACCAGCCTCCTTCTTTATTTCAGGTTTTTCCCACTTCTGCCTTTTCTGCTATGTACCATCTGTGTACCTGGAACAACATCCTCATTCCAGTGCAGAAAGCACTTATCATCTTCAAATCCTCTTTGAACACCCACTTCTAGCATGGCCTGACAAGTATCTGTTTCTTCCTTAGATCATGATTGTGATGGCTTTCGCTTCCCTAGATTGCTCCTTAGATTTGCAGTTTAGACTGCAAACCCTTGCCCTGGAGTGCTGTCACCATCTGTGTGTGGTATAGCATTGAGTCTGCTGGCAGCACTTGACAAATAATGTTAATGCCAGACGCTCTTGTTTTCTTCGTGTTTGCACTGCCCAAACCCTGCTGCATATTTATAGCCGTGTAACCCAGTTACATTATCACTTATCAATCTGATAAGTTCTGCAGTACGTGTGTGTTTGGGTCACTGGATGCAGTACCTGTACAGTCTGCATTCCTGGTTGTGCAGAATGTGCTGCTCCCTGTTAGCAGAAGGACACCAGCGGGTGGGATATTGTGACGTCCTGAGAGAGAAGATGTTCAAGCCATGGTGAAAAATGTTAGCCCTGATGGGAAAATGGGGGATGGAGAAAGATATTGTAAAGTACACTTTGTGCCCTCTGAAAGTCAACTGTTCATTCTCAGCAGTCCCCTTGAGATCTTTTTTTCCTCCAGTACCAAGTAAAGCAAAGTCCTTTTGATCTGCGTCTTGTACAGTTCTGCACAAGCAGACTCTGGAACGAAACAGGACTGATAGGAATAGAGCAGGCAGTTACAATGAAATCCCTGTAAGACACCACTGAGAACCCTTGCAGTTCTGACAGGTCTCTGTTCCTTCATGCACGGAGCAGCCTGGGGTACTTTCTGGGTATTGCAGTCTCCCCGCAGGTGACTGATCAAGACAGGAGTGAGCTCTCAGAGCTCTTACCAAGAAAATTTCCTGTATGAACTTACTTACCTGCAGGCATCTTGCAGAAGAGGGCAGTGATCCACAAAATCAGTTGCAACCTTCTTGTCCAGACTATTTGGCTGCTGTTTCTGTATCTGTTGTAGAATGCCCATGCCCACTCTTCATTTTGTTTTATGTATTTCTGCTGAATCGTTGCCTGAAGTACCACTTCCAGTAGCGTATTGAATTGGGGGTTTAATGGAGAGTGTGGCAGCTTAGACTCTAGCCTGTGCCTTGGTGTGTCTTCTGAATCTCTTTGTCTGTAACATGGTAAATAACCTCATTTGCTTGATATTCCTAAAGTGAGACTGAGGAGGCTGCATTAGAGGATGCCACAGGCAGCAAGGAAGCAGGAGAGTCAAGCGCCCATGTTCAAGCTGATGGTGAGTTGCTGGGCCCTGTGATTTGCTCTTTTAGGGCACTCCTTGCTGGAACTGCACCTGTAGATCAGCGTCTGTGGGTCCCGTGGGTCTTGTCAGAAACATCCTTCCCCCAGCCATACAGAATGGGGAAAGGAGAAAGTCTGGTAACCAAATCCAAATATAGTCCCTTAAAACCTGTTGCCTCCCAAATGCAAATGACGGGAAATTTCCCTCTGTAATAAAGATTTCTTTGGAGAAAGGTTTGTGAACTGGGCTTATGGCCAATATCACTGTGAGGAAAGCTCCCTGACTTCATTCAAGTGTTGCTTTGTTTTTTCTTCCATTGCTCTGCTGATTTAACACCGCTAAAAGGACTCTTTTCTTCCTAGGTACAAGCGTTGCAAAGGAGTACACAGCTGAAGATCTCTCTAAAGAGAGGAAATTCTCTGAGGAACCAAAGGCTCCTGAGGTGAGTAGACACTGCACTGTGCAGGGGTGGTGCAGAGCATAGAACCTCCTCCTCCATCCCAGAGAAGCCCGTTGCCACTGGGAACCAGATGGCACCCACGTCTGGAGCTCTGTCTCCTGCTGTAAGCTGTTGTCCCTGGCAATAAGGCATACTATGTCTGCAATTAGTGCACAGTCTGCTCTGACTTGCTGCTTTTGTACCTCTGCTAGCCTGTGCCTTACCTACTGCTGGCTGTTCGTGGATTCTAGGGTTCATTAAGATTTTAGTATTCATCTGGAAAAACGGAAAGTTGAATTGAAAGAGCTGCTGAAAAATGCATGTGTTGAGGGCCATGGGCAAATATATCTTTTTATGTTGCTGAAGAGCAGGTGTAAAAAAATTCAGGTGATGGTGGTAAAGATGTAGCTGCAGTGGGACTTGCATCACAGCAGGTGTGAGCAGGTAGTAGTCTGTGCTTTTGAAAGGCAGCTTGGAAAACTGAGACACAGGTGAAGCCAGCAACCTGAGAGTCTTCTGCATGAAATAACTTGCCCACATGCTAGATGTTAAACCAGGACCTTAGGCTGTGTAAATCTGTAAGCAAAGATTCAACCCATGGTGCAAATCAGACTTGATCGCCTTCCATAATTGGAGGCATTTGTTGATGTGAGCAAATATATCATCCTGCCTATGGGTACAAGTTCCTTACCCCATCAGACGTGGTGCTGAGTTGCCTTTAGGTCTGCAGTGGAGAGACATGAGCTGATTGTGTCCCTTACCAACGCAGTTTGTTGTTCCAGTCTCCAGAGACTGGATCATACAGTGCCTACAGAGGCTGTAGAAATGACCATCTGTACTCACTGGCCTGGTGCTGTGACACAGGGATCGCCGATTTAGCAGTGTTGGGAGAAGGAGCCGTGTATGAGTCTTTCTGATCAGCCTTCTGTGGTTTCAAGCTTAAATGCATTTTCTGGAGGGGTAGAGAGCTTAGGTCACATAAAAAGCAGGTGTAATTTTTTAGTGTCTTCTACTGAGAGAGAGGACTTAATCTTGACTCCTTCTTTCAGCAGGTGTTGAGTTCTGGAGGTTCACTGAAAGTGACTATCCAGCAGAGCAGCGAGAGCAGAGCTATCAGTACAACAGCTCTGAAACCAGGGCACTGGACCTGCGAGGTGGGCACAGCTGATCCCAACCCTGAATCGGTCCTTAAATTCTACTGTTACATCTGCAAGACCAACTGCTGCAGCCAGCAGGTAGAAATCCACAGGTCTGAGTGGGATGTGGGTGGTCAGAAGTGAGTTAGATGGCCAGCTGCCGTGGGGACGTGCAGCAGGAGACTTGCTGAAACCAGGACACAAGGGCTCATGCTTCAGGAACAAGGAAGATAAATGATGGCAGGCAGGCAGATAAAATAAACTTCTCCTGAAGGGCTGGCAAGCAACCTGCTAGGAATTGAATGTGGGTGGATGCACAGGCAGCCATGCTCCTAAGCTGTTATACCATTTCATTGTTAAACAGCAGCCGAGAGAACGGAAAGCATAGCTTATACCTATTACTTTCTGTATTTTGAATACATTTAAACAATTTTTCTCCTAACCTCTCTCAGAATTTCCAATCCCACATGGCTGGAATTCAGCACCAGCAGCGACTTGGGGAGATCCAGCACATGAGCAATGTTTGTTTTGTTTCACTACTGCCCATGGTGAAGGAGCAGAAGGTGCCTGCAGAAAAAGATGGGTAAGTGCTGGTCTGCGCCAGAAAACTCAGTCTGAATGTGGACCTACATGGGTTCTAAATTCCTCACTGCACCAGGGTGCCCCTTTGTTCTAGGTAAGGTACTAAATCTCTTTCTGGTTTCAGGAGTCTTAATCTTTTTCGGGCAACTTTCTTCCTGCTAAAGGATACCACTATTGACTTTGATGTACCGTATATTTTTTTTAATGCAGTAGTAGATCAGGTCGGAGGCTTGTTTTAACTGGTGCCTTTCTGTTAGCGTGAGCTAAAGCAACCTATATAAGTGACCGGGAAGGGGAGAAGATAAACCTGAGCCTGTAACGATAGGAATGCTGGGGAAAACAATGCCAAGAACAGATTGCAAACTGCAGTATTCCATGGAGACTGTAAAAAGTTGTGACTTAACAGATATATCCGTTGTCACTTCAGAGAGACCCAGCAGCGATGGTGTAATACTTGTCAGATACACTTCACAGGGGATCTAATCAAACATCGCAGGACCCAAGAACACAAGGTAACAACCGTAGCATGGATTTCACCTTTGCACTGATCTTTTGTGGGGATTGAGTGGAAGTGTCTAGCATCTCCTGTTCCCCAAGCAGCAAAGGAAAAGTGATTGGAGTGGAGAGATGCACATAAAGTTCTGCCAGTAACATCCTCACTGCCTAAGGGCACTGCCATGCTACCTCCTGCCTCTGAACACTGGCGTTGGAGCTTCCAGTTGTTGTGCTGTGTCGGTACGGCCTGAAACACCTCTAGTTTATAATTCTTGACTTTTCTCAATAAATATGGCCTGTCATACTCACCTAATCAATTGAATGGAGGAGTTGGTGGGCAGCCTGTAAACTTTCAAGCTAAAATTCAGGCAGGCCATCATATTTATTGGCTCCTAGGGGAGAAGTGCCAGAACACCTTTTATAAGCCACGTTTGTTTTGCTCTGCATATTTTCCGTATTTTTGGTGGGTAAGAGCTAGGGAGTCCATTCTGCTGAAAAGATGACTCTGCAGTCTCCCTGTTTTAGATACAGGACTGTGACTTTGTTTCACTCAAGATTTGTCTGCCTTCCTCCAGAATGGTGCCTCTTGTGACTTACTGAATTGTCCCTTTTTCCTTAGCTGGCCAAACGTGCGCTTCGTCCTTTCTGCACTGTCTGCAGCCGCCATTTCAAGACACCTCGCAAGTTCGTGGAGCATATGAAGTCCCCTGAGCACAAACAGAAAGCCAAAGAGGTAATATGGCCTGAGTGGAGAGCTGCACAGGACTGGAAGCAGCTGCACTGTGGAGCAAGTTAACTTTCTGCCTCCCTGACTATTGCATGGGTGAAAGGAAGACATGCAGTTCTTCCAGCCCTCTTTTAATTTTCATCTTTTGCTGGACTTGAGTTGTTAGAGCCTAAGGAAATTGAGTGAAAAAGGTACAAGGAGTTAGATGGGTCTAGAAGCGAGATAGCTTTGTGCCTCTTGTGCAGTCCCTTCTACTCATCAAAAGCAGTCTGTTCAGAGTCTGGGGTCTTCTTGGTTAAATGAAGAGCGCCAAGTTGATCTGATCTTTCTTTTTTGTACCTGACAGGTGAGGCTAGGAGAGAAGGAGTTGGGCAGCCCAGAGGATTCGGAGGAGTTGATCACAGTGGATGCTGTTGGCTGTTTTGAAGATGATGATGATGAAGAGGAGGAAGAGGAGGGAGGAGCTGGTGAGGAGGAAGACCTTGATGTAGTGCTGACAGAGAATGAGGATTCTGCTACCAAGCAGGTATGCCATGCAAAAGGAGATGGAATGACTTTTCTGAGAATCTGCTGTGGGTTCCTGTGCCTGGTTGGTCTTGGCTGCTTGAGCTCAGGGTTTCGGGAGTCCAGTCAGCATTGTACCCTGCAGCGGGAGGGCTCTGGGGCTCTTCCAGAGCACGGGATGATGCAAAAGAGAATCGGGCATTACGTGTGGGATGCAGAAGGGTGTTTCTGCTGTGCTGTACAGCTCCTGTTGGTGTCTTCAGACATTACCTTGTTGCTGAGGAGCATAAGCAACGTTTTTTCAAGGGAAAGAATTTCTGGTAACAACATTGATATAGTCTCTTTGACTAGCCCAGCAGTAGCTTGGTCTCATAGAAGACCTGTGTGTGGAGTTTTATCTTGATAAATGTCTTCCCAGTAGAGAGCAGTTACCAAGAAGGAGGTACATGGCTCAGCTACATCAGGCTTGGAGTGCAAGGGGTGTTTTTAACCCTTGTAATCAAGTGGCCTGCTGACATTGGGGTTTGTATCTGGCCTTAACCAGATGCTGTGCAACTCTGTCTCTGGTATGTGAATCCTCCGGTTTGCTCCCAAGCTTACCAGAAAAATGTGAGAGCCCAGGAAGGGATTTGGCATAGATACAGTAGGCACTAATGTTTTTTTGGTTTCCAGACTGGGCTGAAGGAAGTGTCTTTGGAGGATTACGAAGGAAGTGAGAAGTATTGTCCAGACACGGCCTATGGTAAGCAAGCAGAGTTAAGCACAAAGGCTTAAACACACGGCCTTTTCTGGCCACATGCTGTATCTGAAAGAGAGGATGGTCTCTACCTACTGCTATAATGGCTTCTTGGGCCGTGGTGCTCCAGCATCTGCATTGGAATGGTACAGGTCACTGCTGCCTGGAGAAAGAGCCAAATGTTGCTTTATTACTGTGTGATAAAACATAAGGATGTGATTGATGTTTGTCAGCTGCCTCTTGCTTTGAAGAAGAAAGGATGAGAGCCAGATACCTTACTAAGGTAGGAAATGGAACAAGCAGGGCAGGAATACTGAAGTAAGTAGGCAGCAAATGAGGGATGCTCTGGAAAGATGGAGCCTGAAAGCATATTGATTGGAATGCTTTCCAACAGAAATGCAGCTTGTATAGAGATACTGCGCAGCAACGACAGTATCAAACTCACTGCTAGAGCCCAAACTGTGCATGTTTGCTCTGCTTGAGAACCCCCACGCTCTACCTAGCGGTTACTCAGACATGGTGCTGGACTGGTGGGCAGTGTTGCCTCCAGATGGCTGTCTCTGGTCCCCACCCTGTAAGTGATTCTGACTTCAAACCTCTCAACGGCCGCTCGCGTTGTGAGGAGGGCAGCTCTGCAGAGGCTGTTTTGTGCCCAAGGAGAGCTCTGTTTACACCAATCTTCCATATCGCTGTAACCTTCCACTATCGTGTGGCAGATGGAATAATGATTCATGCTGTGAATGTTCTCTGCGTGTTCCTCTTGCGCGCCTGCTGTCTTCTGCTTGGTTTGATCCCATTACATTAGATCACATGTTCTCTGTAGTTTTCCATTGTATTCTTTTTTCCTTCCCCCCCCCAATGCTCTGTGTAGTTTCTTTGCTCTGGCAGCCAGATTTCTCTCTGAATATCAACTACACAGCCATTCCATGGTAAGATGAGATATTCAGCAAGTCATCTTGCAAATCCTTGATTAACAGAAGCAAAGCTTTCCACTTTTCTCCTCACACTGCCCCCGCCCTTTTAACATGCTTTCATGATTTGAGTTCCATTCAATGTGATCTGTGATTTCCCTTCCCCTCCCGTTTCGCAGGCCTGGATTTTCTGGTCCCCGTCGCAGGTTACCTCTGCAGGCTGTGTCACAAATTCTACCATAGCGACTCTGCTGCCCGGCTCGCACACTGCAAGTCCCTGATGCATTTTGAGAACTTTCAGGTTAGACCCTTTGGCGATTGCATGGCCTGGCATTTGTTACCCCTGTGCGTGTCTCTTCAGCAAATCCACCACGTTAGTTGTCTTGTCTTCATTTCCATCATCCTTGGTGTCCATTGTGCCATAGCTTTCTCCTGGTGTGCTCTGTGTTTGTCTCACATCAACCCCTGTAGATCTAAAACCAGTCCTGCTTCCTAGCTACTGCTGCTGTCATCTTGTTGCCCATTTCTGGCTGGAAATCTTCCTCAGAGTGTCTGCTCTGTTTGCTGAACCTGTGGAGTACATTGTTCAGTCTAGGCCTTTTCTCTGTTAGATCACAGGTGGGTCGAGATGGGGAAAGAATAAGAGACAGAGGCTGTTCCTTGTAAAGAAAGCTGGTTCATGCGCATCTTTTCATGCGATACTGCAGGAGCAGCTCTTTTAGCCAAAATTCTGGGTGTGATTCATCCACGAAGGGGCCTGGTGAAATCAGATGCCTTAGAAATCTGGAAATTTAACATTACAGACTGTGTGATGGAAGCTAAAAGTCAGTGAGAGTCCATTTGGTCCCCAGGGTCAGCCTGCAACAGCAAGTCAGTCAGTCTGTCTGTCTGCTCCCTTTTCCTAGAAACTCCTTAGCACAAAGCTCTGCCAACTGTCCCTTTGCTTTTCTGGCTCCACCTCAAGAAGCCGTACTGCCCCTTGCTGCTTTTGTATCTAGAAGCTTTTCCTACTGGGCTGGCCTGGAATCTGCCTCCATCATTCTGTCCTTGTTGACTTGCCAGGGGGTGAGGGGCCTGGATCAGTACCTTGTGGTGGGCACACAGGGCTTGCACTGTCTCTGCCTTCTCCTGTGACCACTGCTGGGGCCCTGCCTGTGCAGGAGAGCGGTATTCCCTGACCCTGGCAAGGAGGGAGGCTCCCACACTGACTTTGTCCTCTGCCTGCACCCAAAACCTGCTCTGACAAATGCTGCTGTGCTTCCCTAACAGCTTTTGTTAGCATTTAAGAAAAAAACACCACCACCACCCCAACCCCCCAAAACTTTGTGTTTTCCTTCTAGTCTTCAGACAGGTTACCTATTCCCAGTCAACTGCCTCCAGCAAGGGGTGGGGTGCTGCAGAAGCCAGCGCTTAGAGCAGTGGATTTGGAACTGCAAGTAGCAGAAGACCGCAGCTGTTCCTTCATGGTTGCTCATCCTCTCCCACTCCTGCACTTAGTCATTTCAGGAATGAAGGAATCGGCCTTGCAGTTTTCCCAGCTTATTTTAGATTAGCTTAGGGTGAAACTGCAGCAGCAGTGCATATGCCTCTGTTTTGGCCCACTTAGAGCTGAAATCAAACGCTCTTCAAACGGATGTCGGAGGGATTATTTATGACAAGAGTCCAATGTCAAATCTGCAGGCAGGTAGCTGTTGTTCTTGGCTGCCTCGGTGCCTTGAGGTTGTCACCATCTGAGTTAAATCACTGCCAGTTTCTGGGGTACTCTCATCAGAGTAGCTCAGCAGAGGGCTGCTGGTGAGGCAGGTACAGCATCACTGAAAACAAATTGGCGTGCTTGTACCTGCTTTAGTTTGGGTGCAACATTGTGACTCGACCAATGTAGTCCCAATGCGTTATGGTATTCTGCACATCCTACTCTTTGAGGACAGAGAAGAAAGAAGCCTGCAATGATAAACTGAATTACAATGTAAAGCTGCCTGTCTGATGTGCTGTAATTCCACACTGCAGACTATGGTAGCACTGCTTAAGGCAGCGGTGAAAGCCAGTGCGCTCAAAGTAGTTTCCTTAAATTGTCAGGTCTAACACTAGTGCCAGTGCAAGGGACCTTGGCAGAAAGGTGAAGGTCAGTTGGTTGTGGAGGGAGCTGCTGTGGAAAAGGAGCTTTGTTTTACGCCTTTAGCTTACGCTCTGTCTGCGGCTTGAAGATCAGATTCCTGCTGCATGTTAGGTAGCTGTACAGAGTTGCTGTTTTTATGGAATTCAGTCTTGAAAATGGCTAGTAGCCATTTCAATCTCTTTACGGACCTCTGCTGGCTCATCGTGATAGTGAGTGCAAATGAGTCATTTTATTGATGATATGCTTACCTTTATTCTGTAGAGAACTTCGTACCTTGTAACAGGAAGATATTCTTGGTATCTTAGTGTTGCTGTCAACAGTTTCACTGTTTCACAGATTGTATCAACAGAGTGAAAAAATCTTAAGCTTTCAACTTAAGTCTTGCTTTATCTGATAAACATTAAATCACGCCTCTGTAGCTGAGGGCAGTGCCTCATCTCAGGTATCCAGGGTACCTGTGCAGAGTTATGTCCTGGCAGTAGCTGAAGCAAGAGCTGCACTTGTGCCGTTACACCTACAGAGTCCTGAGTCTGACTGAGACTAACAGTTGGCAAAACATGATTTTTGTAGTGGGAGCCACAGATCTGCCATGCAGTCGCTCAGCATTAAGTAATGCAAGAGGGACTTCAGTGTTTAATATCGCCACTTTTCCTCACAGGAGCCGACCCTTCTCTGCCTGAAAGCCTCAGCCCCCAGGCCAGGAGAGCTGCCGAGACAAGTCATGCCCCTGCATATTCTAGCTGCCACTCACCACTGTTTTTGTACAGGTTTTTCTGGACCAGCTGCTGCTTGCTGCAGTAACAGTAGCTGAGCTGGGCTTTCTCTCACGTTGTTTTGTTTGCATTTGCAGAGATACAAGGCAGCGAGGCATCATGCCACAGCTGCCTACCCCGAGGCTCCTTTGCATTCCCAGGGCTCCAGCTCCCAATTGCTGGATGATCCGAAACAGCCTCCTGCTACAGCAGCAGATACCAGCAAGATGAATGATGATCGTGGGATAGACAAGGAGGGTACAGAGCTGTCAGCCCTGCAAAAGCAAGCTCTGAGGTCTCCGGAGGGCAGGGGTGAGCTGGCCCCCTCTGCAGCAGAGGGCAAAAGCCTCGGCAGCATGACTGATGATGTGTGTGGAATCGCAGTGGTAGAAGAAGAAAATCTACAGGAAGAGAGCAAGTCCACTGCCGCTAGTGCCGACTGCCCGCTCCCCGAAGAGAACCGCACCGCAAAGGAGTTGCTGGGACATGCTATGTGCAAGGAGGAAGCTGACGCAGCCGAGCAAAGTGAAGACACAGAAGATTGCCAGGATCCGGGGAGCGGAGGGGGTTCAGGACAGAACGAGGCAGCCAACGCAGGCCAGGAGGCAGCAGCAGAGCCCTCCTCCCTCGCCAAAGGTGAGACAGCCAGTCTTACCTCTGCTGGGTGCAGACGCTCTACTAGGCGCAAACCCAGATAGAGTGGCCTTAAAGGGAGAGCCCTTTACATACGATATTTGCTGGAAATGTTTATTTTCTGAGTCTTTTAATAGAGCAAAAACCTTCAACTTTACTGCTGTTTTTATTTTAAGAATAAAATAAGCCTGGCTTTAGCGTGTCTAATACAGGATGGTGTCAGTTATTACTCGTACATTTGGGATACAGCAATTATGTGGGAAGACTGAGGCTTGGATTGTTGAACCTGAAAGGTAATGTGATTTACACAGGTGACAAAGCTCGTGAAGTAGGTGGATGCAGACTTACTTTTCACTAAGAATTCTTTGTGGTTCCTCTCATTTCCTTCCCAGGCAGAGGAAAAGTTAATCTCTTGGGAGACTGTGCGCCCAATTCTGCTACTCAGAAGAGTTTCCTTTCAAAGATGCACACTGTGTAAGACAAGCTAGGCAAGAATGCATCTTGGGTCCTTTGTTAATACTACAAGGCTTAATACATTCTGTTCTCATAGTGGAGACCCTCAGGAACAAATTCTGTTTCATTCAAACTGATTTTAATAAAACAGATTTCTTATAAATAATTTCTTTAACTCGATAGAACAGTAAGACTTGCTTCACTGTGGTGGTGCCAGGCCATCCTGACAAGATCACAGTTTCAGACTAGAACACTCCTGCATGGTCTTGTCAAAATGTACAGAGGACCCTGCTCGCAGCCCCATCCCTCTGCTCCGGACAGTTAATGCTCACCAGGCAGCTCTGCCTCGCTCGAACGCCCAAGCCCTTAACAGCAGCTCGAGGAGTCGGGCAGCTCCTACTTAGAACTGTCAGAAACATCACCCTCGCAGCTCGTCTTATATGCTCGGAAGGGGACAGAAGCATCCAGGCATCTGGGGCCATCTGCCAATACTATGTACATAGCAGGTAACGCAAATGACGGAGAAGCTGTAGTTTCAAGGCAGGAGCTTGGCCTAGGGTTTCCCTCTCCAAGTCTGTCACCAGAGTCACATCTGGGGGCAAGCCTGGAGACAGGACAGCCCCTGCCTACTGCACTCTGTGAGGGAAGGGCTTAGAGCATGACACTCCTTGCTTGGATTTAACAAAAACGCTGAGAGAATTTTTCCTCTTTGTGAAGAGGACCTGCCTGCAAACTACCTGCATTGCATCAGGTCTCCTACAAACAGTGTTAACCAAGTGTCAGTGCCAGGCTTGTGTTAGGGGAGCAGAAAGAATCGGCTCTCCTACCCCCACCTGTGTGCCCTGCACCGATCACACAGCTAAAGAAAAACAGAACGTGGAGGTGAACGGCAGGACACAACCACCACAGGAAGGAACAAGTAATAGGCACAAGGTACCTCTTCTACTCAAGTTTTATGCTACATTGGTGACCAGTAAATGTCCCCTTAGCAATACCAATGGAAAGTTTGTGGCCAGACACTAGGCAGGAGGCTGTGATCCCTGCACATCAGCTTCTGTATTCTGCTGCTCGCTCTGCTGCTGGAACTCCAGACGGGTCTGGCGGTTGGACTCCAGCAGTTCTTTCAAGCAGGCATGTAGATAATCATTCTTTTCCTCCAGGTGATCCAAGCAGGAGTTGATCTGGTCCAGCATGGAGTTTATGGCTGCATACTCTAAAAGGAAGGGAAATGAGAGACTATGAGAGACTGAACAACGTAAGTACATTGTCACTGCAGTCAGTGACGGCAGCGAGAGCTCCTGCAAAATACGCCCACGGTGTTCTGGCTGTGCCTTGCCTGCCTGCCGCTGGGTGGGTGAAGTAAAATGCAACTCAGTCCTGCCTGCGTGGTGTTGCCCGATCAAATGAGACCAAGGAAGCTGCAGGACTGGCAACAAGCGGCCCAAACCCCGCTGCTGGTGTATCCAACAGCCTCTGGTCTCATATGTAAACAGCTGACCGCAGGCTGAGCACTAGCATGCAGCAATTTGCAACAATACCAAATAAATCCCAAGGACAAAGCAGCCTTTTTAGCTGCCTTAGGGATCACCTTACCTGATCGTGCAGGCACTTTGGCTGCGTGCCGCAGTGTTTGTGTTCTGTGAGTTACTTGTGTAAGGCTCCCAGGCTGGCATGCGCTTCACGAGGGCCTGGCTGGGGTCAGACTGCCAAAGCAGCACAGCCGTTGCTGTGGCAGGCGCAGGGATGAGCCCCAAGGTGCTGGTAGTGGCACCATTGTTTCCAAAGGGAGGTAAGTGTGGGGCATCAAGTTCAACCACAGGATTTTCACGCACCACTAAGACTTTGGGTACTTCAGATTAAAACCAGACTCGTTCAGTACAATGCTGACAGTTGGCTCCCTAGGTCCAGTTTCTTACAGCATTTGTTTCAAGTGCAGAAGTGTTGGCCTCAGTACAACAGCAGTTCACAGCAATGCGTATTAGTACTGTGAATGACATGAAGATGGTTGTGCTACTGCAATGAAACACTTGCTTTTGGATTGGCCCCAATATTCACACAGTCCTAAAGAATAACAACAAAAAAGAACTGAAAAAACAGCCAAGATAAACCTCTGCTGACAAGTTACTTGGGAACGCTGGGGTGTTAACTGGAGAGCCCAGGCAGAGCCAGCCCTGCGTTCCCTTCTGAAGCTGTGCGGGCTGAGCGAGCACAGGGAGGCAGTCATCGAGCTGTGACCCGTGGGCCAACACGTGAGGATGGTGGGCTGCAGGACAGGGAGGGATGCCTCCGCGGGTGGGGCGAGCCCACCCCCCACTGGCTGGGGCCGGCTCCTCCACGAAGCCGGGGAAGCGCTGGAGCCAAGGGTGGCACAGGCAGCGCCCAGCTGCAGCGCTGCTCTAAGCGAAGGGAGGACACAGCGAAAGCGAGGACGGGGATGTGCTCTGGGATGAGGGTCGAGCCATGCTGCAGTGCCCCAGCCTCGCAAGCCCAACTCCGCCCGCCGGCTGCCCCCTTGACACTCGTGTAGGCAGGTGCCCTGGTGCCCAGCACAGCCCACCCCGGGCGCTGCCATTACCAGCAGCTTTAGAACTATGAATATTTAAATACTGTAGTCATTTGCATTATTAACAACTAAGAAGAACTTTCATTATAAGAAAACAAAGGTCCTCCTTTTCTTATACTACTTTGGAGCCATTCACAGCAGCGTTGCAGCCTTCAGTTCTTTGGAGAATTGCACATGTTGCATTTAAGCTTGCATATATAATGTTAGGCCTTGCAGGTAGATGCAGAGGTGGCATTAGAAGCAAGAGCACTGCTGATGTCCTTACATTAAAAAACAATCCCACAACCACATTATTTCCAAAAAGGTGCCAATTGTTAGTATTTTTCAAAGCCTGTTTCGAGGTATGTGAGAATGTCCATGAGTTAGAGCTCTCTACTTCAACCCAGTATTTGATGAAGCGTGTTCCAATGAAATGGTGAGCAGAGCCCAAGCAGATACGGTAACTACTTCTGCCAAGTGATGTCCATCACCTTGGCAAGCAGTCTGTAATCACACCAGGAACTAATTGTTCTCGGTGTCTGCAGCTCAAGCAAAAGCTATGTAAGTTGTGCAGCTTTGGGAAGTGAAAAAAATGTAACCATTTTAAAATAAGCTGTAAAAACATTTTATCGTTTTGCCTTCTGTTAGTTGCAAGTTTGGTGTATTGTTCTGGAAACATAACCTCACCCCTAACCAAAACGCTGACCAGGAGTATGGCAACAGCATTGTTTACTCCTCTGCATTCTTACGAGAATGTTGCCAAAAGTCTGGTTTCCTATGTAAGCTCAAGGCGGTGTCACAGCTTCAGCTCCTGGACCAGGAAAGAGCTGCAGCACAAAGCCCCGCTAAACACAAACAGAACAACTTAATGTAGAGCCTTGATGTAGATCAGGTTGAGTGACTTTCTCCGTCACATCCGATGTGTGTCTCGGCTCTTGGAAAAGCTTGAAAGGCAAATCACGGAGGCGATGCAGAGCAGTGAACGCTCTTGGCAGGTTTCATGTTCTTGGTTGGTTTCAGGGCAGAAATGATGCTCCTGATGTGTCTGACCCGCAGCAGCCGGGACTGTGAGATCCCCTTGTGCGCCCACACCTGGCAGCGGGATGGCGCTTTGGGAAACGGTGTAACAGCACCGTTCAGTGGGATGGTGCTTTGGGAAATGGTGTAACGGCACTGTCCATCGGGATGGTGCTTTGGGAAACGGTGTAACGGCACTGTCCAGTGGGATGGTGTTTTGGGAAACGGTGTAATGGCACCGTCCAGCGGGCACAGTGCACAGTCTGAGCGGTGACCAGCACTACACGCCGCAGCCCGGCCGCCGTCCCGCATCCCCCATGGGGAAGCAGGCAGCGGGCAGAGCACCGGCAGGGACGTGGCACCTCGGCACCGCAGACGGGCCCGAAGCGGCCCCGCCCGGTTCCTCCCCCCGCGCGGTGACCGCTGCCCCCAGGCCCGCCCCGCCGCTCCCGCACCTCAGCACCCGCCCTGTCCCGCTGCCAGCAGCGCACACGAGCAGCTCCTCACAGGAGAAGGCGAACACACGGCCCGCGCCCGCCCGACGGCGGCAGCCCCGGCCCCAGCGCCCCGGGAACGCCCGGGCCCGGCCACCCGCGCCAGCGGCCCGCCCTGCCGGGGGCGGCACAGCGCCGGGGGGGGTCACAGCGCCGCGGCTCCCCACGCACCTTCCTCCCCGAAGGCGTCCCCGTCCCCGTCCCCGTCGTCGCTGCGGCCGGCGCCCCCCGGCGGCACGTGGGGCTCCCCGTTGGGCCCCGCCATCCCCCGCCGCGCGCCGCACCTGCGCCCCGGCCCCGCCCTCACGGCGCGCCGCGCGCCCGCCGCGCCGCCAGCCAATGGGGGAGCTCGGCGCGCGCGCGTCACGCAGGGCGGCCGGCGCCGGGGTAAGGCCTGTGGTGAGCGCGCGGGGCGGGCGGCTCTTCGCTCACCTGCGGCGGGTGCTTCCCGCCCGCGGGGCTGCCCCCTGCCCCACGGATGTCCACAGCCCGCCCCGGGCCTTCCCGCCCCGGCACGCAGCAGCGCTCCGTGCACTGGGGCACGAGGCGGAGCTGCCCCCGGGGCCGCCCCCCCGAGCCCAGGCGCGGTCGGCGGAGCCGGGCCCGCAGCGCTGCTGTGAGGAGCCGCCGCCGCCGCGCGGTGCCGAGGCCGCCGCAGGGGGGGTTCCCGCCGGCCGCCCTCCCCCAAGGCACCGGCGCCCATCGCGTTGCCCTTGGCCCAGCGCCGCGCCTCGCTCGCCCTGAGGAGGCCTGATCGCTGCCTGGCCTCGTCATCGCCACCCCCGGGAGGTGCCACCGGGATGAAAATAACTTCTAATTAGAGCACTAATTCAGGCGGCGCCTCCGGAGCCGGCCGGCGCGACGGCTCCATCACTAACGGGGTATCGGGGCGAAGAGGCTGCGTCCCCGCCTGGCACCGCCGCCAGCCCTGCCGCCGTGCGGGGCCGGGCCGCGCTGCGCCCCCAGGAGGGCGGCCGAGCGCTGCAGTAATCACTGAGCACCAGTGTAATTAGCGGCCGTGCCCGTGCCCGGGTGGACAAGGCGGCTCCGGGCGCGGAGCGGCGCGCGCGGGCAGGGGCCACGGAACCGGCGCTCTGGGATTCGCTGTCCCCGGCGCCAGCGCCGCAGCCACCGGCGGGGCGGGGCCGCTGCAAGCCCCTCCCCTCCCCGCGCGCGCCCTGCCGGGAAGATGGCCGCCGCCGGCAGGGCCTGGCGGGCCGCCGCGCTGCTGCCGCCCTGGCGGCTGCGGGCCCCGCGCCGCGCCTACGGGGCCGCGGCGGGAGCGGCAGGTGGAGGCCGCCTGCTGCTGGGCGCCGCCTTCGCGCTGGGCGGCGGTGCCGGCCTCTACATGGCGGCACGGCACCGGCTGCGGGAGCACTCGGCCGCTGAGGTAACGCGCCGCCGGGCCCCGCTCGCCGCCTGAGGCGGCTGCCCCCGCCCGCGGGCCGCCCGCTCCCTCCCGCCTCGCCCGGGCGCGGCGGCAGCCCCCGGAGACGGAGCCGCGGTGCGTTTCTCCCGGGCCGGGCGGCCTCTGGCGCCCCGGTCTGGGGGCGGCGGCGGCCGGGGCCGTGCGGGGCGCTCGCTCGGCGGTCGGGCAGCGCGGTGCCCCGGCGCGGGGTACCCGGCACACGGCGGCTGGGCAGCGGCCCGGGGTAGCTGCATCTGCTCCGGGCGGGGACCAGCGCCGGCGCGGGCACAGCGGGGCTGGAAAGCGGCCCCTGCTGCCGTCCCCCCGGCCCCGCCGTTTCCCGGGGCCGCGATCCGCGCACACGCGTGTGCCCCGGCAGCTCCCCCGCCTCGGCCCCTCACAGACTGCTGGGGGCTGAGGGCTGTGCATGTTGCATGTAAACGGCTGTTTCAGTTCTGATTTAAAGGTGATTAAAGCACGGCCGTGTTTTTCTTTAGTTTTAGGATTTACTTCAGGAGGGGTAGATTGGGGTTTAACTTCTGTTTTTCCTGGCTCCGGCAGATTAAATAGGTATTTAGGAAAACAGATGTTTGGTCCCAACGGCAGGTGAATATTTGTGAGGCCATTTGAAGAAAGCGTCTGTTAGCCGAGATGTTATGATGGTCAGGTGTCAATTGTGAATGCCAGTGACTGTGATTTCATGGCAAGGATAAGGGTGGAAGGAAGGTAATATCTGTATTCTTAGTAGAAAATGGACGCTTCTGCTCTCTTCTTCCCCAGCTGCCTGCAGGGACCCTGCAGCTCACTCTCTACCAGTATAAAACGTGTCCATTCTGCAGCAAAGTCCGAGCTTTTCTTGATTACCATGGACTGCCCTATGAAATTGTGGAAGTGAACCCAATAATGAGGAAAGAGATCAAATTTTCTTCCTACAGGAAGGTGCCTATCCTGCTCGCCAACGCTGGAAGCCCTCTGGTACGTCTTACTATTCTGAAAGCTTGATTTCCCCACAGGCAGTGGTCTGCAGGCATTTGTCTCTGTCATGTCTTTGATTTATCACATGCACTGTAATTTTTAGATCATATTTTATTCTCTCAAGAGCCTAAGATTTGCTTCTTGCTTCATTACTTTCTCTGTTTGGCCTTACTAGAGTCTTTGTTGGCCTGTCTTGCAAGGTGTGTTGTTTTGTGTATTGATTTTAAACGCAGTGGTTATCTAGCTTCCGTCAGCCATTGTACAGGACATATCACTTGTACCAGTGGTAACAGGAACTGCTTATATCTTGTGGGGAAAAAATGAGATCTCAAGAATACTGAAGATTCAACTTGGCTTTTTTTTTTTTTATGTTAGTGTTGCTTTTCCTTCTTCACTGCCAAGAGCCTAAATCCAAAACTCGCTAGTATTGCATGTGCACCCAGCCCTCGGGTCCTCTGTTGTCAGAATGAGAGACAAATTTGAAGTGATGCTCATCAGCAGCCACAGAAGGGATCAGAATGTCTTGAGATGTGCAGGGGCTCCAGTGAAAATGCATGGTGGGGAAGGAGGACTGTAGTACTAACTTGGAGCCTCAGCATGCAGGGGAGAAAGTTTTGAAGAATTTCCTGTTCAACTACACCAGCTTCTTTTAAAAGTTTGGCTTACTTCTGTTTTTCAGCAATTGAATGACTCTTCGGTGATCATCAGCGCAATAAAGACCTATCTCATTTCCAAGTAAGAAAACGGGGTGATGGGAGAGGAGTTGAGTGTGAATGGCCTTAGGAAACTAGAGATGTAGAAAGACTCTCAGAGTTGGTCATAAGTATCTTGTTGACCTTGGTCTCTGAAGCTCTGGACGTTCGGGCCGGTTGACCTGAGCCTGGCTGGGATGATGTGGATGGTAGCTGTATATGTTGTGGGGTGTGTGTAGTCAAGTAAAGCTTTTACCTTTCAGAAATGCTGTTTCACCTGTGAGATTCTCTGCACAAAACCTACTTAAACACAGAGCAGTGTTAGTCCTGGAACTAAGCTTACAATTAGCCAGTTATAACATCTAGAATTAAATGAAATTGCTCTGCCTGCGGCCTGTCCTTTAGGTCCACTTGAGCACTTGAGAATGACATAGTTACATGCCTGCAAACATTTCTGTTCCAACGCAGACAAAGGTGTGTACGCTAATAATAGTTATTTGCAAGTAGTTGTTCTAGTCTCTCTTTAAAACTTATTTCAAACAGAATTTGGAACTTTGTGTGCTTATTTTCAGAATAATACATCTTAAAGTATGTATCTTTCAATCTGTCTTCTGGTCTTGCTCATTTGTGTAGCAGCCAGATCAGTGCTAACGGTGTTTCTGTCTACAGGAGGAATAGCTTAGAAGAGATTGTGTCATTTTATCCTCCTATGAAGACTGTGACTGAGCAAGGCAAGGAGGTATTTGAGTATGGTAATAAGTACTGGCTCATGCTGGATGAGAAGGAGACAAAGCGAGTCTATCCTGTCAAGGAAGTGAGAGTGTAAGTGCTCTTAAGTTTCTGAGCCCTCCAAGTAGGGCCACAGCCCCCTCTGTATGTACTCAGGGATGATGCAGATAAAAAAATCCCACTGGTGCTGGCAAATCCTGTCACACCCCCATTAGTGTTTAAAGCCTCAATAGTTACAGTGGTTTTGCTGTGTTTCTTACATAATTTGAATCAGTGCTGTTAGACAGCCTAGTTACCACCATCGTGCTCATGCTAGCCTTCAGTTGCCTCCCCCTTCCTTCTTGGCCTTTCCTTTACATCGCAGGGGAATGCTGTGGAGTGCTGTTTCCCCTTTCTACTTTAGCTTTCTCCTATTGGGAGGAGGAGCTAGTGCTCTATCTTAGTCTTAATTTCAGTTTGAGGTTGGAGGAGCCTTGCCAAAGATAATGATACTGAGTGCATTTCAGAGAGGTCACCAGAGCACAGGGCTGGGCAGGAGTTTTTGACATGTCTGTCCTTGGCAGAACCTCTGGCTAATGCCGGTGTGATTCTGCCTGCCTCCTGTAGCTCTGCAGCCTGTAGCTCATTCACCAAAAAGTTTTCCTTTTGAATGCTTGCAGGGAAGAAATGAAGTGGAGAAAATGGGCAGATGATTGGCTTGTTCACCTCATCTCCCCCAATGTTTACCGCACCCCCAGAGAAGCTTTGGCATCTTTTGATTACATTGTCCGTGAGGGGAAGTTTGGCACCATGGAAGGTTTCTTTGCCAAGTACATGGGGGCTGTTGCCATGTTCTTCATTAGCAAGAGGCTGAAGAAAAGGTTGGTACCACCGAGCACCGAGTACGCAAGAGTAGTTGTTCCTTAGCCTCCTCAGCGGTGAACCCCAGATATCAAAGGGCAGAACCTCAGAGTTTTAAACCAAACCACTTAATCGAATGTGATAGCAGCTGTACTACTGTAACTGAACTCCTCTACTCACCCACTACTTAAGCACTAACTGCCCCCTTCACTCCAAGGTACCTTCCTAATTCCCAGCCAAAGACCAGCCCATAGGGTGAGACATAAGAAGGTTAAAGAAATAAAAAACCTAGTGTCTTCAAATGAGTTCTTCTCTTATCCAGACATCACCTTCAAGATGATGTCCGAGAAGACTTGTACGAGGCAGTTAACGAGTGGGTAAAAGCTATTGGCAAACATCGTCTATTCATGGGTGGAAACCAGCCGAACCTCGCTGACCTGGTAAGCGGTTAATTCTTGCATTGGTTCATAGGTGTATTACAAATTATCCAGTTGCTTCTCTGTGTGAAATGGTTAATACAAATATAGGCAGAGAAGGTGAGTTCATGAGATCCATTGTCATTGTCCTTTGTGCCATAATACAATTCCCACATGAAAGGAACTTAACGTTACTTAGGACTAGGTTTGTTGCTGGAACCTGCACTTCCCATCGGCTGCAGGTGGATGTTACTGATCATGTGGAAGCATGATCGAAGCAGGTCACAAGCCAGGACACTGCTCTGGCTCGTGACTGCCGGTGAATAAAGCCTCATGCCTGCACGTTCAGCGCTGCTGGCATTCCCATTGCAGGCAGCAGTACACAGTGGAGCAGGATTCATCCCCTGCACCAGCAGTTCTCCTTGGAATGCAAGTGAAGCATTTCACATCAGGGCTTGATGCAGAGGTGGGATTAACTTTTGCCCCATTACTGTGCGTAGATCCTCATCTTTCCTTACTGTTTCTTCATGGAAAAACATGCATATTCTTAACTGCCTTTCTGCCACTCAGTCTTCCTTGCTAATCGGTCGTGGCATAGATGACAGGACAGGGAAAGAGCCTTATTGGCTAGGCTATTGAGACATCTACTGGCACCCTGAGCTGTTCTGCACTGCTGACTCTTTCAGTGTTGTTCGAATCTTTGTCTGATCTGGCACAGGCAGTGTACGGGGTCCTCCGAGTCATGGAAGGGCTGGAAGCCTTTGATGACATGATGGTTAACACCAAGATTCAGCCTTGGTACCAGCGCATGGAAGAAGTCATTCGAAAAGCTGAAGTTAAAGTCTGATGCCAGCTGCAGCTGCCTTCCTGAAGTACTTGCATGGTAAAAAAAAAACTTCAGAAGGAATGGCATTTATTTTTAGAGTTGAACGGACTGGTCACACCTAATGGATGGGCATGCAGGCACAGAGAATGTCCTGTTCAGAGTATCAAGTCGCAGTGAGCAGAAGGGATCCAGCTGGGGGTGTGTTTGAATATGGTATTTAGGAGGATGGGGATGGGTGAAAGGAAGGGATTTTGGATGCTGCTGGAAAGGAGAAGCTCCAAACTGAAGAAGGCAGCAAATAGGCTTCTTTTAGGTGCAAGCCGTTCTCAGAGCAGGCTACTGTAAAAGCAATATGCTCTTGGCTAGTGTTGCAGCCATGTCAGGTATGGTGGGTCTGAGCAGCTTTTGCTTCAGGCTGTCTTCCACTACTCATCCATGTCATCTGAAGTGTTTTCCTGACTGAGAGACTGGATACTAGTTTTTAAGCGACGATTTTTGCTGCGATAGAATCCTGTAAACCCAGTGCCGAGGGAACTGGAGGAATCCACGGTACTGGGAAAGGCATCCTTCCTGTGACAGAAATGATGCTGCGCTCAGCAGATTGTATGCTTTTACTCTCTCCATGTAAACGGTTCTTTCAGTACTTGATTCTGTACGGTCTGCAAGGATAAAGGCTTGCTTTTTTCCGTGCCCTTTGTGAGATCTGTGAGTTCTTACTTTGCCTGTTATGCCCAGGAAGCACACCCTACCCCAAAATCACTAACGCAGAGCAGTTGTGTGAAAGATTAATCTTTCATGAAATCTCTGTGCAATACCCCCAAAAACTGGTGTGTTCTTGTTTTGGAAAAAGAAGGGTTAAGAGCAGTTTGCGAGCCCCAGGTGCTCTGGGTGCTTCTGTGAGAGCACCGGAGGTTCCCGGGGGCCAGGGCTGTTACCCCTGCTCGAGGCCTTGCGGGGAGCCCGCCGTGCGGCACAGCGGTTACGGGGGTTACTACAGGGGTTACGTGCCCGTTGCTGTCACTGACGGGAGCTCTGTTCCCCGGGGGGAGGGCAGGTTACTTCGGGTGCCTGGGCCCGCCTGCGCCGGTGAGAGGCGTGGGGGGCGGTTGGGTGGGCGCCGCCGGGGGAAGCCCCTTGCGGTAACCGGGAGCGCCGCTCGGTGGCGGACGGGGCTGCCCGGCCTCCCGCGCCCCAGCGCCTTAAGCGGGGTCCGAAACGCGCCGGGCCGGGCCCCGCCGCCGCCCGCGATCAGCGGCCGGTTGCCGTAGCGGCGGCCTGTTGAGGGGCGGGGCCTTGTGGCGCGGCGGCCGGGTGACGCGCAGGGTTTGAACGGCCCAGTGGGAGCGGCGGGCGGGCGCGCGGCCCCAGAAGTGCGGAGCTCCCGGCCCGGCCGCCGGGCCTCCGTGGCAGCGCCTCCCCGCCGGCGGCGTCGGCCTCCTGAGGCGGCAGCGGGCCCCGCGCGGCCCTTCACGGTGAGGGGGGGCGGGGGTGTCCCCGGGGAGGGGGCCGGGCCCCGGGAACGGGGACCGCGCGCTGGCGGGCGGCTTTAAACACGTTAACGGAAAGGGCGGGAGACGGCGGGGCGGCTGCGCGGGCCGGGGGTGCCCGGGTAGCCCAGCGCTAAGGCGGGCCCAGGCCGGGGCGCTGCCCGCCCGCCGCAGGAGGCCGGAGCCGCCGGGAGCTGCTGGAGCGAGCCGTGCCGGTAGGCCGGGGGGCAGCGGCCCGGGCCCCGGCCGCGGTGGCTCCGGGGCTCCGTACGGCTCGGGTCAGCCCTGGCCCCCCCCCACCTGGGCCTGGGCGAGTTTAACCTTTCTCAGCGGGACGAGGCGTAGGCGGCGGCCTGGAGCAGCCGGTGCTGGAGCTGTGCACGGCCGGGAGCCGGGCAGCCCCCGCCGGCTCTCCCCGTTCCCAGCCCGGGACGTGCTGCTCGGCCTTCCCCGCCGACTGTCCCGACTGCCGCCAAGCCGGTGTGACACCGGGGTGTGCTTGGTTTACACATCCCCTGCTCGGGAGCAGGCGCAGCCGTGCCGGTGGCTGTGTAGAGCCGGTTATCACGGAGCCCTGGCGAGCTGACAGCCGAACCCCCGCGCCAGAGCGACCCAGCACCGCACAGCATCCTGCGCCACCCCCTGCCAGTAACGCTTGTTCTCGCCCGGCAAACGCGGTGTTCCCCCAAGGTCAGCCAGCAAAGCCTGGCACTACCCTCGTAGCGTCACGTCACCCCACCCCCAGCAGCCATCCTCCCTTGCTCGCATTTCTTCAAGCCCCCCAAGTCCCACCAGGCAAGAAGCTGCTGGTGCTGCAGCTGGCTCCCAGTTTGGGTGCTACGGGTTGGCCAACCAGTATGCACAGGTCTGCTGGGCAGGCAGTGACCACACTGCAGCGCTGGTCTGTGCGGTGCTGCATTTCCTCTTTCAGCATGAGTGCTGATTTGGATGCATCTCTTCAGCCTGCAAAACCGTATAAACCTAGTACTTCAACGTTTCTGTCAAGCTGTATAGAATTTGTTGTTGATGGTAGAATTTGAGGGGGGGTGTGGTTTGGGAGGGGATGTACAGGTACTCTGGAACTGTTCAAACCTTGCTTCCTCATGAAACTGGTTAAAACTTGCAGTTAGAATTTGAAGGTTTGTAACTAAGGGCATTGTGTAATTGTACAAAACATTTCCATTGGTTAAACCAGCTTTCATCATCGGTATGTAAGGATCTACAGTCTTGGTCCTTCCCTCATCCCAAGCTTGTCAGAGGAAGCCAGGACACACCAGCTTTTGTTGTTTGGTTTCATACATTTGATGTATTTGAGCCTATGCGTTGCCTTAAATTGAAAGGATGTTCAGAAATTGGCACCTTTTCCTATTGATAGTCATTTTATTATTGTTTCTATATCAGTTGTCCTTCACTCATCAACAACAACAAAGTGACTTCAGTCCCTGCACAGAGCACGCTGTCCAGAAGAGCTAAAAGCTTTAGAACAACTGTAAGTAATTTTACCAAGGCTGACAAAAACCTTTCTGCCAGAATGAGAGGAGTGCTGCTGGTGGATTTTTGTAAGATTTGCAATTGCTTTATGCCATTACTGAACATCAAGCTCGAAGGTGATGACTAACCTTGCATCTCTAGGCTTCTTCATGTTGTTCAGTATTGCTTAAGGTTATGCTTTTTTCTGAAGATTAAAGAAATGCTGCGATCCAAAAGCTTTTAAATATTTGTTTAGCTTCAAAAGTTAAACAAAAAAAAAGGACACTTAAGGTTAAGCATGTCTGAAAGAGTCTACAGGTTCAGCCTTCTGGGGTGGAAGGATCCGATGGGTCTTGATTTTTCTTAACGCTTAAATTAATGCTCCTCTTCTCCCACCCCTTTCAAATTTGTCTTCACAATCAGATTGTGTTGGTTACTGGAACCCTTGATTTGCTCACTTGCTCTTAAGACTTCGAACTCCAATGACTCTTACAGACACCTGCTATCAATCCAACTGTATTTGGTCTTCAGTAACCATGTTGAAAGTAGAAAATACCAGAAGCAGATAAATTACTTGTATTAATCCTAGCTTTACAGCAAAACAGTGTGCAGTTCAGAGTGGCAGGTGCCACTGAAAGAAAGCTCAAACTTTAACCAAGGCTGGCTGTTGTTGCTCTCTGGCACAGAGGGAAATGTTATTTCCAGTTTCCTTATTCGCAGGTTTCCTTTCATTGTATTGCCCTTTCCCATTTGTGGGAGAAGAGTCATGAAGAACCGTTCCTCATCTCCTCCTTTGCACGTCCATGTGGATGAAAACACTCCTGTCCATGTCCATATTAAAAAGGCCCAGAAAGCCACACCTGCAAAATGCCAGGTAGGAGCATGTGGCTACAAAGAAGAAGGTGAACAGTCGTAGAAGCACCACAAAATCTTCAAGCTCTGTTTTACTGTTGTATTAGAACTGTAGGACTTGAGTTCGTATTCGGTGGTGACTTTTCAGTAATGCAATTTCTGTGTTTAAGATGATGTAAGTATGATGTAGAATATATAGTTACTTTTCATGTTCAAGTGTGTGGCTGTGAGGAGTGTTGCTTCCAATGTGATACGGTTTGGGAGATTTTTTTTTTCCCTTTATTTCCTGGATTTGTGTCCTGAGAACAGTTTTTCTTTCGGCTTCATCCCTCTTTTTATAGAAAAGCTTTGGGGAAAGGTAGTATCTAGGTGTTTCAGATACCGTCTTGAATGTGTTGGAATAAATGTGCTTAGAAAAAGTCTGGATTCAAACCAACCTCTGGCATTAAGCATCTTATCAGTCTGCTGAGCTATGCAGCAAGGGGAATCTCTTCATAGCCTTCTCCACAGCAGGTAGAAGGCAATACTGAAGTTGATTTTCTAGCGATATCACATCCTCTTTTGTAGCTGGATGTTTACGTAAAGTTGTTCTCCAAAGGTGATGGGAAAGTTGCTGGCTCATTCTTCCTTACGTGCAGACATCCTGTTCCAAGGCCTCTGTAAGTTTGTGCTTGTTGCTAACAGCAAATACCAAGGGAGTAGGGCCTCACAGTGAAGTCAATGACTCCTATTAATTAACTGCCTGTAGGGAATGTTTAGGACATCTGATTTTCTCTAAGGCTAGAACTGTGCAAAACCACTACTGTTCCTGCAGTTAGAGCACCCTGAGTTCAGTACAGTAGGTGTGCACCTGCTAGCTGACTGCAAAGTGGGGAAAACGCTGCAGGGGCTTTTCGTAATCAGTTGCACTGAACCGTTCTTTTTTCTCTGGTCGTGCTGTTGTCAAATGATATAGCTGCTCTTTTGAGATGAATCTGGAATGGAGAAGGGATCTCCCAGGTTGTTCCCTCTTCACGTGAATGGGTTGTATTGCGGTATTTTTTTGTGTTTCCATAGAGAAGGGACTTCCTTCCCCCTCGCCCCAGCCTCCCACCCCAGCCAGCCGGGTAAGGCTCTCACGGCATCACGAGTGCGGGTACCCCAGTGACAGAGCAGAGCTGCTGTGTGACAGACGGGAACGTACTGCACCTGGCCGCGCCGTCAGCTGGACGTGCAATAGCCTGCCGTCTGCCGGGTGGGAGCCTGCTGCGGGCTGCTGGCTCACCTGATCTGGTGTATCATGTGTAAATGTGTTGCTTGTGTATGAATGATCTTTCATTTGGTTTTTCAGCACTAAAAAATGTAAATGGTTATTTAAAAGTTGTGATTTATTTTATTTTCTCTTTCTTTAGCAAAAGCACAAACAGAAAAAGAAAAGGGATACTGTAAATGTGTGCCAAGCTGCCCAGGTGAAAACTAAGGCTCCCTGGATGCCCCCAGGCAAAACATCTGTCCGGGATTCCACCTGCAGGTGGGAGGTATGGCTGATTTTGCTCTTTAAAACAAAATTCCAGGTTTACCTGAGGTTGAAGAGAGCAGTTGTGTAGTGAGGGGGCTGGGCTGATCTGAAAGAAGGCTACTGTCACCTACCATCCCTTTTAAGTGTCTTCTGTAAGTCTTTTTCATTTTTTAATACAGAAAATTTTGAAATTAATTAGCAGCCTATGGCTATGTCATGTCTTTCTACCTCTAGAAGCCAGATAGATGTCTTTGCTGTAATTTTTGCTAGTTCCCTTCAAGACCTCATCTGGAGGCACACGAGGGGCTGCTGTTCTTAGTCTCTTCCGAAGCATGGAGCATTTGTGTAGCATTGTGTAATACTTTCTTTCTCATGGGTTGATAGTTCTGACTTTTTATATTCCTGGCTCTTCCTAGATGGGAATTGAACTTCCATTGTATTTTTTTTTCTTTTTCTGTTCTAGTCTTTCTGCATTCTTGACCTTTCCCTGATGGAAATGAAAGAGCTGTTTACAAATGCTTTTTTCCTTATCAGGCTTATTGCAGTGATGCGACCTGGTCTCTGTTTTTGGCAGAGTTAGGGTTAGAATACTATTTATAACTTTATACTAAATAAATGATGCCTTTTATTTTCTACCAGGGACCAACTCACCGCCTAGAAATTGTGCCTCCAGATTCAGAAAAAATGCTGTCAGTGTTGCGCCTGAGTGACCTCTCTACAGATGAGGAAGATGCTGAGAAGATAGATAGTCTGATTAATGTGGTGGGAACGATGAAGAATGAGGTGAGGAGACAGTGTAAAGGCTTGCTGACTCGGGGCTCGTAGCTGATTGTTTGGCAGGAGGAGGCTGGAGTCAAGTCTTGGTGCAGTGGAAGACTACCCAGGCCATTGCTAGCTTGCTTAAAAAATAAAAATCCGTCTGAGTTGTTTAGAAGAGCTGAACTACCCTAGTGAGAAATTCACTAAACCCTACTATGAAACATTTTAAAACATTATCCATTTAATAAGGTATTGCTGTGTTTCGGTTTTCTGCCCAAGCCCAAAGTCTGAAAACTGGTCATTCTAGAAGGTGAAAAATACAGTATGTTGATGTTTTATTGTCAAAGAATCCACTTTCTTAACAAGATTGTTTCTTCTGATTCTGTTTCAAAATGTGCAACCCAGTGATGTTGTGTTTTCTTGATAAATAGCCTCTTATGTACTTGACACCACTTAAAAAAATGGGTAGGAGATGTTCCCAGGTTTCATAAGATACATTGTGGTGCGGGTAAACTGTATTTTTAACTTTGAGTTAACACTGAGGGTAGCAAATCTTGTATTGTTATTATTTTACTCAAACCTACTTGAAGTTCAAGTCGTGAACAAGAATAGGTTTTCTTACATTGTTTTCAGTTTTATTTATGCTACACAATTTAATGGAATTAATGCCACGGAACTTCCTGGGTAATCCAAAATGGGTAGATGGAAACAGAATGCCAGGGACTATTTAGGTTGTTTTCACTCAGCTCCCTGAATCTCACAAAGCTATAGCAGAGCAGCGGGAGCCATGTCCTGTGGGTGAACTGCTACCAAAAGTCCTTTCCTGCCATGTTTGAGGTCTGTCACATGGCTTGTGGCTGATGACAATTTCTGGTACGTGACTTAAAGCCAGGACGCTTGTGTGTCTCTGTGTTCGTGGGATGGGAGGTATTTCCAGGGAGTCATGCCCTTTGTGCGCAGGAACAACCTGGGAGTATCTAGGCAGGAAAGAAAAAAAGAAAATAGAGCAATGAAAAAAAATAATAGCCTTTTGTTGTTTGGTACAGTTGAGTAGCTGGTTCACTGGTTTGAGATGTGGATTCTGTGTATCACTTTAAAAACACCTGGTTTATGTTAAGTTCTATTTAAATATTGTCATCAGGCCAAGCTGCAGAAAAAGGAGGAACAGCAACGAATGGCAAAACGTCTTCTTGAGGAGCAGAAAGAAGAACTGAATGAGGTCACACAAGAGCTGGTAGAAACAGAACATGAGAATACGCTGCTCAGGCGCAATATTGAGCGCATAAGGGAAGAGAAACACCTGACTGTGTAAGAAAGCTCCAGCTCTCCGTTGTTACTGCAAGTAGTGGTACTTGCAGGACACCCGCTGCCTTTATTGCTAACACTGTTTGAGGCTGTAGTTTGTCCCCTGGGTTGCAGTGCTGCTGAAGAACTGACGTTCTCATGGGTTTTGTCACCTTCTGGAAGGAGAACTTCAGATGGCTGTAGCTGTGGGGAAGGGCCCTGGCGTGATTATTAGAATGGAAGAAACTGTTGAGAGCAGCTGGCTTGTGTGGCCTACTGTAGGGTCATCCTAGCTCTGCAATTAATATTTTGAAAGTTAAGAGATGCCGTTTGAATTGTGATGATATTGGTAGCCCAACAAATAAATACGTATGGAGCTGAAAACTAGAGAATTTTTTGCCTTTGCGAAATTCGTACTGAGACAGGAGTGCCAGCCCTGAGAGGACTGAATCATGTTTGTTGTTTTCTTTTAGTGACCCTGAAGGCCTCCAAGGCTTTTTGCATCTGCTTTGTATGTAAAGAATTAGGGAAGTCTGTGTCCCCAGGGGAACACCAATGGTTTAAGCAAGTTAGATTTATTTTTTCCTTAGGAAAGATCACTTGGAAGTTAGTACTGTGTGTTGCCTGTTCAGAAAACTTTGTGAATACTACTGAGATTACAAGCCCTGGCTAAAAACTTTGCCATGTATGTCTTGATGTGCTTTCCTGTTTCATGTTCAGCTGTTTGGAGTCTTATTTCTGGTGTGGCTGAAGAGCCTAGGAAAAGCGAAGTACTGCATTTTGTTTAGTGATGTGTATAGGCTTTAGTATAAGCCCCATTTGTCCCCTCTTACGTTCCTGTTCCATAGCAGTGGTCCTAGCAAGCTCCTGGTATCTATTTACTGGCATCTGTCAGAACAGCCTCCGCACTGAAAGAGGGTAAATTGCTTGAGTAGTGTTTGTTTAGAGCATTTATGCTCTCATTCAAAGGTTTTTGAGTTTTAACCTAACAAACTGTATATCAATAGTGGCTGGTACAGCTGTCAAAGCTTCTTGTTCCTCTGATGACTGAACTGTCATTACAGGCTACAGAAAAAGTACTTGCAGCATGAGAAGGAGTGTTTGATGTCCAAGCTGAGCGAGGCAGAAAGGGATGGAGCAGCAGCAGCCAGGCAGATCCATGCCCTGAAAAATACAATTGGGAGACTCAGCATTGTAGGTGTTGTCCTTTTCTGTTCTTGCCTTTACTACATTGTCCTGTTCTACGGCTGTCTTAAAAATGTGGTGTTACAGTTGCTGATCCAGAAAAATGTAAGGAAGAGTGGAGGGATTTAACATGCTTAAGGCGTTTGCTGGTTTTGTTTGACAGTGGAGTATTCACTTGCAGCATCCAGTGACCTCCTGCGCACATGGAGCTGACTGTTGCACTGCTTGTGCTTGTATCGGCTTCGTACATTAATTCAATGTGAACAATGTTTTTTGTTTGTTTGTTTTGTTTCTCCTGTAGGAGAAACACATGAGCAGCTCAGACATTAACACACTGACAAGACAAAAAGAGCTTCTGCTCCAGAAATTGAGCACCTTTGAAGAAACCAATCGGAGACTACAAGAACTTCTCAGAGAGCAGCATAACCAGGAGGTGAGCAGTGCTGTGTGGTTGAACTTAGCTGATTACAGGAGGCTATGTTGTCCTGTGGACTGAAATGGAATTTGAATTTGAGATTCTTTTAATTCTTTTTTTTCCCAGCCCTGTTTTGACTCTGTGTCATAAAGGATCAATGGTTTGTGGATTTTTTATACCTGCCTAGTTCATAGAGTAAGACTGGCTTTTCTGCTGTGAGGATGTTAGACCATCGAGTCTTTGACTGTATTAAAAGGTATAGACACTACTGTGCTGCCAGCTCTTTCTCATCTGGATAGAGCTGTATCTGCTCATCATGCTAGTCTGAAATGTTACTGCTACGGTTGCATTGGCTGAAGTCTGAGAACTACATGTGACCCTAGCTAATAGGTACCTAAGGATATTCAGAACAATTGTTGTAGGCTCTAAGAGCAATAACGGAGAAATTGTAAATAATTCTGTCTTGCTTGTACACAACAATTCTATATTGCTTGTAAGAGCAATACAGGAATAAAATTGCTATTCTTCATGTAGTTAATATTCCATTTGGGCAAAAGCAGGTTGATGCTAACAGTTTTTTCAGCTACCAGTGAGACTGGATAGAAGGACTGAGTTCTTCCAAATTACTTTCCCTGAGTAGCGGGAGGGTTTGGAAAGATCTTAAATTGCCATCGTGCTTTTCATTATGATCTTTAACTGAGAAGTCGAAAAACTTTCTGAGATAGGTGATGATCTGTGAAATATTTAGCAAATTTGATGCTTCCAGATATCTTCTAAGAATTGCTGCTGCAACTGTGGGAGGCAATAGTTTGTTTGCACAGTTCCATTTAAAGAATCTGTATAAAACTGACATTTTAATTAACAGGTTTTCTCACTCCTTTTGTAGAAGGATGCTCAGAAGATGCTGGAGCAGCAAGGAGCACTGCTGAAAAGGCTGGCCGAGTCAGATGCAGAGAAAGTGGTAAGCAAATCGCAGTATATCTCTCTCTCTCTTTAAAACGATAAAGCAGAAACGAAAATAACAAGCTCTGCTTTGTCTTGTATTCAGTCATAGGTCTTACAATAACACCTTTTAGACTAATAAAAAATATTCTGGCTTTTGTGGTAGTCAGAGCCACTGTATTGCTCCTTTGGTTAACAATCTACATTTCAGAGTGGATGGATTTTCATAGCTTTTGAAACATGGGGGCTTAGAATGGGGATAGCACAACTGAGACCTGCATATACGAGCATCATAAGGATTTACAGTATTCAGCTACAAAGGAGAGCTTAAGCCTGTTCTTATGTTTGAGCACAAATGATTCCGCTTACCTTTTCTTATTGTACTGAATGTAAACTAAGAATAGTTATTATGTTGCCAGAATTTATAAAACTTGATGTGAGACACAGGTGGTGCCCTTTTTTGTCTGTGGATGTATCATCCTCTCAGATCCTTGTTCTGGACTGGGCATCCTATTCCCTGTTACACGAATGTACGTGTATCTCTTCTGCTTTCTGCTTGAGGAGAGTGCAGCCTGTTTTTCTGGGGCTGAAGGATGCTCTTGCTGTGGATACCAGAGGGCCATGGATGAGAGGGTCTCAGGAGGGAGGCAGTTACACCTCTTTCCCTCCACCTGCCAACCTAAACGTGTTTGTTACTTAACATCTGCCTCTGAGTGGTGTTTGTTTTCCCAGCAACTTCAGATGAGGCTTCAGGAGAAGGAAGAAGTAGTGGACAATCTTATCGTTCAGATACAGGCAGAAAAGGTAGTTTCCTTTTTCTGTTTTTCCCTCCCTGCTCCACCATCCAGTTCTGTAGAACCACAGATAGTCCAAAATATGAGTTTGTATTTGCAGATGATTATTTTTATAAGGGATCGGATGACTGGCTTGCTTATAAAACTAGACAGACAGCTGCCAATTCCCACACAGCTGTGGATTCCATATTCTACTAATGAGACATCCGTCACAAGGATGAATAGGTAGTATTCTCTTTGCTTGGATTTATCACTGAATTGCCTGTTTAAGGCCCTGTTGGTTCCTGATGTCAAACTCCAGTCTGTTCCTCTGTTTAGGAAGTAAAAGGGGAATGTAGGGGAAGAGATTAGATTTGAAGAATGTTTTGCCCTAGAACAAATCTTTCAGGCCAGTCATTCACATCTGATGTAAAATAAAGGGCTACTCTTTGTTCTCCATTTTGCTGGAGTAGGAGAGCTGCAAAGGGAAAGTGGAGGTGGCCAGAGATAATCATTCAGTGAAGAAATCAGAGACTATTACCGACTCTGCAGTATTCCTTCTATTAGCTTCCTGGGGGAAAAAGGCATGTGTCTTATTGCTTCTTATTTAGGACCAGGCAAAGACAGCATGGGAACTCTCCAAATCTATGGTGGCTCTGAGAGGCCATTTACAAGCACAGCTGCGAAACAAAGAAGCGGAGAACAACCGTCTGACTGTACAGACACGGGTATGTTGTCAGTGGTCCCGGGGGTTTGCCTCTTCATTTACTCTCGAAACTGAACTGACTGACGGGGAAGTAGCGCTCACCAGCTATCCTCCTACAGTGTCCCGTAAACTGAAATATTGGCTAGTGATGTTTACGCCAGTAATGCACAGCATGCTTTTCAAATGAAGTAAGAAAAGAAAAATCTTTTCACTTTCTTGCATGAAGCAAAATCATAGCTTTAAGGTGCAGGTGCATTAATTAGTTTGGGGTTTTTTCCTAAGTTAATTACTACATAACTGTTTACAATCTGTCTTGATGCTTGACTAAACCGAAGCCAGATTGTGAACAATTTAGTTTGGGAAATGTTTTTTAATCTGGGAAAAATGCTGTGCTATGAGTTCATGTATTTGATCACGCTCATGCATTCTTTCTACAGTATTAACGATGGGGAAAATTTGCTCTGGTTTATCTTGTTCGAAGTCTTATGTTTAACATATCTGTTGATGCGATATTATGATGAATGTGTGTTGATGGTTTAGAGGAGCTCTAATTCATTCAAGGTATATATATAGCTGCATAAAGCAACGTTATAATATGTGAACGTATCAGTTGAGTAAGGAGAATGTTCTCGGTTAGATCTAAAGATTGGTAGGCCGGACTTACCTTGGTCAGGAGAGAAAATCGGTATTCTAGAGAGCAGCTGATGAAAGAAGAAAGGAAGACTCTTGGAAGGAAAGGAAGACGTGTCAAGCTGACGTCTTTCAGCATTAGGACAGGGTTGTGCAGGTGAAAGCAGACTGCAAGTACCTCCAGGCTGAAGGTTGGGGGTTTATGCCCAGCTGTCTCCACCATTTCTAGGAAATTAGTTGCTGTTTTGGGTATGCAGGTATAAGGGCATTATTCCGTATGGTGTGTTTTTTCCCCCCCCTGCAGAATCTGGAGCGCGGTGAAGCTCAGCATAAGGCAGAGGTGGAACGTATCATGGAACAGCTGAAAAAACTAAAGCAGAAGGCAGATTGTGATAAAGAGGCCCTGAAGAAAACCATCCATGCACAGAAAGAGTGGGCAGAGCGGAGTAAAGAGTATGCACAGCAACTGACTGTCCAGCTAGCAGAAAAGGTACCTGATAATACAGGAGGACAGACCTCATTTCAGGTCATGCATCTAAATCTTTGAATTCTGGTAGCAGCCCTGGGGACTCTGCTTTCAACTAATGAGTTTTGTTTTTGACTGGATGCCTTGACCCATTTATGCTAAGTTTAGAACAAATCTAGTTTTCTCAGCTGTCACTATATTCACTGTGTGTCCTTAACTTAGGACATGCAATAACTTAGATCATACTAAACTAGTAGATCTGATTTTTCACCTGGTTCTTTAGAACCATCTGAGGGTTGTCAAAAGCCAATAAAACAAAGTCTTGTGGTTTGGGCTGAAATCTCTAAATGGAGTTGGTTGCTAATCGAGAAACTATTCAGAGCAGAAAAGTACAAAGTCTTAGAGGCATACTGGAATTTCCTGTTGAAAAATGACTGAAGGATATAAAGAAAAACTAGAAAAGTTAGACAAATCAGAAGGGAACGTGGATTTTAGGCTACTTTTTTTTTTTTTTTTTTTTTTTTTCCTCTTCCTTGTTTTTAGAATTCAGGGGACCAGAGGCACTAGTAGAATCTTAGCCATGCTTTGTATTTCTGATAGTTCGTCTGCCTTCAGAGAGGATTCTTTTTTGCTCCTGTTATATCTGTTGGCTGACAGTAGTGTTGGAGAACACCTCTGTCTGAAGGTTCAGGAAGAATATAAATACTACTTGTCCTCGGTATTTTAAAAGTCTTAGTGAAGTCTCTTCACACATTATGCTTACCCATATCGGCATGTTGTCTGCATATTCCATATCCAGTGACATTTTTGTCACCCTTGCTCTTTCATGTGTATTTCTTTTGTTTGATAGGACAGTTACATTGCTGAGGTGCTGTCTACTCTGGAGTCGTGGAGGAGTCGCTACAACAAAGTAGCAAAGGACAAGAGTGACCTCCAACAGGAAATTGTTGCGCTGAACAGGTTAAGATACAATTAGTCTGAAGCAACCAGCATGAGTGGGGATGTGTTCTAAGTTCAAGGATAGTTTAGTTTAATTTAATTTAATAATAGCATTAAATTAAATAATTTAATTGGATTGTCTGAAAATATCCAAGCAAAACCAGCACTGTCTAAGGGCTAGAGCAGTTCAGAGAGAGAGGGATTGCCTGTGCTGCTGACTTGCCGCAGCAAAGGCAGACTTTTAAAGAGTTTGCTGACCCTTAAAATTCTGTTCCGTTGCCATTTTGTAACACTTTGAGAGAATTAAGGTTTTTCTTGTGAGACCTGTTTGAGAAACTTGAGTGGCAGGGATCAGAAGAGCTAGGCAGTGTAGTTCATGCCAGTTTTGTTGTGAAGGTAAATAAATGTGTTGATATCACTGCAGTACAGTTGTTGCTGCACGAAAAAATAGGTAGGTATGAGAAAAGAGAGAGGTTATCTCTTTATGCTGTGTATCTTGGAGGCAATGCATTTGAGCTCCAGGGGAGCAACTCAAGTTAATTTCAAAGAGGCTAAGAAGATTGTGGTGGTAGTGTAATAGATAGGTGTGCATACATGACTGGAGGAGGAAGATGAAAGGGTAGGGAAAAGCTGTGTTTCTGAAGCTAATTTTCAAGTGTTAGGAGTCTTATTCTTTCTTGTCACTCAAGGATTAATTTTCTTTCTGTATGGCAGCCGAGCTGCAGACTTCCTGGAACAACACGCGACCTTAGAGAACAACATGCGGAAGGACAGAGAAACTTTGGTGGAAAAATTGCATCAACAGACTACAGAGACCACTTCTCTCAAAATGGAGAACGAAAGACTAAAGGTCAGCGATTCAAGGGTTTTCAAGCTGAGATGCTGGGAAGAAAAAGGAGAAATTATAACAAGTTTGCTTGGCCTCTGAGGACAGAGTTGAGTTGTGCCCATTGCTCCCATTCAGTTTCAAACCAGTTTTCACCATAACCTGAGTATGATAGGGCAAGTGTGCTGGGAAGAGACATGAAGGGAAGTGTACATTCTAGGAGAAATAGGTTTCTCCCACATTTTGGCTAGAAGTTCTCTCCAATCCAAGTACTGTTTCTTCCAGCTGGGATCTTACAGCTTGTCCTTACATCTTCATGCTGCTGGCCAGAGAACAAACAACTGTAGCTCGTGCAGACAGAATGGTAATCTTCAGAATAAAAAAAATGGCTGGCATATTTCTTCTTTCATCTGTTACCTCTGGTGATCTCATAGGTGACCTACTGCATTTTCTTCTTGAAAAGCTAGGCATTGATGCAAATAAGGAGTGGCTCTAATCCAAGTAGCACAGCTCCTTCAGGCAAAGGGAAAGATTGCACATCCATCCCGAACCTCTGTGCTCTGCTGATGTGAATTTGGCAATCCGTTGAAGTCTGGGAAGTTTTGCCAACTTACACTGACAATGGTCTTTTTTCTTAGTCTAGACCATGTTAGACAGCTAGCGTGGCAGTTACTTCCAAGCACTCAACAGAAGATGTCTTTTTCCAGGCTGCTATGGTGCTGATGGAGGAAAAGCTGAACCAAGCGCAGATGGAAGTGCAGCAGCTCAAGAGCTCTGTCAGGAACTATGAAGGGTTGATTGAAACCTACAAATCACAGGTAGGCGTCTTATCAAAACCTTCAGCCCTTGCACAAACATGTTTTCTCCTGTTGCTATTGTGGCTTATTCTGTAATGATTTAACCCTTTGTTTGCTCTTGGAGGATGTTGCAGTTTCATACGGGTTTGGTCCTTTTGTCTCTATTAGCCTGACTTTTTCCTCACACGGCAGCATCCAGACTGCCATGTGCTGTATGCCAAAAGGTGGAAGGCTTGCCTTCCTCACTGTGTGCTGCTACCTTGGTCATTAGGAAGAGCTGACTCCCACAGCAGAGAGGTCTTGATTAATTGAAAACTGCAGACTAGTTTTAATTATTTAATAACTTTTCCCTGCTCCTTTTCAAAAGGTGAAGGAAAACAGTGAAATGCTTTCTTCTGCCTTTTAGTGTAGCAAGTACTTGGCTGCTTTTCTGGGGGGACTTTGTGGTAGTAGGAAGAGAAGGCAAAAGGGGAGAACATTCGCTGGGAAGCCCAAATTACCCAGGTGGCAGAAGAATGTGAACTTCCAAATATAGTTCTGGGGTGGGAGTTGGTGGCAGGAGACTTGTTGCTGATCCTTGAGCAGTTTTAGTTACCCCAAAACACTGCACAGTTGTTGAAAACTATATATAACAGATAAAGTATGTGGGGGTTTTTTTGAACATCCAGGTGTTGAAGACCCGAATGGAAGCAGATGATGTGGCAGCAAAACTGGAGAAGCGTGATAAAGAGAACAAGGCACTAAAGGATGAAATGAACAACGAGATTGAACTGGTAGCTAGTCCTCTAAAGACTTGCAAACATCCATGGATCTTAACGTTCTGAATGTAGTGAAAAATGGCTGTGAAGAGGAAATAAAGGCTTATCTTGGGTTTGCCTTTTCCATTAGTTTTTCTCAGGACTTGTTCATTCTGCAAAATTTATTGAATGTTTAGCAGCTTTTTTTTAACTATATGGCATTCTTCAGAGGTGTTTAAATTGCTTAGTGTCTCCTTTGTTGCAGAGATAGTGGTTTAGAACAGGGGACTAGGTAGGTTACACCATTGTCTGATGTGGAACAGCAGTCCTCAAAAAACAGCTTGTACTTCTAGTAAAACTGAAGCCCAGGATCCAAAATACTCATTCTCACTGCATTCATAGGAAATGCCAAATCCTAAGATAAAGCCTTTTGGAGTAGGAGAAGACCTTTGGCTTTGAACTCCAACACTGGCCAAATATCCACAGTGTCATTGTGGTTGCAGACTAACAAAGCTTCATTGAAGTTGAGAAATTTTTTTAGTCTTGACCTTATGAGCATTTAAAAGTTCCTCATGTTCTCTTCTTTGATTACAGGCACGTAAGCAGTTTCAGAGCCAGCTTGCTGAACTGGAAAAGCTGCCTGAGATCCTAAAGATCAAGGAGATGAAGCTAGCAGAATGTCAGGACCAGCTTCAGAGTTATGAGAAGAAGACCATGGACCTGTCTGCAGTGATTTCAGATCTCCGTCAGCGGGTAAGGAACTGGAAGGAAGTGTGTGCAACACTGCAGTCTGAAAGCCTGAAGCCAAGATGAATTTCTAGTCACAGGAAGGTTCAAACTTCGTCTCTGTTCTCGTCTCTTTTTGAAAAGATTAAACGTGCTCTGCAAAATAAAGGTGTGTGCCATGTCTTTGTGCAAGAAGCTAGCGGCTTAGCTAGTAGCATTCCTTACTGTTTGCAAGGTTTCTCATCCCTTGGTGCAGAACCTTATTGAGACTTGAATAGCAGTGGTGACCAACACTTGCTAATGCCAGCACTCACTTTTGTTACTTTCACCACCTTGTCAGCTTTCCCTCCTGTGGTTTTCTGCTGCTAGTGCTGTCCTAGCCTTGTTTTCTCACCCTGATTTCAGGTTGTTTTCCTAGTCCCTATGTTTGTGTCCCTGGGAGGATTGCGTAGGTACTGTGGGACAATTACAGACAGGCATGACTTCTACAAGCATGCCTCGGGACACAGCAGATGATCTTGCAGCCTTACTGCTCTACTCTGATGGGCTTGGAATTATAAACCGTCCTGGTATTTCAGGCTTTAGCACTTTTGTGGGCTGCTGTCATGCATGTGGCTGCTTTTAATGTGTGCATTTTGCCGCGCTTATGGGTGGTTGCTCTGCATGCAAGCATTTGCGGACCTGGCTTTTTGTTTGCAATATGGAAGAATTTTTCTCATACCATTGCAAACATTAACTGGAAGCACCAGCAAAATGGATGTTTAGTGCTTTGCTTTTCTGTCCACTGTTCCTTTTCTGGCACTCTCCAGAAATTACTAATTGAGCATGTTTCCTTCTGGCGAGCTGCATACATTTTAGGTGGTTGGTCATGTGTGGTAGTGACTACTGTGTGAAGTAATTACTGTAATTTTTAGATTGAGCTCCAGGGGGACAAAACGGAGATGACAAGAGAGAGGTATCAGTCTGCCCAGGAGGACAAAAAACAGCTCACCTTGAAGGTGGAGGAGCTGGAAAGGTTAGAAATACTAGGCTCTCTTAACCTTCCATTTCCATCCTCTTCCCATTGTTTTCTCAGGGGATTGAAACAGCTTCAGTCTTGTTCCAGTCCCCTGCGTGCCTCCAGGATTGTGTGTGTTTGCTTATTCCACAAGGATCTCTAAGCAGTAGCTGTCCACTGGAGAGAGATTTATACGTTTTTGCAGCACCTGTTGTGAATGTTGTTAGAAAGGATGGTGGCTTAGCAGATAAACCAGCTCCTTCTCCAATCTAGGCTGGCAGTTTTGAGATTACGACATATTACCGTATTTTTACCCCTGTTTATAAGTTCCTTTTAGTGACAATGTCTGGGAAAATGCAGGTATGTGGGTATGCTGTATGTCCTTCGGTTTTTGCCATTTTGGTTTGAGAAATGAAGAAGTGTTTCCTGGGACTCTCACCCTTCAAGGGGGAATAGAATCTATTACCATACTACTCAGGACCTGATGAAAAGGCACTGAATCACACTCCATTTAAAATGAATAGGTTTCCTTTCCTTATTGTCTTAACGCAGAAAACTAGAAACAACAAATACCCAGAACATAGAATTCCTTCAGGTCATAGCAAAACGTGAGGAGTCAATCCACCAGTGTCAGCTGCGGTTAGAGGAGAAGACCCGTGAATGCAGCTCCTTGGCACGTCAGCTGGAGATGGCCATCGAGGATGCCAAAAAACAAGTAATTAATTTCTTGTGTTTGGGAATTCTGCCAAAACCTACCCAGACTGTAAAAGGGGAACAACAAGAATGCTGGAAATACTGCCTCAGCCTATGACCAAATTCATTACAGTCATCACGTTCAGTGAAATACAAATAATAAAACATGCTGGTACAACACTTAAACCATTCAAAAACTGAACTCTGCACTCTAGTTTGCAACAGAAGAGAGGAAAGCACACAACTGAGCTGCTGCTTATGTATGAGGATGTGTCCAATTAAACTTTATAGAGCTTTTGTGGGCAATGGGGTAGGGAAAAATCATTCTGCTGTAGACAACCCTTTAACAAAGTTGTTTTGTTGGTACACATAGGTGGAACAGACTCGGGAGCGAGCAGCATCTAGAGAGAGGGCAGTCCAGTCCAAGATGTTGGATTTGGAGACCCAGCTAAGTAGGAATAAAACTGAGCTGAACCAATTGCGTCGGAGCAAAGATGATGTGAGTGATTTGCAAGGGATGCTCTTGCTGTGCTGGTGGTGTCCTGGCAGCAAATGGAGTCCATAAACCAAGGTCCTATGGATATGCTGCAAAAGTCACGCAGAGCTGTGCCTGAATGACAGATGTGTGACATGACATGTCTGTTACGTCCCTGATCTGGGAGTGTGGACTCTCATTTGCATATTACTTACAGCAATAATCTGAATGAACTTGCTCTAAACTTAACGTGTTTAAGAAAATCACTTTTTGTTATGTTCAAATGAGATTTGCACCAGATACCATGGACAGATTTCAACTTGGTTGACTGTGCCTGGTTATCTGAGAGAGAATGCTATTCCTCCTCTAGAGGAAGGGATTTATTCTAGAAGAAAGAAGGGGAATCTTTCATAATGTCCTATTTAACCTGCTGGTTTACTTGAGTTTTACTTGGAATTGAGCTGGCACATGGATCAGGTCAAATTGCCTTTCAGAAAAGAGTGTGTTTAATTCCCCATAACTATAGCTAATCAGTTTTAAAAGCCCAACTGATTAGCTGCATTGTCTCCTGGTTTTCTCCGCAGGTTGTTGAATAGAGTTGGAAATGAGCAGAACAAATTATAAATATCATAGCACCATCTATAGTAATATCATCTACAGCTGTGCTAATTCTTGTTGTTCTCAGCACTCTTGGGAAACAGCTGAAGGTTAATGTGAATAGGATGAACGTTGCTGTCTTTCAGCCTGTGTTTTGTGCTTCTTCATGTAGGCAGAGCGCCGGTATGAAAGCCGCATACAGGATTTAAAGGATCGGTTGGAGCAGTCGGACAGCACCAACCGCAGCATGCAAAACTACGTCCAGTTCCTCAAGTCTTCCTATGCCAATGTTTTTGGAGAAAGTGCCTTGCTGGGCTCCCCCAGCCACGCTCGTGCTTCTCCATGAGGACAGTGCTCTCCTTGCACATCTGCATTTAAGCACAAAAGGAGCGCAGTTTCAAAGCCATATGTTATTTTGAAAATAGGCTGGCACTTCAGTGTGACTGTCAGGAGAAATTTTCCTCTTTTCCTTGCATCATGAGACAGTAAGATGATGGTGGCATATGTCTGATCTGTAGGGTATCTGCCGTACTGGTTTGGTGTTGGAGGCTGGCACTACACCATAAACTGTGCCCCAAACCCAGAGGGTTTTGCAGATGATGGAAGAGGTCCTTTTCATCCTGTGAGGTCCTGGTTGTTTCAGCTCTTAAAACCTGTCTGCGATTTGTTGAGCGTGTTGATGTTTGTAAGAGCTCTTTTCCTTTTCCATTCTGTCTCTGTGTTGGGGAGATCATGTAGCGTTCTTTGTTTGTGGCTTCTTTTTGTGGTTTGTTTTTTTTTTTTTAACTACTGAACATTGTATTGATACATTGGATGATAGGATGGTGGGAGAGGGTCCACCCACCAGAAGTGTGAAGCTGAAAATAACTGAAGTGCCTGGGCTCTATGCTTACACTTACAAGAGATTATCTCCTGAACAACCACAGTGTTTGTAAACAGTTTTATACCAGCAATAATGATTTTGTTGGTTTGGTTTTTTTCCGCTTGATTCTTTTATAGGCCCTGATCCTTGCCTTTTCTTCTGAGTGTGATGCTGCTTTACTCTTCTCACCCTGATTTCCTGATCCTCAATATCCCCAGGACTGAGCCAAACCCAACTGAATTCAAAGGAAAGATTGCAGTTTAACCTCAGTGGCGCTTCAGCTGGGGTCTCACTGTGAGTGCCACCTGAGTTCAGGGTGTATGTCAAATACTGACTTGGTCTTAAGCCAATTAAAGAGAACCCAGAGATACCCAACTTCTTCATCAAACTCGCCTGCGCCTTCTCCTGGGAAGTCGGGTCTTCAAGTGAGTCCCTAACACACGTGCGCTCTCTGGTGCCCTCTTCTTTCCAGTAAACGGTTCTTAGGGGGGCAAAACTAAACATTGGTTTTGGTTTTGATCTGTTTTGTAGCCTGTTTATGTGTGATGTGGTTATGGGGCAGTTCTTGTCAAAAAGGTTCTCTAAGTTAATTGGGTTTTGAAAGTTCTCTAATTGTGTGTGTGTCTAACACTTTTAAAATCCTAAAGGTGCTATGGTAAAACAAGCAATAAACTACATTTTAATTGGTTTTGTTGGGCATTTCTTCTTCGTTGTGCTGGATCTAGGGTCTTCTGGCCCCTATTTTAGAAAAAGCAAACCCCCACACCCCCCCTCGAAGCTGCCGGTGCAGGCAGCTGCCTGCCGGCCCCCTTGTTCCACGGGTGTTTCCACGTTTTCACAGATTCATTTATCCTGCGTCCCAGGACACAGGCTCCAGTGCAGGCTGGACTCCAGCCCGCCCCCCTTCCCGAAAATATACAAAATAAGGGAAGAGCGGTGAGACTGCCCGTGCTTCGCCGCCCGGCCCGTTTCCCCGCCGCAGCTGCCCGCGAGGCGCCCCTGGCGGAACTCGAACCTTGGCTCCTGGGGGAGGGGCCGCAACCCGCCTGCCCGCCAGGGGGCAGCCGCCGCCCTCATGGCCCGCTGCGCACGGGGCGCGAGGCGGGCCGGCCGTGCCCCGGAAGCGGAAGGGCGGGCTGGGGGTCAGTCCGTTGCCGACCGCGGCGGAGCGGGACGCCATGGAGACGCGGCAGCTCCGCTGGGATACCCTGGTGGCCCTGCGCACCTCTAGTAAGGGCCGGCTGAGCTACCGCCGCTGCTGGCTCCGCGATGAGGTGAGGGCTCGCTGCCGGGGGGCCCCAGGCCCGCGTGTGCTGTGGGCGGTGGGGGAGTCACGGTCCCGGCCCCCCGGGGCTGCCGATGGAGAAGCACCGGCCCCTTGGCGCTTGGGGCCTGAGATACCTGCCCCGGCCCGGTGCTGCCCCTGCCGCCCGCTCCGCCCCCGCGGGCCCCAGCCTGCCGGTCCGGGGGCTGCTGCCGGGGGAGGGCTGGGGCGCGGCACCGCGCTGTTCCTCAGCGGGAGCCCTGAGCGCGGCGTGAAGAGGCCGCAGCGGGAGCGGCTAAACATGGTCCCGAGCCGCGGTGGTAAAGCGCCTGCTGACCTGTGCGAGTGGCTTCAGCGCGGGTGAATGTGCCTTGGGTTCCTCCATACGTCTCGTATTCACAGGAAGCGTTTTCTCTGTAGGATGTCTTGGAAGGGTGCATGTCTCCTCTTGAGCTGTCCCCTTATGCTGGCTGGGTCCTAGACAGAGTGATTAAGCAAACAGCCCAAGAAATCACACCCTCCGAGAGTTCAACGCCTAAAAAATCCACTCCCCTTGCAAACCGGTCATCTTCTCTGGAGAAGGTCACGTCTGGCAGCTGCCAGGGCTCTCCCCTGCTTTCATCTACAGAGCTCAGTGAAACAAAGGTAGTTCTCTGACCAGAATCTGTATGGGAGCGGATAGAAGAAAAAAATGTACTAACTTGCTGCTATAATTATCTGATAAAGGCTGGTTTATGTTCTGTTAATCTGTGGGAAAAAATGTGCTTGGTTTCAACTTTTTGTAGGATAAACAGGTGATTATAAAAATGGCATTAACAAGATTTCCATAGAACAATGTTTCATAGTAGGCCAAAACCAAGCTTCCTTTTTCACCATAACTAAGGAAAATTTAGTTGGAGCTATAGAGTTCTATGGATTAGCAGCATGGGATTCATTCATTTCGAAGCATGAGGTCACAGAGTAGAGTCTGCTGAGTCACCCCCTTGGGTTCTCTGTAGTCTTTGAACAACTTAGGTTACAGCTCTCGTTTACAAGGCAGAAGGGTAGGAAGCTGTGCAAGGAGCGGTTGAGTTGTGGAGGTAATGAAGTTGATGAAGCACCTGAAAAGAAAACAAACGTCTGTTGCTGTGCATTAGATTATGACTTCATCACATAATAGTGATACTGAGCAGCAAGGTCTTGCATCATATTGGCCCCATTTAGACTTAAGATATTTTCCTCACAATACATTTCTTAACTTCTATCAGATCTTGCTTCATTATAACAGAGTCTGAAATGCCTCCTGAAGTACGATTATACTGAGTATAAACCTGTCTTGACTTCTTAATGTTAACATTCTCCAGTGAATGTTAAGAGAATGTGGAGAGTCTGCAGCCTTTCTAGGTAACAGCTTTTGTGAACGTCCTGTAGGCTCTTGGTATCTCTCCTCCCAGTTTTAGTGACTGGGAAAAGTAATTATCTCAACCTCATATATGTGCTGGAGGATATTCAAAATGGTGAGGCTACACTACTGGGGTATGTAACAACTCTAAAAAGTTATGTGTTGCTGGATTCTTTTGTCTGTTTCTCTAGAAATAGTATGCAGTTTAGGAGACTTGATTTACCTGGTTTCCTCTGAGTAGCTGATACTGTACTCAGCCACTGATTTTGCTTATATGCTGACCATGCAGGGGAATGAGGATCGTAGTTTTCTGGAAATGGATCAAGAAGTCTTACAAGCAGTTCTGCCATCTAAAGTTACAGAAGTTGAAGGCTGCATTCGAATGTACGAAGAGATGCACAGGTTGAAAGGAAAGGTAAAAAAAAAACCTCAGGGTGTGTGTGAATCACAGGAGAGCTACATAACTTACTGTTCTACTGCTTCTACCAGAGCACTGTTACATCAGGTTATTGTAAATGCTGGCCTACTTTGGGAAATTATTTTGTATTTTCTTCCGTCCAAATTCTGCTGGTTGCTGCATTATGGTGCGTCTGGCACCTCTGCAATCTGCAGGAAGAGTTAAGGCAACGGCAGGAGCAGCAAGAGCAGATGGTGAGGGCAGTGTATGACCTGGCAAGTGAACAGCTGAAGCGCTTTGATGAACTGAAGGAGCTAAAGCAGCATCAGGAATTCCAAGATTTGCAAGAAGTAATGGAGAAGAGGTGAGATTAGCTCTGGTATCCTTAAAATATTGTAGCATTTAATCAAAAAGTGAGGATTAATTTTTGTGCCTGACAATTCTGTGCTAGTTACTTGTGCTTGAAAATCTCATCTGCTGCTTTTCTTACATTAACTATCCTGTTTTTCTTGCCGTGTAGATCTCCAGCTACTGTTGGGGTTTCAGTTGTTAGAAAAAGGCTATGTTTGTGACAGTTAAAGTTCCTTTAGCTTGGCTCATTTTAAAAGTAACTTGCTGTGTGTTTGTATTTTATCTTGTTCATGTATTTTATCTTGTGTGTGTCTTGAATACAGTTTTTCTGTGTTTGTGTATTGTAGCTCAAAGGAGGCTCAGGGACAGCAAGAGAAGTTGAAGGAAGAACACCGACACAGAGCAAAGGTCTGAGACTTTTAAGAGTTGTCTTTCAACTTCAGTAAAAGACAGTGGGAACTGGAAAGACAATGGATTTATCTGTATTTACATGGTACCCCTAGAGTGAGAGTGTATTGTCTGATGCTGTCTTAGACACCTGCTACATTGTTGTGGGAATGCAGTAAGGGCACACGTGTTGTAGGAGCAGAAAGGACCTGTAAAGCCAGAGTTGTTAGACCAAGAAGGAGATTTAAAGCTGGAGTTATTTAAGTATTCTCTGTCCCTTTTGTCTCTTTTTACCTCAGGTATTAAACCTAAAACTGCGTGAGGCAGAGCAGCAGAGGCAGCGTCAGGAAGAGCTGGAGCGTTTGCGTAAGGAAGAGGGCCAGGAAAGACTGCGTCGCCTTTATTCCATCCAGGAGGAAGTGCTGCAGCTTAACCAGCAGATTGATCCCAATTATAGACACAAAGACTTGCCAAGAATTGATCTTTCTGCATACAGTAATCGTGGCAACCAAATCTGTGGGCTGGTGTCAGGACTCATCCGCACCACAAGCGAGGTAGAGGCTCTAGAGTTGTTCTTAACTTTGGCTGTTGTTCTTTCATAGAGCTTCCTGTATTTGTCTTCAAAGGCAGCTTGTTATGAGGCCATTAAATGAGATGTCACAGAAATGTTTTTAGGTATTTATTCTATAAAGCATCTAATTTAAAAGGAGGATTATTTTCTATGGCACTTTAGCTGTTCTCTTGAGAATGGCTTATAAAAATGCATGAGGATTTCTAGAGGAGAAAGATTCAACATTAAAATCCTGTAAACTCTTGATGCTGTCAGGTTCCTGATCATCATCAGGAGACAACCTGATGACAACCACATCATGTGAGACAACCACATGGGACAACCACAGAAGCAGAGTGGTTCATAAATTGTTAAATACTGAATGCGTTATGATTGTCCTATACTTGTAAGCCTTTTTACAGTATCTAGGTTTCCTTAAAATTTCTTTTTCTCTATATAAAGGTGGGATACAAACCTTGAAAAATAAAACACTATAAGGCTAGTTCTCTGTTCCAGCTTGTCAAGGCTTTGCATTGGGGTTCCCTTACACTTGTTAAAGTGTGTTCTTAAATCTTGTTGTCCAAGATCTTGTGAAATCTAGTCATGGACTACCGTTATTTACTACTGTTCTGACCAATATTACATACAAATAAAGGAGAACAAGGTATTTTCACCATAGAGGATAAAATGTGTAGTTGGTTCCCAGATTGTCTGAAGGTTAATGCTTCAAAAGGCTCCTTGCTCTTGCCATTCGTCTACAAATATGGAACAAAAGATTGATGCTGTACTGCCTCCTCTGTTTCTTGGCAGAGAGGTTTCCCTACTCAAGTGGATGTGGCCAATACTGAACGAGCACTGCAGGAGATGCGAGGGTTGATATCCAGCATGCAGCAGGAAATCGCTGCAGCCGTGGAAGAAAAAAGGAAGAGAGATGAAGAGGAAGAGAGACAAAAGCAGCAGGAGTTACTGAAAAAAGAGCAGATGAAGGCTCAGACTCCTGCCCCTGCACAGCAGTCAGGGGGAAAGAAGCAGAAGGAAGGTTGGTTAGGCTCCCCCTGCCGCTGCCTCCTGGCTGTTTCCCTCCTTACATGCTCTTTCTGCTGTTAAGCTGAATACTTCTTTGGAATCTTATTGTTGTGATGACATACCTGCTCAGAGAATTTACTTTAAGTGCAACTAGGACTGCTGGCAGGAAGCTTCAAATTAAACTGATGCAGGGTAAATTTATGACTGTATTAACTGGAGCAAAACCTGCTCTTCCTAGGCAGGACATTACGCCATGTATTTACTGAGTAACATTGTGCCTTCTAGAGAGTGTAGATGGGTCACGCATGGTATGACAAAACATACAAGGATAGAGCACGTAAATGGCTTCCTTCTTGAGAGTAAGTGAAATCCATGTATCCTGCATGTATAAGCTACTATGCTGAAGAAGAAGGACTCCTGTCTAGCTTAAAAACTTGTGGTTCACTTATGAACGTATCTTTCTAAACTAAATTCAGGGGAAAAAAGCACTCATGCAGCTCTTCATTCCTTGCAATTGTTTAAAAAAAATGTTTTCTTAAGGTTTTCTAGAGTTTTGGGTCTTTCTTAGTCTTCTGCTATTTTTTTTTCTTTTCCTAATATCAGGACTTCAAGTTAAGGCAGAAGAAAGTACTATGCAGTGGTACCAGCAGCTTCAAGATGCTGCTGAGCAGTGCATTGCTTCTTTCAGTGGACTCAGCAACTGCAAAGACAACAGTGAGGTATAAAATATGGTTAATACTGCTGAAGAGTGATTATCTTAATTTCTAGGGGAAATAGGACAGCTTTCATTTAGAAAAAGTCAATACTAACAGCAGCCTCTATTAAAAGTCTGCTCACCCAAACTATCATAGTAGTTTACTTGTCTGTAAAGGTTTTTAAATTGTCTGTCTGTTTGTTCTGCAGGTTAAGAAGATAAAAACAGAGTTGCAGAAAGCAGCTACAATCCCTGTGAGCCAGATCTCTAGAATAGCAGGTCAGGAAAATGCCAAGAACCCAACTCAACTGAAATGCCTTTTGCTGTAAAGATTGTAGTAGGACACAACACATACGATGTTTCTGTAATTATCTCTACAGCAGAAAGCTGTTACACATATAGTCCAGTTCTTCGCAGCAGTGTTTGCTTATGTTTTGAAGGTCTGGTGCTTCCCTCAGAGGCATCTTGTTTCATCATGATTAACTCAACATGCAGTTTGAGATGCCTTGCCCTCCAGGACGTAGGTCTAGTTCTTGTGAAGTTGATGTGGTCTGATTAAGACTTGTCTGCTCTTTCCTAATCTTCTGAATCCATACATTCCTTATACGTTTGCAGGCTCTCAGCTGAGGGAGATATTTGACAAGATCAATAACCTGCTCTCTGGAAAGTCTGTTCAGAGTGGAGGGCGAACTGTATCAGTGACTCAGCATCCACAGGGTCTGGATTTTGTTTATTACAAACTTGCGGAGAAATTTGTGGTGAGGAAATTTTCTCATTATTGGGGTGGCAAAGGTAGCTAGTGCTTCAGTAAGTTCTTTTGGACATTTTCCTCTGTCTTCAACTGCTAAGAACAAAACTACTAGGGGTTTAGCTTGCATATATTAATGTTCACGTTGATTAGAGAAAGTGCTTTGTGGATTAAAACAGGCAAAAGAACTTGGTTTCTCGTTTCTCTTCCCCTCCCATTCCCTATTTCCTCTGGGAGGAAGAACTATTTTAAGTTCTAGGCTGGCATGTTACGTATTCTGAACCAGTTAAGTACAGTGTTAGTGGAAAACAGGTTAATAGTCGGTTTATGATCTATCACAAAACTGTATGTATACTCAAAACTTCACATGTTGGCAGAATTGGGGACAAAAAAGAAAGCTGAGGACCAAGAGGCAAACTTCTGTCCCTGTTGTGTAGTTAGCACCTCCCAAGAAATGAAGTGTCATTGTTCAAGTTGCATTTTGAAGTTGGCAATATATTTTCTCTATTCTTTATTTGCTAAATTTGGGATGTTTGAAGCTTTCTTTTGTCCCTGCAGTGATAAATACGTGCAAAAAATAGCCCATGGAGTAAAACTGTGAACTGATTTGTAAACATTTGAAAATGATTGTTTGGAGTGAAAATATCTGTGCATCCTTGCGCTTTGTGCCTGTATTTGCTAACCCCTTCTTTCTGTCCTGAACCAAAATTTATTGTCATCCTCTGTGGGAGCTAGGGACATAAGGCTTTATCAGCTTTTCTGTGGTTAGCTTACATAGCCATAGAAAAATGAGGAACCTTTAGTAGAGGCTAACTACACAAAAAAGAGAATTTTTTTTGTCTGAGAAATGGGGTGGGGGCTGACTTTCTTTTCCCCGCTCCAGAATCAAGGAGAAGAAGAAGTAGCTTCTCACCATGATGCAGCTTTCCCAATTGCTGTGGTGGCTTCAGGAATCTGGGAATTACACCCTCGAGTAGGAGACCTCTTTTTAGCTCATCTGCACAAGAAGTGCCCCTATTCTGTGCCATTTTACCCTGCACTGAAAGAGGGGACTTCCATGGAAGAGTATCAGAGGTAAATGTATTACTGGACTTCTTCAGCATAAACACTGCAAGAGTGAAGACTGTATTCCTTCTCGTGAGTGAATTCCACTTTTCCCCATCTGTGATGACATAGGCACAGTGTTGTGCTGGCATAGCCTCTGGAGATTCATTCACAAGTGCGCAGCTCCCTGACCCTGTTTCCCAGGAGGATGCTGTGTCCTTCAGCTTTGGAAGTGCTCTGTTGCTTCTTCTTCCTTGTCCTTCTCAAAGAACAGTTGATAGCCATAGCTTGATTCGAGTTGAGATACCCAGTACAGAACCTAAATATTCTATGTGATATAAAATAGTGGAACATATGATCCAGAGGGTAATGATCAGCCTTTATGATAATTCTTGTATAGTTTTGGAGTATCCCTATTCTCAGTACAGTTGACTTTAAGTAAGCTGAGAACTCCAGTGAATGTGTTTTGCTGTACTGATACTGGAATGTCTTCTTATACTTAGAATGCTTGGATATCAAGTTAAGGATTCTAAAGTGGAAGAGCAAGATCATTTTCTGAAACGGATGTCAGGAATGATTCGTCTTTATGCTGCTATCATTCAGCTCCGGTGGCCTTATATAAACAAACAAGGGGTATGCGTGTATGGCATTATATTTAGAAACTTGTTACTATCCCAAGAGTCTATTAAACGTATTTGTAAACTGGAGTTGTAGTTAAAGTGTGCTGAACTTAAACCAGCTCATAATGTATTTGAAGGGAGATGGTTATAACCATAATCCACAAAGTGATGCACAGTAATTTGTAGTGTAGACCCTTACTTCCTTTTGTCATATTTTCATAATGATCAAGTCTTATGTTAGGCTATTACAAAGTAACTTTATAAAGGAGAAAGTTAAACAGAAGACTGCCTGTTTTGATAATAGCATTTTGCAAGTTATAAAACAAGTGGTGGGTAGCTTTTTGTTGCTTTATAGGCACATCCTCATGGGCTGAACAATGGATGGCGCTGGCTTGCTCAGATGTTGAACATGGAGCCTCTGGCAGATGTGACAGCTACACTTCTTTTTGATTTTCTGGAGGTAAGCAATGTGGAATACTGGTGGTTAAAGGGGTGTAAATTGGTAGCATTTTAATTTCAGAAGGGATTGCTGAGGTGATGTTCATTGTGATTTTAACAGCAGGGGTTTTTAACTTGTCCTTATTCCTTCAGAAAGGAATGTGAGTATTTCCACATTCTTGCAAATACATAGCTTTGGAGCTGAATGATTTAAAACCTGAAGTTTTCATACATGCAACTTCTGTTGTTGTAGTTGGTTTTGTTTAAGGTTCCTGGTATTTTAAAGATAGTCGCATGGTCCTATAAGAATAAGGTCTGCTAAGCACTTGGTATGAGTTTGTGCAATGCAGGGAGGTCCTGTGGCCCTGCCAGCTGAATTAATCCTGAAAAACTGGATAGGTTTTCCAGGCTGAAAAAACCAGGTCCTGATGTTTATTATTAGCATATCCTAAGATACAGGCCTATGCTGAATAAGAGCCAAAGTTAAAGGCTGGAGTCAGGGGAGACAAACACTGTGGAACACAAGCAGCTTCTGTGCTCATCAGGTGCCTTCTAAAGAGCTTCAAAAGCAGCAATGAGAAAGTAAAGTACAAAGTGAAATAACACCATGGGGATTCTGCTAGTAGTGGTGAAGTCTGGGCAACATTCATCCTATAAACTCACTGTATGAGGAAAGCTGATGAATCCACACTGCAGTCATCAAGATGAGGAAATGATCACAATATGTCCCAGCAAATGGTATTAGGGAAGGGTAGTATTTTCGGGGGGGAGACTGGAGTGAGAGGAAGAGTAACGTGACGCTAGTATCAGTGGCCACCTCACAGTCAACAAGAAAAACAGGTCACTGTGGTAGCAGGCATGGTGTTTAGAGGGTTTGCTTGTTTTATTGTAGATGCAGGTATATTACTTTAAATGTGTGGATAAAATATTAAGTGGTTGATGCTGAACGGGTTCACTGAAGTTGTCATGCTAGTCTGAAACGCAATTCTGGAATCTTGTCTTTGTGGATTTCTGTACTGTAGGTGTGTGGCAACGCTCTCATGAAACAGTATCAGGTTCAGTTCTGGAAAATGATGTTGCTTATCAGAGAAGAGTATTGCCCAAGGTATGATATCTGTGGCTAGGAATGTAAAATAATCCTTGTTTTTTACTTCATGTTTGCTCTTAAATAACTCGTCTGTCTCTTCCAATTTCTGCCATTAACCCCCACACCTACTTGTAAATCAAACCCAACTTTCTAAGTAGATTTTGAAACATGCTGTTTTCTCTGCAGAATTGAAGCAATTACGAGCTCTGGACAGATGGGCTCTTTAATGCGTTTCAAGCAATTCTTGGAGGTAAAGCAGTTTGGGGTTTTTCTTCGTTTTCAAGGGTTTGGAGGTTTTTTTCCCTTCATTCAATGTGTGCATCATTTTGATAATGAGGCTGGCGCTGCTTGCAGCATACGTGATAATCCAGACCTGTCACTGTGATGTAACCTGTCTTTTGTAACTTTTCAGTTACTGAATTACTTAATGATAGTTATGATGTCAAATATCTCACTTCTTTCCTACATTTAATTTTTCTTAGTGAAAATACATTTTAATTAGAAATTAAGTTCAGTGAGACTAGTTGCAGTGAGAGGAGATAGAGAGGTTGAGGAGGATTCTGCTGAGTCATTTCTATGAGCTGTTTTTTATTGGTTGTTTGCTTGTTATCTGTTGTCCTGATTAGATAAAAGAGGAAGTAAACACTTTGAACTGCCCTCTAGCATTTTTTTTTAGCATTGTATTTGGCATATTTTTTTAAGAAAGCTTGCAAAACTGTAAAATACTTGATTATTTAAATTGGTTTTTGAATGTTGACTTAGATTATGATATTAAAATATGATAGCTTCAGAGTTTATACTCTTAAATTCCTGAGACAAGATGGCAAATTAAGATACACATTGTACTTTGTCTTTCTCTCTCCACTAGGAATGTCTACAGAAGAAGGAAATTCCATTACCAAAAGGCGCTCTACAGCCTTCCTTTTGGAGAGCATAAATCAGTTTATATTTCCTTCCTCCTGGATGTCGGTGCTTTGTGACCTGGCTCCCTGTTTACATTTAAAGGAAGATGTTTTCTGGAGTCTAATGTTTAATTTGTCAAGATTTACATGGGTCAGAACAAACTCATGTTTTAATTTGTTGCAAGTAAAGGAAAATTATTCTTCGCTTTGGATTTTTGTAAATTTTTTAGGTATAGTAAACTATGGAAAATCAAGGAAGTTTCCTTGATGTGTTTAAACATGTGGAAGATGTTTTAAGCACAGTATCCATATGACCTCTGGGCTTCAGAGATTAAAGACCCCTGGACTGAAAATTTGCACATCACGTTCTGTTCATAGAGGGGGGCATACAGCTTTATGAAGTCTTAACAGAGTAATCAATCTCAAAAACTTACTGCTAGAACTTTATTTTTGTATTTATTACATCTGTCTTTTATAACGCAGTTTTAATTATGCTGATATACTTGCATCCTGTTTGTCTCAACAACATTGTAAAACTACAGTGAGACGGGTAAAAGGCATTTTGCCTGGCAAGTATTGACACCACTGTTGGATGTAGCTTGGCTCCAAGAGGCAGAGCTCTTGATGTAAGAGAGGTAGACTCACTGTTTTAAAAGGTTTTCATGGATAATAGTAACTTCAAGGGGGAAAGAGCAGAGTTCCTGGAACAACAGAAATTCTGTGTCCGTAATCCATCAGATGGATGGAAGCTAATAATCCATTTTCTTATTACAAAAAAAAAAAAAAAAGTGGCAAAACGGTGCGTTCATTCTAGCACTTTTGCTGGTGTTCTGCCATCATTTGAGGGGGATGAGGGGGAAACGGTATGCTTGGATTACCTAAGGTGCATTTTATAAGGGCTCCTTTTATGTTAATGGATTTCTTTCTTATTATGTTATGGTATTTTAAGTATCAAGTACTGTAATATTTGTACTAAGGGTGAATTATTCTGAGGACAGTTCATTCTAGAAATCTGTTTAAGTTAATATTAAAGTTTGATTATTTCTTTCTTACTAATCTGAAACTGATGCAGTTGCGCCTTTTTCTATAGAAGGATGGTTAAGAAAATGTACGGTTCCTTTGTGAATACAGGAGGCAGATAGTATGGGAGATGGGAGTGATGGGGGATGTGTCTGATTTATGGTGTGCTGTCCTTGAACTATTTTAGTGGCCTCTTAAGATGAGAAAATTTTCTTCTGAGTTCTAGAAAGTAGTGTGTTATTTTTGCAATATACTGTTGCAAATTAAAATTATTATTATTACCAGATTAGTTTTTGTTATTCCTAGAGGCTGCAATTTGAAGCTGTAGAAAGTGGAGCTGAGGTCATATGAGAATCTGAATTTTATTTTTATATAGGTCTTGAGATTTGTGAGAAAAGGTTGTAACATATACTTTGGAATTCAGGCCTCTACAACCTTTAACCTTGCTTTAAAGTTGACTGGTAATAAGTTAAATTTGTGTTTGGTTTATATTTTTGTAAACCGACTCTGGAATTCTTTAGATTAGTGTTACCTGTGATTGTTCTGTGGAAATCTTCTGCTAGTATCCTTTTACCAGGTAACACTGAAGTAATGCCACTTTCATTAGTATCCTAGAAAATGTTTGGATTTTTTAAACTGAGTGAAGATGTTGTAATTACATGTCTACAATGATGTTGGAGACTCACTTTGCCAAGATAGTAATTGGTACTGTCTGTTCTAAACAATTGTCTGCCTGTGCCAAAACACAAGCAGTGATTTGATGATGTATATATAAGATAGAATAGCTTGCTGCTTTTTTGCTGACAGGTACTAGGATCTTCTAACATTTGGTGGGGGAATATAAGTATATAGTTTTGTAACTAACAGACATGGTATCCTTTTCTGCCTTGGTAAAGGGCATCCAGATACACACTGTTTCAAAAACACTAATAAGAATTTCTAACCAGCGCACTTCAAAAGAAACATAATAAATCAATATTTATTTTTAGGTGTAGTTTAAGGTTGCATCTACTGCTTGAACTGATGGTTGACTTGTATTATGGTATTCTGTTTTTTGTCGTTTTAGCAGTTTTGAATGTTGCCTATTTGGTGTGATGATGCAGTGCAAGTAAGGTCTTATACATGATTTGTGGTATTTTCGTATGCATATTCATATCAAATATGACAAAGGAGAGCATCTTGGATGTGAAAATACTGTGCGTTCGGGACAAGATGCATGAAAACTGCTGTGAGTCATACTCTTCCTTGGAGACAACAGTTCCAGGCAGTCCCATGGGCTGCGATGCAATGTCACTGCGAGTGTGCTTTTTCCATTTAAGTACTTTAATGAAGGAAAGTGTTATTAGCTCAAAAATCACTAAAACCCGCTCACCACTTTGGACCCCTCAAGTTCTTGCTACCTTACCAGATCTCATTATAAAAAAAAAAACAACCTACTTTGCTATGTCTATTTTAAACATCTAGTTTTTACTAAAGGCCCATTTTCCTTTGAATTTATGCATTAACTTTTCAAAAATAGATTTCTCTTGACAAGTGTTAGCAGTCTTTTGATGTGAAGCCCTTGCCTGGCAGCTTTGTGATCGTGACACTGCGTGCTGCTTCAAAAGGATAGCCTTACCCATAATTATTTTTAATGATGTAAAGCTAATGAGGCTGCGGCTTTGAGTGTGGCTTACTGATGTGAACGGTAGAACCTGTCACCTCTATCCTCTGCTCTCCTCTCAGCCCGGCTGAGAAGGGGGCGGAAAACCCAGCTACCGCCATGCCGCACGACCACTCTCACCGATTCCCGGTGTCACCGTGTACCTTCGTGCCCGAGGCCGGTCGCCGAGGGGCGCTGAGGCACCAGCCTGAGCCCCGCCGCTGCTGAGGGGCACCGAGGGCCCGCCGCCGCCCAGCCCCGCCTCTCGGCTCTTTCCGGCATCGCTCGGCTCTTTCCGGAACCCCTCGGCTTGCTCCGGCTCTCCTCGCATGCGCCGCTGCCGCGGTTCGCCCGCTGAGCTCGGTGGGTGGGGCCCCGCCCGCCCCATCGTCCCGATTCTTTCCGAAGTACTTCGGTCTCCGACGGCTGGTAGCCCGTTCTGCGGCGCTGACGTCACCTCCGGCTGCCTTATAAAAAGGCGGGCGCAGGCAGCGCACAGCGTCTGTGGCGGAGGGTGCGGAGCCGGCGGCGGATCTGCGCACCGAGCCGGTGAGGCGGCGGGCGGGGGGGGCGCAGCGCTCGCCTTCGCCTTCATCCGACCCTACCCGGGTAGATCTGGCTCCCGCGCCCGCTCCGCCGGCCGCGCTGCGGAGGCAGGTGTGCGGGAGCGCGCTTCCCTCAGCCGCGGCGGAGGCGAGGCGCGGCCCGGCCCTGCTTGCGGGGCTCCCTGCGGCTGCCGCTCGCCCTCCTCGGCGGCCGCGGCTGCTGCCGGGGGGTTGTTCATTTTTTTATCGCGGGCAGCCGCGGCGGCGGTCGCGGTCTGTCCGCGGCTCGCCGGGGCGCAGAGGGGAGGAAAGGGCGGGGGAGCGGCCCCGGGCGCGGCGCGGATAAAGGGCAGGCGGGCGGGGAGCGGCGGGATCCGCCCTGGGCAGCCTTGACCCGCGGCAGGAATTTCATTCAGCGCCCTGGGAGGGGGTGAGCGGGCGGGTGAACAACAGTGACAGCGGATCCCCGTCCCCGCGGGGAGCGGGGGGGCCCTGCCTTGCCCGCGCTTCCCTTCGCCCCTGTCCGGTTTGCGGCAGAGCCCTCCCTGAGGAGAAATGCCGGGGGGCAGGCGGAGAGGCTGGCGCTCTGCGGTAGCCCGGCGGAGGGGGTTCACTGCAGAGCAATGGCTTCCCTCCGCTCTGGGCAGCACAGCCCTGGCCAAGGTCGGGAGATGTGGCGAGGAGCGGGTGTGAGAGGAGGGAAGAGCGGCGCGGCCGAGGGCCGGTGGCCGGAGAGCCCCTTTCTCAGGGCGCCGAGCCCGCCGAATGGCGAGCACAGCGGAGGTGCCCGGCGGAGCAGGAAGACATTTAAAAGAAATCCTCCCGACCTGTGTGCCTTCCGCGTCTGTGTGGGCTTGGTACGCAGGGCAGGCTGCGGTTTCCTTCATGAAAGAATCAGGGTTTGTTCCTCCCCTGATTAACTTCTTTTTTTTTTTAATTTAACATAAATCAACGTAACGGTAGTCAATTATTTCTCAGTTCGTTGCCACATACACTTTACCAGGTTACAGTGATGCACATCTACATTGCTTGGTCATAAATATGTACCAGTAGAGTAATCATTTGCCCTGATATTAAGGTAGCCAATTGCCCGGATAAGCAGTTGTCACTGTACGTTTTTTCAGCAGGTCCGTGTTGACGGTTTAGGATTTTTAGTAGCTGTTCTATGATAAAACAGCTACGTGTGCCAGGCAGGCTAAAATGTACGTGACTGTTGAGCAACCTTTCATACATATTTAAATAGGTTCTGAAGAGCGGTCATCTGGAGATGGCGAATGAACACATTAGGGGGAAAAAACCCCCACAATCCCAAAAAAACAGCTCAGCCTGAAATGGTTCTATATCTTTCTGGAAAACAAATAATCCATTTTCTTTTGGCATTTTGTTTTCAGCAAAGTGCCAGAAGATTCTGATGACTGTATTCACAGAAAGGCCTTGGTCAGGGATTCAGATTTGTTCAAAACAAATATTAAATCCCACTGTGTGATTTTTGTATTTAAATGCAACTAGCAATGAGTTCTTCCATGAAATATCATTTATCATTACTTATAAATTGTGCAGAGAAAATAATGAACAAAAGACTGAAAATGGGATGCTTTCTGCAGCTTTGTGTGCAGGATCTGTTACTGTAGTAATGGAATTGTTGAGCTGGGAAAATCCTTGAACCAAGATAGCAGTCTGTATTATTCACAAGAAGTAAATTATTTCCATTACTATTGAAAAAACCAACAAAACATCCATACTAGTTGGATTGAATTAGAAATTCTATTTTAAAATCAAATGTAGATGTAACACTTCCTTGAGATCCACAGTTGATGAAATTAGCAATCATTTGTGGTTGCTTGCTTTTTTTTTTTTAATAACAAAAGGTAGCAGCAATTAAAAAATTTTTGAATGTCAGAGACTGTTTTTTAAGCTTTTTTTTACACATTTTTCTCCTGCATGGTAGAAAGGCAGGAGAAGCCTTAAATCTCTTGAGACAGGGTGGTACCTCTTGGTGTGAAATTCCTATTTCTCAACTATTACATTTATAACTAACCTTAGTAATTTAATGCAAATAACTTATATCTTTGCTGCCTTATTTTTGTCTATTCAATGTATTTATGAGGTTGTAATTGTTTTATTCATAAATACATTGCTTTTGGGGGGCGACATATTGCTTCCCCTGTATTGGAGGAAATAATACAAATTTCTCCCTTTTCTCTGTTGCATGTTAGTGTAGTGTGGGAGTCTGTTTTTTCCATTTGTCCCTGGAGTGTAGGCAGCAGAAAAATGGGGTGGAGCAGACTGCAGATGCCGTTGGTGGAGATTGCCAAGCGTCATCCGGCATTGTGCTCCCATAGCTGACCATGGATCAAATGGAGTGGCAAGCTGCCTTCTCACTGCTGCAGCTGATACATTATAAGCTATGCAGATGCTACGAGAGATATGCACTAGCTTCAGCAGGCACAAAGGCACGTAACTGCAGTTGTCCATGAACTGCTTCAGGGATTGTACTGTACTCATGGCAAAAATGTAGGGTTAGGGGAGGCAAGGAAATTTTCAGCTAAAAGTTCAGTGGGTTAGTTACGCTTAACAGCTACATAATTGGCCATCTCAGAAAATGCCTTCTGTCACAACTCCTACTTACCCATTTTTTTACTGAGGTAGTTGAAAGTAAACATCCTTGTAGAGACTTATATTCAAAACCTTCTGAGTTTCTGTCTTTAAATTAAGGCACCACATTTGATTATGCTTTAGCAAGATGTGTTGTTTGCCAAATCCAGATAATTTTCTTTACTTTCTGTTTTGACCTTCAGATTATGGTATGATTTGGTTTTTTAAACTTAACTGGAAAGGTTAGTACATACCAAATTAAGTAAGTTTTCCTGTTGATATTTGTAACCTTTTTTTTCCACAGGGGCATCTGTCACTCACAATAGCTTGCATAACAATAACTCCAAATTGTTGTATATGGCAAGGAACCAAAAGGAAAGTATGAAACATGTACTGTGACAGGAGATATATTTAAAAAAAAAATAAAAAATTAAGCCGTGTCCTTATGCTAGTCATTAGTTGAATGTTATCTTGATTTCCCCCTCCCTTTTAGACTCTACATTGCTCCATCATGTTGTCATCGTTTCGTAAAGTCAAAGTCCAGGTATTTTTACATCATGCATGAAGTGTCATCGCCATACTTGCTTGCCTTTATTGCAGTGACCTATTTGTAACAAAAAGCCATTCGTTTGAGAGTTTGTTCTGTATAGCAGGAGCTTTATTTTTACTTCAGTGTTGAGTCTGGTCCACCTTTTCTTTAATACTTTGATTTTCCTAATTTCTCTCTGTGATGCATGATGTGATGTGTGAACATTTTATGGCTGTTCAGTATGGTTGGGTTTTGATGTGGATTAGTTTTCTAAGATATTTCTGTTTTAAAAAGTACTTGAGCAGTATCTTTTTACTTAACAGCATCTAAAAATTAACCATGATAAAATTTACATTGTAGAACATTATGTGTTTGAAGTTGGCTTTGGTTCCTGTTCCCATCCACTTCCACAAATTTATAATCCTTGTATTGTTGTGGTGTAACTGTTCATACATCCGTGTTGTTTTCTGTTCAGTGATGATAAAATGAATAGGATGAATGGACCAGAGTTCAGCTGGGTAACACAAGCAACTAGATTTTATTTGGAAATTCTAGTAATGTAAATGTTTATACTACAATTAAAATTACAATGAAAAGATAACAAATGGGAATGGAAAATGCTGAGGTTAACTGTATAATATCACATTACCTGTAAACTCTGCATTTCTGCAATGCAGTCAGGGTAATTTGCTTTCTCAGGAGTCTCAGCAGAGTGCCATCCTTGCCAGCCCTGCATAGTTTTATCAGAGGTCTGTGCTGGTATTAAAACAAAGCCAAAAAAAGCCCGTGTACAAAAAAGGCACCATATTCAGAATTTGAATAGTGGAATTAAAATTTTAAGGCTAAAAATCTTTAAAATGAACAGGTCTTCCTTCCGTATTTCAAAAGTGTATAGTTAATGTTGTGCATAAACCCTCTAATCAGCCTAAATCACTAGCTTTGCAGCCTGATGTAGTTCAGACGTAATTTACCTTTTTTCTTGTAATTCTAGTTTCTTGTGTCCCTGTAACACCTATTCTAATTTTCAGTCTTGTTTGAATTTTACCTGCGCTGCGGTTAGTCTGTTATGAGTCTACGGCATTAAGCAGTGACTTCAGTACACCTTGGTTTTTTGTGCTGCAGCACTTGGCTTATTTTTCTGGCTTGTAATTTACGGAGATTTGAGGCTGTAGGTGACCCTCCTTTACAGTAACCAGGAGTATTTGAGTGCAGGGTTCTGCTGCACCTAGGTCACCCTCAAAATGTTATTTTGTAGATCTAAATTCATAACAAACCAAATGACTGGGCATTAATTTTGTCTCCATAGTGTTTTAAACCTCTAGCATAGGGTATGTGACACCACATCCTTCAATATGCTCATGCAGTTCCCTGCACAGGAACAGAAGCCAGTGCTGCACATCCTTTTCAGGATTCTCTTTTATTTACCTGCAGTACTAGACATACTAACTTAGCGCTAAACCAGGCAGTTGCAGTGTGTTTGTGTTCAAGACATACTTAGTGGCTTGCTTCTTCCCTAGCGTTTTGAGGAAACTGTGAATGGGAGAAATGGAATTTGGAAAAAATGTCCTTTTTTTTAACTCTGTCCTTTCCTTTTGAAGGTTATTTTCACATTCAATATTAGAATTCACATTTTTTTGCTTAAAGAAGGTCAGCAATCCATTCCTGTTCCCCAGGAGGGAGTAGCCAGTATCAGTTAAATGTGCTTTTGACAAGACTTACGATGCATAATATCGATGAATGCCAAAAAAGGCGTCAGGCTGCTCATGTGTGCATACTTGGGAGGCAGGGAGCGTTCTGGTAGGGAAAGTACTCCTGTTACAGGCTACTCCTAGGGTCACATACGCTGAGTATGTGTAATGCGCATCAGGACTTGGCTTAAGAGAAAGTCATTTTACTACATCTTAAGATAGTGATCTTTATGTACTGATCTGATTACTTTTCAGGCAAAGGAGTTTAGTTTTAAGCTTCATGTAATTGTTTTTAAAAATAAGCTGAAGTCTTATGTATAGCACTGAATGTATTTTACATTTGAGTTTTTAAATCCCTGAAAACATGTTTTGGTAAGGGAAATGCTGACAGCTCTTCTTTGTGCCTGCCCTGGTGGCACTGCTGTAATTCCTCTTTAACCCACCTCGATACCACTGTTTCCCCAACTTGAATGGTGTTGCTGACATCATCGTTGTTGCACTGCGGTGTCTATAAATATCTGCAGTTGTATATTCCCGTGCAAATTTTGGTCTACCCTTATGTATAATTTGTATCATCTGGGGAAGGCTCATCATTTTAGATTGGAGGATGACAGTAATAAGTTTGTTTTGGGTTTTTTTGTCTTCAATTGGCTACTACTTTTTGTTGACTACTTTTTTTTTTTTGTTTTGGGAAAAAATACCACCACAATGGTACGATGTGAAGAAATGTTTCTGCTTTTATTTCTTTTTTTTGTAGTTAGACATAAGATGATGAGTGGCATTCTAAAGTTAGTCTTACAGCATAGAAGTACAGCGGCAGATGCCTTTCAGGACAGCTACGGTGCACGGGTTTGGGGACGCCTCTGGGATGCCGCCTGGCTGGGCTGTGCAGAAGGCTGAGGCCACGGGCAGGAGCAGGCTGGTGCCATTCCTCCTGCCCACACTGCCTGGAAGGTTCGCTCTGCCTGACCTTATCAGCTGGCGCAGGCAGCGCCGGGAGGGGCCGCAGGCAGCAGCCATGTGGGGAATGTTGCCTCTGCGTGATGACGAGGCTGGTTATCTGGGGTCAGGCTGGGCACATCCCAGTATGAGCTATGTTTTTCACATTAAAAACATAAAGCACAACTTGTCGGTGGTTCCCTTGGTAGGTAGGGGTGCAGAGGGGCTTCCTTGATGCTTTTGACTGGTGTAGTTGAACCTGGATGTTCAGCAACGTCTTGGAGAGCTGGTTCGTATTCTGGGGGGTGCTGCAGTTTGAGCATGAACCCGTTGGAGGTAGGCTGCATCATTCTGCGGCATCACGGACTTCTGAGTTCAGAGCTCCCCAGTGACTGCTGATCGCGCTCTGGCAGAGCACAGACTTGCTGACGTCAGCTGATCTGCTGCAGGAAAGAACAGTCTATTATTGCTAGACCAAAGCACTTCTTTTACAATTGACTAGCTCGACTTACTGTAGTTATAAAAGGAGCCTTTCTTTTAACAAATTCCAGCAAAAAGATGAGCCAGATTGCATGACTTGTGTGGTGAGAGGCAAACCAGCTACCAGGCTAAATTACAGGAGGTCTCCTATTTGCTTTTCTAAAATGTAAAAATAATTTAAATGATAATTTCAATAATTCTATTATTTGCATATTTAAATACTTTAAATATTTTAATAATTTAAAGTGATTTAAAATCACTTGAGCTGTGGAGGTTATTTCTGATACTGAGATAAAAGTTGGTAGCAAACCTTGTACAGTGTTCCAAGGACTAACTGGGATTTCATTTTCTGCCAGCAGTGCCCATAACCGGAATAAGCAGAGGGCCAGGCTACAGTCATGCAGTACATTTAGACCAACTGCCACTTCGTTATTCCTAAACACAATTCAGTTTAAAAGAAGTGGTGTCGGAATTCACACACATTTTGACAGCGCAGGAGTTTTTAGCAATAACTTGCTATCTTGGAGGGAAAAGGCTGTTTGAAAGAGCACTTGAAAAACCAGCTGCTTTCTCAGGGAAAAAGGATCTGTAGTTGAGCTCAAGTTCTGTTCAGGGTTTTGATCTTTTAATGCTCAGATACCCTAATCAAGTGGAGCTGATTGGTGGCACTGCCAGATGAAACCTAGACTCCATTTATGTAACATGGTCTGCACAGACCAGGTTGTGTTTTTTTTCCTTGCCCTCTTTTGACAATGATGAATGAAATGCTCAAGCCTGGAAGAGACAGCAAAGCTGAATTTTCTTTCTTTCCTTAAACTGCCGCAATGCAGTCGGGGCTCAGAGTTCACAGGAGTAATGCCTGCTGCTGAAATGGCTGTCCTTTTGCAGGGTGGGACTGTTGGAAGAGAGCTCGGGAATGTGTGAATTCGCCCCCATATGTTCCTTTCTGTCAGATGGTCTCTTTACAAGAGCTTGGAAACCAAACAGAAAACATGGCCGTATAGATTGCTTTCCAACCTGTGGAGTTTTTCATAAAATTGTGCAAGATACGTGTCTAAAGCATGTGGCTAACAACTAAATAACAGTTTAATATTTAACAACGCATTTTAAGAGGTTGCCCGAGACTGGTTTTCTTCCCTGTCTTTGATAGGATTGGTGAGAAGTACATTGTAGCTTGACGCTTACAGAATTTGTAATAAAAGCATTGAGCTATACATGTAAATGCTTGTACATCTAGACATCAATTGCATATTATTCAAGCGTGGAGTGTTTGTTGCAACAGCTTCTTGATATGCAGAGTGAATTGTCAATAAATACCCAAACTCTGATGACAATAACGGTACCACCTGAATTTGTGTTACAGTTCTGTTCTAATGCACAGATCTGTTATTGAAAATTAAGTTGCTTTTTGAAAGTTTAGGAACTGAAAAATAAAGGTTATCCCAATTGGAATAGAAAGGAGATAAAGCAGAACAGTAGTCAGTTCTTGAAAACACTAACAGGTTTTAGTACCTAAAGCAACATACAGGGGTTTTCAGTCGAAGTAGTCAGAGCAAGATTACACATTTCATTACATGAAATGATCCTTGACTTACTTGTCTAGTATGAAGCACTGTGAGGCTCTGTGTGGGCTTTTGAAAGGTTATGTTGGGGGGGGGCAGGGTGGGTTTGTAACTTTTTTTTAATTGAGAGAACAGAGAGGAGATGTGATCCATGGGGGGTGGGGGGGTGGTGCGCGCCTGTGTGTATGTATAATGTATATAGACATATGTAGACTAGTTAGCTGTTTAAAGAACAGTAATATTCTTAACTTCAGTTTATCTATATTGAGTACTTTACATAAAATGTTTCCAGATTTTATATGTTGTACGAGAAACATTTTATGTCCATATATCTACATATATATATATGCACAGAAACACATTTTTAACGTTTGTATTAGACACTCGCATGCTATAATTTGGGATGACATGGCCTTTATATGACTGCAGCCATGTTTTCCAAAAGAAGTAATGTTAAATGTCTGTAAATATTCCTTGCCCATTATTTTCTTCTAGAAGCATGCATTTACTTATTTATATGTAAAGTATTTCTATTTTTATACCTACCTGCACACACAGAGTAAGACTGTAAGTAAATCACATGCAAGTTTAAAATGGCAGGCTTTTCTTCCATGGATCTCTTCCTACCCTACCATTGTTTTATTATACAAACAAAATGGGGTGTTTTTGGCTTTCAGAAAATGGATCCAAGTGGTGTAAAAGTGTTGGAAACGGCAGAAGATATCCAAGAAAGGCGTCAACAAGTTTTGGACCGTTACCACAGGTTCAAGGAACTATCCTCTCTAAGGCGCCAAAAACTCGAAGATTCCTATAGATTCCAGTTTTTCCAGCGTGATGCTGATGAGCTTGAAAAATGGATCCAAGAGAAACTGCAGATAGCATCCGATGAAAATTACAAAGACCCAAGCAATTTACAGGCAAGTCCTACTGCCATTTTATTTTTCTTGTACCTTGAATTTTAGGGTGTACCAGGTCAACTGGGATAGACAGAACAAACATCTAAATGTAGCTTGATCTGAGAGTGATGAAGAAAGGTGGATGCAACTACCCTTGCAAAGTGTTTAAGAGCCTGGTTACTTTGCTGATATAATTGGAATATTTCTAGTAGTGAATGAGATGCTAAATCAGCATGGAAAAAGTTACTCAATGTAATGTGGTGTAAGACCAGCTTTGTTTAATCCTAGAATTCGTTGGATGCTTTGGCTCTGTAAATAAATTTGAATTAACTCTTACTGTTTCCACAAAAAAAGATATTTGTAGAAAATAAAATTGTATGGGTGGGACTAGCTGACAGGTTCTTAGATGTTTGAACTCTCCAGTGTAGAAGAGCAAGCACAATAATGAAATGACAAAAATTGGGGTGTTTGAATCTACCCGTGACACATACGATACAGCTATGATTTTCAACTATGCTGTTTTATTGTTTGTTTGTCAGTACTGAATGTGCATAAAATACACTAAAAATCTTGATGCTTGGAAATGTGGAGGAGGGCTATGCACCAAATCTCAGTCACATTCTTTCATGTTTTACTCGTAGGGGAAGCTGCAGAAGCACCAAGCTTTTGAAGCTGAGGTGCAGGCCAATTCAGGAGCTATCATTAAACTGGATGAGACTGGAAATCAGATGATTAATGAAGGCCATTTTGCATCTGAAACCATAAGAGTGAGTTTTAAAGCCCTTTTTTTGGTTTTTTTTTGTTGTTTTTTGCCTCTTACAGGCTTCTCCTTAAACACTTTTTGCAGATTGCATGGATAACTATATTCTAAAACACTGTTAAAAATTCTATAGGTATTTGATCTAGTGAAATCACAAGAAAATTTGTGTTTGTAAGGCTTACAGATACTTTTCTCTTTCACGAGCACCCAGCTTATATCTTTTCTTGAATCCAGTTCTGAGGTGAGCTATCTACCAGTGGAGTCTAGGAACTTGAATTGGAAAAACATCAAGATGTGTTGAAAGTCACAAGGCAAATGATTAATTATACTTGTGGTTCTTCCCAGAATGGCACAATATCAAGAGGCAGCAAATTCACAAGGCCTGGTGTCAGGGGATGTTGACCGCTCATTTTTGCTTATATATAGCATTTTGATTTTCTGCAGTAATATTTATAAGTAACACAAACAACCATACCAGTCAACCTCAGACATCTAATTTCTATGTGCTGTAGCTCAGATCAGTTCCCTAGTGATCTTCACTTTCCAGTTAAGTTGTACTGGCCATATGTTCAGATCTGTTGGTGTTCTACAGCTTTTTCTGTGAGCTCCAGGTACAGTGCTCTGTCCACTCTGTTTATCCAGCAGTGAACATCTCTTAGGACATCTGCTTCCTTAATAACAAGCAGTAAGCTTTCTTCAAATCCGTTTCTGAGATTGAGTGGTTTTTTTCTTTCTCTCTAAATCTCCCAAACTGTAATGCAGTGACAAATGTTTTTTTAAACTCTTTGCTGCTGGACTAACTAGATAGGTTTATGTTTGACAGTATTTGAGTGATAATGGATGTTTTTTAAAATTCTGAGCAAACTGTAACATGTCATGATTTGATAGTTATCTTTTACTCCTTCTCCTCTGTATTCTCATTTTTCTCTGGTTATGTTAGGGTTTTTTGTGCTTAAGTGTGTGCATACACGTGCATGTGCGTACCCCACCAGTAAACACTTATGTTTTTTATGGATACCAGCTTCTTCTCCAGGACTCATTTTGTTAAATTTGCTGTTTCTTGTGCCTCGCTTCTTTCAGTGTTGGTTATGGCTGCATTTTTCCTTAATGCAAAGAACTTGTTTAAAGCTTTTTTTTTTATGAGATTTGGATGTGAGCAGTTTATAACTTTTCAAAAGGAGAACTCTTGTGGTATTTTTGGAATGATTATCAAAACTTACTTGATATGTTCATAGTTTCATTATAACTAAGAAAATATGGCGGCTAAGGAAAAACAGATACTTTTTTTAATACATTATATAATAAACCTCCCCCCCCCCCCCCCCAAGGTAATGATTATTTTAGAAATCTCATTGTGATTGTATAATCTTTGCAACAAATAGGAAAAAAAAAGTGATACTGTGTCTTAGCTACTCAACGTAATTTGTTACTTGTGTTCTGTTTGGAGTGGTAATTTGCCTTTTAATGGTTCAGTCTTTCACGCCATACCGGACTGCACAGCGCCCCATAGTAACGGCCACCCAAGTTGGGTCCCACATACGAGTAGGTGAAACCTCTGGCTGTGCAGTGCAATTTCTTTTTGCAATACCTTCTTTCTTCCTTGGCTGACAGTTTGCACTATCCTTTTGGGCAGTGCTAGGAAATGGAGTGGCATGAGCTCTTTTCCTACCTTGAAACCTACCTAAGTGAACTTTCCAAATTAGTTACATGGGTGTCCACCCATGCCAGATGTTCAAAAGCTTCTCTCACTGACTTTTAGGTTTCCCATCTCAGTGAGCCAAGCTTTATAGATGATGGGTGGAGCAGATATTTCCTGTTTTGCAAGTTGTGTGTCTGTGTGGGAGTGTGGTTTTTCTTTTAGTTGTCTATAAAATTTGTGGTTGCTCCCAACAGTTCTGAAAGGCAGAGAGTAACCAGAGAGAGACTCAATATTAAAACTAGTATTTGCTCCTAGTATTTCAGTATTATGTTGCTTAACAATGCTGGCTAAATACATTAACTGGTCAGTGCTAAAAGAAATGGTTAAAATACTGTGAAGTGGCACACGTTTGACTTGAAACAAAATGTGTCATCTTAAAAATGAATTCTCAAATGAAGATGAGATTAACTTACTGGGAGTTGTTCAGTCTTTTACATGGAAGTCATTTGAAGGGGACAGCAGCAAGTTTTTGGTCTAGCATTGGTCTAGTATTTAAATCAGATTTTATCACAAAATGTTTACCTCATAGTTACATACACATAACTATTTGATAGCTTCATTATTAATAACAAGTGTGTAAGTACTCACTTCAGTAATTCCTAATTTTGTATTGTTACTTAACTTCATTTGAAAACTGGTGGTTTTGAAATTTGAAAACTGGAGATGAAGTTAGGAGGTTTGTCCACTCTTTGTCTAAAGTAGAGTTTGGGATATACAGTTTTGGAAAAAATTATTCTGTTGAAGTCAGGAAGGGAATTAATCTGATCTTCTCTGATACAGGATTTTAGTAACAACATCCTATTGTTCTAGACTCGGCTCCAGGAGCTACACCGACTATGGGAATTACTGTTGGAAAAGATGAGAGAGAAGGGAGTCAAACTGTTGCAAGCACAGAAGCTGGTGCAGTATTTACGGGAATGTGAAGATGTCTTGGACTGGATCAATGACAAGGTATTTTATTACCTACTTTTACTGTGATCTCAATGGGAAATTCAGTGTGTTTGTGTGGAAATTTTCTATCAACATACAGTTGCTGGAGTTCAGGTAGTCCCAGAGAGCTTTTAAAGGCATCTATACATTTTATTTAGTTTATGCATATTGCATAAGCAGTAGGTATGCAAACTACTATTTGTTCTTTTGCAGTCACAACAAGAGAGGTATTAGACTAAGAGGAAGCCTGCATGTTGGAGAGCATAGTTAAACATAATTTTTTTTTTGCTTTGAGGAGACTTTCTTGTTTCTCATTGTAATCAAATTCAGGTTTTCTGTAACGGAAATCTGTAAAAGCAGGTAAATGTGTAAAAACGGAAATGTGTAAAAGCAGGTGGTTTTTATAAATGTTCTAAATTATCTGTTATAGAAAGTAGCTGGCAGAGTGTGCATGATTACTTAATGATTGGAATATCTTTAAATAAGCATTGTAAGGACATTAGGTGCAAGAGAACTGTTGTATCTTGATTCTTTGAACTCTGAGGAAACAGACCACAAACCACACTATGAACAAAAAAAGGCCACAAAATGATCATACAGGTTTTCTTAATGATGGTTTGCTATTTTGTGTCACTGTGGATTCAGACTTTAAACCCTGCATAACTGTTATGTGATGGTGCACTTTTCAATAAGAAATCTTGAATCAGAACCTTACAGCAAATGCCCGTAAACAATCTAAAAATGTAAACAACTTCTAGTCACTGTGGGTACTCCAAAATAGGATGGGCAATTATTTTGTAGTTTTAAAAGTATGTTTTTTCTGTGTATATTTTCTTGCAGTAATTAAGGTTGTTGTAGTAGCGATCATAGTGCATAGAACAGAAAATTTATGGAAGAACTGGTTATATTCAGTAATATGAAAAATCAGTAAGAGCAAGCAAGATGAAAAAAATAATACCCTTGGTGATCTTGCATGTTTTCTATGATAATTGACAAGTGTTGGGGGGATTGGAGTGGAGTTTATTGGAGAAAACTAGTTTTAAATCTGTCTGTAAACACAGTGATTGTAACTGTCTTTGACCTATTCAAAATTAGGACAGTTTGCTTCCTGATTTTTAGTATTGATTTCCCATGGGATATACTGAAATTGTAATGGTTTTTTTTCCCTTGATTTGCTAGGAAGCAATAGTGACCTCAGAAGAACTTGGGCAGGATTTAGAGCATGTTGAGGTTTTGCAAAAGAAATTTGAAGAGTTCCAGACAGACCTTGCAGCTCATGAGGAAAGAGTAAATGAAGTGAACCAGTTTGCTGGCAAACTTATCCAGGTAAACATTTATGTGTGTTGAAAATCTCCCTTGGCAGGCCTGGTATAACAACAAACTTTTGTCTGCAACTCCCTCTTCTCCCCTCTGGCTTGGTAGCAGATCTTTAAGCTTTACTCCGCATGTGTGTAGATACTTGGCTATCTTAATTTTAAATGGTCATCATTTGATTTACTTGTTCTGCTGAACAGCTTGAATAACAGGCCCAGCTGAGAATGTTCCTGAAAATGTGGAGGGTAGTGATTAGTAAGAGAAACTGTTGTGTTTGGAGTTAAATGTGTTTCCCTTGGACAGCCAGGATTACTATTATCTTTTCTTCTGGTATGTCATCTGGAGCTTGATCAAGGAATAGAGACAGGGCAGGAAGTACTGTATTCCAGGGAACAAAAGATACTGTTTACAGCCCTCTTCCCATTGACTAATCAGTACATAGGGAAACCTAAACTACTACAAGAGTATTGAATGTTTACACAGTGAGGTTTTGGGGAAATTATCAAATTGAGTGATCATCTGGAAAGGACAGTGATTACAAGTTCCTCTCTTGAAAAACAGCAGTGTTTTAAATTTTTGTCAATGGATGTAAAACTGCAGGACATATGAAAATAGCATTTTTCCTTTGCTTGCCAGGAACAACACCCTGAGGAGGAACTGATAAAGTCCAAACAGGATGAAGTAAATGCAAGCTGGCAGCGTCTTAAGGGGCTTGCCCTTCAGAGACAAGGAAAACTCTTCGGGGCAGCTGAAGTTCAGCGCTTCAACAGGTAATGATCTTGGCTGGATTTACTGAAGTGATGTAATAGTGTTGTGGATGTTTAGTGATGCACTCAGCTGCATACAGTAGTATGAGAAGAGCTGCTGTTGTCTGTTACGTTTTTTTTTTGCTCTTCCTCATGACTTGTTGATTGAGGACCTTGTTCTAGAATTACCTTAAAATAGTCATTCTGATTTAGCTTTTCAACACTTGGCAGTTTTGTTCATTCCTGCTAATGGCAGTTTTGCTTTGCTTACCTCTGAGGGCTTTTTCCCCCAGTTCTCCCCTTAAAAGGGGTCGGGTTTGGCTGTCAGATGGCTGTCAGTCTACTTGTTCTGGGGTTCTTTGAGCAGCATCTTTCTAGCCTCCTCTCCATCTATAGCATTTTGAGATTTGCTGTCATTTAAGTCAGAGAAGGGTCCAGAGTGGGAAATACCCCGACTAGGTGATGATGCTTAGTGCTGCCATAATTCCTTGTTTGCATCTTGGTGACTTGATCTGAAGAATGGTCTACCAATGTGCTTCAAGGGTTTTTGAGATTTTTTTTTTTAAAAAAGGGCTAATTTTTTAGGGTGGATTTCATTGTTGTTGTTTTTGTTTCTTTTTAAAAGAATGATTATAGTTGGATGCAGTGTTTATAGATACATGCCAGTATGTCTGGCATACATACAGGAAAACATGCTCTTTTCTTCCTTTTTCCATACAAGATAGACTGCTTTCAATTTGTGCTTTGTTTTGAAGGGATGTGGATGAAACAATCAGCTGGATTAAGGAGAAAGGGCAGTTGATGGCCTCAGATGATTTTGGCAGAGACTTAGCCAGCGTGCAGGCGCTACTACGTAAGCATGAAGGCCTGGAAAGAGATCTTGCAGCTCTTGAAGATAAGGTACCCATATGAGATGCATTTTACCTACAATTTAAATGTGGTAACCTGCTTGTAAAAGGCTAGAAGCTTACTACTCACTGTTTATGACTGGGTTTAGGTTAAGGCCCTTTGTGCAGAAGCTGACCGTTTGCAGCAGTCTCACCCAATAAATGCTTCTCAAATTCAAGTGAAACGGGAGGAGCTGATTGCCAACTGGGAACAGATCCGAACTCTGGCAGCAGAGAGGCATGCTCGCCTTAATGACTCCTACAGGTAGGAATACTGTCATGCTGAAATGACCTTTCTTCCTTATTCAGATTTGACAGAGGACTCTTGGGAGGAGGAGGAAGGGATGCAGTTTCTGAAATTTTTGGATGATTCTGATGTTTTCAAAAGCAGTCTTGTCCACCAAGTTATATTTTGCAATAACTTCTTGTAGTAAAAGAAATACATATATGATAAATAAATACTTACAGTTTCTGTTCATTCTCTGGATGTGGATCAGTTATGGAAGCAGATGCCTTGATGTTTTTAGGGTATTTACTTTTTTCCCAATCTGAGTTGATACCTGCATTTTGAAGTACATTATCTGACTATATTTTAATTTTGGTGGTTTTTTTAAATACTCGTATTAAAAATCTGTTCACTGTGGGGTCTTCATGATTCTCTGTGAAGGCTAAAGTATGGTATGTTATTAGATGTGTTGTCCTAGACTAAATGAAGTACCCATTTCTGTAATAGCTGCTTTGTTGCTGTGGGATTTGTCTTTGTCCAGTCTTGTTCCTGTCCTAGCCTGGTTGTCTATGAAACATCATCTGCTAGATCACTGTTGAGCAGCATACTAAAAAAACCCTTACCCTAATGTGGTGGTTAGTTTACATCGTTTCTGATTTTGATTTTTTGCTGTTTGTTCCCTCCCCTGCTGCAAGATTTATGGTGGTGGAGACCCACACCATTAATAATTTTTCCTTTGCTTTCCTTGTCATAATCTCTTCAGATCAGTTAACAGCAAATATAAAAGGGAAGTAGAAACTGATTGCTTTTGCTGATGAGTGCTAAGTACATGCCAAAGGCAGTAACTGTAAAGGCATACTGGAAGGAATCAGAATTTGTTTGCTTGCAGTTCTAAGGCCGAGGCATGTGCAGTTGAAACTTTCTGTCAGTAATCCCCGACAGACACACAGTGTTACAGTTGTGACAGAAGCAGTCCCATGGACCCTCTTGAAACACTCGGAGAACTATCTTTTGATTTCTGTTGTCTTCAACATACAGGCTTGTAGTTAGGAATATTCCTTTTACTTTCAATGTAAGTTATATACAAAATATGTCTTTGAGCAATTGATTTTGAACCTAGCATTTTCCTGACTTTAAAAGGCTTCTTTTTTTGATTGAGAGCACATTTAGTTATTTAATATTCTGATTGCATTTTGATATTGTCTTGGGTTTTTTCTATCTGAGGAACAGCTTTATGTTTGTAACCCTTTCTTTGGGGTGAAGATGGAGAAACTATGCAAACAAATTATTTCCAAACGTTTTTTCTTATGCTTTCCTAAGACTACAGCGCTTTCTTGCGGACTTCCGAGACCTCACCAGCTGGGTGACTGAGATGAAGGCTCTGATAAATGCTGATGAACTTGCCAATGATGTGGCTGGAGCAGAAGCTCTTCTAGATAGACATCAAGAACATAAGGTATAAAAGTTATACAGCCAAATCCAGTCCGCAGCCCTCAACAACTGATTTGTATGTCTTACACAGTCTGTTGAGTCACAACTGCTGATGTTGTACCACTAGAATCCTTTGATCATGCGACTAACGCAGTATTAGATGGATGTCCTGATTTAGTATTTTTACTTTGTTTCTTATTAGCAGATATACTATAGATATACTGGATATAATACAATACTAGGTATAAGTATTTAAAAATGCTTATGATAATATTTTATAAAAAAATAATTAGACCTGATAGCAGTCAGTTGAACTAATGACTGTTCTAGCTCTCCATCTTGAGGAATTGCTTTAAGCAGAAAGCTTAAAACCAACATTCAGTTTCAACTTTTAACTTACATATTTATACTTGCCTTATCGACGCTGTAAGATAATACATTTTATTCTAGTTTTCATTAGATAAATTCAAATGTATTTAAAGGTAGCTGAATGTTTTATCATTCAGGTGTGCAGACTGTTGTTTCTGTGTTACTTTCAATAGCAGTTTTCGTATTCTGACGCTATTCTAAGATAAATTTTGGTAACAGCTTATTCACATCCCCTTTCATAGGGAGAAATTGATGCCCATGAAGATAGCTTCAAATCTGCTGATGAGTCTGGCCAGGCTTTGCTTGCTGCTGGGCACTATGCTTCTGATGAAGTTAAAGAAAAGGTAAGCAAGAGCTCCTAGAGGAATTTTATCTCTTTCTTCTGTGTCCCTTAATTTAAAAGTTCATTTCTTATTAAGATCATAAGCTGCAAAGTATCACTCCTCTAGGTTACAGGGCTTCCTTCATGTATTTAAGTAATGTGTGCTTTTCAGTCTCAGATTGCCAGCTTCTGCTTATCTATTAGTAGGAACTATTAGGACTATTGGTACTATCTATTGGGAACTCTTAGTATATCTTTCCCCCAAAAGAAAAATGGGTTATCTGTTTATCTTGGTTTAGGTATGCTGTCAGAAGTGTCAGCAAATAATTGGTATTTCTGAATTTTGTTTTTCAAACGAATGGGGCCTCTCATGAAGTCTGCATATTGAAACATTGGTCAATCAGACAGTTCAAATGCCGCAAGTGAGAGTGGGCCAAAGAGATTTCAGAGGTTGAGAGAGCAGGATGGTTTCCTGAAGAGCTTCTCTTACAAATAGGTCTGCAGTCAAAAAGAGTGGCTGTCCATTAAATATCTCTGTGCAGATTTAAATTGGAAAAGGAGATGTTTCTGACTGAAGTCAGAAGGTTGTAGCCACTACTCAAGCTTGATAAGCTGGGTAAAGACTTGTCCTCTATGAGGATGATGATGTCAGTAACAGGACAGTGATTCTTCACACAGGAGGTAGTTTTCAGTCCGCTGTGAACCCCTTTTTTAGAGTCACTTGATTTTACATTGAGATGGAAATGAACCGGACTGCTAAATTAAATTATTTTATATTCCTCTTCTCAATCCGTTAGCTGACCATCCTCTCAGATGAAAGATCTGCCTTGCTAGAACTATGGGAGCTTCGCAGACAGCAGTACGAACAGTGCATGGACTTGCAGCTTTTCTACAGAGATACTGAACAAGTTGACAACTGGATGAGCAAACAAGAAGTGAGTGCCTATCTTGGAACTCTCCAGATACAGTTGATTTTCATTTCTGGCTAGACTTCTGTAGACTTAAACAACTGATATTTACTAGTGGCAGTAACTGCCACTAAACATGCACTAGTGAGCGTAGTGCTGTGCAGAGTTACTTATCTGACTGTCAGAGTTGCTACAATGTCTGTTTTCATCTAATGCTGAAACTATTAGTTGTGACAAGTTGGCCTCAGATTGCTTTTATGTGTGTTAACTCTTGTAAAATGCTGTTTCAATAAGAAGCTAAAAAGAATTATTCAGAACCTGTGGCTGTTAGAGGCATACATGCAACACCATGCCAATACATCATCCTTTACTTTTCAATAATATCATGTGGTAAGGAACATCACTGGCCATGCTTGAGTTGCAGTAGAGCAGCTGAGCATGGAAACATAAATGTGTTTGTTTCCTTACTTCAGGCATTTCTGCTGAATGAAGACCTTGGTGATTCTTTGGATAGTGTGGAGGCTCTTCTAAAGAAGCATGAAGACTTTGAGAAATCACTAAGTGCCCAAGAGGAGAAAATCACAGTAAGATATTTACATTAGGGGACCACTAAACAGAACAAGAAATAAAACAAGTGAATTTGTTGACTGGGGAGGAAACACTGCCAGAGGATGACAGAGGAGGATGGGGTTTGCTCTGCAGAACAATGCACTATTACGTGGGATGTAGAAAACAGTGGGAGAGATAGGACAGGGCTTGACTGCTGCCTCAGAGAGTTGAGTAACCCATATCATGCCAGCACACGTGTGGATGAAGATTGTCAAAAATCTGCACTCTTCCACGTGTAAGGTGATGGTACAGATAAAAGAGGGTGTAATGATAGCTATCTTAATAATGGCTTTCTGTTAGTTCTACTGTGATAAACTTTTGAGAATTAATCTACCAAGTAAACTTGCACAAGCAATTTCTATTACACCAAGTAAATGGAAACCTGTTTTCTCTTTAGGCATTAGATGAGTTTGCTACTAAATTGATTCAGAATAACCATTATGCCATGGATGATGTTGCTACACGCAGAGACGCTGTAAGTATCTAGAATAGGTTTGGACTGTAGACTTTAAATCATGTTCTGCTTCATTACTTTAAATGGTATGTCTGCAATACAGGGAAAGGCAGTGGAGCTCTCCCAGAAGTACAGATACAGTGGTGGCTCTTAAGAAACTTGAAAAATTTTAAAAACTTTACTTTTTTTTTTCCCCAGCTGCTGAGCCGCCGAAATGCCCTTCATGAAAGAGCTATGTACCGCCGTACTCAGCTGGCAGATTCTTTCCATCTGCAGCAATTTTTCCGAGACTCTGATGAACTAAAGAGTTGGATTAATGAAAAAATGAAAACTGCAACAGATGAGGCATACAAGGTAAACACAGACAAATGTTAGGGTAATTTTAAGGCAATACCAGGCTTAATGTAATCAGTCTAATGATAAAAAGCACCGTCAGTCAAAATGTTGCTGATAGTAGGCCGTATTAATTGCAACAGGAGGAATTGTAATTTCTTCTTGACCCCAAGGGGGATTTTCCCATCATACTGTAACCACGCTTATTAAATAGGTTAAGTGTTCTGATTTAAGGTGTATTTTTGGCACTAAATCCTGTAGTGTCATCTTGGCATGTATATTAACGTAGTCTGATTTTAAAAATTCTTCGGAGACCTATAGGTACTAATTTTGGATTGAAAGGTTCTTTTTCTTTCCTCACTGGTAGGACCCATCAAACTTGCAAGGTAAAGTTCAGAAACATCAGGCTTTTGAAGCAGAGCTTTCTGCTAATCAGAGTCGTATTGATGCACTGGAGAAAGCTGGCCAGAAGTTGATTGATGTCAAACACTATGCATCTGACGAAGTGGCAGCTCGCATGAATGAAGTCATCAGCTTATGGAAAAAACTTCTGGAGGCCACTGAGCTCAAAGGTACAACTTGTTCAGAAGTATACAGGCAATTACTTTTCTAGAGAGTGTAGCTGGGAGAAGACAGGAAGCGAGTTAAATTATGTGGAAATCTTATGTCATCTTTTCCTCTTGCCACTCTGTCTCGGTCAGGTATAAAACTGCGTGAAGCCAATCAACAGCAGCAGTTTAATCGCAATGTGGAAGACATTGAGCTGTGGCTGTATGAAGTAGAGGGACACTTGGCTTCTGATGATTATGGAAAAGATCTTACTAGTGTTCAGAATCTTCAGAAGAAGCATGCCCTGCTAGAGGCAGATGTTGCTGCTCATCAGGTAAGGGAAATAGGTTTTTTTCCTACCCTTTCAGATCTGTTCTCTCAACAATATTTGCTCCCGAGACTTTTGCAGGTCTGTATTTCCATAATTTTTGTAGCTTTGGGCTTTACAGTTTATTTATCAGAAATAATCTTGAACTGAAGTGTACGTGGTACGTCCCTAAGAGCAGTATCTTCATGACTTTGAGAAAAGTAAGCATTTTGAAAAAGTAAAATAATCCCTGCTGACCTGTATGACACTACAACATTGTGTTGTGCTGTGAATGCCAACTTAAAAAGATGCACCGTGCTTTGCGTAGGAAATGATTGCCCCTTAGAGTCTCCATTTGCAAACAGCTTATTCTTACGCAGTTTGTTTTCATGTAGCTCAAAGAAATGGGAGGGGAGGGAGAACAGATCAGTTTTTAAATATAGAACTTTACAGCAAATGGTTCTTTTGTTTGCAAATGATCTTTAAGGGAATTAAATCTACAGCAAAAAGATAACAAGATCTGGGTTCCCACAGCTGGAATTCTCAGTTGTTAATAATTTAAGAATTGTTTGTGTAGAGTAGCACATCTGTAAAGTTAATGTAATTTCAAGAATCTTTTGTTTATTTTATGAAATTGACAGATTAAACCAAATTACATTTACATAATGTGTTGTATATTATCCAGGATATAACTGTTACCAAATGATTGCTCTGGCAGTGTGTAGCTGAGGTTCTCTTCTCATACAATATAACTTACTAGCTGAGACCTGAAGATGTTTTCAGTCACTGCAGCCATCTTACAGAAATTCTGATGTAATGCTGTCGCTGAATTTATTTTAGGATCGTATAGATGGCATTACCATTCAGGCACGCCAGTTCCAAGATGCTGGGCACTTTGATGCTGACAATATCAAGAAGAAACAAGAAGCTTTAGTAGCTCGTTATGAAGCTCTAAAGGATCCTATGGTAGCTCGCAAGCAGAAACTTGCAGATTCTCTTCGCCTGCAGCAGCTTTTCCGTGACATTGAGGATGAAGAGACCTGGATAAGGGAAAAGGAACCTATTGCAGCTTCAACAAACCGAGGTTGGTTTATCCCGATAACTCCAGGATTTAGGTGTTAGAATTGTTCTGTTATAACTTGCGTTTTTATGGAACATGTGCTTATTGTAACTAATGGTGTTTGGAGTTACATATTTGCCATCACCCATGGTTCTCTAACTGTTACTTTGCTTCTACAATCCCAGTGGGTAGTGTAGTTTTTCATAGTGCTCTATTGCGATAGTACTTTGTAAGTTTGCCTAGCACTGGATGCAGGTGCCTTGAAATTTTTGTTTAGTCTAATGGCTCCGAATTCACTGATTAACTGTTTTGTGTCTTTCAGGCAAAGACTTAATTGGTGTCCAGAATCTGCTAAAGAAGCACCAGGCTTTGCAGGCAGAAATTGCAGGCCATGAGCCCCGCATTAAAGCAGTCACGCAGAAGGGAAATGCTATGGTGGAAGAGGGTATGTCTCAGTATTTTTTAATTCTTCCTCTTTCAGAAATTCAAATCTTTGTGCTGGAGCTTGTTCTCCAGCCCTGTACAATTAAGAATCACTGCCTGGTTTTGTCAAGGCAATAGACACAAGCCTGCTAGCTGGATGAACTTCCGGTCATTCTTTCACCTAAAAATAAAAATAGATTCCTTGATGGGAACTTGTCATGATTTTCACAGATCTCCATCTGCTCTTGACAAACACATACGAGCCCTGTATTCAGCAACTTTGTGCCTATGATATTTAGTCTCCATTTTTAAATCTATTGAAGGCTTGCATTGGAGATACCTAATCATGATGTGAGAGGCAATCCTCTGCAAAACCAGTAAGAGTCATTCCTGCTTTTAAATAAGTAGGCATTTCTGACTGGGCGTTCTTAACACAAGAATGCTAAAAAAAGTTTCCCCTATTCCAGCATTCAGAATGCAGGTCTGAAATAATATTAGCCTGCTGGTAAAACTCTGCCACTGGAAAGAGATGACCTTTCCTGCTTCATGATTGACAAGAAATGTTATGATGTGGCTTGTTTTGTTCTTAATGATTCAATTATTCCTAGTACAGTTTGACTGACGAGTACAGAGTTTTCCAGTCTGAGGCAAAAGGACAAACTGAGCTGTGCTTTCATTATTCTGGTCAGAATAGGCTACATAGGTTTAAACAGGTCTAATGTCTGACTTTCAATAAATACAAGTAATTTTTTAGTGTGTATTATTTATGTCTCCTTAAGTCCTTCAGTTCCCTCTCCTCCTGTTACCTAGGACATTTTGCAGCTGAGGATGTGAAAATCAAATTGAATGAGCTAAACCAAAAGTGGGACTCTCTGAAAGCTAAAGCATCTCAGCGTCGGCAAGACCTAGAGGATTCCCTGCAAGCTCAGCAGTATTTTGCTGATGCTAATGAGGCAGAATCCTGGATGAGGGAAAAGGAGCCCATTGTAGGCAGTACAGACTATGGAAAAGATGAAGACTCTGCTGAGGTATTTGAGACTTTTATTTGAATCAGTTTTCCATAAACACAGCAAGGGTTTGTCCAGCGGTAAAAAAATAAGGAGCTCTGCAAATTTCAGGACACTTAACAAAAAGGGCAGAAGATTCTTGCATCAAACTGAATTTTGGCTCTCAGCCAAAAGAAGACAGTTTTTCCCCTGTCTTAGTTATTGTTGCACATGAAATTAATTTTGCTGTCCAGTATATTAAACCAATTGCAAGAAACTTCACATTTGTATTCACTCTTTTACAGTGTTGTTTTTGTTTGTTTGGGGGGGTGGGGTTTTTTTGGCAAAGTGTAATGAGACAAATATCAGCAAATTCCTCATATGATGTTGCATTTCAATATGAGTCTGGTTTTCAGTAGTTCATTGGTCTGGAAGTAATATTTTGTCTAGAGTTATTTTACTAGTATCATTCTGTGGTCAAACACATCCCAGACACTGCTGACTGACGTTTCATCAAAATGGAGTGCAGTTTAAAGGCATACTTTCAAACTTAACGCTGTTTCCAGAGTGATATGTGGTATTCCTGGTTGGAACAAAAGAATGTTCCTGAGATAAGGCAGAGGAAAAGCACCAGAAGCATTTGGATCACTGTCTTGCCTGTGAATAAATAGAAGTGGTTATTCTCATGAGAGTCACAAGACTGGCAGCTGTGAAAAAACCCACATTCCCTGTGTATGGAGCCAAAGTGTATGTTTTGAGCACAGTAATATTTGTAAAATGGCTAGGTGTACATGTTGTTTTTATCTTCGCTTTCAGGCTCTTCTGAAGAAACATGAAGCTTTGATGTCTGATCTTTCTGCTTACGGCAGTAGTATACAGGCATTAAGGGAACAGGCCCAGTCATGCAGGGTAAGGAAAGATGCTAGTCATGCCACTGAAATTCTTGGGTCAGCAAAAGGTAAAGACAAAGCTTAATAACAGTTGTTGTTTTTGAGAACTTATTTCAGACCGTACTTGGTTTTCTCAAAAAATTTAGTGGTCTGGTTTTGTAATCCTGACAGAAAGCTGTGTTGCTTTGGAATAAAACAGTATAATATGCTGGGTTTCAAGGTTTGAGCCCAGGCAGCACCTAAACTAAGTCTATCTGCGTTTTTTTCAACAATCTATCTTGTTTTTTCAACTTGTTGAAAAGTTTAAAAGAACAATTTTAAGACACTACAGTAGCTTTATTAACTAAGGGTGAAGTATTTTTAAAGACAACTACATTGATTGTAATAAACATGGAACAACTAATTTTTCTTGTGCTCCTTCGTTAGCAACAAGTTGCTCCCACAGATGATGAAACTGGAAAAGAGCTTGTTCTGGCACTCTATGATTATCAAGAGAAGAGTCCCCGGGAGGTGACTATGAAAAAAGGAGATATCCTCACCTTACTCAACAGCACCAACAAGGTATGTTCTTGCCTTCTGGTTTGCTGAGCTGCTTGGCTGACTTGGTGGTGTGTGTTTGCAGAGCATGGGGGGGGCGGTTTGTTGCTTTTTTGGTGGGTTTTTCTTCGTGTGTGTCTGTGTGTTGTGGTGGGGTTTTTTTAGTAAGAGCATTTAAAGAAGTTAAAGACTTTGCACATTTAGTTCATGTTCCCATTCAGTGCTTTAGCATACCTCTTCAGTTTATTCTTATGATTCCACTATAGCTGCCAACTTCCCTAAGTCAGATGAACAACATACACTATAGGGCATGTGTCTGTGAGACAACTTACTTCCCCGCTGTTGAGGAATTTTTGACCAAACACAAGGGGAGACATGGAAATATAGACTGAGGTGTCTTCCAGACTGAAATGATCTCCATAAAAAGAGCAAACTTTTGTGAGCATCACTGGGCTTTTTTGTGTTAATTGAAGACTAATTTGCAGCTTTCAGTTGCTCAGGATAGTTTATGCTCAGTGCTTCCCTCACAATGTTTTTTTTTCTTTCCAGGACTGGTGGAAGGTTGAAGTTAATGACCGTCAGGGATTTGTACCAGCTGCCTACGTGAAAAAACTAGATCCTGCCCAGTCTGCGTCCCGAGAGAATCTCCTGGAAGAGCAAGGCAGCATAGCATTGCGACAGGAGCAAATTGACAACCAGTAAGATCTAACTGATGAGATGACACCCATCCGGCATTTATTGGTGTGGCCTTTGCCTCACGTATGCCAGAGGTTTAGGTTGATGCCTCTTACACTAGAGAGTAGTTAATTGGAGCAAAACAAGGGGCTTCTTTACCAAGGGCACCATAATCAGTTGTTTTATTCTTACTCTAGATTTTCTTGTTGCTTTTCCCATTTTTTAACTGTAAAACTCATGACATAGAGCTCAACTTGCTGTCTGACTTCAGCATTTTATGTGTTCCTTTTGTTGTTGTACCTAACAACTTTAACTTGTTTGTGAGTTATATCTGTCTTAAGGAGCTCTTGTATTTGTAGTTGTCACTTCTTAATGTGTGATCTGTTTTAAAAAGCTTTCTTAAATTTGGTTACATAAAGTACAGTACGCTCCCTATATAGGGCTGCCTCTGGAGGTGACCTCCTTAGGAGCTGTGACTACTTTGGTGGTAGCTCATTACTCTTTTCTTTTTTTTTTTTTTTTTCCCCCCCCTGTAATGTGGTCCCATTATGGGGGCTAAAACATGCCCCGCCCCTGCCCTCTTAAAAGAGGAACGTGACATTGTAAATAGAGCAAACTGCATGGCTGCTTGGTAATGACTTCCTAAAGCACATGGTAATTGTAGATTAGTTCAGGCAGGGGTTGTGGGTGATAGCCATGAGCTACTGGCTCATCTTATCAAGCCACTTGGAAGCCAAAGCTGAAAGTTTTATGCATACTCCCATCTGTCTGCACAGCTACGCTGTCATTCTACATGAGAATTTCTTCCCACTCAGTTGTTTGGAGTCACCAGTTATTACAGTGCCATACAGTAATTACTAGCTTTAGCTGTAGAATTAAAAAAATAAATCCAACCAAAACTCAACAACACAAACCCAAAAACAAACCACACACACACACACACACAAAATTTGTACAGGCGAGAAGAAATTATGCTGGAAAATTGTGATACATTGTTCAGGATTTTAATAATGCGTAACTTTCTCTGTGGGTTTGCATGCTGCATTCAAGAACTAGAAAAGGGGTGCCTTGTTTTAGAGCCAAGGAGAGGGGATCACCCTTTAATTCACAATCACATGGCACAGTGACAGGAAATGAGCAGACCCTATAGAGAGAGTTCAACTGTACTGCTGAGGTTTCCTTATGTGAATTGTACTCCTGGTCTGATTTGCTTTGTTTGCTTCTGAATTACACCTAATTTTCTCCATTTAAATGTGAACTCTTAATCATCTCCTACTGCAGACAAGCCATGGACGGAGCTGCTGCTTTCATTATTTTTGTTAATCTGACTAATTTTTTGCATGCATTTGCTGTGCTCCCTCTGTCTGTGCAGGACTCTCATAACTAAGGAAGTCGGCAGTGTATCTCTGCGTATGAAACAGGTCGAAGAACTGTGAGTAGGATTAGCCCTTTCTAAAAACCATGCTGTCTCCATACTGTCACTGTTCATTCTCCCTTTGTTTCTTTCTTTCTTTGGGAAAGCTGCTCAAAGAGACATGAAGGAAGCAATTGCTGCAATGTGAATTATTTTAGTTTAGATGAGTGTTGTGGTATGTGTTTCATGTGTTCTTTATAGCCAGTCATCCAGCCAGCTGCTTATCTTGCTGGTCACCTCTGCGCTGCTGAATTGGTTGATGATGTTGTTTTCCATTATGCTGGTTTTGCTTACTATAGAGGCCTTAGGGATATCCAGGCTGTTTCCTTTAAAAAGAATATCTTGCATTTTCTGAGGTGCAGATAGAAATACTAGTTTATTTATATAAATACATATAAAATATATATACCAAGTATTACATCTCATATGAATGTCTTAAATTTTGGGTAGGGTGGAATTATCGTAGTTATACTAAGTAACATTTGTGCTGGGTAGTCAAAAAGCATTAGTTCATTTATATAGGATGGTTGGTTTTATTATAACATTAACTTAATTTTCAAACATGGGTTTGTGTCTCATGGAAAAAGTACCATGTTTGCATTATGGTTTGGAAAGTTGTGGGAGATCCAAAGCAATAGTGTTCGTTGGCTGTGCCCGACTGTCTTTTCATAGAGAATATATTTCTTGAGAATCAAAAGTGAAAGTACTATGTTAATCTCTGAAGTGTTGCAAAGCAGCTTTGAGGTAAGGTCTGCTTCTAAAGGAATTTGGCCCCAGATCATCCTCTGTGAGCTTCACAAGTATTTAATACCTAAAATTGTATGCTGAGGCAAACATCTGCAGTTGGGGCAGGCTTCAAAATGGTTTTTCTCAAGTGAAGAGTAGAATGTTTCTATTCAAACCATATAGAAAGATTCTTGGTCCCTTTCTGTTCAGTCTAAACCGGGATAGACAGGAAACCGCAAAGTCTCTGCTTCCGTGGACAGACTTAGAGTGGTTTATCAGTTTGATACGTAGACATCACAGCGCAGGGTATCAAGGATTTTCTTCAACAGACTTCATCATCTCTGAGTTATTGGTTAGGAAAACACTACAGTGTTGAACTCTTCAAGCTGGGAGGTGTAATTGCTCAGTGTTTGTCTGTGTGCTCCAAGGTGGGAAATGAAAACATTGTAAGGCTGCCCTTCAACTGTTTGAGGCCCCTGCAGGTATCTCAGCAGTGTCTTATATTTTTTTATTTAATAAATCAAAATGGATGTCTTCATGACTCAGTAATGAGAGTCAGCTGCTGCTGTTGATCTCTAGTAGACCAATGTGCAATCTGATTCAGGATCTAAAAAAACCATCCAGATGCAACTAGAATATCTCATCTTCCAGAAGATTTAAAATAGGGTAACAGTAAGAATGAGCGTTAAGGGTGTGACTTTCTAAATGCAGATTCTTTAGAAACAGGCACTATGCATTGCTAAAGAGATCTGTAATTCAGTATCAATGACTGTAAAACTTGTTAGCTTTTTTCAGCAGCAACTTGGGTAAGGTCTTGTAGGATTGTCTGTGTCTATTGGTTACCAGGAATCAGATGGGAGACACTGGTTTTCTTGTGGTTTTAAATAAATGGCTAGTCCTTCGAGGTTTATTTGCCTGGTCAAGCCAATGTAAACGTTTTAGAGGTTTGACTTCACACTTACTCTAATGTAAATGAGGAACAATTTCACTGATGTTGTTGGGAATTCCACAGATATAAGACCAGTGTATGTGAAGTGAGTTTCATGGATTTCCCAGTTGAATATAGTTGTGTTATCAAAGAAATACCACCTTTTTTAAACGTTCAGCAGATTTTGCACTGAATAATGGCTAGGTGAGAAATTTATGTCCAAGAGCTGAGAGCCTAGTGGATTTTGGTAATCTGATGGCAAACTTGATGTACTATAGGAAAATACCTCTTGGAAAGAAAGACCCTACGGAGTCATTCCTGCACTGCAGTGCTACTGTAGGTTAAGAACCTACCCTGGCCTAAGCTGTGATTTGGGTTTGCTTTTGCCTAGTGAACTGTTGCATGTGGGAGATCTCATCTTGGTGTGCATATCCATGTAGAGGAGAAACATTTACAGTTTACATTTACCTAATTACGTACAAGTAGGTCATTCTGTAGAAGAACATGTGTAGGCTGCAGGTGTTTCCCATGTCTTTGGTGATACCAGGACTTGGTAAATTACTGTGAGTCTGCTAATAATCTGACTGTCCCCTGCTTTCCTTTTCTGCTTGTTCCAGGTATCACTCTCTTCTTGAGTTGGGAGAAAAACGTAAAGGCATGCTAGAAAAAAGCTGCAAAAAATTTATGCTTTTCCGTGAAGCTAATGAGCTTCAACAGTGGATCAATGAAAAGGAAGCTGCACTCACAAATGAGGAAGTGGGTGCTGATCTGGAGCAGGTGGAGGTGCTACAGAAGAAATTTGATGATTTTCAGAAGGTGTGTTTAATGCTGCATGTCTTGTTAGTTTTGGCCTTTCCCTTCAGGATTTTCTGGTCATACCTCCATGGTAATTTTTCATAGCTGAGCATAGTTGAGAAGGAAACATAGCTTTGATTGGAAATAAAGAGGTATTTATGCCTTTTTTTTTTTAATTTTGTTCTGTGAGGATAGAGACAATCCCACATTCAGAGTCTTCAGTTTTATTACAGTCTCTGGGTTGTTACATGCTTCCCAGCTGCTAGAGAACTGAAACTCTTTTTCAACACATTCAAATACAGAATCTGCCAAGCTTTGGAGTAATTTCATTGTGTGTAAATCATAACCTTTAGTTAAGCTATTCCTCTTCCTTTATGTTGAAAGGAAAGATGCATTTTAGTTTCCATCTGCAGTTTTTCCCAAGACACAAAAAAAATAATTCTCTGCTTCAGAATGCTGGTAGGCTTTCAGTTTTGGGGGTTTTTCCTCCCAATGCTTGCAATAGTAGTTAATTAGTTTGGTTTTTTTTATTTTGCATGAGGTGTGAAAGAATTGCTTGGACAGATATTTTTATTCTATCCACTTTTGTAAAATACAGAGCACTGAACTGCAAAGATGCCTGACCTCATACATTGGAAAAGACAGTGATTTGACCATTCTTTGGCTGTTATCTTGTTCACAGCTTGAAAGTTGGCTAACAATTTGAGCCAACCTAGTATTGTAGGTGAGAAGATAGTAGCAGTTACTGGATTTGGGTTCTTTTAAAATAAGCTAATGGTTGAAATTAAAATGTGGCACCTATTAAAATTTAAATGCAGGCTCTCAACTAAGTTTTGAAGCAGGTTGCCTTTCTGCTCTGTAGAAAGCTCTCTTTTCAATCTGTTTGGCTGGAAGCATTTAAGTGTCATAGTAATACTGCTTATTAAGTTGGCCTTTTAGCTAATTCATGCAGTAGTATGGATGATAGTTTTTGATCTTCGAGTTGGTAATGTTGTATACCTGACAGTTCTAAAATGTATTCCATTCCTGATTGTTAATTAACTTTCTGTATGGCAAACTTTGATAGTGCATTTCTTTAATGCATTGATGCTTGGCGCTGGCAGCTGGGGTTTCTTGGCGTAGACTTTCATGCATTGTGTGTTCACCGGTAACTGTAAAGGTCAAGTCTACTGAATTCCTGCCGTTTACAAACCATGTACTTCTTGACACCCCTATTGTGCTAGCTTGTTCCACATGTTTTGATTGTGTGAATGTTAATTCTGTTACGTTTTACTGTTCTGTGCAGGATTTAAAAGCTAACGAGTCACGCCTGAAGGACATAAACAAGGTTGCCAATGACCTGGAGTCAGAAGGGTTGATGGCAGATGAAGTGCAAGCAGTACAGCAACAGGTCCACTTTTATGCTGACTTAGTCTAATTCTCTTGAGAAGCAAAAGACTTTCTTCCTTTCTTTTGTCTGTTGCCTTCCGCTTTGCATGTCATTGCAAGATTCTAGCTGTTCATTTTTTCTCTCTGGTCTGATGATGCTGATATTCTAACTGGAGATACTTAGTGCCTGTTATGTACTGTGGCCATCACAAGGGGTATACTTTGAACTGTTTCTTTTAAAATAGTGCTGTAGCAAATTGCAGCATCTAGGGCTTTTTTCTTTTTTTAGGAATGGAAGGTCTTTAATATTACAAGTCATAGAGAATCCATGCATTTCCTATAAGTTTGAAATTTCAGCCTTTATTTCTTTGCAGGAAAAATGGTGAGGAAGAATAGGGTGAAAGAGAAATAAAATAGAGCTCAGCTATACAGTGGAGGGGTTTTGTGGGTTTTCTGGGTTACTTCTGGTTGGTTGGTTTTTTAGTAACATACCCATATTTTTGGCCAGCTTTTCACATACTTGTGCTGTTTCTGTAAATAGTTTTGTCTGGTCCCAACAGAGTACTGAAGCAGCTTTTTTATTTTCTGAGCTCTAAGATGATGTGTTGCAATATATGGCTGAGTAGTCAGACTCCCATTTCTGCTATGCATTCAGATTGTGCAAGCACTGTTTGGCTTAATGACATACTGGTAACCAATTTGTAGAAGGATGGAAACAAATCTCCTGCTATCTTCACTTTCTCAAAAACAGTAAAAAAATTGCTTTCTGTTACGATAAACAGAAACAACTTGTTATTTTCTTTTTCCTTTGTAGGAAGTCTATGGTATGATGCCCAGGGTAAGTGTTAAATTTCTGGAATAGTGTGGCAATTGTAACAGGTTTGGGATGTACAAGTAGAAGTTCAGCCATAACTGTAGTTCATTGAAGAAACTCAATAATGACTTTGAATAGATATAAAAAGATTATCTTCAGTTCGTTCCATTTATTTCTGGAGTGTCTTACCCCACATTACAAATCAATGCAGAGCAGGATAACCCAAAATGATGCATATACTTGTAAAAATTGATTTACTCTGTTAAGGATTGAGCATGGAGAACTTTCAAAGTTTTTTAGTATATTCTGATAGTTCTAGATTTTGCTTCCTATTTAAAGCTGTTTCTTCACATTTTCAAACAGGATGAAACTGATTCTAAGACAGCCTCTCCTTGGAAGGTAGGTGTCATTACTTAGTAGCACACAACAGGAAAGTAAAACAAAAACTATAGTACATCATCTTTTTTAGACCATACCCCTCATGTGCCCTTTTTTCTTTTTTTCTTTTCTTTCAATCCTGCCCCTGTTTTGGTGCAGAATCACTATTGACAGTGTGATTCTAATGGTGTCCGAGTCTCAGCAAGTGTTTGAATTGGTATTGATTTAAGGTTAGGGACTTTCATTTCAGTTTGCTTGTTTACTTCAACAAGCACATTACAAAAATTTGTTGAGCATTTAGCAGGAATTCACCTTCATATACTTGCATACAGATTCTTTCCATACATAAAGATGTCACAGGTTCTACTCTTTGTTTTAAAAATAAAAGCCACCTAGGCAAAGTCAAGTGGCTAAGTCAGCTCTCCATTTGCAGGTATGATTATGAGAAAAACTGAGATAGGTTTCCAGCAGAATTGCTGTAGCTGTAGGAATTGCCAGCAGTTCGTTTTTTACCTCCCTGCTGCAAAACTCTGTTTTGTTTTCAGCTTGTACTATAAGACTTATTCCAGTTTTTATGCCAGCATTATTAGGTATTACATGGCCATTAGATGCAAAACAGTCCCTATTAGCTTAGCATGAGTTCTTACTTTATGTCGCGAGCAGAAAGAAATGTTTTTGTTCCTGAAAGTCAAAGCCATTCATGTCAATATTCCTTTAGTAAGGAATATGGTGTATGTATATAGCAGTATCTTTGTCTTCCATTGTTCATCTCTAGCTCATTTTCTACAGTAGTTAGAAGTAGCGTTTCTCCGTTCATTAGTGGCTTACAATGCAGTAGCTCTCACCTGCTGATGGACAGAAACATCCTGGATATTTTTGATATTACCAAATTGTGCTTTTCTCTAGTATTTGATTTCCATGTTTCATGTCTTACATCCACCCTCTTAAACTTAAAGCTGCTTGTACATCTTCTAAGCTGTGTGAATATGGGGAAACCAGATAAGCATGCAATGTGTTGACAGCATTGTAGAAAATGCAGCCATGTCAACAAGAACTGGTGATCTAAGAAAAGTATTTTTTTTCACAGAGATTATACACATGTACATTCAGTCCTGAGAGTCTCAGAGTAACTATGCAAACTATTAAGTTCTTTGTGTATCTCTGCAAAGGGTTGAATTTTGCAAGTAATCCATCATAGTCAGAAAAGTAGATTGCATGCTGGAGGGAGTTGGTCATCCTTTTTGTAATTAGCCTTCAATTTTCATGAGATCTAGAAATATCTCAATAATTTTAGCCAAAAACACAGCCAGGAGTTAAACCATTTGGTTGATTTCCTGTCCCCATGTCCCTATGACTAAGAGTTTGGAGGTTTTTAATTCAGTTATTGAATGTTGCCTTTTAAATTTTCCTGTTCCTTGTCCTTTTTAAGACTATTATTGCTTGTTTCAGTTTACGCTAACAAGGTAGTACTCACTTCTAAATTTCTAACTATTCTTACTCTGATCTAGAATACTTTAGGTATCACAACTAATTGTTCTTAGTTGGTTTTGAAATTTACTTGCATTGATTTTTTTGTTGTTTCTGTCTCTCTTTCATCATAAACAACAGTGTATCAAAATACTGTTCTAAAGAAGTATATAAAATTTAAGAATTCAGCAGTTTTCACTGAAACCTTCAAAACCTAGGGTGTTTCTTCCTGCATTTTGTAGAGTTGTATTTTACAAAGTCCCTGGTTTTGACCTAGGCCACATCCTTACAGATTTTTAAGGAGTTTTTTCAGTCTGATTTTGGCTCTGATTGGTTAGAGTTCACTTTAATGCTACATGGTTTTTTTATTTCTTCCTTTTCATACAGTCTGCACGTTTGATGGTACACACAGTGGCAACCTTTAACTCAATCAAGGTAATACTACAACTTTTTCTGAGCTGATTTAAAAGCTGAGAATGTTTTTTTACCCTTCCTTTCCATAGTCTTCATCTTTACTCTGTATAAACCCTTTTGAATCAACTTACTGAAAGGAGTATTGACATACACAGCATTTGCTTCTCAGGTTACACCAGTATCTTAGATACGTAAAATCATTTGTTTTTACATCTCAGGAGAAACCCTTAAAATTATTTTATATACCTAGACTACTTGAATTTGTGTGTGCTTCTGGAATTAAACAGAATATATAACATTGACCTGTAGTGAAAGGCCAGTCTTGACTTTTCAAGTCACACAGGTTTCTTGTGTGAACAGTAATGCTGTTAATACTGTGGTATGCAATATCAGTGGGGTATTTTTTGTTTGTCTTGCAGGAACTGAATGAACGCTGGAGATCTCTGCAGCAGTTAGCAGAGGAGCGAAGCCAGCTGTTGGGCAGTGCCCATGAAGTCCAGAGGTTCCACAGGTAAGGTATTTGTATCATCTTTGGTCTTACCTCAGTAAAATTCTTTATCTGTTGAAGAGTTCTGAAATATAGTGGGACTGATTCTAAACAAATCATATTTCAACTCCCAGCTTGTTCAGTGGAATGTAGACCACCAGTGGTCCAATAAGAATCCTTTGTATTCTTCCTAGAAAAAGTAAGACTTTTTAACACGAAAGGATGGAATTGCTGCAGGCTTTGGGAAGTCTGGACCACTGTCTATTTTGCCAAAGTTTGCTTGTGTCATCTTGGGAAATAATTTAATAGAACCATCAATTACATTAACTTTTTTGGAAATCGATGACCTGCTAGGTATCAGAGATCCTAGTATGCCCTCTCATTTTGACTCTCATTTTGCCTTCCCTTTTCTCAAATCAGAGATGCTGATGAAACAAAAGAATGGATAGAGGAGAAAAATCAAGCATTAAATACAGACAACTATGGGCATGACTTGGCCAGTGTGCAGGCTCTGCAGCGCAAACATGAAGGCTTTGAGAGAGACTTGGCAGCTCTTGGAGACAAGGTGAGATTGTGAAGAGGACAAAACCAAAAGCTTTCTTTTTATCTAGCAGAAATGACTGAATTATAGAAAAGATTCTTTTTGTCTTCATTATGTTTATTTCCCTTTCTCTAATTCTAGGTGAATTCTCTTGGTGAAACTGCCCAGCGTCTGATCCAGTCACATCCAGAATCTGCTGAAGATCTCCAAGAAAAATGTACTGAGTTGAATCAGGCTTGGAATAGTCTGGGAAAACGTGCTGACCAGCGCAAAGAGAAGCTTGGAGATTCTCATGACCTGCAGCGTTTCCTCAGTGACTTCAGGTAAAGATGCTGGTCTCCCCACACCCCACACCCCCCAATTTATCTGTCTGGTATATGACTAGTGAAGTATATATGGGTTATTGTTCCACAGGAGTGTTTCTGTGGAGGGTTCAGAAAAGGACTGTAAGTTTCTCTATTAATGATGTGTGTTCACAGGGACCTTATGTCTTGGATCAATGGAATCCGGGGCCTGGTCTCCTCAGATGAACTGGCAAAGGATGTGACTGGAGCTGAAGCTTTATTGGAAAGGCACCAGGTATATGAAAGATGATAACTGTGTATCATAAACATCAAAAAATGTTTTTTTCTGACGCCCTCCCTTTAGAGTTCCAAAGATAGATTAGTTCTAGCTCTGTCGTCTATTCAGTAATGCATCTCTATACCTTGCAGGAGCACCGCACTGAAATAGATGCAAGGGCTGGCACTTTCCAGGCATTTGAACAGTTTGGACAACAACTTCTGGCTCATGGACACTATGCCAGCCCGGAGATCAAGGAGAAACTGGATATTCTAGATCAAGAACGGACAGACTTAGAGAAGGCCTGGGTCCAGCGCAGAATGATGCTAGACCAGTGCCTAGAACTACAGGTACTCTGTTGTGTTTATAAAAAGACTCCTTTCATTAGAGCAGTGCTCTTGGTCTGTCTGTCTTATGCTTTGGAGTTTTTCCTTCCTAGCTGTTTCATCGGGACTGTGAACAAGCTGAAAACTGGATGGCTGCCCGTGAGGCTTTCCTAAACACAGAAGATAAAGGAGACTCCTTAGACAGTGTGGAGGCACTCATCAAGAAACATGAAGATTTTGATAAGGCAATCAATGTCCAGGTGAGGAGTATAGCTGAAATAAAGGCAAGATAGTTTAATTTTTCTTACATGGATTATTAGCAGAAGTTACTGCCATGTATGGCTTCTAAAGTTCAGTTCTAAATAATCAGCCATTTGGGATCTGCAGAAGTTTCAGAGTGGCTAATGCAGATGGGGATGTATTTTACTGGCTACAAACAGTGTAGGAATAGTGTCGAGTATTTGTGTAAATCTCTCTACTGATTTGAATTTTTTTTTCTTTTTTTACAACAGAAAAAGGTTTATTTTCAGTTTCTTGTAACAGAAAGCTGCCTACTTCTTATTGAGAGATTGTACTGCTGTAGCTTGAACTCCAAAAGATACTTTTTTCTTAAACGCCACAGGTGAAAGATGTTCTGAAGTTGAACTCTGCAATCCTGTAGAAGATAGACTTCCTTCATAGTCACATTTACAATAATGTATATTTAAAGAAGGGGGGAAAAAAAAAAAAAAAGTCATGTTCTGTTCCAGACCCTGCTAGTGACCTGATTTTAAGGAACCACAGTGGTGATTTATGACTTCTGTTTTTAATAGGAAGAGAAAATTGCTGTCTTACAGTCTTTTGCCGACCAGTTGATCTCTGCTGATCATTATGCAAAAGGAGTCATTGCTAACAGACGCAATGAGGTTCTGGACAGGTCAGTATTGCCCTGTTAGGCGGGATGCAGACACCAACTGAAAGAGTGCTCTTCTGCAACGCTTTGTAGCTGTTAAACATGATGCCTTGTGCAGTCCTAGTTTCTCATTCAGCATATGTATTTAATTGCATACAGGTGGCTTCGTCTGAAAGCTCAAATGATTGAAAAGAGGTCGAAGCTAGGAGAATCTCAGACACTCCAGCAGTTCAGTCGTGATGTGGATGAAATAGAAGCTTGGATCAGTGAAAAGCTCCAAACTGCAAGTGATGAGTCATACAAAGATCCCACAAATATCCAGGTGAATATGAGTCTCAGCTCAAAAATCAAAATAAAATTTCTAGCTTTGCAAAGCATAATCTGGTTTGAAAAAAATACGCTTGGGAATTCTTGTTCAGTGGTAACAGAGTAATACACCATGTTGGACATGGTCTCCATTTAATAAGGAGAAAATGAAAGTTACATTATGCATGACAGGAGGCCCAAAATAGCACTCACTTGGTAATTATTGATGCATATAATTAATAAGATATGTGGTATCTGCAGCAGCAAGTTTCCTGAAGAAAGCCCTGAGTAGCTGTTCTGTCTTTTTCCCAGCACCTAGATAATAAAATGAGGAGATGGAGTTTTTGGGTCTAATCTTTGTCTTATGTTCTAAAATGCTGTTGTGGTTTAAGCTCAGGCGGTAACTAAGTACCACTCAGCCGCTCGCTCACTGCCCCCTCACCCAGAAGAGGGATGGGGAGGAGAATCAGAAAGGAATGTAGAACTCAAGAGTTCAGATAAGAACAGTTTAATAATTGAAATAAATCAAAACCAATAATAATAATAACAGTTATAATTAAAAAGAGGGAGAGGAATGAAATCCAGGGTGAAGGGAGGGGAGAAAAGAAAACAAGTGATGCACACCACAGTTGCTCACCATCTGCTGACCGATGCCCAGCCAGTCCCCCAGCAAGGATTGGCAGGCCCCCACCAACCCTCCCCCCCAGTTTATGTATGGAGCATGACATCCCATGGTATGGAATACCTCTGTGGCTAGTTCAGTCAGCTGGCCTGGCTGTGTCCCCTCCCAGTTTCTTGTGCCCCCCCCAGCCCTCCAGCTGGCACCGCCTGAGAAACTGGGAAGTCCTTGACTTGGTATAAACATCACCCAGCAACAACTGGAAACATCCCTGTGCTATCAACATTGTTCTCACACCAAATCCAAAACACAGCACTGCCAGCTGCTAAGAAGAAAATTAACTCTATCCCAGCTGAAACCAGGAAAAATGTGAAGTCTCGTTGATTTTTCAGCGTTTAGGAATAACTAATTACAGTTACCTCTTGTGTTTTAATACTGGTTTATGAAGTAGTATGAATGTACTGAACTACTTCTCTCAATCTGTTTTATAGCTTTCCAAACTGCTGGTAAGTAGTTTGGACTAGCCCGGGTATGTGAATTTGTTTTCTTTGTATAGCTTATGCGTGAGCACAAGATCTGGTTGCAGTCTGTTGCTCCATCCGTCAGTTCATGCAATCTCTTTGTTTTCTATTAGTTCTTGACCTACATGCAGGTACAGCTATTGATCTTCATGTTATGGATGTGGCTTTTTTTGTTAATGCTTATTCAGCATCATTTATTTATGCATTTGTTTTGCAGGTGTTCTGCATGATCTGTTTAGTTTGTGGTGCATTAGCGATGTAGTTTCATAGGATTTTTTAGGAGTTGGCCCACAGAAAAATGAGTTCCTATCCTTTTTCAGAAATTTGGCTGTTGGGCCTGTCATCCTCCTGTTTTGATCTTCAGTGGTGATGATTTAACACATGACACAACGTCAACTGTGTTAGCTTGTGTGTAGAATCAAATGCTGAAGATGGAGGATTCAATAAAATGATAGACCTAGATAGCTTAGTTCTTTCAGCAGTAGCATAGAAAGGAATAATATAGGACAACCACTCCAGAAAGAAATAAATACCAGATGGAAAGCTGGCAGGACTTGTAAGAGTCCAGGAATTGGAGTAAAATGCAAGAAGACAGGACCAAGAAAGGGGAAGCTAACTGAAGTAAGAAAAGAAAGATTCATTTATCATTTCAGGCTGCAGTACATTTAATATAAAATTCTAACTTTTTCAATTAAAAAAAATATTAACTAAAAAGGCTTGCCTGGGATTTGTTGTCATGGTAATTATATGGAGCTATGCAATTGGCAGCTTTTTAATTGAATTTTACATGTTGGTAAATCTAGCTTTGAAGGGTATGTTTTTATAATCACAACATTCGGGATTAACAGTTCCCAAAATAAAGCAGTTCATGCAGAATTTCTCATGCCAGCGCTATAGTATTTTCCATCTTTTATTTTTAATCTAACATTTCCTTTCATTCCATTCTCTCAGGGCATTGTATATCCCTGCCCAATGTTACTAGCATTTCCAGTTAATACCTGTAAATTCTGTCTTGTCATTTTTGTGCTATTGTTATCTTCCTGGTGGGTGGATGGATCGTGTATATATGAGAGAGAACTGCATACTTCCTCCCACACCAAGGCTCCTATTGTTCTCATGGTGCTCTCAACTCAGCAGAGAAAAAGTTTTAACAAATAATTCAGTTCTTTTTATAGAGGGGTTTGGTTGTTAGTTCATTATTTCAATATATAATGTGGCCATGTATGGCTTTGACTAATACCAAAACAGTGCAGAAAGCAGATAGGCTGCAGCAGTGATTTCTCTTAATTACCTATAGATTAGGAAGGGAAATAGAAATTTATGGAATTACTATAGGAATGGAAAGGATGATCTAATGTGCTTCTGCTTAGGGTACATATAATTGCTGCTTTTCAAAGGTGATGGCATTGAATATGAGAAAGCTTTACTTAACAGCTCAGCTTAATGCAAGGAACGTGGCATGGGCATCTGTAAAACGCAGACGTTGCCTGAGTAACGTGTATCAGCTCACTGGACAGTTCAGCTGGGTCAAAGCTGGATGGTTACTCAGATTAATGAGAGTTACTATTTGAGTGAGCAGTAAGTATTCTTACTGAGCGAGAACTTCTTTAGATCAGGCTATGTACGACCCTCTTATGTCAACAACTCTTGTGCTGCCCTCTTGGCCCATGAGAACAATTTAGGAGCCCTTTGTCCAGTCTCTGTAACAGTTTTGGTTTTGTCTTATTCAGAGCAAACATCAGAAGCACCAAGCCTTTGAAGCTGAGCTCCATGCCAACGCAGATCGGATCCGTGGAGTCATTGATATGGGGAACTCGCTGATTGAAAGAGGAGCATGTGCTGGCAGTGAGGATGCTGTGAAGGTAGGTATGACAAGTTTCAGAAGATGTGCTTAGTTTTTGCTTTGAGAAGTGGTTAGGTAATTCAGGCATGAGTGTGTCCCTCAAAAGCTGATCTTGTTTTATAGAAACTTTTTTCTATTTCAGCTATGAAGTAGAAATCAGGGTAATCACTTTGCTTCATTCTTAAGGGTGGGAACTTTTCGAATCCTATGATTGGGATGTAAAAGTTAAAATAAATTGGAGCTAGGCAGCATGAAATAGTGACTGTCTAATTTACATGTGTGGAATCAAGAGCCAAACTTGCACTGTATTCTGGTTTTGCATTTATTAGAACTTAGGGTTTTAGGTTGTAGCATTTATCTTTTCCATTTTACAACAGGCACGCCTAGCAGCCCTGGCTGACCAGTGGCAATTCCTGGTACAGAAATCAGCAGAGAAGAGTCAGAAACTGAAAGAAGCTAATAAGCAACAGAATTTCAATACTGGAATCAAAGACTTTGATTTCTGGCTTTCAGAGGTAACGGAGATTGGGATTATTTACTTGCAGGACTTGTTTTTCTGATTTTTTTTTTATTCCCTTCGCTGATGTTAGACCTTGTGGAGCACAGTCCACCTTTGAGCAAGTCTAGATTTATTTGGAATAAATGTTTATCATGACTGAAAATCTTGTGGATGTTTTCATGTTGTTATTTATAAATAATCAAGTAAGCAGAAGCATATTTGCACAGAATGTGGTAGGAATTAAACGGGTGAGGAGGCAAAGGTTTATCCACACTGTAAAAAACTGAGAAGAGAACTAATTGGCATGGTTTTAAAGACATTAAAATTTCAAGGTGTTTGTGAAAACACAACTTGTTCTCCATCCCGGTTTTCCTTCCCCACCTCCAGGTGGAGGCTTTGTTGGCATCTGAAGATTATGGGAAGGACTTGGCATCAGTTAACAACCTTCTGAAAAAACACCAGTTACTGGAAGCTGATATATCTGCTCATGAGGTATTGCTTTCTCTTTTAGTTTTGGAAGGTAAATTACTGTAATTGGCAAATGCACTTCAATATGTGCTGTAGTCAGATACTCGTTGAAACACGTTTTCTCATTAAAACTGTGAATGCTGCACAGCCGTCAGGTAATGATTTTTATACTGACATAACAAACACAAAAATGAGATCAGAGCAGTTCATGCACTTTTTCACCCACGTTTCCAGGATCGTCTGAAGGACCTGAACAGTCAGGCTGACAGTTTGATGACCAGCAGTGCTTTCGATACATCCCAAGTAAAGGATAAGCGTGAGACCATTAATGGACGCTTTCAGAGGATTAAGAGTATGGCAGCTGCCCGCCGCGCAAAGCTGAATGAGTCCCACCGTTTGCATCAGTTTTTCCGTGATATGGATGATGAGGAGTCCTGGATCAAGTGTGTATTTTGGAGGTTCTAGGCTCTGGCATGGGGGCATGTGCTTACTGCCAGCTTGCTAACAACATTCATGGGCTGTAGTATGGTTTTATAACCTGCCTTTTCCACAAGGGTGTGTCTCTACAAGAAATCACCTTTGCTCCTCATTTGAGGAGAGCTGTATTCAGAATGGCTTCAGCACTAGTTTGGGTGCAGCTTCTTATCTGCAGTTTCCTTTGGTCAAACCCCAGGAAGGAAAGCTCTGTACTGGAAAAAGTAATGCTGTTTAGAGCTGGGCCAGATGACTGAAATTTGACTCCAGTCTTTTTGGGAAAGCCCCTACTAAAAATTCAAACCTTACTTTTTCAGTTTGAAGTACTTCTGTAGTTCTAGCCAGGTGTAGTAATTAATCAAACACTCTCTCCGTATTGGTATTAGTGTTATCTTGGGGGGAAGGAAGTGAGCCTGATAGAAACCATTCAAATTACAGAACTTTATTTTGTCATGCTTGTAAAATCAAAAAATAAAATTGGACAACAGCAGGTAAGCTTTACAAAAAATATCTGTTTTCTTAGAAAGTACAGAGAGATACTATTCTTCAGAGAGAAACAACAGGCTCTCTGTCACCTTCTTTCTTTCCGTCTCATGTTACCCCTGAATGTGCTGCCAGGAGCCAGCTGCTGTTCTCTGATAACTCACGTACACAGTTTTTTACATCCAGGTTTTTTGCGCTATGCAGAACATTTCCTTATCTGCAGTCATGGGTTTTTTTCTTTCATCAGGTTTGACCTAGATAAGTTATTTTCAGATTTTATCTTTATTCTGTCTTGAATTTAGAGAGAAGAAACTGTTGGTCAGCTCAGAGGACTATGGCAGAGACCTAACCGGTGTGCAGAACCTCAGGAAAAAACACAAGCGTTTAGAAGCAGAATTAGCTGCCCATGAACCTGCGATCCAGGTAAACGCCTCTCTCCTTGGCAGATGTCTTTATAAGGCAGCATCTTTCTTGCTTGTGGCAAATACGGAAGCCAGTAAGAGGCTTGCTGGAATCCAGACAGAATGCGTAGAGCAAGTGATGTTCCATTAACTCTGTTTCTCTGCTTTGCAGGGTGTTCTAGACACTGGTAAGAAGCTTTCAGACGATAACACAATTGGAAAGGAGGAGATACAACAGAGACTGGCTCAGTTTGTGGATCACTGGAAAGAGTTAAAACAGTTGGCAGCTGCTAGGTGTGTGAGATGGTTTTGTAAAATTCAATATTAATTAAAACAGTAACATGGATTCATAATGACTGGATTTACTGAATTTTAGGGGTTTAGGGTATGGGTCATTAGTAGTTTGATGTAATAGCCCATATCGCTGCTGACAGACTCAGACTATTGAAAAGACTTTCAGTGATAATGTTCCTCAATAGAAACATGAGTCTTTTTTTGAGGTATGCTGTGTTTAGCATTTTCTTGCTCCAGTTGGAAACCACAGACTTGAAATTAACTGGCTTTAATCCACTGCCAGGATGTTTTTCTGAATAGAAGCTGTTGGGGAAAAAAACGTTCATTTTAATCCTTCAATAGTTGCAGACTTTGTGGCCTAGTGAGTTTCTAGAGCTGTAGATACTGGAGAAGCAAAGTGTGAATGATTGTGTGTTCAGGGTTCAGTCTCTGTATGTTCACATGTTTTCTGCTGTTGCAATTTGTTTTTACATCTTGTGTTTAAAAGCCATGGGAGCCAACACGGTGAGTATTTTTACCTTTGTTTCCCGATTCAGGGGTCAGCGTCTAGAGGAGTCTCTGGAGTACCAGCAGTTCGTAGCAAATGTTGAGGAAGAAGAAGCTTGGATCAATGAGAAAATGACATTGGTAGCCAGCGAGGATTATGGGGACACGCTTGCTGCTATTCAGGTACGCAGAAAGTTGTCAGCTCATTGTTGGTCCTGTTGTGTTGTTGTTGGTTAGAGCTCAACAAACCTTTTCTTTAACTGTCTTTCCAACTTAGAGGTTATTGTCAGTTCCTTTTGAAGGCCCGCACTGTAAAAAGCGTGCATTCATTTTATAAAAGCATCCCAATTACGTTGTTTCTTGTAGAAATGACTTGCAATTTGGTGTAGCTTTGCATCTCTTGACCTCTGATGGGCAGTCCTGGTTAAATCGACTAGCTGAAGTCAGGCTGGAAATCAGTATCAGTCTCCTTTTGTCCACAGAAGAGCAGCAAGTTGTGCTAACCAGCTAATCTTTGTCAGAAAAAGTTGTTATAAATCAGCTACTAAAAAGAAATGTTTTTTTTAATTACTATTTTTAGTAAGTGGTGAGAATTTATTTTAAGAACTGACTGTCTCGTATTTGCAGGGCTTGCTGAAAAAGCATGAGGCATTCGAGACAGATTTTACTGTCCACAAAGACAGAGTGAATGATGTTTGTGCTAATGGACAGGATCTCATTAAAAAGGTGAGTGTAAACTGGTAAAGAAAAACCTTCAAAGGCTACCCAGGGTGTTTTCATGTCAAAGTAGACCTGCTCTTCTCTGAGGACTGATTTGTCATGTTTTTGAAAAGGACGCTTACTTGTTTTCTTCAGCTGCATAAGCTGTTAGTGTTAACTGCTTTCAAAGCTGTTGCTTGGACAGAATCTTTCAGTTTAAGACCGTGCTCTGTCACCAACTTATTGGATGCCTCAGACGACCTTAACATCCTACGGTATGTGGGTCGTTTGATTTTTTTTTTTTTTTTTTCTCCTGTCATGTAGAACAATCACCACGAGGAGAACATTACTGCCAAGATGAAGGGCCTCAGAGGCAAGGTGTCAGATCTGGAGAAAGCAGCAGCTCAGAGGAAAGCCAAATTGGATGAGAACTCCGCCTTCCTCCAGTTCAACTGGAAAGCAGATGTAGTGGAGTCATGGATAGGTATGTTCTATACTGGAGCACAGTACACACAGGAACTGAAATGCTCCTCATTCCAAGAGATCTCAAATAGCTTCTCGCTTGCTGTTTTAACGAGCAGACCTAAACCCAAAGTTATCAGTAGTGCTGTACCTGATTTATGCTTTTGAGGTAACCTGATTTGGAATAGAGGGAATGTTTGAGATGGAGACATGAAATTTTTCCTAAATTTGTTCCATTTTCCAGGTGAAAAGGAAAACAGTCTGAAGACAGATGATTATGGACGCGACCTCTCATCCGTGCAAACACTGCTCACCAAACAGGTTAGTGCTGATGCTGCTTCCACCCCATAAGTGACAGAGAGAACAGGTGAACTCTTGTACAGTACACAAGAATCTAGTACTTGTGTGTGAAATACATGCAGGATATTGGAATGGTTAAATAAATGTAAAATCTGCAATATTTTGTTCTCCTTTTAATGTTTCAGGAGACTTTTGATGCTGGACTTCAGGCTTTCCAGCAGGAGGGAATTGCAAACATCACTGCTCTGAAAGACCAGCTACTAGCAGCCAAACATATCCAATCAAAGGCCATTGAGGCTCGGCATGCTTCCTTGATGAAACGCTGGAATCAGCTACTTGCTAATTCTGCTGCCAGGAAAAAGAAACTCTTGGAGGCTCAGGAGCATTTCAGGAAGGTGAGTGGCCAGCCGTGGGGCTACAAAAATCCAGTTGTTCTCTTTGAAAAAAAACCCATACGATGCTTGCAGTTTCTGTAGCTTTTTCATTTGCAGCTAATGATTGTGGAGATCCTGGAGACCTGTTGTAAGAATTTTTGAGATGCTTGCAAGAAATAAGGAATAAAGGCAAACTGTCACTGATGCGTGTTAATTCCAGATCAGCTCTATAGAATATTTGCTTTAGTGCAAAACTGAACAATTGGATTGTTTTATTTTTTCAAGGTAGAGGATCTGTTCCTGACTTTTGCAAAGAAGGCGTCTGCCTTCAACAGTTGGTTTGAGAATGCTGAAGAGGACCTGACAGATCCTGTGCGCTGTAACTCACTGGAAGAAATCAAAGCACTGAGAGAAGCTCATGATGCTTTCCGTTCTTCGCTTAGTTCTGCCCAAGCTGACTTCAACCAGCTGGCAGAGCTTGATCGCCAGATCAAGAGCTTCCGTGTAGCCTCCAACCCATATACTTGGTTTACTATGGAGGCTCTTGAAGAAACCTGGAGGAATCTGCAGAAAATTATCAAGGCAAGTCAGAGGGAGAAAGGCTCTTTTCATAGTTTGCAACCTTTCAAGTCTTCCCTGCAAGTTGTCCTCCAAGATAATTGGTGCAAGAGTTTGTCATTATGCTACAGATGGAAATATTCTCAAAATTTGTAAGCAAAGTAAAATTCCCGTTAGTTATAAACTTGTGCTATTGTCAGTTGTTTTCATGGTCTTCTGCTTGCGATGTTTCAAAAAACAGAGCACGTGTGCCTCACTTCCTAGTTATAAAATAAGTTTACCATCCATGCTGTGCACTAAAGTAGCTGCTGGTCCAGTTCCAGTTCTCAAAGATTTAAGTAGCAATGTTCTGTGATGTCATCTTAGATGATTTTGTCTAGATAGCCAGGACAGTCTTTGAGCACCCAGTCTTGTTTTGAGCTTCAGAACTGCGCTGGTATGCAGCTCTCAGTTTTTGCTTTTTATTACAGGATGAGGGCAATCACGTCATTTCTCTGTTTGAAATTACTTCTGTTCATTTCTCAGGAACGTGAATTGGAGCTGCAGAAGGAACAGCGAAGGCAGGAAGAAAATGACAAATTGCGCCAGGAATTTGCTCAGCATGCCAATGCTTTCCATCAGTGGATTCAGGAGACCAGGTACAGTTCATCTTCCCCAGGTGCCGCCCTTAGAGAACTCCTCAGCTAGTATTTGTATCTATCCTACATCTCTTTGGTCTGTCTGTGCTGTAAATGTCTCCTGCTGAAAAACAGCTTTTCAGGACTGACTTGTTTCCTGCAGCTGGGATTTGAGGGGAGGCCCTGTTAGCCACAGGGAAGAGGAAAGCCCTGAAACACAAGATTTTAAAAAAATGTTTCTGCTTATGAATTAATTTTCTTACAGTAATGCCAGTTATCCAGGACTTCACTGTTCTCCAGTTATTCCCGAACTAGCCTGCAGCACAGTTGGCAGTGGGGGGTGGGGCAAATATCTCGAAGCAGACTGAGCAAAGGGCCAGTGGCATTTCTGTTAATGCTCCTTTTGTGTTGAGTAGTATATTAGAAATCTCACTAGAATTTCAATAGAGAAAGAAGCTGTGAGAAAAAGCTTAAAACCACTTTGTAATCGCTTACCCAGGGTGCTGTCTAATAATATCCTTACCTAGGGAGAGGGAGTAAGGAACTGTATTAGAAATAACAAATCTCAAGGTTGAGAACTGCATTGAACTGAAGCGTGTGTTTCTAGAAAGCAGAGGTAGCCGTGCTTAGACAGTGCTGTTAGCCAGCTCTGATGCACTCTGGTTGTGGTTCAGAGGAGGCAAGTTCTGTTTTCAAGTAATCCTCTGATTCTCTGTCTCTGTGTGTTTACGAATAGTTCTGTATGTGTCTTCATGAAATAATGAAATACAAATACAATTTTTAACTTTTTTATGTTTGCTTCCCACCCAAATCTCTGTCCCTCTCTTACTGTCTTGTCTCTGTCCTGCTGCCTGATGTTTGGATCTTCACGTTCTACAGGACTTACCTCCTAGATGGGTTAGTATTGAATTTTATATCTTAAAAATTTGGTGGTGTGTTCTGCTCTGTCTGTGCGTTTTCTTGTCATTACATTGCTTGTGAAAGCTGCGCTGAAACCCCTTTTATTTGAAAAGAGCAACCCGTGGCTGAGGTGCAGACAGAGGAAACAAGATTTTGGAGTAGATTAAATATAAACCAGTAGAAACAACCATTTCCTAGTCAAAAGCAGAAGAAACTATTAGTGGGTGAAATTACTGGCATACCATGGAATTCCTAACTTCTGTTCTTGCTCTCTCTGAGGGCGTGCACAAGAAAAGGCTCTTAATTTGATGAGATATGTGAGAACATAGAATAGTCTGCCTGTGGAAAACAGATGATGTTCCTAGTTTTCCAGCATTCAGAAACTTGCTTAGTGAAATAACCTTTCCCATTATAACTGTTCTCAGAACAATTGAAGCTCCAAAGTATTGACCAGTTTCGGTAAAAAGGGAAGATTGCTGTGAAGAGGCTTTATACTGAAATTATGTATCTTAAAACTCTGTAGTATGCCAATATGAACTGCCAGTTTTTTTTAATCTGTCGCGTAACCATGCCACACAAAGATTATATTCTTGATAGGAGAAAACAAACCCGTCCAACGCTGAACCCACGGACTTGTTTGGCTTTGCAGGCAGTTTGATGCCTGTGGTTTTAAGTCCACTTTGTGTCCATGGGAATTGTTCCCCATGAGGATGCATGCTGGTCATTTGTCAAGGAGTGGAAAGGAAATCGTAAGATTTTTGAATGTCTTCAGACTGCCAAACCCGCTAAGAGTGTGTCTGTCCATTTAAATTTTTTCAGTATTAAAAGTCTGCAGCACAGTGGAAGCTTTGTAATACGACAGAGAATGCTGACTGATAGCATGTGGGGCTGGTGTGGAGGCTGTGTCAGCCCCATGCGCAGTGCTGGAGAGGTGGCAGGGGCCTCTCTCATAAAGAGAGAAGGCTTTTCATAATAAAAGGGTGGAATCTTCGCAGATAACTGTGCTTCTTATTTGCTCTGTAATGATCACAGTGTCTTGTGTTCTGCTGTTTCTGCCAGATGAAAATGATTTGCCCCATTTTTGTTGTACAGTTTAATGGAACAGAGCAGATTTTCCTGGAACGGATGCTGGATTCTCTGCTCCTTTGTAAAGTAGTGTTGTAGATTAGTTCTGGTATCCAAGAATGAGTGGACAGAAAGGAGCCATTTACTAAAAGATGTAGGGTCAGAGTTCAAGATCACCACATCAAACTCTTTTGTGGAACAAATTCTGCTGATATGCCAGGCAGAGTTTGTCCTTAATACTGCGTGAATATATTAAACCTGCAGATTTAGTTCAGAGAAGCACTGGCTGTGCTTAGCCTCCCTTGGCAAGAGGGAAGGCAGAGCTTCGGCGCAGTTTCAAGGTAAGAGTTGCCATGCGTACACCTTGCCTTCCAGTGTGCTGTAGCTGTCTGCGCGCGCCCGGCACGGCCTGGAGGAGGTTTTCTTTGGGGAGGAGAGAAAGCAGAATTTGGGAGTTTGGGAAGAAGAATGCCTTTAAAGAATCTGTAGATGAGTTAACTGCAACACTTCAATTTGTCCCTTAGTAAGACTCACTTTTTTGTGATTTGCGGTTGTATGTGCAACCAGCATTAGGGTAATATTCTTTCATTAAGTACTTGGTTGTGTTTGCTGCGAGGTGGTGCTGGCTTGAAGTGTGGCTCCTCTGCAGTGGTTGTGTTTCAGTATGTTCTTTCCTCTGTTCGTTCTTCCTTCCTTTTTGGAATTTACTTGGTTTCTTTTCTTTGACTAGCATAGCATATCGTCGTGTCATTCGTGTCTATCAGTATGAAGTTGGGGATGATCTGTCTGGAAGGTTTTTTCCTCTTATTTTCTTACCTCACTTTGGTTTTCAAATGCACTGTTTAATTCCAAGGCTCGCTTGCCTTCCAACTAACTTTCACGGCTTAGAGATGCTTGGAGGTTTGTTTCCCTGTTGACTCTTTACATGGTTGGTTCCCAGCTTCCTGCTCAGGGTTCTGGGTGTGCGCTTCATCTCTTTAGACCTGCATTGAACCTGAGGCTTAACCCTGTGGTGAGAAACACCCAAATGTTTGGTGCATTTTCATTGCTACAGAGTGATTCAGCATGTGAAATCCCCTTCTCGAGAAGCTCAAAAGTAGGTAGGAGGAGAGATTGCAGTAGGGATGAAAACCTGGTTTTACTGACTTAGACAGCAGCGACTTTAAGTTTTAGGAATTCAAATACCAGCGAGTCAGAGGTGAGGGCAGTGCACTGCACAGCGCCCTGGCTGTCCATGCACAGGTCGTGCAGGATGAACTCTCACCGTACACACTGCAAGGATGGAGATTCTTAAATGCTGCTGCCTAAAGTTTGCGTAGGATCTTGGCGGGGGATGGGGTGGGGGTGGGAAGCAGCATCCAGAGACTTCCCGTAGCTAGTGCATATGAAGTAGATCTTGGAGACCTCCGCCACAGTGGTGATCTTCATATGCTGGGGCAGGGGCTGCAGAGCACCCAGAAGCTCGGTGTGGAGTCAGGTTGAGGGCGGTGGCTGCACCCGCTTCTTGGGGTGCAGCATGGGAGAGGTGGGGTGGGCAAGGCCAGCCAGCCCCTGCTGCGTAGGAGGGGTCTGTAGTTTTCTGCAGTGATTATGCCATGTTAAGATTACTTTTAAATCAAACCAGTAGTTTACGACACCTTTTTTCCCTGTTTTATCCCCATGTAACACACCTCAGTAGAGCTCCTGTGCCTTAATGGGCAAATAACAGCCCATCTCCAGTGAATCACTTGTAGCTCACGTGTGCGTGTGTGTGCCGGGCACGGTGGGGTGGGGTGGGACTGCACTAAGTTTCTAATTTCATTAGGTTCAGTAAAGCGGGTGCTTTGGATCTGGCATGAAGTGTGGCTGCTGATCATGTTGCCTTTCAAACGGGGCTAGAAATTAACTATATAAAGAAAAAAGAATCAAACAAGATGTACATCTCTCAGTTTGAAACAGGATGAGTCAGAATAAATAAACCACAAAGCCAGTGTTTAAATACCTGCAGGAGAATAATGCTGCTGTAAGGACTCGTAATTTCAAGGAAGGACTGTTAATTTCAAGCCCCACCTGCCATTTTTTATGGGATAAGTGCATTTTCTCACTGTGATTCTGTGTTTAGGTCTTGTATGGTGGAGGAATCGGGAACGCTGGAATCGCAGTTGGAAGCTACTAAAGTAAGCAATGCTTGCCTATCGCTAAAACACCTTTCCCAACCAATTACGTGGGAACACAGGGTGGGAATGGAAATGCATGTAATTATATGGTAAAATCTTAATTGATTTTACACATTTTGAGTACTGAAGAGACCTTTGGGATTATCTGTTTACATATCTGGTGTCTACTTACATCACAAGCCGTTAAACAACACTGCTGTGGTTTCTGTGGGGTTTTTTTAAGATGAGCGGGGTAGGGCAGAGAGGATACAGTATTTTCAGCACGCCTCTTAATAAGAGGGGGTTTTGTCTCAAGAACTGGTTTGCCAGCCCTGTCGGTTTCCAGTACTGTGCATGAAGAGGAACGTTGTTTTGGATACTATTTCACAAATCCTAGTGTATGTATATTTAATCCCAGCAGGAAAAGAAGAGTATAACCCTTCCTCCACCCCCCAGCCTGGGTTCTAACTTTTTAAGGCAGGGGTCCTCAAACTACGGCCCGCTGGTAGGATACGGCCCCCCAGGGTCCTCAATCCGGCCCCCCGTATTTACAGACCCCCCCACTGGGCGTTGGTGGTGGGGAAACCAAGCAGCCGCAGATGACTGCCTGCCACTTCATCCGCGCCGGCCCCCTGGTTAAAAAGTCTGAGGACCCCTGTTTTAAGGGGTTGTGGGGTTTTTTGCTGCTCCTTGATTTTCTCCTCTTGACTCCCTCCTAACAGCGCAAGCACCAGGAGATCCGAGCTATGAGGAGCCAGCTGAAGAAGATAGAGGACCTTGGAGCAGCCATGGAAGAGGCACTTATCTTGGACAACAAATACACAGAACACAGCACCGTGGGGCTGGCACAGCAGTGGGACCAGCTTGACCAGCTGGGGATGAGAATGCAGCACAACCTGGAACAGCAGATTCAAGCTCGGTATTGCCTAGCCCACGCGCCGCACAAAGCCTGTCTGTCTGGGCGGGGATAAAAGATAGGAGACGCGTGTGGCTGTGTCTAAAGGCAAACCTTGCTCAGTCCATGCTAATGCCTGTCTCCTGTGCTCCAAGTAACGGATGTAGTGAGCTTGTAAATCCACCTCCTGCCTCGCTCAGAGGATGAAATTGACAGTTCTGGAAATGGTTCCTGTTAGCCGTTAGTAGTGACGAGATCTTAGAGGAATCGATTAATTCTGTTGGACTGTGATGATGTAATGTGTCATTTGCTCATTTGTCCTCACCTTCGGAGGCAGAGGCTGGCTGGGGGCAGACAGGCGTCAGCAGAGCTCTGCAGTGCAGGGGGGCTGTTCACTAGCTTTGCTGCTTCCTTTTCAGAAACACCACTGGAGTGACCGAGGAGGCCCTGAAGGAGTTCAGCATGATGTTCAAGTGAGTCACAAGGAAAGCATGCCAGAGGAATGCTTGTGAGATATTTCTGGCATGTGGATGGCTCCTGTTCATGGATTCTCCGGCCGATCTGTTTGTAGCTCCTTTGTTGTCTGCGCCATTTTGTGCCGAGCTGCTCTGATCTCTGCCAGATGGCAAGAGCCTCCCGAGACACCCGCTGCTGGCCGGGTGCAGCTGCAGCATGCGAGCCTCCCCAGGGCACGCTCCTGGCTTGTGGGCACAGCGGTGTAGGAACGGGGAGTGCCAGTGGCCTCCAGCTGAGAACAGCCATTTTTTGGATGCTTTTTAAGCGAAGTAAAGAATTTGTGCTTACTTTTTATGTTAGATAGAACTATTTATTGATTCAAGCTCACTTGTCCAGAATAGTGGGCTAGTAATAATCTGTTCTGGTTTTCAGCCAGCTTTGTAGCTTTTGATTCTCAACAACCGACACCTAAAAACATTGGCTTTGGGTTTATGTTTATAGGCACTTTGACAAGGACAAATCTGGACGACTTAATCACCAGGAGTTTAAGTCTTGCTTGCGCTCTCTCGGCTATGACCTGCCTATGGTTGAGGAAGGAGAGCCAGACCCAGAGTTTGAGTCTATTCTTGACACGGTGGATCCCAACAGGTACAGGGGGGTGGCTCTTTTTGCACTGGAAAGTATTGTATCGGTGTCCTTTGGGGAGCTGGCTGGAAGGTCTCTCCCAGCCAGAGAGCTGTGCTGGCTTCTGTAGGGGAGAGGCTAGGGTTGTTTTCACAACAATAGATGTAAAAGAATCTTTATGAAGGCAAGACTGACATTCATGAAGATGAAATTCACTTAAGAAAATGATCTGGTGTTGAGAATCTCCTGCATTTAACTTTTCTGGGAGGAGTGGAAGTCTTAAGCCCCTCTCAGGAGGGTCCTGAGGCACAGGCAGTGCTGTGCTCTGGGTGTGAGTGGCTGGCAGTGCTCACACGCTGTGTTTCACTGGCAGGGATGGACACGTCTCGCTGCAGGAGTACATGGCATTCATGATCAGCAGGGAAACGGAGAACGTGAAATCCAGCGAGGAGATAGAGAGCGCTTTCCGCGCCCTCAGCTCGGAGGGGAAGCCCTATGTGACCAAGGAGGAGCTCTACCAGGTAGGCAGTGGTTGTGGCCTGCCAGGGAGGAGCGGACAGCGGCTTTTTGTTTACAGGTTGTTAACAAAGACCAGCACTAATTGCTTGGAGGTTCAAGTCACTGTGGCCGAGTCAGTCCTGAACCTGCCAGGGTATCCTCTGCAGCAAATGTGGTGGTGACAGTGACAGCCCTGCCCGGTTGCTTTCTTGGCCCTATAGAGGAAAAGCTTTAACTGCCAAAGAACTACTCGGGCTGAGTAAAACAAGAGCTGCTGAAAAGCCTGGGATGGGGGGAGCGCGCTCACTGTGTCTGTCCTCAGAAGCCACTGCTTTCCTTTCATCCTTTGGGAGAGCAGAGGGAGAAGTTTCTCCAGCGATTCAAAGGTGAAACTTAACCCTGAGCTTAGCCAGTACAGACACCTCCTCCCTCTCGCTGCCCCACCAAGGCAGCAAGTTTTGCCTGTCTGAATCCCAGAGCTGGCAGACACGTGCAGAGGTTGCACTGCTTCTGCGTGCCCGTGACCCGTTCTCCCTCCTATTCCACGGGAGGACTCGGGTGAGACCTTCCAGCCCTTAACCACACAGTGCACACAGGCAGCGCCTTCCCCTGCTGGGTGTAGTTCTGCTGCTCTGGCTCCTGCCCTGAGCAGTGTGCCCCTGAGAGGGGGGGTGGCGTGTAAGTGCCCCGGCTGCAGCCTCCCAGTGCCCGTCCCCACCACAGCGCTGTCTCTGTCTTTCAGAACCTGACCCGGGAACAGGCCGATTACTGCATTTCTCACATGAAGCCCTACATGGATGGCAAGGGCAGAGAACTTCCTTCTGCCTACGACTACATAGAATTTACACGTTCACTCTTTGTGAACTGATCTAAAACACTAGTACCAAAAGATGCAAAGAACATGCTCCTGTTTGCTGACTGTAGCTCTGCATGTCTCTCTCTCCCTCTCTCTCTCTCTCTTTGTGCTCTACAATAATCAATGTTACTTGATGATGTAACCTTAAACTGCTTAGCTTAAAACTCTTAGGGAAAACAAACATGTTGCAGTGTGCTTCAATAAAAATTACTGGTCAAACCACATCATCTTGCATTTAATGGCTAAATGCAAATGGAACTGTTGTGCGGATGAAACTCCAGCCGTTGGAGCTGGGTGTTTCAAGAGCAGTGACAAGCTTCATGCAGCTGGTTGTGCTGCTGCCTCAGTCCGTGAGCTGGCTGGCCAGCTGCTCCAGGCAACTCTGTTCCCTGGGTCCCGGCTCGGTGAGGTCAGAGCTGAGCTGCCAGACTTTGACTGTACCGGTGGCATCCCCTGCTGCTAAGAGCTGCGTTTGCTTGATGTTAAATTCCAAGCAGTACACAGGGCATTCCCCCTGCTTTATGGAAAGGGCAGGCTTCTGCAAGCTCTTCTCAAAGTCCAACAGGTGCACATCTCCTGTAAAACAGAAACATTTGTCGCAGGTGGTGGCAGCGGGTTTTGTATTTAACAGCTGACAGTATCTGCTTAGCCTGGCACTTGAGTTGTTCTTTCTAACCCACTTCCCCGTCCCTCTGGTAGTGTCCAGGCCGTGACAGATGACATCCCTGCAAGGTAGCGTGGATTTATTCTGCTGTCAGGCACCTGAAACCAGCTTGCCAAATGCTGTGAAATCTCCATTCTTTAACTCAAAAAGAAAAAGCTCTTGTTTTAAACCATTGGCTCTAGAAGTAAATGTTGAAACCAAGGAAGCTGGAAATGAGTTTGAGCCGCAGTAATCCTGCCACGCTACATACCCATGAATGGCTGTGGCAACAGAAGCAAAGGCGTCATCAAAAGTGAAAAATAACCATGACCAAAGTTGTCTTGCTAGTTAGAAATTACTCTGTTACACTAATTACGCAGTACAAACAATGGTCACTGCTCTCAGCTTGCAGGAAGTGCTAATCGGCACAATCGTCCTGTACTAATTAATACCCAGCGTAATCTTAATTCTATGTCTAAGAATAGGCACCTGCAGTTACTTGCCTTCCCCAGATGCAGCTGCAAAGACCAGTGGCCGAACTGGAGACCAGCGTACACAGAAGAGGTATTTCTTTGATAACTGCAGGGAAAGGAGGGGTTGTGCCTGCAGCATGGAGTGGAGGTGAACTTGTCCGTCAGTCCCACAGCTCAGGAAGAGGTTCCTGGGGGAGGGAGGAAGCAGGAAACAACGAGGTTTGCTTTATTGCTAAAGACGGAGAGCAAAGATGGGTGAAGGAGCGTGACCTCCGGTAATGTTCCTGCTTTGCAAAGGTCTGAACGTGTTGCCTAAAGCAGCAGTTTCCAGGCTGTACCCGGGAGCGTGCTCTGCAGAGGCACAGCTTTGTTACTGCCCTCAATTAAGTTTAATGAGGGCTTGTGTTGTCCGCTGAGGGTTGCTGTGGGTTGCGGGCCAGGGATGCCTGAGAACTGCTGATCTAGAGACGGGCATTGTTAAGTTGTGTTTGTCTCATGCAAATTAAACACAAACCTGGACTGTCAGCATGTTCCACAGAAACGTGGCGTGGGGCCTCTCCCACGGGAGGTGGGTAAACGGGCAGGGACAGGAGCTGCCGATCGGAATTCAGGCAGCTACCGGGAGGATTCTGATGGGCTGAGCACTTGAGCGCTGATAAATGAATGACTCTTTAAAGGCCTTGTCCTTAAATTGCTCTTCAGCATTAAGGATGACCTAAGGCAGGGGCTAACATTCTGTGCCAGCCCGAGTGCAGGTGCGTTGCGCCCACACACAGCCATTCGAGTGGGTGGCTTCACCAGAGCTGACGGACGTTGTTTCCCCTGTGACGGGAAGTCACACGATCAAGTCCCCGATGCCAGGTGACCCCTTTTCTGTACCCACGTGCGCCTGGGGGCCAAGTTGGAAAACGCACGTTTAGAGCCAGGCGATAATTGTGTCCAACCAACGTGCAGCGCCGGTGCCAAGTGACAGCACTTGCCTGTGGAAGGGTGAGCAGCTCACGGAGTACACTGGCCCCCCGTGCGGGGAGAAGGCGAGCTCCGCCGGCGCCCTGAGCGGGACAGAACCGCCTGCCCGATGGAGAGCCAGCGTCTCTGCTGCCATGGAGCACTTCAGCGAGTAGCCGCCTTCCACACCGACGACGAACAAGCAGGGATCAAAGTGTGAGAAAGAGAGCGAGGTCACACCCACGGCCACCTCTCCCCGGGGAAACTGGGAGAAAAAGAGACAAGGTGGTTGTGGGAGGCGGAGGCTCCGCGGGCAGGCACATGTGGTTGGAGCCGCCCGATCCGGCCTGCCAGGGCCCCAGCGAGCTACCTGCCCCACTGGCGACGTCTGTAGCACTGCTCAGCCGTGAACCTCTGCAGCACCCTCCCACGAGGGGATGCACACAAGTGAGTATTATGACAAGCAAGTTCTCCTCTCCATCCTACCAGCTTCTCCTTAGAGCGTGGCAAAACCTCGGCCGTTGCCAGCCTTCCAAGGAGCGATTTCAATACGGGAAAGGGGAGGGGGGTTAGTGTGTATGTTCAAAAGGGCTTTTCCTGGCCGTTCCCAGGTGGAAGGCGAGCTCTGCCACGTGGGCTCCAGAGTTAAGACCATTTTTGTCCAATTGTCCCCCTTTGAACTGCTGAACTCACCTTCTTCAGCCAAGTGCTGCGAGGGATCTGCTGAGCCACCACAGCAAACCCATCAGCCAGGGCCAGCCGACCATCCTGCTCCTCCCTCCACACCAGGATCCTTCCGTCCGTCGACACGCTCAGCAGCCGGGAACGCTCTCCATGCTTGGCGCCAGATATCCAGTTAACCTGTCCCAAATGCCACGAGCCCATGATGGGGGCAGTCGCAGCTGCCCAGCCCTCACCCAGCAGCTGGTGGTCCCCGAGGGTGAGCTGGGCACCAGCCCAGCTGCTACTGGGGGCTGGTGCGCGGCCGTAGGTGGCAGGAGAGAAGCACGTTCAGGGGTTTGGGGCTGAATCCTGTGCTGCAGCTTCTATGGTTCACCTGCCGCCACTTCCGAGGTGTATTTATAAGTGCTGCCACCCGGGTATAAACAGCAGCATTTTCCTGACTGCCAGCTGAGAAAATAGAGATTGCCCAGAGTCACGGGACCCCCGAAGGACACAACCACGAGGAAGCCAGGCTGTAAGGCATGTTTAAAGCACGTGGCTTTAAGCTTCCAGCTAAGGACCCATGACACCTTGCTACTAACGTTTTTAAGCCACTACAAGTATTGTTGGCTGCACCCACATCGATAAACAGTTACAGCAGGAGAATGGGCCTACTCCTCATTTATCCTGAACAGCAAGAACTTACAGGGTGAGTGCCGAGTTCAGCAAATGCCTGTTCAGTAGCTAGATTTGGGGACAAATAGCCAACTAAAAGAGAACATCACTGCTGAAATGTAGCAGCCGGTCTGTGGACAGACACTGAAGGGGTGAAGCAGAGGAGTGGCAACGCTGCCTCCCCAGCCCTGCCTGCTGTAGGTGCTCTGTTACCTGATACACTGGGTCCATGTGAGTGTCATCTGTCATCCCGGTCCTCCAGATCACAGCATCTTCTGTTCTGCTGGTATCCCACACCAGCAGCTCCCCACTGAAAAGGCCACCTGGAAGGACAAAGGTGAAACTCCTAAGGTCTAGCGGCTTGGAACAAAGGCACAAATGAAGCTATGGTGGAAACGGGCCAGCCAGCTCCAAAGGACTGGCAGCTTCACACGGGGCACTGTTAGCTCTGGTGTAACAGAACATAGTACTACCCAAACAAGCACGCTCTTTCCACATACAGCCAGGGCTGAATTTCCTCCTACCATCTCCCGGAGGAGATGGCATAAAGGCAGATGTCACTGAAAAAGCAAGTCCCAGTTCAGAAGCAACAGTGCACTTATCAGTGTTGCTGTTGTTCCTCAGTTTAAGGAGCCACAACACCATTGCTTCTGCAAGAAATCTTAGAGGCTGAGCTGAGAGAGAGAAACACAATGATCCCAGCTGAAGGAAATAAGGGTACATTACAGATAGGGTCTAAAATAAGAGCAAGCTACCAGCTATCAGTGATGGCTGGGACGGGTGGAAAGCCAAGCACATGACAGAACTGGGAACATCCAGCACTAGGTCAGGGCGCTGCGGATTCAACCCTCTTCTGTCCAGATTCCAGGTGCAAACGTAGGATTTTTCTGTGCTCCAGTCCCCACCATCCAACCTGATGAAGAGAAAGCTGTGTCTTGCCTTGTCTGTTCTGCAGAGAATCCCAGTCTAGCAGTGCTCTGGTGTGCCCTGTTGGACATTTAAACATCCTGCTTTGTGGCTTGATGGAAAACTGAGGTGAAGGGATCACGAGGTGATGAAACCTCGCTGTGGGCTACTATATACAGAGTACAGTGCCAGCCTGCTTAGAGAACAAAGTGCCAGTAAGTAAATCTCAGACATGATTCACTATTCCAAGGCCTACCAGCCACACAAATAAAGGGAACAATCTAAAGGGCGCATAAAGTTGCCATGAGTACTTGGGAATGAAAATCTAAAGAGACCAAATTGCTGCCAAGTTGCAAACTGGCTGAGTTGCAAACCACATGTCCTCTAAGCAAGCACTCAGAGATCCGGGGTCTGAGAATAACAGTGAGGCAGTATCTTACCTGGAGGGCTGGAAGGGGCTGCAAAGCCTTACTGGGTCTTGCTTGGCCTGAGACATGCAGCACGGTTTGAGGGCGAGGCATGTCCACAGGAACAGAGAACATTCTCCACAACCACCCAGATGGTGTTGATGACCCTGCCCAAATCACACGCCCCAGCTGCAGAGATTTCAGTCCAGTCCTGTGCCCGCCATTCTGGTTTGCCACATGTGGATCAAGAGTTATTACGCCAGGGTGCTAACAGACCCTGCCACTCTACTGCCTTTGTTAATTCTACCTGTTTCACTCATCACACGCTTACCAAAATGTTAACTGTCTTCTGTCCCTAGCACCACACTGACCAATGTGATGTCCCATCTTGCTACAAGGAGAGATATGGAGGACAGATCTACAGAACAGTCAGTGGTCGGGACAGGAAGCAATGATTTTGACCCTGACTTCTACTGCCTTTATTTGATGTTTGTAATTCTTTTATTGGAAGAGATATGATCGAATAAAAGGAGCAACTTTTCATCCAGTGGGTAGTTAATCTGTGAAACTCCTTATTAAGGGATGTTGTAGACACTAAAAGCTTACACAGATTCACAGAGACTATGTAAAAGTTCATGGAAAGGAATTCCACCCAGGGTAACCACCGAGACAGAAACCACATTCTAATCTGAAAACAACTGTAGACCGGGAGAGCAGAAGGAGCAAGTAACATACAGGTTTGTCCTGTTTTACTCTTCCCTATGCATTCACTCATGGATACCCTTTTTGCTGGGGCATTTAAGTTAAGGAAATGGTAGCAGAAAGAAAAAAGAATGAGGGCAGCAGTGGGGCACAGAAGAGCCTGCTATAGACATTCACTGGATTAGATGAAAGTTTTGTCCAACCCTCACTTCAGAAATCTTTACAGGTTTGTTAGACAAACATGTCCATGGCACCAGGCACAGGCATGAATGAGTGCCACGTTCATCTGGGGTGCTAAGAGACCACACTAAAACAACACAACCTTAGTGAAGGCAAGCATGTACTTCCAAACCTCACCTACATATCTTTGCAAAGGCATTTGCTCTTTACATTTTCTTTCCAAATCAAATCTATCTAGAAACAGTAAGAGCACATGCATCCACCTTCAGGGCAGGGGGGAAGGCAGAAGAAATAAAAGCCGTAATTTAAGACTGCCCTGAGATTTTGTTTCTTTGAATATGAATTATTTAACTTGCATAAAGGTGTGTATATATATATATATATAGTTTATTACTGCAGAGAAAGTGAACATATCTAAAGCTCAGGTCAGTCTGAGATATCACATCAACCTCAGCTGCACTCTCAATCCATTCAGATACTCACCGGCCATATGAACATGCAACAACGGATCCAGTTGCGTTCCATGAGACGCTGGTAACCTGTAGGTTTTGATCCTGAGCCTCCGGGTATGACAACGTATGCAAACACAACACCTGGAAGAGATCAAATTCAGGCACTGAAGCAATCTCTGAACACAGAGAAACGGGACCTGTGCACACCCCTGCAATGTGATCATACGGTTACAGCGCTGGCCTCCCCTCTGTCCGAGTAGCACGTAGATCTACATGGAAAAGTTGTTGAATTCCTACTGGGAATAAAGCCCCACAACACATGACTCTACCAAACCCACCGTTGCTCATAACTACCTCCCACAGACTGCACACTTCAGGGGCTGCACAACAAATCTGGAAGGCCGTGCCGTAAGGATTTACAACAGCCCCCCAGGTATGAGTCTAGCACTCATTAAGCTTCCCAAGGAATGGCTTGAAAACAACAGTACCAACATGTACTGATGGACACAAGTTGCTTCTACTCTCAAGTCCTGTACATTAAACAAACACAATCCAAGCAGGAAGAGCTCCCAAATCGCTGACTGCAACCGTTCCTAGACATCTGCTAGTCTGGCACTCTAAAGGGGCTGCTGGAGGCTGAAGATAAACCTACACTGCAGGCTGCCTTCTCACAAAGCTACTGCAACAGTCGCTAGCAGGAAGAACAGTTTTACCAAGCAAGGCCAGGCCACAAGCAAGGGAGAAAGCCAGGGAAAACCACCAACTAGTAATGGCCAATTATTAGAAACTGGCAAGAAAAATCACAGCAGTAAGAAACAGAACTAACGAGTTAAGAGCCACTGCAACCAGCTCTGCTTGGGCAATGACAAGGATCTGTATTCTGTCAACTTACTGTTTCATTCTGATCTGTCCAGTTCACTTCAAAGCCATCAAAGGCACGGCTTTTCCAGTTTTTATTTAGCTCTTTGATAACAGCATCCTCCACGCTCTGAAGGAATGACAGAAGGCTGGTGTGATCTACTTGGACTTCTTGCTGGAAGTCTGGGACAGCATCTTTACTTTGATCAGTCTGCACACTGGCATCTTGGCTAGTATGAGATTGTGCTGCAGTTTCAACCGTTGAAACCTTCCCAGTCTGGCAGCTTTTCTAGTAAAAGAAGACAGGCAAGATTGTCTTAATAATCCAAACAGACCAAAAAAACCCCAAAAACCCAAAAAACCAGTGCTGTACAAAATATTCAAAGCACTTCCCCTTGCTGGAATTTCATAGAGACATTCAAGCACACTGGCATATCTCTGGCTACTGGTTAGAAGCGGGGTGCCTCTGCCAGTGCCCAGGTAATGCATCCGTGACCTTGGCGTGGCCAGCATTGCCAGCTGGTGCCAGGGCCCGAACCAGCGAGTGCTGCGCAGGGCCCGGCCCCGCTCCCCGCGGGGAAGGCCGGGCCCGGTCCGGCCCGAGCAGGGAGCTGCGGGGGGTCGCCGCCGAGCGGAGGGGACGCGCTGGGGAACGGCCGCGCCTTCAGCAGGGGCGGGGGGGGAGGGGCGGCCCCCGTGGCTCTGGCGCCTGCGGCCCAGCCAGGCCGGAGGCCGAGGCCGCCCGGGGTCTCTCACCGCCTGGCAGCGCGCGCTCCGGTCGCTCCTCCACAGCGACTGCACGTCGGCGCCGGGCGCCGTCCAGTCCGCGAACATGGCGGCGAGCGGGGCCGCGGACCGAGACACTCCCGCCGCCCGCTCCGCGGTCCCGATGGCAACGGCCGAGGCGCTGCGAGATGACGTCACCGCGAGCGACGCGGCCGCTGGCACGCGGGCGGTAAACCGAGCCGGGCGGGGCCATGTTGGGGAAGGGCACGGGGGGCTCGCGCCGGGCGGGCGGCGGCTCCGCATGGGAGGGGGGTGCGAGCCGGCCCCCGCCCCGGCCGGCACCTTTGCTGGCGCCGTAGGTCCGGCGGGGGCTTCTTCTTCCGCCTCGGCCGCCCCCGCCGCTGGCCGCAGGGGCTGGAGGGCGCGGGGCCGCCAGCAGTTAAGATGGCGCCGGGAGGCGGGTGGGGGGCGACAAAGCCGAGCTGGGGCCTGCGGCGGGAGGCGTGGGCCGGGCGCGTCGTGGGGGAGACGGTGTCTGAGGAGGCACGCGGCGTTCGACGGCGCGAGTTGGGCCCCTGAGGGCGGGGGCGGGGGGACCCGGCCCGGCTCCCCACAGCCGCCCGGGCAGCGCAGCAGGCCGCATGCCGCGGAACTGGGCAGCGGACCCGCCCCAGGCGGGTCGTCGCCGCTGACCGGTGCGGCAGCGCTTGCGGGGCTTGTTCTAATTGTAGCTCCACTGGAGCAACGCGGAGCGTCCCTGCGGTTGCGGGGCGCGGCGCGGCCCGTGTGCGGGAACCGGGGTGCGGGGCGCGGCGCGGGCCTCGTGCGGGGCGTGGGCCCCGCGTGCCGGCTCCCCGGGAAGCGAAGCCACAGGCAGCTGCGGGACGAGACTCCCGGTGGCGGGCGGCCGGGAGCCGCGCAGGGAGCCTTGCGGCCCTCGTGCGGCCAGCGAAGCCGCAGCAGCAACGGGCTCGGTGACCCCGCCTGCCGGGACCCCGCCCGGCGCACCGGCGGGGCAGGCTGAGGGTCCTTCTGGCCCGCGCGCCCCGATCACGCAGCCCGGGTGCTAAGCCGAGCTCCGGGGGCGGCTGGGCGGCGGCAGTGTCGGACCCCTTTGGGTGCCGGGACACCCCGGCCGCTGCCAGCCCCCTGCGCCTGCGGGCTGGCCCCGGCCCACCTGGCTTTCGGTCGCCGCCGTGGGGCCCGCAACAGTGGCACTAGTGAGACCGCTGGCTTGGCCAAGCAGGGTATCTTCTTATGTCCTTTTTTTGTGGTACAGCTTATTTTGTTTCAGGTCGAGTGTCATGAGGCAAATTACAGTACTTGATGACAAAGTGTACTCTGCTGTCCTTTTCTACCAGTTCTAACACATTTGAAACCTCTCAGAAGCCACAGGTCTGGAACTCTGCTTTAGATCTTCAACCAGGTGTCTGTAGCAGTGAGCTAGAGACTACCGTCTTTACTTTTCATTCAGTTTTCTGTTTCCACCTCGTTTAAAACATCTGTTTACAAAGCAGCTTTAAAAGATGTAAGAGCATTGGAAACAATGTACTGGTTTTGTCACAGCAGGATTCCAGTGCCTTCTCTGAAGAAAATACTTGATGTGCTGCCTCAGTGTATTCGTTCAAGAACTCGACTGCAGTACTGTAAGACAGTGCTCTGCTGCTGTTGGTGGTGGGATCCCAGTACAGCATTTACCGAGATGTGCTTTTCTTTGGTCAGAGATCCGCTGAGTATGCGAAACAGTGACAAGTTAATCTGTCCCTTAAGGAGTGAAATAAATGTATTTTCTACTGAAGAACCCTATTAAAAGTACATAAAATGAGCATTGCTGGATGAGGTTTTCTACTGCAAATAGTTAAATGCAGGAAGTAGGTGGTTTTTTTCAATCTCTGTTTACTTTGTGTTGAAAAACTGATACTAAATGTTTGAATTCAGCAGCAGACCAGGTTGTTTTTTTTTTAAGAGGTTCTTAATGCTTAGATTTATTGTCTATAAATAGATCACCCTAAGTCACCGCTAAATTTTCTTTAATCGGTATGATTAGAACTGCCAAGGAATATTACACTTGGAAGTAGTAGAGTAAGTATTACAAGCATGAACTTACATACAGTCTGCATGATAATAAAAATGCTAAGTGCAAACAGCAATTTAAAAACTTTAAATAACTTGTCCGAATTTAAGGAGAGAAGTTTGTGGGTTTTGAGATGAAAAAGTGAGATAAGAAAACTGGAATGTGAATATGTGAAACAGACCAAAAATAAACCAGCAGTTTTCTCAGCAAGTAATATGCAAAGTTACTGCAAATTTAGTACATGTTCCCATAATACAGTGCATGTCTGGACATTTTCTTCCCTGAGGATGAGAAAGGAGCAAACTGCTCCAGCAAATGACTATTCAAAGTGATTGAAGTTTAATCCTCCTTTATTCCAATACCTCTGACTTGCTGGGGTTTCAATATATCAACAGCATTTCTTTCTGGCATGGCAGTATCAGATACATTTGAAATAAGGTAAAATGGGGATAACTGGGGGAGAGCTGTTACTAGCCTGACACTACTAAGTTTCTCTAAAGCAGCTGTTATTACTACAACACCAATCTGTGCTTTTTTCTTCCTTGTGTTTCATGAGACTTGAGTATTACAAAGTTTTCATTTTCACGTAATGGCACAAATTGGCATCAGAAAACAAGAACAAGCCTGAGGTTAAGAGAAAGCCGTGTGGGAAAAAGCACGGGGGGGAGAAAAGACAAGGAAAATGGATGAGGTGTAACAATAAGCATGCACACTGGGGGTATGATTTCTATGACCTGGAGCAAAACAGATACTCCAAGCTGCAGCTCAGTAAAAATTCATCCGCTAGTGGGTGCAGTAGCTGCCCTCTATTTGTGATAAATGAAACAATTGAGCTCTGTTGAGGCTCCAGGCAGCCGGAACAGCAGTCTCTAACCAAAAACAGGGAGACGTAACTGAGCCTTCCCCTTTTACACCTTGCCTTCCATTCCCTCTGCCCCAAACAGATGCAAGTAAGGATGAAGAAAACAACATGCATAGTTCAAACAAGAATGGAGTGTCCAGCCGTGAGAAAGAGCTCTTGGGGCTTAAGATTGGCAGTGAGGGGCTTGAAATGGGATCAAAGGCATTGCCTTTTAGTGATTGATGGCTCTGTTAGAGGCATGGAACTTCTTACATATTCTAATTTATTAAAAATAAAAACAACCCAAAGCCCAGCCAAACAACAAAACTCTTCAAACAATAAAAAGAATCGGTATCAAAGAATCATCGCTTTAGAACCTACTTGTCTCCCCAACTAGTGTAACCAGCAAGACCTAATTCTGCCTCCCCAATTGTTCATTTCAAACCTGTGCACTACTGTACTGCCTAGCATGACAAATTTGGGTTGGTGAGGTCTGGGTACTTAACTGTGTTGCCTTTGAATTAACCCAAGTATGCAATAGAGAGTTTGAACTGGCTTTATGCTGACTGTGCTTGTTGTTTGGGTATAGACGATACCTGATCATTTACTCCCATACTGTTTAGTTTTGAGCTAGATCTTGAGTGTCATTTGCTTGAGTGGGTTTTTTTGCTCTACTGATCTAGAATTTAGTCTTACTGAGGCTCAGGGGTCTGCGTTAAATGGAAATACCCCTAGAGAAAAATAATCAAGATACTACCCAAAAGGAAAATAAAAGGACACCTCCTTAGTTTCATTAATTGCCTGGTGTAGCTTGTTCCCAAAAGTTTTTAGTGAGAGCAGCACCCTATTGCGTTACTGTAGGTGGTGACTTTGGAGGTCACATGCAAGACCAAGAGTGGACTGAAGTCTGTTTATCTGCAGTGTTACCTGCGAGGCTCCTCATCTCATATTCAGGATATACCACAAGCATTTATTTCACCCTTGCCAAAGCTCTGCAAGGTAGAGAACTGCTGGTGCCGGTTTTTGACAGGGAAAATTTTGGTTGTAAGGGTTAGATGGCTTGCCAAATCATGCTGGGAATTTATGGCAGAAAAAAGAACAGGACCCAAGTTCCTAAATAGCAGAGCAGTGTTTCCACCATATCAGACACATACTTTGTGGATGCATTGCTAATGTACACATTTCTTTTTGTTAGAGATTTGTGATTTTAAAACATCAGGTATTCATAATTCACTAAACTGAAGGAAAGAAAGGTCACCACAACCGTTCAAGAGTTGAGAGCACAGCATCCGTGTAGCCAGCCAGATGCTCAGTAGCTTAACGAGGGTTCGGGTCCTTGCGTGGACTCGGTGTGTTACCTCAAGCTGTGTGAATTCTCCAGCTATTTCTTCTCCAGTGCCATTCATAACGGGCTCGTGCGTTTTCTCTGGTTTCTGACCTCCTTTTCCCCGTTCCCTCTCCCAAATGTCCCTGCAAATGCTGTGCCCTTTTTGCTTTGAAAACCTTACTTTCTGTTTAGGCAGAAAACATGTTGCCTCATTTCTGACACTCTGTTACACCTAGAGACACTATACATTACAAAAAGAATCCATCTCCATTAAACTCATACATCTATTATGCTTTGTAGAATTAGAGTTGAGAGGTCCTTACTAAATATTATGGGTATGATTTCTTGCACTGTACAGGTATTGTCTATGCCATATTCATTCCTTCATTGACAACATGTAAGTAAGACAAAGATTTTAGTCAAGCGTAGCCAGAATGTGAAGGAGCCCAGGGAAGGCTTGCTTTGTGGCAGGTGGCAGCAAGCTACCACCACAGGGGCGCAAAGACACCGTGCTGGCGGGTGTTGAATGGCAAGCGAAAGCTGGCACAGGGCCAAGAGCCATGGCATATCGAAAGAGGCATCTGTGAAAGGCTCAGGACCCCAGTTCTGGCTGTCATGGTGCTCCAAACTCCATGGCAGCTGGGAGCCTCTGCCTTGGACAGAGGCTTGATGCTGTCAGCAAGGTGATTGGCAGTGTCTCTCTGCTTTTAGACTCTGCAGCCTCTAGTTCCTGCTGAGTTTGTACCAGCATGCCCACCATCTAATCTCAGAAATAAAAGTACAATCTGGCATGTCACTCTTAAAAGGTAGCTGACCCTTTGCCATGCTGACAACATGTAAGAAAACACTGAGATCCCTCAGATTAATCCCATATTCAGTAACCATGTGTGACTAAAAATTATTTATCTGTTCTGTACATCACTTCATTAACTCATACTGTGTCTACAATATCTCAGACAGTTGCTGGAATTTTAATTGGCATGTATAAAGCAGCTGGCTATCTCAAAAAGCATCGTGGACAGGTATTACTCATCTGAATAGAATCAGCTATCCTTTGCGTAAGTGTGGTTTCAAAAAAGGATATTCAGAAATAAGTAGTTACATTCCACTCAGGACAATCAGATTTGTACTTATATAAAGCAAACAAGCAGAATTTGCATGATAGTTCTTGATTGCTCTTCAGAAATCTGTGCATTTATTTAATTTCAAGCATGCTGCTTTCATTTCTTACACATTATTTCTATGAGCACTGAATGATTGATACATACATCATAGTTTTACTGCGGTACGGATATATAATTTAAGAGTGGAGAGTAAAATAACGTTCCTACCATCACGCTAGCTAATACAGTAGGAAAGACAGGTTTGCAAGGACTCCTTTTACTGATATAAATTTCACCTCCATTTAGAGTTTGCATTTTGCCAGTTTAGCTAGACCAGCAAAATCATCTTACACTTAGTGTGAAAGCCACTTCTGAAGTGGCAAATAAAAATATCGCATTTCGATTGGTCTGTTATCACAAGTATAACAAGGGTCCCAAAGGAGCCTGGAGCATATTATACAAACACACGCACAGATAACTTCACAAAATTACGTGCCGCAGAAAGATTATCATCTTCTGAAAAGCACATGGAAGATCAAGGGAAGCAGAATATCTTGTACAGACAAATTGGGTATGTCGGTGTGAGTGTTTCGACTGCTGCAGAAAATGCCAAGTGATTTATAATGATCACTTTCTTTTTATTGCCTCTGTAAGATGGCACCTTTATCTTTTAGGGGAATGACAGGATAGTAGTCTGTTACTCAGAAATAACAGAATGAGCCACCAGTATAGACAGTTTGTGTGACTTTTTTCTTTAGTGTATATGTAGGGCTCCCAACACAAGTACCGATGCCAGTCTAACTTTAAAAAAAAAAAAAAGAAGTGAAAACATGACAAAACAGAGCTTAAGAAGGCATGAATGAGGCTCTCTGTGGAGAAGTATAAAAGACAATTGCACCAATTACATGCTGTTTTTTGGAACTTCATGTAGCCTAAGTCTATTGAAATATATATTTGTAAGCGGGAGTGGTGGGACGGGAGGGCGCACTGGAATGAGGCCTGGAGCTGAAATGCAGTAGTAAAGGCAGTAGGAGGAGGGACAGCTGTAAACTGACTGCAATTCTCAAATTTAAAAAAATGTCAGGAAACATTCTGATGCCAAATTATGTGACAACTTTCATTCCTGTTTTTCTTTTTGTCCTTAATTTTCCATTTAATTGACTGAAACTTTTCCCGTTTATGCTACAACTGTGAAGCTGCGTTGACTAAAGGCATTTTCATTTTGCTCTATGCTAGCCTGATAACCTCCTGTTTATGCAACAGCTTATACCTTTAATAACTGCATCAGTACTAAAAAAACACCCAAGATTTCTTAGCATCAACATGGCCTGAGAGAACTTGCTGCAGCCTGGAATGTGACAGGAGGCAATTTATAAGGAATTAACTCTGACAGTCACTTTATACAGCTGATTTTCAAAGATCTAGGCACTAAAGATGTGTTAATGAGGGTACTGAGGCTTCATAATTAATTATATTAGCATCTCTTTGTTACTTTCTACGACAGTAGTGCCTCGTTGACATTTCAATAGGAGTCTGGTCGTATTCTTTGTTATTATTATCCAGGAGTACAGTTACACCTTAGCTCCCAGAGGGCAATGTTGCATGTAAATGCCCCTGTGAATTGCAAGGGCCTTTGGATCTCAGTAAAAGCCCTTGAAGGAGACCCTGCTGGAAACTGAATGGATGTCAGTAAAATTTCTCTAGTCTGGAGTCTCTCTTCAGATACGGACTCTCCTCCCCTTTCATTTCTCCCTTCCCTTCCCTCCCCCCTTCCTTTCCACTGCGCTGGTCCTTCTTACAAGGCTTAAGAACAGCAATATCCAGCACTGACTGAATGTTGAGTTCCAAACCTCTAAAGGAAGGAATACTGACCTGAACAAAACAGTGAACAAAGTAACCGGAAAATAGGGAGTATTTTCACATGCTTGAATTTTCAGTGCAATAAAAGCAGTGCTGCCAGAAGGAGTCCCAGAAGTGGTGAGTCAGATAATATAGAGGTATGACTGCGGTGGGAGGGAAACGGTCTCTACTTTGTTTTACACCACCCCATGCCCCTTGCAAGGGCAGATGAAATTATTTTCCAGTCCTACCACTGCAAAAACAAACGTGGAGTTTAAAGGTTATTTCCTTTGTGTGTTTCTGAGAGATGTTATTTTTGTATCTGAAAGGAGAAGGATGACTTTCTGTCAATGATCTCCAATTCTACTCTGAAAACTTTTACAGTATCATCTGAGATGGCAGAGCTGCTTCTTTTTGCTTGTGTTTAATTGAAACAAAACTTACCAGAAAACATATTGCTGTTTATTTACAGCAGTTACAACTGCAACCTTGTCATGGTTAGGCTAAGTTAAGGGCACAGCCTGACAAACACCTCTTCTAAGTAAGCAAGACGTATGCAATGTGTTCTGTATCATTTCCTTGTTAATTCCTGCCTTCATGGGACCCTCTTTCTTGTAATGTTGTTTATGCATCTGTACCAGGGAACCAGATCAGAGTAGTAGTCTGAGTTAAAAATAAATCGTTTTTATGGGGGCTATTTCTAATTGAAATCAGTTTCCTGATTCCATTTAACATGGGGCTACACAAAAAAAAAAACGCTGCCCTGGAATTCCGGGACAGTGCGAAGGGGAAGAGGGGAGGAATGTGTGGTGGGGAATGCATAATTAGGAACTTCCACCAAAAAACAGTTTGTCAAACTACCTCCTGAAAGACTCTGCTTTCTTCCAAGTCAGAACCACCTCTTTGCTTTGTGTTCGGATAGCACCTTGCGCAAAGGGATCACAGTGGCGGAACTCTTAGGACTCTCAGAGCTATTGTAATACCAAAAAATAATAAGCGTTCCTACAGACTGACACAATTAACCAAATTCCACTTGCAGATCTTCATTGTTGGCAACTTGTGCAGCATTTTATATAGCCGAAGTTAGAGACCAGTTCTATTCCTGAGTTCTGTCTCTGGCTCTAATGAGGAATAACTGAATAACCCTGGCATTCAGTTAACCTACCAATAAAAGAATTACTTTCCTCACAGAGCTTTTTATATTTAACTAGATTTTTTAAACGAGCTTTGACATTCTCAGATGAAAGGGATAATGTGTACAATGTATTGTATAGCAAAAACTGTATATGACAGATCCCTACATATTTTCCTCTTTTTTTTGTTTCACCTTTTCTGTCACTATACTCCTACACAAGGCTCAAGACACACTGCAAATGTTTGAATAACACCAATTTGAAACTACAGAATTGTAAATAACATACTCTTCACTGAGCAATGTGGTGTTTGTTTAGTTTATTCTGATACTTTCTGGATATCAACAGAGGTTACTGCCCCTGACAGTTCAGATATCAATAATGGTCTACATAACAAGGGGAGTTTTTAATGATTCTCACAAAAACAGCTGGCACTTGGTAACAAGACAAAGGATGGAATACACAGTGTAACACTTTAGTCTCTACTGCTGTTCCCAAGGGACCGAATCTTGACCTGTTACTCAACTTTGTTCAGGACTCTGCAAAAGTTTTCCTGCTGTAGGGCTGAGGACATGATAAATAAGAGTTTCAGGAATCGGCCAGAGTTAAAATCCTGGAAAGCAAACATTTATAAATTGTCTTTGCACAAATGTTGGCACACTCTTAATTTTCCCATGAGTGGAAAAGAGGGAGAGGATCCTCTCAAAGTCTTCCTGCAGGAGAACCCACAGAAGCACAAAGTATAGTTTTTCCTAGTTCTCAGCAGTGCTTTACGCCTACTGCTTAGTTAAGCTAAAACTGCAATTCAGCATTCATTTATATTTATAATATTGTAACCTCCATGAATTTTTATCCATATCTATTGTGCCTCATTAGAAAGACTCTAATCAGCACTAGAGCTTCTGCCCTAGCTGTCAGGAAATCGCAGCCTTTCTTCAGACAGAGCACCACTGAAGGAAATCAAAGGCTAGTAGCTACTTCCCCTGTGAATTATTTCAGGGCCTTCTATATAAAAATTTTGTTGGCACAGCTATTCCAGAGTAAGTCCCAATATAAATCCTCCAGTGTTCCAGTCTGGAAGTGTCTGTATCTGTGATTGATCATTCTACTTAGGAACACTTCTTGTAAGCGGTCAGTTTTTCAACAACTTCTGTGTAGAGCTTTTGTTACACAGGAGTGTATGTAGTAAAATAAAGCCTCAAATGTAAACACAAAGCCAACCACAACATGTATCATTTAATCACTAGATGATTTCAAATAAACGTATTGTTTTTCAGCTATTTTCTGTGAAACTGTAGCTGTATTAAGCTTGGTTGAAGCCTTCCATTGCCTCAGTGCAGGATGGATTGGATCTAATACTGTCCTGCAAAACTAAAAATTTTGTATCCCTTCAGATAGCTTTTGGACATCCACTGGTGTGAATGCACCAATGAAATCTTAATACCTACACTTGTAATACCCTGCAGGTGTTGCAGACAGTGAAGAGACACATTTGCATATGCCAATACATGTTTCCAGACAAAACTTTTGTACATTTCAGATCCTATCTTGGAATGTGAACTCCTCAGGCAAGAGGAGCTTTTTATTCCCAGCTGGAAGTGGTAGTGGCACATCTGGACAAGCTGTTATTTAAACATTTTAGATGTTTAAGGTTTAGATGTTGCTTATTAGAAACTGCAAGTCAGTAGTTCTGGGTTCATAACAGCATCTATATATGTGTCTGTTGGCACAGTCGATCAGCAGTTGACAGCCACAGGGCTCCATCTAAGCCAAGGAACAGGACATAAATGTCTGAGATATAAAATCTGAATGAAAGTCAAGAAGGGCGGGAAACACCTCCAGTCAAATGTCTCTTTGGGTAGGGGCTCTTCACAGTGCAGAATGTAACTTCAAGAGAATTTTCCAATAAACAGCTGTCCCTAATATTCTGGAAGGCACAGATCAGTTCCCTACAAAATTCACAACTGTACACCTTATGTGAAAAATAGAAGCAAAACATTCTTAAGCACCCACATATCTGGAAAGCTTATTTCTCATGTTCAGAAGTGTCTTAGGTTTTGTTGACTTCGAATTTAATTTAAGATTTTTAAGAATATTTTGACTGCCTCTTTGTCTCTGGTATCTGGGAACGAGCAAAGTGTTACATGACCCTCCAGCTCTTCACACAGTACAAGTGTGTGCTTTGGTAAGTTTAAAAATGTTGGTACAGGAAAAAATAAATATCAGGTTTAGCAACTATGTCTAGCGGGAACTTTACAAAAAAGAAAAATCCAAATAGAATCACTGGATTTATTCAGCTACATACTATTAGTCACTCCCTGTCGTCTGTGTTACTGAACCACCATCCTGCTTCAAAGACAGTTATCAGCCCAGAAATATTTTCATCCAAGGGTTTAAACTGCAACAACTGGGAGGACACGTGGAAGATTCTTCCGTCATTATCTAACCATTCCGTTCTAATGTGAGTGCTTGACTGGGAAGCTCTGTGACTAGTGGAGATGGATAAACAGTTGGAGGGGAGGTATTTGACTGTTTAATACATGTGCCAAACTGTCTTTCTAAGGTCATGGAGACTCGGCAGTTCCTGGGGGCTGTCAAGCTGATTACATGCAGCAAACCAGCCGGTGTGTCTCTGCCTGCTGCTTTGAGTAAGCACTGATATGCCAGTCAGACTTTACTATCAAGTACAAGCTTATGTGTGCTTGAGATGTTGGGCAGCCTTCAACTCACTGGCGTACTCAATAATTGAAAAGCTTTCATATACTCTGAAAAATTTTGTCTTGCACTCCAAGGGGGGATCTTTGTTAATACAGAGCCCAAGTCTGCAAGTTCTTTGTGGAAGACCAGGCTCCCAGCATAGATGTAAAATTGTTAAGCAGTTGGTTGCATTTCAGCAGTGGTAAAACGATCCTCGTCTTACATTTCTCTACAATAGTTTCTGTAAAGGCTGGAAGGCTATAAAAACATAAGTTGCTATTAATTATATTGACTTGCATGATTTTATGTATGCCCAGTTTTGCACTGCAGAAATACTTAGAAGGAAATGTACTCTTCTTTCTTTTTCACACATCATTGCATTGTATTTGTGAGGATTTAGCGCATTTTCTGATTTCACTTGCCAAATCAGGGGTTCATGTTTTAAATTTACAGCTGACTTGACATTCCAGAAAGTAAGCATGACTACCAATTATGTCTCTGTCTTGTAGTGATATACCTAACAAAGGAAAGAAATATGGGGAGATCTGAACTTCTACATCAAGGAGCAAATACAAGATTATCTTTACAAAGAAGCTCTGTTTATTCAGTTCTTGAGAAAAATGTACGGTTACTGCTACACTCTGTGTAAATTGTAAGGCTATAAATCATTATCAGCTGCTGCCAAATCCCCCATATATCCCAAATATACATAAAGGAAAACTAACAGAAATTTTCTTCATTTGTCTGATGAAGTCATTGGCATCCGGAAGGCTGCAAAGATCTAACTCCCTTATTTGTCAGCACTAGCGTACTCACACACTGAGTTTGAAAGATGCCACACACAGTATAGTTCTGCAACTTGAACCACACAACCTGAGCGCAAACAAAAGCACTGTGATACTGAGGGAAAAGAGCTATTTGTGATACAGGCAGCATAGTTACTTGGACAGTACTGTTCAGGAGAAAATGTTACTGTTCTATTGTATTTGATGTAATCAGAGCTGAGAAAGGTCTTATAAGAAGGTGAGAGGAGGGGGAGATCATCTTCTTTAAACATATTTACCTGTATCATAGGATTGTAACTGTACATTTTAACCCCTCAACAGTTGTTCAAGGACTAAGCTACCTTAGAGGTTATTTACAGATAATGAAAAACATTAGAAAGAAACAAGTGAAAGGAGGTAACTGAATATTTATCAATTAAACCTCTAAGTATGTACAAATTTTTGTTATAGTATCAGGGATATTAAACACAGTTACATACTAGGCCTAAGCATTACACGTCATTTCTGAAAATCTTGTGTAACAGCAGGTAACTCACAGAGCAACAAGGCTTTATACCACCTAGATGCTATGTCCCTTCATTTGTAATGAAACTACATGGGGTTTGGGGCGCCTACACAGAGGAACAGTTTCAGGCTGAGTAGAGGGTTGTGCTGCTACTTGCTTCTTCACAAGTATTTGAGTCATGTTCCTCCTTGAGTGTACATGTTAACAATGCAGCAAGAACAAACAGTAAATCCATTCAGCTGCAAGAGCCACTGGGTGCTCTCCTCTCATCCTTCCCAGGGCTCCACAACTACTCTAGTTTGGGGCTTAGTTTAACTTCTTAATTTCTCTATAAAGCAAGGAGGAGAGTGCAGAGAGGGCATCAATCTGTGAATTGTTGTTGAATTCTCTGAGCCAAGCCCCAGAAGCATGTAAGCACCTGTTGTTTTGGGACCTTTTATGAAATGTACCCAGAAGTTAGACTGCAGCCAAACTGTGTAAGCGAGGCTGTCTATTGAAAAGCAGAAAATACAGGCTGTTAAAGCAATAGTACCTGGTCAGTTGGAATGAAAGGATGTATAATTGGAGAAGTACTGACGTTAAAATAACTTTTCTAACAGGATGAGAACTGAGGAGTTAGGACAGAAGGAACAGCACATCACCAGGCACTAAACTGGAGAAAGCAAGCAAAAAAGGAAAGTGACTACGTGAAAGAACACTACTCCCTCCCCCAACTGAACTCTTTGCTTTCTCTTTTCACACGAAAGCATAGTTATTGTATTGTGTCTCAAAATTAAATATATTTTTAAAGTCTTTCTTTTAATATTAATACACATAAATAATATATACTCTTTTCTTGGTAATAGCTAGTTTTAGGGTAGGACAAACAGGTTGTGGAAATGGTTTTAACAGTCCAGCAGTTAAAATTAATGATTACTTGACTTTAGATACATCAGTGGATCACCTTAATCATGTACTGCAGGAATACCTAGTAATTCATAGACTAAACAAGGGGTTCTAGTAGGGAGCCGGCAGACGCCGCTTGGAGCATCATGTTCCTGCTTGGAATTAGCTTTCAAACATATGGCCCGTATTTTCAAACTATAGATTTTCAAAGGCTAATCTAGAGAAAGAAAATAGAACAGTAAATTACAGGTGGGAAAAAAGGGGGGGGGGAATGTCAAGCGGATACAACTGCATAGTAGGGAGACTCCAGGGGAACAGAAGGAAGAAAACCAAACCACACGCATGAGCTTACCTTGCCTGAACGTGAAGATACCCCTATTAATTGACCTTGGGAAATGCAGACAGAGTATGAGAGAAGTTATATCACAACGATGGGCTTCAGGAGGGCCTTCAGACATTCCTTTTGGGAAGGATTTGATACCCTTGCGTTTATAAAGTTGTGATGCTTTGCTTACCTTCTGTGCCTGGCAGTTAAGAGAGCTCATTGCTGTACGTGAAAGCAGAGGACTAATGACTGGCAGCTCCTCTCTCCTGCTGCTTGTACGGGGGAGCACAATACAAATTGTGGACATGCAGCAGCAGTTGTATGTGGCAGTGGAAGCAAGGACATAGCTGGTGGAAAGTGACAGCTGGGAATACAAAAGAAAAAGCAATTGGGATTTGGAAGCAACAGCTGGGAGCAAGAATCAGAAGACTATAGTTAAGTTCTCTGAGGAGGCAGGAGCTAACCCAGGCCTTGTTGAGTGAGTCCATTGGCAGGACAACTCAGGCAAAACAGGAAACGAGCAGGGAGATGATAGTATAGTGTGAGTGGAAAGCAAACAAAAGGCAAGTTCCTACTTCATCGAAGCTGTACATGTTTCTCAGCCTGAACCATATTGCAATACCCATCTGTGAACGACATGCGTATTTCGACAGAAGAGAGCGGCTGAGCAGTTACTTTCAGAGCAAAACAGAGCTAGCTGTCACTGTGAAGATGCAGCGAGCTCTTCGACGACAGGTGGACAGGAAAGGGACAAAAAGGGTTATTTAAAGTTTGCTTGCTCTGGGTGCAGTGGCAGGTGCGCTGGCAGGCGGCTGGGCTCAATGACCTTCTACAGTTGTGCTCCCACATTAACCGCGCGAGCTGGATGTGACTGACAGGGCCGCTGCGCCCTTAGCGCCTCACGCCTGATTACTGCTCTGGGTCATGTTCCGCAGTTACTGCTCTGGGCCACGTTCCAGCCGAGAGAGGCAGCGCACGACAGCGGGGGACGCCGCGTCCCCCAAGAGAGGCCGGGCTGAGGCGGCACCTCGCCTCACGGCGCCCCCCGGGGCACGGAAGGTGCTGAGGCGGGAGCCGAGGGGCTGCCTCGGCGGCGGGACGGCCCTGCCAGGGCCATGTGGGCACGACTACTCCCAAACGCCGCCGCCCCCGCCGTTTCCCCGGGGCACCTTAGCCGCCCCCGGGCGAGGAGAGCGACGGCCACCGCCCCCGAGCGCGTCTCCACACAGGGCAGGGGGAGAGAGGCGGGCGTGCCTCGAGCGCCCCGCACGCCACCGCCCCGCTCCCGCCTCCCGCCCTGTCCTCTGTGTCTCCGCGCGCCCCCGCCCGCGCTCCCGCCCCGGGCCAGGCGCGGCCAATGGGCGCCCGGCGTGGGGCGCCCGGCGTGGGCGGGGCCGGCGGCCGGGCTCGCTGCGGCTGCGCGCGGGCCCCACGCCTGCGCAGCGCGGCGCGCTCGGCCTCTCCCGGGGAGGGGAGCGGGGCGCGCCTGCGCCCTCCGCCGCCCGCCGCCCAGGGCCCGGGGAGGGGGCTCGGTGCGCCTGCGCGCTGCGGCCGCCGTCCCCCCCGTGCCCCGGAGGGGGGGTGCTGCGCATGCGCGCCGCGCTGCCCGCCCCTCGCCAGCAGCAGCAGGAGGAGGCGGCGGTGGTGGTGGTGCTGGCTGTGGAGAGCGTGAGGCAGTGCGAGTGCCGCTGCCGCCCCCTGTGATCCGGGAGCCCCAGGTCCGGGCGGAGGAGGCTGGAGCGCCCCGGCGGCGGAGGGAGCCAGAGCGGCGGCGGCGGCAGCAGCAGCAGCGGCGGTAGCAGCAGCAGCAGGAGTCTACGCCCGGCCCCCCCCCCAGCTCAGTCCCGTTACAGCCCCCCTCCCTCCGCGCTCCGCTCCGCAGCCACCAACATGTCGGCGCCGGCGGCCAAAGTCAGTAAGAAGGAGCTGAACTCCAACCACGATGGGGCTGACGAGACCTCAGGTGAGGCCGCGCCGGGGGCGGGAAGGGAATGGCGGCAGCCGCCGCGGCCTCCGCCTCGCACCGCGCCGCACCGACCGCCATTTTCCCCAGCCACACGGGCCGCGGCCGGGCCGGAGGCGGGAAGAGCGCGGGGTCGGGCGGGCGGATGTGCAGGCCCCAGCGGCGGCAGGAGGAGGCCATGTTAGCGCCCTTTTGTCTCCGCTCCCCGGCCCGGCCTCCTTCCCCACGGGCGCAGGCGGGGCCGGGCGGGGGGCGCTGCGGCCTCGGCGGAGCAGCGGGACCCCCCCCGCCCCCCCCCCTCCCGGAGCAGCATCCGCGGAGCCTCATTGTGCTCCGCCGCCGCCGCCATGATGCTTCGCCGCCTCCTGGCCTGGGCGCCGCCGCGGCCGCGTGGTGCTGCCCCGCCGCGCGGGGATGGAGCGGCGCCGCCGGGGCCCGCCCGCCCGGGGAGCCACGCGGGGCTGGGCCGCCGCGCCGGAGCCGCCCGGGCCGTCCCCACGTGCGATCGCGGCGGCTCCGCGATTTTTAAGGCCGCTGCAGGGCGCAGCGCGCTGCCTCCATCCCGCGGCGCCCGCTGCCAGCCGCGGGCACACACGTGCGTGCGGTGCCGGGCGCGGGGAGGGGGCGGCGGGCGCGGGCAGAGCGGCCCCGCCGCGGCCGAACTCCGCGGGAAGCTTCCCGGCGGAGGGGTGAGCCTGCTGCACCGCTCCCGCCACTTCCCGCTGCCGCGCGCGCCTCGCCCGGCGGTGGGCGAGCAGCCCCCGGTGACCGGGGCCGCTGCCGAGGGCCCGTTCCGATGGGAAGGCGCCCCGCGAGCGGCGGTGGGGAGCCTGTCCGGCTCCCAGCACGCCTTCCCGGCGCTCGGCTCCGCTTTGGGAAGGCGGCGTGTTCCCCGTTCGCTGCTCCCATTGACGCTTTTGTCCTCCTGACTATTGAACGTGCCTTCGGATGTGTTGGGCCTCAGCATATACGGCTTGCGACTTCCTAATTAAATTGTTATTAGTCTGTCATGACTGATTTATCATTTAAGTTGACTTGTAAAACTGCGCAGGAGAAGGCAAGCCGTGATTTCTAGGGGCGCATCGCTTCTAGTGCTGTTTCGACAAACTTCTCGGCGCCTGAGCCGTAGCACACCCTGGAAGGAGCTGAAGCTTTAAGGCCCAGTAATGCTTATGGCACTTAAATCTGCCTGCTTCTAACGTAGATCACTAGAAAAGGGCTTAAGCGAAAACCCCGGGTGATTTGTCAGACTTGAGAATGAAGGGATTTTGATGCCTTTTCGTTTGTTTTTCAGAAAAAGAGCAACAGGAAGCAATTGAACACATTGATGAAGTACAGAATGAAATAGACAGGTAAACGTCAACTAACTTCTAAAATGTTTTAGCAGAAATTAAAATTAACTTTCAAAAGTAAAGTAAGCACTCAGTTGTAGTTCTCGCTATTTAAACTGCTGAGATACTCTGACTTGGTTAGATGTAAGAGGTATGTTGTGTATGAAAAATTTGTTGTAGTATCCTGGTTTCTTGTTTAATTGTGTATAATTAAAAAGGCAGACCTTGAGTTTCAAATGTTAAATTGTGATAGTTTTGGTAATAGAAATTTATTTCTTAGCGGTTTTTCAAGTTAATGTGGATGCTGTTATGCAAAAGTATTTTCATGTTTGTAAGCAGAACCAAAGACTTGGCTGGAAAGTTACATTTTTTCTTTTTTTATTTTTTAAATGATTATTATATATTTGTGTACTTGTAGGATAATATGTAGAAAGTGTCAGTGGAACGTTAGTTTAGTATGCCGAATCTGGGGGGTTGTGTCAGTATTTGCCTGGTTCATACCTCCATTGCGCACTGTCTAACAAGGGCTGCAGGTGTGACTGTTGGGGCTCTGGCCATGTGAAGCTGTTGCAGTATCAGGGCTCTGCCTTTTTAAACCAATTCAGTGTTAAGTCTTCAGATTTTGCTTGTGCGGGGTGCAAAATTGCTTTGCTACAGCTTGCTCGCCTGCCCAGAAGTTAGAGCAGGTGATAGTATTAAGTGTTAACCACCTTCAGGTCTTTTGGAAACAAAATGTTTGAGGGGTAAAACACTACTGTGCTTTGCATAAGTAAGGGTCTGTCCCTCCTGTAATGCTGCAAAACATACCATGTGTTAAGAATGTTTCATTAAGATCAGTAAGACTGCTTCTGGTAGTGTGTTTCTTAATAGTCATTACAGGCTTGGGCCTCAGTTTCTTGTTTGCGATACCTCATTTGTTGAATATGGCAGGCTAGTCTAACCAAACCCGTTCAGTTTTTAGGTAACTACTGATGATGTGTCTTTAAATTTCAGTTCTCCTGTGGTTAATGTGGCTCTTCCTATTGCAGACTGAATGAACAAGCCAGTGAGGAAATTTTGAAAGTAGAACAGAAATACAACAAACTCCGCCAACCATTCTTCCAGAAGAGGTCAGAATTGATCGCCAAAATCCCAAATTTCTGGGTAACAACATTTGTCAACCACCCACAAGGTATATCCTTAATAGCCTCCTTTTTTTCTGTAAGTTCAGTGTTTGCTTGCTTGTTATGTATCTTGCAACTCTGAGGGTTTTCTGGAATCGTTGCTGGGTATATGTTTAAGCAGGAGCCTGCTTCAAATGTGAACACCTCCTTTTTGTCCTAGGGTGTGTTTTATAAGCTTTTTATTTCTTGCACTTGTTGACCAAAGGAACATCTTGTTCACTAAAATCCCACCATGGTTTTCCTTCTGCATTTCAAATGACGTTTGCTGCTTTTTTCATGTAATTGGGTTCTTTAAAGAAAAAAAAAAAGGGCTTCTAGTTCGTTTGCTTTGCTTTTTTAATTGGAGTTGAGCTCCTTAGGACTCTTGACGATAAGCTTTCTACAAAACAGGTTAGTAGGCTGCTTAGATTGGGCAAACTGCATGTGTGAAAAGTTTCACAGAGAAAGGTAGATGTACGCAGCTAGCTTTTGCTGATGTTTAATGTTGAACTACAAGAAGCAAACATAATGTTTTCACCTCAGCAAATGCAAATCACACAAACGCTAGTAGCTTGTTGGCTGGTAACTTGAAAAAAATGGGCTGCAAGACGTTGGCTCAGACAGAAGTGTTGCTTTTGAAACCTTACCTACTATCAATTTCCTGTATTTCCCCTGCATGATACACATTTCATAGCTTTGTTAATGTGGGATTTCTAATTCTGTCTTAGTATCTGCACTGCTGGGAGAAGAAGATGAGGAAGCACTGCATTATTTGACCAGAGTTGAGGTGACAGAATTTGAAGACATCAAATCAGGTTACAGAATAGATTTTGTAAGTACTTTTAACTCTTTCAATTGGACTTTTCTGGTTTTCTGTTCGTTTGGGGTTTGGTTTTTTTGGTGTAATTACATATTGGGTTCTAGTTTGTAACTTAATCTCTTCAGTTACCTATTTAGTACCAGGTTTGCCTTGGCACATGTGTTTCCATTATGTGGATTCTAACTCTCTGCTTTGAACTCCTGCAGTATTTTGATGAGAATCCATACTTTGAAAATAAAGTTCTCTCCAAAGAGTTTCACCTCAATGAAAGTGGAGACCCATCTTCAAAATCAACTGAGATCAAATGGAAATCTGGGAAGGTAAATATCTGTGCATCCAGGAGACATGATTGCTGCTCTTGGTTGTGTATGATGGTTGTGATACCATCACTTTAATTATGTTCCTTTTACTTTTTTTCTTCAGTATGGAAGTTGCCTTGTCCTCCCTTTTCTTCCCCTCTCAACCTCCTTGCCACTTCTCTCCGTACATAGTTCATGCCTGTCTTGCAGGGTTTGGGATACCCCATTTACATGGAGATCTGTAGTGAATCCTCTGGCTCGGTTGAGCACCACCATGAAAACAATGAAATACAAGTATGACCAGATGGAAAGATTAACAAGTACATTAGCTTGTCAGATAACTATTAAATAAGAAATGCCGAGGACAGCAGGGTTTGGGGGGGTCAGATAGCAGTGTCTGATTTTATTTTTATTTTTCTCTTTATTTCCTCTACTTTGTTTCCAGACACCACATTTTTGTAGACATTGCAGCCACACCATAATGTGGGTATACCTTTCACCCAGACAGTATTCAAACGTAACTAATTTGCTGTAGTTAGTTTCTGTAAAAGTTGGAAGCAGTTTCATGTTCCCCTGAAGATTTTGAAACGAGTACTTAACTGCGACTGTCAGTTCTACTTTTAAGTCACTGCTTTTGTCTCATTTAGACCAAGAAGAAATTTAGTCTGTTTTTCATTGAGAACTAAACTTTTCCTCTTGTACAAGGAGTTAACAGTCCAGTACAAACTAGCCAAATGATCTTTACAAAATACCACAAAATCAATGTGAATCCAGCACTCGAAACCTATAAATGTTGTAATTCTATCAAGAAAACAAATTCTAGAAGTTTGGAGTTACGGTACGATCAAAGAAAGACTAGATTTCACTATTGAATAGTAATTTTCTTTTCAGACTTAGCAGAAAGATTGTTGCAAACTTAATAAAGTTCTGGAGTGAGGTAGTAGACACAGGATTCATCTGTTCTTAACCGTATGTTTTAGTAGTTTGTGTGGTTTTTTTCAATGACCACAAAGAATGTCCTGAAGACTTCAAAGCAGGAAATCTTAGGATAAGAAGGCTAGGCAGTTCTTTATCTCAAGTTAGAGTCATAGAGACTGAGTATTTCTTAAATCATACGTATTTACAGCATTTAGCTGCAATTACTGCTACTCTGAGCAGCATTTAGCCATTATGAGATCTTCTAAGTTCAGTATGTCATTAAACACTTGCCGTATAAGCGCTTCCCTGTGGTAGGGAAACATAAATCAAATGCAGGGTCCTGTGAATTTTCAGTATTTTGGTGTAGGCTGTTAAACAGGCAGTTTTACTGGTTTCTCATGTTCACGAGAAATGCAGTATCTCTTTCTGTGAGTTGTTTGGGTTCCAAATATTTCTTAAAAGACTTAGCCCTGCAGGAGGGAGTAGTAAGTGACTTCTTGTGGTTGCTTAGACAAGTATGTTTCTAAATGTTTGGGGTTTTGTTTTGTTGTTTTTGTTTTTTTAAAAAGGCCATGCAGAGACCACTTCTTTAGGAACTTCTTAACTTTCTTTTCAGGATCTGACAAAACGTTCAAGCCAGACACAGAACAAAGCCAGTAGGAAGAGGCAGCATGAAGAGCCAGAAAGCTTCTTTACCTGGTTCACTGACCATTCTGATGCAGGGGCTGACGAACTAGGAGAAGTCATCAAGGATGACATTTGGCCAAATCCACTACAGTACTACTTGGTAAGTATAGCACTGACTTGTTGATCCATATCCATAATAGCACTGTGCAAGTGAAAGTGAACTTGATCACTGTAGTTAATGTTGCGTATGTGTCTTTAAGGTTCCTGATATGGATGATGAGGAAGGGGAGGGAGAGGAGGATGATGATGATGATGAAGAGGAAGAAGGATTGGAGGATATTGATGAAGAAGGAGATGAAGACGAGGGGGAGGAAGATGAAGATGATGATGAGGGAGAGGAGGGAGAGGTGAGTAATCTTACACCTTCCATCTCTGGTGTATGAAAATTAAAAGAATTATACAAGCGATCTTGCAAGAATACTGAGCCATTGTTACAAAGGTAAAATAGTTTGTTTCTATACAGTCACAAGGTGTCTGGAGGGGAGAAGCAAAACTGTTACTACTTCAACTTGTGGAGTGGTTTCAGTGTAGTAATAAGCATGTTTGTCTATATGAGAGACAGTGCAAATAAGTAGGTTTAGGAAACTTAGTAAAAGAGGTGCTCTGGAAGAACTAGGATATAAGTGTGACAAAAATCCTACTTAATTAGTGAACATTCTAGCGAGGCTCTGCTGGTAAATAGCTTTTGTTGATGCATCCAGTTCTGTCATCCTCCCACCTGTTGGTTTATTTCTGCTTATGGCCAGCTTGGCTGAGACTCCCTGTTGGGTTCAGGAATTAGAAGTTTCATTTAGTAGCTAGTGGGATTCCAGGGGCAGCGTTCAGGGTGTTGGTAACTTAATCAAGTTCAGAATGGCTTTGTTTTTTGTAACTGGGCGTGGTGTGTCTGAATTTCAGCAGCCAGAAAACTTACTTGGATGGAGGTAGGAGGGCTGTTGTGAGTGCCAGCGTACTGGGCTCTATTGTGTAACCTGGTACTTGGCATCTGAAAGTTGAAGCATTTTGCTCTTCAGTTTAAAACGAGGGGAAAAAAGATGACCCTTTCACTTTCTAAATGTTAAACTTATGCCAATGTTTGTAGTGATTCTAAGTCACGGTAGTTTTCCAAACCTGATGTTTTTTCATGGGGACATTAACTGATTTCTATGTAGACAGGTACTCAGGGCAGGTGTTACTACTCCTCAGTGAAAAAGGAAAGATCATCATACAGCATGCTATGAGTAACGCTGTAGGGTAGTAAAACAATTCTGGTTATTGCATTTGAAAGTTCATGCTATCTGAAGTTTAGTGATTAGATTTTATTTAATTGTTGATTATCTTTCAACAGGAGGATGAAGGAGAAGATGACTAATTGAACACTGATGGATTCCAAACCCCCTTTTTACCTTTAATTTTTCTCCAGTCCCTGGGAGCAAGTTGCTGTCTTTTATTTCTTGTGCTCAGTCGCCTTGTTCTCTTGAGGTCTCTTTTTCTCTCCTCTACACCATGGTTCACAATTTATTTTGGGGGAAATACCTTGAGCAGAACACAGTGGAAAAGAATCTACCAGTTTCTGTTTCAAGTTAATTTTTATCCCTTTCTGTCTCAAAACAAAAACTGTTTATGGAATCAACACACCATGTTCTGTGGGAAAAAAGAAAACCTTCTGCTCCCTTCACTCTGCTGGAAGCTGAAGAGTGCTAGGCCCCTGTGTAGTAGTGCATAGAATCTAGCTTTTTTCCTTCTTTCTCTGTATATTGGGCTCAGAGATTACACTGTGTCTCTATGTGAATATGGACAGTTAGCATTTACCAACATGTATCTGTCTACTTTCTCTTGTTTAAAAAAAAAGAAAAAAAACAAACAAAAAAAATAAATAAAAAAATGGGGTTATAGAAGGTCAGCCGGGGTGGGTTTCAGATGTTTGGGTGGGTTAAGTGGGCATTTTGACAACATGGCTTCTTCTCCTTTGGCATGTTTAATTGTGATGTTTAACAAACATCCTTGCAGTTTAAGATGACACTTTTAAAATGAAATCTTCTCCTAATGACGACTTTGAGCCCTGCCACTTGATGGAGAATCAGCAGAACCTGTAGGATCTTATTTGGAATTGACATTCTCTATTGTAATTTTGTTCTTGTTTATTTTTAAATTCTTTTTTTTTTTTTTTTTTTGTTTCACTGGAAAGGAAAGAAAGATGCTCAGTTTTAAACGTTAAAGTGTACAAGTTGCTTTGTTACAATAAAACTAAATGTATACACAAAGGGACTGGTTGGTCTTCACTGAAAGAAACAGTTTTAATATCCTGTTGTGAACTTGCTTGTAGTTTCTTGGCATTTTGGGGGGCATTTGGTCAGTATTTATGTAGTGCAATGCAACCCTGTGGTTGCGTGAACTGATAATCAGTTCATTCAGTTTCTGTTATTTCAGTACTTGTAAAATGTTTCCGTTGGTAGTTAAGTACTGCACGCTCAGTTTCTTTAATTACCTGACTGTAAGACAGGGCGTAGGTGCATATACCTTGTGTGAAGACAGAGGTTTATACTCATGTTTTGCAAAAAGAAAAATCACTTGATGCTTAGATTTTTAGTAGTAACTTTAAGTACTGTATCTCCAGTAAACCAGTTTGCATGAATGTATCATGCAAGCTCAGAATAAAAATACCAAGGGGTCTTATAATGAGATTTGGGTGTTTTTGTAAGTCTTTTCAGTTCAGAATAGATCTGAAGTGCAAGCTAATTCTTGCACTATTTCAAAGAGCAAGATTCTTAGCAAAGCTCATGTATAAAAAGTTATTACTTCACTGCTTTCTTTCCTTGGTAGCAGCATGTATATATGCTTTAGATATACTGTAATTTTAAGAGACTGCATTCAAGTAGCTTGTAACAGTTTCACATAGAGGTTGTTGGTACTGGTATTCCACAAAGTGTAATGAAAGTTGTTTTAACATGCTGTGCTTTTGAAATATTTTAAAATATGTTGTATCAGCTAATCTAAAATTCAAACAGCTAGTTCTCTTTGGATGTGTAGAAAAGACTGTCTTCTGGGAAGACTTGCTGTTATATTCTCTGATTCCTTTTCCTCACAGAATTTGCTATAGTCAAATTCAGCTTTTTTTGATGCTTAAGAATACACTTAGCAGAACAAAATTAACCTCTGCTTGAGACATGACCAAATAACGTGTGGGGGAAAACATTCTGTGTCTGGTCCAGCTTTGGTTCAATCCAGTTATCAAGAGACCATACAACGTTCAGGCTGCATGTGATCAATGCAAAAATAAGGCAGCCATTCACTTCGCTCCATCTCAAGCTTCTCAGAAGCTTCTGCCCTGATCCTGCTTGCAGAGCAAAGTAAAATCTTGTAATGGTTGCTTACTATCTAGAGAGAAGGAACAAAACTTAGAGTCTATAAATTTTAGATTAATTTGATTTCTTTTTGTTGTATGATTGAAAACCACTTCCTGTTGTGGTAGAGGGTTACTTGCCGTGATGCCTCGTTACTTAATTTCTGTGTAGTCCTAATTGCAGTTCTTAAAGGAAAATATTTTCCTAGTCTTTAATGCTTTACAAAAAATACTGTGCCATTGCTGTTATACCAGTGTTGGTTACTAGCAGAAAACCTGTAAAAACTGTTATGAAATCTAAGCTTCCAGTTCTGTGAAGTCAAATACCATGAACAAGAAATGAGAAGTCTGGATAATGAAATACTGAGATTTTTCTTGCATATTCTTTAGGATTTTACAGGGTGCCAAAACACTTGCTACTGTACTGATAATACTGAATTTCCTGTGAAACTTAAGGGTTTACTGCTGGCAACAGCTGAAGAGTAAACTAACATGGTAAAAGGATAAACCATATTTAAGTGTAATTTTTTTTTCCTAGCAATGGAAATGAGTAGGGATTAACACATTTCTCTGCAATGCTGGAGAAGTACTACAGATGGCCATCACGTGCTCTGTTCACTTAATGTAATTTGGCTGAATATATGTAACGGGTGTCCATTTTTACTTTGTATATGCATATAAAGAGCATATAAAGATAATGTCCACCTTGGATAAGAACAGGAGATTAATTTTTATTAAATATATGTATCTGTCATTAAGTCCCCACTGCTGTTGAGCTCCTCACATCCAATTAATCCTGCCAAGTGAAATTTGTCACAGGTGGAAGCTGAATTCAGGCTTTGTGGTCTGAGTTTCTAGGGTTAGAATACAGAGTTTGCAGTAATTTAATAAGGTGAAGCTACTGTGCTGGGGCTGTACAACCTAAAAGGTTATTTTTATTTTGAGTTTGAAGTTTAATGGCTATAAAATGGAATATTTTGTCTGTAATTTCTAGTGCCAAAGGAAAGCAAATACATCTGTGTCTGTAAATAGTTAGAAAGGTTTGGTGGTTTTTTTTTAACAGATCTGTGTGCTTATTCATACTTGTCAATATAGGTTTTGTCCTTGTAAACAAGCATTATCTGAATTGATTTCTCAGTCATTTATGCCATTCATCTGAATCTGTAAGCTTCTTTGTACCACACTCAAACAGGTGCGTAACCGCAGTGCTTTGTTTATTGGATACTGTTCCTGAATTTTGAAGCCATGCTTCTTTTTTTTTTTTTTTTAAGAGACTGAAATCAATGAAATAATTTCTCTGATGTACCTTCAAGATATCCTTCTCTTTGAAGGAATTAAAGTACCTTTAACTGTTACTTGATGTCACCATTTCTAAGAGTCTTTTTCGAAAGAACCAGTTACTAGTCCCAACCTCGGCAGTGCCTTTCAGGGGCGAGGCCGAGGGCGCGCTGCTCGCGCGGATGGCGGGTGGCCGGTGCGACAGGAGCGACGGGGTGGTCACCGGTGACTGGAACAAGATGCTTCCTCCGGGGAACAGATTCATGCTTAATCTCTTGCCCTGCCTCTCGAGATAAAAATGGAAACTTCTAAGACTTCGCCGCCTCCGAGTGAGTGTGTGCTAGCAGAGGGCGCGGCCCCGTGCCCGCAGGTGCCCTCACTGCGCGGCGACCCAGGCGGGATCCGCGCACGGCCGGGCCGGCTCCCCGGGCGGCCTAGAACGGGAGAGCCAGCCGAGGGGGAAGGGGGGCGCCCGTCCCCCGCGCCGCGCCCCCACTTCCAGCGCCGCGGGCAAAGCTGCTAGCGGCTTCCCGTGCCCCCTCCCCCGGGGCCCGGCGGAGGACGGGGCTGCCGGTACCGCAGCAGTGCGTGCCTGGCTCCCGAGGCACCCCCGGGAGGCGCCCGAAGGAGCCCACACAGCTGGGCCCCGGTGTAGCCCCCTCGGGTCGAGCCCCCGCCCCCCTTCCCGCCGGTGGCACCGTCCCGGCAGGAGCCGCAGCGGGAGGCCTGGCCCCGGGCCCGCGAGCATCCCCGGCAGCCCGGCAGCCGGAGGGCCGTGCCCCGCGGGATCCTGGAAGGGCCGGACAGGCATGCTGTGCTCCCGGCTGTGGCACTCAGCTTCCCGTGGGACAGAGGCTGATGAGTAGGCAGGAACTGCAGATCCCACGCACCGGCCCCCTCCATCCGCAGGATTTGCCAGGGACCGTGGGGATGGGCTGAGGCCCTGGCTGGGATGCTGGGTAGCCAGGGACATCGAGTCCTCACCTCCGGGATCACTGTGGCTCAGAGGGCCAGCCACTGACTGGCCCCATCCCTCGAGGCTGGGGAGTTCACCCAGCCAAGTGGCCCTTGGCTAACGGCTCCAGCTCCTCAGGCTCCCCAAATCACCTCCAGCCCTCCCCGGAGGGCATGAGACCTGAAGGAAAGGCCCTGCATGAACCCCAAGTGCAGCCACCACCCCAGCGAGAGCTCCCACCGCACCTGCCTCCAGCTGCCCAAGCAAGGCACAGCCCTGGGCCCGTCCGCTGGGACAGCGCCTGGCAGTGCCCCTCTCCGCCGAGACTCACGCCACGCCTGCCAGCTCCACTTCCCTTTCCAGCATTTCCACTGAATGAACAGCCTAAAGTAATTCCTTAAATACTAAACAGAGCCTGGACCATGCTACAAACAGCAACAGGTTCCAGAAGGGTTTAGATTAACCTAAAGCACTTGCTGTATTAACAACAGGAGCATGGTCAAAGCTTCTGTAGACGTTTAAGACTTCATTAATTCCACTCCTTTAAGCTAGATTTAAATTTCACATTTTCTCATGATTTCCTTTTACTAATTATTCAGCTGCAGATTGTTTACAAAATGCTTACACTAAAAAAGCCTGTTCTAATTAAATAAAAGGAAAAAAATCTGTTTATTAGTATATGTCTAGATTTGTACATGGGAATACTATCACCTCCGGATGCCTCCCGACTCAAAGCTGTGCAGACTGGAAAGGCGTACGTACCAGTGCAGTAACAGTAGTACATGGTACTGCTGGGAAGGGATCTTGCCAGCGGGGGTCTCTACCCCCCGAAGGCGGTGAGCATGCTTTCCGTCGGTTTCAGCCGGGCCTACAACACGCCACGTCAGCCCTGCCCGGCACGCCGGCACCTGGGGGTCCTGCCGCCTCGCCAGGGCCCCTCTCACCTGGGTGCCCAGCTGGAGGCCCAGGTCCTGCACGCAGGGGACAGTTCTGCAGACACAGTCGCTCCAGCACCGGCCCTGGGAACGGCCCCGGCCCCGCCGGGAAGCATCCTGCCTGAGGCGGAGCTGCGCTTTGCACGTTCCCCCCGCCAACACACGCCGGTAACGAGTCACTCCGGGGAACTGGAGCTGGAAACCGCTCGACGGACGCGGCGCAGCGCGCTGGGCCCGGGCGGGGGCTTTTCCTCACGGCACCCGGAGGCGTCGGGAACCGCGCGGGGCCGAGTTACCGAGCCCCGACCCGGCGCACGGCCCCCCGCGGCCACGCCTCTCCCCAGCGGCCCGACGCGGAGGGCCGTGTCCGCGCTGGGGCACGGGAGGTACCTCAGTCTCCTCAGCGTCCGGCCTGTCGCGCCGCTCCGCTTCCCGCCGCCATGCCGGCCGGGTCCCAGCTGCGCATTTCCCCTCAGGGCGGGCGGAGGGAGCGGGACAGCCTCCCGGCAGGGGCGGGAGCCGCGGCTGGCCCGGACCCGCGGAGCAGGGCCGGGCGCCGTGCGGGGAAGGGGCGCGCCCCGCGCCCCGAGGGCCGCCCGCCGGGCCGCACCCCGCGAGAGGGCGCTGGCGGCGGCAGGCCGCTGCCCGGGAAGGCTGAAGTTTGAAAAAAGTGCCGGTTGCTGGCGGCGCCGGCCGCAGCAATGGCGTCGGGGACCCCGCAGGTGAGTGCCGCGCCCAGGGCTCAGAGGGGCGGCAGCGGGGCGGGCGAGGAGCGCCTGGCTTCAGGCGAGGGGGCTCGCAGGGGCGGAGGGGCCCCGTCTATCGTCCTGCCGGGAGGGCGCGGCTCCTCGCTCCGCCAGGAGCCCGCGGCCCCGGGGAGGGGAGTGGGGCCGCCGCTCGCTGTGGCCGCGGCCCGGGGCGGCGGGGGAGGCTGCGCGAGGCAGGTGGGGTCCCCTAAAGCTGCCTGCCGCTCCTCGCCTCAGGGAGCCGGGGGCCGGGCCAGGCTTGGTGCCCGCTGAGCGAACCCGCTCTGGGCATCGAGGAGGTGCGGGGGGCGAGGCGGCTGCTGCGGCTGGCGCGGGGCAGCCGGGGGCGGGCGGGCGGGCAGCCTCTGTGCTGGGAGAAACGGCCCTTTGTGGAACGGGTGCCGCGGCCGTTCCCTCCTCCCGTGGGGAGCGCGCAGGGCCGCCGGGGCGCCGCCTCGCCGCTGCAGCGCGGTGCTGCTGCGGGGGACGTGCCGAGGCGCCCTGGGGAGTCGGCGGGGAGGGCGGCCGCCGCCTCCGGCTCCTGGAACCGACAGATCACGGCGGCGCCGGCGGCCGGGCTGGGGCCGGGGCTGCCCCGGCTGCGCGGGGAGCCGGGCGCCGCGCTGTGGCCCGGGGGTGGGGTGTCCCCGGGCTGCCCCGCGCCCACCCAGCGCGGCCCGGGCACCGCTGCCGTTCGCGCCCGTTCCGGAGCAGGCCAGGCGCTGGGGCACGGCACCGGTCTGGCGCAAGCGCTGGGTGAGCTCCGGCAGCCCCGCTACGAGTACCAAAAGCAGGCTGCTCTGGGTGTTTCTCTGCAAGCTGCAGACGTGTTTCGGGGTTGCGCTGGAGATGCACCCTGACGGGCTGACCCTCCCAGGGAGCCCGGAGCAGCAGCGGCACGGGCCCTGCCAGCGTCCTGACACAGCTCGGATTCCTGAGAATGCGAAATGGATCAACCCAAATGCGGGTTCAGCTTTCACATCCTCCTCGATAATAGAATGTTTATCTTCCTGGTGCAAGCAGTGCCAGTGTTAGGGCACTCTGATCCATACAGGGGAAGAAGGACCCAGTAAAACATGCCATGCTTGCGTTCTAAATATATTTAGAAAATTAGCATGGTGCATTAACTGGTATTCAGACTAGCTTTTGGCAGCGTGATCTGGAGGACAATTGATCTGAGAACTGCTCAGACGATACTTGTTCTCTGAATCGATACCCAGGTCTCCATATTCAGCACCCTTTATCTGTATGACTTTTGTACCACTGCTCATTCCGTTTTTCTGAGCTGGTCTAGGGGGTGGATTGCTTACACCCGTTTGCTTAGTTTGGATAGAAAATAAATATGTATGCTTTTTCTAATTATTTAAATGAGAATTGCAACCAATGAATTCCTTCCAGTCACTTGATACAGACTGGATAAAGAGCTTTCTGATTTTCCAACTTAGAGCTGGTAAAAGTTGCCTGTGACTCAGGAACTCCATGATTCAAGCTCTTCCTCACAAAACTTTGGATGTTTTTCAAAGCTCTGGCTTAGTTCCTGGCTTTACTAATTGGGCGAGAACTTCCTAGAACCAGGATGTTAAACTGAATCTTTTTGTTTTGTTACCAATATGAACAACTCCTGTTTTGGCTATGGTGTATCTGTTGCAGGCCCAGCCTGGTTTTAGGCCAACTTTAAAACAGATTATTTCATTTTCCTTCTTCTTCAGTTATTTTGTTGTTAGACTGAAATCATAGCAAAAACTGATCAAGAATGGTTGGTTGGGTCTTTGGTTAAATACTTGTTCCTGTGTGAGCAGCGTAGGCTTTGGATGCGCAGCACACTGTTAAAGTGCAGTAATGTACACAAGTAACCCAAAACCAGTGTGGTTTATTGTTGGAAATGTGGTCAACTGATTAAAGAGTGTGAAAGCAAGTCAGGATTCCCGAGTTCTGTCTTTAGTCACTGACACGCTGTGTGACATTAAGTTGGTTAGTGTAGTGGAGCTTGACTGTGTGACCATTTCTTTTGCATGTAAGCAGGGGTATGGCGAGTTATTTATGTTAGTTTATTAATACATTAGTTGCTTTAAATGCCTTAAAGCCACTCTTCCTGCTGAAGAGAGAAACAGAACCTCTTGCTTGGATCTCTTAGGGCAGGGGTCCTCAAACTATGGCCCGCGGGCTGGATACGACCCCCTAGGGTCCTCAATCCAGCCCCTGGTACTTACAGACCCGCCCCGCCCCCCCCCCCCCCCCCCCCGCCGGGGGTTGGGGGGGAAACCAAGCAGCCGCAGATGACTGCCTGCCACTGCATCCGCGCCGGCCCCCTGGTTAAAAAGACTGAGGACCCCTGTCTTAGGGTGTTAGGTGTAGCATTCTCATGGATAAAGCTTTTGCAGCTCCTCTCCGAGTCCAGTGCTTATTTGGTCAGTGAAATATACTGCTGCTGCCTATACTGCGTATGTCCTGAGTCTGCAAACAGAGCATCTCTGTCCAGAGCTGTTGATGAGGCATATATGAGTAGAACTAGTAGTATTGAAAATTATGTAAAACAAAGCCCAGAGCAAGCTTGAATGCTGCTAATGCAACTCAAAATAATCAGTGTTTTAAAGTGGCATTACTGCCTGTAAATCACAAGCAGAACAGAAATTGAGACAACAGCCTGCTTACCTTTTTGGATACTGAAGGACGTTAAGATTACTTGTTTGCTTGTTCATTTGTAGAAACAGCTGTAGGTTTTATATTTTTCTTCTTCAGGGCTAACAGCTGAGAGTTAATGCATGCTTATGACATTCCTAAAAAGCTCTGACAGGTTAGTTGAGACGTGTCTTTGAGCAGTCAGCACCAAGACATATTCAGCTAAAAATCTGTATCTACAACATCGTACTAGTAAAAGTTAATGCTAATCAGAACAAGGGAAAATACTAGCTGGGCTTTGATACTTGAAGAACAAAGATTTGTGTAGATATTAAATATCAAGGAGACAAGTAAGATGAAGGTTTTTCACCATTATGGTTTAAAACCAAACTAAGGCATGTCAGGATCAAAGTTGTGTTCTGTCCTCTGCAATTTAAATGTTGGTCTGGTCTTGAAACTTTGGTGAAAAGGTTGGCTTTAGAATATGTGTGAACCAGTTTCTAAATGAAATGAAGGAGTGGAATGAAGGTATTGCTATATCGTGTGAATGGTTGAACCGTGTTATCTCTGAAATCCTCTTGCCCAACGCTGCTTGATTACAGGGCAGCTGTCTCTTGCAGCTGGGCAATGGTGTGAACTTAATGGATCCAAGCTTCCAGCAAAAACTGGAGGGTGAGAAGGAACTACTTCGCCGCGCTATACAGAAGGAACTGAAGATTAAAGAGGGAGCAGAAAACCTGCGTAAAGCGACAACAGACAGAAAGAATCTTGCTCATATAGAGCATGTGCTGAAAGCTTCCAACCGAAAACTGGAGCAACTACATTGGGAACTTCAGGAGCTTAACGCAAGGATTGTAATAACAGACAAAGAGGAGAGTAAGGCAGGTAGGTCTTGGATCATGACTGACAGGAAAATTCTGTTATAGTGCTTCAATATTTATGTATATTGAATTGATATATCTTACAAGAGGGCTTACAAGTAGAAGGAGTTTCTTCCGCTGGTATTTAGCTGAAATGATCTGTGCAGTAAAAGGTTGAGAATGAGGCAGTAAAGGTGAAAGGAGGCAACATGAGGGATGAGCATAGAGAGAGGACCAGCTGAGAGTGCTGAGCACGGGCAATATTCAGGGTTGGGCTGTAGGCAGAACTGAAGAGATTTGAATAGAGTTTCTGGACAGTTGAACATCCAAATGTCCTACAGAATGAGTGAGTATAAAATTGGAAGAGTGCTTTTAGGACGGGTTCATTGATAAACTAAGAAATATTTACGGATATGAGCTTGAGCTTCATTTGAAATGGTGTTTTGCAGTCAGTTTTGTAGACAAGACCTTTTTTTTAACCTTATTTTATAGCCTAATCTTCTTTTATAGAGTCACCCGTTTATAACCCAGTGAAGTGACACCAGAAGAGATGACTAACGGTATTGATTGCATTGTTTGTGCAGATGGATCTGTATCTCCAGATTCTTGTCTCTGGGAAAGAAACCTGGACCCCATGGCAAGGAAGGTTGAAGCTCTGAAAAAGCAGCTGCATGTTGAAATGAAAGTGAAACAAGGAGCTGAGAACATGATCCAAATGTATTCAACGTCCAAGGTAAGCAGAAATAAGCGACCATTTGGGAACTTGGATTCCTGGATCAAAACCTGTAATTAAAGTCCATACACAAAACCTCTCTAATAATTGGTGTGTGAAAGAAATTAATTTGTGAAGCTTGCTTGACTGAATCCTAGCTCTGCATTTTGGTTCTCAGCATAGAGACAGCATGTCATGTTACTGTGCAGGGCAACCAATACTGCACTTGTGCGTTAGACTTCCTGCAACATGTTACAGATTTCAAGAATTTAGCAGGAATCAGAAAGGAATTGGATGGCAGATGTTTCATTTGCCAAGAGCTTAATCCAGTCTGTATTTACTGGATGCTGTGAGAAAGGCTTTTCTGAAAGTGTAGTTTGTTCCACTTTGGCCCTTTTTTTGCCTGTGCCTTTTTCTGAAGCATGTGGTGGTGATCACTGTGAGACGGGAGCTATCAGACCGTACAGACGGGCATAGTCTAGCAGTTTTGATCCTTTTGGCAGTTCTTACATGGCAAATGCTGATTGTGCTTCTGCTCTTGAGTGTTGCTTAGTAGTATTAATGACAGAGTTGGGAAACATGCTGTTTTAATTTAGCCATGTATTTTCATGTAGTCTTATGTAGTCTCAGTGGAAAGTGCTAGGTACCTAGAGAGTAGCTTGTGTTATCATTCTTGAACAGATGAACAACGCTTTGGAAGGATCCACCTCTCCCTACCAGCTACAGATTCTACATTACTTCTTTGGTCTAGGTGCTTAACTTAAGCTGGCTGAGTGCCAGCGTAGAGGCATCTGACCTCAGTGCTCATAGTGACTCTAGACTAGAGGCAGATTTGAGCCAGAGAAAAGCATCTCATAGGAAGTGACATGGTAGGACTGCTATCTCTAGAAAAACTGTTCCAAGCCTGGGAAGTTAGTAAGAGTGGTATAAGAGGTACATTTGGTCACTGACTTGAGGAACATTTAAAAAGCATTGGTATTGTGCACTTGAGTTGACGTGATGTTTTGATATCACTAGATTGTTTAGAATAGAGCACAGCATGTGGTATCTCTTTACCTGAGAAAAATTTTCAGAGGTTTACTGGTTTCATATGCATCCCATGTTTTGAGTTTGGCATTGTCCTATTTAAAAGTCAAAGGATAATAATAATTAAAAAAAAATATCCAAGCTTACTATGAAGCCTAATTCAGTAAGACCAGCAGTGTAAAAGGTTGTGATGTTTTTATGCGTTCAGAACCTCTGCTCACAAAACACTGTAAGCACAGTTAACCAGTGAACCACAAGGCTCAAGGTTTGGTATTAACTGGACATGTCCTTGACCTGTCCTTTCCCTCTACAAATGGAGATAGTATAAAAGTCCTTGATCCTCAGCGATGTCTCCTTTACATAACTGCTTACGTATGCCATTTCAGAATCATTTATGACCCTTCTTTTAGCTACCATCTCGTCACATCATATGTGAATACTTCATCATAATCCATTTTTAATGAGCATGGTTCTCTCTCTGCCTATGCTTTGCTTTTGGCAGGAGCGGAAGCTGCTGGCTACAGCTCAGCAGATGCTTCAGGACAGCAAGACAAAGATTGAAATAATCCGCATGCACATTGTGAAAGTATCTCAGTCAACAGGAGGGATGGAAGATACAGTGGATCCAGCAGGTAAGGTGTTTTAAGTAACTGATACCACCCTGAACAGATACAGCCGAAGCCCTGAGATCCACGATACTCACTCAGTTTTCATCCTCACCATATTTTATCTTCCAAATGGGTAGTGAGGATGGGGACCACCATCAGTGCTTTGGAGCTGCGTATTGAGGAGCTGAGACATCACCTGCGCATTGAAGCTGCTGTAGCTGAGGGGGCAAAAAATGTGCTGAAGATCCTAGGAGGGAATCGGGTACAGGATCGCAAGTTTTTGGCTGAGGTAAACACTTGCTCGGGCTTTCCTCTCTCATCCTCTCAAGAGGATGGTTTCATGACTCAGTGATTTAGCATGACTGAGTAGTTAACCAAGAGTTATTAATTTGGAAAGTTCCTGTCCATGTGTGAGGACAGACTGATTGGGTTCACTTTCCCTTCTAGGGATAACATTCCTCGCTTTGGTGAAATTTCTCAGGAAGGTCAGAAGTGACACTGATGGGGTATTTAGTATCTATGGGAAAATATTATGCCTTGTTCCTTTATTAGTAAGATGTTATCTGGCCATTTCTGAAACTTACTCTAGTAGTTCATAATGGATTAATAGTACCTGGACTGGGGCTGTACATTGAAAATTTCTGCCTGCTTTCCATTCTACTTCATATTGCTAGGCTCAGGGTCGTTTGCAAGAATCATCTCAGAAGATTGACCTGCTGCGTTTGTCCTTGGAACATCAACTTAGTGAGCTTTCTCCCGATCATCCAAAAAGAGCACTCATCAAGCAGGAACTAATAAATACTTCCTCCCTGGGAGCTCAGCATGGTGGCATCCAACCTACTTCAGTCATCAAATCTACAGCCCTTACAGGTATGTGAATCCTGCACAGCATGTTGTTGTGAGGAGGACAGAGGGAGAGATGAGTTGCATTTGTTCTCTTTGTAATGCTTCTTGTTATATGAACGTTTGGTTTTCTAGGAACTGGATTTATGTCTTCTAGGCTAGCCAGAGCTTTCTGTTTGTATGGATTTGCAGCCTGTTAATCTGGGGTAGATTTGAGCTATTAACCAAGAAATCACGAATCTAAGAAATTATTGGACCCCTGTGAGGACAGGCTGACTGGAATCACTTTATTGTTTACATAATAATATTCTTACTGTCCTAAAATTCCTCAGGAACACTGGAAGTGAGACTGATGGGGTGTCAGGATCTATTGGAAAATGTTCCAGGACGTTCCCGAATGACTAGTTCTTCTCCCATCTGTGGCAGCCCGAGTGATTTGAGGTCCCTTTCACGAACACGAGTTGGCTTGGGTATCCATGGTCGTAGTGTTGCAGGAAAGTACCTGCGGAGCGAAGAGCCATGTAGTGAGTATGGGGGCACTCCCTCTTGAATTGTGAGTGGCATGTGGGAGCATGGGGGCTTCTCGTCACGGTACTAGGTTAGCCTGGTATGAGTGTCATTATAAGAAACCTGGTTTCTGCAAAACTGAAGAGAGAGAATAAATTGTGTTATACCTGGTGGTCCTAGTACTCTCCTGGAAATTACATTTGGTTGGGATATTCACTTTCATCATGAGAGATTTTCTTTGGTAAGAGATTGTAATCTATGTTTTCTCCTTTGTCCAGATGAGGTACTTGCTGTGCTCAAAGTGGACAATAAAGTGGTTGGCCAAACAAACTGGGGACTGGTTAATAATCAGGCATGGGACCAGAGCTTTGTCATTGAGCTAGACCGGGTAAGTCTGCCCCAGGTTCCCTGTGTTGTGTTTGGGTTTCCATTTCAACTTACCTGATTTGCTCATTTAGCTGCCATTCCACTTGATTCAACTCTATATTGCTGCTGTCCCTATGTCCTTTTATGTGTCAGTTATCTTAGCCTTCTCCTGAAGGCAGTGCATCTCTGGCAGAGCCTGAACAGCATCTGTTGTCCTGCTCTTCTTATCTGAGCAGTTTTATTTCATCTTACCAGCAAAGTGGCTGTCAGGAATTTCTGAAACGGAGAGCCAAGACAGCCATCTCCAAGAGGGTCCGTGGCTAAGAAGAGCTGAAAACATCAGAGAAAGCAGGGAACAGAAGGATTAAAGAAGTTTCTTAGGCACACTATTTAGTTTACTGATTTTTTTATTTTTACAACAGCATGTGCATGCCATTTCCAGAGCATGGGGCAGTATGTAACTCTTCTGTTTGTTTTTTTTTTTTCTCCCCCACCACTCCCCCATCCCACCAGTCTCGTGAGCTAGAAATTGCAATTTATTGGAGAGACTGGAGAGAACTATGTGCGGTGAAGTTTTTACGTTTGGATGATTTCCTTGATAATGAACGTCACGGGATGTGTCTCTCACTCGAACCCCAAGGAATGCTTTTTGCAGAGGTATAAATGTAAGCTTTGTTTCTTTTTGAGAGAACTCTTGTCTGTTTAGGGTGCCTGCCCTACAAGCAGTTGTCCAACCCAGAACACAAGGAATGGAAGGAGCAATAGTCTAGAAGGGTAGAATGACACCCGAAATCCTTTTGCATCAGTATCACACATAAGAATAAGGAACAACATGATATAATAGATGTACACATGCCATAGCCCAGGGTGACTCTTCAGCTGCTCTCCTGTAATTATATATGTGTGTGTGTGCTGTGTAATCCGTTGGTTTTTATTTGCTTTCATTATGAGTCATCAGTGACACTTTAATTAAACATATGGCTTAATGGTCAGAATTGAATCACAGAGACTCTAGAATGCGATATCCAAATTCCCTCTGGGTATGCTTATTTAATCATCTTTCTGAGGCTAATAATAGTTTGAAGTACCATCAATGAAGAGATCACCCAGATAATCCCTTAAAAGCCGCAGTACTTTCTCCTTTGTGTTGGGATGAAAGTTCCTCTGGCTATCTTTCCAAAAGTAGGATCTTAACCTTATGTACCAAAATTTGCCTTCTCTCCTTGCCACTTTGGATTTTTGTGAGTTTGTTTTGTGAGGGTTTTCGGTTTTTTTGTTTTTTTACTTCTCTACCACAGAGTATTACTTTTTTTTACCCTACAGATGGATGTGTTCTTTATGCATGGCTTTACAAATTAGATTCACTTTGTTTGGGATACAAATTGGTCTTAATTCTGGGGGTTTTCTGCATTTCAGGTAGCAGAAAATGCAAACATCTAAAACCATAGTTGAAGTAACAGGTATTTAGAGGGTGAAGCTAGAATAATGCAGTCTGGAGTCTATGGGAGTGACTCCTAACTTACCATGCAGATGGGAATGGAGAATTTGATGAGGGAGCAGGCATGTGTGAAAGTTTGTTCACAGCATAAACGAAGAATCCTGACAAATCCCTTTTGCTTCTCTGACAGGTGATGTTCAGTAATCCCATCATTGAGAGGAAGCCAAAACTGCAGCGACAGAAACGCATTTTCCCCAAACAGAAAGGTGAGCTGCTACAGAACTGGCTACTTACTCTCTCAGGTGTGTTGGTGAGGGCAGGGGTTTGCACAGGCAGGCTGGCATGCACTGCTATCCCATTCAGTTTGTGAAATATTAAAATGCTTGCTAATTACTGTGTGTAAGTAGGTAGGTTTTATTAGAACATGAAAGTTTCTTTGGTCAAAAAAAGTGCAGCCTGGCTGCAGCATGGTGTTTCTATTCACAATTAACATTGTTATGAAGGTATAATTCCTAGTCATTTAACAGACTTCTTAGCAAGATCCAGGACTCAAGCTGTACTAATTTAACTAGCAATGTGTTTACTGATGAACAGGTATTGGAAGGTTTTCTGGAAAACTCTGAATTATAGAAGACTGTAGCATGAACAGGCTACTGATTATCTGTCAAATCTCTAGAGCTAGCATCTCAGATCAATAGTTTAGGGACCAGAATACTTTCAAACTATCTTTTTCGCCTGCGAATTCTTTTTGTGAAGCTGAGTAAGGTAGGATTTTACATACTGAGAAGTCCTGGCAGTGGGGATAAATGAGATTTTATGTTTATATTCTTCAGGAAATAATACAAATAATGAAAACATCCCAAATGTTTCACTCTTTTAAGACAGTTTCAGAAACTTTCTATGAACAGGCTGCATGATTAAAATGCAGTGTTGAAATAGAAGAAAACCTGATTTAAAATAAAATAAATTTTTAATGTTTTATGCAATTACCACTTGAGTATTGTTATGGTATTTTATGGAGCTGAACTTAGGGGAAACAGTAGGTCTGTTTCATCATTATCTTTATTAAACTTTCTTCCCTGGAAAAAACCCCATTCACCCTAGGGTGGGCTACCTTTTTTTGAGTAACCCGCAGGTGTTTGGGTGGAAACAATGATGAAATGGTACAGGAGATTATAGTTTGTGCGTTGTCATCTCACTGGTGTTTTGACCCTGACTCCTCCAGGGAAGGAATTTCTCCGAGCTCCTCAAATGAACATGAATGTTGCTGCTTGGGGTCGATTGATGATGAGTTTCCTCCCTCCATGTAGTTCCATGAGCACCCTGAGTCCCCCACTTCATGATCCTGTGCACACAGACTTCTCTCCGGTTCCCCTGCAAAGTCACGTTGACTCAGTTTCCAAACTGAGTAGGTAAGTCATATTCTGAGTGTTGCTGGATAGCACTCTGGAACAGATTGTAGGATAGAACTTCACGTTCTGTTGCACCTTACTAAGGTGGACGAAGATACTGATGAGAAAAATATCTGTGGAACTTAATTCAGGGCTTTAAGAAAAGCCAATGGTGCCTGAAATGATGTGGTTTTAAGTGGGGTGTTCAATACACTGTGGCTAGCCCTGGTTTAGTGTTAGTGGTCAGACTGATTTTCAGAATTGCTGTCCTGACAAGCAGTGAGTGTGTCCCAGAGCCAAGGGAACTTCAGCAGCTTTCTTTTTCCTCTGCAGTAAGATCCGTGGCCATGACAGTGGTTGCAAGCAGTGATACAAAAAAAACCCCTCACCCAAAAGCAGATTTTCAAAAGTTATTTTATATACACAGAAAGACGTGCTGTAAAGGAAAGAGAATCCCCCTCATCAAATGTCTTCACCAATATAGTAACTAAAGTCTATGCAAGGTCACAATGTGATTGTTGTGGTAAAAATGCGCTCTTCTTTCATGAGGTTACATGTACCCCAACCACTAGCATAGTGTAGCACTCAAAAGGTAGGTAGCTAAGCGTTTAAATACGCTGTGGTAATCTCCTTCAATTTTGTCTTACCAATGCAGCGACTTTCCTGTGGCTAAGCTTACGGTTCCTGATGAAGCTCCACCCAAGCCTCCACGCCTTTTTCTGATGGCCAACTCCAAAGAATCAACACTGTCTCCTGCAGATTCTCCGGTAATCATCTAGGCTAACAGGGAGGCTTTTCTTTGTTGGTTGGTATCTTTTAAGGCTCAGTTCTTATTTATTACTGGAGAAATTAACTATACTTTAGGCAGGTGCCGCCTCATTAGCTAGCTGATCTCCAGTGATTCAGAATTTGTGGTTTGTGTTGCATCTCATCATGCAAAAAGTGCTGCATATCTCTTCCCGCCCCCCCCTCCCCGTTCTTTTTTGTTCTTTTTTGTTCTTTTTTGTTCTTTTTTGTTCTTTTTTGTTCTTTTTTGTTCTTTTTTGTTCTTTTTTGTTCTTTTTTGTTCTTTTTTGTTCTTTTTTGTTCTTTTTTGTTCTTTTTTGTTCTTTTTTGTTCTTTTTTGTTCTTTTTTGTTCTTTTTTGTTCTTTTTTGTTCTTTTTTGTTCTTTTTTGTTCTTTTTTGTTCTTTTTTGTTCTTTTTTGTTCTTTTTTGTTCTTTTTTGTTCTTTTTTGTTCTTTTTTGTTCTTTTTTGTTCTTTTTTGTTCTTTTTTGTTCTTTTTTGTTCTTTTTTGTTCTTTTTTGTTCTTTTTTGTTCTTTTTTGTTCTTTTTTGTTCTTTTTTGTTCTTTTTTGTTCTTTTTTGTTCTTTTTTGTTCTTTTTTGTTCTTTTTTGTTCTTTTTTGTTCTTTTTTGTTCTTTTTTGTTCTTTTTTGTTCTTTTTTGTTCTTTTTTGTTCTTTTTTGTTCTTTTTTGTTCTTTTTTGTTCTTTTTTGTTCTTTTTTGTTCTTTTTTGTTCTTTTTTGTTCTTTTTTGTTCTTTTTTGTTCTTTTTTGTTCTTTTTTGTTCTTTTTTGTTCTTTTTTGTTCTTTTTTGTTCTTTTTTGTTCTTTTTTGTTCTTTTTTGTTCTTTTTTGTTCTTTTTTGTTCTTTTTTGTTCTTTTTTGTTCTTTTTTGTTCTTTTTTGTTCTTTTTTGTTCTTTTTTGTTCTTTTTTGTTCTTTTTTGTTCTTTTTTGTTCTTTTTTGTTCTTTTTTGTTCTTTTTTGTTCTTTTTTGTTCTTTTTTGTTCTTTTTTGTTCTTTTTTGTTCTTTTTTGTTCTTTTTTGTTCTTTTTTGTTCTTTTTTGTTCTTTTTTGTTCTTTTTTGTTCTTTTTTGTTCTTTTTTGTTCTTTTTTGTTCTTTTTTGTTCTTTTTTGTTCTTTTTTGTTCTTTTTTGTTCTTTTTTGTTCTTTTTTGTTCTTTTTTGTTCTTTTTTGTTCTTTTTTGTTCTTTTTTGTTCTTTTTTGTTCTTTTTTGTTCTTTTTTGTTCTTTTTTGTTCTTTTTTGTTCTTTTTTGTTCTTTTTTGTTCTTTTTTGTTCTTTTTTGTTCTTTTTTGTTCTTTTTTGTTCTTTTTTGTTCTTTTTTGTTCTTTTTTGTTCTTTTTTGTTCTTTTTTGTTCTTTTTTGTTCTTTTTTGTTCTTTTTTGTTCTTTTTTGTTCTTTTTTGTTCTTTTTTGTTCTTTTTTGTTCTTTTTTGTTCTTTTTTGTTCTTTTTTGTTCTTTTTTGTTCTTTTTTGTTCTTTTTTGTTCTTTTTTGTTCTTTTTTGTTCTTTTTTGTTCTTTTTTGTTCTTTTTTGTTCTTTTTTGTTCTTTTTTGTTCTTTTTTGTTCTTTTTTGTTCTTTTTTGTTCTTTTTTGTTCTTTTTTGTTCTTTTTTGTTCTTTTTTGTTCTTTTTTGTTCTTTTTTGTTCTTTTTTGTTCTTTTTTGTTCTTTTTTGTTCTTTTTTGTTCTTTTTTGTTCTTTTTTTTTTTTTTTAAATTATAAGTTGCTTTTCTTGGAGAACCAAAATGGGAGGTAGGTCAGCATTGCAAGTTCAGGGCAAGAATACAGAACAGATGACTGCACAGGAAAGCAAGGAAGGAGGGTCAGCAGGCTTTTAGGACCAGAAGAAATTCTTTGTCATTAAAGAAACTGGGCAAAGCCAAGAAGAGCTCTACTTTTCTGACAGGAAGCAGCAGGAAAATTGCTTTGAGTAGTATAATGGTTAATGACCTGTGTTCTGCCACACGTTACCCTTTCTCATGTGGCTTTGGTGACACAGGAAACTGCGTTCTTTGATCATTGTGAGTCTTTTGGGGACATGGGATGCCTTTTTTCTAGAAAGGAAATGTTTTATCCTAGACTTTTAGAAGTGTTTGTTTTCAGGAGTTTGAACGTATCAAAAAATATTGTACGTGGGAATAGTTTTGTGTGACCACAGACAATCTGCTTTCAAACTGCTTCGCCCCAAGCAGAGGCGATGACCAACTGCAAGAACTTGTCTGTGGTTATGCTGGATCATGACAGAGAAGAAAATTTGGCCGTGGGTGTTCAGGTCTGACTTGGTGATTCCAGAGGATGACACACTGTAATCTTCTTTCTGTTCCTAGTGTCTGAAGAGGCTGCATGTTGAGAAGTCTTGCGGCTCTGCTATGACAGAATTTCCAATCCTGGCATCTCCAAGGTAACTATAGACAGCATGGGCTGTCTTGGATCACAGATTAAAGAGGCACTGCACTGAAATTTTGAGCATGCAGTCTAAAATTCTGCTCCGGGTATGCTTTGGTTTCTCAGCAGCAGACTCTTGGTGCTGAGTGCAGACAATACCGTGACAAGTCTGCTCTGAATTTTGCTTGTCCAAGTGTCTACTGCACCTTTATCTGTTTATTAACCCCAATACTTAGCCTATTGATAGACTGTACACTACAGTGTAATAGATGATTTTACATTTTACTAAAGTGACTTAATTGTCTTCAGGTGTTTCCTTGTGTTGGAAGTTTTATGGTGTAGCATATTTAGATGTGTCTGCATCCTAAGTAATACATTTCAGAAACACTTTTGGCATCCCTCATACTGTTTCTATTGATATGCAGGATACATTACCTTTCATTATGTAGGGAAGCATTAAATAGTAACTTGTTGATAGTCTATGGCAGTTTTATGTACACAATTTGTATGTAACAAAGATACACAGCAGTAAAGATACCAAATTAAAAAAAAATACTACACTACTGTTGAACAAATATTGACTGAAAAAGCACAAATAGCAAAATCTAAGCTGATCTTGCAGTTCAGATCATAGAATTACATTCATAATTTTATCATCACTTTTGAGGGGGTCCCATCTTCAAAACCACGTAGTCAGGATACAGTCAGGCACCTATCTGCCTTCTCTCAGAGAAGGCTGAGGAGGGAGTTGAGTCCTTCATGAGTAGGTACTTAGCCCTTCATTTCATTTACTGGAAGAGTTCGGAGTGTCTGCTGTCTTTTAAAGATGATCCTGGACCAAAGTGTTTGGGGTGTGGGTTGTTTGTTGATTTTGTTGTTTTGTTTTGGTATTTTTTTAGTTATTTCCAAGCAATTCTGCAGCTTTGGTTTCCTTGGTAACACCTTGTGGCTGACATAACGTTCTATAGCATCTCTTTATTCAGCTACTTTTTTACCAGCAACATCTTATGTCTGTTGTCTCACTGTGTTTTGTTTCCAATTCCTGTTTGAGAACTTCTGTTCTCCTTACGCTGTTGTCCTACTAGCACTTGATATACGTGTTCATGTTTGATTAACACAATTGCTCTTCAGTCTGCCAAAAGGATTGTAGGCATAACTGGATTTTACTGCTCCAGGGGTGGGGGTGGAGGGGAACTGATGCTGTTATGGGAAGTAACAGAGAGAGTAAGCCTTGCAGAGTCAGTATTATTGCTCCTGTTGCCAGTACAGATGAAGTCAGACTGCTGCCATTGGGAGCAGTTTCTTCACCTTATGGTTAGCTGCTCCTTTCTTCCATGGCAGAACAGCAGCAGCAAGCCTAATTTTTCAGGATTTCAGCTTAGGCAAGGTGTGGTTGACACAGCTGTTTGCTTTTCCTTTTGCTGTACAGAGCTTCTTCCCCTAACACTAATACATGCTCCTTTGTTATCTGTTTATGCATCTTTTGGGTATTGTCTCAGCAATTCTTCTTTGTCTGCAGGAAAAGGACAGTTCAGCTTGAGGATTTTCACTGCATTGCTATGTTGGGACGTGGCCACTTTGGGAAGGTAGTGTAGAAGTGTACACTTTTGGAAGGGGGCACTAGGACTGTGATTGTGAAGATGGGCCTCTGCCTCAGTCTGAATAGAAATGTTGCAGTACAGAAGAGATTTGTTGCAACGCAGATATGTGACACAAACCCAGCCCAACCACACAAGCAGATGATAATTGTCGTTAACAGTCGAAACTCTGGAAGATTTGTGGCCTCAAAGCCTGGAGAAAACCATCCTGGGAGTGCTAAGTCATTTCATAAAGCACACAATTACCATTCCTTTCATTATCATGGTGGTTACTAGTGGAATAGCTCCCTTCCCAAAAACTGTGTGCAGTTGCTTGCTGTGAGCACTCTGAGGTGCTCACAAACAGCACTGGGCCAGCTGTGATAGTGCTGTTTGTGAGAATATAACTTACACTGACATTCTCCTGGACTGCTGCAGCACAAGGAGCAGTAAAAAGTGCTCCATTTTTGGAGTTACTTGAGCTCTTGAGCTTGGTTTTGAGAATGACTAGAGTGGTTGGAAATTTTGTCAATGGGAGTTGAAGCAATCTGATAGGGAAATAATAGATTTGTTTGAAGTACAGCTTTTCTGTTGTCTTTCAGGTACTGCTGGCCCAATACAAGGCAACTGGGAAGCTGTATGCTATCAAAGCCTTGAAGAAAAAAGATATTATTAGGAGAGATGAAATTGATAGGTGAGCTTTGTTTAGAGATGGTACTGTTTCCAGATGCTACACTAACACACCTGTAATCAAATGTGAGTAGGTACGATCTGTATTGGTCATGGCACTATTAAGGTTAAATGTGACCTTAAGGCTTGGGTAACTAACGTCAGGCACAAGGGAACTTGTAACAGTGATGCTTTCTAGCTTCTGGTAGAATAACACCTGAAGAACACTCTGAAACACTGGAAGTATTCAAGATAAATACTGTATTAGCCCTCGTTTTTTATTTCTCTAACTTAAGATGTAAAGATTTTCTTCTTCATCCTGTCTTTCTCAAAACAGGCTTTTCTGCCAAGTTTTAACATTGACGTTTTTGTTCTTTGAATCCTGGCAGCTTGAACTGTGAGAAGCGAATATTTGAAGTGGTCAATTCTTCTGATCATCCATTCCTTGTGAACATGTTTGCGTGTTTCCAGACACCTCATCATGCTTGTTTTGTGATGGAATATACTCCAGGTGGTGATCTTATGATGCGCATACATGAAGATATCTTTCCGGAACATGTGGCACAGTGAGTTAGAATTAGTCTGGTTTCAGGCACTATAAATTTTTAACTTGATTCTTGTATATATTTCCTGATAACTGTTTCTCTCTTTTAGGTTTTATACAGCCTGCGTAGTCTTGGGGCTCCAGTTCTTGCACGAGAAGAAAATTGTTTATAGGTAATGCAGCAAGGAATCATGCATAAGACAGTTCAGCAACTTGAAAGTTTGTTTGTCCTGTAGTGTCTGGAGCTCACTGTCTTGCTGGGTTTCTAATCTTTCTGTCTGTCTTTATTTTCCCCATCGGCTGTTTTTATCAGCTTGTTCATCGTGCTTACAGTAAAGAAAGTCATCTAGAAGCTATTCATCTGACATGTTGCAGGTGATTAATCCTCTGTGACCTGTCAATACATTCTAGGGGTCACCTGTAAGTCACTGCTTTCTTTTTTACTGTGATAGTCAAGTAATTGGTCACACTGTTGTGGGATGCTCTTTTTCCAGATGAATAAGCCCCACGCAGCTCCAAGCTGCTTTGTGAGTCTGTCATTAAGAGGAAAATATCAATAAATTAAGGGGAATCTTCCAAGTAACACATGATTTTAAACCAAATGTGGACTTCACTCAATTTAGCTTTTATTATCTTCATTAACGTCTAGTTTCTGCCTCTTGCAAAGCAAGATGTTGGATGGCAATCCTCAGACTTCACCTACCATTTTCTTTCCTCTCCTTTGCCTGCAGGGACCTGAAATTGGATAATCTTCTTTTAGACGCAGAAGGATTTGTGAAGATTGCAGATTTTGGATTGTGTAAGGAAGGTGAGTGACTTTGGTGAAGCTGAAATTGAACCCGTTTAGGATCTGGGATTTAGTAATGTGTTCACAAATACAGGTGCTGACACGGTTGTGGGTAACTTGTATTCATCTCCATCTTAAAAATAAAAACCCACCAAAAGCAAAACAAAAAAACCCTACAAACCAAACAACAAAACCCCCTCACCTTTCTGGCCATGATGAACTTGGAAAGAGTACTTTGTCCTTTAATCTTCAGGAAAGTTATGAAGGAGTTCACAACATGTTTGTTCAAAAGAGCCAGAATATAGGGTACTACAAAATGTGTGTTTGAGTGAATGAACAATGGAATCTGCAGGGAGTTTCCTTGGTTTTGCTGTTTATTTAAGCATTGTCTGTGTATTTCTTATTTGGAGTTGTTAGGGGCCTCAGGTTTCGTACTTCCTATTTGACGTTTACAGCCATTGAAGAGAACCTTTGCCCCATTAGCAGCATTTGACTATCGTGATAAACTCTGGCTTTCAGAAGGTGAGGCTGCGTGTGATGCATTTGGCAATGTGTGCTGGACATTTACCAAAGTGTTTTTTCCTACAGGAATAGGTTTTGGAGACCGCACAAACACCTTCTGTGGCACCCCTGAATTTCTGGCTCCAGAAGTCCTGACCGACATCTCTTACACTCGGGCAGTAGACTGGTGGGGACTGGGCGTACTCATTTATGAGATGCTTGTTGGCGAGGTAAGGCCATCTTTCTCCAAGAAAGTCGGTTTCCAAGAAAGAACAAGACTGTTCTCCCTGAGCAGTCTTGAGGAGCATAGCACCCGACCACCTGAGATAAAATTTTACTGAATGTAGACAACTATTTATTAGTAGTTAAATTACATTTTTCTGATTCATAGTGCTTGCCAAATACTAGTTAATCCATACAGCCCTCCACTGTTCTCATCTCTATTTAATAGTAAGGAATGAGTGCTATATGTATTAAATAATAATATGTCACAATTGCAGTCACCATTCCCTGGAGATGATGAGGAAGAAGTCTTTGACAGTATTGTCAACGATGAAGTCCGGTATCCACGATTCCTTTCATCTGAGGCACTTTCTATAATCCGTAAGGTAATGGGTTTGATGGGTCTCTGGGAGCCTGAGGAATCTGCGTTTACTGCATGAGTGGATCCAGAGGGGACTCTGTTAGGACCGATAACATTTATGTGCGTAACCTGGAGCTGCCTACACATACTAAGGAAATACTGAAGATTTACACATATTTTTCCTTTACTTCTCTTTATATAAGTGTTATTCTTTTGTCTAAGGGTGACTAAGCAGACTTCTTATTGAGGTCTGTTGCTGCTAAGTCTGAAATGGAGAAGTGTTGAGTCAAGGGCAGGAATGTCTGAGTTATTCAGTGGGGATGGCTTGATTTGGTTTTTTGAATTGTGACACAGTAGTCACAGGTGCACAATTAAGATGAGATGCTTCATGCGGTTTATAGCGGGTATCTCATTGATGTTGGCAAGTTGTTTACAAGGAACTAGGTCTGAGCTATTACTAGCAGATTATGACCTTGCTGCAAAGTGAGAATGAGAAGATACTGAGGGGTCAGTCCATCTCCTTTCTTGTTTTTCTCTCTGGAACATTATTTCTGTTCTTCCTTGTTCCCGTTGTTTAATTTTGAACTGATATTTCCTGCAGCTTCTTCGGAAATGTCCAGAGCGTAGACTGGGAGCAGGGGAAAAAGATGCAGAAGAGATTAAAATCCAGGCCTTTTTTAAGGTAGGAGCTCACTTAACCCCTCCCCCTCATGTTAGAGCAGAGATTGATATGCTTGCTGTTGGTACTGAGGCATGTTTCCATGAGTTATCAGTGAGATCTTAGTGGTGGCTTCTGTTGCGCCTTATTGCTCTAGTCAGGAATATGTGTTTCAATTTGTGTTTGAAATTACATCCCCCGTGTCATAAAGCACATTTTCTGGGACCTGTAAGTTTCCAGAGCCAGTTTGTTGTTTCTGATTGTCCTGCTTCTATGTACAAATATATCTACCTTTTGAACCATCAACAAATATCCCTTCTTAAATCAAACTGCACCAGTCAAAGATGCTGTCTGGTGATGACAGTGACCACCAGTCGGTCTATTTGATGGCACCTGCATTTGCAGGATGTACGTGAATCCTAAGAGAAGTTGAGGTTAGAGACACATTTGCTTTGGGTCAAGGGTACACACCTACTCCAGGCAGCAGGGTCACCATTCCGCCTTGTCAGTACCCGTCTGCCAGAAGCTGTCGGCCTTATAGCCCCTGGCTGGCTTTGCGCCGGAGGCAGAGAACTTGGACATCAGCAGAAATTGCTGGGAAGTCCACAGATCCACTTGGCCACAGCTGCACTTTTTGGTTTTGTCCCTCCTATGTATAGTTTGATCTGTTCTTTTGTTTCTTGGTATTTTGAAGAACAGCCTTAGACTGTACAGGATCTCTGTACTACCTGGCCTGCGCAGACTATGCTGTTATGCTGTTTGTTTTGAGCATTTTTTCAGTTCTCTCTGCCCTCCCCCCCCCTTTTTTTTTTTTGTGTGAATTAGTAGAAAAAAGACATGTTGCAAATGATCTGGAAGGGAGGCTGTAATCCTCCCTCTTGCTTTCACATTTCATAATTGTCAATCTGGCCTGTTCACTTCCATCTCTTACAGGAAATTGATTGGGATGCCCTGTTTGCCAGGACTCTGAAGCCCCCTTTTGTGCCCACTTTAAGAGATCCCACCGACATTAGCAATTTTGATGAAGAGTTCACATCACAAAAGCCAATCCTTACTCCTCCAGAGGAGGTTGCTCTGCTAACCCATAAGGAGCAGACTGTCTTCAAGGACTTTGACTTTGTCTCCAGACACCTTTTAGAAGTTTGATTCCTGTGCTGTAAGAAACATGAACAGATTGTTACCACCTTGAGAGAGCGTAGAGAGGACTTGGCATGGGCAATGGAAAAGTCAACAGAATTCGTAGAACTGGTAGTGCTGATGACCCCGGGATGAGAGTGCCCTGCAAGCTCAGTTAACCTGCTGTGGTTTTCTCAGCCTCGTTTGTCAGAGGGATACTGGATATCAGTTATCTGTAAGGAGTAATTTGTGTTTGACAGGATGTATCTTTTGCTGCATTGAATATAGATGGAAATTTGAAATTTAAGTGGAACTTAGAGAAATCAAATAATCTTCGCAACCCAGGTTACTCTTTGCAAAAAGCCTAAGTAGGTAGCACGGCTTTTTAAAGTTGCATAGTAGCAGGGGGAATGGACGCTGCTCACCTGTTTTCTAGAAAAGCATTCCCTGTTTGTAACAATTTTATGCCCGTTTCCAGTTATAACTGTGCATGCCAGAGAAGGAATGGATTTTAACACTACCAAGACAATGACGTTTGGGTTTGATAATGATCCAAGTGACTTCTCTTAAGGAAAAGGAGTCTCTCTCTACTTTTGAGGATGCTGAAACTTAGCTGTTGTTTTTAATGATATAAAACCACCACAGCTTTGCACATGCTTTTTTATTATTATTATTAATAAAAGATACCTTTCCTTATAATGACATTTCAGCTTTTCATCTCTTTCATGTTAGCCGAATGTTTCAGATCAGGGCTAGCCACATTCTGCTCAACAGGCAGGATTTTATTTGTGAATGTCAATAGCAATACTTTCTTTCTTCCTTCCTTCTCACTCATCTGTGTGCATATTGCATGGTGTCATCAGCTGTCACATACAAATGACTGCAGTCAAGTTGTCTCTCCACAGATTTTATCTATGTGTATATTCTGTGTCTTTTTTTGGATAGCTAAATAATGACAGTGTTAATATTGGAAAATCAGTAAGTTAAGGTGATTTCATGCCCCTGGTAACAGATCTTGTAATTATACTTGACAAGATACATTTTCTTCTCTTAAATTTGTAATGTTAGCTTGTTGGGCAAAAAAAGGAAGGGTATCCAGAAATGAAGCATCCCACTGGTGACAAACAGGGATGCACAGCTACTACTCTTTTCACTCAGTCTTCAACAGAGGTAGGCAGAAGTTGAACTAATGTAATTGTGCTACATCTGGAGATAAGGTTCAGGTGCAGCTAGCAAGTTGCCGCTATTAAATCACGGCTGGTCTAAGTGCCTGAGGATTCAGAGAGGTAAGAGCTATGTTTGTGCAAAACAAGTAATTCACACTGAACCTAGATTTCCTATTTTTAGAGCCAAGTATAACTGCTGCTGAAAATTTCAAGGTACAAATATTCTTTCAACCTCCTGCTCTGCCTTGCGGTGTAACAGCCCATTTAAAGCAGGATACACATTCTCCCTCGCTCGTTTGAATAGAAACGGTTGGCTTGCTGTTGGCCCCTCAGCGTATTTTGTGACTCATTCTGAAGGTCAAGGCCTCTGTAAAGTGGTAAGTAGGACTGAATTGTTAGCAGAGGTGAAACCTAGAACTTGGGCTCAAAGGGAGAGGCATAAAGAACCAAAAAAGGCATATTTACTCTTTTAATTTATCATTTATAGTAGAGTAAAAAAGACTGTACATTACTATCCCAGTGCATTTTAAAAACAACCACCAAACAGAGCAAAAACTGTTTTGGCAGGTGAGCCATACCTCAGCAGGTACCACGCTGACACAAACATGCTGCAGAATCCTTTCTGGATGGCGTACCATTGTTAGGAAGACAATTCTTAGCATTCTGATATCCCTCTGGTAGGATTTTCTACCCTGAACAAGCCAGACAGGACACAGATTACAAACTCCGGGGTTGGTCAGAAGAAGGAATCCTTCTGCCATTTTTAAACTGCTTTTGGACTATCATGATGTATTTACAGTGTCCTTTCGTAAGTGCTCATCAGTTAAACCCTGAGTGCATCCTACCAGCTTGCCAGATGTGCTCTTGAGCTGGTGTTAATTCCTGAGCCAAGGCAATTAAGGCAGAAAATAATTTTAACTAAGGTTTTGTCATGGTGCTGTTTTTTAAACAGAAAAGGACCAGGATTAAAATTCACACCAGAGCCTTTTCTGTTTTTAAAGCTAAAATTGGTCATCCCAAACTTCCTTTTAGTTCTGCATGGAAACTTGGAAGTACGACCGCTTACTACAATGGAAAGCTAGTAAGTGTGCTGCTATCCCAGAAAGCTGTCACCGCCCCCCTCCTCGCAATGAAACAAATGGGTCCTAGAATCTTTCCTCTTGCCTTGAAACTTTGTATTCTTTTACTAAAGTTTTACTAGTGTGTTGGGGTAGTAGTGTTGCCAGCCGTGTTACCTGAGCCAGGCAGTTAGGTACCCACCTCCGTTGCTGGTTCTCTCTCCACAAGCTACAGTAAAGGCATCTGCAGAAATAATTAAGTAGGCAAGCAATGCTTTTCTGTCTAAAGAAACCATTCTTTGCTGAATTGATTCAAAATAGTCCATGAATCCTTAATAGCACCATCAACTTAAAACCAACCACTTAGCAAGCTGGTCAGAGCATCACACAGTACAAGCTAATTATCTCATAAGCTGAATTTGGTGCCTTACAGCTGTTTCTCATGCACATTAACACTGTTAAGCCTCAAATCTTTGTGGAAAGCATTAAGCTGAGGCATGTGGTCAAAATGAAATTTGCTTTTGACTTTCCAAATATTTACTCAAATATTTCTATTACATGCCCAACACTACTGACAAAAGGCACTGCGGTTCTCACAGTGAGAATTACGCTGAAGAAAGGCCACAGGAATTATATTGATTCTGGCTGGTTTTGTCTGTAATAGCTGCTGTTCCTTAGCAGCGAGAGGGGAAACTTTGGGGAAGAGAAATGAACATGCATCCTCACACTACTCTTGCATCTCTTCTGGAGAGACGCGGATGCAGTTAACGAACGGAAGTGAATTTAGAGAGAGGGATACCTTTTGCTTGGTTCAGAAATCACCTCTGCTGGCCTTCCCAGAACCAGTGTGTTGCCTTTAACAACAGTGTTACTCATATATAAAAAAATTAATCCTGACTATCCTTTAAATGTAATTTGCATAACAAACAGGTTGTGGAACGGGTCCTGTAGTTCATGATGTACTAAAGTCCCCTGCAAGGCAATGGCAGCAATTGTGTTAGCAAAGCTTTACCCAGCAACCTGCAGCTGTGTTGGCACTCTACCAGGTCACTGCTACCGTGACTAGACAGGCTCATTGTTCCTGTGAAAATAGATTTTCTCCCATGCAGTGAGGTGGCATGAACAGAAGAATCTCCAGAGATTGAGGATTACCCCTTGGTCAAAGGGATTCTCCAACTCGGAGTGCTGCAGGTAGGAGATGCGATGATGTGACATGAATTCCCAGGTGGTGGTGTTGCATGAGATCAGATAGAGGTGTGACACAAGCAGCAGCAGGACAACAATGCTGAATATGGCCATCAGGAGGAAGGACATTAGGAGGAAAATGTTGTGCCACAGCCAGTCCCAGGACTGTTCAAAGTAGAGGCCTGACCTTTCAATTCAAAGAGAAATAAATTTGCGGTTAAAGATGTATAACTACTTACATGAGCCAAGCAAACTTTATGGCACATTTAAATTCAATTCATAACTAATGACCTTCTGTGAATTGTGAACCTCAGAGAGTTAATATACTATAAACTCTTAAAGAGACTGCACCAGCGTGACATAAAATCTAAGAAGTTTAAAGGATGCTGGTTCCCCTGACAGCGGAGAGAGACAAATGCCTTCTGTTAACTCCTCTCCCCAACAGGCACACAGCTGAAACCCTGCTGGAGTTTCCAGTACTTGGCTTTGTAAACAAAGACAGTATCACAGTAACTGAAACAAAATTAGTCAGCTTTTGTACTGTTGTTAATTCTGCTAATTTAAGCTTAAAACAAAGATGAACAACGAAACCTAAATTATTAAATCCTGCTCAACTATTGATCAGCTGTGTTGTCCCTCAGCAGATTAGGGGGCTCCAGGATGCAGAAGAGGGTGAAGACACAAAGCCAATCCAGTCACCGCTACCTTTCACATAAACGCTTCGGTGGGGCTCCAGGAGCACTCAACTTTCAACAGTCTTAAAGGACAAAGTGCCACCTCCAGGCCTTACCAAGCAGCGTGACCCCCCCACAGCAGAACCACAAGCTGCACGCTCAAGTAGATTATGAAGAGGCGGTGATTCTTCTCTCCTACACAGTTCTCAATCCAGGGACAGTGATGGTCATAACGCCGGACGCAGTGCCGGCACAGCTGGCAGTGCTTGGCTCGCATTGGTTGCTGCAAAACAGAAACAAACAAAAAGGAAAAAACCCGTCAGCACTAGTCCACTGCTGTTCAACTCCCCGTTCAGTAGAAGGGAACATAGCGCAGAACTGTCTTCCTCCACAGCAGTACTGTCCTAAAAGCACTCCGTTTTGAGATAACAGCACAACATAAACATTGCTAAACACAACTAAAGGGGATCATGATTCCCCTGGCACAGATCCACATGAGTGAGATTCAGATTAAACGACTCCTCCACACTACTTCTCTCTATGCATCTTACTCATTAGCTACCTATTTATAGGAAGCCCAGTGTGCAAAGCAGGGAGATAGAGCCAATTGGTCTGTTCGGGAAAGCACGAGTGGTGTATTGAGGTGAAAAACGAGGACCACTGCTATTGGATAAAGTGGGCAGGGATGGGATGTTTTCATGGGACTGCACAGAGGAGGGAAGTCTCTCTGCTTCTGTGCGAATACAAGACGCACAGGAAAGTGGCTCGAAGTACCAGGAGCAGAGGAGATGAAAGACCTGGCTGAGAAAAGTAGCACCTCCTAGGATTTGTTCCCTGAAGCATATCGATGTTTTGCCAGCTTTTTCTTTTACAATAAGCTCACTTCTCCCAGTAGATACTCTTCAGGAATTTACGGAAGCTGGGATAATGCTTGATTTTATTAAACTGATAGGGATCACTCTGAAAACAGGCCTTTCTAGGCTTTAGGCAGTGTTTTAAGAGCTAATTTAATTGCTCTAATTTTTCTTTCATGCTACCTTTTACAATTTAGCCTTATGTTTTGTTGGCTTTGGGCTTCCAAACAAGCTCACAGCTACCAACAGTTCTCATATGTCATGCTCACCTGCCTTTCTGACTATCAAGATACTTTCAAAATAACCTTTTTAACAATACTGTAAGCTCTGATTGACACGGCAGTAAGAACGTAGAATACGTTTTCCCATGGCAAAAGATCCCTGTTTCTGTAAGCCAGCAGGAACTTGTTTCAGCCTTGGAAAAAGAGCATACATTCCAGCGTTCATCACTACTACATCTTTAGCTATGCAATTTATTTGGATCACTTCTCAATTAAGGGCTGTATCAGAATCTAGTTTGCTAGTTGTATTTACTTTTTCTGTGAGTTTTTCAGCAGGAGAGAGACCCTTTGACAGAATTAATCAGATCTGCTGCACCTCCAAACCACTGAGCAGTGAGCAGCAATGTCAGAGCAGAAAAACACTGGCAACAGGAGCTGAACAAAGATGTTGCCAGAAAATGTAAGCTTGCAAATTGATCATCCCATCCTCTTCTAGCACATTATAAATGCCTACCTTCACCATGCAGTAACCGCAGCGTTGCATCTTAATATTACTTGGAACTTGGGGTGTCACCAGGCTTTGTTCTTCACTCTTGCCTGCCTACAAAAAAAGAGAAAGGGAGGAACTAAGGAGGTTTTGTTTCTGCTGTCTTGGTACAGCTGAGCTGTCTGGATCCTTTTATTTAACAGCTACACGCTGCTGGTTATCTCTGGCGTTAGGAAGGTTAAAGAAAATAATTCCTTAGAATCCCTACAGAAGCTGCAGACAGTTAAGGTAGAGCAAGAGCGAACAGGCTACTCCTGCAGCCATCAAAAAGAGCACTTGCACAGAGGCAGAAATAATTGCGGACAAGATCCCACAGTGATCCCAGTGCTACACTTGGGGGCAAAAATAAACACGGTTAGACTTCACTTACAAACACAACAACGATGCCTTTTCAGTACAAGCAGTGCTACTTGTTCATAACAAAGCCAACAATTACATTAATGATGGATGATTAAAATTGGTAACGCTTTTGTCCTACACAATCTATAAGGCGGTGTGCCCGAGCAGACTCTATCTCAGTTACTGACATTTTGCATCTCCATTTACTTCCCTGTAACTTGTTTGTGTACACAACCTCTGAGAGGGCAGCGAATCCATGAACAGCTGGATAAATGGAGCTGCAGAGCGCACCCCCTTCCTAGCTCGCCGTTCAGTTTGGGGTTTTTTGCACGTGTACCATTTTGCAGCAGTTACCATGAAATAGGTCACGTATACATTCCGTAGGAGAAGACTCATGTTCAAACGGCACGGTGCACCTGAGGCAGGAGCATGGTGTGAGAGACGGCCCAAGCCTGAGCCCCGCTGCCGGTACGGAGCCCCACGTCTGGCTGGTACGGAGCCCCACGGGCAGCACGGGGCCCTACGGCCGGTACGAAGCCCCAGGGCGGTGCGGGGCCCGGAGCCGCCCGCCGCGCGCGCTCCCTCCCCCCGGCGCCGCAGCCGCTGCCGGGCCCCGCGCGGTACCTCCAGCTCCTCCTCCGCCGCGACGAAGCCCGGATCCATGCGGGACACCCTGGCGTGCAGCAGGACGGAGCCCAGCACCAGGAGCACGAAGACCAGCGGCGCCAGCAGCTCCCCGCGCTCCTCCTGCCGCCGCAGCTCTGCAAGGGCCGGGGGCGCCGCCCTCAGCACGGGGCCGCAGCCGGGGGGGCGGGGGCGCCGGGGGACAGGCGGCGCCGGGCGGGGGTCCCGAGCGCGCCCCGGGCCCCCCCACACCCCAGGGTCCCCCCCGGCCCCGCGGCGCCCCCCGGCCCGGCACCCCCCGGCCCCGCTCCCCCCACGGGCCCGGCCCGGCCCGGCCCAGCCCCGCCGCTGCCTCCCCCCGGCGGCGGCCCCGCCTCACCCGTGCGGTGCAGGAACAGCCCCAGCGCCAGGGCCGCGCTCAGCGCCGCCTGCGCCCGCAGCCCCCCGGCCCCCATGGCGCCCGCAGGCCTGGCAGGGCGGGGAGCGCGGCGCGGCCGCCGCCAGCGCCCGGGGGCGGGGCCGGCACGGCACGGCACGGCACGGCACGGCACGGCACGGCGCTCCCTGGAGGCGCGGCCCGGGCTGCCCCTGAGGGGGCCCGGCCCGCTGCGGGGCTGCGCGGGTGCCGGTACCTCAGGCCCGGCTCCCCCCGGGCTGCTCCCGCCCCTCCCGCGCCTGCGGGCGGCCTGGCTGCAGCGCGCCGCTCCGCCCGCCCCGGGCCCTTCCCCGGGGAAAGGCGCTGCCCGCCGGCCCCGAGCCCCGGGCTCTGCCGGCGCCGCCTCGGCGGGGGGGGCGGGCCGGGCAGGTAACGCAGCCGGGGCGGGCGGGGGCCCTGGCAGCGGGGGGGGCTCCGCCTGGGACCGGCAGCTGGGGGGGGGCTGAGCCGTGCCCCGGTGCGTTCCGCTCGTGCTCCCGCTGGAGCGGGGCCGGGGTGTGCACCTGCAGCCTGGGCACCTGCCTGCGCGAGGGGGGGTCCCACCGCAGCCTGGGGAAGCTCTGAAATCTGTTCCCAGCTGTAGCGCGGGTGCATCCCGCCGCTTCTGTTACCTTCTTTCCCAGAGAGGATTCGGGAAGAACAGCCACATCCCTCGCTCGTGGATGCTCCGGCACCTGGGGCGCAGCGGGTGCCTCAGCCCCGCGCTCCTGGCTGCTTCGGTCTCAGTCAGCGGCCACCTGGCTGCACAGGGCACTGCGGCACTTTACCGGGGCAGCTGTGTTGAAATGTTGATAAAAATCATGGAGTCTAAACCTCCAACAATCATTCAAATCCTTTTGCTTTCTTTTTTTTATTCCAGGTAAATGAAAACCTGCAGGAATCTTCCTTGGACACCCCCAGAGATGGTGTCAGTGCTTGTCAAATCTCACGCAGAGGCTGTACATGAGGCGGCCGGGCTGCTCCCCGCCTGCCCCAAACACCCCGAGAACCTCCCTGCTCCGAGGGTTGCAAAGGAACTCGCTCGGAACAGCGGGAAGCTCGGGACAGCTCAGCAGGCTCCATCTACAAACAGAAAAAAAAAGGTGGGCAGCCCGGTTCCCCTTCTTTGCAGAGAGGTGTACATTTTAAAGCTTTAATGAAGGCAATTTGAATAGTAACAATATTACCCACTTGCAAGTAGAAACATTTTGATGCTCTGAAATAATTTGTCCTAGGGAATGTATTCTCACTGTTTTGTGATTAAAATAATTTGGTGCATGTTACACTTTGTATCTTTTCTTACAGCTTCAAAACCTCTCTCAACAGAGATCAGCGCTTACCTCGGTCTCAAGGGTTTCAACCTAAACAACTGGTTGAAATTAGGCTTAGTTCTAGAAAGTCTCCACTGGAAAGTTTCTGAGTGGAGAATCTAGATTCTTAGGAGATTCCAGCTAGGAGTTCCATGCTGCTGGAAGCCTAGGGTGTCTTACTGTGCTCTTACAACATGGTACATTTTCAGCGTCCTAGAGGCAGTTCAGTGTGATGGTTCCTCCTCCTGCTTCAGGCACCTGGAGTCTGATCCTCTTGAGAGTTTACTGTGACCATTGAATTAACTGGCAGCTGAACCCTTGCAGGGCCAGGGTATTAAGAAGAAAGTCACGCTGGCCTTAAAGCAGATCGACTGTTTTAAGCTAGAGTCTTTTCATAAGTACTCAGCTTCTGCCCACTTACAAAGCTTAGGCTGTGGAATGCAAGCCACAGATCCGTTACAAAGTGCAGAGGCAATCTGCACAGCCAAATATTGTTCTGATTTCCTCCTCCCTTTCACATAATTTCCTAACGATGCTCTCTTCCTCCACGCCTCTTTTCTAATGACAAACAGTATTGTATCCCTTGGAGTGATGAAAGGAAAAGCCACTGAACTGCACCATCAACACATGGCAGTTCCTTTCATTTTTAATGAAATATATGACAGCAAATGGACCAGTAATGTACCTAAATAAACCACATTCATAGACCAAAGGAAGAAGACATTGTTAAGCACTAGGTTTAATACACAGCGGGTATCCAATGGATACAACAGAAAAGTTAATTCATTCAGAATTGTAAGGAAGCAACAGTTGTGCATTATTATTTTTTCGCTTGGTTTCACCATGTACAAACATTTGAACCAGGCCTCTCAACATTAGGCAGGTCAATGGACAGAGTAAAAGCAGGTGCTTGCTCATTATAACCGAGGTTATTTTCTTGAAGCAAAACAAGGAAATACATATTTGGTTAGCTTAAAAACTTTTTTAAATGAGAAAAGAATTACAACCAGTGACAATTATATGATATCAAAATATAGTCTGCTAATGCAGAAGTGTTTCAGTTCAGCAGGAAATCTCTCTCATTCCTTTCTTTAAGTGCTGCCTTCTCATCCAGCCCCTACGTTACTTTTCATCCATTCCTGACAACTATTACCCTCTGCTTCATACATGTGGATGTCATGGAGACCAGCTGTTTCCCTACTTTTCTTCCCCCCCCCCCCCCCCCCCCCCCCCCAGCACAAGCTACCCTCTAATACCTGAGCTGTGGCAGGCTCCTCCCTAAAGAGTCTGAAGAAAATGTCTTTTCTATGGAGCAGGGCCTGAACGCAGCGCCCCTGTGGCTCTTGTCCTACTGGTGATCAACTGCCGCCTTCATGAGGGAACAGGCTCACAGCTCCAAGGCTTTTCTCCCCTCTCATCTTCCGCAGAGACCAGAGCGGCTGCAGCAGAAGCCCAACCAAGGTGACAAGCTGGGTAGGATTCAGTGCTGAACAGATACCGTTTCAGCCAGTAGGTGGGTGCAGGGTAACAGCAGCCATCATGCAAATGGGGCAGATGAATTATCTGCAATATTACTAATTGCCACAAATATCAGTGCTAAACTTTCTTGGCTTGGTTTAGATGAGAAAGCCTAGTGCTGCTGGGTGTTTGTTAAGCATCATACAAGTAGCTGCCAATCCTTATAAGCGATTCCTCCCACAGATCTTGTAAAATGGAAGCACTTGTGGGAAGTTGCCCACCAATTTGCTCTCATCTATTCCAGAGAAGAGGGCAGACACTGACACCCTGCGTGCTGAGGACCGTGGTACCATTGACTTGGGCCACTGACCAAGGAGGCACCCACCAGCCAGGAAGGAAACTATGTACGGTCAAGGTAGAGGGTCCCTTTGTTGGCACAGTCTCTGCAGAGAACTACCAGGTTGTGTTTGTGCTCTGCTTGCCAAGCTTTCAAATATTAAAGAAAATGTAGTAGTGAAAGTATGAATAGGAGTCTGAATGGGACAACAGCTACGGCCCCTCTGCTGTGTCTTTACACACTATGAACTTTTCTCCAGCTGGATTTTCATTTGACAGATAGAACCCTGTTCTAGTTTTCTGGGCAGGGTTGGTTGTTGGCTCTATATTTCTGTGTGGAGTTGAAGTCTCCTGGTTCGTTCCTTTGATCCAGCAAAGGTGGAAGGCCTGAAAGGCTTCCCTCCAAGTCAAGCATTTCAGGGTATCCAACTCCCCCTTTTACATTAGACCTTCACAAAAAATCAGCCACTTTGCCCTCCCCTCCTTTGCAGAATATTGGTATGTCTGCAGGTGCCTATCCTGAGCACTGGATCTATGGCAGCAATTCGTTAACTCCTCCTTGCCTCCAAAAAGTGCTTTCAGGTCATGGTGCAGCATTATGCCTAGGGCGCTCCTGTCCTTCCAGTTAGGGAAACCGTGATACAAGCTAGTTTCAAATTTCCAGTTTCAGGAACTCCTGGATTATGCTCAGGTGCTCAGAGGCTACCTTTCTCTCTTTGGCCCCTTACTGAAAGGGAAATGTCATTTTTCAGCTCACAAAGTCTGTTGGCTTGAACACATGTTGAAACGTGTAGTCAAAACTCGTGTTACTTTAACAGGGATGTGGTTTCTTTCAAAATGCTGTCTCAGGAGTTTACCTTGCTGGTGGCCTGACTCAAAATCTTGTGTGTAGCTACCTGTAACAGAGCAGTTGTAGTTCCCCCTTCCCCCTGGGATCAGCAACAGAATTCAGAAGACTTAAGCTCTTCTTGCAGGCTCGTCTGACTCCATTAATCTCCATGTTGCTGGGAATTTTAAATCTTTTTATCCTGGCTCAGGTACAGCTTGATAAGGATGTGTGAGCAGTGAGGATAGAGGTTGTCTTTACAATGGGAAACAAAGGTTCGATACCATGGTCCAGCTCGCAGCAGGTGAGATTTCACCAACCGCTGAGCTTACAGGGGCACTGGTCTGAAAAACCCAAACCTTTGGTGTCTTGAGGCAGATGGAACCAAGCCATCCGTTGTTCGTTAACCCTGATGTAGTTGTGCCACAATCTCAGCGTAAAGCCTGGTTGTTTTGCTGGGATTACAATGCGAGGCTGAGGTCTGCTCTAGCCGAGACAGGAGCTCCTGAGCTCCAGCTGTCCCCCCAGTGTGGCACCTGCATTCTGAGGACACGAGTTTCTGATGCCTCTTGCATCTGTGACGTGTCCCCTTCTGCTCCACTCCCACCTTGCCAACATGGTCAGAATCTTGAGTGCTTTTTGTCAAGTGATCCAAGATTTTAGTGGCGGGGGCTTTCACTATGTGGGCACTAAACAGAAGGAAGCCTAGCGGGTGGCACTGTCACGTGAAACAGCTTCCGAAGGACAGCAGCACTAAATGGAGCTTCAAGTGAGCAAAACCCGACTCCCCTAATGCACTGAGGCTGGCTGGCGCTATTTGCAGCCTCCCTTAGTTTTGCATCTTGAAGGAAGATTAGCAAAAGTTATACAGAAAACAGATCCCGAAATAAGCTTCCCTGTCTCAAAGCTCATAGGGACACAAATTCTTGGAGAACAGGAATAAGAGAGAGAAAAATACATTTCAATCAAACGACTGCAAAAAAGTATAATTTGTCAAGTTTTGCAAACCATATGAAAACAATTCAAAAGTGACACAAAAATATATATAAGTTTGAAAAATACTTAAAGAAAAAAGTACAGATCTCACAATACCAGAACAAATGACGTATGGTTAAAAAGAAGAAAAAAAAAAAAAAAAAAAGACATCGAATAACACCATATTGGCAGAAAAAAGTAAACCTCTCCGGGGCAGCTGTGTTCTGTCATTTAAAGTGTCAGTTGTTTGTGTATCTAGGATCCGTCTATAACGTGCTCGGCAATGACAACATTAACTCTGAGCATTAGAAGAACCTCATAGCAGCAAGTCAAATCCAAGAGCGATGTATACAAGGGAAGAGAGCAGGGAGGGTTACTGTGCTCAGAGGCCTGAAATGTCCTAACCCCATGGCCGTAGTCTCCTCTTCCTGCCACCAGACATAAAAATCTTTTCTAAATCCTTTCTCAGGGGAGATTTGTGAATTGGGAAAGAACCGTGGCAAGCAGAGGGCTCCAAGCATGGACTGCATGTGGTGTCATCGAGCGCCTAACTGCGAGGCAAGCCTTGGCCTTGGGCTTCTTGAGCCTTTACAGGTCTGGAGTCCTACAGGTGATGACCACCTTAGTGGGACTCTCCTCTCCCCTACATCATATAAATTGGAGTAACGCTGCCGACATGAGCAGGACTGCACTGGTAAGTGCCACTGGGAGTCGGGTAAGAGCAGGGCCTTCTGCTTCCCAAAAGAGAAGGAAGATGTTGGGGTGGAACAAGAGGTGCTATTTCATGAGACCACCTGCCAAAGGGTGCCCGGAGACTCACCAGTCCCAGTAGAGGACTTTAGCACACCAATTACAGCGTTTGTGCTGCAGTGAGCTTCCTGTAAAGGGAGATTACTTTGCCACTGAGCATGGCTTGCACTGCTGCAGGCTGAAAAAGAGCAGAACAGCTTCAGTCCGTTACTGGGACTTGCACAAGTGGTACAAATTGCCCCAGACTAGGGCCTGGTAGAGCGTATTATGCGGAGGGGAAACGCTCTCTGGCATTTGTAGCCCTTCCCCATAAAATAGAACACAACTAAAAAGGGGGTGAAGAACTGGAATGAAGATGTGTAGCCCTTTGTGAACAAATTTTGTTCCTTGTTGCACAGGCTCCCTTAGAGAGAAAAGCTCTGTGTTGCCAAGAATGTCTAACTGGTTTTACTGGTCATCCCTGACCTTATCAGGCTGGGTGGGCTGGCAGATCCTACTGTACCACCAAAGGGGACAAACCAGACCTCTTTACTTGAATGGGAACATCTTCCCAATGACCCACACAGAGTTACCAATGCTTCCATTAATGTGAGTCTTCTATTAAAAAAAACCTTAAGGAGCGAATTGACTTGAAAGATCTTTCTTCCCCATTTCCTCTATTTACAAGGATCACTAAAAAGGTTAGTTCTTTTGGTCTAACTCTCTGGTATTGTGTCCCCCAACCTCTTTAACCAAATAAGTAACTCATCACTGCCTGTAGCCCCATCGAGCAGCCAATACCAATTCAGGACTGGTGTTCTTGCAGACATTACAGGACCTCATGCAATACAGCAAAAGGGAATTTTCTAAAAAGTGGGAGATCAAAATGTCACACTAGCGATCACACAACTAGGTCTTCAAGCTCATGGTCGTTTGAGGCTCTCTGTGTGGTCTAAAATAAAAAGGTTAAACAATACATGATGTAGTTGTCTTTGTTTTTTGTTTTCTTTTTATACAGAAATCATACACACAGAACTTCAACCAGAAACTTCATAACAAAAAAGTCCACTAATTTAAGGAAAGCATTTTGTTGTGCAAAAAGTCCCTCCCCCCTCCCCTGTTCACCTTCATCTACTGAGGGTCTCACACACACACATGAAGTTTCCTTCCAACAGGCAAGTTGGTAAGAAAGAGTCCTCCCTATGTACAGTGAATTAGAGAAGCTGGATACAGTGCTGGCGAGAGGCATGAGATGATTGCCTCTATCTGGAAGTGTCCATGTTCTCCTCCTTAAAGTTACTGCAGTGCTCTATAACTTTCCTATGGACAAAACAAGGAGAGAGGGTTTAGTTTAAAGCTCATTGCACGATAGCTGTGGGACAGTAACGTAAAAACTGTCCAACAGGCTTGATCGCGATGTAGATGGACGCTGTTCGCAGCAGGCAGTCTCTTCTGAGATAAGCATCAACTGGTGTCAAAACCAGCATTCTCCACAAAAGCAGCTTAGGGCTCACAGTTCACCCCCTTGGAATTTCAAGTCATGTTAGTACAGATCCAGATCCATATGTGACCGTTCATTCCTCACCCCCATATCCAAATCATCGGGTAACTTCGAATCACATCGGGAAACACATGCATACAAATGTTTGTCATTCACTCTGATGTCATCTGTCCCTGCTTTTCCTATTTATTCACCATTCTTGCACTCTACCATCCCCATACACGACCTGCCTGTGATAGTCTCCTGCAGGCTTCAGTCACCTCCAGCATTTAGCAACCCTCCAGCGACGGGGAATGCCTGCCGCCCGCCCACAAGGTGCGTATTCCCAGCCCCTCTCTGCCTCTCATTTATATGCATCCCGCAGGTACGAAATCCTACCTCTCAGACTGCCAACGATTAGAAACCGCAGCTGGCTTTTAAAACTCTGAAAGAATGACTCCAAAGGAAGGTCACACAGCACACCACAAAGGTGATGGACTCTTCCACCTTTTGAAATAATCCTCTCATTTTAACTGCAGTCAGCAAGTGCAGCGACAGGCCAGTACAAGTGTGGAGCCAGGGAGCCCACCCCAGTACGGAGACTGGTGCTGGCTGGGGGACTACGGGCCTAAGAGATGCAGTTAGCCATGTGGCTCCCCTGTCCCACGAGCCACTTCCATAACCAATGTGCCCCGCACCCACCAACGCTGAATGACCTGTGTGTATTGCCCGACTCCGAACCCTCACTACTCTTCTGCTTTCATCCTCGTTTTTCCTGCCCTGTGCTTCTTACCCCTTGAGCACATCAGTGCAGGCCTTTCTTTGGGAGCCTTACTTGATGTAGAAGAATAAACCCTAAAGTAAAGCTAAACTGAACGTTCGATGATAGCGCGCTGGTTTCCTACCGGGCCATTTCCTTGGTCTCCTGCCGTGCTGAGGCCATTTTAATCATGTCCTTCAGAAGGGGAATCCCGCCTTCTTTGATCAGCAGTGGGCAGTACTTGTCAGCTGCAGGGAAAAAGAATAAAACAGAGCCTTGTGAACCTTCACGAGAGTGGTGTAAAGGGCAGCCGGAGGGGAAGGAGAAGCCTGTGGCCTGAGAAGCCACAAAACTTTTTTATGAAGCCAGCCTGCTAGGGGTGCCCCAGCTGTGAGAACAGACAAAATGTCTGAGAACGTAAGAGTGGGGCCAGAAGGATCAAAACATTGAAGCCGCTTCCTACACACCGCGTCTCATTGTTTCTCATTTGGCTGTGCTGCCCGGCCATTCCCGCACCATTCAGAGAAGGTTCTCTCTACCTGCACAGCTGCACCAGGAAAGCTTTTTCCGCTAACAAGCTCAGATCCACACCCTCAGCCTTCACAGTGCAGTGGACGTGATTTCGAAAAGGAAACTTACGGTAGACAGAGACGAGGTTGTACAGTGCCCAGGTAGCCCAGTGCTGGCTGACTGGGGAGATCCCTTGCGGAAGAAGTCGAAGGATTGGTTCAAATGACCTGCACGGAAACATTGCAGAAGCTGTTAAAAATCCAAGAGCTGCTTCACTCAGCACCTTTGCCACTGAAAGCGGTACAAACTGCGCTCATAGGTACCCCAGCAGTAAATCCACTGGCATGTCAAAGGTTCTGGCACCAATGGCGAAGGCTGTGTCACGCGGCAGCGCTGGCAGGGTGACAGGCCCTAGCACCTTGCCACAAACACACTGCCCAGATAAAGAGCTGCGACAAATGCAATCGAATCCAGGAACTGATTTCCACCCTCTGTCAGTGATTTCCTCGTGACAGCCGAAATGCAGCCGCACTGCTCCATCTGTAGAGGGGCCAGAGCAACGCTGTGCCCAGCCAAAGCTGGCTGCTCACGTGCAACGGTTGCTGCGTTTCTTCTGGCAACGATAATGTGTCTACACCACAGAACAGGCACTGGAATGCCGTTCGTTCTAGATCCCTGGCAAGCACTAAGGGAATACAAAGCACCTGATACAGGAAGGGCTTTGGAGGATTCCACCAGCTGTATTAACCCTTGAAGGGATTTCTGGGAACTGTGTCTAAATACCCCCAGAGCAGAGTGAAAGCTACAGCAATCCACATGACTCGCACAAGCAAACAGACTTAAGGAGGTGCAAAGGACAGTCTTGGAGGAAAATGTTTAGGCAGTCCCAGACAGTCAGATCACAGGTCTCCTGAACTGTGCAATTTCACCACAAACACATGGGAGGGATTCTGTTGGGGTCCCACACTTCTTCCATAGGAATTGCCAGGCAAGGTGTCCAATTTCAACATGTTTCAAAGGAAGATGTAAAACCTGTACTAAAGAGTATCTCCCTGAAGATGTTTCTCCTTCACTCTAAACAGAGCCTCCATGCTAGGCTACCCCTCTTCCCTTCTCTGTTGGTGCTTGCCTCCTGTGATCATCCTGGCTCCTAGGTGAGTGCACCAGTCTTTCTACTCCTCACCTGTAATTGATATTTCTCCTGGAGTTGATATCCCAGCTCTGGATGGCTGCCCACATCCTCTTTACAACTTCCTCTCGGTGCGGCTCACATATACCCCAAGCCTCTGGACCATCAAACATGATATGGGAGAGCACCCCACAGGCATTATAGGATACCTCAATCCCATCTGCTTTGCTCTCCAGCAGGTTGCTGCCAAGGGAGAAGAGATCATTTAGAGGTGCTGATGCACCTTTCAAACCAAAGGTTTAAAAGTCCCCAGTGATTCAGGAGCAGAGCTCTAGAGCATTCTCCCTGCCCCAACCCAGCTGTTTGTTAGCCAGGCACTCACCTGAACACACTGATGAACTGGGAGGTCATGAGCTGCGGGCGGAGCTCCTTCACCTCTGCTACATTGCCTAGGAGACCCAGCATGTTGCGATGCAGCTCCTGTTTCTCTGGGAACTCCTAGGTAAGCAAACAACAGGATTATACAAAAGTAGGGCTACAGAGAGGTTGAGAACAAGCAACCCTGAAGAAAGGTTGTACAGCACATGTAGAAAAGCTGAGGGTTTTTGATTAGTCAGCAATGGTGCTTTAGCAGATGCCAAATGGGATTTCTAGTGTCAAAGATGCATGTGAGATGAGAGAATTGAGGCCAGAGCCCACTACTCACTGCTGCTCTGCCTAAGGGTAACTGTACACAAGATGGGGAAAGAGGAAGGGATGTTGAGTATAAGTTTCTCTGTTCTTCTACTGGTTGGGTGGACAGACATGAGAAAGAAGCAAAAATGCAAGCTTTTTCTGTTTGACCAATATAGGAAGTACCGTTTATAGATTAGCGTGGTCAGGGATCCTGCCCAGGCACCTGCACCTCTGCTGCTAACACCAGTGTTCCTCTAGAGAAAACCAGGTGTACTTACTTTCAAGCACTCCAAGAACAGTTTCATGCCACTGTAGTTAAGGAACATCTCGCAGTTATCAGGGGTTTCATCAGTGATGTTCCAGAGGGCACTCCAGGAGAACTCCATCACCTGATCACACTACAGAGCCGAGGAGAAAGGGACAGAAAGAGCTTTGCTAACTTGGGAGCCCAGCGCAAACCAGCTACTCGTGTTTCCTCTCTGGTATCACCCTCAATGACTTCAAAGGTAAGAAAACCTCATTATTCACTTTCAACTTGCCAGCAAGTGAGTTTTTTGTTTAATTTTTTTGCCTCCCAGCAAACAGTGGAGGGACATTCCCTCGCCCTCACCCTGGGACAGGAAATTCTGCAGCATCAGCTGAGATGATTTGTTTTTTAGAGAAGCTGAGCTGGCACTCTGGACTGACCTTCATGCCTAAGCCAGACTGAAGAAAAAAATACTCTATGTATACATTTTTTTGGGAAATACTCACCGTTTTATCAGCCAGCTTCTTCTGAATCAACTTCAGCATTGTCTGTGGGCAGAGGAAAGGGAAGAGTGAGAAACAGTTCAAGAATCACAGAGCTAAAGCTAACTGCTGTAGCACTGCAGGGCTGGCTGCAGCCCATTTGCAGGCGTATGCAATTTTGATCCTTTGTAGAGAACAGATGCAGTATCTCTTTCCCTAAATCAGTAGGACTGGGTTATGCTCAATGTTGCAAGTATCCACAGAACTGAACTATATGTCACGGTTCCCAAGCTGTCGAGTCTGCAGTCAAGTCAGTCTTGATCTGTATGATACAAGTCCTGAATGTGGTATAACTGCACCAAAGCAGTGGCTTTTGCAGCTCTTTGAAAAGGTGAGGGATACAGGTTGACAAGAGTTGGGAAGTTGATGCAGGAGGTAGTCACGAGGTGGTGCCAGCTCTGGTGAAGAGGTAAGATACAAGGTTATGCTGCTTCCCTGCTCCCGCAGACAGCCCATCTCTGAGATCGTGACCTTTCGTGCTAGCAAGCAAGTAAAAGATGCCACGTGGAGGGGCAGGTTCCAGGAAAGTCTGGCACTGCTGGGATGCTAGCTCCCTCCTGTAATACTGCAAGGTCGGCGCACTGGCTGGATGTGTTTGGCGGACTGCTGCAAGGGAATTGTGCTAGCTTGGGTTAAGGATAAGTAGATGTCTTGGGACCATACCAACCATGACAAACCCCATCTTGCCCACAGCTTCCTTATGATCGTTGTCCACCTGGCAGACCAGAGCGTTACAGAGGTGCACAGCGATGCGCTGAATAGACTCATCCTGCCGGCTCTGGTTGAGGATGTTCAGCAGCAGCTCATTGACTCGGCGGTACTGGAACTCCAGCTCCTCAGGAATGCTGAAGTTACACAGTGTCAAGCAGCAGTTTCGCTGTACCTGGGTCAAAAGGAAGCAAATACTGAGCCAAGTGGCTATGAAAACATGGACCCCATCACCTCACGTCTTCTTGCTGCTTGGTACTGAAACCATCTTTCTGCTTGAGCACAACCATTACAATTTCTGCTACCCTCCTATCTAGCACTGTGCTTTAGCTGTGCTCTACTGGTACCCTCTCCTCTCTCCCTGTCACTCTAGTCTCACAGGGCCACCAATCGCCCAGTGCCCGTCACTTTCCAAGCCAGCTCCTTGCTGCCTGGAAGCCCCCTATGCAGCGGTCTCCATTCTGCAACCCAGTGGCATCATAATGTCAGCTACGTATTCCATTACAGTGCAGTGGGATAATGTTTCCATCTGTTGACTCAACACCCCACACCCTTTTCACCCCACAGTGAGCACCGGACATCTCTGCTGTATGTCGGATATACCCTTTGACCACTATCATCAGATAAAAAGGAGCCTTGCTATCATCACTTTTTTCCCCCTTGTTCTGGAGAACATCACGTGGCTAAGGAGCACCCTGCATGCCATGACAGAATTATTTAGGTTGGAAAAGACCTTTAAGATCACTGAATCCAACCATAAACCTAATGCTGCCAAGTCCACCGCTAAGCCATGAGTGAGGGCAAGGATCAGATCTGGGCAACAGCTTCTCTGGTGTCTGCCTTAGCTAACATCCTGGGGGCTCAGAAGACAGATGCTAACAGCAGGCTAAAGACTTGATACAGGGAAGGTGGACTAAGGGAGCTGAAGGAGGCTGGGCTGCCCTTACTGTGACTTCCTGGTAGGACTCCATGCCGTTCAGCACCACCTGGATGACCTGGCGCCGCAGCTTTACACTCTGCTCCATGCGGTACTCAGAATTGGTCAAGTAGAACAGTGCTGCGCTGCCCGTCACCTGGATGTTTTTGTCATCTTTGTGGCACTTGAGGGCTGTGATCACCAGCTGCAGAGAAGCGACATGAAGCTTGAGTGCCACTGACTTGCTGTTGAGCCTTGGAATGACTGTTACAAGCCCGCAAGGAATGTGCGGCCCAGGCACTGCCAGAACATGCTTATGAAATGAAGGGACACAGTTCCACTGCATTACTGGAACTTTCTCCAGAATGGCCTGATATGGTGTCCCAGGGTGAGGAATGACTGAGACTGCAAACTTTCCCTTGTCAGGGTGAGGTGAATGCTAGCGTGGGGCTTACCTGAAGGGCTCGCAGCAGCTGGCTGCAGCGTTCAATACGGGCAATGTCAAAAAGGAGGTTGATGGCCCGGGAAGTGATTTCTGGTCTGTGTTCAGTGTAAGCCTCGATAGCGTTCAGGACTTGCTCTTCATTCTTGTCTCCACTCACCTGGCACGGAGGAACAAAAAGGGAAGAAATCATGAAGGAGGAAAATGAACATGAGAAGGGAACTCTGAAAGGTCGAAGGGTACAACTTCCCTCTACTCTGCTAGTAGGATTAGGCCCAGGATGGGAGCAAAGAAGTTGAGTCACTTCTAGTGACACTTCTAGGATGCTAGTCACAAGCAAGACTCCTACTGTCTTAAATAATCTTTTTGTAGTTACAGATGTCCTGGTCCTTAGGCAGAATGTTTTTTTCATGGCCCTCTTACAGAGGTATGGGGTTTTAACCCTTGTAAAAACCACATGGGGTACAGGTCTTGCCTTCTGGCAGGTTCCCTGCATTATCAAGTATTAGCAATTGAAAGGTCAGAGCACCTGAGACCTGAAGAACTCCACTGTACTGGCAGCCAGTAATTTTCATGTTCTTTCAACTCCGACCAAGTACCTACCAACCAATATTCTTGTGGCCTTGTTACCTTGTAGGCTGGAATATGTGTCAGGCGGCACAGCGATGTTTCAAAAAGGCCCAAGAACTGGAGCGGTCGTTTCAGACCCCGGAAGGGAGCAATGCTGCTCTTTGCTGGCTCAATGCTGAAGGGGGGGAAAAACATCACTTGTGTCAGTACTGTGTTTCTTCAGGCGTCTCCTGCCACAGAGGCAGCTGTCGGCTCTCCATTCCTCTGAGCCTACTGCTTCATAACTAGAGTGATAATAGCTACATTGTGGTTACACTGGCTAGCTTTTCCTAAATGTAACATTCGACATTCATCCCAGGTGATCCCGAGCGAAAGGCTGAACGTGTTGAACAGAACAGCTGTAAGAATTCAGACAGACAGAAGGCAGCTTTCCCAGGTAGAATGTGTCTGGAAACCCACTAGCTGGGGTGAACACTTCCTTTTAGAAAAGGGCCGTGGACTTCACTGATCCAAAGCATTTGCAAACTGGATTGCATGTCATCTGATAAGACATGTTAGTCTGCTTCTGTGATCATGCAAGAACACTAGTTTTGCTGCCATCTTCCTTATTGATCAAGAGCCGGTATTTTTTTCACCAGCTCTGGTGGCAAGGAGCCAGTACTGTCCCACTTGTTTGCTTTTGTTCACCAAGTGCTCAGGGAATAGGAGTGTCGAGTTCTTGGCTGATCTGGAAAGCCAGACCTCTAGGTATGCCTCTACTGAGGTGCACCAGGATTTTCAAAGGTTGATCTGCCCAGTATCCAGGTCAAATCTGAAAATATGCCTTTAGATTCTAAGTTCCTAAAACACTTAGCCCTCCTATGAATGCCAGTGTATTGACTTGGTATAGAAGTCTTCTGTTTTGGAAAAGCCTGAATTTCAGTGAGGGTAAGAATGTTTTGTGTAGAAAATGTTTAAAAGGCTTTGGAGTCCCTTCAGAAAAAAACATTAACTACTGCAAGAGAGCCCTGGAAGAATGTGTGTGGAAAAGGACAGAAATACTTCTTCAGACATGCATGGCAGGCAGATAGGATGAATCCTTTACTACTCTTATAAGTCCTTACACCTGTCATGTACAGGAGTCACAGCTGATTTCCATACCAGCCTTTACCATCAGGGGATGCTTTTTAGCATTAATTAGACCTACAGAATATGGAAGCTTAGAGGGAACTGTTCGTAATTCATCATTGCCTAATCCATCCACCCAAGCAGACCTCAGTAACTGCTGTTTCCTTACCTTGTCTGGCCCATCTTCTCCTCCATGCTTGGGATAGTGCAGTTCTCCAGCATGGTGTGCCCTGAGATATCGAGCGAAGTGAGGTTTACCAAGTTTTCCACAAACAGGTTTAGAACCCGCCGGGTCAGCTTGAATTTGTAATAACTGGACAGATGGTCTCGGGAGATATCCAAGTGCCTGCAAATGACAGAGAGCATCTCAGAGCCTGGAAAGCGTTGTCTGGGGCTTCCGCCTCTCTACCGGAGGAAGATGACAAGCCAAGTGTGATTATTACTTCTTTGTTATGACTATTTCCTTCACAAGATACAGGAATGTGGTTCTCTAGGATCTGGCAGTAGGATCTGGCCCTGTGTCTAACTGAAGCATGCAGATATCTGCTGGAGGTCTACTTAGAATGGAGCACAACAAATCGTCTGGCCACAAAGGAAATTGCTCCTGGCTCAGGAACTGCCTTTCCCAAGCTCCATCACAGCAGCCACCTAAGCATTTCTGCCTGGTGATTAAGATGCTCTAGAGGATCTTTGCATGTCCAGAAACATACGTTGCCTCATCCCACAAATGGTTACATGAGTTCTTGTCTGCTTCCCCAACCTTATATTTTTTCCACTCCAGGCTATTACACTGCCATGACTTCATTCAGGTATTTAATTGCTTAAGCTTTGGGGAAACCCTGATGCTAAGGGAGTGGTGGGACAAACTGACCAGCCATCATGTGCAGGACAGGGGCTGCTCTTGCCGGCCAAACAGTAGCGGAGACCCTTGAGAGACTTTGAAACTGCCAACATCCCACTCACAAAAGTGTCTTCTACTTGTTGTAGACCAAGTTTCACTGCAAGTCACTGGGAGTTTAAGTACTTGGATTTATAAAATGTTATTCAGGACGTTCCCCGAGACTCCAGGTTAACACGGTACCCCCTAGTGCCTGCAGTCAGTAGAGACAATACTAAAGCCATTGCACAGCATCCTTCCTGTGACTAGTAAGGCTTAGGAAGCCCTGGATCCCTTTCCTGATACCACTGTGCAGTTTGAATAGCAATTGTCTCAGCTCTGTTTCAGGAAGTCGTTTTACTGCCAACACTGTCTGCCTATTTATTTACACTGCTCGTTCCCTTGGTTGCACCATCCATGCACAGTGTGCTTCCACAGAGTGCACCGAGCAGACAGTCCGAGCTCAGAGTTTTTTCCAGGTTTTACCTCAGAGGCAGGCTTAAACTTTGGACATTCCTGTTTGACAAGCGGTTTGGAGGACTGAGCTTCACAGTATGATTATCACTATATTGGTTTATGTACACATATGTAGTAATTTTTTTTCCCATCTCTCAGGTATTTAGCTGTTCTTTTTTGTTCGGCTAGAGGGAGTGGTTAGTTTTGGTTTGGTTTTGGGTTTTTCTTCTTTCTTTGGTGTGTGGTGGTTTGAGTGTGTGGTGTTTTTCGTTTTTCTGAGAGGGAGTTTCTGCTAAGTGGTGTCTTTTCCGAGCAAAACACAGGCTGGCTTTAGACATGTCAGATACGGATAGCGAGTCAATGAGTGAGCCTGTTCACAGGAAGGCTTGTAACTTGAAAGCAGCAGTGGGTGGCTCTCTGTTAGCAGGCAAGTAGACCATTCTTAAAAGATCTTTCCCTATCAGTGGGAGAAGGATAAACAAGGAAGAACAGATCTGCTGACCTGAGCTTGTGAAGCTGTGCGATCACTTGGATGTGCTCCTCTGAAAGGTCCATGTTGTAAAGCACTAAGGAAACCAGACTGTCCTTCCACTGGGTCAGAAACCCCACATCATTCAGCTGGATCCCAGAGAGATCAAGAGCTGCAAGGGAGGCCAAAGGCCGAAGCAACGTTTCCACGTTTACCCCTTCGATCAAGCGGCCCAGGTTCAGGAAGCGCAAGCGGCTAAAGCCTTCAAAAGTAAAGTCCTTGACCAAGACCTGGCGAGTGGGGTTCACCAAACAGTCATCTTCACAGCCTCCAGGGTTCTCCTCCTCGTAGAAGATATTACAGCAGCCAAAGAGGCTAAGGGAGATAAGTGTGTGGCTGAAGCTCACCAAGGTTTGCAGACTCTTGGCTGTCAGCTTCTCACAGTTAGTCAGGTAGAGCTCAACAAGATCCTGGAAGATGGGAAACCAAAGTCAGAAATACTTCATGGGCACAGTGGCCACCCTGCTTGCTACACCACCTCCCACTGGGAGAGCCTGAGACCGTATACCACCAAACCTGACCAGTGCCCCCATCCCAATCCATACAGCGGCTCTGGGAGCTGAGAAGGGAGAAGCTAAGGCTCTCCCAAAGAAAATTTGGACAGTGAAGGACAGAGTCTTGCGAATCTCTGAGTGGCTGGGATTCTAGCTGGTGCCCATGCAGCCGTGCTGCTAGGCAAAGTGGCAGCTGGAGGCTGTCAGTGCAATACCACCTGCTTCCTGATGGCCTCCAGGTCCTGGTCCTGCACAATCTGTTCCCGCAAGTGGATCCGAGCCAGCCTGGTGCTCCGAGGATCTGAGAACAGGGTGAAGAAGCTTTCATGGGGTTCAAAGATGCTGTCCGTCTTCACCAACTCCACGTACCTGTATTGGGGCAATGGCATTAGCACAGCACCACACAAAAGCTCAGCTACAGCTCTAGCGCCTTCACTGGTCACAAAAAAACGTGACCAAGTGCGTAGGCACACACAGACTTCCTCCTGATGATCCAGAATAGCCTTTGGGGTAAAGGGAGCTGGCCTATTATCTCTTCTTGCACAGAACTAATGATCCTTGGGAAAATCTCAGGCAAAGATTTGTGCAAAGTTGTGTGTGTGTGTGAGCAAACCGGATTCTGGCAAGCACAGACTCCAGGATTCTTTTCCCTAGCTGTTTAAAGCTAGTAATTTGATTATTTTTTTTTTCATTTTTCTGAAAATTAGCGGGCCAAAGTTCTCTGCCAGACTTTGTGGGCAGGAGTTCAGCCAAGAGGGACTGTGATAGCCAAATTATATAAAACCCTGGAAACGGGTTGCTTTGTAAAGCTATGGGAGTAGCAGCCTTAACATTTAACATCTGTTAGCACTTTGCACTCTCATTTCTCTGGTTTGAGAGAGTTGTAACGCTTTAGTGGTGGGAAGTGGGAAGACTCCTTGGCTTACTGGTGGCTTCTTCCAAGAACACGACTTTTGCTCTGGGTTCACCTATGTTGAAATGGTGATTTCCACAGAAACTAAAAATACATATAGCAGTACTGTAACCCCTGGGGATGCTTCCTTCTGCAAACCCTTATTTCCAATATGAGGATCAACTAGAAAAAAAAAAAAACACCAACAAACCAGCCCTGGGGATTCTTCCCCATTTTTTTCCTGCTTTTCTATCAATCCTTTTAGAGAACTATACTCCTCCTTCCCTGAGCTCCCAGCTTGCTCCCAAACCAGACAACAGCTTCTCTACAGGCCTGAAACGTACTCGTTGACAAGTTTGTCACAAATCTCGCTTGGCAAGAAGATGTCAGGATGGAGCCGGAGAGTTTCATTGTCCAGTAGGTAGCAGAGAGTCCCTTCCAAGTTGCGAAGGCAGTAATCTGTGCACAAGGTCATTAGCGACTCGGGGCTATCAGATGCCATCTTGAGGGAATTATGGGAAGGGAAGACCAGAAGGAAGCTATTGATTCAGGAGATCCTTTCTTCAAATGAAGTTCCAGGATGAAATTACAGGGACATCAAGACAGCTATAAGCAGAGGAGGGGAAAAAAAGAAGATACATTGAGAAAGGCACATTGACACACAAAGCTGTCGTACCAGCAGGACATTGATAGTTGTATTTACAGCCCATCACTTGCTGACCTCAAAAAAACCTGCAGCGTTTTGGCTGCTCTGGCAGTATGCCCTTAATTCCTTGGTATCCCCACCCCCAGGGGATACTGTGGGAATGAGTTAACATGAAATGTGTTTAGAAATGAGGCTACACAGCAAGAAAATGTTTCCTGATTGCAGGGGTTATCTGGCTGATAAAGGCCCTCTGAAAGGGAAGTGGCAGAAACCATGTTGCTTGGCTTTCTTCAGGGCGGGTTGGATAAACGACCAGAAAATTTACTGGCAGGACAGTGCTTTGTTTGGCCCCAGTGCAATCTGGTAGCCCAGTATCTCGTGCCTGTAATTTGGACTGCCACCATTCCAAGTCAAGTTTCATGTTCAAGCTGAATGTTTCTCCATACTGCCAAGCCAGAAGCTTCGTGCAAGCCCTTGAACTAGACCGTGAAGTGGATCAGAAGCCAGAGGGAAAGACAACGGACTGGTCTGGCTTCCCTCCGAGTGCAGTGCATGTTTATGCATGTGCCAGACATCTATACACCAGGCTCCCTGGGATGGGCTTACCCAAACCATTCCAAGCCTGTCGCAAAAAGGTGTGAGTGACTAACCTGGAAAAAGGCAAGACACTTTTGCCCTCCTTCGTTTTTAGTACGGGACAAAGAAGGATAGGCAAGGCAGACAACTGGGGGAAGCTATTCTTGTCTATTTTCTTATTTGAAAAAAATCTCACAGCTCTAGTATTAAGACTTGCTCACTGGCACTGAAGGAGGGCTCACTGAAGCCTTGGAGGTGTTTAGCAGAAGCGACTGAAGGCCAACAATGCCATTTCCCTTTCGAAGGGTCAAATAACATTAGAAGTAACCCTAATGTGAACTCGTCTATGCATTTCTAGGGACACACAAAAATTGTGTTGAAATGTTTATTTCTGATGTAAAACCTGTGTCTTATTGATAAGTATGTCTCTGCTGGCAATGAGAACACCAGTGCTATGGAGTCAGTCGCTATTCTCTGCGCCACAGCTGAGCAGCCATTGCTGGGGAAGCTGTTGCAAAATCTCCTTAAATATATTCTGTTTCTGATCTTTATCCTGCAGCTGTGAAGATCAGGACACTTGTCTGTGTCTCCAGCTCTCTGCTTCTCTAAAGCCTCTAAGTGTGCTCCCTTTCTTTCATTCCTGCAGTTATCGGTACAAGACGGAAGAGTTTGACTCCCTCTCCTCAGCTTAATCACGATCCCCAAAGGCACCCAGGGTGGATCAAGCACCTTCCCTTCTCCCCTTTCGAATGCTCTGTTCCACCACACCCTGGCACAAAGGATCAGTCAAGGCTGTGCATGAGGTAACCTTTCAAATTTGGGCACCAAATGGTCTCTTTGGGTGACAGGAGCACAGCTTGACTGAGCCTGCCTGGCAGCCTGGGCTCCTGGCCTTCTGATCCCTCCCCATGCTGCAGAATGGATTTCCATGCAAATATGAAGGCAGCACAAGTCAGAAATCAAAGCTCTTTTCTTCCTTCCTTGTGTGTTTCATGAATTCTTGTTCTGAGGGTGTGCTTCAGTGCCGGGGCAAAGAGCTGGCCAAGGAATTAACCAATGCAGGAAGGATTTTCTCAAAAAGCCAGGGGAGATCGGCAGCACTGCTCTTCACTCAGCAATGCAGGACCGGCCATGCTGGATCACTCCTGTGGTACGCCCACCCCAGGCCTCCTCGCGTTCCAGTGTAAGTGGACAAAACCTTACTGGCAGAGGCAGGCACTAGTGCTGAGCTTGACTTGTCTTTTGGCTTTACTCATGTTTGATGAATAGTTTCACTTTCCTATAAGCACCTTTGGGAAATACATCTGCAGGCAACTGGCAGGATCATGTTCCAACCCCAAACTTCTGACCCACTGTGTTCTGACCTACAGCTTTCAACAGCCATTCCGGTGGGGAGCTCAGACAGGTTCTCTGCTGGTTTTGGCTCAAGAGGCAAAAGGTCTCCAAGCAAAAGCAGATGCTGAGGGGGAAAAAAAATCCCAACCCCCAAACTTCAGCAATCACAAAAATTGTGTTTAACATCCTGATCAGAGATAGTTTAAAGGGTATAACCTGCTCTGTTGGGTCACAGAGTCCTGAGCTAGGGTCATGGTAACATAAAATGTGACTTGTCAAGGGGTGCCACGGTAGCTTGGAGACCTCTGACATGCATGCAGTACAAACAATGAAAATGAATAAAGTGGTGGCTCTTCAATTTTGAAAATCCATAATCCATAGTGCTCTCCTGTGTAGGGAAGTCAGGAGAGAAGTGAAGGATGAAATGGGCTGCTGAGTGCAGAGTATCATCTCACTGGCAGTGGGGTCCTGGCCAAGGGAATGCAGGTAGGAGGAAGCTGTTCTGCATTCTGCACTATGTCTGTTCTGGAGATGAATCTGCTTCACCTCCAGAACGAGTCTCTCTCGCAGATTTTGCCTGAAGCTTCCTTGAGAGAATCTTTCCAGAAAGGCAAGATCAACAGGAAGATCTGAACCGGTCAGCAAGCATGTTCTGCTACCCCTACCAGTTCCCTGTGCCATCAGACAGGAGGTCCCTGCAGCCAGTGTCCTTCTACTGTTTACTACCAATGGCCAGAGAACTCAAAAACAAATTCCCATTGACAATCTGTTATCACGTGCAGCTGGAAACGGCCAGTACTTGGGACTTGTCCAAGCAGCTTAGAGCACTAAAGGGCAAGGACTGCCTTCCTGTGGCTCTGACAATCCTCTGTTCCCTCGCTGCTGAGACCAGCACAATGTAGCCAGTTGATCCTAGCCCTGGAGAAATCAGCTGCCCTTTGATTTCTGAGCTCCCCGTGAGCCACCAACAAAATCCCATACAGAAGGTTAATATAAGAGAAAAGTGGTTAAACCATTCCAGTGAAATAACACCAAAGAAAAGCACTCGTCCTCATGATTTATTATGGATATTTGAGCAGTGTCCAGAGCTGCTGCTGTGACCTCTTTGTACGGGACACAATAGGAGCTAGCCTCTCCCTCCTCCGTTAGACTCAAGACACAACACATGGGCAGGGGGAGATGGAAGTCAGAGTGCCAATAGCTGCACTGATCAATACTGTCTCTAGTTATAAGCTCACTGTGTTGATAAAATTAAATGAGCTAGAGATGCTGACAAATCATTAACATTTGCCTAATCATTATCCTCAGGCAGCTTTCCATAGGCAAGAGATCAGCAAGCCGCCTGCCTAGCAGACTGTCACCAGCGCTTTCCGATGATGAGCAATGAACTGTCTAGTGCATATGTGCTTCTGAAGGGTCAAAGACAGATATGTGAAATGCTGAAAATTCAAGTGCAAGAATCAAAAAGTGACTAGAACTACAGCTGCTGATATTTTTTCCAATTTATTTCTCCAATAGATTTGCCTCCATCTCAATGCACGAAGGAATCGAGTCCCTTGGAGACACAGGAGCAGGCATATAAAAGCTATATGCCCAAGCACCCCCAGAAGCAGCCCCCTCCCACCATCCGTGGACCCCAAGGAAGCTGCAGTACATGCAGCTTTACTCTCCCCTGTCACCAGCCTTCCAAGCCCAGACAGCCTCTTTGGCAAATAATGCTTATATGTAGGCTATGTCTGTATTTGTTGTGATGTTTCAGGCTGCACTGGCACACGAGGCTTGGGGCTGCTTTTGGCACTCCTGGGGCCACCTGTGCCAGTATTCTCTACCTTGGACTTCAGACTGATCTTCTCTCCCAGTCCCTCTCTCCAGGCGGCTGCCCAGAGCCAAGCCTGACTCACCATGGCTCCGCGCCAACGACATAACGTTTACACTGTTGCTACAAAAATGATTGGCAAAGCTGACTTTTCCACAATGAGGGACTTGTCCAAGGAGAGGGCAAACAATATGCACTGACATGAAATGATTACGATGCTTCAGAATAACAAATTCAATGTAAATGCAGAGTTTGGCAGAGGTTACATTTTGAAGGAAAACTGCACTGTCATTTTAGCTGGCATCTTGCAGCTGCAAATCACTGTCTTTTTTATTAATTGATGGGTCATCGCAGCTTGTGCGGGGAAATACCATCCCTCCCTTACAGCAGGGAAACTGAAGTAGATGGAACTAATCTGTGCCCAGCAAAGCTTGCAATTTTCAAACTTGTCAGCTTGCCGAGACCGACATTATAAATGAGGCGACTCCTGCTAGCCAGGAAACAGGCTGATCTCTGTACCTGCCTGCAGTACAGATGCTCCTTCGGCTCACTGGATTCCATCACCGATTTCTCCCCCAGAGGTCACCTGCCCAAGTGGGCAGCCCCTGCAGCCCCGGGTTACTGCTCCCGGGCACCGGGATCTGCCGCCGCAGGACCGCAGTGGTCTGACAGCCGGTGTGAGCCCCCTCCCCAGCCCACAGGCAGCTCCGGCCACCGACCCAGCCCCTCCGCCGCTCCCCCCACATGGCCGGCCGCGCTCCGTGGGCCGGCTCCGCGCTCCCGCGGCACGCAGAGGTCACCTCGGCCGGGCTGCCGCGGCCCAGGGCCCTGCCCGGCGGCTCCCGGCGCTGCTGCCCAGGGGAGGGGGGCTTCGCCGGCGGGCACCGGGCGGCGCTGCCGGGGACGGCGGTTCCGCGTGGGGCGGCGCTGCCTCCCTCCGCCTCAGCGGGGCAGGCCCGGTGCCCCCGGGGAGGGCGAGCCCCGCGGGTGGGACTGAGGAGGGGGCCGCCGGCACTCACCTGGCGCCAGGCCCCCGCCCGGCGCGGCGGATAGCTGGCGGAGGGAGTCCCGGCTGGTCCCGGCGCCGCTCCCCGGGGCGGGCAGGGGGTCCGCGTCCTCCTCGGGCCCGCTCCCCCCGCCGCGGCCTCCGCTGTCAACAAACCCCGCCGTCACTTCCGCCAGCCGGGCCGCCCGCACCGGAAGCGCCGCCGCTTTCCCCCCGGAAACAGCGGCCAGGCCGGAACGTGCGGGCCGCGCCCGCCGCTCCCGCTCCCCGGCGCCGGGCGGCAGCGCGGGGCTCTCGCGGCCCCAGCTCCCCCTCGCACGCCGCGACCTGGCGGGGACGTGACGCGACGCGACGGCAGCGGCGCTCACGGCGGCGACACGGCTGCGCTGCTGCGCGGTGTCATGGCGCGGGTTGGGGCTCGAAGCGGCCCCCGGCAGGGCCTGCCCGGGGCAACTGGCGCGGGCTGGCTCCGCAACCCCCCGCTCACCCACCCCGGCCGCGGGGCCCGGGGTCTCCCTTAGTGCTGCAAGCGCCAGCGAGGCCGGGCCGCGCCGGGCGGCCGGTGGAGCCCCGGGGCGGGGGGGGGGAGGGGGGGGGGCCGGCTCCTGCCTGCGGGGCTTTTCCTGAGGCGGGCGATGCGGGCAGCTGCCTGGGGAGGGGCCTCAGCCACGGCAGGGCACGGCCCGCAGCAGAACCGCTGTCTGGCAGGGGAGCCGGCCCCTAACAGCTCCGCGCGCCGGGAGGGTGCTCTGAGGCCACCCCGGGGCGCGAAGGCTGCCCTGGGGTGAGGCGACCGCCGCAGGGTGAGAAGGAAGGGCCGGCCCAGCGTGAGGCGGCCCGCGCGGGGCACGGCCGAAGGGCCGCCCCGAGGTGTGAAGGCCGGCCCGGGCTCAGGAGACCGCCCCGGCCGCGGCGGCTGCGGGGACGGGGCGCACGCCCCCCAGGGGGGCGGTACCGAAGGCCGGGCCCGCCCCCCGCGGGCAGGGTTTCCAGCCGGAGCGTTTATGCGGCGCGCGGGGAGGGGGCGCGGGGGCCGCCATGTCGCGGTTGCACCAGAGCAGGTGGGTGCTGGGGCCCTCCTGCCCTCCCGTGCGGGGGATGTGGCGGGGGGCCCGGCGGGGGGCCAGGGAGGCCCGTAACAAGCGCTGTAACGCCTGCGGCTCCGCTCCCTTTAGGATCGCGGACTTCCAGGAGGTGCTCGGCGAACCCACGGTGGCTCTGGCCAAGCTCCGCGACCTCTGCTTCAGCGGTGAGCGGCCCGGGGGGGAGGGCGCGGGGCACGACCGCGGCCCGGGGAGGCTCCGGCCGGCGGTGCCTGGGGCTGGCGCTGCGCCGCAGGGCTCGGCCCGGGGACGCCAGGCCCCAGGGGGGCTGAGGCCGCCCCAGCTGCCACGAAGGAGCCCAGTCCCGAGCTGGTGTGAAGCAGTGAGTGCTGGAAACCCGGGGCTGGCGGCTGGGTTTTCAAGCCCGAGGTCCCACCAGGCCGCAGCGGTCCCCAGCTGGCCTTTGAGCTCAGCCGCAGACTTCCAGGCAAGCCCTTCCTTCCCCCTCTCTGACATGCCTGTGGGTTTCCTTGCTTCTGCTGTGCCCTGTCCATCACCTGTGCGGTCCCCCAGCTTTCTGCTTCCAACGCCTGCTGCAGGCACCCTGCCCCGTGGGAGGCACCGGCAAGTTTGGCACCGTATATAAACCCTATGGCGTCCCTGCGAAAACTCCTTGCCCCCTGGGGAGGAAAAGTGCTGCCTTGCCTGTTTGTGTGGCGACGCTGGCAAACCGCGGTGAGCAGACTGGGGCTGACGTAGCTATTTCTCTGCCTGATGTTCCACAGGAATTCCTTTTGACGGTGGGCTGCGCTGCCTGTGCTGGAAGGTGGGTTTTGCTTGGGGTGCTTTTGTTTCTTGTGAGCGATGCTTTGGTTTGCTTAAGTACACGTAGTATTTTTGGGCACTTAAAACTGTAAACAACCATAAAATCTAGAGCTTAAAAGCCATTCAGAATCGACAGTCATTTGTGGAGATCAGCACTGGCACAGTCACAATAGCATTTAATGACACAGGGCAGCTGTCACCTAGGATGACAGAAAGCGGGTGTCTGCTCTTTGCATGAGAACAGTCCTCAGTATTAAGCTAGGAGCGCATTGTGGTCAAGTTGGCTATTGATCAATCCTACCAATAGGTCTGCATTGAAAGCCAGTCCCCAAAATATTCCTGACACTAGCTTGGCAAAGTACTAAAGCTCCCAGTATGTTCAAAGGACCAGTTCTAGCCACTGTGTTTGGTTTGCTCATCTTACAGGTATAACAGCTCGTTCTCCAAATACTAATTTGTGTGCATCTGTCTTCTGTATAGATACTCCTGAACTACCTCCCATTAGAGAAAGCCTTATGGAGCTCTTTGCTCAAGAAACAGAGGTGAGCATGTTGGTACTTGCCCTTTTATTTCAATGATATCTGCGGGGAAGGAGCATAGTTCCTTAAATAATTAAGTACCTTCATAACATGAATTGTTCTTGTGTGGAATGCACTGTTCTGTAGACTGCCTGGTGGACTGACCTCTTCAGCTGAAGAGAAAATCAAATGCCTTCTGGCTGAGCACGGTGGTAGAGAGATCTATTTGAACTCAGTCTGGTTGCATTCATTGACTTAATCTTCTGCTCCTTTGCAAACTCTTATTTTCTTCCTTAAGGGATCTGTATTCCCAGTTCCTAAAGGAAATGATTATACAGCCTGGGATCGCCAAAGCCAACCTGGGTGTTTCAAGGGAAGATGTGACCTTAGAAGATCACGTAAGTGTTGTTGGTGTTGCACAAAACTCCCCAGAGCTGTAAACTGTTGTTCTGGAGCCTGAACTCCTGGCCTGTTCTTGGCTCTGTTCTCAGCTGTTTTGCCCTGCTAGCAGGAAGGACGGTTCCTGGGTACCAGCCTGGCACTTGCATCTTAGTAGCCTTCAGTGGGAGTAATTGGCAAAGCACCAATAGCTCTGAAGAGGGCTGTTTGCAGCTATGTCTGTCCCTTCTCCCCTACCTTGTGGCTAGCTGCCCAGGCTGTGGGTCTCCTAGGAGAGAGGAGAGGATCACAAGAGGTACCTCTAGCAAAGAAATGCTCTCCTGGGAAGTCAGGTCTGGGGGTGGACTCAGAGCAGGCTAATCTGAACAGAGGATATAAGAGGCAGGAGAGTTAAGTTGGACCATGTCATGGAAGACAGGAGACTCCCTTATTTCTAGTTCTTCTGCTGGCTTTGGTTTTTTAAATGGAATATTTCCTGCATGCCTTGGCTTTTTCCTTCTCTGATAGCGCTATAAGAGTGTATATGTTGGGGGAGGGAATGAAGTAACTGATCAGAAGAGACTGTAAAATGATATAGCTGCTTCCATGACTGGTCCTGAATGTTAATTTCTCTGCTAGCGTGCAGTTGTCTGTGCTGCTGTGGTCTCTGGAGGCTTTGGTGCTGTAAAACCAACGTGCTTGTAAAACTCCATGTGTTGGCAGGTTGCAGTGATCTTTGAATCTCTTGTAACATTGATCCCACCCACCCCCCCCCGCCTTCTCTCGGTTAGTTGTTAACTTTGCGTGGCTCGTGGTGTGGAGAGAGGAAAGCGTGTGTGGAAGGGGAGTTAAGTTTGCCATATTAGAAAACTGGTGAGATGTGGGATAGGTTGTTCATAGTAAAGTGTATTTCCTTTTTCCTGGACACAGTGGTGGTGCTTAGTCAGCCTTCTCAGAGCTGAGATAGAGGGCAATACTTGTAACTAATAGCCACAGTGCCTAAGTACTGCATGGGTGGGTAACTCTTACCCGAAGTACAAAGACCGTCTCTGTTGTACAGGTCGGAGCTGCAATGAGGAATCTTGTTGGCAGGGGACAGGATACCTGATTTGGGAACAAAGTCATTAAGAGACGGGTGAAAAGCAACTGGAAACGTTGGCTTCTGTCTCTCCAAGTGAACCGGCACACTCAGTTGTTTCACAAGCTCTGATCCGCTTCCTGCATGCTGTGTGAAGAAACAACACTAAATGTAGCTAGTGAGAGAAAAAATCAGACCTGATGTGCTAGGAGTATGCTGACGAGATGCCAGAGGGACAGCAGAAGTGTTAAATCTTTACTGAGGGTTTTGACGCGTGAAACATGCTTGTTCTGTTTCTGTTGTTTATTTCTTTAGCCCCTCAATCCAAATCCAGACAGTCGATGGAATACTTACTTCAAGGATAATGAAGTGCTTCTCCAGATAGACAAAGATGTCAGGTGTGTGAAGCAGGACAACTCAGGTTTCTGAACCCGAGTGGTTTGGTTAACACATTGTACTTCGAAAACAAAGTTTAGTATTAAATTGAGCCTCGCGTTCAACATGGGGCATGTACTTCCTTCTTATGCCTGATCTCCTTCTGTATCCGTCCTAGGAGGCTGTACCCTGACATGGCATTTTTCCAGCGCCCAACGGACTACCCCTGCCTTTTAATCCTGGACCCCCAAAATGAGTTTGAGACGCTGCGCAAGCGGGTGGAGCAGACCACGCTCAAGTCACAGACGGTGGCACGAAACCGCAGCGGGGTCACAAATGTGAGCTCTAGGTGGGGTCTGTCCATGGGGCAAGACAGCTGATAAGGGGTTTTGTCTGTTTCTCTCTCCACTTGTGCGCTGGAATTAAGCAAATACCCCAGTAGGTACTGTGTATTCTGGTGGCTGGACAGCTTTGTAGAACCAGTTGGGGTGCCTGACAGTTGGGAATTACAGGTATATTTAATTTTAAGGATTACTTTTTCCTGACTTCTGGCAGAAGCTGGAGTTTTAGGAAAAGGTGAGTGTGTTATGCTTGACGTGTGCCTTTCTGTATGGGAACAAAACACTGAAGGGTTAATTTATTGAAGTTGAATTTATATAGCCTGCCAGAACTGGATCTCATAAACCTGCTATTAGGAAAAGAGCTGGCTATCTACTGAAATGTGTGGTTGTCTTTTTTTCATGAGCATTACAGTGCAAGTGCCAGATGGTGTTGGGGAAGGTGGCTTGCTACCACAACACATCTGTACTTCTCCTCATACCACTAACAAAGAAGTGGAACTGCTGTGGTTTTTTGCTGCATGGGGTCGGGCGGTGCAGTGGTTCAGGGGAACTGTCTGTTGCTGCACAGACTGCTTTGTTCTTCAGGGAGAGCCAGCGCTACGACTTCACTGCGTCTGTGCTTTGAGTTACTTGTCTTGGTTTATGTGAATACCTGCCTGCTTGGTATAAGCTGGTCTAATCTTTTGGGGGCCTGTTATGTACAAAACTATCTGTGCCAGTTGGTTGTCCTGAATCAGCCATAGTCTTGCCTTGCTTTTCAGGTGAGCTCCCCTCTTAAAACGACACCCAGTTCTCTGAGCGAGTATGAAGTTCTGCCTAATGGCTGTGAAGCTCACTGGGAAGTGGTGGAGCGAATCCTGTTCATCTATGCCAAGCTGAACCCTGGGATAGCATATGTTCAGGGGATGAATGAAATTGTGGGGCCTCTTTACTACACCTTTGCTACAGATCCAAACAGCGAATGGAAAGGTGAGAGACTTTGGGCCACTTGGTAATGGCTGTCGTACTGCATGCTTTCTGTAAAGAACTGTTTTGGGAACAAGACTCTCTTTAAACAACTCTGTTTTGACCAGTCAGGGCTAAAAAGCAAATACAGCAAGAGATAAGGAGTTTTGGGAACCATAGCAAATTGATAGAAACTGAATGGGTGGTGAGTGGTAAGGACATGGGAAGTGAGGATTTCTGAAGGGTTTTGTTTGTCTTGTATGGATCTGGGTTGCACTTTGTGAAAATTAAAATCCCTGTAGAAGCTCTTGTTTGCTTACACTATATATACCTGGTAAGAAAAGAACGGAGTAGGAGGACTTTGCCTTTTGCTTCTGCTTCACAGGAGCTCCTAGGATGTGTGCTGATGGCAGGGAGAGCAGATGATGTTCTTGGGCATAGATAACTGGCTGGTTTGTGACCCAATGTCATGAAGACCTTGTGTTGTCCACAGGGTTGGTATCTGCAGTAGCTCTGTAGAAATTTCTATTTAAAAAAAAAAAAAAAAAAAAAGTCCAGACTAAGCAAGCCAAAATTTTGTAGGATCTGCTACTTGATTCCAGTACAGCAACCAGACTATGGAGCCGGAACAGTTCTGTGTGCCTCAATCAGTGATGCTTTCTCTACTCCCCCGTGATTATTTTTTTTTTTTTCTTCCCTCCCCCAGAACACGCTGAAGCAGACACATTTTTCTGCTTTACCAATCTAATGGCTGAAATTCGGGACAACTTCATTAAGAGCCTGGATGATTCTCAGTGTGGTATTACCTACAAAATGGAGAAGGTCTACTCCACCCTGAAAGAAAAAGATGTGGAGCTGTATTTGAAACTGGTGAGGAGCTTAGGTGTTTCTCCGAGTCTCAGCTGGAACGTGAGGAGCAGAGCTTAATAGCGCATTTAAATGTCAACCGATTTTGTTAAACTGTTACTGTGCTTGAATAGAAAGGTTGAGAGAGTGTGTGAAGGGCTTTGCCTACAGGGCATAGAGGCTCTCTTATCTGTGGGCTGAAATAACCTCTCCTTGGAGTAAGCCTAGAGCGAGCTGACACAGCAAGGCTTTTCTCCCCTGCCTGACTGTGAAAGCAAACAACTCTTGTTGCAAAGCTGCCAGCTGTGAGTCCAAAGTGAGTTGGCCGCATTCCCTGGTCACCTGGGTTGAGGCGTAGCTAGCGCTAGAGTCTTTAGTTTCTTCTAGTTATCGGGCAAAACATGAGTTTTGCTGTATATTTCCTTGGAATGTGAAATTACAGGAATTGTGTCTGTCCTTTAAGAACAAAACAAAAACCAGCCTCCCCTGCTTCCATGCACGCACTGCTATAGCCACTGATTGCCCTGACAGCACTGACTTAAACTGCATGGAGATAATCCCAGAAGTAAAGTGAAATCCAGCAAGATGGACCGTCCCACCCACCTAATTTTACAATTCTTGTTCATCCAGGGGTCTCTGAGTGCCATGGGTTGGTGTGAGTTTTGTAGAACATGTAGAAGGCAGCTATTGCTGAAAACATTTTCAGGTCTTATAGTCAATTTGGAGTGGAAGTCCAAGGAGGATTTGGAAGGGAAAGCTGTTCTTGTTACTCCAACCTCCACCAAATCACACTTGAGATTTTTTGCATTTAGAAAAATCAGGATTTATTTCTTTTATAATCCAAAAGATGGTTTGTCAGCCCAGTGACAGGACCCACAGTGTTGGCTGGTGGCTGATTCAGTGGGGAGAAAATAGGCTGCTAACTGTTTGTCTGGCAGGAAATGGTCTTGGCCATGCAGCAGCTGGTCCTTAAGAATATCAACAGCATCCTGAACTTGTTTGACCTAGATTAAACTCATGGTTCCTTGGATTTAACAGCAGAAAACAAGAAAGCTTCAGGCTAGAAGTGCTTACAGTACACTTTACTGACCATCAGTGTGAACTCTTCCATCTTTGTTTCTTTTTGTGAACAGTAAACATTTTGATAAATTCAGGGCTTCTGGAAAGGAGAGGAAATCCTGACAAAACAGTGTCTCTGGTAGAGGGGGAGGGCTGCAGCTTTGCAGAAAAAATTCAAATGGGAACGTTAAGGTTACTTGGCAGGTTTAACGGAACTTACACAAATAGTGCCTTTAGGAAGAAAAGCTTCCTCTACCCCATGTTGTGGACAGAGGAGCATTTTCTGGCTTGTCTGTAGACATGGAGCATGGCTGCACTAAAAATCTCAGTCTAGCTTAAACATGAGAGCCTTCAAAGGAGGCAGCGGGCTTGCTGATGTTGCAGCATGAGTTGGCAGCTTAGAGCTATATCAGGGTGGAGATGGGGATGGAAACATGGGGTGCATCTCTTGCTTGTAGGGAACTGGCCGAGAGCACGTATTCATTCTTTGCCTGGTGCATGTCTGACAGCAAGAACAGAACATCAAACCCCAGTTCTTTGCCTTCCGCTGGCTGACGCTGCTCTTGTCCCAAGAGTTCCTGCTGCCAGATGTCATCCGTATCTGGGACTCCCTCTTCGCTGATGATAAGCGCTTTGATTTTCTTCTGCTCGTCTGTTGTGCCATGTTGACGTAAGTACACAGGTAGTCCTCCTGCTCTTTTCTTTCCCTCCTTTCCAGGAGTCTTCTGTAGGCATGTGTTAAGGCATCTGGTGAATAGGTTATAGTCACTGTTCACAGTGGTATCAAAAGTGTTTTTTAAAACCTCTATAAGGGCACAGTGTAGTCTGTTTTTAAAGTTCCTTTTAAAAGTAAAAAGTCAGAAGCAGCTGGAATAACTTCTGTCTTTCAGATTAATACGGGATCAGTTGCTGGAAGGAGACTTCACTCTGAACATGAGGCTGCTACAGGTAAGGATTAAATATCATGGGCATAGGGAGCAATTTGAAGAGAAAATAGTACTGGGAGAGGGGATGATGGTATGGGAGAGGGTACGCCTGGCTGAAGAGAAGTACCAGATTTCTGATGTTTGCATGCAGAAAAATCATAAGGGACCTTACAGCACGCTCATTACAGGGAGCGTGAATCTTTCGCTTGTGCACCCATTCCAGCCTACAGGGAAATTATGATAGACTAGAAGTTTCTAATGTTCCTTTGGTTTGCAAAAAATGTAATTTCTAGCAAAGATGTGAAACCCTGTGTAACATTGTTAAAGTTTTGGCCAGAGGCTTTTGATTAGTTCTGAGATCTGTGAGAACCCAAGGTTGAAAGCACCTGCACGGCACAGTAGGATATCTTTGATTCTGCCAGTTCCTGCTTTGGGCTGTGCAAGATACTGGCTTTGATAAGGCTTTCTGGCATGACAATAGCCCTTGTAGCAGGCCAGCTTACTGCACCCTTGGAGGACAAATTAAAACAAACAACCAAACAACCTTCTTGAAGGATATTTGAGGCTTGATCAGTTGCAAAACAGGAAGCTGTTAGCTGTTAAGGGAGTAACTGAACATGGCAGTTATTATATATATATATATTATATTATAATAGGCCAAGAATGCTGTTGTCAAGGTTTGCCCTGCTTAAGTGAAACAACGTGTACAAGAAATGCTAGGTAGTCACTTACATCGCTTTGTTTCTTTGACATAGGATTATCCTATCTCTGATGTTCATCTGATTTTGAAGAAGGCAAAGGAACTTCAAGATTCCAAATAGTCTGTGAGCCTAATAAAAGGTGTCAGAGAAACTGTATGGCAGTGGATCCCAGGAGATGCCCCCACACAATGTGGTGCATTAAAGCCCCTAGTGGTCTCTGCAGGACTTCAGGTTTTGTGTTTGGGCTGCTGGCCACCTTGAAGATTTCCTTCTACTCTATTTATTAGGTCAAGGACTGATTACTTCCCCATCTACTTGGGTCCTGCACTCCAGATTTTTTTCAAATCTCAAATGCCTCTGTGCTGCCAAAAGCAGTTCTTTGTATCTTTTTTTAATGACTTTTAAGTAAGGGGAGAAAGAAATCATCTGTCTGCTTATTCCTGAAGGGATGGACTCCTATAGCATGGAAGTAACACACGGAGTAACTTCTGACAGGGAAGGGACAAGCTAAGTCCAGTGGCTTTTGGTGGGTGAATATAGAAGGATCTTCCTCCTGTGTATAAATTGTATTCCAATGAAGTCATGCATCCTGCCATTCAAGTAGCTTCTGGATTCTTCTCCCTTGTGTCTGCACTTTGCCATCCCTGGGGTGTGCAAAGAAGATTGCATCAGTTTCTCGTGATTGTCATCTGGCAGTTTGGACACCTTTGCCTGGGAGAGAGACCTTGAGAAGCTGAGATGGGAGGACACAATTACAGCTGGTGGCTTTGTGCACTGAAACTGCCTGAATCTGGAATCGCCTTACCAACAAGGTCTCCTTGAAAGCAAGACCGTGGTGGTCTTAATGAGTGTAGTTTGAAGTCAAGCCTTATTACGCACAGCCTTAGATCAGGAACTTGTTGCTGCAGGGAGGCCTCATGCTGCATTTCTGGCTCTGAACTGGAGCATATCCAGCTACAATCAAGAATCTGAAATACAAGAATCCAGCGCCTAGTCGCATGCAGTGAAGACAGCCGTATTTAGGGGCTTATACAGACATTGCACTGGGGTTTTCTGCCTCAGTGGCTTGTATAATATCACCCTGCATAAGCTGTGGTCAGAGTAACCTTGATATTGTCTCATAGTGCTTCTTGCCAGGAAGAGACAGGGTACTGGTCTGACCTACAAGTAAGAGTGCTCTTCTGATGTAATCCAGTGGGCATACAAGCATTTGTCATTAGCTGGCTGCTGGGGCTGATCCACTCTCCTGTGTACCGGTCCTGCTGGAGTCACAGTCCTGTGTTGGACACTGGTTCCTCCTGAGAGGGAAACCGCTGCATTTCAAATACAGCAGAGCAGGCTCAGGTGAACGTTGACTAAGACAAACTACGGAGAGAACTGCTAACCTGCCGGCAGCGTTGAGCTGATCAGAAACTGTAATCCTCAGAGGGAGAAGTTGCCGGCACCCAGGTGCTTTGGTGGTGCAGAAGCTCTCGAGCGAACACTAATCCAGCGTGCTTTTCCCTTTCTTTCTGTGCTGTGTTGGCTCACCTCTGCATAGCTGTTTGACACTGCAGTTTCTGGTATTTATGGGTATTGATTTGTTAAAGGTCAGTTGTCTTTGTAAGGTTTGCTTAAGCTCCTGATGGCCCAGAATCACCCTAGCAGGAGGGATGTTGTCAGCTTTCAGCTTTTTTACTAGTGTTACTTCCTTCACTGAAGGCCAGTTCTTTACACGCTATTGTAATTCTCACAAAGGTGGGTGGGGAGACTGGAGGACAGGTTGATGCTTGTACCCACGTTCTTATTGGCAATCCCAAGCAATCTTTGCCTCTTCAGAAGATGCTTGAGTAACACTGATGCAGCCAGGTGTTGCTGCTGTGGCGGAGCAATAGCAAGCGAAGACTTAAAACAATCTGTAATCAACAGCTGTGGCTAACAGTATCCCTCTCTGCTGCAGTCCCTTCTAGAGGGTAGAGTTTTCCTCCCAAGAAATACAGAGCTGATTGACCAGGACAGCTCTGTGATGAAGCATTCTGTCTGCTCTAAGCACTGGGGCTATGTTCTTCCTGCCTTGTATCGCTGAGCTATTCCTGGTGGTCTCATGGTCTCGGTTCTTGGGTACCCTGCACTAGAGAGGCCGGTGGTTAGACCCTGTATGGCCAAATGGCTAGCTGGGAGACACAAACGCAGAACCGGAGGGTCAAACTCTTCGGCAGAATTGGACCTCCTCCAAACACTTATGCCTCAGAACTGCTCTAAACTGCTGTAGCCTGCTCACATTCCACTTACAAGCTCTGCTCTCACATCCCTGAATACCTAGGCTGTCTGTTCCAGGTCCTTCTGACAAGCGCAGGGTTCCCTTAAGCTGTATTTTCTCTCTGGTAAATGGGAGCGTCTGTGAGGATTCCTGCTCTGAACAGCTAGAAGTCTCCTTAAAAATAACCTGAGAAGGCAGCAGGCAAATCGGGATTAAAGATTTTACTTGGAGATGAACTTCTGCTTGTTTTTTAGAGTGGCGTTTGGGCCCTGCGGTTGACCTCCTGCAGAGGAGTTGCCCAGCTCTGAGGTGGGTGCTGGTCTGTAGCATTACAAACACTCTAGGAAGACACTGGGAAGGTGGCTAATTAAGTGGCAAGTGCAGGTGGCTGGCTGGGTACGGGTGTCATGGTGTCTTCTCTTTTCCTAGGTGCTGAAGGGCTTATGTTACGCCATCTTCTCTTTAGGGGGAGATGCTAAATGCTTTTAGAAGGAGTCTGCTGTGGTCTAACAGGATGCAATGAGGGCTTTGGCTGCTGGAAAGGTTCTCTGGGATAAATTCTCTAGCCTTATCCAGACTACAGCTGCTAAATTGATTGAGCTTTTCAGAGAGAACTTTTAATGACTTTGATACACCCAGACAGGCTGGTTCCTATGTGAAAAGCAGTTTTATATTCCTGCTTATCCCCTCCTGTGTGGTAGGACTTCTGTCTGGCTGTTGGAAGGACTTGTTGGACTTTTCAGTGGCTTGGGACACCCATTTTTTATTGTTGGGGTCAGACTATTTCAATAGCACTTCCTTGCTCTTGTGGCCAAATAACACCTGCTCCACCCTTGAGATGTTTTCCCCTCTGATTTCTTTTAATCTCAGTCTGCTGCAGGAGCAGTGAGGTTGGCTGAAGCAGCGGTTCTTTGGGTTGGGGGGCATTGGCCTGTGGTGCCTTGGACACCCCTTCTATCTTAGGGGCCCAAACAGAGGATGTTTAAGTGGCTGTTACAGCGCGTTGCTCACAGGCGTGGCTGCTGCCAGGAGGGGAAGGGGGACCCATCTTCAACTGGGAGGAAAAAGGGGACGCTGTGCTGGATGCAGGGGAGCCGAGCCTTCCCTGGGAAGAAGAGGGGCCGCTCTGCCTGCAGCACCCTGCAGCTCGGGCTGTGGGAAACGTGGTGGCTTTGCCAGGGGGGTAGAAGCAAGAGGGTGCTGGCCATCGAGTTGTTGACGGCGGTCACTCAGAACACTGATTTTGCGTTTGGATTTTGTGACCTAACGTGGGCTGATTCACGCTGAGGCAGCGGGCGGGATGGGGGGCAGCGGCGCTTTGGGAGAGGCCGGGGTGCCTGGGCAGGTGGGAAGGGACAAATGCCGGAGGGCCGGGGCTGGGTGTGCCCTGGGTGGGGGAGGCGCCGGCGCGGGTCGTCGAGGTCACTCCATCGCCCTCGGGCTCATCCGCGCTTCCTCTGAAGCTCCGTTTGGGCGGCGCTGCCCCGGCCCCAGCGGGCGGCTGCGGGTTACGCGGCCGGGCGGGGGGCGCGGGCCGCCCCGGGGGCGCCGCCGCTCCCGGAGGGGCTGGCGGTGCCCCCGCTGCGGTTTTGTACTCGCCGCCGCGGGGGCTCCCCGTTCGGCGCTGTGCTCCCGCCTGCGCAGCCAAGCCCCGCCCCGCCGGTGCCGCTTCTGCCGCCGCCGGGCCCGGGGGTCGCGGCCTGCCCGGCCCGGCGCCCCTCGTCCTTAAGAGGGCGACGCTGCCGCGGCCCCTTTAAGCGGCGGCCGCCCCGCCCCGCGGCGCAGCGCACGGCCATGCTGCGGGCCCGGTGGCTGCTGCCCGGCGCCGCGCTGGCCCTGGGCGCGGGGCTGGGGGCGGCCCTGGGCGCCCGGCGGCGGCCCGAGAGCGACGCGGTGGCGGCGCTGCTGGGCCGCCTGCCCGTGGTGCCCGCCGTGGCGGCGGCCGGCCCGCCGGGGGCGGCGGGGGGCGAGCTGGCCAAGTACGGGCTGCCCGGGCTGGCGCAGCTGCGCGCGCGCGGCTCCTACCTGCTGTGCTACGACCCGCGCAGCCGCGGCGCGCTCTGGGTGATCGAGCGGCTCGAGCGCGAGCGGCTGCGCGGGCCCTCGGAGCGCGCCGCCTGCGTGTTCCGCGAGGACGACTCGGTGCACGAGTACCACCGCGCCACCAACGCCGACTACCGCGGCAGCGGCTTCGACCGCGGGCACCTGGCGGCCGCCGCCAACCACCGCTGGAGCCAGGAGGCCATGCAGGACACCTTCTACCTCAGCAACGTGGCCCCGCAGGTAGGGCCGCGCCGGGCCCGCCGGGGGGGGTGGGGGGTGAGGAGCCGGGCCCGCGGGGGGCGCGGGGAGGCGGAGCGGGGAGGGCCCCCAGTAACCGGCTGCTGCCCCGCGGCCGGGCCAGGACCCCCACCTGAACGCGCACGCCTGGAACAGCCTGGAGCGGTACAGCAGGAGCTTGGCCAGGAGCAACAAGGACGTCTACGTCTGCACGGGGCCGCTTTACCTGCCCAGGTAAACGCGGGGGCCGAGCGCGGGGGGAGGAGAGGGGCAGAGGGGGCACCCCCTGCACCCCTGGCCGGGGCGATGTGCAGGAAGGAGCTCCCACGGGGCAGGGTCACCCTGCCCCTGCCCCCCTTGAGCTGGAGCTGCAGCGTAACCGCCGCCCGCAGCGGTAGTTACCGGGTTAGACCGCAGGCCTCTGAGCACAGAGTTTCGAGGTTTTGTTTCGTGGGCTGTTTCTCCACTTCAGACTGTGACTCTGCTTGCAGAGACCCTCACGCAGTGCTAAAGCGCAGCCGTCTCGTGTGGGGTCTCTTCAGCAGCAGGAAACGCTTGGGAAGGCTGTTAGGGAGAGAGCAGGGGAGAAGGGATATGGGGGCGCAGAGCCGACACACAGCTCAGCCTTCCTGTGTCACGTAGCCCCCGTCTCAGCAGTGGGTTTGCACCCCTGCTGCAGAAGTGGGGCTGCTCCCTGCCGTCCTGTGGGGTGGGAGCTTGCTTCGGGGGCAGAGGGCTGAGGGGGTGGACGTGGCACCAGACTAGGAGGTAACACAGGCGTTGCTGTTGGTGCAGGATGGAGGCGGACGGGAAGATGTATGTCAAGTACCAGGTGATCGGGAAGAACCACGTAGCCGTCCCCACCCACTTCTTCAAGGTGCTCATCTTGGAAAAGGAGAGCGGGGAGATAGAGTTGCGCTCCTACGTGATGCCAAACAGCCCCGTGGATGAGAAGATCCCCCTGGAACGGTTCCTGGTTCCTATTGAGAGTATTGAGCGAGCCTCGGGGCTTCTCTTTGTCCCCAACATCCTGAAGAGAACAAGTAACTTGAAAGCTATCACAGCTGGAAACCAGCGTTGAACCCCAACTAAGCAAATCCAGGTATCCCCTAGGAAGGACCAAGAGCAGTTGCCTGCAGGGTAATAGTTCTTTGTGCAGTTTTAAAGGTGGGAAATAAGAATCAAACCAATGCTTCTCCTTACCCTTGCCCTCATCCTGCATAACAGTGGAACACGCCATGCAGCAGGTCTCAAGGGCAGGTCCTGCAGAAGGCTCCCAGGCACTTCACTTTAGCAGCCTGCTACAGAATCTGCTCTTGCTCTGCCACACAGACCATGCTCCTGTAATTGTTCCCTTTGGGTTGTGTGTGGCTCATTAAAACAAAGGGAAGTTAATTTAATTTCTGCTAAGCGGGGAAGGATGGCTGCAGGGGGGGAGGACAGGAGAGGTTCCCGCCTTTCTGTGGCCAAAGGCTTCTGTGATTGTTTTCTTTCAGCAGATGGTTTTAGCAGTAAAGCTTTTGATCATCACCAGTATTGGGTGTTTCTTATCTGCTCTTACCAAAGCTCTGAATATCCCGGCAGGAAGAGGGGAGGACAGAGCCAACTTTTCCCGCTGCTTTCCTGTTTGAGCTCAGTGTAGGCAGAGCTTAAGGCATCACAGATAGAGCTGAACTGTAACAAGCTATGCTGATGTGCTTTAGTGCTGAGGCCCAACAGAGGCTCCAGCCTTTCCTACTGTTGGTGAGGATGAAGACTTGGAGTTGAAGGGGGCTGGGAGAAGTCAGGCCAAGACAGGAACAGCTTCTTGGCACAAGGATTAAGCTTTGACGTCCTTCAAATCTGAGGGCCACACGGCTCTAGAGGCACTGAGCATGCAGGATCTTTGCACGCTGAGCACCCACCCAAACATGGACTTCAAGGCAGCTGAGGTTCTGTACTGCTTTATTCCCCACCCCAGACACCTGAACTGCTGTGACCCAGGGCTGGTGCCAGCCCTTGTCTCAGCTGCTGAGGGGCAGCAACCAGCCCTTGGCCAGGCCGTGCAGGCTGGAGGGCGCAGACCTGCTGCTCCCAAGGGCAGCCCGGCGCTGGGTCGAGCAGCGCTGCCAGCTTCAGTCACGCTGCGTCTTGGCCCCACCAGGATCTTGGAAGTGATTTGCCCAGCACCTCACGTTTGAACAGCTGCTTCCCCATGGCAGACCTCAGCAAGGTCAGTTGTTTTCCTTCCCTCAGCTGGCGCTGGGTGTCCTCACGGCCTCATCTATGTGGGGTCTCAGCGCAGACAGAGAGATCAGCAATGCTTCCTGGAACAGACCCAGTCGGCAGTCAGAACTGCCAGGCAGGCCAGCTGCTCTCTGCCAAGGCATCGCCATGGGGAACAACATGGGGGCCACAACTGTTGCTGCCAGAGGTGGAACTGCAGCAGTGCTCTGCGCACGCGGGCATCACACCCCGTTAGCCACCCGCCCTACCTCTGTCCGGATGGTTCTGCTGCCTTGGTTGGGACAAGTGTTCAGGTAGAAGTCAAATAAGACGCTTGGGTCTGTGACCTCCAGGTTTGGGTCCACGTCAACCCCAGCTTCCAAGCCCTCAAGACCTCCAAACACGACGAGGGCATGCCTAGGGGAGAGCACAGGGACAGGCTGAGAGGGGACGTGGCCCCTATGCCCGCCCCGAGGCAGATGCCGCAAGCTGTACAGAGGAGCACTGCTTGTGTGCCTTGAGCCTTCAAGCGTGTGAAGAACTGGCCTCGCAGGAACAGTTCTCTTTAAGTTGATCTGCAAGAAGCAGGCTTGTTTCTTTTGAGTATCTGGGTCTGTGTTCAAGCTCCTCTGTGCCGCTGAAGCAGCGAGTTGTGTCCCTTGCTGACTATCCATTCCAGCGGCCTCTCTAACAAAGGCACTTTGCCAACGCGACAGTCCCTGCTCCCAACTCCAGAGAGACAGGAAAGGAATCAGCCTTGTCCTGGGGTACTCCCCCAGCTTCTGATGCAGAGGAACGTGCCTTGGCATAAAAGGAAGCAGCAGAGCACAGGAGGGGGCCTGCAGGCGCTTCTGTCTAGGAGCATTCCTGCCTGGGAGGACAGCAGTGCCGCAGTGCAGCTCTGTGGCTGCACTAGGCCTCTGGTGGCTCCACACAGGGCCAAGCCAGTGGGACACAAACCTGAAGGATGGGAGAGTGGCCTGATCTACAGAGCTGCCCCGCTCTGAGGTCCCAATAGAGAGGTCATAGCCTTCCTTGAATGGGCACTCTGAAAAGACAGCACCTGCAAAACAAACACGATGTGTGGTTACTTATGTGGTGCTCTCACCCACGCAGCGTGGTTCCTGGACAGGCTGACGCCCCACAAGTGAGGTAGCAGCCAAAGGAATTGCTTTTTGGTGCCACTAGTGCATCAGGAAACAAAAGAAATATTTGTCTTTCCTATGCACTTTCCCTGCTGCAGGAGTCTCCAGCACACTTCACCGCAGCACCTTCTCCTCAAAGCTCAAACAGGTGCCAGGAATCATTCCTTGACTAACAGCTTACAATTTTCCTAGGAAGTCCAATCAACCAAAAGACAAGAAAAGGATTTTGCAGGGCTTTTGAGCTCAAATGTGACTGCCGGCTTTGACGTGAATGAGTGGGAGGTAGTTATCATGGAAATGGAGATGTACTGGCTGGAGATGGAGAGCACGAACTCCTGTCTTTTGCTACAACGTGGACGTTTGGAGCAATGACGAGTGGAGGTACAGGGCAGAGTACTGGTGGCACTTGGGGTGATTAATACCCCTAGCTTTAGCCCTTGCATTTCATTGCTGCAAAGCTGCTAGCTGCGTGTGTAAGCTGCCTTTAAAATGAGAGATTTCTAAGAAAGAGACATAATGTGTGCTGCAGGTGTGCAGCCAGTAGGCCTGAAGCTGGTGTGGAAGCCCAGGCAGAGCCAGGGCAGACAGCAGAGAATCCCTGTGAATACTCACTCAAGCAGGAGGCAAGGCGGACGCTGTAACCCCAGTACAAGCCTGAGACTGTCCGAGGGTGGTGTGTGGACACCACGGTGCCTTTCCGCACTCTGGCTTCTGAAAGGGAAGCAAAGGGATTAACAGCCCTGTGACCTCCTAGTGAGCTGGATGTGACCAGCCACGCATGGCAGTTTCTCCTGGGGCAGGGCACCGACTTGGTGTACAACCCAGAACCTCCCTTTTGAGCACATTCCAGTAAGCGTGCAAGTAGGACAGGGCTGTTTATCAGCTCTTTGACCAGTAAGAGCTCTTTCTAGTTAACTAGGGAGGTATGGTAAGGGTGATACTAAAATGGTGTGTGGAGTGAAAGACACCCTGCGGCTTTGCACTATCTTCAAACATCAGTAATCTGAAGGCTGTCATGTGAAAGGACCAGCCCCTGCAGGACTGAAGGTTACAGATGTGAGCAGGGCAGTGGGTTACCTGGCTTCTGGGGTTCTGCCAGGCGCACAGTGACTCGCAGTCCAGGCTTCAGCTGTCTGTCGATCTGCACCTCCTGCAGTGACAGTCACCATCAGCATCAGACATTCTAGTACTGGGGAAGGTGGGGATGGACGGGGAGGATGGAAGACATTCTAGTACTGAGGAAATGGGTGTCTGTTCTGGCCTGGAGCTGGAATGAGGAGCTCTGTGACCAGGGCCTGTGTGGCTCAAAGCAGGCTCAGGGCGGCTCGTCGGCAGCCTGAGACTTATTTTGCTGCTTAAAGGTTCAACTCCAGTAGCAAAGCAATGATGTGCTGGAACGGGCAGGCCCACCAGGACTTGGGAAGCCACAAACATTGACGAGCCAGGAGGGACAAGATAGCAACAGCATTTAAACCTCATGCCAGCCCACCACTTCATGCCAGCAGTACCCATCTTGCCTGCTTCAAATCTGCCAGAGACAGAGGAAGTTGTTTTGGGATCTGTGGGTAACAGACGTACCTTCCGCATCCCACAGTTAACAAAAGAGCCTCTGTCTGGCTTAGTTGGCCGGTCCAAGACCACCCCTTCTCGGTACTCTGAATCCTCATCCACACGCATGTGATGGGGGCTGTCCAGGGGGTTGAGCAGCCCTAGAACAGCACAGAGGAACGCAACCAGTAAGGAGAGGACGTAATAGGTGGGAACGCAGGTTTAAGTACAGCTGCTCTGCTGCCCCCTCCCTCTCTGGCCCAGTGTAGCCAGCACAGCACCTCACCACCACTCTGACTGAAGCGGGGGCAAGTTACACTGTGCATCTGTGCAAAACAAGCCAGAGCTCAGGCAGGGGCAGCCAACGTGCTGTTGGCAACAGAGACAACTGAATCGTTACCTGCAAACTGCAGATCCTCATGTTTTGGAAAAAAGGATTTCCTCAAGTACCTGTTACCAGAGAAGGTTGAAATGTGAAAAGAGAATCCAAGCCTCAGTTCTAGGCCTGTTCTGACTCAAAGGAGCGGAGTACAGAGAAAAGCACGCTTAGCTGCCTCATGTCCCTGATCTGCCCCTAACGTATCATGCAGGTTGTATCCTGCATTCACTGCTCTTCTTTTAGTTAAACTCCTGAACCAGACAGGTGAAACCATGATATTCGTGTTCCCGCATAATTATGTGGCACAAACAGAATTTGCCTCCTGCCTCTGTGCCCTCTAGCATGACGTGCCCACAGTAGTCAGTTCTGATGCAGACGTGATGTAGTCTGACAGTGGTAGACTTACTGAGGACACTCCAAGTACTGCAGGATCCGAGCCAGCTGCACGCAAGCCTTGCCTCTCCTCCCAATTCCATCAAAGTCCCCCTCCACGCTCCTGAAAGAGAAAGCAAACAGCTTGCGAAGTTGGCATGAGGCTGGTCAGGCCTCCAGAAGACCAAGCAGATGCTCCTTAGTTTGAAAACAGCAGCACAACCCTCCCCTCCACCCCTTGTAAAAGGGCTGTTCCAGAGGTGGAGACTGTTAACAAAGCATGTTTGGAATGCTCTCTGCCAGCCGAGTACCTTTTCCAGCTTTTTGATTTCTATGTATTGACACAACCTGGCAGTTGGATGCTACAGGACCGCATGGCTTGGCCAGTTAATGCCGATGCAGGTCCAAGTAAAAAGCTGAAGGACAGGAATTCCTGTTCTGTAAGGATATAGCCCTGCCCTGCCCCCTCCACAGCAAGATTTAAGAGTACAGAACTTGACCTCCTGCTGCTTTGTCATCCCTATGCTGGGATAAAGGATCCTAGTCCCGTGGGCAGTTAAGGTGACCCCTTTGCCCAGCAGCACAGGGCTCCCTGTAGTCCTGGCATTTGAGAGAGGCTCAAACATTTGCTTGAGCTCCACATGGTTCTTTCCTGGTCTCAGCTTAATAAAAGCCTGAAGAAACCGAAAGCAGAGAGGCAATGCTTTCTGAGCATGATGGCTCCTCCTTACTTTACATCTTCTCCGTGCTCATCAAACACGACGATCTCATCCACGCAGAAAATGGCACAGGCCCGGGCGATCTGGCCAGCAAGGTAGGTGCGCAGCTCCAGCGACTGGGCGTTGTTCAGGATGGAGCCTGGCAGGGCTACGCTCAGCGTGTGGTGCCGCCCTGGGGAGCGGCACCGTCAGAGGGACCCGCGGCCCAACAGCCGCGCCCCCCGCACCTCCCCGCCGGGCGCCCCCCCACTCGCAACCTGAAACCGACCCGGCCGCACCGGGACGCCCCAGGGCCGCGATCGCCCCCGCCGGGGCCGCCCATCGCGCGTCACCTCGGTCTGCGCTGGGCTCCTGCTCCCCCGCCTGCTTCTCCGCCAGCTCCCGCTCCCGCACCCGCTGCTTCTCCAGCTTCTTCAGCAGCTTCACCTCCCGCCACTTCTTCTTCTCCGCCTTCCCTGCGAGGGACAACAGCACCTCGCCTCAAGCAGCGCGCCGCGGGGGCGCCGGGGCCCGCAGCGCTCGGGGCGGCCCTTCCCGCCGGCCTTACTCTCCTGCTTCCAGCGCCGCCAGTCCACCTTCCTCTCCACAGCCTGCGGGACACAGCGGCGGTTACGGCCGGGTCCGGGCCCGGCCCCAGGCCCCAGGCCCGGCCCCAACTCACCTGCAGACCCTGCGGCCGCCCCACGCCGCCGTCCGCCATCTTGCGCCGCGCACCCCCCTCAGCGCTGATTGGCCGGAGCGCGGCGGGGCCGCCCACGGCGGGGCGGGGCCGCCGTCACGTGAGGCAGTGGGCGGGCGGGGCAGCGTTTCGGTTGCCCGCGCGTACTGGGAAGCCAGGCAGCGCTCGCCTCGCTCTGCGGGAGGGTGGGCGGCCGGGGGAGTCCCGCGGCGCAGCTCAGCGTGGCCGGGGGGAGCAGGACCCCCGCCTGCGGGTGTCTGCACCGCACCGCGTGCGTGTCGGAGGATGGGCAGGTGCACCCTGCCCCTGCGGGTGTTGCGTTAATCTTGATGTTGGTTTGTCAGTTTCGGTGACCACAGCTCGCCCCGCCTCTGGCCCAGATGCGTGCACGAGGGCCTTCAGCGGCGCCCTCACCCACCCGGCGGGGCGCATCCCCCCATCTCCCGCCGGCCCTAGGGGTGGCCGGTGCCACCGGCTGCAGCCCCACTCAAACCCCTGCGGGGCGGCTACCGGCCGTGGGACAAGCAGCCGCCGCCATGGGATCCCGCTGCAAATGCTGCAGGGGTGCTGGCGGCTCTCTGGGAGAGCTGCATCAGCCCCATAATCATTACAGAGGCATCTACTCTTCAGTAATTGCAGTAATTCCACTTTAATAATTTAACTGCCACAAACAGTTATTGCATGGTCTGTTGCACATAACTCCTGCATGATTGATGACGATGCTTTATGTTCTTATCCAGCAGCAGGAGCAGCCCGAGGCCACTGTGCCCGCCCTGCCTGGCCACAGTGTGTGCTCATCAAAAGTCTGGAGGTTTTGCTTTGCAGCCTGGACGATGCTGCCAAGCCCTGACAAAGCGCCAGGAATAGTTTGGGGGTGCACAGGGAAGGTCTGGCAATAGCCGGGGTATTTATTAAAGCCTCATTCCTGGGGGAAACCAGTTACCAATTCTGTGGTCACCTTTCCCAGAGATGCACAGAAAAAAATAATGGGAAAATTGTTAATTATGGGAAACAGTATTTCACTGGGTTTATAATTTTCAGGATCAGAGGAATCAGCCTACTGATGGGTGGTAACACTGCACAGTCCCACGGGAACGCAGGTGCTGGTGGAAATGCTGTCCTGCATGCTGGGGCACATGAGTGAGGAGATGGAACAAGACAAGGCACACCAACCCCTCCAGCATGCCCTCAAAGGTAGGTCCTGAAGCACCTTTTCAGAATTTGGTGGTGGAAAAGACCCCAGGAGCCATCCTTACCTCGTGTCTTGCTGTACGCATCCCAGAACTGATGAGCAAAGTCTTCAAACGTTAGAAGAAACATTGAATACTGTCAGTGCACACAAAGACTCACTTTTTCTTGCAAGGAACAGCACAATCATTTCACAGTGACAATGTCCCACAGACCCTGCGCCTGGCAAACCTCTTACCCTTTTGTCTGACAGAAAATGTGGTTGAAAGCACAAAAATAAGAATGTATCAAAGTTTGTAGCCAAGCAAAGGAAGTGGAGGAAGTGCAGCTGGGGCAGGTGAGGACCATGAAGAGCCTGGTTCTCTCTCCAGTGCTCAGGGACTGGTTTTTTCCTGTTTCCATTTTTGCAATATGTCATTTGCTGCCTTCAGTGTAGCTTCCTCCTAAACGAACACCGCAGGTTCAGTCAGTGGCTTTCAGCCAAATCCCCCTTCCCCTCACTGCAGTCATCCATATAAAAATCCTGTTCTTGTTCTGGAACACTGCAACTGCCCCAGGTTCAATATGAGGCAGGTTCTGCCACCGCCAGGGTGGCCATAGCTGCTGGGCAGTTAAACGTACACCCAGAAGACTCCTGCCTTGGCCAAGGATGTAAGATGCTGATGGGAGAAAGCTTAGGATGGCGCTGGCGCACCTGCCCCCGGCTCGGCTTGTGTGTCTGCAGGAGGGCACTGGACCAGCTGTGGTGCCCTGCTTAGGCTCTAACACCCAAGGTGCTCTGACTTCTTGGCATTTAGCTTGTTACACCAGCCCTGATTAGCACACCCAGCCTCACCTTCCTTCGTGCTGCCGTGTGTCTCACCTTTGCGAAGCAGAACCGGATGAAATGGTTGTAGTTGTTCTTGTGGGCCTCAGAGTAGAAAGCAGAAAGCGGGATGGCAGCAAGTCCCTGGGAAGGGGAAACATGCGGAGCTGCAGTTACCCATCCCGGGCTGGCGTGCAGCCCGCTGTGCCCAGAAGGGGTGATGCTGACCGCCCCAGGCAGCCCTGGGCCATGAGCTGCCAGACCCAGCAGCGGTGTGGTGCTGCTGGCTCCCATGAGCACAGTCAGCGTTGAGGGCACAAACCCACCACGGCAATCACGGTGGAAAGGGCCAGACGCATTTACCTTGTTCTTGACCATCCACTTTGCAAATCTGGAGTCATAGGGCTCATCGGAGTCAGGGACATCGGGGACGCTGGATCCTGCAGAAGCAAAGCAGCACAGAGGTTGGGGCTGCTGCCGGGTGCCCCAGCTGAGCCCCCAACGCACAGCCGCTGGGGAACACGCTCTTGTCCGTCGCACTTTGGTGGTGGTTTTTGCAGGTTCCTGTCCCTGCTAGTGGTACCACTCCAAGCTGGCCTGCCACACTCAGCCCTGCCTGCGCAAAACTGCAGCTGACTCACTGAATTTGGAGATGTCTGCCACCAAGAAGTAGGTGCCCTCAGGGATGATGGGTTTCATCCCCACAGCATCCAGGCTCTGGACCAGCCAGTCTCTCTTCTTCTGCAGCTCCTCGGGCAGTTGGACAAAGTAGCTGTCTGGTTTCCCGTAGAGCATGAGCTCCCTCTGGAAACCCTGAGCCACAGCCTCCTGCAAGAAGAGAGGAGCCAGTGCCTGGTGGGAAGATGGTCAAGGCTTGCTTGGGAACTGGAGTCTTTGCTCCGATGCAATTCACTGATGATTAGGGAGCTCTCTGCCTCCAGCCCCTCTGACTGGCCCCTTAGGCTTGTCAGTGCAAAATAAGGAATATAGCCCAGGCAGGCTGGCCTCTCCCCTTCCTCTCAGACATGGGGCAACTGCAGGGAGAAGGGAAGAGGCCTCTCCGGGGCACCTGTCTCATCTGTCTGGCCTTTCAGGTCAGCCACGGGCAGGAGGACCCTCTGTCACCCCTGCTTTGGGGGTTTGGGAATTGCAGGGCTACTTGCAGGGAGATACCTTACCTGGGCAAGTGTGGCACAGTGGTACACTGAGTTTTGGTGCACAGTGCGGAGGTGCTGCAGCAGCCTGTTGGGTCCCATGGTCCAGCCCACCTGCAGCAAGGAGAGGAGGGGGAAGGTGGTGAGTCTCTGGGTACCTGCTCGGGCTCCCCTTTACTTGCCTGTGCTGCCTTCATTGTATTCTCCAGACAGGGCTATCATAAAGCAGATTTGGTACTTTCAGACCCTGAGGCTCAAAGCTGAGTGCGCAGCAGCAGTGTTCCCAGTGCTGTGCTGTGGTGACGGGACCCACATCCTGGAGCAAAGGGACAGGTATGGGGACACAACGAGGTGCCGCATGGGGGAATTCACCTTCCATCCAGTCGCACTGAAGGTCTTCCCAGCACTCCCAATGACCACCGTGCGGTCCCACATCCCTTGCAAGGTGGCTGGCCATGGAACAAGAGAGAAACACCAATGGCAGAGCTCAGCATGCTTGCCTCCGGGCTGTGTTAATGACGGTGGGAGCTCTTTGACCACTATAACCTGTGGTGACCTCTTGTGTGCACAGCACATCTTTCACCTGGATGAGCCTCAAAGCATGTTCCAGCAGGAAGCTGGACTTCTGAAGAGCATCTCTTTATAACTAACTGTTTCCATATGCATGCACCCAGCCCCAGGGGTTCCCAGAGGTGCCAAGCACCATCACCCTGCAAGACGGTGTTATTGCAACAGGAAGAACATGCCTCTGAAATCATGTTGACATGGATGTTCCAAAACTAGAGACACTCAGAAAACTGTGAGTTTACAAAGTATGGGGAAAAATTCAGTTTCACTGAAGCCAAAGGGCTCTTTGCTCCGGATCTCATGCTGTGAAGCTCTTTTGTTCCCTCTAACTGGCTCTGGAAGTCAAGGCTCTGGTTTAAGACCTGGCTTGGAGGCTGAGACTGAAGTGCAGCAAAATACCTCTAAGGGGCATACAAGCCCAGTAGCATCATGTGGGCAGGCAGCCCGTGTAATTTCCAGGGGACCCCAGTTAAATCACCAGTTCCTTCCCCGAAGCTGCTGTACCCAGAGAAGATATCCAGGCTCAGCCAAGCCATTCTCCATACCGATGCGGATGTGTTCCTTCCCATCGTAGACCAGCCACTCGTACACTTCATCGCTGAAGCACAGGACGTCATGCTTCACACACAGCTCTGCAATGAGCTCCAGCTCCCCTCGGCTGAACACCTGCAGGGAGCAGAGCAGAGATGCGGCAGGAGCGCCTCTGAGCCCCTCCTGTCCCAGCCCTTCCATGAAAGCTGTGCACCCTGCCTGCACCACCTCCCAAGCCAGGGTGGGCAGGAGCTGGCTGAGTGGTCTGACAGGGCAAAGCCACTGCTGGCACAGAAGATCAGGCTTAAAAACACCAGAAGAGCGAGGGCAGCACGTGATGCTCCCACAACACCCATTCCCTTATGTGCGAGGAAGGTTGAGTGACTGCTACACTGCAAATGTGGCCAGGTGAGCTGTAGCACCCCAGCAGCTTTTGGGGCCAGTCACAGCAAGGCCAGAGGCATTACCTTGCCCAGAGGGTTGTTGGGTGAGTTCAGGACGATGGCTTTTGTCCGTTCACTGAATTTGGAAGCCAGTTCAGCTGGGTCCAGCTGCCAGTCTGCACTAGACATCAATTTTCCATCTTTTGGAGCTTTCTAGAGAGAACAAAGGAGAATCTTGGCTTGCTTTGCTACCTCTGCACTCACCTCTTCGCTTGCTTTGCTATGACTCTTCCCTCCTTGACAGCTTTGCTCCAACCCACTCACCGGTCTCAGCGGCACAAACACAGTTGTCCCACCAGCCATTTTCACCATTGGCTCGTAGCAGTCGAAGAAGGGCTCAATGATTATCACCTAGAAGAAAAGGGACATGTCATGCCCTCCTAACCCTGCTCAGACCTCTCAGACCCAGAGAGCAGTGAGAGGGACGGGAAATTTTAATCCCTGAATTACTCTAATGGAGAATCTGCGTTGCCTGTTGGCAGTGCCAGGGAAGAACACCACTGCTCAGGGTAAAACGGTTATTTTGCTTTATGCAGAAATGAGACAGTGTGCTGCAGCAAATAATTTTTTCCCTTTAGAAGCTCAGATACTGGAGAATGGGGATAAACCGCTTCTGCTTTGGAAAAGGACAATGAAAACCATCCTACAGCTGCTGGCAGACCCACAGCCAGGAATGGCTCCCTTGGGGGAAAGCTGCCAGTGCAACAAGCCCAAATCTTGGGTTACCTCATCGCCTTCACCAATGAAAGCCTGGAAGCAGCAGAAAAGGGCCTGGTATGCCCCCACAGTCACCATCACATTGGTCATAGGATCCAGCTCTCGTCCAAGCAGCTTCCCAAAAAACTGGGCTAGGATCTTCACCAGAGGTGGGTGGCCCTGTGGGGTAAGAGAAGGGGTCAGAACTGGGTTGCAGAAGCCTTCTAAGACATGGGTAAGACCCTGGAAGGGACCTGGGCAGCCAAGTGCCTTGTGAGGGAGCGTGCGGGGCATCTTCCAGCCTGGCTGCTCCAAACGCCCTGGTAAAGCAGGGCGTTATAGCCCTGGGTGCAGGGGGCCAGGCTGAGGGTGGATGTGTGTTTTGCCTCATGAGATTTGCCCTGTTTCTTGCTGCCTGATAAGCCCTGAAGTGGCCAAGGCTAACAGAGAGCGAGCAGGTATTGCGGGTGAGGGAGTCTGTCCACGCACGAAGGCACGGGTGTACTGGTGCAGCATGTGGTTCTCCTCGCTGAGGGCTCTCAGGAATGCCTCCTTCAGAAAGCCGGGGGGAGGGAAGTCAGGGAAGCCCTGTCCCAGGTTCACTGTGGAGTAGGTGGCAGCCAGCTTTACAAACTCCACCCTGGAGAGAAGAAAGTTAGAGAAAGAAGCATTTACAGAGGGTTTGAGCAGCGTGCTGGCGCCAGCTCTGCTTGCCAGCATCCCTTTGAAGTCACCAAGGTTGGTGTCCCTCCTGCAAAGCCATCCCACTGCTCACAGGCGGACAGGACCGAGCACAGGTCACTTCAGACCTGTTTCAATTAAACCAAGGATGAGGTACTATTGCATTGGGGGGTGGTTTTAATTGTTTAATTGTTCTCGAAGGAAACAGCCACTATGTTGTCTGGGTGTGCGGTCGTAGCTGAAGCTGCACACCACTTCTGATCAGACCAGACCGAGCAGGAGAGGACTCAGAGGTTTTCAAGCTCATGCCAGTTCTGCAAAATTTAGCAACTAGGCATGTTGAAGGACACTGCAGAGGGAAAGGTAGGCTGAACTCATCGGTAGTTTGTGCCTTGAAACCAGACAGAGCAGGGCACTGGGGGAAAGCCCATTTAAATCTCTTCAAGCACGCAGCTTTTCCAATGCTAACCTGTGCCTGGCAGGCTGGGAATCGCATTTGCAGCATCCCTTTGCCTGCCTCTCTGCTTGCAGTGTCCTAGAGTGACTTGAAGCAGATGCCAGGCTGCAGCTAGCGTGCTGAACCACCTGGCTCAGATTTGGGTGCTGCTGGGATCATTCAGGTGGATGGTTGGATGGGGTGCAACACACTACAAGGCAGTCCTGCCTGCCTTCCTGCAGGATGGTGCAGAGCACCTGATACAGCACGAAGTGGGAGCAGCAGGTACATAACTGAGCCAGGGTAAAATCTCCAGGGACAAACTTGCCCTTTTGTGCGCTGCCTGAACAAATGCAAAGCAGCCAAGGGAGACTGCTGCTCTGTGCTGTGAGGGTGCAGTGGTTTCTGTCTGGCGTTAGGCTGCTTAAAACCACATCTACCATCAGGGTAAACCAGATATTCTCTTAACTCACCAGATATTCTTATCTATTCCCTCCAGCCTCCGAGCTTGCACTGGCCTTGACATTTCTGCCTGCAAAAAGAGAAAAAGAGAGTCTGAAGCTTTTACCAACGGCAATGGGGCTGCGTGCGAAGGGGATGTGGCCTCCCCAGGTGTGCTTTTCTGAATAGAAGGTGTGCCCTTTAGTATTGCTTCATGGGTTGCTGACCGATGTTAGAGCAGTAACGCTGTTGCAGTGGTTTCTGGAAAAAGCTTCATGCACTTTTTGTGAAAGATCAGACAAGAGCTGGCAGAGAAGGATGTTTCATTTACAAGTCTCAACAAGAACTGAGAAAACAGATAAACAAAAGAAGTGTGTGTACACTCACTGGGGAGCTGGCAGTGCCTTACACCTCATTTTCAGCTGCAATAAATCATCAGGTCAAATGACCACAGCCAACCTGTAACAGCCAGGCCAACGACCCCAGACCTCAGGCTTTTGCCTGCCATAGCCTCTCTTGTCCTCCATTGGAAGGACCTCCTTGTTCTCTATAGGCCACAAAATATCCCCTTTTCCTAGAATAACAAACTTTTTTACTCCACACTGCTCTATGGAATAGCAGAAGTATTTACTCCTTTGTCCTGCTGGAGCGCTTGGTGAAGGGAGTTGCTCTGGATCCTAAACAATATGCTGTCTTTTGCGCCTAAAGTTCATGGCACAAACAGGCAGCAACAGGGTACAGGCAAGAGGGGAGCACAACACAGGTCAGTCTGATGTACAGAGGCACCAAGGTACTGTCTGCCTGACTGGTATCTGGTTTCCATGTGCGTCATGGCTGGGGGGGGTGGGAAGAAGGACAACAGGAGACACTGAGAGCAAAGTCCTCCTTCTGGTCGGATAAGCACAGTGGGAGAAAGTCAGATGTGCCTAAGGGAGCCCCACTCCTCTCCCCCAGCCCCCTGCTTTGCTCTTTCTGTACAAGCTCACAGATATTATGGTCAGCAAGACCCAGTGCCTGAGCTGATTTTGGTTGGAGTAGAAGGATTTGTGGCTTGGAAAGTAAAAGCTGGAGGTGAAATATTAACAGTTCTCTTGCAGTGAGGCTGCTGCTGGCCACAGTTCAGAGAACGAACAGCATCGGCAAGTGTCATGGGGGTCAGTGGGAAAAAGATGATTTAAGCCTAGAAATTCCCAGTTCTGAGGAAAGGCTTTGTCTGCTCCAGCCTTTTCAGGCAGGAAAATGACAACTACTTTCTTCTTTTGATGTCCCACCCATGCCATCCCCAGCCTGAGTGATGCTGCCGTGGGCAGCTACCCATCAGGCTGGGGAGCAACATGGTCTTGGGGCCATGCAGCCCCCAAATCTGTCAGTCTATTCTGCTCCCCAAACCAAATGATGAGTTTCTCCAGTTGCAACCTGCCTGGCAGCCAGACAGGATGGTTGATTGCAAATGTAGAAGACTAAGTGGCCACAACCTTTCACCGCTGATTCCCTGCCACATGTGATTTCCTCACTCTGCATGTTTGTATCTGCAAAAGGGATGCTGATATTTCCCAAGTACTTTGCAACCCAAGAAGCTTTAGTAGAAGAGACCATCAGATGGGGCAACCCCACCATGAGCTTTGTTCTGTATTAAAGATATTCTCTCACTTACGTTTCCTTTAAATAGGCTACCTGGAAATAAGCAGGTACAGAGGAGATTGCACCAGTGTGACTTTTCCTGGTGTGTCCTAACCACCTTCCCTGCCAAGGCTAGTTCCTGGGCAGTGAGTTCCCTGGGCTCCACAGGGCTGCAGCCTCAGCCAGGGACCAGGCTGCTGGCCAGAAACAGTCACATTGGGCATTCAATACCTCACTGGAGTATGAGCTATATCCAGCGCTGCTCTTTCTCTTCAGCAAGAAGTGACGCAGAGACGGTCCTGCTCTCCTGAGCATGCCACGGCTCCTGCTGTCTCACTGGTACGGGCACAGGCCTGCATTTCCCTCAGACACAAGCAGAAGAGTAAGACAAGCACTCCATGGCTGCAGGAGTAAAGCAAATGCTCTGTGTACCCAGGACCGAGGCAGGTCCAGACCCAAAGCTGTGATCATTCTGCCACAGAAAGGAAAAAGGGGAACAAGGTGCATGTTGTCGCTGCAACGTCAAAGAGTGCCAGGGCTGTACTTCGTACCCATGACACGCACAGACTCGGGATCCCATGGGCAACCATGGCTTCCGCCTCCTCTCTCCTGAATTCCAGGTTCTCCCCACTTTCCTCTGCGCTGGGGGGAGCGGTACAGACACCACTGAGAGGGCATCCTCTGGGAATTCTGTATTCAATATCAGCTTCCCATCCAGTTTCATTTATCCCAGGTATCTCTTGCCTCTGCCCTTCTTGGCTGCTGGGGCTGTGCCTCAGCCAGGCTGTTTGAATACCCTGCCTCTTGGGGCTGGCAAGTGAAACAAGGGGCCTTAGGGATGTGCCACACAAACCCATCTCTTTTTTCATGTTCTTAAGGTTACCAAAAAAATCAAAGCAAGAGTACTGCTGTTTTTGAGACTCTCTGACCTCTCAGCTGCTGCAGCTCTGGGCTGTTTAGTCACAAGTCTTACTCTGATTGACAAGATGACAGCTTCCATCTTCAAAGTGATTTTGGTGTTTACCTTTCCTTCAAGGCCCCAGACAACTTAATTTCTGTGCCTGCTGCTGCCTGTTCCTTCACCTCAGACCCCCTCAACTATTCTACAACATTGCTTAAACATGCAGCATTTAAGCTAAAGTAAGTTATTTTTTCGTTAGGTACTTGAGGTAAAAGTGGTGTGTCTGGAGGACGCACGTGCCTTTATTTTGACCAGCCATGGATTAATTTACCCAGCTGCCAAAAAGTAAATTAAAACAGGTTTGAAGCTGACCAGCCCACAGGAAAGTTCTCAGTACTGCTAGGTGCACTTTCCACCTTGACATGCAGGATGTACGTCCCCACGGTTTCCATCTTGTGTTATTTCTAACAAAAGTCCAAAGTGGCTGCCAGCTGAAACCAGTGGGGTTTTACATCTCTTTGCCCAGGTGGGACAAAACAGCACAATTCATGGAAAAATGGGAAGCCACAGCATAATATTAGTCAGGACTGTGAAATATCCACCTTGCCCCTGTGTGCAGGACAGCTGCATGTTGGGGCCAATACTGAGATGTGGGGGGACACTGCTTTGGGATGCAAAGCAAATGAGTACTGGAATGAGGGGACTAACTCTGCAGGTGACAAAATGGAAGTGTGGTAGTTAAAGAGGGCTTCAACAGATTACAGAGAACTAGGAGCAGGTGTAAGAGCTGTGCACGAGGCTGCTGCAAAGAACTAGAGGCAGCACCAGGGTCAGGGCGCTGCTGCTAGTGGGAGCAGCCGAGCAGGGCTGGGGCAGAGGGCTCTGCCTCACCGCCACAGCCCTGGCGAATGTTTTGGAGCAGGGACAGCCACCAGAGCCGGAAAGCCTGGGAAGGGCTCAGGGAGCCTCTCACCTGGTGGGGCATTTCAGGCTATGCTGTACATACGCTCCCTGGACAGGAGCCGGGGCACCTCTTGCCCTGGCAGGGTGCACAGGACGGAGCACACTAAGGATTTTGGAGGTGACAGCTGAAAGGTCATGGTGGGGACCGGTCACTCACCACCTCCTGCCCTGCAGCCTGCGGGCACCAGCCGTCTCCTCTGTCCCGCTGCTCACCAAGCACCTCCGCAGCGCTGGCCAGCCTGGGTGCTCACAGGTGCACCCGAAAGACTTTTGGGGACAAGGGTCCCCCTGAACCCCTCACACCACGGGGTGCAAGGCCACAGCACAGCGGGAGCACGAGCGAATGCAGCAGCAACAGCCAGAAAGCGCACACACGCAGGCACAAGGCAGCTCCCAGATGGGATAGTGGGGGTAAAACTGACTTACATCAAGCTGCGCTACGCTGGTTTATGCTGGAAAGTCTGGCACAACTGCCCAGGCTGCCTTTGCACACATGCTGCCCTCCCCCTGCCTCTGAAAGGCTCCATCTGCAGCTGGGACTTCCTGGGAGGAGTCGGAGGCTGCAGGAAGGTGGGACTCGAGCTGCAACACTCCGAGGGGGAAAATCGTACCGGGGGAAAAAGAGATCTTGGGCTGCTCTCTAAATCACCAGGGTGAGGGAGGAGAGGGCTTCTGGGACACAGGTCCCTTCCAGAGGCTCAGAGTCAGAGCTGCTAGAGGGTTTTAGCTGCCTGGGAAAATAGCCCAGCATATTGTTCAGATGGAGGATCATACCACCGTAATTATAGTGGGATAATTTTTGTGGTATGGCTATAATTACTTTGGCATGACAATGGCAGGGAATTTCCCTTTGAGTGAAGTGTTCAGTCATTTTGAAAAATTATTTCTTAATTTATTAGAGTCAGAGACTAAAATATTTTACCCTGCAGGCTTAATACTATTGGAGAATGGATCACAGGTACAGAAGGTGGAGGCATGAGGGTAACGACCTACTGTCACAATACAACCTAAAGCAGGATCTTGCAGTGTTGTCTGACCCCTGGGCTGTGGATGGGCTGGGAGACAGACAGCAGCCTCAGAGGGGGATTTCAGCACAGGGATGCAGACGCTGAACTCTCCGTCAGTTGTTTGAGAGGTGACAATTGCTGCAGTGAGGCGTAGAGCGCAAATCATCCTCTCTTGGCTTCCCTTTTCCTTTTGTGACAAGGCTTTACAAGCACTGATGAATCAGGTTGTGTGGGTCTCCTGAGTGAGTATTTACTGTCTCCCTTTCACAGCTGGAAAAAGTGAGCCACAAGGAAAGGAAGCGGCTGACATCCGCTGTGCCAAAGGTTCCTGGATCCTAACCCCATGTCTGGCCACTGCGCTCACAGCACCCCTGCCATGACTAAGCAGGAGGGAATGTCTGCGCAGGCAGATGCGAACTCTGTTTTCTAAACCGCTGTTTAACCCAAACACTGAAATAAACAGATGGAAGGAAAACTTGTGTTTGCTCCTGTAACAATGCATCTGGTACATCCTGAGCCATCTAACAGCTCAACGCCATTTTATCCTCTCCGTCCTGCCGTCCTCACTATGCTTTCTTTGCCCCCTCCTTCACCAGCCTTGCACCTTCGCTGGTGGTTGTTTACCCCTGAGCTGAGCTCACTTGACTAACTAAACTGGCAAAAAGCCAACTGACAGAAAAGCGGACAATTTTCTGTAAGGTCCGTGAGTTGAACTGGCTCAGGGCAGGGTGCGCTTGAGTGCTAAAGGCACTGCAAGGAAACAAGAGATCCAGGTAGGGAGCAGAGCAGAGAGGAATGGGGACGAGAGGAGATGGACCGGAGCACAAGATCCCACCTTCTCTGGCAGGATTTGGCCTTTATATTGGTTGGTTCAACAGTAACATGTTACTTTACCTTCATGTCCTCTTGAAATTCAGCTGAAATTGCTGGATAATATCTATGCGGCCAGCAAGGAAAAGGACACATCTAACCTTCTTGGAGTTTGTATTGTAAAACTCAAGGAAAATTAGGACCCTTTCTTTCTGCAGGTCATTTGAATTTAGCAGGTGCATCTGGACACAAACATTTCTTCTTAATGATTTTCTTTTTTTTTTTAAATCTAGCTATTGCACTGGTTTTGTGAGTGGCTACAACAGGCAGGTTGTTGCCTGATCCTGGTGGGTGGGATCATAGCTCCTCTGGTAGCAGTCCTGTGCCTGTGGCTACAGGAGGATGCTAAGACCTACGATGTTCCTAGAAAGCCACAGATATGCTTATTTTACTGTAACAGTGATCACTGGTGTATACAATTTTAAACTGGCTGCACTTAACCACTCAGAACTATCTCTTGTACACTAATGAAATTATAATGCATGACTTTGAACCATCTTTTATGAATTAAAAAAAAAAAAGATGCTGCCCAGTATCTTCCAGTGAGTGAGCCAAACAACAATAACCACTAGTGAATCAGCCTGCTTTTTTCAGGTACCACAAAATTACTGTTGGATGTATCATCATAACACAGCAGTGTTACTATTCCTGCCGTGAGGAAACACATGCTTGATTTTGCTGTGGGCTTAGTTCAGTGAGCTGTTGTTAAAGAAAGGGAATGGGGTTTTCAAAATATTCCACTTTAGAAATGTCACATAGGTTGGTTCTTAAGGAAGAAAGTGGTAAAAGCTGCAGCTTAAATGATTTTCATTCTTTTATTGTTAATTAGCCTTACTGTTGATAGTAGTTGTATCCACTATTTTTTATTTGAGGCATCCAGTGAAACATTCCCCAGATCTTCTCCACTGACCCGGACCACGTGCCCCTGGTCCCTAAGTGTGAGTGATGCCTGTGGCCTTGGTCATTGCTCAGTGGTTTGAAGGACAGGAACCAGGCACCCACCAGAGCTCTGCGTGGGCATGGGCGTGTGAGGCCTGGCTCTGTACTGACCTCCTGCACGGGCACAGCCAGAGCCAGGCAGGTGAAGTGGATTGTAACCCTTTTGGAAAGGGTTTAACATCACCTGGGAGGAGGCAGGGCCCTAACGAGGAAAGACGCAGCCTCCTTTTTGTCTGCAGCCTGGGGTGCCGCACACCAGTTCTGCGCGTCTTTAACCATGCCAAGGGGCTTAAACAGAAACAGTGCGGTGTCAGGGCATGGCAGATGCAATTTTCTACCCTTCTGTGACACCAGCCCGAATCAGGGCCTGAAGCCGCCCATGGCAGGCCTGCCTTTCCTCAAGTTCCTCCCCGGGGGACAGCGGCTGCCACCCCTCAATGCCACAGGACAGCATGGCTACACATGGTACTATATTACATGAAATAATAACAGAAGGCTTGATCACGATTAGGTCATAAACCTTAATAAAGAGTGTTTGGGGGGTTCTTTGACAAAAATAATCAGTTCTGGGCGCCAAAGTTACTTACAGCAAGCGCTGGCGCTCAGCTCCTGAAATGCGGCATCCCCTTTAAGACGCTCACCATTTTGCGCGCTGCCCCGCACCAAGATGGCGCCCCCGCCCTCATTTTCCGCTTCCCAATTCTACCTCGCCCACTCGCCCCCGTCGACCGCGCCCTGGACAAAGATGGCGGCGCGCCCCTCCCATCATGCCTGCTCCCAAGATGGCGGCGCCCTCCTCACTCGGGGCTGGCGGCGGGACGGGCTGATGGCCGCCATGCCGCGCGGGTGAGGTCAGTTCCGGGGTGGGGCTGCCGCGGTGCGGTTAGGAGCGAACAAAAGGAGCCGGAGCCGGCGTGAGGGCGGGCGGGGGTCGAGGCGGCCAGGTGGGTGCTGGTTGGTGGCTGGTTCACGCCGCGCTTCCCGTGGGGGGTGCGGCTCAGGGGGAGGGTAGCGGCAGGTGGGGCCTGAGTGCCGAGCCGCTCAGCTCGCGGCGGGCGGGCGAGCGAGGTTTACTGACTGGCTCGGTGGTAATTCGCTTTTTCCGTGTCCCCGCCGCCCCTGCCCTGTCAGGCGGCCGGGGTTGGGGCACGTCGGTGGGGGGGGGCGGCCGGGACCCCCGTGTTTGTGGGGCGAGGTAGGGCCGTTCTGTGTGCGCTGGGCTCCCCTGCGGCCGCCCTGGCCTCCCCGGTGAGGGGGAGAAGCCGCCTGGCAGCGGCGCGGGAAGCTGGCCGGGGTGGGTTTATGCTTCACGGGGGGTGTCCGGGCCGCCCTGGGGCCGGGGCGGCGGGGCGCGCTGAAGGCCGGGGGCCGCTGCCCGGGCGGCGGCAGGGAGCGGGCCGGCGGCCCTCCCCGCTGAGCGCTGCCTGTGCAGCCGTCTGCCGCAGCTAAACTGGAGTAGCTGTGGCTGTCAGGGGGTCGCCTCGGAACCTGTCGGCTTTCCCGGTAACTCTGTAACCGGCAGGAATGTCTTGGGCGTCCACCGGCGTGGGTGGCTCCCCCCGCCCCGGGATGGCTCTTCATTTCTCCGGGTTGCTGACAGATGCCCTCTGCGGCCTGCAGGCCCCCTGCGGAGGGGGGGCTGGGCGCGCCGGAGAGCTCCCAGGGCTTGGGGCTACTCCCTTGCCTGTTTTCCCATGCCCCGTGCTGACATGCAGGAAGCAAGGAAAAAAAAAAGCTGTTGTAATTTTTGTTGGTGGTGCTAAACTGCTGCCACTTTAAAAAGATACGTGTTGGTAGATATGTGTTGAGAGGAAAGGGGACAGGTGCTTGAATCCAGAGTGGTTAGGAATGTGATCTACGTTTTCAGATACTCCTGATAGCAACATTAAAAAAAAAATCAGGCTTCTCAGACTAGAAAGTACGTAGTAAAGTCATTGATCCTTTTTCCCATTTGAAGAAAAAAAAATAAATTCAGGAGGTTAACTGGTCTCTACCAGTTTAGGCTTAGGTATAATATTGACCTTCAGCATCCCCTTTGGCTGGATCTGCAACACTTGCTTTTTTTGTAATTTCTGTTGAAGATTCCTTTCTCTTAAGAGTTTTACTGGGCTCTTAGAGCTCTTACCATCTTTCTGGGTACCAGGGTGTGTGTTTCTGGTTCCCAGTGACCCTCTAAGCTGTTTCTTGCTTCTTAGGTATGCTTTACCAAGCTTTTATGTGACATGGTCCCTCTGTGAACTTGATTCCTCTCTTCTTTGCTGATAATCTTCATTTAATTTCAGGGAAGCTGTTCCCATGGCGTGTGGGGAATGCAACGGTTCAGCACCCACTCAGGATCCAGCACGCAGGAACGTCATCTACTTCCAGCACAGAGAGCTAAAGTGCAGATAGCAGAACCCAGCTGCAGGGTAAGGGCTACAGGCCAGCTCTTGAGTGGTAAAGTAAAACCAAAAAAATAACCAGGATACTGCTTAAACATAGTTGCAAAGCACAGGGCAGTAATGAGGTGACAGATAAGGAGGAAAGGTGGTTGATCAGAGGGTGATATGAGGGGAGTGGTGGTATGCTAATTAAATTCTGTGAGCCTTAGCTTGCAAATGAAAAAAGAACTGAGCATTGTTCAAAGTAGAATATAACTGTTATATATTCACCTGTACATTGAACTCCTGGCCACATAAACCCTGACATCTCAATGCACTAAATGGTAAATACTTGAAGGCTGTCCAGTAAATGGTTTGGTGACCGCTTCCTAAAAGGAACGTAGCTGAGAATTAGCAAGAACTGTTCAGTTTGGTAGGTGCGGGGGGATGTTTGTGTTGCTGTATAGGCATCTCCTAGGCAGTTTTTCACAGTGAGCTCTTAGGACTGCACAGGCTTGTCACCCGTGTGGGTGTCGATTAGGCAATGGCAGAAACTCATTGCAAGAAACTCACTGCTTCCTTGGTGCTTCACTAGGATGGTGATGAAAGGTATTGCAGAATTCAGTGCTTATCTTCAAGATGAGAAATGTTTTGCAGGTTGGTTGTGTTCTCAGCAGTGGGATGTGTGGTATGTTGCTTCCAGGATACAAGTACCCCTAAGACTTGTCTACTGTTCTGGCAGTTCACTGACTTGTTTTTTGTACTAATCCTCTTGTGGTATTTGGAAACCCTAACTTTATTTGTGTAGATCAAAGACAAAGTGCATAAATATCTCCTTGAAGTATGCCAGAAAACATGTTAAAAGCTGATGTTTCCATGTTTGAAATGTGGAGTGCCTGAAGCCTTCTAGTGATGACTTACTGAATACTTAGTTGATTGTGTTCTAGTAAGTGCTGCAGGCATTCAGAAAGGTGCTCTGTGGTTTGGGATTCTCTGATACTATTTTTTTAACATATATTTGATCTCCACTGCTTAAGTTAATAAGTTATTGCTGTGTGATTGAAACAGGCTTATTAGAGGCCTTCATGTGGTTCTTTCACATCCTAAAGGATTTTGTTCAGTAAAGTACTCGGATAGGAAGTGAAACACACTTCTGGTGTTAAATTGAGCCTAACTGGTGTCTAGGAAAATGGTGGTGTGATGGTTAGGTGAGAGGTGGTAGAGGACAGAGCAGATAAGTTTAGGAGTTTTGTGTGGGGCTTCTTAATTGGAGGGGGAGGGATATGCATAGCTGTTGTTTTGGTAATAACAAAAAATTAACATATTTAGCTGCAGTGTGGTGAGCCTCCTTTGTGTGTTTTTTTAAGTGTTTTTAAAAATAGCCTCAGTTTAGGATGTGCACACTAATGCTCTTAAAAGCATGTAGACTGTTCAGTATATCTTGAATGCTTCCAAGCAGCTTTTCCAACCACAGCAGTTGATGTGGTGCCTGTATCTTGTATTGCAACTTGAAACCCAGTTCATATAGCTGGATTATACATGCCCCTCCTACTGCTATGAAACTGTATTTGAAACTAAAAGCTATTCAGTCCTGACCTCACTGCTGAAATAATAGTGCTTCCTTCTCCTCGTGTACTGAGAATTGTTAACACTTGCTATAAAATTACATTGGCAATTCACAAAGCTCCTTTTGTGACAAATTTGCAAGCTGCTTGTCTAGTCACAGCCTACCTTTGTGCAGTAAAGGTGTGTACTGGACTAGTTAACAGGTTCTCCTTCAGACCCTTGGTCTTATCAGATGTTGGTGATGAAAGGTTCAGCGCCCTGTCCTTTGTTAATTAACTAATGCAGTCAGAAATTGTTCTGAGAGGGAAGTCATAGTCACTGTTTTGGAGCTTGTGGTCCTGAAGGCAAGGCTGATAGGGTATGGTGAATATGTACTTGCTACTTTTTTTTTCCTCAGACTGAGGCTGAATATTATTGTGCTGATAGGTGGTGCCTTCTTTATCTTGCTTTGCTCTCATCTGCATCCTATTTAGTCTTAACTCACTCATCTCTTTGAGCTTGAAAACAGCTGTGGCAACACCCATGGATTTGTGCATGTTGTGACAGTCTGTCAACAATTAAGATTATACTTGCTTAAAAGTTTTTACACACTTAAGAAATCAAGATGCTAATGTCTTGATTTCTTAATCTGTTGTTAGGTATGTCAAAGCTCTGCTCTGTCTGACATTTCTTTAGCTGAAAACAGTTGGTTACTTGATCTTGTATGACTCTTCTCAATGCTGGAATTAAATGTTGAAGAGCTTCCTTCTGCAGCTGATGAGGTGCTTGAAGCTTCTTCTGGTTGCTACAAGTTAATGGTGTTGCTCTGTTTATCTTAAGTAGTTACTAACAGAATTAATTCAATCATTTGCATTAGTTGGTACAAGGGACCGTTTCATAGTGTCCTGTTGGAATAAGGCAGTTGTACTTTCCCAAGACAAGCTCCAGTGCCCTGTCCTTGAAGCATCTTTTTTTATGGCAAAGAGAAAATTTATTTTGTATAGGAAGCCTGTGACTGTGTACATTCAAAATTTATAAGCTGACGCGGACATTTTTCTCTGGTTTGCATCACTGTTGGAAGCCATCTGATAGTACTTAAATGTATATAGCTGTGTGACACTGACATGCAGTCCCTGCGCCAAGTGTCAGTGATGCTGATAACTTCAGACTGTTAAGTCTATGCAGCTGGGGCAAAATGCTGTCTGAAGTCAGAAAATGTAGCAGGCCAAGCCAGGTCTCCAGCATGGATTGTTCTGATAGTGCAGATGTTCATCCCTGTACTTGTTAGGACAGGCTTGCTTGTGTGACGGTAAACAGGAGCTGTTGCACTAGATGGTTAAGGAAAGGATGTCAGTCTTGCATCTGACAGGAAGAGTCAACTAATGGGTGGCTTAAAGATAGTGCTATCCATAGTGTAGGTCGATTATTCTTTTCCATGAGCTTCAGTGAAGTTCCCCTTCACTGACCCAGTCAGTGCAAGATGAAGTGAACTATCTTGTGGCTTGGGTGGGGCTGAATGTTCTGTACGGCTGCTGGGTGGTTGTGTGAATGCCAGCTTGCCTTGCTCTCAGTGTTGAGTTCACTGGCTGTTTCACCAAGTGAAGAGTGTCAGTTCTGGCAGCTGCTGTTCCACTACTCTATCCACTAGTCAGTCTACATGATAAATGACTTCTTAAACTTCATGTGTTTGCTCGTCTGTCTCAGAAGACATTTTGTCCCGAATAAGGGATTTTTTTTTTTCTAATGCAGAAAGGGCCTGATGTAGGGATGATGGTTGGTCAGGGCTTTGGCACCTGTCTTCACTGCTGTTTATTTCTGAACAGCAAAGGACAAAATCACTTGAGTTGTTCTGTTTGAGGTCTTGGACTTTTCCAGTTGATCATGTGGCTGTCCTTGTGCTTGGAAGGTTTTCTGAGGGGTGCCTGAAAGCAGCTCTGTTTCAGCCTCCTTTTTTTTTTTTCTTTTTCTTTTAATTCTAGGCCTAATAAGCATGGAGGACGAGACAGTCGGGAGATTCCCAGTCCCATTTCTGACCAGTAAAGCTCTTGCATTTCCTGGTTTTTGAACAAGGAGTTCAGTTTCATGCCCTTTAGGATTTCAGGTAGCAGCAAGCTGGGGAGAGAAGCTCTGCTTTGTCGCAAACTTACTGTAACATGTTGTAGCTTGTCAATGATCAAGCTATAGTCTTAACAGCATCGAGGTTTTCCTTTCCCTTATCTACCTCTGATGCTGTCAGCACATGAACAACTCCCTCTTTCTCTGGGCTTCTGAGAGGTAAGAAATCATGTCAGCAGTGCTTGACTTCTGCTTTGCAGTCCATGATCTTAGATGGAAATCCACTGAGAATTAAGAATGTGTAGTGGAAACTAAAGAGTTGCAAAATCCAACATACAATGGATCCATGTCTACTTACCTAAAACTGCCTCACTTGAAAGCTGCACACCACTAAAGGTGAGGAGAGCCTCCACGATTTCAGTTAGGCCTTGGACGTAAGGGATAGAAACTTAAATTCTTCTGCGTGCCATGATCTTGCACATACTCCTGTTTTGCCAGTAGCTCCATTAGTAACAGAATGGCCAACAGAAAGGGGGAGGAAAGAGGAGGCTGGATAAAGTATTCAGCAAATGATGAGTCAAGCTGACAAACTAGCCAGTGAAACAGAACAGTGATGTTGTTTCTGTTCACTTTGTCCTAAGCTGGGTATGCTGGCCAGCAGTTGCAGGCAGGAATTTCAAGCACTGCTCGGCCAGGTGTCTGCCAACAGTAAGTCAGTTTTAGCGTGTTTAGATTGGATGATTTTGGATAGAGGAATTGCCCAGATCAGAGGATGTTTGCTCCTACAGCAGTTGCTCTGTTAATAGCTTGGACTTGTTAAAAATCGCAGAGGTCCTGGTGTTTGTGGAAAGCCTTCATGCTCGCAGCTCTGTCAGCCTTTATCTCATAAGGTACGTGCTGCTTTATGGTATGTCTGTCAGCCAGATATGTTTAATCTTGTTTCTGACTGGTTTTACTATTTAGGTGTGGTGTGCTCAGAATGTCCCTGTTCTTCTAACATGAGTGATTATGTTTCTGCTCCAGGTGTGTCTAGTAAAACATAGGATTAGTACTTGGTGATGCTTATGGTTGGCTGAAGTCTGGGTAGGTTTGGCAGGCTGGTTATGTAAGTCTGAAACTGCTGTTTCTTCTGTCGTATCAGCCTGTTCAGCATTAATGGTGAGGCTGTGCTGCAGCGTAGTAGGTAGGTGCCCAGCAGGCTGAGGCAGGGATGGTTCTCTGGCAAAAGGAGTCCATGGTGGGATGCAAACTTGGATCCAGGTGAATCTGCAGGCACTGAAGGGGTATGTAGTACCTAAAGGTGGAATGTGCAAAGATTTCAAGAGTGTATGTGTTTAGGCTGGATTGATCCTGCTTTGTGATAATGAGGCTTTAGCATACAGATCTTTCCCTGTACAATCTCAGATGTTGCTGCTATAAACTTTGCTGGATTGATTCTGTGTTGGATATGAACTGTAGTGCTGCTTTGGTGCAGCTGAAACCCTCAAAGCTAAAGTAATTTCTTGGGGGGCAGGGAGTGAGGGACTGCTCAGGGACTGTGGTAGCTGGGAAGGTGCTGTGGAATGCAAAAGCTGAAACACATCTGAGACATAAAATACATTTTTTCTCCCTCAGTGTTAAATACCTAAAGCCTGCCTACTTAATTATACCCTTGGAATAATTACTTCCTTATGGTTCTGATAAGTTGACAGAAGTTCAGGCAGAGATGTTGTGACCTAGCAGCATGTGAGAGTTTAGTGAAACCAGCTTGCGTTTAAACTTGAATAAAGCACTTATTCAAAATCTCTGTATTGATGCCTTCCATGTGGCAGAGTTAACTATGCTGTTAGCAAATTACCTGTTTCTGAGCTCCAGCTGGAAAGTTCTGCAACTTGAGGTGTGTATGAAGGAGCTCGGATCCTTTTTCACCAAGACTGCTCTGATGCAGTGCTTCTTTCCGGTTATGTCTGTTCCTGTCTATAAAATCCTTCACTCAGTTCGTGTGTTCTTTGCTCAGCCTTCAGTGAGGCTACATGACAGAAGTGACTTCACAAATGAAGCTTCTTCACAGTAGACACTTTCCTGCTGACAAAGCATGCTGGAGTTCAACTCCTGGAAAGAGCAGAAGCTTGAAATCACTGCAGTCTGCCTACTGGTCCTGTGGAGTTTGGTCTGGTCTTGATCACAAAGGAGGTAACTTTATTTTTGGCCAGCTGTTTTAATGCAAGCATTGTTTCTAGTCTTACACCAGAATAATATCCTCCATGTAAATCATTCTGTTCTGCTGCCTGTGTACTTGTTGTGAGAGTCTGTGTTCCAGCTACCTGCTTGCTTTCTGTGTAGTGGTCTGAATCACAGTCCTTATGGGAGGAATTCTGCTGCACAAGGGAGCATCAGGTGACAGAGATTGGCTCCTGAAATCTGACTTCTTGGAGTTAGCCTGCTGTTGTCATTGACCCCAGCAGCAAAACTGCTTGCCCTAATCCAGAAAGGACAGTGTTGCAGCAAGAATCGCATTCTAAAATGATTACAAAATGGAGTCCACAAAATAAAGATGGCATTTGCTTCTTGATGCAGAGCTGTCTTTCAGGAACTATAAGTGGATTGCATACATTCTGGGTGATGAGGGATGAATCTTTCCCACTTTCTCAAGTTTTTGGTGCGCAATTTTCCCTTTCACTGCAGATGCTGAGAGTAAGATTAGACAAGACATGGCAAATTCCAGCTTCTGTAAAGGTGGCCTCTAGCTTTATTGTTTTTCTGGGACTTGAACAGGGTCTCCACTGCTGCCAGGAGGAGTGGGGACTTGCTATGAATGCCCTTGTCTTCTTCCAGTGACCCTGTCATTGTTACTGGAAGGCAGGAGATTTCCTGCTCCACCCTACTGGGGGTTAATTGCTGCCACTGAGCTGTAATAACTATTATGGAACAATCAGATGATTCTTTTTTTTTTTGTAGTTGTCTTGTAGGTGCACAATGTAAAGGGAAATCTTGTACCCCATGTAACTGGTAAATAGAACTAGAGCGCCTGCTGTGCTAGTTTCTTGTTGGCTTCCTTCCTAGCTATCCTGAGATACAAATCAAAGTGGGCTCAAGGTTAATTTCTTGTGAGAAGTTAGGCATTTCCTGGATTGGGCAAAACTAGCAATCCAGCACTACAAGTCAAGTCTGCAAATGCCGTGAGACCCAATAGGACATCTTCCCTATTTCATAAGCCTACTAGAGGTAACTATGAAAGGCCTGTCAATTCCTTCAAAAGTTTTCAGTTTTCCTACCAAGAGTGATGGAGTACTGGAGGGAGGAGGAAAGATCTTTGGAGAGAGGAGTGGTATCTAGGCAAGAGGAGGAAAGAGATAATTTTTTTTTTTAATCTTGGTGTGGGGTAGGATGAGTAAGGAGTTGTTTAAATAGGGAGCAGTTCTTTTATGAACAATATTGATGTTTTCACTGCATGCTGCTGAAAATAGGAGGAATAGTGTTTTACACAGCATTTATGGAGAGCAATGAATGGTATGGTAGCATATGTGTTATCTCTTAGAAGAAGTCACAGCAAAAGCTTTCTGTTGCATCTGGCAAGTGTTTAAAAAGTGTGTACTTGCTGGAAGACTGCAACTAGAGTCTCATGGAGCCTTAGGGTGGTGTGTAGTGAGACCTCTGGATCTTGAAGCCCCTCTGCCCCAGTTAATGAGTCTGGCAGAGCCGAAGCTGTGTTTACCTACAAGCGTAGTTGGATTTCAGAAGTCAAAGTTTACTGTTCTAGCAGATAAATGCAGTAGCTTTAGATGTTTCCCTTTTGCAAAGCTTTCCAGGTTTTCTGCTTGGACTGTAGAAGTGCAGGACTCTGCTCGTGCAGTCTGATTACAGTGAAGGGGATGCAGAGGGTGACAGAGAGGGCATGTGTGTTCTTTTGTGGTCCTGCCCTGGCTCTCAGACCTTTTAACAGCTGAGCTTCCTAGTTTCTCTGTGAATTGTCCTGCTTTCCTAGCCTGGCGAAGTAGGGGTCCTAAAAAAACCCCAACCAAACAAGAAAAGCATGAAAAAGAATTGGGTATATACCCTGTTTTCTTGCTTCTGAAGAGGGAGGGAATGGATGGGTAAAGGGCCTGGGATAGTATAAGGCTTCTGTCAGTAGTGATTAAGGGTCTCTGTCAGAGGTATAGATTCTCCTGCAGAAAAGACAAATATGAAATGGGTTTTGACTTTTAATTTTCTTGTTTATGTAGACAAACTGAGGTGGCATACATCGCCAGGAATTGATTTCAGGGAGCTGTTTAACTGCTGGCTTCGTTTTAGGTGTTCTGGAGTGCAGGGGGTGTAAAGAAAACTTCTGTACCCTGTTTTATCCTAGAGTTAGTGTTTCTATAGTAGGCACAGACAGCTCTTCTCAAATGTATCTTGCAAATGGACTCTCTTCTCTGAGTACATCCACCTCGGGGAGAAGGAAGCTGAGGCGTGGCTGAATTACCTTTAGAGCGTTGCAGGAGGCTGGCAACAGGACTGCAGGGGGGCTCTGAACACCTTGTCGCTCCTCTGATTCTGGCTGCTCAGGTGCTGTTCACAGGTTCAGTTTTGCTTGTTCTCTCTCCTTGTGAATGTGTAATTGTCTTGCTCTGATCTGCTCAATGCAGTTGATTCTGCAGAGGCATGCCAGGCACTTTGCTAGTGCTCTGCAGCTTAACAGGATGTTCATTTCTTCTGACAGTGCTGTAGGTGGCTATTTTCATCTCTTGTTTCTGCATCCTGTGCCAGGACTGCATGAGCTTAGTGGCTGATAAATGAATAGATTTTGCTGTTCTGCCTTGTTTTACTGAACTTCTAGAACAGGTATTGTCATTTTGTCTCTCAAAATTCCCCACTAATAAAATAGTGTATAGAGTTACCAGTCTGTCTCTTGGGATGGACTGATGTAGTATTGGAACTGGATGGGCAGAAGGACAAACAGTTCTTCAGGGATGGCTGTCATCTTTCAATCTTGCAGCCTTCCCAAAGTAGCACTAAGTCAAAGCTGGCATTTTACCATCTATTGTTGTAAGCAGCAAACCAGGGAATAGAGTTCTGTATTTAGTGTCTCTAGGGGATGTGGTGCTTTTTGATTCATTAGGAAGGGATTCCTTTGCAGTTTTGTGCTGGAATTTAAATACAAACTTTAATTCTACCAGAGTAGGTGGTGTGGGCACCCCACTTGTCCAAGAAGGCTTTTTCCCAGCCAGTGGCATATGGAAACCTGCTATTGACCCTGCAGCCCCGTGGGACTGGTTGAGACTGTGCAAATCATATCTTATGGGTTGGAGAAACACAGCTGAATTTTTGCTTTCCTTCTTTACAGTTGAATTCATGTAACTTTCAAAATGAAAGATTAGTGCTTGTCCTACTCCTGAACTTTGCTAGCAAGCATGGTGTGATATTACTGCTTTTCCACTGTCATTAGAACAAGTTACAATGACTTCATGTTCTTTCCTTGTGTTGCCTGTCATCTAGGGAAATTCTGTGAGCTCAGTTATCCATGGATCAGTCAGGCTTTCCGGGCTTTCTATGGCTTGTTGAAGAATGTGCTTGAAGTTTCATCTGGAAGTCTGAAGGACAGAACGAGCGTGGCCATAAGGCCTCTGCTTCCCAGAACCTTTTGATTTCCTTTGTGACACTTAAATCCCAGCTGAGATGAACTCTAGGTGGGAGTGGTTGGGCAGGGAAATGAATGCTTCTTTTAAGTATGTCTCCCCGTCCTCTACTTCTGAAGTAAATAAGGCAAAGAGCAGCTGTTACAGGATCTTAGTCCCGAATCTCTCAGAGGGCAAGTAACTAATCTTTCCTTGGAGAATTAATGCAAAGGGGGGAAGCCAAAACTACTTGATGTGGAAGGAAAGACCGTGGTATCAGGCAACTTTTTTGTCCAAAACAAAGAATATTTGTTTTTCCAGCTTGCTTTATTAATGTGATGTTGAGTTGCATCAGTGAAGTGGTTCTAAGAAATATAACTGTATTGTACATAAATCCTCTTCCTTGCGCCTGTGGTTCCAGAACCACACAAATGCAGAATTGTTATTTTCTAGCTCTGTAAAAACGGTAACAAAATTATGATAACTGTACTCTGTGCATGGATTAGCAGTGCTGACAAACTCATTTAATCCCTGAAATAAAATCCCTACATAAACCAGTAAACTTCCAAATACTGGTCTGGCCACAGTAGTCTGTCCTTCTGAGCTTTAAGTGTGAATGTCTTGCCCCGGAGCCTGCTAATGGTAAGTACCAGTTGTGGTGTTTCATGTGTGAGAATTTATCTGCCAGGGAAGACAGCAACAAACTAACTTTGCGGCCTCAGCTGTAGCAAATTACTCACAGGAAGCCTCATTCATTTGTTTCCATGTGACTTGAAACTGGGTCTCGGCTAATTCCAGTCTTGCTGTGCCAGTGCTTAACATGAGTTTCCTGGTGCCCTCTTGAAAAGCAGAACAAAACAGTTTAAGCTAGTAATGCTTGCTTCTGGTTTCCTTTCAGGTGAATCATGATTCCAGTCACTGAATTGCGCTACTTTGCTGACACTCAGCCAGCATACCGTATCCTGAAGCCATGGTGGGATGTCTTCACAGACTACATTTCTATAGTGATGCTGATGATTGCAGTGTTTGGAGGGACGCTTCAGGTCACCCAGGACAAAATGATTTGTTTGCCCTGTAAATGGGTTACCAAAGACTCTTGCAATGACTCAGTCAGAGGCTGGACAGCCACAACCCCAGAGCGTACCTACTATAACTCTAGTCTTGTTCCCTCCACTGATACAGGACCTACAGGGATCAGATATGATTTGGACCGGCACCAGTATAACTATGTGGATGCGGTGTGTTATGAGAACCGTCTTCACTGGTTTGCCAAGTATTTCCCTTATCTGGTGCTGCTACATACTCTCATTTTCCTGGCTTGTAGCAACTTCTGGTTCAAATTCCCAAGGACCAGCTCCAAGCTGGAGCATTTTGTGTCTATTTTGCTTAAGTGTTTTGACTCCCCATGGACAACAAGGGCGTTATCTGAGACAGTGGTGGAAGAGAGTGATACCAAGCCAGCATTTGGAAAAATGAATGGCTCCATGGACAAGAAATCCTCCACAGTCAGTGAGGATGTGGAAGCCACTGTTCCCATGCTGCAGAGAACAAAGTCTCGAATTGAGCAAGGGATTGTGGACCGGTCTGAGACTGGTGTCTTGGACAAAAAGGAAGGTGAACAGGCCAAAGCACTCTTTGAGAAAGTGAAGAAGTTCCGCACGCATGTGGAAGAGGGAGATATAGTTTATCGTCTGTACATGAGACAGACAATCATCAAAGTGATCAAGTTCATTCTGATAATCTGCTATACTGTTTACTATGTCAACAACATAACGTTTGATGTTGACTGTAAAGTGGATATTGAGAGCTTGACTGGCTACAGGATGTACCGCTGTGCTCATCCTTTGGCCACTCTCTTCAAAATCTTGGCGTCTTTCTATATCAGTTTGGTGATATTCTATGGCTTGATCTGCATGTACACACTCTGGTGGATGTTGAGGCGATCACTCAAGAAATACTCCTTTGAGTCCATCAGGGAGGAGAGCAGTTACAGTGACATTCCTGATGTGAAAAACGACTTTGCTTTTATGCTCCATCTGATTGATCAGTATGACCCGCTCTACTCCAAGCGCTTTGCTGTCTTTCTGTCAGAGGTGAGTGAGAACAAGCTGCGGCAGCTGAACCTCAACAATGAGTGGACTTTGGAGAAGCTGCGCCAGAGGATCACCAAGAACTCCCAGGATAAGCTGGAACTGCATCTTTTCATGTTGAGTGGCATACCTGATACAGTCTTTGACCTCATTGAGCTGGAGGTCTTGAAGCTGGAGCTTATCCCTGATGTCACTATTCCCCCAAGCATTGCTCAGCTCACCAGCCTTAAAGAACTGTGGCTTTACCACACAGCTGCCAAAATTGAGGCTCCAGCCCTTGCCTTTTTGAGGGAGAATTTGAAATCTCTGCACATCAAGTTCACAGACATCAAGGAGATTCCTCTTTGGATTTATAGCCTGAAGACACTAGAGGAGCTTCACCTGACAGGGAATTTGAGTGCTGAAAACAACCGGTACATTGTGATAGATGGGTTGAGGGAGCTGAAGAGGCTGAAGGTGTTGAGGTTGAAGAGTAACCTCACCAAGCTGCCACAGGTTGTGACAGATGTTGGTGTGCATCTTCAGAAGCTTTCAATCAACAATGAGGGCACAAAGCTTATTGTTCTCAACAGCCTTAAGAAAATGGTCAACTTGACAGAGCTTGAGCTGATCCGTTGTGACTTGGAACGCATTCCTCACTCTATCTTTAGTCTCCACAATCTGCAGGAGATAGACCTGAAGGACAATAACCTAAAGACCATTGAGGAAATCATCAGCTTTCAGCACTTACATCGTCTCACTTGCCTTAAATTGTGGTACAACCACATTGCCTACATCCCCATGCAAATAGGCAACCTAACCAATTTAGAACGCCTTTACCTGAATCGTAACAAGATAGAAAAGATCCCTACCCAGCTCTTCTATTGCCGAAAACTTCGGTATTTGGATCTCAGCCACAACAACTTGACTTCCATACCGCCAGACATTGGACTTCTTCAAAACCTGCAGAATCTAGCTGTGACAGCCAACAGGGTAAGTGAGCAAGGAGTTGAGCCTTCTGTGTGAGTAGAAGTAGCTCTGGCAGTGTGTTTTCTGTGTGATTAAACATGCTACAATGGTGTGTGGCATACTCCTAGCACTACCTTTCTTTTTAAATTCTCAAGCATTTGTTTCTCTCGGAGGGTTTTATCTAAGGCAAGATTGCAAGTAACTCTGGGGCAAGCCTTTCTTTGCCCAGCCCTTGTTCTATAGCATTTACTGTCTTAGCAGTGAAACTGCTTCTAAGTGCCAGTTGGAGGCTATTTAGAGATCCTGCTTGTCAGCTGTTTCTCTGCTGAAACAAGTTGGAAGCTTGTAGTCTCCAGATCGGACATCAGTTTGGGGCTTAAAATGGAGATCTGAGAAACTGTAGTCTTAATTTAGAACTAGGCACTTCAGCCTATGTACTTCAGACACGTACATGCACTATGGCAGCAGCAGTCTAAAGCATGTATGTGTGTGGCTTACAGTACTTTGCATTTCCAGGAGATACTCCATAGTTTGATCTTGTAAGCCTGTGCTTTTTGTGAGGAGTTGGATATGGACAGACTTAAGAAAAACGGTTCTTAAGCTCTCACTCTAAAATGCACTGTCTCATTCCACAAAGGCGACTTTGGAGAGAACAAAGCAATCCTCTGCAGTGTCCTTACTGAGGGCAGAGCGAAGTAAACCAGGTCATATCAACTGGCAGTTGGTTAGATGTGAAAGCGTGAACTGTGGCAATTCCTTGACTTTGAGGGGAGTGAATAAGATGGCACCTTGCTATGCCTCCGCACGATGGCTGTGGGGTTTCTTGTGTAATCCCGGATAGGTTAAGTCTAAGTCTTAACTGTTTAAGTGCAGGGCAGGTTAGAGGGGATAACTGAGTGCTGTGCTGCCTGATTACCATCAGTTGTTTCTTGGCTTGTGTTGGAGGACATTTATTTACCTAAAAAACCTTACCCATGTGTTTTCCTCAGTCTTTGTTCCTGTGTTTGGGAGTAAGGAAACTTCATTTACCATGTACCATGAAGATCAGCCTGGGACTGCACAGGCTGATGTGCTGAGCTCAGTGACTTGTTGGAGTCATTCATTCTGTCTGCAAATTCCTGGGAGGCTCTTTTTCTCTTGGAATTTATTACCACCTGCAGTTGCAAAAGGCTCTAACATAACTACAAATTGCAGACAGATCTAATTAGTGGCTTCTGGGTTCTTCTGGGAACATGCAGTAGAATTGTTCTGGAGCAGTATGGTTTGGCTTTTCATGGGGGAAGTGCACTCAAATCAAGTGTTTAATTGCTATTGCAGTTCAGTATTACACAGGGTTCCTCAAACTCCAGCCAGCAGTTTGAAGTTGGTGTCTGAAAGTTCAAGTCTGTGTTGTACCACTGAATAGTAACAGCAGGCAAGCAGCAGCTATTCAGCTATTCCAGTTTAGTAGCTGTTTTCCCAGCACTAACTGGCCTGAATGGCTGTGCATCTGTTTGTATGGGTGTCTTAAGCTCTGGTAAACTTCATGATGTATGCACACAACATTTCCTATTAAGTTAAAAGCCAAGATATTTGGCATTTGTCAGTGGGGCTGATACGGGCAGTTTCTGAGGGATGGCATTAACCCAAAGATGAGGAACTCTTAAAGGCTTCTAAGCTGCTGTTCAGAACTTGGATAATTCTGTACTGTTTGTCTTCTGGCAATTTTCTTCACGCAGCTTCCTGAGGGTTAATCTGCAGTGTCCTCTGCAGTCTTGGAGTGGAGCATCTCTTGGATGAAAAGGAGTTAAGAGGCAGCTCTGTTTTCTGCAGCACTGTGTGGTACCACCTATTTTGATGGGGGGCGGGGGGGAACAACCAACACAACAACTAACTGCTAATGCAACAGGAAGGCTAGAGCAGCCTTGCTCTGGTGTGTTCTGAAGCAAAAGGTGGTGAGGAGCCAGTGAAACAGCTGTCTAACCTCTGCAGGTGCCTGGGCAAGGCCGCGATTACCCTGGGGCTCTGACAGCCTGGTAGGTTACAGTAGACAGTGACAGCAAGAAACACAAGGACTGGTAGGCTGGCATTTCCCAAGGCCAGGAATTCTCAAGTGTCCTCTCCTAGCTCAGCAGTCATAGCAAATAGAGACTTCTGGAGCTGGCTGGTACTAGTGTACCATTCTGGGAAGCAGGCTGTATTATAGCACACTGCTTCCTTCCTAAACCAATACTTGTCTGTTAAATAACACTTTCAAGAGTTTGTATTAATTTGATTGCATGTTGCTGTTTGCAAAACACTCAACAGTACTAGTAACAATGACTGAATTGAACTATCTTTAATTGGTCTAGTCTCGTCTCGGATTTTCCTTGGATTCCATGTCATTCAGAACCAATTAGTCTAATTTAGCCATGAATGATATCATGCATAATTTAAGTTTTAAAAAGGACATGGTTGCATTTAAAGATGAATGGTCGTCCTCAAAGTGAGACTTTGAATTAAGGGAAGAATACAGAGCTGCTACGTTTAGTTCATAGCCTGGTGTTAAACCTTGGCCATACTGTTTTCCTAGAAATTCTTTGGGAGGACTGGACTATTAAAAGGCTTTAATGGAAATAAGCCTTATTAAATTAGTGACTCATGGATGCAAGAAGGTGGTGGTGGTAAAGCTAACAGCTGGTGGCTTTGGATTTTTTGTTGCATTTTGGCACTGTCAAAAATACCCAACCCCACACTCACCAGCTCTGCACTTTGCAGCCTAGAAAGTTTTTGCAACATTTGAAAGCCCTACAGAAATTATGGAAGAATAGTTCCAGTTCTCAGGGCCCAGAGAGTGTACCCATGTATCCTCTGTTCTCACTACAGCAAAACTAGGAGTCCTGACTAAATCCAGTGTGCGTGGTGTTCAGTATGATACCAGTTGTACAATGGCTACTTAAAGCAAAGGAGCTGTGATCCAGTGACGGTATAAAGGGTTTGGGATGGAAAGCAGCTGATGCTGATGGGAACATGTGACAGTATAGGCCAGCTGTGTGCAGGTTTCTGGTCCTTTAATCCTGTCCTTGGTGATGTCTTCTGCTATTATCCACCATCATTGGTGATTTCTTGTAGCTAATTGCAGTGCCTGAAAGAGGAATCCATACAGTCATGGTGTAGTGACTGTTACTTTGGGACAGTCCTTGTGGAAGGCAGGAGAGAAGTGGGTGATTTGAAAATGGGTGCTCTGTAAACCCTGAAGCATTGTTTGGGCTTGTTGGTCTCTTATGAGCCTGTGTCCATGTTTGCTGGTGACTTTGTCTGCGATTGGTTTCTTTTTTCAGATTGAGAGTCTCCCACCAGAGCTATTCCAGTGCAGGAAGCTGAGAACCTTGAACCTGGGAAACAATGTGCTGCAGTCGCTCCCATCCCGGGTTGGAGAGCTGACAAATCTGTCACAAATAGAGCTACGAGGGAACCGCTTGGAGTGCCTGCCTGTGGAGCTGGGAGAATGTCCTCTGCTGAAACGCAGTGGGCTTGTGGTAGAGGAGGACCTGTTCAACACGCTGCCCTTGGAAGTCAAAGAGCGGCTGTGGAGGGCAGACAAAGAGCAAGCTTGAACCCCTGAAAAAAGGGAAAAGCCTCTGACCAACTAGAAGGAAACAAAAGGCCATTCCAGTCCCCTTTTCCCCAGATCCTCCCTGTTCTCTTCTCCAATCACTACCAGACTAGCCAAGGAGTCCCTGAACAAACATGACTCTGAGGTGGCTTCTTGCCTCAGATGCAGGATGGGGGAAGCTTGGGATCAGGATGAAGATCGAGACAGATTAGTTGGCCTCTGAGCAAGGGCCAGTGGGAATAAGAGGTGTTGCTGTTCTGGACAGGCAGTGGGGTGAGGTGGATGGTGCTGATGAGAAGAAATGACCTTTGAATGGAGCAGAAAACAAAATGTGGGGATTACTGGCATTGCTCCAAATGGGGCTTATATGTGTCAGGGACTGAGAGTGTCCGGTGTCCTGCAAGCAAAGATCAAGAGACTAGGAAACCTCTTGAACCTCCATCTCTGTCACACCTGGTACTGTTGTTCCCCTCTGACTCAAGAGGTTCAGTCAGCGCACGGCCCTGTGGTGGGGTAGGATAGGATACAGACAGCTGGTTTTATCTATATGCTGGCATTAGGATTTGGGGGATAAACTTACTTTGGACATCAGCTTGAATGCAGGATTATTTTTTTTTTTACTAATTGTCTTTCCCCTTTGCACTCCACATCTTCTCCTCTGCCACTGGAGAAGGAACCAAACTCCCCAAACCCTTATCTAATCATTTAAGATTGCACTATTTTAACAGTTTCAAGTCACTTGTGCTGATGAGTAGATCATGTAGCATCCTTTTCCAGCTGATGCGCTAGGGCCACTGACTGACCTAATTCCAGAGGTTTAGTCTGTTCTGAAATGGATGGTTATAGTGCAAGTGGGAGAAGATCTGGGTAAAAAGCAGTTGGACTGTTTAATCTACTCTCCCAGAAGCATCAAGTTGCTTCAGGATCTGACTTTTAAAGTTTTTAAGCTACTTTAAAATTCTAGGTATTTTATCACATATCAAATATGAACATACAGCTGGCCAGTGTGTCAGGGTCTGTCCTGGGGTTGGTGGTGTTACTGAAGAGGAACACCTGTGTTTTCTCTGCACCTCTGCCCCCCACCCCAAGTTGTTAGATGCTTTGCCACTGTTTTTCCTGAACGCAGTCTACAGAGCTGCTTGATTGTTCTTTTCTCTTGTCCTCCTCAACAGCTGTCAGGTCCCATTACATCTCTGGACCTAAATAAGAGGCTAATGCTGATTGAACCTGGTGCTGGAAAAGAAACATGTCCTCCTACTTCTCCCCTTTTTCATTCCCTCAGTGTTAAGGAGCAGTATGAGAATCCTCATGGACTGAGCTCGTCTAGATCCCTGGGACAGAGCAGTCTTTATTGAAAGAAGTCTGACCTGTTTGGTATCTGACCGAACAACCGCAACCTTCTGCATTGGCAGAGGTAGATAACTTGTAACAACTACTGATAATCATGTCCTTGAGGTGGAGTGGTTAAGGTGTGCCTACAATATACCCTAAATCTGCTCTTTTCTGTCAGAAGGAAGAGGAGGGTCATGGACCTGCAGGTCCTGGTTATAAATCTCTGCATCAGACCAACAGGTTGGCTCCAAGGTGGAGTGCTGCACGCTGAGGCATGAGAAGTTTGGAGGCTTCCCATATGTACAGGAGGGAGCTGCAGCCATCTCCAGAGTGGTTCCTGTCAAGCTGCCAGTGCATGCCCTGGCTTAGCAAATTGTGGTGATCCCTTGGATGCGGGGGTGATAAGGCACGCTGGGGCTTTCTTCATCAGATGTAATATATATATATATATATACACTAAACATGCTGAAACAATGAACAATGTTAACTGGGCTCTGGATTTGTTATGTTCAGATGCTTAAATAAAGCTACATTAAAATCCAGGAGATCTGTTTATAAAACTGGTTTTAAGAAAGGTATAAATTCTGCCTCCCTGAGTCCTTTCATTATGAAAAGTTTAAACAGGCCAGGGAATAATATAATTAAATCTCTTTATGTGGGAGGCAAGGCATTAAAAGCTCTTCTTGTTTCTAACAGGGTCTTGAAATTGTGTTAGAGTTGGGGCCACTGCTGAGCGGATGGGGAAGTGCTGATGCTTAGTGGATCACACTCCTCCTATTTACATGAGCCTTTTGGATCAACAGAGAGGACAGAAGTTGCTAGGTGGGCTTAATGCTTCTTAAGTAAAGCAGGAATGGCTTCAGGCTTAGCTACAGTAATACTGTTTTCGTTGTGGGGGATGTGGGGGCTGTTTGGATGGTGAAGGAAACCTTTTTTTTTTTTTTTTCTTTTTTTCCCCCTTTTGTGCCAAAAGTTAGTGCTGGAGAGTAATGGCTACAGAACAGAGGTTTGAACTCATGTTTTGTATTCAAGGTCACTGAATAACTGGTCCCCAACACATGTGTTTTAGACTAGGAAGGGCTGAAAGGGCTAAAGCACCTCGCAGGACTTTCACCTAGCTTACAGGAGCAGAGACACTTCTTCCATATGTGTAGATTGTAGATGAGTGCTTGGACTCTTGATTCCAGGTGTGGTCTTAGTTATACAAACCAAACTTTACACAGCTAGGTTAACAGTTTCTATAAGCAGCTCCTGAAAGTATGCTACAGTGCTTCTAGAAGCTTGCAGGCCTCCTGAACTGCCATGTATCTTAGTGCTGAGTCCCTAGGACAAGTGGGCGATAGGCTGTTCTGCTGGAGGTGAGAGACTTCTGATGCAATAACAGTTATACTCTCGCTGCTTGCTGAGTAGAGACTGCTCTATGCCTGAAGTCTACAAAGCAATTGTAAGAGAGGCCAGTATTGATTGTGCATGAGAACTTAGCTTTTTGCTGCTCTTACAGTATTCCAAGCTTGATTTTTTTTTTTTTTTGGTGTGGCTGCTAGGGCTTGAGATACCTTACTATGTAGCAAAATTGGGGTGAGCGGTCTAGTAACTTCTTACACCAGAAGCACAGGTGGCACAAAAATACAATGCCATTCTGGAAGGCAGCAATATGTACTATTTACTCCTGATATGCGCTCCTTGATCTTCCCTCAAATAGATACTGATTCCCAAGTATCAGTCTTGTCTGATGAAATGGAAGAAGCTTTAAAACGTCAAGGACAGGGTTTAAACCATGAGGTCCTGAACATGTTTACTGCTCAGGACTGCTGCAAAACTCAACCCACAGCAGAGTGAGTCATCCACTTCCCATACTTGCCTGGATTGCTCGGTCTGAGGGATGAGCTTACACCAACAATCCTTCCTCATTTGCAAGTATTCAATCACAGTATATTATATTTTTTCCTTTAAGTTTTCATCAAACTGAAGTTTAGGGGTTTTATTTCCAGCACTGATCTATGCATGCAGAGAAATGAGTTCAACTTAAGCAGACAATCAACAGTCTGGTCAGTGTCTTGTTCTCCTGGCAGGCTTTTCAAAGCAGTCTAGTAGTTGCAAACCAGATTACTAGCTGCTAAACCATACAATGACTTGAATTAAAACCAAGTGTTTCCTTAACACTTCTAAGATGAATGGGTTCTTGGAGCCCCTGTAGATCACAAGCGTGCTCATTTCATGCTAGGACGGAAGGTTAGTAAAATGGAATACTACCTTTCCTGCTAAATACCCCAAAAAGTAGTAACTTGCAGCTAATTATTTTGAACCAGCTGAAAGGCAAGGAATACCAAGGCTGTTAAATATTGCTGTATCTCAAACTATGCACTGGAATGTTAGCTGAAGTTGTTCTTTGTTTAAGATTATTTTCTGATTTTTATTATTTGGTCCCCAGTTAATTCAGCAGCTGGCATTTACTCTGCCAGTCTGAATGGTTAAATAGCTGTTACAGGTAGCTTTCATGATGTGGTATTCTTTGGTATTAATTGTCACTTCCTGATAATATCCTACCTCATTTTTTATTTTTTCTTATAACCATTTATATGCTCCATTTAGCTCAATCTTAATTAAATTTTTAGTGTTCATTACCATAAATAGTGCTAAGTGGCTTCCCATTGCTGAACCACACTGAGGTCCCCCTTTTTATTTTCCTCTCTAACAAACGATTCTAGGAATTTTGAGAACAATAACATATCCTTTGCCAAGGATGAGGTGTACGGAAAAAAGTTTCAAATATTATCAATTCAGCAGCTGTGACATTGTTTCCTTAACTTTTTTCTGCTTTGGAAAGGGACTGACATTTGATTTTAAAAAAAAAAATTTTTAGTTCCCCTTCAGGGGTAACTTTTTTTTCTCATTAATGGCTGCACCTTCTCTAGAGATACATTAATGTAACTTCTTCAGAGGCACTTGCTCCTTTGAGTGTATTTTTAATAGTCTGTGCCTGAAGCCCACTGTTCCCTCTGATTCTTTTTCTTTCAACCACAGAGAGATTTCTTAACTCCTGGCATGACTTCTCAATGACAAACAATACTGTCATACCATAAACAGTAGAGTCATCTACTCTGAAATGTTACCTAAGATAAGGCTGTGTGAATGCTAAAGACTAAAACTATTGCTTAAACTTAACTTTTTTTCCTTATTGCATTTTAAAAGGAAAAAAAATTCCGTACTGTCTGGCCACACAGTGGATCCTGTAGTTACACTAAGCACGTGCCAAAACAGAGTTGAGTGTTCTGGCCTACCTGCATTCTAATAGTGCATGAAGCAGAACTGGAACTGGGCAAGAAATTGTTTGACTTGGACCTTTCCCCCTCCATCCCTCTGGCTGTACTGGTAGGTTAATATTCATACTGCTTCGGCAGCATGAAGTCCTCCAGAAATCTAATTTCCAAAATCCCGTTTGAAAAGTAGCTGTACTTGAATTGCTGGACCCCAACAGCAAAGGTGAATGTTGTGTGAGTTCCCACAAAAAAAGGCTTAATTCAGGATTTCTGGAGTTACCCTTCCCTTCTTCCTCCTTGGTCTCCTTTAAAGGAATTTTATTGAACAATGGGGGAAATTTTTCTAGAGGAGACTTAATGAGAAGGGGGCTAACGAACGCGAGTCATATTTTACAGCTGACAAATGTGTCCATTTAAGTAAGACACTACTCGGCTTAAACATTGTTCACTCCCATTTTGTAAATGCATGAGCAGGGCTGTGGTTTGGCATCTGAGACCTGTGACTTGATGTAACATTTTGAATCATGACATTCACTTTGTGCGTGGGATTGTTTGGGCAGCTGATCAACGGCACCTCCACCTTCAGCACTGAAGGCTGCTATTGTTGTCTCTGAAAGACTTGTAAGACTGGACACTTTAACAGAATAAAGGTTTTAATTTTTAATTTGCATTTTCCTTCTCTGTCTGCTTTCTTTTTCTGTATGCAAAGGCACTTAGCTTTTCACGATCTCACTTTTCAGAAGACAGGTGTTAATAATTCCAGCTGTTATTTATCGGGTTTTTTTATTCATCACATGAGGCCTTGTGGATTATGACATTCCTTTATGAATAAGCAAAAAGTAGAGATAGAGCAAAAGACGTCCAGCACGGTGACAAGCCTGGGCTGCCTTACCAAGTATCACCATCACTTCGACAAATGGCTGACACAGTTTGCGTTGTTGGGAGCATTGTCTGCATTGTTCTATAGAAGCTCTGTTGAGTTTTCAAAATGTATATTGTGTGCTCCTTCCCTGGGGAAGGGACAGGGACTGAAGTCAATGGAGGAAACTGCCTGTTGCCATAGAAATTGTCATCAGCCAGCTACTGCTCACAGATTATTTAAATGTGTTTCCTAGCTGTCTGCCTCCCCCACACGCTACTTTTTTGAACTGAAAATGCTGGCAGACAGGGTCTTTCCTAATTGAGCATATTCAGGATGTGTTACAGAACCAGCCTGTAACTTTCAAAGCCAGTCCGAGTTTCTGTGCAGCTTGTTTATTGCATAGAAAGGCATTTCTCTTGTGTTTTGCCTTCCCTTGCTTCCTTTGTCCGAGACCACTTGACCGCGGTGACGCTGCCCCAGATGTGAGCAGGCTGTGAAACAGGTGGAAGGTGGTATCTGCTGTGCTTGTTGGCATTGATGAGTTTTAATGAAATGCTTAGCAGGACTGAACAAGAAAGGAGAGGACAAAGCGTCCCTTGTCATCTAAGGCGTGCTCGGACTGCAGCTCCTTTTGGCAAGGATTTACCAACTCTGAACAGCTGAGCAAAAGGGAAGAATGAAAGGTATAGTCAAAGAAAACCGGTGCTTGCTGGATTCCTGCAGGACTTTAATGCAGGGTTAGGAAGAGCCCGAGGGTAAAGAGCTGGTCTGTCTGTTGGAAAAAGACTTTTAATCCTGAAAATTCCAAATTTTCTATGCAGAAGGCAGCTGGAACTATCTGGGTTTTATTCCAGTGAAATCCTCCAGCCCTACTGCACTGTAAGCTTTTTACCTTGCTGCTATTTTTGCAGAAAGTAACCATCTTGGTTTTACCTGTTGATGACAAAGCAGTTCTCCATCAAGAGAATCCTCAAACTTGAAAGAAAGGACTGCCAATATAGGGAAAACAAAAGTGTTTGAGTATCTATGACATTTTAAATACCGGTACACTATTGAATTTAAATACTCATTGTGGTTATCATTGTTCCTGTGCTCCTTCTTTCTCATTAAATATTCTGTCACTTGTTGCTGATCATATTGAAGACTTAAGAGGAGGTGGCAAGAGATCTAGGTGAAAATTTTCCCCACCTAATAACGCTGGCAGCTCCAGCCACAGCAGCGGTGACGAGAGCACTGAGCTGCTTAAACCGGCTCTGGGAAGTGGCACGCTGGCTCGGCTCCAGGTGGTTTCAATAGGAACTCTTGACGGGGGAGGACACTGGGATAATCGTGACAGTCAAAAAGGCGTTTGAAACACCTGTGCTGCGTCTGCTGCAGGGTTGTCTGTGTTCCAGGGGTCACTCGCTCCTGTGCCTTTCGTAAAGACACGGGATGGGCTTTGGCAGCCTCCAACGGAGTTTGCCAGGAGTGCGATTTTCTTGTGGAGCTGGCAGGAGCAAATGCTGTTGACAGGCTGCAAAAGAGCTCTTGGAGGGGGAGGAAGGGAAGGAAAAGGAGGCTGTTTCCTAGTTTTGTCCGAGTACTTTCTACCTTCCTTATTTAAACTTACTGGAAAAGAAGGTCTTTACAAAGGGGGCATCCTTCTCTCTGACTTTTTTAGGGCATTATGTGGTGGGGGTGGTTTTCCTCTTGCTGAAAAGCTCTTTTTAAGCCTCGAAATAGGAGCATGTCTGGCATGGCAAAGAACGAGAGAACTCCTAAGGACAGCCACTGAGGAATGCTCCTGCAACCAAGACGGGTCACTCGGTCAGTTATCTGCTGGTCCTTGCTGTGTTGCATGCTGCAGCCTGCTGTTTATATTGCTTCAAAACAATCCGTGGAGCAGGAAAGTTGTGGTTTGCTGCCATGCGTATGGACTAAACCAGCTCATGAAGTCATCACGTGTGCGTAAGGTGGGGAGTGGAGATGATGACGTGCTAAATTGCTGGGGAAAAAAATGACTGGGGATGAGAAGTACGTGACCTCAGGAATGACGGGGGTAACAGAGGGGTTGAGGAGTGGTGCGAGTGTGCAGAACACATGGTGCTCTGGGATTGCTGCCTCCTGGTGAAGCCTGAGGTGGGTCCTGGTGAGATCAACCTACAGGCAATAGCTACAGCAGGATTTTTTTCCAGTGTTTACACATCTTCCTTAAAAACATTTGCCTCCATCAGTTGGTCAGAGTCTGTTAACAGGGATGAGGAACTAATTGATCATTTTTTTTCAGCATTGGAGGCTGATTGTTTCCCTTCCATGTTTGCAGCCCAGTGAGTAACTTCTCTGGCAAAATCTAGCTTTTTAAACTACTGAACTTATATCCTCTTGTGTGCAAAGAGAAGCTTGAAAACGAGCTGTAAATGATCAAAAAGAATAGATGTTTTCCAATTAAACCATTGAATGCCCTTTTTATTAAAAAGCAAACAAAAAAAAAAGATTTGAATGAGATGGGGAGGGATTTTTATCCAGAGTTTATTTTCACTATTTTTTCAAGCAACATCTCTTTAAGATGGATTTTCAGTTGCTAGCAAATATATTTGGAAGTAAACACTTTCCCATGAGCATTTTGCACTCACTCATTTTGTTGGGTTTTCTTTCAGAGTGATGCGTGAAGCTGCCCCTGTGATGTTCGTTGTGGAGTGCTGCTGAAAGGATGCTTTTGGTGTTGCCTGCAAGAGCCAAACACGTTTTTCTCCAGAGAGAAGAATCTTCCCCAGGGATTCCTGTGTGATGGGAGGGATGTGTTGGCTGGGGGCACTGCTGCTGGGCTGGCATCTCTTCTTCTGTTTTTTTAGACCAAATTTCTGCTTTTTCTCTCTGGTTTCAGCTGTGTCTTTGGGTTTATGCATTTATGTGCACATTTGGAGCTGCAGGAGGATGAACTGAGTAAATCAAAGTGTAAATTGCCAAAGAACATCTGTGAGTGAAAATAGTAGATGTATTCTCTAGGAATTCTACCGAGCCCTTTGTGAGAGCTCTTTAGCTTTAACACCTTTTAGTCTGACATTGTCACCTCCTGGGGTGCAGGAGCCCCTTTCAGGCGCTGAAGCTCTGGCAGGACTGGCTGCCTGAGCAAAAGGGCTCTAGGAGCCTGGAGCACCACTTTAAATTTGTTTAAAAACTCTTAGACCTTTTCATCCCACTTGATTCTTATTTTACTTGCCTTATTTTATCACTGTGTTTACCAGCTTAGCTGCTTTATTTTTAAATCCGAGTTATTATTTAAAACAGTGATTCCTCCCTGCAGTGAAGTGAATCAAGTGTGTGATTGCACTTGAGCAGAACATTCTTGTGCACTTTGTTAGCGCCGGGAGCCAAAGGGCAGCCCCGGGTGCCCCCGGCAGAAGCACGTGGCTGCGGTGGTGGCGGTGGCTGCCCCGCGCTGCCGCCCGTCACGTGCTGGCAGAGGCTCCGTGAGGAGCCCAGCGGGCAGCCCGCAGTGCCCGGCTGGCGTCGTGGTGCTGCTGGCGGGTGCTGGCACCTCCTGCCCGATGGCGTCGGTGACCCAGGGCCAGCTCCAGCAGGTAAGGGGCTGCGCTGCGGGGGGAGTGGCTGCTGTACGGGCGGGGGACGCTGCTCCTCAGGTACACCTTTGGTCAGGACCAGCAAAGATTTGCTTTACAAACACTTTATGGTCTTCTCAGCTTCTCACGTTACATTCTTTTGAGTGTGTGAGGGCCCTGTGGTGGCTACGAGCTCTTCCAGAGGGAGACCGCTACCACACAGCTCTGGGGGGAAATTCTGTCTTGCCCTTCTGCCTGCGCTGCCCGGCTCTCATCCCTGAACTGGAAATCTGCCTGCCAAGGGATAATCCTCAGGGTATTCTATACAAAGAAACAGCAGTGGTGACAGAGGTCGCTTCATTTTGTAAGAGGTTGTGTGGTCGCCTGTGAGAAATCACCCCGGGGATTTTTCCGGTAGAGGAAACAATGCTGTCGGGCTGGTGGAGGAACCTTGTTATCTGGGGTACAGGTACAGCTGCTCTGTTGTGTTAGCGAGCTTTGTAATGTGAAGGTTGCTGGCTGCACATTTTCCATAAGATATCCTCAAACCACAGGGGCTCTAGTGATGGTACCTCCTCTGCTTCATGGACTGCAGGGCTGAGACGTGTTCTCAGCTGTGTGGAATCCCAGCCTGTTAACAAACTATCTTTTTTACAACAGAAATCCCTCCTGAAATTAAAAGTTAAGAGCGCGTTGCCCAGCTCAGAGCTGAAGTCAGGATGCTTTTACACTGAGCTGAGGCTCAACGAGGGGCCAGAACTGTTTTCTCTTGCTTTGTGCTGCTTCCCCGAGGACCCTGGAGGAAAGCAGCCACCCCATCTCTTCCAGTTCCACAAGGATGGCTTCCTTGTCCTAGAGCGGTTTTTTACTGCAGAGGAGTGTGACAGCATGAGGAACCAGATTCAGAGAATCGTAGCGGAGATGGAAGTGCCGCCACACTGCCGCACCGAGTTCTCCACCAAGGAGCAGGAGCAGCTCCAGGAGCAGGTACCGAGGCAGGGCTGTCCTGGCCACAGGGCTGGGGACCAGCAAAGGGCTGCTCGGGATTTACGCCGCGGGAACGCAACATAACCCTGTGAGAGGCACTTGCTCTCCAGCTTTCTACCACTGTTGGGTGGTGGGCTTACCAGGGGGCGAAGGGGGAGGTGTGCCATGGCGCTGCTGTGCTTTCAGCCCCTGCAGCTGTGGCCCCTGCCAGCCACAAGCAGCTTTCGCAGATTGCTTTGGACTTGTTCTGCAGAGAGAAAAGAGGTTATTTTCCAGGCAGCCAACAAAAGAAAAGCAAGGGTAGGCTCTTTGTGAGAGGTTCTTGTAAAGTCCTATATCAATGCCAAGACATTTAGCATGGTGGAAAACCTTTTTATGAGTGATTTCTATTGACTCTGTTTTGCTTATGCTGCGGCTTGATGGGGAAAAAGATGCAGGTGAGTATTAATGCTTCAATAGAAGTATCCTTGTAAAAGCATAAATGAATGTATCTTTATTGGACTCTTATCCCTGGCAGGGTAGTTCGGATTATTTCCTAACCAGTGGAGACAAGATTAGATTCTTCTTTGAGAAAGGTGTTTTGGATGAGAGAGGTAAGCCCTGGCTGGAGACAGCCACAGGGAGGGGACAGGAGAAGGCTGGTGAGGGACTGGCAGCCCGTTTCCAGCTCTAGGGACGGTTCCTGCTTTACAAACATTAAGTTCTGGTTTTGTTTTGTAGGTAACTTCCGAATTCCAAAGGAGAAATCTGTCAGCAAGATTGGCCACGGTATGTTTAAAGGGCGGGGGTTTTCGAGGGAGGGATGGAAGGGATGTGGTTTTCAGACTCGAGGATTTCTCCAGACCTATGCGCTGTAAATAACCGTGGCCACTGAGCTGAAGCCGTTCTGCGCCGAGGAGTGGCGTCCCTCTGCCATGGCTTCTCCCAGCCGCCGGGCGAGGGCTACATCGAATACTGCGCCCCTCGCCCCTCTCGCCGTTGTGGCTGTGCTGCTCTATCTTTGCAGCCCCGGGCTGTTTTGCTTCGGGTTTCTGCATTAAATTCTTCAACTTCATTTCTACTCGTCAGTCTGCTCTTGCTCGCGTCGCTCTGCTGCTCTCCGCTGTTCTCCCAGCACTGCCCCTCACTCTCTGCTGTCAAAGGACTGAAATCTTCCATTATGATCCTTTTCACAAAAACCCTCCTGGGAGGTTTTTCAGCCATGCATAGCTTGGAGGCACTGACATGTGAAAGTCTGGACTTCAGCCCTTGTCTCTTTTTCTCTTTTATGCAAGAGACTGCTCTAACAGACTGACCACGACGACTGGTCACTCTCAGCACAGATCAAACTGTCTCTCCTGTCCCGTGCAGTGGCGGGCTGCTGCTGCTGAAGCTGTCCTCCCTCCTTTGGTGTCACCAGCATCTTTTCTTTACCCTTACTGGTTTCACTTTGACCTATTTCCTCTCTCCCAGCAACTGGACTTGCATTTTGATCCCTTTTGTTTTCAAACAAAATGTGGAAGACGAGAGCAGGATTCACTGCACTTGAACCTTGTTCAGATTAAACTTCGCTAACCTTGGAAATTCAGTACGGAGAGTTCTTGGTTCTCTGGTTTTCTCAGGAAAACACTCTTCCCCCCCAGCCCGCCTGCCATGCTGCTGTACTTCAGCTTTTCCCCAGGGGAAGTGAAAACAACTGTAGCTGCCCACTGACTCGGCAACTCGGCACTGGGAGAGGCATCTCTAGGCTGATTTTTTTGCAGTTACCCCTTTTGGCTGAGCCCAGCCTCACCCCTTGCCCGGGAGCAGCCCCTGCCAGACCCACATGTGTCCTCGTGGCCCGTCTGGTCACCACGAGCTGGAGGCACCATCCGGCCTCGTGGCGCTGTCAGAGCGGGGCTGCGGCCGGCACCTGCGCCAGGGCGTGCGGGCTGCGGTGCGCTGCCGAGGGACCCGGGATGAGCCCGAGGTCATTTCTGCAGTAATTACTTGTTTTGTAGGTCCCAAGAACTGTGTTCAGTTTTAAAGGGTGAATTCACTGTGCGCCTCAGGGTCATGTATAGCAGTTGTTGTGCTAGCATTTGCATAATATAATACTTAATCACACAATACTCCGCTTTTGTTTGCTCTGTTATACGCTGTTTTTTCTAGAGCTGCGGTTTGTGGCTAGTGACTGATTATATTTTTGGTCTCTAAAGAAGATTGTACAAATCTACAAGTGTTGTATCGCCTTAGGCTGATAAGCCACGTGTAACCATTTTTGGGAGGGATGAAAGTTACTGGCTGCAATTTATCTTGCTCGGCTGTTGCCTCTGCAGCTCATCCCCGAGCGCTGCCAGCTCCCTCTGTCAATGCAATCTTCACTGAACCGTTTCTTTCCCCTTAGCTTTGCATGCTTATGATCCTGTCTTCAAGCAAATCACCCACTCCTCCAAGGTGCAGGTGAGCTGTTACTGTTTCCTAGAATGATCTGGGGGAAAATATAAATTACAGAGTAGCTAATCTTAATTTTTAGACTCCCAATGATAGTGATTTTTGTCTGTGAAAGGAAACTTTAAATGTCTTCAGGGAATAATGTTTTATAGTGTGCAGAAAACAGCAGAGTTAAATCTTGGAAGGTTTTCTTGCAGGAATTGGGAAGAAAACTAGGCCTTGAGAGACCGGTAGTTGTGCAAAGCATGTATATCTTCAAGGTACAGTAATTCAAGGCACTTGTCACTCAAGAAACCAGACCCTGTTGGGTGGGCAGCTGTGAAACTCTTCTCTTCACACATCACTTTTCTTTCCTTGCAGCAGCCTGGCATCGGCGGTGAAGGTGAGCTTTGTATTACCTGTGCCTCGCACCGTGGGTAACGCTCCTTCAGGAGAGGAACGTTACCAGGAGAAGCTCACAATCACACTTAAGCCTGAGTTTTGTGGTCCAAACCTGAAAATTATTAAAAAGCATCCATGTTTTCCAGAAATGTTTCTGCATCATATCCAGCTTGAACAAAGAGCTACTTTTACTGAGAGGTGGCATTTTAATGTGACATTTAATGTGTACAGTGGATGGGTGGGCAGGGTAGGTCAGGATGTTGGGGAGACACAAGCCTCCCGTCCCAGGGCTACTGAGCTCCTCAGGCATCGAAGACCCTCACGACTGTCTCTCGTTGCAGTGACACCACACCAGGATGCCACCTTCCTGCACACGGAGCCTCTGGGCAGAATCCTGGGGTTCTGGATCGCCCTGGAGGATGCCACGCGGGAGAACGGCTGCCTGTGGTTCATTCCCGGCTCTCACACCAGTAAGAGTCGTGGTGTTTGGTGTGTGCCATGGCACCGCGTGGCATCTTCAGGCTGAAGGGTGGAGGGAAGCACGGGCAGAGTTACGCTCCCTGCATCGCACGCTGCCCGCGGGAGCGTGCCACTGCCCTTGTTTGTGGAAAGGACATTCCTGCATTTACTGCAAAGGTTGCTCTGTGTGCAACCGCTGCTGGGTTACCAGCAGAGTCCTCTGTTTTTTCACTAACTCTAGGGTACCCTAATCAGCTTTAAACTGTTGCTTGCCTAAGCATTGGCTCAGTGAGTGCAAGCATAGTGCTTTTAAGATTTTTAAGGTGCTCATCCCTCATAAATTCTAGAGTCAGCTGCACTCTGATGACAGTTTCTGCTCTCTTAGAAAGGAGAAATGGATGAAAGGTTGGCTTTGTGTAAGTGTATGCCTATTTGTGTTCCTGAAGGGCTATGTTGCAATGCACGGAAAGAGCCAGAAATGCGAAAAAGGCAGGTGTTTATCAGTTTCTGCCACAGCTGGGAAATCCTAAATCTTTGCTTAATGGAAAACCCACCCAAATTACTAAAGAAAAATTGAATGTACTACAATAAGGTTCCTGTCACTGCCAAGAGAAATCACAGATACCATTTCTCTGCTGTGCAGAGTGTGGCTAGCTGTTTAATTTTCATGTGTTTGCTTATTCTTTGGATTTGCAGGTGGAATTAACCGGAGAATGGTCCGTGCAGCTCCAGGTTCCTCAACCTGTGTAGAGTTTGTAGGGTCAGAGCCGGCCTATGACAACAGCCAGTTCATACCTCTGCCTATAAGTAAAGGTACAAACAACCCCCAAATGTTTCTGCTTTGCAGCACAAGAAAAAACAAGGGAGCTAAACTGGCATTTTAACACTTGTAACTTCCCTTATATTTTAAAGATGGCGCTCACGATTTGAAAAAAAGAGCAGTACAGGTGTTTTTTTTTCAAACAGGTGGGCTCATTCTCATCCACGGTGAAGTTGTCCATAAGAGTGAGCTCAACAGCTCAGAGTCTTCTCGCCATGCGTTCACCTTCCACGTGATGGAAGCCAAAGACACCAGCTGGAGCAAAGAGAACTGGTAAGGTCGCATCCTGACAGGCAGCTCAGGAGGGTAGAGCCTTTTTGCTGCAATAGCCAGGATCACCTTTTGTCGTTGGTCTTGCCTGTCACACGGGTCTGTTGGTAGTTAGCGCTGATTTCATACCTGCAGAGCTGGAATAGCCTCTGAAGTTTTGGTTTTCCCTCTTTCTCACTTCCCAGGCTCCAGCCAACTCCTGAACTGCCTTTTCCATCGCTCTACACTTGAAGCTAGTGGTTGGCGTCTGGAGTCAATAGCTGATCAATATTCCTTTCTGTTCGCGTTCCCTTTAAACACAACTCTGGCTGGGTCAGCTCCCAAGGTTAATTCGCCCTTTTCTCAGAACGACAATCCCCGGCACAGCTGAACACACCAGACAGACGCTTCTGCTGCAGCGTGAGCCTTACTGGTGTGAGAAGTCACCCCATCCTTTTGGTGAGAAAACTTCTCCAGTCTTGAGAATAGGCCATTAAAGACCATTGCACCTTGACTGGGACCAGTTAAGAAGTATTTCTCCTTGCAGACGGTCAGTATTTTCTTCTGTTCAAGTCAGGAGCTCGCCTAGTGCGTTTCTCGGCTGTGCTGATTCCAGGAGTGCAGGCAATGCATCCTGCGGGGGTGGCTGACTTTTACCCTTGGGTCTCTGTCCTGTTGTTTGAGTAACAGTGATTAAAAATAATCCTATTGTGGGTGAAATGAAGCAGGAATTTTACAAGTATTTCTAGAAGACTGTAGCAAAGTGTGATCTCTGGGTGTGTTGACTAAAAATATTAGAATTCCTAAAGACTGATGTTGAAACAATGAAAGCAAAACCCCCCAAACTCCTAACATTTAAATAAAAAAAAATAGAAATTCTCCTTTTCATCTCCCTCATCTTCAAGGAAGGCGCAGTGCGACCTTCTCCTGATGGCTGTGGCCAGCACCAAGCTGTGGCACTCCCACGGTATACGGGGCCGGTTACCGTCCCCAAACCCCACGAAGCCACACCCAGGCAGAGCAAGGTGCAGCCCGAGCTCAGGGCCGTGTCCTGACCTCAGCGGGAGCCCAGCGTCCATGACAGCAGTGGCCCTGGGGTGCGAGCCTGGTGCCATCGGCACACCGACTGCATCGCGGCCGCCTTGAGGCTGCCTGGAGCCTGGCACGAGCCATGGTGGAGGTACCGCCCAGCCCTGGCTCTTGGTGTGAGATAGTCAAGTGGGGTTCCTGTAGGGGGGAGGTTTCCTTCCAGCCTTCGGGCTTTGCTAGACAGGGCAGGCGGGTCCCGCACAGCTGCCAGCTGCTGCAGGGGGGGGGGCCCACAGGGGCCGGGGGTCCGCAGGGTAATGGCTAGCGCGGGGACGCTGTGCCCCAGGTCACTGCTGTGCCCGGAGAGTGGGTGGGGGGAGAGCGGGTCCCTTCGCCCCTGGCGCTGTTCTGTGGCATCCGTGGTGAGGGCTGTGGGTTGTGACAGAAGCAGCTGAAGCTTTTTCTGTCCCTTTCCATTGGAAGAGTTGATCTGAAATGGCACCTTCCAGCTGCAGAGTGATGGTTTATCAGAGATTCTCTCTCACACCACCGCGCCCCGCAGCACACACCATCCAGCTCAAGCGCATAAATGAAAGGAAGGAGCTGGAGGGGATTTGCCGGGTCTCCTGTTGGATGCCAAGGAAGCTCAGCCCAGCGCAGTTAGGGAGTTTGGTTTCCTACAAAGAGTACCCGAGTACTCACTGCGTTACTAACCACAGCCGACGGGCTGGTGCTGACCCTCAGGAGAAGCAGCACCGACCCCAGGCAGGCGGTGGGTGCCTTGGGCCACGCTCTGCTCCGCAGGGACAAACACAACATCGGCTCCTGGGGCCGGCTCCGCTGGCCCACAGCAGCAGCTTCACCTCCGCCCTGGTCTTGCTCTCAGCCCTGAGATGGAGACCAGGGCAGGGACCGTACTGTGTGCTGCGTGAGCTTGGGCTCGCACAAAACTGTTCACAGAAGTGAGTCAAAGAAGCGTCAGGAGTTAAAACTCCTTCCTGCAGACAAGAGCCCTGTTTTGCTCTAATGGACACCTGGCAAACTGGCGAGAAGAGATCGTCAATACAGAAGTGTTCAATATGTAAAAATTAGGTGGGTTTTTTTGGCCACAAAATGGTAGTTATTTTAATTAAATGGACACAGTTAAATGGCTTTACTCAATTTGTTGATAGAAGCATTTTTATAAATTGATTAGATATCTAGCTGAAAAAATGTGAAAAGTAGAAAACTGCAGTAGTATTAGAAAAGTTTATTGACTTTAACAGATTTTTCTGCTCTTGTTATTAATGTGTAATTAGTTTTATCTGTGATTTCGCTTAGCTTCTTCTCCTATATTGAATATTATTCCACGTGAATCTAGAGATTAAGATCTGGAAGAAGAAAAAACATTCTTCTTGTTGCATAAACCTTCAGGGCTAAAACTGCAACCCTCGTTAGCGCTGTTTGGAATAAACAGTCTCTTACATTCGCAAACCTCCCCTGCCTGCCCTGGGCGAGCAGAGCTATTGCAGCTCCCGAGTCTGAAGTTGCATCCGTGCACCGCAGTGCGTTAGCGCGGCTCTTGCCGACAGTGACCGGCTACATCTGGACAGTCGTACTCACTCTGTGCGGCCACCCCTGTTCTAAAACATGCTTTACATTGTGCCTATACAGAAACACGGAGTTCACGTATTCAGTAGTACAAGATGGCAGGACTCAGTACAGCAAAACGAGTTTTGGCTCCGATAAGATACAGAGGTGGCAACATCTGAGAGGTTTGCATATTTTTCTATTTCTTTTTTTCCTAATTGACTTACCTCTTCTGCCTCTACTTCCTTTGCCTCTGGGCACCCAGAAGAAACTTAAACTGGATTATTAAACACAAATGCTGTTTTTATCAGTTATGCTTGTGTTCCTGTGAGAACATAAAGCAACTCACGGTGTTTTAAATGGGGGGAAAAAAACCAAGACCAAACCAAAACCTTTATTTTAAATAGGTCTTTTTCATTTCTGCTTTGAACAATTTTATCTGCTGTACCAAAAGCAGTGTTTATATCAGCTTTGAGCTCTCCTGGCTGTGCATATTCTGTTACCACTTCTCTCTAGAAAGGGAGGAACCTCTGTTCCTAGAAACACTGCTATGCCATAAACATTATCTGGAGGTAGAGAGGCAACAGCAGATTATCAATTTGGGTGGTATAAGCTTCCAAAAGTGAAACTAAGGTCACAGATGCCAGAATCCAGGCATAGCTGGAGTTGAGGTTCACACTGCTGTCAAAAATCAGAATAAGAGCCACAGCAATGATCTGGGCAAAAATAGCAGTCATTGTCCCTTCAAAGGTCTTCTTTGTTCCTGGCCACTTGATTTCCCCCACCGTGCTGCCAAAAATGGAGGCAATGGTGTCTCCTACCCCGACTGCCAGTACCCCAGAGTAGGGGACCAGTGCCCCTGCCCCAGGCAAGGTACCTTTAGGAGCACAAGATCTGGGGAACAACCACACTGGGAGGGACATGCCAAGGAGGAGATAAATATGAGTCAAGATTAGAGGTCCGCTGTCTCTTTCATCCAAGAAGAGAGACAGCAGATGCCTAAGGGTTTGGCCAAATGGTTTGATCCTGAAGTACCGAATATACTCTAAGATGACAAACACTGCCAGACACAGTACTGCCGCAACGTAGAGAAGCTGGCGGTCATAAATTAGTCCAGGAACGTAAGTAGCTACAACAATGAAATGGAAATATTTCCTGGTTATAGTTGAGGCCTGGTGTTTTTTAGATTCAGATGATCTCTTAGCATTCTGGTAGAAAACTACACCACACGCCGAAGCAGCCAAAAAGGACCAATATACAAGAAGGTAAACTCTTGTCTGGGTCTGAAACAGAAACTGGAGCAGCCAGAACAAAGGGTTCCTCTGGATCAGTCTGTACAGCCAAGGCATGATGACCCCTAAGCCTAGCACCGCTGTCATCATGTGGAAAAACATGGAGGAGATCCACGTACCCGAATCCATGAAAATGAAGAGCACAGTGAAAAAAAGCCCAAGAAGAACAACTCCAACAACAGCTACCAGAAGGAAAAAGTCTATGGGATCACCTCTGCCCTCAATTACATTCAGGGAGCGTTTAATGAGCTGATTGAGAACGAAACTTATACCTCCAAGAACTAGCAATGCTTCTCCAGGAGTGAAACATCGTGGCAACAAGTACAGCAAGATCATACTGAGGTAGACAAATATTAGCAGCACTTCTAGGACCTCTATCACTTCTGAAACAGTCAAAGAGTGCTTCATGGTATAGATAATTACACTGCCAGCAACACCAGTAAGTATGCAAGTGTTGGTTGGCACAGGTTTTGTGATACCAACTGCTATCACAGACAGAAAGAGAGCAACCAGCATGCCAGTGGAAGCTACAACTATTCCAAAACGTTCGAAGTACACAATGCCAGCAGACTTGCACCTCTCCTTCATCACTATGCCCAGCAAGGGAATGACCATGCTGGCTGGCAGGAGGCCGCTGTTTGCTGCTGCACGGAACTGGAATACAGCCCCCCCCAGCTGGAGCAGACGGTCCCATTTGAATTGGACATAAAAAGCCTGGATGGCGAGAGCGACAGCACACCAAGAGTACCGGTCCCACACCACTGTGTGCACAAAGAGAACGATGATCAACACGATCAGGGATTCCACCAGCACTGGCTTGTTTAACATGATTCCAGTCCAATGTGGCTCAAGCTTTCAAAATCTTTCTCAGGAGTCCCCGATGTGCTCAATAGTTGTCCATTAAGAAGAACTCCTTTTCATGCTACTGCAATCCCTATTAAAAAAAAAAAAAAAAAAAGCAAACAATTAAAGTGACTGCTAGAAAAGCTAAAGCTTTCACACAGTTGTTTCGGTCTTAAGCTTAATTTAAACTGATAATTATGTGCCAATTGTTAATGTCAACACACAGGTGGATAAAAACCCCCAAAAACCAATGAGGTAATGGTCATCCAAAACCAGTAGCTTCCTCTGAGAGTCCGAGAGGTCAGCCTGCAGTGGCAGAAACACCGGAGTACTCAGATACAGTTTCAAATATTTCTGTTGCAGTGTCTTTGAATTGAAATGTGAAGCAAATAAGCCATGAATATTCCCAGAAGGGTCACTGTGATGTGTGAATTTGAAGGATAGTTAATTTAAAAGTGTAAAGGTAACTTGGGAACCTAATTTTGTAGGTAGTTTTCACTGTATGTTTTTCCAGAATGTTCCTCCTTTTATTAAATATTTCTCCTCCCACTGGTGTGCAGAACCCTTGACGTACCTTTCTCTCCTTCTGTCACTGGTGTTATGATTGAATACTTTACTACTGCAGCAGGTGTTTTATAATGCTGCATAGTATTTACAATAGAAGTAGGAAAGAAAATATCACAATTGTTGGGGGTGGTGAGTCAAATGGTATACTTTATCTAATTTTGATCTATTGCCTGTCAAGCTAAGCTGGAGATCTGAGCACAGAAAAATGAACAGGGCTCATCTTGCCTGTAGCCATGAGAGGATGTTTATTACACCCTTAGTATTAAGCAGCTTAATTTCTTTTGCTACTACAGCAATTCTAAATTCTAAAAGTGTATTCTAAAATACACTTCTAGTCCATCTTGACATATCGGCAATTTTCTGTTTAACTCTAGGCTGTGTTGTAGCCATATCATGTAATTATTACACAGTTTCATACATGAATAAAAAAGTCTGATTTATTCTTCCTTATCTTTAAAGAAAGATATCGGCTCCATTTCTCTTTAACTCATCGCACAGCCTCTTCCCCGTCAGCTACCTTCATTCCCATTTTCCAAGTGAGAATCCCACACTCCTACTTTACGCAGACTCTAGATGTGTACAAATATGTGAAATATTTTACTGTTAGTCATTAATGACAACGGACAAATATTAGCAAGTGTCATCCTAAAAATGCTTACTTTATCTTACTTACTTTATAAGTTATTTAACTAACCTCTGGCATGCACTATTTCTCTCAAATTCAAGGGTAAGTAAACCTTGTAAGACATTCTTGATCATGATCTAAAGCTGTCATTGTTTTCTATATCCCCTCACTCCCCTGTCTCACAAACACTTACTGCATTTACAGCACTTCCCCTTCTCTGAATCAAGGCTCACAACCAAACTAAACTTTGCTTTAAACTTTTGGACTATAAGATAAATAGTTGAGATAATTAGCAATGTACATGATGACTCTGTTGGGTTAAATCACATCTTATCTTTGCAGTACTGTGGGCACTCCCAACCAGCAATTGCTTATGCAATTCTCACCAGCATTTATTGCTTTCTGGCAACCTTTACTTCTCCTTTTTCGTAATCTGATGTTATGTCTTAACCATACACAAGCCAAGGCCATTACACTGGCACCTCTTTGGGGTTCTTTAAAGGTATCAGTTTCTGTATTTCTGTTGGCAATAGAACGGCTGATCCATTTGTATCTATCCCTGCTGGATAAGGTATCTCCAGCTGAAATTTTGGATTGCTTCATCCTTTCTGGTCTAATCTTAAGCTGATCTGCAATAAACTTATTAAATTTTGTTTTGCCAGGCTCACGGCTAATATCTACATTAGCTCATGGAAGACTAGAAGTTTATTTAAAGTTCTGGTTTGGGGTTTCATCCAGTGTTGAATGGTATCACCAGATTATAAAGCTGATTAAGAACTTAGTAGTAGTATTACTGGGCAACCATTGAAGTTTGTACCATCAAGCTCCCTTGCACTGTGGCTCTGGAGCATTTAGTTATTCATGACTTTGCACTGAAGACTCCGAATTGCTAATGCATTGCTTTATGGCATCCTTGGCCTGAAATACTTGATTGCCCAACAACTTCATTAGGTTTACTGTTGCTTTACAGCTAAATCAGGCCAAGTGTAATCTTTTTGCCATTGCAACTCATTTTTAAACAGAATGGGAGAACAATTAATCATACAGTCATTAAAATGGAAGCGGCATGGGCAATATCTACCTACAGCTAATAATGGTTTTGGGGTCCCACCCCTTATTTCTAAGCACAGGGGAGGGGGAAGCTTAAGACTTGTTTGAAAAGAGGCAGAGTAAGTAGCACATGCTAGCCAAAGGCTGAAACAGACCTTCCCCTCGGTCTGGCAATTTTAAGGTTGTAGCCCAGCTCTTGCATCAACAGCAAGACACGGCAGCCGGCCAGCCGCGCCGTGAGACAGGGAGGGATTCCGTCTCAGGGCAGGGCTCCGGTAACACGGCCTATCTCAGTGCCGAGTTATTTCATTCTCCTGTGCCTGCTGCAGTTCCCTCCTCCACACCCGCCCTTCAGCTGCCGCGGGGCCCGCCGCACCCAGCCCCCGCCGGACGAAGCAGTTGCTGCCCGTCCCGTCACCCGCTGCCCGGGGAAGCCTCCTGCGGGCGTGCTGCCGAAGGCCGGGCAGCCCTCGTCCGGCTGCAGCACCGGCCCTCCTCCCCGCCCGGCGCGGCCCCCCTTCCCCCAGGCTTCCCTACTGGAGAGCCGCGGCAGCCGCCACAGTCCCCGGAAGGTGCCGGAGCACGCTGCCCGGGCGAGCCCCGGGTCCCGCCAAGGGGCCGCGGCCTTCCCCGCTGCACCGGGGACCGAGCGCGCACCCACCTCGCAGGACGCCGCCATGCTGCCGCTGCCGCCGGTCACATGACGCGGGCGGGGCCGGGCCGGGGCCCCCACGTGACGCCGGCGCTGGACAGGCGGGGGGAGGGCGCAGCGCGGCGGGTCACGTGAGAGGGGAGCGAAGATGGCGGCGGGCGGGCTGTGCGCGAGGTGCGGGGGCGCGGCGGCGACGGCGGGCGCGAGGACGGCCCCGATCCCGGCCGCGCGCGGGGACCCTCCGCGGGGCGGGATGAGGGGGGCGGCGGCGGCGGCGGGCGGTGCGGGGGGGAGGTGGTGGGGCAGGGAGGGTTAACGGCGGAGGGGCCCGCGCCGGCCTGGGCCCGCCTCCCGCGCGCGCGGCGAGGCCATGCCCCGCCCCTCTCTCGCCGTTGTGCCGCTCGCTGAGGCGCCCCGCGGGGAGCCCGGGCGCTCAGCCCCGCGGCCGGCGGTGGCTGCTCGGCGGCTCTTGGGTTTCTTTTCCTCCGCCATATTGTGGCAGGCGGAGCGTTCGGTAGCTCTGCGAGGAGCCTTCGCTTAGGCGAGGCTGCAGCCCCACTCACGCCGCCCGGAGGCGCCGACCAGGCCTTGGCCGGTCCCGGGGCCGTTGGGCTTCACCTGCTGGGCAGCCCTTTGCCGACAGAGCGGCCAGCGTAGCCATCTGGAGGATGTGTAAAGGAGGCGATTTGTTGAACCCCAAGTTCAGTCATCACTTTAGATTGGTGCTTTTGTTTGCCCTGGACACGTTTTTTGGCGTTTATTGTAACGTTTTATGCTCTGGAGCGTTCCTACGTGTCTGATTCTTATTCAGTGAATGCCTGTAAGCCCTCCTGGGACAACGCTGCTGTGCTGCCACGTGTGATCACCTGGAGAGCGCTCTCCCTCCTTAGCTGTCTCAGAGCAATTAACAAACCGGCACCAAACCATGCTCTGTGACAGACTGAAGCGGTTAGGACGTGGTAAAAAGCAGAAGGGCTGGCTCTGCCGGGCTGGTGCTCAGTTCTGGGCAGTTCTTTTACCAGTACAATTCAGTGGCCTTCCAGTGCCCAGTGTGGGCCGCAGCAGTTGCGCCTGCAGCAGCTGACTGAATCGGAGAGGTTCGTTAGTTTACACACTGGGAGGTGCACCCAACTATCGAGGAATTAGCTGGTGGAAATTATGTTGTTAGGTGTACTGGAAATAATAGGTCTCACTGTTCATTTAAGTGGCACCATGTGTCAGAAGTTGCACATGACTTTCACTGCCATCATGAGTTATTTTGATGGTACTGTTCTAAAAATAAGTTAATGAGTGTTCTTGCTTTTGTAGATAGTCTTTGCGTGGGGAGCTGTGGTGTTTAACTCCTGGTTTGGATTACGCTGCTGACAAATGATCGTTTCTCTTAAGTTCCTGAAATATTTTTTTTAGTAAACATCTTTTTTCAGAGCTGTTGTGGGGAGATTAATTTTTCCTGGATGTATGTAGCAGGGTCAGGATTTGATCTGTAGTACCTTATAGTGCAGACTGGCTTTTGTGCAGCATACTTGGGGAGAAACAAGAAGTCGAGGGTGAATGTTCTGAAGACCTGCAGCAAATGATTCTACCTTTTGTAAAGGTGTTGCAGTTCTTCAATTCCAGTTTTATGTTCCACTTAGAGTGGAGGATGAAACTGTTACAGAAGAATTTGTTCGGAGGAGAGCATCAAATGTAACTGCATGAAATACTGCTCTGTGCTTCATTGGGTTTCTTTTTACTAACCTCAAACATCCAAGTAGCACAATCACATTGAGCTAGGAAACAGATATAAATGTGGTGCTTCTTTAACAGGAGTTTGCAAGTCTTGCTATATCAGTTGTCACCCTCTTTGGGACTTTCCTGGGTTCTTCCAGGACATGGGAAACTGGACAGCTAAAAACTAATGTTCCTTAAATCATTTTTCTTACATCTTCCATTGCAATGCAATCTGCTCTGATGTAATTGTAATTTGAAAAGGGGTAAGCTAAATGGCAGTCTGAAATAGTGTTCATCATTAAAATACTATCCACCTTTTCCCTTTGCTTACAGGAGCAGCAGAGAATTATGGACAATTCTTCTCGGCAGATCAGCTTTAAGAGAACCGGTAAGTCCCTGTTTTGCTAAGCAGGTTTGCCCATAACTGAATGGACTCCATGGCCAAATATATTATTTGTACATCTCTTTGTATCTTAGTGAAAATGTGCTTTGCTGCTTTTTCTTCTCCCTCAGTGTGATTGTTATTCCTTTATCTCTGCCACTTGTTCATTCTTCCATTCCTTGTTAATAGCTGCTTCATGAACTACCTGGAAGGGTGTATGTGAAAAGGTGGTTCCCTTCTGGAGAAGACATGAGTGCTACTTTCTAGGCTGGCTGGCCTGGTGTATTCATGAGTGGTACAGCCTGCTTCCTTATTTGCAGGGATGGAGCCCATGTTTTCCAGAATTTGCCCAGAGGTTGGAAATCCAAATGGTTGTGAATCCAGTCCATTGCCTCCTATCTTCTCTCCCTTCCTGTGATTAGGCAAGGCAGCGAGCTGTCTTGTACAATAATGTACTTTGAATCAGTCTGAATCAAAAATGCTTGTCTTGTGTTGTTCCTTCTCTTTGTGGTGGTGAAATTCCTTTGCTGCAACTTAAATTTAACAAATCTGATACTTGGCAGTATATGTTGAGGAGGAGTCTGTTCAGTAGTATTTGGTTCTTTTTTTTAGGCACAGATTGCAGCAGAATTGAACAAGCATTGGCAGAGATTGTTAGCGGGACTTTCATACTATAAACCGCCAAGGTATGGTGATTGCCTGATCTTAGAAATTAATCTCTAAAACAGGGTCTCCTAAATAAGTAGAGTATTATGTTGAATATTTCTTCCTGATTACATAGAAATAGATTATTAGTCCTTGCATGACTTGAAGGTTCAGGAGAGGAGTAATAAGAAAAAGTACTGAATCCACATAACATCCTGGGCACGAAATACAGATCAGAAAGAAGCAACAGCAGTTTCTGCTCTCATTACTAATGTTAGGTAGCTCTTAACCCTTGCCTCTGCTGAGCTGAAGCAATTACGTGCAAGTATGCAGGCTGTGAGGAAGTGACTCCTCCTGACACTCAGTCATCCCAGAAGGATAACTGGATTCCCTTATTGGAACAGGTGGAATGAATGTAGCCTGCATTTATCATAGTAATAAGGTTATGAATGGTGTTGAGTTTTGTCTGGTGAGAAGGTTACAGAATATTGTATGAAATATTTAAAGGCCATTGAGGAAAAAGCAAATGTTCAGTTTAAAATGATAAAACTAAGGCTATTTAGTTCATTCCTTGGAACCATGCATTTTTAATGACTAAAATTTCTTTCTTCTTTAGTACAACTTCAGCAGAAAAAATAAAAGCTGATAAAGATGTGGCTGCCCCACTGAAAGAGTTGGGTCTGAGGGTCAGCAAGTTTTTGGTGAGTGAAGGTGCTATCTGATTGTATTTTATTCCTGCACTTGGAATACATTATTATTTGGATTCTGATATTTAAGTAAACTTGTTGATGTTGAATAGAGGCAAACTTAAGTTCCTTTCAGTTCAAAATAATCTGAAGGAGCTTAGAAGTACATGTTGAGGCTGTAGGTCAAAATTTTCAAAAGTGGTTAGTGACCATGAGGTACTTTGGTTTTTCTGGTTAACATCTCTTTCTGCTGCAAAGGGCCCTGCTTTTCAGAAGTAGCCACCTGGTTTTGGTCTCGGGTTCTTTCAAGACATCTGAAATTGCTCAGCTAAAAACTTCTGTCCCTTAAATTGGTTGCCATGTTTGAAAATACTGTCGGTTTACCTGCAAGGTTATGTTCCTTCAAGCTGGAAGTTTAAAATTCAGTGGCTGGGGACGGTAGCTTCATTTGAATGATGGTTATGCCCCTTTTGCTGAAGTTAAAGTGGCTCCATCTAAGTGACATCAAAGCCTATGTATTTTGCTTTAAACAAGTGGTGACTAAAGCAAGCATCTGCCTGATGCAAAAGTTTTCTTTTCACATATTTTGGAAGTTATTTGTTTAGAAGAGAGGAGCTGCCTGAGTATTTGGGGTGAATCTTCATCTTTAATGGATTCAGTTGCCTTTAATTCATTGCAGAGCATCTCTTTTTTTTTTTTTCCTCTCTCTCCACCCCCAGGGTCTGGATGAAGAGCAGAGTGTGCAGTTGTTACAGTGTTACCTGCAAGAGGATTACAGAGGAACAAGGGACTCACTGAAGGTCCATAGCTCCTATTTATGTCCTATTTACTCCACATCTTTCCTTAATACCCGTGGTTTGTTCATGCATATGGTCACGTTAGTCTGAGTTCTTATTTGGAAATGGCTTTGTAGCTTTTCTTTGAAATTACAATGCCCAAATGCTGCTTTAAGGAATGTGATAGCAGATATCCAGGCCTAACTTTCTAGTATCTCTTCCTGCTTTGATCTCTCTGCAGGAACTCGGCTCTCTGTGTCAGGAATACAGGAGAGCTACAGATTTGTGAAGGAGAGCGAGTGGAGATGAAGAATAAATATGTAGTTAAAAATGAGTGGTTTGGGTTTGTGCTTTTGGAATCTGTCTTTCCGAAAGAAATGGAAAAAAAAAAAGTCCTTTGTTTATGTCAGTCTTTTTTGTGAACATGTATTTTGTCGGTAGGTATTTCTGCAATAAATATTTATTTTGTTATGTTTTGCTTACAGACAGTTCTTCAGGATGAAAGGCAGAGTCAGGCTCTGATGCTGAAGGTTAGTCATTTCCATTTGTATTTTCTGTTGAAAAGATCTGTTGACAGAGAACCAACCTTATTTCTATGGATCCAGAAAATCTTGGAATAATTGAGGTATTCCTTCATATAAAGAACAAATTTTAGAAACTGGTTCTGAAATAAGGGGATGTGCTTATAGGTTTGAACAGTGTTAACAGTTGCTATAGAAAGGAAATTTTAGGCTTAGTATCAGGGAATTTAGCTGGGCAGACACGCCTCCTTGTTTTCCAAAGCTTGTAGGTTTATGTTACTGTCTGAAGTGACAACTCTGAAATGGAGACTGATGATTATATCTGACAGAGGGTAACAGGCATGAGGAACAAGAGATCATCTGTCTTTTTGCCTTTCTTTTCCAAGTTTCTTAGCAGTGTAATTATAGACATATCGCTATGGGCATGTTTTATTGACTTTTGTAAAGTTAATTAAATATTGGTTTGGGTTTTTTTCCAGATATCTTAAAAACTGCTTAGTTGAAACTCCATCTGTAGTAATGTTTGAGCACTATATATTCTTGTGAGGAAGGCCTTGGCAATGTATGGAAAGTGTATGGGAGCTGGACAGGATACTAAATTGGTATTGATTACACTATATATTCACAGCTTGCTGACTATTACTATGAAGAGAGGATCTGCATTCTGCGCTGTGTCCTCCATCTACTCACTTATTTTCAGGATGAGAGGCACCCTTACACAGTGAGTAAAGAAACCTTTTTGTCGGGGTGATGTCATTGAAATAGGCTAAATATTTAAGTTGTGTAGTAATTGTCTACTTGTGATTGTAAAAAGCAGGTGAGGTGCATGTGAGAAGTTCACTTTTATTTGTTTATTTAAGGCACAGTACTTCCAGTGTGTTGAAAAACTGGACAAGGAACTAGTTCCTAATTACCGGAAACAGTTTGAAGCGCTGTACAGAGCAGAAGCTCCTACATGGGAAACGCATGGAAATCTCATGGTATTTTCTTTCTGCCATTATTTATCAAACTTGTAAAGTCTTTCTGTATATGTAGTGTAGTGGAAAATGCGTATGTGCAGATACAGTTAAACAGGATGTTTCTCTTTAAGAGAACACACTTTGCTCAGAAACAGAGAGTGTTGTGTGGAACATATTGTTCCTTGTGATAAATCCATTGATAGCCCTAGGCTAACAGATCCAGACTAACAGTGTGCATCAGCACTCTGTATTTATAGTGGCTTTCCTTGCCATTGATACACACCGCTGGCTACACAAGCTGTTGAAATGCTTCAACACTTCTCAGTTTGTAACTGCTTTGACTGACCTGTGAGCTTCAACATATGATGGTAGAACTTTTCCTTGTGCAGACAGAACGTCAGGTCTCCCGTTGGTTTGTGCAATGCCTCCGTGAACAGTCCATGCTCTTGGAAGTCATCTTCCTCTACTATGCATACTTCGAAATGGCACCTGATGAACTTCTGGCATTTGCAAAGATGTTCAAAGAACAGGGATTTGGCACTAGACAAACCAACAGACATTTGGTAGATGAGAGCATGGATCACCTGGTGGATCGTATTGGGTAAGTATCGTGTATGTTTGTAAAGTGAGTACAGAGCAAACCAATTATTTTCCTCAGGGAAAAAGCATTTATAATTCTTGCTGCTGCCTCCTCAAAGCACCACTATTTCAGGCTAAGCTTATCTTGATGAAGGCATAATAGCTTTTTGGGTCACTTTGGTGCTTTGTGGCAAAGCGAAGGTGTGATTGCAAAGTAGAGAGGTATCCATATACTAGCTTTAATCTTACATATAATTTTGCCTCTGGTAAGAACGGCAATGAAGACACAGTGCCACTCCTTCTTAGGTGGTCTGGTAGCAAAGTGAAACTGCATCTTCAGAGTCCTGTGCTGGAAGTCTGGCTGCTACCTGCACGGCGGCTAGCATTCCCTTTCTAACCTGTGTTAACTGCGTTGCCTCAGATCAAGCTATTGTGGGCCTGCTTACAAAACGTCAGTAATGTCTTGGTGTTGCTGCATGGGACATAACTGGAGCTGCAGCCAGGCAGAATGAAAATTCTGCCAAGTGGCAGAAAGTTACAAAGATGGAAAAGCGATCATCAAATTTCAGTGACCTTTTTTTGTCTGTTCAACCAGAAATGGTAGTTCTGAAGATCGTAATCTGTCATATACTAGCATTTCAAGACAAAATTTGGATGTAATTTCATGTAATTTCTTATTGCTTCCAAGAACAGCTGAACAAAAACAAACTAAAGGTTGTTTTTTGACCACTTGTATTTTTTAAACCGCCCCCCCTCTGAATTCTTAAATAAAGTTTATGATCTACTTGTTTTTGTTCTTCTCCTGCTTGTAGCTACTTTAGTGCTCTTATTCTGGTGGAAGGTATGGAAATTGACTCCCTCCATGAGCGTGCTTTGGATGACAGGACGGAAGAGCACAAGTTAGCCAATAACAAGTGCATCCACCAGGTAAAGTGCTGGCAGAATAACCCCTCATCAGCACTAACATTACAGAATTTACTGAGGTTACCCAAGAAGTGCTGTTTAAAGATTATGTCTCCAAGTGTCTGGTCCTTGGGTTTGTTGACCAGGTGTAGGAACTAGCATCCACATAACATTCTGCAGCAAATAAGAACTAAATTAATTCCTCTAGCCCTTATATTTCCTTGGTTATCCTGGGGCTTTCTCTAAAGAAAGATTTGTGCAAAGAGATAGGCATTGCGAAGCTTCCAGAAGGGAATGAAACAAAAGATTTAGTGTTGGTGCTTTTAGGGCAGAGAACATCTGAGGTTGGACCAACTGTAAGTCAGTAGACAGTGCAGAAAATGAGACCGAGGCTGCAAACATATAATTTGGTCAGTTCCATGTTTGAAATAGTTACCTGCATGGAAAGGTGACTGTTAGGCGGAAGATGCAGTCAGCTGTATGCTTGCTGAGTATAAACTTCTTTCAGAAGATCTCAGTTGTTTTGCTTTTGTCCCGTCTCTGCACAGGAGATGGACAGTCAGCTGCTGCAGTTAGGGGATGTCTCACATCATGCTCCAGTGCTTTTGGCATGGGCTCTGCTCCGTCACACTGTAAACCCAGAGGAGTCAACAAATGTTATCAGGAGAATGGGCAGCACTGCTATCCAGCTGAATGTTTTTCAGTATCTGACAAAGCTGCTGCGATCACTGAGCAGTGGGGGGAAGAATGTAAGTTTCTTATAATTACATATGTAAGCTCTTGAAGGTTTTTAATTGCTACTGATGTAAAGGTGTGACGGGAAGTGGATGATTTTGAACCAGTGTTCTTTCAAACTAAATCTGATTTTAAGCAGAAGATGCAGTAAAACACTTCATCTTACCTTCTTTCAGTGAAGATCAGAAATGAAGTTGAAACATATTTTTATACCCAAAGAATAATAAAAAAAAGCTTTTGTAAGTTTTGAAGAACTACATCTCTTCGGAGCAGAGTGGACTGCTTTTAATCACAATTTGTTGATTTTCCTCCAAAAATGTAGTTGGCATTGTGGGTCTTGGGTATTAGATTATTTAACTCTGCACTGTTCTCTGTATATGGTTTCATTAGACAATACTGTATATGTAAACTACTTTGTAGGCAGAAACCAGGGAAGGCAAATCCTTTTGCTTTCTTTGAACATGAAATGCTTAATTTTTTTTTATGTTAATGGTAATGGTAGTGGCAAGATTTCTCATTTTGGTGAAATATTTTGCATTAATGTGGACCTTAACTAATGAATGCTTCCTGGTTTGCTGCCCCTCTGCTGACTGCAGCAAAGATGTATGAAAAAGGCAGTTACTTAGTTTGTAGAGCAGACTGATTATGGTTATAGTATGTTCGGTAATTCAGTCTTTCCTGTAATGGTCTTGTGTATTTCTTTCCAGTGTACTGCCAGCACAGCTTGTATGTGTATTTATGGACTTCTTTCCTTTGTCCTGACATCACTGGAATTACATACATTGGGCAATCAGCAGGTAAGCATTCAAGGCTCATTGTGTCTGTTACCTAATTTAAAATAACCTGTCATAAATGATGATAATTACTTTTGTTGAATTGTAGTCCTGCATTTGAGACTGAAAACTTTGTGACGTAGATACTGAAGAGTGATTTGCTTTTTCTCCTGCTACATTTACACAATGCAAACTTAGTAAAGACCTCTGCAAATTGGCTGATTAACAGTGAAAGAGCATGTCTTGCACTTGAAGTCCTATGGGTTTGAAATTAACTGTTGATGTGTTATTTCCAAAACAATGGAAATAATATATACTCCATTTCCAAGTCTGAGAAGACATCAGGTAGCCCTTTGCAGTTATAAGTGAACATACTTGTCCTGGCCAATCCACTCATGATAAGGAGCATGTCTTTAGCCTACCTGTGTGTTCTGGGTTTGGGTGTGCTGGGTCTTTCTGTTTTGACTAGAGGAAGTAGTTAAATCTTGGCTGGTAAACATGGAAACTTAAATTCCTCCAAAGATGTGGCTGAACTTGGTTGAGATTAAATCTCCCTGTGTGAATTAACCTTTATTTTTCTCTGTCCTCTCTTCCTTTGAAGGATATAATTGATGCTGCATGTGAAGTTCTGGCAGCTTCCAGCATTCCTCAGCTCTTCTGGAAGACAGTGAGTGTGTTTGCAACTTCTTTGACCTTGCTTATAACTAAAACCTGATAAAAGATCCCCTGTTAGGAAATTAACAGACTGATTGTATTTAGTTAGTTTTAGGAGGGCCTGAGGAGCTAGTGTTTGTTTGTATCAATCTTTGATTTACTTTTGCCCTTTCCTGCCTTTTAGGTACAGCCTTGGCTTTACTCTTGAAGGATACTGGAACAAGTTTTAATATAGGTGATAGTTTAAACCAGGGCTGGGGTTGCAAGGATTGAACTAACTGCTGGCAAAAGCATCGTGCTTATTTTTTTGTTGTCACAGAATTAGGATGATACGTAGTGCGGTACAGTCTTCCTGCCTTATACTTGCACACTGCCTCATGCTTTAGTCTGTGCAAGGACTGGAGTGATACTTTTGTGCATGATTAATGTTAAATGTACACCTTAAAAAAGAACTGTATCCTTGTGTTATGCTGAGACCATTTTAGCATTTCTTTTTAGTAATAGGACATTTGTTTTCTGTTTCCACCACCAGGAACCTACTGCAGGTCTAGGTATTATCCTGGACAGTGTGTGTGGTATGTTCCCCCATCTTCTTACTCCGCTCCTTCAGCTGCTCCAAGCCCTTGTGTCTGATAAATCTACTGCAAAAAAGGTACAGGATCTCTCTTGCTGTTTTGGAGATGATTTATTTTAAGTCAGGGATAACATGCTGTGTGATTATTTCTGTTATTTGTGCTTATCTCAATTACAGACTTAGGTAACAGACATCAAGCTTTTGTCAAAGAGCGGGGGACTGGGCTCCTTTTTAGTCCTGTGCTGTTGCAGGACTTCTGGCTTTTAGAACACTTTTTTACTCTAGCGGCTGAAGATTAAGATGACTAATTTCTCGGGTTGTGCTTTACCCATAAGGCATTCCTGATTCATTAGATGAGGCTTGTCTGGACATGTGGGCTGTCTAATGATGTTTTCGTAGGGTTGGTGTATTAGGAGGATGTTGTATGCATCAAGAAAACTTGCCTATTCCTGGAAGTGACCTGGTTGATTCATTTTTAAGGAGGTCTGGCTCTTCAGCTGTATTGTTTAAGCTCTGTCTGTATGCAGGTGTACAGTTTCCTGGATAAAATGTCCTTCTATATTGAACTGTACAAACATAAACCTCCTGATGTGATCTCTCATGAAGATGGCACACTTTGGCGAAGACAGGCTCCAAAACTCCTTTATCCTCTTGGTAAGGAAACTGCACTTAAGCTTTTCTCATTGTGAAATGGTTTGGGGAATTTAGTTCTTTATCTGGATTTTAACTTGTGGGTAAATTTGTGACTTTATTTCACCTGCTTCAATCTTCAGGACTAGGTCAAACAAATCTGCGGATACCTCAGGGAACAGTGGGCCAAGTAATGTTGGATGATCGGGCTTATTTGGTACGATGGGAATATTCCTACAGCAGCTGGACACTGTTTACCTGTGAGATTGAGATGCTGCTCCATGTTGTATCGACAGCAGGTGAGATATCTGGGAGTATGAAAGAGAACAAATAATTGTTAATTGGTATCAATTTGAGGTTAATATGAATGTTTTTTGGCATGGGGAATGACTGTGGGGATGTGTGGTAAGGTTAATTGCCACGATTGAGAGACGGGATGCAGCTTGATGCAAGCGAATGTCACTTTAATTAGCCAAGTAGCATGATTATATACACACAAGCAATTGTTACATCTTATTCTGATTGGTCCAAAAACTTGTGTATTCTATAACTATGTGGCAACTCGTGTGAAGATCTCACGCTAGCTATTTAGCAATTCAGCAACAGTTAAAGATAACAATGTCTGCAGTTCTTGTACCATGTCCTTGAGCAATCTGGCTAACCAACCGCCTTGTTCCCTGTATAGTCTCAACTTGACGCTTAGTCCCTGTTTCTATATCCTTCAGCAGTTTTTCATGTCTCTTATCACCAGGCCTTGTGACCCACAAGCTTGAGCGCATTCCTTTCAGCTAACTGATTGTTACTTACTGTCCTGCTTCCCGGGCCCCCTCCTGCAGTTAATGTGCATTGTTTCAGATTTGATTGCTACTTAAGTATGATTTTGCATTCTAGTATTAGTTTTCTTTACCCAGATGTGATTCAGCATTGCCAGAGGGTCAAGCCAATAATTGATTTGGTTCATAAAGTCATCAGCACTGATGTATCAATAGCAGATTGTCTTCTGCCAATCACGTCACGAATCTACATGCTCCTGCAGAGGTAAGTCACTGAATGGCATGAAGTCACTAACAGCAGAGGTAGCTGAGAAGATATAGTGAGCTCGAAGAATGGCTAATTACTAATTTTGCCAAGAGCTTTGCAAGAAGTGTGTCTCTGTGCTTGAGCTCCCCAAGGTTGCCTGTTCAGTTCTCAAGACTGTTCCGGCTACACACTGTTTAATGCTTTGATGCAGCAGAACGGACCCTCTTCCACTTCTTTCCTGAATGTTGTGCAGTTTTATTCATCTAAAGGCATTTTTTATCGGTAGCTGTATTTACATGAAAGGGGAATAAAACATAGCATTAGAGCAGTAACTTCCAGGTGTTATAACAGTTGTACTTATTTACTCTCCTGTCAGTGTGAACTGCCTGGGAACTGACATTCTTCTGCAAAATTACTGTTCAGTGTGACAGTGCTGTCTTGCCAGCCTTGCCTCTTGCAGTAAATTGGTCTGACTCAGGTGTGAGGGGGAGGTGGCAAGTCTAGACTGAAAGTGCAGACTCTGGTGTCTGTATGTACCTGCTTAGATTTTATACTTGTGTACTTCAGTGGGAGAGAAGCTTTTTTCATTTAAAAAAATGCAGTATATAGGCTAGACTTCAGGTGGCAGTGCATTTTATGCATACTGTTTCTCTTTTGTAGGCTAACAACTGTAATCTCTCCCCCTGTGGATGTTATTGCTTCTTGTGTCAATTGTTTGACAGTACTGGCTGCTCGGATGCCAGCCAAGGTGAGGAAATGACCTTCTGGGTTTGCTGGATTTGAGAACTAGTGGGCTTGTATAGATGAATGAGAGGGAATATCTGTACTTTTTCTCTTGCAGGTTTGGACTGACCTTCACCATACAGGGTTCTTACCGTTTGTTGCCAATCCAGTGTCCAGTATGAATCATGTGATTAGGTATTCATGATCTATTCCACATGCCACACACACCCCCCTTTTTTTTTTTTTTGGCCTAACCTATTCATAACATGTCATCAGAACATTTTGTCAGTGTGAAATCTATTGTCTGACATCTCTCACTCATGTCAGAATCCTGCTAGTCACCTAGTAGTGTAATAAACCCTCTTGCTCATTTCACAGTGCAGAGGGAATGAATGCTGGAGGCTATGGAAATCTGTTGCTGAGCATAGAACAGCCTCAAGGCGAGTACAGTGTTACCATCTCCTTCCTGAACCTGATAACTACTCTTGTCCGGGTGAGTGCGTCTGCAATTGTCTGCATGTGAAATCAGCTGTTAGGTGTTATGGTAGGAAGGTGAAATACAGCTGTGTCTGAGATCAACCTCCTGTGCAGCAGGTCTCTGAGTTATCATTGGTTGATGCTCCCTTCCACACTACTGTTTGTGCTTTCTCTGTCGTCCGATTCTTTCAAAAAACTGTTTTGTTTCATCTACAAAAGAAGTCGCTTGTAAATCTATGTCCCCGTGCTTGATGATTTTCTCACGCTTTAAAGACATATGGCACATCTTCCTTGCAAAAGGTTTCTTGTCCCTTTTAAACCAGAAGGGGGACAGCAAAATTTCTGTTTCTTCTAGGGACAACTTGGTAGCACCCAGAGCCAAGGACTTGTGCCCTGCATTGTGTTTGTCCTGAAGGAGTTGTTGCCAAATTACCACAAATGGCGCTATAACTCTCATGGAGTGAGAGAGAAAATTGGTAAGGATGTTGAAGGGGGGAGAAGAGGAGAGGGTGAAAAGGATCGCCTGTCTTCTCAGACAGAATCTGTAAATTTTTCTTCCTTTTTTTTATCATACCTTTTCTAGCAGCTATTTGGAATTTGCTTTGTATGTCTACCAGTATTGCTAGATGCTGTGATTTGTTTGAAAGTAGTAGGAGCTAGGCAACAGATCTTCCTGAAAACTGAGCAGTCTGTTTAATCTCTGTTTTAGGATGCCTAATTCTGCAGTTGATCCATGCTATACTGAACTTATGCCCTGAAATGGATCCTCGCAGTAGGTAAGACAGGTGATGGATTTTGTATCTGCGTTAGCCTGACTTACAGTACAGGAGTCTATTGTTTTGTTTCAGTTTATAAATGCAAATGACTAGGCGTGAACTGGCATAGTTGTATAGTGGTGGTTTCAGCTCTTTTCTGTGTTACTGAGTGCAGGAAGGGTAGAAGAAGATGAGGAACAGAGCAAACCACGTTGGTTTCTAGAATGGTGAAAAAAGAGAAAGCAGTAAATAGATTTCCTGGGACAGACAGCCATTCACTTTTCTATTTGGTGTATCCACTCTAAAGAAAGTAGAAGGGAGAGTAAGGTTAGGGGTCAGTGGGACTGCAGAAATTAAGAGGTTACTTTGTGGTAGTTTTCTAAATGCTATGTGGCAAAATACTGCAAGTGCTCCTAGTGATGATGTCCTGTGTTGTTTGTGACTCACAGCAATGCCCCCAGCCTTCAGTCCTTGTGCATCTTCAGCCTGGCCAACACTGAAGCAGGGCAAGCTGTCATTAACATCATGGGAATTGGTGTGGACACTATTGATATGGTAATGGCCTCCCAGTCCAGTAGGTGAGTGGTGTCTTTCATTTCAGTAGTGTGGGGAAAGCAGCAATGATGTTGGAAATGTAGCTTTGACTTGATTACATGTAATGGGGGATCAGTGTAGCGGCTAGCCATGGCAGCCTGCCTTGTATGGTCTGGAGGAACAAGCCTTGTTTGTTCCAGGTCTGTATATGGTTTCTGCTGTACACCCTCCATTTCAGGCAGTTGTTTTAGTTTTCTATTTATAAATGACATTTGGAGCATGCTGGTGGGTGTAAATGTGCTGAATTGTTTATGTCTGCTAGCACTTACATTGTTTTATAAAGAATTTACTTGGAACTCAATTTTGTAAGATTGAATGAATGAATTTGGAGCAAGAAGATTAGAGCCAATGTTAGTTCTGTGTCTTCGGGTAACACCAGAGTTCAGCTGGTTCATGAGCTACGCTCATGAATAAATTGTAATAAGGCTTGAACTGGGATTTTGGAAGTGCTAACGAAGATCAGTCTGTACAGGGTGGTTCTGAAGGCGGCTTGAAGAACTCTAGAATTATTGAAGATACCTTCAGTGTTGAGTGCCTTAACTTCCTTATGTGACCGTCTGAAGGCTTGAATCTTTTGCTTAGCTATGATTGAATCTCTCCACTTTTTCCTCTGTTCTCTGTTCCTGGCCAACTTTACTTGACACATAGCCAGTCAAACTTGTTAGCAGGTTGTTTATGATAAAGTCTGCTGATCTTTTTTCTTTCCAAACAAGTCTGGGAGGGAATCCAGACTTATCAGGGAGAAAGTGAGACCTATTTGAGAAGCGGTTTTGGTTTTAATGTCTCTCCAAAATGTTTATTTGATAAGGAAGGTCTTAGGAAAAACCCAGAATTGGAGCCAGTGTTACCTCTTAATCCAGTTTTGGTTCACTATAATTTCTGTGAGATTGGTTCTGTAAATGTTTCTCCCTCTGTCTTAATAAGTTTTGTATTTCTGTATCCCAAAGAGGGAAAAAAAATGACAATAGGCTGTCAGACTCTTTTTCTTTTTTGTTCAGTGCTGAAAACTCAGGGCTGGGTAGGCAATATTTTTTTGTGAATATGTGAAAGTCAGTATTTCAGCAGCTTGTGTGTGGTGACGTGGCAGTCTGAGTAAAAATGTCTTATAACCCCTGATTGACAGAGTATAGAATTTCCTTTTTGACTGTTGTGCAAATAATAAATGTCAGTTGTCAACACGGTTATTTCAGTTACTTACTTCGGTTTCTTTTTGGAAACACAGTGATGAGTCACAAGGCCAAGGTCAACTGCTGATCCAAACAGTTAAGCTGGCATTCTCGGTCACCAATAACGTCATCCGGTTGAAACCCCCCTCGAGCGTGGTATCTCCATTAGAACAGGCACTTACTCAGCATGGTATGTATTTCTCCATGGGGGCAGCCTGGGCAGCTGTGCTTTTGTGTTAATTGCAAATAGCGTGTGTCTCATCACAAACAGTAGTTAAGATTTCAAGGTTCCAAAAAGTGGTTTCTAGTGATGGGAGGAGGCCTATTCTCTCTCCTTTAAGGCCTTTTTCTCCTTTAGGACAGCTTCTGAAGTATTAAGCAAATGTGGCTTGTTTGCTGCTTTGTAATGAGATGGGTGTAATTACAGAATATAGTAAGTCAGTTGCCATTAGTACCTGTGGCTGGGCCCACACCTTGTTGTTTTGGAAGACTGACCTAGTTCTCACCTTCTGCTATGGAAATCATTATTTGGTAAATAGTTACATCTTGTTGCAGTTTCTTCTCTTTGATTTTAATTGTGTTCTCTCCAGGTGCTCATGGAAACAATCTTATTGCAGTCTTGGCCAAATACATCTACCACAGGCATGACCCTGCACTTCCACGCCTTGCCATCCAGTTGCTCAAACGGCTGGCTACGGTAAGATGAGGCTCACACGGGTGTTCCTTTGCTTCTCCCCTTGTGACTTATTCCACCACTGAAATTCTATCAGGATAATTTCTTCAGGCTTTTTTGTATCAGGTAGCTTAATGCAAGTCAGTTGAAGGCAGTGTGGACTGAAAGCTGTAAGGCAGAGCACATTAAAAATCACATAAAGGGCCCTTTAGTTTTCTGCTGTTTCAGAAGTCACTTAACATCTCAGTGAGAGGCTTCACAAGTGGGTTTTTTTCTGCAAAGTATTTGCACCTCCAGTTGATCTCTTTCCACTTTTTTTGAGAGCTTTCTCAAGTCACACTCTTAAATACAATTCCTACACCTTCTTAACTGGAACTTTAACATCTTACTGGGAAGAGGATCCTACTTAAGTTTTTATTGGGAGCTTTCAACTTTGCCTTTTAGAGTTACTTCTTATGGCTACTAAACATTTGAGAATGTGTTTGCAATTTTATTAAAGCATATAAATCCATCTCTGGTTTATTTATTTCAGGAAATATTATTCCAAAACTGGTTTTGTCTTTGTCTTTTCCAGTTTTGTCATAACTCCGGAGAAGTAGGTGAGGGTTAGAGCAGAATTGCTAAAGATTGGATTGCTGTGCAGGTTTCTTCTCACTTACTGACAACAACTTACTTCTGACTTTCCTCACATATGTTCATAGATTCAGTACAAATATTTTGGAGCTTCAATGTGAAACACAAATCACCTTTTGTATAGACAAGAAGCATTCTGTAGAATTTGGTTGGTTTTGCTTCTGATGTTTCTTTCCTTTTGCAGGTTGCTCCCATGTCTGTTTATGCCTGCCTTGGTAGTGATGCTGCTGCCATCCGTGATGCCTTCCTCACCCACCTACAGAGCAAGATTGAGGACATGCGTATTAAGGTCATGATACTGGAGTTCCTCACAGTTGCAGTGGAGACACAACCTGGGCTCATTGAGCTGTTCCTGAACTTGGAAGTGAAGGATGGCAGTGATGGGTCAAAGGTAGAATAGCCCAAGGACTCACTGGTCTTGTAGCGTTCATAGCAGTCTTGCAGTGCTAGTCTCTAAAATCTGGTAGTTCCTAAATGTAAAGATAAATGCGGCTTGTGCTTACAATTAATGGTGCTGCTGTCCCAGTTTTACTTTTCCCTATAACTAAAGAGAAACCTTCCCCAGTATTTCAAGGCACATACTGTGTTAACGTAAGAACATCTGCCAGGTCAGACCAAAGATCTCTGTGGTCCACTCTCTTGACTCTTGACAGTGGCCAGTCAGTAAGAAAGCTGAAGACTGTGGTACAACAGATGATACCAGTTTACCAGAATACCCACTCTGGTGCTTTGCAGTTCAAGGTCTTCTTGGGTTGGGACCCTTTGAAGGCACTTGGTCTTACTAAGTCTTAGCTCGTTTTTTATTCCCTGAAAAATATGTATTTTTTCCTCTCCTGTGTTACAACTACATTCCTTGTAGTCATATACAAAATATATGGTGGCGTCACATACTCAAGATTTATTTCTCTGTGTGTTGTTCAAGTGGAATCAAGCACATTCTACCTTAATAGATGGTTCTGTGGCAATATAACCTCTCTAGTTTCCTTTTGCTTCAGGAATTCAGCTTAGGGGAGTGGAGTTGCCTCCAAGTAGTCTTAGAGCTGATAGACTCCAAACAACAGGAGAGGTATTGGTGCCCTCCCCTCTTGCACCGGGCTGCCATTGCCTTCCTGCATGCTTTGTGGCAGGACCGTCGAGATAGCGCCATGCTAGTTCTGAGGACAAAGTGAGTAGTTTTTCTAAAATGTGTTTTCTTTCCTTTTTTCCAAAACACTTTTTCTTTGGTTCATCAGACTTTTCAGGGACGATTGCATCTTAGTCTTTGTGTGCCCTGGTAGGGGTAGGTAGTGTGTGGGCTTTGAACTTAGTCTTTCGGGAGAGAGGATGAGAAACCCCTATGTGCGTGTTCAGAAGCAAATGTATCTATATAAGCTTGTATTTACTAAAGCCTATTTTCTATGGAGTTTAGAACAGTCAAAGTGCTGCTGGGCACGTGGGGTGGGGTAGATAACTGATATTACTTCTGTATTTATCTTTTAGGCCAAAGTTTTGGGAAAATTTAACCAATCCCCTCTTTGGGACCCTTCCTCCGCCTTCAGAATCATCAGAGGTAAGTTACATCTAAACAAAATGAAGGTAGTTACGTACTTCTCAGAAAAGGTTTCTAAGTGATGTATGTGTCTCTTCCCTCTGCTTGCAGTTTTCTAAAAGGAAGTATGGTCAAGTGGTTTAAACACAGGCGCAGGAGATGAAGTGAATGCTTTCTGGCTTTGCAGAGGCTGTACAGCCATGAACTGTCTTTTGAAATTCTCTGCTCTTTATTCACATATGAAACAAAAATAGATGTTACCTAGCATTTGTGGTAACACTTACTCTTTGGAAGGTATGCTCTCTGTAGTGTATCCATACTATACGTCGTGTGCTGTTTGGCAAAAGAAACTCCTTTGTTTTTTAGGCATAGCTTAGACTGGCTAGTATCACAGAGGAGTCAATTAGGTTCTTGTTATTCATTCTTCCTTTCTGTGGGAGTTTTCCCTTTCATTATGAAAGTCCTGTGCTCTCACTCAGAGTGCTGCTTTGAACACAGCATTCTATCACCAGTCCATGGTCAAATGACATAACTATTGCTATTGTGGGAGAAACAAGTCTCCTGCAAAACTGGAATATCAGTCAGAAGTGGTCAGGTAGCAATAAATCAGAATTCCACTTACCCTGCAGAGCTAGGTGCTCAAATTTTTCTTTTTTTGTTTTTTTTTTTTCTTTCTAGCTCAGTGTCTTGGATACCTGTGCCTTAATCATGAAAATCATCTGTTTGGAGATCTACTATGTTGTCAAGTGAGTCTCTGGTAGTCTCTCCTTCTTCCCTGTACTTTTTTTCTTGATGCTTTGTGTTAATTCTTGATAGCCCAGCAGGCTTTGTGGGACAAAGTACATGTAGTCCTGTGAAGATGTGAGCGGAGCAGTGATTTATAAACAAATTACAAATACGCGTTTGAGATTCTTGCAGTCACCAATTGCAGAAAGAGAATGTTACAGTCTTTCTGCAGCCTGTAGGTGAGAATGTTAGTGTTTTCCTTGTATCCTGGAATAAGAATATACAGCATTTATTAAAACTAATTGTAAACTAAGCTAAGTACTCCTACTATAGTGATTGCTGAATAACATTTAGCAGTTTTCTCCCACTCATTTTGTTTTCCTGAACACAACTACCCTTTAATATGTTGAAAAGTCAGGATTAACTAAAATATGTGCTGAAACCCCCCCCCAAGTCTGTAGATTTTCTTCAGGGATTATATTTCTCCTTCACATTTGATGCGAAAAGTGGGATTCCCTGCACAGGTCTAATATGTGGAATAACCTTCATTTGCAAGCTGTGTCCTTGGCTTTCCTACCTGAATTTCAGAAGAAGTATGTTTTCTGACCAAAGAATAAATGAAGATAACTTCTCCTCTTGATTTGGTCAGGGGCTCACTGGATCAGTCCCTGAAAGACATGCTGAAGAATTTCTCCACCAAAAAGCGCTTTGCTTATTGGTCAGAGTATGTGAAGTTACTGGCGTATCATGTGGCAGAGACAGAGGGTAGCAGCTGTGCCTCCGTGACAGAATATCAGATGCTCATCTCAGCTTGGCGAATGCTGCTGATAATCTCTACTGGCCATGTAAGAGCTACCTCTTATCTGTCATGATAATCTGAGATTAACATTTTGAATAATACAATGCCAACTTCTTAGGGCCTGCTAAGCTGTAATGAAGAATTCAGTGTTTGTTCTTTGAATTTTGTTGTATATATGCTTACAAGTTGACATGAGCGTGGTACAAGACGGAGTGGGTGATGGTGTTTTGCTCTTTCATCAAAATGAGTGTATTGTCTGTCTGAGCAGAGGAGGGAGGTAGTAAATAATTTTTATAGCAATTCTAAGTAATTCTGTAATCCTGAAGAGATTTTGCTGAGTCAAGTGAGACAGGGAAGCACCATTTGGGAAATTAGTCATTGCTGACTTCTTGTCAGCTGTTAATGTAATACTTCAGTGATTTCTGTAAAACTGCGTCATTCAGCAGCTATAAAATTTGCTGAATTCTTGAAGTAACAAATTAAAACAGTAGACTCATGTTAGACTGCTAAGAAGGTGCATCTTTTGTTGTGATTGATTTCTCTCTTTGTGGATCTTAGGCGGATATAATGCATCTGACTGATTCTGCAGTTCATCAGCAGCTGTTTCTGGATGTGCTAAATGGCACCAAGGTTTTGGTAGGTGGTGCTTCCTGTCAGTTCTTTAATTTCCCAGTTGCTCATCATCTTTGTACTACTAGGAGTTCTCTTTCTTGAGCTGCTTGCCGTCATAGGTTTTTTTAGATCTTGTGAAACTGGGCTGAAACAAAGCCTCTCTCTCCCTGAACTGATGAGCTTCTTATAGATGTTTATTTTGCATGTGTCATTCCTGTCATCACTGAGTGAGCCTGCAGAGGGTTCCCTTTGATGCTGCTAAAGAACAAACCTGGTCATCTATGGTTGGACTCGATGATCTTAAAGGTCTTTTCCAACGTAAATGATTCTATGATTCAAATTGGTGGCGGTGCTTGGGCTCTTGAGTGCTTGAGGATTTCTTAAGTCTTCTTAGATGTGACTGTTTGCAGCTGTAACTCTTGTAGTATTTCTTCTTAGCTTCTAGTTCCCATGTCAGTATCCTGTCTGCAGCTGGGGTCTATGCTATGTACCCTTCTTCTGATCCTGCTCAAACAGTGGAAGAGGTAGGTATTTTGTTTGGATAATTACTAGTCACTGCTAAATATAAAAACTTGGGAGATTATATTTAAGTGTTTTGCTTTAGTGAGATTCCCGTAGTGATTTGGGGAGGAAACTGAAGCCTTATCATGCAGTTCTCTTTTGGGATGGCAAATGTCTGTAGGTTGTGGCTGAAGTCTCTTGTAGCAATACATTTATGGTTTGGCTTCCTGCTTACTGGCAAAGAGTGTATCAAAAAAGCTTTTGTGATAGTCCTGCATTCTCACTGTACTGTGGAATGTCTTTAGTGAGATCCAGGTGGTGACTTAAACTTTACACGGAAGAACTGCTATTATTTGTGTGGCTCATATAACTTATGATCCATAGAGCTCAGTCAAGCCAATATATTTATTGAGGGATCTTTGTCTAATCTGAAGAGCTCTCCCTTTTTGTTGTCAGCGAGTTGGGTTCTGTGGATAAAATCATAAACTCCTTGACGCAGATTCTGGAGGGAGTACTACAGGCAGATCAGCAGATGATGGAGAAAACCAAAGCCAAAGTGTTCTCAGCTCTTATCACTGTTCTGCAGATGAAGGAGATGAAAGGTGAGTTGGTGTGTGTACAAGTGTCAAGAGCAGGGCTGCCATGGCTGAATACACCCTATCACTCTAGTGTTTCCAAGATAAAAATGCATATGGTGTTAGTAGTAGTACAGGATGCTGAATGTCGTCACCAACCTGTGGGACTTCCCTACTTTTTTCTCACTTGTTTTAGCTCGTTTTAGAAAGAGATGAGATTTATCATTCGCAGCATGTCTGTGTCTTCCCTTCCCTTCCCTTTCCCCAATAATAACCTCTGAGTTTGATAAAGACAAGATAGGGTTTCTGTGTGGTTTCGAAAATAGCTCAGCAGGTGTGGGAGGAACACTCTAGTGATGCCATCTCATGGAGCAACTGTAGAGCTTAGATTTTGACATGAATTTCTATTTAGAGATAACAAAAGACCCAAACACAAGAAAGTCTTCTGAGGGTACATTTTGTTACAAACCAGAGAAACAAGCATTACTCCTGTCACTTGTGGGACACCTTGCATTGCAGTAACAATTGAAGACCCTCAGTGGAATCTGGGCAGTATTTCTCTGTACAACACATACAAAGGCAACTGTGGTGGTGAGAATCATATCAGGTTACCGTTCTGTGTATTCCTTGTTCCACTGCATGGGCCCTGCAAGCCCATATATTTTGGAAAATAACTAGAAAGTGGAGGGTTGGGGGTTTTTTTAACGTTTTTCTTTGCTGTTGAATTTGAGTTTCCAGTCATGCTGGTAAAAGGTAGTGTAGTTTATTATAATGGTGTTGATGAGAATGTTTTATTTATATGGACTCACAGAGCATAGACTGCACCCAATCTGTACAGGCCAGTACCAGAAGTCTGGAGAAATGTGTAGGAGATGCTGTAGTGTGCAGTCATGGAATAATTTGTCCACAGCAGCGCTTGATTTGTGCATTGAGATATCATAAGTTTATACAATTTCTTGGTAAAACTACATGTTTTTGCTATCCAGCTGACCATCTAATCCCTTATTATGTCCTCCTAGACTTAACCATCTGACTTAGTCATAGTTCCTCACATTCTGTTATGTAGGTTTTGAAATGTAAACAGAACAAGTAATAACTCCGAGAAATGTGGCCCAGTGATGTTATCAGTTAAACTGGAAACCCAAGTACAAGGATTGTGTGTTAACTGTTGTCTGTTCTCTGTGTGTCACAGTGAATGAGATCCCCCAGTACTCCCAGCTGGTGTTTTGTGTGTGTGAAACACTCCAAGATGAGGTCATTGCACTCTTTGATCAAACTCGACACAGCCTGACCTTGGGAGATGCTACAGATGACAAGGACAGCATGGAAACAGATGATGTCTCCCGAGTTAAACACAAAGACCAGCGAGATGGGGTAAAGGGCCTGTTTGTCTGCTTTGTAGCCATGTTTCTTGTTTCCAGATGGAAGTTCCATGTATGTTTGGAACAACTTTCCCTTGCGGCCTGCTGCCTTCAAAGGAAGTTTTCAGCAGTTTCTATTTCAGAACTACTCCATGTCTTTTTGGCATGCATCAATCTGGGAAGTTGGCTGTTGCTGCCTCTCTTTCAGATCTGTACTAAAAAACATTGTCGCAATTGTGAATACAGTCAGGAAGTGTGCAGAGTGTGATGTGGGGGATACCAGGTGCCTGAATTTATGGTTCTGAGAATGACTGAACTTTCGGTTGTGTTAGTAAATGCTTTCAAGATTTTCTTGGTACCCATGTTAAGCCTATACCTCGTTCTCCTTTCCTTGTCACTACAGGTGTGTGTTCTGGGTCTGCATCTGGCTAAAGAGCTCTGTGAAGTTGATGAAGATGGAGACTATTGGCTGCAGATTACAAGGAAAGTCCCTGTGCTTCCTACTATCTTTGCTGCATTGGAGATCAGCCTGAGAGTTAAACAAAACCTTCACTTCACAGAGGCCTCCTTACATCTACTGCTGACCTTAGCAAGGACTCAACAGGTGAGACGTGCAGAGAAATGAAAGCATATAGCTATATGTTTTTAATAGGAACTGTATATCTCATTATTCCGGCTGCAGTGCAGCTGAACACTCATCTGTAGCTAAAGGGTTTTTTTCGAGGCTGGCAAGCAGTAGGCCCTGTATGTACGCCTGCTTAGTTTGCCTGGTTCTCGACAATGGGATGTCTTGGATGGAATTGCTGAGCCAGCCAGAGCAGACCCATAATTTAGAGCTGGTGCTTTCACTCAGTGTATTCCTCTGCAATGCAAATTATCTTCCCCTTGTTAAAAAACCTTAAGTGTTGGAACCTGCTTTCTCATTAGTTGCAACAAAATGTTATTTATCTGCTACAAGTTCAGCTTGTTTGGGGTTTTAGGTGAAAGCAAGGTCTTTCCAAAGCCAGTCCTTTTCAAAGATTACGTATGTACCAAGCCAAGTGGTATTGAAATGGAATTCATAGCACAGGTATGCAGGTTAAATTTTACTGGAAGAACAGTGTTGCTTTTCTTGATACTGCATTGTTAACAACATAGAGGTGTGTGTAGATGAAAGTGTAATGCAAAATAAGTCTCTTCAGTCTCAGAGAGCAGCCACACCTGCAGATTTTAACAGTAGTTTGTTTTCTGTCTTGTAGGGAGCAGCAGCAGTGGCTGGAGCTGGTGTCACACAGAGTGTCTGCCTGCCTCTCTTGAGTGTGTACCAGCTCAGCACTAATGGAGCTATTCAGGTGGGTTCTGCTTCCTTTTGTGAGGGGAATGTGCCAGGGGACCTTGCCATCCCCTGCCGTGCGGGCTGTGGTTGGAGCAGAGCCATCCCAGCCAGGGAGGACAGCAGCCACCCCTGGGGACTGGAGACTTCCAAAACTGAATAGAGGGTTTGTGGCCTGTGCCACACTGGGTGGCAGAGTAAATAAGTCATTTACTTTTGTATCTGATTTGTTCAGACATCTGCTTCATCTCGAAAGTCTCTGGATGCCCCCTCTTGGCCTGGGGTCTATCGTCTCTCCATGTCGCTGATGGAACGCCTTCTTAAAACACTTAGATACAACTTCCTGACGGAAGCACTGGACTTCGTTGGTGTTCATCAAGAGAGGATTCTTCAGGTATATCACATACTTTCTCTGTGATGGTTCACTTGGCTTCCGTGTTGCAGTAGCAGTGGAAACAGGTCAGGAAGTGCAGAAGCATTGAAAAGAGGCTCCTGCCTCAGAAAGATTTACAGTGGAAATAATTCAGTAGTGTGAGAAGGAGGACAGAAGTACAAGCCATGCTGTGGTCAGTCAGGGACGATTGTTATGATACCTGTTAGAGCCGGGCAGTCATCATCTGTTCATCCTTTTCTCTCTCGGGTTTATAACTTTGCTACAAGTGTTTAATATGCCTACTCAACACAGTAGCAGAAAGTTTGATGAGAACTTACCTTGTGGCTGTTTGCTGTGGAAAGAAAAGTATGAGAGCTGTTCTTGGAGGTGGCTTCAGCTCAGCCTTGCTCAAAGAATGAAAATGCTGTGGTCAGGGTTCAGTCACCATTCAGGTCAGCAAGCCCTCTTGTCTTGCAGTACTGAAATACCTGTACTGGCTGGATTGTGTCGGTGCAGATGTGCTGAAGAGTCCTATTAGTACATAGGTGCTGAATTACCTGTTGGTAAGCATGCTCCCTAGACAGATAGTCTTGTATGGCAGCACAGTTTGTGAAATGCATTGACCTCTGACTAACAATATAAAGTTCTCCATGTCTGACCCATGTGCTGTGTGGCAGCTTTCTTGAATGCATTTTCTGTCCCTAAGGGCAGATCCTCGGCATATTCAGCTTTTTCTTCTAGAGGAGGGAATGGGATTTTTGTGATTTAACTGCCATTGCCCTGATTTACTTCTCTCTGCTTTCCAGTGCCTGAATGCAGTACGGACAGTACAGAGCTTGGCCTGTCTGGAAGAGGCCGATCACACTGTTGGCTTCATTCTTCAGCTCTCCAATTTCACAAAGGAGTGGCATTTCCACCTGCCACAGCTTATGAGGGACATGCAGGTAGGAATCAGGATATTGCTGTGAATAATACTTTGGAGCACAGGGATTTGGATGTGTTAAGAGAAAATGGTACTGCGTCACCTTTTTATTATTGATCTGTTAATAGGAACTACTGCTGAGGTCATTTAAATGTTTGTTCTGTCAGTACCTTGTCTGAATCAAGTGAGGAAACGTGACTGTTGGGGACAGAGAAATGATAGCTTGGAGAAGTAATTTGGGGATTTCAGTGGCTTACTCTCAGTTCTCGGTGCCACGCGACTCCAAGAAAATACTGGGAAATCAAGAGACTGCACTGATCCTTGATGATCAGTGGGTTCTGTTTAACTGGATTTTCTAGCTTCCACCAATGATAGTGAACAGATGGGGTTTGAGAATTTTTTAAGAGATTTCTCCTTCACCTTATTTATTTCAGGTGAATCTGTGTTACCTGTGTCAGGCCTGTACCTCCCTCCTGCACAGCCGCAAAATGCTCCAGCACTACCTGCAGGTGAGGATGGGGATTCTAAACCAAACTGTAAGTTAGGAGTGTTGCATGTCCATGCTCCCTGTTAAAAGGCAAATATAGTTTAATGTCCAGGCTCTTGGATATTGACTTGATTGTTTGTCCTAGTGGTGATTATTGACAGTCATCAATAGTTAGAATTTGCATTTCTCCACAGCAAAAAAATGTGCAAAGAGTAGTCTGGACTCTAAAAACTCTGGCCTATGTAAAGCCAGTCCTACAGAAGCAGCAGCCTGTGTTTGAGTATTGCTGTTACCACTTCACAGCTGCCTATGCTGCAGCAAGAAGGCTGCATTGCTGTAGTACTCTGTAGTACCATTAATTAAGCCACTGTTGACCTGGTGTCCTTGATCTGATTTAATTTTTTTTCGAGAGCGCTCTTGTTCTTGGGGAATCCTTAGATTCATGAGGGGGAGATGATGCATTGCAACTGTTATTTCAGCATGGCTGGTGTGTTGATTAGGGATTCTTTTTCTGAAATGTGGAATCTAAGTAGCCTCTGCAGCTGCCTCCCTGCAATGCAGTGCCTCCCCTGATGCACACTAGTGTAGATTCTCCTGCTTCTAGCAGGTGACAGACTTTGGGTGCCGTATTTTCTCATTCCTTTTGTTCATAGCATTTTTTCCCCCTCAAAGTATTGGTCTTAGTGCAAAGTAATCATGTCTGTATTCAAGATTTTCTTTTTTCTTTTTCCACAGACAAAAAATGGTGATTCCCTTCCATCAAGTGTGACTCCACGGGTGCAGCGTAATCCCCAAGCCTCCTCCAAACATCCCAGTCCTGAGTCAGAGGCAGCAGAGCAGAAAGCACTGCTTACAGTGCAGTACAGCCTCTTGAAAATCCTCAGCAAATCTCTTGCTGCCCTGCGCCATTTCACCCCCGATGTCTGCCAGATCCTCCTTGATCAGGTAGGGAAAGAGGAGAGATGCTTCCTGAAGGGGGGAGTTTCCAGCTTCTCAAGTGAGGTTCACTTGAGGCACAGTCTGTCCTGCTTGTGACAGCGACCCCACCATACAGCTGTCTGCTGTCCCACTGCGCAGAGCAGGATGGCAGGACACAGGGAATTCCCCTGATCCTGAAAGAAAGGCTTGGCTGAGCTTTTGTGTGATCTGCACTGTGCTGTGCATGTGTAACCTTACTGGAGCAGACTAATAACCCCGCTAGGTTTGTATCCTCAGTATGCCACTCTTCAGAAGAGACATCCTCTTGTTATCTTTCTGTGTCAGTGTGACCTAGTGGCTGCTCTCCAGGTTCCGAAAAGGAAAGTTTTTAATCCTTGATTCTGGCAGTGTCTTGCTGCTTACTTTTGGATAGTTAACTTCCTTTTCCTCTAGGTACATAAGCCTGGGTGTTTGAAAACAATCTGGGAACAGTCTTTACTTCAGCTTGCCACTTGTTGGCAAGCTGCACGGCTTGGGAGTTGGAGAAGGCTCATTCATGTGAGAGGAGCTGTACAGTACTGTACAGAATGCTCTCTGCTGCTCCATCTCTATACCTGAGCTTTGGGAAATTATCTCAGTGCTTCTACTTCTTCATACAAAAAGTGTGATAGAAGGGACTAGGTATTCCTGTTACTATGACAGTAGCATACTCATTGCCTCTGGGGTCACTCACTCCTCTTTCCATTTCTCCACAGTCGCTGGACCTTGCTGAATACAACGTGCTCTTCGTTTTGAGTTTCACCACACCAGCCTTTGATTCAGATGTTGCACCTTCTTTTGGGACACTCCTTGCCACAGTCAATGTGGCCCTTAACATGCTGGGAGAGGTACTGGCCATTTCTCTGTCTGGGATTGCACAGCAGCTGCAGTGATCCCAGAGCACTCATTCAACTGGTACTTTGAAGAGCAGGAGTATTTCTTCTTGTGTATCTCCTGTCTCTAATGCCTTTTTTTTTTTTTTTTTTTCCCCTCCAAGCTGGATAAGAAGAAGGAACCTTTCCCTCAGGCTGCAGGGCTGAATATGCAAGAGGGAACCAAAACCCTCAAGTAAGTTTCTAGCTATTTGATATAGTTGTGGCCAAGGAGCGGAACTGAATGCTCCTCAGATCTGAACGTAGGTTTAGAGGCATTTGTGTAGCTTCAGAGCTGCTCTTCCTGAATCCAAGGAGTTTGAATAGCCCATCAGAAGCTCTCCAAAGCAAGCAGGGATTTTGGGGGGGAGGGTGTGTGAAGCCATCCTGTCCTAAGTCAACCACTGAAGATGCAGGTAGAGTTTTTGATGCTTATTTACCAGTACTTTTAAATTGGGCTTCCTTGATGGCCTGCCGGGGCTTGGTACTCTGCAGACCATAGCTTTTGGGTATCGCTGCCCAAGCAGAATGTGAAGAGTAACAGTGTTCTCTTGTATGCAGCCTGCATGTGAAGTTTTTCTAAGAGTATTTGACCTTGAAACTAGAGTATGCTGACCTTTTTGGTCATGTGTTTGCTGATGTGTGTTTCTTTGCACAGGTCTCTGCTCATGTTTACAATGGAAAACTGTTTCTACCTGCTCATCTCCCAGGCTGTTCGGTACTTGAGGGACCCAGCTGTGCATCCCCGTGATAAGCAGCGGATGAAACAGGAGCTCAGCTCTGAGCTGGTAAGCAGCTTGTACCACCCCCCTTTCCCACTGGTCAGTGTGAGTGTGTCTTGCGGGAGGTCGTTTGGCTTTGGCTGCTCAGTAGAGCCCATTCCCCAGCGTGAGTCGGCCGCTGTAGGCGTCTTGGGCTGCGCATACTGGTGCCGGTCCCTGTGCCACTGGCGCCTTGTCTGGGGAGGGAGAGGGGCGTGCGTTTGAAAGAAGCTAACTTGTTACGTGCTTCTAATTTCAGAGTACGCTGCTCTCCAGCCTGTCCCGTTACTTCCGCCGTGGTGGTCCCTCTTCACCTGCCAGCGGGGTTCTTCCCTCTCCCCAAGGAAAGTCTGCCTCCAAGCTGGGTCCGGAGGGGCAGGAGCCTTTGTTTCAGCTTGTGCAGGCCTTTGTCCGGCACGTGCAGAGATAGATTCTGTCCTGCCACTGCCTCCCTTTTCAAGACTCGCAGCAGAACGATTCACGTCCACCACAGAAGGCGTCACCTTTGGCAGAGCGCATAACGAGGACTGGGGAGGGGAGGGAGGCCTGGTGCGGGCAGGGGTGTAAACCGAGCTGTAACATCAGCCACGAGATCCCGGTGAACTCTTGCAGCCCAGCAGCAAGAGTGAATGTAAGGAGAGCTGAGGGTGGCTCTTCAGCGATCAGCCCGCATGCACAGCCTGCTCGCTCCGTCTGCTAGAGCACCCTGGCTGGTACAAGTGCTGAACAGTCAAAACCTTTATTTTTATAGCTTGTACCTCAGCTGGGGAAGCTGTGGCTGGATGGAGAGAGGAGACAAACTTTCTGCTGGGCATTAACTCTGCTCTTAACACAAGGTGCAATCTGCCTCTCCCTCACAGTCAGAGTCCAGTTAAGGCACAACCAAGGGATCAGCCAGCAATTCAGAGACCATCTTTCTACTGCTATTTTTGTACTGAATGGTTCAAGGCAAGATGGTGTATGTGTGCTCACGCCTTCCCTTCACCCTGCAGTCTGTGTGTTGTGTGTGTTTCTGAAGAGCAAGGCCTCGCTCCAGGTTTTTAAGTCAAAATTCCATTGTTCCAGTCTTGCAGTTTTTTGTAACTGTGCCCTATTTATACTGATATTAAAACCTTTATAGACAGTAGCTGGGTTCATGGGTGTGTACTGGACATAGCAGCCTTCAGCACTGATTCTGCATCTGCTGTGCAGTAGTTCTGCTGGGCTGAGGTCCCAGCTAACGTGGTGCGAGTTGTGCCTTGTGAGTGACGATCCAGACAGTGTTTGAAGGGATTGTCATCAAAGGCTGACTCCCTCGGCTTCCCCACACCCACTCCCTTTCTCTTACTGTCATGTTGGGGAACTCGTAGGAGGTTTCAAATGAGCATCACTATAAAATACTCCTCAGAAATGATTCTGCACACGATGATGTGGACCACACGCATGGATTACTCTGTGCAGATTCGAAGCCGCTACTCTGCCTGTTGCAGCAGCAGGGGAGTATGCGCAGGTTCAAGCTAGAAGACACTGTCTGCAGTGATGTTGCTTTGTGCTCTTGTAGCTCGCTGGAGTAGATCAACAAACTCTTAAGGTTCTCAGGCTTCATGTGTGATGGAGACAAGAAAAGGTCAGTGATGATTGCTTAAAATAAAGCCTGAAATCTAGACGGACTTTTCTAAGGTAAGAAATCAAATTTCAATGTAGCTGTGAGCTAGTAAGGTACCAGTTCTCTCCTAAAGAGACACCTGATTGCTTTACCAGTCAGAACCTTTTTAATCTCAATGGTTTTAAGAGACTGGAGTGAGAAAATTAGATTATCTTGCTTTGAGGGCTTTTGTTTTTTTCCTTGTAAGCTTAAGCGATAGTAATATTCTAACATACTTGTTTGATCTATTTTTACTTGCCCTGGAGGCTTTGGTTTGAACTAGCTGGCTGGAGCAAAGTGGTCTTAAAGTAGAAGGGAGAAGGGCTTTATTACCTCCTGAAAGCTGAGGTGAGCTGCTCTGACTGGGAGGGAGGTGGTGTGACAGCCCTGAAGCCCCACTTTACCTGTAACCATTAACGCTTTCTGCCACAGGGGAACTGTGAGTGTGAGCATGGAGATCTGAGGGTGAAGAGCTGCGGAGGAGATGGCACCTTGGCGCCAGGTGGCTGTGGGGAGTGAAAGTAAAGCCAGAGCCCATCTAAGGGAGTTCAGTACTGCTTAGGGCTGTTACTTGATAGCTCTGGTAGGTACCTTCCCTTTTGTTAACGCTTTTCAAGGTACACACAGTGTGCTAATCGCTTCATTAGTGTTCAACAAGATAGAACGAGGATTTAAAGAGAAGTAATGCATTCTTTTAGATACTTACTCAAGCACTGGAGTGAGAGTTCATGGTGTTAGGCTGGAGTCCTCGGTGCCAGAGAGCAAAGGGCAGGGGATGCTGTTGGTCACTTCAGTGTTGCAGAGCTGTAGCGTCACTTCAGCCAGCAGCATTTCAGCCCTGAACTGCACCTTTACCTGCCCCGAGCCACAAAGGGGCACGGAACAGCCTTCAGCCAAGGCCGGCTCACGCCAGCAGCTACAAAGCAGCAGCGTGAGAGTGTCATCTTTCTGCAGAGAGCAAGATAGAACCAGCAACAGATCTTGCATGCGCTCTTTTCTAATGCAGAGGGGAGCGCTGGTGCCAAGAACAGACTTCTTTCTGGTTGTTAAGAGAGACCATTTTTAGCATCATTAAGCTGCTGCTGTTCTTGCTAAAACTGTTCTTCCTCTTTCTTTAATCCACCAGGGAGAGGAATAACAGGTAAACAAGGATGGTGCTGGCCCCTGGGAAAGGTATACGTACTGGAAGGGAAATGGACAGGGGTAGATCTGTAAGAGGGTAGAATTGTGGTAGGGGTAACCATGGCACTTGTTACTGCTTTAATTAGTTTTACAATTTGATTTCCCCACTCCCTTTCATTTGAGTTTAACTAGAAACACTGACAGCTATTGTTACACGACAGAGCATTTCAGCAGCTGCTTTTCCCGGTTCTTTCCAAGCTGGGTGCTAAGGACAAGGCTTTAAGATCTTAGATTAGCAGTAGATCTAGTTTCCGTAACAACAAAAAAAGTCTGTTAGATCTGGAGTAGCACTTCCAGTCTCTCAACAGCTGAAGTCATACTGCTGCTCTGTTTTTGCTTCAGGTTAAGGAGAAGTTGCTGTTTCTTAGAATTTCTGAATCTGTGGCACAACTGGAGGTGTCATCTGGGAAAGGAACTGCAACGTATGAACAACCTTGAGGCTGCTGAGAGTATCAGCTGGGACGGGGAGGATTAGCAGCTTTGTTTTGCTTCTACCCCCAGCTCCAAGGACTGGGACAGCAGAAGGGCACAGCTCCTGCCTGAGCTGCCTCCCCTTGCCCTGCTGCCAGCACTGCTTGTCCCTGCAGCCTGCGGTCATGTGGCTGGAGAGCGAGGGCAGCCCCAAAGCCAAACAAGACACTGAGGCAAGAAGTCAGGCAGTTTGTTTATTGGCAAATAAGTGCTGAAAACCGAGCCCTACATACACAGGTGCTCAGTGCCCTGTTACATTAGAGTGGTCACGATACCGTTGGGGAAAGTGCAAAAGATCAATAAACAAGCAAAGTTAGTTCTGACATACCAAGGGGAAGGGCGCGAACAGAGAGTTTGGTGCAGGCAAGTTTCTTTTCCATCCAGCAAGTTACACAGCAGCATAAGTCCTTCAGGTGAGCTCTAGCTAAAAAGCTCATTATAGGATTAAAAGGCAGACACACCCGAGCACCCCCTTCGAGCTAAACCACTACACACATCACGGGCTGCCTGGACTGTTTAGCATGTGCGCGGCCAATAGCAGCTCGTTACTGGAGCTACAGCACGTGGGGCTTCTGTACTAGGATGCACCGAGTCTGTTCACTGCAGAGATGGGAGGGAAAGCGTTAGTTAAATTTGTGATCTAGGGTGAAAACTGAGTCAGGCTAAAACATGCCTGGAACAGACGCACTGAAAGAAAAGCCTGAGCAATTAATACAGGGAGCAAAGCTTTAAAAAGGCTTGTAAACTCTTTGCAGTCCAAGAGCCGTTTCTCAGAGGAAATGCAAGCAAGATGCATGGTCCCTTGCACTGAGGTTTGATTTTCAACATACAGGCCCTATATTATTAGGTTGGTCCTCCCAAAGAACTTTTTCTTCCAGCTTCAGAGGACAGTCCTAGATTGAAGCCATCCGGCACCACAATAGTAAGCACAGCTCTTGGAGAGCCTTGCGTTACTGTTCTCCCACAGGTAAGCAAGGTGGATGGGTTTAACAGGCTCTAAATTCTTAAATTCACCTTCCTTTCCGTAGAGCTAGGACATGTCGGAGGGTTTGTGTGGGACACTTCCCCACTGGAATGCTTGATGGTTTGACTTAGGCAATTCTGCTGCTGAAGAAGAGAGAGTACAGGAGGGGCAGACAGGCACTAACCCACACCAGACACAAGGGAAATTTAACTTAAACTCCGTGAGCAGCTGCTGAGGGATACAGCTTGCTCACCCCGGGAAAGCCACTGTGATAAACGAGACTAGGGTCGGGTAGGAAAAAAGTAACCGGGGAATCTTGTGCCATCATCAAGACTAACCTCAAAGCAGGCTGCACTGGAGTTAATGAATTCAGTCTTGGGTGCCCTCAGCCCTTTCCCAAAACCTTACTGTAACAGCTTTACCACTTCTTTCCCACAATTCCCATATTAGCAATGGAGTGTCAACCCTGAAGAGAGCAATGGTCTCAGATGAAGAAATCCGCATTAGAAGTGCCAGGAGATGAGGGGTGCATTCTGCGTGTACATTCTTCTTCCAGGAAACATTTAACTTAACAGTTCCAAGTAAGTGACAGGAACTTTCCCTTTCTGGTTCCCTCTTTCCCCTATGAGCCAGTCTGGATCCATGCCTGGCAGGCTGTACACAGTGATCATCTGGGGAGAGAAGACAGCATTAGACAGGACCTTACTCTGCAGACAGAGCCAGGAAGTTCAGTCAGATGGGTATTGAAAGAACAGTAATTCCTGAAGTTCATCTGCGCCCTTTCCCAAGAGCTTTCTGCAGCTTTAATAGAAGATCTACAGAAATCTGCCCAGTGATGTCCCTGTTGCCTTTTCATTCTCCAAATTGACCTAAGGTATTTTTGCATACAGGGTGGCACGATACTGCTATATCATCTCTTCTGAATACAATATTTCAGTCTAGTGAACGAGAGAGTTTGCAGCTTGCTGACTCTCCTTTTTTTCCTCAGCAGGGGTAGACCAAGCCTCCAGCCAGCAGCTTATCCCGTTGCTCTCAGATAAGTAGCCATATCTGGAGGGTCACAGTGAAGATATTAAATACTGGGGTATTTTGTTGGCTGGGTAGAGCTACACTCTATTATTAGGAAAAGAAGAGTTACTGGGGTGACGTTCTTAAATAGCAAAAGGCCCTGAGCACGAGCTTACTGCAGCTCGGTGGATACTAATGTCAAAAAAAAGATCCTATTAGCAGTTCCGTAAAACAAGTTTTTTAGGAGTAGGAAAAGTAACCAAGACCTTGCTAAGCACACAAGAGGCTGCTTGGCAGTTACAGTGAGATTCAGAGCGAAGGCAGGCTACCAACCTCATCTGCAAGAAGTGCCAGCTCAGTGCTGTCAGCTGCCTCGTAGTCATAGAGGACTCTGGCCTTCCGCGTCCCACTGGCAGGAGGCTTGACTTCATTTGGGTTCAGTACGCTCTCTGCCACGGTACTGGGCACCCCAACAATCGTGGGCACAACTGGAATAGTAGGCACAGCAGGGAGTGTGGCAGCAGCAACAGCTGGAGGAGAGGTAGCAGCTGGGGGAGGAGATGTGGATTCTGCATTGCCTATGAATGTGCCTGAAAATCTTAAACAGGAGAAAAAAAAGCAGAGGTCAGTAAGGATCTAGTATGAGGACCCACGAGCGAGCTCTTCCTTTCAGTAGTTACACTGCAGAGATGATGCTCAAGAGTTCTGGCTAATAGCTGTAATATACCTATGCTGCCCTTCGAGTGGGGAAGTGTTCTCAGTTCTCCAGTGCCGAGACTATGCAACAGGTAATACTCATCTGTTACGGTTCCAGTGTCCTGTCACAGGACTGGCACCTAACTGGCAGAGATTGCAGCGTGCCACTGGAGAGGGGTCTGGGCGGGTGCTGCTGTTGGCTCCACAGCTGTTTTACTGGGTCCGTTGTGCTGCATCCTTGCCCTGCTCATGTATTACCTCTTTAGTCTGCTAGTTCTTCAGGAAATGGACAGTCATGGCTGTTAAACTGGATGCCACAACAGGAGCCTCCCAGGCTTCTGGGCTCTCCAGATAGATGGTAACGGAGCTCAGTCCCATTTGTCTGTAGACACCCGCCGCAGCACTAAGGGAGCGCAGCTCTGGCCCTTGCAAAAAGTGTGCAGAGACTCTAGAGCCTGGCTGAGGCAGAGAGCTCTTAGAGCCAGTTGTGTGCCACATCTTTACTTACATTTCTCCTTTGGAGCTGCAAGCATGGAAGAGAACAGAACAGGAGTAGTCAGTCATCACGCAGAAGCAACAGCCCCTCTTGGGTCAGGCCACCACGCTGATGTGGTAGGTAACAGACAAAACAGTCCTGCCCATGCGGGGCATGCAGTCAGCAGCACAGGGTGAGTTACTGCTGCAGCCCAGCACACCCAGGCTGCTGCTTGGCAACAGGAATTTGTCTCCCATGTGATTTAACTCATTTAGAAGAGGAACATTCAAGCTCTCATGGCCATCAAGCTTTGAGATGAAGGTATCAAACCCAGATGAATCCAATGGCAAAGCCCACTCTAAATGCACTGCCATCAGGGCGGATCGCCACTCTGCAAGCTCAGAAGCTCTGCCAGAACTTGGAGGGGACCTTAACACTTCTACCCAGCATTATGATGTGGGATGGGGAAGGAGGCCTGGACTGGGGGTAATGAGATCAGTAACCCTCAGAGAATTAAAAGCAGTCTCTTGTCTCACCTGCCCAGTTGCTTTTGCAGGTCCAGCATGTACTGGTAACACTGAGCGTAGTAGTTGGTCTGAGACTCCACAAACTCATGGAGACAGCGAAGGTGATTCACCTGGAGGGAGAAGGCCCATAAGCTGGTCTGCGAGCTTGGTGGCCAGGCACAGGAACTCTTCCTGCAGCTACTACCTACCCCAAGGGAAGCAGACTTGTGCAGGCCAGTATTTAAAAGAGTTACCTGGTTTGCGTGGAAGCACTAGTTTGTTAAGTTTGGGAATGTTGCATAGACCCAAGGGTTATTTCTTGACACTCTAGCCAAGCCCATGTGGCCAGTCTGCAGCTCTAGTGAGAGAACAGTAATTTTTTTCTGGCTCGGAAGCATTTTAAGGACTGCAGAACTGCAGATGCCACAGTAGCACTGCCTGTACATGCTTCATTAGGTTTTTAGCTTGAGCATTCCAGGTCTTGGGAGGAGGCTGCTGTAGCATCCAAATTTATGACCTTTTCCACCTCTACTCCCAATGTGAGGCTCCCTCATCCTCTCGGCATCCTTCTTGAAAGGAGCCAGGAGTCTCTGTAGCCCCTGCCCACCCAGTTACCAAGGAAGACTCACATGTGTGCTGCTGATCCCCTCCAGCAGCAGACGTGTCACCTCTGCCTGTCGATCAAACTCGGTCTGTGTGAGCCTCAGCTCGTGTTCTGCCTGCGAAACAGGACAGGGTGTTCAAGACAGCACCAGGCAAGGACCCCTGTTCTGCTTCCTCTAGGGACAGGCAACACCCACCTCCTCCACCTTCCCCCCCTTGGGCACAGAGACAAGTGTGCTCCTGGCTCAGTGGGACCATGTGCACCTGTGACACAGCATCAGGTACAGGACACACTGGGCTGGGATCCCAGAGGCCTCTGGCTGTATTTCAACTTGATTCCTGTCTGATCCTCCATGGGATCGTTGCAGGTCATGGAATGGCAGCTCAAGACTGATGCACCAAGCTAGGAAGCTCCCATTCGCACAAGACCAGAACGTGAAGATGGAGAGGCTTTTTTAATCTTGAGCTGTGTGGAAAGCCAGTCCCATGCCAGCACCTGTCCTTTTAACCCCCTCTTTCTAAGCCTATAGGCACAGCAATGTTGTTGACAACCTCCCTAAATTTCTCTCCAGAAGTGCAACTCTTCTGGTATCCTTTTTACCACCACAGAGCAAGGGCTGAGGCCAGGGAGCATTTACTAAATTGCTGTTGCTAACTAAATCTCTCTGCAATAGAGATGAGCATTCCAATCCAGCTCCTACCCAAGGCTCTCCTTTGAAGCTAGTTGCTCATTTTGAGCCAAGAGAAATTAAACAGCAGTTAATAGAAGGCAGCTGTGCAGCACACATTGGGAATTCAAAGACAGACCAATACTGGAGACTCTTTACCAAACAGACAGAGCAGCTCTCCCCCACCACCAAACGGTGTATTTACACCAGGGCAGTTTTGCAGTACTGGAATGCCCCGGCGGATCCTTGCAAAGGGAAGAGCTCCAGAAGCGTTGGAGCAGTCAGGTGCCCTGGCACCTGCTCTACCTTCCTGCTGCCAGAGGGAAAGGGGCAGTAAAACAGGCACGGTTGTTCTCTCCAGCGCGCACTATTCCTTAACGTCAAGTGGAATGTGTCAGTTCCCTCTTAGGATGTCCTGTGACCGAGAAGTCAGACAGAAAAGCAATGTCCACTCAGCTACAGCTTACTGGGCATACAGGTTCTGTGTCCTTGTCCCTTCCCCAGAAGGGTGCAGCAACCAGAGTGCTGCCTGCCCAGGTGCAGCAGTGCTGCATGGCACCCGTCCCAGGGAACGTTCCTTTTGCTGCTTTGGGAATGCCCTTATCATTCTGGCACAGAACCGAGCCCAGAGGGCCAATCCAGGCAGTCTGGGCGCAGGGGCTGTGCGGTGGGTGTTCCTGAGCAGGGTCACCCACAGGGGACGCAGCCTTGGCAGGGCGAGCTGGAGGAGCTGCTGCGGCCCTTACACCTTCCACCAGCTAACAGCGCTACCAGTAGTGTGTACAGCTACGCTGCAACAAAGAAACCCTCTGTCTTTAATCAGATGCGTCTATTTTAAGCTACAACTGATCTGTTTTCTTGCATCCTCTGTATGAAAGGGATTATTTAAAGGAGAAGGGGGAACGTGACAGGCAACACCAGGGCGATGCCTGACTAGGCATTCAGAGATTCCTGCCCCGGTGAGCTGAGCGGAGACACCAGTTGTAGCAGAGCTACTTGTGACAGACAGACGGGCTCCGTTTGGCACTGCTGGGGATGCCACCCACCGGCCCCTCTGCCAGCTCTGAGCAGCTGCACGATGCAGCTTCCTATAGCGCCAGCACCAGGCTGTGACCTGGGAGGTCCCTTCCAGTCCTGTGCTTCTCCAAGACACACAGAACTTCGAAGTCTACCGACACACTTTGGTCTCCCAACCAGGACAGACCAAAGGTAGAGGAACAGAGCCTTGCATGCTTACAGCTGAGAGGGACTGAAGGATTTAAAGTACAGGATGAGCGGGTTCTAAAACAGCCAGTCTGCTCTGATGGTGCATTTAGAGTAAGGCAGTAATAGGTTACTATCATGCAGGAACATGCCATTCCACCACCTTGCAGCGCAGGCTTCAAGCTAACGGCCTGCTGGGGGTGTTTGAGGTATGAAAGGCAACGGGATCCCAGAAGGTGTCTCTGGAAGCTCCATACCATGCTGGAGCTCCACACAGAGCTCACCCTGGTCTCTAGTCCGCTAGCAGCCCTTCATCCACCTTTATGGACAAGTCATACTCCCCTTGCGGAGCCCAGAAAATAAAAAAGATCTGGGGCTTTACCTCCATGGATCTACTGAGAAGGGGAAGTGCAGGTCACCCAGACAGCATCAGTTCCAAACCTCCCACCCTGCCCCTCCTGACAGAGCCGTTCCCTCCAGCAGCTGGGGCTGCTCACAGGGGAACCCTCTGTCCTTGCTCCTGCTCTGCTCAGAGCTCCTGCTCGGGCACGAGCAGGCGAGGGGCTACTAGAGGCTAATGCATGGCACGTGCAGAATCGGAGCAGGCAGGGCCTTTGCCACAGGAGCAGAGCTGAATCACACCACGGCGTGTCACCTCTGCTCCCGTGACACCCATGCAGGGTTCTCAGAGTTGCCTTTTATCACATACAAATGCACACCTGGTTTGCCTGGGAAGCCTCTCACACCAGGTCCAGCATGGGGCCAGCTCTTCCCATGCCACTGTCGGAGTCGCGCTGAAGCACCGAGCTGCATGACGTGGGCTGGGGCTGACTGCAGCAACATCCCACTGACCCACCCCTGCACGCGCACAGGCAGGGTCCACAGCACCCCAGGCCCCAACCACCACCTGCACGCCAAGAGGGTTTGAGCACGGTTTCAGCTGAGTACTTACTTTTTCCACCTCGTCGCTCCAAAGCTGTAGGGGCCACAGAGCAACAGGAAAGGAGATCAGTGTTGGAGACGTCAAGAAGCACTCAGCATTAACCCCAGTTGGCAAGGATGCTCCATGGACACAGCAGGCCAACTCCAGGGACAGGCTAGCCCTTCACCCAGCAGCAGCTGCCAGACCGATGCCCTCTCCCTTCATTCCTGCTCCTGAGCTCAGTTTCACAATGGCAGCGTCAGTCCGTGGCACCAGTGCCAGCAGCGTGCCGGCTCTGCTCCCTGCCGGGGCTGTTACAGCGACTGCTTCAGTAGGCTCCAGGAAGAAAAGAATGAAGCAGCAGAGTCCTCTGAACAGCAAGAGTTACTTTGCCGAGCCCTGTGGGGGCTGGTGTTGAAGAACAGCCCTTCTTTTCAGGTTGCAGAGAGGCAAGTGAGCTGCTTGGGCCCACAACGCATGGGGCCTGGGAGCTGCCATGAGCTCAAGCCATATGCCAGTGTTCCTCACCCGGTGGTCCAGGGAGCTCGGGTTAAAGGCTCCATCATCCAGCCGGTCTGTGCTACTACTAGGCATGTTTAGCTATGGCAAGGAGGAAGCAATGGCTGGATGCTGCCTTTGAGCCAGGCAAAACATCACGCTACTCCTTCCTACTCTCCTCAGCTATGGGGCACATTCAGGGCAGCATGACACTGCCAGCTGCTCGCTGGGATCTGGCTCCAGGACATGAAACAATTGACAACAATGTCACACACAGCAACAGGAAAGGGAGAGAAGAGGTAGAAAAACACATTGATCCTTCCCAGAGGTCCTTGGCTTGGCCTTTCCTCAGCAAACAACTGCTCCCTCAGCCCTGACATGAAATCACCCTGGGTGAACAGGGAGCTCAGCAGCCTGCCAGCAACACCGCACACCAGTGGGACCAGAGGAGATGCCTCCAAGGGCCTCAGCTTCCCCCTTGGATGGCACCTCTGCAGATCAGGGGAGTTCACCATAGCACTGCTGAATTTGCACTGCAGGCGCCAGGAGCCCGGCGCTGGAGGCCCTGGTGTCAGAGGGAGAACACGCTGTGCCGAGACCCCGGCGCTGCCAGCTGAACCTTGTTGAGGTTTGCTCACCTGCACCTGCCCTCGTGTGGGCGGCGGTACCCCCGGGTGCAGAGACAGCTTCGCCAGCCAATACAGGGAGCACCTGCAGGAGCTGCTGCACTGGTGGGGGGCTGGGGCAGGGGTGGACACGCCAGGCTCCTTGGCTCCCTGCCTGCTCCAGCTCCCGTAGCTCAGCTCCTGCTCACCGTTCGTAGCCTGGCCGGCATCTCTTCCTACTCGGGTGGCGTTGGTGTAGCTGGCTCCCTGCTGCTCACAGGCCACCCCTGTGTGGCGTGCCAAGGCCCGCTGCTTTCTGACCTTTAGGCAGGTGTTTTGTTACCACACATGGGGAACTGGTTCAAACGAGGCCAGGCAGCTTCAGCCATGCATGGGAATGCCAGCGCCGGCCTGGCCTGGGAGCTCCCGCTCGGGAAGGCAGGTGGCTCCTTGCGGGCTCCAGCCTGAGCTGCTGCCCCACGAGGCCCCACGCCCCAGGGGTTGGAGCAGGGCTCCGGGGGCAAGGGGAGCTTCAGGCCCGTGTAATCACCGCGGTACCTGTGAACTTGTAGCCAGGTTCGCTCCTCTCCTGCTGGCATTGCTGTGCGGTCCCCAGCTCCGACCGCACGGTGCTCAGGCGCTGTCAGCTTTGCCCACACCTGCTGCTCCAGCCAGAAGCATTTTGGGTGCCTCAGGGGGCAGAAAAGGCCCAGATCTGCCCCGTTGTCTTTGACCCCGGCTGAAGCCAGAGGAGCCCTCTTTAAGGCACTCAGTGTGTTTTTCTTAGAATCATTCCCAGGAGTACAGTGCGTGGCAGGGGCAGGGTCTGCGAGAAAGGGATATTTAGGCTTAGGCGGCCCATGTACACATTCTTACACAAAAACAAAAGGTCAGTGTGGGAGAGAGGAGAAGTGGCTCCTCGGCCTCCAGGTCATACAAAATGAGGGAAGTGCTTGTCCCCAGGTAGATCTAATTCTATCCAAGCCCTCCTGTTATGGAAGGGGAAAAAATAAAAGCACCACATTATCCACCTCTCAAGAAACCAACGTGAATTTAGAATCCAGATCAGAGCCCTGCTGAGGACATATGGTCCAGGAGAGAGCTGACCTGTTTGCTCACCTATAAGATGAAGTTGTTACCTGGGCATAAGCAATCCCTCCCTCCAGAAAGGAGCGGAGCTCGACAGCAAAGCAAGCAGCAACCACTGCTCTGTCCTGCCAGGACGCGCTAAGACTAAAGTAGCACAAGGACTCTGGCCTGGAAGAAAAGCAGAGCAAGAGTATGAAGAGCTCCTACCTGCTGCAGCGCCTGACCCCTTGGGATGAGTGCTGGGATTAGAGAGCTTGTTGCAAAGTGGTCCTGCCTGTGCAGAGCTGGGGAGCAGCCTGGGCACAGCCCCTGCTTTGCTAATTGGAGATGAGAACTGCTGTCCAAGTCACCCCTGCTAGTGCAGCTGGACTTCAGGTGGCACATCAGGTGCTGATTGCAACCTCGAAATAGTTTCAGAAGCCACAAGGGCCACTGCTTGTGCTAGGCCAGCGGGCTTCCTACAGGCACTTCTGCTAGGAGGCCCTGCTGCGCAACCATCAAACAGGATTTAAGTGATTGAGGTCACTGCTGGCTGCATCCCTGGAGCAAGTCTGTCTCCTAGAGCCCTGTGCCAACTGTCTGATATCACCACCACTGCTTGCAGAGCTCTGAAGAGGGACCACTGAAGTAGGCAAAGATGTGCCAGGGTAGACACCTGTGGGCTAACCGCCCCCCCCCCCCCCAAATCTGTTTCTCCTGTCACGTTACTTGGCATCTGCTCCCCAGGAACAGCTTTGCAATACAGCAAAAGCAGATCAGCTTGTAGTTTGGTGATGACTAGACATACTCAACTGAGCATCTGAACGCTCTGCAAGATGCTGATGCATATTATGCATATGCTTACCTTCTGGTCTGCTTTAGAAAGCCTTGGGGAATCATCAGGATACGCTGGTCTAATCAGAGCTATTCAGAGGCAGGGAAAGCCCAGTTTTTCTCCTCTGATTCTTCCAGAGCTCAGTTTTAGTCCATTATTGCGCTGTCCTTGGAAAAGACTTTTCCAAGGGAGAGGACAGAGCCTCAGACTTGCTGCTAGATGCTGCAGTAGGAGAGCTGGAAATTGAGCAATTGCTGCAGCATCACCAGTATCAGCTTCTTCCCAAGCAGTCTCATGGCCAGGCCTGTTACCTATGGAAATAGTTTTCTAGCTACTGTGCAAAGCCATTTCTGATCCCAGCATCACTCTCCAAGAAGGTCAGGACAGATCCCCCTGGGAACTAACACTGATGCTCCCAGCTCAGACATACCTCTTTCTCCAAATGGGATGGGTTTCCCATTAACCAAATCCACCTTGTTTCCATGATGTTTTGTTTGCTAGAAGGCTGGGCTGTCCTTTTTCATGTCTACAGATCCCACTCTCCAGCCCTTCCACTCTCAGATATTTCTATTAACAGGCATCAGTGTTGTTCTGAACGCTACTCAGGAAGCAAGATGATCAGTTTTCAACATTTTAACAAGAAATGTGACATTGCACAATGGGGAGCCATGAACACAGCATGAAAGCCAATTGCTTGACCACGGCCACTCAGTGCAACACAGTGGAGATGCATTGGGCAATTCATCCAGTTCCCAGTGCATCTGACTGCATAACAGCCACCAACAGACAGGCCCCAAGATGAAAGGAAAAAAAAAAGTTCTCTATGTGCAGAATAGGCAAGCCTGCACTGTCAGCCTACTGTGTTACTGACAGGATGGGTGGCAGAGAGATTCCTCCACCTTTGCTTCTCTTGTCCAGCTACAAAGCCTCTGAGCTCTGACACCACAGTACTGATCAGGCAGTCATGTGTGTGACATTGCCAGTGTACAGCTGGAAGCACCCAGAAAGGCTAACCTTTGACGGTTTTTCCTTTCAATTGCTCCGCTGGCAACAAAAAACCCAGTCAGAAGATTCCCACTAGAAATGTGGAAAAGGATTGGCAGGGAAACTGGAAGGCAAACCAAGCAGCCAAAGAGCCAGACTCTGACCATGCACCCCTGCAGGGGTGATTTGTATCCTTAAGGTTGAGTCAGAGGAACCCTGGGCAGCCCATGTCACATTAAAATGTTGAAAACAGCAGAGCACTAGGTCTGAGTTTAAGTCAGGTGGAGAGAGGGGCAGAAAGAGATTGGAGAGGCAACATCTAGGAGGAGGCAATCTTACCGCTGATGCGCTGGCGGAGAGAACGTAATTACGAGGTCTAGTCTCCTGAAAGTCAGGCACAGCCTAGTGGGGGGAATAGAGTTTCATGTACAAGTCATGCAGAAGAGTCGATAGGAGTCAGTTGGGCAAAGGATGGAAGAAGGGACTAGTGTTTTTTTCCCCCATCTGTGCTGGAAGCAAATTCTTCTGGGATGGCAGGAGGGAGGTCTCCCAGCAGTCTGGGCAGTGGTGCGTGGAAGCTGAAGCTGTCTCCAGGTAGAAGCTAGGCTTGTGCAAGAGGAGGTGGACTGGCTCAGGCAGTCACACCCGATACTCCAACAGCATTACTGTTAGAAACTCTGCCTGTACTTACAGCTATCTGCTCATACAGTGGCCAGCTGGAGCGAAGATGAGACAGCACAATCTCAAAGGGATTTCCCGTTCCCTTGTAGCCAGCAGGTTGCTCGTATCATGTTGGCTCAGTCCAGTGGGCAGGACCTTCTTTCCCCTTGCTTCCTGCCTATAGTCCTAGAAATGTCCCTGTACAGGGTCTTGTCCTTAAAGTGGCATGTTTACTGGCATCAGAGCATCCTTTCCACAGTGCCTTTTAAAAAAACCAAATCTGCTTGTTCTTACTCTCACCAAGCATCTGGGCACATTTCCTCCTAACAGACTCAGATCTGCTCTTTTCGGCAAGGGGCACAGCTTAGCTCTAGCCCAAAGCCTTGCTGTTGCCAAAGACAGCGTATGAGTTTTCATCCCAGAGGTCAGAAAAGCCACCTTCTCTATAGCTAAACCTCTGCCCTGCGGCAGGAAGACTTAAGCACTCCAGAGGTCTTTCATCATTGGGAGTGCAAGGGATCCAGTCCCCGCCACCCCCAGGTGTGGGCTCACTAACCATCACGTAACAAGGTGTCTCTATTCAGCTAAGCTAAGGCTGGGCCTCCTCCCAGGCCAGCCTTTGGCTGTAGCATCACCCAAAATAAGCCAGTGAGCTAGCTGACATCAGGACCAGCACACTGGTGCGATGGTTCAGGGTATCTTCCTGGCCAGCCTTTATGGCGCAGTGGGTTGGTGTGCAAGGCTGGCACACAATCCCGCTGTAACCCAGCCTTGTTGCTAATCCTCTCAGGGCCCGCATTTTCTCTCCCAGGTTAATCTCTTTGCAGTTCACCCAGATCTACTTACATGTGCTGACCCGATTTGCTGGGCCCCAAGCAGCCTGCCGGAATAAGTGACCAGTGTGTGGAAGAAGCAGTCCCAACAAGAAGATATTATTTTTTTTAAACTATCTAGGAGTGTTGGGGATGGCTGGAGGAAGGAATAAGGAGGAGCAATTCCTATTACAAGTCAAACCTGAATATAGGGACAAAAATGTACCAGTGAGATGAGGCCAGCACAGCAGCTAGGCTTGACCCCTCCCTCTGGGGAGAAAAGATATGGTATTTGACAGAAATAGCTTCTTATGCCCTTTTTTTTTTTTAAAAGATCAAGAGCAACCAGAGAAACATCTCCTCCCATTCCCTGATCTCCAGGGAGTCCCCAGACTGGTCATAGCACATGGGATGAAGTAGGCAAGCTGCTCTTGCACTCCTGTGCGTGGAGAAGTTGTATTTGCAAGCAGTGGTCAAAAGGGACCCACCTCCCTCCCCCTTCCACTCTTGTGATGGGGGAAAACCAGCAGAGCCCTGGAGCCTGGAGGACAGAACAGCACCACAACCATATCAGCCTGCCTGTCATTGTCTCTGGGCTGCCTCCCTTCCAGGAGAGGGGCTTGCCACCCAGCCTGACCTCCTGCCTGCAGCCAGAGGAGCCTGGGTGGGTCTTTACAGGAGCCCCTGCCTCTCTTGAGCACTGCTTGCAAGCAGCATTGATGGAACAGAATGCATGCTCCAGAGGGGCTGCAGGCAGCCAACAGATGCTCCCATCCTTGTGGGGCACTTTCCCCAGGCAGCCACGGCCCTGACCATGCTCAGTACATGCTCCAGGACCAGTCCCAATGGGACACAGGAGAGATGAATTTTCATTTAAAATGGGAAAGAGACAATGAGAGGTGTTGAAGAAAAAAATCACAGCACTGTTAGCACAGTCAATACTCACATCTCCCTCACACTGAGCAAATTACAAAGAAACAAAACAAAAAAGGTTAGTAAACAAAACAGCATCAACAGGAAGGACAAAGCACGGAGTCTGAGGGAAACGCACAAGCCCAGACACATGAACAGCAGCTCACAGGTCTGGGCAGCAGCACACTTGGAGGGTCACTCACGAGACAGAAGCTGTGGGAACACAAATTCGCACTACAGAGGGGGAGAGCAGCAAGAGAGTGGTGAGCTGGGAGAGGTGTGATACTTCAGGCCAGCTTGGATGGAGAGGTGTGACACAGGACTCCAGGCATGTTAAGGGGAACACTGTGGTCTCATGACAAGCTAACAAGCCTCGAGCAGAGGCAGCAGTTCTCCCCCTGCTGTGCTGGGAGCTTCCACCTGTGCCTTATCCTCTAGAAGTCTGTGAGGCGGCCAGGGTCCCACCTTTAAACTAAACTGGGTAAGAGGTGGATGTCTTCAACAACAGCTGAGATTGCTCTTCTGTTGTGTGATCTCTGTTTCAAAGAAACAGAGTGGCCGAAACATGGCTTGGGGTGAACACTTTGGAAAGCCTGGACTGGCTCCGCATCCTGCCTGGGGCACCCCAGCCCTGCAGTTCCAGTAGGAAACCAGCTTGTTGTCTTCCAGCTACAGGAAAGTCCCTCACCCAAGGGTCCGTGTGCAGGTGAGAGGCCTTGGGATCACTTTGTGTAGGAAGCAAGGTAAAGAAGGTGGAGGAAAGGGAGGAAGCACAGGAGGTATCTGAATTCCTGATTTGATTTCAGCTTAAGATGGGCACCCCTTCCCACTGAGACGGGGCGCACTGTCCCCTTCAGGAGGGGAATCGGGGATCCCTGAAGTTACCTTCAGTGGGTCTGGGTGACCTGACTGAGAAGGCTTTTTTTAAAAGGGCAGCTATTGCTTTTGTTCAGGGCTCTCCCACACAGGCCTGAACACTCTTGTTAGACCTGCTGGTGAGGGCTGCTGAACTTAGCGCAGCTGCTCCACACGGCACGTATGCAGTTAAAGCTGGAGGAGAGGGAAGCCACCTGGGAACTGGCTGCCCATGGAGCTGCAAGGCCAGGTGCCCAGCCGAGCAGATGGCTAGAAAACAGGCTCATGGCAGGGCTTCCAGGCTGGTATCCCAGTGCATCCCAGAGACCGGCTGACAAGGATTCCTGGCTATCCTGATTGCACACATTTGCTAGTTAAACTCCAGGCCCCAGGCTGGAAGCAGAACTCGGCAAGTTCTTGTGCCAACAGCCAGAGTGCCACAGGATAGCAGTGTGCTTCAGCAAGGCCCTCCAGGGAACCCATCAGTGCCTGGCTACAGCCTCTCTGCCTCCTGCTACACCACCTCTGCCCAGGGAGAGCCAAGCTCCAGGAGACGACTCAGGCCCAGGGAGCACCACGAGCTGACGGGCCTTGTCAGACTCAGACAAGCACTTGGAAGTGCTTGTCCCCATTGCTTGGGCCTGCGGACAGTGACGCTGGCTGGTTTACCAGTCCCTTCTGCACTGCTCTGACCTGGGACCCTTGCTAGTTGACTTGCTGCAATTTCCCCAAAGCCAGAGGGCAAGACTAGCCTGTAACTAGACGGCACCACAAACTAAACAACTAGAGAGGCTGAAGGAAGGACCTCTTGGTAGCCGGTCTGACCCTGGCCACCCCTTACAGGCTCCTGTGGCACTCCTGCCTGGGGAAGACCGAGCTGACCGAGTCCTAACTGGTTGAAAAGCCCAGGACTGCTGCAGAGCCCCAGCATGCTTCTCCCTTGTGCACCTCCCAGCTCAGCTCTCTCTTGGCTTGCTTTTAGATCCTCAGGGAAAACTTAAGTCCTCAGAAGATGCAGCCTTCCAGTTACGAGCACAAATCATCCAGTGACCACTATCAGTCAGGAGGCAGAAGCCTAGGTCATGCAGAATTTTCCGGACTCTGGAAGCTCAGAGCTATTTGTTTCAGCAACTCCCCAAAGGGAGGACATCTCAGGAACAGGCGCATGGCTCTTGCTCCCCGTTCCCTTGCATACCAGACAAGGAATTCCCCCACCCATGCCTGCCAGAGCCAGGACATAATGGGGCAGCCTAATTTTTGCTCATGTGAGCCAAGCCCTGGGGCCAGAAGGACAGAGAAGAGAGTGAGGGAGAGAGTTACCGCTGCTTTTGCCTCGGCAGCTTTGGCTTTCTTCAACCTGGCTTTGCAGGCGTCCAGATCCAGGCGGCGGTTCTGCAGGATCCTCCGCTCTTTCTGGAAGGGACAGAAAAGTGGGTAAAAGCAGACTGCTTAGGAGCTGTTGGGGAGGGAAGGGGACAAAATATCATCTAGGAACCAATTCTATCTCCTTAGCAAAAAATGCTAGGGAGACAGAGCAGCTGTAATGTTCATCTCATTTGCAAGAGTTTTTGGCCTGGCTTGCAGAGATACAGGCTAAACCTGCTGGGAACAGGGCAGTCTACGAGTGGGTGGTGCCCACTATGCTGCAGGAGTTAGGAAAGGAGTCACCTTCCTCATGCACATCAATTAGCAATCCTTTCCTGCCAGAGGGAACCCTGAGCAGACTGACCACTGGTATTCCTCTATCCTTGCATTCTTTAAGGGGAGAGGTATGGAGTCCTTTCTCATAGGGAGGGAGAGTCAGTTCTTCCAGCACTGTTTCCCTCTCCCATAACCCCCCTCATCTCTGGTGGTGTAACAAGCTTCCCCTCCCTGTGACCATACTTACAGATATGGTTCGCCAGTCCCCTTCCAGAAAGTTGCGCAGTGGTGTCAGGAAGTTGATGGAAGCAGAGTGGATGAAGTCCCGTTCTGCTGCACCTAAGCGCCTTTGAGTCTCTCCAACTTTTATCAAGGTCTTCCCTGCAATAACAGGAGCCTTCAACTCCAGGAGAAACCAACTGACATTGTGTTGGCTTCAGCCAACTCAACCAGAGCTGCCAGGCTCCAGTGGGGGGCGGGGGGGGGGACAACACACACGACAAAGGCACAGTGTACCCTGCCTGGGCAAGGTGCCCATGCCCACACCACACCAGTTTCAGTCTGAACTACAGCCTGCTTTTAGCTCGAGGCCTCTTCTCAGCTGCTCCCAGTGCAGCTTTGATCTTATCTGCTCACGCACTTATTTCACTGATGTCCTTTTAGTGCTATACCTGCCTGCGCAGAACAATCTTTGTCTCTTAAAACAGAGGCACTGCAACAGAACAGCAAATTACAAAGCATCAGAGCAGAAAAAATAAGTTGATGAAGCTGTGCTGGCTATAGATGCAGTTACAGCTGTTCTGCCTGTAACAGGGCTTGCTATTGAACAGCTATTGATTTGGAGAGCAGCCACAAAGCTCATGGCAGAGGCAAGGACAGCTGGAAGTTAAGGCTGTGCTTCTGTGCAGGTCTTCTTCTTAAAGAAGCCCCAAATTACCCCAGGAAGGGGCAACTGTTAGGATTTAAGAGCAGAAAGATGCCCTGTGTGGTCAGGAAAGGGCCTGTTGAGGCTTGTAGCCAAGCAGCAACCTTCCTAAATCTGTTCTGTTCTTTCTGGTGGAAAGATTTCCACCCTCCACTTATAGGGGATAGTTAAAGGATGGTTCTCATGTTTAGGGTCTAGAGAAACTCTATGCAACTAGACAGCACACTAGACTAAAAATACGCTCAAACTGGAAAAAACTAAAGCCATTGACTGCAACTCCCTGTTCGGGCTACTTTAGAAAGCCACAGAAATAGCACAGAATCATTTCTGTGTCCTGTAACCAGTCCCACTAGTTACCCTGCATCTGCACATCTCTCTTCTCTAGCTCTGCCAGACTTGAGGACTGTATCAGGAACAGGGACCACCCCTGCCCCTTTTTCCCCCACAGCATGGGGCATGCTTTGCTGCGGAGTAAGACCTGACTTCCTACTCCAGATGAGCTTTTGCTTCTGTGCTAGAGAAGACCCTTCTCTGGCATCAGCTTTGACACACTAACAGGCAGGTTGCCACAGTGGGGGCTGGCCACCCTACCCCATTCCAGAGGCATGCTGCAGGAGTCTTAACACAAAACAGTAGTGGGGATACTCTCTTAGGAAGGGATAGATTCCCAGGGCTTCTTAATTAGCCAGGCTGACTTACCATAAGGTGTCCCTGGCCCAAAGTCATTAGCTGCTTCTGTCATGTACTGCGCCAGCAGCTCCCCGTTGGTGACGCGGGAAGGCACCTTCCGGTCAAGCTTCTCATACAGAAATTCTTCTACTCTGGCACCTGGAATGGGGATACCACTGGTGGTTACAGGATGGAGGCACCCCTAGAACTGGCATTCGGGGTAGCCCATGCCATGCAGTCCTGAGTAACGCACTGGATAGGAAGCACGAGCACCAGGAGGTGTCCCTTCCCCAGTCCTCAGGAGCACAGCCAGGCTCTGCAGGGCAGCAGCCACTCACCTCTCAGCTACTTAGGGAAGGAAGGACAGGCCCTGCAGACACATTTCTTCCAACCCTCGCAAACTCAATGCGACAGGGCTGTCTGCCAGAGGGCATGTCTTTTAACACTGAGCTGCAAAGTGGTATTTGTCCTCAAAGCATTAGAAGCTGGACTTACTAGGGTTTGGCTGTAGCAGAACTTCAGTCTGGCGCAAGATCTTCTCTGTCCAGTTCTTCGTGCAGTCTGCCCTGGCCAGAAGGTTTTCAAAGTGGGCATCTAATTCAGTCTTCTCAGCCTGGCCCAACTTTTCTTCAGTAAACTGCAGGAAGGAGGTAGTCATTAGAAGGTCTGTTCTACTAAAGCAAAGTTACAGTGTGCTACAGAGCTATTAAGAGGCACTGAGGCTTCTTCAGTCTCATGTATTTATCTTAGAGTAGAGCTAAAAAGCCTTCAAGGTGGTGTTCTTTGTTCCCAGGCATCCTTGAATGGAAAAGGGCAAACTTTTGCCCAAGAGTGGAACTAGCACTGAGCTAAAAATAGAGTCCAGGTTTGAAAGGTGTTCCAGAGTAAGTAACTTTTAATAAGGTCTGGTACAAAAATACTCTAATTGTGAGGAATATTTAAATGTTCACATGGCTTTCAGTACTTCATGCAGAAGAGCAACAGACATCCTCCACATGAGGGAAGGTGCCACCCTCCTTTCACCCCTTTCTAACCAACTCTGTCCTGCAAACCCAACAGGATCAGGAAGACCACTACCACTGCACAAGCCAGGCTTTCCTCTCATCTTATTAGACGAGGATGTACACATTGTTTTCCTAAGGGCTGTGAGTGCCCTCTGACAGCCATCAGACTGACAGCATCTGAGCACTGCCTCCCAGCTCACCTCCTGTGTGGCTGGCAGTGAGCTGTGGAACCGAACATCTGAGATTTAAGGAGGCTCAAACTCACGATTTAGATAAAAATGCTTCCAGCAAGTGACTATTCCTCTAGGACACACTCTGAAGCAGGGTACGGAGAGAAATACAATGGTGTCTGACTTCTCTCAGCACTCAGATTCATACTGGCAGACTCCTCCTCCCTCCATTTTTCCTTTTAAATTTAAAATTAGCAGCAAGGAAAAGCAGGCTATGCAAGTCTTCAGTGTTTTCATACTAGGCAGTGACATCTGACAAGCAAGGTTTGTCAGTCAGTAAGTGCAGTGTCAGATGGCCTGGAGATCCCCCATTGCTTCCTAGGGGTATTTCTGAGAGAAGAGCCCATTCCCTCTCATCCCATCCCCATTTTCCACTTGTTCCTCTCAGTGAAGTTGACCAAGCATTATTTTTAAGCACAATTTCATGCTCTTGACAGAACAAGCATCTTGTTGGATCACGCCAAGAGACCCCTTTAGACAGCTATGCAGTCCTACAAAGGTTGCAGTTGTCCTCTTAGCCCTTGTTGCTGGCCCCTGGTACCACTGTTGGGTTATCAGGATGAGGTACTGCATGATACCTGGTACAGTCAGATACCAAGAGATTAAAGCCTGGCTAAAACTCTTGGATGAAATACAACCCCTGCATGATCTGCTGCTTGTACCTTCTCTTCTCCCTTCCCCTCTGCCACAGCTCAGCTCTAGATGGGCCAAGATGCTGTCTTCATGGGGTCTCAGTCTGGTGCCTGCTGCCCGTCCTGAAAGGCATTCCGGCATCTCTGTTCACGTGGCTGCCCAGCAGCCCCAGCTACATTCTCATCCAGTACAATGCTGGGAACAGAGTGAGATAAGGAGCAAGCCCATAACCAGCCTGCAAGGCAGGCAAACAGCCGTTAGGAGTCCAGTTACCACCCTGCACCAACATTTACTAGATGTCAGAGATATACAGACCCTGCAGGTATGTTTACACAGCAACTGGTTTGGGCAACTTGCAAGCTAGAGCCGGTGAACTGCTTTGTCAGATGTGTCCGTGGTGACAGATACTCAGCTTCAAGGACAGTCACACTCCCTCCTGCAGCCTGGTGGGATCAGAGGAGTCTCAGCCATGTGTGCCCAGGGATCGCTTCACTAGTCTCTTCCCCAGCACCAGTAGCCCCTGGTTACTGGCACTTAGTTTCGGCTCAGTCTTGCCATGGCCCCTGGCTATTGCTGGACATAGCTAACAGTGGATTCAAGGTGAGAGGGTGTTGGTACTGCTTTGTACCTACGGCCTATGATTGTCTGTGGGGGACACACACAGCCATCAGACATGCATGAGCAGCTGAGCCTCTCTTCCTCTGTCACTGTTGGAAGCCCAGGGCTGTTTTCAGACACTGCCAGGCTGGGCTGAGTCACTGCCATGCAGCAAACTGGGGCTTCCCAGGTATTTGGCACCAATTCTCAGTCATCTGTTTAAGAGCTTTCTTAAACAAGCCAAGACTCTTTGATGCAAGCATAACAGTCTCTCGCCCCCCTTTCCCAGACAGCTTTTTTGAGATATCATCTCACTTTCAGGTCCAGCTCCTCTTCCTGCAGTTTAGACTCATCCTGCACCAGCATCTGCCCTGGAGCTGTCAAGCCTAAACCCAGTTTCTTGTAGCATTGCTGCACATTCAGATCACTGCTGAAGCCCTCCAGCATCTCCACCGTGCTGCTGCCAGCCTCTTGAACCACCCCAGCTCTGGGGTCCTTTGCTATATTCACAAGCAGCACCTCCAAGCATCACTGTCCTTTGCAGCCGTTTTCTGTAACCCCTCCTTCACCCACTGCAGTGTAACAACATGGGTCATTTGCACAGCGCTTGGCCAGGGAGCAGCCAGGACTCAGAAACTCAGTTTTTATCTCAAGTCAAGGACTAAAGCTATTTGTCTTGCAAGAGGACTGAGCCCGTGCACCACAATCACTGCAAGCCTGGGGGCTATGCCAGAAGGGGAGGATGGGCAGGAATCTCAGTCACAGCCTGTGGCTCTGAAGGGTCAGGCCAGAAAATAATCTCTCATTCAGGTTTTCTTTCAGTGTTGGAAAGCAGGGCACAAGCGTCATGAAGTGGGTGTAAGGGCACGGGAGGCTCATATGCTGGGAGCTACATTTACAGTTAATTCCCCTGCCCAGAAGTTACTGCACTGCAGAACCCAGACCAAGGCACAGCCTCAGGGCAGCTTGTACCATCTCGTTGCAGGTTTCACTTCTGCAGCACACTTCTACCTCCTTGTCTGTGCACGGGGAGTCGCTGATCCAGCTGAACTTGACCTCTAACATGACTTTTTAGATGGATCAGAGAACTCGCCCAACTTCACAGCGCTACTGAGAATGTGCCACCAGCTGCAGCGGAGATCAGGACCACCTCTTGCAGGAACAGCTTGCTGTGAGATCATATGAAGTTTCTCATGAAAGCACAGCCAGTGAAGGAGATTACAGGTAAGTTACATAGCCTTATCCTATGAGCTGGTTCTTTTTCTTGTCTGGTGCACATGGAGATCCGAGCTTTCAGGTGGCAACAGGTCTCAGCTGCTGATCCCCTCTTAACTGGCTGCCCAAGTCAGTGTCTTCAGTGAAAAGCAGGGTAGAAGAACAGCAGTTTGTGAAGTCTGGCTACTCAGCCACTTCAGGCAGAACTCCCCTCTAAAGGATTTTCCTAGGAATTTGTTTTCCTAGTGCTTACAGAAATTTCATTATTTTTCCTTCCCATTGAACAGACATAAGATTTCACTGTGAGGCCATGAGATGCAGGAGAACAGACAAGCTGATCATACACTTATGCCTCCTGACTGTAAAAAGACAGATTAAAAATATTTTCTGTTTTGCTGTTCCTGGACTAGAGGTATTGCAGTCTTCTGCAGCACCAAATACCCTAGACTGCCGCAAATGGGAGCGTTACTTGGTTTTATCAAGTGGGCCTGCAGGCTTAGTACATATCCACCTGGGAGAGAGTCAGGGCAGGCAGAGCACACACAATTGCAATGCCTGGGGGCATGGTGGGGAGAACCTTAAAGCTCCTCCATCCCACTGTGGCAGAACTACTCCTATTTGTTTTCTAGAACATGATGGTTGGGTCAACAGTCCAGCCCCAAACCGATTCCAGGATTTGCATCCTGGGACCAACATGCCAGGTCACAGTGCTGAGAGGCTCCACGGGGATCCTGCCCTGCAGGAAGCATCCCTGCAGCTGACCCAGCTGAGCACCAGTCCAGTCTTTGTGCAGGGAAGCCGACAAGGTGATTAATAATGCAGGCAGCCTTTTGTCAAGTGCCACTCTCGCTCTCCAGGAAGAGAGTCATGCTGCATTCCAAGGCATCAATAATTCAGCCAAAGATTGGGTTTCCTTTGGGAGGCTTGGCTGGCCAGCAGGAATGCTAGCTGCATTATCAGGGCCCATGTGGGCAAGCAGGCTGACAGACCAGGACAGCAGCACTTGGGCAACAGGCCCAAAAGACCGTGCCTGACTGCAGTTAGGGCAGCTGCCTGTATTCACAGCTTGTGGGAAGAACTCCCCTTTCCTCAAGACAGTTGGTAGAGACACTACTGGCATGTCAGGAGGGTCAGCAAGTAGTGCTGAGCTGGAAGGGTCCCTCTGCACTGCAGCTAGAATATAGAAGAGGCTCTGCCTATAGTCCTAGTGACTTAGGGCCATCAAGTTTAGGCTTTAAAATAGCACATGTTGTTTTCTTTGCTGAAAGCATTAGCACCTTTCTTCCCTTAAAAGCAAGGGGAATAAACCCCAGTGCTCCCCCTGAGTTATGCCAACACCACAGCTGTTTTGCATAAAGCAGCACGAGTTGACTTACATCTCTTCCAGGCTTGTATGGTTTTCCCCATCTCTCTCCCCTCCAGCTGTCCCAGGCCTGTATGTGGTGAGCCCTGACAGGGCAGCTGCAGCCCCCTGGCAGAGGATCTAGTGGCAGAGTTCAGGCCCTTGCAAGGTCCCCAGCTTTTTCAGCTGGACATTACTTATGACTTTCCACCTTAAATCACAAAGATCAAACCAGGGCCAGGAGCCTTAAACCAGGAACAGCCTCCTGCACCTGCCAGCAGATTTGGGCTGTTGAGTTTTCTGAAGCCTCCAAACAGCCCAGAATGACTATGGTAATATTTGCTCTTTTGGTGATCAGAGGCACAACAGAATCAGTTAAGGCAAATCTACCTCCCACCTCACACAGGGTTGCCAGGGTTTCTTAGGAAAGAAGCCATAGCCACTCAGCCAGCATCTGAAAACTACCTGAATTTCACCAGCTCTGGACCGGACACAGAGTATGCTTGAAGTACTTGGTCACCAGGAGCCAGGAGAGCTAGGCTGTGAGCCAGGTGAAACTGTGCTAGAGGACAGAAGGAAACCAAGCTGTCCTGTTAATGGCTACCTCATGAGCAAGGCATTTAGGAGGAAAAAAAACAACAAAACATTTCTGCTGTGGTGGGTTGACCTTGGCTGGATGCCAGATGCCCACCAAGCTGCTCCATCACTCTGCACCTCAGCAGGACATAGGAGGAGAAAATAAGATGAAGAAAAACCTCAACATATGGGTCAAGGTAAAGGCAGTTTAATAAAGCAAAACACACTTCCCGGGAAGCAGGCCTCAGTATACATAGGGGTTGCTCCAGAAGACAAACATAGTAAGTAATGAATGTTCCCCCTTTCTCATCCTTTCCCTTAGCTTTTCCTGCCAAGCACGCCATGATATGGTGTGAAATATCCCTTTGATCAGTTTGGGTCAGCTGTCCTGGCTATGTCCCTTCTCAAGATCTTGCTCACCCCCCAGCCCACTGGTGAGGGGGGAACACTGGGGAGACAGCCCTGATGTTGTGTGAGCACTGTTCAGCAGCAGCCCTTACACTGGTGGGTGTCATCAACACCATTCTAGCTACCAGTGCAAAGCACAGCACCCTGAGGGCTGCTGTGGGAAAAAGTAACTCCATCTCAGCCGGACCCAGCACAACTGCCTTCATGGACTCACAGGCATGTTTCAAATGGAAAAATGCCCTGTCCTGGACCACTTGCCTTCAGAATCCTTTTAAATTGCCTTGTGTTCTCTTGACTTTTAAGTTATCCAGCAACCAAGGTATCAATCCCAGTAAGGTCAGCACGCAGAGAGTCTATCTATTAAAGATGTTAAAGATAAAAGTCTATTTTATCACCAGAGTTCAGGGAGATGGGGGAGTCTGTCTTCAGGAGCTTCAAGATAGGGGAAGTCAACCTCCAGCTGCTAGTAGTAATGAGATTATCAATGGAATAAGCACCCAAAAGCTGTACTTATGCTTGGGCAATTTCACCCAGAGCCAGTTCATATAAAGACTGACAAAAGACAGACACCTACAATTATTTCCAGACATCTCTGAGAGCCTAGCTTGCAGCCTGTCTAGAACAGAGACATCCAGTGTGTTGCCTTTGGAAGGAGAGATGCCAGTTCTGTAGGCAAGCCTGAGCTGTTAGCGTAACTTCCCCTGCAGAGGTTTGGGATCAAACCCACTTACTGATAACTGGAAGGTACAGCTGATCAAAAAGAAAAGCCTTCTTCAGTGAAGATGAAGGGAATGACCTGTCTGAAGTCTGTCTGCAGGTGCCATAGCTGTAAAGGGCTATGTGCTGCATCCCCTCCGAGGATACTAACCCGATGGCTGCAGGTGGTAGTTCAAGTGTCAATACAGGGCATCTGCAAGAGAGACGCTGAATCCTACAAAAGCTCTATATCCTTGTATCTGCCCAAGCCTGGAAGCTTGTTCCCCACTTCCAGGGTAGCAGAGCTGACCACCACCTTCCTACTCCAGCTTCTACCACCTGCTTTGCTGTTCTGAAGGAGATCATAAGAGATGCCATGAAGTCCACAGGACACTGCCTGGTCAGGGAGCTGCATGCACAAGCCTGGTAAGATAGTTGCTGCTTATACAGCTTTGGGGAGATACGTCAAAGCTTCTTTGTCACAGCCCCTCTGTCCTGCTCCTGCTGGAGATAGGTACAGGATTGCCCACCCAGGAGCAAATAAGCGCTTCAAGCTGTCTAGCTTCTCCTCAGGTAGGCACCCGGCTAACTGGTGGCCGAGCTAGGAAGAGCCATGTAAAGGCAGCAGTGGGTTTTTGAGTGTTATTTTGTTGTTGTTATGAGAGAGGTCAAGCCTAGTCCGAAAGCCTTCATTCACCACTGACATGAGGTTGTATTTGACAGGTTTCAAACCAGGACTGCTCCTGCCCTAAGCCTCAGGGAAGCCACCCCAGAGGTGGCATGCTGACTGTGCTCAGTCTCCTTTCCCCCTCACTGAGCAATGCTACAGCCCTTCTTCCAGTCCGAGTCAAGCTCTTGTGTGTTGGTCAGACATCTCAGCCAGACAGCAATAGCTAACGCTGTCTGAGCGCCACAGCACATAATGGTCAGTCCATTTATCTCCCAGCGCTGCAGTTCCAGTAAAACATCGCTTTGCTAAATGCCTGGAGCCGAAGAAAGCATCTCCAATGCTACAGAAAGCCGAGTTTATTCTAGGCAGGTCTCATTCCCCTCCTAGAAGATCTGCTGTGCCAAAGAGCACTACAAGCCCAATCCTTAGTGCCAACAGCAGACCTCAACAGTCATTTGTGGCTTCTCATGGAGATGGGGCAGTGCTCACCCACACTAGCGGCAGGACTCTACTGGAACAGCCCAAATAGGCCAAGCTCCCCCAGCAATTAGACTTTGGAAAGTGGTTTTCAGCCTCAGTGATCCATTTCCTTCCAGTCTCCCTTCCTTACACAAACACCTGCATGCTGTCCACAAGTAGCAGTGCCCACTTGGTTTCAAAAAATTACTACTGTAATTAGGCATATGAATGTTCGTATACGAGATTATGTGAAGTAGGTGTAGCAGGCAGAAGACACTATTTATAAATGCCTCCTTGCTCTAAAATCACTACGTGCAGACACTGTTCCCATGCCTGTCTCCCTCCTACGCCTCGAAGCTAAAAACTACTTATCAGATTCTTACAATAAGGCTTCTAAACTTAAGATTTCTTTACAGCATTTCTTCCTTTCCTCTGCTACCAAGGTCATTTGCATGAGAACAGCATCTTTAAGCTTTCCATCTGCTCCTTATTTTGCACCTGTAGTTAATATCTCTTTTTCATAACATATGACTCATGGGCATGGTTACAGGAGGTGATAACTGTTTACGGCAGACCAGTTCCTAAAAGAGCCAGAATTACTCCACTGCACAGAAGGCGTGGAACAAGACAGCGCTGCTCCCAGCCCCCGGGTGACGGGTACAACCAGCAGCCCAGCCCCAGAGCCGGACTCCACTCTTCAGGCAGGATCCCAGCCGGCTCTGCCTTGCCCCTCTCCCGGCCCGGCCGCCACACGCCTCGCCCCGCACGGGCAGCCGGTCTGCTGCGCGCCCATGCCCCGGCCTCCAGCTGGGGGGTACCCCCGGGACCGGCGTGCTGAGCCTGGGCAGCGCCTGCCCAGTGCCTCGGCAGGGCCGCGGGCCGCCCTCCCGGTGTCCGGCCCGCCGCAGGGCCACCTCTGCCCCTGCCCCCGGCTGGCGGGAGCAGCTCCGCGATGGCGCTGGACACAGGCTGCTGCACCCGCCTGCGCCAGCGGCTCTTCTTTAGGGAAGACGGCTGTTGGGCGAGCAACGTCCTCCCCCCGCCGTCCCGCGGGCTGGGAGCCTCTCTGGGGCCCTGCCCCAGCACCCCTCCCAGGGCCGCCCCTCCGTAGCGCCGCCGCCGCGACCGCGGCTCGGGCCGGCGGGCCCGGCTGGCTCCAGCCCCCTCGGGCTGGCATGAAGCGCCCGGCTCCGCTCCGGCCTCGGCCCCGGGCTGCGGCCCAGGGCGCTCCGTGCCCGCCCGTCGGGGAAGGCAGCGGGAAGGGGGGGGCCCGGCCGGGGGGGGGCGGCAGCCGCAGGGGCGACCCCGGGCAGCGGGGGTGCCCGGCCGGGGGAGGGGGGAGGGCGAGCCCTTCTTCACAGGCGGGCGCCGTTGCCATGGCGACGCTCTGCAGCCCAACCCGCCTCACCTGCATGGCACGGGAGAAGAAGACCCCCGCGTCCGACGCCAGTTTCTTCACGTTGAAGTCCATGGCTGCACCAGAACCTCCGCCGCGCCCCCGCTGTCACCGCGCCCGCCCTTTATAGCGCCGAGCGAGGCCCTCCTCGGGCCGCGCCGCGGCCTCTTAAAAAGGCCGTGCAGCACCGGCGGGGCCTCTCCGCGCCGAGCCGGCGGGGCGGGCAGCACGACCGCCTGGCGGGCACTGCCGACGGGCGACGGCGGCCCGCCCTGCCGGTCTAGCGTCCCCCGGGAGCCGCTCGGGGGGGCGGGGGAGGGCCGGGCGGCGGCGTGGCCCCTTTAAGGGGCGGGGGCCGGGGGGAGCTGTCAGCCGCCGCCGAATGGGCGCTCGCGTCGCCTGCCCGCCCCTGCCCCGCGCGGCTCAGCCGCACTTGCCGCCGCAGCCTCGACCCAGGCCCGGGGGTGCGCTCTGATTGGTGCGCCGGCAGGCAGCTCGCCGTTCTTATTGGCTAGAGGGGCGCCGAGGGGGCGGTAATCGGCGGCGGCCTCCGCCCCCGCGCAGGGTAGGCTGCGGCGCGAGGGAAGGAGACGCTGCCCTTCCGCGGCCATGGCGCGACGCGCGGGGAGAGGGCGCCGCGCGGGGCCGCGCGCTCCCCCGCCACGGTAAGTGGTGCCGACCGCGCTCCTGGCGGGGGCCGGGCCCGGCAGGCCGCACCATCGCCGGTGGGGGGAGGGAACGGGGACCCCCGGGTGGAACCGGGCCTGCCGGAGGGGGGGGGGGGGCTCGCTGGGGCGCAAAGGGTCTGGGACCCGCCCCGGGATGCAGGGCTGCGGGAGGCCTGCGGGCGCCTGGGATGCGGGTGGTGCCCCAGGATGCGCGGGCGCAGCGGGCCCGGGGGATGCGAGGGGCCTGGAGGAGCGCGGGGGGCCCGGCGAGCCTCGTTCGCGGGGCCGCAGCTCGCCGCAGTGCCGGTGCGGGGCGCCCCCTGCGCGGGGCCTGCCTGGGTGGGAGCCTGGCCCCCGCGGCCTGGGCTGCCGGCCCGCTCCCGGTGACCCCCGACGGGGCCCGTGCCCGCGGTGTCTCGCCCTTTGCTCTCCGCGTCTCAGCTCTGGCCCGGACGCCGCGTTTCCCCCTGCGGGGAGCGCCCGGCCCCGGCCCCGCAGCGCTCGGGCCCTGTCGGGAGGCGGCTGCGGGGGACGCCGGGGTCCGGAGCCGGATCAGTGCGGGGCCGAAGGCTCCGCAACTTCATGGTGTTGAAAAAGCGACCCCCCGCCCTGGTTCCGATCCGTTCTGGTGTAGCTCTGCCCCACCGCAGAGCCGTGCCCCCTCCCCAGCTCCAGCGCGGCCAGCAAAGCCCTGCCGCGTCCTGGGCAAACACCCTTTTGAGTTTTGAGCTCTTGAGCCGGCCTGCAATGCACAGAACACTGTGTGAAAGCCGAGTTTTGACAATGAAAGCATACACGTGGTTATTTGCAATAATTTTTTTTTTATATGGGGACTGCAAACAAAATCCCTCTGACCATGTGCAGCCAGTTCTGGTGCATGTAGAAATCTCTGGCAGCTGTCGAGTCCAAGGATGTGGCCACTGTAGAGCAGGCTGGGGATCTGCCCCTGTGGTTGGTCGGGCAAGCAAAAAAATTGCTGCTTGGTGAGAAGATGCTTTAGATCCGCTTGGCTCTAGCAACATTGCTGCTCCGAGTGACCTGGTGTGTGGTTTGTGAAGTACACTACAAGGAGGTGCAGGCTGTGTGTTCCCTTCCCTTGCCTGATTTTTCTCCTTTCCCTGCAGGAGGAAGGTTGCTGGATGAAAGCTGACCCCAGGACTCCGAGCCAGATATCAGAGAAAAGCTGGATTTCTTTGTGAGCAGCTCACACAGCATCTGCAAGTGCCCTTCCCCATCGTGGCTTCCAGAGGTGCCGAGATCCTTGTGCAGATATGGCATTTAGAAGGACAGAGGGAATGTCCATCATCCAGGCCTTGGCAATGACTGTGGCAGAGATCCCTGTGTTTGTTTACACAACTTTCGGGCAGGTACAAGAAACAGGAAGGGCTTTTCTTCATGTTCTTTGGGTTTTCTCTTCAGAGGTTGCCTGTGTTAGTTGTGAGGGACAGAGGTGTAATGGGGTGATGCTGGGGGACCTGGGCAGTTTACGGGTTTGTGAGAAGTGCGTGGAGAGTTTGGGGTGGTGGAAGAGAACTGCTCAGGGTGGGCTTGGAGAGGGGAGCGAAGGGCTTCCCCCATCCCTCCCTGGGAGAACACCCAGGTTCAACCTTGTTCTTCATCAAAGGCACTAAAATAATACTTTTATTTTAAAGAAGAGTAATTTATTTCCCACTTGTAGTAATATAGCACCTGGGGTGACAAAGCTTAGATACATACCAGGGTTTTAGAGGTGAGCTTGGGTAGCCTGGGCTGCATTTGGTACAGGCTGTGTGCAAATTTTGCAGTGTGTTTTGGTAATGAGGATTGAGACCAAGTTCTCCAGGTTCTGTCAAAATGATGCTCCCCAGTTTCTCGACTGGTAAGTCCTAGTTGTGTAGCAGGAGCTGAAGGAGCTGAGCTTTGTGGGTGGGAGGGGAAATGCCAAGGTGTCTTCTGTTTGAGGCTGCTTTTTTTTAAAAAAAAAAGGGTGGTGGAGTTGTTTTTTCATTGTTGCTCTTCTGTATCTTTTGTGTTTAAAGTCTGTCTTCTCTCAGCTGCGGCTCTCTCCAGGCCTGCGTAAGGTGCTGTTTGCTACAGCTCTTGGGACAGTTGCATTGGCTCTTGCAGCTCATCAGTTGAAGCGTCGTCGTTGTCGAAAGAAGCAGATCGCTCCAGAGAAGTGTGGCTTTAAGCCTGGAGGGATCACAGTGCCCATCTTGCCAACCAGAAGGGTCTCTTCTGTGAAGAAAGGTTGGCCTTGCAAAAAAGGAAAGTCCCAAAAGCCTTTTGTGAGGGAGCAAAGAGGGTGTACAGGGAACGAGGGGAAGTTCCTGACAGCCGAGGGGAGAGGAAAGCAATGCCATTTGTGTGGTGCGTTGATGCAGAATGAAATTAGAAGCCTGAAGCACACTGCCATGAACACAGGGTTAGCGGAGGAAAGGGAGAGACCCTGAGCTCAAAGCCCTTGTGAGAAAAAACTGACACTGAGGTTTTCACATAAGGTTTGCAGTTCCCTTTCCCCTTCCTACAGAAGGACTGTGGACCCGTTATGCCATGCTTCCCCTGACGATAATGACCCGGGGCACACAGTGACCTGATTGCGTATTGATCTTGGCAATGCCGATATGGTGCCTGACCCAGGGGTCCCATGTACAGCCACGTCGGTGAGCTTGGGCTGTCAGGAGAGGGTGGCCTGGGCCAGGCTGGGGACTTGGGAGTGTCCATCCAGCTCTGCGGTGGCTCTTGCACCTTGGCCAGCTTCTTCATCTGGTTGTATTGCTTTTTGGGGTAAGACTGACCCAGGTCCTCAGCAAAGCATTCTAGGGATTAAGCATTTGTTTTGTGAAACGTATGAAAATCTTTTAAGTGTTTTTAATAATAACCAAGGGAGTGATGTCAGTGCTCTGCCTGGCCTGAGGGAAGCTGGAGGAGTTTCTTCTTGATGCTTTTCACTTGCCTCCTGCCATCCATGGGTGGTGGATAAATATTCATTCCTCAGTCTCAGGTCCCCACTGATACCAGCTGTCTTAGTGTCTCGGAGCAAAAGAGAGCATACAGCAGATCTGTGACTTATGTCTCAGTATTGGATGCTGCTTTGCCCGTTTGCCATCACACTTGACAGGGTGACCTTCTCCTCCCTATTCACAGCTACAATGAACTGGGCCTAAAATCCTGTTTTTGTATGACCTTCCCAACTGCAGGATACTCCAGCAAGAGAGTCCAGAGTCCTGGCAGCAAAAGCAATGACACGCTCAGTGGGATTTCCTCCATCGAGCCCAGCAAACATTCCAGTTCCTCCCACAGCCTCGGCTCGGTAAGGACCTTCTCAGCTGGGCTGGGAGAAGCAGGGCTGGGGTATGTGAGTGCACTTACCTGTAACAAGATCACCAAGTCCTTGGGCTTATGCTGCCCAATGGATAATGCCAGAGCTTTTGGAGCAGAACAGGTTACAGCATAATTGTAGGGTGTGTTCTGTTATTAACCTTACCATGACTGGAGTTGCCTGTGTGAAATCAGAGCGGCATTTTCCAGTGGCCATGAGCCCCAGGGTACATCCCACTTTGGCCAGCAAGGGGCTGCAAGAGGCACTTGTGTGTGGGACATGGCTGTGATTCCTCAGGGCTCTCTGTGACCCCCCTCAAGGAGCGAGGCTGGCTGTTGCTGGGTCTCACAGTAATGGGGAGCTTGTTTGCTTCCCTCCATGGTAGGGGTTTGGGTGGCCCAGCAGCCCCTGTGCCAGTACAACCATCTTGTGCTGGGGCTGCTCCTAGGTTGTTAAAAGCACATTAACTACCAAAACCTGGTAGCTCTGCTCAGGAAACAGTGCAGTTTGAGAACATGGCCTAGCCATTCTACTTCCTCCAAAGCCAAAAGCAGCCTGTAAATACAGGTAATTCAGGCTTAACCAGCAGCAGAAGTCATCACTGCTTTTATCCGCCTCTTGTGAGACCAAATGCAGAAGCACTGGGCTGCTTTTGTGGCTTCAAGACATCTTTTACATCCCTGTTGCTCAAAGCCTCACGTGCTGCTGTTGGAGCAGTAGGTGGCACAAGCAAACCTCTGGAGCTTGGTGAACAGCACCTTGCTGCAAAACACCCTCTTGGCATCACCCACCTGGGCTCGGTGGCTGCTCAGCCATGCTGGGGCAAGAAGAGGGGAAAATCACCCCTCCGAAGGGAGCTGTCAGCCACCAGCACCTTACAGTACGCACAGGCATTGCTGTATTTTGGCTTGTCCTGTACAGCTAAACCACCAGAAAGTTGCCAAAAATCTGTGCCGGACAAAGTGTGTCTCCAGCAGGCGGCAGTGCCGGCACGGCGCTGGGCGTGCAGCCTGCACCAGTATCACTCCCCTGGGGTAACTGGGATGTGAGGGCATGGGTCACTGAGAGGACTGAGCTGTGCCCAGCTCTGGCCTCCCTCCCCCTGCAGCCACTCTCGCGTCCGTTTAACTCCTGTGTGCCGTCTCCCTTCCCACAGATGCTGTCTGGGTTTTGTGTTGCTAAAGTCTGTTTCTCTTTAGACAAACTAAATTCTTTTTTCCACTGCTGGTGCATGGGTGGGGTCTGTTCCTGTACCCCCTTCATTGTGTGGGAGCTGATCATCTGTGATGCTGTACTCATTGCTTTCACGTTACTCGATGGAAAAACAGCTCATCCTTTGCACAGCTGCAGCTTCTGCCGGCATGCTCTGCTGCTTTCTGGTGCTCTTCTTTGCCATCCAGTAAATAAGTCAGCAGCAGTGCACTGATTTGCAGTTCTGGATCTCAAGGTGATTTATTAACACTCCACAGACATTAATCAATGGAGGCAGGGCAAGAATTCATCTGTCAGATGATTACTGTAGCTTTTTTCTGCTATCATGCTCACATTTGGTCATCTTTCTCTAAGCCGTGTGGAAACACTGGTCATTGATAGTGTTTGAGCCCAGTGCTTTACTGGGTCAGACTTTAGAAAACATTTATGCCCTAGTGTGAAATTGCAGAAAGCTGAGTTTGCTGTGCGGATCACAGTGCTCAGCCCTCCCAGGAGAAGGTTTGGTTACAAAGAGAAGAGCAAGGATCCCCCTGGCCAAAGCCCTCAGCTGTATTTTTGCTGGTAATCTGTTCGTTTGTTTGGACTGTGGTCGCTCCCCTCTGACTTAGTGGTTTTGTATGGACAGCTGGGGCTGACGTGAACTTTCTATCAAAATCCTTGTGCTTTTGTAGAGGTTACTTTGGAGTTTTCTTGGGCTGTCGCCTCCATCCGTGCTCACCATTGTACAGCTTGCCGTTTCCTAACAAAGCTTCGGTGTAAATTGGTTGGGAAGATATTTCCCACACAACTTTCTGTGCTCTCAAAGGTGACGCTGCGGTGTGGGGTGGAGGAGGGGAGGACTTGTCACCTTGCCTTCCTTCTCAGCACTGTGGCTCTTGGCAGTTAACAGTGTAGTGTGAACCCAAGCGGGAGGGAGCCGGTAACCCTGGAGACCTTCCCCTTCCCAGGTGCGGAGTACCGGTACCGGGAAGTGGCTTATTGTTGAAATGTAACTGGTGATGGTGTTTGTGTGGTCTTAGCATTGCTACCCTTGGAGAGAATTCAAAAGGCATTTGCTGCTTTGCTCCCTTCCTGCAGATGGTAGCAGTCAACTCCTCAAGTCCTACACCAGCATCGGCAGGGGTGTGGGAGGCCCAGGCAATGGGAGATGCTGGAGCCATTGCTGATTCCAGTGCAGAAAGCCTTTATGTTCAAGGTAAACAAGCACGGGAGGAACATTGCCCAGGGGAGGGGGGCACAGTTTATCATTGAGAGAGCAAAAAGAGGGTGTAAATTGAGATAGAGCATCAGTAGTCAGTGTAGAGCTCTAACAGGAAGCTCTCTCCCGTGCTCAACTTAAAACTCAGTCACTTGTTAGTTATAAAAATCCCATCTTCTCCTGAAGAAACATTTCTCTGTTTTCTCAGTGAATGATTTACTTCCAAAATACTGTTCTTTGACCAGCAGGCTCACCTTGTGCAGAGAATAGTATTTTGGAAGTAACACGGCTGATGTTTTAACCAGCTTGGGGAGGTTCTCAGTAACTTCTAATCCAAATTAAACCATATTTAAAAGGGAAAGAAATATTACATTACCTATTAGTTTATATATTAATGTTTTTATGTATATTACATATTCATTCATATAAGAAAGTATTATTTCTTAGCAGTTGGAGAGAGGCTTCCTTCTTTGGTGGATTATCTGAGTGAGGAAGGACTCGTGCTGTGTCGCTTTGCTTCTAAGTGGCCTGGGACTCTCACAGCTTGTATTTGTTTGCATTGCCAGGCATGGAGCTGTTTGAGGAGGCCCTGCAGAAGTGGGAGCAGGCACTGACCATCAGGCAGAGGGACAGTACTAGTACCAGCACCCCCATGCCCTGGGACAGCAAGAAACAGCAAGAGAGCATGTCTGAGAGCATCCCAGAGGTGAGTGCCCACTTTTTCCTTGCATTTGCCAGCTGGGGAACATGCTGGAAGGCCAGCCCTGGTGCTGGGAGCAGTAATAAGTAAAAGGTTAAAAGAAGAGCAAATTAAGGGCAGAGTTGGGCCAGACTCTGTTTAAGAGCTGTCTGTATCTGCCGCTTCCTTATGCAACGTGAGTGGGTGTTTTTAATTTCTTTTTCTTGTTAATAAGTCTCACCCCCTCATTCCCCAGCTTTTCTATTCACCTTCCAGCATCATGTCAGTCACTGTCATGCAAGTCCTCCAGTAGCAGAGACTGCGGTAGGAAAAGGCTGTAACGAATGCAGCACCAGAGAGGAGGAAATAGCTTTTTGCCTGGCAGTGTTGTCTGTAACTCTTAACACGTTCAAAAGTGGAGATCTTCATGGCTGCTATCACTTCCTAGGAAGCTGGGTGGAGAAACAGAGGCCAGCTGCCTGTGTATATTAGTGAGTAAAGCAAAGCAGTAACTCAGTAGGAGTGAAGCATGCCCCTGCTCACTGAGCTCACTTGCACTCACCCTGGAAGGGCAGGGACTTGTGTCACTCGTTCAGCATATACAGCTACAGAAACCACTATTTTGGGACAATGCCTGCTGTCTTGGACTTGAGGACTATGCAGGGAAGACTTCTGATAAGAGGAGATCTGAACTAGAGTGGCTCAGTGACAGCCACAAAGCTTAAAAGAGCAGCTGTAGCTCAGGGCTGTGAAAGGCGCTAAACTCCCAGCTCTCCAGGAGTTCTCACTGGCAGAAAGGGCTCCCAGCTGTTCATAAACAGGGCCTGCTGTAGTAAGTATGTGGGATATCTGTCTTTTGTGCTGGGCAATATTTAAACAAATCTGGATTTGCATGTTGTTGTCTCTCCTTGGAAAGTCCCACAGTATTTCTAAAACTGACTTAAAACCAGTTGATTCTTTATCAAAATAGATTTCATGCTTCTTATTAATGCTTTTGTCTTTTGGGTGAGATACACAGACACAGGGGTGTGAAGGCAAGATTTTGTATAAGTCTAATTTTTCTCCCTGACTTTTTTCTTCCTATCCTCCTGTGCTGCTTATAGAAAACTTTGCTTGTGCCCAGCATCTTAATCCAAGGACTCTTACTCTGTTGTCCAGTTCTGGACACTCTGTTGTATTCAACACAGGTTTTCTGATGTGATTCTCTCCTGAAATTAGGCACAAGTCAGGAGAATTAAGTGATCTGTAACTCATTAAAATACCATTTTTTCTGGATGGCAGGCTAAAGTTCTTAAGTTCGTTCTTCCCTTTTTTAACAGGGGGAAAAAAAATTGTTAAGCTAAAGAGCCAGAGGGTTTGAACTGGCTATGTAGAAGCTTCCCTACCCGTGTATTATTAGCTGCACTGTAGGATTAATGAGTCCTCTCTTTTTTTTTTTTTCCTTTTTTTTTTTTTAATCATTTAATCTGCAAACTGTAAATCCCATTTTACTGAAAATTTCCTTCCATATTTGTGCTGTCGATCTGTCTCTGCCCAGCTGGCTAACTAAGAGTGGCATTTCTGTATGTTCAAGGAGGAGTCCCAGAAAAGGGAGTTTGCAGAGAAGCTGGAGTCCCTCTTGCACCGAGCCTACCACCTCCAGGAAGAGTTCGGGTCTTCGCTTCCATCAGACAGCATGCTGCTGGATCTGGGTATGGGAGCTGGGTTAGAGATGCATTAAAATACCAGTTTCCTGTCTAGTTTTTTTGTCTTTTCTGTAAGCTGGAGTGACAAAGTGGTGTTTGTGGGGGTGGGGGAGAGAGAGTGAGCACAGGAGCTAAGAGGAATGGTAGTCCATAAACTCCCAACACATGGAGCTTCTTCCTCTCCTCCAGAGAAGACTTTAATGCTTCCACTGACGGATGGGTCATTGCGGCTTCGGACAGATGATGAAGACAGCTCAATTTCCGAAGAGTCTTTCTTCTCTGCAGCAGAGGTGACTTAAATTTCAGCTGTGTGTCACAGTCCAGCTGCTTGCAGGGGAGCCACAAAGGCAGTGGAGCCAAACACGTCTTGGTAGAGGAAGATGATAAAACATGGGGCAACAACCCCAACCTAGGAGGTTCATGATGGATATTAAGAAAAGCTTTTTAATTAAGGGCATGGTGCAGCCCTTTCCAACCAGCATTTCCACCTCATCTTCCTACCTACTGTAGAAAACGTGCCGTAACAGCTAGGAAAGTACCGTAAATCTGATGTGGTGTGGCTTTGTTGTATAAATTTTAGGGGATATTGAGTTGTCTCAGAGCTGAGACAGCTTTGAAACTGTGGGAAAAGTAATGTCTTTGCATGAAATAATGGGCACTGACAAAAGGGTGCTAGCTGAAGAAGGCATATCTTGCTTGTGTGCAGTCTCTGAGTATTTGCAAACATTTAACAAGATCATTTTGTTCTTCCCATGTCTCTTGCCACCTCTACAGCTCTTTGACTCTCTCCACTTTGAGGACATACCATTCCACCTCTCTAAGCCCGTAGCAGCATATGAAGAAGCTCTGCAGTTAGTGAAAGAAGGGAAGGTTGCATGCCGGACACTGAGGTGAAGTGCCAGCTGGAGTTGTGGGTCCTTGTGTCGCGGCTCTTTTGAGCAGCCCTATAACCAGAATAACCCTTTGGGGCTGGAAGCTCTTAGCATCCTTCCTGCTGGTTTGGACTTCCCAGGGAACTAGCCCCATATTTTAGGACGCAGATGTTAAGAAAGGGCAATGGTCCGGGGAAATTAATAATGGGAAATGTGACTGTCCTGAGGCTGGCTGGTGTAGTCCTGTGCTGTAACAGCCTTTGCAGAGATGCTCTGGTGCCCCAGGGAGCTGTACAAAGGGAACGCAGTTGTTACTTTCTCCTAGGCACAGACAGGGATTTTTTTTTCTCTTTTTTTAGGTGACCATAGTTGGTAGAAACACAGACATGAGGAGAGCTGAAATTTATTCAGTTCTTCCCCTTTCCCTCTAGGACAGAGCTTCTTGGCTGCTACAGCGACCAGGATTTCCTTGCGAAGCTGCATTGCATCAGGCAGGCCTTCCAGGTGAGAGCAGCTCGAGGCTCTTGGGCTCCTGCGGTACGTTGCTGCCAGCAGCACATTCTCCTCCACCAGCACAGAGAAGTCTCAGCCTCTCTAGAGCAAGTAAAAGCAGCAGCAGCCCAAGCTCCCCTTGCTTAACTCTGTAATCCCATCCTGATCAATTTGATTAGGAGAGTAAGTAGATCCCCTGGTCCCTGTGCCCAGCTTGGGTGGTGGTTCCATGGCTGCTGATGCTGATTTAGTTCAGGGAAGTTAAAGTTTAGAAATTTGAGAGCTGCCCAGAAGCTGGTACTCCCACTTAAGGCTGGAGTCAAACCTCTGAGATAGGGGAGCAAGTTTTCCTTCTCCTTAACCACAGTCCTTTTCCTGGCAATGTGAGTCTAGAGCCTGAACAGCAGCTTTTGTGCCCTGGCCCCACTCCCAGCCTGTGGCTCCATTCTTGTCACTTCCAGTCTTTCAGCCTAATTTTGAACTTGCTTCCTGGAGACATAAGTTTTGTTTCTAGACTCCAGCTTATTGAAGGTTAATGATACTGGTGTATGCAGCATTGCAGTGCTTTGTCTTGTCCTTTTTTTCTCCCAAGTCAGAATTTGTGTGGGCGTAGGCACTCACAGGAGACTTCTTGTGTTCCCTTTGCAGGAGCTGCTGGAGGATGAAAGCAATCAACTGTTTTTTGGGGAGGTTGGGAAGCAAATGGTGATAGGACTGATGACAAAGGCTGAAAAGGTAGGAAGTTTATATAACAACTAAGCTGTGTCTTGAGTACAGGGACACTTGTTCCTCCATCCTGACCCAGAGTTTGTCCAGTGTGTTGGAAGAAGAAAACTGCATCTGTGTGCTGGTGACTATTGTGAGAAATAAACCACTTGTGTTTTTAATCTTGCTTAACCAAATTCTCTTGAAAGCCTCTCTGTGCATCTCCTGTCCACAGTTTTGATGCTGTGCTTCATGGGAGCAAACAGAGGGTACAGGCTGTGCATCAGTGACAGCATCATCTCAAGGAATGTAGGAAAGGGAAAGGATAATTAAACCTTTGCATCAGTTCTCAGATCACTGACTTAATCAGGGGATGACCAATGACTAGATGGAGATTGTTGCTTGCACAGCGTTAGACCCTCAGTGGCTTACTGTGTGTACGGGTGTCTCTGCTCCACTTTCTTCAAGGAAGTGGCTGATGTAGGTGCTTTGAGTCACAGCTGAGCCTAGGGTGATCCATGTCTCCCAGAAATAAATTGTCTCTGCACAAAGAGTGTTTTAGCTAAAAACTTCACCCAGTCACATGCATTGATGTTGATGTTAGCTCAAAATAGAGCAGTCAAACTTTAGTGAAATATGCCCACAGCTGTTGTACCTCCTGAAGTGTTTTGTTTCTCTGCCCTCCCAGAATCCCAAAGCTTTTCTGGAAAGCTACGAGGAGATGCTGCATTATGCACTGAAGCAGGAGACCTGGCCGACCACTCAGCAGGAGCTGGAGGGAAGAGGGGTTGGTAAAGACATTATCTCCACAAAGTTGCAGAGGAGTTGGAGGATAATGGATATGTAGGAATGGCCCAGGAGTGAAAGAACTGCCACTGATATACTATTACATTGCGTACTTCAGCTTGTTACATTTTGTTGCTTCAAACCAAAAGAGTAAAGTCCATGGCTTTTTTTTGGTTGGTTTTTTTTTTAAAAAAACTTGTTCCCTTTACAGACTGGTCTGCTTTCTGACAGGTGGTGTGCATGAGTTTCTTTGATATTGTGCTGGACTTCATCCTCATGGATGCTTTTGAGGATCTGGAGAACCCACCCTCCTCCGTGCTAGCTGTGCTACGCAACCGCTGGCTCTCCGACAGCTTCAAGGAGACGGTGCGTTAAATGAGGAGTCCTTGTGCAGAGCGCGAGATCACAGTGCCGAGGCTAGGAAAGAGAATAACCTCAGGTGTCTGGGCTGAGCTGAATTTTCTCTTTAGAAATACCACACTTTCTGAAGCTCTAAGCAGCAATCTTCTGGTTACATGTAAATTGTTTACAGAAAAGCTTTGCTTATTTTGGAGGCGTCTGGCTGGCTTCAGTAGAATTATTTCCCTAGCAACCTTTATCAGTGATGCCATGCAAATGTTAAAAGATGACATTCATTTAGTGAATGACAGTAAGAGGATCAAAATGTAGGGAAAAACATGTGTGTGTTTCTGCACCTAGCCATTCATTCTGGTGGTACCTCAGCAGACACCGAGGCTAAAGTAGCAGTGCTTTCCTCTAGTCCTGGTCCCCACCTGCGTATTTAAGACTGTTAAGTTTCATAGACTGAGAAGAAGATGGTTGGGAGGCACCTTCTAACAGTGGTCTGCTTAGAGTCTGCATTCTGGGGTGTTTGGCAACTGTGCCAGATCATACTAGCAATCTTCAAAAACACCAGCTTTTCTGGAATGGATCTGGAATGGCTAAGCTGCTTCCAGTTTGCTTTGATTTTGTCACTAATTTTAGAGTTGCTGGCACAAAAGGCCCACTGCTTTGATATTTTGATGGCAATGTCTTGGTAAACTGGGTTTGGGTATTTTTTGGTTGGTTTGTGAGGTTTTTTTACTGATGTTACTGTGCAGTAACTGATGGTCTCTCTCTGTTAATTGTAGGCTCTAGCAACTGCTTGCTGGTCAGTTCTGAAAGCAAAAAGGAGGCTTCTGATGGTAAGCAAAATTAATTAAAAGGGAGAGAATCTGATGTATTTGAAGCTGAAAAGCTGATGCCTAGATCTTGACAAAATACAAAACCTAGGTGGTGTAAGACTGAAATGAATCACGTTCTTCGTGATGCCTTAGAGCACTGGGGTCCTGCTGTCATTGCTCCAGTGCCATGCCAGTATTTTACTGAACCGGTCTGAGTCTGTTCTCCTTTTTTCTTGATGTGAGGATTCAAACGACAACGTTACCTGTCTGGTATTCCCTCTCTGCTTGCAGTACTGTAGGAACGCTCACAGACAGCGAGCAACAAGGGGCTGCTCCTGAACTGTAGTTTCCCTGCTGGCAGTGCAATGAATGGCTCACACGTTTCTCTGCTTCCCAGCACCGATTGCTGACTCACTATTACAGGGGTCCTCAAACTATGGCCCATGGGCAGGATACGGCCCCCCAGGGTCCTCAATCCAGCCCCCCGTATTTACAGACCCCCCTGCCCCTCCCCCGCTGGGGGTTGAGGGGGGAACCAAGCAGCCGCAGATGACTGCCTGCCACTTCATCCGTGCCGGCCCCCTGGTTAAAAAGTTTGAGGACCCCTGCTATTACTTGGTCCATTTCCCTTAAATCTGTAGCTAGTATTTCTAAAGTATCACAGCAGATGAGTTCATGGACCTGGGGAACAGGAAGCTGCAACTTTACCAGCCCTGTTCTGCCACAGGGTCTGTGGCCTCTGGCGAGTTTTCTGCTCCTGTCCCACAGCCAGCTGGTATGACAGGGTTTGCCTCTTGAGGTGGTACAAAGAGAAATGAGAGTGGTGGAAGCTGTATTGGTGCTGTCATGCAGTAGCTCTGTCTTGGATATTTGCATGCCCTTTCCTGGCTCAGTCTGGAGATTATAAGTAGAGCCTATAAAGATGCTCGATGGCTGCCTTTCATGTTTTTTTATTTATTTTCTTCCTGAAATAGCAGTTTAGAAACATGAGGATAGAAAGCTCTAGTCATCCTTCAGGGGCTCTGAACGATAAATGCAATTCTGCAGGAAGAGGTGTTCTTAAAGTAGCTCTAAACTTCAGTTACTGAAGCACGGTGCTTTCTGGCAGGGAATTTGGTAGCTGATACGGAATAAGCTGCTAATTCTGTCTGAAAGTAAAGACCAACCAATTCTTCCCTTCCCTGTGGCAGGTACCAGATGGCTTTATCTCTCATTTCTACTCCGTATCGGAGCATGTCAGTCCTGTTCTAGCCTTTGGTTTTCTGGGGCCCAAGCAGCAATTATCTGAAGTCTGCAGTTTCTTCAAGGTAAGATGGCTTTTCTGTACCTAATCTGTGTGGACCTCCTGTCTTCTGGCTTAAAACTGCAGATGTGTGCTTCTGATGACTGATGTGGCACTAAGAAACTCAGCTCTGTACAAAATCTTTCTAAAAATCACAGGGGTTTGAGATGCAGATTGCTGAATTGTGATTGATAAGAATTCCCAACACAGTTTACCATAGCTGGTAGCAAAAATTTGTGATGAGATCAATTTATACCATCAGTCCTGGAAAAGATTACAGGTGCATATGCTGAAAGAATATCTTGTCTGAGAGTACGTGGGGTCTGACAAGTTACAGATTTGATTTTAAAGCCTAAATCCTCTTGTTCTTGTAGATAATATCATGAGAAGCTGTGATGGCATTCATTGATGTTTTCATGGATATTGCCATGGCCATCAGCATTGCTTTCCTGACTTCAGGAGCTCTGCTGTCCTGTTACAGAGGCATGAGGGCATCTAGCCACAAAAGTAATACCCAGCCTGAAGCAGATCTTTTCTTGGATGGCAGACATGCAGATTTCTTTGTGGGGTTCTCTCCTTGCTGCATCCAGGTAGCTGGTATTGGTGGGTGGGAGGAGGTCTTCTTACTGTAAACTTTCCTTTTGCCTTTGCAGCACCAGATAGTACAATACCTGAAGGACATGTTTGATTTGGACAACGTGAGATACACAACAGTGCAGTCACTGGCAGAAGACATTTTGCAGCTGTCACGGCGGCGCAGCGAGATCCTCTTGGGATACCTGGGCACCGAGACCTCCCCTGAGATGAATGGCATGCTTCCTGGTGAAAATGAGCCACTGAAGGAACTCATCTGATGTCAGTCAGGGGAGGAAAACAGTTTTGTACAAGGACCTTTTTCTTCCCAAAGATGGATAAAACTACCTGCAATGTGCGGTGGCGGCAGCAAGACTATCGCAACACACAGCAGCCTGGTGGGACCTTCTGCTTTTTGTAGCCAGTAGTGTTTGCTGGGATGGATCCAGGACCACTTGCCAGATTATGGTTTGAATTTCTTCTTTGTTCCACCTTCCTGTTCTACTGTTATTATTATTATTATTATTATTTTTAATGTGTCATATAAACCACAAACTGCCTGGGCCCAGACTTCTACCCAATTCTCTTGAATAGGGCAATATATATACCTGTTTTGCCTGTGTGTTTTCTGGGAAATAACCCCTGATGTTTACGATTGTGTGTGGGAGCAGGAACATCATTGGTAAATTCTCCACTTGACCCCTAGCTTCTCAAGGAGGCTTTGTTTGCTTTGGGATTTTTATCATTGTTCTTCTCTGCTGTGTTTCTGCAGACAATTACTGCTGATTTTTACCTTATGTGCTTTAACGCATGCAATGTGACTGGCAAAGATTTCTTTCCCAGGGAGGAAGATATACTTGTGTAAAGCACTGAAGTAAAATTCAGACTTTTGTAACCAGTCTGAAGCTCTAAGGAAGCTGGTCTGTTCCCACTGTGGTGCTGCTCTTTGCAGGCCAGATGACAGGCTCCCTGCTTAGGAGGTTGCTGAGGTCTATGTCTGCCCCTAAGGCAAGCCAGTGTGAGGAAGAGGTGGATTTGCAACCTGCCTGTGCATGCACAAAGTCTCTTTAACGTCCATCAAAGTGCCTTGCTGTATTTCAGAATGAGCCAGCATCAGTTTTCCTTGGGGAGGAGGTGTGGGGCGTACACAAGCAGAGGGAACCGATACAGGATGGTGCCTTTTCCTATAATGCACAAGTTAGTAAGAGGTGTAGATGCTGGATGTGGTGTACGAAAGGGGTTATGTGTACAGATAGCTGGAGGCCTGGGATCAAGCTGCTAGAGAGGAAACAACTCTTCATAGTCTGTCAGTCCTAAGAAACATAGCATAATTTTGGGTATAGATCAGACTTACGTATACATACAACCTTGTAGCACTGGGACGGGCTCTTCTCAGATGATGCGATCCTGACTGCACAGCCAGCACCTGAGATCTGGCTGCTCTGGGACACGTGCAGAGCCGGATACTAGTGCAGGGATAGCAGCAGGGGAGTGCACTGGACTTGAGGCAGTCCTGGCTTTTGTGTGAGGTTTGTGGTGATTTGCCAAGTCCTCTGTGAGTGCAGCGCCACAGGTGAAGGCTGAGGGTCCAGCCTGTGCTTTCTCCTGTCTCAGTCCCAGCCTCAGAATGAGGAGGTCTTCGGGGAGAAGAAAATGAGGACTTTCACAAAAACATGGGCTTTGCTGATTTTCTCCCGACTGATTAGTTATTCCTTGTGTCTGTTCCAGGTAAAAGGCACAAGTCTTACGTAGCCATAGTTTTGCAAGGGGGGAAAAAAAAAGAAAGAATCTGGGAGTTTCCGTATGAGTGGAAAGTCAGTGCATGGGCTTAGAGAATACAAATGTCATCTTTCTTCCTCTTCAGATACCTAATGTGGATTCTGCTGACAGAGGCGGGAAGGAAGTAAGCAGGGAAAAAGTAAACAGGAGGAGGTAGAAGTAGATAAATGCTCCTGAGATGCTTGCTAGAGGCTAAGTGCAGAGCATGTAACATCTGTTGCTCGAAGCACATCAGACTGACGTGACTTAGCCTGAAGACCAGCTTAGTGCAATAACCAAGACAGGGCTCAGGCAGAAGTGAGGAGCAGCTGGCCCAAGTGAGGCTGCAGGAGATAAACTGTTGTGGGAAGGATTTAAGAGGCAGCAACTGAAACTAAGAAAAGTCTCTGAGGTGTCCTGGCAGCATGCAGTGAGAGAAGAAACAGAGGATGTTGTTATTAGCCCGACACACCTGCTATAAGTAAACTGTGATTCAAAAGTATGTTAGATTCTGAAAGCAAGTTACTTTGCCAAAACATATGTTTATAGTGCTTTGTGCTCTTGTATGGCTGGTTTAGAAGAAAGAGTAATTTCAGCAGCTTTGTACAGTGGTTAAAAAGATGCTAAAATGTGAAGATTAATGTAATAATATGGATTGTAATTCTAAACAATCGATGCTGTTAATTTCTCATTTTTAGTGTTGTTTTATTTGTATTTATTTACTACTTTGAGTGTCTTTTGGCCTCAGTGTTTGGGGCAGCCTGCCTGCTTCGTGTACAAGACAGAACCCTGGCTGCTGACTTAGGCCTTTTTGCATGCTTGTGGGAGAGGATACTGAAACGGGGTCCCCATGAAGCGAACACGAACTTGCACTGTAGCTTCTTAAGCTAAGAAATTGTAAATTCCTAGTCAATCAAATGGAAGAAAGACAGTCTTATTACAGCTTTACGCTTTTCCTTAGCCCTTATTGCAAATAGGGCATGCTGCCCTCCCAGTGAAGGTAAAGAGGAATCTTCCTTGAGAACATCCGCACCTTATTGAAAGTCGAGTTCTTCCCCGCCGTCCACCAACACTAACTTGCTCCTGCACAAGCTGAGGATGTCTGCTGAGACAAACTGACTTTCTCTTTACTGGGGAGGATGTTAAACTTCTCTACGTGCCCCCCGGCTATTTCCTGGCTGCTCTTTCTCCCTCACCAACCCCAGTGTAGCTTGAGAGGAAAGGCAGTAGTGTTTGCGGCCTCTGACACTTCAGACCAGTGGGTCTGGAGGAGCTGGTCTTGCAGAAGCAGCTCTCCCTGACCAGAGGGGTGCTAGTCAGTGACACGCCGCATTCAGCTCCTTTGGGTGCAAACCTGGGCAGGGGCGCGGGCTGCTCCCACCGGAGCAGGGCTTGGCCCAAAAGGCAGCCCCCTCATACTCATCTGTTTTGCCAGGTAGAGTAAAAGGTTTTGAGGGAACAACCGCCTGCCCTCTGGCTTCGTAAGAGATGGCTAGCAAATCCTTCTTTCCCCAGCATACCGTGTTTAGCAAAGGAAATTCATCAGTATTAGCAGATGAGATAGGTATTTGGGTAGAACCTCTAGAGACAAGATTATTTGCCTTTTTTATAATGAACCCTTATTCTCAAGAGGTTAAATCATTCTGGGCTGACACTTGCAAGATTTTTTAACACTGATGGGGATTTAAAGTAGCTTAGCAGCTACGAAATAAAATCCTTCAATAGTTTCTGATGCTTAAACAGAATTTCCAATATGCATGACTTTCAGTTTTCATGTGGAGGTTGTTAACAGGCTTCACCAGTGGTTACAGTACATACTCAGCACTTTAGTATGTATGCAGAGACTACACCAAATGGCTCTAGGAGAGTCTTTATGATCTTTAAAGCACAAATACCTTAATAATAATAAAAAAAAGCCCAAGGAAAAATCTGCCTTGTGTCTATGAGATCAGTGTGGCTTTGAAGAGCATGACTTGCGCTGTCTCATACAAGGAGGTGGGAAAGCAGGATTTTATTTACCCCTCTTCAGTACAACATTCCTCTGCCATATCTGGAACTAATGAATGTAAACCTGTGCCTGTTCTTCCTTCGTTTCCTAAAGGTGTAAAAATCTGTTCTTGTTTTGCTTCTTTCTTTTTCTTTTCAGCTTTTTTTTTTTTTTAATCTTTAATCTTAGGATGTGGGCATTACAAGTCAAATAAAACTTCCCTTCATGATTGTGGGTTTTGTTTCTAAATTTCCTGGTGAAACTTGCTAGAATCTCAGTCTTTGGTTTCTGATTTAGGTGACAGTTGTGGTGACACCTCTGGTGCTAGAGTGATGGTATAAAACAAGGTTCACTCTCCCTAGAGTCACAATGCTCAACTTGCAGCAAGTAAACTTAAGGGTTTGGTTTGCATGGGGAGTCTTCCTGATTCCACTGAAAACATGTCTGTAGATTAAGTGGGCTATAAAATAAACAAGACAACTCATTGCACTTTGAGTGTGGTTGAAAACTGTGGGGTTTCATTTTTCAGGTTTTTCTTTTTCTGTGGTGGTGTGATTGTCTTTGGGTGTGGTGTGGGTAGGCTAGCAGGCTGCGATAAACTGATAACAGCAGTCCCAGTGAGGAGCAGAATCTCTTAAACATTGTCCAAGTTCTTATAGCAGATTTACTAGCCTCCCCAAACCATGTGAAAGAAACCCAGGGTACAGACTGTGGGTTGCTATCAGAGATGCCCATCTGCTGAGCAATGCAGGAAACTCATTTTCTCATTCTTCTGAAGCAATTACATTGTGCTTAAATACTTTCATTTTTCAAATGATACAGAAACCAGACTGAATCAGATAGGCTGTTTGTTTCCACAGTGATTAAGATTTCATCCATACGCTTAAAAAATAAACCTCAATTAGCATTAATGCAAGCCTGTCATGAACTATGATATATGCAAAAAAGTGTTCAGGAATAGGAAAATTTTTGTCTCGTGCCACACCCTGAACACTGGTTGAAGGAGTTAAAAGGAATTTATCTTAGTTTCCATGGTGTCAGACTGTATACTCCTTACATCTCCAGAGCTGCTTTGTGCTTTCTTACGCTGAAGGAGCAGAGCAAAGGCTGCTCCGTGTATTGACACTTTTTTCTTATGTGCAGGAAGGAGTGGGTGAATATAGCAATGAAGCCCACAATTTTCAGTACTTGTCATGGTACATAGATCAATTGTAACCCAGTCTGCCAGCATAACTCTACATTCAATAGCTTGGAAAGGAGGAGATTTATTTAACTTGAATAATGAAAGCAGTAAATCACTCAAGCTACCTTATAGCAGTCTTCTGCAGCGAATTGAACTTCTGCAATAAATACTTGCTCTTTCTTTCCAAATAATGAGACTTTAATGGTATTTTTCTTCTTGCAATGCCAGGAAGAGTGTCAGTTTTGAAGAGCCGCTTGAAATTAATGGGACATAATCATAACTGCTATCTGAAAACAGGTGTATTACAACTGCAGGGAAAGGAGCTTTCTCCCTGTTCCGCAATCTTACCTTAACATTTTAAGGGATAGAAATCCTAGTCCCTGTGCTTTTCTGGCATATAAAGATTAAAGGCAACCCCCTGTTTATGTTTATTGCTTCTTGCGCTGCTCTTGTGTATTTATTTTTCTGTGCGTTTTATTTTTTAAAAGAGTTAACTGTAGTGGTTTGGCCTGAAGGTGTATTTGCATTCTACAAGGTTTTCTTGGGTCACGCCGCTCATGTATCTCCCTTTCGAGGTGCTGTGCTGCTTGTGCTGAGCTCTCTCCTCTGGCTCCCCCGGTGCGCGGGGCTCGCTGGGGTCACGCCTGGGGTCACACCCGGGGTCACACCCGGGGTCAGCGCGGGGCTCGCTGGGGTCACGCCTGGGGTCACACCCGGGGTCACACCCGGGGTCACGAGGGCCGGTGCGGTGCCCGGAGGTGCCCGGGAGCGCGGCCTGGGCCAGGCACCGCGGGGCCCTCACAGCACCTTTACAGATGCCCCCCCATTTTCTGCAGGGGCTTCGTGCCACGCTTTGTTTTCACATGTGCGCGTTCACACAGCAGCTGCCGGTCCTTTACAGAGCCATACAGGAGACACGGTATAAAAATCTCTCTCCTTCCTGGTATTATTTAAATAATTTAAAAAAGCAGCATTTTCCGGTTCTGAGAGCTCAGACCCCACCAGTGAATCGCTCCCGCGGGGCGCGGGCCAGGGCAATGCCCCGACCGGGCCGCGGCTGCGGTATCGTCGCCTCTGGGCTGGCGGGTCCCCGTCCGAAGGCACGTCCTTCCCCGGCCAAGGGCTAGCGGCGGCAGGGCGGCCTGGGCTGGCTTTACTCGCGGTGGGCCCGCCCCGCGGCGGCAAGAGGCCGCGGGGCGGCTGCAAGCGGGGCACCGGCACGGAGCGGGGCTGGCAGGGCTGTGCCAGCCGGGCGCGGCGGCCATCTTGCCCGGCGGCCCGCAGCGGCCACCGCTTCAGCCCCCCACGCCAGCCGCCCCGCGGCGCGGATGATTGGCCGAGAGCGGGCGGCAACGGAAGCTGGCGATTGGTTAATCTGCATCGCTTCTCTCGCCAATGACGACGGGCAATGACGCCCGCCTTTCTTCCGATTGGCTTTCAAGCTACCTGCGTCCTACTACCATTGGGCACTGGTGCTGGTAGCCTATTGGCTTCGCCGCTCCCCGGGTTGGATTTTTAATTGGGTAGCTGTGGGTTGGCCGGCGCCTCACCTGCCGCACGGCGTCATTGGGCCGCCGCTCGCCGCGCCCCGCCCATTTGTCGCCCCGCCCCTTAAGTGCGCTCCCATTGGCCGTGGTGGCCCGGCCCGGTATCCGGGTAAGATGGCCGCAGTCGGAGAGTGCTCGCTCCCCGCGCCGTGGCGGCCGGTCTCTCTCACTCACGTCGAGTATCCCGCAGGTAAAGCTCCGCTTCGCCCCCGCCCGGCCTCCCGCCGGCCGCCGCGCCCCGCGGAGGGCTCCTCCCGCCGCCCCGCGGCGCCCCTGCGGGCCGGGTGGCAGCTGCGAGATAGTGAGCCATTGAGCGGCCGCCCTGAGGCGGGGAGCGCGCCTGCGCGCTGGGGGCGGTGGGACCCGCTGCCGGATTGTGAGCCGCGGGGGGATCGGCGCTGCGCATGCGCCTTGGCCGGGCGCCGTGCTCCGGGCGGCGGCGCGGCCGGGGTCCGCCCGCACAGCGGGGTGCGGGCCTGTCCCGCCGCGGCGCCCCCCTCCCCGCCCGGCCACGTGCGGCTGCCCCGGGCCTCGAGGCGCCGGCGCCGCCTGGCCGCTCCCCGCTCCGCTGCGGCTCCCCGGGGCTGCCCTGGCCCGGGCTGTCCGGCGGCTGCTGCGGCCGCGCCGGGAGCGCGGGCACGGGCCGACCTGTCAGCCGGCTCCCGGCAGGGCGGCGGCTGCGGGCCGGGGCAGCGCTGTGAGCCGGGACGTGCCGTGGCCTGGTGGCTTGGTGGCCGCGCCGCTGCAGGCTGTGTCCCCGGTCTGCTGGTGGGCGAGAGCAGCGGGTGTGTGCGGGCAGCGGCTGCCCCGGTAGCTGCGGTGGGAGCCCCCCGGGGGCCGTGCTCGGCTGCCGTGGCTTGGGTCAGGTACAGACGCTGGTGGGTTTTCTGGCTGCTGCTGCCATGGGAGGTAACGGGCAGCAAGGCGAGAGGTGCCGCAGCGCTAGGACTGGCCATCTGGTCAGGATCCCAGTGCGGTGTTAAAGCGGCTCTTGGGGTGGCTGGTTCTCCTGGCCAGCCCCTGCCTGGCCGTGGAGCGCTGCCGTGTGTCCTGCCCAGCAGCTGGCCCGCAGCTCCTGCTGAGCACTCCGCTCAGTCGTGTGATACCTGGAGCTTCTGAGGTGCTTTAGGGGTTTTCTGTGCTGGCTGTACCCATCTGCCTGGGAGACTGCAAATGTGGCAGCACTGGAAAGATCTGGCACTGGAGGTACATCGCGTCTTGCCCCTGCCCACGGCGCTGTTTTGTGGCTTTCTGTGGTCCTCCGTGTGAAAGGTGGGCGCTTCCTTTTTTGTCTTGCACTTTCCCTCGCCCTGCGCATTCTTCTGCTGTCCCGCTTCTCAAATACGTTAATGTGAGAGCTTGGGGGAGACAGGAGAATAATCTTCCTAGTAGTACTGATAAATTCACCCTTGTGTCTTATCTTCTTGTCTGAACCTGGCAGAATACACAGAGCATCCTGTGTGCTGTTGGTGCATTGATTTGGGAAACGAAGGTGGTTGCACAAGGGCTGTCTGTCAGCCCTTAAAGAATGTGACCTAACGTGATCATTCTCTCGATGTTGAGTGTTTTATAGAGGCAAATGGCAAAGATGATTATGTGGATGGGGTAAATCACCACCAAGATTAGCGTTATGTATTGAGGGCATGAATACTGCATTTCTCTTCAATAGAGGGTGTCATTATGGAAGCCTATACAGTGGAGACAAGAGACTAAAATGTTGAAACAGCTGGAGGTGCAGAAGTTTCTTAATTTGTTTTCATAGAATTGTTTAGGTTGGAAAAGACTTTTAGGGTCATTGAGCCCAACCATTAACCCAGCACTGCCAAGCCCACCACTAAACAGTGTCCCCACGTGCCACATCTACATGTCTTTTAAACGCTTCCAGGGATGGCAACACCGTCACCTCCCAGGGCAGCCTGTTCCAGTGCTTGACAACCCTTTCGGTGAAGAAATTTTTCCCAATATCGGATCTAAACCTCTCCTGGCACAACTTGAGGCTGTTTCCCCTTGTCCTATCACTTCTTACTTGGGAGAAGAGATGGATCCCCACCTGGCTACAGCCTCCTGTTGGGCAGTTGCAGAGAGTGATCAGGTTCCCCATGAGCCTCCTTTTGTCCTGGCTGAACGCCCCCAGCCACTCCCCATCAGGCTGGTGCTCCAGACCCTTGCCCAGCTCTGTTGCCCGTCTTTGGACATGCTCCAGCACTTCCGTGTCTCTGTGTCCCTTTTGGAGTGAGGGGCCCAAAACTGGACATGGGATTCGAGGTGCAGCCTCACCAGCGCTGAGCACAGGGGGATGATCTCTGCCCTGGTCCTGCCGGCCGCACTGTTTCTGGTACAAGCCAGGATACTGTTGGCTGCCTTGGCCACCTGGGCACACTGCTGGCCTGCCTTTAGGCTGCTGACCAGCCCCCCCCAGGCCCTTTCCTGCCAGGCACCTTGCCAGGCACCCTTCCCCAAGCCCGCTGCGCTGCCTGGGGCTGGTGTGACCCGCGGGCAGGACCAACACTGCCCGCACGGAGCCTTGTCGAGCCTCACGCAACTGGCCTCAGCCCAGCCTGCCCGGACCCCCCTGCCCTCCAGCAGATCAACACTCCCCCCCAGTTTGGTGTCAGCTGTGGAACTGCCTGAGGGTGTGCTCAACCCCCTCTGCTGGGTCACTGATAAAGGTGCTAAACGGGGCTGCCCCCAGTGCTGGGGACACCACGTGTGACCGGCCACTGGTGGGATGTGACTCCATTCCCTGCAGCTCGTTGGGCTCAGCCTTCCAGCCAGGGTTTTACCCAGCGAACCGCACACCCATCTCAGCCATGAGCAGCAGGTTTTCCCAGGAGAATGCTGCCATAAATGGTGTCAAAGGCTTTACTAAAGTCTAGGTAGGCAGTGTTTGGTGTAGAAAAATGAATTGCAGTAAGATGGTAGGCCTGATACTTTTACCTGTGTTTGGGGAAAGTGCTCTAACTTTATTTGGAAAGCTGTTGGTGTTCTGTCTGTGTATAGCTTAAGTCCAGGACCATAAAGCTGCTAGATAATGTGTATTTATAAAGCAGTGGTGTTGGCTGTATACTGAGCACAATGGAGTTAATGTATCCTTGTGCTGATAGGGAGGGATCGGAATGAGGAACAGATCCTGCTTTTACCAACATAAATTATTAAGCTGTCTTGGCATGTCATATACTGTTGTGTGGCAAACATCTTTTGCTCTTTGCTGATCCCAGAGGCTGTTGGCCTGGAAAGCAATGTGCTGAGCCTCTGTGGCAACCAGCTTTTAAAATCTTGTGTCTTTAAATACTTCCAGTGCAGAGCTGCTGTCATCCCAGCTTTCATCTGCCGGGAGTGATGGTCCATTTCACTGTGCCCAGGTGAAAAGCAGTCACTGCTGACTTCTGTCTGGCAGATGAAGCCCTTTATTTGGCTTCTGCTTGTAACTGTGAAGGGGAGGGAGGTGTCACCAGAAGTGTGCTCAACCTCCCTGTCTTTATCTAATGTTTCCTTATGGATAGCAATATAGTGCAAAATGCCAAACACCCATCTGTACGGCTTGTGTAGCTGCTCAGTTCTCCAGGGCTTTCTGCGAAGTCAACTTTGAGGAAGATCAAATGAGAAGCAGCGGATGAACACGGTGGTAGTCAACTGCAAACTGGTCTGAGTAATGGCAGCCTGACTGAAATATTACCCACAGTGAACATCAAGATCAAACATAGAGAGGAGAAACCAACAGTGGCAGAGTCACTTGACAGTGTCTTAAAGTATGCTGCTGAAGAGGACAATCTTTAAAAGTAACATCCTGATACCACTTCCAGAAATGTGTGGTCCTTGAGCTTTTCACATCAGCAGCCGTACTTTGGTGAGACCAAGGAGTGATCTGGCATAGTGTCAGGTTGCCTGCAGGTAAGCAGGAATAATCCTCCTTCTGTATGTCTTTCCTCTTCTGTGTGTCACCAGTTAGCAGCTGGTGATTGCATTGGGATTGTTAAGTCCTTTGGTGGATATACAGAAGCAAAGCTCTGAATATGTCTAATTGCTCTTTGAACCCATTTTGGTTTTGGATCTTACAGTATCTTTGGTGCTCAGCTTTGTAACTGAATGTGGTAGCTGTTTTTTTTCTGCTTTTAAGTCCTGCTCAGTAACTTCACCAAACATGCTCTTTCTCACGTGCAGCAAGAGGTAACCAATGTTTGCTGTCCATTTCTCCATATTGTTCATGACTTTATAGAACTGTTGTATCCTCTGTTTTCCTTTTTCAGCTGAAGATCTGAGCTACTCAGTATTTTCTGAATGGCTGCTGTTGCATACTTGTTACTTTTGTCCCCTTTCTATTTGCCTTTTATGTGCTTACTATCCCTTTTTTAGATGGTGACACTGGAATCACGTAATAAATTTTTGTGGTGCTGTAACAGTAGCTTCTGGTTTGCTCTTAAAAATGTTTTTGCCTTTTTGACTGCTGCAGTGTATTGGATACTACTCTGAAGGTATTGGCTCACAGTAAGCCTGAGGGCTTTGTTTGATAACAGCTAAACTAAATCCTGTCATGTTGTGTGTATAATTAGGGTTGTTTTTTCCCCGTATGCATTGCTTTGCATGGGATGACTTTGTGTTACAGACTTAAAACTCATCTTCAGGGACTTCCTGTCTGTAGGGCGAGTTTCACTGGAGAAACATTGAGTTCCTGGCTTGTTTGGTTCTTTTATTATTTGGAGAAAAGGAAAAAAACTTTCTTCTGCGCAGCTGGGATTCTTAAAGCTCTGGGACTTTCTGCGCCTCCTCTTCCCACATTAGATAAATTCTTTAAAGAGAGAAACCTGGCGCGACAAACCCTTGCCCTGCGGAATGGCGGAGAATCTTCCCGTTTTCTGGGTTGCAAAGGATGTTTGCTGCAGCCGGGTGGAGTTGGACGGGCAAGTGTGCAGAGCCAGCCCACCAGCTGAAAAGAAAAGGTGCATCATCAAGCAAAGGTGGTCGTGCCATGTGTACTCTGGCTCGGCAGCTCCTGTTGCTGTTGGGTACCACCACGTGCTGCTCCTATGGGAGTGTTTGTTCTGATAAACCTGACAGTGACTTCTGTGTGGGGCGGTAGCTTGCCAGTCAGGGCTCGTTCTGTAGCTAAGTAGTGTCTGTTGAAAGAAGCAGATACCACTCAGTTGTCTGGCTTTTTTTAATGTGGGGTTTTATGTTTAATCTTCCTGCAGAAGTTTCATGTCTGATGCATGCCTTCTATGCCGTAATTTAAAGCCTCCTGAAGATACTGTTACTGCCCTACAGCTTGTGGTACAGAGATATGTGCAAGTAGAGGAGATGATGATCCATCATGCATATTTGCTGGTGTAAATACACATGACACACATACACTGCGTGTTGTCTGTGCAACTTGCACACAGACATTTAGTCAAGAACATATGACTGGCAGCAGTGCTACAAATAGATGCTTCAATAGGAAGTGGTGGTGAAGCTAGATCTTGCGGTAGGATGTGGCTACAGTGCTGTTGATTCACATTTTTACGTTATATACAGGTTAAGCTGATGTGGTAAAGCTTGGATATTTCCACTGAAAGAATGCTGGGTAAAATGCTGAACTGGAGCAGAAGTAGTTGCTGAATAAAGGCTGAAAAAAAAAATAGCATGCTTCTGAGATATGTATTGCATTTCACCTATTTACCTCTGGGGTGCCTAAAAATGAGGTGGTTGGGTTTTTTATTTTTGCCTCTTGAGCCCCAAATGGTGTCAAGGGAAGGCTGGTGTTTACAAAAAAAACCAGTAGAATTTAGATCAATATTAAATAGATTTTCCTTTTGTGTTTTTTTTTTTTTCCAGAGGTTTTGCCTCTGTTCTTACTGGTTGGAGGAATTGCTTCAAAATTCCCAAGTTTAGTAAAATGAGGGAAAATTAATTTTTATGAAAAGAGAGTGGTGGACACCTACTTGCTAGATCTGAGTGGCCTTCGAGCCTTTGGCTTTTCTGCAAGTCCCCTTTCCCTGGGAATACATCTCTGAGCACGCTGGAGTGGGCAGGAGCAACACGAGTAGCTGCGCTTGGAGGCCCCAGCAGCGCTCCGCGGTGATCGGTGCTGGCCTTCCCCTGGGAGCTGCTTTGCTGCCTTGGCTGGGGGTTTCCAGCCGCCGGGAGCTGGCGCAGGGCGCAGCCGGGCCTCAGCCAGGCACACTGGCCGCAGCGTTGGCGTTGGGTCGCTGGTGCATCTCCCGGCGCTGCCGTCCCTGGTGCACAGCTGTGTGCTCACCTCCTCCCTTGGAAAAAGCAGCTGCAGAACGTGATTCTGTCTGGCCGCTGTTAGCCACAGCGGTGGGAAGGGGTACTAGTGCTGCCTCTGCGCTGTCCTGGATGGGCAGCTGACCTGCCTGCAGAGCTGTCATTAGGGTTGTCTGCGTGAAGGACTTGGTGCTCAGCCTGCAGGCAGCATTGGGAGCGATGGTTTCCGATTCCCCACCTCAGGGTGCGCTGTGTGCCCGTGAAGTCTGGGTGCCGTGATTTGCTGTGTATGTTGTCACATATCATAATGGAGGATCTTGAGTCTGGTACTGCTGATGCTATTTAAATTAAGACTACTTCCTTAAGTATTCTTCCACCATTTGCACAAGAAATAGAACCCCCCTCAGAAGATAAATAATCTGCTTTGGTTTCTACTTGACAAAATTATGGCTTTTAGTCTTGAAGCGCTAAGCCTTTACATACCGTGGATCAACAGAGTGAATGATCTGAAACATGGCACCTAGCTCAGGATGAGCTATCTTCAGTCGGTAACACTGGAATTGAGACTACTGAAAAACACTCCTCAGTCTTTCGGGGTGGTTTTGCTTGTCTGGTGGCTTGTCTCATGAATTCCCTCATCACTTCAGACAGGATTCATTTTGTTGAGAGCTTGTGATTTAGGTGAAACTATAAGGGGCTTGATTCTCTGTTGCCAGGTACTGACATTTACATCAACTTTGCATTGCCGTAATACATCACTGTTCCGCTCTGGGAGCGCTTTGAACTACCTGATGCAACACAAACCTGCCATATGGTGCAAGAAAAGTTTCCAATTCAGTGTCTTCTAACGCTTTTCGTCTTAAAACCAAAACAGAACCTCACTTCAGTGAAAACCCTGTATTCTCCGGGATCTTGTCCTACCGCTCTTTCTGATGTTGCTGGTGTTGCAAACTAAAACTCCTGCAAATAATTCTTGCTGATGACGTTGCTGGTTCCCAAATCTAACCCAGAGCCTGGAATTCCAGAGGGATCTGTGCACTGTACCTGATGTGACAGCAGCTACCTAGCAATAACATCAGCAGCATGAACTTTGTAGCAGTGTGGTAACTTTTTTTGTTTAATTGGCTCCAGTGTTGGGAGGCTGTTGAAGTCCAGTTTTCCAAGTGCTGTTTGGAAATGTGGGTGCGTGGGCTGGGGAGACTCTGTATCTTGCAGTGGAATTGATCTGGGAGGGAGTCCAATGCTCAGCCTTGCAGAGGCATCCCATCTCCTTTCGAGGGGAGGGAGGAAGGATAAATCCATGTGGGGGCTGATCCTTTTGTGCTCAGTGGTGGGATGGAGAGGGCCTAATCTCTGAGAACCAGTATAGGAAGAACCCCGACCCTTAACCTGCTCGCTGCCTTTGTGCTGCGCTGCTGTGGTGTCTGCTGCTTTTAGAGGTTCTCTGGTAGGTAGTTCTTGCTCTTCTGGTGTGAGTTGCTGATCTTGGAGCAATGTTACTCTGATATTTTTTTGTTTCCTTGGGATTTGTGCCAACATCTTTTCTCCCAATACTGCTGTATGTGTCCTTTTTCAGGGAACAGAGGCAAGAGAAACGCAGATCAAAGTGCATAGCTGCTCTCTGCTGTTGTTAGCCGGCTTCTGTGTCAGGGATAGCTCGGGATGAAGGTTTTGAGGTACTTTAGGACATCTTGTGAGGTCCCACGGCTGCTCCCGGACTCTCCCTGAGGGATGAGGCTGTTAGCTATTTGGGGTGGGGGGCCAAAGTCACTTCTGCGTGATACAAGTGGGCTACTGGTTAAAAAGCAGACTCTCCCCCACCCCACCCCTTATCTCCCGCTATGTTTAGGTAATTATTTCCTCCCCATTTTGCTAATGCTAGTGTTCGTAGTGACAGATTAGGGAGCTGATCCAGCTGAAAATTAACCCGTTTTAGTAAGGGAGCGGGAAGGGATCTGTGGGCAGAGCTGGCTGGCGCAGGGCGGCGATAGGGGGAGGGGGAGGGAAAGGTGCTGCCTCTCCTGTCACAGCCTGTGCTTGTGTTGGATTAAAGTGACTCTGGACTCACACGCATGGTCATTGTTGTAAATTGGCTGGCAGTAATCTCTGCTGAGTGATGCCAAGCTCCTCTCATCCCTGATTTTGAACCTACATGCCAGCACTGCTGTCCTCCTTGCCTCGGCCCTAGGGCTGGAGCAGCCGCGGCCGGTCTGTGGAAATGGGGACTTGCTGCAGTGCCCAGCTTGCCCCTGCTCTCAGGGAGGCAGGGTACCAGCTGACCCGCGCTCTGGTGGCAGGCAAGTACTTGTGAAGTTCAAACTGATTTGTTTCTCTTGTTTGTTTCCCTAGGTGATTTCTCTGGTCAGCTTTTAGCTTATTTGAGTCTTGGTCCAATATTCATTATTGTTGGCTTTGTAACACTCATCATATTCAAGAGAGAGCTTCACACGGTGAGTCTTCCTCTTCCTTCCCAGCTTCTCCTTACAACAACAGTCTTTTCCTTTGTCACCTGGTGCTCCTGTATTCACACTTCTTTTTCTCTCCTTAAGGAGCAAGCTTAGGTAAGGTGATCTTCCTGTCAAAGAACAGCAGGAGACACTTATCACCTGTTTCAGGTTAAAAGATTGCTTAGCCTTTGACTTTTCTGTTACTCTGTGGCATGTTTTGGGCATTAGGTGTCCAAAAACATCGAGAGATGTCTGAGGAACTAAAGAATGGTGTCACAGAATGGGGATGCTCCCAAGATCATCCAGTAGGATCACAGCACTAGTAGTTTCCTGCAAGATGGGCAGTGTATGCAGGAGGTGGTGTCTGTAGCTCAGGGGGATGTGCTTTCTCTGAACTACTGAGGCAGAAAAGGGGATTCAGAATAAAACCTTCAGATTCCCAAGGGACTGGATCGGTCTCTAAGGGCTGCTTCCCAACTCTGAATCTGATACCAGTGACTGGCAAGGGACTTCTTTGTAATACGTAATGCTTCCTGTCTGCTCTGACAGGTAGCTAGGAGTCGGTGTCATGGATAAATTCCCTTTAGGAGCTGTAAACCTCCTGTAGCATTCGCCCTCAGTAAATAAAGCAGCGGCCAGTGAAGGATTTTGGCAGCAGATTCCTAATATAAGGCTGTGGTGTCATGGTAACCAGTGGCGCAGGGGACCCGGGAATGGGACTTGTAGGTTCAGCTGATGCTAGCTAGGAGAGGCAGCTGTTAAGTTTTGGCAACTGAAAGGTTTCTTGTTGGCCCAAAAGGGAGAATAAGCTAGAGCAACTATTGCACACATGCATAGGTTTGGGATGCAGGAGCTTGTAAGGCATTGGTAATGAGACCAGTGTTGAGGCTGATTCCCAGTTCTTTGTGTGGGAAGTCCCTGTTGAGCTGGAGAGAGATGCTAGCTGACTTGCAGCAGCCTGACCCGTAGCTTGGGACATAGAATGAAACATTGCTTTATCATCTGGAATGGGCGGAGTATCATCATCAGCTGGGAACTTGATCACAGCAACAGGACTAATTTAGGGGAGGTGTACGGACTATGGAATTAAAGAATATATGCTACCAGTCTGGCTCAGTTCAGAGTGTGACTTCATTTTAGACTGAAGACAGCAACTACAAGATGAAAATATTCATAGAGGGAAAAGGCAGAAAGCCTAAAAAAGTCACCTTTTTTTAAGCTATTTACCCAGGTAACAGTGTGTGCCCTCGCCCTGTTGGTCGTCGGGGAAAGACGATGCCTTAAAAGCCGCCCGATGAAAAACAAATCTATCACTTTCTGCACTTACTGGTGGAAGTATACTAACAGTTGCTGTGCAGTGTCACTTTTGTCTCTTCAGTGTATCATCTGCTGAAAAGCTGCACATACACAGTATGTTGTCAAATATGCAAAGCAGGCTGAAAAAGAAATGTTTTTCTTCCTCAGGCAGGGAATTTTAAAGCCATTGGTTTTAACTCTAGTAGTCAAAAAAGAAAATTTGAAACATGGTTTTGGGGGTTTGTCAACAGAGAGCCTGGTAAGTAGATGGATCTTTTAGATAGGATGACATGGTTGTCTTGCCTTCACAGATCTCTTTCTTGGGAGGGCTGGCATTCAACGAGGGAGTGAACTGGTTAATAAAAAATGTAATCCGGGAGCCTCGGCCCTGTGAAGGTATGGTATGGCCTATTGGTGTCATGGTGTCACTTGAGTTTTGAGTGGAATGCTAACTGTGGGGGGTTAGAGGGCGTTTTCCCCTTTGCCTCGTGTTGGCTTTGGATGTCTGGGTGTGAGAAGGCTGGCAGAGCCATCTGAGCCGAGACATGTGCTGTGAACTCATGTGCACATACTCCAGCAGAGTGGTCTGGCTTCACATCTGGAGTGTTCCAGCTGCTGTGTACAGAGTAGACCTTGACCATACTCTTTCTTCTTCTCTTCCCAGAAGCCCATTCAACAGTGACCACAAAATATGGGATGCCGTCCAGCCACTCCCAATTCATGTGGTTTTTCTCTGTCTATTCCTTTCTGTTCCTTTATTTAAGGTAAAAATTCAATGTCAGGTTTTGGCTGTTACTATGTTGAAACACCTGAAATAGATGGCTCCCTTGCTGTGTGCCACTTCAGTGGCATAATGGCACTAGATCTGAGGAACTGCACAATTTACTGTGGCCAGGGTGGATGAAGCATGTCTGTCCCAACCTGAATGTAGGGCGGTAGTTACCATTGCTGAAAACCAGCGGGTATGGGTGGGCCTCCTGTGCCTGTCTGGGTACAGGTCTCCTGGTTCGCATTTTCTAAGCTGTGATGATCCACAAGTGTGAGAGGAGAGGGGGGGAATAGGGAGGAGGAAAAAGAGCTGCTTTCTCATGTGTCTACTCGGTTTTGCCAGTGGGGTTGTCTGCCATCTTTTAGGTAATACCTGTTGCCCACTTGCATGACCTTTTAGTTCATCTCCCTTACAGAGTACCGGTTTTACATGCTGTGCTGTGCTTTTCTGAAATTCTTGCTGGGGCATGGCTGTGTCTTGTGGCTCCACTTATGGAGGAGGACAAAACTCTCAGTTCCTTCTAGCTCTGTGGATGATGGAGGGACTCTGATGTCTTGGCTCCCTACTGCATATGCTCAGCATGTCCTTTTCACATCAGTCGCAGTAATTGCGAGCATTCTGCCTTCCATCACAGCAATTCCTGTTAACAGTTGGAGAGAGAGAGAGAGAGAAGTGTGGCTTTCTGGCTTCTCTTTAACTGCTGCCAGTGGGACAGATTGCTGCTGGGATGGTATCATGCTGCCCATGACCCCACTGGAGTAGAGCTTTCCTAGGGTTTCAGAGGTAGTGAGGACAGAGATAAGGACTGCTCGGCTCCCTGCCACTGTGCTAATGGCTCTCCATCTCTTTCAGAATGCACCAAACAAACAATGCGAGGTTTCTGGATTTACTATGGCGACATGTGCTGTCCATCTGCCTCGTCACAGTGGCTTTGCTAGTCTCATATAGTAGGTATGGAGCAATTGTTTGTCTTATGCTCTCATACAGTCCCGTGGCCTTTATCAGCCAGCAGACCTGTCGTTCCTTATCCTGCATATCTGGTCTAATTCTCCACGACTGCACTGTACAAGTCAGAGCTTTGCAGAAGTTGCTGTGTTGCCATGAGATCCTTCAAATAAGCTACAGGTGCTACACGTGTGGTGCTTCACAGAAGCATTTGTAAAAGCCAGGATCAGCTGAGCCTTGTACCAGGTCCCCATCGGCTCCATTGCCATGCTCCAGCCTCACTGCCTTGCCCTCTTGCCAGCACTAATCCTGAAAGCATTGCGCCATGCCTTGGCACACCAGCGTCTGCAGCATGTGGATCGCTACAGTTGATCAGTCCGATTGTTTTGCTTGAGCATTAGTTATAAAAACATTTATAGCTGTTTGACTTGCAAGATTTAGTTGTACTAAGATGAATAAAAATAATAAAACTTTAATAATTTTCCCCTTTAGTAGATTCTAAAATGTATATATACACGTAGATAAAATGAGCTCTGGTGATTGATAATCAGACAAATTCAGGCTAGAAATAAGGCCATGTTTTCAACAGGAAAGTAATTACCTGTTGGCACAGTTGACTGTACACTAGAGTTGATTCCTTATTACTGGTTATTTTTAAAATTCAGACGGGACAATTTCATGAGAGATGTATGGTCTAATTCAAATAAAAAGTAACTTGAGGAAATGCAGTGGCCTGTGCTAGGCGGAGGGTCAGATAAGATTATCTTAATGGCTTTATGATATATGCATGAGAAGAATTTTGGATGTGACTCGTGTCACTAGTGTAGCTCGTGTGCATGGATAACTTCACCGGCCGTTTATACAGATTTCTGAATGGCTGCAGGAACAGTCAGTACGCTGTGGTAGTGCAGCCCTTGTGCTGTCACATTTGAGAGCAGCAAAATGGTAACAAAAATGCTGTCTGTGTTCTTAAAAGCCTTTAAGACCTGGCTTTGGTGTTTTGGAGAGGACTTGTCCTGTCACTGGCTTTAGAAAAGTCTCTTGTGGGAACCAACAGTAGTTCCTCAGCTAATCCAGAGCTATATGAAGAAGAATGTGGTGGGGCATCGAGTTAACCTCAAACTAGAAGCACTCTAAGCTGAAACTGCTGTAGCAGGAAAGACAGTTTTTCCCATTCCCACCACCACTTTTTTGCCAGCTGTTTAATGAAAGAAGTAAGACACCCACTTCTAGCATCGGGAGGATAACCTGCTCGGAGTGTCTGAGGGTCTAGTGAACAGCAGCCGTCGAGTCATGCCTCCTCTTGTTTGGAAGCCTGTCTGGTGACTGTTCTCTTCCACTACAGGGTTTATTTGCTTTACCACACTTGGAGTCAAGTCTTATATGGAGGTGTGGCAGGAAGCATTATGGCCATAGCCTGGTTTGCCTTCACACAAGAGATATTAACTCCTCTCTTCCCAAGGATAGCTGCATGGTAAGTCTGCTTGGAGGTTTTATTCCTTGCAAGTCTGCATTCTGTGCATTGCTGTTCTGCTCATTTAGTGAGTCCCTTGCAATGAGCTGCTAACACAGGTGTAGTAGAATTACCGGGCAACAGAAAATTTTCCTAATCAGTTGGTGTAAAAACTGTACCTGCATCTGAAGCAAAACAAACGTAGATGCTTCGGTCTCTATAATGTTAGTTGTAGCTGTACAAGCCCTGACTGTAAATGAGCTGCTCAAACTTTTAGGAACCGCCCAAGTTACAGATGTTACAGCTGAAAATTCCTCGGTTCTGCTCCCGTCTTGCATACCGACTGTTGTGTAACCTACTTGTTCCTCCGTGTTTTCTTGTGCATGAATGCACAAAGGATCATATATACTTGCCTGATACTGGTGGGGGAGAGAGGAAGGTTAAGCAATTGTTAAGGTCTGTAAAGCCCCGCCAAAGGTGTGGCAGGGTGCTGGAGAAGCTTTTCCAGCAAAACAGACCTTTCTTAATGAATGTCTAATGACCTTGTGAAATTGCAGAGCCATTTAAATGTAATATAGTCTGGAAACACTGTATAAGGAAAGAAAAAAAAAAAAAAAAGAAAAGGATTTTCTTGATTAAATCTAACAAGGAGCCCATTTCCCAGCCTGAAGAGTAATAGGATGGTATTACTAAGTCTGGAGCAGGTTTTGTGCCTTTTTTTTTTTAAATCAAAATTGTGGTGAAGGAAAAAAATCTAATTATTTCTCCCTTTCCACCACCTTGTCCTTTTTCAGGCCAATTTCAGAGTTCTTTTTAATCCGAGATACCAGCCTCATTCCTAACATCCTGTGGTTTGAATACACAGTCACGAGAGCAGAGGCAAGGTAAGTTTTATTGGGGGGTGGAGGAGCTGTAGCTGCTTTGACTCGTCAGGTGCAGTTATTAATTAATTTTCTAAGATGTAGATAGCTGCTGTGGGTAGAATAGAGCAGAGTAAAGAAATACCAAGTTGTGGGTTAACTACTGCATCTGGAAGGTGAATCTGTTGGGGAGTGAGAGATTAAAATTTAGAGTGTTTCATTTAAACAGTGTTTCAGCTCCCTAGCCCAGGTCTGTTGCAAGCAGTTGTTTATACTGGCATCCGCACCTGAGCTTGTGCACACTTGGGACAGGGTGGGTGTTCCAGGGCTGTAACGAGATGGGAGGGCTGTGGTGGGGGCAGCTGTGGTGGTGTGCGGAGCTGAGCAGAGCCTTGCTTCAGACCTGCCTTCTGCCCGCTGGGCCGCCCCTCTCACTGTGCCTTCCGTTGCAGAAACAGACAGCGCAAGCTGGGTACGAAGCTCCAGTGATTTGAGAAGCGTGGGGACCAGAGTGCACGCTTTAACGGAGACAGACAAGAGCAGACCTGGGAGCAGCAAGGAGCCTTTTAACAGACGGACCAAAGGAACAGGCAGGGACCATACCCAAAACCTGAAAGCCTTTGCTCTGCTTTAGCAGCTAGCTGGATGCTCCCTGATGCATGTGGGACCGTGCAGGAGTAGAAACTCATTTTCAACACCGATGCACATTGCCAGTTGGAATGTACCATCGTGTCTACGTCAGGGGAGGGGGGAGGAAATGCCTGGTGTCATGTTCAGGGGAGGGAAAACCAAAAATTAATACTTTCTGTGACTTTTTTTTTTTCAGCATGAAATATACACACTATTTATTTATTTTTTTAAATGGAACTATTGTTTTTGGGGTGGGTGTGGCATTGATTGTATGTTTTGTTTTTGCTTTTTTGTTTGGGTTTTTCTTTTTGGAAGAAGATGACAAAACTGATCTCAAAAAAGTCAATCATGCTTAATTAGGGCTTTTAATTTTTAAAAACCTTTTAGGAGGGAGGGGAACTAGGATGGGGGTGACCTAGGCAGAAAGGAGAGGAAGACTTTGTCCTTTCTGCAACCAGGTTGGGAGATCAAGATCCATTCCAACTGCACTTTGTACGGATAGAAAGACAGACTAAGGATCTGATTTTTAACACTAGAGACAGTTCTGCAGGGAAGCCTGCACGGGTACCATTAAAGGGGAGTGTGTGTGTGTAAAACAAAGGAAAAACTGAAATACACGATTACTATTTTTTTTTTCCACTGCTGCTCCTGTTGTGTAATTAGCAAGAGTGTCTTTCTCAGAATCTCTTCTAGGTGGCAAGGTCATCATACATATCTCACGTTTATTCCATCTCTTCCTTTGTACTTTATTACCTCAGGGTCGCTGTGATCCGTACAGCTTCTGTTGTTGTACTGAGCGTGCTGCCGATGGCACTAGAAAGCCCATTGGTTATAAGCAGTGCTGCGCTCCAGGGAGAGGCAGCCCGAAGCCTTACAAAATTCAGTTGCTAGTCTCTGTCTTAAGCACTGGATTTTTAATTTTTTTCCTGTTAAAGCTTAAGGGAGGGATTTTAAAGAATGAACAAAGTGACAACCATTGATGAATAACAAGGCAAACGACTAATAACTAGCTTAGCTGCTGTCTGAATTATTTCTTGAAGAGTCCTGTTGGCATCCAGCTGTGAGCTCAGGTAGTGAGCTTGTCCTAGCAGAGATTCCTACCAGTTATTGCAGAGGCTTGGTTGGGGTTCTGCAGCAGTAACCTTGAGTGCTGAACTCCCGCAAGCAAGGTTTGCTTTCCTTCCTTCTTCCATTGCGATTCCTTGTTTGGCCAGTCAGCTCTCTGGGTGCTGTGTCTCTGTGGGAGTGTGCCTGCCATCTGTGTGTGCTGGTGATGCCTACGACTTCTGTGATCCATGAGTTAACCTGGCAAGGGCTATACTCAAAGTGCTTCAGGGCTGTGCATGGACACTTTCTGTATTTCTAGTATATAATGCAGCAGTTCAAGTGTAACTACAGAGAAGTATTTATTCAAAGCACAATTGACTTGAACTTTCACAGATAAAGGACAGCTTCTGAACTGGCTCAAAGGTCATCGGTGTGCCTTCGATGCAGTCATGTGAGCAGAGGTAAAATGACTGTCACATCTCAGTCTTGCTGCCTGTTTTACTATCTCCACTTTAATCAGACTCCTGCATTATAAAGCTGCTTGAAGTGAGATGTGTTTCTGTTCATCTTGATTATTTTTATTTTTTTTTAATTTTTCATCTGTGCCTGTTGCCATAGGAGTTTGTGTGTCCGTATGAAGTGGGAGCTGCTGTAGAAACTGTTGGATAACCAGCATGTTAACTGTAGAAAGCAGTGATCCTGATCTAGATCAGGAACGAAAGCTGTTTGAATTTCTGTGTTTAAGTAGCTATGGGTAGTAAACTAATTGTTTTCAATTGTTACAGCAAGTATGTATTTTTTTTTTTAAGAACTGTTTAGTATTTGCATAACATGAGCAATCCTGTTAACATCTGAAGGACTCGAGCACTGGATCTGCTATGAAGGTGCATCAGTATAAAGAGGCACCTTGCAACTTTCACAAGGACACTTGATCTGACTTAGGACAAACAGCTCTATTAAAATGAGGCAGGACATCAGATAGGGCACGTGACATGGTCGTTACCGTATGTTTCAGTTTGAAAGCTGGCACTAATCACTTACGTCTTGCAAATCCATTTATTTTCTCTCTGTATCTCTCGTAAGTTAACTTGCAAAGCCAGAAGCGAGATCACAAATCTCTTCCCCAAGGACAAGGCTGAAAGAGTGGATTGTTTGAGGAGTGGCTAGCAGTTCCCTGGCCTCTCGGGCTGTACGACAGACTGCTGGAAAAACTGTATGTGGAAGCACCTATTGAGAACTAGAGCATGGGGAAGAGGTTTCACCTCCTCGTGGAGAGCAGTGTAGGGCAGAATGCTGTTCCACTTCATGTTGCCTTCAAACCCAATGTACCTACAGTAATTCTTAGGAGTAAGGGAGAGGAAGAAGAGCTCTTGTAAGACACTGTAATAAACTCTCCTCTGTCCTCTGTGAGTTGTTTGTAATCTGCATCTTCTGCCTACTTTTGCTGTACCTTTCCAGAAATCTTTGCAATACTCGATACGGTAGAAATTCCTTAGTGATCCCATGGATTTTCTTAATTAAATGGTGCTGTGCAGGAAAAAAATTTGAGCTCTGCCTTATTATCCTACACTTGTATAAAGTCTCTTGCCACTAGTTTTCTGAAATGGAGTATTTTCTTTGGAATATGTGGCTTTGCAAGCAGATGCTTTCTATTCCTCCCCTGTACTTGAAGGGGCTGGATAGAGATACTAAGACAATAAAAGGAAGGTGACAGAATGCTGTGATCCACTGTTCTTGCTGTCCCCACGCAAACATCTTCCCATAAGGGTAGTTATTTAACTTCTGCAGTGTCTAAGGACATTTAAGCCTTTTGTAGCACTTATCTGTTTATTGTCTTTCAGATTATTCAAAGAACGTTTCAAAACTTTGCATGACGTGGATTATACTACCAAAACAGTATTTAACACAGCTAACCAGCAAAGCATGCAACACTACCAAGCTGTGTCATAAATTGCACTCATACCCCAAGAGTTATCTGAATATTTTCAGTCTATGCATTTCTTAAATTATTTGTTCCAAATCAGTAGTTTTTCCAGAGCTTGAGTTTCTTGTACTTAATGTGCATTTTAAGACAATGGACATCTCTTCATAAAACAATCAGAAGCAGCGAGAACAATATTCAGTAAGTTGACACCAAAAAAATCAGGACAGTATGAATCAGAAGGACATCACATTTTAGAACGCGTACAATAAGATCAGACTTTTTAAAGGAAAAACCTCGTAATGACTTTTAGTGTCCTTTTAAGCACTTTAAAAATTGGCTTAATTAATCTGAATTCTAGCTCTGTATATCATTAAGGATGCATTAAGTGGTTTATGAATCTTGTATCTCTTTCAGCATGATAGCCTGCTTCTTGCAGCTGTACTCTGCTGAAGCTGGTGGGATATCCAGATTTAGATCCAGCATAGATCAATCCCATCTTCTGAGATACAGTCACAGCAGCACATATGTCTGCCTAATCATTAATAGGCACTTTCCTTTGAGAGCCTTCCCCTTTGAGGCAGAAGTAGAAAAGGGCCAATCTTGGATACTTAAGTGGCAATACCATAGCATCAGTGGTTGAAGGCATTGCAGATGGGGGGGAAAAATAACTCATCCCCATCATAGCAACAGAGGTTTATTCAGTACTGGGGGGAGGCTTACTTTGGCAAAAGGAGTATTTTTTCAATGTAAAAGGCCCCATAAACCCAGATGTTATTCCAGTGAGGCTTGGTCTTTTATGTAGTATTCACACAATCACTTACACTTTGATAATACTGAGTATCCTTGCGTGGTTTTCAGTCTAATTCATACAGAAGAGTCAACAGCAGGGACGCGTGCTTGCAGGTTTGTAGTGTTCCTGTTGGGTTTTTCTGAGGCTATCTCAATCCATTCAGGATTCTTCTAAAAGATCAACTAAATCCATGTAGATGATGTGAAAGTGGTGGTTCATACAATCACTGGCTGTGCAGGTGAGTTTCAGTTAAATTTTCCTTTTTAAGGTTTATTTAGGATAGAAGTTCTGAAATAATATCTTTTTAGGAAAAATGCAGTGGTGTTGGCTTCTTTCAAGAAGCAAATTAGAATGATTTTTTTTTTCTTTAAACAGGTTTAGTGCAAATTTCTTCCTATATGTTCACCAAGGCACTTTGATCAATGTCCCTTGCTGTTCTGTGATCACAGAAGTAGTGATTATGTTCAAATACTTTCCAGTTAACAAAACAGGCCATCAGATTCCCCATGCTTCTTGTTCATGGTGATGTCCCAGCAGCCATGTCTTGAAGGGTGTGCAATTTAAATATTACATTCCTGTTGCAGAAATAGCACTAGAATTCTTCATTACCATATGGTTTTACTAAACAAGAAGTATAGTCAGGAGTTTGGATTCTGGCATATTCATTGGAAGTGGCGCTTACAAAAATTCCTAGGCTGCAACTGTATGTTAATGTTTATATATAAATTTTTTACTGTCTCCAGTTTGTCAACTGAGCATGAAAACACTATAATGAGATTATTATCTCACAGAATAGAGCTGGCACAAATCTGAGTAACACTGCAGTAAGAAAAAGCTCTCAAGAGTGGCAGAAAAGGTGCTGCACTGTTGCTGTGGGAACAATGGCTGCCACAATGCACAAACATCTACAGTGCCCATGTGTTCTCAGCTTTCTTCCTGCTTTCCATGATTTTCTACCTTGTTGGAGCAGGGTGATGTGAAAAAGGGTGGTTCTACAGCTGCTTCTCCTTTGGCTCTTAACAGATTTGAACTGTGGACCAGAAATGGAAGTATGTTCTGGAGTTCCTGATAGGAAACATTCTCATTTGTCCATGACTTAAGCATAACACATCATGCACAAATAAGTTGTTTCTAAAAGCAAGGTATAAAACCACACTGGGTTAACATGTGTGTCCAGAAGGAGATTAGGTGTGTGGCCTTCTGGCTAGGGAACAGAAGGCCACAATCTCTTTCTTTTCCTCAGTTCCAAAGAAAGGTACAACGAAGCAAGTGTCCTGCTAAATGCATAGGCAATCCCTTCTCATGTCTGCAAATGGTAAGGTACAGAACTCCAAAGCTAGTAAAACCTGTGCGAGAGTTTTGTAGAAGCTTTGTAGGTAAAAAAGCTTTACGCTGAGCCTGAAGATCAAGGGCTAGGACCACAACAGCAAGCTTAACAAGAAGGCCAGAACAACAAAAGAAAAACCACCCTAGCTTGTAGTGAATTACATTCTGTTGTTAATAGGGTCAGTGCAACAGAAAGGAGATCCCAGCATCCTAAAACAAGGGGAAGGGAACATTCCTAGGCCTGTGAAGCATGTAACGGTCACAGTGCCTGGGAGAAATAGCGCAGTGCACTCTTGATGAGACTGGATCTGCTCTCGCTGAAGAACTCCCCTTGCCAAAGTTCAATGGCAAAGTTTTGCTGGAGCAGCCCAAAAATGATATTTTTTTTCCTTTTTTTTTTTTTCATCCCCCTAAGTCAAGTTTGAAAGATGCTGTGCTTTCTGGAAGACTAAATCAGTAAAAAGACTTGGTCTTACAGTAGTTCCATCATATAATATACATTCCCTGCTTTTCCTGGAGAACTACCTTCTTCACCAAATGGATTTATATACTAGTAAGGACTGTGCTTTCTGTATTCCTTTACAGTAAGTTCCATAAAAGTTGTATTTCGGTCCTCTTTGAGGACAGGAAGGTGCGCTTTGCTGGGAGAGGACCAGTCAGTTCTACTTTGGCTTAAGACAGTGTTTCTTCTCGCCACAGAGTCTTAGTATCTGTGGATGACTATCCTGTAACCTCTTGCTGAAAACAAATGGTAGATGCCTTCCTAGGTTCCAGGGCAAGCTGTCCCCTCAGTCGTTTTCTGAGGAACTGGGAATTTCAGTGCATGAGGGATAGCCCCTTTACTTGAGGGTTTTGCATCATGTTTGCCTCTTAAAGTTTGGATTTGGGAGTGGACTGGAGCAAGATTCTCATGTCTAGCAGTGCTTTCTCAAGGTAATGTGCCATTTGGGCTGCATTTGTGTCAGCACAGCTGTTGAATGCTGAAATTGCAAAGTTGATATGTTCATCCATAGGGTTGTAACAGATTCCATAGCCATCTGGAACCACGGGACCAAAACACATCACACAGTCTGTCTTTGCTGGGACCTGTGGAGACAATGTGATTAAAAACTTCTTAACCAGTCAGAGAGAAACGTAGCCATCAAATGCTAACAGCTCTGTCAACAGTAGAAGAAACTGCCATCTCGTTAAATGCTCTAGAAGAGGGCCTTTTTGGTCAGACCCACCTACCACCACAGGCATGCTGGATTCTACCATTGAGGAGCAACGTGTTTTCCTATGCACTTGCAAAGGAGCGCCTCCTCCCAAGGTAAGCTCGTAGTAAGTCACAAGCAGCACTGTATCAGTAAGGACGGGAGCATGGCAGATGAGCATCAATCTGTTCTGGCAGCTAACTTCAATTGATCTCACTTGCGTTTAGGTACCAAACGCTTTTGGTGACCTTGGCTTTGGTTATGCTAGTTTCTTCACAGGATTGAGTGGGACTGTGGCAGCTGTAAGATCAGATCTGCAGCTTTATGGGATTGGTAGCAGGCTTAAAAATTTCTGGCCCCAAATGAAGATTAGTTTCTAACAGAAAGGAATGAAGGAGACATGTGGAGAAAAAAGGCAATGAAAAGAAACAGAGAAGGCTTCTGTCTTTGCTCAGACAAGTCCTACCTGGCTGGTTGAGAGATTGAAGTGCATTGCGACAGCATACGCTGTGTCCATGAACAGTTCAGGCATGCTCACTAGGTCCTCAATAGCTTGAAGCTTCAAGCCTAAGAGGTGGCGGTCTATTGCATTGCCCCTTATTGCCTGGAAGGAAGGAAGACTAGGTGAAAGCCTGTCTAGTAGACAGGTGAGCAAAACTGTCCACTTCTTTGGGTTAAGGAAAAGAACACTTCTAAAAATCTCTAAACATTTAAAGTTAGGAGGAACCCAGATCTTTGGCTTTAGGACCAACAGTCTTGTTTGTAAGGACTGTGAAATTAAACACACCAGTGGAACCAACCTTCTGGTTCCTGCCTGTGGGCTCCCTCTGGTTTAAGGGGTCCTCATGCAACTTTGGCATTTATCAGCAACAATGACAGCAGGAACTGAATCTACTCTCATGTTTGATTCCCTCCTTGACGTCAGCCACAAGGGACACTTAAACTGCTAAGCAGAGAGAAAGGATTCAGTCCGTGGCCTTGGGCACCGTCAGTTAGACCTACGCAGCGGCACAAACAGCCACATCACTGTGTCAGCAGAGAAGGCTCTTAAGGTCTCGTCTTTCATCAAAACCCTCATTTGCTAGGTAAAACCCCAAGTCTGGCTACAGAGAGGACACTCACCATATCAGTGTATTCCCTATGGGCCTGGGCAGCTCTCCTCAGCAAGTCTGCTTTCTCCTGGTCCTGAGAACACACAGATCTCTCTGTAAGTTTTTCTGCAGAATGGAAAACCTCATTTTGGCTGTTCCTCTAGGATGAAAGGCATTTCTGCCTTGTGTGTCCATGCTAGACTAATTTTTAGACATATTGGATTGAATTTTTAAATCATGTTTGGCTGCATTACTTCATTCAGAATGGAGTTCTCCACCCATCAGTAGCAGAACTTATAGTAGCTAGACAGACTTTTAGAAGGGACATACTTGGTTTTGGTGGGATTAGAAATGTCCACGTTGTTTCTCAGGCCAACACATGTGAAAGGAAAGCCAAATGAAACCCAAGCTGTGTAAGTATAGACTCCAAGCTACGATTTAGCCCAACTTCACATCGGGTGCAGTTCTACTCAGCTGAAACCAGCTGACACAGCATTAGCCAAACAAGCAGCTTTTCCTCCTCTCTCTCCCTCTCTCTCTCTCTCTGTTTTTTTTGTTTGGTTGGTTGGTTTTTTGAGTGGAGTCCTCTTACTCTACTTCTTCAAGGTCCTCACCGATTTGTCAGGGCTGTCCATTGACTGCACAAACTTAAGAGATTGTACAGAAGTGGAGCGGATGGTGTCTGTGCGGCCCAGGCGGAACATCCTTAGCGATGCACTCTCGTATGTGGCACAGGCATGGCCGTACATCCTGGAAGAGGGAGAAGAAAGTCACAGAAGTGAGTTTGCCTGGGGAGAAGCAGCCCCTTGTGAAGTGGAACATTTGGGGAAGGAGGAGACTTTATGTGAGTGGGTCCAATTGACAGCTGACCTCTGATACCTCCTTACTAGGACTGTACACACACAGAGGGGTAAATCTCACCTGCTGCTTGGCAGTTGCCACAAGTGAGATCTGCTGTTTGGGCCCAGTGCATGGGGGAAATGTGTGATCGGAAAGCAGGCTGCAGCAGCCTGTGAGGCACTTGTCTGTGCCACCTTTCTCAAGCTTACGTATCTCAGCCTGACAGTGAAGAGGCTGAGGAGCTACCTGTTGGTCTTACCTGTAATATGCTAGCTGCAAGGCCAGCTGGATAAAAGCATCAGGACTTATATTCTCTGACTTGGGGAAGGCTTTCCCAAATTGATGAAAGACCATGACTTTGACATCCAGGTCTTCGACCATTCTGCAAGGAAAAAAAGAGGTAAGTGTTCCTTTGCCTGTTCTTGCAACAAAGGTATAGATTTGCTTTCACAAGGCTCTGCGGGAACAGGCTATCTGGATCTGACCTACGTAGGACAGAATGCTCCATCGACATGCATCTGTCTGGGCAGCACCACACAGATGAGCTTTTTTTGGCCACTGCTGAAAATCTTCACCAGGTGAGATGGGCGGGCGTGTGTGTGTTTCTGCTCCAGTATCCCAAGTTAGATCCAGTCAAGCCTTGCTCTTTCTCAGTAAATGGGATGGATCGGTAACTACCCCTTCCTAGCACCTCTAACTTTGCCCCTGGCAGGTGGCTTTAGTGTGCTTTTCAGCTAGGTTCAGTGCTGTTGACCCAAGAAGTCACTGGGAAAATTCCCTGGCTGCCGTGGGGGAAGCCTCATTTAAACCACTGACACGTTCCAGAGGGGGATGTTAATTACTCCCTCAGCCACGAACCAGACCTCTCCACTGCTTCACACTTACATGTTGAGGTTCTGCTTTGCCTTCTCTATGTCATTCTTGATTTCTGGAGTGATGTTAAACCGCAGCTTTTTAGGCATTGGCAAAGGACTCATGGGCGATCGTACCAGCTCAGGTTTCTTCCTGCACAGAGAAACTGTTATGTTTAACCAGACCTTTAACTTGAGGCTCAGTTAAGCACACCAGAACCCAGGTAGACATGCACAGGAGATCTTCCCCAGCACCTTGTGACACTAGTCACAGGCTGAAAAATTCTTCGCAATACTATTACAGTATTTTTTTGAAGGATATGAATGAAATTACATCTGTGCCTTCCGCCCAGAAGAAACACCTCTCCCCAGGGGAAGGCCTGTTAGTTCTGAACAGTGCAATTCCCTGAGAATGGAAGCAGCAGCAAAACTTGTTCAGAGTAGCTTGGCCACTTGATTCTTATCACAAATACAAGAACTGCAATACCTAATTAACACCCCGCTACCATTCCTCCAGAACAGATTCCTAGCGGGTGAACTGTGAAGTGGCATGATCTTGGGGAGCAGGTGGTTTAAAACCCACCTTCCAATGCTGAGGAAAAGTAGAGGAGGCAGGACTCACGTGTACTCCACGATGTGATCCAGAAGAGCAACAATGGGTGGACCTTCGGAGGGAGCGTGCTCATACACAAGACCACAGGAGCCATCTTCAGCAATGATGAACTATGAAGGAAGCACAAGAGGACAGCATTGAAGACAGACATGCAGTGTGTGAAGCAGGAGCTATCCAGAGAGATCTTAGTACCTCACTGCTCTGTTTCAGAATGGACAGCAATCCTATCCTTGCACACTAGAAAGGTAACCCAAAGGTCTTGTTTAGCAGAACAGTAAGAGAAGCCTTTCAGCAGGCCTAGAAGATCTGATGGCATCGTTACAGTTCTGCAAAACTAGCTGGGTGAGAGTGTGCCTGATGGATATATCTGCGTGCTCAGTGTCCTGGCAATACAGAATGGTTCAGTGGTTTCGATTTACTTAGATGCACACATAATACAGGAATAATATCGCCATGTGCTGGCTTACCATTACTTTTCAGTTAGCTGGAGCATCTAAGCTTTATCCCATCGATGAAGTGTTCCAAATAGGAACAAAATAGCTGAAAACATTATGAAGAGCTCAGCAGATGTGAGAATAATCTTTTAAAGCATGACTGCTACTATCCACAAGCCATATACCAACTAATGAAGGAGAAGCTTGAATAGCAGCTGCTGTTGAAGGCTCTTGACAAGATCGGAGGAGAGATCTGAGGGATGCCATGGGATGGCAGCTTTTGTTTCAAAAAAACAAAACTAAAAGCCATTGGGCAGCTTCTGGCAGAAAAGGGAAAAGTGACAAGCCTAGAGGAGAGATACAAGGAACAGACCTCCCTGCATCTGGGCTGCCTCCAAGCAGATGAGACATTGTTCACCGCAGGCAGAAAATTGATTTACAAGAAACACAAAGAACTGCTACACTGAGTAAGTATGGGCAGAGACAGTAAAACAAAAGTCCTTGAGGCAGGAATGAGTGCTTGTGGTGACTGCAAGGGAAACCATAGGGTGTCATACTGCCAGCCACCACACCTCGTCTCCCCTACTTCTCCACCCTCTTGATACAAGGAAAACATTCCTGCAAAAGGTTTTTGGGATTACTTGGACCTTTGCAGCGTCAGGAAAAAGCACCTCCTCCAGACCCATGTCTTCAGCATCTGTAAAGCATCAGCACTTACTTGAAGGGTTTTGTCGAACCATCGGTTCCCACTGTTCCAGCGACTGCCCCCGCCATGCAGCATCTGAGCAGCCACACGGCTCTTGTAGATGTCATCAGACACCCGTGGCATAGGTGCATCAAGGCAGACAGTGCAAATGCTCTTCTCAATCGCACGCACAGATTCCTTGTTGGTCTTATCTGGGAGAGAAATGAACAACAAATAAGGAAGGGGAGTTGGAAAACTTCCATTTAAATTGGAGGGAGACCAAAATTTGAAAAAGCAGGTTTGAAGGACCCAGTGTTGGATTCCCATTGTACCTCAATGCAATAGTAGTCATTTAGGGGTATATAGTTAGCTACAGTTTTGTTAACTGGGTTGCTACAGATGTGAGCATGCTGCATTCACCCTCCTTTTTTTCACGTTTCCTACATCCCACCCATCTGTAAAGCAACAAACAAACTCTAAGATTTCAAAATCTAACAAAAGTTTCAGACTTGACCTGTGTACCTTCCAAAACAAAAATGACTATGCTATGCAATGAAGTCAAGTTGATTCTTGGAGGTATCTGTCCAGAACGAGCTTCCAAAGCACTGAGCAGAGCACAGCAGTGATGGTGGTGGTGATGTCTGTTAGGACTTGCATGTTAGGGGCTCTACAGACCTTTCAGAAGGTTGTTGTAGGCTTTTGCCCAGCTGTTTCGGTGGTTGGTAGTGAGGATCCCAATAGGTTCTTTGTTTGTTTGGAGGGAGGTGTTCCATATCTTCTCCAGCTGAATGAAGAGCTGGTCAGTGGTAAGGGGACTTCCGTCACTGTTGTAAACATCCAGCTCAAAGAACTGAAGGTGAGAAGAATGGACAAGGACAGAGGCAACATGAGAGGAGATCTTTCTTGTCCAGTCCCAGAAACAGGGAACAGCCACTTTGAGAAGGTACGACCTGACCTGAGAGCTTGGCTTGTAAGCAGAGCTTTGAAGGACACTCAGAACTGAAACACCAAAGCCCAGCTTCCCTTGCAGACCATAAATACAGTCTAGGTTTGAAGCTCAGAAGCCACAGTAGCACAGGCCAAACACACGAGGAATTCCTGTTTCTGAGGCTCAGCTATGGTGGTAGGGCTTTGAGAGACAGGAATTGTGGTGACAAGAAACAGAGGAAGAGAGCATTTTTCTGCCTCGTGGTCTGTTGCTCACACAGTCCCAGCTGTTGGCCAGCTAAAGCCAAAGTGGGTAAAAGGAGTAGGAACAAATCGCTGGTAAGGCAAGCCTTGTGGGCAGAGCTTTGTTGTTCCCTTTCCTCTGGACCGCAGCTAGCTGAAAGGGACTCCTACATCTAAACAAACCTCGAAAGCTCAGCAGCTGCCATACCTGGAAGTTGTGAACCACTGTGATGTGTCTGGATTGCTTTTTGCCTTTGGCATAGTTGACAATGGAGTCCCGCTTGGGCCCAGGAATGCGGCAGGATGAGAGGATCTGGTAGTACTGGTTCATGCAGAGGGGCTTCCCACCCAGGTACTCCACTGGAAGGGTCTCACTGAAGACACAGCAAGGTAAAGGAGGAAGGGGGAGAGAAAACAGATGAGTGGGAAGGCCTGCACTCCCCACACAATGGGCACAGGCTCAGCCATGCAGCTGCTGTCACTCACTGCAGCAAGATCTAAATGCGTTGGTGCTGGCAGTATAAAAAAGGGGCTGTCCTTCCCCATTCCTGCCAGCTTTCATAGTTGGGGCTACAAAAAGTCTGTTTGCTGGCCTTTCGTTTGGGAAGGGGGAAGAACACTATTCCCTTTGTAACACCAGAGAGCCAGATCTCTGGAGCTACACTGCACAGCCGCAGAGAAGACTCCAGGGCACAACATACTGGGAGATGTATTTCCTGTGAAATGGCAGAAAGAGGCTTTGGCTATAATTTTTGAGAGGTGAGTGATGTGTTAATGACTCATGAACTAGACTGGGACATGATCAATCATTTGACCAGTCATATTCCAACCATCCTTCTCGGGGCTGGCTCTGAGCCTTGTCTGAATTTGGGTGTAAAGGTGTGATGTTGGTAAACATATTTTTGGAACATAAATAAGGCATGTTCAGCTGAGGTTTGCTGGTGATCACAAGAAAAAAAGAGTAGGGAGGAACAAGTTTCTCTAGAGCTCATCCCATCCAGCTGGGAGATGAAAAATACCAGAAACCCAAAATGAAAAGAGAGAAATTCCTGCTGCCTGAACTGTAACTGTTCTGTGGGCAAACAAAAGTACGTAGGACTGTCAGTCAGGCTCACTCCCTCTAAGCATGTACACATGTCAAATGAAAGTATTAAGGTAAACAAAGAACATGAAGAAAGACAAGTAAGCAGTGGTGGTAATTTTGGCAGTGAGCAGTGATGTTGATTACAATATCTCTTTTCAAATACGTGCTGTCTTTTCTTGCCTTTCTATTTGGAAGGGAGATTTATTGACTAGGCTCAGCCTTTCTATGACAGTGAGGAACACATGAGCAGTCAGGAGGGTCACTAACTCACTTGTCAATCATGGTCTTGAAATCCAGGATGCCCTCAATCAGCTTGGCAGCAAACCTGGAAGAGTATCAAATGGAACAAGTTGAGAGTCAAACACAGAACATCTGGAATTGAGAAACTAGCTGAGGGCTAGCCGAGCTTCCCTCTGCTCCTTAGAAAGTTCAGTCTTTCTGCCAAGCCCCTACTGTGCCCATCTCTGGTTAGCTGATACAGCCACTCTGGGGTTGTCACTTAAGATTGCTGGACAGTACTACCACGTAGCACTTTCCTTTTTAAAAAATGTATCTTACTATATAACCAAGGAACTCTAGACAACTTTCAAGAAAGCAGGGTTCAGTCCAGATGCATAAATGACCTAACAGCAGCATTTTTTACAGACGGGTTTGGTTTTACCACATCCTAGCTCTGAGTCTTAGCACTAAAACAGCACCAAGAACAGGGGATTTCTGCCCTTCTGTGGCCAGAGGCCACCTCTGAGTTTCAAGCCAAGGTACAGCTGTATCTCCCTGCATCCAAGACTCACCACTGCTTAGTTCCTACCTGGTAAATATTCTGCTGCTAATGCAACTCTTGGGAACATTCCTCTAGCATCGAGGGATCTGAGGCAAACGCAGACACGCTAAGTGCTGATGCCAAGGTGTTGTGTTCACAGGGATCAACATAAACACAGCCAATGCCAAATCCCAGCAGCGAGGGAGGCTGTGACAAGCCACATCAAACTGCTTAGCTGGGAGTGACAGGCTGGCCTACTCTGACCTGGGAGCTCCCACCCATGCGTGGGAGGAAGGAGGCAGGAGGTCACTGTGACAAGAGTTGCAGTCAGCTGAGCTTCAAAGGCTTTATAGTGCTGTGAGCATTTGGCATTTGCAGGCAGTGTCATCTGGATTTGCTCAGCCTACCCATCCCTAGTAAAGATCAAAGGACATAACTCCAAGAACCTACGGGCTGTTAAACAAATGAGACATCCTGCAAAGTAGGTTTCAATGAAAATTTCCCAGCCATATTGCAAAACCTGAGAAAGTAAAACAGCTAGGGAACAACAGTGAGAGAGCCTATGTTCCCTTCCAGAGAGCAAACAGCCTGGGAGTGGAGTTAGGGCTTCAGGGGGAAGACGGTGGAGAGGTTAGTTGACTTGTTTTCAGCCAGCAGCATTGGCCAGATTAAGTAATGGAGAACCCTACTTTTAAACCCTGCCTTCTGGTTTCTGAAGCTTTAGTCTCAAGCCATGCTGCCAGACTTCTTTCTGCAGCCACAAACTATGCAAACACACATTTAGATTGCATTTAACATGGAAGTCCAGATTCTTATGCAGCTGCTCAGTTCCACTGCTCAGGGCACCGGTAGTGCTCCAGATCCCATCTTCTATTTGGGTAACTTGAGAGTGAATGATATGAGCGACTGCTTTCAAAGATGTTGATCTAGTCTTGCACTGTCCCTGTAAAGCTCTGCTCAGGTGTATCCGAGGGACTGGAAGGGAGGATTTGTTCTCAGCCTTACTGCTCCCCTGGCTGGTACTTCTGAACTACCAGAGCAGCAATGACTGGTAACTGTGGCAAAGGTAACTGTATAAAGGTCAATGCTAAAGTTCTGCAGGTGGGTTTAACACACTCTTATTGGTGGTTAAAAATTAAAGGGAGACCACAAGGAAGAGAGGATGTAGCAGGGTTTGATTGCAAGGAAAAGCTCAGAGTGGTGAGGCTGGTCACTGTTAAGTTTCCCAAACGATAAATCACAAGTGAAATGACACAACAGGGGACAGTCCCCTGCGGGAACAGACTGAATGAGAGTCCTGCAGCAGGTTCCCCCATCCCTACAAACCAGCAGACTCCAGAGGCCAATTCCTGGTTAGTCTCCCTGACGTGCCTGGGCTACTTTTTACGCCTCCTTTAACTGCACACACAATCTTAGCACCTCTTAGTCTTCAGTGTGTCAGATATATTCTCATAATGCCTCCAGCCAGTGATCTGGCCATCTTGCAATGAAGATCTGTGCTACAGTAAAGACAGAAACATAGGGTTTTAGTCCCTGTTTAGTACTTGAACCACTGGACGCTTCAGTTTTCACCCCTGATGACATATTTAGTCTGGTGTAACCAGAGTTTCCTTAAAGCCTGGCAGCCTTTCCTTATCTGTACAGCCCTCTTGCACAGCACAGGCAGTTATCAGACTTGGGGACCACATGATAATTACTCTCTTTCTCAATCAGCCTAAACACCCTCTTCCCTGTACCAGCAGAGATAGTGCGTCCCATCTGAAACCTAGGGGAATGTAGGAAAAGGACTTTACCTGAGCTGACCTTGTCGATCCAGAAAATCCTGCTTAGGTAAGACCACACCGGGGCTGGAGTGGACCACAACTGGCAGGCGATACTCCAGGTAAGCTGTCTTCAGCCACCAGTCTGAGAGCTGGGATGGAGAAAGGCAACATGCAGGCATGGCATCTGCTGCTGTTTGACCCATGCCTGGCTGAACAGTCTCGGCATCCTGTCCCCAGTTCTGCCCCACACTTTGCAAACAAACTGTTTGGGTCATATGCTTTGCATGTGGAAGGGTAGAGGGGGATTTGAGCAAGGTAGAGGGGGATTTGAGCAAGGTAGGGGGGGGCTCTTGGTGCAGGGCTCGAGCAGAGTGTTTCCTTCAAGTTCTTGGGCCAGCTGTGTGATGCCAACAGGTTAGAGGCTTCAGCAGCCACATACAGGGTTAGTGACTCCCTATTCTGCCATAAATCTCTCTGCTCACCCAAGTCCTGGTGAGGAGCTTGCACAGCTTGGGGAGGTCAGCAGCAGACTGGTCGTGAAGGTGATGCTATGAAAACACAGGTGCCAGTGGATGCAGCCAGGACACCAGCAAGGTGTGCATCAGACCACCCTCCCTAACCAGAGCCTGCGGCCAGAGTCCCAACCTACCCAGTTCTCTGTTTTCTTGGCTCTTCTCTCCAGGCCTTTCTGCAGCCTCTCCCCAACGCCTCCTGGCTTGCAGAATTCAGCCACCAGCTCCTGTGTGTGGTTCAGCTCCTCCTCGCTGATGATGGGCTGCAGAGCCAGCAGGTAGCGGTCCAGCGTTTGCTGGAGTGGTGGCACGGGGAGATGGGGCAACGCTTCCTGATGAAGTTGGAATCTGCCTGGGATCTTGCCTAAAGCTGTCGGCTTCAGCAGGCCGTAGGGCCTGGCCTGCAAGGCACAGAGCAAAGGTCGAGACAAGGCTTTCCCCCGATATGCACAAGGCAGCAAACAACCTGGATCTGGGAGTCCCTACCCCAGCCTCTCTGAGGACACGCAGAGGTCTCAGCATGGGAGCAGAGCACACAAAGCACAAACCAAAGGGCAGTCTACTAACTGCATGCTAGAGATGGTTGTAGGACATCCAGAAAAGTTGAAAAAGAGAAACTTGATCTCCCAAGATACTGATTTTCAGGTCACCAGAGGAAATGCTGCCAGGATAATGACACATCTCCCACTCTCTGGGCACCTTCCAGCTGAGAGTCTCCACACACGTAGCAAAGTCAGACCCTTCCATCCCATGGTAAGTGGGAAGAAAGAGTATTTCTTTCATGACTTACATCTTACGTACTGTCAGAAACTGTTTCATTACTTCTTACAACAGCATAAGGCTAGAATGTTAAGCAGAGCCCTTGTGCCATCTGGGCTTTGAGGAGGCAGAATTTAGTTAAGTTTGGGGCAGGGTTAAAGTGCCTCTTCTCTGACTGACTGGCCAGGGATCGTACATCACCAGTGATGGTCACGGAAGGACCGGCTGTGATATGAGGCCTTGGGGCAACTCTCCTTTGTGCTGATGAACTTTCCAGTTACTGGAGGATCCAGCTATTACTAAGAGAACCTCTACCCAGTAGTACCAGTATGGGACTGGCCAAACTACAGGAGCCTTTGGAAACAGGGAAAGCTGTTCAGGAAATTGTGGGTGATGCCAACAGGCTCCTGGGATCCCATGGTGTCACGTGAGAGTGAAAGCCTTAGAAACGAAATGGATCAAACCCAGAAGATAACCAGGAAAAGAACTCTGCAGTTTCCCCCCAAACGAATAACAACATCCTCTTGGGTGAACAGGGTTGGACATCCTCCAGCTTGAAAACGTTTAAATTGTACTCTACAGGTTTTCAGTTCCCTCTGCTCCTCCCCCTCTATTGGAGCTGCTGAATCAGACACTTCCCTGCAGGACTCTGGACTTCGCATCAACCGAGTACTGAGGATACAAAGCCAGTGAGAACATTCCCTTTGATTTCCAAGGCAGTGAGAAAATATCTGTCGCCCCCACCTCCTCCCAGCAGTTAAGCACAGAGAAGAAGAAAGCGTGAGCTAAATCTGCAAGGTGACAAAGCCTCTGTGTGGTACTGAGCCCCCAGACAAAACGCCCTATGCTCTTTGTAGGACACAGCAAGAACTATGAGATCGAGGTTTGGAGAAGGAATGTTAAAAACAAGAGAAGGGGGAATTACTGAAGCATGAAAGAAGAGTGGATCTGGGAAGAAGTGAAGGGTGTTAATCATGGCCATGTGGGCGTACCGTACCTTCTCTCCTTGCTTCTGCTTCCTATCCATGGCTGGTAGGACAGAAAAGATCGTAAACCTCTCCCCTGGCCTGTCTCGGTTTCCTCTTCCACCTGACAATGTGCTGCCCATGCAGGGCGTCACCTCGTTAGCAAACTGTCCTCTGATCGGAGGGCTCAGGGCCAGACACAGTTCCGGGAGAGGATGGGGGTAATCAGCCCATCAGGTCGCCTCAGCTGCCACCATGGCACCTCTCTGGGAAGCCCTCCCACAGCCACTGACCATCAGCCCTGCATTGCCCAGTCGCTGCTTGCTGATCAATACTGGGCGGGCAGAGTCCTTCTCTGATCAATAGCTCTGGGCCTCTAACCATGGCAGAAGTGAAAGTGCTGGGGACAGCATTCCCTCAGCCCTCACCTGGCCCATGAAACTATGGCAGCCATTGTGACAGGAGCCTGAACATCAGGCAGGAGAGATGCCAGTTTATGTCCTCGAAGCAGGTGGCAGCAGGGGCTGTCACTGGATGGGACAAGCTGCAGGGAGCATTTGTGTGGGGTGATGGGCAATTTAGTTCCTTTGCTCAGGCAAAGGTGGTCAGAGTGTTGGAGGAGGACAGCTCTCCAGCAGGAACTGGGCAGTGACCCAGCATCACTGTAGGTGACGTAGGATTAGTTGGAGATGGGAGCAAATTCAGTTCGGCGCTACAGGCCCTCATGCCCCACACACATGTGGTCGTTATTGCAAGCTGAGACTTTGGGGAGCTTTGGGTTGTCAACCCTCAAAAAAAAATCAACCGGTATCTCCAAAGCAAAGCAACAACAGAAGTGCGCAGTCACAAGGAGTATCGCCCCCTCCTTCGCGTCTGTCTATTGCCTGAGGGGCAGACAGGCGCAGCCTTCTGCGTAGCTGAGATCAAGAATGATGACTCCCAAAAGCGGTTTCAGATTTTCCCTGAGGTAACGGTGCAAATCCCAAACCCAATTAACTGAAAACAGCGCACGCTAAAACGTGGAGCACGTTTGTGTCTTTGCTCTGGTGCCCTCTGCTCGTCTGGTCTGAGGCCAAAGGCGCGGCGGCGGCGCTGCCAGCGCGGACACAGCCCGCCGGCCCCGCGGGACACGGCCGCCCTCCAGCGCCGCCGACCTTCCCCGGGGCCGGCCAAGCGCGTGGGAAGCCCGGCGGGCCCGGGGCTGGGCCAGGCGCCTCAGAGCGGCGTCTGCCTCCCAGCCGGCCGCAGCCGTGTGCAGGCGGCGGCGGTTTGTCTTTCCCTCGTCCTTTTGTTTTCAAAGGGGACGCTGGAGACCCTCGGCGCCTCTCGGAGCGGACCCCCCCCTCCCCCGCTTGGCCCCCGGGCCCCTGCGATGGACGCGGGGCGGGCCGCGGCCCCCCTCAGCCCGGCACGGCGGCTGCCGAGGCCGCCCCCCGCCGCTCTGCGCCCGCCTCCTCGCCGGGGCCCAGCCCTGGGCTCCCGCGGAGGCGCCCGGCGGGAGGCCTAGGCAGCGTCCCCCGGCCCCCGCCGCCCCTCGAGGCTCCGTGCCGGTGGCCGGGCCCCTCGCCCCCCTCGCAGCGAGACCCTGGGCCGCCGGCCCGCGCCACCTCCCCTGCCCTTGCCCAACGCCCCCAGGCGGGCCGGGGCGGCCGGCGGAGCCCGCGCCAGGACCGGCGGGACCGTGGCCCAGCTCCGGGCCCAGGCCGCTGCCACCCGCCGGCGGCTCCTGCCCGTTATCGCGGCTCGGGGCAGGCCCGGCGCTGTGTGCCGCCTGCTCGGCACCGGGACGCCCCCGGCCGCCGCAGCCCCTTCCCTCCCCGGCCACCATGGCCCCTCCCGCGGGCGGCGCGGCCCGGCCGCCATCTCACGGCCCCCCCCCGCGCCCCGTCCCGGGCCGGCTGGAGCCCCCCACCCCCGCTCGATATCCTCGGGCGGAGCGCGGCTGGCACTTACCACAGCCCTCGCCACGAAGGCTAGCATGGCTCCGCACCTGCCCGCGGCCCCGGCCGCCGCCCGCCGCAAGGACACCGGCGACACCGGCCACACCGGCCGCCGCCCCGCTCGGCCGCCAGGGGGCGGAGCCCCCACGCCACCGCCTTGAAGCGGGGCGAAGCCCGCGCCGCCATCTTGGGGAAGGGCAGGGAGGGAGTGCTGCGGCCGCTGTCGGAGTGGGGATGCAGCTCCTCTCTTAGCTGCCTTCTCTAAGGGGCGGTGAGAGGAGTCCTGATCGCCGAGGCGCGCCTCCTCTCCCCTCCACGCACACCCGCTCCTCGCGGCGCCCCGTGGTGCTCTGTGGGCAGAGGGAGGCTGTGCCCCGCACAAACATGGCGGCGTGGGCCACGACGGTGGCTGGGAGAGGACACGCCGGCCGCTTGGCGGCCCCGGGAGCGACTGGGCTGGGCGGCGCGCCCTGCTCAAAGATGGCCGGCGGCGGCTTCGGCGTGTCCGGAGGTGAGGGGTGAGGGGTGGCAACGGCGGCGGCCGGGCTCGGGGAAGATGGCAGAGAGCGAGCGGCGAGCAGGTGAGGGGCGGCCGGGGTGGCTTCGAGGCCCTCTGGGCTGGGGGGCCGCGCTCGGGGCCTTTGAGGGGTGTCTTCGGGGCCAGGGCACCGGTCCGGGGGGTGGGCCGCTGGGCCACATGCTACATAGGGGTCCTTGGGCTGGGGGCGCAGGGCCCCGTGCCGTGAGGGTCTGGCGGCAGCGAGCGACCGGGCGCACGGTGGGGGGAGGCTTTGCTGAGGTTACGATGGGGCCCTGGGGCCCTTGGACTCTCGGCCGGGTGGAGCGGGCGGCCCCTCGGCCCCGCTGCGGCCTGCCGGGCCCCGGGCTGCGGTGTGGCCAGGCCGGATTCCTCCAGACGGACCGGGCTGGGCTGCCGCCCCCCGAGGGGTCTGTACCTCCTGGGGCAGTGGCACCTCTGTGCTGGGGGGCTGGCGGGGGTCAGGTCCGCCCCCCGCTGTGCTGTGGGACCCCCTTTCCCGAGCCGGCATGGGCGGTGGTGGCCGGTGGAGAGGCTCTGTCTTGCAGCTGAGTTTGGTTCCCCCTCCCCACGCCCCGGGCATAAGACCGAACGCGCCTCGTTTGACCAATTTCTTTTAATCATAAAACCAACCCGTTCTGCTTCTGCCTCCATCCCATCACTGATTTTGGACTTTTGCTTATGTTGTACAACACTGTAACCCCTGTGGCGCTGGCAGTGTTTCCTGCCTTGCCTGTCTGTGGTCTCCCCAAGAGGAAATGCACAAAGCGTGTGTCAGAAGAAGCGATGCTTGAGAAATAAACTCAAAGAGATGAAACAAGTTCTGTCATGAGACAAAGGCTGGGCCAACACCTGGATCCCCCTGGCCCAGGACACTGCCCTGGCCACACCACTGCTCTTTGTGTATCATCCAAATTAACGTACAAGTCAGTGTTTGCCTTTTTACACCACTGTTCTGGAGTTTTTTATTGTTTTCATGTTACAAGCTCTTTTAAAATAAGAGCTCCATCATTACAATGCTAGTCATTGTGAGTTGCCCGCTGTGTTTTCAGGAGGCGTGCGTGTCTTTCATGTAAATTCCTTGCATGTTGTTCCTCTCAGCCCTGTGCCTGGAAGTTTTACTGTGGCTTACGTGCAGGAATGAACCAAACACTGTAACACTCTCGGCAGGTGGTACAACTGCATTTGTTCTGTACATGGGGAACCTGAAAGGCAGAGAAGTTAAATGATTTTCTAAGGCTGTGGGACAAGTCTATAGCAGACCCTGTGTGATTCCTGGGACTTTGGATTCCTTTTCCCCTGATCTGCCTGCTAGACAGTATTGTTCTGCTGCAGAAAAGGCTGCTGATGCTTTGGGTAATATTTTCTATGTAAATGCAGCTCATAATATTTTTAAGGAGTTGGAGTTTGGTGGTGCATGTTAGGGAGCCAGTGCCTGAACTTGCTGTAGTGTGGAGAGCAGTCGCTGAAATGTTGCCAGGGTGGCTAGTGCTGAACAAACACCTTCAGATTTTCTAGGATTAAAAAGATTAACTGGGTGACTCTTACAGAATTCATAAATTCGCATTAGCACCCAGTTTCCTTAACGGTGGTCTGCTGCACTGCCTCTTGCTATTAAAAGTTGCACCTACAGGAGCATAATGCAAATCACCTCTAACCTCCTGGAGCGTTTCTGGCTCTGCAGTGTCCCATTGCGGGGCTGCTGGTGGAGAGCAGAGCCCTGGAGAGCATGGGGTAAGGGTCACCCTGGCATCAGGGTTGGGGCCTTGGTTCAGATGCTGGGGAGAAGAGCGCCTCTAGTGCCTCAATAACTTGCATTTGCATTAAACATTACTGCCAGGGCTCTGAGAGGGCTTTAAAACAAAATTATCTTCATAGCTCCCATCTGGAAGAGGCTGTGTCCCGGCATCCTCCAAGCCCCTGCGCTGCCTGGACCAGAGGCTGTGGCTCTGGACTGCCATCTATTGAATTGCTCCAGCTTTGTCTTCTCAGGAGTTCTGTCTTTTAGAGGAATGCAGGCTCAGGCTTAACACTGTACAAACGAGGCACAGTTAGTCAGGAGAGCTCAGTGCTTCAGCATGACAGAAATAATTAAACTAGCTGGATGTTGTTTGTCATGGATGTCATGTCCTGTACCAGCCTCTCTGGGCGGATGGGAAATGCATCTTCAGTGATGAAAACAAGCATAATGCTACTTTCCGAAGCTTTACAGTGTCCTTAGGAGATATTATCTGGGGATTGGGAGGATATTGTTTGGTGAGGAGGACTTGGTGAGATAGTGGCACAAGCTAGGATGGATTTATTTACTTTCTATCTCCTGAGAAATGAACATTGATTTTTAGGAAAGGAAGATAGAGGATTTCTTCTCCGCTCTCTCTATTTTACCTCTTTTTTGCATCTCCCAGGCACCTCTGAGGAGGTGGCTCCTCCCCTCCAGCAGAGCTTCATGATCCCCAAAAAGGAGATAAACATGGTTTCCGACATGGCCAAGTGGAAGCGCTCTCAGGTATGGCTCCGGGGGCAGGGAAGACTGGTAAAGGCTTATTCTGTTTCAGTGGCAGCCAGGTTTGGTCTGGGAACCGCCATGAGGTAAAGCAGGTTTGGGCAAGTAATGGGAAATTAATCGATTTGTGTTTTAAAGCAGAAGAGTCACTGCCTGTTTGTAGGAAAATTACTTGGCAGTGAGATCTGGAGTCTGACAGCCAAATGCTCTGACAAAGGAGTGACCCAGGAGAGAGATTGAAGGAGATGAGAGATGCTTAAAAATTACTGGTGCTCCCTTCCTAGTTACTATTTCATGCTACCTAGCCTGGACATTGTATCAAAACTGAATTTACCCAGCACTGTTTGAACTCAGCTTGAACTCATGCTGCTGGGCCTTCTAATAGCACCAGGTTGGGCTGGTTCCTGGGACCTTCCCAGCTTGCTATACTGGAAAAAGACTCTGGAGCTGAGGCCTTCAATTTCCTGGATAATTTTTGTTTACAGTATATATGGAGGTGGTGGAACAGGCAGGTTCTCCCCTCTCTGCCTTTGAGGGATTGGTGTGTTAGCCCAGACTTGTCCCACCTCCTGGGAGCAAGTTCTTGCTTGATGACTGGTATGTGGTGTCTTATGAGAAGCTTAAGTTACAGCCAAGTCTCAAGCAAACCTTTGAGTGCAGCTTCCTTTGTTAAGTCTCCTGGGTTTACGGACTTGCTCTTGGTCAGGACTTCTGTGCAAGAGGGGCTCAAGAAGATAGAGGTAGCAGTGTGTTGGTCCAGTGTTTTCAAAAACTCAGAGCTGCGGAGCTGCATTGGATATGATGCTTCAAAAGCAGCAAATCTAAAGAGAAAAGTGGTGGAGAGCCTGGGCTGTCTCCCACTTCTCTATCATGCCTGAGCATGGGAGAAGAGTAGAAGGAGAAAAGGGCACATAACAGCACAGGTCTAGGAGAAGCAGTGCAGAGCAGGATGTCTGGGCACAACTGAGACTGTGCAGAGCTGAGGAGTTTGAATTTGACTTGATAGGAGGTAGGGAGCTGAGGGAATGATTTTGGGGGTAGAGCAAGCATTTTTAGGACTCTCCTCTCTGTAATTTTTACAGCAATGCAGAGTTCTTAGTGCAATTGCCATCTGCCTTTTGCCACTGGGTCTGCCAAAAATAGCAGTAACCTCGCAGCAAGCCCTGCAACCTGAGTGTCTCCAAGAAAGCAGCGCTGTGTGTTGGGAAAGGTCCCCTTAGTGTGCAGGAGTGCTCCCATGCCACAATGTTTGTTCAAACAGACCGTGGGTATTCACTAACGCCCTGCTCTCTTGGGTGTGTTTGCAGGCATATGCAGATTATATGGGCTTCATCCTCACTCTGAATGAAGGTGTCAGGGGAAAGAAGCTGACCTGCGAATACAAAGTTTCAGAGGTAGGAGAAGAGTTTGGATCCCTTTATTTCTCCTTTTCTGCCCATTTTTTCTTTCTTTTCTTTCTTTTCTTCTTTTTTTTTCCTTTTTTTTTTTTTTTTTGGCTCTACAGTGAATATTTCCGAGGCAAGGAATGAGTTGGCAGCATATCTGGGAACTAGGGAGAATAAGTGCCATTGGGTTATGCTTGGGGATGCAAGTGTTATCCTGCAATCCTCCCCCAAGGGTGCCGAGGCTCTGTGTGTGCTTGCTGGATGGGAAATCAAGCAAGTTACCAGTGGACAGAAGCTGGTGGTGAAAAGGAGAAGGCAGAAAGGACATTTTTTGACCCTGTTTTCACAGTCTGGCTTCAACCAGTGATGTTTTGAAGATGCGGTGTTCCCTCCTGATTGCAGGCAAAAGGCTGAGATGTCTGCACTGTGCCTGTTCTCCCACTGGCCTCTCTGTGGGACCTTGGGCAAGTCACTTATCTCCCTGTCCCTGGGCTTCCTTGTTGCTCGGAGTGTGTTAACAGTACCTGTCTCCTTGGCCCACGCTGTAGCTGAGCTGTGCAAGGTCTGGTTTGACAGTGTGTAAACCCAAGGGATGTCGTTGACCTGCCTTGCGAAGGGTTGTGCTAAGGGCTATGGGGGGGCTGCGGAGCATGCAGGAGGGCTGGACAGGGGTGGTAGGTTCAGCCTGTGGGGCAGGATCACCCCTTCCGAGGTATTAAGCAGAAAGGATCTATTTTTCCTTTCGTATTAATGTGACTGTTACCTGGCTCTGTCTGCTGCTGGCTTTAGTGCCTGCTCACCATGTCAGGGCATGACGGGGTCACTTGAAGCCAGAGGGAAAGGGCAGGCATCCTCACTGGTGTTACTGCCTGGCCTCAGCCATGCTCACGGCTGGCCTGAGGTCTCTCTGTGTTACTGTTACCTGCAGAGCCTATGTTGGTCACCAGCTTGACTTCCATGTTGCATGCTGGATCCCCTGCCCTTGTTCTGCATTGCACTGAGGAGATTCTTGGGTACATTTTTACTGTTCAAACTTACAGCTATGCAAGAATGCTGGGAATAGTCAAAAAAGATCTAGGCAGAATGGGAAGCAAACTGGACCCTGTGTGTTTATAGCTTCATTCTGATGTGGGAAGGCAGCATATGATGATTTTTAACTTAGACATTTGTTTGAAGCAGGCATCTTAAGTCCAGCCTTCCCTTCTTGGAGCCAGTGTGTGAATGAGAAACTTGCTTGTAGTTCATGGAAGCGGGGGGATCAGGAGTAATGAGTCTCTCCTAACAGGCTTTGTGTCCACCTTTTGTTCCTTCAATTCAGTAGAAACTGCTGTCAAACGTTGCTCTTGCTTTCTGCTGTTTGCATTTCACCTTTGAGTTTTGTTTTTGTCCTGATCTAGCTCATTCCCAACCATTCACAGAGCAGTTCTAGGGAAACAAAGCATTGAAAATGAGCAAAACAAAGAGGAGGATGCGAGGGGGAACCCTCTTCTGCCAACCTCTTTGAGCTGTCATCTGTCTAGGAAAAGCTGTATCAGGGCTGCATCGGTGTGGCAGATCCCTCTTGGAGTAAATGTTTTCCATCCACAGTCCCAATCCAGGTGACAAACAAGAGACATGATCCCAACTGCTTGGGAGGTGGCAGGGAACATGCCTCATTCCCCTTGTGCTAAGAAGCCTGTGACTTGAGGCGCAGGTGAAGCATCCCCAGGGTTTCCTTGTTGATGAGGTTGCCTGTTCACGCAGTTTTGTTTGTAGATCAAACTGCTTATCTGTGCTTTTAAAGGCTCAGCCCCTTGTGGCCTCTGCTTGCATCTCTGCTCTGCTTTCTTCTCTTTTGCTGTACTTGCTGCTGATGTGCTTTTGTGCAGTCCCATCTTCCTCCCTGATCAAATGCTCCAGACGCCTTCCTTTGGCAAATGACCTCCTGGAATCCTTTCCGCTGAATGCATATCCTCTCTGTGACTTACTGGTATTGCCTTGCCATGGCTGGGGGGGGTGGGGGGGGTGGGAAGAGAAAAAATAAGTATGGTCTGCTGTGCTTTGGAAGAGACAGCTTAATGGTTTCCAGAGTAGCGTGTGTCAATACCAAACTGTCTGCTGGAGTGAGAGCTGGATCCTTTGGGGGCTGAGCCCCTTCTGAGACTTGCTGAGCTTGCTCTGTGCTTACTGAAAAATTGCATGGAGCTGTCTGGGGTTTTACTGGTGGCATCTGACAAGCAGTGATAGCTGAGCTGTTGCTTAGGTCTCTGGCGTAGACGCTGTGTCTGGCACAAGGTTGTATGAGTGATAGGCGGTGACCTGCCTTTCCCTCCTGGAGGGAGTGCTCCGTGCAGCAACTGCTGGGACTGCAGCCTGGAGCAGTTTTTCAAAGCTGTGACTTTGATCAGAGGAGCAGTGCAGCAAGGAGGAGGTTAATTTTGGCCATTCGAGGAGCAGACCTTCCCTTCAAACAGCCAGCTTCGATGGGGGAAACTGGCTGGCCTTGTGGCTTGCTCTGGCTCCAGAAGGAAAGTGGGGGAAGCAGCAAATGCCCCAATTTTAGCAGCTCCCCACTCCAACAGAGCCTGAGGAGCCCACGGGAGCAGGCTCAGTCCTTGTGGGCAGCTTTGGCTGCCGTGATGCCTTCTCAGCATTTCCGTCTGCCTGGCCCCTGCTCTTGAGAGATGCTGACAGGTCTCTGCTCTGTGGTTTGCTTTTGGGACCAGTGGCAGACTCAGGGTCAAGGGGATGCAAAATCAGCACAATGAGAAGAGCAAGGAGAGCAGGGGGGAGGCTGCCCTTGCTTTGATCACTGGAAAGGTAAAGCAAAAATAGAGCTTAAAAACCCAGCCAGGCAAAACAAGGCTGCAGCGGTGCTAGTGGTTGTGTTCCTGTAAGCTCTGCTTTTCCCCTCCTCCTCCCCCGCTGGGGTCAGCCCTGGATGTACGGGTTTCCTCTGCTGGACAATGGGAAGCTGCTTCTTTCAGTAACCCCCTCTTCAAAGGGCCTTGGGCCCAAAATGAGCTGCATCTCTTTAATTATTTATTGGCATGGCTGAGCTGGCAGCTGGGTCCTGCTCTCCCGTGTTTGGTGGGGCTGGGCTTTTAAATCCCTTTAAAGCAAGCAAGTGGGGAAGGGGAGGTTCGACTCTGGTGCTCCCCAGGGGAAGAAGCCGATCCTTGCCAGCCATTTATCCAGGCAGCACTGAGTGCTTGCTGAGAGGAGTTTGAAATACGGTGGCTGCTCGTAATGAGCTGGTGGTGCTGGCAGATAAATCACCAGCACAATTTAATTATTCACTGCAACCCAGTGCTGGGGATGCTGTTGCTTAATTGGAGGGGAATGCAGTAGCCAGGAAGGAGTAGAGCCGAGTCCAAACCTGGCCCGGTGCAGTGGGGAGATGCCAGGGTTCTGCAGCGTTTCGGGCAGCAGGGAGCTGAAGCGGAGGGGGCTGCACTGCACTGTCTCAGTCTGCGTGTATCTGGGGCGCTGGCCTGCTAGTGGCTCCAGCTTGCAGCCTCGCCAGGGCATCCAGAGCTTCTGGCCCCGTGTCCCTTGGCACGTGGGTCTTTTGTGTTCCTGGTGTGCTCAGGTCTTGTCCTCTATCCCAGCCTCTACCCTGGCTCAGTGGCCAAGTGTTGAGGTCCTGTGGGGTGGGTGGATCCCTCTCCTCCCTGATCCCCCTTCCCACTGGCTGATCCCACCGTGTCCTCGGGATGGAACCTCAGGAGCTGCTGTCTATGGGAGGCTGTGTCTGCCGTGAGACCCTCCTGAGAACTGAGGGCAGGGGGAGTGATCTGCAGCCGGTTCAGTGGCCACACAGCTCTACTATGCTTATCTCTCCACTCGCCCCCTTCAAGCGGCACTTCAAGGGCTAGAAACTTGCTGGGCTTGGCTGTTTCCTTGTCCTCCCGACAGGCAGCGTGAAGAATTGAACCACAGCCCAGGAGACCCGTCGGCTTCACATGGTCGATGCCTCCAGCAAAGTCAAACCAGCTGCTGCTTCTACTGTCCTCTTTGTCCCCTTGAAGGAGGAATCCCCTCTCGAGACAGAGGAGCCTACATTGCCCGGGGCCTGGCCAGCTGCTGTGGCAGCTGACGGCTCTCTGGCTGCTTGGAGTCAGGCAAGGAGAATACTAGAGCCTCTGGCAGGCTTGACCAGTTGTCGGCAGAGCCTCCTAAAACTGTTTGGAGCTGCTTAAATTGCTGCCTGTAGTGTTCCTTCTTGGTGTGTGGGGTGTAGCCGTTGCCTAGCTGTTAGGGCAAGGCAGGGAGGAGGCTGCGTGCGTTGGCCAGCCCTGACAGCTCGAGACATCACGCTGTATCGCCCTTGCTGCTTTTCCCTTGTGGCCCCAGCAGTGCTGCTCCAGTCAGTCATACATCCTGCACAGGTTCTTCACTTTCTCCTTCCAGCACTGGGTGTAAGAAAGAGGGCTCTGTTGTCTTGCTGTTGTCTTCCCATCAGCTTTGTGTTTGTATTGAGACATTTGTCTGAGAGCCAAGTGCTTCTCATGCTTGCTTTGGTGAGACCACTGGTGGGCAAACCAGGCTGCCTCTTCCCATAGGTAGGCAGTATTTTGCCACATGCACCGGGTATCCCTGGGTTGGAGCTGCCAAGACAGTCTGACTGGCATGAGTTTGAAGCAACAGGAATCATGCTGAGAAGGTTGGCTTACAATTAGGCCCTGCTGTGCTGGGTGCTGTACAAACGCTAACACCATTGCTGCTAATCCTGGCTCTGAAGAGACACTTCAGGACAAAGATTAGAGGCCTTGAGAAGGGCTTCTAAATCACATCATCAGCCACTGGTGAGGTTATGTGGTAAGTGCTGTCCTGTATCCAGTCGGGGATGCAGGACCCTCGAGGTGCAGAGCCCGAGTTCTCTGTTGGAGATCACTGAATTGTGTAGCACTTGCCTGCTTCTCAGTCCTGTATGGCCTACAGCTAGGAGCTTGCTGTAGCTCTTCTCCCAGTGGTTTTAGAGCATAGTGCTGGTACAGCTCATGAAAGACTGTGTGGGTGACTGCAGAGCCTGCCTCAGGCTGGGCTTTGTACTGCACTGATCTTCTGAGGGGAAGGATGGTTTTCCCAGTCCCTCTGCATTTCAGGGAGGGTTGGCACATGCCGTTTTTGCTTGCTGCCCTTGGGAAGGAGAGTGTGGTCTTCAACGACTCCAGTCTAGGGCAGAGATGTTGGAGTTTGAGGGACTGCTTTGTTTTATGTCACTGTGTTCCCTCATCTTCTTTGTCTCTGTAGCCCATTGAGAAGTTGGTGGCTCTTCTGAACACCCTTGACAGATGGATTGATGAAACCCCACCAGTGGATCAGCCTTCTCGCTTTGGGAACAAAGCCTTCAGGACCTGGTACGCCAAACTAGACCAGGTGAGCGTGTCTTTCATGTGTAGTGTTACATGCAGCTCCTACAGAAGGGCAGTATGCCCAGCAAGGATAGCAGAATGGTCCCATCATTGTGTGGCAGCCAAGCAGCCTACAGAGGAACTGCTGAGATAAGCTGTGCAGGATCCACTTCTTGATATGCATCACCCCAATCTGGTGCTGTCTTCCCCTCTTGTGAGACCATATGGTCCGTGTAAATGCTCTTGGCTGGCTCTCCAAGTCCTGGATGAGCCGTGAGGGTCTTCCAAGCCCAAGGAGCTCCTTTGCTTTGTGACTGCTAGCTGATGGGTGACATAAAAAATCAGAGGGTTTTGAAACTGCTCGACTTCCTTCAGCTCAGAGCAGCCCTGCATTTGCCCTGCACTAAGCTCTGGAAGTGGCACAGGCACAGTCTCAGCAGCAAAGAACTTACAGGTGGTCTGCTGCTCTGTTAATGCTTTTCTCTTGGAGATGACTCGGTGGGTAACTGGGTTGATGTATTTGGATGGTGAAGCTTTTTTTTCATGTAGTTGTGTGTGGCCTGGATAAGTGTCAGGACAAGCTCTCCCTGAATTGTTCCATCTCTGGAGATGATTTCTTTAACAGGAGAATTTGCTCTTCTGTTATGCTGGCTCTGGCTGTTGTAGCAGTGCACCATTGCAGCTCCTGCTCTGCCACAGTGTTTGAGCAGAGGATGACTGGTTTCTGGGGACTGTCTAGATCTGGACTCACTCGAGGGAATCTTTTGTGTCTTTAAGGAAGCAGAAAAGTTAGTGACAACAGTGATTCCCAAGCATTTGGCTGATGCTGCACCAGAAGTGGCAGTCTACCTGAAGGAATCCGTGGGGAACTCCACTCGCATTGACTATGGCACAGGTACCCTGGGCGTGCATGCTGGCAGAGGGTGGACTCCCTGGGGTAGTGACCCTTCAGAGCCTGGTGCTGCCTTTATTTAAATACGTTATTACCACTATTTTTAGTGCCAGCTTGAAACAAGCACCTTCCTTCTAGGGCCTCCTCACCCCTATGGCCGGTGTGAGCTATGACAGAGAGCTGGGACTGGAGCAGGGCTGTGCTAGAGCCATAACACCCTTTTCATGTCTCATCCAAGGAAATGTGGACCAAGCTGTGCGAGGTGTCCTGGGATAAGCTGTAGGAGCTGCTTTACCACATGCAGCAGTCTTGCACCTGCTGATCTGCAACGGGCAGTTTAGAGGGATAAGATATAATTGCTTGAACTGAAACTAGGGTGGGGAAAAAAGTTTGTGTTCAGTGGGAGGTGTCTTGAGGTCTGGTGCTCCCTAGAAGTGACATCCCTGCTTACAGAGACTGAAATCCGAAGGTAGAAGCATTTTCCACCTAAGGAGAGACTGAATTGCAGGTTGAAGTAACTGTGCTGGCTTCAGTTAAACCTGATGCCGGAACTGCCTACGTGCTCTGCTGCTCTGTGTGGAGGACAGGTGTGTCCTCGCCAAAAGGCAGGAGAGCGGGACGCTGGGGGTGCGAGGAAGCACAGCTCTGACCTGGGCAGGGGGAGGAAGAGGAGGACGTGGGTGAAAGGAGCGCAGTGCTTGTCCGGTTTGCTGCGGCTCACCGGCACCAGGGGGAGGTGTTGTCTTTGCAAAGGGACCTGCCGGCTGGGGGTGGTCAGCTCAGGGAAGGAAATTCACCCTTCCTCCCCCGCTGTGTGTCCCAAGCCCGAGAGAGGCCCATGTCCTAGCTCACAGTGGCTAGACTAGAGATGCATTTTGTTCCCACACTCCCACAGTGGGAGCTGCACCTCAGAGTGGAGCTGCTGATCTTGTACTCTCCCTTGTTCTGTGGTCCTTTCCGCTAAAAGACATTTCTGGGTTTGCTGATTGTTTCTGTTCCTTGCGGTTAGCTGGAGGACCAAGGTGCAGAGGCTCAACCTGAGATCCCAGTACCTTCTAGGATGGACTGTTCCCAGCAGCAGCATGGGATCTACGTCCTTCCAACATGGAGATATTTGTGAGGCGGGAGGAAATCTGTTCAGTTTTAGATGTGAGGTTCTCTCGCTTCCCTTGAGCAGATGACCCTGCAATGCTCCACTTCCCCTTCTGTGCCAAGCTCTGGGGAAAGGCCCTGCCTTGCTCCCAGCATGCCCAGTGTTGGGACTGTTTTTCCTCAAGAACCTTCTTACTTTCTCAAAGCTAATAATCACCTTATGAATGTCTAGAAGGTATGCTTTGGGTAGGTGCTGCATGGGGATAAAATACTGCCAGCTCATGGTATTAATAGGGACAATATGGTTGGGTCTCTTGAGACGGGTGTGTGACTGCTATGATTTCTTAAGAGCCATTGTGGTGCCCACAGAAGGGTTGTCCTGGGGACCAGAGACACCAGTGTCGTGACTGTTTATGTCTTTTAACTTTAGGGCATGAAGCTGCGTTTGCAGCCTTTCTCTGCTGCCTCTGCAAAATTGGTGTGCTCAGAGTGGATGACCAGATGGCCATCGTCTTTAAAGTATTTAACAGGTGAGGTAACGGAAAGAGAAGGGCTGGAAGCACTGGGCAGTTTGGGGGCAGGTCCCTGACAGCATCCCCTTCCAGCCATTTGAGAGGTTACTGCCTGTTCTCTACACCAGAATCCTGTAATCTGGACTGATTGTGTCCCCTTTCTTCTACTCATCTGCACCCATTTGGGAGAAAGAAATTGTACGAAAAGCCTCCTCCTGGGGTGTGAGCTGGGCAAATCAAGGGCCTTCTACAAAGACCTGTACATAATTAGAGAACATGAGTGCTGAAGGGATTGCTGGCCTAGGGAAAAAGGGCAGAATGGGAAAACTGAAGACAAACCTAGACAAAATTAGGAGGCAGATGTACTTTTTAATGGACCATGCAGTGACCCGTTATAACTGTCTCCAGAAGAGGTGATAGCACCTTGTCTGTTAGAGGCTGAGTGTCTTTCTGGGAAGTTACTTCAGCTGAGCACAAGTTGTCGAGCTCTGCAGAGGTATGTGGGTGAAGCTCTGTGTTTTGTGATAGACAGGAATATCTGATCAGAGGATCTAACATCTCTTCAGGCATTTAAAAAAAAAATAAATATGAAACTGGCACTCCTCCGCTGCTCCTCTAGATGTGTTTCCAGCGCAGAAGGTGGAGTTGGTAGCAACGAAACTGGTGGAATGGGTATTGGAGTCCAGAGATCTAATCCCAGCTGTATCACTGTTTGGTGGCATGGAAACAATTTCCTTCAATAGCACTTCCAGCTTTAATTTTCCACCTGAAAAGTGAAAGTGGCAGTTACCATAAGGTGGAAAGCTTTCTGAGCTCTTTTGGAAATGGTTGAAGGAGAGTGAAGTGTCAATGTTCTCAAATAGCAGTGGGAGCGAGGAAAGATCTGCACCAACACAAGACACTGCAGATAAAATAAATCCCTGCCGCTTGATTTCCTCGTGAATTTCTTGGTGTAAAAAAGCCCCCCAAAACAACAAACAAACAGAAACGAACCAACCAATTTTAAAAGGTGCTGGTGTTTGCTGTTGTATGTACCAATCGGGCTGCTTCTGTGGCAAAGGAGCTGAATACGTATTCATGTACTGTGCTATATGTAGTGGTCCTGCTCACAAGTGATAAAGTTGTGTCATCCAGACTGATTGTTCTTGTCCTCATGTGAGTCAACGAAGACAGAAGAAGGCTTTGTCTTAACCCTTCCTTCCCTCTTTGGTCTCAGGTACCTAGAAGTGATGCGAAAACTTCAGAAGACCTACAGGATGGAACCTGCTGGCAGCCAGGGCGTGTGGGGCTTGGATGACTTCCAATTTCTACCTTTCATATGGGGCAGTTCCCAGCTGATAGGTACTAATAAAAACCTTCTCCTGTCCCAGCCTGCCCCCTGTCCCGTCTTTCATGGTTGCAAAGATGATGGGGCTTGGGATTGACTTTCAAATTCAAATATGTCAAATTTATGTATAATACAGCAGAAGAGTTTGCTTGGGGCTTTTCAAATAAAGCTAGTTGCTTAGATTGGGAGATGGAAGGCTGCCTTGTACAGTACATCTGTCTTTATTGCAATGACTACAAGCTTTTTAAAAGGAGAGTCTTGGTTTTGGTGCTAAAAAACACATTTTCTGCCCTGGGGAGTTTACCAGTTGCTCTCACTGCTGAGGCACTGGAGTGGGAGATGTGATGGAAGGGGAGCAGCTCTATGATTCTAAAGAACTCTGGGAGAATTATGTTTCTTCTGGAAGAGGGACAGGACAAAACCTGATTGAACTTGGTCTCAGAAAGGGGGTGCCATACAGGTTACTTCCTATTGTCTCTTACTCTTCTTAGACCATCCACATCTGGAGCCTCGACACTTTGTTGATGAGAAGGTGGTAAACGAAAACCATAAGGACTTCATGTTTCTGGAGTGCATCCTCTTCATTACAGAGGTGAGGACTGGAAGGTTTGTTCCACAGGGAAGTTCTCTTGACATTAGACACTTTGCTCTGGCTGTGGTTTTCTCTTCCTCCTTTGCTTGCTTGTTTGCTCTCAAGCAACTGTGCAGCTGAACTATTGTTGCGTGTCTGAGGTGCTCTCCTTGAATGAGTTGAGAGGGATGTTGAGAGGAAAGTGTAATTAAGTTAGATGGGCTCTGGATTGTAGTTGAAGGAAGCTGTAACAAGAACAAACAAATAACCTTGGATCAGTCAGTGGGAACCTGCATGGAGAAAACTGGTGCCTGCAAGTATGCTAGGAAGATGAAGTAGAAGCTACAAAATGACTGGGCTTGCCAAGATAACCTCCCTTCCCTCCAGCCGTCAAGTGCTGCCTGGCAGGCCCTGGGCCTCCCCTTGCATAGGAGAGGCTCCCAAACCTCCGTGAGGCTTGGTCTTCTCCAGATTCTACTGAAAGAGTTGCCCATTAAATGCACGTTATTTGCAAACAATCTGGAGCAGAGATGGTGCCGAGATTCACCTGGCTGGCAATGCCTTCAGGACCATGTTTCTGCTCAAGCACTGTAGGACCCCGGGGTCAGGGGCTTGGCTTGTTGCTGACCATGGGCAGCGTTTCTCAGTGAGGGAGCTCACAGCTTTCTGCCCGCAGCTGCAGTGGATGGTCTAGCCATGTTTCTACTGTCCTCCTTGCTGCATGGTCTGAGCAGGGAGAGCAAGAAGTACACGCTCTGCTGTGGTGAGGGATTTCTTGTGTCTGACAAGAGTTGATGGGATTAATTTTGAAGGACAGAGTGCAGTTCTTCCCCTTTGTTCTGTTCGCTCTCCCCGCCCCCCCCCCCCCCCCCCCCCCCCCCGCCTCTCTAATTTAGTGATTAGATGAGGAGAGAGGTTACAGAGTATGAACTTAGCCTTTCATTTAGGAAATTTTCTTAGAAGCCTTTGGCCCAAACCCCAGGAGGTGCTGTGTCAAGTCCTGCTGAATCTCGTATAGTTTGTTGGTAGTTAGCACCTCACAGAGTTTAACCCATAGTGCGGAGATGAATCATGCCACGGGTAGTTAAGAAGTGCTGGTAGGAAAGATCAAGGTGAGGACAGGGAAGCAGGAGCCAAGATGCTCTAAGATTTATTTTAATTTGGGCCTCTGTAATATCCAGACAGTGCGCTAACCTGTTAAAAACATAAAAATATACATCTCTTGGCATGCATGTAGAAAATTCTGCAGAGCACAAATGATGTGTAAGGTTTAAAATACACAGCGCCATACTGCTTCTTCAGGTCACTCTGCTTTTGCCTGCAGAAAGTTAGTTTTTTAGTAGGCTTTTAAAATAAATGAGTTTGCTTCTTTTTGTGCACATTTTTTGAGAATTATGGAATTCCCTGTTTCTGCTGAGTTCCTCAGTGCCACCTGCTGGCAAGGAGTCCTTTTGTGAGCCGCTAAGGGGGGATGGCAACAACCTGGATTATCAACTGCATGGTATTTTCAATTCATCTTCGTGCAAGCACTGTTTTCTTTTTGTAAAGATTTTGCTTTTAAAATTTGTTTTTTCTCTCCCAAATGCCTGGGAAGGCAGTAACTGCCACTAGGGGGGGCTGGGACAGCCTCCAGTGCCTTCCAAATGCTTTCTCTCCAAAATCAACAAGAAAACAAAATAGCAGGGGAAGATAGAAGGGATTAAAGACTTTAGTAAATGAACGATGTTGTTTTTTTCTGAGCTTTTCAGCTGGAAACAGCTCTCCTTTCAAGGTGTTAAACACATAGCAAATACCACAACAGTTCCCATAGTGGGTCTGGTACGTCTTACTGACATGAGAGCAGGTTTTGTTTCAGCAAGCTACAACCAAGGGAGGTTGGTCTCTTTCAACTGAGAGAGTATTCTCTTGAGCAGACATTTTTCTTAGCCCCTGGGTGACGTTTCAGGGATATGAACGTACACTGTTGTAGTGTTTGCCACGAGTATATTTAAAGCTCAGTCTCAAAGTAGCAGCGAGATGATGTCCAGGCTGAGCCCACCGAGGCATCCTCTGTACGGCAGCACCACCCTGTGCGGTGCACAGGCGCGGCAGCCAGCCTCGCGTGAGCTGGCCTGCTGTTGGGAACTCTGCGGGGTGGTTTTGGACCAGCGCATGGTTCTTGAATAGGGTGAGGTTTACAGAGCCAGCTGGGGCTCAGGCCACCCTCCCTGCTCTCACCGCGCCCACTGGAGTGTGCTGTGGGGTGCGTGTGGTGCCTGTAGGTGTGAGGATAGGGGGCTCTGGGGGCATCTTTGATGCCTGCCACATTGGGGGCTGCAGATGGCAGCAATGGCTGCCTGTGTTTGTGCAGAAGAGGGGTGCCAGATACGCCCCAGCTGTTGCAGTGCATCAGTGCAATCACCCAGATGCTTGTCCAAGGGCCCAGGGCAGGCAGCAGGAATTTCAGCTTCAATCTGCCTTCTAAATTTGGATGTTGGGGAAGGGAGGGCTCCGGTTTCTGCTGGAAGGGAAGGAGCTGACAGGAAAGCACGGCCTCAGCCGTCCCCCTCCCCCCCGGCACTGACAGAGGAACCATTTACAAAAGGCCGATTCTCTTGGGAACAGAGAGGCAGGAACGCCGGGTCTGTGAGTAATTTCCTGCTCAATATGGCTGCTCTGACTCACTCCATTCCCCTGGGGTCACTGCGGGACTGCAGCACGCTCACCGCCTCTTGCTTTCCCCCCCAGCTCTCCTTCTTTGCCGTTTGTGGCTGGAAGGAGGTGGGGTTTTTTTGTTGTTCCCCCTTCATCCCCCTTGTTTTTCCCTCCCCAGTTTGAAACTGTGGCCAAGCTGTCCCTTGCCGGGCGCTGTGGGTGAGGAGGGCCGCGGTGGTGGCCGCGCAGGGTGCTCGCACAGCCCCAGGCACGAGTGTGGGGACAGCCAGCCATGCTCGCCTCCCCCGCGCTCGCTGGCGCGCTCGCCTCAGCTTGGGCAGTGGGCAATGCACAGTGCGGTGCTGGCAGCTGGTGCAAGCTGTGCCCCTGCAAAGGGTGGTGATGCTGGAGGAAGGTTTGGTGTCAAAACGCACACAGCCAAACCTCCCGTATGGGGAGGGGCGGTGCGTTGGGCAAACCACCTGGTGCTGAGCACCCTGGGAGCCTTTAACTTGGGTGCTCGTTGGTGCCAAATCCTTGCGCTTAATAACGCACCGACTCTGTTGAGTAGCGTTGTGCTTTGTGTATCTGTGCGTTTCATCTTGTATCCACAAGGAAAGCGTGCATGGTGGAGGGGAGCGGGAACGGCAGAGCAGCTCATCCGTCATCCCCCAGCTTGTGAGATGCGCCGAGGGGAAGTGGGGATGTGCGTGTGCTCTCCCGGCAGCGGGCAGAGCTACAGACCTACTTCCCCCGGTGCTCCAGCCCTGAGGTTGGCAGGCTTGAAACAACGGTGTCCTCCAAGCAGTGGGGTTTTTCAGGTTCCCCAGCACCCCCCCTTCCCTTCTCTTTCTTTCTCTGCTGCAGGCTGGTGCCACGCAGGCCTTGCAGAAGGGCAGCATCGATTTCCCAAAGCAGATTTATCAGCCTTGCTTGCTTTTGCAATGAGCAGAGAGGTGGTTTTGGCGGTTCTTTTCCCACCCTCGCTCCAGGCCTGTGCGTGCATGGAGGGAAGGGGTTAGTTGTTTGAGCCCTGAGTCAAGAATGAGAGTCCAAGAGATTCCTCTCTCCCCACGCTCCTTTTTAGTGTGAGCTTCGGCCTTGTGGTTTCTGATGTCATGGGAACTTCGCTCAGTCAGAGTGGCTGCATTGTATTTCTTTTTCTCCCTGAGGGTCTGGTTTTATTCATGGAGGAGAAGGAGAGGCAACTACCCAGGGGATCTACATGCAACTGTCCCTGACTGCAGCTTCCCCCCCCGCCCCGGTCTCCCTCCTCCAAACCCCCTCATCCTGGGAGGAGAAACACTGGAGTATTAAAAAAAAAAAATTTAAAAACCTCAACCAAACAAACAAAAAAAACCCCAACAAATTTAAAGCATCTGCTGCAAGCTAGTGACTTGCAGCTCTGGAGCCAGTTTGGAGAGTGGGACTGGCCTGTGCCCCCTCTGCTCCTGCCTTCCCCCAGAGCCCTCCTCTGCTGGAGGCAGGTGTCCAGCGGGCTGCAGACACCCGAGCTGCTGCCAGCCTGCACTGCCCTCTGTATTCAGGGAAGGCAGTGGCGGTTGTTGCTGCTGCTTGTTGTTGATCTGAATGGGGAATGAGTCATTTTCTTGGAAAGCCCGGCAGTGCTGCACTGGGAGGTTTCTGGGTAGAATAGGAACAGTGTTGAGCCAAGCTCTACTGGGGGGGAGAACAGGACTTACGTGGGGCCTTTTTAATGCAAAGAGTCATTAAAAGGGCGGTGTGCAGAGGGAGGTCTGATTAGGAAAGTGTGGCAGGAAAAGGCTTCATTTTATCAGGGAAGGGGGTGAACTGGATTGCCACGGCTTCATGTGATGTGGCCGCAGCAGGAGGGAGCGTGGAGGGAGGGAGGGAAGGCGCAGTGAAGTGGCTGGTGCGTGGGTCACAGGGCTTGGTGGGAATGTTTGCTTGGGGAGAGCGTGAGTGTGAGTCACTGCTGGTGCATGAGCTTCCTGGCTGGCCCAGCTCCCTCAGCCCCTGCTCTTGGGTCTCTTACAGATGAAGACAGGCCCCTTTGCTGAGCACTCCAACCAGCTCTGGAACATCAGCGCCGTGCCCTCCTGGTCCAAGGTCAACCAGGGCCTCATCCGCATGTACAAGGCAGAGGTGAGTGTTGTGGGCAGGGGGAGGCTGCTGGCCGCACGCCTCCTCCCTTCCACTTCACTGTGGGTCAGCTCTTCTGCCGCCCCTTGGCGCAGGGGCCCTGCCGCAGCCCGGTTGCTACCCTGGGCTGAATGTGGCTTGGGAGCCCCCGGCAGTTCAGGTGCTGCTGGCTGGGAGGAGGCTCCTGCCTGCCCAGTGTTTGCCCCAAAACCAATCCTGAAATGGCCATTCCTTGCAGACGTGACTTTTGCCGTTTCTTGTCTTCCCATAGTGCAAGTTTCAGGTCCCCAAACTAGGACTGATGTCTTGACCCGCTTATCTGCTCCCTGCACTGCTATTTTGCCAGCTGGAGGAGACTTAATTTAAATTATCATCCCCGGTTTCAGGAGCCCAGAGCAGCTGAACGCTTCCTACCAACCTCCCCGCACTACAAGTCCCATCTGTGCGGTGTGCCGGACCGGTGAGGCCACAGCTACCTCCCCAGCCTGGCAGCCCTGCGCCTGCCGGGGCTCTGCTGGCACAGCCCCCAGTGGGCTTTCCTGGCCAGCCCTGACCTGGAGAACCGGGCAGTTTTTGGCTCTCCCTTATCTCGCCTTCCTGCTCAAGCTAAGCCTGAGCTTGAGGAAGCACGACAGGAACTGCCGCATCTGGGCCTCTGGAGGGAACGGCCAACAGGCAGCATCTCTTGCTGGGACGGATGGGACCGTGCTGGCTCTGCAGGGAGGCACTGGCTGTGCTGAAGACACTGGAGGAGCAGGGGTGGCACAACCCCCTGCTGCACCCGAGGAGACTGGTGGTGCTTGAAGGAGTTAATCCAGTACCCTGTGGTCTCTGCTGAAGTCAGCCTGCTCCCGTGGCTGGGCTGTGGGGCAGAGGCTGTGTGGGCAGCTCTGCTTGGGCCCCAGCGCACAAAGGGGTTAACTGTGCCGAGCTCGGCGCTCCCTCCCCCAGCCCTTCCTCTGCGCTGCACATCCTGTGTTTAGGTTCCAAGCCACATACCTCTCTAATCTGCGAGGTGTCACTCCCAGGCCTGCTGGCTCCTTCCGCCCCAGCTCAGCTTTCCTCCCAGCCTCCAAAGAGGAGAAGCGGGGCTGGGGGTCGACCCCCTCCGCTGGCTGCTCCTCAGAGGGATGCCCTGGGCTGCCCCTCCGGGACTGCCCCTGCTCACAGCTCCATCGCAGGGGCTGGAGATGCTGCCGGCTGGGAAGCCCTGAGCTAGAGACTCTAGTGGAGAGCTGGGGAATCTGAAGGAGAAGACCCTAACCTTGGGAGTGCTGCTAAAGTGAAACATGGGTCCCTGAAAACCTAGAGCCTGAGCATGGTCTGCTGCTGCCTCAACAACCCTGCCTCGGGCCTTCCTTTCCTCTGGACCCATTTCTTCACACGCTGTCTGGATACTTCCCTGGCATCCCATGTGTCTCATGCTGTTTGGATGCTCCTGCTTGCTGCCCCATGTGCCCAGTGCCATGTGGTTGCTCCCACCTCATGCACCACATACATGGCTGGAGTATCTTGATGGTTGGACCTGATGATCTTAAAGGTCTTTTCTAACCCCAAACAATTCTATGATGGATTCTGTGACATGCCCACAGTGCAATGTGCATGTCCCCTGATGTCTTGGGGCTACCATGTGCTGGCAGATCTACCTGGCCTGCTGGGACAGCACAGCTCAGGGGTCCTCTAGCGACAGGGAGATTCTTTGGCTCTTCCAGGTGCACCCACAAGACAGTCTTTTCTGGAGGCCTTGGCTCTGTTTTGAATAGCAGATGACATTTTGTATGGAAATGCTGGATCTAGTGCTGGTGGATTTCTAGAAGGATCTAGAGATGTAGCTGTGTCAAGGGGAGTATGCAAAAACTGCCAGGAGAGGTGATGACGCAAATTTAGACTAAGGTGTAGAAAACAATGAACCAACCAAAGCGCTTTAAATTTAGGATTTTTTTTCCTCTGAGAACATTTGTAGATCTTAAAGGACTGTTTCTAAGCACATGATCCTCGTGCAACACTGTCCTGATACTCATGGTACCTATGTTCACCTGGGTGGGCAGAGGAGAGGGAGAACTGCCGAGACGTCCTTACAAATTCTTTTTATCTGCTCTGGGGGGTCTCCCACCCCACTGCTGGCTCTGCTGGTTCCTGCCTGGCTTGGGAGATGAGAGGAGCATGGACATGGCACTGTAGCTGGGCTTAGCTTTCAGTTACGGTGTGGCTATGCAGCTTTACCAACATTTGCAACTAGACAATCTCTTTGACTAACTTTCAGGGAATTATACAATGTTGAGGATCGCTGAGGCTTCACCCTTTGAAGACTGAATCCTTCTGGGTCTTTCAGGCTAGGCACCCACAAGTCACTGCTGAAGATCTTGTCTGTTTGCTGCTGGCTCCTGGTGCAAGTTTCTGCTTGATGTACCCAGCTGTGTAGCCTTCACCATTGCAGTCTTTCTCCAATTAGCCACTGCCAACGTTAGCAAAAGATAAGTGAGCCAACAGTCCTGACATGGGTCTTTGTCCAGCTGAAGGCAGGCAGCTTCAGTAGCAGAGCTCAGAGACTGGGAGGAGGTTTAGGATTGTGGTGTTGCTTTTAGTCTGACTGGCTAAGGTGAGAGCAAGGTATCCTTTTATCTTTTTTTTTTTTTTTTTCCCCCCTCCCTTCTCCCTGCCCCTTGGATCACCCGTTGCAATTAGATCAGGTGAAATCAGACACTCAGATGGAGGCTCCAGCTCTTAACATGTCTGGGGTGGCTGAGAAGTGCTTGGTGACGGGTGGCACTGACTGTGACGGGGGTTTGAGTGGGAGTGGAGGTAGCAGCAGGGCAAAAGGGTCACTTGTTAGAGGCAGACCAGGAGAAAGCAGATGCTCACTCACAACCTGCTCTCACTTGGTAGGAGCGGTGTAGTCCCCAGACCTGGTTAATTTAAAAAGCACTCTGGGTGCTTTATTTCTACTCTGCCCCCTCTATGAGATGACTTTAAACAGCTGACAGAAGACTCAGGTGCATCCACGTGGCTGGGAGCTCTAGCTGATCGCGGCACGCCAGGGTGCTTGCTGCAGGGTCTGTGGATGGGGCAGTAGACTGAAGACAAGGTGTCTTCAGCTCTGTGTGTTTATGAAATCTCAAATGTATCTATAATATGAATATAATGAGTGAATATGTGTTTGCTTGGAAATGCAGGGGCTTTTCTTATTCTCTCCATCAAAGGCGAGTGAAGAAGTTGACAGAATAGAGTGTGGTTAAAGCAGCAGCCTTGATGTTTTTCCCCGAGCCTGCTTTTGAGTCTCCTGACCTTTCCTACTCTGCAGTCCATTGGGAAATACTTTGCATTGTAACTAATCTAGTCCCAGTTCCATCTTTAAAGGTTGGACTTGATGCATGAATCTACTTCCCAGCTGAGTCCCAAGCAGACCTTCAGCATGACCAAAATGGTGACAAGAAGAAAATAAGCCTGTCCTCTCTATTGAGCTAGTGTTGGCTACATCAGTTACACCTGCAAGTGATGCAAGGAGGGTCCTATCTCTTGGCACCTCTAATAATCGGGTACATTTGTGCTAGTCCTGCTGGATAGAGGAGGAAAAGTTTCTTGGCTTGTCTCTTCTTGGGCTGGTGGTGTGTGAAGTGGAATAGTTATCCATTCTTCCTGCTGGTGGTAAAGTCTCTTCATCTGGAGCCCAAACCAATCTGGTCTTCCATGGGACTCCTTGGAGCTAGCTGGGCTGACATTTCTAGCTGTCAACATCTCTGGTATTCATTTCTCTCTGTTCTTCCCTCATGTCACTGTTATCCAGCGCTGCTTCCTCTGAGGGTTTGTCTAAGTGGTTGTGCGAGGAGATGGCAGCAGCTCTGAGCATTAGGAAGCTTTGAAGGTGATGTGCCCTTATTTCTCCTTGGTGCCTTGCCATGGTGGCTTACGGTTTTCTGCATGGCTGTACTTTCACCACCTCCAAACTTGTTTTGGCTCCACTGTGCTTGCAAGCAGTTCAGTTCTGCTGGAACCAGTTGTCTGGCCTCTGGCTCTGAAGGGATTACCATAGGCCTGGGCTTCTGAGCACAAATGCTCCCACTTGCCCATGACGACAGCACGAGGGCAGGCTGCCTGCCTCTGCCCACGCGGCGAAGAGCTGCCTGCAGCGCAGCGCCTCCTCCCCATCCCAGAGCTGGGGTCTCCCCGGCTGCAGTGGGTTCGGCTCGGCCCCGCGGCGGGCACGTACTCCTTCCTATGGGAAGGAGAGCTGTAACTACGACATGGCTCTTGCCTCCCCTTTAGTAGGAGTGAACTGTACTTGGAAGAAGTGCCTGGAGGAATGTGTCACGCCTCTTGTCCTGGGAGGCTGCGGGCTGCAGGAACTGGTGTGGCCTTGACACCCTCTTTCCTGCTGAGGGGTCTGCAGCATATGGGGAGCTGGGCCCCTGCCTAGTGCAGCATCCCATCCACCCTGGCCTGGAGCAGGTGCTGGCTGTGCCAAGGAGCTGGTGGGACAAGATGGAGTCCTGTTAGTTGGTAACTGCTGTACTTGGGTTGTATGTGCTTCATATCTCCTCTAGAATAAGATTCCCATCAGCAGATGCATGCCTTATCGGGGTACAGTAGACTCTCCTCCCAAGGCACAGGCCTGGGTTTCTTTTCTCTTCATGTCATGCTGTCTAGGGAGGGAAGAGCTTGCCCCTCTGCCTGCAGCAAGGTGGTGGCCACCATCTCACCAGCTGTGCCCTCGAGCACGCTGGCAGGTGAGTCCCCATGGCAACGCACAGGGTGGCCTGTGGCCCCTGTTTAGCACAGCTAACACGGTGGCATCTGTGCCGGCGTCCGTGTACTTCTGAGGTTTGTGTGTCTGGAGGCGAGTCTGCTCTGTGCCCTCTGTGAGTTTAGGGCAGTATGAATCTGCAGTGACTCAAAAAAACAGAGCTCTGCCGGGCGAGCGCTGGCAAACTTTGGCGTGGTTATTGGCCACAGTCACTGACCTTGCTGCCCTGGCCGGGCGGTGAGCTCACAGCCCTGAGCTAAACTGCCTTGCAGTGGGTGTATATGACTGATCTGTGATCCACACTCCCTCTGTCATTACTCTGCAAGGGGGGGCGCGGATTTCAGGGGTGAGGGACTGTCGGGGAATAGAACCACGTCTTAAACTATGGCGGCAAAATGAGTGACACTTGTCTATTGAAGACCTGAGAATCTGGAATGCAGTCTGGGCAGCGCCCTGTGGGTGCAGGGTGATGCCTCAAACCCGGAGTGTGGGCACTGTCCTGGGGCGGGAGAGTCTCTTCCCGACGGGTGTCTGCAGTTCTCAAAGTGTTTGTAGGGTGAAGCTCTTCAAAGAGGTCAGCTTGAGCGAGGAGAGGTGGTGAGAGAAAGATGCTGGCATAACCATGCCTCGTCTGCTTGTGCTCCAGGCCTGAATTTCAGTAAGCAAAAGGCTCTGGCTGAAGGGGAGGGTGTGGGGTTAGGAAGTGTCACTGGCCCAAGGAGCCTGACAGGAATGTGGGGGGGACATGGGACTGATCCCTCTGTCTGCCGCTGAGCAGAGTGGCCCCAGGCTCACTGCCTCCTGACCCCAGAGGCAGGACATAGCTCTGCATGCGTAAGGTGGAAATGTCTCCTGAACTCACCCTTCTTTGTCTCTCCTCCTGCAGTGCCTGGAGAAGTTTCCTGTGATCCAGCACTTTAAATTCGGCAGCCTGCTCCCCATCCAGCCTGTGATGTCCTAAGGAGGCTGCGGGAGGAGTCGAGGCAGCAGAGGCATAGTGCGGCACTCTTCCTCCTCCCCTCACCCCCTCCTCGTCACCTTGCCCATTACACACAGCCCATTCATTCCTGCCTATCCTCATCGGCAACCACAGATCCAAAGCACTCGCTGGCCTTGCACGGGAGACAGGACCTGGAGCAGCTCCTCCTGCACGTCCTCAGCATGGGGATGTCTCGCCAGCAACCAAGCAGGGGCTGCGCTTCTCCGCTGTGCTGCATCCACGGGCAGCGTGACTGCTGTGTACGGCTCTGGGCATGGGAATGGGGTTTGAGTAGGGGCTGCCCTGCAGCAGAGGCCCTCTGCTTCCCTCCCAGGGAGGAAGGGGGTGTGGAGGGGAGGAAGGCATGTGTGTATGTGTTGGGCAGTGGTAACTGCAATTTCCCTTTTGAATTTCATTGAAGTTTCCTGTTGCTGTTTGGTTGGGAAACCACTGCGAGGGGTGAGGTGTGAGTCTGCACATGTCTGTAGGCAGCCACCTCTGCTTGCATGGGATGTCTGAAATGGGTAAAGGAAATTGCAGGGAACGTCTGTGGGTCGCTGGAAGCCCAGGGTGCCATCTCCCCCTTTTTCTGGGTAAGAAAAGCCCCCTTCCTCCATCTCTTCTCCAAGGTTCCCTGGGCCTTCCTTTCCCACCACCACCTCTTCTCTTGGGTGAAGCTGGGAACCCCCACGGCTGCAAGGGTCTGAGCTGGCTCTAGAGCTGGAGACAAGGTCCCTGGAGGGACCTGGCTCTGTGGGAACAGCTATACAAAGACACTGCTCAAGCAGCGCCTGTTCAGGCTCCCTCTTAACGGGCACAAAACCTCACATGTTGACACACATTCATCTCTGGGTCCAACCTGCCCACTGCACTCCCCATTTCCTTCCCTGTGCTTTCTGGCCTCAGTGGCACAAGGTGACCGTGGTTGCTACTGCTTGGTCATAAGTTGTAGTGAAGCCCCATAGCAGAGGGATTTCTCCATGAAGCAGCATGTTCCCCAGCTCTTTTAGGGAGGCACCCCTAGAGCAAAGGCAGCATGAGAGGGCAAGCATGCGGCTTTACATGCTTTTATATACTTGTACTGGAAACAAAAAGCATAAATACCCGGGACAGCAGGTTATGCCTGGAGAAAGTTCTTTCCCTTTGCCGTTCCCTGCTGGTGTTGCTGTGCTGGGTGTGGGTAAGAGGGACCATACTTGCAGCACCACCAGCAGCAGCATCTTGAAGGCAGGTGAATGAGTGGGGATGTCGTCGGGATCATACCAGCAGCATCACTAGCAGGGCAGAAGCAGCTGGTGCTGGGCTTGGGATGAGCTGACGCATCCACAGGTCTTGACCAAGGTGGTCTACAACTTTGCAGCTGAAGAGGGAAAGTTTCTTCTTGAGGTTCCCAGGCCAGATGTGGGGGGGACAGGGCTCTGGTCTTGTGTTTGCTGGGGGTTGGGGGCAGCAGGGGTCCTTTCTCTAGCACCCCCACAGGCCACGGAGGGGGTGGTGGGACTGCCCCAGCCAAGCTGCTCGGCTTCTGCTGCTGCACTGCTTTACAGTTGAGGAGGGGGAAAAAAAGACCGCTTGTGAATTTGTGGGGGGTTTCCCCACAGTTTTCTTTTTGCCAGACTTACGTGCTCCCTCTTGTAAAGGTTCTCACAGGTGCTCATGGGAGGGAGAGCGAAAAAAGAGTCTAAATTAAGAGGCAGTGAAACATAGGTGTCCATGGAGCTAAAGCAGAACTTTTTAGCACTGCTACTGTCCTGCCTGCTCCTGGCTCACCCCTGGGCAGGAGGTGGGGGGCAAGGGTTTTCTGACCTATCTGAAACAACTCTATAAACTTGCATTTTAAATGAAAATGGAAGACTGAGGTTAAGTCTTGTTTTACTTCTAAATGGGGCTTGTGTTTTGTCTTGGCTTTCCGAACGGATCCACTGGTGGAGCAGTGCTGGAGATGTGCGTGCTTGCTGGGACTTGATGAATCCATCTCCAGTGGAGCAGTTTAGCAGCCAGTGCCTGGAGCGGAGACCCCAGGCGTTTCTACCCGTGTTGCTCCATGGTTTTTGGCGAGTGTCGCCATGCTTTCAGTGGTTGTGCAGCATCTGTGCATCATTAGCTGGCAATGGCTAAGGTTTCCCGAAGCTGCCCAAGGGTTGGGAACGCATCTCTCTTGGTCATCTTATGGAAATGGGGCTTCAATGCAAAAGGATGGGTGGAAATGCTGAAATCCATGCATGGGATGGACACGAAGAATGTGAAATACAGCACCAAAACAGGGTGGGGAGGTGCTTCCTTCCCCTGCAGCTGCTGCTCCCTGGGGTTGGTGTCCCTGGGCTTGGACCTGCTGAGAAGGTGGGAGGAGGCTCGCTCACGTAGAGCTCTGTGTTTCTTGCTTGCCTGAGTCTACACATCCGGCCTGCTAGGGATCTCTGGACTTCAAGCAGCTAATTTTTGTTTGAGTCTTACCAGCCCACTTGGGTCATGCCCCATCACGTGGCAGTCGTCTCCTTGCCTCCCTCTGACTCCCGCCGATGCCTGTCACTGGTTCTGGGGGCTCTGCCCCTCTCCTGGTGGGTCCGCACATGCAGCAGCACCCAGGGCTGCTCCATGTCCGAAGCAGCACTCCCCCATCTGCTCCCGCATTGGTGGTTTTAATTAAAGTCTCCGTGTTTTGCACTGGTGACTCTGTTGGTCTCTCCCGGACTGGGGTTTGCTCCCGCTGTGGGAGCAGAGCCAGCGAAGCTGATGGCTGGAGCCTTTGGCACAGGGAAGAGGCTTTGTGGAGGCACTTGCTGTTGTCGGTGGTTGATCTCTTGCTTGTACCAAAACTGACTGGTTATTTAACTGCATGAAGCAAGTATATCCTGTCTTGTCTTTGTATCCCTCCTAGGCGTCTTTCTGTTATATAGTATGGGGGTTTTATTTATTTATTTGTTTATCTTTCCTGCTATGTCCACCCCTCTCTCTCCCAGCTTGGATTTGGCAGGTAGGTGATGTGTGAAGCCTGTTCCCAGGCCAGCAGATACCTCCTGAAGATCACAGACTCTCATAACCAAAGGACATTTGAGCCTTGTTTCTGAGGCGGGGTGAGAACTGCAACCTTTTTCTTCAGGTGTTTTTTCTGTCCTGCTGTAGGGTCTGACTCAGGACTTCCAGCATCAGTTTAGCTCAGCAGCTTTGTTGGATTTATACAGAAAATTATACCTGGACCTTCTCATGAGTGGTTGGAGCTAACATAGATGTGCTTAGCAAACGCTAGTTTTCTTGTCACTGGGTTATATCTCCTCTGTCAATGCAGGCCAACTGTGTGAGTGCATGTTGCTAAAAGTGGCAGCGGCGTGGAGGGATGGATGGTGAGCAGAAATGTCATCTTGGATCACAGATGTTTTCTTTGAAGGCACTTGAATTCATCTTGAACATGTCCCTTGGTGAACATGACGCACGGTAAAGGGGAGGCAGACGTACTGTGGGTTTCTCACCATCTTCCCGCCCAGCCCACTGACCAAGCCAGTTTTTTAAAATTCCCTTTTTGGTACTGGATCCTTCAGGGTTGCAATATGTAGACTGGTTCGTGTTGGTGTTACCTTTACACAGGGCACATTCTGAAAATTGCCATCAACTTTCCCTGATCTCTTTCTTTGCTGCCCTCCTTTATAAATGATTGTTCGTGGCAGCAGTAATAAATGAAGTAAGAGTTAAGAGAAGCAGCCTTGTGTGGTGAGAGTAGCAGAGGAATAAAAAATAGAAGTGTTTAATGCCATTGTTGCTGTATTAACTTGTCCCTGGTGTGCGGCTCAGTTCCATTACATAGTGCTGGTTGCTGCTATTAAATAAACAAAGAAGTCACCGTGGCAGGACCAGCATTTGTTGAGCAGCAAAATCCAAGCTGGCGGTTTCCAGGATGAAGACGTACTTCGTAGCCCAAGGAACAGGTGTTGAGCCGCACAAGGGCCCTGGACACCGCACTGTGTCCCTGCAGCTGCATCGGCTCCCTTCCCGAGAGGGGGAAGGAGGCAGAAATGGGTGGCAGAAGGTGGATGTTGTGGTTAATGATAACTGCTAATGGAACCTGAACTCTCCCACTGCCAACATGACAGTGGGAACTCTCTATGGTTGAGAAGCTCACAGGGATCTCGTTACTGCTTCAACAAGGACTCTCCTGACTCAGATGTAGAATTTAACAGGGCTTTTGGAGGTTGTTTCATGCTCTAATAGCCAAGAGGAGAGATCTTCGTCCTTTAACATTGCTTCCCCTTCAGTGGATGAGCACTCTTCCCCTTGACATTGAAACAAACTCCTTGGGCATCATAGGGACAGATGTGTCTTTCCCTGGACTGATCTTCTTAAAGTCATGCCAAACTTCAAACTGGGATGAGCCAAATTGAGAAAGGGCTTGTCTCCACACCGGAATTAGCAAGGCCTAGAACCATGATGGGCATCTTCAGCTTGGAGATATGCTCCTTCTGAAGAGAAAAGGCTGTGAGCAGGCTTCGGAGTTAGAAAAGGCTTTTGAGGGGGTGGAGCGGGTGCTTCTGCTTGCTATAAAAAGCCTGGGCTTGGGAATGTCTACATCGGCCGGGTCTACGCAGGGCGTAAAGACAGTTGTCGCTAAAATTGGAACGAGTCACTCCCCATGTTCCCAGTTGCAACTGTAACACAGACAATAAATAACATCAAAATCCCTCATCAGAATTTGGGCTCCTTACTGCTCTTTGCATGCAAACCCAGGGAAACAGGAGCAGGGTCTTGCGGGAATGGCGCTGCGGGGCCCTGATCCAGCAGGCACCAAGCTGTGTGTTCGAGGCCTCCTGCGCACATACTCACTTCCTTTTATAAAAATAGATTAAGGATGTGTTCAAGGATTTGCTGAGCCTATCAATGGAGGAAGGAGAGAAAGCAGAGGAGCAGTTCCTTATCAGTTCTTCTGTTTCTAAGACACCTGGGAGAGAGAAACCCAAGCAGACTGCACTGCATACAGTGTACACAAGGTACACAAATTATCTATTTTGATGTGAAGTCCTCCCAATTTTGTGTGTGGAAACAGGGTTTTTTGGAGATGGTGAGGTCTACGCTGCTGGACTCCAGCCTGGTGAGTAGCTGTGTAGCTGTAGACCACTTCATTTACGCAGAGTTAATGAGGTACACCAGCACCATACTTCTACAGCCTGCATGTGGACACAGCGCTTTGGATTTCCAGCGGTAACGCTGCTAAAGGCAGTATGCGTTGTACTGATGGCAAGAGAGCAAAGTATGCCAAGGCTCCTATAGGAGTCAATATGTCCTATAATGTCTGCGAGGTATAGAGAATTGGTTGGTGTGGTGGTTAGAAAGAAATTCCACCTAGATCATGAGATACTGGAGCTTATTCTGTTATTGGGTACTAGCCTATCACTGAAAGCAACTGCTCTGCAAAAGGTCTTACTTTCCCATGTTCAGAGCATATACCTTTAAAAATATTAGTTTAGGTATTACACATCCCCTTTGAAAAAAATCCCTTGTAGGCAAGAATAAAACTTACAAAAAGGCTGTTACAGAGATCATCAGCTCTCTATTAGATAGCTTGGAATATGCTCCACTAGCACTAGAGTTTAGTCTTCTCCAAATTACTGTAGAGGATTTGACTGTATCTTGCTGATCCATCCACATTTTAATTTCCTCTGCACGGATACATATTGCAGGATGCTGGAAATCCCCAAGCCCACTGGAGCTGCAAGACTGGATGTTTCATCCTGTAACACCAATAAAATGTTAATGCATACTAATAGCAACAGCAAAGGGGTTTATGGAGCGAGCTTGGAAGTATTTTATAATTGCCAGGGTATCTGTCACAGAGAATTTGGGGTTAGAGTCATCAAGTATTGCGCTTTGTCAACACAGGAAAAGAAACCCCCTCAAATATACCTCAGACCTACTAATTTTTATAATTAAAGAGGGAAGATGGGACATGAGTCCCTGGGGAGAAAGTCAAACATAAATTGCATATACATGAGAGAGCTGCCCACTAGTTTGGATGGATTCAGAAGGTGGGGGTTCAGTTGCCTGCCCTACCGCAGGCCCCCACTGTAACATTAACTAAGGACACCATCTCAGTTTCCAACCTGGAGACCAAGAATAAAAGCACTGTCCTCCTTTATAAACCAAATAAATCTGGGCACGAGATGACATAAATACATCAGTAACATGAAATCCAGGGAGCTGGGGCATGGGTTGGCTTCTCCGTACATTGTGCTGCCTGGCTGGAGCATCTCACGACTTCCAGCAGCTCCTTGCCTTTCCACTCAGCCCAGCCTGGTGGTGTGATTCTGTTTGCTGCAACCTAAGATACAAAAAGACAAAAAGAGAAATTTGAAACTGGGAGTCAGAGGGACCAGGTTTCTTCCATCTCGCAGCATTTCCACATGCTGCTCTTGCTGGAGCTGCCAGCCTTCCGTTGCGCCGCTCATCCTGCCTGTCCCAAATTCACATCTCTGGGATGCTCCAGGCACTGCCCATTGGTGCTGGAGGACTGTGGGACAAATAAAGTGGCAGCAAGGCTGTGGAGATCATGCCCTGCTAGAAGCACCATGCCAGGAACCGCTGATCCACCCTGGCTGCAGGTTGGCTCCATTGTTTCTCACGCTGGACTGGAGCATGTGGTCTCTGTGGTCCATGGGCAGAAGGGGAAGAACCTGGGTGACCACAACACTGCTTATTTTAATAGATGTGCTCCAAAACCTGGTTTTTTTCCAGAGTCAACAGATCCTGAGCCAAGGTATAAGCCTTGCCTAACCGGGCAGGCACTGGAGGGCCAAGCTGAAGCAGCTCTGCATGCAAATGCTCCTTAAACAATATTAGGGTGAGTCAATCCAGTGGTAGCTCCAGCGGGGGACAAACTGAAGCTCCATCCTCCCCCTTACCTCTCCTTGTCACCAAGCTGGAGGACCAAGCCCAGTGCACAGTGCCGTGGAGCCTGGCATGTTCGTGTCCTGGCTTTTGGGGCTTTTTAACCATTTTCTTGTCTTGTGGTTTATATAGGAGCAGAAGAGCCGGAATGTTCGTGATGCTGCAGGGCCCACAAGCATGGCCTTTGCTGAGGGGAGATGGGTGATGGAGGAGAGCAAATGTGGAGCCTGGACATGGGGGTTGTCCTCTGGCCCTGAGAGTTCTCCAGGCTTTTGTGGCATCTGTAGGACCATGCCCAGGGTGCTTCATTGCTCCTGCATGTGTCATTCTGCATCCTGACCCGAGTCCGGCTGGAAGATGTCTGCAAAGCTTTCCCCTGACTTACACCAGCATGGGGCTGATAAGGGCGAAGCCCGCCACTTCACACACATATTTTGGGCTGGTGTTTGCTCTCCAGCATCAAAGCAGATGAAATGGCAGGGTTCTGAAACGCCGTTCCCCAGCTGTGCACCCAACGAGCCCTGGCGCGCTGCTAATGGTGAGTTCATAGGAACATCCCTGAAACCCGAGCACCCCAGCACCCTGTTTGCAAATGGTTTAGGAGCAGCAGCACATTCCTGTTTTGGGATGTGCAGCCCCACATGCTGCTGAGCACGTGTGCTAACGCTGGCAGTGCCACGCGGGGTGCGGCAGCACCGGGCTGTGTGGCAGCTGCTGCAAGGAGAAGTAGGCACGGGCACGGAACGTTGTGGCGGGTGTTTTGTTCATCCTCACTAGGGAGCAGAGGAGAAACAAAAGCTGGAACAGCGTGGGGCACTGAGCTGGCTGGGCAAGGAGGAGAAAAAAATAATTGTGCAGAATTTCATCAGGGAGCTTGGAAGGAGGCGATTTTGTGAGCAAATAGTCACCTCCAGAGCAGAACTTCCCCATCTCCAATTTCAAAATTCTGTTCACATCAACATCCACTTTCATGTTGTAAAACCTGGGGAAAAAGGGAAAAAAAAGCAGCTTCATACATTTCAATGCAAAAGCCTTATTTTGGCGAGGAAAAGGTGGGGAAAGCACTGCTGTGGTGGTAGTTTATAAAAAAACAAGCCCCGAAAATGAAAATGTGGAAGTGCTCAGGGACCCGAGGCAGGCGTGGCTGCCCCGAAGCCTGGGGCTGCTCCTGCCCATGTGGGGCTGAGCCTGAGCGGGGCCATGAAGTGGCTGATGGAGTCCAGCCCCAGCCTTAAAAGATGTGACTTTGCTTTACCTCACCTGGGGAGAATGAAAAGCAGATTTGGTTGGGACCAACTTCAGAAGCGCCTCTGGCTTTGCACTGCAGCCACTTCCCCCATTTCCCATGTCAGAAAGGAGGGAGCAGGGGGCATGGTGCAGGTGCTGCGCCCTGATGCATGGGTCCCCATGAGTCTGGCATGACAGAAGCAGGGGGAAAATGCTTCGCTCTCAGCCACGGGTCTGGCCTGAGGGGCACCTGCCAGCCAGGCAAGTAGGGGCAGCTTGAGTCCCATAAAAGCAGCTGGAGAAGGGTAGCAAGGAGCCAGGATGGTCCACAGCAGCATCCTGGGCAGCTCATGAGGGTTTCATCGCTCCAAGGAAAGCCCTTTCCCCTCCTCCAGGCAGCAGCAGGGTTAATGCTCTGTCTCCTCCCTGTCCCTCGAAGGTGTGGGGCAGGTGTTTCTGCTCAGCTGGCCCCATCATGGAGCCAGAAGTGAGGATAAGAGCAGGGTTTCTCCCCTGCTTTACTTATCTCCATTCTCTATAGGACCTGGGGTCAAAGTACCTTCCCTGAGGCAGCTCTGCCTGCCCTCTGCCTCTGGGCTCGGCTGGCTCCTCTCCGTGGTGCCGGCCTCCTCCTGCTGTTTGGCACTGGGCAAGGTCCTGGTCAAAGCTTGTGGCCCTCTTGCCTGCCTGGCATGGAAACCTTGGAGAGCAGCTCAGCTGGAAATGCCTTTTGCCCTGAGGAGCATCTGGAAAAGCACTCGGCCTCCGAGTCTCGGCCAGCAGCACTGCCAGCCTGCCCCAGGCCCCCCTGCGGGGGTCCAGGACCGATGTGGATGTGGAGATGTTAGCAGCTGGGCTTCCCCATTTTCTGGCTTGTGGGGGAAGCAGGTCATTCTCTGGAGACCCTTCCTTGGGTTTATGTGGTGGAAAGGTGGCAGAGGGGGTCTGCGCACCCCTGCTTTGCTGCAGGGATCTGCCCAGCTTACGTCTCTGTAGTGCCAGCTAACCCCCAAAGCATCCAGTGTCAGCATCTTCTGAATGCTGGGGGAGGTTTTTGCTTCTCCTGCTATACAACCGAGATACTTGTGCATTGACGATGGTGGCGGTGTGTTGCTGAGATGGCTGCTTTCTGCTAAGCATCTGCTGCTTCTGTGCAAAGTGCTTTTTACTCTAATTTTTCTATTGTATTGTTTTTGCTGTTGGATATAAGAGACAGCATCTTGTGTGACACAACAGCCTTCTCTTAACTTTCCCAATGCGCCCTGGTAAATCTAGGTTAAGCTTAACTCAGGGAGCCACATTAATCATCAAATCTATAAGCAGGATATAGAAAGGCCAAGTGTGAATAATTATTGCTCAGATGCTAATTACCCAGGCCCAGACCAAACTCAACATATTAAACACACCGCTAACAGGAGCAGCCTTTTGACCACATTGTTGTGTCCCCCCTAGCTCTCCTACTGCTGTCTCTGCAGGGGACTCCTCCAAACATCTGCTAACACGTGCAGATCCCAAAATATACTTCTGCTCACTTGATAGGAGGGATCTAACACACAGCTGACAGACTGAAGGGCAGCCAGATCCTGCGCTAGGATCGGCAGAGCACTAAGTTGCTCTTCTGGGGCTGTCCATGCTTCTGGGACTGGGTACAGTCTCATTCTTGGCGCTTGCGGTTTGGGAGGATGCAGAGCAGCTCCCTGTGTGGGTTAGTACCTGGGAACCAGCGCCTGGCTCATGGTGCAGGGGTGGGTTATCCTGGGGTGGGTGCTCAACCCCTCCCGGGGGGGCTGGGTGCTGAAGGCAGAGCCGGCCTGGCAGCCCCAGCAGGTGAGAGGGGTTGGTTCCCCATTGCTGTGTCCGTCCTCGTCCCTCCTGGGCCAGAGGGACCTGCTGGGTGTGCAGCGATGTCCTCTCCCAGGCTGAGCCACTCCAGTGGTGCGAGGACCTGGCTGGGCTCTTGGCTTTGGCGCTGGGTTTGATACACGACTTCCTAATGTCAGGTCGCCTGTGGGGTGCTGCCGGTGCCAGGGACTGCGCTGACCCTCTGCTGCCAGCGAGCCCAGCCCCGCAGCCAGCGCTGTGGTTGCCTCCCGGCCAGGGAAATAAGGGCAAGAGCCGTGCTGTCCCCCCCCGGGCTGCCCCTCGGGCTGCTCTGCTGAGGGCAGCCCCTGGGGGCGCGGGGTGGGCTCAGACGCCCACCAGCTTCGGGCTGAGGAGACGGTGTCTCCTTCCTGGGGCAGGGTGATTCCCCCAAAAGCAAGGAGGCTCCGTGGGGTGACGCTGAGGACCCCCCAGGAGCTGCACCTGCCTGCGGAGAGCATTCCGCTTGGTGAAGGGAAGGCCACAGCTGTCTCGCCGCTGGCAGAGCAAGCAGTGTGCGCACAGAGGCGGTTCCCTCTGCCGTGCCACGGTGTGGGACCCTCCCCGGCCCCCCTTCGCTCTCCCCCACCTACTGCAGCTCGACACCAGCCAGACTCCACCTGCCCTCCCCACAGCACCCCCCATGCCTTGCTGTGCTCGGGGCTGCTGGGCACAAATCCTGATGATGCCCACTCAGCCTCAGCCGAGGGGCGCTGATGGAGAGAGGACGCACAAGGATGTTTAGGGTCAAGCTCTTCGGCACCAGCAACCCTGGCTCTGAGGTCAGCTGCGCTGAGGCATGTTGGACCATGCTGGGGGTCAGGTCTGGGATGCGGCCAGGCGCTGACATGAGAGCAGATCTCCCAGCTGAGCTGGGGGGCCTGGTGGAGACAGCTGAGCTCCCCCAGACTTGGGGTCCTCCGCCCTGCTCCAGCCTGTCTGTTCAGCACCTCTCACCAGAGAGAGGGACCAGCAGGGTGGGGGCCAAGGCAGTGGGTGCCTAGTGGGGTGCATGGGGAGCACAGCCCCCTGTGAGCACCCAGGGGGTTCAGCCGAGTTGCAAAGGGATCAAAACATTTTGTGCCTGGAAGATGAGGAGCATGTGCGAGAGTGAGGATGGGCTTGTGCTGAGGGGTGCAACCTTCTCCTGTCACCTCCCTTCTAGCCTGAATGCTTCTGCCATCATGATTAATTTATCAGGTACTTATGAATATGCAGATAAGACTCTGGTTTCCAGGCTCTGCTTTCAGGAGGGAGACTGTGTGATGGGCTTTCTGCTGCTGCTGCCTTCGTAAGAAGAGAAATGTCATGTACCAGGGTTCAAAATAAATAACTGTGCTGCTGAGAGCGTTGGAGCCTTAGCAGCCCCAAGGAGCTGCAGGCTCCCCTTGTTCCTCAGCGCTGGAGATTTTTATGAGCGTCCCAGTGGTGTATGCACCCCATCTCCCCCACCCCGTGTGGTTACGGTGATGCAGAGGTGTCTTTGCCAGTCCCAGCCTTTGAAATTTTGACTGAAGCCCCAGAAACTTGCACTGTGAGTGGGGCTGAGGGCTGGCCCCCCCCGGAGAAGGGGGGTTCAGAGGGATGGGTGCACCTGGGGTGGTCGGGTCCTGCAGGAGCTGGGGGTCCACCTGGAGATGGCCTCTTTACTGCTGGAAATGCCAAGGTCTAGGAGATGGGGAGCGGTTCAGAAGGCTGATGGGTGTGTGCATGTGGCTGTTGGGCTAAGGCAAGCTCTGCCCCTCTCTGGCTGGGCTGCCTGAGGTGGGGGCTGCGGGGTGGGGGTACTTTGGCCTTTGGGATTCGGCACCTAGCTGTGCTGACCTGCGACACCCACAGAAGTAGCTCGTTTTCAAAACTTCCCCTAAATCTTGTGCGCAAGAGCCAGAGCTATGAATGCGGGAGCTGCCGCTCCTGCTAATCCTGCTGCCGGGGCCCCTCTCCAGCTGCTCCGTGCTGGGGGCTGCGACTCCCAGGGCAGGGGAGCAGGATGGGGCCGGGTCAGGCCTCAGCTGCCCTGGGGTCCCGGCCCTGAGGAGGGGGCTTCTCTCTGCCTCCATGGGCGCATCTCCCCTGCTCCAAGCATCCAGCTCCTGGCTCTACAGAGCGTTTGGCGCTGCTCCCGCCAGGGCTGCTGCACCTGCCCAGTGGTTTTACAGGGTTTATATTTTAAATTTTATTTTCTGGGGCTGTTTGGAGGAGCAGCAGCAGGAGAGGGCAGCGGGGCTCAGTCCAGCATTCGGGTCCTGCTTCCTGAGCAGGACGGGGCCGCCCCTGCCCCTTCCTCTGCCCCGCAGCGGGGTCGGGCCCCCTCCAGCCCCGGCCCCGGCGGGTCCCGCTGCGGGCGCCAGGGGGCGCTGTGGGCGCGGAGCGGTGTGCGGACCGCGGAGGGAGCGCGGCCGGGGCGGGGGGGGGCGCGATCCGCGCTCCGCTCCTCCGCGGCTGCACCACGCGCGTCGAGCCCCCCGGCCCCGCTCCGCAATCCCATTTTTGGGGTGTCTGCGGGAGAGGGGCACGTTGCGCTCCCGCGGGGATGCGCGGGGCTGGGGAAGAGGCTTTGTCCCTGTCTTGGTCTAGGCGGAGGGGTCCCGGGGCTGCTGGGGCTGCGGGAGCCAGAGGAGGGGCTCCAGCTGGGGGATTTGCGCTAGATGCTGGAAACTGCGCTTTTTGCACGGGATTTAAAAAAAAAAAAACACCCAGATATTCTCCCCTCCTGAGACCGGCCTGGGGGCGGTGCGCCGCGGCGCCGGCTTCGTGCGCTCGGTGTGAAGGAGGGGAGGGGAAAAATGCACAGAGCGAGGGGGGAGGGAAAACCCGCCCGCACCACGCAGCGGCCCCGCGCGGCGGTAACAAACTCCAACTTAAAAAAACTTCCCGAGCGCATCAGGGTGCGCGCAGGAGCGCGCAGGCGGCGGCGCTGCCCAGGTAGGGGCAGGGCAGGGGGGGTCCTGCTGGCTCCCCCCGCCGGGGGAAGCGGGGAGGGGACACAAGCCACGGCCCCTTCCCCACCTGGGCCTCGCTTTGCGTGGCACCCCCCAGACCCGCGGGGGGGGCTCTTGCTGCCGCCTGCCAGGCGGAGGGGGAGAGGGTGAAGCTGGATGGTGTTGGGGGGGATAAAGGGGTTTTGCCGGGGGCGAGGGGTGCACTGAGGGGGGGGCGGGGGCAGTCGGAGCCTCGGAAAAGGCTCCCCGGTGCAGAGGGGAAGCGGCGGCTCAGGAGAGGGGCTTCCGCTGGCTGCGGGGTGAGGGAACGCGAGAGCACAGCAACTTTATAATCGTCTTTTTATTAAGATTATAAATTTAAACAAATCTGAACAGTTTTACCCGGCGATATACAATTCCATGTGCACAAAAATACAGGCTTACAAACAAAGAAAAAGGAGGAAAAAAAAATAAGACCCCAACAGACCATTTGGCAAAGCATCCTCAGTTACACATAGTGCTGATACCATGAAGTTGGGAGTGGGCAGGCTGCAAATAAAAAAACAAGGAGGGGACAACGACCAGAAAACCCACCTTTTTACAACAAAAGGTTTTTCTTTAAAAAAAAAAATTAAAAATCAAGAGACTCTATAGGAGACAGATCCGTTCACAAGACCAAACAATGCTGGTTTTATGATTTTGGAAGGCTGAAATCAGAACAGTTGAACTTAACGGGAGGGGAAAAATTTAAAAAAAAAAAAAAAAAAAAAAAAGAAGACTAAAAGACCCGACACAGCACACTGGAGACGTGAGTAGTGTTACACGGTTACCTGCGGCATCACAAATACACACCGAGGCGGAGGCTCCGGGCTGCCGGGGGCGGCTCGCCCCCTCCCCGGCGTGGCAGGGAGCAGCCCGGAGGGATCCCCGGCCCCTGCTTCACCCCACCCCCACCCCCCCAAATTCAGCTCTCGTATCCCTCCAGCGTTACCCCGGCACAAGCGGTGGGAAGGAGAAGTCACATCGCACACGTTTCTTCTGGGAGGAAAGTTGAAATGTTTCCATTTCTGCCCCCCCCCCTTTTTTTTCTTTTAAATATATAAAGAAACGCACAAAACCGAACCGGCAGCGGCTGCTTCCCCCTCTCCCCGCCCCCCGAGCCCCGCCGAGCCGGGGCGGAGAGACCCCGCCGGGGCAGCGGGGCAGCCGGGGGGCTCCCGCCGCGGGGTCCCGGGGCCGGGCTCTCACGTGGCGCTCCCCGCCGCCAGCACCGGCCCCGGGAAACCCGCCGCGCAGAGAACCCGGGCCGACACAAAGAGGATTATTTAAATAGGTGCTTCGGGTTTTGTTGTTGTTTTGTTTTCGTTTGCTTATTTTTTTGTTGTTTTTTCTCTCATCTCTGCAAAAATAAAGTCCCAAGATCTTAGATTTTTTTTTCTTTATTGTACAATTTATAAAACACTAGTGTGGCTCTGCCCTCCCGCCTCCCCTGCGCACCCCTCGGCACCCTCCACCCCCCTCCCCTCGCCCCAACCCCCCTCCCCGCCTTTGTTTCAGGGTCCCCCCCTCCGGAGCCGCCGTCCCTCGGATCGCACCCCCGTTTTCGCAAACGCCCCCCGCCCGCGCCTTGCTCCCCGCTCCTCTCTAAAACGCGACGATGGCCCGAGTCCAGGCTCCCAGGCTCGCCAGCGCCTGCTTGCTGCACAGCTGCCCGTTGAGGGGCTGCTCTGAGTCCGCCTGCTGCCGGCTCACCAGCCCCGTGAAACCGGAGCCGAAGATGGAGATCAAGTTGGAGATGTTGGAAGAGTCCTGGGGGTGCTCAGCGCTGTACTCCTCGAAACGGGCGCGTTTGGTGCACGGGGCGAAGGGGGGGCCGCCCGCCACCCCGCCTCCCCCCGGCTCCCCTTCCTCCACCCCCTCCTCTTCCTCCTCCTGCCCCGGGTAATACTTGCGCTTGGTGCCCGGCGTGGGCGGCGGGGAGGCGAGCCCCGGCGCCGGCTGGCAGCAGCAGGGGCACTGCGAGCAGCAGTCCTGGTGCAAGTACCCGTTCTCCACCGTGGTCACGACGTGAGTGTCCAAATCCAGCACCGTGGTGCGGCTGCTACAGTGCGGCGCCCCGCCGCTCCCGAAGTCACAGCCGGCGGCGTAGAGCAGCCCCGGGGGCGCGCTGCCGCCGCCGGGACCGGCGCTGCCGGCGGCCCGGTAGAAGCCCGGGGACGAGTCTCTGCAGGGCGCTCGCTGCAGCTCCGGGGGCGCGGCGCACACCGGCACCTCCAGCAGCTCCGCACCGCCCCGCGCCGCCGCGCAGCTCCGCGCCTCGCGGTCCTGCGTGTCGGCGGGCAGCGGGAGCGCCGCCAGCTCCGGCGGGGCGGCGGTGGGCGGCGGGCAGGCGGGCATGGCGAGGAGCGGGGCGCCGTCGGGGTAATGCTGCTGGCGGCGGTAGAGCTCGGCGTAGCGCTCGCTCAGGTAGAGCTGCCGGGCGTTGCGGAGCACATAGGAGACGAGCAGGTTCTTGTGGAGCTTGATACCGCCTCGCTGCGTGCGGGAGCTGTGGATCTTCCGCAGGGAAATACTGATCAAACTCTGCGCATCGAGGGTGCACTCCATCCTCCTCCGGCCCCTCAGCATCTGCTCTCGCCACCCGCGCAGCCAGGCACCCCGGGCCGCATCCACACGGCAGCCGGGAGGGTGCGGAGGGTCGCAAAACAGGAGGATAAAGAGGCGGGGGGGAGGGAAGGGAAACAGAAGGGGGGGAAGGGGAAGGGGGGAGGAAAAGAGCCTGAGGTCGCTGGAGAGGGGGGAAATAGAGAGGGGCGTCTTCAGGGGGCGGCCAGCGGCGGGAGCAGAGCAGGCATCGACGTGCGCGCCGGTGGCTCCCGCTGCTGCTGCCGCCGCCGCGCTCCGTGCAGGGACGGCGCGTGCAGGCAGCGCCACCAGCGCCGCGCGCGCCCGCCCCGCGCGCCGCCCCCGCCCGCCCCTCCGCGAGCGCGCCCGCCCCGCCCCCCCACGCCGCGCGCGCGCAACTTCCCCCCGCGCCGATCGGTACCTGTCGCGCAGCGGCACTGAACGCCCGCCCGCCCAGCCCCCGCTTTTATAGTGCCGCGCCGGCCGCGCCCCGCCCCCCGGCGCGCGCGGCCAACGGGACGGCGGCGGGCGGCCTGACGGGCGGGCGGGGCGTCCAATAAGGGTGAGGCGGGCCCCTCGCGCCGTTCAAATGCTGACAGGCCCGGCACGGCCCAGGAGGGCGGCGGGGACCCGGCGGGGCGCCCGGGTCAGGCGGGGTTGCGCCGCTGGGCGCCGGGAGCCCCGTGATGCCCTGTCGGAGCGGCGGCGGGACCGGGCTGCCGCCCCCCCATGCCGCTCCCCACACACAGGTGAGCGTGGGGCGGCCCCGAGCCCCGCGAGGGCGGGGGCCGCCGCGTGGGCCGCCCCGCTCCGCTGTCTGGGGGCTCCGGGCCCCCCGCACCGCCTCCTCTGTGACACCCCCGGGGGCGCTGCCTGCCCCCAGCACCCTTGGTGGCGTCCCCTCCCCTGGCGTGCTGGGGGCGGCTGTCTCCTCCTGGCCGGACGCAGCCCTTCGCTCCCCTCCGCGGACCCCGGCGCGCACACCCCCCCCGCTTCGGGCTGCCCTGGCCCGGCCGCGTTAAAGGTGAAGGAGGCCGGGGGCACCCCGGTAGCGCCGGTTTCCCTCGCGCCCCGGCAGCAGCAGCAGCCCCGCAGAGACAATCCCGCCCTGCCGATGTCCCACTTCGCCCCGCGGGACCGGCCCGAGGTGCCCCGGCGTGGGGGCAGGGCTGTGCCCCTCGGCAGGTCCCCGGTCGCACCTGTGCTCCCCCCCAGCGGGAGCGGGGCCGCGCAGGGCTTGCTGCTAATTAAGGGCTCCCATCCCACCCTGTCGCACACAGCGGTCTTGAACCTGTGGGGCTGCACCCCAGCTCCTACAGGTGCCCCCTCACAGGGTGCATGTGACAGGAGGGGTCTGGGCAGACCCTTTGGTATGGGTGAGGTTGGGGGGCACAGGGGTTCAGGGCTGCCCCTTGCTTGTTGCTTAAAGGACCTGGCCACCGAGGGACCCAGCCATCTTCCGGGGGAGCAGCAGTGCTCGGGGGAGCCAGTGTCACCGCAGAGGAGCTGCAGCAGGTAGGAGCTGGGGGGACTCAGGGCAGGGGGCTGAAGCATCTTAATGGCAGAAGGGGGTCAGGAGCTGCTCCTGAAATGGCGTCTTCTGTAGAAAGCAGTGGGGAGGGGGGGGGTCCCCCTGAATGGGGAGGTTTCCCCGTGCTGGGTGCCTGCTCTGGGGGATGTGCTGGCCCATGTGCCTTAGCGGGGGCAGCCCCGTGTCTGTGGGTTGTGGGGGGTCTGCTGCAAAGCAAACCTCCAAAGCCCTTGCTCCCACCGATGCAGCCTGACCCCCAAACCGCAGGGGCAGCCCTGTAAGGTGGTCACTGGGCTCCATCAGCTTTGGGGGGCGGCACTGCGCAAAGCCTGGGCTCCACAGGGGGCTGTGGGGCTACACTTGAAGGGCTAGGGCTTTGCTTGCTTCCTGGCCTGCCTGGAGTCCACTGGTTCAGCTTGCTCACGTCCTCCACCCAAAGGAATAGGAGCAAGCCTGGCATCAGGGCCAGGGAGGATTTTGTCCCTGTGGAAGGGTATTTGGGATAGCAGCTGGGCTGGGGCAGCTCATTGCCCCCTGAGCAGTAGCTGGCTAAGTCCACCTTGCTTGTGGAGCAACCTTCTCCACAACCTGACCTCAGCCATGCAAACTGGGCTGAATGACGCTCTGTGCATTCCCAAGCTCTTGTAGGATACTCTTGACCCGCTTTCCTTGTTTATAACATAGAAAGTTATCGCAACCCCTGTCCAGAGAGTGGCTGTAGCTCAAGGTGGGGGGTATGGGCAGCACTGGTGATTTGGGGTTGCACTGTGTCCTTTCTCTCCTCCACCAGTCTCCCTGGCAATCCTTCCTGGCCGCAGGTTGGCTTTTCCAAGGCTGTGGCTGCGCTTCAGCTGGAGATCTGGGAGGTGATGCTCTGAGCTGGTCTGCACAGATACTATGGGGTGCTGCAGGGATGGGGTTTGGGGCCCATCACGCAAACTGGTGCTGAGCTTTGTGTGCTTTGGTGGCTGGAGCCAGGCCTTGCACCCGCTCAGCAAGATAAAAGGCTCTGCCCTCGCAGGGTGCTGGCGTTGGTGCTTGTGGACTGAGCCCCAGCTGCAGCTCTCCAGCATTTTCTGCAGCCCCCTGGGCACTAGGGGACCAGGGCAGAAAGCGCTGCTGCTGCCAGCCTGTGCCACGTCTTCCACCCAGCCAGCACAGGCAGCAATTGCCTCTCTTGTTCAGCTGGCATTTGCTGTATTCTGGCCCATCTCCAGCTGTAGAACTCCAGCCTAGGTGGTCCAAGCTAAGAGCCTGAACTGCTTTTTGGCTGGCTGCTATGGGGTGGCTTGGGCAGTGCGGACAGAGCCAGCCACAAAGCTTTGCCCTGGCAGACCTCCTCCGCCTCGAGCTCCTGCTCGCTGTCCCGCCTCGGCTTGGACTTGCAGCGTAGCTTCGGGACGCTGCCCCACACCGGCCTGCTGCCCTGTAATCGTTGCACGGCCCTGCAGACCTCTGGTCATGGATTTAAGTGAAGGGCCAGGTGGACTCTGCAGGGCCTCGCTTGCAGCAGTGCCAGGTGTATGGAGGTGCAGAGGGCCTTGCAGAGGCTGGCACGTCACTGGGGCAGCCTCTGGGGCTGTGGGGCAGCCCCGATTCGGGAGATGCTGCCGCCTCTGGCTGTCAGGTAAGTGCCCTCTGCTGTAGCTGCCTGAGAAGCTTCGTGGCACCAGGAAAACCCAAGAGCACAGCAGGAGCCTTGAGGAGATGAAGATGAAATTAAAACTTTAATCGTAGTTAGACTTTGGGTAATTAATATAAAGGCTATAAAACACGGGCCTGATCCTCGCGCTGACTGCCGGGCACCGTGTTGCAACTGGTGAGGCTGGCGGCAGCCGCAGGCTTGCTCTCCTGGCGGGTGCAAGCGTTTTGTTTGCAGATACGGTGGCTTTAATCCTGGAGCTGGGACGGGCTGCGCACTGTGAAAGCTGCGCTGCTTCGGTTTGGCCTGTGGACTCTGAAATCTCTCGGAGACAGGAATCTGGCTGATACCTGTCTTGGCACATGACTGTAAACGCTGCTTTCCTGAAAGAGGATAATGAACCCTGTCCATTTTCTGGCTGTGAAGCAGCAAGCTGGGGCAGTATGGGTTTGGTGCTTGCCTTTCCCAGGAAAATCTCTGTGCCCTGTCCAGCATCCATGTTGCCTTGTCTCCACTGGGGTTTGTGTGCCCTTCCCATGGGAAAGGGCCCTAAGGACCCTACTTCTCTAGGGGACAGTTGGTCTAAAACCATCTCTGTTAAATATAATTACAGCTTTTGACTGGCCATTAAATGGTGAGTACCATTATTTCCTCAAAGGAAAGGAGCATGGGCCTGGGATTTGCTGTTTGGAGGGCTGCAGCTGCACATTTCCTGGTGTACATGCTGCTGGTCTTGGGGGCCAGGCTGTGGTGCGGGTGCTGTGAGGCTGGCCCTGGGCTGAGGATGGTGCAGCTGTACGGCAGTCTGTCTGTCCAGCCCTGCTGATGTCTGGGTGCCAGGGCTGGTTTCGCAGCCGTCGATCCTGCAGCAGGCTCCAGTAGCAAAACCTGGCGGTCCGCTGCTCTCAGCTGCAGAGTAAACAAGCTGGCAAGAGAAACCATTTTGCTTCAGCTAGTAGGAGAAACCCTTTTTAGGTAGCACTTCCAACTGGCAATGTTCTCCTTCATTAACCCCCTCCTTCCCTTTCCAATGAAACATGAATTTGCAGCAACCGGAGATCAGGCGCTTGCTGGTGCTGCCTTGCCACCCAGAGCAACGAACACAGACGTGAATTTACTGCTTGATCTCGTAATTTCAGTGCAATTAGACTGGCTGCTATAGAGCAATTTCCCCTAGAGCCTCAGAGGTCTGGGTCTGGGCCTGGGCATTGCCCAGCTGTTCTCAGACAAGGAAGCGGAGACATTTGTGCATTGGCTGAAACATTACTTTTTTTTCAGGTGTACCTGGAACTTGACTCGCGGGAGACGCGTCTGCAAGTTGGAGCTGTGGGTGCCTGGCATGTCTGAAAAGGAGCCTGCTTTTCAGGCTTACTTATTACAAGTCGGGCACCCAAAGCTAGTGGGAAAACAAGCCAGAACAAGGTTTTCAGGCTGAGCTCTGGGAGCAGGGCCGGCTTCTGCCACCCCCTCCTCTGTGCTGGGTAGGTACAATGTTGCCTGCCCAATCCCCCCCCCAAGCTGCTCCCCAGCTTGTGGGGACACCTGTAACACAGACCCACAGGGTCTGCTGCAGAGCATGGAGGACAGGGCGTGTCAGTCTCAGAAGCCAGCAGCCCTCAGAGCAGTGTATCCAGCCGTATTGATGGAGCGGGCTGTGGGTAAGGCTGTCACCCCACTGCCTCGTTAGCCATCAGCTCTTTCTCACAGCTCTAGTACCGCAGCCAAATACTTTGTATAAAATCCTGGAGAAAACTGAGATGAAGCCATACTGAAAAAATTGTCCATTTATTGTTCCTCTGTGCTTTTAAGCTGGGGAGCTGTACAATGCCTCCCAAGCATCACCATGGCACGGGGCATGGATGAGGGGCTCAGTACTTTGATCTGGTCTGTTCCTACCTAACTTCACCGACTTAATTGCCTACATTTCTTGTACCCTGGGCACTGCTGTGCAGTGTATGGGTGCAACCCATAAACTTCCCTGCTGTTGCTTCATGGCCTCTCACGGCTGCATGGCCAAGCAGAGCCTAACCCATCCCTGTGCTCAAGGTGGTGCTTACGAACTTTTCCGGTGCTTTCTGTGCTCCTACTGAAGTGTTGGGAGGTCCCCTTGCATGGGAATTGCATGACTCTTGCTTTGACTAATCCTGGGAGCGTGGAATTGAGGTGGTGATCGCTACCAGGATCTTATTGCTGATCCTCTCCACAGCGGGCTTTGCTTATCCTGCTGTGAGTGCCAGCCAGCTGGTGACGTGACCCAAAGGAGAAGGGGGCCTCTGCCTGTGCCGATGTTTTTTTTAGGCCATGCTTGCTTTTGCCACTTGGTGTGCCCAGCAGTCAGTCCACAGTAGCAGATCTGTTCCTTGCTAGAGCTGGGGGGTGGGGAAAGAGCTGCTGCTGATGTGAGCAGAGCTGTGGGTGTTTGTGGGGAGGCTGCAGCATCCCAGTTGTCTTTGTGTGATTTGCTTGGCTCACCTGGCACCCAGAGCCACTCGTGTGATGCTCTGCAGCAGTATAAAGCTTCTGGCACAGGTACTTCTCCAGGTCTCTAGCAAGCTTGTCCTACTGTGCCGGTCTCTGCTAGCGCCTTATCTCCTTGTTTCTGGCATTTGGAGGATATGTATTTCCTGCAAAACCATTGTGCAGGATGCTAAAGCTACAAGATAAACTGGGTGTGGCAAGCTTAGAGGGGATGAAGTTGGCATCCACTCCCTCCAGCGAGCTAGTGTTTCACACCTTGCACTGGGTGCTCACCTGGACCTTGCCACCCAGGGAGCTCATCACAGCTCCCTGATGGATGTGGTGCATAAGGGACCCTGGAAGCTCAGGGCAGGCATTGCCACTGTGGTGACTGCCTGGGGGCTTGGACGGGAGTGTTGCATCAGCAGCATCCCCGTGGCTCCTTTGAGCATTTCTGAGGTGCTGCAGTAGTCAAAGTACCCACAGCCTCTGGCCTGCTTGGCAGCAAGTCCTGCAGCTTGCAGTGGTGATGGCACCAACGCTCAGACTGGTCATAGGGCTGTGTGGCTTCAGGCTGGGCTTGGCTGCCTGGTGTTTCCTGTAGGAATATGCCGAAGGGCTAGAAAACTTGGGGTGCTTCTGTCCGTGAAACCCAGCTGTGCTCAGCACTAGTCCTATCAAGGAAGAGCTGGAGACTGAGGCTGCAGGGGGATCAATGTAGGTCACTCACTCAGGGCACTTGTGACCATGGCTTGTGGAGTCACTCCTGGGAGAATGCTTTGACCTGTGGTGGCTCTTGGGTTAGGGCTGGGAACAAGTATCGCTTAAGAGCAGTAAGGTGAATGGCAGGCTAAAGGCCAGCTTTGAGCTCTGTCCTCACCTGGCAAATGTGCTTTTGTCCCCATGGTCTGGCTGTGCGCTGAGCAGTTACGCTGCCTCTCCGTGCTGGTGTTTGGCATGTCGGTGAGCTGTCCTGAGGAGAAACCAAGACCAAGACCCCAAAGTTGTTTGCTGCATTTGGCGCCAGGTCCCTGGAGTGGATTTTGTGGGAGGTTGTGGATGTGACTACCACCTTCTTGGAGAAAGCACGTCTGTTCTGGGGGCTCCCCTGGCAGCTGATGTTGAATGGTGCTCTGGAGCTGCCCTGAGGTCTCGCCACTGTCACCCCAGATCATCGCTTCCAGGAGGGATGGGTTACCCCAGGCAGCCAGGCTGTTTTCTGGGCTGTGGTATCAGATGGCAGCTCTGTTTAATGGCTAAGTCAAATATCCTGAAGTCTTTAGTGTTGTGCAGCCAAGGGTTGACCCCTGGGCTTGGTCTGGCCTCGTGTTATAGCTGTAAATGTGGCTGTGCTGGTGCGCAGTCCTTACCCTAACTGGAAAGTCTTCTCTCCAGCACTAGTGTGAATGGGGAACGTTACCTGCAGATCCTTTTCCTGTCTGTCCTGGGTGGAGCTGGATGGGAGTTGCTGGGGACCGAGTGGGATTTATAGCTGTGCTCCCTGCCAGCAATGGGACCGGCGGGCTGTCGGAGGAGTCCAGGCAGCAAGCTGTTACACGATGATGGGAGGGCAAAGAGACCAGGCGCCTGTGATCTAGGGCTAATCCTTCGTCTCTGCCTCTGTTTTGCTTCCCACCTACCCTGTCCTGTGGTTTCTAGATGCTAATCTGTGCGGGGCAGGGCATGTATTACAGCGCAGGCATCGAAGGCATCGTCTGGCGCGGGGCCCTTGGGCAGCCCCTGCAATAGGCATTGTCCACCCTGGGTGAGACCCCTGTCCCAGGGCTCACGCGCTGGGCAGTCACGCTTGGCATTGAGAGCAACCAAAGCTCAAGATCCTTCCCTGTCCCCTGTGCTTGCTAAGCCTGCAGGGAGGGCAGCTGGGGCAAAAATGGTATTAAAGTTGGAGCTGTGCCATGAGTGGGGAACAAACGCCGGGATGGTGTGTGGGACCTGCCCGGGCTGCTGGCCCCCGGCTCGGTGGGGATCCCCTTCCTCGCTAAAAGTGACACAAAGCGTGTCCAGTTAGTGCTGCCAGGTGACGCGGGGCTCCGAAACGGTTAATCGCTGCCTGCGACGGGAACGATAACCTCTCCCCAGCAGAGCCTCCCGGTGCCCGGCCGGATCGGGACTACAATCCCCGGCAGGGAGCGAGCCCCCGGGGCGTGCCGGGACTGGTAGTCCGGGGCCGGGTGTGGGGGTCCCGATGCCACTCGTGGCTGGGGCGGGGGGACCCGGAGGGAATGTGCCGTCTCGGGGAGGAGCCAGCGTGTTCACCCACTTTGTTGTTAAATACCTTAAAGGAGCAGCGGCTGTGCCCGAGCGAGCTCCCTAGCAGCGCCGCGCACCCCGGGCCGTGGGCTTTTTAAAGATAAAAATCACTCGCTTGGCCTCCGTTATTACCGCCATCTCCCGCGCCCCGTAACCCCTTCGGCGCCTGGGCACCGCCAGCCCGGCCGCGGCGCTGCGAGCGCGGCCCTGGGCCACCTCCGCCGCCGCGGGCGCTCAGGGGGGCCGAGCCGTGCCGCCTCGCTGCTCTCCGTGCCATGGGCCACCAGCGCGCGGCTGTCCCCTCGCAGCGGGGCCGTCCCCGCTCGCCAGCCCCGCAGAGAAGGAGCGCCGGAGCCAAGCGCGGCGCGGCCGCGGTGCGGGCAGCGCGGCAGATTTCTCGTGCCAGCTGTGACCCGGAGATTCCCCCCCGCACCCCCCAGCACGCACACACACACCCCCCCGGCATAATTCAGTCTGGCACCCAGTGCCTCCAGCCAAGCACCCTGGCCCGGCCCTGGCATGTGCCCAGCAGACGCCCACATCAAAGCCGCCGCGGCGTGCCTGGCCCCTGGCCAGCAGTTACCTCTAGACGGCTTGTGCAAACCTGGAGGGAGATGGCAGGGAAGCATCCAGCCCCCAGCAGCTCCTGCTGGCCGCGGGGCAGCCACGCCTGCCTTGGGCGCATGGTGGGTGCCACAGCTGGGTGGGTGACCCATGATGGGGGTGTCCCTGAAACATCCACCCCAGTGGAGTCGGCTAGGTGTGGGCTGGCACCTGGGTGCCTCAAATTGCTTTGTCCTTGCTGCCCTGTCCTGGCAGTCCTCACCTCCGTGCCCCTCTGAGCCTCAGCGGAGGGGGGATGAAATCCCTCTGGCAGGCAAATGTGCTGGAGAGGGGCTGCTGGAGCACAAAACTGGAACCTTGCTGACTGGAAAAGCAGGAATAACCACCAAAACACAACTGGTGGGGAGGGCTGTGATGCTGCAGGGAGCCAGCAGCTGAGCTGGCTCGCGCTGGGTGATACTCTGGGGCAGATGGCCCAGGTCTGCCTGTGCTGCCCAGGGTCACAGGCTGTGGCTCGCCTGTGGGCCGCATGGGTGGGAAGGCAAGGGGAGGGCTTGGGTGGCAGGGCCGAGCCCAGCGCTCTTGGCTGAGCCTTTCTCTCCTGGATTGTTGGGTGCAGCTACGCTTCCCTGCCAAGGGGCTGCACTTGGTTCTTTTTCCCTCCTGGGTGCAGGAGGAAAGAATATTGGGCATGCCTGATCCTGCCTGGAATTGGGCTCCAGCTGGTCCATGCTGTGAGTTCAGGCTCATGTCCATACGGCTTCCAGCCTAGTGCCTGGCCCAGCATGGTTGGCAGCGTGCAGAGCTGCTGGTCTTGCTTGGATTTGGGGTTGTCTGGGTGAAAGTCATACCCAGAGCAGAGGAACTCTTCCTGTGGTGTGGAAAGCTCTCCGTGCATGAGTGGCATGGCAGGAGCAGAAGAGCTGAAGCTCATCAGAGCTTGTGGCTGTGGAGGGACCTGCGGTGCCAGGACCTGGCTTCTCTAAATGCAGGGACTCGTGTGGTTGGATGCTGGATGACAACCTGTGCAGCAGTGACCTCCTGGGTGCATCAAAGGCAGCAGAAACCCTTCTGGGCTGCAGAGGAGTCAGCACCATGTCATTCTTCTGTGCAAAAGGAAGCAGTGGAGTAGGAGAGGCTGCCTGCGGTGAGCTGTGGGCTGCTGCATCCAGTGACAAACCCAGGGTGCAGGGAGACCATGCTGCTTCTGTGCTGCAGGTGCAGCTAACCCGCTGCCTCATGGATGCTGAATAAGCAGCCCTGGAGGTCCTTCCCCAGCTGTGGCCAGCCCAGCAGCGTGTGGGAGCACAGAGTGACCCGTGCATCTCTTCTAGTGAGGTGTGAATGGGGATGATGGTGTAGGAGGAAACAAATTTGTCTCACCTGGATGCAGGGGAGAGGGTAGGGGCTCAGCCTAACACCTCCTGCTGTGCCTGGCTGCTCTCTGGTGTGTGCTTGCAGCCCTGGGCTGCACGGCTCAGCCTGCAGCCACACTGCCTGACCTTGGTCCAGTCCCTTACTCAGTGTTCCCTCAGCACTCATGCAGTGCTCCCTGTGCTCCTCGGTGCTGCGATGCTGACAACTTTCTGTCTTGCAAACAGCTCCCTTACGTGTGCGTGCTGTGCCTGGCGCAGCAGGGACCTGTCTGTGCCTGGGATCACAGCCTCACAGCATGTGGGGGGGGAGGAGAGGTTCATGGGCTGCACGGGGCGCTAGTGAAGCTGTCTGATGGAGGTGGGCACCGGAAAGCTCCCCTACAGGCCTGTCTGTTACTCACTCTTTTTTGCTTTTCTTCCCTTGCCTGCCATTCAGAAACTTGCATCAGCAGCCTCACATCTGCCCAACACGTTGTGATGGTTGTGTTGCAGCAGGTGCCTTGGAAGAGCCCTGCACTGAGGCGGTTGAGGTGCGTGCCCCTCCACATCCCCGAGCTGACTGTTTCTGATGCAGTGATGCTCGGACCCAGCCCGACCCTGGACCCGTCCTGCTCTGATGTTGGAGCAGAAGCCCCAAAGGGTGAAATACAGCTGCTGGAGGAGACAGCAGGAGCTGTGAGCTGGGGGTCCTGGAGGTGAAGCTGTTTGCAAACAGCTCCCGGGTGCACTGCAGTTTTGTGCACTGCGTGATTTTCCCACACGCACAGGCATTCCCAAGGCTGAAGGGAACTCTTCCTGCTCTGGGAAGGGTAGAAATGAGACATGGATAAAATCGCTAGGCTAGTGTTGCTAGAGGAATTAAGAGCCAAGCAACTGCATCCATAGGAACCTCAGTTCTTCTTTTATCCCCTTGCACATTGAAGTTAATTGCATTTCCAACTGACACATCAAGCTGTCCTGCCACAGTCATCTGCAGCAAAGTCAGTGCATAGTGGTTGCTCTGGGATATAAACTTCACCTCTTCTGTTTTGCTCTCTTGGGGGAATAACGGCTTTCCCAAGGCTATTTGTGCTGTGGTCAGGTCTTAGGAGCCCAGGGCTCAAGCTGAGTGTCTTGCTAGGTCTTTATGGGTATCTCTTGAAGGTGAGACTTGTCAGGCTTAAGCAATGGATGAAATTTTTTTAATGGGTGTTCAGCAGCCACTGTGGAGATGCTTAAAGGCATAAATTTTTTAAGAGCATAATGGATGTTAAGCTCTCAAAAATAAATCTGAAGTCTCTCTAGCCTGTGTTTCCCAAGGTACTGGTGGCTAGCTTAAAATGAAAGAGCAAGTGAAATGAAGTAACAGGCTTTTAGATGGTGCAGAGCACCAATGTGGAGCTTTTGCTTTCTTAGTGTGTCTGAGTTAGCACTCAGTCCTTCGGGATGCTGAGGGTCAGGACAGCAAGGTCTTAACCCTCAGCGGGTGCTTCAAGAACCTACACTGGAGAGCAGAGGTAAGGATTTTTCCCCATCCCAGTAAGACTGGTTGGGCAGAGTGTGCAGTGCCAGGCTCTAAAACCTCCTTCCCAGAAGACTTGCTGATGGCAACCAGAGACTTTTGGTCCAAAACTTCATGAAGGCTCTCCTGATGAAGCACAGCAAGCAGAGTCTGGGTGTGAGAGATGAGCCAGTGCCTTGCCCCCTCTAGAAAAGGACAGGAAGCCCTGGACAGAGCAGCTCTGCCCATACCGTTGCAGGGAGATGACAGTGGACCTGCAGAGTGCCAGGGCCTCCTCTTCTACCCTACACAATGAGCCTTTCCTGGGGAAGTGATGGCCCTGTGCAGGGGTTTCCTCCTAGGCCCTTGTTGCACCAGGAGCTGGGGCAGCAGGAAGGAGATACCCCCCCTGGTTGGGGCAGTGCTGTGGGGCTGGGAGATGGGGAGCAACTGGCTCCATCCTCCCCTGGCTGCTGTTACCCCTGGACTGGGAAGCAGAGCTGCTCCTTCTGTCTCTGCAGACACAGCGATGCCACGGGGAAAAGGAGGTGGAGGGGTACCATGCTGGCATGGGCAGCACTGCCAAGGGTGCTGGGGAGCTGACAGCTCAAGGCTTGTTTGATGCCGCTTTCTTCTCCCACTGCTGGAGCAGGGAGAATGGCAGCTGTGGGAGCACTGAGCTCCTGCTTGTCTCCTGCCTGGGGAGGCTGGCCTGGGGAAAGCAAGAGCAGCCCTGATCCCGTGCACAACCCCAGGAGGCAGCGGGTGCATGCAAGCACTGGCATCCTGCAATACTGCGCCCTCACATTGCTTTTGGCAGCTTCCCTCCCAAGTCTGGCAGGAAATGTTCCTTCCTTCCCCCTGAGGTCAGCTCCGCTGTGGCTCTGCTCTTTGAGGTCCTCTTGTACCTGCTGAGGGCTCGGCACTATTTTATAGGGCTTTTTCATGAGGTGTGCCTTGCGAATGCCCTCCCTTGGGCTGTGGTAAACATGCCTGGAGATGAGCAATGCTGGTGCCTTCAGGAGGGTGACAAAGTTGGGGCACCAAGTGACTTGTGCCAGGTCTTTCTGCTCCTTGCTTGGGTTTTGGGGAAGATCTTGACCTGCTGTGAGGTGACAGGTTCTGAAATATATCAAGTTGTGAATGCCTTGCTGGGGAAGAGGCATGAAAAGTGGAGGACTTGGGAATGATCAGGGAAAAATTATTCCTTGAAGTGTGGGTTCATGCAGAAATGTTACCTGCTGCTTCTGTAGTTCAGCCTAACCCTATGGCCCTGTCCTGTTAGTGATTGTGTGTAATTATGGAAATTGGAAAAACATACTTCTTTGATATGGACAGGGTCTGCTCAAAGGGCAGTTGTTCATGGAGTCCAACTGCTTGCATTCATGCTGAAGGCAGCTCTAGATTCTGTGCCCCCATCACTCCTGAGCCCTGGGTTGGCCATCAGGGCTAACCCAAGGAAAAAAAATCTATTTTATCTTCTTCCCGAAAGCTTTGAGGATCAGGGCTCTTGTTTCTTGAAAATACAAGGTGTGGCTACACCAAGAGCCTCTGGCAGGAGGCTGGCAAGAGATGTGAACAGAGCCTGGTGCCTCCTTGCTCTGGTTTGCACATCTGGATTTTCTTTCCTGCTGTTCCAGCCTGCTCTGAGCACCACTCACCCCTGCTCGGGCTGGGAGAGCATTTCTGGGTGACTGCTGCTGGAATGAATGGGGATGGGAGAACGTCATCCCAACCCAGCACGAGTTTGCAAGTTCTCTGGGCTCCCAGCTGCTCTGGCGGCTGCTGCTGTTGCTGCTGCCTCTTGGGGGAGGAGAGGAGGGACCAAGCAGGGGTCTCTGCTCCTTGGCACAGCTGCACCGGGGCTCTCTGCAGCTCCCAGGCACGGCAGCTCTTCCCCAGATGGAGGATGGGGCCCTGGGGGTATTGGCCGTCTGCTGCTTTGCTGCCCAAAAAAGCCTGGAGGCTGTTTTGCCCTGCTGCTCTGCTGTTATCCATTGAATTGCACCAAAAATCATGCTCCCCCCCATTATCCCTGAAGATGGATGCAGATGACTCCCCTCCTGACATGTGCGTGATCTGTGCACACTTGGCTCTCCTCTCTTCCCAGGCAGCTGGCAAGTTATTTTTGGTTCTGGAGTGGCCCATATCTGGTTTCTGCTGGGGCAAGTCCCTGCGCCCAGCGCAGCTCTTGCATCCCCGGGGCTTGCAGGAGGTGGGATGTGCTGGCTTCCCTTGCCGATGTGTTGGCTGGAGCCAGCAGGGATGCTCCAGTGCTCACCTGCTAAAGGGCTGGTCTGGCATCTCTGTGGAATGGCTGAGGAGAGGGGGAAGTTGGCCAGGTCTGCGGGGACTCACCTGGAGGTAGTGTCCCGGGAAACCTGATCTGTGGGCCTGTTTGGGGGGAGAGGGATGGGCAGGAGCAGCTGGTGCTGTCGCAGGGCTTGGAAACCCAAGCCAACACCTAGTCACATGCATCCCCTGTGGCTGGCAGGCTGGAGGAACGGCAGCCCCCTTCCCTCGGCTCCTGGCCTCCTGCCCAGGTCCTGCAGTGGAAATCCTTTTGGAGGGGCATTGGGGTGTCTGAAGGGTTTGCTGGTGGCAGCCCTGGGGAGATGCTAGGGACCTCCTGCCCTGCCTCTCCTTGGGAAAGGCTCACAGTGGGAAATGTGGGGGCTGCTATTTGGCTACTTCACTGCAAGGACGTTCCTCCCTCAAGCACTCCTGCAACTCCAGGACATTGAGCCCTTTCTTAAAATCAAGGTTTGTGCCAGCAATCCTGGAGCAGCGGCTTATTCCACTGCAACTGGGTGCTGCTCAAAGCATCATTCCTGCATCTGTGTGGTGAGGTGCTCAGGGGTCTCTGCTTATGTAGAGAGGGAGCAGATGGCTTTTCACTAGGTTAGACATAGGTTGAGTATTTGCTGGGCAGTATGGGCCACATGGGAAAGCATGACTGTTTCTCAGTGCCCAGCTGGCTCTGCGGGCTGGTGGAGCGCAGCACCTTGCTGGAGCTGAGCCCACAGGAGGTGCTTTGAGAGCAGGCATCTGCAGCGGTTGTGTGTCCCCAGCCATGTGCCTCCAATGTATTCAGGAATCATTATTCAAGGCTTTTAGTAGGCTGGTGTCCTGTATATGCTGGTATTTGGTCCTATGCTCTGTACAGATGCTCAAGAGCCTGTGTGTCTGGCAGTGCAGGTGGTATAAGAGACCATTCCCAGGCAGTGCTGGCTGCCATGGCTAAGGACGCTGCATCCAAACATGCCAGGGAGAGTGGGACCAAAATCATGACACATACTTGCAAGGCAGTGCCTGGCAAAGGTGAGCTGCCAGGGATGCTGTGGGTTGACCTGGTTGCCAGAGTCACCCTGATATATCCCTCCACATCAGGGGAGGCTGCAGCACTGCCTGTCCAGTGCTCCCTGTCCTCCCTGGCACAGCTACCGAGCCAGGACAGCTTTTTCTCACTGAAAACTCTGCCTTTTCCTCTGGGGAGGGAGCATCAACACATACTCCCACGCTCCTGCTCATCCTCTTTCAACAAAATGCCACTCTGACGTTTCTTTCTGCTCCTGGCAGGGAGCGAAGCTGTTTCCAATCTCTAACTGTGGGGTTTCTGGTGCAGGCTTGCAGGTCTGGGCTCCCCTGCCCCAAGCATCCCCCTTTTCCTCTCTGTGTGGGGTTTCTGACTCGCCTCCCAGGACCAAACTGTATCATAACTCTGCAAGGCTGGCTCCTGCCAGCTCTTCTGTGGGAGAGCTTGTCTCCTCATGAAGCCTGAGGGTCTCAAATGTCATTGAAAACAGAACCAAATCAGCTGTGAATAGGCTTTAACTTACTATTCAAGAGTACAATAGAAAAATCAAATAGATGCTTCATCTCCTTCCACTGTCTGTGTGCCTGCTTTTCTTTGTTGCAAGTGACAGTGGGAAAGAAAACAGGTTTGTTATGAAAGCACCAGCTCCAAACTGCCCTGTTCTGTTAATCTGGAAACGAGATGTGAAAGAGGTGGCTTGTGTGGACCAGGGCTGCTGTAGGTAGGAGCAATGCAGGGCTGGGGTTGGCAGCTCTGTTACTCCACGTTAGCTCTGCAGTGTGCAGAGAGCACCCGAGCTCAGCACAGCACAGCAGGTTCAGTGCAGATGGCTTTGTCCAGCTGTTCATCCTCCATCCCTCCATCCACTGAAGCTCTTGCAGAGGACTGGCTGCCTCCTCGTGCCTCCTGGTTTTTGGCTGCATAGCACAGAGCACATCATGTGTCTCTGTGCTGGTCTACGCTCTGCTTCTTCCTTGGTCTGGCCACCCTGTACAATTGGGCACAGTCTTTGGAAAAATCACCCAGACCAAAAGCGAAATTCAAGCGCACAAACCAAAATATTTGGTGCAATGCATCCTAGGGCTGTCTTGTGCCACCAAAATGCGTCATGGGGCACGTGGCAGGGCTACCTCGTGCCACAAAGCTGCTGCCAGGGATGTGGTGCTGAGTGGGTAGGAGAAGGCGAGGGTCTCGCTTTCCTTCCTGCAAAGCTGATTCCCAGGGGCTCTGCTTTTGGGGTGGGCTTGTTGGCAGGGGGCTGAACGCCAGCCCCACACACCCCATGAGCAGGGCTCTGCAGCCAAGCACCCCCCTCCCCGGCTCAGGTGGTGTGCCAGGCCCTGGTGGGGGCAGGCTGTGGGGGGTGCAGTGGCCTCCCAAGGCTTGGTGCGGGGCCTGGTGCAGGCTGGGTGCAGGCTGCGGGGCCTGGTGCGGGCCTGGTGCAGGCTGCGGGGCCTGGTGCGGGCCTGGTGCAGGTGGGTGCAGGCTGCGGGGCCTGGTGCAGGCTGCGGGGGCGCGGTGGCTCCCCAGGGCTCGGGGCTCAGTGCAGGCCACCGCACCGTGCTGACACCAACGCCATGCGAGTGCCGCCCTTTTGAAGTCTGACACCCGGGATTTTCCCCACCCACTAGGAGGACTGAAGACAAAAAAGAGCAGGAAAGAAAAAAGGGGGGGAGCCCTCCAAAATGCCGTGAGGGCTTGTCGAGGAGGCAGAAGTTGAGAGGGGCTGCGGGGGAGGGCTCAGCGCGCCTGGCCGGCCCTGAGGCACCAGCGCGGGCAGGTTCAGCCCCACAGCCTCCTGGTGCTGGGCTGAGCCGCACTTGCCTGGCAGAGCACATGGGGGTTGGCACAGGCAGCAGGGGAGGCGAGAAAAGGGCTTGGTGTGTGATGGCTGCAAATTGTGCCCCTTCTTGCAGTTCCCCACCCCCCATTCCCAGCTGCATCCCAACCTCAGGTGAATCAAGAGGGGCCCAACCCTGGGCAAATCAAGACAGCCAGGATCTGGCCCCACTGATGTAAAGGTTGGAGGATTAAGCTGCCTTAAACACCAAAGCCTTGCTCTGCCTGTCAGACAGATACCCCAGGGGCAGACTGGAAGGGTGTGGAGTGGAGGCTTTACTCTGCAGAAGTAGGATGGGAACATTTACTGGTCCTGCCTGTTTGGTTTAGCACTCCTGGCTGAGGCTTGGATGATCCAAAAGGGAGCTTGATCTGAGGTGCGAGGATATAAGTTGTTATTATTTAAAACTTCTAAAGCCTGAAGCTACAAAGCTGTAACTTGGGACACAGGGTTGGATGTGATGCCTGTTTGTGGAGGGTTGTGCTCGTGCAGGTCCAAATGAGACCTGCAAAAGCAATGACGGGATCCCACCCTGTCCCTTGCCTCCACCCAGCTCTAAGGCTCAGCTTTAGGTTTGAAGTCAAAGCTTTAGGTGGTTGAAGCTGGGTGCCTTTGGATCCCCAAACCCAGTCTTGACTCACACCTAGGGTACAGTGTGTCCTCATCTCTGGAGAGAAATGGATGTTATGTGTGGCTGACTGTAGCCAGACAGGTCCTGCTAGTGATGGAGGATCTGCTGGACCCTGCCAGAGCTTGGAACAACACCTGCACCTGTGTGAAGTGATGCTTGGCCCAGCTTGTCCTTCGGTGCCATGAAAAGTGGCAAAAAGGGAAATTCGAATCCTCTGTACCATGCTCTACCCTGTCTGGGGCAGGGGGAGGGGGCCTGGAGGGGAGTGTATTCTTGCCAGAGCTGCTCTCACCACGAGTGACCTTACCAGGAGAAGGGGCTGAATGCTGGCAGCACATGCAGAAGGAGAGGGATATGTGACCAGATGGTGTGAGATGTCCCAGCAGGAGCTCACAGCACTTCAAAACAGCCACCCTTTCTGTGGGGTGTCATGGGGAATACTTGCAGCTCCTGGAGCTGCTGATATCTTCTGTTCCTCATCACCCATGGCAGCAGTGTCAGGACTGTGCCAAGCTTTGTATCTAGGTGGCCTTCACTTGGTGAAGTGAGCTCACCCATCCAAGGCAGGAGGAAAGACGCTTTGTAGTCTAGAGGTGGCTGGGGCTTGGCTGTATTGTTACCCCAAAAGCTTGAGTCCCTTCATCTTCCCTCCCTCTTGTCCATGCGTGGCCACCCTAAGACTCTTCCCTCTTGTTGCAGGCAGTGGGGTTCAGCCTTGTGATTTTGACCCTCTGAGTGTCAGGGTTGACTTCTCCTTTGGGATCTTGCAACCTGCTGCAGAACAGAGCAACTGCTGAAGGTGTCCTGCCCTTGGCACTGCAGCCATGCCAGATGCTGAGGTCTGGAGAGCAGCAATGAAATCACTATTTCAGCTAGAGCTGCTTGCTCCTACCCTCGTGGGAGGGATCCACGTACCAGTTGCTGGCTGCAAGAGCTGTGTGACTGCACAGCTGAAGGAGAGAGCTGCTGGGATGCCTACCAGAGGGGAACGGCGAGCTTTGCCCTTGCTCTTGATCCCAGGGCTGCGAACCTCAGAATAATGGAAGGAGGTAGCTGTTCCACCAACAGGGTACAATAAATGTGCCAGGATCCTGCTACTAAACACCCGTGTTTTGTGTGAGGGGAGACTGCTTTGAGGTAGTATGTAGGCAACTGCTGTCTCTGTGCCATGGGTGCGCTGCTTTAGGATCCTGGTCCATGCTGCTGGCATGCTGCAGAAGAGGGGAGCTGATCTGGGGAAGGCTGCCTGCACTTGGCAGATGGGTTGAAATAGAAGGAGTCTCTTCCAAGACAGCCCTTGATGGAAATCAGCCTTGCACAGCTCTGGGGGTGGGCTGTGGGGGTGAAGGTTTGGGAGATGATATGCATGGTGGCTGCTAAATTTAGGAGGAGATCATTTTGTTGGTTATCTCCTTGCCTGGTGTGCTAGATCATGTCCATAGCTCATAGCCTGGTCCTGACGAGTTCTGTGGTGCCTGTCTGTGTCCATGCATGGGAGGAGATTCTACCCCTCCACCTCCCCCTGCATCCTTGAGACCTTTAATCTTTCATGCTGTCTAAACCAATCCCCTTGGGGAAGGAGATGGTTAATTAGCCCCTTCTCCCCCTGCTCCTCACTGCCTGTGTTTCCCAGACCCTGCTAGCTGGTGACCCCCTCTGCAATGTGTCTTCGAAGCTTGTTATCTGCCCTGTGCAGATTTCCCTGGCAGGAACAGGAGGTGATGCTGCAAAGGCTCCAGCTCCCATCACAAGTGTCTGCCAAGGCGCAGGGAGCTCTTCCCAGCCTGGCCTGGCTTGCGAAGGTGTTGGGGCTGTTCCCTGAGCTCAGATCCCAGAGGAGGTCAGGAGGACATTGTCCCCAAGCAGTGCTGGTCCTGAGATGGTGCAGTACCTGAAGGGGATGGCCTCTGCTGTGCTCCTCTTCAAACCGGGTGGGAGACATCCCTTGCTATGGTGGCACTGGCACCTGGAGATGAAGCAGGATCCTTAAACGATGGGCTGCTTTAGGGCTTTCCCTCCCTTTCTCTGGGGGATGCTGGTTCTTCTCTGGCCTTGCCTGATGTGCTGGAAGGCTCAGCTTTTTGCAGTTGGGCCCTATGTGAAAGTAATCCCAATGAAGGTAAAGAAAAACACGCTCACCTGGAGCTCCCAGCTGGCCTTCTGCCTGGGGGAAGGTGAGGGGGTGCTGCCTGCCTTGCTGAGGCTGTAAAAGGAGGGGGGGAAGGAGAGGGGACTGGATCCATAGGCGAGGGAGCACCCAGGCTCACCAGCGAGCTGCTGCATGTGCAGGAACTGCTGATCCTGCAAACAGGACCGTCACCATCTCCCTTGTGTGTTCCTCCCGGTGGCATGGGGCTGCGTGTGCGTGCATGCAGCAGGGCACCCATGCCTCTTGTGTGTGATGCGGAGGTAAAACAGCTCTGCTTTCCCTAGGCGAGGCTGTGCTTCAGGCTCTGGTGTGGAGAATGGGGTGCCTGGGAGAGGAGTGCTGCTGGTGGGCTGCTCCCCCTCCATGCCAGGGTTAACCTCCTCCAGCAGTGTCTCATGTGGCTGGGATAGATCTGCCTTCTGCAGCTGGGGTAGGGGAAGGAAGGAGGAAGCTAGTTGTGCAATCGTTCATAGAAATAAAATGTGAAAGGAGTGGGAACACGGCAGTGCAGAGGAGCTCATCTTCAGGAGGAGCCCGTGTGCTACCTGCACTGGGTCCATCAGCCTTCTCCTAGGTCCAGGCACTGAGCACGGCGCTGCTGAAATGCAGGGAGTGATGTCCCTTGAACCCCTCCTGCCCTCTCCCCATGCAGCATGGCTGAAGGTTTGCAGTAAAACCAAAAAATGCCATGCCCTAGAACTGTGCTCGCTGCCAACTTCTCTTACCAGACCCTGTGCTTTTGCCCAAAGCTGGTAGCTGTGAGGATGGAGATGGGGAGAACAGACTGGTGTTACGCTGCTCTCTCGCCTGCAGCCTGTTTGCATTCATGATTGGATCCATGCATTAAAGTGCTTTGAGCTCCTTGTTACCAAAGTGCAGACTCTGATTTTAACGAGGCACCCGTGGGAGCCAGGACTGGGAGAGACGAACCGCCGTCCTGCTGAACCGAGGCAGAGCTTGACAACAGGCACCGCTGCCTGGAAACGGTGGGCAAAGGCTTTATTGACCACTGGAGGTCACTTTTTCAATAATGCAGTACAATCCAACTTTATTTTGTCAGTACCTTTCATGCAGGCTGCTTCCGAGCTGCTCAGCAGACTCAATGCAAAGAGTGGGAGAGGAAAGACTTCTTGAGCTGGGGAGGAGGAGGCTGCTCAGCAGTGTGGGGTGCAGAGCAGAAGCTCTCGTGCTTTAGCAAAGAGGTAGAGGAGGAGAAGAGCAGAAAGTGAAGCAGCCTGGATGCTGCTCCCCTGTGCTGTAGATACATCTTCAGGCTCTTAAGCAAACAAGTGTGTTTGGCCCTGGGGGGGCTGGAGGAAGGGTGGAGGAGGCAGGAGGGTGCAGGGTAGGGATGGCAGGTTGGCACAGGCAGGGCTGGGTGCTGTGTGGGGAAGGTCAGCATGTGTTTCTCACCTGGAGACAGTCAGTTGGGAAATGAAGGCCCTACAGTAGCATGGTCAGAAATCCAGCTTGCTGCAGCTGTTTGCTTCTCCGAGAGTGAAGGAGCTTCAGAAACCCTGTGATTTGAGCTCGCAGAAGAGCTCAGACCTGGGCAGGCTCAGGCCATATCTGAGCCAGGAATTGTGCCTGAATTGTGTTCCTTTGCTCCCTGCATGGTGCCAAGCTGTTCCTGGGAGGGTACTGTGACCTCCTGTCTGCTCCACACATAGAGGCAAGGTTTCTGCCCAGGCTGATGCCCCACGAGGGCTTGGCCAGGTCCCTCCTTCCTTGCCCTCTGCAGGCAAAACCCTGAATGCTGTCCTTGGACAAGATGAGCTCTGGGGGCCTGTGAGAGAGTGTCTTTGGACACCCCAAAATCCCATGCAGGAGTGAGAAGGGACATCCTAGGACTCTCTGATGCCAACAGCTGCTGCTTTTGCAAAAGAACCGGGGGAGTTTCTGTGCTGGGGAGGAGCAGAGTTCCCAAGCACAGGAAAGGGTGGAGATTGGAGGTGGAAAACCCAGCAAAAAGTCTTTGCTAAGGAGTGGGCAGCCATGGTTGGTGCATGAGCTCTTCTGTCAGGCTGCAAGCTTCCCTTGCATGGTGACACGTGGTTTTCAGACCTGCTGTTTGGGCTGAGTGGCTTGGGGTGCTGGACATGCCTGCCATGGATGTTACCTGTGGGAAGGGCACCACTCATGTGGCAAACCTTTCTGGAAGTTTTCTGGCTCCCCTTGAGTTCACAGTTCACAGCCCACAGTCTTGGCTGCCCCACAGGCAAGGCTGAGCCCTGTTCACAGATAGCAGCCTGGGGACAAGGTGCAAGTGATGACCCAGCCCACCCCACCCCCTTTCAAGCAGCACTAGGGCCATGAATACAGGATATTTGCAGGTGAGTGCCTGGACACATTGGGTCCCAGGAAGAGGACAGACTGGTGGGCTTGAACAGAGCATCGAGGGTCTGATCCAGAGCCTTGAGGCCTTGCTGGTTCAGAGGTGTGCAGGGAACAGGCTTGTTTGGTTTGCAGATCCCTCTGCCTCACTTCCCGTTGCCTCCTGTTGCTCCCATGCTGCCTATTTTCTTCTGTCTGAATCCTTGCTCTGCCCTTTCTCTGGCAGGAATGCAAACGTTAACCTCTATCCACTGTGTTTTGGGGTCTCCTTGCTCTGTGCCTCCAGCGTCTTCTGACTACCCAGTCCTAAATTCTCCGCTTCTGACCAGGAAAGGGGAGGTGTCCTCCTGCCTCGCCTGAGCCTGTTGGAGCTGCTTGAAAGGACTGTGGGGTTTCAGCAGGACTCCGAAGCCCAGAGGCATCTGGCTTGGCACTGGCGGAATTCAGTCTTCTCATGTTTCTTTTTGCTATGCTGGAAGTCGGTTGGGAAGCTGGTCATGCCCGTTCCACCATGTGGGAACCACTTTTCCCTGCTGCCCTTTGGGGACCTGGCATTCAGGCTTGCCCAGGGCCATGAGCAGCCACAGGTGGCCTGGAGGGTCCTTGTGTCCAGCCTGCAAACCCCCAAAGTAGATGATAGCGTTGGCTCTTGTGATGTTGCATGCTCAACTTGCGATTCCCTGAGTGTTAATTCTGGAGTAGCTGGTTCAGACAGTGATGTTTCCATCATCACCAAAATGAGCAGATCTGGATTTTTTGGCTAAAAATATTGCAATTCCTTTTTGAGAAGTGGGAAAGGAACCACTGGTTTTCACATCTATTTCTTCTACAGCTCGGGGAGGAAGAGTCAGGGTTTGCATGGAAATGTCAGTGTTGTGCTCGGAGAACCTGGGTCTGCACAGGGGCAGAGAATCACTGCCGTGCTGCAGCCACTCTCCCCAAATTGCTGTGGGACCCGGATGCACACAAGGATTGTGAGCATTTAACTACTACAGCAGATGGGACTCAAGACTCAGAGCAAATATTTAAAGATCCAGTTTTATAAAGCCACTTTTTTGGCCTATAAACCACCCACCCCGCAGCTCCCAGTGCCGATTGCTGTGAACTCCACTGTTTGCTGCTCCTGCTGCTCAGCCCCACAGCCAACACGCTGCCTTAGTTTGGTGCTGGATTTTTCTCCTTTTCCCTCAGCCCCAGGGTTTTATTTTATTTATTTGTTTGCTCTATTTATGGAAGGGATTTTCCTGCTCTTGGCAGAGCGGAATGGGAAGTGATTGCTCTAGCAAGGGAGGCTGTATACTGCTCGCTGCCTGGCCCCATCCCTCTCTCCTTGCTGCTCTTGCAACAGTTTTTACCATCTTGGCTGCTGTTGCTGGAGCTGCAAATGTTGAATATCTAGTGCTGGAGGCAGGAGCACTCCCTTCCTTTGGTTCCTCCCAGCCCCTGCTCAAGGACAGCCTGGAAGATGGGGACAGGGCGATGCTGTTGGCAGGGAACTCTGGGTCCCTTTTATCCCCCGTTGCCACCCTATGGGGTTCCCGGGATCGGACAGACTCCAAGGCTCAGTAATATGTGGCCAGATCACGGTGGATGTCTTCCTGCTGCCTCAGATTCATCTTGCAAAAGGCTGAACTGAGGAACATGTCTCCAGGAGGTGGCAAAGCTGGGATCTCGTGTCCCCTTTCACCCTAGAATGCGTCAGGCACAAGTGTCGGGTTCCCAGAAATTATCCTCGACTCGTTTACACAGCATGGAGTGGTTGCCGGTTTGTTCTTCCCTTTGCTGCTTTGTCTTTCAGCCTGGGTTCTGTGCAGCCAAGAACTGACGTGGCTGCTAACACGGGCAGCTCTGCTCCTGAATGAGCAAAAGAAAAATAAATAGCATCTCAAATTGCAGCTTGTGTGCAATGGGCCAGATTTCTGTTCTCTTTCCAGCCCTGCAACTCAGGGTGTAGTTACTTCTGACTTGCATCTGGAGTGAAAGCAAGATGGTAATTGGGCCCAGGGACATTTTGGGATAGACCCAATTTAATCTCCCAGTGCTTCCATTTCTGCCTTGTATTAAACCCTGCTCAAACTCTCCTAGGAGAGTTGCTAACAGAACTCACTGGTGTCTCTGTGGTGCTTTGAGATCCTCAGATGCGAGTGGTTACAGAAGCCTTTAATAGCACTTAACTCCTCTGGAACGAAGTCCAAAGCAAGGGGAAATTCACAACTGATAAGAAAAACCATGTTGGTGCGCTGGGTTAAACCCAGCATTATGCCCTCTAATTATGTAGTGGTGGCCTAGGCTGCTGGAGTAACCGGTGAAGGCAGGACGGTTGTGCTCGGCTGGAGGGAATGAGGGCTTGATTTAGTGCCTGTTGAGATCAAGGGGCCTTTGATTTCAATGGGTATTGAATTAGGCACTGCAATATCAAATAGGCTAATCAGATAATAACTCCAGATCGTCTGACACAGATTCGTGTCCCTGAGTTGGGGCAGGTGGAATAAATTGGGCAGCCAGCTGGGCGAGGCTGCATGAGCTGGCAGGCTGATGGCGTGTCCCTAATGAAACGGGATGTCCGGTAACGGATTGCTGGTAAAGATGGTCTGGTAGCTGTGGTGGAGTGTGGGCCAGGCATCGTCCCTCCATGCCCAGAGATCCAGCGTGCCCCTCTCCCACCCTGTTCCTGGGTGGGAGCTAGCACAGAGGCTGGTGTGCAGGACAGTGGGTAGAGGAGCTAAAGACGGAGAGTCATTTGGGGTGAACTTGCATTGTTAAGTCCATGCTTCCAAGCTTTTACAGGCTTCCTGTGAGAAAGGATGTGTGGGGTTTTTTTCCCCCTTTGCAGCCCTTGGTGCGTCAAGCCAGCATGTGGAATTGTTTCTGCGCTCCCCTAAATGGGGATATTGGGCACAGCAAGAGGCATGCTATAAAGGGAAGGATGTGCTGATGCTTGTGGTGGGCTGACCCTGGCTGGGTGCCAGGTGTCCACCAAAGCTGCTCCATTGCTCCCCTCCTCAGCTGGGCAGGGGAGAGAAAATACAGTGAAAGGCTCATGGGTAGAGATAAGGACAGGGAGAGATCACTCACCAATTACTGTCACAGCTAAACAGACTTGACTTGGGGAAATCAGTTTAATTTATTACCAATTGAATCAGAGTAGGATAATGAGAAATAAAACCAAATCTTAAAACACGTTCCCCCCCCCCTCCCTTCTTCCCAGGCTTAACTTATGTCCTGATTTCTCTCCCTCTTCCCACCAGCAGCGCAGGGGCTGGGAGTGGGGCTGTGCTCAGTCCCTCACGCGCTGTCCCTGCTGCTCCTTCCTCTTCAGGGGGAAGCTCCTCACACTCTTCTCCAGCCCCAGCCTGGGGTCCCTCCCATGGGTGACAGTCCTCCACAAACTGCTCCAGTGTGAGCCCTTCCCGTGGGCTGCAGTTCTTCACACACTGCCCCAGCCTGGGTCCTTCCCACAGGCGCAGTGCCCCAGGCTCAGCTGGCCCCAGTGGGGGTCCCCGCGGGGTCCCCAGCCCTTCCCCAGCCTGGGCTTCTCTCCATGGGGCCACCGGCCCTGCTGGGACCTGCTCCAGCGTGGGCTGCCCACAGGTCATAGCCTCCTTTGGGCAGCCCCCTGCCCTGGTGCAGGGTCCTCCCGGGGCTACAGGTGGGGATCTGCTCCACTGCTAACCTCCATGGGCTGAGGGACAGCCTGCCTCACCAAGGTCTTCATCATGGGCTGTCAGGGAATCTCGGCTCTGGCGCCTGGAGCACCTCCTGCCCTCCTCCTGCACTGATCTGGGTGTCTGCAGAGTTGTTGCTGTTGCATATTGTCACTCTTCTCTTTGGCTGCAATCCTCTGGTTTTGTGGTGGTTTTTTTCCTTCCTTGAAGATTATCCCAGAGGCGCTACCACCATCGCTGATGGGTTTGGCCTTGGCCAGCAGTGGGTCTGTCTCAGAGCTGGCTGGCATTGGCTCCATTGGACACAGGGGAAGTTTCTAGAAGCTCCTCATAGAAGCATGTAGCCCTGCTGCTAACCCAAACCTTGCCGCACAAACCCAATGCAATGTTCCTCATTGATGTTAAGTCTCCAAGGTGCCTGTTTGCAGGGTTGTCCTGAGGCTTGAGCTTTCTGATCCTGGATCTGCCTATGCTAGCAGGAAACTCATCCTGTAGTGTGGGGCATGGTCCCTTTTCCAGGATCCCCAGGGAATTTTACACTGCTCTTGCAGGAACATGAGAGATTTGCAATGTCCTCAATCTCTCCTGCTCAGTACCTGTGGCTCACTCACTGGGGTTCTTGACTGTTTTCCATTTGGCAGCACTTGGGAAAGCGTGTGGTGCAAAGGGCAGGGGGGAGGTATTTTGGGGGGTGGGGGTACATATCTACAGAGATTGTAGCATCACCCACATCTCTGCTACTAAATCTGTCTAGTGATGTGGCTGCTCTGCTGGGAAAGTGGTGGCTGCTGCAATGTGGCCAGCTCTGAAGCAGCTCCTCCAGCAAATGCCTGAAGCCCAAGCCCAAGGTCTCACCTCATTTCTGGCCTTGTAGATGAAAGACTCTGGATGTGCTGCTTTTCAGGGGCTGGAGCCTGCAAAGTCTGATTCCTCCGACTTTGTCTAGCAGTTGGGTTTTAAACCATGAGCTCTAATTCTGAAACTTGTTCTGTTTTTTATCCCTGTGGTTAGGGGAAAAAAGTTGTAGTATCTTGCTCTGTGTGTGTTGTACAATGTCTAAGCAGAGTTTGCACCCCAGCGCATCCCACGATTGCTCTCTGTGGCTGCAGGAATGTTATCTCTGAGGTCTCCACCTGTCCCAATAAACTTGGCTGGAAGTGGGTCAGTAGGTTTAAAAGTTTTGGGGGGATATGTTGTGACCATATCAGCATCACACCATAAAAGAAGCAGGCTGAAGTCAAATTCAAGGCAACAACGAAAAATTGGAGAGGAACCGAGAGAAGAGGCAGCGGATCAGCAGATGCAGAAATGACTCTGGGTCCTGTCAAGTGTGTTGCCAGTGTTAAATGCTGAGCAGAATATAGTGTCTGAGTGATCAGATCACTGGGTATCCCCTCTGGACAGGGAGACCCTGGGTTGAATATTTCTTCAGTGAATCATCTTCTGGAGCTGTCATAGTGGAGATCTGGCATGGGGTTATTGCTATGTCTGACTGGCTGCTGGAGGTGACATTGCTTCCAGGCTATTTGGGCAAAACTACTTGAAGAAGACATATAAATAGCATCATCCGGCTCTCTGCTACTAAAGCTCTGTTTCCCGGATGCTCGGATTCAGCAACAGCAAACAGAACCCTTCTGGGATGGCGTGAGCATCCAGAGCTGGGGTTTTCAGTGGAAGGGGCAACCAGACGGGCTTTGGCAGAAGCATGCTCTGCTGGTGGTGTCTCCAGCAGGCCTGGGGGAGACCAGCCCACAAAACTTGCTTCACAAAAGCATCTCCTGAATTTGCAAGGCCCATGAAGCATTCTTCCCACCTTCAGCAGCATGTGGCTGTTTTGCTAGGTCCTTCTCTGTGAGCAGAGAGGTGGGTCACTGGCAGCCAAAACCATAAGAAGTCAATGCAGGGGAAAGAGCCAACGGCTAAATGACCTTCATGAAAGATGCCGAAGAGCCTGTGTGGCACAGGGAGGTGTCAGGCCCATATGAGAGGAACCCTGTGAGGAGAGCCTGCAAAGGAGACAGTCCAATTAGATATTTTTTTTGCCTTGGCTTTTTCCTTTAATCCATCACAGAGACTCTTCCACAGTGGGGTACAGACGTGAGGACTGTCTTGTGTTGCAAGAAGAACATGGTGGGAGGGAGAGCACCATGCAGCTCTCATGCTGATGTGATGGGCTGTTCTCTCCTGGGTCTGGTTTGGGAACATGCGAGGAAGAGGTACCTGCTGTCCCTCTCCCTTGCTTTGGGGAGCCATGTGTCAGCTGTAGGTGGTTGTGGGGACTGCTCGGCTGCATTCTTCATTTGGGATCACTTGAAACGGGCTGTGTGGACAGCATGAGAGTTGCAGATGCTCCATTTGAAAAGATGTAGAATTACTGGGAGGGGGAGTGGGTTTAAATTGTATCTCCTGCAGTAAATCAGCGTGGGGGCATGTGTCTGAGGGAGAATCCAAACCACCCTTTGCTTTACTGGTCCCTGCTCAGGTCTGCCAGCCTCGCACCAGGACAACTGCTATTTAAACACCCATAACATGGTCTCAGGCAGTAAGTAAAGCAGGGCTTGCCTGCTCTGGGCTGCTCTGCGACTTCACTGTTTCAAGTACAAACAGCAAGCTGTTCCTGCGCGTGGGCTACCATCGCTGCCAGGAAAGATATTCTCATTCAGGAGAGAGAAATGAGCTGTGCAGAAAGAAGGCACGTCTTGTATTGATTGGCATCACCTGCCAGTTCAACCAGTACGTGCTGGTACTGCTACATGGGGCTGGCTCAGTAGGTTTGATACGGGGGTGTGTTTGATGCGGGACAAACCCTTTGAACTGTGCTGGTATCAATAGAGAATTGTCCTGGCTGCTGTGGTTAAATTGGTATGGCCGGCCCTGGGTGGGATGCTGCAGTGATTACATGCAACAGGAACAGAGTGAGACACTGCGATGTGACATAGTAGAGGACACAGTCCCTTGCGTGCCATGTTGGTGTCAAAAGTCATCTCCCACTGCTGCTCCCAAGGCATTTTTACCCCTTCTTGCCCAGAAAGAACAATGGCGTAGGGATGCCTTGGGCTGCTTTTTGGGCTTCTTTAGTCTCTTTAATGTTTTTCCTTGGGTGGTGTTTGAAGCTTGCTGCGGATGCTGCCCTCATGCTGCACAAGGCAGGGATTTTTTTCCAGCCCTTTGCTTGCGTCTTTCAGGAGGAAACTCCTGGGAGTTTAAAAAGAAATGTCGACACTGACCTTCCTTTTGGATAATTTCAGCTCCTGGTGGAGGTGCCTGCATGTCAAGCAGAGCCCTTGCCACCTGGGCTGGGCGGAGGGTGCCGGAGCCTCCCCACGCTGCGGCTGCAGCAGCGCCAGGCTGGCAGGGCGCCAGGCGCGGGACGGCTCCATGGGTGCCGCTATCTGCTGCGCATTTGGGCTCTGCTGAAGTGTGTCCGCCCCGATGCCAGCCCATGTTCGGTGGGTCTGGGGTCTGTGTGCACCCACCCTGCAACCCCCTGGCCCACTCCGGAGGGGGGAGCTGCCCGTGGGGGTGCTTTTGCCCCCCACTCAGCGCAGGGGAGCAAGACTGGGGAAGTGGGGAAATGTTAAGCTATGTCTCTGGGGTGGGAGAGGAAAGCTTGATTCCTTTGTGCCCCATTTTGCCGTGTTCCCCCCTCCTCCTGCAACAGCCAAGGAAGCGGGAGCCCTGCACGCTCCCCACAACAGCCCTGGGGAGGGAGGAGACCCCGGCCCAGCCCTGCCTTGCTAGGACGCAGCCCCCTCCTCTCTCTCCCTGCGGAGGGCTGCGGGGTGCCTCGAGCTGGGGGCTGGCAGCCCTGGGCGCTGCCGGGTGTCGGGAGCCCCTGGCCTCACCCCTGAGCTCTGGTCTCCAACAATGGGGCCATTGAGGGGTGGAAGCTGGGGGGGCCGGCTGGGCTGCGGGCTGCGGGTGGGGGCACAGATGAGCCCACTTGTTCCAGCCCAGCCCAGCTACAGCCCAAAATAGGAGCCTGGTGGCCATTCAGAGGCTGGGCCTCTTTGTCGGGAGGCCACGGCTTGTTTGCGCGTGGGGATTCTGTGGAGTATTTATGGCTTGGAGGGAGGGAAGGAAGGAGGGAGCCTGGCAGTTGTGCGAACTTATTTTATTTGGGTTTTGGTGTTAAACAGGCAGGAGTGCTGCTATTTTTATCACTCCCCCACAGCTTCCTATAGGTGCTTACGCTTCCCTGCAGCTGGGCGCCTCTGCCCCAGTGCAGCAGCGAGAGGCGACAGCTGGGCAACAGGGGCGTGGGGTGGAGGGGGGGAAAGCCCCACGGTGGGGTCACGGTGCTCCCGCAAGCCTCAGCCAAGCCAAGTGAGAGGGGCAGAGAGGTGCTGTCAGCAGCTGGTGAAGCCACTAAGCTGTCGGTGTTGCACGTGTTTGCCCGTCTCTGTGCCATCCTGGTCGCTAGTCCCAGGTCCCTCTGTGTCAGCCAGAGCCATCTCCTGCACTGTGGGGTGCATGTGGGTGCCTGCAGACGGTGCTTCCCCATCCTCCTGAGCCAGCCCTGCTCCAAGCCACTTCCCTGGCACTGGATGCTGTCTGACTCTTATAGACACCAAGCATCTGCTGTGCCTGGTTGACTCAAAAAATTGCGCCTCTTCCATAGCCGTGCCTGGATGTAAGGGCTCAACCTGAGGTGTCTGAAGAGGTGGTCATGGTTCGAGCCTGCTCTGAGTTGTGCTGCTGAAAGCAGGCGATATGTCTGCATCAGGAGGAGTGTAAAATTAATGCAATGTTTGGATCAGCTCATTAACTAACTGTGTCGGTCCAAACCTTGCCCTTGGAGGCATGTGTGTTGCTGCCAGAGCCATCAGCATAAAGACTCTCCCCAGCACAGCCGGGGATAGGATTTGGCCTGTTTATATTCACAGTGCAAAAAGGACCAAAGGATTAATGACTGATTACTTCTCAGGCCAGTGGGAGCCCTGGGTACCCATCTAGTGTGCAGATAAAATGCAGGGCAGACCAAGACAAAGCTTTGCAACAGAATCCTCCCAATTACCTCACCGATCTCCCCGCACACCGTAAAATGCACCGTCAGCTCTGTAACTGGCTAGCCAGTGCTCAGCCTGGAGATGAAACACCTCCCGACGCTGCTCCAAGCAGCTCTGCGAGGTTTTGGGGAGGAAAGCCTCGATTGTCCCTGCTCTGCCTTGCCCCTCTCCCCGACCTGGGCATCGTTTGGAGGTGGTTTGGCAGAGCCTTGGTTGGTCCCTACCTGCCTGTGCATGTGTCTGAGCATCCTACCGGCCCCCCCAGCGGAGCCTGCGCGTTGGATGCAGTTTCTATGGTTACTGCAGCTCCCGGGCCCGGGAAAAGCAGTTGGATGCTGGAGCTGGCAGGACCGACGTCTCCCTCTGGATCAGCCACTAACTTGACAGGGACTCGGTGTGTGCAGGAGCGACTGAGTGCAGGACAAAGAGAGGAGGAGAGCGGGAGAGAGTGAACCCAGGAGAAAAACCTGGCGTCTGCTGGGTACCGGGGTTGCCCCCAACAGGTTATCCTCTGAACAGGCTTCAAACGGGAACAAAAAGGAGCGGGGGTGGGGGGGGGTGGTGCATAAAAGAAAGGGATGATGAGAAAATTGCAGTTCTAGTGCTCACATGAAGGTGACATTTGTTGTAGCATCTCTAACTGTCGATTCAGGGATCTAAACACATGGAAGTTTTAACTGTTGCCAGAGCCTGGCTATTCTACCCACATTTGTTTTCTCCCAGACCTTCTTTCCTCTTGTTTAATTCTTTTAGGCATTTTTTTCCCTGATAATTTTCTCCCTACACACACAGGTTTCCCCCCCCCCCTATCTCTATATTCGCCTCCTGTTGGTTAGGCTAAAAGTTTAAGGCACATTTAGCCCTCACCACATGCAGTGTTGCTGCCGCTTGGAAACTGGTGGGACTTTTTTGGCAGTTTTTCCCTGTCACAGCCTTGCTGCCGCGGCTGCGGCAGTGTCCCGCTGATGGATGTGAGCACTGAGCTGTCTGCCTGGAGTGCTGGCATGCGTGGGTGCAAACCCAGTTGGGTGTTTGCATCTGCAGTCAGGGACCCCCCTGCCCCATCCTTTCGTCTGTCCTGCCCCAAATACATATGGTGCCTACCAAATTGGGTTCAACCTCTTTAAGCTGGACTTGCAAAGCCCTTTCTTTCTGGCTCGGCCACTTTGCCTCCTCTAAACTGCTGGCAGACAGGGCAGTGCCTCTGAAACGCGTGTGCTGTAATAGTCATCTTGATCCCTGCTGTTATGGGCAGGGTGTGGGGACAGGAATGAAAATAATTAGGCCAAAGGCTTGGGCGATGAAGGGCTCTCGTCCTGACCTGCTCAGAAGGCAACTGGGAGCACAGGTCTCCCTGTGCTTCCCAGGTGAGGAAGGCTGCTCGCCCAGGGAGCTCTCAGCAAGCCCTGAGCCAGTCAGACTGGCTCTCCCATTTCCCCAGGGCAGCTCTGAGCACTGCGACTGTCAGGTGAGGGGTTGCAATGGGTTACAACTGTCCCTGACTCAGAGAGGAGGGGGAAGGCAGGCAGGGGAAGGATTTGTAGTGTTCTGGCTGTTTGCATGGCTGGCAAGCTGCAAAAAAATCCCTGTAACACCAGGAAACTGCACCCTGCCTTGTGCACCAGGGTGTCTGTAAGCCTGAGCCTCTGGGGTGGAGGAAGGATGGAGCACAAGCGTGAGCTGAGCAGCTCTCCTGGGTTTGCTTTCATTGGGGGCTCTTGCTGCCCCAAAGCAGCGCTGCTGCCTGGCCCTGCCTGCATCAGGTGTGGGGCCAGTGGCTCCCAGGACTGCAGGGGTGGCAAGTCTCTTCCTCATGCAGGGCCAGTCCAGCTCCTTGCCTTCTCTGTGCAGAGGAGAGGCAGCAGTGCCTGCGGAGACGTCGCATGACTTATCCCAAGCTGTGGCCTAGTTTTGAGTCACTGCCCTTCCCGGCCTGTTTGGCCCTTTCCCCTCACCTGCCCACATGTTCCCATCACCACTCATGTTCCTGCCCTATGCTGGGGCTCTTCACAGGGCTGAGACCTGATTTACCAGGCAGAACATCCCCGACTGGTTGGCTGGGCGCATTCCCAGGTCTTGGGCAAGTTTGGGGATGCTTCTTCCACTGGAAAGGCTCCCTCCTCCCAAGAGCATCTGTCTCTGCAGCTGGATGGGAACCAAAGGCCCATGGTCCTGATGGAGCCAGTGCAAAGCTGGGCTGGATGCAGTGAGGATCAGCTCCATCTTGGGACTTCCCAAGTCCCAGCAGAGGATCTGAGGGTAATGTCTGTGGCAGCACGGGGCAATGTGTAAGAACCCACATCAAAAGTCATCAGCTCATGTACCAAAAACTTTCAGCCACCTTTTGGGGCAAAATAGCCTTTTTTTCCTTCATTGCCTGGTGTTTTCTTCAGGTTGTGGAAAGGCTGATGGAAGCCAAGGCAGAAATGAGCTTGCACCTGAGTGAGCCTAGTCTGTTTTTTCCCAAGGGCAAGGAAGCTGTTGATGCTGGAGTGGGTTAGTGGCACAGGCTGTCAAGCAGAGAGTCTCGTGGAGGTAGTGCAGTCCCACAGAGCAGAGTAACACTGACAAAGCTGGAGCTGGGGCTATACTGCAGCTGTGTTTCTATAGGGGCAATGCTATGGAGGTGCCTGAGGGGACGTCACAGCATCTGCAGCAGTGCTGGATGCTTTGCTGGTGCAGGACCTGCCAATGATTTGCCTCACTTGTCTTGGGTTCTGTGTTCTGCCTTTGCTGGGCTAGTGATGGATGCTCTGGCCCTGGCAGCCAGCATGTTCCTTCCAGCAGTTCCCAGGCCGCTGCCATCACTGGAGATGTTAGCAGGAAGCAGAGGACAGGGTGTCTGCAGGCTCCAGCTCTCTGAATCACCTGCTCAGCCCTTTGGTTGCCGGGACTTGCAGCTGCCTAAGCTGTGTTTACCCTTCCCCAATCCTTTTTCTCCCTTTTCCCCAGGCAGATTAAAGCCAGACAAGAAAGGGCAGATGCAGCTCCCCCTGGACAAGTTGCTGCAGGTGAGAGGCACTGCTTGGCATGCACACCTGAGCCACCTGGCCTGCCTGCTGTATTAACCATTTTGTGAAAGCAGGAGCAGCGCTGCAGTGGCACAGGGCAGCTCACCAGGGGATGCGCGGGAGCAGGGACTGGGGGATGCTTTGGGGAGACAGAACAGCCCCAGCAAGAATCCTCTTCCCGCGGCTGCAGATGTCAAGCAGGGTCACTCCTAGTCTGGATCTGGCTCACGGCGGTCTTTGGAAATGGGGCATCAGGCCCATAGTTTTCGTATTTCCCTTATTCCTGCTTTACACCTCGCAGAAGGGAGCCCCTGGGGAATCAGGTCCATCTGGGAGTGGGGATAGCAGGCAGACTTACACATGCTGGGCAGCGAGCAAAGCATTTTGCATCACTGGGTCTGGGCAAGACATGCCGGGTCTGCTCCTGGCCCAGCGTGTTGAAAGGCTTGTGTCTCCTCAGCTGAGCTGGACCCAGACCAGTCCCCATAAGAGGTGTGTCCTGGCTTGATGTTGAAACTGGCCTCCCTGGAGGGCATCACGCTCCCCAGATGGGATCATGACTGCAATGCTGTCCACGTGCTTTCCTTGGGTTTCAGTGCAGTAGCAAGAGCGGCCTCTCGGAGCTGGGTGCAGGTCTTCTATCTGCAGGAAAGCTGCCTGGAAAGTAGCCTGGTTTTCTGAAAGAACAAAACTTTTACTAAAAATAAGACTTTCCCCTCCAATCTGTTTTCCTTGTCATGAAGGAGCCACTCTGCTGAAGGAAATGAAACCTAGGTTTAGTTCCATGTTCTGAGAAATGTTTGAAATACCATGGAGAACATCTCTGGATTGGTTTTGAGCCCAGCCAAAGGGCAAAAACTCTTGATTGATTTATATTTCAAACCTCTCTTACCCTACTTATCTGCCTGGAGCTCCAAATTCCCAAAGTGCCTAGCTCCAAGGAAGGGAGTATTTTGCACGTGGGCTAATTTGGGTTAAATTCAAGGCTGTTTTTATTTGCTTCAGGCAAATGTCATTGGGCTCCTTTTGGTGTCACTTTGCTGTTCTCAAGTAGGTTCCTGGAGAAACAGTAGGAAAGCAGAACATGTACATACACCTCCAAAGCACTCGGGTATTTCCAAGTGATGCAACTTCAGATTCCTTCCCCCCCTCCCCCCCTTCCCCTTTGCTTCAAAACCCTTTTCTGGCCTCAAAGATCAGCTTGGGGTTTGGGGTTTTGTGGGGGTTTTTTTGTTACCGTTTTAGACTTCTTGAGGCAGAGCCTTGCCTGGCAGGAGGAGGTGGGCAGCCCCGGAGCAAGGGTGGTGCAGGCAGGGTGGCTGGGAAGGGAGACACTGACCCTTCAGGGCAACCTTATCCCAGCCTGTAGGTCCGTCTGTGACTCTGGGACTGACCTCAGTCAGCCTCCTATGGGAAAGACCCATCAGCAGGTGAGAAATATTATCAGATATTTCTGTGCTAGCTAAAATCCATGAATCAGGCTGGGGAACATGATATTTCACATGCAAGACCTGTTGCCTTTCCCTGAGAAGACCTCCCAATCTGTGTGTTAAAACAACACTAAGTCATCCGCTGCTCGGATGCTCCATAAAACTTGGCTATTGCTTGCTGGAAGATCTTGGCTTTCTACCTGGCCATTGGTTCAAATTGTGTGTGTCAGCATGACACTGTTATGAGGCTTCTACCTGGCTGGTGTGTGGATGCTCTGGTGTAAGGTTTTGCTTGCTGAGGCTTTTGTGCAGGCTGTTCTCCCCAAAATCTGCACCATCGTTGAACATACGCCAATAAACTAGCCTGGGGAGGGACCATCCAGGTTTCACTCATCATCCAGCCCTGTAACCAGCTGGCAGGGATGTCAAACATTACTTGTCCCTGTAGACGAAGTCATGCTCGACATCGCTGTAATTAATCTGATTCCTTGAGGTCGTGGTTCAAACACAACCTAATTGTCTTGGGGAAGGCAACACCCTCTGGATCACACAGTGTCTCTTCACAGGTGTAGGTACTGAGTGAAACCTGCGAAGCAGCTGAGCTCAGAGGGAGCTCCTGGCCCTGCCCTCTCCCCCCAGTGCTGGGGATGCTGGGTGAGTGACTGGGGGCTGCAGCAGAGCCGTGCTTTCATATGGAGACCCGCCTTTCTGCTGCTCACCTTCCTATGCATCTCTGTCTCCCCAGGAAGGAAAAATGGAGTAAAAACTTGTTTGCTGCAGGGAAAAGAGACAAGCGGGAAGGCCATGTCCCTGTGGTTTGCTCTAGCAAGATGTGAGACTGGAATGGCAAGCTCAGAGAGGGGAAGGAGACATATTCCCATCCACAAAAATCTTTAAAAAAAAAAAATAAAATCCTGCCTTCCTACCACACAGGACAAACTCTTCTGAAATAACCTGTTGGAAATTTCCAGTGGGGCTCAGGCTTTTCCAGGCCCTCTTCTGGAATAACCAGTGACAGTGTCTCTAGCTTTCACGTGGGCTGAGGGGACCCAAGTTTCTCCCCCTTGATGCTCCCTGTGGGTCTGCCATGGTTTGCTTGCCCTAAAGGCTCCAGGCTCTTTCGGGCAGACCTCAGTGGGTGTTGCTGGGGTCCCGCCGTTCCCCTCTTGTTTTCATCCTGCTGGAACAAGGCGCTGGGGTCATGTTGTCCCCGCTGGCTCTGCCTCTTGTGAGGAGGCACACGTGGTGGAAGGGACGGGGAACTCCAGCATCTTGGTTCTCTGTTTCCTTTGCCTGGAGACAGCCAGGGCTTTATTTCCTGAGCGGCTGCAGCTCGTTGCGCAGGCAGTACCCCGCGCTTGGAGCCTGGGACTGATTTTGTACGCGTTAGGGCCCTGATCTCACAGTTCCTCCTGCTGCTGCACTTGTAAAGCCCTCGGGGGAAGGAGTCTGGGCTGCTTGTTTGAAGGGAACAAGATTCCCGGTGTCGAGGCCGGGATGTGAGGCAAGCCAAGCGTTTTGTTTTGTAGCTCTGTATGTGGCAGTGTGGCTAAATGTGGAGGCAGATTTCAAGGCACGGTCGTTTAACTACACTGGGAATGTCTGATTCCAGGCATGCTTATTTCACAGATTTTAGTTGCACATTTCCTGGGCAACAGTTTTGCAAATGTAATCCTGCAGGTAGGCTTTGGGGGGCCAGGGGCAGCTGGTGCAGCTGGGCTGGTGCTGGGTGAGTGCTGGCTGGTGAAGGAACACAAAAGCCGCTTCCCCTTGTGCCTGGTGCGTTTGGTGTTGTTTTGTTTCCCCTCATCAAGTGAAGAGCCAGAAAACATCTGAGACCAATACTGGGACAGAGTAGGAGGAAAGGGAGATTTTAAAGGTCCTGGTCAAGTTAATGGGAGCCTTTTTTCTCTATGGATGCTTTTGTAGCTTGGCTCTGGTTTGTTTGCAGGGAGCGTGGTTTGGCTCCCACTGTCTCCAGCAGAAGCAAAGCTGGACCAAAGCAGCCCCCAACGAGACAGGCTCGGGATTCAGCTTTGTCTCTTAATGGGCCCGTTCCCTTACCTGTTAGTTGGTCAAATTTTGGAGCTCTGACTCAGCCTGAACTTTCAGTGGCTTTTGCACCTGGAGATTTAAATATCTGTCTGCAGGGGAGGTGAACACCAAACAGCATCCCTGGCTGCAACTCCTTAAGATGTTACCTCCCCCTTTACCCCCTCCAGCTGTTTATTATTTCCCTCCCGCTGCTGCCTACCACCTCCACGGTGAGTCAGGAGAATGGGACATGAATGCTCCCACCTCAGCTGATTCAGTGCAAAGTCTGGCAGTGGCTGCCTTCCAGCTGCTGGGGAAAAGGGGGTTTAGGCAAAGCTGCCAGCCTTTGCCCAGGAGCCATGGAGGAGAGCATGACAGCTGTTCCACCAGCGCCGTGCACGCTGTGCAATGCCATGCAGCGGGAGCCTCCGGCACAAGGGAGCAGTTGAACGAAGGGGTGGCAGCAGTGGTGATAACATCTGGACCCACCCGAGGAGAGCACATCTCCCGATGCTGTAAGTGCAGGGTTGGGACTTTTGCTGCTGAGCCGCCTCTGCTCCCACTGAGTTCAGCAAGAGTTCAGGGTGCTCAGCTTCTCACAAGAGCGGGGTCGTGCAAGCTGCCGGTGTTGGGTTTGATAGGACCTGCGCCCGAGGGAGTGCGCCGGGACTGCTGCCTGCCGTGCTGGGTGAGTCCCTTTGGGACAGCTCCTGCCAAGTTTGCAGATACAGCCTATTCCAATGCAAGAGGGAGTCCACTGGAGCCAGCTGTTGAGCTGCAAAGCTCTTCCGGGGATGAGGAGGTGGCTAAAAAGCCACAAATAGCCTTTAAAAAGGAGTAGCTGTAAAAGCCAGAGTCCTGGGGGAGCTGGAGCCTCCCCCCACCTCCCTTTGCTGGCTGTCGGGGGGGGCTGCGAGTGAAGCCCCCCTGCCGCTCCACACAGGGCTCCGTGGTGGAGATGGCCTCAGCGCCTCGCTGCAGCCGGGGAAGCATCACTGCTTTGCCAGCTCCCTCTCCCCTGCCCTTCATCTCTCTTTCCTCCTCCTGTGGCTCCCCGTGTGTCCCCCCAGCCTCAGTCCAGCTTGAAAATCTCAAGGCAAATCCTGGCATATCGGGAGCTTTTGTCCGGCTCCTTCCCTGCCTTCCGTGGTCTCTTGCTCCCTTTGCCGCTTCTGGCCTGCTGGGTTTTGTGTTTCAGTTGTTATAAATAAAGCTCCAGGCACTGATTTGGGTATACAATGACACCTTGTGTTATTAGACAGCACAGGACAGACTTTGCAAGGGGAGCCTGCTCACCCGCCCTCCCTCTCCGCCGCTGCCTGCGGTCTGCAGGCAGCCTCACGCGTGGCTCCGGCACGGCTTGCAGCAGGTGCTCCTGCCTCCCTGCCGCTGCCTAAAATCGCAGCCCCTACGAAAAAAAAGGGAAAAAAAGGATCTCAGCCCCTGCTTGGACTGGGCTGGGTTTAAAAATAGGTGGTGGGGGGAAGTTTTGCACTTAGGGGAGCGTGGTGGGGGGTGATGGGGAAAGTCTGGGCTCCCTGGGTTTTGTGCCCTCAAAAAAAGGGTGAGAAGTGTTTGCAGGGGTGAAGCAGGGACAGCATTGTCACCCATCGCCCTGGCCCTGCTGGGGGTGACCTGAGCTCATGCCAAATTGCCCGCCGTGCTGAACAGGATTTCACCCTGCAGCTGTGTTGCCTGGTTCCTTCCCTGCCCAGCCGTTGTGTGCCCAGGAGATGTGGCGTCTGAGCATCCTTCCTCCCCTGGCTCGTCCCATCGCTGCACCGCATGCTCAGCCCCTGGGAAGGGCTTTGTCCGGCAAAGGTCACCTCGTGCCAGACACCTTCCCGTCTCTTGGTCCCCCTGGGGGTTAGTGCTGGCTGGAGCGGGAGAAACCGAGGCAGACATTGAGCCCCATGTGCCCGTTTTTGGCTTCTCTCTCGGCATCTTCTCCCTCCCTTCAGTAGCAGCGGTGTGTGGGAGGGCAGTGCCTGCTGAGAGAGCAGGAGAAGGCAGCAAATAAATAGGGTGATGGCTTACCATCGTGACGGCTTGCAGGAGGTGAGGGCAGCAGGCGCTTGGGATGTGGGCTCAGCTTTGCCCTACTGAGGCTCAAATGCCGCTCTGTTTTCTGGGATAAATCTCTTTCTTTTTGTTTTATGTTTTCCCTTCACCCCAGCTTTAAATCTTGAAAGGGAAATGCTGTGAATTTCTGCTTGGGGCTTCCAGCACATATGTCCCACAGCTCCAAAACACACTCGTCGGGGCTGATCTCACCCAGCCCCGCTGCTGCTCCCATGGGACCCCCTTTGTCCTGGGGCCCAAGGGAGCCATAACGCAGATTTGGGGATGGGACCCTGGCACAGCTTTTTCAAGTTATCTCCTGTGCTTGTGGTCATCTCTGCAGGGAACCAGAGGTAGTCTCTGGGTGCTCGGGTTGTGGAATCTTTGAGGCAGTGATTTAAAGGCAGATAGATAGAAGTCCAGCCTGCAGAGTTAGGAGGCTGACCTCTCATCAAGTCTGATGTGATTTATCCAGATTATTTTAATTCTTTTAAAGACTTTTGGAAGTGGGTTTTTTTGTCACTCTCCTGAGTGGTTCTGATTATTACAATTTTACTGACAGTTCAGGGCATCATTTTAATGATGTTTGAGAAGTCAATGAAAATACCAAAGACGGACAGTTCCCTCTTGGAAATGGCTTCTGTGGTTTTTGGTTTTAGCTGTTTGGGTTTTTTTTCTCCTCTTTCCTGGCACCTCTGGATTTGGGTTGTGAGGAAGGGCCACCCCAGAACCTCTTTCTAGCCAGACTAGTGGTGCTATGCCCTTGCTGGCCATTGTCATGGCCATAAAAGCAGGCTGGGATTTCTGTTTGGAAACTGCCCATCCAAATTCCTCCTGAGTAAAAACATGTGATGGGGTTGGTGCCAGGATAACTGCTGGTCTCCCCTCTCCCCCTCTTGTAAAAGAAAGAACACATAGCACATGGGGTTTTGTTTTTGTGGTCTTGCGTTCACTTGGTTTGTGGAGATGCAGACTTAAGGAGAAGGTACTAAATACCCTCTTTTTATGGTTTGTGATGCCCATGTTACTTTATAAGGTAAATAACCCAAACTATCCAATAAAATTCCAACACTGTGCATTAATAAAGCAATGGAGATATTTAACATATGCAGTAAAGCTGCTATTCCAGAGCCCTAGGCCTGCTTTAGTAGCTGTAACAGGAGTGAATAAGATCTTTTCCTGCTTTTATTTATACACATATAATATCAAATATTGCTGAGTTTTTCTTGTTAGTGTTAGCCAAAGGGGTTAAGAGAAATAAAAAGGGATTTTGCAAACATATCAGGGGAGGAAGAGCAAAAGTAGGCCCATTAATAAATGAGGGAGGTGAATTCAGCAATGATACTGAAGTGACTGAGTTGCTGAGCTCTTTTTAAAATCAGTCTCCAGTAAAATCAGTGGAGACAATTAGGAGACCTTGTCAGATACAATCATGAGCTCCCAAACAGAAAAGCAACCCATGAGGATTCCCTCAGAGGCCCCCCAGAGAGGCCAAGAGTAATAGGGGAATGAAGCCAGTGGCTGCTGAAGTCAGAGGAAAGGCTTCCATTGAGTCCATGCATCTGGTGCTGGGATGTTGTGCCAGCAGGCTGGAGACATCCCCGCTGCGGGGCAGGAACTCGTATCTCACCTGGGACATAGGAGAAACATAGGATGGGTGGGAAAGCCCGGGACAAGGGGGATGGAGGGAGCAAAATAGGTTGAGCTGGGCAATTTCCATCTGTCGGTGTGGTTGGAGTCTCTAGCGAAGGAACAGGGCTGGCACTGGGAGAGAGGTGGTGTTTGGTGGCTCTCAGCAATGCATCTGAAGTTAAGCATTTGCTTCTGTGGTGTCTGAGCTGGTGCTGCAGAAGGCTGCAGGGCCATGAGGAGGAGCATGGCATAGCACATGTGAGGGCTTATTGGGGGTCAGAGCAGCCCCAGGGGGCTCAATGGGCACAATGCTCCATGGCTGGTTTCACGCAGTACCTCCGGATGTCTTGCTGGAGGTATATGCAGTTATGGGTCGAAATACTGTGGTGAGATGCTGTAAACGAAAGGTGCAGATGAGCAGACGCAGACTGAGTGATGGGGAGCAGCCAGCACCTGCCCAAGAGTCTGACTGCAAGCCCAGCTTTGTTTGGCAGGTCACATCCTCCATCGTGGGATTTTGCTTGGTATGGTCCATGTCCTGTTTACAGCCTTCTCCCAGAGCATGGTGTGTTCATTAGTTGCAGAAAGATGGAGAAGCCAAAGAGGAAAGAAACACAGAGGAAGTCTGGGAAGGTTAGCTGTAAGAGGGCAGATATAACCATGTGACCTGGAAAATGGCAAGTGGATGGAACTGCAACAGACATCCAGAGGGAAAGAGCTTCTTGCAGAACACTTGGAGAGCTGGAAGACTTGGAATAAATGTCACCACAGGACTGGAGAGCACTGGTCAAAATGGTGTCGGTGGGGACCCAGCTCTGAAGCCAGCTGCAGTCACAGAAGGGCTAAAACCTTCTGTTGCACACATCTTGTGTAAGTGCAAAATCTGCCTTTTGATATTTTTGGGGCAACAGATGATGAGGCCGTGTGTCAGGCAGCCCTGGAGACCCTACCCTGGTTCTTTCTCTTTTGCTTGTGCTCAAGCACTCTTTTCCAGCACCCAAGCCCAGGCGCTGCAATGACATTCAAGTATAAACCCACTGGGAAGGGATTTGGAGAAAAGTACTGCAATGACATGGAGCCTGAGAGATTAAGTGTGGGAGGAGAGGCTAAAAGAGTTAAGGCCCTGGATTCTGCTGGTTGCTTTGCAAGGGTGTCCAGGATGCGAGAGAGCAACTGCAGCCCTGGGTGCAGTCCTCGGTTAAATGACGTGTGGCAGAGACTGTCGTTCTCTATGAAAGAAGGGTGTAAATGCAAGGAAAGAGGCTTGGGGGTACCTAGCCTTTCAAATTTCAAGCTAAGGTGGGGACAATACGCACAAAGGAGAATGGAGACTGAATAGCGGTTAAAAAAAACCCAAACAAATGAGCCAGCAGCAAGAAAGCAACTCTCAAACGAAAGGCTGGCAGTGCCACGCTTGGATTGTTTCAAACACAATTATGCGAAGCTCTCAGATTTAAAGATGTTTTGCAGGAATGTGGTGAAGGGGTAGGTTTGCACCAGCCTTTTCTCATTGCCCTGAATTCCTTTGGCTAAACTTGTTGGCATGGGAGGTATTGGTTCTTGCAGAGCTCAGCCAGGGCTTGCATCTGGGTGGAGGGTGGAAAGGCTCCTTGGGATTTCCCCAACTCCTCCTCGACAGGAGGCAGGTTGGTTGATTAGTTTATTTATTTTGGTGCAGAAGGATGAGGTTTTGGGATCTGAGCTTGATTCCTGACTTGTGAGCTGTTGAGTACATAGCAAAATCTGTTCCTTGGATCTTCCAGCTCTGTAATGGGGATAATTACCTTCCCCTCTGTGCTGTCTGCTCTGTCATCCTGTGGTCTCTCCCAGTGCCCACTCCAGTTGCTGAGATGGCTCCTGCTCCCCTGGTCATGTGTGAGATCGATCTTCGGGTTAGGAGCCATGGGAGGGGAAGCCTGGGACAGTGGAGCCCAGATCTCTGTAAAATCCTTGATCTTAGTAACTGTCCAAAACCACCTGTTGAAAATGTTTGAAGATTGCTGGATAAGCTGCTTTTGAGTGTTGTGTGCTTTGTTTCTTACAAAATTTCAAGGAGGGGAATCACTAGCGAGATTTGAAAAGATTCCCCTGGAAGTGTAAAACCGTGTAGGGATAATTTCTTGATTTATTTTTTTTAATGCCATTGTGACGAGGAGGATGCTAAGAAGTATAACAAGACAAGCAATCCTTTCCCTGCAGGTATGAGACATAATTATGATTCCCATGCAGCCGAGGCTGGAGCTGGGAGCCAATGCAAGGGTGAACACTAGAGAAGCGTCCATAGCGCTGGGAAGATGCATCAGCCCCAGTTCTTCTGGTGTTTACTGCAGTCTCGTAGAGGCTGCAACTGCAACACTCAACCCTTCCTTCTTCATCCCATCCCTGCTCTTCTTTCTCTCCAGCTGTTTATTTAATGCATTTTATTATGTGGCTTACCTGCATGCAGGTTTCCTTTCTCTGCTCTGTGTAAACACTTTTCAACCCCTTAACGTTCGCAAGCTGCACCGTGTGGCCCATGGTCAGCATTGGCCACGGTGAGTTTGGCCCCCGTGCTGTAGTGCTGACAGCCAGCCCTTTCCTTGCATGTCACTTCTGAGGTTCAGCGTCTTTTTTTCTCTGTCACGTGACTAAAGTTTGTGCAAATCTGGTTTAAATCTAAAATATGCATTTGAGAGAGAGAGGGGGAGAGAGGCATGCAGACCTCTCCCCTCAAAGCCCAACCCATCCCCTCTTCCAGACTCCTTCCAAAAGGAAAGGCAAAGAAGAAGAACCTGATGGCCGTTTCTTCTGAGCCTTATGGTTCACAATCAGCCTTTTGGGCTGCTCTTTGGTGGTGGGCTACCCCATGGGGATAAACTTCTAAAAGACACACATTTCTATGGTTTGCACACCTTGGCTCCTCCCCAAAGCCGCAGGAGCAGCTCAGGGAGGAGGACAGTGTGCTGGCCTCAGTGGCACCAGACACACTTAGTCTCACATGTGCCCTTTGTAGGGGTTGGAAGCATCAACCAAGCTTTGTCTTTGCGTGGCTGACCTGCCTCCACCGCCTGCCCTCCCAGCGTTGCCTCCTCTTTCTGGGTGGCTCCACATAGCTAGCCAGGGAAGCCACCCACCTCTGCAAGATGGCAAATCCTGAACTCGCAGAGCCACTAGCTCGTGGCTGGATTTTGCCAGATTTGGCCCCTTTTCTCTGAGCTGTCACCTGGCTGGATGTGGGCGACCTGGAGGTGTTCCCAGGAGAAAGCGTCCAGCTCCCTTGCAAATGGGTGCATAGCTCTCTGTGTCACTGGAGTTTCCCATTTCAACACCCCTCTCTGCCAGAGAGGACACATTCCCTGGGTGGCCCCAAAGGAGCCGCTGCCCACTTTCCCGTGGTGGGGACCCGTGCAGGGGTCCCACCAGGAGCCCAGCGCCTGCCCAGCCTGCTGCCCCACGCTGCTCCCAGCTCCAGCCCGGCTGAGACGGGAGCTGGCTGGTGAGCCGGGGAAAAAAAGAGGCTGCAGCAAAAGATGGAACAAACAGAATTTTTTTTTGCATCTAGAGGGGGAAGCACAGAGCTAAAAATAAAACGGGAAGATCAGTATCTGTCAGGCTGACGGCGGATTGGCTCTTTGGAAATGCATGTAATTACCAGGCTGTAGGTAGACATTTGCATGGAGCGAATAGCAAGCTACTGAGACAAGGTTACGCTTTAACCTTTAAGTCCTGAATCTGCTGGAAAACTAAGACAGAAGTGCAGGAAATTAACTTAAATTAATAGAGTTGCTGTGACTGTGCCACATGTTACTTCGGTGTGTGTCACTTCACGTCACAGAGTGTCTCACTGCCCCTGTGCCCTGGCTCCTGGAGGAGGGAGATGCTTTGGAAGCAAGTTTGGCATGCGTGGATCTCCTCCCTGGTTTGGGGATTCAGCTTGACTGGAGAGAGGTTCTGTGGCTTTTTGTGGTCTGTGGGCCTCCTTTTTTAGCATCCTTTGAGTTGGCAGCCCCCAAAGGGGTTTAAGGAATTTGGGCAAAGGGACCTGTCCTAGGGGATGCTGTAGGGTTTGGTGGTGGGTGCAGGTGAAATCTAGCTGTGCTGCTCCACAGCTCCTGGCTGGGAGGGCCAGGGAGGGGATGTGGCTGCGGGGATGGATGTTTTGTAGACCCTGAGCTCTGTGTGCAGAACTCTGCTATTCAGTGCCCAAATTGTACAGATTAGAGCAAAGATGGTCCCTTTGTGCATGTTTGTGGGCGTGCAGTGCCTAACACTGTGAGTGCAGAGCTGATCCAGTGAAAAACATGCAGAGGAACCAAAACCATGCCAGCACACTCCCGCTCTGGACTCCCATCAGCGTTCCTGGTGCTCTTGGCCCCACTCTACCTGCTTACCTCAGGGAGACCTTGCTCTTGCTGCTGCTCCACATCCCCAGGTCAGGCAGCACTGTAGGGCAGGGGCAGTTGGGGGATGTGTGGGGATGGGAGGAGAGGGACTCCTCACCAGGAGGGGAGATGAGATGCCATGGATATATTTCTCATTTCCAGCTGGCAGCAGGCACAACTACCAGAGCTGCTGCTGCTGTGGGATGCAGGTATGAGCAGCTGAGTCAGGCTGAGGATGGAAGGGAAGCAGGGGAAAACATGGGGCTTTGAAGCCCACAGTGACCCTTTGCCTTCTGTTGTCACCATGCTTGCCTTGAAGTGTGGGTGTGGTTTGGAGAATCCCATTTTTTTCAGCCTTGTTGCTAGCCATGATGACCAGCAATGCTTGCTTCCAGAGATGCTGCCACCTTCCCTCCAGCTTGAGGACAGTTTTGTCCACTGTATTGATGCTGTTGCTTGGCTCAATCTGGCTGTGCTTCTGTGCCTTGTAGCAGAAGCTGAAAGTAGAAACAGTGTTGTGGGGCCAACTGGTGCAAAGCACGACCACTCACCTCCCCAAAGGGCTAGGCCTCCAGGAGCTCAAGCTGCTCCACTGGCTCCCCATCAGCTTCTGAATCCCATCGAAGGCTCTGGCCCTAATCTTCAAAGCAACTAATGGAGGAAGTGCCAATGTCATCAAAGGCTGAATTTTGTTCTGTCAGCAGCACAAGCGGCTCCTCTGAGACAGTCCAGAGCATGAAGACTGGGATGAAACCTAGGAGAGCAATCTTAGCTAGCCAGGATGTGGCAAGAGTGGCCAGTGGTCAGGGCTCTTAGCCTGGATTCTGAAATCTGAGAGTTGGTTCTTTGCTCTGGGTGACATTGGACCCAGTTTCAGGTGCCTGAACACCATGAAATCCTCAGACCTGGTGCTTTGAGGAGTTTATGCAGAGGGAAGATGGGGATTTGTCTCTCTGCCTTTAGTGACCCATCTGCGAAACACAGATAAGTGCTGCCTCACTTCTTGGGCAGCCAGAGGACGAGCACATTGCAGACTGTGAGATCTGTGAATTTGGTGACATCCTAGGGCGTACTTCAGGTGTGAGAGGAAGCAGTCTTCTGGGTGAGGCTGGGCAAATCTACACAGTGCTTGTCCTTAGGGAACAGCTCATCCTTTTTTGTGTGTTCTTCTGTCAAATGAAGTGACCTTCATCCCTCCATCAAACCCAGCAGGTATCTGACCCCCCAAAGCAGCACTGCTAAAGAATCCGCAAAGCCTGGGAGGTGTTGCAATATTAGGTGCAAAAGGTGCTTGCATGCTCCAGCAGTGGCCTGGGATAAAGCCCAGAGTCTTTCTGCTGCTGTTGGGAGGTGGAGGATCAAGCTGTGGTGACTGAGGTGCAAGGCTTGACTCTTCCATGTGTTGAGTCCCTTTCATGCCCTTGTCTGCTGGAAAAGAGTTAAAATAGGTGTACATTAGCTCAGGGGAAGTTTTGCTTCATGCCTTCTTCACAATGTGAGTGGTGTGTAAAAGGAACACGAAGTTCAGATCTGCTGTTGTGCTTTGGTCTGAAATCCAGTTCAGTCTCCTGCCTACCTGGACCCATGTTGGAGCAGTGGGGACTGAGCCAGCATCACATGTTGATGATATCGTTGTCTTGAAGTTGTCCTGGAGTCAGATCTTGGAAAACTTTCCTTGCCCAAAAAGCACTGAGCAATTTGGAAGTCTTGCTTTGATGGTTTCTTCCCCACCTTTTTGGAAATCCCTCTCTTAGATACCTTACCATTTGAACTTACTGTTTTTCCAGCCCTTCAGCCAGCGGTGTTTTTAACTCAAGGTGCAGCCTAGGAAAAAAACCTGGAACACTCTGCTTTAAGTACAGGCTTCTCCTGTATACAACATAGAGAGACCTTGAAGAAAGCCACTTGTGCCCAAAATTCAGCCTGCTGTTTTTCTGGCTCTGTCAGTTTGTCTGATAAAAGCTACGGCCTCTCCTTGCAAACTCTGCCTCCAATCCATGGTGCTTTTTTTTTTTTTTTTTGGACATTGGTTCCTCATTGGTAAGCAGAAAGCAAGAGCCCTTCCATTGTTACAGCAGCACAAGGCAGAATTTAAGGCAGTTGGATCTTTTGGAGGAGGGGAAGGGAAGTCTGAAACAGTTTTTGGAGAGGGAGGTGCTGACAGCAGGAATGGCCACCAGATTTCCAGCATCCTTTGTCAAGCATGCATGAGGACTTGTCACTTGTCCCTCTGTCAAAAGAGGCTGCTTTTTCCCACAGGCTTTACCGTCATTTTGTCACCTCCTTCTGGGGTTCCTGCTTTTGTCGACTGTTTGTGAAATCCTCAGGGGAACTAAATTGTCCCTGGATCCCCAGCCACAAGATAGTGCCCTAGGGCACGGGGGGACAGCGAGGAGGCTCCTGCTCTGCTCTCTCCGTGGCTGCGGACACGCAGAGGGCTGACCCGCTCATGGAGCAGCTCCAGACACACTGCCATTCGTGGTGTGCTGGTTTGAAGCACCCTCCAGTTGGCTTTCAAATGCCAAGCTGTCAACTTGATGTAGGCAACCCCTGCGGTCCAGTGTGCCCATATCTACTTGAACTAGCTTTAAACTGCGCTTGGCAGCAGGGCACCAAGGACCAGCTGTGCTGTTTAAGACCACGTCTGCCAAGCTCTGTCCCTCTTGGAGATTTTTACAGGTAAGCAACGTGCCGGGCTTCTTCCCTTTGTGTCTGCCCGTCTCCCACACCATCCACCAAGAACCCTTCAAAGCAAGGTGCCACACCTGCCACTTTGTGATGTTTTCTTCTGATGGCTTTGTGATATTTTATTCTGGTGATGATTTTATTCTTGGTGGCCGTGGCACTTTCTTCCCACAACCGGCGGGCGCCCGCAGTGCGGTGCAGCACAGCCCGCACCGTCCCACACAGTGTGTCCCCAGCATCTCACCTGGGCTTTGCATTTCCGCATCGTGCTCTGCTGTGCCCTTATGGCAGCTGCACCAGGCTGTGCTCTGGATGTACCCATTGTTACACCAAACTAGTTGCCAGGATCAAATGCCCCCACTTTAAACTTACGCGTCAAGAAGCCAAGGAAAGCTGGCAGTCCTGCGAAAGCACATGACTTGGTCTGAAGCAGCAAGCGCTTGGTCCGGTCGTGTGTTGAGCATCTTTGCAACTTTGACGCAATGCTATATTTTTGCTTTTGTGGAAATGAACCAAAAGAATGAGGGGAAGTGCTTACAAACTCATTTTTAATGAAGATACTGACGTGCAGACAGATCCTTTGTCCAGATACAAATATATTTATGCTGGTGGCACCTTGCCATTCATACAGTGACTTACACGCTTTGTAACGTGATAGCAGTGTATACAAGCGAGGCTGGAGTACAAAAGACTGAGAGATCAGGGTTTGGCCTTTCCTTCCCCTGTTCTTCATGGGGGTGCACTGGCTGATACCAGCTGGGGAGATGGTGCCTTTATTTTCCCTTGCCTGTTTTTAGAGGAACACAACTCCAGTATCTGGTGTTGGTTTTACACCCGCGGGACTGTTACGATAGGGGTGCCTGGTGTGATCGAACCTTGAGCTTCGCTGCAGCTGAGATGCTGAAAAGAGGATGAAAGCGCCAGCTTTCATCTTTTGTCACAAATAGTATCTGAAGGAATTTGTACTATTTTTACTGTTTGTTTTTGTTTCACCCCTCCCCTTTTAACTATGCACCTTAGCATTTTCTGTGGGCCCTGTCACTGGGATATCTCCACTTGGACTTTGAAACAGATGACTCAGCTTCATGGTTGTTTAGAATAGTTTTAAGTTATTTTTGCTATCCAGCCTCATTTTCTATCATTGTGCTGCAATTACTGGAGTCCCAGCTCTGCAGGGGAACACTTGCTTCTTTTAAACAAATGGTTTCCTTTGGAATTAAAAAAAATAGTTTATGGAAACATTTCTGTGGGCCTTTGAATACTAATTTATTATGAAGGGTCTAATTCTATTTCATTAAAAATACGAATCTTAATTTTAGAAAACCTACGTTTGGAAGCAACTTTTGAACTGAAGCAGTTCTTTAACACGGACTTTGGTGCATGTGTGTTTCTTTTTAAATGGCAAGTCTGCCTTCCACTGGTGCTGTGTTATGTGGTTAATCCTGTTGGGCCTGATCTGATCGGACTGGCGCTGGAGTGAACCGAGTTGAGCTGAGTATCGGTGTGGGATCCGATCTTGGCTGGGAGGGCAGCGTGGCCTGGGGGCTGGCTGACACCCCCTGCCCCAGAGACTGCTTCTCTCTCTGCCTGCCAGAGCCACAGGCTCAGCCCCGGGTTTCAGTGATCCTACCTGCTCTGGGAAGGGCTTTGTCTGTTTTTTCCACTTAGTATATATATGTATATATAAAAACCAACAACAAAAAAAGGGAAAGTGTTTGCTGTCATGTTGAATCCATAAATGTGATTTTTAAGCTGTTGCAACCATATCTGGAGACTGCTCAGACCAAGCTGACTTCTAAGTGGGTTGGCACAGCCCTGCCCAGGGTATTTTTGGTCCATTCACAGGGGCTGAAGTAACACCTGGTTGCTGTTTTTTCAGAGATGAGGTGTGCTGGTACTTGCTCTGGAGGTGATGTGCCACCTCCCCCCATCCTGGCTCTTGGGAACTGATGTGCCAGCAGTGCCTTGTGTGGGAGAGCAGAGCCCCGATCTCTCTAGGAGGAGAGATCAGGAAATGGGGAGATCAAGAGGAACCAGGCTGAGAAGGGGGCCAGGCAGAGCCGGGACGGCTGGGCTTTCCCCAGGCACCCAGGGCTGTCAGCTGGCTCTTGACAGGAGCAAGCACCCATGTGCACAGTCCCGACGGTGGGTCACAGGGGGACTTTCACCGATGGACCCACGAGCCAGCCCTCACCTTGAGGGATTTCTCCTCCACTGATGCTGATGAGAAACCCTCCTTGCCACCATGGTTTTAAGAGCCGCAAACGGAGGAGCTGAAGATGCCCGCTCTCTGGGGCGCAGAACAAACCTTGCCAGGCTGCGGCTGTCCCTGGGGCTCCCATGGGACTCTGCTGAGCCCATCTCCTAGGGCATGGGGTCTCCGAGTGGAGGGTACCTTGGGCACCCGGGAGGGCTCCCCATCGCCCGGGGCTGTGCTGGCTGCTGGGAGCATTGATGGCTTTTGGCCAGGGGTGAGGATTGCTCCCTGCCTCCCCATCGGACCATGGGAAGGGCAAGAGAAGGGCTTCGTTCCCAGGGATATTTTAGGGTATTGCTGGGATGGTTTTCAGGGAGGGAGGGATGCGGCATTTGGATGCTTGTTCTTAGGGTGGGTTCCTCTCTCCCGCTGCCTCCGGGAAGGGGTTAAGGCTTCCTGGCTGGCCTGGGAGCTGCTGCTGGCTGCCTGTTCGCCTTCCGGGGCCGGGGCTGAGGTTTGCTGGTATGTGTGCAATGTGGCGCTAGCCAGCCAAAGCACCCAGCCCTGCCCGAGTGCTTCGAGAGCCTTCCCTGCATGGCCTGCACTGCCCTGGCTCTGGCTTGTTCCTTCAGCGCCGAGTGATGGGGCTGGGGATCAGGGACCTGCTGGGAAAGCAAAACCAGGGCTGGAGGAGACGGGTCAGAAAAGAGTGGAGCTGCAGAGCAGCAGCCTGAGCTCCACTGAGGTACTCCTGCAGAGGGGAGCGTCTCCAGGTCTCATAGCTTGCCTGTTCTCATGTCCTTGCCTTCGTGATGCCACGGGATGGGGATGGGAGGGTGGCAAAGGGTTTTGGCTGCTCCTGTGGGGTTGGACCTGGCAGGGAGCTGTGTTTCAGGCAGGGTTTTGCTTCCCAGGGCAGGGGAGAGGGTTTAGCACAGATGCAGGCAGGAGCTGGAAAACTGCAGCAACAGCAGCAGTGTTCAAGCTGAAACATAGTGAGAAGCCTTGGAGGGAGATGCAGACTCTGAGGGAGATGCAGATTGCCTGGAGTTCTCTCTGCAACAAAAATTTATGTCCCTTATATAACTGGGGAAAAGCAAACAAAGAAACTTGTCTCCAAGTGGGAATGTGGTGTCACTGGGAGAAATCCCACAGCAACACCCAGAGCTCCAGTTCGCTCTCAGGGCTGTTAACTCTTTGGCAGAAGGGCAATGCTTTTATTGCTAAATTTTCAGATAAATGACTCTTGAATATTCCTGAAGAATTGTGCATGTCGATTGCATCATTTAGGCAAATGACAGGAATAATTTTTTGGTCTGGAGCTTTTTGGGGTTCAGTGGGGCTGCTTCCTTCTGCGGCAGGGATTGCTGCTGGCTTAGCCATGCTCCCCCCATGCTCTTCTACCAGCCAAAACGTTTGCTGTTGCTGTAGGACTGTGCTTTGCCTTTGATCTTCTACGGCACTGCCATTGACATTGGCAGGAACTATCCTGCAGACCAAGGCTGTTATATGGTGCTAACTTTGTAGTCTCAGATAACGGAGCCTCTCTAAAAATGTCATTTGGGGCCATTTGCAGGGTGAGTTTGACATTACTGACTGCTGCTGGGATGCGTGTCCTGCGGGAGGACCTAGGGCATGTGGGAGGTGGCACGCTGCATCGCTGGGAAGCTCGTGGACAAGTTTCTCTTGTCTTTTAAACTACCCTAGACTGACAAATAAAGTCCTTGGCCATTAGTTGCTCCAGGCTGTCAGGATGATGCCAAAATAAGATCAGTCAAAAAGGGAAGAAACGTGTAGGGGGGTGTTTTTGGATTATGGCTACACCATAACTTTGTTATTAACTCAAATTCAGTTAAAAAAGGAAATGGATTTAACCAAGGGAGGTGTCTTGGATGCCAGCAGCAAAGGCTTGATTGTGGTTTTTTTTCTTTCTCTGCACAGGCAATTATCAAATTAATCTCCTTTGATATGAGCCTAATATCAACACAATCACTAATATATTTATACTTGCCCAATGACAGCTATTCAATAAGTTGTTTTTCTGTTGTTTTGTCAAACTCCACTTTCTTTTGCCTTCATGTTTCTTTGGCAAGGCAGGGGGCTGGTTTCTGGGTGGAAATCCCTGTGTTCCCTCTTTTAAGATTCACAGCACTGCCCTTTCACAGGGGCATTGCTATTGCAGAAAAATTAAATCAGAATATAATTAACAGCCCAAAATATTTCCAAATTGTCACTTGCTGTTGGGAATGGGGCCACTCTTGTGCAGGGCATTGTAGAAATGCTCATGTGCAGATGAACCAGCTCTACCCAGATCATTTGTGCCTGTAAATCCCCAGCAGCTGAGGCAGAGGGGTGGGATTGCGTGATGTACAAGCAAGCCAACAGCTCAGCTGGTGCATGCTGCCACTGTAGTCTGTCTTTGTTTTTTTCCTTTTTTTCTTTTTTCCCCCTTTCTTTAAGGGAATAGGGCCTCTGTGATCCAGTCTGTGCATGTGTGCGAACATGTCTGTCTTTCTCTCTCCATTTATTCCCGCCTCCCCCTGTTTTTTACCCAGCGATGAGTTTCAGTTACATTTGGCTGAAGGATAGAGCTCTCGTATGGCTCCCGCAAGCCTTGTGAAAATGGGTGGGTGGGTAAAGAGGAGAGAGTCAAGCGCTCGATCGCTGCATGGGAACTCAACCCTTATGAGACACCAGAGAACCCACACTGGAAAGGCTACTGGGAAGCCCATTCCATTTGCCTTTCCACCCTGAGACTGCCTTCTTTGGAGGGGCCAGAGGGTGGTAGAGAAGCAGAAGACAGTTAAATGCTGCCTCACTGCCCTGGGCTTGGTGGACCTGGAAGAAGCGATGTTTCTGCGGGCTGGTAGGAAATGTCTGCCGAAAGCCAGGCAGATGCTGACAGTATGTTCCCGCTTCGTGTCCTTTGGGCTATAGGTGCAAACGCAGGCGGGGGTGAGTCATCCACGTGGAAGCAGGTGGTTAGATCAGCTCTGGACACAGCAGGGGATAGCTGGGGAAGGGAGGCTCCACACAGCATTTGCCACAGGAGCAGAGGGGCCAAACCCTGCTGGGCAGTGAGGCTTGGTCAGCAGGAGGTGGTGGCTGCACTAACAAGACACGACACTTGAGGAGGTATGCCCAGCTGTCTGTCTGCACCTCGGGACCTTCAGGGATGGACAGCCGAGCCTGGCAAGCTCCTGGCTTTCCAGAAGGGACCGTTGCAGGGACAAGCTGGGAGGACGTGATACACAGCAGCAGCTGCTGATGCATCCTGGAGCCCCTCCCTACAGGACCTTTACGCTTTGCTGGCTTAGATCATGCCAAGGTGTCTGCACTGAGCACTGTCCTCGCCATTCCCACCTGGCCCTGGCCCTCTCTGCTGCTCACCTTTGCTCTCCACATGCACCTACTGGTTTTTATCGCTGTAGTTGGGAAGTGAAACCTGACACAAGTAAATATGTTGACAGCCTGTTTTCAGCCAGCAGGGAATGTAAATTATCTCATTTGAACAAGGCTAACACAGTATCAAGCCATTGGTCCCAAATATCCCTTATAAGTGCAGATGAGAAATATTCATGGCATCTTCACTCCCAGAATATTGCTTTTATCTTTGTGGTTCCTTGAGTGGCAATATAAAAGTTACTGATTTTGCACTTTTTATGCATCTGAACCTGCAGACTTTAAAATCAGTAGGTTTGCCTGCGTGATTTGCCTCGTTAGATCTGAACCGTTGCAGGCACCTGGGAATGATCTACTCCGTAAGCTCCACTGTACTCCCTTGTTGTCTTGGGTGTAACATCTTATCTTGGGAACATCCTTAACCAGGGCATCGGGACAAGTGCAGGTGAGATTGGTCTGGGTCTTTCCAGGGCAAGGTAGATCCTGGCTATGGGAGATGCTTGTGTGTGCAATGCTGCTGTTGTGATCCATGCAGTGCAGTCAGCTGGCGTGAGGTAGCATGGATGCGAAGCTCCACGAGGCCAGCAAAGGGACTCTCAAAAACTTTGGCCCAAAGCTGTCTGGGGGAGTCACGCTCTCCAAGCTCATTGCCTTGCTTTCTGGAGCTCACCGTAACTGGGATCACCCTCAGGGCCAAAGCGGGACATGACACGTATTACTCACTGTTCAGTCGGTGAAAGTACCGGGATGAAGAGGTTGGGCTTCGTCAGTGCGTCTAGGAGTCACTTAGGTCTTCCATGGAGCCCAGCTCAGGCTATTTCAGTGAGGTCTCTGTGCTGCCCTCACCTGAGGGTTTGGCTCATGTGAGAACACCTTGCTCAGCTCAAGCAGGGAGCCACGAGGTTGGCTGGGGGTCCCACCAGCTCTCACCCCCTTGGCGATGGTGGGAAGAGGACCAAAGGCACCAGCCTGCGCTGCTGAAACCAGGGCAGGGGCAGCAGCTGGAGCTGGAAACTCCCACCAGGGTCTCACCCTCCTACGCCACAGCCTTTGCACAGCGGGTCTTTGCAAGCGAAGATAGAAGGTCAGATTGTCTCGAAACCTTGACCGTGTTTGCAAGCGGATGTCTCTCTGGCTTTCGTTTTTGCTCTGTAACAGGTTTTTCCCTTTAAGAACACAGAAGATTGATTCCCTTGCAGGGCGCATCGCCGAGGCGAGCCATGTCCAAATGGTTTGCACGTCTGCATTTTTTACTGCTCTCGTTTAATATGTATGCAAATGCAGTCTCTCCTGTCCTCACTCTGTGTGGGTTTGCACAGTCAGGAGCACATTCCCATTACCGCTGCCTATCTCCTGCTCCACTCTGCATTCGAGGAGACTGCCTTTGAAACGCTGATAGATGGAGGTGCAAGGGAAGAAGAGAGAAATCACGGATTTTCGTAATTTCTTTGCTGGGGAGGGTGGAGGAGTTGGGAAACCAGAGGAAGGGGGTTTAAACATATGCAAAATTGTTTATTGGGAGAAAGGGGAAGGGGGGCTCCAACTCCAAGAGTCAGGGAGTGTATTTTGTATGCCGTTCCATTTTCAGAGTTTCAGCTCAGAGGATTTTAGCTGGAGGTTAGGGAAGAATCCAAGCTCTGGCAATAATCTTGTGATAGCGGAAATATTCAGCTTTTCTCCTGATAAATAGACCCATGTTGTAACTGAAGTCAGGATTTCAGGCCTGGAAAGCAATGTTGGCTTTTTTTCTTTCTTTTTTATTTTAATAAATAAGGAGCAAGATGTCCAGAGTTGTTCCCTGCAAAGGGCAGTATATGGCTGCTGCTACTTTCTTTTCCTTCCTTTTTTAATAGTTGTATTTTTCCAAAGCACTTCAAAACCAGCATCCATGAAACCTGGACACTCGTATGCCCTGAGCTACGTTTGTGTAAGTGAAACGGGCAACCATGTGCTCCAGCTAAGGCCAAACTGTGGGAAGCACTTTTAGAAATGCAGCCAGAAGCAGGGGAGTTTTCCCTGTCCCCAGTGACAGTATTTTTTTAAGTTACACAGTTTGAAGTTGCAGTTCTTTAGTTTTGCATCTGCTTGGAGGTAACCATGAAGGCTGAGGAGGTCCCTGCTTTTGGTGTGGGAAGCCTTCATCACCCAGATGACTCTGAAGGGGAAATGGAGGGTCATGCTGCATCCCACCCCCACTTCAGCGAAATTTAGGTCCTTTAAATGCCAAAGGGCCAGATTTTCACATGTATTTATACGCTTCAAGTCATTCACTATTTAAATCTTTAAAACACAAAGCACCCTTAAAACCTGGCTAGTTTGGAACCCCATTATAGAGTCCCAAAGCCTGAATTCACCGAGCTGCCCGGGCTGGTTGAGTATGTGGGGCATGGGGGACACGTGCCCCAGGGCAGGGGGTGGCTGTGGGCAGCCTCCTGCTGCTTGTGCTGCACACACCACCCCCACCACCCCCCCGCCACACCCCCCAAGGCTGGGGCTCTCTGTGGAGCACGGATGATATGGCTGAAGCCAGATCTTTTCCAAACTCGTCCAGGAGTTCATAGACAAAGTCACTTTCCTTTCTAGAAGCCAAAGGGCTTTGCGTGCTGGGAAACCCCCTCTGCTGCAGTACAGACTCGTCAGATCTGTTTACTTTTGCGTCTCCAAGGTTTTGCAAGAGTATTTTGTGTCTCTAATGCTGGATGTTGTGAAACCCCTTTCCATGCGGTAGCTCGGCCATGCCTCTGCGGGGGGACAGGCAGGAGCCACGGCAGCACAGAGACCTTGTGCTGAGGCTCTGGTCTGTGAATCTCAGACCTTGGCTCTGCTTTTGCCACAGAGTTAGAGGGAGCAAGGGGTGACGTTCAAGATGGGACCCAGTGTCTGGAGGTGCTCAGCTCCTGTGGTGATGTGCAAAGGCTGGTTTTATTCATGCAACAGGCGTGGAAAGTCTTGCTGCTGGGGAGACCGGCTCTCACGGGCTGCCCGCTCCCGCCGTCGCCATCCCGTGCTCCGGGCGAAGGCCTGCCTTCAGCAATCCTGAGCCAAGCTGTATCTGCTAGCTGAGCTGGGTGCACCGGCTGCCCTACTCGCAGGGTCTGCAGCCCGCAGTTTGGGCTGTGTCCAATGCAGAGGGCTGTTCTTTCAGCTCCTTTTCTTTTCATCATGTATCCTGCCCCTGACCAACAGCCGCGTTGCTGGAGAAGGCAAGTGCAGGGCTGCTGCAAGCAGCTCCATCTCTGCCGCTCTTGCCTGTCCCTTAGCTCCCCTTGCAACTTGTTTGCTGCAAAGTAAATGCCTCGTGCTGCCGTGTCCTCACCCTGGTGGGTCTGTGTCGCTTGTGATCACAGGCTCCAAACTTCCCCTATTATGGTTGCTTTTTTAACAGTGTCTTTTTATTGGCAAGTAGATTTGTGGAGCCTTTCTATTTCCTTCATCTGCAAATTGTCCTCTACATAACGAAGAAACCGTTCTGACTATGTTTTGATGTGTTTGTCACCCAACAGATGTCTGGGTGGTTAAAGTGCCCCCTGAGTACAAGTATCCTGTGTTTGTGAACTCTTTGATAGTTGGTTCAGGAATCTTTTTGTTCTTTCTTTCTCTCCCTGAGTCCTGGGGGTCTGTAGCAGATGCCTGCTGCAGTCTCTCCTTTGTTTTCTGCTCCTGATATCCGTGCCCACAGTGTTATTCCTCTACCCTCGCCCTTATCAAATTAGATTATCTCCTTCTTATAAGTACTTTTGACACATGCGGCCATGCAAAGGCATAAGTATATTGGAACACGCTGTTGTGTGTCGTTCACATCTCCTATCCTCTGTTGCACCTTTCCAGGACCTTAGGACCAAGTTGGCGCGTTACCCGCCATACACAATGGCACCAACAAAAGCCAGGCCAGCTAGCTCCTCTTCCTGCTTGCAGCCAAGTCCCACCGTGCCTTTCTGGCACTGCCGCATCACCTTGCGTGGGGAGCCCCGGCCCGTTTTGTCCCAGTGCTCACTAGAGTCCCTGTGTCACCACTTTTCCCCCCTGCTGATCTGTGTCTCCAGCATCTTCCCTTGTGTCCTGAACTTGGCTGATGACACTTAAGCTTCTTCTCAGTGTTACAGGCTTCTCCTTGCCCATTCCTTGGCTCCCTGCATTTCCACTGGCTTTCCTGGTTTCCACATGTGATCCAGAAAAAACTCTTTGTTATTCTGTCCTACCTCCCCATCACAAACCTGTGTTTCTGTTCCATCTTTCATGAAAAGGTCTAAGACTGAAGGTGAAATGTGATAACAGCCTTCAAAAATATGTCAGTGGCTGCTGCAAACAGGGTAGGAATAAACGATTCTCCGTGTCCTATGGTGGGTAGGACAAGAAATTATGGGCTTAAACTGTAGCACAAGAAAGATTTAGGTTTGATGTTCAGATATCCTGGGGTGAAGCACCAGAGGAGGCTGCTGGGGAATCGCTGGAGGGGCAGGTCAGACGAGCAGCTGTCAGGAGAGGCTGAAGGGGAGTCGAGGGGATAGCGAGGTGATCCAGAAGATCATTTTTCATCCTCTCCAGCCCTCTTACCTCCCCTTTCATATACTGGAAGCCTCCAGCTAGGCAAGGGTTTTTTTGTAGCTTGCTCAGCCAGGCTCGTGCCTTTCTCTCCCCTTGCTTTTTGTCTCTGTTGCACCAGTTCTGGCAAACGCGGTTGCAGCAAGCTTGGAAATAGCTACAGCCAGTCTCTCCTCCCAAAACCTCTTCTTTGTGCTTCATGGCTCTTTTCAAACCTCGTGTGCTGACAGAGGTGATGGCAGCTGCAATTGGAGCACTGGGACATGCAATAGTGACCAAAAGAAATGTTTTGCTGCCTCCAGAAGGGTTAGACTGAGTCTGGGGGCAGCCTGGGAGATGCTGCTCAAGGCCTTTGATGGGAAGCCGCTGACAGCTTTGCAAAGGGCCGTGCTGTGTGCACGTCAGTGCGTAGATGGAGACAGGAAGGTGAGGATGGCTCCTGCAAGTGCTGTCCCAGATGGTGGTGCAGGGCTCTGCATCACCTCAGCTCTTCAGCTGGCTGTGTGAGTTGGGAGTGTGACCAGGAGGGCTGGGAGCTGTACTTCTGCCTGGGTGTGTGCGCCTGCCGTTGGTGGGCACACCAGGACACCCAGGGAGCCAGAGATGTGGGAGAGCAGGGCTCCTTGCAGAGTTCCCCGTCCCCACCTCCTCAGAATGACACTGCAGGGCATCATCCAGCCTGCTGGAAACTGCTGTCTTTGTCAGAACAAAAATCTGGGCATCTAGGAGTCACAAAGCGTTCCATCCAAAACCAGTATACGATGCAAGAACAGCCTTGTTGTTTCTGACACTGCTGTCCAGGAGGTCACCGAATCCCCTGGGCACCTCCAGCCGCCTGCTCCCAACACCCACCTCTCCTGACCCTTCCCCATCTGGCTCTGCCGCTGTGCTGTCGTGTTGGGGTCCCATTGCATCTGTGCCGTGTCCCTGCTTCCCCCCCCCAGACCTCCCTGTCTCCTCTCTCCAGGGCACTGGGGAGGCGGGTCTGGGTCCTGGTCAGCCGTGACACCCTTCACCCACCCCACAGCACCATCCCCTTCACAGCTCCCTACCAGGAGAGATGGGCAGGGAGAAACAGGCAGATGAATAATTTATTATAACGATGCAAAATAGGGTTTTAAAACTCTCCCCGTATAAATATTTATTTTTGACTGGTTAGCACTGCAGCTGCCTCCACCCCCCCCCCCAACCCTTCCCTTTCTCCTTTATGAAGACCCCCCCAAGCCTTGTGGCTATCGTGACTGGTTCGCCCAGTTCTCATGCACTCTGTCCATCCATCTGTCCGTCTGTCCCGTGCTCACTTTTCACATGATCCAAGCCCCGGTGCCAAACACTTCCCAGGGAAGAGAAAAAAACCCAACCCTCTTTCTTGCAAGCACACACACACACAAAACAACAACGGGGCGGGGGGGGGCGGGGGGGAGATGGAGCAGCACACACAGGCACACGCACAAAACCCTTTGAAGCCTGTGCAGGGTAAGGGTTGTTTCTGTGGTAACGGCGCGGGGATTGGCGGCGGTCGGCGAGGGCCTCCATCCCGCGGCGGTGCCGAGAGATTAATGAGCCGTTGCTGGGCTGTACTGGAGCGCTCGGGCCGCTTGTGCACCATGGGGCTGCTCCGGTGCCGCCGGACCTTGGACGCCTCTTCATCCTCCTCCGGCACCCTGCACCTCTGCGGCACATGTGGGTTCCTGTGGGACACCAGCCCCTCGAGGGACGGGGCAGCCGGGCTTGGGACACTCCTCTGTCCCTTGCCTCAGTGGGGCTGGAGCATCCCCAGGGCTGTGGCCTTCGTCCTGCTGCCAGGGCTTGCTCCTCTGCACTAAGGTCAGTCCCAGCAGAGGACCGGCGTCTCCTCCAATGCACGGATGGGCCAGGGCCATGGGGGGACGTAGTGGTGTCAGTGGGGGGATGAGGCTGTCCCATCTGGTGGGTACAGGTGAGCCCACAGCATTTTGGGGAGCATCACTTATTGCCTCACCTCAATGCCTGCCCTTGGCCTCATTGCTGCCTGCAGCCACCTGCCTCCCTCCCACCCCCACGGCTTCCCAAGGCTGTAGGGTGGCTCATGGCTGAGCAGAGACAAGGGCTGTGCTGTCCCCATCCCGTGGCCAGCCTTGTTTAGTGCCACCACCCATTGATCCCGGTGTCCCTGGGGTGCTTGTACCATCTCCCAGCAAGAGCTACAGATTCCAGGGAACCTTACACCACTGCGCCTTGAAACTCACCTTGTTTTGCTTTCTGTTTTGAAAAGCAAAGGAGAAATGGGCATCATTCACATCTCTTGGGTGAACAATAATAATGAGCAAGCTTCAAATCTCTTTCCCCCAAAATAGCCAAAGCAGAACACGCACAGCCTTCCGAGCTGCTGGCTGAAACAGATGTGCTGCCAGTGAGGCAGCTATTTATAATGTGCAGCATTCCCTTTTCAGCCGCAGCGACTCCAGCCCTCAGCTCTCGCGCTCGGCAGCTCCTTTTGAAGCCTGTAGCTCTAATCCGGGGACTGTTCCTGGTGCTGCTAAAAATCTCCTCGTAAAGCTGCCGGGATGCCAGCGAGCCAGAACCCTGCCTGCTCTCTGCCTTCAAAGGGGGTTTATCATCCCCAGAGGCTGCCAGAATGGGTCTGTCCCATCCCTGGATGTCCCAGCTGGGATGGAACAGCAGTGGGGTCTTGTCACGTGGCATGTCCCTGACATCCCCATGGCTGCAGGCTCTTGCAGAGAGCTGACCCCCCTCCACTGGAGGGCTGGGGGCTCAAACCTTTTCCCAACCCCTGATCTGAGAGGTTTTGTCATACAGAGGACAAGGGGGGGTCAGAACACTGTCACTGCAGGGGGGATGTTGATGTGGGTTTGAGCCCAGTGGGTTTGATTTGGTTCTCATCGAAGGAGAGGCACGGTGTGGTGGCGGGGAGGTGGGGGGGGATGCAGACAGTGTGGGATAAGGAGGAAAACGGGATGAGATTAAAAGGAGATTCGAGGGGGTTTGCCAGCACTGAGGTTCACACTTAGGGCAGGTGTTTGCTAGCCTGGGGGTCCTGCGTCAGCCCTGGAGCCATGCCATGGCTGCGGGATGGGCACCTCGGGCTACCACACTCCCAGGGACGGCATGGGGCTCACAGGACCCCGTCCCAGGAGGGGCTGCAGCTCACAGGCGCTGGAGCACTGGGGCCAAGAGCCCTAGACACTGCTTCAGCCCCTCGCACACAGATGAGTAAGTGTGCTGGTATGTCGGGGCAGGGAGCGGGCAGTTAGCAACGTTAGCATGTGGAAGCTGTTTATTGCCCAGGCTGTCGCGGCCCCGTGCTGCCTCCCACAGTGCCGCGGCCGCCCCAACCAGCCGGGCCGGTGTGGCCGCTCTGCGTGGGGCCAGGCTGGGCAAAGCGATTGCTGGGAGACAGGGCTGGTCAGGCTGAGGGTTTTGTTTCTATCACATCTCCTGTCTCCTGTTTGCATTTCTGCCGAGCAGGGTATTTGGAGGCATGGGGGTTGCTCGATCTTATCCTAGGCTTTGGGGTCGGCTCAGACCTGCTCTCCTTTCCCGGGTGGCCCCGAGCATCGTCCCCAGTCTGGGCACAGCATGGTTGGCTGGGCAGCTGGGGGCTGCGAGGATCTGGAAGGAGCTCCCTGCCCTTTGGAAAGGGAGATACTGAAAATTACAAACACAGACACACACACACCCACACACCCACACCCCGAGTGACCCAACATGGAGCTCTTCTGGCTTTACTCACTCGCTGTTTTGCAGAGGACAGGGGATGAGAGGTTGTGCACTGGTGGGCAGAGACCACCCCAACCCCAGACTCTGTCCTTTAACCTCCTGATCCCATCCCATGGGGGAGCATTAGCTTGTCCTGCTGCCCAGCGAGCTCACACCAAGATCAGCCTCAAGGAGAAGGTAGCAATTTTAAAATGGCCCAGTGAGCTGTCCCTAACCTGGGGTGGGATTTTGGGAAGGAGCTGGGGGTGGGCTGCCTGCAGGGCTCCATTGCCTCAGCACTGGCAGCATAGTGGGTCAGCTGAGCCCAGTGGGCACACAGAATGATCCCCTAAGGACAGCATCCCTGGCCGAGACTGGAGCCTTCCTGGTTTCCAGTGGTAACAGACAAACCTTTGCTCCTGGAAGAGGGACTGTAACACAGCCCATGGCAGTGAAGCCTCTTAAAAGCTGGTCTCATTGCAGCTGTGTTAATTATTAATAGGATGTGGGGAAGAAAACACTGGAAAACCCCAACTGTTTGAGGCAAGCTGCCACTTCATCTGTGTCCAGTGCTGTGGGCTTGGCTTTCCCCTGACCCAAGGGGAGATTCACGTGCGTCTTTTCCAGTGGCTGGTGTCAGCAAGTACAAATGGAAGGGCCTGACTGTGCCTCTGAAAACCATAGCAGTCTGACAGCGAGGACCTGAATGAGTTGTGTGGGTCTTAGCTTGGTCTTTAGCAAAAATTTCCCCCCCCGCTGAAGGGATAAAGCCCCTTTTGGTAGTGTCTCTGCACAGCAGTACTGGCAAGATGCTGGAATCACAGGGTCTGCCAGCACACGAGGCACTGGGAACCCCTGTCCCAGCCTGGGGCACCCCGCAGAGCTGCATGGGCAGGATGGGACCCCAAGACGGTGCTTTGACTGCACTCACATAGTGAGTCAGAGCTGGGGGATCTCAGCAGGGCAATTTTCATGAAAAACAAGGTAATGGGAAATTTTCACCCAAAAGCCTTGTGGACCTTGAGGGTTTCTTCCCCCCCACCCCCACACCCCATCTGACTGTGGGTACCAGGGATTGTCTCTGTGTGGGGAATGGGGAGATGTTTCCATGGAAACCAACAGTGTTGCTGTTGGGGAGACCTGTTTGCAGATATGGGACCTGTAGTGATGCTCAGCATTGGGAGGCAGCAGCCCAGCGGGGGCTATTGCAGCAGCGGTGCCCTGACTCCATGGTGCACAACGAGGAGAAGCCTTGCTCTGCCCTAGTTCCTCCATGTGGGGAGGAGACCCCAAACCTTGGGGGCAAGGTGATGGCCGTAAGGTGCTGCCAGACCACTTGGCTTCCCACCACCCACTCCCTCCAGGAGACCCTGTCTCCCCTGGCACGCTTCTCTCTCCCCTCTCCCTTCTCCTCCTTTCCATTCCCTGATCCCTTTCTCTCCCTTTCTTCCCCTTGCTCCACCCCCCTCCAGACTCCTCTGTGGGGCATTGATTTTTCCGTCCGTCAGCGAAACGCTTGAGGAAAATGAAAGAGCATCTTTGTGATCGATCAGGAGAACTCTTCAGCCTGGGGTCAGGAAGGGTTTGAATCAGCTGCTCCCCTGGCAGATAATTACCCCCTCTCTCCCAAGCCAGGGCTTTTCACACGCCTGTGGGAGCAGCTGTACCACTGTGGGGCCGGGGCATCACTCAGGAGAATACCTTCATGCCATGCATTGGTGGTGGGAGGAACTGCCTGTGGGTATGTTGGGTTTCGCTATTGCCAGAGCTCAGCTCTGGGCTGGGGTCTGTACACTCGCTCTTGCTTTGTGCGGAGCGGGGTGTGCTGAGTGGGTGCAAGCATGCTTCTCCCTTGCCAGCATCAGTCGCTCCGCATGCAGCTAATTCTGTTCGGTGCTTGGCAAGGGTGGGGAGCTTTGAGGGTGCGAGTTTAAAGAAGCTGAAAGAAAGCTAAATCAAATAGGAGTTGAGTGCTCAACTCCCTTCTCTCTTTTGAACACCTCATTTGCAAGGAGCATTGTCTGGGGTGTGCTGCACAAACAGACCGTGTTGGTAACAGCCTGGAGATGTCTGTGGAAATGCCATAGTTTGCCATCTGGTACCACACTGGCCTCTGAGGTCCCACCGCTTGCTGCACTCCCCCAGAGAGCCAGCAAACAGCTGAGGGAGCTTCTCATTCCACCGTGGGGTAGCTGCATGCGAATGTTGACTTCTTCATGGCAACGGGTGTGAGTCGTGCTGGGAGCCAGAGGGGGGGAGGTTGGTGCCTGTGGCTCTCACTCTGCCTGTGGACTGTTGCCTGATCCGATGGGCTGCTTGCACAGAGATGTAGGCACAGCCCTTGCTCCTCTTGCTGGGAGCTCCGTCTCTGCATGGTGGGACATGCTCACTGCTTTGCATGTGCAAGGTTTCAGGTGCTCATGTGTGCGGTGGTGGGGTTCAGCAGTTGAAGCGTGTCATGCGTGTGGGCTGCTGCACTGGGCCTTGTGACATGGCAGGGAAAATTTATCCTTTGGATTTGTCTGAGGGAGACAGCCCCCAGGCTTGCTTCCCCACCTCTGTGGGGGGATGCCAGCCCCAGAGCCAACACCAGGCATCCCAGCACATCATGGAGCTGTTGGGTTCAGTGTCACCCATGTCTGCTGACTCTTCAGCTCTCCACTCCCAAATTCCCCTTGTTGCCCACAGATATTGGTCATCCTGTTTCCTGAGCTAGATGCAGGGGTTTCAGGCCTGGGGGTGCATAGCACATGGCTGGTTGGAACTTGTTCGACCATGTGGAGGTCCCAGAGCTGGGCACAGCAGCATCCTGTGGTGGGTTGTGCATCTCAGTTAACATCTGTCCCTGAGCAGATGCAGCATGAAAGCTTCCCTTGAGAGCAATGAAGAAGAGCAAGAGTGAGGGGGAAACACAAGCCAATGCTCTGCTCCCTCAGCCTTCCTGGCTTCTGGCTCTGGAGAGCCTGGCCGTGGGTTGCACCTTCACCCAGCTGCCTCCACCAGCACTGGCAACCTTCGCCCCATGGTCTGCAGAAGACCTGGTGGCTGGTTGTTGCCCCATGTTGTACTGCTGTTACGTGGGAGCTCACAGCCATTTGATTCCCCTTCTGTTTCAATGCTGGCCTGGCAACGGGTACGCATGGAAAGAGATGAGGACAAAAAAACAGCAGCAGGGTGAGAAACCAGAGCAACATGTTCCTGCTCCCACCACAGCCAGCTCAGACCAGCCAGACCAGAGCACTGCGGGAGAAGGACAATGCAAAGGCTCTGGCTTTCTCCCTCCAAACGAGCGGGCGTAAGTTTGCTCCGGCACAGATGTGTTGCAGATGTGCTGATAGCAGCTAGCTGGGTGCTGACACTGCTGTGGAGGAGCTGGCTGTGGAGGCACAGGTGAGGCTGAACTGAGTTTATCTGCTCTACAGATAACGTCTTCTGCTGAAAGCAGCTGAAACAGCTGCCTCCTGGGTTTGTTGGAAAGTTTATTTTACAACATGTAATGAGAGCTTGTCCTATGTTCCTGGTAAAGCCTTGACTTAAAGCCCCATCTGGGCAGGGTCTTTCTCCTCGTCGGATCTGGCTTCAGTCTGACAGTTGGGGAAACTGTGCTTAACCTGTTGAGTGTTGCATCCCAACATAAATGTGGATCTAACCCAGTTTCCTTGAATCTGTGTCGCTCTGTCAATAGCAAGGGAGAGAGGCTGATTTATGCAAGTGGGTAATATGGTATCTTCCCATTACTCCGGGCAAACAGTGCTTCGGTGAGTTGTCACCAGGTAATGCCACCGCTGGGTTCAGTGCAGGTAATGGGGACAAGGAGGACTCCTGGAATCTCCATCACTCTGCCACCTTCTTCTGACCACCCTTGGTCATGTCCCTTGGTTTTTCTGCTGCCTCCTCACTCCCAGGTCTGTAAAATGAAGATAAAATACTATCTGACTTGCTGCGAAGCTTGCAGCCCAATTAAGAATTGTACACTAATTAAAGTGAGCTCCTCTGTGTCTGTTGATATCCCATAGCCATCAGTGGGGCACTGGAAAGCTCTGGGATGCAGGGGTACGATGTTGCAACAGAGACAAAACAATACACTCTCAGACTGCTGAACAGAAAGTGGATCCATGTGTTAATCTGGGAAAAGGAGTGTGAAAATAGCTGCAAATCCTTCACAACTTTTTTGTAATTTCTCCCAGATAGGACGCAGGCAGGAAAAATTCCTGCTCCACGCTCCAGCCTCCGTGGCTCCCTCCCGGGTCATTACTGAGCTAAACCCGAGGCTGATGCAAGAGGAAACCCTGTACCATCACTGCACTTCACAGGTGGCTGCTGGAAATTTTGGGGGAAAGAGTTAATGACTGCATTGCGTGGCCACAGCTGTGGTCCCAGTGGCTCAAGGGTCAGCCAGGTCTCCTCCCTGGTGTGTCTCGCTGGTTCCTGGCTGCCGGAGGAGCTGGGAGGATGCCCTGGTGGGTATGGTTGAGCAGTGTCTCTGACAGCAGCATGCTCCAGTCGAGCAGGCAACCACAGGGTGCAGAGAGCCAGGCCCCTCCCAGCTGCCCAGCTGCCTTTCTGCTAATGCTCATCTAATTAAACAGCAGCCTGGAGTGGCTGAAACGAGGGCAGCGGGAGAGCTGAGGTTTTCATTCAATAGGTTCCTGTCTCCAGCTCAGGAACCAGAAGAAAAACCCTTTTCATATCATCAGATCAATACGCAGGTGGTGTTCTCCCTCCCTTCTCCTTCACCTTATCCGGCTCTCCTATCCCCTCCTGGGCAGGGATGCTTTTCAAAGCCAGAGCAGAGCTGGGATCTCTACCTGGTGAATTTGGCACCTCATAGCCCATCCTGGCTGCTGTGCATGCCACACGCATGCTGAATGGCTGACATGTGCCGGGAATGGTGATTGCTGGGACCGTGATCTCGGCAAGTATCTGAGAGAGCCAGTCTTGCCTTCAAACTGGGGCATGGTCCCTCCTTCAGGGAGGGTTTTCAATCAGTAATGTCTCTGAAAAGTCATTGTTTCTTTGCTGAGACCATCGGCAAAGCTACAGGACTGTGAAAAGCGAGCAGGATTTGACCAGCAACTTCTGTACAGCTTGCTTCAGGTACAGGCAAGGGTTAACAACAAGCGACATTTTATTTTGCTGCACATCTTTGGTTGTCTGGAAGGAGATGCTCTTCCTGGTGCTTCAGCTGTTGTAAATGCATTCTTCTTCCCAAGGTGTCTTCTGAAAATTAGCTCCAGCATGTCGTCAGTGGTGGAAAGATGATTATGGAGAAGCAGCTGTCCGTCCCCTCCTGCCAGCACCCGGAGAGGCAGCAGGAGGGGTGACGGCTCCTCTGGGTGCTTACTGCTGGCAGCAGATTTCGTAGTGCCTGATCCAGGCTCTGGTGTAAGCAGGCAGCTTCAGGCTCCAGCCTTTTCTACCTCATCTTAATGCACTGGGGCAAGAAACCATCATGCAGTGCCTGGCTCAGTGCAATTTCCAACTGTGGTGTTTTTTTTCACAATAAAAAAGTTGTACAAATCTTCCCCCAAACATCAGCCTGCTCAGGCACCCTGGAAGGGGTCAGCTTCAGCTCCTGTATTGTTTCTCCCTGCAGGAGAGAAATTACTGTCCTATTTCTTCATGCAAAAATGAGGGATTGGGAACAGGCTGAAGGGGAGAGGAGCTGGATGGGTGCCCCAGAGACGTCACCATCTCAGAGGACGGCAGCCCTGTCTTAGATTACTGTCTCTCTCTGTCCCTTCCCTGGTCCTTCCGTCATTAATATGGAGCTGGGTTTATTTGGTTTATTATCCATGTTCCTCCGTCAGGCTTCAAACAGTGCCCAGCAGCGTCTGAGCCTGCTGCTGGATCACAAACCATCTCAGGATGCTCCAGCCAAGAGGGAGGTGAGCTCCACACCTGCTAGCAGGATAGGGCTGTCGAAGCCAGATGCAAGCTCTTCCCCAGCATTTCCCCTCCTTCCCCTTGCCCTAGCCTCAGGCCAAGCAGGGAAAATCCTCCAGCAGAACCCCAGCTGGGGCTGCTGGCTGCCGCTTTCCATGGCAACAGTGCATCAGGGGGTCGGAGTCAGCAGTGAAAAATTCTGCGCCCTCCTTCCCTTGCCTGGGCTGTTTTGATTGCATTCCTGGGGAGCTGGGCTGCAGATGTTGTCACCTTATCTTCCAAAGGTCTGAGTCAGTTTTTCCCTGCATGATGGAGCCGGCAGCTGAGGGCTAAAGTGAGGAATAAACAGCTCCTGAGGTATGCCGGGGACATCCGTCCCTGGGGACAAGGTGATGAGCCGGGAGCCTTCCATCACCCAGGATCCTGGGCTCATGGCACAGCACATATGTAGGAGATGAGGGGAATGTCTCCATGGAGGAGCCTTCATACAGCCTTGACACCTCGGTCAAGGGAAAAGGGAGTCGGCCCGGGAGGCTGGATCCTGCTCCTGGGAAGACCTATTACACCCCACCAGTACATATCTGGGACGTGTGCGCTTGCCACTCCTTGACACACAGTGATGTGTCAGTTCAAGAACTGATTCCCTCCAGCTTTACACAGGTGTAACTAAGAGTAGGATCCAGCCCCACAGACCAGACACATTTATTTACTGACTGTCCCCCGTACACTGCCATGAGCAGATCTGCATCCAGGTGCTACTAGCAGAGCTCAGGGTGCAACACTCTTGATGGTAAAACTACTTGGCTCTGCCATGGAGGCTGGAGGTGGGACAGGTGCTCTGGGTCTGCTGGCTGCTTTACTGAAAGGGGAGCTGCTTTGTTCCCTTCCTTGCAGAGATGATGCTCTCTGATTTCTTTTCTACTGAAGAAGCTCATTCCTGGATGCTTCACCATAGAGATGGGATGCCTCTGTACTCAGCAAAGCTGTGGGGGAACAGCGAAGGCCTGGTGATGGATCCAGGCTTCCTGCTGTAAGCTGAGCTCCTTCTGTAAACCAGGACTCAGCCTGCTCAGAGCTGACGGAAAGTCTTGTGTAAGGTGCTGTTACCATCGGTTCAACTTAAGAAAAAACCCGAACACATTAAGTGTTAAACACATCGCAAGTTTTCCTTTTGTTGGTGGGATCCTCAGCTCAGGTTTTCCAACGTTTCCCCCAAATGTGGCAACTCAAGAAGCAATTCTGTGCTGTTGTCCTTTTTATTTCGCTTTCTCCAAATGAGAGTGGGGTTTGTCATGCAGACCCCTGGCTCCAGGAGCTGGTGGTTAAAGGCTACCAGGGAAGGGTGGCAGGCAGGGAAGACCCTTTAGTGATGGAGGGTGCAAAAGGCAGGGCCTGAAGGAAGAAGACAAGACACCCGGGGCTGGCTGGTGCAGGGGGGTGGTGTCCACCACATCCTCCACGCTCCCCTGCTGCAGCGGGATCTTGGGCAGCAGTGCCAGGTTCAGGCCATGTGGGGCTGGCTGGGCATCACGGGATGTCCCAGTGCTATCGGGGCTGGGGTCCGAGCTGGCTTCCAGTCTCATCTTGGAGCTGCAGCCGGGAGCCAGGGCTCCAGAGAGGGTTTCTATAGCAACAGCTGCCACTCATTCCCCATCTTGGATGTAAATTAGTTAGGATTTTATTAGTGTGCAGAATTTCAAGAGGCTGGAGCTGGCAAACAGGCCTGATGAATTCGGGACAGGAGTGTGCACAGGGAGCCTGCCCCGACAGAGTCAGACAGGGCCAGTTTAGGAGCATCTTTAGGAGTTTGGACCAAGGCAGGTTTGGGGGTTTTCTGACTTGCCTGAATGCCTGGTTTTTCACCGCAGTGACAGCATGCACCTCTGAAATGGCTCTGGGTTTTCCACATCTCAGGCAGGACACTGGAGATGGGGCACAGAGGCAGAGGGGGCTGCGCTGACCCCAGGAGAGGTGGATGGGGTGGGCTGATTTGCCCCAGCACCTGGGGAAGGGGGTGCTGCAGGGTGACTGTCCTGTACTGGTTGGTGCACGTGACCCTGATGGAGAGACTGCGAGGTGTGACAGCCCAAGCCCCCTCTCTTTCTTGGAAACTCCATTGGGAAGACCAACAAGAACACATTGGTGCTGATGAGTCCAATGTTTAGTAGAAACTCATGTAGCTGCACTTTACACTTGCTAGAGCAGTGCTTCAGGGCTGCAGGCAGCTGGACCAGCGCATAAGATGCTCCTTGTCTCACAGATCTTGTGATCCAAACGGAAGCATCAGGTGAGGAAGGAATGCAGCCTCATGGGGTCCAACATGGGGCCACCTGGGTCATCAGCCTGCTAGAACCAGCGAGCTGCTTTCAGACCCTGGGCTGGGCAGCTCTGAGTCTCCAGGTGGGCATTCACATACCCCTTTACCTCGCTTTTGCAAAGTGGTTCCTCAAGAGTGCTAATGGTGTGAGACCATCCTGAGTGACCACAGCTGGTGCAGCACTGCCTCTAGAGGGTTTTCAATTAAAAGCTTGATGATGCTACATGGTGGTTCAGCAGAAGTGTTGATGGCTACCAGTGATGTTGTGAGCCAAAGAGGTAAGGAACCGTGGGGGTTTTTTGAGTGGTGCGGGTCAGACTGTGGCAGGGGTTTTTGTTTGGTCAAGGGGTTTGCTGTCTGTGTGATCTTCTTGGGCTATGGAGCCCCTTGTTAGTGGAATTGTGGCTGGTTTTTAGGTGGGATCAGCTCCTGCTTGGGCTTCTCCATAGGCATCCAGGTTTTTGCTGGAGCTGACTCTGTTTGGAAAAGTGGTCCTGGTTTTGAATGCTGCTCTGTTGGGAACTATCCTCTTTGTATGCTCAAATGTAAGCAAATAAGGAGAGTGATTGTAATGCCAGCTGCTGCCCCCAGATCAAAAATCTGGTGTAAAACTTGTGTGAAAAATCTTAATTTCTATGTGCTTTCCAGTTTCTGTGTGGCTAGGAGCTGTATTTTCAGAACTCACATTTTCAACCCTTTGCCCCTAACCATGAGGGCTGTGAATTTTCCTTTTTAATGAAAGAAGAGGTTTGGGGGTTTGGGGTGGGGGTTTTTTGTTTGTTTGTTTTGGTTGATTGGTTAGGGTTTTTTCCTTCCATAACTTCATGGTTTTGGGATCAGGGGTTTTGTGGAAGTTAAAAGGTTTTGCAATAGCTTGTGATGGTGCTGTGATATTTGCCAACACTGGGTTATATGGTGATGTGTAAGGGTTTATATATCTAGTGTAGATACAATATGAATGTGCGTGTGTGCAGCAAAAAAGAGGGCTGGAAGCGCCCTTGAAATACTAGAAGTGTGGGGCTGGGCTGGCTGGTTGGCAAGTGTCTACTTGATTTGGAAAGGAAAAAAAAAAAGCCAGTTTGATGTTTTGGGAGTTTGTCATGCTGCACAACAAATTACAGAGGAGTGACTGGTGCTCAGCTTGGATGGGCTGTGCTGAGATCAGAAAGGGAGTTTTCCTGCCTCATCCTGTGCAAGTGAGGCTGCTTGCAGATAGACCCAGCTGCAGTCAGTGCTCGGGGGGACCCTCTTGGCCTAATCCATAAATGCTGATGTTATAATTACTATTAAAACCTGCTCTTCCTGCAGCGTTCATCCTCTGGGCACTTTTTTTGTTGATTTGCCCCCTCCTTCACTCTCTCCCTCCTTCTAATTCCTCAACACACTGTGGAAATATCAATTAATTAATCTAAGTAATAGTTATTTGAGAACCAATCTGCTATGGTGGCTTGCACTGGTATGGCGAAAATAACCAGTTCAGGTGCTGAGAAATCTGGGTTATTGGTGGAGCTGGGGCTGTTGTTCCTTCCCTGGCTGTGCGCCGCAGCACAGGGTATGGTTGATGATGTTGGGTTTAGCAGGACTCTCCGCCCTGCCCGAAGGCTGTGTTGGCACAACTGCTGCCTACTGGAAAGTGCAGCCTCTAAGGCAGGGGGTTGCTTTCAAGATAAATTGGCCTTTTGTAGGGGACCGTGTCCTAAGCATGATGAAAATGCCAAATGTGCTGATAATGCAACTTGAAACAGATCTACGGGGACTTTGTGCTGGTGTCTCGAATGTGATTGTGAGTAGAAAAGGAATTGGGTGATGTGTGGGGTAATTGGGCTGTGAACTCTGCAGATGGGTCAGTGACGATGTGGGAGGCACAGCACCGGGCTGATAGGGGGGTGCTGACTTAGAGGGGTGAGCCTCTCCCCTGATTTCAGTGAGGATTTGATCCCTATGAAGTATAGGAAGACAACACAGACTGTGTCAGCCGGGACACCAGGGCTCTGGAGACTCTGGTTTTGGTGCCCCAAAGTTCAGTTTGGGCTCCAGGGTGTGGAGTGAAGTGACCCTGAGATGATTGCATCTGTCCCACTCGTGGGACCGAGCAGGAGCATGCACAGCACACGGGAGATGCTGTCTGGCTGTGAGCTGAGGGGGACCATCTCAGTCTTTGCTATCCTAATAGTTTCCAGAATTAGACTGAGACCTTCCCAGGCTGCAGAGCTGGGGGCTCTGGACAGCCGGCTGCTCTGCTCGGTGTCTGATGGACAACATGAACTTGCTGCGGGAAGCATGACGACTGCTTGATGCCTGGTGGTAATCGGTGATTTGGAGGATGGTCATCCCCGGGAGCAGTGAGCTTTGTCTGAATTTGCAGGAGGGGATGTAACGGCTTGGGTGTGCTCCCTGGGTATGGGAGAAGGGGGCCCCGAGTGAGCCCTGGTTCAGAGAACTGACCTTTGCTGAAAGCAGCTAATCATGTGCTAACCCTTGAGCGCGTCCTTCATCTCCATTGAAGAAAATAGACTTTAAGTGCATGCTTGAATTTAAGTGCATTGTTAAGTATGTTCCCCGGCCTCAGAGAGGGTAACAATTGCTGTAAAGAAGATGGCCGGATAAATCGGGCGATGGCATGGCACCATGGCCACGAGCTCATTCCCATCTTGCATGAGGCTGGCTTTGGGGATTAGTACCAGGCTGCTTGTTTTGCAGCCCCAGGGATGGGGTGCTGGATCTCTCCTGCCTCTTTGCTGTCTCGCAAAGCCTTGCTGCATCCTCCTCCTCATCATGGGCTCCATCCTCCCCTTTCTCTGTGCATTGGCCCCTCTCCCCAAGGCTACTCCATTTCTCCGTTGCCATCCTACTCTGCCTGCAGAGCAGAAAGCGCGTGGCCCAGATATTTTAGTTCACATCAGCACAAACCCAACCCAGCCTTTTCTGTGAGACTGCTCAAGTGGGCACGGTGTGGGCGGAGCCAGCCCCCTATCTGGGTGGTGGGGGAGACCCCCGGGGTGCCCCTGCCCCTCTCCAGGGTTGTAATTCCCCCTCTGAGGCCGGGCATCTGTCTGCTTTGGGCTGGCCGGGAAGCTGGAGCCTGCAATCAGCTCAAAAGGCAGCAACAGCAGCCTCTGCTTTCCCACACGTCGGTATTTTTAGCTCTGCTGTGCATTAGCGTGCGGGAGCTCAAACTGCGAAGCCTGGCTGAGGTTTTATCTGTTGTGACAGCCCTTAGGGCTGTAGTCAGACACTCTCTCGCTTGCTTGCTCCCTCTCTCCTTTTTTCTTTTTTTTTTTTTTTTTTTTTTAAGTTTACAGCTCAGATCTACTCTTTCCCTGTGGAGGCACTGTGCAGCTGTCATGACAAGGGACCAAGGGTGGGAGAAATAAGGTCCAAAGTGTGGTCTGAGCCCCTTTACAAGGGAGCTTTTATTCAGTTCATTTCTGTATTTTTCCATTCCTCCTTGCTGCTGCTGGCAGAGCTGGAGTGGTCGGAGATGATGTTGCAGGATTAGGTGCTGGCTCGCCCCTGCTGCCCTGCCCCAAGGGGTCTCCAAAAAGCTGTGCTGGGCAATAGCTGCACAACTACTGGGGACAGCAACATAGAGAGCAAAGGCCAGCCCAGTCTAGCATGCCAGGGCCCAGTGGGTCTAGGGCTTTTGCTGCTGCTGCTTTTTCCAAACTCCTTTTCATCCACACCAGTGGTTTACAGCACAAGTGTTGCCCCTTTTGGGGCAGCTTTGGGCTCCAGATGCCCTAGCGCATCGGGGAGAAATCGAAGTCCCTTGCAAGCCTTGCTGGATTTCAACACAAAGTTTTTACCGTGTCTAAACAGTGTGTCTGACCTCCCTCAGGAGAACAGGACTTGTGAATCCCCCCTCCACCCTGGCTCTGTACAAACACCCAATGCTTTGGTTTGGTTTCTAAGGAGGGTTTTCTTTATGGCTTCTCTTCCTGACCTGCCCACTCCCGCCCACCCCCCCACAAGCCATTCTAGGGATGAAGGATTTTCCTCCAGCTCCCAGAGGGCTGCATGAATCTGAATAATCTCTTTCCCACCCCGGTAGCTCTGGAAATGGGGTAGCAGAAAAGCAGCCTTGGTGATGCCCTTCAGAAGGATGAGGAACCAAGGTGCTGACGAGGCTTTGGCTTTCCAGCCTGCTCTGCAACCTGGCTGCCGCGCTAGGCTCTGCTCAGGTAAGTCTGGGCTTAAACATGAGCAGAAGTTGCCTGAAAATCTGGTACCACTGGATATTGTCCAAGGTCATGGGGGAAGTTGGGGACAGAGCCAGGAATGGGATCTGGCTTCCTGTTCCACATGTCCAGCCTTCCTCTCTAACCCTTAGCACATGCCTACTTTGCGTCATTCCAGCTGGAGCTTCCTGAAATCCTGCACCCAGGCTTACAATGTCGGTGCCAACCCTGATGTCTCCTGAAAGAGAGTACAGACACCACGTAGGGAGGGCTGGGTCCTCCTGCTTTTCCTTCACGGGAAGGGCTTCTTTTGGGTGCTCAACCAGAGGGTGCCGAGGAAAATCTGTATTTAGGTAGAAAATAATGATTTGGCATTTTTGTGGCGTTTGGTGCCTGAGGAGACCACAGCAGCACTGCAGTGGTCCTAAGGCGAACCAGGGCTGCGTGTCCCCAGGAGGAGATTAGTGTGCATGGATGCTGAGGGAGCTGGAGGGAAGCAGAGAGGGGAGAGAGGTCTGTGATGGGTCACAGGCTCCTTTAAATAAGTCTGCCCACACCGTGTTTCTTTGTGGAGTCTCATCGTTTACAAGCACAGCAGGTTTAGCGTGTGGCAGCTCCCATATCTTTGTCCAAGCTGGTGCTGGCAGAGACTAAAAGGCTGCAGCTATGGGTCAGAGGGTGCCGGGAGCAGCAGGGGCTGCCGGGAGCCAGCCTTGTCATCCAGCTATCTGGGTATAAACCCAACAGGGAGCCCGGGATGTCTCCCTGGGTCACCCTGTTTCATTTGCATTGATGAAGTGTGGAGGGGCATCCCAAAGTTTGTCTGGCAAGCCCACATCTTGTGTAGCTTTTCTAATTAACTGTCCCCCCACTGTGCTTGCTCTGTTCTCCCTCCCAATTCCTTCTTTTGTTTGCTGGCAGCAGCCAATGCCGCTAACCACAGAGACTAACTGCACAGTACTCCCAGCTCTACCTGCAGCAGGGATCACTGGAAATATCTGGTGTCTTTGCCCTTTTGCAGAGAGCACCCAGGGATGAGGATTTTGCAGCTCAGCTTATGGCACAGAGCAGGGTGTGTGGGGCTTTGCTCTGATGGCATTTTCTTTGTGCAGGTTGTTTGTGTGGTGTGTGAGTCCTTGGTAGCAGCCAGAATGTGGTAGGTACCTTTGCACAGAGCTTTGGTGCCCTCCAAAACAGCCCCTGAGCAGCTCCATGGGGTTGGGCTGCTGTCCTCCTCCACCTCTGCCCCAGACTCCTGGAGAAACCCTGCTCATGGCTCCAGGGAATGGATGCGGGTACTCTGCATCAGCAAAGAAACCTCATGTAGTCCAAGAGCCAAGGCTTGGAGCTGCTTAATCCTCTCTGTGCTCTTTCCCTTGCTGAGGAAAGCTGCTAACAGCAGCTGGAGCTGGCTCCTGGTGTGCATAGGGGCTACCCACACCCTCTGCCATTGCAGTATGGGACCAGAAGCCATCTTTCTTCCAGGGGCTTTGACACCTGTAGCTAGATGAGGTCTAGGAGAAATTAAATATTGCTGGTCTTATTTCCAGATATTAATCTAGGAGATTAAGGACTTTGGGGGTAGGAGTGGTGGCAGCGTGTGTGTGTGTGTGGAGGAAGGTGGTACTTTAGGAGCTTTTAAACTTTATAACCACCCTGTGGCACCCATGGTAATGCATCTTCCTGCATTAACAGTAGTCCTTACAGACTTCCAAACACCCGGAAAGCTGGGCTCTAAAATGCTGTCTGATATTCCTGTGGAAGCCAACAGAGAAGCAAAGGATGCCACAAGGGATGCCTGCTGCCACGCAGCGCTCTCCTCCTTGAGCCAGCTGAGCTGCTCCTGGCCCATCAGACCAGTCGTTCAGGCATGCTGGCTCTCCCTGCCACGCATCCCAGCAGGGGCTGGGTACAGGTGGCTCTGTGTGGGGACAAAACCCAGCGACTCTCCCCTGCCATCTTATATTCATGAGCTTCCCCAACTGCAAGTGGTTCCTCTGCTTGCACCCAAACGCACCCACTTTTTGCTCATCCCACTCCTTTGCCTCCTTGCTCCAGAGCTGTCTCAGCTCTCAGCATGGCCAATGCTTCGGCACTGCCAGGAGTTTGATCTCCAGCTGCTTCCCAACCCCCCTCATGCATGCAGGCACCGGGAGGAGGGCTGAGAAAGCGGGGAAGAGTGAACAGCAGGAGAAAAGTCTTCAGGGAGGGGATGAGGGGAGAGAAAAAGTGAGAACAGGGAGAAGGGAGGAAGGATGCTGCCTTGTCTGCTCTTGGATTCGTATCGGTTCAATTGCACTGGATTAGCTAGAAGTGGCGCAGAGCTGCCATGCCCTCCCCTTTCCTCCAGGCAGGCACTCCTATTCGGGGCTGAATGTCTTAATTCACTTCAGCTTCAACCTGCTCCTAATTGACTTAAACCACATGGAAATAAACTTGGCTTCCCCAGCAAGCAGCTGCAAAATTGCACCTTCAGTTTAGTCAGTGTGATTCTGCTTATAAAGAAACCTGGAGCCTGGTGCGGACACGTGCAGGGATAACCGTGCCGGGGGGCTGTGCTGATCTGTCAGGGCCCTGCCAAGCTGCTCTTCTCCGGTGGGGTGTTGGGCTGACCCTGAGCAAGTGGGGATTTAGGGGTGATGGGGGGTTTTGAGTCAGTGCGATTTGGTTGTTCGAAGAATTGCTGTTTCTTCTCATTCTTCTCTCCTGCTGCAGATGCCTCCTATAAAAAAGAGAAGGGGAGGGGAAAAAACACCAACCCTCCCCAAATGTCATGGTAACACTTACTGGAGGGCTGTTTCTGCTGCACATCTGATATGTATGACAAGGTCAGATTAACCCAGCCTCTGATTTCCAACCACAGTTATTCTGAAGGCACCAAACCCAATGCAAAACACCCCAAAGGGACTCCTCTGTCCTGGCGAGGAGCTGGGCAGGCGGGATGAGCTCGTGGTGCTCTGGGGATGTGCCAGCCTGGTGCTCAGCAGGGCCAAATGCTAGGCAAGAAAGAGGAGACTGTGCTTGGGAGATGAATCTGGCCTCCTCAAAGTCAGGCTTTCGAGGGGCCAGAGATTTTTCTTTGTATTTAAGGTTGGGGTTTTCAAACAGTAAAAGGAGAGCAGCTATGTTAAGTGGAAGAAGGTATCTAATGCCAGGGGATGCTCTCAAAACCTGTCTTCCTTTTGGAGGGCTCTTTTGTCACACCTGGACATGCTGTCTGAACAGAGAGCAGGAAAGATTTTATTTATTTATTTATTTATTTATTTTCCCTCCCCTCCTTCCTCCACTTCCAGCTGCACTGCATCCTCTGTCACCATTTTGGCCTTGCTACATTTCTCTCCCTCTTTTTACTTCTAAAACCACTGAGTTACCCATGGTTCTGTCTTGACTAGTTTTTTGATGAGACATTTAGCCATCTTAGGCCTAGACAACAGGGCTGGAAGGGAGCTGACGTACCCTGATGGCAGGAGGAGTGTTTAACTTCTCCCCAGCAGTGAGAGTCCATCACCCTGCACAGGGCTTCTCCCCAGGTTTCTCTGGGTAAGGTCTGCATCCCAGGGCAGCACTGTTCCTGTGGGGTGGCTGCCAAAACATACTCGGTGCCTGTTTTTTGCGATGGGAGGTGTTTGGAGGCTTTGAGGCTGAAGATGCTGAAGGGTAGAATGTTTCCCAGGGCAGGATAGAGAAAGTGAGAGATGTGTGAGGACCCTCTCGGTGCGGGGCTCTGCTCCCAAAGCCAGCGTGCCCCACCAGGCAGGGTACCGTTGCCCCTCCCTGGGGCTGGTGGGAGCTGCCCAGGGCACGCTGCCAGTGATCCCCAACTGTGTTGCACAAGGGGCACCTTATGCGCATCCCTTGTAAGTCTCTGGTCAGCAGAGGCACTGGCACTGCCAGGCACTGGCTGGGAGCCTCCCTGGGATGGGGGAGTGGGAAATCGGGGTGAGGAAAAGGGGTGGGGGAAAAAAAAACAACCACCAACCCAAAAATCTCCATGGAGTGGGAAGCAAGTCAAGAGTGGAGCCGCTCAGCTGATGGGGTTGCCATGGCGACATGGTGGTGAGGAAGTGGAAAAGGCAGAAAATAGCCCGATGCTGGGTTGAGACCTGTGGGAGCCATGGCCTTGCAGCCTTCTGCATCCCTGGCCCTATTTCCTCCTAACTTTCTCTTCCTGCATTCCTCCCCTCATGCTATTTGATTTTTCTTAAGCCAGAATTGTGCCTCTCCAAGGAGCCATCGAGGTGGCAGGGGTGACCAGGGCTTATTTCTCTGTGGTGTTGGGATAAGGGGCTGAAGGGAATGTGTGAAGCGTGCTGCCCTTCTGTAGGGCTGGATGCAGATGCGGCCAGGTCTGTTCCCTTTAGGGCTGAAGATTTGAAGGCAGGCAACATCATGGGTCCAGGGTTAGGGTCACGTTGATGATGGAGGACCTGGGATGGTACCCAGAGATCCCAGGGGCTGACACGGGTTTGGTGGAAGTACTCTTCTACCCATACAAGCCAGATTTTGTTTCCCAGACCATGTGTAGTTCATGAGTTCATAAGGAAGGAAAGAGGGTTTTTTGTTTTGGGTTTGTTTTGGGTGTTTGTTCTTTTTTTTTCATGTACCAGATTGTTTTCCTCTTTGGGAAAGTGATGCTTTGTAACCACAACGAATCACTGCTCCTCCATGAGTCAGACTGGGGCCTTTTGCAGGGTATGTTAGGATTAACCATTGAGCCCAAGCTTGCTACAAAGGAATAGAAACCCAGGCTGGCTACGAGAAGAGAGAGTGTGTCCTTGTGCCAGGTCCTGGTGTGTGTGTGTGTCCTACAAAATGATGCCACCCACCCATGCTCTTTGTTTTAACAATGACAAATACTTACTTTAAAGGTCCAGGTCATAGAGGCTGGTGCCCACAAGAAAATCTTGGCTTCCAGTAAAAACGTAAAGGTAGTCTTTCCAACACTTGGGGCCACAGCAAAAAGCAATAAAGGAAAATGTGACCTCCTAAAGCACCAAAAAGCAGAAGGTAAGCTGTAACCATCCCCAACTGATTGCTCTTTAGACACAAATTCTTTTAGACCCACCTCATAATTTTGTTTAGGCCTTGGCAATGACAGGTGAACGCCTGAAGCTGGCAGTGCTGCAGATGGGGAACTCATCCTGCTTCCTCCTCCATTCACTCTCCCCTTTTTCACCTCTGCAGCGGATACCAGTGCTGTGCCTGGGCATGAGTACCCATGCACAGAGCTGCAAGCTCAGATGCACTCCATGCATACGGCCTGTTTGTGTTGGTATCCGTGAGTGCCTGTTTGAGTGGTATCCTGCTGGCTGCATCTGAGTGTGCATTTCCCTTTCTCCTTCCCCTAGCTGGGGTTTTGCTCCAGCAGAAACTTTCCTGGAGCTCCCACCTTCTTCCTGCTTAGGAAGAAGCTTTTGCAGCATTTCCCGCTTCTCCCTGCCTTTTGTGCCTGTATGACATCAGGCTGTGGTCTCTAATAACTTGTGCTGATGCTTGGTATCCAGATGGCCCAGCTAATAGGGCTTGGAGCTGTAAATCTCCATTACTGTGGCTAGTCTCGCTGTCCCTTGCTGTAGCCCTGACCCTTACCTCACTGAGGCGCTCCTCCCTGGGAAGCCAGAGGGGAACAGGCATCCCTGCTGATGCTGGTGATGCTTCTGGCACAAAGGAAAGCGTTGAGTCCTACTGGCTTTGTCAGCTGTTATTTTGGAGGCTGGCTCCTCTTGCAAGCAGCTAGAGCTGTTCCTCCCTTCCCTGTAGTTCCCAAGGGCTTTTTTCAGACAAACCAGCTTTTCCTCCCAAAGGAGATGCTGGGACAGCTTTGTCTGGAGATCTCACACCTCTGTGCGTCCCATCCCACATAAACTGTCCCTTCTCCCTGAGCGAAGGGCAGGGTGGGGGGAAGCATGCACAGGGAGGTTTCAAGGCATTAGAGTTTCTAATGGGAAAACATCACATTGAGGAAAGCTGCCTGGGATAGAAAAATGGGCTCAGAGCTGCAGCAAACAGTGCAGGATCAGCCTTTTCTATCAACTTACCCACCACAGCCTAGAAGTATTTTGAATGTTAGCATTTCTCTGTGCAGTCTAAATATTAGAGCATAGTTTGACTAAAAGTTCACTAAAACCAAGGATGGACAAATAGCTGAAGGTCATAAACACCCAGCTGAGTAATTATTTAGAGTGGTCTGAGGGATATAACTATGGGTAATGGGATGAAAGCAGGAGAGGTAAATGCGGCGTAGCTATCCAAAAATTCTCCCCAGTACCTTGCTTAGTGCTGCAGAAGGAAATATATGGGTCCTTGATAAACCTGGAGGGACGATTTATGGACTGATACATGAAATGATGGTAAAATCTCCAAGGAGAAGCAGTGAATGGCCCATCTCCCAAGACTATGCAAACTCAGCTTTGCAAATCTGTTAGTCCAGGGGACTTGGAGCACCAGGGCGGGAGAGAAGCTGTCTTGCTGGTGGATATTGCTGGCTGATGACCAAATGGCTAGAAACTGCCCACAAATAAGTTTAGGCTTAAAACTGAGGATCTGGTTCCTGGTGAAGAGACGGATAAGGCTCTGGGCCAGCCCTGCTGGACCAGGTGAAAAAGCTGGCGGGTCTGGAGGTGGAGCAGCTGAGGCATAGGGCAGAGCTGGCTGCTTGATACAGCTGCTCACAGGCGATGAATGCAGCAGGCCCCAGGCAGTCCTAACTTCTTGTACGACATGCTGTGTGAGGCCAGATCCATTCTCATGTCTCCACTGTTATGCTGCTAATAACAATCAGAGCTCAGGGAGAGCAGCAGCCTTCCTTGGCAAACATCTAGATGTTCCCCAGTTCATCTGGAGAGCTTCTTCTAACTTTAGTGGATAATGCATCTTGTAACACTAGGGCTTATGTCTGTATTTTGTGAAAACATACCTCAAAAAATTGCTGGAGTTTGGTTAGGGTGGGCTGAGTTACCTTTGTGGTCATCTCTGCCTGGGCACCTGTTGCCTCGCAGCTGGCTGCATCCTCTGCCTGGGTGAGGCGTGTACCAACACAAAGGCAGGCTCTTCTCATCTGATCTTCCTTTCTTCAAAAATTAACTACAAGAAAAATTAAAACACAGTGCTGTTTTTAGAAGGCTCTTTGCACAGCTGAGAGTGGTGTTTCTGGAGGATCCTCCCTCCCCTGGCATGTCCCACTTGTAACAGAGGATGGGAGATTGCTGTCCTTGGGCTTCCTCCTCTCCACATGGACAGCTGAAGGACATCTTGAAAAGGCATGGGGTGATCCGGGGCTGTGAGCGTGAGGACCGAGGCCCTGGCCTGACATGGTCCTTTTTGGTTCGTGTTCAGCTTATTGTCCCTCAAGCAGGTGCAAAAGAAGGAGCGGGGGCTGCTCGCAGCCCAGTACCCCTGCCTGTGTGGGAGGACAAGCAGCCTGGGACAGACTGGGAAGCAAGGAAGGAGGAGCGAGGGACTTTGGGGGCTCTCTTGTGAAGGTTTTGGTGTGTCCCGAGCATCCGCAGCATCACCTTCTTGGCACTCTTGGTTCCCGGCTCCCAATGCCAGCAGGAGCTGGGCTTGGAGCACGCCACGCTCCGGCTTCCCTGGTCTCCGTCCCTGGCAGGGCATTAACCACTGCCTCCCTCACTGCTCTGTACAGCTTTACTGCTTCCCACTCCCCAGCAATATTTTACATCTTGCCCAGTAATGCTTGGTTTCCTTAATAGCATCTCATGTGGGATTTTATCAAAGGCTTTAGGACAATCCCAATAAATTATATCTAATGATTTCCCTTTATCCATTGTTTTGTTGATTCCATCAGAAATCCTCTCCCGGAGCGGATGTGCAGGCTTTGCCTTTGAGAAGCCACCCCAGCTTGTTCCATTTCTATCTTAGCCATTTTGTGTTTCAATTAATTTTGAAATATTGAATTATTGTTCTCAGTAGCCCTTGGAAGGAACAATCCGAGGAGCAATGCTGGCTTGCATTGCACCTAGGATCTGCACATAGCAATCATAGTTTCTGGTCTTGGGCAGCAAGAGGGGATGCTTTTGGTGGGGTGTTTGCAGAAGCGGTACTCGTGTTGAGACACTGTCCTTGCTCCCAGGAGCTGGGAATCTCCCAGAAATGAAGGGATGCATCTGAAATAACCCATGCTCCAAAAAAGCCCGGTTCACCTTGGACCGCAAATACAGGAGGCTGCTCATTTCCCACAATGCTGGCTGAGCACTAACTTGCTCAGGTTTTGTCCTTGAAACCCAAAGAGTAGGAGTTTGCTGCCAGGCTGTCTGCGGCAGTACGGAGCCAGGAGGAGGCGGCAAAACCGGCCTGCCAAGGGTTAATAATTTCCATTGCAATTGTGTCATCTCTTTGGGGACCTCTCACTCATTTTGTGAGCGGGCACTGAAAACTGAGGCGCGGGGGCTCGTTCTTATTCAGCTGCACGCAGCTTCAGAAGCACCGGACGGCCGCGCAGCTGGGCTCGGCCACCTTGGCCTTGCAGATGGATGGAGAAAAAGGATTTGTGTGCCTGTGTGTGCGTGCGCGTGTGTGTGTGTGTGTGTGTCTGAAACCTAATTGTCTGCTGTCTAATCCGTCAGCCGGGGGGACAGCTTGCACAAGCCCCTTCCAGGCAGGCTGATAAATGCAGCGCTTCCAGGCCCCTCTGCAATGTACTTCGGTTTAATTGGGATTGCTACTTACATGGACTTGGCGCACATGGAAGAGATGCTGTGCATGGGGAAGTGTGTGGCCAGGCTGCCAAGGGACGGACCTCTGTGTCCAGCTGTGCTCCCAGCAGAGTCTGGGATCCTGGAAACAGAGTTTGGCAAAGTGATGTGAGAGTTACCCAGTGCTGGGCTGGGTAAGGTTAAGGGTGGCTTGATGTCACGTTAACCCAGTGACATTAGTAGTGGCACTGCGTGGTGCTGCTCCTATAGGTCTCGTGTCTTGGGGGGGTTCAGTATCCCCCAAGACTGGGCTGTAGATATGCCTGGCTGCTGGGAACTTGGGATCGCCTGGGGTGTGTCACAAAACACGCTGACATCAGTGTGCTGGCTTGGAGATGTCTGCTATCTTCAGCACAGCACAAGGAACTGTGCAGGGCTGTCCCCTACCCATCCCCTCAACGACCAGCACTGATGCATCTCTCGAGCATCTCCCAGCCCTGAGCACCTGGCAGCTCAGGGACTCCCCGAGCCAGAGTGGCATCTTGTCTTTAATACCCCCCAATGGATTTCCCATGAATTTGTCTAGTTGATTTTTGTAAACATGTAAGCTTTAATCATCCCCCGAGAGCTGTGGCAAGGACTTCCAGTGCTTACCACGCACCACATGAGGAACCATCTCTTCTTGTTTCTTTTGAACCTGCTGCCTCTTAATGTTATCGAATATCTCCTAATTCTTTTATTGGGAGATGCAGTGAGCAGTCAATCTTGGCTCACCTTCTTGAGGCCACAAATGTGCCTCTTTAGCTGCTGTTTTCCAGGCTGAGACCTTCCTCCTTTGGACTACCTTTTTTGATCACCCTACTCCAGACCTTTTTCCAGCTCTGCTGGTGATGTCAGGATTCTGCATGTGGCATCATCCTCATTTGTTATGTAATTAAAGGTGATGTCATGATTACAGCAGATGGTATTCGCATCAGCATTGGCTGCTTAGTGCATGTTGATGTCAGGAGATTCTTGTGTCCTGCCCAGTCATGAGAACTTCTCACAAAGCTGCTGATCCTCAACCTAGGGGCTTAATAGTAATATTTTGCCTTTGAATTTCCTGGCTGAGAGAGACAGGGTCCAGTTATTATTTGTCAGGAATCACTCATTGTGCTTTACAAGATATTCTTAACTTAAAGGAGTGACATGTCTGTGTTGTTCCATCCCCCAGAAGTAGTCACTTCCAGGTTGGCACCTACCAATTCTTCCATCATACATCAGGTTTCAGGACAGGTGATTTGAGGGGAATCACATCTGCAGATGAGGCATTGCAAGATGGCAGACTCTGGCTACTTGTGTGGCCATTAGACATCTCCCTCGGGGCCAGAAAATCAGCCGTATTGTGCTGCTTTATTCCAAACCCCAGCAGGGTCCTGGCGGTGCTGCAGGGTTTGGAAGCCAAAGGGCAGGAGCAGGATGCTCAAGGCCAGGGTCGCTCAGGCTGGCCCATGGTCTGGCACCTCTAACCTCTTTACCCTGTGCTCCCTGCCTGGGCTGGCGGGAGCTACACCCTGCCTGGCATGTACTTGGGCAGGACCATAGTGCACCAGATGACCCCAGCCCATTGCCCTGCCCTCCTGCTGCTCTCTGCTTCCCATCCCTCTTCTTCCTCCTTCTCCCTTCCTCTCTGCTTCTCTTTCTCTCCACACCTGCTCCTTTCCGTCCTTCCCCTTTTCTCCTTCCTCTTCCTCCTCCCCTCGCCTCTCTCTCTATCCTCTTATCTCATCCCCCTTGTTTTTCTCCTCTCTGCCTGTCCAGCTGATTTACATGCATGCTGCGTTGGAGCAGCTCAGCTGGATCTAATGCCTCCTGCTGCGAGGAGCAGAGCCATCTCTGGACTCGGTACAGCACTTCCCTGGGCAGGGACAGGGAGGTGCTCTGTGCACCCCACAACTTTGGTCCATGGTTTGTCCCCTTTCTGCATTGCCTTTTGCTCTTCATCCCCTCTCCATCCTTTATCCGATGCTGCTTCCCTTGCTGCTGTCTTCTCCCCGTCTCTCCAGCCAGGTCCACAGCCTGTGTGTCTGTGCTGCCCAGATCTCCTCCAGCCTCCCTCCTGGGTGGGTGTAAGAGGATGGACTAAAACCCTGCAGCCAGCCTGAGATCTGGGGGCTGGTTTGCTGTAACTGGTGCAGTTCCCATGGCCTTGGTGCTAGCATTGACCTGAAAACCCAATGCTGAATATTCCCTGGTGGAGACCATGAGTCCCCGGCTCCCCCACCTGGGTCCCGGGGCTGGCACAGGAGCCCAGGGCATCTCTTCCTCACCCTTGTGGCCCTTGCTGCTTGTGGAGCCGGGATCGAAGTGCCTGTGTTATTCTCTGGCTCTAATCACTCCTGTCTCCGTTCTGCTGATTTGCATTTCCGTGAGAGGAAGATGCCCTGATTAATATCCCCTCGGAAGAGCTTTATTGCGATGGCTCCTGCCTCTCTAATTGGAAAGTGGTCTTAACCTTTCATGCAAGTGGCTGGGATGTTCCCTGCCTGCCAGAAACCCCAGGAAGGGTCTGGCTTATCCTGAATTTCAGTGTAACGGGAGGTTTGGAGGACCCAACTCTGCCTCCAAAGTGGGGCAGGAAGCCCTCTGGCTGGAGAGGGCCCTCCTGGGCATCATGCCCCTGATACCAGGGGATGGGACCATCCCCAGCACAGCAGGGTGCCTGGACAGAAGTCGAGGTGGGGGGTCACAACAGGGCGACATGCCAGGCTCATCCAAAACCAGCGAGCACCCAGACAGCCCTGAGCGAGCAGCTTGGTGCTCCCCACCTTACACCCACGTGCTAATTAGGGGCCCATCAAGGAGCATGTTCATGTGATGTTGATAGAGCTGTTCCCGTCTACCTTCCTGTAGCTGGGAGGCAGGAGCCAACCTGGCAGCTGGGATCCTACAGCTCTTGCTCCCTGGGGAGTCCTAGGCCCACCGCTAACCCGCACTGGCAGCTTGAAAGCCTGCCTTGCACTTAGCTGCTTTCTGATCTTCAAAGGCTCTGAATGCCCAAGGAAATCAGACCTCGTGCCTTTTCTTCCCATGCAGTCCCCAGATCCAGACTCTTGTTCAATTTGTTATCCCAAACACATGCTGTTTCCTCCCTGACTGCTCGTGGGGAGGGAGCATCGCTCTGCTGCTCTTCCTCGGGAGCAGGAGCAGGGCCGCCCTGGCCAAGGTGCGAAGCCACTGCTCCCCGCCCCGCGGTGCCGAAGGCAGGGCTGGGGGGATGCGCCAGGGCAGCGCTGACAGCTTCATCCTGGCTTCCCAGTGATGCGCCCACCAGTGAGGCTGGCAGCTGCCCGCTCCAGGCGGTTCATTCAGTCCCCTGCCAGTGGGTTTTGCTGCTCCGTCCCTCCAGCTGGGGATGTCTGTCCCCGCAGTGGTGGCTCAGAGCCTGTTTCGTCTGTGCCCATGGCTGTTTTATTAAGACCCTGACTTGCCTCCTGGATGCTTTGACCTCCTCTTTCCCAATCCCTCTCCTTCTGAGGTTGGAGAAAAAAAAATTAAATTATTTTTTAATTTTAGTATTTAAGCTGGTTTAGTGGCTGCAGCCGTGAGTATTCCTGATAAACAGCCTGGGAGATCCAGAGAATAATCTCTCTGCTTGGTGACGACAGAGGCGCCTATCGCAGCTGCTGGCAGCACGCAAAAAAGCCATCCTCGTCCGCTGCCTGCTCTATCAGCCCAGGGAGGGGAGAAATTGCCTCCATCCTTAATCGCAGAATTTGATATCCCAGCTAGCCTGCACCCTTTATTCTTCAGGTTCACAGGCTTTTGCCACGTGGGCAGGGGTAGAAACAAGCAGCCCTTGGTTGGGAGCAGGAGTCGGAGAAGGGACCAGGAAGAGGTCGGGCAAGTAGCAGCTCCTCTCCCTTTGCCAGGTATCTCCTGGGCTTGCCATCCACGGCACCTCTCTTCAGGAAGGTCGGCTAAGGCTGTGTTTCTAATACAGAGTCACAAAATGCTGTCCTCACAGGCTGTTGTGTGCTCCAAAGGTTTGTGTAACACTGCTGTGGTTGGAGAGAGTACATGTGCCAACAGGCACACCTGCCTGAGTCCCAATGCCAGGGCAGCTCCCTGAGAGGCACTGGGGAAATACAGTAAAAAGGGTGGATTAAAGCACAGAAAAAGACAGGGAAGAGCCAGAGATGCTCCATTCTTGCCTCCAATAAACACCAATGAGAAAGGTGCTCAACTTGTTCCTGTGTCAAGTAAAGGTGACTTGTGATCAGGTAAAGGAAAGGAACTGGGTCTGTGGCATAGGAATAGCCCAGATTTATACATACTGTTCATGAAAGCTGATGTGCTGGTGCTGGACTGCAAGATACTGCAGCCAAGTAGATAACGAACCTCTGTCTCGAGGATGTGTGATGCTGAAGCCATAATATCTGTCCAGGGTAGTTCTGGGGTGCAGGACAGGGCTGGACATGCCTTAATAACCCCACAGTGACTGCCAAGCAGCATGTGGATAGAAGGTGCCTCTGCTTTGTGCTCAGCACCGCTAAATGACAGCATGGCACCCTTGCACATGGGCTGTCACTGCTGACAGTCTGCTCAACCCAACGGTGGAAACACAAACACCCGCCATGCTAGAGACTGGTGCCAGAGTTGCTAGAGATTGTCTTTAATAAGACAGATAAAGCAAAATGCAAAGCAAATTAAGATGCAAGGCTATGGGAGCTGTCTTGAACATAGTGCCATGACTGGCTTGGAGGGAAGCCGAGGTTGCAAATGGTGGCAGAGGCACTGGAGAGGTGATCTTAAGGGATACTCATCTAGCACGGACTCAAATCAGAGAGCAGTTGAGTGTTGAGTTCTTTCTCGTGCCTTTTGCAGATATCCTACTCCTCCGTGTTGCACTGAGATATGAAGTAGACCCCTGTGTCACACCTTTGGTCTCAAGGTGCATAAAGAATGGTGTTGGTATCATCCCATCTCCGCTCCCCTGTCCTCTTCCTCAACCTCCAGTGCCTGGGGTGGGTTTTGAAAGTTGCCTCCTGCAACTGCAGTGCTTTCTAACCACATCCCAGTGATGCTGATGGAAATCTCCAGCTGCCTGAAGTGGGGCTGCTGTGGTCCAGGGCTGCACATGACTTTGGCAGTCCATCCCAAACTTTCCATTGAGCTCAGAGCATCTGAGCTACTTCTGTAAAAATCCTGCACTGGGTCAGGAGGCAAGAAAGGAGCTTTTGCTCCAGCCAGGTCTGTTCTTGAGCAGAGAGTGTTTAACACAAAAAAACCCCTCCTGTTTCTGAGCAAAAAATGCTCAGGCATTGACTATCAACGTGAGCAGCATCGCTCAGGCAAATGGTGTTTACACCCTGAAGCCTTCAGACTTTCTAGATTTCACCTGCTTCTCTACAGAAACCCCTTGAGAAAATGTTACCGAACAAGGCAATACTTGGGTGGATAAATTGCCTGGAACAAACGAGCTGGAATTTGTACGATCCCATTCTTCATGTAAGAAAGATGTCGCTCCTTAAGCAGTCCCCAGGGAAAGTGCCCACCCTGGGGAGCATCGTCCCAGGCTGCCCCTGTCGGCTCTCCCTTGCTTTGGTCCGAGCTGCCTGGATTTCCATGCGCTGCAGTGCTTTTTGCCATCCCTTCCCAGGAATCGCAGGGGGAATTGCAAAGAGCAGCAAAGCAAGTTTTCTCCTTCCCCCTCCGCCCCAGCCCGGGGCTGGAGGGAAGGGGGATTTGGGGAGTGCTTTAACGCCAGCTGCTGAACCAGGCTGGTGAGAGACAAGTTCAGTGCTGCATTTTGCTGGTGCTGTGGGAGCTGATCCCACCGCCAAAGGTGTTTTGGGACACATACCCTCCAGTCGTTATTGCTTGTCCCTCTCACGGCAGAGCTATTTCTGACTCAACTTTCCAGCAAGCTGCCTCCAACGCTTCCCAGTCTAAAACCATGCTGGTTTAAAGAGCCAGTTTCATCCCCCTTTCCATGCCTAATTTGCATATATTTGCATAGCACACAGGTTTCTGGGAGGGGAGGAGTTGCTGGAGAGATACATCCCTTATTCCTCCGCCCCCCACCCCCCCATCCCTTTCAGCAGAATTGTATTTATTTATTTAAGCCCAGTGCTGTTTGTCTGAGGGGCTCGCTCCTCGCTGGGTCCTATGGGTGACCCAATGGTGGACACAGGTGTTGCGTTGGTGCCCCCAAGCCCCATCCTGGTACCTTTGCTCTTCCCTCAGCCCCATTTCCGAAAGCTTCCCCTGATCCTTGCCCACTGCAGAGCCACTGTCACATGTCTAAAGGTCCCCAGTCTCCTGCTGCAGAGCACAGGTCCCCACTGGTGCTGGCCCAGCATTTTTCTGGGTTAGAGGCTGGCAGATTTTGGGGGAGGTAATGGGCTGGGGGGAGCTGGTTTCTCAGGCCTGTATTTTTCCAGTTTCCCAGCCAAATTGGAAGTGCAAACAAACCTGCCTTCCCCTCTGAAATCCAGGCAGGCGGAGCTCTCGTTCCTTTGGCAGTGAATCTTCCCTTCCAGGGATGCTCTCAATGTGAAACGCCTCTGGGACCAAATGCAAGCTGGGTGTAAACTTACTGGAATTGCCATTTACTACAGGCAATTGCACGGGGCCCAGCACTCACCTGCCTTCCCATGGCGTGTCCTCTGGTGGGCTTTGCTGCTGCCTGGCCTGGGCAGGGGGGTAAAGGCTTCCTCACCCTAGCTCTTGCCTTGCAATGGCCTTGCAGAAGGGAAAGAAAACTCCATTTCCCCCAGGGCTTGCTGGGTTTTCACTCTCCTGTCTGGTCTCTCTAGGTTTTGTTGCCTTTCTGGCATTCCTGAAGGGCTGGTCCAGCTCTCCCACTTCTCTTGGGAAACAGCAAATGCTTTCCCCTGGGATGCGTTTCACCAAGCCCAGCAATGGCCCTTCCCTTCCTGAGAAGGGAACCTCTCATTTCCCTCCTGCCGTAGCCCCCTCACGCTGGGGTGCCAGGGATGTGGCCATCTGAGGTAGCACATGTTCAGGGGGGTGTGGTGACCCCCAAACTGCTCCCTCCCTGTGGGTAACCACTGGCGTGGACCCCCAGGAACCAGGCAATCGAGCTGATGTATCTGTCTCTGTTCTCATTTGCTGGTGGACCCAGAGAGATTCGAGATGAGGTGGGGCATTTGCCTTACAGACCATTATTTCTGAGGTACAGTAACGTGAACCCCTGTAGCGATATTCCACACATGCCCTGCACTGGGTGATTTCAAGGTGTGGTTTTAACAGAAATTGAACAGATGCGTCCCCCAGACTTATGCGTTCACTCCTTTCCACCTAAGCCATGTTTCTTCCTGGGTCCTTGCACTGCATGGGCTGACTGTGTTGCGGGTGGGATTCCGGGTGGCTGGCTGGCAAGATGCATTGTGCCTCCATCCCTGGTGGTGCTTGGGGACAGCCCTGCCTGAGGGCTGGGCAGCCTCTTTGCACTGGGCGGTCATCCTGAACTGATAGGTCACAGAATCATAAAATCATAGAATTGTTTAGGTTGGCAAAAATCTTTAAGATTATCGAGTCCAACCATTAACCCAGGACTGTCAAGTCCAGCGCTAAACCATGTCTGTGCCCCTAAGTACTGCATCTATGTTGCAGTTGTCTGACTGTCCCTTGTGGGCAGTAACACTGCTGGGGTACTGCTAATATTGCTTGCCATAAAGAAATTTAAATAAGTGGGTCCATCTCCTCTGCCTGGTTGTCTGCCCTCCTTGGCCTCAAGTGTTTCCCTTCTTGTCTCTGCTACAACATCCTTTGCTGTAAGAGGGATGAGGTCAAGGTACCTCCTTGCTGGCCTACTGAGGTAGAAGGCAAATCATTAGAGGAATGTTATATTGGGGTCTTGGTTTGACACCCGTGGGGCTGTGCAGATGCTGGGCTCCCTTCAGCAGGATTACTTCCTTTGTCGTGGCACGACGAGAACGGACCAGCCTGCGTGCATGCATGGGGACAGCAGGACAGAGAAGGTGACAGTAGCTATCAGCACGTAGGGTGAGGGGAGGTAAGGCATGCAGTTCCCAGAGCGGCAAGGGCTTTGGGATGTTGGGATGGGGGAGAGCCAGCCACAGGCACGTGGAGCCGTCTGGAATATCTCGCACCTGGTTGAGGTTTAATTTTTTATGCAAACTCCTGTTTGTACCAAATGTGGTGTTGCAGTTCCTCGTATTGCAGAGTGCGGAGGCGAGCTGCTGAGCTTCTGACTGTGCTGAAAGCCAGCTCTAACTGAGCAGGAGGGAGCTGGCTGGCTGCAGCCAGCACAGCATGGCATGGCTCTGCCCGCCAAGGGCTCCGCTGCCGCCGTGTGCCACACATGCACCTGGGCAGCACCGTGCAGGGGGTGCACAGCCATCACCAGCCACAGCCTGGGTATGCGAGATCGGAGCTGGCAGTGCAGCGGTGTCTGGCAGATCTCGGTGCTGGACACCATCTCCTTTAAGACCTGGACTCAGGTTATCAAAACCCAGGGCTCCCTCCGGCATGAGGGCTGCTGAGACCCCAGCCTGGATGGGGATGGGGAGGGGGGCTCCGGTGCAGGGGACAGCCCGCTCTTTGCTCCTGTGCCTGCTCACTTGTGAACCTTTCCAAGCTGCCCGGCTCAGAAGCTGTTTGTCTTCAGCTTGACCGTTCCTCCGCCTCCCCCGCCTGTCTCCTCGGCTTCCTCATTCTCAGTGTCGGGTTGAGCAAGAGCAGAGCAGAGCCTCCTTGGGATCAGGGTGAGGCCGGGGGGGGCCTCCAGTTCCAAGTTCCTTTTTTTTTTTTTTTCCTGCTTTTTTTTTTCCCCTCCTTCACTCTGCACACAAAGCTGGGCTATGATGAAACTCCAGCTCTGTCTTGCTTGCAGCATTCATGCACGGCACATGCTGAAAATAATTGTCCTTGGTGGAGCTCTGCAAGCTGCAGAGCGAATTAACCGAAAAGAGGTGGAAAGCAGTTTTATTTCTACATACAGTGTTTCAGACTTACTGCAGCCCCAGGTTCATCTGCAAGGTGGATCTAAGGCAGGCGTGAGCTTGGGCTGGATCTGCAAGCCCTGTGACTATGGCCATTAGTGCCAAGCCTGAGTTAATGTATCTTGCTGGTCAGAGCACTTACATAGGGCTTGACATAGCTTTGATCGGCTCACAGCTCAAGCAGAGCAAGCCGTGGCTGCCTGCAATACCCTGTGTAGCATAGGCACTGCTCTGGGCTTGATGCAAACCCTCCTGGTTGTTTCTCCAAGTTCAGGATCAGATGCTGTGGTGGGAATTTCTGTAGATCCCAAGTCGTGCTGATAAAGTAAGTGTGTTGGGTGCCCCACTGCATGCAGAGTATTTCTCGCAGCCCTGGACTCTCCTTTATGTGCCTTAAATAAATCGCAGATGATGTTGCAAGTCTTGCTTTACATTTTCTAGCCGTACAAACTAGCTGAGGAATGCCTGCTAGGAATGTCCTGTCCTTTGTCTTATTTTGATGGGCAGAGGGAAACGTGGTAAGCTGAGAGAGGAAGGTTGGCTTCAGGACCTTTTTAGAGGTGTTTGGAGCAAGGATTTTGTCTGAGCTGCCCTAAGGAAAGGGCCTATCTTTGGTGCAGAAAGACAGGGCAAGGACAGAGCAGCCAAGGCCACCATAACACCTCCGTGAATGAGACTTTATCTTACCCAGCAGGAGCTCCCCCATCCTGAGCCCTAGCATGTGTCAGCAGGAGTTGTATGTGGGGAGTGTGCACTCAGCACCATTCAGAATACAGCTCATTTGCTTGTTAGTCACACCAAGTCCTCCTTCTCCTCCTCCTCCTCCTCCTCCTCTCATTCACACAACAGCACTGCAGTTTGTCAGGCTCTGTTGTGGAGTATCTGTCCACAAAAACATTTTGCTTTCTTCGAACTTCCTTTTCTTTCTAAATGGCCAACTCATTCTTCTGTGACACTCCATAGATTTCTGTTCTTGGTCACCAGGGATCTCTGTTATTGTCCATCTCAGCCAGCTTAGTACTTTGTAGTTGGTCAAGGTCAGAGGAGACTGTTTTCTGATCCAATTGGAGAAAAGCCCAAACCCTTTTGCCGTGAAAACCTGAGCCTGGCAGCACAACCATCCAGCCCTTGCCACGAAGAGGACCTCCTTGCCACTGCTTTTTGGGTTTCACCAGCTTCTGTTTTCTAAGTGCCAACTGACATGAGGAGCAACATGCAACCTCTGAACTGTTTTCTCCTACCGAGTTAGTAAGATGTGATCTCATGTGTGCTCCTCGGAACTGTGCAGAAAGAGGCTTTTGCCTTATTTACTCTGTTTTTGAGCTGGAGCCAAACCTGATCCTGGTCTTGCTTGGCTGAAGGCAGTAGAGGTGGGAGCACAGCCCTCCCAGAAACACCCCTGGAGCCACGGGAGCTGGGCTCAGGTTTCTTCCCGAGCTGGTTCTCATGGCTCAGCAGTGTCCAGCCGTACTTCCTCTTGGTGTAACGCTGACACAGGATTTTTTAGCTCAGCTCAGCCCTGTTGTAGCTTCCCCAAACACTACCTGTCTGTGAGGTTTTGTGTTTGGGGTGCTCGAGCCAGGCTGACCTGGGGCCGGCCAGCCCTTTGCAGGCACTCAGTGATGAGAGAGAGCCAAATTCTTGACTTCTGGCCCTTCGGTGGTGGCCGGGGTCAGCGTGGGGTGCGGAGAGGAGGAGGAGGAGGGCTGCGGTGTCAGCCCAGTTTGGAGTCCCCCACCCCCTTGCCCATGGAAATGGTCCAGCAAGGTGCTTTGCCCACTAGCCACCGGCTTTGCCCCCATCCATCCTTTCCCAAGCATAGAGCTGGAGGGGGGGACCCATTCAACACCCGCTTTCCTCTCCCACTCCTGCCACCCGCATCCCCTCTGACTCCCACCCCCCGAAAATCTTGCATCGCCTAAAAAAACCCACATTCTTCCTGGCTGCTTTTTCTCGCTAACCTCCACTTGCTTTGCCTTTCCTCCCCTCCCTCCCTCCTCTCCATCTCCCTCCCTCCCTCTCTCTGGGGGGAAAAAAGGTCATTGCGCAAATGATTAGTCAGAGCTCAGTTGCTGTAGCAACCGGCTGCTGGAACTGGGACAGGCGTGCAGCGAGGACAACGGAGAGGTCGAGCATCAGCCAGGGCTGGGGGAGCCCAGCCTTTGTATTTGCTTTCAAAAGCAGGGGAGCCAGGCGGTACGAAGCCCCCAGCTCCATGCCACGCGTGGGGCCCTTTTGCCCGCAGCCTCCAGCCACTCGACTGTCATCTATTCAGTTTTGGCATCTTGACGCCATTCTGGAGTCGGCATGGCCCTGGCGTTTTGCTGGTTCTCTGGTGTCTCTTGGCATGGCAGCAGCGTCCTTCGCTGGTGCTGCCCTCTGTGCCGAGAAGGCGGCTTCTGCCCTCGGTGGTGCAGCTGTGAGCCAGGGCACGTCGTGCTTGGGGAACGCATGCTGCTGGGGTTCAGGGCTCCTTGTCCTCTTGCAACATCCCTCACTTAGAAATAAGAAGCCAAGTTCCTCCTGATCCTGCACGAGGAACCAGGCGTTAACTGTGTCCTGCCCATTTCCAGTTCCAGAGCACTGCAGTCCCTCTGCCTTCATCCCCCCAGCAGCTTCAGAGACTTTTCCAAATACTCCTTCTTTCCTCCCTGCCCTAAACTCAAGGACAGCAGCTCGTCACGCAACATCCATGGGCTGCTTGGCTTTGGAGTGCAGGGCAAGGGCTCTTCTGAGGATGGTCAGACCACGTGCACGGTGGTTTTCACCACCACGGTCATGGTTTTCAAGTGGTTTTGTGGCCGAGGCCACTGGATGCAGGCTGGGGACTGTGCTGTACAGGCTCAGCCTGTCCCAGCCTAGGCAATGTGGCCAAGGGGGGCTGGCAGCAGAGCCAGCAGCAGTTCAGGCAGGGACCCCTCCAACTGCCTATTGGCCGGTGGGACCCTGTGCTGGGCTGCAGAACTGGGGAGGGTGGAAGGGGGACCCTGTCACAGCACTTGCCCTGGGCAGTGCCGGTTCTGCAGCTCTCCCCTGCGACCCCCAAAGCCCTGCTGCATGGGCCCTTGAGGGAGCCCCCATGTCCTGGTGTGGACAGGGACCTGTTCCAATCACCAGCTCCCTGCTTCGGAGCAGGTAACAATCTTACACTGGTGTGGGGTGGGAGAGCCCTGCCACCTGACTGGCTCCATCTCTGCTGTTCCCCTTGCGCACCAATCCCTTGAGGGCTGAAGACTGGTTTATCTGCCAGCGTGCACTGCCTGGGTCTTTGAGCAAGCTACTCCTCGCTGTGTGTTGAGCAGTGGTTTGGGGTCATGCTGCCTTCTAGGGTGTGTGTGGAGGGTGAATGAACCCGAGGTTGTAGAGGACTTTGAGACCCCTCAAAGGAAAGTGCTGGGGAGGAGTAATGCATTGAAGCTGTTGGAAGTTGGCACAAGCGCTGCTGTGGAGGGGATGTAAAACCTCTGCTTTGGGAGAGCTGGGTAGGCTCTGGGCAGGATTTTGGGGATGTCTTTGGTCTCTTGCTCAAGGTGGAGCTCTGTGCATCCATCTAGGAAGCTGTGGGTAGGCCTTCTCAAGCCTAGGAAATTATTTTAGTCTTGAGTCTGTGTGAAACAGCAGGAAAGGACTATTTATGCAGAAAATGGCTTCCAATAGACATGCTTCCTTTGGGAGCAGAGAAAAATTGCTAATATGTGCTGGATAACTTTTCACTTTCCTGGGACCATCCTTGATTGCCAAGAGTGAGCCAGCCACACACCACAGCCATGCTGGCGATGTTCACAGCCCTGCTCCAAAGCCCCATGTCCCCAGCTTTCTGTCACCCCATGGGTGGAGATCTGCTTTCAAGGGCACTGCTTGCTCTGCGTTGCCCACTGATGCTCCTCTTGGTCCTGTGAGAGGTCCTCCAAACCTCCAGAGATTTCCCTTGGCTCCCAGCAGTTCCCTTCTTCCCTCCTTTCTTTTGAAGCCATGTGATTGCAGAGTGCTGGCAGGGGGGGGGGGTTGCTGGTTTAAGGGTTTCTTACCTCATGATTGCAGAGTCAAGCTTAGCAGCATGACGTCAGAGTGGCCCACAGGCTCCAAAACCAACAGGGAAATAAAAGCAAGCCAACTGGTTTCCTTTTTCTTTCTTTCTTTCTTTTTTTTTTTTTTTCCTTGCTAATCTCATTATTTTAAAGGCTGTTCCCTGTTTTTTCCAGGGTCTGGAAATTTTCAGAAGCTCTGAATGCTTGGGTTGACCGCATTGTTTCGGGGTATTTTTTAGTTGTACTTTCCTTTGGAAGTGGTGAGTAAAACCTGCAGATTCAGTCTGGCTGACTAATATTTCAGGTTATCGAACATGACAAAAGAAAGGAAAACTGAATGAATGTAAGGCCTCCAGGAGAGAGCCAAGAATCCCCATGAGTCACCTGAACACTCTATTTTTGAGACTCCAAACACAAAATGGTGCCTGTTCCCTGCTGCCCCTTGCGATAGGCTGGGATCCAGAGTAGGGTTTGGGTTATGGAGCTGCCAAGTCCATGAGTGATTGTGGATCCCATTGTGGACTATTTTCTTCTACATCTTTCAGCCCCCTCCTCACTCCTGAAGGATGTCTAAGGTCCAGGCTGAGATGGTTGTGCTGCTGTTTGAAGGCATCAACCCTGTCCTGAGCATCCATGAACTGAAAGCTCTGTTTCCCCTACGAATGATATCCAGTAGAGACCTCAAGCAATGAGAGATGTCTGTGAAGGTCTGGGAGCACATCCATGACTATGTGAGAGCTTACTGCTTGGAAAGAAAGTAGGAGGGGACAGCTTAGGGACATCCTAGTCCCTCCCTGGGCAGTGGCGGAGGTGATGCAGTCTGAGGGGATGGGGAAGTTTTAAAGCCATTTGGCAAAGCAAGCACTCAAGGTCTCACCTATACCCTCAACAGCACCACTCTGCATCGGGAACCACCTGCAGAGCAGGATGGGACAGTCTGTGATCCCTGGCTGCAATGCACCCCTGGAACAGGGTGGGATGGGACCTGGGCTGGCCAAGCCTCTGCTGAAAGGAGCAGCTGGGCAGGGGAGCATAGGGGAGAGGACGTGCAGCCCTTCCTTTAGCTCTCTTGTCTCAATAAGCTTGTGCTCCTCCAAAGAAATATACTCCTTGTGAGCATTTGTCAGCAACTGCCATCGAATCAAGCAAAAATCTGTAACCCCGGGATCAGGCCCCCTCTTTCAGGCTCTCATGTCATGAGGTTCCCCCCACCTCCTCCCTAAAACCACAGGGAGCAGCCCCCGCATACAGCGTCTCCTCTTGCTGTCGGGCTCGGCTGTAGCCTGTGTCCAGGAGGTCACCGGCAGATGTCAGCTGTTGGTGGCAAAGAGCTGGAGCAGTGTCCTGGGGACACAGCGGGTCCGGGCAGCTCAAAGTGACCCCATCACTGCAGCTGCCTCAATGGGTGTGCGTCTCATGCTGCCAGCCCAGCTCTGCTCTGGCAGGGGGAATGGTGCTCCTTGCTGGGTTCTGTCAAGGGGAATCTACCACAGAGTTAATGAGCGCTCTCCTTGCGTTCCTCTTTTGTTAAGGGGTTTGGCCCGATGCCACCTGGGGAGCACAGGCAGGCAGCGCTGGGGGCCAGTGGGGACGGGGTTTGTTCAGCATTGATGCTCCTCAGTGGAAAGGAGGATTGGCCAAAATGGGGCACGTGTGAGCGTGGTGGTCACCCCGTCTGGGGAGGAGCATAGCTGCTCTCTTCGCATCCCCTGGGGCTCTGTGGGAACACGAGGAAGCTGCTGTCACAACCCCACTGGGGGTTTTGCTCGTGCTGCGGCAAAGTGCTGCTCCCGGTGTCAGCTGAGTGGGTGCTCGGTTGTCCCATCTGTTACACCCCAGAGAGATCTGCCTCTATGTGAGGTATCGGGGTTTCCCTTGATTTAGCAGCATGGGGCAGCAGGTAGCTGCCACATGAGACAGGTCCTCTGCCTGCCCCGGGTCCTGCTCAGCTTTGGTTAAGCCAGCACTACACATAGACCTCTGGATGTAGCCATCTCTACTGGAAACAGTCTCTGTTTCGCCCAGCCTCTGTTTCTTCCCAGTTCCTCGTTATTTTTCATGGTGTTTCCCCTCTTAGTCTTGTGCTGCTCAAGGCCGTTGATGCAAGCTCAGCTTTTAGGCTTGTGCTTGTTCAGCTGAACGCTTATCTGTGTGAGCCGGGTTACTTCATGTGCTCCGCAGCACAGGCAGTCCCCAACGGTGAGGCGAGGCTCTTTGACAACAGCGGGGGTACAGCACATCCATGTGAGCCCAAGCCCCAAAACAGCCCATGGGGAATGACGCAGCAAAGGTGAAATATCAAAAGGAGATGGGAAGTGCATGGCAGGAGCAGGGGAAACGGAGGAGAGAATAGCCGGAGCTGACCTCAGCGGGGAGGGGAGCCTGGCTGCATGCATGGAAGGGAAATGGGAAAAGGATACAGCTGGGACCAGCTGCAGCACCCGTGTGCTCTGTCCCAGTGGCATTGCTGCTTCCTGCTTTTCCCCCCAGGATGGGCTGGGGGAATAGGCTGGGTCAGGGATAGCCCCCCGCAGACTGGGGCTCCCAGACGTGCCCATCAGGGACTGCAGCAAATGCACCCAGCAGGACAGCTCTGGACCTCACCCAGGAGCCATGTGCAGCCAGGGATGCTCTCAGGCATCCACGTCCCCATGTGCCAGGAGCTGACTGCAGGGAAGCACGCCTGTCTGGTGGTCATCAGCTCTGGCTCGCTGTAGCTCTGCCATGGTGCACTGCCGACCCGACTCCCCACGTTTGTTTAAAGGCAGCGCAGGACAGATCATGTCCTTCCAACCTTCCCTGGCACATCGTGAGAGCTGGCGTGTCACCACGATCAGGGCCGCCTGTTGAGAAGCAGCACAAGCCATCCCAGGGTAGCTTCTGTCCCTTCAAGCGCTCTCAGCTGTACCCAGGGATGGCTGAATTTTTTTTTCTTTTTTTTTTTTTTTTTTTGCATGTGGGGTTTTATATTTAGCTGGAAAAAACCCAAGCCTTTAAAAAACAAATGCACACAAAGTTTTCGTGAAAAATTCTCAACATAATGGGATTTTTCTCTTCTTTGCAAAACTGCCTGTGACATTTCTAAATGAAGGGTTCTTTCTGTCCTGCTCTCCTCCTCAATCTTCAGTGAAATTTCTTCCTTCTCTAAGCTGCCCTGTTTTCCTCCCCAAGATATGCTCTTTCAGGAGGAGGAACAGCAACTATATGGACTGGTTTTTCTGGAATGTCATTTTTCAAAATTAAAAAAAAAAAGGAAAATGTAGTAGAAAATCTACAAAAACATCCCCTTTGTACCCCTTAAAATGGAATGGGATTAATAATTTTGGTTCTTTCCCCCTTCTTCCAACTAGTTCTCATCTGTCCTTAGCCTTTGGTGTGGGAGAACTGGGACAGTAAACAGCAGAGAGCAGCTCCTACTCTTTCTTTACTCAAGGGAAAGATTTTTCCATCCTAGTTGAGGTCTTCCTTTGGGGATAAAGAGGAGCTTGTGAAGCTGTTGGCACCCAAAAGCCAACATCTGGAGGATTTCATGCTCTTGACCTTCTCTCTCCAGTGGAGGGACATTCAGAAGGGGCTCTGTGGCATCTGTGGGGCCATGGGAGGGCTGTGGTCAACCCAGGGTAGGTCAGGGTGGATGGGAGCACTTGGGAGCTGCACAGCAGAAACCCCAGGCCCTGGGGTCTGTTCCTGGCTCTCCAGCAACTTTTTCCAGGTGACCTTGGGGAAGTCACTTTGTCCCTCTTCACCTTCATTTCCATACCTACCTACAAAGGAGAGTGCTCTCTTTGCACCCATGGGCTTAAGCAGGTAGTTGCTACTTCTTGATCCCTCTGAGCTGCCACAGGGGTTTGATCAGCCTCTGTTGACTCTGTTGGAGCAGAGGATAGCAGATTTTTTTCCCTCCAGGTCTGAAATCTGTTGGTTGCTTTTCAAGAGCAGCTACTGGTGTCTCAGATTTGAAGGCACCGGAGGTGGGAATGCTTCTGTCCTTAACCCAGAGGGCTCTGGGCACCCAGAAGCATCCAAACCACTTAGCAGAAATTTATCCTCTGTGGTGCATCTGAGGGTCTCACATGACCCAGCCCAGGAGCCTTCACACCACTTGGCTGGAGATGTGGTGCTGCAGGGAAGAAAACATTTCAGACCATGGCAGGCTGAGGTTGCACCTTCCACTGTGGAAGTCTGGGCTCAGCAGCCACCCAAATTAAAGTTGTTTCCCAGAGATCCTATCAGAGCAGACGATGCTGCTGTGCCTCAGGTACATGGCCCACTGGCATGGAAGCAGTCCCACTGGGGAAAGTCTGGGAATGGGGCTGATGCTCGTGCGTACATCTGGTGGGAGCCGCTGCCCATCTCTCTTCCCAGAGTGCAGGGGGAAATATCAGGTTCATTGGTAGCAGCTGCCTGCAGCCCACGTGGGAGCCTTGCAGCCCCCGGCCACGCAAAGCTGGAGTGGGGAAGGGGAGCAAAGCAAACATGCTTTGTCCAGGCTATTTGTTTTGTGCTGGAGTAAGGGATTTTTTGTCGTTGTTGTTCCAGACATGCGATGAGTGTGTTACTCAGCCATGACTTGAGAACTTGTGAGCAATAAAGTCATCCCAAAGTCTGCCAAAAAAAATCTTCTTAACACACCCACTTCATCACACGTTCCCACTGTAGCTACTTCAGTGCGATCTGCTGCTGAAAGGCGGCTACCTCACGGGGAGGCTGTGGTAGCCATCTGCGAGACTGCAGCAATGGCCCGTGGACAAAGCCGTGCCCGTCAGCACAGGGTACAGGGCTGTAGTGTGTCGCCTGCCTGGTGACCAGGACCTTCTGCCAGCAGCATCACAAACATGGTGGGCTGGGGTTTGCTCCAAAATCCAAGAGAAAACAGCTGGAAAGGGCTGTGTAGTCTGTGTAGTCTTCCTCCTGCAGCCTGGGCAGGGTCTTGGGTTTGGAATATTGTGATTGGCCTTTTGGGGTTAAGACTGACCTGAAACCTCCATAAGTTGGAGAGAGAGCAATGGACATCTTCCCCCTCCTGCCCTGCACCGACACAGCTCTGTCAGGGCTGGCTGAATGTGAGGGTGACCTGGGGCTCCAGAGCACTGTGCTGGCCACCGCTGCTGTTTGGGGGTGGTGCTGGGCAGTGTGGTGCATCCTCCAGGCTGCAAGGAGAGGTGGCATGGGGGCACACACCGGCAAACCTAGAAAGCAACTGTTGGAAGTGCCTGAGAAAATGCATATTGATGCTAAAATTTGCATTATTGGAGGGCTGATGGGTCCCCTGAGCCAGAAGGCAGGGCGCCAGGTCCCCATGTGTGAGAGCTGGCCACCCTGCATGTGGGGTGGTGCAGCCCTCGCTTGGGCACTGGGTCCAATGCCCCCGAGGGTGCCAGGACTGGGATGCTTCTACAGCTGGATATAGGGGCTCACTGCGGGGAGAAGCCCTGCTCAGTTGAAGGCAGGAAGGGTCAGGGTAAGAAATAACCCTATTTTGGTGCAGTGGGATGCAAGGGGCAGTGTTGGAAACACTCCATCACCCCCCCGCCAGTGAGCAGGAGCTAGGGGCAGCAGGGAGGTGGGTCTGGCCAGAAGCCCCTCGCCTGAATTGCCGGGGTAAAAGCTGCCTCCGCCATGGCCTCCTCTCCCCACCCCTTCCCCGCACCAAGGCTCTAAATAATTGATAACACTTATAAATAATAGATCTTGTATTTGCTCCTTCACTTTTCTCTGCCAGGGCGTGTGCGCTTGCAGCCTGGTGCTGCTGCATTAGGGTTACAGGGACGGGGAGCACACGTCAGTTGGGCCGGGATAGGGAGCTCTGCAGTGGGGAGAGCATTCCGGGGAGATAAAGGGCTGGTTTGATGTGTGTTCATGTGGCGGGGCTGTTTTGCCTTGCATGCCTTTCTCTTTTGCTTTATTTTTTTCCTGGAGTGAAGCCTGGCGCCAGCAGTCTGGAACCAGCCTGACAAGCTTTTGAGTTATGGAAAGGGGGAGGAAGGGGGGAGGAGAGAGAAAGAGGGATCGAGAGAGGCAGGGAGGAGGAGGGTGAAAGCAGAGGGAGGCAGCTGGGATGTGGATTATTAGGGGAGAACAAGAATACACACAAGAGGCTGGTGGGGTGAGGGCTGGGGGCTACTGAGGCTGGCGGGGAGGGGGACGGAGCTGGCTTCTAGCAAACCTTTCAAAGGAGATTTTTTTTTTTTTTTCAGGGATGGAGTAGGGGAGCGGAGAGGGGGAATTGAGTCATTTTGGGCATGAAACGCAAACCTCACCGTGTCAAGGAACAAGGAAGTTTTTTAAAGCACCAATTAAAGGGCTTGGAGAGGTCTGGGGCTTTTAAACAGCCTTGGGAAGGGGGGGGGGTCCTGGCCAGCGTTCAGGCTGCCATCCCATCAGGACATTCCTTTCTGCTGAACGCTGCTGCTCCCGGCCCTCTCCTCCTCCTTTTCCAAGCTGCCGTCAAATCCTTTCCAACTCCCGCGTCCGAACTCGGAGAACTTTGCTCCATTTCATCTCACGCCACCTGCCTCCCCCCAGCCCTGGGCTGCGCTCAGCGCTTTGATCATGAGCTGCCTGCCCAGAGAGCCCGCAGACCCCCATGCTTCGCACACCCGGGACACGGGAGCCAGCAGCCCCTCCAGGGGCTGGCGTTGCCAAAAATCCCCCCTTGGCTGATGGAGACCCCTGTCTGCCATCACCTCCCTGCTTGGGGAAGGCAACTGCTTCAGCAAATCGGCAGTTGTGATGCCAGGGGGAGGAGGGCTTGGTGCCCAGTGACGGGGAGCTGCCCCCCAAAGTGGGAGAGGGTGAACGTGCCCCATGGGAGCTACAAGGAGGTGGGTCAGGTGGCATGCTTGGAAAGGTCTTGTCAGGGTCCCAATGCCTGTGAAAGCCACGTGGCACCCACGAGGGCTGCTCCTGAGCTGCTCCAGGGGGGTTCATGGCACCAGCAGCAGCATGGTCAGAGTCCTGAGCAAATTCACCAGAGGAGGGGTATTGCAGGCAGGGGCTGGAGCAGCTCTGTGGCACGTTTCCCCCTGCAGACACCCCCTCACTGCCTCCCATGGATGCCCTGCAGCAAGGAGTATAGCAGGGAATGCAACCTCGCTGCGTGCGGGTTGGAGCGGAGGGTGAGCCATAGTGTGCTGGGGAGCGGTGTGCCTAGGCTCGGGGGTGGGGTGGGGTGGGGTGGGGGGTGGGGGTGGAAAACCAGAGCGCTGGGGTGGGAATGGGGATTTGGAGCTGCTTTGCAGGGGCTTTGTTTGGTTTGGTTTCAGCGCAGCCTATTTAACTCCAACTGGTGAAGGCTGGGGAGAAAGGAGCTCTTTGTTAAAGGCTGATCAGCCCCAGGTCTTTAAGTCAGCCTGTTCGAAGAGCTCGGAGAAGTTGAGATAGCCTGGGGACAAGCAGATTTTGGGATGGGCAGATTTCATATCGCTTGCACCTCTAAAGCGAAGCATGAGAGCTAGAGTTTGTGCACCCAGCTCCCAAAGAAAAGCCTAGCAGAAGCCCTGCAAAGCACCACCACCATCTGCCAAGTCTTTGTCTTTGCAGAGGAGGTGGAAGGGGGAACACCCAGTTTTCTGAAATCTCCATTACAGGTTGCCTATGAGCTGCAGCTCTTCAGAAAAAACACTTCTTTCTCCGAGTTTCCAGGAAGCAAAATGTTGCCCTCCACTGTTTGCAGCATAGCTGGAACAGAGAGCTCGCTGCGTCCGAGCCCAGCCACCACTTTGCTCTGGTGTCATGTCCCTGGCGGGAGACAGGGACAGGGGGTTTGGAGAGGGACAACTCCTACCCAGCCCATAGATGCTGCAAAGACCTTCAAAATGTCTGGTCATCCTCCATTAGCCACCATGAATGAATGCCTCCCGCCCTCAGGGTGACCTCCTCCCACCCTGGCACCTCGGCACAGGGCTGAGGTGTGGTGGTTGGCCATGGGTTTGGTTGCGTAGGGTTCAGGCTGAGGTGCATCCGCTGAAGACCAGACTCCTCACACCTCATGTTTCACAAAACAGTGACACCAAGCAGCTGCTCAGTTGTACATCCTTGGTCCAAATTCCTCTCTTTTCTTCTCTTTCTCCTTGGCAACTCTTTGAGCTCTTTCTGGTAACTATAGAGCTATGCTGGCAAACTTGTCCTCTAGCTCCTCTTTGCTGGAGATGCAACACAGATGGATCCATAATGCCAGTTGTCTTTTATAGACCTCCAATATCTGAAGTGTCAGGGGTCTTAAACTAGTAAATGGCGGAGTGACTGCTCTTTTCTCTAGATGTGGAAACTGAGGCACAGGATACTTACGCAGGTAGAAAGAAGTGAGATTTTAGGGCCAGGTGACATGGTTTCACTTTGAAACCTTCGCTGCATCGGCTTCCTTGGCATCTCTTGAGATGCTGCCAAGAGGGAGGGGGACCCTTTCACCCTTCTTTTTGCTCAGAAGGGAGCAGGAGCTGGGGGAGAGACCCAGGGCATAGCCTCGTGGCCTGTCTCCAACCCATCACCTCCCCACTTGCACAAAAGGCAGCAGGTGAAAATAAAACATAATTTGGGGCTGGCAGAGCTGGTGAGAGCAAGATGAGCCTTGGTGGGGAGACCAGCCTCACCTTTCATATTCTAATGCCTTGCCTTTGCCTGATTTGTGAGCTCTCGGGAGTCCTGCTGGGAATTCGCTCTAACGGAGGCACACGCTGCCGTCCCTCGGTAAATTACACAGAGATATAATGAAGGAGGAGAAATCAGTTACTCTGTGACTGCAGCTCCCCAGGGGACCTTAATTCAAATATTTGTGGAGCTGAGCAAGTGGGGCGTTGGGGAGCCGCTGAGTTGGAGTGTCTCTCGACAGGTTGCTTGCAGGTGGTTGGTGATGGGGAGGCAGCGCTCTGCACTGTAGGATCTGTCCCCAAAGGGGCTTTGGGCTCTTGATGGTTATTTGGGTGCCATCAGCCAAGAGGAAGATGCTGGAGGAAGGTGGGATTATAGTTTGGCTGCAGCTGCCTGGAAAATGGAGGTGGGCTCTACCCTGCAGCTGGTGGCTCTCGGCATGGGGCAGCCCCGTGCACCCCCTTGCCAACAGCTTTGAGCAGCATGGGGTAATGGGGGCACCAGCCCACTGCCTGCAGCCAGGCCCTGCATCATTCCAGCACTGTCCCTTGGGAAAGGATGGGGACCGGGACCTAGGAGGGGACAACCTGACCCTCCTGTGGTTTCCTCCAGTGAGGGAGGAGCAGGGTTTGCAAAGCCAGGAAAGCTCTCTGCAGCCCACATGGCCACTGTTTCCAGTAATGAATATAGAAAGGGTTAAATTCTGCACGGTAGTGAGGAGCAGGCAAACCCCACATTGCTCAACTTAGGAATGAGAAAATCAATTTACCTCCAGCTCCATTGCCAGCCCATTCCCTCTGTGTGCCCTCAAGCCAGGCTTTCTGCCCTCTCTCCTCCCAGCTCGTGCCAGCACCCTGGGCCTGAGAAAACAAGCAGGGTCCAACCTGCCCAGCCAGCAAGCGGGGCACAGCCAGGGGGATCACCCCCCTGTGGATGCATGCCAGACCTGTTAGGTCCTGCTTCACCCTGATGGCCAAGGCTGCAGTTCCACCAAGGGCACAGTGGCCCCTTGGCTGTGCCACGGCACTCTTGCCCGCTTCAGCAGTGGCTGCTTTTGCCCGAGCAAGGAGAGCCGGGGTGCAGGGTTGAACCGAGGTGCAGGGTGCTCGGTCCCCAAGGAGAGGTGGTGAGGCAGGGGCTGAGGGCAGCTGCGTTCACCCAGAGCCGTTCTGCACAGCCACGCTCTTCTCGTGCAGGTCCTACACCACCACCCCAGCGCTCAGAAATGAGTCGTTAGGAGTTACGCACGCAAGCGTGAGTACACACCGACTGCCCCCTGCCCTCCCAGCTCCTTGCACACCCGCTCGCATGTGCGCCAGCATTCCCGCACCCCAGCGGGCTGCTCTGCCCATGTGCCAGCATCACACCCCGAGTGTGTGGCGGTTTTGTCTCCATATGCTGTGGCTGCCACATGTGGTGGGGGCAATTCCACAGCCACCCACCCACCCGCACCCCGAGCCGTGCCGCCCACCACCGACAAGCACAGGTGCCCTCCCCATGCTGCGGCCCCTTGCACGCTCGGCGCCTTCGGGGCTGCGTGCACACTCGGCCGCGTACAGATCTGCAGCACACCAACTGTTGGGAAGGGGAAGGGAAAAAAAAACCTCACAGATTCAGCCGAGAGAGTTGGGGGAGAGAGAGAGAGAAAGAGAGAGAGAATGACAGACTGCAATCCCCCTTGAGTGCCTAGCCTCATGAATATTAATAAGGTAGTAATTAAAATGCAGGGACACAGCAGGACGGATGCAGGCGCTGCCTTCGGAGCGCTGGGAACGGGGGGGAGCGCGTCTTTCCAGGCAGGTTTTGATTCCGTTCTCTGATGAAAAGAAGAAAACGGAGCCTTCAACTTTAATCAGTTTAGAGTTTTTTTGACACGACATATCTTTAATTGCTGATATTTCTGCTCTTCTCAAACCCAGCTCCACCAACTCCAGTCTAAGCGGAGATAACAAACCACGCTGAAGTGCTGTGGATTCACGCAGTGTTTACGCCTCGACTTGTTTGCTACTTTCCTGGGGTTTCACCTCTTTGCCTGGGGTCAGAGGGCACAGCCCTGCTGCCAATTGCCCCTGCAGCTAGGCACCAGGGCTGGAAATGCAGCCCGGCATCTCTTTGTCTAACATGCACCCCACCAACTTCCCCTGCAGCAGCCTTTAGGGAAACTTGTCTTTTTTGGGTGGTAAAACCCTCTTCTTAGCCGTGGCTGTATGGTGAACTTGGACTTGGACATGATGCCATTTGGTCTGGGTAGCAGTGGATGGAGGTTGGGGCTGTGGGTGGTGGCAAGGAGAAGGTTGGGTTGAATCAGGTTGGGCTGGATCAGGTTCGGCTGGAAAGCAGGTCTCTTGAGAAAAGACACTGTTTCCCCTCCCCAGAGGAGGTTCCTCCACTGTAAGAGCAGACGTGGTTGTTGGGTTGTTGAGTTATTATTAAGGAGGCTTAAGTATCCTTCAATAACGAGGGTTTTGAGGTTGGGTGAGGGTCCTGTGAAGGTTGCACAGGGCAGGCTTAGAGGTCTGCGAGCAAGGTGAACCAGTGTGTTCAACCTTCTTGGAGAAGATGGTTACTCCAGTGGGTCTGGTCCACTGATGAAGTACAATGTTGCTGGGAAAATGAATGAGGAGTGTTGCTTGATGCCCAAAGGAAATGTCTTGTGTGTGGGAATTGGACTGTGTCAACCCAGAACAGAGATTTAGGAGGCGATTTCTGGCAAAATGGAAAAGAAAAAGAAAACAAAAAAAAGAACCCACAAAATACCCCATACCAGTGGAAGCAGTTGTTTTAGGTAAAGCCAGGATATTTGGTTTGGCCTGAAAAGTTTATGTTTTGTTATGTTTGGGGGTTACCTAATTTTAATTAGAGCTCTTATTTTACATTATGATTTTTTGAACTGAAAAACGTAGATTTGTTAGAATGATAAAGTCAAAAAGATTCTTTTAAATAATGTTCAAATACAACATTTCATTGTGCGAGTGATGGAAGAAGATGGTTTGACATCCTCAGAGCCTTCCCCCTGCCCAAAACAGATTATTTCTTTTTTTCATTCCAAACAATTTTTCAACTTCCTTCTGAGTTTCAGGATGATTCAGCCTTTTTGAGTCTTCCAATTTTTGGTAAACCTACTGTTCCTCCACAACCAAGGAAACAAAATCACCCTCAGGTCTTAGAAAGATGAGAGTGACCAAGTGAGTAGAGCACAGCACAAGTCCCCATACAGCCCCACAGCTGGTGCCTCCATGCCAGGGTTGGAACTGGCCATGGAAAGACACCCCGTGTTTTCTGGGCAATAGAGGCACTCCTGGATCATGGATGGAGGAGAAAGGTTTTTCCCTACCTTGGAGATACTGCATCACCCAGAGAGTGACTATGACATTTCACAGAGTTGCTGGGATGTGGTGGTTTGCTCCTGCATCTTCCTGGGTCCAGAGACATATCCCGGAAGGATCTCCTGGCCGTCAGGCTAAACTGCACTCCAATACCCCATTTCTCCCTCTGAAGCTTTGGTGCTTTCTCTCCCCTGGGAGCACGTCCTTGTGCTTTGCTGACCTGTCTGCATGGAGATATGCAGAAGGAGAGCTGCAGCATCTTGGAGCCCTTGAGATTTTGTTGCCTGGTGGGCCAGGGTTGGAGATGTTTGCATAACAGGGTCTTTTCCATCATGTGTCTTTCTGTGGGGATGTGGGATGCCCTTATCTACCAGGGGGTGCAGTGGGTTGGGTGTCCTGGGCTCTGCCCCACAGCAGGCTGACATCTCCCTGTTGTCCTGCCCCACAGCAAGGATGCAGCTGGATTCAACTGCTGGATCCATCTCCTTGTTGCTTTGTTTTTCCCCATGTGGGGCAAATAATTCCCCACATGGAGGGATGGCTTGTGAGCCCAGGTGCAGGTAGGCGTTGGGAACTGAGCTGAACTCCTTGGCTGGAAGGACACTAACCCAGCAAAAGCCCTTTGCTGAGCACTGGCTTTTTGTGACACTTGTGTGAGCTGTTCCCCTGCAAAGGAGAGGGCAGTGATACCTCCCACCCCCTCCCCGGGGACATACCCTTTCTGAAAAGCTGTCCCATGCCCTGCAGCAGCAGGGGGTGGCCCCGGGAACCTCCAGGACCTCAGCTAGACCCTGACCCCTCGCTGGAGGGAGTAAAATGGGTCCCCTTGCTCGAGCGATCTGTGCAATGCCAACTCATCCGTGCTCATACCGGGGTGTGCCGAAGCCAGGGTTCATATGGGGTGAACTGCCACAAAGCCGGGGAGTTCAAAACCTTTCTCCTCCATCCATGATCCAGGAGTGCCTCTATTGCCCAGAAAACACGGGGTGTCTTTCCATGGCCAGTTCCAACCCTGGCATGGAGGCACCAGCTGTGGGGCTGTATGGGGACTTGTGCTGTGCTCTACTCACTTGGTCACTCTCATCTTTCTAAGACCTGAGGGTGATTTTGTTTCCTTGGTTGTGGAGGAACAGTAGGTTTACCAAAAATTGGAAGACTCAAATAGGAAGCCTGTGTCCAGTCTTGCCTATTGGGGTCTTTGGGTTTTAATGCATTTTGGGGTGGCAGGGGGGTTCTTTGCTCACCCCTTCTTGCCTTTTAATAGACTGGGAATTGTGGCTTGTGCCTGGCATTGGATCTTTCCTCCCAATCAGCAAATTTTGCAGGAGTGGCTGTTGAGTTGGCTTTCCTTGGCCATGCTGGCGCTATGAAATGTGACAATGTGCTGGAGTCCCCATTGGAGACAACAGCACACAGAGGGGACAGGCAGGTGAGGGACAAGGAGACGGGAGCTGCTGGGAAGACAGCACCCATGGAAAGGGCCACCTTGAGATCGGCCAGCCTCAGCCAGGGGAGCTGGCAGAAAAACAAAGCAAAGCTGCTTTGGATGTTTAATGGGGAAAAAAATGATTTCTACTCCTGCTGGGTTTTTTTCCTCTCTTCTTCTCCTTCATCCTCTCCTTTCTCCTTTCCTGCAGTGCCACAACAGCTGATTTGAGGCAGGACAAGGGAGAGGTCTAGCCAATGTCTGAGACCCCCTTCACCCCAAACCTCCCACCACTGCCATCCAGTATGTGCTGAAAAAACCTTGGGGAACATCAGGTTTGCCACGCAGATGGGGTGAGGGGGCTGGGGCACTGCAGTGGCAGCGACAGCCCTGGGTGACAGCCCTGAGAAGGGCGGGAGTGCAGAACCCTGTGGTGGATGGTGGGAGAAGGCATTGCTGTGCTGTTAACAGAGAATTGAAGTGGTGAAACACAAACAGGACCTGGTGACTTGTGTGCGGAGCAGAGGCTGGGCTGGGGCTTGGCCGTGTGGAGCGTGAGAGGGAGGGCACAGGATAGGCACCAGGTATGGCTTCCTGGTGACACCCCTCTGGCAGTCCCTGTCACCCCCAAGTCACATCCTGCTTGTGCTGGCTCATGTTTCATCCTGCTGCCTACTGTTTCTCAATCCCTTTTGCTCCTGCCAGCATTTCCTGGCTGCTGAGGTTGCTGCGAGGCCTGCAGGACAGGCAGGGCTGGGGGGAGCTCCCAAGACACCAGGGAATTTAGCATGGGGGAGCAAATGGGAGTGTCCTTGCTCACCTCTGGCTCCTGTGTCCTCCCATCACTTTCTTCATCCCCTGACCGTCAGCCACATGGGGCCACAGGGGCTCCGGCTGTGCATCAGAGGGGCTCACAGGTCCCCCACATATCCATCCTGCTGCCTTGTGCCCCAGCAGCCAGGGCAGAAAGCCGAGGTGGGAGCTTATTCCCCTCCTCTCTGGTGTCCTGAGCCCTGCAGTGAGCAATGGCTCTGCAGGGATGTTTGCAAAGAGCTGAGCTGGGGCTGCGGAAAGTGCTGCTCCTGCAGGGCTGTGCCAGTGAGGAGCCCAGCCTGACTCTGCAGTCCCAGACTGAGCCGCACTCAGGTCCTGCAGCAAAAACAAACACTGAGCTCCATCCTACCCTATTTTACAGCAGAATTGCCATTTAAAGGAGGATTTGGAGAGGAGACATCTTCCTCTTTCAGATTCCTTCTTGCCAGCGTAACCTCCCTCCCCTGGCATATGCTGGACCCCACTCTACAGAGCATCCCAGCCTGGGCTGTCTGGGTCCCTGCTTCTTACCCAGTGCCCTTTCCTCCTCCCCAGCCCCATCTCCGGCAGGGCTGTGCTTACAGCTCACCCAGCAGCAGACTCCAGGAAAGGTAGCGTCCTCCTCTGGGACAGTTTGTGCCCCGGCACTGCAGCAGCCAGGCTGAGCCAGCCAGCATGGGGGGTTAACAGCAGCTGAGCTGGCGGCCCTTGGCTCAGCTCAGCACTGGGGTGCTGGGCATGGGATTTCTGGCCTTGAAGTCCCTCTGGAATGGCCAGGAGACTTCAGGGGGAGGTTTTGGCAGGGGAGGGAGATGCTGCAATACACCAGGAAGCTGGAGCCTTGGGGTGGAGGGGGTGTCAGCTATTACCTCTGCCACAGACTTTCTGGGATAACCTTGGTGAAGGCTTTGTGCTTTGCTTGTCCTGCTGTAAGCAGAGACATTGCTCCCTGTCATGTGCTGCTAAATCTGCTTGTGCTCAGAGCCTTGCTGGCAAGAGGGGAGAGCGGAGATGGTCTGCACAAACACCAGCTTTTTTAGCACCAGGGTTTAGCCTCAGGCCCCGCATGGTTTTTACCCAGGTGTGACACTGCCTTTGCTCGCTGCTTCCTACCCACTGTACTGAAGCAGAGGCTGAGTCCCGGCACTCGGCAGAGGGCTGCCAGCTCCTGCCAGAGCTGCACCGCAGCAGGGCTGAGCCACAGCTCCCCGCACCCGGGAGCTGGTCCCACTGTGATCCCTAAGCAGCTTCACGTGGGACCCCAGCTCCCACCCTTGACTGGCACCGAGGCCTGTGGTGAGTTGCAGGCTGAGGGGTGGGTGCCTGGGGAACATCCGTGGCTGGATGAGGAGCTCCCATGAGCCGAGCCACGGCCATCACAGCACATGGGGTACTGCCTTCCCCCTTGCCTGGCCTAGGGGAAGGCAGGACCCCTCCGAGGGAGTCCACGAGGGTTCCTGCACCCGCAGGGGGGGGCTCGGGGCTGGGACCATCGCTCGCTGTGCAGTGCTAGCACCACACGTCCCTCCTCCTCCATCACCCCCTGGCCAGCACGCCAGGGAGTGTGGGCGGGCTGGGACCCAGCCCAGGGGTCCGGCGGTATGGAGGAAGGGTCGCTCCTCTGCGGGGGGAGGTCCGGGCTCTTCGCTTCTTCCCTCTAGGCCAAGCAATGGTTAAATTCCTTTCCAGCTGAGCTGGCAAGCAGAGCCCAAGCATATTAGTCAGATCCCTGTAGGGGGTGGGGAGGAGGAAGGAGAGAGCAGCGAGGAGGGGCCGGAGCCGAGAGCTGAGCTATTCTCCGGGGCGCGAGTGCACGGAGGCAGGCGCAGCAGGAGTTGCTGCTTCCCAGAAACTTGATTATTTTTAACCCAGGAAGAAGAAAGGAAGGAAAGGGGGGTGGTGGGGTGGTGTAAATCTGGAGGAACTGGAAAACAGGCAGTTGGCATTTGCAAACAGCTTTGTAGAGGGGAGGGAAGGCAAGCGAGGGTCGTGGCACAGCACAGGGGTCAGGGCAGTCCCGCGTGCTGCCCGGCGTGGCCCCGGCGCGGTGATGGGGACAGGAGCAGCGCGGTGCCAGGCCCGGCTGGCAGCAGTGCCCCGAGCGCCCCAGCTGCCCCGCGCCCTGGCCGCCTCCAGCCTCTCCCGGCACATGGCCGTGCCCCGGGCTGCATGCCAGGGGAGCGGGATGCGGCCGGTTTCCCTCCCACCCACCTGCTCCCACACACAGGTGGCAGTTGTGGCTTCCCGGATACCTCCTCTCCTTGGGACCGTGGCCATTTCAGAGGGCTGCGGGAAGTAGGGGACCTGGGGCAGCCTGACGGTGGGCACATGTTGGTGGCCTCAGGGGCTGCTGGTGGGACCCTGCATCTCTGCGGGGCTGGGTCTCAGGGATACTGTGGCGAGCTGGGGCTCCCCAGATTGCTCTGGAAGGCAGGCCACGCTGCCTGAGGGCGGGACGCTGAAGGTATCGTGGAGGAGAAAGCAAGGTCTCCTTGCATCACCTCACCATGCTTCGTTGGGAGTCTGGCATCGGAGACCTGCGGAGAGGCCTCGGTGGCAGTCCTGCTGCACCGTGTGGCTGTCTGGTCTAATACAAAGCCCTGGGCGGTCATTTTGCAGCCCTGCAGCTGGCAGATTTTGGGGGGAATACTTCCCCAAGCCCATAAGTCATGTCACAGGTCTGGGCTCCTCGTGGCACAGCCCTGGGTCAGGGCAGGTTGGCCAAAAGTTCCCTGTGAAGGTCAAACACTTTCTGTCCCGAGCTCACAAGGTGAAGCCCTACCACTGCTCATATCAAGTATTTACTTCACTGCAGCACCCACACTTCCTGGAAGCTCAGTGTCCTCCACAGTGGAAGCCTTACAAGCCCCTGGTGCTGGGCTTTGGCAGACCTGGAGACCCTGTCCCTGACATGCAGAAGCAATGCCAGCTACAACGGCTCACGAGGGAGCTCAGCATCATGGCGCTGGGAGCCGAGGGTATCACTGCAATGGGATGGTGATGGGAGATGTGAGCAATGGGCGGAGCTGGCACCTTTCTTCTCTGACTCTCGCCTGGAGGACTCTGCACTGGGAAACTACATCATCTCCACAGACACGCTACGGCTAGCCAAGGTAAAATGAGGGGACAAGTCCCTGCCCAGGCAGATTTTGTCATCCTGGTCTTTTGCAGGACTTCTGCTGTCATCTCCACTGGTCTGCCACAGCAGACAGATCCTGAGTGGGGCTGCTTTTATCCACACAGTAACATCGGTGCCATGTACATAAGGGAAGATGTACTTGATTCAGCAGACATGACCAGACCTGGCCAGAAAATGGGCAGTGTTCTCCAAAGGCAGAGAGGGGCCAGCGACAAACAGCTCAGCTGAGCTAGCATTGGGTCGGGCACCTCTCAGACTGCATCCCATGCTGGCAGAGCATGCCCACTGTTTGGGTTTTCTACAAAAAAAATCCTTTGTCAGAGGTGCCCCTGCTCTGAGAGGTCTAAGTGAGGCTTGCCAAGGGTATTTGCCATATTTTAGACCTCAGGGCAATGTCAGCCCATCCCAGGTGAGCAAGCTGGAGCTGGGGAGCCTCCCTGTCACCAGCCCAGATCGCTAGTGAGGAAAACATGTCCAGCCCTCTGGGTATTCCCTTGTAGCTTCTTTCCAAGCATTAAAAGTGCTAATTAAACCTGAGCTGCACTCCGGCATCTGGAGTGATCGGCTGCCTTTCCCAACAAACTGGACATAAGCCTCCATGGTGATGGTCCCTGGTGCCATCCAGCAGCGGAGAAGGTCACTTGGCCATGCTGCTCATTGCACCCCAATTTTGAAGACAAGTGGCACAGCGCTGGAGCTAGGGATGCTCCCAAAGGGGCTCATCTGCAGGGCAGCCCCATGGGCAGTGGGGTGGGATCATTGCCACCTCCAAAACCATGGGCATGGTGGAGACAGGGTATACAAGAGCTCCTCCTGACCTGCTCCCCTCTGAGGTATTCGGAGCTGGCTCCCACCAGAGAGCCAGGGTGGGCATTGGGCAGGTGTTTCCAATGGACAGCAGGAATTCCTGTCTCTTGGCCAGTTCTGGGTGTTAATTCCCTCTCAGGAGGCTCAGCCACATGCCAGACCTCCACAGGCACAAAAGCTCCTCGGAGGGCAAAGGGCCCGAGAGGGGAAATGGTAACTCCTCCAATGGTGGTGGTGAGACGAAATGGAGGAGGGGAGGGATGATTTTTATTCCTGTGATTTTGCGCAAGTGACCTCGCATCATTTTCTGAAACCCATGGGAGTTGAAGAGCTGCCAGAGCGGTGTGCATTGGGGTCGCCAAGCAGGGGGACAGTGCCCAGCTCTATGGTTTGCATCCCTGCTGCTTGGAGGAGGCGTATGCATCCCACAGCTCAGCGGTGAGGCAGAATTGTCTGTCTGATCATCTGCTGAGGCAGAATTGTCTGTCTGATCGTCTGCTGTTGGCCCGGGGGAGCAGCTCCAGGGAGCAGCAGACTGAATGCTGCCCATTGGGGAAGCTGCCCCTTTGCTGGGCCACCTCCGACCTCCCTGGGGGGCATTTTTCCCCAAGCCCTGCACCTTTTGCCCAGAGGTCCATAACCTGGACTTGCAGGGAGAGCTGAGCCTGGTGGTTGCACCCTAAAACCAGCCAAGGACCCCACGGCCGGGCCAGGAACTGCTCACACCCCATGGCTGCCTTGCTCCGCAGCAAACTTTGCTCCCCCCCACCACGAGGGCACCTGGGGCTGGGGCTTGCTGGGGGCTCAGGGCGATGGAGGGCCCTCCGAAGAGCCCCTCATGCTGGAGGGGAGACCAGCTCTCTGCCGGTAGGGTATTTTTTTTTCTTCCTCGCTCTTTGTTAAGCTCCCTTTCAGCTGAAATGGCAATGCCTGGGTGTTCTGAGCTGACAATAATTGCTGCAGTCTAGACACTGTCTGGTATGAGGCACAGGGAATCAAAGAGGCCCCTTCTCTCACTGCGACTTTCACACATGCTCCCTCGCTCCGGCTCCTTCCTTCTCCCTCTCCCATGTTCCCTTGGTCTTTGCCTTCCCCCCCCCCCCCGCCCCCCCCTTGCTCCCCTCTATCTGCCTCTTGCCGAGATGGAGGAGAAGCGTCAGCATCTTCCCCCCCACGCTCTCCCTCTCTGCCGTCTGTTCCTCTCTCCCGCTCCCCCCCTCTTCCTTGCTCGCTCCTTCTCTCATCTGTCTCCTCTCTCCTTCCTCCACTCTTACCTTTATGCTATTCCCTTCCTCCCAAAGTTAGCAGAGAAGCAGGAGGGGGGGCTGGCAGTGCTGGGGGTTTAACTCCTTCCGCACCGTCTTGCAGGCTCTCCTCCCCAGCCCAGCCCCTCGCTGGGGTTCAGGGTGCCACGGCTTTGGGGGTTCTGCACTCCCCTCTGCTGCCCCGGCCCATGCTGAGGCCACAGCATCGGTCCTGTGAGAGGTTGAGGAGCTGTCTGTCGGGGTTGGTCTGGGTTAGATGCAGCCTGGTAGGGGTGCAAGAGGCTGATGCACCCCCCTTCCCAGCACCAGGAGCTGAGGGGAGATCACCTTTGCCCTCCCCTCACCTTCCCAGACCATGGATGTCTCCCAGCCATGAGAGGAGCCATCCTCGGGGACCAAGGTTGCTCCTTCCAGCACTTTAGCAAACCAAAAAATGTTTTTTCCACCCACTCACCCACCCCAGACCTCAGCAGAGCTTGCCATGCTGCTAGAACGGGAGACTCATCCAAGCTCACCCGTGGCTTGCAGCAATGCTGCTGCCTCGGGTGAGCTGGGCTGCCTCTGCACTGCCCCATGCCCGCTACAGGCTCTGGCCATGCTGTGTCTGCCAGCATTCCCATGGGTTGCCATGCAGCTAGTTCCAGTCACGCTCAGGAATTCGGCTTCTTCGTTATAACGCTATTAACAGATCACTTCTGGCTCAACCCTGGACTTGTATTAACCTCTGATCCCTGTGTGAAGGACCCTTTTCCTGTAAAGCCTGACAAAGGATGCCAAGTTTTGGTTAATGTGAGATCTCATCACAGAGGATGGACCACAAATGCTTTTACAAGTGGGGAAACTGAGGCAAGAGACAGTGAGCCATTGAGTCAGTCTGCTGAGGCCAAAGCTGCCACAGGGCCATGCAATTCCCCTCGGTGGGACCCAAATCTGGGGCCACATGTTCTCAAGCCAGCAGAGCCTCTTGCTTGGGCATCCATGGGCGCAGGCGAGCGGCTCTCCCTGTGCCCTCCAACATCTCAGTGGCAGCCGTGCTGCTTGCTTACCACAGAAAAGTCACATTAGGAAAGTATGCGATGTATTTTTAACTGTCTATAATGCAATTTAACAGCTGGAAAGGAGGAAAAAAGCCAGCCTCATGCAATCAGCCAGATCTCTACTGTCCACAAGTGAGGGCTTGGAGGACTCAAGGTTTTTCAGTATGGTTGGGGACCTTGTTGTGGGAAAAGGACAGGAAACAACCTCATCTTTGAGACATGCTCTGGCTCAAGGAAGGCAGCCGGTGCAGGACAGAGGCCAGAGGACCCAGCAGTTCCCGGTGTGACATCCTTGCTCCCTAAAGCCACCATGTTGCCCGCATCTGTAGATGGTGAGTGCTATGGCCAGATCTGATTCCCCAAAGAGCTGGGTGTCCTGGCCATGCTTTGGCATTGGGGTTCTGTGCATGTTCTGGCAACGGGGCTGGCAGTGAAGGTTTCTGGGAGCCAGGCTTTTCTAATCATCTGCTCTGCACTGGAGGCACTTAACATGGGACACGGTTGCCCCTGCTGTCCCTGGTCACAGGTTCCTGCAATGCTCCCAGGGCTGGATTTACTGCAAGGCTGCACCACCACCATCCTCCCTTGGGATGGGGAGGGGTACATGCCTGCCACACTGCCCCCCAGCCACCACCCAGCACCCTCTACCTTCTGCTGTGTGTAGGGAGGGAGCTCAGCAGGGCTGCAGCGTGAGAGGGGCACTGTGCCCAGGCTCTCACGCATCGCCTCCTGCCTTCCCTGCCCACACCCTGGGTCAGCATCTGCCTCCCATGCACCGAGATCGTGCCAGCAAGGGGTAGGAGTGGCTGCTATTTGTGTTCCTCTCCGTTCCATCCAGGTAGAAGTGCTCCTCCGCTGCCATTAATGGTCTCTGATAGGCCAGAACTTTAACAGGGGCTCACTGGGCAACAGTCGTAGGGCTTATCTGGGGTGTTTGGGTTGGTTTGCTGCCTCCAAGCAACTGGATGCTTAGGGTGGCAAGTTTGCTGCCACCATTGGTGTTACTCCCACCTGCTTCTCCTCGGAGGACTTCTTCCCCTGCCATGGTCCCCAAGACTTGGAGGAAGAGAGCGAGACTTTCCAGCCCTATCCCAGGGGACACCCCCATGGTAAAGCTCCTGCAAGGAGCTGATTTTCCCCAGAGCAGCTTGGGGTCTGGAAGCCACCAGCAGCTGGTTCGTATATTCAGGCCTTTGCACGCACGCCCTAAAAACAAGCCACAGAATGGCCCAGCAGGGAGGGAGCTCGGCAGGGAAGGGGACTTGGCAGCGGGGGCTCTGGAGAGCACTTGGAGGATGCAGGACCCACTGATGCTCAGAGCTGCTGCTGTTTGCACACCTTTTGTGGGGGGTGTGATGTGAAGTCGGATGGAGTCTTCTCAGGCTGGGGAGTATCTCGCCGGGCAGACCATCACTGGGTTTAGAAAGGGCTGGTGGTGGGAGAGCAAGTGGAAACACAGGCACAGGGTAGGGAAACAACTTGCTGAAGGTCATCGCCAGGCCAGCGGCAGAACTAGGAGTAAAATCCACGTGCATTGAGCTGGTCCTTGGGTTGTATTCATGCATGTGGTTGCATTACCACTGCTGTCCCTGGACAGGGGCCATTAAAGGTAGAAATAATAACTTAGAGCCGCTGGTGCCCTCTGGAGCCATGCTGTAGGCTGTGGGGCTGGTTTGCATCTTAGAGGAGAGGTCTGGGCATTTGGGTCTCCTTTTCCCTTGGAGCATCTTCCAAGCCCCACTGGGTGGATGGTAGTTGGATGCTGGTTGATAAGATGAAGTGGTTGAAAACACTGCCTTTATTTGGAAGCTTATCTCCAAATCCTAATGAAAACAAGACACAGAGGGAAGGCGGGTACAAGGGAGGGGGAGGACTTGCACTCTAACGTGGTGGGGACCAGGGCTGGGGGGTGCTAAGCAGAGGGACCTTGTGGAGTTTGGACTCTGGCTGGCCCTGGCACAGGGGGAGAGTGAGATTTGAAAGCTGTGGGGTAAACCCAAGGAACCAGGGCAAGACCATTGAGTCCCATGCCCAGGGAGGGAGAGTCTGCAGGGGCATCTATGGTCCCCCTCCAAGTGCCTGAAATCTGGGAAGCCTCCCTACTTGTTGGGTTTTTTTTTAATTGGGGTCTCAACGAGGAAGAAAAACCTTGAAACCAAGGAAACAAAGGAGACAAAAAGGAAAATGTTGGCTCCTGGAAAGCAGAGCAAGCTGGCGCCAGCACCCTGGAGTGAGGGTGGGTGCTGCCTCTGCTGCCCTGATCCCTTCCTCTTCAGCTGGGGGGCAAAAAGGTGACTAGGTTGAGTTGCAATAAAAAGATGAGAAGTGAAAGGAAGGGTCTTGTGCAGGGAGGGAGGAAGGGCTTTGCCCTGGAGGATGTCAAGCCACTCGGAAGGAGACTACTTTGGTGCAAGAGGGATGATGGAGGAGGTGAGCAGAGGTTTTTAGGGGATGCTGTGGAGCAGAGAGCAGCTATGGTGGGCTCATCGATCCCACAAGGGGCTGGACTTTCCAGACACTAAAATAATACTTCCAGACCAAAAGTTATGGGGTAGCGGGGCTGGGAAAGTGGGGGATGAGATGTGTGCATGTGTGTGGATGTAGTTGTGGCTGTGTCAAGGCCTATAAATCACAGTGGTGTGGACTGAATCTCCATCGAAGGAAATTATTCCTTGCCAGATTTGGAAATTTCCCCTCAGCAACCTCGATTTTCCCCACCAAGCAGCAGAGACACAGGATCCTGATTATGGCAAGGGCAAAACCTTGCCTGGGAACCCAGCATCATGAAGGAGGGTTTCACTGCCCTGCAGCCCATGGTGATGGGGTTGCATGGGCAGAGCCCTGTTTTTCCCAGCACTGGGGCTGATCTGGAGCGGTGCTCAGGGTCTGGGGGTGTACACCACCATCACTCCCCATCCCTTACCCTCGTTCCCCCCATCCAGGGCCGGCCGGGCCCAGCTCTGCTGTGCTGGGGGAGCGTAACTTGATATTTTCCTGCGCGTCCCCCAGAGGGTTTTTTCCATTACACAGGCAGAGCAGAGCAGAGCAGAGCGGAGCTGCCTGCTCGCCCGCTTGCCCGGCTCCCCCGCCTGCAACCTCTGGCACCGCTTTTCCAGCGGCACATTGTGCAAATGTAACCTTTCAGCGAGCCACTCCTACGGCAGGAAGCCGGGGGGCTCCGCTCCTGCCAGGAACGCAGCCGGCGCGGAGCTGGAAGGCAGCCCGTTAATCAGAGCCGGCTGACAGCGAAGCACACATCCTGGGCAACAGATTTCTGCTCCCTCTCCCTCGCTTGCTCAGCCTCGCATTCCCGCTCCCGCTCGCTGCGGCTCAGCTACGCGGTCTGCCCTGCCATCCCGCCTGCCTCCCCATGCTCTTGCTCTTCTTCCTCAGGCTGCCGGCTGCGCTCGTGCTCCCCGGGTGCTCGCTTTCCCTCTCTGTGCCAAGTGAGAGCTGCCCATGCTGCTTGGCACGCAGCCGGTCGGGGTCCTGGCAGGGACCCAGCACCCCCGGCATCCCCCGTGAGAAGGGGACCAGCTGCAGGGAGCAACAGCAGCCACGGCAAGGCAAAGCATGCACCGGAGCATCATTCCCGTTGCCTGCCGCAGCTCAGGGATGCTGTGCTGGCAAATGGGACCTGTGTGGGGCTATGGTGCTCCCCGGGACCTTGTACAGGGGGGGCCCCGCAGTGACCCCCAGCTGGGAGCTCCCCGTGACACCGCAGTCGGGGCTGTGCTTCCAGCACTGGGTCGCACTCTCTCTTTGAGCGTGACAGCAGTGCTTGGAGACAGTGCCTTGCCCATCTCCCACCCGCTGTAAAAACTGAACAGGAGCTTTCATCTCCTGTGTGTGCAGCAAACACGTCAGGGGGGCTCTTCTCTGCTCACACCCAGCTTTGTCTGGGCACACCAGTGCGTCTGCACCGGTGCCAGCAGTTGCTGCCCCTTCGGGAGGGTTTAGTCCTGGCGCAGCTCCACTGGGCTGCAGCAGCTTGCAGCAGCACACCAAGGCCCAGGGCTGTATCTCAGGTGTGCAGGGCCTGGCAGCACACCCCCCTCTGGGGCGAGGGGCCAGCTGGGCAGGCGTCAGGCTGAGCCAACCCACGTGGGTTACGTGCCCCCGGCTGGGAGGGCTGGGGTGGGACAAGTTGGCCATGCTGGCCAAGGCAATGGCCAGTGGTGCCAGCTTGGGTGGTGTTCCCCAGGAGCCAAACATACCCTCATGCCCAGGTAAAGTCCAGTGAGGAGGAACAGAAGGGTGCGAAAACCCTGTCGTTGCCTTAACCTGTGCAGCAGGCTCCCCTTGGTGCAGGAGTGCAGGGCAATGCTGGTGTCAGGCACCTCTGCACCCTTGCTTTGGGCTTGCCAGGAGCGAAAGGCCACCAAAAATGGTCACATCCAACTTGGTTCCTCCCCAGCTCATCCTGCCCCTGCAAGATCAAGTGCTGAGACTTTTTCTCCTTCAGCAGAGTCCCCTCAGACTTTGTTCTGGTGGAACGGCGGAACTTGATCACGGTCTGCAGGTTTTCAGTCAAGACTCTGATTGACCGTTCCTGTTTTGAGACTATAGATGATACTTCCCCTGAATTTAATAATTCAGGGATCCCTCCAGCTCAGGGACTGCCACATGGTGCTGTGACATTGGGGTGGGATTTATCCCCCTCCTAATTGCAAGGGCATGAAAATCAGCTGTGTGGGGTTTCCGCTTCTGAGATGGGTTTGCTTTGCTGAGGACAGGAGGTTTGCATTTTGGAGCTGCTGAGCCTGCCGTGGGCTGGGCCGTAGGTGCGAGGGCTCTTCCAGCTGCCCTTGGACTTATCTGCAGCCCGGCCAGTACTACAAAACACCCTGCATTTATTTTTCATCTCTGATTTCTTCCTGGGTTTGAAACACTAAATGTGCTGCATTGTAGCATCTGTTTTTGCGGTATTTCCAGCCCAGCTGGAAGCAGGAGGCACTTGAAATTCAGAGATGGGAAAAAATAACGGATCTGGTGAGATTTCGTGTTCCTGCCAAAATCACCAAACCTGGGATGCTGGGAGAGCCCTGCTGCAGGCACAGCATCCTGGGGCCCTCACCTCTTCGTTCTTTCCACTCTTTGCTCATCCCAAACCATCCTCTCATTCCCAAATCACTTTTAGGATGCTGCACAAAGCCTGACCCTGCTGTTGAAGCTGGGGATGGGCAGATAATACAGTCACTGAATTTATTTCACCTTTTCCTCTGGTTGCGAATTGTCCAGGAGCAGATGGCGATTTTCTCAAGTGTATCCGTTATTCGAAGTCACTCACTGAGACAGCGATGGCTCAAACAAATCCCAGGCCCCCTGCAAAGCCATCATTTGGTCTTTCCATCTGCCCAGCCACCACTGTCGGCGTGGGCTCAGCTTCCGCCAGCGTGCTGGAGGGAAGTGGGGAGGCAGGAGAGCCGGTGGATAGGGTCAGCCCCATCATCTGTAGGCTTCTGCCTCTTCATCTCTGTGCAGTGCCTGCGGAGTGCAAGGCTCTGGAGGCTGTCGGGAGCAGTTAGGATCCACATCCCAGCTTTGCTGGGCTTTGGAGCTGCGCTGGCTCACTCACATGATGCCTTTCTGTGCCAGTGACAGGGTGAGGCTGACGCACTGGCAGGGTGACCAGTTGCAAACTGGAAAGCTGCTTCTCATGAAAAGACACCGATGACTGACTGTGCTGCACCTCCCTGTCTGACTGGGGAAGAATTGGATGCTTTTAGGTTGGTGAGCAGCCCCAGGAAACCTCATGTGTGCCATGAGCCCTGGGACACAGGCTGGTGTTGCAGCGAGGGCTGGAGGGTCTGTGCAGGGATGTGCCCAGCTTTGGGTGATGGATGTGATGAGGGGACCTGCAAAAGCAGCCCAGGGATGACCGCAGGTAGCCAAAGCCCTCCCAGTGTTGGTGGCACCTTGCTGGGAAGCCTGGGCAGGTCCGCAAGGGATGGTCTTTGCCTGGCTGGCTTCTGCCAGCCTCCTCTGGTGCTTCCGAGGGTACCCGGGTGTCCACGGCTCTGCTCTGGGCACTGGCAGATTGGGAAGGGGCCAGGCGCAAGTTTTGATCCAGACCCAAGATACACCCCCAAAAAAACCCAGACCCAAAACCAAACTCGAATGGAGAGAATGGGGAGAAACATGTGAATTCCCAAGCTCACACTTAGCCCAGCAGTTGGTCCTTGGAGCTGGGGCATCCTCAACTTCGCCACCCAGAGAGGGGCTGAGCCAGGGGAACACTCCCACAGCGATCTGCTCCCTCCTCCTGGCTGGATTTGCCATTTTTCCCTTTCCCATCTTCTCTTTTTCCCTCCCCAGCAGAGACCCGGCTCTGGCTGTAGGGGACCCAGTGCCCTCTCGCAGGGGTACGAGAGCCATGCAGGGGACACAGGGGGGCTGTGAAGGGTTCAGAGAGTGAAACACTTTGAAATGCCGTTTCCTCTCCCTTCAGGCTAAACAAATACCACCACCACCACCCTCCCCTGGCCGGGAGTTGCCTCCCACATCCCACAGGCCTTTGTTCCCAGGCTTTTATCCAGGGCTGGGGAAGGGGCCAGGATCCCCTAGCCTCCCCAGGGACACCCATGCCGACAGGGTCCTGTGCTGCCTGGGATGCTGAGGGGAGGCAGGAGATGAGAGCCTGCTGTGCCCCTTGTTGCAGGGCTTACGGACACCCCATGAACAACCTTCGTAGGCCTCAGTGGCCTCCAGCCACTGTTCCCCCTTGCCTGCCACCCCACTGATGCTTTTTCTCATGGAAGAGGTTCTGATCTATCCTGTCCCACCTTGTCCTCTCCTGACACCCTGCCACCAGCACAGCCTGCAGGCTGTACACATCGGCAGTGCCACCAGCTCCGGGGACACCCCCAGATGCAATTCTACACCCACCACCTATGAGACCCTCTAGGCAGAGGGGCACTGGCCACATCCCCATTGCAGAGACCCCACAGAAGAAGCCGAAGCAAAAATTATGTGGGTTTTGCAGAGACCTCTGGCCCCCAGGAACCTATCACCTGGCTTTTCATTTACATCCCCAAAGCCACTTTAATTACACCCCAGGAGGGATCCCTTCAGGGAGTTGCTTTCTGGGGTGAAAAGTTGGTGGAAATAAACGCCTATGGACAGACAAACAACCCCGATGTGACTGAGGAGACTCCATGCCTCAAATGCCAGCCTCAAACCACATCCCTGGTAGTGACACCCTTGCTCTGTGTAAAAGAAACACCTCAATTAAAGCAAAAGTGAGACTCCAAACAAACCTGCTGGAAAGCAAACCCCGACTTTGCCCTGGAGCGAAGCATTTCTCTGGTGACCATGTTCGGAGTAAAACAGGATTGTTTGAAATGTCCCCCGTTGTTCTTGCCTCACACCAGGAATTGCAAGAAGGAAAGAAGTACCTTTTTTTCCCCCCCCCCGTTGTTGAAACTGAGAAAGTGACCCTTGGATGAGCAGAAACCGTTGCCCCAGCCTCATCGGTCCCTTTGTGTCCCCGTAGGACCAGGCGGCTGATGCTGGGCCAGCCTCTGCGGCCAGCTGCAGCCAGGGATGTGCAGTCTTTCCAGGCAACAAAATCCCTTCTGCTGCCTGATTTCCTACTGCCTTATCTCCCTCCCGATGGCCAGGTTATCAGGAGGTGGAAAAGGCCTCAGGACAACCTGACCCCAGTCCCTGTGGCAGGGGTGGGAGATGGCTGGGGGCGGGAGGGGCTGTGGGTGGTGGCGCAAAGCTTTGCAAAGGGCAAAAGCAGGGGACTGTCAGCATTCAGTGGTCCCATCCTGCGTGAGGCAGAGCCCTTTTTCTCCTGCTGACATCTTCATTGTGTGCGGCGGGGTGGGCAAAACATCCTTGGGGAGCAGCTTTGGAGCTGGGGTGAGCACAAAGACCTCGAGTTGCCTCCTTGTCACCTCCACCCATGGGACAGCCCCAGGGATGCTGAGCCCTGGCACAGTGAGCGGAGGAGGCTGTGGGGCCGGCTCGTGGGGAGGGCAGCCCCGCAGCTAAGTGCCGCGCTTGTCACCCAGACAAGAGATCAATAACTAATTTCACTGCAGCAGCAGTGCCGGTTTTTTTCCAATAATTGTGAGCCGGTGGTGGGGAATGAGACTCTCAGCACCGCTCCACACCAGCCTGCACCCGATCAATCGCCACACCGCTGGGGCAGCAGGAAAACTCATTTTTCTCCTTTCTTCCTTCTCTCCCACCTCCTCCCACTCCATCCCTCCTCCTCCTCCTCTTCCCAGTGTGGTGCTGGCTGAGCCGAGGGTTGTGTCCCCACACTGGGTGGGACGTGGGCTTGGGCTTTCCCAAGCCATCCCTCTGGTGGCGGGGGCAATGGCTGAGCTTCCCGTGCTGCCTCAACAGCCCTGAGCGCTTCAGTCCCCATCACTTGCTGGACCTGTCTCCTTGTGCAGAGCATCGGTCCCAGCAGCGCGGATGAAGGTGGTAGAGGAGCAGTTTCTCCTCTCATTGGTGGGATCGGGGGCTCCCAAGGGCGCCCTGGCTACTGGGCTGTGACTTTTGGTGGCCTGTTGGTGCCTTTATGTGGTCCAAACGTGACTCTTATTTTTATAGCAATGCAGAGCAAAATATCTAGTTTTTCATCCCCTGAGTGGTTGGCTGGTCTGCTCCAGGGCACAAGCCCTACTGAGCTTCTCTCATAACCATTCCTTATCCCTTCTGTAACCCCATGGTGCCTCAGTTTCCCCCCATATTATCTCTAATAGATGAGAACATCCTCTCCTGCTCCCTCCAATGCCATTACAAGCCACCATGGGCTCCATGTCTGGGGCAGAAGATGTTGCTCGCTCCCAGCTCACAGGGTAGTGCTTGGTCTTGGGGTCCCCAGGTTGATCCGTGGGGTCCCATGATCCATGCACCTGCAAGGCAGCAGAGTGATGCTGTGTACTCAGCATCTCCCTGGGATTGAGAGGGGGACAGACAAGGGTTGAATCTGGGGCACCTTTGGCTCTCTCCAGTACCTCCAGCAGGCTGTGGATGAGGTGCTGTGCCTGGGCACTGCTGCGGGGAAGGCTCAGCAGTGGGTTTGTCACTGCAGCATCTTCCAAGCCCATCTAAGCACTGTACACCCAGTGGCAGCAGTGCAGCCCCTTGCTTCTTTTTCCTGAATTAAGACCCTCCTCCCTGGTCCCCTGAGAGCATCCCCATGAATTAAAGACCGCCTCTGCTGCACAGTGCCAAGTGCTGCCTGCATAATTTCAAAGTTTTATTACTTGCCTTGAAGGCACTTATTGATTGGGGTCCTCTCCAGCTGATGGAGCATTTAGTATGGCCTGGCCTGGCCAAGCAAGGCTGAAATCTCAGCCTGTCCAGCTTAGCTAAGCTGTGGCTTAAAACCTCTGAGACACAGGTGCTGGGACACCTCTGCTCCCAGGAGCGGGATCTCCATGTGCATGTCCTCACTGAAGCTGTTTGCACTTTGAGATGCTTTTCTGATTCTCAGTCTCAGCCCAAGAGCTGGTGCCCCCAGGCCATGCCACATCCCGCCTGGGGTTTAACCCAGAGAAGGATTTTTCTGGGGGAGTTTGAGGTGCTGTTAGGAACAGGGGTGAGGGCAGTTTGGGGGGGTTCTGCTCTGTTGAGACATCTGCACCCTGGCGCATGGAGATGCTTATGGGATTTGGGGTTTATGTGCAACACTCACTGTTGGGTGCAAGCAACAACTTCCCAGCGAGCCACACTGTGTTCACACGGGCGTGCACACAGTGTGAGTGCTCCAGTAAGGAAGCTAGACGCCTGCCCGCTGGCTTTACCCTGCAGCTCTCCATGGTGCACAGGCTATCATCTGCCCCTTAGCTTGGCTTTGGAGAGGAGCTGGCAGCAGCCAGCATCGCCTTTGCTTTCAAGCTCTCCCTGCCACTGCTGGACGCTGTGGGGCTTCAAGGGCTACTGAGATGCCATGGAGGACCGCTGACCTGCCTTGGTGCTGGAAGGTGGGCCCACCCCACTAGCCCAAGCACTCCCGTACCTCCTGATGCCTGCACCGGGGTCCCCCTCCCCATGCCATCACTGGCACTGGATACCACATGCAAGTGGGGGCTTTGCCCACTCCACTCCTCACACTGTGCTGGTCTGGTGGCTGGGAACCCCCTTCCAGCAGCTGTTTGGCCCCAGAGTAAATGCAGCAGCCGGTGGTGAGTATGGCTGAGCCATGGCTCCATGGCCATAGAATTGGCCACTTCCACCCTCTCCCAATTTTTGTGCCCTTGGAGCCCTCTAGTCTTGCTCCCAGTTCCCCCTGTCCTGGTGCATGGCTGGGCTGGGGTTTGGGGGAGCAGGGGGTGGGAGGGTGGGAGCCCCAGAGGGTGGGAGCCCCCACGGCTCCTTTAAGAAACCCACAACCAGCTCCAGAAACCAGCTCAAGGTCACAGCAGGAACCTTCGGACTTGGCAGCAGCGAGCAAGGGAGGAGGGAGGGAGGGAGGGAGGGAGGGAGGGAGGAAAGCTGACTGAGATCAAAATGAAATCACAGCCAGGGAGAGGGGATGGCTGGCAGCACAGCAGGGGGGAGCAGGAAGGTGGGGTGCAGCGGAGCACGGCATGCAGGCGGGTCCCACCCATGGGTGCCCCCCAGGATTGCTGTGGTCCTGACCCCAGCACAGACTCTTGAGGCTTCGCTGTGCCCCCAGCACAGAGCCCTGTGGCTCCTGAGCACCATCCAATGTGCCCACGGTGGTCCAAGCCAAGGAAAGTCCCCTTGTGCCCCAGAGCCACCCTGGGAATGCTGGAGTCACATCCCTCCCACAGGACTTCCCGGGCTCCACAGGAGGTTTCCAGCTCCGACAGGAGCAGAGCAGGAGGGAGCTGCCGGCTGGGAGAGTTGGCTCCTGCAATGGCTCATGGCATGGCCCACTCCCAGATTCTTACCTCATTTTCCTTTTAAAGCTGGTTTTCCTTTTAAAGCAGCAGCTCCTGGAGTCCTGTGATCACTGCTGAATCTCTGTCTTCATTTCAGGCCTGGAGGACCTTCAGAGCTGTCCTCACCAGAGAGTACAGTGGGGGGAAAATGAGCCTTTAAAGGCTCAAACACCAGGAAGTTAATAAAAGACAGATAAAGAGCCCTCAGCATTTCCCTCTTTTTTTTAATCTTTGCCATTGAAATGACTCACAAATCTGGGTGCTCCGACTTGTCCTCTGGACAGGTAAAGCCAGGTGAAGCAAAGGTACCAGGGATGAAGAAAATCCCTCATGGAGCAGGATGCATCTGGGATAGCCCATCCCCTCCCAGCCCCAGGGCCTGATCCTGCCCCATAGGCTGCAGCACATTTACTCATGCAGGGAGCCACTGGCTTAACACATCTGGGGGCTTTTGGGGGACAAGCAGGAGCAAAGCTCAGGCAGACCCAACCCTGCAGGGTGCTTGTGGCCAGGCTGGGGCTCAGCTGCGGCTCTGAAGCAGCTTGTTCTGGGCTTGGTTTGGAGATGCCCGATTTTAATTTTCATCAGCAGAATTAATCTGTGAAGTTATTTTCCCTTCCTCCCCCTCCCCTTCCTCTCCTCCCCGCTTTATACAGAGAATTTGATCATTTCTCCCAGGAGCTCAGCACCATTAACATTCACTCCCAATGTGTGCGAGCCGCACCACATCACCAAGGGCTGCCACTGGTGCTGCTGGGTCCAGTACCCAGCCCCGGCTTGAAGGGACCTGGGTGTCAGCTTTTCCCTCCCACAGCCCAGGCTTGGAGAGCCCCTCTGCCCCCCGACTCCATGCTGGGCTGCCCCAGCAAAGCAAAGGAGGGTGGGATCCTGGCCTCCAGCTTTGCTCCGCTGGAGCTTGAGCTTTTTCAGAAAATGAAAGCTGAGAGGCTCTGGGAAAAACAACCAAGCCAAGGGCATGGCCAAGTCTTGGAAGATTTGGTTTTAAGTCATGCAGATTGGTAACCTGGGGCTTTCCTGGAGTTGCATAAATTTGTAGGCTTTGGGTTTTCATTAATAAAGGTTAACTAACTTATTTTATTATTATTATTAATAATAATAATAATAAATAATAATGATGATGATGATGATGTTATTAAATATCACAGGCCAGGCTGCCTTCCCCAGCAGTAGCATCAGGGAGCTGCAGTCAGCACAGCCTCTTCCATCCGGCACTGTGCTGGCTGTGCGCCTCAGCTCTGTATGCACTATAGGTCTGTGCTATAGATCCAAGTGCAATGTATGTAATCTATATGGGAAGCAGCCTGTGCTGAGACTTTGCTTTCTTTGCTTAGTTGAGGTCTGAAGTGGGGCCAGGAGCTCAAGCAATTGGGAAGGGAGGAAACACAGAGCCTGATGGTTTTAACACTTGGCTGGAGTGTAGTGGGGAGCACCATTGCCGGTGCCCAAACCCAGCCGGGTTTCACCCCTGGGGTTCCCCAAAAGCCTCTTTGACCCCCATTTCAGGTCCTTCTCGGCTCCACAGCCCGCCCAGCAGCAGCACTAACCCACACTGCAGCCACCCACTTTGCAGCCAAAGGGATGCTGATGGGTAGCAGCAGCCCCAGGGAAGGAAAAGGGACTTTTGCATCAACTGCTGCCCTTTGGATTTAATTGAAGGCAGCGGTGGCAGCGCCTGCCTGTGTGCAGGCATAAAAGCCCACCTGCGTCCACCACACTTAACCATTTCCTTTCCTGCACGCGAGCCCTCCTGGGGTGTCCCTCCTGAGAAATTACATCAGCTCTGAATGGGAAGTGCAACTGAGCCAGCCTAGCCCAGGAAAAAAAGAAGCAGCAAAAGAAAAACAAATTCAGAAACTGGAATGGAAAAAAAGGTTAAACCCTGTGTGCACTGCCACCCCCATCACCCCACAGCTCAACCCAGGCAGGAGTGAGAGGTGAGGGTGAGCCAGGGCAGTTGGTTTGTCCAACCAAGGCTGTGCAGAAGGGGGTGGTTTTTGCTTTAGCAGGATTCTTGCTTCAATACAGTCCTTTTTTTTTTCCTTTTCTTTCCTTCTTTCTGGTTATGGAGAAGGGAGCAGCTAGGTGCTGATCCTGCTGCAGCCCAGCCGTGCTGCTGGGCGAGGGCAAAGAGGCGAGGAGCTGAGCGCTTTATTTTTAGTCTCAGTTTAACAAGTATTAATTAATAAGAGTGTAAATGCTAATGCTGAGATGACACAAACTGCATTGCCTGAAATGAATGTTTGGGACCTGTCTGTGCCAGGATTTACAGCCGGGTGTGTTCATAGGGGCTAAATCATTGCTCAAACTGCAAGGATAAGCTGAGCCGGCTTTCTACCACCCAGCCCAGCACTGGCCGTGCCGCAATGTGATGTGCTGGGGGATTGGGGGCTGGCTCCCTGGCAGCACCTCACCATGTCACGTTGGCTTATCCCTGCCTGGCAAAAAGTCCCAGGAGGTTTTGCAAAGTGTGGGCCATTTCAGCCTCTCCCCATCCAAGCTGAGTTGGTGCGGGGTTACGCTTTGCAGAAGGATTTATTGGCCCAGTGGACTAACTTTGGAAAAAAAATATCATTTTCCTCCTGTTAAGTCCCTCTGTCCTGCCTGTCCCCTGCCTGTGGCTAGCAAGAGCTCAGCTTGGCCAAAGGCATGAGAGGAGGCTCAGGAGGATGAGGAGGTGAAGAAGTACCCCTGGCCAGTAAGATACAAAGGCTTTTGGCCCCTTGGCACCAATACACTGGCTGGGTTTGTTAGCATCACAAAAACAATGAACTTGAAGCTCTGTCAGTGTTTCAGCTGTAGAGTTATCAGGATGTGACAGTCCAGTACCTGTGGGGCTGGGGACCCTTGCCCGCGGTGGGGGCACAGGGCAGCAGGTGGGAGGAGGAGGAAGCGGGGCTGTGCATGGGGGCTTATCCTGGCTGCAAGCCAGTTTGCTAAGTCAGAGGATTCCAGTGGGCTGACCCCTGCGCTTTGAGCCAAGGTGAGGGTGGCTTGGGGTCCTGTGGGACCCAGCGGGTGCCCAGGGCCTCGGGGGGCAGCTCTGGGGCCACGCTTACACCACTCAAGGGGGGCTCTTACATCTTTCCAGAGAGGCAGGTGCTTAGAAGGCCGGATCCAGGCCAGGTTTTCCTCCTCTTTTCTCCTCTCAAATGCAGGCAGGAGGGACCCTGACAGGCTGCTGCTGCTGGCAGTGCACTCCAGCAAGCCCTGCTCACCTGGGAAGCCCAGGAGTGTGGCCAGTGCAAGCCAGGCACATGGCAGCGGGAGCCAGGGAAACTGCTTAGTACACACTGCATCCTCCCAGTGCTCACACCGCATCGTCCCAGCGCCCACACTGCATCTGCCCAGTGCCCACTGAGTCCTCCCCAGAGTGCTTGCTGCATCCCCCAGCCCATGAGCTGGGGCAGAGGTGGGAGCTGGCAGGACCGCAGAGCACCCCATGCCAAGAGGGCTCCCCGTCACCTGAGAGTGCTCAGCTGCCATTTCAGGAAACCCAGAAAGGACTGAGCTGGTTTTCTTCAAAGGTCTGGAAGGATACAGTGCTGGCAGTGTGCAGAGAGGTGTCACACTGTGGTTCAAGGCGGGTGAGGAGTCACAGGGTGGGGAGCTGATCACAGCTCATTAGTGCCAGAAAACCCCTGGTTTTCTGATCTGGGTGACCCACTGGAACCACCCTGGTCACTGGAGCTGGGTGCTTGGCTGCTGCCACCCGCAACGGTGGGCGCTTGGGAATTACAGCGAGTTATTCAGCTGCCCCCCTTCCAAGCTGGCAGGTGGCCCTGTGCCAGGGTCACTCCTGCCTGCGCTGCATGGCCCGGGGCAGGCAGTGCCACAGAGCTGAGTCGCAGGGTGAGGATGCTCTGGCCTGGCCCCTCGTAGCCCCTTGCTGCCCCACAGGGATCCAGCTGGGGCGCTGGGGACCACACAAGAAATCCCCACCCACAGCCTCCCCAAAACCCCCGCTGCAGCTGGCCCCGGGGCACCTTCCCGTGGGCTGGGCACTGCCGTGCTGGGGCCAGCGTGGCTCAGTGTGCTGCAGAGGGATGCGCTGGTGGGATGCATGGCCATGGCACAGTCTCTCTGCTCAGGCTGGCTCCCCGAACAGCATGCTGCCACACTCCTCTTCAGTGGCTCCGTTCGTATCATCGAATTTTAATTTAGTTAGTTGAGTTCTTTAAATAGTGTGAACTTGCTAAGTGCTTTGCATATTTTATACTCATGAGTAACATTTATCAAACAGAAAGCACAATTAATCAAAGAGGGGAGCTTTTGTAACTCAGAGCAGTTTGTATTCTCTCTTTCTCCCTACTGTGCGCTTTCCTCCATGTCTCCCTCCTGTTCTCCTCTTCCTCCCTGCTGCCCTGCACCGGCCACAGAGCCAAGGCAGCTCCACTGTGCGCTACACATGCGTATACACACACAAGTACATACTTGTTCTTGCTCCCTCCTCCCCCCGCCGTGTACACCATACATGCATATATAAAAATATGGTTTATATATATGTATATACATTTGTGTGTATGCACATATATATATGCATATATCCATGTGCATGTATCTATATGCATATACCTATATCTATCTATCTGATGTATAAATATATCTGTATATAAGTATGGTGTGCTGTATTATGTATATGTATATGTATTATGTATATGAATATATGTACTTACAGGCACAAATGGTCCATTTGCAATATATATATATATACACACATATGCACAGTTGTTATACTCACAATATTATACACAGTGCACAGAATTTTTATGTTTATATATATATATATCTACACACACTATATCTATTATCTCCTATCCAGTATATAGCATACAGTTTATAGTATATCACATATATTACACTATATATAATAAAAACATTTTAGATCTTTTGGGCTGCTGGGGGGTTCAGCAGTGTTGGTGGTGATGCTTCAGCCTCCCCAAGAGCACCAATAGCTGAAGGAGTGAGGTGGGATGGACGGTCCCAGCCCCAAGCCATGCTGGCTGGCCACCTGGCCAGCAGAACTGCCCAACCAGCTACACCTGGGGACAGTGACTGGTCACAGGGACATGGGAGGCCCTGGCAAGCCCCCTGGGCACGAGTGTGGCCGCAGCCTCCCAGCCTGGGTCCTCTATCCTTGCTGGGTGCTGGAGACGAGGTACAGACCAGGGCTTGCTTTTGGGACAAACAGCAAAGGGACGATGACCTCTGTCCCCAGGACATCTGTATTTATTTTAAGGGCAGGGTCACCCAAACCAGTCAGGTTTCAGGGCAACACAGAGGTGAAGCCTGTGCCGGTATCCAGGGAAGAGCTGGCACTGGTGCTGGAAGACGAGAGGTGACAGAGCATGGGTGGCACGAAGGGACCCACGTCTCTGCCACCCCTCTGAGCACCTTGGCAGCTCTTGGCAGAACGAGGAGAAGCCCTGACCTAATTTATTCTGACTATTCAAGCCTTGGCTGTGTCACTGTGGAGGCAGCTGAAGGAGCTGGGCAAACATGGACACAAGGGCAGGTTTGACCAGCTTCAAACCCTGCCGTCTCAGCAGAGCAAAGGAGGTGGGACTGTCCTGCACGGTTCCCTGCAAAGTACCTCGGGGCTCTTCCCCAGGCCTCAGAGGGCTTCGTTGCTCTATTAATTGCCATTAATGGCAGCAAACAGGGCAGCAGGTGCCTGCCCAGACCCGGGTTAAATGCCACCGAGGGAAGGGCTATGCCGGCACTGCAGGACCTGCCTTGCAAATCGCCTGCAACGATACGCGCTGTCCTGGTCACCCTTTCTCAAAAATGATAGTGCAAAATTAATTAGAATTAATTAATCAGAAAAGGGTAATAAGGGTGATTAAGCACCTGGGGAAAAGAAAAAAATATATATTCCTGAAGGGCAATTGCAGTGCCAGTGATTACCTTGAAAAGTGGCAAGTGAGCGGGAGCCAGTGGAGAGCGTGCAGGGAAACAAATGGGCTGGAGAAGGGGGTCTGGGCGGTGTTTTCTGTCTCATCACACAAGGAATTACCAAATGACAAGACTGAAACCAGTTAGAGGAAAAGCATTTCCCAGCAGCAGCTACCACGGGGAGGCAGCTGAGCCTAGGAGGGGAGCTCTGCGGCTGCCATGTTTTTTGCAGACTTGTCTTTGCGCAAACTGGCCCCAAGGCTGGACCTGTCTCCAGCAAAGAGTGGGACTCAATACGGTGTCCTCGATGATGGGACCCTCATCCCCAGCCCCAGCCATTTACCAGGCTCAGGAGTATGGTGAGCCAAGGGAAGCTCAACCGATTTCTTTCTCCTCTCTTAATTTCCAGCCATACTCTGTTGCCTTAATAATAATAAATAAATAAATACAAATTAAAAAAAATATTAATAATAAACAATAATAAGAAATCATCAAAGGGAACACAAGTAAGCAAGGCTGGGCCCCGGGTCAAGGCAACCACTGCAGGTTTCATTGTAACCCAAGGAGCTGAAGCGGAGCCCCAGCCCCAGAGGGACAGGAGCACCGGTCCCTCCCTACCACCATGAAGGGCTTCTGCAGTGGGGAAGGATGGAGGGGGTGACTGGGACCTAGTGGAAAGGATTTTCAGGAGCCCCAGTGCAGCACAGTGAATAAAAAGGAGAAAAAATATCTTTTCTGGAGAGGCAAGGGGAGCAAATACTGCAGGATGCTGTGGGAAGTAGGGGGCATGGATGGTATGTGGATGCCATGGCCTGCTTCAAAATGCAGGTGACAAGCAAAGTGATGCAGTGGCTGCTGGTGGCTTCAGTGAGGGGGAACCTGGTGGGTTTTGGTCGTTCAGGTGCCTGTGCATGGAGGACATTCACCACCATGCACCTCCCAAGACATCACCCCACCCTGGGAGCAGCCAGGCACTGCTGTCCTGTGCTCACTGTTCCCCGCCTGGTAACAGAGCCTCGTTTCTTTAAAATCTGGAAAGCAAAGCAGGGTGCAAGCAGCACTTCCTGTGCTCAGAGATGCTCTCCTTGCATCCCCAACTCTGCAGCCGACTGTGACACATGCTCCCAGCCCCTGCCATGAGCCCTTGGCTCCAGTCGCTGCTGCCCCTGGCACGCTCAGGCCCTGATGCAGGGACTCGGGGGACCTGGGGGTGCCCACGAGCTGTCCCAGGGCAACAGCTGCATGCCCAGTGGTGGGGTCTTCCTCCACTATCTGCACAGGCGCCATGGAAGGGTGGCAATGGGCCCTGGCACTGAGACCGCGTCCTGGTTGTGCCATGGATTTTTGAATGGCTGTGGGATGAGCAGCACTGTTTTGGGCACAGCAAGTCCCTGCAGGGGCCATTAGGACATTCTGGGGTGTAAATGGTGCTGGCTGCATGGGAGCAGACCCCGCTCCCCCTGTGCCCGTGCAGCAATGTCCCCATTGCAGCTACCTTCTGGCTGCGCTGGGTGACGTCAGGCAGATTCTGTTCCTGCAGTTTTTGTGCCAGTCGCTGTCAGGGGGAAGGTGAGGGAGGGGGCTGATGCCCTGCTGAGGGAAGGACTTACCTTGTATTAGACACCAGAGAATCCACATTGTCCTCCTTTCCCCAGGCTGCAGCCAGCCAGTTTTGTCACCGTCCCTGTCCCCACAGCAATGCCCTTCCAAAGGCCTCGGATGCTGCAGGTCCCTGTCCACGGGAGCGGGTGTGTGTGTCTCATGCCTGTCCGACTGGAGGGGCGGGGGGCGATGGGGTGGGGTGCTGCCCTCGGCCGGAGGGAGGCCATCACGCAGAGGCCGGGGGGGAGGCAGCCTCACCGGAGGGGCACCCCGGGCCGCGGGGGTGCCGTGCGGAGATGGCCACAGCTGTGCTGAGCCTGCCCGGCCTCAGCTCCCCGTGCTGGCCTGGCAGGGCAGGGCAGGGCGAGCCGGGGACATCGCCGAGGGCGGCGGGAGCGGTGCCCCCGCCGGGGCGCAGGGTGGACGCGGGGCAGTGGGGTGTCGGGGCCCGGAGCGCCGGGCGTGCGGGGCCGGTGCCCCCCGGCAGGAGGCGGCCAAGTTCCCGCGGCGGCGGCGGCCAACGGCAGGGCAACAGCGTCACCGCGCGGCCGCGGCGGGGCGCGGCGGGACGGGGCAAGGACAACGGCGGGACAGGGCCGGCGCAGCGGCGCGGCCGGGGGCAGGGGCGCAGCCCGCTCCCCACGCCCCCTCGGCTGCCCTGCCCCCCGGGCCCTGCCCCCCCGGCGCCACCCCGCCGGGCCCCGCCGCCGGGCCTCCGCGCCCGCCTGCGCCCCAGCCGCAGCACGGTGCCGGGCCGAGGGCCGTTGGCGGGGGGTGGGGCGCTGCTCGGGCCGAGGGGGCGGCACGGAGCCCCGCCGGGGCCCGCGGCCAGCCCGGGGCCGCTCGTGACGCCGCACGGGCACACGTCGCGGCGAGACGGGGCCCTCCCGCCGCCCTGCACCGCACCGCGGCTCCCCCGGCGCCGCCCCCGGCCCCCCCGGTGCCCCCCGCCCTCCCGCGCCCCCCCACGGCGGCCCCCGCTTCCCGGGGCGCCCCCCCGCGGGCAGCCGGCGCGCGAGCGAGGAGGGCCCGCCCCGAGGTGACATCACCCTGACGTTACCGTGAGCTCCGCCGCCTGGTTGGTGGCCGGGAGAGAGTGCGGCGGCTGCCTGAGGTAACCACGGGGGCTGCCGGGGGTCGCGGCTGTCCGGTCCGCGGGAGCGGGCGGGACCGGGCACCCCTCGGCAGAGCTGCCGGCGCCGGATCCGCCCCCCCGGCGGCCAGAGCCGCAGCCCGGCGGCCTGCGGGGCTCCCCGCGGGGGTGTGTGGGGAGGTGTCGGCTTACGCCGCAGCCCAGGAGCACGACGGGCCTCCAGCCCCGACGGAGGGTACCGGGGAAACGGCTGGTTTAGGCCTTGAACCAGGAACCGCCCCTCGCACCCCCAGGGGCAGGGCTGGTGTAACCCCCCAGCGCCCGGGATGGGACCCCAGCCGCCCCCCACCCTGCAAGTGGCCCCAGAGATCGGGGAAGGGGCCTCACTCTAAGGTGACCCCCCACCCCGAAAGCAGGGGGGGCCGGCGTGACTTGCACCCCACAGGTGTGCGGGTCTGCGGGGCGAGCACCTGGTGCCTGCAGCTCGGCTGCGGAGCTGCCACTGCACCGGGGCTCTCGCGGCAGCGGGGACATGCCAGCACCGAGGCCCAGGTGGGTAGAGCGCCGGGCTGGGTCATCCTGCTGGCTGCTCCCGACCTGTGCCGGTGGCCCCTGACACCCTGAGGAGTGTCACCAAGGACTCACCAAGTCAAAACCGGGGCCAAGGAAGGGGTGACACTGTTGAGAGGGCAAACCCGGGTCTCAGCCCATGAGATCAAGCGGCAGGGCCTAAATCCTCCAGCCTCCTGCCCCCTCGGATCTATGGGGTTGCCTGCGGGGGTTGGGGCGGCCCTTTCCTCCAGTTCCCTAGGGCTGCAGTCAGCCTTGCCCAGGCTTGCAGGACTAAAGGGGTGATTTGGGACTAAATTCCCGTCTTTTTTTTCCCCTAGATCACAGCACAGAGCAGTCCCTGGCACCACTGAGCCAAACTGGATTTCAACCGGTGATCTGTAAGGTGAGATGCTGTGTCCCCCTGCTCCCTTCTCAAACTGTTCAAGACCACGCAAGGGCCACCGAAACTGTCTTAAGCTGCCATAGAAAAGGTTTTGTTTTTAAAGGGGTATTTGCCAGAAATTCAAACCACGAACGCTATATATTTCTTTATTTGTAAAGGAGTTTGAAGGCCTTGGATTTATCCTTTGGCCACCTTAAATCTAGTTTCTAATCCACAGTGCAGTTAATCAAATCCACAGTGGTTTGAATTATGAGATGCCTGGGGGGGATTTATAGCTTGTATTGCTGATTATACCTTGACCTTATTATATTGCAAATATCTAACTTATGGTCACGGCTGAGATTTACAATCCTCAGGTAGGTGATTAGGTAACTTTTAGCAACTCCAAATGTAATTGGAGGTGACTGATGAGGTTGTCACCACAGATAAACATGTAATCTGTAAAACATTAAGACAGGGAAAGAAGAGGGAGAATGGGTGAAAAGGGTGGCTCAGCCCTAAAAAAAACCCAACAAGTAACTGGCTGTATTCTTGAGCAAGGCTCCAGGATGCCTGGTCTGGCTGAGGCATCCCTACCCAGGAAGGGGGTTTGAGCTTGTTGGTCTCCAGAAAATACCAGGATTTAGATCTTTGTTCCTTCTTGCTCTCAGCTGAAAGATTTTAAGGTTTGAAGTAGCCCTGGGGAGGGAGAAGGGAGTGATGAATGGAAACTGGGGTACTCACAGAGCTGAGTACTCTGCAAGTACAACTGTGAGCAAGTACTCACAGTTCAGGGGGAGCTCTGTGCCTACAGCTCTCTCAGACCTAACCAGCAATTTCTCCCATTTCGGAAGAGCAGGGAGTCCCACGTGCCCCTTGGCCAGCATGACGAGCGAGGTGGTAGAGAACGAGTTTGAGTTTTACTCCAAGGCAAAGAAGTACTGGAAGGACGTGCCCGCCACAGTGGATGGCATGCTGGGGGGCTACGGCCACATCTCCAGCATTGACATCAACAGCTCCAGGAAGTTCCTGCAGCGGTTTCTGCGGGTAGGTGGCATGGTCTGTCATGCTCCCAAAGCCATCTGTCTCCCAGCACTCCCACCTGGGCCCTTCCCTCTGAGATGCTCCATGGGATCCTCTGTTCTGTGCATGCTGGGAGAGCTTTGCCCTGCAATGGATGCCCCAATACCCCAGCCCTGTCCTGTGTGGTTACCTCATTTCTCCTCTGGGGGTACCTTGCAGTGGGATTCAGCCCCTTGTGGTTGTCGTTCCAGGATGGCCCCAACCGGACAGGGACAACCCGTGCTCTGGACTGTGGGGCGGGCATTGGCCGGATCACCAAGCGGCTGCTGCTGCCTCTCTTCAAGACAGTGGACATGGTGGATGTGACAGAGGACTTCCTCACCAAGGCCAAGAGCTACCTGGGAGAGGAGGGCAGGCGGGTGCGCAACTACTTCTGCTGTGGCCTCCAGGACTTCAGCCCTGAGCCAGACTCCTACGATGTCATCTGGATCCAGTGGGTCATCGGTGAGGGTCACTTTGCTTGCAGGCTCTCACCAGCCTGACCCATCCAGCTTCCCCCAAGGGGCAGATGCCCCACGTGCTGGGGAAAGCAGCTTGAGGTCTGCATGAAGGATGAGCATCACAGCATGGGTTGGCGGCTGGGTTGGGGACCTGCCCCCCATCCCTGCCCCATGGAGGGGCACCCGCAGGACACCGTACTGTGGGGCCTTTACCCCCTAGGCCCTTGGAGACCAGGTCAGAGGTGTGGGTTGGATGGAGTTGGATAGTGGGACACAAGTTGGACACCCCCAAGCTAAAGCTTTCACCTGCAAATGGCTCAAGTATCTGGCTGCCTGGATCAGGGGGGCTTCCAACCCCAGCCTCCTCCCCTCCTCCTGCCCTGGTCACTCCGTGCCCTCTAACCCCAGCTCTGCCCCTCTAGGACATCTCACCGACAACCACCTCTCTGACTTCCTGAAGCGGTGCCGTGCTGGCCTGCGGCCCAATGGCATCGTGGTCATCAAGGACAACATGGCTCAGGAGGGCGTGATCATGGACGATGTGGACAGCAGCGTCTGCCGGGACCTGGATGTGGTCCGCAAAATCATCCACCGAGCTGGGCTGCACCTCCTGGCTGAGGAGCGCCAGGAGAACTTCCCCGATGAGATCTACCACGTGTACACCTTCGCCATGAGATGAGGACAGTGGGAGGAGGTCTCTCCAGGGCCAGCTCAGAGCACAGGCCAACATGGTGGTTCCTACCAGGGCCGGGAGGGGTGAGGACCGTGCCTTCACTGCAGGGTTGCAGACAGAAGCAGGGGTGTCGCAACCCTCTCTTGGGGGCTGGTGGCTAGGTGGCGAGGACGGGGCTTTGTCTTCCAAGTTACTGCTGTTTGTGAAAAGAGGTGTTTGCCAAATACATTTTCCTGCTGTTGCAATTCTGCATGTGGGCTTTGGTGGCTGCAGTGTATTGGTTTGATGTCACCCTTGGGGGCTCTGTACGGGAGTAAGAGGGTCTCCCCTGCAGGAGGCCTGCTCAGTGGGCACCAACAGGTTGCTGACCGCAGTTGCACAGGGCTCCTGCTAGCAGACAGGACTGGGAGCACTTTTGAGACAGTCCAGGCTCCAGGCCTTGCTTAGGTGTTTGACCCTTTCCTGCTGCTGAACTTGCTGCTGCTCACAGTGACAGGCTAAGTCAGGCAAATGGGAGAAATCTGCCATTTCCCTGTGGTGGGTTGAGGAGGCAACACCAGGTTCTGGGGCTTTCTGTGGGTCTCTTCCTTAAACCCACGAGCAGGTGTCCCACATACAGCAAAAAGGGAGGTGGATGTAATCCTGGGTCCCCCACATCCTCCTCCAGGGACAGGGGTAACCCTGGGAGGGAGCTGGGGTGCTCTGGGCTTTAATGAGGAACCTCCTCCGAGCTGCCTCTGAGCCCCCAAAGCTCATTACTGCAGGCTCACAGTGATGCCCAGCACCTCCGGCTCAAAGGCTGTGACGCTACAGCTGCTCCCTAATACCCTGCACCATCACCTGGCTTTGAACACTCCTGTCTCCCTCTTGGTCTTACCCACATCATTTTCCCAAGTCTGGCCCCTGGCTTGTGCCAGCCTGATCCAGCACAACTCGGCCAGCACTGGCAAAACAGCTCGCCAGGTGGGTGAGCCCACACGCAGACCCCAGTTGCAGCCTGTGCCTCCAGCTGGGCTCACATGCAATTCCCCCCATCTCTGCAGAGCCCTCTCTTCCACCCCATCTCTCCTGCTGAAGAAACAAGCCCCTTGTCATTACAATAAAAAGCCTCGTTTAATTGCTCATTTCCCATTCCAGGCACCAGGGGAGTATTTGATCACATTACTACTAGGTTTTTTTTAAACATCAGTTCATCAAGATGCACAGCTCCAGTTCCACATGGCAGGAGAGGGTAAAACTCAGATGCTGCCAGAAGGACAATGGGGGGGGAGACAACTCTTCTGCAGCCAAGCTGCAAGCAGATCTCAGATCCACCTGCTATAAACTACCTACTCAGGATAGATTTTTCCTTTTTTCATCCTCTTCTGCATCTGTCCCCCATGACAAACAAAAACCAAAACAATGAAAACGTGGGGGACTCAGCTCCGCAGCCAGTCTCTGGCACATCACAAGGAAGCAGATGCCTAGAAGGAGCCTGATGGCTGTGACAAGGCTGGGACATGGGACCTCCACACACAGCCCCAGAGTTCGCAGGTTCCGGTAGCAGGTTGGAAAGAAAACCCCAAGTCCTACCGCAACGTCTTGTTCCTGGAAAGGAGGCACTGGAGAGTAGGGTTGCGGGAGAAGTCCGCCAAGGAACAGGGAGGGAGGCACAAGACACTGGGCAGTCAGCCACCCGTCATTCCTCCTTGCAGAGGAAACACTACAAAGCCAAGAAACACCCACTGTCTATCTGTTTTGGAGCCCAGCACCTCTGAGGTGTCCTTGGTGGATGGTCCTCTGTGCCAGGAGGACGGGATGCAGAAACTCGAAGGGCGCGGAGCAGCCATCCACCACTGCCAGTCCTGCTTCCCCTCGCCCCCACCCCTGGTTTCAGGAGCCCACATGAGCGAGGAAGGCATCCACTTCCACATGGAGATGCCGGACCCGCTCCCACCACCAGGGACAGAGGCAGGAACCCAGGACACCGATGCCAGCACTCCTCTAACAGGGAACACCTCTCCTCCCAGCACCCCGAGGCACTCACAACTTTGCCAGTTGCATAAGGCACTGCTTCACCTGCCTGGGACCCAGCAGAGTCCAGAGAGGGGACAGGCTGCCTGTCTAGTCACACCCCCCAACCAGCCCACTGATCCTGCCCACCAGGCTTTTTCTTAAAATCCACACAAACCAGTCCTCTTCTGCCCACAGTATCCAGCTGCCCGGTGCCATGGGGCTCTCTTCACCACCAGGGAGCCACAGAGCTCTGCCCACGTGCTCACAACGTGCCCCAGAGCAACAAGGCCTCTGCAGACACGCATGTGGCATTGTGTCCAAAGCTGCACACACACACCCTGCCCCAAAAACGCAGCAGAGGGGGACACCATGTGCAGCACCAGCCAAGCTGGTGCACAGACAGCAACACCTCTTGCTGCAGAGAAAACTGGCCCAGAGAGGAGATTTGGTGGCTGTAGGCACACCATGGCCATGGAGGCGGGGAGACAGAGAGGCATTAGTCAAGATCAGAGGTCCTCATGCCCTGCAGCAGTGTGGTCAATGAGGAGGTACCACTTCAGCCTGTCTGGAAGAGGTAGAGCCTTGATTTTGACATCTACTGGCCATGGCTTAAGGCGCTGCCGGATAAACACCCTACAGAGATGTTTCAGTGCCTGCGGGGAGCGCTCCAGGTGCTTCAGAGAGCAGAAGAGAGTCCTGATCTTCTCCCCGTGGTACCTACAGCTGCTGGTGTTGACCTCAAAGTTGCTGGGCAGCTGGACAGCTTGTGAACTAGCCATCATGAGCTCCAGCAGAGTCTGACCCTTCTGGATGAGGTCTGTAGAGAAACCATCATCTTCAGAGACACTGAGGTGTGAGCAGAGGCACTCAAAGACGATGTGGAAGCCTGACCAACATGAGGGACCATGGAGGGAGCAGTTGTAGGCAGCACCTGACTCCAGCAAGAAACGCAGCAGTGGGAAGTGTCGTTTGAAGCTTTTGAAGCAGAGGTGGGTGAGGGATTCGGGGGCCGGGCACTCGCTGGGGTTGGCTCCATGGGCCAGAAGCAGCTGTGTGACATGAAAGCAGAAGCGACTGATCACCTGTGCCTCCTCAGTGTTGCTGCACACCATCTCTCCCAGCAGGAAGATAATGTAGGTGAAGACAGTGTCACCATCTTTGGTGGTGGCCCTGACGTCCGCACCTGGAGGAAGGGACAGAGAACTTAACTGGCATTGCAGACAGTGGAGCCAGCCAGGGCAGCACTAACTCTGGCACTGCTGGGCTTTACTCTTGCTCAGGTGGACATAAAGGAGTTGGGAGGGCAGCGCCTGGTACTGTACAAAGAATCAGCCAGTGCCAGGCCTGGAGAGGCTGTGTGTGCAGAGGGAAGAAGGCTGCTCTCACCTCCTTCCAACAGGAGACGGATACTCTCAGTGTTGTGGATCTGGACACCATCACTGCTGGCCAGGGCATGCAACAGCGCTGTCTTTCCTGCAATAGAGCAATCTGTCAGTCAGATGAAAACAGGGCAACACCCCAAAAAGCAGGAAGGAAAACAATCCACCCCACCAACTAGATGGCCAAATACAGGGAGAGACAACCCTTCTCCTTCAGCAGGCTTCTGCTGTCCATGTGATGACCCTGTGGGGACAGGGTCACAGGCCACACATGCAGGGCTGGTGGTGGTCCCAGAGGGCATGTGTGTCAAGGTAAGAGTGAGTTTTAGAGTGCATGGGCACCACAATGCTAAGGAGGCACGGCCACCACCCATCTCCCACAGCCTGCACAGAACCAATTTCAGCCCCCTTCTGCACCTGACACAGCCAGCATACAAGGAGAAAACAAACACCAGGGAGGTTCTGCAGCCTGCACTCAACTTCCAAACCAGTCTGTAACCAGAGAGCACTTGCAGCAGCAAGACAGAAGAACCTGGACGCTGTGCCCAGCTCCAGCCCACCTGTGGGCTGACCGCTGGGAGCACTCAGGCTGGGGGAGCTGGACAGGGCACACTGACCATTTTTGTCAGCTGCATTGATGTCGGCCCCCAGCTGAAGCAGCCGCTGGAGGCATGGCAACCGCTCAGGCTCCTCACTGGCCAGATCAAGGGGACTGCTCTCATGGATCTGCACAGAGTGAGAGCAAAAACAATGCTAGTAAGTATTGAAGACTATTTGCGAGTGCCTCCGGAGGGTCACTGCTGGGGCTTCATCACAGCCAACATAACAGCATATTTGAACCCATCCCCAAAAATCAAAGTGAACCTTCCCCAGTGTATCCACAGGCAGAGGTCTGTCTACTGCAGCCTCCTCCCACCCACTGCTCCATGGCAGAGGCAGGTTTGCTCAGCCAAAGGCATCTTGAACTTCTGCCACAGCACCAGAGCACTACAGACAAGGGGCTCAGGAGGTTGCCAAGGGGAAATGGCACTCAGTGAGGCCTGGGACGTGGGGAGAAGGGAGGGCTGTCCCCACTCGCCAGTCTCTTGCAGCTAAACCTCAGGGGGGCTCAGCTTGGCTGCGCCCAGGCAGCTAAGCTCTTACCCGATCTCTCCGGTTGATGTCGGCCCCATGGTTCACCAAGAGCTCCACCATATCCGACTGGTTGCGGAGCACTGCAATGTGCAGAGGGGTGTAGTAGGTGACTGGATCTGAGGACAAGAACACAGAGAACTAAGGGCTTCCCCAGAACAGCCCTGACACCTGCCGAAAGTGGAAGGGGGCAGCTGAGGAGGGCCCTGAGAACACAGTGATACCCATGAAAACAGGGCTGTCACATACACCCCGAGTCTTGCTTCTGCAACAGTTCCATCTCTGGCAAAAGCCCTCAAAGCTGCAAACCAGCCCCCAGCCATCCCCCAGTCCATCCTTGTGGCTGCGCCCGGACAAGAGCTACCACAAGGCATATCCATGCTACCTCAGCAAGGAGCGGTGGGGTCTGACCTGGCAGGACCCCCTCTTTCTGCCCTAGCCATCACTGCCTGCCAGGGCAGCTTCTCACCAGCCGGTTCCCCCCTACCAGGCCCAGCCCCCTTCCCACCAGCCTTACCTTCAAAGCTGAGGTCAGCTCCGAACTCCAAGAGGATTTCTGCAGCAGGGACAAGACCCAGCTCGGTGACCTTCAGCAGGGCATAGCTCACACCTTCCTGATAAAACGGGGAGTGTGTCTCCCTCTCCAAGACTCGTCTCACAGCTGAGAGCTGGCTCCTGTCACTGCTCAGACAGGCAGGACTCAAGACACACAAAACCAACCAGTTACTCACTTGAACAGCACACATCTCAGGGTGTGCAAGGGTCAAAGTAGCACCAGGGAAGAAGAAAAATCCTGGTCTCTCCTCTTGTGACCCCTCTACCCCACTGGCTGTGGGGTTATGCAGCAGCATCAGGGTCACAGCTAAACCCCAGTTTAGGTCTTACTGCCATGGTGGAGGCAAAGAGCTGTTCCTGGGGAGCACATGTAGTCCTTGCTCTGCTCCCCACCATATTCCCTGAGAACAGCAGCAAGAGAAGGGTCTGTGGGATGAGCTGCTCACTGGGAATGGCATTTGTTCCCAGCCAGTGCCATGTCTGACCTTGGCCGTAGCACTGAGCTCCAGCTATCACCCCCTAAAACACCAATTGGGTGTTTAGCCCCACACCTAGTTACCTCTCAAGGGTGCTCTGCCCTTCCGCATTCTGTATCGCCAGCAGCCCCAAGATCTCATCTACCAGGGGCTGATACTCAAAGATGATCCTGCGGAAGCCGTGCAGGAAAGGCATCGTGTTCTGCTACATGCACAGACCATCCAGGGGCTTCCAGCATGGCAGTAGCGTCTTCACCGACACAGGTCTCTGGCAGGCAGACCCTGGTGCTGCCTGGTTTCCAAAGGACTTTTTCCTCCTTTTAAAACAAACAACCCTTTCCAGCAGTTTAACATTTAGAAAAAAACACGGCCTTCCTCCCTCCCTGTGTGTTTCTAAAGGATAAGGAAGGCCAGTGCAGGGATCTCCTCCCACACACCACAGAGGTGCATTCAAATTATCTCCCTCAGGCAGAGCTGCAAACTGCCGTTATCTGGGCACAGGAGGGGCCCACGGGCAGGCAGGACCCAGGCCCAAGGGTGGACCCTGCCTGCAGCGGCTCTGCCACAAGGCCCTGCACGCTGGAGGTGCTGGGGGGGTGGCCAGAGCAGAGCGAGGCCCCGAGCGCTGCGGGGTCCCTGCAACCGGCAAAGCCCTGCCTGCTTTTTGAGGGGGCACAGGGCTGGAGCAGGCCCCGTAGCCCCCTGCGAGCCACAGCAGCCAGCCCGGGGACCACCAGCCCCGCAGCACACAGGGTAGCAACCCCGGGGGAAACCCGCGAGGTCCCTAAGTACCGCGCCCCACGGGAGCAAGCGCAGAGGCCCACAACCCCCCAGCACCCCGGAGGACCGAGGCCAGGGGCCCCGGGACCCCACCGGGATGGCGCCAGCGGCCCCGGGCGCCCCCGCGCCCCACGCGGCCAGTCCCCGGGACGACGCCGAGAGCAGCCCGCAGGGACCCCAGGCTGCGGAGCGTCCGAGCCGGCGAGACCGCCCCAGCACCGCCACCCCTCACCTGCCTCAGCTCCGCTGCCGGAAGCGGAAGGCGCCCGTTGTACCGAGAGGGGCGGGGCCTCGCCGGGGCGGGGCTGCGGCGCGGCCGGCAGGGGGCAGCATGCGGCCGGGAGCGGCGCGCCGGGAGCGCGCGCGGGCGCGCGCGGCAGGCGGGCGGGGCGGCGGAGGCGGGACACACACACCCCCGGGGCCGCGAGGGCGCGGGCACACCCGCCGCGTACGCTCCGCCCCGTGCGCGCCGCGCAGGTCTGCGCGGGGGGTCTGCGCACCCACGGCAGCGCCCGCGCACGTGCGCGCCCAACGCCTCAGCCGGCCTCGCGCCTGCACGGGGCGCACCTGCGGCCGCAGCGGCACGCGCAGCAGCGCACGGGCTAGTGTCAGGGCCGTGCGCGCACAGGCACGCGCGTGGCTGCGCCCCCGCCGTGCCCGCCGTGCCCCCGGGTCCCGCCCCGCCACCGCCGTCCGGCGCGCGGCCGGGGTGGCGGTGCCGCGGTCCCGCAGCCCGCGCGCCAGCCGGGCCCTCGGCAGCACCCGCCGCCGGCGCTGCTCGCATCCGCCGGGGCGGGCGCGGGGCGCGGGAGCCTCCCGCAGCACGCCCGTTCCCTGCCCCGCCGCCGGAGTTGCTGGGGGGGAGCGTTCGCACAGCGTCTGTCGGTACCGCTGCCATCGCTGTCGTTACCGTGGCTGGGGTGGAGTCCGCAGGCGCGGGGCGCTCCGGGGGGTCGGCGGCAACCGGAGCCGCCTCGGGTTTCCTATTTACGTGTTTATTTTATGCCGGTGGAGCGCTTCCAGGTCTCAGCAGGCAGCCGTGGCCCGGGGCAGTGCGGGTGAGGGGGCCACGCCGGTTTGGCATTTTTCTGACATGCTGTCACGCTTCCCCCCCCCGTGTCCCGCCCTTCCTTCCTCGCACAAGGGGGGGTGCCGTGGTGGGGGACCCCAGCGCCTGCAGCCTCCTGGCCCCCAGCCCACCTTTGCAGTAGGTCAGGGGGTCCCAAACCCTTTGCAGAGTGGTGACTGGCCCCGGTGCCACGGGGCTTTGATGCTGTGCAGTGGCATCTTGCTGGGCAGCCGGTGTGGACCCACCGTGCAGCCCTGCAGCCCCCGTGGGTGGGGTTGGGGAGGGCATCATCCCTCTGCCATCCTGCGTGGGCGGTGGAAATAACTCCATCCATCCAGGTGCGCTGGGCAGGGACCAGCACAGAAAAGCAGCAGAAAGAGTAATGGGGAATGAGGATTTCTCCCTCCGTATGGAGAATGCTTTAAGCCCATATGGGCGGGCTTCAAAGCAGCACAGCCTGGCTGTGGGGACCCTGCGTTGGGTGGGTAGGACAGCTAAGACCCTCGATCCAGTCCCAAGTGCCTCCTCGCTGCCACTGGTGGATGGCTAAAACCAGAGCCTGGACTCTCTGTGGTCCAGGCAAAGCCCAAGCCCTCCGTGGTCCCACAAAACCCTGGACCCTTCACAGTCGGGATGGCAGCACCAGGCACGGCCACTGTTTCCAGCTGTGTGACACTGGTGGAGACCATGCTGGGTCTAGCCCTCCACCAGACACCATTCTGCAGTGAAATGCCCCCCTGCATTCCCCACTGTTGGCCGGGAAAGGAGGGCTGGCAGGTGTGGGTCATTCCATTGCCACCTCTGACCCCAGACATGTTGGCTCCAGGGATGAGATGGGACCCTGAGCTGCTCCAAAGGGCCCTGCCAGCCCAGCCATGGCCCCGTGAGCCCCACAGAGGCTTTGCCCCCACCCTGGTATCCTCCCTGGCTGGAAAGGAGGCTCTGGGTGTACAGTGTGGGGCCAAACTTGCCTCAAAACTGGCCATGGGAGGTGTCGAGCCTGGAGACCCAAGGGCTGAAACCCTTCCCTGGCCATCAGCACAGTAAGGCCGGTGGGGGGCCAGGCACACAGGGGCCCTTTCCTGGAGCATCCCTGCTGTGGTCCTCCCATGATTGTGCCATGAGCCACGGCCTCCGGCAAGGTGATTCCCCATCCCTACATTTCTTGGGTGAAAAAACCCATTTTGCAAATAAGGATGTCGCTGGTGCGGTCGACTGGGGCATTCAAGTGCCCAGCTAAAATAACAGCGTCGGGATCTGCCCCCTTCCTCCCAATTGCCTTGGCGGGGCGGACTAGGAAGAATGCAAGTTGGCTATCCATCAGGGAGACAGAGCAACAGCCAGCCAAAGAAAGAGGGGCATTTTAGGAGGAGAGCCAGGGAAATTTGATCATTAAGAAATCCTCCTGGCTGTCTGGGGGAATTTAATTAAATTGCTGGAAAGGGCTGTAAGCACATCTGGATCCAATATGTGGAGCTTTGATTTTTTTCTTTCTTTCTTTCTTTCTTTTTTTTTTTTTTTTTAGTTCACTCTTTTCCCATCTCGCTGTTGAAGGAGGGGGGGAAATAAAAGGGAAATAGCAGAGCCACGGAGTATTGGTTCATCTGGGACTGAGATTCCTGGCAGGGAAAGAAAGAAGGAGAAAGAAAGAGCAAAAGAGGCAGAAACAGGGAATAAGAAAGCTGGGAGAAAAACCTTCACCAAGGGCCCGTCTGGGGTGTTTTATAATGTCACCGACCGCAGAGACAAGGAGCTAGGAGGGAATGAGGGGAGTTGTGAGAGCTGGAGGGGAGAGAAGGAGGAGAGGAGCTAGATCAGGGCATGCTGTGCTTTCAGGGTCTGGCAGGGATGGAGGGAGAAAGAAGAATTTCTCAGAGGATAGAGAAATACCATCCCTGCTGGGAGCAGCAGGGCCAGGCACGGGGAGACTCCTCCAGGAATCGTCCCCAGCTGTCACCCCTGCGGTGAGCACTGCCCTGGCCTCAGTGCCAGGGGCAGATGGGGATGGCAATTTAAGAAGAAGGGGCAGGCAGACCTGCTTCCCCAGCGCCAGGGAAGGGACTGACCCTGACAGCCCGTTGCTGAGTCCTGGCCAGGCACCATCAGGCCCCCACCATCTCGCATACTCTAGTCCTTACTATCTCCTTGCTCTGAACATCATCCTTACAGTGGAGCAGAGGTGCATCTCCACAGTAAGAAAACTCTTCCACCCATGGAAGGGCAAGCCAGCCCAGTTTCTCTGTGTAATATCCATAGGGCAAGATTCTGGGAATATTAAGGAGAACAAGCACCCAGGTACTGAAGGGAGCAAGCAGCACCAGCCCACACAGTGCTCCAAAGATGCCGTACTGTCCCACCCTAGCCACCACCGCCATTTGGGGGTGAGGAGGATGGCTGGGGCTGGCATGGCACATCCGGATCCATGCCATTGCCAGTGCTGTGGAAGTGCGAGATGTTATCGCAGCATGAGAGAAATATCAGGAAACCCCTAGGAGGACACAAAGTAAGATTAACAAAAAATGTCTGTCTTTTTTTTTTTTTTTTTAAGAGAGGAAGATGAAGGGCTGGCAAACAGAAACATTCATCTCAAAGGCTGCAAACTGCAAACCTAGCAGGCTGCGGCCAGTTGGATCCTCACCCCGAGCAGCCTGGCATGGCCCTGTCAATTTGGTGCAACTCTGGTTCATCAGTCCAACAACTCTGGCTCAGCAAAGCCGGACTCTGAGCAGACACCCTGCTCTGCAAAACCCAGGTGCTTGGTGTCAGGCAAAGCAAACCTGCTTGGCTTCGTCTCCAAACCACCCATGCTTTGCCCTAAGCGTGGCCGAGAGTCACCTTGCCAGCTCCAAGGTCCAGTTTTAATCACTTAAAACACTTTTTATTTACCAAAAAAAGAGAAGAGCTTGCACGAGAGAGTTAGGAAACACCAGGAGGGTGGGTTTTAAACAACTGGGTCTCACATCAGATGACTTGTGTGGCTGGCAGAGTTTAAAAAAAATGGTGCTGAAAAAAAAAGGCAAATCCTACAGCTAAAAAGGAAATTGCATTAATACAGATTGTTTTATTTAAAAAAAGCAAACCCTGACCTCTACTTCAAAAAAGCCATTAGACATTCTCCTTCTGAAAGGCCGACAGGAGATATTACTGAAAGGCCAGTTAATTTCTCAATGACTTACTGTTCTTGCTCTGCCCATGGAAATGTGTAAAGAGTCGGAGGGTAATTTAAGGCACCCTGCAGAAAGGTGTGTAAATCTTTGCATGTCTAAAGAAACTTTACCAGACCGCTAGGATTGGGAAAAAGAAAATGCTTGCTATTTATTTTTTTTTTTTTTTACTTTCCTTTGGAACTCTGATCCCCTTTGATCATACAAAAGGTCATATTTCACCCAAAAAAAATGAGCAATCACAGGGCCCGAGGAAGTGCGAACCCAAGGGGGTTTCACTGACGATTATTCTCTCCATTTAATTATTTAATGCCATGAACTGAGGGAAAGCCATCTCCCCTGGAAAAGCCAGACAGTTCAAGAATAAGGTCTGGTCCCAAACAAGGAGGAGGAAGAGGGTTATAAATGGGGCTGGGGCTGCTGTGTCCCCCCTTCTGCCCTCACCCGCTTCATGGACCAAGACCAGCTGCCCCACAGCACCCCCCCCTAACACACACCCACGCACCCCCCCCCCCCCCCCCCTAATCACAGCAATATGTTCCCAGCCTCCAGGGCCAGGGGGGAAATGCTGAGGCAAGGACACGGGTCCTCACTGCCCTGGGCCTCCCGCCAGCCACTAGCAGCTGGTGCGCCTTGCTGGTGGGTCACTGTCCACCAAGGGGATGTCTGCATCCCCCAGGATGGTCCTCAAGTAGTTTTCCTGCACATGGTGCCACCCCCATCCCGAGAAGGGTTTGTCCCTGCAGCCGTGGCAGAAAAAAGCAGGATCAGGTGGGTACCTGGCTGAGGAGGGGTGGCATGAGGCTGTGCTGGGTCACCCAGGGCCTGGTGGTCCCAGGAGTAATGCAGGCATCTCTCCCCCAAGAGCGTGGAGCAGCCAGGAGGGCTGATGGCAATATATGCAATATATATCCTAATACGCACATTGAGTGTGTAACCACAGTGCACAGCATTTCCCAGGGACCGCGTGCTGCTGGGGACCCATCCAGCTAGGTGCTGGGCAGAGGTTAAACACCCATCCTTGGGGAGCCATCCCAAGGGAAGCAGGAGCAGAAAGTGATGTGACACCAGCCTGTAATTTACATAGCCAAGGGGGGAAGAACCAAACACCGGAGCTGACTCCTAGAATGTTCCTAGGGCTAATAAATTGGGCCAATAGGGCCAATAAATGGACCCAAGAAAAAAGGATGGGGGCAGGGAGGTTGGGCCGTCTTGTTTGCACACTGGAGGAGCCCCCCGCAGAGTCAGAGAGAGCCAAAATCTGCCTTCAGCTACACCCCTTCCAAGCCGGAGAGCTCTGGGAAGCTGCTTCCCTATCAGGAAGATCAGATTTGGCAGCGCTGGTTGGATTAAAAATCTGCACGCCTCTGACTTGAAGGGGAAGAGAGCACAAGAAAAGCTTTTGACAAATGTTAAAATAACTCAGCCAGGGGTTTGCCTCCCTCGGCGGTGCTGGAGCAGGGATGTTTATGAGCTCAGAGCTGGGCTGCAGCAGCCCATCTCCGAGATTTCACGTCGAATCCTGTGTGCACGCAGCCCTGTCCATATGTGCCTGCAGCGGCGGGCAGGAGAGCACGTTGGAATCGAGGGGAAGAAATACTAACCGCTAACCTCTTCGATTTCTGCTCATCGCCCTGCGGCCAGCCCTCGCCGGACACCAGCAACCAGCCCCAGCCTCTGGGTCTGCCTCCCTCCCTCCCACCACCACCTCCATGCATATATGTGTATATATATAAATATATATATAATTTTTAAAGAGGGAAAACTCCTTTTTCCTCTCCTGGTGGCTGGTTTTCATTAGGGAGGTTTCTTTCTGAGCCCAAGGGAAGCAGCCTATGAGTTTTTAACTGTGGTGCAGGACATAATTATCTCATTAAGGCGAGAGAGCCAGGCTTTTCCCAGGAGAGGTGACCTTGCTCTGGGGTTGATGGGGACCGGGGGTGGGTGGGTGGGGGGTGGAGGGGTGGGCTGGAGGTGGAGGGGGGCCATGTCCCCCGCTAACCTGCGGGTCACCTTTCCCTCAAGCCCCATTTGGGGCTGAGTTTCTCCAGCCCCTCTACTTCCCTACACCCCCCCACCCCCCCCCCCCGGAGCGCAGCCACTTACACTTGTTGATAGAAGCACTTAAAGCCAGGCTGGTGGGGGGAAATGATGTGGATAGGGTAATAGGGGGGCAACAGTGGGTCTCCCTCCCTCTCTGCCCCCCCCCCCCCCCCGCCCCTTTTCCGCGCCTTGGCTGCCGGCGGTGCTCGGCCCCTGGCAGGGGGGCAGGTCGCCGTGCCGGGGAGGGGGGGGGGGGGGGGCGAGGGGCCGCCCCGCTCGGCTCGGAACAGGGGCGTTTGTTTGAACAGCTCCAGAGCAAAGAGCTGGGGAAGAAAGTTTGGGCTGGGAGCGTGGTTTTTTCCCCAGACGTCAGCACAAGGCGGAACGGGCTGGGGAGGGAGCCGGACTCACAGGGCAGCCGTGATTTCCCCCCCCCCCCCCCTTTTTAAGAAAATTATTATTTAAATTTTTTTATATTTTTTTTGGGGGGGGGGGGAAGGGGAAAGGGGCCGGGGAGCGGCCCGGCATCTCGGGGTGGGCTACGGGCTGGGGGTGGGAGCCATGGACTCGGCGCCAGCTTTCGCCATGGACAAGCCGTTCGCCCCCGGCACCGTGCGCGGCCCGGAGCCGCCCGAAAACCCTCAAAGCCGGAAAAACTTCAGCGTGAGCCACCTCCTCGACCTGGAGGAGGTGGCAGCCGGTATGAACGGGACCCCCCCGGCCGGTCCCCCGCCCGCCGGTGGCGGCAAGGCCATGCCGGAGCCGTCGGGAGGCAGCAGCGGCAGTGAGGCGGCGCCCCAGGACGGTGAGTCCCGCCGCCCCGGGTGGGTCCCCCTCGGTGCGGGGCAGTTCTGGGGATGGGGTGTCCCCGGCGTCCCCCAGGCCGGGCTGCAGAACCGCGGTGCCCCTGCGCAGCGCCGGGCACCGCGGAAAAAAGGGTGTTGGTATCCCCTCGCGACGGGGTGGGAGGCACCGGGATAGCGGGTGGAGGCGAGGGGTAACCCCTGTCGGGGCGAGCTGCGGGGGTGCCGACACTCCGATGGTTGGGGCAGAGGGACCCCGCACCGGGGAGAGAGGGCACATGGACCCCGCACCGGCTGCCTCCCCGCCGGCACCGGAGGTGGCGGGTATTGGACGGTCCCGGGCAGCCCCGGCGCGCCGGGGCTGCGCGGCCCACGGGGTCCCCCCCTTCCCCCGGGGCTCCCCGCCTGGGTTTCCGGGCCCGGGGAGCGGAGGCGGCCCGGCGGGGCCGTGGAGACCGGGACGTAGCGGTCTTCTCCCGGCGCCCGCCGCAGCACGTTTCCGGGCCGGTAGCACCGGCAGCGACGGGCCGGCGGGGACAAAGCCGGGGCTGGAAGAGGGGACGGGGATCGACCCGGGACCCGACTTCGTCGTGCACGGTCTGGCAGCTTTTAACGCTTTTTTACCGGGACAACCCCGCCTGCCCAGGGACTCCGCGGCTGCAGCCCTCGCTGGGCTCCGTGCATCCTTCCGCGCCGCTCCGCAGGCCCCGGCGCATCCCGGCTCCCGTGCCTGGGGCGGGGGGCGAGGAGGATCCGCCCCGTCCCTGCGGCAAAGCTCCGGCCCGAGGGCGCCCGGCAGCCCCCAGAGCCCTCACGGAGCCGAATGTCCCCTCGGGGCACGGGGGGGAGATGGGGATGGGGAAGGAGAGGGGGTGCGGAGCATGGGGTGGAGATGCAGCCCCACCACACCTCCCCACGGCCCGGGCCCTGGTGCCCACCCCGGGGCACTCTGCGAAGTGGCATCCCCCAAATGTGCCTCCCGACTGGACTTTGGTACCCCGAGCTTGTTTTCTGCAGCCCCTGGGGTGCAGCCCTGGGGTGCTGATGGCCCTGCTGAGGGCTTAATCCGCACCTGGCCGGGGTGCCCAGCCCACCCAGGAAGCTGTGCCAGTGAAGGGGCTCAGCTCACCCCAGAGGCTGCCCAAGACGTGTGGTGAGGGGCTCCTAGCAAGAACCCCCCTCCCCCACAGGGTGCTCCCCACTGTCCCCTCCCGTGGCTTCCACATTGTGTGCAGGTCTGAAGAATCTTTCTCCTATCCACATCTGACTCCCTGCACAACCTCCGTCCTCCATGGAGAAGGCCCGCTGAGCCTCTGCTTGGGATGCTGAGGGGTGGGTGAGGCTGGATGCTGCTTTCTGGGATGGTATCTGGTATTTTTGGCATTGTTTCCCATCCTCTCTCCCTTTCCCTTGGGTTTTATTTGTACTTCTCGCAATGCCTTTGGGACTGTGGTGAGGTTTTTGCCTGCTGATGGGACTATACAGGGGGACAGTATGCCATGGTGGGATCACTGCAGCTTTTGGAAACCCAGCCCAGCCTGCAGCAGCCAGCTCATCTCACAGGCCTATTTGCAAAACAGCAGAGAAACTACCCACCTTGCTGAGCTCCTACTGCACCCCAAAGAGGTTCAGTGGGAACTGGGGGTGATGGAAATACCAGAGTGAGAGAGATTGAGAGAGAGAGAGAGAGAGGAAAGGGAGCTGGCTGATCCCCACAAGCCCATTTTTCACCCCGAAGGCCCATTCCTCCTGGGGCAGAGGCCCTGTGGGGTTTGGCCAACTGATCCTAGCATCGCTGGACCACGAGGGATATTTTCCATTAGCACCTGTTTCAGTGAGGTTGCAGGGATGAAGACACCGGCAGCATCTGGGATGCTCTGACAACCCATCCAGGAGTGGAAGCATTTCTCCCTGTGATCTCACCTGGAGGAAGAAATACCTGAGTGATGAGAGCTGGGAGCAGTAGGCAAGAGAGCAAGGAAACAGAGAAGAAATCCTGTGTGCAAGCAAACATCAGCTTGTGAGACCCGTTACCCACTGCCACTGCCTTAACTGGGATGCAGTTTCCTAAACTGAGATGGGGAGACCCTAAATACCAGGCAAATGCCCTGCCTTTGCAAGCATCAGCATTTTGCTACACATCTGTGATGCTTTCGGCATCAGTGTGGTGACAGCAGAGGAACTTTTACTGGTAACGTTATCTTTTATTGGCATCCTAAAGTAAAAAAAAAAAATCTCTCAGCATTTTCTCTCATCTTCCTCTTCACAATCATGGCTTTTTCTGCCAGATGCAAGTTTGGAGCCCTGCAGGTCACTGGCAGTGGGTTTATTATCAATGCAAATGGGCCCCAGTACCTGAGTGTCTCTCTGCGGGGTGTGGCTCTGCGCTCTGCCTGGGAAGCCATTATCAGGGTCATCGCACTGGTGAGTTGGAGGAAGAGCAGCCCCGAGCCTGCTGTGATGCTGCTGGCACCCCCTCCGCCGGGCAGGTCTTGCCGTGGTCTGGGGGGCCACGCTGGCAGAGCTGGCACAGGGCTGCTTTAGGCAGCCCCAGGCTGTGCTCAGCAGACTGCAACCTCAACAAAATCCTCTCCCTTTTCCCAGGTGGCCGCAGCAGGAGGAGGCTTCTGTTCCAGAGGCTGGCAGAGCCAGAGAAACTTGGGGTAGGGTTTTATTCTTTGCAGAGGGGGATTCAACCCCCTCCTGCTTTTACTCACCGTTCTTAGCCCACAGTCCTCCCCACTGGGGCGGGTGGCTGGGGACAACCCCACATCCAGGGCCTTGAGCACATCTCTCCTCCAGGAGCAGCCCCTGGCACATCCCTTCCTGTTGGCATCGAGGACCAGAGCTGTCCCCGCCTCCCTCTCCAGCCAAGGGGGCTGCTCAGCCCCTGCCTTGGCCCCAGCCCCAAAGTGGCCCTGAGGGCACCCAGTGCATCCACATGGGAGAATGAGTACAAATATCTGTGCAACGTGTTGCTCTCATGGCACCCCAAAATTAAGAGGCAGAAATCCCACAAGCCAGGCGAGAGTGAGGAAATGCCAACAGGGTGGTGCAGGCTTGTCCCCATCCTCATAGTCATCTTCATTCTCCCCTGGAGCCATGCAGCAGTCTCCCTTCGAAAACCTTCTGCACAACTTCTGAGGTCTTGAAAGCTTGTTCACCTCCTTTCATTAGACTAACAAATAATGTGTAACGCGAAACATCTGTTAACAACAGCCCTTAATGTTCTCAAGATGATAAAGCAGGAGGGTAATTTTAGCCAGCAGGCCTTGACTGATGGCTTTTCAAACAATGAACTTACTTTTGGTGCCGCCTGGGGATGGGAGAGGGAGTCGGGCGCTGGCTCCAGCGGCTGCTTCAGGGCTGAAAACTCAAAAAAGCCACTTTTGTCACAGCTGGGCTTGGAGGAAGGACTGTGGTCCCTCCAAGGGGATCCTCCAGCATGGGGCATGCATGCATTGCCCGTTTGGCTGCAGCCAACGGGACTGGGCGATGGCATGGGGAGATCTGGTGGCCCCTGGGCATCCCATTTGTAGAACAGCTTCTGGGGCCCTTTCCTCACCCCCCGGGGCAACAGGGACCCTCTGACCCATGCTGGGGCTGTGGGAATGCTGAGCAGAGCAGTGATGGAGTGAGAGGAGAGGCTACACCTGAGGGGGCAGAGGGGATTAAGATGATGTTACAGGAAATTGGTTTTGGTTTAATTTCATAAACGAAAGCAGTTGAAAAGGGAGAAGCATGGCAGGGAGGGGCAGGGACCTGGTAACAGAATGGAAAAGGGGAAGGGACTGGCTTTTGGGGTCAAGCAGTGGCTGATTGCCCCAAGCAGCCCTGTTGCTGCTCCCAAGGCTTGGGCACCTTCTGTGGGGCAGAGCCATCCCAGCTGATGTCCCCATGGTGGCCCAGCTCAGGGGCTCTGCTAGTCCTGGCTCATGGGACACAATTCGGCTGTGCTTCTCTGCCTTTCCAAATGCTGCTTGTCCCTGCTGGATGGGGGGCACGGCTCGGGGACACCTTGGCCCTCCTGGCTGCATGGGCAGGAGGCAGCTCTGTAACACCACGACTGCTGAAAAAGGGCCAGGATGTGCCTGTGGGGATCTGCCTTCCCTGGGACATCTGTGCACGTACACGGCTTGGCTGCAATTACACTCAGCATCATTGACTTGTGGCTGACCCCCTGTGCCTAGCTCAGGGCAACACAAACCCGTGGGCCCAGCAAGGTTGGGCCATGGGCATGGGGAGCCAGCCAAGACCCCCCTGCCTCATAACCCTGGACCTGTCACACTCCTTTCTCCAGCATGCATCTGCTTTCTGTGGCCCCAAAAGTGCTGGAAATCTCCCAAACTCCTCTGCTAGGAGGCTTGCTGTGGCTTCTGGATGACTGCTCAGGGAGGGACAGGGCTGCTGGGACCCCGACTCAGCCCTCATTGGTGGGAAGAGGCTTTGAGAAGCATCTGATGGACCTGGCTGCAGCTCTCCAAGGAGAGGCTCTTGTGCTTTTGTCTCCCCACAGGATGGGACAGCTGGGGTCCCTGCTGCTTGGGGTGGCACTGTGAACTGCTTACCCCAGCCTGGGGGGATGACATTAGGATGTGCTGGGGTGGGACATGACCCGCCAGTGGGCAGCAAGGCTGGGGTGCAGGGTTTACAGCACCTGTTGTCCCTCACTGGTCCCCAAAACAGCATCAGTTGAGGGTGCCTGGGGGCAGGAGCCCCTGTCTGTGGCATCCTTCCAAGCTGGCAGACCTTCTGCAGGGTCCTTGGTGGGGATGGTCTCCATGTGGTAGAACCAGGAACAGTGGCATCCAAAGCAACGGGGGAGGCAAACCATCTCAGTCCTTGTAAGGCCAGCACAGCCAGGATGGGTGGCACCAGGACAGGAGCCATCTTTGCACGGCCATGACTCTCTGCAACTAGATGCCACCTTCACTGTCCCCAGTGCCTGCCTGGGGACATCCCCCTGCTTGAAGGGCTTTGAGGGCTGCAGACACAGAGACAAGGGTGTTTGTTTTTTTTTTTTTACACATAAGGATGATGCTCAAGGGGCTGCTTGAGTGGGACGGTCTAGAGGGGAGGGGACAGCATAGCCAGGCCTTGTACCCAAGACCAGCAGTTGCCCATTGCATGATGCCAGCAGGTCCCCAGTACAGCATCCATCAGTGCATATTGAGTAAATGCCAATTAATCCGGGTGGGAGCTCCCTGACCCAGCCCACCTCCCAACCCTCCAGTTTGTTTGCGCTTAGTGCAAGGCCGGCAACAGGCAAGGGATGGATGGGGAGCCTGACGTGTTCTGGCTCACCCAGACAGTTTCCAGCCATGCACAGGGAGCCTGGTCTATCCCTGTCAGGAAAAAAAGGGGCTAGGGGAGGGACCCACCCCCCACCCTGCACCCCCCTGGGCTGCTGCAGGGCACAGGGGACAGTCCAAACCGGCAGTGTGATCCCTGCAGGCAGGCTTCGGCCCCCCTGACTGGGGACCCCGCCACCATGGCTCTCACCCTGTGTCACTGCCATGGGACCCACTGTCCTGCGGGTGGTCCCCTATCACACAGAGGAGGAGAAACTGGTTCCCCAGGTCTCACTGATCCAAAACCCACGGCCATGGTGGGGGGGGGTGGGCAGGGAGTGGTGCTTTTCTTATGGTGCAGGCAGGACAAGAGGCTGAGTTAGGTCACAGGCCTGCCAAAACCAGCCAGAGCAGCATAAACAGCTGCCAGGCACAGGCAGGGAGGGAGGGAGGGACCCTGGGGTGGGGGTCATGGCTGGGAGACCCCAGGTCTCACGGGGTTTCTGGCATGGGGCTCACCCTGCTACCACTACTCTGTGCTTCTCCGTGCCCTCCAGCTCCAAAGGGCGACACTCACTCACCATCCTGCTCCTCCTGCAGTGACACCTGCTCACCATCTTGCTTCTCCCTGTGTGCTGGAAGGATGCTCTGTGCCCTGGGGTACAGTCAGGCTCTTACTGACTGGTGGCACCTGGCTCCAATTTGGGGAAAACCTGTACCCAAATGGGCTGAACACATCCAGCTGGGCTCTGAGCTCCCCCACCCCAGTTCAGGGGGCTCTGGGTTGAAGTGGGGATTTTTGCAGCCCCAGGAAGGAGCCCTGCTTGCTCAGAGTCCTCCCCAGGGGTGCAGGAGACCTACCAGCACATTTTTTGCAGCATTTGCAGGACTCTGTGGGGTCCCTGCACATGTTTGTATCTGTGCCAGGAGAAGCTGCTGCCAGAGGGTAAAGAGAAAAAAAACCCAAATCAGGGCCTGGGGAGATGGGTCCCCTCTTGCTGGGGAAGCCTGAGAGCAGAGCAGCTTTAGCCAGGCCGGGAAAATCACTTTCCTCCCCACTTCTCGCTGCTGGGATTTTTCTCCCCTCAGCACCCCTAGTGAGCCAGGTTTTTGAAAGGCATCGCCACCAAGGATGCTCATTCCCACCCCACTTTCCAGCAGGGAAAGGGTGCAGGAGCATGGGACAGAGCTGCAAAAGCTACTGCTCGACAGGGTCTGGAGGGGACAGCAGGGGGACACTGGGCTTTGCCCCACTCCCTTGGGAGCCCTGGCAGCACCCACTGATGTGCTTTAAGCCCCAGCAGCAGCTCAGACACCCCTGTGGCACAGCCATCCCCAGCACAGGAGGGTGCCTGGGCATGGGGACACCTTGCCTGTTCCCCCTGGGGCTGTTATGTCTAGCTCAACCAGGAACAGCTCAGTGCAAGACTATTTCCCCTGTCCTTTTGGGCTGTTATTTCAGGGAACAGGGCTGATTCACAGGAAAAATATGAAATTTCGGCTCAGCGCAGCCAAGATGGGTGAATTTCAACGAATCAGCATTTTAAGAGAGCCTGGGTGTGTGTCTGTAGCTGGGAGGCTGATGAAATGATTTGGGGCTTTGAGGCTGCCTCGTTAGAAACCCTCCTCTCTCCCAGGGAGTGGGGCTGATCACTCCTTCTCCTGGGGTTGATTCCTTTCAACCATGAGGAGTTATCCCCCCCGAGCTGTAAAAACGTTGAGCTGAAGGGATGAGGTTTGAGGCAGGATAGGCTCTGGGTGCTTTGGGGCTGGTAGAGGCTTGTTGTCCACAGGCTGGCACCTCGTCCCCTCCCTGCAGTGCAAGCAGCAGCTGGAAGGAGTTATCCCCCACTATGGGATCCCTGAGCCACGGAGCAGGCTCAGGGCATCCTTTAAAATGCCGAGGCAGTAGGTTGTAGCCAGGCTGAGCTGGGACTGGGCAAGGATTTAGACCAGGCTTAATGCAGATCAGGTTTTTTTGCTGGCTGGAAAAAGCAACTGGGAGAGGGTGCAAGTGTGGCTGGCAGAGGCAGCTGTCCCTTGCCCAGTCCTGGTGCCTGTGCAGGGCCAGCAATGCCCAGCTGAGTCAGGAAGAATGGGGAAAGCAAACCTGGTGGAGGAAGGGCTGATCTGGAATTTCAAGGTGGTTTTCTGATGCCTGTTGGCCAGCGCTGCCCCAGCACTGCAGAACTGCTTTGTAGGCCTCCACATTTCTGAGAATTAAAAAAAAAAATCCCACCCTCACCCTTGAGGCATTCCCAATATTTGTGTCCGCCCAAGGGACACATGGCTGCAGGCGATGTTTTCCAAAAACTTCCCACGGCAGTGTAATGAAATGTCCTGTCCACACTCAGCAACCCTCATGGAATGCTTCTCTGCCCTGTGCTTCCCCTGGGAAAACCAGGCCCAGCACTGGGACCTGCTGGGGGCATTACTGGGGGTGCAGGGGGGTCCGGCTCCTTCTTGCTTGGCAGCCCCTTGCCCATGGACAGCCCATGCTGGCAGCTCCAGCTGCGGGTCCCCTAGTAGAGAGTTGGGGGTTAAATGGGATGCTGATGTCGGAGGGGCTGGGGGAAATTATCCCAGCTCGGAGGGGCAGTGACACCCCTCTGGGGACATGAGGGGGACAGATGGAGTCCCCTTTACCACCCCCCTTCCCTGCAGCTCTGCTGGCAACTGCCCCATCTGTGCATGCTGCTGGGGTGCAAACAGCAGCTCGGGAGGCCGCAGGCATTAATTGGGCAGGACGTGTAACAAGGCCGCCGTGCTGCTCCTTCACCCCAGGGCTGGGGGGCCAGCAGCCCCTGAGAGCCAGGGCAGGGCCAGGGGTGCAGCTCAGGTCCTGGGGGGACGCCGGGCAGGCAGGGAGCCTTCAGAGAGCGGGCTGCTGGCCCCCTCCCCTTCCCTCCTCATCCCCCTTTGGAGTGCATATAATAAAGCAGCTTTTCAGCTGTGGCTGCAGTGATAGATCAGGAAGAATTGTATGAGTCTATTAAAGTCTGTGTGTCTCTGAATGGAGACTGTGGCTAAGCCAGGCGCCAGGCTCGCGCATTGAACCAGATGTGGAGAGGCGCCATCCTTTCCAGCCACTGAATCTGAGAGGCTGCAGGCTTCACACGCAAGGAAACTGGAGTGCACATGGCAGGGGAGCCGGGGGAGCGCCGGGGAGCACATGGCAGCGCTGGTGCGAGTGGGGCGCTGGGGAGGGGGCAGCGCCCAGGCCCTCCTCACAGGCACGGGAGCTGAGCCTGGGGGCTGCGGGGAGCAGCCCAGCTACAGAGCTGGAACAGAGGGGCTGGCGCAGCAGGTTGTGCTGCCCTGGGCTGCGGGGTGCACCCCAAGTTGTGCAGAGCATTGGTGGGGCCGGGTTGTGCTGCACCTGGAGCTGTGCAGGGCATTGCAGTGTGTGTGTGGGGGGGGATTGCATTGCACCCCAAGTCATGCAGAGGGACTGCATTGTACCACAGGCCATGTGGCACATTGCTTGGGCGGGGTGGGAGCCACATTGCACCCCGAGTTGTACAGAGCAATGCAATATGTGTATGGGGGGAGCTTCATTGCACCCCAAGCTGTACAGGGCATTACAGGGGGAGGGAGTGTTGCATTGTACCCTGGGTCACACAGGGGAATTGCATTGTATCCCAGGTCATGTTGGTCATTGTTAGGTGGGGGGACTGCACTGCACCTCAAGCTGCCCAGTGCACTGCAGTGTGTGTGTGTGTGTCATTGCACCCTGAGCTGTGCAGGGCATTGCAGGAGCTGGGGACGGGGAGGGGTGTTGCATTGCTACAGGGGTGTGTTGGGGATAGGAGTAGCAGTGATGCTGCAGGGGAGCACACAGGGGACCCCATACACAGTGCTGGGCGGGCAGTGGGGAGCAAAAAGCCTGGTCCGACAGCAGCACGGCTGAGGAGGGTGTGGGATGGGGTAATGGGCAGGGACAGCTCTATCACCAAACCCACCGGTGCTGCAGGGCTGCTCCTGCCTCTGCCTGCAGCAGCCTCCTGTGGGTCCAGGAGAGGGAAAGAGAGAAGGAAGGAAGGCAAGCGAGAGGGAAGGACAGAAGGAAAGCAGGATGCTGTCCTGCCGGGGACAGCCGTGGCTGGCAGTGTGGGGAACTGGTTGCCCCGTGAACTGGGATCCTGTGCCCCCAGAAAAGGTGTGAAGCAGAGTCCGTCTGTGGGGTGCTGTGGAGGGGACATTGGTTATGTGGGGATGGCCACTGGCACGGTGCTGCTCGGGGCCATGCTGGGCTAGGCTCAGGCCAGGGTGGCCACCACACTCCCTCCTCACAAGTTTCACTTTTTCAGCTGGGCTTGCCACATGGCTGTAATTTGGGGGTTGTAAATACCTCAGGGGAATTTTTAAATTAAAAAAATAACTGTTTTCATTTAAATTAAAAGACACTGAAGCATTTCTATTAGTATTAGAGGTTTATAAAACTTAAAACAAATGTCGAAACTAAACTACCAGGCACTGTCCATTTTGCAAAGGCCTTTGCATGTTCAGCACAACCTGGTTGGTTACCCGTTGAGGGTTAAGTTTTAATGGGATTTATATGAGAGCACCTGGAGGTCCCTGACCCACACCTTGGGACCCTAACCACCAGTGCCACCATGTCCCTGACTTTGCTCCTGGCTCATTTTGGGGGCCTTGGCCAGCTGGGTGCTGGGATCATGGTCCCCAGTGTGGCAAGATGATGTTTGGGCTCCCTGGGGACCCAAAGGGGATGAAAGCTTGGGGTGATGAGGATGAGGGTCTCAGCTCGACTGGGCTTGCAGAAGAGGGACCTCGATGCAGCTGCCCCTACCCTGGCATCTCCAAGGTGTCACCTGGTGTCCTGCCTGTGGCTGGCACTTGCCCCCAGCAACCTGCCTGCTGTACTGTCCCCGCCATCCATTTGATTCCTTCCATTCCCACTGTCCCCGCCACGCACAGCTCTGCTTTAACCTGGAAACAGTTAACCAGGCTGGGTTTAAAAAAAAAACAAAATACGAGCCACTTATTAAAATGAATGTTTTACAATAAATTTGGCGAGAGGCCACCGACCTCAAATGAAAACCAGACAGGAGGACAGCGATGCTGCTTGCTGGCAAGGGTTTCCAGGACGTCTGTGCGTGCAGGCACCCACAAGAGTCCTCCTTAGAGCAGTGGTGGGATGGGGTCCCAGCTGGGGGCTCACAACCATCCCACACCCTGGCCAAATGTGCTGGTGTCCCAGGGCCCAGGGACACTGGCTGACAGCCGTGGGACAGGCTCAGCAGGTGCTGGCGCTCACTGATAAAATGGGTGCTAGGTGGCATCTTGGCCTCAGTGTGAAAAACACCCAATTGGCCTCAAAAAAGGGAGGGGAGATGGGGTGGTGGCAGGAGGCAGCAGGAGGGGACACCGTGGGGATTCCCACCATTCCCCCTGGTCCCTGCCTGTCATCTTCCCTCCGCCTTGGCAGTGACCCTAATGTGATGGGGTCTGTGCTTTAACCTCGTGGGCTGGTGTTGGGTTTCCGTGCCAGATGCCATTGGGGCTGGCTTGGTATGGGCGTTTGCTTATTAAATTTCAAGAAACCACCTTTTTTGGGGGTGGGGGTGGGTGGGGGGAGACGAAGGCTGGGATTGCCATGCCAGGGGTCCCTGGCTGGGAGCCAGCCCTCTACACAGCATTCCTGCTATGCAGCTCTGGCTGATTACTTTTGTTTTAAACACTGTGCAACAGTCCCAGCAAGCTCTTGACACTGTGATGGTCTGAGGCACCCATCACCCCGTCCCACTCCCAGCCCCTGGGGAAGCCCACTTTGCAGTTAAAGCTGAGTTTTCAGCAGAGCTTTGCAAGTGCAGGTGGGTGCTGCTCTCAGGGCTGGTGCTTGCACAAGTCTCATTAGCGTTAACTAATTACACATGGCTGGTGCCCTGCTGAGAAATCATGTCACCTGTTATGACAGGTGGCCATGTGCGAGCAATGTTGGTATCTCTGCAGCTGCATCAGGGATGCACCAAATTGTGCCTAAAATGTTTGCAGTATGGGGAGAGAAGAAACATCTGTTGTGCTCAGCCCCAACGCAGGACAGTGGGGTCTGTCTGTCCTGACATTGTCCATCCTGGCATCACCTGTCCCTGCATCCCACTCGCCAATGGCTGTGGGGGGCCACCGTAGCCATCCCCTCTGCCCAGACCCCTTAGCTGCAGTGCCCGGGGCTGACCCAAACCCCAGCATTTTGGCAGTGGAGCCCAGGCTGGCCATTTCCCTGCACTGCAGAAGCCCATTCACACATCTGTTAACCATCACCAGCCCTGCCACTCTCCATGCTCAGCTATTTTAATGCATGGCATAACCGGTGCTGGGAAAGCAGGGAGGCTGTGTCCTGGGTAGGTACCCAGGGGCTTCGTCCCCTGGGGCATCCTGGGGTGCTACAGCAGTGTGAGGTGCAGGACAGCCCAAGCACTGGTCTTGTCCCACTCCAAGAAGGTCTCGTGGCTGGGAGATGAAAGCAACCCCCTGCTGGTGAATGCCTCCTCACCAGGGATGCTCCCAGCCAGCGGCGGCTGGGGGAGAGCCAGAGCCTTTTGTTGGTCCCCAGGCCTCTGCCGTGGGGGCTGGCAGATTTGTGGGAGAATAAAATTAAAATTCCTGCTCTCCCGTCAGTCAGTGCCACTCTGTACTTGGCCCGGCTTGGTGCTTCAAACCTACCATTGTGCCTTTCCCCGAGGCCCTTGGCTGTGCCATGAGGGCTTCAGCTTGCTCGGCCAAGTGGCTCCTGCCACCCCTGGCCCCATGGCCGCGAGCATCTGCTCAAGGAGCCCTTCGGTCTGACACAGTTCTCTGAGCACTCCTGGGCGATGCTGGGAGCTGTGGCACAGCACACACCACATCCCTGTATCTACCCTGTTTCCTCTCCCTCTGGCATTTGCAGGGGACATCCCAGAGCAGCACCATTGTGGCTGAGTTTTTGGAGGCTCTGTGTGACCCTGGCCCCTAGACAAAGGGGGATCCTACAGGGGAGTGAACCCCCTTGAGCTGCATGTTCCCTTGCTGCAGGCAGTGAAGATGCCAGACTCTGCCCAGACCCTGACCACACAAAGCTGACTGCAGTGTCCAGCCGTCACTGCCACAGTGCCACTGTCCCCAGCAGACTTGCACAGACAACAGACCTGTCCCAAGAGGCTTTTCTCCTCACCCTGCCATCCTTTAGGGGGAAACTGGGGTACCTGGCAGGGAGCAGCACCCCAGCTCACCTGCTGCTCCGCTCCTCTGTGGTTCCATCCCTGCAGAGACCTGACACAATGGAGGCGATGGCGGCACTGGAGCCGGGACAGCCCATTGTGACAGGCTGTGGTTGCAGCTTCGTCCATGTGCACAGGGTGCTCTTGGCAGCTCCTGAAAGTGCTTTGCCAGGCTGTGGTCACACGCTGCATGGGCATGGCCAAAGGAGGGAATTTTTCACTTGCAGATCAAGCCCAAGGGATGTGCTCGGCACCCCGGGTCCCAGGCTTGATGCTCTGGGCTGGTGCCACTCATCTGCAGGCACAGCCAGGCAGTCTGATCGCTGTGGCCCTGCACAATGGCCCTGGCTCCCAGGGTGCGTGGGAGCCAGGTGGCTGGGAAAGGGTAGCAAGAGGCTTCACTGAGTCCTGCACCGGGTGCCAAAACTGCTGCAAGACTTTAAAGGCTGTTTCTGTATCCGTTGTTTCAGGGGATGCTGATGGTGCCAGGATCTGTGGTCTGGATCCCACCACAGGGTCGAGGCTGGGGCCAGGATGTTGGGGTGCATCCCAGAGCTGGTGAACCTGGCAGTGGGGTCTGCCCCAGTCCCCTTCTTTAAAGGTCTCTCCACAGGCAGGCAGTTCCCACTCCAGATAAAAGGCAGGTGATGGCACCATCTCCCTCAGCCACCTAGGAGAGTTGGGGGCAGAACTTCTTGTACCGCTCAGCCCTCTCCCACTGAGCTTCACAGCCAAAGATGTTCCCCAGCCCCTTCCTGAGGCTTGATGACATCCCACCAACCCTGCCTCCTCCTTCAGGGAATGCAGCTGCAATTAATTCATTAAACACTTCTGCTGACACAGGAGCTGGCCATGCCAAAACACTGTTCCTGGGGCCTGGCCTCAGCTGGGTGAGCGCCGCACTGGGCTGTGTGTGAGCCTCCAGCCGGGGCAGGAGGGAGTGTTGGGGAGTGTTGGGCATGACAAAGCCTTGGGGATTTACCTGTGGCAGATGACTGCAGCCCCATGGATTTCACCAGCTTTCAGCTTTTCAGTGCATCCTCTCTGAATCACAGCACACAACTGGGCTGGCCAGGTCTTCACCTGCCTTCTCCAGCATCTGGTTTCCCTCTCATCATCCCCTTCTTCCTTCATCCCCTCTCTTTCTCCCCTCCTCACTGTGACCTCCTGATCTTGTCCCTCTTGTGTACTTGGGCTTAGCAGCAGATAAATCACTGCCGCCCTTGCTGGAGAGCCAGTTTTGAACATGCTCACAGCTTTTGCCAGTGAATTTGGTGGCTGCTGCTGGGCTGGGACCGTCCCTAAGAGAGGCAGTGTCCTGTGACATGGGGCTTCCTCTTTCCAGGTTCCTTCTGGTCCCAAAACCCAGCTAAGCATCATGTTCTCACTGTGTTTACTGCACTAAAGATAGGGATGACCCAAAAAAAGGCTTCAGTGCTGCCATTGGGTTGCAAGCACAGGTTGGACACATCCCCACTGGGATGCAGGGATGCTGCTGGCTCAGCTGGCTCTCCAGGAGCTTCCTGGCTTGCTCAGGCTTTCAGTTGGACATGCTGCAGTGGATGCTCAGGCACCACACACCATCCCTAGCATCACTGCCGAGCAGCAATTGCAGCTTCTGGGGGTGCAAGGGGAAAAGCCTCCTGGGCTCGGGGGTTCAGGTTCTGCATGGAGCATCCCTGGGGTTGCAGCACTCTGGGCAGAGGCCTCCCAAAAGTTGAGTGTCCGTGCAGCCAGGGGCAGCAAACCGTGGCACTGGGTGGTTTCTGGCCGGTGCAGCAGCAGTTCTATAACCATAAAACAGTCTGCTGCTGCCTGTCAGTGAGCACAGGCTAAGGCCCTCCCGGGACAGCCTTGGCCTCTTTCTTGGTCCAGGCTTTTGCTGCTCCTTTTTAACAGAGACACTTTTCCCCCAGCAAAACTGGCAGCCTGTAAAAACGTGTCAGCGTTTCAGTTTTTTCACAATTAATGAGGTGAAACATCCTCGGAAACATTTCGCTGTAATGTTTCTCCAGTAGCTGAGACTTGCCCCTCTCTTAAATTTTTCATGTACAGCACTTGAGCCGAGAAAGTTTCCTTCGGACTCAGCACATTTGGACCCCCCCCCCAGTTTCAGTCCCGTCGCCCCCCCAAGCCTCCAGCATTCCTGGGGTCTTCACGAGGCTGGGGCTGGAGGGGAGCAGGGAGCAGCAATGGCCTGGGACAAGGAGGTCAGAGGGAGGGGCTGGCAGCCCCCATTCCCCAGGGACACCCAGTCCCTTGTGCCTGCAGGTTGTTCCCAGGATGGGTTTGGATGTCCCAGCATTGCACTGAGCAAAGACAGGTAGGGCGCGTAGGGCTTGGTGGTGCCAGGGGTCTTCTCCCCTGGGTAGCAGGGTGAAACCACCCAGAAAACGAAGCTACGTTGATACGGTTTTGCCCCCAACCTGCAATGTTTTGTTGGTCCCGTGTACCCAAGCTGGGCTCACTGGTGCGTGCAGGAAAGGCAGCTCAGCTGGGTGACCCAGCACAGAGGGGCAGCTTCTGAGCTGCTTCTCAGCCCCCCCGGGGCTTCCCGAGATGGTTCGGGGAGATTAAGGACCTGTAGTGACACAGGCACCCTCCACCATTGCTTCTGCAACAAACCCTGTGCAGCCTGCGTTGGCGAACAGGGACAAGCCCCCAGCTCCCCTTTGGCTGGTAGAGCATCCCTCCTGCCATCCCTTCGTGTTGCAAAGCCCCAGTGTGGCCAGGTAAACACCCCCGGGGCTCCCAGACTGTCCCCTGCTGTGTTCCAAGACAGGGCAGCACTGGCAGTAGCTGCTGGAAAGGGGGTTCAGCCGTACTCAGTTGCGCATGCACCCCCATGTCACCCCTTCAGCTTTGAGTGTCTCGGCTGAAGGTTATAGGATAAAAAGGAGGCGGAGCTGTTGGACACCATGGAGGGGCAATTCCCAAACCCAAGATCTTTGCTCCAACACTGCTTGCCACAATTCAAAGGGAAATGCTTCCTCCCCATCGCATGATTTAGAGGAACAAGTTAAACAATTACACATGAAACTTTGGCGGACATCATCGCCAGAGCTCTCCTCGCTTCCCCCAAGTGTATAAAGGGAGTCCACATGTTTACCAAGAGAGACCATGGGAGAAACGAAAGACATTGTTTTTCCAAAGGATTTCTTGGCTGTAAAAGGCCTCCACCACCCTGCGGCTTCCCTGATGAAGGTCCAGCGTTAATTTGTTAAATCCACATCAAGTGCCCAGAGAACCCGTTGTTTATTTTTGCTAATTCAGCCGGCCGAGATCAAATTGGGGTTTTATTTGTTAAGGATAAACCTTAATTAATAAAAGCTATTTATTTGGTTAGAGCCGGCTGCAGCCTGAGGGTCAGATATGCCATGATCATTATTTCAAGTAAAACAAACCCAAAATGTCTTTCAACACTTTGAAAAACGTAGAAACTTAGAGGGTTGAATTTATTTGTCTTAGGAAGAATTTACAGCTAATTCCCTCCAGGCTATTTCAACCCTTAAATTATACCCAAGAAGAAAAAAGGGGGAGAAAAAATGCCATTCCAGGCCGAGAAGGGAAGTAAATGGTAAGGCAGATTTGATCATTTGGCTGGGGAGGGGGTGAAAAATTTAAAGCTTAAAAGGTCTTTGGCAAACTGCTTGCAAATAAATGGAAAGCGTGAAATAATTTAACGGCAGAAAACTGTTTGGGGCTCCAGGGTCTATGGAAAATTAAACACGTTGGAGGAGATGTAGCCTGGGTTTTTTGCAGGAGAAGGTTGAACTTGCTCTCTCTTGGCACAGGCCCTGAAAAAGGGGGGTATTTGTACCCCAAAGCCAAGCATCAGAGCTGGAGCCAGCAAAACCTATCTCAGGATGTGGCAGTGCACGCGGGGGGGTGGTTTGCAGCATCATCTAGGGGAGAGACAGTGGCTTACAGTCAGCAGAGATGACCATCCAGGTCACAAGGACACTGCTAGGCAAACACTGCACTCTGGGATGAGTATTTTGCAAAGAAATCCCCCAAACTGGGAGTCCAGAGGGGAGCTGCCCCACAGTGGGAAACAGCATTGTTGGCAATGGAGCCCACCACTGAAAACCATCCTGAGGGATGAGCTGTCCTGCCAGAGCATCCCTGCCTGGGGATGTTGTGGTCCCCAGGGCTCAGACCTGTGAGCAGCTGGGATGTTAAATGCTGGTTAGGTCTGGATCACAGCTGCACAGAGGTCGTTTATCGCTTACTAATGGAGGTTGTAAGTCAAAGCTGAAGTCTTGGTGGAAATCTAGTGAAAATTACCTCTTTACAGCACTCGGTGGCTGCTGTGTGGGAGGCTGGGGGCCCTGCCAAGTGTGGGGTCCCCTCATGGCAAGCCCAGCACCTGAGATTCAGCAGCTGAAACCCACTGAGTCCTGCCTATGGAAAACTAAGAGAAGCACAGAGGGGAAAGTCAAGAGCTGGAGAAGTGGGCTTGGTTGGCGCTGAGCTGAACCAGCACAGCTCTGACCCAGCAGTACTGGGGTTGTTGCCTTTGCGAACGAGGCAGGACCAGTCACTCCCCAGTTCTCGGTGGCAGGGCAGCTGTCTGGCCCAGCACAGCACAGCACAGCACAGCACAGGCTTGCTAGCATCAGTATTCCTGCACAGAGGAGGGTTTTGGGGTGAGCCCCAGCACCCCACAGCAGCCGTAGGACAGAGTGCCGGCCCCCTGGCTGCCCGCAGCTCTCAGGCAGGCAGCGTTGCCTGCAGTTGGGCATCACAGAGAGGAGGCTGGAGGTCACCCAGGCTGCATCCAGCACCCCAAAATTCATCCACATCACAGAGATAAAAAAGACTTGTGTCTTTTCTAACACACTGGCTTTTTTTTGTTGAAGCGCACTGGACCCATGCTGCTCTGTGCAAAGCCCCTGCTCCTCCCTCTCCTCATCCTCCCCCACATGTCATCTTTTGTTCTTCAGTAACATTATCCCCCATTTTACCCCTTCCACTGCAAACTTTTTTTCCCCTTTAGCGGAAATTGCAGTCAGTGGAAGATAAATACACTGAAGGCAAAGATGGCAGGGGGATGGCTCTGGAGTCCCCTCTGACCTCGGGGTTAAACAATCAAGCCAATACCTCCAGTTGTGCCCCAGAAAAAAACCCAAAATATAACTGACAAAGGCTTTCTCCGTAACCATCCCTAGCACTGCTTTGGGGCAAAAGACGGACAACAGCAAGCTGGGTTTTAACTTTGTGCAATTACAAACTCTTATTCCTGGAAGCCCATCGGGTCAGGGAACTGGTTTTTGATTTCTCCCATCAAGGTGTCAGCAGATCTGGTTAAACCAAATTCCTGCAGTTGGGTGGCAGCAAGATGGCAGGGAGTCTTCAGGGGACTCAACCCATCCCCTTCCCTGTTCCTTCTCCAGGGCCACAGAGTGCTTAGCGATCCTTATTTCTGGAAAGTGGATTTGGGGCTATTAAAGCATCTCTGATAGAAGCGATCTGGCCTAACTTTGCACACTGTAAACCTGTCAGACACGCCACCAGCAATTAGGGTAGCATTTATCTGGTCCTACAAGCCTGTGATTCCTGAGCTAATGGGGAAAAGGTGTTGATCCATTACCAAGGCTCATCCTTGAGCGGAGCTGAGGACCCAGGCAAGCACCCCAGCTTGTGGTGCACTCCTGCAGTGCAGAGATGGGGTGGAAAATGAGGGTGAAAATTAACGTAGTAGATAACTGAGCTGGAAAGCAAAGGGTTGGGGGTGGGGTGGGGATTGGGGAGCTCTGAGCTACGTCAGAGTACAGCATGCTTTAGGGAAGGTGTGAGTAGGTGGGGAAGGGGTTTTGGCCACCAGCATCCTCTGAGAAGCTCCCTGGAGCATTGCACAGGATTTTATGGTGCAGAAGAAGGTCCCTCCATTAAAACCAGCAATAGGGGATGAACAAAATGCCCCAACCCAGGCATGGTCTAGGGCTTGCAGCTGTCCAAGTACCCAGGAACTGCTGGCACCTGGATGCATCCTGACCCAGTTCCAGTCTTAAATCTCCATCCCAGCACGCCTGCCAGCCCCATTCAGGAATCGCGCAGCACCAGCTGCATCCCACAACCATTTAGCTCTTGCCTGCATAGGTTTGGGGAGATAGAAGCCAGCCAGAAACAGGGCCAGATCCTACAGAGCTGGTTTGAGAATCTGAGAAACTTCTCCTCCTCCTCCTTGCTTTCAGCCAAATTAGAGTGGGTGAGAGAAGCCATCACTTATGGAAAAGTCCTACAGCCAGATTTTAAATCAAGGACAAAACCAAAAGGGATTTAAATTTTATGTAGACATTTACTAGGGTTCTGTTGAAATTTTTGCCAGTTAAAGGGGGGAGGGCAGTGGGTGCCCTTGGTGATGGCACTTTTTGAACTGAGCCCTATCTTATAATTTCCCTAGAAGCCCTATGGGGTGGCCATAAACCCACAAGGAAATGTCTGTCACCCTGTCACACCCTGTAGCTCCTTCCCAGCCGGATGGTTCCCATTTCAGTCCCAGGGCCCCGGAAAACTCCATGGCTGGACTTCATGTATTTTAATCTAGCGGTGCATTAGCTTGCTGAAGGAAAACAGGACCAAAAAAGGAGTTTAACTAAAAGGGGCAACTGGAAAGCAGAGACTGGCAGAACATTTGAAGCTGCAGGAACAAGGGCTGGAGGGAATCTGGAGAATTTTATTTGTGAGCCTTTAAACATGAACAGCAGTGAAGGGCAGCCTGTGGTTTCCTGGCCAGGGAAAGGGCCTCAGACCTGCAGGTATTTCAGGCACAGCACCATCCGTCTTGTCTTTACCCAACCAAGAAGGCCACGTCCCAAATACAAGAGTACAGGCTGTTTCCAGCCGAAGGGATGGTCAACCAATGTCCTAATGCACCTAGAGCACAATAGAAGACCCAGAGAAATGCTGGCAGCTGCAGCAAGGCCCTGGGAGGTAGATCGTTTTCCTTCCCTTCCCATACAGGGATGCTCTCCTTTTCCCACAGTCCCAGCAGTTTGGCCCCATCATGGCCAAAACGATGCAGCATCCCTGCAAGTGCCTGGGAGATGGGGAACAGGGCTGGTGGTGGTGCCCAGGTCCCACATCCACATCCCTGCATTTTGTCCTTCCAGCGCAACGCTCCTTCCCTTAACAGGTCAGGGTGCTGGAGGCCCTCAGCACTCCCAGGCCCCAGCACTGGTCTTCACTGTAGCAAAGCGCCAGAGAAGTCATCTGCTCTTTCCAGGAGGCCACTGCCAGTAATGGAAATACATTTAATTCTTCCTCCTCTGCCGCATCCCCTGCCCTGGCTCATGTTTGGTACTGGAATGCTGTTGGTGGCATCAGCTAGCAGCATGGTTTTCAGAGAAGGGTGTAAGGAAACTGCAGTAGTTTGAGCTTGAATCTTGCTTTGGACAGAAGGTGATTAGTCCCAGGGACAACCTTCCAGCAGACTCTTCGGGTTTCTCTGGTCCTCAGGGTTCATCTCAGGATGGGACAGCCCTTGGGAGTGGCATACTGAGGCAGGAAGGGCCCTTAGGGACTTGATGGAGAACTTGGTGGAGGTTTCATGGCTGGAATTATTCAGAATTAAGGTCCAAGAAGGTTTTTCTGGCCTTAAAAATTTTGGAACCCATAGTTTTCTCCTCCTCAACAGCTTGGTGGTGTCTTGAAGCAGAAGAGTAAATTAATATCCCTTCCTATAGATTGTTACTTGCTCAAGTATCATCTGAAAACTTATTAAATATGTGCAGTGTATCAAGATAGCTTATTAGCAAGTATTTATTTCTTGAGCATATTTAGGGAGCTGTAATTCCTGCCATCACAGCCTCTGCAATGGTATAGCGCAGAAAACCCCAATATAACCCCACTATGAATCAGAATGTCATACAACTATTAACATTTCAAATAATTCCAAAATACTTTCCCACCAGTAGGTACAGATTGGATCCAGATGCTCTATTAACTGAAAGAATAATTAACCAGTACCTCCGTAAGGAAGAACAACAAGACGTGTTCCGTGTGAAGTCTTTGCAGGCAGCTGACTGGGTATCTCAGAAAAAGACTTCATGAACTTATCCAAACCTGATGATATTAGTGACAAAGAGGAGATTAATCTCAACCTGGCTGAAAGCCCAAGATCAATACTGAGAAACCAAACTACGCCCTCAGCTTCATGTTTCCATGAGCCAGCGGAGCCAGAAATAAACACTGCAGAGTCTGAGCTCTGCAAGATGCAGTGGTATTTGTTCCTAGCTCCAAAGACCAGGGCTGGATGAGCAGGTGCTCAGCTGCAGTCCGGTGTCACCTTGGGGATGTGCCACAGCTGGGTCTTCAGGGGGTGCTGGAGGGCGGAGCCAAGACTTACATCTCAGAGATGTTTTGCTGCTGAATTTCCATCGCCATCCATGAAAACTTGACCTAAACCCTTAGTAAGAGCCAAGCCCCAGACATCCTGTGGATGTGTCCCTGTTGCAGGTAGGCTGTGAGACGCAGTCCCAGCAGTTTGTGTCAAGTGCTGCCCCAGAATCCACTGAGAATGGCATTCAAAAATCAGGTCCAGGTGGCTTTAGCCAGGTGTGAAACCACCACAGGTCTTTGCAAATGTTAGGTTTAGCCCTAAGCTCCAGCAGGTGCTAAAATAGGTTTTGATTCTCATGGAGACCACAAGGTTGCACATATGCTGCTCCTCACAGAGTCCCAGGTGCCCACAGGGAGCACAGCTGGTACTGAGCAGGGCAGTGCAGGCCCCTAGGAAGACTCGAGCCTGGCTGGGTCCCCATATGGGGTCTTCAGGGTCTCAAAGGGGTCTGGCTCTCATGTGGCCTCTTCTGTGCTTTCCCCACAGGTGAGAGCCTGAGCCCAAGCTGTGGCGGAGCCAAGAGGAAGAAGAAGCAGAGGAGGAACCGCACCACCTTCAACAGCAGCCAGCTGCAGGCTCTGGAGAGAGTCTTCGAGAGGACGCACTACCCCGACGCCTTTGTGCGGGAGGAGCTGGCGAGAAGAGTCAACCTCAGCGAGGCAAGAGTCCAGGTGAGCAAAGGTTTGTGTGGGAGAAAACAACACCCTCTGCCTTGTCGGCCGGTGAGAGCAGGAACTGTCCGCTCTCTCATTTCATCCTGCACATGACTATGATCAGTAGGACAGATGCTTGGGACGTTCCTGCTCACACCGGGTCCTCGCTGACCACCTTCCTTCTCTGCACAGGTGTGGTTTCAGAACCGGAGAGCCAAGTTTCGCCGTAATGAGAGGGCAATGCTGGCCAACAGATCAGCATCACTCCTCAAATCCTACAGCCAAGAAGCAGCCATTGAGCAGCCCATGGCACCGCGGCCCACCGCGCTGACCCCAGAGTATCTCTCCTGGACCAGCACCTCCCCGTACAGGTAGGTGCAGGTGCTGGAGAAGCTGGGGAGGATGTGGCCACAGGACAGGCTGCGCAGGATCCAGCCCACCACCATGGGAGCGCAGCCCTGTGCTGCTGTTGAGGACGTGGGGAGTTTTATGGGGCCAAAAGGAGCTTGTCCGGCTTTGCTTTGGGAACCTGTTTCAGCCCCATCTGAGCATCCCCTGCCCGCCGCTGAACAGGCTCCCCTGCCTCCATGCATTTTGGGGCTGGAGGGGGGCCCCTGGCCCTCACAAGAGTTTCATTTAGCTTCATGCTAATCCTTCCCACATCTCAGCATAGGAGGTGGCATGGATCCCTTCTGGTTCCCAGCTCTCCCATGTCCAGCTGTCTTGTCCAAAATCTCAAGGCAGGGCCTCCTGGTGCACAGTTTGAGGGGTTCCCATGTGCATCCAGCCACATAAAAATGCTGAAGCCTTGACTGCTCTTGTGGGAGCTGTCTAAGAGGGGACAGCCAGTCTGGCCTGGGGAGCCAGCAGGACTGCATGGCACACGGGGACTCCTTCGTGGGCCATGCCTCATTCCTCTCCTGCTCCCTCCCCACAGCACTGTGCCCTCCTACAGCTCCAGCGGGACTGCAACGCCCACCCAAGGGGTGAACATGGCCAACAGCATTGCCAGTCTGCGCCTCAAAGCCAAAGAGTTCAGCCTTCATCAGAACCAGGTGCCAACTGTGAACTGACCAGGGCAAAGCCCACCTCATGGCCTCATTCCAGGATACAGCGTGAAGCTCCTGTGCCAGTCCAGGACGAATCTGCAGCCTGCCCAACCCACATGCCACTCATCCAATGTGTCAGCACCTCTCCTCTCCTCTTCCCTTTTGAAGGTAGAGTCAGTCCCAGGACAGAGTGGCACATAATTATAGCCACATATGGAGCAAACTTGGTTAGAAACTTGCTTTTCCGCGCACCCTTATAATAAAAGGCTATATATACACACACATACCCCCCACACGCTCTTCGAGGACAGACAGACTTGCCAAGGAAACAAGAATTTGCTTCCAAACATGGGAGGATCTTGGACTATTGGATTTGACCAATTTGGGTATCTCACCCAGAGAGCCAAAGAGTTATTGGGTCTTCTCCTCCCGCAGGGACAGCGCGCAGCAGTGGGAGGATCAAGAGCCCCCCTTTCTGCCAGGCTGTGACTCGCGGCGCTCAACCGTGCGTGCCGAAGCAGACCCGCACATTCACCTCTCTGTGCATCCCCAGCCATGGTGCTTGGGAGAGACTTTGGGAAGCTGACAGCTCACCCCTGCCACAGCCTATCCCAGCCAGCCCCCTGCACACCACACTGCCTACATTTAGGAGCTGCCTATGTCAATGGCATCAGGCTTTCCTCCTTCCCAGAGGAGTGAGGAGGGCTGGAGCATCTGCACAGACTTGCTCTGAGTCTGTGAGCTCTTCTGCAAGCTGGGGGGAGCATTGCTGATCCCCAGGCAGGCACTGTTGCCCTGCCTTGGTGGGTTTGTGAGCGATTCTGCAGAGCCCCAGGTCATTGAACCGTCCCAGGGAAAGAGAAAATTGGAAAAAGCTGTTGGGTTTCAGCTGAGTAGGCGGCTCCCAGTGCTTCGTGCCAACGGCAAAGCAGGCTTTGCCTTCCGGAGGCACAGCCTCCCCATCGGCAGCTCCACAGATGTGTGTGGGGGTCTGGGGCTGACTCCATGGGGGTGGGCTTTTTTGGTTTTGCAGAAAGGAAATGGTTTCCCTCTTGTCCCACCCCGCTGTGCAGCTTAATGAAGTTGCAAGGTGGGATGTGCAGGGGGATGGACACAGGGTGTGCAGCCTTGCCCCAGGCTGGCACTGCCCCAGTCCTTTGCCCACTGAGCCACAGAGAGATGCACCCTTCACCTTCCCCTACCAATACCACAGCACCAGGGGACGAGCTGGAGTGATGGAGGTTTTACCCTGTGGACAAAGCTCTCTGGGAACCAGACCACCCTTTCCTCACTCACCACAAAGAGCCACCAGCTCAGGTGGGTGGCTTGGATGGAGAAGACACCAGCCCTTCTTGCCTAGAAGGGCTTAGTCCCACTGAGGACTGTAGCAGTAGATCTGAGAATGAATACAACAATTGCTGAGGTTCTTCCTCCACACAAACATCCTCCAGTGTGTGACACCAAGGCTGAAAGTTTTCCAACTACACATGTGCCCACCCAAGTCCCCACCGCTCCCAGGAGCATCCTCTCCCTTTCCCACTGCTCCCTTTCACACTGCAGCTGTACATGGTACCCAGTGGCTGCAGCACTAGGACCCTCAGCTTCACCCCAGGCAGCTCTTGCCCAGGGGGACTCACTCAGCACCCAGAGCTGGAGACCTGGCGGTAGAACCAGGAAAGCAGCACATCTCTTCTGGTTAGGGATGAAGCAGCCCCTCCATCCTGCCCCCAGCCCCAGCTTTCTCTGCTCCCCACAGTGCAGCCTCCCAGCTGGGGACAGCTGCCTCCTCCTCAAGCACAGTGGGCAAAGAGGGGGCACAGCCTGACTGACACTGCCCACCTCATCCAGGGAGCAAAGTCACCCTAAATACTCACCCTGTGCCCCACACCCCTATTTCCAGGGCCAGTATCCTCCACCATTTCCCATGCCAGAAAGGGAGCACACAGCTCCCCATGCCACAGTGAGACACCACAGAGACATGCCAGGCTGGGGGGAAGATGGATCCACTGTGAATCAAATCATTTGCCATGAGAAATGCAGCTTGGGGCGGGAGGAGGGGTCTGGGGAGGAGGTGTTCCTATTCCCATGGAAAGCACAGGGCTCTTTTTTCGGTTATACAAGATGAAACCACAGGGATATAAATGTCACTGCCTCTTTGAGAGCATTAATGAAAATAAACCCATTTAATAGTTTGCAGATGCCGTTTCTGTAAACCTAAAAAAAGCAGGGAATAAATATTTCTTCACTAAATATCTATATGTATATATATATTTGAAAACATTTGCTCCTAATCTTAGGCCCCTCCTTCACCGTGCTCTTGACAGCTTATCACAGCTTGTCAGTCAGCGCTGAAGATTCACCAAGACAAGATACAAATTGCACCCATGGAGGGGTAGCAGGACAGAGGGATTATTGTAATCTAAGCTCCCTCTCACCCTTCCTATTTGTACATTTCAATTACTTGTAACAAGATCCACGGTGGATTTTTTTTTTCTCCTCTTCTGCATGTCTGTGTTTTGGAAATTTTTGTAAGGTTTTTGTAAAAACAACTCTTGTGAAATAATGGAGGAATAAATATTTTACTGAGTAGAGACATGTCTGCGTGTGTGACAGGGACATGGCTCTTTCCTTGCTGGCTGCTGTGGTTTCCCCACCTGCCTTAGACAAGCACCATGGGCAGGGGACCCGACAGCTATGACAGAGCCACCTTCACCTGATGTCATGGTGGCACCTCACAACTTCTCCAAGACCTGGATTTCATCCCAGAGTCCCAAACAGCAAGTGGCCCACATGCCCCAGGAGAGGAGCAGGAGCCAACAGCTCACAAATTCCCCACGAAGCAGCAGCTCGTGTTAACACCAGCCCCAGTTCACACCACAGCTCTGGGAGCAGCACCCGACTTTCCCCCCAGCAGCAAGGGAATGGGCTGAGATGGGATGCGGCCAAGAGCAGGCAGCAGAGCCCCTGGCTTCTAGGTGATCAGGCCAAATCCAGCACTGCAAATTAGGGGAAACCTATAAACACCAATTGATGCTCCACAGACATTAGGGATGAGACAACCCATCCTCTTGGGACAAGTGCTCATCAGTGACCCCAGCAGAGACCACCACAAAGTTATTGCACAGCCCTGGGAGCCAGAAAGAGGCGACACAGAAGTCTGGACCTGTGCAGAGAATTGGAGGCAGCGGAGAAATAAGGAGATTGTCTTCAACACATCATCACTGCCTGCACACCCAGGTACTTGAACAGATGCTGCTCTGTCAAGCACACAGACTTAGTAAGGGCTGGGTGAACAAGCACTGGGAGCCCAAATCAGCACTAAATCCTGCTCTTTCAGGCTCCATTCCGTGCACCAAGGAGGGCATTAACCTTGTGGGCTGCAGGCTGGGCACCGATGGGGCACACAGGCAGAGAGTCAGGCTGAAGAGGTGAGAAGATGTGGGACCTGAAGGGCAGCCCAGCCTCGCTGGGGGCTCAGCAGAGCCTCACAGGTGAGCAGATTTGCAAGGAGCCAGGATCAGTACAGGATGCTGTGAGCAGGATGGCTCCTAGAGAGATACAAGTCTGCTGCAGGGGAGCATGCACACAGAGCAGCACGTGGCTCCCTGGGGGTTTTCTCCTTCAGGTCTACAGAAATTGAGCTAAGAGGCAGCAAGGAGAAGGGTCAGATTCTGCATAGGCAACTAGCTAAAAGATAAGAAACAAAAGGGTAGGAATAAATCATCTGCTCTTAGATTGCAGAGTGCTTCCCAGGGAGCAAAGGCTCACAGGTCAGGGCAGTCACAGAGCACCCAAAAGCAGGGGGAAGCAGTAGTCAGGCAAAGGAAAAACCAAAGAGTAAAGGTAGCCAAAGCTGAAAAGAGTTCCAGGACCTCACGGTGCTGAGCTATAAAGCAGCAGAGGTAATTCAGTGCTGAGAGGTGTGAAGATGTGCCTGGGGAGACTGCCCAGTATGCACACAGGCTGAAAAGCAGCGAGTCAAGTGGCTGGGACTGCTAGGAAAGGATTAGAAACCAAGGCAGGAAACATCCTCATGGCTGTTGTAGAAACTCACAGCACAACTAGAGTCTGAAATTCATCACCCCAAGATATTGCAGCAACCAAAGGTATAAAGTATATTCAGAGAGTGTCAGAGAGTTAATGGTGTGTGGGTCTGTGCCGGTGCAAAATGGCAGATTCAACTGCCTGTGCAGAAAGCTGCTACCCTGCTGACTTCCAGGAGTGGGGAAGGCTGGGTGGAGAAAGGACACCCTGGGTTTGCCTTGTTTCTTTTACCTGCCTTAGCCTGCTGAACTGCAGCAGGCTCCTCTCAAGGCAGCTCCCATGGTATTGTTTACAGGATGGCTGTGTCACCTCCTCCTCAAGCCACCCCCAATGCCCCCTACACAGCCAGGGGGGGAACAGCTCTCTTCCATACACCCTGAGGACCTCAGCTCCACGAGAGACCACAGGATCAGCTCCCTCCCAGCAGCAAGCCCCGTGTCCCCCACCACCATAGTCTTTGTGGCACATGGATCCCATGGGACTGCAAGGCTGAGGAAGGACCCCTACAGCAACACATCCCAGCTTTCCCCAGAGAGGAACAAGGCTCATCCTGTTTCATCCCAGCACTTCAGTGCACGCTCAGTAGAAGGGGAGCAAGTCCCTGCTCTAGACATCATCCCAAGCCCGCTAACGGCCTGAGCTTTCCTGTCTTTCCATCCTGTTTTCAGTTCTAGGAGAGAAACCCTGGGGATGGCCATACAATGAAAGGTTTGAAAGGAGCATGACTTCTCCACAATGCAGCCGCAGAGCTCCTTGTGCCATCACTGGAGCAGTGGGCAACTCCATGGACAGACACAGTGATCTTGTCCCCGTGCCTGGAACTGTGCTAGTGCACAGAACCATGACTGGCTGCTGGGCCTCAGGGCACCCCACACACTGTTTACAGATCTGATCTGTGGGACGTGCAGCCCACAAAGCCATGCTGGCCTGTTGCAGCAGCCATGGTCCTGCCCACCAGCAGCTTAACCATCCCTATCGTACTGCTCTGCTACCACTTTATAATTCATTCTATAAGTGACTTGTAGATCATTAAGGTTATTTGTCCAGCCTCCTGCCTGCTCTCAGGCTGGGAATATCACCCAAGCAGCATCCTCATGTCCTCAGCATGTGGCCAATGCAGAGCATCCTTTGGAGGGCATCCAGCCCTGAGTCAAAAGACCCTTGAAAGTGAAGAGCTCACAGATCCCAGGGCAGATTCTTCCAGTGACTCATTACTGTTAGCTGCTGGAAATATGTCACTTATTTCCTGCCTGAACTGTCCCAGCTTCAGCTCAGCTCCCACTAGAGCAGAAGTTCTCAACTCATGGTTCACTGGCTCCCAGGAGCTGATGGACTACTGCAAACCAGGAGACAGACAGGCATGAAGAGCTGCAGCTCACCTGGCAGGGTCTGTAGTCCACAGGAGAGGGATGTCAATGAAGAGGACGTCAAAGGCATTGTGCTGCCTCTCTTTCTCTTCCAGCACATGAGGTTTTTTCCTCCTAGGAACCAGTCTGTCACGGACACATCCATCACCAGATCTAGTTTCTGCAGGAGGGCTGGTCTCCTTCCATACAGCACAACTTCAGGTGGGGGAAGGTTGGAAGAACATTATTTGCAAATTGCGTTTCCTTCCTCGAAGCTGTTGGTTTCAACCAGCTGACTCCCAAAGGGCAAGTCTCAGCTTGTTTCTGACCCCACAGCCCAGCACTTGTGCATGGCTTTCTGACTGATGAAAAGCTGAAGTTTGCCTCCACAATATTTTAATGAGAACAATTTTGTATTGTCATCAACATCGGCTGCCACGACAGCAAGACAAAACAGAGCTCACATTTTCCAGCTCAAAGGGATGCCAGCCTGGTTATCCCCATCAGAATGAATTACACAGACATCTTAGAGATTGGAGCATTCTCCTCTCCCACCACCCTTGCGCTGAGCCCTTCTCCCTCTGGTGCCAACAGGAAGGTCCAGAGACCCTCCCAGTCCTGCCAACACCACCTCTGAGCTGCAGAAATGTATGTACAAACAACAGTAACATGTCGTCTCCCAGCAGCTGAGACCCTCCTGCCCCGGGTGGTGCAATGGTCATGGGGCTCGACGCTCCGTTTGGAAGGGGCATCTCCTCCCAGCAGCTGGTATTTTGCTCACTGCTGCTTCTTTCCAAACCCCCAAAAGGGAGCAACCTAAGGCAGCAGGAAAGCTTTTCAGAAGCTGGATGGTAGCTATCTGCTGAGGGTGTAACTAACAATTTGGGAAGAAGGGAGGAAGCAAAGGTTTCCTTTGTAGTGAGCGTTACAAAGGAAGTTTGCGTGCAAGGAAGAATCACTGCATGCAGACACACAGCGTGGCCGGGAGCGAGGCAGAGCATCGTCAGCTGGCTCTAGAGAGGCCGACGGGCCCAGGAGCAGACACGAGCCTCCTCCTCAAGGCACTCCCCAAGGAACGGCACCCACCGTCCGTCCACCCACCCGTCCCTCCACGTCGAACACCTCAAGCACCCCCCGGGGCCTGCCCGCAGCTCCCTGGCCAGCCAGCACCCGGGCGGGGGTCCCCGTGGGAGGGAGCCCCCGTGGCACAGGGTGGCCCTGGGGGCGCGCGCAGCCACACGAGGGCGCTGCAGCCCCGCGCGGGGGAGCACGGCGCGGCCCGCGGAAGCCGGCGGGGTCTGGGGTGCGGGGCTGAGCCCCCCATCGTGCTGCGCTGCTCCACACCCCGCCCCAAATGGGGCCAGGGACACCCACCCACCCCGTCAGGCTCCTTCTTCTCTGCCCGCAGCTGGGGCTGGCACCCGCATGGCATCCACGTCGCAAACGGGACATCTCACAGCTCAACTCCAGAGCCAGGCAGGAAAAATCCCGGTGGATAAAGTTTTCCTTGTGCCAGCTTCACCCTCGTGTATGCCAGAGGAGCAGGGAAACATCGCTATCCTTTCCAGGCAACTAACTTGCTTTCCCTATATGTCACAGGGATCCCAGTTCCTCCAGGGGATCTGCATGGCAAAACCCTACAGCACAAGATGGGAGAGCCCCATGTCTGTTAGGAGAAACAGATTTTCGGAGGGCAGAGAGAGTGACCTGTGTCACAGGAGAGATACCCAGCGGGGATCTTGGTTCCAGATCACACCAGGAGAAGGTCTGGATGAACCAGAGGGACCTGGAAAGCAGCACAGGCAGGTGAGAAAGGGGTCAGCAGCATCCCAGGGCTGGAGGCATGTGTGAAGGGGCTTGCGCTGGGTCTCTGTGCACTTTTTCCCCACAACCAGACACCTTGGGCTCAGCAGGGCAGAGGGAAGACATGTACTGGCAGGGTGAGTCCTACTCAAATATTTAAGCACCAAACACTGTTGTTCTGCAGTCCCAGGTGGGTTTTGCAGTGTTACAATTTCAGGTTTGAGCCAGGTGTGAAAACCAAATTGTTAGCACACACAATGCACACACCAAACCCCACAGACTGGCAAATGCAGCCACCATCCTCGCTCTCACAGGGCTGCACGAGGCTCTGGGTGCACCCTTCCCCCACACCGATGCCAGAGCAGAAAGCTGGGAGCTCTGGGCGTTAGCATATTATTTGGGAAAAGGCATGGGATGCTCATCACTTGCCCCAGACTGGCAAACACCACTGGCTGTGCCCAGGGGAGGGCCAGCAGCTCCAAACACCTCAGCCCGATGGGGCTTGGGCTGACCAGTCAGCCGAGACCAGGCTCTGTCCTGCCTCCCTCAAACCCCCACAGCATTTCAAAATAAGCACAATGGTTAGGCCTGCCTGAAGTTTGCCTCGTGTGCTTTTTCTGTTCGGGTTTTTTTTTTTTTTGTTTTTTTTTGGTTTGGTTTTTTTTTGGAGCCAAGAGAGTTTGTGTTCCCAAGCTTTTCCCTGCTGCCAGTACAGCAGGGTTTATTTATTTTTAATCAAAAAGAAGAAAGCAGAGCTCTGCATGTAACCTTGGCTTCCCCGACCAGGGCATCAGCCTCAGGCACCGAACAGACAGTTTAGAAGAGGCTGAAGGAGCTGGCAGCTCTGGGGACTGGGGAGGTTCTGCAGCCCCATTTCTTCCTTTCCATGCCAAAAATTTCAGTCCCAGCTAGATCTCTAGCCACAGCAACATGTATTGGAAGGAGTCCATTTTATAAAGCCATTACCTTTCTTATTTGAAAGCAGAAAGCATAGGGGAAAGGAAAAACTACCAAGTTGAGCCATTTTATCCATCTCAACCAGCTAATGTAGACACCGATGGGGCAGCACTTCCCAAACACCATTAGTTTAAGAAAACAGGAGAAAACTGCAGAAACGAGGCATTTGCTTCCCAACAACCTACCCACAAAAAGAGGTGGCTGCTGAGCTTGAAAAATACAGGCAGCTCCTTTGCAAGTCATAGGCACAGAAAAGAGAGCAACCACATCTTACCTAAACTTGTCCAGCTTTCCAGGGTTGAAGCACCAGCTTGACTCCACAGGCGAGAAGCTCCCAGCTGAGTGCAAGCAGGGTGCGAAGAAAGCTTACTGGGACAAAGCACTTTATATTGCTAGCCTGCTTTGGGGAAAGCTGGGATGGAGGAGGTTTGGGTGAACACCAAGCTTTGTAGCAACCTGCTACTCTGGGAAGGAAAACCAAAGCAGAACTGCTTTCCAAGTCTCAGCTTTGCTGAATTTAAAGGATCAGCACAAAAAAATTACACCTGGAAAAGAGCTTCCTCTGCAGAGCAGGTGAGTCCAGAGAAGGGGGACGTCTCTTTAGGAATTCCAGGGCACTCCAGGCTCTGCAGCAGGGTTTAGCAAAGCACTTTGCAGCTGGGGAGCCATCCTGCTGGGGTTAGACCCAGCTGCTACCCAGCTGCATCTGCTGCTCCCAAAGGAAGGATGTATCAGAGCACAATGATTTGTTTTTATTGGGAATATTTGCTTCCTGCCACCAGGATGCATGTGCAGCAGCAGAGAAATGTACAGGGGTTCAGGATCTTGTGCACCATTTGAGGCAGAAGAGTCTTGTTAAGAGGGGTATATATTACCCAGACATCTGTTGAGGCTATGTAAATGAGAAGTGGCCAAAAGCAAACTGCTGAAGCTGCAGTCCTGCCCACCTTCCACACACAGTTCCCCCATGGGAGAGCAAAGTACTCTCCTTCAAACGTCACCAACAGCCTAAAGCCACATATGCACAGGGGTCAGGAGTTACTGGTACAGAAGCCGCTACCCGAGCTCGGCAAGGTCTCAGAGCATCAGTTTGTGCTTTGTGCACTCAGACACTCAGTGAGGTCTCAGTAAGAGCACACCTGAGGACAGCAGGGTTAAAGGAACACCTTTAGTGCTTAGGGCAGGTGGAAGGGTGTGCTGTGTTCTGCTCATTCTGGTTTCCACATATGATCTTAGTAAAACTCTGCATTACCCTCAGAGGGAGGGAGGAGGCACTGAACAGCAGAGGCTTCCTCCTGCCTTGTCCTCTGTAGGGGTGCTCCATTGCATGCTGCTGTTGCCTGGACCAGCCCTTGGCACTTTGAGACAGCTGCATAGCAGAGGTGCTTACAAGGGTTTATCATCCTGCAATACTCTGGTCCCAGCCTCTCTTCTCCAACATGACAACTTTCAGACAACACCACAGAGCAGTGGTATTCTCACACAGGGAGGTTCAAAGCCACTCATTTCCAGAGCTTTCTGCAAACACCAGCTAATCCAGGCTGCGCACCACTCGGCAGCAGTGTACAGCAGGAAACAGCTGAAAGAAAACATTCCCAAAGTGGTCATGGCACGGCACATTCCCCAGATATTAATGGCCATTCTGTGGCCAGAGAAAGGCTACGGAGGGGGAGAAATCCAGTCTGTTGTCCTGGGAGCATTCTCACACATCAGCAGCATGTGAGCGCAGATACCACACTTGGGAGAAAGGTCTGTCTTCAAACTGCAGACCCCATTTTGTATGAGCATCTCAGTCTTTCCAGAAGTCCCAGAGCTTTGTGTTCAGCTCTCTACAGGGTAAGTGATTCCTGCTGGCTGCTCCAGGCATGTCCCTCTGCATCTTGCCACAGTGAGAGTGAGATGGAAAAGCCACAGCTGCTGCTGGCCAGGACCTGCTGAATGCTGGCTGCGTGGCATCCTTGCCGGGACAGGCAGGCTCCTGCCGGCAGCGAGGCTCCCTGGTAGGGAGCTGCGTCCTATGGCGTGAGATGAGGCAGCGCTGGGAGCACTGAACACTTCAGTGGCTTCACAGCGTCACCCCTGAGACTTCGACTTTCACGTTATGCTGCCTGGCAGGCACCTGCCTCCTGTCCTCACAGGAGAGGGAATGTGACAGAGCCCCCTGCCCACAGACCCACACGGCTGGGCAGGAGGACAGCGGCTGTTTTATAACCCCCCTCTGCTACTACTCACATCTGCTGACCAAGAGACTTCACAGGACCCTGATGGTTTTCCCTTGCTGTGTGACCAGGGGGAAAGGACACATCTTCCCCTTCCCAGTTCCGAATGCAGTTGGGGCAGAAAACCTTTCTTTCAATTAACCCCTTCCTCGAGGGGTAGTCCAGGTGCTTTCCCCCTCTCACCCTTAGAAGCAAGAGAAACCTGCCTCCACATCATCTTCTGACTCTGCAGGCAGATGCGGCCCTTCCCTCTGGTGACTTCCCTGCCCAATTTCAGTAACATGGGGACTTTATCGAGGCTGCACTGAGCACCACTGGGGTGCAGATGGCCTCCCTGGCAACATACCATGTGTCCACACAAACACACACTCTCACACTCTCACGCACCACCCGGTCCAGCCGAGGAAAGCAGCAGAGTGCGGGACAAAGGGGTTTGTTCGGTCCGTCTCACTGGGCACTACCAGTATGGGGTGGTGGCGAGGAGGATCTGCAGAGCCATGGAGAAGCAGGGCAGCTGTGCCACGCTGTAGGCCACAGAGCGCATAGGCGCCTTCAGTTGCAGGAGGTAGGCGATGGTATGGATGATGCGCCCCACACAGAAGATGAAAAAGTGGATCCTGGCCACTGTGGGACTGGGATCCAGCAGAGAGTAGATGGCTCCGAGGAAGAGGAAGGGAAAGATGTTCTCCATGTCATTGCGGTGGGCCCTGAAAAGGGAGATAACGTTGTTCCTTCCCACCAGGCTCCCTGCTATCTCCTATCCCTTCTAGCCACAGTGCCCATCCCTGGGTGCTTCTGGCTCTCTCTTCCATTGGGTGGGGTAGACGCAGCCCCAAAAGACTCAGATCCCCCCTACACATGCAGGCAACAGGATTTTGCACCCAGTGTCTCTCCCTTGGGATGCTGCACTCCTGAAGCTTGCCCTCTGTGACTGGGTTGCCTTTGCCATGACAGATGACAGCTTGTGGATTAGAGCTTTTAAATAAACAAAGAAAAACAAAGACCCTGCGAAGCTGCGAAAAAATCAAAGCTGGTGCGGTGCCAGCACGGCACGGTCCCAGATGTGGCCATGTTACACAATAAAAGGCAGCTTCCGGGCCACAGTTTCCAGAGCAGGAACTCCCAGGATGGGAGGGTTTGTGGCTTCATCACTCTCTTGTAAGTGCATCCAAAGGGGACTGGGGAGGAGCACCCCAAGTGCCCCCTGCACCCCTGTGACACAACGGCACTGATGGGGCCAGAACCTGCACTCCAGTTGAACATGTGCCTGCCTGAGTATCACATCACCTGCCACCACCCACACCACTACCGAAACAGGATCCGATCACGCTATGAGTGTGGGCTGTGTCCCTCCTCCCCCAAGGTACTATCCTTTGAAGGAGGGAAACCTGTCCCCAAAGCAGTGACCTGCCCTTGCCCTCCCACTGCCTCTGCCCCTCTCCTTCTTTTGTTCCCTTGCAAAGCAAGAGATGCTTTCTGCAGCACAGAGCCCCATCCCCATGCTTCAATGTGGGGACTCTCAGGTTGTGCCCTGGCCGGTGGGGATGGATCTGGGCTCGAAAGTGACCTGATCACAAGACTCATTTGCCTTTTCCCTGTTATCTCAGAAGTTTGAGAGGCAGAGACGAAGCCTTGATAAGAGCTGCCCTTGCTTCCCCACTCCTGTGCTCCAGCATGTTTAAGGACTCACAAAGCCAAGAGAAAATGTTATTTCTTCCCTGAAACAAAGGCCAAGATGCCTGTGCTGCTTTTCTGTGCTAGCTGAGAAGTGTCTGGGAAGTTTTAGGACCCTCTGTCACAACTCATTAGTGCAGACACAGGCTGTGATAGACCTGGCTGAAAACAGACTTTGGAAAAGAAAGAGGGCTGTGTTTTAAGGCCCCTCTCCTGCCCCTGGAGTCAGGTCTATGGAGCAGATGTCCCTGTGCCCGCCCTGGCAATTGCCCCACCAAACATTGATTTCTTCAGGCCAAGGTTTGCCAAAAGTTTCTTTCCATCAGAAATTTTCAGCACCAAGAGACCAGGTTTTTGGAGGCTGACTGCTCCCAAAGGCAGGATCAGTCTCTGAGCAATGGAGCAGGAGCCATCAGGAAGGGCTCTGCTCACGCAGCTTGCCCCAACCTCCTCCCCTTTACTGTGATGCCGAAGCATGGGGACATGAGCAGAGGCTCTGGGTCCAACAGCTGGTTCCCATCACCACATCACATGAAATGACCTGTGTGCTGAATGCCAGCCCCCACCACTGTCTCTCACTGCCCCCTTCCCATGCCAGAGCCCAGGCCAGGCACCAGGTCAGCAGGGCCAGGCCACCTGTGGGTAAATAGTGCACCTGAGCCATTTCCAGCCACAGCTTTGCTGAAGCATGAAGGGGCTCTGCACAGCCTGTTGTACCCAGAAAAGAGCTACCCCAAGGGCTTTCAGTACCCCATTATCCCCATAACAGGCAGGAGAGCAAGGAGCTTTCTCCTCCCTGCCTCTTGCACCTCCATCGGGAGCAGTCCCTAGATTAAAGGCCACATCCCCAAGTAGAGAGGGGACGAACATGGCAAGGAGCCTGCTGGAAACCTTATTTCAGCTGCTCTCTGGGTGTGATTTTGGGACAGCATGGAGGAATGGGCCTAGAAAAGACACTAAGACAGGTCCTGCTGTTGTAGCAGCATTGCCAGGACAACTCACTGGGGATGAACTGGTCACGGCCTGGACACAGAGGGGACGTATTCCTTGCCAAACCCAGGAGAGTGGAGGGGAGCTGCAGGAAACCCTCTGCCTCTCCTGGTCAGACAGTCCCTGGGAAGAGCCAACCCCATGTGGACAGGCTTGCCCAGTCACAGCCCCTTTTTTTCCCAGCCCAGGGCCCCGCTTGCCCTCCCAGGCCTGCATCACCTCTGCGGGTACCACCAAAAAACCCTTCTGCAGTCCAGGCAGGACCATGATGATAAGCATGGTTTGCTTTGGTGCCAGCTGTGCTGGGAGAGGGCAGCTGCCGGACCCCCACCGCCTCACCCCACAGCAGCCCTGTCTAAACCCGGCCCCAGGGACTTGGAGGTTCAGCGGGGCTGGAAGGACAAACGGAATAACAGGGAGGAGAAAGGCAAGAGCTGAGACACAGCCAGGGGCCTCTCTAAACACCAAGGGGGAAACCTCCCTCCTGGCTGCTGCTTGCTCTCCTTTGCCCTGCCGGGCTCTGCTACACTCCCAATAACCCCAGCAGCTCAGCCAAGGCTCTGCTACGCTCCCAGTAACACCCGAGAAGAAAACCCAACAACACCCTTGTTCAGGGAAAACACCTTGGGTTTAATCTGTCTTCCCCAGGGCTGTGAACAGATCAGCAAGGACCGACTCAGAGTGCTTTAACTGCACAAGTCAGATCCCAGACCTCCCCCAGGTCTTTGCTGCAGCTCCATTTATTTATTTTTATGGACGCTTGTCTTTTCTGACTAATTAAAGAAGATTTTTTTTTTAATGATTTTCTGATTGTTTATTTTATTATGATGATTTTCTTTTTCCTAGGAAGGAAATAGCTCATTTGCCACCCTCCTTCCTCTGGAAGCCCAGGGATTAGGTGGCACTGGACGTTTTTTAAAGCAAATCTTGCAGGCAGCGAGAGGTGAGCGGCACAGTTCCCCACCCACAGCAGAGCTGGCAGCCAAGGTCTCAGTTGACAGCAGGGCATGGCTCCAGCCCCTTTCCTGCATGTCACCAGTGATCCAGCCAAACACTCAGGGCACCTCCTTCTGCGCAAGACAGATGGCAAACCAAGCCTGGGGCTGAATAACCCCATGCTTTACCCCTGAGGAACTGTGAGCCCCACAGAAGAGGGGGAAGATTCAGACTTTGCACAGTTAGGGAAGCAAAAGTTATTGCAATCACATCCAGCTTCTTCCCAAATGCACAAAAAGGGCAGCTGCATATAGCACTGGGACCAGTCACACAGTTACCTCTCCAAGCTGTGCAGGGAGCTTGGGTCCTGTTGGGGCAGGGCACGAGGAGCCTTTGGTTGCGGGTATGGGACAAGACCTTGGGGGCTTGTGGGACTTTGAGCATCTAAAAATTAGTTTAATTGCATCAGAGTAGGCTGTTGGACCCAAACCTCGGTCTTTCTCCGTGTCCTTGCTCCAGCACATAACATGCTCCCATTAAAGATTAAACTGCTCTAGTGTGCAGGGTCACACAGCTGAGCTCCAGGCATTCAACCCATCTAGGTAATTAAATAATGAGCCCTTTAGCTTCCCACTGCTTATTTGCCAGCATCTGCCAGGGATCACCTCGCAGCACAGTGGGAATGCTGGCACCGCCGCCTACTTGCCTGCGGCACCGCTCCACATCGGGGTCTTCACGGTAGTACTGCAGCCCCCCGTTGCGCAGTGCATCCTCCGGGTTTGCAAATGCCTGCAAGGGAGAATCCCCATAATATGTATGCTTATAATGTTTTCAGGAACTTCACAGGTAGAAGCTTTGCCCCTAATCTTTAAGACCTATGGAGATTTCTTCCTGCCCCAGTTTCTCACCACCCTTCACAAACACAAGAGCAACTGCACTTCCATGTGCATGGTCTTGGGGGTTAAACCCTGCACCTCCCAAGGGGTTTCCTTATCCTCTGAAAAAAACAACTCTGCCTGCTGAGTCCCAAACAGGGGGCTTCATGGGAGCTCCTGATCCCAGCCCACTTCTCCCCATGAAACCCACTTAAATGAGACTTTTTCAACCACCAAATGAGATCACTGCTGGCACACAGCTTGCAGACGCTGAATGCAGCATCCAAAAGATAACCTGGACTGTCAGATTAGTTTACCCTACCAAGAAAGAGTATTCCCTCACTGGCTTTTTGGCAGTGATACTGTGACTGAAACCAGCCCTGGGGAAATCAGATCCTACGCTAATAAACTTACAAATAAAAATTACTTATATGAGCTCCCCACCTATGCTCAGAAACTGTTCCTCAGGGACTTGGTTACATGCAACAGCTTCACTTTGCAGCCTGAAAAGGACCCTGGTGCTTTCTTTAATCATGTTACAAGCCAAGTCCTAGGGTTGGAGCATCATTTAGAAACACAAGGGAAGAGGACAAGTCATCAGTTACAATGATGCTACAGCACACAGGTATCTCTTTGTATTTTATCTGAGAGCAGAAATCTCTCCCTCCCACTCTACCGATGCAGTCGGAAACTCCTCAAATACTTTAAAACAGATTTTACAAGCAGCTGAGTTTTGCCACAAGTTCAGTTTGGGTTGCAGGTGATAAAAGGTCCAGTTCACCCCATCTCCTGACAGCAGCTAGAGCTCCCAGTCCTCCCTGTATTTTCCCCGAGTCCAAGAACCATTTCCTCCAGCTATTGTTTTTATTCCCCACGACTTCCTGCTCTCCTGGAGCATTCACATAGCCATTCAGCCTCTGAAAAAGGCTTTCTGCTAAGCTGCAGGAAAAAAAAAACATTGCAACGATTTCCTCTTAAATACTTTGTTTTCCCCTTCCTTCTTCCAGACATGGCAAATTAAGTGTAAACAGACTCTTTCCAGAAGCAGCTCACCTGCATGGCATTTTAGATCTGAAATTACTATTTAGACTGGGATTCAGAAATTATAAACATGAAGCTACAGATGGTAGAAACAAACAAAAAGTACCAAAGAGAAGTGAGATAAATATCTGCTGCAGCTATGAAACATGTTTTGCTTTCAACTGAAGGTCAAAAAAAATGGAGCTTGCTTCAGGAAAACTCTGTTGGCCTTCACAAGAGTAACAGAAGAAAGAAAAAACACAGAACCCCAAGGAAAAAAGCCAGAAAGGGAGAAGGAAATGGAAGCTGGATCTTACCTTCTTTCTGAGTCTCACTTGTCCCGTAACGATGGCAACAACATACATTTTTAAAATCAAGATCGTGCTGTAGAACGTAAACGACATAAACACTTTGTTTTCCATCATTTTGGGGGTAGGTGCCACTCGACCACCTGCAACACTCGCAGCCAGTGGAGATCTCGCTGGGGCTTCAAGAGGGCTCTGCAGGAGAGGGGGCAGGAGCAGCCACGTTTAAACACAAAACAGGTCACCACTGTTTCTTCGGCGAAAGCCCACAGCCCCCGCACACCCCCCCTCCAGGCTGATGCAGCCGCGCTGCCGGTGAGCGCGCCCAGCGCGGGACACGGAGCGGCTCCAGCTTCTCTCACCCTGCTGCCACCGGCTCCGTGGGGATGCGGTGCCCCAGGCTGGGATGCAGCCCCCTCGACCGTCTGGGCCACAGCAAGGCTCAGCCTGGCCACAGCTCGACCTCTTGCCCCCCCAAAGCAGCCCACCACGATCCCCCGTCCCGCCGCGTCTTTTGTTCGTGCCCAGAGGGACGGAGCGTCCCTCGCCCAGCCAGGCACTGCTCACCCACAGGTATGAGCGGATCAGCCCTGGAAGAAGGAGTTAGGAGGAAGGCAGGGACCTACCTCAGCCACATCCAGCCCTGTGCTCCTGTGCTCCCTCCGTCCCCGAACCCACAGCTCACCCCTGCGTGGCGACGTTCCCAGTACTCCCCAGTCCCGCCCAGTGCAGACTGAGCGTCCCATGGCAGTAGCAGCCAGCCCTCCCCTACAGAGCCACCTGCCGAGGGATGGGACGCAGGGACGGAGCCATCCCTTGCCCCACCAGCGCCCATCACCCGGGGGCCTGGGCTGCCCCTGCACCCCCTGGCTAGCAGGGGTGCTTCTGGAGTGACCAGCCTGGAAGAACAACCGGGCAAGTCTCGGACCACAAAGCCCCGAACATGCAAACAAAAGTAAAAAGCAACCTGCCCAGCCCCAAAGACAGCTTGTCCTCGTTTTCTCCAAGAGGGTGAACCGGGTCGGTCGGGTATAATTTTGTCCTCGGTCTAGACAGTGGCATCTGAATTCGGAGCTGTCTCTTCCCCAGCCACAAAACACTGGTGAAGAAAGAGTGGGATCTAAGCCTCTGCAGGCAGTTGGGCTGCTCTCCCAGTGCAAACCTTTTAACTCCTTCTTCCCCAGCCTTGGTCCCAGTGCTGGCAGCAGCAAACCTCCGGTAAGCTGGCAGCATGGGGACTGATAGGAGCTCTCCAAGTTTATTAGTGTTGGAGGGCTGAATGTGGGGTTCAGTTACTTTAGAGAGAACACACACGTTAAAAAAACCCAAAAAACCCCAAAAAAAACCCCAAGACTTTTTTCAGGAAAATGGAAACTTTTGGAGATTGAGGGGAAAATGAATGCTTTGAGGATGCAAGCAGTTTTTTCATAAGCTGACACATTGGAATAAAAAAATTGTTTCAAGCCACAAAAAGCCTCAAAAAACAATGAACAAAGTATGACAGTTTGTCACTTACAGAACCATCCATTAAAGTGTTTGTGTCTCTTGGACTGGGTTTGTTCTTCAAGGCTTTTAAACTTCTTAACTGCCACTGAGCAAAACTAATCCTTTGCTTTCCAAGAGGGTCCAGAGTAACCCAGGAGGAGCATCGCACTCAGACCAGGACCAGGCTCCAGTCCCATCACTACAGACCCTGTTGCACAAGGACAGTTTTTTCCCCAGCAATGGGATGCTGGTGGCACCCCACTCCTTGGGGAGAACAGGCTACAGGAGTCCTTTTCCTGGGGTGCTGGTGTGAATTTAAAGCAGCTTCATGCTTAGGGCACAGCGGCTCTGGGCTCAAGAAATACAAAAGGATTGTTGATGAGAACATGAGTCAGGTTATATGGGTGGATCTGGAAGATCAGCTCGTTTCAGAGAGTAAGCTAAGAAGGAAAACAGTCATCTCTCTCTGGGCAGTGTTATCCCACCAGCCCTGACCAGCAGCTGAGGGATGCCGCAGGCCAGACTCCACCTCTGCTCCTGCAGAAGGGAGGGCTGCACCATTTCTTGTATTCCCAGCAGTCAGCACAGTCACACTAGGGCAGCTTTCTTGCCAGGATCAGTGCTGTGGAAAAGGTTTTACTCCTGTCCTGCTCAGCTCAGATGCGAACTGCATGCTCTGGCCATCCCACGAAGGGCTGAGCTCTTCCTGTGCCTCTCCAGAGCAGATGTCCTTCCCTCCACCCCAGCCTACCCGGCTCCAGACCCCTGTGCTGCTCTCAGCCTGGCAGGCCAGGGCTCGGAGCCAGAAAGACCCTTCAAGCACACAGTCTCACTCCTGGCACTGAGATCTGCAAATTCTTTGCATTTGCTTCTGAATTTCTCTCGCCACAGCTGTTCTGCCCTGATGCTGCAAACGCAGAGATGTCACACCACTTATTGCAATGCACCAGCTCAGCTCCATGACATCCAAGGGTGCAGAGAGCCTTTGAAAACCCCAAATGCTTTCAAGGGAGAAGTACTTGCAGCTGGTCACCACCACCCTGGCGTCAGGGCGGCTGCAGAACAAGTCCTGGCACAGCCCGGTGTGGAGCTCTGCAGCCCAGCAGTAAATGCCTCTGACAGGCTGCTTCCCTGGGGATGGGAATGGGGACACTGGAACACACAGCAGCCATGTGGGTTCAAACACTGCAGTAATGGCTGGAGTGCTGACCCTGGACCCCAGCCCTGTGCTGCCACCAAACTGCATCCAACACCACTCACATGTCTGTGGAGCTTGGCAGAGCGTTAGAGATACCATAATGCCAAGCATAAACAGTTGATGGCAAAGTTACATCCCAAACACTGCTCCCTCCCATCTCCTCTCTCCATTGTTGACTGGGAGCAAATCTGTAGCTGAGAAGACATTGCTGCTCAAGAACCGGGGCGATGCAAGGGCCACACCTGCCCTGCAGCAGGGATGAGACTTTTTGCAGCAGCCCCTTTCCCAGCTCTCCTGGGAGCCTGGGGCTAGGGCAGGCAGCCAGACCCTTCACCAACAGCACATCATGCCCTCCATGAAGCCACTCCAGTTTTTACCAGCTGAGGACCCAGCCCGCGGGCTCTTTGGTAGTGAGACCTTTTTCCTTTGTGCACCTTCTTCCCCTCCTGAGGCAGCTAGAACGCCTCACTGAGCAGCAGGAATATGCACAAGCTTGGTACCACCGGCAGACAAGCCAGGACTTCTCCTGCTAGCCAGACAGACTTTCTCCTCAACATTATTCAAACACTGGGAGGAAGCCCTGGACAGGTAGTACCAGCAGCTGGCTCAAATTTAAATTGGAGTGATCAAGAAGCACAGTTTGTTTAAGCATAAGGCCCCTGGGGCAGACCCAGGCATGGGTGTTGTATGTGCTGGCCAGGCTCCGCGGTGTATAAAAAACATGTTGGCAAAGTTAGTTGTTTCTTCCATGTGTTCACACATTTCAGACCCTGTCACTATTACAGAGCTGAACCCCAGTGAGGAGGGCTGGTGTTTGTCAGCACAGCACCTATGTGGATGGGGATGGGGGGCAGAAGCTGCCTGTAAAGGTAGGTGTAATGCTCCTGTGATCCCTGTTCCTGCTTGATTTCTCAAGTTTAGGGGTCTCACGCTGGGTAGGACACATCCACAGTCACACCTTCCTGGCTTTCCTGACCCAAAGCAACACAGCTGCCAGGAGCATGTTTAACTATCCCATTAATCTGGGTGGAAGCAGGCTGTTAATATTAAGAGTTTGATCCTCCTCCACAGACCATGTCCTGCTAGGACAGAACCATTGCTTGAATGAGACCAGTTCCTAAGGGCAGCATGTCTTTGAACTACAAGCTGTACCTTAAAGCCTTTAGCACAAGAGGTCTCATCCCAGGATAAGACCTACCCAAAACTAACACTGCTAGCAAAAAACTGTATTTATTTTTTTTTTTTTTTAGAAATTATTAGGAATCAAGTCCAGGCTTTGAAAGATTTAGTCATCAGGTTAAGCTGGCTCCAGGAGCTGTGGGGAAGAGATGGAGGGTTTTAGAGGAGGCACTGAACTGCAGCAGGCAAGAAGGAATGAAAAATTCATGGGAGCTGCTTGGGAAAATGACTTAGAAATAGAAGCCTCTAAATAACAATCCTGCTTTGGAAAGATTATGGAATAAAAATCACTCTCAGTTCCCACATGGGTTGTTATTTATTTGACCAGCTTAATTATACTATGGTAAGATAACTACATATTTTTCCACTATTGCTATGCTGGGGAATTTCCTGGTGGCAGCTACACGAGAGGGTTGGTTGTGTAACAAATCCTTGTCAATTGAGCACAAGCATGTATGCTGGGGTGGCACGGCCTGGGATCCAACCAGACCTCAAAAGGCAGCAGACATTTGGGGCAATTACAGCTCTGATTCCCCAAAATTTTTCCAAATGAGCAATTACAGCCCACAGTCCGGGCTAGGTAAAGAGCCCAAGGGGACCGCTCCAGCCTGGAGAAGACAGGCAGGTGGGTGCCACTTCCCCGGCATGCTCCCCATGGCTGGTGGGGAAGGTGCAGAGCCCAGCTGGGATTTTGTCTGCCCTAGGCTCATAGCTCAGCCCGTGGCTCCAAGCAGCACTGAGCCATATTCCCAGCTTGTTCTGATGCTGCCGCGGGCACCAGTGCCCTCCTTCCCTGCCATTTCTTCATTTCTTCCTGCTGCTCCCAGCACAAAGCCTCAGAGCCTGCAGACATGCCCTGCCCCAGTGATCACTTGCCCTTGGCTGCACCCAGCCCTGGGAAATCTGGCTGCACACCACTGTGCTGGCTCATCAAACACAGCTATGTGTTCAGGTAAAGGCATGAGTGGTTTAGCTATTCATTAAAGAGAAAGGCACTCCACCTGCATTCACTCCTTAACCTGCACGAAAAGTTACATCACCCTGACGCACCTTCTACTTCAGATGAATGAAACTCCTGTTGCTTCACCTGCAGCTCCCCATTCCTCAGCTCCTGGGCTCCTCACCACTCTTTGCAGCACGCAGGATGGCAGAAGACACTGCAAAGTCCCTCAGCAGGGAAACCATCAGCATTAGCACCTCCTGAAACAAACCCGGCTCTTCAGCCTCTGGCAAACTCAGATTTCATCTGTTTTGCATTTTAAAGTGACTGTACTGGCTGGAGATATCTGAGAGGCCTCAGGCATGAGGAATGTAGCATCAGACTCTCCCAAATAGTCCTTCACACTCAGAAGACCAGATGCCGGCAGCAGGAGAAAGCCAGCAGGAGAGGCCCAGGGACAGGGCAGGGGAGCAGCAGTGCAGGGTAAAGAGAAGCGGAGGAAGCTGCTGTCCCTCAGCCAGCCCCACGACGGGCCCAGTGCCAAGCGAGAGGCAGTGTCACGTCCTCCTGCCCTCTCCCTCCAGCTCCATCCGCCATCCCTCCCTGCCTGCTCCCAGGCTGCTGCCCTGCTCAGCTGCTCTCCTGCCCCGAGCTGTCACACCCACCCTGGCTGCAGGGGGGTCACTGTGTCCCCTGCTGCTCTGACAGCAAGGAGACATTAGAAGAGAGGCCATCAAGCTATGAGCACGTGGGAGGCAGATTATTTTCTCTTATTCCGAGCCTCACATGGATTCATGCCTGAGCTTTCTCTTAGAGGAAAGAATTCCTTGGCCAGGATGTTCTGTGCCTTCAGGCATGCAACCCCACGGGGAGAAGGTCTCTGGGGTCGAGGAAAATTATTTCCCCTCTCTCCTTCTTTCTCCTTCTGACCCAGCTGGTTTAAAAGCTGTCTTTCAGTAGAGCTGCACCTGCCACTGCTGTCATGGGGCAGAGGTGGGAAACAGGGGTCAGGGCTTGGGGAGTGGGGGAAGCTGGCACCTTTCACACTTAGCCAACACCACAGCAACTTGTGATGTGTTTCTCTTCCCAAGAACCAGATCCCATCAGCTGTAAACAACAGGCAAAACTCACTTCTGTTACTGCCTAAAAAGAGAGAGTTTCCCTGCCAGACTGGGAGAGCAGAGAAACAAATCCTACTGCCAAAAATTTCAGGACTGGGAAACATTTCCTACGCTTCAAGCATCTGCAAAACTACAAAGTAAGTACAGATTCCCTGGTGGGATGCTTTTGAGCAAGAGCAAAGGTAAAGGATGCTGCATGGTCCTGCCTCCACATGCTGTGTTATGGAGAAACGGGAATCAGGGCATGTTTTACAACGTTAAGAGCACTGGCTCGTTAACAGGGCTGGGAGAGAAAGCAGATGTGGTTCCAGATTTCAGACTTATGGAAACCTGACGTTCAACAGCAGATGAGCAGCTTCAAGGAGAAAAGTAGAAAACAAGCCAAGATGGCCTTTCTCTTCTTCAGTGCCTAACCAACAGCTGTGATCTGTTGCTGTGCTGATCCACATGGCTGTACTCACCCTCAGAAGTGCAATGGGGTGCCCAGCTTAAGAACAGGGACCTTTTTTGGCAGGTGTGCACCTTTTGGCTCATGGGCTGTTAATCCTGCCCTGAAACCCAAGAAGAACAGCAGGCTTCAGAGCTTGCCCATTTCAAAGCCTTTTAAGTTCTGTTTTCAACCAAAAGGCATTTCCAAGTTGTCACAGAGGCACGCAAACATAGGACAAGAGGGAATGGAAAGGTCAGTGCTTCACTGCCTGCCCCTGACCCCAGCTGAGTGTGGCTACATCATCCTGGCAAGACCAACTCTAAGGACAGCATTCCTTCACAGCCTTGCTGTAGAGCTTCACCCACCACAAAGCTTTCCAAGACACAAAGCTTATTTTTAAAACCTTGAGTTTTCTGCATCCTCTCCATCACCCCTAGATTAAACAGCAGCATTTCCTCCCACTCTTCCTTATAGCAATGTTTTCTAAATCTCATTATCACACATGCTGACCTCCTAAACGCTCTCACTTCCCAAAGCCAGGTCCTCAGCAGAAGGATGGTGGCTGGGCTTCCTACAGCAGCAGACCAGAACCTCCCTTTCAGGTGACCTAACCCAGGCAGAAGTCAGAGCTTCTCAGCAGTCTGAGTTTTTTTGAGTTGAGCCACTTGTCAGCTGTAGCTATGCTCCAGACGCATGTTAAAACTTTCCCTTTCTTTTCCCTGCGCTGGGGGATGCACAACACATCTTTTAGGCTTGCTTCAGCATCTCAGCAGCCAGAAGAAAGGTCGTTGAGGTCTCAACTCTGACATTATTAATAAACACCCTGCACACACAATGCTAAAAACACACTCCCCATAATCAGCCTGGAAAGCAGGGAGTAGTTTAGCTATGTTATTGACAGCCTCATTGCCTGGAAGCTTTTTATTGCATTGTCTCAGCTGCCCTCTTGCTCACACTGGTGGGAGCTCTCTCACAGAGCATGACCCAGGCTGCAGTTGTGTCCTGAGGCAGTGGAGCAGGAGATAAGAAGGGAATGAAGCTCACAGACCCCTGCCAGGACATCACGTCAGAGCAGGTATTACATACCCTGTGCAATACAGCATCTACTGCACTTGAAAGTTAAAAACAGTAAGTGTGTATTTCCCAAAACCACAATGAGAAAAGGGAAGGGGATGTAGGACCATACAAGCACCCAGAGTGATCCCCCAATTTTAGCAAAACCAGAATTTGGCCTAAATGATGCAAGGAAGTAGAGAAAGGTCTCCATGCTACTCCACAGGCAGTGATGCTTGGACTAAACTACACTAAGATTTCTTCCCTGCCTGAATTATCCATCAGCAGGACTCTGAGAACCTGCCTGGGTCCCACGCTTTGATTACCCTCCTGATTTGCAGGCTGTGTCCTCACATCCATGATGCATTCCCAGAAATCTGCTCTACCCTGTGTTTATGCAACCCTGACTGCTCTATGCAGCCCTCCACGAGGAGATGTGGGCACATTACAAATATTTACAAAGCAGCAGAATGAATCTCTAGCACAGCATGTTTCTGTTAACAGTGCCACCACCTCAGCCAAAACTGAACAAGAAGCACTTCCCCATTAGCAGGGGAGGAGCTGGATCTAGGTGGGAAGGCAGCTGTGGAACAGGCATAGGGACAGGAGGCTACAGGATGCTACAGCCACATTAGCTGGGCTTGAGCTGTCCCACAAGGTGATTTAGGAACAGAAAGGGGTAGGGAGCTGCACTGCACTGTACCACAGTGTGGGGAGTTTGCGTGCGTGTTCACTGGTGGAAGGGAGCTGCTGCTCTTCCACAGGAGCAGGAGCCTGCGGGTTGTGCCAGGTGTGGGGCACACCATGATTTCAAGGTAGTACATGCCCCTGTGGTAGTTAGCAATAGACTGAAGCTCTCTGGCCCCATACACCCTAGTTCATCCAGTCTTCAGAGATTAACTTAACTTCTGAATCACAAGGTTTAATTCTCTTTCTTGCAAACTTGTTGTCATACCTGACGGTAATGCTTGATAATTACAAGCGTCAAGTCACTGTCCAAACCGTTAAGATTAAAGTACTTCCTGGGACAGTAAGTTTCATAATGAAACACAATTTAAATTAAGAAGATAATAATAATAATAAACTTTTAATGTGGTCTCCTTCCCCTCTTGTTCACGTCACAGAGAGACACACAAGGGAGGCAGGAAGAACAGCAAGCAGTTCTTGCTCAGCTTTGTCCTGCATACTCCTATCTTTGATACATGTCTGTGAAATCACCTCTTACTCAGCTTTACCACAGTGCCATTCGCTTTCACCTCTCTTCAAAGGTGATTCCTCCACGCCTTTGACTACCCCAGTCATACTTTCTTGTTTTCCTCCAAGGCTGAAGCAAGCCAATGACCAGCACATGACTGCCAACTCCTTTCACCCTTGCACTCCTATTGTCCTTAGGCCTCCCAACAGCTCATTTTTCATTTAAATGCCAGGAGTCCTCACTGAGGTGTCTAGGACAACTTCACACTGAGTTATTTCGTAGTCTGGAGGGGCTACTCCCAAACTGAAGGAATTCCAGCTATGTTCTTACAGAAGACAGCCCTGGGACGCTCACTCTGTAGCTATCCAGTAATAGATCTGGCTTGCTCATCTCTGTTCCTTTGAGGCCCTTCTGTACCCTCCAGCATGGCCTCCTTTCTGGCTATGCTATTAGCATGGACTTAACATTGTTCTTCGTAGTGCGAGTCCATTCTCCTGTTTTCAACTCATTCCAGTTCACTGTTGACCACAGGGTTCCCAGCTCTCAAACACACATTTTAACAATAGCTGGAAACTAAAATCCTGCATGAAATCTTTTGTTTTAGCAGAGTACATTTTTGTTCCTGATAGATAACATCTCCTGGAAAAAGAACCTAACATTTCCAGATCCCTTCCTGACCCTCCATCCTTATTTAACGTTGATGAATCTGTATGGGAATAATACTTTCCAGGTTGTTCAGAGTAAGATGTGAGGCTTAAATTAACAGGTCCTCATAAAGCACTTCAGCTAGACACTGCAGAAGTGAAAGAATTAAATACCTCTCAGCTGGTCCTGCTTAGAGGGACACATTTCTGAACACTGAGCCCAGATCAATGAACAGTTGTCACTAGTTTTCAGTAAGTGTGTCACTTGTCTCTCCACAGGAGCAAATACAGACATGCCTTCTCCAGTGCACAGGAAGAACACAACCTGTATGTGGCTGCCAAGCCTGGGAGCTGGAGCAAGGAGACTGGGAAAGCCACTGAGTATGCTTGACAGTGCTCACCACGAAGGGATGAGGGCAGAACTGGTGGCTACAGCCTTCCTGTGAGCTTTACCTGCCCAAGAGCTCTTTCACATCCAACCTACAGAACCAGCAAAAGGAGCTTCTGTATGCTGTCATGCTTTTCCCCAAGTCAGTTTAAGTGTCTGCTTGCAGTCTCTCAAGTTCATGCTCCCAAGCTACAAGATCCTCCCCAAATTCTCAGTACATGTAGATAAGTTTTAAAATTTGCTCCTGGGTTTTATTTTTTCCTCTTTCAGTAACACAAACCAACCAATCCAGAAAGAACCTAGATAAAAATCAAGATGACATTTTTTCTATCAGCTGAACTGAGCGGTTGTGTGAATTTATTTTCCATCAACCTAGTGCCGAGTTGAAGTTACATCTGCAGTACAGAAGTGACCAGCATGGGTAGGGCAGAGCTCTACCCTGGGTGTAAAGGACAAACACAGGCAGGCTGTAGGAAACACAGTCCTCCCTGGAGAATAGGCCCGAGACTTTCAACTCCAAAAGGCCACATGTAAGAGAATCACCTCAGGCCCTGCAAAGCCATTTTTCTCCAGCTGGCTGCTTAAGTCTGCTGTTATTTAGAGGAAACAGCTGCACAATAGCTTGTCATCTCAGAGTTTCACTCTGCATTGGAGTCCCAGTCTAAAAGATGCTACCCTGAGTGATTTCTTCACAGTTGTTCTCCGCACACAGGTCAGAGAGGGACTGGAAAGCTCCTGACAGCAAGTCGCCAAACAGGAGAGATGCCTTGGCTATCCTATGTCGACAGCCTGATGTCCAAACCACAGAGATGGTCAGACCTGGTGCAATTTCCAGGAAGCCTCCTCACTGCAGTCTCCAAAGAAATTACCACATCCCTCCTTGCTCAGGAGACCTCACTGTTCCTGAGCAGTGCCAAGGTTTGCTGGCTGCTGGTGCCCGTTGCTCTCTGGTTACAGATCCCCTCTGAGGCTCTCCAATAAACCACGAGCCTGAAGAGGCACTGCTATCTTTTAGCCTTTGCTGGCAAACTGCCTGATGCTCTTCTCTTGCCTTGCAACCAGCTGGTAAGTACCCAGCCCAGCTCCTTAACCTCCACAGCCCTCCAAGGGCAGCCAGATCTGACCTGTCTGAACAAATGGGAAAACTATTACAGCAGCAAATAGTTGCTTTCTTCTGGTGAACCTACTTGTTCCTCAACGCCAACTGCCAAAGCTGATTAAAACCACACAGAGGTCTTTTATTCAAGCACGAGTTGGAGAGAGAAGAGTAGGAATATCAGAGGCACCAGTCAATAGCTGCTTTGCAAGACTAATTTTAGTGACCTGTATTTATGGCTCTTCCACAGGAGATGGGTGAAAGAGCAGCATGTTTAGTTTTGCAAACCCCGTCCAAACACAGCCTCTGATTCCAGTCCAACCCAAAACTTACGGAGCACTTTTAAATTCTTTTTCACCCAAGGGTCCCAAAGTGTTGGATGGGGACATCTGCTTAATAACACCACCACCTTACATACTTTGGATGAGATACAAGCCACTTGCCACATCAGCGTCCACGACTGGAGTGAGGGCACAGCATTACTCGTGCCCTGCTGTCCTTTCCCTGTAGCAATCCTCCCCTGCCATGTAAGCACAGTGTTTTCTTATTTCATCAAGTTCAAGTTTCATCCCTTTCACACGGTTTTTATCACTAATTTATTATTTGCGACAGAATTGAAGTTTTAAGACAGAATTGGGCTAAAGTTTTCCTATTATTTTTTATTTTCTCAGTGAGAGCTATGGCTACATGCAGCAGACGGGCTCACACAAGAGCTACTCCTCTGCAGCTGCTTCCAAGCCAGCCTGGAGAACAAAACCAAAAGCAGCTTCCAGACCCAGCCTGGAGCCCAGTCAAAGCCAAACAGGAACAGTCTCCAGTTTCAGATTCTGGGCTCAATTTTAAAAAGACAGGAAAAACACAAAGGCAGGATTGGAGTGGGTGAAATCCAACTCTCACAGCATCCCCATCTTACCAATGAGTAACCTACAGCACAAGGTGTAATTCTCTTCCTTGCAAATTGGTTGTCATCCATGGTGGTAATGCTTGATAATTACACACGTCGAGTCCACTGTCTAAACTGTTAATGTCAAATTACTTCCTGTGACAATAAATTCCATAATTAAACACAATTTAAATTACAATGATGATGATGATAATTATAATCTTTTTACGGGACCTTCTTCCTCTCTTGTTCATGTCCTGAAGCGACACATGAGGTATTAGGAAGAACAGATGATGTGACTTACCCAGTGTTGCTCAGAGCTCGGTGACAGCACCTTGGTTTGACCCCTGGGCTCCAAATGCAGCCCCCAGATCTAGTCACTACACCACAGAGGATGTCTGCACCAGGAGTGTTCTATTTACATGTCAAAACAGAGTCCAACTGCCAGCACACAAGTGCAACCCGATAGCGCATCTACTGGGTCTATCAATACCACTCCATACAACATTCATCTCGATCTTGCACAACAGGGGCCTTGAAATCAGAACCCAGAGGCAAATAGGCAGGAGCAGAGCCAGCTCTGCAGGAGGCAAGGGTGAAAAGGGGAGGCTGGTGCAGCACCAGCCCCCCACACCCTGCTTTGCTTTCCTCAGCTCCTGCCCCCAGGGTACCTCTCTCAGCTGCCAGCCCAGGTGGATTTGCATGGTCCATGGGTGGCTCCTGCTTATTTGCACCTGGCTTTGGGTGGTACCATTAGACCCTGAGCAGCTGTATCCTCTTGCCCTACAACAGCAGACACCCAAGCCAGCATGTAAAACAGCCGCCTGAGCCCCAGTGTCCTTGCCGCACTGGTATTTAAATTCTTAACAGCAATTTTGCCCAAGCTACACCTTAACCTCTTGACTCCTGGCACCAAAACCTACATGAGCTTGCAACATGTCTATGCCATGAAAGTCTGCTTTAGAACTGGACACCTGTTAAGATCACCCAGCTACAGGTTAAAAAATGGTTCTCCTCAAAGCCTGTCACTATGGCAGTCTTGGCATCTCCTGTTCATATGAAAAGAAACCTCCCATTTTTTTCCAGAGTCAAAGGGCTGCCTCCCTCCATCCCTTCTCCCTCTGGACCACACAGTGGTCTGTAGAGAAGCAGAGCTGAAGTTTAGGTGTCGGGCACTTAAACAACTCCCTGTGCTTGTTCTAAGGAAGACCATCTCCATCTGTCATTGCTTGATGGATTTGATATGACTGACAGATGAAATGGGTTTCAGCACCAAGCCTCACCTTATAAAGAGCAGAGAAGAGCCCTGCCAACTCGTCACCTTGCACTTATCTATAAAACATTATGTTTCAAGGAAGTTCCCACGGGAGGCAAGAAATGTGAGGCAGCAGCTTCCCTCACCTCCACCAACGCTATAGATCAAGTATGGCTTTAAAAAACTCTTATCTACCTTTCACTCCTATCCCTACCAGGTAACATGACCTGTGTAGCTCTGCCTGCTGAAAATCACTTGATATCAGATTAAAAATCACATTTGTCTCCCTCTGCAGAGACTGTTAGTGTGGTTAAAGGGCATCACCAGCATTAACAAATGTTGCCTGATCCTCAGCTGCTGTACGTTGCTCTGGGTGGGTGCTGCACCAGCGTAGTCCAGGTAAAACTCTAATCTGGACCACCACTGCATCCCAACAGTGTAAGGTTGTTACGGCTTGTTATTCATTCTGTTTGTACAGCACAGTGAGACTCTGGTCTCTGCAATACAGGCTCTGGCAGAAGGGCTTTAAGGTTGGGCATCCAGATGGGAATGCTGGAAAATTTCTTTTGCTGCTGGGAAGAACCTCTCAATTGCATCTTCTAGAGACAGCAAACGGAGCAAAAAACCCTACTGGTACATCAGAATTTTACAAAGGTTCAGATACGATCAAAGCAATTATTTAACATGGGCAGATTTATTTGGACAGGTATATGATGTTCTATTTCACTCAGTTCCCAAGCTCTTCCATACCTTTCCTTGTTGGGCTGTCCCACAGCACAGCAGCACACACTGACCCAAGGGACTCTGTGATTTTGTGCCCCAGACAAGGGGTTTTTAAGCCTGCCCAAGGCAAATCATGGTTCAAGCTCTTGAGTAAAGATTTCAAAGACAGAACAGAATTGCTAAACCCTTTGCTATGAAATGCCATGTTAAGAAGAACTTTCATCATCTGCAAACCTCAATTTTCCAACCTGCAAGAGAAGAATGACAGTCTCTTGACTCCCTGGGTGTTGCTAGGTTTAGGCAATGTTTGCTCAGCATTAACGTAGATTTTGGTGTCTGTGTTATTGCTACTGTCACATTATAGAAAGGTCAACGAACACATTCCAGTATGTCAGAGCCTTTCCACAGTGTTAGCATAATCCTCAGAGCTTAGCCAGGCTCTGTATTTGGATAAAGCCCACCACAATCCCACCCTTAAAAGATCTCAATGTACGTCAGAGTGGCAGCCCTTTCCTGTCACTGCCTCATCTCTATGTTTAGGATAAGAAGCACTTGGAAGATGATGCTGAAATTGAAGCAGGGAAAGAAAACAAACCCAAACCACACATTTGGCAGGGCGGGGGTGGGGGAGGAGGGTAAAAATAAACGAAACTCCTCTTAGAAAAACTTCAAGCATTAGAGACTGTCTAGCCAGAGTCAGAAAGCAGGGAGAGAAGATATGTGTTTAGGTAGAAATTAAACTGAGCATAGGGAAAAATTAGTCTCCCACTTCTTCTCCAATTAGAAACCTCCAGCGAGAACCTCTTGCCAGCCCAGCACCTTATGTAAAATAGCAGTCATGTTACCAAACCTTCATCATAAAGCACTTGGAAATATTGAGGACCTTATACATTCTCCAACAAAAATACAGCCTTCTTCTGGGAAAAGCATTGATTCATTGATTCTACAATCCGTACCTGGAAACCTCTTGCACTCCACGAACTCCAGGCAGGGCTGCAGCAGCAATTCCTAGCACCCTTTCCTGTGACTGGTAACAGTATGTTTCTTGGCTCACCAGCAAACTGTGAGGTGTGCTGCCTTGTGATCAGAAAGCCATGCTAACCAGCCATATCCCAGATTCTCTAGGCTTTCTGCCATGGAGCTGCAAGCCCAAAGTCCTGAGAATGCTGACTTTAAATCAACAATGTACAAATCAAACCGTGGGTGGGTGACAGAAAATTTCAACATACTGAAAGCAGAGTAAGACCAGACAAAGGTCTCATCTGGGACTTTCTTCTCTCCTCATCCTTGGCTTTAAGTACGCCATCTCTGCATCCTTTATCTCTGCAACACATTCACCCCATCTCCACTACCTCCCCTATCTACCACAATAGCTTTAGCACTCCAAATTACTCACTGCAAACACCCCATAACCTCCAGCTCATACCACTGCTCCCCAGATCCCTGCCTTCCCTCTTTCTGTAATCCCCCTCCTTACCTCTCCTGCACCCTCACCTTCCCACCACACCACTTCCACTTCTGATCAACACTGCAAATCACAGATACTCCAAGCCAACTATTGCACACTGAACACTTTTTGAAAGTTCTCTGCTATAGAACTTCAGTACCTTCAGCTTGTGGCAGCTGATTCAAGATGATACGCTGCTGGCTGACCACCCCACACCCACACGCTGGTCTGGTTGGCAGGGCAGTGTGAATACATGATAGGATGTCAGTTCTGTGCCTAGGGCACAGGAGAACATTGAGACAGAAGAACAATGTGCTCATCAGCACAACACAACAGGCAACAAGATATTGCACTGTGGACTGTGTGTTGCAGTGTCTGTGCTCCACTTGGAGCTTCCAGACAGCTGTTCAAGGAAATTGCCATCAATGTCAGTCTCACCACCACTATTAGACATCTCAACCATGTCCAGGCCCAGCTTGAACCCATTTAACTTGTAAGGGATAATGAGATAACAGCATGACATGTTGCAGCTGAAGGTTATTTAAACACCCATCTGGTACCTGTTAGGCAGCATACATCCTATTGTTGTATAGGAAATATATGCTGCCTCTCTCCCACATAGAAAGGAGAAGATCTATAGATGTGTCCCATGTTACTCCTTCTTTTTGCATAGATGAGGTAATTCTCCTTTTCTTTGATGTTTCTAGCACATCACTTTGTGTTTTCTGTCTGTGTTTTGGGAGATGCTATCCTTTCCAGGCTGGTGAGACCCTGTGAAAGGACACATAACCACACTGAAAAATTTACCAGGGGACACCTCATTGCCCTCTTCAGACATCAGTCAGAAGATGCTTTGCACCATCCAGGTTTGAAAGGGTGAACCATAAATCATGAAACTGATTCACCCTTTGCAAGACACAACTTGGCACTATACTTTATCCCAGAGACATTTGGGGGTAACAGTCCATTTTGGCGCTCAAGGGACCACACTGTTTCTACGGAGGAATGGTGAAACATCTGCTGAAGCCTGTGAGGCAAGCAATGCAACCTGCTTGCACCTTTAATTCCAATGTAAAGACAAGAAAATCTGCAGATGCTAGCTGAACAGCTTCATTCCTTTATTCAAACTCTCCTTTGTAAGAGGATGACTTTGGCTGTTCTCAGTCCCCTGCTAGAATTGTCTCTGAGCCTCCTGCTCTCTGTGAACCCTCAGCAGCTATGAGGGCCAGGCTGCACGGTATCCCAAGAAATCACGTTTCATAACGCAAGTGGTCAGCTCTGCTGATTTATATTCCCCTTCTGTTTTTCTGAGGCACGACTTAGTTTTCTGCAAAAATTGTTCCAGCTTGTAAATCCTGGGCTAAAACCTGTGTCTGACACCCCCCCTGGTGTTCAGCACAGACCAATGCAGAGGGCCGGTGCATCAAGAAAACAGGGTGGACTGGAAAACTCCCAGCATTTTTCAGCGGTATTAAACCACCTTTGTAAAACGATCATTTGAATTGTTTCCAGGAGAGCTCTGACAGAGTCCAGGAAACATGGAAACCCTCATATGCCACTGCCAGTTCCTTCCTCTGGCCTCTATGCAGCCTCCGAGTTTCCCAATGGAGGGCTCACAGCCAGCAAGCCCGGCTCCTCAGGTGTTAGCTCCTTGGTGGGCAACACTGGGGCTTTGAGGACACCCCTCTGTAGGTAAGTCATCTGGGCAAACTGCCTTGGAATGACGAGCCAAGAGTCTAAGCTGTGCCCACCTCAAGACTCGACAGCAGCTGACAGCAAGGACTCCCTCAGCACAGGACGCAATGGGACTCTCCTCAGGTGCTCAGTAGTCAGCAGCACAGGGCACTCCTTTCAAGGAGGACATAAAATCTTGAGCATCTGTTTCAAATACTAAATAATGTTGCTCAGTGTTTTTCCAACCAGACTTTGAAAATAAAATGAGAATTACCTAAAGGTTTTTTTCACCTTTTTTTCGTTTACCAAAAAAAAAAAAAAAAAGTGCTGAGAAAATGAAAGCTGCTTCAGTCTCTGTCCTTCTCCTTACACTTTTTTGGCAGGGTGTGTGTGTGTGTGATGAATATCTACTCTGAGAGCTTGGTTTTAATAAAGCAGCTTTCTGACATCTTCACTCCTGTGAGTTCTGTGAGCTTCAAACACTCCTACAGAAATCTTTGGGCTCTGTGATGCTAGGTGTACAACCCACCCTGAACCAAGCCCAAAACAAGCATTGTTATGTTCTTGGTTAATCACCAGACCAATTAGCACCTTGGTTAAGATGCAGTGATGTTCCAGTCCTGCTGCCCTCAGAGCTGGGATTGTTCCGATGAAACTCTTACCCTACCCGTGGGGCAATACCTTGTTCACAGCACTTTCAGTTCTCGAGGAGTGTGATAAGTCTGTTAACTCATTAACACCTCCAGCCTACAGGAGACTTGGCTTCCATCCTCTTGAACAGCCTCTGGCCCCTCGCTCCAGGAAGTTATTCTGCAGTTTCTGTTTTGCTTTCCTTTCCTGCTGAGCCAGGCTGGCTTTTAGTTCCTACCATGAAGCTCCTGAATGCTGCTGTATTCTTTATTCTTGTGCTCGCTTTGACACCAGCTTTGGACCCTCTCAGCACTTCAGCCTTTATGAGGAGTGCTGATGTCACCTGGCAGCTCCTCTGCCCTCACTCCTGACTCAAGCACAGTCTCCTGGAGGGCTGCAATATGAACGACATGCTGAACTTCTCAGGTAAGGCAGTGGCAAGGGCACCTTGAGCCAAGTTATCAGTGGGACCAGCTGGTGGTAAGGGCTTCCTTTTCAATGCCAGCTTCCTTTGGGGTGGTTGTGGAACCCATGGTGGCTCTAGAGGGCAAAGTCTGTACTAACACAATGCTGCTTATCCCACAAGGGGGTTGTGTACCCTGCTTCTCATGGCACTACTGGAGCATCTTCCTTGCTAGCGTCTTGGTTTATATTGGCAAAGGCAGGCAACATTCCGGAGGTGAATTCAAGGCTAAGAGCTAATGAAATAATCCCACATCTTCTTGAGATGGACACCCCCCAGTGGTATCCCACACCCCAGCCTGTAATACATCTCAAACGAGCAGCAGTTAGTGGTAGGTCTAGATTCAAAACATGCTGCTTCACTTCCCTGAGACAAGCAGGCTGACAATCCTCAGCAACTGGGGAAGAAAGCACTGTTTCACCCTGCCTGCTGGGAGCTAGTGCATGGTCTGAAAAAGAGCTACACAACCTTTTAACCATAAACTCCTGATCCTGCCACCTGGAAATCCCCTTCCCTTTATCATGGGATTGCAAATATTGCTTCATTTCAGAGCTGGGATGCAGATTTCAAAACAAATCCTCAACTCCGGGAGACCCGTGTGCCACCAGGTACTTCAGTATGTCACTTCCTACCAGCTCTGGATTCGGCTGCTTGCAAACAGGCTGTTTTCTAGTACTTGAGCCCCTGAAACACTTTTGAAAGAGATCTTGATACAGCAACAGAAGCACGTTTTCCTATAAATGCGAGATATGCTAGATGCCACAAACAGTTGACAAGCATTTAGCACATGCCGTGAACAAGCCCGCAAATACATTAGATCCCATCGCAGGACTTTACAGAAGGCAGCAGCCACACCGCCACTGGGACCTTTGCCTGTCGTACCAACCGCTTGTTTCCCATCAACGCCACCGAGTCTGATTCACCGCGCCGGCCGCGGCGGCCCCAGCAACGGCACGCGCGGCGGGGGAGGGCGGGGCGGGGCGAGGCGGGGGAGGGGCGGGACCGGGCCCAGCAGGCCGCGCCCCCCCGCCCCGTCGCACCTCGCTGCCCGAAGCTCTGAATGTGTCACGCCGCGCCCGCAGCGCCATCTCCCCGCCCCCCCGGGACGTCACGGCCCACCGACGCCATCAGCAGGGCAGCGATGCCGCCCGTGCCCTTCACAAAGATGGGAGCGGCGGCTACGGGTGGGGCGGGCGCTGCCGGCGGCGGGCGGAAGCGGGCGGGGTGCGGAGCCGCGCGGAGCCGCCATGCTGCGGGCGGCCGGGGCGCTGTGGCTGCTGCTGCCGGGGCTGGCGGCGCTGGAGCCGCTCAGCGTGGGCCTGGCCATCGGCGTCGCCTCGGCCATCACCGGCTACCTGTCCCACCCCAGATTCTACTGCCGCTACGTGGAGTGCTGCCCCAGCGGCGGGCAGCGGCTCAACGCCACCGGTACGGTGGGGCCGAGGGGTCGCCGGGCCGCGCTGGGCGCCCAGCCCTGCCCTGGAACTTGGCCGGGGCAGCGGCCACGCCGAGCTCGTCTGCTGCGCGGCCACTGGCCGACACCCGTTGGTGGCCATGCCGAGCTCGCCCGGTGTGTGACCAGTGACCGACATCCATCAGTGGCCATGCCAAGCTCGCCTGGTGCATGGCCACTGACGGGCATCCATCGGTGGCCATACCAAGCTCGCCTGCCTGGTGTGTGGCCAGTGACTGACACCCGTTGGTGGCCATGTGATGCTGATCTCTCCCTCTCCTTACAGCGCTGAAGGCGCAGCTGGATGCCAAACTCTTTGGGCAGCACCTGGCGAAGGACGTCGTGTTGAAGGCGGTGACGGGCTTCAGCAACAACCCTAGCCCCAAGAAGCCGCTGATGCTCTCGCTCCATGGCTGGGCTGGCACTGGCAAGAACTTCCTCAGCCAGATCCTGGCGGAGCACATCCACCCTGCCGGCCTGCGCAGCAAGTTCGTCCATCTCTTCTTGGCCACTCTGCACTTCCCCCACCACGATGAGCTCAAGCTCTACAAGGTGAGGAGGTGCACAGGGTCATTCTGTTACTCCCTGTCCTGAGACCTCCTAGCAGAGGAGGTCGGCTGTTTGTGCTGCACATGTCCCTCAGATACCTGGCAGCTGGAGCTGTACAGCAATGTGTTTCCAAAACTGGTGTTTAAGAGAGATGGAGGGGGAAATACATACGGAAGGTGAAAGAGAACGGCACCAGAAAGCCAATAAATCCATAGTGAGAGTAATTTCCTAGTGCTGTCCTCTCACTGGTGCCATCTGCTGATTTCTGCGGTGCTTGCTGTTGGGAAAGAACTCCGTCCTTGAAACTGCGTGTACTGGCTGGCTGCGATGGAGGTAACTTTCCCCATAGCAGCCCCTGCAGTGCCATGTGTTGCATTTGTGGCTGAAACACTGTTGGTAATGCACCAATGTTTTGATTGTTATGAAACAGTGCTTGCATAGTCTCAGAGCTTGCTTCCCGCCGCCCCCTCCCCCCCAACAAATAAATTGGGTGGGCAAGAGGCTGGGAGGAGATACAGCCAGAACAGCTGACCCCAGTTGTCCAAAGGGATATGCTGTCATGCTCAGCAATAAAAACTGGGGTAGAAGGAGGAAAAAGTGGGGGGGCATTAGCTTCTGAGGTGGTTGTGGCTCTAATGCTGCCTGGGTTTTGGCCTGCATGTGTCAGGGTGTGAGTGATTCCCTTTGCTTGTGTTTTCTCTCTTTCCATCACCTATCAAACTGTCTTTATCTTGAACCATTATTTTTCTCACTTTTATTCTTTGTCCTCTCTCCCTGCTCCTGCTGGGGTGCTTGGCTGCTGGCCAGGTCAACCCATCATGCACTGTGCAATGAGAAGGTGTGGCCTGCATGAGAGATTTTTCAAGTGCCTTCATTACTCGACATTGGAGAATTCTGATCATCTTATTTTAATGTTTGAAGGTACCCAAAACTGATGTACCGATAGATGTGGTTTCCGTATGAAAGACAGAACACTGATGCTTTTAAAATAAACAGGAAGTTTTCCCTTCTTCAAGACTTCCCATCTTAGCTTGGGTTTTGTGTCTTATCCATACACTAAGCAGAAAGATTTAGAAAGTCTTCTCTGTGAGCAGGAAAATAATTCACATTTAAATTCAGTGTCACATGTCAAAAGGATCAGTCACAGAGTTTATGGTCCTCTCTTCAGGAAAAAGTATAACCAGTGAGTATGAGATGCTGACATTTGAAAGGGTGTCCCTAGGGTCTGTCACATACAAGCATCTTGCAGTACATCCCAAAGAGACCTAGTTTTTCAGTGTTTTTCGACCTCTTATTCCAGGAGCAACTGCAGAACTGGATTCGGGGCAACGTCAGTGCCTGTCCTCACTCTGTCTTCATTTTTGATGAGATGGACAAAATGCATCCAGGTCTTATTGATGCCATCAAGCCATTCTTAGACTATTACGAGCAAGTTGATGGAGTGTCCTACAGGAAAGCCATCTTCATCTTCCTCAGGTCTGTAGCACCTATTTCAGTCATTTTGAGTTACTAAGATAAATCTGTGTTTATGATGATAATGATGTTCCTAAGGGACCTCATTCAAAAAACAGCAGAAGAACCACTCTGGAGTGAAGACCCTCTCTATAAAGACAGAGGGGAGCACTGTGAGCTCTTGTGTGACCTGTGGCTGTAGCGGAGCAGGTCTGATGCCATCCGGCAGACCACTGCAGTGGGCTGGGCTCACGAGCCTGGCCCAGAGCACAGATGGTGGTGGGGAAGTTATCTGGGATGGGTGCACTGCGTACTGGGTCTGGCTGGCATGGAGTTAACCATCCTCACAGCAGTCAGTTTGGTGCTATGTTCAGGATTTGTGGCTAAAACAGTGTTGATAACACACCAATGTTTTGTCTGTTTCTGGATGGTGCTTGCAAAGCCTCAAGGCTTTCTCTTTTTCCCATGCTGTTCCCAGCAAGTAGGCTGGGGTGGGCAAGAGGATGGCAGGACAAACAGCTGGGACAGCTGACCTGAACTGGCCAAGAGAGCATTCAAGACCTTGTCATGTCGTGCTCAACAATAAAAACTGGGGGTAGCGAAAGAAGGGAGGATTTCAGCTTCCAAGGTGATGGTTCTTCAGAGACTGCCTGGACATTAGTCTTACTGTGGGGGTGGTGAGTGATTTTCTTAGCCTTCCTTGAGGTTTTTGTCTCCTCTTTTCATTACCTATTAAACTGTCTTTATATTGACCCACAAGTCTTTTCACTTTTGTTCTTCCTATTTTCTCCTTCAGTTCCGCTGAGGTGGGAGAGGATAAGCAAGCTCTGCGTAGGTGCTTGGCTGCTGGCTGGTGTCAACCCACCACACACTGATGGCTATTTAAAACACTGGAGACTTTCCCTAAATTTTGGCTTGCAGGATGCTGTTGACATCAAGAAGATAGCAATACATGTAACTGGCTAAAAAAGAAATTCTGGCTCAGTTGTGTTTGTATTCACTACTGGCCTTTTTTCTTTTATGAATAGCAATGCAGGTGGTGACTTAATTAATAAAGCGGCTCTGGACTTCTGGACAAATGGAAAGCACAGGGAAGACATTCAGCTGAAAGACCTGGAGCCCATGCTATCTGTAGGAGTCTTCAATAACAAGAATAGTAAGTTGCTTTCCCCAGAAAATAGGAAATTCACTTTACTTTGTAACACAGGGTTCATCTCTGCAATCTGTACTGCAGCTTACCTTGACCCTGCCCTGCTTCTGTGCCTCACCTTCCTACAGTGCCCTGGCCCCATGCCCTTCTGTCCCTTCACTTTAGTGTCATGCCATCACAAGAGAATTTTCAGCACAGATCTTGCTCTGTGTGCCACTGATGGGTAGCAGTGGCAACTGGGGGGTACCATCAGTCTGATCCATCCAGCTAACTGGCATGCTGTTCTTCCCTGGGCAGTGGTTGAGACAAACCCCTTTGGGAATTCAGTCTGGCCTGTGGTCCTACCTTATGCAGGCTCAAGTGTAGAGAAATTCCTGCCTATGATTGTTCCTCCCCCAACTCCTCTAGGTGGACTGTGGCACAGCAGCCTCGTTGACAGGAACCTCATTGACTACTTTGTCCCCTTCCTGCCCCTGGAGCACAAGCACGTGAAGATGTGTGTCAGGGCTGAAATGATATCCCGTGGCTATGCTGTCGATGAGAAGGTTGTTCAAGCAGTGGCTGATGAGATGACATTCTTCCCAAAAGAGCAGAAAATCTACTCTGATAAAGGCTGCAAGACTGTACAGGCTAAGCTGGATATTCACGAAGACATGATGAGAGATACAAAAGCCAAGGGTTAATTGCCCCTCAGGTCTCCAAAGCACTTTCAGAGCTTTTGGGAATCTGTGTATTTGCACTGAAGCATTTTTTACTATTGCAGGGAGTATGGTGAAAATACTAGTGAGATGAATACTAGTGAGCTGTGTGGGCTTTTTAACTTTTTTTTTTTTTTTAAGTTAACATCCCACTGTGCATCTCTAAACTGACTGGTATCCAAATGCATCCAAATGGTATCCAAAACTCTAGGTCTTCCTAAGCAGATGGACCCATCTGAGGCATATGACTATCACAACATGCTAGGCCAGTCTCCTGTTCTTAATCAGAACAATCTCTCATGAGGATTTGACTGTTAGAGCTTCTCAGGCTAATCTGTGTGCAGGCTCCCAGGCCTGAAGTCTGCAAGATCTTTAGTAGTCCCTCCCAGCTACACCCAAGAGTCTAGGACTGGGTAATGCTGCTCTCGCCTTGCTTGGAAGACATTTTCATGGCAGAAAGTTATTTTTAGTAGTGTATTTTTATACTGAAGTGTAAGCAGCAGTAATACAAAGCTCTTCCTAGAGTGCCACAGAGAAGGCAGTATGGGAAATGGGAGCAATCAACAATCCCACACCTTCTAGGCAAGTATGTTTTATAATAGCTTTTAACGTTAAATAATGGCTGTGTGGAAAGGTGAGCAATAGGAAGCTGCGAAGGATTGAGTTAACCTTCACCCACTGGTAAGGCTGAGGTTTAAAACTGTTGCAAGCTTTAACTCTTTTGTACTCCATCACTTGCGGATCAGATAGCGTACTGCAAGACAGAAGTGCCTATCATTTAGTTGATTGTAGTGTGTTTTTTAAACTGCTGTGAGGGATTGGGCTGTTTTTGTGCTGCAGCATCCATTCCCTCACTTGTACTTAAACTTGCTTTAACATGTGATACAAACTTACAGGTCTCAACACTTACTACATTAATTCAAATTACAACAGAGATCTTAGCATTTATGTTAAAGTCTTAATTAAAAAGTGTCAATTACCTTTTACAGCCCCATCTGGATTTTGTCAAATGTTGGCAAACTGTTCATGCTGATGCAATCTCCAGAGCCAAATGTTAGCTAGCCATTAACCTTGGGACATTGGACTGCTGCTTTTCATGTTTTCCCTGTTAACTGACTTACTTGTAGGTATACACGCTGCATCCGGTTTCAGTTACTTCAAATATGAAATACTCGTGCAATTTCAAAACACTAAATACTGCTACCATACTGCAGTTGGAATAAATCTCAAATAATTTTTCTCTTTTGGTTTAATCATTTTCAGCTGTAGGAAAGCACTAATTTATGCAGTTTTCAATTGGCTCTACCACAGCTTTCTGTTAAGCTTCCTTTATTCTTAAACATTTGTTCGTAACAATTGATAAGCAGGTTAAATAGCCTCTTGATATTAAAACATGTTGAGTCATCCAACAGCACAGTAAGGAATTCAGCAGTTAAATACACCTCAGTAGAAACAAACACCTGTGAATAAGCTTTAAAGTCTCTGCCTGCCCTGCTTCATGGTTATTAGTGGGTATCTCTGACCACACTGCCAGGCACTGCAGGACAAGTAGGCCTCACGTTGCCTGTTTAGCCATTCCTCTGTGCACTGTGTCTGGAGAGCTGTCATTCAAGGCAGCACTTCACCTTTTCTTTAGGTAGCAACAGCTTTCATCGTATCTCTGTGGGCCAGAGCACCTGCAGCCTGTCTAGCACTGAAAGCAAGCCAGCGCGTAACGGCCGAATTCAAGGGAGGTACAGCTGCTGGCATCAACTCACACCTCACTGAACAGTCAGGTGTCCACGCTTGTGCACCATGGCTTGTGCTATAATGATGCACAAGGAAACTAATTAACAAAGCATATATGGAAGTGTAAGCGGTCTTACTCATCAGGACTTTGTACTATGCCTGTGCTACTCTGCACACATGGCAGCTTGGCTGGTTGGCCCAGGGCATCAGGCAGACACATCTCTAGAGCTACGCTGCCTCTTTCTGTCAAGAGAAGAGCACTTTGCTGTATTTTAACCATAACCTCTCATTTTATAAGCACAGCATCAGATCTTGGAACATTCCCTGCAGGAAAAGGGTTGAATTGAAACAGCAGTTGCTTGTACTGGACTTTGGTAAGAACAAAATTCAGTCTCGGTGACTACTCAGCTACTTTCACCTGGCCCATGGACTGTTTCTCTAGGGATCAGACATTTCCCCCCCGTTGGACATTTTCCTTTAACTTGTCTGATCCAGTTTTAAGTGGCCTGTTAAAAAGAATAATGGCCAAAGTTACCCAGTCACAGCAAGAAAGAGAAGGTGAGGACCTCAGCTTTGAAACCATACAGCCTAAAGGGGAGGAATAATGACAGGACTGCAAGGATCAAATGTGGGAATTTCAGGCACACTTACTTCTTTTACCCAGATGGAGGTCTCCTAGCCAGGTGTCATGAAAATTAACTCTATCCCAGCCAAAACCCAGCATATCGGGTCTGCTTTCAAGAACAAAACAGATACTAAACAGAGGCACTCCCCACCCTTTGAACATCATTACTACACCCTCTAGAGCAGGGGTCCTCAAACTATGGCCCGCGGGCCAGATACGGCCCCCCAGGATCCTCGGTCCAGCCCCCGGTATTTACAGACACACACACCCCCCGCGGGGGTTGGGGGGGGTGGAAACCAAGCAGCCGCAGATGACTGCCTGCCACTTCATCGGCGCCGGCCTGCTGGTTAAAAAGTTTGAGGACCCCTGGTCTAGAGGAAGCTTCCATCCACCCTAAGCCATCTAGGGCTATGATACAATGAACTACTTGCTACGAATCTGTATCAAATCAAGTTATCAATGCTGCAATGGCACACAAAGCAGAACTATTTAAGGCTGGAGACCCACAATACTGCTTGGTTGAACTGTTTCTTTTGATGAGAAGGAACCAGATAGTAGTAAAAGTTTATTGTTTCCACGTCTTCTTTTTTCCATTAGCCAGTCATTTGCTATAATCAGGTCAAACACACAGATAAATACCCAAGTTCAAAGCACACATTTGTTGACAAACACTGGGACTGACAATTTGCATATTACAACTTCAGAGCAAAACTGGACAGCTGGGAGTCTTACTGGCCGTTTTTTTCTCCCCTTACGGAGAAAACTTCAAGATGCTGCCACTGAAAGTGTGGATGGCTTCAATCAGAGCCTGTAAGGTGTTCAGTCAGTGGTTATCACAGTGGGAGGAGGAGATGAGAAGGGTTTTAACTAGTCTCTAGAAGACAAGTTCATTCTTATGATACTGTTGAGCACATATGCATCTAGAAAGTCTGCCTCTACAAAAACCATGCGAGTGCATTTAGCACCAATGGTCTAGCAGTGCAGTTTCTACTGCAAACTTCATTTGTTTCTCTTTCAGCAGGTAGCAAAGAGTCACATCTCCCATATCTATTCCCTTTGAACTCAAGAAAGGAGATACTGGTATTCAAGCACAGCTGAACACCTCACGCAGAACCTCAGTATGCTCTTCCTCAACAAGTAGCAAGTTTGTACAAAATTAACATCAAATCACTCAATGCAAAGAACACCAGAAGTTAGCTAAGAAACACACTTCCAATGAGAAAAGTTTATTTTGAATAGAAACTGGAGTGAAAAAAAGCCTCTGCAGTGCTCGCATTCAGAAACAAGTCTAACACTCTTTGCAGTAACTTCCATTGACAGATTTAACTTTTTTTTTTTTTTTTTTTTTTTTTTTTTTTTTTTACCAAATGCCTTTAGATCAATCTTCATCCCTGCCTCAGAGGCACACAGTATTGTGAGAAGATGAAAATGGGAAAACCCTGCAAGCCAGCCCCCGAATTCTACATGTAGATGAAGAGGAGAAACCTCTTTTCCTTGGTGTAAAATTTAACCTGTACATGTTTCCTATTAGGTTACACCCATTCCATGAGGCTGACTCACCAGACAGCACACCTGAGCACACTCTCCCTCCCGAGATCACTCCTGGGAGAGCATGCTGTGGGCAACTGCATACTTAAAACCACCCAAAAAAGGAACCAACTACATGGATGTGGCAGTCAAGGACTTCAACTCACTTCCCTGTAATATGAAGTCCACTCCTCTGAACACTGTTGACACCAAAGAGTTTCATATTCTTGGTTTGACATGCAGAAGACCAAATTATACAACTGTTTCGAGAAAGATAATGGTACTGCATGATGTTGGATAGAAGACTCAGAATTTTTTTTTAATTACAGAATCCCCCCTTATCTTTACCAGAGCCAAGCTGTTCAAGGGAAAAAGACACATATTCTGCTTTTAATGCAGTTACAGGATTATTCCCACACAAGCCCAATGAAGGCTTTCACAGACATAGGAACTTTGATTAAAATTCTCAATATTGTCTAGGGATCATCCACATCAAACCAAAATCCAATTAAAATTGGGTCATAGTCTCAGTCCTTATGTACATGCCAACTGCCTGCCAATGGGTTCTGATGATCGACACATGATCCGAGAGGAGTCCTTGGCACTGTCAGACAGAGACCCCCGCATTCACAATGTGGTTTGTTCTTACTTGACAACACAAGGCTGAAGTACCTGGGAGTTGTGACTAGTGACAGAATAAAAATGCAGAGGCACTGCTGCTTATTTACACACCAGTTTTAAAATAATGTTCCTTCCTTTAAAAAGTGCTTAAAAATGAAATGTCCTGGGTTTGCCACTTTGTGATTAAGTTAAATTTGCTTCTTTGCAGGTTGTAGCAATAAAGTGTTAGAAGTCATAGTAATAATCCAGCTTTGCATCCACAGTTTTACATCCTTTATCTGAATAAATTCTCTCCTCTCTGGGGAAATAGGTCATCTCATCAGCTATTCTGGTTAAAATGTCTTCATCCACAGCATAGCCACGTGATTCAATCTCAACCCTAACACACATCTTCACATGTTTGTATTCCAGAGGCAGGAAAGGAACAAAGTAGTCAATGAGATTTCTATCAATCAAGGTGCTGTGCCAAAATCCACCTACAAAGGGAAAGAGAAGGGTTTGTTACTACTCCTCTAGTTAACACTACTATGGGTTGAATGGGAACAAGAGGCATATCATAGCCCTCTGCTACCTACCAGTAAGAATTCACCTGTGTTTTTAGGGCCCTATAATGCACAAGTCAGTCCAAATACAAGCCCCTGCTCTTGGCACTTTCTGCATAAGTTTTGGACAGACACATAAATGTGGTCCATTGGAGCTGAATGACTGAATGCATTTAAGCATGGCTCCCCAGGTGCTAGTCTCATATATTCCCCTCTCTCAACTAGGCAAGAACAGATTTTCTATCTCACACCAGCTCTCGTGGCCCAGCTTCCTTGCTCATTTTTTTGGACCGTGCATCTCACGTTTCTAAAAAACTACAGTAATGATAGTTATAATGCACCATTATGTTAAAACCCCTTTTCACCAGGAGTCCTGCGTGAGCAAACCTAGGAAGCACTGGACTGCCCACAGCAGGGCTGGCACGTCTGCTTGTTGCTCCTAAATAGCTGCCTGAAGGCTTTTAACAGACAGAGATATAGGCTAAGTGGGTTGGGGGCCAAGGAGGTGGCTTCCCCATAATAAAACATTTTATTGGTTAAAGGTTTTTCAGCTACCGCAATATCTAGCCTTACTGTCAGGATTTCTGTTTGCTTTCCCTTTAGCCCATTAGTATGTCAATAAATGCATAGTGTAGACTTCCCCCAACACGTGCAATCCAACAGACAGCAAACCCACTGGTAGCCAAGGTGTACACATTTCATCTCTAAATGCTGAATGACTGTAGGCCCCAAAACTGCATTGTGGCTCCTGGCTAGTAAAAATCAGAGGCCACATCAAGTAGAAAACATAGCTGTAAAAACGCAACAAAATGCAGCCCATCCCTTTGTGGAAATTTTACTACCTCAAAAACAATCACAGTTTTACTCACTGTTTTTGTTATTGAAAACAGACACAGACAATGCATTTTGGATATCTGTGAGCTGTATATCTTCCCTTGTCCTCCCATTTCTCCAGAAGTCTAGTGCCACCTCTGTTATCTTTTCAGCTCCTGCATTGCTAAATAAAGGAAAAAGATTATAGCTCAAGGTAGCTTTGAAAGGCTTTGAGTGTACAGAACAACAAACCTGAGAAGCCTCCTCTTACCTGAGGAATATGAAGATGGCTTGTCGGTAAGACAAGCCATCCAGAAGCTCATAGTAGTCCAAGAATGGCTTAATGGAGTCAATGAGTCCTGCATGCATTTTATCCATTTCATCAAATATGAAGAGTGATCTGGGACAGATGCTCACATTTCCCCGAATCCACGACTGCAACTGATCCTGAGTGGCACACAAATAAAAGATGCTGAAAAGGTTTGTGTCGAAAAGTCAGAATATAGCACTTCTGCTTAATGACCTTTGTCCTGAAAGAGTGATTTTAATGGTGTCATTTTAATAGCTTTGGCTTCTTGACTAAAACATGGTTAAAAGCTGTAAATAAAACCTTTTACCAAAATCTCGTGCTGGTTCTGAAAAATTTAAAGACACCAAGAGACAGGATGGGACAAGCAGAAAATCTCCTCATGAGAAAGATATTCCTGTAAACATAACAAAAATGAAAGTGCACAGTAGGACAAGGGACGGGTACTACCAAGGAACAGCAACAAAAAGCAAAGCCCTGACAAGAGGATTAGACCAAAGTACTGCCAAAAGTAAACATCCTTAGGTGTCAAAGCTACAAACAGTACCAAATTTGCTACCTGAGCAGCACCAGAAATTGCACCTGCAGTCACTGGCAGAAGCAGAAACAGAATTCAGTTCTCACCCCGTGCTTTAATAATTCAGCAGTTAAAAGAAGACAATTACAAGCCCTTCTTAAACACAGTATTGTTCAGAAGGGCTAACAGATTCTTCCACTTAAGTTAAATTTAAGATCAATAAATGAAGTAACGAGGGGCGGGGGAGGGGTTGATCTGCTGGCCAATGAAAGAGAAGTAACTGTTCTGACCATTTCCAATGATTCATCATTTTTATATTCACTGTTACTTAGCCCCGAACTGCAGAGGCAGCACAGGAGTGGCATCAGGTGTATTGTGGGTAAGAAGCAATGGTTTCTCCTACTGCCTTGGGCAGCAAGTTTCCCAAACAAATTCACCTCAAATCAAAAAAGGATTAATTTTACTTTAAAACAACTCAGTTGCAAGAAGGAGAAAAGTAAGCTCTAAAAGAGGAAAGAGGCATCTCCTCTATTTAGAAATCAGGTTTGTAGACCATCCTGTTCCCATTTTTAACATATACAAACTGAATATAAACATTCAGTACTACAAGACAGTGGTTCTCATTCAAATTCTGCTGTTAACAAAGTCAGAACAAAAAAACTCGCAGAAAACATGCATCTGGGCTACCGCTCCACATGATTACCACCAGCCTACAGAACTGTGCTGACACTTAACAAACTGACAGATCAATTCTGAACACATTTATCTGTACCTTTCTGACAACAGAGTATTTTGTGATTTTATTTTACGGCTGGGAAATGGATGCACAGAAAAAACTAAATTACCTGCTCAGGGTGCATTAAAACTGGCAACTACACCCATGCCTCAGAGAGCAAGCTTCAGCTTGCCATGGTACCTGACACACTTGGAAGTCACTGGCTGGTTCCCCAGAGTCATGAACCATTAGTTTTTTGCAGCACCCACTAGCATACCACCTAACCACAGAAATCTGATGAATTGCAGCACCTGCTTACCCTTAAGTCAGTCACATCTCTTAAGCAAAGTGTTGTATGAAAATTAACCATTATTGTTCGTCCCTAAAGAGAGGCTCAACACATGCAAACAACTTTGGACTCATGGGAAACCCATGTTGATGGATGTTAGGATTTACAAGATTCCAAAGATGGCACAGGCTATATTTCACTGCATAAAATAACATCTAGGTTTCTAGTACTGATCAAGCCATAGCATTTGCAATTCACTGCAACAGAGCCGTGTCCCACTGCCACGGGTTCCATAGCACACTCTTACCTTGTAGAGATTGATGCTGTGAGCGTGAGGAAAATGTAAAGTTGCCACAAACTGATGGACATATTTACTTTTCAGACCTCTTTTATAAATGCTTTCTGCAACTATCTTACTGACAAAGTTTTTGCCTGTTCCAGTCCACCCGTGCAAGGACAGCGCAAGAGGCTTTTTGGTGTTGGTGTTGTTCAAGAAGCCCTTCACAGCCTTGACAACCACCTTGTTCACTAGGTGCTGCCCGAACAGCCTCCTGTCCAAGTTCTCCTGCAGAGCTGGAGAGAGAGACCCCACCGTCAGCAGCGACCGGCACGGGGTCGCACCGCCTGCTGCCCCCCTCCGAGGGCCCAGCACCCGCCCCGGCACAAAGGCTGACAGGCCCAGGCCAGGGGGCGAAGGGCCGGGCTGCAGCAGTGCCCCACGGGGAGGCCCCACGGGCCCGGCCCGGCTCCCGGGGCCTCTGCACCCCCAACCGCCCTCCTGCCACCTCCATAACGCCTCCTGAGCCCGCCCCGGCCCCGCACCGGCAGCGGCGCGCTGGTCCTGCCGCTGGAGACAGCACTCCCTGAAGTAGCAGTAGAGGCGCGGGTAGGAGATGAAGCCGGTGAGGGCCGAGGCGGCGGCGCCCGCGATCGCTAGCCCCAGGCTGATAGGCTCCACGGCGCTCACGGGCCTGAGGAGCAGCAGCACCAGCCCCCAGGCCACCCGCAGCGTGCCCCGCCGCAGCTTCATAGCCCGCCCGGCTCTGCCGCCGCACCGCCCCGCCGCCCCCGCTTCCGCCCCGCAACGCCGCTTCCGCCGCCGCCATCTTGGGTGCGGGCAGAGGCGGGGCTGGCACGGAGGGCGGCGCTGCGGGACGGCCCCGCGCGGCGCGCCTGGGAGCCCTGCCTTCAGGCTCGGACGTTGTATGCGCGGTGCCGCGCTTGCTGCTACGCAGGGGGGATGCCATCCCCGACCTGCAAGGGGGCACAGGCTCAGAGACTTTTCCTTTTTAATTAAAAAAAAAAAAAAAAAAAAAAAAAGAGAGAGAGAGAGTAAAATCTGGGGCTCTCTCACCCCTCCCTGGAGTTTCCACTCCTGAGTGACCAGACATAGGTGCCTGCACAGCCATGGGACACCCTGGCCCTCATTACCACCAGCACCTGGAAACTGTTGATGTGTGTCCCAGAAGAAAAAATATCATTTAAAATCCCTCAAAACCACTTTTACTATTTTCAAGTTCCAAGCCCTCCTTCAAGCTCCCGCACATCACACCTCCAGGGAAGACATGGCCAACACCGGTGGTGGGGCCTCTGCCATCTGGACCTGGTCATAAGAGCTGAGAATGAGACTTTCCTCCAGTAGTTACAACCTGATCCAATGTTCTTCTTCGCAGCCAAAATAAATTGCAGTAAACTGCTACAGAAGTAAGTCTACAGGGAGAAAAAGATACAAACCAACAGGGCACATGACAGCAGCGACCCAGTGACAGTTTATGCTGTTTCTCGTGCTGATAGCAGACCCAGTGAGGCAGCAGCAGGCGCAGCTCTGCAGCACTGGCCAGCCGGGTGCAGGAACTGCAGCACTGAACATGCTGCTGCAGCATTACTATACAGCAAAGACCCTTGGGAACAAACAAGAAGTCCCTTACAAAGTTACATTCAAGCAAACAGGCTTTAAACCTTCCCTTTATATTTGCAAGGCAAACAGCACTGCTGCTTTTAAAGGATCTTTTTTTTTTTTTTCATATTTATGATGGTTAAAGAACGTTAAAAGCAACTTTGTCTTCTTGCCGAAAGAATGCCAACCATGAAAGCTCACATTTTTATAAATGAAGTTTTATAACTGAAAATATACAAGATTTTATTGACCGAAGAGTTCACAACCACCTGCAAACAGATTCACTACAAGATCACAAGGACAGCTTTGTAGGCTAACACCAGCACGTGAAGGTAGCAACTCTCCCCAACTTCACTTCAGGTCACTGACACAAAATCCTTTATTAGCGGAAAATGAGAATTGCAAAGACTTCAGTCCATGTTCATCAGTATCGCCTATTCATCTTCTTGAATTTCTCATAGTGATAATCATCTGTTGCTTTTTCATTGAGTGGACGTTTGCGATTTGGAGGAGACCCTTCAAAAGAAAGGTGAGGAAATACTATTTCCCTGTCCTTCCACAGGAGATGCTTCCTTAACTCCACCACTTCCCTTATACAGCCCCTTGCTATGTAAAATGCTATTGCTTTACCCGTCAGTGCTCCCCAGGGGTGCAACCCTTGCTATTCCAGCTTTCATCAAACCCTTGCCAGCCTGCTTTGGCAACATGTTTCAGTTGTGACCTTTGCTACTCCACCCTTGGGCATCTCTAAAGACATCCTCCATTGCGAGGGCTTCGGGTGTGACCTGACCTAGTAGCAGCACATCAAGTGTAACAGCCCCTCATGAACTTCAGACTGCCCTGTTTCCTCACTATCTCAGGAGCCAGATCATTTTTCAGTGTGAGACCCCTGAGGAGTTTCAGTGCCTCTCCTTACAACATTTCAGGTGAGGAACTTACGCTCGGGTTCTGGCCTCTCTGTATCCCCCACTCTCAGCGGACGGGGCTTTGGCTCTTCTTTGTTCCTTCGCACTGGTGCATTTAGCTCCTCATGATAAACTGAAAGAGGGAAAACATCAGATAAGGCAGACAGATGCATTTCTATGGCATTTGTTACAACTGATCTTTAGCAGAAACAATAGAACCCCAGAACAAGCATTCTTGTAATTGGGTTCTGTGGAGAATCAATACACACAAGATGTGCTACTGAAATTTGCTGTATCCCAGTTCCATCAGAAGTGGCCCCGAGACTCTTCATTTCCTTCAGAATACACAAACCTGACTCCAAATCACCCCTGTAAGAATGGTCAGACACACAGAAGGCTGCCTTTCCCCCAGATGGCTGTGGTATGAGAAGCTCTCCTGGAAATTAATTCCCATCTCTGCTGGTCTACTAAGGTATATGTATTCTTGACCACCTGTCTGCTTTGGCAGCCTACAGAATGGATTCTCTCAATTATAAACCATCATTTATCATAGCTGACAAGGCAGGCATTTCAAGCACGCACTCAAGACACAACTTAAAAAGTCTTGTAATTTATGAGGTAGTGTCAGCTGGGAGTTCAAGAGCAGAAAGTCCAGCTATGAGTAGTATGTCTCTCTCCTTTCTGACAGATGGAAGAAGATGACCAGACCAGGTGGGGTCTATATGAACATCCCAGAACAAAGAATCAGACAGCTGCTTGTCTAATTTCTCCTGCATCAGACCCTGTCCCAACTGTTTTCTTCAGCAGAGGGGGTCACGCCTGGGTCAGGAGAGCCATGCAAGACTTACATCTGTTGTGCTGGACATAGTTAACAGCCATGTTGGTGGGAACAAAGGAAGTTTCGCTGTCTTTCTTTTTGTTCTGCTGCTCTGCCAGCAGTTTGGCCTTGGCCTCTTCTGTTGAGATGATGTTTTTTATTTTTGCGCTAGAGGAAAAACAAAGAAAAAAGTACCGATTCATATTTTAAAAGGGTAGTAGGTATAGAAATGCTAAGTGGATTTCAGTGATAGTAATAGCGCTGCTATGGTATTTGATGTGTTTTTGGAGAGAAGGGGCAGTGCTACAGAAACCAATGTTTTGTTTCAAATGTAAAAAAGAAGCTTGCATCTTTAATGCACCCTCTTTCAGTGCAGGGCATAACAGATCCTCCAGAAAGCTGCGAGATTCAAATCACAAAAATTGAGCCTTTTCCCAGAAGCCATATGATGGAGCTGCACTGGAGCCCTACCACTGTGTAGAACATGCTGTGCTACATACCGTGCTGATCCAGAACAAGGCTCAATCCCATCACAGAGCCAAACGGGGCCTGTAGAACCCAACCATGCCACTGCTCTGCCAATCAACAGTTGCTCATCCTGGCAATTCAAGCCATAACCAACAGGTTCTGTGAACCACATACTCAATTCCCAGATCCACTTCAGGAATGCCGCTCAGCATCTGGTTGGACAGCATCTCCTCAGTCTTCTTGGCAGAGGAGACACGAATGTTCTCTGGCAGCTCGTACAGAGAGTCCTCAGCATTCTTAAGTTTCACCTTCTGCTCCTCACTCTCCACAATTCCCTTTCTCTTCTTCAGCTCAGTCTCAATGTACTTCATCCTAAACAGCAGCACACGAGGGACAGAGCATTTAATTCTGTTTTCTGTACTCTGTCCCAGCACAGCTGAGCACAGCTGCATCGCTGCCCCAATAGCTCAGAGAAAGGAAAGAATAATCTCTCCAAAACAGCTCAGCTAACATCAATTGCAAGAAGCAATTGTTCAAGAAGTTACAGGGTTCTCCAAGCTCTTTCACAACCAGTAGGGAAGGCTCCCACTAGTATTTAGTGCCAAGCTAGCTGGTGGGCACCTCCCATCTTTGTCCATGATAAAAAGCCTCACATCTGGCAGCTCAGAGGTGAAAGAGCAAGTGAAAGTTTCAGAGAGAACTGGGAAGATATTCTGGGACTACTCAGAATCCAAGACAAAAAAAAAAAAATAATCGTGAGGGGACACAAACCCCGAATTCAACATCACAGACACAATGCAGCACAACTTACATGTCAGCATCTTCATCCCGCCTGTTGGTTTCAGCTGAGAAGGAAGTTCCCAAGTTTAGATCTTCCTCTTCATTAATCCTGAAGGGAAACCACAATGTTTACTGTTTTAGGTTGTTTTATTTTGTTTGTTTTGGGTTTATTTTGGATTTTACAAATAATTTGACAAGTTAGGGTAACAGCAAGTAGCCAAACTGCATTATGTTAAACTCTTCAAAGCAACACAACTGATTATGTCACCACTAGCTCTCACTGAGTACTAGTTCAGGGAGAGATCTTCAGAGCTCATATGCACCAACCTGTCCTTGCCTCTTTCCTTCAGCTTCTTCATGTCCACCATTCCCCCAGATTTTATCTTAAATGGGTCATCCTGTAAAATAAGAAATAACAAGAAAGCCTGAAGCTTCCCTCTAGTTCAATGCTACTCTCTGAAATCTGGATAAAACCAGAAAACATTTCAGTATTGAGCTATGACATCAGTCCTATCCCAGGCCAGACTTGCATGGTGATCGGCTGGACCACACTGATGGTTACAGATTCATTACATCTTAGTGCCGAGGTGATGAAAGTGTCTAACACTTACCACAAGTGTTGCTTCTTCTTGCAGCTTCTCTCCCACAAGCAGAGCTACAGCGCTGGTCAAGCAGATAAAGTAAGTAACATTAAGCAGAAGGAAACATACCAACAAGACTGAATTTGTTTGTCGTTCTCTAAATCTAGCAGATTTACACACTGTATTAACATTAAATTGTCAAATCTTTCTAATCCCCCCACATAGATAGAGGAACTAGTACTGTTTTGGGGAGATGAGAAGGTGAGCCACCACAATAAAGAACAAAGTTCACTGCTGGTGCACATTTCAACTAGCTCATCAGCTAATCAATGCCACTAGTTGAGGGGAGAGAGGAAAATTAGGATGGAGTAGGTGTGAAAGTGTCCAATTTAAATCATGTGTGCAGAACAGAAGTAATTTGGTGAAAATCCATGCCGTGGTAAATCCCAATCTTGATCTTTTTCTTCATGGCTAGGATACAGACCAGACTTTGCTCACTTAAACTGACACTGCACACCTGTATCAAAGCCCCCCTCTTTTCCATCTCAGACTTTAATGTAGAAGCTCCTCTACCATGGTTTTGCCACTATCTGACATGTAACAGTTTCTACTGAAAGGAGGCACGTGACAAGAGAGAAATCTACTGTTATACTACACTGTCGGGCAAAACACAACTTCACATCCTTGGTGCCACATCCCTTACCTCACCCCATTGGGTCGCTTTCTGAGGCTCTGAACTTCTTTGGCTTCCTCAACTTTTAACCTAAAGAAAAAACATTTGACTTAGGACTTGATGCTTTGGCTATAATTAACTAACTTAATTTGATTTTCTGCAGTTAACACGGAACCTTCCAGACAGACTTTGCCCTGAACTCCTGCATATCATTGTCCTCTTCTGTGGTTACAGATTAGACAGATTATTTTCTATTCTCCTTTCTTTAAGCAATTCCATTTATTTAAGCAATCACAAGAAAATCCCCATGGCGTCTGCTGCATATGTCCCTTCAAGATGCCTTCCCTCCACTGAGGAAAGCACCACGCAAACGCTGAAAGGCTTTAATAAGAAGCCAATATGGAAAGAACGACCCAAAGATCACCACGCTTAGTTTGCTAAGGCCTCCAGACAATATCCTGCCCACAATAAAACAGACGGTCACTGAGCAATACGGGTTCATGCCGGGCACCTTTACCACTCCGCCCCCCAACCCGCGCCCGGAGGGCTCCGCTCGGGCGGCGGCGCCAGGTGCGGCGGTGGGACGTCACACCGGCAGACAGCGTAAATCCGCAATGTGACGCCACGGCGCGGCGATGCAATGGTGTGACGCGACGAAGTCGTAGCAAAAGGATGCAACGGACGGCGTGACGCAACGCAATGCTGGAACGCTGAAGCATCACGTGACGAGATGACGACACGGCACGATGGCGCGACACGAGCGGACATAGCGCCGCCGGGCGAATGCGGGGCCGGGCACGCCCAGCCGGGCTCTCCGCCGGCTCCCGACCCACCTGACCTCCTCAGCGACCTGCTCGTCCTCCTCCTCCTCCTCGGAGTCCTCCCTCCGCCGGCGGAAGGACTTCTTGGCCGGCATGGCGTCGGCTGCTGCGCCGTCGCGACTCTGCCCCCCCGCCCCAGCCGCGCTGGGCGCGTCGCGCCGCGATGACGCCACAGCGCCGCGACGAAGCCGGGCGGCGCCGCCTGTGCGCCAGCTCCGCGGCCGGGCAGGAGCCACCGGCCCCGCCAGGCGACCTCTCCTCCCGCTGCCGCTCGGGCCGAGACCCCTCCGTGCCCTCCTGGGCCACGAGTTCTCCTTCCCGATGGGATCCCGTGTGAGTCACGAGGGCCGTGTCGTTTATCGCAGTCCCGGCAGAGCCGCCTCAGCCGGGCGCGGGTGACCGGCCGGGACGCCAAAGGGGCAGGGTGCCTTCGGAAGCGCTTGTCGCCCACTCGTGTGTTAAGGCCCGTCCTCGCAAGCGGGACGTGGCCCTTCACGTCGGGCCAGTGCCAAACCCGCGAGCGGCCGGAGCACGAGGCGCCGTGTCCCCGCCACGGGGCCGCGCTGAGGGGAGCCGGGGTTGCCCCTCCAGCGGCACCTGCTGCAGCAGATGCCCCGCCAAAAGCCGCGGCTGGGGGCTGAGCTCCCGGCCCTGGGCGAACGCGGGATCCGGGCGGGCCCTCTACGTGGGGAGCGCCCGGGAACGCGCTCCCGGGGCCCGTAAGGGCAGCGCCCGCGCCTCCCGCCCCGCCCACGGCCCGCCCCGCCCACGGCCCGCGCGGCGCCTACAGCTCCGCCGCCGCCTCCCGCACTGCTCGGGGCGTCGCGGCCCTTACCCCGTGCTGGGCCGCAGGGCGCGGCCTACCCGGCGGCGCGGTCTGAGGCGCAGCCCTGCGGCGGGGCGGGGGCGGCGGCGCCCCGAGTATCCCGCAGGTGAGAGGGCCGCGGGCGGGGGGGTGGCGTGTGGGCCGCGGGTCGGGGCCCTTCGCGGCCGCTCCGCCCCGGCCGCGGTGTTGCGGGGCGAGCGGGCGGGCGGGCCGGGGATGATGCAGCAGCAGCGGCCGGGGGTGGCTCCGGCCCGGCCCTCCGAGGCCCCGCGGTGCCCGGGCAGCGGGACGGGGCCCGGGGCCTTCCCCGGGATGACGGCGGCCTCCGCGACCCTCGGAGTGGGACTCCGCGGGGCAGCTGTGCCGGTGACTCGTTCTGCCCGAATCCGGCGGCGTGCAGGCGTATTTACGTTCATCTTCACCCCTGCTTAACAGCCGTAGCGTCTGTTAGGAGAGGACTTGTATTTTGGGGGGGGGTCTGCTGCACTTGAGGAGCGACATAGCAGGGCGAAGGGGGACATTACCCGAAGGTGTTTTTTTCTTAAAAGCTAAATCCCTAGGTGTGCCGTCATGTTGTGACCTCTAATAAGAAATCTGTGTTAAAACCTGGTCTGCTTTGCCTGTTCTACATAAAACGCCTGGCTTTCCAATCTGTGATGCAGTGCAGAGACGTTCAGCTAAGAGTCAGAAGCACCTGCTTTCTGGTTCCTCCTTGTACAGTAGGGCAGTTCAGTAAATATTTATTTCTTCAGTATCTCAAGTATAAAATGCCACAAACTGCAGATACTCCTTTATCTTGGTAGATTATGCAAGATGAGCAAGTAGACTCGGTAGTTGTTTTGCAGATGAATGGTGGTAAGACTTCTTTTATTTGGTCAGGATTACTCTGCAGACTGTCAGTCTGCATAGACCCAAAATTCTTCATTGTTGTCTCTAGCTTTGGTACAGAAGCATGCAGTTGTTCTAAGCAGAAAACACACCACCACCACCACCACCCCCCCCCCCAAGAAATACGTAGAAAGCAGAGACACTGGGTTTGTCAGCAATTTAAGCAACTGAAAGTGGATTGCAGTTACCGTGGAATTGTTCTGACATGTTCATGTACTGTTCTTCCACAGTGCTGCTTGAGAGAGACAGGCTGAAGAACTTGTTTTAAGGTAACTTCCCGTCATACACAGTATATTTTGACAAGCACAGTTAAGCTTTCTGACAGTGCTTATTATTAAGTTTCTAGTTTCCTGAGCAGCATTGGAGAGATGTGTATGCCAGCTGAAGCTCTTAGGGCAGAGTCATGGGACGGTAGGGATTGAATGCTTCTTTCTGAACAATTAAAAATCAAACCTTTTCAGATGTGTTCAGTCAGGGCTGAGAGTCGAAGATGAGAATTTCCCTGTTTTGTTCACAAAAGGAAACCTCAGGTGGGATGATCAGCATCCCAGTACCGGACCGTTTAAAGGCCTGGTTTTAGTTTGGAGTAGAGGGGTCGTCTCACAGAATGCACTAAAACCATCTACATCCACAAGACTGTACTTAACGTAGTGTGCTCCAAAACCAATTCCCAGTTAGCTTAAGCTGGTGAAGATTATGGTCTGGAGTTAATTTTAAAACAGTATTTTGTTCCTAGGTTTTCTAGGAAAGGAATGAGAAATAAAGGAAGGTGAAATAGCGAATGTGGCAGTGATGCTTTTTTCTTTAAATTGCAGCAGCTGATGCATTTGGGAAAAAGGGTTGGTTTTGATAAAGGGACTGAGAGCCTGAAAGTGTCCCAGTTTTATGTGTTAGTCAAAGATACTGTGCTCCTGTCACTTGTTTTGTAAATCAGCATATGTTACCTGATACTCTTTTGCTTTGCTGTGAGGCTGCATGAAGTTGCTCAGTTGTTTGTTAAGCATCTCTTCATGTGTTACTGAGATCCTGGTTACAACCACTGTTGTGTTTTCTGGCATGCAAAGATGATTTATTCCCTCTCTAGTTTTGCTTTGCTCCTCCAGTTCAGTTTATTCAGTTCCAAAGAGTGCTGGATAAACATGGTTATAAAGTGATCCTTGAGGTTTGTCTTGTGCCAATGCAAGGTGCTAGGCAAGCTTTTCAGCTCCCAAGATAGTGTTGCTGATAGCTTATTTGTTTATATCCCTCCCCCCTCCTTCCTTCCAGTCCACTGTCTGTAATTCAGACCAGATAACACGGGGGATTCCTTCAAATGTCCTCAAAATGTGAAAACAACAGAGAGTAGCAGCCACGCTGCTGGAGTTGCTAACATCAAGTTCATCAGGTTTTTCCACGTCTTTTTTGTAATGATGTGGACTTTTCACATCTGCCTCATTTCCAGCCACTTGTAATATTTTAGATCCTGGTCTGTGTTACTAGTATCACTTGCTTGCTTTTTCCTAACAGCCAGGAGTGAGGTTATTTAAACTATGCTTAAAAACTACAAACTTTTAACTTGTTTTTTTTATAGCTGCACATTACCAAGACATGTTTAAAGTCTTTTAAGTACCCGTAGACCACCATGAAAGTGTTTGTTGTGCTCATAAGCACGCAGCTATGAAACTCTCTATACTTGCAGTGCTTGGATGTACAAGATGGGCAGAAGAGTGTGTTGGTACGTTTTGTACAGTCTTTGAGAGTTATGTGGATCATATTGGTAAAAATCCATCTGTCAAATGGTAAATTCTTCAGAGACTGAAGACTGGCTATCTGTGATACCGATCATTTAAGTCTGTCTCCCTCTTGCCCAGCGTTGTTTACAACAGTAATCGTATTTTTAGTGTTTGATAAATTGGCATAATAACTAAATGTTAGATTCAGATCAGCATGGTATGGGTAGCGTGAAGCCCCAGACACCATAGGCTAAATACTTGTGTCTTAGGCTGCAGTGCCCTTTCACTTTTAATCCACGTTTGATGCAGACAAGCTAATTAGATTTGTATCTTCTCATGCTGTGTGTTTGTGGTTGGCAAGAGGAAGTCAGTTCAGATCAGCACGTTTGTTTTCTCACCCTACCTGCTGAACTAGCAGAGAACACCTGGTTTTTAGGGGGGAGAACATAGCTTATCTAGTCAGGTTCATGGAGTATTCATGGTATACAAGGCCATTAAGCTATGTATGGAAAGCATGTATGAATTAGTGAGGGTTTGTATTTGTTGCTGTAGGACTCTTGTCATTCAGAGATGCTATGTGATCCAGGCAGTCTGGGAGCTTAAGAAGAGGCTGGTCGGCAGGTCACTGTACTGCGGTTTTCATTTTGGGGTGGCAGCAAATCCATCCCCATACCTGAAACCAAGTCGGCAGCTGTTCTGCTGAAGCGCTGCCTGCGTACTGAGCACCTCCCTGCATTCTGAACGCACATTCCTCATTGTACAGATTATTAGCTTTATTCATGTGTTTCCTTCTCTTTGCCATTGCCTTGCTCCCTTACAATACCACAATGCAGCTGCTCAGCAATGGGTCAGAACTGGGCTAGTTAACCTGATTGGCTCCAGATTCAGATTTGTTTTGATCTCTGAACTTTAAAGATGAACACCATAATCTTTAATGTACAAAACATGCTAATTTATTTTCTTACGATCTGTGAGAGCAAATCTGACATGTAGCTGAAAGGAACTATCCTTACTTGTCCTAGGAGAACACCCACCTGCAGGTGAGCATTGGTGAAAATGGGGGATACAAGAGACATCTGTCCTCACCTGGATTCCATAGGAGAGGTGACCAGGGACGATCTGCTGCTCAAATCCAAGGTACAGGGGTGTTCTGGTTATCAGTCCTTTCCCTTTTAGCTATTGTGCATGCGTTTGCATGTTTGCTTTTTGAAGAAAATGCTGCCTGTCTCCATAGAGGAGAGGCAGAAACTCTTCTTCCAGTGCTGATGGACCCTGCACATGTCCCGTAACTTAAGCCTTTATCATCCCCATCTGATCTGTTTCTCACTGTCATTTTACCCTGCTGAAATGTGTCACTTAGCTAGAATGCCTCAAAGCGTCTATTTAATTGGAAGTGTGGTATTAAAAAATGAAATACTGTGAGCTGCAGGTGGGCGAGGCCTGTCTTGTAGAGGTTTCCCACCCTTGAAGGACTGGGTTACTTAAAAACCAAACAAGCAAACAAACCTTCTTTTATCATGAATATACAGGGAACTTGCCAGTCATGTGGAGCTGTGGGACCAAATCTCTGGGCTTGTCTTCAGGTAAAAATGGCTTGCTATTTGTGTGCATGTATGGTGGGACTTCTCTTTAATAGCATTTATACTGAAGGAAAAAAACCCCAAAAGTGGGCGGCCAAAGAGGGCGTTCACCGTAGAACTATCCACCATTTTTTGATGGATTCCAAGGAGAAGACTAAGATCAAAGGCTAACACTGTTAGGGTATGCCAGTATGTAAGAGTTCACTCCTCAGAGGTGATTACCCTGGTAGTCCTATTAGGACATGAATAACATGCCCAGCATTGATTGTTGCCTGGATCCTGCCTCTGCTGGTAACTGCAAAGGGAGGCTGCAAGTGTGAGACCTTCAGTGACATTGCTTAGGGCAGCAAGGTGGAAAGGAATGACAAGGGCATGCCGGTGGGTGGGGGCAGTTGATTTTTACACTGGTGCTCAGATGTTTTGAGACTGCTCAGATGAGCAGCCTGTTGGAGCACTTGCCTTGGTATGGAGCCTTTACATGGATGTAAACCTGGCTCCAGGTTTTCTTTCCTAAATTGAGCAATTCCAATTTTCTGCCTTATTCCAGGCCCTGAATAAAAAGCTGGTTAGAAAACTGGCAAGATCAATTTTGAAGTTGCAGCTGCTGATGGGACTGGAGTTGCAGACTATTTTGTGAGGGGTCTAATTTGATGTGCCCATTGTACTTTTGCTCTTTTCTCTCACTAGATTGGTTGTCCTTATGTTGGTTGTGGAGAGTCCTTTGCTGACCACAGCACACTTCATGCACAGGTGAGCTTTTCTCTGTTGCCCATCTTAAGAGAGAGTGAATTGGATTTTTTCCCATTACCTAACCCTCCTCTACCCTGTTCTGGTAGGCCAGTGCTTCAACTTGAGCCGGCTGTCAAGGGAGATTCATTATTTCACCTTTTAATTTTTTAGGCCAAAAAGCACAACCTGACGGTGAATCTGACCACTTTCCGCATCTGGTGTTATGCTTGTGAAAAGGAGGTGTTCTTGGACCAGCGGCTGGCAGCGCACACGCAGTCACCACCAGTAAAGTTCACTGAACTGGTGGGTCTGTGTCAGTGTGGCAAGGGCTGAATGCTTGGCGGGGGTTTTGTTTACCTGTTGCAAAATTAGCAAAGCAGTTTCCGCTATTGTCCAGGCTTTTGTTGTAAGAAGAGCTCTTTTCACTGAAAGTGGCTACCTGTAGCCAGGGGACCCAAAGCCTTGCCTTAAGGGTCTCCCACCAAGCAGGCTTCCATATGACTTGAATATCCATTCTGACTTTATTTTTAACTTTTCCTAGCCTCTTCCATGGGGCATCTGTTTCTGAGATGAATCAAAACAGCTGTCACATCTTCACTTCAGAGCACGGCCTGTGGAAGTTTTAGCTGTCAGACCAGAAACACATGTACTTGTGACACTGCTGCATATTCCCGATGCTTCTCTTATCATGTGTACTGGAAGCAGTAATGGTACTATTTCCAATCCCTCCTTGCATTAGTGAGAATGGTAGACAGTGCAACTGGTTCTTTTCTCTCCAGAGTGCTTTTTTTCAAGACTGGCTTGATTTATGTATAAGACAGTCTCTGTCATAACTCATCCTTCAAAGCCGGCCTCTCACTGATGCTTATTTCTCCATCTTTAGGATTCACCATTGCCTGCTCACCCTCTGAAAGCTGTTCCAATTGCAGTGGCTGATGAAGGTGAATCTGAATCAGAGGATGACGATTTGAAACCAAGAGGTAACTCTGCATTGAGTTGATGAAAGGACTGTGAGGGTAACTGCAATCTGTAGGACTTGCACTGAGAGGTTCCTACAAGCAGAGTGTGCAGACTGCCTGGAAAGGGCTGAATCCCCTCTCCTTTGGGGAATGGGGAGGAATGCAGAAAGCAGCACATCTGGAAAGTGTTTCATGCCTCTCTTGTTTGTGCTTTAGGCCTTACTGGAATGAAAAATCTTGGGAACTCCTGCTACATGAACGCAGCACTTCAGGCTCTCTCTAACTGGTAGGCATTAGGGCCTTTCAGTAGAGCCTTTACTAGACTTCACTAAATACCAGAAGTGGCACCTCTGATCTGAGACCTTCATGAGTCTTGCAAAGAGAAATCAGCCAGACTAGATGCAGAAATAATTAAGTATTTGTTTTGGACAACAGAAGGTTTACAGCAGGAAACTTGAGTGACTACTTACAAGACTCATGTTTAGATGAGTGCTTGAAGTATAACTCCATCATTTCTGTTGTGACAGAAATGTAATTCATCACATGGGAAGCCATGTCACAGCTCTTTATTCCCCCTAGTGATATCATTCTAACAACCCATATCCTAAAATACCCTCTAGCCATCCTGTTGAGAGCTAATTCCAGGATCTCTTCTCTGTACTGGGAACAGATTCAGATCAGCCTTTTTCATTTGTTTCAAGTTAAGAGACAAGTCTGTATCTGGAATCACTTCTCTCGATTTAAAAACAGTATCTTAAGCATGGTTTTGAAAAGGCATGCTTTTAAGTTTTGATAAACCCTTACATAGAAGCAGAGGAGAAATTTCTGTACACTGAATTCTTCCTTTTTTTTCTTGTAGCCCACCTCTCACACAGTTTTTTCTGGAATGTGGTGGACTGGTCCGTACAGATAAGAAACCAGCACTGTGCAAAAGTTACCAGAAGTTGGTGTCTGAGGTTTGGCATAAGAAGCGGTGAGTAATCACTCCCTAATCTAATATGGACAGGTTTCATAGTTATGTTAGTTTTGAAGTCTGGCATCAGCAAAGAGGAAATTTGATCTTCAGGGATAATTGCATTGTCTAAAGGAGTCAGTTCGAACCCTACATAGATGGGTATGCGAGGATTCCTTCATATCTAGGAGATCCAATGTCCTGCTACTCACGATAAAATTGGCATATTGATGTCAGTGAAAAGAATACGTGCTTAATGTTATATCTTCAAAAAGGAAGATTTTTTTTTTTAGTATAACTTCCTGTTGGCAATGAAGAAAAAATGATGGAGTAAGGGAATGTTCTTGGCCATTTCTGAGTATCTTGCATGGACTGACCAGCTTGTAGTTGCACTGCTGGTCAGCAGGGCTGAGGATTTGGGTGGAAAAAGCAATACAGAGAGTTGTACCAAAGAGAATGGAGAGTGCAGGTGACGTTTTGGGAAATACTTACTATTGGTTCAAATTCTAGACCAGTCCAAAGGATAGTGTAAAATAATGCAGTTCTCTTAAAATCTGAAGATGTCTGCTCTGTGCAGTCAACTGAAAAAAATCAAACTAGGAATTTAAATGGTATTGCATGTTCATTTCGTGTTAGTTGGTAACAAGGATAAGTAAGATACAGAGCAAATGTGAACTGTGTCTTTCTGGAAGAGAAGGCTGTAGACCTTGAAGTAGTATAATGTCATTTTAATATTGCTTTTGATTTACCTCATTTACTGGCTCAGCCCACACAGATTTTGAGACAGACATGGTGCTGCAAAGTCAAATCAAGTTACTAATTGCAGAACCCTGCTCTGGAAGGAATCACTTGAGACAATTTGAAGTGTGGACACAGCTTTAAGTTAAATGTGCTTTAGGCAAGGGTGTCCCTGGAAGGATAGACTGAAATGACTGCGAGGTGTTTTCTGTCTCTTAAAATCCAGCTAATAGAGAAATATATGCCCAGGCTTTGCAGGTGCATAATTATATTTTGCCTCTTTAATTACCACACCCTGTTCTATGGCTTATTAGACAAACTGGCTCCAGGCCTGATAAGCAAACTAACTTCTTTTTTTTTTTTTTTTTTTTCCCATATCTAAACAGCCCGAGTTATGTTGTTCCAAGCAGTCTATCCCATGGCATTAAACTCGTCAACCCCATGTTCCGAGGCTATGCACAGCAGGTGGGGCCTCAACAAAACCATGCCATTATTCCAAAGATGGTGGGATTCTTCTTCCTGCAGTGGTGGTGCTTGTGTTCAGGAGGAAGAGCTTGAGCTCAGGGGTCGTACCCGTTTTGTGTCAGTGTTAATGATCTGATCAAGCACTTGGGTGGGTTTTAAGAAACCTGGGCTCTCTTCCAGGCTCTGTCTCTGCCTTGCTGGTACCAGATCAGTGCATTTTCCTGTGTCAGCTTTCTCACCTCTGAAATTATGATGGTCACCTCCTTTATAAAGGGCTTTGAGATCTATTGATAATGTGCTACATGAGAGTCGGGTATTATTTATTCACATCAGAGCTGAGAAACCTGGATAAATCTGAACTAAAAAGTTAGATATGAATGTTCCATATTCTTTTTCTGGGGAATTACAGCAAATTAAATCTTATTTAAAGATAGTATCCTTTTTTTTTCTTTAAAGTTTTTGTCAGTGTATATCTTGTGTTTATTCTTTAGAATAAAACATAAACATCAAACTATGATTAGAAAATTTGCAAGGGAAGTGACAGTACATCTAAACTGTGATACTGACAGGAAATCAAAACAGAGAATAAAAATAATGATTAATGCAAGAACTCCTATGTTTTATCTTTGATGTGAAGTACATTGGATTGGAAAACTCTCAACTGTAAAGAGATAAAGTTGAAAGGAAGGCAGGGCAGGCTAAAAGCCAAAGTTCCATAAAATAAGAGAAGTGTCATAATTAACTTTCTGAAGTTGTCAAAATACCAAGTTGCTTTCCAGCTGGTCCTTTGAAGCCGATGCTTCAGCTTTTTTTACCATGTATTATGAATGTAGGAACTTGCACCTAGACTGTCTTTGGTTTCTGGTTCCATTCCCTATTTATTAGATATTTTACTATGCCCTTTCTAAGAGAGGGATTGCCATGAGCAGAAGTCAGTGTTCATGAAATCTGTTTTGTGGGTAAGAGTATTCTCTACAGCCTGCTGTCTTCATTAGGTTTCTCGTCTCTCTTGCCTCTTATCAGTGGTAAACGCCTGATAAAGTTTGCATGCTATAGCTGCTCTGTGGCTTTTCGGTGTCTTTCAGCTGAAGATATTCAGATGCAAATTGAGCTTTTTATCATTTAGAAGTTAAAAACATGTATGTAGCAGACAGCTTCTTGGTACATGGCCACGGTACTTTCTCTGCTTTAGTAGGGCCTCCTTGTGTTGCAGAGGTGGCTAACCTTTGTGGGCAGCATTGAAAGAGGCTATGAATGGAGCCTTCTCCTCTTTTCCCCTTCTCATTTGCCCCGTTTCTGGATGGATACTAACATGGAATTACTCCTGGTTTTCAGGACACTCAGGAGTTCTTGCGATGCCTGATGGATCAGCTTCATGAAGAACTGAAGGAACCAGTTGTGGCAGAGGCAAAGGATTTGGATACCAGTGACCACGATGAAAAGCGAGAGGGTGACCGAAGTCCTTCGGAGGATGAGTTCCTCTCCTGTGACTCAGGCAGTGACAGGGGTGAAGGAGATGGTCAAAGTCGGACCACAGGAGGCATGGGCAGCAGCTCCTTTGCAGAGACGGAGCTGTTGATTCAGGATGAAGCAGGGAGAGGCATCTCTGAGAAAGAGAGGATGAAGGACAGAAAGTTCTCCTGTGGCCATCGACGCAGCAACTCAGAGCAGGTGGATGAGGATGCAGATGTTGATACTACTATGATGCCAGTTGATGGTAGAGCCTCACCTGAGGTGCTGTCAGCTCCTCGTCCTGCCAGCCCATGCAGGACACCAGGTATACACCTCTTCCAGTCATGTTATTTGTGAGAAGATGTTAGTCTACACAGGGGCAGTGCTGTAGTGCAGTGGCAAACAACACATAATGTCACTGTTCCTTCTATGGGTTTCAAGAAATTTTGCATCCAAGTTTTTCCTTAGTGTCCCTGGCAGCAGTTCTGCCTTTGTGCACAGTTGCTTCTGTAAGAAAATGTAATATGTGAGCCAGAGAGGTGCTTAGCCAGGCTAAAGTGCTATGGAGCTGAGTAAAGACTATGTCCTGAAGACAGTGATAGCTGCCTCCGCCAAACCTGCAAACACTGTATTTATGCCTTTTCCTAATTTAGAAAAAAGGTTTTGTATGTGTACATTGCTTTAGCTGATAGGCTGGCCTGGGGAGATGTTATCTGTGGAAAAGGTGTGGAAGAGGGTATTTGTTCATGTCGGACTGTGGGCTTTGTGGAGGGAAAAGGGAGAGGCACAGTTTGTGCATTTCTCTGTCTTAGGGAAAAGAAAAGAGCAGCAGTTAAGATGTAGGTGTGGAGTCACCTCAGACTGAACATATCCAACCTTTCAGCAATTCTTTAGAGAAGAATCTTATTCTGCCAACTGGTACTGAAGACAGCAATGCTGTTTATGTGGAGTAGGGATACAGGAGCAAGCTATAAATCCTAGTTAGTCATAAGTGGGAAAAAATGGCATTTTTTTTTTAATATGTAATTATTAGCTGTTCAGTGTAGCTCTCTATGCACTCTTACCCGTGCACTGAGGGAGCTGGGTCTGCCAACCTGTGCAAGCAGGACAGTTAATAGACACTGAACTGTATGTATCAGGAAAGATTCTGTGCTGGAACGCAGAGCCAGGCTGTCACTGACTATACTAGGGTCGCCTTTTATAACTGAGGTTTTCACCAGTGCTCTTCTCCCTCCCCATTCTCCCAAACAGAACCTGACAACGATGCCTTTGTGCGCTGCTCCTCACACCCCTGCAGTCCAGTCCATCATGAAATGCACTCCAAGCTCTCTAGCAGTCCTCCTCGCTCCAGTCCTGCCAGGCTTGGACCTTCCTACATACTCAAGAAAGGTAGAGCCAGAGTGTGTGTGCTGGGAGGCAGAGGGTCGGAGCATGTAGAGGAGGAGGTTCATTTGCAGAAGAGAGAAGGAATCCATCATGATTCTTGATTAACAGTTGTAACTGCTGATGCCCCTGGACATCAGTGCTTTCCAGACTAGTACTAGGCAAAGACTACATTAAACATGCAGGTAAAGTCAAGTTCTGGGCACAACAGATGTTCTAGTATGCTCTTATATTGGAGTCTGAAATGATTTCCATGTCTGCATCTGCATGCTGTGTTTGTTATTAATAAAATGGCTATGAAGTCCCAGGCACAAGCTTCGTCCCTTTAGGGGAGTGTGGGTATGTGTAAACATTTGTCTGCCAGACTTGAATTTCATAGCGTGTGGGCCAAAGAACCGTAAGATGATGTTACTGAGAGAGAGTTTGCTGTCCTCTTGGACATCTTAGGCTCACGGTAATAGAACTAAGGCTGCAGATACCAGTCCAGTGCTGGGAGTATTGTTAGGCTTCAAAGTGGAGCCTGGCTTCTGTTGTTAGCAAACTGGACTCTTCATCCCGAGCAAACTGCAGATTGAAATCCCTCAGCATTGCATAGTCTGCAAGCACAATGGCATGTGCTTATACCACTGCTGTTCAATAATGTCATTCTTTCTTCAGCTGTGTCCCAGCCCCTTGGCTGAGGTCAGCACAACCACAGATGTTCTGGCTGGATAAAAAGCACTCTGTCTTCATGCACGTGTGCATGGGGAAGAGGGTTTGTTATTAAACAAAACTTTGTGTTTGGCCAGTCCCTGCTGTGGAGAGTCCTCTCCAGTGCAAGACACCTGGGGAACACATGGCAAATGTCAGAGGGGGGAAAAAAAAAGGACAAAGTACACAGGCAGGTGAGGGAGTAGAGGAAGTAAAGTGTAAAGCTTAGAGCAAAATGTCACAAGACTTGAGAAAAGCAGGGACTCTCTGTGGCAGAGCCAGACTTCTAAACATGTAGTAAGAGAATGGAAACAGGATTTCCAGTAAGACAATTTCTGTCTGCTGAGAGCTGGCATGTTTGCATTGGTTCATTTGGCTACCTCCCCCTTTTCTGTACCACATGAAGTGTTTACAGCAGGCTCCACTGTCTCACTGGCATGCAAGTGGTGTCTGAACATGCAGGACAGCACTTGTCCTGTGTTCTTATGTGGCTGCGTGACTCTATTGAGACAGGAGACTGGGAAGGAATTGCTACTCAATGGAACTTCTTTGTCTGTCTTCCAGCTCAGATGCAGGCTTCTGGGAAAAAGAAGAAAGAACTTCGTTATCGCAGTGTGATTTCTGACATCTTTGATGGCTCCATTCTCAGCCTGGTGCAGTGTCTCACGTGTGACAGAGTGAGTCTCCTGGTGGCTGTCAGTCAAAGAGTACAGTCTTCTAGATGTTATAGGTCTCTTCTTAGGAAATGGTGCTTCTATTTCCAAACACTGTAGGATGCAGTGGGCCTGCTAAAATGATGAGAGGTTGGTGGTGGGGGAGCTGTGAGAAACCTGCCATGCCAAAAAAGTTGTATTTCTCTGTAGGGGTCTGTTTGCTTACCAATGTTTACTAAGTTGGCCTAGCAATATCACATTCACATTAGAGAACTGATTCCAGTGCTATGAAAAACATTACAAAAGTCATCCTGCTAACAGCAGTGAAGAATAATTAGCCAGTGTGAGTTGCCTTACTGCCAACTCGGGTTTCTATCCTACACAAAATCCAGGCAGTGATAAAAGGTGATGAACGTCATGTCCTAGATCCATTACACACACAGGAAACCCAGACCTCTTCTCTTGGATATTTCCAGGTTTCTACGACAGTGGAGACATTCCAGGACCTGTCACTCCCAATCCCAGGGAAGGAGGACTTGGCCAAGCTGCACTCTGCCATCTACCAAAATGTGCCAGCTAAGACAGGGGCATGTGGGGACAACTATGCCTCACAAAGCTGGATTGCTTTCATCATGGAGTATATCCGGAGGTGTGTTCCCTCTGCAGAACCTCTTTTTTTCTGGGGTTTGCCCAGCAGTGCTGGAAGGCATCTCTCCCTAACCAGTGATATTTACAGCAGAATGTCAATTGGAACCATTCTTTGGAGGACGGTATGTGGTACCTCACAGGTCTTTTGAGCCTTTTCATCTAAACCAGTTGCTACTGTTCCTCTAATTTTATCACATACCTTGAGATCTCTTGGGCAGCTGATATTCCTCACTTCTGCCTTTAGCTCAGTCTTGCCCTCCAGAGCAAATTAATTCCTGGTGTAGTTTTCCAAATCATTTCCAGCTTGAGCAATCACAGTAGGAACATCAGCTGAGAGAAATCGTGCTTTCCCTGCTCCTCTGGGATGTGTGATGAGCTTAGGACCTACAGCTAGAAGGAAGCCCATCATCTGTTTGGAATTTTGTACACCAAAGCATCCAGCTATTTTATGTGTAACTCTTGCATTTAATCCCCTCTCTTCTGCAGATTTGTGGTGTCCTGTATCCCTAGCTGGTTTTGGGGTCCTGTTGTGACGCTGGAGGATTGCCTTGCTGCCTTTTTTGCAGCAGATGAGTTGAAGGGTGAGTTTTCTTCAGTGGGGTCTGACAGCACAAACCAAGGAAAACCGCGTGGAGGAGTATTTCATGTGCATTTTGGAGGTCGATTGAATCTCCTGGAAATCCTGCCTTAATATTTCATTTAGAGACTGGCAGTACCAAAGGTGGGCAGTTCAGCTTCTTTGAGCAGAAGTGAGTTTTTCCACCTGCTCAGGGTGGGAAATCTGGGTGAGAGTGTCCTCAGCAAGGAGCAGACATAGCTGTGGTTAGTTGTGAGTGCTGTAGCTCCTTACCCACCTTAGTTTCTTTGCTTTCAAACAATTGGTTGTATTCATTTATGCTGGTGGGCAATTGCATTCTTTCCTGATAGTTGACTGCATTCTCTTCTTGCCTACACTTATTGAGAGAAGTGCTTGTTTTGATCTCACCCTGGCTTCCCCAAGAGGTTGCTTAACTTGATTTGTCTGCACTGGATAGAAATGTAGACGTATCAGCGTTGTGTGCTCTGAGAATCTGCATAATGGCTTTCTTCTCTTTGTCTACAGGGGACAACATGTACAGTTGTGAACGGTGTAAAAAGTAAGTTTGCGTTATCTGTATCATGTTGTGTGTCTGGCACTTTATTTCTCTGTACTGCTGTCAGACATTTTGCTATGCCCTCTGCCTGGACATTTCTTCTGCTGAGTGGCATATAAAATCTGCCTTGCCTTATACTAGAGTCCTGGTCTTGAGAGGTCACTGACTGCAGATTGGAAAAGTGCTGTCTTTGGGGGGAAAAGAAAAGAAGGATATGAGCAAGGATGTGGCTTGGCAGTTAAGGAGCTGTTGTGTTAGAAAGAAGAGGCGTGACAAACTGCTCAGGCCATGCCTCATTTGGGAAGGATACTGCAAAGAGCCTGAATTTGTTGTTGCTAGAATTCAGGATTTGTCTTGCATTTCAAAGCTAGCAAGACCCAGCCTTGCCTTTTGGCATCCCTTTGCTTTAGAGGTTTCTCACAGCTAGTGTCTTTTCCTCCCTCAGACTGCGGAATGGAGTAAAGTACTGCAAAGTCCTCCGGCTGCCAGAGGTGAGTAAAAGCTCCTTGTTTTCTAGTTTTCTTTTAGCAGCCGCTGAGGAGGTAAGGAGGCTAGAGGTAGAACAGAAGTAGCAGTTTGTTTTGGTGGCAAAGTCCTGTATCTAGACCAGAAGAGACTTCCCCATTCTAAGCTGATGAGCCAGCAGGATTCATGACTTAACAGGTGAAGAGCTTTTGCAAAGATGAGATGCACAGAGATGTGCTGTTTTATCAGAAGACCCATGGCAAAACTGTACTTTGGTGTTCTCTGTCCTTGGGTCTTTTAGATTCTTTGCATCCACTTGAAACGGTTCCGGCATGAGGTGATGTATTCCTTCAAGATCAACAGTCATGTTTCCTTCCCCTTGGAAGGGCTGGACCTGCAACCTTTCCTAGCCAAGGAGTGTGTCTCCCAGATCACGACCTATGATCTCCTGTCAGTCATTTGTCACCACGGCACAGCAGGCAGTAAGTCCTCCTTCTGTGAGTATGGGCAGAGGTGAACAGGAGCGAGATGAGTCTAGGCAAAGCAGAAGGACTAGCCAGCACCTCTTCTGGGATGAAGTACAGTGTAAGGCCTGCCCTCTCCGTTCCCAGGCTTGTTCAGCCTCTTCCCTTTGAAAAGTGAACCTAGCAGCTTGTGACAGATGCCCTGCAGCTATTTCAGCATCACCACTGAGAGGCCTTTCTGAGGAAGGCAAATCAGGGTGATGGTGCAAGGCTCCATTGCTCCTGCAAAGCTTGTCTGAGCTGGAATTATGCCTTTTTTTTCTTCTTCTCTTCTTTTGCTCTCTGTTCTCTGCCAGAAGCGAATCCTCATTGTGCTGCTGACATTGTGCCAGGCCTGACTTCTCTCTGCACTCTGAATCCAAGCAGTGCTGTGTTTTCTCTGTTACAGGTGGGCATTACATAGCCTACTGCCAGAATGTGATCAATGGCCAGTGGTATGAGTTTGATGACCAGTATGTCACTGAAGTCCATGAGACTGTGGTACAGAACGCAGAAGCCTATGTCTTGTTCTACAGGTGAGCTGTGCCCCCTGCATGCAGTAGTCCCTTGCTGGTTTCAGAATACCTAGAAATGCATTTCACAAACTTAAGTCTTCAGGAACTGCTTAATTTTTCCATTTCCCCACTTCAGGAAAAGCAGTGAAGAAGCTGTGCGAGAGCGTCAGAAAGTTGTATCTCTTGCCAGCATGAAGGAGCACAGTTTACTGCAGTTCTACATCTCTCGAGAGTGGCTCAATAAATTCAACACCTTTGCTGAGCCTGGTCCCATCACCAATCACACCTTTCTGTGCTCTCACGGAGGTAAGGCAGTGCTGCTGGACCTGGGAATAGCAGCTTTTAGCTGCACCTTTATGCTTCTTGGTGCATTAACAAATGCAGGAAAAAAACCTCCAGCTCTCATCCTGATACAGTATATGCTGCAGTAGGATTCATTTCTTTGGCTTCAGAGGCCTGAAGGGATGTGTAGTGCTGGGAAACAATGGTTTTCAGTTGTCCATTTGTTTTTAAAAACAAACCTGTAGAGAGCAGATAAGGCAGCATTTAGTTGTGTTACCCTGTCAGCAAGGCTGGCATTCAGTGTTTCATTGGAGAACGGAGCATGCGCTACTGAAGAGACCGATACTGTGTTTTACTGTTGTTCTTCTTCATCTGTTGTGCTGGGGAGCCCTCATGTTTATAAGTCTCCACCTGGAAATGAAGCACTTGATTAGAAATTGAGACCATGAATTGAGAAACCTCCACAATTAATGAAATCTTGTCTGTTTTCAATTAGCAAAGGAAGCAGATTCTGGAATCAGCGTTTTCAGCAAGGAAGATCTGCCTTTTTGTATTTGCATCTTTACCCAGCAGTGAGTTTCCTGGTTAACTCTTCCTCTTGTGTTTCCTTCACAGGGATCCCTCCTAATAAGTACCACTACATTGATGACCTGGTTGTGATTCTGCCTCAAAACGTGTGGGAATATCTCTACAACAGGTGAATATGGCCATTTCTTTCTTTCTCACAATGTGTTTTGGTTTTTATTTCACACCTTGGGCAGTGACCAAGACGTAATGCCTTCCCAGGGCCATGTACCTTAAAGGCATGCAGTACTTGGTGTGGCTTGGCAAAGACTGGTATTTGATAGAGCCTCCTAATCTAAACCAGAACAAGCTATATCGATGCATTGTCCCAGAATGATACAGTGACCCTCGCTGTGCTGAGTAAAGGCAGTACTCCCCATGCGGCTGCAGACACACCTCCTTTTCCAGTGTCTTGAGAAGTATAAAAATCCGTCTCTGTAGGATGCAGGGCTGGGAGGCATTTCCATTCTCCTGCAGTTCTCCATTCCCCTCCCTCTTGTCCTGTGCGCAGGTTTGGGGGCGGCCCTGCTGTGAACCATCTGTATGTGTGCTCCATTTGCCAAGTGGAGATTGAGGCACTTGCCAAACGCAGGAGAATTGAAATCGACACCTTCATCAAGGTTTGTATGGGAAGCATCTGGAAGCAGTGGCAAAGGGTAGAGGTGGGAAATGGAGACCTGTCACCACGGACAGTTAGTGGAGGACTCCTGCCCTTGTTTTCCAGAACATTATCTACAGCATGGCAAGGAGATTGACCTCGGGGTTCCCCAGGGCTCACAGCATGGGGAGGGGCAGCCGCAACACAATAATTCTGTGCACGGCTGCACGCAGACACAAATTTTAAACCATCCTAGTCTCTTGCCTGCTATAGTGAGCAGGAACAGGTGTGGAAGGTGGAGTTAGATGGGGTTCTTCTCAAGAATGGCAAGGCTGTCCTACAGTTAATGGAAGCTCCCCCAGATCTCTGGAGTGACTAAATCCTTCCTGCATGTCTCTGTTCTCCTCTGTTATCCCAGCTGAACAAGGCTTTCCAGGCAGAGGAGTCTCCAAGCGTCATCTACTGTATCAGCATGCAGTGGTTCCGTGAGTGGGAAGCCTTTGTCAAGGGGAAGGATAATGGTAAGAAGCCAGAGACCTCTGGAGTCTGTCAGGGGTGAGTGGTAGAAAGGCAAAAAGTATTTGCTTGGTCCTCAGTGAGCACTGCACTGCACCTGACTGCCGTGGCTTGAAGCTGACTGGAGTTCAGACACCGGCTGCTCAGACTGTCTGCAGCTCCCCAAGGGCAGAGCAGAAATAACAAGAGAAACTAGCTCAGGAAATAAGCTGAATCTGGTGGCAACATGGAAAGGAGAATGGCTTTTGACATGTTTGTTCTCTTACAGAGCCTCCCGGACCAATTGACAACAGCAAGATTGCACTCACGAAAGCAGGTGGCCATGTGCAAGTTAAGCAGGGTAAGGCTTGTGCTGCCATCTTGCCATGTTCCTAAAAGGTGAAGGGAAATGTATCACTGGGTCTAGCTGTCCGTAGTGAAGCAGTCACAGAGCAGGACGGAGTTGCACAACCATGACCCAACAAGATGACAGTTCTCTGCACAACCCAGTGCTGACTGCCCTGAGTGAGCCATCTCTGCTCTTCATTGGCAGCTCCTGCATGACCAGCTTGCTGACACGACTTGTGACGGTGAAGCCTGCAGTCTCCATCTCCTGCTGTTGCTGTGCCGCAGGCCCCTTCCACCCTTCCCCTTCCCCCCACCTTTGCATTGTGGCTTCGATCTTGTGTTGCTCTTGACTTGGTCTTTATTGAGCATCTGCTGTGGTCCAGCTTGTGAAATAACCTTGCTTGTGCTGTCCTTGCTGGGCTGTCCTGCCAAGCAGCTAAAGATAGTATTTGCATCTTGCTTACCTCTCGGAGCAACGCTTTTTGGTTTTTCTCTAAACTATGGCAACATTCTCTGCTTTTCTCTGCTTTGTGCTTTGACCCCCTTAAGGTGTCCCTTCTAGGACAGCTTGGAGAGGGGTTTCAGTCTCTCCCAGGCAGCTCAACCCCAGCTTCCTGGGGTGGGGTGTCTGGGTGCGTGGCTGTAGGTCCTGGGCTCTCAGCGCTCATTCACAGCTGTGTATGAGAGGGATCAGGCAGGTCCTGGCATCATGGGCTGTTGCCACTCGGTTCCTCTTGGGGAAAGGAAGAAGTGGCTGCAGCAGGACCCCACAGTGCTCAGCTATGCTGCTGTGGAGCCTTGGTGGCTTCCAGCAGCGGTGGCACTGCAGAGGGCTGGTGGGGGCTGCTGTGGCTACAGCTGTGCCACGCAGACCTGCCAGCAGGGCGGGGGGACCTCGTGTGCCTAACTTTTCTTGGGGGTGGGCCTGTGCAGGCAGCGGTGGTGGGAGAGGACATCCTTGTGTTGTGGTGCACCAACCTTTCCCTCCAGCAGCTGCACCAGGGGCAGACTGGCTGCATGCCTGATGGCTGCTGTTTTCCCTTTCAGGTGCAGACTACGGGCAGATTTCCGAGGAGACGTGGATTTATTTAAGCACACTGTATGGAGGGGGCCCAGAGATTGCTATCAGACAGAATGTGGCCCAGGTCCAAGACCTGGGAAATCTACATGGGGAGCAGAAGATTGAAGCAGAAACACGGGCTGTGTGATCTGTGTGTGATGGGGCAGCAAAGGTATGGCACAGATACACCTGTGTGGGGATGGAAGGCTGGGGAATCCTGAGGAGTCCAATCTCTTCCGCTGTCCGGTACTCGAAGGTGTGTGCAGCTCGCACCACCACTTCTGGGGCAGGCAGTTTTCCTCTGCCGTCCTTTCATGTGGCTTTGAATATAGGGGTGGTGCTGGGCAAGACTGGGAGAAAAGCAGCTTCTCTGTAATTCCTCTCTGGCACTGCAGCCAGACTTTGCTAAGATATGTTTTGACCTAAGCCCTTTCCCCTTTTTGTTTGCTTACAAGAAGCCAGCGCTCCCAGCTTGCCCTCAGTGAACTGAGTCTCTGCTCCTTTGCAGGTTTTGCTTTTGGTATTTTTCTTTCAACTCAAATGTATAAAGATAATGAAACATTATTTATGTTTCCAGCTGGCAGTGTTGCAACTAGAGAAACCTGTTATTTGAGGCTGACTAAAGCCACATGGTCTCCTGGTAGTTTTGTGTTGGTGGTGCACAGCTGTCACAACTTCCTGGTTTTGCTCTTTATCCAGTTCTTGCAAATTCTGTTGCAATCAACTAAGAAATTTTGAAAGAGGCTGTTTCTTTCTCCCCTAGCCACTAAAGCCACACCTTTATGGTCCCGCAGATTTTTTTTTCTCTTTGTACCTGATTTCATGTGTTCAGCACATTTTCAGAGAACAAAGCTGGAAGATGAGTCCTCTCTCCCCGTGGCTTCCCGCTGTACCCTTTCTGCTAAAGCTCCCTGCAGCTTTGTAGCTATGGGATGGAGCCTTCCAGGTGTTCAGCAAACAGGGGTGGTACATGAGCAGCTTAAACTCAAGAGCTGTTAGAGCAGGCTTCCTTGGAGCAGGACACAGGACAGCTCTCATGCGGAATTTAGGGCTGCTGGTTCGTAACCCCTTTCTCAGACTGGCCCTGCTGTGAGCCCAGGTATGGCTCTGCATCTGCCATGAGATGTGGAGGGGGCACAAAGGATGCAGAAGAGCCCCTTTGTTCACACAGAGCCAATTTGGATGGGTCACCCTTGGACAGGGTGGTAATTCAGTGCTGGGGAGGGGCCTGGCTGAGCAGGTCCCAGGCTGTTGAAGCAGCTTTGTAGGAATCAGCTGCTTTCTGCAGCCAAGCGCCCACCTGTGTGCTGAGGTCATTCCAGCTTCTCAACACAGATGTAGTTTGTGTATACAGTGGCTCATTTAATGAACAGAAAGAACTTGCTCCCCATCCTACTGCCACTAACATGGCCAAGGAGCATCTGCTCGCAGGCAGCAGAGAGAGGAATGAAGAAAAAAAAGGCTAAACTCTACTTTTCTCAGCAGGGCTCTTAAAAAAGTTCTTTGTTATTCTCATAAGCCAGAAAGGCAATAGTTAAATCTTTGCAAGCATTTGAGTGCAGTTTAATGGAAGCAGTGCAAGGCAGAGGTGGGCCTCTCATGGACTGAGGAACCAAAGGGTGTGTTCCTGGTACTGAAACCTGAACGATTCCACAGCGCACACGCACCCCGCAGCCTGGCTCTGCAGCTTGGCCTGAGTGGTACCAGACTCTGCATGGGGATGGGATCTCCTGAGCTCCTCGTAGAAGAAGCAAGCGGGGGAGGCAGGAGGGAAAGGCGGTGCTTTGACTCAAGACACAGAAAGCAGGAAAAGGTGTTAAGGAGAATTCTTTGAAAAGACAAATGGCCTTCAGATATTTTTTTTAGACCAAATGGTTGCTGGAAACAGCAACTTCTTCTTTAAAAGCGTTCAGCATGTTAATTTTACTGTCCTGTTTATTGGAAGCTTGTGTATACCCAGCCAGGCCCAGGGGGAGGTCAGAGAATGAGACACTGTTGGAATTCTTCTTTGTTCTAAGCTGTATTTGTTAGCCACTGCAGCTGCCTTTGAATCTGCTGCAGAGCCTGCATGTCTGTGTTGTCTGTGCCAGAGAAGACGCTGTACAGACTATAGTAACTAACACTCCTGTGCTTAAGTGTTATACTTTGTGCTGAAAATGTGTTACAATAAATAAATGTGCATTCAACATGTTGCATTCAACTGCTGCCTGCCTTGCCTGGTGAGAGGGTCTGACAGCTTCCTGGGAGCTTCTGCTATGAAGAAAAGTTTAAAAATGAGAAAATCCAAACTTCCTGCTGCCAGGAGGCCTTGCAGGACAGATCCTTCTGAGCAGCAGTGAGCTCCGGTAAATCTTACTCCGCTTGTTCAGAGGAAGGTGCCTGCTCCTCTCAGTCTCTGCCTACAAAGACTTCTGCTTCAGGTTTCATTTACCCAATTTCAGCAGAGTTTGTCTCAGAAAGCCTGCATTGCCCAGAAGCATGTGTTGTTCATGACTGTCACAGCTATGAAAGTAACTTCCATGGGAAGTAGCTGAAGTTTCACTGAACTGTTCTAGCTTTCTAGTTTTCTGTCAGTCTGTTGCGTGGCTACGATGTCTGTACTGGTACAATCCACTGCCTTGGGAACACGCGAGAGCAGCCTTGCTGCTGAGGCTGCAGGAAGGGCTGTGCTCTCACCAACCTCTTACCCTGTCCTGCTGCCTGGATTAGGGTTGCTAACCCAGGCAGGTGATGCAGGTACTGCCTGAGGCTGAGGGGCTGGAGGGTGAGAACAGTTCTCTGCCGGAGTGGCGAATGACACCGCATTAGCTGATGCCGGAAGAAATAGAGCTCGAGTTGGCTTAATAAGACCATGCCGCTCATTCTTTAGCAACTTGAAATCAAGCGTAAAAACTTGCATCTCGCAAACCAACCCCATCACCTCAGCAACTGCAGAACAGCTCGAAATGTTCCAGGAGACATTAACAAATGCCCTCCTCCAGGGAGGACATTACTCGGTGTCCAGACAAACAGTGCTAGTGCTGCTCTGGTCAAACCATAATTGTACTTTTTGTCACCCTCTGTCCATTAAAACACTCAAAGCTTAGTTCTGCATCTGTATTTCATTTGAAACCTGACTGCAGCCTTGCTTTTCTCTCGACTGGTGCAGGCAGCTACGGTATTCCTGGGCACGTCTCAGAGACAGCTTTGGGACCCAGTGCCGATGTAAGGTACGTTTCATGGCTGAACCCTTATCGGTTCTTTTTGCAAATCACTTCATTTTCCCCTTATTTTATCAGGTCCCTTGCTGACTGCAGAAAAGGGAGATGAAAGAACTGTTCATGCATTGGATGGATGGAGCTAACCTCAGTATTCAGAGTATCTGCTCCCTTGCCCCAGTCTTCCAGGAGTACTGGGGAGTTGTTTACACATGCTGTTCCTCTTCTGCAGACTCCACTCGTTCCCAGACTATGGCCTCACAGATCATTTGGGATGCAAAGGGCTCTGCCCCACGCTCTCACCTTATGATGCACGTGTCACATCTCAGCTCACGGAAAGGGGAATTCACTCTTCCTCCGGTGATGCCAGGCCCATGCAGCACACATACCCCCCCCCCCAGCCTTGCTCTGCAGCCCGCTGCTGCTGGTGGTGTATCTCCACCCTCCTGAAGGGCCAAAGCACACAGCATCCTGCACGCTGCGACATGTTCAGTGACACAGCTGGCACATGTAAAGCTCATTTTATTTTCTTCCCAGTTACTGCTCAGCTTGGCTTCAGGTTCCAGCCTTCAATCACTCATTTGATTGTGCTGCTTCTATTTAAAGTTAGCAAAGCTAACACTGTGTAAGATAAATCAGTTAGAGCCAGATGGACACCCTGTCCTATTCATTATTTCCTGAAAACGCAAAGAGTAGCAGGCTGTTTCATAAACAGTACTGATCTGCCCTGAATTGACAGGGATGTTAATTAGCGCTGGCAAAGAACAACTGAAATTCTGTTAAAAAAATTAATAATAGTGACGGTAGGGAAAAAAAAAATCTCTATAAATCTACATAAAATAAATTATCAGCCAGGTGTCGCCTGCTGAGCTGTACAACTGCAAATCCTCATAGCTATTAGGTGAGCCTGTTTTCAATGAACTGGACTAACAGGAGATGGAGAAGCTGTCCAGAAGCTAGCAGGGGTTTTGTCTCAGCTAGAGACACACACTGTTTGCCAACCCTGTGTATTGAAATGGAAGTGTAAATATCCCCATCCAGACTTAAAGGAATGCATCTGGTTTTCAGATTATTTGGTGAAGGGAAACATTACTGTATTTCATACATCTGCATGTTCATGCATGCCTGCACAGCTGCAGTATTTGCCAGGTTTGCAACAGGTTTAGTTATAATATATAAATAATCAGTATCAAAAATACCTGTCAAGACTTCCAGTTAAACCAAAGTGTTCACTATGGGCATTACATAGTACAACTCTCTTAGATGAAATGTTTGCCCCAAGTTTGCAGCTCTCATGGCTTACAGAAGCAGGGAAAAAGCAAGAACTGCCTGTCATTCCCACGTATGCCAACCACCCAACCAGAACTGTGTTTTTCTTTCTCCTCAAATGACCAAATTAAAAAACCAACCAACAAAAAACCTCAACCCCACCACCAAACCCCCACCACTTCATTCTCTGTTCAGTGCCAGCTGGAAAGATAAAACTTTGTTAAAATAGTGTCTCAAAGTGACCTGATGGGAACTAGCTATGTGGGACAGTCACTCAAAAGGTACAGACAGAGCCAAATTAATACTCAAAACAACTGGAAACTCCAGTATGAAATAAAAAAAGAAAACAACCAAGTACCATGAGTAAGAATGTACCATCATTCTTCTGAACATAGCGGTTAGGCACAAGCACCACACTGGAACAGGCTGTTTCTGCTTATTTGTTGTAAATTTTACAGCTGGAACCCAAAGCCAAGGAGAACTATGAGCAGTATGAGCAGCTTAGGGCAGTTTCAAGCCTATACAATTTATATTGGGCTCGGACAGCCACAGCCAAGTTTCTGTTCTGAACTGGAAATGGCTGTGGGAAGGCAGAAAGCTCACTAGAGAGCAATGGCTACAAAACCTCAAGTCAGAGAAGCCCCAGCGAAGAGGCATTGCCTTTTTTATTTGGCAAGAGAAGTGACAAACCCATTTTTTGCCTTCTCTGGATGATCAAAATGGTCCAGTGAAACTGTATTTCTGGAATTAAATGTTTATTTAAATACATGGATGACTTTCCTTTCATTGTTACAAGGTCACTATTCGCTTTCAAATGGAAGCACTTTATTTGGTTGAATTCTGTCTCCAGAAATGAATGGGCAACACCAGAACCTTTTACATTGGCAATGAAATCACAACACTGAGATGCCACCAAAATCTAGTGATCAGTGCTCAAACACACATACACACACATATACAAATAAAAAAGTGCTCAACATCATCATGTTAAAATAGAATTTGGCTTCTTTTAGGTCTTTTGACACTTCAGGCAGAAAAACAAAAGAACAGTATGCATCAAACTAAATGAAATTCTGAAAAATATTCAGCATTAAACACAACTTTGAGTATCAGTAAATAAGTTTCTTCTCTATTTACATTGTTAAGAAAGGGCATTAGAGACTTTTGCTGGGGATAATGAGATTTTGTAGGATGCACAGTCCATGCTTCTGGGCAAGATTAGTAAATTCAAGCAGAGTTTTTATAAACCAGTCACACATTTAGACCTTCAGATTTTGCAAAAGGTAAATTCTACAAAAATTACTCATTTGTTACCCTGAATAAAGGTAGCGGAATAAACACATGTACGCTACAATACATGACTGTTGCTGTTTTTTTTCTTGCAGTAAGTTTTAAGATCTGGGCTTTCAGGAACTAGTTGCCAAGTTTATAAAATCTCCATACATGGCCTTTTAATAAAACTTTTGAAGAAATCAGTCAACTAAAGCTAATGCTCCTTCTAAAGCACTATTTAGCAACACAGACATTGCCGTTGTCCAAATGTTCCACAGAGGCTGACAATAATATACTGTCCACCTACAGTAAATATATAAAAGCAAAACTTTTATCTAATTTGTACATAGATGGCATAACAGGTGAAAATGAATTCTTCTAGCTGCTGATTCAACAGTGCATTGGACAGAAGAATAAAAATACTGCAGCTAAAAATATTTAAAGATATTTTTGCACACCTGTTAACTGCTTAACCATTTAGATCCCCTGACAGATGGATGCAACAAAGCCTTTGTACAAATCTTTGTACAAAGCCACAGGTGACAACCGTGTGGATCACATTCTGCTATTGGAGGCTCATGGACCTAAACAGTTAAGTGACCACAGCAGCAGCAATGAGAAGGATGGTAATTTAATCCATTATGACCCTTCTGACACCGCTAATACCAACGCTGAGGCTGTTCAGCTACAGTATTGCCTGCTTCTCAATGCAGGCTCCTGAGCCACTTGAATTCGACTAAAAAAACATAAAACTTTTGCTGGTTGATGCATGCAGATACTAAGTACCATAATACAACAGCTACAGTACTACCTGTAGGACTGAGGGACTTTGTGCTGTTGAAAACAAAAGTTGGTATCTTGAGTGGAGAGAAAGGGACAGAGTGATGAGCACAACATATAACCCAACTCAAGTTACTTCATCCCGAGTGGGCAAGGCCTAGGCAATCCCCAGGATGGAGAGTACATGTCTCTTGCACACGTTTCTATATGCTGAGCCTGCACAAAGCACAGCTGGCAGCAAAACACACAGGTTTGCAAACTAAACTTGAGAGGTTTCATTTTAGGGTCATTGTCTGGAGTGGTTTCCAGATCAATTCTCTCAAATTCTGGGGACTTGAAAAAATATGCTGGAGTTCACTAAAAGTAAACAGATTCCCTCAAACATGTTGTTTTATGAATAAATTAGGCCCTCAGGAGCTATTAAGCAGCAACTGACTCTTACGGGGCTCAAACCTGTACAAGATGACTTTAAAATCCTAGCAGTGGTACAGATTCAGGGGAAAGTAACAGGAAGTTTAGAAAGCAACTGACCCTTTCTTAGGCAGTTAAGGTCCAGATCATATATTTGGAGATACTCTAGCTCTCTCTTCACTGCATGACATGATAGAAGGGCAGCATCACTTATCATGCTACTTCTGCTTCAAATAAAACCACATGGGAACAGGATGGTTGCAGTCCCTGTCTGACTTCTGGGTTGAGGTCCAGTCCGTGACCAGGTGTGAGAACAGAATAGACTGTGGTTTCTTCTTTGCTTTTCTCTTTCATTATTCTAAAAAAATTCTGTTATTTAAACATTAACTGATGAGAACGCACAAGAGGTCATGCAAAAGGAGAAGGCAGGTCTGAAATGCTGAAAAACAAACCAACAAAAAGAAAACTGCAAAGAGATTAACAACAAGCCACAAAATATCATGACCCTCAGCAAGGTGGGTGCAGGCAAGGCAACAGGGCGAGCATGCAGACTGAAACAAGAGCAAAACGGAGGTCTTTGTGACGAGCAAAATGGGGCTTTCAAACCAAAATGCCATTGTCTGTGTTTGTGTGTGTCTGTGTGTGTGTGCGAGAAAGAGGAGGGGGAGAGGAGGGGGAGAACAAGCAGGAAAACAAGCGTACATACGTGAGCTTGAAGGCTTTCAGGAAACTGCAAGGTCATAGGGATTTAATACTTGGAATAAGCATCAGCCTAGATTAAAAAAAAAAAAAAAAAAAAGGCTGACAAGTATTGGTGACCTTTTCAGGAAAGCAGAATATCGAATAATGCATGTGGATCAAGTTTAGTATCCGCAAATTCAGAGCCCAGTCCAGCTGCTGTAACACTGTTCCCAGGGGAGGCTTCCCACACGTATACGCCTCCCTTCCAAGCTATCTGATGAGACTGCTTGCAAGATTAGCACTAAAGGCACCATGTGAAATGCTGATGGACCAGTGCATACATTCAGATGGACTGAGGGGCACGAGAGGACAGAAGACAGACCAGTACATGCTTGGGACTCCCTGGCTGCATCAAAGGGCAGCCAGCCGTTCTTTGACCAGTGTTGAGGAATTGCAGGGGTGGGGGGGTGGGGAAAGTGTTGGTTATGTTTTATGGAGGCGCTGTGCCAAGCTGGCAGAAGAGTGGGAAAGGATGGTAAATTAATCTGAGCCACAAATAGCATGCCATGAAAAAGAGCAAGCATCTGAATGATATTGGGACGGAATTTATGTCTGAATTTTTCAAGTGGGAACTCCAGACAAGACTGGGAGTCTGGCTTTCCATGGATGTGTTTTAACTGCCTGCAGGGTAAACAGACCATTTTGTTTCTCCTTCTGTGACAAGCTCGCCCCGAGGTTCTTGCACCCGCACAAACACCTTTAGGAATCTAAAACATAAGAAAGACAAAAAGAAAGACACTGGATTAGAAAGAGGCTGGGGAAAACAGGGTCCCTTTAAGAGCAGCCCTGCCTGCAGGAGGTTAAAGGAAATACAGCATCCAAGCATCCACCAGGTTTCAAGAGGTTAAGGACAGCTCCTGAACTCAAACAGTAATCATTCACCCTCAGCCCACCCTTCCCGCCAGCCTGGGGATGAGCGTCACTGGGGTAGTGCTCTCCTCTGGGAGGACGATGCAAAACACAGGAGCAGGACCCTTCTCTGCTGCACTTAGAAAAAACAATTAGCTTTTTAATGTTCAATCTGCAAAGTACCACCGCATCTGTCGAAGTGACAGCTCCAGAAACCGTGCACGATACTGAACTACAACTGGAAGCTAGAATACAAAGAATTTTGCAGACGAATGCAGACTAGCTATCCTTTCCACAATAGGCTGCAAAGACCTTTCATTCTTAAGGGTTGTCCAGAAATAAATAGGTAAATGAAAGCAGTCTTAGTCTCCAAACTCATCCTTTGCCACATTCCTGTACCCACACACTTCTGGCAGTGGATGTTTTCTCTGTGGCCAAGTGAAGCTACAATCCAAAAGTGTGATCTGGCCAGAGACTATCGTATCCAAGGGAATACAGGATAAATCCAAACTTCCTTCACATTCAAGAGAGCAGGGGAACGAACCTTCTGATCTCCTTTGCACCCACTTCCATAAGAGAAAAAAACCCTCCAAATGACAGCATGAAAAATTTTTCACAGAGACACAACAAAATAATATTTTTCCTGAAAAGGAACTGCATTTGTACTCAGTGTAGGAAGCAAGTGAAAAGCAGCTCTGGGCCATTTGTCTTCCCTTAGTGAAGTTAAACCTCAATGAGTTGTCGTTATAAAAAATAAACTCACAGGAATGTGAAAATATAATGTTTATTAGAAGAAGACACCATGGTACATCAAGCTATAAAGAAATTCCCAACAGATGACGATTCTTTAAAAAATAAGAATAGAAACAAAACCTCCACACTGGCCAGACTTTACAAACCTTAATGTAAAACAAGTTTCTATACAAGACCAACCAGATGCAGGCAGTTGAGTAACCAGAAACACTTATGAACATAAGAGGGACTGAGTAGTTATCAAAACAACAGCTAAGTTAAACAGAAGAACAGCCTATAAAACAATTTATATTTATACATATATAAAAGGATAAAAACAATTCAAATTAAGTAACTTTAGTTTTTAAGTTATGTTATATACATTTTTTTTTTATGTTGGGAGAAATAATGGCAAGTATTTAACAAAACAATTTAAAAAAGCCACAGTCCAGTTTGTAATTACTGTTTCCTAAATAATTTGGCAAGCATTAAATAATCAGGTATATCCTAGATAAAAAGTGCATCAGCATGGTTAACTTTTATCTATTTATCTATGAGAGTCAAGGCTCTGCATAATGGTTACAGCAAACAAACAGCAGAGCAGAGCTGCAACACTGAGATTCACAGAGCTGCCTGTAAGGATTTATTTATATAACGGGAGGTGAGGAGGAAAACACCCACAGTGGCAAAGAAGCCAGAATGCCAGTAAGCCCAGGGCTCCCAAGCTTTTTTATCAGGAAGTTTAACTTCACAAAACAGCCTCTATTACTTGCATGTTACCCAAACAAACCACTCTGGTGGAAGAAAACATGGTATTTTTGTTGGGTGCAATTAAGTTTACATAAAGCTGGTGATTTCATGCAAGTTTTTGTGTATCACACTATTTCACAAGATCCCTCAGTGGAAGACAGATTTGTTCCCAATAAGATTATGAGGTACCATATCCAATAAGACAATAGGGTCAAGTCTTGAACAACAAGGCCCAACTAGTTCCTGTATTCAACAGCTGTCAGCACCAGATACCTGTTACATGCAGAAAAGCCCTGCAAGAAGCGACACCCATGTGTGCACAGAGAAGTATTCTTCCTCATCCCCTAGCAGTTAGAGGCTGGTGTAAGCCCCAAAACATGAGATTACACTCAGATCCAATTCTTAGCCTGCATGTTTTTGAGCATTTGTAATAGTTTCCTGTATGCATCACAAACAGAATGAACTGTGTGGCTCTGATTTCTATTAGGAAGGACAATAATGCTGTTTACAACTAAAGTGATACAGTTGGGCCAGTACTTTTCTTGGCAGTGATGCACACTTAAATTTCAAGAGGCAAACTTATACATGCATCAGCTGAGTGAACATTACCTAACAGAGTCTTTCATTGATGGAGATATGACATGTGCATTCATCTCTTCTAAAGAAAACCTTCTGAAATAGAGCTCTTAAAACAACCGTAGCAGCAAACCAGTAGAATAAAAGGTGAACAGGCCTATGCAAACCTACTCAGAGATTTTCTGAAGGGATTTGTACACATCTGGAAAAAAAAAAGCAAAACAAGATAGACATTACTGTTCTTTTTGTGATAGGGTCTGCTAACACCCTCTGACTGAAGCTACTGCTGTAAACTTCACAAACTGCCCTCACACAGGTATTTGCAGGAGTACGCAGACCTAGCTTGGCTCCCATGAAGACTAAATCAGGAGGGCGACTGCACCATGTGACTTACCTGTCCTATTCATCTCGGGTTCAGCTCAGCAGCAGAGCCCTGACAACACAGGCGTCAGCACAGTGAAAAAGTTTGCCAGCTGCCCAGTGGCTTTTCACAAAGCATTTAGCAGTTGTGTTTCCCAGGCAGAGCTGACTCCGGCTCATGGCACTGGCACTACTTGGGCAGGCAGGCACAGCCAAGCCAGAACTGATTCTGCTGGCTAAGGGTCACAGATGTACTCAGAGAATGCACAAGTGCTCCCACCCTTCATGCAACTAACCTTTAGAGGTACCAGTTGCTCAAACTTCTTTCCAAAAAGAGGAAAGAACTACTGAAGCTTGTAAATGCTTTAGTATTTACAGTGTCATTTTCAGGAACATCATAATTTCTGTTTCAAGGACTGTATAAAGTCACTTCTACTAATACATTAAAAATCAAATGAGAAATTTGCAGCTCACAACAAAGTTTGTCTTCTAAATACAGCAGCACTTCCCCTAAATGTTTATACTGCTACTGGGGCATTCTATGGAAAGTTCTCTTTTAGTTTTTCTTTTTAACCAAATAATTCAGAAATAAGAGGTAAATATTATAGTTTCTTTACATTAGATATTCTCAGATACATTTGATTTTGTTCCTGAAGTCCAGCAAAATTAATTAATTAAACTTAAAATGATCTGAAAAATTTTGGTCGTTGCTACAGAGGTGGCTGCAACTGTATCAGCCTTCACTCCCAGCACACTCTGCATTTTTACCATCATTCGGCATCATCCTGTAACTTACATAATACCATTAACACACTCATACGATTTTCTGGCTGGTATTGCAGTGGTCCTGCAATAGTCTCTCCAGAAGGGTAAAGACAAACTTCTGCTAGTTCAATTAGCAGGACTGTCGGGGTTTCTCACCCCACCCAGAGATACACTTTGCTTCACTTCCCATCTGCCCTGCTGCTCTGCTCATGAACAGGTGATTTGCTCTAATGTTCCACTGATGTGAACCACGCTGTCTGAGGGCAGGAGAGCCATGCTTGTTACTTAAGACAGACTGAGATGCCACACTAGCTTAGCTGTTTCAAGTAGCCTACACTGCTGAACAACAAATTTTCTGGCAGAATAATAATGTTGCTTTCAACTACTGCCACAAAGCAGTCAACCTCCACAGGAGAACACCGGGTAACAGATGGGGCCTCCCATTCTGTGCTTTCTGCCTTGTTCTGAACATGAAGTAAGGAGAATCTATGACCCATGTTCCTCTTTGAAAGATTAATAAAAGTGGACAGACGGGCTCAGCCTTTTGCACTCTTCTGCATCTCTACTGACCCTGTATTTGCCAACACTAACATAAAACTACCATATTATGGCAAAACAAAACAACACTCCAGACTTTTATCTGCAGCAGACAAGGCACTGCACTGTTTAATACTGAATCCAAGACAGTGAACTGATCAAGTTATAGTGTTTGTTTACAGAGACAATCCTACTCCTCTCTTCCTACTGTCCATAAATTCCAGTGGGAATGGTTCAGTTTTCTTCTGAATTGGATGATGCAGCTTGCTTCACACCAAGAACTCTAAGACCTAGGAGACAACAATAATCTGAAGGATTAACTGACTGAAAAAACACAAATTATTTAACAGTGGACCTCAAAAACATCCTGATTTGAAACAGGACTAAAATATTTTGATTTCTTGGTGTATTACATTACCAGGTGTTCACAGTGCTAGCATATATTCTAGCCAGGATTGCCCTGTAGCGCTGCTTGCTTACACAATACACATACTTGTGAGGAGTTAAAGCAACAAAGAAACAGAAGATTGTGAAGTCTAAACTCTGAATGTCTCCATTGCTCTTGGAGCAGAAGATTAGACCATTAGTTATGGTCACCTGAAACAGCAAATACATCTTCTGAAATGTATCAAGGCGGGAAAGAATAAAGGATCTCTCAATGTTTTACCAATTTATCAAGAATCACAGAGTGCTGTGTAGAAAGGTTTTGGCAAGATCTCTCCTTCCTCTTCCAAACTAACTAACTGACTGACAACCATGCTTCAATCCAAAAGGTCCACCGAACACACTGGACTCTGAAAAGCCACCACACTGAGACACAGAACAGCAGCAAGTCCAAATATTTCCTATACAACATTCCACTGAATCTGTTTGGGACAAACAGCTGACTTGTGAGTGTGTCTGAAATGTCACCCGGATATCTGAGGAGAGCGTGTATTATCCCAACTGGCTTTGTGTTTCCTGCACTAAGTTGGATGTGCAATGGCAGTGACAGTTGAACAAACACTGCCTAGGAAAGGCTGTATTGCCCTTCTAGTTTTACAGTCTACCACATGATCCTTCTCTGATCAATAAAAAGCATGTTTTGCAGTACAGCAAGCCATATTAGTCCACATACGAAATAATGCACTTTGTGGCATTGTACAGACTTTTAAAAGGCTCTATCTGCAACACTGAGCAGTTTCAGGGTTGACTATGTTTGTGAAAGCAAATAAAGTAGTAATAATAGTATTAAATATAAGTCATAGCACCTTTGGCATTTTTGTCCAAATAGACTTCAACATACGATGTAGGGACATAGCCCTCCTCATCTTCGTTCCTTCGGATTCGTGTCCACCCATCACCTTTGTCTTCTTCTATTACATAGAGCATTTCTCCTTCTGCTACAGAAATTGTTCCTTCATTCTGACCTGAAAGACACAGTAACATGGACTTTAGGCTGTCCTGCACAATGGGAACCACAGATGCAACAGGGGGTGCTCAGGGCATGCTCGGGACATGTGCTGATGCAAGTGTGTACCCAAAGAACCAGATGAATGTGATCCTGACATAAGCATTTTGGTTCTTTTTCTTCCAGAGTCCTACATAGTAAGAGACAAACCACTGTCTTAGCGCCTCTCTCTACAAAACAGAATCATACCAGAGCCTCATTTGCCCTTTCTTTGTCTATTTAAGCACCGCAGGGGTTAAATGAAGGTTTCCCACTTGTCCTGGGCATATGAACCAAACAAAACAGTAAGCAAAGTAAGAGTAAACTTGGAGGGCTACCTTCAAATGTATAGAGCGCTTTACATGTTCCTATGGTGGGTAGTGGTTCTTCATCATCAAATTCATCATCAAAATCTGTTGCAGGTACTTTCATCTCAGTCTCCTGACTTTGCTCTTCTGTGTAACTGCCATCTGGGCTGCTCAAGAGAGGAAAATACACAGCAACTATAGCGACCAATCTCAGGAGCAAAGATAAAGACTTAGTTATCAGACACCTAAGGCAAGGTGAGCAACCGTAGCTGGAGCAACTTAGCAATTCCAAAGCATGCTCAAGAACTGGCTGTTACACTAGCAGCTGTCACAAAGTTACGGGTGAGACAAGTAATTTTTCCCATCAAAAGCTGTAAAAAAATACATCTCACTCACCTTCACAGCAGTGAGCGTAGGGGTTATTATGCATTTCATCACATTCAGAAAAGTAGCTCTTAAAGCTGGTATCTCGCATATGCCAAAATGAGCATGCAAAACATTTCATGGAGTGCCTACATTTACCGTGGTTACAGAGTAAGTTTCTGAATGCTGCAGAGCTACACTCTTCCTGATTAATAAGCTAAGGAAAGTGGGTCCGGTTATTAGTCTGAACAGAACAGCTCTGTACAGATACTGTACCTCTCCCGGTCCTGCGCACAGCTGTTTACTGCTGAAGTGTTCTGGGCTTCATAGAGTCCACTCTGCCGCCGGGCCTGTTCATTCCGCATGGGTAATCTGCCCTCAACCTCAGCCAGCCAGCCCTACAAGGGGAAATCAGTCTCATGCATCTCTCATGTTCCGACTTGCAAGGGGATATATGTTGCTTTTACTTTGCTGTGTCATGTTTGACATTCAGACTACAGAACCAAAACCAGTTTGTAAACATGTTTAAATTTTCCTGTGTTGCAGCTGTCAGTGGAACAGATTCTGTACTTTAAGTGTATATCAAATCTACCAGTCTTGGCGGGGGGGGGGGGGGGGGGGGGGGCAGGGCAGAATAAATCACACTTACTGAAAATTTGATTCATTTGATTCTTTTTAGACACTAGGTACTGAAAACACCATGACCCAAGACAAGCTGTTGAGATGCTGCTGCTCTAGTCACAATCAATTAAAAAGATGTGTGGCAGCTTGTAATAAGTGTCAGTAACACCACAAACACAGCAATCTTGGTGGCTGCTGAATGCAAGCGTACTAAACCTGGGGAGAATGAAAGAGCCCATGATTTGCAAACGGGTAAGAAAGGAATGGATAGTAAAGCTAACAACTGTAAGAAACACCAAAAATTAATGGGCTGTATCTATCTATGTGCATAGTGTAACTTACAGGGTGAAGTTTTTTCTCAGTCCTGTAATTCTTCTCATGCAAATATAATGACTTCATGTATTCCAAATACTCCTTATGCTCTTGAGATTTTGTATCTCTAAGAAGCTTCCTGTTAATAGCAGACTATTCCTTAGAAGATATTTTAACTGAAGGCTTCTGTCTTGCCTTTAGATACCTATAAATGATACTCTGAATTTATGTTCCTCTGATTTTCCAAAGACATCTGTAACATGATGCTCCAAATTATTTAATTAATTAAGCACCAGAACCCCTCTGGGCAGTCGTCCAGAGAGCACTATTATTTCCTCTTATCTTTCCCTTCGCATGATTTGTTTTCTGTGACAAACTAAACCAGCAGGACTATTGGCTGACAGTCACAAGAGATGATGCATATTTATGTTACACAGATAGGCTTGAAGATCTCAATTAATCCAAGTGCTTAAGTAGCACTTACCTATACATAGTAAGAAAATGCATCAATACATCTCGAAAAAGCAATGAAGAATCTGCTCAGAACTGAGCATATGTTGAGCTACTTTTTGCTGAAATGTCTCTTCCCATACCTCAAACTTCTGAGCTTCTAATCGTAACTTTTCAATGTTCTGTCCAAGTTCTGCTAGTCTGTGGTCCACACTCGCAGCATCTCCCATCTGTGGGTTCTTGATGTACACATCTTTCATTTTCGTTAAGGCATCTCTGAAAGACAGAAGAAAAATTAAAAATGTGTTAGTGCAGCTGGGGGCAAATGCCTTTCTCTAAATGAAGGCAAACAAAAGGATAATAAACTGCCTCTTCTTTACTCTGTGGTTCAAGCCTAACCTGTAACAAAGGTAACAGAACATACATCCAGGCAGGGGGTTTTGCCCTGTATAGAACCAGCCATTAAAAAGTAACAGTAAAATCACTCACCAGAAGAACATTTACACTGTCAGAGATGGTGAGTGATGCCTTTACCTACAACATGACATGACAGAGACATTGTACACAAACCAAATTCTCCAAGCTCCTAGATTAAAAGGAGGTCCTTACTCTGCAGGCAGCTGAGGGTTCCACAGCTGAGGTTGGCAGGAGGAGCCTTACCAGTGGATCATGAGGCTACACAGGACACATGCTATGTCAGTACAAGCACACAACACATTTAGACCAAATGATTCAAGCCTGAAGAATCTTAGCAGAAAAAAGACTAAATTCTTGGACAGTGGCCTTTTGCAAGGCAAAAGGAGGAATTTGGTATTGACTTTTAGCCTGACATGTTCTTTTATTTAGTACTAAAATATCTATTTGCTAACCTGGGGCAGAGGGGATAAAATAAATTAAAAAATCATCTCAAAACCATTGCAACAAATAACAGCTTCAACTTTCTAGATGAATATCATCCTAGTTTTTGGGGCACAGACAAACAATTGCATCATTATTATCCATCATGGGCTGAAATCCAGTTGAGAAACTGGGACAAAGAGCTGGACATGCATCTATTAATAATAAAACTGGAGTGCTAACCACAAATTCTCACCCTGCCTGCTGCAGTTTGTCTTTTGCAACCCAAATAATTTGTAAGAATTTACTGCACACTGCTTAAAATGAAGCTAAATCCAGATGGTTTGAGTTTGTCACAGTGCAGCGACAGATGGACCTCAGGCCACATAACACGAACCTGCATCCTACCAAGTTATACAGCATTTTTACTAGGCTTTCTGAGGGCTGTGTTTCATATCAACCCAGATGCCAAAGGCCTATGGTTTCAGAGATGTGAATTTTAAGGCCTGCTATGATGAATGTGGTACCGTAAGGCCAAGATTAATGTATGTGCCTTCACAAGCTCCCTTAGGAAAGCCTGCGGCGCTCTCACTGACAGCAGTGTTGCTGCCTTTGAGCTGAGGCAAGTTGAGGCTGAACTTACAGAAAAAAAAGTTATCTGCATGATGATGAACATTTCAGAGCTTAGAGAAGGGTGGACTTAGGAGCTGGTCTCCTGTATTACTGGCAGAGCTATCCAGCTTTTCTCTAGCCAATAGCTGTGGGGAGGAAAGGTTAATTAATCCCATGACTCAAGTTAACACTCTCTGTATTTTAGAATTTCCCACCAAACTCTTGACAATTGCAATCCTGTGCCTGCCTTTGCTTTGTGTGTATAGAAAAAGGGGGGGAAAGTGTGGGTGGCAAGGAAGTGGGACTGTTCTGTGGTTGAAAGCCCTAAGGGACAATATTGCAAACATATGAGTCACGATTATTACTATTTTTTTAACTCTTACTTAACGCTGGTGCTAGTTCCTCAATCATACACTATCTTTATTTAAAATAACTTCATTCTGCTCTGATTTTATATCTGATTTTAATATTGGGTTACCTCAGAATCAATACAGAGCAGAAAGGAAAATGTGTACAGAGACAAATGTAAGTTACCACAGAGGAAAAAAAACAAAGCAATGAGGAATCATGTAACCACATGCAGTTTTCCTTTCCTATTCATGATATAAAATATAAACGACATTGGGTTAGCAGACAAAATAAACAGATTCTTCAAAGCAAGCTGGCAGAAAACATAGGCACATCTGTACAAATGCAAAACAGTATTTAGGGATAACTAGTACTCGAGAGGTTAAGTCTTGAAATCATTCAAGGAAGAAAAGTTCTGTCTCTTGCAAACGTAACATGCTGAATCTTTAGTACAACTGCAGAACATGAACAAACACAAAGCAACAAATACAGGCTGCCAGAATCAATAAAAAGTGTGCAACTAAAATAGCCTTATTCTCAACCAGAATGATAAATGCAGCCTTGTAGAAAAAGCATCCCTGCTTCCAGGAAATATAAGCTACGGATCAGAGTCTTAAGATATAAACCATTCAATCAGCACGTTTGATATGTTGTCGTGCTCATAATAGCCTCTCTTGTTGGACTCTATCCATGCCCATCACACAGTAATAGGTGCTCTGCTTAATGCTGAGAGGTCTGTGATTGTACCTTTGACTGAGGCTGTATTTACATTCCGTTCTTTCCTAAAAAACACCCTCAGGAACAGCTCACACCAAGAAACAAACTTAGCGTATCTAACAGTATCCTTTGTCTGGCTCACAATTAAAATGCTACTCTGCTGCGAAAGCCCAAGAAAGCAGTTCCAGAAAGAAGGAAAAATCGTCTTCAGTGCTACATTTGTATCATTCCCACCCTTATACCAGGATCTTACTTCTCACAATTCCAAAGGCAGGATATGCATTACACTGAGATGGGAGAATAGAATAAAGAGAAAGCCAGCTTTTGCCCCGGCTCTGACATACATCAGCCAAAATGAAATAACTGATCTCAGAATCTGAGTTGCATAGAACCTTGACTCTCTCAGGTGGTTTTAGCCATTTGAAAACTCAGGTGGTTCTTTTCTTGGAACAGCACATTAAACCTGCCAAACCTAGAACCTTGTTCTAATTTACTCTTCCTTATATTCTAGTTGTTTCTTTTCTATATGAGACTACCTACTTCATTTTTCATTGGAGAGATTTCACATACCTTTGATCCATCTCCTTCTGAATGTCTTTGTTTAGTTCATCGACTTTTTGCTGAAGTTTCTTTCTTCTTTGCTCAGGTGGGAGATGGCTGAAGTCTTCTGGCCCTGCTCCCTGCACAGAGTGGAATGGAGGAGGGGAAATCAGGAAAAATAAAAATAAAGTCAGAGCCTGAAAGAATCCTTCAGGACTGCATTTTGAAAACAGCTCACAAAAATCTGTGCAAAATCACAATGGTCTGAAGCATTGTTATCATTCATACTGAGATTTACCACTCCCTGAATGGTTAGGAATCTGGACGGCTCAGAAATAATCCCAAGACCACATTCTGCTTCTATACCGCATGATCACCAACTAAAGAATTCCAGAATTCAACAGCAAAGCTGAGAAACTACATTTATCCATAGTTACCAGATTTTATTTAAAAGAGTTCCATTCTCATGGAAAGCTAATCTTTCCTGCCTTCCTCTACTCTGCTACAGACAACATCCCCATAAAAGCAGTTGCTAGCTTTTACTCCTGTATCACAGTTGCACTTCTCAAGTACACTACTAACTGCTGGCTTGCTCTGCACAGCCCGAGTGTTGGTCCAACACAGCTAAGGTATGTCAAGGCCCTCCTGAACACACCAAGCTAACAAAAGTAATTCCTCCGGGATTCTGTAATTTAAAAACATGCTGCTTACTTTCCAGGATCCACACTCCATGTCAAAGCCTCTTATTTTTTCCTCTCATTTGTACTAGCATTAAAAAAATCAGAAATTATATAAATCAATCTGAAATCATAACCAAAGAAAAAAAACCTCTGAAGACCACAGTGGTTACCTTTGAAATGCTACTTGAAATTGATTCTGCTCAAAAGCCCCTTTTCTGCCATCAAACTGCTATGGCTCTTCTTGATTGCGTCAATTTGATACAGAAGACTGATGACACATAAAATACAACCATACTATTTTCTTCAAAGTACCACCTATTTTTGTCTTGCAAGAAGGCAAGGATAGTTCAGGTGAGCTATACTGAACACACATCAATATGAATCAGTTGCACCATAAGGGAATGAGGTACTTGTACATAATCTTAAATTTGTACAGGTTTTTCTTGCTTTGATTTCAGCTCATTAAATGTCCCATTTCTAAGGGGGAATACTGGCCTATGGGAAAAAGAAGGGTAAAACCCACGAAGCTGAGAAACCAAATTCAATGGACCATCAGCTTATTGAATCTTGTGAGCAGAGCTATGACATTAATCTTAATAAAATGCCAAATCTCTCTCTCAGAGGAGTGTGATTTAGTGGACGCACTGCCACAAAAGTTGCCCATTAGACCCTTTCAACTCTGTACTGAATGTGCTCCGAGATACCGTGGGCCTTCTGCCACTGCAGAACTAGCTGTTTAGAAAGAAAATGTGTGGGTGTCAGAGGGATGGAGGACAACTACAGACAGATCATCTTCTCCTCTGGTCAAGAGATTTCAAAATGCCAGAACAGGTCTCATGAAATTGCTGCCATATCGATTTTCAGTAGAAGATGGCATATGTGTCTAGCTAAGCCTGGATCATTTGTGTAATAATACATTTAAAGCTCCATTCATGAGACAACAAGAAAGCAAATTTAAGACAAATGAAAGAAACTACTAAGGAAGTTACACGAATTCTGAAACTTTAACCACATGAAGTCCAAGCAGTGCTTACATTAGTTGCGCATAGTACAGGAGAGATCTGTTTTAATTCATTATTTAATGATAACATTTCACTTGATAGTAATTCCCACATCACATTAAACACAAGAGGGATTGAATACATTTTACAGATAATCTATGCACTAAAGCTGATATATCTTTTTAAGGCAAAACAGCTCGAAGTAGCTTTAAATAAATAAGCAGTTACAAGAAAGACTGTAACATTCTTCTCAACTCTAAGCAGAAGGACAGATATGCTTAAGAATACGCCCAGTTATACAGTAACGAAATGCAATAGATGTAGTCAAACAAAATTTGAAAAGCATCTGCTTTTTGATTCTTCAGCTTCATTCAAAAGCTCTACGCTGGATTAAATTCAGTATCTTTGTTCACAATGCTTCAGACCAAAGCATTAGTGTTGCACAGAAATGCATGCCTGAGACTAGGAGGTGATCTCACTCAGGACTTTATTCCATGCTCAGTAATTTGCCATCATAACAGAAGCTACACAGTTCCTCCTCCAAAAGGAAGAGTCAAGGACCAATTTTTGCACATGCTGGGCACACTTCATGCTCTCAAGCAAAAGCACATCTGGCCTATCTCTCAAGTAGTGAACACTGCCTAAATTTTTAGAAATGCTTCAACAGTGAGGTGGGGGTGAAATCTGTGCTATTTTTGATATACTATATGATAGGACCAGCAGAGCCAGTGCTCACTAGATTTCCTTGATAAAGACACTGGGATTTAGGATGCAAATTGTCCTGAGATGAAGGACTGAAAAAAGAGGCAGTTATAACCAGTTGCTGTGCTGAAGCTACATATGGGGAGAGAACAAAGTTTAATCAGCCCCAGTTTTGCCTCCTGTCCAGCTAGGATGTGAGAGGAAGTTACAAACAAGCTGATTTCCTCTGCCTGGGGTACATATGGGCCTCAGCTCTCTCTGCACATCTTTACGATTTGTGCAATTCTTGGGGAGAGGCCAGGTCAGCCATTTATTTCAGGAGGATTTATTCTTACATACAGAGGCTTAGCTCAGCTACACAACACACTACCACTGTGACCAGGAAAACAACAGAAATCTCTGGTATAAATGTGCTGGAGTATCAGGACAGTGGCTTGGAACAAGGAACAAGGTTTGCAAGTAAGCCAGACACTTCCATCATTCCTCTGACCTACCACAGGTCTTCAGTGAGAAGTAACATTGCTAATGGAACCCAAGCAAGTCACTGTGTTGACAAGAGCAGCCGCACGACCTGAAACCTCCAGAGCTACATGGTCTATGCACTTCCTACAAATAAGATGCTATGAACAAAACAGGTCCACAGTGACACATCCAAGAACAGCACAAGTAGGGGAAAGAGCACCTAAAGGCACTAAGCGGTGAAGAAGAAGAAAATTTGCAAGCAAATGCAGTTAAGGCACTACTGCAGATCTTCTGAAGCACTCCAAAACTGCAATCAGTCATGTGCAGCTCTTGCATGCTTGCCTGAAGTGGGTCTGCAAACCAGTCACGTTCTCCTTGTGACTGGACTCTCAAAGGGCAAAGGAATTTAGACAAGCTGTCAGGAACCTATCAAGGTGTGGAGTATCTCAAGTAATACAGTACCTTGTGTATTACGCTCAGCACATAATTTGCTTTCTCAAATATGTTCACCCCTTCTCTTTCCAACTCAGTACACATATCATCTTACCGTATTTCAAGAAACCTTCCCAGCTGCATCCAAGATAGAATTTAGGATTCATATATATATGTGTATCTTTCCATTTGTGAATTCAAGTCAGACTGAGTTAACCTTGTTGGTTATGGTTTACAGAATTTAATTAATACCATTATTAGTTATTCTGCAAGGACTACACAGGGCTATAAAATGTAGCTGGTAATTATGCAGATTTCCAGTAATATCTGGACACAGAAAGCAAATTTTGCAGCTCTGTTACACAAAAAAGGCAAACATTTCTCTCTGGAAAAGGTCCAGCAAGCACAGAGATTTTTTGTTGTTGTCGCTGTTTGAATGTTTTAATGTAGATTTACACAGTAGCAGAATTACTTGATACTATTTTTCTACATTTTCATAGCCCTAGATTATAAAAGTGGAAACTAAACTATTTATTGGAGTTAATTTTTAGCATCTTATTAGAAAGACTGAATTCTGATCACCTCTATTAGACTCCAGACCTGTGTATTCAGAGTTATCTGATAAATTTCAAAAAAAAGCAAACACAAAGAAGAAACAAATTTAACAGTTAATTTCAGCGTCATGTCATGTGTGGCACAGTGCACGTTAAAACACACACAGAAAATTGTGATTAAAACACAGGACAGGCATGCTGTAAATGTGCTTACCAGCTTGAGAGAAAGCTTCATGGAAAAATTGGAGAGATACAGGGTGGGGGGAGAAAGAGAAAAAACAACAGTGCATCAGTAGAAGAGGAACGTTTTCAGACTGATGTTACAATAAAATGACACAATCCCCTTGCTGTTGGAAGGCAAAATGGGTAACACTAACAGATCTGTGCAAAAGTTCACAAGGTGGGCCAGCGTTATCAGTCAGCTGCCGTTTCCTCACCAGAAACAGAAATGGAGAAGCATCGTATCTCTACACATGTGCTTTACCACTGCAGGTGAACATCTTGCCTGGATTGCCTTATTTAGAGAAGCTACAACAACAGTTACTTCTCTCATTACAGTAATATCTCTGAAGAGGGAAAAAATCAGGACTTGCAAATGTTGCAGGTCACTTCAGATCAAAAATGTGCTGAAATGCAGTCACAACCATCAGCAACTTTATGCAAGCGCTTAAGAGAAGGGGGGATAACAGCTAGCCAAAACTCAGTGAAGAGGTAAGGTATGGCATTTAGCCTCCAGCAGCAAAAAGCACAATGGGATCTCCTGAAATTCCCTAGCTCTCGAGCCTATGTCCAAAGGACATCCTTGAAACGCAAAAAAACCTGTTGATTGCGTACAGTGCTGTCCAGTCACACAGTCATTTCATGTTCTTGAACAATGCAAAAACAAATGCTCAGTCTCAGACATACTTTGGCTATACAGTCACAAAAGGTCAGGACCAAGAAGGAGGGAAACAAACAAACAAACCTATTCTCTTTACACCAGATTGATTCTATGACAGTGTGGTAAGACATTATCCAAGCTCCTTCTATGATACACATGATCTAATACTTCAAAAGTTACCACATTTCCTTGTACAGAGCCAAAACATTATCTTTTAGTTACTCTGGTAAAGTAAGGCTAAAAAATCAGTGTTTTTTTTAAAGAGCCTACAGAGTAGCATGTAGCAGCAGATGCCTCTGCCCTGCATCGTTTGCACACACAGCTCTCAGCAGCGCTGGGGGGCATCAGAAATTGTCAGGTGAACAAATGTGCCCAGCAGCTGACCACCAAAATTATCAAAGCCTCCTCCAGTGTTGCAAGACGTTACAACAGCTGCAATTCAGAAGGTTCTCCAAGAGACAGGGAGACTAACAGTGTTTTTCTCTTCTGTGTCAGGGAGCACAAGATAGCTGCTGGTCAAGACAAAGCCAGAATTAAAGCGAGAATCAAAATTACACCCAACCTTCTCCTCCAGCAGTCTGCACTGTGTCTGTCCTACCAGCTCTTTGGGGACAGTTGTGAGATGCTCCAACTATGCAAGAAACTTCTAAGTGCATATGTACACGTGCTCGGTATTAAAGCCAGTTGAAATGAACTTGGAAAACACCTCTCACTCCAGGCAATGGTCTGTACTGTCAGACTTCTGAACTTCTTTCCATTCCCAAGTTCTCTGCTGTTTTACTACCAACAGATCCTGGCTATGGTGCACTTAAACAGATACTCCATTTTTAGCAAAAACACAGTTCATTAGGATTGGATTTAAAATAAATAAAGGTGGCTCCACACCTATGATGTTTTTCACAGCATGATTTAAAGAAATACTCATTTTTCAAAAATAACGATTACCATTAGTTAACCAGAATTTGTACAGCAACACATGCCAACCATTTAAGGAAAATATATGGCTTTGAAATAAACAGTGAAATGCTTCATTTGAACTGATGCATTCAATGACAATGCAACAGTTAAACTTCCTTCTGAAGTTTAGTCCCTTAGGAAGTAAACACATGATATTAGTCACAGTGCAATGAAGAAATTCACTCTCTCAGCTGTGAGGCCATTAAAAAAAAAGGCAAACAAAACCAATTCATTTGAGAGAATAAACATACAGGAAGGAAAAAGAATGATCTAAAATGTGCTGCTGAGGAAATTCAGCATAGGCAGCTTTTGTTTGCATAATTGCTTTAGCACTCCTGTGAACTTTAGCATAGACATGACAAGCACAAACTGAGATCCTTGTACATATATACAGACAAGACTCATGGTGCAGAATAAATATTTACCTATGAAGCACTCTATAAAAGGCACAAATGTATGCTACATGCGCTAGTTGCTAAACACTACTTACTCTAAAGGAACTATACTACTGCAAAGAACCATCTGCATCAAGACTATTCTTTTACTGTAAATTCAGCAAATTTGAAAAGTATCATAGACACGGTATGCCGAATTCTTATGCTGTTAAGTATGACAAAACCAGAGAACTTATTAATAGCATTATCAAATAGTGCATCAGGGATTGTTATAATCAGTACAAATCACAAAGCAGATCATAGACTGGAAACAATGAAATGCTGAAATAAGTCATATTCAGTTTTCCATTTCTGCGATGTGTTGATAATTTTACATAGCAGCAATTCAGTTTCTATAAACAAATATAAGCAGACTGAAAATAAATCTGCATTAAACACTAAATAACTACTTTTGCCCATTCTGTTGGGTTTGCAAAACTAGAAACGTGCTCATAGCACCTGCGAGAACAGGGGCACTTTCCCCCCGAATGATCAAATAAGTTATATTTCTTCAAAACAAGCAAATCTGTTTCAAGCTGTAGACTTGTTTTAAATAAGTCTAGCTTAGTCTTGCAGGGAAAAAATGAAGAGGCTAAGAGCCACAAGCTTCAATAACACATGAGAGAGCATGAAAGCCAGCAAGTCCATGTGTTATTGGACAGTCACCGACACTAACCTCACTTACAGAAGAGAGGGTTGAAATAAATCACTGGACTTCCATACAACCAGGAGGGTAATTTTACTTCTTAGTGGTCCTGTAACAATCTCCCCATACTCTGCTTTATCCAGGTGTCAGATTTAGAGGTCATATATCTCGATTCCATGAACTATCATCATTACACAGAGTTCAGGGAAGTTTCCAAAAGCTCTAGGGAGTGCTCCACAACCACAGCACAGAATGTGTCACTGCATTGCTGTAAATCATGATGCTCAGGACTGCATTCATAAAATAATTCAGAATAAATGCATGGAACATGTTTGTAGTACTTACACTGAATTTCACAGGTCCAACTACCTTAATTGTGCCAATTTCAGCATTTCCAAGACAGAGACATATCTTTCCTGCATATAACAGTGAGCTGCAACTTGCATCCCACCAATTTTTCCTTTTATCTTTTACAAAGCACATTTCCACAGCGCACACTAATGGCATTGTAAGTGGGGTTAGCGACTGTGCAGCAACGGTATGGGCTGATCACACCATACGTGGACTTACAACATACTCCCTAGCCTCAATGGCACACGTGGGTGTCCCTAAAGTCCTCTTCATGAGTTCTTTGTGAATATACAAAGACTGTGTCTGCTGGTGAGTCAGCAAGAGAAAACACACATCTGTTACACTGGAATGAGCATCGTACCTCTGTTTACTGCTTCTACAGCAAAAGACAGCTTGGCATTTAAATAGCCTTTAAGTGCAAAGTGGAAGCTCCCTAGAAACTGGGTGAATATTAAGTGTTTAGCATTCCCATAAAAATCAGAAAATATCAGATTTTTAAATGGTAACTTAAACACACAAGGTCAAGAAACATCTCTCTCTGTACTAGAATAAACCAGTTTTAATGACCCCACCCGCCAAAAAATCCTGGCCTTGGCACAAATATATACACTTGTGCTAGAAAAACAAGTATTCCCGGGGCAGGGAATAGAGCAGGTACAAGAAGGGGTGGCTTGCCGTTTCTGCATGCTGACAGAACAAAGCACTGACCACTCAGGCAGACCAACAGTTAAGTGTCAAAGAGAGAAGACTGCACAGTGTGTCACAGAGGCAAAATGGGAAGGTAAGGGAAAACATTAACTGCTACAACAGAAATACAATTACATTTTAGTGAAGCCAACAACTTTCATTAAAAACGAAACCACAAAAGCTCCTCCACAAGCCTTACGTTCGAACCATCTGGAGGCTGGAACTTGGATAACAACTGTAATATCTCCGTCCCAGCTCCCAGACCCATCCTCTCTGCTTAATCACAACGCAGTCTCCAAAGTAAGAGAGAAGAGGAAAACCCCCACAGTGCAATGCAGAGTAATTCAAAGGTGTAAGTTCTACCCCTGGATTTTGTTAGTTCAGAAGTATTGCGCTTCAAATAAAGGTGCTGATGTTATTGCTGCTGTAGCAATAAAATAAAAGAACACAAAATTAGTTATCTACTAGCAGCATACCAATTTTTCTTCGTCCTCAAAATGGAATTGGAAAAAGCAGAGCAAGCATAAATGAAATTATGACTTATGTAAGTGGTTCCTCAGTTTTTGTACTCTTTTGGCTTCAAATCAACTCTGTCTCCTTAGGGAAGCTGAAATGTTATAATACTTTTATACTGCCTTTGTAAAGAGCTATTAGAAACAACACTAAAAAAACTGGGTTTTTTTTTGAAAAAAAAAAAAAACAACAAAAAACCAACCACAAAAAAAAACCCCAACCAACCAAAAACAACCCCCCCCAAGACTCCCCCCCCCCCCCCCCCCCCCCCCCAGTTCTGATCCATGATAAGTGCTGTAACACTTCTATGGTATTGTCTATAATGGACATTTCTGCTATTGAGGTTTGAAGAAAGAAGCTTTGAGGAAAACACAAAACTATGATTAGAAAACCATAGACACCGGCAAGAATTGGTACCCAATTTTTATTATTTTTTTTGAACAGACAAGGATTTCATATTGGCAGCAACCACTGATACCGGTATTGGTGCCTCTATATTCAACTTGCATCTGTTGTAAGTTCTTCAGGCATCTGCTTCAAGATTCATTGGATTTTTGATTTGGAAGCAAAATTAAAACCAGACTGGGCACAGGACATATCATTACTAATTATATAATTCATTTCAACAGTCACCAGTGATTTTTTTTTTACTTTAGTTTTGTAACTTTTCTTTTAAAATGTAACAGAAGATGCTAAGCAGAAATTTTATATAAGGAAATCATAAAACATACTGCCTCTCCAGACACGTTCTGCTCCCAAAGATTTCATGGAGGAATTGTATGGGAATCCATTCACTCATCATTTGTTTCAAGGATCAATTAAAATGTGCAGTTCTGCTGCTGGTATTTATCTTGTTAAGGTCTTGGTATCTACTGGACTTGTTCACATTGAGTTCCTTTTTCTTCACTTATTCCTTAATAAGTACAAAAAAGGAGTATGATCCAGTTTCCTCTGAAATAAACAAATTGTTACCCTGGCTTTGTAGGATTTAAGAGCTCAGTTTATCAACAAAGCCAGGAAGACCTCCTTGACAATTCAGTTGAATACCGTAAAAGAATACTCAAAATGCCTTGTGGTCACCTTTACTGCAAGATGTCTGGCTGGAGTAGAATTTTGCCTGTGAACAAAACCAGCAGTGCTGAGACAATACTCAGAGCAAATAAAATTACTCTGTGTCCAAAGCCAAGGACGCATTACACTGTGCTGTCCTGCTGGCTCCCTGCATGACCTTTCCAAAAGTTGCTTCACTAATGTACTTCTGTACAGATCAAATGTTCTTCTGTCAATGCGGTCTCCCTCTATAGCCTCCTGACTTCTTTAGTAACATCACAATTTGTTATTTGTAACATTACCGCTCATGCTCCTGAGCAAAATTCAGATGCTTTTGGATTTGACAGGGTGGATGGAAAAGAAATGATAAAAGGAAATCTTATAGAACGTAATATGGTAAAAGCAGAATTAACAGTATTGTCTAGCTATACTGAATATAAAGGGGGCCATATCGACCACATCAGCTGAAACAAATCCCAACCACTCATTTTTCTTCTGATAAATGAACAGGACTTGGGGGTGGTTCTTGATTTTTTTTTTTGCCTGGTTAGAATTCCTTTATTACTGAAGGTCATATGGCTTTTTCATGATCTTCTAGTCTGACCATTTGTATAACAAAAATCACATTTCATAGGTCCTTGGTGAACTTGACAAGTTTCCAAATCAGACTGAGCAAGCTGCCTGAACTTTGCAGCCTCTCCTACTCCAGATCTGTAGATGAACCAAGTGGCCTGAATTTGCCCCTCTGGAAAAAGAGACAATGATCTGAACACTGGCCTCCAACTCCACAGGTTGAATCAGGCAGGAAAAGTATTTACATACAAACATCCTAGTGACTAACAAGGGAAGGAAACAAAAAGAAAGAACATAGTGAGAGGATTAAACGAAGATGTAGCAATAGCCTTTCCTTGCACATTTTCAATGAATGTGTCGGCAGAAATTAGAGGGATGCCACAGAAGACTACAGGAAACTGTTCTCATTATTTCACCTTTCACACAAACCACTTAAACCCAGTATGGTACCCAGAATTTGTAAGACTCACTTGGACTTCTCAGATAGTTAATAAATAAAACAATGGCCTTCCTTCAAGAAATATTAAAAGCAATTAGTTATAATTGCTTATATGGCCAAATACTACATAAGAATTTGTACATTTGAAATACAAACTTGTGAAGTGCCCATGGAACTACAAGCTAGTATTTTAAACCAAGTCAGAAATGTTCAGCACTATCTTCAACCATCTGTTCCATGAATGGCACTACTGAAGCACTAGATTGCAACACAAACCCCAACCCCCAGCAGTGCCTTACTCCCCAGTGTCTCAGCGCTACCCCAATATGAAGACGACTGCTGGATGCCTGCCTGCCATAGCAGGTGTTGCCAAGGCAGCCACTGCCTAGCACGTCCTCCAGGTCTGCTGCTGCAGAAGCAGAACTAAAAGACTGTCTTCCCCCATAAAAGCCACTGTGAAAAGATGCTCAGAGTCAAACTGCAACTGAGGGAAAGCACATTTAACAGAACCTGCCTTTGGACAACTTAGAAACTTCCCGCTTCCCCCGGGAAAAGCACCAAAATTGTGAGGCTTTTGTGTTCTGAATGTACCATTAAATGGCAATTCGCTAGCAAAGAACTGAAACCCACTCTCTATAAAACATAAAACATCTTTTTATTTTTTTTTTAAACGTACTGTCTGTAACCACATGAGACAAAAACACTGTTTGCAACAACATCATTCTCAGTTCTTTGTGACTAACCACTGAAGTTCCACACTGAAATAATTCATACTTTTATACAACTCTAGCCCTCAGTCCTAAATGTCAATGCAGTCCCCAGAGACAGATTTGGGCTCTTTAAAGTAGTCACTTCCTTGCTATTAGTCTGCTCCAAAAAAATGTTTTAAAATACAGAACACTTGTGTCTCCTTCCTTTAATTTTTATAGGAAGAAACAATTCTAAGGACCTTACCTTAGGAGCCAAAGCCATGCTATGCCAGCTATTTTTCAGCACAACTCAGCCACGTGTAAGCTTCTGGGAAGATAAAGTCTTCCTTTTCTTTGAAAACCAGAAAATTTTATCTCAGGGACCTGTCATTTTACTTACTGCATATGAAGTCCACCAATGAGAGTACTGAATTCAACACAAACACTTCAACATCAATTTACCCATATAGCCACAGCTGCTGTCAGCAGCAGGAACAGAACAACTGACCTAGGAAAATTCAGGCCATGTTTCCTACTCTATCAGCAGTGAAGGAGATGGGGACAATCAACTTCTAACAGCGGTGATGTGTCACAGAATGTTGATCCAGTTTGATCTCAACCCAGGTGAATCCCCAAGGGTCAGCCACAGAGGCTTTCAACTTCTTTGCACCGTACAATACATAAACTAGCACCTAACACACTGCTCTTCAGCTGCTGGCAGGGGAAAACCCAAACCCTAATCCCTCAGAACCTCTCATCTAGGTTGTGGAATTTGCATACTAGACTGATAAAGCCTTTGCACACAGAATATAATTTTAAACTGTGTGCATCAGAGCACTGGGAAGTGAAAGTATGCACAGAAACCAACGAAGTCTGTGGACTTAGTGGGAAATGCCCAGAAAAAGAGATCCTGGCTTACAATTCTACATGCTAATGCATGTAGGGAAGGCTGTTTAGTAACCTCTCATTTAATATCTTTCCTCCATAGTTTGCAAGAATGGCAGCTATTACTGGCTATTACAAGTAGTTTTTCAACTTGGTATTTTTGCAAAAATATTTCATTGACATATAGGGTGTCATGAGTAAAACCTGTGGAGAAAACCATTTAAAACAAATGAGAAAAAGTTAAAAGAGCATGGTAGGATTTTAATTTTTCTGTGGGCACTTTAAAAGTTCTTTAACCCACATCATCTGTTCAAGGAGGCCCAAAGGCAGATGCAGTAAACTTGTTGGGAAGCAGGATTCTTAGACTGTCTATAGGAGTCAAATCAATCCTTCTTATCTTACTGAAACTTCATGCTACAGGATGCAATTAAGGTCCTGGAGAAGTGTCAGCCCCAAATACTTAGAGCAAATTGTAATCAAGGTAGCTGCAGGGAACATTAAATTAAGGGCCCCCTCCAGTCTCCACCCACATGGCAGCCCTGATTGAAAGCACACCTACCATTGAAACAACTTTGTTACCACCTAGAATCAAGTTAATCTTTCACATCTCACCTGTTTTCTTAAGACCCAGAGCTTAGCAAGAACAAAGCAAGCTACCATTGCAGCACTTCAAGCACAACCTGAGGCCAAGCGTCTGGAACAGCAGCTGAACACAGAAGCATACTTGGCCATAAAATACAGGGAAGTCATCTTCCCACTACAACAGCAAGAGGTGTCAGATCATCTCAGGGCAATGCCTGAACTTGCACCAACTGAAATCAGATTTATTTTCTAGAATCCCTCCTAACTTACTCTCTTCCTCCTGACACAGACATCGAGCTGAATCCACTGTGCGGAGAGGAAAACTTCTCACATTAAGGTGACAACACACAGCATCAGGATCAGAGTAAACCTCTGAATAGTGCTCCTGCAAACCTGCTCTGCCACAGACATACAGAGGGCTACTAAATTAATTACTTCTCTGTATTACTTAATTTCAGCCTCTCCTTCCATACTTTGGACAATCCCTCCTCCCCCAAAATGGGTAACTTCCATCAGCAACTTTTGTGGTTTCATTGTTGGGTTTTTGACTACAAATGGCTTTATAGGTTGGGATTCCTTGGATTTGTCTGCATGTTATGATAAAACACAATGGATTCATTCACAAAAACAAAACAAGTTTTTACGTAACAGAACGTGCAATAAAAGCGCAAGAAAGAAAGAAAAGAGAAAGAAAGAGAGAGAGAGGTATCCAGAGGAGAACTTACCCCGCGCTTTAGGCTCCTGAAGCAGTGGATTTTGGGTTTGGAGGTCATGAACTCGTTGAAGCGATGGGAGAGGGGTTCCTTTTGCTGCTTGGGAGACTGGGGGCCGTTGGGAACAGCAGAGGGTGAGGCAGAGGCAGGGGGAGGAGGAGGGGGCTGATGAGGGGATGTTAAAAGGGACATAAGCTACGTATAAGAGATGGAGAAGTGACAGAATAAAAACCAAAATAAAAAGATAAAACACAAAACAAAAATAAGCATCAAAACCAATATTTGAAATCCAGAGAAAAAAAACCCAATTAAACAATTAAATATTAAAAGCTATGGTTCAAAAGAGGAGAGAAAGGGGTATTTAAGAGTTGTGTTAAATGAAGAGTGTAATAAATGGAAGTTTTAGTAAGTGAAGCAACAGAAGAGTAACACAAAAGTATTTTGACAGGAAGCTCATGCAGACTCTTCCATGCAGTGCTATCCCCATAAATTGCCCTGTTCTGCCCTGTGGACAGCTCTGAATAATGCATATGGATACAGCTTTCAAATACCTGAATTTAAATGGATCAGATAAGGAAGGTACCTTAGTGCCCAGTAGCGTTTCTATTATCTGGAAAACAACAAACCACATTCCTTCCTGCTTTCAAATCATACCTTAGTAATGAGCATCACACTTTCACTTTTACAAATTATTCTATAAATTTGCTCAGGAATTAGTCCTGGGTTTTGTTTCTGGCTACACTGATGTAAGCACCAGAGAGCTGAGTTCTCTCTTATACTAGCACAACAGGATTGACCCATTTTGAAGAGGTAGTTTTTTTGACACTAATTAGGAGAAGTGGCTTGGTAAGGGTCAGAGCAAGGGTGAGATCAAAACAACGAAGCTTCTCTGCGCTTCCATCAGTGTTAGCAAAAACCGATTCAGTCCAGTCACCCTGACACATTCTAGTAACCCCAGATAAATACTGCCATGCATTATGGTGTAAAACATGACAGTGAAATGAAAAAGGTTTAATGGATACATAAGTTAATATAGTCTTTTAAAAAGTCAACTGCTCAGTTAGTTATGCTCCATTAGTTGTGCTTAAGAACGAACCACAGCAATTCCTTGTTGCCAGCCACCCGAATTCTGAACCCAGTGCACAGGCTGAAAAACTAATGCAAATGAAAAGCTATGGAGAGTTCTAGGAGAGTCAAAACAGTAATGCCACATTAAAGCTTCCCAGAAGTAACAATGTTAGTTCGCACACATGGCACTAAGTAAGTGGTATACAATTCCTTCTCTGAGTTAGGAGCAGAAATGGACCATGGCAGAGACGTGACAACTAAAGTTAAATTAATATAAAAACGGCAACATAATTAAAGAAATTATACAAGAAAAAAAATTAAAGATATAAAGAAACTTACGCAACCAAAGACTGCAACAAGACACCATATTAAGACATCTATTATTAACTTTCTAAATCTAAAATTATTTTTTAAAAATTGTAACTGCCAGGATTACTAGACAAGAAAAGTTATTGACTATGCACATACTAGCACCAAGCTCAAGTTTGCAAGTCAGTACCTTATTTTTCTTGATGAATGGCCATAACTTGCCCTTGGATTTGCCACCAAATTTCAGCTCAGACTTCCCATCCCCTCTGGAGTTAGAAAGGCTGGATTCTGAGACAGTCCGCTTCATTGGCTGTGTGAAATCCTCAAAGTCGATATCTCCTGGAGGCTCAAATCCTGATTTAAAGGCTTCTATTACCAGCTGCGAATCCTGGGATGGGACAGATCCAGTAAAAAGTAAACACCTCAGGTGAGGGCTGCCATCAAGTTGGTGGCATAGAAAAACAGTACAAGGACAAGAAAGTTTGTCTGTGTGGGAATCAACTCTTACAGTGACCACTCTTATTTCTGGGAACGAACAGCCTTCCAGACCTCAGGACCAATACAAGTCTTTCCACCTCCTGCTCCAAGATCAGAGCACTTTTCTTGGACCTATTTCTGCTACCATGATGTGCTTTAAGAAAAAAACAAACCAACCAACCCAAACACCTAGGCACAGCATCGTGTCCTACTGTAACAAAGCACTCCATTGTGTAAAGTTAAATACTACCAGATATTGAAGCCATAAATGCAGTTCAGAACACACCACTTCACACATAAGAAAAGTTTGCAACCTATGTCAGTCAGAATGTATTACAACTGGGAGCATAAATGGCTTCAATCCATTTCCTAATAATTTCTAAATAAACAATCAATCTATGGAAATAAAGCAGGTGAGCTTTAGTCTCAAACAGTCCATTATTCCTGTTAAGAAACTCCAGTTCATTCTGCAAAGGTATCACTGAGTGCAGTCATTACTCAAAACACCAACAGACAAAAAGCAGAGGACTACGGCCTATTTAGGAAAATAAAAAATACGTAACTATCATTAAAGCATAGGTCATTGTAGTTAACTAAAGATGGTGCTTAGGAAGACTAAACTCAGGTGTCCTCACTCCAATTTGCCACTGAGCTGTACCACCCCTGAATCTGACCACAGCCTAGCAATGTTTCACTTCTCTTTGTTTCATCTCCAACACAAAAAAAAAAATAAAAATAGCCATCTTTTAAATATCTTTTAAAGGCTCTTTCATGTCTATTGGTAAAAATGAGTAAGAGCTCATTATTTTTAACTTTACTGACTAGAAAAGCAATCACACTTCAGTAACTGAACAGATAACTTAAGTGACTCATAACGAAGATCTAAGGTATAGAATGGCTGGGCATGCAGCTATAAGCAAACAAGTGGAAAAATCCCAATACATACTCCTATATAAAGGAGCTCAAGTGATCATACTGCCACAAGCTGACACGTTGGTGCTTGTGAACTCTGCTACAGTAAATCGCAGAAGCTTATCTTACGAGCTTTACTTAACTGAGCAGTCCAAGGTCATGCAAGTAGCCCAACACCTTGGTGCAGGCAGTAGCTGGGAACTCCTCACACTGTCATTGAAGCCACATTCCCTTGTGGCACTACTAGGAGTGCTAGATGCAAATCAGCCACACACTGGCTGTATATTGCGTACAATGGTTTCGCTCTCTTCATCCCCCCTCTTTTTTTTTGACAGAGGGAAAAGGAAAAATAAATAAAAGCAAGAACAATATGTAGCATTTTTCCTAGTCAGGTCTACAAACAATTAATTATACATAAGCTCAAATTCATACCTCAGCTTGCCAATTACATTTAAATCTAATGAACTCAAAAAAATATTTTAACGCACTTCTTCTACTTGACTTCTTGTGAAGAGAGCTTTTTATTTCATACTGTTCTGACTGTTTTCTTCTAAGATCATTAGAGAAACTGTGCCACAGCACACAAATACCTCACTAGCCTTCGAACTTGTTGCTTTGAAGGCATTTCAAAGATTCTGCTTCTGTCCATATGTAAAACACTATTCATGATAAATCTATTGGGATATAAACATATCCAAAGGCCAGCCTCAACAGAGTAAACCAAAGATATAGGAAAAGCTTTGCAAAAGTCTTCAAGGGATTGCGAAGAAAGCTAGGATTCAGGATCCTCAACCTATCAGGGTGCACTGCGAAATTCCTACACAGCTTTTAGGGACGTAGACCAACATGTCCCATTTTCTTGTCCTAGTTGACAATAAAACTTTCTGAGATGTAAATATTTTAAAATATTTTTAGTAATAGTTACGAAAGATGAAGAGGGAAGAGAGCAGAGACTATAAACCAGGGGTCCTCAAACTATGGCCCGCGGGCAGGATACGGCCCCCCAGGGTCCTCAATCCGGCCCCCCGTATTTACAGACCCCCCCGCCGGGGGTTGGGGGGCGGGGAAACCAAGCAGCTGCAGATGACTGCCTGCCACTTCATCCACGCTGGCCCTGTGGTTAAAAAGTCTGAGGACCCCTGCTATAAACCATACACAGGGTTATATTAAATACTCTATTAGTATTTTATCCTATGCATGGAGCTTTTCATTTTTTCCTCTTAATTTTAGTGTTCCTTCCATTTAGTCAAAACTCCTTCCACTACAACAGAGCTAAAAATAACTAGCATGCTCCATATATCACAGAGATAATGTCATAACAGGAACTCCAAAGTCCATAATAAATTAATTTTATCTGCTGCTACAGTCTTCTGAAGCAAGTTCTGTATAGGTTCACCTAGCAGTCACTACAGCTTACCCTTGCAACATAAGCTCTGTGTTGTCCGAGTTCTTAGAAAAAGGACATGAAAAATAAGCAAATTTATAATTGCACTAGAAACGCAGGACTAACCAGTATTCCCAGCTGAATCCAGACAATTCCTATAGCTATTAGCAGGAATTGTATACACTTCAGTGAGGGCATAAAGCAATCTTATTTACACAGTTTCAAATGTAGTAACTAAACCTGAAAGACTGGACATTTTGCAAGTGGGCCTGAGGCAGAACTTTGTAATATTTAAGCTGCACAGAATACAGGAAGTATCATCTGTCCCATATGTCGTTCTGGTTCTTAAGACTATCCAATGAAATAGGGGCCCTGGAAGAAAAGCTATCTTCCAGAATCCTGCTAACATCCACAGAGGGAAGGAACACAGAGCTGGCCACAGAAAGGAAGCCTGTTAGTACCCCACACTTCCATAGTTTCAAAGTCTCTATAGAAAGACTCCTTCTTTACTACTGTACTATACAATTCTGATGCAAGAAACCATAGAGGTTCAGAAACAATAGGAACCCCACCTTCATAGACCAATGTTCCTAACAAACCTACCCAAAGCTGAAAACTGATTATCAAAAAGCTCCAAGATACCTACCTGAAGTGCAAAGTTGTACTGCTTTTATTTTGTTTCTTCATGTTAAACTGTAATGTCTTAGCATCAGCTAGCACTATTCTACTGACAGCAAAAGAAGCTGCAGAAATTGCAGGTTCTTACATCCTTTCAGCTAGAGTTGACACAGTTTGGTATACAAGGTAAATTACTAGAATTGGTGTTTTCCCTAACCACACCACCTACGTCACCCCACCTCCCCTCTGATCAATATTTCTGTATCAGTTGTAGTTGTTCCATTTAAAGCTCTGGTTTCTGAACTGAAGTTACTGTACAAAGAGCAGAGCTTTCACTTAACCCCTCCCCTTCTTCAGTAACTCTGTATGTGATAGCTGGGTAGAAAAAAGTGAAAATAAATCCAAAGGATACCAAGAACTAAATAAAAACTCCAAATGCATCACTGCCTTTTGTCAGTGTCATAGTGTCTGACCTTATGTATTTCAACTTTGGTGACACTGTAGTTTTGTTTATGATGACCAGATCCTGGAAATCTCCTCCCAGCTGGGAAACACATGCCTGTGTGGGCCTAGAGTTTCACACAAAGCTTTTCCTCCTCAGCAGGCTCTTGGTTTTGTTCACCATTGCACTAGTTATATTATCACCAGCTGTCCTTGCATTCAACTTCCCTGGAATCTTGACCTCATTTTCAAGGTCGACTACAACAAAGATCTAGTTGACATCCCTACTGAAAGTCTTTCAAACCTGAAAAACATTAGTAAAGGGAGACAACCTTCAATTTGAATCTTTCGAGGAAAAGGAGACACTCTCCTGATGGCAGCCTAAGAGTTCAAACGTACTACTTAGAACATTAAGGGCTGAGACAGAAAAGGTCTGCTGTAACACTCAGCATTAGTGGCAAAAGCAGGACATTTTCTGGAAATAGAGAAAATACAGCTTTTAAATTGCTAGTGTGTGTACCTATGGTCATCCTTACAAAGTGACAGGACCTGCATGGCAGGGTAGAACAAGCTTATCACTTTTATTAGACTCAAGAAAGTTAGAAACTACTGTTCCAGAGATGAAGAAAAAATCCTTGATGGTATTCCAGGAAAAAGAACTCTTTATGGACAAAACTTTTTTCCAGACAGAATATGCTAAATTCTTAGTAATTATTCAGATGTGACAAATCTGGTTAAATACACTGTTTTTTAGCATGGTGTTTATAGGAGATCCCTCAGTTACAAAAGCTCAAAGCCACCATTTTCTAATGTCATACCGGTGCACATGAGCCATTAATCTAATCTACCTGTGTGTGAGAGAAACTAACTTCAATATAAAATTCATGGTGATTCAAACACCTAACTTAAGTCTTGGGTGTGTTTTGCTAAGACCTCACTTGAAGCTTCAAGCATAGGCTTAGATATGAATCTCCCCAACACAATTTCACCACACAGCACCAAAAGCTGTACCTCAAGAAGGGTATGTTGTTCTAACATGGGAATCTGTGCCCCTGTTAAAGAAAATGTATTTTTAACTAAGAAATTTAATGTGCTGAAGCAGCTAAGTGGCAGAACCAGGCCTTGTCCCTAGCGTAGCCCTAATCCAAGGCTGGTTTAACACCCAGTCCAGTTAATCGGTGGCAGAACAGAGAAACAACAGATGATCAATTTGTGGACACAGGTGCTCTCAGAAACACAGGTGTTTTTAGAGAAATTGGTGTATGTGAATAGGAATTGCTTGTTCAAAGACTAACTGTGCTTGAAAGAGCGTGTGAGTTAAAGCAGGCAGAAAGAAGATCATGATCCCAGGAGGAGCTTGGAACTGAGGCAGGGACTGGAACCAAACAGATGAATCACCTGGGACAATCAGGTGATGGATTTTCAGAACTGACAATACCAAAGGAAACTTTAAAAAAACTTTAGACATTAACTAATGATTTGATAAGTGTATATAAGCTGTGCTGTATCCCTTGGTTCTCTGCCATTCACTGAGGTGGTGGCAGAACTCTGAGTTGTGATTAAAGCAAACCTAGTGGTACCCACGTCTGTGTAAATTTTTCCTTTAACACCCTACTCTGCCTTCTCTCGCCCTGAAGGAGTAATCTTCAGATTCCTTGGTTTCTTACGCTTCTCTCTGTGAGAGCAATTGCTGAGCAGAAAGTAGTGGATTCTTTTAAAAACTTTAGCCTCAGGCTTACGCTGCCAATTAATGGCAGACTCTGGGCATTGAATAGCTCAGAAAATATTTCAATGAAAAAGTTGTATGGGAAATTCAAACAGCCAGCAATACACACGCTGCTTGTATTTGAAGCACTAATGTGATCCACGAGAAGGACTGAAAGAGCAAGCAGAGACTTAATTTACAAAGGAAGCAGATCATTCTGAAAACAAAATAGAACACATTTGCCCTTGTGGTAATTGTACATCAGGAAGTTCAATCAAACCCTTTATCAGCCTTTTTATCAGGAAGACATGTTTTTACTCCAACAACGATGTTCACAAATCAAGATTTGGAAGAGCTTATTTACAAATTGCTAGCAAACCTCAAATAGCAAAGAAAGATAGGAATTTTGCCATTTGTTTGCAATAATTTTTGTAGCAAACACTTTCAACACTTCCATTGTAGTTATTTTTATAAGAATGAAGACATTTCTTCAACATTCCGTTTTCTGACACTTAGACATAGAACTCCCATCTGAATAAGAATTGGTGATTATTAGGTATCTGGAATTATGTCCACCACCTTCCTTACTCTATGCAGAAGCCTATTCTTCGATTACAGTATTTCAAAACAGTAATGATCCTAGTAAAAGGATAGAATATTTGAAAAAGAGACAGAGAGAAAGAAAAAGTAGAGACATTTCTGCATGTTAAGTAGATTTGGGAAATAATCTGAGCACATCCTGCCTCAGACAAAGTAGCTTGGGACAAGCAGCTATATTTTGGTTTAGTTCTATGACTATAAAGCTCTTGTGCTGCAGCCTGAACAGCCCAGGATTTAAGTTCTCCGTATGTAAGTGATCAATACTAAAGATGACAATCAACAATCCAAACAATGCAACACTTACATTCTTGTGATCAATTGATTCCGCAGCTTTTGTTATTTCATCCAGACACTTTCCAATGATAGGGATCACTTGGCGGTCAACCTCTGCAAAAGTTTTCATGGATTCCCCTATCCTCACGATTCTTCTTTCCTCCATCTCTTGTATTTTCTAAAACATTACATTTCATTCAGCTCAAATACCAAGATTAACTTCAGTTTCAACCCATTTTCCTCCCCAGCACACATCAGCTTCTTTAAAATTTATGGTTTAAATATATTTTCAAGAACAAACTAGGGCAGCTGTTTTCATGAAAGCACTAAGGAATATTGCTCCCTCAAACATCCAAATATCATTCTAAAAGTAATTGAAAAATTCTCAGTAGTAGTAACAGATTAACTTTTTATGTTAAAAATGCTGATTTGTCAAAACCTCAGCTTTAGACTTCTGTAAGGATGGCTCCTAAGGCTTTTAAAAATAATTTCTACAATAGTAAATTCTTTCATTTTCAGCGCATGTTCTGAATGATCTTATTTGCATTCCACTTCAGAATCCAGGCAAACAAAAATCTTGATATCTCCCCCTTCTCCTTTTCCCTAGAAGGTAATTTTTGGTTTACAGGCAGTCCTATACATCATGTATTGTTCACACCAGGGCTTCTCAACACGTCCCCTGTTGCTCAATGGATTCAGCACCACCATCTCCAGCATCTATTCCATAAGCCTTTCATTAACAACAGAGGGAAACTTGATATGGCGTAACACTATTATGACAGATTATAACAGGATACAAAAGGACACAAACAGGAACAGCCTGTTTCACCTTAAACTGCAGGAATCTTATGGAATGTTGTCAACTTAACCCCCACTGCCTTGACTGATCCACAAGCAACATGAGTTCTTTACAAAACATCTCATTTCAACACCTAAAAGCACTAGAGCTTACTGGTGCCCTGGTAGTGAAAAGGATACATCTGCAGTAATTTAAGCATGCTCACCTACAAATCAGAGTGCTTACCAGATCTAACATTAAATATAAGTATCAGTTATTTCTCATCAGATAAGCATGTGGCATTTTCTCCCTTAAAAAGGTTGTACCACTTCTGATGATTATGACCCATTACAATGGAACAGGCATTTGGAACTTCTGGTCTACTACATTAACAATCTCTCTTGATTCAGTCAAGTGCAAACACAGATTTTCAGTCAGTATAAACCTGATGGCTTTTTTGTTCTTTCCCTACAGTCTTTCTTTAGGCACCCCAAGACATAATCAGCAAACTTGCTTAAACTCTTTGACATTCACTACTGCAGAATTATTGGTGGTTTAAACTTAAAACATCTGCGAAGTCCGATTTGAAGACAGGTTACAAAGGGCTATGAGGCTTTACAGATGTAATGATGCCCAGCTGACACCTGCCCCAACAATGCAAATAATGTTCTCATTCCCCAGCTGCATGGACACAAGAGTTTAACAGAGCAAGACTGTGAGGATTCCAAAGACTATTGTAATCTGTCATGACAATTTAATGTCACCTTCCTCATATATTATTGGTCACTAGATATCTAGTCTAAGAGAAAGGAACAATTTATCCTGTCAAGCTCTTCATCTCTTCAGCTGGAAGATTCCATATAAAATTTGCTAACAGTGACAAAAATCACCAAAAAGTGAAAGACAAGGTCACAGAATTGAGGCAATGTGCAATATGCCCCTCTGTTCTTACCATAAGATGATGAGCTACTCTAGATCAGTGCTAGCAGCCCTTACCTGGAAGATGTTTGGTATGTGTGTGTAGTAATGATCATGCTGCTCACTGTTGAACTTCTGTAGAGTGGAAGAATATTCTGCTTTGCTGTCTTCTGCCATTTGATGTCGGAGCTGGGCTTGCTGTCTTGCCTAAATAAGTACCAAAAGAAATGTATTATTTATATCATCACATTAAATTGCATTGTGTTACTCCTCATCTTACTATCCTTACCAGTAGGCAGCACTGGAACATCAGCATATGGGCCTATGGACGGTTCAGCTTTTGGTTTACTCCCGTTTTGTGAAACATTTAATCTATGTCAAGCATAAGTCTGCAGTGTACACACTGTGCCTCTTATTTTCTTGTGTTTCAACATGCTATCTCCATGAACTATTTTGCATTCCATGAACAACCTCTCTTTGTACTGCATGTAAAACACCAAAACAAGTTTGCCCCTCTACTAGCCCACTTAATAGGCATGTGCATTTTCTCATATGCTTGTGGACACTCTTCTTGCTCCACTGTACGCCCTGTTGGATGGCACCTACTATGCTCTAATGAACTACAGACCTGTCATCTAGCAGTACTTTTTGGGGAAAGGGAAGCGACAAAAAAACCCACCCAAACCAAACCACAACCGAACAACTACAACCCCACAAAACCAACAAACCAACATGCTTTTGTCTCATTTCACAGGCCTTAGTCAACAAAATCATGACAAAACATCTCAACTCCTCCTCCACCTGTGCTCTCTACCGCGTCCTTTATCTACACTTCCCTGAACAGTGCTGGCATGAAGTGCACAAGGAAAGGGGAGCCTAGGTAGCAGCGGAGACATGACTCCCTTCTTATTTTAACCCACATAGATGATTTCCTTTGCTACCCAGCATATCAGAGCAATGGGCAATTAACCTCACTTCTTTCCCTAGAACAATCTGTCCCTGAGTGACTCCTTCATATTTTCAGATTCCTCCCCTTACAATTCCTGAGGCCTTCTGTTATCTGTTTTGCTGCCCAGTATTACTCCCTTACTGCCTATCCCATCTGTTTTAGTTGCCTTTTCCTTCCTTGCTGCTGGCCTTCATACAGCAACTCTTCCTCCTCTTCCCTTCCTACCCAGCTCCCTACACCCACGCGCCTTCAACAAGTGGGCATAGGACAGGGAGCAATGCTCCCCTCTCATCTACTTCACATTTACCCAGCCAGAGCTCTGCTGCTCAAGTGCTTGCTCCAGTGAGAGCTATGCCATCGACTGGAGTGAGCTCAGGACTTGACTTTGTAAATTTAAACGATCCTAAGTCTGCACTCATTTTCCAGGCACTCACAGAGCTTCCTCACCCTGCGTTGCTGACCTAGCCTTGAACAGTCTTGTGAGTGTCCAGAAAGTGGTATGTTCCAGTCACCTCCTCAATTTCAGAATAACTCTTTTAAGAAAAGGGAAAGACTGCTTTAAAAACTACTTAAAGCACTTTGAGGTGTTTCAGGGAAAGCACAACAAATGGTTTTAGCATATTTTAAGTGTGCTCCCATTAAAAACAGTTCAGAACAGGGTTATTCTTTGAACTGTTCCAAGAAGACAATAGTTTCCTGACAATAAATCCATGAAATACCCAATCATGGAACATTTTAGCAATCATAACTGGAAGGTAGAAAATTCTGCCAGGTTTCAAATCTCAATTTTCAAAGAAATAGGCTTCCCTCCCATTTGTCCAGCTAGCAAATCTCACCTAATAATTTATTTCACCTCAATTCAGTTATTTCTTTTGCAAGCAATCAGTTGTTGGTCCTTGATTCCCTTCACATTCTTTTGACAAAAATAATTCAAGCGCAATGAGTGAATATGGGGCACTGAGTGCAAACAGGAGGTGAAACAGTAGCATCAAATGGAGAAGACTGCAACTGTAACCAAGTCCAATAAAAGACAGATTTTCAACTGTGCTTGTTCCCCTGAAGTTTTAACTGTCCACTAAATCCTGTAAAGGATGCATATATAACTTCAGAGAATGTACCTGCTGCAATGAAATTCCAAGAAGCCATATCAATAATTTTCTGCCCAAGTGCTATCTAGCTTATTAAACTTTATCATCCACACATTTATATATAGCTACATTAAATACGAGTGGAAAACAATATAGCCTTTACTACAAACACAAATTTACCAGAGAAACAAAGTCAGCCATGGAAAGGCAGACAGCTGTAAGAGTAACATTCGCCTGTCTCCCAACCCATTCCTCAAGTCCCAGCTGCTACAGATCAATATCCATTTGTGAGGCCCATTCTCTTCATCTACCTAAGATCAAACCATTGTTTCAGCTGACTTCTACAATAGCCCCAGTTCCACTCATACAGCTCTATTTTTTTTTGGTTTTGTTTTAAATAGTGCAACTCAGGAATTTGTCCCTTGACTCAATTGTTGAAGCAGAAAAACAAGAAATCCATTATTACACATTTCCAGGCAGATCCAGCAAACATTAAGCCATCAGAGTTCATTTTCATGAGCAAGCTCGTTGGCTGGATATAAGCAAAGCAAATCTGAGCTAAACATATACAGGAGTAGACACTCTGTTTCCAAAGTTATCTTAACCGGTCCCAAGTAAGAGGAGGCAGCAGATGAGTAAGTAAAACTGGGTACATTCCAAACCCAAAAATTTTTGTACAAGAGCCCCAGTGATGTGTTGTTTCTCCTGGCCATTTAATGCATTTGGCAAGCTTCAAGCAGTTTAGAAATTTTTCCAATGAGGTTTTTGGATCTTAAAATAAAAACATTTTGAAGTCTAGAATTTTTTTATTACTTCATTTGAATATGTCACTTACTTATCACTTCTTGTATAAACTGGATTATATTTTAAGTTCCTTAACTCTGATGAAGCACAGAATGATAAAAATTAGTTGATGGCACTAAGTTTCACATTCAGCGTAACGGATGCAGTGGCCTGGTGCTGCAGAGAATCACAGGAGCTATTTCAGGAGGAATTTATAGTTGAGCTTTATAGAAAATAAATTTTTGGCTCCTTTACTACTCACGCATGCAAACAGTTTCAGAGAAGATTTCTTTGGGCCTTATTAGAGTTAATGTTAAAATATTTGCTCTAAACAGTATTTTCAGGTGGAAAGGCTTTGGAATAATCAGCCTCTGTAAAACCAGACCATGACTTCAGAGGCAAGGGGATGATACTGTGATGCAGCTTTCAGTCAATGTACTCTTTTTGCTGGCCAGGGATGACTGAGCAAGAGCTCACATTTCCAGCACCACATTTAAAACCATGATCCAGATCTTCTACACATTACCAGATTCTTCAGCTGTAAGAGATGTCAAGGCTAGGTACTCATAATGCAACATAAAATGTCCTCACCTCTTGAAAGGAAGAGAGAATGAGGTCACCTTTCAGCATCACGAAAAAACAGAAAAAGGTATGTATATTTGCGGGATTTGGGTGGAAACGAAGAAAAGCAGTTTGCTTTCAAATCTGTTCTTCTACACGTTTGCAAATGATACACAGATTTCGCACGCTCCTCCCCCCCAACATACCTTTGTAACATCCTTTTTCCCCAAATAAACATGCACAGCATATATACGTACTGCTTCCTCTCCAAAGACTGTTTTTTGTTAAGGCAGTTCCTCTCTGAACTCCTGTGGCAGCAACAGAACCCAAAGGTCACACACCAACGCACTTCTCATTAAGACAAGCACTGCCAAGGATGAAGGCCAGCCCACTAGGCAGCACCATTAACCTTGCAATGCCGATATTGGTAAAGGTCAGTTTCCACTGCCACGGCAACCTGATTTAAACACAGTCACACCAGAGGAGTGTCTTCCATAACTAACCCTGAAAGAAAACTCTAGGCAAAGGAAGTGTTGCTCTGATATACTGAACTAGTTAAAAGCACACTAGCAGCAGATAAGGCTTATTACATATGACCTCCTCTCTCACAGAAACAATTCAGAATTGCCATTAAACATAATTAAAACCAATCTTTTTTCCTTCCTTTATACAGCCTTGCTAGTTGATGGGGGAGGATGCAAGACAGTAGCTAACTGTAGGGCTACTATAAAGTAATAACTGTCAAAGTGTTGATATTTAAAATTGGTAGAACTGCAGCTGTCTTCAGAGCTTTAAAGAAAATAAATCAGGCCTCAACAGCACTCCCCTTATGTGAAAAACACCAATAATCTCAATAGCCAAATGAACTGGCAACACGCACTATGGCTTCTATCTCTTCTACAAGGCAGCAAACCCAAATGTCTCAATATTATTTTAACAACTTTTCCTGTGGATTTTCTACCCAATTGCAAAAACTGAACTTTCAACAGCATCAAGAGTTACTTCCAGGTGTTTCAGTCCAGAGACGGCAGGTTTGAGCTAAGTGACAGATGCCAGGACGGGACATTGACGAGACAGTCTTTCATGACTGAGTACTTACAGAAGTATTTCTTTCCCCTTTAAAATAAGAAATCTGTTGACCCTGCAACCCTTTTAGTCTGAAGTAATCCATGTTAGGGCGATATATTTAGCCTGAACCTTCTCATCACCTGCTTGAAAAATCCTACAGTTCAGCAATATGATGCAACTTAAGTAACTACCGCGTATCAGGATAGACAAAAGAATTACAGACAACAAAAGTTCTTCATAATCCCTGCAAACATGCAGCACTAGTAAAGCTTTATCTGCTGATCTGAAATCAATCCTAATATTTTATGCCTTTGACCATCAGTCAGAAAAGGAAAATTTAACAAAGAAAGGGGATATACCTTCTTGCATATACCTTCTCTTCCCAAAATTCAGTTTGATATGAAAGGCAAGTGGTGATTAAGTGTAGGAGAAATTTTTAAAAAACAAGTACACTTTTCTGCCATGTCAGTCTCCAATACAGAAAAGAATGAAGGATATTTTGCTGAGAACAATTTTCTAAGACACATTCCAGAAACAGCAAGAGGGTCAATAGACACACTGTCTTCTGGGTTTACACAGACAAAAAAGGCAGCTCCACAAGGCTGTTAGGGTGGGAGTGATACGAATAACTGAAAAGGGCAGAAAAAAGCTTTGGCTGCTATTCAGCTGATCCCCACTAAGTAGAACAGTTCAACTTCTCAGCAGTCACTCTTGCCCAGAACGGCAGAGTTTCTAGTCAAAATTCTGGTGTATTTTCATTCTTCCTTCTTTTCTCCCATTCCCCCCCCCCCCCCCCCCTTTTTTTTTGTTAAACCCAGACAGCATGTGAGGTGCATCACTGCCAGGCCACTGCCTGCCAAAATAGATCTGTCTTTAGTAAATCCAAGATCAGACTAAAATGCAAACACCAAAAATCACCCGTTACCCCGCCCGCAACTACCTGATTCCTTTAAAATAAGGATTAAGGCAGACTCAGAAACACTTCACCAATTTCAGCAATGCTTTCAATTGCTTACAGATTTTTCAGCTGCAGGCTCCAGTCTCCCTCCAGACAACCTCACATAGCTGCCCTGCTATGAATGGGCACCATCATGAACAGTGGTGGGGTCCCCTCTTGGAAGCAGTGACACTGGCAGCAATGGCAGAATCATTAATAACAGTGGGAATTCTGCCAAGGACTTTGAAACAGGGCCAGGATTTCAGGCTCTGATTTACATAGCCTTCACTATTTACTATTTTACAATAACCAGTTTGGTGCCTCTGAACTGGCAAGCAGAAAAACACATTGAAGTTTGCTTTCCTGAAGGCAAGAAGATAGAGCAGGGGGGTGCAAAAAAAAACCCCAACCAAAACAGACAGGAAAAAAACCAGAGAAATATCCTTACTTTTAAGGTGGGTTTTTTTGTTTGTTTGGGGTTTTTTTTTTTGGGGGGGGGCGGGGGCGGGCAATGCAGGCAGAATCTGAGAATCTGTGGATCCTTCAAATCCTTTGGCTGACTATAACATACAAACGAGGAAACCTCTGACAGGGGATGGAAAAATCTTCAGCACCAGCTCTCAGGAATTGTTATCTAGTGCAGTTGCATTGCACATAATTTTGCCAGACTGCAGAAGTGTGCACTAACGAGAGATATACCAAAGCAATGAAACACCACTGAAGCTCTAACAAGAACAACTCACCAAATTAACAGAGCTGGGACAGTAACACAGTAAGCACACTGCACAAAGCCCTAGCACAGCTCTTTAATTGCTCTGGTCACATCCACACTATTGAAAAAGAAGTCATATTGCAACAAGGACTCATCTGACTGTATCAGTCCTATACTCATATGGTCCTGCAGCATGACTAAAGGCACTACTGCTTGCTGATTAATGAAGTTGGACAACTAGAGGTTACTTGAAATCTTACATAAGTGAACGAACCCAAAACTTCGGTTGCCTGGCTTTAGACTCAGTTCTGCCAGAGACTCCCTTGCACAAATCTGAGCACTGCCACGTGTATTGCTATTTCTTTTTTATCATGTCCAATCATTCACCTCAATTTAGTCTGCAAAGCATTCATAGTGGTCTGAACGCGATGTGTAAGAGAAGGGCCATTACAAAGGAATTAAGAACAGCAGCATGCACCACCATGACACGTGTCAGAGAAGCACCTCTCAGCACACCGCACCAAGGCCTCAGCAAAAGAACTGTACCTTGAATCCCTAAGTTTGTCTCCTGGGACTGCCATTCTCATGTCATGAATACTTAACATCCAAACTCTCTAGGTGACCAAACTACAAGTCCCTGCTAACATTCAATAACTTGCCACACTGCTCAGAGAAACACAAATCCATGAGGATACCTACCAAAACTCTAGTTTATTACAAAAGAAGGTGCTCACAGTGGGTGGAAAGCTATGTGGACCTGAGGGAGGATGTAACAAGAAGAGATGTATTCGAAGCAGTGGCCAACAATGCTTAAATGATTTCTGGACATGTGTTTAGTTGTACTGCATAAGCAGTTAAATTCTGTGGTGTATAAATGTAAATACTGAATATACGTAATGGAAATTATTTCTTTAATATAAATAATGGAAATTATTTCAGGACTGTGTAATAGATTACTTAGTTCATACTTTGAATACTGGGCACAGTTCTATTCATCTCTCTTCAAGAAAGAATTTACAAACATAGTCAATGCAGAATGGATAGTCCATGCTGAAGAAAGTTACTGGTATGAACGTGTTAGACTTAAAGACCAACTTTATGGGTACAATACACTCACTTAATGCAATAGCTTACCTGTGAGCTTCTGAGTCTGCTCAAAAGCAAAAAAAAAGCATACCAGAGATGGAAAAGCAGACGAATACTCATCGAGAACTACAAGGGTACTGCCAGGGCACACTGAGTTGCAGTTAGAAAAGCAAAAGCTCAGTTTGAATTGAAATTGTCCAGAGATGTCAAAAACTACAAGAAAAGGTTCTTCAGGTACACAAACAAACAGAAAGAAAATACCATCCCACTGTTAAAACAGGGGAGGTGAATTAGCGGCCAACAATATTGAAAAAGCAGAGGCTCTCAACCCTTTCTTCCCCTCTGTCTTTTACCAGCGCTGTTGGGCCTTGGGAACAAAAATCCAGGTTGATGCAAACTCAGACCCACCATCAGTTAAGGAAGAGTTGTTATGTGAACAATTACAGGAGCTTGACCCCTACAAATTGATGGGCCCTGACAATATCCACCCGAGGGTGTTAAGAGAGCTGGCTGACATCATTTTGAGGCCGCTTTCCATAATCTTTGGGAAGTCGTGGAGATCAGGGGACACCCCAGAAGACTAGAAGGTGGCTAATGCCACACCCATCTACAGGAAGAGCTTAAAGGAGGATCCAGGAAATTATAGGCCCACGAGTCTTACTTCAGTCCCTGGGGAAATTATGGAATTAATCCTCCTGGGAGCTATTGCAAGTCAAATGAAGTCTGTGACTGGGAAAAGCCAGCACAGATTCACAAAGGGAAAATCGTGCTTAACAAATCTGGATCACCTTCCACAACACAGTAATCTGCTCAGTTGATGTGGGGCGAGTGGTGGACATTGCCTACCTGGATTTCTCCAAGGCTTTCAATATGGTTTCCCACAGCCTCCTCCTAGAAAAACTGATGCATTATGGTGTAGACAAGTGGTCTGTGCAGTGGGTGAGGCATTGGCTGACAAGCTGCACCCAGAGAGTGGTAGTAGACAGCTTCTTTTCAAATTGGCAACCTGTCACAAGTGGGGTCCCCCAGGGATTGACACTGGGCTCAACACTGTTTAATTTTTCATAAGTGATCTGAATGATAGGATTAAGTGTACCCTTGATGAAGTTTGCCAATGATACCAAACTGAGCGGGGAAGTGGATACCTTGAAGGGAGAGCCACCTTTCAGGAAGAGCGGGATGGCTGGAAGAGTGGGAGAACAAGAACCTTAAGAAGTTCAAAGACAAACGTAAGGTCTTGCACCTGAGAAAACATAATCCAGGAGTGCAGCACAGGCTCGGATCTACTCACCTGGGGAGCAGCTCTGTGGAAAAGGACCTGGAAGTGCTGGTGGACAACAAGCTCAATAGGGCTGAACAGTGTGCTGCTGCAGCAAAGAAAGCCAACAGAATGCTGTGTTGCATCAACAAGGGCATCACCAGCAGAGGTAAAGAATTCATTATCCCACTCCACTCAGTATTGCAGGTGTGGCCTGACAAGCGCTGCCTTCAGTTTTAGTCCTTGCTATACAAAAAAAGATGTGAACAGGCTGGAGAGGGTCCAGAGAAGGGCCACAAAGACAATCAAAGGACTGAGAAGCCTACCATATGAGGAAAGGCTGAGAGAACCAGGTTTGTTCAGCCTTGAGAAAAGAAGGCTTAGAGGAGGCGTTATCACCATGTTCCATGATTTAAAGGGTGGCTACAAGGAAGGTGGAGACTTCCTTTTTACAAAGAGTCACATGGTAATGGGTATAAGTTACTCCTGAGGAGATTCCGATTGGATGCAGGAGGCCAATTTTTCACAAAAAGAACAATCAGCCATTTGCATAATCTCCCCAGGGGAGTGGTGGATTCCCCAACATTGGACACTTAAGATTCAGCTGGACAGGGTACTGGGCCATCTTGTCTCATTTGCACTTTTGCCAAGAAAGGTTGGACCAGATGGTATTTCAGGTCCCTTCCAACCTGGTATTCTATGATTAACCTAAACTGAACAACTTACAAACAAGAAGCTAAATTCTGAGGTCTCTGCTTTATTTTGCATTAGTTGTACAGGAGAAAAGATCTGTTCTAATATTTTGACAGAATAAGGCTGACTATAAACAATCTTTCCAACTGCACAGCATAAGCCAATTGTTTTCCATTAGCTAAGAATGCTGGTTACATTACACTTCTGATTCAAAGTGCAGTTGATCCTTAATTCAGAAGTTGCTCTTAAGCCTCCCCTTCACAACCCCTTTCACTCCCTAACTTTTTTGCTCCTTTAGCAATCTACCTCCCAATAAAGTTGTACTGTTACAAAACTCAAGTCAAATTGCTATGTAGAGCATTAATGCAGAGGAGTACTGCTAAGAAGAAATGTAAGTTCAGATGGATTTCTTTATCTTACAACTAAAACTGACTGGTGCTTCTGTTCCTTGATCTCTTAACACCAAACACAGTGTATGCATGGGATACATATGGATATTTATGAAGTTTTCCAGCCACTGCTGCTGCAGTCATTAACTCTTTACTGACTAGAAATCAAAACTCTTAAGTCAGTCATGATTTCAAAAGGGAAACAGCTGCTATATACAGTGTCACAGATGGCAGGTTGTAAACAAGGCTTATTCTTCCAGAAATGCAAATTACTGTGCTGAGGGACTCCCTGTGTTCACACACTACATCGTCCCATTAGGAAGGAAGCAGTTCAGAAAGAAGACTGGGGTCTGCATAACCCAGAGGAATGGCATAAGTGTGAATCTAATGGCCTTAAATCACATTACAAAGAAAAGACTACATTTGAATTGATGGGAAATCTGACCCACCTCACAAGGTAAGACACAGGACTTAGCCAGTTCTATTTGTGGAGTAAAAGCAAAGCAGCTGCCTAACTGAAGTATGTAAAACTCACCACCACACAGAGAACATGGGAAAAGTCTTATGCAACATCTAACTCAAATAAGAAATGCACAGGCCAGGCCCTCCTGCATTATGTTCAGGGCTGACCCTTATGCACATTGCCTGCATATTTCACTGAGGCACTGCTGCTACACTTTTATAAATTCACAGCAGAGTACAGGAAAAGCAAAGCCTCTGGAATTATTCACTGCACTAAGTACCTGCCATATTAATGACACAAACACTGTAGAGCTTATTCACCTTCTAACGTTACCTTTGCATGGCACTACATTTTCCAGTATGCTGAGGAATTCATTATGCCAGGAGGTGCCTCAAAGCAGGCAGGAGAGGGAGTAGATACAAGTCACACTGCCACAGGGCAGATGACTCAGCATCTCCTGAAAAATTCGGCCCATTAAGAAGTTATGGCCTGCAGAAGGCAGGCACCCACAATCTCAGGTTATGCTGCAGGGTTCACTGCTGACAGTCTTAATCAACTAAACCTCAGTAATGCACATTGCAACAACACAGCACTGAGCTGGAGATGTTCCTCTGTGGTTTGCCTGCGGGGTTTCAGTGGTGCACGCTGCACCCGGCTCCACTGTGACTTGACTGCTGTTCCGACAAAGCATACTGTAAACTGTGCATGCAGGATAGTGCTGAAACACAGCTCGCAGATTTCTCCAGTGCCCAGGTCTAGTGCACCCTTCATTGTAAGGATGTGTCAATTCTTAATGAAGAGATGTGTGTCCTGCAGAACAGCAGCCTACAGGCTGGAACAGCAGTTCACTTTACAGCATCACTGAGTTTGCACAGACAGGAGGATCAGCTTGTTCCAATTTCTAAGTAGCAGTATTTCGACATTATGTTCACTAAGAATTTGCCAGTGATTCAGCTCATGACTACCCAAGGCAACATAAGTGGATGTGTCTTCTACGGGTAAGGAGGGTGACAGAGACTCTTTACATTGCATTGAAATTGATGGTGAGCACCCAGGGAACATGGTGTATGAAAAGAGAAGAGAAAATGAAACTTCAAGTGTGTAACATCACTCTTTCTCTGTAGTTATATTTACAGACTAGAAAATTAATGTCATGGTGATAATGTATGAGGTTTTATGCCTTTATGCAAATCTTCAGCTATAGGGGGACTCCAAAAATCTTGGATATGGCAGACATAATGTAAGAAAATAAAATCAGTAGGAAAACCCCACTGCCCCACAAAAGATATCTGAATGTCACTGGATACAAATAAAGTCTTAACACAAGCTCATCCTTCTGAGTGTCAGCTGAAGACTTACTAAAGGAGAGTCAGTCAAAAACCCATCGCAGGCAAAACAAAATACCCACCCCATGTTTTTCACAGTGTCAGAAGCTTCTTGACTTACGAGACTTTAAGCCAAATTTGCACTTTATGTCTTTCTAAAGCTACTACGACTAAACTACTTTCTAAATCCAGAACACATTTACATTAATCTTATATCCACTCAAGGTGGAACCCTCCTAACATAACAGGCACAAAAATCAGAATAAGGTGATGAGCTTCAACTTCAGGACGGCAGTTCTGGGAACTGACGCACAGCTCATTTTTACTGCTCAAAGCTGAAGTGGTCATCTGGTAAAATTATTACCTAGAATGCCAACATACAACCGTGCTACTCTTCAGCAAAAGGACAGATCCTGCCTGACACCAAGTACTTCAAGCCACTGTCCTTCCCCTCAGATGCTGTGCAAATCAAGAGGCAAAGCATTCACCCCTTCCCATGGCTGGCCTCAGCCACCTCCTCTTTAAAAACAAATTCTGAAAAGCCTACTTTGAAAACAGAGCTTTAGAAAATCCAGCTGATTTTTTTTTAATTGCAAGAAGCCTGCAAAGGCTCCACCGGGTACCACATTATCCCATAAGGATGTCAGCTTTTTAGTGACTGCAGCTCTAAGGAGAAGGAACAAACAATAGAGCGTTTCCTTATATGTACACTGGCTCTGTGCTGGTGACAGAGATTATTTCCCCAAATGGTCAAAAACTGAAGCAGCTCTGCTGTGGTTTTTGAAAGAGAACTGCTTTAAAGCACACATCCCACTGCAATCCAGATGAAGCTAAATCTTACAGTTATACATACAAGGCTTCCCAGTATTAGCATCAGCATGTTGCACCACTTACTTCGTTTGTAAGGATATTTTCACAGTACAGCTTCCCACCCTGACTTTGCCAAACTGAACTGACAAAACCTTTGTGCCAAACTGCACTTCGTATTAACACTTAAACATCTCTTTGCAAACGCTGGCTGCTAGCAATTTAGAGGCTCAGTGCAAACACAGGAAGGGAGCTCAGGGGCCCTAATCCACTCTCTTCTTTGACTCCTGCATAAAGCCCATGACCATTGCAGAGACTGAACACAGTCTCTTTCTCCCTGTTCCTACTGCCAAAAAAGGAGACAGGAGGAAACAAAGCTAACCACCCTGCTCTCTAAAATCAACTACCAGACTGGCTGGCTGCAAAGACAATCAAACCCATAACAGACACAGAAGTGGCACAGATTATGTGCTCTCTGCATATCTAACCTGAGCAGGTCCTACAAAAGGAGTTTGAACCTACGTGGAAGATACTCATATTGCACATCCGGCCTTGTCTCTGAGCATTCACCTGAGGCCCTTTGAAAACAGCCCTGGAAAATTAAGGAGGAAAGTAACTCTCACTTGCTTCTCTGACACTATTGTGGTTACTTAATCCTAGCAAACTGTAATACAAAGAGTTATCCCTTAGGCAAGGCCATGTTAAGTGCTGGTAGCTGGCAGCTGCGTCACAGAATTTACTGCTGTAGTTCTCAAAGGCTACAACTGAAAGATTGAGAGATGCAAGCAATTCAGAGCCTCATACAGTAGCTTAGCATTAGGTGCATTAGGGAACTGCATTTATGTATTCTTTTCATTGCATGTGTCATTGTGATCACTGCAGAATTTTAATTCCATTACTCTCTAATGCATGATGCAAAAAATAGCTCGTGTCTGCTCACATTTGCAGGTACAAGCTAAAGTAGCCAAGGTGTCAAACCTAAACTGAAGAAATGAGGGCAACTGATCCCATTACTTGAAGAGCACCTTGTTCCGCCAGAGTGAATAGCACTGGCTCTGAATGCAGCCAAATTGCTTTCCTAGCCAGACTAATTTCTGAGAGTAGAAGTGCAACAGCCAAGCCATAATGGGCAAGAGAAATCAGAAGCGCTGCAATAGGAGGAGGAGGTAAAAGTCATCATATTGTTTCATTTGAAGCTGAGCAGTTTCTGCACCTCCCTAGAGTCAGTTGGCGAAAGCTGCCCCAACAGCAGCCCTCTGTTAAACAATATCCTATTTTGCACTTGGGAGTTATGTAAGAGCAGTCCCAGTCACAGGGGCAGAGGAAGCAAAGAAAGGGCATTATTCACAGCCTGACATGGATGAACCCAGTTTAACACATGCACTTGGAAAACACTGTTCTCTCTGTTCAGTAATATTATTTCACATTCCACTCGTTTTGATAACCTTTTGCTTCTCCATCTACCCCACTGACTGACTGGAAAGTCGACTAATGGCTTCTCCTGAGATTACTCACCACACATAACTACAACAGATTTCTTTTTTTCTTTCAAGATATCACTAAGCTTCATTTTGCAATAAATAATTTAAAATATATACAATAAAAGGCTAGAGAAATTTAGAAGGGAAGTCCCTCTGCTTCACTTTACAGGGAAAGAGCACCAAGGTAGGGATTGCTTCCTGGAATTTATCTAACACTGTCAGACTGATACACCGCCAACATGCAGCCTTTCACTCAGACCAGAAAAGGCCAGCCTTAGAAAGAGATGTAGAATTAAGGAGTTTCATTCCTCTATTTCAAATAGTAAGTAATGTCACTTTAACATGGCCTCAGCTTTGATAAAATATCTAGGGCAAGACCTAATTTTATGTATGAAAAAAATGTATTTAAAATCACTTTATACAGATAAAGCAGAGATGATCCTCTTCTGTCAGAAAAACCCACACGTGATGTTACACCATTAACAATCCTGTACATGCTTTCATCTGTAAAGTGTCCTGACAAAACCAGAAGGCAAAAAAAGGACCAAATCTGCATGGTGAATTTACAACTAATAGCCAAGCAAATTGCAAGACCACAGAGATATTTTTTCCTTTGATATACAATAGCACTTTGGGGAAATTTCCTGAGCTGCTTTTTCATTTACTGTCCTCATTTCTAATAACGTCCTTGATACCATCTTCTACACAACCTCCATTGATGCTCAGCAGACTAGAAGTATCTTAAGACCCCACAGATGTAAAGAAAATTTTGTATCTGATAGCTTCCTAAGATCACATTAACAGAGAACAGAATGAAAGAGACGTCTTGAGGAGCTTTTGTAAAATGCAGCTTTTGCTATCTTGGACTAGAAAAGATTCCTTACCTATAATTCGGTTTAGTATATTTTAAGCTTCTGCTTCCCCACTCTTGCTTTTTTTTTTTTCTTTGTATTGCTCAAAAGGCAGGATGTTTAGTTCTACCCAGATCACAGAGCAACCAACAATGCACGGTAACTGCAAGCACCCCTCAGGGAGCCCTCACAAGCTTGGCTGCCACCGAATCTGGGTTGCCAGTTGTAACTGATTTTGCATAAGCTCATTTAGAGCCATGTCAGCTATGTTAAACTCAGATATCACCTCACTGAAGAAAACTGACTGTATGTTTAGATCTTTATGCAAATAAAGATATCTGCAGAGAGCTCCCTATTTTTAATTAGCCTATGGACTGACTTAAGTGAGGCATTAAGACTCACAGGATTTATCCTACCAGCAGGATTGAAAAACTACATCTATCACATTCATGTTTATAAACAGTTTCTCCAGCATCTAGCTTACCTTTTCAACATCTGCTTTTGTAACATTGATGTCAGCATCCATTTTCTCAAAATACTGCTGTGCTCGATCAGCTTCTTTGCAATCACGTTCAAACCGCCTTTTACTCTGAAAAGGAAAAATAGAAGCCTTCACTATGGGAAAGAAACATGATACCAAAGTCTACCTAAAAATCAATACCTGCCCCTAAACTGATCTGCTGTTAACAACTGTCAGATTTTAGGTCTCACTTGTTCACATTGGAATACATTTCCATAGTTAAGAACTTCAAACAGACAAAGTTACCAGAAACACATTTTGTTCCATTCTTCAGACTGCTTGATTCTACAACATCACTAGTATTTCAATATTTTTCCCCGTTAGCATCTTTTCTGCTCTTGTAGACCAAATCACTCCCAGCACTTAACTCCCTCATTTTTAGAATGCGCAACAAGTGAGTTACCAAGATTCACACACTTGCAAGCAGGACTTATGGTTACTGATGTCCCATTTCTTTATCCTCTCCTCTACTTACAGTCTCATTGTTCATTTATCACATGAGCAACAATTCCAATGTATTTACTTTTGGGAAACAGCACCTTACTCAAGAGATGGTCACATTCTATTTATTCATGCAGTATGAAGCTATTCAGTGTGCAGTGGAATATCTGAATAGGACCCTTAGGGACTCTGCATTTCCAACAATGCTTAGCACACTTTTCAAGTCATATCAAATGAAATATTTGATGATATGAATATCATAATGAACTCATAATAATAATATAATAATGAACTCATGATAGCCACGGATCCCACAGAAAACCAAATGTACTATTAAAACAGACTTTTTCGTGTCTAACAGTGTATTTAAGACAGCAGAGTTTTGAATATCCCATTTCTACAGGTTTTACCCATACGTCCTTCTTTTTCCAAATATAATGTTTGGAAACATCTCTAAGAAAACAGTATAAAAATGGCTTAAATGTCACAACTGAGGAGTTTCCACTTACTGCTTCGAGTTGTTTCCAGCAAGTTTCAATATGTTGTTGTGCCTTTCTGCCATCATGGAAGTGCTGTTCAGAAAAAGAAAAGAGGAAAAGAAAATTTTGAACAACAAAAGAACAAATAGTCAATTATGCTTAAGGAGTTCCAGAAGGCAAGGGGGGGTGGGGGGTGGACAGAGAAAAAAAACCCCCGGAAATTACTGACAGCTGTGTTCTGCAACACTGGTAAACTGAGTAGGTGTATGATGACTTGCTAATGTCTCAGCAGGCTGCAGATACATATTTGCATCAATTACAGTGGTTATTTAGACTAGAGGCTAATTAATCCCTTTCACAGTTCTACCTTGTATTGTTCACTGTATCTCATAATTATTGGTTTCCCATACCACAGAACCTGAAGAGTATTTCTTTGGATACTGACCAAACACTAGCTCTAAATTAAAATTTATCTTTGCTTGGAATTTACCAAGATGCCCTTGATCGGCTCATTTTAACAACTGAAGTTTGTCCTGATTTTCACTCAGACTCAACATAAAACCCTCTTCTTCCTAGTTACTGGCTGCATGTGCAAGGCCAGCTGTTCATGTCTCTTGAGAGGTATTCCATTCTTTGGGTCCCTCCAGAAATCCTCCTCTCCCATGCACAAGTGCAAACAGTAACGTGTTGCAAAAGTTTTAAATGTGGGATGTCCACTACATACTGCATTACAAGGAAATTCTCGTGACATGCCTTTTGGAGCGAGACTCTTAATTGCAGTTGGTTTAAATAACCTTTCTTGGCCCTTACAGAATGCTCTCCATCAGAGAATAATACGCTTTAGATACTACCCCCTCTATTGCCTCACTTTTCCTCAGGATAAGCAATTCATTCAAGATCACTGCATAAGTCAATGACCCAGCTCTAAATAGAAAAGTTAATGCAGCCCCCAACTGACTACTAGAACCAGTGACTCCTTTTAAAAATCACCTTGTAAGAGAAAGAAATACAGCAAACTACAAACAGGAAGAGAAATGCCATGCTGCTATGTTATTTACTGGCAATTAGGATGTTTTACTTGAATACAGGTATGGTTTCACACAGTAAACTTGAAAAAATTAAGGTCTGATATTGCCAGATAATCCTACTGCAACTCACTAGAATGCATGCATTCTCAGTCCCACGCATTATCAGACATTAGATATATCTTAAGCAACATCAACAATTGTTAGGGTAGAAAAACTCCAACTTCAGAACAGTAGTGTGCCACAAAATGCCGAAGTTAGAAAAAGGTGCCTGCAAGATCTTTATAGTTGGCAGCTACTTGGTTTCCTGCATCTTCCACTACAGCGACTGTTATCTTCCTCTGTCAGAAGCAGGTTTCTGGAGCAAACATGCTACTGACATTTCCTAGCTGCCTTTCTGGCTCCACCAGACATACCAGTAATAAGCCCCAAAACTGCAATTCTCTGTCACGCCACATGCAATAGACTTTTATTGCCTTCAAAATCATGACAACTTTCAACCTGTCTGCAAGAACAGAACACCACAGTATCCCAAGTGCTCTGGATACTATTACCTGTAGTCCCAGACACTGACTGTTAAGGAGGGATGCTCACCTACAGTTGAACACAGGGGCACTCTAACTTTCTGAATAGTTATCATCTCTGCATAAAAATTCTCAAAGCAAGGAACAGAGGCATGTCAGTAATACTTTTAATCCTGGGCACGTGCCATGCACAACTCTGGCTCTACTCCTGCCAACTGAGGAGGGAGTGGGGGCAGCAGCCGGGCCATGGAAGGGAGCACAGCTGACAAGCCTGGCACTGCTGCGGCTGGGGAAAGACACCTTTTGCCATGAGCTCTGATGGTACTTGTGCAGGTCAGAACCCTGCCTACTGTGCTAGGCTTCTCCAAAAACTCAGTCACCATATTATGACATTAAAAAAAACCCAGACATAACTGTAAAACTGCTGAGTGGTGGGGAAAGGGTCCAAAGGCAATTTCTCTTCCTTCTGTAGATCCTCATTACCTTTCAGCTCTGTCACAGACACAGTGTCTTCCTTGCCAGGAGCTTTGAAACACCCCTCATTTCAGGCTTGCTTTTGTAATTACAGTATAGGGAAACAGTCCCAAGGAGCAACAAAAATAGTCCCAAGGAACAATTTAACACTACATTTTTCAACATTTTACTAATGAGCAAGGAATCTGTGAAAGTCTTTTAACAGTGAAGCTAAGAGTAAAATTACTTGGCTGCCTTCATACTGCATTTCCTGCCTCCACCAGCCTCTGCTTGTGTGCTCCCCTCTTTACTGGCTCCCACTTTGCTGAGTGTAGGAAAGGACTTGATTTGGGAACAGCTGGCCTGCGTGAAACCTCACACTGTCAATGACCCATAAACCTTAGGAAAACCAACATGCCAGGTTAATTCAACAGAACATAATTGTACATAGGGCTGAAGGATGAACTGAGAATCAAAAGCATAGTAGGTAGCAGGGCCACTCTGAGATCGTATTTTTAAACGACTTTAAAACTAAATTATTGATTAATTACAATTTTGCACAAGCCATCCCTGTTACTTCTAAATTTGGTTTCTCTGTAAAATAAAATCTACAAGATGCTGGGAGTACATACCAGAGAAGCAGTAAGCCTGAGCCACATAGCTGCATCTTGTTCAGATTTTGCTACATTTTGCCTACTTTTTTTTTCAAAAGCTAATTTACAGAAACAGAGCACGGAGATGTAAAATGGGCGTTATTGAGGATTATTAAACAGTGAAACCAAGGAACCAGTGTCGAGTGACAGTCTGGTAAATACAGGTATATCACATTGCAATGTTGCCTTTTTCAGTTCAACCATTTTCTAAATACATTTAAAGCCCCCAATTCTTGTGGTGTTATCACATATATATCCTTATCAGAGATAAAGCTACACATGTTAACAGCTTTGAGAGCTTTTCTGCTTTTGCAAATCTTTTGCCCTCAAAGGATGACTTCTGCCTTCCAGAAATGAATTTTTATATAAAGCAACTAAGTGGGACCTTTCAACTACCTGTATTTCTTCACTGCCCTCATTTTATGGGTAAGAGAACTGAGACAGTATGGTTAAGTGATCTGCTTAAAGTCATACAGGAAGCCTCCAGTTTCCTCAAACTCTGTACTAGCTTCAACTTCCTTAAACTAATTTCCTTTAATTTATAGTCTTCTTAAACAGCAAACGTCTTTTAGCTCCCCCACCACCAATATATAAATATAACCTTAAGATCAACTCTTCCTTCATAAGGTTTCAAGATACAAGTTCTAATTTAAAGATTTTTTTTTAATTAAATGAAATAATTGGTTCTTCTACACCTGATGATTCAGCAAATGGATACACGACAAATTATTTAGCAAATCATATGGAAAACTACCATCCTTAGTCACACACATTATAGCAGCATGTGGTGATTTTTAGAGTAGTTGATACAATATACAATATTACTTGTCCCCCCTCAAATACCTAAACTAATGCACACTAATCAGGCTTTCTATGTAAAAAACTCAAGATTACAAGCAAGATACTGAATTCATGACTCGCACTTCAAGTGTGCCAGTAAGACATCTGCAGTGGCAGCACTGGTTGTTCACAAGCCATGATTTTCTCCAGACTTTTTGGCTACAGCCACAGCATTGGAAGCACACATTAAAAACGTGGCAAAGTGAAAGTTTTGGTTTTATTACTGTTCATTGCGACCTCCCTGAATCACCTTTTAATTTATACCTTGGCATCTTAGGCTAGCCATTACCATACCAACTTCAAGACTTCCCTGAAAAATATCTTATCTAAGCATCAGACCTACTAAAGAGCTTGAAATATAGCAGCATTACCAAAACTCAGACCATACTGACTACGTGACCACAACTGTATGTTTTCCTGTGTGTTAAACCAAATGCAGTTACTATGTCATAGGGTGCTCTGATGAATCCATAATTGACCATGTCTCCATCCATTCTGTGCTCACAGCGTAAGACTCAATAATCTATATTTTAGGTGATCTCACAAGAGGTGTTAAGATTTAAGAGATTTTCAGCACAGTATTAAGTTGCTTATATGAAGACTGTGGATTAGATCAACTTTTTAAAAAGCTTTCATGATATTCTACAAACTCCCAGCTCCATGAATACTCAGCTACAGTAAAGGAAGAAGAGTTTTAGGAAGTGCAGGAAATCCACATAAAGACACACTGTATGCGTGAGTTTTTTCCTTTTTAAAACAAATCATCGCAACTGGTATGTTCTCCTCATTACCATGCTGACTGTGTTTTTAACAGCTGCAGAGAAATCGTGGCTGTCCCCTAATCAAAGACAAAACCCTCATTGACTTTTGTTAGGCTCAGTTTTCACCCATGTTGATCAAAACACTGGGAGCAGCGAGCAAGCTACTTACAGTACAGCACCTGTTACTGCCAACACTGTTACGGTAAGTAGCAGTGGGATATTTTTGCAAAACTTTCTTGGTATGCAGAGGGATTACATAGCCACACAGCTCACAGCGCAGACAACAAAAGCTTGTTAGAAGATGGCTCTCGTCTTTCTAGCATTTTCAGAGGAGCAGTAGAAAAGCAAGGTGTAGTTAAAAGCATCTTATGAAAGACTGGACAGTCCAGTAGTTTTTCTGAGGAATACCTAGGTAATTTTAAATGAAAGAATTGCCTGAAACATAGACAACCAGCATGACAACAGGTCTGCTTACGCTGTATCAAAAACTGACCATGCAAAGCATTTTAAGAAAGGCTGTAACAAGACACCCTTGTTTTTCTTAAGGAAGTAAACAGTAATTGATTACATGGTTAAACTTAAGATTTGCACATCTGTGGTGTCTTTATATTTGAAATAGTCAGAATAATCTTAGTTAATTTAGATGTATAGCATATGGTTCATATGACAACATCCTATTCAACGGTTTTCAAAAAAAGATATATGACAAGGCTGCTTCATTCTCTTTTCTGTTTTCAAACTAGGTAAAACACTGAAGAGTGACAACTGACTTCTGCAACCAGCATTCTGTGCTCTTATTGACAGTCAATATAAGCACATCCTAACAATGTAGTACTTCCTCCTCCAATCCAAACTCTTATCTCCATTTTTGTACAACTGATTCCTAAAATGGCCAGTGATTAGAATCATAGGATCATTTAGGTTGGAAAAGACCTTTAAGATCATCAAGTCCAACCATTAACCCAGCACTGCAAAGTCCACCACTAAACCATATCCCTAAGCATCACATCTACATGTCTTTTAAGTACCTCCAGGGATGGTAACTCCACCACTTCTCTGGGCAGTCTGTTGCAATGCTTGATAACCCTTTCGGCAAATAAATTTGTCCTAATATCCAATATAAACCTCCCCTGGTGCAATTTGAGGACATTTCCTCTTGTTCTATCACTTGATACTTGGAGGAAGAGACCAACATCCACCTTGCTAGAGAACATTTTTTTTTTCCACAACTTTCTCAGCTCAGTTTGCAAAAAGCTGTGTCAAGTGTTTTCCTTTTCATGGCTGCAAAGACAGGAAACAGTCTTCTCAAAAGAAATGTTTGTTTCCAAGAATAGCAACATGTTCTTGAGGTCTTACCACTCTCATTTGTAATAGGAGTTGCATAAGGTAGTCCTGTAAACATTGATGTGAAACACCTAATTATCTTCACACATACTCATCAGTGCTAGTTCTTAATATTGTGGCATAACCCTGTTCTCCTTTGCAACCTTCCATATGAATGTTATTCTTAACATGTGCCTATCAACTACATCAAACCTGAAACAGGTGATATGAATATCTGATCAAAGTTATGTTAATTTAACTTTGTCTCTTCTTGAAGCGGTGCGTTCCAAAGGAATTCCAGCTGCAGACTGCTCAGACCAAAGTTTTAGGGCTTCAAAGATCAGATTACTTCAGCTGCACAAGACAACCAGAACTAGCTGCTTATATCTACTGGGAGATGTGACAAAAGAATCATGGTGATTAGTATAAACCTAAAAGTCACTGTGGCAGTAACATTCATAGTAACTTGCTGCTTCATGCTACATATGACAGATTAAGTCCTTATACTGGTAATCATAACTCAGAACTTCTTCTCAGGCACAGAGACAACCATGCATTGTGCTCCTCTCAGCAGAGCAGCACTACGCTCCTACAGCTTAGCTAAACAACTCCATGGGAGCAAAGCTACAGGGATCCTCAAAGGCATTCTGTGCCACAGGCCAACTCTTTGAGCAGTCCGGCTGAACCACCTAGCTTCACAGCAGCAGGCCAGAAGGCCTCAAATTCAGTGAGCAAACACACAGGTATGACAGGTTGTTTGGAGATCTGGTACCGCACTCTCACATTCATCCTTGGGGGCTAATCATATCCCTAAAAGGCCAGCTGTGCCAGAGTGCTCTGTGAGACCAAACCTATAGGCTTTTCAAAGGGACATCCAACATTACTACTGAAAACTAAGGTATGAATAAAAGATGTTTGTGCTTTTAAATCCTTCAATGAGAATAAAGGAGCACAATACTCTAGCTCCCACCTCTTCTAGTTCCCAGTCTTGTCACAATGCTTCTCTTCCACTGATCCACAACCAAGAGATGCCATCTCAAAAGAAAGTCTCCTCCCTCCACAGAAGCGGTCTGTAGCAGTCCCGTACAACTCTTGCAGTGATAAGAAAACTGGAAGATGTACAAGTTAATGCCTCAACAGGCAAAGAAATACTTACTTCTTTAAAGAGATGCAACCTTTTAGCTGTTTCCATACAGCCTTCACGTATACATATACCCACACATGAGCATCAAGGCCTGCATCAGACAGGTAAAATATTGAATGTTATCTAAAATACCAACTACACATGCCCACACACATCATGTACATTAGACCCTAGATAAACAGCATCTGCCCACAGTTAAGGTATGCTCTACTAGAATGGCTCTATTGTTGCTCATTTGTTTTAGGCCAGTCTCTGTGTCTGTCTTGATAAAGCACAAAGGATAAAATATACTGTCCTGGTTTTGGCTGGGATAGAGTCATCATCTTAGTAGCAAGTACAGTGCTGTGGTTTGGTGATGTGAACAATGCTGGCAATGCACTGATGTTTCTAGTTGTTGCTAGGTAATGTTTATACAGTTTCTCAGGCCTTGCCAGTGAGAAGGCTGGAGGTGCACAAGGAATTCACATGGGACACAGCCAGGGCAGCTGACTGAACTAGCCAAAGTGCCCCTCCATACCATGGGACATCATGCTTGGTATATAAATGCGGGGGGGGGGGCGGGGGGGGGGCGGGGCGGATGTTGGCCAGGGCCTATGGATCATTACTTGGGGACTGGCTGGGAATTGGTCAGCAGCTGGAAACAGTTGTACTGTGCATCACTTTTTTTCCTTTCTCCCTTTCCCTCTGAATTTTATTCTTTCCCCCCACCCTTTCATTATAACTGTTATTGTCATTGTTATTATTATTTCCCTTTTTTATTCATTTTCAATTATTGATTGGTCTTATCTCAACCCTCAAAGTTTCACATTCCTTTCTGTTTCTTTTCCCCATCCCTCCGGGTGAGGGGGGAGTGAGCGAGCAGCTGCATAGTGCTTGGTTGCTGGCCGGGGTTAAACCTCAACAGTCCTTTTTGGTGCCCAACGTGGGGCACAAAGCCTTGAGATAACAACAGGTCTAATCAGACTGTGTTACAATAAAATTGTTGTTAGTGTTCATTGTATTGGATTAATACACATTAAACTATGACACACACACACAGCTGATGCTCAGTCTCTCTGGCCCTTAGGTGGGCCACAGTCATGCACCAAGCAGGAAATGGTACTCATCTCTCTAACATGTTGTTGCTCTGCAGTGCAATATTCAGGCTAATTCACAGGAAAGGTAACTACATTTGCTAGTAACCATATTTTGTTTCCCAATCAGAACCCTTAAATAAATTGGCTTCTGTTTAACTACATTATTTGAACTATTACCTCATAGTTCAATGTACCCATTTCAACACTGGGAAGAGCAGGATATTACATCCAGCGGTCTCAACTTCAATCCCGCTAAATCCAAAGTTCACATTAATAATAATTTCCCATCCATCTGAAAGGTATAGTTTTTCCACACAAAAATAGTTTTAGAAACTTCTGTAAATAAGCATTTGCTTTTTCCACCCCAGAACAGTTCTTCACAGCATGATTAGAGGATACATACAAATATTTAACAGTTTCATTAATGTGCCATAGTTCAAGGAAAACTAAGAAATGCTCAGTAAGAATATAGAGAATTTATTATGATCTTTCATAAACAATTTTCTGCCTTCTTTGATTTCTTATAACTACTACTTCATATGCTATTGGCACAATTTAGCTTAATTAAAATACAGCTGAAATATCTTGTAAGAAAGAGTGGATGAATACACAGAGTTGGATCGTTGTGCAGTGTATTTATTGAGCACAACAAAATCCCCCATAAATGCCCAGAGTTCTCCTTCTGCTCATAAATTGTTCCTGCAAAGCTTCTACCTGGCAACATAAGTATTTATTAACGTTCAATTTTTATACCCTTACACTTAGATTAAAATTGAATACTTTTAACTCCATTCATGGGGCAGTAAGCTAGGAGTGGGTTAGTCACAGAAAAAGAGCTGGGGAAAAGCTAGTTTGGATCTCATCAATCTGAAGTTTGAAGTTCAGCAAGTCGCTTCCTTTCACTGTCTCTCTTTTCCTCTTCCTACTACCCATTTTGCCATTAGTTTGCCATTTCTGGAAGGCAACCATGTCTCATTGTTCCTCTGCCACACAAAGCACAGCTGTGCTCCAAAAATACAGAGACCTTGAGGCAAAAATGCAACATGGAAAAAAATCCATTGTGCACTTGACAGGGTCATATTCTGCCATCCTATCTCAGACTTGCACGATGCATTATGCTGTGAAGAAATCCAGTTGAAAACCAGAGGACTATTTGCAGAACAGAGCACTATTCAGAATGAATGAACGTGGCAGAATTCCTCCAATTACTTACTTTTCATCAACACCTCAGAGTCTACAAAAACCAGGAAGTTCTCTGACATGTACACACACACCCCTTATGAATACACACAGGGAGGGCACATGATAAAGAACCAGGCCATTTTTGCCCTCATGGTACCCATAAAGATGCGTTCATTCCCTGTTCTCCTTCCATACCAACACAAAATGGAATGTATTGACATCAGGTAAATTCTCTCCCAACCATAGAATCCCAGTGCTGCACCAAAACTCTTGGCTTCTACTTTACTTTCATGCTTGATTGTATGGAGCCAGCCTACCCACAAGGGGAGATGGAGGCAGAGATGAAAGCAGCAGCAGTAGTAATAAGAGAGATAGCTCATGACTCCCCAATACATTTTAGTAGAGCTGACATAAGCAACAGCCACACAGAGCAGCTGTTGCCAGAGGAGACCATGAGTTGGACCTAGTTTGTGACCACAGATCTAAATCAGAACTGTCCCAGGAATTAATTCTTGAATTTCTATCCAGACAGACTACAGTATTGAGAGTTTTCCTCAGCCATAGTTTAGAGAATACCTAAACCAAGCTATCCCCTGTGAAGCTTTAATTAAAAAATAAAGACATCTGCAATGCTTGGGCCACACTGGCTACATGTTTGCGCAGAAGTCCTCTTAGGTGTCACCAATAAAAGAGATGGTGACAAGCAAAAAAAACCCAGTGTGTGTGTATTATTTTATTTTTTAAATAGACAAAAGCATGCTGAGTAACCTGGCAGGTGCAGCAATGTGAAGAAGCAGATTCCCCCACCTAAGCAATCAAAATGCTGGCAACCTTTCTCTCATACAAGAGTAACTGGTCTGCTTAGGAGCCACTATCAAAAGCATCAACAGTTGCCACGGGTGGAAGTAGAACTCTTGAGTATGTTTCCAGCCTGGAAATGTATTACCTGTTAATGCACATCAAGTAAAATCCAAACAACCCTCTTGACATTACTGGAATCATCTCCTTTTCTTTTGTCACAGACAAGCAAGATTAAGACCCACTTATGTCATACTGCAGGGCCTCCAGCTCAACAGACGTGTGCATGTCATGACCCATGCACCTTCCACAGCTACCCCAAAGTAAGGTTTTGATGAAATTGAGGTGGCACAAAGAACATCTGCAGAAGCAAGTTCTTTCCCTAAAGCCCTCTGAGAGACAATCCCCCACTGATGTGTGTGGCTTGGTGATGGAGGTCTTCAAACAGTGAAGGAGAATTCAGTCGCATGTATCTGGCCTCAATAACTGCAAAAAGAAGGTGCACGGGACATGACATGCACACACTGTAGAACTGAAATTTCAGCTTTGAAGCAGCTAGCAAGATCCTAGTTGAAAATGTAATTACTCACATTAGAGCACGGACACACCAAGATCAAGAGAATACAAGAAGTTGAAGTGAGGAACTATACTATGAAAGTTTCACTTCACTAGACAGCTGAGAAGTGAAACAGCACGACGAGTTCTTCCTCTCACATGCACACACACTGTGTGCGAAAAGCAGGCAGGGCATACTAACTTCAGTGACAGTGAGGGCAAAACAACTCATCTGGTACAGTGGTAACATCAATGAGGGTTATCCCATTGAAGAGGAATGCATAATATGACAAAGTTTAACATACTGATTGACCTTTGTTGCTAAGGATATTCAAGTTTCACAAAAAGAGTCTGTTTTTTCTTATCACTTTCTGACTATCAAAACCAGTCATGCAACAAAGCACATCATCTGTAAAAACATAAAGGTAGTGCAGAACTGTCCTAAGCTCCAAACGGGGCCCAAGGAAAGAGGAGATATCTGGCTTTTGAACAGCACTAAACCACTGAATTTGCAAATCATCTCACTTGTCCAATCTGAAGACTGTCCTGCCTTTTTCCGATTAGCTGCTTCTTCCTTTATTTTCACCATTAGCAACTTTCTCATATAGAAAAACATGACATAAGCAGCCATTGAGTACATCTTTCACAGTACTCAAACAAATCCAACATACATAAAAATGGCATGCCAAATGGATTTTATCCAGCGTAAAAGCAATGTAAGGCTTTATATACTATCAGATTCTGTGCTGCTTACAGGCTACAGACTTGTACCTATCAAGGAAAAACAAAGAAGTGTTATTTATTATTGTGCAACCCCAATCATCTGCTGGTGTAATCCCACTTTAATCAACAGAGCTAAGTGAGCACGAAAACAAGAGTAATGCAGGCATGCATCAGACCCCATGTGTTTAAAGATCACCCTCCTCATACTCCATGACAGCTAAATGCAAAATTCCTGTTGCATATGAAAGGGGTTTCCTCTGGAAACAGAGGCTCTTTAGTCTTACATATTTGCTTGACCACTTTCTGCTGTACTTGAATTCATCTTTCACCCATTTATACTTACGACACTTCTTGTGTATATCATTACCATCTTCCAGGTAGGAAACTGCAACAAGAGCAAGGCTGCTTATCTACCTCAGTCATACTGAAATCATTGGGAATTTGTACGGGTTTACAGAGATTTGGACACTTGAATGACTTCATTCAAATTACACAAGACAAGAATGTGGGTCTCCCAATTCCTGTGTGTGGCTCTAGCCCCAGAAGCAACCATCTTTACTTACGGCTTAGAGCAACTTGGTGGACTTAGTAGTGTTGGGTTAATGATCAGACTCTACGATCTTAAGGGTCTTTTCCAACCTAAATGATTCCATGAACTTGTAGCATAGCAGATGATGACATATCAAGCAACAAGAATGAGAACTCCACCAGCAAAGTTTCTGGAAATACCAATTCAAATCACAAAAGGTTTTGCAGAGCATCAGCCCTCTGCAGTATTTACACAACAGCTACCTTCTCTTCCTGCAGACGAGCATGACTGATGCATTAGTGTTTGATGGTATGGAGTAAGACAGGTGATGTATGAAAGATGCCTGGAGGCGGAAGCAGTGTTCTTTTCAACACCATTTGCTCAGAAATCAGAAATCTACAGGAATCAGACAATGATTTGTAATTCATATAGCTTATATTCATGTCAAGAACATAACACAACCATGACTGACAACTCTTCTGTTAAAGGATAAGCAACAGCAAGTAAATACACTGTCAGTTGGTCTTCTGCTGTTCCCATGATGTTATTACTCAACCAATATTAAATGAATTTTCCTGTCATTCACCTATTATTTGAGCTATATTTACCACAGAAGTCTACAAAACCGAAACCCTTATAGTTACTACTCACATTCTTTACAAGAAAGATAGCAAGTCCTCTCTCTTTTTGTGCTTAAAATGTCTAATAGACATTTCAATCACCTTATACGTCCATGTAATTGAAAAATCAGGTAAATACAGTAGAAGTAACAGAAAAATGCCACACTAGCATGCTTTTTTTTTTTTTGCTTTGCTTATTGTACAGAATCCCTGCTGAACAGAAGGTCATAGAAGTGGCTGCGAAAACATTCTAATCACAGCTATATGTAAAATATCCTTTCATATCACTGCCAATGTATGTTGGTGAAAGATTATACACCATTCTGCAAATTAAAGTTATGTCTATACATTATATTCCTCTGTTAACAGTCCTAGAACCCCAGACTTTCTGTTAACAGTCCTAGAACCCCAGACTTTCTGTTAACAGTCCTAGAACCCCAGACTTTCTGTTAACAGTCCTAGAACCCCAGACTTTCTGTTAACAGTCCTAGAACCCCAGACTTTCTGTTAACAGTCCTAGAACCCCAGACTTTCTGTTAACAGTCCTAGAACCCCAGACTTTCTGTTAACAGTCCTAGAACCCCAGACTTTCTGTTAACAGTCCTAGAACCCCAGACTTTGGAAAAGATGGTAATTTCGAGGACTCTGGTCCTGCACAGCGCTTTGACCCATGCTGATTTAGTGGGACTACCGATAAACAGGTAAGTTTTGCTGGACCGAGCAAGAGTAGTTCTACAATTTCTGTAATGGATCAACAGTCCAGAAATGAAATCTAGTGAGTGCCTTCATACTACTTTGCCTTGTTGCACTTCTCTTAGTAATTTAATACCTGTGTTAACAGTATTTCTAACAATAACACTTCGAATGACTATTTTATGCCCACTTATCCCAGGGATAAAAGGGTTCAAGGCAAGGAAGAAAAATCGCATCTCAATTATATGCCTTTCACAGCTAATGACATGCAAATTAATTAGCTTTGAACATTTACTGTAGCAGGCACATAAGTTCCTAAACTGATAGCTGAAATACAGTAGTAATAAAAGCTCCTAATTCCACCAGTCTTGAAGAATAACAGGTTGAAAAACTAGATTCCCCACTATCACAAAACAAGACAGACACCCTATTTCTCATAGACTCATTTTTAAGAAAGTTCCAATGATGAGATCTGGCTGAGAAGCAGCAAAATGCAAACCAAGATCCTAATAATTCTTTCAATCAGTCTGAGTAATACAGTTTTTCCTCTTTTTCAGGCTTTACACAGTGCTGCTGGAGTCTTCCCTAAACAAGCTTTTGGCTAACGGAACCTTAAGCACAGATGGGTCTCTGACCTTATTTAGCAGGGATTCTCCTGAAGGCATTGCTGTCTGTTTTTATAACATTTGATACAAATGGTTCAGTGACTTGGCCAGGGCACGTAACCCACTTTTTTTAATGCTTAGTTTATTAGCAAAGATCATGTTTATTAACTACAAATCAATTTTACTTAACATTGAACTCCCTACCACTAATTATGTCTTAAGTAGCAAATAACTGTGAATAATAAAAAATAATCAGTTACCGATTTCCTCTCTTGTTTCAGCTCCTGCACATAGCGTGTTAACTCTCCAGTGATAAGAGAGGTCATGTTCTCTGAAATGACCTCATGCTGTCCAGCATAGTCATTCATTTCATTTAGAGTTGCTAGGAAGGCTCTAGTTGATGTGTACCTGCAGAGGACAAAAACGCATTTTGCTTTTAGTCCCTTTCTTTTCAGAAAGACACACTGCAAAAGGGAGGTTGTATACTTCTTAAGCATTTCGTATTGCTACATGAGACTGAATATGGATTAGCACAGATTCACTTGAAGGAATTTCTCAAAAGGAAGCCTATTCCACACGCTTGACAGTTGTCTGATAAATTTGTCTCAATTTAGACAGTTTGACATTGGCTCTTAAAATAATCACAGTTTTAGAGTGCCAGGGTTTTTTTTATCAGCACAGCTCTGGAACTTTGCTATTCTAATCTCTATTCACCAAAACATTTCTGGTTATGGTCTTTTAAGTCATACAATTCAGTGCACAGAGTCATCAGTATACTCTACCTGGCAAAATCTTGTCTAAGCAACCAAATTTTTTGATAGCATAGTGCAGAAAAGAAAACTTTTCATACATTAAGTTTGATTTAAACCAGCTACTATAAAGTTTTCAAAGAGGTAGTGAGTTTACTAACCAAGTGTTCACTGTCAACCCATATGTTTAGCACCTTCCATGGCAAAGATTATTTTTCACATAAAATAATCTCCTATACAACAACCCTTGCATTATTAAAAGGAAGAAAAAACATCTGTGCACGCAATTTTAAACCAGCAGATTATGTTACTAGCCTGTTCAGCACAGCCAGCTGTGGTATCGAAATGCAGCTCTGTTGGTGCTGTGCTGCTCAGCTGGAAAACAGCAGCTTTGAAGCACTGCACTTGTACACACTAGAAGAACTATTAATATTAAATGGCAGCAGTCTGCACTGACAACATCACCTAAAGGTGAAAAAGCAAAGCAAAGGGGGAGAGATTTAGAGGAAAGAGGTGAATGGTACATTACAAGTAAGAATGAAAAAGGCATCAGAGAAAAAACAGAAAAAAACACACTAAAAAGAGACTAAAAATAATAGTCCAGTACAAGCAGCCACATTCACAGTCAAGCTGTGGTGCCTTGAGACAAATCCCAGCTACAGAAGACAGGGGATCAAAGCCACAGAACTACAGGCTGACAATAAGCTTGAGAATAGATCATTTTTAGACAGGCTGTCTCACAGCAGCATCCAAGGCACCTAAAGGTCACACATCTACAAACAATGTCTAGGGATTTGTCATGAGGAAGCTATACTGAGGTGAACACTATATTTAAAAGGGCAAAGGATACACGGGAACTTCTGTGCCACATCAACGTGAATCATTCAACTCCAACATCCTTTTCTAGCAATAAAATATGTATCAAAAAACACTGTAGTACTCATTTCTTGTGTAGCTACCCAAAGGCAGATTTATTCCTAATCCTGGGTACAGACTAAAACAGCTGATGTGCCTGTAACGTAAGCATCCTTGTGTAAATATCAGTATCTCAGAAAACAATGGCATAAATGATTCCCAAACAACTTCACTGAAAATAAATAAAAAAGAAAAGGCTGTTATCTCTGTTAATACAAGCCACTACAGTAGCTGTATACAACAGCTTGAAGGTCTGACCGAAAAAATCTAAATTAATATAATCATACATTTGGACCAATATCTAAACTCATTTGCAATGTTTCAAATTTCAAGGTCAAGGATTTGAATCTGCTGCTGGGCTCTACAGAGGCAGGGCAATTTCCTGGAATACAAGGCTGCAGGGTCAGACTCTGCGATGGCTTTGTTCAAAGCTGATGCATTGCAAAACACCGACACTAAGAAACTCCAAAGTTAGGGTGCTCTAAGGAAAAACATTCTTGCTCTGACTTATAGCCTGTCTGTTGTAAAGCTCCTCCTCCAAGAAGTTCTCTTTAAGGAACATCTTTAACCTCATCAAGGACAGGAATGTTCTTAATGACACATGGTCCATCATCACCTGTATCCATGTCCACAGCATCACCCAGGAAGAAGCTGTGCTTTGATGCTGCAGTCATTATCTACGAGCAACACATTAGTCCCCTGCCACCAGGGAGATACAGTCTGAACATGTGAATCAACAGCAGGCAGCTGAGGCCACACAACACCCTTCAACAGCAACAACTTGTACCTCAATCCATCCCAGGATACTGGGAGTACAAACTCCATTCTTCACCTTACTCTTCAAGAAGAGCTGGTTTCTCTGTGGTGTTATAACATTATCCTTTTAGTAAGTTACTAATCTGTGCTGTCAGTCCATGTGAGTAATTTAATACTTAGACAGACTGCTTAAATTTCATGCCAAAATTAACAACTGTTTCTGTTCCTGCTAAAAGCTGTTAAGAGTTTGGTCATTCACTTCAAAGAGACAGGATCATACATACAGTCTGGACTTTCATGTACCATAAAAACTTTAAAAACCCAAAACAAAACCCTCCAAATCAGGTCATAACATATCAAGGGAACCGAGTAGTTACAGACCAAATCCAAACTTTGAAAATCCACTCCTTAGCATCTACTATGTAAGCCTGTTTCTACATCTATGATTTCTGTACTGTAAAATCTTTGGTTTACAAACCAAATTGTAGTTGGTAAGCCAAACTTTTTTCCTTCCTCAGTCAATGCATGCTCACCCAGGAGTGGATCATGAACATACCTGTATTCTTCCTCCTCTTTGGAGTTCTTTTTCGGTTGGTATTTCTTTGAAAGGTTCCTAAAATAAAAAAAATATATATGTCTGATTAAATTTTAATCTTCCTTTAAGTTAATTGGATAATTTTTGCATGCACACACATTCTGTGGGGCTTCTTTTTATTTACAGTGATCAGACACCTTTTTAGAAGTATGGTTGGAATTAGGCTTTCATTGTGTTGTACTAGCACTCAACAAATGCGCCGTACAGTGCTTCAGTCTCTTTAACTGCAATAAAGTAGCAGATTCTGAACCCAAGAAGTTCCTAAGTTAAGGTCAAGTCAATACACCCAAGTTCTTGTTCTCCTTTGCCCGATGTAAAAGAGAGACCCTTATACAGTAAAAACACTGGGCCTTAGATACAGACAGGCTTTACAAACTCCAGCCAGCAGAAGGTGCTACTCCATATTCAAAGGTCAGCTAGCCCTTTAATATTCGATTTGCTGCAGCGACACTCATGGCCAGGCAGATTTGCCTGCCTTTAGCAGGCTGCTTCCAAGGAAAGAAAAGTCTTCATAAAGCTGTGGGAAGCTGCACTGCGATGACAAAAGGGGAATCATTTTATGATTATCATCTGACACTGGGAGAAACGTGAAATTTTATTAGCCCAATTAGCACAGATGATTGCATCTCTCATTACTCCACATCCAACTAATGATTCCATTTTAAAACATTGATAGTCTTCAAGTGATCAGATCTTGAATATGAAATCTGAACTGTTTGGGCATTTGACAGTTATTATAGAGCTTTCATTGTTTTGAAAGCATTGACTGCAAGCCCCTAGCCAGCAGCAAACCAGGGGTTTGATGAATGCAGGCTGTCCACCTGAGACTCAACACACCTTGCGGATACTTAGAAGTTCAGCACTACAATGCACATTGCACTGTACATAATACACCACCATGCATCCCTCAAACAATGCAAATCAGAGAGCCGACAAATCTTACTTAGCAATTTTAAGACCTTTTCAGTGCTGCAGTACTGGAATTTCCTCTATTTTAAACTCAACCATATTACTATAGGCTTTCTGACCAGCCTCTGTTATCCTACTGAGAAATGGAAGCTATTTGTTTTAGCTCTACGAGGTTGTTTCAGTGATTAAAAATAACATACAAGTGGTATTGATGGAATCACTGTCCAAAGGACTACCAAGTTTCACTGACCTATCTGTGCCAAACTCTTTGGAGACCTCTTAGAACGCATCCAGTCAAAAAGAAACTGCTTTTTCAGAAGTGTAACCCACCCCCTGCTGCATGCTGGGTTTACTGCTCACTGGGAGATAGCAGGGCCTCTTGACTCACATTTGTTATTCCTTCTGTTCTCCTTAAGGAATTAAGGAGCATCTGCCCAAACAGAGTAGTAGCCAGAAACCTTGCAGATTTGCACAGACAAACATGTGTTTCTCAAAATGTAAATATCTCTACTGGAAGGGATTCAAATGAGCATCTCCTTGCCAGTCTCAGCCTTCTCTGAAAAGAGCATGCTCTGAAACAATGAACTTCTCTCTACTTTCGCATTCAGCAGTTTCAACCAAAGAATACCAGCATGAGAAGAATTCTGCAAACTGTTCCGCATGATTACAGAAAGTCTTAGAGCACTCTTCATATGCCATAGGAATGCCTCCTCCACACACCTGCTTAAAGAGGAAAGGAAAAACTACAAGAAAACATACACAAAAGACTGCACTAAAAGGGCATTTTCACACACACTGAAAACACAAATCTCCTTGCACTGTCAAGCTGCCCAGTTAATTTGGACATACACAGCTGTCTTCTCGTGAATCTTTGAAGCTGTAGAAATGCTAAGAAGCTGGGGCCAAAAAAAACCTGACAGCATGCTTTCACAGAAAAAGTATTCTGAAAGCACGTAACAAGAATTAGCATCTGGGCTAAACACTGTATTATTGTATATGAACTTTATAAAACACATAAAATATAGTGTCTATATATTTGAGCTCATAAGATTCCCCCCCCCCCTTTAAAAAAAAAAAAAAACAAACCAAAAACACCACCAACAAAACAAAAAACCAGAAACATATGTAGGGTTTTACCGAGGACACAAACGAAAAAACCAGAAGTGATACAGTATTGCTGAAGTTCAGCATTGCAATCATGCAGTGCCATGACCAGAACACCAGCACTTCCCAGGTTCAATCTCACAAAGCAATGACACTTCCAGAGCTGACAGTGATTAAAGAGGAGCTAACACAGAAGAGCAAACACTAGCAGTAAAACAGCAGTTCCAGGAAGATGCTGTGCTAGCCTGCATACCTCCCTCCAATTCAAGTTTCTCTTTGCCTTTCACTCTGCATAATTTTTTCTGCCCTTTCAGCTTGTTTCTCTGCTCCCTTATTTTCACTTCTTTGACATCTTGCTCTTTCACATTTATCATCCATTAGAGGTTGGTCTTCCTCAAGACTATCTACTCATCACCATATTAGGCAAGACTTTTGACACACTTCGTGATTCTCAGTGTGTGCGCTTTAAGTAGAGTCTAGGGAAGGAGGACAACAAAACACTTCAGCATTCAGAGCATGTCAACATACAATGGAAGTTCAAAACAAACATGGTAACCAGTGAACACTCTTAGCATAGTTTCTGCATCCCTTCCTTCCCAGCCTAGTTCAATGACTCAACAATTATAATGTAAACCAGTCATGTAAAATCTGAACTGGACTCTCAAACCAGGACTGATTATAAAGGGTACAAGCAGGACTAACAGTGCAGGCACAACGTGTATGGTGTGGCACACTGTGGAGTTTCTTCCACTGGTATAAACAGGTAAATTTGATGCATCCTGCAAGTATGTAGATTAGCTTAAGACTTTTAAACCAAAATATTACAGAGATATCTGTAGAATTATAAAGAGGAAGGAAAGAAATGTTTCTAAATAGAAGCCAATTAAACTTCAACAGATGACCAGGCTGAGATGCAGATAGAGAGGAAGAACAGCTAGCTAGGGAGCCCAGAGACCAAGCAGAGAATGTGTTTCACAAAAAGTAAAATTCATTAGCTTTACTTACACTATAAGTAAAACTTGAGTTAAATCCACAGGAGTATTTTGTGTTAACTTGTTCCTTTTTAATAGTAAGTCTGCATGTTATGATACGCAACGATATTGTACAGCCCTTTTACACCAAATGGATGTGATAAAAGAGGTATGCACCAGGCTTGAGGAGACTTACTAAAAGCAGATGCACGATTTATTGTCTGGTTTTGATTTGTGGGTTGTGTGGTTCTTTTTGGTTTTTTTAATGTCCAACACTGTTTCATCTCAATATTTGACAAGTCTACATTTTTGTTTTTTTCTTTTATACCTCTAACTTCTTAAAAGACCCCACACAGCACTGCATAAATTGACCAAGTTTGTTTTGGAAGCCTAGGACAGAATAAGAAATAAAATCTAGGAGTTCAGAGTTTCTAGATAGTCACAAGTAAAACTACGTCCCACTTTCCTTCAACACTTTGTATGTGTGTTTATTTTCATAATTATGCTCTTCATATCTGAAAAGAAATTCAGCGAGTCTAGTGTGCTAATCTTCGTAAGATCAGCCTGCTCACACCTGCTGGGTTTTCCCAGTCCAGTCATACCCTCTTTTTCCCCCATCTCATTTTGCCTCTCTAATACAATCTTTTCTCATCTTCATAGGATGTGAGCAATTTGTTACTGCACAAGTCATTTTCCATTTCCTGCTTCTCTGTATCAGAAACCTTGGGGAATTCTTGTGGCATTCCCCTGAGAAAGCACATAACCATGAAGACAAGGGTTTTATCAACTACCAGCTCCTTGTAAATGACAGGTCATTGTGCATTGCAAATCCATTCTAACACAAGCATCAGAAATTCTAGGTGATTTTTTTTTTTAAATAGACATTGTGCTTTAGCTATATACAGATCAACTAGAACCTCAGATCTCAATCTCTATAAATACTGAGAAGACGGAAAGAGTTCCAATATGTACTATTGTAATGCATACAAAAAAAAGTGTGTATTTATTGGAAGGATTAGGAAGGATTACTCCTGCACTCCCCTCCCCAGTTAGCTCCACCACCTCCCATTTATCACTCTGGACCCCCAATAGTGGCTGCCAACAATACTGTACCACAACCTGTCTCAGCAGCAGCAGGACTGCCTGCATGTTGTATTCCCTTCTATCCGGTTCACCTCATTTTTTTCCACCCTAGTGGGAAAGCAGGGTAAGTGCTACTCATTGTGGGAGGGTTCTTAGTACCCCTCCGCCATTGGCATTGGATCTGGTCTAAGGGAGTAAGTTTTCTGGGTCTGGTTCACATACACTTGGTCTCCAACTACAATCTGATGGTCAAACCAGACATGCAGAAAGTACCTAGCAGGAATTTCCAGTAATTTAGCTACTTTAGATAAATGCACTGGATCTCTGCTCTCTGTTCAGAAGACAGATTGCAAGAACAGTGGCAACAGTATAAAACTGTCAAAATTCAAATCTCAGGCTGCAACCTGGCTAACTACACAGGTGAATTTTCCTAGGCCTGAGACTGACTTTCTGACCTGCAGTTGTTACAACACATATTCAAAAAGAGCCTGTCTTATGAACAGAAACCCTAAACTTTGCCTTACAACTAATGATTGTTATTCTGCCTAATTCTTAAAACCCTGAAGAATTTTAAGCACAGCAGTCCTAATTTCATGGAAAACATTGCAATGCTATCCTCAAAGCCTGAGCCATTAATCATGAGTAAGGCCTAGTATGCTATTCAGTACTTAACCTTTCTTTTTGCAAAGCATATGTTTTTTAGCAGAGATAATAAAACTGTATCTTAAATGAACTTCAGCTTTCCATTCTCTAAATTAAAGCTATTCTCTAAAAGCCATTATTATAAGCCAAACAAATTACCACCACTGAAACAGTAAACTTTCAGATTATTACAGGCTCTGAACAGATGCAACTCAAAGTCCAGAACTTTACGTATCAACTTACCTAAGCTGCTTTGCATAGCTGAGTTCAATCTCAGTTCTTTCTTTTACAAACTTGATGAATTTTTCCAGAACATCAATACCCCATTGCGTATGTTTTTCTAAGTTGTCAAACTGGTCCTGCAATGAATCAAAAGAATAGTTTAGTCTCATTGAACATAGAGATAACTAAAAATACTTTACAAAGTGCATATACCATAAAGAGTTATTAATATTTTCCATAACCACAGTTAGTCATTTTTGTAGCAATACAGGTTTTTCATGGGCAGAAATTTGTCTTTTAGCATGAGACCAATTCAGTAACATTCTTCATTCCTCATTTCTGAATCAGTTCATTTCAGAAATCCTGGCAATTCTTCTGAATATAATCTAATGTAAGACATACTTTGACAATGGGTAAGGAACAGGTACACTAGCCAGTATTTTATCTTACTCTGAAGAATTAACACAGGTTCCATTAATTTGGGGTCTACTCCTAATTAATAATTCTGATTTTAGTCTGAAACATATTGATTTAGACTCCAGCTTTGTCAGTGTTATGAACTTAAAATATCATTTAGAACAGCTAACAACTTTTCTACAGAATTTACCTCCCCTATAAGCCTGTTTTGCTCTGAATCAGAAGACATGCTAACAAATGATGCCAAAAAAAAAAAAAAATCACATCAGCTATGTTTACAGTAAGTTTTCTTGTCTACCTCCATTTATATATAGACGCTACTTTGTTCTTCAAACATTGTTGCCCTCAAAAACAGTCACACATGTTTTCAATAAAATCTTTTTCAGTCAAGAACATTCCACAAGTCAGTATGGGCTTTGCAAATGCCAAAAGAAATTAAGCAACTCTAAATCCAAATCAATTATCCAAGCCAGCTTATTACTATCTGCAGATTTAACCTAAAATTACCTTATCTTTTAAATTTTTATTATTTCAACACCACTCAAATTCCATAATTGTCCATTCCACACAGCCTTTCAGAAGTTAATGTTTCTACAAGACTCAAAAAATATTTTTTAAATTGTTACTGTAAGTTTTTACTGATACAGCGAATACTTATTCTGACAAAAACAAAGTATAAACATGGTCTTTAGTATCAGCCTCACTTACTCGGTGTCAGGTTCCATTATGGTTTACATGGAAAATAGAAAGTAAGTTTGTACATCTGCAGTACAAAAGTTAGATTTACAACATTTTCAAAAAAAATTGTACACAGCAATAGATTTAGGTCAAATGCTTAGCTGCCACAGTAAAAGCTTCTGACAGAGAAGAGATGCTTCTATCTGCCAAAGATTTGGTCTTGTGACTTTCAGTTTGTAGAGCAATCATCAAATGTTGTCAAAGCAATACAAGCCCACTTCCTTAGCTGCAGAGAGCAGCAGAATAGCAGAAAACTACCACAAAGCCTAGCTTATAAATATGTTGCTTTTAAGCAAATACCACTTTCTGCTTTCTTGTATATCTGGCTCTGACTGGTAAGTTAGATCAATATCAGGAAAGATTCGTTCTGCACTGAACAAAATAGTCATGCACACAGAAGCTGCTTCTTGCTAACAAAACTGCTTTTAACTGTATTTTGAAGGGGAGAAACAGAAACTGTGTTAGAGCAGGAAATCTGCTAAATCCTAGCAAGAAGGCAAGTTAGACCAGCAGGTAACAGGCATGGAATAGGACATGCCGGATTTGTGTAGTTGCTTATTCACTCTGGTTCAGCATACGGTAGTATTTTAAACCAATTCAGCCAAACCAGACTAGGCTTCAATTTAAATTATGTCAGTTTTAGTCAATTAAAGAGGCACTGGAGGCAGAACAGCAAAAGGGCAATAGTATAAAGTTACAAAAATAGTAAAGTTTCAGCCTTTTGCTCCAGAAACTAGGAAGTGGTTAAGGGCAACCAGGGTGGGGGGAAGGGAAGAAAAGAAAAAAAATGTTCAAACTACACAGAGTAAAAGCCTGACTTCTAGCAATATAAACCACCCTTAAACCAACATAACATCATTCACTCAAAGGGATGCATGTATTCTGCAGAAAGGAAAGATATGGACTAAGCCAGTACATATTTGCATATACAGAAATCCTTATTTCAGATAATTTCACAGCTGGGGACAATACAAAGACAACATGAGTAACATCACAGACCTCTCCTTGTCCCAGAGGGCTCTGAGCCGGAAGGAACATAGCGTGCTGTCTGGAGTACGATGCCAGCACAACAAGGCACCTTCTGCTCTGCTTCAAATACACAACCTCTACATCTCTCAGAACATGCTGTTGTCAAGAAAGACAGTAGTGCAAACATGGCCTTTTTAAGGTATATGATAAAGAGGTCTTGTAACTATCCCACATCCTCCTCTTGCAGTATTTACATTTAACATAAACACATGCATATACGAATACCCCACAAGGCAGTCCATTACTCGGAAGTTTACACGTATTCACACACGCTCCCAACTTTGAGAAAGGAAATCTCATGGAGGGAAATCCACTCCCTAATCCCTGTAAGCAAATTAAACCACCTTTATCAGATGTACCATACTAGTAGCAGGAAACTAACAGCATCCTACTGTAACCCCATCAAAAGAGGAAAGGTCATAGTTTCCCATAGAAAAGAACACCTTTCAAGGAGACCCTGCCCTTCAAGATAGTTCAGACTACTGACTGCCCAGAAAGACAGAGCAAGTTCACCCTGGAAAGGGAGTTTCAGCAGTGACTTGTCCAAACCTCTTCCACCACCACCACTAGCATCCTGACAATTCTCAGAGCATCATTTAGATCAGAGTAAAAATGAAAACCTGAAAATGGCTCCAGGCAGCTGCCTCAGTTTGGTCTGTTATCCCATAGATGGATCTGCTGGACTGCGTCAACAGCCTCACTATGTCAAGTCTGTCAAAAGAAAACTCCATGATGTGCAGTGCAAAGGCAAACACACCGCAGCACTGCTGTCAGACCACCTGCATGAAGATGCTAACTTCCTATTTATAACACTAGCAGAGACACTTCTGAACAAAGCTGTAACCAGAAGAACCTCAACCAGATAAACTACAAGCACTGACCGCTGCTTCAAGAAGCAAGGCAAGGTGGAATTTAGCTTTCTGCAGACATTGCTAAAGAGAAGAGTTTCTGTCCTTTTCTGGGTATGGAACAGTTTTGGCCCAAGTGTCATTTCACTAAGCAGCCAACACCCCACAACAGTGTGTTACACTGGGGTCATATATTCCATTATTCATTCTCCTTCTTGTGCTCCTTAAGGACAGAAAAAAAATGAAAAAAGTCAGTAAAATCGGCAACACCATCACTTGCTGAGCATGAGATTCCGAAAGAAAGGCAGTGCACCCAGAGGAACCCAACACAGGCAGTCCTTGTTTCATGGATCTGCTCAGCAAGCTGAAGGTAGGCAAAGGCTGTGTTAAACCTAATGAATCATAGGGATGACAGAGTACATAGAATGCTTTGATCATAAAGCATAACCTTTAACTTATGGAATCCCAAAGTCTGAGGTTACATGCAATCAACACAAAACTAAAACTTCTAAAAAGGAGATTTTTGAGAGTAGCTAACAACAATATAATTGCTTCAAGCAATCAATATTGAAGATATATTTTTAGAAATTTATTTAGTATTTCCAAAGTACATTACAAAAAGGCATTATCACATTAAAAAAACCCTCAACTACTCTGTAGCAAATCTGTTCTAGTTTTAGTACCCTTAACAATGAGATTTTCACTCTTCTCCATAATGGACTGCCCACCACAAAAGAATTCCCAGCAGCAGACTGCTAAAAGAGTTCTTCAGGAGATGCCCAGTAACCATGTTTCATTTCAGTTTCCACTGAACTCCAGAATCATTGCATAGCTTAACAAAAGCTCCTCATACTAATTAACCCCCCCAAAAAAGATCTCATGAAGGGGGCAGCGTCATCAGTAAGTTAGCTAGTACTTTGGCTAACTGAAGCACTTGCAGCACCAGGCATAAGAAGCATCTCAAACACTAAAACTCAATGGGGATTTTAAAACAGAGATCAATAAACATATCCGTGTCCCGCTGAAGCCAGGAAGAAGTTTGTGGCGAGGGAAGCATCTACCTTACAAAAAGAAGCAAGGGTACAGCTTGTGAGGATTTTTGTCTCAGCTCTGAAGGAACTTGTCTCTACAATCAGAACTGGGCTAATGAGAGCAGCACATGATTTCAGCACCAAGTGCATCATCCCAGCCAGTGACAGATACAAGTTCAGCAAGTAAAGTGTGCCACTACAGCTGTACAGATTCCATCATCAGCTGGAATATGGCTAAGGTACCTCCATGAGCTGCTGTTTCAGCTTTCAGTTTCAACATACATGCTCTGCTCATTTTTGCAGCCTCCTCACCTTCCCAGTTCGGGGCAACATTAAAAACCAGTAAATGCCACAAAGCTTTAGCATTCTTCAAGAAAACAAGACAAGAAGCACAATGCAGCGTTCAGTGAGAATGGTCCATCAGACTACAGCAAGGGGGGGGGGGGGGGGGGAGGGGGATAAAAGGTCACTTTGCACCTGTTTTCTCTGAAAAAGAAACACTAAACCATTGTCTAGAAGCATTCACTACTTTCCTCTGGCTCAGAGACTGGTTTACATCTAAGAACACTCACGCAAAATACCACACTGACTATGAGTCATGCGTGTTATCACAGCAGGCACCCACCACAGCCTTCACATCATTGCCTATGTCCTTTGGCCTTCCAACCTGCCAGAACCCATGCCCTCCCATTTTCAAGTCCCTATAATTATTGTGATATCAACAAAAGGACAGACTTTTAATTCACAGTCAAGATGTGCATGTAATTAAACTACTCATACAGCTGTAACTAATTCCTCTTTATCAGATTCCACTGGTTTCCCAAAGACAGCAATATGTGCCAGCACAGATACTTCATGCCTTCCCCAAGTGATCGAAGAGTCTGAATATACAGCTGACCCAACAGAGCCTCTGCTGCAAGCTCCCTGAAACAAACAGCACCTTCCCATTTCTTCAGAGCTTAACAACATTCCTGAGCATGCACACAAAAATGAAAGTTCAAAAGAGGGAAGAACTTTAGTCATTTATTTGAACAGGAATTAGATGCCCGAGTACCCAGAATGCTTTGAAAATTTTGTCCTTAAGGCAAAGTTTGTTTCTAACTTATGTTTCCAGTCATTCTCTCCCAGTATTTTTAACCGCTGCCTAAATAACCTCACATTCATACATTCTTCCTGAAACTCAGCTGCATGCTTCTTACGCTGACAATGCTTAAAATGGAAATAGTGCTGCCTATTTGCTTCTCCTCATTTTAACAGCTACTTTAGCTGTCAAATCCCCTCACTACTTAAATGTTCTCCTGAAGTCACATTCCCCAGCTATGCAAACTATTTTAGGAAGAAGAAAGTTAGCCATGAAAAAAAACCCAACAAACAAAAGAAAGAAAAGCTTACTTCCCCCATTTCTAATCCACTTAGCATGGAGTACAACCAATTATTGAGCAATAAAGTGTTATTCATGGGGTCTTTGAAGATTGGCTCAGTAAAATACTCCTTCCCCTTTCAAGAGTGCTTCCATCTATTGCAAAATAGTGCAATACAAGGCTTATTCAGATGGGACCTTAATTTGCAACCGAGGGGCTTCAGTATTAACATCTACTGAAATAAAGTGGATGTCTGCCTGCAGAGACTGAGACCATAACTCAAGAGAAGCAGGAGGACAACACTCTCAGGTTGCTGTACTACTTGCATCTGGTAACTGCTTTTCACAAACAGAAAGGCTGATAAAGTGGATGGAGTCCAACTCCACCACAGAGCTAGGCCAGAAGCCCTGGGATTTCTATTTGGTTTCAAGTGTGAACAAAACATTAGCTTCTGGGAGACTTTACCAATTAATTCTGCAATTTTAACAATCGTGTCAAACCTGCTCAAATTACACTTAGGTAGCAGCGTTCACTATACCAGTAACCAGGCTGGACTGTCACGCTTTCTGCCATTTTCACAGGTAGTGGTGCAGAAGTGCGGAATTCAGAAGAACGCTAATAAAGACTAGTTGAAAATTCAGAAAAAGCCTTTATAATTATTTACATAACTCTAATCCAGCAATATTATAAAAGACCCATGATTTTTAAATGTTAAGAATATTTGAAGACTTTCTACTGCTTCATTCTCTAGGGAGTTTGATTCTACTTCCTCCCAAAATTATTTGTTTATCCACTGTCCTAAAAACCTCTGGTTCATACCTTCTCCTCCCACATTTGATTTTTTTCCTTTTAAATACTCTCACCCATTCCATAGGCAAAAAGGAACTGAAGTGAAGATCAAGAACACATTATAGTGTTTAAATTCTTTTTTTTTTATTCCACGGTTTAACAACTTCAAATTATAAAAATAATTAACAAGATTATGAGACCTTCATAGGCATGGTTAAGTCCCATATAGCACTATAGTGCTAGCAGAATACAACAGAGTTCAGATCACAGATCCTCAGAGACCTACAACTGAGCAAATGTTAACAGCCTTCAGGCAAATCGATAACGGAAGAAAATGCATAAAGTACAGACTACCACTGCAAAAGCCTTCCAGAAAACAGACGAGCCAAAAATACAAAAGCACTTGAACATCTGTTGACTCAGCCACTGCTGATGAGAGACAACTTCCCACACAAAACTTGTCAGCTGTAGACAACTACGGCCTCAGTTAGTGACAGCTAAACAAACATCCATGCTTAAACACGTGAAGTATCTTAAGTATGAAATGGAGTACAGGACACTAACCTTTTGCTTCATACAGCACAGACAAGGAGGACTACATAGCACCATGGAAGACATACTGATGGGACAGGGAGACTGTCTCTCTTTGGTTCACATTCAAATGATGCTGTGGCTTTACTGGCTGTTTTATGTATCTACCTTGCCATTACCCCTGTATATCGGTTCTCATTAACAAAACTATTTATGATCACATGTATTTTTCCTACCCATCTCCTATTCATCCGCATGCTTATTTTATCCTTTAAGTATTAAATAAATTGTTCCTGATCTTATAACTTAAACAGGCATATTTCCACTAGAGCTGCATAATAAATACCCCAGAAAAAGATCCATCTTACTTTCCCACCTCCAATTTCCTTTCATCTCCATCCTTTAAACTCATCTTTCCATAAAGCCCAAAAAGTTTTTAACTATACTTTTCTCTCTTCTGATTCACCTCAGAACTTGGTCTAGTTAGGAGAAAAATACGAGAGAGAAAAAAAAAAAGATTCTTTGCTGCATCATTAAGCAACTGAATCATTTCCAACTTGGGGGGTAGGGAAATCCCAGAAATCAAGACTGGAAACAGCCTACGTGTTATGTTGAAATATCTTTTATGTTGCTAGATAAACTCACCTCTAATTGTCCTACTTGCAACAATAAACTTTATGAACTAAGCAGTTTCTGATCTACATTTTAGCCTCTAAAGGCTTACTCTCATTAGCATTTTGCTGAAGCTGTAAAGCAATATAAGTTTTAATATTTATGCCAATTTTAATATGGATTTAAAATAACACTGCCCCAGCATAATAGCAAGGCCCTTCACACAGCAAAGGGTAGCAACAGGGAGTAACCCTCTTAATTGCTCCAGAGACCAACCACACTCATCCCCACCCAGAAAGCCACCTTCCACAAATTCAGAAGTGACCCCTCCTGCTAATTAAGCAGAAGTGCTGTCTCACAGGTAGGTTTCAGCCATATTCTAACCCTACCTCGATGGAAACCTGACTGAAGTCAAACAAGCAGTTCTGAAAAAAGCCACCTGAGCATGCGGTGCTGAGGCCAGCACACGGAGAGCAAAATAAGTCTTAAAGCCACGGTGAGGCAAGGCCAGTCCTGAAGTACAACCAGATTGTCAGGATTTATGGGGAACAAATCAAATTGCAACATCTAACAAAAAGACCCACCTAAAGTAAAGCTACATAGGTATGTCCCCCACTAATGAAAGTGCCAGGCTTGTCATCATACTAGTGTAGCTTATGACCTCATTGTAGAGAAGATTGTGTGCAACACCAGACTCCAAAACACAGCAGTAGGTTACAGAGAGAATGACAAGGAACAGCAGTGCAAAGCCAGCTAGCAATCTCTGAAAGCAGGAAAGGGAGGGACAGCAATGCCCTCCACAGCAGCACACAGCATCGGATCGACAAGACACTTCCGCCTGCTGGACAGGTCACCAGGAGCACAGCCCGAGTGCTCGAGTTGGTGACTCACTTTAACACCTATTATGAAGTCTTGCAAAACCTGACACATGGTTTACAGAAGGATGCTTCCCTGGGAGCACTGCCAGTGTCATCAACTGTCAAGATACATACATACCCACACACCCCTAGTTCTCTCTGCTGACAGTTTAAACCATGAACTGAAACTACTCCTTCCTGCAGCGCCTGAGTCACTGCTACCACCCAGCCACGGACACAGGAATGGTGGAGCTCCAGGAGGAGCAGGTGCTCCAGGGGCTGTTCTTACCACTACAGCAAACAGCCTTCCTCACTAGAGCCCAAACCATCCACCTGTGCCGTCCTGGTGTCAAATGAAGCCTTCTCCTCCCCCTTAGCCTGTTGTATCCTACAAAGGATGTGGTAAAGCAGAACTTGTGGCCCCTCTATAGCAACAGGGGAAGTAACAGTGCTAACACAGCAGCCAGGAAGGAAGGTAAGACAAAGGATGTGCCATTTGAGAGAGGATGCAGTTGCTGGTACCACAGCAGCTTAAAATGATGCCACAACAGGTAAGACAAGGAGGAGGAGTGATTAATTCTGGGGAGTGGGAGGGCAGGAGGATGTGAACAGCTCCACTGGAACGGGACAAAGCAATAGTTGATTCATAGAAACAGCAAGTAGATCAAAAGATACTGGATAGTTAGGGACAGGCGAAAGGCTAATGGGAAGCCTGGTTTTCTTGAAACAAGGGAGATTTTGATGTGAAATTACGGAGGTTACGTGCCCTGGATGGCACATGTGGAATAATGTAAAGAGCACTATATAGGCGCTGTTGCATTTTTATTCAAAAAGCTACCTGAAAAGGCCATACAGGGTTGTCAATCAGTGGGAGAAACTTCTAAGAAAGTTGTGTTACATCTCTTGAAAGATGAAATGAGCATGAAATTTTGACACCTGATGCACTTGAAAATTAATATCATAGTTTTCTTCAAATAAGGAAAAGGTAAGGATCAAAAAACATTGTCTGCAGTGTTCAAGGATACTTTGCATAGATGGCCATGCTGCAGTAGCAATTAATTTCCTTTAAATAAGTTTACACAATTCTGAAGTTTGAGGCACTGCATGACTTCGCCACAATGAGAAGCATCTGTCATAAGGAACCCATTCAAAAATGAACACTTCTTTTCAAGAATACAAGCCCACTTAAAAAATACATGCAAGAAACTCCAGAATGGGACACAGTTTTGTTTCAAAATACATTATAATAATGTGCAAATTACAACCCAGGATATAAGAAAGCTCTTAAAGAGCAAGACAGAAACAGAGAAACCTCAACTAATACCAGATGTAAGGTCAGAAATGCAAACTGTTTTTACTGAAGGACTGAGCGCATTTCAAGCTTTTTCTGTACACATTCAAGTTATTTTAGACTGAAGACAGACATGCACATGCTGCTTCTCCTTTTGGTGATATTAGCACAATTCAACCAATGTAAGTGAACTTATTATTCCTACTAGGTATGGGGAGAAGCAGCATAATCTAGACTTTAAAAATCCAAATTCATTACCTAAGCAAAAGCTTATGACTACTAAAATCTACTGGGGCCTGGAGCGATGAGGCATCTCCACCAACAGCGTTAACAATACCCACAAAACTCATTAAAAAAAAAAAACAAAGAAACAAAACAAAGCAACGCTAACCTCTTCCTTCTGCTCATCCTGAGGGAATAGGAACGGGACAAGGATTTTGTTTTTGCTGACAGTATCCTCAGCTTCAGATGGAAAGCTGCAATGGCCCACTGGGATTCACTGTCCCATGCATTATAATAAACAAGAGCTTTGAAAATTAGCAGAATCTGGTGTGTATCGCTCTGCTGCTGGAATGGAATAAATCATGAGCAGCAGCAGAGCTCCAAATCCAAGCTGCCTCCCTCAGGAGTTGCAGCATGGTAACAATGCTAACTATATGTTGTTGTTCCAATAAGGTTTTTCAGTTGACATTGTTGCAACTTTTCTCTGTTGCCCAGCACCATCCCACTTCCCTGATTTAATACATACTCATTCCTTTATTCTAAAATAATTTGAACAAATGCAATTTTAGAACTAACTCCCAGTAAATCTTCTGGTGCCTGGCTACATCTTTGGATTAGCTGTTGATTGATTTTAATCCTCTTTCCATTCTGCACAACTCTCCCTTAATAATACCAGCTGTTAAAACAAAGATCAACAAGATCTCTCTACCACGGTTCCCCCTTTGGGCAGCCGTGTACTAATTTTTAAAAGTTAACCATACAGCGTTCCTGCTCATTGCCCAGGTAACTAGAACAGAAAAACAAAAAAGCCTGCTGATCCATTTAAAAGACAGCACACATACACAACAATTCTGCCCTCTTATCCAAAACCGTACTGAATGACAATAATACAATCTTATCCACAAGAACAATACTTTGAACTGTAGTCGTATGCGGAAATGTATTTTGGGGAAAATAGCTTTTTGCCCAGCTTCGTTGTAAACCAATGCCATACTGGATTCATAATGTAGAATACCCAAGCTGTTCAATGCGTCCTCAAAGCACACTGTTTTGTCATCAACAACAAACTTTTCTACGTATGATATGGCTGTAAGCATGCAGCTGGACTTCAGGAACTCCTGAATTTCAATCCCATTCTGCAGAATTTTTTGGAGGAGTAATATTCATTTGGGTGAGGATTTTTTTGTTGTTGTTTGGATGGGGGGGGATTTGAATATTTTTATATAACCACTTCAAATAACAAAAAAACCAGCGACGTTAAACTTTGCAAATGAGTCTTTGATCTCCCTCTATCTGAACTCAGACCATATGGGCTACATCTAAAAAGAAAAAAAATGAAAAAGCCTCACCAGGTATGCCTGGTATTCTCAGTAGCAAGACTTCTGATCTAATCTGCACTGCATAGATCACCTGTCAGGTGTAGAATTTAGCATGTGTGCAAATCACTTTTCTACACAGATGCTAATGAAAAGATTTGTTAAACAGAAGAGAACCACCTTTACTACTCTGACTCATTTTTGCCACCTCCTCCCCTGGATGTGAAGCACTCCAAATTGACTACTGAACTCTACTGTAGGCATGGTATCCTTATGGGATGTTTATGCAGATGCTTGGAAAAGAAAAGTCACAGTAATTCTGCTTAGCTTGAGGCTGCCTCCTAGAATCATTGGAGCAATGGCAATACCTAGGGTTAAAAAATAAACCCTTATGAGCGTGTCCAAAGTCCTTCCCTAAAGTTCAAATTAAAAGTCAAAATCCATAAAATGACTGATCCCTCCTCTCTCTTCCAAATTAAATGAAATTAATGGCTGAAAAAGGTTGAAGTACTCTTCTGCAGATGGGGTTCAAAAAGCATTTAATATCTTAAATGCCATGACATTACAAACACAGTCCTAGATTTTTTTCAATGGCCGCTTTATACTCGGGACCAAATAAGATTACTGCTATGACTTAAGTATTTCTATCTGCCACTGCATTCCATTTCAACCCAGAAATTACATGAGGTGCTTCCGCTCAATCCAAGAAATACTTACGTTTCTGAAACAGGAGACTTCTCAGAAAGCTACATACCATTCAGGAAATCTAATGCAATAGATAGATCACCACCATTTCTCTGAGTACGTAGCATTTTAAAGTCTGCTAACTTAGGCATAAATTCAACTTAAAATTTTAAGCAGAAAGTTGATCACTTCAAAATCTGTTAACAAACTGTTCAAAGCACATTTCATAACTCTATTATCCACTCATACACTCTACTCTGTGGAGTCAAGCAACACTGGCAAAAAAAATAGATTAATTCTGGAACTAGGCTAGAAATAGAAAATAAGCAATGAGCTGAAGAAAAACTGAAGAGACTCTATTCCTTAAATACATCTATCAGGGTTTGTCACACAAGTGGGTTTTGTTTTTTTTCTTATAACAAGACCCAACTCTGCCTTCAGCTATGAAAATGGCAACCAAGACATTCAGCTAACATACTGTCAAATATTTTCCTACTACCTTTCTCATCTCACCTTTTCAGCTGATAACACACTTCAGAATAGAGACTAACCCCTGCTGCACTTGCACACACACCACAGTACTTCCTGGAGTTAGGCCATTTGTCTAGATTTTGATGACAACACTATTTCAGACTGATCCCACACCCGTCAAATACTCAAACTTTAAGCTGAATCTTGCTGTGCCTCTTCTCTGCAAAAGATCACCTGTATGGCCACAGAATTAATCTACAATTAACAAACTAAAATATGGTCAAGCCAAAACTAATGCGGCAACTGTACCGATGACACATCTTGCTAGGGATGAGAAATATCCACCTGTGCATCAAAGCATATATTGCTATCCATTTACATATTCTCTGATAACTTAAGTTTCTTTTCCTTTGGAGGGAGAGAGCATATACTCTTATTCTCACATGCTCAGTTCTATGAAGTTTATCCCCAGGTAACAACTCCCATTAATTTAAAATGAGTTCATGCTGTAATTAAAGTTTAAATCTGAGGAAAAGTAATCGCATTCCCCTTAACCAAACAATCACTGCATAAAGCCTCTCAAACTCCACTGGGTCTCCCCCCTCCTTCCAACAGAAGCCTCTCTCAGTTCACAATAATAAGATTGCAGCACAAATAAATGAATGCATTAAAGTAGGTGGAATAAAGAAGGGGAAATATTGCAAAAAATGTTGACCCACCAAAAGCACACAAAGCATTTGTTCAGTAGTGACAATGAATAATTTAATTTGAGGCAAATTTCAAAAAACCCATCAATTAAATTATGTGCTAGAATACAAGAGAAAGTTCTCCCACACACATTTCAGGTTTGCAGAGTCAATAGAGCAGCACGCACACAGCCAAGCACAATGCTCTGTAGATTGTGGTGGAGTCATCTGAGCTACTCAAGGATACTTGAAATTCTGTACAGGACATGAGACAATTATACAAGCATCTAAAGAAAAAGAGGTAAATTTAACTCTATCACACTAAACAATCATACAAGAAAGAACAGATCACACACATTTTGTAAGTTTTTTAGATGGGAAGAAATCAGCGTTTCATACCCTGTGAACATGTCATTCATGAAATATTCAGAACTAGAGTTTTACAATCTAATAATCACCTCTACCATCCATTAATGTTAATTACCCGACCATCTGATCAGAGACCATTTGAAATAAGCTGTAGCAGCAGCAAAGATCCTCCAGCTCTAACAGCAGCCCCTTGTGCTAAGTGCTGCCTGTACACCTAAAATCTGAAATAAGGACCAGTTCACAGAAAAACTGGAGAGAAGCGAGGAACCACAGTACAGTCAGTGAGAAACTGGTTTGCTGACTGTCCCACAAAGATGCTGTAGTAAGGTCACACTCTGAGCCCCAGTGGACAAGGCTCAAGTTCAATGTGCCAGCCATACTGTGCTAACCAAGATAGCATAAAACTACAGTTTCTAGAAAGTAGGGCATCTACCGACTGTACAAACCTTCTAGCCTGGCTCCCTACAAAGCCTCTGGCCTCTGAAAGCAGAGCAGTCAGAACATTTTACGGAAATAAATTAACAATTACACACTCTTTTGACCAATGTGACTTGGAAACCTAAGCATCAGGAATAAATAATGTTTCACACCACCCTGAGCAAGAAAAGCAACATCCTTTGATCCTTTAAGGACTGCTTCCCTCAGCAATATTCTGCCCATAAGCTGGACAGGCAAGTCTAGCTAGGCAAAAGGAGTAATTCAGTTTTCTATGACAATAATCTCATGTCCTTAGGTTCCCCCCCAAAAAAAGTGAGTACTTTATAACTTGTGCTATGATGCTGCTACCATAATATGATGATGGTACTGTAATATAGCTTTCAAGCCTTCACAACACTCAAATAAGCATGCACTTTTACAATTCTAATGGAAATTACCTCAGTAAACAGTCATCTTCTATTAATCTAATTTTTAGACACAGTCATGAAGCAAAGCACTACCCAATTTAAAACAGTTCTTATTGGAGCCAGGATTAAAAGCCACACGTATGTCACACCAGTCTGACCACTTGCTTCTGTGCATTCCATTTTACAGTACTACATATTTGCCTAAATCCTGTATCAGTGAAACACGGGACAGCACTAAATGTTTGGGATTGTTCTTAAATCCATTCCTAAACATGCAGCTTTATATTTAGTTCCCAGTTCTGAACAGTGAATCTGTATCAGTTCGTAAACCTCAGATGGAAGTTCTGCTGCAGGAGGTAATAACATTATGCTAAATTTACTGCTCTAGGCAGTTCTCACTAGAAAATTTAGGTTCAATCTCTGAATAAAAACATCCATTTTAAGACCTTAAACATAGACTTCTAAAGTTTGAAACTTCCTGTAGTCTTAAGAATCCATTCATAGCCCTGTTCTCCAAGAACTGTCAGACAGAGTACTGGTTTTGGGGGAGGACTGTGTTGGTTTACTATACAAAAGTGGTAACAGAAAAATGGTTTTGTGTCTTACCAGTTCTACTCTGGCATTAAATACCAACTTATGAACTTAAGATGGAATAAATACACGTAAAAAAAAAAATCAGGTTGTCTGCATCCAGCCTTGTTAAAACCACATTATGGTATTTCACTTAACTAAAGGCAATGCTTTTTTGGACCATAAACCCTAGACTGTCCATTTAGATTAAATGCATATCAAAACATGCAATAAATGTATCCCCTGGCATCTATATAAAAGCACCAACAGGAACCTCATGTAATAATGAGTAAATACAGTAAAAACTAGAGCACAATAAAACTCCAAGACAGTATTACCGGGAAAAGATTTCTACTAACTTTTCTAAGCCCAGGATGCACATTTTTCAAATACAGATTTTTAAATTCTTTATAAAGCTGGTAAGGCTACAGCAAGCAGACAAGAATTTAAAATTCTCTTTTAAGGAGTTTAGAACCAACAAAGCTCCTGGTATTTTAGTGATATCGCAGGCTCTTCTAACACTACAGGCATTTAGAAGTGCTAGCGAATTAATATGCTGCACCAACTTATTTGCTGAACAATCTCATTCAGATCTTAAGCTGCTTGCCCTGTGTTCTGAATGTGTTAGCAGGCTGAAAAAATCTGAGGTGCCAAAGATATTTTCTGAAAGGGTGCTACAGTTTTTCAAGCATAAAGCTGCTTGCTGTACTTCGGACTGATACTGGGACAGCAATAAAAAATATTCTGTCTTGAAGACAAATAAAACCAAGACCACCACACCACAAATTGTGACATTATTGAAGGACCGACACAACCTACGGTTCAACATTATTAAAATCTTCGTAACGGAAGTAATGGAGAACTGCTGGTTGAAGTTTTGAGTTAGCATTATAGCACAGCAAGTTTTACAAGAATATTTCTTAATACCTTTACTCAGACTGTCATAGAAGAATGTGCTGTGCACAGAGCACATGTGGTAAAATTTTATGAGTAAAGCTACACAGATATGTGATCCTGATTTCCACTCTTCTCCCATTCCTGGAAGATCAAGTAGAAGGCTACCACAACAACAACAGGGAATGCTTGCATTATAATGTGCTGCTTGTGTTCTCTTATCACAGCAATAACAACCACGAAGTATCAAAAGATGATGGCAAGCACAGTGCTGCTCTTTTCTATCACTATTGACAGAGGAAATCTAACAAACATTTGCTTCATTTCCAGAAAATAATGGATTCTCCAACTCTACAGATCTATTTGGAATAAACAGTAGCTAAAAATTATATGCAAATCTGTCACAAATTCATTTCTCCATAAGACTGCCATTCAAAATAAAGAGCAGATAATATAGCAATTAACAATAAACATATATACATTTTACATATAAAAATACTGCAAACAGCTCAAAAGTAGACTGGCATCCCACAAGAGAGCCATGAATTCAGGTCAGTTTGTAGCTGTGCTGTTCAACAGCAGAACAGGGAAGAAAGTAATGTGCAGAATTAAGATGTCAGTCAGCTGGGCTCACTCCTTCCTGAAGCAAGAGAAATGACAGCCCACTTTCAGTGTAACTTCTGCACACTTGCTTCAACTGAAAGAGCCTGGGTGCTGAAAGGTGGACAACAGCTCACCCCATCTGGAAAACAAACTCTCCTGGTAACATCCAAATGTGCTTTCATGGTGCCACAGCCTACAAAGAGATGAAGCAGTTTCCTACAACCCATTATTTTTGAGCAGGGCATCTTGCAATTACATCTTTAAGGAGCAAATAATTAACTCCTCAAATGAAAACACAGACATACTCACACATCCCTGATAAAGAGGGGATGAAATGTGTGTATCACCCACACACAGCTTCAAAAGCTTACACTAGCAGGGTTTTAAGCAGATTCCATTAAATATCGATGTTGTGTTTCATTTTTCACTTGACTATATATTTGAAGGGAATTAATTAGTAAATTGGAAAAGTAATTCTTTGAAATGTGGCTGTCATACAGAGTTTTTAAAGCTTCCAGTGAACACTGCAATTCTAATACAGAGAATGCACTTTGGGTATCTATCCACATACTACATTGATTTTCAAAGTAAGAAGATACAGTAAAACAGATATCCCCTATTTGACTTTTTAGCTTTGTATCAGAGGACAGTAGCTATTCAGTGGTTTAAAATTTCAAAACACAACAACTTTCATAACAAACACAGGTGCAAGAGGAATTATCAACTTTTTTCCCCATCAGGAAGAATCATAAAATGGAAGAGGTTTGAGACCTGTCTACAATTTCCACATCCTTGAGTGACATCATTCCAATCTCGCTTGTCTTTAATCCATATTACACAATTTGCCAAAGCAGGGCCCGACAATGCCTGGATTGCACAATGCCTACCTAGCACAAAGAGGATGGGATCTCCAGCAGCAAGCGCTATGTATGATGACAACCCCTAGGTTTGTAAAATAAATTAGAAACATTTTTAAAAGTGGGACTTTGGAACAGCACACTTTAAGCAGTGCACTTATTAAAACAGCAGATGTCTAAGTGCTACAAGGGCTGACATCCTGTAAATTACACTGAGGCACTGCTCAAAAGTCTTGCTGGATGCACTTCTAATTCACTTATTACTGGAATAAGGCGGTACTAGAGGATTTACTTTCAAAGCTGAAGTTCTTATTTCTTGTGGAAGAGATTGTTTAACTTCAGATATTACAATTCATCAGAGCAAATGTAACATGGGAAAACTCCCCACCTCAAAATACTTTTAAATCTTGCCATTTTATTAACTTACCAAGTCACTATCAGCTCTGGTGTCTTACACTCAGAGTAAGCTCTCTGCCGCTTCCATTACACTTGTATATTCAGTTTACCTGTAAGCCACCTTCATTCATTAAACTGCCTGACTTAACCTCTTGCAGACTTGAGTGCCATCAACTACACTTCTGTCGAATTTTTGGAAACATACATTGCAAATTCTAAAATACATGGTGATATGAGTTAATCTTACGAGTAATGCAACAGAGAGACAAAAAAAACCCAGTGTGAGAATAAATCATCTACTAATGGAAAGTAAGACGCATGGGGAGACAGCAGAAGATAATGGGATATTACTAAAACAACTTGTCCTGCTGTAGAACATCAGAAAAGAGAAAATTTACCAGAGCTCCAGACTGAAGTGTAAGGCACCTGCACATACTGGAGAAGAAATTTTTAGTTTGGATACTGGAGACAAATGCTTTAGAAAAACACGTGCCGGAAACGAGAAAAAAGATTCTGAACATCACCCTGTCTTGCACAGACATTTAGGCAGAGTAACGGATGTTCGGAGCTCAGAGTCAGCATTACTAAATTAAGCACAATGATCTAAATTTCTTATTATCCTAACAAAAAAAAAAAAAAAAAAGCTGAAGACCCATAATGCAGACAGACACAATGGATGCATAAACCAAAAATCCCAAGGCTTCAAGCTAGTCTGTACTAAAATAACTGAAATTACTCATAAGGGTAAGGACTGAAGAATAAAGTTCAGTCTTATAAAACGTGATTTAAACAAAATACAAGTAATTTCTACAATAACAGATACATTAATAAAGATAAATAGTCTAACCAACATTTTACACCTGTGCAAGTGCTTTGTGAGATGAAGCTTATAAGAGCTTCATATTAGAAGTGACGGTGGTGGCAGGGTAAAAAAACATCTCATGAGTTCACCCTCTCTAAAATAAAAAGGCTATAATTTAAGCAAAAGTAACGTTTCACTAGAGATAAGATCCCTGAGGTTACATAAACCTTTCATACTTTTGCTTTCTTGTCACTTATGATTCCTATTGTACTTTTCTGTCTAGGCTAAAGAAAGTCACATGGTTCACAAACTTTAAATCAAACATTTTGAGACACCAATGTTAAATTGACATATCGTCTCATTTATACAACAGTAATTAACATTTTGTCTTGTGTCAGGAGGATCAAAAAATACTCCTCAATATATTTTCTCTTCAACATGAATGCAAAATACAGAATAAATGTAACCTTCCAAATCCAGACTTAAATACAATTCTTAGGTAAACTGAAACATCCTAGAAAAGGAGAAAAAAAATAAAAATTTTCAGAATGCCAATGCTCAAACGCTTACCCAGAGAGCAATTTCAAGAAATAAGATCAACTGTCATATCCAAAATGAACGAGTCACTAGTATCCAGCGAGATCATCACAAGCAATCCAGAGCAGTCACACAGATTAAACCACCCTGCAGGACTGCTAACAAATGGAAGATTAGACCTTCAGAAGCTTTGCAGGAGGAAGAGCCCACAGCTGAAGGGCAACTGATGCAGCAATCCCACGCAATTGCTGGCACGACACAACCAAGGATCCCCAAAGCTTACAGTGGACCTAGAGACTCATCTCCATTTACAGCTGCCCCTTCTGACAAAAGGTCTACCAGCCCCTTGGCAATCCCTATCAAATCCTGCCATTAAAAATAATGATGTACCAGCCTTCCTGCTCTTCCCCTTTCACTCTTCCTCATATCTATGGCTTTGCTTACTTCAGCTTTCATCCATTACATTGCTGGAGCTTCATCTGAGGGATTAAAGAACACTCAAATACAGAAGAAATGCCTTTGTTTGGAGAAAAAGAAACTGGAACCTCCTGTCCAACCTTTGATTTGGATGCATCCGAGCTACTGATCTTCATACAGCAACTGGAGCTCCTGGGTGCAGCTCCCTACACATCCCATGACTCCCCACCTATTTTCTAACACAGGAAGAGACCATTTGCTCAATAAGCAGTTGAATCATCTAAGAAATACAAAAGAAGATACCAAGAGGAATCTATTAGATGCTTTATCTGCCAAGCAGGGAAAGCAAGCCTGGCCTCTGAACCAGACTGAAACAGAGAAAGGGGACAAAGGAAATCAGGTGCATGCTTACCTACATACACAGAAGGTGAGGGAGAGAAAGGGAATTTCTCATGATTAGAGAACACTCCCTCCCACAGAAAGGGCAACGAGGTCAGTCAGCACTCTTCAACTACTAAAAAGACAGTGCCTTCCACTTAAAATAGGCTTTGGAAGCTACCACTCGAAACTGCTATTGCTCTCAGCCAAGAAAGGGGTCTACCCCACTTTAAGTACTCCTGTATACCCTAATGATCAGTAAATGTATCCAACAAGGTTACTGACACATCGTAATTAATTCCTGCTTATGAGCACTGAATATAGACTAAAGTTCAGTCATGGTGTTTCAATACTCATACAAGTTAACGAAAGGATTTCAGAAAAGCTGAATGCAACCATGACATGTCTATCCCCAAGAAATTAATGCACAATTGTAGACACTGTAAATGCACACAAGTCAACACAATCTTAAAATTTTGCAAAATTAATACAGAATACAATATACATAGGAACCCACATTTCATCAGTAGTGACTGTTGTTAAATAGATAAATTGTGTATTTCCTGGCTTTAAGATGCTTAATTCTACTAATTTAGTATTTGTGACCATATCTATTTTTGGAATGGCTATGGTGCACATACACAAAGGAGAGAAAACAAGTTATAAATGTAGTACCATGAACAGACCTATATAGTTCATGCTTTTTCTTTTTTTTTTTTTCTTCTTTTCTTCCCTACAAGAATCTGAGCATTAAGCACTGCACCACACAAAGAAAATGTATTATATTCCCCTCTTTCTAAGGGTGATTTGTGCCTGTGGCTTTTTTCTTTTAGTTTTGGTTCATCTTCTGATTATATTCAAAAGTCTGCTTATCCAAGAAAGCCTCTTGAAGTGCATTAGGGCTTACACATCAGTCCCAGACTGTTTAATTTAGCCCTAATACCTTGAGGAAGCTTCAGGATTGATTCCTTAATCAGAATAGCAGCAATCCATCTCACCCCCTGCTGAGAAGGTTGAATAAATGCCTTGCCCCCAGAGGGAAATCAATATTGCTCCACTGACCAGCAACTTCCAAACACTGCATATGCCGATGTATCATGAATGAAGAAATCAAACCACTTGATTCTAATTATTAAAAAAAAAAAGTTCTGAATTTCCACTATTTTGACAATTTTTTACTTGTTCGACTCTCCAAGTATGGATTCTAGCTTTCTACTACTGTCAGTATTCTAGATTTATTTTGTTCCCAGAGCTTAATCCACCAGTAAACCTCAAAAGATACCTATACCAATCCAACAACAGATTCAACATCAATACAAATGTCTATAATCATATACATGAAAAACATACATACCATATAAAAGAAAACATCAGAAGACCTTTGTGTGAATAGAGCACACTACTTTGTCGTGCTGTTCTTAACCATTGAGTACTTCAACTCAACTGCTAATAACCAAGCAAAATATTTATATTTGTATTGTTTAGCTCAGCAAAGGTTTTTGTTAGCTGAACAATTCAACATACTCCCACAGCCATTAATGTTAGCACTACGATACACAAACTTTCTGCTCAAGACTAAGTATTTTCAAAGAGCATCAACAACTATGCAGATTGAGTCTCCAAAGATGTCTAAATTAGGTGTGTGTGTTCCACAACAGCACATTTCTTGCAAAAATTGTCTTCTTCCAACAATGACAGCTTTCCTATTTCAAGATAGTTTCATGCCAATCAGTGAACCTCTGGAAAAGGAGCTTTCAACAATTTTATACATAATACAAGTATAATGACAACACAAGCAAGAATCAGAGCAAAAGCCACATGCAAAAAGAAAAAAACCAGCCCATAATTATCCAGAAGGGGAGGTATGGAGGGGCTCACAGCTCATATTGTGCTTTATCAGGAATCGATGCATGTTTCCATCCTTCCAGGGTTGTTCCCTGGGCTACTTCACTGCATCTCAGAAGACTGCATCCAACCACACGGACCAGAGAAACATTATTTTGTCTTTAAATAGAGTTGAACCTAGCTATCCCCTCCATTCCAAAAATAAGGCTGTAAATCCCCAGGGCACTGACTGAAATAGGAACAAGAGTCACACATATCATGTGATATGCATTCTCATCATCTAGATGATAGGCTGGTGCACTTACTCAGCTTGCAATTTTTGTTTTCAGGTTAAACATGCAACAATAATCTTTAAGTGTTGAATACCTTTGACCACCATGGGTAAGGCTATCTGTCATTCAAGAGGATGGAGCCCTTCTGATCAGCTGATGAAAGTATCTTTGATCTAAGTAGCAAAGAAGGTACTAACCAATATAGACACTACTGAAATGTTTAAGTAGCTTGGGGTTTTTTTGCACAACAAAAACCGAAGTAAAGCTCTGCTACACAGTTTTTCAGCTTTTACATATTACATTATGAACATATGCCAAAAAGCACCCTCTGTGAAACACAGATATTTCACAACTCCAAAGAGTTGTAAGGAAATAAATGCTCAATGAGCACATACAACCCCTTCCTCTCACCCTTTACTTTTAGGCTGTTCCAGTGACAACATATGAGCAAAAGTATCTCAGATTGTCATACTTGGGAGGCAGAATAGGTGAAAATATTTATTTAGTGCTCCATCACAGCTGGTTCATCCACTGCCAGTTTTTCTTTTACTGCAGCAAAACCTCAGTTACACATTCTTAATGAATGCCACTCCTGCAAGACCCACATTTAACAAATCAACAGCCCTCAAGAGGGCAAGAAATAGTTCCCTTCCCCATTTAACTTTTGTTTGAGAAAACACACTTCCATTCACTCACTGCTGCATGCCAATCATTTTTTACCTTTCATAAATGCAAGATAAATGTGTTAAAAGCATTTATCTCTGTGTAAGAGAACACAATGCGGAGTGAAAAATACTATCTAAATGCATTTTAAACCTATTTGCTAAAGAATTCCTTAAGCCTTTCTGCACAGAATGAGTGGATGAAAAACAGCAGTGCACACACTTCTGGATAAAGCTTTCATTTAGGAATGTGGTCATATAATTCTTCCACAGTGAGTAAAGATGCAAAATGCAACCATAGAAGAAATCAATGTATATACATTCAAACTAGTTAGATCAACTCTATTTAAATATTACATGGAAAAAGCCACATACAAATAGCAAAGGCAACCATGAAAAGAGGAGTGCCAGGTCCTGTCACTACTTTTCTGTACTACTTCTTCCTTCCCCTTGTGCACCCACTACACTTTCTCCTGATCCCATCAAACTCCTGACTTGCCAGTCCTAATGCACTAATCCCACCACATGCCCTGCCTGACAGCAAAACACAATCCCACCGGTCCTACCCAGAGTCCAACCCTGCTCCCTCCACACACTCCATCCAATCTGTTTCCTTGTTACTGGTTGCTTGCTTTTTTTATTTAAACTCCCTTTCTCCTCCTGAGCTCATTTCTTTCGTTTCCTTTGCCTAGTTAGTCCCGGTTCTCATCCTCCTTGAGTTCACTAGCACAACTGTCAATCTGAATTGTCTCTCCTTAAACCACCCCATTGCCATCATTCTTGGCACTCCAATCACAGGAAGAGTTCCTAGACAAGCAACTCCCAAGTTTCTGTACCTAGATCCTAGTATTGATCTCTACTACTTCTTCCCCACCACATTCGGTCTCTTGACTCAGGTAGTTTCCTCTCTGACCACAATATCCCTTCACTCATTCCTCACTCTTGGGTGAGTATAACACAAGAAGAACCAACCCATAACAGAAGAACCAGTTTGCTACCATCAATGAAGCGTAAGTGGTCAGATGGACCTTTAGCATGACTTGGTGCAGCCATGATTTCCATACCTTCTCCCTCCCAGCTGTAAGTCCATCTTCTCCCAGCCCACTGACGCATGCTATTCTTCCTTAATACAGCTCAGACTCTACTCATGCAGGACTATCTTCCATCTGGCTCCTTCCTCCATGCCACTGGGTGCCAATAAAGGAGCCCAAGAGCAGAAGAGGCCACCTAACTCCACCCTGGCCTTGAGCAGCTATGACAGGACCGGACCGAGGCATGTTCAGTTATTCTGTGGGTGACTGCATCACCTTGTCCCACAAAAACCTCTCCACGGCCAAAATGAACCCAGTACACACAAATTCTGAGAACTTCAGCACTAATATTTTCACCGAGTACTGACAAAGCAGTATTTTTCCAAAGACAAGTTTGCCTAATTTGGGCATATTTTCTCAAGAACAGCAGAAAGCATATTCAACAGCTATTTAAAAACCTTGCTCCAATGAAAGGGAGCACTACAACTTTCCAAAAGTGAAGGAACAGGCATCATCTTCAGTACATGCAAGACACTGACCCTGGTAACAACTGAATAATCCTGACTAATTTGAAATACAAAAAAAGTAAGAGGCAGGCACAGAAAAAAGAAAACTGCAACCTAAGCACACTAATGTGGAAAAAAATTCAGCAGCAGAAAATAGATGACTTGAACAGAAAGCGTTAAATAACCTTCAAAATAAGAAGGGCTACCAGCTCAGTCTAGAATATAGGCTAATACAGAGAAAACTGTCCAAGGCACCCAATAAGCAACTTCTCAATGTTTATCAGACCTGAGCATCAGTATCTCCAGGAATCCAGTAAGGAAAAAGCAGCATTCACAGTAATACTCCTTTATCTGCATATCCACAGATTCTGTGCAATGGAAGAACATTTTTTGAAATATAAAACTAATAATTTGAAATTGTACCTGCTGTTCACAGAGGAGTAAGAGTACTATCAGCACTTGTGCTTGCCTCACTAGAAGGGTAGAATTTAAGGATTTGCTTTAAAAACATTTTAGGTACCAAGCAGAAGCAGTTGAAAAATACTGAACAAGACACAGCCAAGTAACACACATTTAACATAAAGACACCTATGTTATCTCAGTTACAACAAGAAGAAGAGATAGTCCTTAATCCAGAGGAAGTGCCATAGTGGATTATCTGGATGATTTGGTAGCTCATGGGGGACCATCCTTCTAAACCAGGCATTAATTCCTGAGAGAATCAGTTTCAAGTTTTATTGCTTTACTGGATTTCCGATGGCCTGGGGGATTGCTGTTGTTCTTTTGGCTGTTATTCTGATTAGGCTGACACTTCCCCAAATAAGTTAAGGACAAGGTTGCAACAGAACTGCTTCTTTACATGCTTTACAACATGCCTGTCTGCTTTGGCAATCAGCAATGAACACTAGGCAATCAACATTTCATCCTTGCACTTTAACTCTGCTGCTCTGTGCTTTAGGTAATCTAAAAACCCCATCTACAATTTTTACATTTTTTGGATGAAAAAGAAACATTTAGTAATGCCAACAAACCATTCTTAATAAACTGAGCCAAAAGAAATCACTAACCAGATTGGTAAAGTTATCCAGATGACATGAAGGCGAATCAACCATGTAAAAATTCCAAAGGGACCCAAATCACCCCTACCACCCCTGCTTGAGAAAAAAAGACTAAACCCATCATACGCTGTACACACATACGTGCATACATACAACATATATACTACTTTTTCCCCATTTTGTATTTTACAGCCAAAGCCATTGATTAAAAAGGACAAAGATCACAATGTGCCAAGAGACAAAAGCATTTTTCCTCTCAGCAATTTAAGCAGCTTTTTTTTAAAAAAAAAGTGAAATAGAAAAGCAGAGTTTCTAGGGGTGGAAGGAGTAAGAGAAGTTTCATCTGAAAAGCACAAGATTATATTGAAGGAGGAAGTTACTTTAAAATATTTATGTGAACACTAAGGAAACTCAACAGAGCGCTGCATTTTGAGGGGTGGTATAGATTCAATGTACAACCAACCTCAGAAGCATTGTTTCAAGCAGGATACAAGTGAATTTCCAAAAATTCATTAGCAGGTTGCCTGTCTAGCAATCAACAAAGGCAATAAGTAAAGCATGTTATTAAGTTACTGTGCAGCAGTGGCTCCTACTCTTCATGTGGCCTACAGCTTTTGAAATTCTGCTTTAAAAGGACGTTTCACAACATGAGTAACACTAATAGGCTGCAATGAGTCCAGAAAAACATCATCTGATGTTTGACTGCCTTCCCATATGGTTCAAGAAAGGGGGGATCTGGAGCAGCCACAATACAAATGGGAAAAGTCTGTGACTGAAAAGAAAAAAAGTAGTATTCTGCAGTTCTTGATCCGTGCTGAAAGACAGTAAATCCCCCATTCATTAAATAATAGGTTGGAAATACAGTAATAGGTCAGTGACAATATTATAGAGAGCCCCTTTCTTATAGCAAAGCAGAACTGTAAATGAAATTACTCAGACATTCATACATGAGAGACCCAGCAACTCCTTCAGGTACCAGGAGTCTCTACACTTCTAGTGCTGTGAGTACCAAGGGATTTACACAGGGACCTCACACACAAACCCATTCTCTACGAACCACCTCCCATGAGCAGCAGGGGAGCTCCCACACAATACATCTTAACATTTAAAAGTCAACGAATTTTAAACTAATGAAAAGGACTATGCTAGCACCAATTTTAAAATGCACATCCTTACAGGCTGCAGCAGCCTGAAATACCATCCTGTCGTGGGCAAATGCACAAAGGTGTGTACTGCAGAATTAAGATACTGTGTAATAATTCAAATATAAACAATTTCTCACTCACTAATCTACATATATAGGCTGACCACTTAGAACAGCGAGTGATCCACTGTGAAATAAGATACTAGCGTCAGACAATTTTGCTACCTCAAAACCGTCCAAATAACTATGCAGAATACTTAGCTAATGAAAAGTGTATTGTGGTTTGACATGCCCATCTCCAGCACTCTGTATACAACTTTTACCAAGAGCCTTAGAATAACTAAGCCACAATTATAAATATGATGCACTTATTCCTGACGTCTCAGCTTTTCTTTTTTTTTTTCCTTCTTCAATCTCTCACTGTATTTGCTTTTAGGGTGCTTTACTCTGGGAGTATATTTTTGTGGATGAAATTCCAGCCTCTATATATAAACGTATAGAGATGTTTTAACATGTTGCTAAATAGAAGCCAAGGTTCTACTAAATACAAAGAGAAAGGGCTCAGGGGTATATAGCTCTGCCTCTAGGAGCTGTCTGAATGAGTTGCGACAATTCACAAGCTGTCTGAATGAGTTGCGACAATTCACAATAAAGCACACTTTTCAGAAGAGCATTTGCCATCACTACAGAAGATTTTCCAAGATGCAAATAATTCATCCACTTACCTTCAAAGGTTAGGCCCATTACCTTACATAATGGAAACTCTCAACTCCTAATTAGAACTTAGCATGCAAGACTGAATATTTCTAATCTGTATCCTTGTCCCACCAGAAACCATCTCCTTTTCCTTTCAGTTTTGGAGGGTTACAGTTAACACCCAACACCAAAGAACTGCGGGGTAGGGGGTTGGTAGGTGCGAGAATGGGATGGGTGGGATGACACACACAGATTTCTATTGTACACAATCAACTACAGCAGTGCGTAAAATAAAACTGGATGTTGGCTTAAGAGAAGAATCAATACATCAAGCCTAGATTCAGCTCTGCAGATCCTCTTATAGGGAACAAGACTACAAGAACAGAGCCTTCATTTAAGGTCACATTTGACTGCTGTGCCCAGATAACACCACTGTGTAAAGCCAGCAAGGTCAAAATCACCTAGGTACTCCAGATGGTTTCCAAATATGAGTCACCACTATATGCATCACCCATACATTATAAACACTATTGAAGAACAATACTGTACTCAAATTTGAGAAATGCAATATTACAGCTGTTTAAACAAAAATTCTGCAGATGAAAGACACAGGTACTGAAAAGTAATTATTTATCAATTACAGACAGCATGTGTGGCCTTCAAGTTCTCAAAGTTGCACTCACGTTTCATCATTTGACAATGAAGATGCATTAAGAGAACAGGTTCTACAAGAATCCCGTTTGTTTTAATACTGTGAATTAATAAATTACTATGACTGAAAATAATAATTTCCTAAACAATAAAGTTTAATGGTAATTCACACTTAAGTGGAATTAACTTTATAAGGCAAAAATAACCATATCCACAAATTGTATTTTTTCATACTAAAGCACACTAGAACGCTCTACAAACAAAAGGCATGCTCCCTAAAGTATCACTTATGAGAGGAATTGGCCAACAGAGCTCCTTGCATAAGGGCAGCAAATTAAGTCCTTTGCAAATACAGAATATTCACCTTCTCACAGGTTGAAAGAGCAGTGAAAGCTGTTAGCAGACACCCAGCTTTTCACAAAAGCCAAAGAAAAATTAGGTTAAATGACCTTCCTCCCCAGTCTTTTTTTAAACTTTCCATTGAACGTGGAAAAAGAAACCCAGCAACAAATGCACAGCATCTGCACCTCAGAAACATCCATAACAAAAAGATGAATCTTGCCACATTTAATCACTTTACCGCTTGCACTTGCCATGCTGTATGACAGCATTCTGAAGAGTCCAGTGCTTCCTGGACCACTTAACCACAAATTATATGTAGCTTTCCCAAACTACATACTGTACCAAAACACATCCAAATTCATTCCCTTCACTGTAACAACCATGCAGCCACAGCCTTTTCCACTCAAAAGACAAGGACCAAAGTGCTGAGGTTAGTTTTAGTTCAGTTTACTATGTAATTCCTACCACTTGCTTTAAGAGCTCCATACCACACAAAAGGACACTGGTGGGAAGAGTAGCACACACTAGTATTTTACCACCTAAAGCACCCTTCAGCATAGCTGTATGTGCCATGCTCTACATTCTTCCCCATTGCCCAAGAGAAGGGGGAAAGATATCTGAGTACACTTTTACAGCCTATCGTCCCCAAAGTGTAGTTAACTGAAGGTACAAGTTGGGTCTCTACACATAAGTAGTAAAGTACACATAATCTTTACTTACCACTTACATTAGCTTAGTATTTAGAAAACATTGCCAATTTCATGACTCAGACATGAAGTAAGTATCCACCATATCCTCCTATCTGTTAAGCCTTAATGGTACTCTTGAGCTGGGGTGAAAAAACCAAAATGGTCAGTCCTATAACTGTACTTTGTCCTTCACATTCCGCTCCTTCCTCCAGGCTCCTGAATGTTTCGATTCTAACAGGCGGAAAGACTTCTGCAGGGGTTGGGTAGACTGACAAACTGCACAGAACAGCCACTGCTACCCTGTACAGCCTGCTTACACACAGGAAACTCAAGACTGTTACATGAGACCTTCAGATTTTGCCCTGTAACACTAGATTGCTCAGAGACCCCAGACGATCTCATTATCCCAAGCATTTAGCCTCATACATGATATAAATGCTGCATTAGCACCTCTAATAATTCTGCTGGTTATGGGTTGATTTACACTCACAGGGCTAATCTAAAGACAAAACCCAGATGTCTAGATTCAAGTGAAATATCAACAGGAACTCTGCAGTAGGACTCGCAAGCCAGAGGCACAGAATACACTCACAGCACAAGGATAAAAGTCTGTCTTGGGAATAACTTACACATTGTCAAGGGGATTTTTTTTGCTTCTGAAGTATGAGGCTTTCTGCAACCAGCTCCCCGCCCAAACGAAAAGAAATTCTACATAAATCCATGCACATTAACATTCTACATGCTGTGAAAAGCAAGCTCGATTTTACTTCTCATTTGTTACATGTAAAGGGGTGAATCACGAACACACATCCAGTCTGGTAGATCAGCACATCAGAGGTACAGTGTCCAAGTCAAGCCTGATCACACAATGTTCAAATTTCTAGCAAATTTCAAATTTCTAAACTACAGTTGGAAACATTGGTTACTGCCTTACCTTTCAGTCCATCAAATTTGCATCAAAGCACATACCAGTCACATTGTAGAACTGGCATTTGTTGCTTACAACACCTATTCCTAAACACCCATTCCCCAACTACTTAAAACAAACACTAAGCTCTAAGGTAAGTGGAAATTTAATTTCATTTTTTTTAAAAAAAAAAAGCATGCCATGATCAACAAAAGGCAGTAGCATACATTAAATACAGGTTGTTTGTGTGGTTTCCTTTCCCAGTGAAAGGCAGAACATGGAAAAAACAGTGTTTTGGCCTAAATACCCAGAGCACTGGAAACTGATGTGTTTTCAAAGCTCTACCCAATTTAAAATAAAGTAACCCTTACCGACTTTGTATCTAGAATAATTTAATCTGTTGATCTAACCCTTTTCCTCAGTAACCTGCTACACTTCTCAAAGTACTACAGTGCAGACATGAAAAATAATATTTTGCTGCAGCTGAAGACATTAATTTCACCAACAAAATTTTCAGGGGGAAAAACGTTACAAAAGCAGTTTGTAACTCTTACAAAAGACAGATATATGACTGCACACACATCTGCAAATATTGCATAAAACATAAGCAACAATTTATTACTACTCTGCTACCACTGTTCTTGTGCAGAAACATCTCAGTATCGTTTACATACTTTTAAGAATGCAAAAATAACTAAGCTCATCTTGAAAATTCAGAATTTATTTTCCTGTGTCACAAAATTGTTGTACTGGCTCTTACTTTAATTCCACCCAAACTATCTCATCTCCCCCCAAAGCATCCAAGACACAGAAAAAGGAATCAACTGTAGATTTTCCCAGAAACATACCCATGCAGCAGAGCTGTTTATATATTAATGAATCAATACAGCATCACTACAATATTTCATCAGTATGTATCACCTTTCTTTCTCTGGAGCATGCAGACATACCACAATAACCTCTTTCAGTAGGCATTTGCTCCCTAATTCACTGTCTAGTTCTAACCAAATCTAGCTATATTGTGACTACAATGTCACAGTAAAACAGGATACTTAATTAACTGTCTACCAGAACAGGCCAGCAGCGCATGCAGAAAGGACAGCAACTAACACATCTAAAATAACCATTTCTATACAGAGACAGTTTAAAAGCTTAGCTATGTTTACATCATAGCTCACACTGGTTAGTGGCCACAAACAGATGAATACAGGAGCAGTGCTCTGCAGTCCAGACGACCCTCTGCCACTCATTCTTGACTTCTCCATTCAAAACACTGTTGCTGCTGTCCCTATCCACGCCCCGAGCACAGATTTATCCAAAGCTTTTTAATGTCCCACCATTTAATTAACAACCGCTTGCACAGTCTCCTGTCCACTATTACAAGCCTCAGTAACAGGTTTTGCTCCATGCTCCACCATCACACTGCCAAACATGGCTGCACCACGTCCTTTGTGACCGAACATGTATATCTCTCTTGCCTTTCCAGATTTCTTTTAACTGCCTACCCTTATTTTCTCAGATTAGCAAGGGACCGTTTCAAAACACTGTTGCCCACTTTTCATCCCTTTAAACAGTTCAACGTTTTCTAGTAATGTTCCATCGTAAACCCAATGCATTTATACTTTCCAGGTTCACTCCAAAAACAGCCAAGGAGCTTCATACCTAAAAACCCTCCCCACCCTTAAGACATACTTATTTACGCACAACAGAAGACTCTTCTAATAAAAGTCTCCGTCCATCAAAACAAACGTGGAGAGAAGCCCCTTAACCTCAACGAAAGGAAAGGTTATCATCTGGCTTTTCTTCTCTGTAGCCCCCTCTCCTGAAATGGGAGCCCCTACACACAAACCCACCCCGGCACCTCTCCTCTCTCCAGCCTCTCGCAGAAGACACACACAAAACCCAGCCCGCTCCTCGACCGAAAGCCTCCCTCCGCTCTACAGCAGCGGCCGCTGTTCGTGCTGTTACACGGATTTTATTTTTTTTTCGGTTTCACTGAAGGAAAAAACCACAAGGGCCCACCCTGCGCGGGGCCTACCCCGCGGGGTCTGCACGAAAGTTTCCGGAGCAGGGGGGGCCGCGGCGGGGAGAGCCGCCCCCGGGCCGAGCCGCCCGCCGCGCCGTGCCCCGCACGGCCAGCCCCAGCCCCCCGCGCCGACCGTTATGACACGGGGCGGGCGCGGCGCTCCGCGGTAACCGCCGCAACAGCGGCCCCACTCTTCCCCCCTCACCTCACCCACTCACCCACAGCTCCGTGCCCCAGCTCATGGCTCCGGCGCTGAGGGGCGGGAGAAGGGCGCTCGGCAGGTCTGTCTGCCCCCTGGCCGGGCTTCCTTCCCTTCGGTTCCCCACGCACGGCAGGCCAGGCCCCGGCGGGGTGAAACGGACGCGGAGAGGAGCGGGACGCAAACGGACACTGCTCACCACCGCTCGCGCCTCATCGCGCCGCAAAATGGCCCGAAGGGGGGGCGGTTGACAGCTCCGGCGCACTGCGCAGGCGCGGCCCGCGGCGCGAGGCACGGCAGCGCGCAGGCGCAGTCAGGCGGCGCGGCAGCCCCGCGGCAGCCCCGCGGCAGCCCCGCAGCAGCGCCAGGACGGGCCGGCCCGCCGGGATCGCTGTCCGGCCCGCCGGGATCGCTGTCCGGCCCGGCCTCGCGTCACCTCGCCCTCGCCCCCAGCGACGTGGGGCTTTGCGGAAGCAATTCCCGTTTTGAACATTTGCGCGGGGGCAACCGCCCTAGAGGAGGAAGCCTACGCCCTGAAAACTGCAAGGGCTCACTTCTTCAAAGTCGGCTGCCCAAACACATCTATACACCGCTACCACCCAAAAAAAAACCCCCCAAAACCCAGCTCCGGGAATACTGAGTCCACCACCTATCACCTCAACGAGCGAACAGAAAAATAACCCAATTTATCTGCTTTTGCACAAACGCGGGTTATTGTAGCAGTTATGCAGGCCTTGTAGAAAATGGCCTATTTCCTTGGCAGGGCAGTAAGATTTATTTTGTGCGGGTCTTCCTCTGTAACAGCATTTATTTGAGCTATGTGGCTTAATCTGATTTTACATACAGCCTGTTTTCTGGCTACAATAGATGTAAAAAGAGCTTTAGACTGATATATTTATTGCTGCACCTCTTCAAAAAATATTTACTTGGGGGTGGGAGAAGTGCATTTATTCATCTGAGGAAAGATGTATCTGTTTATAGAGGGTTGGGACCCTTTTGATGCAAGACAAAAATTGACCAGCTGCTACAACAAATGTTATTTCCTTTAGATTAATGCACTTCTTTCACTGGTGCTTGGCTGTTACCCTACATAAGAAAGGACAAGAAAAGAAGAACTTAGTAAGCAACTCCAACATTTAGAACAACAATGAAGGCAAGTGTTACGTTAATAACACAATTGCATTTATTTTTATCCTAGGTCAATTTATTCGAACATAAGCCTACAACGCCATCCTCACACACCTGCCTTTGAAGAGAGACAGAGAACAGAACTTTTGTTGCTCATTAAAAGTTACTACTTTTAAGGACTGACTTCATAACAACCAAGAGACACATTGTTCAACTCATTTTACGGAGTACTTCTTCCTGCTACTGCCAACATATTTAAATACCTGAGCCTGCCATGCTGCCTAAAGCACAACCACAATCTTCATAGGGCCTCCCAGAGAAAAGGCACAAAAGCCTGCTGTCCTTGGACCCATATCTGTCCAGAACACATTGGAAAACCTGACAACACAGTTGCATCATGACTTTTGGAGAGCTTACTCCATAAACACTTGAATAAAAAGAATGCACAGAGACCAAACAGAAAGCAGCACTAGCATCATCTGAGGTAAGTTTGCTGTGGAATTTGCTTTTGCACAAAGGGCTGGGAGGGGAACAAGGCAAACCTGTTACACCAGCACTGGCAGGGAAATCTGTCCGCATTGAAAGACAGAAATGCTTCACCAGTTCCAGAAGATAAAGGCAAGAAACGCAAGTTTTGTATTATGGTGGTACATTAGAATAAACCATGCAAAAAGCTATGAAAAGTTATTAAAATTTGTGGGGAAGAGGTTCAAGACAAACACTAAATAAAATTAATTCCAGATATTTCTAGGATGGGACTTTCTCCAATCTTTGACCATCTTTAGCCTGAAACTCTCCAAGACAGAGACTGTCACTTACATTATTACTTTCATTTGTACAGTACCCAAAACAGCAGGGCCTGCAGCTTGGTTGGTCCCTAATTACTAATGTGATTAACAGCAGTGGGAGCATTAAGAGCTGTTTATGCTCGAGTAGATGCTGGAAGGCTCAGTAGGTCCCAGCCTCAAAAGAACAATCCAAAATTACATTTAGAAGTTATATGATCTAGCACTTCTTTACTTAATTTGCACAATCCAAATCTGAGCAACACAGAAGCTGGTAGGAGTTCTTCCTCAGCCACACTGACAACAGGACAATGCAGATCTGTTATCTAGATATCGGCCTATTCCCATAAATTCTCTGTGTTTACCTCGCTTGTTGTTATGATTCAGAACGCTCCCAGAGAAAGGTCCTAAACACAAGTGGAAGAAATTCCCTTTTTAGAAGGCCAGGTACTTTGTTCAAGAAAGCCCAATGCCAGTTGAAAACAGCCAGATCAGCTGCTAAACGATTCAGACAGTATTTAAAAAAGAGAAACTAAATTCCTAAACTACAATTCAATCTAAGCCCTTTTCTCTGCGTTTGTTTACTCATGTCAAGTAAGAAAAATCACAATTTTTAGAACACATAGAAGCATTCGGAGCTTCCAAGATACAACAGGAAGAGGATCTACTCTCCTGCGCCCCTCACCCCCCAGTTATCACCCTTGCAGCTGCTTCCCTTTTAGTTTTATAATTCTACTCAGATCATCCATGTCCATGATAAGCAGCGTGGATGTTGCTTGTAACCTCTCACAGGCTGAGACTGAAACAGCACCAGAAAAGGAAGAGGACACACCTTTCCCTAAGGCCATCACAGCTGTTTCCTTTCTGCTGTTCCAACGCTTAGACAGATCATTCCCACACACACTATTGGACTTCAGTTCTCTTCAAATGCACCATCAGGGCCCAGAGGGGCCTAATTAAGACCTGATAAACCTTAACAGCCCTGGCCAGTCTCATCTGTGGCCTCTACCCACACCCCCTTCCCATGGACGAGAGCCCCGCTTAGGCTTTGGCCTAAGGGCTCTGTCTGTGGGCAACGTTGTAGGGGTTACTGATCTCCAGCTTGGCCACAGCTATAGATCCTGCAAATATGGAGCCTGGCTCGTATCTGCCCTTATCTCAGACCTGCCTCATCCTTGTGGACCTGTCCAGACATTGTTAGACTGTGGCTGACCTTAGTTACCACCACCTGAACTGCATATTTGCTTCTGCAAGTAGTTAAGAACTTCAGCCTTGACCCTCTCACATTGCTACAAGTTTGCCTGATGACCTGAACTCTCACCACAGCTGCCATCCCTCAGCCTACTCCACTCACCTTGCTTGAGGATTGTGGGACTGGACCCTGAATGGTGAGGCTTCTGCCCCGTTGTCTCTGTTATGATGCTTATCTCCCAATTCCATGTCCCTCAGAGAACAGCCAGCCCTTGCTGCTCCACAATGAGCCAATACCTTTGCTCATGGACTATGTTAACAGATGGACACTCAATCTGGTTTTGCTCTGTACTGAGGTGTACCTGCAGGCTGTTCCTATGCCAACATTTTTCTGACACTGCAGATACCTTCCATGCAATGTCAATAGCTGCCCATGATGCACTATTAAAAAAAAAAAAAAAATCTGTGAAGGGTTCTAATTAGGTGCTTGAGGACAACCAAGAGGTAAAGGAAAAAGATAACCAGGCTAAGTGTGTTTAACCACAGCTAAGGATAAGTGTATGTGCTAGGAACAGCACAGTCAGAGCAAGACGAATCTCGTCTGGAAACTACAATGAAATATGTCAATGTAATGATGAGGGCTGCTGTTGTAGCATATTCATTACAGACAGCAGCCAGTTTGCATATTGATGGAGATGTAAATTTAAGTACAGACCTCTTTAAATGTACAAATTCTTACAAAAAGGCAGAGCCAAAGAAAGGAAACGTGTTATAAATTCTGGTTTTGAGATTATTTAGTCTAGGTAATTGAGGAACTTACAGTTACTACAATTAATAGTTCGAGAGTTACATGAAAAAAAAGGTATCTTCAGGCAGTTTCTGGTCTGTGGCATAAAAAAAACCCTGATTGCTATGAGGAAGCACCTTCAGACTGAGAGAGGCTTTTCAGACGAACCAGTCCCCAGAATTACAAGGGAAAGCTTCCTGCTATTTGACCACTGAAGGAGTCAAAGTGTGCCTGATAACATAGTAGGGGAGCAAGACACGAAAGCCCGTGCTGCAGCTGTGGTTGCAAGCAGCTATTTCTCAGGAGTCAAAAGTCTCTATGTTTCCCAGGTGGTCTGTGCACGGGAATTAAAATAATTACAACATTAAAAAAAAATTAATTCCAAGAAAATATCTGGACCAGTTATCTTTTCAGAATAAATGGGCTGCTGTTTGCAGTTCCATAGGCATTCACGCCCCGTGGCGCCCTGCGTGGCCCAGTGCTGACAGGACATCTAGCGGCACGCACCCGTTACTGCCTAGAGAAAGAATCCTGCTAGGAAAACACAGATCCATTTTTGGTTTTGCTTCCAGATATTTTCTGGTACCAGTCTAGGGTTTCTCTGGCTGATGACGAGATTTCTGTGTTTATTTTATTACCCAAGTGTATAAAAGAGAAATGAAATTGTAAAAAGAAATATACAGTAACATCTGAATCACGTCTTTACAAAGATGGAACATTCTACATAATTTTGCTAATGTAAAGGTCAAGACTACTGATTTTTCTCTGCCTTTTCACCCTCACTTGCACTTTACTCACGTGGTCCAATGCAGTCGTTTATCTGGTTCTAGATGAAGAAACTTGCACAGCTGTTACTCCATACACTGAAAGGAAAAATCAGAATGTTTGAGCTCCAGGAGCTGACAGCATAGAATTCTCTACTGAAAAATTACATTTATTTACATTGATGGCTTCCCATTGCATAGTGGTTGGGTGTGTTTGGTTTTTTTTTTATTTGTTTGGTTAGTTTTTTCTAAGCAACGTGTTACCCTAAAAGCCATTTTAATTGCTGCTGTTCATGTTCAGCTTGCTTCTTGTGTTATTCAGTTTGAGCAACAGTGAAGCCATGGAAGCCAGGCCCAATCTGCTTTCATTTTGAAGTGGGACTACAGTGACAAGTTTCAAGTAGTTCAATAGCTGCGAAACTATTCCCATAGGAAAGCAGAAAGCCCTTTGTTTTGTTACTTTTTGTGCCTGTGTGAGTGATACTTAAAATTAATACTTCAAATGCAGCTTTAAACAGAAAGGCGGTTTTCCAGTTGTTTGGACTACCTGATGCTCAGACACTTGCTCTCACCATAGCTCCCAGGAAGAAGCTGAAACTGACCGGCCGATCCACGGCTGAGCTGGAAGCAACAACCCACCTCCCCATGAACCGTGCTGCCTGGCTGAGAGCTGGGGCAGGAAGAGCTCAGGCCTTCGCCCGGGGGCAGTGCCGCCCCGTGTCGCCTCGCCCTAACCCAGGGCCTCGCTAAGCACCACCACAAGCGCTGGGCTGGGCAGGCTCAGGGGCTCCCGCGGGCCAGCGCTCCGCCGTGGGAGCAGCGAGGGCCGCCGGCCGAAGGCGAGCCCGCCACTGGGCCCCAGCCGCTGTCCCGGCGCTCACTGAGGGGGGCGGCGGGGCGGCCCGGTGGGGCCCGGAAGGCCCCCGGAGGGAGGGAAAAGAGCCGCGAAGCCTCCACACGCCGGCAACAGGGGGCGAGCGTCGGGGGCAGAGGCGAGGGGCTGCCCCGCCCCCGCGCGCCTACGTGATCCCGCCCCTTGACCCCGGAAGTGGCGCGGGAAGAGGATGCGGATGCTGGAATAAACATGGCGGCCCGCGGCGCTACGGTTGCTCTGTTGCGGGTGGCGGTAGTGCTGGCGCTGCTCTGGGCGGGCCCGGCCGGCGCTCGCGTCCATCATCTCACTCTCAAAGTAAGGCCTTCGCCGCCCCCGGTACCTGCTGGCTCGGTCCTCGGCCGCATGGGGCGCCGTCCGGGTCGCTTGAGGAGAGCGGCGGGGCTGGCCTGGCCCTGCCCGTCTCCCGCGGGTCGGGGCTCTCCTCCCTACGTCTCCAGCTTTGTCCCGCTGCTTCGCCCTTCTCCTCTTTGCTTCTCATTAGACTCTCCCCCTGCGCCTTAGCCTCCCTGGGCCTCTCAGTGTTTTGCGTTACCCGTTGTTTTCCCTTCTCTCCTTTGCATCCTGTTAGCCCCCATGCCTGCTTTTTCTGGTCGTCTGTTTCTTAGCCGTGGGGAAAGCGTGTGAAGGGGCTTCAGAACTGTAGTGGTTTAAACGTGCAAATGCTTCGCGTCCTGTTAAAAGCAAGGCAGAAAGCTCTTTGTGGTAAGAGAGGGTTGAATGTGAGCTGGGGGAGATTGCTGAAGGGTGTTTGGGGTTGCTTTTGCTTTTAATCGGTGCTTTGCAGTAATCTTCCTGTCTCAATCACTATCATTCGACTCTGAAAGATTGTGGGGCTGTCCTATTGGCCTTCCAGATGTAGTTTCTTTGCGCTAATCAAGTGATCACTAGAGGCAGAAGAAGGTATTGATGCTGACAGCTCTCTATTTAGGTTTGATGGATTCCTTGTGCTTTGAAAGAGTGTTCTGTCGTCCTGTGCCTATACTTGACAAAAACTAGTTATTTAGCGTTGTTGATGGGAAGTGGTGCAGATCGTATTGAAGATCTGTGGCTTTGCAGTGCTGCTGTCTGTTGTGCTTTAAGTGAAAAGCTGCGCAGATGTTATGTGATAGAGGAACTGTGTGCTTGGGATGATGCTTTTTAAGGGCTTGTATATAGTTCTTGAAGCCCTCTGCAGTTTTCAGAATGAGTTTGTGAATTTTGTTCCTGCTGTCAACAACATGCAATACTTGGCCAATAGATATGTTGGAAGAAGTTAATAAAGTGGTAGATAACTGGGACCAGCATTACTGCATTCTTGTAGCAGTTTAGGGAGAGTGCCAAAACTTGGCAGGAGCTCCCCTTTAGCCTTTGGGATACAGTGGATGTTCATGACTTGTTTGTAGGGAGTTCTGCAGACTACATAGCTGTCTAACTATGTGCAACCATGTGAATGTTGTTCAGTAAACTTGTCTGTGAAGCAATAAATTAGGAGGATTTTCCTGGTTATGTTATTGTTTTGAGAAATTTCTGACCAACAGTTGAGTGCTGTAAGAATTTATCCTAGGGTGATAATTTTCCTTTATGTAAGAAACTTTCAAACAGGCCTCCAGCAAATGTTCTCAGCAGCAAACATTATAGCTCTTAGTTCCTATTAGCATGTCTCTTAACTACCTGGCTCAATTACTAAATTATGTTTGCTGATCTTCACATTCGAAGTGGGGTATGGTTTTAGTTTTGTAGGTACCAAAGTGCTACCAAGAACTGTGGCAAGTAAAAGTGCATTAATGTGTCTTTGTCTGCCTCCTGTATACACATGAGCTTTACTGTTAGAGCATAGTCATTCCTTTTCTACTTCATTGGTTGCTTTACAGTGTTTGTGTAAACATCAGGCTCCAACAACCGTACCCTTTCACAGTGAAATCTCCCGTCTCATGTTCTTGCCGTTGGCTCCCTGCTTGTAAGTGTGTTTTGACACTGTGCTAGGCGAAAGACCACGGCTTTGTGTGAGTTTGATACTGGATTTCCTCAAACGAGCTGTTACTGCTTAAGTTAGTATAGCCTCATTCTTGTATCTTTGTAATTAGTGTGCTAAGGTGAAGCTTTTCTTGTTACCAGAAAAGCAAACCACAGTCTGAGTGGTTTCCTGTTCTGAAAATAACTTTTTATCTTTATAAAAGCATGCAAAATGATAGGTTTTTTTCTGAGTTAGAAAAAGGATTTGTTTGAATCTTGCTGTTAGACTAACCTTGTCAAAGGAGACTATCTTCCTTAGTAGCAGTTGTTACCAGCTTCATCAGTTTAACGAGGTATGTTTAAAAACAAAACCCAAAAAAACAACACACTTGCAAAAATTAGTTATAGAAGACTGATGGAAACAGTTTTCAGAAGGTTCCAAAAGTAGCTGGTAGTTGGAGGTTTCTCTTGACCAAAAATAAGTTTTTTCATGTCTTAACAGTTGAACGCTATAATATTGAAGCCTTGTTTTGCATAATGCAATGGTAAACTGTCTCGGAGAATGAGAAAGTCAGTCTAAATGAGGACTTCGTCAGCCACACAGTTGCTAGCAAGTAGCCGAATGTACTGGTTTCAAGAGAAACTATTCAACTGGCAACACTGTGTAGTACCTGTGGTGTTAGTCTTTGATTAAAGTGAGTTATCTTTCTAATTAACTGTTTTCCAAAAGGGGAAGCAAGATCTCTCCTATTTTATGATACTGTCAAGATTGCAGTTTCATGTTACATTATTATTTAGAAGATGTTATTTTTCAGTGGTTGTTTGTAAAGACTTGTGGCATTTTAATATTGGTAGGTCTGAGGTTTCAATTGCTGAAGTTGTAAATACTTTTCACAATAATTAATTTCATCTTACACAAATTATAAGTCTTGCTAGTAGTCTTAAGGAATAACATTCATTCCATGTAAAAGTATGCACTCGCTGTTGAAACTTTCACTTCACTTAGAGTGTGATCCCAAGTATATTTTGGGTAAAATATTAAAAGAATATTTTTCTGCCTGTTCTGGGCCCCAGGATCTTGGAAACCACTTTCTTGTAATCTTATTCAAATGTTGCAGGACAAACTTTTATCCTGAAGGAATGGAAGAAGTGGAAAAGATTTTTATGGAAGTAGACTGAGAACTTATTGTGTTGGTTTGACTGTTACCCTGTTGGTGATGAGTTTCAGGGGCAGGCTTAATAGTTACATGCATCCTATGAAAATTAAAATAATGTGTATGCTAACAACTCAGATGCTTAAGTATTCATTTGTATGCGTTTGCACCTGTGTGGTAAACTTACAAGTGAATGTTTTTGAAGTCAGCATTTGAGTGATTATAAGTAAAAGCTGGATTCTTCCAACCTGTTAAACTTCTTGTGAGAGCTGAGGCAATTATTAGTAGTTCAGTATCTTTAAGCTGTCAATGTGTGGAGCAGTAGATGCTCTTGGAGAGTGTGGTTTTGCTTTGTGGCAACTGGTGACTGTGTGTGTGATCATGTAAAGCTGAGGGATTTGTGAACTAAATCTGTAAGCTAAACACTCAAAGCTGAAATAAAACCAGGGAGGCAAGTGTGTATGTTATATAGTAATTATCTTTTGTTGGTGGGTATCATACTAGTAAACTGGCAGAATAAATTAATTTTAATTGGAACTGAATAGCTTTTGCAAGTACTCTGAATTAAGCAGCTTGTCTGGTCATGTTCGCAAGATGCAAAACACCTTGTGGCTGGATGACACAGTATCTCCCCTTCATATTCCTCTCTACCTAATCACCCAGACAAATGCTTATCTGTCCAGGTGTGGTTAAATATGTATGATATGCTATGTAAAAAGCTAATATTAATCTTCCATTCTGACTGGGAAATTATATTGAAAGCAGCGTTAAAGAAGCAGACAGGCTCTTGTTTCAAGCACATTAAGTGACCTGGAACCCAAAGACAGCACAGCTGTAATACTCTAAACAAAGCATCTGCTGTGAGCTGTGTGTCACTAGCATTTTTTTCTTCTGACTATTACGGGAACCATCTGACTATTGGCCAGGTTAACTTGATTCTATTAGGGTGATCTTATTACAGCTAGATTACAGGTTAGTTGTGTCAGAATTGGTGTCCTGCTATTACAGTGAGTGATGCATCAGGAAAGTTTTATGCAGAGATGTCAAAATTAATACTGTGGGTAAAGAAAGAGAACTTACTGTACTTCTACAACTCTTACCTCAGTCTTCCAGCACTCTATCCAAAACTGTTTGTTTTCCTTTAGGAGCTGACTTCTCTGCTTATTCTGTTGATCTTCCTAGAAGAAACAATGTTCTTATTTTTAGTGACAACTTGTGAAGGTGCTTTGAATCACATTTTACACTTGCTTTTTAATTTTTGTTGCTATGTTTCTGCTTTTCTTCCAATTCATGAGCCAGTAGGTTTGAGGGTCCAGCTTCATACCTTATTTATTGATTTATGAGTGCAAAGTAACAGAGATGTGACCTTTCCTCATCTGATGTGGCAGCTGTATGTAACGTATATTACTTTTCATTTGAGGTTCTTCATGATGCACTTTTTTAGAGAAAAAAAGTTCACCTGAACCTTTATCAGCTGAGCAAGGCATGGTAGCAAGCAATGCTACCATCTCCTTACCAGACTAAGATGAAGTAAATTGTTTTGCAACTAAGACTCGGAGCAGAGGAGGGGATAATGATTTTCCTGTTAGACAAAGGAATCCAAGTAATTCTGTTTGAACGCACACATCCAGTTTTTGGTATTTATCCTCTTTATAAGACACAAGGCCTTGCTGAAAATCTTTTGGAGGAATGGGACTACCTAAAATTTCTCAGCTACACCATGCACATAGTTTTCCAGTGTGTTAGGTGTTAGACTGTCCAAACATTCACCCTGCCTAACATTGAAGATCTGATAACTATTGTCTAATGCTAGGTACTGTCATCTTGATTTGTCTATGGTTTCTTCTTTTTTTTGGTAGCAATATTTTGTTTAATCAGCGATGCCAGATATTGAATTTCTTCCAGACGTTTTTCTTGCATATTTCTCAGTAGCATAGCAGATATTTAGCAATGACATTTGTCTAAAGTTCTTGCTGTTCATGTTATCGAAAGAGTTGGTCAATTCCAGTGAAATAATTGGTTATATCTGAAGGTATCCTAAAGAAATATATCCCTGGTATGATTAGATAGATGTTTTGCGTGACTACTTAAGTGATGATCTCTTGTTACCTCGCTTCGTCTTTGACTCCTGATGCAGATGACAGTGTATGTGACTTGTAAACTTTCTTTCCTTTTCTTGCAGGATGATGTGAGGCAGAAAGTGCACCTGAATACCTTTGGCTTCTTCAAGGATGGTTTCATGAAAGTCAATGTTAGCAACCTTTCATTGAAGCCACCTGTGGGCTTTGATGACAAGAGTAGCTTATCAGTAAGTTACTTTGAGTCCAATGACTGTATTAAGGTTCCTTTGCAACTGCCCTTGCACTGGGTGCCTTGTTTGGTGTGTCAGATCCTAACTGGTGGTGCTATTGGCTTTGTTCCCCATCATGAGCTGTTTATGAGGATATGTACGTTGTGATATTTATCCTTGAGCACTATACATTCTGCTTTAAGGATAAACTAACTTCCTGGATCCTCTGATGAATTCGATGCACACATCTGTAACCTATATTGAACATAGGTTTCTTGAGCAGTCCTGTGATGTGAGATTTTCACATTGTTGTCCTGTTGTGTTGTAGTGCATCTTGTAATAATTATATCAGTAGGTTTCCAGAACAGTGACTGTCTTATTTTTAGAGGACTCTCTACATAACAAACATAAGGAATATGTAAGGAATATGTATTTTCTCTATCTCTCTCTATATATAACGTGTTATATAGCATATTAGTGATTTTAATAGACTGAAATACTAGGGTAGAAGACTCCCTGTTATTTTGTGTAGTTCAACCTCCTTGTTAGTAAAAGTATTAAATGTTTTCTTCAAGCAAAAACATCTGGAAAAATACTGAAATAAGTTAGAAGATTCAGGGACAGAAGGTACTCTGGATTAGTTCGGGTTTGAATTAGTATATATTCTATTCTTGGTGGTTGTGGATGAGCCAGCAAGTTTATTATATTTGAATAACTTGTTCTGTCTCATTGGGCAACAAGAAAAATACCTGGATTCTGCCTTAAACATAGGTTAGTTTATTTGAAGAGCAGTATCTGACTCTTTCAGTGGTAGTTTAGCTTCTGATACTAGGGGAACCTGAGCTGTTTTAATGTGACAGATGCTTTTCCTTTGTCTCATAGGTGGGTTTCAGCTTGGATCGAACAAGGAATGATGGGTTCTCCACTTACCTGGTAAGAGTAAGAGATGTGAGCTCGCTTTTTCTAAGCTGGGGGCATCTCATAGCCTACCTTCCTCCAGGAATGGCTGGAAGCAGTTAAAAAAAAAAACCAAAACACAGGGATGGGGGAGAGCCTTGAGATATGGGCAGATCATTAAGGATAATTCAATTTTATGACTTGCTGGACTGAGAATGGTAACCTCTACCTGAGAGGGAACATGACCTATTTCTTAGCAGCAGGGCACTTCAAAGATGTTTTGCTTATATTACCAGGATGAAGAAGTGGATTACTGTGTCTTGAAAAAGAAACCACAGCAAGATGTCTCTGTTATAATCTTACTTCTGGACTTCAAAACTGAAGTGTGAGTAAATTGTGTACGCTACAATTTAAAGTTATTTCTCTAGTTGAAGTTAATGTAACACTGATGAAATTTCTTGAAGGGCTTGGAAAAGCTGCTGTGCATGTATTATTTTTTAATGGGTTACATAAGAGTTGAGGGGAGGTGAAAGAAAAAAATCTGCAGTATAAAGCATTCTAAGAATAATTGCTGTATGTCAGAGGGATAAGGGGACACAGGGCAAAAGAATCATACCTTAATTGGGCTGAAGGCATGAACTTGAAGTCCTGGGTCACTTCTGTAGCTTTTGCACTGAATATGCTGTTTTATTGTTTATCTTGAAGATGCTTCATAAAATAGGTAATTCAAGGCTGTAGTATTCTTCTTTTATTATTGTTTGCAAGAACAACTGTAACTGTGTGGAAACATAATTTCTAATGAGACTCCGGTTACCAAAACTGATTTTCTTCAGTTGCCCTTCTCTTTCATGTAAATGTATAGCCTGACTTCTCCTGCAGTGATCAGTTCAATGCCAGGCTGCTGTGAGTCATGATCTGGTGCTCGCTGGTTCTCTGTGGTAAAAAAGCCAAGTCAAGACAAGTTGATTTTCCTTTATTTGGTATATGTAGGCTATGACAGATAGCCTCTTTATGAATATTAATTCACTTTTTGTATAACAATTTCTTGTTTAGTGTGAAGGTACAGTTCTCTGCAGAAGCTGTTTCTTTGCTACCTAAAATTTCATTCACGTCTGAGGAAAATGTTACTGCCTTAAATGCCAAGCCACTAAAACCTTCTGAACAGAGCAGTGATTCTGGTAAAAATCCTGCAAAGACCAACCAAAATACAAACAGTAAAGGTAAGCCTGCTAAACCTGACCTATATGTGCTCTCACTGCTAGTTCCTCATTGATACACATCCAGCAGTGTTGTGATCACATTCTGGGGCCCCCTTGGGCTAGAACTTGATGCACAGTCTTGTGTAAACCTGTCCATAGAGCTACCTTTTTGGCTGGAGTCTCTCCTGCTCAGTGATTTGTGTTAACCAGTTCCATTGATCCAGCAGAGACCTAACATGACTGTTGGAGACCTACAGTACCTGTGGGGAGGGGTTGGAGGTACCTGGTTGTCTTCTGTCTAGCAAAAAGAAGGCTAAGGGGCAATTTGGTAGACACCAACAGCTAGCTGAAGGAAAGCTAGAAGGACAATGATGGCAAGCTATTCTAGTAGTAGCATGCGATGCAGCCTGTGGCTGTTGCCCCTTATTCAATCTTGGGTAGCTCAGATTGGATATTGGGAGGGGAAATAAGACTTTCCTAAATAGGTATCCCAGCATTGTGGTAGATCACTTAGGGAAGTTGTAGAACCTCCACTCTTTGAAGTTTTAAACGCTTGACTGAACAAAACCAGGGCCACTGTGATACGCTGTTGATACTAGGCATGCTTTGAGTCAGAAGCTGGATTAAATACCTCCGCAGGTCCTTTCCAGCCAATGTTTGTATGAGTTTGTAGGTATGTATATAAAGAGTTGAAATCTAGCCTGTCACTTAGAAGCTATGGGGATGGAGAAGTAACTTTACTAGTAACCTTTCTTGGATGCGCAAATCCTTGTCTGGCTTCTAGACTAGCAGACAAAACAATTTTATAATCTCAGCTCTGATGGGATTAGTGCTAAACAGTTCATGTTAACCCTTCCTGGAAGAGTTTATACTTCAGCAGTCTGATCTGAAGTAGTCTGAGTCTGCCTTGGCCTGTCATGTTGACAAGCTTTGATGTCAGTGGAAAATTTTGCACATCTGCTCTAACAAATTAAGAGCTGAAGCTGGATGACACAGAAGGTAATTGATCTGACAGCTCTGGGTTTGCTTTTGCTTGCATTAAAAGGTGTAGCATGCACACTGGCAGCGCACTGGGGTGTGAGAGCCAAAAGCAAAGCTGAAGGCTTGAACTTTTGCTTCCTGGTAGAATGGGATGACCATATGTTTGAAAAGCTTTTTGTAGAAGTGGAGTGAAACTGTGAACTTGGCATGCTGCTCTGTTGAAGTCTTCTGTCAATTTAAGTGTCAGAAGAGATACTGACTTGGCAGGTTGCCTATGCTTTTGGGGTTTTTTTGTTTTGTTTTTGTTTGTTAGAGTTTTTACTGGGGCCTTGCTTAGTAGAGAGCTGAGAACTTTTTCCTTCCCCAGGGCTAATTAGGACTTCCTTATGTTTGTCAGGCCATGTATTAATGGCCAGATTAAGATTAGTCAGGGAGATAAACAGTACTCGGTCATAACATTAAAAGTCATAGCTGTAGCCTGCATCTGGTGGAGGTCATACGCCTCCTGCGTGGCTGTAATTGGAGGGGTTGGAAAGAATTCTTGGGTAGACATTTGTAGACGGTGTAATAAAGAAGCCTATCATGGCATCTGAGGATGCATTCCGGATGAATGCCAGCAGTGGGAAGAGTCCTGGGTGAGTAAGGAGAGACTGGGAAAGAATCTCTGTTAATGGTTATCTAGGAAACTGCCATGCAGATGAGTATAGGAAGATTTGAGTAATGTATTGGCAATGTGTAAAAGGTTGGTAGTCTATGGGGATATCTAGATGCAAACACTCTAAATGTACCATTAATACTTTTATCTCTAGATAAGAAGTCCAAACGAAGTACAACCTCGTCCCAGGTAAGAAACTATCTGCTGTTCTCTGTCAGAAAGAACCTGGGGGAATATTCCAGCATAAGCATAGCTAGAAAGCGGAGAGTGTTACATTCTATCGCTCTCAGCCTCCACTGTAGATCCATAGAATGCAGTTTTGATTGTCTGGATGGTGTAGCCAAATGTGGTAGTCACCTGCTTAAAAAAAAACAAACCCAAACAACTAAAAGACTCTTTTCCTTTTCACAGAGCATAGTAGAACAAGAACATCCAGTTCACAATGACAGAGGAACTTTTTCCTTTCAGGTAAGGTGTCTGTCAGTGCCCAGTCTCAGTGCATGCCAACAGTTCCTTCACCGTGCTACTTTGTGAAAAGTAAAAGTCTGGTATAGATGCCTCTCTGATAGCTCAGGAAGTTTTTAAAGTGGACTCTCATTAAGAATAAGTGCTGTAAATCTCTTTGTTTGTAAGTTGTGGGAACTGTTTTAAACAGTATTTGGTATGATGCAGTTCTGCTCAATATGCTGAAGCTTACAGGCTAAGATATTTTAAGTTTACTGTGATGCAACTAGTGCATATAGGTTCCTAACAACAAACACCTGTGACCTGATGACTCGCTGAAGTTGAAGATGCTTTGTATGAAACCAGATTAGCACTTTGTTTCAGCACACTGGTTCACTTGTGATTGTTGATTACTATAAACAAATGCATTTTAAATTCTGTTATGTGACACATCTCATTTTCATAGCTATGACAATTTGTATGGTTGGGGGAGGAACATGATAGCTGCTTATGCTTTAGGGCAAGTATGATCAAAATTCTAGGCTTCACCATGTTAAATACACAACACTTGCTGTATTTTCTCTATGGTGAACTAAATTGTACACAATACCTAAAGGTCTTGGGATTACCAGAGTGTGTAATCATAAATAGGTGCAATGATTTTGCATCTGGAATTCTGTTGAAACTTGCAGATATACTGGTATCTTCAGAACAGTATGCTTGATGAAAGGAAACAATTGACCCTAAATGACTGACTTTTTTATGCTTCAGTAGAGATGGCTTCTTACCAGGGCAACCCTCTTGTGAATTAGAAGAATGTTGACCTTCCTTTTCCTTACTTTCAGTTTTTTTTTAACATCAGCTCCGATAACCAAGAAGGTCTTTACAGCCTGTATTTCCATAAATGTGTTGGCAAGGATGGGTCGACTAATGATAAGCAGCTATTTAGTCTTGATGTGAGTATAGCTTCTAAAGTACAATTAACTCATTCACTTAGACTGAAATAATACAGCTTTCAATTCTGGCATTGTATACCAAATGCACAGTGTACATGAGTGTATACATGGGGTGGGAAGTGATTGAGTTGTACATTTAATTTCTGTAGTGGCCTTTCTGAAGGAAGCAACTACAGTAAGAATTAAAATGCTAGTTGTGCAGAAATGCCTGGAAGTCTGAAGAGTGCATGTGGGCTGGGTTCAGTCTACACAGTTGTGATTAGATGCTGTAATGAGATGGGCACTAAAACAGCTGTTCATGTTTTGCTGCGCTCAAAACCCACTTTTTCTTTTACACAGTGGCAGATGTTAAGGTTGTTGCTGCATTCTAAATTGTTGGTATTTGTGAATTCAGTGGTTTTGCTTTTTCTGGCCTAATTAAAGATGCATTTTTTACAGTGTTAGGTGCACATCTTAAAAGAGGCAAGACATTTGCTACAACATATTGCCTTTAACATCCAAGGGTTTGCTCCTGTGTTCTTTTGAGCCGGACTGTGTTATCAGCTCAGTCTTCCCCTTTTCTCTTTCCTGTGCTCATGCTGACATGGTGAACTATTCTGTAGTGAATCCTCTCATTGACAGAGATAACTTCAGCCAGATAAGCCCCCTGAACTGCTTTGTACATAATTGTGCTGATGCTACTGCAAGGGAACATGTTGGTGATAAAACTTAGCAACACTAACTTAACTCAGACTAGACTACTTTAAATCTGCTTCTTGTGTTGTATGTTCCGGAAGACCAAGTTTTTGAATTGCTGTTTGTTGCTTTGCCCCACTGAAGAAATTGGAAGGAGAAGAAAACCAAGATTACTAACCTGCTTGGTTGTATTGAGAGATGCAGGACAGTTTCAGTACTGCAAGCTAGTCTTGATGCATTATTTTAATTAAGTTCTAGCACATAGAACAAAGCTGTTTAGGGGCATAAATAGGATGTTAAATAAAACATCTGTTTTATCAGTCACGTAATAGGCTTGCAGCAGAGTGCTTCCTTTCTCTTGACAGGTGAAGAAATCCACTGTAGTAAACCTAAGAGTGAGGTTTTCAGCTATGTATGACACTCTCCATGTCTAAAATTGGGACTGTGCTAAAAAAACTTGCTTGTGTACACAAGGGCTAGATACTGTTTCTGAATCAAAGGTGTGCAAACTCTGGAGTTTGATATAGAGAACAAATATTCTTTGGGAAAATTACTTTGCCTTTCTGAACTACCTTGCATAACTGAAGCACTAGAAGGAACCTCTGTTCTTTTCTGTTTTTCAGGGAAATTATTGTTGTGGATGTAATCTTGCAAAATGTTTTGAGATTCTTGAGGATGAAGAGTTGCTTTTATTTTTACTTTAAGAGTCTAATAACAGTTGCCACCTCAGAAAAGCTGATTTTTAAATGAGCAAATTTAATTGTGAACTGTAATTGTTAACTCAGTGCTTTAACGATGTTTTTTCACCTGTACATATAACACAACTTTAATGTTCAGATAGAAATTACGGAAAAGAATCCTGAAAGCTACCTCTCAGCGGGTGAGATCCCACTGCCAAAACTTTACATTTCCATGGCTATCTTCTTTTTCCTGTCTGGGACTGTGTGGATCCACATACTTCGTAAACGTAGGTAAGTGGACTAGTCTGGTGTTAGTGAGAAGTGTGGGCCCACCTTGTTTGATTTTTATTTTTTTATTCTTCCTCTTATTTATGCCCAATTCACAGTCAGATTTAGTCACTTAAAACTCCAAATCTGTCTCAATATTGTATGCCTAATAATACAGTTTATAGTTGACAACAACTACTTCTGTCAGTATAATTGGTCCAGACCACTGTTCTAAAGTTGTCTTATGTTAAGAAATTCTTTGTGTGCTGTATATATGAAAACTTATTGTGGCAAGAAATAAACAGGGAATTCCTGTAGCTGATGACAAAAGGAGAACACCATTTGAAAACAAATAACAAGAAAAACTGGATGTAATCTTTTTTTTCATATGGAGAATGGCAGCTTATGGCAGTGGAGAGCCATAAACATCTTGAGTATAGTCAAAATGGTAGGAATTCATAATTGAAAACCATGCTTCTGAATAATTAAAGCATAGCAACAGAAGCCAGGATTCCATTTTGGCTTTTCCTCTTAGTCTGAAGTTCATTTGGTGATCAGATTATTTGGTAGTCTGGAGATCACTTGGTGGTGTGGTGTAGTGATTGCGGGGCCAGAGGGCAAAGTGATACATGTTTGAATTATGTTTAGCAAACTTTCTAACAGTTATGATCTAGATATGCAAGAAGTTCCTATGAAATACTATTTTAAATTAACCTAAGTATTAAAAATCAGAGTTGTAGAACATACAGTTGAAACGTTGTTCAGGATGTTGCAAAAGCGTCGGCTGCAACATTAAAGGCAATCCTTTTATGGTAATAGTCAGCTCACCCTGGGAGTTACTGTTTGATATTTATAGGTTTCAAAGAAATACACTTAAGAACTGCAATTTTTACTCCTGGCTTGTAATTCATGCTCTTCCTCTTCTTTTTTTTTTTTTTTTCTTTCTTTCTTTCTTCCCAGAAATGATGTCTTTAAGATTCACTGGCTAATGGCAGCCCTCCCTTTCACAAAATCTCTGTCCTTAGTCTTCCATGCGGTATGTATGATGTCTCTGCCTTAAATTGTTCAGCTAGGAGCTAGGAGCATGGAATCCAGGGCATGCTCTTAGAGAAATCTTCTTTGGATGGGGGGGAATGTGAGGAAGGGAGAAGTGTCTTTCATAGTTAAGCATTGGAACTGAACTGCAGCTGTTCAGAGGAAGCGATTTAGTTTTCATCAGCAAATTCTGACAAATACAATTGAGACCATGGCCTAAAGTAGTGAAGCAGCAAGCACATATGAGGGTTGAATGAGTTCCATGAATTCTAGTATTTTGACCGTCTGAGGCTGGCCTGAAAGCTTGAGCTATGGTGCTGCTTTGGCCACATGACTTGCAATTAATGTTGATAAATGGAAACCTTGATGAATGCTTGTAAAATTCAAGGGCACTTCTGTAGATGAAGTATTACAGTCTGCTGTAACATACCTAATGTTACAAGATTTAACAGTTTCAATACATAAAGTCTCTGTTAGGTGGTATTGACTTTGCCTTTCCGCTGAGAAGATCTTAAAGGTAATGGCAAGTGTTTAATCCTTCACTGTCTGTGTCAGCTGTGACCTGCACCTTCACGTTCGTGATAGGATAACTGCCACAAACATTTTTGGAGTCTAATGAACTGAGTCAGGTTTCCAGTGAAACTAGAAAGTCTGTAGTTACATAGTGCAACTGAACTTGAACAATGAATGAATAAATAGGTTACAAATGCAGTTGCTCAACTATAGTTTAGGTGTGGGAGCTGTGTGGGAAGGGTGTAGATGATGTGAGATATGTCCACTAACACTTAGGAAATACAGCAAATGGAAATGACCTCATTGTTGCTAAACAAAACTAGCATATGTTGGGAGGAAGTAATCTCTAAGATGTTGCAGAGCTGAGTTTGTAAATGCCAGTTGGAAAATGAAACTTGAAGTGGCTGTTGAGCAGACTTGTTTTAAAGACAAGGGTGGGGTGCGGATGAGCAGGTTGTAAAGTAACGTATTTTCTGCTTCCAGATTGACTATCACTACATTTCTTCTCAGGGATTTCCTATTGAAGGCTGGGCTGTTGTTTATTACATCACTCACCTGTAAGTATGTTAGAAGATTGATGTGATGGATTCAAACATTGGAATTGAATTCCCTGTGGGGCTGCCCCCCTCCTGAGCAAACTAGAAAATTGCTGATTCTTTGGTACTATGGTCTGAATGACGAGACAGCAATCAGCCCTGTGTGAAGGGGAAGGCTCTACTTAGAGGGCAGCTGCAGAGAATTGGCACTTGTGTGGTGGAGGAGTAAAAGGATAAATGCTTTGCTTTTCTTTGTTCATATTAGTATTCAAGTATCTAATTTGCTCTTGCTGTGAGTGGTAAGAGGGTACAGCTGCCAGTGTTGTCTCCTGTTCATGATAGTGAATAGATGACTCTCCCAGGAAAAGATTGTATATTGACAATTGTGAATGAAGTGCAATATTGTTATGTGATACACAGTTGTAAGCAAGTACATCTGCTTCACTGTTGTAGGATAAGCACTTGCCAAAATTATGAATAGCAAGGCATTTGTTTGGATTTGTGGCTTTACTGACTGTAGGAGGGAACCTGGACAGAAGAGAAAATGTGATAAGTGTCTCACTACAGTATTTGTTTCTCTTTCAGACTGAAGGGTGCTCTGCTGTTTATCACTATTGCTCTTATTGGCACAGGCTGGGCTTTCATTAAGCACATCCTGTCGGATAAAGACAAAAAAATTTTTATGATTGTCATCCCACTTCAGGTGAGGACTAAGCTCTGTCAATACTTAACATCTTGTGGGGGAGCTGCTTGTGCAAACTGTAAAAGGCTGTGAATACTTCCCAAAACACCACGTAGATACTGCTTGTATAAGCCTGTTGGTTAGAATGTAAGTTGAGCTGCAATTTCCTGGGCCAGAAGTTACTTCTATGATTTTTCCCCACTTTTCTCCCTGTATTGAGTATGAGATAATGGTGGTCAGATAGTGTCAGAAAATGAACAACTAGCTGTAAGTTAGGTATATTCCCACTGGGGCAAAATTTGGGCTGCCAAACAGTACTGAACTACGGAGCTGAGAAATTAAATGAAACTTGTCACTTCTGAAATGCTTACTGAAGAAGCTTAAGAAAAAAAAAAGTGGGGGAAAAAGAATACTTGTAAGCCTGTTTGGGTCTGGAGGAAGCTTGCCGAGTGTGTTCAAAGTGATCAGTGCTTGTCTCCAACTCCAGGAACTGAAGAACATAGGAGGGCAGCACTTATGTTTGTTGTTGTAGATAGAACAGTTTTTCTACCTTTCCAGATGGAATCCCTTACTCAGCTGCAAAACCAGAAATATATAGTTAGTGTTTGAGGCTCTTACAGAGCTCAGGTATGGAGTACAAAATGTGGTCAATGACCAGTTTGAATTATTGGTTTAATTTAGAATAAAGTATTTAAACTGTTTGCTCTGTGTGTGTATGTGGAGTCCTGTTACTGTATTTTAATGAATAGATTTTGCTCTTTTTATCTCTACTGATACAGTAGATTCAGCATAGTATATAACAGAGGACTACTTTCCAAATGTCAGCAGAAATAAGTTCCAATCAATCTTACTTCTGTAAATCCTGTGAAGATACTACTGAACATGTAACTTTCTTGACGTAGAGCTGTGGAAGAATTACTGGTGTTACTGAATGGGCTCTTCCTGCAGCTGTGGAACAGCTTTTGCTGAATTAGCATCCTAAATCTAGTATTACCTTGGAAAGCTTCTGAAACCATTAAGCATGTTTCATCCTGTAGGTACTGGCGAATGTGGCATACATTATCATAGAGTCAACAGAAGAGGGGACAACTGAATATGGACTGTGGAAAGAAATACTCTTCCTGGTGGACTTGCTATGTTGTGGAGCCATCCTGTTCCCAGTGGTATGGTGAGTCACTGTGTGTGTGGTGTGGTTTCTGAGCCCTGACGCCTTGAGCTTTTTCTGAATTAATAGGTATTGACTGTTAGAGCTAAAGATACTGCCATAGCAAAAAAAGTCAGTCCTTTGGAGTCAAGCATTCTATTAACTTTTTTAAACTGTAACAGTTTTAATGCTTCAATCTTGTAGTGTGGAAGGTGCTTTATCCCCACTTTAACATTTCCAAAGCAAGTGGGGTGGGTGGTGATTTAACTGTGGTCAGCGTGGTGCAGACTACAGATGCTTTTGAAGCTTAGAATTTTGCAGAAGCATTGACTCTTACATTGAGAAACAGGATTTTTCTTTACTGTCTGAGGTTGGAACCTCAACCTGAGGTTGCAAAGTTCTAAAATGATAGCACTAAGATCAGTGCTGCCTTCCAACAGAGTAGCAGCATTTTTGCTTGACTGTTTAGAAGAAATAATCCCAGGGGAGCATTTCCCTGTCCTTCCTTCCACTCTTCTTGGCAAGGAATAATGTTGGTTATATAAAACTTAACCAAAATGCTGATAATTCAGATAAATACAGATAAATACTATTGTTGCTTTTTGCCGGTTAGTCAGAACATTTATCTTGTAAATTTATTTCAGTCTTAATTGGATAAACAGCTGGATTTAAAGGAGGATATGAAGGAGCTTCTGGCTCCTTGATTAGCACAGAGAATATTCTTATTTTTTCTCTAGTATCTCCAGTATTTTTTTCTGAAAGAGTGGATATAAATGTTTAGTAAACGTGTCATCACTCTAGAGTGTAACTCTTGAGTGTTTCAGAGCTGTTTCATAACACATACATAGGTGTGTGTAAAGACACACATTCACATTGCTCAGTAGATGGGAGTAAGCTTCAGCTTGACATGTGAGGGTGGGTTTCTGCTGTCCTTACATTCCCAGTTGTCCTCTGCACAAGGGCAAAACCCTACGCAGTCTTGGTGACCTTCTGCCAAGGCTGGGAAATGTCTTCCAAGAAATTTGCACTACCTGCTTGTCCCTTCCCCTGTTCCAGTGAAAATGCAGCAGTTCTTCTGAAGTTGAAAGCATTTGGGTGTGGTAAATAAATCTGCAGGATTATTAACTGAAATTGTAGAAACTGATTTCCTGTGATAAATGTGACTTCTACAGTCGTAGTTCTTACTACCTAATGCTAGAATCGGTATGTCCTACCTAGTGATATGCTGGTACAAAACTTGCTTTCCATAAAGGAACTGTATCTGAAGAACAAATACATGTGGGTGAGCTGTTCTGTAACTGTTCGTAGTGTGTAACCAGTGTTCCTGCATTGTCATGGTACCAACATATACTGGCAGTGAAGCCCAAGGCATAAAATGCTGCCTCTTTTTCATCTGGATGGTATCACTGCAGCTGGTGGGATGACTCAAGTGAGCAAGGTGACTAAGACTTGGCCTTTGAATTTACATTCCCACAGTGTAGCTTCTGTTACCTAAGTTGCCTATGTAGACATGTAAGCTAAGCTGTAATCAACTATTTAAACAAAAAGAGCTTAAAAGAGCAGTAAGATGCCAAATGCTTGACAGTACTGTGAATAGTAATTCAGCTTAATTGTACAAGTGGAAAGCATTATGCTAGAAAATGCCCTGGTTTCTCACTGTGCTCCCTTCCTCCCTCCCACAAAGCTTTCTGTAGGCTTTGACAACAGGCTTTCTTAACCACAAGGAAATACAGATACTAACAGATAACTAACTGCCTGAGCTGGGGGTGAAGTATATGCAGTGCCAAGCACACTAAGCACAGTTAATTGCAAGCATACCCCAGTCATAAAGAGCTAACAAAACGTGTCAGTGTTCTGGAGGGCTACAGTAAAAAGGAAGTGTAAAACTTACAGCTAATATGCTCATTTAACTTTTTTTTTTTTCCAGGTCAATAAGGCATTTACAGGAGGCTTCAGCAACAGATGGGAAAGGCAAGAAATCCGTAATTTTTTTTTCCTGGTTTATGCTATATGCCATAAAATAATGCCAGAAATTTCAAACACATGATGCTGATTTAAAATATGTAAACTAAAACTATACTAGGTTAGTGTCACACTGCTGCTTTTCCTCAGGGGGCTCATGGGAGTAACTTGTGGAAAATTACCTTTTCCATGTATTGCTTTGACTATCAGAATTCGTACATGGAACTCATTCTCTGGTGCTTGCACAGCTCTTGGTGCATGAGCTAAATGTGATATTGAGAGGAAATAATCTTGACAGATGGGCTGCCTTTTCTAAGACTCAGGTGTTCAGAAGCAGAACTAGAAGTGAATTCCGGAATTGCTGACTGTTAGCCAAAATACACTCCCTTATTTCAATTTCTGCAGAAATCTGTTTCTGCCAGAATAGAGGGAAACAAGCCTCGTTATGAAACAAAACATAAATTGGCATTCAATGTAACACAGTTCTTGACTTGTCCGTGTTTGTACAGCAGCTTAAAGGACTGCTTGTGTAAAGTGAAGTTACGTGTACTGTAGCAGTGAAAATGAGATGATGGATGGAAAGCCAACCCAAATAATGGCTTCTGAAGTGTGTGTTTTTCCTGCCTTATCTGCTCACTTCTGAATTAGTTCCTCAGTTGGCTGCAGATGCAAGCCACAGAGCATAGCACTGGCTTCGTTGGAAGCAGGCAGCCATTTCAACGTTCTCTCACTTGGTGGCTTACCCTTCTTGAAGATTTATTTCTAGAAGGTCCTTTGTTGGCAACATCCTTTCAACCCAGTCTTATCCTTTAACTCATCTCCTCTTTCTGGAGATAGCCTCCTAGGTCTGGATGCTTCATCCAGTCATTTCCTTCGTTTCCACTAAGACTTTGACATTTCAGCGCAGATTGCCTCTGTAGTCTAGTAGATGCACTATAACACTGGATACTGAACTTGGCCCTGTGCAGGCCACAGATTAGGTCTTTCCTTGCCATCTGTTAAATTGAAACAATACTTAAGGTGAGCCCAGCTGGTTTTTTTGAGATTCCAAGCTGTTTAAAAAAAAAAAAACAAACACCCCACCCAAACCCACCACCATACACAGAAAACCCCCAAACCTAAAGGGGGGGGAAATATTAATTTCTAATAGAAACCAATGCAAAAGAGGTTAGCGTTGATAAAGAACGTTAATGTTGTTGGTAGCTTTCTCATCAGTGTGTTCACATGGGTTCAGACACATTCGCTGATGAATTCGCTTTACCTTGTCTACTAAGTGTATCTGGAGCTTATTTTACACATAAAAGCATATTTTATGTCCTTACTGTTAAAAAGTTTGCTTCAGGGAATGTCTAGGTTTAAGCAGTCTTTCTTCTGGAGACTTCGCATGTGTTAGGCCTGGTTCTTAGGTGAGGCCACTGTGAGTGACTGCAAATAGAGCTCAGCCTCCCTGTAACTAAGGCAGAACTGCAGGGTGGCAGTGGAGTCTGACTTCTGATGCTCGGCACTCCGCAGCTAGTGCTCCGAACTGGGGCACAGAACTTGTAGATCTCTGTGGCCTCAGGTGATCATGCCGTGTCTACCTTGCGCGTGATGGTTCTTACCACAAGATGGTACTATGGAGTCCGTTTAACTTCAAAAGGCTGCACGAAGGGGAAAAGGTGGCCAGTGTCAAGGACCTGTTGTAATGGGTGAAGTCCAGATCTGAAACCAATCCCTTCTGAAGGATGCATTGTAGTCTATAAGGGAGGTAACAGAAAACTGTGATCTGACAAGAACCCGTTGTGTCTCTAGCTCATCAGTGCTATGCATATCTCTGAGGGACTGTTCTTAGTCCTCTGTTTTGAATTGTTTTCCATGAGTGATGGCACTCTTATCATGAATGTTGCTTGTGGATCACCTACTGCTGTTACCACGTTTTGCCTACTGATATTACCATCTGGCTGTGCAGATCCTGAAGGTTCTGTAATTGTCTGTTGGAAGGGACTTGGCAGCTGTGTTAAGCTACACTAATAATAAAAGAATAGCTAAGGAAAAAATCTTCAGGGAAAGCATCGCATAGGCTGGCAGGAGATTTGGGCCAGGACAGCCACAGTGCTGGGACTCACTTGTGAAGTACAATGTGGTTAGTGTGTTTAGAGGCTGTTGATAGGAGCACATGCGGAGCAAGTGAATGGAAATGTGATGGTTGAAGCAGAATGTTACCTAATGTCTTGCTGCTAGTATGCCTGGTTGAGAATACCAAAAGTGTGATTTGGTTGCACTGTAATAGGGTAGGGAACCGGGGTCATTTAGCCTGGAGAAAAGGAGGCTCAGGGGAGACCTTATCACACTCTACAACTACCTGAAAGGAGGTTGTAGTGAGGTGGGTGTTGATATCTCTGCCTAAGTAATAAGTGATAGGACAAGAGGAAACAGTCTTAAGTTGTGCCAGGAGAGGTTTAGATTGGAAGGTAGGAAAAAATTCTTAACCTAAGTGTTGTCAAAAGCATTTGAACAGGCTGCCCAGGGAAGTGGTGGGTCGAGTCACCATCCCTGGAGGTACTTAAAAAGACATGTAGATGTGGTACTTAGGGGAATGGTTTAGTGCTGAACTTCGCAGTGCTGTGTTAACAGTTGCACTCAATGACCTTAAAGGTCGTTTCCAACTTAAATGATTCTATGATTGTGTTAGGCTATCAATCTTAGTCTTGTCACCAGCATTATTTATTTTTTTCCCCACAGCTGAAGATAGTTTTCTCCTGAGGTGGTAAAACTACTGGATCTTCTCACATGCAGTTTAATACTGCATTGCCTGCCCTGTGGTTAAAGCAGACGGAATCTTACACAGTTTTCTAGTCGGACTGCCTGTTGCTTGCTAGGATTTGTCTACTGTTACCTCAAAGGTTGCTTTCCCTGTTCTCTCACACAGAAATCATTAACTTATAGGTTGTCTTGGAGAGTTATAGACTAAAAATTCAACAGTTGTTTCTCCTGGCACTGAGCCTTCTGGTGACCTCCTTGCTGGTGAGAAAGACCTAGGGACAATTATTTTGGCTTTCTTGCATCTATTAGAACTAACAACTCCAGGACTTCATGGCTCAGGATCTTGATAGTGTTTCCTGACAGTCTTGTCCTCTTCCAGCTACTTCACACCCTGTTTATTAGATACCATTCCCTTGGGTGAAGTGCAGCCATGACGGTTGTGTGACTAGACTAGAAATGTAGCAGAAGGCTGGTTGGATTACCAGTCTTGTAGTCTTTAACAGCTGTGCTTGTCATAGGCTTTGTATTAGCAATGTACAATTATTAAAAAGTCTTGTTATAAGTAGCAGTGATTTGGAGTCACTAGCAAATGGTCATTTAAAGTTTATTTTGGTTTGGGTTTTTTTGAGTTGTTTTGTTGTGGTTTTTTTTTAAGTTTTCTAAGAGGAATTGATCTAAAGCCATAATTATCCAGGGAGACCTTAAATCCACAGATACTGTGGATAGGTGGCAGAGAGTAGGCATGGCACAGTGATACAGCTGTGTTTGAGCTGCCTGGTTGTTTGCTTTTTTCCTTTGAAGGTGATCTTTAAAGTAAAATATCTGACCTACACAGGCTTCTTATCTTGCACAGCAGTGGGCATAAACATCCCATTTTTAGAAGCTTTTCTTCCCCTTTTTAAAATCACCCCTTCAGACTTAAGTACAGCTATTTGGTCTGCCACTGTATGTTTTCTCAGATGGGAGCCTATATCCTCTGTCCATTTCTAGATCTGCATTACAAGTGTCTTGCAGATTTAATGAAATCAGCCTTGCAAACTGAACTAGGAATGTTTGGACAGAAAAGCCGCTCAACTACCACTACCTTGTTTACAGATATCACAAGAAAAAAAAGAGATGGAATAAACTTGAGGGGTTTTTTTGGTTTTATTTGGAACTGAAAGTTGTATGTCACTGGACCTCTCAAATGTCATAACCTACTCTTGTGTATTGTGTAATCTGCTGTTTGGGGGAGGAATAGAGGGCTGGAAACACCACTGCAGTTTTTATCTTTTTGTGCCTCTGTGTGTGTCATAAGAGATGTGAAACTCTGTGCAGTCTGATCATGAATGGTTAGGTATTTTCCTGAAGCACTGCAGCATGTCGTAGTTGGCAGCAGAATTAGGGTAAATACATTGCAGTGTGTAGCTCACAGGCAACATTCCCTGTGTGCTGTGCAGTGGGCAAATGATGATTAATGCTTTCGTGCTTGCCCTCATGTTAGGAAAAACCATTTGTTTGTTGTTCAGTGTCTTCCTGCTTCTGTACCAGGAAAATGCTGTGAACAAAGAGCCTGGTCCTGCATGATGCAGAAGACCTTCTGCTCAGCTGAGCTTAGCAGACGCTGGAGGCAATGGCTCTGTGGAGACCCATGCCAAAACACCTCCACACCAATCCAGTGAGGAGGGGGTAGCGCAGGAGTAAACATGCTGTAGGTAGTACATAGGCATCTCAAACCTTGAGATAGAGCTTGGTGATTTAAATGTCAAGACCTCAATGCATAGTGCTGGAAAGTTGGGAAATGTTGAGGAATTCAGTGGGCCTACTGTGTTCCAGTATATCACTTCAGGTGCCGTCTGGGGTTGATGTAACAGTTACGTGTTGGAGATACATTGCTTATCTTGTACATCGGACTTTCTTCTGACCCTGGTGAGGAAGGTTAACCGGTCTGTGATTAACTAATCTGTGCCACCTTCTCATGCATGACACCAAGGATTACTGTATGTGTTTGCTTGACCTCTTCTTTCTAGTACAGGAATGCTTTTAAGCAGAGTACTGTAGAGATTATAGAGCTATACTTCTCAGAGTTACTGGAGTTTCTTTTTGAGGCCTAGATCTACATGTGTGCCTTCATTCTTGAGAAGAACAGAAAACTTCTGTTTACTATTTGGTAATGGCATAGATTGCATCTCAAATGCACCAGAGTTAGTATAGCATGCAAAGCAGTGTAGAAATATTCTTAGCTGTACTTCAGTGGGTTCACTAAAGATGCATTATGGTTTGCCCTTGTGTACTGTATGGCCTGGACTTGAGCTCCCTATGCCCTCAGCTGCAGTCCTGTTATTGTTGTTACATACATATTCTAAAAAGCTCAGACCTAGTAATCAAAAAGCTATTGTCTGATGGTGTGCAAGGCTGTAGCATATGGTCTGATTTTCTTTTTCCCCCATCTTACAGGCTGTCTCAGATTTTGAAATTGGCATGGGGCAATCTGAAAGATTGATTATCAAAATACTGTGGTACACTATATTTTGATCAATGCCAATCAGGCTGTTGCAGACACAGGCTGTTAAAGTAAATGGTGATAGAGAGGTGAGACTGAGGGAAGGTATAGATGCTGTTCTAAACCTCTCCAGGAGGATGGCTTTTATCTTCTTAATTATTCTTTGAAAGAGATGGAACACAAGTGTGAATTCCGTTGTAAAACCTTTGGTAGAAAGTCTCTGTTGAGTGTAGGTTTCTTTTTTTTTTTTTTTTTTTTGTTCTTTGCAGTTAAGTACTGTGCCCGGAAGAATAGTTAGCATATTCCAAACATAAATTTACCCATCCTTTACTGCATACTGTGATTGCTGCTGTGTTACCACAGCTTCACAGGTTGGGGCTGCAAGTGATTCAAGTTCTAAGTGACAGCTGTTGGCCTAGCCTCTCTCCTTGTAAGTGTTGCTGTCGGTGTCTGGACTTCCAGGCTAAGGTGAATTGAAGTCTGTCCAGCAAAGTGAGACTCAAGTATTACTGCTTGGAGTGCATTCAGCTTGTGAAGAAGCAATTCACAGGCTGCTGATGCCAAATAATGATGATTTTAGAATTTCTCCAGAACAGTGTACTATAACTTTAAGCTGTTTTAAAAAAAACTGGCAGAACTTTTTAGACATGCGTTAATACTGACTTTACTATCTGATAGTGGAGAGAAGTATTCCTGAAGCTGAGGCAGCTAGAGGAGAACACCTAATTGTGATAAATGAGCAAACCGGTGTCCAGAGGTGGCTCTTCAGTCTTTCTACTTGGGGTGGGGGGTGTCCCTCTTACTTATCCTTATTTCCCATACTCAGCCATTCTAGATATCAGGATATACTAACTTCCGAATCCTTGGTATTGAGTAGGTGAGATCTTGAGCTATGCTCCATCAGCTGGGAAAGGTGGCAATATGACATGTCAGTTGGCAGCCAGATCTTTGGCTTCACTATCCTTTCTTTGTATGCACTGCATGAATCAACAGAAATGACTCCTCAACTCACTCAGTGGTTGACAGTAAAGCACTGATGGACTGGCAGTTTGAATCACAGCTGTTGAGTTGGTGTTGCTTTAACTACAAAGCCTAGTAATTCTCATGGCCTGTCACTGCACCACTTGGTGGCAGTTCTTGAAGATAGATGCCTTGAGTTAGAAATAGATCCTTCTGTATACAAACCAGTGTATGGTACATCACAAGATCTTCATGGTCATACTTAATGTTGCTCTCCTTTAAGACAGTATTGCTTCCCTGCATCATGATTTAATGAGCTTGTCCTATGTATTTACTTGCTTTAATCTTTCTCCAACTGTATTATGAAAAGCTTTTAACACTAGGTTGTCTGGCAGAGCCCTAGACTCATTAAAATCTGCAAGTTTTCGCTTTTTAAGTATGGGAAGCTAGCTTTTGCAAGGGATGGAAGTGAGGGAGAGGTAGCTTACCAGTGTCTTAGGGCTGATTTAGCTACTAAGAACATAGTTAGATTCTTGTTCTAGCAGTTTTAAGTTTTGCCATTTGTTGCCCAGTGAAAGTGCTCAGTGCTTCACTGCTGGTACTCAACAGGTGCAAGTCTAGAACTTGAGCACTGCTTTCTGGGGTCCAGAACTATATATTGCAAAGTAGATGCTATTCTGTGTTCAGGTTTTCATGTTGTAGTCCAGGAGCGAGTGTCCTCCCAAATCTGTGAGATGGTGTTCCTCTGCCATATTGTGCTGTAAGATTGCCCCTAATCTGATTGGTGTTCAGATGAGTGTTGCACAGTAAGAGCTTTAGCTTTATGGAACTGAACTTGGTGTTCCTTCACAAATAAGATTCGGTTGGTTTTTTTCCCCCTCTTGAGCTCTGGCTCTGCTTTCTCTTACTGGTCTGCCCTGTGCTCTGTCAAAAGTTCAACATCCTGTTTGGGAATATGTAGAAGCCACTAGCCAGCACTAAATCAAAACTGCTGTTAGCTTAGTTTGATCTACCTGTCAGTCACTTGATGCCTTGTGTTAGTCAGGTGCTGTTGTTTTAGTACATCTGCTGGAGGAGGGCTTGTATCTCAGTGTCTATAGCTTCCAGTGGTTCTCCTGAAACCACTTGATCTCTAGTTTATACAAAGTAGGTTTATAACAGAATGTTGTCTGTCTTCACTGTAGCTTATGTAGTGAGAACCTGTGAGAGTTTGTGCTGCATCTGACATTGCAGTTCTGTGTTGTGTTTGCCACAGGCAGTGAAGCATTTCTTGTGTAGCTGTTAGCCCTCCTCTTCCTGATGTGTAATACTGTATTTTGTACTGTTGTGAACCTGGAAGACCTGACGTGCAAATACATGCATCCTTTTATAAATCTGCTTTTTGCAGTAGGTGATTTCTGTGAGGGAGTGCAGATGAACTTAAGCACGATGTGTTGCACTTCCACATCTCATTTAAAAAAATGAGGGCTCAGAGGGAATACTAGTGAGTGTGGCAGTATTTTCTAACGGGCAGCTCATGTTCGTGGGCTCTGAATTGCACTTCTGTATGCTGTCAGCATGTCTTGGAGTCTTTGTCTCTCTTGTCACGAAAGCACCAGGAGTCTGTATTTGTAATCATGCTGCACCTGTAAAACCTGACTCTCAAACCAGAGTTGACAGCTGTTCCATCTGGTTGTTGACCTCTGCTTGTTCACCTGAATATCTGCTGTGTTCCTCAAGAGCTGATGTAATCTGTCCAATAAACATAGGTTAGCCTGGGGCCTTAGCTTACACAGCTTGTGACTGAAACACATGCATTTGCTATGAGAACTATTTCACCTGTTAAGTTGTGACTGAGCTACAAGTGACAGGCAATACTACTTAGATGTTAAAATACTTCTGCTGTTGTTTGACAAGAGCCAGTGGTTTCCAGAGCCACGATTACCTCAAAGTAGCTCAGGCCAGCTGAAGGCACAGAGCAGGTCAGGCAGTACTATAGAAAAGGTACAAATTTTCTAGGAGACAGTGTCAAGTGGCGTGGCCTTTCTGGCCTGAGTGAGGTGACAGTATGTAGTTCGCTATATACAGATAGAGGAAGGTTCTTTATTGGTAGAGTGTATGTATATAAAATCCAGTGTGAAAGTGATCTGAGTTGCCTTTTCAAGAGGAACTCACCCCAACCTACAAGTTGTCCAGTACATACACATGCAAGAGTGGCGTTCCTCAGAGTCCCCAGTGGGCTATGGGTCAACCCTGTCTAGTCAGGGATTGCCAGAGTCCTAGTCTTGACCACTTGCCTACCTTGCAGACAAGCATCAAAAGAAACTCTCATTTTAACAATTTTCTGATGGACTTTTGTGTTCTCTTGATAGCTGCCATTAACCTAGCAAAGCTGAAGCTGTTTAGACATTACTATGTTATGGTAAGTAAAAAACCTTTATGCATACATAAAGAGCACTTAAAAGCCATTCAAGCCTTTTGATGGATTACTTGTTGGAAGCTACTGTAGGTGGTGGATGTGGTAGAGATGTTCCCAGTTCTGGGGCAAGTGCTGTGCTTTGGCATCTTAGTCAACTGGGTTACAATCCTCAAAGCAGCTTTATTTCTTTTTCTAGCTGTATCTTTCTGTCTATCTTTGAAGTGGTTCCAGCCATTTGTAATGGTTGATGTTTTCCTCTGGAGACAGCTTGAGCTGCCGGTTGAATTGATGGGCTTGAGCAATGTACTGTAAACTTGCTAAAAATTAAACTTGGGCCCAAGTGGTGCCTTGAGATGCATGTGTGCAGTTTCTGATTATGTCATTAGGAGCTGTGAGCATATCTCCCAGGAGAACGTAGGCTTCTTAATGATTTCCAACAGCCTCATTTCAGACTCTTATAAGTGGTAAGAGTCATAAATTACAATTGGATTCTTCAAGTTCTACAAAAGTGTAATACTTAGTGTTTCCTGCTGTAACTTAAACATGTTCGCAATAGCTGGAGTCATTTGGGTATTCAACAATCAGTAGAGCCCTCAGCCTGTATCTTCCATATATTTATTGAGGAGCATAATAAGGCTAGTCTGGCATGAGTTGTCTGGGAATTGCTTGAGCTATTTCTCTGGAAAAACAGGTTCTATAAGGGTGATGCTATTGCTCTCATCATGGTTTCTTCTTTTCCTTCCCAGATTGTGTGTTACATTTACTTCACACGGATCATTGCAATTCTCATAAAGATTGCTGTTCCATTCCAGTGGAAATGGCTATACCAGGTATTTGTCAGCAAAGGAAAATACATCCATTCCTTGATATGTTTTTTTCTTTTTGCTATTATTCTTTAGATGTAACTGCACTAAAAAAAAAATCCAGTGCAAATTGTTTGTCATGTTATAGTAGAACATCTCAAAGCACAGCGCTGCACCCTGTCTCCTCCTGATTTTTATCACTGATGTGACTGAAGTGGCAAGAGTATATTTTTAGTTTTACGTTTGTCCAGCAAGGCTGCTGGATTATACATGAGATGTCTAAAAGTAATTGCATTATTGATTTTTAGTCTTTCAATTTAAAAATGTCTGAAGGAAATTAATCAAGAACATAAAAAGAAGAAAAAAAAAAAAAAATCAGTCAGGTTTGCCCTGTGTAATTGAGGCCCCAGGGAGCCAGTGAAATAGGCTTTCACTCTTCCATCTACAAAGCTTTATTTATCTATCTATTTATTTATTTATTTATTTAGAGTGACTTTTAAACATTTGGTTTCTTAACATGTAATCCAAGTAACTGTGCAGGGAGTCTATGGAACACATGAACTGTTGAAAATACAAAACAATGTAGGGATGACTATTCCCCCCTTTAAAAGCCAAGTCTTGCCATAGTTATTTAAAAGCACTGGAGTGATGGCTAGAACTGTAACTGTATTTAAAGTGGCAGGGAAAGCTGAAAGAACAAAGGGTTTGACAGCCTTTAGCCTGGGATTAATGATAACAGGACGGTAATTGCTTTGTTATTTCTGCCATGGCAGAGGCCTCTTGGCCTTTAAATCTTGAACCTTATGAATGAGGATAAATGTTTCATGACCATGAAGGATTACAGGAGTGAACTTAAATCTTGTTTTTACTTGCAGCTGCTGGATGAAATGGCCACACTTGTATTCTTTGTACTCACTGGGTACAAGTTCCGTCCAGCATCAGACAACCCTTATCTACAACTCTCTCAAGACGATGAGGATGACTTGGAGATGGAAGCTGTGTAAGAACCCCTCCCCACCTTTTTTTTACCTCCTCTCTTGATTTGAGAAAAGTAATGTTCAAAAAGAGTTTACTTTCATCTCTCTAAATCCTTCTTTTGAGAAAGATTAGGATCTGCCCATATGTTTAAAGATGAGGTATCTATTTAGTGTGTATTCAACTAACAAAGAGATTTCTGATATGCATAGGAGCCTCTAGGTGGATATGGCAGTAATGTGGAATAAGATGGTAAAGCTTTTCATGGGGCAAAAAGGTGCCCTTGAAAATATAAAATAAAAAAGCTTCTGTGTTCAATCTGTGTTGCTGAACACTGAGCCTTACAGATTGTTAAAGCTTCATATTTAAAAAAAAAACAAAGAAAAACACCAAACCAATGACAAAAACTAACTGCTAATCTACAGACTATAAATAAGCATGGTGTCACGTCCTATCTACCTTGTCATTCAGCCTGTAGCTTTGAAGAAATTTATTTTAACACTCAGCTGAGGAGATGGATTTTTACCAATAGTCTTCCCTGTTCTATTCCTTGCTGCTAAACCATGAGGCGCCAATAGTACCTGAGTTAGTCTGGAGAAATTATAAAGTAGGGCTCAGCCTAAGTCCCTGTCATTCTCTTTGCAGTGGTTTTCTGAGGACTTAAAAAATGAGTGGTATTTCTGAAACTGTAATAGAAACTGCCCTAAGAAATTCAGCATGCTAAAAGCATTGAATAGAGCTATGATTGCCACAGAGTCTGTTGCCTTAACAGGAGCAGAGCTAACCTAATCTCTCTAGTAGTTACACGTTTCATGCACAATTGTATTTCACGTACAGGCTCAAAAGCCTGTTCCTAAGAATTTTTGCAGTTTGGCAAATCACTTCTACTTGATCTGGGGTGAAACAAAGCAACACTTACAATTTTTAAGTGCCAAAACATTAAAAAAAAAAAGTCAGAGTGTGTTTGCCCTCATCGTTAGCTCAGAAGGGAATGGATGTTATTGGGAAATTGCTACAAGGGGGTTTGAATCATAGAATCCACCTGAAATGTCATGCAAGTGGTTTAATTTCTTGTAAGTATCTCTAGTAACAAAGATCTTTCCAGATGCTTAGCTATTTTTGCTTTGGATCCATAAAATCTGTCATTGCACAAGTGGAATCCAACTAGTGGGTAGTGACCTTAAAATCACTGTCACATACAGGTGTTTAAATGGTTTATGTAAGTTTCAGTTTGGAAGCTGGTAAGTAAACATCCACATCAGGAAGGCATGGTCTGAACTGGAAGATGTGGTAGGATTTGTGTTTATACAGAAACAAGCTTTTTTCTTTTTTGCCTGTTAGAGTGAATTTCAACTTTGTTACATGCTTAATTTTACTTGAGCTTTTTTAGGACTAATAATATGGCACCTTTCATATTTAGCAATTTCAGTAAATTAGAGAAGCTTCTAAATTTGGGAGAATCTGCCAGAAATAAGCAGGAGAAAGTTTAATGAACTAATGAAGTGATTTATACCTCGCCATAATGAAATAGACATTACTAGAAACTTGAGGATCAGAGTTCCTTGTGGACCTTCTCCTAATAAGACATTTTGCTCTTTGCCTTGGGAGTTTTCATTGTTGTGCCTTGTGAGTTGTTCCCCTTAGGCCTGCTTGAATTTTTCTCATCTGATTCACCAGAAGTTTTGCTCTATTTGGGTGCTTGGTATGGTGTAATCTGTGTCTTGTTCTCCCTTCCCCAGCTGCATCAGGGAGGTGAAGTTTGCATGTATCTGTAAAGCTTGTGTATACACAATCTGTGACAGGTGAAGCACTGCAATGAAAGTGTATTGAATTTCTTGTTGACTTGGCCTTGCTGCTCCTATTTTTGCTTTTATAAATACTAAATGGTGTTTCTGTAGGGGAAAAATATCAAGGCTTATTTGAGCAAGTGACTTAAGTGCCTGACAGCATCCTGACTAACCATTGCATGAGTGTGTTTTGTCTCTTATGTGATAAATACCCAGTTGTCTTCAGAGACTGTGGCAGAAGTTAAAAGCCTGCAAACTTCAAACTTCATGGTGTTCTGCCATGTCTTATTGCCAGGTTTTATGGTGGTTTTCCTCTCCCAGAGGGTTTTTGTTAAAATCAGGCTCTTCAAAACATTTGCTGCAGAAGCAGTCAGTTTCTTTAGACTCAACTTTCCTATGAGCCAACACAGGAGATAGCCGTGAGGTTATCAAGCTTGTTTTCCAGGCTTGCTTGTCTTCCAACAAAAAATAGGACCTTTTAAGCATAGATCTTATGCCTGTTTTCATGCAGCACAAACTAGACAAAGCTCAGTCTGGCAGTAAATGTAAAAATTAAGGGTAGTGTGGAAATCTGCAAGCTTTCAAGAAAAATCCAAAGGCTAGGGTGTCTGTGATAGAAGCAACATAGGGCACAGATCCTCCCTCTGTAAGTTCTTGCAACTTTCAAAAATAAATTATAAGTCAAGAACAGCAAAGGGAACTTGTAGTCAGTCTTTTCAGCTAACACAGCTACGTCTTGGGAGAAAGCATCCACAAAAGTTACAGGACTTTCTCTTTGGTTATAACAAGCTCAAAAGAAGCTGTCCTGGTGGAGAGTATAAATAAACCTGAACTAAGGACCAGTCTGTTCTTTTTCAAGTAGGGTCAGTAGCCATTCATCATCAATAAAGTGGCTTTCTGTGTGTTCTGTGCTGGGCAGCCTCTTGAGCGCCCACTCTGTCAGTATGCGGGCTTGTTGCTGACAGTTTGTTAGATTACAGTACTCTGAAAAGGTGCAGCTACACTTGGCAGAAAGAGTTGTCAGGCTTCCAGTCCTAATGCTGTTTCTGGGGCATGAACACAAAAATATAAAGAGTACAATTAAATGAGGTGGGGGTGAGGAAGGGAAAAGGAAGCAGGTTTGGTTTTTTTTTACTGAGCTAGTAAAATAACTTACTACAAAAGTAAGTTTGCTTTAAATGTTAGGTACCAAAGCATGCCTTTTTTTTTTTTTTTTTCCCCATACAGATCTCGGTTGAGAAGATGTTCATACATGTATGTGGGGTTAAGATATTTCCACTGGAGGGGGAATTGCAGGAAAAGTTTTGTTCTCAGTTTGGTAAATCCATCTTGCTGAGTGCATGGACACTAGCTTTGTCTTTCCTTAACACCCAAAACAGCCTCAACATAGTGAACTGTTGTGGTAACACTGACCTACCTTTGTTTATGCCTTGGGATGTGGAGTTTCTCACTGTATCATGAGGCAATCTATTCTGTGCTGAGACTGGAAGTCCTGTTTGCCTGCTTTTCTCTGCTTTCTCTCAAGTTGCGCTTTGTGGCAGACTGATTCATGATGCTCTGTTAGAAGTGATTTTCTTCACCTAACATATTTCCCATGCAGAGATCGGCTTTTTTGCTCAATGGCTGATCAGTTTTCACACCAGTTTGCAAGAGCTTGTGAAGGCTGGCTGCTGGCAGTGTTGCAGTGTTTCTTTTTGGACAAAAAAACCCCAAAACAAAAAACCACACAAACTACCACCAAAACAGAAGAGACAGCTGGGATCTGCCACTGCAGGGCTGAAGATGCTTCTACATGTTTAGCCATTCCTTGATACCTTGGATACAATGCCAGGGGTGGGAAAGAAAACTGAAATTTCCACAGCACGTACTGCTGTGCAATGGAGTGTTCAGGGAACTCCTTTTGTGCCTCATTTGTGATAGGTATCCCTCCTGACAGCCACAAAAAATTCTCTCTGTAGAGGGGTGGTTTAGAGGGAAGGATTTGTTGCATTTTGACTGCTGCTAGTTTGTAGACTAGAAATGCAGCTCAGCAAACTGCAGGCAAGGAGCACTTACTTGCAGTATTGCAGTTCAGAACTGAAGTCCTGAGACTGCTCAGAGGACTAGAATGGGAATTGCAGCATCCTTGGTCTCAGTGCTGATAGCCTTATTTTACTGGGTACTAAAATGTGTTGACTGAACTGATTTTGAGAGGGTGAGGAATTGCCCATTGTAGACAAACAATTTGAGAAAATGGTGACCCAAGAGCTACACTACATACTTGTTGTGAGACAAGAACAGTGCTCATCAGATGGTCTTTACCTTTCACTATTGAGGAATCCACCCTGAAGTCTCCCAGTTCTTTGCTGTCATGGTGGGGGGTGGAAGGTAAATGGCTTCTCTGGTAACAAATAACATGACTTTACCTGGCTGTGTTTTCAGTATGTAGCTGTCTATACATTCATGGAGGAACAGGACAGGACAAAGTGGATTGTCCCCTCTTAGGCATAACCTCTTACCGCTTTTGTCATCATCTTGGTGTGCAGTGGGTTTGTAATTGTATTGGAGTGCAATGCTAAAATCTAGGCTGTGTGCCAGGTGAGATCTTACAATAGCTGTGAGTTGGGTGTTAGGGCTACTTTGGTGTCGTGTAAGTGTAAAACACCTATTTATATATGTCAGTATGTCTGTTGTTGCGTTGCTATGTTAGTTGCTCATTTTTTGATTTGTAGTCCATTGTAATCTTAGCTTCTCCCTGAAGTTTTAATACTTAACCCCTTATTCTGTAATTATGAAGTTTGATTTCTGAAGTATACACTTTGTAGCTGTCTCTGCATTGCCCCGTGTTTTTCAAATGAAATTTTTGATTTGTCAGAATCTTTCTGCATTCTTGTCCTGTTCTCAAATACGTAGCTGTTACTGTGTTCTGCAGATTTAATAAGCAATTCTCTATTCCATTACCCAGGCAATCACTGAAACTATTGAATAGAAGCGAACCCAGGACAGACCTCTCTGGAACCACACTTGGTGGTGTTTTATTTTTGACAGGAAACAATGAAGTACATCTCAAAGTGTGCTTTTCCAACTAGTTATGCATCTGCTTTAGTTGTCTGGCTCATGTTTCCCCAGATTTTTTTTCTTGTGTGACTGGGGAAAACCTTTGTCAAGAGAAAGGACTTACGAGATCTACATGTTCTTTGTACTGATGAGCTTGATGTGATCTTTTCAAGGCAAATGTTTACTGTTTACTAATTTCATCTTTCTCCTTTAAGCAATCTGCTTACTCTTCTCCTTTTTTTTTTTTAATTTTTATTTCAATAGGGAATAAAGCTGCTACTTGATCTGTACTCTCCTGACCCTTTCCCTATTCCCTTAAACACAAGCTCATCTAGGCCCACTCTAAAGTGTCTGAACCACTGAGGATCCCAGTACTGCGACTGCTAGTGAGTCACTGAACACATCAGTTTGAGTAAATTATTTTTACAGTACATGAACAGAAGCTGATACCTAACATGGAACTAAGGACGTTATCAGAAGAGTGTATCTGAAGATTACTTCTCTAGGGTGATACTGTGAAAATGTTGTTAGCTAGTCTGATCAAATAAAGTATTCTTACATGGTAAATGACAGGTGAAAGCACACAAAGACTGACAGCAGCATCTTTGAATAGGACAGGTTTATGTATGTTTCCAGTCATCCCTTGTGAATGCACTGAGCTATTGATGTTCTTGCTTTCAGCATCCCAGATAACCTTTGTAGCACATGTGTGGGGAAAAAATACCTGTATGGAATGAGAATCACATCATGCAAAAGAATAAAGCAAATGTCTTGTGCATGCAAATAGCCTGTTATGTATAGCAACAGAAAAAGCTACTGGGCTGCAGAGCTCATTGGATAGCTAAGTTGGCTCTGAGGGGAGTGGTGCTGTTCTGGCTGGATAAAGTTCAGTGTGCTTGATGTTTGAACAGGATTATGAGGCTTTGTCATGGCAATCTGACCGTTGAACTACAAATCCAGAATTGGATGGTATAATAAAGGATGACCACTCTTCTGTTTTTTTGCTGTTGATTAATTTTGCTATTAACAGGAGTTGGTGTGCATTAAGCTAATAAGGTTCATTTGGAGCACTGTCCACTATGTGTGCATTTGTATATGTTGTACCCATAAAAAACATTGCAAATGCAGAAGAAAGTCTTCAATGCACAGAATTAAGGGTGTTCAGGTGTGTAGCAAAAATTTTTTTAAAAGCAAGCTGCTCAAACTTAAGCAAATGAACACCTGGTTTAACTGTTTAACCACCCCTGCTATCTTTTCTCAAGTATGAGCAAATATTACTTGCTGGTTTAGTTTAACAATAGATGGGAAGGGCCTTGAGGCTCTCCAGGACAGTGGCCTTGCTCCCAGCACTCATCAGTGTTGCATACAAGATGATAGCTGGCCCGCAAAATGGTAGTAATAGGAGAGATTGAACATTGAGACTATTAGGCCTTGGTAAACACCTGAGAAGTGTTACTTGATATGCACAGGAAGACAAGCATGGGCTATTGGTGAAATGGATGGTACAGTTCATGTTCTGTTCTGATGTTTCTTCCTTTTCTTCCAGGGTGACAACTTCTGGAATAATGGAGGGCATGAAGAAGGTCAAGAAAGTGGTGAATGGTTCAGCAGAGCCACAGGGTGAATGGGAAAGCACAGCATGATGGACTGGACTAAGGCAGCACTTTCAGAGACACTTTTTTAATTTATTAATATTACTCTCAGTGGAAAGGGAGCAACTAGCACTTCCCAACATTGAAACTGCAGAGTGGGGTGTGTCTAGGGAGAGCAAAGCAGTGCAGAAATATACCTGTTCCTCTGATCATAGGAAATGGGATTTTGTGGTACCTGCAAGGAGTGTAAAGCTTTCCTAGGGATTTTTGGGTAGCTTATGCTTTTTTTTTCTCCTTTCTGGAGTGGCTAGGTATTTTGAATTGTTTGCAGTTGCGTTCTTCAGAACGTGAAGAATACTGATGTGAAGAGACACCTTTAGTGTGTATGTAAGGTATGTATTTTATATAATGCACATATATATATATACACACACACGCTCGCTATGTAACACGTATACTGGGAATTGCAAAGCATGTCAGAAGGTGGGAAAAGAAGACAAGAGAAGTAAATACTTTTTTTTCTTTTTATAAACTCTCCTTTTGCTGCAAAACAAATGAGTAGAAAAACTGCAGTTATTTGAGAGACTGAATAGGGTATGGTATCAGATGACTTCTGCAACTACTCATGTCAGTGGGAAAGTTGGTAAGTATCTTCTTGTCTTATCCATGCAGGTATCCATTTGAATGTGTCAGGTTTTTAAATGTATTGCTATACAGGAAGCAAGTGACTGTTCTTTGTTAAAAGCAGTAGCCTGTAATGCAATAAGCAGTTGTGTAAATTCTCCGCTGTTTATGGAGTTGTTCTTGATTCACACCCATCTGACGAGAAGTACACAAGAGGTGTAAGACTGATGCTTGCTTTTTAGGGGTCTGCCATTAAACATTTAATTTCAAGCTGTGACCCAGAGCACTTTGATCTGCTTTATAAAATATTTTTGAGGTATTTTGAAAGACACTCCTTTCTGGCACAGTATAAACAGTACCAGAATCTCCAGTGGAAATCTGTTTCACAAATGTACTGCAGCATAAATCTCTCATTCACTGTTATCCTGAATTATTTAGCCTCTCTGGATGGCTACTTGTACATCTCTGGCTAAGTATGATTAGTGATACTGTAGTTTGATGTGAGCTGAACTGGTCAAAATGGTACTGCTGCCAAAACTAGGCAGCTGCAGCTCCCAGTCTTCAATGGCTTTTGTCAGGAAAGGGGAATATTATGACCAGAACCTCAGTGCAGGGGAATAGGGAAGTCTTGACTATTAGCTGCAAATTTGCAGTGGAGTCTTCAGAAACAAGTTACGAATGCCATGTGTGTTTTATCTGTTGTACTCTAGTATTGTTAATAAGGCAAGCTGGTGCCCATAGCTGTAGTAGTAAGGCATAGCACGTGATTGTAAATTTGGAGGGAGATGGAAGTGGCTTACTGATGTAATGAGGATAAGCTTTAAGAAAAATAAATTAAGTATAACTCACTGACCCACAGAAGCCTTAGTATTCATGTAGAGACATTGACGTATGGTGCTGTTGAGGAAAGTGCTTCTGTCAGGGTCACAAGGAGAGGCATCATAGTGCTTTGGATGTGCCAGCATCTCCTACAAACTCATCTAGGAATTGCTTTTTGACTGAAGGGACTACATCTCTGGGGCATAACTTGAGGTTTAGAAGGAGGATTTTCCTTGGAACCTTGAACCACTTCTTTGTTGGTCTTGAACAGGGATTGTAGAGCTCCTAAATGAGCGGTCTGTACCAAGACTTGCTGTTTGAAGAGCAGCATTGTCTTCTGTTTACTCCTCTTTTCCTAGGTGTTGGTTCTTAGTCTCAGGTTTCTTTTTTTGTATGCGCTTTTTTTGCTGAAGTTGTGTATGGTGTCCCTGGCTCACTAGTCAAAGGCCAGAAAATGGATGAATTCTTCTTGTCTTGAAAAGCCACAGCAGTACTCTGTTTTTAGAAGAGCTTTTTCCACATTCAGGCCTGAGCTACAGCAGCTGTCTAAGTGCCAGCTGAAGCTGGTTGTACAATGCAGGATGCTCACCAGCGGTACAGCAGCAACTAGTCAGACCTAAGCATTAGTAAAGAAAATGTATGTGGATGTGCAGGTCAAACACAGTGATAGAAGATTCTTATTGCAGCCATTTACAAAGTGAATTGCTGCTTTTTCTGGTGGAATTCCTCTGAGCAAGTCAGAAAAATTTGTCTTGCAGGGTTGTATGATGGATTGGATGGTGGTTGGGATGCTGGAGGATGCAGAGGATGGCTGCAGTTGTGCTCTCACGGCACAAAGTGTGCTGCACCGCAAAGCATCAAAGGGAGGGCTACTCCCTCCCCCTTCCTCCCAAGGCCAACCTACAACTGCATGACTGGGGAGTGCATGACTCTCTTGCTAGTGAAATGCAGCACCTTAGAGCTCACCAGGCGGGATAATCACAGTGCTTGCCTTTCAAATGTTGATAACTGCCTGTCTGGTAGGAAGCTCTTTCACAAGGAGGGAAAATAAGAGTTGCTTGTGGCTTACAGATAGTTTTAGGATACAGCCTTATTTTCTTCTCTCTGCCTTGTACTGCAGTGAGCAACTAAAACTCACCCTGTCAGTACACAGCGGTATAATGACAGGGGTCCTGGAGGTCTGACACAATTCAGAATAAATGGTTTTGAACACATTCACATATATTGCTGCAGTGGAGTTCTTGGCATCCTCCGCAGACAAAAATGAGATTGGTTCAGCCTTCAGTTGTAATGTAGGTTATAATAAATCCCTGCTGCTGATAACATGCAAATACCACTGATGCACTCCTTCCTGCTGTAACTGTTCAGCAAGCTGTCTTCCAGAGGAAACCTCCTTGCAGTGCAACTGCCAGCTTCTTGCATTCTTCAGGCTTGAAAATGTTTTCCTTGATGGTTTATTAAGAGATGTACTGAAAGCGAGACATAATGGGGTCATCTGGAACATTGCTGCTGCTTGCCCAAAACTAACAGTTTGAGCTCAAGAAGCCACATGCTGTTCTATTAAGATGCTCTTTCATGTTGTAATCTTAACTCAGCATGTCGTGATCTGTGCAGTGCATTGTTCAGTGTTTCTCTCCAGCTGAGAGCCCTGTTCCTGGATTTCCATGCTGGCATACTCTGGGATCATGTTGTAAAAATTTGCTGCATTGCAGTACTTTGTCTTGGAGCTAGTAATGTGGAAGATGTATTTTTTCTAAGCTAATAGACTCTCTAGCACAAGTATGCATTCACCATGTATCTTTTAAGCACCGTAACATTCCTTCTGGACATGAAAGGGGATGTCCTAATTACTCTAGTGTGTGTGCACACTACGTTTGGTGAAAGTCTAATGGAAGATTTTTAGTGTGTTAAAGTCTTGTTTTCCTTACAGTATGCTCCCCTTGGAGAAGAGAAATGCAGTCTGGCCAATGACAATTAAATTGACAAGAAAGGGGGTTTTCTTGTATGTTTGAAAATCACTCAGCTGCATTTGAAGCAAGTACTGGGTATTGGTATGTTCTGTTGAGCTCTGAAAACTGAAGTTGCTTAGGTTTGTGTTTTGTTTGTGTTTTTTTTTTTTAAATGGATAGTACAGGTATTGAAGGGAAGGAAATACTTCATTCTTCGTACAGGTATTGAAGGGAAGGAAATACTTCATTCTTCGTACAGGTATTGAAGGGAAGGAAATACTTCATTCTTCGTACAGGTATTGAAGGGAAGGAAATACTTCATTCTTCGTACAGGTATTGAAGGGAAGGAAATACTTCATTCTTCGTACAGGTATTGAAGGGAAGGAAATACTTCATTCTTCAGTCTACCTGGTTTGTCTCCATCAGTTTGACCTGTAATGGTAGCTGGCAGACCACTGTTACTTTAAAGGAAATGTGTTTTATTGATTCTGTGTTATGACCTCAACTTTAATCATAAAGTGTTTCCCCATTTTTCACCTTAATAAAAAGAGCATGGAGCTGTGGTCTGCAGTAGATGGAAGGTACAGTGATATTTGAAATGTAATGGGACTTACACTGTCTAAAACCTGTGACCTTGTGTGTAAATTCAGTAATCTGAATGTTTCATGAAAACTGAAGGGGTGCTGCCCAGAGGCACTTGACCAATGTTTCTTTGTGTTCCCTGGGGTTGACTTGCTGGAAAACTGTTCTAAATCGGACTAATCTGGCTTTTCTTGTAGTTGCTGGATATGATGCTGTTGTAGGCTTGGTAATCGCTTCTAGTTAGCAGTATTGGGAAGCTGTGGGTTTTTTCTCCTTTATGGTTTCTCACTTGGATAGAGCAACGATACTGTAAGAACTGTGTGAGATACATACTTGTGAGGGGCTGGAACAGGATTGAAGGGAAATATTGAGGTACTCGCTCACATGTAAAGTGGTGGTACTGGAGGAACGTGGCTGGGAAGAGAGTCACTCCTTGTAGGTTGACTGGCTCAAGAGCCCGTTTATGTTTTGACTGCAGCAATTGTGTAGAAAGGACAACTCTTAATAAATAAATCCCACAGGGAAATAACTCTGTTCTGCTCTCTGTGTAATGAAGTAGAGCCTGACATCCACATTATCAGAAGCACTTTGTCTTGTAGCTAGGATACTGGAGTACTAGGCTGGTGTGTGTTCTGTCAAAACAGAGTATGGGTCTAAATAGCTTCCCTTTCCCTTTAGTAACTATTAATAATTAATTCTAGATCCTCTCGTGTCACTAAGCAGCTTTAGGCCACCTTGTACAATGTAGCTTTGAATTCATTTAGTAAATGACCTCCAAAAGAACTCAGATTTCCCTGTGTATAGCAAGGTGTCCAGTTCCAGGAGGTCTGGTGACCTGTAAATATCCTGTTCCTCAGTTCGTGTTCAGATGAACAAATGGATTTTTGAGTATTTTTTTAACTTTTTTAATAAAGAAGAACAGACGGTATTTGAAGAGGAGCAAGGTGGATACAAATCAGGATGGTCTGTGTAACTTGGTTTCCCTGCTGTGGTGCAAACATGTGAAATTAAACTTCTTTCTGGTTAATCTTTATGCATCTCATTTTCCATTTCTGAAGTGCCAGCAACTAAACTGATCCATTGATTCAAAAGTCCACATTTTCCCGTGCCCAACTTCCATTTGCAGCCATTAACAACTGCATCACAAAAGATCTTGTGTGGAAGAAACTTCTCTAGAGGAAAAGCTTTCCTGTAAGTCGCCCACGGTAGGATTCATTGAGGTGTGTTTTCTTGAGCTGAAAGATATCTGGGTACTACAGCTGTGCGTCTATGTGCCCAGTTCCTCCTTCAGCTTTGTAAGCTGAATTTAGGCAATATTTTGTGGACTGTGTTTCTCATGGCCTTGCAGTCTTGGGCATGCAGGAAGGCAGGCACATCCAGGACTTGTTGCTGCTAGCCAGCATTGTGGTCGCCTCGTTCCACAGGGCTTGGTGTCAGCTTGCCGTTCAAGGGAGGGCAAGGAGCTGGTGCTTTGAACCTTGGTGACCAGATACAATTTAAGGGTAGCAACCTGTATTTTAAGATCCTTTGTGGATCTGGCCATACTATCTCAAAAGGGCAAGTCCATGATCTGTTTTTAGGCTAGACTGAGGGTGATTGGGGACTTCTGTAGTTCTTCCTGCTGTAGTAGTTCTCTTCCTGAGATGTCAGGATCAAACTATGCATTTTAGTTCTGCAGACTGGTTGGGTTGGCAGGGATGAGGAGGGCTAAGTATTTCTGTCAAGTGCTCTTCTTGATAATCCCCCGCACCTCAAAAGCATATGTCCTTCACCACAAAATGTAACTCTTCAAGATGTTTCTTACAGTTTAGCCTGTAGTTCTCGTCGTCCTACAGAGGGGTAGTGCCAAAAATAGCCTGTGTTCTTTACCCTGCAAATCTCAGGCAGCCAGTTCTGCATTGCCTCAAGCCTTTGGGTGGGTGATGTTTTACCAGGGAACTAAACTATTAAAAGTAGCTGGGTTTGGGGCTTACTAATACCCCATTGTAGGATAAAACAAACTTAATGTGATGAAGGTGACAGCTGGTTGTTGCACTGGAGTAGCCTTTGTCTATTTCATGCAGGTAGCTCTTGGATGTTAGGTTTCTCCAAAGGAACCATCCTCTGCATTTTCTCTTTCTTATGTATTTGGCCTTTTAAAACATTCCCCCTTAAAGTGATAGCAGCTAAACTCATCCCTCCTTTAACTGCAATGTCCAGTGGAGTTAGCTACACTGGGCCAAAAAATTGCTTAGCTGTAATGAAGATTAAATGCTAGAGATGGGGTGTGTAAAGTGGGACTAAATTGTGGGATGCTTGAGATTGAGACCAAGTGTAGGTTATGGGGGGGTGTGGAAGCTTGATTTCAGACTACTTTCTCCAAGGAGAGAGAAAAAGAAAAAGCCCGTAATTCATAGAATGGGTTGGATTGGAAGGGACCTTAAAGATCACCTAGTTCCAACCCCCCTGCTATGGGCAGGGACACCTTCCACTAGACCAGGTTGCTCCGAGCCCTGTCCAACCTGGCCTTGGACATTTCCAGGGATGGGGCATCCACAGCTTCTCTAGGCAACCTGGTCCAGTGCCTCACCTCGCTCATAGTGAAAATTGTCTTCCTTACATCTAATCTAAATCTGCCATCTTTCAGTTCAAAGCCATTCCCTCTTGTCCTATCACTACATGCCCTTGTAAAAAGCCCCTCTCCAGCTTTCTTGTTGGCCCCTTTAGGTACTGGAAGGCTGCTCTGAGGTCTCCTTGGAGCCCCCTCTTCTCCAGGCTGAAGAACCCCCAACTCTCTCAGACTGTTTTCACAGGAGAGGTGCTCCAGCCCTCTGATCATCTTTGTGGTAACAGAGCTCCTAGTGTTTAAGGTCTATTGTATGTGAAGATTGTCTGGTAGATACATAGTGGGGAGAATAAAACCAGAGGCCAAACCAAGCTTCTCTCAATGTGCTGTGTTTGGATGTAGGTTTGTAGGTGTCTTTCTATCCAGGGGAGGTAGATTGTTCTACCTGCTTTAAGGATTTTCTTCTAGCATTTTGAATTCTGACTTAGTCAATTGCTGTTCCTTATTGTAGTCCAAGCTGCCTGCTGTCAATGCTTTTGCTCTAGTGAGATTATCTTCATGACTGCAAAGAGCTGCCTTCTCTTTAAATCTTGCTTTTACCTTTCTTTGCCTTCTGTCTTGACAGACTCTAATGAGCAGGAGCATGTTGTAGTGCCCTCTATAGTAAATGGTCAATAAAAGCCAATTGCTTTGTTCAGAAGAGATGATAACGCAGCTTGTATTGGCGCAGCTGATCCTGATACTGGAGTCCTCAGTTAAGACACACAAAAGCCTTTGTCTCTTAAGTAGTAACAAATGTATATCATCCCTTTGTTTTCTTCCCTCTTATCCATGGAAAATAATGTAACTTGGGGTGACACTGCTTTTTTTGTGACTCTTCTCACCTGTGGGATGGCTGAGCCATAATAGATGAGATGGCTCTTGTATTGCTGGAAAAAACACAGGCATGCGTGGTGAGGCTGTTACAGGTGTGGTGGGTGGCATAAGTGAGGATCAGAATGGAGGGAATGTCTTGAAATTTGTTTTAGTGCTGTCTTGGGATGATTGTGCTGAGCTTGGCAAAGAGGCTTCCAGCATCCTCGATGAGAGAGGCAGTTACCACAGGTCTCCTGTGGCAAGGGTAAGTGTATTAATAAGGCGTTTGGTTTTTTTGTCCCCGAGGACACTGTTCTGGGGTGCTGATCTGCTATACTGTCTTGAGTCCTGAGTCACTTTTGTAGGGTGGCACGATATCCCATTGGCTGCATATCTCCCTAAGAACGTGTATGCACCTGCCACTTGCTGAGGGGTGTGTGGAAGAGCAATTGTCAGTGCCTCAGCTGCCTCTTCCCCTGAGCTGCTTGGGATGCTTTGTTCTGCGGGAGCTCTGTGAAGCTGGCAGGCATTCCATGCTCAGCGTGGCTGTGAAGGTACCGATCTGCATCTCCTGGGTGAAGCCAGACTTATTTGCTTTGGGATGGATCTCATACCAGGAGGTGGTAGCCCAGTTGGAGGGACTACAAAGAAGAGCTGCAGTGACTGAAACAAGAGAATTGGGCAATGACAGAAGATTATGACAACTAAAGCTGTAATCTTGACTAAGTGATGCTTAAAGAGTGGCAAGAAGATGTAGCATGTTACAAAATGGCTGCTTGGGGATGAAACCACAGAAATGAGTGGAAATTAATTAGTGTGGCTCAAGGCCTGAGCTGTGGTGAGGTGAGATGTAATAGAGGAAAACAAGATGTTGGGAGAAACCTTTTGCCAATGAGACTGGCTTGGCTGCGAACAATCTCCCTGGAGAACTGGAGGTGGTTCTGTGTTGTTTTAGACAATCAACACTAGACTGGACAAATCACTGCTGAATATACTGTAGGGAACAACCCTTTATTGGCTGTGAGTTGGACTAAACACCTGACTCGGTCTTTTTCTATTTGCTTATCTCTGTGTGCAGTATATTGCATGCACAATTTCTGGTTTGGGGGTTCACTTCTCTTTTACTATTAAACCTTGTAGATGCCTTAAGTGAGCTTGGCCACTCCATAGCAGGAACATAAAAGTACTATGTTAAAATGAAGCTGGAGTGTGTGCACCCTAATCTGTATTCCTAATAAGTCAGGGTTTTAACTGCTGCTGCAAAAACTGAGCTGAAATATCTGCTGGGATTTACCAGGCACACAATGCCTGTGTGTAGCCATGAATCAGAGCAGCCTTGTGGGAGGCAATAGCTCAACCTGTTATGCTAACAAGATTTTAAGAGTAGGTACAGGTTGATTTTGTATGTTTGAATGGGTTTTCATTTTGTTTGTGGTGGGTTATTTGTGGGTGTTTTGATTTTGGTTTTTTTCAATTTAACAGTCTCCAGGGTGAGGCTTGGGTGGAGAGATGGACAGACATCATTGCTGCAGTTCAGTTTGCTCACCATGCTCAAGAGGCTTGTGTCTTGTCTTAGAACCAGACCAGGTCAGCAGTGACCAGCCCTGGCTGATGCTGCTCCTCGGGCTGCTCCACAGCAGCACCTGGGAGCAGAAAAAGAAGGTGGTTTCCAGTTGCCAGTTGTGATTTGTGCTGTGCCACAAGGGAAGATCGCAACACCTCCTCCTGCTTGTTTTTGTCTCAGCCAACTGCTGGCTACACATGGCAGGCAACTGGGAGAACAGCTGATGAGTTTACCACAGCCACCCTTTCCACGTTCATGCATTAGCTAACAGGCACAGCCCCAAGGCTGTAAAGGGCATACAGTCTTTAAAAAAAAAATATACCAGAATTTAACAGAGGAATTAATAGCATAGCAAATTTTAATGCTCAGCACATTGTCTGCATGTCAGTCTTGAAAGACAGCTGTACGTGCAGCCTGGGCACAGTTGTGCTCATTTCCAGGCCTTCCTCTGTATTTGGCCATCATGTCAACATCTGCAATTCTGTTTCCTGGGGAAGGAGCCTGTGTGGCACCATTCCTGCTGCTACCTACCAAAAAACCTGGTAGGGTTTTTTCTGTTGCGTTACCTCTAAAGCCATTGTATGTATTGGCACTAAAATGCTGTGCTATCTGGAATGAATTTATAATGGTGATAGCCAGTAGGTCTGCTAGAGGTAGAGTCTCACCGTATTTTGGTTTATAAATCTAGATTTCCGAGAGTTTTCTTATTTAGTCATATATAGCTCAGCTATCAAAACAGTTACAATGATAACTGCCAACACCTGTTGTGCTTGCTGTGGCCACCAGTGAGACCAGGGGTGAGGCAAGAGCAGCACTGCTCACATCTTGTCAGGCTTAAAAGAGCTTCAGGAATGCACTGGTTAATGAGCTTGAAGCTATGGAGTCCCATTTAAAGCTGCCCACAGTCTTGAAGTCATACACTTATGTAAAATCGTTGTAATCTGAGATCCGTGTGATGCCTGGGAAGCTGTGGCACTGTTGAGGATGTCTCCAGGACTAGCTGCTGCATTCCTGCAGCATTCCTTCCTTCTGCAATCCCAATTTCTTAGTTGTTTAGGATCCTTAAGCATGCAAACCTCGGAGAGGAAGGCCCGCTGCAGGAATGCACCAGGATGTTGAACTTACTCTACTGGCTTTTTTTTTCCAAATCTCCTTGAAAAGCAGCTGGTTTGATGGCACTTAGTGCCAGCAGTGACCTGGCTTGTCTGGTGGAGCAGCCAGAACTGATGCCAATAATTTCTTTTGGTGCTTTTTCAGAGTCAGGTCACTTAAGCATTAACCTTAAAATAGTAACTATTTTTGTAGTTGATATAATTAATCTTGTACGTGTATGTACTTTCCCCATCCTAGGCTTTGAGGCTTCACCACTCCCCTGCTGACTGACTTCCTGCTTTGGCACATAAAAGCTCTTAGCAAAACTTGGCTTTTTCATTAAAAAGCACAAAGTACAGGCTATGTGAGCTCTGCTCCGTGGGTTCACTGCCAGGCTGTTTGCCTTTGCTGCTGCTGTCTCCAGTAACAGATTCCTCATTCACATGGTTGGTTGGTTTTGGAGCACCTTCTCGATGAGCTTTTGGGTGGGTGGATGCAGAACAGGGATGTTCACAAGCTGACAGCTCTGGGGGTGACACTGACCACAAAGACGCCAGTAACAGACAGACGGGTGTTGGTGAAGCCTGGAGCATGAGTGGACCCTGTGTGGAGCCTCATCCAGCCCTGGGAAGTGGAGAAGAGAGTCGGGGGCTGAGCTGAGCAGGGTTGCAGATCTGCCACCTAGCTCAGCCCAGCCCCTGCCTCTCTCTGCCTTCCCAGTGCAGTTGCTGTGTCAGTGCACAGCCAAGAGTGCACATGTGGGATGCTGCTTACTACCCCATGCCCCCTTTCCAGCCCCACTCGTGGCCTGGCTCCAGCCATGCCCGAGGTAGGAGTCCAGAGAATGCTGTGCTTGGGCAGTGTTATACCACTGATTTTTTCAAATCTGAGCACATCAGGAAGGGGGAAAGAAAAGACCTTTGTACAATAATGCACAGAGAATGAGTACACTAGAGCTGGGGGACTGAACATTGCCACTTGCATGCGGTGCTATTCCCATGAGGCGACTGTAATCTTAACAAATCAAGAAGGATGCATTGGGGAAAACCTCCATGATGGTGTCTGAGCTGCGTGCTTTTAATAAGCATGCATGGTGAGCCCATGTGGAACAAAAGGCTGCATGGCTAAGCCTGTCAGTCTTGCTGTGTTCTAGGGAAAAAGGACGCAGTGGTTTTATTAAGCACTTTTAAGTGAATATCTGAGGAAGCAAAAGCTTTCTGCAGCACAGACACGGCCACGCAGCTCCCAGCTTTTGCAGTCAGAGCATGAAGCATCCTTGGATCCCATCTCAAGCGTCAGTGGTGGCACAGCAGGAGAGGTAGTGGCTTCTCCATAAGCAAGACCCTGCTCTGACTGCGACAGGGACAGCAAATATTGCCCAGGGAATAATCATTTCTATGGCAGCATGTTGCAGTATGGTGAACAAACAGCGGATGCACCATGAGCAGCATATGTGGCTGCTTAATAAAAAAGCCAGCGCAGGCTGGCTGCAAGCTTGTGCTGCAGTTGCTGACGGTGGGGAGGTGTGAGCACTGCTTGGGCTGCTGAGGTCTGCCTTGGCCGAGAGATGCAAAAGGACCTGCAAAGCAAAATTGCTGTCAGGGGCTGGCCAAGCACTGGATTTTCCTCTCTGAGCAACCAGCCAAGCTCCTTCCCTGGTACACTGACTGCGTTCAGCTGGACAGGATTGTTTTGTACCCCAGTCACTGTTCAGATGTCAATTTTGCTGGCCCCAAGAGTCTTTCCAGACTGGGGCTGTGTTCCTTGGGCTGCAGAAATGTCACTGCATCTCAGAAAACGCCACTGTTGGTGTTATTTAAGCAATAATAGGATTAAAGCTAATAATTAGGAAGAGAAAGTGACTGGCTTGCACCATTTCTGACTATTTTTCTCCTCTCATCTGGGTGATCTGAGCTCTCTCTTCAGCATTCCCTGCGGTGGAGGCAGGGTAGAGTTTTAAATAAAATTAAATGCCTTTACCATCGGTTTTGCATCAGCAGAGCTTATGCTAAAGCGGCTGTGCTGCAGGGGGAGGGTTTGGAGCTGGCCTGATCTCCTCAGCTGGGTGCAGGACAGGTTGTGCTCTGCACACAGCAGGACACCCCTGCTGCAACGTGGTTACAGCCCAGTGACCGCAGATGAAGGGAAATACTGCAAAAATTGGTGTATTGCTGATGGGCAGCAAAGGAAGGGGCTGCATGGGGCATTTTGCAGCAGATTTGTGGACTGAACTGAAATCTGCTGAGACCTATGCCAGAGTCACAGAAGGGCCTTTGTCCCTAAAAGCAGTGCAAACATTGGTAGTGGCTGGAAGAGATGCTGGAGGGTAGACACGAGCCTTGAGCCTTGCAGCTCTGCGCTGCAAATCCCCCATCTCTCAGTGCTGTTGCTCCTGGTGGTCCCCCCAGGGTGTGCCGCTGCTGGGTGCCTGAGCTGGGACACAATGATGGTGGTTTTATACTATTCTGCCTTAATGAGCTCGTTTCTGGAAGGCTGGGTAGTGGAGGAATATGCGTTTTAGAAACATCTGCCTGGGGAACATATCCCTAGAGAAGTGAGTCAGGCAACCCTTTGCTGGTAAAAAAAAAAAAACCAACAAAAAACCCCCACACAACCCCCACCCCCCAAAAAAAAACCCAACAAGGTGCAGAGAACAGCATTGTATCAGCTGTGCTCTTTTGCTTCGCAAGTAGCCAGTGTGCGTGCTTGTGTTGGGTGCTTTGCAGCCCGTTTCACTGTATGCAAGCCCAGTTTTTTTCCCTGCTTGGCTGCTGCCACGGAAGTCCAGGCGTGCCTGGGCAGCTCCAGCCGGCCTCTGTTGCAACATAAGCAGGAAGAAAACTATCATGCACATCAGTACAGCTAATGAATGTGTGCACACATATCTAGAGAGCTTTTATAGAGGCATAAAGCCCTGCACGGTGTTGAGGTGGAAAAGAGCCAAGTGCCGCCGATTTTAGCACTTGCATGATTTCCTGGCTGTGCCGCAAACCTGCTGTAGGTTGAATCCGTGGGTTTTTGAAGGGATTGAGCTTGGTCTCTAGATGCACGTTGCAGAGAGTGGAGAGGGTCCTGCCGTGCGCGGCACGGGCCTGCCCTTGGCTGGGGGCAGCCGGGAGCTGGAGGTGTTGGTGTCCCACCAAGGTCATCCCCGCCCCTCAGGCCCTAAGCGCAGCCCTGCTGCCGGCTGCGAGCTCCCCTCGCCCCGTCCTCCCACCGCCCGGCAGCCCTCCCCGACCTCCACCGAGGGGCGGCCTCGGCGGGACCCCAGCTGAGCGTTGTCGCCTCCCGCATTTTGCTCCGGGCTTTCCCCGTGGATCCCTGCAGAGCAGCTCCGGGAGGGGGTGGTGGGTGCGTCTCCGTGGCGGGGGCCGGGCGAAGCCGGCCGACCCCCCCTCCCTGCCGGGGCCTTCGCGATTGGGGGCGGCGGGGCCGCGCCAGTCCCCCCCCCCCTCCCCTCCCCGCCCAGGCCGGGCCCACAGGCGGGGCGGAGCGCGCCGCCCCTCCGCAGCGCCCCTCCGCAGCGCCCCCCCGCCCCGAAGCGCGGCCGCGGCCGCTCCGCGCCTGGCAGCGGAGGGGGGAGGGTGCGGTAACCAGGGTCACGCGCGGGCGGGGAGGGCGGCCCTGTAGCGCCGCTCGGCTCCGCGGCCCGGCCCCGGCCGCAAAGCCGCCCCCTCCTCGCCCCGGCCCCGGCCGCGAAGCCGCCCCCGCCCCGGCCTCGCCGCGGCATGTAGCCCGGCCGGGCGCTGCCAGCGAGGCGCCGCGGCCCCCCCCACCCCGTCCCTCAATGCCCCCGCAGTGAGGCCGGGAGCTGGGCGAGCCGGCGCTGCGCGCGCTGCCGGCCACCATGGGGAAATCCAACAGCAAGTTGAAGCCTGAAGTCGTGGAGGAGCTGACCAGGAAAACGTACTGTGAGTGAGCGGGCCCGGCGAGGCGCGGGGGCTGGGGCGGGCGGCGGGGGCGCTCTGGGGGGCGCGGGGCTTCCCCACCGGCACGGAGGCGCGATGCCGGCCCCGGCCTCCTGCCCCTGCTCGGCCCTGCCGGGGCCGCGGCGGGCTGGGCTCCCTCCGGTGCCGCTCCCCAGGGCAGGCGCGGGCTCGGCCGGGCTTTGTTGCGAGAATTCGGAGATGAGCCCGGGAGGATAAAAAACAAGCTACCCCGTGAGGCCGCAGAGGCAACGGTAGGGAGCCAGGGAAACGCTCTGCTCTTTTGTGAAAGCGATTCTCCGTGGCCTGCTCCTAAGCCTCCGGTAACCGCGGGACAAGGGCCGCATCCTGCGCCCACCCGGCGCGATGCATCTTCCTTTGCTGATCCCCCTGCCCCAGCGCGGGGCATCCTTCCTCGGCGCCGGGGTTGTGCTGCCAGGCCGGTGCCGGGGGACGGCCGTGGTGTCTCGTCCTCCCCTCCCCACTTCCCCGGGGCCAGGCGGCTGCTCCCTCAACGGCGACCCAAACTGCCTGGTTGGCTTCCAGAGTTTGGATGCGTTAGGTGGAGGGTTTCTCTTTGTTATTATGCTCTGAAGTGGAGACAGGAGCCCAATGCCAGAGAGTTCAGTGTTTTTCTACGAGTATCTCAGTATCAGTTTAATAACCTGATTTTCTAAGTGAGTGGTTTTCCCATCTGAACCTCTACTGTAATTTTATTAATGTGGCTGGTGCCTGAGCCCATCCAGTTTTAGCAAAGTCAGGGTTTTGTTTTCCCTGAAGGTTGCACAAAGGAAACAAAGGCTTCCATGTTTCAAGTTTCCCTCTCCGCTTGCAGGTTGGAGATGCTCCCCTACCATGCAGCAGACCTGCGTGCTCTCCCCGCTGTCATTGCTGCAGTCCCACAGCAGTGCTTACCCAAAAAGGCAATAGATTAGGTAGGATGCAGCAAGTTCTCCCATATGGAGAAGAGGCAATGCTGGTGCATTGCACAACCCTGCGTGTAAGGTTGCTTTCTCGTCACAGCACAACCAGGAGCAGGCGGAAGAAGGGCAGTTGTGGGGGGCATGTCTGCAACAGCTAAACCGTGAGTGGTGGTAGGAGAGGTTGTAGTACCCTGGCTGGGCTTCCTCGAAGTGGCTTGGGGAGAAGAAGCAGTGAGAACATGGCAGTGCCGGCTGGGCACTGACCCCAGCTGGGGTTGAGTCCTGGATTTTGGTGTCCTTACTGCAGTTGTGACCCACGGTGGGTGCAGCCGCGCTGGGCCAGGTATGGTTATTGCCGTGCTGCAGTCGCCCACTCCATTGCAGCCACTGTGATGATCCCATCTGCGATGGAGAGGGAGGGGAAGAGCTGGCCCTGGTACAGCCTCTTCTGCTGGTGATCTCCCGTGTGCTGGGCTTTTTGCACTCCTGGGGTGGCTTCTCTGCATGAGGAAGGTGCTGACCCCGGTGAAGCTTACAGTGAGACACATGGGCAGTGATGCCCTGTGTCTTACCAGTAGCTGATGCCAAATAAACACTGCGCTGGTGAAACCATGACCTGTGGGCACAGGGGTGGCTTTTGCTGGATAAGGCCAGAAGAGGGTCATTGCCCTTTGAATCACTTTATTCCCAACTTTCTGCGCCTCTTTCTTGGGCACCCTCCCCTTCCTACCACAGCGCCTCCAAAATGGACTCTGGTCCTCTGATAGCTCCCTCAATGAGCTCCCAGCCTGCCCACTCCGGGCCTCTCACTGCCTCTTTTTCAAAGTGCAGCAGACTCATCCATGTACCTGTGCAGGTGAAGCAACAGTGCCTGGGCAGCCGTGCCATAGGGCATCATGTGGCCCTTTGCATGGCTGGAGCCTGGTGCAGCATCCTGACGTGCCCCAGCAGCATGCAGCCAGCAGGGCAATGCTCGCCAGGGAGAGCTGTTGCTAATACCAGGCTCTTGTTTGTTGAGCTCTGCTTGTTCCACCTCTCGTCTCCGGGATTAATTACTTTTGCTGAGTGTTTCTGCAGCTGTCAAGGCAAGCACGCGTTCCCTTGTCTGGCAAAGCACTTCACAGGGCCCTCCCAGGCATGTCTGAGAGCTGATTTATCTTCAGATGATTTATCTTCAGAACCTGGGAGATTGGAAAGCTATTGATTTCCTTCTGCATTTTGGGGAATCTAGGCAGAGGAGGTGCAGGTAGGAGTGCAGGGTTGCACTGAGTACAGTGGAAGGGACTGATCCAGACCCCTGTGCCACAGCTGGCAGACCAGTGTGAGCAGGGGCTAAGTCGTACCCATAAATCCATGGCATGCTCAAGAATTTCTCAAGGTCTGCCTGGGAAAGGCTTTACTTCACAGCACTGTGGTATTTTGGCACCTTTCTGGGGGACTAGCAGTGACCATCCTTCTAAGAGCATCGCTAGCACGTGGTGCCCTTCCTGCATGCTGGCTGCTGTGTTACTGAGTGTGCGCTGGCCCTGCCTTGTGCATGGTGCTGTTTCTGCTGCTGTTACAGCACATCTGGGCAGGTGTCTCCAGGAGCCGGTAGCTGCCTGTGGTACGTGAAGGGTTTCTCCCACAGTGGGGTTTCCTTCCATTGCATCATTTTATGTTTGTGCCATTTCCACATGAAACGAAGCAAATAACCGAAGCCCCTTCTTGGTTCTGCAGTGTCAGAGGCATGAGGAGACATCACCCACTCTCCCTGCCCCACACAGCTCTTCTGTAGATCTTTCTCATCCATGGGACACAGAGGATCCGCAGCCTTTGCCATGTCCCCTCAGTGCTCTTCCAGTGCCTGGTGGCTTATTGCATGCCCCAGCCACTGTCCCCTCTGTTCTCTCCATCTCTGATTTGGGGCATTTCTCTGGCCGTGCATCAGTCGCAGCAGTCTTGGGGCAAAGCAGGTGGTGGGAGCAGTTGGGAGAGGAGCATGGGCCTGCTCATGTACCAGAGCAGTCACAGGCATGGTGATCGTGCCGAGGATGCTGCTGGGTTGCCGCCAGTGGCCTCCATGAGATGCAAGAATTATTTTACTGTGGGTATTCAGAGCAGGTTGTCCCGGGCCCTGCTGGGAACCAGACACGGAAGGGCAGGAGCCTGGAAAACTTGTATTTTGGCTTCCCTCCCCACTCCGCTCCCAACTTATGGTTCCAGGGGCCAGATTTTAGTGGCACTTGGACACCTCAAGGCACAGGAGATCTGAGGGCTTCTTTGAAGTGCCAGCTGCCCAAGTCCTGTTGTTCTGGTGACCCATCACTGTGTGCCTTTCAGCATCTCTGGGCATCGGAGTGCCCAGGAATATCCGGCAGTGCCAATCTCGCCTGCCTGCCAGGCACTGGAGTGATGCTGGTGGGGAGAGCCCAGCTGTGGGGCTAGGATTTAACCTTCCTCATGGGCCAGGCTGGTGCCATATAGGAGCGTGTGGGAGAAGGCAATGCTGAGTAATAATAATGAATAATAAATTGTGTAATTCTTTGTACTTCCATAGAGCCTTTCATCCAAATGCTCTTGAAGTGCTTTATAATCATTAATTTATTAATCTTCCTGATGCCTTGTTGAGGCAGCTCAGAGACACAGTTTTGGCCGAGTGTGTGTTTTGTCCCAGGAGGCAGTAACGCCCAAGACTCGAAGGAACCACTGTCCTCCCTGGATCGTGCCTGCCAGCCCCTCTTTGGTGGGGATTTAAGCCTGGACTTAACTTGGGCTGGGTGCTTGCAGCTCATGGATTGTGCTTAAAGAGCTTTGCGGGGCTGCAGTCAAAAGGTTCTGCTACGCTGGATGTTTATGAAGGTCCTGAGGCGTTGCTGCTCCCTGCAGCCTGCCTGAAGTTGTGTAAAGTGCACGTGTGCATTTGTGGGTGCAGAACATGTGTGGTGGATGTGAATGGCTTGGTGTGGATTCCTGGCAGAGAAACTGGGAGAGAAATGCAGTGCTGAGTATTCCTACTTGCAGCAGTGCTCCCAGGCCAGGCCAGCCACTGCACTGGCAACCCTTAAAATCACGAAACGTGCTTAAAAATACCATGAATTTTTTCATAAGAGCACATATTAGCTGTTTTACTTAGTCATTTTGAGGGGGGCTGGGTTTCAGGGTTTGCTTTTTGTAGCTATTGCCTGTGTCCAGTACTAGTAACTGTATTTTTTTTAACACTAGCTGCGGTAGCCGTGCAATCCAGTGCATTCGGAGCCATGTAGATGCAGCAGCATCACTGCTGGGACCAGGCATGGGGTCACGATGACAGTCCCTGTGCTCTGGAGACTGCAGCCAGGCTCTGGTGAAGGCATAGGAACTGCGGCAAGGGTGCCAAAATGACGCCTACGGCGCTGGGAGGCCTGGGCTGCAGAGTGGGCGCAAGGAGAGGAAGAACACTCTTTTCCCAAGAACCACGTCCCACCCACTGTGATCTATTTTGTGGAATTTAAACTTACTCTGGCATCATCATTTTCTGCTCTTTTACAATAAGCCGCAAAATCGGCTCTGTTGCTGGACAGTAATGCGTTGAATTAGTGGGCATTAGTTTAAGAGCAAACTACAAACATATTGATTTATGGTTACAGGGGTACGTCGTGGTGGACTGAATTCTGTGGGAAAGGTAATTCTCCGACTGCAGCCATTTTCAGCCAGGAAAATGGCTCTTTTCCTTGCTGGGGGAACTGGCTTGGGGCTTTGCTCCATCATGCTGCCCCGGTGCTGGGGGAATGCACCATCCAGGGTGGTGGGCAGGAGCAGAGGGGCAGACGGAGCAGAGGAGGGACCTCAGTAGCTTCCCACTGTCGCTTTATTTTTAGCCTCTGAAATGTTTGGCCCTGGGTGCTGGGTTTCTCTGCCAGGTTGGTTCGTGTTGAAATACCTCCTGTTGCTCATCTGGCAGAAAGCAGGGCAAACTGGCCAGGTGGTTACGCACCCGTTATCCCTCGGTGGCAAATGCTGAGTGAAATGCTTAAAGCGTGGAGCCCTGAAGCCAGGCTGAAAGGCAGCTCCTTGCCTGTGTCTGGTGGCTGCCTGCGGTCACCCCTGCAGCATCGGTCCTGCACCCCTTGGCTGCACTTGGCCCTGTAAGCACCTGTTTTGGGGCTGCCTGCACAGCCGTGGGCAGAGAGCAGATGGCAGAATCTTAGCCCATGCAGCCTGCTCCTGGGAGAAGGGCACTGGGATGCTGAGGTGGGCATGCGCCCAGTGTGTAAAGCTGAGGCTGGGCTGCTGCTGGCTGGTTGAGCTGGCGAGCATGCCTGCCTGCTTCGAGTGCTCTCAGCGCATCACAGCGTTTGCAGGAGCCCAAAAGGGAAGTTCTAGGGGGAGGAGGAGAGCACCTGCCCAAGCACCCTGGAGGTGTGCTGGGGACAGGGGAGCAGAGCAGGTCTGCCATCCTGTGCCAGCCAGGGAACTCCAAAGGAGAGCAATGGGCACGACACGCCAGAGGGATGCCCAGTGCCTGGCTGTTGTTCAGTACCTGTTTTTACTGCAGCCGTGTGTAATCCAGAGCTGTGAAGATGGCAGCTGCAGTGCAGGTTCACTGTGAGCTTGGTGGGGACCTCATGTGCTGCCTCTGGAGGGCTGTGGCACTCTGGAGGTATCTCCAGCCCCTTCCCCAAGGAGACCCCAGCCTGCTCCTAGTGGATCTTATGAATAGGCATCCCATGTACATGTGGACCTGGAGCTCCGCAGGTACGTGCAAGCGAAGTAAGTTTTGGGGTGTCCCTGCAGTCCCTGGGAGGTGCTTGCAGTGCCTGGGTGGGAAGGGGAAGAGGTGACTGAGGGGCCCTCTTGGCTCCCTCTGCAGCAGAGCAGAGCAGCCGTTCCTGCCGGCCGTGCTTGCACCACTGTAGTGCTGCTCACACATCAGAAGAATTACATTTCATTTATCCCCTGACATGTTAATAGATCCGCTTAACCACTCTCCTGACCTTTGCTGCTGCCACTGTTATTAAGGTTGTGAAACAAGAAGCTCTGAAGGCATCAAAGGAAGTGGCTGCTTCAGGTAGGAGCCCACAGATGCAGTCAATTATTGGGGTGGCATTTGTGGGGTCACTTTGTTCCACCCACCCCTCCTTGTCCTCTAGGTCTTCTAGGGAGCTGGATGGGAAAGAGAGCCAGGGTCTGTGCCCTGCATCCCTGCCCTCATCCTGGGGTGCAGTGCTCCCATCACCACCACTGCTGTGTGTTCCCAAGCCCAGTGGTGCTGGCACAGGGCTAGCTTCTTGTACCTCCTGCACGTTGTTCTCCCTTCAAGGCATGTTTTTGGTCTCTACAAGGAAGGAGGGCTGCCTGTGCTTTGTCCACCTGTGCTTCTCCAGTGTCTCCTGACTGATGGCTGGACCCTGTGGAGATGCCCTGGGTGTCTCTGTTACCCCCCACAGAGGAGCAGGTGTTCTGCACCTCCAGCACCCTTCACTTCTACACCCCTGGGCGCAGCATGGTCCCTGCAGGCAAGACAGGGAGGGGGATGGAGGTGGTGGCCCAACTGCCAGCGAGGCTTTGCCCTGCAGAGCCCTCCTCAGCTCCCCTTGGCTCCTGGGTTTGATGGCCAAGTTGGAGAGACTTCCCTTCCCCTGCCTGCGCTCACTCCAGAGGGGAGTTCTCTCTGCTGGGGGCAGGAGTTGCTCCGCAGATTGGGGACAGCACCTTGGAGCACCAGGCTATGCCGAAATCCCCATAACCAAGGCGGCAATTGAGCAGAGGGCAGGACACAGCTGCCCCCTGCCCAGCCATGGCTCCATCCCTGCTCCTGGCTGCGTCGGCTTGTGGAGAAGCTGGGATTAAATCCAGCCTGGGATAGACCTACCACAGCCACCAGCTCCTGCTGCAGCTGTGTTTCAGTCTGATTCATTAATTTCCAAATGAAGGCACTGTCCTTTGCCCTTCCTCTACTGCCTTCGCTGCAATGAGCAACTGCTGCTTTTTCCCTGAACCCAATTTCCAAAGCCTAATGTTGGGCCCTTAAATATTTAATAAAGTCTAAAAAGGATTTTAACTGCATATTGGCTTTCCTGTTGGTACCAGCCCTGCGGGAGATGAGAACAGAGCTGCTCATAGACCTGTTTATCCAGTCTGGGAGCAAGGCAGATGAGCAACCGCCATCGAGAAGAGTGCCAAACGCACATGCAGCTCTCTCTGCATATTGCTTTGTATCTCAGTAGTAACAAATGACACCAGTAACGCTGTTGGGCTTGTGCTTTGAACATCTCGGAGGCTTCCGGACCTGCTGTGGTGCTGGTGACATCTGTGTTCGATGGGGAGAAGCCAAACTGGGCAAGTGCATGGGGAGATGGGTGAGCTGGGCTGGGGATGTCCTGTGCAGACAGGTAGGCAGCTCTGGCTGTGTTGGTGCCTGCGCGCTGAGGCTGCTCCGACATCCCTTTGCAATGGGATGTTACACAGGTGAGTACCTGCATGGGAACACCCCCAGCGCATGGGCGACACGGCTGGGGTACGTGGGGCTGGAGAGATGGTATGTGGAGACGGAGACACAGTGGTTCAGGCAAGCTGCTGCTGGTCATCTCCGGGAGCAAAAGAAAATGTCATCAGGCAGGTTCTTGCCACGGTTGTTTCCATGGGGGGTGACCTCCATGCTGCAGCCAGGTTTTGCTGGGGTCTGCTTCCCCAAAGCTAGCCCTGTGTGGGCTGGCAGCAGGAGCAGACCTCAGCCCCGGGGCAGTCTGGTAGCCCCAGAGCTGGGACAGCCCTGACAGAGGGCAGGAGGACGGTGTGCTCTGTAATGTTTGACCAGGACATTGGTTATTTAGTTAAACCTGAATTTTAATGGGACTGAGGTGTCAGAGCCAAACAACCCAAATTTCCAAAGTGCTGACGCATCTTAAAAGTTACCATCATCAAATGGGGTGAGCTCTGGGGTGTCCCAAGGTGGGGTGATGGACAGTCCCAGGGGAGGACTGAGACTGTGGCACCCCTTCCCCTCACCGCAGTGCGGCTCCTGTGGGTGCTGTGCTCCATGCTGGGGGTTTGGTGCTGGAGCCAGGGGAGTGCATTGGTGGAGGAGTCTTGTGTCCACACTCTAGCCATCCCCAAGCGACCAGCCAATACTTTTCCCCTTCCCAGCCTGTATAAAGCCACCCAGATTGTCCCAGACTGCCCTGGTGCATGGTAGGGCCTGCCCACGGGGCACCCTGCTTCTCCCTGCAGAGAGATGCCTCTTGTGCACCAAGCAGGTGCTGCCCAGTGCCCATTTGGGGGCTGGATGAAGCCCCACAGCTGCTGCACTCATCAGTACCTCCAACAGCTTGAGCTGCTGCCATGCGCTTGGCTATGTGTTCTGTAGGTATAAGGCCTGAAATTGGTAATGATTGCTCAGGTTATGATGCAGTTAGCCCGGTAATCACTCTGCGGGGCCAGGGGCTGGTGCTGGTGGTGGGTCCGTTTGTGCTGACTAATGGGACCTCCTTAGGGCGGTGTTCACAGGAGCAAGGTGTGAAGTCTGCACCAAGTATCCTTTCAGACTGCCTTACTGAGCCCAGTGGTCACTGTGTGGGGACCAAGGGCTATTCTGTGGTCGGTGTTTGTTCAGGCTGCGATGCTGACCCTGAATCTGGGTCCCAGGGGCAAGGAGCACATGCACATGCTGTGGAGCCCTGTCACCTGCTTGGTGGGCAGGGAGGGGGGAGGTCGTAACTGGTGAAATGTTAACGTTGTGATGATGTTGAAGGTAGACTTTCTAACAGCTCTACGTTCAGACAGTTCTTAAGGATGTGTTTTGCAGTGGTGAGGGGTGGTGTGTTAGGCATTAATTGCAGGGTGTGTGTGGGGTTCACCCTGGGGCATTGTGGTATTTTATGCGTGAGGGACTGGTTAGCTCATGCATGAGCACCCCAGTCACTTCTGCATCAGCATCCAGTAAGTTCACACATGAATATCCAATTAATACACACACGAGCACACAATTAATTTACATGGGCACCCGGTTCCTTTATGCATGGGTACCCAATTAATTTGTGCTGTACTGCACACTGATCCGTGCATGAGTGTCCTGTTAGTTGATGCATGGGTGCCCAATTAATTGGTGCAAGTGCCTCCAGTCAGCTGGTGCCTGATTGTCTACTTAATTTGTGCATGAGCACCTGAGCCATTCACACCTGAGTGCCCAATTAGTACATGCACAAGTGTGTTACCTACTAATTACAGTAATTTACATGAGTGCCCAATTCACCCAGGAGTGCCCACGGAATTTATGCGTGAGTGCTCTGTTAGTCCATGCATGAGTGTCTGATAAATTCGTGAGTGTCCAGAACATTTATGCATGAGCACCCAGCTGGTTCATGCACAAGTGCCCCTTTCATTCGTGCCGGAGCACCCAGGTAGTTCATGCATGAGCACCTGATTAGTTCACCTAGAAGCATCCAAATATTTTATGCATGAGTGCCCAATTAGTCCATGCATGATCACCCAATTTATTTTTACATGAATGCCCATCTAGCTCAGACATGGGTGCCCAGTTAGTGCGTGCATAAGTGCCCCATTAATGCACACCTGAGCACTCTTTTTGCTCACGTGGGAGCACCCGCTCTGCACATGTATGGGTGCCCAGTTTGTCCTCATCTGGGCACTGCACTGAGCACACACAGCAAGTTCAGGCAGCCTCAGACCCAGGCAGGAGCTGGAGTACAGGGTCATGTGCCAGCTTCCCCCAGACCGGGATGTCCAGGGGCCTGCAGGGACCCCTGGAAGGAGCTGCAGCAAGTCCCTGGGGGAAATAAATGCCTCTGAGAGTGATGCCGGACCAACGGCCCATGGGTTGGCAACAGGGCCCTTGACCTGGCAGAGCTGGCATGCCCACCTGGCAGTGGCAGGGGAGCCACTTTGTGCCTGGAAATAATTAACCCCGGCTTCCCTGATGAAGTGGCAGTGCCCACGGCCCTGTGGGATCAAGGTGCTGCTGGAGTGAGGGGGTATGTGTGGGGCTCAGTGGAGACTCCCCGCTGGCCGCTGCGTGGGGACAGTGCTTGCTGAGCCTTTGGGAGCCCAAGCTCACTTAAGGACACACCTGTGCCATGGCCGTGGCACATGGGGCCAGGCTGAGTGTGTGTGTTCCTGCTGAGGATCCAGCCCTGCAGCTGTGGCTAAACCCCTGCCCTTGTTCAGACAGGGCAGGGGATGGTTGTGGGATGGTATGGCAGCACGAAAGAAGCTCTGTGCAGCTGGAGCAGCATGTCATGTCTTGCATCCCACCATGGCCAGAAGTCCCCAATCCAGCCGCCTCTGACACTCCTTACTGTCGCCATGCCCTGCCACGGTCCAGCGAGCAACGAGCTCCCCCCACGGGCAGGGCAGTGGATGGGCATTTGCAGTCCCTGGTCCCTCCTCTCCTCAGTGCCTGGCAAACGCAAATTAATGGGCTTGAGCACTGCTTAACCAGATCTGTTTCTTGCTGCAGTGGCAGCTGGATGGTGGGAGGAGAGGGGGCACACAAAGGGCGGGTGGTGATGGAGCTGTCAGTCCTTGCCTGTGCCATTGGGGATTGATGGAAGGGTGGGGGTAGGGGTTTGGGGTTTTTTGGGTACAGGTTGCTGGCAGGAGGGGGCTGGGGGCTGCTTGCAGTGTAGCCCTGTCTGCAGTCTCTGCCCCTCTGTGCTGTGTGAGATGTGTGGCCACAACCCTCCTCCAAGCTGAGACTGGAATGGAGATGGACCAACCAGCACTGCGACGGGGCAGCAAGGGCCCATGACTGAAGCTTGGCCATGCAGGCAGCTACCGTGCTGCTCTGGGGTGACTGCCCCTGCTGCCTGCTCCTGCCTGTGGTGCAAGCCCTGCCGTTGGCGTTTCCCTGCACTTTGTTAAGAGCAGTGGAAACAAAGATGCTGCTGGCATAAGCTGCCATGTGGTGGTGTACATACAAGAGGGTGTCTGCAGCACGTAGCCAGGGCTCCCAGCTTAGTGCTGCCTCTTACAGTACTGCAGTTCATAGCGAATGCTAATACGCTGCCTTTATTTAGCACCTTTCATCCCCAAGGATCCTGGGGCATACTGCATCCACTAACAAGCTGCTACATGTGCCATTTATATCTGTCCCCATAGTGGCTGTAGGAATGGTGGTCCCTGGGGAGCGTGGCATGGCAGCTGAGCCCAGTCACAGCCCTGGCTCAGCAGGGGCACAGTGGGAGAGCTGGCCCTGCTCGGGTGGGATATCGCAACAGAGCTGCTGTGGGTCACCCCTGTGTTCTTGTGCACTTTGGGTCTTTATGTCGCTGCAAATTGATTTGCATTGACTCAGCATCACACCATAATCGATGCCAGAGGAGGGAAATGCAGCAACTGCCACTGCACAGGTATTTTCTGTGAGCTTGGCTGGGCTCTGCGGACTGGGAAGCTGCAGAGGTTGGATTGGGGAGAGCGGAGGGACAGCCTGGCCCCTGCATGCGTGCCCTGTCCCCAGCCCCAGGACAGGTGGCTCAGTCAGCTGGGAGAGTGGCATGTCCCCAAGGCTTCCATGGCTGTGGGTCCCTGCTTCGGGGGATGGGAACGGACATGGACGGGACACAGACACAGATGACACACGATGGTCGTTAGCATCCCTAATCACTGCTGCTTGGGAGTGTCAACACCCAGCAAGGTCATAGCAGCTGGGAAGTGGCAGGTGTTAAGTCATCATCTGTCTTGGATCCATAACTGCAGATATGGGGAGGCAGGTGCCCACTCAGCCCCGGCTTGCCCGGCTGCAACCGTGCTGGGCTTGGGGCCGTAGTGATTCCCTGCAGCTGGAACACTCTGCCCCGGGGAGAGGGAAGATTTGGTGGCAGTGGAGGGATGCACCCAGACATGGGTGGTTTTCTGAGGGCTGGAAGATTGGGCCCCATTCCCACCCCAGGGCAAACCCCACAGCTTTGTGCCTGCCTCATGCCTGGGGCAGGAGGAAGGGCACCGGTGCCAATGTGCTGGTGGAGGGATGGGGCTTTGCTTGGCCCCGTTTCCAGGGATGCATATTAACAAATCCCACCTCAGGAGCCCAGTGCCGGTTTTCAGGCTGGCACCTGAATGTGCCCCTCTGTTGGAAAAAACTCTCCTGGGAGCATCACGCATCCCTCCTGTGGGCACGAGGGAGACAGCTCCATCCTTCCCCTCCCACCCCAGCCCAAGCATGTCATTACTGGCATCTCTCCTGTACTAAAAAAAGCACAGATTCCTTAATTGTTTCCTGGTGGAGTTGAAAGGCAGCTCCTGGGCCTGAAATAGCACGTTGCGGGAAACGCAGCCAAACAAGAGAGCGAGTAGAAGGTGATTTGCCTGGAGGGGCTGAGCCAAGCCCCGACTGCAGCCCCAGGCTGCTGCTGTTGCCCCTTTCACCTGTCCCAAGGGCTGGCCGAAGTCCTGCTACTATCCCTCCTCCTCCCACCCACCTTCTTCGGCATCTGAGGGTGACTGGGGCTGCAGCGCTGGTGGATGGGGCATCCCCGGGGAATCCTCAGGGTGCGGCTTGTGGCTGGTGTCTGGATGCTTGGGGGCAATGTGTGCAGGGAAGCCTGTTTCTGTTGGAGACATCACTCAGCATCTCTCTTTTGGAAGGATGCTTACGTGAAACCCTTTTTTTTTGGGGGGTGGGGAATGCTTCAGGACTGGCGTGACTGTTGTTTGACTGTTGTTTGTGCCTGGCTCAGCTCAGCTGCTGGATGCAGTGTCCTTCCTGGTTCCCTCCTGCCAGGACACCTCTGTCCTCCCTGTCTGCTCTTCTGCCAGACAGCCCTGCCAAAACAACCCTCCAAATCCTTCCTGTGGCACAGCTGAAGCCCTTGGTGTCCTTCAGCCCAGGTGCAGAGCATCTCCACACCTGCCTCCTCTCTCCCGGGGTGCTGCCATCCAGACTCCCCATGGTGGTACAGTGGGTGCTGCTGCCCTCCCAGCATGGCTGGTCCCTGTGCTTCTGGCACAGCTGCCGCAGCACTTTGCCAGCTCCCTGGGTAGGTGAGGTGTGAGGCTTCCCTGTGCCGAGCCCTTTCTGGGGGAGTTTGCAGGCTCTGTCCCCCCAGCGGTCCCTAAGCCTGGATAGAGGGAAGCGCCCATATGCATGTGGACAGCCTCGGGTGCAGCAATTCCTGGCCACAGGGATGCAGGAGCCAGCACCTGGCCAGCGGCTGGCCTGTGCCCTCCCGGCTGCCCCACAGCTGCTGCCTGCCAGCCCTCACCTTCTGTGATCTGCACCTTCTGCCAGGCATGTTGTACATCTTTCTGATGGAAAATTGCTTTCTTTTGCGTTTTTTGCCATCCAAGGTAATTGGCATTTGTTGGTGTGTCTTTGGTCTCTATTTTTATCCGCTGTTTGCACGTTGACACATCTCCACTCCTCCTCATATCTCATGGCATTTCAGAGCTATTGCTTTTTTATTGTTATTTCGATGCATGATGCAAAGGAAATGACTAATGAAGCCATTCCCCCCATGCCTGCCTGCTGGCAGCGAGCTCCCTGCTGGCGTGCTGGTCAGGCACCGTTCCTGCAGCGGGATGGGTGCCAGCCCCCCACCCCATCAGGCTCCCCAGTGTCCCACATTCCATCAGAGCTTTTCCTCTGCAGAGGACATTTGCAATCTCAGCAGCTGTCCCCAGGCTGGGGACACTCAGGCTTGGCAACACTCATTTTCTAGCTTGTCACGTTTTTGGGATTTCTTTGGAGCCCGGTAAAGCTTCCCAGGACCCTGGGATGGGTTTGATGACGCTTCTCTGTTGAGTTCAGAGGCAGCACCTGGTACCTGGGGGGATGGCAGCCCCAGGGCTGTACCTGTGCCCATGCCCATGTTCAGTGTATCAATGTTGGGACTAAGCAAGTGCCTTCCCCAAGCCACCTCCAGGCAGCTGTTTTGGCAGATGTTTCCAGGGAAGTTTTGGCTCTGGGAGGGCAGGGCTGAATCCTCCCCAGGCATGAACCAACCCAACCCCTGCATGGTCTGTAGCATCTCACAGCAATGGTACTGCACTGCCCTAGCAGGGAGCAAAACATCTTGGTGGGCTCCCTGGTTTTGGGGCCAGAGGGACCCAAGCACCCGCAGCCCTGGCCCCATCAACCACCTGGGCTGCTCCAGGCTGGGCCTTGAAACCTAACCCTAATGCGGGTAACACCTGGCAGTGCATAGAGGGGCAAGCCCTGGGATGTCACATAGGTGAAGTGCAGAACAGCAGCCATTACTGGGAAAGCACTAAATTCCTTTCTCTTTTCTTTTTCTCTTTTCTCCTGTTTTCTCTTGCAGTTACGGAGAAGGAGGTGCAGCAGTGGTGAGTGTCCATTTTGGTGGCGTGGCAGTGAGCTGCCGGGGCGCGGGGCTGGCGGGCGAGGGGGCCAAAGCCAGCGGTGCTCAGCAACCCCACCAGCCATGCAGAGCAAGGAGGTGGCAGGAGGGTGCATCTGTTTTGGGATGTAGATGTTAGCTTCTAGAGGGGATACCAGAAAGTAGAGGGTGTTTTCTTGCACGCTTCGTGCACAGTGCACGGTGGGCTTGGCTCTGGCTGCTCTTAGCCATCCATGTGGGATGGTACGTGCTCCCTCTCGTCGCTTCCCTGCCTGTGTGGGTGGCCAAGGGTAGGAGGGATGTGAGGATTTTTCAACTGGTGGCCATGGCCCTGGCTGCAGGAGGCCGGTGCTGTCCCAGTGTGTCCCCCTTTTGCAGTGGGGTCAGTAGAGGCTGGCAGGGGCTGGGGCCATGGTGCCTTGTTGGCAGCACGCTCTTGCCTCATCCCTTCCACCTCACTAAACATGACCCTAAAAAAGCCACTGCGTCCCTTTCATCTTCCTATCCCACCAGTCAAGGTTTGCTTTCTTTGTCTCTTTCTCTCATCCTTCCCCTACCCTGATGAGTCATAGCTGCAGCAGCATGAAAAAGATGTCACTGGCCATTTTCCCACCTTGCCACCCTCTTCCCCTCCTCCTCCAGCCCTTGGCCTGCTGCAGTGGGTGCCCAACAGATCTGGGCAATGCATTGCATAATGTTCACGCACACTGTGTGGTCGCCGCACCCCCAGAGCCAGCAAGCCCCTTCCCCTGCACCCTCCGGGGTGGCACTCAGTATCCTGGTCCAGCTCAGAGCTGGAACCAAGGGCTTTTGGGGGTGTTTAACTGCAGATGGGTTTTGGGGGACACCCTGGGCTGTGCCACCCCGAAGACACAGTAACCCTGCTGTGCCCCCCAGCTCATCTGAGCAGCTTTCAGTTGGAGTTGTGTGAAAAATGCTGTCACAGAGCCTCATCTGCCTGGGGTGCTTCAGGCCTCTGTGCTGTTGGTTTTTAGCAGGGCATGGCTGCAGCATGTGCGTGCCAAGTGGCGGGTTGCAAATTGCCTGTGAGGTTGCTGTCTGTCATGAGTCCCTCCCCTGCGATGGTGCAGCAACTTGAGGGGAGTTTTCCTGCCTGTCTCCATGCCGGAGAGCCAGCCAGATGCACCTGATGTAGTGGGGCCAAGCCGCAGCAGTGGAGGGGAAGGGAAGCTCTGGCCCTCGGGTGAAGCTTTCTGTTTGCAGCTTCTTGCTTGGAGCCATGTGCATCTGAATTTCTGGGATATGTTTATATCTCTATATATGTATATAAACTCTGTTGCTGGCCCTGTGATGGCTTCAGGGCTGAGCGAGGCATCACTTGCTGTGGCACCTCTGCCTGCAGCATGGCCGTGCTGGTGGGAGGTGACTCTGGGCAGAGGCCTTTTTATTTTAAAGGAGGTTTAAAAGACCCTCTTGGGTGCCTCTGGCTAGGCAACGGGTCCCTGTTCCCTCCCGGGTCCAGGAGTCTGGCTGTGGCTTGGTTGCCACTACTGGGCTCATGACAGGATTGGAGCAGTGTGGTGGGCACTGCTTGGTGTCACCGGTGCCACTCACTACTTACCCGGGCTCTCCTTGCTGCCACCCTTGCTGCGGTGCCCGCGGGGACCTCATGCTGCAGGGCTGGGAGGTTGTGGGTAGGTGATGGGAGCAATTCAGGGAGCACCCTGGGACCTTCCTGGCTCCAGCCCACTGCAGCACCAGGGAGGGCCCTGTCCCAGCGTCCCAGGGCTTGGGGGGACTGCATTCAGCAGGGAGACCCACCTGGTGCCCATCCTTGGCCCTTCCTTCACAGGTACAAGGGCTTTATCAAGGACTGCCCCAGCGGGCAGCTCGATGCCGCTGGCTTTCAGAAGATCTATAAGCAGTTCTTCCCTTTCGGTGACCCAACCAAATTTGCCACCTTTGTTTTCAATGTCTTCGACGAGAACAAAGTAAGTCTGTGAGCTGGGGGTTATGTTCCGGGGTGTCCGGGCTGGGCCTGTGGTGATGGTGGGACAGGTTCAGTACACGGCTGTGCGGCACCAGAGAAGCAAAATATTCCAGCACTTCCTGGGGCGTGAAATTAGAGTGGTGCAGCAGTAGCGGGTGAGCCCCTGTGCCCTTTCTAGTCGCTGACAGTCACATGGGAAAAGGCAATGAAGTGGCAAGCGAGAGAGGAGAAACGCGATGTTTCAGTGCCGCTGACAAAAGCCCTACCGTGCAGTGCACCCCACGCTCCGCAGTCACTCCCATCAGGATGTTTGCTGACGGGCTTGGCACCAGTGGCTGGATCACAATGCTGGAGATAAATGCGCATCACTCCTCCCTCCTCATTGCCTTTTTGGATGTGCCCCCTGAGACGGCACACATGGGCAGGGGGGGCTTTGCAGGGTGGGGGCGGCAGCGGCCCCCTCACCCCCTCCTTTCCTCACCAGGATGGGAGGATCGAGTTTTCGGAGTTCATCCAGGCGCTGTCGGTCACCTCCCGGGGGACACTGGATGAGAAGCTGAGGTGTAAGTGCTCCCTGTGGGATGCTGGTGGGCTCAGCCCTGCGAGGGTGCTGGGGGTGGCCCAGGGGTGCTGGGACGTGTGTCCTGTGGGGAGGGGGCTGCAGACCTCAGCACCTTGGTGTTGCTCTGGCTTGCAGGGGCATTTAAGCTGTACGACTTGGACAACGATGGGTACATCACTAGGAACGAGATGCTGGACATTGTGGATGCGATTTACCAGATGGTGGTAAGCAGCAGGGGGGGTGGGGCTGAGCAGCCTCTGGGGGTCCCTGCTGGGCTGGAGATGGAGCTCTGTGGGCAGGGGGGCTGTGGGGAGGATGCTGAAACACCCTGATTCCCCCCATAGGCTTTTCAGTGGGGGGGCTGTGGCCATTGCAGCTGGGTCAGGGTCTGGGTCTGGCCGCTGAGGATGGTTATGATGTCAGTGCCAGCCCTTTGTGCCTGTCCTGATGTTGGGGATGTTGAGGGTGTCCTCACCGAGGGACACCATCTAGGCAGGGCACAGATGGGTGCATGACCAGGTCCCATCCTGCTGCTGCAGGGAAACACAGTGGAGCTTCCCGAGGAGGAGAACACACCAGAGAAGAGGGTGGATCGGATTTTTGCCATGATGGACAAGGTGAGGATGCTCGAGTGATTTTTCCCTTGGGGCCCAAGGGATTTAGGAGGCGGTTGTGGGCCCCCCTGCCACATCTTGGCTCTTGCAAGTGCCTCCTTCCCCTGCCAAGAGAAGGTATCAACTGCTGCTGAGCTTGCTGCAGAGCCCTGCCTCCCTCCAGAGTCCCTGTATCCATTTCAGGTCCCTGAGGTGGCATTGCACTCTCCACGGCACTCCTCCCTGGCTGCCAGTGTGAATGGCTTGACAGGGAAACCGAGGCTGTGGGGGTGGACGCGGGCATCTATACAGGATGGCATGGGTGCTGCCAGCGCACTGGGGTGCTTGGTCTCAGGGTGCTCAGTGACTTCTCCCTCCCGGGGGTGAAGCCGCAGTGCAACAGGGGTGTTTTGCAGAATGCAGATGGGAAGCTGACACTGCAGGAGTTTCAGGAAGGCTCCAAGGCTGACCCCTCCATCGTGCAGGCGCTCTCCCTCTATGACGGACTTGTATAGTCCTGGGGCCAAGCGGTGGTAAGCACAGTGTGAGAGGGGGGGTCTGGGGATGCCTGTCTCCCACCCACCTGATGCCATTCCCCATTCCCACCTTCCCTGGGGGCAGGTGGCTGTTTCTCCTCTGCTGAAGCATCAAACCATGGGCTTCCCCCTCAAATCCAGCTGCAGGGGGATGCTGCTCCCATACCGATGGGTTTCTCCCAGTGCCCCGCATCCCGCAGTGCACCCTCAGACTGCAGCTCCCAAGGATGCAGTACAAGCCTCCCAGCTGGCAGGCGTTTGCCTGAGGCACAACTCTTGCTCTCACCTGCAGGTGTGGCTGCAGAGGAGGCAGGGAGGGAGCTGGCTTGCTGGGAGCACAGGAATGCCCCAGAAAGAGATTATATTCAAAGTTTTATTTATATTATATCTTACTATGTTACGCTCTGGAGTTGCCAGGGTTTGGCATGGTGTTGGCAGGGACACTGTAGTTTGCAGCATCCCAGGGGTGCTGAGCACCCTTGCCATGCAGAGATGTCATTGCAGTCCAAGCAGTGTCCAACCATGGGGGGTGGTTTTTTTTTTTAACCCTGCTGGAGTTTTGTGCTGTTCAGAATCTGTTTTGTCTTTCCAGCTTTGCCCCTTCCAGCTGCCCCAGTGCTGCGCGAGATGGCTGCAGGGCTTTCTGCCCATCCTTCTCACCTGATTTTCCTTCTCCCAACCCGATCCTGCAGATGCCTGGGGGAAGACACTCTCTGTGCCATGTGACCACTGCTGCGTGAAGCTTACCTGTCCCTCTTGGCCTTCCTTTCTGTTCTGCAAACAAAGGATGCCCTTGAAATGTGAGCTCACTCCCCCTCTCTGCACTCTGAACCAGCCGCTGCCATTTGCCGACTTCTGCTTTTTCGAAGAAATACCCCACAGCAGACCCCAGTCTGAGCAGCAGCAAATGCCCAAGACTTCAGGGTTGGGGGAACAGGTTGAGCATCACTGAAGGCAGAGCCCCCCTGGCCTCCTCACCTCCTATGCTCCCTCTTTCCTACATTTTCGGATGGGACTGCAGATGCGCCAGCACCAGCGTGGTCCTCTCCTAAGAACTGGCCAGCTGGAGATGGAACCCAAAGGTACCGGGGGGCCGCGCACCCCGGGGTGCTGCCTGCGTGGGGCAGCTGGGGAGCCGGGGCACTGACAGCAATTGGAAACACAATCCTGGCGTCACCTGTGATGCTGCTGGCAGCCCAGCCCGGCTCACTAGGGAGATATATATATATATGGTTATATATATATATATATATATATATATATTTCTTTTTTGTGGTGAGACAGTAGTGAGGCTTTTTTTAATATGCCTGTCTCGACGATTGATATCCTTATTTATTTGTTGTAAATGTTGTTGCTGTGTTTAGTCTTTCATGTGTGTGTCTGACCACCTAGGTGATGATCTGTAAGGTTTACATGCTCATACGCCATTGCGGGGCACTGGGAGCCTGCAATAACAATGAAGCCAAAAATCTGCCTTCCTCCCTCTCCTCTCACCCCCCATATCCTGAGCTCTGTGGGCTGGCTGCTGTTTTAAGGGGATGCTGTAGCTTCTTTTCCTCCTCCCGTTCCCATGTTCCCTGCATTTTTCTGTTCACCCTTCTCTTTGCAAGCTCAGCGAGGGCTCACTCAGCTCAGGCTCCAAGCAGACTGAGCCCAGATCATCCCTCAGTTGGGCAGGGCAAGGAAACTGCTGGCCACCAGGATATTGCTATTTCCTCTTTTTTTTTTTTTTTTATTTTCTCACTGCATGAAAAAGTATTAGTGGAGCTGAGAGTTGGGTTTTGCTTTCAAGGGGATTCCTTGATTATTTTCTGTTTTGCAAATGGTGGGAAGGTCTGTTTGCACCCTAGGCTGGTGGCTGTGAATTAGCCCATGTGCCGGTGGGGCTTGGGGAGCAGAAGGGATGCTCATGGGGATGGCTTGCTCCGTGCCCACCATCGCGGCTGGGGCAATGTGGCAGCTCCTGCCTCGGGGGTCCCAGCCTGGGAGACATGCAACTAGGAGTGTCTCCTTATCCCCTTCTTCCTTGTTTAGGACGTGGGAGGTTTTGCTGTAAACAAAGGGCATGGCCCCAAAACGGAGCCACTTGTGCCTGCCCTGGGGGAGGTGTAGGGCTGGGGAAACACGCCTGGAGACACCTGAGTGTGGCGCTTGGAAACAGCCACCCAGGCACAAGAGCTGCCTTTGTGGCCTCTCCATCACCAACTGCCACTCCGGGATGTGCCCAAGTAGGGCTCAGCTGTACTGCAGCACTGCAGGACACTGTTGGCATCTCCACCGAAGGATGAGCATTACGTGGATGCTGCTGCAGCTCCGTTCCCATCTGCCTTGGCCTCTGTCCTGGGGAAGGAGAGATTTGCATCTCCTCAGGAGCAAAGTGCAGGATGTCTGTGGGACCCTTGAAGCCAGCCAGGGTACAAACCCCTCCTGCTCCATCATGGTTTGTTCCTGGCCCAGCAGCACCAATGTGGCTCTCCCACCCCCCCGGGGGCTCACCCATCCACCGCCGATCTGGGTGGTGGTAGTGGCATCTTTCTGCCCCACTGTCTGCAGCTCCTGTGGCTGGAGCCCAGGCAGGGGACTGTCCCCATGGTGGTGGGAGGTGACATCTGGACATGGAGGATGTTCTCACAGATGTCCCACAGTGCAGGAGACATAGACGGTGCCCCAACGGGGTCTGAATCCTCCTGGTGTGGCAGGGACAGAGTCTGCAGCCAAGCAGTGCTTGTCCTTTGCTGTGCAAGCCCTGCTCCCCTGTTTTGGGGCCATGTGTTGGTGGTACTTTCTGATGCCCATAAAATAACCACCCTTCCCCATCCCCAAGGAGACTAACCTGACATTCACATGCAATATTTCTGCCTCTTCTGTGGTTTCTTGCCCCCAAGGGTGCCTGTGTTTTATTGTGGGGGGCTCCTGAGTGGTGTCACCTTGCTCCCTTCTTTGCAAACTCCTTTTTCTTGATGGCCTTTGTGGTCAAAACACAACTTTCTTGGGTAGATCTTTGCAGTGCCTCCAACTTCTCTAACTCTCATCTGCCAGATTAGTCCCTTCCCAGTGCCAATTGATGTTCCCAATGAATGTGACTGCTATAATTGCCTCCACTGATAAATGATGGATGCTGTGACATTTGACATAATTCCCAGGAAAAGACAAACCTCATTTGCTCTGACACTTTCCCCTGAAAGGCTTTTAATTTCTGGAGGACTTGTCATGCTTTGAGCCCCATCAGTGCTTGCTGATGTCTCACTGGGGAGGCAGCCCTGCAAGGGCAGTGTGTGCGCAGCCCCTTGTCGTGGATGGGGTGAGGGACCAGCATTGGCTTAGAAGAGCTTCAGACCCCAGAAATACCAAAATTCAGTGTCCACTGGGCTAGTGCTGCCCTTTCTGCCAGCAACATCCTGCTGCCGCTGCCGCTGGTGGGCACAGGGAATGGAGCCCAATGCCTCATTCTCCCTTGCCCCTTATTAAATATTTGCACATCAGAAAAAAAAAGGCAAAAAGGTTTTTGTCTGTGTTCAAAAGCTCAGTGTTGGCTGTTGGTTTGGTGGCAATGATGAGTTTTCCTGGGCAGTGGCCCCTTCTGCAGGATTGGGGCTGGCTCTTGTCCTAGGTCCTGGCTCCAGACCCGTGGTGGGTCCCAGCATGGGGTTTGTCCTGCCCTGGTCTTGGCATGCTGAGTGTCCCTGAGCAGATCATTTTGGCCCCAGTACTTCCCCTTGGCTGTGGATTTGGGACCCTGACTTGGATGCTTATAGCTTGCCTTTGGGGAGCACCGAGGGCCTCCAACCCCTGAATATCACCAGAATCTGCAGATTCTCTGTACCGCTGAAAATAAGGCTTGAAGCATCTCACGCTTGGAAATGTTGGCCTTAACCACCTCGTGCCTCAGTTTCCCCATCAGTAAAATGGCCTGGGTGACCCATCCCCTCTCCAGAAAGTGATTCGATGCTTGTGCCCAGGGGAGCATGAGTGCTGGATACAGCTCGCAGCTGTGACCATGAGGGTTTGGCAGGACCCGCTGAATGTCAGGCATGTGGAGAACACTGGGAGTGGTGCATGAACTGCTGTGTCAGAATTTACATCAGTGAGTAATTCATTTTGGTCTTCTTTTTACATCTGCTCATTATTAAAAGCAGACAGCTGACAAGACCTGGTTTGTTTCCGTTTATGCTTGGGGTTCCTGATGCCTGGCTGAAATAAAGCTGGCTGCAGCACTGGCAATGGGAGGGGGACCTGAAGCACAGCCAGGCAAAGGCGAGGGTCTGGCCCCAGCAATTGCAGCGTGTCTGCGCCCCCCCCGCCACCCCCCCAGTCTGTCCACACCAGTGTTGCCCCATTAAAATGCTGTGTCTATACTTCCTTTTGATTTTTCTGTTTGTGTGCTGACTGTTGCTGTTTTGTAACCATCTTTCCTTGAGCTCTGGGGCTGGGCTGAGCTCTTTTCCCTGGAGAGCAAGGACATGGGAGAAGGCTCTGGGGGCAGATGCCCCTCACCCTCTCATCACGCCACGAACCAGAACCTGAGAGAGAGAAGCTAAGTAGGTTTTTCCTCCAGAGCAGCCCTTTAATTGCTGCATTTTGTAATGAGACCGGGTGGCCCCTGGGAGTACTCCTCACTGCATTCACGGCAGGGGGTGTTTGCTTATGGGGGACCCCAGATCCTGTTTGTGCCTGGTACTGGCTGCATGTCAGCTGGCCTCACAGAACTGGGTACCTGTCAGTGCACACCTCCCATGCTATTGAGACACTGCATCCCAGCTGGATGGGAGGGCCTGAGGCTGTGGGACCCCAGTCCCAGAGCCACTGCTCCCCCCGAGCATGCAGGGATGCAAGTAAAAGGCTGCCATGGGGCTGTGCTAACCCAGGGGGTGGGAGTGTCTCCAGTTCTGGGGCCGAACCCTGCTTGGAGCAGGGCTGGCTGTGAAGCAGGGCCAAGCGTGGCATGGGGACAGCCGAAATTGCTGGCAGTGTCCCTCTTGCCCTATATTTAGGGTCAGGGGATTTGGTTGGATGGAGTGGGTGGGTGACCCACAGCCAGCTTGCTGTCCCAGCATCGACAGCCCTGAGGTAAAGGGGGAGATCTGAGGCATTTTGGGAGGGCATCAGCCACCCCTCCTTCATGGGGGCATTGGAGGGGAAGGGTCTGGCCGGAGTGGTGGCTGGCAGGGCTGGAGTGAGGGCTGGGGGCAAAGGAGGGAGCCGATGGCCCTGGTCTCGGTGCCCAGCTTGGGGTGTCTCCTTGCAGTGCAGTTTTGGGGTCACAGTTACACATACCAGTTCTGACTGTTCCAGTGGTGCTGCAGGAAAGCCGTCCTTCCCTTTCTTTCTGCTCCTGCAGCCGCCAGCCCAGGTTGAGTGCTGTGTCCCCCGGGACCCCTTCCTGGGGGGCAGCCAAGACCCCAGCTGAGAAACAGCAGCTCCAGCAAAGAGCCTTGTTTGTAAAGATGAACCCTGTTTCTGTGTCCGTGCCAGTGTCTCAGTTTGCATGCCCTGCTGCCTTGTCTTGAGATGAATGCAAGAGCAAACCAAGCAAATGCAACAGTTTAAAAACAAAAGAAATCAAAACAAAACCCAGGAACTTTGTGACAGTGGAAATAAAAGCTTAATGACAGTAATGAAGCACCCATGGTCTGTGATGTGCTGCAGGGGGCAGGCAGGCTTGCAGGGCGGCATGGGTCAGGCTTGCAGCCTGCTGTAGCCCTCAAAGCTTCCCCCAAACCTGCCCTGGCGCTCAGCAGGGCCGGGATCTGGGCTGGGGAGTGCGGCTGGCCAGTGCCTTGTGCCAAGTACGGGGCTGCAGTGGCAGCAGCAGTGAGCGGTACCTGGGCTATGCCAGCATGGCTGCAAATGGGGATGCACTGAGGTGTGCTGGCAAGCAGTCCGTGAGGCCCCTTGCCCACATGCTGTGATGAGCTTTCAGGTCTCAGCTCCAGGCATGCCAGGGACCATTTGTCCCTGTAACACTGCTCCTTCCACCTCCATTTGCCCAGACACAGCTTTTCTTCTGCCAGGTCATATCCCCCCACAGTGCCCACATCCTTTCTTCTTTTTCTGCAGCAAAGACACTTGCAGCTGTGCCTGCCTGCAACTGTCCCCTTGTTGATGCAGAGGGCTGGGAGCCGTCAGGTCACTTTTGGCATGCAATGGCTGCTGAGGAAGCTAGGTATTAATGTCTCATATTTGTGCCCCACAAGCCATAACAGAGGTGCCCCTTGGCAGCCCCCTCCACGGCTGGCTGGGCAAGCAGGGGGGCTCACAGGCTGCATTAGGCTTTTCACATGTGGTCGGATCACATTTGCTGTTCTGCCCGGCCAAGTCTTCCAGAAACGAGCACTTCCAGAAACTGGCCTCCCTGCCAGCCCATCTTCATTTGTTTGCTCTCCTAATGAGGCTGACTAATTATTTTCAGGAAGCCAGAGGAGATGCCCTAATGGTCTAAACAAGGAGGCTGTGTTTGCACAGGGGGTTTTGTTCAGAGGTGCCTTGTGCCAGCACATGGTAGGGGCACCCAGGGATTTATCCCCTGTGCCGGGGAGCAAGCAAGGATGGGCAGAGGCTCCAAACCACAGTGGTTACACAGGGGCTGTGCCTTGCTTTGCTGCGCTTTAACCCCCAGCAAGGAAGGGGTTAAAGACCAGCAGGTGCTCCTGGGATGGGGAGCACTGGTGGGTGTGATGGGGAAAAGCTGCTGTCATTTCCTCTGTGCCAGCAGCATTGGCAAGAGGTGCTCCCTGGTGGGGAGCCGAATGGAGCTGGGGTGCAGGGGAGGATGCTCTGTGCTAGGCTTGGTGGCACTGTGGGGTGATGGACCTCCCCAAGCTTGCATTGATTGTGGAGTCAAGGGTACAAAGCCTGCGGGGGAAGCCTTGCCTTGGCTGGGGGAACAGGCCACTGGCACAGCTCACGGCTCAGTGCTGTGGGGCAGAGGTATCACCTGGCTGTTTAAGTCACAAATCCTGAAGGACAGGACCAAGTCTGTTGGGTTACAAAAGCGCTCTAAGTCTCACTGTCTAGACACTGCCTCAAAAAGGTGGCTTCTTGAATAACTAAGGCAGGTGATAAGTCAGACACTGCTGAGGGGATAAAGTGTTATCAGGACCCTCGTTGTTGAGATTGTGAGGTATAACAGGTGGACAGAAGTGAGTATTAAAGACACCTGTATTAGCCACAGGAAAAAAAAAGAGATTTTAATTAGAAAGTATGAAATATGCATGAAAAGCAATCATTAACCTTACTTCTTTAATCAAATACTTTATGGTAGTTATGATCAAGCAAATAAAAACTTTTAGGAAAATACACCCATTGTTAAGCAACTGTATGAGACTTACTTTCTACAGCTTACAACATTCAAACAAGTTGAAAATACACTTAAGAATTCAACTGGTATGGGTTTTGATCCTGTAATTACACTAAAAGATAGCGTCAGGAAGAATGCAGCTTAGTAATTCCTATGCTTTGTCAAAGCCATGGCTCCTACCATTTGAAGAAGGACACCTGTACAACACACTTTCAAAATAGAGCAACTAGTAACAGCTTTCTGAATGCAATCGGTAGCTGCCTGTCAAGTTGTCTCGGACAGCACCGAGGTACTGCAGACAGCTTAGGTACTATAAAGAAACTGCAGTACATAAAAATCCACATGCAAAGTTTCTTGCTGTTAACATGGTCCTCTGAAGAGGGTCCCAAATCGGAGAGTCAGCCGAGTAACAACAATCACACCAATATGGCTACGTGTCATCCTACTTTATTCAGCAACTTAGTCATATTTATACTTCTAATGCACTGCTCACATGGTAACAATCATTGGTTAGCTGATTGCAACTACGTCTTCATATTACTTGTTGACTGGACTGCAATTAAGTATTCAGGTTACTTGTTGATTGGTTGTTAATTACATATTCATGTTATTTGTGGATTGGTTAACAATTACGTATTCACGTTACTTGTTGATTGGTTGTCATGCTGCAAGCACCTAATAAGGATGCGCTAACTTAGCAATTTTCATATCTTGCTTGGCATCCGGCTTTGTTCTTGTACAATGCTCATTATTCTTTATTCTGCCTATTCAAGGATAATACAAGATCTTCAAAGTAACTTTGTAATCTACAGGCCACGGTTGTCCAACTCCTGCAAGGGTACAGTATGCCCTTGTTCTGCCAGGAATGAGCTACAGTCCTCAACTTGCATGCAGATACGACGTGTGACACTGGAAAACTCTGCCCATGTTAAAAGAAAGGAAACAGTAAGAACCACCCATAAAAAGTTCAATCCTCTATTGCCATTCAATGGAAATGAATGAGATGACATCCCAGCACAGAATGCAACCTACCATAGAAATCATTAAGCTATTAACTATTTTAACGTAACTATGATCAGGAAAAGCCTCCACATACTACCCCATAATATTTAGGTATGCTTTACTAAATTTAAGGTCAACATTAAAGAAAATGTATTTTTAACTAAGAAATTTAATGTGCTGAAGCAGCTAAGTGGCAGAACCAGGCCTTGTCCCTAGCGTAGCCCTAATCCAAGGCTGGTTTAACACCCAGTCCAGTTAATCGGTGGCAGAACAGAGAAACAACAGATGATCAATTTGTGGACACAGGTGCTCTCAGAAACACAGGTGTTTTTAGAGAAATTGGTGTATGTGAATAGGAATTGCTTGTTCAAAGACTAACTGTGCTTGAAAGAGCGTGTGAGTTAAAGCTGGCAGAATGAAGACCATGATCCCAGGAGGAGCCTGGAACTGAGGCAAAGACTGGAACCAAGCAGGTGAATCAACTGGGACAGAGTCAGGTGATGGATTCACAGAACTGACAGGATAAAAGGAAACTCCTAAAAACTTCAGACATTGACTAATGATCTGATAAGCGTATATAAGCTGTGCTGTATCCCTTGGTTCTCTGCCACTCACTGGGGTGGTGGCCGAACTCTTGAGTCGTGACTAAAGCAAGCCCAGCGGTAACCATGTCTGTGTGGATTTTTCCTTTACCAGTCAATACTGCTATAGTTGCCATTTAAATAACTGACTGAACATCAAGTGTTACTAACAGAAACAATCGTAGAGTTTCACGAAGATGGGTGTACACTTCCAATCTAACTTGCCACACGTGTGGTGGAAATCAAACTAGCCATATACTTTTTCCAGACAGCAGAAGAAATTGCTTGTTGCATGCAATGGAATTTGATCGCTTTCAAAATGCCTCTCTTGGATGAGACTGTTTGCTCCCTGCAAGTTTCTCTTCCTCTCAGTTGATAATATAAGGAGCGAGAGCAACCAGTTCAGACCAAGTAATCCCAGTGGAGGCTGGCAACATAAGCAAGGCAGGAGGCCTACATGTGTTAACAGAGAATTAGATACAGAAAAGCGGGGTTTGACCCCAGACATTACATTCGTCACGCCACAGCCTCTGAATACAGAAAGGCTGCTAAGTGACACAACAGTAAGAACGCTATCACCACACTTCTGTGGCAACAGGAGAAGCTCTTGTACCTACTCATTGTTCAGCTCTTGGCTTAGTTTAGCCTTTCAGCATTTAAGAACAGAAAAGTTAAATCCGAGTTACAACAAATCAGCAAATTTAGTTCATGCCAATATACAGAACTACACTATCTCCCAGAACAGATAATAAGGACCTCACATTTTAGAAAGACAAAGTGAGGACAGTATTACCATTAGATTGCAACACTACCAGAATTGTTCCCGGGTTGTATTGAAGTAGAACAGTAAGCCATAACATGTAAAAAAAATACAGAGGAGAGGTTTATGTAGCCAAGGACCATTTACTCCAACATGTAACTGATAAATCAACTGAAATCTATGAATCGGGTATGCATTAACACACACAAAGCAAACATAGTAAGACACAATTTTAGGCTTAAGGGTCAAGTCAGCGGAGCCTTCCCTGGAGAGAGGCTCTTTCCTCTAACCAGCTTGTCCCGTTTGTCAGCCTTCTAGGATTTAAAGATGCAACCAAAGTCAAGTTTCGCCAGAGCAGCTGCTTGATTTCTAGTAGGAAAAGCCTGCTCACTCAGCAGCTTTGCTCCTGAAATGCATCAATGGGTCCTTGTCCCAGTTTCAGAGGGACGAGGCAAAGACTTGCCTCGCATAAGTACCGAGTATAATATATACACACACACAGAGGAGCTTGTCTGATCTGCCAGTGTAATAGATTTGTGTCCTATAAACTCTTCAAGAGTTTGTGGTGTTTAAAACGCTGTGAATTCAGCCGTCCCTCGTCCCCAGGAATATCATAGCAGGCATACGGTGATGGAAAGGCTATGAGAGCATCCATCCAAGAATGGCAGAATAGCATCTTACCGTGTCTCTCAGCTTCTGGAGTCACACAATTGGCAGCTTTATCCAAGTGTTGTTTAAACAGCTTGTGCTCTACGTCCTGCTGCTGCTCTCCTGTTACATCCATGGCATCGATGCTCAAATCTGAAAGCAGTGAGCAAGGAAAGCGGTCTATGAACACACAAGTGTTATGGCCTGTGGCAAGCTGAGGAAATGAAAAGACAGAATCTTTCAGCCAGCAAGGTAAGAATGTGCCAAACCGGGAGAGTGTGTATGGCTAGGGCCAAGTGACCGACAGGGAATAGAACGCATGGTGTGGCATGCTAAATGGCCCTCCCAGGTACAGGGTTTGGTTTGGTGTCCAAGAAGGACAGTTTCCAACTTCCAAGAAAGCGTTGCCCTGAAAGGTAGATGCGCTTAAGGCAAAAAGCCAAAAGCAAACCCCTCAAAGCCCAGAACCATTTACAGGAACACAGGAGTTAAGCCTAAAATTGGTTGAAAGCTGCCTCCTACCTCTTCCCCCACCACCTCTCCCCCTTCAACATCAGCACATTTCCTTGTGATCCCTTTTCACAAAAAGATTTGAGGCCTGTGGTATCAGCTCGGTACCGAAGCACCACGATGCGCTTGCTGGCTAGATGCTCTCTTAGAAGGCTGACAGCTTCTCTGCACACAACTGCCGAGGCTTCCAGTCTCTCTGGCCTTCCCACACCCTGTGAAACGTGAGGAAGGCAAAGACCAATAACATCTCGGGGGGGTCAGGAGGAAGTCAAGATGCACTACATTAGAGCCCAACGCATTACCCAAAGGAATTACCACAACAGAACAAGAGGCAGGAATGATCGGTAGACAGGCAGATAACATGCACGGCAGCAATACCCAGTCAGACTTGCAGGGCTTCCAGTCACTTCATCCCACAACTTTGTTTTGAATTTAGTTAAAAGGTAATCAGATTCCTAATGCTCATTCTGCCTTTATAACTTCTGGAGAAAGGCTAACACGTGGCATTGGCATTACAGTCCAATTATTGCCCAAGCAGCAGCGCAGCACTCGGAAGCAGCGGGCACATGGAGCCTTGTGGCCCTCGGCAAGAACATAAGTTATCCCTCCACTGTCAGCAGTCCGACTCACAAGCACAAGGCACACGTGGAAAAGTAACATCTAGACTGAACTTCAGTTTAGCTCCCCTTGATTTGTCAGCGTACAATTCCCGATGTACCTAGGTACAAAGAAAAAAACAAATGAGCCCTGTTTCACTGGGAAGCAAATCCAAAGGCCTCTTCCCCTCGGCTGCTCTGGCCCAGGAGCTGACTGTCACGACACAGGATCAGCGAGACACCAGAGCTGCTGCCTCCCAACCCTCCCCGGTAGTTAAACGCTTGCCCTTTGCAATACTTTTTAGAGAAATCAGCAGTCGGGGGCGAGGGGGGAGGATTCCACCGCCGGCTTTCTTTTCCTTCTCTTGCCCGCTCGCAGGGGTGGGAAGAGGCTCCTGGGCCACCCCCCTGAGACAGCGTTACCGCAGGCCCCAAGGCAGCCCCTGCGGCCCCAGCCCACTGCCACGGCCCCGGCCGGCGGCTGGGGGAAAGACAAAGCCCCGCGCAGAGCTGCGGCGGCTGCCCGGAGGCGGCGGGGGGGCGGCAGGGCGCCGCGGGCCGACCCCCCTCCCGGGACCCGCCGCCACAAGGGAGCACCGGGGCCGCCCCATCACCGCTCCTCACCTCCTCGCTGAGGCAGTAGTGCAGCTCCGAGAAAAAAAAAAGGCAGCAGCGTGAATAGCCCGCTGACCACCGTCACTGCCGGAGAGACGAGAACCGCCGGCAGCCCCGCCGGTCCCGGGCCGGGCCGCCCGCCTCAGCCCGCCCGCCGCCGCTACCAGGCGCTCCCTGCCGCGGCCGAGCGCCGGCCAGCCACGTCCCCCCCAGCTGGCCGCTGCCCGACGGCCGCGCCCGGGCTCACCCACCGGCACCCGGCCGCCCTCAGCTCGACCGCTCACCCAGCGCGCCGCCCGAAAGTCTTCCCAGCCCTAAAGTCTTCCAGGCTCCTGGGGAAGCCCCGCACCACCTCAGCCGCTCCATCGCGCCGCGCGGGCCAGAAATGAACCCACCTTCCGGCGCCGTATGCGTAAGCCCATACGCGTACGTAGCCGGAAACCCCGCCCCAAGGCATCAGCCGATGCTGCGCATGCGCTGCCCTTCGTTTGCCAAAAACTATATTATGCAGGCGTAAAAGCCGATTTCGTAATAACCATACGTAGCCACAAGCCCTGCCCCTAAGCGTCCAGCGCAATCTGCGCATGCGCTGCCCATGTCTGCCAGAAAAGCTACTACGCATGCGTAGCCACAACCCCCGCCCCTAGGCGTCAAGCCAATTGTGCGCATGCGCTGCTCTTGGCGTGCAACAAAACCCGACTGCGCATGCGTAAAAGCCCATGTCGTAAAGCGCATGCGCCGCCTGAAACCACGCCCCGTAGCGGCAGGCCCATTCTGCACATGCGCTGACCTTAGTTTGCCATTAACGCCATTGTGCATGCGTGTTAGCGTTAGGGTTAGGGTTAGGGTTAGGGTTAGGGTTGGGGTTAGGGTTAGGGTTAGGGTTAGGTTAGAGTTAGGGTTAGGTTTACAGTTAGGGTTAGGATTAGGATTAGGGTTAGGTTTACGGTTAGGGTTATGGTTAGGTTATGGTTAGGGTTAGAGTTAGGTTATAGGGTTAGGGTTAGGTTTAGGGTTGGGGTTAGGGTTAGGGTTAGGTTTACAGTTAGGGTTAGGGTTAGGTTTAGGGTTAGGGTTAGAGTTAGCGTTAAGTTAGGGTTAGGGTTAGTTATGCTTAGAGGTAGGGTTAGGGTTAGGATTAGGGTTGGGGTTAGGGTTAGGGTTAGAGTTAGCATTAAGGTTAGGTTAGGGTTAGAGTTAGCATTAAGGTTAAGTTAGGGTTAGGGTTAGAGTTAGGTTTAGGGTTAGAGTTAGCGTTAAGGTTAAGTTAGGGTTAGGGTTAGGTTTAGGGTTAGGGTTAGGTTAGGGTTAGGGTTAGTTATGCTTAGAGTTAGGGTTAGGTTTAGGGTTAGGGTTACGGTTACAGTTATGGTTAGGGTTAGGGTTAGGGTTAGCATTAAGGTTAGATTAGGGTTAGGGTTAGGCTTAGTTTTAGGCTTAATCTTAGTCTTAGGCTTAGAGTTGGGGTTAGGGTTAGGGTTAGGTTAAGGGTTAGGGTTAGGGTTAGGGATCGGGTTAGGGTTAGGGTTAGCGTTAAGGTTAGGCTTAGTCTTAGTCTTAGGCTTAGAGTTGGGGTTAGGGTTAGGGTTAGGTTATGGTTAGGCTTAGGTTAAGGATAGGATTACCTTTATGGTTACCCTAGAAACTTAATATTTAAAACTTAAATATAAGACATGGTGGTAGGACTAAACCCTAAAACTTAGGGTTAAGTATTAAGGTTAAGATTGATTAAGGTTGAGTTTAGGGTTAAATCTTAGAGTTAAGTCTTAGGGTTAAGTCTTAGGGGTAGGCCTTTAGGTTAAAGACTTATGGTTAAGTCTCAAGGTTAAGACATAGGGATAAGAGTTAAGGATAAGTCTTAACGTTGACTCTTAGGGTTAAGTCTTAAGGTTAAGTATTAAGGTTGAGTCTTAGGGTTAAGACTTAGAGGTTGAGTCCTGGGGTTAAGTCTTAGGGTTAAGTCTTAAGGTTAAGTCTTAGGGTTAAGACTTAGGGTTAAGTCTTAAGGTTAAGCCTTAAGGTTGAGTCTTAGGGTTAAGACTTAGGTTAAGTCTTAGGGTGAAGTCTTAAGGTTAATTCATAGGGTTAACTCTTAAGGATAATTCTTAACATTGAGTCTTAGGTTTAAGTCTTAACGTTGAGACTTAGGGTTAAATCTCAAGGTCGAGTCTTAGGTTTAAATCATAGTGTTAAGTCTTAGGAATAAGTCTTAGGGTTAAGTCCTAAGGTTAAATATTAGGGTTAACTCTTAAGGTTGAGTCTTAGGGTTAAGTCTTAGGGTTAAGCCTTTGGTGTAAATCTTAATGTTAATTTTTAAGGTTAAGTCTTATGGTTATGTCTTAAAGTTAAGTCGTAGGGTTAAGTCTCAGGGTTAAGTCTTAGGTTAAGTTTTAGGATTAGGTCTTAATGTTAAGTCATAGGGTGAAGACATGTTTATGACTTAGAATTCAGACTTAGGGTTAGGTCATTAGCTTAGTTCTTAGGGTTAAGTCTTAAGGTTAAGACTGAGGTTTAAGTCTTAGGGTTAGATCTTAGCACTATGTCTTAAGGTTAAGTGTTAGGGTTAAGCCTGAGGGTTCAGTCTTATGGTTAAGTCTTAAGGTTAAGTATTAAGGTTAAATCTCAAGGTTAAGTCTTAGAGTAAAGTCTCAGGGTTATATCTTAGGGTTAAGTTTTAAGGTTAAGTCTTAGGGTTAAGTCTTAAAGATTAAGTCTTAAGGTTAAGACTTAGGGTTAGGTCTTAGGATTCAGCCTTAGGGATAAGTCTTAAGGTTGAGTCTTAAAGTTAAGTCTTAGGGTTAAAGACATAAGGTTAAGTATTAAGGTTATGTGTTAGGGTTAAGAGAGTTAAGTCTCTACAATTAAGTCTTTAGGTTAAGTCTCAATGTTAAATCTTAGGGTTGAGTCTTTAGGGTTAAGTCCTTAGTTTAAGTCTTAAGGTTGAGTCTTAGGATTAAGCCTTAAGGTTGAGACTTAGAGTTAAGTCTTAGTATTAAGGATCAGGGATAAGTCTTAGGGTTAAATCTCTAGGGTTAAGTCTTTAGGTTAAGTCTCAATGACAATTTTTAGGGTTGAGTCTTAGGGTTAAGTATTTGGGTTAAGACTTAGGGTTAAGTCTTAAGGTTAAATCTTAGGGTTAAGTCTTAAGGTTGAGTCTTAAGGCTAATTCTTAGGGTTAAGTTTTAGAGTTAAGTCTTAAGGTTAATTGTTAAGGTTGTGTCTTAGGGTTAAGTCTTAAGGTTCAGTCTTAGAGTTAAGTCTTAGAGTTAAATCTTAAGGTTGAGTCTTAGGGTTGAGTCTTAGGGTTAAGTCTTAAGGTTGAGTCTTAGGGTTAATTCTTAGGGTTAAGTTTTAGAATAAAGTCCTAAGGTTAATTCTTAAGGTTGTGTCTTAGGGTTAGGTCTTAAGGTTCAGTCTTAGAGTTAAGTCTTAGAGTTAAGCTATAAGATGAAGTCTTAAAGGTTGAGTCTGAAAGTTGAGCCTTAGAGTTAATCTTATAGTTAAGTCTTAGGGTTAAGTCTTTAGGTTAAGTCTCAATGTGAACTCTTAGGGTTAAGTCTTAGTGTTAAGTGTCCGCGTTAAGTCTTAAGGTTGAGTCTTTACAGTTAACTCTTAGCGATACGTCTCTAGTTTAAGACAGAGTTAAAGTCTCATGGATAAGTCTTAGGTTTTAGTCTTAAGGTTATGTCTTAAGGTTAAGTCTTAGAGGTTGAGTCTTGGGCTTAAGTCTTAGGGTTAAGTCTTAAGGTTAATTAATAAGGTTGAGTCTTACGGGTTAAGTCTTAAGATTCAGTCTTAGCGTTAAGTCTTATAGGTAAGTCTTAGGGTTAAGTCTTAGGGTTCAGTCTCAGGTTTAAGTCTTAGGGTAAATATTAAGGTTAAGTCTAAAGTTTTTGTCTTAGGGTAAAGTCTTAGAGTTAAGTTTTAAGGTTAATTTTTCAGGTTGAGTCTTAGGGTTAAGTCTTAAAGTTGAGTCTTAGGGTTAAGTCTTAGAGTTAAGACTTTAGGTTAAGTCCTAAGGTTAAATTTTAAGGTTCAGTTTTAAGACTTATGGTTATGTCTTAGGGTTAAGTATTTAGTTTAAGTCTTAAGGTCAAGTCATAAGGTTGAGTCTTAGGGTTAAGTCTTAAGGATGAGCCTTAGAGTTAAGTCTTAGGGTTAAGCCTTAGGGATAAGTCTTAGGGTTAAGTCTCTACAATTAAGTCTTTAGGTTAAGTCTCAATGTTAAATCTTAGGGTTGAGTCTTTAGGGTTGAATGCTTAGTTTAAGTCTTAAGATTGAGTCTTAGGATTAAGCCTTAAGGTTGAGGCTTAGAGTTAAGTCTTAGTGTTAGGGATCAGGGATAAGTCTTAGGGTTAAATCTCTAGGGTTAAGTCTTTAGGTTAAGTCTCAATGACAATTTTTAGGGTTGAGTCTTAGGGTTAAGTATTTGGGTTAAGACTTAGGGTTAAGTCTTAAGGTTAAATCTTAGGGTTAAGTCTTAAGGTTCTGTCTTAGGGATAAATCTTGAGGTTGAGTCTTAAGGTTGAGTCTTAGGGTTACTTCTTAGGGTTAAGTTTTAGAGTTAAGTCTTAAGGTTAATTGTTAAGGTTGTGTCTTAGGGTTAAGTCTTAAGGTTCAGTCTTAAAGTTAAGTCTTAAAGTTAAGTCTTGGGGTTCAGTCTTAGGGTTAAGTCTCAGGGTTAAGTCTCTAGTTATGTCTAAGGGTTAAGTCTTAGGTTTAAGTATTAAGGTTATGTCCCAGTGTTAAGTCTTAGGGTTAAGTCTTAAGGTGAAATATTAAATTTAAGTCTTAAGGGAAAGTCTTAAGTTTAAGTTATAGGTTAACTCTTAGGGTTAAGTCTTAAGGTGAAATATTAAATTTAAGTCTTAAGGGAAAGTCTTAAGTTTAAGTTATAGGTTAACTCTTAGGGTTAAGTCTTAAGGTTAAATCTTCAGTTTATTTCTTAGGGTTAAGTCTTAGCGTTAAGTCTCAGGGTTAAATCTTAGGATTAATTCTTAAGGTTAAGTATTAAATTTAAGTCTTAGTGTTAAGTCTTAAGGTTAAGTTTTGAATTTAAGTCTTAAGGTTAAGTCCTAAGTTTAAATCTTAAGTTTAAGTCTTAGGGTTAATATTAGGGTTAACTCTCAGGGTTCAGTCTTGAGGTTTAGCCTTATGGTTAAGTCTTAAAGTTAAGTATTAAGGTTAAGTCTTGGGTTAAGTCTCAGGGTTATGTCTTAGGGTTAAGTTTTAAGGTTAAGTCATAAGGTTAAGTATTAAGGTTATGTGTTAGGGTTAAGTCGTAGGGTTAGGACTTAGGATTATGTCTTAGGGTTAAGTTTTAAGGTTAAGTCATAAGGTTAAGTATTAAGGTTATGTGTTAGGGTTAAGTTGTAGGGTTAGGACTTAGGGTTATGTCTTAGGGTTAAGTCTTAGGGTTATGTCTCAGAGTTAAGTCTCAGGGTTAAGTTTTAAGGTTAAGTCTTATGGTAAAATCTTAGAGTTAAGTCTCAGCATTATATCTTAGGGTTAAGTCTTAAGGTTAAGTTTTAAGGTTAAGACTTAGGGTTAGGTTTTAGGATTAAGCCTTAGGGATAAGTCTTAGGACTAAGTCTTACGGTTACATCTTAGGGTTAAGTCATAAGGTTAAGTATTAAGGTTATGTGTTAGGGTTAAGCTTTATGGTTATGTCCTAGGATTAAATCTTAAGGTTAAGTCTTAGGGTTAAGTCTTAAGGCTGAGTCTTAGGGTTAAGACTTAGGGTTAAGTCTTAGGGCTAAGTCTTACGGTTAAATCTTAGCGTTAAATCTTAGGGATAGGTCTTAGCATTAATTCTTAGGGTTAGTTATTAAGGTTATGTCTTAGGGTTAAGTCTTATGGTTAAGTTTTAGGGTTAAGTATTAAGGTTAAGTCTTAGGTGTAAGTCTCAGGGTTAAGTCTTAGGGTTATATCTTAGGATTATTCTTAAGTTTAAATCTTATTTTTAAGTCTTAGGGTTAAGTCTTAATGTTATGTTTTAAATTTAAGTCTTACATTTAAGTAGTAAATTTAAGTCCTAAGTTTAAATCTTAAGGTTAAGTCTTAGTGTTAATATTAAGGTTAACTCTCAGGGTTAAATCTTAAGTTTGATCCTTAAGGTTAAGTCTTAGGGTTAAGTCTTGAGGTTGAATCTTAAGGTTAAGTCTTAAATTTAAGTCTTAAGGTTAAGTCGTAAGGTCAAGTCTTAGGGTTAAGTCTTAAGGTAAAGTTTTAAGGTTAAGTCTTAGGGTAAGTCTTAAGGTTAAATCTTAGGTTAAGTCTTAGGGTTAGGTCTTAGGGTGAAGACTTAAGTTTATGTCTTAGAATTCAGAGTTAGGGTTAGGTCATACCTAACATAGGGTTATGTAATGACTAGAAATTCATAAAATGCCATGCAATTTTCCATGTTCGAGAAACACATCTGTTCTGGCTGTTGCAAAGGCCCCAGAAATGTCCATAACTTACGGCCAATTAATTTGTTCTGTAAAAATTGTGTTAGTTTCCAATGAAGAATTAATGGGACATAGGAAAAATGGTAAACAGCTTCTGAAGTGCTGCTTCTTTGTATCTTGCAGATGAGTAATACTGCAGAATTACACTGTGGCCAATAAGGTGCTCCCCTTCCATCTTCCCAAGCTGGGAACTACTCTTTACAGGATAGTATCAAAGTTGCAGGAGCTGGCTGGAAACTAGGACCATGCGTGGCAATCAGTTAGCTGAGGGAAATGTGCTCGAGCTTGTACAGACAACAATTAACATGATGAGACATGTTTACAGAGCACAGGGGAGTGGGAGACGGATGGCGCCAAGGAAAGGTAACACCTTGTGGTTAATTGATGGTAGTTAACCACCAATCAGGGATTGCCTAGTATGCAAGGCTTAGCTTCAAGAACCAATCAGTTTAAAACACGCAGCTTTTGAAAGTGTATATAAGCTCGTGCTTCTGTACAATAAATTGACATTTGCTTGCATCAAGCTGCGTCCCGTCTCTTCATTCGCAGCACAAAGTAACATTTTAAAGTTAGGATAAACACTCTGAATTATTAACAATTAATGTTTTGCTCATATTATAGCAGTTATCCAGCTAGAGAGCACAGTGTAAGGTTTAAAACACACTATTTCACAAGAAAGTACATCTAAGCATACCTTAATAAGCTGGGCCAGAGAAAGAGGTGTGGAAGAGTCGCAATCTATTCAGAAAAATTAAACACATATTCAAGTTCTACAATCAAAACACAGAAATAGTTCACCCCTATTGCTGTATGAAAGCCTGCGCTATATCCTCTGAGTGTCACTGGAAGAGCCATCTCCAAGCCAGTGGAATTCGTATTTGTTCAAAACAAAGTCCAAACCTTAAACAGCTTAAGTATCCCTACGTTGTTAACGAGAAGAAACTAAAGTAACCAACCCCTCTTGAGATCAACCTATTGCTCAGAATACCTCAGAGAGGGACCCTTTTCAAATGCTCACAACTGCTTAAAAGACAGAGGGTTAAGGAAGCTGTCCATTTTCAGCTCAAAAGGATCTAAAAAAAATATTTCCATTTATTTGAGAAGGAAGTGTCACTACAGGAAACATTGTCAGCGCAGTTTATAAATTAATCAGTTAATAGCTCATCATTTTCTAAATGCACACAGGTATGATTCATGAACACAGTATAGTTTTTGCGCTGTCTTTTATTTACTATCATTAGACCCCAAGTTCATTAATTTCTAGATTAAGTTATTCTAAGAGCTTACAAAGTGATCAGATCCAGTGACCTAGAGCTCGTGTAATGCCTCACACCATTCTAGTGAAGAAAAAGCAGTTATACTTACAGATGAAAACCAAACACCACCACAAAGTAATGTTTGTACTATGAGGGCTATTTTGAAATGCATCATTGCACGTAGCATTCCACCCAAGGGCCAAATGGAGATCTAGACCATTACTAGTCAAGGATCTCCTCGAGTTACTTATTCATGTTTTAGCAGCAGAACGACAGTGTTTTCTGACCTGAAGAAAAATGCTGCCCCTTTTCCTAACATAAATTCAAAGTGGTGGTGGTGTACTGAAGAGTGGCACCAAGTTCAGTGGTGCAAACCTTGAACCTACAAGCTCTAAAAATGAGCCTACATTTTCTGTACAACACACAGTCATACAAGAAATATTCTAGCCTATTCAGTACGAAATGCGATGCGTTACTAGGCACAAATACCATTCTTCACATTAGAACTGCGCAAATGTTGGCATTGCTCAGTTTTCACTATGCTGAATCAAATACATTGGATTTATAGCATACACTATGTTTCACTGGAAAATATGTTTTTATATATATATTATAAATATATATAAAACATATATATTTTATATATAAAAAAATAGTACAAGACTACATTTCTTAGACTTAGGTGCAGCATGTAGAAAAAAGTTTCAGCTTGTGTTTTTACATACCTCTTTTGATGTTCTACTTGCTGGCTCAGCTCGACTTCTAGAAGAAGAAAGAAAGATGATCAGAACTTAAAATAAAGCACTTGTAACCAACATAAAGCAGTGAAAACAGTTTATAAAACCTGAACACCAAAACATTGTGTTCTGATAGTCTTATGAATATGGAAATTTATTTCTATACATAAAGTGTGCTCTCCTGGTACATTCAGTGCAATTGAAATAAAACCCCAAATCCCATTCCTTCTTTGTCCCAAATTACTCTAAGATACAGAATACGGCAGTGCAAGAAGAAGTCCTCAGATATCTTCTTTCTGCTCTCTAAGTATCAAAACTATGAAGACTGTGCTACAGTTTTCTGTTCTTTAAATAGTCAGCCATACAAATACAAAGGCACCTTCAGGCAATCTGTATAGCCCCACTATCACAAATAGGTATCAGATAGAGCACTTTGGTTTCTACACTTCTCTGACAAAACAGGAACAGTTGTCTGTAGAAAAGTGTTTCTTTGTGGAAGCCCAAGCACTGTGTTCAGGTACCTACGATACTTAGCCTAAAGTGACTACAAATAGCAGTAGAAACATCACCTGAAAGCAGTTCCTAGGATTTTCTGTGATCGAGGAGGCCTGTGTTAAAAAAATAAGAAAAAAGGTCTTGATTACCAGAATTTGCTTTAAGATCATCTTGAACGTGCTACAATATTTTAGGAAACACTTATGACACACAAGCCCTTGCCGAGATTCCACATACTCATTGGTCTGTACCTGCATGCTACTCATGAATCAAACATGCAACTGCCGATCTAGTTAACAAACAATTCAGACATCATCCAAAGCGTCCCACGAGCAGAGGCAACCCAAAGGCTGCTGTGCAATTCCTGCACAAATAGAAAGGCTCATACTTCCTGCCACTGCTACACCACCACCAGGCTCGCAAGTACAGCCATGTACCTCCTGAAGATGAGGAAGCGTGAGGAAATGCTTTAAATAACCACACCATGGTTTCTTCATCCACTTGCCTTGAGGAAGATACTACAAGGTGACTAACACATTTCTGAAGGCCTCTCCACCATGACAGCATACATTCATCATTCCCAAACATTAACGACTCTACCAGTTGTTTCCACAATGTTTCCAGCTGAAGGAATAGAAAGCTAACCTGCCTGATCTATTTGCAACTTTAGGAGAGCAGCGGCATTCATCCCTTATCCCCACGTGCAGATATTTCTTGGATCTTTGATGCTAGTGGCACCTAGCCTCTCATTTTAGGGCAGCATTCCAACACCAGGAGAGGGTGCCAACCAACCAGAAATGGAGGATATATTGACAAGACAGCACTAAGCATCCCTATCTAAATTAACCCCCCAAACAAGGCCATGTTTAGCAGCACAGTGCCGCGGCATCCAGGAATTCTTGGTAGTGCCTGAAAGCACTAATATGCCCAAAGCTTACAGGAGAGCCACATAAATTCAGGAGGGTTTGCTTGCAGATGCTTCATGGGTACTAGGATGCTGCTGTACTGTTTGTTTGAGACACGCTGTAACTCGCCAGTATACTTTATTTATTGAGAACTAACATTAGAAAGACATGGCAAAACCACAAGTCAGTAATATCTACTAATGGTGGAGGAGAGGTCTATCTTGAAGAAGACTGGAAAACATGACCATTCAAACCATGCTGATACAGCTGATACAGAACCGGACTGTACGAATACATCGATGACAGCAATAATGCTGTAGTCAGGCTTACATTTGAATATCTGCAATTGTAATCAGATTCTCTGTTCTCCATAAATCTGAGGAATACAGCAGTAATACCTGGAGCACAGAGAGCAGCTTAGGGTGAAAACAAACTTAGAAAGGTAACTACTAACATTTGGGAATGTGCTAAACTGCTTTCTGAGCTTCAGGTTTGGAAAAGATCAACTGTTCCTTCACCATCCTGGCACAAAAGGCAATACACTTTAGGATGTTGTTCTTTTTCTCTTGCCCGACACAGACATTGTCTTTAGGAAACTAATAGGAATCAATTAAGAATCAATCTTCTTGTTTGCACGGTTTGCCAGCTGGCCACTCTCAGTCCTTCCTCTGGAGATAGTATGCAGCCCACACACACACACCCCTTTGGGGTGTAAGAATACCCTGCCCCCCTCCCCTAAACAAAGGAAGCAGTCAAACACCGAGACTCAGACTGCTGGCAGATGGGAAAAAATTACCAGTTCACACTGCAGTGTGTCTCTCCGTTTACTCTAAAAGCAATAAAAGCAAAAGCATACAATAAGGAATCTCTCTGCATAGAGGAAACAGGATGGAGAACTTGACTCTCAGAAAAACCAACCCCAAGAACAAACTCAATTCAAACGTCTGAACAGCTACCACTGTTGGACTTTGAATGCCACATCCCAGCAGGCTGAAAAATCTAAGTCTGCTTTGGGACAGATACATTCAAATCTGCCCTGTCACAACAAAATTTAACAGCAGCTTTAACAAGAAAGATACAACCTGAATGCCTCCGCAAACTAACAGCCACAAAGAAGGTGAACACACTGAAACCCCTCCCAAAGAACACAATGCGTTATGGCTACTTACCCAAGGTCTGTTTTGCTGGTACCTTTAAATCCTCTAACAGGGACTCTCCTAACAGTTACTGATGAGTGCCTTGGAATCAGGGCCTTATCATCTGTGTATTCTGAAAACAACATCAATACAGAGAAAGCATCAGTCAGTTCGCAAGAGTGATATTAATCTGTCATGACATAGCACTTCAGGGAATCCCTTTACAGATATAAAAGCAACATTTTACACACAGCGTCATGCTTTTATCATCTCCACACACTCACGGTACCTTTCCAGAAATCTTCAGGTCTGATAGTCAAACACAAGCAGCAAATTCTTTTCCATTTTTTTGGAATCGTTTCAATGCCAACAGCAAAATGGTCTCTAAAGTCACTAAAGCAGAGTCTGCTAAAGCATGAGGTTCTTTCCTGATCTAACTTACATTGCTTTTGCTCCTGTTAGCTTACAAAACCCTAGAACATGTCTCTATAATAGCGAGCACGGAAGAGGACACCCCCACCCCGCCTCCCACCTTTTAAAACACATCCCAACCATCCATTTTGCCTTCCCACCATCTTCAAAAAGAGTCCACCATCTCTTTTTTTTTTCCCCAGTGATGTTTAAAATCCTGTTTACTTTTAGCTTCTATTAGCATTGCTTCTATTACAAGATTTCCGTGATCACGCGGCTCAGAAAAATCTGAACAAGTTGGCCATCTTCACTCAAGGTTCACTGAAGGGTCTTTCCAAGATCATGTCAACATTTAGTCAGGACTCCTGCACAAAGTTATAAAACCCACTACCATATCTCCACAGGTAAGAACTCCAAAACCCCCTTTAGGCAGAACTTCCTGGCCTAGTTCTTTCCTTCATCTTCTGAAGGTGACTTTAAGCACGTAGATGCTGTTTAATAAAAATGGAAATTCACGGTTATGTATAAAACCCCAAAATCTGGCATACATGTGTATGACACTGAAATGTACTCCTTAGCTTTGCTCTGACAACCGCTGGGGGATTTTTCCATTTTCACAGGGAAAACACCCTTACAAAAGTTCCAGTAAGCATCTGTGTCACAACCTGTACATCTGCCTCTACCTGCATGTCTGTCTCTACTGCCGTATGACATGCGATCCCGTAACACCCCCAAGACCCCTAACACCGTGCTGTTAAGTCTCCTCACAGATACTCTCCTGAACATACTTTACCTATCTGTAGGTAAGCAGCGTGTTTAGGTCCAACCACTTGCAAGGCTGGGGCCAAAGTTACAGTTACCGCAGCAGGCATGTTATTCTGTTTAAGTTTTAATACATCAAACAGGAAGAGGAAAAAATCCTGTGAGTACACATTGTAAAGAAAAGACTGTTGTGAGAATGTCACAGAACCACAGGAACAGAAAAAAAAAAAACCCCAACCGATAAAATTTGAATGTTTAAGGAATGGAAACAGTTTCCAAGTCTTTTTATTTCTGTCATATCCCAAAATCTTTAATCACATGCAAGCTTTGCCAGATGGTACATTACCAAACTGAAACAGCACACAAAGTAATACGAAACCATTACTGTCTCTGAGAATCAACCACCATTTCTGAGATTCAAAAGAACTTAGGGCTTCTTTAAGACCATTTTTAGGTATATTCACCATAACCGATCTGCCATAAAACTTCAGTATTGCCCTGACACCGTTTAACACACAGTACCAGGAAAAAAATGCACCTTTTGAAAGAAACGAAGAAATGATGCTCAATAGCATCTGAATGAGAATGTCTTTGGTGTAGCAAAGAAGCTGTATTAGCAAGAAATGCCAAGTATACTTTAACAGAACACTCGTGTACAAGATGGCTTTCCAGGGTCTGCATAGATTCTCACTCACAGATACACTCTTGATCCAAAACGTTGCTACTGAGCAGTTTCTGCAGCAGCCAAGCACCACTTTTCCAATGCGGTGGAGTAAAAGTAGCTGAAGACAAATTTCAGTCACCAAACCCACTTTTTTTCCCTTCAAATTAGCCATCCATTCCTTTTCTATCACGTTCAGCCTTCTCTGATGGGTTTCAAAGAAATCTGGCATGTTTGTGATTACAAGGCATTGTTGCACATTTCCTTATGGTTTTACCTAGAAGGGTTCCCAGAAACCAAAACTCTTCCACGCGTGGTGTCTCACATCGACCCCGTACGCTGCTGTGCCTGGCTGCACACACAGTCCTGACACCAGCTGCCAGCGCACAACCACGGAAGAGCAGTTCTGATGCCCCAGCACAAGTCACCGCTGCCGGCCGTGGCCCAACCACCTCACTGGCTGCCTGTGCCACCGCCAGCTGGCCAGTCCCCGCGCCCCGCGCCTGCCGCCCCCACGCACCTTCCATGGTCTGGGTGTCGGTGACCTGCAGGTTGCAGTGGGTCTCCTTCAGCCTCTTGCAGCCCATGTTCTGGCGCCTGAGGTCGCACAGGGAGATGTGGGGGCCGTGAAAGGTGACCACATCAGAGTTCAGCCTGGAGGAGAACTTGTAGTGGACACACGACATGGCCGGGGCCAGGCGGTGCCCGTTCTGTGATGGCACCTCATGCAGCAGGTGGCCTCATGGCCCCCACGGCAGGTCAGTAACAAGTAAACACCAAAGGCGATAGCAGAGCTTACCATTTCCCTCCACTGGCAACCAGCTGTGCAGTAAACCAGCTTAACCATCCTCCCTAAGGATGGCTCTAAAGTCACTGAAAAGTAAAAAAAAGAAGGTAAGTTCTTAGCCCGGAATGTAAAGGCACCATCTTGGCTCCCAGGCAGGTGGTACAGATGGCCCAGCAGGGTCACGCCCCCACGTTCCAGGAAAGATAAAAAAAGTGCAGGATGTCTTTGTGGGGTGGGTTTGATGCATCCTTTCCGTTTGGTGAAAGCCTGAGGAAGGATGTATTCCGCAGTAGGACCGGTGGCACTTTAGACCTGAGGTTAAAAAAGTGCTGCACTTCAGTGACACTCCCCAAGCTGCTTTCACCACCAAACAAAAAAAGATTTGCTTTCTCCAGTATGGTGGGAATGATATCATAAAGTTGGTCATGGAGAAAAACCCTCTAAGACTTGCATGCAAGTTTCAGAAGGCCGGCTTTAATGCAAACGAGCACACACCCTCACACAGCACTATCTACATCACATTGGTGTCGATAAGTTCTTCATTCCGAGATTTCGGTAACAGTTTTGGCGACCCAGGTGGGACCTTGCTGAAGGAGACCAGAGGAGTTGGGGACCTGATCGGTTCCAGCCGGCACCGAGGACTTCTCGGGGATACCCATCGATCCCCGATTCATAAGGCTCTTCACGACATTCCATGGATTTTAGAAAGACACTTCTTTTTGTAATTGTAGTAAGTGGGTTGGAGTCCCACTAAAGTAAGTGCACTGGAGGAAGTGGGTTAGAGTCCCACTAAAGCAAGTGGGCTAGAGTCCCACTGTAATAAGTGTATGGTAAGGAGTGGGTTAGAGTCCCACCAGTGGGTTCGAATCCCACTGAGTAAGTCTGCCTGTCAGACACAGCGAAAGCTGCACAGGTGTGGATAACTGGCTAGCTGAAAAAGGTCTCAGAGACATAGTCCAGCTGGCTGGACAAAAATGCACATCGCTCTCAGCTTATCTGAAGTAAAGCAAAAATACACTGTCTTTGGCTGTCCTTGTTACACAGTAACAGGAAGATTTTGGTGGGAAAAGAATGTTGCAGGTGGGAACAGAAAACTACAGAAGAGAAACTAGGGGCGGACTTGGTATTTAGGCAACTAACCAATAATGAGCTTAACTTTTGTAATATGTATGAGCTAATTATAAGAAGGCATAAAAGGTGACTGTAAGGTACAATAAACGAAGTCTGCTGATCACTCTTATTGAGTGACTGTGTCTTCCTTCCGTCGCGACACACAGGGTTGGACTAAAAGGATCCTTGTGGAAGTGGAAGCCTAGGCGTCTGCCCATAAGACATAAGCGAAAGCTGTTGCAGGGTTGGACAATGGTGGAAACAAGAGAACCTATATGCTGTATTGTTCCCTAAGGTAGCGCCTCTAACAAGAAGTTAGTTATTTTTTTGTGTGTTACGGAATTGTGTACTGTGTTTGTGTATTGAGAAGAAAATTAAGAAGTGTATAATATTGTGTTTCATATCTTTGTTTAAAGTAACAATTGTGGAAAAGTGTGAGTGTGGCTGTAAGGGTGAGACGTGCAATTGAGCACAAAAGCGAGTGTGGAGAGTGGATCCGTGGATCGGAGTGACAGAGTTGAATAATTGTGTATTGTACTGAAGTGATTATACCATGGCATCTAAGTTAACTCAGTTGTTTAAAAGTAAAAGCATGGGTAATCTTGCGGTAAATGACAAAATCCTGAAAAATTCTCCGTTGAGATGTTTATTGGCACATTGGGGAGATTTACATGATGATCTGCAAAAGAGCCAAATGATTGAGCATTGTAATAATTTGAGTATTGTAATAATTGGTGGCCTTTGTATATATTGGATGATCAGGAAAAGTGGCCCATGAGTGGGACACTGAATTGTAACACTATTCTGCAGTTAATGCTGTATTGTAAAAGAGAAGGGAAATGGAATAAAATGCCAAATGTGGATTTGTTCTTTTACTGAAGGCAAGGAAAGGATTGGCAGGATGAATGTAAGCTAACTATTAGAGATAATTTGGTAATGTCTATAACTTCTGATAATAAGAAAGTGGAGGGGAAAAAAAAATGTTGCTCAACCTGTGAGATTGGGAGTGGATACAGGAGCAACATTTTTGGTATTAAATACCTGTAAAGGAAAAATTGGAACAAAACCAGGCCATGCCTGCAACCCCCGGATTTGAAATTTGGAAATAAGATAATTACACATGAATTTTTGTATGTACCAGAATGTCTGGTACCCTTGTTAGGAAGAGATTTGTTATCCAAATTAAATGCACAAATTGTTTTTGATGAAGGAGAACTCTTTTTGAAAATACCCGAGTCAAAAACGGGAGAAGTCTTGATGATACAAGAAAAGGTAAAGGAACAAGAAATTCCACCGGAGGTGGATTTGGCAGTGATCCCTACTGTATGGGAGACGGATATTCCTGGTAAATCGAAACTAGCAGAACCTGTTAAAATAGATTTGAAGGAAGGCGCAGGAACAGTGAGAATTAAACAATATCCAATCAAACCAGAAGTGAGACAGGAATTGAAGAAATTGATTGGTAAATTTTTGGAGTATAAAATTTTGGAAGAATGTGAATCTGAGTGTAATACTCCTATTTTACCAGTCAGAAAACCCTCGGGTGAATATAGGCTGGTACAAGACTTGAGAGCAGTAAATTAAATAGTTAAGGATATTTATCCTGTAGTAGCAAACCCTTACACACTGTTAACAGCGTTAAGGGAGACTTATCAGTGGTTTACAGTGCTTGATTTAAAAGATGCTTTCTTTTATATACCTTTGGAAAAGGGAAGCAGAAAACTGTTTGCTTTTGAATGGGAAAATCCACAAACCAGGCAAAAGATGCAGCTGACATGGACCAGATCACCCCAAGGATTTAAAAACAGTCCAACTATTTTTGGAAATCAGTTAGCAAAAGAACTTGAGATCTGGAAACAGGACAAATCAAGGCCTGGACATTTACTTTTACAATATGTGGATGATATATTGATTGCTACAGAAGAAAGGTCTACTTGTATACAGGTGACTATTGTCCTCTTGAATTTTCTTGGACTAAATGGGTATAAGGTATCCAGGAAGAAAGCCCAAATAGCCTGCCAGACTGTGATATATCTGGGCTTTGAGATTTCAAAAGGACAACGACAATTAGGAAAAAATCGCAAAGAAGCTATTTGTGGTATACCTGAGCCGAGAAATATTCATGAACTCAGAGCATTTTTGGGAATGACTGGGTGGTGTCGCCTTTGGATCATGAACTATGGGCTAATAGCTAAACCGCTGTACGAGGCCCAAAAGAACTCTCCCTTTGTATGGGGCCCACAACAACAAAAGGCTTTTGTAGAGTTGAAACGTGCCCTAATGTCTGCACCTGCCTTGGGACTGCCAGATCTAACCAAAGATTTCCAGCTGTTTGTACATGAAAGACAACAGCTTGCGCTGGGTGTGTTAACCCAGAGGATAGGAAGCTGGAAACGACCAGTCGGATATTTCTCCAAACAACTGGAAACAGTGAGTAAAGGCTGGCCAAACTGCCTTCGAGCAGTGGCCGCAATAGTGATGCTCATACAAGAAGCTCGGAAATTGACTTTGGGAAGAACAATAACAGTCTATGTTCCACACATGGTGATAACTGTCCTACAACAGACATTGGCTGTCCCCCAGCCGAATGATGAAATACCAGGTGGTATTGACTGAACAAGATGATGTGATTCTAAAGACAACTAACCTGGTAAATCCTGCAGTGTTTTAAGTTCCATACAGGAAGAAGAACAACTGGAACATGATTGCTTGGCTACCATCGAGTATGTTTATTCCAGTCGTGAAGATCTGAAGGATGTGCCATTGGAGTGACCAGACTGGGAATTGTATACTGATGGAAGCAGCTTTATGGAACAAGGAGCTCGATATGCCAGATATGCGGTAACAACAGAGACTACAGTTATAGAAGCAGGAGCATTGGCGAGTACCACATCAGCCCAAAAGGCGGAACTCATTGCTTTAATTCGAGCCTTAGAACTAAGCAAAGACAAGAGAGTAAATATCTGGACTGATTCAAAATATGCCTTTGGGGTAGTGCATGTCCATGGAGCTTTGTGGAAAGAGAGGGGGTTATTGTCCTCTCAAGGATCAAACATTAAGCATCAAACAGAAATTTTACGATTATTGCAAGCAGTTCAAAAGCCAGATCAAGTAGCAATCATGCACAGTAAGGCACATCAGATTGGGAATACAAAAATAATAGCTGGGAATAATTTAGCTGATAGAACAGCAAAAAAGGTAGCAAAGAAACAAGCATTGCAAATGGCAATAATTCCTTCTAAAACAGTAAACCTTCCGAGGGAAAAAAACAAGATATTCAGAGGAAGATGACAAATTGGGTCAGTTACTAAATGCTAAGGAAAACTTAGTGGGATGGTGGGTAACTCTTAACGGACAAGTAGTAATTCCACCTCTTTTGATGAGAGAGATAATTCAAATGAGACACCAAGAATGTCACTGGGGGGCAGAAGCCTTTGTAACATCTTTACGAAAGCAAATAATATCAGTTAAAATGTTGGGAATAGCTAAAATAGTAACTGCAAAATGTGAGGTATGTTTGAAAAATAATCCAACGATTAAGAAAAAGGTTCAAATGGGTAGGCTGAAGTCTGGTACAGAACCTGGAGATTATTGGCAAGTAGATTTTTCAGAGCTGCCTAGACAAAATGGGTACCGGTACATCCTGGTAAGGGTTGATACTTTTACAGGATGGCCAGAAGCCCTTCCCTGTCGTACCACCCAAGCGAAAAAGGTTGTAAAGTGGTTATTACAAGAAATAATTCCGAGATTTGGAGTTTCTATTGGAATTTCTTCTGACAGAGGTCCACACTTTGTTGCTGAAGTAGTCCAAAGTACTAGCAAAGCATTGGGTATTAATTGGGATTTACATACGTCTTGGAGGTCACAATCTACTGGGAAAGTGGAAAGGATGAATCAAACTTTAATACGACAAATAACTAAAATTAGTCAAGAGACTAGTCTAAAGTGGCCTCAGGCGCTTCCATTGGCATTATTACAAATCGGAGTACAGCCAAAGAGTGGAACCTCAGTCAGTCCTTATGAATTATTATATGGAAAACCATATGAGCCTCCAGAACCAAATCCAAGCATACATGTAAAAGGAAAACAAGATGTGTATAACTATTTGCTTTTTCTAAGGAAAACTTTGGCTGCAATATGGAGTGCAGTAATTTGGAATAGACCTTTATTCCAGGAAAATTCAGAGCATGATTTCCAACCAGGAGACTATGTCTATGTGAAGACCTGGACCTCCGAACCTTTGCAGGAGCACTGGAGAGGACCTTTCCAGATACTGTTAACCACTTTTACAGCTATCAAAATTGCAGAATCGGATGCTTGGATACATTATACTCAAGTGAAGAAAGCACCTACTCCGTGGAAGATTGTGAATCGTGACCCAGAGACTTCAAAATTGACACTGAAATATGTCTAATTTTTTTATATCAGGTTATGATTGTTCTTTGGATTTTATTTTGGTCAGTAGTGTTGGTGGGATCATGGGCTGGCTTGGTGGACAGGAACAAAAGACAAGTAGAAACAGAACAAGTGATTGAAATTCCCAAACAAATGGCTGAGGAAAATTTGATGGTAGGATTGACTAAAGAATTTGCCAATTTGCAAAATGTCACGCAGATCACTGCTTGTTTGCCAATACCGAGGGCAGTAGGTGAATCTATTCCATGGGGAATTTTAACCATAAATCTGACCAATCTGGAATATAAAAATGAGACCACCTATTGTGAACAAAGGCCAGTAACTCAATGGTATGAACAAGTAAAGGTTATTAGAAAACAGTGGAAGTCGCCAGGTAAAGAAACAGATTGTAAAAAAAACCTATTGAACTATGATTTTATAACAGGATCCCGACCTAGTGCCATAGCTTGAGTTCTTCTTCCTGGGGGTCCAAATCCCCAGTTAGGATGGTGTTCTTATGATGAACAACTTAAAACCAATGTGAGCAGAAGTATCATGAAATGGAAGTGTAACAAAACTGGCCAAGGTACCCAATTAGTAGAACAATGGGACTCTATATGATCTATGTCCATATTTTCCCATTTTCAGTATATAGCAAGAACTTCTTGGTGTTTTACCTGGGATGGAAAAGTTTTTTTTCAGTATTACCCTGGGTCAATGATAGGTCAACTTTATTGGGAGAGAAGGAAAATAAAATAGTGCCGTGGTGGAAATGTGAAAAAGTGTATGATTGCAGTAATGCAGACTTAGTAATCCAAAGAATTCCTCCGTAGGCCGCTGTTTTAAATTTTTGTCGAGGTCTTAAGAACACTCTCAATTTAACCAGCACTTTTACAGTTAGAAAAGGAACTCTGTTTAGTTGTAGTAAAACTGCTATTTGAAGTCCAGGACATTTAGTTTGGGCATTAAGTGATGGAACCTGGACCACACATTTACCATTAGATGGTAAGGTGAAACAAATTACTTTAGGCATGCCAACATTGTGTCCAATTTAGAAGAAATCTCCATTCAAAGGATCCTTAGAGAATTTGGAATTGAAACGAATAAAGAGATCTGAGATAAATGATGATATTTGGAATGAACCATTTACAGGAGTGAAAACTGGTTGGGCACTTGAATCGCTTTTAAATCCTATAGCTTCATATAGAAACAGAGCATGGCTCTATCATTTAACTGGTCAAGTGGAAAAAGTAGCAAACGTTAACAAAAAGGGGTTTAAGGAATTGAATATATAATTACAGGCGACCTCCAGAATGACTTTACAAAATAGAATGGCACTAGATATGCTCCTACTTAAAGAACATGGAGTATGTGGGTATCTCAAGGATAAATTGGACCACTGTTGTATCCACGTTCCAAATGTCACTCAGGATGTGGAACATGATATAGACCTATTGGGAAAAATTGAAAAAGAAACTGAAACAATTCAAAAGGATATGTCAGAAGATTGGCTTGGGAAAATTTTTAACAAACTGGGATGGAATTTGAGCTCTTGGATACAATCTATAATTAAAACTTTGTTTCTGTTACTAATTGTCTTTTTGATGAGCATGCTAGTATATGCATGTTTGAAGAAACAGTTTACCAATAGAATTGCAGTCAATCGTATGATTATGAGAGAAGTACCAACTGTTTTATCAAGACATGATCCATCACCAAAATATGTTGAAACAAAAGATATATGAATAATGTGAAAGTATTGAAATAATGATTTTCAACACTTTCAAAGGGGGGAAATGTTATCGATTTGTTAATAAGTTAAGATTGATTGACTTCATTTGATTGATTAATTGATTTTATAAAATCATTTTATAAAATTGAAAAATAGAAGGACAAGAAATATTTTTAATGAAACTTATAGCTGCACAGTAAAAGCTGCTATGAGATCTTCTGTACATCCTGTACCAAGGCTAGAAGAATGGGCTAGAACCATTGTTAAAACTTAGGTAATAACTTTAGGGTTTGAAAGGTTTCTTTGTATTTGACCTGTCTTCTGTATGTAGAAGTGTATTGAAATGTCAGAATATGAGATTAATGGAAACCGGGGAGAGTCGACTGGAACAGCTTGTAGTTACCTGCCAAGAAACCGTGAACTTTACTAAAAGGTAATTCCGGCAGGGGGAGATCGCGACCACCGACTCATATACATACCACCTACCCAAATCGTACCCCAGACCCATTTCTAGACCTTTCTAAGCTCTACTGCACAGAATCGGATATAGGAGGCAAATATGTTAATGATTTATGGGAAATAACATGGTTATGCATGAATACTTAATGAATATGTATGAACGAGTTCTATATATGGTGTCTGATTTTGAGACCTGGCGTGCATTGATCATGAGAGGACTCGCTCACACACCCGGCTGTTAATAAAGAAGTCTCTGCTTATCTACATCACATTGGTGTCGATAAGTTTTTCATTCCGAGATTTCGGTAACAGGAGCACATCTCACGAGTGACCAAACCACTTTCCTCAACACAGGTAGTGACTTGGATGGCCAAGTATTCTGCTGAGGCATGCTGGGGTTGTGTAGAAGTAGCGCTGAAGAACCTGAGTTACAGTTATAAAAATATAAAAGAACATTTAGAAACTTTCCATATGTATTCTTTACTATTGGTCATTTATACGCTATCTTGCATGAACACCTAGCTTAAGTATATTTTTATTTTATAACCATCTTTTATCCTGTATGCAGAGGTAGTATAAAGATGCACTGTTAACAGATTATGTTAGCTATGGATTAAATGAGGGACCATAAGAGCCTCGTGTGTGGTCCTTCTTGGATTCATAAATATAAAACTCCAGTAACGGTCTGTAAAATAAAATTAAATAAATTTAAAAATCAGTCAGTCTCATTCTCCATTATTTGTATTCATTTCTGACATGTAACTTTTTCATTTTTCTGGTCTGGCACCATCTCTCTAGTCACAGTTGGTTAAGGTTAGTTTGTTGGTGAAAGTTGGTTGAGGAAGGTTGGTTAAGATGATCAACCTTCCCTCCACCTGCTTCTTGCCTAGAGCCCCGTGGTGGTTCCTCAGTGCCCCCTTCCCACAGCAGGTGCCAGGCACGCTCTGGCACCAACGGCTCATGCCAGCATTTTTGTCCCTCCTGCTTTAGTAGCCTAGTTTTTATTTTGTCCAGAAGTCTCTAATCATTCATACTCGTTTCAAGTCAATACTGAATACTTCAATGAAAAAAATTGAAATATATTTTTAATCTTAGGTTGCCTCAGGCTGGAAAACTGGGATTTTATGTAAGTTCTGACAAGCTTTGGTTGTAGTTACTCATGCAGTAACAATTTTGGTTTGGAGCTCTGTAGAAAGGTGTGTATTCCTTTCCTTTCTGAGTTTATTATCAGTAGAAAATAATTTTATCTGCGTTGTAATTATGTGGTTTTCTGTTTTGTCTTTGTTTGCCAAATGTAATGAAAATTTAAAAAGAGCTTGCAAACAGAAAACTCATGTGTAGTGGGTAAGGTCTTTCATCTATTCTTACACTAGATTGAACAAGCTTTGGTAGAAACATTTCTTACTGATAACATTTTTGAGAGGTTTCTGCCACTTTTATTCACACTACTGAATATTACAAGGTATTCTCCAAGGTAATTCCATGTTATTTCAGTACTTGATCGTGTACCTTGAACGAATGTGTGGAATGATTGGGAAAAAAATATGCATTACATGTTTCTCTCTTTGCCATTAATATAATTCCTTGTTCATAAAATATAACATTCTTTTGAATGTTTTGAAAGTTGATCTTCCTTTATATTTCTGCTAATATTGTGCATCCCACTCAATTTTAGAAACAGTTTATTGCATTTTGTTATGGCTTATTTTGGCAGATGATATTTTTCAAAGGTGACTTAGTACCTTTGTCTAGGTGGAGGAAACATCACTTGTAAGGGCTGCTACAGCTTGGAATTTGCTTTTGCTAGAGTGTTCGCTACTTACTTGCTGACGCAACAAAACCATCCTGCCATGGTAATGACCAGAACAAACTAGTACTCTTTTATAGTTCTTCAATGACAGCTTAACGTGCCAGGCAAACTGGCTTCCTGCCAGCTGCTGGAAACAATATAAAAAGTATATAAATTCTGGGGGGGTTCTAAAACATGGGAATGAATGAAAAGCTCCACCAGCTTCACTGTGGTCAGTGTTGGGAGGATGATGCTCTCCTAAGATGGCGTAATTTATAACCAGACATTTGCTGGTGCTTTTGTGTCAATGTCTTCATGTTCTGTGACTAGCCCCACATCCCAGTGATAGGATTGGCTGTGAAGTCACCTTCCATGTGAGCCTTCCCCCCTCCTATTTTATTTTTCCCTTTTCTTGGCAACTATCTAGCTTTTGAAAGGCAGCAATCACGAGCATAATGTGCCCTTTGGGATTGTTACTCACTATTAAAAAAGATTAATCAATATCCTTTCATTCTGAACTTGATCATAGAAATAATTAAAGGATACTCTTTATTAGTAAAGTGTAGATTATGGCCTTTTGATGGGAAAGGTGAGTGATAACATCTGTATTTACATACAATTATACCTGACAGCACGGACACTTCAGTAGTTCCGAGGCTTGTATTTACGATATAACATTATTTTTTTGGTACTAATTTCTTTAATAACAATGCCTTATTATTATACTAAAATGATCTCATTTTTGCAGCAGCCTTCATTAAACCTTGCATAATGAGCCTGGGAGAGAGTTAAACTTAATGTTAATAAATATTGGACTAAGTAAAATGTTCCAATATTTGTTGTTCTTCATAGGCTCTGGTCTCAATGATGGGCAGTGGCACGAAGTTCGATTCCTAGCTAAGGAAAATTTTGCTGTCCTCACCATTGATGGCGATGAAGCTTCAGCTGTTCGAACAAACAGTCCTCTACAGGTTAAGACTGGAGAGAAATATTTCTTTGGAGGTAAGAAAGTACCAAAACAAGTATCTGCTTACTGGGCTGTTGTCTTTCAATCTACATAATGGAGCTCAGAATTGAATTAATTCATGTAGGTCTTAATACGGCTACAGTGGCTAGGTGCTTCTCATCAAAAAGTAGAATACAAAACTTAATTTCACTTTTAAGACTCTTTTTACACCTCATCATCCTTGCAAAAGAAGTCCTGAGAAGTTCTGTACAAGAGTCAGTCTGACTTGGAGTGATTTCTCAGGTCTTCTCTGAACATTTCAGAGACCTTCTCTGAAAGGGGAATCTTCCATTAGTAGTTTAATTAAATGGCTCTGAGAAGAGAGAGAAATTTGTCTTTTCATGTTTGGTATCCTGAAAACAAAAAAACTACCATTATTCAGGATAGGTCTTAACCTTTGCTGATTTCTTTAAGAGCTGTCATGATTATGGGTAATTAAGAAGCTCTTCTAAATTGAAGCCTTAGATTGTTCAGTATTTCTGTCTCTCGACAGTCCATATACTAAAAAGAGTTCTTGCAAATTGTACCGTGAATGTATATCCCTCTTGCTCTTCTATGTTAGCATTTATGGAAATCAAAAAAGGCCATCAAAACTCTTGGATTTTTTAAATATATGTTTAAATTGCTATCTTAAGAAGCCTATTAAGCATACCACAAATATTTTTTTATACACTGCTGTCTTATGGGGGAAGGTCATTAAGAGTTTTAACTCAAATATAAGTATCACTTTTCATACTGCTAGCCATGTATTTTTAAAAACAGTTCCCTATGAATGAAAATCATGCCTGTGCTATGCTTTAATAGTTAGATTTGCTCCCAGTAGCAATATAGTACATACCTGTTTAAAATGTGTAGTCCAGGTGGTATGTGATGTGAGAACAGAGGTGGGCTATTATGTACGTATTTTCTCCTAGCTGAGCTTGGGTACGACCCTGCAGACAGTTTGAGAATGGCATAGTCTTTGTGTTTTGCAGGAGATTACTTTAAAAATAGGAGAAATATCATGTTTGTAATTACCTCAGGGAAGGAAAACATAAAAAAAATAAAAAAAGAGTAACCATCCTTTGACACTGAAAAGTAAAACGAAAGGAAAAAGCTGCCATAGCTGAAGGTGAGGTATACCTCAGGGCCCACTGTGGTTTGTTTCAAACAGCTGAACTGGTACCATCACTTTGGAACCTGAAAGCCTGGGTTACAACCCCGCTATTTCCCAACTGGAAGGCACAAATGTATTTGGATTCTTTGAATTCTCTGGCCAGCCATTGGGAAAAGTGTCTCAAAACAGTTTTTATAAGAAGTACACTGTTGTTCACACTAAGATCCACAGCAATCTGAGAGAAGCACTGAATCAACTAAGCTGATAAAAAGAGACAATGCTACTGTAGTCTTCCCTTGTTACTGTCGGTAGTTTTCTTGTGTGCTATTAAAGACAGTCTGCCTTGCTCCTGTTTCTGCTTATGTCAGTGCCTTCTTAACTGTATTTCCTTTACTTTTTTCTCGGCTGTCATCCTAACCATTTAATACCTTGTAAAATAATATTTCCAAGTTACAGTGTGGCTTGAAGGTTGTTTGTTCACAGCTAGTTTCTCAGCTGTTATCATCTGAGTTTCTTTTGGGCTTTTTCTTACCTAGATTGTTGCATTATTGGTCTGTGCCTTTGCTTGATGACCGACTTACAAACTACCATTATAATCAGATGTTCAGATAACCTATTGTGCTATACATAACCTATATCTACGGCTAGATCGCATAACCCTAGAATTATTACATATAGATCTCAGGTGTGCTCCAGGAAGAATTTCTCTGGCACATGGTAAAGGAGGACTGTAGTACTGTATTTGTATTCTTCATACCTCGGGTAGAGGGGTCCTAGAAGCTACTTTTTAAAGAATTCAGTACCATCGAGAATGGTGGGTACTGAATCAGTGTCAATGCACCTAAGTAAAATCTAACTGCAAGTTAAGGAGTGATAGCATGGAGAGAGACTGAAAAATCTCATTTTTTTTCCCCCTTCGATTAATAAGCAGAACACCTGGTGACAAAATACTTTTAGAGATGAGGGTCTGGCTGAAGACAAGATTTCCAGAGGAGACAAAACAAATCAGGTGTTGCACCACTGGTAGAAAATGCTGCCAAGTTTATGAGATCTGGTTAAATATTTTGTCATAATATGAATGACATGTACAGGAAAGATTCTGTGAAGTCCACTGTAGACATGGGATCCAAATTTCTTGGTAAGCCCCATCCTTAGTCCTCACATTCCCTAACACAGGATTATGACTGGAGTTAAAGAGGCATGACTGCTGAAACTTCCAATACTAATCCCATATTCCTTCAAATATCTAGTATATGTGTGATTTTTTGAGCATTTATGTAGCTTTACAGAGGTGCAATGAAATGGAAACCCCCCACATTTTAACTCATGCTATTCATCCCTTCTGCAGTTTGTTTACTTCAGTTTATTTCATGCTCTTGGAACAGGAAACTTTTAGTATTCCGAAGTTACTGCCTGTGTTGCAGTTCACGCTAAGGGCCCCATTCTGGTCTGACTGAAACAAGCATAAAAATACGACAGTGAATTTGGGTATGTAGGTGTGTTAAGCTTTTATTTTAGTGTCTTTTCCTGATTATTGACATATGAAACTGATATTGTATGCATTCACTTTAGGATAGAATAAACCTTGTAATTAAAATATAATGAATATAAGAAATATATTCTAATGAAACTAGTAGTTGCACAACAAAAGCTGCTATGAAATCCTCTGTACAGCCCTGTACCAAGGCTAAGAACTTATATTTACTCAAAGAACGTAGGTATAGTAATTAGGTCATGTAACCATAGTCTGAAAGAAATAATTAATGAAATAACTGATGAAAGGAGTCTGTTTCTCTTTCTTTAACTTTCTCTAACAAGGGGCCTGTTTATAAGTTATCTAGAGGGAGTGACTAAAAGAAATAAGCAGAAGGACCAGATGGTCAAGAAGGACATCCATTAGCTCAGACCGACAAGAACACTGCAGACTTGCAAGACCATCACATACCAGGCAAAGGTGAAAAGCACACCATGAGGAAGACCTACAGCCTTCCTCCCAGAGACCACCGCCCACGTCCCAAAGACCCCTGCCCACAATTCTTGGAGGAATTTGCACAAGCGCAAAAAGGACTGATAAGCTAATTAACATACGAAGTGAGAGTGGGCGGGGTTATGTAATGAATATGTATAGGCATTAATTGAATATTCGTTGGTTTATGGTATAAATATAAGATAATTAGTTACTTTAGACATGCACGTTAGGCGGAAGGATCCCCCATGCATCCAGCGCTGCCAATAAATACTTAGTCACTAAGAAATTTTGACTACGTTCTTTAAATCAAAACACCAGCTATAACTTGAGACTAAGTATATTATTATGCACTGAATTTGAATTTTGTTTTATGGGTTCAGAATAAAATCTTACAACTGTGCAATATGTGTAGAATATTTGAAGATTACTTGACCCTTGAACCTCTGCTGATATTTATCTTGTCAGACAAAGATTTTTGTTTCCTCTCATTTTGCATAGCAAAGATTCAAGATGTGTGGTTGAAATACCATGCAGAGAGATATCACTGTCAGACTTGAGATCAGCCACTTTTTCTATTGATTACTAGATTCTGCAGCTACCCATGCAACTAGTTGAAGACCATACGGACTACCAGCTGGGTATCTAAAATAATAGGTTTTTCTTTTTTTTTTAATGAGGTGTACTTTTTTTTTAAAAAAAGATGTAAAATACCAAGTACCATCTGTACACAAACATCAGCCCATTATTAATTTACAAATAAAAGTAAAAAATAAAATTATAATGATGAGGTGTTCTCAAAAGCTGGGGAGAAAATTTTTCTTCTCACAATAAATTTATATTATGTTTCAGAGAAAACTTGAGTCTTTCACATAGGGATACAAAATAAACTCTAATTGTGTGTTCAGAATCTAGTATGATATTTCATTCCTAGGTCAGATCGCAGAAACAAGTAACGCATCCGATGTGTAACGGTATACTCTGACTGTCTGCTCTTTTGTTATTATACCATGAACCTGAATGTATTCTTCGTTCAACTTCCTTTATTATAATGTCTTTGACAGAACCATACTCAAGTGATTAGAAGTGAGGAATTAGAAGTGAGCTTGACAGTGGAAAAGAAAGACTGTATTTAATTTATAGCTATTTTATGATACTTATTATAGTTTTTAAAATATATATTTTATATCAAAGTGACTTCTAACATAGAAAATAGCATGAATCAAAAGTATAGATTTTCTAATTTTTCTTCCAAGTTTGAATTAAAATCAGGAGCTGAATCTAGAATTTTGGCTGTTATGTGTTTGGTAGGTAGGTCAGAATGAAGTCCTGGAAACAAATTTCCTTGAACTTGGGAAAATTCGGGCTGAATCCATGTCCGACCTTTGCAGGCTAATCCATCTCTTTAAGGGTTTAAAACACGAAAAATAAAATCATTAGGATTTTAGCACAGGACGTTCAACAGGAATTATTACAACTAATTTATCCCAGCAGTATCAGAGAATTCTGAAACTTGCCTGACGTTATTGTGGCTAGAATTATGGATGTTAATCACAAAATCACAATGATAAGGTACTAAAATTGTTTCAAAATCTCGTGTCAAATCTGTCATTGCAGATTAGGCAGAACACATGCCAATTTTAATGAAAATCTCTGTGTATCATAAGAGGTGAAATGACAGAAGTGGGGGGAAAAACGCAGTACCAAGAATTTTAATTTAGCTGCTTCTAGTGTTTTATGAATGTGTAAATTGTGTGATTGCCTTTGTAATACAGTGAGATGAATTAGACGCCAATTTTTTATAACAATTTCACGTTAAAGAATTCATGTAAGTAATCAGATATGTGCAGCAGAACGTTTCTGGGTGATTATCGCTTACCTGCTGTGGTGGTACACTCTGTATGACAGCCAGCATTCAGCTTTAATCCCACACAGCCACATGCTCTAGATTATGTGATCGTCAATCAAAATTTGAAATAAATCAATTAAATAACAAAACACAGCAAGCATATTGGTGCGTGAAAATGGCCATAATGTAACTGACAGCAAAACAGAATTTCTTTGGAATTTAAAATCTTCATTTCAAGGAGTCTTACAATTCTTCACTTCTGGCTCTTTGCATGAACTTTAGGCTTCTGGCCTTCCTCTTTGTTCTCTCCCTTCCTCTGCCAGTTCAGTGGTGAGGCAGACAGTGAGGAATAAGACATCATCCTGTAGTACGCTCATAAGAAGCATAAGATATACTAATATCCAGACTGGAAGGAAAATCCTGCTTTACAGTTCAGTTGTTTCCAAGACAAATTCACAAAAAGGAAGTAAAATAGGACTGGGGAAGAGCTGAAACCATACAGTGACTTCAACCTGCAGACGCTCCTGGCCCTATGGCTGGAAGCCACTTCCTACATGTGCACTCCCTCTGCTGGCCCTCTCATATTTATTTTTTTTTTAACTATGAAAAAAACGCCTATTCTCTCACATTTTAAAAGAATAAAAAAATTAAGAGAGGAAAACACTGTAAAAATAGGGAAAAAGGAGGCAGGAAAAAAGGCAACACACTAACAAATTGAATTAATTGGGTTTTCCCATGTGTTCACGTACATTCTCCCTTGCATGCAGCTGGAAACTTTTGGATAATTTGCAAAACTTAACAAAGAATCAGTCCAATGAGAACTAAAATATAAGTTGTTTTAGAGATAAGATACTGATATAAAAATAGTTGTTTGACTGAAGATGTCTATGCATCGCTTTGATATACACAAGAAACTGGCTGGACATTCCTGCTGTCATTAGAAGTGAGCTCCCCAAGACAGCAACACAAAAAATGAAGATGATGCTGATTAGATCATGGAAGTTTCCACACAAAAAACCAGCATCAAGGGATGGAGCAGGACTGAATGGATAGAAGGCAGAAAACATGTGAAGTTCCCTGTGTGAAACAGTAGGACTAATGACCCAGATTGTTAAAGAACTAAATAGTGTAATCAGTAGCTGTCTAAGCAAATTAGGATAGTTTCAAATCCAGATGATTTGAACACTATTTTATTTTTATGCTTTTGATGTACTGATTTTTTTGAGGTGGTGGTGGTGGGTTTTGGTCGATATTTTTTTTCCCCACGTTAACTTATATAGCATAGTTTACAACAGTCAATAGCATACTTCTAAAGCTCTTTAAAGTCACTTTGTGGGTTACATATCATCCTATATCTGTATGCGTAAACATTTTAAAATCTCCAAAATCCTTATTTGTTGTCTTCTATTTAATCCTAGATAAACTCTGAAAAGAGGGGGGAAAAATCTTCTTTCATTTTAACACCAGTAATTATTAATCCATCTTCCTATTATGAAAAATGTATGCCACTGAAATAATTTTCTAAAGCAAGTGGATTATTTCATGTTATATACTTCTTGCTAATACAAAACTAAGATAGTAAACATTTAGGTATATTTCTGAGGAGCAGTAGTATGCAAAACAGAGCCTGGACAACATGACAGCCAACAGGGGTGCTGGCTGGGCTGCAGGAACGGTCCCTGCCATGGCCCAGGAGAGGAGAAACAGCCGGGGGTCTGTCCTTGGGAGGCCAGAGGGAGAGGAGGTGTCAGGGACGCCTAGCAGCTGTGCCCGGTGCATGGCTACCAAGGGCAGGGACACCCCCCGAGGGCCTCCTGGGAACAGGGGCTGCCTCAGTACTGGCACCAAGCCCTTCCTCCCAAGGGTGCTGGGCAGGGTATTGGGTGGCGCCTGGGGGGCTGTGTAACCCCATGTCACCCCGGTGTCACAGTGCTGTCACCCGGCAATGCAGCAGTCACAGTGCCCCAGAGGACTATAAAAGGGGCATCGTCCTGTGTCCCCCAACCAGAGCTGACCTGGCACCAGCCTGAAGGCACCTGAGAGGAAGGCCTGGAGGGGCTGGTGGGATTCCCTGAGGGCTGAGGGAGGAAGGCTGGGGGACACTGGATGAAGCTGCTGGAGCTTATCCACTGCAAGTACAGATTCTGGCAGGGCCACGTACAAAGTTCATCTGATGGATGGAAATCTTGCTTCAACCTTCAGGGAGCAGACACAAGCTCCTCAGGAGAAGAAGAACCACCAGCACCTGGAGGTGCCCAAGGCTATCAGGCTTTTTCAGCTGGACAGCCATGGCAACACCAAGGGAATGCCTTCTTAAGGAGCACTGCAGAGCTCACCATCCTCACCCCTGTGGAGCCAGGGGCAACAGCCGTAAGACATGGAATGCAGAGATATTGACAGGGATCCCAGAGCTTTGGAGCACCCACTGGTGCCCTGCCAGGCACGGGAAGGATTCTTGCCCCCCTGGTCGATCAGGCCAGGGGTGTTTGGTCACTCTTGGAAGCCCCTGAGATGGCTCCGGGCTGAGGGAGAAGAGGGCTTGGGCATCTCCCGGGAGGCATGCCCAGCCCATGGGACGAGGAGGCCGGTCTCGCTCACATGCTCAGGGAACAGCCGATCGCCAGCACTGCCTGGGGTCAGGAAGGAATTTTCCCCCAGGGCACATTGGCACTGGCCCCCGGGGGGGTTTTGCCTTCCTCTGCAGCACTGAGTTCGACCACTTGTCAGGGCTCCTGTGGTCCCTTGGGCCAGGTCACCGCCTGCTGCTGGTGCCCCACGAAGGTGGCCTCTCATGCCCTGCAGCTGGGGGGAGGAAGGCTTTCTTTCCCCCGCGGTGGGCGAGCAAGTGTCCCTGCCCGGGGGTTTTTGCCTGCCTCTGCAGCACCCAGCAGGGCCCCTGGCCAGGGCTCCTTTGGGCCATTCTGGCCAGGTGCCTGCTGCTGGTGCCCCACGAAGGTGGCCTCGTGCCCCGCATCCGGGGGGAGGAAGCTTTCGAGGCTCCCAGGGGGCCCCCAGCGTGGCCCCCGCGGGTTGCTGCTTTTCCTCGGTAGCACTGAGCACAGCCCCTGGCCAGGGCTCCTCAGGGCCCTTTCGGCCAGGTTCTTGCCCACTGCCCTCGCACCCCAGAGGCACCCCCGTGCCCTGGCGCTCTGGCTCTCTTGCCCATCGCAAGCCTTAGCAGGAGCGAGCTGCGCAAAGCAATCTCATTGTTTTATCAGCCTGTGATGAACACTGGGAACAGAAGGCTCTCCTTGTCGTGATGTTTATGGTTGGCCATTTTGGAGACAATGCCACTAGGCCACAGACGTCTGCCCTGAGGGAGTACTGCTGTTCTCAGGATATTGAAGTTTAGCTTGTTTCTCCAAGGAAAACAGCTCAGGCATTTCTAAAAATGAGTACAAAGGGGATAAAAAGTCCATGGGGAAATGAGCAGGTATTGCTCACCTCACAAGGGTTTGCAGCCATTCCATTGAGGAGCATGTCCTGCTCCAGACCGAGGGCTTGGTCTCAGCCTCCCCAGGGTCAGAGATGTGGGGGTTTGCCATCCTGTGGAAACCCAGTGAAACTGGGTGAACACAGAACCCCTTCACAAACCACCCGCAACACCTGCTCTTTGCAAATTTGCCTGGATGGTCAAATGATCTGGAAACGACCCACAGCTCTACCCCGCATCAGGAGGGACATGACTCCTGCCCACAAGGTGACAGAGGCAATGCCCAGGCTGGGACATGACTGCCCATTCAATCCCTTCTGCTAGGGCAGGGCTGGGAAGAAATGTCAGCAGAGATTTCCTCAGCACATGCTGGTAGGGAAAGGAGGTAGGAAGAAAATTACAAGAGAAGACAAAAGAATATTTAAGCTGGAAGGGACGTACAACAATCATTGAGTCCAGCTGCCTGACTGCTTCCCAGCGCTGACCAAACATTGAAGCACAGTTATTAAGGGCATTGTCCAAATGTCTCTTAAGCAGTGACAGGTGGGGCATTGACCACCTCACCAGGAAGCCTGTCCCAGGGTCTGACCACTCTGAAGAGCAAGGACAAAGATGATCAAGAAACAAAACAAGTTTTGGATTTTTTTCCAAGACGATGACCTCACCACAAGGAGGTTAGGAGCAAATGTCCCTTGGTGCATTGGTAAGGAGTGGTGAGGAAATACTGCAACAGGGGGCTGCGCCACTACTATGTCACAGTGACAAAAGCAGTCACAGTGCCCCAGAGGACTATAAAAGGGGCATCGTCCTGTGTCCCCCAACCAGAGCTGGCCTGGCACCAGCCTGAAGGCACCTGAGAGGAAGGCCTGGAGGGGCTGGTGGGATTCCCCGAGGGCTGAGGGAGGAAAGCTGGGGGACACTGGATGAAGCTGCCGGAGCTTATCCACTGCAAGGACATATTCTGGCAGGGCCACGTACAAAGTTCATCTGATGGATGGAAATCTTGCTTCAACCTTCAGGGAGCAGACACAAGCTCCTCAGGAGATGAGAAGAACCACCAGCACCTGGAGGTGCCCAAGGCTATCAGGCTTTTTCAGCTGGACAGCCATGGCAACACCGAGGGAATGCCTTCTTCAAGAGCGCTGCAGAGCGCCTTGGAACAGTTTGTCTGCAGCCGAGTACAAAAGTCAGCAGTTCACCATCTCAGCCCAGGAAACCCAACTTTTGTGGTGCCTTTCAGCTGGCTACCAGGGCACTGTGAGAACTACCAAAAGAATTCCTTCCTGGCACCTTCCCCGGTGGAGTTGTGCATGGGGTGTGGAGAACTCAGCGGTTCCCCATCTCAGCCCAGAAACAAGTTAGTCCAACTTTAGTGCTGCCTTTCAGCTGGCTACCTGCAGGAGCGGGCTGGAAACTAGGACCATGCGTGGCAATCAGTTGGCTGAGGGGAATGTGCTCGAGCTTGTCTAGACAACAATTAACATGATGAGGCATGTTTACAGAGCACAGGGGAGTGGGGGACGGATGGCGCCAAGGAAAGGTAACACCTTGCAGTTAATTGCTGGCAGTTAACCACCAATCAGGGATTGCCTAGTATGTAAGGCTTAGCTTCAAGGACCAATCTGTTTAAAACGCGCAGCTTCTGAAAGTGTATAAAACCACGTGCTTCTGTACAATAAATTGACATTTGCTTGCATCAAGCTGCGTCCCGTCTCTTCATTCGCCGCAAATTGGTGACCCCGACGTGATGCGTTTAAGGATCTAACGTGAAGGGCTCTCGAATCGCCTATCTGAGCGACATGCAGCGAATCCCACAGAACTTTGAATGATCTGCTGAAAGGAAGCAGGAGCTGGCCAGAAATCCCTCCGGAGTTGAGAGGTGAGCTGTGGGAAATCCATAATGGGGAATCATGCTTCGTCCCCAGAAAGAGACATATATGGACTCATAAAGGGTCTTCTAGTCAGATCAGAGAGTCCGTGCCTCAGTCTCCTCAAATGGTGACCCCTCTGGTGGTGTTCCGAAGCCTTGGAAGAATAAGGACGGAACTGGTCGATAAAAAAGACAGCTCATGGAAGAGGGCTGCGTTCCGGAGGAGACGTCTTGGCTGAACGATCGTCTTGCTGTCTGGACCAGGCGGACAACCTAAACCCCGAGGATAACACCTGTATTCATCGAGACAGGTGAGCAGCCAAGAAACTTTAGAGACTTTGAAAGAATGAAAGTGTGTACAGACAGCAGCCAATTGTATGATGCTGCGGCAGAGGGGAGCTCCGTGTCAGGAATGCGTTTAGCATCTTGGTGGCAAATTCTGACTACTCTTTGCCAAGTGTGGACAAATTCTACTATCAGTGCTAAACCAGAGGAAGCTGTAAATTCCACCGACAGTGCGACTCTTCTCAAGACACAGTCAGCGATGGCGATTCCCTCCACACCTCCTCTGCCCCCAAAGCTTCTGTCACTGATTGCAGCGACCCTCACAACACAGGACCAAGCACGGGAACAGGACAACTCGGACAATGATTTTATTGACACTGATAAACCTTTTGATCCAGGTCCTATAGATCTGGAAAAGGAGCTAGACCTTTCCCCCACCCCCTTGTCTCTCCTGATGCATTGATTGTATTTTTGGGGAGGGTGAAAGGGAGTCTGAGGCATTGGTGACAGGAATGCAAGTGGGAAACACTTCAGTGATGGGTTTTGGGAGTCGCTAGGGCATGTTCAGCATTTTGTCAGCCAAATCAACCTGCAGAGTGGCAGCCTGTGCAATACGAGGCTGTTAAAGAGTTAAGCAAAGCAGTGCGGGAAGGGAGGATTCATAATACATTTGCTGTGTCCCTTCTTGAAGTGATGGCAGAGCCTTATACGCTCACACTGCATGATTGGAAGTTATTGCTTTGTATGGTACTAACTGATACAGTATATGATGTGGTTATTTGATTTTTGTGATCTATGTATAGTGGCCTTGATTGAAAACCTTAATCGGGGAATTGCTGTTAACTATGAGCAGTTGGCTGGAGAAAATAATTGTGCCGATTCTGTGACTCAGGCAAGGTATCCCAGGGACAACTGTTTGCAAATGCATGAGATGGCTATTAAGGCAGTCAGGATGCGGGAGTCTTGCCACAGTGTTGCGGGGTCCTAGAGAGTCACTAACTGTAATACTAACTTTATTGATTGGCTTCAGAATATTTTGTAGCAAGTCGAACATCAGGAAGCTCAAGAGTTGCTTTTAAAACAACTAGCTGTGATAATGTCAATGAAAATTGTAAATGGGCAACTTTCACAATCGCAACCCCAACATGTGTCAAATGATTGTAACGCAGAACTCACAGCAGACTGTAATTCTCAGGCTGAGTTCTGGAATGCAGCATAACAGATTTTTGCTTCTCTAATCTCTTCTGTAAGAATAGTACACGCTTTTAACTTGCTTAGTAAATTAGGCTGCTGGCTTGCTAAACAAAGTAATACCACAAATACTATTTTTTTTTCTGGCTTATTAACAGATGTTGATTCTGTCCATCATATGTTGCTACAGAACCGAGTTGCTATTGATTTTTATTATTAGCACAGGGACACAAGTGTGAAGACTTTGATAGGATGTGTTACGTGAATCTGAGTGACCACTGTGAATTAAATTACAAAAGTATACAAAACTCAAAAGCCTTAAAACAAAGATCTGCAACAGAGCCAGGGGCGGGATGCCTTTGGTCTCTTCTCACGGCTGGGAAACTTTGGGCCATGACTCAAAAGTATTACAGGTTTTATTATAATTATCTTTAACCACCTTATTGATGTTTGCCTTATGTCTCCCATACCTTTTTTTTTTTTCCTGTATTCAGTGTTTAGTTGATTGTAACATATATCAGGTCATGGTCACCCAGCTACACACACCCTTTGCCTTGTCGCAATTAACAAGCAAAAAAGAGGAGGATAGAGAATGTCTGAAGAGAGATGTAGGAGAGGAAGCTGGAGAATATTTGACCTAACAAGAGATGAGAGAACAGCTGGGTATTGTGAAGGAGACTAGGAAAGATAAACATGGTTATCTAGTGTTTAATAGGTGTCTGCATGCTTGTAGTGATATATAGCTATGTAACTGCATGGATGATTTCTGCCCTGAGCCTGGTGGAGCATACAGCTGCGGTTTGTGTCCGGTCTCAGATGTAAATAGGGGCTTCTCTTTTATGGTAAAAGTGTTTCTCTTTGCATAAAAAAGAGAGGGAATGAAGGGAATGACCCCAGAGGTATGTTCAGAGAAGACATGCGATGTTTCGAACTTTTTGATTGAACCAGTTCTTGTTTGCTGTGCCCTTCCATCTATGTATAATGTTAATCCAAAAGAAGATGATATTGTTTACACTTTGAATGTCGATAATTGTCTTTCTGTAGATACTAATGTAGTAGGAGGCTATGATGGGAACGTGTCGCAGCGGTTCTTCTCTTATCCGGAGTGACAGCAGGGAAAGCATTAAAGAGTTAAATCACCTTGTTTGGTAGGCAGTTAAGAATGTGAGTCAAAATTGCCACTGCTTTTTGTTGTTGGTTCAGGGACATGGCTGTGAGGATTTTGATGGTATGTGCTGCGTGGATTTTAGGCGCCCCATTGCAGCAACATGTTAACAAAATCTGAGAAAATGTCAGCCTTTTTGGCATCCATTCACTCAATCGGCAGTATTGTTTGTTTGCTATTACCTTGGTTGCTGTCATGTTTGCAAGGGCCCTGCAGAACATGGCAAACCTGGTACTAGCTGTTCAAAAACAAAAAGGGGAAATTGTAAAACTGTATGGAACAAAGACAGTGGGTTATTTTGACATTGATAATATGTCATAGTTGGTTTTTTATCTGTTCTATTACCTATGCCTTGTTTTTGCTCAGTTTCAGGGGTTCTTTTGTGCAACAGGAAGGGGGAGATGCAGGAGCGGGCTGGAAACTAGGACCATGCGTGGCAATCAGTTAGCTGAGGGGAATGTGCTCGAGCTTGTCTAGACAACAATTAACATGATGAGGCATGTTTACAGAGCACAGGGGAGTGGGAGACGGATGGTGCCAAGGAAAGGTAACACCTTGTGGTTAATTGCTGGTAGTTAACCACCAATCAGGGATTGCCTAGTATGTAAGGCTTAGCTTCAAGAACCAATTAGTTTAAAACGCGCAGCTTCTGAAAGTGTATATAAAACCTCGTGCTTCTGTACAATAAATCAACATTTGCTTGCATCAAGCTGCGTCCCGTCTCTTCATTCGCCACATGATGGGACAGTATTTTTTTTTTCCAAGTCTTCATTGTATGCTTTCAGGTTCTTTGAACAGCAGCAGTAACAGTTGAGCAGTTATTTAAAGTAAAACTTTGCCCTACACAATTTCCACTTCCATGCTTTAGAATGGAGGCACAGCGGAACGCTCGCCCAAGGGCAAGATTTCAAGAGCTTTTAAGTAGGTTTTATCTTTTCACGTTAGGATAGATAATGTTCCTTAACAGCTTATATATAGAATTTACAAGTTAAACACAATTTCTCATGCTCATTTATTTGATTAGAAGTTCCTGAAAAATATTTTCATAAAAGTTCCATAGCTTATTACACGTTCTTCTAAATAATCATAAACCTGTATGTTGACCTCTGGATGAAATGCACCGATAACAAGTTTAACATTTTGTGAACCCGATTGAAATGTACAAACATACACATAAAATAAGGCCAAAATTGGTAATTAAGTAGTGAGAAAGAAAACAAAAGAAAAAGGGATGACAACTGTAGGACAAGGCCTCAATGACAAGAGTCCAAGTACTGATAGCCTGATGAATAGAGACTTGTTAGAACTTGCAGGGCACAAGCCCTGGGAACAAAGGAACAAGCTAACTGCAGACCCCTGAGCCGTTACAGTTGAGGAGGCAACCAGACGGACAGAGAAACAAGTAGCCAGATAAGGGAACGGATGGCGCCGATATGTAACTTTGTTAATCAAGAAAGCCGCGTAGAAAGAAACTCCCTAACTTTGGAATAGAAACTGTTGCTATGTCAAGGTAAACTAATAAGTTCCTATTGTTCTAACGGTGTGCCTTAAATATCAACCAATCAGTGTTTTTTACGCTTAAGATTTAACCAATCAGTGTGTAATATGTAGAAGGTAGAAACGTATATAATTGTAAGAAAATCACTAATAAAGGGACAACTTGCTTGCATCAAGCTGCGTCCCGTCTCTTCATTCGCCGCAGACAACTCCGTAACATGGTAAAGCAACCTTTTACAAAATAAAAACCAACAAAGAAACAAAACCAAAAACCACAAACAGGGGTGAATTGTAGAGAACAGAGACAGTGGGTTGTTTCGACATCGATAATGTGCAGCTGAGAACCCGCAGCAAAGAGTCACATAACTTTGAGGGAGCACGAGAAGAAACCAGGATGAGACAGAAAGAAAGGAGGGATGTGATCTCACCTGTAGAAGGCAAGTGGACAGCAGAGAGTGGCCTGTCGCAGCACTCTCCAAAGCAGCCAGCTGCAGCCAGGTCTTTTACCATCACACTCTCCATGGCAGTCCCTCTGCTGCCTTCTAGTCTCGCCTCATCCAGGGCACGCTCACCCTCTCTGCTTCTTCCTCGGCTGCCCAACCGCTTCACAGAACCAGCCACAGCTGCACCTTGTCTACACCAGCCAACCCACCGCCCCTGAAGCCAGCCCACAGCTGTACATTGTCAGTGCTGATTAACCCAGCTTTGTTCCTCTGCAGTAGCCTACAGTGCACAGCACTAAGGAATGTGTTGTACGAACCTTCCGGGCTGTTCCGCGTCGATTCACAGTCAGTTACAAAAACTGAAGGACATGTCACAGGGCTTACGGCAGGAACTTTTGGGAGATTGGTTGCGGAATCTTTTCAAGTCTCGGGGAACCACCAGACGGTTGCAGGAGTTTACAACATGCGGAGGAATATTGCTATTGGTAATTGTAGTTATATTGACCATTATTCCCTGTATGCCGAACTGTGTAAGACCTATGATTCAAAAGTAGTTTAACCTCTAATGTTGTTTCTGTTCAAAATAAAGACGGGGGAAGTGTAGAGAGCTTTATGGCCAGTGCTGGAGGCCACGATGCCTGTGAAGGGCCTTGAAGGCTAAAGAAGAGAGAAAGTACGATAAGGTTGGCTGAATGCCTGGAAGGAAGACGGGGTATGAAGCAAGGCCGGAGCGGATTCGCGATGCCACATCTCGGCGGCTGGCTGAGAACATGAAACCCACAGAGATAAGAAAGAAGAGAGAAAAAAAAAGGCAAGAAGTTCAGTGCATTTGCAGCTTAGTAATTAACCAATTATATGTAGCCAAGACGTGTGTGAACAGTATTGATTAACCAATGATAATTTAGTATGGGGCGCGTGAACAGCAAACGAGGATATTATAAGCGTGGGTTCTGGACTAATAAAAGGTCTTCTGGTTGAACTTGGGAGTCTCCTCAGGCCATGTGCTCCTCCTCCTCGTCTGCCATTGCACGGACCTGCAAGGCCACACAATAAAAGTTAGAACAACGTTCATGGTGCATTCACCCCTGCCTGTGTTTGTCTAGAGCAGCTGTGACGCTGCCCCTGGTGTTACCTGCTCAGAGAACTGCTGCACCTACTGCTGCCACATTCTCTGCACCTCCTTCAGTTTCTCTGCATAGTGATCTCTTTCTTCCTGGAGCTTGAAAACTGACCCTGAGAGCTGTTCAAAACAAAATAAAACACAAAGAAAATCGTATTGGCTAAATAAATTTGGCAGTGACCGCTTCAGGGATAAAGCCTGAAGAAACCAGTGTTAACGCAAAGCTCAGCCTGCATTCTTCTGCCACACAAGTTTCTTTACAGACATGAAGATCTGGATGTCATTCCATACAAGCCCTGAGCAACCCGGGTTCCCACAGGCCTGCCTTCTCCTCCAGTGCCACCTTCCAGGCCTGCCTTCTCCTCCAGTGCCACCTGCAACTGCTGCTTTGCATCCAGACTCCCTGCCTGATTTGACAACTGCCAAGAAAAATCAAAAAGTCATGGCAAAATGTTAACACGCCACTTCTGCATAGCCTTTCCCCTGATAGCAACCTGCCACATGATCCATGTTGCAACCTTAAAGTGCTCCAACTCACGGTGATGTTCAATGGGGAAAAAAAAAAAAAAAAAAAAAAGAGGAGGGGGGAAGGAGGTTAAAATCAAAAAGCTTAGATTTTAGCCCTGTAAAACAGGCTGAGCTAGACAGCTCCTCCCTACCAATTTTGTATTTACTATTTCTTTGATTAAAACCTATTTTCTTAATCTAAAAATCTGGCTCAGAAACTTTGTGCATTTCCAGAGTCTGTATTACACAGCCAGATCAGATGGTCTAAAAGCTTGTGATTTTAAAAGTTGTCAAACACGTCAGGAATTTAAAGCCAACGTCTGGAGCATGTCAGTTGGCACACAGTACTTTTCCCAGAAGAGGAGCAGCTGCCTTTATTTCAAGGGTAACTTAAGCCACTGTCTGGGGAGGAAAAAAAAACAAACCCCAAAATAAACAAAAGAGCAGTTTCTTCCCTCACAGGCTCAGGTTCACACCGGCTTGCTCTCTGAACTGCTAACAGCTGGCTTCCTGAATTCCCTTCCTAACTGGCTGCTTCTCTTAACTTTCCCCAGCTGACCTTCGAGTTACCATTGTCCAATTCACCTTCTGCAAGGGTGGGTACAAACACCAGCCCTATTCAACTGGCTTCTCAGTGAGACCACGAGACAGCTGCGTAACCAAAATGCCAAACAGATACAAAGCAGGAAAAGTCTTCGTATTGTCACACGCTGTATGTTCAGTCACCCTCTCATATTGTAGAACATTCTTTTCGCAGACCAGCGTCACAACAGCTTCCAGTCTACTGCTCCAGCTCCTTCAAACAGACCTTCTGTTCCTCAGAGGCCTCGCTGAAGGCCTTTGACCAAGACGATGCCTCGATGAGGTTTTGTGCCTTCCTTTCAGAACAAGGGTTAAGCCTTGCCCCCACTCTCAGAAGCAAAGTCTTACAGCGGTCAGTGTGATCTACCCTCACAGCCTGGAAGCAGTATGGGCACCTGTTGGATCCTCCGTTCAGCCATGTCCAGTTTCTGATGCAAATCGTCCATATGCAAATCCTTAGCTGAGATCTTGGAAGACAGGCAGCGAATCTTCTGTGACAGCTCTGCATTCTGCAGCTTCATTTCCTCACTGCTTTTGCTGAAACAAACCAAGATTAAAGCAGCATCACTGTATGTACTATGGGTCTGGGCAAGTACATGTCATAAATTTGCAGTCCAGCTAGTCGTAACAGTTAGAATCACTGAAACATCACATCCAGTCACTTTTTTTAAGTTGAATATCCAACCTCCCAAGTCACCACCTGTGGTGCATGCCCCTTGTGATGTTTTGTGGCTCTACCGGGAAGAGCAGTGTTACTCTGCAGTAACAAGCAGCAAACGGACTTACCTTTGTTTGTACAGCTCCTGTTTCAGGTCTTCTCGCTCCTTCATTAACTCTTCGTTATGCTGGAGAAAAAAAGAAATGACTGATTCAGCTGCAGACTTCAGCAAAATACTTCACCTTTAGCCGATCAGCTGAAGTGGAAACATCAGAACTTTGGCAAAATCCTTCAGGACAGGTTGGCTTAGAACCTCCTGAATTTGCCAGGAATAAATCTGCTCAGCCTTTTCAAACGCGATGCTACTAACTGGACGTGAGGTCATTTCTGCAGACTTCTGGATGAATATCGATACTGAAGTGTCTGCCTGATGGAGACCCTCCTGAGACAAGGTCTCGGTGGCGCTCCTGTTGCGTGGAGCTGGCAAGACTAATGAAGTAAGGTGCCGGATCTGAAGACAGCAACTGGACCATATGATTAGTGGTCACAGAAACCTGAATGAACTTTGCCTTGACCATGGAGAACACAGGGCTTTACAAGGTTAATTAACAATTCAGAATGTTAATTTCTGCCCCTTCTCCGAGCAGGGACTACAGACTTTGCATTAGTGTACTGACAAGCAAATAGCCAAAGGCAGAGCTGCTGGTGAAGCGTAAGCAGAGGTGACTCTTACCTTCTCTGCCTGTTTCTGCTGCAGCGAGATGGAGGCCAAAGTACGTTCCAGCTCCGATTCCCTCTCGCGCGATGAACATAAATCAACACGAAAGCTCTCGGCTTCTCCTGAACAAGTCAGGACAGAGTAGAGTTGAGGCTGGACCACAAAGAGCTTTTTGGAACTGGCTAAACAGCACTTTCTACTTTGTCTACAAGCTCTTAAGGCAGCACAGAGCTTTGCAAGTCAGTAGACCTGGTTCCGCCCCTGGCTCTACAGGTGGTTCACTAGCAGCTCTGGGCAGTAAAGCTCTCCGTAACTACCATCCTCACTTTGAGGGAGATGACGAAACTTCCTCTGCAGAGTAGGCAATATGTTGGTTGGGATCTTTCTTTCTAATAGGAGAAGTTGCTCAAACTTGATTCAGAATGAAGGGCTCGGGTAAAAACTACCTTTACGTGATAGCTGTGTGGGAGGGAGGGTGGCAAAAAGGGAACTAAGTTTTAAAAGGATCAGAAGAAAGTCAGAAAGGAACAGCCTGGGGTAGTCACCGGGGCTGAACAGGGCTGACAAGGCTTTAGCGATGCACAAAAGAACCTCAACCGCCATGGGATCAACATGCTCCCACTTGGGGGCAGCTCTGGCAACAGAGGCAGCGATGGTGCCAAGTATTGCCCACCGAGGAGTCGGCCACTGCTGTGAGCTGGCTGCCAGCCACTGTCATGCCTCTGGCTTGAAATTCACACTTTGACCAACAGCTTGAGCTGGAGCGCTCACAGTCAGTTACCTGATTTCTTCCGTGCAGCCTCCTGAGTATGTGCAAGTGCCGCCTGCAACTCAGACTCCTCAGAAGACAGAATTCCAATAGTCTTGTTACGAACCTTCGGGAAAGGAAAATCGGCTCAGCACAAAACTTCTTTGCTTGTAACTGCAACATCACTGTTGCCACAAAAGGCTAACTCAGTAAAGGGAAAGAGCTCGTGCAGTTAAGTGCAGTCTGGCTGGCTCCCAGTTTTCCTGAAGGAACGCGCTCGCGGCTTCCCGAGTAAAGACTGTGAATGGTCAGTAATCCAGAGAACAGCAGAAGGCAGGTAGTGTTACTGTAATGGAGGCTCTGCCTCACCTGTTCCCTCAGCGCGGCTTGCTCTTCAGAAAATGTATTTTCCAACTCCTCCTTTTCCTGTATAAACAAATGATGCCTATTTAGCACAAAAATGTAGATGGGTAACCCTTGTTTTGTGTCAAACTAAAAAAGCAGTGATACATTGGTAGTACTTGCAGCAGTCCTTTTAAAGACATACTTCAGCCCTGCGTTATTTGAACGCCTTCACTATTTATCCATCCTAGATTGGCAGTAACAGCATAGCACAATCGCTGCTAGCATAAATACGGTAGTGCTTGGAAGCAAGCTACTGGCAAGGACTTGTATTCTCCTGCCTCCACCACACTCCTCTAATACTTGAGTATTTAAACGTTCGCTTGTGTCAAAATAAGAACGCTACCTGCCAGGCAGGCCTAACTCATGAAGTCAAATTATTCAACCCTACGCTACAATGAAACTGAATCTAACACAAGACAAGACCACACGTGCCTGTGCCACAGCCCACTATACTCTCCACGCCGCCAAGGAAGAGATACTATTTTTCTGCCTATCCAAAAACGGGACACACTTTACCTTCTCCAGCTGATCCACTGCCTCCTGGCTCTGCTCCTTCCGTGGAAGAAAAGTGATGCACCAGTATCAAGAGAAAATACTCTCACACATCTGAAACATTTTCACTTCAACGAAGTAGGATACATGCCCAATTCAGGCGAACAGAATTTCCACTGTCCTTTCTGTAGAGGACTAGGAAGTTCATCTTAGCTATTAAAAATAAGAGATCTGGAGCTGCCTTCACTAACGTACTTTATTTGCCAGGCGTCTTTTTCATCGCTCATTAGATTGCCACAGTTGTTCTCCAACACCGCTGCTGAAACCCCTCCATGTCTACATCTGAGCATCTACCACCTTCAGTTAAACTCGCATCCTCACATCTGTGCAACTGATGGCAGTAATCCTGGTGTATTGGGGTGGTCGCCAGAAATGCTGGGTTTTTTTAAAAAGCACCACCAATAAAAAAAAAAAAAACCACAACCCAAACCCCCAAAGAAAAACGTAGTCTTTTCCTTGAACTGAGACCTCAGACCTTTATTCCACTGAAGAGCTGGCCTCAAGTCTCGCAGAGCCGCACTTGTGTTGGCAGACTTCTGCAGGAGGTGGTACGGGAGGGCTGAAGCCAGATACAAAGAGAAGGGGTAATTCTGTCCTAGCCCATTTCCATCTTAGCGGTGAAGTATTTGGAGATTTGTTGTCCGTAGGTAATGCACCTTTAGATAGGAGGTGAAGGAGACAAAGGTGGCAGCTGCCTACCCAGGCCGCCACACAACTGTGCTGCTGCGTTTGCTGTTTGCTTGTTGTCTCCCTGACAGCTTCTTCACAGATGCCTCGTAACTAACTACAGAAGCAGGGCTTTTTTGCCTTCCCAAAGAATGAGCATTGTCCAAGCTCTTTCTTTACTACTACTGCTACTACTTCAATGCATTTTGAAAGGTGACTACAGATGGAAGAGCGATGAGCGAGAGGTTTTGATTCTAGCAATGCCCATGCACAACATAACCAGCAAAAGCAAAGGCAAGACCACAAATGCAGCAAAGGCCCTACACAGTTGCAGGCCAGCATAAAAGCAGGCAAACAAGGAGAATCTTGGGTGGGCAATGCACTATGCCAAGTTCCTCTGCAGCCCAGCTAAAACACAAAAAGAACCAGAATGGAACAAAAATAACCCAAAGCCCAAAGGAAAACAACAAGGGGGGGTCACGGGGTACACCGGGAAATGCTGAACTTTGCAAAAAGTGTACTTCTACAGAGGAACAAAATGGGGAAAAGCATTTCACACAAGAAAGGCTCTTTTCAGACTGAAACAAGTCCACTTGGCTGCATTTCTTGCAGCGTTAAAGCTGAAGGCTGAAAAGCTGCAGCGGGAATCCATGCAGGCCACAGGACAAAGCAGTTCACTCATCGCGCCAAGAGAAGCTGAGGATATGATCAGAAACCAGCCCCAGACCCTCTCAGGCCTACTGCTCCCACTCTGCCGATATCGTTAGACCAGCAGCACCACCTGCAGAAACAGGTTTTCACACTGCTGCCAGCACCAGAATTCTGTGTTTCAAGGATTCGGACAGGCGCAGAAATAGCTGTTTTATCAGGATGCTTATCATCCAGGGAAAGCCTGATGAGATCAGCAGAGCACACTTAAATGGAAACAACAAAACTCCGTTTCTTGTTCCTCAGTTGAGCCAGTACATTCACCAGCGGCCTTAGACTTTGAGCCCCTTAACAGGTTTTCCGTGCAGCTCATTTTGTTCGCTACAGAGTGCTGTGTAAGCAGCCTTCCTTGTGGCACTAGGAGAGAACCCATAACTTTGCAGACACCCAAAGAGCTTGGAGGAGCAGCGAGGACCACGTCAGACTGGTTGGTTAGATTGTTTCTTACCAATTCCTCTATCTGTGTAACGAACTGCTTGTTCGTTAAGATTGCTGGAATCCAGGGCTACTGCCAGCTCCCGGTAACGTGTCTGATGGGCACATGCAGACAGGAGAAAAAGGAAGGAGCAGAAGAGGAGGAGGGGAGGAAAAAAGCAGGAATTAAAAAGGACAGCAAAATAAATCCTATCAAACTGTGGTAATCAGATTCTCCAAACAAAACAAAAATCTACCGCTTCAACAAAAGCAGCTGAGACATCAACACATTTTATCCACTCTGCCAAGGCTTCATTTTGACCCAACAGTGACTCAGAAATAAGAACGGCAGTTGCACGGAAGCCAGATTATCCCCAGTCCCCAAACTGGAAACACCTCCGATACCTGCCTCCCAGTGTTGATCGCAACTACCCGATGATAGCACAAGACAACACTAGACAGCAGTGAACGAGAACTGTGCATTCAACCAGGTCTCGCTAACACTGCCGAAAGCAGAGTCCCAGTAAGTTATCAACAGTAGCAAGTAAGAAAGCGGGGGGATGGGGACGGATGACAACACACACTGAGAACAACCTCCTTCCACTTCCTTAATATTTGTGGAAGAAACAGCACTTTCTCCATTCACATATGATGTAGACTACAAGCAAAGCAGTCAAGTCAGCCAGTTTTATTCCCCAAGGCAACAAGTCACTACTAAGTGAGAAGTGACTGTCATAATAATACTCCTTATATAGCACCTTTCACTCCAAAGTACCACACAGAGAAAACATCCTTTTCTGGGTAAGGAGAGATGCAGACTCCCTCTGCGACAAGCTAAGGTCAATGATGCAGGTTGATTTCCCATTCTTTTCCACTAAATCAAGAATACATCTTTCCATGCATACATGCTGTCCGTTCATCCCACTCAGCTTTTCTTCCCACTGCTGAAAGTTTACGTTCTAAACCAGGGTTTTTTGCTTCTCAATGCTTAAATATCATATTGTTCAGTAGGATGACTGCAGACACCGCTGAGATCCAGGAGTGTTTTCTTGAGCTGACTGCTTAAAGCTCCACATCAAATATCAACAGAATTAACAGGACAAAAGGAATACAGAGGCAAACCAGAGTGAACTCCATTCCATCTTGCAGGCTTCACTGCATCTAACTGGTACCCCTGGTGATTACTATAGTTACGTTTATTGATAAGAGACGCACGGATATGTAGTAAACAGGAGTTACTTTATGACAACTGAACTGAAACAATGGCAGGAAAATAAGCTACCAAAATGATGCAAGTGGAACGAAAATCAGAGCTTTGGCACAGCAACAGCGGAAGACAATTCTGGGCTACCAAATTTGACTTCCCTGAGCTTCTATCACAATTTGATCAAGCCTTCCGTTTAAATAAACTGCCTGAAAAGAGTTGTTTTAAAAAGGCTGGGGTTTTATGTTTGTGCCTGAACACGTTTCTATTGCTTATCGGCATAGTTCCTGCCCTTTCCTCTTCAGAAGCCTGGCAACGTGAAGACGCTAAAGCCTGAAAATGCTTGACTCAAAGGATCCGACTTCCTGCCCAAACCTCTTTAAAGCCAGTACTGGAACTTGCCAGACTGTGCATCCCCTGCGCAAGTTTCATCGCCTGTTGTAAAATGGGTTGGCAGGAATAACTAGACAGCTTCCTCAGGGCAGCTGCTTGCCTGGAGATCAGCAGAGTCATGCCCTTCAGAAGCAAGGCCCTAGGGAATACAGCAACGACACGCACAGCGGGAGAAATACAGACTAAGAAAACACTGCCTCTCCCTACTGCGCTTGTCCTCAGCAGTTCAGTTAGTTTATCGCCTCACCCCACATTCCTCCTTTTCCTCAAAGCTCAGCTGTCTTGCGGAAGAGGTTTTGACAAGGTTCACTTTTTCACACGTTCAGTTTGACACAAACCAGAAGGGCGCAAGCACTTTACGAGCAATGGCAACGCATGGTATCAACTAGCTCCATGATAATAAAAACAGCAACAAAACTCAAGCAACTGACAGGCGCTATGTCAGGACAGGGCTCCACCCAAGAAATCAAGGCCAGTGTAAACAGAACCTGAAGCATGCAGTAGGGAGAGCGAGTCACTGCGAGGGACACGAGCACTGCCTCACCTTCCTCCTGTCCAATGAGGGTATGGCTACCCCATTGGAGCGCTTCAGGTCCGACACCGGCACCTTCAGAACGTTCTGAATCTGAAGGAGGTGAAAGAAAAGGGGAAACGGCTCAGAAAAGGACAGAGAGAAAGTGTCGATTGAAGGTAGCCAAAGAAACCGGCATCCTCCGGCTGGCCAGGAGCACGCAGCTCAAAGCAGCAGCTCTGGGCACACCCAGGGCTGCGTGAGACCACCGCATGATCAGACGCGGCTTTGGCACATACCCTGAGCTCTAGTGTGCACCTTCCAGCAGCGGTAGCTGCTAACTATTGTGGCACGCTTCGCGTGCTGGCGATACAGGCAGCTGCGCCAGTCATCTATTACACCCGCATAACCATTTCCCGGCTCTAGTCACGTTGTTCAGAAAACCAGAGAACAAGGAGGTAGCAAATGAGCTGGGACAAAGACCGAGGCACTCACGTTCTCTGGAGGCTGCTGGTCATCGCCCGGGGGAGTCTCAGGTCGACCGTCTCCTTTAGTTTTGCGGTTTTCCTTACTTGCTGCAGCTGCTCCAGGGCTCTTCTTCTGCTGATACTCCTTCAGCTGTGAAAAATAATAATAATCTGAAATCCAAACAGAACATGCCTTCTGTGAGAATGATGTCAACCCCCCAGCCCCAACTCCACTGGGTAAAAAGACCAAGTGTAAGGACAAGAGAAACGCTCTTCAATGAGTTTGTCGCCCCGGGGGGAAGAAAAATAGAAATCAAAACACGTCCCAAAAAAAGGCTAAAGTAAGATCTAATGTGATGAGTTTACGACAAGAGGCTCAGAGCTGCAAACGTTCAACTTTTGTACACAGCTAAGAGTTGCTGGGAAACGACTTGATACTCCATCCTGCAACTAGAAGGAGATGAAAAGAAGTATCTTGGGGTGGGGTTTTTTTAGGGTTCTTAACTAAGAGCATTGAGGGAAAATGAGTAAAGGGCAATTAAATCTGAATGTTAAGTGAAACATCAACACCTGACAGTAAGACCTCCCACTCTGTGAAAGCCTTTGAGAAGGAACATTACAGTCCTTACAGACAAATGCCATGTTAATACAAGCAGCGCAGTCACCGTGCACTAAGGGCAGAAGCAACCTACAACTCATTTTTCAATCGCAGCCGCTTCACCCCGGAAAAGCTAGTCGGATAAGCCGTTCGCTTGAATTCGGCTGGGTCTTCCGAGCCGAATCGTTTGTGCTCCAGCAGGGTGAAGCCCCCAGGCAAGCGAGCCCCAGGCAGTTCGGTCAACTGCCCCTTTCCCCTGCCCGCAGCCCGCCCGCCGGCCCCCCGCCGGGCCGGGCCGCGCCGCGCCTCGGCCTCCAGGTGGGGAAAGAAGGACCCGTTATTGGCAGAACTCCAAAATGGAAGCCCGAACCGCTCCAGGACACTTTCCCCTCCCCAGGACTTTCACATACGCCGCCCACGCCGCGGCCGGGGAACTAAGTAAAATGAGACCAAAACCCCCCCAAAAAGGGTGTGGGGGAGGCCAGGGGGAGGGAAAACCGCCAAACCGAACCCGGCGGACCCACGGCACCGCCGGCCCGGCCCGCCCCGGCCCCCCGCCGCCCCTCACCTTCTCCTTGCCCGCCGCCAGCCAGCTCTGCCCGCTGCCGGCCGCCACGGCCGCCCCGCGCCTGCGCCGCCTTGGCTTCGCCCACCGCCGGCGGCAGCAGCCAGGGCCCGCCCAGCCTGCGCTGCCGCCCTGGAGGCCCGGCCCATCGCCGTGCCGCGACGTGCCCGGCCCATCGCCGGGCCCCGCCTCATGGCCGGGCTCCACCGGCTCCGGCACGGCGCCGGGCTGTGGCTCGTGGCCGGGCTCCACCGGCCGGGGCTCGCGGCCGGGCTCCATCGCCTCGAGGTTGCCGGGCCCGGTGGCTCTGCTTTTACTGCAGGGACTGGAGGAGCAGGTGCCACCTTGCAGTGCCTGCTGCCCGTGTTGAGAGCCCGCGCCGCCCGCTGCTCGGGTGACACCTGGCTGCCCGCTGCTCGGGTGACACCTGGCTGCCCGGCGTGCCCCACCCAGAGCTCACCTGCAGCTTCCCGGAGACGTTTGTTCCCCGGCGCTGACGGCACAGTGGGCCCTGTCGCTGGGAGACTCCACTTCCCAGCGTGCCCCGCGGCGCGCCCGCGCCTGCCGCTCCCGGCCGGCCCCGCGCGCACCCGGCCGGCCCGGCGGGAGGCGGCAGCCCTGGCCGAGCGGGTCCCGCCGAGCGCGGGTCGCAGCGCGCCCGCCCCGCCGCGGCCCGGGCCCGGGCGGTAGGAGCCGGGTCCCCGTGTTACAGATTTGCTAACGGTTACAATTAACTAACCTTATTTGATTTTATAAAATCATTTTCATAGAACTGTAGAGGAATAAGAAATATATTTTAGTGGACCCAGCAGCTGCACAACACAAGCTGCTGTGGAATCCTCTGTACAGCCCTGTACCACGGCCAAGGACTGAGAAGCTGATTAACATACGAAGCGAGAGTCTGTTAATGAGTTTGGGGAAACAGTATGTTCATGCATGAATACTTACTGCATATGCATGACTCAGTCCTAGATGAGCTGTATGATGTCGAAGCTCGGTGTGCGTTGGTCGGGAGAGGACTCACTCACGCACCCGGCCGTCCATAAAGAAGTGTCTGCTTATCTCCCTCACATCGGGGTCGGCAAGTTTTTCATTCCGAGATTTCGGTACCAGCCGCTCCCCGCCCCCGCCGCGGGCCGTGCCTGCGCTGAGGCGGCGCGGCCCGGCCCCTGACGCGGCGCCGCTCTGCTCTGCCAGGGCCTCCGGTGGCGGCCGGCGGAGCGGCGCGGCCGGCTGCAGGTCCGCGGTGAGGCCCTGCGCGGGCTGGGGGGAGCGGGCCCTGCTCCAGGGCTGCCCCGGCCGCCGTCTGTGGCACGGCACGGCCCGGCACGGCCCGGCACGGCCCGGCACGGCACGGCTCGGCACGGCACGGCCCGGCCGGGGGTGTGTTTTCTTGGGGGGGAGCTGCCGGCCTCGCCCCCCGGCGCTGCCTCGTCCTGGCAGCGCCTCTGAACACCGAAATTGTGGGGGTTACGGTCTTATTGTCACCTGACGCTGTAAATCTACAAAACGCCGTAGAATATGATGGGGGGCGGGGCAACGTTACAGAAACCCATCAGTCTTTTACCTGAGCTTCCCCCCTCCCTGCCCAGGAGACACGTTTTCCCTTTTTTCTCCTCTTTTATCCACTGACAGACACATCAGAGGATTTTCTGGTTAGTGCCCCCCAGCACCGCAGCATCTTCCCCTGGGCTGACGTAGCGTGAAATGTCTCCTGTGCTCTACAGATGCCCCGTCCCGCGTCCTGCCGACCTAATGGAACCAGCCAAGAAGCCCTGCAGTATGAAACCGAAGAGCTGAAGCAGAAAGACCTTGCTCTAGACCAGGAAACTGCACATTCTTGTCCGAGTATGTCCTTGGCGAGCTCAGTGTCCGCTGTGATGCCTCAGTTGGTTTTGTTTAAAAAAAAAATACGGTCTAGGGCTTAGAGCTAAAAGCCGTCCTCTTACGCCACCGCTTTTATCATGGTGTTGTGCAACGTTGATTACAGCGTTGTTTTGATTTATGGGACCCGTTAAGGGAGAATTCTTTCCACTTTATTTGGTAAAGCAAACCCAGGTTTCACTAGGAGCTGGGATAGGAGCATTTTAACTTTACCCCAGGTGTTGCTGAGGCAAATTACCTGTGAACTGGGAATGAATGGTTTTAACCGTCGTGATGCTATGACACATCATGCTCCCAGAAGGCCTTGTTCATGTGAGAATTAAAATTGAGATTGTGGCTTGTATGACCTGCCCGGTTTAGCCCCGGATGAAACGGTTTCCTTGTTTGTTCCATCCCGATCAAGTGTCTATTTATTTCCTGTCTGAAGCGAGTGGGTTAAACGTTGGTGTTCAAGAAGCAGAGGTGTTTCCCAGGCAAGCGAAGGGCCTGGAAAGAGACGGGTGCCGCTTACAGGGTAGCGCAACTGCTTTAACTGTGGTTTCTTATGACCTACTGTGGCAGCTGCTTATTAGCAGCTCTTTTGAGATAAAGTTGCTGCTTGGTTTTTAAAGAGAGGGTACCTCTGTGGGTTATTTGTTGCAAAGGAGTGTTATTTTCTAAGGTCACGTGTAGTACAGAGAACGGAAATGGTAGAACAACAAAGGCTGTTCCCAAAGTTTTTTTGCTTTACCACCACGCCTTTTTTTTTCACTAGCTACAGATTAGAGATACAGATCCAAACAGAATTCACCACAGCCTATTCCTGTTTCTACTTGATTCTGAGAATTCAGGTGCGTTGGGGTTTTTTTGTAAGTCGATGTGGCAAAAAAAACCCCACTCAAAATGAGGGTCTACTCATTTGTAGCTTTCGTGTTGATGACTTGCAGCAACTGTACTTGCTGCCTTCGGATTCTGCTTTGGATAGTGCCAGGCTTGAGCATCTCAAATCTCCTTGCTGTGCTGGGTCAGTAGGGGCAACACTCGCTGTGCGGCATTTGTGACCTTGTCTGCTTTTATTGCTACAGAGGCTACAGCCTGGAGGAATTGGAGCAGCACATTTCTCTGCTCGCTCCATGAGTACAATGATATTAAAGATGCTGGACAGATGCTGCTGGGCAAACTGGGTAAGGAAGGGGAAAACTGTTGATGAACAACTCAGTCAATGTTTTCATGTAGACAGAGAGAGAGAAGGTACTACGCCACGAAGGCAGAGCTTGTTTTAAAGATTCTTGAATTCTAGGGCTTTCATTGCCCAGCCACTTGTGCAGGCACAAACACTTCTGTCGTTATTTTCGCAGGATGTGTTTAGAACTGAACATGCAAAAGAATTGTCATCTACTGCTATTTTAGTCTGTGTTATGTACTGCCAAACTTTGTTCAGTCTTACCAATTTTTGTCAGTTTTGCTCTTCATATACTTTAAAAGAGTGTTGAGACAAGCAGAGAGCGCAGCTGCAAAACCTTAGGTTGGTTCCTTAGCTATGGGAGGTTCTGTGAGAGAGTTAGGGGCTACTGGGAGGAAAACACAACTTTTCTGACTCGTCTGATACTTCTGTAATGAAAACAGCGGTCTTTCTTTTCCAGCTGTTATCCGAGGGGTTACTACAAAGCAGCTCTGCCCTGAATACATACGATCTGGAGCTTAGCGACTAGTATTGAACCTGAAGATTGCCCCGTCCTGCAAAGCTGACACTTACTGGGCCGTGACGGTTTGGTGTGGTATTGGTTCAGAACTGACAGAAGGTGGCCTCAGAAGCGTGTGTGTGGAATTGCAACAGCGCGTGCATGAACAGCCTTATTTCCGAGCAGCTTTACAACGTGAAAGCTGTTGAATCTGTCAGCTGTGTCCTGCTTGTGGGAAAGGGATGTAGGACTTTGGATGATTTTGTCTCCTGTCTGATGGGACAGTATTTTTTTTTTTTTTCGTTTGTTGGAAAGGCCGTAATTCAGGTTGATGTGAAGACTCTTCCCGTGGAGACCTTGCTTCTCTCCAGCATCCAGGGGCTGTTTGGTTACTGAATAACAAGAGGAAGTGAGGGCATGCAAACGTGCAATGTAATAGCTGCTTTGAAAGAAAAGAAAAAACCCTCAGAAGCAGCATGGGACGAAGGCTGAACTTGTGGTGGCTTGGGGGTTGGTTTTGTTTTACGATCACATCTGGGTGAGTCTGGGTATTCTGCATTTTTGTACTTAACTGCTCGGGTATCTAGAGGTTCTGTATCATTTCTGTGGTAAATGGCAAAAGGTGAAGTTGTATTGAACTGTCCTGTCTGAATAAAGCAGCTGTCACATTTCTCAGTAATTCACTTATTGAAGAGCCTATAAAACAGCGCATGAACCTGGGAGCAAATTCTTAACCTCTATTCTGAGACAACTGGAACATCTATTACTCAAATGTTTTCTGAGGACTCTCAATGGTGACGGTGTGGCAGCGCTACCCAGTAATGGGTAGGTGCCGAATTACCTTTACTGCTACAGAGGCTACAGCCTGGAGGAACTGGAGCAGCACATTTCGTTTTTGCAGCTAAAACAGGAACAGTCAAAAGTAAGGAGGAAGCGAGTGGTGCGGCAGAGCGGTAATAAGGGGAGCAGCGGCGATGATGAAAATGATCTCGGCAGACGCGTTACAGAGGGCTGGAGGAGAGTGCGCTTGGAAAGCATGAAAGAGGGAGCGCACGCGTTTCCCGTGATATTACAAGATAGACACCCGGGCCAATATCAGGCATTTCACTGGGAAATGATTAAGGAACTACGGAAAACTGTCATGCGAAATGCACTATATTCTCCTTTTACACAAACTTTATTAGAGAACGTGGTGATGGGTCCGCAGCTAGTGACTCTGCTAGAATGGATCTGTGACAAAGTGCTGGACTTTCCACCTGATGGCACCTGGAAAATTCCTGCCTGGCAAGCAGTCGGCAGGCGATTGTGTGATGCTGCCGTGGAGGGGGACTCCGTGGCAGGCATGTGTTTAGCGCCTTGGTGGCAAATTCTGACTCCTCTTCCGCCAGGCGTGGGCTAATTCTAGTAACGGTGCTAAACCAGGGGAGGCTGTAAATCCCCCCGACAGCGCGGCTCTTCTCAACACACCGCCAGCGATGGCGATTCCGTCCACACCTCCTCTGCCCCCAAAGCTCCTGTCACTGATTGCAGCGACCCTCACAGCACAGGACCGAGCGCGGGAACAGGACAACTCGGACAATGATTCCATTGACACCGATAAACCTTTGGACCCAGGTCCTATAGACCCGGAAGAGGAGCTAGACCTTTTTCCTCCTCCCCCTGATGCACTGGCTGTATGTTCGGGGAGGGTGAAAGGGGGTCTGCGGGATCGGTGGCAGCAATGCAGGCGGGAAGCGCTTAAGCGAGGGCATTTGGGAGGCGCCATGGCACGTTCACTATTTTGTCAGCCAAATCAACCTGCAGAGTGGCAGCCTGTGCAATACGAGGCTGTTAAAGGGTTAAGCAAAGCCGTGCGGGAAGGGGGGATCCGTAGCACATTTGCTGTGTCCCTTCTTGAAGTGATGGCAGAGCCTTATACACTCACACCACGTGATTATTGGAAGTCATCGCTTTGTGTGGTACGCACGCCGACGCAGTGCATGATGTGGTTATCTGATTTTTGCGAGCTATGTGTAGTGGCCTCGATTGAAAAGCTTAATCGGGGAATTGCTGTGAACTGTGAGCCGTTGGCTGGAGAAAATGATTGTGCCGTCCGATCCTGTGACTCAGGCAAGGCATCCCAGGGACAGCTATTTGCAGACGGAGGAGATGGCTACGAAGGCAGTCCGGGTAGGGGCATACGGGAGTCTGGGCGAGCCTCTAGTGCGTCCTTCGCCACGGTCTTGCAGGGTCCTAGAGAGTCATAGACTAACTTTATTGATCGGCTTCAGAATAGTTTGCAACAACAAGTCGAGCAGGAGGAAGCTCAAGGGTTGCTTTTAAAACAACTAGCTGTGATAATGCCAATGAAAATTGCAAGTGGGCATCGCAGCCCTTGCACAGTCGCAACCCCAACACGTGTCAAATGGTTATAACCCAGAACTCACAGCAGACTGTAACTCCCAGGTTGAGTTCTGGAATGCAGCGTGACACGTTTTTGCTTCTCTAATCTCTTCTGTAAGAACAGTGCACGCTCTTCACGTGCTTCGTAAATAAGGCTGCTAGCCTGCTAAAGAAAGTAATACTACAATACTATTTCTTTTTTTTTTCCCCTGGCTTATTATTATTTACAGGTGTCGATTCTGTCCGTCGTATGTTGCTACAGAACCGAGTTGCTATTGATTTTTATTATTAGCGCAGGGACAAGGGTGTGAAGGCTTTGATAGGATGTGTTACGTCAGTCTGAGTGACCACTCTGAATCAATCCACAAAAAGCATACAAAACTTAAACCAAAGACCTGCAGCAGAGCCAGGGGTGGGAGGCCTTTGGTCTCTTCTCACGGCTGGGAAACTTTGGGCCGTGGATCAAAAGTAGTCCAGGATTTATTATAATCGCCTTAACCCCCGTATTGATGTTTGCCTTCTGTCTCCCACGCCTTTTTGTCCTGTATTCAGCGTTTAGCTGAGTGTGACATAAATCAGGTCACGGGCACCCAGCTACACACCACCTTTGCCTTGTCGCAATTCACAAGCAAAAAAGAGGAGGATAGAGAATGTCTGAAGAGATATACAGGAGAGGAAAATGGGGAATGGCTGACCTAACAAGAGATGAGAGAACAGCTAGGTATTGTGAAGGAGAGGAGGAAAGACGAACACGGTTATCTAGTGACAGATAGGTGTCTGCGTGCGTGTAGCGGTACATAGCTATGTAACTGCGTGAATGAGCTCTGCCCTGAGCCTGGTGGTACGTGCAGCTGCGGTTTGTGTCCGGGCTCAGAGATGTCAATACGGGCTTCTCTGCTACGGTCAAGTGTCTCTGGTTGCATTAAAAAACAAAACCAAACCAAACCAAACCAAACCAAAAAAACACAGTGACTTTAATAAGACTGCAACCTAATCAAATTCCAAGAAATGTGAGATAAGATGAACTTCTGAATTTTGTTCATAAGCTGTAATGGAGTGCTACCTATATATGAATGCTAGAACATAACTCTGTTTCAGTGTGACCAGAATTTAGCATGCAACTGCATCAGCATATTGACAGAATACCTTTTGAGTTATTTCTTTTTTTTCATAACCTCTAAACTGGGAACAGCTCAAGGTGAAAAGAGACTGTTCAAATCCTCAGCGGTTGCCTCAGAAGGAATAACGTGTTCTTTGTGTACAGGTGAATTTAACACAGCTGACAATTTGTTTTGAGTTAGAAGTATCTGTCACACCTTCATCCCCACCACCACAACCTTTAAGGTCGGTGGGAAAAGCATTCTGTACTCCGTTGCAGCGGTGAAACTTCAGTTGAGCTGCAGTAGTTTGCGTACTTAACTGCAACTCCTTTGGTGAAAATGAAGTTGTCGTAGAAGTTAGACTTTAACTTGAGTAACATACCCTTTGATACCTTGTAAGCGAGAAAGATTGTGTCCTGAGAGCATGCTCTTTCCCACACTTGTGCCTAGAGTTGTACTTGAAATCAGGTTGCGTGTTAAGTTTAAACCTAATCACACAGACATCTCAAAGTCCACAAAGACACATCACTGCTTAGGGGATTCTTGCAGTATAGCAGGTGCAAAACCCGTTCCAAAGTAACGATCTAGTGAAGCGTTTTCTTTCAGGAACACCATTTTCTCACTTCTCATAGGTTATACACCATACAACGTAATATCTCTCCATCAAGTCTCTTGTGGCTAAACTGCATTCTGCAAATTTGTGTTAGAAATAGATGCTTGCATTTTCACCTGCCGAAGTTCCCTAAGCTAAAGGATTGTGACCTAGGCATTGCTACGAAGCTCAAAGATCATGACAACAGCGATGGCGAAGAGTGATTTAACACGTAGCTGATTTATGGTTCATACAGGACTATATCACACTACAAAACCGGTATGAATTCAGAGTTGTGGATGTACTGCATGTTCAGGTAATAGTTTCTCTACAATTTTTTTTTTTTTTTTTTAAAAAAGGTGCCTAAGCTATAAATACCATATACTATTATCTTTCCCTATTTTTTTAAGCATTTTTTATTTCCCTGTTTGTGTATAGTTTTATCTATCTATCTCTATATAAACAACCAACACAAAGCAACCAGAACATTTTGAGAAACTTTTATAGTTAACTTCTGCATTTAATTCCAGTAACAATCTAGAGGTGTCCATTCAGCTGTTTGTTTAGTTCCAAGTCTTCACTGTATGCTTTCGGGTTCTTTGAAAAGCAGCAGTAACAGTTGAGCAGTTATTTAAAGTAAAACTTTGCCCTACACAATTTCCACTTCCATGCCTTAGAATGGAGGCACAGCGGAACACTCACCCAAGGGCAAGATTTCAAGAGCTTTTAAGTAGGTTTTATCTTTTCACGTTAGGATAGAAAATGTTCCTTAAAGGCTTATATATAGAATTTACAAGTTAAACACAATTTCTCATGCTCATTTATTTGATTAGAAGTTCCTGAAAAATATTTTCATAAAACTTCCATAGCTTATTGCACGTTCTTATAAATAATCATAAACCTGTATGTTGACCTCTGGATGAAATGCACCGATAACAAGTTTAACATTTTGTGAACCCGACTGAAATGTACAAACGTACACATAAAAGGCGGCCAAAATCGGTAATTAAGTAGTGAGAAAGAAAACAAAAGAAAAAGAGATGACAACTCCGTAACATGGTAAAGCAACCTTTTACAAAATAAAAACCAACAAAGAAACAAAACCAAAAACCACAAACAGGGGTGAATTGTAGAGAACAGAGACAGTGGGTTGTTTTGACATTGATAACGTGCAGCTGAGAACCTGCAGCAAAGAGTCACATAACTTTGAGGGAGCACGAGAAGACACCAGGATGAGACAGAAAGAAAGGAGGGATGTGATCTCACCTGTAGAAGGCAAGTGAACAGCAGAGAGTGGCCTGTCGCAGCACTCTCCAAAGGAGCCAGCTGCAGCCAGGTCTTTTACCATCACACTCTCCATGGCAGTCCCTCTGCTGCCTTCTAGTCTCGCCTCATCCAGGGCACGCTCACCCTCTCTGCTTCTTCCTCGGCTGCCCAACCGCTTCACAGAACCAGCCACAGCTGCACCTTGTCTACACCAGCCAACCCACCGCCCCTGAAGCCAGCCCACAGCTGTACATTGTCAGTGCTGATTAACCCAGCTTCGTTCCTCTGCAGTAGCCTACAGTGCACAGCGCTAAGGAATGTGTTGTACGAACCTTCCGGGCTGTTCCGCGTCGATTCACAGTCAGTTGCAAAAACTGAACGACATGTCCCAGGGCTTACGGCATGAACTTTTGGGAGATTGGTTGCGGAACCTTTTCAAGTCTCGGGGAACCACCAGACGGTTGCAGGAGTTTACAACACGCGGAGGAATATTGTTATTGGTAATTGTAGTTATATTGACCATTTTTCCCTGTATGCCGAACTGTGTAAGATCTATGATTCAAAAGTAGTTTAACCTCTAATGTTGTTTCTGTTCAAAATAAAGACGGGGGAAGTGTAGAGAGCTTTATGGCCAGTGCTGGAGGCCACGATGCCTGTGAAGGGCCTTGAAGGCTAAAGAAGAGAGAAAGTACGATAAGGTTGGCTGAACGCCTGGAAGAAAGATGGGATATGAAGCAAGGCCAGAGCGGATGCGCGATGCCACATCTCGGCGGCTGGCTGAGAACATGAAACCCGCAGAGATAAGAAAGAAGAGAGAAAAAAAGGCAAGAAGTTCAGTGCATTTGCAGCTTAGTAATTAACCAATTATATGTAGCCAAGACGTGTGTGAACAGCATTGATTAACCAATGATAATTTAGTATGGGGCGCGTGAACAGCAAACGAGGATATTATAAGTGTGGGTTCTGGACTAATAAAAGGTCTTCTGGTTGAACTCGGGAGTCCACGTCATCGTCTCCTCAGGCCATGTGCTCCTCCTCCTCGTCTGCCAGTGCATGGACCTGCAAGGCCACACCATAAAAGTTAAATCAACGTTCATGGTGCATTCACTCCTGCCTGTGTTTGTCTAGAGCAGCTGTGACGCTGCCCCTGGTGTTACCTGCTCAGAGAACTGCTGCACCTACTGCTGCCACATTCTCTGCACCTCCTTCAGTTTCTCTGCATAGTGATCTCTTTCTGCCTGGAGCCGGTGAACTGACCCTGAGAGCTGTTCAAAACAAAATAAAACACAAAGAAAATCGTATTGGCTAAATAAATTTGGCAGTGACTGCTTCAGGGATAAAGCCTGAAGAAACCAGTGTTAACGCAAAGCTCAGGCTGCATTCTTCTGCCACACAAGTTTCTTTACAGACATGAAGATCTGGATGTCATTCCGTACAAGCCCTGAGCAACCCGGGTTTCCAGGCCTGCCTTCTCCTCCAGTGCCACCTGCAACTGCTGCTTTGCATCCAGACTCCCTGCCTGATTTGACAACTGCCAAGAAAAATCAAAAAGTTATGGCAAAATGTTAACACGCCACTTCTGCATAGCCTTTCCCCTGATAGCAACCTGCCACATGATCCATGTTGCAACCTTAAAGTGCTCCAACTCACGGTGATGTTCAATGAAAAAAAAAAAAAAAAAAAAAAGAGGAGGGGGGAAGGAGATTAAAATCAAAAAGCTTAGATTTTAGCCCTGTAAAACAGGCTGAGCTAGACAGCTCCTCCCTACCAATTTTGTATTTACTATTTCTTTGATTAAAACCTATTTTCTTAATCTAAAAATCTGGCTCAGAAATTTTGTGCATTTCCAGAGTCTGTATTACACAGCCAGGTCAGATGGTCTAAAAGCTTGTGATTTTAAAAGTTGTCAAACACATCAGGAATTTAAAGCCAATGTCTGGAGCATGTCAGTTGGCACACAGTACTTTTCCCAGAAGAGGAGCAGCTGCCTTTATTTCAAGGGTAACTTAAGCCACTGTCTGGGGAGGAAAAAAAAACCAAACCCCAAAATAAACAAAAGAGCAGTTTCTTCCCTCACAGGCTCAGGTTCACACCAGCTTGCTCTCTGAACTGCTAACAGCTGGCTTCCTGAATTCCCTTCCTAACTGGCTGCTTCTCTTAACTTTCCCCAGCTGACCTTCAAGTTACCATTGTCCAATTCACCTTCTGCAAGGGTGGGTACAAACACCAGCCCTATTCAACTGGCTTCTCAGTGAGACCACGAGACAGCTGCGTAACCAAAATGCCAAACAGATACAAAGCAGGAAAAGTCTTCGTATTGTCACGCGCTGTATGTTCAGTCACCCTCTCATATTGTAGAACATTCTTTTCGCAGACCAGCGTCACAACAGCTTCCAGACTACTGCTCCAGCTCCTTCAAACAGACCTTCTGTTCCTCAGAGGCCTCGCTGAAGGCCTTTGACCAAGAGGATGCCTTGATGAGGTTTTGTGCCTTCCTTTCCGAACAAGGGTTAAGCCTTGCCCCCACTCTCAGAAGCAAAGTCTTACAACGGTCAGTGTGATCTACCCTCACAGCCTGGAAGCAGTATGGGCACCTGTTGGATCCTCCGTTCAGCCATGTCCAGTTTCTTATGCAAATCCTTGACATATAACTCCAAGGCCGAGTCCTCGGAAACCAGGCAGCAAATCTTCTGTGACAGCTTTGAATTCTGCAGCTTCATTTCCTCACTACTTTTGCTGAAACAAACCAAAATTAAAGCAGCATCACTGTATGTACTACGGGTCTGGGCAAGTACATGTCATAAATTTACAATCCAGCTAGTCATAACAGTTAGAATCACGGAAACATCACATCCAGTCACTTTTTTTAAGCTGAATATCCAACCCCCCAAGTCACCACCTGTGGTGCATGCCCCTTGTGATGTTTTGTGGCTCTCCCGGGAAGAGCAGTGTTACTCTGCAGTAACAAGCAGCAAATGGACTTACCTTTGTTTGTACAGCTCCTGTTTCAGGTCTTCTAGCTCCTTCATTAACTCTTCATTACGCTGCAGAAAAAAGAAATGACTGATTCAGCTGCAGACTTCAGCAAAATACTTCACCTTTAGCACATCAGCTGAAGTGGAAAGCATCAGAACTTTGGCAAAATCCTTCAGGACAGGTTGGCTTAGAACCTCCTGAATTTGCCAGGAATAAATCTGCTCAGCCTTTTCAAACGCGATGCTACTAACTGAACGTGAGGTCATTTCTGCAGACTTCTGGATGAATATCGATACTGAAGTGTCTGCCTGATGGAGACCCTCCTGAGACAAGGTCTCGGTGGCGCTTCTGTTGCGTGGAGCTGGCAAGACTAATGAAGTAAGGTGCCGGATCTGAAGACAGCAACTGGATCATATTACCACTGGATTAGTGGTCACGGAAACCTGAATGAACTTTGCCTTGACCATGGAGAACACAGGGCTTTACAAGGTTAATTAACAATTGAGAATGTTAATTTCTGCCCCTTCTCCGAGCAGGGACTACAGACTTTGCATTAGTGTACTGACAAGCAAATAGCCAAAGGCAGAGCTGCTGGTGAAGCGTAAGCAGAGGTGACTCTTACCTTCTCTGCCTGTTTTTCCTGCAGAGAGACGAAGGACAAAGTACTTTCCAGCTCCACTACCCTCTGGCGAGATGAATGTAAACGAGCAGCAAGGCTCTCGGCTTCTCCTGAACAAGTCAGAACAGAGTGAGTTGAGGCTGGACCACAAAGAGCGTTTTGGAACTGCTAAACAGCACTTTCTGCTTTGTCAACAAGCTCTTAAGGCAGCACAGAGCTTTGTAAGTCAGTAGACCTGGTTCCGCCCCTGGCTCTACAGGTGGCTCACTAGCAGCTCTGGGCAGTAAAGCTCTCTGTAACTACCATCGTCACTTTGAGGGAGATGACGAAACTTCCTCTGCAGAGTAGGCAATATGTTGGTTGGGATCTTTCTTTCTAATAGGAGAAGTTGCTCAAACTTGGTTCAGAATGAAGGGCTCGGGTAAAAACTACCTTTACGCGATAGCTGTGTGGGAGGGAGGGTGGCAAAAAGGGAACTAAGTTTTAAAAGGATCAGAAGAAAGTCAGAAAGGAACAGCCTGGGGTAGTCACCGGGGCTGAACAGGGCTGACAAGGCTTTAGCGATGCACAAAAGAACCTCAACTGCCATGGGATCAACATGCTCCCACTTGGGGGCAGCTCTGGCAACAGAGGCAGCGATGGTGCCAAGTATTGCCCACCCAGGAGTCGGCCACTGCTGTGAGCTGGCTGCCAGCAACTGTCATGCCTCTGGCTTGAAATTCACACTTTGACCAACAGCTTGAGCTGGAGTGCTCACAGTCAGTTACCTGATTTCTTCCGTGCAGCCTGCTGAGTATGTGCAAGTGCCGCCTGCAACTTAGACTTCTCAGAAGCTAGAATTCCAATAGTCTTGTTACGAACCTTCGGGAAAGGAAAATCGGCTCAGCACAAAACTTCTTTGCTTGTAACTGCAACATCACTGTTGCCACAAAAGGCTAACTCAGTAAAGGGAAAGAGCTCGTGCAGTTAAGCACAGTCGGGCTGACTCCCAGTTTTCCTGAAGGAACGCGCTCGCGGCTTCCCGAGTAAAGACTGTGAATGGTCAGTAATCCAGAGAACAGCAGAAGGCAGGTAGTGTTACTGTAATGGAGGCTCTGCCTTACCCGTAGCTGTTCCTTCAGCGCAGCTTGCTCTTCAGAAAATTCCTTTTCCAACTCCTTCTTTTCCTGTATAAACAAATGATGCCTATTTAGCACAAAAATGTAGATAGGTAACCCTTGTTTTGTATCAAACTAAAAAAGCAGTGATACATTGGTAGTACTTGCAGCATCGAAACGACAGCAGTCTTTCTAAAGACATACTTCAGCCTTGCGTTATTTGAACGCCTTCACTATTTATCCATCCTAGATTGGCAGTAACAGCATAGCACAATCGCTGCTAGCATAAAAACGGTAGTGCTTGGAAGCAAGCTGCTGGCAAGGACTTGTATTCTCCTGCCTCCACCACACTCCTCTAATACTTGAGTATTTAAACGTTCGCTTGTGTCAAAATAAGAACGCTACCTGCCAGGCAGGCCTAACTCATGAAATCAAATTATTCAACCCTACGCTACAATGAAACTGAATCTAACATAAGACAAGACCACACATGCCTGTGCCACAGCCCACTATACTCTCTGCGCCGCCAAGAAAGAGATACTATTTTTCTGCCTATCCAAAACCAGGACACACTTTACCTTCTCCAGCTGATCCACTGCCTCCTGGCTCTGCTCTTTCTGTGGAAGAAAAGTGATGCACCAGTATCAAGAGAAAATACTCTCATACATCTGAAACACATTTTCACTTCAACAAAGTAGGATACATGCCCAATTCACGCAAACAGAATTTCCACTGTCCTTTCTGTAGAGGACTAGGAAGTTCATCTTAGCTATTAAAAATAGGAGATCTGGAGCTGCCTTCACTAATGTACTTCATATGCCAGGCATCTTTTTCATCGCTCATTAGATTGCCACAGTTGTTCTCCAACACCGCTGCTGAAACCCCTCCATGTCTACATCTGAGCATCTACCAACTTCAGTTAAACTCGCATCCCCACATCTGTGCAACTGAGGGCAGTAATCCTGGTGTATTGGGGTGATCGCCAGAAATGCTGGGTTTTTTTAAAAAACACCACCAATAATAAAAAAAAACACAACCCAAACCCCCAAACAAAAACGTAGTCTTTTCCTTGAACTGAGACCTCAGACCTTTCTTCCACTGAAGAGCTGGCCTTAAGTCACGCGGAGCCGCACTTGTGTTGGCAGACTTCTGCAGGAGGTGGTATGGGAGGGCTGAAGCCAGATACAAAGAGAAGGGGTAATTCCGTTCTAGCCCATTTCCATCTTACCCGTGAAGTATTTGGAGATTTGTTGCCCGTAGGTAATGCACCTTTAGATAGGAGGTGAAGGAGACAAAGGTGGCAGCTGCCTACCCAGGCTGCCACACAACTGTGCTGCTGCGTTTGCTGTTTGCTTGTTGTCTCCCTGACAGCTTCTTCACAGATGCCTCGTAACTAACTACAGAAGCAGGGCTTTTTTGCCTTCCCAAAGAATGAGCATTGTCCAAGCTCTTTCTTTACTACTACTGCTACTACTTCAATGCATTTTGAAAGGTGACTACAGATGGAAGAGTGATGAGTGAGAGGTTTTGATTCTAGCAATGCCCATGCACAACATAACCAGCAAAAGCAAAGGCAAGACCACAAATGCAGCAAAGGCCCTACACAGTTGCAGGCCAGCGTAAAAGCAGGCAAACAAGGAGAGTCTTGGGTGGGCAATGCACTATGCCAAGTTCCTCTGCAGCCCAGCTAAAACACAAAAAGAACCAGAATGGAACAAAAATAACCCAAAGCCCAAAGGAAAACAACAAGGAGGGATCACGGGGTACACCGGGAAATGCTGAACTTTGCAAAAAGCGTACTTCTACAGAGGAACAAAATGGGGGAAAGCATTTCACACAAGAAAGGCTCTTTTCAGACTGAAGCAAGTCCACTTGGCTGCATTTCTTGCAGTGTTAAAGCTGAAGGCTGAAAAGCTGCTGCAGGAATCCATGCAGGCCACAGGACAAAGCAGTTCACTCATCGTGCCAAGAGAAGCTGAGGATATGATCAGAAACCAGCCCCAGACCCTCTCAGAGACCTACTGCTCCCACTCTGCCGATATCGTTAGATCAGCAGCACCACCTGCAGAAACAGGTTTTCACACTGCTGCCAGCACCAGAATTGTGTGTTTCAAGGATTCAGACCAGGCGCAGAAACAGCTGTTTTATCAGGATGCTTATCATCCAGGGAAAGCCTGATGAGATCAGCAGAGCACACTTGAATGGAAACAACAAAACTCCGTTTCTTGTTCCTCAGTTGAGCCAATACATTCACCAGCGGCCTTAGACTTTGAGCCCCTTAACAGGTTTTCCGTGCAGCTCATTTTGTTCCCTGCAGAGTGCTGTGTAAGCAGCCTTCCTTGTGGCACTAGGAGAGAACCCATAACTTTGCAGACACCCAAAGAGCTTGGAGGAGCAGCGAGGACCACGTCAGACTGGTTGGTTGGATTGTTTCTTACCAGTTCCTCTATCTGTGTAACGAACTGCTTGTTTGTTAAGATTGCTGGAATCCAGGGCTACCGCCAGCTCCCGGTAACGTGTCTGATGGGCACATGCAGGCAGGAGAAAAAGGAAGGAGCAGAAGAGGAGGAGGGGAGGAAAAAAGCAGGAATTAAAAAGGACAGCAAAATAAATCCTATCAAACTGTGGTAATCAGATTCTCCAAACAAAACAAAAATCTACCGCTTCAACAAAAGCAGCTGAGACATCAACACATTTTATCCACTCTGCCAAGGCTTCATTTTGACCTAACAGTGACTCAGAAATAAGAACGGCAGTTGCACGGAAGCCAGATTATCCCCAGTCCCCAAACTGGAAACACCTCCGATACCTGCCTCCCACTGTTGATCGCAACTACCCGATGATAGCACAAGACAACACTAGACAGCAGTGAACGAGAACTGTGCATTCAATGAGGTCTCGCTAACACTGCCAAAAGCAGAGTCCCAGTAAGTTATCAACAGTAGCAAATAAGAAAGGGGGCGGGGGGGGACGGGGACACTGAGAACAACCTCCTTCCGTTTCCTTAATATTTGTGGAAGAAACAGCACTTTCTCCATTCACATCTGATGTAGACTACAAGCAAAGCAGTCAAGTCAGCCAGTTTTATTCCCCAAGGCAACAAGTCACTACTAAGGAAGAACTGACTATCACAATAATACTCCTTATAGCGCCTTTCACTCCAAAGCACCACACAGAGAAAACATCCTTTTCTGGGTAAGGAGAGATGCAGACTCCCTCTGCGACAAGCTAATGTCAATGATGCAGGTTGATTTCCCATTCTTTTCCACTAAATCAAGAATACATCTTTCCATGCATACATGCTGTCCGTTCATCCCACTCAGCTTTTCTTCCCACTGCTGAAAGTTTACGTTCTAAACCAGGATTTTTTGCTTCTCAATGCTTAAATATCATATTGTTCAGTAGGATGACTGCAGACACCGCTGAGATCCAGGAGTGTTTTCTTGAGCTGACTGCTTAAAGCTCCACATCAAATATCAAGAGAATTAACAGGACAAAAGGATCAAAACGAGGCTGTACCCGAGAACACGGGGCAGTAACGTCACCCAACTCTTCAAGTTCACACACTAGATGAATGGCAAAGGACGCACCAAGAAGCGAGCGAGGGCAAAGCCAGATGGTGGCCACTCTGCTCTGAAAAGCGCTACCTTCAGGATCTATCTAGGGAAAACAGAGATCGCTGAATGCAGATTAAGATAGAAAAGGTCAGTGACTACCTGAAAACTGCTAGTTTTTTGAGTCAAACTCAAACGCTCCCTCTAAAACTTGGTGAGATGTGCGGCACGCTATGAACCACAAGTTTAGAAGGAGGACATTTACGAACAGGCCAAACTCAGCGTGGCTGGGAGCAGGTGCCAGTGGCCCTCATGGAGCGATGAATCCCATGACTAGAAGAAACTAAACGGAAAAGGGCCAAAAACCTGTTCCTGGACAGCAATGCAAGTTCTCATCCAGCCTTCGTGGGAGGATGAACAGCATCTGACCACACCTCTACCCACCGTGAACCGGACAACTTCATTTATCTTGTACAGCATCAGAGCGCCATGAAGACCCAGAGCAGTGCTCTAGCGTTTCATGGCAATTTATTTCATCATCCAGCTCTGCTAAGCCATAATTTAAAACCACTACAAAACAAACGAGATAATCGTTTTCAACATTCAACCCCAGCAATCTATCACAGCTCTTTGCAATGCCACCTGCAAAGGTTCCCTCCTACTTCAGTCGCTTCCTTCTTGGCACTTCACAGGAAACAAGAAATCTCTCTCTTGGCATTCCCCGTCTACCTGCTCAGCACTTTTCTCGTGAATCGAGCAGCAAGAATACGGTGATGGTGAAGACATTTAAGGAAAACAATAAAGTGGAAGGACTGCAGAGGGAAACAAACAGAATTTTCTCCCTTTCTTTTTAGCAGGACAGATACTTGTGCTCTCAAGGGAAAACGTATGTTAGGTGCTCCTAGGAAGGTCAGGAACTCCCTTACTTCTTCCAGCTACAGGTCACCTCACCCTTATTGGTTCAAACACTCCTCAATATGAAACATCAGATGGACAAGAGGAATACCTTCACCAGTACATGTCAAAAATGTTTCCTTCATTTCTTCCAGTCCAGACGTTCTGTTTGCTTAACGCTTCGAGATGCAAAGAACAGTAATGTGCCTTAACCACAAGAACTTCCTTCTTCCTCCACCATCAGTTGTGAAATAAATCAAAAAAAGCCAACCAACAACTCAATAAACTACTTGAACAGCTGGATTTGTTGGAAACAGAGAGAACTAGGAACAAGACACTTCTCGGGAAATTATGCATTGTGAGGTTCTAATAACATAGCAAAAAAAAGTTAGTAATTCTGCTCAGCTTGGCACGCCATGCTTGATCCATTTGCTTTCACACATGGAGTCCTATTTTGATGGGCTTTCTGCGTTTCACAGCCAAGAAAGCTGAAGTGGCTGAGATGGGAAGGGTCTGCCTCGCATGAAGACACCAATGGCGGCAGCAGCTCATGCCAACAATCAGCTTTCCTGCCCTATTAGCGTCAAGTGAGCTTCTGAACAGCATTTTCCTAAACACAGGATTTTTACAAGACGGCAACTGGAAAAAGAAATCTGTCATGACATATTGCAATTAAAGATCAGTTTACAAATTATTTCTGAAACCCCAGACACAACGGTCCACATAACAGCCAATCAGATCAAAATGTATCTATCCATGCTAAGAAAACGAGAGCGGGGAAAAAATCTGGCTCAGAAACTTTGTGCATTTCCAGAGTCTGTATTACACAGCCAGGTCAGATGGTCTAAAAGCTTGTGATTTTAAAAGTTGTCAAACACGTCAGGAATTTAAAGCCAACGTCTGGAGCGTGTCAGTTGGCACACAGTACTTTTCCCAGAAGAGGAGCAGCTGCCTTTATTTCAAGGGTAACTTAAGCCACTGACTGGGGAGGAAAAAAAAAACAAACCCCAAAATAAACAAAAGAGCAGTTTCTTCCCTCACAGGCTCAGGTTCACACCAGCTTGCTCTCTGAACTGCTGACAGCTGGCTTCCTGAATTCCCTTCCTAACTGGCTGCTTCTCTTAACTTTCCCCAGCTGACCTTCAAGTTACCATTGTCCAATTCACCTTCTGCAAGGGTGGGTACAAACACCAGCCCTATTCAACTGGCTTCTCAGTGAGACCACGAGACAGCTGCGTAACCAAAATGCCAAACAGATACAAAGCAGGAAAAGTCTTCGTATTGTCACGCGCTGTATGTTCAGTCACCCTCTCATATTGTAGAACATTCTTTTCGCAGACCAGCGTCACAACAGCTTCCAGACTACTGCTCCAGCTCCTTCAAACAGACCTTCTGTTCCTCAGAGGCCTCGCTGAAGGCCTTTGACCAAGAGGATGCCTTGATGAGGTTTTGTGCCTTCCTTTCCGAACAAGGGTTAAGCCTTGCCCCCACTCTCAGAAGCAAAGTCTTACAACGGTCAGTGTGATCTACCCTCACAGCCTGGAAGCAGTATGGGCACCTGTTGGATCCTCCGTTCAGCCATGTCCAGTTTCTGATGCAAATCCTTTATATATAACTCCAAGGCCAAGTCCTCGGAAACCAGGCAGCGAACCTTCTGTGACAGCTCTAAATTCTGCAGCTTCATTTCCTCACTACTTTTGCTGAAACAAACCAAAATTAAAGCAGCATCACTGTATGTACTACGGGTCTGGGCAAGTACATGTCATAAATTTGCAGTCCAGCTAGTCGTAACAGTTAGAATCACTGAAACATCACATCCAGTCACTTTTTTTAAGCTGAATATCCAACCTCCCAAGTCACCACCTGTGGTGCATGCCCCTTGTGATGTTTCGTGGCTCTACCGGGAAGAGCAGTGTTACTCTGCAGTAACAAGCAGCAAATGGACTTACCTTTGTTTGTACAGCTCCTGTTTCAGGTCTTCTAGCTCCTTCATTAACTCTTCGTTATGCTGGAGAAAAAAGAAATGACTGATTCAGCTGCAGACTTCAGCAAAATATTTCACCTTTAGCACATCAGCTGAAGTGGAAAGCATCAGAACTTTGGCAAAATCCTTCAGGACAGGTTGGCTTAGAACCTCCTGAATTTGCCAGGAATAAATCTGCTCAGCCTTTTCAAACGCGATGCTACTAACTGAACGTGAGGTCATTTCTGCAGACTTCTGGATGAATATCGATACTGAAGTGTCTGCCTGATGGAGACCCTCCTGAGACAAGGTCTCGGTGGCGCTTCTGTTGCGTGGAGCTGGCAAGACTAATGAAGTAAGGTGCCGGATCTGAAGACAGCAACTGGATCATATGATTAGTGGTCACGGAAACCTGAATGAACTTTGCCTTGACCATGGAAAATACAGGGCTTTACAAGGTTAATTAACAATTCAGAATGTTAATTTCTGCCTCTTCTCCGAGCAGGGACTACAGACTTTGCACTAGTGTACTGACAAGCAAATAGCCAAAAGCAGAGCTGCTGGTGAAGCGTAAGCAGAGGTGACTCTTACCTTCTCTGCCTGTATCTGCTGCAGAGAGACGGAGGCTAAAGTACGTTCCAGCTCCGATTCCCTCTCGCGCGATGAACATAAATCAACACGAAAGCTCTCGGCTTCTCCTGAACAAGTCAGGACAGAGTGAGTTGAGGCTGGACCACAAAGAGCGTTTTGGAACTGCTAAGCAGCACTTTCTACTTTGTCTACAAGCTCTTAAGGCAGCACAGAGCTTTGTAAGTCAGTAGACCTGGTTCCGCCCCTGGCTCTACAGGTGGCTCACTAGCAGCTCTGGGCAGTAAAGCTCTCTGTAACTACCATCGTCACTTTGAGGGAGATGACGAAACTTCCTCTGCAGAGTAGGCAATATGTTGGTTGGGATCTTTCTTTCTAATAGGAGAAGTTGCTCAAACTTGGTTCAGAATGAAGGGCTCGGGTAAAAACTACCTTTACGCGATAGCTGTGTGGGAGGGAGGGTGGCAAAAAGGGAACTAAGTTTTAAAAGGATCAGAAGAAAGTCAGAAAGGAACAGCCTGGGGTAGTCACCGGGGCTGAACAGGGCTGACAAGGCTTTAGCGATGCACAAAAGAACCTCAACTGCCATGGGATCAACATGCTCCCACTTGGGGGCAGCTCTGGCGACAGAGGCAGCGATGGTGCCAAGTATTGCCCACCCAGGAGTCGGCCACTGCTGTGAGCTGGCTGCCAGCAACTGTCATGCCTCTGGCTTGAAATTCACACTTTGACCAACAGCTTGAGCTGGAGTGCTCACAGTCAGTTACCCGATTTCTTCCGTGCAGCTTGCCGAGTAGGTGCAAGGGCCGCCTGCAACTCAGACTTCTCAGAAGTTAGAATTCCAATAGTCTGGACACGACCCTTTGGGAAAGGAAAATCGGCTCAGCACAAAACTTCTTTGCTTGTAATTGCAACGTCACTGTTGCCACAAAAGGCTAACTCAGTAAAGGGAAAGAGCTCGTGCAGTTAAGCACAGTCGGGCTGACTCCCAGTTTTCCTGAAGGAACGCGCTCGCGGCTTCCCGAGTAAAGACTGTGAATGGTCAGTAATCCAGAGAACAGCAGAAGGCAGGTAGTGTTACTGTAATGGAGGCTCTGCCTTACCCGTAGCTGTTCCTTCAGCGCAGCTTGCTCTTCAGAAAATTCCTTTTCCAACTCCTTCTTTTCCTGTATAAACAAATGATGCCTATTTAGCACAAAAATGTAGATAGGTAACCCTTGTTTTGTATCAAACTAAAAAAGCAGTGATACATTGGTAGTACTTGCAGCATCGAAACGACAGCAGTCTTTCTAAAGACATACTTCAGCCTTGCGTTATTTGAACGCCTTCACTATTTATCCATCCTAGATTGGCAGTAACAGCATAGCACAATCGCTGCTAGCATAAAAACGGTAGTGCTTGGAAGCAAGCTGCTGGCAAGGACTTGTATTCTCCTGCCTCCACCACACTCCTCTAATACTTGAGTATTTAAACGTTCGCTTGTGTCAAAATAAGAACGCTACCTGCCAGGCAGGCCTAACTCATGAAATCAAATTATTCAACCCTACGCTACAATGAAACTGAATCTAACATAAGACAAGACCACACATGCCTGTGCCACAGCCCACTATACTCTCTGCGCCGCCAAGAAAGAGATACTATTTTTCTGCCTATCCAAAACCAGGACACACTTTACCTTCTCCAGCTGATCCACTGCCTCCTGGCTCTGCTCTTTCTGTGGAAGAAAAGTGATGCACCAGTATCAAGAGAAAATACTCTCATACATCTGAAACACATTTTCACTTCAACAAAGTAGGATACATGCCCAATTCACGCAAACAGAATTTCCACTGTCCTTTCTGTAGAGGACTAGGAAGTTCATCTTAGCTATTAAAAATAGGAGATCTGGAGCTGCCTTCACTAATGTACTTCATATGCCAGGCATCTTTTTCATCGCTCATTAGATTGCCACAGTTGTTCTCCAACACCGCTGCTGAAACCCCTCCATGTCTACATCTGAGCATCTACCAACTTCAGTTAAACTCGCATCCCCACATCTGTGCAACTGAGGGCAGTAATCCTGGTGTATTGGGGTGATCGCCAGAAATGCTGGGTTTTTTTAAAAAACACCACCAATAATAAAAAAAAACACAACCCAAACCCCCAAACAAAAACGTAGTCTTTTCCTTGAACTGAGACCTCAGACCTTTCTTCCACTGAAGAGCTGGCCTTAAGTCACGCGGAGCCGCACTTGTGTTGGCAGACTTCTGCAGGAGGTGGTATGGGAGGGCTGAAGCCAGATACAAAGAGAAGGGGTAATTCCGTTCTAGCCCATTTCCATCTTACCCGTGAAGTATTTGGAGATTTGTTGCCCGTAGGTAATGCACCTTTAGATAGGAGGTGAAGGAGACAAAGGTGGCAGCTGCCTACCCAGGCTGCCACACAACTGTGCTGCTGCGTTTGCTGTTTGCTTGTTGTCTCCCTGACAGCTTCTTCACAGATGCCTCGTAACTAACTACAGAAGCAGGGCTTTTTTGCCTTCCCAAAGAATGAGCATTGTCCAAGCTCTTTCTTTACTACTACTGCTACTACTTCAATGCATTTTGAAAGGTGACTACAGATGGAAGAGTGATGAGTGAGAGGTTTTGATTCTAGCAATGCCCATGCACAACATAACCAGCAAAAGCAAAGGCAAGACCACAAATGCAGCAAAGGCCCTACACAGTTGCAGGCCAGCGTAAAAGCAGGCAAACAAGGAGAGTCTTGGGTGGGCAATGCACTATGCCAAGTTCCTCTGCAGCCCAGCTAAAACACAAAAAGAACCAGAATGGAACAAAAATAACCCAAAGCCCAAAGGAAAACAACAAGGAGGGATCACGGGGTACACCGGGAAATGCTGAACTTTGCAAAAAGCGTACTTCTACAGAGGAACAAAATGGGGGAAAGCATTTCACACAAGAAAGGCTCTTTTCAGACTGAAGCAAGTCCACTTGGCTGCATTTCTTGCAGTGTTAAAGCTGAAGGCTGAAAAGCTGCTGCAGGAATCCATGCAGGCCACAGGACAAAGCAGTTCACTCATCGTGCCAAGAGAAGCTGAGGATATGATCAGAAACCAGCCCCAGACCCTCTCAGAGACCTACTGCTCCCACTCTGCCGATATCGTTAGATCAGCAGCACCACCTGCAGAAACAGGTTTTCACACTGCTGCCAGCACCAGAATTGTGTGTTTCAAGGATTCAGACCAGGCGCAGAAACAGCTGTTTTATCAGGATGCTTATCATCCAGGGAAAGCCTGATGAGATCAGCAGAGCACACTTGAATGGAAACAACAAAACTCCGTTTCTTGTTCCTCAGTTGAGCCAATACATTCACCAGCGGCCTTAGACTTTGAGCCCCTTAACAGGTTTTCCGTGCAGCTCATTTTGTTCCCTGCAGAGTGCTGTGTAAGCAGCCTTCCTTGTGGCACTAGGAGAGAACCCATAACTTTGCAGACACCCAAAGAGCTTGGAGGAGCAGCGAGGACCACGTCAGACTGGTTGGTTGGATTGTTTCTTACCAGTTCCTCTATCTGTGTAACGAACTGCTTGTTTGTTAAGATTGCTGGAATCCAGGGCTACCGCCAGCTCCCGGTAACGTGTCTGATGGGCACATGCAGGCAGGAGAAAAAGGAAGGAGCAGAAGAGGAGGAGGGGAGGAAAAAAGCAGGAATTAAAAAGGACAGCAAAATAAATCCTATCAAACTGTGGTAATCAGATTCTCCAAACAAAACAAAAATCTACCGCTTCAACAAAAGCAGCTGAGACATCAACACATTTTATCCACTCTGCCAAGGCTTCATTTTGACCTAACAGTGACTCAGAAATAAGAACGGCAGTTGCACGGAAGCCAGATTATCCCCAGTCCCCAAACTGGAAACACCTCCGATACCTGCCTCCCACTGTTGATCGCAACTACCCGATGATAGCACAAGACAACACTAGACAGCAGTGAACGAGAACTGTGCATTCAATGAGGTCTCGCTAACACTGCCAAAAGCAGAGTCCCAGTAAGTTATCAACAGTAGCAAATAAGAAAGGGGGCGGGGGGGGACGGGGACACTGAGAACAACCTCCTTCCGTTTCCTTAATATTTGTGGAAGAAACAGCACTTTCTCCATTCACATCTGATGTAGACTACAAGCAAAGCAGTCAAGTCAGCCAGTTTTATTCCCCAAGGCAACAAGTCACTACTAAGGAAGAACTGACTATCACAATAATACTCCTTATAGCGCCTTTCACTCCAAAGCACCACACAGAGAAAACATCCTTTTCTGGGTAAGGAGAGATGCAGACTCCCTCTGCGACAAGCTAATGTCAATGATGCAGGTTGATTTCCCATTCTTTTCCACTAAATCAAGAATACATCTTTCCATGCATACATGCTGTCCGTTCATCCCACTCAGCTTTTCTTCCCACTGCTGAAAGTTTACGTTCTAAACCAGGATTTTTTGCTTCTCAATGCTTAAATATCATATTGTTCAGTAGGATGACTGCAGACACCGCTGAGATCCAGGAGTGTTTTCTTGAGCTGACTGCTTAAAGCTCCACATCAAATATCAAGAGAATTAACAGGACAAAAGGATCAAAACGAGGCTGTACCCGAGAACACGGGGCAGTAACGTCACCCAACTCTTCAAGTTCACACACTAGATGAATGGCAAAGGACGCACCAAGAAGCGAGCGAGGGCAAAGCCAGATGGTGGCCACTCTGCTCTGAAAAGCGCTACCTTCAGGATCTATCTAGGGAAAACAGAGATCGCTGAATGCAGATTAAGATAGAAAAGGTCAGTGACTACCTGAAAACTGCTAGTTTTTTGAGTCAAACTCAAACGCTCCCTCTAAAACTTGGTGAGATGTGCGGCACGCTATGAACCACAAGTTTAGAAGGAGGACATTTACGAACAGGCCAAACTCAGCGTGGCTGGGAGCAGGTGCCAGTGGCCCTCATGGAGCGATGAATCCCATGACTAGAAGAAACTAAACGGAAAAGGGCCAAAAACCTGTTCCTGGACAGCAATGCAAGTTCTCATCCAGCCTTCGTGGGAGGATGAACAGCATCTGACCACACCTCTACCCACCGTGAACCGGACAACTTCATTTATCTTGTACAGCATCAGAGCGCCATGAAGACCCAGAGCAGTGCTCTAGCGTTTCATGGCAATTTATTTCATCATCCAGCTCTGCTAAGCCATAATTTAAAACCACTACAAAACAAACGAGATAATCGTTTTCAACATTCAACCCCAGCAATCTATCACAGCTCTTTGCAATGCCACCTGCAAAGGTTCCCTCCTACTTCAGTCGCTTCCTTCTTGGCACTTCACAGGAAACAAGAAATCTCTCTCTTGGCATTCCCCGTCTACCTGCTCAGCACTTTTCTCGTGAATCGAGCAGCAAGAATACGGTGATGGTGAAGACATTTAAGGAAAACAATAAAGTGGAAGGACTGCAGAGGGAAACAAACAGAATTTTCTCCCTTTCTTTTTAGCAGGACAGATACTTGTGCTCTCAAGGGAAAACGTATGTTAGGTGCTCCTAGGAAGGTCAGGAACTCCCTTACTTCTTCCAGCTACAGGTCACCTCACCCTTATTGGTTCAAACACTCCTCAATATGAAACATCAGATGGACAAGAGGAATACCTTCACCAGTACATGTCAAAAATGTTTCCTTCATTTCTTCCAGTCCAGACGTTCTGTTTGCTTAACGCTTCGAGATGCAAAGAACAGTAATGTGCCTTAACCACAAGAACTTCCTTCTTCCTCCACCATCAGTTGTGAAATAAATCAAAAAAAGCCAACCAACAACTCAATAAACTACTTGAACAGCTGGATTTGTTGGAAACAGAGAGAACTAGGAACAAGACACTTCTCGGGAAATTATGCATTGTGAGGTTCTAATAACATAGCAAAAAAAAGTTAGTAATTCTGCTCAGCTTGGCACGCCATGCTTGATCCATTTGCTTTCACACATGGAGTCCTATTTTGATGGGCTTTCTGCGTTTCACAGCCAAGAAAGCTGAAGTGGCTGAGATGGGAAGGGTCTGCCTCGCATGAAGACACCAATGGCGGCAGCAGCTCATGCCAACAATCAGCTTTCCTGCCCTATTAGCGTCAAGTGAGCTTCTGAACAGCATTTTCCTAAACACAGGATTTTTACAAGACGGCAACTGGAAAAAGAAATCTGTCATGACATATTGCAATTAAAGATCAGTTTACAAATTATTTCTGAAACCCCAGACACAACGGTCCACATAACAGCCAATCAGATCAAAATGTATCTATCCATGCTAAGAAAACGAGAGCGGGGAAAAAATCTGGCTCAGAAACTTTGTGCATTTCCAGAGTCTGTATTACACAGCCAGGTCAGATGGTCTAAAAGCTTGTGATTTTAAAAGTTGTCAAACACGTCAGGAATTTAAAGCCAACGTCTGGAGCGTGTCAGTTGGCACACAGTACTTTTCCCAGAAGAGGAGCAGCTGCCTTTATTTCAAGGGTAACTTAAGCCACTGACTGGGGAGGAAAAAAAAAACAAACCCCAAAATAAACAAAAGAGCAGTTTCTTCCCTCACAGGCTCAGGTTCACACCAGCTTGCTCTCTGAACTGCTGACAGCTGGCTTCCTGAATTCCCTTCCTAACTGGCTGCTTCTCTTAACTTTCCCCAGCTGACCTTCAAGTTACCATTGTCCAATTCACCTTCTGCAAGGGTGGGTACAAACACCAGCCCTATTCAACTGGCTTCTCAGTGAGACCACGAGACAGCTGCGTAACCAAAATGCCAAACAGATACAAAGCAGGAAAAGTCTTCGTATTGTCACGCGCTGTATGTTCAGTCACCCTCTCATATTGTAGAACATTCTTTTCGCAGACCAGCGTCACAACAGCTTCCAGACTACTGCTCCAGCTCCTTCAAACAGACCTTCTGTTCCTCAGAGGCCTCGCTGAAGGCCTTTGACCAAGAGGATGCCTTGATGAGGTTTTGTGCCTTCCTTTCCGAACAAGGGTTAAGCCTTGCCCCCACTCTCAGAAGCAAAGTCTTACAACGGTCAGTGTGATCTACCCTCACAGCCTGGAAGCAGTATGGGCACCTGTTGGATCCTCCGTTCAGCCATGTCCAGTTTCTGATGCAAATCCTTTATATATAACTCCAAGGCCAAGTCCTCGGAAACCAGGCAGCGAACCTTCTGTGACAGCTCTAAATTCTGCAGCTTCATTTCCTCACTACTTTTGCTGAAACAAACCAAAATTAAAGCAGCATCACTGTATGTACTACGGGTCTGGGCAAGTACATGTCATAAATTTGCAGTCCAGCTAGTCGTAACAGTTAGAATCACTGAAACATCACATCCAGTCACTTTTTTTAAGCTGAATATCCAACCTCCCAAGTCACCACCTGTGGTGCATGCCCCTTGTGATGTTTCGTGGCTCTACCGGGAAGAGCAGTGTTACTCTGCAGTAACAAGCAGCAAATGGACTTACCTTTGTTTGTACAGCTCCTGTTTCAGGTCTTCTAGCTCCTTCATTAACTCTTCGTTATGCTGGAGAAAAAAGAAATGACTGATTCAGCTGCAGACTTCAGCAAAATATTTCACCTTTAGCACATCAGCTGAAGTGGAAAGCATCAGAACTTTGGCAAAATCCTTCAGGACAGGTTGGCTTAGAACCTCCTGAATTTGCCAGGAATAAATCTGCTCAGCCTTTTCAAACGCGATGCTACTAACTGAACGTGAGGTCATTTCTGCAGACTTCTGGATGAATATCGATACTGAAGTGTCTGCCTGATGGAGACCCTCCTGAGACAAGGTCTCGGTGGCGCTTCTGTTGCGTGGAGCTGGCAAGACTAATGAAGTAAGGTGCCGGATCTGAAGACAGCAACTGGATCATATTACCACTGGATTAGTGGTCACGGAAACCTGAATGAACTTTGCCTTGACCATGGAGAACACAGGGCTTTACAAGGTTAATTAACAATTGAGAATGTTAATTTCTGCCCCTTCTCCGAGCAGGGACTACAGACTTTGCATTAGTGTACTGACAAGCAAATAGCCAAAGGCAGAGCTGCTGGTGAAGCGTAAGCAGAGGTGACTCTTACCTTCTCTGCCTGTTTTTCCTGCAGAGAGACGAAGGACAAAGTACTTTCCAGCTCCACTACCCTCTGGCGAGATGAATGTAAACGAGCAGCAAGGCTCTCGGCTTCTCCTGAACAAGTCAGAACAGAGTGAGTTGAGGCTGGACCACAAAGAGCGTTTTGGAACTGCTAAACAGCACTTTCTGCTTTGTCAACAAGCTCTTAAGGCAGCACAGAGCTTTGTAAGTCAGTAGACCTGGTTCCGCCCCTGGCTCTACAGGTGGCTCACTAGCAGCTCTGGGCAGTAAAGCTCTCTGTAACTACCATCGTCACTTTGAGGGAGATGACGAAACTTCCTCTGCAGAGTAGGCAATATGTTGGTTGGGATCTTTCTTTCTAATAGGAGAAGTTGCTCAAACTTGGTTCAGAATGAAGGGCTCGGGTAAAAACTACCTTTACGCGATAGCTGTGTGGGAGGGAGGGTGGCAAAAAGGGAACTAAGTTTTAAAAGGATCAGAAGAAAGTCAGAAAGGAACAGCCTGGGGTAGTCACCGGGGCTGAACAGGGCTGACAAGGCTTTAGCGATGCACAAAAGAACCTCAACTGCCATGGGATCAACATGCTCCCACTTGGGGGCAGCTCTGGCAACAGAGGCAGCGATGGTGCCAAGTATTGCCCACCCAGGAGTCGGCCACTGCTGTGAGCTGGCTGCCAGCAACTGTCATGCCTCTGGCTTGAAATTCACACTTTGACCAACAGCTTGAGCTGGAGTGCTCACAGTCAGTTACCTGATTTCTTCCGTGCAGCCTGCTGAGTATGTGCAAGTGCCGCCTGCAACTTAGACTTCTCAGAAGCTAGAATTCCAATAGTCTTGTTACGAACCTTCGGGAAAGGAAAATCGGCTCAGCACAAAACTTCTTTGCTTGTAACTGCAACATCACTGTTGCCACAAAAGGCTAACTCAGTAAAGGGAAAGAGCTCGTGCAGTTAAGCACAGTCGGGCTGACTCCCAGTTTTCCTGAAGGAACGCGCTCGCGGCTTCCCGAGTAAAGACTGTGAATGGTCAGTAATCCAGAGAACAGCAGAAGGCAGGTAGTGTTACTGTAATGGAGGCTCTGCCTTACCCGTAGCTGTTCCTTCAGCGCAGCTTGCTCTTCAGAAAATTCCTTTTCCAACTCCTTCTTTTCCTGTATAAACAAATGATGCCTATTTAGCACAAAAATGTAGATAGGTAACCCTTGTTTTGTATCAAACTAAAAAAGCAGTGATACATTGGTAGTACTTGCAGCATCGAAACGACAGCAGTCTTTCTAAAGACATACTTCAGCCTTGCGTTATTTGAACGCCTTCACTATTTATCCATCCTAGATTGGCAGTAACAGCATAGCACAATCGCTGCTAGCATAAAAACGGTAGTGCTTGGAAGCAAGCTGCTGGCAAGGACTTGTATTCTCCTGCCTCCACCACACTCCTCTAATACTTGAGTATTTAAACGTTCGCTTGTGTCAAAATAAGAACGCTACCTGCCAGGCAGGCCTAACTCATGAAATCAAATTATTCAACCCTACGCTACAATGAAACTGAATCTAACATAAGACAAGACCACACATGCCTGTGCCACAGCCCACTATACTCTCTGCGCCGCCAAGAAAGAGATACTATTTTTCTGCCTATCCAAAACCAGGACACACTTTACCTTCTCCAGCTGATCCACTGCCTCCTGGCTCTGCTCTTTCTGTGGAAGAAAAGTGATGCACCAGTATCAAGAGAAAATACTCTCATACATCTGAAACACATTTTCACTTCAACAAAGTAGGATACATGCCCAATTCACGCAAACAGAATTTCCACTGTCCTTTCTGTAGAGGACTAGGAAGTTCATCTTAGCTATTAAAAATAGGAGATCTGGAGCTGCCTTCACTAATGTACTTCATATGCCAGGCATCTTTTTCATCGCTCATTAGATTGCCACAGTTGTTCTCCAACACCGCTGCTGAAACCCCTCCATGTCTACATCTGAGCATCTACCAACTTCAGTTAAACTCGCATCCCCACATCTGTGCAACTGAGGGCAGTAATCCTGGTGTATTGGGGTGATCGCCAGAAATGCTGGGTTTTTTTAAAAAACACCACCAATAATAAAAAAAAACACAACCCAAACCCCCAAACAAAAACGTAGTCTTTTCCTTGAACTGAGACCTCAGACCTTTCTTCCACTGAAGAGCTGGCCTTAAGTCACGCGGAGCCGCACTTGTGTTGGCAGACTTCTGCAGGAGGTGGTATGGGAGGGCTGAAGCCAGATACAAAGAGAAGGGGTAATTCCGTTCTAGCCCATTTCCATCTTACCCGTGAAGTATTTGGAGATTTGTTGCCCGTAGGTAATGCACCTTTAGATAGGAGGTGAAGGAGACAAAGGTGGCAGCTGCCTACCCAGGCTGCCACACAACTGTGCTGCTGCGTTTGCTGTTTGCTTGTTGTCTCCCTGACAGCTTCTTCACAGATGCCTCGTAACTAACTACAGAAGCAGGGCTTTTTTGCCTTCCCAAAGAATGAGCATTGTCCAAGCTCTTTCTTTACTACTACTACTACTACTACTACTTCAATGCATTTTGAAAGGTGACTACAGATGGAAGAGTGATGAGTGAGAGGTTTTGATTCTAGCAATGCCCATGCACAACATAACCAGCAAAAGCAAAGGCAAGACCACAAATGCAGCAAAGGCCCTACACAGTTGCAGGCCAGCGTAAAAGCAGGCAAACAAGGAGAGTCTTGGGTGGGCAATGCACTATGCCAAGTTCCTCTGCAGCCCAGCTAAAACACAAAAAGAACCAGAATGGAACAAAAATAACCCAAAGCCCAAAGGAAAACAACAAGGAGGGATCACGGGGTACACCGGGAAATGCTGAACTTTGCAAAAAGCGTACTTCTACAGAGGAACAAAATGGGGGAAAGCATTTCACACAAGAAAGGCTCTTGTCAGACTGAAGCAAGTCCACTTGGCTGCATTTCTTGCAGTGTTAAAGCTGAAGGCTGAAAAGCTGCAGCGGGAATCCATGCAGGCCACAGGACAAAGCAGTTCACTCATCGTGCCAAGAGAAGCTGAGGATATGATCAGAAACCAGCCCCAGACCCTCTAAGGCCTACTGCTCCCACTCTGCCGATATCGTTAGATCAGCAGCACCACCTGCAGAAACAGGTTTTCACACTGCTGCCAGCACCAGAATTGTGTGTTTCAAGGATTCGGACAGGCGCAGAAATAGTTGTTTTATCAGGATGCTTATCATCCAGGGAAAGCCTGATGAGATCAGCAGAGCACACTTAAATGGAAACAACAAAACTCTGTTTCTTGTTCCTCAGTTGAGCCAATACATTCACCAGCGGCCTTAGACTTTGAGCCCCTTAACAGGTTTTCCGTGCAGCTCATTTTGTTCCCTGCAGAGTGCTGTGTAAGCAGCCTTCCTTGTGGCACTAGGAGAGAACCCACAACTTTGCAGACACCCAAAGAGCTTGGGGGAGCAGCGAGGACCACGTCAGACTGGTTGGTTAGATTGTTTCTTACCAATTCCTCTATCTGTGTAACGAACTGCTTGTTCGTTAAGATTGCTGGAATCCAGGGCTACTGCCAGCTCCCGGTAACGTGTCTGATGGGCACATGCAGACAGGAGAAAAAGAAGGAGCAGAAGAGGAGGAGGGGAGGAAAAAAGCCGTACTTAAAAAGGACAGCAAAATAAATCCTATCAAACTGTGGTAATCAGATTCTCCAAATAAAACAAAAATCTACCGCTTCAACAAAAGCAGCTGAGACATCAACATGTTTTATCCACTCTGCCAAGGCTTCATTTTGACCTAACAGTGACTCAGAAATAAGAACGGCAGTTGCACGGAAGCCAGATTATCCCCAGTCCCCAAACTGGAAACACCTCCGATACCTGCCTCCCACTGTTGATCGCAACTACCCGATGATAGCACAAGACAACACTAGACAGCAGTGAACGAGAACTGTGCATTCAACCAGGTCTCGCTAACACTGCCGAAAGCAGAGTCCCAGTAAGTTATCAACAGTAGCAAATAAGAAAGGGGGCGGGGGGGGACGGGGACACTGAGAACAACCTCCTTCCGTTTCCTTAATATTTGTGGAAGAAACAGCACTTTCTCCATTCACATCTGATGTAGACTACAAGCAAAGCAGTCAAGTCAGCCAGTTTTATTCCCCAAGGCAACAAGTCACTACTAAGGAAGAACTGACTATCACAATAATACTCCTTATAGCGCCTTTCACTCCAAAGCACCACACAGAGAAAACATCCTTTTCTGGGTAAGGAGAGATGCAGACTCCCTCTGCGACAAGCTAATGTCAATGATGCAGGTTGATTTCCCATTCTTTTCCACTAAATCAAGAATACATCTTTCCATGAATACATGCTGTCCGTTCATCCCACTCAGCTTTTCTTCCCACTGCTGAGAGTTTACGTTCTAAACCAGGATTTTTTGCTTCTCAATGCTTAAATATCATATTGTTCAGTAGGATGACTGCAGACACCGCTGAGATCCAGGAGTGTTTTCTTGAGCTGACTGCTTAAAGCTCCACATCAAATATCAAAAGAGAAGTAACAGGACAAAAGGAATACAAAGGCAAACCAGAGTGAACTCCATTCCATCTTGCAGGTTTCACTGCATCTAACTGGTACCCCTGGTGATTACTGTAGTTACGTTTATTGATAAGAGACGCACGGATATGTAGTAAACAGGAGTTACTTTATGACAACTGAACTGAAACAATGGGAGGAAAATAAGCTACCAAAATGATGCAAGTGAAACGAAAAATCAGAGCTTTGCCACAGCAACAGCGGAATTCTGGGCTACCAAATTTGACTTCCCTGAGCTTCTATCACAATTTGATCAAGCCTTCCGTTTAAATAAACTGCCTGAAAAGAATTGGTTTAAAAAGGCTGGGGGTTTATGTTTGTGCCTGAACACGTTTCTATTGCTTATCGGCATAGTTCCTGCCCTTTCCTCTTCAGAAGCCTGGCAACGTGAAGACGCTAAAGCCTGTAAACGCTTGACTCAAAGGATCCGACTTCCTGCCCAAACCTATTCAAAGCCAGTACTGGAACTTGCCAGACTGTACATCCCTGGCGCAAGTTTCATCGCCTGTTGTAAAATGGGTTGGCAGGAATAACTAGACAGCTTCCTCAGGGCAGCTGCTTGCCTGGAGATCAGCAGAGTCATGCCCTTCAGAAGCAAGGCCCTAGGGAATACAGCAACGACACGCACAGCGGGAGAAATACAGACTAAGAAAACACTGCCTCTCCCTACTGCGCTTGCCCTCAGCAGTTCAGTTAGTTTATCGCCTCACCCCACACTCCTCCTTTTCCTCAAAGCTCAGCTGTCTCGCGGAAGAGGTTTTGACAAGGTTCACTTTTTCACACGTTCAGTTCGACACAAACCAGAAGGGCGCAAGCACTTTACGAGCAATGGCAACGCATGGTATCAACTAGCTCCATGATAATAAAAACAGCAACGAAACTCAAGCAACTGAGAGGGGCTATGTCAGGACAAGGCTCCACCCAAGAAATCGAGGCCAGCGTAAACAGAACCTGAAGCATGCAGTAGGGAGAGAGAGTCACTGCGAGGGACACGAGCACTGCCTCACCTTCCTCCTGTCCAATGAGGGTATGGCTACCCCATTGGAGCGCTTCAGGTCTGCCACCGGCACCTTCAGAACGTTCTGAATCTGAAGGAGGTGAAAGAAAAGGGGGAACGGCTCAGAAAAGGACAGAGAGAAAGTGTCGATCGAAGGTAGCCAAAGAAACCGGCATCCTCCGGCTGGCCAGGAGCACGCAGCTCAAAGCAGCAGCTCTGGGCACACCCAGGGCTGCGTGAGAGCACCGCATGATCAGACGCGGCTTTGGCACGTACCCTGAGCTCTAGTGTGCACCTTCCAGCAGCGGTAGCTGCTAACTATTGTGGCACGCTTCGCGTGCTGGCGATACAGGCAGCTGCGCCAGTCATCTATTACACCCGCATAACCATTTCCCGGCTCTAGTCACGTTGTTCAGAAAACCAGAGAACAAGGAGGTAGCAAATGAGCTGGGACAAAGACCGAGGCACTCACGTTCTCTGGAGGCTGCTGGTCATCGCCCGGGGGAGTCTCAGGTCGACCGTCTCCTTTAGTTTTGCGGTTTTCCTTACTTGCTGCAGCTGCTCCAGGGCTCTTCTTCTGCTGATACTCCTTCAGCTGTGAAAAATAATAATAATCTGAAATCCAAACAGAACATGCCTTCTGTGAGAATGATGTCAACCCCCCAGCCCCAACTCCACTGGGTAAAAAGACCAAGTGTAAGGACAAGAGAAACGCTCTTCAATGAGTTTGTCGCCCCGGGGGGAAGAAAAATAGAAATCAAAACACGTCCCAAAAAAAGGCTAAAGTAAGATCTAATGTGATGAGTTTACGACAAGAGGCTCAGAGCTGCAAACGTTCAACTTTTGTACACAGCTAAGAGTTGCTGGGAAACGACTTGATACTCCATCCGGCAACTAGAAGGAGATGAAAAGAAGTATCTTGGGGTGGGGTTTTTTAGGGTTCTAACTAAGAGCATTAAGGAAAAATGAATAAAGGGCAATTAAATCTGAATGTTAAGTGAAACATCAACACCTGACAGTAAGGTCTCCCACTCTGTGAAAGATTTTGAGGAGGAAAATTACAGTCCTTACAGACAAATGCCACGTTAATACAAGCAGCGCAGTCACTGTGAACTAAGGGGAGAAGCAACCTACAACGGATTTTTCAATCACACCCACTTCACCCCGGAAAAGCTAGTCGGATAAGCCGTTCGCTTGAATTCGGCTGGGTCTTCCGAGCCGAATCGTTTGTGCTCCAGCAGGGTGAAGCCCCCAGGCAAGCGAGCCCCAGGCAGTTCGGTCAACTGCCCCTTTCCCCAGCCCGCAGCCCGCCCTCCGGCCCCCCGCCGGGCCGGGCCGCGCCGCGCCTCGGCCTCCAGGTGGGGAAAGAAGGACCCGTTATTGGCAGAACTCCAAAATGGAAGCCCGAACCGCTCCAGGACACTTTCCCCTCCCCAGGACTTTCACATACGCCGCCCACGCCGCGGCCGGGGAAATAAGTAACATGAGACCAAAAAACCCCAAAAAAGGGTGTGGGGAGGTCAGGGGGAGGGAAAACCGCCAAACCGAACCCGGCGGACCCACGGCACCGCCGGCCCGGCCCGCCCCGGCCCCCGCCGCCCCTCACCTTCTCCTTGCCCGCCGCCAGCCAGCTCTGCCCGCTGCCGGCCGCCACGGCCGCCCCGCCCCTGGGCCGCCTTGGCTTCGCCCACCGCCGGCGGCAGCAGCCAGGGCCCGCCCAGCCTGCGCTGCCGCCCTGGAGGCCCGGCCCATCGCCGTGCCCCACCGGGCCCGGCAGCTCCGCTTTTCCCTCAGTCACTGGGGGAGCCGGTGCCACCTTGCAGTGCCTGCTCCCCATGTTGGAGCCCGCGCCGCCCGCTGCTCGGGTGACAGCCCGCACCGCCCGCTGCTCGGGTGACACCTGGCTGCCCGGCGTGCCCCACCCAGAGCTCACCTGCAGCTTCCCGGAGACGTTTGTTCCCCGGCGCTGACGGCACAGTGGGCCCTGTCGCTGGGAGACTCCACTTCCCAGCGTGCCCCGCGGCGCGCCCGCGCCTGCCGCTCCCGGCCGGCCCCGCGCGCACCCGGCCGGCCCGGCGGGAGGCGGCAGCCCTGGCCGAGCGGGTCCCGCCGAGCGCGGGTCGCAGCGCGCCCGCCCCGCCGCGGCCCGGGCCCGGGCGGTAGGAGCCGGGTCCCCGTGTTACAGATTTGCTAACGGTTAGAATTAACTAACCTTATTTGATTTTATAAAATCATTTTCATAGAACTGTAGAGGAATAAGAAATATATTTTAGTGGAACTAGCAGCTGCACAACACAAGCTGCTGTGGAATCCTCTGTACAGCCCTGTACCAAGGCCAAGGACTGGGAGCAACCGAATGAAACAACTCGTAGCTACCTGCCAAGAAACCGTGAACTTTAATAATAGTGATATAAAGAAATGGTATGGAATGGGGACAATCAGTTACGGGTAAATATATTTTAATATATTTTAATAAATACGCAAAGAATGTAGGTCTAGTAATCAGGTCATGGAACCATAGTTTGAACGAAATAATTAATGAAAGAGCTAGCGAAAGAAGGAGTCCGTTTCTCTAACTTTCTCTGACAAGGGGCCTGTTTATAAGTTATCTAGAGGGAGCGAGTAAAAGAAACAAGCAGAAGGACCAGATGGTCGACAAGGACATCCATTAGCTCGGACCGACAAGAACACTGCAGACTTGCAAGACCATCACATACCAGGCAAAAGGTGAAAAGTACCCCATGAGGTGACGTACGGAATTAAACTCTGTAACTCGAAAGTTATAAAGTAGGTATGTTTATTGCGCGCAGATGCATGGGGGATCTCTCCTCCACAAGCGTGCGTGCCCCATCTCACATTTATACAATAAAACAAATAAATATTCAATTAACGCCTATACATATTCGTTACCTAAACCCGCTTACTCTCTCTTCGTATGTTAATTAGCTTACCAGTCCTTTGCCTGGAACGTGGTGGTCTTGCAGGTTTGTAGGTCCTTGTGACCATCTGATCTTCTCCAGCAAGAAGACTTAGCACTCCCTTCCTCTAGATAACATTGGAATGTCTCTCATCCTTTTCTCATCCTTTTTATAAATAGCCCCTTTGTTAGAGGAAGAAGGGCAGGCGTCTCCTCAAAGCTGTGTGCCTATGTGACCAGACACCGCACCCATGACCGGTCACCATACCCGCATTCCTTGAGCAGACATATACAATCACAATCGATGTCCATTGTCCCCATTTCACACTATTTCTCCATATCAGAGAAATATTCACTGCAAAACTGGCTTCATAAAGTATTGGAAGAATTTTTAACATTTTGCCCAATTACAGACAATTTAACGTCTCTGCAATGCCTGTGCCTGTCCACAGAATTTAAATACTGCTTATAGCACAGGAGGCACCTTACCTTCCCTACAGGGAGGTACAGAAAAAGTAAGCATACACAGTTATTTCTCTTTCAGTGAGATCTTCTGCTCCAGCTATTAATGCATTGTAGTAGAGCAAGGGTATTTCACCTCGATTTCCTATTCCGTTTGCAGGGCAGTGCCACTGGCTTCAACAGCACCAGAGGCCCAAAGGACCACCTGCCTAGTCTGAGGGGACTTACAGACAAGACTTTCCACATACCCTGATTTTCTCTGATTTCTTCGGATGGAAGAAAAACCAAGCTTAATGCGCAATCATCGGCTGCTACAGCCTGTGCGTGCTACGCCTGGAGCCAAGTGATCAGGCAGGTTCCTGCCACCCATTCAGGGAAATCACACAAACACATTAATTGAATGCTCTTAGTACTGCTGGGCTGCGGCTCTGAAAATACATTCTTAATTTCTGGCACAATTAACACTTGAGCAACATTAACTGCTCATTTTCTTACCACTGCGTTGTTGAGGTGCACTCAACCATTTAAGACACAAGTATGCAGTGGCAGAGTCCTGTAGAGAGCTCTCTCCCTGGCAATGCTTCAAACCCACAGCAGGAGCACAAAACTCCTGGAAAAAAATGGAATATGGGGGGATTTCAAAAGGCAACTACAGAAGTAAGTAAAAGGTTGTGCCTTGTACTTTGCCAGCTGGTTTTCTTCAGGACGTATTTAATAGCAGAATAAGTGACATCTCTGTTCCTGTCCTTCACAGGTCAAACTGATTTAATATACAGAGAATCAGCATTAAACACATAGTTAATTACAAAATAAGACTAAGAAAACAGGCTTTTGAGGCTAATCTTAGTAGCTCAAGAGGCAGCATCTCAGCCACGCTGAGGGTAATTCTTGCCAGTCTTGGCTAACTACTGCATCTCGCCTCCACCAAGCAGCCTGACCAGATGCATGGGGAGATGAAGCTGAAAAGCAGTCATAGCACTAGGGAACCAACTAGGGAGAAACATCCCCAGAAGGCACAGCACTGGCCTTGCACCCTGTCCTGACAGATGACTCATGGTGCAAGATGGTGACCGTCTTGCTGAGCTGACACTGTTTGGCCCTGAGCCCTGTTGTTCTGGACTCCAGCATTCAGCTCCCTCTAATGATGAAACGAAGTCTTGAAGATGCCTTGTGGCAGGGCTTCTCAGACAAGGATGGTCTCAGACCTACAGCCTTTTCTTTCTTTCTCTAATCCCTAGACTGCAAGCTTCTTTGCGAAAAGCAAAGCACCCACAACTCTCTCAACCTCTGACTTGAGGGCTTCCCTGTAGCATACACAGAGAGCTCTCCCAGTTTACACATTTCTCCCCAACACCCACCCCCCCAACCCCCATGTGTGGGTTTTAGGTTGAACAGGAACATGTTAGGGAAGCTGCAAACCTAGCAAGGCACCCCAAAGTGTACCCATGTAGAGCTTGCTTGGAGATGAAGGCGCTCTTCTTTTTTGAAGACATGGTTGGGTGCTGGAGCCTCTGTGTTCCTCTACTAAAAGAAGGTTACAGTAAACAAGAGATGTGTTCAAAATTCAGGGCTCCAAAGCACGTATCGATAACAGACTTCCTTTTAGTTATCAAAACAAAAAGCAGCAGTCTAGCCAACTAGGCAATATACAGGCGAGGGAGGCATCAGATTCCCAGCATGTCCAGCGGGGCAGATCATTGACGACAGGACCCCGCAGTCAGTGCTGAAGAAACTCTGTCCTCTAGGGTGTAGGAAGATCTGCTGTTGGGCAGGATGTATTCCCAGTCATGCTAATAGTAACAAGGCGCATGAGGTCCTGAGCAGTTTCTCTTCTCAACATCTAAAATTTAGGAAAGTGGTTAAGGTCCTTGAGGAAATGCAGCAGTTGACAGATGATGAGAGTGGGGCACAGATACTGAAGGAGGGTCATCAGCTTCTCACTCGTCCCTCTGGTTCCTCATCCTAGCACTCAGCTAGCAATGCTGAAGAGGACCACACCTGTACACTTTTCAAACCCATAGCGCTCTCCCATCTAGAAGTGCAGGTGCTACACAGACAGATCCTGATAGGGAAATACAGTTGAAGGAAAGCTGAACTCTGCAGCAGCAGATGTAAAATAAATATATTTAAACCCAGGGAGTGAGAATTGTATAATCATAGGATGGTTTGGGTTGGAAGGGGCCTTAAAGATCATCTGGTTCGAACCTCCCTGCTATGTGCAGGGCCACCTTCCACTTGACCAGGTTGCTCAAAGCCCCATTAAAATAGAAAAAATATGGAAATGCTCTTAAAACACTCAAACCCCCACATACAGTTTGCCAGAAGAACAGTTAGAGAGCTAGCTCAGCATTTATATGACACAAGCTCTTTTGGCAACCTAAAATTCAAAACACTGCAGAAGTACCCCTCTCTGTTTCATTTTCTTCTGCTGACACATAATTAAAATGACAAAAGAGACCACATAGCCAAGCCTAGCACTTGGTCCATGCAGCACAGATGCAAACCAAAGCACATGCCACCATTTCTCTCATCCACCTGCTCCTTCTAGGAAAGCCTGGGGTCGCACTGTCGTGCAGGTGGGTGGTTGCTGGACCCTGAACGCCCTAATAATGGGAACAGTTACATCCACTGCAGCAAGCTGTAGCCAGCAGAAGGTCAGATGACATTTGCCTGTAAGCAAAGGAAAACCAACAGCAATACAGTGGTCTTTGGTCTCAGTCCTTTCATTGCAACTGTCCTTGCTACAGAAGACACAGCAACCAGCCTCTGTCCCCATCCACCACATCAAGCTGCCCCCAAGTCAGAAACTCGGCTCCCACCCCATTAGCCCCAGTGAAGCTCTCATAAAATGAGTTTTTAATGTGAAAAGCTTTAGCATGCAACAGGGGAAGCCCTTTTGAGTCTTGGCTCAGGAGCAAGCACAGAGAATAGAAGAACTAAGTTTTCTAAGGCTACTTTGCCAATACATACTATTTCTACCTTCCCACTTTTGCCACCTAGTCCCACTTTACTATCATTTTAATTTTTTTTTTCCCCACTCAACATGACAACTTTTCTAGAACTCATTTCCCTTCCTTTTCAGAGCAAGAACAATGTCAGCTTCCTTTGGCAAGGTACAATAAAGAAACACACCGCGGATTGCACTTGGTGCCCCACCACTGCTTTACCTGGGGGATCTTCACTCGTGGTACTGGCAAAGACACACATGGATTTAAATGGGAAACAGACCCTATTAACATTGCCTGGCTTTGTAGTCAGGTAAAAAGTGACACTTGAATGTAAAGCACTTAGATTTTCATACTCCAGTCAGAGGAATGAAGACATTATTCTTATCAATTATATTGCCACAAATTAATTTTCTCACAGCTGCCAATTTCTGTTACGAAAGAACCACACACAAATTTGAGCCTCTCCATTGCAGTTCTCCACCAGAACAAAACTATTCTGCAAGCAGAGTTTTAAAGTTTGTTTAGGTTCAAATGATTATAATGGTGGGACCCACTTAGGCTGTAACAGTATTAACTTTTGCAGTGAACAGAGTACTCTCCTCTTATTAACTGTATGTACCTGTGTGTGCACATTGTACTCCCCCCCATATGGCTGGGGAAAAAAAAAGAATCTTGATTTATTGCACAGGAGAAATGCTTGCCTTTTACAGCAAATGAAGTGCTAATCCTTTATTTAATAAAAGGTACAAATAATCTCACTTACACTGTTTCCAAATTACATTTTTCATATAATACCCAGGCATCAGTGAATGAAGGTGCTCTACAAGTACCTTGCCTTACAACAGCTTCATGTAACACACTCTCAAAATTATCGCTTCCTAATTAATTTCATTGTGAAGTACAGAGATTGAAAATGTCAATAATCCATAAATGCTTTCACGAACCACAACCTAAATTAGATCCCTAAATATGGTATCTATAGATTTTCAGAAATCAAAGCTGTCATTTTTCGTAAGTGGATTTTTATTTTCTGCTTAGATTTCCACTCATCTGATAAATTCGTGAAACCTTTCAAACCATTAATTTGGGCTTCCTTAAAATGTCAGTGGTTTTAGTCTGCTTTTTAATACATAATAACTAAATTTAATAGATGTTCACTGAAATAATACTAAGGATTATTAATGTTAAAATCCTTGTCAGTCTAACTGTGAATCATCAGGACCCAGGAAACCACTAATATACATTAACTCTTCTTGTCCACTAGAGGTTTCTGAGAGATGAAAAAAGTCACCGTTATCTACAAAATTGTCTTGTGTATTATAGATCAAACTCTAGGCTATTTTGGGAGGAAGCCATATTTTTGTTAGACATTTCTATAAGGAACGACAGGCATCAAAGGCCCAAGCCTTCACACAGAGTTTCTGCCAAACCCAAAAATCAACAAATGCTTTTCCACAGCACTATCCTCTCAAGGCCAATTTTCTAGGAGCTTAAACATTATGAACTCATTTCCAAATTTTAGGTAATAAAGTACACAAAAATTATGCCTTTAAATATTTTGTTAAGGGGGGCGCGGAACGAACACAAACCCCACAACATTGGGATTCTGAGTTTCAGGGTCGAACTGTAAGAGTCCTACTACATGCCCGGCCCTGCAAGAGCTGACGTGGTGTGCAGAGCAGAGATCATCAGTGAGATGATTCTGAACGGTTCTGCAAACATTCAGATTTCCCAACATTCTGTGAATAATTTCTATTCTTTCTTTGCTTCTCTCTTCATGTTATTATTCCAGGTGGCAGTCACAGTGACTGGCTTCTCTGAAGAAGCAGACACTTCGTCAGCTTCAGCAGATACTGAATGTGATTGCACTGCATTTCTAAGTGTATTATTCCAAGAGGTAAATATTTTTTGCTCAAGTAAAGATAATTCATTTAAGGTCTAATAAGCCCTGAAATATACTACACTGGGAAAAAAAAGGAGCAACTATTGTTATATTCAAAGTTCATCTTCAGAAGGAATATCTAATTTTTTTCAAGTGTCTAAATCTCTTCTGTAGATGAGATTTTATGTTTGGAGCACTATTCCTGAGATAAAGCAACCTCAATTTTTGAAATAGAAAGGTTGTTTATGCTAGTCAAAGTGTCAGAGCACTGGCCACTACCCACCACCATCACAAGCAGAAAAATGAACCGTTGCAGACTTCTGCTGTGACCCTACTGCCAGTAGCACATCCCCCTGTTGTCAGTAGTTTATACAAAAACCAGTAGTAACTTCTCAGTTCACTGCAACCCTCAACTTGTTGTACACCCGCATTTTCCTTTAGAATTTGTCAATTAAAAAGAAGCAGCAAGATGAGTTAGCAAAAAGAGGGGGAAGGAGCATGCAAGTACTGCGTGAAATCCAATTATGGCTGCAAGTCATTCAGCCCAACTTCCCTTGGCAGTTGGCCTCTTACTGTTTCCAGCACAACAGCAGATGAGTGAGCTGCCATTACATTACAGCAGAATCAGCCACCTGGACATCATTGTCCAATAATGCGGGGGGGGGACGGACATGGACAGGACAGGAAAAGTGAAAGTGCAGGTCCAGAAAGGGAGGCAAGCACGGCAGGACTGACCCTCTGCAGCACTGCTTCTGTAGCCGGCTCTTGCTGCCGATGAAAACCCACCAGCCTTTTGCAACACAGCCTGATGGTTAGGATGAGAGAGTTATGTGGAGATCTGGTCCCTCCAATGGAGGTGTGGATTAAACCTCACCTGGGTTTTGAGCTCCTTTTATAGGGGAGAGCGGCATTACCATGCATTACTTACAGGTCCAGGTCCAAAAAAAAAACAAAACCAAAAATCCACAAACCACCCAAAAAAAAAAAAGCTGAGCATTTTCCAAGAATGTTAATTCCAGGGTGCCCCTCTGGAAAAGATTTGGACACAAAATGAGTACTAAGATCCTGCTCCCCTCCATCAGGAAAGGCTTCTGTGCACATAAAGGAGCACAAGGAGGTGCTGGCAGCAGGGTTTGATTCTCCAGGGCTGTTAAACGTGGCTTTCCAGGGAATGAACCTTCCTTACACCTGATTCCCAGTGCTGCCAGGTCAACCCAGGAGTGCTCAGAGAAGGGGCATGGAGACATGGACCAACAGAACCGTTAAAATCCCCACAACAGAACAGCTGTTTGAGAAATAACCTTGCCTGGTAAAATCTAACCCTGGAGAGCTCTTGTAAGCAAGTTTGAGTCTGGGCCTTACTCCCCCTGTAAGGGAGTGGAATCGGGTCAGGTAAACGGACCCGCAAAACCACCCCACTTCTTCTTCCCCCTGAGATGTCAAACACATGGAAAGATTACTTGGCAACTAGGCAAATATAGCTAATTAAGAATAATTATTATTTGCATAGCTCTTTATGTCTTCCTTGCCAGATGAATTGCAAACCCTCCTCACCTGACTTTAAAAGGAACAAACCCCTGAAGTTCATTAAAGATCTGTCCTCAGCCAGGCATGAGATAAATCTGGGATGTCAAGAGCCTGACAGAGCCATCAAGGCAAACATTAGGTGTCTTGCCTTAAGCAATAAGCAGGAAGGAAAAAATGTCTTAGGTGGGGGAAGGCAGAATTAAAGCTCTGTGTCTTTTGGTCTGATTTCTCTCCAAAGAGGAATAAACTGTTTGTCATCCTGCCAGCTATGAGACTAGCTATAAAATAATGGATTTCACAGGCCCAAATGAGGCTAATCATGATTGCCAAGGCATGTCTGTGCTGTGAGAAGTGAGTGAAATCTGATACTCTTCAGAGAAAACATTTTTTGAAAAGCTCTTTGCTCTGCAATAAGCCTTGGCAGTTATCTCATGTCTTGGAGTATCTACCATATTTCTTGTTCGATTGCAAGGCGTATTGCTGACACTGGCTGCTATGGCTGAGTTTCCTTTAATAACACTTTGGTAGGTAAAACACCGCTTCTTTTTTAACTATTGAGAAAATGGTATGGAAGGGTTTTGCATCAATTGCCTCTCTCAGTAGTACTTAAAGGGTAAGCGTCTCCAACCGAATGCTGTAGTAAAATGCCCCATCAAAATCAGAAAAGGATTTCCACAAAGCTGAACACCAAAACAACACATTTGTTTTTTCCTCTCTGGATTGGGGGAACACCTACAAAGTAGCTGGAGAGGTGGGATTTTACTACAACCACTTTGGAGAGCAAGTGAACAGCAGGGGAAGGAGTCGTCAGATTTCTTCAGGAACTGGTCCTTTGGAACAAGATTTTACAATCTGGTCTAAATTTTAACAACATCTGCTATTTTACAAAAAAGCAGAAAAAAAAGAATCAAGGCGCGACTTCTAGCATTTTTAGGTTTAAGTAATTAACGCAAGTGTGCCGTATGTGTGTGCACATATGCACACTCATATGCAGAGGAGTGACTCCCAAGATTTAAAGATTTAAATAATTAACCCAAGCGTGTCACACGCACATACGTTCACATGTGTTACAGAAAGGTACTGGCATAGCTTACACTTTGAGGCACATTCCCAATCACTCTAAAGAAACGATTCTGCAGCAGACTGACACGCACATCCCATCTACTACCCGTTAAAGCAAGTATTGCAGAAAATTGCTTGGGAGTCTTAATTTAAATCATCTTTTGCTCCAACTCTCAGTACTCAAGAGTCAACACAAATCTCAGCTGAGAGGCAGATGTTTCAGAGGAGATCATGCCCTGCTGAGTTGTGAAATGCTCTCATGCCTTTTCCCCAGTTCATGCTCCAGATGTGCTGGGGAGATGGGAGAGACTGTGTGCACGCCTATGCAGTGCAGAGACAGTCATCGCTGCCTCCTCGAGATGCACAGACCAGAAGGTAACATTAAATGTGCTGGTTCTGGTGAACGTTAGCGTGTCCTCAAACCCCAGCTGAGCAAATCTCTCTCTGCTGTGCACAAGCATCTTCCTCGCCTCTGTTTCACTTGTCTCCCTGCCACGCCAAGCGCCCAGTAATCACTACCTACCAAACAGTGCAGAAGACCCTCACAGATTTGCAGAGCTGAGTGAGGAGCAGAAATGAAGCCGGGAGTCCCTGTGGTGCTCTTGGCAAGGCTGCGGCAAGCCAGCCTGCCACCAGCTGAGGCTGCCGTGCCAGCAAACCCTCCATAGGCTGGTGCTGGGGTGCATCTACTCAACCAAGCATGCAGGTAAATGCATTAAGGGACAGTAGCTTACTACTGATGTGTGCTCTGAGCCCAAGTGTGAATACAGAGCACTGTATGGGGTTTGGGATTTGGCTCCCCACTATTTGAATCTGGGACTAAGAAGGATGACGTTCTATTTTATACTTTTTTGCAATGAATAAGTACTGATACAAAGGGACCTAGCTAGAATGTACTGTCATTTTAAAGGAATACATCTGAGACCTTTAACTTGTACTGGTATAACCAGTCAAGTAAAAATATTATTCTGCTTGGGAGAACCACAAATCACAGCAATAAAATATATGCAGGGAATACACAGAAATTTGGTATTATTTGCAATGAACGAATATTAGGCACTGCTAAGACCTATCATTTTCATCGCTAATGAAAAAGAGACTATTTTATTTCTAATTTAAAGCATAAGAATTTATGAAGGTTCAGAGAAGTCTTTTGTGTGCGTGTGCTTTTGGAACAGCTTAACTTCTAATATATTATGTATTCTAAAACTAGGATCCTTGAGCTCTTGCACAATATATACTGGTGCACGTTACTGGAGCAGTCAGTGTGTGGTGCCCTCTGTCTATTTCATAGCCAATGCAGCATTTTCCCCATAGCACCAATAGATTAAAAAAAAATAATATCTTGCTAAGTAAAACAAAACAAAACAAAAGTGACAATGAAACACACTCATTTTGCTATGAGGTAATTCAATACATCTGTCTGTTTTGCTAAGGCTTAGTTTTTATGTAAAACAACACTTGTTTATCTTGCTAACTTCAAAAATGAAAAAAAGAATTAAGTGCGAGGTTTAGTTTTCAGCCCAGATTTTACTAATTTGAAAATAGGAAATAGAGCTAAGAGGGATGCTGAGAAATCTAGGGGACAGAGCCAGATGACAAGGCTATGCCTGCTTCACGTAAATGCTCTCTTGAAATCTCTTTTGGACAATTCAGATGAGGCAAACTCACAAGAATTAAATGATCGTGTTGTCAGAGGTTCCCAGAGGGACATCAATGATGTCATGCTGATATGGTGGCACAGAAGACTTGGCCCTTTTCTTTCACTGCATGCTATTCTGTTCTGCACAGGAGGCCTCATCTAACAGATCAAACGGAAGCATGTCATGGCCTGAGCCCATGTGCAGCACGAGCATATAGCTTACAGCATCTCCTGGGAGAGGCTTTTGAAGATCCAGCTTCCCACCAAATTACTAAAAAACCTTGCATTGGAAGGAAAGGTTGAGAAGGTAGAGAAGAGTTGGAACAAAAGAAGTACTACTAGGTGACCTAAGGCTGGTGAGAAGAGGCTGCACCAGGATAGAACTTGAAGTGAAACAGTTTAAGAAGCATCTACCAGTAAGACTGGTATGGAAACACAACCTAGAGACCACCCAACAACACACATCTCAACTAGTACACACCACAGCTCATTGCTAACCCAGCCTGCTTTTTCCATGTTCACCTCTTAGAGACATGCAGCAGTTTCTGACGACCAGCAAAACACCAACATGAGAATAACATGTGTTCTTGGCAGTGACAGCACATCATAAAATTCACACTTAAAAATCATACTTGGGCACAACGCAACAAAGATTTAGTCAACTGTGTAGTCTCAACAGGTTTATGAAAGCCTAGGATGCCGTGCATCTTCATCACAACTTGAGGGCAAGAGCAGTGCCTCAAGTGAGGGTTGTGGGTAGCCCATCCTACTGCTACAAGGAGCTTGTGCGGTATGATATTTCACAAACACATACTTCATACAAATGTACACAATTTCCAGTGCATTACTATGTTCTCATTGAGCTAACGCATGAAACAGAAAGTCCCCACGACAGCTCTACCCGGGTTGACTGAGGCGGAAGGCCTGATCTTTAGTCTACATTAGCAGAAGACCAACCTATTTTTCAAAGAGGCCTCTAATTTAAAGAGAGCAGGTATTCAGCAGTTTCAGAAAGATGATAGCCCATACCTTCATTTAACGCCCATATTCTTAATAATAGTAGGTTGTGTGTGTGACCTGAGACGTGGAGAAAGGATGAAAGTGTACGTATTACATTGGCTGAGAGACTGCCCTTCTCTGAGAGTTAAAGGAAGGGGTGCTGGGGGCTCTCGGCAGCTGGTGTTGCCTGTTCTGGTGTCACACTCAAATGGAGGGAAGGAAAAAAGGTAGATGGATGGGATGGCTCCAGTGCTGCATGGTCACAGGCAGCTGCGGGAGACAGCTGACATGGGAGTCAGGGAGAAGAAAAAGCAGCAGCAGGGACATCCTGCTCCTTGGTGTGCACTGAGGTTTTGATGAACCCAGGCCAGGCTCCCAGCAAAGGAACCTACTGTTGGGCTGTAGCATCCAAGCTTTTTCATGATGCACGATTTCAACCAGCAGAACACGTGCCCTTGAGACATGCCATTGGAAACAAATACAAAATGGGCACAACAATGCCACGTGGCATTTCAGGGTGCATCAGAACAAAGAAAAGCCGTCCTCATCTCTGCAAAAATCCCCAATTCCCTCTTGCCTGAAGGTACATCCAGAAGACCCCATGCTTTCTTATCCTCTCCTTACATGACCACATGCCCGTGTCTTCCAGACAGTGTTTCTGCGGCTCTCACTCCCACAGCTGTACAGCAAAGACAGCATTCCTTACAACAAGTGCAAAATCTATAGGGAAAGACAGATCTGATTGATTTACAGGAACTCTCACTGCTGAGTGGCTCATAACCCCAGCAGACATCTCTGGTTTTAAGCCATGGTGAACCTCCTGGGCAGGGCTACGGCATTGCTCTTGTCATGCCCAAAAGGCAAGAAACATAAGCTGGAAGCAGCCTGGTTTGCTGGCCTCCAGATCTTTTAGTGGACCTCTCCGAGTCTGCAAAATAAACATGCGACTAATGAGTTCTGGACTCTCCATTCAATGCGAAGACTAGGTATTATAAAGCTACTCCCTCCAAACCACATCTGAGGAAGTGGTATCTCCATCATGCTGGTAACGAAGCCAACACAAATGCAACACCCTGCAACCCTGGCAGTGCAAGGATCAGTGACCTGGCACAGCTGGCCAGGTATTTAATTCAATGTCCATTAACTTACAGCAATTTTTAGTTCAAAAACTCTCTAAAAATATTACTACTCCAGTTTTCAGGATGGCAAAAGGGAAAAAAAAAGCCCAGGGATTTTACAGTTTGCTCCAAGTCATGCAACAAAGTCAGAGGAAAACTGGACCAGGTGCTCATAGCACAATCTGTAGTGAATTAAGTGAAATGAAACTGTGCTTGACATATGCACAGCCATGCATGAACACAAGGACAGGAGAAATACGCTCAATGAAATACTGAGATGAAAAGTCTAGTACGTCAGAGCTCTTCAAAGGTCTGGATGTTCCACAGTAAACCTACATTTGCTAAATATGTCTCATTCCTTGCTGAAGTGTGAGTGGAGCCAGGAGAAAGCATCCACAGTATGAACAGCAAAGGCACTTTTTTTTTTTTTTTTTTTTTGGGGGGGGGGGGGGTGGGGGGGGGTGGGGGCAGGGAAGTGAAGCACATGAAGACAGCCATATGTAAGTTTTACAGTGAAACCAAACAAAACCAATATCCAACACCTAAAGAGGTACTTTAAAAAATATCTGTAATTTCCATCCAAAGTCACATGCCACTTTGGACTGGAATTGCAATTTGAAGCTCTTGTCAAAAAACTTATTTCATTGCTCACAACGCTGGTCATCTCTGACTGTATCACAGCCAAATACAGAGAAAAATACCAGCCCAAAAGAACAGTGCTCATTTTTCTAATGAAAGGGATGAAACAATCACTTCACAACCCTAACTCACAGGAAAAAAACCCACTACTGGTAAAACTATACACATATTCTCAGCTTGTCACGCTGAGACTCTTAAGCAAAGACCTTCAGAAATAAAAAGCATTTTGTTTATACTTGCCTAAACTTGGAAACACAATACAAACACTAGATGAAATGTGAAAAATCCCTAAACCACTGAGTTTTGCTATGAAGAAAGTTTGCTTTTTCATGGATGTATCTTGTTTTGCTCCTCTTAATCCTATAATAAGCGTAAGTCTCATAGATGTTGCAAAACTGCTTCTCTGAACACTCCTGTTACGCATGCTGGAATTCAAAACTTAGTTAAAATTATGGATCAACAAGTCAATGACAGTATTTCCACCATGGGTGTGACTGCAACAGCAAAGACACGGACGAGGAAATACCACGTTATTTTTGATGATACAGGTCCTATAGCAATATCCCAGGGCCAGAGCAGAAACAGACAGCCGTCCACTGCTAATGGGAGAAAAAAATGTTCTCCCAATAGCTTGCAAGCTAATCAGACAAAACAGTCAGGATTAATGAAAGACTGATTAAGAGTCCTGTTAGGGAACAGTGGCAGGAAAACATTACTTGCTTCACCTGAGAAGCTGTGGCAGAGCTGGGAAATGGTGCCCAATCCGGATTCCATCACTTAAACCGTAGTCCAAAATAAAATACAAAAACCTGCAAGCAGCAGAAGTGAACACAGATGCTACCACCTGCCTGGATGCCTATTGGCTGCTGTCAGTAGTCTGGTTGACAGTGGGGAATGCCTCGTCATGTGGAGATCTGCTTTAAGGAACTGGGAAAATTTGTTACCTTACAGCATCATTTTCAGGTGTTGGCTTGTTAACTGGCCAAGCCCCTTCCTAGGGACGGCCTCGCCACACATCTGACTCTATGACTCATGAAGCAGCAGGAGGGAAAAAAAGCCTGTAAGAAAAGCTCCTCTGTCTTCCTCAGCTTGTCAAAAGTCTGTTCTCTTCCTCTGAGAGATGGGCCTGGCCTCAACCATTACAAGGTTAAACTCCCAGAAATAGGCTGTACTTTGGAAAGCCACCAAGCTTTCCAAAGCCACCAAGATTAAAGCTGGCGCGCAACACAGCTCTTCCTCCTTCACACAAGTCGGCTCCCAAGAGGAAAGGCCATGGTCTCTGCTCTGGACAAGGTGCCAGTTGCCTTCTGGATGCACTTCAACCTACCACGATGCTGGCAAAGACTCAGAAGCAGCTACCCCCAGCACCCTGTTGTCAGGGCAGCTGTCTTTGCATGAACCTGCTGGCAATGGCCATCTCAGGAGTGGGGATGGCCAAAGAAGTGACAGCCACCCTCCCCAGCAGCCAAAGCTGGGAAAAAACAGGAATGCTGCTCCATGGGCACCAAACACAGGAAAACAGTATGGGGCTGCAGCCATAGCCGCTTTGACAAATGATGCAAGGGTGCCACCATCCTTCCCATCTCTATCAGGCATATGGCACTCTCACTGATGCTCATTCTCCCCCACTCCTGATGTCTGCACAGCAGCTGCAAGGTGAAGTCAAACTCTGCATGTACGCATATGCTGTAGAGCCACGCTGGACTGATGGATGTCAGTTTGGTCATGGATAAGGATACATGCTGAATATCCACCACCAGAGCTGCACCAGTTTGAAGGGGCTCTGGATAATGGCCTTACTGTTTTCTTTCCTGGCAATGCCAGGGGAGGCCAAGGATCATCAAGATGCTACCTTAAAAAAAACACAGACCAGAACTACAGGAAAGTGGAAAATATGACAGCAAGAGCTGGAGTTCAGTATCACTGCGAGACCGCACAGGGGTGGCATTCACAGCAGGGGAGAGCAAAATGAGATGTTTAGGAGCTTCAGGAAAATAAATGCCAAGACAGACAGATGCCAGCGGAGCACCACCAGTTCGACCCTCTGTTACGTTCTCAGCTTTGCCAGGCCAGGACTGCAGGGATAGCCTGATGCAGTGACATGCGTGACATACACACGATGGCTTAGAAAGTCGCAGGACCTTCAAGTCTGAATTCCCCTACCATAACAGCAGGAATTTGCCTTGTTAGATTATACCATAAAAATCATTTAGTGTATGCATGCTTTGAGGACTGTGATGAAAGGAACCAACAACCCCTCCCCCAAGAGACAGTATGAGATACAGTTCCTTCCAGGAAAGGGTTATGGGATTCTTCAAAGCAAGTCTTGCTACCCTTCCTCACAAGGAGGATAAATTGAGAGCACTTAGTGTGCAGAGAGGACTTCAGATCTGAACAGTGCAGTCCGTGGGGAGGAGCCCCAGGAGCAGCTCAGCACGCTGTTTTTTGTTGCTTGCTCTGTTAATAAATCTAAAGGGGACTTTGAGCTTTGTGTGCAACATGGACTTTATTTATAGGTCGGGTCAGGGAAGGCTCCTGCTCACAAAGTCGATAGTGGAAAATGGCACTGCTGTACACAGTATCATCACACCAGGGACCTGAGTGTGCAGAATGCTGAGCTTGTTGACTGTAATCAGAATTTCTGCTTTGTCTTCCAATCTTTAGCCACATAATGACTATGTTTCACAAGAGGAAAACTGGAACAGAAAATAGTGGCCACCAGGTTAGGGCATAACTGGGTTTCCTTCTGGACCATCAGGATTCATCCAAGCCACACCCAATCAACACAGTGTTTGCAAGCATGACCTTCTCTGGCAATTACAGCTTTGCTTCCCTGTTAAAATGTTTTATCCAGCAATGATTTTGCAGCTCCATGAAGCATTCCCGATTAGATTTTCAACACTGCTACACATGAGGTCTCTTGTACAGAACAGTTTCCACACAGAGAATGTGAGAATTGCCGTTCAGCACTTTTCAGTGCACATTTTGAAGGAAAATAGAAAGAGAAACCCCTTATTTTATAAAAAAAGTAATTTTAAAGTGCTTGAAAATTCTTTAAAAACAAGGGTTCCCCCCCCCACCCGCCACCACCATGTGTGCATTTCAACAAACGTGTATAAATGAAACTGTGTTAAGAGTAAGAAAATAACAACTCCTAGCACCACACATATTCAGGAACAGAAAGTCAATATTAAAATCATCTATAGCGCCATCGTAGGCTATTGCCCTATAGTTTTAGGGCAAAGCTGAAGCAGAGAGAGTTTTCAACTTGTCCTAGATTAATTCCACATGCTAAAGCTGGAGATAGGAAAGATGGGTGGTATACAGCCTGTAAAAAACCTTCAGGTCATGTCCAACCAAGTCCCGTACCGGATATTTTACAGACAGAAGGGGGAAGAGGAGAGGAAAGTGACACATTATGACCAAACTGTTCTAGACAGGAAGAATGTTGAGCACATCTATTAGCTTTTCTAAAAGTAATCTCCATCAGATGGAGGAATGGAGGGGGAGATCTCCTACCTGTGGAATAGAAATGCAGTCTGCAGCACCAATGTCATGCTGTAAGGCCAAGACTCTTTCCTTCCAGACGATAGAAATCCAACACAAGGGAGCCAGGGCATTAGCAAGAGCGAAACAGGAATGATGAAACACCCTGCATATCTTGTCTTCTCTACACCCTACATTGCGATACTCCCAACTGAAGCAGAAACATTTTGATGCAACTGGTCCAAAAGGTCTCCATAATCATGGAGAGCTTGCCTTCCCCTAGAATGTTATATGGCAAGCCATGGCATCCCTTGAAGTGGGATCATTGGTATCAATGAGTTCAATGTTTTGCATGGAACAAAAAAGGCAGTGAAAGAAACAATGGGACAGACAAAGAGCAATCAGATCCTATTTGGTTTCTCTTTTTTGACGTCTTTCAGCAGATATAATTTCAATTCCTTAAAAGCAATTAACTGTGAGAAGCTGGCAACAGCTTACATCATCTACACTTACCATCAAAGGATGCAGGGTCCTGCAATCAATAGGCTTTTTTTTATTTTATTTGGTCAATTTACAATGAACTCTTAACATTTGGTAAAATTCCACCCCAACTAAATAGACACAGGATTTGTAAACGTTGCTCCATTAGCAGTGAAACAGTCAAGGATTAGCTCTTCTGGATAAAAAGAGAAAGTGTATCCAAAAATTCTAAATAATGACAACTTCACACTAAATAGAAGTAGAAGAAGATTTTTTTTTTAATTTATTTATTTTACCTATTATTTCACTCACAAGTTTCACCTGCCAAGCTTGCTATTTTTGTCACTAATCTTTTTACAATTACTCAGTTGCCTGAGCAGCTAGGAATAACACAGGCAGCACACAATGCCCACTGCAAAGCACCTTCAGCAGGATAACTATCAAACAAGGCTGCATTAATCATCTCTTGCAGACTAAACCTTACTGAGAGCCGACTGGGTTTTTAAAAACAAACTACTTCTGTGTGCCTAGTCCAAAACATTTGGAGCTTTTAGTTCAGTTGTATGCTGCAGGTACACACAATGGCGCATTTATATTTCCAGCAATTCCTTGGTATCAAATCTTTTAAAGTTCAGGTCGATTAGGTTTGGAGCCTGCCAGCCCATGAAGTTGGAAAAGCCCTTCCACTAGGTACTGGACTACTAAGGAGGTTTTGCATCTACACAAGCATTACAGATCAGGCATCTCCCTGAGAAACTAAACCAAATTTTGTTTGGATTTAAGTTAAAAGAATGACTCAAACATTGAAGCAGTGGTGCTGAAATTCTGTTTTCTGCTCCATCCCCATTTCAAGGCAGGCAAAAGCCTGCCCAAATGGCCCAGCGGGAGCATCCACTGGCCCAAAATTCAGGCCCACATATCGCACTCTTTCCCAACTACAAAGACAAATGAGTAAAGCCAGTGTTTTCTTTGCATGTTGTCCAGAGCATCACCCAGTTTGTTACGCTTTTTTATAGAGCTGCCATGTATCACCACATAAACGTCTCCTGGGTGAAGAGAGACATCAGGATGCGGCTACATGTTAATTAATATGTGAAAGAATTTCTGTTTTTTCAAATAAAATGTGTTTTGGAGCAAAAGTTGTTTGCATATTCATTTCTTTAAATGGAACTAACAAGTCACGTAAATAATAAAACCTAAAAGCAAAGGAAAAAACTCTATAAAATTAATTTTCTCTTAGGTACGTCCAATTCACCATTTTCTGTAGCACATAATTCTTTGGAGCTTTAATGTCCATGCTTCTATAGACCAAAAACAATCTGTTATTTTGCTTGAAAGAAAACATGCAGGCTGTGAAAAGAAGGCTCTAATTGACTTATTTTGTTTTATGAAAAACTGTCCCCCCAAATTCTTTATGCAGTAAATTGAATTTTCAAACTGATGCTTATCATATGTGCAATTGTTTCCAGAAATTAATTTTCAAAACAGTGATACTGGACAGACCACTCTGGTAAAGAGCTTGCCTGATGTTTTTAAAACTAATGGTTGCAGTACAAATGTCAGTCGGAAGAGGAAGTAACAATATTGGCTTCTGCTGCTGATTTCATACATTTCAAATTTTTATTAGGACATTCATTTATGGCCAGCATTAATCAGGAGTCATATAGCTGTAGGTCAGAGCGATTATATGCATTTAGAAGCAAGTCCATTATTTCTGCATATGATTTTTCTTTGTAGGTTAAGAATGGTTTTATGGTGAATATATGTTGTTAGTCTCCAATAAAAGCATAATTCTTATTTTTAGATCCATTACACATACACAATTCATTCTGGGAACTTCGGAAATTCAGCAAGGTACACTATATTTAGAAACAGGAGTTGTTCTCAGTTTGATGCTTTCTTACTGATCATTAACTACCACACAACTGGCAATGAAATCAAGCCGCCCAATTGTCTTTTAAATTCAATAAATACATAACCGGGTCATATTATTGCTGTGAATCATCTTTATCCACTTTTATATCATGTAATTTAATATCCATTTGCAGAAGAGCTGACACTACCACTCTATTCTTGTTCAATATCGGAAAATTTAATTGCCTACCTATCCGACTTCAGGCAAACAGTGGTATAAACCTGACAAACTCTTTCGTCTTGACCCTATTGACTGACCAAAGTAAAACACACCACTGGTACCACAAAACCCATGTGCACATTAAGTTACAACAATTCTGCATTCCTAGCAGTGAACAGATTTTAGGACTCTCTACTGGCATAACAAGAAAAACTTGGGGGGGGGGGGGGGGTGGTGGGGGTGGTGGTGGGAAGTCCATGTTGACCATTTAATAGTGAATACAATTCTCTGCAAGCCAATATCCTCCCAGAACCCTGTCTTTCAGAAGATCCTCTGCTCCCAAAAGGCAAGGTCAACTGCAAAGAACAGCATTTGGATTTAAAAGACTGAAGCTTGTAAAGCCAAAGTCACAGCTGTACAGGTACATTTATGATAGAGTAAGTAGGAGTGGGAGAAAGGAAGTGGAAAGAGAATAGGAGGGGAGAGGAAATGTGAATTTTCAATAACATTTCCCTGAATTCAGGCAGAGAGAAGGAAAAGGAATAAAGAAGCTCTCTGCAGATAGCTCACATGCCTACACTGTTTAACAGTATTCATACACCTAACTTCCATAGACTCCGATATCATGAGGAAAACAGCAAATTTTTGCTACCTGGGGCTCCGTCCTACACATCCTGACTTCCTGACTTCTAATGGGTCTGCCAACCTGCTGAGATTTATGCCGCCCGCAAATAGCATGGCAAAGGTAACAGTAGCTCAGTGTTGGACCAAAAGCATCGCAGGGAGTATGATCACAAGTGGGAGAGAAGAAGGAAGAAGATGCGTCTCTCATGCATCTTCACGCAGCAATATTCAGGTAGCAGGAGGTGCACCTCTTGCCAAGATGACCATCAGTATCTAAGTCTGTCCCTTCTTGCCCCTAGCTCTACAGAAACTAAAACGTTTAGAGCTTGCATGACTCTCACCATGCTTCTGCAGATGATCAGGAAGGAGCCATAGAGCAGCAAATCTCACCACAAAAAAATAGGCTTTTACAGTGGACACTCTCTACAACCAGATCTGACCTACGGCACAATACAAGAACTTTGTCCCACTGTTAGCAGAGAGCACTGCAGAATTCCTCTAATTTTGTCAGATAAAAATAAAATGGTTTTTTTTTCTCCCCATTAAAATAAATATCAAAAGTAGTGCTTAAGAAACTTGTTTAACTTCAGAGCTTTCTTTAGATTTATTTATTTTCTTTGCCTGAAGAGAGGGCTGTGTAAATGCTGCTCTGTTAAGGGAAAGAAGTTCAAACTTTACATCAGGGCTTTTTGCCCAGTGTCTCTTGGCACGCTTCCTTGGGTTTTAGATTGCTTTGTATGGTGAAGCATTACAGAATAAGATAACACTGTGTTATCTAGGCACTAAGGAAGGGCTTTGCACTAAAGAAATTGAGCCAAAATTTCTTTTCAAGGAGAGCAGAGAATGCATTTGAATAAGCACTAAATTCAACAGGAGAATAACTAATATGGTTGGTTTTAAAGACACAGAAATTAATATTTTGCTGTGTTATGAATGTTAAGTGTGGATCTTAAAAGGCCAGAGGAAGAACATACATGATTTCTACTCCCAGTTTCTGGCAAGATGCTGTAGCAATTTGATAAATGAGAAAGTAAGCAAATGATTGTGATTTTATTTTTGAATGGCTACTATCACAAAAGACCTTTGGCCCATTTGTTCTGGCAATATGTGCCTTAATGATGTCTTTTGCATCATAGCCAGCAAACATTTTTGCAGCATATTTTGTAAAAGCAACAAAGAACAGCCTGTTCTCCACCAAATTAAGCACCGATCCTGCAGATGCTTACACAGTTTATTTGTTTCCAGATAAGGCGTGTGCATGGACTTTTATGTCTGTAGTAAAACTAGGCACACACTCAGAGAGTGTAGTCTCTGAGACGGTTGGTCCAGTTTCTGAGGATGGCTGGGCTGCAGTCATCTGGATGCAAATGAATCACAGCATTGCTGTTATCTGGATTGCTCTTCAAGGGCCAGGCTTTTATTCCACAACCACCTTTCACCTGGCTGTATTTAGAGCAATAATTTCATTTTTAGAAGAAAGCAGTGCAACAGATGCAGAATGAAAGGAAAACTAGCTTACTAAAGGAATACACTGTATTTTCTGCAAAGCCAGGCAACTGACAAAGCACCCATGAACATCATCATGATACACCTTCACCTTAGGTTACCAGCTGCCCCCCTTGCAGTAAACATTGTACAAAGTTCTCAAGATGTCAGGTGAGAGCTCTTGCAAAACTTCCCGGTCCCAAGGTCCCTCAGGAAAGGCTGATCAATACTTTTTTGTTGTGTTGCGAACACAAATTTCAGCCTTGCCCAGACAAGTGCAGCTCCCACCAAGCTGAGAAAGAGCAGGATTCTCTTACACTGGAATTGATGTTTGCTCACAGTTTTCCATCATGCAGTATTTCATGGTCTTCATTCTCTGGTTATTAAAACAGGATGTTAATCAACAAGTGGAGAAGGAGGAGTCAGGGAGTTGGTTCCCATCTCAGAAGTGGCAGCTAAAGCTGCAGAGCAACACGTGTTTCTCATTTGAAACATATCACTCATTCTTAAAAACATTAAGACATACCATCTGTTGCAGCCATTCATAATTGGTAAGATTTGGGCTGAGTTTGACTGTGAAAACCCATTTCAACATGAGTATAAATGTGCAGATGAAGAAGTGTTGCAAAGCAATTCATTGGAGCTTTCCTTGCTATACACTACAGGCAACAATGGCCAACTGTCTCCAGGCGTACACACGGGGTTCTATAAGCCCCATTTATCGAGTCATTGCAAAGCATCAACATCTTCCTGTGGCAAAAATAGTTTTAACAATTTGGCACCATTTCCCTCAAGCAGTTAATAAACAAATTACTAGATGTTTGTGGGACTGTGCAAAGCAGTTGACTCTGTCAACAGAACTTTTAAAATGCAAGGATAGACAGGGCATATTTTCAGTTGACAGGGACCTACAAGGATCATCTAGCCCAACTGCCTGACCAATTCAGGGCGGACCAAAAGTTAAAGCATGTTATTAAGGGCATTGTCCAAATGGCCAACACTGACAGGCTTGGGCATCGACTGCCTCTCAGGGAAGCCTCTTCCAGTGTTTGACCACCCTCACAGTAAAGAAATGCTTCCTAACGCCCAGTCTAAAACCTCTCCTGGCACAGCTGTGAACCCTTCCCGCGTGTCCTGTCAGTGGGTATCAGGGAGAAGAGATCAGCACCTGCCTCTCCACTCCACCTCCTCAGGAAGCTGTAGAGAGCCATGAGGTCATTCCTTGGCCACCTCCTCTCCAAATTAGGCGAACCCAAAGTCCTCAGCTGCTCCTCACAGGACATGCCTTCCAGCCCTTCCACCAGCTTTGCTGCCCTCCTCTTGAGACATGCAAGTCCAATTGTAGGGCCCAAACCTGCACACAGTACTCAAAGTGAGGAGGCTGAACCAACTCTAAATACAGCGGGATAAACACCTCTTTTGACTGGCTGGTTAGACTGTGTTTGATGCACCCCAGGATGCGGTTTGCCCTCTTGGCTGCCTGGGCACACTGCTGATTCATATTGAGCCGCTGTCAACAAGCACACCCAGATCCCTTTCTGCAGGGCTGCTCTCCAGCCACTCCCCTCCCAATTTACGTTTGTGCCTGACTTTACTCCATCCCAGATAAAGAATCCAGCAGTTGTTCTCATTAAATTTCATCCCATTAATCATTGTCCGATGCTCTGATCTATGGAGATGCCTCTGCAAAGCCTCTTGTCCCTCTAGAGAGTCAATACCACCTCCCAGTTTGGTATCATCATCAAACTTGCTAATAGTGCATTCAAATCCTGCACCTAGACCTTTGATAAATACATTGAACAGAACTGGCCCTAGAATTGAGCCCTGAGGAACAGCCCTGGTGACCAGTCACCAGCCAGATGTAGCCCCATTCACTACAACCCTTTCAACTCTGCCCTTCAGCCAGTTCTTCACCCAGTGCACTGTAAACCCACTCATCCAACAGTTGGACAACTTGCCTTATTAGTCTCCAGAAAAACTACATTTACCACATTCTTTTCATCTACTGGGTGGGTGACCTTATCATATAAGGGTATCAAATCAGTCGAACAGGACTTTCCCTTTGTGAACCCACGTTGACTGTGCCTGATGATCACATTATTCTTTAAATGTCTTGCAATAGTATCCAGTATAATCTTCTCCATATTTTTTTCAGGATCTGAGGTCAGACTAATAGGTCTGTAGTTCCCTGACTCTTCCCTCATACACTTCTTGTAAATTGGAATGACATTGGCTAGCTTCCAGTCAGCAGGGACCTCCCCAGACTCCAAAGACCTTTGGTCAGTAGTTGAGAGGGGTCCCTGCTGTAACATCTACTAGCTCATTCAGCACTCTGGGATGAATCCTATCAGGCTACATGGACTTGTGAATGTTCAGCTGATACAGCTTGTCTCTTACAATTTCAGTGTCCACAAATGGAAAGTCACTGCTCCCACGCTCATGGTCCTCCAGCTCAGGGAACTGGGCAGCCCAAGGTCTATCAGCATTATTAAAGACAGAGGCAAGAAAAAAACCCCAAAACATCACTGAATGCCTCTGCTCTTTCCTTTTTTCTTTTTCTTTTTCTTTTTTTTTTCCAATCCCTATCAGTCAGATAACAATTTCCAACAAGTATTGGTCCAATGTTTTCTTAGACCTCCTCTTGCTATGAATGTACTCTAAAAAGTCCTTCTTGTTATCTGATACAACACTGGCCAGTTCCAACCCTAACTGAGCTTTGGCCTTTCATGTCTTCTTGCATATATGAACCATAGCTCTGTAATCTTCCTTGTATCAAGGGAAAAACAGAATGATTGCTTTATGTACTCTGGAACTGGTATAGGACTTTGATAGCAATTAAATTTTGCCTCTGAGAGGAGACAGGAGGACGGAGCAGTCCTCTTTGAGAAAGGAATGCCTTTCCTTTGCACTGGAAATATCTTCATTATCATCTCTGCACCACAGATTTCTCCACTCACAAATCTGAGGGCTCAGACTCACTCTGTTTAATAACCAAGGCTGCACTGATTTTAATACTGCCCAATTTTACTCTGTACATTCAAATTCCCTCCAAGTCAACAAGAAAACTCCCAAGTGTTTCATTGGATTCTCATCAGAAGCACGTGCTCAAAGACAACTACTGCACCTTTATCAAGTCTGTTTGAAAAAACTAAAAACATACAACACAATCAACAATTAAAAACACCCAGAAAAAAAAAACCCTCAAATTGAAGACATTAATTTAACAAATGTGACAATAGAACCAAGACATATTTTTAATGGATTCTATTTGAAACACAGACTTTGTTTTCAAAGTACCTGCACAGAATGTAAATTTGTCACTTTATGGTAATTACTAATATCCTCCCCGACCAGAGTCATCTGGAACGTATTTAATTATTGACGTCATTGAAAATGTACATGGCACATGCTCACTGTTTGGAGTAAGTCTTTAAATGGACAAAGGCCCATTTGTTCCTTCTTTGAAAATGTAGCCTCAGCATATAAAGTGACCCCCAAACTACGCTTCTGTTATTTGTGCACAGCATACATAAAATGTAAAAAAATGGGGGAAAATCTAGGGGTGCAACTGTGCCTCATACAAATATTCATGTGGTACATTTATGCCTCTGCCACACCTTGTGCCTCTGCATCACTTCCAGTTGGTATCAGAGCCACCTCAGGTGTGCCTGTATGTACTGCTGGCACTCCCTGCACATGCATTGCTCCGTATCAAACCCGTGGCAGGACTCAGATACCACCACATTTTCCCTGTGACATTTTAATAGCTGATGCCTCCATATTTTCAGCTCTACGCTGACTATCAACTAAAAGTTTCTAAAAGTAAAAAGGCACTGCCAACCTGAGTATAAATACCCAAAGTAGCAATAGCATACAAATGCAATTATACTTGAAGCAGGACTAATTTCAGCCTATGATAAGAAAGGGACCACCAGTATCCATATAGTGTAATTTTATAGTGAAGCCACTAGTGGTTAGAGCCACTAGACGCTCCTTTCTACTCTCCTAAGCAAGGGTAGAATATCAGTCATTCATCTTACAATTTCAGTGTTTTCTGCCAAGCCTTATCAATAAAAAATACCTCCAACATCAGCTTTGTATTGTTTCTTGATTTTTTTTTCTATTCAGGGTCAAATCTTCAAACCCTAGTCTGCATTCGCTACGTGGACTTCACATTCCTTTCCATTCCTTCAGTTTTGCTGCAGAAACATGGAACCATCTTTTAAGGTTGCATTCAGAATAGCACTTAAATGCACGATTTGTTACTTTAAATAGCAACACAGGTGGAATAACTCTGGAGTGTTTCATATACAGACATTAAAGGCAGATTTCTAGGGGAGCTTAGCTTTCATTAGGGCACCTGAAAAGAATGGGCTCATTTTCAAAATCCCACAGAGTGCAACAGCTCCTGTTCTGTTTAGCAGAACCATTATTTTGCAAATCTGAACATCTGAGGTTTTGGAAGCTTTCAGGTATGAGTGTGTGTCTGTGTGGTCCCACAAGCTTCTGCAAGAGCTTAAATTGAAAACTGTGCAATTATTAATTTTTAAAGCAAAAATGACAAAGGCCCGACACTGCCTCTCCTGGCATAAAAAGAAAGGACTCAGCTGGATTACGTAGTGAGGTGCTAGCCGAAGCCTCTGCTGAACTAGCATGTGCTCTCCTGCAAAGGGCAAGACAATAGTTTCACTCACACACACTGTTCCACACACACAAGAGAGGAAAAAAAACAGAGTTAATGCAGGGCAGCTGAATAATACCTTCACAGAAGCAGAGAGAGAAACCAGGTAGACGTCATCTGCAAGGTAAATTAAAATTATACATCTCTGAGGATTATTGGTGAAAGTTGAGACCTGGAAGGGAATTTGCTTTTGATATTGGAAAGGATAAATACCCAATGTAAATCCTTTTATGTGGGCCTCTAGAGTAGAACAGAGAAATTAAAGATAAATGAGATCAAGGCATTTTTTAAAACTACCTCAGACATATTTAAATTACCCGTGGAGGGGAAAAAGACTTTGGAGGAGGAGATTAGTTTAGACCCTCAACAAGACATTCATCTAGGAAATCAATTGGAAGAAATCTTTTCTAATCTGAATTGGTCAATGCCCCCCGCAAAAGCCAGACACATCCCCAAAAAACATTTAAGAACATTTCTGCATAGCCTGGCAATCAGCCTGGGGGGGTAAATGACATGCCATGTCATTTTTTTGGTGAGGTCTGGGTTAGGAAACATGTAGGTATAACTTGATCCCTTCCCAACCCCCCCAGAGTATGCCCTGGGGAAGGCCCCTTTGCCTTAGCCTCCCACAAATCCTCCTCTCATTTAATTGCTCTTGGAAACAGAGACAGCAGCTAACAAAAGTCAAATGCTACGCAGTCTGTGTTTCTGTCTCTTTTGCCAGAGTTTGAGGTACATACAACTACTGTGGTTTCATGCAGGCCTATATTGTTATTAAAAGTGGACTGGAAATGTTGTTAGCAAGGGAAGTGCAGGAAATGAGTAAAAAAGTAATACATTCAGATACGTTTGGCTCTCTTCCTGGGAGCTCTTTCAATATAAAGAAACTCAACAAAGTTGTATTTTTAGATCTGGAAAGATGCATTCTCGTATTTCACACACTAAAGGGATTTGCCTTAATACACTCAAATTTCCCCCTCCCTCCTCCTCCCTCATGTGCTAGAAGACATGAACTTCAATCCTCAACTTAACCACTGGGCATACGTATTCTGTTCTCCCCATTGGCCAGAATAAAAACCAAAAAATGTATTTAATTTCTTTTTTGGATTTATAATGGCACCTGGCAAGGATGGTCTTAATCTCCTTACACTGCTTGCACCAATGAAAGAAAACTTTGCAGTACTTTTTGCTGAAGAAATTAAAGGGTAACTGCAGCGAATGAAGAGACGGGATGCAGCTTGATGCAAGCAAATGTCAATTTATTGTACAGAAGCACGCGGTTTTATACACTTTCAGAAGCTGCGCGTTTTAAACAGATTGGTCCTTGAAGCTAAGCCTTGCATACTAGGCAATCCCTGATTGGTGGTTAACTACCAGCAATTAACCGCAAGGTGTTACCTTTCCTTGGTAAGCCATCCTTGGTGCCATCCATCTCCCACTCCCCTGTGCTCTGTAAACATGTCTCATCATGTTAATTGTTGTCTAGACAAGCTCAAGTACATTCCCCTCAGCTAACTGATTGCCACGCGTGGTCCTAGTTTCCAGCCCACTCCTGCATCTCCCCCTTCCTGTTGCACAAAAAGAACCCCTGAAATCGAGCAAAAACAAGGCACAAGTAATAGAACAAATAAAAAACCAACTAAGACATATTATCAATGTCAAAATAACCCACTGTCTTTGTTCCGTACAGTTTTACAATTTCCCCTTTTTGTTTTTGAACAGCTAGTACCAGGTTTGCCATGTTCTGCAGGGCCCTTGCAAACATGACAGCAACCAAGGCAATAGCAAACAAACAATACTGCCGATTGAGTGAATGGATGCCAAAAAAAGGCTGAAATTTTCTCAGATTTTGTTAACATGTTGCTGCAATGGGGCGCCTAAAATCCACGCAGCACATACCATCCAAATCCTCACAGCCATGTCCTTGAACCAACAACAAAAAGCAGTGGCAATTTTGACTCACATTCTGAACTGCCTAACAAACAAGGTGATTTAACTCTGTAATGCTTTCCCTGCTGTTACTCTGGATAAGAGAAAAACCGCTGCGACACGTTCCCATCATAGCCTCCTACTACATTAGTATCTACAGAAAGACAATTATTGACATTCAAAGTGTAAAGAATATCAGCTTCTTTTGGATTAACATTATACATAGATGGAAGGGCACACCAAACAAGAACTGGTTCTCTGAACATACCTCTGGGGTCGTTCCCCTCATTCCCTCTCTTTTTTATGCAAAGAGAAACACTTTACCATAACAGAGAAGCCCCTATTTACATCTGAGACCGGACACAAACCGCAGCTGCACGTACCACCAGGCTCAGGGCAGAAATCATTCACGCAGTTACATAGCTATGTACCGCTACAAGCATGCAGACACCTATTAAACACTAGATAACCGTGTTCATCTTTCCTCCTCTCCTTCACAATACCTAGCTGTTCTCTCATCTCTTGTTAGGTCAAATAATTCTCCAGTTTCCTCTCCTATCTCTCTCTTCAGACATTCTCTATCCTCTTTTTTGCTTGTTAATTGCAACAAGGCAAAGGTTGTGTGTAGCTGGGTGACCATGACCTGCTTTATGTTACAATCAACTAAACGCTGAATACAGGAAAAAAAGGTATGGGAGACATAAGGCAAACATCAATAAGGTGGTTAAAGATAATTATAATAAATCCTGTAATACTTTTGAGTCATGGCCCAAAGTTTCCCAGCCATGAGAAGAGACCAAAGGCATCCCGCCCCTGGCTCTGTTGCAGATCTTTGTTTTAAGGCTTTTGAGTTTTGTATACTTTTGTAAATTAATTCACAGTGGTCACTCAGATTCACGTAACACATCCTATCAAAGTCTTCACACTTGTGTCCCTGTGCTAATAATAAAAATCAATAGCAACTCGGTTCTGTAGCAACATATGATGGACAGAATCAACATCTGTTAATAAGCCAGAAAAAAAAATTAGTATTTGTAGTATTACTTTGTTTAGCAAGCTAGCAGCCTAATTTACTAAGCAAGTTAAGAGCGTGTACTATTCTTACAGAAGAGATTAGAGAAGCAAAAATGTGTTATGCTGCATTCCAGAACTCAGCCTGAGAATTACAGTCTGCTGTGAGTTCTGCGTTACAATCATTGACACATGTTGGGGTTGCGATTGTGAAAGTTGCCCGTTTACAATTTTCATTGGCATTATCACAGCTAGTTGTTTTAAAAGCAACCCTTGAGCTTCCTGATGTTCAACTAGTTGCAAAATATTCTGAAGCCAATCAATAAAGTTAGTATTACAGTTAGTGACTCTCTAGGACCCCGCAACACTGTGGCAAGACTCCCGCATCCTGACTGCCTTAATAGCCATCTCATGCATTTGCAAACAGTTGTCCCTGGGATACCTTGCCTGAGTCACAGAATCGGCACAATTATTTTCTCCAGCCAACTGCTCATAGTTAACAGCAATTCCCCGATTAAGGTTTTCAATCAAGGCCACTACACATAGCTCGCAAAAATCAAATAACCACATCATATACTGTATCAGTTAGTACCATACAAAGCAGTAACTTCCAATCATGCAGTGTGAGTGTATAAGGCTCTGCCATCACTTCAAGAAGGGACATAGCAAATGCATTATGAATCCCCCCTTCCCGCACTGCTTTGCCTAACCCTTTAACAGCCTCGTATTGCACAGGCTGCCACTCTGCAGGTTGATTTGGCTGACAAAATACTGAACATGCCCTAGCGACTCCCAAAACCTATCACTTAAGTGTTTCCCACTTGCATTCCTGCCACCAATCCCTCAGACTCCCTTTCACCCTCCCCAAAAATACAATCAATGCATCAGGAGAGACAAGGGGATGGGGGAAAGGTCCAGCTCCTTTTCCAGATCTATAGGACCTGGATCAAAAGGTTTATCAGTGTCAATAAAATCATTGTCCAAGTTGTCCTGTTCCCGTGCTTGGTCCTGTGTTGTGAGGGTCGCTGCAATCAGTGACAGAAGCTTTGGGGGCAGAGGAGGTGTGGAGGGAATCGCCATCGCTGACCGTCTCTTGAGAAGAGTCGCACTGTCGGTGGAATTTACAGCTTCCTCTGGTTTAGCACCGTTAGTAGAATTAGTCCACACTTGGCAAAGAGTAGTCAGAATTTGCCACCAAGATGTTAAATGCATTCCCAACACGGAGTTCCCCTCCGCGGCAGCATCATACAATTGGCTGCTGTATGTACACACTTTCATTCTTTCAAAGTCTCTAAAGTTTCTTGGCTGCTCACCTGTCCCGATGCATACAGGCGTTATCCTCGGGGTTTAGGTTGTCTGCCTGGTCCAGACAGCAAGACGATCGTTCAGCCAAGCCGTCTCCTCCGGAACGCAGCCCTCTTCCACGAGCTGTCTTTTTTTTTGTCCTTATTAGTCCAAGGCTTCGAACACCACCAGAGGGGTCACCATTTGAGGAGACTGAGGCACGGACTCCCTGATCTGACTAGAAGACCCTTTATGAGTCCATTTACGTCTCTTTCTGGGGACGAAGCCTGATTCCCCGTTACGGATTTCCCACAGCTCACCTCTCAACTCCGGAGGGATTTCTGGCCGGCTTCTCCTTCCTTTCAGCAGATCATTCAAAGTTCTGTGGGATTCGCTGCATGTCGCTCAGATAGGCGATTCGAGAGCCCTTCACGTTAGATCCTTAAACGCATCACGTCGGGGTCACCAATTTGCGGTGAATGAAGAGACGGGACGCAGCTTGATGCAAGCAAATGTCAATTTATTGTACAGAAGCACGCGGTTTTATACACTTTCAGAAGCTGCGCGTTTTAAACAGATTGGTTCTTGAAGCTAAGCCTTGCATACTAGGCAATCCCTGATTGGTGGTTAACTACCAGCAATTAACCGCAAGGTGTTACCTTTCCTTGGTAAGCCATCCTTGGCGCCATGCGTCCCCCACTCCCCTGTGCTCTGTAAACATGCCTCATCATGTTAATTGTTGTCTAGACAAGCTCGAGCACATTCCCCTCAGCTAACTGACTGCCACGTGTGGTCCTAGTTTCCAGCCCGCTCCTGCAGGTAACAGGAAAAAAATCTAGAAATATGAATATAATCTCCATGTAGATCTGTTATAAAATGTATAAAATCCCTGTCCATGTTTCCAGAGGGCACTTGGCATAACAGCACAATTTAAACAATGATTATTGAAGACAGAAAGAAATATATTCTACTTAATGATGACAGAATTGTTCAGAGATAATTGGGAAGTATGGGGTCATGTTTAGACAAGAAACTGGTGGCAAATATCTAGTAGTAGACCTGTCAGAAAAGATGTACAAATGACCTAAAGTCAGTGGTTTTTTCCCCATTGGTATGCCAGACAAGCACATTTGCAGGAGTCACGCTGCTTTGTTTCGTCAACATGTTTGTTAAGCAAACACAATTCTATTGCAGACATCCAAAAGACACTCTGCTATTTGGATGTGGAACCATCAGCCTCTAAGGTGGAAGGATGGTAGTGTATTAATATATTGAGGAATTCAACAACATTTCGTTCTTCTTTCTGCCCAGTACTGGTTACAATTCCAATTTTAGGTGGGACAGTATCAGTTATTTGCTATGCTAGAAATGGGGGTGACAAAGACTAATTTGTGGAGAAAAGCTCATGGCTTCAGATAGCCTCAGGTTGCCAGGATATGGCCCAAAGTTTGCTGACACTGATCATTCCCTTGTGATTTAATGACCTTTGATTCAGACCCAAAGGCCAAAGGCATTCAGGCAACAGATTGAAAGATTTTAAGCAACTTTTAGTTTAAATGGCTAAACCTAAAGCAACAAGATACGCTTTCTTACCAAAAATGCAGCTGCTGTGGGACAAGATCAGAAAGGAGTAAGTGGTGCACAGAAGTCACACAAGGAATTGAGTTACTCCCTTATATTCATAATCTTCATAAAATGAGATGTTACACTACTCATCGCAGTTTTCCACCTTCAGTTTCCATAATAAACCAGTTATAGAGGCCCTAGGGAGAACTGACCCGGCTCTATATCAGGAAAAACATCAGATGTGAGAAACACTTATCTACAGTAAAGTCTTTGACTTATTCACAGTCTGGATCTCCACACTGCAAATTTTGTGAGCGTGAGGTGATGGCGGGGATAAAGATGTAAATTTTGCCTCTCTTGCTGTACCACAGAAGCCTTTTTCTATTCTCTAAAGAATACCTTCTCCCAGCTACACTTGTTTCAGAAAAAAAAATATCTTAAATTAAACCCAACATTAAATTACTGTCATACTTTCCATGTTCCCCCACATTCCCTTCAGTCTGTGAATTTTACTCTTGCAAACTTCTCACTGGTACCCATTTAACTTTCCACCTACTTAAGTATTAATTGGAAGGGAAAATGGAAGGGAAAAATCTAATCTCCTCCTTAATTATATCTATCACCAGAATACCCAAATTTTCACACCAGAAGAATCACATCATTCCTGCTGTTTCTCTCACCTATGTTCAATGTGTCCAACATCTCCAAAAGATGCTCAGTGTTTTCCAAATTAGTGGAAAAGGAAGTTCTCAGTTTGCCTCAGAAAATAAATAAAAATACACCTTTCTCACTCTAAGACTTGGCATTCAGACCGTGTGTGTTTAATTTATACCTTGTGTAGCCCAACAAGCTGTGCCATTCAGACGCCTGTCAGTAGAGCATGCTGCTGGCTGCTCTGCTTGTAGTTCATATAATGGGTTAGCTCAGCCTTCAGGTAAAAAAAAAAAAAAGACATGTTTTAATGTTGTGGGAAAAAATACACTTTTTTGGAGTGAAAATTGAAAAATCTGGAGGTAATGAAACTGTTACAATAGAACAGAGAAAAAGGAATATACAGGGGTGCAAGGCATCCTTCTGTATTCTTGAGAGCAAATTAAACTGTCTCCCCCCTCCACCTCCTGCAACACTTTGGTTTTCACTGTGCTTGAGCGCAAGATCTTCAACAACTACAAAGCTTGTAGATGTCCAGCTTAAATATCAGATCTCATTCTGGGGTTACCTCACTTCCATGATTAATTAGGAGTGCAACTTTAAAGTGGCCAGAGAAGTGACGCTCAAACATTCATATGACTGAATTTACACTTACTCATGGCAATGACTCTTCCATAACAACCTGTTCAGCTGGTAAGCTACCAAGTTATTTTTCTAAGTGGTATTCATACATGTCCATCAAATTATGTCCTTACTGACTTTGACAGCAAATGTGCAATAAAACACCCTGTGATTGGCTGACAAGTTCATAGGTGCCCAGGCTATAACAGACTCCAACTCCTTTCCTCTGCTGCATTTCAGAACTAATACCATTAACCAGGAGCACTGTGGCGACTTTTCTGATAAAGATAGCATGTGCGATTCAAAGACACACGGGAGCACTGCCTGTTGTATGTGGAGATAGGATTTTCAGAACCAACACAAGGTGTAAAGATAGAATGCGTCAGTAAATAGAGGCCTGGCACTGGGGAGTGATGAGCTAGTTCAGGAAGTGACCAGCTAAACACTCAGAAGAGAGAAACAGAGGTAAACAGAGAAAAGATTACTTTTCACACAAAGGCTCGTACTGGCAGAAGTTGGAGACATGAAGAAGTGTCCCACAGACACTAGAGGAAAGGACCAAGACAGCAGGAGCTGGCTTTACACAAGAGCACGCTGGAAATTATTGATGGAGCAAGCAGTGATGGCATTCATACCATGGAGACCATCTAACATTTATCTAACTTCTCCGAAGAAGATCCATAGTGCTCCTGGTGACCACAGACTTTTAAACCAGTAGGTATTACAGGCACAAACAGCTGAAATCATCTTGTTAATCTAAACAAAACTCACCTTAGGTCCAAAAATGAACCACATTGCCATATATTTCACCGTGTCTCACAAAAAAAATGTCCTTTCCCCCTCATCTCAGGCTACTCTCAAGTTTTCGAACACCAGAATTTCCCCCAGATCTCAGCACTTAGTTTTCTTCCCATTCTTGAAAACCATGCACACACCTATGCAGATAGCTCAGCCTCCATGATCGCAAAGTACCATAATAGCAGGTTATTTTAATGAAGGGTCTTTTCCAGCTGGCTGTTGTGTAGGTCCGTTCTCCCCACAAACACGCAGTGAAAGGAGACTGACAGGGCAAGTACCACATCCTTAATTTCTGCCTCTGTGGATAAAGAACGAACAAGCAAAGCTGGAAGTTTCAGCAAATACAAAAAAAAGGTTTTTTTGGTTGCAATGCGCAGGAAATTGTATGCCTTGGAAGAAAGGCAATTAGTCAGCAGGATACAAAGTAAAGAATCTTTGCTCAGAAATAATCATAATGGGTAGTTAGGTCTGGTGGTTTTCGTTTGGTTGGTTAGTCTTAATTATTGTTCCTAGCCCAAGCAGCACACAAATCATTTATTTAACTAAATAAAACAAAGGATTCCTGGCTTCAGGTGGAAATCACTCATTACTGACCAAAGCACCAATAGCTGGGTTTAACTCCTTGGGAATGCTTGCCATTTTCGCTGGTGGGCCCCAGAGGACCAAATTCTCCTGGGAAAAGACAAAACACCCAGAAACCCAGAGCAAAAGAAAAGCGGAGAAGCCACACGTCCATTTGTTTAACAAAACACAGCACTGCTCTCAATGGGCAAACGCCGCTTCTCAACCGATAGGGAAGGCGGCAAGAAAACACACGCAGGGAAAGTCTGGAGGCCACATAATGGTCTTGCAGCACTCCAGAAATAATTAAGAACTGCATTCTTGGGAAAAGTGGTCTCATTAAATTGCTTTCAGACTGCAATTTTCTCCCAGCTTCTCCCCCCTATTCCCCCTTCCACCAGCAATCTTGGAGCAATGAAAACATCAGTTTGCTTTCTAGTGCTTGCATTCTCTTAAAAATGTCATTATTCAATTATCTGTCTATTCACTGGCCCGAAGGTCCAGTGGAGCAGATATTGTGAGCCTTCATTTAATGTTTTTTAATGCACTTCAGTCCACTCGTGATACAATAAAACTTTATTGAAGTCTGTTCCCACATCACATTTACCATCCCTCACTTTTATTGATATGTGAGCCCATCTATTCTTCTGACAGCAATAATAGGGATATTTCTAGCAAAGAAATGACCTTTCCTTCCGTCAATACAGTAATTGGGAAATGTGATTTCAGGTTCCATGTGTAAAAAGAAAAAAAGTCTTAAGAAAAGATGAACCATGCTCAAGTGTTGTTTTCCTTCCCCTTGTTAGCATTTAAGAAGCAGGAAAATCTCTGTAAGCACCAAAGATATTTGGTGCCTTCATAACATTTATTAGCCCATTTACCCAGAGGAACAGAAAGAAAGGATGAATCATCTCTCCTCAGAAGCCACAAATATTTTTCCCTTGCGGGGAACAGCCCTTTGAATAGATCTCCCCAATATTAAAAGCTGATGGAAGACTTGTCGCCTGGGTGCAAGACAAGTTATCATCACAGTGGGCTATGCCATGCCTGGGCCACCTGCCTTGCTCCTTCTGCTGCCATCCTTTCCGTTAATGCAGCAACGGCCCTCGTTAAGCCCCCATCTTTTTTACACTTTGTCCTGCCCCCTACCTTAGATTTTCCAATTCTAGTAGAAAAATAGACTGTTTCTGGAGGACAACAGTGCACAAGTTATTCTGCAAACTCCGAAACCTAGAACCTAAGGGAACTGAGAGTTCAGAAAAAACTGAAGGTAAATTTCAACTCAGCTAGCTAAATCCTCTTCCTAGCACCATGCTGGATCCTTGGGAGCCTGAACAGCTGTCTCAAGGGGGAAATGAACAGAAAAAGCACTTCGAAATACCTCCACACATTCAACTCACGCTTTTTTTTCAAAACTAAAGGAAAATCTAAATGCAGACAATCCCTGATTTTCAGTCAAAGCCAGCGGGGGGTAGTTGCTCACATGTTGGAAAATCTCCCCCTGTTCTGACTTGGGGTATCACCCATGAAGGGCAGCACTGTCGCTGTGGCTCACAGAGCTCCCATGCTCAGGAGAGCAAAGGCAAGGAGGCTTGTCAGCCCCAAGTGGATTGTTCTTTCTCTTCAGGGCTACTAAAACATGGATGGTTTACACATACTAAAGGCTGTGTTTCTATACGGAAAACCAACACGTTGGTTTGAGTTTGTCAGATTACCAATACAAAAACTGGCTACTTACAATGACAACTAGCTCAGCAGCTCTCCCTGTCACCAAAGCTCTTGCAAAATTGGACTCTCTTGGTTGTCACCAGTCTCGTGTATGGCATTGGATAAATTGTTCATCTGCTTTCTGTGCTGGCTCATGAGCAAAATGGGAAGTTCTTCAGCACATTACAAAGGTGAAGTAAGAAAAATTACAGTCCTACATGTACTGGCGCCAGGACAACAGGACTGTACAAGCTCCAGAAGAAGATACTGACGTGTTTCTGCAATCGGAGAGTTGGCCTAGCTTCACAAACCACCTCCACCACTGCTATTCTCATTATCCATTTAATGCTGCTTTGTAAAGGGAGAAGGAGAGAGGGAAGGGATGCACTAGGAAACAACAGAGTACTGGATCAAAGGGACCCTCGCAGAGCAAGGTTTCTCATACTTACATGCAGAGCAACACTGCCTAAAATGCAGTTTCAGACATCTCTGCAACGTGCCATGTATGCGCAGCTCTAGCAATAGCAAACTACGGGTCTGGAGTAGCAAATAATTAATAGAAAACCGGGGAAAAGCTGTCTTGGTCAGAAAGAAAATTCAATTTAAGAAAACTGGAGTAGTAATTTCAGTATTTTGGAAGAAAAGGGGCAGTCTTTAAGGCAGGTGTCAGAGGAATAAAGAGCACATGCCAAGGCCTGCTCTGACAAGGACAAAAATAATTTGGCAACTTCAATGCAACTGAGGCCTGTCAGTTTAGGCCCAGTATCTTTTAACCTGCTGAAATCATCAGTTTTTCACTTGGTTTTCATTGTCAGAGGGCAACAAACAAAGTCCAGAGATCCTTGGAATGACTGTCCATTTTTTCAGACAGCATCTGCCATCACCTAAACTGACTACAGCATCAGCAAAACGAGGAGACAACCGGGCTGTCTGCGTGATCATCTGTTTTCCTCCCCACATGTCAAGTAACTGCAGCCTCATGAAACTCTCATTATCAGGAGTATCTGTACTGAACACACAGGAAGGTGGTGCAGAGGGTAACACAGAGGACATTTTAAAATATATGAACTACTGAAGTTAGAAGAGGTTGGGTTTTCCCCCCCTCCTGACAGGAAAGGGGGATGCTTTCCTTTTGAAAATGAAATGAGTTGTTGGTGGAAAATTTAATAAATAAATAAGAGTTCAAGAGGAGTATGCTACCCAATGGAGTTTTAAATCTTCTGTAATTTTTCTCCAAGGGAATGTATACACTAGCACTATATTGAGCATAAGCACCTAAGGTCAGCCCTAACAACATATGTTAAAGATGACTCCTAAACGCTGGTCTCTTGAGACACACACACACTCCCTTCTGCTGCTGAGCTAGCACTTAGGTAAACTCTCTCTCTCCATCCATAAGGAATAATTTGAAACCATAAGGAGTAACTCATCCAACGAGACAAAGAAAGCTGGAATTACACACAAGTACAAGTGCCTGCTGACATATTAATTCCTTTGTTACGCAGCTGCTGTCTTTCTTTAGGAGGTGGCCATATGGCAGACACCACCATTCATTCACCAAGGGCTTGGTGCACGAAGCCACTGAGGAAACGTCAGCGGATAAGGAGGGGTCGTCCCCAGTAGCAGCCAGCACCATGGAACCTGTAGAGCCCACTCCCCTCCCTCCAGTGAAGCATCACGCAAGGCAGCTGGGTGTGGGTAGCAACGCTAAGAAAGCTGGACCTGAAAGGACATGGGCAACAGCCCAAATTCAGCTAGACAGGCTGAAGCACGTGGGCTCAGTGACAAGGGGACCAACTGACCCACAGCAAATGGCAGAGGTATCACCAAGGGCATCAAAGGGGAAACAGATTTCATCCGCCGGGGTAGCTTTGGTCTGACCATACCCTCGCTGACTTCCTTGTCCAGAGCTGACACCTTCCCCATCACCTGGATGGCCTTCACTCATGGGGCACTCCTGGGGCCCAGGCAAGGAACATCTGTACAGCTGAGCTGACCATTTTCAGAGGGCAGAAACGGAGGAAGTAACAAAGCCAGACAGAGACTGAGGTAGGGCAAGAATAAAAAGGAGCCCTAGGTTTCCCCCTCCATGTCTGCAGATGAAGGGACACAGTTTGCCTGAACACAACCAACTTCCCTGGAGCTACACTGAATAACAATAATTAAGGTTCGACCCAAAATATCCTAGACGATACAGAAAAACAAGGGCGGAGATGGGACCCTATTTTACAATGTGCCTCCCCCTCATTTCCACCCCCATAACTGTACTAGCAGAGGCCCTATATTTGGTTTATAAAGAAACTGAGGAAACAGCCAGCTAAACCACTAACTTAACTGTAAAGACAGCATGACTTGTTTTCCTCCCCACATTCAGTCCATTAAAATACACTCAATCCCTACGGTATGTTTGGTACTCAGCAGCCCCTCACAAGAGTTACTTTACATCTTGTACACAGGTCCGATTAACACCTCAGGGCATAATATTCACATATTACCTTTCTCACGAGACACCACTATTCCTCTTTGTTTTATATGCAACAAGGGCTACAGAGGCATACTATGTAATCACTATTGCTTTACCAGCTCAGCCTCAGAAGGGAGCAGCATGCCTCATGCAAATCACAAATCACAAGGAAATACAACCTGCTATGATAAGTAGAAACCAATCCCCTTGCCCTCCCCACACACAGTGTTGTGTGTAAAATGAAAGATCTCATTTAGAGTGGAACAACTCCAAACCAGTAATTTGGTACGAGCCTGCTAGGGCAGACCCTAAGCCCTGATGTCATTCTTTCCATGGGTTTAATAGTTCACCCCATTAAAAATATTCCAGCACTGCATTTAGGAGCTTCACATTTTTGTTTAGAAAAGATCAAATATGGTTATGTCGAGACCCCTGTCAGCAGACAGAGTCGCTCAGCAGAGAGGGTCTCCTTTGCTCAGAGAGGTGGTCTTAGCTGCATCCCTCAACTCGTGGTTTCACAAGCAAAACCTTGCACAACCTTTCCACATCGTAGTGGCAGACAGGTGCCCACCTCCTGCATGAGGGACAGGGACCACCCAAAGGATTGTAAATTCTTGCTTCCCCTCCAGACAGCATGTCTATCATTTGTCAGCCACATCTGCTCTCCAGCAGCCCATGCTCAAGGCAACAAAGAAGATGCTTTTAGTCCTCAAGCCAAATCCTGGGTTTCAGCAAACTGAAGTCTAATGCAACTCTGCAGCTAAGAAGCATCCATTCCTGTACCTGCTTTATTATTTTGAGAGCTGTGCTATGAGCACTGGCCTACACAAACTGAGAACCTAGAGATGGTGCTGCTATTCACCGCTCAGCCTTTACGACTGCTAACAAAAAGTGCACTCCTACTATTACTGTTTTTATGTCTTTTTTGAGGTATGCCATTTTTGATAGTAGGACCATAACTGCACCTAACACATTTGGTTTCTACAGGAAGCAGAACCTGAGATATACTTAACTTTTTGTAGCTCTGACACTTCCCATTTGGCACATATTCTGTAATCCCAGATGACTGTCTGTCTACCTGCAAAAATTTAGGCTAAATAGCTTGCCTGTAATTTGCCTTCATAATCTCAGAAGCTTATAAATTAGTATTTTCTATCATCAAACATCAAATTTCCCGAAACACTAGCTTTCTACCTCCTCAGTGATACAATACTGTATTTAAGGCACTTATTAAATGTCACCAATTACATGGACACATGCTGGTCAAAGTGCGCTGCTGTATGATTACAAGCATAAAACCCTGGAAAGAGAAACTATAAGCTAGCAATAGTGCTTCATTCTCCCGGTCTGCTTCCCAAGTGTTTTCCAAAAGGAGATATGTCACTGTTACACTGTACTACATGGAAAACATGGGGCACTATTAGGGTATTTTTAACATGAACACAAATCTTGCACAGAGGAAATTTTTTTACAGCTTGCTAGCTCAGTCTCATATGATGTACCTGGTTTGTCACCAAGCATTTACTTGCCCTTGGGCAACAACAGACAAGCTCAAGGATGGCCTAGTCTCCACAATCAATCAGATCTCTATTAAAGAAACAAAGGCAAATATATCAAAATACATACTGTAAGGGACGCATTCATACTGCACTTCCAGGTACTTGTATGTCCCAGGGCAAGGGTCTGGAAACACATCAGGGCCAGCAACAACTGCACATTGGGTCCGATTACTGCATCTGAAAAACAAGAAAAAAGGGAGTCAGAAAACAGTCCAGACAGAAGGACAGGTCAAGAGGTTGAGCAGCAGCCCCCACAGTGTCAACAGGAGTGAACATGCAGAAGCCAGGACTTCAGCATCAGCTGGGGAAGCTCGACAGAGAGCGTGTAAAGGCTGATGGCAAACGCTGATGTCTTCATCAGCTTATTGCCAGAAGCGAAGACATATGGTGGCACAACCCCTTTCCCTCCAAGCAGTTCTTACAGCACTAGGAATTATTTTTTTAAAACGGAACTGAGAGCATGGTTTAAAACAAATAACAATAACAAAACCCAAATAATTACAGATATGTGGTCCTCTAAATCTTGAAACCCAAACTCCATCACAGTGATTTCAACTAACCTTAAATACCAGCATTCCCACGAAACAAAATGCAAAGACTAAACCGACAACATTTGTGGCAAAAATAATCATTGTCTATTTTATAGCAGGCATAATAAATACGTTTTACAACATATTTATAAAGTGTTCCCACAAAAACAGTCATCTCAAATAATGTTTAATACAAAGACTAGAAACAGCAACCTTTGAGGGAAAAAAATAATCACCCAATAAGGTGTCTAAAAACACATTAATTTTAATTTTAAGTGGATTTTTAATTGTCAAGCAGTTTTTCACACAGAGCCAACACACATCAGTTATAAATGGCCAAGTTTTAGTTACTCATTCTGCCCAGCATGGATGCACCTACTGAGACAATGTATTTTTTCCAGAAGCAAACCTTGTTCTCACTAAAGAACTTGCCATACAAGTGCACAGAGAAGGAAGCGACCCTGTCCGCTGCAGCAAGCATCTTTCAGGTTAAGATTATGCACGCACACAGGTTGGGCTTTGCGAGATGCTTTCTCTGTGGCACATATGATTCACATCCATGGGTGAGTGATTTCAGCATGTGTGGAATGCCAAATTACTTCGTTTACAGCAGTTTTACGGAGAAGAATCCTCAGCTTGTTTGTTGGGGTGGGGGTGGGGGGGTGGTGTATGTGTGTGAAGAGAGAGAAGTATAGTTAGCATTTGATTTTTATGCTTTTGCACGACAAAGAGACCTCCTAAGGGCTAGTTCATTGCATTTACTTTCTCTGCGATGCTGCACCCTCTGATGTGACATAAGACCCCTGACACTCCTGCTCTTCTAGCAGAAGCTGTGACATCCAGCACAGAACTCATTTAGGTCTGCGGTGGAAATGCTTCATGTTTACCTGAGGCTACAGTTTGTCATCCTTAATGCAGATTTTATTTGAGCCCATAAATTAAAATTGATTCATTAGTGACTGCCTTAAGCTCCATACTTTCTTTAATTTTATGGAAAGATTAATAAGAGCTGATACGCTTGCTCATCAGGCTCTTTTGCTGGATAACACACAATCCAGAGGGCTGGGTTGTTCTCTTTTTTCCTAGCTGAAAGATGACAGTTATCACAGCAACTGACTAGTTTTATTATACACACAGAAAAACAGTTTAATTAACAGAACAGGGTAACTATGTTGTCCTCACCCTTGCTACTTACACTTAGGTGGCTTGGCTGGGATATCACAGGTAGACTAGACCATGCAAGTGGGCAGTCTTCCAGGAGAGGCTCTGAACATCATCCAAACCTTCACTTTCAACAAAAGTCGTTTACTGGGCTCAATGTGCCTTTCAAAAAGCAGTTGCACTGGCCTAATCAATAGTCTCTCTGGCTGTAGCGACATTCCTGGCCACGTGATATAGAAGAGCAGCAATGGATCAAAGAGACATTTCAAAAGCATGAGTCAGGATCAAAAATTGCGAGGAACTGGATGTGGGGGGAGAAACAGACATTCAGGGTTCATCTGCGTGTTTTTTCTTTCTTTCTATCTGTAAGTGTTTGGTTTGAATCACCACTTGACCAAGCGTTTCCTTGTGGTCAAAAACCAGAAGTGAAAACACACAACCCAGAAAGCTCCAGGTTCATAACCAGTATTTCAAAACTTGGTTTGGAAGTCGAAAGTCGTGAACACCAGCTTTAACCTCTCCAAATGCACACTGCCTTCTGAGATATCACCAAAGAGAGTAAAAACACCATGATACAAGAGGTCAAGTTGGGAATGCAGAGTGGTGGTATGGGCTTTCCCCCCTAACTCTAGGCAGTCCTGAAGCCCCCTTGCACATCCCTGGGGATTGGGGGATGGCAAAGCACTGTGCCTACCAAGCACAGAAACTTCAATAGCAGGCAAAATCAAATCAACAGTATCACCTTACGGGGGTAAACAACAGAAAAGCAGGTGAAAAAGTCCTAAATAAAAGCTCAAATAGTATGCCATGTCACCTCACACAATTTGCAAAAAAGGGCTCATACAAAACACCCCACCAAAACCAGAGAAACTCAGCCTCCTCTCTTTTTCACAGCCATTTCCTATGGGCAGCAGTCCCGAGTCTAGACTTGGCATTTTTAGTTTCCTTTTATCACCCCAGGGTGAAACATGCAGGTTCCCATTCTAACACGCTAAGAGATGAGGGCAATATGGACTAAAAACCTCAGGAAAAAACCCTAATAACTGTTTAACCAACTACTACTGTCAGACATCAGTCTATGAAAATTGTAAGCAGAGAAAGAGGTAAAAAATACTCATCATTAAAGCTCTGGCCACTGTGCTTTTGCTCAAACTTTTTCTTCATTTTCACAACAGCTTCCTGGTCCCTTCAGGTTTTTTTTATTTCTTTCCCGACAGATTAAAGGCCCGCGTGACACTATGTGACACACAAGAACTGACACAGAAAAGGAGATGTTTAAAAGAAGATGCATCTGTAGACTTGAAAACACAGGGGTGGGCGGTGGGGAAATATAATCTTGCTTTACTGCATTCCCAGCAAATCAGCCCATGAGCTCTTCTTTGTAAATTACGGGACTATACAATGAACCCTGGGATTTCTTGGTGCTTGGGTTTTAGTAATACTTGCTCCAAACTCCTGCAAGGTGCGAAGCTCGCTGCTGGGTATTGACCTTTCCAGCCAATACAACAAGAATCCCTTGTTTTAGTTATGGGTTGGTTTTCCTTTTCTTTTTTCCCTCCTTTCTTGAAGGAAGATCTTTACTAACTACTGGAGTTACAATTCGCAGTAAGAACCAGTGCTGCATCATTTCATAAAACTGTCTCTTCTGTAGGTCTATTGCAGGAATACTACCCGAGTCCCTTAGCTGTATGCTAGAAACAGCAGCTCTACATCTTGCCAGACTCCCCTCCAAAACAGGGCAGAAACTGTTTGCATCATTGGCTCTAGCATAACTGTACTCCAAAAAACTACAGTCACCTTTTTTACAGCCATCAATACCTCTTTTACTTTCTTTTGGCAAGCAGTATATTAGTTTATAAAAATATATTTCCAACACTGATTCATCAGCTCCTTCAGATGAAACTACTTCCCTTGCCCCTGCATTACCCTCACGGCACATCTTTCCCAAGCGAACCCTGGTGTCTTGGAATATGTTCTCATTCTCCATATGCTCTGACACCAAGAAAACAAGAGAGCTGTGGGAGAAATCTGTGAATTTGGGGGAACAAATACACAAGTTTATGCCTGTTAAAAAAGTAGCTTCGATTTTATGAGTTTGTACCATATTTTAAGGCAAATGTTCTGGAGACACGGAAGAATTAAAGGAGCCCCTCAAGTGGTTTTAGTTCCCTTTATTGCCATTTATCATTAAATCTGACAAGAAATTTATCACCATCCTGTTGTTTGGGGTTGGTTTGTTTTATCTGGAAATCCTTGTTTCTAACTGTAATCGCTCCTCTCTGTTGCTCCCTGAAGTGCGAGGTGGGCACATGAAGATACAGCTTGCTTCTCGGAGACCCTGCATGTCTCAGGCCACCTCCATAACTGGTGCTGGGATTCGTGGACACTTTGCCGCGACCAAGAGCATCCACACAGCTCTTCAGAAATAACTCACCACGCTGTCACAGCATTCAGGCTAGCAAGGCAAAAAGCCTGCTGCATCTTCCATTTCGCAAGACATGGAAACTGTGACTTGCCAGTGCCCAGGTTTCCTTTGAAAATGCTTATGTTGGTGCAAAGGGCAATGAAAAGGCCAGTACGTCACATCCACTTGCCAAGGTGCAGATGCCTACCAAGACCAACGAAGAGATCAGAAACCAAAGCATAACCCGAGATCTGTATTTTCACCCCGACTTGAAAGACTGATGGAAATATATGTTCCTGTGGTTCAGGAAAAGAGAATAACTCAAAACCCTCCTAAAAATCAGTCTGAGATACTCAGCAGTCTTTAAGAACCCAGCATCTCATAAACAGAAGTTCACGTTATTCACTTATATGTTTTGGCGAGGAAAAATTACCCCCTGGGAAAATTATAAATTGTCCCAGTCATAAGAAAAAAAAAAAAGAGAAAAAGAAAGAAAGAAGAAGAAAGAAAGGGGGTTTCTTTTTGCCTTTTTTCTAGCTACATTTATTCCCACCACTTACTAATGTACCTGTTCTGTCTTTCAGATGTGGAAAAGTATTTATCCTAGAAGAGAAGCGTCAATCCAGTGTAACACAGACAGTGTAACAGAAAGCATGCATCATTTTTTCAGAACTTCTCCCAGTTCCAGTGGAAAATGACTTTCAAGAGTTTTAATGTGAAACAGTAATAATAATTCATGTGGCATTTGTTTTGCATTTATAGCAGTGGGACTGAAGGAAGCATTTGAGTTCAGAAGCAGCTGCAGGGCTCAATGCTGCTTGCAACTCCCAGTTCAGACTTAAAAAAAAAAACACACCACTAAAACTTGATTTCCCTTCAGCAAACTTCCATTCCTTCTCCCTGGCAACAGTTTTATGATTTTTAAGTGACAAGGTCGTTTTGTGATAGTGAGGCAGGAACACTTTGAGACATAAACAGCTCCTTACTCCTGCTCCAATATCTTTGCTTTCTTCCAATGCTGACATTTCTGATATATTTACCAAGAGAGAAAAAAAAAAAAAAAAAAGGAGAAACAATAATAGTTTGGCAGGTGATGTTTATTTTAGGCCTTTCCACAAACGTTAATAGCACAGACATGTTGACAGCATCAGGCTAGATATGTCTGTGGTGATATGTTTGCCAGAAGAAAAATGCAAAGGCAGCACAAAATAAAAGATCAATCCCAAACAAAAGCCTTTCAGCATTAATCATTGCAGGTGCAATACCAGTAAGAAGACAAGAAAAACAGGTGCCAAAACCATGGGGGCAGGCACCCATCATACTAGGGTCAGCAGGAGTAGAGCAACCAAAAATCCGTGCAGAAGTCCACAACAAGCCTAGAGGCTCAAACATCCATTTCATCCCAACGCACCCTCTTTCTCCTCACCCTTATACTCTAGAGACAAGCACTTCTGAGGCGGAGCAAGGCTTTCTGTGACACCAGGGCGGGGAGCTCCTGTAAACAGGGCGTACTGGAAAACACTACAAATGGGGAAGTCACCCACTCCCTCTGAATTCACAAGCAGATGGTCAGAGTCCAGGGCTAGGCTCTTAAATACCCTGAGGATCAGAAAATTTCGGGCTACACGTCTGTGAACTTGGACTTGTGCGGAGAGCACTGTGCTGCCATTGCCATCCCTTGCTGCTGCTGCTGACAAACCCTGCTCAGAGCTGGCGCTACCCTCCACCTACAGCAACCTATAACAAGGGTTTCTTAATGCCCACATGTGCAGACCAAGCTGCCTCACCTGCCTTCACGAGCACCAGTCACCAAAAGCAAAGATACTCTTTCCCTCTGCCCTCAACTGAAGCACTTACTTTACACAGACTTTTTTTTTTTTTCTGCAATGACAGACACGGCAGCCATCGTGTGCCTAGGCACACTAATATAGCCAAGCCATCAGTACCTAAGCCTCTTTCTCAAGGTCTATTATACTTCTCTAATGGTTTTACGGTAAGAGACAGACTTAATTCATTATCCTTCATGGTAACGCTGCAAGGCATCCTTTTTCCATCTCTGGAACACAAAAATCTCTTCTCTGGATGACCGCTTTAAGAAAGAGGCTGTCACAGCAAATAAGTCAGCCTGGAGTGTGTTCTCCCTTGTCAATATGTGATATTTCCAAATCAACCCTTTAGGAAGGGCCAAGGAAAAAAAAATAAAAATGCCCTGGAGAAAGTAAACAGGAAGAAAAGAGAAATTTCACTTGTAAAGTGGAGTTAATGTGATGCCTTGCAAATAAGAAGAAAAAAAGCAAGCAGAGAAGGAAGGCAGTGGAAGGTGGAGAGGGGAGAACAGAACCGCAAGCCCCAAGAAAAGCCTTTGGTTCACCACATTTGCTTTCAATAACGCAGTACACAAGAGCAAACCTAAATCTTCACCTGTTTAGCTTCCAGAAACAATGAATTCCTCAACAGAATCTTTTTCTGCCTCTGCAAAACCTTAAAAGCAAAGGATCTAATGACAGGGAGATGAAAATCCAGCCTCTCTAATGTTTTCTCCATTATGAATGGGCCTTTTTATTGACCTTTCAGAGCACAGAGAAGCTGGCTTTCCAACCTCTGCTGCGATACAATTATCTGCAGTGTTTAATGCTAGTACAGGTGATTCCCACTACATACTGCATTTTGTTGTTTTGTTGATGAGTTTTAATTATCCATCCGGGTGCTAGAGCTGTCAGATGGGCTGCTGCTTATGTGATCAAACTAATACAAGGAGAGGCAAAGCACACTAATTGCAGCCTCACCAAGTGCCTTTGTGGAGATATGCCAATGAGATACATTTAAACTGCTGTGTTTATTGTAAAATATTATTATGTTTGATGAGAAAAAATAGTCCTCTTTCTATAGCCTCAAACAATTTTGTTCCTCTGATTCTTATTCTACGTTGAGAAAAGCAAAACTGAGGAAAAACAAACCACCAAAACCACACCCAGCCAAACAGCAGAAAATTCCTGCAGAGCCAAACTGAATCAGAGTTGTAAAGGTCACCAATGGGATTACTTTCATATATTATGGAGAGCCTGGGAGCAAGACGGAAAACAGGTACTGGAAATAATTTAAATATTAGTTTTACATAAGGGAAAAAAAAGTTATGCTGTTTCAACTCATTGATAAGGCCCTTAAAATTTAACAAGAGCATTAAACAGCAAATTCATAAGATTTTACAGATTTAATGGCAATTTGGGGCACCCCTTTAAATGGTGCATCTGCTCCCCTGCCAGGAACTCCCCAGCTTAGGAATCTGAGGTCTCGGACAGGACTTGCCAGTAGGGTGTGCTGCCTCATCATCACCCTCCAAGGAGGGTCTCCCCCAAGCAATGAAAGGTTTGTCCTCTGTGCTTCATCATGTAATGCCTCACATTTTATAGTTTCCTTGGATTTCTTTCTGTCCCATCTCTTTGTGATTAACAGAGTGAGAAGGGGAGATGAAACCCCCAAAGGCAATGAATGTGTAACCCAACAGGAAAACCTGCCGAGAACCATGTACTAATGCGCCTGGCTACAGCATCCCTGCAGCAAAGGCAACCTGAATGCAAGGCTAGTGAAAGAAACATTCAATGTTAGCGCAAGAACAACAAAGCAATGTACCCAATTCTGTCCAAGCCATTGGGTATGTTTTGACAAAAGCTTTGGGTCACCATGGAAACCAGATCTGCACTGAGCACGTCTGAAGCAGTCACAGTGCTGCTGCATCAGCTGCAAGTAGCTGAGGTTCCAAGCAAGGGCAGGTTTGCGATATAGACTAACGTCTTTCATTGGATGCTGGTCTGTAGGGCTGAAAACCAAACTAGGCAAGCCTTAAGGCTGTAAAGTACATCTTTTAAAGGACTACATCTGCCTTTTTACAGGTATTCTACTTCTTCCAACTCCATAAACTTCTGTAGCACACTAATAAAAATCCACTTTACAAAACACTGACAGGATATCTGGAGAGGAGAGTAAACACCTGAAGTAAACCAACCAATAAAAGGCTCATCAGTTTAGCCAGAGTTAACACTACTTAAAATAACTGCGAACAGAAAACAATTTGGCTTTTAGTTTGGATTATGAGTTCAAATTAAATGCTAGATGAGGTCAAGGCTGAATTTCAGCTGGTGTTCCACATTACTTTGTCTTCACTGCCACTTTAACAAGAGTCATTGCAAGTTAAAGCCCATTTTTTCTTCTTTAGTACAGCTGCCGAGAGCTAGGATAGCCAGGGGACGTGGCAAAGGATTATATTCTCTAGAACAGCTCTGAAGTGCTTTCAGACCCTCAGTCTACTATTGCCTATCTATCCACCGAGTCGGCAGCACAGGGAGCCCACGCCATGCTGCACACCAAGGTGCTGCAGCCGTGTAGCAGCACAAAGGTGTGAACTTGGCGCTCAGCACTGGCAAAGCAAAAAGCAAATCTGAATGTGAGCACGTAGAAGCCTTTTAAAAATACTAACAAAAGAAATCTTTTTAAAAAAAGATAATTCTGTCCTGTTGTTAAAGCAAAATCCAGTATTACTCCCACTGCACCCCCCTTCAGTAACTGTCAAGTTTTCTTGAAGGACAAGGAATTACACAGCCTGTAATAACCACAGTGCTGCCGTTTACTGTCACCACCCAATGTCCCTGTCCCAACCACTGACTGATTCCTGCAAAAGGAAAAACTGAGATTAGAGAGTATTGTCTGTAAAAGGGCTAAAGTAATCTGTTTCATGGGTTGGTAGGTTTAATGTATTAGCCTTTCGCCGCTGCAAACAGGGTTAAAGAAGGGTTTGGGGCCAAAATAATTTGTACTGCTCTCCATCTCAAATTTGACATAATAATTGAATGACTCAATGAAACAAAAATGAATACATCCAAACAGCACAGGAGGTCGAAGCTGGGCAACTCCCTGATGAACTCAGGAGTGAACCGAAGGCAGCCATGCAGCACTGCTTCTAAAACCCAGAGCGACCGCTCCCTTCATCACTCTCGCCGATGACATGATACCAAGGTGATTTTTAAGTACAGGTCTATAGATTTTAGTTAAGAAACAATCATCCCTCAGCCTCTTGAGGGGCGGGGGGGGGGGGGGGGGGGGGGGGAGCTTCCCAACTGAGTCATATTTAGGATCAACATGTGACAGGTTATGCCTTTAGCATCATTGCTAAATCAGTTCAGACAAAAAGGTAATACTGCCAAGTAAAACAAACAGCCTGCCAGGGTTGTACGCTGTTAATACAGCATCTGTTTATGGTGCCTGATTTTGTATAGCACCTTGTGCAAAGGAGTCTTGGCCCCTGTCTGTCTGAGGCATTAAATCAGTACAAATATTAATCAGAAGCAAACCAAATTTTCTCAAAAAATAATCCTGAAATGAGCTAAATACGTTTTTGATAGTCAAAAGCCTGTGGTGGGGTTTTTGTTGTTGTTTTTTGGTTGGGTTTTTTTTTTTCCCACGTAGCCAACTCTGCCTCTCTGATCTTCAGCCCAAAGCTTGAATATAGGCAGCCTGCACTTTGATTCTAAGCTGAAGAGAAAGCACAGCCTCACAAAACCTTCATGTGCTTCCCAGCCCGGCACTGCCCAACCCAAGCATACACAAAAGCAAATGGTAGGGGGGGGGGGGGCAGGAAGCCTATTCTTAAATATATTACTGGAAACGTCCATTGTGAAATTCCTCAAAATGTCTAAACACAGCCCTGAACTTTCTGTGGCTGCATGCAGCAACACGGAGGGGCTGGAGGGATGCATTTTTGAGAACACCTGTCCAGCAGCTCCCCTGAGGCTTTCTCATGCTGTGCTCAGCACTAAGCTGGGGAAAGTCAGGGATCAGACTCTGCTGCCTGCCCTCCCACCACCCCATTCCCTCCTCGCTTCTTCTTCCAGGGGTAGTTTTCAGCATATCTATCTATCTATCTCCGTTTTCAGCTATATACACCCACCAGCTCTTTTCCTGCTCCACCCTATCTGGTCACCATCCTGAAAGGGACACTACTTGCTCATTACATATCTTATCTGCCTGTAAAATACATGATTAAAATACATACAGATTTAGCTAAAAAGACTATGCTGAAAAAAAGTCTGATAGGAAAATGGCTTCTGAACACCTGTGGGACAACAACTGGCAGGAACCGAGCAACTGGGCTTCTGCAAAACTCCAAGTCTTTTTTGTGAGATGCAGAAACTACTTTGTTAGTGGAGGATTGACAATTTCATGCTACAGAGCCTGCCTAATGCTGTACTCACAGAATTAAACTCGCTGTATGCAAGAACGTTTCCTTTGAGGAAGCTAAACTCAAAGACCAAGTTTTCTGGAAAGGCTATGCCTCCCACTGGAGCTGAACTTTTCCAGAGCTTGGTTCTTGGAGGAACTACAAAAAGGCGTAGCTGCTGAGCATGGCCAGGGACTCCTGTGTTCTCATGGACAGCAGTGAAGCTGCTGGCTATTAAGCATTTTTCAGGCAGCAGGCTGTGTCATGGAGTGCGTAACCGCTTTAGTAATCCAACCCAAACAGCTCTGCAGAAAAAAAACCCTGCCTGCCTGGGATTCCACAGGAGCCTTAGGTGGAGCAGAAACTGGGAAATCCACATTCCAGAGCATGGAGCATTTCTCCAGCAAGTCAACTTTAAAATATGTGACTGATGCTGCTCAGACATACTAGCTGAAGCCCAGGGAGATGGATGAAAGGGTAAAGATGCAGAATAAATTCATCAGATGTCTCCATAAATCATTTCTATAGTTCACATTTGTTCTCTGCCTTTCATTACTTACATTTCTAAAGCCACTGGGTGCCTTGGTGCAGTAGATCTAATAAAAAGGAAGATAAAGTTTAACATCCCTTTTTGAAACATATTAAAATGATGTAGCTTTCTTCTGAATGTTAATGGCAAGCATTACAAGAAACATACTGTCTCAAAACAATTCACTGGGGCTGGGAACGAAAGCAGAGTCCCACTGCAGCCTGGAAATTCACAGTCCTCATCTCCACTCCCCCACCCCCATCTCCACTCCCCCACCTGGTAGAAAAGATCTTATTTCTGACCCTAATGTTTTGGCAGTCTTAAGTTTGTCACCAAATCCTGACCTTGCTTTGTGCAGACCCTCTGACTCAGGGTCAAAATTCCATACTCGAGGAGAGGAGAAAATATTTTTGGAGACTGGCATTTTGGGAAAGAATCTAAGCTGTGTGACAGCTGTTTGGAGATGCGGCATGCCAGAGGGGTCCCAGCGGAGCATACAGTTTTACACACACGCACACGTACAGAAAATCATTAAAGTTTCTGTCTCTAAAGTTTCACATTTAATGAAAGAAAGCAAGAGAGATATCTGGAGAACTCTTGGGTTATATTAACAACTAGTGATACTCCCTTTGCCAAGAGCACAGGCCTGGGAAGCTCACCGACAGGGATGGGAAGGACCCACAAAAACAACAGCAGGTCCAAGCGGTGTGGCGAGAGGGAGCGGGAAGAGCCTGAGGGGGAGCGGGAGGGGAAGAGCCGTCCTGCCCTCTCCCTGCCATGACCCTGGGCCGGTCAGGAATTGAGCAGAGAACCTGCTCTTGCGGCTGGAGTTGTTCTACGACAGAGGCAAGGACCTTTATAACAGAGTTTAATCTGCTGCAGGTTAAACAAAACAAATGACTGCACAAGTGAGCAATTACAGAGCATTCCACAGCCAGCACTCAGAAAGCCTTGCCATTGATTAATTAGGTTCTGAGGGCCAAGGCTAACCTCACAGTCCCCTGAGAAAGCGAGACCACTTAGCCCCTTTAAAAAACAAACAAACAACAACAAAATTAAGATTTTTTTTCAGTATTCTTATTTAATACTTGAGCATTAGTTAAACAGCTGCTAAAGTATTTGAACAGTTACTTGGGACTGACCTACATTCAGCTGTATCGCTTTATTACACAGGAGAAACTTAGTTAAGCTTCTGTTCCTTAATAAAAGCAAATAAAATCCTCCACTTTATGACAAGGCGCTGCACTGCTACAGCCATGTAAAGCTTTCAAATTTGTCAGCAGTTTCCCAAGAGTGTGGCTCCCACTATCACATTCCTCCTCTTTGCATTTGAGAGATAACAAGATACAGGGTATTTTTATGCATTAATGCTCCTCAAGGCAGGCTAGCTCACTCTGCTAGCCACCGCCAAGGTGGAGAAGACCGTAGCCTGTGATACCCACCCTGTTATCTTATGAGACCTACTGTACCTGTGCAATATGGTCTGCTCCCAGTCACATCATGGGCTAGGTCATGAGTACTTCAGCCCTGCCAGGAGGAAGGCATCAACTATTCACTTCATGGCAAGAAGTAAAAGAGTAACCTGTGCCTTGAAAAAAAACACAAACGAAACAACCAAACCACATCCTGCTGGCCATATAGTTGCACTTACCCATGGGCCTGATCCGCACCCCACTGAATTCCGGGGGTGAATGGTCATTTACAGGCACCACTAACCATTAACAGGGTTAATGAGCTAGGTAGTGGCAGCGTACAATGAAGGATGCTCCCGTTTTAAGAAAATACACAAGAGTTTCACCAGCTCATGTCACCAAAGCGACCCCCCAAGTCACCTACCCAAAGCCTCCCATGAGTATTAACATTTTAAAATGCTGTTAATGAAAAGAACCACCCCATACATGTGACCCACACTCAGCTACACTCACCACTGTAACTGTGCCGAACCTCTCTACAGGATTATTCAGCCACATGTTACGTGCTCATCACCCTCCTCCCTAAAACACTCATCTTGGCCTCCTTGTCTCCTGCCCTCACACAAGCAGCTCCCCTGCTCTGACTTATCAGAGATCCATTTTGGGGGAGAAATCTGTCCCCAGCCTTGTACAACTAATGAAAGCAAGTGCTTAAAATATAAACAGCTAGACAAAAACACTCACCAGCTGCCCAGATCCTCTAGATTTTCGTTGAAGTGACTACAGATACTCAGACAAACCCTTGGAACTTTGGTGAGGTAATAGGATGTTTTTTTCTACATGAGGGAGAAAGCCCAAAAACTGTTCGTTGCTGAGCACAGACCATGGGTGGGCAGCCCTTCCAGCACCGGCATCATGGTCAGAAAATTACTTCTGAACACCCGACAGCTCCTCCCATGTTTCCCAATCAAGGGATAATTTTCCAACTGGCTTTCAGTCCTGCTGAACCCTGTGCTGAATGCTTGAGACCATGAAGCTGCTACTGGACTTTTTGCCAAATCCAATTCTATATGTGCCTTGCTGACATCTATATTTATAAAGCTCCCGATTCTCTCAACAGGATGAAGAGACAGGTGCAGAGGTGGGAGTCATGCACCAAAGAGCAATTCCCCCAGCCTCATGACACAGGAGTCCTTCTACCAGCTCAACAACTCACAGAAATTAACTGGTACAAATGCTACAACACCTCCCAGGCTTAAAAAAAAAACAAAAACAAAAACAAAAAAAACCAACAACAAACCAAAAAACACCAAAAAACACACAAAAACCCAACCAACCAAAAAAAACCCAACCACAAAACACAACAAAAAAAGAAAAAAGAACAACAACAACAACAAAAATACCCAACAACAACACCACCACCACACAAGAAGCTCTTAAGTCCTGCACCCCATCAGGGCCATTAGTGCCGAGCACAGTGGCCTGATGATGCCTTGTCCCTTGGGCCTACTTTATTCCTGCTCTCTGAAGGACCACAGACATTGTTCAGGATCTGAAAAAGTTGGATTTAATTCCATGGATGGCTGTAAACCTTTAGTTCCCATCCTGTAGCAGAACAGCCTTACAATGAAGTCCAACCTCGTCTCTGCAACGGGCTCCACTTTTTCTGAATAATTAAGGAAGCATTTGGGTAGGGGCTGAAAATGGCATCCTCACTTTCTAGTATATGTTGGACTGTTAGAATGAAGTATCAGGCAGGCTCTGCTGCTATCTGTCTCTATGAATATTTGACTAATTAACATATAAGCAAGAGCAGCAATGGAAAAAATGATGCATTCAGTTCTATGCAATGCCGTTACAATTGTGATGACTTAAAATCCTGCAATACTTTGGTAGGCCATTTTACAGCCTGGCTGTAATAAGGAGCTGTGGTGAATGGTATCTCAGGTGCTGGAGAGTAAGCAGTTAGGGGTGAAGACACCTCAAGTCAGCTTTGGGGTTAAAGAAACTCTCCGTATACTCACTACTGCCAACCCTGAAGGCAGTAAAAATAATGGGTGACTATCAGTATTTTATTTGCTTTGTTAGTGTAAATAAGACTAGCTTAAGTCACAGGTTGCATATAAATTCGTCCTCCTTTTTTTCAGTGCATCTATGGAAAGTAAATTCTTTTCCAAGTGTTGAGAAAACGATGCTTTCCCTTATGTCAGTCAGTGCCTTTAACAGCATTCATCTCACTCCAGGCTTTTTGAAGCTTTGTGTATAGAAAACCAGTGCCCCTCAGTATACTGAAGTAGCCAGTACAGGCATCTAGACAGCGCTGAGGAACAGTTTAGTGCAAACAAATTGACAGGCGAACTGTAAAATACTGACCAACGAGGAAATTCTCTCTGTGTCCCAACCAGCCTCATCCTACCGGTCACTCCCCGCAACCGTCCAGCCTGGGCAAGAGAAGCTTCAGTTTTCCAGCTAACAGCAATCTACCTGCTAGTGCCAGGGGATCGGGTTTGATTCTGTGGCCTCTGCCTTTACAAATACTCTTAACAACTCTCTCAAAAAGCCAGCAAGCCTCATCTCACTTACTCTGACATGACTGAGTAAACAAATAATGCTATTTATGCACTGCAAACCGTTTGTCAACCCATTTGTCATTTCCAATCTTTCATTGCTCATGCAGTAAAAATATGTGGGATTTTATTCAAACCTCCCTTGCAGGTGTGATGAATGCTTTATTTATACAACAGCACTTCATCTCACAGAACTGTTACTATGCATATGCAGCCCTTTAAGTCCCTGTGTGGCGTAAGCAGAAGGTGTAAAGAGAGATGAAAACAAGAGGCAGTGCTGTAATTATAGCCAAGGGGGTAATCATGGATGGCTCAGCTAAAACTGGAGAATGTGTGCCAGAGGAAAGTTACCACTTCAGAAGAGTTCAGTCCCCATCAGCAGGCAAGGTGAAAAACATGGACCCATTCTCAAAGACCTCTTAAAGGTCAGCGTTACACTGTCAATCCCCGCTCAGCTTATCAGCGTACTCATGGCATCAGCATCCACTGTATATAGCGAGCACATTATTTCCAGGCAAATCATCTCCCATTGACACCCCCCAATTTGAATTTCAGTCCAGGACTGGAAAACCTGGAAGCAGACGCTGCTACAAATAACTACAATTTTGCAAGACATGAATAAATTCCTTTGGGCAGTCTTCTCGTGGCCAGATCAGACAGGGAGCAGCAAAAGGGCTTCTACTGTAATTTCTACTGCAAGGCAGAGTGACCTTGGAGGCAGCACCTGTGCTCTTCTGCAAAATGGGAAGAATGATAGTGAACTCCCTGCAAAGTCTTTTGAGATTCACAGATAGAAAAAAAAATATTACTTTGATTACTATTCATTGATGTGTGAAGTCTGCTACACAAACCTGCTGAGACCTACGGCATCTCCTCTAGAAGTAAAGCACCACTGGGATGAAGGGCAGCAGAACCTGTCCCTTGTTTCTACTTTGCATCACTGACACCACAGTAAGACTTGAGTTTCATTCACTCATGCCATGGAGCACACCAAATGCTTCCCTGGCTTACAGAAGCCTCACAACCATTTGACTCAAGCCGGTTTGCGGTAAAAAGAGTAAAGGATCGGTCCCAAGTGGATCCCTGTCTCTTGGAAGGCACATCCCTTGCAGTTTTTACCATGAGGGCAAAACATCGTCAGCTCCAGCATGATCTTCCTGGAAGCTCCTGGTTGCCTCTGATAAATCTGCAAGAGCTACCATCAATTTTCATATTTCTGAGGGTGTGGGGTAAAGAAAAGGTGAGAGGAGCAGCTGTGGACCAATTTCAGGTACCTTGATATCAAACCTCTCTTTCCTCCACCTTTTATTAAAAATTTCAAGGGGAGGGTGGGATTCACAAAGAACTATGTAAACAGACACCAGACTTATGTTTATTGCCTAAGCAAAAGAAGATTAGAATTGACAACTGGAGAGGTTTTTGGAGACACAGATGCTACAATCATTTTAATATAATTTGGATTTCCAAATCAGTAATTACTCTATCACATATTTATGATTTTGTAGATGCTACTAGAAATGCTGATGTCTTTTTCTATGCATAGTAATGAGCAACAACAAGGGCTGTTAATATAAAGCCTGTAATGTTTGTATTCATATGTAAATAGGTTATGTAAACGTTTTAGACATTTTTCAGTAAAACACTGAGTTCTAACCTATTGCACTCTACATAGAAGTTGTTTACTAGTCTGTCAGCAAAGCCGCCAAAGCAGTGAGCTGAATTTATAGGGGCATTTACATCTCTCCATTAGATGTGATCTTAGAGTAATTGGAAACTTATAAATGTGCAGACAGATACTGGTTGATATTTAGAAAGTTGCTTGCACGTACATGGTGGCATACACATTCAGCACACATGCACCTTCTGCATATACATATGCACAAGCACAGGAACCTTCTTGGGAGACTGAGGAAAGCAGTAGTGTTTGATTTAATTAAACTCATTTAGTTAAGCTGATACAAACCCCTGGTTAAGAGTGACAGAATCAGTTTCTGTCCTGTTCTGCCTGCTAATTGACTTATGATAAAACTAAATAAGGCATGTTAAAACACCAACACATGTCTCCAAGCAGGAGTAAATTACACAAACACGAAACCACAGCTTTAGCTGACTCCAAACAATGCTAGGGTTGGGAAAGGGGTGGGGGGGTGGAGGGTGGGGAAGGGGGGGGTAGTGGGCTAAATTACACTAAGGCCGCCCTTTGTACCTAAGAATGTTACCATTTTCCTTCCGACCCCTTCCACTCACGCATGCATAACTGTGGCCTCCATGTGTCCCACCTGGTGCATGGACAGCTCAAGGAAGTGGTCCCTGGGTCTTACGCAAGCCATTTCTAACTCAGCTGGAGCACAGACACACCACCATGGTACTGTTCCTTACAGGACCCGATGTGCCTATGGACGCAAAACCCTGGGACTCTCTACTCTTTGAACACCATATGACTAACGTGCATTACCTTCAGTGAGATCCACTCTCAACTCTATGATGCAGAGAATCACATCGTGAGACTTTTTCCTTGGTGTCTTTAACAAATCATATGCAGCCTCTCATCTCCTTCTCTTCTCCTCGAAGGTATGTATTTGAAAAGATGGTTTTGTGCCATTAAAGGCTTTAGAAAGACAGCTCAGAGACCCCTGTGTCTCCACTACAGCACGAGTAAGTCCCAGTTGTATAGGAGACAACAGACGTATTCTCTTCATAATAGATGTTCTTCTCTCGTAAGCAAAAATTAAATGGAAATGACAACAAGGGAGCAAACATACTGCTGTTACTCCAGCAACTCTCAGCATCTTCTACCATCCTAGGGGCAGTATTTTCAAGATCTGTTCAGTCCTTCACTTTTTATGAGGCTGCCAAAAGCTGCCAGAGGTAGCTACCTTTCTCTCTTGTGCCTTCTCTGCTCATCCTTCCGCACCACTTTCCCTCTGCTCTACTTCAGAGCACTCTCACACTGCTCCTGGAATAGTATTAACACCAAAAGAGTCAAGGTACATTTACATCTCATGCAATCATAGCTTTACTCATCCTGTCCCCTTAACTGCTGCCTTCAACCAATGCAAAGTAACAGCAGTCATGCCACAAAACAAAAGGGAGACAGCCTGACATCCATACCAAGTAGCTGAATTATTGCCATTTCCCTGGTGAGCTGCAGTGATGTGTGATGACCTCTGGCAAACAAGGCAGTTTTCACCAGATACAGGAAGAAAGAAAAGAAAAGAAAAAAAAAAAAAAAAAAAAAAAAAAAAAAAAAGAGGCAGATAGCTCTACTGGAAAAGCCAGGCCACAAGTGTAGACTCTGTTATGCCCATGCCAACAACAGTTACTTACACAAGTAGAATTGAGAGGACTACCGACTAGGTGAGTAAATCCATGTCCACTTTGTTTCCAAGGGAAGAAATTCACCCTGGCAAGATTCTGTTTGTACACTGGAATAGCAGTATTGATTTCAGCAGTTATTCCAATCCCCCAGTACTAGAACACTGCAGTGCGGCAAATCGAGAGACGGGATGCAGCTTGATGCAAGCAAATGTCAATTTATTGTACAGAAGCACGAGGTTTTATACACTTTCAGAAGCTGCGCGTTTTAAACAGATTGGTCCTTGAAGCTAAGCCTTGCATACTAGGCAATCCCTGATTGGTGGTTAACTGCCAGCAATTAACCGCAAGGTGTTACCTTTCCTTGGCGCCATCCGTCCCCCACTCCCCCGTGCTCTGTGAACATGCCTCATCATGTTCATTGTTGTCTAGACAAGCTCGAGCACATTCCCCTCAGCTAACTGATTGCCACGCGTGGTCCTAGTTTCCAGCCCGCTCCTGCACAGCGGGTGAATCAAACCCGCTGTGGTTTTGCCCCCGCTACCTTTGTGCTAAGAACTACTGGGATGCCCAGTGCTTTAAAACCGGTGCATAGACTGCTTTCAGGTTTTATTCCCTTTTAAAGGGGACACTCTTGGATATGATAAATGGTCAGCACTTTCTTGTGATGATGTAAGTGTCAAAAGCTGGTTGCATCTGAAAAAACCCATGGAACTGAAAGACATTTTGCCTATTCACCTGGAACTTGTTACATCAAGTGAAATAGCAGACAAGCAATCACAGCAAAATGAAAGCTCTTTGCTCCTGTTTGGTGAACCTTCACCTATAAATTCTGTGAAGAAAAAGTAAATAATGGCCCACATGGCACATGCTCAGCAGCACTGGTGGTCTGACATCACTATGTTACTTTATTATAGCTGTATACTTATCAAATCTAACCAGATTTCTCATTACCTAATGATTTCCAACAAGGATGATTATTTTTACTACATCACCCCAACGAGAGACCTTCACTGGGTGTCCAAAGCCCCCCTTGGTTTTGAAACACAAGCCCTGACCTGATGAGTTTGCAGTCTAACCTGCAGACTGTCTCAAAATGATGCTCTGAAATCAGGGAAGCACCCAGGCCCCTCGTGTCACCCAAGAGAAGGGGACCTTGTCTGAAGGGGCCAGCCTCTGTCTAAGGTCTGCATAGGGAGCAAAGTCAGCACTGTCTCCGTTAGAAGTATTGCAAGTGATGTTGAATCCAGTTTAGCATTTGTGTTTAATAACAATAATGCTTGCTTCATAAAAACCTGATTTTTGTGTAACCATATCCAAACTAAACCAACTGAACAACACTGTGAAGTAAAAGAGGTTGATAAGTGAGGGCTTTTGCTGGCAGAGCTTTCCTCATGCTCTTTGTAAAACCAGCTACCCTTGCAAAACAAGTTATTTGCTAATAGTTATGTGCTCAAATTATGAGTCCCTGTAGCATGGCACAACTTCCCAGACTGTTAACAAACGCACTGGCAAAATGGTCCAGTGCAGACCAGCCTGCAGACTGGTGTCCAGTGTTGTTTCCAAAGGCTTCCCCCTCACATCAGGAAAATCCCATTCAGCTTTTGATTCCTCTGGTGCTGATATGCCCTTAAACATCTGCCCTTAAGAATATCCATCCACTTTACCTCACAGCATAATTACAAGGGCACAAAGCTGGAGTCTCCCTCCCTATCCACTCCAAATCCTCTCTCACACTGGCCTGCCTATTCCTGTGTTGCCACCCCATTTCAGGCAAATCCCAATTATAGCAACAGAAAAGGAATCAGACGTCTTTGTTCAGATGCAGATTGAACATCATCAGCAAGACAGATACCGAGTGCTTGTATTTGTAGAGGTCTCTGCTGCCTTTGGGTTTTTTTTCCCCTTTTCTTCTTCTGTTATTGATGTTAAAGAGGGAGCTAAAAAGTCTGTAACCATTTCACCAATTAAAAAATCACAATGGTCTTCTGCAAAAGCTACTAAGAAACTCCATTCTCTCCCTCTTTCAGTTATAGCTGCTACACGTTCTTACATAAGAGCTACTGCTCCAAAATATGTTTAGGTCCCTATTGATTTAGCCTAAGTCCACTTGGCTATGGGTGGGAGAGAAAGCAGGAATGAAAACTGAAGCAGGAAAAGGTTCATAATTTTGTACCACAATTCAGAGGGCTGTGAGGAGCTGCCAGCTTGTCTTGCCTTGAACTTGTCATCAAGTCTTGTCAACTCATCTGTTTAATCAAAGAATTTTAATCAAAGTACAGTTCAAGAAACCACAGGCTAACGTGGACAAATGATAAGAATAATTAAACCACTCAGCTAATCTGTAGCTTGTCTGTCATTGGCTCCTAAGTATGCTGGAGGCTTGAGATACAACTGTCTTGCATATTTAGCAAGCTAGATCCTTAGCAGGTCTCAGTCAATAAAGATCCCATGGAGCTACGAGTAATCCCTGCTGAATGCAGAGCTAGTACCACCAAATGTTGCACCACTCCAGTCTCTGTGTTTCTTTAGACTCTCACATGCATTCCCAGGAAGAGCCACCATGTTGTTTCTTATCAACACAACTGAATCCACATAGTTGTCACAGCCAAATATTTTTGAGGGATGGTTTTCCTTAGGAATATGATGGAACCATTGAATCAAAATGTTATGGACATGTTTATTCACATTGTCATTTAGGAAAAAGCTTTCCAGTTTAAAATGCATTTTATGTGTTCTCGTTAAAATTGGTTATGTAGCCTTGAAAATCAGAATACTCCGATTCAACAGAAATATTTCTTTCAATGCAAAAATCAGTTTTCTGGACTATTTACAAATGTTTGATCTTATGTTAATACAGAATTGTTTTACAATGAAGTTACATTGCCACTTCAATGACAGAATTTCCTGCAGCACAGAATAATTGGTCTCCAGTTAACTCCAAAAGTTGCTTATTTTTATTCCTGTCTTTTAACTGAACATATATTTGCTCTCCAGCAGCTGACCATGCTTTCAGCAAATGCCAGGTAATGCAGCTTACGAGCTACCTAGAATTGACTTGGGATTACTATATGGTCCCTCAAAAGACATATATATATATATATATATATATATATATATATATATATTTGAGAGTTACTGCAGAGCCACTGTTCTGCAGTGCCTCACTGTCCAGACAAAGCCCTTCCCTTGGTCCCTCATCCTGGACACTTACAGTATTTCAAAGGATTGGCTGAGCAGATTTCTGGGCATTAAAATGCAAAAAACAAGTGTGCACACATGAGATGTTGATTGCACTGCAGCCTAGGAGAAACTACTCGGCAAGAGACAACCTGAGCCTTTTACAGGAAGCAGGCTTCTAAGGAGGGAAAAAGATTTCATGTTGGTCCAGCTGCATTGTAAGGCCTTTTAAGTTAAGCAGTTTGTATACCACTGTGTGTTTAGCTCTCATAATACGACTCCCGTTTTTAAATAAGAAGTTTTCTTATCAACACATTTCTTATTTTCTCCTCCTCAAGATGACCCTTCACTCCACAGCTGCAAGAGTGCCGGGGTATCCAGCAGCCACTGGGACAACCATTGCCATTCAGATCTTGCTTGTGTTGGTATTGTGACACAGCACTTCTGAGGTTTAACCTGCTCCTACCACTGCCTGTTGGCATTGCTGACCTTCACTCAGCTGCTTTTTGAGGGAGGCCCCGTGATCACGACACAGCACTTGAATTCTGCTGGGCTGAGGTGAACTCAGTATTTATCTGAGAGCAGTGAAAGAAAATGAGAGCAACAGGAACTTCTTCCTGTGCTGCAGAGGAGCTGAACCCATACATGCTCACCAGGCTGAGGGAGCACAGCAAAGTCTAAGCTTCAGGACATCACCTATGGTCTAAAAGAGGACATTCGTAAAGGAACCTGCAGGAAAAAATATACAAGGAAGGGTAAAGTAGAGTTGTTGAGCAGGGAACCCTAGATGATGCTCTTGAAAAGAAAAAAAAAAAAAAAAAAAAAAGAAACAAAACAAAAAAAGCATAGTATTGTTCCCCAAAGGATATTTCCCAACATTTTTGAAGTAGGTCTGGAAAATGAACTAATGGCCACAGGAAAGGTAAGAAGATGGCCAAGGCCATTTTTCCTACACTGTTAAAAGCAAAAATTGTACTAGCAGAAAATTAAGGTCAACATGTCCCAGTAACTCAGGAGATCCAGAGGGGAAAAAACACCAAACAATGGGGTCCCCCCTTTGGGATGTGGGTGGGCTGCAGCAGTCACAAGAGGACAAGGAAATCTTTACTATTTTGTCCAAAGCTGTACTCATAATAAAGAGAATGGACATTCTAGCTAATACCTGCAAACATGCAGATTATGAATCAGTGGGAAAACCAAAGCATAACCATAGGCAGACTGCCACCTTTTTAAAAGCAAACAAAACTCTTTGGTTACAATGGTGGTAGTTCTTGTATTTTTGTCTCAAGTTTATCCTTCGGTCATCCCTGTGAATTGGAAATGTGCTACCAGGACCAATTTATTATCTAATACATTGCAACAGCTACTGCTGCTTATTATGAAATGCTACAGCAATGTTACTCAAACATTCAAGAAAAGCAAATTCATATCCCACCTTAGACTGCTTGTTCGGCTGCACACTGATACTGATGCTACCCAACATCAAGTTAAAAATCACACATTAGAAACACTAGCTTCCACCTGTTTTGCCCCTATGTTTTATCGCCAAGGATCAGATAAATCAAAACAAATTTTTTTTTCCTTTCATCTGCTTTTAAACATATTCTACTGTACATTGGTTTTACTTGGGTCGAGAGATGGCTGTATAATACATAAGACATTTGCTTCTGCAGACTTGGAAAGGCATTTAATCAGTGCATGAATGAGGCTTAAAGAAACAGAAAGCTTCCTAATGCAAATGCAGCTGCGACTGATAAGAAGGACAATGGACAGAAATCCTTGACTTGATTAGCTTAGTGACCTAGAAAGAGGGATGTGTCTCAGTCCAACAGGGCAGAACAGAGAAACACTCATGAACTGTTCCTTTCTGCAGCGCTCACTTCCGCACCCAAAGGAGCCATTCACCAGAAACCTGGACACACTAGGGAAGCCTTTCTTTCAGTTTCTGACTGTACAGAGTCGAACGGAGGGACAGACTTCACATAAATAAGTGTCTTTCTCTCTCCCCTCTCCCTCTCTTGCTCCCCGTGTTGGCTTTGCAGAGGATTCAGCTGGTCCTAAACCACATACAGTAAGAAAGATTATTTCAAAAGGCCTTAATTCACTTTGATGTATTGTTTTGGTTTAATGCGGTGTCTTTTCTAAGGACACACAAGAACTCTGAAGTATTTCATATCTGCGCATCTACTGTGCACATCTCACGGTAATTGTATGGGAAAGAGCAAAAGTCTGCAAAACTCAACTTAGTAATACATTTAAAAACATTTCAGATATACCTTACACCTTCAGAGCCCTGTGGACAGCAGCTAATTAAATCTCTCAACACTGTTCTTACACAGATGGGTAGTTATCTCTGTTTTGCAGATGGAAGGAGGGAAATAACACGACATGCTGCAGAATTTACAAAGGCTACAGGCGCTTCCTTCTCCAACTCACAGCTCTAAGTGCACACCGCAAAGCCTCACAGAGCAGACCGACTGCGAGGGCAGAAGGGGTCACAGGTGACCCTGGGGGACAGGGAGGACATGAACCCTGAGCCAGTCTCCTGACCCCAAGGCCTCATGCCACAGAGCAATGCTGCCAAACAGCACTGACATGTTTTGCACAGAAAGAAATGGAGCACAGAGGCCTCATCAAGAATCAATTAGATACTGCAAGAGAACACAAAGTAAAGGTGGGACAGACACACACACATGACGTATCAAATGGAGAGGAGAAAGGTGGCTGGCTCACGTCCCCACCCCAGGTATCACAGGGTTAACCGGCACACAGGAGGATAGGAATCCAGAAGTGTAACAGAGCTGGAAAAGAAGCCAGATGTTTCTTATCTTGCCGCTATGGTCCCAATTCATCCAAATGACAGAGGTTCGGAAAATTAATTAACATTCTGAAAGGAAAACCTGACTGTAAGAGCAGATTTCTAATTAGCTACAGACAGCGCTGGCAGGCTGCTTAAAAGTCAAGGCTGATTCTACCCGCCACACATCGGGTGTGGGCCCTGGCCGAGTAAAAAGCAAACAAACCTGGAGACTGCTTACTACCGTGATTCACGGGTAGCAGGGCAAAAAGAGCACATTAATTTTTTTTTTTTTATGATTATGAGATAGTGGGATTGCAGCATATCCCTAAGGATCCTAACAGCACTTCCTAAGAAATAAGACCCATATGTCTCTGAATGCCTATACGAGCCTAACCCTTTTTCCTTCTCTCATCTCAAAACAGCAACGTACAAAAGATAGCATAAAAAAATTGTGAGAGCTTATCTGAGCCTCAGCCCTGTCTTGATCATACTGCTAAGCATATAACTCACGCTTGGCTAAGGACTGCAGAAGCAGTGGGATAAAAGTAATGGGAAGGCAGTGGGAATGCCAGGACTCTTCAATGAATGGAGCTCTTTCATTCCACCTGACCAGGATTACGGGAGTTAAGTATTTTTGATGATAAAACCAGCAACAGAGATCTTCAGGAGTGTCATCACTGTGCCAAATCTCGGGAAGCTGCCTGAGATTTCCAAAGTCACTTTAACCTTCCTGCTCCCACCAGCACTACCATGCTCTCCCCTCCAAACACTTCTTGTCATAATGGAAGTCTGCTGTTTTGGAGGGGTCCAAATTTTCCCCTGAAGCTTAAACTCATCTTTTGCAACCATATCTAAATCAGAATAACGCTCGTAAGAAATGAGAGCATAGGAGAGATTTAATGTAGAACTAGAGCAGGAAAGAAGAGCCAACCAATAAAAGTGAAAGGTGCCGATAAACTAAGAGACTGAAAACCACCTAAGCACAGCTAAATGCAGTTAGCAGGGAAGGAACATCTCGTCTGCTGGGCAGGAAGATGCACCAAGGGTAGAACGAGGTGTGCGAGGGGGCGCGCCAGCTCTGCAGAACAGAAAGCACACAAAAAGAAGCTGCAAGTCCTTCCGGGAGGCATAAAGGCATGATCCAAAAGTGGAATCCCTGGGAGGAGGGGGGAAGCGGGAAGTGCCAACTTCTCCTGACAGCCTCTGAGGCTGGCACAAGGTGATTGATGGGGGACATGTGAGATGTATAAAGGAAAGGAACTGCAAGGAGAAGGAAGAACCAGCTAATTTTCCCACAAGCAACTAATACAGCCAAAATCGTGCTAGGGTCAGGAGCCAGGCAAAAATCAGGAGCTTTGACTTGACAGGAAGGTGCTCAGCAAAGAGACAAAGACAACCCAGTTTCTTTGTAAAAAGACTGTGGAAATGGAGGCTGTTAGGAGGAACACACTAATTGTTAAAAAAAAAAACCCAACAAAACCCCAACAAAACAAAACCAAAAAACCAACAAACCCACAAGCAAAAAAAACCTCACAAGATGTAAGAAGAAAGGAGGTAATGAAGGAAACCTGTTCTAGAAAGGGAGTGGGGAGTGAGGTGCCTGACATGAAGCTGAAAGAATGAGCTGGTCAGTGGCAAAAGAAAGAGGAAGACGGATTTATGATTTTGGAACAAATCACTGAATTACAGACAGAACAAATAAAGCTTTCACCTAATAACCTACTTCTTAATGAAACTCCAAGATAGTTTGCTGTGTGCCTACCGCTAAGAAGCTAGTTCAAAATAAAAGGAAAACAAACACAAACCTTCAAGCGCTTACAAAAATCCAGTATATGGTCTTATCCTGCTGGTAAGATTCGTGTGACTACAGCCAGCCACATGCAAGCCATTCGCATTTAGCCGGCAGGAGAGGCAGATCAGACCCTGGAAGGAGCAGGGCTCTTATTCCAGGGAAGCAGCTGACAAGGACACGTGGAGGCAAACACTCAAACACATTGCCAGAAACGCAATCTACAAGAAGTGGCTCCTTCGTAGTCTGGATTAGGGACAAGGGCCAGCCCTGATAGGAAAAAAGGTCTACAACTATAGCCTGAAACTGAAGTGGGGCGGGTGGGGGAGGGGGGAGCATTAGTGCCCCAAAATAAAGCTTGAATGATGTTTAATTCAAAACAAATGTCTGAAAAATTGCAGGAACCTCTCTAATCCCATCACTGACACCTTATTTTTCAGCCACCTTATCTAATCTCTCTTTTTCAGAAGGAAGAGAGAAAAGATTTTAGTAATTAAATTAATAAAATCCCTTGTTGACTCCAGTCCATCCTGAGTGATAAGAAATCCTTTCCAGATGGATTGTAATTTCCATTTAATCTTTTATTCCTCTGCTGGTCAGCAACCCACAGGGCATGAGAACTCATTTTCTGGCCATCACTGGCGTGGTGCTAGATGGTCAGATGTAACCATTACAGCCCTTTACAAGACTTTAATCCATTTTGAGATCACATTCAAAATCAGAGTCCTTTAGTACTCCCATAGAGGTGAAACACTGAATCACACCCCAGCCTTCAGTCATATCTGTGAAAACCTCTCTTCTCAAAAGTTACCCAAAGATGAGCAGGATCTGCTAACATAACTCCGATTCAAATGCTGGAGGCTTAGATTTGAGAATGTGCTGCATGTTTAGGTTCATCCTCTAGCCCTTTACCATTACAAATCATGCTTGTGATGTTGCTCAATATTGTCATGAGTGTGTGTCTGCATTGCTAAATCGCTGACTGCTGCTGCTTTCACATATACTTTAGGAAGCTGTATTAATAGCATGACTGAAGCTTGCACGAAGGGAGTGAAAAGTGCCATCCTTCTTATAACAATAATAATAAAAGACTGTTAACAAGGAAGAGCTGAAAATCCTATTTTAGTGCTACAGCTCTGTGTCTGCAGATCATTAATTAACGTCTTTGTGCATCACAAGATTCTGCACTTTGATTGAGCCATTAACCAGGTTTGGAAAAGGATGCTAGCAGCGCTCTCACCTTTTTTCTCTCTCTCCGTTTCCTTGCCCCTCGCAGGGCAGCCACAATGAAGATGCCCAAAGAGGGAGTGAAGGCTCCTCCTAAGCCCATCACAGATAAGGAAAGGTGGAAAAAGAAATGTAGACAGCACATTTTCTCAGCCATTTTAAAACAAAATATCCTTTTATCATCACTTGATAATGCATCACTTGATGCACTTCCCTGCATCAACTTGAAAGAACAGGCTTCCTTTCCTGTTCAATGATAGCGAAGGGATTAAAACAGAATACCCTTGCTATAAACGACTGTCACACACAATGCAAATTCCTTAGCCTGAGGTAAACCCTAAGAAAACATTTATTAATATTAAGGGATGGGCGGGGGCAGGAGGGGGAGATGCTGAAAATCCCTGCCAAAAAAGATTCTCAAAGCCCCTCACTTGTTGAAAACAAAGTAATAACAACCTATACACTTACAGGAGGGAATACATTCTCAAACTTCAGCCCAAATTTCCAAAAGCTACGAAGGGATTCAGGAGTCCTGACAAGCTGCCAATCCCGGGCTCTCAGCTACCCTCAGAAGGGGACAGTTTAACAAAACAACAGCAAGGTGGTCTCAAAGGCTGACACAAATAGCAAGAAGAGAGGCATGAAGACTGTCTTAACCTTTCAATTTGCCCAAGCTGGCAATTGAACAGTGTAGTTTTTGCAGCTGGGTCTCTGTGGTGCAGAGAGCTCCAAAATGCAAAGGAACAGCCGGAACCATGAGCCCACATTATGTTGCGCTTCATTAGACCTAGGGTCTAGGTTTCCATCCAAAAAGAGAAAAACTGCTGTTCAGGTATGTCCAGAAAAAGAAACCATCTCTTTCCCCTTAGCATAACCATTTCAAAACAACTCCAGTTCCATTAGTTTACCTATGTTTAACCGTTGTGTTCACATAAAACCAAGTAACAGCAGCACTGAAAGCCACAATGAACTATTATGTCAAATGACTTCTGACTTCTCTCTTCGGTGGTCACTTAACTCTGCAGCAAGACAATTGAAATAATGTTTATTTTAAGGAGTAATGAAGAATAGCCTTAATAAAATAAATCAAGTTTATTTTCCCTGATTATTTTTCCTGTTTCCTTGAATGACTTACCTATGCTCATTGAAATACCGTTCTTGAGTGCCTAGGGGTAGACAGTTAATGATTTTAATAGGAACAAGATTTCAACCACTACATTCAGATGTTGTTCACATCTGCATAAAATCACATTCCTAATAACAGAATTTAATTCTGTACATATTCACACAGAACAATACGTACAGGGATAGGCCAATACTGGTTTCAAACCCAAGGGTACTTATGCTATAGGCATATGTACTTAAATACAGATCTTTTCCAAAATACACTTATAAAACTACACACACAATATACATACGCACACATCTAACGTACAGGTATAACATATTCAATAAGATGCCACCCAACAAATGAAAGAAAAGATTCTGAATATGACTGAAAATAGGGTAATAGTACAATCTAAGACTTGCTCTTTGCACGCGTTTCTTAGAAATGTTCTGTGGATGACTGAGGACTGCTCATACATCTACAATGCTGAATGCAGGAATGTCTGGGCATCTGGTAGCCCAGATGAAGCTACTGTATGTCCACAAATCTTAGCTATGCACACTGTACAGGCTCTGGTGAAATTACACAGCACATGCACAAAGGGTCCAGGAATTTGGGAAAAAGTTTAAGGTGTAGGCAAAGAAGCAACTCATGCATATTTAAACACACACTTCCAAAGAGCATCCAGCTGATTTTCTGTACAGGAAAGAATCATGCAGACAGTCATGGATACAAAACTGGAAGATTCCTGTACTGTATCACTGAAGTGCTGCTTCAAAGATGCTTTGGAAAGAAATATAGTAGCTGTAAGATTCAAGGCACTGACATGTGTCTTCATTTGCATTCAATCAAAAAAAAAAATACCTCTTTGGCTAAAAAGTGAACCAGTACACCATCCATTTGAAACACACACATATATATATATATGTAAATAGTTTCAAAAAAGAAAAAGAAAAACCAGAGTTACTAAGTTAAATTAGAACTCAAACACAATTTCTGATGTAAAGCATCTGAAGAAACTCTATCACAACTAAAACCTACCATACATTTCTTAACTGTGGAAAGAGTCAGCTAAGAAAACTTCGACACACTCCCCGTATTGAATGTTCTGTACAAAGTCGTTCTCACTTCCCTCTCTTCCTTTGGCTGTCAAAATGAAGAATTGTAAAGTTTTTACCCAAAGATTGGCAGAGTCTGTCAAAGATTTAGCAATGTAATTGATGGGGAATCTAGTGTGTTTAAACTGCACTGACTAAAATCAGCCTCTACAACATACTGTGCCAGAATCTTACGCCATTACAAAACATGTCCAACAAAAGCAGTCCAAGTTCCAGCAGCTTGTAATGGCAGCTTACTTGGATATGACCAAAAGCAGCTTTGTCCAAAAGAGAACAGAACATGGATTTACGCTGTTAACTAATAAAAATGGGTGCATTGCCAGTAATATGTAACCGACATGGAAATGGAAACTGTAAACAATGGATGCATACGGGACAGTGGCATCGCTGTGACAAAAGGAAGTTGACAATGTAATGTTCCTGAGGTGGAGAAAAACCAAGCAGCTAGAATTAATAACAGCGTAACTACCTACAAAGCTTTCCAGCTAGAACGGACATCAGATCATTAGTATTTTTTACTTAGACATCTTTGACGGTGAGCAGAAGCCTGGAAGCTGCGAGCATAACAACCAGCAGCAGAAAGATCAGGCTCAAACTGCAAGGTGAATTTCAATACATAGTTCTCCCCCAATGGGAGTTCAGTCAGGAACCACAAAACACATCAGAAATATTTAACAAAGCTTAACTCTCTGCAAAGGCATCTGCATGCTGCTTTCTTGCACCATATTGACCGTTTGAGTTACTCAAAGCGGGATTACCAACTCTATTGACAAGTCCACCTCGACATTCCTCAGTGTTCAGCAGCTCAAACTAACAAGATGCGGCAGTTTCCTAACAAACATGAATTAATGTCATCACCAGTCAATAGCAAAGTTTCAAAATAAAGGCTATATTCACAAACACAAGAGGCCAATGACAGGGGCAGTATATCAAATGTGGTATCAAGAAATAATTGTGATTTAACAGTCTAAAAATTTTTAGGTGAAATTTCCTGCAAGGCACACTTTCTGTGATATATGCAGGTTTAACATGAATGCTCAGCTTTTACATGCTATGTGTTATATTTTTGCTTTATAGGTTTTCTTTAAGATGTCTTTAGGCAGACAAATGGTTTACGACTCCAAGCTCCCCAGAAGGCAGCCGAGAGGATCTATTGGTAGGCAAGCTTTCACAGATTAAAGAAAGGAAAGGTACTTCCCCAAGAAACAAAAATAGTAATGGTCAACTGATTTTTCTTTTATTATTCTTTTATTATTTTTTGGCTGGCATACTTGCAGTTGAAATCAAATTCCTCCCTCCCTCTACCAACGCATCATCTAGAACCAAAGCTGTGTAATGTCAATGCAAGTTTGGAGTATCAACGATATCATGATCTGTAACGGTGTACAGGACATAAAGCTAGGCAAAGCCTTTTATTGCATTTCTTGACAAACTGTTCAGATGCATAATCTCAAAATGGAAAAAAACCAAACACAAAATAAAACCCAAATCAAAAAGCATTTGTGTGCTTAAAAAGTTACTGGAGTTTAATAAACACAAAGGGAAACGAGCAGCAAAGAAATCTGAAGTATTGGTCTCAAATACATAAAAGCATACGCTTACTAAGATTAGTACTACAATGTGTAAGTAAATGTTATCAGTAAAAATCAGCAATATCTTTTTCCAATATCTGCCATACCTTAAAGGAGGGTTTTATAAGAAAAAAACCTCTGCATTGCAATCCACGCTTCATAGTTTTTGTATTTAAAAAGAAAAGAAAAGACAGCTTTACAGAAATGCACTTCCCTCTACTCCATTCTGTGTAACTTGTGTGGGTAGCAAACCATACAAATCAACTAAAAATACAGAATTCGTAAGTGGGAAAAAAATGCATGCCCTAACTCTAACAGTAAGGTGGCGATGTTTTCCTTCTCACAGTTTTTTTACTGGACTATTTCTTCATTGTAATAACAATTCTTCATTTCTTCACAAATTTATATATCGTACCTAAGAAATACAGGGAAAGGGAGGAAGTGTTTGGGATTATAAAGAGTATAGACGGTGAATCATTATTTCAGTTTTTTAAGGAAATGGATGAAAAGGCAAGAAGATTCACCTGAATCATGTACTCCTTAAGAAGAACCTATACTGATTGCTAACTGAGTAGTATTGCCAAACACAGATGCTTGAACATCACGTGTTAATTCCCTTAAAAACAGGATGATTTAAGAAAAAAAACGATGTAAAAAGAAGGAACATTTTCCTGACATTTCTGAGCATGAATCTCTCAAATAAAAGTCTTTTTAAATAGCCAGTGTAAAAATATAGTTTCAAAAATCAAAATGGTAAAAAATAACATGCCTGCAGCAGCTAGAGATTAAGGTGAAAAAACGTCCAGTTTGCTAAAGAAAACAAGATCACTATCACACTGGAAACTTCAGAAAGCTGCTCCAGGGTTTCTCTCCTCTGCAAAACTGGGATACCGTTAAAGCTGGTAAAGACTGGCTGCCCTCACAGAAGCAAATGATGGCCCTAATCCTGCAGATAGCTTGCAAGTGCTTCCAGGACTAGGGCAGATGAATTGAAATAATTTCCTTTTTATGGCTTGCAATAGCAGGATCATCTGTATTCTGCACAGAAGACAATTCATTGCAGGCAGGCAAACAAATCAGATATTCTTGGGGTTTGCAAGCTGAGCTTATTATTTGTCATTAACAACTTCAGTAACTACGCTGCAAATGACCACCTGTTTAAACTACTCGGGTATCTGTGTTCCAGTCAGACTACTGGAAAATCTAGGCCTGTGGAGTTTTAGGGAAGTCAGTCCATAGCTCAATAACTGAGTTTGATCTTATTACAAAGAGAGGAAACCTTAGGAAAAAACCATAAAACACGTGCAGATTGAGGAGTAACCACGCACACAAACTGCTACCACACACGCAATTGGAGAGAACAGCCATACCATACATCCTGCTCTCTGGGAAAACTTAAGTGGTTTGATTCCTGATTTTCCTTCAACCTCCAATCCCTGGCTGCTCTCCTCCACGCCCAGTGTATCTGCCTTAATTCAGAGCCGCTCCTTGATGTGTTCTGGCTTTCTGGCCTAAATTTAAATGACACCATTTTGCTCCACATTTCCTTGTCGCAACACATTATGGATTTACCATTCCCACTACTGCTCCTGAAAAGACGCTGTCAGATTTCATGCAGAAGAAATCTGCACACAAGTTATTTAGACCACGTGACATCTCTACCCAGAGAGAATACTTCTGGAAAGGGAATCTAGGAAGGCTTCTAGGAAGTGATTCAAAAGGTTTTAAACACACATTTGTTAAATAACTATTTCTGAAACTTCAACAAAAGCCACTGGATATAGAAATTAACTTACTAACTTGCATTACAGACCATGTTGGCCATCTCATCAACGCACGCATTCCTCCAAAGTGGGAAGCAGGGGGATTACCTGCTCGCTGATAGGCGCCAATGGAAAAAAATTCGGGGTTTTGTTTGGGTTTGGCAGGTGGCGGACTGTTTTGGGTCAGTGTAGCTTGTTGATTATATTTTGTATGTTATCTCAAAAATACTGCAGAGATTTCAAAGTCTTACTCTGCTAGTCCGCTTGACAGTGTTGACAGTCTGCAATATTTTGGTTGTTAAATGAACTACATTACATTTACTATGCAGCTCAGGGAAGGGAAATGGGAAACCCAACTAACTTACAAAAAGAGGGGCACGGGGAGGTTTTGGCAGAAACAGTAGCCTGATAGGCTGTTAATAGGAAATGCACCCTTAAACAAGTAGTTAAGAATTCCAAATAAGATGTGAAGAACTTCTTGCTGCATTAACAACTTTCATTTTCTTAAGACGATGCTGTGGTATCCCCAAATAAGTTCTTGGATATAGAACAGAAGCGTTAAGCCTTTGCTCTTGCCATTACTAGCCAGCTTACTTAGACAAAAGCTTAATGGCAAACTACTTTCCACTGCTGGAAAATACCCATACTTTACCGAAAGGGTTAGCGATTTTATAGCATGCATTAGTTGCCAACTCTCTGTCAATTTACTTTCCAACTAATTTAACACATCTTGACTCTGAAGTGTTTTTTTTTTTTTTTTATTTTCTCCCCTGCTGGTATCACAGTGTCAGAGATCAAAGGCTTGTCCCCATCTTCCAGCTTGTGCTGCATTCAACTAAATTACCAGATTGGTTACAGAAAATTTGCAGCACTCATCCAAGCACGGTCACAAGCAACCCAACAAAGCCCTGAACACATCAGTCAGGGGTACTGACAAGTTGGGGCTGGAAAGGCAAGCTAATAAACTATGAAAATGTGTCTCCTGCACCAAGCAGGCACTTACACATGTGTGGGCTGGAAAGAAAAACCCCAAATCCTATGGGGGTAGGAGGATGGGGGTGGGGTGAGAAGAAAGGAGAAAGAAAGAAGATATACGGGGTTTCTTTTAGCTTGGTTTAATAAAGCTAGTAAAGACATTTGTAAAGCTTTGGCAGGTCTACATGGTTTTTAACCTGTTCTTGTCCACAGGCATGAGGAAGGACTTGCAAAACATTCAAAAGAAAATAATGAGCAAATGTCTAGTAAAGACCAGGTCAAGCATTTCTATCTCACCTCTCTGCTCCTTTCAGCACAAGCTAATCCTCCTCCTTTGGCACTGAAACAGAGAAATACAAACAGAAGTCCTTTCTGCCTTGGCTGCCTGCCTGAACTATGGTGACTGTAAACTTCCATTGAAAACGCTGTTGTAGTGAAAATTAATTCGGTGAGGACAATTCATTGCTACAGTAAGTGACTCCTTCATAACAAAACATACCTGACAGTTCAGCTGTATGACCTACATCAGAGGAAAAGACGTATGTATATACAACACATGGCAAGTATGCACTGGAAATGGGGAACAGTTGGCTTCTGACTTGAAGTTTGCAAGAATACATCAAAGTTACAGACCTGTGATGAGGATTTTCCCATTCAAAAGCAAACAGTTTTCTGCTTCCCTTTTCCAAAGGTATACAAAAGAGAGCATCTTTTAAATCACGCACTGTAAACCACTGATAAGTCTCCCTTAACGCTGTTAACAGTGTATAAGGGTTTGCTACTACAGGATAAATATCCTTAACTATTTAATTTACTGCTCTCAAGTCTTGCACCAGCCTATATTCACCCGAGGGTTTTCTGACTGGTAAAATAGAAGTATTATACTCAGATTCACATTCTTCCAAAATTTTATACTCCAAAAATTTACCAATCAATTTCTTCAATTCCTGTCTCACTTCTGATTTGATTGGATATTGTTTAATTCTCACTGTTCCTGCGCCTTCCTTCAAATCTATTTTAACAGGTTCTGCTAGTTTCGATTTACCAGGAATATCCGTCTCCCATACAGTAGGGATCACTGCCAAATCCACCTCCGGTGGAATTTCTTGTTCCTTTACTTTTTCTTGTATCATCAGGATTTCTCCCGTTTTTGACTCGGGTATTTTCAAGAAAAGTTCTCCTTCGTCAAAAACAATTTGTGCATTTCATTTGGATAACAGATCTCTTCCTAAGAAGGGTATCGGACACTCTGGTACATACAAAAATTCATGTGTAATTATCTTATTTCCAAATTTCAAATCCGGGGGTTGCAGGAATGGCCTGGTTTTGTTCCAATTTTTCCTTTACAGGTATTTAATTAAAAAAATGTCGCTCCTGTATCCACTCCCAATCTCACAGGTTGAACAACATTTTTTTTTCCACTTTCTTATTATCAGAAGTTATAGCCATTACCAAATTATCTCTAATAGTTAGCTTACATTCATCCTGCCAATCCTTTCTTTGTCTTAAGTTAAAAGAACAAATCCACATTTGGCATTTTATTCCGTTTCCCTTCTCTTTTACAATACAGCATTAACTGCAGAACAGTGTTATAATTCAGCGTCCCATTCATGGGCCACTTTTCCTGATCATCCAATATATACAAAGGCCACCAATTATTACAATACTCAGATTATTACAATACTCAATCATCTGGCTCTTTTGCAGATCATCATGTAAATTTCCCCAATGTGCCAATAAACATCCCAACAAAGAATTTTTCGGGATTTTGTCATTTACAGCAAGATTACCCATGCTTTTACTTTTAAACAACCGAGTTAACTTAGATGCCCTGGTATAATCACTCACAGTACAATACACAATTATTCAGCTCTGTCACTCTGATCCGCGGATCCACTCTCCACACTCGCTTTTGTGCTCAATTGCACGTCTCACCCTTACAGCCACACTCACACTTTCCCACAGTTACTTTAAACAAAGACATAAAACACAATATTATACACTTCTTAATTTTCTTCTCAATACACAAACACAAGAAAAAATTCCGTATCAAAAAAAAAAAAACCAAAACCCTTCTAACTTCTTGTTAGAGGCACTACCTTAGAGAACACTACAGCATATTCTTGTTCTCTTGTTTCCACTTTTGTCCAACCCTGCAATAGCTTTCGCTTTTGTCTTACGGGCAGACGCCTAGGCTTCCAGTTCCACAAGGATCCTTTTAGTCCAACCCTGCAATAGCTTTCACTTATGTCTTACGGGCAGACTCCTAGTCCTAGCCTGCGCAGCTTTCACTGCGTCTGACAGGCAGACTTACTCAGTGGGACTCCAACCCACTGGTGGGACTCCATCCCCCTCCTTACCATACACTTATTATAGTGGGACTCCTACCCACTTCCTCTAGTGCACTTACTTACTTACTTTAGTGGGACTCCAACCCACTTACTACAATTAGAAAAAGAAGTGTCTTACCAAAAATCCAGGGAACGTCGCGAAGAGCCTTATGAATCGGGGATCGATGGGTATCCCCGAGAAATCCTCGGTGCCGGCTGGAACCGATCAGGTCCCCGACTCCGCCGGTCTCCTTCAGCGAGGTCCCATCTGCGTTGCCAAAACTGTTACCGAAATCTCGGAATGAAGAACTTATCGACACCAATGTGATGTAGATAAGCAGACACTTCTTTATTGACGGCCGGGTGCGTGAGCGAGTCCTCTCACGATCAACGCACGCCAGGTCTCAAAATCAGACACCATATATAGAACTTATTCATACATATTCATTAAGTATTCATGCATAAACATGATATTTCCCATAAGTCATTAACATATTCTCCTCCTATATCCGATTCTGCGCAGTAGAGCTTAGAAAGGTCTAGAAATGGGTCTGGGGTACGATTTGGGTAGGTGGTATGTATATGAGTCGGTGGTCGCGATCTCCCCCTGCCGGAATTACCTTTTAGTAAAGTTCACGATTTCTTGGCAGGTAACTACAAGCTGTTCCAGTCGACTCTCCCCAGTTTCCATTCATCTCATATTCTGACATTTCAATACACTTCTACAGACAGAAGACTGGTCAAATACAAAGAAACCTTTCAAACCCTAAAGTTATTAGCTAAGTTTTAACAACGGTTCTAGCCCATTCTTCTAGCCGTGGTACGGGATGCACAGAGGATCTCATAGCAGCTTTTACTGTGCAACTCTAAGTTTCATTAAAATATATTTCTTATCCTTCTATATTTCTGTTCTATAAAATAATTTTATAAAATCAAATAATCAATCGAATAAAGGAAATCAATCTTAACTTATTAGCAAATCTATAACATTGGTACCCCCCTTTTCTTGGGAGTTTGGAAAATCAGCTTGCCACTGTTGTCCTGGATAGTTTCCTCTACTAATGTTCCCTAGTTTTATTTTATTTGCTGTATTGGGATTATTGCGTAAACACATTTCACATTGCTGAGTCACCTGTTTTATTACAGTATACAAGTTTTGCCCTATCAATTTCTGATTTAGACTTTTATATAAAGTATCAGCTCCCCAATGAGTCTCATTATGTTCTGTTAGGGCTGTGGTCCATATTAAATTGGATGGTACCACTATACGACCATCCCTTAAATAAGTCCACTTACTTATTTTTATTTTATCATTCATGTCCTGAATTACCTTTAAGTTTTCTTTAGAATAGTTTGGCTCCTGATCTGTACTTACAGTTTGGATTTTACCGTCTGGTATTAAGGATAATTCCTCCTTTCCTACCTCCTCTGTTACTCGTCTGGCCTCACGGTCAGCCAGGCGGTTTCCAATTTCCAAATCAGTCCCTCAATGGGCCATCTTATGTTCTTTCTTCCTGGATGACCCTCTTATAACAGAGGGGGCCATTCCTCACATCAAGGTCTGGCATGGCATATGTTCCCACTGCTCAGCACCTACTGGGCTGCAGCCAACAGCAGAGCTCAAGATTCTTCTCGGTGGCAAACACAGAGGCCAACCCAGTCTTGCCCTTGACTATGGTAGGAGGCACCTGACCAACCTTATTCCTTGTACTTCGTTGTCAATGCGGAGTTTCATCTGCACATCCCATAACAAGTCACCGCCATGGTAAGACACACAGATTTACATTAGTAGAACTACTAGAGAGTGTATTTTATTTCAGTTTTTCTGCCAATATCCCCCACAGCCTTACTGACCAAGGGATATTGTTTTAGCTGAACTGGGCAAGCCTCCCCCTTATCATTTTTACTGTAACAGGTAAAGCATTTTTCACCTTTCCTGGAATTTATTTTAAGATACACCTGGTTCAAAATTTCTTTTACTTCAGGGAGGTCCTCTTTTCCTTTTTTCTGTTGAATTAAAGATAAGCTCAATATTTCAATTACTTGATCATTTTTAACTTTTAGTTTCATTTCTCCTTCTTTAAACGTCTAGATGTTCTAATAAATCTCATCCCAACAAAGATTTTGGTGAATTTGGCATTCTTATTTGTTTTCTTAGTTTGTACTTTAAAGGTTTCAGGATGTTTTCCTGTGGCCAGCAGCTCCCACAACTGTAACAAATTATTTAATTTTTTTTACTGCAGTTTAACAAATAAGTTAGTTTTGTATTCACTAAAATTCCACCTCATTTTTCCTAGTCCCTAGTTCACCAGAACCCCTTGATGGTTCTTTAGCTTAGGGCCATCTCGCTTCCAGTGTCCACTTTCCCCACAACATGCACAGTGATCCGATCCCATAGGAGAGGGATTCACTCTTTCACTTCTGCCCGACATTCCTCCCGTCCCTGCCTCATCTCCTCTACCGGTTTAGCACGACCCAGCTCTTCTTCTCTTACCTTCTGTACACCTTCCCTGTTCCTTCTATCAACTTTTCTATATCACGCTTACCTAGTAACTCGAACCTTTCTCTAGTCCTATTAGATCATCCTGACAAATCTTCCATAACCAACTTTCAAACATCTAAATTTCCCATCAAAGGTTCACCTTTACTCTCCTCAGACCCGTTGCCTGCCCTAAAGGGGCCGTTACCGGTCCTGTTGTACTGCAAATGCTGCAGCAATTGGGCTGACATTGTCAGGTCCTTCTGCTCAATTGTCAGCAACAGCAACCCCCTCCTCCTCACCATCGGAAGGATTCGGGGCAGGAGATGCTCTTCCTGCTCTGCAGGTTACACAAGCCTGCCTCTGCAACAGCACTTCTGTTTTAACTCTTTCTTACCCTGAATGCAAATCTGCTCCTTGTTGCTTTAAGTCTGCGTTCTTACATATCATGCCTTTGCAGGCAAACAGAAAACATCCTGCCGTGCATCCCAGCATGACTCAGTCGCACCTTCGAGGGGGTACGGGGGTTTGTACAAACTCACCCCAATACTTTAACACTTTCACAAGGTCTTTGATTCTCCACACACCCACCCCCCCCCGCCTCAGGTTTTTACATACATTGGTACAAGTTTTTATCTTACAACGCGTTTCATTCTGGTTGCTCCACAGAAGGAACTACAACCTGAGCTTTTTAACACAAAAATTTCAACAAGAACATCCTTCTAGTTTAGGTCTCAGGTTTTTTTTTTTCCTATCCTTTTCTAGAGCCATAATCAAAGATCAGGTGATGTTAATCCCGCACTCTTTCTGCCACACAAACATATCTGCACACATTATTTCATCCCACTTTTGTTCTCTACGAAGAAACAACATAAGCTGTAAAATCGTGTTGTAATACAAGACCTCCTTCAGGTGGCCATCTTTCACCATCGCCTAATGTATACAAAGGCCACCAATTCTGACAATATTTTAAAAATGTCTTTTTTGTTCAAATTTCCTCCGGGAATTCCGCCAAATTCTTTCCAGTGCTTCAAAATACATCCCAGGGGTATTTTGGTATTTATTTCTTGGCTCGGTTTGCCCCCCATCTTCCTAATAAGTCTGATATATTTGCCTACAATGTATTAGTTATTTAGCCTTATTTCTTGGTCTCTTTTTTTTTTTTTTTTTTTTTTTTGAAAGGAGATAATATATTTTAGCAGCACCTACAACACTAAGGGCAGAGGTTAACCCGTGTTTTTTCCAAATGATGTTAGCTCTAATGTTTTGTCCACAGTCTCCCTCTCTAATTTCTAATTATGCATTCCAACACTTCATAAATTGATTTTTCAATCGCTCCGTCCCTCTCTGGCCGGCCCCTCGCGGGGAACACGGACACGCAGATCGGTCCCGACTCACTGCGCAGTGACACTCACACACTTCACACTCTCCGGGCAGCCCTCAGTCACACAAGTAGTATGTTATACGGTACCGTGCACTTATGTACAACTTTTAGGAACACTGACAGTTCACAAAGTATGCATTTCAATGAACAATTGCCAAAAAACCAAACAACAGATTCTAATTTTTCCTGGTCTTAAGCAGAGTGTTAAGTTTTCCGCTATTTGCCTAGAATTACCAGAATATTATTATTTTTCAACATACATTTCATAACTCCGAGTTTTGAACATGTAACAAGACAACACATAGAACCAACGACACAGAGCGCTATTTCAGTTGTTACATTCTAGGAATTCCCCAATTCTTAAGACAACCTAAAGGAAGTTTTTAGCTTCCCAGATCTTTATCAAGTATTTAAGATTTTGTTACTCTCATGTTTTCCTTTTTTTTTTTTTTTTTTTTTTCCCGACCTTTTGCTATGAGGTTCCTCTTAACTTGTTACTGTGAGATTCCGCCTTATTTCGCCCCCCCCCCCCCCCGCTTTCCGTCACGAGGCCTCCGGGCTTTTAGGATCTGGCAGTAACCTCGGGTTTGCTCGATCTGCCCTCAAGATCGCTAGCGGCCACCCCTTGGTCAGCAAACCCCCTCCCAAGGTACCTTTCCTCCTGGGGACTACGCTGAACAGCTGAGAAGAGGAGGCTCCTCCGAGGAAATCTGCCGGGGCGCGCCTAGGAGCGTCCGCTCCGCAGCTGGTCCCTCAGCCGAGCAGAAATCCTCCTGCCTGGCTCGCCAAAACGACGTGCGGAATTAGACTCTATCACTCGAAAGTTATAAAGTAGGTATGTTTCTTGCGCGCAGATGCACGGGGATCGCTCCTCCACAAGCGTGCGTGCCCGAAGTGACGAACCATCTCACATTTATACAATAAAACAAATGAATATTCAATTAACGCCTATACATACTCGTTACCTAAACCCGCTTACTGTCGCTTCGTATGTTAATTAGCTTACCAGTCCTTTGCCTGGAATGTGGTGGTCTTGCAGGTTTGTAGGTGATTCATGTCCTTGTGACCATCCGATCTTCTCCGGCAAGGAGACTTAGCACTCCCTCCCTCTAGACAGCATTTGAATGTCTCTCATCCTTTTCTCATTCTTTTTTAAATAGCCCCTTTGTTAGAGGAAGAAGGGCAGGCGTCTCCTCAAAGCTGTGTGCCTATGTGACCAGACACCGCACCCATGACCGGTCACCATACCCACATTCCTTGAGCAGACATATACAATCACAATCGATGTCCATTGTCCCCATTTCACGCTATTTCTCCATATCATGTCAAACCCAAATGGACTGCACCAAAAAAATCCCAGCTGGCAAACCACCAAATACAATTTTTTACCATTTTCCAATGGTTTTCGTGCCGCATACCTTCAAGCTATTCGACTGCACTACCTATCAGACAGAATGGCTAGATAGATGGGAGGTGATTAGTGTCAGAGAAATTCCTGCATAGGGGCTGAGCTACCCAGGGCATTAACAAGTGAGGATTTAAAAAAAAACAAAGAAAGAAAATGAAAAAGAGCTGCACAAAAATAGAGTGAATCACATAGGGTGATCGATACTTCATTACAAAGGGTTTATCCTGCTTTTCTGGCAGGGCTGCAGTGACAAGTACCAATGATGAGAAACAACTTGAGAGACAAATTTCAGCTGTTATTGGGGTTACAAAGACAACAGCTTCCACAGGGTGAAAGCTGTCAGGTTACAGCAACCAAGCAAGAGATAAATGAAGGTATTTAAAGTAGATAGTGAGGTAATCTTTGCCCCCTCCCCCCCTTCATTGTTCTTTCTTACTATTCCCCCCTCATTCTACTAGCGTAACTAACCATCCTACCCCTTATCTTTGTGAGCTAGTTGCCACACAGCAGGCAGACCTACCAGTTGTACTGAAATTGAAATGGTGACCAGACAGATGTTTTCAGTTAAGTTTATATGACTTCTTATTTCAGTCCTCTTTCCAATAAACTGCAATTGCGTGAATCTTGCTTGTGTAAATCTGAGGTATCCAGCATCAGGTCATACATAATGACTGTCATGTTTTCTGGGCTAAATTCTCCAACGCGCTCAGCTCCTGTTTAGAGTTGTTAGGTGAACCAGGTCATATTTAAAGGGTTTGGCAGACAGCAAAATAATCAGTCTCACAGCTATTTCCCAACAAATGTACTTTCCAAAATGACATGCCTTCTCCCTTCTCATTGTAAAAACAGAGCCGAAAACCATGCTACCATTCCTCATCTAGAGCGGGGGTTGTACAAACAGCAAATGCCAAATCCCTCAAAACACTGGAGAGTCACACGTATCATCACTAGAAGGACACTGCCAAAAAAAGTTTTCAGTTGGATTATTCACCTATTCAGCCCCATTTAAAAAACACCAAACAAGCCTGTCTTCCCGACACTTATTGAGCACACAACTTAAAATTAAGTATGGGTCCATTGCACAGCTAACTGCACTTTAATTACTGCTGTGTCTTCCTAAATCTGCTTGTCCTGATACTGGGTCTACATAAACGGGACAAGTACTCGTTGTATTAAACAACAGCAAAGAGTTAGAATTAATCTTACAAGCACGAACAAAATATACTTGGTACTAATGGTGAGAGCAGCCTGCCCACACACAGCCTGTCGACCCAGGCTACAAAATCCACCTGAAATTCAACTCTTTGTAAAGCAGGAGATTATCTGAACTGGGGTTGATGCTGTCTGACCAGTTTTAATTGTCTTCTTTTCTTTTTTTTTCCTTCTACCAACTCCCTTGATATTCCTTATTCTTTTAAATCTACGTTCGCAATCCTTCTACAGCTTCCAAGTCAGGCATTTCAAAGACTCCTCCCCAAGCCGTTTACAATGTGCCAGAGCTGACTCGGTGCATTTCAGTACTGAACGCTGATACAATGAGAAAGGTTATTTTACCCACGGCTCCTTGACCATGTGAGGGAGCTTTCTTTTACTGGGAATGGTCTGCTGTCACCTTGGCTGCAATCCTCTGTTAATGTGACTTGGAAGACGGTGCTAAGCTAAAGCCCCCACTTCTTTCGCTTTTCTTCAGAGAATCAAGCTCCGCATCTTGATAAAATGACACAAGAGTATCTTCCTCAAGAACAGAACCGATTTTCCAGCCTTTGATTGCTGAAAGCACGCTTGATAAATTGAATGGGATAGCATAAAAAAAAAAAAAAAAAAAAAAAAAGGTGTGTGACAGAGAACAAGACGTGTTAACAATGAAGCTCTTATGTGAGGAGGATTCAGGTCATCAATTTTCCTTCAGTATGAATCAAGTACTGTTAACATGGAAGCGGCTCCACGATAAGGCACACAGACGCGCTTCAGAAATTTAATGCTTTGCCCCTCATCGCAGAATTTACAGCATTTAATCGGCCAAATGGAAAGGCAGAGGCTCTTGTCAACTGGAAAGCGGGAGGCATGACAGGAGAGTAGGCTGGGATAACGAACGCACAATGAAGTCATAGGGATGCTTGCAAAGTCACTCCAGCGTCTGGATGATACTGAGGTTCTCTGAGATAATTAAATTACATCTCCACATGGCCACAATCTAATTTGGGATGTGATGGAAGTCAGGGATTGCCTCCGTTTTCTTCCATGGCCCAGAGGACAGGGAGAATCACTGAGACAGATGTCCCATGATCCATGTCAAGGTTTGCATCCATGTCAGTGCACTCTTCTGCCTTTACCCACATTTCCCCCCTTTTCTTCCCCAGATCCTCTCTCCAGGCTCCTTCCCAGAATACTTCCCTAGAAATCTCTCTCAGCTATCACACAGATGTCCATCCCTGCCACCACACATTTAATACTAACCAAATTTGTCTGCCTCCGGGTTGTGCCTGTTGCATGCTTGTTGCATGCTTTGCTGTCTCATCATTCTCCAAATTAATGTTGCTAGTACACAGCATGTAGTAGGTAACAGCAGCAACACCGCCACCACCACCACACCCGCTAAAAAAAACAAACAAACAACAAACCAAAACCACAAACAAAAAACAACAACCAAAAAAACCCCCAAACCAACAAAACCAAACCATCCAGCACTCAACAAGATGATCCAGTCCTTCACCAGGCTTTCATACACATCTCTTCTTCCTCAAAGGTGGTTACAATATCTTGGAGGCTTTTTCCAGTCTAAATTTCTCTAAGAGACAAAAGTACTTCTCAAGCGAAAGCTATCTGATACGGATGCAAACTTTTACGCGCAGAAAGATCTTCATTAAACAATGTAAAGGACACAACATTTAATTAAAATATAGACTCTGCTAACAGAGACAGTCCCATTCTTCCCCGTTACCTTTTTAATGTTGGTGGAAAGGATACCAAGTAAGCTTTACAGATTACCCCATATTTTTTTTTAGCATGTATTGATGTAACCATGTATTTTAATACACAAGAATGTCAAAGACACAGAGTATTCTAATATTTCTTGGAAACAGAAATCACTTACTGTTCACAAGGAACTTGTCCTATAAAAATTAAGGGTAAAATTAATATATAGCACCCACATTCAGATCAAGCAACCTGCAAGCAGAAAATTGAACAGAAATGAAAGGTTATTGGCAGTAATAGTTGCAAATGGCTATCCAGGGGACTTCTCCCTGCTCACAACACTCATCTAAACATTGATTCAGCACACAAAAAACATCTTTGGTAACCTGAATGGGACCTGCTAGTACCTGTTTTTATTATGTTAGTTGAATCACACCATCTTTCAGCTTCTGGAGAGCCAAGAAACAAATATATTCAAGTATCTACGGTGTCAGTTTCCCTGGCACATTCTTCCCAGAATTTCTCTTTTGACAAGCATTTCATTCTTTCTATTGATCCAAAACACACACTAAAATGACTTAACAGAAAAGGAATTACTCTATCCTTACTGTACTCAATACTTGCCATTCTCCAAGGCAAAAAACCCGGTGCCTTTCAATTACAGAAAAAAGGGACAAACTGCAACTTCACCCAGAAGTTCACTCAGATTCCTGCGACACCCAGCTTTCCTTACAAGTTTGGTCTCAATAACCCTCCTTCTGTGAAGCTGCTAAAACTTTTCTGCTGCCTTGATGGCCCAGCTAAGGATGTGGGAGAGGTTCTGCTTACACTCTGCAACTTGTGAGCAGCTGCTGCCAACACCACTGATGGCCCTCCTTGTGATCAACTAGTACAAAATCATCATCTCTGACATGGGAAGGATCCATGTTTCTCCCGAAAGCATGCATTTACTTGTGGAGAAAAGGCACTGGTGGACAAAGTCTCAGCCAACAGTCTCTCTGTTTCATGACCAGAAATAGTCCTCCCTTAGGAAGGGGTCTCAAGGTGGCATTTCTTACTTGACAGCAAGCTGAAAGAACAGTTTTCATCAAAGAACAACATACTCAGGTAAACAATAATTAAAGAATAATCCTCACACTTTATTCACATGCTAATTGGTCCTCTTTATCTAGGTAGATCTAGACACACAATCAGGTAATCACATTTTTCATCACAGAAAAGACTTTTCGAATGGCATCACTTCTGGATTCAGAAAACAGAATCTACTGCACACTTCAAATGAGGGGAAAGACTTTTCTTCAGATTGCTTCTGAGGAAGCACATAAAAGACAAAATTGTAGGAACACGAGAAATGCCAGAGGCTTTGACCATCCAACTCTGCTCTCACTGCCCTGGTGAAATTCTCATTGTCTGTCAGCAATATAGGCAACAGAGGTACACAATGATGAAATACCATTATTGCAACTTAATTCCTGACTTGAATACATATATGCTTTCCGTTTTTGGACAACAGAGAACGGGAATTACCCTAGCGATCCACACATTGAGTGTTTCAGGTGGAATTAGGATGAGGAGTGGAGGGCATGGGAAGCTGCCTTCTTTCCTCTGTTGAACTTGCCAACAGTGTCTGCACTGGAGAAGGAATCAGAGATTTTTACCATGCCATTGCCCCTCAGCATTTCTGCCTGTGTGCCTACCAAACTGAAAACTAGTTCTGTTTTACTGTGTAAAAGCAACTTCGGAGGCACCTTTGGGACTATACATAAAAAATACAAAAGAAAGAGGCTCAGTTTTGAGTTCTCTGCAAGGATCACAAAATACCTGAGAGCAAACCACACATTTTATGATTTTCAGGACCAAAGCGACAAATTCCTGACCATATTACTGCAGGTATCATTGAGGCAATTAAGCAATAACACAGAGATGCAGGCTATCAGACAATCCTGTTGTCAGCAGCAACCAAAGGCATCTGCAACAAAAAGGATCAGCAGAAGCAGAAGCACCAGGGACATCAATTCATTCCAAACATCTTACAGGAAAGTAAATGCCACGGACAGGCAGGAAGACAGATCTCTCTATACTGAAGCGATATATAAGCCTTAAAAACCCCAGAAGGTATTCACACTGAGAAAAAGCAAAAGCACAGTGCTGGCAAGGCAGCTGGTTAGGAGAACAGAAACCTCTGCCACTTGCCCCAGGGGTGCCCAAGAGCTCTAAGACACTATTAGGATGCCAGAAAAAGAGAATAGAGAACAACATGTGTAATATTATATCTGGGGAAACCTACTAAATCAGTGACAGCAAGGATCAGAAAGGAGAGGTGGCAAGAACTTGCCCTAAAGGCAAATTTTCACAATTGCCTGCTTCAGGACTACTCAAGTCCTAAGCACTACTCCAGTTTAATCTCCATAAAATCAGTTCGCAGTGCTGAATACTGCTAATTTTGAAAACAATTTCTTTATAAAGATTAGTGATAACATGTATTCGCATATAGCGTTAAGTGGAAAAGTCAGGAGCAAATAGTAGATGAATTGTGATGTGACTCGGTCTAACAAACCCGGGATAAATCATTCCTCCCCTCACTGTATAAATCCTTGGTCCACAGTGTTAATGACACATCAACAAAGCACTCTGCAATCACAACCACAGGATCAATTCTACCCCAGCCATCCATCTGAAGGTTTTTTGGAAACAGCCCTTTCTCCCCCACCGTTATATTGCAACTTAAGTATTTCTTTGTAGATGTTTTGACTTCATAGCTAAAGCTCTTGCAGCTTAGAGTAGAAAGCCTTTCCTTACCTAAAGCGCTGGCATCCTTAAAGATATGAGTAATAAAACACAGTTTGAGATACAGCCATTCAGGATAAATTCTCTTTTAGAAAAGACGAAAAACCCATTCTGTCCCCAGAGCCAAGCTGAAGCAGTCAGGAGTATTCATGTCTTTCTGCTATTAACTCAATTAAGTAGGCAATAAGGATTGCTGGGTAAAATGCAGCGCGTATTTGCATGCATGTAAAATGCAGACTCAAGGAGTCTTAAAATGCCCTTACAAATACAGAAAAAATAGACCAATAAAATATTTTGTAGTGACTATTTATGTATGTGTAACAACCCATTATTTCAATTCTCCGCATCAGGGATTTCTTGTTTCTTTCCTCTACCCCTTAAATAAGTCTAAATAAATTATACATTTAAAAACAGTCTATGCATCTGTAACAACAGAAACAAATTTCATTTAGCACCCAGCTGTCAAAGCCAGCCCTTCTGTCACTCTTTATTCAAGTTTGTTTTGCAGAATGCATGCCATCTTAATTATTTCCTTCTCTTCTGGGTAGGATAGCACTTAAGGACGAGCCACTTACAGCATAAGTCATTTCCTTTGGAGATGGTATGACTGCGTGACATGATCCGTCACAAAAATATACAGTGATCTTTTAAGGTCTCCAGGTGGGAAATTATGTATATGCAGAGCTTATCATGATGGGATGTCACTTGATCCACATACTACAGCAATAAAAAGAACAGTATATATGCATAATACTGTATTTTAATGCAGACATACTGTACTGTTAATAGCCTCTGATTTTACTTCTTTAACTCCTTTACAAACAGATGCTGACAGAGTTTATGGAAAGCAGAGGAAGAGAGCATTGCTCAAATCAAATTGAGATTTTGGGGGTGGGGTCTCCCACTCCAAAGTCTCCAAAATTCAAAATCCTTAACCCTCAGCCAAGGTCCTTGCCATCCTTCACCACTCCATGCCATTAGTTAATTAGCAGGAATTACAAACAGACCTTTAATCACATGTATACTAAAATATCTCTAAAAGCAATACAGGCATCACTGTAGAAGTATCCTATCCCACCTGCACAGGATAAATTAATAAATTGTTTTAAGCGGTCTAATCTATTAACACCTGGAGAGGCCTTAATTTTGGCCACTAAATTTCAGGAAGCTACGTTCATCAGTTCAATACAGTTAACAGCCATAAATCAGCTTCCTTGCTGTACATGACTAATGAATTTACTACTTGATGAAAAAAGCCAATTCCTCAGATTAAGGTTTGCCTCAAAAATGTTCTTTATTCTCCTTATTGCGAAGCACGTTTCTCTTCCACCTCCCTCCTTCCTGTGGCCTCCTGAAATCCACAGCAAGAGACCTTCAAAAGCAATAGGCTGGATCTTGCAAACATCACAAAGATGACCACTATGACTCAGGAAATGTCTTCAGTTGAACCAAGCCACTAATGCACAACAGCGCTTTGAATTACCTCAGACCCTCCAGCATCAGGCTTTTCATGCTCCAAAACACCGTTAGAACCATCATTGACCATGGCCAAAGCTTCCCAGGCTATAAACTCATCTGGTTTTGCTCCCTGTGCATACAGCCCTGTACTTTCCACCCTACTGTGCTGCTCAGGATGCTTTGCACACCATCTCAAGCTATTCAGAGCCTCAGGGAAGCATGACCACTTACGCTGAGCTGAGCTGAAATGGCAGGAAGAGTCTCCATGCCCAGCTCAGACCACAGCCCAAGGCCAGGAATACAAACACAGATTTATCTGCAGAGCCGCACACACAGCACACAAAGTCAGGGCTCCCACCTCATTAGGCACTAGAAAGATTGAAGGGATTGAACACAGCCACAGAACAAGTGCCTTGCAAAATATTCAACGTAATTCCATACCAGCTGACTGTGCAACTTCAGAAAAATTCCCCTCTTCTCCAGTCATGCAATGTACCTCACTAAGACACAGATTGCCTGTTCAGTGCAAAACCTGAATCTGAAGATAGCCTGCTGCTGGTCATATGAAGTCACTAAAAGTAGAAACTTCCCTCCCTGGTGATGCTATCCCCATGGAAGGCATTTGCTGGTGCAGCCATGCAATGGATGTATTGAATGCAACAGATCCTCAGAACTTGCAGATCAGGTGCTCCAACTGCACCAGCAAAGTGCAGCTTACCTCAAGCAGTTCAGGACCTAGACTTCCATGCAGCGTAATGAAAGTCCCTGCAACCACATAAAACCCCCAAGCATAAGGATTACCTATAAATAAGCAACAACAGTGTGGGTTTCACAGTTACAGAGAAAATACAGTGATCACCCGGGAGCAAAAGGACGCTGAAAAGCTCCTAGGAAGAAAAAAATCCAACAGATATAAAGTCAGGAAAAAATAGAAAGTGTTAAAAGCAAGAGTTACAGCTTTCTCCACTGCCTAATAATGAGATGATAATAATACGATAATAAAGTTAAAAGCTTGGATAAGATGGAAAAATTTATACAGTTGGAAGTCAAAGTCTAAATTCTTGGGTGTATGTATTATGGAGCCAGCTCCCTTGGACCCTATTTGCCTCCCATGGTCTTACGCACCAAGTGGGCTATAAGGTCACAGTGTGAGTTCATTGATTAGGAGTCATACAAGTTTGGAGGTGCCAAGCTGAACGTCACAACACCTGTATGGGATATGAAGACACAGCAATTTTTCAGCCTTATGTGTGGTGGAACAGTGCAGGCTTAACAGACATCCAGGACAGTGCAACTTTCTTACTTGCTTTGTGGTTTCAAAGAAAAACAAATGACCAACAAATATATGCATCATAAACCAATGTGGACTTGCCAGTATGCTACACCACCTTTGGGGTCTTCTGGACGTTGATAGTGGTTTTAATTATCTTCAGAGATAGTGAGCTGTTTCTGCTTTCCTTCTTATTTTAAATCTGTTCTACTCTTTGTGTACACGAAAGGGAAGAATTGTGAAGTTTCCCATTTTAAAAAGGCTGTCATTTGCTATTTTTCTGTGCACGTTTCTGTACTTTCTCATCTGTATATCCCTTTCTACATATATGCAAGTCAACCTAGATATATACAAACATGCCAAATGTTTCACATTAAAGAAATGCATATATTTAAAATATCATACTGTATACTGTCTATTTTGGCAATAGCCATCTGGAAGAGGAAAAAAACATAGAAGAAATACTTAATGTAATCAAACTAGATTTTGTACACTTCTGCCAACCTACACAAAGAAAATTTACCAGCTGCTTTTTGTTCTGCAAGCAAATTACCCATTACTGCAATAGCTTTTTCAGAGACACCCAGGCTACATCAAGTGGCAACCAACATCAGCAGAAGACCATCTTGCTTTTCAGTGCATTGTAAACTGCTGTGGAAGATAGGACAGACACACTTTTATCACCGCTACAAAGGACATACCCTGTGAAAATCGCAGTCTCTCAATATCTTTTATTTTCCTGTGTGGTCAACACATTTTTTGTACCATTTATTTCTAGTTAAGTCCTCCCCTGGACCAGGTCTGGGCAACCAACAGCTGACAATGGCTCCTGTCGCAGCACAGGGATTTCAGAATCACCTACTGTTTACCCCAGGGCTTCATATCCACGACTAAGCACTCCAGCCCGTTCCTGCTGCCCATGCTAAGCATGTCTTTAAATTAGCTTCTCTTCCAGACGAGTAACACTGGACTGTGACCAAAGCCCTACCTGTCCTATAGATTTTCTCCTTCCTACAACACCTTTAATAAAGTCTGTGTTATCAGAAAGTGATGGGCTCTTGATTTCACATTCCTCTTTCACAGCTGCCTTATTCCTGCTGAAACAGTGGAATGAAATTATGCATGGAAACTCCGCTGAAAATTTTCTTCATGGAAGAAGAAAAAATGCCCAACATGCTCAGAATCCAAATCGGAACCAGAAGGGCCCTGATTCCATATACATGTTATCAATATGGTACACATTTGAAAATTGCACAGTACTTATCAAACATGAGGGTCTTCCCCTGGGAGGAAGAGGATTAAGATGCAACCTTGGGTCAAAAGAGGTTACACAATCAGGCTTTGCCATACCAACACCGAGGATACTAAATTCATGGTGGAGATGCTCACCTGCAGAAATGCAAGGGAACACTGGAAGAAACTAAAATGATTAAAAAACATAAATTAATTACTTTATGCAGAAGAGCCCCAAAACACAGATTTGGCAGGAATACTCCTCAGACTCACTTATTTATTCATTCATTTTAGTGGCCATGCTCTACTTTGTGAATTATTCTTGATAATTCAAGCAGACATTTGAGAAAGTACCCAGTTCCCACATATATTAATATATATTATACAGCTTCAAAAATGAGTTTTTGAACTACATATCCATTCCTGTGTGTGCCTATCTGTGTACATCTCCAAAGACGACAGCTGAAAAAGGGCATATTTGTTTTTCATCTCTTAATTATGCTTCCCCTCCCCTCCTCTTTGGCTGCTAAAGGTTTCTGCTCTCACTGAAGGGTGAGACAACAGAGCCTCTCAGAGCCCCGATTTTTGGCACCACCTCACTCCAACTTTATGCTTGAGGCTACTTCCCCTCTGACTGATTCTTAATTTGAACAAGCTTTCACAGAAGCCTGTATCAGAACTGCAGCAAGTTAATCTTATTAAACCACATGAGTTTAAAAACTCAGAGCTTGATGTCAGGCAGGCTGTTTCCAAATTGGTATACTTAAGATCCAAATTAGATCATGAGCAAAATATTAAAAGGCACTAAAGCTACCTCAGAGTGAATTTCACTTTCCAAAAGAAATTTCCGGACATTGGGAACCCAGGACTCGTGCCAGTTCAGCGGGAGTCAGGCTCCTGGCTGCAATGGGCACTTTTGAGTGTTTTAAGCCCTTAAATTGTAAGCTACAGAGAAAGGTTGTTAAGACGTAAAAGAATTTACTTCACCTATTGTCAAACCCAGTGAAAATACATGGGTCCTTCTGAAAGGATACTTTCGTTATAGGAGGTTTCTGCTCCACTCAGAGTCTCCTGACACAAAACACCTTTGGCGGATGCTGTGTTAATTGGCACTGAATCTGTAAACTGATGAAACAGCGTGTTCTTTAAACACTATAGAAGAAAATCTCCATCCTCTCCCTCTCCCTTCACTCTTTATAGAGTACTTTTGGTTTTTAAATAATTGACAAATATTTACAATTTCAGTTTCACTTCAGCCACCCCTGGGCATAGAAAACTGCAGTGATCAGAAATGGGGGAAGTGGTGACTAGGATACGATCCACCCTTGGCTTGCCAACCCAATCACCTGCACAGTTTGCAGCGAAGTAGCTGGCTGCTTAGTTGCCCTTACATCCCCTTGGCTTCCAGTGACTTGGCAAGATGACCCACCATGTGCTTTTGCTGGCCTCGATGCCATCCACGAAACAAAGTTTGCAGAGACCTCATGGAATGCTTCTACCTCTGCACTGGCTTCAGACAGCTCCTGTCACATGCATGGCATTACACAAGCACCAATGTGTTTTCTGGATTGCAGCCTGACACAAGAGACATTAGTCTGTGTAGCCTGGTACCTGGCTTTAACTCTTTACATCTGGCTACAAGTGCAACTAATCAACTGAAATTGATTTTCCAGAGCTCAGTCTAAATCCACTGCATTGAAGGTGACCTATATTATTTGTGTGTATGTATAGGTAAGGGCTTTAAGTTTTTTTAAAGTGTCTCAGATATTAGATGTCTGTGTTCAGCTGTCGCCAACATTGCCAGTAATTCCAAAGAATGCCAAGGAGCAGTTCTGACACAGGCAGATTTTACAGGGTTCCTACAGATTTTTCCCCTGCTCCCCTAAATGTCAACAGAGATTATTCGTCTGTCTCCACACACGCAATTCTCTGTTACCCATGGGAAAAATCACAACTTGAGCACACCTCCAGTCCACCAACATCCCTGATAACAGCACAGTGCTCTGATATGCAGCGCGGTTAAGACCCAGGACATCTGCAACAAGCACTAATTTTTTTCCAGAATTAACCTTGCTCCCTCCAAGCTAACGGTTGCTTTTGTATTTTACTCCACACATTTGCTAGTACTAGCATCAAGGACCAAACTTTACTTTCCATCAGTGCTAGCTGGGCACCACTGTAATCATTTAAGTAGAACAACCTGTTCCAAGTGACCAAGAGAGCTAATTTATCAGCAACAGAACAGGCATTTTGGGGAAGGACATAGCTATATATTTATGTGGCTTGTAATATTTGAGTCAAATGGGACATTCTGCTTAATTCAAAGCCACTTTGGGGAAAGGAAGAGAGGAAGCAAGCTTTCCAAAGAGAAATGGCTCCAAACTCTCAAATTTATCATAAATTTATCATAAAGATCTTTTTTCTCCCTCTCCTGTCCTTTTGGGTTTGCTTAAAATAAAGAAAACCCTCAGCATTTGGAGTAGGCTTCACAGGGGGCGGGGGCAGCAAGAGCACATAATAATGAAAAAATAACATCTTGCCTTTATATAGGTCAAGATGCAGCCTGAACTGAAACACTGTACAGCTCATCTTGCCTCAAACATGGCAATGTAGAATTAAAGGGTAACCAGGGAAAAACAAGAAGAACCTTCACATACTCAATAAAAACTCAAAACACCACCCATAAGAAGGAATACTTGAAAGATCATAACTTTCTCCCTTGGACAGCAGATAAGTTAGAAGCAACGTGACAGATGCATACAAGCTAATGAACAGAAATGGAAAAGGTAGCTTGGATGCCTCCCTCTCCACAGTCTGAGGAGGGAAAATTAAAACCTGACAAAAACCCAATCATTTTTCACATGATAAGCTGTTATCCTGCTGGAAGTCATCATGGCCGGGGATTTGATGAGATTCAGAAAGGATTTGGCATTTCATGCGGACAGCAAGAACATCTAGCAATTGCAATTAATGCTAACAAAAAAAAACAACCTAGAAAGAGTATTAACAATTTTGGGCATTGGGGTGAAAGCCCCTCTCTAACTATGAGGGATCAGGATAAAAAAATGCATGGGAGTGGCAGAGACAGTTCTTGCCCAAGGTGGGCACGCCAAGGCACAGCGGTAGCCCAGTGACTGCATGGGGGAATCCTGTTCCCATTCTGGCATCTTTTCTTCTGGCTAGCTCCAAATCATCCCTTCTTCCCTTGCATTAGTTTTATAGTTTTCTATGGTTTTCTTGCCCGTAACTCCATCTCCCACTCCTCAAAGCATCTCTGCAATAAACGTTTTCCTCCTTTGTCACCAGTCCTACTCTGGGTAAAAGCACGTAATACACTGTCTACCACAAACTGCAACTCTCATTAACAGACTGAATGCTGAGACCGTAATTCAGTCCAGAGGCTCTACCACTGCCCACAAACTACTTGCTGTCTCCCAGTTTACGATGTCAGCAGGACTCCAGCTGAATTAAGGCTTCTACTGTATATAACTGACACCAATGTATTATCTTATGCATAATGCATAGAAGATGGCTCTAATCATAAATTCCATATCCTGCCCTTCCTTTACATCACAGATGCGGCCTGGCATCTCTTATGCACTCTGCTTACTGATACATAAACTCCTTCTCCTGAATCATAATGGCAGCAAAACCTTTTCTTGGGTCACTGCTCCTGATAATAGCCATTCGTTCCTTCTTTTCCTCAAAGAGGTTGAAATAAACTTCAGTTCACCCCACTAAAAAACTCACACTAAAATGTAAGGACCATGTTGAACTGATGATCCAGGAACATTGCCTGCATCAGTCCGTATTTTTGACACTGGGAAGCAAATGATTTTTGCCTAATACCCATCTTTTGCCTGTTTGCATTTGGTATCAGCAGAGTGGTTACACAAAATGCAAAGCTACACTGTGGATGCCAAAGTACAAACGTGCAGAGGTGAGTGAAGACTGCAGAGTGCATTTCCAGCCCCGCAGAGAAGTACAGAAAACCCAGGGATACACACAGAGAGGCTGTGGTATAACCCAGCACAGGTTTTACATGTCTTGGAATGGAATATGGAGTTCAAGCTCCAAAGATTCCACAAATGATGCAGTCAAAAACGTGCTGAATGCAAGCTTTGAAATATCCTGGAGAACAGACAATCCCCTCTGTATAAACCCAGTTTTGACCTCAGGCAAAGACTAACTGAGCTCTTTTGTACAAGAAGAAAGAAAAAAAGCAAAATAAACCGATATAGATGCATTACTTCAAAGTCATCTTACCTCTCAGCCTTTTAGCCGTTATTTCTAGCCAGAAGACTAACTGGAGAAGGAGCATGCATGTATCTATTTCCTGAAACTAAATTATTTCTTTGTTATCTTAAGACAGTGTAAGTCCATTTAGCCTGAATAAACTCATTACACTACCTTGCAATGCTCTAAATCAGTTTAAGCCTTGTGACAAAAAGACCAAGCACCGGAAGAACAAGCCCTGAGATGGCCTTGTAAGGCTGTCACATTCAAGTGGACTGAAGATGTAGGAAGACTGAGCAGAAGCATCTTCAATGTTGACTGCTTCAGCAATTTAGGCAATGGACAGGAGGTACCATGGTCACCACGCAGATACTTGGTTTAAACTTTGCTTTTCAGGCATCTTGGATAATGCTTTTCAGGTACAAAATCTGTTTCAGCAAAAGCAGAGAACGGTACCTGAGGGTCTAGAGCTGCATCTTCCCCGACTGCCCTCCCTGCAGCTACAGGAAGGCTTTCTATGAGCTTGCACCTGCCTCCTGCAACGTAGTAATAAATGTAACACACGTTTCAAATGGTGGACACCACTGTCAGCAAGATGTCTCCATCTTTGCTCAACACCTCCTCCTTGGGTACAAATTACTAGCTGCTATTTTCAACAAGCCTCAAACGTTCAGAAAAAACAGATGACAGGAGCATGTTTCACATAGGCCTTCTCCCACTGGCAAAAGCTACACGCAGCGAGCTGCCAGGGGCTGGCCGGTCCCTTCCCTCTGACAGGCTTGAGCTGGCCACTTTCATACTCTTAAAGAAATGGATGGAGTAATAAACCTGGATTTTCCCTGCTTGGTTTTCAGCACACCAAAGTGTTCAGCACTTCTGAGAACACTTCAAGACAGGATTTATCCAAGAGATTATCCCATGCCTTCTCTTTGTCAGTTAAGGCCAGTGAGGGGGAAAAAAATGAAATCAACAAAACAAAATAGCCAGAAAACTTAAAACAGTCTTAGAAAACAGCAATGATTAATTCCTCCAGCTTCCTCCAGCCTGTGCACTTCAGGGTGGCCTTTCCCTTTGGCCACAGAGGTCACCAGTTGCACATCGCTTTCCCAGTGCAAGCCTGGATCTTCTCAAACGACAGCAGATTGGAGTTGCATGCTAACAGCAACAAAAAGCAGCCATGGCACAGCACACCTGTCTATTCATTTATTTAAGTGTGGTGGTTTATAGCAGACCACGGCTACCGGTTGGTAACCAAAGACGCCTAAAGCATTATTTTTGATCTACAGAGCCTTCCACGATTTGGAACCTGATTACCTTCAGAAACTGCTGCCTCCTCATCTGTTACCATGGCAGCTGCAATCAGCTGAGATGCTTGGACTGACAAGACCTGATTTGCTAAGGTACCAGGGCAATTCCAGGGGGCTGTCTCAGAATTTACTCCTCTGCTCGGGTCTGCCAGCATTTTCAGGAAAGGAAAAGGTGGGATAAATTAAGACTGTACAGGCTGGGAAGTACTGTCTTTTTTTACAGTGATACAACAGCTCAGTGCACGCTGCTCCACCCAGCACTTACCGGGTTGGTTTTTTTTTCTTTTTTATTTCTTCCCCACTCTTAGCAATAGTATATGTGCCCTTGTCCCAGGGTCAAAGTGCAAATGAGATCAGTATAATTTACTTCACTTTAAAATATCTTTCCACATGGTGAGAAAACAGATTGTTTAATCAAGTCATGAGGCTAGTTTTCTAGCCTTTAAAAGCTAAATCCTGAGAATATGAGTTTCAGTATTCCCTATTAATTTCTGCTGGTTACAGAAACTACTGCTTAACTGAAACATTAATATTTTTCCATACAGATGCTTTTCACGTGGTAATCTCAAAGCACCAGACACACTTCCCAGGAAGAGAAAAAAGCTTCCCGTTGCAACAACTCAGTCCTTCAAAAATGTACTTCCCATGCCATCTGTGTGATAACGAATTTAGAAAAATGAGTAGTATCTTGGCAGTCTTTGCAAAATGTACTCAGGATGCAGGGGAAGGAGGAGGGGTTCCTACCAAATGGGACATTCAGTATCCAAGTCAGAGGCGATGACAACGTCTAAGCAGGGGGCTTTTTTTCTGAGAAACATGCCATTAATTTTGAAGAGCCTGACACAACTGTGCTGCAATTCAGCTGAAGTCTGCTCATTCAGTCCTACTGACAGCCATGTCATTACAGAACTTCCAGATCTGCAGCTCTCCTTGTCCTGCACATTTCCCCCCACGTACGCCGCGACAAGCTACTTTATAAAAAACTCTGCCAGAACATCCCAAAATTGGTATGATCAAAAACTGTGGCTATTTCTTGAATTATTGCAGTGAATTATCCTATCTGTAAAATACGCACATCTCTGCCTCTTATTTCCCAATGCAAGAGCAGATCACTGGCATTTGAGAAGTGTCTTGAAAATCACAGGTGCCGATAGCATCAATAACAGCACACCATGAGATGTAATATTATTACAAGAATAACGGCACTTGTTTCGGACTCCTGCATTTTTCAGGTCATCAACCAAAAACATTAACAAAACACAGCCCTTCAGGAAATGAAAAATCTTTGCAGTGTAATGCAAGGTGGTTCATACAGTTTCTTTCTTCTCACCCACCACGTGCAGAGCGCCTGCCGCTGTGCTTCTGACTACTGGAAAAGAAACTGCAGGCTTCTTCAACGATGCCAACGCTGAAACCACAGCGACAAACCATGCAGATTAAACTCAAACCTAAAGGAAACTAGCTTAGCTAAGCAACTGCAGCTTGGTAGGCCATCTAGTACCTTCCAGCTCTGCCTCCACCAGAGCTGCTAGAAATTCCCTATCTGCTTGCCCAGCCGAGCTGCAGTGCCCAGCTGCCAGGCCCTGGTGGGCACCGCACAAGGGCGCTTTGCTGGGGCAGACGGCACCATGGCCAGCTTCTGTGGTGCTGAGGGCACCCATCCTGCTGCACTGTGCAGACTACACATCCTCCACCGGAGCACCCGCAGTTTCTCTGTCCTGTGAGCAGCAGGTTGCTTTGGGCAAGAGGTGTCTTGCCTGTGAGACACAAAATGGGTCCAGTCCTTCCTTCAGGCAAGGAGAGAGCTGAGCAGCTTTCAGCCCTCATCCCTAAGCCAGAAGTGGCAAAAGCGGCACAGAGCTCTACAATGCTCTGCTGTGGCAGAAAGCAAAAGCTGCCCCCTTTGCAAACTGAGCTGAGTTGATGAGAAATCTGAGTTCCCCAGCAAGAGCTTTCCACGTTTTCTAACTTCCAGATTTTGAAAAGGCAGAAGGAATTTTGCTTTGATTTTGGGAACAGCTGTTGAGACCTGCGAACATTTCTCCCCTGATTCTCCTGTTGTGCCTGCTGGTTTTATCTTGTTATTCCATCCCTCCTTTCCTTCCTCCAGCTTAAGAGTAGCAGACAATGGTTGGGGCAGACAAAGATCCCCTCACCCCTGATACATGGAAAGCAAAAGGAAAGCCTTGATCTTGCCTTTAATACAAAAAAATACAATTGTTCTGTGTATGTGTACCTACATGTGCCAGCTTTGCTACTTGGACATCCCAGCCCATAATAACATTCAAGGTTAAAGCCTACAGGAAAGGATAAGGAGCTCAGTAACTGTTTCAAATTACAAAGTTAAAAACAAAAGTGGTATCAAGAGCGCTCAGTTCTGCGAACATACATGCAAAACCTGATCCACCCCATCTTCTTCCTTCCATTGGCTTCAACCCAGGAGAGTACACGGACAGTTCTTCATTCCACAAAATGCTTAAGCACGTGCCTTAAAAAGAAACATGTGCTGGTGTATTTGTCTGAATCAAGGAGGAGGCAACTAAATGTTTAATTCCCTTGCCCACGTTGCAGCCTTAAATTTCTGTGGCACTTTTACAGGGCGACTAGCTCCGCTGGCTTGTGAAACCACCAACATGCAAAAAATAATACACAGATTTTGTCTTTCTGAGTGGGGCATTTCCTTGGTGGAAAGCATCCACAAGAAATTCAAGAGAGGATGCTGAAAGCTTTTTTTTTTCTTTTCTTTTCTCTTTTCTTCAGTAGGGTGTTTTTTAATAAACGGCAGTGTTAACACTATGAAAACAAAGGCAACTCTTATGGGAATAGGAGGCTGCTTTTCCCTGTTGTTTGCAGAGAACCCCGGCTGTTTGAATGGATGATATGTTAATTTTGTGGCACAGTTGCTCAATGGAGGACATAGTGAAGTCTCCCATGGTACAGTGCACACAGTTTACAATGGACATGGCTAGAATGTTATTGTGTGTTGTAGCCCTCAAAAAGACGTTTCTCCAAAGCAAACATGCTATGAAATACATTTTTCTCTAATCATATCAGAAAAACTTCACTCCGTAAAACAGTCTTTTTGAGCTTTTATGAGCAGCTGCTGCTCAAATGCTTGAAGGAAGAGCTGGCAAGTTAAAAAACAAAACAGGCCACAGAGATTTAATTTCCTATAAAATAGCCCCCTACAAACTGTTTAAACAATTCTTTACTTAGAGCAATACTCCAAAGATTTTAGAGATTTTCAGGGCAATGCTTGCAGTAAGAACTCCTTGTGTTCCCTCTGCTCAGGGGGCTACACAAACACACCATCAGATTTATGCCTTTCCCCTTCCAAATAACCTCACGTACTTGTCTGCAAAATTAATTTAAATAAACATAGAGAAGAAAGAAACATGCTCGCTTTTTTTTTTTTTTTTTTTTCAGTGGCAGTGGGTGCAGGGGGAGGTTGTGCTAGGGGAGCAGTTTCTAATATCTACCATAAATCTGCTCACTCACAGCCTCAGCTCACATACTAATAACATGTCTCACACATCCTTTTCTTCCCACCTTTCTGTCTTCCCCAACCCCACAGCCATGCCATAATGTGTCTAAGTACAGCACTGCCGATTAAAAACTGCCAGCAGTTAAGACAACTTATTTTAAAAAAGGGGACTGTGTATTTATGAATGCAATAATTAATCAATGCATAATAAGCATGCACTGCGCATATCATTTTTCTTTCCATACACAGACAGCTTCGATTACCATGCGGGTTACACTGCCACAGGATCTTTAGTTCCCAGTAACTGCTTCCCCACCCCGCAGTGTTAGCAAAGACAAGCTCATTGTATTAAAGTCTGCAAAAACATCCAAATACTGCTAAATTGATTAATTTTGCAGGTAGTCTTTCAGAAGAAAATGCCATAGTTAGTGCCACAGCTACTAGGGCTGTCACAGTTTTGCGTTTACAATACTTTTTTCAGAGGATAAGCTATAAAGGCGTACTCAGGGCTGTGAGCTGGTAGACTGGTTTGCATTTTAAGAACGTATTTCATTTTAATGGCTTTGTTTTAAAATTGTTTCAACTCTTTGAATTAATCAAGAGTTAAAAAAGACGTGAGACTGACATAAAAACGTATTTTCCCTCCTTTTAACCTGCCTTTTGACTAGAACCAGTTTATATTTATTTTCAAGAAACTCAATAGTATCCAATTAATAATACGATTGCACACTTTTTCATGGAAATTGATCCACAAGTGGCTTAAACTGAAAGAGCCACCACGCTTTCCTGAGCCTCCCCACTGATAAACAGCATCAAACAAGGCCCCACAGATGCTAATATTCAGTCAGCAGGGAGTTGCTTTTCCCTTACAAACAATTTTTCCTCGGTGACCGTTCTCTACAGCACCACTTTCTGCCCAAATGGGAAAACAGAGATGCTTTGCCACAGAGATATGCTTCCCTGCTAACTCTCTGCTAAGCCCAGCTGTTCGAGTCCACAGTGATGACATCTGCAGCCGAGTTACCAATGCGAGTTTTCATCCCAGTACAGTGGGCGCACAACATGATTATGTGCCCTCCCTCACCAAGCAGCTAATATTTATTGTAAACCTGCGACACACGGGGACTGACCAGAAGACTGCAGAGCTCTGCACTTGGCTTAAAGGCTGGCACTTGGAGGATGCTGCTACATATGTATATATAAAAATAGCAATACTTTGTATACTGTGATAGTCCACAAAGGGGATGACACCATTTCATTCTGCCAATATGCAGAGGATTAGGGGTTTCTGCTTGAAGCCACGAACAACCTGAACAGGAGAATTACAGTAATTCCACTAAACCCACGCCGAATCCAAGGGACCAGCTGATGCACATTGTTAGCGTTTCCGCTTGTCTTGAAAACGTAACTGGCACTATCCTACAAACAGAACTTCAACTAGCTATGCAAGGAGGTTTAACTTTAAGAATGGACTTACAGGAGGCATATGCCGTGATGAGGACTTTTTTTTCACAAGACCTCTCAACGTTTTGAGATCTAAATCGTTGACACAGAGCAATTCTAAAGGGAGCTCAAAAATAGCCGTTGAGCGGTCAAACACAAGTGAAACACATGCTTTCTGTTGCTCACACAGCTCCATTTTTAGTGCAAAGTGTCTCACAGCAAACAACAGCAAGATACTCCATTAAAACCTTGCAGTGCTTTATCCATTACACCACCATGCAAACACTGTTGTCATGACTTCGATTAGCAACACTTTGCCTATATCAATACCATTATTAATACACTAAAATATTAATGTCTATTATATTTAATTAACAGTCAAAAGTAATGAATAAATATTCACGTGCCGTTATTCCGAGAAATACTGCACGCAACTACATGTCAAGAGCTATGACTTGCAACTCTTTCCCACAGCACCTCTGGTGCCAGAAAATACCCTGAACAATTCAGCACGAGTTAAACCTTCCACAACCAGGATACCTCTAGGTTGGAATAAGCTGTTAGGCCCTGGTTCTGCCATACAGGAGTCTAAGTAGTGTGTATCGCAGTTACCATTTCCAGATGCAGTAGCCTGGTTCTGCAATATAGGAGTCTGTCGAAATAGTGTGTATCTCAGTGCCATTTCCAGATGCAATAGCCACACTTAACAACAATAGTTACTATACAGAAATTTAGCAGGTCTTCTGCAAAACCAGTGTGAATACGAGTCCTTGACCGGGAATTCAGACCTTTCCTAAAACTAAACATGGCAACACAAGGAAAAATGGAGAGTTTTCATTGTATTGTGAAAAATGTTATTCTGGACACAAAATATTAATGGTTTATTGGCCCTCTCTTTGAACACAGCACAAAAAACAATGAATGTGCATTTAAGAAAGACTTCACTTCCATGTTCATTAAAAGCAATGACATTTAGGTACTTCAGAGGTAAAACTGGGACACAGTGAGTATCAAGATAACTGATTAGTAGCACTTACAGCAAATGTTATTTATATTGTGTGATGCTAACCCAGCTCTGCTAAACCCACAGTTTAGCAATGATAGCTGAAATTTTATGCACATACGTACAGACTAAGTACCTGCATTTTCTCATGCAAACACAAGCACAAATTGGTGTGTACATACTGGATTAAAAAAATGACAGTCAGCAAACAAAGATTATTAAATACTATACCTTTGAGTCATAATCTTATCTGCATCTGGCAGATAACAGCGGATATTCTCCATCTGAGCAGGATCAGAGTCACAGATTTTATCATCAGTCCTCCCATAGCTGGCACTTTCAATCATGATGACATCTGTTCCCGGGCAGCGAAGCTCTATGGGGTAACTCTCACAGGACAGTTCCCTTCGGACCACAGCCATGGGGACTGGGGCACGGCTGAAAGCTGCAAGGATTAACACAGAAACACAGCAAACATTTACTTTCCATACCGAGGCTAGGATTAAAAGCGGAACGACTTTTAGCAGCAGATTTTATCCATATGCTGTACTGAGATAGTTTCAGTACCATTGGGATATGATCTGCAGAAATGAGGTCTGATCCCCAGTTTGCTGGCTGCCCAGAGAAATTACTTCTCCACTCAGTGGCTTGATTTTCTCATCTCAAAAATAAGCTAGCGATCTCCTTTGTTCTAAAGCTAGCTTTAGAAATACCCTATTGAACGAGGTAAATAGCAACTATGGCATTGTTATTACTTCTACTTAGCAGGTGAAAAGCTAGTTGGCTTTGATATATAAAATTACAGACCTTTGTCGTACCTGATCAACCAGGGAAAATTTTCTGACCATGAGCAATCCAAGCACCAGGATCCCACCTGCTCAGTGAGATTGCTTCTGTCCTCCTGCAGATGTAACAGCATCTGCATTGCTCCTGGTACTTCTCTTGGTCCTTAGAAAACGAGCCTAATGGCTTTTGCTGTTGCCTGCAGTGTGTCGGGGGATGGTCTGCAGGTTCTGGCAACCATCCCAAGGTTTGGGCCCTGCAGTGATATTTTCCACGGAAAGGCCAATATATTGGACACTAGGTGATTAAAGTTTAGCCCTAGCTTTGCATCAGATCTGCCTGAATGTTCAATACTGGCACGTACTTGCAAAGTTAAAGATCTCTCAGAAATCTTACCCGTTTTAAAAGAAATCCAGGCTACAGTTTGCAAAAGAAAAAAGAAACACGCTTTGAGATGCTTTGAAAACAAAGCCCTGAATTATTAGTACATAAACTCACATGACAACAAGCAATGATATTTCCCATTTTTACAGAGTCTTTGATTTAAAGATCTTCAACGGCTTGGCAAACATTAATGCATTAATCCCCCAAATATCCATACGAAGTAGCTATGCATTGCCTTTCTCGTCTCAGCTGCAGAAGGGTTATGTGGCTTCCAGAAGATCTCAAAGGAAATCCATGGTGAAACTGGGAATAAAATACTTATTTTCCAGCCGAACACACCAGCTGGAAGCTGAAACTAAAGCTAGCCCCTTCCCTTCCTTATTACACGGGAATGAAAACTCACCCACACCAAAAGGTTTGCAGCTGCAGGGATGACATGCCCTTCTGGCTCCATGTTGTACTACTTCCAACCACAAAACAAAAGATAGAAACTAAGTCTGTACCTGTGTGATGGTCACAGAGCAGTCAGGGAAGTTTTAACCCTCTAACAGATTCAGGGCCCATCTGACACCAAGCATCTTTCAACAACTCACTCACCCTCAAGCACCATTTTAAAAGCCGCTATACCCTCTCAAAATCAAAAAAATCCCTTCCAAAACTCTGTGCACGGTACACGCACACCAACTTCGCTTATGGAAATAAAAGTGTACTGATAATTCTCAGTATACCCCTTAACTCCATCAAGGCTGTTGTGTTTTTCTAGCAAGCAGCAATCCAATACGTTACTCTGACTTCTGTTAAGCCTTTTATTATTGTTGTCTCATTTAGATTTGTATTATTGGACATATAAGAATTCCCATTTCTGTAAATTTGCAGGGATTACTCTAATATCAGATTCTTACTGATGTGCCAGAGTTGTGGACTAATTGCCAAACTCCCAAGACAGACGTGCATTTATTCTTGAATAATAGCTTCTACAATTAGCATAGACAGCTTTAGAGCTTGGATCACGTACGATGTCCTTCCCTGATATCGGAGAAACGGTTTTGCCCTGAGCTTGTATCACACCATATGTTTGTGTAATGCAGTAAATTCTTACCACAAACAAGTTTTCCTATTACAGAAGGAAGGAAGCCAGGACAATTGTGAACCTCTGAGACACAATACCTTGTTCTTACCTGTGGCTTTACATCACTAAACAACAAGGTGAGCGGAGGAAGAACGGGACATAAAGTTAGAGGCAACATTTGACCAAGGAGGTAAGCCTGTCAGAAAGGTAGAGTCAGCAAAGCCCAGCAATTTTAGCCTGTCCTACACACGACATCAAGAGCTATTGACTCTGCTTAAAAGGATCTGTCTGCAGAAGCTTGCAGCAGCCCCTGCTCCGTGAAACGCCAGGCTCTGTGGCAACAGAGGGAGAGTTTATATTCGCCTGCATTACCTTTAGCATTCACAGGCCCAGTGCTGACTAGAAAACGTTTGATGCCAGGCTGCTGATTTTTCACAAGAGCTGTGGTGAGCTTTCTCTTCAAGCCTCTTCTGTACTAAACCTGAGCAGATTAGCGACATGGGAGGCAGAAAGTTTCTAGCAGCATTTGGCAGAACGCTGAGGCCAAGTGCCCTCCCTCCTCCTGCCATGTGCTTAGATGACTCCTATTAACTGCCAAGAAAGCAGAAAAATCAGGTTTACAGTAAACATTAGCTGTTTGGGGCTATGGTTCAGCCCGGTTCTTGGGCAAATGGGATCCTTGTCTCTGGGAGGCTACTGTAGACTACAGAAACAGCAAAGACGGTTGCTAATACTACTTCACAGTTCCCATTACAGAACACAAAAGTCAAACCCCCAACCCACTTGCTTCAGAAAGTGTATTTTTGCTGTTAATTCCTATACATTTTTTTGCAGTAACCATCCTGTATTGTCAAAGAAAGCAAACGTTCAACATATGATAGTTGAGGAATATCACGCTTAAAATCACAGAAATGAACTGTCTGGGAGTTCCCTCATACAAACCTGGTGTGTTTCTCAAACAGCAATCCTGTACATATGCAGCTAATCTTAACTCTCGTGTTTTGTTGGAACGAAGACATTAGGATCTGCTAAGAGCAATATGGTTCTATTAAAATAGAACCTTATCTGAGGGCAAAGGTAGCATTTTCAATCTCACAGCAACTCTATCAACCATGACAATGCAGTACTTCAGGCTTCTGGTGGAGGATTTCACAGTTAATACAAAAATACAGAAGTTTAGTAAAAGCTTTTAAACAAATTTCTTTACCAGATTAGAAAGCACATTTATTGTACTTTGGGTAACGTCCCTGTACATGAGACTCTACGGCATTGATCTACCAAAATTGCATGAATGACAGTGCCTGGTGTCCCCCTAAAAACCAAAACCAACCCACCCACCCCTTGCCCCCAAAGTAACAGCTCACATTCTACTTCACATTGAAGAACATCTGGACAGATGCAAACATTTCTAGATGTGGCTTTCTGTTTACTGGTATTCACCTTTTTGTTTCTCACATAATCACTTGACCGCTTGCCATTAGAAGGGCAGCTTTTACTTACAGGCACCCCGCTGTGGAATCATGGAGTTAACATTTATTTCCTGGATATATGGCATAAAGGAAATGGGACACTCTGGAGAAACCGTAGGAATAGCCAAACACTATAATAGAATATAATAGGAGAAAGCAATGGTGCATGCTTTACATCCTGCCATCCTCCCACAAATCAGTTGCTCTGCATGGCTTTTTTTCTACCCTGATAATCTGCAATAAATACTCCAAAGGGAAATTAGAGGTTGGCTGTTTATCTCCTTGTAAGCACATTTCTCGGCGCTGTGTCCCTATATGATAATCTTAAACATTTCTACTAGTTCTTCTGTGAGAAGCAAAGATTTTTTGTTGGTTTTGCTATGAAATAAGATACAACAAAGGCCATCTGTGAAATACACAGCACAATTGTATTAATTCATTAATACACTTCTCACTTCCTTGAGTAGCTCTCTATCTTTGCAGTCTCTCACTGAGCTCCTTATTTAATCTCCTAAGTAAGTGACCTAATTGTTGGCTTGAAGTCAAGAGGAGCTGATGGCTGCTCACTACTTTGGAAAACAGGTGTCTTTTTCCACGATCCTATGTGCAGACAGCCATCTAAATACAGATGACAGAACTTACAGATTTTGAAAAACACTCTTTTTAACATTTAAACGTGTGCCAACTTGAGTGTTCTAAGTGCAGCCATTTGGTTGAAAATCGTCCTCCTGAGCCTCTGCAGGGCAAAGCAAGAGCAGAGGGTAAAAGGGCAACAGATAACGACAGGATTTTATCTGAGCGATTTAGAACTTCTTTGTCTCTGCTAATTTCAGGAGCTGGAAAATTAAGTAAGTCATCAAAATCTTGTGCTTTTTCTCCCCCTTGCTTTTGACCTCAGAACATAATTGCCTCTTGTCATGCCTGCAGGGCGTGGGCTTGTAGTTATCACTGTGTGCTTAATCAAATGCTGAAATAGCCTTTAAATTACATGTCTTCTTGGCTGCTAGAGACTTGCTGAGCTCTGTTACATTTAGAGCCATGATGGCAGTAGATGTACTTTTAAAAGAAAAGTGTGGGATGATGGTATTAAATAGGTTTTATATGCAATTTTCCCAGCAACATCATGTTCTGGCTCAGAATTTTGAGAGTGAAATTTCTGTGCATATTTAAGGGCAGTGAAACAAAAGCTGGAAATGTAGAGATAATTATTTTCACAAGCTCTGCAAATGATTTGGTCTGCCCAGGTAAAAATCGGACTGACTGTTCCCAAAAGCAAATACAACATGCTGGCAGAAAAGTTTTCCCGCTAATTTGGAGGAATGCTTCTGTGTTTGTAATTCCCCAGTACATAATATTCATACAGTTCACCTTCAGTCGGGGGCGGGGGGTGGCGGAAAATATCAGAAAGCAATAATGAAAAAATCCTTTACCCCCTCTTATTCTGAAGCCTACTCAGGTATGGGTATGAGCTGAAATCCCTTACAGTTCTTGAGTCAACAGGCCTTACGTGACTGTCACTCCCTAAAGAGAAGCAACACGTTTAAGTGATTTTCTAAATCAGGGCCCTGCTTTTCGCTATTAAGATATAAAGTCTCATTAATGCATTCATTTGCAGCATGCTGTATTGGGCCTGGCTGAGCCCCACAGCAGCCTTCCCAGCGCTGTGCTTGTGTTGGTAGCTGGAAAGGTGGTGATAACACACTGGTGTTTCAGCTGCTGCTGAGCAGCGCTCACACAGCATCAAGGCTGGCTCTCCAACCTCCCCACCACCAGTAGGCTGGGGGTGGGCAAGATCTTGGGAGGGGACGCAGCCAGGACAGCTGACCCAAAGTGACCAAAGGGATATCCCACACCATATGATACCTGCTCAGATATAAAAGCTAAGAGAAAGGAGGAGGAAGGGGGAGTATTTGTTATTTACAGTGTTTGCCTTCCTGAGCAACCGCTGCGCGTACCGAAGCCCTGCTTCCCGGGAGGTGGCTGAACATCACCTGCTGATGGGAAGTAGAGAATATTATCTTTTGGTTTCCTTACCTTCCATACACATAACTTCTGCTGTTGCTTCCACTGAACTGCAGTTACCTTGACCCACAATTTTTTTCATCTTATTTTCTCCCCCCTATTCTGCTGAGGAGTGATAGAGCAGCTTGGTGGGCACCTGGCGTCCAGCCAAGGTCAACCCACCACACGTGCAAGCACAGCTCAGTGCTTCTTCTCTGTCTCCCTTTTCCTTAATCAAGTTATACCTGGCCTCTGATCTCGTCATTATTAGTAGCAAACAAAAACTCAGGTTAAAGATCGTGAGAACAGACATTTGTCCAATGCACAATACTCCCATTCCCCAGTATTTCCACTGCTCACAAATATCAGTCCAGTACCCAACAGCTTAAAATCCTCATTGGTCCAAAGTTCTCTGCAAACTTGGGATTGGTATACGAGTATGGAAATACTATTCTCTCCCACCCAATTTTCTCTACATACGCTGACAACAAATTAAACAGGATACAACACTGTGTCTTTTCTAGGGAACAGTTTTCTTCTACTCTCAGCCTGCAGAAGGGTTAAAGGTGCATCCTACAGACAGTGGCTAGTGCCAAGGCATTGCAGCAAATATTTGGAACAGTTCACATCCAGCTCCCCTGGGGAAGAAATGAAGACTGAAGGCAGCCAGCGTGGCCAAACAGCTGGAGCCATCAGCAATGCAAAGGTGGAGCTCGACAGTGCTACTCTCCACTCCTGCCTCTCCCTCTGTGACTCAGATGATTGCTTTCTCAGTGATAAAAATGGGGATATTATCTGATCTCCTCCATTAGGGACTCCAAAATCTGCTAGAGAAAGGAAAAAGAGAACTAGATATAATCCTCCGAGAGAGGAGTGTGGCCTCAGCCTGGGTTTCCCCATGAGAATCAAATACCCACATCCCCCCGCAGGCTATCTTGGATTCCTATTTTATAGAAGATATTAAAAAAAAAACCACCAACCCTGTGACTTTCCTTCAGGGACCTCCACCAGCAGTGATTCCCCTTACCCAATAAACACCCACCTACGAACAGACTTCACAAACTGCAAGAGCATCCTTTTACATGGTGGGATGGAGTATACCAAAAAGACAGAAGAGAAACACATGCTGTGCAACACCCCCACCATGGCAACAAAAGAAAAGCTAAAAACACTCTCACACACTTCCATGTGCATTTTAGGTGGAGGCTGAGGTCAACTATCTTATGGTTCCATAAACTGCTCAATATACCTCCATCATAACACTCAAGTGACGCTTGCTAGGGATTTGCTCTCAGGTTATGTGACTGAAAATACAATAGATGTTTGTCACCATGTTTACATCTGACACCCTCCTCCACAATGAAGAGGAGACACAGGAGAAGGGTGTAGTAAACATAGAGAGAGTTTTCTATAGGGGTTGCCAAACCTACACACAGAAAACATTTTCCAAGGCAATACAGCCGAGGATGCAAACAGGAGCACAATGAAAAGCCTAGCCAAGTCCCAAACAGCACGTCTTTGAAGCGAGCCTCAGCCCCTAGGTACCAGCCTTCTGGAAAATACCTTTTATTTCCATGGAAGATCTCTTCCTTCCACATTTCTAGACACCCTAGAGGGTGATGCAGAAACAACTCTCCCTTTCTAGCACCCACTGGATGTCCAAGAAGCCCAGGAACAGCAGCCAGAGAACTAAGCACCAGACAGCTACATCCTTGGGCACTTCTGCTGCTCATACTTCGTACCACTGATATTCCTCATCTTCTTCCTATGCCCAGCTAGTAAATGCCCTTCTTCTCTCCCCTCACTCTTCCAAAACCCAGATCAAAGTATGGAGAAGCTATTCTCATTAGTAAAAATATTAGATTCTCTTAAATTCTCTAAGTATTACATTAGCTCTTCCTATAGGTGAAAAGAGAAAATAAATCCACAAATAATGGGCAAAGAGGACTGGTGGAAGATCACCAGAAAGAGGGAAGAACAGTGAATTCGATGCATTTGCACCTAAGGATGGGCATTCACAAGGGAAACGGGTCTTTGTGAGGCCTTATGAGGAAAGGACATGAAGTGATAAAAGAGCAAGACCACAGAAACTAGATGGGAACTACGAATGGAGGAGTCTGACAGTAGGAAGTGACTGAGGACATGTAAAGAGAGAGAGGCAAGGTGGCAGACTGCCTCAGGGAGACGTGGCATTGAACCGAACCAGACCTGCAGGAGAAAGCAGTGCAACAGCAGTACTGCAGTCTCTTTCTGGTTCTCCACTCCCAACTTTTGGGACTCACGGGCCGTTGCCTCATCAGTGAGTGATGAGAATTGCAACTAATGTTTCTTTTGACAAGCTCTCCTCTTCACAAATATCCCACTTACAGCAGTAAATGCCTCTGCTGCTAATATTTACACCATTACAGCATACTGCAAGGCAAGGCATCACCGAGGGCCAGCCTCCATGCTGCTAAAGAGGCAGCGGTTCAGGGTAAGCTGACATACCAGGTCCACTGTTGTTGAAGAGAAAGTAGGTCCTGCTTCTCACCCAGCCAAGCCCTCCTATCTCCAGCCATGGTTCAGCTGCTGGACCTGCACTCAGTTCTGATGCTCACTGCATCCCTTCATGAAGAATGTCAACTTAGCAGTCCACCAAGAAACTAAACTGGGGGTGGGGGTGGGGTGGGGGAGGCAGAGGAGAGAGAAAGAGAGATTCTGCTGGACTGGTAGAGTTGAATCAGCTCAGAACAGGTTTGCTAAGGTCATAGAAAGGAAGGAAAAGATTTTTAGGTGGCAGGAAAGGAAACTGCATTTAAGTGCTTTCCAAAAACACAGGGCCAACCTACCTTCAAATCAGAGGTCAGAAGTACAATCCCAGCCTGACCTGAACGTCACTTAAATGATTTTAATTGAAGCAGAAGCAATCAGTTGAGAACAACAGACAAATGAAACGCTGTCTCCAACAGAAAGGCTGAATGCAAGTACATTAATATTTAGGCTCCATCATGGGAAAAAGCTATTCCCAAGTATCTTTTCCTTTGCAGTGTACCACCTCATTTGTAATGAAAGGCACGCACAAGAAGATACTTGGATATGACTGCTCTTTAAATTCACAGGCTTCCTTCATGTGAATTAACTTTCCAGTGTAGAAAAATGGTGCACAGATACAGAAAGAGTCCATGGTTAAAGCCCTGTACTGCAGTGCATAAGATGTATAACCAACCGTTATGCTAAACTTGCCCTCCAGCCTAACAGTGGCGTCACTTAAAATATCAGGGTTTCAGATACTGGTCCATAACACTGAGATGCTCATGTTCTCGATAAAGGAAGCTTTAGGTGCTGTGCCAGGTGGACCAGTCCTTTTTACAAATTCACGCTGCAAATCAGACTGGGGCCTTCAATATGGAAAACCACACCATTTACTACCTACCGCACTCAAAGTTATTGCTGTTACAATAGATACTTAACCGTTTCCCAAACAAAAGAACAAAAACCATTTAACCCCCCCCCAAAAGACCCAAAAAACCAGTGAACTCTAACAAACAACCTTGAAATCTCAAATATAATGCAGCACAAATTGTGGTGAGGCCAGCAGAATCTGAGTAACAACAAAACTCACCCCATTTTTAAACTACTCTACTGTAGCTTTTTATTTTAGCCATTAGTAAGATTAATTTTATGATCACCGGTAAAAAAACTTTTATAAACCACCATAGTAGGTATCATCATAGAGGCAGCTAGATAAACGAGTATCAAGGGGTTAGCCTAAGATAAACTAAGGAAAAAGAATCTGTTTACCATTTTCAGATTTCATATTAAATCGTAAGTTCATTTGATATTGCACTTTAGTATCATTTCCATCTAAAACAATAACTTAAATTCTTAGCCTTGCTAAAATAATGCTGATCTGGAATAACTTTTCTGTTACCAGCAGAGATTTTTTAGGTATCTAATCAAAATGGGCTTCATTAGGATTAGTGGTGTCCCCAGATGGACACTGCCCAAACGCTGAGGACATGCTTCTCTCCATCATTTGTATCGCTGTAAACTGGGAAGCATCAACCGTGAGCTACAGGAAGCAGGACAAGGATAAGCTGGAGGAGACTGAAACCCAAATGCATCCTCAAAAGTTAGAGATTGTCTGCCATGGAGGATGGCTGAATGCCATAGAGGCCAGACTGACATCTATCTCACCACAGGAGAAAAAAAAATGGGGAAACCAAAAAAGCAAACAATGACACAAACAAAACAAAACGCAAAACAAACCACCAAAACAAAAATACCCCCAAACCCCTCCAAAGTCAGGAAGAGATACAGTTCACTTAGCAGGTTCAGAAATTAGAAATTATTTTATGGCTGACCCAAATCGGACAAGTTGGATGTATTTGGAGTTTTGCTAAGGAGCGTAGTGACTACAAATAATAGATTCCTACTGAGTAACCCCTCCTCAAAGTTAGAATTTCAGTTCCCTGGAGAGCCTAGGAAGGAGAACATGAAAGCTCTTGTAGAAGTATTTGCATTGTTAAAGAAATTATGAACAGCAGAGTGAGGATTACTTTGTGCTGTTTATGGACTTGTTTGCCAGAGTAGTAAATCTGTTTTTAAGTTTGTGTTGTCTGGAAAGGAGAAGTGTGTGAAACCTGAAGAACTGTCCAGAGAAAAAAGATAGGCAGGCAAAAGAAAAGACTTTCTCCCTAAGTATTACAGCCTGTCATTCAAATAACTGTATAAAAATCTAGGGCGTCACATATTTGTTATTTAAACCACTTGCTTTACATCATCAGATGCCAAGAATTTAGAGTTAATTTTTCAAGAAATTACCCCGACCTTGAAGACTAGCCATCTCCAGCAAGTAGTATGGCTAAACTGTAGATCTTTGAATAAATAATTGTGATTTTTCTTGGTGTTTTTGACATCACAGCTCCTTTGAGTCTCTGCCATAAACAGCAACTGCCCATGACACATACATATATATATTATTTATATATATACATATATATATACACACATACTTCTATAAAAGCATGATATATATTAAACAGTCAAAATGGAAAGTGTAGTATTCTACATGACAAGATGAAATTTGGGGTCCCCTACTCAGGCAGGACCTGCTCAGCACAACTTAAGGTCACTTATTTTTAGAAACCAGTGGGTGCTTATCAGCAAGATCTGTGAGTAAACTACAAAGAGAATCCACCCTTCAGCTTCTGGGCAAGGATTTCCATAGCATGACACTTAGGAGCTCCATCTCTGAAACAGTGGCATGAGATCTAAGACCCTTTTTGCTGATATGCTGACAAGAATTACAAGTTGGCTGTGGCAAGCCATTCTTTGCAGCCCCCTGAATCCTGACTCTCCCAAAAGCCTTTGGCATAATTCCCCTCTGACCTCAAAAAATTAAGGATTTCACCTAAAATATACGAGCAGCTAAGAAGAGCTTTTCAGAAGCATATGCAGTCATCTGAACAGTGGCCAACTTTATCTACACTCCCCACCCCACCGCCCACCCCCCATGTCTTAAAAATAAAAAATAATAGGAGATTTAAATCTGGAGAATGACCTGCAGCACGTACACTTGCTCCAGGTGGAAACATATTCCAAGTAGAAGCAGGTTTTCAGGGAAGTCACATGCCTGCAGATACACATTCTCCTCAGTGGAAATATAGCAAAACATTAAAACTAATGAACTAAATTAACTCCACAACATGGTCCACTTACTGGGATACACAACTAAAATCCTGAGTGATAAAGTTTCCTATTGTACTTACCTGCTCACAGCAAACACTGCGGTTAATTGTTTTTCCACCTAATGCAGCCTGTGCAAACATTGCTTCAGAAACAGTGTGTATGCAGATATGCCTGTATCTATAATACACATACACACACAATACTTCCCTTCTCAAGGTGAGCCACAAAAAATTCTGAAATAATGGTCACCTGTCGGCTCCCAGAAATGCTCTGAACAGATTCACTGTTCCCAGAAGAGTCAGGTGAACAGCTCTGCAAAATAGCTGCAAACTCCTGGGCTTCACACTAGGGAGGTGATGCTTATCCTGCAGCACCACCAGGACTGCCATCCCTAACCCAGCTTGCTTGGGGCTTGGCAGCCTGACCAAACTCGCCTGATTACATTTTTGTCTGCAATAAATGCTCTGAATCCTGCCCTCCACACCCCACAATTTCAGTTTAAAGTAACCAGGGTACACCAGAATATGTTTCCACTTACTTTCCACGCCAGCCTTCAAAAGTGGTTAACAATAGTCTAAAAAAGCATTTTAAAAAGCAGTAATAACACATATGGATATCCACAGAGGCATTGCACCCAGTAAGAAAACAACCCAGTACCAGTTAAAAGGTAACACTGTTTTATGGAAGTCCCTACGGCACTGGATATCATGATTTATTACTTGTCTTGTGGGAAAGCATAGGGCTCCATCACAGACACCCAATGAACCAAAAGAGTGTCAGGCCCACAAAGGACACTTTAAAAAGAAGAGGAAATACATGCAGATTAGAGACAGGAACTACGGTAACACAGAAAAGGACAGCCATGCAGCACGGTTAACAAACAGATGCAGATACTATACTTGAGGGCATAATGCTCACCAGGTCAATGAAAATATGGTTTAGGAAAAAAAAGCAAAATCTAACTTACTTCAGGAAAAATAAAATCACCTGCAAACAGCTATGATGGGTGGAATGCTCTCCCAACCCCCACCCTTTTCTTTTTTTAAACACAATCACTAATCTTGTTTCAACTTTTCTTCCTCTGAGAGACAGATGAAAGAAGTAAATCTTTTGCAGATCTCTCTGGCAAAAACCACCAGGATCTAATTGCCCAACAAAACCAGAGAGAGATAGCAGGTCTAAAGGCAAAGAAAAGTTCTCAATGAAAGAACCTGATAAAGACTCTCTGACTCCTTCCCCTATAGTTAACAGGGTCAGAAGGAGCAGAACTTTTTCAAGCCCCAGACAAGACAACACTGATGGGACACGGAAGAGTACAACACAGAGGAGGCCCTTTGAGAATTGTGAGGCCAAAGTTAATTCAGGCACACCTGGGCACCGCAGCTCAGCCACACAGCAGCGTCCTTCACAGACAGTTTCCCTGATCAGTGAGATGCAGGATCCAGCACCCTCAACCGAGCAATCCCTGTTGGACAGTTAGGAGACCTCGACTAAGACTGACCTTAGGCTTACAGACTCCCGGCTTAGATGTCCCAGGACAGAAGATGGTCTAAGCAGCTTCACTCACATTGTCTGAGTGTGGCAGATGGGTGAGGCTGGGATGCTGTCCCATTCAGGGCAGGAGTCCCCAGGACGCCAGTACAGGATTTAGCTATGTTGTTGCACAACAAAAGCTGCTGTGAAATCCTCTGTACAGCCCCGTACCAAGGCCAAGGACTGAGAGCAACCGAATGAAACAACTCGTAGCTACCTGCCAAGAAACCGTGAACTTTAATAATAGTGATATAAAGAAATGGCATGGAATGGGGACAATCAGTTACGGGTAAATATATTTATGCAAAGAATGTAGGTCTAGTAATCAGGTCATGGAACCATAGTTTGAACGAAATAATTAATGAAAGAGCTAGCGAAAGAAGGAGTCCGTTTCTCTAACTTTCTCTGACAAGGGGCCTGTTTATAAGTTATCTAGAGGGAGCGAGTAAAAGAAACAAGCAGAAGGACCAGATGGTCGACAAGGACATCCATTAGCTCGGACCGACAAGAACACTGCAGACTTGCAAGACCATCACATACCAGGCAAAAGGTGAAAAGTACACCATGAGGAAGACCTACGGCCTTCCTCCCAGAGACCACTGCCCACGTCCCGCAGACCCCTGCCCACAGTTCTTGGAAGGATTTGCGCAGGCGCGAAGGACTGAGAAGCTGATTAACATACGAAGCGAGAGTCTGTTAATGATTTTGGGGAAACAGTATGTTCATGCATGAATACTTACTGCATATGCATGACTCAGTCCTAGATGAGCTGTATGATGTCGAAGCTCGGTGTGCGTTGGTCGGGAGAGGACTCACTCACGCACCCGGCCGTCCATAAAGAAGTGTCTGCTTATCTCCCTCACATCGGGGTCGGCAAGTTTTTCATTCCGAGATTTCGGTACCAGCCGCTCCCCGCCCCCGCCGCGGGCCGTGCCTGCGCTGAGGCGGCGCGGCCCGGCCCCTGACGCGGCGCCGCTCTGCTCTGCCAGGGCCTCCGGTGGCGGCCGGCGGAGCGGCGCGGCCGGCTGCAGGTCCGCGGTGAGGCCCTGCGCGGGCTGGGGGGAGCGGGCCCTGCTCCAGGGCTGCCCCGGCCGCCGTCTGTGGCACGGCCCGGCCCGGCACGGCACGGCCCGGCCCGGCCCGGCACGGCACGGCCCGGCCCGGCACGGCCCGGCCGGGGGTGTGTTTTCTTGGGGGGGAGCTGCCGGCCTCGCCCCCCGGCGCTGCCTCGTCCTGGCAGCGCCTCTGAACACCGAAATTGTGGGGGTTACGGTCTTATTGTCACCTGACGCTGTAAATCTACAAAACGCCGTAGAATATGATGGGGGGCGGGGCAACGTTACAGAAACCCATCAGTCTTTTACCTGAGCTTCCCCCCTCCCTGCCCAGGAGACACGTTTTCCCTTTTTTCTCCTCTTTTATCCACTGACAGACACATCAGAGGATTTTCTGGTTAGTGCCCCCCAGCACCGCAGCATCTTCCCCTGGGCCGAGGTAGCGTGAAACGTCTCCTGTGCTCTACAGATGCCCCCTCCCGCGTCCTGCCAACCTAATGGAACCAGCCAAGAAGCCCTGCAGTATGAAATCGAAGAGCTGAAGCAGAAAGACCTTGCTCTAGACCAGGAAACTGCACAATTCTTGTCCGAGTACGTCCTTGGCGAGCTCAGTGTCCGCTGTGATGCCTCAGTTATTTTTGTTTCAAAAAACCCCAGTGGTCTAGGGCTTAGAGCTAAAAGCCGTCCTCTTACACCACCGTTTTTATCGTGGCGTTGTGCAACGTTGATTACAGCGTTGTTTTGATTTATGGGACCCGTTAAGGGAGAACTCTTTCCACTTTATTTGGTAAAGCAACCCCAGGTTTCACTAGGAGCTGGGATAGGAGCATTTTAACTTTACCCCAGGTGTTGCTGAGGCAAATTAACTGTGAACTGGGAATGAATGGTTTTAACCATTGTGATGCTATGACACATCATGCTACCAGAAGGCCTTGTTCATGTGAGAATTAAAATTGAGATTGTGGCTTGTATGACCTGCCCGGTTTAGCCCCGGATGAAACGGTTTCCTTGTTTGTTCCATCCCGATCAAGTGTCTATTTATTTCCTGTCTGAAGCGAGTGGGTTAAACGTTGGTGTTCAAGAAGCAGAGGTGTTTCCCAGGCAAGCGAAGGGCCTGGAAAGAGACGGGTGCCACTTACAGGGTAGCGCAACTGCTTTAACTGTGGTTTCTTATGACCTACTGTGGCAGCTGCTTATTAGCAGCTCTTTTGAGATAAAGTTGCTGCTTGCTTTTTAAAGAGAGGGTACCTCTGTGGGTTATTTGTTGCAAAGGAGTGTTATTTTCTAAGGTCACGTGTAGTACAGAGAACGGAAATGGTAGAACAACAAAGGCTGTTCCCAAAGCTTTTTTGCTTTACCACCACGCGTTTTTTTTTCACTAGCTACAGATTAGAGATACAGATATAAACTGAATTCACCACAGCCTATTCCTGTTTCTACTTGATTCTGAGAATTCGGGTGGGTTGGGGTTTTTTTGTAAGTCGATTCGGCAAAAAAAACCCCACACAAAATGAGGGTCTACTCATTTGTAGCTTTCGTGTTGATGACTTGCAGCAACTGTACTTGCTGCCTTCGGATTCTGCTTTGGATAGTGCCAGGCTTGAGCGTCTCAAATCTGCTTGCTGTGCTGGGTCAGTAGGGGCAACAGCATTTTTGACCTTTTCTGCTTTTATTGCTACAGAGGCTACAGCCTGGAGGAATTGGAGCAGCACATTTCTCTGCTCGCTCCATGAGTACAATGATATTAAAGATGCTGGACAGATGCTGCTGGGCAAACTGGGTAAGGAAGGGGAAAACTGTTGATGAACAACTCAGTCAATGTTTTCATGTAGACAGAGAGAGAGAAGGTACTACGCCACGAAGGCAGAGCTTGTTTTAAAGATTCTTGAATTCTAGGGCTTTCATTGCCCAGCCACTTGTGCAGGCACAAACACTTCTGTCGTTATTTTCGCAGGATGTGTTTAGAACTGAACATGCAAAAGAATTGTCATCTACTGCTATTTTAGTCTGTGTTATGTACTGCCAAACTTTGTTCAGTCTTACCAATTTTTGTCAGTTTTGCTCTTCATATACTTTAAAAGAGTGTTGAGACAAGCAGAGAGCGCAGCTGCAAAACCTTAGGTTGGTTCCTTAGCTATGGGAGGTTCTGTGAGAGAGTTAGGGGCTACTGGGAGGAAAACACAACTTTTCTGACTCGTCTGATACTTCTGTAATGAAAACAGCGGTCTTTCTTTTCCAGCTGTTATCCGAGGGGTTACTACAAAGCAGCTCTACCCTGAATACATACGATCTGGAGCTTAGCGACTAGTATTGAACCTGAAGATTGCCCCGTCCTGCAAAGCTGACACTTACTGGGCCGTGACGGTTTGGTGTGGTATTGGTTCAGAACGGACAGAAGGTGGCCTCAGAAGCGTGTGTGTGGAATTGCAACAGCGCGTGCATGAACAGCCTTATTTCCGAGCAGCTTTACAACGTGAAAGCTGTTGAATCTGTCAACTGTGTCCTGCTTGTGGGAAAGGGATGTAGGACTTTGGATGATTTTGTCTCCTGTCTGATGGGACAGTATTTATTTTTTTTTTTTTTTCGTTTGTTGGAAAGGCCGTAATTCAGGTTGATGTGAAGACTCTTCCCGTGGAGACCTTGCTTCTCTCCAGCATCCAGGGGCTGTTTGGTTACTGAATAATAGAGGAAGCGAGGGCATGCAAACGTGCAATGTAATAGCTGCTTTGAAAGAAAAGAAAAAACCCTCGGAAGCAGCAAGGGAAGAAGGCTGAATTTGTGGTGGCTTGGGGGTTGGTTTTGTTTTATGATCACATCTGGGTGAGTCTGGGTATTCTGCATTTTTGTACTTAACTGCTCGGGTATCTAGAGGTTCTGTATCATTTCTGTGGTGAATGGCAAAAGGTGAAGTTGTATTGAACTGTCCTGTCTGAATAAAGCAGCTGTCACATTTCTCAGGAATTCACTTATTTAAGAGCCTATAAAACAGTGCGTGAACCTGGGAGCAAATTCTTAACCTCTATTCTGAGACAACTGGAACATCTATTACTCAAATGTTTTCTGAGGACTCTCAATGGTGACGGTGTGGCAACGCTACCCAGTAATGGGTAGGTGCCGAATTACCTTTACTGCTACAGAGGCTACAGCCTGGAGGAACTGGAGCAGCACATTTCGTTTTTGCGGCTAAAACAGGAACAGTCAAAAGTAAGGAGGAAGCGAGTGGTGCGGCAGAGCGGTAATAAGGGGAGCAGCAGCGATGATGAAAATCCTATCGGCAGACGCGTTGCAGAGGGCTGGAGGAGAGTGCACTTGGAAAGTATGAAAGAGGGAGCGCACGCGTTTCCCGTGATATTACAAGATAGACACCCGGGCCAATATCAGGCATTTCACTGGGAAATGATTAAGGAACTACGGAAAACTGTCACGCAAAATGCACTATATTCTCCTTTTACACAAATTTTGTTAGAGAATGTGATGATGGGTCCGCAGCTAGTGACTCTGCTAGAATGGATCCGTGACAAAGTGCTGGACTTTCCACCTGATGGCACTTTGCAAATTCCTGCCTGGCAAGCGGTCGGCAGGCAATTGTGTGATGCTGCCGTGGAGGGGGACTCCGTGGCAGGCATGTGTTTAGCGCCTTGCTGGCAAATTCTGACTCCTCTTTTGCCAAGCGTGGGCTAATTCTACTAACGGCGCTAAACCAGGGGAGGCTGTAAATCCCCCCGACAGCGCGGCTCTTCTCAACACACCGTCAATGATGGCGATTCCGTCCACACCTCCTCTGCCCCCAAAGCTCCTGTCACTGATTGCAGCGACCCTCACAGCACAGGACCGAGCGCGGGAACAGGACAACTCGGACAATGATTCCATTGACGCTGATAAACCTTTGGACCCAGGTCCTATAGACCCGGAAGAGGAGCTAGACCTTTTTCCTCCTCCCCCTGATGCACTGGCTGTATGTTCGGGGAGGGTGAAAGGGGGTCTGCGGGATCGGTGGCAGCAATGCAGGCGGGAAGCGCTTAAGCGAGGGCATTTGGGAGGCGCCATGGCAC